>NW_024429207.1:0-5132500 GCF_017639785.1 Mesocricetus auratus | reverse complement strand
CATTGTTCTCGTATTTGTCCCCTAGAAGCCAGGTCTGTGTAAAGAATAATATTTAGGCACACAAACACACCTACAATCCCAACTCTGGAGATAGGGGCAAGAAGATCATGTGTTGGAGGTCAGCCAGATCTGTACAACAAGACTTGTCTCAAAATTCTGAAGAATGGAGTTGGAATCTAGTATTCGAATATTTCCTTAAATGTTGAAAGTCCTGGGTTTGTGATCTAACACTGGATAGAGTATGCTAAAGTTGGGGAGGGAGAATGGGAGGAGGAGAGGAAGGGGAGAGGTAGAGAAAGAATGTGTGTCACACTTAAACATTATACACTATACAATATACCTCAAAGGTCCACAATAGAAGGATAATTATGTAGTAGGTCCCTTGTTGTGGTGATGGCATTAAAACCCTAGTGGATAATTGAAATAAGGTGGGACTAAATCCTACATATATTTGGTTTTGTCTATACAACATATATGTAGACACACATATATGATAGTGTTTATGAATTAGACATAGTAATACATTAACAATGGCTTGCATATAATAATGTAGAAACACTCTATTAGTATACATTTATTAAAGTTGCTTAAAACTTAAATGATTTTTCCCTAAAGTGTATGTTTAATGTGATAGTTGATTCCATAGTTGGTAATCTGGACCCCAGAGTACTAATCTGAATTAAAAGGGGACCCCCTTATTATGTCACATTAAAATGATTAATTGATTGTTACCTTAGTAATGTAATACTGAATGACAAAAGTCAACAGATTGTATACTGCATAATTTTATAATAAATTAAAAAGTCTCAAACTAAAAATTCATGATATTTATGATGCACATACTCTCTACAGAGAAAGGAAGATATGCACGTAAGACTCAGAGGAGAGGTTGCCTTGGGTCTGGGGAACAGAGGACTCAAGATGAGGAAGCCATTCACAGAGAGATGTAAGTTACCATAACAGATTAGGTATGGGCTTGCTTGATATGCTTCTCAGAATTAATATATTTTATTAACAAATGTATAATAATGAATAAATAATAGGGAGGTATGATAAAAATATAAAGGTTGTTAGATAATGTGCTTCACAAAGACTTCAAATTAAGTAAAATGTATTAGCATTATGCCTATGATAACAATTATTATTATTGTGGTTGTCTATGTAAGTGAGCTCACATGCATACATATGCCATGGTCTTAGTTTGATGGCCGGCAGACAATCCTTGGTAACTGATGATCTCTTTCCACTGTGGAACATTCAGATAAAATCAGGACATCAGGCCTGTGCAGCTTCTTTACCCCCTAAGACATCTTGCTTGCCCCTAATCATGTTTGAACACAGATGTTAATACCCCTCCCAAGAGCTTTACCCCAATCAGATGAATACAGGAGTAGGAAGTCTGCATGAACTACAGAGTATTTGCGGAGCAGCCAATGTTCTTTGTTGTATTTACAAATGCAGCTGTGTCATTAACTTGGATGTTTCAAAGGAAGAAAAATGTATGAAAATTGTGGTTTACACCATCCCTATGGCCAGATAATTTGCCTATGACAAAGGATGGGAGAATGTAAATTCTTCTGGCCTTTGAAGAAGTTTTCCTGTTTGCCCTCCTTAACAACCGTTGGAGGTTACAGTGTCCTGCTGTTGCTTTTGTCCCAATTTTGAATGTGGCACTTATAATTACGGAGTGAATCACGGGAACCATGTCTCTGTGCTGTATCCCGAACATTTGTACATAATGAAGGGAACACACACTCATTCTGTTGGGGGTGCCTTGAGATAATGAGGCCCACGAAAGGAAGCTCTGCTCAATGTGATTCCCTCATTCCCTGTGAACTTGGGGGAAATCTTTCTCCAAGTGCTTGTTAGGGCTGGGGATAGCTAGACAGTTTTGCTGTACCTGAATAGTTACACAACTTTTCACCCCACTTGTCAGATTCAACCACACTTGGTAAGAAAGTAGAACTGAGTTGCATGACAACATACAAATAGCTAAGTTGTCTACGAGCGAACATTATCTGTGTATTAAAGGTGGAAATGAAAATGAAAACTGAAAATTTTGTTGCTATCTGAATGTGCACCACAGGTATAATGAGATTACTGCACATACATTTGAAAAACCTGCATGGTTAAAATCAGAGTCCTATAATCTCCATTTTCATAATAGTTGAGAAACTGGCAAGTTATTCTTTGAATTAATAAGCAAATGATAACTGTCTTCATGCTTCCATTTTCATTCTGGTCAGAATTTCATAGCTGTGTTATGGCAAGATGTAATCTCTCCCACTTTTTTAGCCTTATTTTAACTCTACTGCATGCTTGTTTAATGATAAAATCAAGACATGTTAAATATTGGTCTTCTGATGATAGAATAAGTATAACCTAGGCAATACCTGAAATAGTTTGCCTTGGCTACAGAGATTCAACTTCCGTTAAGATATGTGTACATATCTTAATACATCACTGGAAAATATCACTGAGTCCCAGAAAGTGATAAAAATGTTCCCTTTTAAAATGGTTTTGTAAAATTTTTTAATTAATTTTACTTTTAAACTGATACACAGAAACCAAACACAATGCACAGTACTTGGATCAGCTATGAACCACCAATACATGGCAAAGGTGTGTGACATTTCCTCTGGTATTCACATATTTCTTTCTTTAAACAGTCATCATTTCTTTGTGGTGAACACATAAAACCCCTTTATCTAGACTTTAAAATGTACAGTGAATTATTCTTACTTATATGAACTATTCTTTAATTCAAAAGAGACTGATAAGCAGTCAGTTGATTTCTTCTGTCTAGGGACAGAGGATGGAACCCTGTGGGTATCTTGCAGAGCATTCTGTGGGGCTCACCATTGCATATGCTTGCCAGAAGCTGGTTGCAGAACTGTTAGTTGGGGACAGCCCACAGAATGGAATCAAAGTCACCCCATAGGCCCATTTGTGGGGATTATCAATCTCATTTTCAGGTGACACACATTAAAAACAGGGTAGCTAGGGTTCACCTCTCACAACAGCTCTCAGCTCTCTATGTGGGATTGGAAAAGAAGAATATTTTTTTCTTTCCAGAAACATTCTATGGTAACTCTGAATTATTGATTAATGGAAACATTCAGAGATGTGAAGCATTTTGGACTTTTCTATCTATGTTAATCAAAACTACAGCTTCTGCTCTTCCCAGAGTGTTTCAAAACAACAGGAGTGCTGATTTATTGAGAGAACCAATGGCAAACTGCTTTACAACACTCATTCTCTGGGGAGACTCAGTGGTATATCAATTAGGCAATACGTGGCATGCTAAAATATTTTATCGACAACTGTTAAGGAATATTTAAATGGGATTAAAATATAGTCCTAGATATGCTAATTCTTTAAAAAAAAGAAAAAAAGAGAAATGTGTTTCAACAGGGAGAAATTTAATAAAAGATAGACTATAGCTATGTTTGTAGATAAAAGTCAAGGAGAACAAAATACAAAAGAAGAAACACAATACTGTCTTCCAGTCCTGAAGGGAGAGGCTTTGACTTCGACTAATCAGATATGTTGAAATTAATCTAGGATCTGCTTATGTCTTGTCACAAACATATTTTATAGTTAATTGGCTCAATCACTACATAGTGAGAATGGATCAATATTTTTCCCTAAAAAGGAAAAAAAGACCTCTTTGTAATAGACAGAGACCATCACAGAATACCATAACCAATCCAAATGAAAAGTTGTGGAGTCCAGCCTCAATAGATACAATGCAATTCCTGCACCTAAGGTTCTGGGATCACAGCAGCAGGGGGGGGCAGAGATTGTAATAGCCAAAGGATTAGGGAGTTTGCTGGGATATTGCCATCTCTTGCAATATAGGAAGCTGCACCCATGAATTCTCAGCACTATGACTACCTAACCACGGGCTGAACAAACACAACAGTAACTATGCTATCACAGGAGTTGGAGAGAGGGAAGTGGAAGACAGAAAACCATGACCTTTCACAAAGAACTAGAGATAACTGAGAAACACCAAGAGTGGGAGAAGTTAGCTTCCCCAGGGATGAATATACCAACTGGTTATCTAGTGCCAGTGGTAAGTCCTGAAAACACACATACAAGTAAAGCTATAGAGACCAAATATGTTGAATTTATACATTTAGAAAAATAAGTATACATTTATACATATATATGTAGATAACAAAAATTAATGAAAAAGTAGTTCATTAATTTGAAAGACAGCAAGGAATATATGTGAGGAATTGAGGGAGGAAAAGGAAAGATGACATGATATGAATAGATTATAATCTCCAAAAGAGAAAACAATACAAAGGTAAATAAATAGATATTGTTTAAAAACTTACTATTCCTTATCACAATGGTCAGTGTGTGTTTATAGTTAACTACAAATGATATTGCTGGTCTTTGGTTGGGTTCAGGATTAGAGTCATACTTTAACAGTACATTAGTAAGTTAAAATCAGACAAAGTATAGCCCAATTCATATTGTAAATGCCAGACCCTTGCAGGTAACTACTAAACATTTCCTTCATGTTCTGAAGCAAGGCAAAGGTAACAGTGCCAGATGTTCAAATTTTTCAAATCTGGTACCAATTCTAATTTTTAGGCAAAATCTTATTTTTGCTATTGCTTCATAAACAAACAAAAAAATCATGGAGGCTTCTTAAAACTGCCAGCCCAGACTACTATATCCAGCAAAGCTCTCAATTACCATAGATGGAGAAAACAAAATATTCCATGACAAAGCCAGATTTAAACAATACGTATCCATGAATCCAGCTCTACAGAAAATGCTAGAAGGAAAATCTAGAGCCAAGGAAGATAACTACATTCACAAAGACACAGGCAATATATAATCATACTTTACAAAACACTAAAAGAAAAAGGGAGGAGAAACAACACAAAATAACTTCACTAACAATAAATCAAGCGCAAACAAGGATCACCAATCAATGGTCATTAATATCCCTCAATGTCAACAGCCTCAACTTACCTATAAAAAGACACAGACTAGCAGAATGGATACGAAGACAGAACCCTTCCTTCTGCTGCATACAAGAAACACATCTCAACAACAAAGACAGACGTTATCTCAGAATAAAGGGCTGGGAAAAGATCTTCCAATCAAACGGCCCCAAGAAACAAGTGGGCGTAGCAATCCTAATATCTAACAAATTAGACTTCAAATTAAAATCAATCAAAAGAGATGAAGAAGGGCACTTCATATTCATCAAAGGAAAAATACATCAAGACGAAGTCTCGATTTTAAACATCTATGCCCCAAATACAAAGGCACCTACATTCGTGAAAGAAACATTACTAAAGCTCAAAATGCACATAAAATCTCACACACTAATAGTAGGAGACTTCAACACTCCGCTCTCACCGCTAGACAGGACCTCCAGACAGAAACTTAACAAAGAAACAAAAGAATTAATAGAAGTTATGACCCAACTGGGTTTAACAGACATCTATAGAACATTCCATCCAAATACAAAGGGATATACCTTCTTCTCGGCACCACATGGAACCTTCTCTAAAATTGACCACATAATAGGAAACATAGCAAATCTCCACAGATACAAAAAAATTGGAATAACCGCCTGCATCTTATCAGACCACCATGCATTAACATTAGAATTCAACAATAACGCAAATCGCAGAAACCCTACAAACTCATGGAGATTGAACAATGCACAATTGCACCATCCCTGGGTAAAGGAACAAATAAAAAAAGAAATTAAAGACTTCCTCGATTTCAATGAGAATGAAGACACAACATACACAAACTTATTGGACACTTTGAAAGCAGTGCTGAGAGGAAAGTTTATAGCACTAAGTGCCCACATGAAAAAACTGGAGAACAGTCATACTAGAGAATTAATAGCACAGCTGAATGTTCTAGAACAAAAAGAAGCAAACTCCCCTAGGAGGAGCAGACGCCAGGAAATAATCAAATTGAGGGCTGAAATCAATCAAGTAGAAACCAGAAAAACACTGAGAAGAATCAATGAAACAAAGAGTTGGTTCTTTGAGAAAATCAACAAAATAGACAAACCTCTGTCCAAACTAACCAAAAGACAGAGAGAGAACATGCTAATTAACAAAATCAGGGATGAAAAAGGGGACATAACAATGGACTCTGAGGAAATCAAGAGAATCATCAGGGCATACTTTGAAAATCTGTACTCCACAAAATTTGAAAATTTAAAGGAAATGGACAATTTCCTGGATAGATATCACTTGCCAAAACTAAATCAAGAACAGATAAATAATCTAAACAGACCTATAACCCCTAATGAAATAGAAGCAGTCATCAAAAGTCTCCCAAACAAAAAAAGCCCAGGCCCAGATGGCTTCAGTGCAGAATTCTACCAGAAATTCAAAGAAGAGCTCATTCCAATACTCGTCAAAGTATTCCACACAATAGAAGCAGGAGGCTCACTGCCAAACTCTTTCTACGAGGCTACAATTACCTTGATACCCAAGCCACACAAAGACACAACTAAGAAAGAGAACTATAGACCAATTTCCCTCATGAACATTGATGCAAAAATACTCAATAAAATACTCGCAAACCGGATTCAAGAACACATCAGAAAAATCATCCACCATGATCAAGTAGGCTTCATTCCAGGAATGCAGGGATGGTTCAACATTAGAAAATCTATCAATGTAATCCACCATATTAACAATCTGCGAAAGAAAAACCACATGATCATCTCACTAGATGCTGAAAAAGCCTTTGACAAAATCCAGCACCCCTTCATGATAAAGGTCCTAGAGAGATCAGGGATAACAGGAACATACCTGAATATAATAAAAGCAATATACAGTAAACCAACAGCTAACATCAAACTAAATGGAGAGAAACTCAAAGCAATTCCTCTAAAATCAGGAACAAGACAAGGCTGTCCACTCTCTCCATATCTCTTCAATATTGTACTTGAAGTTCTAGCTACAGCAATAAGACAACAAAAGGAGATAAAGGGGGATACAAATAGGAAAAGAAGAAGTCAAACTTTCATTATTTGCAGATGATATAATAGTTTACATAAGTGATCCAAAAAACTCCGCAAGGTTACTCCTAGAGCTGATAAACACCTTCAGCAATGTGGCAGGATACAAGGTAAACTCAAAAAAATCAGTGGCCCTATTATATACAGATGATGAAGTGACTGAGAAAGAAATCAGAGAAACATCACCTTTTACAATAGCCAAAAACAGCATCAAATATCTGGGGATAATGTTAACCAAGGAAGTGAAAGACCTGTATATCAAGAACTTTGTGTCTTTGAAGAAAGAAATCAAAGAAGATACCAGAAAATGGAAAGATCTCCCATGCTCTTGGATTGGTAGGATCAACATAATAAAAATGGCAATCTTGCCAAAAGCAGTCTATAGATTCAATGCAATCCCTATCAAAATTTCATCACAATTCTTCAAGGACCTTGAAAGAACAATAATCAACTTTATATGGAAAAACAAAAGGCCCAGGATAGCCAAAACATCCCTATATAATAAAGGAACTTCAGGAGGCATCACCATACCTGACATCAAGCTCTATTATAGAGCTATAGTCCTGAAAACAGCTTAGTATTGGCACAAAAACAGGCAGGTAGACCAATGGAACCGAATCGAAAGCCCTAATTTTAACCCACACACCTATGAACACCTGATTTTTGACAAAGAAGCTAAAACTGTACAGTGGAAAAAAGAAAGCATCTTCAACAAATGGTGCTGGCATAACTGGGTACTGGTATGCAGAAGACTGCAGATAGATCCAGGTTTATCGCCTTGTACAAAAGTTAAGTCCAAATGGATCAAAGATCTCAACATACATCCAGCCACACTGAAACTTTTAGAAGAGAAAGTGGGAGATACTCTTCAACGAGTTGGTACAGGAGACCACTTCCTAAACATAACACCAGTGGCACAGGCACTGAGATCGACAATTAACAAATGGGACCTTCTGAAACTAAAACGCTTCTGTAAGGCAAAGGACACAGTCAAAAAGACAAAAAGGCAGGCCACAGAATGGGAAAAGATATTCACTAACCCTACATCTGACAGAGGGCTAATCTCCAAAATTTACAAAGAACTCAAGAAACAAGTCTCCAAAACACCAAAGGATCCACTTGAAAGGTGGGGTACAGAGCTAAATAGAGAATTCTCAGTAGAGGAGGCTAAAATGGCCAAGAGACACTTAAGAAAGTGCTCAACATCCTTAGCCATCAGGGAAATGCAAATCAAAACAACTCTGAGATACCATCTTACTCCTGTCAGAATGGCTAGAATCAAAAACACCGAAGACAATTTATGCTGGAGAGGATGTGGAGAGAGAGGAACACTCCTACACTGCTGGTGGGAATGCCGACTCATACAGCCTCTTTGGAAATCAGTATGGAGATTCCTCAGGAAAATGGGAATTAATCTACCACTAGACCCAGCAATTCCACTCTTAGGCATTTATCCAAATGAGGCAGGTTCATACAACAAGGGCATCTGCTCCAATATGTTCATAGCAGCATTGTTTGTAATAGCCAGAACCTGGAAGCAACCTAGATGCCCCTCAACTGAAGAGTGGATAGAGAAAATGTGGTACATTTACACAATGGAGTATTCCTCAGCAGAAAAAAACAATGGAATCTTGAAATTCGCAGGGAAATGGATAGCACTGGAAGAAACCATCCTGAGTGAGGTAACCCAGTCGCAAAAAGACAAACATGGTATGTACTCACTCATATATGGATTCTAGATATGGATCAGGATAGTGCCAGTCTGCACTTCCACAGATAGAGAGTCTGGGAAACAGGAAAGAACCTAAAAGATATGCAAATATGCATAGTACCCAAGAGAAGGGGATGGAGACAAGATCCTCTGAATGGATGAGGAACACGGCGAGGGGTGGGGGGGAGTGGGACCTGGGAAGAATAGAGGGGGTAAAGAGGAAGGGAGTTGGTCATGGGGGAACAGGAAGTTGAGGGGGTGGGGGTAGAATAGGGGGAAGAGGAAATCATAGGATCGAAGACAGATCAGGTACCAGAGTGACCTCGAGTGATCTAAAGGTATAACATCAATTGGCAAGCTAAGCAATAGTGGAGGGACCACCTCAAATGCCCATTCCTGATAATGAACTTGATGTCTATAACCATCCGGGAGCCTTCATCCTGTGACTGATGGAAGCAGAGGCAAACACACAACTAAGCACTGAACTGAACCCAAGGAACCCAGTGACAGAGAGAGAGGAGTGATGAGCAAATTGGCAAAGAATGGGCTGGCAAAACCAGCAGAGACAGCTGATCTGAACAGGGGAGTGCTCTTGGACCCCAGACCGACAGTGGGGAGGCCAGCATGGGACTGATCTGGACCCCCTAAATGTGAGTGTCAGTGAGAAGGCCTGGGCAACCTATGGGGCCCTGAGCTGTGGATCAGTGTCTATCCCTGGTATACAAACTGTCTTCATGTGCCTATAGCACAAAGAGAGATGCTCTCTCAGCCTGGACTCTTAGGGGAGTGCCTTGACCCTACCAAGAGTAAAATAACAGACTCTAGATATCCCCTATGTGGAAGGATTTGGCAATAGGGTGTGAGGGAGGGGGGAAGGGGAGTGTGGGAGGAGGGGAGGGAGAGGGAACTGGGATTGACATGTAAAACAAGCTATTTAAAATTAAAATAAAAAATGATAAATAAAAAAATAAACTCTAAAAAAAACACATTCTAGTTATATTGGCTACATCTAGAGCAAAGTTAGGAAGCATCTCCTCTATCAGATCAGTTTATAAAGAAGATACTTGATTGCTTTTCTGTAAAGTGATACACAGATGAATTTCCTCATAGGATAGGAAATAGGCAGTCACTTATTCACAAGACATGTTGTACAGTTGCTCTGAGACAGGCATTGTACTAGAGCTACAGAAGAGGTTGAGGAGCACAACACAAATGTTTTCAAGGTTCTTCAAAAATTAATGAAGGGTGAGTGATCCTAAACCCAGCATATATAAACGAACTGATGAGAGATGCCAAGACACTTCTATGTGAGGCAGAAACACATGACGTGACTCAGTTAGGGTATTCTAGCAGGGATACTCTTTTTACTCGTCTGTGCAATATTAACTTAACTGATGCTCCCACATGGCCCAGGGATTCAGTTACACCAGTGTGTCACAAATATAGAGTCCTCAATAGAAGCATGAACACTGAAAATGTCCTCCAAGATAGAATCCATTTGCCAGTTTGGACAACAAAAAGAATCATTGGAAAGAAATGAGTGGATGGAGCAGAGAATGATTTTGAACAGAAATTCAGAACTCAGATTAAGTAGGGCTTTACAAAACACTTTTCAAATTGTAACATGTAAGTGGATCAATTGGGAGTCTCATTAAAACAAAATTTCTTATTTGTTATATATAAGATTCTGTCTAACAAACTTTCAACTGAGACCCACATATCTACTCCTCTTATCATACATTTTATAACAAAGTCATAAACAATGACAAGGTTTTGAAAATAACTCCCCCTTTAACATAAAATAATACACAGCAAGCAAGGGTAAAGAAAGATGATTAGAGAGGTGGGCTGACAGGAAAACCTTGAATGGTTTAGGCTTCAAAGAGAAAAGCTGCCTGTATGATATCAACACAGAGCAACCAATCTGGCCCATAAAACTCCTTAAGAAAGGGCAGAACCACTCTAGATATTTAACAATTTATGATGCTAAAATATTTGGGCCAAGATGCCACAAGAGGTACTGTCCTTGAATGTGGATTCAGGAAATTTTGGCAATCCTTAAAGGTTTTTTAATTCCTAGTCATCTAAAAGTAATTAAAACTCAAATTCATAATAGGTCTCAGGTGTTTCTTGAAGTATCATGTGGTTCCATGGTAGTCTTGGTTCTAAGACAGGACCTGAACATTGTTTGCAATACAATGGTGGCCAATGAACACTGCCTAAAACAGCCTGGCTCAGATTCAAGACTATTTTAAGTTATGAATGGTAGTATTTTCAGTCTACACACAAGGATTTTCCCTCTTATCACAACATAAGAATTTAACTAGGGAAAATAAAGATAATTAATATTTTCCTACTATTATTGTCCAACATGTAAGTAATAAATTAGTCTGAATTTGAACTATATTGTGTTAGAATTTCATGCATCCATATATGCATATCTATCTGTCTGTCTGTCTATCTATCTATGTGTCTATCATCTATGTCCTATCTATAGCTATCATCTATCATCTATCTATCTATCTATCATCTACCTGTTACTATCTTTCATTTATCTACCTATCTACTATCTATCTATATAAGACAAGGTCTCAGTGTATATTTTGTTTTTTTCTAGAGCTCTATGTAGTGAAAGCTAGCCTCAAACTTGTGATCTTTCTTCCTTTTTTTCCAAGCAAAACAGTTTTATTCAAGAGCTTTATAATGTTCAGATCAATAGAAAGTAGATAAATCATAATTCATTCATGCTCATAACTTAAGGTTTTGATTTAACACCCAATAGAAAGAAGTTATTCATCACTCTAAATATTATTCATGACTTCAATCATTATATTGGTGATGACTGAATCTTTTTCCCCAGAGCTGGTCCTTCTTCAGTCTTCATGTGATATAATCACCTGTTTGCAGGACTGAATTAAGAAATGTATATTGTGTTACCTTAGTTCTTTTGTACTTAAAAAAGCGATATTAAAATATAAAGTGACACCAAAGTTCTGTTCTTTCCTGATTTTGAATAGTTTTATTTTAACATGGTAAGTATACCCTTCACAATTTTTCATGTTACTACTTTGATTATTTTTACACAGTCATGTGTACTGCATATTTCTATTTTAGGATATGGCCATTACTTCAAGTACAGCCAATCTACAACTGTACTCATCAATTTTTCCTAACAAAGCAGTGTTGCTTTTAGACCAGCGTTCTTAACTATTTTGGACTGAGTCTCTCTGGAAGGCTGATGAAGCCTATAGACCTCAAAAAAAAAAGACACACAAATACATATGCAAATATTTTCGCCTGCTTAATTTTCTTTCACTCCATGCTCATTTCTACCACATAGCTAGATTAGGAGAGCCTGTGAAGCGTCAGGTCACGTTCGCTCTTGATTTTCATAATGATCACTTGCTAATCGTAAAATGGAAATGGCTCCAAACTGTGCAAGTAAAACAAAATAAGCCTTAATTCCGCTCAAAACAACTTTTAATGAAGAGGCTTATTGTTTGGTTTGTATGAGAAGTGATTGTAGCATAACTGTAAATGAGTAAATAATCTCAGAAGGCAACTGATTGAAGATTTGTGCTTTGATAGAACAGAAAAATGAAGGAATTCCACACTCACAAAGAAAGGCTGAAGCAAATAGAAACCGAACTCCCATGGCTGACTTTGTCAACTGAGGGGTAGGCTTGTCAGGGCGTGTAAGAATCCCCATCCCATCATTTCCTTTGTATCTGAGTCAAAGGGGACATTGTGGTGAGGGCTGAATCACTGAGACCATCTGTGTTAACAGCAAAAGGATTACAATTCGCCGGTTCAGTTTTAAAGCCTTCAGAGGAGAAGTAACCGTCAGAGAAGTTCTGCAGATTTCTGCCTGCTGAGAAATTGAAAGGCTCCCTTCCTCTTGACACCAGCCTCCAGAAATGTTTCTTCCACATTGAAAAGTTTGCATTCTTCACTTCCTGCTCTCTTTCCGGAGAGGCAGACAGGACACAAGAAAGCAGCTTTTCAGCAGTCTCCAAAATAGTTACTTCAGTGACTCGAATCAAAAGTTTTGTTCATTCTTACAACTCAAATACTAGATAGGGAGCCAAGCCACGAGCAGACCACTTCCTGACACCAAGTCCTAAGAGAGGCCTGTTCTCTGTAAACAACACTTCTGCTGGCTATACTCAGTCCTAGGTTCTAACAACATGAATTTTTGTGTGATCAGGTAAATTAAACTTTTCATAAATTCTCTTCTGTGAACAGTTACCTCAAAAAGCACATATGTGGGATGTTTGTTCATAGAAGGGCCAGATAATGTGAATTTGTGTGTGTGTGTGTGTGTGTGTGTGTGTGTGTATGAGAGTGAGAGAGAGAGAGCATGTTTCTGTGTGTGTCTGTGTGTTTGTGTGTATGCATATGCATGAGGCTGTGTACTTGTATGTGTGTGTGAGTATTGTTGGGGAAGTCCTGTGTATATGTCAATAAAGCACTGTTGGCCAATAGGGAAGCAAGATAGGTGGGACTATGAGTTGAGGAGGACTCTGGGTAGGAGAAACACAGGGAGTCACGATTTGGCCGGCCAGAGAAGTAAATGTCCATAACTCTTCTCCAGTTAGAGAAATACTTAGATGAACAATTATGGGATAAATACTTAAGTCAGAGCTAGCCAGTAAGAAACAAGCAAGGCCAACAGCTTCATAATTAATACAGCGTCTTGTGTCTTATTTGGGGACTACAACATGGCAGAGCCCAGGTGACTGGTGGGGAAAAACCAAGCAGCTGGCAAGGAAAAGGTTTCTCTTTACAGAGTTTGCTATGTGTTGTGTTGTAAGAACTTACTGATGTAACTAATAACACACAATTGTTTTCCAAAGGTTTCTGCAGCCCTTTTGTATTTCTGTACTTCCATTTTTTTCCAGACCACAGTCCCTAAGTAACCATTAATTTACTAATTTTAATGAAAAATAAAAATATTCTATGTACCAAAGCAGATAAATAAAATTAGAAAATGAATAAAAACTTAGAAACATATTTGTAACATATCACAGATTCCTAAGCAAGATGTTTAATTCTGAAATAAAATTGGCCTTCTCTCTACTAGAAGGTGTCATTTTTAGCATCAAGGACTGGAAGGTTACACTAAGAGAACTATTTTCCAGACCTTGTTAAAGTAATGCTTACCTTCAGGCATCCTCACATAATTTAGTTGCTATATTTAAAACTTGCCATTTTGTTCAATTAAGTATATAATTGTTTCGTCTATATCTGTGATTCTTCATTTTCTATGCCATGTAAAGCATGAATGTATGCATTTGTGTTATGGATCAGTTTTATGTTAATTTATTTCACATGTCCCCCCAATAAACAAATGAAAACTAAAATGGGTAAATTTTTCTATGTTCTGTATTTCCCACCCCCATTTTTAGTTTTCTGTGCTTTCTTTCTAATCTCAATCTTTATCATGTTTTGACTTTTCTCAATTGTTTTGGTACATAGCTTGTCATTTCTTAAAGCATTCTAGTTTTGAGAAATTATACTAAACACATGATATAATAGGTACAAAATTTTCTTCTGCAGCTAGTCCAAAAGTACTTCACAAACCAAGTTACAAAAATTAAATTATAAGGAGTCACTAGTCAGATCAATTCATGATAAAAATATAGGGTACACATGTACAAGGCTATTAACCTGGGGAAATGTTAAAGAAGTTATTTACTTAAAATTCCCTTACAAAGTTTATTTTGTCCAGTCTCCTTTTCCAAGAAGTAGTACTACCAAAATCATTTAGGACAGATGGTTGCCTCTATTTTTAAAACGTTCTAGAGTTGATAATTTCACAGGCTCCTTTGGTAGCCTGCTTCAGTGTTTAATGACTCTTACACTCAAGACAGTCTCCCTTATGTCTAATATATGATATCTAAATAATGAAACACACTGAGTGAAATAGGAAGGATAATTTTAACTCTCATAGCTGCTAGAACTAGAGACCTAAACAATTTTTCAATGAAACACATGACTCAATTATCTCCCTCTGGAGTTGACATCTCCATCCCTGACCTCTCACCCTCTTTAGAAATCTATAATTCTTATTTTACACAGGATATTGTCACTGAATATCCTACAGACATTTGAAAATTTAACTAATCAAAATAAAGTAGTTTTACTTGTGAGGCAATGCAATTTCCTTGAGATTGTAATTTTCCATTTTAGGCTGCTGAATCTCCGCTTTGTTTCTACCTCTCTCTTTCTTTGATTTTAACACAAAATTCAACAAGCTGCTATATCTAACCATTGACTGGTTTACAAACATCCTTTGCTGAAGGTCTTAGAAATTTTATTTCTAATCTATTTGTTCTTTAGCTCCCAGTTGGAATCACTATCATTCCCACATCAGTAGTTGACCCATTTTCACCACAGATTTGAGATATTAATGACAATATTAGACATGTGGCTCTCCATTGTCTCTCTTCTCTCCAGCATCATCTTCCATCCAGCCGGGTACACCTCTGGTGTGATGGCGACTGGTTAAGTTATTATTCTTAAGTTTCTTTTAGGTGTCAGGGAACTCTTTCAAAATGATTAGAGATAATGAAATGTTAGGGGAGAAGCTTGAGGAGTATCCTTTCCTAGTAACTTTGCATATTTTTGATGTGAGGGAAGTGATTGCTTTCCTAGAATGTTCATCTCACATCTCACCACAGTATATCTTCGGCGCCCCCCCCCCAGTCACCTACAATCTCTGCTAGATTCAACTGAGTGGCCATGGGCCTACAAAATCTCAGCAACAAGTACTAGTACCCCTGCCCCTGAACCCTGGCTTTACTGTGCTCATATGCTGACCACTGTGCCCTCCCATCCTAAAATGTGCCTCCCTATTCCTGAGGAACAACACATGCAACTTTTCCTCTAGTCTCAAGATCTCAAGGCTGGCAAGAGCCAGTTAGTCATAACACGTCACAGTGTTATACTCATGAAGGATTCTCATCAACTTCACCAAGAATGGAAGGCATCAGGTACTCGTCAAACCAACAAAGGTAGGTGTCTGAAGAGTGCCTTTAAGTCTCTCTCCATTCTGCAGTGAGCAATCTGTTTAGAAGTCACCAATGTTAATGAAACAAAAGGACACCAAAACTAGCGGCACACATTTTAGAATGTTTCAGTATCGACCTTAGTAATGAAGGGGCACGACAACATTTGGTTACACGAGAGATCCAGAGTCCAAAAGTCTAAGATTGTACAGCTATTTCCTCCTAGTCACATGGGAGCACATTCTCCATCAGTAAATTGGAAAGCATATCAGCCCTGGAGGCTCTTGTTAGTACTAATCATCATATAGAACATTAGCACTGTCAGTGAATACAGACAACACTCATTGATAAGGGACAGGAAGCAATGAATTGAAGTCATATTTTCTCGAGTTTACACACTAAGAAAGAGAATAAAGCATATCTTCTTCAAAGAAAGGAGTAGTTCATACAGGCCTGTGGAGATAGAGAACCAGACAGATTTGACACTCATTATATGAGCCTCGACTTTGTGGTTTCCTGGCTAGACAGGATGAGAGTAGACAAGAACTAGCAACCAATAGCATGGGTGAGAATGGCAAGGAAGTAAGGAATCACTTCTCATTATAGATGCTAGTAACAAGAAAAAAAGAAGCATATAGCTGGAATGAATTAATGTGTTGATGACCAATGATAATATCGTAAACTGTTTTGTTAAGATGGTTATGTAATTTATTTTAAGAAAAATAGTAACTTTTTCTTTTGTATTTGAGGCAACTATAACACATGGCTTGGGATTTGAATTGAGTCAGTTTTGGGGTGATCCTCGTTGACTTGATTTATCTTAATTGTCTGAGTCTAACTCTTTTTCTTTGCATGAACGCAGTCTGTTTAGCCCTCAGAGTGATGTGAGGTTGATATACTTCCTATTTATCTTCTACAGCGGCAGGTACTACCACAGTCAGAATCAGAATGAATCTTGGAACTTCCTGGAGTCTCTGAAGTATCCCTTGATGCATTGATGGTCTGTGTTTTTCTGAATCTTGAGCTCTATATGGACATTTGGGAGTCTGCCTATCAGGGGAAAAGTCGTAAAATCCATCTATCCTCAAGGATGATGCAGCAAATCCAAATGTTGACAAGGGGAGTGAATTCAAGTCTCTTCCTCCATCCAAGACAGATACAAACCAATCAAATAAATGGTTACTTTTGCTTGTTCTGATCATTTCTGTATATAAGGGCAGAATTTTATTAATGACTCAAGGAAATGATGGAATCCGATTTTTCCATTGAATTATGATTTTATAGCTCTTCCAACAATCTGTTGAATACCAAGTTGACTTAATTCCTTGGATATTAGTCAGTCCATTGCTAAAACTAGACAATATATGGGGTTTTCTGTGAAAAAACAAAGCTGTATTATTTCATATTAATTAATAGGAAGAAAAATAAGATGTTGAGAATATTAAAATGTGGGGCAAAAGGTTAATGGCTTGAAAGTGGTTTATAGAGGCTGGTCACACTGACTTCCTAGCAATAAACACTTGATTGAAAGAATTTTAGGCATCCACTTGAAATGGGTACATTTGCTATTAACTTTCAGAGTTTAATGGTAATTGCTCTGCATTACATTTTTTGTCCTTTTAAACAATACTTAGAAAACAAGAAATGAAAACACATGACCAACTACCCTTTTGCCTTGCTGGAGTGAAAATACAATGCCAAACAGTCTCTTTATATAGTAGGCCATCATATTTATGATAGATTTTTCTCCTTATGTTACATTAATTGATACATCTAAGTAGTTCAATGTACATATATTGTACTTGGAGATCCATTTTCTCCCACATTTTGCCTGATAGATGAATACACAAATGATGTCAAAAGTCTCAGGCAATAGTATTCATGCAAGGATAACAAATAGGAGACTAGAAGTTAGAACTGAATTCAGATGCTACACTTGTATGCTCTGAATACTTAATATAGTCTATTTTTGAAAACTGTGAATAATGATAATTAAAAAATCATCCCATCTACGAATAAAATCCAAAATGCTCTGTAGCTTCTAAAGGAGTGATTCTTGCAACAATTGAAACCTATTTGCTAAGTTACATATGCTACATGCATTCAGCATAAAACCCTGAAAATGTAGCTAGTGGTTAAAACTAAAAAGAATCTTTTTTTTTAATTGAAATAGAATTATATCACTCTCACCACCATTTCCCTCTTTCCTTCACAGGGACTCATCCTTGACTTTACTCCAAAGTTGATAACTTTTCATTTGGATAATTATTTACACATACACACACACACACACACACACACAGACACACACAGACACACAGACACACACACACACACACACACACACACACACACCCCTCTGCTGAGTCTACTTTTGTTGCTGATGTGTGTCTGGTTTCAAAGATGACCACTTTGGATTTGACAGCCAGTTGGGGAGGGGTGTAAATCCTTGGGACACTCTAATTCTCCTTCTCCCAGAAGTCATTGATTGCCTTTAGTTCTTTGTCAAGGTATAGAAGTCCTCAAAAATTTACTCCTTCTGTAAGAATATGTCCATTGATATTGTCATTGTTTCACTCTTGTTAATATAGTCACCTGTAGGGTAAACTTAAGATCCTTATTTGGAAAAATCATTGGATAAATGAATAAGCTTCATCACTAGACATGCTTATGCTGTAGTTCATGAGGATTTTTATTACTTAGCTTGCAAGCATTCTCTGTGGATTAATTTAGTTCAGAAGTAATGCCAGGAACAACCTACCATTCGTGCCCTGGCCATCTAAATACATACCCAGCTATTTTCCAAGGGAAAAGAAAATTTGCAGTGGGTACCCTTGTTTGTACACACTGCTGTCATAACCAGTGGGAAAATTGATGCTTAATTGCAATTATTTACTGATATGTGTTTTATTTTAAGATTTACAGAACAAATATTGCTGGAGAAGAAAACTTTGTGTGAAAACCTGAGCACTTGCTGCTAATTTGAATTTTTCATTTAGTTCAGATCTATACTACACACATTAAAATTTCTGAATTAACTTAAAATATTTAAGAAGTGAGATTTTTTTAAAAAAGAAAATTGTAATCTGCAATACTATTTATTTTATGCCTTTTTCATTGCTTAAATAGAAGATGATTTACAAAAGCATAAAATAGGGCTTTTAGTGATACTTTTTAAAATTATTAAGGGTTAACTGGGGATGGGAACCACTTATTCACCCCAGTGATGACTTCATTCATTCTCACCACTGTGCCACTATTAAAAATCAATAACTGCTCTCTGGCATTTCTGTCTGGCATAGCCTTTTTCACATTTCCAGCCCTAAACTTAGCTCAGATGGCAAAAAGGATTGCCCGTAGTACTAAATAAGGGTACTGCAGCTAAGAGAAGACAAATGAACTGAGTGGGAGGACAGTCTTATAGGCAGTCAGAGGTTGCTCTAGCAATACTCCATCACCAATTAGATCTGAAGATAGAGTTTCTTTCCCTTGCTTCAGAGAACCAGAGATTTTTTTGGTTTTGGTGGTAGAATATTTAAGCCTATAAGTCAGTGGTTCTCAATTTATAGGTCATGACCCCTTTGAAGGTAACATATCAAATATTTTGCATGTAAGATATTTACATTAGGATTCATAACAGTAGAAAATTTGTAGTTATGAGGTAGCAATGAAAATAGTTTTATGATTTTGGATTACCACAACTTGAGGAAATGTATTAAAGAGTTGCAGCATTAGGAAGGTTGAGAACCACTGCTGTAAGGGAAAATTTACTTTTCTCCTCTTCTAGTCTTTATATAATTGCTGGGTTCTTTGGTATTTATATGGGAGCTACAGGCCTTCTATGGTATTTGGAGCAGGACATTGCCAATAATTACATTTACAAATACATAATAAGTGCCATTCATGTAGTGTGCTTGATGCTGGGGAATATTGACTATTAAAGATACTGGTGTCACATAAATCTCTAGACAGATGACTTCTTGGAGAAGGGCCATGAAATTGTGTGACAAGGAAATGGATATAGGCTAAGAGTATAGCAAAGGCTTTTTTGGGGAAATATATTGTGAGAATAAGAACATCTATCTAAGGACTATATATTAATCTTAAGCTATGAGAGCCTGCTATCAGAAAACATACACAAACCTGAGGAGTATCTATATATTAGAATGTTTTGAAAAGATAGACATAATCAATTAATATGACTGAATTTTTCAAAAAGAAGAAAGGTGGTAAAGATTTACAGACAAAAATGAACAAATTACCACCTCTCTGGTTTTTACTTTTAGTATAAATTAAAAAATATTCTCCTGCTTCAGAAGGACATTATGAGACTTAATTGTAAAAACCATATTAGGTACCCACCATGGTGGCTAGTAGATGCCCATGTTTTACTGTACCCTGAAGGATGAATATGCAACAAATAGGCCATATAGGTGAGTCATAAAATTTGTTGACTGGAACACAACAATTTGGAGCATGCCAGGACGAAGGTGGCACATGTAGTCACCCATTCTCTACTTCACTGTTAGCAGAGATAATGGCGATCATCAGTTAGCAAGCATGGTCCATCTGAGGTAGAGACAATTGCCTCAGCACCTCCCTTCCTAGGATGCCCTGCTAGAATTGTGCCTAGAGTATTCTGACAGGAGTCTGCTCTAATAACGTGGATCATTTTAGAGTATAAGGATATCGGGTAGGAAATCCCGTGGCTATTACTGATTTCCTTTTATTGCAAAAGTAATATCTGCATAAGGTAACAGACTTTAAACACTACAGAAGGGTATAAAACAAAAAGTAACTCCCACCTATTTCACTGCTTCTACTACCCAGGGGGATTATTTTCTCCCTGTAGTTATAAGTATGTGGCTAATGCTACAGAGGTAATAACATGCTTCATATCTTGAGGGATGAGCGTATTTAGGATGAATCATTTTGGCTCAGGACATCCAATTTTCCTCAAAGGTGAATTTAACAAAACTGCTCCTCCTTTAAGGCCAAAGACTTCACTAAAGAAATGGCAGGTTTTCTCTCTAACTCTGAAGACCTTGGCCACCAGGAGGAGGGAGTCCTTGTGTAGCATGTCTGGCTGTGTGACCCTGGTGTGCTACGCTAAGTTCCTGTATCACTCCTGACAGCAAAAGAATTTGGTTTCAGACTCCTAACGGTGGGATGCTATTTTTGTGGGATACAGCAGCTGCATCTGCATCCTGACTAGCCCAACTCCCCTGCACCTGTGAGGATTCCAGTTCATTTTTAGTAAGGCACACTGACACCAAGCAATGCAGACTCGTCCCGGAGAGCAAGTGCATAAGCTTGCACTTGTTCACATAACAGTCACAAATGCCTTTCCTCTCTCTTCTCATGCTCTCTTCTTTTTTCTCAATACAAAGCGGTGCATAACAGCTGTGAATGTGAGAGACAGGCCAGGCCTGTGCCCTGCGTGAAGAGAAACAGTCACCAAGTAGTTGGAAAACATTGTGGTGCCTGCCATGGAGAGCTTGTGAAACCAGGGACAAGGACTACATTCAGACATTAACAGCTTCATTTAAAAAGCAAGCATATGTCCTTACAGTATAAGACTGCTCACTGAGAATTCACTGCTCAACCGAAGTAAACTTGGGACACAGCATCCTTCCTTGAAGAAAAGGAACCCCAAGGAAGAAGTTCATAACAGAAAAATAGCTGGTGAAACATATTTTTCCATGAGCCCTGTTGGGGAGCCCCAAATTAGTTTTACTAGTTTTTTAATAAACACAATATACTGTGAGATTTGGATAGGGAAAAAAGGCCTGGTCTTTGGTGATGTTTCTTATAAAGTTTGCAAAATGCAACAGCACAGAAAGTGGAAGAGACTTTCCTGCTATTTGCTCCTCCTCCAATGCATTTCCTGGAGTCGATTTTTGTTGCTGTTGTTGGATGTGCTATTATTCCTGTTTACCTGATGCTGGAAAGCATAGGCATAGATGATATGTTCAAAGTTGCATACCTTACAGGATTTAGGAAAGCGGTAAATCTAAATAACTTGGCTCTCTGAATAAGTACTGTTATTATATATCAACTAAATCATTTAAATACATATGAGATAAAGATGACTTGGTCACTTGGATAGCTCTCTGGTATAGAAAACTGAAAAACACACACAGTTCTGCTCTCAGTGCCCCACTTGGCATAAATCTCCCTGTTCTTAGACTCCGAGTGACTCTGAAATCAGAGACCATCAGATTCTCTTGAAGGCAGTGTTTATGAGGATATGAGGACAGGGTGCCATCCTGCCTGAATGAATCCTGAGCCAGGTTTATTCTGGTTTTGCATAGGGTCATTCTCAGGCCCAGGCTAGATGATGAGTGTGAAACATTTCTTTTCTTCTCTTCCCTCTTTGCCGTTTGACCTCTTCTCCACCCCTTCCCCATTTATTTAAGATGCTCTCACATGGACAATAAGAATCTGAGGGCCGTGAACCTATCAGATACTGGGACCCTGTCCTTATACAAAGGTTATCAGATTGTCAAATCATTTACTATCGAAAATGACCTCTGTGAGAAAGTAACCCTCTGCACAGAGACACTCTGTTGTCTCTCTCCTGGTTTCCATGGAGAATCACTAGGACTGGCTCTTGATGGGGTTATGGATACCAGAGACCCTGACTGGACTCAAGAGCTTCTGAGGAGGAAAGTGCCTTAGCTTTTCATCCCTCTACACTGTGGGTATATCTACTGGGGAACAGGGATGCCATTTAAAGGCCTCATCCCCTACCAGTCACACAAATCTCCTGAGCATTTTTAACTTAACCTAAGTGAGTTGAATAATTGGAACAAAACAAACAAAAACAGCAACAAAATCTTTTTATGTTCTAGACATATCTTGCCTTTACTTCCTGAGATGGTCTGTGGAAGGAAAAGGCCAGGCTGAAATTCTGGTTTTGGGATTCTCCTCAGCTTCAAACCCATCTTAAATTTGAAGGCTACTCTCATCCTGACCATCTGCGTTCCTGGAAAAAGATGCTGAGTTGAGAGTTACTATAAGGATTTGGAGATAATCTGCATTTCAAAATTCTAAGTGACCAATTTTGTATAGTTAGTTGTAAAGATCCACTGAGAAATTGAGAAATGTCCATCTTAGCAGCTTCTCTAGAAGATGGAATGTGTTCATTCTCCTTACCCGCCTGCCTGTAATTTCCTAAGAATAGTATCTATGTACATGAATTAGAAGCATTTGGGTTATTTGGGATTTTTAAAGAGGGTTTTTTCTCATAAAAGATGGTCTATCAAGGAATATTCTGAGTAAAAATAATAAGTGGTATTCTTAGGGAATCTACAATTCAAAAACCACAAGTTGGGGTTGGTGGGATGGGGAGGACTTAAACAACCACAGTGACTGCAGTGTTAAGAAGAGATCATAGGAAAGAAAGAACAGCTATATTCCAGTGTGAGCCCCTTGGCTGGGGAGTTCTGTCTGAAGCATAGAACACTCAATAGATGATATCAATATTCTGATGGCTAATTGTCCGGGGATGGCAGCATGAAGAAAACTAATGTGGAATCATGGACAGGGAGCCAGACAAACAGGAAACACAGCCATAAACATGGGCAGGAAGCTGTTTGTTTCAATTAGTAATGAAATCCACACTAGAGGAAATTCACTCTAGACAGTCTTTTCTAGTGGCTTATGTGTTAGGAACTGGATCATGCTCAAACTCCCCCTAAATTTATATGAAGTTGCAACCTGCTGTACTTTGGAATGTGTCTATTTGGACACACTGTCTTTATGGAGTTAACTAATGCAAACGGAATTATTGGCAGGGGAGGGAAAACCCAGTATAACTCTGGTCCGCATGAGAAGTGGTTTAGAATAATGGTTTAGGAGGCATGACCGCATAAAAGCACAGCAATTCTTAAAAGCCAAACTTGGGTAATGTGGAATAATTTAACCCTCCTCATTTCCAGACATTGAACTTATAGCCTGCTGGGCTTGTGGGTGGATAGATTTCTGTTGTTCAAGACACTAAATCTGACATTTTGTCATAGTGGCTTGAAGAGATTGACTGTTTGCCTTTAGTAGTAGGTTCTGAGTTGATCTACAGAAACACAAAGATGGAAGCCTAGAGAAATGAGGACACTGTGGCCAATCCCATCCTTAGGAGTTAGAGGAGTCTTCCTGGGTGCTAGAAAGCTAAGTCCTGCAGCCAGGTGGGCTGTGATGTGATGTGATGCAATGCCCCTTGAAAGCAGACTGGAATCTGGAACACACAGATGAAGGACACCCCAGAGAATCATTTGTCTCTTGCTAGATGGGTTAGACACACTGTCTTCCTCTTTCCTGCAGGAAATGTTAGCTGTGTTTGCCATCTTAGTCTTTGTTCTAATCTGCTGGGTGAGCAGTTTAGATGGAAACCTAATGAAAGGATTTGTGGCTTTAGGATAAAGCATTTCACGCTTCCAGGTAGACAGCATTTCACTTTGAGTCATCAGGGAGCACAATGGAACAGAGACCTCTCTTGTGAGTAAACCTTGACCTCTGGAGAAAGACTGTCCCCTGTCAGCTACAGAGGCAGCTTCTGGCCCTCTGCTGGAACCAGGCATTGCAATTAATGCAGAGGCCTGCTGGGTTATGTGACATCAACTCTCACTGAACTGCCCCACTGTAATATAAGCAGACCAGACACTAGTGAACTCCAACACTACCATGCTTTGCTTGCCTTAGCAGACATGGCAGAGAACTCAAGGAGTGGCAGACTTGAAGAAAACTAGAGGGAAAACAAAGCAAAACAAAACAAAACACCAAGAATAGAATTTTCCTAAGAGAAAATCCAGACACTTGGGACCTGAGGAGAATTTTCAAAATTACAGCTGTTAATTGGTTTTCAGAGGACAGTATATACTTTAATAAGAGTCAAATTGGCATTTATTCCATTTTTAAAACTTATTTTTGAGAATATAATTGAATTACAAGATTCCTCCCTTCCCTTCCCTTTCCATCCTCAAAGTCCTCCCATATACTCCTCCCTTCCATCCTTCAAATTCATGACCTCTTTATTTCACTAATTGTTGTTTCAAGTATTATGCATATCTATCTATCTATCTATCTATCTATCATCTATCTATCTATCTATCTATCATCTATCTATCTATCTATCTATCTATCTACCTACATTCCTCAGTGTAAACTGTTCAGTTCTTAAGATACTACCTGTCCATATGAGTTCAGGGTTGATCTTTGGCACCAGAAAACCAACCAATGTGCTTTTTCCTGAAAAAAGCCACTTCCCTTGCTCCCAGAATTCCTTGTACTTCCTGTAGGGTTGAGGCCTCATGGATTTTTTTTGCTAGCCATTTTGGCATGTTCATGGGTGTCATCCTTGTTTTGTTCAAATTTGGAAGATACTATTAGAAGACCCAATCTTACAGCACATTTTTCAGTGACCATGTATGTAATCTGTGTGGGGTGTGTTTGGGTGCACCTGTCTGGGTATACATGTTGTGTGTGTACGTGCATGTGTGTGTGTGTACCTGTGCCTGTGTATGTACATTTGTGTATGTGTGCGTGTTTGGCATGTGTGTGTGCATGTGAGTGTGCATGTGTGTGTGTGTCTAGAGGTTGGTGTTGTCCTTAGCTGTTCTTCAATTCATTTATTGAATAAAAATAGCTCACTGAACCTAGAGCTCAACAATTCCATTAGTGCATGCAACTTGCCCTAGGGATTTCCAAGACTATAGGCAGGCAGCTTCAACCACCTGGCTTTGTAAAAATTACTACTTGGGACTGAACTGCATCCCTCACAATTGTATACATCCACTGAGCCTTTTCCATAGCCTAAAATCTTTAATATATGTTAAAACATCTCTACTCTTTTCCTTTTATAATAAAACAAACTTGAATCTATAGAAAAACTTGTTTCATATTTTGTAAACAAAACTTATTTGACCATAATCATTCGGACTGTGTAATATGATGTAGATAAAGAAGACTAAATATCATATTTAACTTGAACTACTGATGTTGTTGATGAGATAATAAAAGAGGTGAACAAATATTTTGCTTGACATATTGAAGGGGAATGAGGCATTTGATCGACCATATAGAGAGCAACAAGAAGAATAGGTTGAGGACAGTGGTGGAGGCAAACTTAAGAAACATTTATTTGGAAGGAGTTTAGAAGGAAGGAACAAAATGTCAGAAGAGGGGTCCCATCATGAAGATCAGTCATAGAGCACTTACCTAGTATATGCAAGTTCACAAGTTTCAGTCCTATTAACACACACACACACACACACACACACACACACATTGCAGGGAGGAGGAGAAGAAGAGGAATAGAATAGAGAGGGAAGAGAACACATACATAAATTGGGTAAAGAGGAGGGAGAAGAAGGAGAGGGAGAGAGAGAGTTATTGTTTTCAAGTATTTAAATTTAAAGAAGAAATCAAGGCCTGATTCGGACATACATACGAAACACTTATAGGAATTGAAGTTAGGCACTTGAAGCAAATTGAAGAATTTCAAGCATAAGTAGAAATTGTAACTCCCAAAACAATCTAAAGAAGATGAGAATTGGAAGCACTTTAGAAAACATTCTTGAGTACTACAATGAAGTCTTATTGTCTCCTTGAGTTGCTAGCACTTTAAAAATATTTGCACAAATTCTTTCTAGGAAAAAAAGGAGACTCAAAAGAAATTGATTACAGTTGCAATATTTTCAATGCCTGACAAGGAAAACTTAATGTTGACCCTTGAAATTTTATTGGTATCCCTGTAATTGTTTGTGCATCCCCTCAATTTTCTTGCAACTAGATCTTAGACTGGCAATTTACCTCCTTCTCTATATTTTCAGTTTTTTAAATGAAGACTTGATCATATAATCTTATCTGGTTATGCATTCCTCTGATTTCTATTTATGGTGCTTTGTTTCAAAGTAAGGTAATTCTTGCTTTAATATTGGGGGACTAATAATCATACCTATATAGTGTTGTGATAGTTCTGTCACCTTTAATCTTTTATTTTTCAGGTTGTATCCTGTAGGCTTTACAGACTTCTTTATTTCTGAATCTGCGATTCTATTCTAATGAGAAGAGAAAACATCCCTACGGAAGTTATGGGAGTCATAATCAAGACTTTGGGAGAAGAGGTTGCACAGTAACTTCTGAAAGAAACTTTTCTTCAACCAAACAGAAGCTCTGGAGCAATACCAGCTCAAGATCCCTCACTGTGCATGTCACAGTGCTAAGTCCTGGAAGGTTCAGTTTTATTAACGAGTCCTTTCCTGAGTGCTCAATATTTGTAAGATGTATGAACACATCTCCGAGGGGCTCATTGTACAAACTATGCTTGCACAATATCCTGAAGAGGTTTCTCTGCTGGTAAAACTCCCTTTCCTTGAATTCCTCCAATCTGTAGCTTGAGAAATCTGGAGAAGTTCATTCTGAAAAATATACTTGTCGTGGCAAACAGGCTGGCTACACAAATACAATGGAAAGAGTGGGATAAGAGCGTAACTTCATTGTTTGTCTACTTCAAAAGAACATATTTTAAGCATAATTAATGTCTTAACAAGTAAGTCATTTCCTTTCTAACATAACCTAAGATCATTTTTGGGTGGTATTGCACTTTGAGTGTGAAGTCCCTCCCAGGCTTCTTTATATATTTGAACTCTTGTTCCCTGGTAGCACTGTTAGGGGATGCTACAGAATCTTTACGAAGTGTAGATTAACTGGCAGAAATATCTCACTGGGAGTTGGGCATTGGTTTTATAGCCAGGTCCTAACTCCTGTTCTCTCTTTGTTTCCTATGTCTGCAAGAAATGAGGTTGACTAGCTTGTTTCTCCTGCTGCCATGTCTTCCATTCCATAGTGGACTGTGTCCCTCTGCAATGCAAGTATGAGTGAAAATAAAACCTTCTCCCCATACTTGTGCTATTTGCAGGTATTTTATTAACAGAAAAGTAATTAATATAGGTGGATTCAAATGTTAGCAGTAAATTCTGTGTATATTTTTCCCAAGGTAGTAGGAGAGACACGGAGGTAGAGAAAGGAAGAGAGAAAAGATTGTGACAAAGAGGGAGGGAAGGACAGAGGGAGGGAAGGTAATACAATTAGTCCTTCTAGTCCTTCTCTAGTTCCTTTTTTACATTTTATGCCTTCACTAATTCACATTTTTTATTTCCTAATATATACAGTTTCACACCATTATTCCCACTCAATTTTATACTTAAATAAAACAATCATGATTAATCATGTGACCATCTACATTAAAACAACACTGTATAAGTAAAGAGGTGTTTAAAGGCTCTATAGCTATTTACAGAATAGTTGGTGAGTTCCATTGGCACGTAAAGCAAACCAATTTCTTTTCTAACTGAATACAAGTATACTCCTGCTCTGCAAATTTTGGCTATTATATCATGTACATATTTTAATTTTTTCATATATTTTCAAAATACAAAAAGTATTTTGTATCTTTTTAAATATCTTTTTACAAATCAACAACAACAAGAGAACTCTTTTGGAACCTTCTCCCCAGCCACTGTTAGAAGCACCGAGAAGCTTAACAGGTTGCTTCTCCCAAGACTGGGCCCCAGTACCTTTGTTTAGCCTTTATTTTCTTAGAAGGTTCCCTTCAAGCATCCACAGTTTAGGTGCTGCTGAACTTAATATATAAAATGGATAAATCTTCCTAAATATCAAAATGCTTATATGCTTACCTAATTCCGTATTTCATCACAGCATTGTTCTCTACACCTTCTGAGTTTCCAGTGTTTCTACATATAAATTTTAAGAAAAAAATGTACTATAGTATAATAGTGACCAATTCTGTTTGAGATAATATGTGTTCAAATACTCTCATAATCATCCTGCCAAACATCTAGGCATGTCTTCTATGTCCTTCCTTTTTGGTTTTATTCATTTGAAAAAAAGAACTAACAATACTGTACAGCAAGCAATGTTCCTTTTCTTATATGTAGTAAACTTCATATGTTATAACAGACAAAACACCTTTGATATATACTGATGAAAATAGACACAGGTATTAAAAAGAACAAATTATTTCCTTCACCTGGCTATTCTATGTTTTACTTGGGAATATATCAGTTTATTATTTGATCATTATGGCAAAATAGCTTTTATAAAACTACATTTGCAATAATATAAATATTTATAAATAAGGTAAATAATTCATAATATTTAATGAATGCCTGCCTGCCTGCCTTATGCTCTTCACTAAGGAATGGTTTACTTAATATTTGTTTGCAGTTCCTCCATAGTCTCCTTTTCCTCTACTTTCCTATTCCTTCTGCTTTGATACTTAAATTGTACCACGAAAATGTTCTTCTATGATAAACTACTGACAAATCACAGCTGTTGTTCTTCTCAATCTACTGCCTTCTTCTCATAAAGACAATAGGTCTTCAGCTTGTCCCCAGGCAACCATGGAGAGATGATGTGACCTTTCCTGAAAGGGCAATGCTTTGGACCTGGGCCACTTATGATCTGGTCTCTCATCAGCC
The DNA here is from genome assembly GCF_017639785.1 of Mesocricetus auratus. Taxonomy (NCBI): domain Eukaryota; kingdom Metazoa; phylum Chordata; class Mammalia; order Rodentia; family Cricetidae; genus Mesocricetus; species Mesocricetus auratus. The sequence goes on along the minus strand of NW_024429207.1, from coordinate 5,103,259 downwards.
TAGTAGTCCGATGTTCCTCATAGAGTGAGACATATCTTTTCCACTGTCGGGTACTCCCAGCATCTCCTTTTTCTTGGCCAGTTCAGAGCATCATGTCACTTTGAAGGCTGCCCTCCTTATATGCATCTTCTTAAGTAAACTACTTAGAGATCTCACCCTGTCTTGAATATCTACACCAGCAAATAGTCACGCAAAACAATATTTTCTTTGCATCTGTCTTCTACTGCAGACTACTCGTCTCTGCTTCACCTACCATCACCTACCAAAGATTCCTTTCTGAATATTACCTACTTTCCCTTTGCACTCCTATCCTTTCTTATCTGTGTGCATTGTTGACTTCTATGTCTGTCTCCTTGTTTAAAGGATTTCTCCTTCAATCTGCATCATTGGCTTATTCATCCTCAATGCCTAAACCGGCAGCTCACAAATACTGCATGCTCTAAAATATTAATATATGAATGCCAGTCCCTAGAAAGATTGAATTACCTGGTGCTGGAGCATGTTTCTTTTCTGATGAAGCCGATGTGAGCTGCCTCTTATTGTTCCTGACATCTAGTGGCAGGAAGAAAAACTATCCTGAGACCAGAAAGTAATGTCATTGGCTGGCTGAATTCCAAACAATTGTAAATGGCCAAATACCTTCTTTGGGGGCCTACCTAGAAAAATTTACAGGCATAGTACAAGTTTTAGGTATTTTACATGAGATGTACACATCAGTGAGGACTCAAGTAAATCTTATCATGAAGACAGAAAACTGATAAGAAAGGCTAGCAGTACCCAAATGGCCAAATAAGTTAGAGGCTGAATCTCCCCAGAGCAAAAATTCATTACTCCTCATATCTTGCTGTGTCTACTCATAGAAAAAGTATGCACACATGAAAAATCACCAAATCCTCAACATGATGAGAGCAAGATTTAGAATATGAGTGTCAGAAGTGAACATACATGTCTACCACAGCAAGATAATAAACGTGAACTCAAACTAAACTTAAGCAACCACGAAATGCCACAATGGACTATGTCTGTATTTTAGCAAGCCAAATGGAGTTAAGGAATGGAGAAAAATGGCTTTTATACTCCCTTTCCCCTTTAATTAACATGCAGTTGATAGTTTTAAATTGAGAAAATGTGCTATGCAGCATTCTAGGCATTTGAAATAGACTCAGGAGGAAATAAACAAGATACCCTGCCTTTGAGGAGGTAAGGGCTCTTGCTGGTCTACCCTACTGAAGGTTGTACTGTAGATTTACAGATCCTTGTTATCCAGAGGATAAAACCTTCTCTTGGAAAGATCATACGTCAGTGACTCAGAAAGAGGAGTGGGATCCATATTCTTGAGAGCAAAACTCTGATATTAGCTGTTCTGAGCAGTTGACAGAAGTGTCAGAAATTCTGAGATCTCCATTGTCAGAGGGAGGAAATGTTTTTAAAAGATAGTTTCCAAAGTACCTTGAGGAAATAGGGGATGGATGGAAGGTCATTTACAGACTGAGGAGACAAAGGGAGCATAGCCACACAGGATCCCACAATGACAAAAATCAAGTGACTGTCCAGAACCCTAAAACCTGTCAATCATAGAAAAGGAGAAAGTGAATTAGATTATTTTAACTCAATTTTTAAGAAACCCACTTACTTTCTAGTGTGACTCATGACTTTCTGTTTCATAGTAGAGAGTACATCTCTGCTAAGTAAGTTGGCAATTTTCATAGGCATTGTGAACAGAATATAGCTATAAGCTATACTGTTTATAGCTTTATAAACCTGGATAAATCACATCAACTGTATGATCACAATCTGTTTTCATAAAAAGCAATAATTATACATTGTTATATATTTCATTATTGTAACACAATGCCTGAATTGACAAGTTAAAAGAGAAAAAAGATTGGTGTTGGCCCAGAGTTTACATGGTTGGCTGGAAGGCCTTGGCAGAGTAAACCTACTCACACTGGGGCATCCAGGAAGAATGTAAGTACAGGTATAGGCTTCCATCTCCCTTTTGATTTCATCTTATTCCCTACATAGCTGTTGGTGACACTGCATTCATACTAGGTATTTTTCCTTACTTTATGTCCCTAGAAATATCTTCACACACATTCTCTCAAGTCTGTTACTAACCATGGCAGCTCACCGTTAACTATTATAAATATGCACTCAAATTCAATATTATCTAAGGAGATGCTTGGTAGATTAAAGACACTGAAACATAACTTGTCCTACAAGTCTGGTAGTCTGTTAACACGTTCTTTTATGTATAAATACAGATATGGAATCTTGGCCAAATTTTTAACCTACCTTTGTTAATTAGTTTTCTATTTTCTGGAGAAAAAAATGACCAAAGTGACTTTTAAAAGAAAATCTTTAATTGTGCTTGTAGTTTCAGAGGGTTAGAGTTTATGATGGCAAATCAAAGGCATGGTTACAGGAACACCTGAGAGTTCATATCTTGATCCACAAGTAGGATTCAAAGAGAGAACTACACTGAGACTGGCCCAAGTCTCAAACTTGACACATCTCCAACAAGTTCACACTTTCTAGTTCTTTCCAAACAGCTCCACTGATAGTAATAGAGACTCAAAACATATCTGCCTATTATGGTCATTCTCACCCAAACCACCACACAGCTCATCATGTACAACAAGAGAAATAAAAATCCCTCATTGTCTGATTTAACACCAAGATTAGAATTGTTTTAAACCACTGTTGCTGCTTTGTAAAAAGCGGTGATGAAGGAAATTGGTATTGCTTAGTTATGAAAGATAAGAGTTTAAATATGTCTACCTAATGTGATAATTGCATATCCCTTAGTACCTACCCCTTTCAGTTTTTCTATCTTGGTAACATAATATTAGTCAAGACAAAGATAACTACATTTTCAAGAAATTCACAGGATACATGTGAACATGTTTGTGTAAACTCCATTTTAAGAGTTGGAAAAATGAAGCTTCAGAACTTTCTAAACATAAGCTGAAAGAATTTCAAAGTTGATGGGTGCATATATAATCCTACAGATAGACCAATGGTTGCCAATTTGCCAACAATTGTTGTGATGTCTCCTCTGGGAACCAATAGATGCATAGTTGTTAAGAACAATTGTCCTTCATGTCCTAACTCTGCTGTCACCCAGGTTTTCTGAAAAGTTTGGAAGACTTGATGCTATGCAAGCTCGAGGAGGAAAGGCTAGGATGAAGACTCCCTGCTTGGAAAATACATATTTTTAAAGGCAAGTCCTTGCACTCTTGGCATGGTTGAAAATTTCAAGACAGAGCTAGAAGCCCAGCGAAAGACCCCACCACCTAGTGTGATATGGTAGAAATGACTTACCTTGCCATGGTTTCAAGAAAGGCCTAGAAATCAACTAAGAAATTGTTACCTGACCTGAAAGAGTTTCTGAATGAAAAGAGATGGCTCTGACCTAGATGTAGTGCAAATGGATAACTGGGTAGACAGCTGGAAAGTCAGACATCAGCGAGGATAATCACAAAACTGAAAAACATATGAGTCTTATAAACCACAGCTGGTAGCTGTGTGGACAGTTACCAGATGAGAACCATATGTCTTCTAACACCATGATCTCACAAACTTCCCAGGGCTCTTACGCTGCACTGGGGTAGGGGATGGGGAGTGGACAATCTCTAATTGATGGGACCAGACATTGAGCTGACAAAGATGTTTTCACTCAAGTGGAATGGAAACCCAAGATTGAATTTCAATTTAGTAATAGGGAAGTGATATTTTTAAAATCACAATTAGAAGAATTTAACTTCATTGGCATGAATAACTCCCTTTTATTGAAATCTCTTCTACATGTATCATGGCAGGATGCCATATCAGGTGTTCTAAAGAACACAACAATTTCCTTGCTCAGTAATTCAAGGAAACTATGGCATCATCTATTGGCAGTTTTACGAAGTCTGGTAAGAAGAAAATCCCTCTAATTTTATTTCAGCTCATATTTTCCCTTAGTCATTTTAATAGAAGACATGTTTCCTTTGCCAAACATCAGTAAACATCTTTTGAGGACTGAATCCTGTAGAGAGGTTATTTGGTGATGCTATCTGTGTGTAGGAACATATGATCCCCCACCCATGTTATTAAAACAATATATTTGCAGGTGGTTTCCAGCCTATTTCAAATCAACAGATTCATTAATTATTTTGTGATCACCTACTGTGTGTTGTTATTCATTCAAGTATTTTAGAACTCTTATGAACATTGCAAATAGATTCAGTAATTCTTCTTAGGTAAAAATTGTTGTAGACCTTCCCATTTTAAAGCATATATTAATTTTTAATTTAAGTAAAATTAAAATATACTTCTAAATATGATTATCTAGAATAAAGCTTATACAGATAATGTAGAATAGGAAAACAAATCTGACTATGTTTTTAGTAAAATAGTATAATTAAATGATTACATATGGATATATTCTCTTAAGACTTTGCCCAGCTAATTCTTTCTATGGGAAAACACTCTGTTAGTCTCTATCCTATGACTGTGCTATATGCTTTTCTCTATGTTCCTATAAGACATCTGCCTGTCTATATTGTGTGATATATTGATTGCATTTTGACAATAAAGTTTGCTTTGAGTCAGAGGGCAGAGCTAGCCACTAGGTGAACAAAATTATCCACAGATATTTTGGAGGACATGATAGATAGGAAACAGGAAGTAGTAAATCAGGGGTGGGCACAGGATCTCAGCCCTTTTGGATAGAGGAATGGAAGAAAGAGGAGGTGACTTGTGGTTTCTCCTCATCTCTGATAATTTGCATTCTTACCCTGATATCTGACTTCCAATTTTTTATTCATAAAGAATAATTAGATGAATTCATCATGTCCATTATTCCACATGTGTTATAAATTCTTAGCTGTGTCCTGATAATCTACCATAAAGACTATTTCATTAGCTTATCATATTGCATTTATTATTTATAGATCTGTCTGTGGTGTAGCAGTTCCCTCTGAGATTACAACCTTCCATCCCATAGGAAGTTCCTTAAGCAGGTAGACAACTGAAAGAAGCTTCAGAAAGGTCCTGAATTGGATCAGACTCATTAGCCCCCTCTATGCCAGAATAAGCTGAGAGTCTCCCCCAGAAGAAAGAACTGAGCTTCAAAGAACAATCTCAGGGGAAAAGGGTGCATAGAAGCCTAGGAGAAAGCAACAACTGTCTGGAAGAGGTTTAGACAAACTTAGGCACCTGGCAAGTACACCCTCCAAACTGTTGAGCTGCTTCAGGCTGTGTAGGGTACTCCATATTCCCAGATTTGTGAACTGTTACCCATGCTACGGGTGGGATTTGTAGTGCAGCTCTTTTAAAGTTATTTCTGTTCCTGTAAATAACACCAGTAAAATTCACAGGTTCACCAAATTGGAGCTTGGTGGTATCTGTGCTTTGGCCTGTCATGTGTTCCCTATCTAGTATGAGTAGATATATGTGTTGTAGTTCCCAAGGAAATATTTTGTCACACAATTGAAAGGTCTGAACTTTTCCTAACTTTTCCATTTTACAACTGGGCCTGAGTTCAGTTCCCTAAAAGGACAATGAGAGAGATAACACACACACAGAGACAAAGGAGATAAGTGTACCAGGCCTGAGTCAGCCCTTATAATATCTCAGTGCAATGAACAAAAGGGACAGGTCCAGGGACTTGCCCAAACATGCCCAAAAATAGAAAAACTGTAATTTCAGCTAGTCCCTGTCAGCCTGTCAATCAGAAATGTACTAATATAACTGCCACTTACTTTACCAATCATAGAATGACCTAACTGCTTCTGAAATACCCTTTGACGGTGCTTAAAAAGAGCCTATACATTCCATTTCACTCAGTGTCATTGCCATTTTTTACAAGTGAGGGACCCCACATGCATGCTGAGATATTAATAGATGCTCTTGCTGATGATTGCATAGGTAATCAATGGCCTCTGTGGGGTGATCTGTGGACTTTAACAACCGTCTTCAACACTATAGGATTTTGTTGTTGTTGGCTGTAAATGTCTTGATAAATAAAAATGTAGTATATTAGTTACTTTTGTTGCTGTGATAAACACCATGCCCAAAAGCAACTAGGGGGAGAAAGGGTTTATTATATCTTGTAGGTTATGGTTTAGTCAAGGTAGGAATTCAAGACAGGAACCTGAAGGCAAAGACTCAACATGAAGAAGTACTACTCATTGGCTTACTCTTGCCATGACTCTCTCAGGATGCTTTCTCCAACAACTCAGCTTCACATTCTTGGAGTGTTCTCCCCTTCTACACATGCCCAAAGCTAATCTGGTAGAGATAATCCCTCAGTTGACTGCCCCTAGTCCTGGTGACTCTAGTTTGTAGATCAAAACTTACCAGTGCATGTAACATACTCCTTAGTAGAGAGTAACCAGTAAGATTCAATTTTAAAACATATTTCTTTATAGAATGCCTGAGTTTAGATGTGCATAGGAGCCTTTGATTCCTCTCTAAAGACTGAAATCATACAGAGAGTTCCTTCTCAGGCATTCCAGAATGCCACTCCTGGTTGCCCATCCTTTTCTAACCCACAGTATGGGCCCCGGAAGCCTTTGATTGACCTCAAAAGATTGAACTCACAGAGTTTTTCTCAGGCATGTCCAGTAGCCAGTCTCTTCTGGCCCACAGTATGGGCCTCTAATAGTCATAGGACAATTTTGGGAAGAAAAAGTAGTATGTGACTTAGGGAACCATTTGAGCAGAAAAAAAAACTCACTTTTGAAAAATGATGCCTTTGTAAACAGCATGAACAACCTATAGTCACTTAGATGATGCTACTAATAAATAAATAAAAATAAATCAGCAAGCCGAAACATTAACTTGATATGGATCTGGGGGTTTAGACGTCCTTGGATATGAAGATTTACATATATTGGTAAAAGCTGCTAATAGCTTCCTTATTGAGAGAAAGTTGGACCAGAAAGCCTCACGTCTTCCCACTGAGATGTTGCACAGAGAAAAGTAGAACTTCATTAATTCTGTAAAGGTGAACCTGCCTAATGCCAATGACTTGCCCAGCAGGACACTGTGGCTTATGTAAATGGATGCCTTCATTAAGGATACAAAAATATTTTGCAAATTATGGTAGGTCAGAGCTAGTGGTTGACCGGGTTTAGCTATGAACTCTTTTATTAATACTCCATACTTCATATCAGAGACTCAACCTGACCACTGAGAGGGACAGATGAAGGAAGGGTATTTTTTTATTCTTTCATATGTTATATTGTGGGTTCAATGTTTAAATGCAACGTAAGCAGATACTGCTACTTTCATTTTATACTTGAGCACACTGTACATAGAATTTGTCTCAATATGTAAAAGCTTAGTTCCTCAACTTAGATGCCCCTGAATTTCAAACCCTGCTGTACCTTGTGAAATATCTCTGAGATTCAACCCCTTTCCCTGAGAGCATCATGTCATGGAAAGTCAAGAAGCAATGTTCCCATTGTAAGTTGGCTATGAGTTTCATCATTGCTGATTATGCAGATTTCTAGTGCTTTAATGAAGGACTCTTCTCATGCTGAAACACTTCAAATCATTTCTTTATCGGAAGGTTAAGATATAAAAAATTATTCAGTTTAAATAAATCATACACTGAGTCAATGCACCTGAACAACAACAAAAAGATAGGAACTAAATACACATCTAAAAGCTTTAGAGAATTGCTTGTACTCTTTGAGTCAGAAACTCTACTTTAAAAAATATTTTAAGTAATTTACTTAGAGAATTTGAAGAGACATTCTCACTAACATACACACACAAACACACAGGAACATTTTTTGAAACTATGCTCTACATGACCTTGAACTCAATATACAACTCAGATTACTGTCATTACTAACAAAAACTAGAGACAAAAGTGCAACTTGTTTTAAAACTCTATTTTGTGTATCTAAGAGAACCACATCACATATCTAGGTAGTAAAATTTGGACCCCAGTTTCCAACTATCAGTGTTAAGCTGGAGAATGTAGCAGCAATGTAGAAGACAGTAATGTCAAGTAACCACATGAAAAGTTAACTTCTGTTGCCCTCCTAGAGAAAATTTTAATGATATTGAGAAACATTTTCATTATTTTTTATTTTGATATGCTCGTTTTTTTACAATGGAATTCCATCATCAGAAATAAAGTTTAGCTGCTTATCAGAAAGACTACTGTACTTTTCCCAATTTCAGTGTGCGTGTACACTAATGTGTGCATTGTGTGTCTGGGAGACAGAGACAGTAGTTCATAGTGCATGTTCTTACTCCCCCAATGCATACATGCATACACACACACACACACACACACACACACACACACACACACACGGTGGAGACCAGGACAGGGAGGAGCTAGTAGTAAGAGTAGGGTCTGGCTGACCTTCCCTACATATTTTTATGTAGTATTCAATTTCCTCTTCAAGTGTAGGTATGATTTTAAAAATAATTTTAAAAAGCATATAACCTAATACACATTGTATACAATGAATGTCTGTGTCCCTGCAATATTCATATTCTCAAACCTCAACTCTCTAAATGCTAGTCCTGGGATACTGGGTCTCTGTAGGCCTTTAGGCTCTCATGAATGGAATTTATACTGGTAATTAAAAGAAGTGCCTTGTCCCTCTGACATGCCAGAGATAACTGAATATTAATAGCTTATAAGTCACTAAGCTAACAAATTTCCAGCATTTATTGTATACCATGAGTTATTCTAAATTAGAAATAATAACTATTTTAGTTAAATAAAATAAGATGATGACAAATTTTAAAATGTAGATTTGAAAAGTACTGTTATACTGCCTTTAATTACAAAAATGGTAATTGGTGTATCTGGGTTTTGAACTCATGTTCTCTGAGTCTGGAAATATTTGTAATGAAATTATATGGGCATATGTGAAAATCTTACAGACAAAATAAACCATCATTTGAAATAGGTTGCCAAATAAATTAGATCAATTTCTGATTCATAGGTCAATACACATTTTCATTTGGGGAGTTTTCTTTTTTGTTTTTGTTTTTGTTTTTCTTTTTTGAACTAACAGTGCCTTTATTTTGGTCTCAGGATTAAACCACTGAATACTCAGATCATCAGAAATTATCAGAAGAAACAAATCTTAAATCCTAATGTTGCCCCTTCCTCATCAGTGGATAATTACTCCAATTACCCTTTAGGAAGTACTTTGCCTATCCATACTCACTGGAATTGTAGATAATTTATTTAATTTGAAAAGCAAATCAAATCCTTAAGTTAAATCTTTAGTTCTACCCTCTGAAATATCAATGATAAAAGGTAAACAAGGGTTGGTAGCTTCCATGCGCTGCCAGAGTACTTAGCTACACTCACTTCTTCATATTTACAGCAAAATAATTATCAAGATCCATAATTTTATTTCTGAGGTTTTGTAAGTCCTTCAAATGAAAATGTCTTTGAAATATCAAATATTAAGCAATGGTTACAATGGGTATTTTTGAAGAAATTGAATACTATTATAGTTCAATTCTTTTAAGGTTGTCCATGAACACAAGGTATTTCTTAACCACAGTATCTTATTAAGTATCTTCAGCTTGGCTCATACTCCACTGCAGTCAGCTATACAGATCAGCTCATCTGTGCATTTGGATAATTGCCAGGTGTGCCCATGTTATTTGCAGAACACTGACTATTGGTAAACGTTACATCCTTATATCACAGGCATGACTGCCACCACTAATAACACAGAACGGTTCTCCCAGGCATACCTGTGCACCATAAAGGCATCCATTTGGACTGACAGAAAACTGTCTGCTTGGATTATGGAATGGCTTATGAGAGAGGGTTTTCATAAGTGCTAGGCTAATAGTTTATAATCCTCTATTGAATAGTTCATAAACTAATTTATTACGCATGTCATGATACAGATTTTCATCCTAGTAGAGCTGTGGCCAAACTGTTCATTCATGTCAGGAATCATATCAGCAGTGGGATTCGCAAGCATCTCAGAGTTTATTGTTGAACTCAATTGTGGAGCAATCAGTGCTTTGACATCACATCATACTCTCCAACTTCAAATCTATATTGTTGCCCACAAGATCGAGTGTGTTGACAAATTTTTGGCAAAGAACTTCTGTACTTTGTGTCAAGTGAGACTCTTCTCTGATGCCTTTACAAAGTACTTGTGAAATTGATCTTTTCATATAGATTTTTTTCATACACTCCTTCAATATCTGAACCTTCTCAATAGCACTTAGACATCAAAAAATCAAATCCCTTCAAAATCTCCAGAGGGTTACATCTCGTAACGACTTTGGAGATCATTAGACACAGTAAACCCACTATTATTTGAAGAAATACTTTTGGCTTTGGGGCCCTCTTCATGTTTCAACATACCTTGAGAGTCAATTCTCCTAAGTGTTGGTACTTCTGCAAATCCAGTAAGATATACTATACTGTTTTTCCATATCTTAATTTACTTAGAAATATTTAGAGTCATATGCAATGCCTGTTACATGCAAACTTTTATGAATGAACTGCAAAAACATTAAATGACTTACATTTTTAAATATACTTAATTTTTTATTTTAAATGTGTTGATATCTTGCTTGTACAAATAAATCCTGTCTGAAGGTCAAAGAATGGAGCTTGCCATTCTGGAAGTCTGTACAGACAGACAGGAAGTGAGCTAGCTGGGCAGAAACAGTATACAGGCAGGGAGAAGCTGGAACTTGCCCTCTGGTCTGCTGAGACTCTAAGAAGGTATGATGTGGCAGTGGCTTGCTCCTTCTTCTCTCTGACCTCTCAGCATTTATCTCTATATCTGACTCCTGGGTTTTATTACTTAGGAACTCCATTTACATTTAAACCTGCAAGGACATCTCACACATGAAAGCTGGAAAGGGGACTATTACTTTTGAATCTGATGACAGATACAGTATAGACACAGTGGGTGAAACTGGTTTCAGGTGTCCCTTCTAAGTACTGACATCTGTGTACATTGTCTCTGTTTTCCATTAACACAAAAGAGAGGACCACAGGCTGATGGAACAATTCTGTACTCTTGTTTACTCATTAAATAACACTATATGCCCCTTTCATTCTAGGCAGTACTTGATATCATTTCTTAATATTATTCCTTTGACTACATATATTTATTTATTTATTTATCAAGGGGGTTAAGGGGAAAAATCCCATATGTGGAATTAAAAAAAAACACACTAGAGCCAAATTTTCAGCTACATTCATGACTAAACTACCATTAGTAACAAGGATTATTTACATCAGGGCTGTAGGGGAAAGACAGAATATCGTGTGAAATCAGAGAGTGTTGGAGAGCTTTCATAGGGTAAAAAAGGTTACATTTTCTCATTAAACTGAATTTGTTGTACTATGCACTTGAGATGTTGCAAGTTATAAAGTCTAAACTTAAAAAATGAAGACAATGCACAATTTTACAAAAGCACAAATGGAAAATGTTATGAAATCTCAAGGTAATGATCCACTGAGACAAGAATAACACAATAATTTTACCAACAATGTATCAACACTCAGGATGAGTAATCCATAATAAGAAAGAATTGAGATGAGAGTATAGAAAACAAGAACCCACAGATGCACTCAGGGGCCATATTCATGTAGTAAATAAAATCTCTGACTAAGAAAGCACATTAAACTTGGTCGTGATAGAAAAAATATGTTAAGTAAATGTTTAGGTTTTTTTGATTTTTCATAAAGTTTGAAACTCTTTTGCTTGATTCTTAGTACCTAGTTTCATAGTTCACTGTTAGGACAGTGATATGTAAGGGTATGTGAATATGAATTACCGTTTATAAAATCCTGTCAAATTCTCATAAGGTTATGTTGTAAAATTCACATGCTATGCATTACTCAATTTTATGAAATTCTCACTAATTAGAATATATTGAATAGGCAATTAGTAAATTATCATGCATAAATTCTACTCTACTTCCATGCCTCAGACTTTTCCAATATAAACCCAAAGATACATGTATGGACAAAAAGACAGTCAAGGTGCTCTAAAGTTAAAGAGAAAACTTCTAACTAAAGTTAATTTATAAATATTTCTGATTGTTGCCAGTGGTTCTTTGGCAACACAAATTATACTGTCTACAAATTTAAAGCAAAAAAAACTTCAAAATTAAATACACAATTATACAATTTCTCTAAAATGATATGGAACATTATGACCCGTGGAAAATGTAGTTTGAACTAAAGTCTTTTGATCTGCTAGCTGGTCATGGCTGGGCCCAGGTAGGTAACTAGCTAGCAATACCCATGTTCTGTTCTTAGTTTACGAGTCAAATTTCCCTGTGCACTGCACACCAAGGTTGCACATCTACTTTACAGGTGTACAGAAGTTATAAGTATTTTGGTGTTTGTCTCTTATAAGAAATACACCACCAAAGATTTTAGAATTTGTTCGTCAAAGTCTGCTGGAAAATAAGAAATCACAGACATTGTCAGTCTCTGGCATTAGCCCATCGGGACCACAGTTACTAGTTACCCAGTCCTTCACTACTCCAATTTTGCAAGAAGACTCCAGGAGTCGAGGGCACAGGATGGAAGACTGAAAGACTAAAATAAATGAAGAGAGGAATCAAATGTTACTAAATCCCCTTGTTTCCAGGAAGGCTCCCATAATCAGCCTGAGATGTCCACAAGAAACAGGCCCTTATCACATGAACAATCTCCCTGTTTTGACTTAGTCCTTGGCCAAAGGAATCCATCTGATAAAGTATGCTCATCATAAATGCTTACATCACTGCTGCTTATCAGTGGTCACCTCAGTCCCCTCAGACTCACTTATACTCCATTGCAGAGAAGGAAATCATCAGCATGTTATCAGATCACAACAATTTGCGAAAAATATGTACTTTATCTGAATGAACAGTACAAGAGTTTGTATGGCTGATTTTCAATTCTGTGAGGGTGAACTAACTTCATAAATTATTTTATTGCTCTTTCTTGTCCTGTGCACACCCAGGGATACTCAGTAAAAGATATTAACATGTATCTGATAAGGAAGAAGGCCCCTGCTGTGGCCACACTCTGAGATCATGTAGAATACCAGAGGATTCTACAAAGTCTGAAAAATACCAGATTCAATATATTGCCAGCTAAATATGGGAACTGTGTGCAACATCCAAGGCTACAGTGGCCAGAACTATTTGGATTTTTAGCACTGCAGTCTCAACTAAGTTAGTCTCATAACTTTTTCTGTGGTTTCAATGGGTCTCTAAAGAGCACGTATTTCTTAAAAACACTTCACCTTTCTATGTTAATGGCCTCTGCAATAGCTCCTGCATCCAGGTTCCTGTACTGCTTGAGTCCCTGTCCTCACTTCCTATTATGGTGAACAGTGATGTGGAAATGTAAGTAGAATAAACCCTTTCTTTCCTAAAAACAAAAAAGAGTCAAACTTCGTGATTCCTTGTCCTAAGCTAGCATGTGGCCCATGCATCATTCATGATCCCTTGATTTGGTCAAGGCTATGCTAACAAAGGAAACAGCCCAATTCCAGATCTCTCTGACTCCATCTTTCACATTCTTTGTTTCTATACAAGGTCTGGTCAAATCTATTGGATGTAGAGGGAAACTCCAGTACTCAAAGAGAGTGAAGAAAGGTAGCCACAAGAGAAAAGTGCTCTTGGCTCTTTGGAGTAGAGAACTGACTGATACATGTTGGACATGATTCATGATACCATAACGGTTAGTCAATTAAAAGGGCGTTGTGACAAAATTTACTTAACCTGATTCATATGCAAGGAAAATTCCAGGTAGGCAATATAAGTCATTTTCTGTGGAAATTTGTAAGTTAACTAATTTGCTTATGTTGATAAATCTGTATTCAATCAATTAAATATGACTGCCTACTCCTTTCTCTGTAAATCTCCTTGGGTTGGATAGGCTTGGGAAGTCTTGTTCCTTCTGGACAACTTGCTTCCATATAGGCTCAGCATTTAAAGTCAAAGTTAGCAAATTCTTAATATCAGTATGAAACTCTTTCCATTTTAGTGTCCGAGACACATAAGTATGCAACAGACAGTGTTCTTTTGTTGGCATACCATTCCCCAGGAACAATTAAATCAACCAAATTAATACAAAGGTTTTGAGACTATTCACAGGGTAACATGGAGACTAGGCCCTGGGAATGGAGGGAACGTATGATTTGTGACAGTTACCAAACAATGATAGTTTATGATATATTTAGTTCTATTGACAGTATTTCTTATGTTCAGAAATTGAAGAGAACCTTCCAAATTTCCTCAATTCATGATCAGCATGGATAGACAGTATCACAGGAATCCAGACAAAGAGAGGGCATGGGGAAGACGTGGGCAAGGGAGGCCAAGATCAGTTTGGGAAACTTAGACACACAGCTGAACCAAACTTATGGAAACTCATGAACTCTGGACCAAGAGCTGTGGAGACTTCAGGGAACTGAACTAGGCACTCTGCAGTGGGAGACAGTTGTGAAGCTTGGACTATCTGAAAGGCCCCTGGCAGTAGGACCAGGATCTGTCCCTTGATGCATGAGCAGGGTTTCAGGAGCCCACATCCTATGAGGGGATGTCATGCTCAGCCTTAATGCAGGAGGGAGGGGTTGGTCCTGCCCCAGAATATTGTGCTAAACTTTGTTGACTCCCCATGGGAGCTCTTACCTGTTAGGAGAAGTGGATGGGGGCGCTGTGGGGGTAAGCGAGAGGGTAGATGGAGGAACAGGAGAGAGAACTTTGTTTGGAATGCAAAATGAAGCTAAATATATAAATTTGATACAAATAATGGTAGCATTATTATTTTCATGTTTGTCATCAAAGTATTACTATATGCACAATAGTGCATGATATGCAACTAACTTCCTGAAGAAATTTATCTGAGTAGATTATTAGCAGGAAGGAACTTTATTCTTCCCTAATCTTCCCTACATCAAATCCTTTCTGTTAAATGTCCTCTTGTACTAGTTTTCCAGTTGGCCATAGCTGACATTGGGCAGATCTCTGCAGTTTTCCAACACACCCTTCAATAATGTAAGTCTCCATCACTTTAACATGGCTTCTGCCCTATAATTAAATAGTAGCTTCCCAATATTAACCTAGTTACACACATCTACTTGTCCTCACAGATCTGGCTTCTGACTCCTGCTCCATTTGGCCATTTTCAGTTTTATCCTCTTCCTCCTGTAACCCCCAAAGCAAGCTCCTCATGTTAAATTTTGGTCATCAGGGCAGTAAAAAGGCAAACAGGTGGCAAAAGGAAGCAAAGTCACTAGCTGAAGGTGAATATGGGGAAGGGTTTGATAAGCTGAAAGTGAGCAGGAACATTCTCAGCAGCCATCACAATAGTGGGTCCATGGATAGTACCTGAGCTACAGGCTGGCTAACAAGGTAACCGCTCACCCCCTGTTTTATTAGTAATTATTTGGCAGTATGATGGGCCAAAATGTGATCTTCATGAAGAAAAGAGCATGACATATTCCTTCATTCCTGAATTCCCAAGGCGTACCCCATACTTACTGCATAATGGGTAGAGAGAGAGAGACAGTGAATGAAAGAGGTAGGACAGGGAATAAGAGGAAGAGGGGTTACAAAGGACCTTGGGAATGCTTTGCTTCTTCAGGGGGAAGATTCTAGGTTACAGGGACTTGAATAACTGCATCAAGTTCTCTTAATCATGAACTCATGTCTGCCAAAAGCAACAGAACTTAGGCAGAAATAGGAAAGCCTTATGTCAATAAGACTTGGTAATACAAAACCAAAACCTGATAGCTTTTTAAGGGAAGTCAGAGAGAGTCCATCAGTCTACCTCAGTTTGTCCAGAAGAATGTGGATGTGTGTGCATGCCTGCATGTGGGCATTCATGGGTGTGTATGCATGCCTGGTTGTGGGCATGCATAAATGAGTACACATGTATACCTATGGGGCATCTCTCTAAATTATACACTCAAATGAATCACCAATCTGATAGTAAATAATTTGAATACAGAAATGTTTCTGTACCTTAGCAACTTGTTTTAAGGATCTCATTTTGCTGCCTTTCTCGCATTCCCTTTCTCTCTCTTAATCTTTAACACAGTAAATCTTTCTCTACTTAAACACTGATAACATAATAAAGCCTGCTTTTTCCCCTAGTGACTAGAAATGCAGAAAATATACAAAGCTAGAGCCTATGATATGGCACACTCTGAAAAAGAATAATTCATGGAAACATTTTGCTTATAGAAAATCATTACTTGCTGACAGGACTTCAGTGAGGGCTTTGAGAAGGCTCTGACCAAAAGCTAATGAGGACAGAGTTCGGGATTACAGACTTCGAATTCACCAGCAATCCTGCTTCTAATGTACCATGACTTCGGGATGTAATTATGCAGCAAGCAATAATGACACAAGGGATGCTTGTGAGACCATCCTCCTCCTAACACACTTACTTATGCCATCTTCAACCTGGAGAAAATGAAGAGATCCTTGCTTTCAAAGAGCAAACTGCTACAAATTTTTCCATTTAAGACATCAAGGGTGGCTTATTTCATAAACATTTTCTGATGAATTAATGAAAGCTTACCTTATCCTGTTATCTTCTATTGCCCAGGATGTCCTAGATATTGCCTGGTAGTCACACTAAGGAATAAAATTGTTCTTTTTGCCACAGAAGCATGATTAAAATTATTCTTGTTAAATTCTATGAAAATAATTTGAAATATGAAAATGATTTGGCCATAAGCATTTGAGGCTCAAGAAAAGCACTTTGAATGTTAAAAAAATAAACCTATTCTATCACAATATTTACTGGAAAAAAGATATGGGTAGAAATATCTGTTAACTTATTTGTTGATGAGGAAAACTAAAGGAAGGAAAAATTTAGCAACTCTACTTGAAAGAAAGTTTAGATTTATCATGAATCACAAGTAGTGATATTTCCCAGCACAGTATATTGACGATTTAGGCCATGTCTTCTCACATACTATTTGGGACAACAATTGCCCTATATCACTGACAGAGACTATTCTCCATGAAGTTTTCTGGAGTGATTGAGATAAAAATAAAAATGTTCTGATATTTCCCCCCAGGAAAGTGCCAGTGGTTTCCAAAGCTCAAATATGCTTTAACTACATCCAACAGAGCAAACCTTCACAGCGTATTATTAGTGTGATCAAAAAGGACCAAAGCCTATTTCCAGGAAGCCCTAAGTACCAGCCCACGTTAAACATTGTCATGTGAGCATGGCATACTGGGTTTTCAGCAGCTGACCGTGTGTCTACTGCAAATGGAACAGCAGATATCTCAAGTGAGACCTTAATTAATTACAACAGCAGAAACATCTTTCCTTTTCCAGATACAGTTTTACCTCCCTGGGAGTTTGCATTAGGTTTTCAAGAAAAGACCAAAACCAAAACACCATTTTACTCAATCTAGAGATAATTGAGACAGAGTAATACCATACACACTTTTAAGAATTTGTTTCTGCTGCTATCAAGAGAGGCAGTAACATGGTGCCATAACCTTGTAATCTTTCTGTCTCAGTTTATTCATTCCTGGGGTAACAAGCAGACAACACTGACTGGCATATGTATATTTTAAAAGATAAATCATTTATACTTCCAATGCCCTGTAGATATACAGTATATATCAACTCATTATTGTTTGTGTGATTTTTTATAATATTGGATGATAAGTCAGTACTTTCATACCAATAATCTTAATATTAAAATACTTAGTGTTTTCTCATTTAATTCTTATTATAATCTTTATTTTATTTGGAGATAATATAATTACTATATTCTTCCCTCCCTTGTATCACTGTAAAACTTCCCATATATTCTTCCCCTCTTTCCTTCAAATTCATGGCTTCTTTTTTCAGTAACTGTTTGTGTGTGTATGTGTGTGTGTGTGTGTGTGTGTGTATGTGTGTGTGTACGTGTGTGTGTGTGTGTATTTCTAAATATAACTTGTGGTAGACTTTGACACTTTTCTTACAGAGAAATCCAATCTAGAGATGCTAGAACTGGCTTGCTCATTGTCTGTTACCTTTGATGGAGACCATCTTATTTGGATTTTGCTGTAAAGCAAGTACCTTAGTCATTTACTTGGATACAATAGAAAAATCTTCATAAAATAATTCAGATTTATCTGAAGAAAGTTGCTTAAGTCAGTGGATTAGTGCTACCATAATTTGAATCTTATATTTGTGAAAATATAACATCCAATTCTCATGAACAAAGCTATTCTATGGACTTTCTGACAAGCTATTTTGTGATTTCCATTAAGGCATGCTGCTTCCTACACACTGAAACTCTGATGTTTAGGTTACCACATTTCTTAGTCAATTGAAAGTGTTACCTAACACTTTATTGGAAAACCAGAAGTGCAAAATGAACTCCAAGCACTTTTGTCACCATGGGAAATGCTGACGAGACACATTATGTACATTATATCTTTAAGCTGTTAAAAGAAAGAAATGTGTGGATTTCTAAACTACATCTGGGAATTAGGTGTACCAAATCAGAAAGATTTAGTACTGCAAAGATATAAATAGAGTATGAAATCCATCTTCCGCATTATATAGGCTGAGGAAACCAATGTTGTCTTTCCATAATGGTCCTAAAAGGGATGCAGTTATGCCCACCCAGGCTGGGAAAACACTAAACAACAGTTAACAAAGGTGGCTTGAGGAACTGTTTCTGTCTTTCTTGACAGTTAAAATCTTGTTATAATTTAAGAACTTGAACTATGTGAAAATATGCAATAATTGCAAACTACATCTTGTGATTCATACTTAAGAGAAAAAATCTAAATAAACACAGAAAAACAAACTCACATACATGAGAAGTGTTGGGCCTGGCACGTAATATACTTGTGCAGCCAGGACAGAAGCAACTTGAGATAATCTGTTAGGTAAACTCTTCAGCATCACAGGGAGTGTTATGTAAAGAAGCACAGAGTAAGTAGGCCGAAGTAGTAACAATGAGGATGAGAATAAAAATACTACCAATCTATGTTCATGCCTTGAAGTTGGAGAAAAGAAGAAGAGGTTTGCTGATAACACCCCACCACCTTGCCCCAGACAATGCACAGTGCAAAAACCCCTTTTTTCTACCTTTGAATCTCAGAAATGATCCTCAGGTTTGCAATCCAGATAGGTGGTCATCAACTCCAGTTGTCACTGTTCAAACCTATTTATTAACAGGAGTGTCTAGTACTGAAGCCTCTCCTCTGGTGGGGAGTGGAGGGCATAAGATATGGAGAATATATGTTTGTCTAAGGTGAAAAACTAGGTGAGAATTCCAGCATGATCACTGTCAATTTTAGAAGGAGGAAAAAAATAACCTCAGACCATTTCCAAGGTATCAATCCAACTAGGAGGTCTCTGCTGGCTGAAATGAATGTCTCTCCTCTTTGGGCTTCAAATATTTTTGGTTTTCCTTGATTCTAAGAAAAAAGGTTTAGAAGAAGTATTATCATTAAGTCTTTTGTGTTTGTCTAGTTACATATCCTATCTATCTATCTATCTATCTATCTATCTATCTATCGATCGATCTATTTACCTACCTACCTACCTACCACCTATCTATCTTCTTTCTGTCTATCTACCTACCTACCACGTATTTATCTACCTATCTATCATCTATCACGTATCTATATCTATCTATCTTTCTATCTATCTATGTATCTATCTATCATCCATCATCATACCCATTTTACTTTAACTCTATGTAACAAATATTTTGAAGAGCAAATGCTAAAGATCAGTAACTATTGGTAGCAATTGATATTTACTCCAATGTAACCATCTCTTTGTCCTGTGATGTCTCTATTAACATTCTGAGAATGGTGTTTTCTTTCCATTGTGTTTGTCAGTCATTTCTCCATTTCTACCCTGAGTCTCATGGTTGAGTGTTGAAAAGTTCTAAAGGCTTCCCAAGGAAGCCACATGGAGAACTATTTCCCGAGACCTCTACTCAGTTGACTTTCAACTACGCATCATCTTTGTAGGATGAAAATAGAAGCTTGCATCTGAAACGATCTTCTAAGACGTTGACTAGAAAGCTCAACATAATTCTGAAACTGGTCCAGTTTTGGATGTGAAGAACAATCTTGGATTTAATTGACATATCTGTAATCAAATGATCTGTAGAAGTGTTATGATTATTTCTTCAGTCCTCTGACCAGAACATCTACAGGGTTTTTAACTCTTATGAGTGGTTTTCAATTTTCATATGTTTGCATATTTATATATGACTTGTGAATTCTCATTTTCTCTTTTAAGATTCTTGAATTTTTATTGGCTTGATATTACATGCCCTAGACTGATCTTCTAAATAATTTAGATTATTCTATTACTATTTTTAAAAAAAAATTCAGGAAATTGCTTCAACTTAATTTTTCAAAGAAAGTATTACTTTTTAAACTTCTGACATTTTTAAGGGAGTTATTTCTCTCTATATAAAATACCATTTAAGTTTCTATACATATTAGTTATATTTAATTTGAAATGTTCTGCAACCTCCACTTTCACCATTTTTCAATTTTCTAATTTTGTTCTGCTTCCCTGCTTTTGCCCTAAACAATTTTTTTCTCATAAGTGTTGAAATTCTTGATTGTCTCTTTACATTTAAGGGCACACAAGCAAAATGAGAGGGTAACATGCTTCTGAACATGAACAGAAATTATCAGTTAAGGTGTTTGAATCCATATTGTCTCAGAGATTGATATTACCATCAAAAGTGTGCCAAGAGCAACAGAAGTAACACAATTCCCACCAAACTAAAGCAAATCACATCAAGTTAAAAGCTGAGACCGAGGGGAAGCTGTTTGGACTTGTGAAACCTCTCACAGCATATTACCTAACCCCTGTCTAGGAAGATCTGAACTTCAATAAGGTGACCTTCCAGTTCAATTACTTTTCCCTAAAATAATCAATATAATGAACAAAGTGCTTTTAATGACAAATTAGTCTTCAGATGTGGACTTTTCATGGTGGCCGGGCAGTAATGCTGTGATCCCAGGATCTCTAAATACTGTAATGCAATTTTGACTAATCAGAAGGTACAGGGGAGGCAAAGAGAGCAGCAACATGTTTGTGGTGGGGGAGGACATGGTCTGCCATTTGAACAAAGTGGTCTCCAGAGGACACTCAGACACAACAGCTTTGTACACAATGGATAAGAACACAAATCCTGGCGATGCCCACTAGAGAGAAAATGCCAGGTCAACAATAGGCCATGCATGAAGGCTTCCTGTGTATATTCTAAAGACAAAGTGAAGAGAATGGTCCCACTGTCCCTATGCACATGTTTTTGGGAGAACAATAGTGCCTCTCCATGGGACTCTTTTTTGAAAAAAGAACAATGGCTGCAACAATGTAAAAAGCAACATAGAACCTCACAGGCTCACTTATTTCTGAAAGTCAAGCATATAAGAGACAATGCAACTAATAAAACAGAAGAAATTAGAATACTGCATAAAACTGGTTTATGCAGAATTTTGTTCCAAACTTGGTGAACTCTAACATAAAAAGATAACGCATTTAGCTACTGTAATATACAGACAGCAATCATGAAACACTAAAAGCAAAATATGGGACAAAGGCTCTTCTAATAATTGGATTTAGAACTTGGCTGGCCATGCCTTTGTATTTCCTGTTGATCTATAAGCAAATAAGCGTTTGACAAAGTGAATATGACATCCTGACATATGAAGTTCTAGAAATTTGAAGAGAGCCAAGACAGATATAGAATTTGAAAATACTGTATTGTCATTTATTTGTTAAAATGCCATTAAGACTATTGAAAGTCTCATGGGAGTGCAGCACTTTCTAAATCCAACTAGTATCATCGAATAAAATCTCCAAGAAGTTCGTAAATTTGGAGCTAGATGATCCTTTAGTGCCCAAAATAAGGGCAAATGATGTATTATTTCTTTCAACTGCTTCTTGGTGGAATCTTGAGGTGCCTTGTTCAATCTGTCCTGTCTCAAATACAATGTCACTGCAAAGCATGTGTGCTTCTGTTGTGGTAGGTAAGACCTTATTAGGTTCAGGAGGCACTATTATACAGGGGATCCATGTGCTCTCACGTTTTACATATTTGTTTACTAGCAACATAGGATGAGATAAACAGAGCACACAGCAAGGAACCTAGGATTAAACAAAATAAATCTCTCTTGACTCAAATCTAATAACTTGCTCCAAAAGCTCTCATAAATTATTAGCTTCAAAATCATTCAATGTGTCTAAACCGTAGTGCGTGTCACTGGTGTACTTGAAGTTCACCTAAGAAACTGTATCATCAAAATGTGCCGACAGAAACTGCCAGCAGCGATGCCACTTTGCAATCAATCACATATCTGTTTCAGAATTATAAAGTGTCTGAGAGCTATAATTTCATCTTGCTTCTGCCTGCATATCATTTAAAACTTCATAGTCTCATGCAGGAAAAAAAAGTAAAACCGTTTGTCAGCTCCAGTCCTTCCTTTATGAAGACCCACTGTCTTCATAGTACCTTCTGGCTCTCTTATTTTAATATGTGTTTCTGAGCCTATCTCTCTCTCTCTCTTTTTTGTGGGCTACGTGTGGTCCGTAGTTTATGAACACAGTAGCACAGTCAATTCTCAATTATCAGTCTGAATGGAAACCTACGGTGGGACCAGTAATCCAAAATCATTTTATATTTGACTTTAGAATACATAATATGAATTTTCCCTGGGAGGTTTACCTTCCTGCTAATGCTTTCCTAGAACTAATATTAAAATATGTTTGCATTCCTTGAACTCATGCCAGCTGACAGCAGTAGGCAGCAACAAAGAAGGGGGTGGCCAAAGAATGTTAGATTAGAATTAAACATTCTTATGAAGAACTGCATTTGGGTTTTCCAAATGTGGGTAATTGATAGCTGGTGACATACTTAGGTTTTTTTTCAGTCCTAAAGGGAAAAATATCACTTTGAAGTATCTAAATACAGAAAACCATATTTTAAAATATTAAGTAAAAGCCAGATTTTCATGTTAGTTAAACTACTTAGTTATGAGTTAGATATTCATTTACTTTAAGAGAAAATATAAAAATTTTAAGGTAAGTTTTATAGTTTCAAATGCATTATCTTAACATAAATCCACCTTGCCACTTTTGCTTTGGTACAATGTTAGAAAATGAACTGACCATTACTGATTATGAACAGACAATTTCTTGAGCACATTGGCATTCTGGTATAACATAATTAAAATGAAAATCAAAAATCAATTTTGATATGTGGAATTACAGCACCAAGGTTTGAACCTAAGTTCTCTTCCATGCAAGGCAGGATCTCTCCCACTGAGATAGAGCACCAGCCCTTAGTTTTATTTTAAAATTTGAGACAGGATAGGGTCTCTAAGTTGCCCATGTTGACCCGTGTCTCAATATAACTGAAGCATGCCTTTAACTTACAATTCTCCTGGTTTAATAACTGAGGTTCTAGGCTTACTGTATTTCACAAATGCACCTGGTATGTATTAATCTTACAATATTTTGTTATTCATTACCTTTTGATACGTGACTGCCATCAAAATCTGCCTATTGTTCCCACTGGTGTTGTATATGTATAATGATAAATCTAAAGCAGGTTAAGATGCACTTTGTCTGTTTCTGCCATGATCCAGGTTGAAGACTGGGATACCAATGCCTGGCTCATAGATTAGCACTAAGACAATTAAGACCTGTCAGTATGCAAGTTCAAGTCGAGTTGGAGTTATGGCAGATGGTTGGCCCAGAGTTTAGTTGGGAAAAACCAGGTGGAGATTTAAGCATTGTTGAAGTCAGAAAATCACAATTTAAGGAAAACTAACAGAGCTGATCATTTCAAATGAAATCCTTCTGCAATAAATCGAATGGAGCTTTGGCTGAGGAATTGGCTCCTTTGATAGTTGTTCAGACAATCCCTTAAGCCATTTCATAAGATTGTTTTGTCCTTTGTCTCCTATTTCTAAACATTCTTCTTGCATCCTTCCATGACTATCTCCCTCCATAACCCTATCACTTCCCATGTTTTATAAGAGCCTGGATCTATGAGAGACCTCTGTGCCATTTCTGGCATCCATGATGCCAATCTTGAAAGGTAGTCAGAGTGAGTGCTTACTAATAAAGACATTGCTAGACAAAATTGATGAGAAATACAGTGTGGAGCAAATGGTTTTATGTGGCATGTTATAGGCAAACTTTTGGGACTCTAGTTCTCTAGGGATATCCATTTCCTAGTTATTTCATCTAATTTTAAGAGTGACTGAGAGTTGGGTAATACAGGAAGGGAGGGTAGCCATGAAGACTATATTAATGCATTCTGTGAAAGGTCCTCTTTGATAGTAGGTGGGTACAGGGGATGCTGGCATCCTTGATGTACTTCAATGAGGAAAGGCCTTTGGTGTTTTTGAATAATGAACTACATAAAATACCATATTGATACTCTCACCCCAACTTGAAAACACACAGAGATATTGGAAATTTGCTAGGGAAAGAGAATATCCTTTTGGTTGTAGATCAAAGGCTGGAGACCTTAGATGTGCTTTCCAATTAATCAATTAATTTCATACTATCAGAATAAGTTATATAAGACTAGGAAAACCAGTTAATCTGAAATTTTCCAGGTGATATCAAAAGGAGGAATTTTTCTCTTTAATCCATACCAGTCTTGCCTATATCCAATTCACCTGACTTCTAGTGAATTTTAAACACTGCCATTTGTCTCCTTTCATACTTTTATTTTCCTAATATATAAGTGCTAATTATTTTTATTATGACTGCAATAGCGTTTGAGAGGCACAGCTCCCTTCTCTATCATCAGATCTTCACTGAGTGACCCATAGTCAATCACAAAGAGAATTCTGTCATCGATTCAAAACCTTCTAAAGATTCTCATTACTCCTAGCATATTTCCCAAAGTTCTTTCGTGGTCTTCAAAGAGATTTGGTATAGAATTTAGTTAACAACTCTGCAAGCAATCCTGTGACAGTTATCTTCCCATGCAACTTCTCTCCAAGTGAAGGAGGCCCCCACATCCAGGCCTTGTTGTAACTTGGAAAGATCCAAAGGCTTCGACTTCAGGGAACACTGGGTACTCTCAGAGCCATAATTAATGGCTGTGTCATTTTCGTCTCATATTGTACTTAATTTTCAACTTTTATTTTCTATGCAGTTTCAGTTTCGACAGTAATATCCTGGAGGTCTTCCAGAAGCTAGTTCTGATGAACACTTTGACATGGGTTCCAAAGTGCCTTCTGCTCATTCTGCTTTACACACTTCTCTGTGACTATTTCTTCAATGCATGTTCCATTCCACACTGACTCCTCTTTCCCCATGCTTTCCTACTTGTAGTGACCTCCAATATTTATCACATCTATCTTTGTAGCCTGAATTTTTACAATTCCCTACAAAGTACCTAATAAATATATAGCTGGTTATATGAATATTTTAAGAAAAGTAAGTTGAAGATAAAAGATTTAAAACTTATTTTAACCATGCTTGCTATAAGCTTGGTACTAATCATTTTGGGAGTTTAATCTAGTCATTACAAACAAACATAGCAGGTGACTGATTGTATGTTCATTTTAATCTTACACTTAGTGATATTTTTACAGTTTTTTTCTTTGTGTTCATCTCCTACAGGAAGTCAGGCATTTTAAATTAAAAGAATGGCATGCTCATGTTTAGTTAACTATGAAGCCAGTTATTGTGCTGAAATAAATATTTGTGAAGTACCTGTGTATCTGTATGTCTTTTCCATACCACAATTGTGAAATCCTTAGAACATAGTAAGAAAGTATTTCATATTTGTAAGGTAAATCACATCTAGGGTGTTATTATTGTCTTTATTGTTATTATTTTTGTACTTGAGATTGACCACAGATCCTCACACATGGTAGGCAAACTGTCTACCCCTAAACTGTATTCCAAATTAAATAGTTTTATGTTATATACTGATATAGTGTAATACTGCTTTGTCCCGCGCTACCGTCTCGCCAGCAAGAACGACGTAGGACACTCGGATCCTTCTGCAGTAAAGCTTTAATACATCTTGAGAGATAGATGATCAGCTTCTGAGAGGGAGACCCCAAGCTAAGAAACCCAGCCCCTTATATAAGCCTAGGAGCTCCGAGTGAGACGTGTAGAGCCGGGATTGGTGGTTTACTCATCACCCCAGATGACGGGTGAGGCACAGCTTAAACGGTAAACTCCAACTGACAGCAGATGTCAGCGCCATCTTCTAATGGCGATAGCGATAGTGAGGGCGGCTCCTCACACTGCTTATAAATGTGTTTACTGGTAATTAAATCAAGGAAGGATATTATCTTGCTAACTTTGGCTAAGTAAGGTTTTTGGAGTACATATGAAATATACAGGTTTGTGGTAAAAATCAACATTCTTAGCCTCCTTCTTTACTAGCTCTGAGACATTGGGTGTACAATTTGGCTTATCAGATTGTTTCTTGAGTATTGATATGGGGAAGATAGTATCTCATTATTTGGAGGTTATGTAATGAAAATCTGATAATATAGTACATACGATACAAAATATGTGCATTGACTATTAGTGATTTTCTTTTCTCCTGATAGACTTGAATATAATAACAATTTTCCTAAATGGTCTTTTGCTTTTGTCTTTTCTCTGAACCAATTACTGGCTCTTTCTGCAAATGCCTAAAATAGTGAGGTTTACTGAGTCCATGTTTCCCCATGGACTCAGATGCTCCCTGGCCCCTTCTACTCCACAATGCCTATTTGACATTTGAAAGTTATGGGATTTATTTGGTGGCATAGTGTCTCACAAAGAACTTCTCCACAGAAATATTTGGTCCAATTCTCAGGGTAAACTGTAGCAATCACAGCAATATAAACATCTTCCTTGACCTTTGAACCAGGAGTCAGTAAACTTGGAAGTGATTTCTAGCTGTGTTGTGGCCTCTTTTCTTAACCAGGCCTTCTCTGTCTGTATTTCCAAAGTTCATCTTTCTATGCCTCTTTTTGGAGCGAGTAAGTTTTATAAAGGACTTTGAACTTGGGAAAGACAAATATAAACATATAAAGTTTTATTACATCTAGGGACATTCTCTGTATTGTAAGATTCCTACTTTATCTGTAGCCATCGGCCTAGCTGGTGTTGGTAAGTTGATGAATCTCTGATTAAGGATTTATGAGTCAATCTGTAACAGGGAGCAGGGTTCACAAGGGTCCTCTTCCCATTTCCTTATTTCATATTTCTTGTTGGAAATTAATTCTACAATTTCATGAACCACTGCTCCCTTTTTCATCCAACAAGGCAAAAAAAAAAACCATGATCCAACCACGTGAAGATATTCTTTATTGAATAATTCTGTACACTAGATCTTACTGGTAGAACAGAATGATGGAATCCATTTCAAGGACATATTAACTTCAGAGGAACCAAATTAGTTAGCCGCCCTAATGTCTCAAGAACTAATGAAATGGCAGAAATAAACTGATCATTTCCTCATAGGAAAGCTAAGAACTTACTTCTAATTTAACAGTTCTTACCCAGTTTTCTATCTTCTAAATAACAGTTGAATGGTTTTATTTTATTGACTCTGATTTTGAAATGTAACAAATACATAGACACAAGTATTATAGATCACACACACACAAACACACATTTTTTGAGACTGGGTCTTACATTGTGCATTTCAGGCTGGCTGGAACTCACTGACGATATAGCCCAGGCTAGCCTCAAACTTACAGCATTCCCCTGCCTCCATTTCCTAAGTGCTGTGATTATAGGTCTGAGATGCTACATCTGGCTCAAATATATAATTTTTAAAACACTGATCTACAGTGATGAAATGCTAGAATAATTCTCTCTTGAAGACACTGAAGATATGTCATCTTAGAGGTAGTGGGCATATTTTATCAATTGAGATGAGGTAAAGGAGAAGCTTACTAAGAATTCATGGATCATCTCAGATATGCAATATGGCCAGACTTTACAGTAATTTTTCATGCAGGAACAAGAAGGAAGGGGGCCATGCAAAAGTGGCAGTGATGTTAAAACAGCAAGAAAGGGACATAGCTTGACTAGAAGTGGAAATATATTGCCTTTTAAACAGGTTGGCTCCTGAAATTGCATTTAAGTACTCACCATATACCAGAAGCTTGCTATGCAATTGGGATTCATCAGTAGAAATGCATGACAGGTTTATGAGTTGTACTTGTTACAATCTAGTTGAGAAAGGGGAATAATGCAAGTATTTATAAACATATAAGTGTGGAAATATAGCTAAAATCCAGTGTTGACTATTCTAGGTCCAATTATCCTTCACTTTAAGAATAGCCTCATGAACAGCAACAATTAGAGTCAGACTTCTTCCTGTCTGAGGGCTTAATAAGAGGCTGCCAAATTCAACTCCACATCTCATCCCACAGTATATCAGGGGAGAAATGAAGAAAAGCTAGAGAGCATTTGTGTTGAGGAATGCATCATTCAAGTGGGAGGCTTTTCATCTCTCTCCAGATGAGGTTAGGGGCTATATTTCTCTACAATGTCATAGTTATGTTAGTGTGACTTACACATGTTGCAGTCTTTTATTGGTACTTACATAAAGAGTAGTTGATGAGATATTAATTAACTTATTTATTCAAAAATATTTACTGAAAACACACCATGTATTTTCTAGATACATTCTAATAACTAAACTATTGAGATGAAAAAAAAACAAGGTGCAATAGCCTCATATGTAAATTTTATTTCTTACATGATAATATATATGTGTGTGTTTGGTGTGCAGAGGAACCTTTAAAAGATCCATGTGACTAGAACAAAGTAAGGAGAATTCAGGTGGCAGGCTGGAGGCTGAATCTTTCAAATTCATAGCTTTCATGAAGCCTTACTTGGAATGAGTTAGAAGCAGACATTTGAGTATTCGTTTTGCAATGCTTTGTATCTCCCAGTACAAGATTGTCCTCCCTATCATATATTACAGAATTACAGACACCAGGGGTGATATAAAGCAGTGGGATCTCAGTACAAACCTATTGCAAAAGTTTGAGAATGATGCTGGTGGTTGCTTTAAGCCCATCTGAACATCAAATAAAATAATCAAAGTCATGGAAGGAAGGGAGCAAGTTATCTGGCCATTATCTGATGGTGTGGTGAGGTTCTTTGAATTTCCCCAAAGTGATACGAACTCAGCAAAGCCTAGTTCATATTGAACATATCGATTTCCAATTGCAAATAGTCAATTGGCAGGGCAGGATACCTTAGCAGTTGGAAGCTGGGGGAGAAATGCTATCTACTAATTTATAAACTGAAGGGAAAAGTAGGATTGTTCTGACACTATACAAACCTGGATGAGCTCTTCATGGCTGCTTATAACATTTACCCAGTTGTCCTATAGCAGAGTTGGCACTGAAGTGATGCTACATGAAATACATGGTCAAGCAGAGGTGATCCACTGATAAAGAGAGCAAGACCAGCGTGCTTAGCATGACCGATGAGTAAAAAAGGCTCCTGTCCTCTGCTGCATCCTCCAGGAGAACTCTAACTTAGAAGAAAGGTGAGGGAAATCAGATCAGATGTCAGACTAGTTCTCTCTCTCTCTCTATCTCTCATAAATTATTAAATAAAAATCTTAATTATCATATAAAATGATGGATGGCATTATGCCATTTTCTTCTTTATGGGATAAAGAAGATTGTGTGCGTGATTGTGTAAGCATATGTATATGTGTATTCAGACAACTGTTAAAATCAGAAAAGTGTGTGGGATCTCCCTGAGCTCCAGTTTAACATTGTTTTTAGGCATTCAGCAGGGGTTATGGGATCCTTAGGAAGAGCAGGGGGCACTCTTAATTGGTGAGTCATCTTCCCAGTCCCATTAAACATTTTCCATACATGCATATTATTGTGTTTTGCTCATAAACACTGTATCTTCTTACCTTTCAAGGAAGATTAGTGTGGGTTACAGAAGCCAAATGACTGGAATACAAATGCCTAAATTACTATTTACAGATTGAAAAGCAGGTTTTTTTTCATGTTTTAAAGTTTTCCCCTCTTTTTAAATTTCAATTAGAAACAAGCTTGTTTTACATGTCAATGCAAGTTCTCCCTTCCTCCCCTGCCCCCCACTAACCCCCTATCCCATTCTCTTTCTACTCCCCAGGGAAGGTAAGGCCTTCCATGGGGGAATCTTCCAAGTCTGTCATAACATTTGGAGCAGGACTAGACCTGTCTAGGCTGAGAGAGTATCCCTCTATGTGAAGTGGGCTCCCAAAGTCCATTTGTATACTAGGGATGCTCATTCAGGGGGTCTAGAACAGTCCTAAGCTTGTTTCCCAGATATCACTCTGGGGTCCATGAGCACCCCCTTGTTCAGGTCAGCTATTTCTGTAGGTTTCTCCAGCCTGGTCTTGACCCCTTTGCTCATCACACCTCCCTCTCTGCAACTGGATTCCAGAGTTCAGCTCAGTGTTTAGCTGTGGGTGTCTGCTATTGCTTCCATCACTAGATGAAGGCTCTAGGATGGCATATAAGGTAGTCATCAATCTCATTCTCCAAGAAGGGCATTTTTATGAAACAGGATGGAAACACCAGAAGCTAGGAAGTAAGACTGCTGATCTACTGTAGTAGAAGGGTACACCAAATGATGCAAAATAGATGAGGGAGAATCAATAGGCATTCTGGAAATACTGCAAAAGAAGTCTTTCTTATAATGGGATGTCAGAAGGCCTTCCAGATCAATCAAAACTTGATCTCAGACTAAAATACAGAATGTTCATGGTCAAACAAATAGGAGAAAAACATATTTCAAGAGCAAATATATAAGGAACTAAGATAGAAGGCAAATGCATTTGGGCAGGGGGGTCTTCAGAAATGTCTACAACAGCTACCAAGTTTTCATGATAGCACAGGTGTGGGGACACCAGACCTTGAGCAAAGACCCACATCCCCATCGGCCTGGGAGTAGGCAGCTGTAAGACAAAGTTTACTAAAAACAATACAATGCCCGAGGCAATAAGTTCCTGGAAAGGGCTTGCCCTTGGGAACTGCCCTGACCTCTACCTTGTCCAAAGACTAACTGCCTCTTCTGACACACCCAGATCAGTTTTTGGTGTCAGAGCAGAACCAGCCAGGAGAGAGGAGAGAGCAGAAGCTTTTCTGGAGGGAGGAGGCCTTTCTTGAGAAGTTTTCTTGAGCCTTTTTGGGGCCTGCTTAAAGTTTTCTTTACATCATTGAACAAGTCTCTGTGTTGTCAATCCCCGACACCCTCCACACATTCTCGGACACAGGCTGCGCAGAGGACGTGGCACACAGAAACTAACATGCATTAGTTTAAAATGTACTTATCATTGGATAGCAAGATGACTCACCTGTAAAAGGCACTTGCTGCCAAGTATGATATGAGGTCATTACCCAGAACTCACATAATAGGAGACAATACACTCCCCCAGTGTATCTTCTGGTGAACATACCATCATAGACCTTTTTCCAAAAATCAGCAATGTATTAAGATTTAAATCAAGTCTCCACAAATATTGAGCAACTGAAATCACATCCTGAATTCTGTCTTACCATAATGGAATAAAACTAGGTATAAGCAGCAATAGAAACTGCAGAAGGCACACAGATTCATGAAAACCAAACAGCACACTATTGAATGAGACCTATATCAAGGGAAAAATTCACATTCCTAAAATTGAATGCAAATGAATACAAAATATATCAAAATCCATGGGACCAATAGTAAGGAAATTTCATAGCACTAAAAGGTTATATTACAAAATTTGAGAAATCTCAGGTTAATAACTTAAGGGTCCACACGAAAGCCTTGGAAATCAACACTTAGCACTCCAAATTAGTAGGTAGAAAGATACAACCAAATCCAGGGCTGAAATGAATAAAATATAAACAACAACAGTAACAACAAGGGAAAGAAAAACAAATACAAAGGAAAAATGAAATGAAGTGTTGGTTATTTGCAAAGAAAATAGCAATGCTGATAAGCATTCAACCAAATTAAGACCCCAAATAAACCAGAGAAAAGTACAATCAGAGATGAAAAGGGAGACATTAAAACAGACACTGAGAAAATTCAGAGTATCATAGAGACATTTTTTAAATCCCATACTTTACTAAACTAGAAACCTAAAATAAATGAAATAAGAATCACCAAATTAAACAAAGATAAGTCCACAGTCTAAGCAGATGCTTATCAACCCATGAGATAGGAGCAGTAATAAAAAAAAACTCTTTCTGCTAAAGCTAGCCAAGGCCAGATGGACTCAGCACAGAATTCTACTTACCTAGGTCATGGGGGGAAACAGGAAGGTTGAGTGGGGGGGGGTTAGAATAGGGAGAAGAGGGAATCATAGGTTAGAAGACAGATCTGGCACCAGTGAGACCTCTAGTGATCTAAAGGGATGACACCAACTGTCAAGCTAAGCAATAGTGATGAGACCACCTTGAATGCCCATTCCTGATAATGAACTTGATGTCTATAACCATCCTGGAGCCTTCATCCAGTGACTGATGGAAGCAGAGGCAAACACCCACAGTTAAACACTGAACTGAACCCAGAGGAGTGATGAGCAAATTGGCAAAGAATGGTCTGGCAAAACCAGCAGAGACAGCTGATCTGAACAGGGGAGAGCTCTTGGCCCCCAGACAGACAGCTGGGAGGCCAGCATGGGACTGATCCAGACCCCCTGAGTGTGAGAGTCAGTGATGAGGCCTGGGCAACATATGCGGCCCTGAGCAGTGGATCAGTGTTTACCCCTGGCATACAAACAGACTGTGTGTGTTCATAACACAAAGAGGGATGTTCTCTCAGCATGGACTCTTAGGGGAATGCCTGGACCCTGCCCTGAGTGAAATGACAGACTCTAGATATCCCCTATGGGGAAGGAATTGGCGATAGGGTGGGAGACTGAGGGGAATGGTGAGGGGTGTGAGAGGAGGGGAGGGAGAGGGAACTGGGATTGACATGTGAAGCAAGCTATTTAAAACTAAATAATAAAATAAAATTAAAAAAAGAAAAAAATATTCCTTAAATTATTCTCCAAAATAGAAAAGGAATTTAACTATACCAAATAAAGATCCAACAGAAAAATATAGGCACATCTCTCTGAGACCCATAGACGCAAATTTTCTCAATACAATTCTTACACACCAAACTTAAAAGTACATCAGAAAGATTAACCACATTGATCTAATCAGCTTCATGCCTTAGATGCTGGGATGTTGCAACTTACATAAATCAATAAATGTCCCCTACCACATAAATAGAAAGGCAGAAACTACATGATCATTTCATTAGATGTAGAAATTGCCTTTGACAAAATTCGACATCCTTTCGTGAAAAAATCCTAGAAGTAAAAGATATAAGGGACATATTTTAACATAATAAAAACAAAGCCATCCTAACATCATATTAAATGGAGGAAAATAATCAAAGCTTTCTGAGTAAAATCAAGAACACGACAATTAAGTCCATTCTCTCAAATCCTGCTCAATACATAACTTGAAGTCTTAAGTAGAGAAAAATATGAGGAGTGAAAGAGCTAAAGGGGATACATACAGACAATGCAAACAAAGTTTTTGTAAATATTATAATTCTATGTATATAAGACCTTAGAGACAGCATCAGCAAACTTCTACAGCTGATGAACACTTCCAGAAAAGTAGCAGGATATGGAATTAACACAAAATAAATAGCCTTTCTGTATACCACTAACAATTGTGCTAAAGAACAGATAATGTAAACAATACCATTCACTATAACCTAGACAGGAAAGCAACTTTTCTAAACATGAAACCAAAAGGCCTGCCAAATTCAAACTATAATCACCAAAGAAAGAAGCTGAAGAAAACAACAGAGGATGGACTGAATTTCTCTCTCTACCATTTGTAGAATTAATACTGAAAATGGTTATTCTATCAAGGCAATCTATACATTCAATATAATTTCCAGTGCAACTATTCACAGAATTTTTTACAAAATTAAATTTCATGTGAAGAAACAAAATGCCCATGATAACCAAATCAGTCCTGAACAATATAATAATTTCTGCATATATCACCATCCCAGGTTTTAATTTATACTATAGAGTTGTGTTAAAAGAGCATGGCACTAGCATAAAACCTGAGAGTTTTATCAGTGGTGTAAAACTGATGATCCACACATATATAAGCATACATTCCTAATTTTTGACAAATACATAAAAACATATTGGAGAAACAATAGCATCAACAAATATTGCTTATCACATTGAATAGAGATTCATAAAAGAATGAAACTGAATCCTTATCTCTCAAGCTAAACAAAAAACTCCTAATTGGTCAAGGACTTCAACATAAAACATAATACCCTGAATCTTTCAGAGAAGAAAGTAGGGCATATGCATAGGAATGGGCTTTCTGCACAGCACTCTGGTAGCATGGGTATTAAATCCAATAACTGATAAATGAGACCTCATGACATTAAAATGCTTCTGTGTAACAAAGGACACCATTGTCTAAGTGAGGAAGTAGCCTACAGAATGTGGAAAGATTTTTACCAGTATTCTGACAGGAGATTGGTGTCTATAATATATACAGAACAAGAACAAAAACAAAACAAAATAAGGATCAAGAAAAACAAACGACTCAATTACAAACCGGGGCATGGAACTGAGCAAAAAGAAGAAACAGAGAGTCTGAGAAGTTCAATACCAAATGGTTATCCCTAAAAACATAGGGATCAGTAGTATTATACAGACTGTGCTGGTTGTGTTTAGGAGTGTGTGTGTGTGTGTGGTGTGTTTGACAACAATTAATGAAAATAGAAGCCCCAAAATTTAGAAGAAAGCAAAGAATGGTTTATTTGATGGTTTGGTGGTTTGGAGGGAATAAGAGTAAGGGGGAAATAATGTAATTATATTATCTCAAAAACTTAAATGTTCAACACTTTTAGTACTGCACAATGGATAATACAAAAAAAACCCATATAAACAACAACAAATTTTGGCATGGATGTGGAGAAAGGGAAATATTTTTGAAGCTATACCACTCCATGGCATATATCACCAAAACAGGTAAGGTTAAACAGAAAGTTATTTTATTACAGAAATATTTTTTTTGTTTTTATGAGACAGAGTTTCTCTGTATTGTTTTGGAGGCTGTCGGTCCAGCCCGGGCCTCTAACTCATAGAGATCTGCCTCTATGGGGATTTAATACCCATGCTACCAGAGTGCTGGGATTAAAGGCGTGTGCCACCACCGCCTGGCATTACAAAAATATTTTTATCCATAATCACTGCTGTTCTACTCATAATCACTAAGAAAATGAAATGGCCAAGATGTCTATCAACTGAAAAAAACAAACCAAAATGAGTATATTTACACAGTGGAATATCACTGATCACTAAAGAAAAAATGAAATTTATAGGTAAATGGATGTAACTGGAGACATTTATTAAATGAATTGGCCCAGGCTCAGGAAGACAAACATCACATATTCTTTCTCATATGTGGATGCTAGTTTTGATCTTTAGATGTATATATTTAAGGTGTAATATCCACAGAAGTTACAACCTTGGAGTATTTTAATGGAAGAGTTATACAATGTAGGTAGGATGAGAGATAATAGAGCAAGAAGGATTAAGTGGAATGTAGGATGGGAGGTCAAATTGGAAGAGAGAGTATGAGTGGGGATAACTGACACTAAATGCCTTTGAAAAGTCCACGTGAAGACTATGTATAGAAGACTCCATTTGTATAATAAATGGAATTACGCAGTAAAAATGAAACAATACCTCACCTAACCACAAAAGGCTACCCAACAAAAAGTGTTCACTGCCAAGAATGAACTGCCTTCTTTGAAGTTGTTGATTAGTGGGTTTCTACAGAATCCTTCAAATTACAGACTACTGCCAATGCTCTTGTTTACTTCCTGAACTTGATGCTAAGTCTCTATTGTTGAAGATACCATGCACTTGAGTCATGGAACGTGGCACAATAAAGTTAGTACACATCTGGTCACTTCATCACTATTAGTTATCATTCTTTGCAATGGAAGATGATATCCACTCTGCTAAGGAAGAAAAATAATCATCTGTCTT
The DNA here is from genome assembly GCF_017639785.1 of Mesocricetus auratus. Taxonomy (NCBI): domain Eukaryota; kingdom Metazoa; phylum Chordata; class Mammalia; order Rodentia; family Cricetidae; genus Mesocricetus; species Mesocricetus auratus. The sequence goes on along the minus strand of NW_024429207.1, from coordinate 5,067,206 downwards.
AATAAGCTATGAACTCTTTGTGCGAGCTACAACAATTACCACTCTGGCAAGATTCGTGGGAGTAGCCAAGAACTTTCTGATTGGAGTCAAGGCCTGCTCCACAAGAAGTAGTCATTCTTCATATCATTAACGGTCAACGACCTGTGGTAAGGTATATCATAGGTTGTGGGGAGAACCTATTATGAGTATTCTGTTAACTGAACTTAGTAACACATTAACTCCTAATGACTTATCATTATACCCATAAAGATGTGCATCCCTTGTCGCTCATCAGACACGCTTCTTTTCGTAATAGATGGGGATTAGTGTGGAGACCTACGACTGACCCACTCTGCAGAGAATAAGCCCCAAATATTCAGGGATCATGAGAGAAGAGGGGGATGAAAAGATTTTTCAGAGGCAATGGAAAACAACAGCAAAACATTTTTACAGACTCAACAGGGGAGTTGTGCATATAAACTCACAGAGGTTGTGATAGCCTGCTCAAGACCCATGTAACAAGGTATTCATCAATCCAGAAAGAATGCCAGCACAGAAAGGGGGAGATGGTTTAGAATTCCTACCCTATCTGAAGTTACTGGCAATAGAGTCAGCTTCTTTCAGAGATACAACCCCTGACAGGCAACCCATGCTCCAATAGACAACTCCATGTCCATTCATGTATTGATAGAACTAAGCACATTGGGCTTAAAAAGAACATATGGAAACAGGGAAGGAATAGTGGTGATTACTATAGGAAGGGAGCTGGAAGGGAGAAAATTAGGGTTGACTTGATCAAAACACATTATTTGCTTGTACTAAATTCTCAAACATTAAAAATAGAAAAACTACAACACTCAGAAACCAATTTCATCAATAGTCCTCCTTTTACAATTAAAGTAACCAGAAGAAACTAGTATTTGATTCTCTTTCCTTTTTTGATGGTCTAATGAAAATGGAGAAATTTTAACTCTATTGATTTCTAATTCATTTATAATTGAGAACACACTCAGATAATCTTGACATAAATAAAATCTATGAACACATCAAAATATGGTGTTTTATTCCCAAATTTGTATCTAAGGGCAAGATCTTTGCCTTTCAGAACTTCTCTTAACTTCCTGTTTAATGTTCTCTTTTATGTCTCATCTTGTGCCTAAAACACAGTGAGTTAAAAGTTGAGTCCCATCATGTGTCAGTCTACAAGTTGGTACAATGGACTACATTCATCCCAAGAGTCTGCATGTTCTTCTGCCTCCCTAAGCTTAACTCTCTCCAGTCTAAATGCTTGCACCAGTTTCTGTAGAGGGTTGGAGCTAGCCATGGTCTAGTTCTATCATCAAGAACATCACAAAATAACAGTAATAAATAAAAGCAAAACTTTCTAGCTGTACAATAAGCTTCACCAATCGTCTTAGAACTAAATCATGAGTAATGTTTTAAATGCTTTTTATACAAATGGTTCATCTGTGTGTGGTGGTGTATTCCTCTAATGCCATCAGTTGGGAGACAGAGGCAGGGAGATATCTGTGAGTTCTAGTCCAGTCTGGTCTACACAGTGAGTTCCATAACAGCTAAGACTACATAGAAAAACTATTTCAAAAAACCAACCAATTGACCAAACAAACAACCAAAAAGACAAACCAAGTGACTTTATATATTTAATTAAAACGATACAACAGTAACAGTGGATAAAGTCCATCCGTGGACTCCCTAGTATCATTCCTAGCTACCACAGTTCTGTTAGAAACTAGTTTGTTAGGATAAATTTCCCTCTTGTAATCATTTAATACCAATGATTATTAGTTAGATAGTTCATCTTCAACACTTCCATGCAATGCATCACTTACATGTATAGGGAGGATGCACATATGGATCTTATGACACGAACCAGTGGTACCTTTTAGAGTTGAGAGCTGAACACCAGCGCTTACTTAAGGACTAACAACTACCCTAACGTGATGGAGCCTCAAGGAAGCTTTGTGTCCATTCCCTTTTCCCCATCCCACAAATCCATTGTTAATTACATTGTACTAGGTTTTTCACTGTCTTTTGTCACTGCAGTCTAGGCTTCTCCTTTGCAGCACTTAACATAGTCATTATTCGTATAATGTCTTCCTTCCTCTTTAAACTTAAAGTCCCATAAAGTAAGAATTCAAGATATCCTATCTGTTCTATTCCCAGAGTCATTGACAATGGTTGGAGTTGGTGGGTGCTTAGTGAATGATTACACTTTGCAGGCACTGGATAAAATTTTGATTAAAAACAACATATTTTAGATTAATTAATTTCAACCATAGAAGGAAATATTAGAGTAGACAGAACATGGAGCCAACAACACTAACAGAAATGGACCCAAGGCATTCAGAGCTGTCTCTAAGCATCAATGCTAAGTCGTGAACTGAGTGAGAGATTTCCTCTGGCTCCTTGACTTTGGAAGTTCCTTACACATTCATTGCGAGTCTTTCCATTTTTTTTCCTTTACCTAGACTTCAAGCTAGTTTTGATTACTATGTCATCCAAAAAACAAACAAGCAAGCAAACACCACACACACACACATACACACACACAAACAAAATTAAAAGCAGTCACATATCATTTAATTATTCAACTGAAGGAAAATGGACAGTTATTTTGAATTTCATAAGTACAATGCTAATATTCATTTCAGGTAAAGAGACAATGTCATCAGAACAAGAGCTGAACAACTGGAGCAGACATGTAAATAACAGTAGAAAGCTGGCTAAGTGCTTTCTGTCTGTGCCTGTGTGAAGACCTGAGTTCAGATCCCCAGAACATCTGTAAAGCCCTTTGTTGTAGTAAATGTCTATCATGCCAGCATTCCTCTGTTGAGATGGGAGATAGAGATCAGAGAATCCATGAAAACATGTGGCAGCTACTCTGCTTTACATAGTCAGGAACAACAAGAGATAGTGCCTCAAGGAAAGCAAGACACGGTTGGTACCCAACACTGTCCCCTGATCCCCGAAAATGTACAGCAGCACGCCAGCACCTGCACTCAAACACAAATACACAACACACACAAACACACACACACATACATCACACACATATGTCATACATAGACAGCCATACGAAATATATTTTAAGATTAGCAAAAGCCACCTTCTAATTTGCACAACACAGAACTGTTCTTTATAGAAGGGTCATTATGAAGAGAAGAGAATTTAAGTAAATACATAAAGAAGTTCTGACTTTTAAAAATAGATATATCCATATTGTGGACGTGTCCACACAAAGAATATGATATTTGAAATTTTTTGAAAGATTTTTGTCTGAATCAACTTCTTTTAAAGATAACTTCCATTTTAAGAACTAGATTTGTTTTAAGGATTCGGGTTTTTTGTATGTGTGATTTTATAAATGTGAATTTTCTTGCTTGTTGTGCATGGAGTGCCCTCTTAAAACTTTTAAGAGTCAGTGAGGAGGCCTCAGAAATCTCTGGGGCTTTGGGTAGTAGACTAATGTTCACCATGGCATACAAATGAACTTTGGGAGCCCATTCCACATGGAGGGAAGCTCTCTCAGCCTGGACACATGGGGAAGGGCCTGCCCTGGATGAAATGACAGACTCTGGAGATCCCCCCCAAGGAGGGCCTTACCCTCCCTGGGGAAAGATGTGGGGATTGGCCTGAGGGTAGAGGGGTCTGGTGGAGGGAGAAGGGGGGGTCTGGTGGAGGGAGAAGGGGGAGCTGGGATCGTCATTTGAAGCATGCATGTTTCTAATTTAAATAAATAACATACATAAAATAAAAAACTTTTAAAGAAGTGTTTGAATTTATAAAATGCTGGATTTGGCAATGTTTGGGCAAAAGAATCTATGATATGTCAGCAAGATCTACCTTAGTGCCAGCTTGACTTGTTGGGTTGATTATGTGAATTACCTGTGAAATTCTGTTAAGAGTCAATGAGATCTTTGGCCCTGTAGTTTCCATCTGTGTAGTAAATGTCGGCCACCTCCCCCATTCACTGACATCTACTAATGAGAGTTCACTTCCTTAGATCATTACTGGAAATAAGTTCCCTTGTAAAAATTAATCTATTGGTGCAACATAATACAAAAATTTAATTATTCATTCATCTTATTTATTACCCTATATGTAGGGCTTTTAAGTATCTAGCTGTCCTGATTTCAGAATACATGTTTTTATGATCGCTGAGAAAGAAATAATAGTTTAATATGCCTTTTCTATGACACTTAAAAAGCCCTCCTTAAAAAAATACAAAACAAAACACTTTCTCATCTGGAGCATAAATTAAATTGTAATTGTACACAGTTATTATTCTAGCTTTCCCAGATAGAAATGTGAAGAGGACTCTTTGTACGTACAGAATGCTTCCTGATGTGCCACATTTCTGCCATTTGCTTTATTTCAGATGAAGTTAACTGACTTTGGTCTTTACATGAGGCCATGTATGAGGTTTATATCTTAGAGAGAAAGCATCCACCCATGTGAGGCTGACCTTAGTCTTAGTAGACTAAGAGTTCAGTCCAGTTCTATTTAATCTCACAAATACTTTTCAAAACCATAGTATCCATACCATTGGGCCTCCTGAGTTCTGAATTCAAATAACCATCTTCTAAATGTTGAGCAGGCCAGAAATGGAGCTAATTGACCAGTGATTGGCAACCCTTGGTACCTCACATCAATATATTCTCTCCCAAGATAAACATGATAAAGTCATCTATGTTCCTATTCTAAGGAAGAAGTGAGATGACTATGACATTGATGACAACTATCTTCCCACATGATTGTATTTAGTTTGGTCTATGAGCTTAAATTCTTGGTTTTTGTTTGATTCGTTATTTTGTTTCTATTTTTGTTTTGCTGAAAGGGTTACATCATCTACTTCTCTGATTTTCATTGAATTTTCTGTGTGAAATTAATCCTTATCACTGTGGAGGATAGAAGCTTGACAAGAACTGACTGACTCTACCCTTCTGTTGGGTGCTATCAGGACCTGTGCTGTTTCCAAAAAGCAGTTTGGTCATTTCCTTTTCTTGTCAAGATGAAAACATATACAATGTGTAAGCCTCTGTCCTTTTCCAAGTTGGTCTGCATTAGTTTCTGGGACATGTCTAGACATTTTAGAAAGTGCACAATTGGGGCTGCAGAGATGGCTGAGGCATTAAGAGCCCTTGCTGTTCATGCTGAGGGCAAATGATCTGTTCCTAGCACCTATGCTTGGTAGCTTTCTAGTATTGGTAATTCCTGATACTGAGTATCTTATGCCCTCTTCTGGTTTCCTTAAGCAACCCCCCCAACACACACACACACACACACACACACACACACACACACACACACACACAGATCTTTTTCCAGTTGTAAAGCATGTTCAAACATATTTCAAAGTTAATATATATTTATAAATGAAGTTGATGTAATTAAATTTAAAAATGGGGTAAATGGAACCCCATCTGGATAGCTCTTGTCACCAAATGAAATTTTCAGTTCTGGGAATGGATTATAGTTTTTCTCTTCATTAGCCAAAGAGGTCCAATGGGAGCCCTCACACAACCCTGGCTGCTGTCAAGGTTGTGAGTTGCTCTCCACAAACTGAGGTAAGGCTCTGTTGCTGAAGTCAACTGTACAACTCATTGAATATGGAGATGTGAGCTTTCTAATGCCTCTACCCCTATGAATTAGTGGTCATGGTATTTGAAGGTATTCTGTACCCAAACAAAGGAAAAAGGTAAACACCAACTTTTAGTTTTGTTTGCCAGAAACATGAAGTTCTATGGTTCTTCTTTCGGGCTTCCCTTTCCTGCCTTCCATTCTGAGCTAGTGTTCTGATTGAAAGGGAACCCTGACTTGACTATTAAATGAGGCACATTTTCTTAAATGTTTCATGTTTAAATGGTGTTTTACAAATGAGCACATGGGTACAATTTTTAAGACTTCTTTATTCAGAAACTTTTTTCTGATCTAGAATTAAAATAATAATCTTGTAGTAATAGCCCAAAAGTGGTTTACTTAAAGTAATATGTAGAAACTAGGTGACTTTTATTTAAATAATATATACACCAAAAAAATCTAATCAACTAATATAATAGATGGCATTTTAGGAAGAGGGACAGTGGGAACTAGGGAAATACATTATATTTACATGAAAATCTAAAAAACTGACTTGAAAACTTTAAAAGTAAATATATAGAAATAAATTAGTACAAAACAAAAAGGTAAAAGTTTGATTTTAAATTGATGAGTTTTTGATAAACAATTTAGTTTATCTTTAATTTTTTAAATATTCAGAGTTTTTAAATAAGGATTTATTCTCCTTTAAAATAAAATATTTTCCAATGTATTTTGGCACATTTATATGATGCAGTTCTTGGAAAATAATACAATTTGGGGGGGAATATTTAAACACCCAGAAGTATTTATGGAATATTTAAAGAGGACAAAGGTGATCTAAAAACTATTTATAAAATAGGACACGAAGTATGTACATACAGAGTAAACAGACAGCCAATGTTCTGTTAAATATAATGCTGTTAATGGAACCATTATGAGTGCCTTGATTATTTTCTAATGAACACATAGACACGATATGCAAATGCATACTTTATTTGCATTTCCACATTTTATTCATTATAATTTTATCATACAAACAAAATACAAAAGGCCTATTTCCAGGTTTGTCTACTGTCCAGCTTATGGTAGATACAGAGACTTAAAATCTTTAGGTGTGTATCTAGTTACACAGTTTTTTATGGTCATTTTGTCATACATGGCTCATTTATTGCTTGTTAACTATGAGACATTCTAGAATGTGTGTTTCATGCATTTTAGTTAAAGTTGGGGGTCTCCTTTTAAATGGAATAGTAGAGTGTGGGGCCACATGGAATCATGATGACCAAGGATAATAGCCTCTAGATCTTGATAGGGACAGTGCTGGACTCTGAGCCAAATTTAATGTTTATTGCTATAAAATTATAGACAAGCATTAATGTGCTTTCCTACTTACAGAAAGAAAAATTGATACATAGAAAGTGAGAGTCTCTAAGGACAATGGGGGACAAGTTACTATTAAACTATAATCAGAACTTCCTTTTACTTATTTCATTCCTTCTAATACTGCGGTCATAACAGCCTACTTAGAAATGAAGAGACTATCCAATAACAGTACCTTGACCTCTACAAAAGTGTCAGAATGGAGTTAAAAAGAAACCCATGAACTCCGAGCAAAGGATAAAATTGACATTCAATATGTATCACCCAGATGAGAAGTTCCAAGAAACCTTTCAAGGATATTCAACTAGAATCTGTTCCTGCCTAGTTAAGCTTTGAAAGGTCCCAGTCTCTCCTAGGTACGGGTCAAGCAAGCAAAATGAAGTGAAATTTACTTCCAAAGATGGGGTGAAGTGCATGTTTAAATCCAAGTGTGTCTGTGACAGTCTCAAAACCAATGGAAGTAGCAGACTCTATGTTTTAGGTCCCAGAAGAACTTGTCAGGGCCTCACCCATTTTCTGGTTCTCGTGAAAAAGATGAATTCTTTCCCATTGTTAATTGAATTATTTTAAAACCATAAAGCAAAATAATCCAATTCTCTAGTATCTCTTTTTCTTGGAAGTTTAAAAGAATCACTTTGTTCAACCAGGAAAATGGATCAGTAATTTAAATTTCAAATTATTGCAGAGGACAATTCCATCAGAAAATTCCATACTTTGATACTGTATTTTTGATCTTGATGGCATGATGATACTATTGTGCCCCTTTGAGGAAGCAGAATGCAGAGATTCTAAAAGTCATGCCTTCCCTAGGCATCCTATTATTACATTGTTTGGCTAAGGTCTACTGTGCCCTATTCTTATGGAACGAAAAAAAATCATCCCAGGTACAGGTTGACATTCCTTTAGCTGGCCATGTCACTCAGTACTTCATTATCCAAAAGGCAATGTGGGAAGTAGCACTCTGCTTGTCTTAGCTCTTCCATTGCTACTAATGTGGGGGAAAGACATGCTGGGTCATAGCCCTGGAGCATTCATTGCCTTTGAGAAAACAGTTTTAGTGTTCAGTAATCTAGCTGGTGACATTTTTTTTCTAAAACATCTATACAATGGAAACATTCAAGCCAGAAAAAAAGTAAAAGCATAGAGGAAACAGTGATTAGGTGAAGGGCTATGACAATGGGTCAAGGGTTGGAATTTCTTGACATTAATATTACACAACATGAGTAGGAACACTACACAATGCAGGTTACCAAGTGAACCCTGGTCATTAGTCACAGCTCAGTTAAGTGGCACTTCAATCCTATTAAAAGCCAGTGGTGCCTGTGCTTGGGAAGCTTTTCCTTTTGTCCTTTTTATTTCTCCATTCTTAATAAGCAATACAATGTCAACACTGTTACACACTATTTAAATTAACTGCTTAAAACCCCACCTTAGGTTAATGTTTGCATCATAAACAAGCCTCTTCTGGAAATCACCTGATTTGGGGAAAACACAATCTTAGTGCCAAATGTGTCTTTGTGAAGCTGAAAGCTTGCCAAGCAAAAAGGACAACTTCTAAGCCTTCAAGCCTTGCTAGGACTTCTAGTATATGGTCCCAATAGATGGACTGGTTGAAAGAAACACTGCTAAATTTACTTTTCCTCCCCTTAGCTTCCCAACTCCTCTTTACCCCCTACCTAGTAAACCAACCTTCAAGCACTGAAAACAAAACAGAACGAATTAATGGTTCCTGTTCTGTTTCATTATTTATACCCTTCTCATGTACCATACTAACCAAGGGATGCTCTTTGATGATTATATCTCCAAAGAACATTACTGTGATCATGGGATGTGCTGGGGAACCATAGATAATTAATCAGTCAAACTGAGAGATAAGAATAACTTTTGCATTTTGAAAAAATAAATTTAATGCATAAATCCTGCTAGGAACTGATTACCCAAATAGACCCCTAAACTCACAGCTAAGCAATTCAATATACTAAAGCTGATTGCACACCTATGCCTTCAATTTACAAAAAGGATACCTGAATGTCTAGTTTATGTCTACACTATTTAAACCTTTCATCTTAATTCGAACAGCGCATGGATCTGAGAGAGAGTTTTTCCAGCCATGTCAGTTTTTGTTTTCCTAACTAATCTATTAATTAATGAACTACCAATTTATTTGAAATATTTCCACTTGTAACAAAGCATTTCCAATCCTATCTGCAAATTGGAAGTAGAAAAATTCCCTGTTCCTATGTCCACAAACCCATGGAAATCACTGCAAGTATTCTTCGCCCACATCTTTATAGGCTAATGGTTATAAAGGAAAATTTGCATGACGTGAAGAAGGTTATTTTTGCGTGGATTATAAAGGAACCAGTGACCTTTGTCTTCTACAGCAGCACACCATGGAGAATTCTGGGAACTTAATGGAGAGGAAAAAGGAAGAGAGAATTGAATGGCCTTTTGTTTCTGGGGGTGAAAAAAAGAAAGAAAGAAAAGGAGAGCCAACAAAGACTTGTTTCCCTTCCCTTTTGTTAAATGAAAGCTCTTCAGAGCTGATTGAGCCTTTCCATGCTATGTTTGAGTCCTGTAGCATGGTGTTCTGTGTGGCTTTGCTCTGAGGCCACCAAAGGAAGCTGCTACTTTTGAAGGTTAAAACTACTTTGCTGTGCAGAGGGAACCTGTCTGAAGATTTCTGATCCTTGGGAGAAGAACACCACCCTCTCTTCTCTACTGAAGCTTGCTTTAAGGAAACAAATTTGGATACCAGTTCACCAGTTTGCCTTGGAGCACTCAGGACAATGATACTTGGAAATATTTGTACCAAAACTACGAGTAAAGACAAAAAACACAACCTGTTTTCTGAGTGAGCAGGATTAATGCTTTGTGTCTAGTTCTCTCATATATATATATATATACGTATATATATATATACGTATATATATATACACACACACAAATAGAGAGCTATAGAAATATAGATGATAGATAGGTGATAGATTGGTCAATAGATAGATAGATAATTTGTATGTGGCTCTCTCATTTCATTCTTTATCTTGTCCTTGGTTTTCGAAACTGCACAACCCCTAAGTCTGTCAATTCCTTAAATCAACATAGAAGCAGAAATCCAGAGTCTCTTTACCAACCTCTTCAAACTTACTGGTCTCCCTCAGTTCTATGCTCCCAGAAACACGGGTCCTTTTAAATGTTTACTCTTAAAGGAGGCAAATTAAAACAGCCTACTTATTGTCATGTAGCTTGAAAAATAAATCTTACAGACTTCTTTTTTTTCTTGGGATTAGCTTAACTAATCAGAGTGGCACAGGGAAGTTTCCATAACATTATTCTAATCATGTCAGAACATTCTAAAATCTTAAAAATTTAATAAAACAATCATGTTCATTGGCTATGTGTACGGGCATGTATTTGACTTTAAAGGTGCTGCTCAGATTTTTCAAGGCCTTAGCGTTGATGTGAAAGCATGTCAGTTTTGACATTGCAGCATTTTAAGTATGAGGTTGTATTCTCTCCATATACAGAAGCCAGCTTTTCAAGGCAATTCACTGTATTCAGATAGGATAGACCATTCATACATGCTTGGTATTATTGCCATGAAATGGAGAAAAAAGGACTACAAGCAAAACAATAACTGAGGAAATGATAATTTAACTTTTAGCTTACAGGGAGATACTAGTTTAATCATGTGGGCAGTCTGGTTTCCAGTTCCAATGTTGAAGCTTATTGCTGGGCCCAACATACATGTGTATCTCTTGTCATTGAATTTCAGTTTCATAGGCCAAGCTAGTCTGTTTCCTTCCATTGAGGAAATAATGCTAAATAAAATAGGAAATCTCTGCATTAAAGATGTCATTCACTTTGCTTTGTATTAAAATATCTTCATGTTTTAATTTTTACTTTACACACAAACTATTTCAAGTAATCTAACTGCTGGACATTTTGAATACTATGTCACTCTACAAAGCTTATATGTTTAATAAGGACTAAGAACAGTTAATGGTGTTCTTATAAGTGAATTTTGTTTTTCAGAGAAGAGCTCGTAACAAAGAGTAAGAGGTCAACATCTGGAAGGAAGAAGCTGCTGTGTTTCTCTTGGATGCATAGATGCGATTGGCATGGATATTACAAGACTCTGTTCAAGGGCTGTAGAAGGTACTTGAGAAACAGAGCAGAGGTTCAGATGGGAAGAGCTACATCTTGCTCTGGCCACAGGCTGCTCAAATTGAACCTTTTGATTTAACTTGAAGTATCCAGAGGAAGAGTCCTGTGACATCATCTTCTATCTAAAGTGAACTACATTTCTGAATGGTTGAGAGTTCTGGAGAGGCATATGCACATCATAGAAATGCATGTAGCTAGTCCTCTGGGGTTCTCCATTCTCCTACATGCTAATGAAGATGAAAGTGTAAGAAAGTGCAGGCATCAGTTGAACAGATAATTAATGATGATTGATGATTTACTTTTAATTTATGCCACATGATTAATTCAGGTAAAACATGCAGATGCTTAAAACTTCTGGGGCTGTGATATTGTTTAGTGTCCAAGAGGCACTGACAAAAGTAAAACAAAGAACATATTGGAGCCCGATATTATCTGTAGAGTAATTTCCATCAGATAAATATTGTAAGAGAAAGACTCAACTATTTAAAATAATAAGCTTTATCTTCCAGCACTCATATTTACCTTGCTTATTCTTTTATTTCCCGAATGTCTTTGCTGCTATCTTGGGTAAAAAAAACTATTTAAGCAATTTTTCTTTTTGTTTTCTTGCAAAAGCCATATGGGATTTGTTTTATTTTGTACTATACTTATGCATACTAGTTTGTGCAGTCTTATTAAAATTGTTTCTCACATCCTTCTCATGCTTGTAAGACAGAAAATATAGAAACCACACACACACACACACACACACACACACACTGATATACCCCGAGAGTTGCAATGATGTCATGGTGACAGCAGTATTTCACAGACAGAAATACTCCAAACTTCAGGCCGTAAATTCAGCAGAAGGAAACACATCAGCATTTTCTTCTGCCAGCACTGCAGAGCTCTGGGCCACGCAGGTTGTTGCTGTATTGTGTAGAAGCGGTGTGTCCGCACCACATCAAATGATAAGGCTCTTTACAAGTGGTAAATTTAAGGCCTTTATGAGTCCTCAGAGTTTATCTCTCTAAGGATGGCAAAGCTTGAAAAGAGTACAGGATTTGGGGCTTTACCATCATACTGTAGAAAAGCTTAATGCTTCATTTGCTGACCCAGAACCTAGACTGCCCGTCAGTAACCAGGCAGCCTCCTGGGCCTGAGTGCCAGAAGGGCATTTACTGCTACATATATTGGGAAATAAGACAGAAATTCTGACCTGAGCAATGCTGAAGCTTCCATGTACCAAATGGGCCACGTGGGTAGGCTCCGTATTTGGCTCCAGGAGTCCTTTACTAAACCTCCTCTCAGAAGTTAGCTTTCACAGCCTTGGCTTATTAAGGTATTTCTATTCAGGGGGCTTTTATGGTTCATGGGCACAGATACACGGAAGTCAGCAGCTCATATTTCTCCCTATGGCTAAAAAATATTAATAAAACTTAACAATGTATTACCTTTAAAACAATGACATCTAATTTCTGCAATTATAAGATGACTTAAATGAACCCTGCAGTAGAAACAGCAATGAGTCGTGAACATCATATTATTAGATATCACCATCACAGTCTTTGCCAGCTTATCTGATGTAACATAGGGAATGTATCTAAGCACTCCATGATGTTATAAAATTAGTATACATGTCTAACTTTTATGTAAGTAGTGCTTGGATATAAAAAAATGACTTTTGATAGATGATCAAGGATATGAATAGTGGCCAAATTTTATGTAAAACTCGTCTGTACTAATTATGAGGAAAGCTAAAACATTTCTGAAACATTTTCTCGATAAGGAAATAATAAACATACATCTGAAATCTTCATTTGTATGTTATGTTTTGCAGCTTGAGACATATGTTAAAGTCATATCATCTCTACGTCTCTCTCTCTCTCTCTCTCTCTCTCTCTCTCTCACACACACACACACACACACACACACACACACATTGTTGCTGGATCCTGCTGGTACAGTAAGTTTTCATAGTGAGGATGTAGTTGACCACTGGATGTGCTCACCCAACTGCAGATTGCCAAGACGAATTGTTGGTGCATGTAACTCTGCTTCATCAAAGCTAGCAAATGTTTGCTTTCCATCTATTTTAAACACCCCCTCTCTGTCTCTCCCTTCCCCTTTTCTTTATCCATCTGCAGTTTTGAGACTTAACACAAACATTAATTTTATTAATCACCTTTCCCCAACTTGCATCTTCAGGAGTTGCTCAAAGTGTTTAAACAGATCACTGTTACTCTTGTGCTATGGGCAATTAGAAACCAGGTACTCTGTTACATAGCTGGCACCCTGAATAGTAGAGGATAGTTAACAACTCTGTGGCTGTAGCCACAGAGTTCTGCAATTCATGGACATAGAGAAATACATTTGTCTTCAGGGATTATATGTGGCTAGGCAAGGAGTCACATAAACTCTCTGATGTACTACAAAGCAGGTTTCACTTAAACCTACGGAATGGCATTAAACAAAGTATACATAACAGTTTGTCAAATTCCAGGTCTACATACTGACAGTCTACATATCCTTTAGTGAGGAATATCCAGTCTAAAAATTTACCACAAAAGCTAATGACCCTATTAACTCTAATTTGTTTACTCACCAGTCTGGAACAGACTCTTCCACAGGTACCTCTTTGATGTTCAAAATTAAGCTTCCTAGAGGCTGGAGAAATTAAATGCTAAAGGAGGTCAATTATACAACAGTTGCCTTCAAGACATGGATCGCCACTCCCATGTTGCTTTAAATTGACTAATTTTTTTCCTTGATGAACAGATGAACACAAATACAACACGATTACTACTCCACACATGTTAAACCCTCCTCCTGATTTGCTTGGATGTGATGGATAGCTTTGAATGAGTGTGCCTGAGCGTGTGGGAAAGGGCTTAATTAAAACCTGGCAAGTTTTTCAAGGCTTGTTCCTTAGGCAAAATCTGAAATGTACACCCAAACTGAAACAAATGAAAAGGAAAGGGCATGTTTGATAACAGTGAAGACTTATTCTGTTATCACTTGTGAAGCCTCATATGGGAGAAAATTTACAGCACAGGATAGTTCATGTGAATCATTTGGGGTTCTCCCTGTGGTTCAGGCATCAGCACTATTATGAAGTAGTTGTGAAGTGGAGAAAGCATTCTGGTTATTGGAAAATAAATGAACAAACCAATTGTAATACAACTGGAATGTGCTAGGGGAATAGACCCTACAACAGAGGTGTGTGTGCAAAGAGATCACTTTGTTAATATCCCACATCCTGTAGCTGTTCTATGGTAATAATGAGGAGCAAAAGCATTTTTACAGATGGTACTATGCTCTGCAGAGGCACAGCTAAGTTTTTGTACTAGCTCTTCTTTGTACTATTGACAAAATAGTGTGTGTGTGTGTGCGTACATGTGCATACACACACATGCAGTGGATAAATAAGATTTTTTTGTTGTGTTTCCCTACATTTCCACCTTATCCCTTTGTTTTCTTTATATGTACATACCTGTATGTATCTGTGTCTGTGTCTCTCTCTGTCTGTGTCTGTGTGTGTCACTAGACCCTTTGGAGCTGTAAGTGGATATGGCTGCTTAACATGTGAAAGCCAAACTCAATTGCTTTGGAAAGGCAGTAAAACACTTATGGCCACTGACCTATCTCTATAATTCCATCATGGTCTTTTTTGAGATAAGGTCTCTCACTGAACAGAAGCTTGTTGTTTCAGCTAGGGTGACTGGCCAGTGAGATCCCAGAATCTGCCTAGTCCCTTTCCCCAACCAATGTCATGGTTACAAACACAGAGACACACCTGGTCTTTATGTAGACACCATGTGATATGACTCCAAGTCTTCATGCTTGCACAGCAAGAGCCCTTATTCACTGAGCCACCTTCCTAGATCCTTTATTTGAATTTTAATAACAACTAATTCATAACCGGGTACTGTGTATGATTTTAGAGGCTGGATATTCCACAAGAACTGCTCAAAAACCAAGAAAATGAGCTACAGGGTTGGAGAGATGGCTCAGTGGTTAAGAGTATTAACTGTACTTCCTGAGGAATTGGTTTCAATTTGCAGCACTCATGTGACAGTTTCTAACAGCCTGTAAATCCAATCCCAGATTTTTTTGACACAATGGCCTCTTCTGTATTCGGTGGGCAAGAGGCATGCATTTGGTGTACAGCCATACATGCAAAACATCTAAACATATAAATTTTTTAATGTTTATTTTTTCTTAAAGAAAAGAGGTTGCAAGTTGAAATGGCCTAGTCATTGCTCCTAGAACAATTTCATTCTTCCCTCTAATTCTGTTATTTTCTTGTTTTTTGAGGAAGGATTTCTCTGTAGCTTTGAAACATATCCAGGAACTCACTCTGTTGACCAGACTGGCCCAGAACTCACAGAGATCTACCTGTCTCTGTTTCCAGCATGCTGGGATTAAAGTCATGTGCCACCACCTACTGGCTCTTCCCTCTAGTTCTTTTTTAAAATTTATTTATTTTTGTTTTATGTGCACTAGTATTTTGCCGTGGGTGTCGGGTTCCTTGGAATTGGAATTATAAACAGTTGTCAGCTGCCCTGTGGGCACTGGGAATTGAACCTGGGTCCTCTCAAAGAGCTGTCAGTGCTCTTACTTATTGGCTCCATAAAGATATTTCTTTTTATTGTTCTCCATTTTCCTTTGTTTCCATCCAGGTTTGGGTACCAAGAATATAACTGTATCTCCTGAATAGACTGCACTACACAGCCAGAGGCCAAGCAGAGGATTTTGGGAGTGCTTTACAGTGAGTGAATGGATGGCACCTGCTAATTGGGGCAGCTATCAGCCATAGGCAGAGTCCCTTTCTGACAGTGGAAAACAGTCAAAGCAGAGACTCGTATTCATCAAAGGGCTGAGAATAGGAAACTACTCAGTCCTCAGCTCCAAGCTGAATATCTGTGTCATCCATTCTGAAGGCCAGGTCAATGTCCTTTGGAAGAAGGGCCTGAAATACTGTAAGCGCTAAAGGGTGTGCATTACTGTAAAATGCTGTCTTCTGGATATGGATGGCCATTTCAATCATGAGCACACAGCACCTGTGCTTAACTGTGAGCCCCCTGCTCAACAATGCTGCTCATTCGGTCACGACACTTCTCTTTCACAATAGATCAGTACTCACCTGACTGATCTCTCAGAGTTGTTGGAGACCGTGTGACCCCAAACACCTCCTTCCTGCTTTCCCTAGCTGTCACTCTCATGAACTTTCTTCACCAATGCAGTCCAGCCTTACCTTCTCTGTGATACACTACACTATGTGCCTCTTACGTAAGGGTATGGACTCACATTGCTTTGCTTATTATCAGTCAAAAGGGACATTAAGATATTCTGCTTTATTATCATATTAGTTATCTATCACCACCATGTCCTTAGCAATTATTTCTTTTTTTAAAAGCAGAATATTTTAAAGCATATCCTGATGAAATAGATATATGCTTTGTGCTTTAAGTTTTACCTATGCTAGATAACTCCTCTATAATCCACAGTGATACTCTTATTCCTGGCAAATAAACAGAAATTACTTAGCATCCTCTTATATTTAAACTTCTGTTTAAAATGGTGCTTATCATTAGTTTCTTTGACTTTTCATGTTCTAATTTGTCTCTAAAATTGGACTTTTGGTGACTTTTTTGCTGTATTTGTTTACTTTTCTGCCTAGTGAAGATAATGGCAGGATGATGTATGTTATTATATATTCATGGTCAAAGGCAAATTCTTTGTTTTGATTATTTTTTGATATGTTCTAACTTGAATCATGAAAATGTTTATAAATACAAAATTAAGCAATGGTTTGTGGTGTCAATTAGGAGCACTGGACAACCTATGGGGCCTCTGGTAGGGGAACCAGGATGTATTCCTAATGCACGAACGGAATGCAGGAGCCCATTTCCTATGGAAGGATACTCTCTTGACCTAAATACACAGGGGAGGGCCTATACCCTGCCCCAAATGACTTGGCAGATTTTAATAATCCTTCATGGAAGGCCTCACCCTCCCTGAGGAATGAATGGGGGATTGGATGGGGGGGTCATTGAGAGGATGGGAGGATGGGAGGTAACTGGGATTAATATGTAATAATCAATAAAATTTATAAAAACTAAAAAAGTGATGGCTTGAAAAAATAAGATATGCAAATAGAAGAAAAGCTACTTGGGAAAAGGAAGATAAGTAGAAATGAGAGGGAATGAGAAGGACCACAGGAGCATGTGGTCACCGTGTATACAAATAAGGACTATCAAAGTGAATGAAACTAGATAAATAAATATCAGTGTAAGGGAAATCAGTACTGATTGACTGGACATGCTGGATCTGAGATTGAGAGACAAGATTATTACTTAGATTTTGTACTTGTTTTAATTTACGAAATAGAACAAGTAGTAAAAATGTCAACTTAAAGGTTTAGTGAAGCAATATACATGCAATGATTAGAATATTACATGGGTTTCAATGAGAGGTCAGTATACATTAATATACATTATTATTCTGATGAGTGGGCTTAAGCTAATAGCTGCTCAGTTTGTATTCTTGTTCCCATATGGACTGTGTTTGAGGTCTGCTTTGATTGCAGGCAACAGAGAGATGAATCTATTTGGATCCTGAGGCAAAATGAAAAGTCATCACTACTGCTTCTGTACTTACAATAGGGACATTGTATTTATATTTTCAAATTATTTTATTTTAAACAGATTAAAATATTAATTTTGATATCTCTGCTTTCTGTGTGTACCCCTTAAGCATGGAGAGGGGAGCTGGGTACACAATCCCACACCTAGCCATGAATTTGATGGCAATAGTTAACTGCTTGGAGAAGAAGAGATTTTTTATCTAAAAGATAGCTCTTATAAGTCAACCACACTTGAATGGAAGATTACTTATCTAAGATAGGACATAGACTTGGGTGTGTGCAGAAGGGTGAAGGACCTTGGAAGCTTTGGTGGAGGGGAATGTCTATGATCAAAAACACTTAGAAAGCTATTTTAAAAAGGAAGTAAAATGTTCCAATGATGGTGTCCTTTGCTGTACAGAAGCTTTTCAGTTTCATGTGGTACCATTAAGTAATTGTTCTTCTTTGTGCCTGTGCTGAAAAGGTTCTGTTCAAAAAGTCCCTTGTTGTGCCAATGAGTTCAAGGCTATTCCTACCTTCTCTTCTATCAGATTTGTGTATCTTGTTTTATATTGAGTTTTGTGTAGGGCGACAGGCATGAATCTATTTGGAGTCTTCTTCACACAGCTGTCCAGTTTGACCCGAAGCATTTGTTGAAAATGCTGTCTTTTTGGAGAAAAAGTGCATATTTATGACTTCTTTATTAAAAAGTTGGGTGTCCCCCCCCATGGAGGGCCTCACCCTCCCTGGGGGAATGAGGGGATAACGGGGGGGGGTTGGGGGGAGGGCACAGGAGGAGGGGAGGGAAAGGGAGAGGGACCTGGAACTGACTTGTGAAGCAACCTTGTTTCTTATCTAAATTTAAACTGGAAAATAAAATTTAAAAAAAGTTGGGTGTCCCTAAATGTGTGGACTTATGTCTGGGTCTTCAATTTGATTCCATTGATTGACAATGTCTGTTTTATGCCAATATCATGCTGTTTTATCACCATAGATTTGTAGTACGACTTGAAATCAGGGATGGTGATAGTTTCAGCAGTTCTTTTATTATTGAGGATTGCCTTAGCTATCCTGGGTGTTATGTGTTATGTATTATATGAAGGTGAAAATACGTGTAAAGAATTGTGTTGGAATTTTGATGGGAATTGCATTGAATCTGTAGATTGCTTTGGCAGCATGGCCATTTTTACTATAGTAATCCTATCAGTCCATGAGCATGGGAGATTTTCCATCTCTTAATATCTTCTTCAATGTATTTCCTCAGTGACTTGAAGTTTTTAGCATACAATTTTTTCACTTGCTTTGTTCATAGTTTACTTGTAGATATTTTATATTATTTGAGGCTATTGTGAAAGGTGTTGTTTTCCTGTTTCCTTTTTAAGTATTTATCATTTGTATATAGGAGGGCTACTAATTTTGTGAATTAATTTCGTATCCAGCTATTTGGCTGAAAGAGTTTATCATCTACAGAAGTTTCCTGGTGGAATTTTAGGGTCACCTATGTATACTATCACGTCAACTGCAAGTAAAGATACTTTGAATTCTTCCCTTCTTATTTGTATTCATTCCCTTGATCTCCTTCGGTTGTCTTATCATTCTAGCTTAGACTTCAAGTACTATATTGAATAGGTATTGAGAGAGTGGACAATCTTGTGTTGTTCCTGATTTTGGTGGAAATGATTTCAGTTTCTCTCCATTTAGGTTGATGTTGGCTGTAGTCTTGCTGTAAATTATGTTTATTGAATTTTAGCAAAGGATTTTCTGCATCTAATAAGATAATATGATCTGTTTATATGGTGGGTTATATTTATTGATTTATGTATATTGAACCATCCCTTCATCTGGGATGACACCTATTTGATCACGATGAATAATCTTTTGGACATATTCATGGACTCAGTTTGTAAGTATATTAATTTTTGTGTCTATGTTAATAAGGGAAATTGATTTGTAATTCTTTCTATGTTAGGTATTTATGTGGTTTGGGTATGGAAAAGATTTTTTAACAACTATACATCTGATACAGGGATAATATCAAAAATATACAAAGAACCCAAAAACCCAGGTATCAAGAAAACAAATAACCCAATTAAAAATTGGGTCCAGATTGAAATAGAAAATTCTTAATGGAGGAAACTCAAATGGCAAAAAAATTCTTTGAGAAATGTTCAACATTTTTAGTCATAAGGCTAATGTAAATGAAACTACTTTGATATTTTATTTTATACCCATCAGAGTGGCTAAGAGCAAACACAAGACAGCTCATGCTTTTGAAAATATGGAGGGAGAGGAACACTCATCCATTGCTGGTGGGAGTGCAAACTTGTACAGCCAGTATGGAAATCAGTGTGGCAGTTCCTCAGGTAGATGGAAATTATTCTACCTTAAGATGCAGTTATACCACTCTTAGCCATATAACCAGAGGACACATAAGCCTAGTCAGAGACACTTACTCAACCATGTTAATTGCCAAGGTATAGTACACAGTATAGATGTCCCTCAGCAGATAAATGGATAAAGGAAAGGTGGTACATTGACCCACTGGCATATTACTCCACCTTTAACAAACTGTGGAATTCACAGGTAAATGGAAGGAACTAGAAAAATATCTTCCTAGTGAGGTAACCAAGACCCAGAAAGATAAATATGATGCATACTCACTTATTTGTGGATATTTGTTTTCAAGCCAAAGACAAGCAAACTATAGTCCATAGAACTAGGTATAAAGTAAGGGACTAGAATATGACAAGTAGATCTCTCTTGGAAAAGAAACTAAAGTAGAGAGTTGATGATGGGAGGGGGAACTGAAACATGGGGGTTTAGAAGGGAGGAAGAGAGAAGATGGGGGACAAGGGAGAGACAGCTAAAATTAAAAGGTCATTTGAGGAGGTAATATGGAAACCAAATAGAGTAGAAACTTCCTAAAATATATACATATATGAAGGTAATCTAAATGAAATTCCAAATAACAGTGGAGACAGAACCCCAACTAGACATCTCTTGTCACAAAATGAAGCTTCCAGTAATGGAACTGGGTTACATGTTTTAAGTTGTTGGCCAAAATGACCATGGGAACCCCAAACAAATGTGACCATGGGTATTTCCCAAACAACCCACGCAGTTGCCAAGAGTGTAGATTGCTCTCCTCAAACTGAGAGCAAGACCATTACTGAGGAAAACAACTACATAACCCAATGGGAGAAGCCAAACTTGTATCTACACAGAGCCTTCACCCATACATGGTGGCATCTTTGATAAAGGAATGCACTCTGCACACTACCAAAGGCAAAAATATATACACCAATTTAGCCACAAATCCTTGAATAGATAATGGTGTCCTGGCTGCAAGAATAGTTACTGCAATAGTGGCACAAAGCTTGTGGGAGTAAACAACCAGTATGTGATTTGACCTAAGGCCAACTTCATGAGATGGAGCCCATATGTAACAGTAAGCTGTATGCCTCGCAGTAGGTGGTCAACAGAAAATTAACTCAACAGCATCTTTGGAAATTCCTTGTTTCAAGATTGTGGCGCCTGCGCCATGAGCAAGTCTAATGTGTCAGGCGAAATGAAAGACAAGACATTTGTGCTAAGAGAATAAGCGTGTGTGTGTGTGTGTGTGTGTGTGTGTGTGTGTGTGTGTATGTGTGTGTGTGCGTGCGTTTATTGCAAGGAGAGAGCAGCCTTATATACAGACTTACAGCACAGTGAAGAAACCCTAGGTTTAAGTGTTCGTGTTTTCATAATTATGGGTTGATGCCAGTGGGGCAAGGCCGGGTCTGTAAGCCAGGACTAGAAAATAGGATGCACCTGTGGTTACAGGCTGACAAGAAACTCACAGAGACCCTGTGAGGGCTGGGGTCCAACACAAGATGTTATGTCAGATATTTATAATTTTTATGTCATTTACATATTTTCTCCTTTTTAATCCTAAAGGTCATTTGTGTATATACTATAGCTTCCATTTTAGTGTCTTTATGGGACTCATGACTGTGCAAATGAATGGGTCTCTGTTTCTTGTGCATTCTCTTAAACTGTGTATCTTCTTTGTGTTTGTGTTGTCCAGTTCTGATGGGCTGTTTTTTGTTTTACTTTATTTTTGTCTCTTGGAAGCATGCTTTTCCCTAATTATAGACAGAAACGGGTTAATCCAGATGGGAGGGGAGATGGGGAGGAATTGGGTGGCGTACAGGAAGGATAAACCATAATCAGGATATGTTATGTCAGGAAAATATCTATTTTAAATAAAAGGGAAGAAAGAAATACATGCATAACATCTGATTAATTCATCTATGTAATATTTGGATAGCATTTGCCATTGGTAATGTTAATATTAAGATGAAATCATTTATCATTCTTCCATTCACATTGTTTTCATTCTCTATATATGATGATTTATTGATCAATACCATTACCCTCTTATGGAAATGTTAATAAAATTCAAACAAATAAGCAGCTCCAAAAAGAAAAAGGAAAGGAGGGAATTATAAATCTGACATTCTCACAGTGAACACAGCAGTGGTATAGTAATGGGTTTCCCTAAAACTGAGAGTCAATGCATGATTTCCAGAAACCTCACCTGGGCTGACTTTTGGACGCATTATCAGAATTTTCTCTTTTGCAAACTCTGGTGACTTTTTTCAAGTTGCAGTTCAAGGACCAGATACTCAGAGGATTGGCAGCCTCTGTCCTGGTGTAATTGTGTTATTTATTTATATTACGGTTTCAATAATTTCCATGAATCTTCTAGTTGATAGGGAAAATCATTTTCTAGTCAAGTATTTTTACACCAGCTTTGTTTTAAAGAAGAATGAAAAAGAAGCAACATCATGTCATCCCATGATGATGTATAATTATGCTTTATATGTTAGTTAAAAATAAATTTCTTGTGAATTTAAAAATAATGAGATGTGTTTAATGAAGTGATGTAGACTGGCCCCTTAGTAGAGCTTGTGTTGGGTTGGCAGGTAGCTGTATGTAGGGAACATTTAAGCAATATGCATCCTAGGGAATGGCCACAGTGATAAGAATGTTAGAATTCCACAGGAGGAGTAGATCTTATTGCAACCTAGCTGTTTCCATATAAAGATGTACTCATTGGGGGTGGTGTATGTGTAAGTGCGTGTACATACTCAGTTTGGGGTTTAGTGTGAAGACAGATTTGAGGTTGTCATAACTTTTACTAGGCTAGCTGTTTTCAAAGAAACACTCTCCAATCTGCTTGTCTTCCTGGGCTTGGCTAATGCAAACCTGCTGGAATTGTTTTCATTTTATTGATATGCATTATCACTATAGGACATCCAATGCAATTCTATTTATTATTATTATTATTATTTGATATCTTTACAGTTTGGTGTTTACATGTAGTGAGCAAATCAATGTAAAAAGCACACAACTATCAAAAATACCTTTTCTTTCTTTTTTCTGAGTATTTAAGTGGCATTAATGGAGAAACTAAACCAAGCACTGAGAACTCCCAGTTAAGAGTATTATAAAATGCTGCCTCAGTATTATAAAACATATAATCTATACAAATTCATATTAACAAAATTACATGACTTAAATAGAATATAAGACATTTGTGTTTTCTCTGACTGTGAATATTCATTCACTTAGTTAAAAAAATTACAGAGGACCAAGGACATGGCAAGGAAAGCCATCCATATTAATAGTTTAACATTTTAATACACTTCACAAATAAGGATAAAGGACTCAAAATTCTATAAATAATGTCTTGGAACATTTTAGATTATTGTCTAAAGCAGTGGTTCTCAACCTTCCTAATGTTGTGACTCATTTATATAGTTCCTCATGTTGTCCTGACCCCAAACCATAAAATTATTTTGTTGCTATTTCCTAACAGCAATTTTAATACTGTTATGAGTAATAATGTGAATATTTCTGGAGATAGAGGTTTGTCCAGGAGGTCAGCACCCACAGATTGAAAACCTCTGGTCTACAGTATAATCATTTTGTAGCCATGACCCTCTTTTAAGTTGTTAGCTTCATGAACAAGGAGGTAAACATTTCATAAGAGATTTAATGCTTTCTAGTATACGTGCCTATTTGTTTCCTTACATTTTGACTTTTTTTCCAAAAACAATTATGGTCTCAAAAAAGAAAGCATCAACACTTAATTATTATCTTTCTACGGATGTTCCTTAATAAATCAAGATGATAAATATATGTCTAATACACATTCTGGGCTATTTCTAATCTAAATGAGTCTAGACTTGTGTACCTGATGCATTGCAAAGGAACCGGAGGGCAAATTAGCACTGTGATGGAAGAGTAAGATGTACTTCACTATCTATTATTTATGTTTGGTCGTTTCCTATAAAAACACTTTTAAGTGCCACAGAAAAGCTGGTTCATAGACTCTGCTGCAGAAAAATTCTCTGAAGTACAGGAGGCTGGGTGATAAATGGAAAAGTGGGTAAGTTAAATTTAGAAGTCGGTAAGCCTGGAGTCTTTCAAAAACAGAAGTGAACTTTTATATTCAAGTGTAAACAAGGAAGCCACAGACAAAACACTATACACTAAAAGGGGCTGAGTTACAGCAATTTACAAATACACACTTCAGGGAATGAAGATGAGTCCACACCACACCTGTTTTTCGCTTTTGCTCGGGAGTAAAGAAAACAAAGGCAGGCTCTTAGGTTTCCACTGGAGGCAACTACAGACCACTGCATTGTGCTCTGGGACACAGGGGGAAGAACTGTGGGCAGGTTCGAGGGAACAGGACAGACTGTTTTAGAAGAAAAAAAATCCATGTGATGGTAGTATATAATAAACAACACAACAGAGAGGGGGGGAAGATAAAGTGAGAGGGGCGCTGGCGTTCTGGAGGGCAGGGCAGGGGCACCACCGAAACAAGGAACTTGGGGCTGCCAGAGAGACTCTGCCAATGAACAATGTGGATAGTAGAGGCAGAGGTGAAGCATGTGTAATCATGCTAAGCACCTTCAATGTATTCCTTTTATGATCTGTTTGTTTATTGCTGCTTCTCCTGAATATGTCAAGAACCTACTTTAAGGGAAGAAGAGTTATTTTGAATATATACACACTCATTCATCTATAGATACTTACATACATATATCATATATCAACATACATACATGTTGTTGTCTTAGGGTTTTTTTATTGCTGTGAAGAGACACCATGACTACAGCAATTTACATTAAGGAAACATGTAATTGGGAAGGTTCAAGGTCTGGATTAAAGGCATGTGTTGTCCAACCTTCTCCAACAAAACCACACCTCCTAATAGTGCCACTCCCTATGAGTTTATGAGGACCAAATACATTCAAACTACCATTCACATTCACACAAATACACACACACACACACACACACATGTTTATGTATAAACACATATCCATACATAAATGGGCACACACATATACATGTAATGTGTGTGTGTGTGTGTGTGTGTGTGTGTGTGTGTGTGTAGACAGAATACATAGTCATTATGCAAGAGAAGATGTAGGGGAGGTTAAGCTACTGGTCACATTGTTTTCATACTGAGGGAGCTAGAATAGACAGGAAGTGACATTAGGCTATGAAACTTGAAGGCCCACCTCTAGTTAACAGACATCCTCCAGTAAGACGTAACTTCCCAAAGATTTTACAACTTCCAAAATCATTACCACAAGCTAGGGACCAAGTGTTCAAACATAAGTCTATGGGGGATCTGTCACATTCAAACCTAAATTAGAAGGATGTTTGGGTGAAGGCTTTTCAACCTGGTATGATACTTGCTATCCACCATAATAACACTTTGAGACCCACACACTGTTAATAATTAACACATATCTCTGCAATATTGGGATGCCAGCTGATTTCATCACTGTCTCATTTGAATTGCTATGTGTCTAGAGGATGCAGAGTCCCAGACATTTCTGACCCTCGGACTGCCGCAAAGATCCACCTATTTCCTTTCAGAGAGCAGCTTTTCCACAGGAGTCTCAAGTATCTTTTCTGAAAATGTCATTGATGCCCTTTTCTGTTGGTCTCTCAGGCAAGTAAATGACTGAATGAACCATATGGGTGTTTACAGTTTCACAGTCCCAATGGTCAGAGTCAAACCACCCATGCTAAGGTACACTTAGCACTGGGAGATGAGAAAGGTATATTTCTGATTCGAAGAAGATTTTGATCAAGAGAACACCTTGGAATGCAAGCATTGGGGAGCCAGAGGCAGGAAGCTCTACTGTTCAAGCCAGTCTGGTCTACTCAGTGAAACATGTCTCAAAACATCATAAATAAGTAAACAGATGAATAGGTAAATACATAAACAAACAAAAGAGATTGCTAACCTAAGGAGAGTCTGTAGGAAAAATCTGGCAAGGAATTCTTGCTATACCTGTACAATGTGCTCCTTTCTTCCTGCTCATTTAGGGTCTTCAACAAAAGCATAGGGACAAAGAAGCCTTTGAGTCCCCAGCTTAACTAGGATATTGCAGGCAATTTTTTTTCATCTGGAAAAAATGGAGATTCTAAAGCATCTATCCATGGCTGGTATTGTATGGGTTTGAAACTGAACCAATTTTCAGTGTAACTCTTCCTTTATTATATTGATGAAATAGTTGCTTTTCTCATGGTGCAAGCTGTCACGGGGCTCATCTGTCTAGGAATATTTCCTCACTAGAGATACTGCATGATCTTTTGATGTAGGACGGGAGGTCTACACTGTACTCTCTATTGCCACCATTTTTAATATTTATTTATAATCTTTAAACATTTTATACCTCACCGGCCATTGGTGGTGCATGCCTTTAATCCCAGCACTTGGGAGGCAGAGGCAGGAAGATCTCTGTGAGTTTGAGGTAAGCCTGGTCTACAGAGTGTGCCAGGATAGGCTCCAAAGCTACACACAGAAACCCTGTCTCAAAAAACAACAACAACAAAACAAAACAACATTTTAACCTCAACTCCCCCTAGGATCCACAAAATATAGTTCAAGGACCCAAGCAGATGTAAAAACTTGGGGGTGCTCAAGTACCTTGATAAATGGTATCACAGTTGCACAGAATTGTGTATCTTTCTGTACACTCTCAGACATCTCTAGATGACCTGGAGTAACCAACTCAATGTGATGTTGCATAGACAATCTTTGCAGTACAGTGTCTGGTGACACACAAGACTTTATAAATGTTCAGTACTAACTACAGGATATTTTCTACAGGATATTTTCCACGTAAGTCTAACTCAGTGCAGAGACAGAGACAGAGGAAACGGGGGCGGGGGGGGGGATGGATAAAAAGGTCTTTTCTTTATCCTTTCTTCACCACCCTCTGAAAGCAAATATGCAGCATGAATATAGGCTTTCTCACACAGAGTGCCCGGAAGTTGCCTCAAAAACATTCCATTCCAGATTCCAGCTCAGGAAACATCTTCTACATAGACTGCCAATCTAAGTACATGATAATGAAGGTAACTTAGAAAGCATAGACTAAGTTCCAAAATAGTACTGCCCAGTTCAACAAAGCAGGGGAATTTAGAGTTCCCTCAGCACTCTCAGCTTCCCCAAACAAATTAAATGTAACCTGGCCTTTCAGGAACAAGCTACTCCTTCATACTTACTATAGTACATGTTCCAGAAGGCTCTTTCTCTTTTCACATGCATATTTGGTTGCAGTTTTGTGTGTTTGGAAACACTTGTTCACCATAGTGCATGTGTGAAGGTTTGAGGACACCAGTGGACATTGTTTCTCTTGGAAGCTGGGGACTAACTTTAGGCTCAGGTTTGGCTGCAAGCACTCTCACCTACTGAACTATTTCCACAGCAATTTTTTCTTTCTTAACAGTAACCAAACCCTAAGGTGCCCTCAGTCATTGCCCATCAACTTTCTGTCTTAGACTGCTTTCTCTCTCTCTCTCTCTCTCTCTCTCTCTCTCTCTCTCTCAATCTCTCTCTCCTCTCTCTCCCTCTCCTCTCTCTCTCTCCCCATTTGACATTCTATTTTTAAATTTGTTAATAGAGTAATTCATTTAAATTTGCTTATCTTTAATATTTTTTATTTATTTATAAATGTATTGATTTGAATCTACTATTACAAAACAAGTTTATTCTTTTGGAGTCTCTAAGATAGGCAGATCAAAGAGATCTAGGAGCTCCACATCGAGCATAGAAATCTCTGAATGCTAAATGATTTTGATCTCAGACTCATTTTTCTACTTACTTAAACTATATCCAGAGCCTATGAAGGACATAGGATTACCTGTAACTGGAGTTACAGAGAGTTGTGAGCCTCCATATGTGTGCTGGGAACTGAGCCCAGGGTCCTCTGTATAGCAGCAAGTGCCTTTAATGGCTGAGCCTTCTATCCAGCTCCTAAATTAACATTTCAAAGAAGCAGACCATTTGAAAATATTATTTTGTTGTCAAAGTCCACAACCACTAGCTGGGATCTGCTGCTTCCGCGTCTCTTGAGTTCTGAGACACTATCTTGCCTCCACTTGCACTCCATAGAAAAAAGCAGTGTATACATACCCATGTGAGACATTTGTGTCCCTGTTGAACTCACATGAAGGAGCTGGTACTATGCTCTGCAGAGTGAAATTGAATGTTGACACAGATAACGCTTGAAGGGAGGAAAGTGAGCATTTAATTAGGGGCTTTGCTGGCATCTGTTCTCTGGCATTCTGTTTTCATTTGATTTTACTATCTAGCTGTGATGCTCTACTCCACTGAAATAAATTATAGAGTAAGGAAAGTTCCCACATTCCCTTTCACACTTCAGACTTCAGGAGAGACCTCAGTCTGGGCTGCCTCGATGCTGTGTAATGAGCTGTGCACTCCCATCCCCTCTTAGTTACCTTGTGTTGACTGTTTCTAGTTATCCTGGACCCCTTCTTTCTTGTGCTTTGCTTTTGCCATGAGTGACATCGTTTCACTAGGGATACAGAGCAACACAGCTGGCAAATTCTGCTTTGTCAGTGCTGATGCTTCCTTGTTACTTAACTAAGGCCACCAGCTGGGTGCCAACCTCCTACAGGAAGGTCACTACACTGGATGGAATCCATGAACAACAGTGGTCATTCTCTATACCCAGAGGCTGAAAAGCTGCTTTGTGACAGGGAGTGACCATCACTGGGAAAGTCATTACAAAGAAATTCCTCATCCATACATCAAATTACTCCCTTCAAGTTGTGCATCCTCTGAAGAAGTTAAACTCTTGTTTCCATTAACTTAATCATTTATTCAGGAAACAACTTTACTGGGCAGTCCTAACCTCTAGAAAAACAGAATTGCCTAGGGATTACATGTTTTTAGATTCTCCAAAATTACCACTCTCTTAATACCTTCACTTAAAGAATACAATTGACATATTGCAGGTATAACTTCTTTTAAAACCATGCAAACAAATTTGTCATCCTTTCTGAAGAAAGATTTCCTTACCATAGATTAGTGGGTGGTAAAAGGAACATAAAGGAAACTCAGTCCCTACATGTGGGGCTTGTTTTTGCTAGTGGTTCCCTCTAACTTTTTTTTTTAATCCTGGTCAAAAAAAAGAAAGAAAGAAAGAAAGAAAAAGGTGTTTGAAATAAGCCCCATCATCACTCTTGATGTCAGAAGTGCTTTTGGATTCAGTGAAAAGAACAGATTAAGAGCAAGCCAGGAGAGAGCAAGTTAGAATTTGACCTCTCTACCATCACCAGGGTAAGTTGAAAATAGACCAAACTGTATTCAGCATGGTAAAAGTGGGGCAAAATAAACGGCTGGACCATACTTGGTATTTTTAACTTTCACCCACATGACAATTAGCAATTTAGTGCCGTTTTTCAATGCCACCCTTTCTACCTCGTGTCCATTTCAGCATGTGTCCTAAATTGCATGCACACAGATAGCCCTTTGCACAAATGATCAGTAAAGCCATCAACAGCGGGGTAAACAACTAAGAAGTTAAATAAATAATTCATTCCTTTCCCTAGGATCCTCCCTACGGTCAACCTTAAAATACTGCTTGCACGGCATAATACCCACTTCAATCCCGTCAGCTGCTGATCATTAATTGCTTCAGAAAAAGACAATATTTTCTCCATCCTCTTTGGAGTTCCAGTGTGAATGGGGAAGCAAGAAGAGAGTGAAACTGAGTGAAACATGAAAAGCTTGATTTGTTAGGACCCCTGCTGTGTGCAAAGAGATCAAAGCTCAGAGGGAGGCTGTAAAACCGCCGAATGCACAGCACTGAAACACGGCCTGTGGCAGCTGCTCTGGGCACTGGCTCACAACCCAGGTGTCCCTCCAATTCCACTCTGCCAGCTGAATCTTGGGAGCCGGTTACCTCGCCTCTTCCTTCGTTATTTCTACGGCAGTCACGGAGGAGATGCTGGCTCCATCCATCACAATGCACAAATTCACAGTGCGCAGATTCAGCACAGGCCTAATTAAAGCTTTTCCTTTCATTTGTGGAGATAATTAGACTTTCATCTCACCAGGAAGCTTCAGAAAGATCTATTTCTTTCTTCAATAAAAGCTACATCAAACAAAAGCAGATTTTAATCGCCTTTTCTTTGGGGCATGAGTCAATAATGAAAGATGTCAGGGGTAACAAAAAATTGTGTGTGAAAAAAAAAAAGAGGCGAAAAAGACGCCTAAGCAATGTTCTTTAATTAACATCATGTTTGCAAACACCATTAATTTCTCTCATTAAAATGATTTTTATCTGCAACTGATTGTTGATAAAACAATCGATTTGAGCGTCTCATCTGTTTCACCGCTACGCAAGAGCCCATCTGCTTTTCTGTACAGCAGTAATCACGCAGGCTGTTAAGCAACATGTGAGAACAATAAAAAATGCATGCGTGTGTGTCAGGGATTTGTGAGGTTGACTGCAGGGCAAGGGCCACCTTTCCACAGGACATGTATAAAAAATGACTTGGTGTCAAGCGAAAGGACAAAATGTCAGAAAGATCAGAAGTGCGTAAATAAAAACGTAAATTAATATGTGCAGGCAGAAAAGGCTCCATCTGTGTTTAGGAATCATTTTGTAAACAGATTCCAAAAAGGAAGGCAGGGAATTTAGATGCATTTAACAGTGTGCCATTGGCTGCCGCAATGTAATTTTAGATGGCACACGTGTGACTTGTTTCTCGTTTAAGACGCTCGAAGGTTTTCAAAAGGAAAATTCCCCTCTTGAATGTTACGATGAGAAGTGTTGGTTCTGGGTTTTTGTGCTCCTAACTTCAGCCTTGTGAAGATTAACACTTCCGTGGGACGTGGAATCAGCTGTGGGATCAAGCTTTTAGGGGCAGAGAGCAAGCGGCTACTAGGAAAGTATACAGTAGTCAGATCAGAATCTATAGGTCAGGGATGGATAACGGGACATATCTGGGTACAGGGAGGAAGAATTTATTCAAATTCATGTCTAAGAAGAGAATTTAGCTTTTGGAAGGGACATAGAGCATAATACCTTCTGAGTCCAGACCTCTTACTATGAGCCAGCTACTGCTCTTTCTGGAATTCAAGTAACTGCAACCAAGGCCTCCCTGAGCAGGAAGTTCTAAGAGTGAGACACACTTTTCTTCAGGTGGTTCAGGATTCTTCCTTACTGACTTCCAGTCTGAGGTGGTACCCTGTGGTTCAGAGATGGAGTCTAAGTTGGGGATTTCCTCCTGGTAAACTTTAGTCTCAGAAAGCTTGTCTAGATAGACTCTGCCCTCTGACTTCTCCCTGATAAATATGCAATCCTGCAGGCATTCTTCAGATAGTCCGTTGCCCTTTTGTCCCATTTATTTTCTCCCAAGATTGTACTCTTTCCCTCCAAATATATTCCAGGGTGTCAGTTTACTGATTAAGCTACAGTAGCCAGAAATGTATATTGTATGTAAGACATGAGAAGAACAGTGCTCACCATGCATGCCATTGAGTTAAAATATCAAAGATATAAAAATTTGTTTTCATTTGGTAGGAAGTAATTATATATAACCTGGTTTTTGAGACAGGGTCTTTCTAATGTAGCCCTGGATGTCCTAGAATTTGCAGTGGAGACTAGTCTGGCCTGAAACTCACAGAAATCTGCCTGTGTCTGCCTCATGAGTTCTGGTGTTCAAATTGCCATCATACCCAGTGAGAATGGTTTTTGATTAAAAGAAAAAGTTCTAGCCCAAGAAATCCCTAAACATTATGGCCAGAAGAGAGTTCAAAATTCTCAGGAAGAATATTATCCTCTTTTGGTTTGTTAATAATTTAATACTACTTCATCTTCATAAATTCTGTATTTTTGTTAAGTATCCTGTCTCTCAGATTCCTGTATTTACTGCTAATGTAATCTTATCTTCATAGCATGAATCCAGGTGTTAAAAGTATACAAATCTCTTTTCATTAATTCAATAATAATTTGTTCCCGTGACTTGAAATACGTGTTCTATTTAACAAATATGTAAGGTGTAAATAAAAAGCATGATTTATCAAAATTTTTATTCTCATAAATTCAAATAGATGAGTGAGGATGTTCATTTTCTACCTTTAGGACATTGTATATTTTTTCAAACACTCTCACAATACCTGACATTTAAAAGCAGTTTTTAGATACATAGAAAACATCAAATTGGAAAATTGGTAGACTTTCCTAATTGAATTCCTCAACTTTATAAAAATCCTTTGGGTTTAGATTATTAAATTTAGATCGTGTCTTTTTTTTACATTTTCTCGGTAAAATAAAAATAGGCATATTGTTATATGCTACAGTAAGTTCAGTTGAAATGAATATATAGGTTGTGTTTCATTGTTATTTGCTGAACAGACAAATATGCTGCAGGGTACCACCAAAACTAATTTTATCTTCCAAGGTATAACCTATGAAAAATAACAGCTTTTGGTACATATAAATAAATAAATGAATTATCTCAAATAAAAATTAAGCTCAATCCTTGTGCAATTGTAGGAGCTGGGAATAGTATTATTTACTGTTGGATGCTGAAGTCTCAGCTTAAAGAAAAAAACAAAAACCAAAAATCTTTTCAATTATCTACTCAGGAAGCAGGGCCACACCTGCTGCCTGGTAAAGCTCCCAGCATTTGAACAATTTCTTCCTGTTGGAAGAGCAAACAGTGCCATTTCCAATGAGAGTGCTGTCCATTAGCCCACAGATGAGAAGGACTGAAAAGTGGAGCTCTCGTTCCCCTGAGATGGGGCTCCTCACAGCACACCTGATATTGAGCCGAGCAAATTGGTGTCTGGAGGTCATTTCAGAAATCAGATTATGTGCATGACAACACAAGGCACCACTGCTGTGCCATCTGCCTGGCCCACACCTGGCACATTTAACCCCAAATGCTTTTTTTTCTCGAGTCAAGAATCACTGTGTTGTCTTGAGCCAGATTTTCAGGCTGTGTCAGACAAAGATCAATGGCATGTCATCACTCAGGCTAGCGGAGCTAAGTAAACAAATGTGTGATTTTATTAGGGATTAATACAATTTGGAATACCATACAACTGCTTATTACTGGAGTATACTTTGGGGATCTGCTTGATTTCTTAACTATGGGAGACAGTTTCTCAAAATATAGCAATGTTAACAGCACCTCAGTAAAGAATGGGTGGCAGATTTTATTTTTTGGGGGGAGGCTGGATTGAAAATCCATGTCCCGGGTAAATGCCTTGAACAAAATCATTTGGTTAAGGCTTTCTTGCAAAGTTTTGTCTAACCGTCAATGCAAGTAGAATTAACCTGTATTCTAGACCTCTAGATCATATAGGAAAGAGAAAAGGAAAGGGTGAATTAGAACTGATGGGATGGAGAGAAACAGAGAATGAAAAGACAGGTCAAGAGGAGGACAACAAAATGTCTGTTGTTAGCTTCCTTAGGAAAGCAAGCCAAACCAGTATAGTCACCTGCTCTTCCCCACACTTGACCTTTGAGCAAAGGGTCTGCTCTCTTGAGTTGCATAAAAGCAGGGAGACAAAGGCAAGATTGCCACTATGGCTTCTTCAGAGGGGCATCCCACATTCCGAGCAACTGGTGAGTACTTGGGGCGTCTTCTGAAAGGCTGGTGTTTCTAAATCCGGCACGGCTTTTAATAAGGATCTCATCTCATTGCACTTGACAGTGAGTACCACAAGGATGCACAGTGAAGGGATCTGGTTAACCACTTCCAACCTCCCGCCCATGTGTAAGCCAGATTAACCCAAAGGCTGATGAAGGCACATTGCCAGCTTGGGGACTGTTTTGTCACTAGCCCCTTGGATTAAACAGCAGGGAAGGTGGAAGGGCTGCTGGCACCTAGACAAGAGAAGGAGATAAACAGTCTCCTCCAGGGCTGTGAGATGTCCCTGGCTAAGAAGCCCGCTTCCTAAAGAGCAGAGCGGTGCATTGAGCGGGGCAGCTGCTGGGTTTGGAAAGGTGCTGATGCTCTCCTGCGAGGAAGGCGTGGACAAGATTTCCAAATTGAAATTGGGGCAGAGACTCCCTGGAATGAGAGAAGTTTCTATTCCCATTGCTACAGAAAGGTCGTGGGGCAGACGCTGACTTGCAATAGAGAAAGTTTTCTTTCTTTTTCTTATGAGCAGGTGGATAAGGTGAGGCCCCATGTTCAGGGTTCTCTGTCTGTGGCTTCAGAGAAATCTGCTCAGAACTGGGGTCTGAAGAGCTCTTTGCAGGACCGCAAGTTCTGATGCATGCTTACCCTAGGATCTGCATTGAAGACAGTGTGGACCCTCTTTGTGTGTGTGCATTGTGTGTGCCTGTATTCTCCTTGTGGGGGAGCACTAGCATGTGCACACACATGCAGCGGCTGCAGAGAGACCTCTTGAGTCTTCTATAGTTCTCACCTTAGTTTTTGAAAGATGTTCTTCCGATGAAACTGAATCTTGGGGATCTGGTAAGACTAGCTCTCTAGTAAGTCCCTAGGAAAGCAGTGTTTCCATGTCCAGCCTGGATGCTACAACTGGTAACCCAAATTCAGGTTCTAATCCATGAGTAGGAAAGGATTTTTTGCTCTGTGCTCCCCTGCTCCCCTTCCAAGCCTCTTTCTGAGAGTAGATTTGGTCATTAGATTTTGCAACACACCAGTAAAATTCAGGGTGGTATAAAGACTATTTACACACATCACAGTATACTTTCTTATACGAACGATACTCTTTTTTTTAAGTTCATGTTAGAGTTTCCAAAGTGTATTCACATCTTAATGAACAGACAAGTTCAGAGAAGGGAATCTGATAGTAGTCAAGGCTAATGAATGAATTACACCAAATGGTGGTTTATACTCTTAGGATGGCAACCACCATATGCTTTTCCTATTAATAGGGGCCAAGAGTGACAAAAATAAACCTCTGGCTACTTTCTGATACTATGTTTTTTCCTATTCAATATTCCCCCCACTACTTTACCTGCAGCACATGTGGGACGTAGCTCACCTCCCTGGCTCTGTAAGGATATCTACTAACACCTTCCATCTTCAGTTTGTGTGTGTGGACTCAGGACCCAGTGGTAGAGGAATAATGATATTATGGGCTAGTGAAGAAGGTAGGCCCACTAAAAAGCCTAGTTACTTCCCTTTCCTGTATGTGTTACAGCACTTCCTGTTGCTGACCCACTATGAATTATGACAGCTTTGTCTTCCAATCCATGCTATAAACTTACTATAATTGAGTTCCTAATCACAGGTTGGCATTATGTTTATATTAGACTACCTGGTCAAATCATTCAATTGATCTGATTCGTCTTGGAATTCACAATCTTATAGGGAGACACTTAGAGAATTTTTGCTTCTGTACATAGAAAGAATAATTACTCTGAGTACTATTATCTAGAAATATCATTAGGATTTGTTGCTGGTATAATATGATCTACTTTGAATGAGTTGGGACATCTACCAGATCTTGCCTGCCTGTGAAACCTAAAGCCATTCTTAATTCAACCTTCCTTTACTTCCATTTACCACCAACAAGGACAAAACATAGTGCCAAACTTTGAAGTTGCTACTTGCTCTTTTCTGCTTGTGTTAAGGTCTTTTTTTTTTGATTGGCCAACCAGAGGAAATCTGGTGACTCTGTGAGATGGGAAAGGCATACCATTAGCTATGAGGTCCTCACCTTAAAAATATGCCAACACATGGTAAGTGAGTACCAAAGTTTAAGGCCAGAGCCTTTACCAAATTATCAGGACAATGTTGCACACTGAAGTTTGTCTTTGAAAACAAATGCATCCACAATGACTAAGTAAAGTTAGTGTTGAGCAGGTGTTATAGGCTTAAAGGATAACCAGTAGTTACAAGAAAGATTCTGAGTGATTCAAGCTAACTTTTGCAAGGAAAATAAACATACATTCTGAGTGAGGAGCTGTCTACTACTATCCATAAAAATAAATACAAATGTGAACGGGGGACATAAACACATGCATGTGATATCTCTCAGTGCAAACTTGACTAGACTAAGTAATCCAGAGGGAACAGACCTTGTATGTGTCCATTCTATCTGTACTTTTCAGTACTATACAATGGCATTTTGATTTGCAAAGTGGAAACGACTTAAAGTTACAGAGTGTAAACATATCAAGTGTGCAAGCATCTAATTGATGACAGAGAGATCACCATCCTGTCTAGATTCCCCATCATTTCCATGCCAAACCACAAACAATACAGTGGGTTGGTAGGATGCTTAGTTTTCTTAAAGAGGTATCAAAACTTTTGATGAAAAACAGTGTGTGAGTTATTCATCATTGATGTCACAGAATATCCATAGAAGCACCTTAAAGGAATGAGGAGGTGGCCCGTAGTTGAGAGGTTCTGGTCCACCAGAGTAGGAGAAACAGGGCAAATGAAGTGGTTCTGTTCATGTTGATGGGAGAGGCAGTGAAGTTTGTTTATGCCTTGGTAGACCAGAAGTCAGAGAGCACAGAACAACACTAACCCATACCGTCTTCTAGATGTAGACCTACATCCTCCATGAGCTTGACCCATGTCACAAAGGTTTCATAGCCTCTCAACAGTGCCACCATGTGGGGACAAATGCTCAATGACATGAGCCTGTAAGGGGCATTTTATATTCAAAACACAACAAATGTTACTCTAAAATGCTTTACAAAAAAAAATCACGAAAACAATTCTAACTGAACCTTGGAGTTATGTATTTAAGTGGTATGATGGGCTGAAATTTTTCTTTGAGACAGAAATTTTTATCTTTCCTCCATATGAGGTGGATATAGGGTAGTAGTAGTGTATGAGTTAGTGACCCAAGTTTCTAGGTTGTTTTTTTTTAATTAAAAAATTGAAAACTTTAAACTGTTTCCTTGTGGATTTCATACCACGCGCCTTGACCCATTCATCTTCCTGTCACTTCATATCTGCTGTCTGCCCTTGCAACCTCCACCCCCACAATAAAATAAAATTTTAAAGAAAAAAAATCTTGTGGTAGCTATAGTGTGTCAAAGGGAGTCACACAGCATATTCCAGTCCATATATCTTTACTTGCAAGTGTTCATTGCAATGTGCCATTGTTCTGGTTTAAGGTCTCTGGCTTCTGTTATGCTATTGATGCTGGGCCTTCACTGGGACTTCTCTTAGATATCCTGTTGTTGCCCTGTGTCACAGAGATCCTACAGCTTTGGATCTCCTGAACTGGCCCCTTCAGTTCAGGACTGGCTGCAGAAGTTCATAGATTGGGTGGATTTTAGTGGAGGGCACCTCATCGTCTTGGTTCTGGCCTGGGCGGTAGCTCTATTGGTCGTCTCTTTTACCATAGTGGGATGAATTTTTTAGACATGAGGTTCTGGTCTACGAGAGTGAGAGAGGCAGGGCAAATGTAACTTCTAACGGTCTTTGTCTCTCTGAAATTTGTTACACCTGAAAAAATACTCATGCTGCTGAACAGGAATAAAAAAATAAAGCCCACAAAAGATCCATTATTGTTTATCTAATGCGTAAGAAATATTTTGTAGGATCATTAAGAATATTGGAATAAAGTTTGCAAATTCCTGGGTACAGGTTGAGAGGGAACATAAATTAGACATAATTTTAAGACTTTTATTCTCATTCTCCACTTGGCATTCAAATAAGAGCTGGTTCATGCTACTCAAATGCTACCCATTTGCTTCTTCATGTCTAAAAGTCACACAGTTACTACAGGCTACACTTTCCTTTATAGTAATTCTTGTATAGGAATTACTATATATAATTATCAAAGAGTGGTGCAGAGTGGAGTTTGCTGCCAAATATTATTATTGATTAAAAGCATGTTATATGTGTATGCATATACAAATAAATGTGCATAACACTTTAATGTATCTATTACTATAGTTCTAAATTTCAATTGGAATGAAAAATGGAAAGAGCCACAAGAAATCAGGAAGATTCCTCTCTATTTGATTACTACTGTCAGTCTTATAGAGGCCACATGTTTCCAACCCTGGAAGACTTTGTCCTAATCAGTATATTGATCACAATGATTATCATATAGTTTCCAAATTATGGGTCCTGGTTTACTGGTGGGTTGGGACATCAATCCAGGTAGGCAAATTTAAAGTGGGACATCTAACAGAAGAGAATATATGAAGAATGTTAATAATTATAAATATTATTTTGTGATCACTTTATTTCAGTTATGTATACTTTTGTGTGTATGTGTGTATGCCTAATGTGAAACTCCTTTCATACTGTGAATCATATTAAAAACAATCCCCAAATTGAAAGTCAATATGAACAATCCATTCCTGTACCTAATATATCACTAATTAATGCTTCCTGTTTAGTAGCAGGTAATACTGCCGACTCCCTTCTCCTGATAGGCATTAAGAAGATGTTTAAACACTGCCATATCACTTGTGGTAAAGATACTCATTCATGAAATCATCACTCTCTGTTCTAATGTTAACGTCTGTTTTTGTTGTGAGTCAAAATGATGATTCTACCTCTTACCAGGCATGGTTTCATTCTTCAGAGAGCCACAGACTGGTTACTTTTTCTTTTATGTGTTACCCCTGTAACTATTTGACCAATGCTAATATTTCTTCATGAAATTTTACCATTATTTTCCTGGCAGCTTTTCATGTGGCATGTGTTATGTCACCCTCAAGCACATTGCTGTTAAAGCTTAAAGAGACAAGTGAGGAAATGTCTTGAGATGAAGTGCTTTGAACTTAGTGGAGGTTTCCATGTTTTGATCTACCAAACCAGAATACTAAGCCATTTCTTTCCTTCTAGACTTTTGTATAGGAATCTGTCACTGTGATCCCAAAACTGTCTTCATATATCTGACCTTACCACAGAGGTTTTCT
The DNA here is from genome assembly GCF_017639785.1 of Mesocricetus auratus. Classification (NCBI taxonomy): domain Eukaryota; kingdom Metazoa; phylum Chordata; class Mammalia; order Rodentia; family Cricetidae; genus Mesocricetus; species Mesocricetus auratus. The sequence goes on along the minus strand of NW_024429207.1, from coordinate 5,028,251 downwards.
CTTCCAGAATTTACAATAAACTAAAACGTAATTTCCACAGATATATCTATCAAGCCCCAATAACCTCTCCCTTAAAATTACTTAAACCTTTTGAGTGGGAAGTTTGAGAATCAGGATTAGTATCGTTAGATAGTATGCTTTTTCACCCCAAGGCAATGCAGACATATTCAAACAAGGATAATGTCATCTTATAAATTTTGGTCAGTTTCATCTTCATGAATGCATAAGTCATGATATTTAGGAAACTGCATTCAATTTTGGTCAAAAGAGAAACACCAACACTAACAATAATAATAATAACTGTTTTGCCAAGTGTGCTTGTGAGTGAACTATGTATAACTCTTTAAGTGTTTTCTGGTAGAAAACCTACAATTCTGGGTTTGTAGACTCTCTATCACTGAATAGAAACCCCATTTACCAAATAAATCCTTACATAGCAACACGAACTCAGAATATAACATGAAATAACAGTAATGACTACAACTCAAGATCTGGGACAGTAGCTTCAGACTTACTATGTTGGATCATTAAAGTGAATAGGCAAATCAGGTAGGCTGGCACATCTCTATAATCCCAGAATTTGGGAAGTGGAAACTGAACAAATCTGAGCTCAAGACAAACTGGAGGTATGTAATAAGACTTGACTCACAAAACAAAGAGTTTGGGGCTTACTTGCCTATCACACACCATGTCTTCATGTCCATTACCACAAAGGAAATCCATGCAAAACAACCCAAATCCATCCACCTCTCCCCTCATCTATTACTCCAATAATTTCTACCATGAATAATGGATGGGTTGTGAATACAGGAAATAAGAAAGCCTTTTATATGCTAGGTTTTCAGAACTCGTGAAAGCAGATGATCAGTAATTACTGTGCAGATGATATAGAACTGTCACCAAAAACACAGTTGTCCCAAGATCAAATACCCGAGTCAATGTACATGTATGTGTACCATTGTGTGCTTTATTATTAAAGCAAACATGTGAATTTGTCCATTTCTTATGTACCATATACTCTCAAGTGAAGAAAACCATAAAGTTCTTGAAAAAAATCTCTATTAATTTCAATTGTGTGTTCCATGTAGTGTTCATACAAGTAAGTCTAAGAGTGTAAGGTTCTAGAGAATATGTGGGAAACATAATATAAATGTCATTTATAATTAGAATCTAAAATATTGAATCACTTTTCACTGAAACTTATAAATAATAGTAATTTCTCTGTGTTCAGGGGGTTAGAAATTTTTACTGCCCATGAAATTGCTAGCTCAACCTTTGATTATGCAGATACAATTAACATACAAGGATAATATGTGAGTGTCATTTATCCTCGGGGCTCATAAGTATAAAAACAGTAACACACTGTGAAAGTAATGGTAACACTTAGAAGTCCCATTATTATTAATTCATTTGACATTCCCTGTAATCACACTAGTCTTAATGAATTCATTCAGTACATGCATATTATGTGTACTTTCAAGCAGGATCCATTGTAAACCATTGCTAACAAATGTGTTGCTCTTGGATAAATGAATATTTTTAAGTAACATTTAAAACCAGACAATAAAAAGTTATAGATTGACATCTTAGTGTGACGGTAAAAGGCAGGCTAAATAAAGAATAGTAATATAATGTTATTATGTCACTAAAATTTTATTTTATTATTCTTTTATTTGGGGGTTGATTCTAAGGTTTTGCTGCATATTAAGCAAGTAGTCTACTCCTGAGCTATACTCTCAGCTTTGCATATTCCAAATTTTTAATTATATATGGGATGTGGTTTAGCTGATCTCTGAGGAAATACATTTAGGTATATATGTGCAGAACATTCAGGAAAAATAGAAGTATCAAATGGATGAATAAAATTGAAATCTATAAATTATCATTATTAATGTATTATTAATAAATTAACAAGCATGGAAACACCAAAGAGATGAAACTACCAAGTAGCTCTCAAATGTCATACTATAAAATATATAATAATATCTATAAAATAAGTAGTTAGAATGACATCTGCCAAATCTGCCTCTTTTTTTCCTGCCACATTTAGGTCCTACTTTCTGTGCCCTCAAGTCCCTCTTCACCGTTGAGTTTCTCTGAATCCACATGTTCATTTCTGTGAAAGATCAAAGTGATCACTATTATTTAATACCTTCTCATTAGTGACTATTAATCACTATTCTGACCACTCCCCTGACAGCATACCATTGTTTGGATATACTATATCTACAGAAACACATGAGATAAGCAATGTTTCACTGTGACTTGTATATTACTTTGTCTTCTCCTGTCTGTCCATATTGGCTGAAATATTGATAGTGTTTTCTTGGTAACTGGGTTGTTCTTATATGCTACATAGCTATTTCATAAAAAGCATTGTTAAGCATCCCCTTTTTCCCCATGAATTTTTTCATTTCATGTGCACACACGACATACACAATATTCTACCTTCTTGTCCAACATGAGTACTCTGCATTATTTTTGCACAGAGTGAACTCTTTGAACAACATTGATAAGATCTCAATATTTTTAAAAATAAGTGTATGTATTGAATCTCCAATATATACTGAAATGTTTCCAAAGAACTTACACTAGGAATCTCGGTGTCTATTTAGTAAATAAATAACTGGTTGTTCCTTATTGTGATCTTTGTCAAGATAGAAACATGGAATATTTAGACACTCCCTGGAGGCAGTAGAGAAACATGCCATTTACTAGAATGCCTTTATTTCTTCACACAACTTTTCTCTGATATATAGAAGCCTTTAGAACTGTTGGGACATTGTCCTTGACACCTAAAGGACAATTTCTCATTCTTGATAAACTCCAATTCATTTCTAGTTTGTAGCCAAGACTTAACATACCTCCGGTAGTTCCTAGTTTCTCATTTTGATTTTCTATTTAAGGAAATAAGCATTCTAACCCTTCCTTTTAAAAGACAAATATCTTTTTCCAGTGAACGGAAAACAAAATCTGTGTCTAACAGAAATTATTTGGTTCCTAATATTTAACTCAGTGTCTCAAATGTGATGTCTTCTCAAAATGATATGAGGGGTTTATGAATAAATGTAGTGATTGTACTGGAATTGAACAGCTAAGAAAAAGTGAAAGACACTTGGATAAAAAGAAAAAAAGTAGTAAGCAAGTCTAAGGAAAGAGGAGGGTAGATGAATTGTGGAAATAATTTATCAAGACAGCATTGGAAGGACAATCATCTGTGGTAGAGTTTAAACATTATTTTGCAGATTGAAAACTATTAGAAGATTTTAATTGGGAGAAGATATTACAAAGGCAAGCATTGTAAAAAGTTGACCTTGGACAGCTGTAGGGAAAGCACATTGGGAGAAAATACATGAACTATGCAGTAACATATTTCAGCTCTGTTTTCCAAGTTATTAATCCATAATAGTAGATTTGTTTTAATTGTATGTATGATTGTTTCCTTGCATTGTATGTGTCTGGTGCCCCCACAGGCCAGAAGAGGGCACCAGATACTCTGGAGCTAGAGTAACAGAATGTTCAGAGCTACCATGAAGGTGGAAACAGAACCTGAGTCCTCTGAAAGGGCAATAAATGCTGCTCTAAACCACTGTGCCAACTCTGCAGCACCAATCTGAAGCCTTTAATGAAGAGGCAAAGAGAAGATAAGGTGTGATGGCATGATAGGATTATTTCAGAGGAAGCTGATTACATGTGGAGGATAAGGATGATGGGATGTAAAACCCAGCACTGGGATATGATGAGAAAGAAAATAAGAACAAACCAGGAGACCAGCAGTCCCTGTGCTGTAAGTTGTATGTGACAGGTAAAGAAGGCAACTGACAAATGGGAGAGCGAGGACCCATGAGCATCATTGGGAGGCAACACTCCGGGACAGACCACTGTGTGTGAATTGGGATGCCATCACTTAATAAAGTGTGTAACCTTGATAGAGTCAACTAACGGTTCTGTAGGGATATGGTGAGCTGCAGACAAGTTAACGTATATGAAGTCCCCTGGATATGCCCTGGCTCTCTGAACTACAATCTGGCAAGGCTAAATATTTGCTATCATTATTGTTACTGAGGCCATTATTCCAGCTATTATCATGACCTAGAGGAATTGAACTCTTGAAAGAGATATGGAGTGAAATCAGACACTTGGGCATATTGGAATGATAAATGACTATGAAAGCTTTAGGAGTAGAGTAGATGACAATACTGAACACACAAAAGTGTTAACAGTAGGATTCTTAACATTCTTGTCAAGATATTAAAGCATGTATAGGAAATTTACAACCTTGTTCTCTGACTTGGTAAAGTCATTCTTAAACATTTTGACCAAACCTCCTGCTGTTTAACTTTCATTATGCAACATATTCAGAGTTTGGCACCCAAGTTTTCTTTATCATTGTGATATGACTTGGGTCATCTCTGCTTCTTTTATTTTATTTCTTTAAATATTTTTACTTTAGAAACAATCTTATTTTTCATATTAATCCCAGGTCCCTCTCCCTCTCCCATCATCCCATGCTTCCCCACCCCTCAATCCCCATCCACTTCCCAGGGAGAGTGAGGCCTGTCACATCATTTGGGGCAGGGTCTAGGCCCTCCCCTATGTATCTAGGCTGATAGAGTATCCCCCTTCATGAGGAAAATGGGCTCCCAAAGTCCCTGGTGGTCTAGTGGCTAGGATTTGGCACTCTCACCACATCTGCTTTTTTCGAAGCTTTTTAAAGAAACATGCAATCAAAGTGTTTAGATACTGATTTTTCTTCATCTCTATGGATTGTCTATAACCCTACACACACCAGGACACACACAAAGACATTTGCAAAAACACAGATATACACAAAGAATTAAATATCTCTTCCCACCCCCATATATCATTATGTTATACCTGTTTTCTCCATCTATGGTAATTTAAAGCTTTGCTGGATATAGCGAAACTAAAAAGCTTCTGTAAGGCAAAGGACACAGTCAACAAGACAAAAAGGCAGTACATAGAATGGGAAAAGATATTCACTAATCCCACATCTGACAGAAGGCTAATCTCCAAAAATATACAAAGAACTCAAGAAGCAGGTCTCCAAAACACCAAAGGATCCAATTAAAAGGTGGGGTATAGAACTAAACAGAGAATTCTCAATAGAGGAGGCTAAAATGGCTAAGAGATACTTAAGAAATTGCTCAACATCCTTAGCCATCAGGGAAATGCAAATCAAAACAACTTTGAGATACCATCTTACTCCTGTCAGAATGGCTAAAATCAAAAACACCAAAGACAATTTATGCTGGAGAGGATGTGGAGAGAGGGGAACACTCCTCCACTGCTGGTGGGAGTGCCAACTCGTACAGCCACTTTGGAAATCCGTATGGAGATTCCTCAGGAAAATGGGAATCAATCTACCAAAAGACCCAGAAATTCCACTCTTAGGCATATATCCAAAAGAGGCAAATTCATACAACAAGGGCATCTGCTCCACTATGTTCATATCAGCATTATTTGTAATAGCCAGAACCTGGAAGCAACCTAGATGCCCCTCAACTGAACAGTGGATAGAGAAAATGTGGTACATTACACAGAAAAAAAACAATGGAATCTTTGAAATTCACAGGTAAATGGATAGCACTAGAAGAAACCATCCTGAGTGAGGAAACCCAGTCACAAAAAGACAAACATGGTATGTACTCATTCATATATGGATTTTAGACATGGATCAGGAGAGTGCCAGTCTGCACTTCCAATAAAAGAGAGTCTGGGAAACAGGGAAGAACATAAAAGATATGCATGGTACCTAAGAGAAGAGAAATGAGGCAAGATCCTCTGAACAGATGGGGATCACGGCGAGGGGTGGGGAGGAGGGGGAGCTGGGAAAGAGAGAGGGGGAGAAGAGGAAGAGAGAGTAGGTCATGGGGAACAGGAAGGTTGACTGGGGGGGGTAGGATAGGGGGAAGAGGGAATCATAGGTTAGAAGACAGATCAGGCACCATTGTGACCTCTAGTGATCTAAAGGGATGACACCAATTGACAAGCTAAGCAATAGTGTAGAGACCACCTCGAATGCCTATTCCTGATAGTGAACTTGATGTCTACAACCATCTGGGAGCCTCCATCCAGTGACTGATGGAAGCAGAGGCAAACACCAGCAGTTAAACGCTGAACTGAATCCAAGGAACCCAGCGACAGAGAGAGAGGAGCGATGAGCAAATTGGCAAAGAATGGGCTGGCAAAACCAGCAAAGACAGCTGATCTGAACAGGGGCAGCTCTTTGACTCCAGACCAACAGCTAGGAGACCAGCATGGGACTGATCCAGACACCCTGAATGTGAGAGTCAGTGAGGAGGCCTGGGCAACCTATGAGGCCCTGAGCAGTGGATCAGTGTTTATCCCGGGAATACTAACAGACATCGTGTGTCCATAACACAAAGAGGGATGCTCTCTCAGCCTGGACACTTAGGGGAGTGCCTGGACCCTGCCCTGAGTAAAATGACAGACTCTAGATACCCCCTATGTGGAAGGAATTGGAAATAGGGTGGGAGGATGGGGGGGATGGTGGAGGGGTGCAGGAGGAGGGGAGGGAGAGGGAACTGGGATTGACATGTAAAACAAGCTATTTAAAATTAAAATAAATAATTTAAAAAATAAATAAATATGTTATACCTGGAAAAGAGTAGCTTCAGGAAAAGTGTAGGTTTCTAGTCTACTCGCATATAGCAGATGAGAACAATGAACCAGGATTAACTGATTTGTCTGGGATAACACCACAGTTAATTTCCTTATCATATTTTGACAGCACAATTTATCTGTGATACAAAATCAGCAATGGAAATATGGAATATGTCTACAGTTTCAACAAAACAAACAAAAAGGCACTGTAATTTTAATATAAGCACAGAACAAAGTATTTACTAACATTTATAACAATGAAAACAATGGAACTTGCCATAATAAGATCACTATATATTTTCTTCCCAATTTCACACCTCTACATACAAAAAGTATTACAACAATCAGCATGCTGTATTTGTGTTTTCAGACTGCCAATACTGGTTATATTGTCTACTAAGTTTAGGAAAATACCTCTTCTGTGTACAAAAGGAGGGACTGGATTCTTTCAGACCGTCCTGCTGAGGCTTGCTAAAGTAGTAATGGATAGTTTTTTTTGGAAAACAAAACAGTTGGCAGTGCTTAACACTTTCTTAAAGTATGTTCAAGTTTGATTTCATCACATCTTAAAAATTTCTTAAGTTACAGTAGTATTTTCAGCAATAATGGTGCAGGTCCTCTTTTATACACAAAATGATGCCTCCAACTCTAAGCATCAGATATTACCATGACAATCTAGCCAGGGTAGGAATAAAGCAAAATGATGCTTTCACAGCAAAAGATGAATATAATAATAAGAAAAAATACAAGATCTGTCTAGTTCTCCTCGGCAAGTAAGGAAAGCAACCCCATTAGAACAAATACTTGTATTTCTACATTCCCATTCATTAGAACAGGCAAAGGGACGCAGGTCACATTTTCAAATATTTTAAGTTTTTAAAATTTAGACTGGATGGTCAGGAAGTGGGATTCAATATTTCTTTGTGAAGCCCCAACTTACAGGATATATTAAATGAACTGAATGACATAAGGAGACAAATTACTAATGCAGAAAACTACAAATTAATGTCCACTTTCCTGGCTGAAAGCAAAATCATACATAGAATAATATACTTTAATAGCACTCATCTTTGGTAGCTTTCCACAATGAATTTGAAGAGAACCATTATCCAGCAGTCTTCAGAAGTGATTGATTGTGCTATCTCTATTTCTCAAAAATGTCCTAAAATATAGTCCCCACATTGTGAGAAATACTCCCTGTTTCATTACTTGCTAAGACATAATTTAAAACATATATGCCATACATGTGTAGTTCAGGTATTTGTGGCATGACCTATTTCTCCTTATCAGTTCTTAAGGTTTATTTCTGTGTGAGGCAAGCAGGATGGACTGAAGGCATTGTAAAATTCATATGAGAAAATTATTTAAACAAGCTCCATATTAGTGGAGTAAATGCACTTAATTATTTACTCTCTAAGATATTTTATATTTATTTTTATAATGTGAAGATAAAAATTCCAATCAAATTATTATAGTGATCTCACCTTTTATTTCTAGTTTATATAAAAATACTTAATCTAAAAACTAAAAAGGAAATTTGGCTTGAAGCTTTTGTTCTCTTTCCTTTCCTCCCTCCCCCCCTTCCCTTCCTCCCTCCTTCCCTCCCTCTTTTCCTTTATTTCTGCTTTCTGTTTCTGAGACATCTTACACTGTAGCTCTGTATGCTCTGGGAATCAGGAAACACCCTAGGCTGGCTGACAATTTATAATCTTCATTCCATTCCTTGCCAAGTACTGGGTCACAGAAATATACCATACATTCTGTTTTAATTTTGGATAGAGGGACAATGAATTCCAAACCTACACAAAACTTTAAAAACTGTTTCAGTTCATCTATAAACTATTTTCTTAAATCCCTAAGTCCCTGGAGATATCTTCCAGGCTCAACTCACAAATAACACTCAAAATTAATCTAAAAGATATTACACAATCGGTAGAATTTTAAAGTGCATTAAATTGCTAGTTTGTTTCATAAAAAAAACATAAAATTGCAATGGGGTAGGGATGGAATGACGGATGCCTAGAAAATTTCAAGTCACTTGGGATCATGCTACTTGATGAATCTGAAGACAGATGGGACATTATTTGCTCCATAGCACAACACTCAGGAGACTCATCAAAGCCTAAAAGTTCTATGCAGCATACCCAACCCATATCTCATTATAGATTCTCATATTTTAAAATCCTGACTTGTAGTGATGTGCTGGTAATGGGAGCATCCATTGTGGCATATATCATATATAAACTAATAAACAAGATGCCTATTGGAAATGATTTTCTGAACTCTGGATGGGAATCACCACAAAATAGCCATGATTCTGTAGCTCTTTCTGAAATTCTGTATGTGAACTTTCATTTATTATGTCCTATTATTATGAGGGCAATTAAAAGTGTGTTCTTTCTGAACGGAATGCTCTGCTTATCATCTTCCACTTTGTCAGAGTAATAAAAACGGATGCTGTTTAAGCTCATGAAGATGTTTGCAGTGTTCAAATTGTTCCAGATACATTATTGACTGGATGGATGCCTTGCCACCTCCCTGTGGTCTGTCACAAACTTGCAAAGCAGTCAAAGAGGAGTCTGTAGATGGCAAAGTACCATCTGGTGTCACTGAGTATCCACAGGTATATGTTAAAATATTCTCTCATCAAGCTGAAGGCAAAAAATATAGTTTATTGTAATATAAAAATATAACTGTAGCAGTGACACACATGCTACATTACAAGCTACAAGATTGTGAGGAATTGTATTTAACTTATTATCAGATAAAATGGGAATGCCATAAAAAACCATTATTGAAACATATGAGTGCTCTGTTGGATAATACTGAGATGGCAATTTAACTAAAATATGTGCTATGTTAAATGGAAAATTAGCCCCTCCATGATATTTGCTGTTTTTGTTACACTTAAACCAGGTTAAAATAGTAAACTTAGTTACCAAGGAATTCTTAAAAGACAATAATTTGCATTATGTGGGGTTCTAATCAGGGTTAGGGTTAGCTAATGTACACATTAGCTTGCTTCTACTATTATCCTATCACTATAGTCAAATAGTTTACATATTTTTTCTAAATAAATACTAGGGTTTTTCTAAATGACAGAAATAGAGGCACAATCAAATGGTCAAGCATCTATAGTGGGGGTGTGACTGCACATAAACCACTAAATGTGAGGGACAAATCAATTTTTACTTAAACTGATTAATTCTCAGTCTTGTCTGAATTTGACTGTCACACACACTCACACACATACACATTCATATTCAAACTTACGTGCACACACAAGAGTGCTTTTGTGAGCCCAGCCTGGCTTCTCTATTTCTAAGATTGCATCAGGAACTTACATAGAGCTTTATAATAGTTGTTGCCGACATGGAATTTGTCTAGTGAAAGGAAACTCAAAATCACTGTAATTAGGGTTTATTTTCTAGAGACAGTAAAATCCTAGAATTCAGAATTGTTCACAGAACAGAGAAGGCATCAGATGAAAGGCTGCTATGGGAGAAACACTGAGAATTCTCAGAATCGAATCATGATGCAGTTACCCCCAGATTGACAAATGGCTTTATCAGCTCCCTGCAATGTCTAGTAAGGGTTCCCTCTGATCACTCTCCATGGGGTCTACAGAGTTCTCAAGAGTACGTTATTCTAAGGACTTTGATCTCACCATCAGTGGCTGTGGTGAGAAGGCATCGTTCATGGATCTTCAGAGAATGCCGGAGTGGCCACTCGGCAAGCTTTCTGACGAGGCCACTACAGCTATATGGCAAATCTTTCAATTTTGAAAAATGTGCTGAGAGTAATTTGGTGGTTTCTAAACTGTGCTAAGTGTAACTTGAAGAATAAGGATCCTGATTATTATGTTGTGTTTATATTTGTTAGTTCATATAAACAACTGCGTACAAGCAAAACAGAAATCTAACACACAAAGTTGGCTGCTTAACTAAAAATTCCCATGACATTCAGTATAATCTATTTTGTCAGTTAAGATGGCCATTGTTTTTAAGTGTTGCAAATCTTCCAGAAGGTTTTGAAGATTAGACTAAATCATGTTAAAGTTGACATATTCTATAGTTTTTTTCTAATTCAGAATTAGTTTTCAAAGAATTGCTCCTTGTTTACTCATAAAATGATTCTCTTAACAAGAAGGATTATTTTTAACCTTAATTTTGCATCCCAGAAATCTCTAAAATCCCATTCAAATGAGAATGTGAAAGGATAAAAGATCTGAAAGGCTTGGAGATGATCTCAATAACATACAAAGTCATTGGACTGAGATATTACCAAATACATCCAGAGGTTTACTTGTCTCCTCACTTCCTGTAAAGAGTAGGAAGTATATTATATGAATGAAACATTTTATCTATACCTACAAAGTCACCAAGTAAGGCTAATATCATTTTCCATACTTATGGAAAACAGATCTTAGGGAATTTAAATAGCATTTTGGAAAACTAAGAACTCAACAGGGGCTACATTGTAGAGCCCAAGTTCACTCCACAGCTTTCTTCAGGAGCTCTTCAACTATCTACAATGATCATGAAGTCCTAGGCCAGCACACAATTCAAATCTTTGATGACTTTTCAGAGTCAATATTGCCTTGGGATATTTAGGACCCAAACTATCAGACTATGAAATCCTTTGTTCACGTTGTTTCTGAAAGGCAAGACCATAGAAACAATTTGTAAATTTGGACCCCATACCTCCCTTGTCCAAGGACCCTTACAGAACATTTAAAAATCTGGATATAATAGGTCCAGTACAAAATAGATGAAATCAATTGTAGGGACTCGGTGTCTTCAGCTTATGGTTGTTACAAGTGTCAGATATTTTGAGAAGTTTACAGTATTGTTATGATATTAATGCATATACCTCCCTAAATTTTATATGTTGCAATTCTAATTGTCGCTGATGTAATATTAGGTTGGTCCTTTGGGACAGAGATTATGACTACACAGCTAAGCCCTTATGAATGGAATTAGTGCCCTTATGAAAGAGACCCGTTAGAGCCCTCTTACCCCATGTATAGCTAAATGCATACAGAGCATTGCTGTTTATTAATCAAAAAGCTGGCCTTCATCACACCCTGGACTTTAATTTTTGGTTTACCACCTTCTAGATGTGATAGACTTTCTATTATCTATGAGACAAATCAGTTTGTGTCATTTGTGACAACAGGCCAAAGGGGTCAAGATTGGTGATTATCAGAGAGCCTCCTGATAGCTCAACCTTTAAACAAAAATTCTCAAAAAGAAAATGACCATAATGCAATCCACAGAGTTGTGTTCTACATATACATATTACAGTCCTGTTATTATTTGATTGTGACTTTTCTGGTTGATAAACTTTTTTATTCTCTAACTAAAATACTCACACACACACACACACACGCACACACACACCAAAGTTCATGTTAAAAATATTCCTTTTTGCATAATATTTATATGCAAAGTAACTAATTCATGCAATTCAGATAGCTTATAAGTGTGACTTTAAACTATTGTCAGCTTCTCTCTGCTTGTTTAGACAAATTTCATCTATTACCTTTTTGTTTAGGTCACAAATTAAAAAAAAAACTCAAAAGCATACATTTCAGAAAATACATTTAATTGGCTGTTTATAGATTATAAGTTTAAATCATCAACATGCAGCAGATGACATTGTAACTTTCTATTATTGCCAAATTTTAGTATCTGAGAATTATGTGGATATTATTTTCAGGCTTATTGTCTGTATATACTCTACTGCAGTGCTTTTCTTTTTAGTCTAGAATAGATTTGTATGTGAATCTATGCACCTTGGAAAACAGGTTAGTACTGGGAACTGTGACAGTATTAGCTGTGGTATTGTAAATGGCAGTGCTATAAACTTACTTTGCAAAGGCCCATCTAATGTAACTATATAAAGAAGGGCCCAAAAGCTTAAAAAGGCTTAACTTACCCCATTTGATTTTATCTTCGATACATTTAGCTGAAGATAAGACAAGAGCAAGCTAATGACCTCCTTTTTTATATATCTAATTTTCAGTTATGGTTCGGTATTATCATATACACTTCTAAATGAGCCTTATTCTTCACAGCTAATTGGTGGGGCCAGTGAAGTGGATCAGCATGCTATAGTACTTTGTCTTACTCCCAGTTTGAGTCCTTACTGGGTATTTAAGCTGACAATGTGAATGCGGCAAGCCTCCAGATTTCAGCTGTGCTGGCAGCGAAGGCCACTCTGAGAGATGGGCAGCATGGTTTCTGTGTGCGCCATTCATCAGAGCAAGCAATAAAGGGCGCCGAGTGTGGTCTTCAACCTTCTGTACCTGGTGTGGATGCCTTCATGCTGAGGTGTGTTGGGGCAGTGAGGTCTGAGTCCGGTGTATTGTCAAGGTGGCGGAGTCTGAATCGGGTACCTTGTCAAGGAATTAAAGGGTTTTTTTTTTCTTTCTTTCTTTTTTTTCTTTTTTTTGCGAAGTCTTTTCACAAAACATTGTCTTGAATAGCTTCACACATGCACAAGTTTCTTCTTTCAAGTTTTGGAATGGTATCTTAACGCATCTTCATATTAAGAGCTTTAAATCTTAGAAAAGAATTCTTCATTCATGGATCCGTATATAAATTAAAGTTTACAAATCAGGAATCTTTTATATTAAACATTTTTAATTTGGGTAAGAACTGGCTTATTTTAAACAGATCTCTCAATCATTTGGTGTCATAAACCAGATTCTACTTTTTATTATTTTTCATTATATGCATTTTTCAGATTCATTGCATATATATATATGTGTGATATATATATATATATCAAAGAATTCAATGTTGATCAACACTAAAGTGTTTCTTTCATCCACTGTGATTAGGTATTAAGGCAATATGAATGTATTAACTGTACTAATTATCTCTTCATGTCAATCTCAAGTGTTAATGATGTTTTCCATGTTACATACCTAAGATGTTTTCAGTAATTGAAAATATACATTAAAATATTTCAAGTTCCCACATTAAAAACAAACCTCTTCTTTTGTCTGTGGTCACCAAATAAATTTTAGTTAGTAGTTTGTATTTTACAAGAGCTGAAAAATAAAAAACATAATTAAAAAAAACAAAAATGCTCCTTTTTGTACCTTCAGTCCATCTAGTATAAATTAGATGTGTGATGGATAACAAGGTAGCAAAAACCCTTCTTTTTCCATTAGTCTATCAGTTTTTTACAGAAGTATTACTATTTATCACTTTGGTAACACAAATGTATATTCTAGATCTGATGGAGTATAGATAGATTAACATGCAGTTTAAAACTGCCATTATTTCAATAGCTATTGTAATATTAAGAGTAAATGAAAAATTGTGGACAAGTAAACGTGTGTTCTGATTTAAATTTATATAAGCAGATTATCAGTGATGCATACCATTTTCAATCACTGTGATCAGTTTAAAATTGGGTTTAAAATTTCATTTATCAATAAATTAATAACTTTGTTAAAAGTCAAACTTTTGAGGACGGCTTAAAATTAGCTAATTACTTAATTTTGAGTAATATTTCAGTTTTCTTTCTGTGAAAAAGATTTTGGACTTTAAGATACGTATACTGCTTCTGTTTTTCCATTTAGTAAATAATCCTTATAGAAATACCATTGACTTTTAATTTTCATAACTGTGCATCAATATTTAACAGACACGGGCAATCATTTCTAGCATGGCTAGCTTGGCCTTACATGAGATCAGGCAGGGTAGGAAATTACTTTCATTACTGACTCTTTTCCTTATCCTTTTTAAGGAGGAAGGAATTAATTCATCTGTTAGGCTACATATAAAAAAATTAGTTCTGATCTTTATATAGTTGTGTAATTTAAATTAGTACCTGATTCTCCAAAGTCCACAATTTAGGACAGAACAGAATCTACTGCAGCAGCTAATTAAACACTTACTGTAAGGTTAAGTTTTTCATTAAATCAATAGGCCCCCAGTGTCAGTTACGAAGCCCTAATTACTATGCAGTAAATTTAGATTGAATTTGAATTAAGGACTGATTTCAATCTAACCGCAGCATGTAAATATTGTAAATTACTAGAATTACAGTTCAATAAAATTGAATGGATTTCACTTTAGATAAACCAAATGCAAATGAGAAGAAAAAGACCTGATGAAATTCCTCCAAACATCTTGCCAAGAAGCGTTACACATCGGATGGAAGAGGTTGTTTTGGCAATGAGCATGTCACAGCTCAATAATTCCACCTCCTTTTACTTTAGCATGTTTTAATATTTGATTATCTATACTAAAAAAGAATAAGTTTAATCTCTCCCGAGTGAACAAGTAAAATGATGGTTAATGTGACCGCTTACTGTGTTTCTTTAGTTTGATGACTGTATTATTGTGTTAAAGCACAGTATGATATCAGGTTAGCAGGATATAACTAGCTGGGATAAAACACACACACACACACACACACACACACACACACACACACACAGAGGCATCCATACCTAAGCGGGGAAACACAAAACCACCACATTCTAAGGACATCAGATAATTTTAAAGTTAAGAGGAAAAAAAGGCTGATAGCTAAAATTTGCCTGCACTAACTCTGTGGGGAGCATGTGGCCATTATTTTTTGTGTGTTAATATTCTAGGAAGAGAATGTAGACATAAAAAACAAACAAACACACAAAAGGATGCTGAAATCAAGAGTTTGGGACAAGCTTTGACTGTTCAGTGACAATTGCCTTTTGGTCAGTTTTGATAAA
Organism: Mesocricetus auratus; assembly: GCF_017639785.1. Lineage (NCBI taxonomy): Eukaryota > Metazoa > Chordata > Mammalia > Rodentia > Cricetidae > Mesocricetus > Mesocricetus auratus. The sequence continues at coordinate 5,012,869 of NW_024429207.1, read as the reverse complement.
TAAAGGCTTGCGAAGTATAACAATCACATTCTGATAAAATGTGTAAAATGGGTGAGACTTGTGTAGACACCTCTCTTACCTTACCTCTGCTGGCATTTAGTGAAAGGAAAAGAGTTACATCAACAACAATCAGATACCAGATTTTTTAAAAGTAAATCTAGTGGCAATACATAGAGTATATCCAACATATTTTGTTTTTAAATACCCTATATATTTTGGTGAAACTTTGAAAAACCTTACAAAGACCTGCAGGGTAGCTTGAAAGAATTTCACCTTATGAAATCGAATCGTTTAATCCACAAAACAACTATGCTTATTATTAGCATCATACGGCGAACATACTGTATGTACCCACAAATAACAAAATTGTGCTTTTGATCACATGGAATGTCACAGCAGTCTTGAATGCTAAAGCTAATAATTAAAAAATACATAGCAAAAAACCCCAACATTAACTCACAAGAAAAATAGTTTCTGGTCAGTTTAGTCTAAAAGTACTAGAGGGATATTTGTTCAATGTCAGCCTAACAATGAAAATTGAATCATTTGAGGATAAAGACAAAAATTATTTCTATATAAAGAAGAAATGAAGATTTATACACAAATGTAGTTTCATATTTTTTGCAAGATTTTGCCTGAGAAGGTCAGTAGTACAAAGAATACTGATCAATATTTTTGGTCATAAGGATACCCCATGTTTTTCTGGGGTACAAAGTAGATACTTTGTACTTTAGATATTGCATAATCAAAACCAGAACAATCTTTGCTTATGAATGGCCTTCCTCTAATTCATTTACATTTCAGTCATGACAATACAAAGACTCATAACTTATGAGGCCATAAAAATTGAAACGCTAATAAATATTAGAGATGGAAATATGTACTAGATCTTCAAGCAAAAACATGGTAAAGAGAAAATAACAACAAAAGATGGGTATGTTTTTGATGGGAAAGGAAGCCTACTTTTGAAGGTTAAAGGGAGAGACATTTCTGTACAGTCATCAACAAAGCAGCTATTTAAGTGAAAAATTATACATATATACAGACCCATGTCTGGCATATAGGAACTCACAATGTGAAGAAATCACATATTTATACATCCAAGGTACAGCTTACAGACTGGCATCTGTTACTTTTTAGACATTCTTTGCAGCTCGGTATCTCTACAGGCTTGAAGATGACCATAAATAATAACTTTCATATTTACTGCATATGAAAACTAAGACAAACTCCTTAACAATGAAGTGGTCATAGGATAATTAATCTCTGTAAACTTGTCTACATTCATGAAGGAAAGACTGGCATTTGTTTTTAAATGGTCTCTATCATATTTTCCCAATCACGTGAAAACATTAAATTGCCCTTCTTGTTATCAGTCAATACTTTCTAGCAGCTTTGAGGTTTGTGTAAGTGGGTTTGGGAACTTTTCTTTGAAGATTGACATCAGAGTAAAATATGCAATATGAAATTTTGTGGCCTGGCCACATGGTTTGTAGGAATCTATTTACTAGACATTCTTGAAGGAATGCAATAGTCTATATTTGTTCATAATCACATTTCAAAACCTCCAGTGGATGTTTGAAATCTTAGGTAGCAATAAACTCTCTATAAATTATATTCTTCTTATTCTTAACTATGATAAAGTTGCAAAATAAAAGACATAGTAGGAGGTCAAAAAAAACTAAGTAAAATAGAACAGTTATACTAATATATGCTAATAAAAATTTAAATATTCTCTCTCTTTCACACACACTATATATATATATGTATATGTATATATACATATATATATTTGTGTGTGAGTTTTTTGCTTGTTTGCTTGTTTGTTTATTGTAACAGGGTTTCTCTGTGCAACCATGGCTGTCCTGAAATTCACTCTGTCCACCAGGCTGGCCTCAAACTCAGAGAGAGATCCACCTCCTTCTGTCTCCCTGAGTTCTGGGATTAAAGGTGTGCACTACCACTACCTGGCATTTGTGAGGGTTTTTGTTGGTGGTGGTGGTGTTGTGTGTGTGTGTGCTGTATTTGTGTTGTTTTGCTAGTTAGAGTTTTGGGGTTGTTGTTAGGTTGATTTGCATGTTATTTTGTTTGTTTTGTTTTGTTTTGAGAGCAAGCCCAGTCAGGTGGCTCAGAGAACTGAGATTGTGGATGCTGAGGTTGCAGCTGGCATCTCCAAACACCCATTTGTTTGTTTGCCTTGAAAGTCTTGAAACTACTATTATTATCAGACTGAGGTCCGTTGTAAGTATCAAAGCAAGGACAGCAATGGAAAGGGGAGACACTACACATGAAGATAAATGTCAAATTAAACTGGACAAGTCGGCATGCATCTGACATCCTGGGTCTTGGGAGGTAAAATCAGGGAAGAGTTCAAGTGGCTCCAGACCAGGTACACAATAGTGAGACCTTACCCCAAGGTTTGAAAATAAAGTCAAAGTAATTATACGGATAATGAAAGCTATCTTTCATTGATGTTTTTGTTATGTGCTGGACTGAGGGTTAACGATGACCATTTTTGGCCCACAACAAGAGTACATTGAGTGTGAAGGGATAAATTTGGTGCCTGTAGAGGCACTGATGTCCTGATGTTCCAGTCCCAAAGCAGGAGAGAACACTTCCTGAGAACACAGATTCTAGAATTACATGGTCTCAACCTGCTACTTTCTGCTTATGGATTTATCAAGTTAGTTAACGAAACTGTGGAGGAAGTACCTTCACTTCTTCAGGGTTAAACTTGGAGGAACAATATATGAGCAGATCTCAGCACATAGCCATAGCAGGTCTATTGCTCTGGACACATCTTTAAAGTGAGGATATCACAAACAGGAATACCTTCCTTTATGGGTGTCTATACAAACGGAACACAAAACTTCGGCACACTATCTATTCAAAATGGGCCAGGTCAGATGCACTCACGCTTGTATTATTCCTGTGTTAGCTTTCAGAAAAAAATTGACATTTCTCTTGGAAATTTCTGTAGATTGTTGTTTTTGATATTCAAGTAAAAATTTATCGAAGTAAGTCTTGGAAAAAGCAAAGCCAAATTTGTAAATTTTTAACTCTTCCTAAAGTACTACTGGTTTTACTAAGATATTTATTTTTGACTTCATATGGAGAATTTTTAAGCTAGATTTATTGTAGCAGTTTCATGGTAAATAACTATTACCAAATGAAAAATTTCCAAGTTTGAAGATTATATACAACTATAAATGACATATATTTATAGTATATATTTTTATTTATATACTACGTATAGTAAATTATGTTCCCTAAAACTATAAGGCATATTTATATATATTTTATATGTGGCTCTATAGTATGTATCTTTCTTACATAAAGTATATTGCCATATATGTATAATTCTAAAACAACATAACTCTGTCTTCATATATCTACATGAAGTTTCCGTTCAATTGATAATCTTACACTAAAATGTTTGAGGGCTCTTCATACATATGTTAATTTTGGCAGAAAAAAATTAAAAGCTTTCCATTTAAATCATGCAGCCAACTTACGAATAGTAGATATCTATTCTAGAATAGTTATAACAAATTAACATCCAAATCAACACTGAATTTTTTGTATAATTAACATCAAGGTACCAATAAAAGGCGAAACTATTTCTCAGTTTATTTGTTGGTTATTGACTTTGTCTAACTTAGTTGGTTAAAAAAAAAGTACATTTTACCATTTATGCAAAAGGAAACAGGATTAGAAGCCATATCCCACCCACCCTCTCTTGTGTGACCTTCTGAATAAGGAGCTACTTTTTGAAAGAACTCTGAACAGATAATACATATATGCATTATGTCTGGTGGTGCATACCTTAAATCCGAGCAACATTTAGAAGGCTGAATTTAGAAAACTGTGTCAGAGGCCAGCGTATGCTATGCAGCAAGTCTGTGCTAACAGAAAATAAAATACCAAACAAACAAAGCATCAAAACAAAGTCTTCAAAAAGCAACCCCCACAAAAGCATATCTTTATTATAAAGAGCCAACAGAAACAAAGTAAACACACATATGTGTCAGGTGCCTCAACAAGTTAACAGCAACTGATTTCTCTTTCTATGTAAAGTAATTCTCACATAGTTGGGCCTGCAGGATTCTCAAAATTAGCTCTAAATTGATTTTATTTGTATGAACAAAAGTTATGTTTATAAAATTAAAATCTTATTAGTTATTGCAATTACTGAGTAGAGTTTCAAACCCACAGCGACACTGAGCTCAGATTTTACAAAGCACATCCCTAATTCATTCAGTCTCATACTCACCCTGTGAGACATTCTAATTATTCCCGTACCATAGCTGAAGTAACCAAACTTGCATCCTCAAATGTAATTTGTTGTTTATAGAATACCCAGTCATACGAATAAAAGCTATAAAGTATAAAATATTCCAATGATACCTTCTCAAGATTTATAAAGTAGGGAAAAAGGATAATGTTACAAATCCCATTAATTATTTTTTCATATGGAATAACATTTTTATTTGCTTTTGTGTCAAAATGTAATAAAGCATGGGAATTTTTATTTTTATATTAGGAGAATGGAAGCTAGGGAAGATGTTCTGGTACTATAATGACTTTTTATTTTAAAGGGGATTTTTATTTCCTTCTGGCAAAGACCGCAGGGTTTCTCTCTAAAATCTTGTTCCTAGTATTTGGAGCCATGCTACGTGTAGGTAATTTGTTATTTGCTTTGTGATGCGTGGTGAATTGAAGCATGGGGTTCTAGCAGAGAATGCTTCCTAGGAATCTCAGCCTTTAGTGACACTTCTACCAAAGCAGATATTATCTACTCCCCCAATTAGCATTTTCCAGGATATTCACTTTGGTTACCTAACATGATATTTGAAAATGTCATGAGCTAGAATAGTGACACCAAATAAAAAGTTAATATTAGGAAAGGCTTATTGGAAAAATACATTTAATTTGGCTTTGAAATTGGGTTTGAAATGAAGTATATTAATGGGATAGTATACAGCAGCAATTATTTATTTACTCACAATGCATCTGGCTATCAAATTCTGAATCTTTTCAAATTTCTTTTTCTTTCTACTGTGTGCAAAATCTAGAAAAGATAAACTTGCATAAGCTTGTAGAGGGAATTACTTATTTATATGTAAAACCTTTATTCTATTTTGTTATTTTTAGATTAAATCCTGTTTCAATTCTATTCTCTCAGGGAAGCATTAACAGTTTGAGCTCAGCGTGAAAACCATCAAACACTTGAGCTGAAATTTAGATTGGGCAATTTTGCCTGGTGAAGTAGAAAAGGACATGTGGAATGGCAAGGAACAGAATGGCGTATGGGAAGGCAGATGTTTTAATAATGTGTCATCTAGTGGGAGCTCCGGATAGCTAAATTTAAATCTCTTGATATATTTAATGAAAGTGCGTTGAAGAGAAATAAGGTTCTTTCACTGTGAAGAGCAAAGGAAAGTGGACTATAGACAATGGACTGAGTATTTTCATACACAAACGTTAAGACCCAAGGCACTTAAATCCTGAAGCTAATAAAAGTGATGGGATAGTATGACTCAGGTTTTTTGAGGTCTCTTATGTTAGACAATCTAACTCCAGTACCTTGTGACAAAGGGCATGGGAATAGTTGCTGGACATCAAATACAGCAAAGATAGTAAAATTACAGAAGAAATCCTGAGTCCACTTAAAAGATGACATTTTAATGAAGCACTGCACTAATGCGTGTCTTGAAATGATTACTTTTATAGCTTTTCCAAAAGGAAATAGCGAGGTTATTATAATACCGCATGATAATGTTAAATTAAAATAAAACTCCGAGATTGTAGCACATTTGCATTTTATGAACTGGTTTCCAACACCAACACCATAATTGTTGCTTTTCCAAGAGAACGGCTACACATAAAATACAAGTCATCTCCCAGTCTGCTCATTTATAAACCCTGTCCCATTAAGGATAATTGAAATATTTGCTAGCAGCATTTAATTGATATGATTATAATTTTATGGAATGTTTGGAGATAACTTCTAATGCATATCCAGTCCATTTTTCATGTGTATGAGCAAGCTGCAAACATTTTTTTCCATCATTAATGGCTTAAAGATTCTAACCCATTTTCCTGCAAAGACTGTTTTCAAATCCCTTAACCCACGTTCAAACATGTAACACCAAAACTGGGGACTCTTTTTCCCTTGTGAACATTCAAATAATTCAGGATTAGAAACACTCATGAGGCTTTGGACCTTTCATTAGTGACAGTGACTCACACGCAGCTGCTCCAGCATTTTGCTTTCCCAATTAGTTGGATGCCATTTTTTTTCCTTGTGATCTCAGACAAATTATCTCACCTTTGTGAGCCCAAAATTTTTCAGATGGCAGCAATTTCAAGAGTGAAGATTCCAAATTCTGATAAAAAATATTTGAACTGTGTTTGACGATCCTCTCTATAACACTGGCTCAGTTGAGAGGAAATGCCTGATGGTATTGTGGGCGACGTTAAACATTTAGCCACAAGAAAAGTCATTAAGATAGTGAAAATGTACATTCATGGATATATATTCTTTCCAAATATTTCATCAAAGTATCAAAAGAAGTTTGATGCAATTCAATTTTAGTTTCTCTTTCATTGTTTCCTGCAGAACAAAAGTAAGGAGCACTGTCTTGTGAGGTACATGTCAGTGAATGAGCAGGAAGAGAGAAACAGAAACACTGCAATGGGATATTGTATGCAATGAATACTATGACCAAATTGGATTTCGATAGGCAACTTACCACAGACCCTAATTGTCAAGGTTTTCTCATTTCTACATCTTCCTGTTTAGGCACTTTAAAATTTTATTTTCAATTTTAATATTTCAGGAGTAGAGTCTCCCTGTATTTCTTAGTCTGACCTTGAAATATGATCCTTTTCCCTCAGCCTCTTGAGTTCTGGGATTATAGGGATGAGTTTTGATGCCCCAGATTTCTGTGCACTTTTTTCTTTGAGCTAACTGGCTTATAGAAAGTTTTCAAAATTTGATAAGAGCCACAGAACTACCCAGCAGTAGTAGCGACCATGTATCTGGCATGGAATAGAATGGCTAAATTTTCTTTGTATTGGTTAAATGGATGAATGAATGAATGAACAAATTAATTAGATTTTACTGTCTTCTCTTGGGCAAATTACCTGACCTTTGAAATCACAATTTTCTTCTTGGTAAAATAAGGCAAACAATTTTGGAGCCCCGGTGGCTTCTGAAGTCAGAGGGAGGAGGCAAGAGGGAGATTGAAGGGGTAAGCATGCTTCTAGAATGTGCTGCACTCTGAGAAGTTGTAAAGATTATGTAAAGACTATTGCAGGGCTGTTTTTGTTTTGCTCTCTTTTTTTTAAAGAGATGAGTATAAAGTCCCAGGTAGTGACTGTCTTTCTGCAAATACTTCCCAGAAACACAAGGCTTCTGTGTGAGGTTTTTCCTCAGCTTCACCATGTGAGCAGAAGAGGTAATTTTGAAGCATCAGAAACTTTTAGTGTAGCCATCACCAACTCACCCAAACCGTATTTATGAACACATTCTTTAAGAAAGGGTAACAAATAGTTCTCCAGAATGGTCTGCACATTCTTTTAAGCTTAGCACATAATTCTCTCCCTCCTCTTGAATAGGATGTATAATTTAAGATTATTGCATGCTCTGTAGGGGAAAGTGATGCTGTCTCCACCCCCCATTGCCCTGCAGCACACTAACCAGAGAGTTTCCAAAGATGGCTACTACATTTCCGCCAGATGTTAATGTCAGGATCAGTGCTACTCACTGAATAGATCTATCACAGACTAAAAATAGGAAGTCATAATTTGATAGCATTGCTTGTCCATAACTCAGTGGAGGGAGAAGCATACAGCGATGCCCCAATCACCATCTATTAAAATCAGTCTGGGTACATGGGCTCGGGAACCCTTTGCTGCTGCAGTCTGAGCCAGCTTGAATAACATCTATCTCACTTATCTAACATTTCGTTTTAATATTCATTGTGCTATGGTTGCCTATATTATCAATCTCAAAAGAAGAAAAAAAAAGAACCTAAAAAGTCTTATCTTTAGCTTTCATTCCAAGGCTTCAAACAAGCTTTGAATTTGCATCTTACTCTAGGGAAGGCGCAGCTTAAGAACCGGTTTTGCCAAGCTTGCTCCATTAATTTCTGAGAAAATGCACCTACTGCTGTGAATATGACAGTTTTCAACCTTGGAGTTTTTACAGGATGTCCCTCCCCAGGGAATTGTCCGCATCATTCTGACTTCCCTTCTGTAACCGAATTGCCTGCTGGGTAATCAGTTTGTGCACCGCAAGGCAAGACCTCTGTAAAATTAACGGAGCCCAGCAAGGGTGCCGGGGCAAAGGTACAGCACAGCACTGCTGGGCTTGGCCACATGTTTTAAGTGATCACCTGTGTTCAGTTTGAAGGATAAACCACGGCCGTCTATAGTTGTGTAGTTGTTACAAGCATTTGTACTTTTTGTGTGCTAGACAGGTTTAACTACGGGAATGTTCATCATCGCTATGAGATATTTCCTCCCAATTACTTCCACAGAGTTATGAGCCAAATTCATTTTGTAACGATTACCCAACTCAGGTAGCGCCGATTTTCTATGACTTTAGGCTGCAGACACTGACAAGGGCACAAAAAGGATTAGTTTTCAGCCCAGCTAAATCAGCAGATAATGGCATCTATGACGCAGAGTGATTCTGACCTGAAGCCCCTCTCATAGTTAATGTGTCTCTCATCTCAAATACACCACACAGGCAAGAAATAGACTACAGACACTCCACTATGTCTAGAGAGCAAAGGGCCAGACGCAGGAGCTTCTGATTTGTATGCATTCAGCCAATTACTTGACAGAAATGCTCAATAAAATCTCCAAAGAGCCTTGCTCTTGTCTTAACAGAATCTCCATGCAGAAGAATACAAGCTAATGTATGGATAGACAGTGGATTTACTTGTATGACTTTGTAACATCAGGTCCTAGAAACATATAGAGTCCAAAATAGAGAAAGACAGCAAATGATAATGAGTTGCTTGCAAGGAAAAGAAAATGCTACCATTCTCTGTCAGTAGAGATTATGCTAGAATGAATCTGAACCTGTTTCTAGCTTTACCAGAAAGAGGGGTACAGCTTTGGGATGTAGAGAGATTACATTTAAAAAATAATCATTATTTTTCTCAAATAAAAGAGAAATGAGATAAGCATACATATTTTTATGAGTTTGCACTGTTAAATATTTTCAGAAACTTACAGGTAAACATTTGTTGGAAAAGTGTTCCCTCCCCCCAAAGATTTGGAGACCAGAGTCTCTTTAGGCTAAATATGTACATGAAGATACAAAAACGGGATATGGAATTCCTGCCAATGTTTCAATTAAAATACTCAAAATTTTAAAATATTTTCTTATAGCATAAATTTGTTTATGTGTATATTAACTATTGAGAGATATTTCCACAATGTATTTTAAAATTTAATCCATTATGTCCCTCTCCCATGGTGAGGGAAGTTTAAGTTGGGAGAGAGAGATATGGGTGTATAGCGCAAGTGAGAGGTGAGAAGAAAGGTAATGGATTCCTTTGAAAAGACTGTATGGAAACCTACTGTTTTATGTTTCCGTGTGTGTGTGTGTGTGTGTGTGTGTGTGTGTGTGTGTGTGTATGATATATATATTACATATATATATGTGTGTAATATGAGTTTAATTGGAGTTACTCTACACAGGGAATAATGGTCCTCCTCCCAGAAGTCATAGTTGTCAAATAGGAAGCCTAGTGTCAAGCATGAGACAATACTGGTTGAATTGTTCCCTAGTGTCTTGGAGATTCACCAGATTATACAAGTGATTGCTAGTGATTTTGTCTGCCCATTATAACTTGACAGTAAATTCCTGTTACTGAAGATATAGTACACTTTGGTCACTTGACTTGAATAAAGCGATGTCACTGACCAGGAAGATTATTTCCTGCAGGCTTTCATAGTACCAGAAGGAACTATTTGGTTGCTAAGGGAAAGAAATCATCAATAATTTTAAACAGCTGTTAACCTAATGAACTATAATAGTAACTGGCTTGGTAAAGTATACCCATGGGTGCAGTATTGGCATCAATATTATGAGGGTAACACACCATTTCTGGTTGGATTTAAGGACTATTTCATAGGAGGAAATGCATGTACATCTGGCCAGGAAGTCATAATAAGGGAACACACAGAGCCCAGGGGTGAAACAATAACTATTATTTTGCTAAATGGACATAGTATCAAACTGTCCTCTAAATTTGTATCTTTCTAACTGAAAATTAGTGATGCTCTCAGACCTTGTGAGAGAAATTTCCTTGGGCAGTAGACATCAGTTGATGCAGAAACTCACAACTAGTCAAAGTACAGAGACGTGTCAGTGGAATGCTCAGCCATAAATATTTATCACTGCTTATCACTCACCCTTAGCTTCAAAAACCGTTGTATAAGAGGGTCTCGAAAAACTTTAATGGCAGGTATCATGAAGTACCAGAGTGAAGCGTATCTTCTAGACATGATAAGACAAGTACACTCATGGACTCAAAACAGCTATGGTTGCTTGCCTACAGACTGTACAAGTCACTCAACATTCAAAGATAGAAAATGAGGGGCTCTCAAGTTCCTACCCCTAACTAAGGAACTACTGACAGTTGTTGGCTTCTGAGAAAGGGAGAATCAGTTATTTTAAGGATGTGGCCCCTGGTGGATCTACCACATCCATGAATATATGTTAGTATATGATGAACTCAGTAGGTTAGTTTTTAAATGCATGAAGTTGGAAAGTGTAGGGAAGGTAAGGTTGAATCTAGGAAGAGTTGGGGGGAAGGGGGGAGTATGCCGCAGGCAGGCAGACATGACATTATAGCAGTAGCTGAGAACTTGTGTCTTGAGACATCTATCAGGAGGCAGAGAGAGAAACAACTAGGATGATAGTAGGCTTTAAAAAGTTCAAGTTCACCTCTAGCGACACTTTGTTCTACAAGATCATACATCTCCTGATCCTTCTCAAACAGTTGCACCAACTGGGAACCAATTAAGGAGCCTATGGGAGCCATTTTCATTTAGCTACTGATTCGAGATACTGAATTAGTGACACTGTTCTTTAACTTTGTACTTTATACAATAACCTCAATTATAATCAAGAATAAGCAAAATTATTTTTGGATTAGCTACAACCTAATTGTTATGGATATGACAAAGATTTGTGCAAAGTCCATTTTAATAGGTTAGAACTCATCTAAATTTCCATAAGAATGATATTCATGATGGGTAATATTTTACTGCATGAAAATAGTCACAACTTTTCAGAATACATGTAATTAATTAGTAGGTAGAAGTGAACAGATCCAGCAAAGAAAGGAAGATGCCTATAATCACTCTTTTGGCTATTTCAATTTCATAAAACTCCACACAAAATGAAGCAAGCAAGCAAGCAAGCAAAAAACCTGTGGTCCAATAACTCAAAAAATGTGTTTATTCCTCTACTTGTCTATCTAGAGGATTTTTCTCTCCTCCTTTTAAGCTTTAGAGGTCACCTCTTCAACACTCAGGAAGATGCCTTCTAAGCATTCGTTCTAGCCTCTCTCTAAGAGGATCTTAATATTGCAGCAGAGGGCTGTTTGGGATTCTGTGTTCATCTTCTCTATTCTGGGTTGAACAGATCTATGATGAATTAATTAGAATCTTTCTTTGTTTCTTGGCAGACCATATGCTCCCCTTAGGTGCTTAATTTCTCAGCCAATTGCCTATCTTGTTACAAGAGCCCTCTCACCTTTACACCATCATAGTAGTATTTTATCCCTTTTACTTTTCTCTCTTAGCTCTCTCAAGCTCTTGTTAAAAATCCTCTCATAAGCCCATGGCTAAGTAGATAAATAAACTAAATCTCATGTCTATCAAGTTTTTGATAGATGTCTGTAGAGAAAGCCATGGACCTTGTCAAGGCTCAGAGCATGATTTTTCCAAACTATGGCCCATTGGAAGTGGAGAAAACAAGAGAAGGAAACCGTGTTCTGACCTCCCTCCTTTCTATTGGTAATTCCCTCACAGAAAGAGCATAAGGTTTCTTGTGCTTTTGTGCTTTGAATGTGAAATGTCCCCCAAATGTTCATATTGTAATACATGATCCACAATTTGCAACACAGTTTTGAGACATGAAAGATGCTTTAGGGATGGATCCTAGCTAAGGAAGTGAGTCATGGAGAATCTTTGAGGTATGATAGCCCAACCTTGTCTGTACCCTTTCTGCTTCCTGACCGCAGATGCAGTGTGGCCAGCTAGCTGCCTTGTGTTCATACTGACCTGCCTTCCTTGCCATGGTGTGGAGTCTATCCTTTCTTGAGTGGTGAACCAAAACAAACTCCTCCTTTCTTAAGCTGTTTTATTTAGGTATTTTGTCACAGCTATTAGAAACAAAGAAAACCCCCAAGGGAGCCAGGAAGCCAGGTTCTCCTATCTCCCCTTTATGGCTATTGTATCAGATACCTCCATTCTTCAATCATTCTTGCATATGGATGTCAATGAAAGTACAGTTTCCTTTGAGTCTTATCTTAGGTCCTTCATTTCTGAAAGCTCCCATGCTGCATTAACTACATAGTTCCACAAATTTCTGATATTCTCATCTTATTAATCTGTAATCACAGGGTGTTAGTCATGAATCTTTTGATGGGTGAGAAGACATGTATTATTTTTCTTCCCAAAGTCTTATATTTGGCACATATTAGGCTGAGCTGGCATCTTCACTTCTAAACACCTCAACACAGGGTGAGGCCAGGGGACCTGGAACAGGACTGGCATTCAAAACTTGAAAGCAGGTCTCCACAAACATATTTAAACTTTTGTTAGTCTTGACCTTACCACAACTGTGTGCAAATTCTTAGCCAACATAGTTTACTTTTCTGTAGCTCAAGGGAAGAAAAGATGGCTATGAATTGAATTTTAGAAGCTGTGACAAAATTATGCCTCTCATGTAGTACTATAAAAAGGCATGAAAGATCTATAAATATGTTAATATTAAAAGTAGTAAATGTGGAAATTGAGGTTCCAATTGAATTATCCATATCACATCTACCATTTTCTATACATATAAACCTATGTTACATGGAGTATTATGCTCAAAAGAGGAATGTCAAAACCAGACTCCAGGAATTTTTTGAGGTAGTATCGTTATCAGTTATTATAATATGTGATACTTACAGTACTCTAAAGCTGAAGGGATAGATGCTAATGAGAAAAAATATCATGATAGTTAATGAATGGGCACAGGAAAAACTAAATGCAATGCCTCTGTCTTAGTTTCCTGTAATGAGGAATCATGAAATCTTTCTTATTTATTTAAAAAATAATATAAAATCTAAGCAAATTATGCCAGACCTGAAGAAATCAGTGAGGTCAAAGGTATGATAATTGTAAAAATAAAATTAATTTTTCTGTAGCTAAGAGGGAAAGTTGCTGGCATTTGGCTAAATCTTTTACCTTCCAATTTACTAAGATACCACACAATCAGCCGTAGGGATGTGCTGGTGTAGAATGGTATTTCCTAAACCAATATTTGCAGATACAGAAAAACACAAAGTTAAAGATTCCAGCAAATTGCATCACTACAACTTGTTAATTATGACCTGTTTTCAAATATTAAATGTTAAAAACCTTAAATCTAAGAATTTGACCAGTAAAAGAATTGTTCTTAACTTCAAAATGGGAAACACTGATGTTAGCACTCTTTAGTAGATTCTCATGATTATAGTCACACACATACATACATACACACACACACACACACACACACACCGCTACACACACAGAACTGGGGGAAGTATACACAAATCAAAATACTGGAGAGCATTAGGACAAATGTGTTACTGTCTAAAAGAACAGCCTTATAATGTTCATTTCAGGGCTTTAGCTTTTCCACAAAGATCAAAAGTATTATTTTATAGGTGACTAAAACAATACAGAGAAACCCTGTCTCATAAACCAAAAAATAAAATAAAATAAAAAGAAGCCAAATTTAATGTAAATTGTTTAAAACATCTAACAGAATTCCTTTAAAATAATTCTTCAGAAGTTTCCTAATAGGAGGTACCTGGCACTTTTCTCAGGTGATAAATCTTGTACTAAGAGTTGGTAAAGGGAAGACAGTAACACATTGGGCTAAAAACTTTCATCACCTATGTGACATCTCCAAAGATAACCATATTTATCAGATATATCAGTGTGCTGTGTACTTAATAAGATTTATTAAAAATAATATGTAGGATGTAAGATTTTTGTACTATATATGTTTGTAAAATGATTCTGAGGTTATAATTAAGTCGTATTTTAAGCATAAAAGAGTGCAGGTTTTAGGCATAACATTTAATGAAGCAGACTTTTATTAACTAACTTGTTATGGGATGAAAATAATACAGTTGAAAGGAAAAATGAAGCATAATGTTATTTAAAGCCAACAGGAAAGGAAGCAGACAAATTAGCTTTTTACTTAATTATTCTCAACAATTTTCTGGAATTGCTATTTGGTTATATTCACACAAAACTGCAGTCATTTAGAAATGGCTTCCATTATTTTTCTGTCAGCTTGCTCTTCTGGCCATGAACCATGGCTTCCTACCCTGAACTATAACTTATGGAAAATTGTACATGGGTCCAATTTCTAACATCAAAAATATGTGAATGTATCTCAAATCAGAATTTTAAATTGACTGGTTATAAATAAGCTTTCTTTCTGTCCAAATAGAAATATTATGAGATAGTTAAGCCAAAGTTAAAACATTGTTTCCTAGATGCCATAATAATTTATAAAAGTCAAAATATCTCAAGTCAAATTATATATAAATATATGGCAGAAGAAGGAAAATGATGACTCTGATTATGAGGCTTAATGTGGTTTGATGCTGTTCAAATATAAATTCGCTTATTTTGTACTATGATGCCAGCCAGAATATCATTGCACCCCAAGTCCGAAGTGTTGAGAAAACCAATGGGAAATGTGTGCATCATAGTGGAAAATAGGAAACACATGTACAAAAAGTTCTTTAAATCGTTTGTACCTAACACATAGTAACCATTATTAGTTCTATAAAGATAATGTCTACATGGCTCTAAATATATTGAAAACAGTCTTGACATCCCTGCTGATGTCTTATATTTATAAATTAAGTGTCACACAGAAGCAAAATCAAGTTTTACATGGAAGTATCAGCTAGGTTCATCAGACTCAAGAGGTTGGTGAAACTTGGTGACATTTCCAGAAGCCATGTTTGTAAGGAAAGCTGAGTATCCCCTAGGCAAGCATGTTAGATCAGCAGAAGCAAAGACAAATTCTGGCAAAAAGAAACCCCATAAAAATCTGAAATTTAGACTGGAATGCTAAAGAGGATAGGCTTCCATATCACAGAACTGGCAGAAGCCAGAAGTGAGAAACAGCCCCTAGACTTCGTTTTTGTGCTACAGAGCCCTGGCGCATAGAGACCTCCAGTGCTACTGCCATCCCCCAAAAACACTGGTGGCCAAGCTCATTAGGAAACAGAAGCTGCAATAGCACAGTATATAGGTGGTGGCCAAACAGACGACATCAGCAGTGCTTCCTCTGCCTGCCATTCCTATCCAGGGACGACTGGTACCTCACGTTTGTCCTTTATTATTCGAAAGGAAATGCAGAAAATCTAGGCACCTTTGTAACAAACAGACCAGATATGAGGAATATGACGAAGGAAATATAAAATAAAATAATAAAATAAAATAAATAAAACCCCAGGGATAACAGACTACTTTTTTTTCCCCAGGGGCTTTTCTAGACTTGTAAACTTCTATGATACTATAACTGCACATCAAACCAAATGATGGACCATTCTAATCTGCAAAAACAATCTCTAAAATATGTAACGTAGAATTAGTGCTGTTTCCTGAAAATAAAGATAAAAATTCTGAAAATAAAATATTGTTGCTTGAAAACAGCCTACATGCAGAGTTTGTTCCAAGCAATTTCTTGAAATTCACCAACTTAAGTTCCTAAAAGATAATTTGCATCCAAACAGTCTCAAAATATAAATAAATGCAAATTTGTCCCCAGACTGTCCTTACTACTCCGCTCCTTTGGATCACTCACTTGCCATTCTCTGGTGATGACCACATCTGTCCTCATTTCATTGTCTTTCACTTATCTCCATTTAATTTTTCAATAAGGAAAGATCTCTAAACTTGTCTTCACAATTTTTTTTCATCTCTTACTAAATTTTTTTCTACAATGGGACTATTAATTAGTTGAACAGATTACGGCATGTGTTTGCCTTGTAAGAGGCCTCTACCTTAAATAAGCTAGCAATAGAAACCTGGAGCAGTAAGATTTCATCCCATTCTTACACACAATAGAACATGTTAGGAACTTTCATGTGAGATTGATGGCAGGAAGATCGCATAATGTTATACACAGTAAAATTGACGAATGGCATTAGCCACAGAAAAAAGACCATCTACCGCTTTCTCTAAAATTAAAATAGAACCAATGAAAATTTTTTAGAAAGTCACTAGTGATGAATTGCTCTATGAATTAAGTTACATCAAAATAATGTAATGAAATGAAAGCATTGTGCTAATATCAAATAATTTTAAATTTCACTGATATACATTTGAGACTATTTTACTCCAACTTAAAGTGTTTAAAGGGCAGTATTTCACATTTTAAGCAACTACTTTCCTAAATATCAATATCAAAATATGTAATAGCATGTTCGTTCTCAATTATGAAGTCAGAAGGCATAGAAATGTATAAGCCACATAATTGTAGAGGGTTTGTTTGTCTAATATAGAACAACCTGAGTGATTTAAAATACTCTAAATAGTCATTACCATCTAACTGTGAAATGTTCTCCCTTCTAGCTCCCTAAGAATTTCTAGTATTATAATAATGGATTCTAAAGGAATAAATTACATACACACAATCAGTCACTGAAAAGTGTAGGTGGCCCTCACAGCATGACATGATCACACTGCCACACAGGGTTTCTTGTTGACATTAAGTCCCATGCAACTCTGTAGTCTTATACATGAACTTGGTCCGCCCACATGTTTAAGG
Organism: Mesocricetus auratus; assembly: GCF_017639785.1. Classification (NCBI taxonomy): domain Eukaryota; kingdom Metazoa; phylum Chordata; class Mammalia; order Rodentia; family Cricetidae; genus Mesocricetus; species Mesocricetus auratus. The sequence continues at coordinate 4,995,783 of NW_024429207.1, read as the reverse complement.
GGATGTCAAGAATTTCAAGTAATTGCTTGGAACAAACTCTGCATGTAGGCTGCAGCTGATACACCATCTGAGGATAAAATGTAGCGTTTACTGAGGAGTTTTAAATGAGGGAACATGTAGTTAATTACTCAAGCAGATACAAGAAGCACAGTGTTACCCCAGGCTTAAGTCCACTGTTTGTGGCTCCACCTCCCCCTGTCCTGTGTATTCACAAACTGTACAGAAGGTCACTTCCTCCTATGAAAGTCCCTCCCCGTGTGCTCCAGACTGTCTGGGTGCTCTCCTTCCATATATGGATCCCACTGAGCTTTGAAATATTTTTTTAAAAATTGCCTACCAAAATGAACTCTTTTTTTTTTAATTTTTTTATTTTAATTTTAAATAGCTTGTTTTACATGTCAATCCCAGTTCCCTCTCCCTCCCCTCCTCCCGCACTCCCCTTCCACCCTCCCTCCCACCCTATTGCCAAATCCTTCCACATAGGGGATGTCTAGAGTTTATCATTTTACTCTTGGTAGGGTCAAGGCACTCCCCTAAGAGTCCAGGCTGAGAGAGCATCTCTCTTTGTGCTATAGGCACATGAAGACAGATTGTATACCAGGGATAGACACTGATCCACAGCTCAGAGCCCCATATGTTGTCCAGGCCTTCTCACTGACACTCACATTTGGGGGGGTCCAGATCAGTCCCATTCTGGCCTCCCCACTGTCGGTCTGGGGTCCAAGAGCACTCCCCTGTTCAGATCAGCTATCTCTGCTGGTTTTGCCAGCCCATTCTTTGCCAATTTGCTCATCATTCCTCTCTCTGTGTCACTGGGTTCCTTGGGTTCAGTTCAGTGCTTAGTTGTGTGTTTGCCTCTGCTTCCATCAGTCCTATGGGATCTAGAATTTGTGTTTTGAAAATATTCAGTTCCTATATAAATATTCCTACATTTCCATACATTTTAATAGTAAATACTTTTATATGTTTTAATAATTTTAAATTTGCTAATTTCTTTGGGTTTAACATTATCTGTCTCTATCTTTACAGGAAACTACATTTTGAGATCATTTCTAGGTAGAAGTAGTCTATTAGGTACAGAATGCTTCGGTGACCACTGTCTCAGGAAAAATTTTGTCTAATATACATAATAATATAAGTATATTTAAATAAAAAGTGATCAAATTGTAATGATGCTAGCTATTTTCCTGTGTACTTTTTATTTGATAAAATTCTAATAAATATATTTAAAACCAAGGCTGTACTAACATTTCCTTCAGTTGGGCTCTCTCATAAAAAAATTATTCAGAATGGATCATGGTCTTGAATTTGTGAGTTAAACACATAAAACTTTTTTTCCAAGACAGGATTTTCCTGTGTAGCCCTGGGACTTGCTCTGTAAAATAGACTGGCCTTGAACTCAGAAATTCTTCTGCCTCTGAGTCCTGAATACTGGGATTAAAGGTATGTACCACCACTTGTCAGCTGTATAAAACTCTCAAAATAGGAAAAAAAATGAGTCAGAGGAGTGCTGTTATTTTCAACACCATTGATGAATCAAGGTCCTTGTTTCAAGTCAAAGATGCCAGCTACAAATGTTTTATTTCTGTGACAGAAATGCCATGGTTCTGTTGTACAAAGTGTATGAAACAGCAAATCCATAGACATACAAGGTTGGCTAGAGGAGTAGGGGCTGAAGAACCAATAGGTTTTGGGGGGAAACAATGCAAATGTTTTAAAATTAGAAAGTTAAAGTAATTACAGCCTTTCTTGAGCACACCAGAGGCCATTATAATGTAGGAACAATTTAAAAATTTACAGTATCATGGCTGTGGTAGCACACGCCTTTAACTCTAGCATTTGAGAGGGAGTGGCAGGTGTACTCTGCGAGTTCAAGGCCAACCTGGTCTACAGAATGAGTTCCAGGACAGCCAGGATTGTTACACAGAGAAACCCTGTCTCTGTATACCAAAAATAAAAACAAAACAGAAATTATTGGATATGAGTCATAACCCAATAATGCTGCTAGATTAAAAGTGGTTCTGACAAGTATAACTATCAAGAATTTTCTTTTGTTGTTTTCCTAGTTCACTCAGCAAATACTTATTTGGATACTTATTTTTAAGGTCAGGTCTAAAAGAAGAACAGCATACATCTTTTTCTTTTTACTCAAAGAGAGATAGAGCAGCTAATGAGGGAAGAGCTGGCAGGGTTGTTGTTAAGCCTAACATACACAAGGAATGATGTGGCAGAAGAGGAAACACTTACAGAATAGAATACACATAGTTTTTAATCAAATAAGTGGAAATGTACTGAATGAACTCCAAAGTCTTTGTGATTAACCCAAAGAAGCCGTGGGAGGGATGTATATGACACAGGTTGATGGGATACAATACTTTTAAATGTAGAGTAAATGAAAAAATGAGATTTTTAGGAAGAAAAGCATGTAAAGCAATATTCAGCAGCCAAGAACTGTGAGTTCTTAAAATTTGTGCCTCCCTTCAGCTATGCTGGACCCTATGACTCTTACAGAGAAAAGTTTACAGCAGAGAAGCCAGGTCATGTGGCTGCAATCTAGGAAATTAACAAGAAATATATCGGTTCTAATATGTAAACAAGGAAGAATAATTCCAGCTGTTCACCATGGAGCAGTGCTTGGTAGTGTCAGTAAAATATAGACGATGTGCTAGTACGCAGGCCAGGGAGATGAATAAATATCAATTCTTATCCTCACAGGTAGCATTATATGGTGAGGGAGAAAAGTAAATCAACACACGGTATGTGATGTAAAATAAATGTCATAATTGACAGAATCAATGCGAATAGAGACACACGCATGGGGAGTTTGTCTCAGCAGAAAGAATGAAGAGGAGCAATAGTAGTTTCTAAGTAGAAATGGCATATGAATTATAAGCAAAGACAAAAGAAACAAAGAAACAAAATATCTACTTCTGGGAATAATTTTCTAACATGGGACATGAATACTATCCCAACTTCAAAACAGGCAAAAAAAACCAAAACAAAACAACAACAAAAAAAAAACAACCAGGAAACCAGGAGTAATATTGGAAAAAAAATATCAGGTGTTAAATGGGCTGAAGTACTGGATTCTAATCCCTGAGAGATGTGAATAAGGATGGGAGTCCTAAAATGGACCAGATTTTCCTGACCCCAAGCATTAGTTATCACAATACAGAAAGAAATAGAAAGGCCAAGTACCTTCATAAGAACTGTGGTCAAAGCATCCCAGTTAATTGTCACACAGACTACAAAGAGTTAGAGAAGACTCTGGGTGGCTGTCCATGAGCCTGACCTTTGGTCTTTAATTTGTATGTCCAAGGGAAGAAACTACCCAAATCTGGTGAAAGATTGGATGTAAATCCTTAATATTAACATTGACAAGTCCCAGAAACGTTTCAAGTCTACAAAGAGTGCATGGTCCCATCAGCTAGATTAGAAAGACACTATAATACAGGAAACACTATTTTTGTTATGTTTTTCAAGACAGGGTTTTTCTGTGTAGCTTTGGACCCTATTCTGGCATTCCTGTAGACCAGGATGGCCTTAAACTCACAGACATCTGCCTGCCTCTGCCTCCCAATTGCTGGGACTAAAGGTGTGTGCCAGAAAAGGCCAGCACAAGAAGCACCTTTTGGATTTCTTAAGTGAAGGTGAATAATAAAATAGTACCTTTAGTGGCCTGGGGTAATTTAAAGGTGAATACAACAACCCATATGAATGCATTTTAAAAACGGAAGATTTACATACTAATAAATGAAAGCTACAATGAGACACTATATATTAACAAAAATCAATGCAGTCACAAATTATCCAATGAAGATAGTATACACATTTTTCCATGTCCTGAGAAACAATCGGATAACCCCCCAAGGAAATTAGGAGTGAATGTTGGTTGCGCAGGCCTTTATCCCTGCACTCTGGAGGCAGAGGCAGGTGGATCTCTTTGAGTTCTAGGCCAGCCTGGTCTGCAGAGGGAGTCCCAGGACAGCCAGGAATAGACAGAGAACCCGTTTTGAAAATCAAAAAAACAAAACAAAACAAAACTCATCCCAGATCATAAAGTTTAAAAAAAATTAAAGAATTATTTAATCAACCTTTAAAATTTTCTCACTTAAGATTGGGGACAGAATTCAGTGGACCAGTACTTTTGACTGGCATACAGGAAACTAAGAAATTAAATTTTCATCCTGTTTACACAAAGGTTGAGGGAAATCTAGGGTACATGAGACCCTGTCTGACAACAAAAATCAAAGCAATGACAGGTCTACTTTAAAAGACACTGTTAATATAGGCTCTCCATTATTACTTAGAATCCTAGCTGGGGTCATCTTTGTGTATCTCTATATAATTCCCTAGTGCCAGATTTCTTTTTAAACCTATAATGGCTCCCTCAACTGATGTGTCTCTTTTCTTGCTCCCCTCTATTCATCTCCTGACTCCATCTTCCTGATCCCTCATGTTCTCCTCTTCTCCCCTCCTCTTTCTTCTACCTCTCCCCCCATGCTCTGAATTTGTTCAGGAGCTCTTGTTCCTTTCTGTAAGAACACTAGCACTACACTAACCCCACCCCCTGACAATGGGCGGGGGCATGCATAAAATTGCAGCTACATTATCACTACATCACTTGTTATGGGACTCAATGCGCATGTGCAGCTCCCCCTTTTTAAGCTCCATGCCACCGACCTCTCTGTACTGCCTAGGTTGGTTCCTTCTCACCCCCCCTTCCTTTCCTGTCTATCTATAAACTCCATGTGGGACTGTTGACTCACAGTTTGTATCTCCTTACTGGGTAAACTTTAGACATTTAACAACACTTTCCTCTTCTCAATGGGAGAGTCCTCCTTGTTTCCTAGCTTCTCTGATGGTGTGGATTTTAGTCTGGTAAAATGCTCCATGTCTAATATCCATATATGAGTGGGTACATAACTTGTTTGTCATTTTTGGGACTGGGTTACCTCACTAATGATGATTTCTCCTAGTGTCATATATTTGCCTGCAATGATTCCATTGTTTTTTTTTTCTGATGAGTAGTACTCCATTGTGTAAATGTACCAATTTTCTCTATCCACTTTTCAGGTGAGGGGCATCTAGGTTGCTTCCAGGTTCTAGCTATTACAAATAATGCTGCTATGAACATAGTGGAACAGATGACCTTGTTGTATGAATATGCATCTTTTGGATATATGTCTAAGAGTTGGATTGCTAGATCTTGTGGTAGACTCCCATTTTCCTGAAGAATCTCCATACTGATTTCCAAAGTGGCTGTACGAGTTGGCACTGCCACCAACAGTGTAGGGGTGTTCCCCTTTCTCCACATCCTCTTCAGCATAAACTGTTATTGGTATTTTCGATTTTAGCCATTCTGAAAGGAGTGACACAGTATCTCAGAGTTGTTTTGATTTACAATTCCCTAATGGGTAAGGATGTTGAGCAAAGTGTCTCTCAGTCATTTTAGACTTCTCTATTGAGAATTCTGTATTTAGTACTTTAGCCCACTTTTTAATTGGATCCTTTGGTGTTTTGGAGACTTGCTTCTTGAGTTCTTTGTAAATTTTGGAGACCAGCCATCTGTCAGATGTGGGGTTAGTGAATATCTTTTCCCATTCTGTGGACTGCCTTTTTTTCTTGTTGACTGTGTCTTTTGCCTTATAGGAGCTTTTCAGTTTCAGGAGGTCCCAGTTATTAATTGTTGATCTCAGTGTCTGTGCTACTGGAGTTATGCTCAGGAAGTGGTCTCCTGTACCAATTTGTTCAAAGGTACCTCCCACTTTCTCTTATAAGAGGTTCAGTGCGGCAGGATTTACGTTGAAGTCTTTGATCCATTTGGACTTAAGTTTTGTTCATGATGGTAGATATGGGATCTATCTGCAATCATCTACATGTCCACATCTAGTTATGCCAGCATCATTTGTTGAAGATGCATTCTTCTTTCTATTGTGTATTTTATCTTCTTAAATGCCCTTCCCCTATAATGAGAATGATGACTACCTTAAATCCCATCCTAGATCCTTCATCTAGTAGCTGATGGAAGCAGAAGCAAAGATCCACAGCTAAGCATTGAGCTGAATTTCTTGAATCCAGTTTTAGAGAGGAGTGATAAATAAAGGGTTCCATAGCATGCTGGGAAAACCCCCATAAACAGCTTACCTGACCAAGTGGAAACTCATGGATCTCAGTCCGACAGCTGGAGAACCAAATAAGACCAAGTCAGGCCCCCTAAATGTGGGTGTCAGTTATGGGTCCTCTGGCAGTGGAACCAGGATATAATCCTAGTGAACCAATGAATTAGCCTAGAAATATGGGAGAAAGCCTAGGCCCTGCCCCAAATGACTTGACAAATTTTTATGATCCTGCATGGAAGGGCTCAACCTCCCTGGAGAGTGGATGTGGAATGGGATGGGGGAAGGGGGCTGGCATGGGTAGATGGGAGGGAGAGGGAAGTGGGATTGATATGTAAAATAATGTTGTTTCTAATTTAAATAAAATTTATTAAATAAAAAAGAATAAATACAAAATAAATGTTAAAAAGAGACACTGTTCAGAAATTGAAAAGGAACCATTACTCAGTAGGGAAAACAACTTTCAGGATATAAATCCTGAAATATAAATCCTGAAAATTGATAAAAGATACATTTGATAAAAGAATGGAGAAGAAATCCAGTTAGAAACTACAGAAGTATATTTTTACAAACTGGAAAATGTTTTAATGGCATTTTGAGAACAGCAACAACAAAACATATTCCAATAGCCAAAACATGTAAGCCAATATCTAAATTGACTATCTAATTCTATAAGCCCTGTGGTAGCTAAAAGTGGAAATACTGGCAGTCACAAAATATTGAGAAAAGGGGCACAAGTGAGTTTTACATAAGAGCATGCAAATAAAAACATAAGGGCATTTTAGAAAGCAATTTGATATTTTCATAAAAGTAAACACATACTTAGTATGTGAACTCCAGGAGAAAACATACGACAGGCAAACTCTACTTTGTAGATATTTGCCCAAGATGAATGAAATCTATGACCATACAACACCTGTGTTTTAATACTTACAGCACATGTATTCCAAAACAAACAAACAAACAATCACTGAATCACAACTAAAAAAGTATGTTTTTGGTAAATACCTCAATATAGAGCATATTATCATTCAATGAAATATTGTTTAAGGATACAAAAGTCATAGAAGCACACATGCACAACAGAGAATGAAAACTCCTCTGAAGCTACAATTGTATCTGAGCAACCCATTGGGGAAGTAGGTATGTGTACCACAGGTGACTGTAAGGTGTCAAAGTAAGGCTAGCCAGAGAGAGAATATTGGCAGTGTGTGGGTCAGTGCCAAGTGTCACCATGTGTTTTTTGTTTGTAAAGAATTTATTTATGTAATTATTTTAGTGTGTTTGTCTGTGTGTTTGGGTACCTGGTTCCAACTATGCAGGTAGAGAACATCTGTGTCCTTTTGTATCACTCTCTGAATTTCCTTTGGAAGCAGGGTCTCTCCCTCAACCTGGTTGTTTGCAGTTCTCCTAGGCTGGAAGTCTGAAAGCCCCAATGATGCTCCTGTCTCCACTCCCCTGTGAGGCCACCTGACTTGTTATATGGATACTGTCACCCACACTCTGGACTTAATGAATGTCAAAAGTAAGCACTCCTAACCTCCAAGTCAGCTCTCTAAACCCTGTGCATGTACTAGTTTGTTATTTTGTTTTCACAAATAGGATTTCTTTCTTACTTCAAATATCTCTTTCTTTCTTTTTCACATTGACTTATATAGCATGTGTCTTGGGTTATAGAGAAGGGCATGCATGTCACATGTCACATTGTGCATATGGAGATCTGAGGAAAACATCCTGGAGTCAGTTCTCCCTTCCACCTTGTGGGTACCAGGGACAGAACTCAAGTTGTCAGGCTTGAGCCATTCACTAACCCACAGATTAAAATTCTTCTGGCAATACAGGAGGTTTTCTCAAGCAGTTATAGTAATAAATTGTGTCTTTCATGATAACATTATAATAATGTGGTATTTGGGGAGATATTGGGTAAAATGTACAAATTATGACCTAAAGGGCAAGATGTCAGAAAACAAAATTGACTATTGAAATGAAAAATCTCATTTACAAATCATTTTATCTTTGTACCTCTTATTGAGCAGTAATGTTTTATCTTGTAGAACAATTTAGGATGTGTTATTTCAGTTTCTTTGTGGAATAATGAATAGAATATGTTGCTTAGACCTCAAACTGGCATTGTATCTGAAGATAAAGATGTTCAAGATTAGAAAGCTATTATTCTTTTTTATATACCAATGGTTTACTGTTCAGTAGGATTTATTTTAAGTTACTTTACAACATGAACTTCACTATTTCTTTCATGTTTTCTTTAACACATAGGTATGTAGAGCTAAAGATACAATGACTAGGTATATTTATTCTCAAATGGCATGCAGTCTTAATAGGAGCACTAAATAAAATTATATACTGAAATTCATGCTTAGAATCTTGCATTTATTATGTGAATCAGTACTGGCATGTATACCTTTGCAGGAACCAATAGCTTTCTACTTAGACCTAACATCTGCACAACAAGGGAAATCATGCCTACTACAGGAAATCTAGCCCACTGCCCAGGGCTAGTGAAGTAACACATATTTGAGAAGCTATGAATACTACTTTACTAAATGAACATAATCCTGCACCATAACCTAAATATTTGGTCTTATACCTATACATGATTATAGTCCTCACCCTCATCAAGGAAAACTTCTCTTTACAACAGAGTTGGTGTACAGAGACCATTATAGAATACCACAACCAATCAAAATGCAGTTTTGGAGCTCATTACGAATAGATACATCTAAGATGCAACCCTTGCATCCAAGACTCAAAAAACATTTCAGAAAAGGGGACAGAACAATTGTAAGAGCCAGATGATGAGGGAGTTTGCTGTGAGACTATATGACCTAGGAATGCCAGAGTTACATTCATGAAGTTACTGTGCCAGGAGTGCTTAAACATGAGTTGAACAGGAACAACTGAATAGACATGCTAGCATGGGCATGGAAAACTTTGATATCTTAATTGTAGACAAAGAACAATAGTCAACTAAAGAATTCTGACGGCATGTTCCAGGCTTCTCCAGGAAGAACACACCAGTTGATTATCCAATACCAAATGGCCAGCTCTGATAACACATATACAAGGAACATTATTCAGACTGAGCAGACTGTATTTAATATTTAGGAGTCTGTGTGTAAATACATACAATGAAATTATATGTAGCAACCATTAATGAAAAAAGAGGCCAAGATTATGAAAGAGCACAAGGGGCGGGTACAGGGGAGGGGTTGGAGGAATCAAATGTAAGATGAAAATGATGTATTTATAATCACAAAAAACAAATTAAATAATTTAACTGAGGTGTTGAGTTGTCTCATTATGATATCTGTGGAGGGTATTAAAATAAGAGAGTAACATCTTAAATCTAAGGGATGTTTCTTCCTTTCAAAACCTTACATTGGATTGTTTTCTTTATAATTGAACATTTTTAAACAACTGATTTCTTTATTTTCTATCTAACTCCTGTGTCACATAGAGAATATCTACCATGCCATCCAGTAGGAAGAAACATGATGAAAATGGAATAAGGAAGCCCTGGTAAGTCAGTTTTTTATAAATTATGTCCTTAAAGATAAACCCTGCATGTGGTTCAAAATGTATTGATTAGTAACAACTGTTTCTGTAATGCCCATTCTTTTGAATGTCCTCTGAAATGACAGGGTCTATTCAAGAGCCCCATACAAGAACTGACTACCAAGAAGGACGCAGTATAAAGGTGTTGGCCAAAACTTCCAAAGTAAATGGTAATTTTAAACTCACAGGAAACTTATTGATGTCCGTGTTTGCACCTCTTCCTTTGATCTGTATCATTCATAAGATGCTTGACAAAGGGATTATTATGTGACTGACTTAAAGTGCCTCTCCAGCCCTTTGCCATTAGCCATTCTGCATGCAAATACTGAGAAATTAAATATGAGCAGAAAGCATTTTGAAAAACTAGTTGCATTATTTTAAAACCTGAGCTCTTTTTCTTTTGAAAAGATAAACTCTAAATAAACTCTCTCCAAGATTTTAAAATCGCTATCTCTTGTCTTTGGTTGTCCCATCACCATTCAAGCTGTTAGCAACTCCAATACCTTTCGGATTCCTGTATGGATGTCATATATAAGATATAAATTTGTTACTGTACAATATATACAAACAAAAGATGAAATGTCCTCCGCAAAGAAGTGAGCTATGTGTATTATACTTCTCAAATGTCTGCCACTCGGGAGAGTTCCGAGAGAAATTTCTAACTAATTCCAAGAATATACTGTCATAATGTTGCAATATGATGTTGAAATCCTAAAAATTCATGATGTTATTTTTCCAAAATATTTTATACAGAAAAATAGACAATATGCTTTAAACAATTTAAGAGGCAGGCAGATCTCTGTGAATTCAAGGCCATGGTTTAAACAGTTTAAATCCTATTCTGAGACCTTATAGCTTCCAAACAATATTAGTTAGCAACAATCGCCAATAAAATTGAATATTTGATCTCAATACTAGCATAATTTGCCTATCCTACATTTCAATTCTTACTGAATTCAAGTTTACCACGATAGAAGCATTGCTCTTATACTCCTGACTCCTGATGTGTCAGTCTAAGATCCCGCCAACAGAAATGACAAATTTTGACAAAGTTTGCATTAGCAGCCTGATTTTCCCCAGAATTCATAAATCATTTGTTCATTCTTTGCTCCTAAACTCTTAACTACTTCATCTCCACTATGTCAACATCAGAACAAATGGCTTAAGAACTCTCAGTGAATAGGCTAATGGTTCAGGCCCCTCTAGACAATCCAAAAATTGATTGAGATTTCATATGTCAGCGATCATAGTGTGTGCTTTGTCATTTCACAGAATCCAGCCTCAGTTCTGTTATTTGATACTTAGCTACAGATCTGAAAGTTCAAAATCTACTTAATTCAGTGTTTTCCCCATATAAAATCTCAGAATAGTAAACAAATCACTAACATGAGATATGCAGCATCCAGATGCATTTTCAATATAGAGATAGCATCAGTGAAAGCTTCCTGGCTTCCAATTTGTCTAATGTTATAACACTGTTATTATTGCTGGATATGCCCCATTCTAAAATATCGTTTATTATTTAGTTTATTTTATAACAAGCTGTATATATATACATATATAAATATACACATGCTTGTGCATGTATATTTTTGTATCTATAAGTTAAGCCCATTACTTTCAGACTTTTGAGATGTTTGTGAAGTTTTAAAAACTCCAATTTACATTTTTCAAGAATTCCATTGTCTTTTATCTCTTACTGCTTCCTCACATTAGATTAGCACTGATGATATTTATATGATATGCAAGTAGCTAGATATTACTTAAGTGTAATTTTAAATGCTGAAGTTTTGCTCATTAGGATACCATTAGGAATAGCAATTTAAAAGGTGATTCGTTTAAATAATAATCCAATGATCAAACATTGAAATGTTAGGCCTTTTAAATTGATGTGGAATTTTTCAGATATGTCTTTCTATATGGTCTCTTCCTTTTCATGTCAACCCATCCATCACAGGCTGTATCACTAACGGGAACCTGGCTGCATCATTTCCTATCTAAGGCCACACAGGGTTTTCACTGTACTTAGATGGGATGTCAGATTTCTTTCACTGGGTCATCAGAACCTCTTGTGCCTTTCTCTTCCCTCTTGCACTGGTACAATCCAGATTCATTCTCTTCTCTACTCGTTCTGGATGTTTCAGTCACCACACTGTGTGCCTTTTACTTCCCCAATCATGCCAGCTAGTCCTGTATTCAGGAAATTGTCCATGCAGGTTTTCTCTCTAAATTCAAATGCTGCTTTCACTGAATCTCAAACTCTACATTATCATCTCCTCTTCACCTATATGATATTGAGAACTTTCCTTGTTACATCTAAGCTTTGGGGATATTTGTGGTATACTTCTTCAAACACTCAGAGGAACGTGCAATGAAAGCACAGTGTAGGTGCAAACTTCAGGACTCCTAACACCTACCAACAAGATTCCTGGCACATAAATATTTGTTAAGGAGAAGAGTGGTGCTTACATTAAACTTCCTTAACTAAAGACTAAGATTACTTTTCTCATGCATTCCCGTTTTGCCATTATTCACATTAATTACAGCTTGCAACTAAAAATTATTACAGTGATGGATCCAAAGTGGTATTTTTCTTCCTTCCCAGTGTTACCACATATTATAGCAATGTTTGCTATAGAACTGTGCCTCTAAACTTCAAAATGAAGATCTAAGTAAGAAGTGCACTTTGATGTTTCCTCCACTTTCTAATAAGGGATGTCAAAACATAAAATGAAGCTTAAATGATAATAGAAGAATATGAGAAGTTGTGTCCCTGAAGAAGGTCCATCTCATTCTGAACTGGATATTCAAAATCTGAGATTGATAAAGTGATTGTACCTCACCTGCCCTTATCCACATAGTAACACACTCATATTCGGTAGAAAACAAAAATCATTAGTGAAAGGATACATTCTATAAATTTTCTAGGTGTCATGTGTGTTTTGTGTTTTAAGATTTTTCTATGTTTAGAAAGAAAACTGTTGTGTGCCTTCAAGTGTTATTTAGTCTCTGAAAAATGCATGTTTCTCAGATAACTAAGTAAAAAGATGCTGTCATAAATACTAAGACTCCTTGTATTGACTCATGAGGACGTTCATATAAAGGAAGCAAAAACCTGAGCTTAAACAGGCAGTTGGCAGAGGATCCTGTGGATGTCTATGCCTTGAAAGGTTAAGCTTTGTCTATACTAAGAAGTCTCATATACTATTAACTTATTTATGCATTCTCTAATCAAACCTAATCATTTAAAGGCAATATTTCCCTTACTTGATGCTAATTTGATGACTCATTTGACTTAAAATGAAGAATGAACCATTCCACTTTTTATCTAATACATTGACTGTAAATGTACACATTGCTTTATTCACTAAACAATCCCCACCTCATTACTGAAACACTGTAGAACTTGATTTCAGCAGTGGAAAAAAATGTGAAGGCTTTACTTTCCTCATCAAAGGTCTAAAGAGATGGCCTAACAGGTAGGAAACACATATTTCCCTTTTGGAGACTTGGGTCTCAAAACCTAGGTTGAGTAGGTAACAATTGGGTAGTTATCAGTTGACTGTGATTCCAATCCCACATGTCTAGAGGGTCTTACATTCTCCTTTGCTTCTGTAGGTACCCATACTCGTGTGTACATTGCTCCCTACACACACATACACAAAATTAGAAGCATAAAATGAATCTTTATGAAAGGACATGTGAAATGAACCTCCTCTTCCTTCACTATGTGGTTTTCCCTACTTTGGATATTTTTTTACTGACACCTGCTTTTCCTCTGATAATTTTATACCACATTTCTTTTCCCTTCCTTTTTGAAATGATTAGGCTGCCTGCAGTACTTGTTTCTAAAACTCAAATCAATTCTCCAGTTATTAGTTTGGCTCAACCCACCAGCAATATTGAAAGTGACATTCACAGTATTTCTTCAAGACGATAGTGAACCTGAACTCCATGCTTCTGCCAAAGCACTCCTGTTCCTGATTTCATGATGGTATTTTTAGTTTCTAGTAATTTGGGAAAAGGTGATAGGTGACGAATCAGAAATAAAGTGGAACAATATGGTACCCAGCTCCATCTATATATATATAACACCTAGAAAATGTATAGAAAAGTGTATTTCCATTCCAATAACACCTGTGACATTTAGACAGTCTATAGAATTTCTGCTCTGAGTCTTTGCCTCTATCATATGCAGGAACTAGCTTTCTCTAAATATAGTCAGAGACCTGAAACTAGTCAGACACTCAGAGAGTATATGGTGCAGTAAATCATAAGTTTGTGTGCATTTACACCCTTTATAAATGGGTTAATGAAACCAGTGTCATATGTGGAAACACTTAGAAACCTCATACCAAGAAACACAGTGGCAACTTGAACTACAAGAAACTTTACAATATACTCATGATCTTTGTGTCCAACAATATTCCACCAATAAAAGTTATATTTGCACAATTTACATATCATATTTTCTGGGATACACTTCCTTTTATGTAGTTGGAGACAATGTGCTCATTAACACAGCATATATCCCTGATTTACATTTAACTATCTTGCTAGCAAACGACAGATTTTCATTCACACAGTTCTTCACATACGTCTTCTTGATTTTTCTTCCAGCAACATTTTATCTTTCCTGTTTAAGAGGCAAAGCTATTTTACATTTTATACCTTTTCTATGTAAATTACTAGTAAATAAGTAAAGGGACTTAAAACCCTTGGCAACTGGCCCCTTGGTAATATCTATATTTAAATAATTCAAAAATAAACATTATGATCATTTTTAAAAGTACTGAATGTCCCCCTCCTTCTCCTCCTATGTCTCTCTTTCATTCTGAATTTTCAGTTGTAACATTATACACATGCTCAAAACAAGATAAAGTGAGGTTATCAGTTCATTTCTATAAGGAGAGTGGTTGCAGGCAAGGTATAGAACAACTGAAAAGAAAAGAGGTAATATGTTGACAGTTCCTGTTGAAACAAACGACATGATTGACTGGAAAATCCAATAAAAAGTTCACCCAGAAGACAAAGCTATCAAAGCACCTGCCCACACACAGACACTCACCTCTGCAAGTTCTTCTCTGGAGGTCACTGCAGAGCTCCAGGGTAGACTGGCTGCCAGCAAACTAAGGGAGGTTTGCCTCAGTCTGCTGGTCTGCCTCAGGTGGAGAATGGTGGTCACGTGGTTGCTTAGCCTAGGGTGTACCTTTTAGGTAACAGATTTTCACCTGGAGAGAGAAAAGCATGTCTTACATAGGAGCCAATACTTCAATATCTTGCTCAAGAATAATGCACAAATAAAAATTAAAGGGTTATGGCAATTCTTATGTTTCTGTATCATAATTTTCTGAGGTTTGAAGGTTTTTTTGTGAAATATATATGTGCATTTGTAGTTTTATACATTTTCACTGAATATAAAGGTAACACACTGAAAACATATGTTTGGTGGTGGTTAAGTAGTAAAATCATTAAGGCTCTGTTACTCATCTTGTTGGCATTGGAATGAATCTTGTTAGGATATCTAAGTTGTACTTTTGGGGTCTAATGGAAAGATGTATTGGTATGCATCTAACCTGCTCACTTTATAATAGTACATTAAAGATTCAGGAAAAAATAAAAATAAATTCAGCATAGCACAAAGGATTTGCCTCTTAAAATCCTTTACTCTAATAAGAGTAAGAGTAAGTGGCAATCATACTCCACCTCACCAGAGAAGTCTCCTTTTCTCTTGTATTCCATCCATGGATACCCCATTGGTACAATGGTTTGGGCTACCTCTGCCCTCTCCTCCAACACAAGGGAGACAAAATGAGTTGTCTGATTGCCTGATGAGTTTCCATAAAATGTGAGTGATTCTAGGAATATTCTGTGTGTGTGTGTGTGTGTGTGTGCGTGCGTGCATGCGCGTGTGTGTGCATGTGTGTGTGTGTGTGCATATGTGTGTTGTGTACATGCATGCTTACTCGCACATGTACACATGTGTTTAGGTGCTAGTGTTTATGAGGGAATGTGGACTGATCAGATATTAACCATAAGAACACATCTTCAATTGCTTCTCTACCTTATTTTTTGACTTTGGGGCTGTCATTGAACCTTGAGCTTGCCCTTTTGTATACAATGGCTGGCCAGCATGATGCCAGGATCTGTCTTTCTTCACACCATTACTTGTACTGTGTTCAGAGATGCATGCCATGAACTATGCAGAATTTTACACGGGCTCTGGGTATCATAACTCACGTCCTCAAGCTTGACCAATAAGCACTTTTCTCATTGAGGTCCTAAAACCTTGTTTTTTGCATAGCCACATTTAGATATTAGTGGAGGGTTTATGTACATATGGATATACATTGTTAGCCAGCTCCTAATATTATATTGTATGTTTTGATGCGTGCACACATTAATGGGTCATCATTTGTAGTTACTAATTATATACATTGATTTAAATACACATAATTGCCTTGCTATTAAAACATTCAAACTCTTTTCTTCTAGGTATTTTGAAATATACAAAATTACTGGCTACAATCACCTTGCTTTGACATAGAACTCAGACTTTATTACTGTTTTTTGTTTGTTTGTTTGTTTTTCAAAATAGGGTTTCTCTGTGTAGCTTTGGAGCATATCCTGGCATTTGCTCTGTTGACCAGGCTGGCCTCGAACTCACAGAGACCCACCTGCCTATGACTCCCGAGTGCTAGGATAAAAGGCATGCACCACCAACACCTGACTAAATTTTTTACTGTTTTCTGTAACGTCTTATCTGTTTTCCAACTTCTTTGCCCTTCATCCTTTTATAACTTGGGTTTTTAGTCGATCATGAAAAAAAACCAATTTTCCTGAAACTTATGAGAGGCACTGCAGCTCCTCAATGTAGCCCTCCTTTCCCTTTAAATATTGGAAACTAATACTCTGTAATAAAAAAGCACAAAAGAGTAACTAGATCTGGGCCAGATGAGAGGTCTCAGTGAGCACAGTGCTTTCCATGCAAGTGTGAGAAACAAAGTTCAATGACCAGAACTCATGTAAAAGGCCAGACATGGTGGCAAACTCTTCTAATCCCAGTTGAGGGTAAATTGAGGTAGGTTATACTTGTGACTTAATGGCTAGCCAGCTGATCCAAATTGGCAAGCCCAGGACCCAGAGATAGAGACCCTATCTCAGAAAA
Organism: Mesocricetus auratus; assembly: GCF_017639785.1. Taxonomy (NCBI): domain Eukaryota; kingdom Metazoa; phylum Chordata; class Mammalia; order Rodentia; family Cricetidae; genus Mesocricetus; species Mesocricetus auratus. Next base: position 4,978,923 of record NW_024429207.1, on the reverse strand, counting down.
ATTATTGGTGGGTGGTGTCTTAAGAAAAATGAAACCCAGGGTTGTCCCTTGTCTTTTACACTCACATTTAATTACATAAATTTGCACATACCCATACCTATATGTAACTGCACACATGTAGGAAAATGTTCCTACCCATACACAACTCAACAACAACAAATACGATAATTGCATCAATAAAAATATTAGTTTCTTCTAAGTCATACAAAGGTTTAACATATACAATGTGTGGGTGGCTGGGTGAGAGGGGGGGACTTGAACTAGTTTTGGGGAATCCAGCATGGGACTGATCAAGACCCCCTGAATGTGAGTGTCAGTGAGGAGGCCTAGGTAATCTATTGAGCCTTGGGCAGCAGATCAGTACCCATCCTGAGTATACACACGGACTTTGGACTCCCATCCAACAATGTGAGGTGCACTCTCACCCTGAACTCTTGGGGAAGGGTCTAGGCCCTGCCCTATATGAAATGACAGACTATGGACACCCCCATGGAGGGCCTCACCCTCCCTGGGGGAATGAGGGGATAACGGGGGGGGGGTTGGGGGGAGGGCACGGGAGGAGGGGAGGGAAAGGGAGAGTGACCTGGAACTGACTTGTGAAGCAACTTTGTTTCTTATCTAAATTTAAACTGAAAAATAAATAAAAAAAATAAAAAAATATTTTCCTAATATATGTACATGTACATAGACAAAAAGCATCTCACTGTTCTTTACTACCAAAGTGTGAATTCTTGGGAAGATTGCTGCTCTCAGTCTTAGTGTGGCAATGAAATATTTGGGCTTTCATGTCATTTTCTTTTTTAGAGTTTGGGTACATTGCCAGTCTTTAATGAAGATCATAGCTAAATAAATGACTCAACAGTCAACCTCCTGGTAATGGTTGTATTTAGCTTTTAGGGTAATCGTAACATCACTGTGGTATTAGTAATCTCATCAACTTTTTGGTTAGGGATGGATAAATAACTAGCTTTTAGTATGTAAATTACCAACAAAAACGTTTTGCAGAAAATGGGTCAGGTTAGAGATGTAAATGAGGCCTAAAATGTCTCATTAGGTTTTGAATTGCCTTTTTTTTTTCCTCAAGCATTATAAATCTTGTGAGCTTTTGGGGTAATTTTCTTGCTTGAATAAGTTAGTAAGGTCTTTTCCAATAATAAATGAACAAAAATACCTCTAAAACTAATTCTGCTTGAAAAGACAGAACAAATTGAATGTTGAAGTATCATTTATTAGAAAGTTGCCCAATATTTCTGTTTCCTTGTAGTTTTAGATAATAAGGTGCCCAGGGCACGGGTAAAGATGCACAGATTTCACCTCCCATCCCAGTGCTCAGGTAGGAAGAGAAATCCCTATCAATGAGTCCTGTCTAAAGTCAGTTGTTCATTTGAAGTGTGCTTATCAGACACGGGTAGTGTTCATCAAGGGTAGAGTATGAATCTTATCTTTGGTGAAGAGGTGGATCATCTTCACCAAAGACTGTGAAGAATGTTTCTTTGGTTGTGTTCTATGAGAGCCCATCTACATTGCTCATTACCAAACTGTGTGTCAAGAACAAATGCGAAGTACAGTTGTGGTTTCCCTAACAGTAGAGGTCTTGGGTCAGTGTACTCTGTGAAGTGATAACCATGGATGTGGAAACCAGGTGACTCTGTTTTAGATCTGAGACAGTGACGAAATAGTGCCATACCACGGAGTGAGACAGTCAGGAGGCAGTTCAACACATCTTATTTAACCATGTTAGTTTCTACTCCACAGACTCCTAATTTACAGCAGCCTAAATTAGCCTTTTGTGACAAAACATGAAGTGTTAGTTGGGTATGTGCATATCTATCACAGCATTGCCAATGTTTAGGACAGTTTAACATATCAAACTCATGACAGGGGGCTGAATTTGTTACTGCAAAAGCTGCAAAAGTGAAATAGTAAATATGCAATTACAGCAACTACCTATATTTGACGAGCTTCAAGATATCTAAAAGGGAAATCAATAGACCTGCTGTCATCATTTGGTTTCTTTTTGTGTAGGAGCCAATTGAGGTTAAAAAGTCCATGACCATGAAATTGCATTAGGAGAATTTTCATTTGTATCATCGGGTATGGTCAGTACTACTACATGGACTCTCAAGAAAACCAGCTCTGAAATGCTAACGGCAGTGATTGTCCAATTCTCCATACATCTACTTTCATATTTCCCCAAAGTAAGCCTTATAATTGATCTTTACAAAAGAAGTGTGGTGGCTTGAATAAGAATGGTCACCACAGGCTCATATTTTGGAATGGTTGCTCATTATGGAGTAGTACAATTTAAGAGGGATTAAGAGGTGTGATCTTAGGGTAGTTGAGGCCTGGTGAAAGGAAGTGTGACAGTAGGGGTGGGCTTTCAGGTTTCCAAAAGCCAAAGCCATTACCAATCTTCTTCCTTCTGCCTGAAGATCTGGAAACAGAACTCTCAGCTACTTCTCCAGCACCAGGTCTGCCTGAATGCCACCATGCTCCCCATCACGAAAACTAAACCTCTGAAGCTGGAAGGAAGAAGCCATCTAAATGCTTTATGTTATAAGAGTTGCCATGGTCATGGTGTCTGTTCACAGCAATGGAACATCAACTAAGAAAAGTTCTGTTTATTTTTTTAAGCAATCCAAATTTATAACAAGTTCTTATACATGAGATTTTACTCCTTTATTATTTCACACAGGAAGAAAATATAGGAGACAACATTATTCACAAAGTCATTTGTATTGCCTACTAAGTTTTTATAGATAAATAAGAGGTATTCCCATGTATTTTAGGAAAGGATAAGGGGGGATTTGACAAAAGACACTAAGGATGTTCAGAGCCATCTCAGTGAGTAAATCAAGAGAGCTCCTCAGATGTTCTTAGCTGTATCCGGGCATGTACTTTGATGGAAGACAGTTACTTCAGTAGACAGGACAAATAATTTGAGAATGAAGTGTGTATTCTGACATGTATTTATGTGGTCTATATGCCATCATGTCACCTTTTATTCTCCTCCTACTAAAATCATAATGTTGACCTCCTTAAATCTCACACAAATTTACTTCTCACCCCTGAGACCTCAGAGTACTTTTTACAATTTTTATGATAGTTCCATGATTCAGATGATCTGGAAAACTCTCACTATCTTGTCAGGATCTTCATTCAACATTCGAATGTCTAGGCATCAAGGGAGCAAGCAGCATAGCCGCTGATTATCTTCCTTATATGCTCTGACTTCCCTCTCTTTCATAAATGCAGAAGAGTCCAGTAATTATTTGTGCAATTCACTACAATTCCAGGCATCCCTTTTACCCTTCAAACATTCACACAGTATCATTGGTTATTAGGCTCGTTCTGTAAATAAGGATAATAAGACAAGATAATGTAGATTCACTAATCAAGATTATGTCCTATAAGGTGGTATTAGAATGAATTTTGGTGAAACGATTCCAAACTCAGTGCTTTGTCATACAGGATATGCACAGAGACTCTGCAAAACCCATGTTCTTTAACCAGTCTGGCTTTCAGCATTTGTTTTCCTGGCACATTGGGAATGCGTCCTTGCCATTGGTTATTAGTCACTGAGCTTCACATGGAGACCCTGCATTATATCTGACTCTTTCTCAGTATACACAGCATCAGGTATATCAAAAAAATCTGTGCTAAAATCTCAATGCATACTGTTATCAAGGGGGGATATATACATAGGAATGTCTTTCCCTGTCTTCCTTAGTTTAGGTCTTCAAATTGAACCCCAGGCCATTATTACTGTTCATGTTATAGTTTGAATATGAAATGTCCCCTGTACAGTCTTGTGTCTGAACACTTTGATTCAGCTGTTAATGATACTTTGTGAAGTAGCAGACCCTTTGTGACATCATAGACTGGGATAGGCTGGCCTTGAGTGTGAGCCTGCTACTGGTCCTGTCTCTGCTTCCTGGTGTACCAAATGTGAACCTGTTGCCTCCTTTGCCTACCACCAGAACTCTTTGTTGTCACAATGGGCTGAAATCATCTACCAACAGAAGTGTTCCCTAACTTGATTCCTTTCATTGTATAGTCACAGTGACATGAGAGTGACCAATATAATTAGGAAATAAGACTTATCTTTTCTGTCATTCATTTATCATTTAGGCACATAGGTAGCCCAGTCATACAGTCGCTCAGATCCTATCTGCTCATGGGTTGGAAGAACTATCTCCATCATGCTGCCTGAGCAGCCCCGTGCTCAGATTTCAGGGTCTGACCCATTTTCTGCTCTGTAATTACAAGTGCTGTCATTCATAAAACTAAATATCTACATTTAAAAGAAAACAGTAAAATGCCCACCTTCCTGGCGTGTGTTCATTGCCAGGATTGTGACAGAAATCTTATTTTTAAAACACATACTCATTTACTTGCGTGCATATGTATGCTACTTAGTGGATACATGTGCTCTTGTGCAGTCAGGAGCCTGCAGAGGTCAGAAGGGGGCATCAGACTCCTTGGAACTGGAGTTACAGGCAGCTATTAGGTATCGCGTGGGTACAGGGAAATGAACACAGGTTCTCTGCATGAAAATTAAATATTCTTAACTGCCCCACCATTTCTCTAGTCCTACAACCCAAATCTTATTTTAGTAGTATTCCTGCGCACATTTCTCCTCATTTATCATTGTAGATCATGGCAGGGTGATGGAGGACATCAGCGGTAGATCTGACATATGTCTAAGGCTGTTCCATTTTCAGAATGACCCAGTTTAATTTTATTTCTCAGTAGAAACACTTATGTGAATGTATATCTAAATTATTTTCCAGGGGTCTTTTAATTTTCCTTAAAAATACTAATACTTTAGCTATATTATTAGTTTAATTGCACTGAACTTTTCCTTTCCTAGGATTTAAAATCCAATCTCATGCCAAGTGGCACCTTACTGTGATAGGTTTGCCTTATAGTTCTCATCTCTTAGATTTCAGGAAATGGGGGATAAATGGTCAGGATAATTCCTGGGAGCTAAGTCAGTCAGTTAACGCAGGAAGAAAATGTGGGACACAACTGGACAGGACAATAGATGCTTTGATTTTCTCCATTTAAGTTTATGACATGGGTTAAATGATTTAATTTCTCCCAAAGTCAGGTCCTTCATCTAAAAAATAGGCTCTTAGACTTGTTATCCCTAAGGTGTCTGCTAATTTGAATGTCCCACTGTAGGGGATTCCTATTACCACAAGGGACTGGAGATTGTTAATTGCTTCAGACATGTCCACAGACAAATTTGGTTGCTTGGGACTGAGAATGCTTGTGGCTACCATTTTGTTGTTGTTTGCTTTGTTTCCTATCGTGGTGTTTTAAACGTTATTTCATTTAATGTTTGTCTCCCGTATCAGGATAACTATATTTGCTACCCAAATAGAGAGAAAAACAAAACAAAACAAAAATCAAGCCATGGACTACATAAACACACTGTAGGTCTGACAGTGTGGTGTTAGGCTTTCGGCAAAGAAATATCCCCAATTTACATGGCAGCACAATTTTGCTGAGAGAACAAACTGAATCATCCACATTTCCTGGTACCCAAAAATGGTTTTCATTGCCTTGCTCATTTTAGTGAGAGAAGTTCAGGGTAATCCTTTTGGCAGGCAGTGGTGCCACATGTCTTTAATTGCTGCACTTGAGAGGCAGAGACAGGCAGGTCTCTGTGAGTGTGAGGCCATCCTGGTCTACAAAGCAAGTTCTAGGACAGGATCCAAGCTACAGAGAAACACTGTCTCAAAAAGCAACAACAACAAAAAAGAGTAATTGTTTTTTAAGCTATTTAGTGTGATATATATGTGTGTTTGCAAGTGCTACAATGAGTTGTTAAGTTTACTTTTTATATTTTGGAGTTATAAATCAATTTTAAATTTAACTTTAGTGCAAAAAAATCCGTGAGTCCAAAAATAGTTTAAATTTTGTCTAAAAAAAGTAATATGCTAAGCCTTTTGGTTATTACCTTTCACACTACATTATACTTATTTATGTTCAATTGCTATACATTTTAAAACATATTTTGATATTTATGACTGTATTTTTCAAACTGAACAATTATGAGTGCCATAGATTGGAGTAAAATATGCCATAAATTACCCATATAAATTTTTTATTGTTAAATTTTTATTTGTACAATACATTCTTTTCCTAATAGTATGTTTTCTGGTATAAGTCAAAGTTGGAAAATCATTAAATAAGCAGAGATGCATTCATGATGATCTTCTGACCATGATGATGATTTATGATGATTCTGCTTTTTAAAAACAGATATATTCTTCTTTTACATGTTACTGAAACCTCAAAGACTATAGGTACACTTGTATACTATCCAAGATTATAGATATACTTGTATACTATCTGTCCCAACATGACTCAGATTATGAGACTCTCTGTAGGTGAGAATGAATGAGATGAGTGAGCGCAGACACACACACACACACACACACACAGAGAGAGAGAGACAGAGAGACAGAGAGACAGAGAGACAGAGAGGGAGAGAGAGACAGAGACAGAGACAGAGAGATAGATGGAGAAATTGAGTCCTTGGAAGCATTATAAAGTTACAGTGAATAAAAGAAATTCTTGAGTGTGACTTTAACAAGCAAAGAACTGAGAATTCACCATGTGCATTAGGCTGGAAAAGTCCAAACAGACTAAACTCCAAACTACCTTTTCACTAGAAGCAAAGTTTTCTCTAAAGAGCTTACCAAAATTTTAGTTCCTTTCCCTAAAGCTCTGATCATAGAATATAATAGGAAACAGGGGTGAGGAAAGGAGGGAAGGAGAGAGGGGAAGAAGGTGCCTTCTTTCTGGATATGAATTTATAGAAACAGATATAATTCGTGTCCCGACAACAGGACTGGCTTTTACCACAATGAATTACATGTGAATATATACCAATTCTACAACCTAACAATACATTACTAGATTTTAAATGTTTCCTATGAGTGATGCTACCCTTAATTGTATTCTTCATTAATTTGGGTAATGTTTGTCCCATTATCTAGTCAAGTTTCAAAGAGGCATCAGGTTTCACCAAATCCCTTTTCATAAAACATATATTGCTTCATCTGCTAAACAAATACATAGACAAACAACACTTTCTCTTGTAATTTATGTATTGCAGAGATGTAATCCATGTCTTCAAAATGCCTTTATCTACTCCTTCATCAAATGATTTTATTGAATTTTTTTCAGTTATGAGAACGAATGTCTAAGCTACAAAGTGGAAAAAACACTAGCTAACAATATTTTAAATTATTTTCCCTTGAGGATGTGTTATGAAGTGAGAGAAGTGATTATATACACATTAAATCTTCTAAAAATTAAAAATAAAACATATAAATGCCTCAAAGCACTAGATAGTGGTTGTTAGCCCATACGATATTTTCTACTTCAATATACTATATTAAAATAGTAAACTATTCATTGAAAAGGCTCATCCTATTTTGTACTTATTTTTTATTATTTTTAACTTAATTCCTGACCTTCTCTCTGCCTGATTATATAAGTTGCAAAAATTTTAGATTGAGTTTATTTCCTCCACCCCAGACAACAATCATATCTGACTGTGACCTGTATCATATCTCAAGGACGTGAAGACACTCATTCATAACACCTGTGCTCTGTGGAAGTCCATGCTGTGTAAGGCACTTTATGAAAAAACCAACACCAAACAGGACATTATGATGCTCAGACCATCAATGGATCTGAGCCTTGTGCAAGCTGAAAACACTGGTCCAACAGAAGGGAGAGGCATGCTTGGGACACTAATTCATACCCGATATGGTAAGTGGCAACCCTGAGCTTGTCACTAGCTTAGGTGGCAGTTTGCTTAACTGACACAATGCTAGCAACTACGAGGGAAGGCTTGCTGGGAGAAAGGGAGCTGATGGCTACTCTCTAAGGGAAGGGGAGAAAGAGAAAGTAAGGAAACTGAAAATAAATAATACAACACAGTTCCGATGTAAATTTGCCAAAGATGTCAGCAGGGAATGCAAACAGTACACAGAAGACCTTTGTTTCCAAACCTTATGTTTTGACATTTCAGATTCCTGTATAACTTCAAACCACCAGAGGCAACAGAGTGCGACAAAACTTCCTGAAAAGGAGCTTTTGATTTTTCCCTTAATGCATTGCAAGGAAGGTGATTTTTTTAAATTAATTTTTATAATACAAAGAAACAGCATAATAATAAAGTTCTTTGTTCTACTATTATAAAAATACTGAAGATACTGCCTATTTTTTTCAATTTGGAAAATTAGAAGGCTATAAACTTGAAAATGCCTCTAAGTGTGAGTTGGACACTGCTTGAAGGGGTCCAGCATCCTGTACTGGGGTGAGGGAGTACATATTACACACTTGGATAACTGTAACTTCATAGAATTCCAAGCAGCACATTCTTAAGGCATGAAAACATGTTTGAAGGATAATGCTAAGTGGCATGAGATATAGTTTCCAAAGACTGCACAATCAAGGATCTAAGAATAAAGAAACAAAATTCAGAAAACAACATGCTAAAAGTCTGTTTCCTCTTTGGTTGTAACAGAATTATGGGGGTGGGGGAGTGGGGAATAGATGGAAAGAAAGAATGAAAGAAAAAAGAAAAAACAGGAAGGAAATTAAATTTCTATTTTCACAGGCTAAATAATGTGTCGTACAATTTGCAATTAAAAATAAATTAGGCACAAAATCTGCAACAGATTGTTTTTAAACTTTCATTAAACCTCTTGAGTTATGCTGCTAGCTCCAATGTGCTAACAGAAATGCTAGGGTTGAAATGAGTTTCTGGCATATGAAATAAAACTGTGTCTTCAATCTAAAAAATTTAATTTACAGCTTAGCTGATTGGATGTAGCATTTGAACACCACTTTGGAGGTTGAAGAGCAACAAGAACCATAATCCGCTGAGTATCTTGATCACCACCATGCAAGCATGTAACTTACTTTGTGTTCAAGGGGAACCTTTATCCAGGATGCAAAGCTGGTGCAGAATTATAATCACATTCAAAAAGATTGCAAGCCTGTGGGTATTAAGTTTTTCACTCCCAAGCTTAGCCCGGATTTAAGCAACCTACTCTGGGAGCATACATTTGATCTGATAAGAGTACTCTGAGACCTTGAAGTTTATTTTTATTATAAGTTTTGCATTTGAGGTCTCAAACATTAGACCTTTTTATAGTGATAATCAAAAGCAGTTTTGTGCAAGCTCCAGCAACGACACTTCATAAGAGTGAGTGAGAGCGAGAGAGTTAGCGAGCAAGAGAGAGAGAGACAGAGAGAGAGAGAGAGAGAGAGAGAGAGAGAGAGAGAGAGAGAGAGAGAGAGAGAGAGAAGAGGCACAGACACAATGGTTTGCTGTCTGAAAGGAAATCGTGAAGGTCCAAAAACAACTTCTGATGTATTAGATGTTATTCCAGATTTCTTTGGTGTTTTTGTCTGAAAAAGATTTTTCAGATATTTCCCCTACTTGATTTAAATAACTTATTTAAATGACAGATGCCATCTGTATCAGAAAGCACTCAACACTTTTGCTGAACTTTTTCTGTTCTGATGAATCAGGGAGTTATTTCTGGAGCAGGTGCTGCTCACATACAGTCTCTAATATGTGATAAAAGAGTAGGCTGGAAAGAGAGAGCTCAGAATTCAGTTTCATATACTCTTTCACAAAATGATTACTAAACATTTCTGGAAGAAATCTGGTTGAAGAATAACACTAAATAATTATACCTAGGAAGTTCATGCAAAAGTCTTGAATCTAACACCTTATGTTCTTTTTAAAATCTTTAATATCTACTGGGTATTTGGGGAGTTATTTCTCTTGTACTTGGTTCATTATGAATGGAAAGTTAGGGGTTTATGATAACTTCATAAGATCTATCTTTTACTGTTATTTACCATTTTATTTTCCTTCTTTTTCCCCATCATTAAAATTCAAATTACAACTTTTTCATAATGTCCCAATAAAAATAGTTCTTTTCTTTCAGCTAAAATAAAGTAATATAGGTATTTTCCAGTCAAAGTTTTTATGAATAGAGGCTATGAAATGAGTATAATATCTTATTCTGAATCATGAGGTTTAAGTGTGACATGTTTAAGTGGTTTTTTTCCAACCATTTGTTTCTATCAATGTGAGTATGTGCCATACTCATTGTTTCTGTGTTTTGTAGCTTCATCTGCTTAGAGAGAAAATTGGGTATAATATAGTTAAAACCTGGAAAAGGGTTGGTTAGGTCTCTGCCGGAACACTGGTAAAATGTTTCTAAAAGGCAAGCAAGCTGAATGGAGTATGCAAGAGACCTGGGATTATTGTGACAATTCTCCAAGCCGGAGCTGGACAACCATGTTGCATAGCCAACCTAGTGAAGGTACAGCTTGGGAAATAGCCCGTTAGCTTTATGTATATATAACACAAGTTGGAAAGGGTCGGGTTTTAAATGAATGGTTAAGAACCACACATTGACTGGAAGACTTTCAGAAAGAATATTTAACAAATGTCCCTTGACGGAATCAAAATCAGCATACAAAAGAAGCACCTGCAAGTCTGCACTTCTTGTGGCAGTATCTTCAATAGCCAAGTTATAGCATTATACTGGTCCCCAGAAATAGTTGAAGGAATAAAGATAATGCAACGTGGTACCCATACAAAATGGTGTTTAATTTAGCATTAAGTATGTAACAAACCAGTTTCTGATGGATTTAAGTCATGCTTCACAAGGTGAAATCCATACCAGGTACTGTTACAGGGACATAAACCCATTCCTAGACATGATGTAGGTGCTATCCGAGAACCTGACACTATTATTTTGATAAACGGATATAGTATTAAATGGACTTTTATCATTATGCCTGTAGATAAGTGTCTCTCTCAACCCTCAACTGAGAACCTTCAATTTGCATTCTGTGATGATCGACACAGCGACATATGGTCCAGGAAATAAGAGATTTCAGAGGACTGATAGAACATGTATATCCCACCTTCTTTGCTCAAGCTTCAGGGATCACTACAGAAGATGGAGTGAAATGACTGAAGGGACGGAGGTTGGGGAATGACCACCAAACAGTGTCTTCTGGTCACAGTAGAGCAGTGCATAAAAACTCATACTGGTTACAAGACTGTACACAATCCTGTTTAAGACCACGTAACACCAAATCCCATCATGAAGGTGGGAGTTGATCACAGAATCTCATCCCTACCCAGTTTTCCCTATGAGTAAAGTGCTGGTGAGTTGACTATACTTTAGTGGAAGGCCACATATCCAAGAATATTTGGGTTTTACAATTTAATAATTAAAGATTTAAAAATGACACAATTGGTTGTATTCAGAGCAGTTATTAGATATGAGAAGAGTTGTGGGGTAGCTATAACCAAAGGACATCACAGAAAACTCAAAAAATTAATCATTGCATATTATATTTGTATATGTAACTATGCTATAATTGTATATAGTATATATACAATGTGTATAGTATGTGTGTGCATAATTTAAAAAGAAAAATGAAATTCTATTTTTTGCAAGACACTAGGTGGAATGCTAAATTACCATAGTAAGCTGAATAAGCCAGATTCACAAAGAAATATATGACATGTCTTTCTTTCATGTGTAATCTAGATTAAGAACAAGCAACCTGCCTGAACTAGGCCCCTGAATGTGGGTGGCAGTTGGGTGGCTTGGGCAGTCTATTGGGCAATTTGCAGCGGAACCAGCATTTATCACTAGTGCATGAACTGGCTTTCTGAAGCACATTCCCTATGGAGGAATACTCTCTCAGCCTAGATACAAGGTGTGGGGGGTCCTGCCCCAAGTGATATGACAGACTTTGATGATTTCCCATGAGATGCCTCACCCTCCCTGGGGAGTGGATGGGAATAGTATGGGGAGGCTGGTGGGGGAGAGGGTGAACAGGAGGGAGAAGAACCTGGAATTGTTGTGTAAAATAAGATTGTTTATAAAATAATAATAAAGAGCAAACAACAAAAAGGCATGAAAGTAAAATTGGGGCTACCTGGGGAAAAGGAGGGCATAAACAGGATGGTGAATGAAAAGAGATGGAAAAAGACAGAAAATTGTGCTGAGCATAATGAATGCAACGTATACATGTGTGATGCCGCAGTGAAGCCTATTATTTTGTACAACATACCCTGATTCAAATAAGCCCACAGAGTGGAAAGCACACACACACACACACACACACACACACACACACACACACACACACTACACACACCACACACCAGAACTGAAACAAAACAACTACAAGTCCGTCTATAAGCAGCGTACTTCTAGTCTGAATATTCAGCAGTCTTTGAGGCATTATCAAGTCAAGGCTCACAGGGACCTCACTGCAAAGAGGAACAGATAATCTTCAAGGGCCTGGGATTGCACAAAAGCTTATTCCTCCAGGATGTGTGCAGCTTTAAAAAGGATGAGCCTGGTGGCTGGAAGCATTCTGTAATACATTCAAGAAAGATTAAAGACATGTGGAAGCTGGTGGAGAGTGCACAAGATGTCCAGCAGCTTGACTATGCTATGGCTGAATAAAGCAATGCGGCGCAGTTGCCACCAGCTTGCTTTAAGTCCTCCATGTTTGATGCCTCTGAAATAAATGACACCATTTATTATGCCATGATCTTTAGTCTCTGATCTCTCATTTTCTGGAACGTGGCCCTCTTCTAGTCTTCTTCTACCTTTCAGATGATTGTTTTTTAATGTCCTTTTCTGTATTGTCAACATTTTCTTTATTTCAGGACTTTGCTTAGGTTCTCTGCCTTCCTTAAGGAAAATCCTTTCTGTCATCTTTTCATTTTCACAGTGGTTTCCACTTCATGTGTTACTGGTCATTTTTATCTCCGGCACTAATGATGTTCTAAGACCCAGAGCTGTATTCGCATGGCCTACTAGACAGAGCAAGCATGGATCCTTTATGGAAATTACAGCTAAGCTGTCATAAACTGGATTCATTTTCTTTCTTTTTGTTCCCTCAATGCCCATCCATACCTACACTCTCTCCATCTACTACAGATTTCATTTGATCCACAAGACAATTCCTTATACAAAGAGGATATGTTGTCATTTTTAACACTTTGATCTTTACTATGAACTGACAATGTCATAAGACCCTATGAATTCAACCTTAAAAAACAAAATGGTTCGGCAGTCTGCCATCACGTTTATTGCCCCTTCATTGCTGTTATAGTTTTACTCATCTCTATCAGTCATCTTCAGTAGCTGTTATCTGAATCCAGAATAACAGTGAAAATCAAAATCTGGTCTCCAAGGTGTCAACACCTGCATGACACTTGGTAGAAAGAGAAACCCTCAAGCCGCACCAGACCTATGGAATAACAAACTCTGGGTATAGGTCCTGCTGCTTTTGTTGCTTTTGATAAATGTTAAAATTAAGAACCTTAATGGTCTGGTTGATCTGTACTCTATTGGCTAACTCCTTTTGTAAGAAACTCAGTTATTTCATTTCCCATAAGCATAGATCCACCACTATCTGACACTAGGTGATGTCTTCAGTAGAGCTTTTGGAGTAGTCAATAGTGCAGCTTACCACAATTTTCTATATTTCTTCAGGGCAATGCTAAGTTTTCTCTTCTCTGACTTATTTGAATGTGGTAGTTTGGCATGCTCATGTACCCTGAATTTGGTATACAGAATGTGAAACTTAAGAGGGGTTTGACAAGTATCTTTAAATAAGCATGATACAGCTTTTGATAATTTTGTTACATACTATAGTATTACTAGCACGGGCATTCCAACACTGTGAGACTTGTTGTCTTGGACCTCTGAGTGGCAAAAAGGAGGAATGGAGGTCTGAGCTGACTGGGATCGTCATGTCATGGAAGTTTCAAGTCTTTGAAGACTAAGGACTAATTATTACTGCAGTACAGTATTGTCAAACCTATCTGAACGTTTGACTTTACCTTGTCACTCTTGGCTCTTCTTCAGTAATTATCTTTTACTTTCCCATATGCCATATGCAAACAATTATAACTACTCTGTCCCATAAATCTGCCTAGTGTTTTCAAGAACCGTGGCTATGCAGATGTTCGTCTCTTCATGGAAGGCTGAATCCAAAACCCCTTTCCCAGGAAGTTCCAAACATTTGTTTAATTCAACTCAAATGCTCAGTCTTCTATTTATCTTCTCTTGACATCCCAGGACAAAGTCAACTGCCGTGTACACTGTTCTCCCACACTGAGCTCCACAGGCCTCTGGGAGTTCTCTTGCATAGCTCACTGTGATTGCCTTAACTGACCATTCCCTCAGCTCACCCAACAGCCACTTTCTCAGGACCAGGGCCACAGTCTGCATTTGTGCTTCTTGACAGGGACTATTTTTGCTGATTTTCTCATGCATTTTCCAATCACTGTTCACTATAGTCTCATGTACTGCTTTATATTAAAATCTTTTCTCACTATTTTCAATATTTGTTTGGTTGTTTCCCCCAAGTCATGTTAAGGTTAAGGCCTCCAGGAAACCATCTGCAACAATCCTTGTATCTTTAGCTTAGCTGGCAGCAATGCCTTGGTGTAATTAACCCCTTGAATATTGAAACTACAAATTTAGGTAGCAGTTGTGACAGCTTTATGAGAGAACTCAACATGCTAAAATGACCATTTTTATCTCCTTCACCTGAAGGCATTATCTGTGTGAGTACTGCCTCATTTATCTGTCAACTTTCTGCCCGGTCCACAATTCCTGAGGACTTCCTTCTGCTTGTCCACTCTGGATTTTCTTATGTCAGTGTCTTAGGCATTTGGTTCCATAAGCAGATGTTTCATCATGAATTTGCTCTTCCTGGATCAGAGGTGAGATTTCTCAGATATATATGCCTCATACCTCCTCCAAATAGAATGATTCATTGCTGTTTAGAATATCATTTTTCTGAGACATTCAGCATCAAGGGAATGTTTACCTTTTTGACTTCTCATAGCCAATCCAAAAAGAAAACTAAAAAAATAGATTGATTTAGCATAAATCAGACCTAAGTAAGTTGCAGTTTTTTTCCCCACTAAGAGGGAAGGTCCTATGGTCAAGAACAGTCTAAAACTTTTAAAGGAAATCCACAGTTGAACAACTCCCATTATTTAAATAGACTGCTTTTCAGAGCAACAATAGATCTCATCTCACCCCATTCAGCACTGCCCTAAATTTGAATTACCCCTTCTCAAACATACATGTGCTGTATTTTTGACCTGACTTTTGGTTCCTTAGTAAGTGTCTTCATTTTGTCATAAAATGTTATGCTATCAGAATATTGGAGTTTACATATTCCTATCTTATTTAACAACAGCGCCAGAATATAAGAACAAAGATATTGACAATTCTGATATGCAGAGAGGAACTCTAAAGTGCACCTTTAAGTGACAGTTCATGTCTGAATAAGAAAAAGATACTCGTGCCATCTGCTGAGGTTTCTAAGATCTATGGAAAAAATGAATATATTTGTGAAATTGTGAAGAAAAAAATGAAATGTCTGTGCTTATTTTGCTCTCACATCTCAAACTGCAAAGGCAATGACCGTCACGCATGACAAGTGCTTGGTTCTGATGGAAAGGCATTAAAAGTGCATCTGTGTTTTTGTATGCAGAACCGATAGTGTGTGAAGTATGTATCTGTGGTTTTAAGGAATCTCTGAAGTTTCTGTAACTGTATTCCTTATAGACACATCACATTTATACTTATGATGCATACCTATATATTAATACCAATGAAAGTAGGTACAGGAATTAGCAGCAACAACCCGTAGAAAATAAAGCAATTACAAAATGACTACAAAAATATTTCTGTTAATATGTTCCTTTTTGTTGTTCTCAAAATACATATAATACTTCCACCTTTCTAACTTGAAAAACATGATAATATTTCTCTTTGGTATTCTCCTTGGCCAGAATCACTCCTTATTTGCTTAAAGGCTACTATCAGAGACAGGAGACTTACTTGGACCAAGGTACCATTACTATCAGCCTGATCACGTTGGCTCTAAGCATTTCTAACAGGCATATAGTGAGGATATGCTCAACAAGGGCTGAGTCACATCCTGGGCAAGGCATATGATGGTGTGACATTTATCACAGCATGGAGTTCACAACTGGTGAATTGTTTATATAGAGATTTTTTTCATTGAATTGGATGCTGCATTTCACTGCAGAAAACTGAAAACATAAAAAGAATCAAAAAACATATATCCAGTGGTATGTATTCATATCCAACAATGAAAAATAGCTTTCCCAACCCAACAATAAGTTGTTTCATAAAATGATATGCAGCAATGTATTAAACACCCTGGCTCTTAGGATTAGTGTATGATTAAAACACATACCTACATACATACATACATACATACATACACACACACACACAGTAGGATATAAAGGAGAGGCCATTGTGATCACAGCAATCCAGGTTCACTTAAGTCTCGGTCCAAGTACTATGGGATGGTCAGCTTATATCTGTATTTGCAATCTGCCTTAGCCTCTGCCATACTTTCTACTTGTTGGTACATGATCCAAGAATGGAGTCATGTGAGCAGAATTCTGAGTGCTTGTGAGAAAAATCCAAGAAAACAAGACAAAAATATTGTGACCTCCATTACGAAGAAATCGTTCTTGAAATGTGTTTTCCTATTCCTCCCTGGTGCAGATAGGAATGAGTTCCCTTCAGATTCTGTTGCTATTCAATTAAATGTTTAAACTATCCTTTATATACCTCTATTGGAAAAACATGCTTTTTTCATTTGAAGCTTGTCCTTGGGATTGTAATGCAGCTTCAACTCATGAGACCTTTACTGGGGTGACTTTTCTTTACCCTCCGAATAAACTTGGTGATTGCATGAGTCTTTAGGCCACCTCATTTATTCGGCTCCATTCTCCCAGGTCTGACTGCCTCTAGAGTGTAGACATCAGCTTAGAAACCTACAAAGTGAGAATGCCTTTAAATTCAAATAGTTTTAGATGAGTATACAAAGTGATAGATTTCGTTGTGGCATTTTCATTCGCCAGTGTCATTATGCTTTGGTGCGTTTCTTTCCTGTCTCTCTCATTTGCCTCCATAAAGAGAACCTTTATATCCGAATTGGTTGTTTCATGAAAAGAGAAAGAAGGGACATAGAGTTGAGCCAGTGGGAAGGATCTGGATGGAGTAGGGTATGGGACAAAGCATAATCAGAATATATAGTAAAAAGAAAACACTATTTCAATTAAAAACCTAATAATCCTGCTGCAATATCCAGTGAGGGGCACAGCTAGCTATTCCAGGGCCAGAGAAGGGTAGGGGCTGGCTCAACACAGCAGGGTTGCAATGTGATGACTCCAGACAACTGACACCATCACAGACTCCAGATGCAGCAGGACTGAGGACCTAGACACTGAACTAGGCAGATGACTGGGCCTGGAAGTCTCCATGGCCCTGGAGACAGCACAGGCCATCTACATCTATATGGCCTCTGCAGCATGGCCCTCAAGCAAACAGCATGGTCTCAGGTGACTGACCAGACCCCAGGCATCTGCATAGGCCTACGTCATAACAGTAGCAAAGGACATCAACTGAGACCTTGGAGGCTATCTGGCTACAACAGGAAAGCTGACTCAGCCCCACAGGGGAGAACTGCCCCTCCATCCCCACCCTCAAAACAGACATGCACCTCAACTGAAGCACACTCTAGAGCTGCCCTTATGGTCAGGCAGTGACTCAGGTGAGCCAACCCTAAGGGCATGAGAGTAGGTGAGCTGACCCCATCTCCCCTTGTATGACATGTGGTGGCGTAGCTGAGAGGAAGATGCCCTCCTCTCTCACCCATTACCAACTGTGGCAAGTTAGAGAGCTGGCCTCCGGGTCTCAAGACTGAGAAAACTAGGCTGCCCCACACCAGCTACTGCACAAAGGAAAGGGAACCCTGTGCCCTCCCTGGACAGCACACTAGAGCTGACCCTTCTGTCCAGGGTGCAGGTGAGCCAGCCTTGAGGGCTTGAGATTAGGAGAGCTGGAGGATTGATCCTAGCCCCCATCTCCTTTATATGTTCCCTACAGCAATACAAGACAAGGTCCTGTATCTTGCCTGGGCAAAAAAGTAGAGCTGGCCCTGGTGGTATGAGTGTGGGTGGCTCTGATCTGAGGCCCATGAACAGTACAACTGGTCCTGCTCCTTGCTGCAGGCCGATTTGGGCGAGCTAGCCAAGGAAATGTTAGAGAGCTGAGGGAAAACTTACAATGAGGGCAGGTTGGCAGACTGACCAACCAAACTACAACCCAGGCCCAACCCAACAACCACACCATCTACGAACTGTTGGAACATGTGAAGGGAAAGAACCTATATATCTGAAATAGTATGATCTCTATGACACAGGGAACAACAGTATAGCCTAGAGAAACCCCAGTGAGAGCCTATTATCAGTGGTGAAGCAGAAGTCAGAAGCCTTGAATCAAATCCATGACTTGCGGCAATGAACACACATGTAAGTGAACATGAATACACTAAAGGGTAAATTATATGACAACAACAAACCACACTACAGTTTCACAACGTGAGTCTTCTCCCCCTGCCTCTCTCCTCTTTCTCTCCCCTCCCCTCCCTCCCTCCCTCTCCTTATGCTTCTGTTTTGTGTTTCTTTGGTTTGGTTTTTGGTTTTTCTTCTAAATTTTGTTTTGTTTTGTTAGGTGGTTGCATGGGCAGAGAGTGGATTTGAGGTGTAGGGGAGATAAGTGGGATCTGAATGTATGATGCAATAAAAGTTTTAAAAATTAATAATCCCATTTAGCCAGTGAATATTAAAATGAAAAATAAGCAAAAAGAAAAAGCAAACAAACAAACTTTAAAATCCCACATGAGTCCAACTTAGATGAGCAGCAAGTTTTACTTTCTAAAGAGACAAGCAAGTTTCAAAGGAGAAATACAGAGGAAAGAAGTTTATGGGACAGAGTTAGCTAGTGCTCCTTGAGCAGCTTAGAGAGAATGGAGAAGGATAGCATGTGTGGGGGTTCTCATCTGTGTGATCCATGGATCTTGCTGATTGTTTGCCTAATTTAGTTCAAAAATTTTGTCTCTTTCTAGTTTATATTTTATGTGTTGCTTTTGATTTCCTGTGGTATAACTATCATATAAAATCTACACATATTAAAGTATTCTGATCTCACACAAATGTGGATTTTGTTAAAAGATTATTACCATCAAGTCAGTTAAGACTTCTCAGTCCTACTTACCTTGTGTATGTGTGTGTCTCTGTGTGTATGTGTGATGTGTGTGTTTATGTGTGTGTGTGGTGTATGATAGGTACAAACTTACAGTTGCATGATGAAGAAAACAGGAATCCAATGTAAAGTACATTGTGATGAGAAATGTTGCATAGTTATTGGAATTGCATTGTGCATTGAGCTTCGATTTAAGTAGATATTAAAACAGCCTCAGATTCTTTCATCTCTGACTTATTTCTTATCCAGTTACCAAAACAGAGAAAAAGTGACTATTAAGGCTAGGGCATAGAAACAGTCATGATGAAGATGGAGACATCAGGGCCCTGTGAAGTTTATATAAGAACCAGAAGCCAACACTGAAAGTCAAGGTCATTCCCACAGACTCAGCAAAGAGAGCCTCTGGGAAGAATTAGCCAGCATCAAGTGAGAAGAGCCAACCCTGAGCTGGAATCGATGACGAAGAAATGTCAGAAAGAGAAGTGACAACAAAGGTTCAGGAACTCAGAACAAATTCTGGGCAAGAGACAGGGACCAGATGCATCAGACAGATTTCCATGGCAGTCACAAGACTTTTATAGATTCATTCTGGGAAATCACAAACAAAGTGGTATCTTCCCAAGGATGCTGAGAGAAGATAATCAGTGATGGCTGAGACAGAATCATTTGTGAATGTTTGTAAAATATGAAATCCCCGCTCTACATCTGAAAATCTAAGCCATGACCTTGACGTGTAAGCAAGGAGATTGTTGTCCTCTGTATGAATATCATTTTTTTTTTCGAGACAGGGTTTCTCTGTATTGTTTTGGAGGCTGTCCTGGAACTCTCTCTGTAGACCAGGCTTGGTCTCGAACTCACAGAGATCCACCTGCCTCTGCCTCCTGAGTGCTGGGATTAAAGGCATGTGCCACCACCGCCCGGCCTGTATGAATATCTTAATATTTCTACTTAGTTCTATTTTCCTTTAATTTGGGAAAGATCTTCAGTGGAGAAAAAGTTCATTGGAGGTTCCTAGCCACAGAAATACTGTATGAGTTAGGGAGTTTCAGCAGCTGTGTCAGTATGCTGTTCTACCTTTTATCATCTTGGATGTCAGAGACATACATTGCAGAATCTCTGGTGGAATCGCAGCACTATCTGCATTGTGAACATTTGTCACCATGTGACTGGAAATCATGCCCTTTCCCTATCCACATTATATTATGAAAAACCAACACATTTCCTGCAGTAACTCAGGAAACAATTTGCAAATAAAGGAAAAGGAATGGATTTCTGACAGACACCGCCCAGATTGATTTTAACTGAAGTCTTCAATGAATTGGTAAGGCACAGGTCTAACCTCATTAAATTTTCCAAAATAGTTTAAGTCAGTCTGGAATATTTGAAAGAGCATAAAATCACAGTTCTAAGCTCAAGTGATAATACTTACTAGTTACTAACCAGACAACACTAGATGACATATTCAACATTCTGACCAATTTTTCTGGTTCCCAAATTGAAATCACAACATCAGCTTGTCATAATGTTTAGGAGGATTAGAGATAGGTAAAGTTTTTACCGCAATAATTAATGACCTCAAACTATTATGATTAGTGATAATAATAACTATTAAAGAGCTATATAATAAGTAGTTATTACCAATCATGGTGTTTCACCCATGTGGCTTATGCATGTTCCAAATTTATCAGGCAAAATGTTGGCAGAGATCAATGCTAACAATAAATTTAAGAAATTACAAATTGAAAGAATAGGTGTTTGTTACTAGGAAAAGTACACCCGTTTCATCCTCTTTATAATGTACTTAAAATACACATACACAAAGTGAAGGCATTTTTCAAGTTGGGATGCAAACATCTCCCCCTCTGCACATTGCCTGGAGGCAAATATTTGAAATAAGATACAGTAAGATAAATGTATTATGCAAAGACCTTAGGTAGGGACTACAGAACAGTCATTTCTTGGATGTTCTTAAAAAACATGACAGAGTTCTGTTTGAAAAATTACAGTCAGGAAGTTTACAAATATGTGGGTGCACTTGAAATTCTGAATCACTGCAAGTGTCATAAAACTAAGAAATAGAAGTTAAGCACAAGCCTTAAGAAAATATTACGAAGGGAGCTTTCATTCTCATAAGCTTTAACTACCAAAGCAAAGGTCATGCTTTGAGTTTGTAAAGAGAAATTTAAGAACTCGAAATAACTGATCAAGGACTGGATAATACAGAGACTAAAGTATTTGCAGGTATCTCAGATGTTACTTAAATTCATCCATCAATGGAGAATAACTTCTGGCCTAATTTGTGATTGAAATCTTCACACAAGAAGAATCTGATTTTCAGTATAGCATTCCACAAAACAGCAGGAGAGTACCTTCAGAAGCCAAGCTGGCAACTGACTTACCAAGTCTCACCACGCACATTAGTGAAGGAAAACATGATTAGTGATATTACTCACATATAGGAAAAGCATGGTCTTGAGAACAGTAACTTGCCCAGCTGATATGAGGATGAAAAATAGGAGAGGGCTGAACAAAAGAGGTGGGCTGGCTATCTCTGCCATCATCCTAAAAATCGCTGTGCTGTGAAGTTTGTCTTTTGGTTGGTATATGTCTATGAAGATCAACCATTATTAGAGAAGGTGTTAGAGAAATATCAACACAGAGATATCTGTGAAGATGAAATAAAATATATCAGACCAATTGAAACAGACTGTTTAATGAAATTAATAGGAAAAGGCCTGTTCATTTCAGCTAATGCAATATTAAATAATAAAAATGGTTAAAGAAGAGCTCTCAGAGGCCAGGCTAGATTATGTCCTTGGATAATCACCAGTTAACTCCCAACAATACCATTTTTCCATGACAGAAAGTTAGAGGAAAACAACTACTATATAGTATTTTGCACATTAGATATTATGAGTCATCAAAGTTATTTTATTTTCACAGATAATATATGATAAAAGTTCATAAGAATTATAGATGAAAGGTATACAGAGTTGTATTAAATAATATATTACATAAATACATATATGTATATACACATGAAAACAATATAGTATTTTAATAATTAGTATCTATGAATATCTATGAATATCATAATATCTATGAATACACAATGCATTTCAGAACAAGTATTTATGGATACTTTTCCCTTTTTTACTCTGACACATATCTAAAAGAATGATTATTAATAAAGAAGATTTAAGATAAAATCCAAACTCTAGATTCTAGAACTTCCTGGTAACATGACCTTGGGAATGATATCAAGCCTTGCTGAATCTCATGTTCTAAACCTCAATTGTAACATGACAATCAATTTCTGCAGACAGGAGGATGCTGCTTAAGTGAGTTAATACAGTGTTTGTGAAATGCTTTGCATAGAGCAGGGCCTAGAAGGACTGTGCTTTCAATACTAACTGATATTATTTACCCTATAAAATAGCTGATGGAATCAGAAGCAGGCACCCACAGCTAAGCACTGAGCCATACTCCTATAATCCAGGGGATGAGCAAAGCAGTCAAGACCATGCTGGAGAAACCTACAGAAGCAGCTGACTTGACCTAGTGAGAGCACACAGATCCCAGTTGTAAAGCTGGGGAACCAGCATTGGACTGATCAAGTCCTCTGAATGTGGGTGCCAGTAAGGAGGCCTGGGCAGTCTGTGAACCTCTAACAGTGAAAGCAGTATTTATCCCTACTGTATAAATGGACTTTGGGAGCCCATTCGCTAGGATACTATTTCAGCCCAGATACACGGAGGAGGGACTAGGCCCTTCCCTGAATGATGTGATAGACTTTGATGATCCCCATGGAAGGCTTCACTATCCTTGGGAAATGAGTGGGGTGGGGTGGGGTGGGAGGATCTGTGGGGCACAAGGAGGGATGGGAGGGAGAGGGAACAGGGGGATTGATATGTAAAATAAAATTGTTTCTAAATAAAAATCTGACTATAATTAAAAATGGCTAAATCTGTTAGAAATAAAATAGAAGAACATCAACAGTGAGAGTTAAATCCAAGGAAATCAGGGAAGAAGAAATCATGGTCAATAGCGGTAACACCCAGAATGCATCTGGAGCATGTTATTGTTAGCATCGAATTATACAGACAGAGCAGACATCAAGTATCACAAAACAAGAAACAGCCAAACAAAAGT
Organism: Mesocricetus auratus; assembly: GCF_017639785.1. Classification (NCBI taxonomy): domain Eukaryota; kingdom Metazoa; phylum Chordata; class Mammalia; order Rodentia; family Cricetidae; genus Mesocricetus; species Mesocricetus auratus. The sequence goes on along the minus strand of NW_024429207.1, from coordinate 4,955,569 downwards.
AGGAGACAAAGAAGCTCAGCTGTTAGAGTAAATTCTGAGTCCCTGTTGGTCAGGCACATTCCTTCCTGTTAAGGAACCAAAGAAAGGGCTGGCAAAACCAGCAGAGACAGCTGATCTGAACAAGGGGGAGCTCTTGGACCCCAGGCCAACAGCTGGGAGGCCAGCATGGGACTGATCCAGACACCCTGAGTGTGAGAGTCAGTGAGGAGGCCTGAGCAACCTATGGGGCCCTGGGGAGTAGATTAGTATTTATCCCTGGCATACACAAATGGACTTCATGTGTCCAAAACACAAAGAGGGATGCCCCTATGTGAAAGGAAGTGGCGATAGGGTGGGAGGCTGGGGGGATGGTGGGAGGGTGCTAGAGGAGGGGAGGGAGAGGGAACCGGGCTTGACATGTGAAGCAAGCTATTTAAAATTAAAGTAATAAAAAAGAACCTAAAATCTCTTTAATAATCTCAATTCTGCTGTGTAGCAAAGTTTTACATGATTCATTTCAGGGATAGTGCATTATCCATAATTCCCAAACCAAACCAAGCATTCTTTGCAAGTATCCCCACTCTATTACCACTGACTCCATTTCTTTCTAGCAGGATGTAGGATGCAATAAAAAAAAGTTCTCATCCAGATATTCATTTCTATCTCTTCATCTCTGCTTAGTGAGTTGGGATGCCTCCCAGAATTGTTACACAAAGTGGAATGCTTCAGTTACATGAAGATCTAAAAGTGATGAGCTAGTATAAATCAAATGAACAAACTTAAAACCTAGACTACAAATGCTCTGACACCTCCACAACCAAAAGCAGCTCTCTGTGAAGTTTTAACATCAAAGATTGAGTTTAGAGTGGTCAGATATTTATGAAATGGTTTCCCCTGGGGAGTTTGCTTTTATAGATGTTGAGCAGACAGGGACTACACAGATAGGGTGCATACAAAAAACAAAAAACAGAGCACATGATTTCAAGGTTGTGAAGTTAATGTGCTCCTTAACCTCCAAGCAATAATATGTAGAACGGCTGAGTATTTTTATGGAACTTTAGTTAAAACCAATAAAATATTGGTATCGATGTGCAATAGTCAACTCTGAAACATAGAGTGATTTTATAAGCATTCTTTCATGTACTTCTGTTTAGACAGGGGGAAAGAAAGTAAACATAAACAAAACTTAAAAAATATTACAAACTTCAGATTTTACCACTTTATAAAACAATGAATGAAGTGCCCAGGCCTGAAGTTTATTTACCGGCATAAACAAGCAAGACACAAATGAATTCTGTAGCTGTCCATTCATATTGGATTTATCAGGCTACAGTGAAACCAACCACAAGTTAGGGAGCAAGTTGTATTTTCTCGCTAATGACTTTATCAGTTAATGCCACACTAGGACTGAGTACAACATTTATTTTATTTGCTGTCATTGGTTGATTGCAATGACATGCATTCCTTAATGCATTCAATACACACAACAGACACCTACTGTTTATTAAAGGTGGGCCAAGAAAAATGACACCTAGGTGAGAAGCAGATTTCAATCATTAGATTTTGTACTGAATGGAGATGAAGGAGATGCACAAAACAGTAGTTAAAATTGACTCAGAGGGCATTAGATTAGACTTGTGAATGTATGTCATCTTCTGCAATATGGAGGAGGATGGGAGCAAATAGGCAATGGCAGAAATGATGTCTCAAAGAAAAGATTGAGAGTTGAGTCTAGCTGGTTATATGTAAGCAATCCTGGCTTTAAACTAAGAACTAACAACCAGCATTTACATCTGAAGATAATGTGTTCTTTCTCTTTTTTATAAGTAAATCCGCACAGAAGGGGTAATTGGTAACCAATTTAGGAGACCTAGGAAGAGTGAATATTACATCATCAGTTGAGCAATGTTGGAAGAGGCCAAATGCATATCAAAAAGTCACATAAAATCACCCCCAGAGGACTGCCACTGAGTCTCCCATCTGGGTGGGAGCCAACACACCCAAGTGTCCTGGGGTCCTTCCCCACCAACAGGACCAGGTAAGCTGGGTCCTGCTTCCAGGGTTCATTCCTGTGTCTGGGAGGTGCCACTGCAGCTCCCATCCAAGAGGGAGCCAAAGGACCCCAGCATCCTAGTCTCCTCCACCAACGGGACCAAGACAATGACCAGGAAGAGGAAGAACTACCAGAGTATTCGACTTGTTTGAACCCAATGAAAGGGAACCCTGGTCCCCTACCCACCAGGATAGGAAGACGCTCTTTCTGTACCCACTGGAAGAAGGGATGGAAAGGAGACAATACAAAAACACACTCAGCAACAGAAAAACAAATATGACATTGACGAAGTCTAGAGACTCTACACCAGCAATATTCAAACATTTCCAATGACCTTAAAAACAACTTCATGAAAATGATAGAGGCCATCAAAGAGGATATAAGAAAATCCCTTAAAGGGATAGAAGAAAAAACAAACAAAAAATGTAAGAAATGGAAGAAAAACAAACCAAAAATCCACAAAAAAAATTACAAGAAATGGAAAAAAAAAAGACAAAGCAAAAATTGCAAGAAACAATTCAAACAGTGCAAGGGTTGAAAGCTAAAATAGACAATTAAAAAATGCAGTCCAAAGGAATGCTGGAAGTAGAAAAGCTGTGCAAAAATGTCAGGTACTACAGATGTAAAAATAACCAACAGGATACAATAGATGGAAGAGAGAATCTCAGGTGTTGAAGATACACTAGGAGAAATGGATTCATTGACCAAAAAAATCTTAAGTACAACTCCCTAACACAAAATATCCAGGAAATATGGGACACCATGTAAAGACCAAACCTAGGAATAACAGGTATAGAAGAAGATGAAGAAAACTACCTCAAAGGGGCAGAAATCATTCAAAACAATCATAGAAGGAAACTTTCCATACCTAAAGAAAGACAAGCTAATGAAGGCACAAGAAGCTTACAGAATACCAAATAGAAGAGACCACAAAAAGTCTCCTCACCACGTAATAATCAAGACCCAAATCATACAGAATAAAGAAAGAATATTAAGAGCAGCTAAGAAAAAAGGTCAAGTAACATATAAAGGCATACCTATCAGAATTACATCTAACTTCTCTATGGCAACTCTGAAAGACAGAAGGTCCTAGATAGATATTCTACCAAAACTAAGAGACCACAGATGCCAGCCCAGACTACTATACCCAGCAAAGATTTCAATCAATATAGATGGAGAAAACAAGATATTCCATGACAAAACCAGATTTAAACAATATATGTCTACTAACCCAGCCTGACAGAAAGTTCTGGAAGGAAAACTCCAACCCAAGGACATTAACTACAACCAGAGAAACATAAGCAATAGATAATCCCACTTTACCAACAGCCAAAAGAAAAGAGATGGAAATCCACATACAATCCCACCACCAACAACCATTCTAAAACAAACAAGAATGAGCAATCAATGGCCATTAATATCCCTCGATACTAATGGGACCTCCTGAAACTGAGAAGCTTCAGCAAGGCAAACACAGTCAACAAGACAAAAAGGCAGCCCACAGATTGGGAAAAGATATTCACCACCCCCACATCTGACAGAGGGCTGATGTCCAAAATTTACAAAGAACTCAAGAAGCAAGTGTCCAAAACACCAAAGGATCCAATTAAAACATCACATACAGCACTAAATAGAGAATTCTCAATAGAGGAGTCTAAAACGGCTGAGAGACACGTAAAATGCTTAACATTCCTAGCCATCAGGGAAATGCAAATCAAAGCAACTCTGAGATATCATCTTATTTTTGTCAGAATGGCAAAAATCAAAAACACCAATGACAGTTTTTGCTGGAGAGGATGTGGAGAAAGGGGAACACTCCTCCACTGTTGGTGGCAGTGCCAAATCGTACAGCCACTATGGAAATCAGTATGGAAATTCCTCAGGAAAATGGGAATCAGTCTACAACAAGACCCAGCAATTCCACTCTTAGGCATATATCCAAAGGATGCACATTCATACAACAAGAAAGTCTGTTCCACTATGTTCATAGCAGCATTATTTGTAATATCCAGAACCTGGAAGCAACCTAGATGCCCCTTCAACTGAAGAGTGGATAGAGAAAATGTGGTACATTTACACAATGTTGTACTATTCAGCAGCAAAAAACAAAGGAATCTTGAAATTTGCAGGCGATTGGATGGCACTAGAAGAAACCATCCTAAGTGAGGTATCCCAGTCACAAAAAGATAAACATAGTATGTACTCACTCATACATGGATTTTTGACGTGGATCAGGGAACTGCCAGACTACAATTCCACTGCCAGAGAATCTGGGAAACAGGAAGGACCCTAAGAGAGATATGCATGGTACCCCAGAGAAGGTGAATGAGGCAAGATCTCCTGAACAGATTGGGAGCATGGGGGGAGGGGCGAGGGAGCCTGGAAAAAGAGGAGAGAAAAGGAGGAAAGTGGAGGACATGGAGGAGCAGGAACATTGAGTTGGGGGAAGAATAGAAGAGCAGGATGAGAGATACCATAATAGATGGAGTCATAGTTTGAGGAGAGTTCTGACACTAGTGAGATTTCCAGAGATATACAAGGTTGATACCAACTAGCAAACTAAGCTCTAGTGGAAAGACTACTTTAAATGTCCATCTCTGATAATGATTTTGACAACTATCTTACATACCATCCTAGAACCTCCATCCAGTGACAGACAGAAGCAGAGACAGACACCCACAGCTAAACACTGAACTGAACTCCTGGAACCCAGTGACTAAGAGGGAGAATTTATGAGAAAGGTGTCAAGACTGGGCTGGCAAAACCCAGAGAAACAGCTGACCTTGGGCCCCAGACTGATGACTGGGAGGTCAGCATGGGACTGATCCAGATCTCCTGAATGTGGATGTCAGTGAGGAGGCCTAGGCAATCTATGGGGCCTTGGGTAGTAGTAATCAGTATTTATCTCTGGCATACAAATGGACTTTGGGTACCCGTACCACAATGAGGGATGCTGTCTCAGCCTGGACTCTTTGGGGGAGGGCCTAGGCCCTGCCCTGAACAAAATGACAGACTCTGGAGATCCCCCATGAGGGCCTCACCCTCCCTGGGGAATGGAGTAGGTATTAGGTGGGGGTGAGGAGTGTTAGGAGGTGTGTAAGGCAGGAGTGAGAGGGATCTGGGATTGACATGTGAAGCAAGCTTTTTCTAATTTAAATTAAAAGAACAGTCTAAAAAAATCACCCTCAGATATTGATTATTCCAAGAGCTCTCGTATTGGTAACACTAAGTAAAGAGTAGTTAGGTGTTTAGCTCTTCCTACAACTGGAAAATAGCATCTCATTTCTCCATAATTCAGGATCTTGGGTTTAATCTTGAGAGATTATAAAACAGAAGTCTCCAGATGGAGAAAGTAGGATGATTAAGAGGGGGGAAAAGCCCACATATTATTTGCTGAATTGAAATTCTAGTCTCTTGAATTCACCTAACAAAATGGTAGCACTGTGATATAACACTTATTGACAGTCTGGAAGATTTCCTTTAGGGAATCCCAGCACATAGCTACAGATAAGAATTAGACTATAAAGGTCTTTCAATAAATCAGGTCTGCCTGGAAGTAACTGAGTCTCTGAACAAAGTGCATGCCATTTTCTTACTGGTTTCTTTTACAGGTTTCATAGACACTGGTTATCCATAAAAGGTTCCTTTGACATTGAGGATACCTAATACAAACTACAAAATCTCCCAAAGCAACAAGAAAACCAACCCTATTGGAACAGGAACATTTCAAAGAAGAAACAAAAACAAATAAAAAAAACAAGATCCATCACATGGCAATAACATCTTCAGAGAGTGGGATATTGCATCAATTAGAAGGGATGGGACATTGTAAAATGAAAAGGCAATTGAAAGTATTTTGGAGAGGCATCTCAGTGGTTGAAGTGTTTGCTGTATAGATATGGGATATGAATTTGAATTAACAGCATGAAACGCAAAAGGCAGACAAAGGTGGATATGGGTGCTTGGGCACGTGGTTGGGTAACAGAGACAGGTAATTCTGCTAGTATATTGTAAATGGTGAACTCCAGGTTCTGGAAGAGACTTTGTCTAAAACATGAGTTAGAGAGGAATTGAGGAACAGACTCAATGCCATCCTCTGGTCTCCACATGAACATTTACTGGCGAGTGCCTCTATACCTACATGGGCACACACATGCAAGCACATACCCCATGAGTAACTAACAGGGGAGATGGTAGCTGATTCTTGACCATTAGAATTACTACAATGTTTAAAATTTTTCAAAATATCAGAAAAAATTGGAGACTATCCTACAATTTTCCAAAGAACAATAAATATAAGCACAATAAACTCAAACTTCTAAAGAAAAACCAGGGGTAACCTAGCATCTATATCCACTTAAGTCTTATTTGAGCATAATGAATCGTGATATGTTTCTTCAAGTTGAAAGAAATGACAAAGTTTTATTCACTTGAGCATGATGCGAGAAACTTTTTCAATGAAGGAAAACTTGGGAGCTGAATTAATCGAGAGGAGCGGAGGACATGGGGGAGCAGGAAGGTTGTAACAAGGAGCCACTCTAGGTTTGAGAAGAGATCTGGCACTAGGGAGATTTTCAGAGATCTACAAGAATGACACCACAGGCAAACTAACCAAACTAACCATAGTGGAGAGACTACCTTAAACGCCCTCCCACAATAATGAGATTGATGACTACCTTATATGCCATCCTAGAGCCTTCATCAAGTGGCTGATGGAAGCAGAGGCAGACACCCACAGCTAAACACTGAACTGAACTCCTGGAAACCTGTTGCAGAGAGGGAGGAGTGATGAACAAAGGAGTCAAGACTGGGCTGGTGAAATATACAGAGGCAGCTTGTAAGAGTGAGCCACCATGTAGTTGCTGGGAATTGAACTCAGGACCTCTGGAAGACTAGCCCAGTGCTCTTAACCTCTGAGCCATCTCCTGTCAAACAGAGACTATTTAACCTACTTAAGACTCTTATTTCACTAACATTTTCTTCTTACAGTTTCGCATGTGATTGTCATCATCCCATTTCAGCAGTAAGTAATTTTGAGAATACTATGCCCTCTTTCCTTACTGTTGATATTACAGGATATCTTTTACCTGTTAATGTTAGTTTTCAATTATCTTAGGGTTGGGATTGGAATGAGGTGTTCAGACTTGGGCATCCCTTTCAGATAAGTTTAGGATTTAAATGGGATAGATATATTTAGTTTTATATAAGTAGATTATAACTTGCTTATCACCTTCTATGCATATGTGGTGTATATATTTGAGTTTTGTATCAAGTTTAAATCTTTTATTTAGATTAAAAGGGGAATTGTAGGGGTGAGCACAAAATACTGTCCACGCCCATAAGGGGCATGGAATAGGGTACGTAGAACAGGTGAAATATTTAAGGAAAGAAAAAGTAAAAGCAGTCTCTCTTGGAAGCTAGCCACATTCCCAGATCTATCCCTGTTTATCTTGTAAGTCTATTTAATAAATATATTAGATCTCCTTTTCAGATAGCATTATCTCCATCTTCAGCAGATTACCTGAACAAGGGGGAGCCCTTGGACCCCAGACTGGAGACTGAGCGGCCAGCATGGGACTGATCCAGACCCCCTGAATGTGGGTGTCAGTGAGGAGGTCTCAACAATCTATGCAGTCTTGGGTAGTGGACCAGTATTTAGCCCTAGCGTACAAATGGACTTTGGGAGCCCATTCTACATGGAGGGATGCTGTCTCAGCCTGGACATATGGGGGAGGGTCTAGGCCCTGCCTGGGATAGTATAACAGACTTTGAAGATTCCCCATGGAGAGCCTCACCCTACCTGGGGAGCAGAGGAGGAATGGGTTGGGGGGACAGGAGAGGAGGGGAGGGTGAGATAGCTGGAATTGACTTGTCAAGCAAGATTATTTCTAATTTAAGTAAAATAAAAATGGAAAAAAGTTACTTTTGAAGAAGAGCATGAATAGAAAAATGAGTAAAGTTGATCAAGAAGAAGCTATAAATCTCAAGCATGGAACAGTTGCTAGGATAATTCCAGACATGATGCCTTGATAATATCCATATGTTATGATTGATTCATATCTACAGCAGTAATCAAAGAAAGAGATGGGGCAGATGGGAGGACCCAATTCACCCTCTCAAGGTATCACAGCTAGTATCAGCTAGTATCAAATAACCCTGGTTAGTTTTTTGAGGTTTGATAGTGGATCTTTGGTGCTATAGCATAGTGAGTGATGTGTCATGATGTTTCTAATTTATACTTCATGTTTCAGGAAAAGAAACAATAGATGCTAAACCTGAGTAATCATGTATGTGATACTCATTGTCCTGTCACATCTATTTGTCTCTACACTATGGAGTTACTATGAAAAAAATTAATAAAACAGAAAACTAGCAGAGAACTAGCAGAGATGCCTGTTCTGAAAATAAGAAACATTTCTTGCATGTTTTCATTTTTGATACTAAAGGAACACATAATCATAGAGTTTGTCAACTATGATGATACATAGACCATCTCAAATGTTGAGAAGTAAAGGAGCACACAACTGATGGAGTCTGCCTCATCTAGTGCCCAGTGTGTGAGTATGTGTGCATGCGCATGCACACGCACACGCACGTGAGCACATGTGAGCATGTATGTCTTTTCTCCTCCTAACATATTTTTCCTTGAATGTGGTGTTTATGCTTCATCAATCTCTGCCATCCTTCAATTCTCAGCATACCTCCATTCGATTTTAAAATCATGCTATGAGCAAAGTGTTGATGGTTTATCTTCTTTCCAAATCAGTTTCCATTGAACTAATCTGGTTTCTATCAGTACAAATAAACAACTGAGGTCAAATAATGTTCAGAAAATACAATGTCATTGCCAAAATTCCTTTCCAGTTTGTAACTGAAAATAGAATAGTGAGCAGCAGCTCCAAAAGTAGTAAAAAAAATGTGATTCATATTCTCATTTTCTCTTAAATTCCTGTGCATGTTGTTGCCATTTCTATCTATTCTTTAAATAAACCATTTAAGTCTAACAATATTTGCTTGCCAACTCCAACAAAGATGCTTCCTTTAAAAGCCTTATTTCTTAGGAGGAAGGTCAACAGTCTCATCAATTAATCCTCATTTTTCATAATAAAAAATATGGGCCAGCTGCTGAATCAGATACTTGGACACACACTGCTGCCTATTTTGTAAAATCAGCTGTAGCACATTTGTGCGTGGAAAGGGAGCTGATTTTGCAAGATGTTGAGCTATGTAAGCCACATATGGCTCAGTGTGTTTCCCTCTGTATTGTTGCTTTCAACCAAGAAAACATGTTGGGCGTTTGTCCCCACCCTCATGGAGTAACTTTTTCTTTATGCAGATCACAGCCCTCAATTTATAGGGATATTTTGTTTCTGTTCAGTAAAAACGGTAACAGGAACTGGTAATCCTCAATATACATTATAGCTCAGAAAACTTTTATTGTTGGGTATAGTATCTTGGGGGTTATCACTTCAGTTTTACAGCATGGTATAACTTGGTTATAAGCAAGATGCTTTTCTTCTACAGGTCACCTTTGTCCAAAGGAACATGGAAAGACTTCTGTTTGTATTCTTTAGACAGTGTCCTTGTTTTAGATGATAAAATTAGTTTTGTTTTTTAAGCTTTCTATATTATGCTGCATCTTAAGGAGGAAAGACTACAACACTAATCTTGCTTATTAAAAATAAGTGTATCTCACTTATAAGTGTAATTTCTGATTTTAAAAAATCCTTTTTGCTTTACTAAATTACTTTTTACATTTGGATTTTTCCATCAACCTTTCCACTTATCTACACTTAAGATTTAGAAATTTTCATATGACACTGAATAAAAAGGGCTTATCTCCCTTAGGAAAAAACAGAGGTGATGAAGTTTTTGTACATTTTGACATCACATGGTAATTCAATTTTATATAGATATGTACAAACAAATGAAAAACAGAGTATACGTTATAGAACAAAGAATGGTATGTTCATGGGACACAGTGGTAAAATTGACATAAATATTATATGTAAGCACAAGTATTTGATAAAAGCAAAAGGCAAACTTGTAACAAAAAGAACAGCAGTGTTCAGAACAAAAATTTAAAGCTGGTTACAGCATGACACAGTAATATCAAGACATGGCAGTGATTTCTATGAGTATTAAAACAAAGAAAAAGATTTGTTTTTAATCTATTACTTAGCAATTTCAAATAATGAACATGGGCATTAACTGAACCAATGGTACATTCTTTAAATTATCATTAGCTTATAGAAATAATATTTAACAATTAAGCAGCAAGAAACCAGGAAAATACTCAGGCTAAATCAGGATGAATTGTATTAAGCCTTTTCCAGTATTTTATATACTCTTATTTTCATAGCCTCAAAGTACTTGAGATAGCAACTGAAATATCAGATCTATTGTTAGCCCTGAGAAGGTGGAAATGGCTACTTTCAGGTATGCATACATATGTGCAGATAAAATGTATATTATCACATTTTTATTGTGATTTACATTCCATATGGGTTTAGGCAACATATTCTCAAAAGAGATTTTTCAATGTTTGGTAACTTAGACTTATGAGTCATCCAAGGAGGCTCAAATACTGTTATGAAAAGCACATTCATAATTCTAAGACAAAATAGCACAAATTCCAGTAGAGAGTAGGATATATCCTGGGAGGAAGGTGCTCAGAGTATTATTTAAAGCATTATGTAAGGACATATAAGTGGGTTGTATAAGCTGTTTCTCAATAATTATGTCTGGAGGATAAGCTTAAATGTAAGACTTTTGGACAAGCACATTGTTATTAGGAAGCAATTGTCATGATATTCCTTCTCAGATATTTTCTTTCTTCTTTCCCTTTATACTTTTCCCCTCCCCTCCCTCCTTTCTTTTCTTCCTCTCTCCTTTCTTTCCCTTCCTTCTTCCTCCCTCATTCCCCTCCCTCTCTCCTTCCTTCTTCCCTTCCTTCCTCTTCCTTTCTCTTTCTTTTTTCTTTTTTTCTCTCTCTCTCATCCTCTCTCGCCTGTAGTCAATTTAGCTCATTTGTCATTAAAGCACAAAATGCCATTATAGCCTCAAAATGAGTTACTGTATGCAACATACTTTCACAGAGATAAAAGGGAGATATATTTCCATGGTGACAAGTTACTGTGAATGGAGGATGATCACTGATGACTTCTATCTTCAATCCACTTCCCCAAGCACTGAAATAATTCAAAGGAGTACTGAGGAGAATGAAATGACAAAGTATTTCAAGGGTTCAGCAGTGAGTATAAAGAATTATTCATCCAAGAGATGAAGTAGACACAGTGGTTGGAGGTTTTAGGTCTTGAGTCAAACTTCTCCAGTATATAAACTATTCCTTAAATAGTAATGGTACATGACATTCTCTCCCTCTGATTCCTGTCATTTTTAATACACTTTGATGGATAGTTTAGTTTGTAGATTTTTGATTGTCAGAAGTAGGCTGGAGAGATGGCTCAGTCGTTAAAGACTAGGCTCACAACCAAAATATCACAGAGGTTCTTAAAGCATTATACTTCAGCGATTCCAATTAGACATTAAGGAACTTGTAACAAAAATGAAGCAAAATATTGAGTGAAATTGACATGACGTTTAAATAAATGATTATATGGATAGTTGTTATTTCATGGTGATAGTAAACTTTAGTAATTAAGCTACAGTTCTGCTGTGGAGCTTTCCGGCATCAAGTTGCCACTTCATGGTACATTTCAGCCTTTATATATGTCTATTCATAAACATCTTATTGCAAGGTAAATACACAATAGTATTTTAACATAATGAACTAAAGTTCTAAAAATGTTTGTTTTCCACTATTACAGAACATTAATGAAGGATCTCAAATTTTTGGGCAAAGACATTAAAGAAACTATGACAGAAAATGTTTTTTAACCTAGAAATTTCATTTGTATAATATTCATTAAGACTTTTAGCAACTCTTTCAGGTGTCTAAATGATGAAATAGGGCTGCGGGGATAGCTCAGCTATTAAAGTATAAAGCTCCCAAGTGCATAATGAAACAGCCTTTTGGCTTGCCACAAGGGCACACACCCAGTGATGCCTCTCCAGCAAGTCAGGTTAGTTCTTACTTTTCTCACAAGGTACCCCTTAGTATTGCACGAAGAATGGCTTTTTAGCTTTATGTTTGTTTTCCCATTTCTTAATATTATACCCCCTTTTCTTTAGTTTGCACAAACATTTAGGTACCTTTTGTTAGGTCTTCTTAAAATGTCACTTCTGGAAGGACACCTGGATAATATTAAAGTTTAGCTTTTTAATTGTACCAATGCAGAAGTGGGCATGATATGTTGTTTATACGGTTAGTCATAAAGTGATGCTTGAAAACTGTATATAATGATATTATAAAATTTTTGCATATTATAAAAACTTTGCATAGGACTTCAATCCAAGATGTATTGATTCCTTACACATATATTTTTCCCTTCCCACCAGATAACACTCAGCTCATTGAGTACTGTAGTCAATTTATTTTTGTATGCTTTTTGTTTTTGTTTGTTGTGGCTTTTGTTTTTTGTTTTGCTTTTTTTGCATCATGTGCAGTACCTTAGATAGCAATTCCAATGGATAGGATAAGCTGAACTAAGTTTCAATGAATTTAAACAACATCTTATTGTAAGGCAAATACACCATAATATACTAACACTATGAACTAAAGCTCTAAATTGATCATTTCCATTATTATAGAGCATTAATGAAAGATCTCAAAATTTTGCACAGATTTTGAACACATATTACTATTAGAGATGTGTAGTCTATGACCTGAAGAGTGATAGATTTCCAGAAGCAGGATTTGGTAATATCTTAAAAACTAACACGGAAGGTGACACAACAGTATACATCCTATAACAATGCCCCTGTCATGCAAAAAGGTAACTCTGCAATTCCATCGTTTGCTGGAATAATTACATCCTTTATCCACTGTCTGTGAAACGGGATTTTCCTCTTTCTTTCTTCCTGCTTCAAGCTCCTACAGTTTGTTGCTTATTATGCATTTTCATTTGTTCCTTTCATGATTCTTTCATGTTTCAAAATGGACTGAAAAACCCCATTGTCTGTGTTTGTGTTCCTGTGTCTTAAAGTAAAACAAAGGGGATGATCAGACCTGAATACCATGTCTCCAGGCTCTGGTTCTTTTGTTTCAGTATATCTTGTTTAAAATTACAGCAGAAGGACAATTGAAGAGCATATTTCTGCTATTACTCAAAGTGTAACTTATAACAGTAATTCCTTATGATTACATATGCTGAATTTTGACCCCTCTAGGCACTTTAACAGATGTATGAATTCTCCCCCCCCACCAGATGTATTTTTATTTCTAGAAAAATGTAAATGTGATCATTAGCTCACCATATAAAATAATCCAAACGAGAAATAAATTCTGAATGTAAAGCACACCACAACTGCCCTGCTGTTTTCCAGACTCTTTGGAACCCACTAGGGCCTCCTTTCTTCCTTTGATTCCATGTAATGAAAAAAGACAAGAGATTAGAATTCTTAAGGGATGGCAGAAATTTTGCTCTTATTTGGGAGAAGGCACTGCATTTTTTAAACAGCTAAACCTGACATGATAGAAGGCTGAAAATGTGGGCCCCAGATCCCTCCAAATAAAGCAACTGATCTAAAGCCCAGAGACTGCCTTGCAATATTGGAACTACCATAAGTATTTTTAAGTAGAGACTGAAGGTGGAGTACTTTTGTTCTCCTGTCCCTTAGCTGATTTTGAGGATGCTTATTCAAAAGAGAAAAAGTGTGTTTTATAGTGTTTTGTGCAGATCTAAGCATATGGTCAGTGTGTGTGTGTGTGTGTGTGTGTGTGTGTGTGTGTGTGTGTGTGTGTGGCATTTCCATGCTTCTTTTATAGATCAATGTGTAGGGCTGACTGAAGACAGGTGCAAGCAGTGTGCTAGCATCTGGCCTTTTACTCTGTCTCCAATCAGACCTTTCTTTGAGTACAACAAATAAAGGAACACAAGTCTGATGGTGCTCAAAGAGATCCCACCAACCCCAAAGAAAGAAGAAGGATGGTTTAGAAATGCTCCTGGACATTTTGGTTAAGGTTGTGAGCTCAAGAGGTTTGCCATGTTCCCCTCCTGCCTTAGCTATTCTCTTTGTCTACTGAAGCTAAGGTTCATGGCTGTCCATTCCCTGTGATATACACAGTATATTTCATTTGCCTTATTCCTGAGGCAGCTTCCATCTTAGCCTAAAATAGCATTAGCTGCTCTGTCCATGGGGAGCTCACAGAACCAGAGGGCATTCTTTTCAGTGCCTATTTAAATTTTAGTACTAATGACACTGCAATCCTTATGAGTTTTCAATGAAAGGTAAAGTATTTCAAGCATGCCAATGAACTGTCACATTCTAATCGAACTATTATGTTAGTTTGTACACTGCCTCTTTGGGTTTTGTACAACAAGATTTACGAGTAATATATAAAAAGATTACAGGAGGTAATTTCAGTACAGAAAAAAATTCAATAGTAGCATATTACCAAATAGATTTTTAAATTAATGTTTACAGGAAGACAGGGGGAAGTCAGGAACGTTTTTATTTTAGGATTTGTTTTCCAAAAGTCATTGGCCACCACCCTATACAAAGGTAACCCATCAGATCTACTCCAAACTTTGATGACACATCAAATTGATCAGTTGCCAGTAGAATAAGTGTTTGGTGATAAAAGATGAATAAGAGAATTAAAGGCTGCTTTTCTGTTTCGCCATGTCACCTGTTAGGACATCAGACATCTCTGTGGGTTTGAAGGAACTCCAGGGAAAGCACATGATGACAGAAAAACACATAGATGCAGGAAAGCCAAACATGTGATTTGTGGCCGCAAAAGAAGCAATGGGATTGTATCATCGATGAATTGATACCGAGCACCTCTCTTGAAAGACAGTGACAACATGAATGAGGAGGACCATGAAATGGACTGGTACATATCAACAGCGTTCAACCAAGTTTCAGGACTCTAACTGGTCATGGATCTTCCTGGACCACTTTGAGAACAAACTCATGGTACCTGAGTAGACAATTCATAAGGGTCTTTCAGCTCTAATATAGGCAGAGTTTATGAGTTCACAAGTCAGTATTTGGTTGCTCTAGCCTAGCAAAAGAAATGTACTGAGATACAATAGAAGGGAGATGATTCCACTCAGTTTAAAACTATTTTTTGAGAATTACGTCATATAAAGCATTTCCAAATTTTCTAAGAATATTTCTAAAACAATTCTTAACTATGGTTGGTTTGATGAATGCATCTAGAGTGTGTGTCTGTGTGTGTATACTTGTGTATGCATGGAGGTCATTGCTTCACATCAAGTGTCTTCTATTATCTGTTTCCAGTTTACATCTTCTGAGGCTGGATTTCTTCATTTCTTCATTTCTTCATTGCCAGTTGATTATCTAGAATAGATGGGCAGCTACTTCTAGAGATCTGCCTGTCCTCATCTCTCCAGTATTAGGATAATAGATGCATGGGGACATGCCTGGCTTTTATGTGCTATCAGGGATCTAAACTCAGGTCCTCATACTTGTATAGAGGCCATTTCATCCTCTGAATCATCTCCCTAGCCCCAATTACATATTCTTTTAAGTAAAAAAAAATGTTAGGACATAGTCTGGCTCCTTTATAATCCCACACAATTTTCAAACTTTTTATCTCAGATTTCTAACTATAATTGGAGTTGGACTATCTGTCTGTCTCTCTCTGAGATTAAGTACAGTGATGCTAGTGAAAATGGCAAGAACATTATTCCTTAGTCAGAGGTGCTGTGTTGGGGGTGTGGAGTGTATGCACATGTGACCACTTTAAGCAGAGCCACCTCTGTAAACTGCTATGGCTCTCTGAGTGTCACGATAATATCCATCTCTTTTATTCATTTATCCTGTGACATCTTATATATGAAGGCAATACATTCTTGTCACACTCATCTCTCCACTCTCTTACCTTTTACCCATTTTCACTGTCACTCTCTCCCTATACCAAGTCTCTTTCCTACCTTCATGTCTTTTCACTAGATTTTGATTTCTTTTTCTCTCTAATCCACTGAATTTAAGCAGGAAAGCTCTTGTGGGTATGTATGTGAGTCTATTTACTGGGTCCCCTGTGGCTATATCACTGAAGACAATTTCTTTCTCTTCCCCATCAGTCTTCAACTACCATGAACTCCAATGGGCAGAGCAGGGCAGAGCAGGGCTGGGCAGAGCAGGGCAGAGTAGGGCAGGGCAGAGTAGGGCAGGGCAGAGTAGGGCAGGGCAGGGCAGGGCAGGGACACATACATATTTCTTCAACTTTGAGGAAATGTTGATGAGCTTGGTCTGTGATGACCCTACCCAGGCAACAGCAGCTGCTGTGATTTCATGAGTGCCACGGCAATCATAATTTTTAAAATCCCACGAAAAACTTTGAAATCTTCTTTATAGCTGTCATGGACAGCATATTTGAGAAATGTTCTATTTTGCTTCATGAAATAATCCCTTCAATAGTCAAATGACATTATAATGAGTTATAGTACGATGTTTTATTTTTCTTTTTTAAATTCAAAAATATGTATCTATGTGTACACATATGCATGTGTGGTTGTGTGAGGCAACAAAAGTCAGAAGAGAACACCATATCCCATGGAGCTAGAGTAACAGGACGTTGTGAGCCTCCAGTATAGATGTGAACAACCAAAATTGAATGTCTGCTAGTAGAACAGTAAGTTATTTTAACCACTGAACCATTTCTCAAACCTAAGTAACTGTATCATTTTTCACTTGTTACTGGTTATATAATACTCTAAGAAGTAATAATACAGAAACATCCCTACCACTATGAAATTCTTTGAGTAACAACTGAGCTCTCTATTCTCCCAAGTTAAATGAGCTACTTAAAAGTAGAAACTTGCAGTGCTACAGAGATGATTCAGGAGTTAAGAGTGCTTGTTGCTCTTCCATAGGACCCAAGCTCAGTTCCCAGTACACATGTTGCACGAGTCAGAAATGACCTTAACTCTAATGACAGAGTATCTGATGCTCTCTTTTAGCCTCCATGGGTACTATCATATATATGGTATACAATCACACAGACACATAAATTTTAAAATAAATCTTTAAAAAGGAACATTATTATAGACTACTACTATAGAAAATTTATCAAACAACACTAAGGACTCAGATCTTCAAAAGATATTTTAAACTAATTTTGAGAATGTGGAAATAGTATATGCTTAAGCCTTTTCCACTAAACACACCATTTTAAGGTGAGGGTTTTTTGTTTGTTTCTAATGTATTTTGCTTGTATCCTGCATGTGATGATTCGTGTGCCTTCTTAGATTTCATATTGGCAACAGACGATGGGTGGGATTCATTTGTGCTGACCAAGGTAAACAGCATTTGGTAGTTAGTGGAAAGTCAAAAATGTTCTTTAATGGATGACCAAATAATTTGGCTTTAGGATGGCACAGACTTGATTTCACAGTCAAACACCTACCTTCTTACTTTAATCTGGTTTCCAGGGAGCAGTGACTGTGTGTTAGATCTATTTTGCATAGCCCTCCTATTAACGTTTGCTGGATTTCAAGGATCTATGGCAAGGATATTTGCCAATTTTATTTTTTAACAGATGAAAAGATTATTCTTTTTAACACTGAGTAGTTTGTTTAAATATTACCGTTAATGTGGCAAGGGACATATGAAATTATGGAAATTGGCAAGGTAAACTACAAGTTAAACACAACTACAAATTCAGATTGTGGTTTCTAGTATACTATTTTGTTTTAAGAAACTAGGATGATAATGTAAATCCATGAAATTATTTCATAGAATATAAAGTTATCTATAATTTGGGTTAAAGCTTGAGTGTTCATTAATAGTGTAACACCCACAACAGATCATTATGTCATCAAGCTTTCATTTATAAACACAATGATGCCATGTGCTTTAATTGTTTCAAAGGGCTAAAGTCTTTCCAAGATAATATTTCCAATATGGCATGATGCATGATATTTTTAAACTCTTAAAAAGAAAAAAAAAAGAATGCCCAAGGGCATGAACTGGAGTCAGTTTTCATATAGGCACACTATTTCATGACCATCAGGTGGGAACTGTGCAGGTTTAATGCTTTATAATTCTCCCAGTTGAAGCTTTAGAACTTCAAAGTGTTGTACAACATTTCAAATTTCTCTCCTGCCCATGAGAAAACCCTGTGCATTGAAAGTTGCTTTCAACTGGAATCCTACATTTGGTATTACACAACAGTGACATATCTTTATGGAGATTAAAATTACACACTAAGAATGTAAAGTTGCTCAAGTAAAACCATTTCTACTATTAAAATTTCCCCACTAGGTACTATGAAGAGATATGACCTTCTCTTGTCCATAAATAATGCTTATAATAATAAATTTTAAAACCATTTATAAATTGCACATTTGCCTAAGAAATACCTGTTAGCCACCTGCAATTTACCAAGAGGATTTACTTAAGCAAAATTATGTTTCCTTTAACTTCTAAATAATAAATCTACCACTGATTGCAAAGACAGGCTATCAGTTGGTGTTATAAGGAAAATGGCATGAAGATCAATATGTAATTCCTAGGAAAAGGGCACATACTGTACTTTTGATTTGAAAATGACCAGTAGTGAGTCATGAATATAAAACTTGCCTCTGTCAAAATCATTTGTTTGCTGTAAAACTAGGAATCATCTTTGGTTATCTAATATTTCAAGAAACTGTGCCATAGCTCTCTCCATTCTGTGTGAAGCTAGCCCCCTTTGGCAACTGAAAGAGCTCTTTGAACCATAGAACAGATGTAATGAAAATTGGTTCCATTAAATGCAGCTGGCAAATTACAAACTGAGAAATTAATGCACCATACCAGGACTCTAGGGGCTAAAATGAATCAAGGTGTGGTTGCCAGCTGCTCATGTTTCCTCACTGCCTCCCCCAATAAAAACATGACTGCTTATAGATTTGTTTAATCAAATGTAAATTATTAGTATAGGCAATACAAATTATTAGATCAGGTTTTGTTTAATAGAATGTAAATCACTGTGACAGACAATAAAATTAAGAGGATTAATCCAGGAAAGCAAAAATTGTATTGTGTTCACGTAACAAAATTTACAGAGAAGTGAAATTGGAGTCATGATTCTTACATAAGCTTTGGTGTTCAGGAAAAATGCTCCCTGTCCTATGACACACTAGTCCACATTTCCACAAGAGCAGACGTTGATTCCAGAGGATGCAGAGAGAGCATGCTCCTTTGTTGAATTCAGTAAAGTTTATTCCAACTCGTTGTGCTGTTAATGGCTCTAGCTGAACCTTATGAAAGTCCATTTAGCATCTGTTTGGGAAGAGTGAATCTCCTTGTTCTCTTGAATCATTAGCTAAACATCACTTCAAAGAGCTATACTTGCAAGCACCCCCTCACCACCAAAGGGTTTCCTATAGATTTGCAAATGTCTCTTAAAAACATTCTAAATCATTCTGCTTCAAATTTAGTTAATTACAACAGACTGGACTTTTATTAAACATTAAAAAGAAACATTTTTCAAAGGAAAAATAAGTTACTCATTTATAACACATTTTATAATATTTAATTAAGTATAGGAAACAGGAAACAGATTGTCAGCAAAATAGTTCAAAGAAGATTGAACTACTGGTAGTTTTATTCTTAATCACCTTAGTGAGTATATATTAGTCTATTTTTGCATGCACAAACTGATACATAATTATATTAAAAGCTTTAAAATATTTTAGTGGACTGTAATTGAAGATGGATAGGTGGAGAGGTTTGGGGTGGTTAATAACCACCATCATCATTTGTTGTCTCACTAAGTAACTGGATTTTATAGAACATAGAGAACAAGGCTAATGGGATCACATGCGTACAACTTTGAATAATTTTTCACTTCACTTGGCCCCAAATGGTTGTCAATATGCATACTTCAGCTACATATACTAAGGGATCCTTTTCCTACAAGTGATGTGAAGGAGGGAATGGGGAAAATACCAAGAATATTAAGTGGGAGAGGGGTCAGAGAGATCAAAACAGAAGGCAAGTGAATGGGGGGGGTGGACAACAAATACTAAGAATGTTTGAAGTAGCCATAAGGAATCGTACTATTTTTGTACCTAAAATTACATATAATGCATAAAGGTCTTTGCGTATACATTTACATCTATAACAGGACTGATAATGCTTCTCCTTACAGCCATAGGCTGCTAAGCAGGCACTAAAAGCCCCTTTTTGAGTTGTTAGGGCACTACAAAATACTCCCAAAACAATGTAGGATACTGCCATTGCCTTTGATTGCTTCCCAGATGTCGAAGGAAGTTCCTATTCCAGAAGACACTATGTGCCTCACACACAGGTGTCAGAGAATTCAAGAAAGATCGGAACTGAAAGCCTTGTTCATGAAGACTAGCTTTCCTAGTAGTGGAAGATGCTATGCAAGATACTATAAAGTAGTCATGGTTCCTATATGTCACAGAAATGATCAGCATGACAATATATCCCTAATGGAACAATAGTGACACTCATATCTTGACAATAACTAAGAGCTGTCTAACTTGCCTCAACCTGGTACTTGAAACTTACTCAACTACCCATGACTAAATAGACGATGAATCTACTCCCACTTAACTAAACTGGCATAATTCCTTACTAGATTCAAAATAGTTAGATAAATGTAACTCTCACCCCTCATTGAAGAAGTGTCTCTTTCTGGTCAAGGCACAGAGGACAGCTGAGCATAGTATGTATCTAGCCCCAGCAGATGCAGCTACAGCACAACTCCTGTACCTAAGGCTTGGGAAACATAGAAGAAAAGGAAGCAGGGCAAGTATAGCTGATGTTAGACAAGTTCCCTAAAACTGACAGGGAAACTTTACCCATTGTTCCCAAAAAATGTAGCCACCTAAACAAAGGCAACGCCAATCACATGCTAACTTGGAAGAGAGTGTCTCATGGGCATAATCCCTGAAAGAAAAAGAACTACAAGTAATTAAGTAATGATGAGAGAAGAGGAATCAAATCTTTTCTAGGGATGAGCCCTCTAATTGAAGGTTGTATTTACCCATTCATGGATACACACACACACACATACACACACACACACACACACACACACACACACACACACACACACACACAATGGAAGCTTGGGTTCATATCCCACTTCTGACACCAGGTGTCGCGGCATCAGTGCAATGGGAAAGAGGAAGTCAAAGATACCTTATTGAAGAGAGAAGTCACTTACAGGGGAAGTGCTCTATGGTCTCTGAGCTGTGGCCAGGATCAAAGAGAGAGATTTACTTTCTTTTTTTCCTTTTATCTCTCACCTGTCTCACGTACCCCCGTCTACATTCTGGGGAGTGGAAAGTATTTTGGGTATGTGGGCTATCCCGTACACACCCCTATATTTCTATCTGTATCTATAACCTGTCTTCGTTTCATGTATCTATGCACTCACACTCATACATTTAAGAAAAGAGGCCATGAATGTGACAGTGAATGACAGGGGAACCAAATGCTTTGAAGGAGAAAAGGGAAGAGAGAAAATCGTTTCATTACATTTAAACTTAAAAAATAAAACAAATAATTCTTTTTCTTCATTCATTCATAATAAAATCTATTGAATAAATGTTTAAATCACAAAAGTATGTGTAGTAACATTTATTAAATAAATGGATTGTGGTAATAAATAA
The DNA here is from genome assembly GCF_017639785.1 of Mesocricetus auratus. Lineage (NCBI taxonomy): Eukaryota > Metazoa > Chordata > Mammalia > Rodentia > Cricetidae > Mesocricetus > Mesocricetus auratus. The sequence continues at coordinate 4,933,813 of NW_024429207.1, read as the reverse complement.
TAATCTAATTGAATGTGGAATCTATTTGCATTATACATATACACATGTATAAATATATGGAATTTTTATTGCCACAAGTCCCATTCCAAGTCTCTTAAACAGCTGCTAGACATACAGTAAATGGCCACCTTCAGGTCATATATAAGAAGGAATTCAATATAGTAAAATTAAAAGGCATACACATTCTAGGCAAATACAATATACTATATATTTTCTAACATACTACAATGTGTAGGTTGGGTGGCCTATTTACTTTTCTGTCCAATAAAGCTCTGTTCTAATTAGAGCACTGCATCATGCACAATTACATTATTTCCAGATAAAGGACTTTTGTGCAAAGTGCACAGATATTAGGATATGCAAGCTGCATGCTTTATTGCTACTATAAGCATGCAGAGGTGATGATTCTCTGTTGTTTTATGAAAGTATTACTCCCATATACAAGGCCATACATACTAAATACATGCAATTGCCCTCATCCTCATTGGGCTTTCCATCACCCATTTCCCACCATTAGAGATTTCTCTCTGGGACCAAGATGAAATTGTATTTGATGTAAGGACAAATGATTTCCGGAATTCAAGAAAAGGTCAAGTCTGTAAATGAATGAAAACAATTCGATTATATATCAGTGGAGTAAGTAAAGGTGTTTGCATATCTAAACATGAGTCCTTCCTTGGAGATACCCATATGAGACTATTTTAAGTAGGGATTCTGATGTGTCTGGTAATTAATTGAAAGAAATGAAAAAATCTGCCTTATATCCAGACTAAATTTGCTTCAGCAGCTGCTGAGACTCAGGCCCTGAATGTCAGCCAATTAGTGGTGAAGTTTTACATGGCTGCTGCCCTAACCAGGCATCCTGTCTGACAGCTCCATTTGTGGCATCAACCAGAGAGATAAGCGTCTCTTTAATTTTAGTATTTGTGTTTCACACAGAGGTAAAAGCAGAAGAATAAAAGATCTGGAGGCTTTTCATGAAATTGCTCACCTCAACACTACCATACATACATCTGTCCCATTGTGCTGAAAATAGGAAAATGTAGTTGAGTTTCCATGGTTTACCTAATCTTTGCAGAAATGACATCATTATCAAAGCATACATAATATAGAGGATTCCTTACCTTAATATATCAGACTAAGAAATTAGTAAGAGGTTAAAAAAAAAACCTCAGCACATTTTGTGACATACTCTCCAGATCTTAAAATGTCCCTAAAAACCAGAGGAGTCACACTTCCTTTGGATTATATGAAAATCTAAATTACACACAATGATTTATCAAATGTAATCCTTTATATCGTTTGGACTTTCATTTCTTAAAATTGGGCAGTAAATGCCTGCCCTGTTATCTCCTCTGTGTAACCTAGTTATTAATTTTTATTTTAAACTAATGCCTGAGCCTGGGAAATTACAATGTGGGGTTATCCCAGATAAAACCTATAAAACAGTTTGTATCATTAGACATGGGAAGACAGAAAAATGGTGACTTACCCCATCCTGTTGAACAGGAATATGTAAATTCCATATTCCAAAAGTAAATGGAACTAAAATAATAGTCAACAGACACTAAATCCCTCCACAATGCACCATATGTATATCTAAATGCACAGAGCAGCCCATTTGTGAATAGTCACCCTGTGTGCAAAATGAGAGGTGAGATTCAGTTGAATGGAGAAAGAAAATATGATTCAGAATACAATGAAGTTAATTGGAAATAAAATACATAACATTTATTGGACTCTAAAACAGTGAATTCCAAAATAATTAAGTTAATAAAAGAGACTTGCTCTTTCCTGAACTAAATTAAATGGCTCTAAAATTAATTTCATTGGTTTTTTAATTCACTGTTAACTTAATATAATGAGCTTTTAAAATTAACTTCCTTGTTTTTGAACCCATAGCAGCAGAAGTCCAAGAGCGGACTTTAAAAAAAAAATCTAGACTTAAACTTTTTTGCAAGTTTTAAGTAATGGCCATTTCATATGCATATAAAGAGGACACTCTTAAAATCCAAAGGATTTTACTCAGGTAGTCAGAGTAAAATTTTGAAGGACTAACTTACCTACATCTGCTATGTGGAAATGAGACAAGTTTTTCTACCTCTGAGAACGGAATACAGATGAAACATGTAGAATTTTTTACTTCAAATAATTATCTGAGATAAATATATGGAAAACATCACTCAATGTCCCTACTCTAGCAAATGACATAAGGAAGCTAACTTCGAATAAAGGTGATGAAATAACCTGGATACTATATTTTCAAATATTAATTTATTTGGTTGTCTAAATTATAAAGACACTTCTATATTTTTGACAGTGTGGTACAATTTCTCACACATCATGATGTGCACATCAAAATAAAAACAAAGGAAGTTACACCTTGCTTCTCTTTAATTGGTTCATTTAAATAACAGTTATGAAGAATTTTTCAATCTCTTAATTAAATGTAAATATTGGGTCTCTGTTTAAATATGTAAATTATCATACAAAAATTTCTCTTATGAGCAGTTTTCCTGTCATTCATTATTCCCTTTCATTTGCTTTGCCGTGGTCTGTCAGCCCATTCTCATGTGCCCTCCTGCTTTTTTATTGTCTTTGAAACTTAAGCACATGCAGGTCTCATCAGCCATCAAAACCATATCAATTTCTCACCCCAACGGTTTGATTTCACATGTGGTGGATCCTTAACTAATTTCAGTTATTTTATTAAATTTTAGTTATTTTAACACTACTGCTATTCTGTTTGGGAAACCTCTCTTTGGTTTTTCCAAGATACGTTTTACTTTCTTTATAATATGTCTTATTTTTTCTGAGTCCACACATTCATTCCCCAAAGAATTTCAAAAAGAAGTCTATTTACTCTCTGACTTCTGAACACCTATGTATCCACGTATTATGCATAAGTGGCAATAATCAACTAATAAACTGAACATGAACAGATAGGTTCCCAATTTTGGTATTTATTGTTTTATGCCAGTTACTATTCATATTATTATTATTTTCTCAGAAAATTTTTGCCCCATCTAGTTTATGTTTGCCTAATTACTGTAAGATCTTACTAATAATTGCTGCATTAAATTTGTATTCTAGCTATATTTTAATTATGTGCAGATGGAAACTGCTTGGCAATACCTTTAGAATATAGACACATAATCTAAGAAACAGAATTATAAAAACTTAGCAGTTAGAATGAAGAAATAGCCTGGCTAAGTTTGATACATACATACATACATAAGTTTAAAACAAACATGCAAATGAATTCTTAGGAGTAGAGTAAATTAAATGTCAAGTGACAATCCTCCTGAGTGTTTGGTGGGGATTTACATAGTTTCTGACTTAGAGTGGAGCCTATGAGACACCGATGGTCAACACATGATACTATAGAAATTAATCATTTTCATTGGAAAAAAACCACTTCTCTTGTCCTTTCCATATCTCTCTCTTGCTCTCTGTAATTGTAGATGAGATATTAATGCACATTATTTTAGAAATAGGTCCTTTAATAAAAAAACAGGACCTTAATGCAATCCACTTTAAAATTTTCTGTTTGCTACTGGAAGCTATTGTTAGGTGAAAGATGAGGAATTATTAGATGCTGAGGGCTCCTAGCTAAGACTGAGATCTCCAAGGAAGACTACATTAGGAACCCTGAGGGTTGGTAGAGTTAACTGTAACATGTAGTCCTTGAGAAGCATATTCTAGATTGCCAACATTGATGCCCAGTCACCTCTTTTGTTGATAAGAAGTGCTACTGACCAAACAGTCGGTACTGTTTCTCAGATATCATTAGGCCATTACAAGGAACCATAGAAGTAGGGATAATGTACAGGGAGCTCAAGTGAATGGAATGAATGGCTACTTGTCTAGCATTGTGTATGTCCTTCTATGTAAACCGGAGATTCGGTGATGAGAGTGAAATAAGCTATTGTAGGAACTCTTTCAGTCAATAGTCTTTGAAGAAGTGTCTGAAGTGGAATACGAAGCCACACCTCCACAGAGGCTGCTCAAGAGGAGAAGCAGTCACCTCCCAGTTGGCACATAGCACCCAACACTCTGTCCAAAAGGGACTGGCACCTCAAAGACTATTGGCTGAAAGAGTTCCCACATCAATAAGCCCCCAAAGGTTCCTCCCAACCTGCCCGGAAGGTGCCCAGTAGGATGCCAAATAGTGCTTATTTAGTTTATTTTTTATTGTTTAATTTTAATTATTGTTGCATTTTCTCCTTGATATTCTTTTCCCTTCCACCCCTAAAAAAATCTAACATAACCTTTCCAGTTACCTTTATGCATTGAACATATTAGCATGCTCAGTTTTTCTGTGAAATGAGTATAGTGTATGAAAATTTTCTTACTTTGATATTAGAATGTGATTCAGCAAGAAAGTTGCAAAGATAAAATACAGACGTTTGGAGTATTGTTTAACCTCACTTATGTTTTCAAGCTTTTGCATTAGTTTACATTGACTCAAGTCTCATATGGGTATATTCAGTCTTCATTCTGCACGTTAAAACTTCTGGCCTGAAGTTCTCATTCTTCTGAATGATTAGGGATTGTCTTTAACATTTCAAACAAGGCCCTGTATGCCAGACTTAAATCTTTTTTTTCACTCACATTTACCTTTCCTTAGCATAGGTCCCAATGACCTATAGAAGAGGACATTCTTTCTTTGTAAACAACAGGCAAAAACCATCCTCAATAAAGTCCTCATATGCCTTGTAAAGCAGCATTTAGCAAGGGAAACAAATGATGTTAAGGGCACACTGGCTTATTAGCAGCCTCATAGCTCATGTATTTTTCAGGTTATTCAGCATCTTGTGCATGGTGATTTTCAGATGCAGATCTCAAAACTGAGATATTACCCGTTAATATTACACTAAAATGGTATTTGTTACGGCAAAGAGTAAGGCAGAGCACAGCGATAGCCGACTCTAATAAAATAATATGCACCTGCAAGATATTAGATCAGCTAATTAATATTGCTTTCAAGGTCAGATACATCAGTGGTCATTGGAGAGGTAATTAAAAAGTCAATCTAACCTTCATAAATTCAATATAAAGTTACAGTTGGAAATATAAGACTCAACTGTGGAGAAGGAAGTGCATTTCTTGAATTTTTTTCATGAGACATTTTAAATCTTTAATGCCTGAAAAATTAATTACATCCATTATAGTAACAGGCCCTTCATTTCTTTAATAAAAGTTTGCATTGGCTGTCAACAGGGAAACAATCATTAGAGGCATAATTCAGATTTTGTAGCCCCTAGACTCTCACAATAAGACACTACATTTGCTATGTTAAATTACCTGGTTTGGGCAAAATAAGATGCTCATGTAAAACAATAGAAAAATTTAGAGTGGTAAAATTAATTATGGTAATTTCTTCCTTGGGGTTTTCTAAATTATTGTAGCAATTTTTATGTGGACACACCTCATCACAGTACTCTGCATGCTACCAAAAGAAAAAGGTAAACGCCAATTCAGTCACAAACTTTTTGGATCTACAGTGGTGTCCTGACTGCAAGACAGGATAGGTCAATGACAGCACAAAGTTTGTAGGAGTAACCAAACAGTATCAGATTGGCTTAAAGGCCTAAGATGGAACCCATATGTGACATTGCTTGGGTGACCAAGAACCTGAGAGTAAACACTCCAGGGTCCAAAGGCAAAACCAAATTATATTGTCCTAAAAAAAAAAAAGGAGGAGGAGGAAATAAAATGACTCCTATGACATTCCGCTATAATTCAGTTGGCATGAGAGCAGCTTTCCTCTAGCAGCAGTTGAGAATATAGAAACCCACAGACAAAGCAAAGAGTAAGAGACCTTGGAACATTCAGCCCTAAATGGAACTTCTCCATCACATCCCTTGCATCAGAGCTCAGGGGACCCCTTAGAAGAGGACGGCAGAAGAGTTAAGAGCCCGAAGGGATGATGAATACCAAGGAAATAAGGCTCTCTAAATCAACATGAATAAAGTTCATACGAACTCACAGAGACTGAGTAGGATGCACAGGGCCTGCGTGGGTCTGCACCAGGTCCTTTGTGTAAATGTCATGGCTTCCGGTTTAGCGTTTTTTGTGGGAACCCTGAGTGTGCAAATGAGTAACCAGGTCTATGATTCTTGTCCCTCCTTTTGGGTGCTTTTCCATCTCCTTGTTTTATCCAATTATCTCATTTCATTATACTTTTTATTATTATTCTTTAGAAGCCTGCTTGATTCCTAGTGAGAGACAGAAATGGGGTGCATCCAGATGGGAGGGTGGGGACAGAAATTGGGGGACTAGAAGGGGTGGGAAATGTAAATGAGGACATAGATGAGGAAAAACATCACATTTTCAATAAAGGAAAAAATCTAATACCAAGATTTGTAAATTACCATTTACAGAACTAATTTCTGGATTTGTTTCCTGGAAGTGACACATGCTTTCTAAAAGACACAAAACTGGCACTGTATGTAAATCTCTCTCTACCTAAAGTTATAATTTCACTCACTAGAATTTTTGGTTAGTTTTCATGCTTGCTTTTTGTTTTTGTTTTATTTTCTAATTTATTTTCTTTCTAATAATTTTCTAAAATATCAGAAAAATGAATTTATAAAAAGAAATATCAAAAGGCTGAATGTCCCTCATCTCCTCCAAGTATTATCAGCAAGATGATAATGCCCAGAGAGGGCAATAACAAGTTTACAAAAGGAGGTTAAAAATTCATACATTATGATTGCTTCTGTTCCAACAAATACCATATTCCTCTGCAACTACATGAAATGGCAAAAAGGTCCAGGTAGCTTGAGCATAGTAAATAAAAGAAAGGGAGATGAAGATAGGGTGATGACCACCTAAGGGTACAAACTGTAGACATGAATTACATAGGACTTATAGGGAGGTTGTGAGTGTAACAGAGGAAATTCGGTGTATATATCTAATTAATGTACTAAGAATAAGTCCTAAACCGGTTTCCATTATTGCAAATCAAAAAGAAAAGATTGATATATTAATAGATGGACATGTTTTTAATTTCCTTCCCATAGATCTGTGTTCAGTAGATGACTTACATGGGTCATTCAACAACAATCCATTGAGTTAAGGCATAGAATCAGGAGGCACTTACTATAATGTAGCACTTGATTAAAATTAAGTAATAGGTAACAGTGATAAAAATTTAATACCAGCAATAAGTACCTAGGAACTTAAATTTTCATTAGCTTTAATAATAATGTATCCAAATCTACTGAGGAAAAAAGCAAGTAAAATTATGCTCTCTCAGACATGAAATGATCTCTAATTTGAATCCAAGTACATTATCTCATGTTCTAGCTTGTCATTTATTATAATACCTAAAAGGAAGCTTAATACATACAGTAAAACTTACAGGGCTACTGAACCTATGGTAGGCAGGCAAAGGCATCCCAAGACAGACGCTAGAGACTCCTCTACCTATTGCATTTGTTAACATAATGGTGTCACACGGTTTAAAAGTAGTGGTACCACAATATCATATTATGATGGCTTTTCTTTTATCATAAAATATTATGTAAGGAGATATATTACACATCTTTAGAGTTAATAATCTAATGTTAACTGGGAAAACTGTATAAAATGGGTTCCTTTTCAAAGTTATCACAAAAAAACTTGAGAAGTTCTGCCAAGACTAGCTGAGGTTCAGTTTTTATAGAAACAAGTGTTTTTCTGAACTATATATTCAAAGGTATGCTATCATTGTATCAGTATAGTTGGAAAGAAAATCTTGACAAAAATGACAGGAAGAAACTTTAGCCTACTGCCACTGTCATTCTTGTACCCAGAGGACTAAGGCTGTTTACTAGCTTAGTCTAATGGACAGAATCACTAACTATCCTCATGTGCCCAATGTGAAAGGGAAATCAGTCACTCAGAACTTTCTGGTCTTCAGGGACTGTGGGTCACATCAAATAGTGACAAGCACAGAAATGTATTATGTTGGTCAGTTTGCTGTATAGTAAGATTTTGCTAGGATCCCCCACACATTTGGAGCCAAACACAGGGCTAGCAGCTATGACTAAAAGTCATGGGATTCATACATATTCTGACAGTTAACACTCAGTCGATAACCACAGAATAAGGTGGAGATAGGTAAAATGTCAGGCTTTTCCTTATTAGCAAATCATATACAAGTTTTGAAAATGCTAAATATTTCTCTGCTGGGCTTTTTGAATTCCATTCTGTGGCCATTCACGTATTTAATATAAACAGGGTTACTTATTTTCCCTTAATGAAATATTCTTTTGAGTCTCCTAGTAGCTCTTCCTCTACCTTTTTATCAAAGCAGAATGTTTCTTGGAGTGTTTCCTGACTTCCTTCACCACTCTTGCTGATTTTCAATCTTGCCTTAGTCATTCTTAAATGCTCTCTCAACCTTCTCTGAGAAGTAGTTTCAAAGCTGTCTTTCTCATCTGAACTCTGTCTTGAGATTCCCGTGAAATAGAGGCACCCATTTAGGGACACAATAAAATAACATTATATCCTCTTTCTGATTTCTTTACTATAGATAATGGCCTATCTATACTTGGCAGTGATCAGGCCATAATTTATCGTCATTCTGTGGTTGCATTGACTTTCCCACAAAGGAACTTGAGTGGACAAAGAAGCCTCATCCTGAAGAAATACACTGCCAAAAGGGAAAGCAAGTCATGGTTTTATGATCCCATGTAAGAGAAAGAAAGCTGTGTTGTATGTTTAAAGTCAGTGGAGTACACCCTTTGGGCAACTCATTTATATGATAGAAGAGAAGGTTTTGTTGAAGATACAAGTAGTTGGATGTTGAGTAGTAGGGGTGTTCCCTGAAGTACCTGAGGGTACTCAGCTTTTCAACAGCCCCACATTCTTTACTGTATTTCCCCCCTCTATACATTATTGTACTTCTCCTTGAAACTTCATTCTCTCCCAAAACAATTACAAGTGTACTGAAAGGTTATGTGCGTATACAGCTTCATTTTTCTTAAACTATAAGATTCAAAAGTAATATGGACCCTGAGAGAATCAACATCTCTTATCTACAGGCACAACTACTCCAATTCTAGTTTAGAAATAAGAGAAGGAGGAAAAGGAGGAAGAGGAAGTACAGGAGGAGGAGGGGAGGAGGAGATGGTGGTTATGGAAGAGAAGAAAAAGGAAGAAGGAAGGAAGGAGAGAGGTGGAGGGAGGAGGGAAGGACAGTGACACCTGTGCAAGCAAAATGACATGTCCACTTGAAAGGTGTATTTAAAACATTGATTTGGCCAATGGCTAAATGGAATCCCTAACAACTCATGGTTTTCTGTCATGCCTGATCTGTTCTAGTCTTGCTTCCTTGCAGGTGTCAAGGTGTAGTGACTTTTGGATGAAAAATGTTGATAATACTTCTCAATGGAAAGCAGAAAAAAATCCTGCTTCTTGATCTCATTGTTCCTTTCTACTTTACATGACTTTAAGGAAATGTAAACTATCCCATGACAAAAATCAGAGGTGGAGGTTGGGGATACAGTAGAGATATACATGAGACTCAATATTTGTAAAGGAAACAGGTCATCCTCTTCATACTCGGAGTAATAAAATCTCCTAGTTCACCTCGAGCTCCTGGGCAAATACAGTGTCACTCAAGTGTGGTTTTTATATATCTCTAAACTCCTTGCTTGACTTGCATATATATGAGATCAAGTTCCTCAGCATCATCTATTTTATAGGGATCTGATTTCCTATCTGAGATCTAGGGAGCAGGGAAATATGAGAGTGAAGGGGAACAGGAGCCATTGAGTTTCACCCAAGAAAAGGAGATGCCACCATTTAGAAATGGGAAAGTATCAAGGGGGTGGGAGTGAAGGAGTAAAGTGCACACAAATTAAGCAGCTCCTACATTGAGTCCAATAAGACTGTATCGCTGTAGAATGAAATTCATTTATAGGCTTCTCGTTCTCAGCATTCCGACATTTACAAGTAAACTATATAATAGATTACAAGTTCGCTGAATCAGAAGAATCCCAGCTTTTGGTATGATTAAGTTTTAATTGCATTTCTCCTTCGGGATCGCTAGGAGCTAATAAGCTCATGAAAATAGGTCTTTAAATAGTGGCAGCAGTAAAAAGTCTCTCTGTGCACTGTATTTTGATATGCTTGGTTGCCTAAGGCATTCTACTCTCTATAGTCTCAAGTGTTCAGTTTTCATATCAATGAAATATCTAAATACTACTCAGACAATCTGGAATCCTGAAGTGAGGTAGTATTAGACACCTAGCTTCTGATGTTTATAATAACTTGAATTTTCACATGTGACAAAAATAATTGTATGAGATTAAATAGCCTAAGGGCACAGGTTTGATTGCTTTAGTAAGTATTCCAGATTTAATACCTGTATACCTTGCTTCTTTTAATGTGATAAATTACAAAACATACATTGTGCCTTAGTCTAGGACAAACCTGTCTTTTCTGGAAATACATTATGTGGACATTTTCAGTCCATAAGTATATAATCTATGAAAGTGGAAAACTTGACTATTTGTAAATCAGGTAGGTAGGTAATAAGCCTAGTGTATATTATTTTCTGATAGCAATTTCGGCTCAATGCACGTGTACAAGATGTATTTAAATAATTTGTAATATTGCTTATAATTTAAGAAATATATTTTAAAAAATAACTGCAAGGAAGGTTATTGTTAGTACATTAGTTCCCTAAAAAGTGTGCTGCTTCTAGGAAATATCCCAATTATTTTTTTCAGACAAATTGATACAGACTAAGCTTCACAACCTTCTGGCAGCTGCTTCTGTGACAAAGGACACTGGAGCAGCTCTCCTATTGTCACACACCCACCTCAGTCTTTGTGAAAACAATCTTAGTGCGGATCCTTTGCCTGCAGAGAAAACTAGGTTCCTTAGCTTGGTGCAAAACAACATCTGGCTTCCTTCTTTTCTTTTCCTGTTGCCCTACTGTATCTATGATTACTGAATACCATCTCACAAAAGCATCTTGCATTTTCTTTTCTTCAGGATTTTGCAAAGGTATTTGTCTGGGAAAGAAAAGGAAAAGAACTTCTCTCCAAAAATTTTTTTTACTAATTGCAGGTGATATATCTTCCAGAGGCTATGTCTGTAAAATTGGTCTTTCTCTACTTGTATTACATACAACATAATATAATATGGATGGATAAAAGCATTTTGGTATATTAAAGGTAAAGGTTACAGGGACAATCATATACTCATGATAATTTTATTTACTGTTACATTTTTTGAGAATATAAATTACATTATTTTCCTCTTCCATTTTCAACCTTCAAACCATTTCATATACTCCTTGTTCTCCTCTATCTACATGGTCTTTTTTATTGATTAATTATTGTTACATGCATATGTATATCCACATATACTTCTAAACATAATCTATGTAGTCTCCATATTACTTTTATGCATATGTTTTAGGGCTGATCATTTGGTACTGGGCAACCAATTGGTATACCCTTCCCTGGGGAAGACTTTATCCTGTACTCAGCATTCCTTAGTTTCTTATTGTTCCTCTTGAGATTTTATGAGTATATCTCTGATATTGCTAAGAGTTACAGTCTTATAGTAAACTCCCTGATTCCCTGACTCTTATACTCTTTCTGCTCCTCTTCTGCAGTGTTCCCTGAGCCTTAAGTGTAGGAGTGTTTTATAGATGAATTCTTAGGGACTGGTCTCCACAACTCTGCATTTTGATTGGGTGTCATATTCTGTAATGGGCTCCCTCTGCTTCAAAGAGAAGTTTCCTTGATGAGAAATGAGAACTATTCTTATTTGTGGGCACAAAGTCATCTATCTGTCCTTATGTTGTGGAATATTTGTATATTGTGTGAAGATGTGATGCTGTGATTAGTATAATAAGAAGCTTAATGGTCAACAGGTAGGCAGGAGAGATAGGTTGGATTTCCTGGCACAGAAAGGAAGAGGATGCCATCAAGATGCAGAAGAAGATGGATACACATAATGGGATAGAGGTAAAATGTAGATCAATAAAAATAGGGGTTAATTTAAGTTATAATAGCTAGAAGGATAGCCCTAAGCTATAGAACGAGGTTTCATAGTTAATAATATGTTTCCATGTCATTATTTGTGAGCTTGTAGCCAACAAAAAAGCTTGCTGCGATATCTACAGTGTAATTAGTGATTATGCTTGCTTAGTAAACTGGTTTTGTAGGTTCTCCAAGATCATACTTAAGGTGTTCTTGTATTGTTTTGTTTTGTCAGGACTTCATTTTGGTGTGAAAGTGATATGTCTTAAGTAGAAAGCATACCAAAAATTTTGCAATTTTTTCTTTCCTTAGCTCCCCAGATACAATATAATACAATACTCTTTCAAGATACAGTAGACAATTGTCACCAGCCACAGCTCCTAGTCAGCCATAGCATAGATAAATAAAACAATCAATACACCACAGTAGATTGTGCTGCTAACTTGTGAGTATGGCAGTTTCTCTGTGTTAAATGCATTGACATTGTAAACTTACTACAATGTTATCAAGGTAAAATCCCCATGCAAATTGAGGGGAATTTGTATGCAAAATATCCTTTAATTCTATGCATACCTTAAATAGTAGCATATCAATATCTACTAGATAAATTCAAGGATGGAACTTGAAGAATTCTAGGGAGTTTGAAAACCTTATTAAACATAATTGCTAATAAAACTTAAGTCAACCAATATGTACACAGGAAAGGAAATTTAGTTTGGGGATGACCATATTTATGGTTGAAAATTACTAGGACACTTTGATTCTTCACAGAACCTGGAGTTTAGAATTCTGTCACTTCTTGCCATTATATAACAAATGCAACTTTGTTTTATCTTCCTTTCATGGTGCCCTTTAACAGTTTATTGGCCCATGGCTAAAACACAGTGGAAGAGATGTCCTTATGATATGTTTGACCTGATATGAAGTGTGTGTCAATGGAATCTTTGCTAAAAGTAGTTCTCCCAGGATTCCTTCCCAATTTCAAGAAGCCAAGAGGTTCAGATGAGCACCTCTACCCTGAGTCTTTGGAGGTTAGTGAGCTCATCATTACTGTGTTTCTGGCCCTACTCATTTTTAGGTTCCAACTGTCACTTCATTGATCATATCCCTTTGGCTACAAAATCAATACCACTGAGTGCCAAGAGAAAACATCGGATATAAAATATAATACCGACTTCCTGACAACAACTGAACAAAATATTTCAGAGCACCATAACCAAGGAGAACTTCCTTGAGATTATTTTGGTTAACATGGGTAATTTAAAGTGAAGAGATGGCTCAAGAGAGAGCTTATTTACGGTTTTACAGGCTTACCAACCCCTCTCTGCTTAAGATCTCTAATTTCCCACATGCTCTCTGTTTCCCCTGGTGACTGTCTATGGTTTAATAACATATGTTGCCTGGAGGGCTATGGAAGAAAGGGGAACACATCAACTCCAACATTCAATTCTAGGAACTGGAAAGGGGAACACTTCATTTTACAATACTGAAGATAACTTCAGATAAAATACTAATATTTTTGAGAGTGGAAAACAACTATGGAGATCACTAAAGTGTTGAGTGTTTGAAGAATATGCTAGTAAGAAACTTTTCCAGAAAACATCATGTATACACCAACCTTTCTTACTAAGTAACTCACAAATATTCATGCTAATGTCAGTTACCTTATCAACAACACAAAGCTTGCGGAATCACCATGCACATTGCATTAGTTCCTTCTTACTAATGAATGTCCAGTTTATAACTCTATTCCAAAGCACTGCTGTTTCTAGACAGTAATAAAATTAAATGAGCTGTCAACTCTGTCTTTAAAGAGAAGGGAATCCAGCTGATTTTTCAACTTTCTATTAAGAAATTTTGATTTTTTTGAATAAAACTCAAAATGATTGCTTTGAAATTCCTTATAGATTGGTTCCCAAATAGTTGGCACTGGATTGCCAAGACATAGGGGGAACTGATCTTAAGAAATGTGAAAAAAAGGATGACAGATTTTCATGTAAAGAATAGTGGAAGTGTGTACTCTAAAGAGAATTCATATTCCAACGTAAACACAAAATGAAGATTCATGATTTTTTGAGTAAAACTCATCAAGTTTAACAAATCCGCCCCATAATCATAGAAACACATGCACAACTACAAGTACATGATAAGCACATAGACAAATCTCAAATCTGTGATGGTCAGATTCTTGTTAAATTTTAGGGGTGGAGGAAGTGCACATTTGTCTTAATGAACTGGCTGAGCGAAATACCAGCAATCTGCAATGTTAGCTACCCAGAATGCACTGCAGGTGATGTCAGTGATGCGCATCTGGGGAGGTACATTTTCCAAGCTATGCAGAGCCAATTCAGACCTTTTGCTTTGCTCAGATCTACTTTAGTCATAGCAGGGGGTGCCAATTGTGCCAAACGGTGCTGAATTAATTGGGGTTGTTTGGCTCTGTCTCCAGTTACTTGCCAACACACATATAATGGGGAAAAATAAGAACAAGAATGACTGAACAATAAAAATCACATTGATACATTTTATTATATATTATATATCTATCTACCTTCAATTCTTCCTGGGCTTTCATCAACTGGTCACTCTGAAACTCAGAAGTTTTGAAACAGCTCAGAAAAGCTCTTGTTTCTTATGATTAATCATTACTTTCTCCCCTAATATCATTTTGAATATAATCTTGTTGAAATGGCTGCTTCTGCATCATTTAATAAAACATTCATTTTCATGTGCAAAGAAATGAATTGTAATATGACATTAATGTCGCTATCAGGGATTCTTTAAAAATAATTCATATGTATTATAAAAATTAGGTGTATTTGTCCCCAGAAACATTCTAAACAATCTTACTCGTGAAAATATATAAATGTTATACTTTTTGATAGATTTCCTAAAAATAGATTTGCTAGGCTCAAAGAAACTCAATTAAGTTTGATTACTATTGTTTAAGATCCCTCATTGGGACCTGGTATTGTGGGCTTCTGTTCTGAGTCATTTAGGGGGCAAGGCAGGGGAGGGTCACCATTTGAAAGTCTGCTTGGACTATTGAGTTCAAAGCCAGTCTAGACAATTTATTAAGATCTCATGTCTAACTTTTGAAAAGGCAAGAGGAGGGCTAACAGTGTCACTATGGAGCACCTCTTTATCATGTGTAAGGCTTTATGTGTGTTCTATAGAAACACATTCGAGTGCACACACCTGCACATGCACGGGCGCGTACACACACACACATGTGCACACACATATGCGCACACCCACACATAGGGATGTGGTACAATGCAATATAAAAATACATATTCAGGGATTTGACAGAAGTCAGATTGTGATTATGCAACTTGATTATAACTTCTTGCCAACATAAAATTATGTTTCAAGTCAATATTCTTGATATTTCTTACCATATTTATCTTACTAAGTTTTGCCTTTAAGACATTTTGAAGAGTCTTCTTCAAGCCCATCTTTTTCATGAGGCTTCATGCCTGTGGCTCAGACTGCCTTCTCCTCTTTCAAAGTCTCACTATGCCAAGTGAGTTAGCTGTAGCTGTGGCATCTGGCTACATCTGTGTTCTGACCATCTTACACATTCTGTGCCTGCTCCTTTTGTCTGCTCAAACAGATGGTTAGGAATGTGAAAACATAAGTGAGGTTTACAATTATTTTCTGTCACTTTGAGAATGCTATGAAATAAATGGTAGATGCTAAGTCAAAATGAAACAGGCATACCCCAAGAGAGTAAGTCTTCTTTCCATCATATATTAGCTTTAGGTAATTTGAACCTGTCAATGTGACATTGAAAGGGTTCTCACATGAGGTTCACAAACTACAAATACAGATTATAACTTTGTATAGTTTTTGTGATTTCTCAAAAATTATAGGAGAATCATATTTGCTCCTGGTAATTATTATAGAAAGCATCTTTGTTCATTAAGTATAATGAGTCTAGTACAATTTTAAAACAGAACTGAAAAATAGAAGCTTTTCTGAATTGTCCCATAAAATAAGGAAAATATATGAAATTGCATATTTACCTCCCACTTTTGGTCATTTTTCAGGAATGTAGGGACTGGAGACATAGCTCAGTGTCTAAGAGCAGTGTCTACTCTTCCTGATTACATTAAGTTAGTATTCGGAACCCACATTAGGTGGCTTACAACTGTCTGCTCCTGTTTCCAAATCTGACACCCCGTTCTGACCTCCAAGTATGCTAGGCAGGAACATGTTGTGGAGATATACAAGCATGGAAAACATGCATGTAGAACAATGGAATGATTTTTTAAATCTATTCTTACTGTCTGGTATTTTTCTTCTGTCCAAGCGAATCTGCCATGAGGTTACTTTTCTAATTCTGTATTCATTATCCATTTCTAATTTAAGGGTGGTGAGCATGGCTATAGTCTTGCCACATGCATCTTTGTTTCTGCATATTAATTATCATCATACCTTGCTCAGGTTCAAACATGAAATAAAGACATCTCCAAGAAATATAAGGGAAGATATAGGCACCTTAGCAATAAATAAAACAAGTTATACAATAGTTTGTGGTGTAATTCTCAGATCCAAAAGAACTATGCAACAGCAAAACTCAAATACCAGAAATGTGAAATTGGGAGGAAGATGTGGTAGGTACTGCAGAAGAGACTGGGGTGCCATTGTTGATCAGGATACATGGTATACATGTATAAATTTTCAGAGAATAAAAAAATATTGCTAAATCTGCTGAATTGACTTAAATGAAACAAAATAAAAGATTGCTAGTGGAAAGATGACCTCATCTCAATCCTTCATATTTTTTCCTTTAAAAAATCAGAAATAGTCAACACATCCTTATATAACTTCAGGGCAAAAACTTTGGTTTTGTCTGTTTCATTTGTGCTGTTTTGTTTTCTTCTTATTCACCATCATTCTTCTTCTTCTCCTTCTTCCTTTCTCCCTTCTCCCTTCTCACTTTTCGTTTTCCCATCTCTCATCTTCCTTTCCTCCTCTTCCTCCTCTTTTCTTTGATATTTTCATGCAGCCTGTTTTAATCATATTCACCCCCATCCAACTCTTCTTCAACTCATACCCCTTTCCCCAACCTCTCAACTTTGGGAGGTATTTCTGGATTGTGGTTTTCCACTGGAGAGTGGCCTATCTGCCAGGGTCTGTATGCTTAGAGAAATCTGTGTTTTTCTCCAACATACTTGGTGGCTGGAATGAAGGTGCATACTATGAAAGCTGAATGTTCTAAATTCTAGGACACTAAAGTTGGCACTTAAAATTCATGAATTACATCTTGGAATTGACCAAAAAGCAATTTGGTAATTGCTCAACAAATATTGTCTTTTTAGCAAACGAGTTATCTTTGGGAATGAGAGATTTTTTACCTTGGAGTGAAGTGCTACATATCTCTTTCTCCTTTAATGCCCATTTATTTAGATAGGGTTACTTTGTGGTTAATGTAATTTAGAATGCTGTGTGATGTCTGTTCTTCATGTTACACTCTGAACCAGTAAACAATTTTTATTTCTCATAAGCCACATTCATGTGTGAGAAATTTAGGATAATATACTTTTACTTTGATGAAAGTGAACCAACTTTTAATTCTATTAACTACATCTATTCTAGATTGTCCTTTGTGATGACAACCTCTGAATAAGCTTATGGGGTATTGAAATTCACACACAACTAAGTAAGTAGAAGTACAGGGAGCTCAAATTGAAGCAAAATACTTGAGGATGCTTTAGGTTTATAGCAGAATGTATACATTAACTCATAATGTCTGGCATTTATTTTACAACTTAGTATTTTATTAAAATATTTCTATTGTTGCAAAACAGAAAAATAAATGAATGCATAAATTCATTGTATAGAATACCACATTTCACTTAGATTCCAATAATTATGTGTCTCTCTATAATATCTATTGTATATATAAACATTATTTCTGTTCAGCCATGCTACTGTAATATTAAAGAAAGCATTTGAGACAGATAAGGTATACAGAAAATTTCAATAATATTATTGGGACTATCTCCAATTCATTGTAATTATGCTACCTGAATTGTATCTGCAACTGTCTACATAACTAATGTTTGGGGCATAATGAATACTAATGCTTTCTGGAGGTAATTGTTCTATTGTAATCTGAGTTGAGTAGTTAGGTTTATTAGTATTATGTGGTACAGTGCTTTTGGTGAGGCAATCAAGTTTTCTTCAAAGTGAGCTACTTTAGATTACAGTGTTTATTGACTATCCGAATTGTAATTATAAAAATATCATTGAATTTTCAGGTTCCTGTGGTTAAAATATTCACTTACTGCAGGGTTGAGCTTCTCCTACCAAAAAAAAAAAAAAAAAAAAAACAGCTTAGAGCTAGTGACCCTCATTTAGCAAAGTTGGACTCCGAGACTATGCATTCTTCCCTGCAGCTTCTGCAATTATCAAGGCAAAACATTCTATTAGGCTCTTTAATCAATGTTTGTTTTCTACTTCCAGAACCAGCCTCTCATGATAGCATATTTAGCACCTGTAAGACTAATTTGAGGCAGTATTTGACCCTTATGGTTGCCAAGCATTTTTATGGGAAAGACAATATGAATTCTCTGACTCTTGCTGGATATACTTGACCCCAAGAGCTTAGCTCAGAGAGCCCTGGAAAGGAGAGAGAGATGAAGGGACTTAAAGAATATCCCAGTGCCCCTCCCGACAATGCTGAGTTGATCCCTGCACTACAGGGATGGCTTGAGTAGGTGGAGCTCCTCGAAGCCCTTGGACATGACTCTGGCTGCTGTAATGCTCATCTTTTGCTCTCTGCATTCGGTATCTTTCTTTGAACTTTTACAATCATGAGGATTGCAATTAATGATGGTGAAAAAAATTAGCAATTCCAAGTCAAGCCTCAGTAGTTTCAAATCCATTTATTTAGTTGTAAAATTTTTCAACTAGTTTCAAGTCACTGACTCAATTAAAGTTAAATGGTTATTCTTTTTGGTTGTTGTTTTGTTTCTTGATTTTCTTTCTTGGCTGGATTAAATTTATTTGTGTTAATAAGAAAGTCTAATCATTGGTTTTCCCTTTCCATACTTGACAAAGGAGATGATGGAAAACAATTGGGTAATGTAAGTTGGTCCTGTAAAATCAATGTTCAGGGGTGGAAAGATGGCCTGTCAGTTAACAGCTCTTGCTGCTCTTACAGAGGGTCCAGTACCCAGATGTTGGTTCACAATGATCAGTAGCAACATTTTCGGAGGATGTGATGCCCTCTTCTGACCTCCATACACACACACATACATGCAAACTAAACACTCCCACACAACAGAACAAAGTAAACAATATGTGACCCATTAAAGATTTTACTGTGCAGACTTGTAAACTACCCCAGAGCTTAGCAGTATCTTTACTTAGAGGAGATATAGCAGGAAACTAAAATCACTTCAGACATTTAAGAATACCCCTAACCCATGGTCCTTATAATTTATTCTACAACTTCCTTATTATTATTTATTTTTATGTGTATTTGTGTGTGAAGTGTATGTGTGCATGTCAGTGTATATTTCAAAGTGAGTATGTGTGTGGTGTGTGTACATGTGTGTGGTGTGTATGTGGTATGTGTGTATGGTGTGTGTGGTGTGTATGGTGTGGTGTGTGTGGTATGTGTATGTATGGTAGTTGTGGGGTGTATGTTTGTGTGTATGTGGTGTATATGTGTGTGTGTGTGTGTAATGTGTGTGCAGTGTATGTGTGTGATTTGTTGTTTGTGTGTGTGATGTGAGTGTGGTGTGTGTTTGTGTGTATGTGTGGTATGTGTGTGTGGCATGTGGTGTGTGTGTGTGTGATGTGTGTTCATGTATATGCTTGTGAGTTGGTAGACCTTCAATTGACATTAGGTTTCTTTCTCAATCATTCCTCAGTTTCCTTTTGAGACTGTTTCTGTCCCTGAGCCCAGAACACACTGGTTATGGCTAGTCTAGGGAGCCCAGAACACTCTAGTTACAGCTAGTCTAGAGAGCCCAAAAAACACTGCTTATGGCTAGTCTAGGGACCCACCTTGGCTCAAGGTTCTCCTGCCTCCACCTTCTGAGACCTCTCACACAAGCCCAGCTTTGATATAGTTTCTGGGCATTCATACCCCTGTGCTTGTACTTTCATAGTAAATATTTTATCTACTGAGCTTCTGCCACAGATGATTTTATCATAGAACTTTTAACAAACAAAAACACCATAAGTAATATGCACTTCCTAGTGACTTATATTAGGAGAAAACAAGAGGATAAAATAGTAAGAGTTACCAAAAAAACCCCTTACAAAACTATCTTTAAAATTAGGAGATTTTAAGGTAGATTGCCTTAATAAAAAG
The DNA here is from genome assembly GCF_017639785.1 of Mesocricetus auratus. Classification (NCBI taxonomy): domain Eukaryota; kingdom Metazoa; phylum Chordata; class Mammalia; order Rodentia; family Cricetidae; genus Mesocricetus; species Mesocricetus auratus. Next base: position 4,913,485 of record NW_024429207.1, on the reverse strand, counting down.
GAAAAAACATTTGTTTTTACTTTGTGTATGTAAGTTTATGCCACATGTGTTCAGTTGCCCAGAGAAGGTATTGGATTCCCTGGTTCAAGGTATTTATGAGCAACTCCAATGACTGGTGTTAATTGAACTCCAGTCCTCTGAAAGTGCCCTTACAGGTGAGCCATTTCTCATCTGTTAATAATTAGAATTAGTAGACTTGGTTTGGTCAACTTGGCAGATTTTCCTCATTGTCACTATCCAGGTGAGCTCTCTAGCACTTTCTTGGCTAGCTCACCCAGTGTAGCCTACAGCAAGAATCAGGGCCAGTTCTCCTATATTCAGATCCTCAGATCAAGGTCACCCACACTCACAACACCAGGGTCACCTCTGTTGTTTTACCCTGGGGAGGGGCAGGACCCTGTTTCCCAATTGCTATAGGGGACATACTTCATATTCTGTACTTTATTCTACATTGAATTTCAAAATTCTGTTTTGTCAGCAGAACAATATCTTCAAACAATGGGAGGAAGTCATCCACACAAAATAGGAGAGAACAGTTCAAATGTAAATGATAGAGAATCCCTGAATATTCAACTTGCCTCAGTCCCTGTTCTCCTTTCCCCAGTAGGAGTTCTCACAATGTAACTTGAAAACTAACCTTAGTTATGGATTCAGTGTAGGTGTTCAGAATCTGAGAATGAATGATCAAAATATGGTACATATACATAATATAAATTCCTCAGTCATAAATGAGAAGGAAGTTATTTTGTGTGCAATAAAACGAACACAGAGATAATCATATTAAAACAATTAAGCCAATTGCAGAAAAAAAGATACCATAAATTTTCTCTCATTTGTAGTTCCTGTATTTTAAAATGCATGCATTAAATCATGTATGTATATAGGTGAACATTTCTACAGGTCTGAGTTGAATTTAGGTATTTATGAGGGCATGGGAAAATGAGACAGGGGGGTAGAAAAGAGTCTAGGGGTATCATAAGGTAGAATATGCTCAGTATATACGGATATATGAAAATTTGAAAACAAAAGGAGTAACTTGATGGTCAAGATCTAGATGGGACAGCACAGATTTTCTCTCCTTGAATTCTATCACACGGGCACCATTTCCTTAGTATTTTTACCTTTGAGGGAAAAAAAAACATACCGGATGTTACAAAGACTACACAGAAAGATCTTAAATAACTGTAGGCTTTATTTTCCTTTCATTTATTAAATAAGTATATTAAACTTTAAAAAATTAAAATAAAGTATATTTTAAATTGGGTCATTTACAATTATGATTAAATATAGAGTTTAAAAAGAACAAAGATCAGCCCTTTCTGCACAATCAGCAACACACAAAATGGGGAAATGTCTTCACCAACCCCATATGTGATGGAGGGCTGATCTCTAAAATATACAAAGAACTCAAGAAGCTAGTCACCAAAACACCAAATAATCCAATTAAAAAGTGGCATACACCCAGAGAAGGTGGAATGAGGCAAGATCTCCTGAGCAGATTGGGAGGGGGAGGAAGAGAGCCAGGAAAAAGAGACAGGGAGAAGAGGAGGAGAGAGGAGGTCTTGGGGGAGCAGGAGGTTGAGTTGAGGGAAGAATAGAGGAGAGCAGGATGAGAGATACCATAACAGAAGGAGTCTTTCTAGGTTTGACGGGAGATCTGGCACTAGTGACATCTCCAGAGATCTACAAAGATGACACCAACTAGCAAACTAAGCTCTAGTGGAAAGACTACTTTAAATGTCCATCTCTGATAATGATTTTGACAACTATCTTACATACCATCCTAGAACCTCCATCCAGTGACAGACAGAAGCAGAGACAGACACCCACAGCTAAACACTGAACTGAACTCCTGGAACCCAATGACAGAGAGGGAGGAGTGATGAGCAAAGGGGTCAAGACTGGGCTGGAGAAACCCAAAGAAACATCTGACCTGAACAAGGGAGAGACCTTGAACACCAGACTGATGGCTGAGAGGCCAACATGGGACTGATTCAGACACCCTGAATGTGCATGTCAGTGAGGAGACCTAATCAATCTATGGGGCTTTGGGTAGTAGATCAGTATTTATCCCTGGCATACAAATAGACATTGAGTGCCCATCCCACAATGAGGATGCTCTCTTAATCTGGACATTTGGGGGAGGGCCTGGCCCCTACCTGGAACGAAATGACAGACTCTAGAGATCCCACATGGAGGGCCTTACTCTCCCTGGAGAATGGAGTGGGGATTGGGTGGGGGGCTGAGAGGCTGGTGGGGAGGAGTGGGCGTGGAGGGGAGAGAGAGGGAACTGGGACTGACATGGGATGCAATCTTGTTTCTAATTTAAATATATAATAAAAAAGTGTTTAAAAAAGTGGGGTACATAACTAAACAGAGGAATCTCAAATGAGATTGATGACTACCTTAAATGCCATCCTAGAGCTTTTATCTCGTAGCTGATGGAAGCAGAAGCAGAGATTCACACCTAACTACTGAGCCAAACTCCTAGAATCCAGTTGTAGACAGGGAGGAGTGTTGAGCTAAGGGGCCAAGACCATGCTGCAGAAGCCCACAGAAACAGATAACCTGAGCAAGTAGGAGCTCTCAGGCCCCAATCTGGTAGCTGGAGAGCTAGCAGAGGACCGAATTAGGCCCCTTAACTTGGGTGTCAGTTGGGAGACCTGGGCAGTCTATGGGGCCTCTGGTAATGGAACCAGTATTTATCTCTAGTGCAGGAATGGCCTTTGGGAGCCCATTCCCTATGGAGGGGTACTCTCTCAGCAAAGATTCATGGTGGCAGGGCCTAGGTCCTGCCTCATATGATATAACAGACTTTGATGATCCCCCATCTGAGGCCTCAGCTTGCTGGGGAGTGGGATGGAGCATGGTGTGGTGAATGGGAGAATGGGAGGGAGAGGAAATTGGGATTGGTATGTAAAATAAGATTGCTTTTCATTTAAATAAAAAATAATAAAAAAGATGGCTTCTTCTTAAACTAATGTTGAAAACATTCTAAGTTACTGGTTTAATTTACCACTGGGAACCAATGTGTGATGATCCGCCATTTCCATTACATGCAGTCGCATCCAGAACAGTGACTTGAGATGGTGCATCCATGAACTCAGACCCATTAGAGCCTTCTGAGTGTGCTTCTAACAAAGGCCTCAGAGTGTGTGACAGGAATTAAATGATGGTGATGCTGAGCATGCAGTCAGCCTCTGCCATTTGTCCCCATGCTTGGCACCAATTAATAAACTAAGGCAGGAGATGGGCATAGCACAAATTGAAAATAATGGGACATTTTGATCAACACCTAAGATTCTAATGAAGATGAGGTCCAAATGAGATTTGTGAGTTTACAGTAAGTAATGGCAGTGTTTTCAGGTTAGTCTGAAATGCTTATACATCTGCTCCTAAGGTAACCCTCACTAACACTTCAGAAGCAATTGTGCAAACATTTCAATCAAACAAGAAAAATTGCAATTATCTAAATTGTAAACTCACTGTAAATAAAAGTAAGTCATTCTTATATTATAGTTAGGTTTGTCAGATGAAGTAGTTATCTCTTAGATATACTCATTGACAAATCAGAATGGAAACATGACTGTCAGTCATTTGGCACCACGTTCAGCAAACACATAGCCAAAGTTCATGGGGCAGGCATTAATATTTGTCAGATACTTCTAGCTTATTTTTAAAAAAGTAGAGAAATGATGAGCAGAAATAAATGACATATAGAAAGCTACACTATTCAGTGGTAAAATACCTCTTAGGTGAATATTTTGTCATAATTAAAAGACAAGGGGTGGGATAGAAAGTCTCTAAAGATGATGAATCTGTCAGTTTTGCCAGTATTTTCCCCACAATGGTGTGACTGGCTACCATAGGGACATTAGACCATCAGAGCTATAGACTGACCTCACATTCTCCTGAATTATCAATTCCCCGAAAAATTGTCATTGCTATGGTAAAAGCCAGAGCAAAGCAACTTAAGGGAGAAAGGATTACTTGGGGCTTACAGTTCAAGGGTAAGTACCGCCCATCACAACGTTTAAATCAAGGCTTTCCAAAACCAGAGGATGAGGAATCTATGCAAAACTGTGCCCAGCTTTCTTCCCGTGTACACAGAAGATCCTAGCCAAGGAGTTCCATCCACATGGGTGGGGTTCTTACTTACATTCAGGCAATCAGTATAATTTCTCACAACTGTACCTACTGGTTCATATCCCAGGTAATTCTGGGTCCTGTGGAGCTGACACTTGATTCTATCCCTTACACTATTCCTCTCTAGTGATTAGGATTCTTTATTGGAAAAGCATCACTGGAAATATTTCCAGTTTGGATTTTATTTTGTTTTTATGTTATAATATGGCCATAAACCTTGCCACATACTGAATGAATTTTAGATTTTGAAAGATTTCAGCTTTTGGAAATTTGGATTAGATCTGCTCAAACTATATTACACTTTTATATCTAGTGATAGAAGTGTTATGTTGTGTGTGGGAGTGTATGCCTGAAATGCTAGCAATAAGCAGCCTGGAGCATCAGAAGACCAATGAGTTTGAGACCATCCTAGGCAACTTGGCAAGGCCTCATCTCAGGAAAGAGAGAGAGAGAGAAACTGGAGGGAGAGTTAGAAATTAATCACTAAAAGAAAGAATGGGCTAATGCTATGAAAATATGAAATGATAGGTGTTTTAGAAGAAAGAGAAAAGACATAGATCACTGGAGCTGAGGCCATCTAGTGTAAATCGCATGAGATAAAGGAAAGCGAATTGTAAGTCTTGACTGATAGGAGAGGGGTCCTTCACAACGAATGAGAACAGACCTGGACATTTTCTTGCTCTACCCTCTACTCTGTAAATTCATTGTTCAGTATCTCAGTGAACATTAGAAAGTAAAGGTTAAGAAAAAACATGCCAGCTGCTCTTCATTTCTGGGTGCTCAGTTTTACCAGTTCAGCCACATTGTGCACATCTGTGAACTGGTGTGGGCAATGAGAACAGGTTGTGTAAAAGCATGGATGCTTTCCATTAGATTCAAATAAATCATTGAGCTTGGGGGAGGGGTGAGTCACTTGACCAGGCATCAAACTGCACAGAAAATCCTGCCTGTTGATAATTAAAACAAAAGATTTCAAAATTCAGAAAAGCAACTGAAAAATTTGACATTGCATGAGTTGTACAGTGTCTCTGTGCATATTCATATGTATGTATATATAAAAACATAAAATATGCATATATTTTAATAGCTTTTATAAATATCTGGTCTTAGAGATCTATTATACAGAAACATTTCTTTTGTTAATTTTGTGCAAATTCAGCATTAACACCATTAAAACTCTAAATGAGCACTTCTGGTGTGCAAATGCCTGCTAAGATTAATACAGAAAACCCTGATATCTCTCAACTGTCTCATTAACATGATAACAGGCCCAAAGGAGTTTCAAGTCCCTTAACACAGAAAAGACATATATTCCCCCATTTTTTGTTCATTCCACCATAAAAATGGAAATTAAACCACATAAAAAATCCTCCAAAAATATCAAGGGTCCAATCAAGATGCATAAAATACTTTTTTAAAATATTAAACTACACAAGCCTTGTTGCAATGCTACTCAGAAACTGACTTATACAGAGGAAAACCAAGAAGACTCTACAATTAGTTTCTATTTTATCCCAAATCCTACACGTATTTCTGACTACTGAAGAAATTGAGAAGTACAGAATCATCTACTATATTAAGTTATCTGTTTTCTGGGGAGACTAAGTAAGCACCATGTGCAGGTAAGAGATGGACTTTCAAAAACCTTACTGCGTATTTGCTTCCGAAGGTTTTCCTTAAAGCCAAGCATTATATTATGGCATAGAATCATCTTGTAGTCTAATAAGGAAGAAAATAAAGACAAATTATCCTTTTGGTTATGGGAGCCATGCTTTACGATGTCACTGCATGGTGACAACTTCTTGTCCTCCTGTCACTGCCTGTCCTTTAGACCATACTGCAGAAAAGCAATTTTCTGCCTCAAATGCACTCTATTTTTTTAAAGTTTGTCTCTGGGCAATTTTCAGGTCTACTGGAGCTGTGCGACTGTATACAGATGAGAAAGATCCAAAATAGGGCAATTTATTTGATTCCTTCTCTTCAAAACATTTAGCTGAGATTGCATATCCAACAGAGAGAACCCCCAAAAAATATTCAGCAGTGACCCCCCAATGACATACATCCTTGTTGTAATTTTGCATTAAACATAGTTTCTAAATAAAGTGAATAATCTAGAGTTGCTCTGTGTTTAATGTAAACCTTTGAGTTTTACATTCCTCTTAGGATATTAAAAAGCTGGGGTTTTTTGTATTTTGTTTTTATTCCTGCAAAAGGAAGCAAACCCCTAGAATTAGGTAGTCAAATACAGCATGAAGAGCTTTCAGATGAAGGTATTGCTTAATTTTAACTGCTCTGCCCCTTTTAATTTAATTGTCTGGGTGGAAGAGTAAAACGGCAGCTTGATCCACACAAGCCTTCATCTATGGTTCAGCTGCTGATAGTTTCACACTTATCAGTGCCTGGTGTGAGCAGAGTCAAAGGCATGCTTATGAAACTCTGCCCTAACAACTACACAGACACTCCTCAATAATCTTGTATTCCAATCAGAAAACAAGTTTACTTACAATCGCGTCCCAATAGAGGAATAATTTAAAAGTTGTCAGATTTTCGACAAACCTGTTGACAGACTTTTAAAAAGCATATGCCCTTGCTCAAAGTCATTAAACCTCTTCATATTGAACTATCTTACTTAGTTCTTGATGAGCTGCGGTTATGCCTGGAAGTTCTTGCTGTTATGAAACATTCTCCTGTACAGCGTACTTTCTGAAGCAAGTAATATTAAAAATGTCCGTGCTGATTAATTAACAAACTCTGTACAGAATTTAAGACTTGCAGTTAGATAAATGTCATGATTATAAACATACATTGTAGGCAAGTAACTTCCTTGGATTTTCATTCACTTTCTGTGTAATGATATACTTTTGTATCTGTCTGTATGTCAGTTACAGTTTTCTCTTTCTTGCTTTCTCTCATTCTGTGTATGTTGGAAACATTGAGGATCCTAGAGATATTTATGTTCTCTGACTCTTCTAGTAAGTATAAAAATAATATATATATGCATATATGTATTCAACAGCATATACTTGGAAAGAAATTGACAAACAAAAACCACCTTATAGTTGTTCAGGGCTCTGTGATTTTTAAAAATATATATATTTTAGTGTAACTAAAAGCTTTGTTAAATTTTCAAAAATATCCTAACTTTAGCTGATGGGCAGATTCTTGATTCTGTTTTCTCATCACATGTGGGATTCCTGGCCTACATTTTGTGTGCTGTCCCCAATCCTCATAAGCTTTTCAACTTTGTCTGGTCCAGCCTGAGCCCTTGTCGCTGGGGAGAAAGTGACCTTCGGTGAGGTTTCTGATGACCTCATTACAGCTAAGCCCAAGGGCCAGTCCATTTTTGAAGCCTGTTCCTGCAGCATTTGTCAAAATCAAACCCATCCTTCTCCAAATGCTCTCTGATCTCAGTTCCTCACTGCCTCTTAGCGGAGTTCTGTTTTCTTTATGGTGTTGCAAACCTTACCCAGTCACTCAAAGGATCTCAAGGAAAACACCTACAAAATACTCTAATTCTCACCCTCTCCCTACTCAGTTGTCTTTCTCTCCATCCTTCCCTTCCTTCCTACCCCATCTTCTTACCTACACCAAGGAGCTTCATCAAACACTTAAATTGTAACCAGAATATCTTCATGTTCTTTTGCAATACCCTAGGCTAGCAGTGAGCACAACTTCACTGACAGGATTGACCTATTCCTACAATCCTTTCTAACCTTATTTTTCTTTACATTAGGCACCTTAGCGAAACACCTGTGCCTATACTTCCCATATGCATACTATGTGGTGCATGGGAACTGAACAGGGGTCATTAGACTTGGAAGAGCAATTATCTTTTCTCACTGGGTCTTTTCATGGCCCCACCCTTTTCTTTCAATGGATACTTTTCTCTGTGTAAGCCTGTGCTACCATTGTTATCACCAGCTAAATGTGACATTTTCCTTCAATCAGTGCTTGATGAAGAACAATTTGGGTGCTTCTCCTCATAGCAGCAGAGGGCTTCTATCCAAGGCATCAAAATTACCTCTCTACAAAATCAAATGTGTGTGTGTGTGTCCTGTAATTTACACTCAAATTTTCTATTTTTTGTATAGTCTTTATATAATTTTGTAGTTTTTACATCAATTTATGTCACTAGTATCTTAAAACTCAATTAAATAGATTATAATATAAAATTGAAAGAAACATACGCACACACATATATATATATATATATGTATGCATATTTGTCTGTAAACCTGAAAACTCACAAATGAAAGGCTCGTTGGAATCAACTTGGCTAATGGTATAGATTTTACCTATGGCTTTGCACAGAAGTCGTAAATTAAATAAAAAGAAATAAACTTTACAAAAATGCTCCAACTGAGCCTGACCCATCCTTCTCTTTATTTCTGAGTATCCATTGAAAAGCAGTGGACCCGGCATAAATCAGTAGAACCATAAAGAGGAATTGCAGCTCACACACAGATCACAACTTCAGTAATTAAGAGTTGTTTGACTAATCAATAGAGATTCACAATGTTTGGCCTCAAGCAATGTAGGAAAAGAAGGCAGGGTGACCTGTTTCATTCTCAGAAGAATTTTTTTAAAAAAATCAAAAGACAATGCAAGAAGTTACAGGGGCAATACTCTTGACTTCTGACTTTGCTTCACTCTATCTAATTATGCAAGTTGGCCCACCCCATTGAGCATCTTCTAAATGATGGAAAACATTTCATGCAGTGGCTGGAGCCATCAGTCAGGCCTCAGTGGTCATTGAGCACTGACAGGGGAAGGCCCCACTGCATGAGGCTGCGGGATTCGTTTTAGTTTCTTTAAAAGTAATGCTGTGGTAGTGTCAATCAGATGTTATCAGGAGGAAAGGGAAAGAAGCCACTGATGCATAAATTTACCTAGCCAGAAATCCTTTCTTTTCAGGAAAAAATAGTTGAGTTCTGTGGCTCATTTGCATTGGCAGTTTACTTCTGTACAATACATTTCATTTTAGCATATGTATGTGCAGGGAAATATTGAGAAGGGGGTGAGTGAAACCAAAACTGCTCATAACTGTGCAAGGCATGGAATGTAATCACCTTTACCTTCACAGAAAACTAAGAATTGACAATTTTTCTGTCAGCGTGCATGTCTGAGGTGTACATGTACTTCAAATAATTTTTCTGTAAGCACCTTTAAAAAGATATTCAAATACTTTGGTGCTGCCTAGGACAGCAGAAACTGCCTATCAGGAACTTTCTGGTTCACTTTCAAAAGGCTGAGACGTTTTGCTATTCAAAATATTTGTCTAATACAATTTGTTCAAGAAGTGTTTGCAAAGTGTCAAAGCAAACAGCTGGTTTTGGTCAGATGCTGCTAGAAGCCATCTGATTACTGTCCTGAATGGACTAACTAACCCTCTCCATTTCTAATGGAACAGAATGCTGAGGTTCTGTTCCCTGTTTCACTATGGCTTTCTTGCTTATTTTCAAGGGGTTCCTTCTCCCAGTAACCTAGGTTGTGTAGTACCAGGTAATGTCTTCCTCTGGCTCATCTTTGCCTCTAACACTTCCTTTTTCCTTTACTGTTATTAAAATCAAAACCAGTTTTAATTCTGCTACGGAAATTTCTCTTTCCAAGCCATTATTCATATTAATTTCAAATTCCAGGACATAAAATCACGTTTCCTATCATAGCCATCCTATGGTTCAGGGTTCTCTAGTCATCTGGGGTGGCAATTTTAATTAAAGGAGTATGGACACAGAAATGTGCTAGCCTTGGGACTCCTTCATTTTCCATGTTCTCCTCTCTGCCATTCTCTCCAGGTTCTTTATCAAAAAGGGTCTACATGGACTGTGTCCTAGACTGACAGACATAAGCTCTAACAATGGTCTAAATTGCTCTCTTGGACCCTGCTCATTAGTACCTTCCATCACTACTCCCTGAACTACAGAGTTGGGATTACATGGCAGAAAAACATTTGGTTAGTGGGGCTCCCTCTTCCTGTAATGCCCTCCTCTCTTTTATTCTAATATCCAACATCTCCACATTATTCAATGTTAAGCTGGAACCCTAAATTCACTGTGAAATAATTTCCTGTGACACACAGCCTTTGGCTGTGTTTCTTCAGGAAGCACCAATACGTGTCCTTGTTATTATTCTGCTAACACTCCATAGGTAATGCATTGTACTACACTATTAGGACCAGCTGTTTAATTTAGAAAACTCAGTCAAGATGAAAATAAAGGAACTCCCATTCAAAGTTTGTTAGCAAATCAAGATGGTAACAGCTGAACATTAACCAACCATGGGGATTTACTCCAGGAGCAAACATACCTGTCCAGTGCCAACTCGTTTGCTCTACTAAGTCATTAGATATCTCAAATACATAACTTATAGTAGTTGTAGGTTCTCACTCTGAAGGAAATATCAGACATTTATTTTACCACTGTAATACAAACTACTACATGACAACTATGAAATGACCCATTTATTACATAACTGTATCATGCTTTGACGTTAGTAATTATGACAAATCAAATTTAGAAAACTTTCCTGTTTGGCAGGAAAATTTATAACAGGAATTTCTACCTTCTCCCTAAAAAAATGACAATTCAGCAAGGTATATACCTAGCACGTGGTTAGGAAGCAGCAGTTACATTATTTTAATTTAAAAGGCATGCGTGTCATGACTTTATAGTACTTGTTTACTGTGATTGTTTTATCTTTTAGGAGTCTCCATCATAACACAATGGGCCTTTCAAGGGGAATCATGCTGAATTTCTCACTACACAATTGCTACTCAAAGTAAGCACACTCACTGAACCTGGGCAGCAGTTTCTGGAGAGACAAAGAAAGTACAGTGAAGAGAGGGAAGGGAAACCAAGAGAAACCGTTTCTATGGGTTATTGTTGTTGGTTTTACTCTTTACTCTTTTTTGGTGCGGGGGCACACAGAGGAAGGATATAATCTTGCTTATGAAAGCCCGGCATTAGCTTGGCTTATTTCTAGCTAGCTTTTCTTCTTTTCTTTTCTTTTTATAATTTTTTAAAATTAGAAACAATCCTATTGTACATATCAACCCCAGTTCCCTCTCCCTCCTATCCTCCTATGCCCCCCACCGAACCCCCCCATCCTCTCTCCCAACCATTCCCCAGGGAGGGTGAGGCCTTCCATGAGAGATCATCAAAGTCTGTCAAGTCATTTGGGGCAGGGCCTAGGTCAGCAGCCATGTATCTAGTCTAAGAAAGTATCTCTCCAAGGAGAATGGGCTCACTAAGCATAGGGATACATCCTGGTCCCACTGCCAGAGGCCCCATAGGTTGCCCAGTCCTCCTAGCTGACATCCACGTTCAGAGGGCCAGGTTTAGTCCTGTGCTGGTTCCCCAGAAGTCAGACTCGGGTCTTTGAGCTCCCACTTGCTCAGGTCAGCTGTATCTGCGGGTTTTCTCAAACAATCCCATCTACCTTTTGCCTCTGGATTTTTCTTTTCTTTTCATATATTTGTAATGTTACATTCACTCTTACCCAGTGACTGGCTAAGTGGCTGGCTCCTGGCATCCTCCTCTCCTTGTCCACGAACGTGTGTGAGTGCGTGTTTGGGAGCATGTGTTTGTTCCTCATCGCCTTGTCCTCTTGCTCCTCCTTCTATTTAGTCTCCTGCCAGTCCCACACTCCTTTCTCCTGCCTCGCTATTGGTTATTCGGCTCTTTCTTAGACCATCAGGTGTTTTAGACAGGCAAAGTAACACAGCTTCACACAGTAAAACAAATGCAGCACAAAAGAATGCAACACTTCTTTGCATCGTTAGAACAAATGTTCCACAGCAGAAACAAATGTAACACAGCTTAAAGTAATTTCCCATAATGGACAAGCATCTTCAGAAGCTTCTAAAGCTACAGGGGAGCCGAAGTTCCATCCTTCCCTTTCCATGTGTCCTAACTTGAACACTGAAACAGGAGAGGTTGGATGCAGACAGAGGCCGCTTTGCAAAGCACAGCAGATATTCTTACTGGATGCAGTTCAATGCACGACACAATATGCCATCACTCTTAGAACTAATAAAAAATAATAATAAATGGCAAGACTTTTCTCCAGAGAGATGGACTGTTCGTCTTCATTCAGCCTTTCAAAGTGCTTCGCTCTCAGGGTGACAGTGCTAAGTATGGTCTATAAATCCATCTCTGGCTTGCCTTGCGACAGTTAGAGAATACTGTAAATTTCGTTGCCCTGAGCAGTATTCTAGACTAACCCTTACTAAAACTATTACTGTAGGTATTTTAGTTCCTCCAATGAAAATGTCACCTTTGAAGTTATTTTCCTGCCAAATTCAAACTGCATTAATCTTCCTTCCATAGGTATTTGTGATTTGGGCTTCCCTTAGTTGAAATCATTTCTCATGATGCTAAAATAAAAAAATCAAACTATATAACTTCGATGTATCAGTAGCAGTTGGAAACAGACTAAAAATAGCCTTAAATATCACTTTTAAGTGAGAAAATGGCAACTGAGAGAGGAAAACCAAGGGAGAGAGATGTTTCCTTCCACAGCTGCAAAGATACAGGGATATCTAAGGATTCATGTGATTCCTGAAAAAGTTTAATTGTCTCACACATTCTTCAGATGTTGCTAAATTATCAGCTGATTTTATTTTGCAAGTGCTTTGTAAAAAGTTCCTTTTAGTATAATGACTTCGAAAATGTTTCATTGTGAAGAAATTTGCATAAAACTCATTTTAGGTTTCCTTCCACAGTCAGACACAGGGACCCATCTGGGCATTGTCTGGAATGCAGAGGCACAGAACCCTTCTGGTTTGAAAGGCAGAAGCTGAGTTGATTCCCCCCCCCCTCTATTTTAGTTCCAAGATGACCACATACTTATCAAGCTTTATAATGACATTTTCTTTTTACACTTTCAGGGATTCTAAAAGTTACCTTTTTCCTTGAAAAAGCATTTGTGTAATTATTTATCAAAAACGAGATAGAGTAGAATTTCTGTTCAGAATGCCATTGAGAAATTGGAGGTAATCATGAACATTAAAATGCAAGCTGCCCTTCTCAGGACACCAGACAATGAAATGCTAGATAAAGAGAATGTTCTGAAAGCACCAGCAGATTGCTTTTATTTTCACAATGGGTGTAGAAACAAAACAACCATTTTCATGTGCACTCGGGGGGAAACTGACCAGAAAGTCTATGCAGCACTTCAAAAGTCAGAACAGTAGAGTTCAGTATACAGTAATTCACTTCAGACACTTGCGTAAGCTCAAATAATTTAAAACGTGAGAGGTGAAGTGAAATTAAAATGAAATGAGTAAAAGGATATAAATGAAACATAACAAGATATTAATTATTAGGCAATTCATCTAAATAGCTGTTCACAACATAATAGAAAATTTCTATGTTAATTAATGAATTGGTTAATAAAAAAGATATAATGGCACATTAGAGTCTTGTGTTTGTAAGCAGGTTGGACAAGATATTCTAATGCCCAATTCTTCAATAACTATGTTTAACAGGGTACATTCTGGCAAATATTTCTTTTTTGCCTTAACACACCTCTCTATCTCCTGGAAATACAGATATAGATTAATCCATATATTGAGTTCCAGAAGTAAACTTTGGCTAGGTTTGTCATTCCCTGTACTGAGGAAAATAGCTACAGTTATCTCTAGATACACAGGCAACATGTAAATTACTTTAGTTTCTACCAATATCCTGTGTGAGTGCATGAAGTTCCTTGCCAATGAACACAAATATGTTTATGGCAAGTATATTTACTGTCAAGACAATGTATAGTTATCATAGCCCCTAATGGAGATCAGTGTTGGTTTGAAGCTTCAGCTGAAGCTTAAAGATGCTTAGCAACACTGGCCTTTATGGAAGGATATTAACAGCCATGATAAGCTCTGGTACCCAGGCATGGGATTAAAGGAATCCTTTTGCAAGTCTATGTTTTAATCATTATCTCACTTTTGCATGAGAGGGATTTGAAGCTAAACATCCTGGAAAGGACAAATTCACTAGTCATACCATAGTTGGCTAACTTCAAAGAGGAATGACATTGTTATAAAGTTTAGTACCTGTTTCCACAGTGTTCGTTAGAAATTTTACAGAATATTTTATAGACTTGAAATCCATTTATAATAATGGACCCAAGAAAAATTGAAGACCCTCAACCAAGATGAAAATTTTCCTCACATTCACTTTCAGATCTTAAAAGTAGTTAAATTGATGAGGTGTACAATATATTAAAAGTTATACTTGTATGTTAATTGTGGAATGTAGGTTTCAATTAAATGCAAAAGTCACTTTCTTGTCCGTGTATACATACATATTTATTTTTTTCATATTATCCATGCTACATTTTTTTGACCAAGAAAAATGAAGCTTCCATTTTCTGAGTATTCTACTATAAATCGATATTCCCTTTTATGATGGTGAATTTTACAAACACATATTTCCATATTGGTTAGATCCATGGTTCATTCAATCTTTTTAAAGAATTATTTCCCTGTTATGCAAAGCCCTACTCTGTTTTGTTTTGTTTTGTTTTGTTTTGTTTTTTTGGTGTTTTGTTTTGGTTTTTTTTTTTTTTTTTTTTTGGTTTTATGAGACAGGGTTTCTCTGTATTGTTTTGGAGGCTGTCGGTCCAGCCCGGCCTTGAACTCACAGAGATCTGCCTGCCTCTGCCTCCCGAGTGCTGGGATTAAAGGTGTGCGCCACACCGCCAGGCTGAAGCCCTACTCGTGACCTGGCATTACCTAACGTTCTTTTCCTCTTGGACATATGCCACATATCTCTTTTGTTTGTTTGTTTTTTTATTTTTTATTTTATCATTTTTTATTTTAATTTTAAATAGCTTGTTTTACATGTCAATCCCAGTTCCCTCTCCCTCCCATCCTCCCGCACTCCCCTTCCCCCCCCCTCCCACCCTATTGCCAAATCCTTCCACATAGGGGATATCTAGAGTCTGTCATTTTACTCTTGGTAGGGTCCAGGCACTCCCCTAAGAGTCCAGGCTGAGAGACCATCTCTCTTTGTGCTATAGGCACATGAAGACAGTTTGTATACCAGGGATAGACACTGATCCACAGCTCAGGGCCCCATAGGTTGCCCAGGCCTTCTCACTGACACTCACATTTGGGGGTCCAGATCAGTCCCATGCTGGCCTCCCCACTGTCGGTCTGGGGTCCAAGAGCACTCCCCTGTTCAGATCAGCTGTCTCTGCTGGTTTTGCCAGCCCATTCTTTGCCAATTTGCTCATCGCTCCTCTCTCTCTGTCACTGGGTTCCTTGGGTTCAGTTCAGTGATTAATTGTGTGTTTGCCTCTGCTTTGTTTTATGTAAAAAGAGAGTAGAAAGGATGGGAAAAAAATAATATCAATAGCAAGAAACAAAAAGGAAAAGGAAAGGAAGAACCAAGTGTTTGAGGAAATAATAAAGAACGATGAGAAAATAATATGAAATAGAAAATAATTAAGAATTGATGTAAGCACAGGGAAAATTTGCTGTAATCAATTACACTCTGTTAGTATTATAGAAATGTCTTTTGCTACCACTTTCTAAATGGACTTTTAAAGGTACAAAAACAGAGGCAAATAACTTCCTGTCTAAAGAACATTATGTGATGAAGAACAATAAAATTGTGTTTGCAAGAATCATGCAAAATGTTTTGTGTCTAGGTCTAATGAATATATGTTTATGTGTACATAATACATGTATACATGTATGTATTTATATATAAATGTGTGTTTGTGTATATCTGCATGTATGCATAAACGTATATGCATATGTATATATGTTGAAAATATCACTAAGGTGACAGTACAAGGCTGGGTTTTGGGCCAGTGGTTACATCTGGACATGACAGATCCCAGGCCTTGAGAGAGAGATCAAACACAGCATCCTAGGCTGTTCTCTGTACATGTATCTCTCCGCCATCTCAGGACACAGACTTCATTACTGCTAGAGGACACAGAACTCACCTTCAGCTGAAGCTGAGTATGCCTTGATCTTAAACTTGTTGTCTCACAACCTCGAGAAATAGAGTCATATATATATATGGAACTATATATGTATGGAAATATATATATATATATGGAAATATAAATATTTCATTCTGGTGTCACAAATGGAACAAGGCAAGTTGTTGTGCTTTTGTTTTTGTTTTCATCCTACTTTAGCATTACTATTATTAGTATTTATCCCAGAAGCATACAGTCTTTGTAATCCTATTGTATTTTAGGACTTCCTAAAATTCTCCACTTCCTACACACCTCTGCCCAATAAATCTTTACATTACTTGGAGTATATAGAATTAGAAAACCTGTAATCAAATTAATAACTTTCTAATATTTTCTAGGCATATAATTTTATCATTTACTGATGATAACAACAGATTTTCACACTAATGGAATAGATGATGTGATAATTTTTACATGAAATACTAAATGTGGGCAGGTTAATTAATAGTGAAGAACACAGAGCATCTTCAATGGTCCAGGGTTGATATACATATATATATATGTATATATATATATATATAGAGAGAGAGAGAGAGAGAGATTGAGATATATATAATCAAAATTGAAAACACTGCTTCATAATATATGTAGCACAAAATGACAGAAACATTTTGGGGACATTTCAAAATTTCTGGACACTCCTAAGTCAGAATTTAATGATTTTTTTTTAAAAATGAAACTCAAATCAGCAACTCAAACAGCAGCTTTTATTTTTTTCAAGACAGGGTTTCTCTGTGTAGCTTTGTCTGTCCTGGAACTTTCTCTGTAGACCAAGTTGGCCTCCAGTTCTCAGATATCAGCCCACCTCTGCCTCCTGAGTGCTGGGATTAAAAGCTTGCATTACCGCTACCTGGCCTCAAGCAGCATTTTTTTAAGACCAAATACTCTAACATAATATTATCCAAACAGGTGCTAACTTAATCCACACTGGGGGAGGATGTTAGGGATATGTTAAATCTAAATAAAGCACTGTGAATCTATTCATTTAGAAAACTTTGTGCCGTAGACAAACTGCAGTCCATGACATACAATGGTCTTGAATTAGAGCCAAGGTATGGCAGAGTGCATTGACAGTGCATGATGTGACAGCGAGGGCACTGTAGAGTGTGAACGTGCCTGTTGGGAAGGAAGGCTGCAGCAAGGTCTCTGGTGTGACACACTGAGTGCTTCCACAGACATCTCAGGTTCATTACATATTTGATTTTGAATTAATCTGGGGCTAGCATTTTCCAGAATATTTTACATTTGGCAATTTCTACTTCCATATTCAGTTATATGACCCTATGTGGTGACAAAATACATAGTTTAAGAAGCTGTGTTATATTATAAACACTGTGTTACTTCATCTCTGAGGTTTGGGGTATCCTTATTAGAAATTGAAGGTTATATTTTTGGTGAGGTTAAGGTCCAAAGGAATTGGTAAAGACACTGGCTTGCTGTCCCTCTCTCTCCCTCTGCTCGCTCTCTGTCTCTGTCAACCCCCTCCCTCTTCCCCCCTCTTCTTTCTTTTTTGAAGCAGGCCTCTTGTTGCCCAGGCTACTGTGGGACTCTCCATGTAGCCAGGGATGACCTTGAACTCTAGATTTCCCAACATCTACTTCTTGAATGCTCATTTGCAGTACTGGGAATTGAAACCATGGCATCACTCAGGTCAGACAAGCACTTGGCCAACTGAACTACATGGCAAATCCCAAGTTCTTTCATTTTCTATTCAACTTATCCTTCATGGTCTCATTAAAATATTTAAAGGTGCCTTTGCTGGAGACTGCTTCCTGCACTAATCACTAGAAACTATATTTTGGTATTCTGAACAGTGCTGTGATTCAGTGCAAGGGAAGTCTCATTTTAATAATCCACCAGAGCACTGTCCTGTTACAGATTGATTGATTGATTGATTGATTGATTTGTTTGGTTTGTTTTGGCTTTCTTGGCTTCTTCCTAGCTTTGCCAGAGACATCTTTGGTTATCCCCTTTTCTGTTATCAATTAGATAAAATCAATGTATGTTTTTACTACTAATTTTACATTTTTATTCTCCACTTACGCTAAACTTTTTAAGTGAAAACACATTAGGATGCTCATTATCTGAAAAGATGTAACTGCATCTAAAGTCCAAGAAGAGATAATCACGATTTTGGCTTCTGCTAATAGCCCGTCAGAGATTTCCCTATACCACCAATTCTCCCAAAGAACAGTAGTTTTAGTCCTCAGATTCACAGTTATTAAACATGATTGATTAAGCATAATTCAAGTATAAAATATGGCCAATATAATATTTATCCATTTGGTCATTTACTAATAAATCCAGTGCAGCATTAAAATGAATTTTGATGACCTGGAGAGACAGCTCAGAAGTTAAGAGCAGTATCTGTTCTTCCAGTAGTCTTGAGTTCAATTCCAAGCAACCACATGGTGTCTCACCACCATCTGTAATAGGATCTGATGCTCTTTTCTGTCATACAGGCATGCTTCAGACAGAACAGTGTATACATAATAAATAAACACAATTTTTAAAAATGAAGTTGGAGAACTCTATTTCTGGCAAAACTATGTTGAGGATACACAAGCCACACACAGTGGTGCTTTTTAAGAGGTCTGTTTCTCTGTTCCTCCTTGGTC
Organism: Mesocricetus auratus; assembly: GCF_017639785.1. Taxonomy (NCBI): domain Eukaryota; kingdom Metazoa; phylum Chordata; class Mammalia; order Rodentia; family Cricetidae; genus Mesocricetus; species Mesocricetus auratus. The sequence goes on along the minus strand of NW_024429207.1, from coordinate 4,894,727 downwards.
ACTGTAGTGTTCCCACAATGCCTTAAGAAACCAAAACCAGAGCAATTTCCTAACACCTCATCATCTACTTATTCCCCCACTGTTGCCTGTAAGCTCCGTTCATGTACTACCTTAAACGAGGAGAAGAAACTACAGAGATAAATACATAATCCTCTTCAGCAAATACAGGCAGAGAACCTATGAAATCCTGCCTGGCATGTGGGTCCCATTTTCATACAAATCACTACTAACTGTAGTTTAGTACAGTCAATCACGCAGAAAGAAATAATTCTAGGCAAGTGCACAATGGATAAGGGTGATATTTCACATTATTGTAATGGGATTTCAACTTTCCTTCCAAATGTTTTCTTCAAAATGTTGATTTTTCAAACCACCTAAGCAAATGTAACTTTCCCCCCTTTGATATTATAGGTATGGATAGTAAGCAAATCTTCACAATTTTAGTGTTCTTCTGTCTTTTTCATTATTTCATTTTATTGTCATACAGACCATTTTCTTAAACTGGATCTAATATGTGTTAGCATCACACATTAATCTTGCTCATATATTTACTCATGAAGTTTATAACGTATTAAATTATCACAAAAGTGTGTCCAAATGTTATAATGGGTTGAATTAATTTTAAGTAAAAAAAAATCAGTCTTTTTCTCAAAAATGCCATGCTGATTTTAGTTCTCAAGTATTTATTTCATCTCATTATGAAGAAAATAAGGTTATACTTCCAATATAATCACATAAGTTTTCTTCCAAAGCCAATAGGAAGAGAAAAATATTGGTATGTATGCTATCAAACAAAATATAATTGTTATAAGAAATCTAGTGAGGGGGCTGGAGAGATTTTTCAGTGGTTGAGTATATTGCTCTTATAGAACACCTGAGTTTGGTTCCTAGAGCCCATGTTGGGTATCCCACAACTGCCTATAACTTCAGGGTCACAGAAATCAACAGTGTGTTCTAGACTCTGTGAGCACTTACACTGAGGAGTATATACCCATAAAGAGCCATGCACATAGTTAAATCTGGAGATATACACATAGCTATATGTATAGAGATCTAATGAGATCAGCACTTTGATATAACATTTTAAAATTACTTGTTTCATATATCATTTCAGTCTATTCATGGTCATGTTAAAAACTTCCCATCTTGCAGTTGGAAAAAAATTCAAATATAAATGAACAAATCAGTTTCACTGAGATCTAAATGACCATATAAATATCTACATCTACATTTTGAAAGGAAAACAAAGATCATTACACAAAGGCAAAAATTTACTCTTCCTGTCTCATTTTAAATCTCCCATTGGACATAGCAGACCATAGTAGTGCAAAGAATTATAATGAAGTGAGTACTAACAAGTCTTCAATACACCCATTGATATTGCCCATAATTCCACAATATATTTTGGTATCTTCTTAATCACCTAACATTTTCATTGAGTTTTCAATAGAGAATTGTTAAACATGCAAAGTTTCCAACAGATTTCTTCAGTTATCACACTGAATGATAGATAGCAAGTAAGAAATGAAGGCAGGATAAATCGTGGGCAATATGTGACTTTAAGTTCATTTTCACATAGAACTTACTCATTTTAGAAGTAACCATAAATTATATTGATTTTACATTTTAGAGAGGCACTTTAAAAAATTCTCCTACTACAGAAGTAGTTTGAAAGAGGAAAAAGAATCTGGTATCAGTCAAAGGAAAAAGACCTATATGGTGTCCCCATGGTTCTGCAGGTAATAATGGTACGTTTGGTCGTGACAACATGAATGACCAGAAGGAAGGTTCCCAAACCTTGGTCAGGTCTAAATACTATCCTTGAGTTATTCCAAATGTTTTTACAAAAATGCATTCTTTCCACAAGTCTGATAATAAGTTAATGCTTTTTACTATGTGCAGTTTGGGACTACCTGGTGTTAAATTATCGTTGATTCTCCCCATTGCCATATGTGAAAAATGATCATGAACCAAGTATCAAGTTTGAAATCCTGAGTACAAGGCTGCATTTGTAAGGTACCTGTAGCTTGTTTTGCAGTCTGTGGAAATCCAATTAATATTAATGAATGAATATTTGCTGATGCTCTTCTATGTATATTTTGTTAGTGAAGTGGTTACTTGACATGGGGATTTCTTCTCCAACTTTTGATATTTAAATACAGTCTGCAACCTCGTTTATGTTTGCAGAGTGAAATGTGGTAAGAATGTCCTAATGTGATGAGGTACTGATTTTTTCGAAGATTCTTTTGCATATGTAGTTTAACCTCATTGATTCCATTATAAAAAATACAACAACTTGAAATTATATGCAGTACACCATCTTGGCGTTCCCATATCTTAACAAAATGTATGTAAATTTTCTCTTATATGGCAACTGTTTCACATTAGATGATTCACCAAAATTTGCAAGGCAAGGTTGCTTTTAATGCCATGGAAGAGTGAAGAAAAAACTGAGGGGGATCATGTGTCTTCACTGATTCTGCCATACAGAGAGCAGACATTGATGATACAAGAGGGATAAGTTGTCACAGCCCCTTATTCCCAGTTCTGACCTATAAGCAGTGAAAGAGCAGAAACATTTTTCTCCTGTGATACATGCAAAACATAATACAAAATATTAAAATATGTATATCCTTCAAGAGAGCAGCATGATTGTTAACATTTGCTTTGAAAACAGCTTTCTGAAACAGACATACAATAAGCAGATTCAAAAGGAGTCTCAGATCCTCAACATAACTTCTGTAAAATTAATTAATCACTTTGAGGATTTAACAGGAGGAAATAGCCATAAACATCTTATATTCTCAGCTGGTGGTAGGAAGTCGATGGAAATGACAATTTTGTTCCAAAATTGAAAGAGAAGGAAAGAAACTGAAACTGGGAATAAAGATATATATGTTTGAGCCAAGCAGAAAGAACCTTTTATATCTACATGTGGCCTACAGAGAAGTAGAAGGAAGAAAAGGTGAAAGATTAATGAGGAGAATTTTTTTTGCATTTTCTATCATCTATGTGAATTATTACCTAGATGCTTGATATGTCCTAAAAGAAAAACTGTGATGAATAAATAAACAGCCCTTGAAATCTTCAATAGGGTGTTTTACCTTGCAGGGAATATTATCATTGGCTTTTGATACAATTTCTGCTGCAGGGAAAGACTTTCAAAGCTCAGAATGCTGAAGCATCGCCAGCCTCTCAAAGACCCCCTGCCAAGCGCGTCAAACTAAGAAATCTCTCTGAACTTGTCGAATTAAAAGTCATCTCCCTTTCTCGGCAACCCCTGCATGAGCTGGGAAGCTCTGTCCTCATTTTTTAGGCCCCTCCACGATAAACAAATGGAGCCTAGAGCGTCTTTACTCTTTACAGCCATGCAATTAAAATTCTTTTAAAAAACGTAATTGAAGGCAATGAATTTCAAAAGGAACTTCTAGTTAACACTGAGAGGAAACAGTTGGAGTGGGCCACATCCAATTGTGTCACAGAGGTGAAAACAAACCAGCTTGTTAAGAGCCAGAGAAGTGTCCTTTTTTTTTTGTTGTTTTTGTTTTTATTATTTTGATTGTACATCAAGAGGTTGTTCTAAACTTAAACATCTCAGCAGGGCTCATGGTTTCTGGAATGTCATAAGACTTAATTACCCAGACTGCAAAGAGAAGTACACTATTAAAATATGAACAAAGCCATGTGAGATCCCTGCTTGGTGCAAATCATTATTTATCTATCCCGCACGCAAATTAAAGAAGTCTAATTTGTGTTTGCATTTTTACTCAGCACACTTCCCATTTCATATCCACCCCCACCACGGTTGTGCATTCAGGGTACCAATGACTTCCTACCAGGTCCTCACAATTTGATGATCCTCTTGGTACCAAACTGTTGAGGCTATAAACAAATAAGGAACTAAGGTTCAAAGTCTCTTTGTTAATTAGGGAAAAAATAAAAACTAAAGAGGAAGGCGATTTAAATGCTTTTTTTAAAGAAATGAACAAACAAAGGAAATGGGGTTGAATTATCAGTTCCATGTGCCAAAGATGAAATGGTAGCTTGTAAATATGTTTATCTTGAGAACATCTTTATAGATGTCATGCTCAGTATCTTTATAGAGATGTGTGTTAGCATTATTAATTGCTCTCTAGTGTCTAAGATATTATATTTGGTGATAGATATGAAAAAACAGATGTTGACTTATTATTTGTCATCATCCATTGAATCAGTGGTAAAAATGAGTGCATCCCAGAGTGGTTTTTGAAGGGTGCTTTGTTCATGGGATGCTTTCTGCTTTCCACACAGGTTATTGGTGATGATCAGCCATCCACTAATATTCCAACCCTGGATCTTCTGTAGAGCCTTGTTAGCAGGAACAGAAATATGACATTTTTGTGACTCAACACATGGGATGTACAATGATTTTTCCATTATTCTGTTTTAGTAGAATGTATTCAAACATAGAAATTGAGACAGGTATGGAGAGTTAAAGGGGATGCAAAAAGAAAGAAAAAAGAGCAAATAATCAGTCTGGAGTCTTTCGAGGCCACTTTCTGTTCAAGCTTAGAAGATGGGCATGGCCATGAATACCTGTAACCCCAGAATTGTCAGAGGACAAAGAAAAGAGGCTCTATGCTGCTTGCTGACTGCCAGTCTAGTAACAGGCTCAGTGAGATGCTCAGTCTTGAGGCAATAAAGCACCAGTGTTAGTGCAAGACATCCTACGTCGTCCTCTGCCCTCTGTGTGAGCAGGGTCTCTGTCTCTCTCTGTCTGTCTCTCTGTCTGTCTCTCTGTCTCTCTCTCTCTCTTATTCTCTCTCTCATTCTGTCTCTCTCCCCATATACACACACACATACACACAGAGAGAGACAGAGAGAGAGAGAGAGAGAGAGAGAGAGAGAGAGAGATAGGGAGAGGGAGAGAGAGGAGAGGGGTAGAAAACAAGGAATTTTCATTCATTTGTAGTGCTGAATAGAAGATTAAAGGATAGAGATGAGACTGTCTAACAGGATTTTTTTGAGGGTTGATAGTGTTACAGATGAACCCAGATGTTCATGAACACCAGACAAATACTCTACTTCTGAGCTATTCTTGCAGATCCTCCCTATTGTTTTCTAAAAGGTATTTAAAATGGGAAGGAGAGCTTCAAGGACCTAGGGGATAGGGTATGGATTCAGGAACTCAAAACTTCGAAAAGAGAATTGAATCTTTTGGTTGATAATTTAAACTTAATATGAAAGTAGTCCATTGAGCCAAGAAACAAACAAACAAAATAAAACACTGAAGTTAGCACCTCAGTAATGACTCAGGTGATAATAAAAATAAATTTAACCATACTGAAAAATACTTGAATTTTGAAACATAAAGTCAATTTCTGGGTTATGCCACAGAAATTATTAGACACATACAAGGGAATTTCTTAACATAAACATAAATAAATGATAGAAAGATATATAGATGATACACATAAAATAAAGACAGAGAGATACAGATATTATAGAAAGAGATATCATTCAAGGTCTCAGCCAGCAGTGATTTGAATATGCTATTAGCACTATATAAATTATTCAAAATTTCTTTAAGTAAACTTTCTATCATTGCATCCCAGTTTATTCACGTTTTGTAATTTATGTGTATGAAGGTTTTGTTATCTGTAAGTATGTGCACCGCTTGTTTGCCTGATGTTCACAAAGGTCAGAAGAGGGTGTCAGATAGCCTGGAATTGGAGTCACATATTGTTTTTTTTTTAATTTTATTTTCCAGTTTAAATTTAGATAAGAAACAAGGTTGCTTCACAAGTCAGTTCCAGGTCCCTCTCCCATTCCCTCCCTTCCTCCCGTGCCCTCCCCCCCCCCCCCGTTATCCCCTCATTTCTCCAGGGAGGGTGAGGCCCTCCATGGGGGTGTGCATAGTGTGTCATTTCAAATAGGGCAGGGCCTAGACCCTTCCCCAAGAGTTCAGGGTGAGAGTGCACCTCACATTGTTCTATGGGAGTCCAAAGTCCGTGTGTATACTTGGGATGGGTACTGATCTGCTGCCCAAGGCTCAATAGACAAAGGTTAACTCTTGAATCCCAGGCATCAGCCTGGGAATCCAGCATGGGACTGATCAAGACCCCCTGAATCTGGGTGTCAGTGAGGAGGCCTAGGAGTCACATATTGTTATGAGCTGCCTTGTGGACACTGGGAACTGAAGGCAGGTCCTCTGCAAGAGCAGGGAATGCTCTTAATGGCTGAGTAATTCCCTCCAGTTCTCCATTTTAGTTTTGTTTTGGTTCTGTGTTGTGAAAGTACACACTGAGAACACTCTATTTTTATTCCATTTAAAGAATCAAAACATGTCCCCAAACAAAAGGAAACTGCTTTTCTCCTTGAGATAATCAAGCAGAAACTGTGCTTGTAGATATCTGTTTCGAGGAGGACCACGATCTTTCCAGAAATCCTTGCAGATACATGAGACATTTAACCTGCCTCAGAAGGCTCGCCAGCAGCCCTTCGCAGACATGTGCGGTCTTCAATCAGAACAAAGCAGAATCTAATTTTCTGATATTACAGAAAATGTAAGTGCAGCCCTCTAGGTTAAATTATGTGAAAATCCTTTCTTTGAAAAACGGATTTGGGGAGAAGTAAGCAGAATTGAGACTGACCTGCCCTTCTGATCTGTGGCTGCAGAACCCAGTGAACCTTAAACAGTAGTTTCACTTTATATTTTATTTTATGTGGTGCTCTTCCCCCCAAAAAATTACACCGCTTTACTTAGGTCTTTATCTAAAAGTGTTAAAAATGTGCTGTTCTGAAATTCAGAAGCCCTTCTTTTTTTCAGGGTTGAGAATTGAACCTAGGGGTGAACAGAATTTTCAGTCCGGGCAAGTGGAAAGAGAGCTTCAGCAACCCTCACACATACCCATACAGAAAACGGTAGCCCCAGTCAGGATGTAGGACCAACGAATCCCAAGCCCTATGATGAGTGCCCTCCTCTCACCAAACAGCAGCTCAAGTCCCCACCACTCACCTCAGCCCCAGAGTCCTCTCTGCAATGGAAGAAAACATTAACAATTCATGAAACCTAGGAGCAATACAGTGTGTGGCACCTAGAGCGAACATCGTCTTAAGCGCGAGCTAGCTGGGACCCCATGGTTTTTGACAGGAACGATGCTGTACCACTTAATGCTGCCGGTTCACTCAATTCATTGCACCTCTCTCTTCTAGAGGAAGGGTTTCGTTTATACTGACAACTTGATGCAACCAGTGATAACAAGAGACCAGAATGTGACCACAGATGGAAGGTTACAGGTGGTTGGAGCTGAATGTCATTCAACTGGAGAGTGGGCTGGCAAGATCATCTCCTGTTGTCATGATATGGGTCACAACTCCCCGATTCCAGATGTTCTGGCCCCCTCAGTAAGGCAGAGAATAAGATCGGTATTAGCACGGGCTCAGTATGAACCTCTTCCTCAGCCTTGAATATGAAGCATCAGGTACGGTCCAAGAGTTCACAAGCAGAGAAACCACAGTGACCATAGCCAGGACCCCTCAGGCCTCAGATGTCCCGGGCCAAGCTTTATTCTCTTGACTCAAGAACTCTAATGCTGCAGTCATTTCTACATCCCACCCACCTCTCGATGTCTGTGCAAGGAACAAGTTTAAGGAGAACAGGTGGCTACGACACCACCCTCACTAGCATATAAGACCGAAGAATTAGTGACGAAAGTCATTACTACAACCTTTATAGTCAATTTTGTACTAAAGCTTCACAATTATCTACTTAGCCATTTTGATAAGACTTGGTATAAATATGCAATTTGGTGGATGGGTAATTGTTTAAACAAGGTAGATATGTGGGTGTGTGGGAAGCAGTCTTCTAAAGGTTGGATTGAGATGTACCATGATTGTTGGCCTTTCATTAAAAAAAATAAGCAATCAACAGCTATAAGAAGTACCCTAGCGCCGGGTGGTGGTGGCGCAGGCCTTTAATCCCAGCACTCGGGAGGCAGAGGCAGGCAGATCTCTGTGAGTTCGAGGCCAGGCTGGACCGACAGCCTCCAAAACAATACAGAGAAACCCTGTCTCATAAAACCAAAAAAAAAAAAAAAGAAGAAGAAGAAGTACCCTAGCCTCCAAAGGATCTGCTAAGCATCAAAGGATGCAAAGGTACTTTCTTTTCTGTCATATCTGAACGTTTAGCTTCCATCTATTTGAACCTACTAGTTCCCTATTTGGATTTTGTATGTGAAGCTGGGTAGTGGACATTTATCATTAATTTGGGACACCTGGACTTTCTGCTAGTTTTTGCACTTACAACAATTTCAGATTTATAGATTGCAGCAAAATAGACCCTACTAAAGCACAAAAACCTGGTCCAGCCAGAGTAAGCAGGGAGCTGCATCCCACTCACCTGTGCCCAAGGGGGCTCTGGCTGCAGGGAGTATAGCTAACATCACCCACCTGCTAGCATCTCAGTGTTCCCTGTCTTGCTCACAGTGGATGACTCGCAGTTAGTGCCAAACCACACAGGAGCACTAAAGGCTGGGTGGTGGTTTCCAGGGTCACTGCCTGCTTCTGAGGAGGCATCTCAAAGCTGTTCTATCACAGCTACTTCCTTACCCAGTTCTCCTGTCCATTCTTCCTTTCCTTCCAGAGTTGTCTGACTTACATGTGGCCTCCTGCTCCCTCTTTCTTTCTCCTTTGCTTATCTTTTACAGATGTTTTCTTCAATACATTTTTTAAAGTCTTTAATTCCACTTTGTTCTCTGTCTCCTGGAAAATCCCAACTGGCAACGACACTCCTCAAATTTATGATAGATGCTCTGGGAATCATCCACACCCCACCAAAGAGGGACAGTGCATTCCATTAAGGAGTGCTTCTTGAAGATGTACCTCACTCAGGCAGAAGTGAGCCCTAGCACCACACACCTCCTGTGATAAGGTATTATGAAAAGCCAAAAATCAATAAATCTTTTCAAATGCAAATAGTTGGTTAGTTTCTTAGCAAAACTTCAGAGCCAACCGTAAATGCCATGTAGGCTGTGGAAAGTTTTCATGTGTAAAACAGGCATCATTTATTTTTTTTAATTCACTGAGGATAAGAGAAAATGATACATTAGTAATAAATCAGGGAATAGCATGTCACAACATATCAAAATTTGGTCTGTCCTTCACACTGCATGCCAAATGTGTCTATTACCATGCTAACTTGTTTAGAATCTATTGAATTCCCTATGTAAAGTGGATAAAAACCACAAAGTTATAAATTCACAGTTTTGATCACATAGGAGTATTTGTTCAGTTACTTCTTTTTTTCTTTAAAGACTTAATTATGAGGGGCACGCATGTCTATTTGGAGTCTATGCATAGGAGGATGGTGGGTTCCCTGAAGCTAGGATTAGAGACAGTTGTGAGCTACCAGATATAGGTGTCAGGGACCAAAATTGGCCCCTCTGTAGAAGCATTAAGTGGTCTTGTCTGCTGAACCATGCCTCTCCAGGCCCAGCATTGGTCTTTAAAAAGAGAGAATTAAGGATAATCATAATACAAACAGATCCATAGTAACCCCCTAAGAGTACACTAAATCATTGGACCATCCCTGTCCATGAGCCTGAGATACTAGGTTTTGAATGATTAAAGAGCAGCATGGGACTGATCAAGACCCCCTGAATGTGGGTGTCAGTGAGGAGGCCTAGGTAATCTATTGAGCCATGGGCAGTAGATCAGTATTTATCCCAGGTATACAAATGGACTTGGACTCCCATCCAACAATGGGAGATGCACTCTCACCCTGAACTCTTGGGGGAGGGTCTAGGCCCTGCCCTGGATGAAATGACAGACTATGGACACCCCCATGGAGGGCCTCACCCTCCCTGGGGAAATGAGGGGATATTGAGGGTGGGATGGGGAAAAGGCACGGGAGGAGGGAAGGGAAAGGGAGAGGGACCTAGAACTGACTTGTGAAGCAACCTTGTTTCTAATTTAAATTTAAATATAAAAATAAATAATAAAAATAACATTAATCTTACGTGAAATTTAATATGGTGTGTGTGTGTACATTTGTATAAGAAGCCTGAAGTTTACATTTGGTGTCTTCTTCTGTTACTCACCACCTAAACTTCTGAGATGTGATATCTCATTGAAGCTGGTGAATACACATTGACCTACTGTTTAGCATACTCCAGGGACCTGTCTCTCTGTTTCTCAAGCACTAGGATTCGAGATCTTCACTATCATGACTGGCTTTGACTGTGGGTGCTAGAGATCTGAATTCATGTCCTTGTAACTGTGTAGCAGGTTTTTAAGATAAATTTCACTGTCTACAGTGTGAGCAATTTGAAAGCAATCTGCAAGAACTATAGTTACAAATAACAGTTTTCAAAGTGACCATTTAAATGGGATGCAAGTCAGGTGTCTGTGTCACATGGTCTTAAACAGAACTTCTTTAGTATAATATAAGAAGTATATGTCTATTTAGGGTTGATCATGTTCCAGTATTCTAATTTAGATTTCAGTGTCTGTGTTTGCCTTAAGGCCTCCGTTTTCCTCTTACTGACATTAGCTTCTACATCCATTAATGTAGATTTGTATGTTTCCATTTGAAGTCTGAATATGATGAAGTTCAAATAACAAATTTCATGTCATATCTGACATCTTTAGAACCTATTAGCTGCCTGATCCAAAATTTTCTTCTGGCACTGACCCAAATATCACCCAATTGACTTGGTTTGTATATTACAAATGCACAGAATGTGGATATAATACCATGCTTTGAATTTAATTTCAAAATTCTGATGGCCATCAAACATAAGGCAAAAGTCTACAAATGCATTTATTAAAACCATGCTTCAGAGATAATACACACGGACTTGGATATATGAAAAGAATTGAATTCTATCATTACTCCCTGAATGAACTTAGAGACATTTACATAACTTGCTTGAATTCTCTTTATATGTGACACAGAGATAATCATATCTACTTCATGGCTCATTGAAAGATTAATTGAAATAAGTTATGTAAATATGTTAATTACTTATCACAGACTGGTGTAGTGACATTTCTCCTTAATCTAGGTTCTAAGTTAGTGTTCAAAATCAATGACTACAACCACCAATTTAAAATATATTCACTTTAAAATCTTGTTCTTACTGAAGTGAATAGATTGATCTGCTGTAGAAAAAAATCATAGAGACTGTTGCTAATGTACTTCTACTAGATGGAGCATAGCCCAACTATAATTTTTGATCCAAATTCAGCTTACATCCATTTTTAAAAATAAAGATCTATTAAAACATCTCCACATTCATTTGTTAACATGTCAATGGCTGTTTCTGCAATGCCACAGAGTGGATAAGTGATTACATTGTAGAACAGTAATTATCATAGTCAAAATACTTGCTGTCAAAATGTTTGCTGACATCTCTAAGAATGTTAGTCTAACATGCAACAGAAAAGCCAAGCTGGGATGGGCACTGAGGCTTTCTGCTCTATAACCAACAGAATTTTGATATGTATTGTCTACTAAGAACTGATATCCAAAGTGGCATTGATATCAGACACAATGAGGTAAAATAAATAGTGATGTTATATTAACTAAGGCACATACATACAATGACAGAAAGGTAGTATGTCCAAAATGGGCCGATCCACAGGAAATCCAAGGTAAACAGGTCCAATGAGAAGAAACTCTTAGCAAGTTACTAGTTGGGGAACTCTGAAGATGTCACCATATCTTGGTGTTTGTGGGTGACATCTGTTAAGATAGGCTATGTTCTAGTTGGAGGTCTATGGAGTAACCTTGGGGATGCTATGGAATACTTTCATATTTGCTTACTCAGTTCTGACTCCTAAACCATGTACCCATGTTATGTTTATAGATACTAAGAAGTCTCAGGTTATCACTGAAACTATGAATGAAACTCATTTAGAAATAATGCTGTGGAGAGACACTGGAGACCTGAGGACTGAACACAGCGGATCTGGATTCCACATCGACTGACAGGATTCAGCCTGCCCAGAGACTGCCAGCTTGCAAGTCCCAGTCTCCACCCATAGGACAGGTGAGGCGAGGGTCCAGCCTACCCAGAGTTTACTAAGGTCCGATACAAGGACGGCCTCCATCCAAGCAACAGGAAAGCCACCAGGGTACTGGACCTACTCCCACCCACTGTAAAGGGGTCACATACCCATGAGGGGAGGAAGAGACTCCACAAGAAGAAATGATGGGAAGGAGACAATACAAAAACACATCCACCAACAGAGAAACCAATATGACACCACCAGAAACTAGAGAATCTACACCCACAAGACCTGTACAGAAGAAGCAGATGAGAAAGACCTTAAAAGCAACTTCATGAAACTGATAGAGGCCCCACTACAAGAGTTGAAAGCTTAAATAGAGACAATAAAAAAAACACAATCTGAAGGAATGCTGGGCAAATGGTCAAGTACTACAGATACAAGCATAGCCAACAGAATACAAGAGATGGAAGACAGAAATTTAGGTGTTGAAGATACACTACGGGAAATAGATTCATTGACCAAAGAAAATCTTAAGTCCAACAAATCCCTAACACAAAATATCCAGGAAATATGGGACACCATGAAAAGACCAAACCTAAGAATAATAGGTATAGAAGAAGGTGAAGAAATCCACCTCAAAGGGGTAGAAAACACATTTAACAAAATCATAGAAGAAAACTTTCCTAACTTAAAGAAAGACATGACAATGAAAGTACAAGAAGCCTACAGAACAACAAATAGAGTGGACCACAAAAGGAAATCCCCTTGCCACATAATAGTATAAACCCCGAACATACAGAATTAAGAAAGAATATTAAGAGCAGCAAAGGAAAAAGGCCAAATAACATACAAAGGCAAACCTATCAGAATCACACCTGACTTCTCCATGTAAACTCTGAAAGCCAGAAGGTTGTGGATAGATATCCTACCAAAACTAAGAGACCACGGATGCCAGCCCGGAATGCTATACCCAGCAAAACTTTCAATCACTATAGTTGGAGAAAACAAGATATTCCATGACAAAACCAGATTTAAACAATACATATCCACTAACCCAGCCCTACAGAAAGTTCTGGAAGGAAAACCCCAACTCAAGGGAGTTAACAACCAGAAACATGAACAATAGATAATCCCACTTAACCAAAAGCCAAAAGAAAAGAGGTGGAAATCCACATATATTTCCACCACCATAAACTATTCCAAAACAAACAAGAATGAGCAATCAATGGTCATTAATATCCCTCAATATTAATGGTCTTGACTTGCCAAAAAAGAGACACAGGCTAACAGAATGGATTCGAAGACAGAACCCATCCTTCTGCTGAATACAAGAAAGACACCTCAGCCTCAAAGACAGACATTACTTCAGAGTTAAGGGTTGGGAAAAGATTTTCCAATCAAATGGACCCAAGAAAATAAAATCAATCAAAAGAGATGAAGGAGGGCACCTCATACTCATCACAGGAGAGATCCACCAAGATGAAGTATCAATTTTGACCATTTATGCCCCAAATTCAAAGGTACCCACGTTCATAAAAAGAAACATTACTAAAACTCAAATCACATATAAAGCCCCACACACTTATAGTGGGAAACTTCAACACCCCAATCTCACCTCTAGACAGGACTACCAGACAGAAACTTAACAAAGAAGCTAAGTGGCTAATAGAAGTTATGACCCAATTTGGATTAACAGACATCTATAGAACATTCCATTCAAATAAAAAAGAATATACCTTCTTCTCAGTGCCACATGGAACCTTCTCAACATATCAAATCTCAACAGTAACAAAAAAAAAGTGGAATGGCTCCATGTAACTTATCAGAATACCATGCATTAAAATTAGAATTCAAGAACAACACAAATTGCAGAATCCCTACAAAATCATGGAAGTTGAATAATGCACAATTGCACCATTCCTGGATCAAAGAAGTAATAAAAAAAGAAATTAAAGACTTCCTAGAATTCAATGAGAATGAAGACACAACATACCCAAACTTATGGGATACTTTGAAAACACTGCTATGAGGGAAGTTCATAGCACTAAGTACCCACATGAAGAAACTGAAGGATAGTTACACTAGAGAATTAACAGCACAATTGAAAGCTCTAGAACACAAAGAAGCAAATTCACCCAGGAGTAGATGCCAGGAATAACCAAATTGAGGGCTGAAATCAATAAAGCAGGGACTAGGAAAACAATGCAAAAAAAATCAATGTAAAGACAAGATGGTTCTTTGAGAAAATCAACAAGATAGACAAACCTTTATCCTAACTTACCAAAAGACAGCATGAACATGCAAATTAACAAAATCAGAAACAAAAAGAGGAACATAACAACTGACACTGAGCAAATCCTGAGAATCATCAGGTCATACTGTGAAAACCTGTACTCACACACAATTTGAAAATCTAAAGGAAATGGACAATTTTCTGAATAGATATCACTTGCCAAAATTAAATCACGAACAGATAAGCAATTTAAATAGACCTATAACCTCTAAGGAAATAGAAGCAGTTATCAAAAGTCTACCAACCAAAAAAAAGCCCAGGGCCAGATGGCCTCAGTGCAGAATTCCACCAGAAATTCAAAGAACAGCTTATACTAATTCTTCTCAAAGTATTCCATGTAATAGAAGCAGAAGGGTCTTTCCCAAACTCTTTCTATGAGGCTTCAATAACCTTGATACCCAAGCCACACAAAGACACAATTAAGAAAGAGAACTTCAGACCAATATCCCTCATGAACATTGATAAAATACTGGCAAACCGGATCCAAGAACACATCAGAAGACTCATCCAATGTGATCAAGTAGGCTTCATCCCAGGCATGCAGGGTTGGTCCAACATACAAAATACATCAATGTAATCCACCATATAAATATACTGAGAAACAAAAATCACACGATCATCTTACTGGATACTGAAAAAGCCTTTGGCAAAATCCAACAACCCTTCATGATAAAGGTCTTAGAGAGATCTGGGATAACAGGAACTTACCTCAACATAATAAAAGCTATATACAGCAAACCAACAGCCAACTTCAAAGTAAATGGACAGAAACTCAACACAATTCTTCTAAGATCAGGAATAAGACAAGGCTGTCCACTCTCTCCATACCTCTTCAATATTGTACTTGAAGTTCTAGCTACAGCAATATGACAACAAAAGGAGATCAAGGGGATAAAAAATGGAAAGGAAGAGGTCAAACTTTCACTGTTTATAGATGATATGATAGTATACATAAATGACCTGAAAAACTCCACCAGGGAACTCGTACAGCTGATGAATACTTTCAGCAAAGTGGCAGGATACAAGATCAACTCAAGAAAATCAGTAGCCCTTCTATATACAGACGATTAAATGGCTGAGAAAGAAATCAGAGAAACATTGCCCTTTACAATAGCCACAAACAATGTAAAATACCTTGGGGTAGCGCTAACCAAACAAGTGAAAGACCTGTATCACCAGAACTTTGAGTGTTTAAAGAAAGAAATCAAAGAAGACACCAGAAGTTGGAAAGATCTCCCATGCTCTTTGATAGGAAGGATCAATGTAGTAAAAATGGCAATCTTACCGAAAACAATATACAGATTTAACACAATCCCCATTAAAATTCCAGCACAATTCTTCACAGACCTTGAAAGAATAATAATCAACTTTGTATGGAAAAACAAAAGACCCAGGATAGCCAAAACAGCCTTATTCAACAAAGCAACATCTGGAGGCATTGCCATCCCTGACTTCAAGCTCTATTATAGAACTGTAGTCCTGAAAACAGCTTGGTATTGGCACAAAAATAGACAGGTAGACCAATGGAATCGAACTGAATACCTTGATATTAACCCATACATGTATGAACCTCTGATTTTTGACAAAGAAGCTGAAAACATACAATGGAAAAAAGAAAGCATCTTCAACAAATGGCGCTGGCATAACTGGATGCTGGCATGTAGAAGAATGCAGATAAATCATTTCTATCACCACGCACAAAACTTAAGCCCAATTGTATCAAAGACCTCAACATAAATCCAGCCACACTGAACCTGTTAGAAGAGAAAGTTGAAGGCAGGTACCCTTGAATGAATTGGTATAGGAGACTGCTTCCTGAACATAACACCAGTAGCACAGACACTAAGATCGACAATTAATAAATGGGACCTCCTGAAACTGAGAAGCTTCTGTAAGGCAAAGGACACAGTCAGCAAGACAAAAAGGCACCCCATAGATTGGGAAAAGATAGTCACTAACCCCACATCTGACAGAGGGCTAATTTCTAAAATTTATAATGAACTCAACTCAAGAAGCAAGTCTCCAAAACGCCAAAGGATCCAATCAAAAAATGGGATACTGTATCCGGAACAGCTACTCCGGATACAGTATCCCATTTTTTGATTGGATCCTTTGGCGTTTTGGACCTAGATGTCCCTTACCCGAAGAGTGGATAGAGAAAATGTGGTACATCTACACAATGGAGTACTATTCAGCAGAAAAAAATAATGGAATCATGAGATTCGCAGGCAAATGGATGACACTAGAAGAAACCATCCTGAGTGAGGTAACCCAATCACAAAAAGAGAAACATGGCATGTACTCTCTCATATATGGATTTTAGACATAGATCTGGGGAGTGCCAGCCTACAATCCTATGGCCAGAGAGTCTGGGAAACAGAAACTTCATTTAGTGGCTGATCGAAGAAGAGGCAGACTCCCTTGGTTAAGTACTGAGCTGAACTCAAGAAAGCCAGTAACAGAGAGGGAGGACTGATGATCAAAGGGATTAAGACTGGGCTGGTTTAACCCCCAGAAACAGCTGACCAGACAAAGGTTAACTCTTGAATCCCAGGCATCAGCCTGGGAATCCAGCACGGGACTGATCAAGACCCCGTGAATCTGGGTGTCAGTGAGGAGGCCGAGAGAATCTATTGAGCCTTGGGCAGCAGATCAGTACCCATCCCAAGTATACACACGGACTTTGGACTCCCATAGAACAATGTGAGGTCCACTCTCACCCTGAACTCTTGGGGAAGGGTCTAGGCCCTGCCCTATATGAAATGACAGACTATGGACACCCGCATGGAGGGCCTCACCCTCCCTGGGGGAATGAGGGGATAACAGGGGGGGGTGGGGGGAGGGCACCGGAGGAGGGGAGGGAATGGGAGGGGGACCTGGAACTGACTTGTGAAGCAATCTTGTTTCTTATCTAAATTTAAACTGGAAAATAAAATATAAAAAACAAAACAAAACAAAAAATGGGATACTGAGCTAAATAGAGAATTCTCAATAGAGGAGACTAAAATGGCTGCGAGACACTTGAGAAAGTGCTTAACATCCCTAGCCATGAGGGAAATGCAAATCAAAACAACTCTGAGATACCATCTGTCTCCTGTCAGAATGGCTAAAATCAAAAAGTCCAATGACAGTTTATGCTGGAGAGGATGTGGAGAAAGTGGAACACTCCTACACTGCTGGTGAGAGTGTCCTCCCCTGGGTGAAATGACAGTTATTGGAGATCCACCATGAAGTGCCTCACCCTCCTTGGGGATCGGACTGGAGATTGGGTGGGGGACTGGGGGACCTGGTGGGGAGGGAGGGGGATGAGGGGAGGGAGAGGGAGCTGGGATTGACATGTGAAACAAGATTGTTTCTAACCTAAATAAAAAAAAGAAAAGAAAAGAGATAAGGTTCTGCTGATTTGAGTTTGTCGGTAAGAGATAGTTCTAATTAAGGGTATGTTTTCTTACCAAGACAGGGTTTCTTTCTGTAGTCCTTGTCATCCTAGAGCTAGGTCTGTAGACCAGGCTGGCCTCAAACTCACAGATATCTACCTGCCTCTGCCTCCCAAGTGCTGAGTTTAGAGGCAGGTGCCACCACTATCCGGCAAGGGTAGGTTATAAAGTCAGTAGCGAAAAGAGATTTGGACTCAGGACTCAAGGAGAACATCATGCCACAATAGAAGTAGCGATGTGAAAGAGGCATCTTCAGGCAGGAGATGCTGCCTATAGGAGTCAGAAGAAACATGCTTTCAAGTTCATCATCCTAATCTACAGAAATACAAAGCAATTCATTTCCTTGCTTAATACCATGGAGTTTATGCATTTGTTGCAGCATCCTTCTTGGTCTTTGTGTGAAATACTTACAAAGGCTAGGAGGCACCTGTAACCCCAGCCACTTGGGAGGCAAAGTCAGGGAATCACAAATTCCAGGCCATCCTGGGCTACAGAGTAATACCCTGATGCCACACACTAAAAAATAACAAAGAGGAAATGGAGGAAAGAAGGGGAGGGAAATGGAAGGAAATAAATATCTAAGGAAATATTCTCTTCTGTTGTTGTTTCTTTCTTTTTTCTGAGACAGGGTTTCTCTGTAGCTTTGGAACCTGTCCTGGAACTCACTCTATAGACCAGGTTGGCCTTGAACCCACAGAGACCCTTCCTGCCTCTACCTCCTGAGTACTGGGATTAAATGAATGGGCCACCAATGCCTGGCTATCTTTTCAAGTTATATACTAAACAATGCAGGCTTTGATTTTTAATTGAATTTTTATTTATTTTATATACCAACCACAGTTTCTTCTCCTGTCCCATCCACCCACCTTCCTACCTCCTCCCTCCATCCACTCCTCAGAACAGCTAAGGCCTCCCATGAGTGTCAACAATTATGGCATATCAAGTTGAGGCAGGACCAAACTTTCCCCACTGCATCAAGGTTGAGTGAGGCATCCCACCATGGGAAATAGGCTCCAAAAAGCCAGCTCATGCATCAGGAACATGTCCTGGTACCACTGCCAGGGTTCCTACAAGCAAACTAAGCTACACAATGGTTACCCACATGCAGAAGTCCCATGCTGACTCCCTATCTGTCTGAGTAGAGTCCTTGAGCTTCCAGGAGGTCTGGTGAGCTGTCTCTTGGTTTTCCAGTCCAGCTTTGTTTTTTAAAGAGTCTAGGAGACCAACAAACAATTTGGAGCAATATGAGTATCATCCATGCTGAATACATTGAATCTCATGGCTATTATTCCCTTGCTTTCTATAGAGGTAGAGGTAAATGGTTTGACCTCAAAGTCCTCACCTTGCTAACTACTTCTAGAATCTAATTTGTGCCATAGGGAAATAATAGAGCCCGTCTAAAGCACTTATTGGAAAGAATGAGTAGATTAATAAGAGGAAATCACTAGATGCCGTTGCTTGTTGTCATTGCATACTGTTTTGTAATTGTGATCAATAGTATTGAATTTTTTTTTACTCGTGTTGTGATACACGCTGTGCCAACTTCATGTAATTAGTAATGCAATAAGCATCTTCGTGTATTTCTATGGTCGACTTCTACCAAGGAAGGGTCAGCAACAACAGATTCCTTACATGACATGCCCTAAATAAGATCACTTTAAAAAATCAAATATCAATGAAAGTATTAAAACACAACAGAACACAGCTGTATTCTGCTTTCACTTTCCCTGTATTACGTGTCCAGTCAAAGCTAATACACTTTTAATACAATATGAATACTTTATAAACAGCCTTTATTTTATCAATTCTAATCACATTTGAATGAACCTGAACTGATTAAAAATTGCTGTTCTGTTATTATAAACACAAATATGTATTATGTTCCGGATTGCAATTATCTTCCAGAAACTTTGCTACTACAATTTGATCAAAGCACTATTTGACATAACAGCTATATTAACCATTTCACTTGAGTTGAATCATTTTTGACAACCTTTTCTGCCCTTGTATTCATGTTAAGCTCTTGAAGTGTTGAGCTAAATAAAAATAAAAATAGTAAATAGAGAAGCCCCAAGCCTGTGAGCTCTCCTCTCCAAAGGTACAGATAAGAGAGGCAGAATGAATGGATGACCAAAACCTCAGGTCTCCATGGGAGTCTGAGCAAGCTAGTAGTTCAGTGATCATTTTTAACAGAACTGAATAAACTTCCTGGAATCCTTTGTCATCCATCACTGAGAAAGGCAAGCTTTCTCTCTCTTTTTTTTTTTTTTTTTTTTTTTGCCTGTCTGTATTCATACTGTAGTTTCAAAGGTTGGAGTGCACCTCAAACAGCCAGCCAGTAAATGCCTATGTTTTCACAAAGATCAGAAAATTGTTCTACATCAAGTTTTCTGTTTTGATGCATTGATCAGGAGCATATATGAAAACAGAAATGACTTCCTTGCTGAGCCCAGTAGTACAGCCCCCTTCAGCCTTTAGAAAACATTTCATGCTCACCTACTATTAACATTGCATCTAGGCCAGGGCAGATGTAAGTGGGCCACCAAGGAGGATCCTGTTTAGAACAGTTAAGGGCAGCTCTCTGTGCCATTGAGGCTAGTGAAGTACAGTGAGCTATGTACCTCTTATCCTGACCTATTGAGCTGTTCAGACTTGTTAAAACCATTTGAATCCCAACACCCACAATTATAGACATATAAGTCCACTGCTCCTAATCCAGTAAGGGGACATGATTCAGTTACCACATGTCTTGTTCTTTTGTGAATAGATACTTCCTCTTTATTAAGTCATCATCTGTCCTTGCCATTGATTCAACCATCTTATAAATTAACATTTTAATGAATAACAATGTGTTTAGGATGCCTAGAGAGTTGGAAAAATATTAAGCCTGAATTTGCACCACCTTTTTGGATGCTTAGTACTACTACTATGTATAATCCCCATATGAATCATTGAATTCCTGCTGTATCTTACATTATCTAAACATGAGAGATCTAGGCCACATGGTTTCAAATGTTTACCATGCAAATACACTGTTTTGTGAATCTACGATCATATTTCATGTAGAACACATCAAGTCATTTTATTGAAGGGTTTTCTGTATTTCTATTGATCCACTATAACATGTATGTTAGCCTTAAGGGGCAAAGATTACTAAAGCACAAATTAACAGGATGGGCTAGTACAAAGAACAACCTAAGATTGTATTTGAATAAGTTGTAGCCCCTATGTAAATCAAGTGTAACCAAAGACTGGTTAAACAGATCTCCACAGACTTAGAAAAAAAATGAGATAGTCTCTATCATATGAACAAAAATAAAAAAATTAAGAAAACACATTTCATTAATTAGAAAAAGTGATAAATTAAGAAGAAAGATGAAAGAATAACAGGAAGAGATTTAAGCTAAAAGGGAACATAGTTATGTTAATCAAGTGAATGATGAAAGTTGTTTCATTCCTTTAAAATATGCACACATACCTAATTCATACAGAAAAGTCAAGTACAATGTTCATGTACTAGAATTAAATAGATGATCTTCGTTATTTTTTAAGGTAAATCAAAGTAGATGAAAACCAGATAGAGAAGGGGAAACTTTATTTTGTGTTGTTATCACTAAACTATCCCCTAGAAAGATCTTAGACTACTTTTTCCCTCCAATAGCTTAAAAAATAAGTCAAAAGGCTTTGAGCAGTATGAATGGAAAAGGAACAGACAAAATGATATAGTGCACCCATTTTCCAGGGACATCGGGGGATTTCTAAATTAACGGGAGGAGGGGGCACAGATTGCTACCAGGGATCCCTAGGGGTGTCTGGAGGATCCCTCCTGGTGAGGCAAGGATTTGGGGGAAGTCTGAGAGAGGAATGGTGTATCAACTGGCAATAGTATGCAGCCTTTGGGTCACTCCCTGGAGGAGAAGGGTAGGGAAGTGGAGGCATCAGGTCCTAGACCAAGGGGTGGACAGGGATTTGGACAGCACTATAAAAAGTCCTAAAAGATGAAGCGGAAATTTTCTTCCAGGACCCAAGGAGCAGCAGCTTTGCAGGGGGGTGGGGCGTAGGAGGGAAGGTATACTGATTGGTGGGAGTGCTGGCAGGAGAGGTTATCATAGGGAGGAAGGCATGGGTATAAGCAAGATACATTTAGTACATGTATGAAAATTTCAAAAAGTTCTTGTAAGAAGCAGGACTGTCTTCTCTCCATGTGGCAGGGCAGATGCCGCAGCTCTCTATTCCAAAGGAGACCCTCCCTTCTCTTCTGGCTCCTAGCTGTTTCAGGCACCGCCCCTTGGCTTGTAACTCAAATTCCAGTTTTTCTTCATTAAGCCTGCTTCTCCCCTTTAATCATAATTCATAGGGTGTACAAATGCACATATGACTCCATTCTTCAGCCCGTTTAATACAAAGGTCTGGTAACAGTGGGCAAGCTTCAGCCTTGGACTTGCAGGTTCACAGTAGACTTACGTTTTTTTTTTTTTTAACTTTCCTGAAAATTTATGGTAAAATCAGAAGAAAAATAACCCAACTGTTTAATAATGAGCTGTGATTATTATTGAAAATAAGATGTGAAGAATGAGTTGTTTTTCTATTATTCCATCATTTGTGTAGATATTATTGCTTTCCTCCAGGAAATCCTAAAATCTCTGAGTACAATCTGTAGTTCCACACTGTTGGCATTTCAGGCAGATTGGGATGGGACAGGCATTCTGGCAATCGGGAGTCACAGAATACTGTTACACAGCTCAGATGGAAAGGAGTCCTGGAGCTCGGGAACCAATGACTACCACAGGTTGTAGTAAGCTTAGCTGCTTACAGCCCTGCCTCAGGGAAAGGCTTCCCCAGTGTATCGACTCTGGCAGGAGAGGGTCTTCCAGCTAGGGATGTTTGCCCAGTGTAGCAGTTTTGCTGAGGCAGGAGAAGGCTTCCAGTGAGAAGTTGCTACAGTTCAGCTCTGCTCTCGGGAAAATGGAGAGAACCCAGTGAAACAACTCGGCTCTGCTAGGGGAAGGTTTCCCAGGCAGAAATGTTACAGCCCTGCTCGTTCTGATCTGCTCTGTCCAGGGTCGTCTCTGCTCTGCCACAAAAGAAGGTCTTCATCTAAAGCTCATCGAAGAGGTTTATTGTGAGGGAAGAATCCAGGACAGTGGCTGCCCTCTGCCAGAGTGGCAGAGGACAGCCGGGTAGTGAACAGCCACAAGCTGAACAGACACAGGGTTTATATAGGGCTTCCAGAGTGGGGATTGGTCAGATTTCAATGCTGAGCTCAGATTGGCTGGAGCTCCTGCTCAAGGATTGGTTAATTTTTTTGCACAGGGATAGGGTCAGATTTGACTCTGGTTTCAGGGCCAAAGTGTTTCTTTCTTTTGTCCTTTTTAGCCTTTTGGCTCTAATTTTAGGGCCAGGATGTATTTCTTTCACTGACTCTGATTCCAGGGACAAAGTATGTTTCTTTGGTTCTGGTTGCAGGGCCAAAGTGTATTTTTTTTTTTTTTTTGGCTCTGCTCAGGGTGTGTTTCTTTGATTGGTCCCTTTTCCCTATACACACTGAAGTGTGTTCCAAGTGCCTTTACCCTCTGAGGCCTCTTTTGAACCACTGAGACTGTTTTTAAAAATGCTTGAAAACCACTTTGACATCTGCAGGGGGAAGGAGCACAAAAGACACTAGGTGGGGGAACTGAGAGTCACCGCTTCCTGACCAAACAGGAAAGAATGTAAATCACGGGACAAAAATGGCACCACCCATATTCCCCTGGAAACAGCATGGGACAGATAGATCTGCCAAACATGTGCCTGGGGATTCAGGGAGCATTTTATTACCCTCAGAAGACAGTGAAGCATCTCTGCACCTCTCTCTTTCTCTCTCTCTCTCTCTCTCTCTCTCTCTCTCTCTCTCTCTCTCTCTCTCTCTTTCTCTCTCTCTCTCTATCTCTCTCTCTGTGTGTGTGTGTGTGTGTGTGTGTGTGTGTGTGTGTGTGTGAGGGAAGATACTATAAGACTGTATAAATACTAGAGAGGAAGAGGACTTGTGAAAGAAGTTACAATGAGCAGGGAATTCAACCTAACACCAACAGGATGCTTATTACAGGACAGATGGGTGCATTGGAGCGCCCATGCAATTACCTGGTCATTTTCTTAAAACCAATATTGACTGGTCATTTGAAGCTTCAATCTCAATTTCAGACCACATATCTGTTACAGGATATTTTTTTATACTGTTTGAAGATGTCATGTTTAAGAAAAAGCTGAAAAGACAAGAGCTATGCAGGAGACAATAGGCAGGACTTCCAGGGAGAGACAGGGGAACTTGGGATGAATCAAGGTATGGAATTGAAGTTTCAAATGACCAATCGATACTAGAAATTTAACCACTAGTAAATTTCATGTATAAAATTCTAAGTGCTATCAAACTGGAGGCTACATAGAGGAAGGAGAAAGGCCTGGAATCCACGTTGTGATATAGATGAATGAGGGGAAATGATGTTTTAAAGTTCATAACACTGTGAAATAATTCACAAGGGTAAAATCCATAAGTGATAGAAAGTGGTGTATTTAAACACCTTCAAGAGCTAAGGCCCTTATTGCGAGAATTCACAAACCTATGCCAGCAACTTCAGGCATCTAAGCACCCCCTTTGTACTCTTTCTTTCTGAGAAGCAATAAATATTCCTGAATGGATACCTAAAGACTTCCTTTTTAAAAAGATGCTTACAAATGGAAGAAGAGGTTCCTTGCTTATATTCAAGGCTAACTTGCATTTCTTTGAGAAACCCAGAAAGGGGCTCCTTGCTTCTAATCTGGCCTTACCTGCAATAATTGCATAATGTAGAATTGTCATGACTAAGCCTGTATCACTTTGAAAATACAAAGAAGCAAAGCTGGTGAGGTATAGCAAGGAGACACACAGAATGTGGGGAAAAGGGAGTATGTAGCTTATCACAGACTGTTAGTACAATTCGTTGTGAAATAATCCTGCATATTTCATAATAAAAATGCCCCTAGTAGTATTGACTGGGAAAGTAAATAATAAATATGTCAAACATTTAACACTCTCTGACAACAGACATAGATCTCTGTAATAGCTTGGAAACAGTTTGAATCAGTGTCTTGTCATGATAAACACAATGCCTTTTGTGCGTGTGTGTGTGTGTGTGTTATACAAATGCTCTCTCTATACAATAGTCTTTGAATGGTAAATACTTTTAAAACAGTTCTATTATCAATAATACATAAAACCTTTGGACTTTTATCCTAACACACAAATTAGAACTTATTAAAAAGAGAATACATTACTTGGTATAGGACCTACACTTTCTGTGATTATTTTTATTCCTTGAAAATTCTCAGAGTATGAATATTGACTGTGAATAGAATTTATGACAAGCATGTGAATCAACCCCAGTTGTCTGTGTGGATGTAAATAAGTAGCTAAATCATCTTTGAAAATTGCCTTCTGCCTCAGTGAGAAAGAAAAGTTTGTAGATATGGCAGACCTCCTCAATAAAGACATTTAAAAATTCACTGACTTTTTTTTTTTTTTAGCCAAGTTGAAATTTTTATTTCTGAAAATGCAATGGTTTGAAATGACAAAGTGTCAGTGAGGAGGCCTAGGCAATCTATGGGGCCTTGGGTTACAGATCAGTATTTATCCCTGACATAAAAATGGACTTTGGGTGCCCATCCCACAATGAGAGATACTCTCTCAGCCTGGACTTTTGGGGAGGGCTTAGGCCCTGCCCTGAATGAAATGACAGACTCTGGAGATCCCCCATGGAGGGCCTCACCCTCCCTGGGGAACTGGGTGGGGATTGGGTGGGGGACTGGGGGGGGGATGTTGGGAGGAGGGAAAGAAGAGGGAGCTGGGACTGACATGTGAAGCAACCTTGTTTCTAAATTAAATTTTAATAAAGTAAAAAAAAAAATTTAAGTGATGATAATTTGGAGGCCCTTTGGATGCTAATAATCTGATTGCTGCAGGTTTCATGGAGGAAAGAAAGGGTTACGCTTCTCCCTATTTTTCCTACATCTCTGTCTCCAGAAACCCAGCAATGAGGAAGCACCTTCCAACATGGAGGAACACTAGGTCCCAGGGAATTCCCTCTCTATTCACTGAAGCTATTGAAATACAAAGTGCTGTTTAGGACAGTGCACTACCAATAACAATACACAAGAGGCACATGTTTTTCTCCAGACACTGATACAGATTCAAGCTGGCACAAGGAAATCGGCTTCAGTATAGCTTAATAAAGTTACTAACAGATTTCTTGAAGTTCCTCTTTAAATTAGTACATTCTTTTTTATTGTTTCTGAAATTGTAATTTAATTACATTTAATTAAGTGCAATTTATTCACTCCTTCCCTTTTCTCCTTACAAACTCTCCCCTGTACACCCCCATTTTCTTTCATGTGCTTGCTTCTTTTTTATTAATTGCTATCTCATGCATACATGTATTTGCATATGCATAGTTTTACCTAAATATGTCCTGTAGAGCCTGTATAATGTTAGTTTTATGTATATTTTCAAGGTTGACTGTTTGATCAGGGATAAGCAGTTGTTGTGATACTCCTGGGGAGGGTCACCTCTCTTGCTCCCAGCTTCACTCTGTTGCCTGAAGGGTTGAGTATAAATCCCCTTTTACCAACACTCTTTTGGGCATGTTTTGCGGATTTTTGAATCTGAGTTTCAATCGTTATAGTTTCTAAAGGACTCTTTAATACAGTAGTAAATCTGTAATACATTTAAGGAGATACCTCTTATGTGACTGGAAACATATTTAAATACCAAAAATGATGTTTTGTTTTGTTTTGTTTTGTTTTGTTTTTTGAGACAGGGCTTCCCTGTGGCTTTGGAGGCTGTCCTGGAGCTAGCTCTTTGTAGACCAGGCTGGTCTGGAACTCACAGAGATCCACCTGCCTTTGTCTCCTGAGTGCTGGGATTAAAGGCATGCACCACCAAGGCCTGGCTAAATGATGCTATTCTTAAAAAGGAAATACCTACCCAATTAATTACCTAAAATATTTTAAGATTCTTCTAAATCTCTCATACACAATTTTTATGTGTACACAGATAGTCTAGATCAGCTGTTCTCAACCTGTGAGTTGAACAACGCTGGGGTTGAACAATTCTTCACAGGGGTCACCTAAGACCATCCTAAAACACAGGTATTCATATTATTAATCATAACAGTAGCAAAATCACAGTCATGGCGAAGCAATAAAATAACTTTATGGTTGAGGATCACCACAACATGAAAAAACTATGTTAAAGGGGCACAGTATCAGGAAGGTTGAGAACCACGATTCTAGATATATGAGTGGCAACCAGAGATAGGAGACTACCAGAAAGACATACGATGTGCCGAGGACAGGAAGGAAAAGGGATACATGTGACATTGAAGTAGAAAAATGCTGCTGGGGATGGAGGACACAGAAGGAAGGAAGGGATCCAGGAGAAAGGAGCCGGGTAGCAAAGAAACAACAAAACCAAACTGTCTTACAAAATGCCCTATATGAAATCCCATACTTGATATGTTTGCATCTAATGTTAGAAGCCTGTTAAACTTGCTGTATTTGGAGTTCTTTCCCTGCGTATTGGGAAACAATAAGAATCAGTTAGGATTACAAACACAATATGCCAGCAGAACCTAACACATGCTGCCCAGATTCCTAGAGTTCCTCTCCTCCAAGGTGAGAACTGTATTGCTGTCACATATCAAATTTAAATAGTCACCTAATGGCAGTTCAATTAGTGCTTTTTAATTTGTTTCAATGTTTCAAATAAGGCTGGATATCAGATTGTACTTTTTCCCTCCAGGAATATTCATCAACTCGTTTTTTTTTTTTTTTCCAAGTCGAGTCATATCCCTGTTATTTTGGCAGCTGTAAGCAGGTAGCACAATAATTTATGAGAAATAAGGCAAACTGGCAATAATCTTACTACAGGGATTTTATGACTCTTTTCCAAAATATTCTGGGGTGTGTAATACCTGTTCCCCTGAAATTGGCAAAGTGTGCTAGAGTCTGAATTTAGGGAACATTTAACTAAAGGAAGTTTCTTGAGACTTAAAACACTCATTTTTCTTTGCATTTAGTTCCCAAATGGAGACAAATAGCTTAAAAGCAATATTAACCTCAGAGTGCGTAGGCTATTTATCTTCATAAGGAACGGTCTGAAAACAAGAAAACAAAGCCCATAAAAATGATTTTATTTAATCACACAAGTATATCTCACCAAAAATCTTTAGTTATTTCCTTAAGGTTTAATTCAAACCTCAGTTACTCATGCACAAAGTCTGTGGGTGTCAATGGAAGCTGCGTATGTGTGACCCTGTACTAAATTTGGTTGTCAGGGATAAATTAATCAAAAAGTACATGAGACTCCTTTTTTAAAACATGAAGTAGTCTCATTCTGTAGTCCTCTTCTATCTCTTCAAATTTATGAGTCTAATTCAGTAGTAATTATTGGATCTCCATAATGCACATTAAACCACAATTGTATGCACGTGCCACAGTCACTGGCTTTAAACACGTACCTTTGTACATAAACGTTAATGGTATCACAGCCATAACTCACGGTAATAAGACTATGGCAGCATCCTTTGCCACAAGGTCAATCCCGCTGAAGGAAAAAATGCTAACATTTTACGGTAGCCATTCAGTCATTGTCATTATTGCATTCTCATGACTTGTTATAGAACAATAATCTGATTTCATCAGTGTCATACTTACTTAGAAAGCTCCACAATGTTCATTTAAATTCAAGATGTAGAAAATAAAGACAAAGAAGTGTGACTCTCTAGGTTCTAAGGATAATGGTTTTAAGAAAAATTTCTTTTTGAAAATATTTATCTAGATAACTTTAGCACGTCAATTTTCGGCAGAGGAGGGACTTTAATGGCATGTAACTTGTTGGAATAAATGTGAATACCTTGGGGGCCTGACCTTATCTCTCACCATAGGGAATTAACTTCATGCTGAATTTCTTACATAACTTAAGCTACAAGTTGGTCTTCTAACAAAATTCATGAAATCTGATTCTGTGGCATCTGAATGGAGACCCTGGGTGTCTTGTTTACTTTGCCTGAAGCCACTGACTTTTTTGTTTGTTTGTTTGTTTACTTTTTGAGATAAGGTTTCCCTGTGTAACAGCTTTTGCTGTCCTGGAACTCACTCTGCAGAGCAGGCTGGCCTCGAAATCACAGAGATCCTCCTACGGTGGTGGTACACACCTTTAATCCCAGCACTGGGGAGACAGAGCCACTGACTATTCTCATCTTTAAGACCTATGTGATAGGCATCTGTAAATACTGTGGTAGATTTGATTATCTTCAGATGGGAGCAGTGCATGGGGATATTCAGAGAGCTTGTAAAATAAAATACCCAGGCCCTGACCCTCTCACTTTTATGTATATGGTAAAATGTGGACTCTGCATTTTCATCAAACTGATAAGTATGGATCTAAATAAATACTAGAGTTCAGACAGGAAAAGTCGAGCTGTGTGAATTACAATGTCAGGAATAGGAATTAAGCTTGCCATATGAGTACAGAGGCCTAAGGGAGACAGGCGGCAACACCTGGTTTATCTAAACTCAGTCCTTGAGAATTAAACCAAATGCTACTTATGATTGCCCCTGCTGTCTGGTAACAATATTATCACTGTGGTGGTATGATATAATATAGACTGCTCTCTATGTCAAATATGGCCTGAGTTTTCAATTCCAAACTTGTATGTTGCAGGTCTCAACTGGAGTACCTCAGAATGTCACCATATGTGACTACTATGTCTCTGAAGGGATTAAAAAAAATTAGGTCAATTAATGTGGGCCTTAATCTGATGTCCCTCATACCTATCAAGTTTATAAACTTAGCAAACTACAGAGTTCAGATGGACATTTCTGAGACTGTAATGAATTAGGAACGCGGCTGAGATTTAAGAGTGGAAAGGACATGAATGGAGGTGGCTTGGGCAGACTGAGGGCCGAAGTCATCCGGACTCTAAGGCACAAGCAGTTGAACGCAGAGAGCTAACCAAGCCTCACTTCCTGACCTATGGCCCCATGAAACAGAGCCATTTGAAGTTAAAGTAAAATAGCTTTTCATACTGCCTCTCTTCAAAAGGATTGTGAGTCACAATTACTATACGTTCAGTGGACTGTACTTTTTTATTAATAGAAAACTACGTTTGGGGAACCTCCAGAAATGGCATCAGAAGGAAGTAGCTATGCAAACATTCTCATTAAAAGAAACATAAGATTTGGATAGATTTTTTTAACTACTATTTAAAGGCCATGGGAAGGAGAAAGATTCTTGACAGTTTGCCACTGAGTGAGCTAAGAATTGGCAGTTTGCATGATCCAACTCAAGCAGGCTTACCAATCCCCTGGATAATTGAGTCAAAAAGCATGCAAGGTCTACTGTCTTGGCTTGAGTGGGTAACAGGGGCTCAAGCCTGAAAAATGGACAAACAGTGCTTAAACCAGACTGAAAGAAATTGATGTGGAGTGTATATTTGAAAAGAAGCCATGGAAAGAGAAAAAGAGCTGTTGAGCCCCCCCCTCCTCTCTCTGTTGCTTTTTCATTTATTGATTGTTTGGTTTTATGTTTGTTGTCTGAGCAAATACACTGTCCTAAACATATAGCTGCAACAGTAGAGAAATGTAGACTCCCCATTTTTGCTGAAGCAAATTAAAGAGATGGTCTGTACGGATAAGGAAAAAGTTCTGGACAGACCTTGAACTATGACTACTGGGAAGGTTTGTAGAGGACAGACAGAACAAAGTATGGTCACAGACAGTGGTGAGCTTTAGCCCTCAAATACTGCTTCAAAGAAAACATCTGTGTGGTTCCTGAGGCATCCTCTAATCCATGCATAGCCAGTTTACCCTAAAATTGAAGCTCCCTGAATAGAGATGTCAGAACAGAAGAGGAAGCCTGGAAAAATGGCAGGAAGGTAAAGAGGTTGGTCCAGTTGCAAGAAGCACAGTTTGAATGCAAACTTGACCTAAGCATTTGAACTGTCACCAAAACGCCACAGCACTGATGCAGAGGACTAGGCTAGAAAAGCGATCAAGGCCTGGAGTGTTGGTTCATTTAGATGCCCATTCACATCCTAACACGAGGCAAGAATCCTGTGCTGATGAACAAATACAATCCAGGATAGACATGAACGCAAGAAACTTGTCAAGGAGGATACTGACGACAGGATCTCACATCCTTCACGTGGCTGGGTAGCTCTTCATTGTCATAGTGAATTAAGCTTTGGCCAGCTGTTTGTGTTTGGGTTAATTAACTGCTGGAACATTAGGAAGCCATGTTAGATACTCTGAACTTTCTTTGTCTATCCTGAAGATGTGAATAACAGTGTTTTCCTGAACTGAACTCTTGGAAACCAGTTGCAGAGAGGTAGGAGAGATGAGCATAGGGGTCAAGACCAGGCGGTGAAACCCACAGAAACAGCTGACCTGAACAAGGGGGGAGCTCATGGACCCCAGACTGATAGCTGGGAAACCAGCATAGGACTGATCCAGACCCCCTGAACATGGGTGTCAGTGAGGAGGCCCCAGAAGTCTTTGGGGCCTTGGGTACTTGATCAGTATTTAACCCTGATGCCCGAATGGACTTTGGGAGCCCACTCCACAAGAAGGGATGCTCTCTCAGCCTAGAAATATGGGGGAAGGCCTAGGCCCTGCCCTGGATGATGTGACAGACTTTGGAGATCCCCCATGAAGGGCCTTAACCTCCCTGGAGAGAGGAGTGGGGTGTGGGTGGGGGGGCTATGGAGGTTGGTAGGGGGCAATGGAGGAGGGGGGGAACAGAAGCTGGGATTGACATGTGAAACAAGCTTGTTTCTAATTTAAATTTAAAGAACAGTGTTTTCTCCTGTCTCAGCTATTTGTAATAAAGCGAGTTATGGCATGCAAGGCATGTTTAAAAGGAGAACAGTCTCGTAGCTAATGATAATAATATCCTTGAGGATATAATTCAATTTCTCTGTCCAGTATTTTAGGGAGAAAATTTGAGTTTACTTTTAAAAGCTCTGATTGGTTCAAATACCTTCAGTTGAAAAATAACAGAACAAGTGTGGGGAATTATTTAAAGAAGAAATGGCTACACTGACTGGTTTTATGTGTCAACTTAGAGTCATCAGAAGAAGGTGTCTCAGTTGAGGAAATGCCTCCTTGAGATCCAGCTCTAAGGCATGTTCTCATTTAGTGATCAGTGGGAAAGGGCCCAGTCCATGGTAGGTTGTGCCATCCCTGGGCTGTTGGCCCTAGGTTTTATAAGAAGGTAGGCTGTGCAAGCCATAGCAAGCAAGTCAGTAAACAGCTCCCCTCCATGGCCTCTGTATCAGGTCCTGCCTCTAGGTTCTTGCCCTGTTTGAGTTCCTGTCCTTACTTCCTTCAGTGCTAAACACCAATGCTGAAGTGTAAGCCAAAAACACCCCTTCCTCCGGAACTTGCATTTTGGTTATGGTGTTTCCTTGCAGCAATAGAAACCCTAGCAAAGGCAATGACAGAAGTTTGTATTTGTTTCCCTTGTACAAATGAATTTGATTTGCATTTCCTACATTGCTACATGCATCCTCATATATGCTATTGGTTCACAAAAGGGTCAATCCACAGCTTGCTTTTCTTTTTCCTCTATTTTATAAATAGCTACAATCTTGAATTCTTTTTAAATGCAAAATTCAGAAAGCTGTATTGAAATTTCCATGTTTTTAAAGTTTTTCTTTTAAAAACATCTAATATTATTTCATTCTGTCCAGAAAACATTATGTAAGACTTATAGATTAGTTCTGTTCTACATATTTATATTTTTATATTCCTAAAATCATCTACTTAAAATATTTTGCTTTGCTGATCATTCTTGTCTTGTCTTGTCTTGGAAGAGTGGGGGAACAATGATTCATTTGCTCTTAAAAGTCTTACCAGGCAATAGAGAGATGCAGACACACAACGTTTTTAAGTAGAAATCATAGGAACATTAGATGCAGGAAGGAGAATGTGGTAACAGCATTTAATGCAGAGCCATCAATCTAAGTAAGAATGGAAAGGGTTGCTGTTTTAGTAGGATTGTAAAGAATGGGGAAATCACTCCAGTTAGAAGGCCATGCATCTAGGAATATATGGGCTGAGCAAATTACACTTGAAGTCGAAAAAATTCTTTTAAAAGAGAACATAAAGTTGCGCCAGTAGGGAGAGGGGAGTAAGAACAAAATACACTGGAAAAATTCTCAAAGAACTAATAAAATTAAACAAACAAGCAAACAAACAAATAAACAAATACAACGGAGATGGCATGGAGAAGTGAATTCTAGGAGCAATACAGATTAGATGTAAAATCACGGTTCTCTAAAAGAATGAAGCATAATCTGGAGATTGTGAGTAATTTGAAGTATTTAAGCATTGAGGTACATGTGAACAAAGGAGATAAGATCTGATGATAAGACAAGATACATATTGGATTTTTATTGAATTTATGTGCAATGAAAATCCGAAATAAGACCCTAGAGTGACTGTTGCGAGAGAACAATAGATTTTTGTATAGTGCAATAGGATTGGGTGGGCTGATTTTCTACATCAGGGGAGAGAGTATGGTTGGTGTGTATATGAACCAGGGAAAGGTAGGTATTCAGAGAAATTAACGATTTCTTAGTTTCCCAGCATAGGTGATAGTGATTATCCTAACAGAGACTATTCTATGATTGGGGATAGGATGAGGAAGGGATGGAAAACCTCAATTTCATATGCAGACCTCACTCTCCCAGTGGATATCTACATAGTGCTCTCAGTTGGTAGGCTAAGGAATGTTAACTTTAAATTCAAAATAAAATTATGGTCTGGATATTTGTCTTTGGAAAAGCTTGGTATCATGCAGTTTCCTTATTTTCAATGAGCTATCAAGGAGTCAATGACAGAGACCCAGGAGTCATAACTGATTGAAGAGCAAATCATTTATTATTGAGGTAGGGCATGCATACAAGTCTTGGTGTGTACATGCCTGTGTACTTTGGAATTGTAGTTTTCATGGGAAAAGTTTAAAGTCTTCAGGGAAGACCAACACACTTAGAGAGAGGAGTTGTTAATAGCAGAACGCTCTCAGGAGAGATCAGCCCTATTTTCAGTGAAGGCATTCAACTGATGGAATAATACCCACCATCATTGTGGAGAGTAATCAGTCAAAATTTACTTTTTAAAATATTAGCAGATTAACAAACAAACACACAGAAGACAGGCATGGTCATAGTGCATTCCTGTAATCCCAGTTCTTGAGAGTTGGAAACAGGCAGATTCTTGGAGTTCAGAGGCCACTACCTACTTGATGATATGCAGCTCAGTAAGAGAGATCCCAACACACACACACACACACACACACACACACACACACACACACACACACACACACCTCCCAAACAAACAAAATTTAAAGCAAGAAAGTACCAGGTCATTCACCTGCCCATGTACACATGCACAGTTACAAGGACATACATACTCACTTGCAGATCCACAAACTCACTCTCCAAAGAACTTGTACCAAGCCACATACACATACACAACCTTTACAGAATCTAAGGGGACTTCAATAGTGAAGAGAGAGAAACAGTGAGAACATTCATGAAAACAAAACAGGAAAGTATTTCAAATAAAAGAGCACTGGTTCAGGCAATTTGAAGTCAGATGTGAACTGAAAACATGCTAAGGCATGAAGCCAAAGGAGGTCACTGTGGTGGAACCCCTGCCTTTTGGCTGTGGTTAAAATGTAAAATTAGGTGGTTAATTGGAAGGGAGAATAGTTGGAAGTATTGTACTTTAAATATTCCTGCTAGAAATGTATCATGAGAACAGAGGAAGAGCCAGACTCATGCCCAGCAGGAGCCAGAGTGAAGCGAATCTGCACTTTACCATGAGACATGAAGAAACCTAATAAAACCTAAAACTTGCAACTTAGACGACCGTAGTAAAATTCAACATGTTAATTACTAAGTACTATGGTATGTAAGAGAGAATCATAGACACAATGATCGTATGACCTAAAGGGTTTCAGTGGAAGTGAGAGAAGAGACAAGTGTTTTGAAGGCATATTTATCTCTTGTCAATCAACTAATCCATAAAAGGGTGAAAAGAGCAATGTGGATTGTATGGGATACTTTCTATCATGTTCCCTAAGTTATTTTCATCATTAGTTAGTACTGCTTCCTGTAATGAAAGGTGTTTTAATATTCATATGCAAATTATGTTGCTGTAAAAAATCAATTTCCAAGGGTGAGAGAGCCAATCAACTGGAAAGATCTTTTGCTGGCAGCTCATAACTGCCTGTAACTCCAGCTCCATGACATCCAAAACCATCTCCTGGGCTCCTCTGTGGGCACCATGCACACATATACTTGCAAAAATCTCGCACATAAAGTGAAAAAAAATAACCTTTTAAACAAACAATTTCTCATTTTTATATCCTATGAAACTCAACATTTTAATGGCCCAAAAATACTAGAAGGGGAGAAGACAAGAATGAGTCTATACACTCTTTGGCCCTGGTAAGATAATGCCAGATTTTGACACCTAAGCCACTGTTATTCATTTTTCTAAATCCATTTCTGTCTAAGAAAAAAATATGGCTCTACAATATGTACATGGGGTTATCTTTTTGTAGTGGGCAGTAATTTTTTTTCATAAAATAAGTCACGTCGAATATATATTGTTTTCCTTTCTTCATTAATGTAACAAATTTAAAAATAAAGAAACTATCCTGTGGCTCCTAATTGTCATGCCATAATTCCATGCACATTGTAAAATACATCTGCCCTCCCATTTTATAAAGTATGCAACATATTTTTCTTTTCTTTTTGTTTTTTGGTTATCACTACAAATAGACTGAGTAAAAAAATAAAGTATGGAAATCACCTCACTTATGCCCCTTGAATTGAACAATCAGGAACTTCACAGCATTTAAAGTTATGGTTTCTATTGCTTTTTTTTTATTTTAAAAATGAGAAATTTCAAGGTTGTAGGGAAACTAGTATCAGTCTGTTTTCAGCACATGATTCAATACTACAGAATGAGTTCTTATTACTATTTTTATAAATAAGGGGGTCGGAGAATTCATAAAGCATAATAGTGAAGATGATATTATCAAAATCAGTCACCACCTGACTTAGATATTAATGGGAGCGGGAAGTTTTGGTATTGTAGATTTCCTAGTCTCTCCCATGTTCTTTAACTTGTGTTTGGGTTGTCAGGTCAATGAGTAAGGGTTCCCTTGTCCCTTTTTAAGAGACAAAACAGCTCTAACGTAAAGGGCATTAACAGTCCTACAAAAATGACTTGAACATATGATTTCCTTTTATGTTTACAAATCTCAGAAGTTATGTGAAGGTATCATTTTATGTTCCAAAAGTTTGAATATTGCCAATTACATGTGCTCTAAATAAAGTATGTTATCTTCATGTTAACACAACAACAACAACAACAAAAAAAACCAGAGTCTCATGTGGTTTAAGTTTTGCAATCAAGGCCAATTAGCTAGTGAGCTACATAATTACACGTCATATTTTAGTTTCCTTGCTGTATAAATAGTCACTTCTTTGGGAGAATTAAATCCTAAAACCCTTGCTGAAAACAAAACAAAACAAAACAAAAAACCAGGTTCTTACTGTCTCAAACTTAACTGATAGACAATGTCACAATCCCATCCATAAATGTAGTCTTGTCAGACATTTGTTGTCAGACACAACAAATCCAACTAGAAGAACTACCTAGATCTCAAGCTAGAATAATTAAATCAACAAAATAGTAGCCTTGGATTTTTCACCCAAGGTACTCTGTTAGTTTTGTACAAATTCGTGAATAACTAAACAGATTGGGTACAATGAACAAAAGACCTATAAATAATAAAAAATAATGTAGGTAAACATTCTGCTTTGATGTATGAAATGGAGCTCCCATGTCCATGACTGAGCAGTACGATTTTCTTTTAGAGAGAATAGTGCAGAAAATGCTGAGAGAAAATTACCTGCAGTCAAAACTCTAACAAACACAACTTCCAGTTCAATGATCAAGGTAAAGCTCAGTGGTGATAAGTCTTGCTGATAGTGTATACCCTTGATACGGTGTGATGAGAACGACATTTTATCTCTACGATCTTCCCTGAAAGATCTCATAACCTCAGTCTAATCATGGAAAAACATCAGGCAAATACAAACTAAGGGAAATTTTACAAAATACCTGACTAGTGCTCTTCAAAACTGTGAAGGTCATCAGAAACAACAGATGTCAGACTGACTGCCAGAGCCAAAGGCACCTAAAGAGCCATGACAATGTACTATAACCTAGTGTCCTATAAGGGGATCATGGAGCAGAATTAGGCTTGGCTTCTAAACAGTAGAAAATACGTATGAACTAGGCAGTATGCTTGGAAATAATTCACACATTTTGAACACTAATTGTAAAAATACAGAGAAGCGATGAAAGGTATTAATATCAGGAAAAGGGTAAATGAGAATTGTCTGAAATGTTTTTTGAATTATGCTATAAATACTTATTCAAAAAATTGTAAAGTCCTAAATACAAATGTAAACAAACAGATTATCATTAATGCATATTGCTTAGGGTAAACATTATGATCTATCAAGATTATGAAAATAATATAAAATTGGATGTAGATTTCCTCTAAGGGAGACAGTATGCTTGTATATTTTAAGAGGATTTTATGAAAGAATTATTTGAAGGATTCAAGATGAGAAAATATCTAAGCAACTTGTTTAAAATATCAATCATATAAAATTCATTTGTGTACATTTGTATAAATCTTAGATTTTATTATTTCTAGTGATACCCTGTGAAAGAAAACACAAATTAAGAAGTGTTGTAGTGGAGCCAATGATGTCACTGCAGCTGAAGACCTGAGTTCAATCTGTTGGACCCACATGGTAGAGAGACAACTGACCTCCTCCACATAAGCACCTTGGATGGTGCATGCAGGCACTCATGTGTGTGTATGTGTGTTTATGCATATATGTGTATGCATGTGTGTATGTGTGTGTGTGTGTGTACTGCTAATATGCTCAGGAAATCCAAGTAACAAAGATTGACTATGTCATTAACAATATATAAGTACTTTAAATACTTAAATACATAAAATAATATACTGAGAATAACTAATGCTGTCTTTGTGACATGAAATCCTGGGGGAGTTTGCTCTCCTGTTGCATCCACAGGTAGTTCAGGGGACCCCAACATACAGTCCTGGGAGTGAAATGAGTTTCTCTTCACAGTACTATTCAAAAGTATCTAACAACTAAAATTATTAACTATTATTCATCCAAGGTCTCATATTTCTTATTTAAATTCAATCTACCCATTTCAAAATCTGAAAATAAAAATGCAAACACTGAAATAATGAAGTCTTGTTCTTGCTACAGGCTTTTACAAAGACTGTGCCTTTGCTTTCAGTAATGACATCGAAGGGTTCCGTTCTGGTGTGATCTGCTTCAATGCTCACAAACAGCTCAGGACAGGAATCAAAAGATGTCTCATTTCACGATATTTTTTTTGGATTTCTGTTTCATGGATGATATCTAAAGCTATTTCTCCAATTATTCAAATAATCCATACAATGTAAACAGCCTGAATACAATAAAGATTTCTAAAAAGTGCCTTTGCAAACATATCTTCTCCTCCCTCTTGTCAATTAGACCACCGGAGCTCACCCCAGTGTTTGCTGTGGGTCTGTGCATCTGCTTCCATCCGTTACTGGATAAAGTACATCTGTTGACAATTAGGGGAGTCACCAATATGATTACAGTAGATGACCAGTGCAGGCACCCTCTCCGCTATTGCTAAGAGTCTAAGCTGAGGTCGTCCTTGTGGATTCCTAGGAGTTTCCCTGGCACCAGGTTTCATATCCTCCATCGCCTTCCCTCCACTCCACCCTTGACTTCCAGTTTAACCAAGAGATCTCATCTATTTAACTTTTCAGGGAAATCCATGCATCTCTCTTAGGGTCCTCCTTGTTGCCTAGATTTTGGGGGGCTGTGGATTGTAGCTTGGTTGTTCTTTCCTTTACATCTAATATCCGTATTTGTCTTTCTGGGTCTGGGTTACCCTACTCAGGATGTTTTTTTTTTTGTAGTTCTGTTCATTTGCCTGCAAATTTTTTTGATGCCATTGATTTTTTTTTTACTAACAAGTAATAATCCATTATGTAATTATATCACGTTTTCTTTATCCATTCTTCAGTTGAGGGGCATCTAGGTTTTTTCCAGGATCTGAATATTATAATAATACTGCTATCACCATAACTGAGCAAGTGTCCTTGTGATATGACTGAGCATCCTTTGGGTCTACACCCAAGGTTGGTGTGCTGGGTTTTGAGGTAGATTGATTCTCAGTTTGCGGAGAAACCACCAAACTTATTTCCAAAATGGCTGTACACGTTTGCAATCCCACCAGCAGTGGAGTTTTCCTCTTACTCCACATCCTCTCCAACACAGGCTGTTGTTGCTTTTTTTTCTTTTAATTTTGTTTTTTATCTTAGACATTCAGACAAATGATGAGAGGGACGAGGGATTGCACAAGCAGGGGTGGGTATCAAGATCATAATGGGGAAACCCACAGAGGCAACTGACCCTGAGCTAATAGGAGCTCACAGACTCTGTACCAGCACCTAGGAAGCCTTCATGCGACTGACCTAGGTTCTCTGCATATGTGTGACAGTTGTGTAGCTTGGTCTGTTTGTCAGACTCCTAGCAGTGGGATCAGGACCTGTCCCTGGGACGTGAGCTGGCTTTTTGGAAACTATTCCTCATGCAAGGATGCCTTGCCCATCCTTGATGTGTGTTGAGGAGTTTGGTCCTGCCTCAACATGATCTGACATGCTTTGTTGACTTCCATGGGAGGTCTGCTCCTTTCTGAACCTAGGGATGGGAGTATGGAGGGAAGGTGGGGGGAGGCAACTAGAAGAAGGAGGGAGGGGAAACTGTGGTTGGTATGCTAAATAAATGAAAAAAATAAAAATGGAAATGTATATTTTTAAATTGTGGCATATTCTGAAACCTTCAGATTGGCCATTAGGACTTTCCAAAAACTCAGATGAAATTTGATTATGTGTGGAAGTCTTTAATATATAAAATTATTATAATTTATTAAATAATTTGACTAAAATATATCAAGTTCATATATCACTAATATTCTTTTGGTTTAAAAAAAAACAAGGTGCAAATGGTACTTACCACAAATGTGGCCCGTTCACTTCTATGTAACATACTTAGAATGTAGTCATTTCTTACCATCCATCACCTCTGTCACAATTTTCTTAAGGCTTCTAACCTCTCAAGCTTACTTCCTCTTATTACAGGCCATATGATTTATGAGTACTGATAGCTTCTGAGACAACTGTGAGATTAGCATTGTACTCTATCACTGATCACCCCAAAAATAGTTTCTTCTAATATGTACTATCTTGTTGAAATGCAATTGCAACACATTTTGGAGGCAATTCAGACATATACTTTTAAAATTACTTAACCAGTCATAATAAATACAAAAGGAGAAATTAAAAGAGAAATTGAGATGAAAAGAGAAATTTGGACTATGTTTATTTGAGTTGCTGTAAAGGAAATACTGGATTTTAACCAAAGATTTAAAATAGTAGAGTAAAACATCATTCATCTAACACCTTCTGAATTTTCTTTGCATATAAATAATTATATAACTATTAAGAAATTAAACAAATAAGTGTCTTTACTATTCCACTGGAAATAGAATCCATCCTTTCTTTAATTCCTTTATAGCACAAGAATACTTTAATCCTTGAGGAATGAAAGATTTAAAGTATAACAGTACAATGTGATGCCCTGTCGAGTGTTAAGTACCTACAGAAGGAAATGTGAGAATGTGTTGCTTATAGGGTAGTATTTAGAAAATAGTAATGTGATAGACAAATCTATCACAAATGACAGCTTCTCGTGATATGTTTCCCTCAGTGCTCGCTACAACAGCTACCAACCAAAGGTGTGCAAATTGGTTATTATTGTTCGGCTTTTCTGGTAGAAACTTGAAATAGCACAGCTAGATATACTGGGGTGCTCTGATCTTTCTAGAAAAGAGAGATGCTGGAGTCCAGGTGAGTATTCCTTTACTGAAGATGAAGCACAGACACTGAATAGTTTTTCCCTACTGCGTTGACCAGTCTCTTGACTTTCATCTCTGCCTTTGCTACTCAGAATGTGGTCCAGACACCAGGAGCAGCATCAACATCACCCAGGGTCTTCTACAAACAGGAATTCTCAGGCTGATCTTAGATACTTAGATGGTTTTATATTAGAATGTGAAGACTAACTTGTTTTCCCTGCTCCCTGTACATCAGGTCATTAGTCTTGCCTTGTCTGCACATTAGAATTATTGGGAACATTTTAAAAGCACTGGTATCCAGGACTTTTAATCAGAGTATTTTGTTTTATAACTAATGTGGGCACTTTAAGTGTAGCAGTAAGTTTAAGTTGTCACAGAACAGAACATGGCCAATTTTATCTATTTAGTCATTAATATCAGAAATATCATTTCTAAAAAGACCATTAGGAACACATTATATGTTTTCATCCTTTTTGAGTGCACTCTATACTCCAAATGAATTTTACTCATATCCACTATACATCTTATTAGTTATTAGTCTCAGTAAATATTTATTTGTATTACTTCTTTTCTTGGTATAGTATTTATCCTGTTCTTTTATTTTGTATGCTATATGCTGTGTATATCTCTGTGTGTGGTGTGTATGTATACAAAGAACAGTAATAACTGAAGTTGTCAAGTACACATTAGGAGAGAGTGCCTCAGACAGTGACTACAGGGTAAATTAACTTTAATAGCAATGAAAGGTGATTGTAAAGAGATAGGCCAATGTTATACGGAAGTGGGAGAGTTAACATTTTACTCATGTAAAAACCTAAGAGATTAAGTAGCCAGCCTGAACTCCTCGCTGTATTACCTGCTTGTTTTTTCTTGCTCTCTGGATTGAAGATGGGACTCTTTGGCTTCACAAATACATAAATAAGTTCTTAACATGTGTACATAATATAATAGATTATTTAAATAAATATATAAGTAATATATGTATACATATATACATATTTCATGTATACCTACATACTCACATATGTGTGCTTACACTATTGTTTTATTTCACTAACAAGACTCAAGACTATTAATATCTCATGAGAATCAACTTCTTGTTTTTTATTGTTGTTTTGTTTTTAGTTTGGTGTTAATGGGAGAGATGAGGTACAAATGTGCTCCCAAATCAGCCAGCT
The DNA here is from genome assembly GCF_017639785.1 of Mesocricetus auratus. Classification (NCBI taxonomy): domain Eukaryota; kingdom Metazoa; phylum Chordata; class Mammalia; order Rodentia; family Cricetidae; genus Mesocricetus; species Mesocricetus auratus. The sequence goes on along the minus strand of NW_024429207.1, from coordinate 4,852,701 downwards.
TCTGTTGGGTTCTAATCCTAGAGTAAATGACTTCGCACAGATTTCCAGTGATGTGGTAGCATACCCTCAAAGTTCCCACACACTGATATCTGCTTTGCACACACCCATCTCAGTCACAGGTTTTTAACGTCCTCCTTCCTTCCATTCCCAGGGCAATTTCACATGAATTACAGTGCATCTCATCTTGAATGCTACGGGGGCAAGTGGTGGGTTTGCACTATGATGTTAGCCCAACAGTTCCTAAGTTTCTCTACCCCAGAGACTTTCCATTGATATCTCTGGTCTTTGAGAGTGAATCGATTTAGCAAAGCCAAGCTGGGCAGACTGAGGATTAGAAGCTGCCTCCCTTGGCTTGCCACGCGGTCTAAAGAAGCTGTGTCCCTTTGATATCACGGAAATCCATCTTTGTTAAGGGAGAACATTTGATTTCTTCACCACTGTGCCTTCCTTCCACTTCAGGGAATAATCCTCTTTCAATCTCTTACTCATTCAAATACAAATACCTTCTCATATTAATAACATCTTTCCAGAGGAAGCCCAAGTAATTTTTCAGATATTTCTCTAATCCTCACCACATCCTCAGAAGGTAGGTAATGTCCATACAAGAAGTCTTCCCAACCAAGTCTGAATGATTATGCAAGGGTATTAGATGCCCAGGGGTATCATTGAGCCGACTTTCATTTCCTCTAAAAATATATTTACTGGGATTGAAGCAGTGCATTTATTTGAAAATATATATATTTGGGTTTGAGGATAAAAATTTGACTTGGAATAATGACTTGTTGTCCATAGTATTTTGACATTGATACAGATACATTGCTCCCAGCAAGATGCAATATAAATCATTTGGATTCTGTTAGTATACATTTCTAGGTTGGAAAAGTAGTTACCAGCTTGAAAATATTAAAAAATACTCTTTATAGGGTTCATGAAGAAATATATTTGTATAATAATTTCATTAAGATAGCATTTTTTGAAAAATTATGATTGCTATAAGAACAAATTTAAGACATTTAGATGGATTAGTCTAAAACTAAGAGTATTATGTAGCAGCTTGATAATTTGATCGTTAGGGTTAATACACACTAAAGTAAACCGAGAATGGGAAAAAAATTAACATTATAAGAATTTTAACTGGTCAAAGAAAAAGTATCGTTTCGTGTATAACTTTTTATGAATTCAGAAAATAAGCTGCTAGGTAATTCCTCCAAATTAAGCAAAAGGCAGATCCTCACGTGTAAGATAGTGTGGAGAGAATAGGTAATAAAAGTTACATGATAAATGAATGCTGATATCATTGCTCACAATGAATTTGTGTAGTTCTTAGAACATTAACTCAGTTCTCCTGCCACAGAATTGTCATTGTCTACCAAATAGGAGGGTGAGTCACAGATCTAGTGCCATAGGCTGAGATTTGGTCATTTCTAATTCCTACTCTTTTGTATATATTCTTATATACTGAAAGCATAGTTATCTGCAAGGATTTCCTTTCAGTTTTTGGCCAAGAAGTACTAAGAGAGTTATTGTAATGTGGTAATAACGAATACATTTAATTACTGAGTCCTTCTGTTTTGAGGATGGGAAGGTAGATAAATCCTGTGTATATTGTTTATAGCAATTTTCAGAGCAAGAACACTTTGTTTACCATGCCATCCTCATGCTTATTACTGGTGGCCAGCATTTAGTCCCCTCTTAATCCCAGTAAGGGATATAAAGACAAGGTCAAAGGTTCGCATGGATTAATGGAAAGGTTTTAGAGTACAAACAAAAACCCAATTATCCTTCCTGCAACAATATAGAAAATAAAATGTTTCTATGAGGTGAATAGGAGTGGTAACACTCCGTGGGCTTTTAAAACGAGAAATTGGTTAAGGTTTAAGAACGGGAATGGGACAGACTCTTCTGAGTGGATTGGGAGCACAGGCAGGGGGTGGGAAGTGGGGAAGGAGAGAGGAAACTGGAAGAAAGTGAGAGGGTGAAGACAAGAGGAGAGGAGAAATTGGGGGAGGAGGAAGGTTGAGTCGGGGGAAGAATAGAGGAGAGCAGGATAAGAGATACCATAATAGGAGGAGCCGTTATAGGTTTGAAGAGAGGTCTGGCCCCAATGAGAGGTCCAGAGACCTACAAGGATAACACCAACTGGCAATCTAACCAATAGTGGAGAGGCTACCTTAAATGCCCTGCCTCGATAATGTGATCACAACTTCCTTGTATGTCATCCTAGAGCGTTTATCCAGTAGCTGAAGGAAGCAGAGGCAGACATCCACAGCTAAACACTGAACTGAACTCCTGGAACCCAGCTGCAGAAAGGGAGGATTGATGAGCAAAGGGGTTAAGACTTGGCGGTGAAACCCACAGAAACAGCTAACCTGACAAGGGAGAGCTTATGGATCCCAGACTGATAGTTGAAAGGCCAGCACGGGGCTGATCCAGACCCCCTGAACGTGGGTGTCAGTGAGGAGACCTCAGCATTCATTGGGGCCTCGGGCAATAGATCAGCATTTATTCCTATCATTCAGATGGACTTTGGGAGCCCATTCCATGTGGAGGGATGCTGTCTCAGCCTGGACACATGAGATAAGGTCTAGACCCTGCCCAGGATGATAAGACAGACTTTGGAGATCCCCCATGCACAGCCTCACTCTCTTTGGAGAGTGGAGTGGGGATTGGGTGGGGGATTACAGGAGGGTTGAAGGAGGACAGGGAGGGGGAGGGAGGAGAGGAGGGAGAGGGAGCTGGGATTGACATGTGAAGCAAGTTTATTTCTAATTTAAATTACAAAAAATGTAAAAAATAAAGCAGGAAAGGGAAAAATCAGTAAAAAGAAAAGCATGATTGTGAAACTGAAAATAATAGAAATTCGTTAGCTTCATAATCATTGAAGCATAATTTGCTTCATTGAAATTGAAATGATAGAAGTACCTAGCACTTGGATTCTGAACTATATACCCAATACCGCCTTCATTCTTCATGTGTGTGTTCTTACATAACTTTAAAAAGTCACGGAAGCACCTGCCAGCACTGCACCCACATTTCAGGGGTTGTCTGAGACTAACAGGATGGAAGCAAACTGCCAAGCGCATCCAGACAGAAAGTGACAGAGCCAGTATTCAAAATCAGCTATAATATGCGACTGTTAGCAGATAGACTATCATGTAAAGGCTCACAAATCTTAAAGCTAATAAATATGTAACAAAGATACTTGAAAAAATAACATTTCAGAAATACTTATTTTCTAATCACATTTAGTGTTTGATCCATCCTGAAAACCTCTGCCTTCCAGTCTACTTATTCATATAGAAAGACTTCAAAGCTTAATTCAGGTACCACCCATTATGTGTGCTTCATTGAAATTCACAGCCCATTTTCATTCATGAATATAAATATAAACATCTTAAACAGGTTATTGACAACACTACTACCACTGATAAAAATTACACTATACCCAATATGGTGTTTTCCCAGAAAGACAGGTAATGTAATAATATCAACCCACTGATATGAAGGAAATAAACTGGTAAGATTCTGGGTAAATATATTCAAAACAGGAAAATGGATAGCATGTCTATATGTGTAGCAAGTTATGCAGTAAAATTCAGCAACTATTCATGATTGGATCTGCTTTAAAAACTATAAGTGGCCACAATGGTGCCTGATTTGTCTTCTAACCTATGATTCCCTCTTCCCCCTATCCTTCCCCCCCCAGTTGACCTTCCTGATCCTCTACATCCTACTCTCTCTTCCACTTCTCCCCCTCTCTATTTCCCAGGTCCCCCTCCCCCCCCCCACCCCTGGCCTTGTTCCCCATCTGTTCAGAGGATCTTGCCTCATTTCTCTCCTCTTGGGTACCATGTATATCTTTTAGGTTCTTTCCTGTTTCCCAGACTCTCTGTCAGTGGAAGTGCAGACTGGAACATGAAATCCATGTTTAAAATCCATATATGAGTGAGTACATACCATGTTTGTCTTTTTGTGACTGGGTTACCTCACTCAGGATGGTTTCTTCCAGTGCTATCCATTTACCTGCGAATTTCAAGATTCCATTGTGTTTTTCTGCTGAGTAATACTCCATTGTGTAAATGTACCACATTTTCTCTATCCACTGTTCACTTGAGGGGCATCTAGGTTGCTTCCAGGTTCTGGCTATTACAAATAATGCTGCTATGAACATAGTGGAGCAGATGCTCTTGTTGTATGAATTTGCCTCCTTTGGATATATGCCTAAGAGTGGAATTGCTGGGTCTTGTGGTAGATTGATTCCCATTTTCCTGAGGAATCTCTATACTGCTTTCCAAAGTGGCTGTACGAGTTGGCACTCCCACCAGCAGTGGAGGAGTGTTCCCCCTCTCTCCACATTCTCTCCAGCATAAATTGTCTTCAGTGTTTTTGCCAGTTGGCAAGCTAAGCAATAGTGTAGAGACCACCTCGAATGCCTATTCCTGATAGTGAACTTGCTGTCTATAACTATCCTGGAGCTTTCATCCAGTGACTGATGGAAGCAGAGGCAAACACCCACAGTTAAATACTGAACAGAACCCAAGGAACCCAGCGACAGAGAGAGAGGAGCAAAGAGCAAATTGGCAAAGAATGGGCTGGCAAAACCAGCAGAGACAGCTGATCCGAACAGGGGAGAGCTCTTGGACCCCAGACCGACAGCTGGGAGGCCAGCATGGGACCGATCCAGACCCCCTGAATGTGAGAGTCAATGAGGAGGCCTGGGCAACCTATGGGGTCCTGAGCAGTGGATCAGTGTTTATCCCTCGAATACTAACAGACATCATGTGTCCATAACACAAAGAGGGTTGCTCTCTCTGCCTGGACTCTTAGGGAAGTGCCTGGACCCTACCCTGAATGAAATGATAGACTCTAGATATCCCCTATGGGGAAGGAATTGGCAATAGGGTGGGAGGATGGGGGGATGGTGGGGGGGGTGCGGGAGGAAGGGAGGGAGAGGGAACTCGGATTGACATGTAAAACAAGCTATTTAAAATTAAAAAAAAAAAGAAAATAAACAGGCAGAGCTGGGTGTTGGTGGCACATGCCTTTAATCCCAGCACTCAGGAGGCAAAGGCAGGTGGATCTCTGTGAGTTCGAGACCATCCTGGTCTACAGGAGTTGGTTCCAGGACAGCCTCCAAAACAATACAGAGAATTCCTGTCTCAAAAAAAAGAAAAAGAAAGAAAATAAACAGGCATTAAAAAAAAAAAACTATAAGTGGCCAAAGTACCTACTTAAAGCAATAAGAGGTAACTGTAAAAGCCCTATACAAACATTGTGTTTAATGGTAAAATAGCTAATTCCATTAACTCAGCACTAAGAAAATTTGCTTACACTGAATATATTACTCAGGTCAATAAATCAAGTAATTTAAATAAACATACATTTCAGCAAGAAAGAAAAATATTATCAGATTTTTGATGAACTGAATTGTTACCACCCCCCCACACATACACACTAAGAATGTAAATATCTCCAGGAGAAAATATGAAAATTTACAATATAAAAGCAACTGTTATTCCTTAAAGGAATATGTAAGTAAGCTCTCACTACTCAGGTCAGCTGTCTCTGTTGTTTTCTCAGTCATGATTGTGACCTCCTCCCCTTGTTCATAGGATACCTCCTCTTTCTCTTCAACTGAACCCCAGGAGCTCAGGACTGACAGCTGGGGGATTTTGCATGGGTCTGAATTAGGCCCTTTGAATGTGGGTAACATTTATGTGGCTTGATCTGTTGGAGGGGCCCCTGGCAGTGGGACCAGGATCTATCCCTGGTGCATGAACTGCCTTTTGGGAGCCCATTCCCTGTGGTGGGTTACCTTCTTCAGCCTTAGTATAGGGGAGGAAGGGCTTGGTTCGGCTTCAACTTGGTATGCCAGAGTTTGTTGACTCCCAAAGGGAAGCCTCACTCCCTTTGAGGAGTGGATGGAGGGTGAGAAGAGTGAGGTAGGGAAGGGGAACTGGTATTGATATGTAAAATGAAAAAAAAAAAACCTAAAACATTTAAGTAGGAGGCCAGAAGGATGGTAAAAGCTTGTTAATTTATGGGTACATAGAGGAAATAATCTCCAAAGTTTCTCTGCTATGTAGTATGAAGATAGTTAATTTTTAAAAAATGCCCATTTCAGATAAAAGACAGGCAAGATGATCAAGACGCAAGGTGTACGTGGCCAAATCTGCTGATCTGTATTTGATTCCCAGCAACTTCATGGTGGAAGGAGAGAATCTTCTCCAAATTCTGCTCTGACCTCACCTACATGCAGTAGCACACACACACTCACACACATGTGAGGGAACATGGATTTGAATTAGGGAGGGGAGGCGAAAATGTTGTAAATTCATTTATGAGCTTCTCAAAAAAAAACCAACTGTTCTGATTTTTAAAAACTCTTTTATTAGTGCATTGTTCTAACAGCAAAAGTTGGAAATAACTAGATGTCCTGTGGAGGTGAGTAACTAAATCCATTCTCCAGTACTCAAAATGCTAACCAGCCCAGGAGCAACACTACAACAATGACCTTTCTTATAGATGTCTCCTTCCACTCCAGCAGTGGTCTCTCTGACTAGAAGGAAGCCATGCGAAAACACAGGTGTAAGATCGGTAAACGGTATGGGTCTATATGCCTACAGGTACCATGAGTATCCATCTAACTTCTAAAAAAGGTTTGTAGGCAGCAGGTTCCTTTGGGATAGCAAGGTAAGTTTTCTAGATTGCAGTGCAGGTTTGTGCTTGAGTCTGAAACCTGTTGTCTTAAACCCCGGCAGATCGGAAATTCCTAGGATTACATTGTTTTACCTCTAAACTAACCTATGCTTCTTGGCAATTCCAAACCTGCTAGCACTGTGACCTGCCCAGGGGACCCTACTAATGTTTTCTTGCCCGTCACACATTGTTTCATCTTGATGGCTAGCTGTAGATTCTTCCAGCTCTCTGTACCTTACCTTTTTAATTGTTTTCTTTTAGAAAATCAACACCTTTCCGCTTTTAGACAGGTTATAATTCTTACTTAAAACCTAACTGAAGCAAGATACCATCTATGTGCTCAACAATTGCATAATATGAGATTTTTCAAATGCAGGGAGGTGGGATTATTCTTACTGTGGAGAGTCTCCCTGATTATCTCAGCATCCTAATGCCCTTTTCTGTTGAAATAGATGTTGAAAATCAGTTTACTGGCATCAACAAATGTCAGCAACTAACTACTTACAGTTTCAAAAGGTTTAGAGCATAAAAGTATTAATAGTTGAAAATCAGAGAACCACCATGTAGTTAACAACAAAAATTATATTTAGCAATATGAAAATAACAAAAAGTACATGTCCATTAAAATATAAAGCCTCTATCTCACTGTAGGTATATATTGAGTATACATATACATCTTACCATGCCATGCCTGCATTTTTTCGTCTTGCTGAAGAAAAATGGTGAATTTATGAGTGGTGGAAAAGGATCTATGAGATTTCAGGAGGGATGTCTATAATACCCCTTATCTTTATGAGGGTTATGTGATGTTTACAATGTCACAGTAACTCTGAACTGTACTTTTGTAATGTGTTCCTTTAGGTACATTCTTGAGGCTTATTAGAAGAGTCTAACAATAAAACATACACATATGCTCAGGGATTTTATTTTTGCATTACCAAAGAGCATCAATTGAACTTCTTTCAAAAATATAATTTCTCACCTTTAGATCCTGAGAGAATTTTGAGTTCAATAAGAAAAACCTTAACTTACACCACACAATGCTACTTCTCTGTGAATTACTATAAAGAAGTGAACTGTGCATTCTAGATTAGAAATCTGAGATGTGCACACGTTATTATTTGCTTATCTATGAATGACTCTAGATAGACATTTGATATTTGAGCTTACCTCAGACCCAGTGTGCCTAGGAGACACAACTGTTCTGTAGTGTGGTTCCAATCACAAAGAATAAAGAGAAAACTGCTCTTACAACCAGGAAATTCATATTTTGAATTTTTCCCTTTACTCAAAACCAAAACTTAAAACCAAAGCAAATCAAAAAGAATATTTTCTTCTTGGTGCTGAAGATAATTGGCATTTACTCTGCATTTGAAACTGAATATATATGGACATACACTGTTATCTAATACATTTTGAATTTCACACATAAACACTAGTATCTGAACTTATTTCATAGAACAAAGTACATGTATTATTTTATAGTGTAATAACTATGGTATTGTGTTTATGTAAGTGATTGCATTATTTATTCAGCATATGAAAATTGCTATCATGTTTCAAAACACCAATTCACTAGATAATATCCATTTAGTAAGTAATTTTTTAAAAGTTATTCAGACAAATACAAAATACCTTTTTTAATGAGTGAAATTCAGGTGAAAATGCACGTAAAAATAACAGTTAATTTTGGTTATGCCTACCACCTATTTTCTCAATTACATAAATGGTCAGCAACCAACTTAACAGATGCATGAACAGCTCATGTGTTTAAGTGGTAACAAACTATTTGTCATAACAAGGAAAGTTAAAGTAGTTCTAACCAGCCCCACTAGCTTTTTCCTGCCCAGGTAGGTATGGTTGGCATGGGAGTACACACTTGCACATGGTAGCTTCTAGCAGAAGCTTCCTTGGGTTTCTTTCCCTGGCACCAAGCATAATGAACTAATGCACTCACAGGCTGAAGGTGTTGATTAGATGTTTGTGCTCAAAATGAGAATTGTTTAACACCGCTGCAGCAGCTAAAACGGCTTGAAACTACAACAGTACAAAACAAACAAAAGAAGAACCCGCCAGATACTCCGATATAAGGTCAATGAATTATTTTTTTCAGAATTAAGAGATTAGCATAATTTCATTTTAAATTTAAAAATACAATTCAAAAAATAAAAGCACCAAGAATGCATTAAAATCTACGGACCGCTTTTGTAACAAGCTATACTTACTAGTTTTATACTATATGGTAGTAGGTTTTATTTAAGGTAATATATTAAATTTAAAATCACCTTTCTTAGTAATCATTACCTAAATTACTATGCCGTTCTGTCTTTCATTAACTTGCTTTCTGATATTTGCCTAACTTTCTGCAGAATTATGAAGATGAATAAATTTGTCTCATGGAATTTTTATGAAATATTTTGCCCCTAATATATCTTTTGGTAGCTAAAGTCTCAGCCTTCAACCTTTGATAAGGGAAAACATCACCATTTTGCAACGGAAGAAAAGATACTGTGCGTATGAATGCCAATGGACAACGACATAGGATGCGATCTTAGCTGAGGAGTACAACTAGACAGTTATGATGAGAGAGGCTGGAATGAAATGAGTCGTACCCTTCTTTCAATCTCTTCCCTTCTTGAAGTGCTCTAGATGTGTTCCACATAGGCCAATTTAGAAAGCATTGTTGTAGCTTGTTAGAAAAAAAAAACAATTGCTAAACAGGAAATATTTTAACAATGGCAACCTTGCTTGCTACTCTCTTCTTCATTATGGTAGATTATCGTTAGGGCCCAACAAAATCATGTGTTTTTGCTAATGTTTGACATGCATTTTCATAACTACCAGTTATTAAAGCCATTTAACAGATAGGTGATTCTTCCAGGTTACTCTGAAGCACACAAAGGTTTAACATTTGTCTTTCCTTAACGATACACTCTTCTAAATATGTCCCTTCTCTTCCTTTAAACTACACTATTCCTTATCCCTAGCCCACTGCACTTACCCCACCCTTCAAGACATCGAGGTTTCTCCAGGTCTTAAGTTGCATGCCCTATTCTACAATTTGGGAACTAAATACAATTATGTGAAAGACCTGATTCTCTCCATCCTTTGTGGAAAGCCCAGTTTCCAGACCTGTTAGAGAAACATTGCTTGCTTTCTCATCTTCAGTACATTTGGCTTCCTTTGCCTTTTGTCAGCTCTTCCCCAATCCTTTTGACCGAGAGTGAAGAGCAAGCACTAGGAAGAAATTGAACAATGCATAAAACGATACAAAGAGTGGGTGAATGAAGTTCAAATAAAATAAAGCCAGAAATAATAGATATGATGCTAGGGATGAAAAATGTTGAATATAAATATGAAGTGGATACAAAAATGTAACAGTTTGCCTCTTTGAATTCAAGTGGGAAGCCAATTATTCCCCCTTGTTTCTTAGTGCATTTTCTACAAAACAAATGTGTTACTTCCATAGGCAGGTGTTCTACTGTGGGCAGTGGTTTAAGGAATGGAAGTAGAAATTGCAAAAAAATATACATTGTGGAGATGATACATTAGAATCAAGTAAGCAACAAGGTTGCATGGCAATCTAGTTTGGAGGTGCTGTGCTCTTCCCATTCAATTTGTTTTGGGTAGCTACTCCTTTTTGCATTGAGAGTCTTTTGACACAGGTCTAATTTCAATGCAATATGTGCATCTGGCTGCCTGTGAGTGAAAACTTAAAGACACTAACCTCATGGGCATAGAGGGAAAAAAAAATCAGTTGCATGCTTTGCACAGCATTTTAGCACTCATAGAAAGGTGTAGGTAAACAAGGCATTATCATTATAATTATGAGCTATGATTTCCAAAGCAGCCAACCATTATGCAAAAAAAAATAGAGGATTTGGGTTTTACATAAGAATTGGGTCTAAACCCAGATTTTCTACTACATGCCTTAGTGCACTGAAGGAAATTTTTACTCACTGCTTATGAATATGATTTTTCAACTCTAAAATGAGACTAAGGATGGGATTAAATAATAGATATGTAAGTAAAGTGCCTAGCTTACAGGTGTTCAAAATGGGCAGATTTCTTTTTCGTATTCTCATTAGTTATGCTGGAGAGGAAAGATCAGCGAATAATTCAGATTTTTTTTCTATACCAAAATGGTAGTTTTTAGATGATATGATGGATAGCAGACTGCAGTACAGAAAGAACTGGAACGTTCTGAGGTAGCATTGGCAAGGCAGCTGTCTGTAGACATAATTTTTCCTACTTTTGTCTGTTTGACATTTTACTATTCTTAGGGGAGGAAACACTTCACCAGGGATTCCATTGTTCCCAGGAATGCAGTTTCTGGTGGTATTTTTTAGTAACTCAAAGACCAGGCATGTGCACAACACCCATCATCAATAGGAGAGCTGGGTACTGCACAGAAGTATTTCAAAGCAAGATTTACAGTCCTCATCTGCTAGAATGGTATGAATAGTGTGGGTTGTTACAGCCTCCACAGTTCAGCTCATCTTCACAAGCATGAGAAAATGAAGACATAAGACATGATTAGCTATGTTTCCATCCTGATTAAGCACTCATGTTCCCTTAAAGGCTTGTGAATATCTTTAGATGGAGAATGCCCCTCTCGGGTGCCTTCTAGAATAATGACACTCTGAGCATATGAAGGGGGAGTTGGTGGAAGTGTGTTTATTTGCAGCTTTGCTCTATGTGGAGGAGGCTATGGACATGAATCACAGATTGAATGTTGTCTTACATTGTACAATAAGTACTTTAAGAAAGTTCTGAGATATGAAATTAAATGAATAACAGCTTCTATGTCATAGGAATAGGCAGTAGTGAAAGCAATGACATCAGCAAAATCTTTACCATACATCCATTGGGTGTTTTGTAGACTTCAGTGTTCCCTCTTCCCATTTCTAATCTCTCTGCAATACCACAATAAAGTTAGTAAGAACTCAAATGACATCATTTTACACTGTAGGTTTCTCGTATTGTTGTCATTCCATATTGCTTGCCTATTATTTGAGCCTCTTTACCTAAATGATTACATACTATTTCCTAACTCTGGTACCTATATGATTCAAAAAATCGGCTTCCATTTTTAACACTTGTTAAAAATCTTGACTTTTAAAAAAATCTTGATGACTGTTCCACGTGTTACTTATTTTATACCCACAAAGGGCTATGATTCTTTGGCAGACAGAATTTAGACAACAGTCAATTCCACACTCTGAGCCTGGCTTGGAATGAATGAAAGATTTAGATTTATGCTACTCCATTCTTCTCATTCCCATCCTTCAGATATGGCCTTCTTGACTTTATCACTATTATTATTTTTATTAACTTATTTTGTATTTGGGATAACATGTTATAATTACATCATTAAAATTACAGCATTCTCTCTTCCTTTTATTCCCTCTAACTCCCTCATATTCCTCTCCTCATTCTCTTTCAAATTCATGTCCTCTTTTTTCGTTAACAGTTGTTACATATGTCTACAGTATAGTCCCTGAAACTAAGGCTCAGAGATCATTACAGAACATGGGGTGGGAAGATTGTAAGAGTCAGAGGATCAGGGAGTTTTCTGTGAGATTTTGTCTCATAGGAATGCCAAAAGCTACATCTGTAAAATATGATTAACGTGACTGTCTAAACATGAGGTGAACAAGGACAGCAATAATAAACAAGCTAAAGTAGAGAAGGGAAAGCCTATGAGCCCTTAGCCCCTACACAAAGAATTCCATGCAATTACAGAATGTTTAAAGTTACAGAAATAGTCTTCTTGAACTTTTTTATGCTTGTATTTTTTATTTTGGGGGAATTAAAAATAATCACTTTTCTCTCTTCCTTTTCCTCCCCCAAACTCTCCCAAACATGCTCTTTTATTTAAATTGGAAACAAGCTTGTTTTACATGTCAATTCCAGTTCACTCTCCCTCCCCTGCTCCTCTGCCCCCCACACACCCCCTATCCCATCCCCTTTCTGCTCCCCAGGGAGGATGAGTCCTTCCATGGGGGATCTTCAAAGACTGTCATATCATTTGGAGCAGGGCTTAGACCCTCCCCTATGTGTCTAGACTGAGAGAGTATCCCTCTATATGGAGTGGGCTCCCAAATTCCATTTGTGTACTAGGGATACATACTGATCCACTACTAAAGGCCCCACAGATTAACCAGAACTCCAAATTGACATACACATTCAGGGGGTCTGGGAGAGTCCTGTGCTGGTTTCCCAGATATCAGTCTGGGTTCCATGAGCCCCCCCCCCTGGTTCAGGTCAGCTGTTTTTGTGGGTTTCTCCAGCCTGGTCTTTACCCCTTTGCTCATTACTCCTCCCTCTCTGCAACTGGATTCCAAAATTGAGGTTAGTGTTTAGCTGTGGCTGTCTGCTTCTGCTTCCATCAGCTACTAGATGAAGACTCTAGGATGGCATATAAGGTAGTCATCAATCTTATTATTGGAGAAGGGCATTTAAGGTAGCCTCTCAACTATTTATTAGATTGTTAGTTGAGGTCAATCTTATAGACCTTTGGGCGTTTCCTTGGTGCCAGATTTCTCTTTAAACCTGTAATGGCTCCCTCTATTATGTTATCTCTTTTCTTGATCTCCTATATTCTTCCCTGACTCGATCTTCTTTCTCTCTCTTGTCCTCTTCTCCCCTCCTCTTCTTCCCTTCTCTTTCTTCTAACTCTTTTCCCCTCACCCCATGCTCACAATTAACTCAGGAGATCTTGTCCCTTTCCCCTTCTCCGTGGAACTATGTATTTCTCTCTTAGGGTCCTCCTTGTTTCCTAGCTTCTCTGGGGTTATGGATTGCAGGCTATCCTTTGTTCTTTGTCTAAAATCCACATGAGTGTGTACATACCATGTTTGTCTTTTTCTGACTGGGTAACCTTACTCAGGATGGTTTCTTCTAGTTCCATCCATTTACCTGCAAATTTCATGATTCCATTGTTTTGTTTTGTTCTTTCTGATGAGTAGTACTCCATTGTGTAAATGTACCACATTTCTGCCATCCATTCTTCAGTTGAAGGACATCTAGGTTGCTTCCAGGTTCTGGTTACTACCAATAATGCTGCTATAAACATAGTTGAACATATGCCCTTGTTGTATGAATATGCATCTTTTGGGCATTTCTCTCTTTTAAATTCATGGCCTCTTTTTTTTATCATTTTTTATTTTAATTTTAAATAGCTTGTTTTACATGTCAATCCCAGTTCCCTCTCCCTCCCCTCTTCCCACATTCCCCTTCCCCCCTCCCACCCTATTGCCAAGTCCTTCCACATAGGGGATATCTAGAGTCTGTCATTTTACTCTTGGTAGGGTCAAGGCACTCCCCTAAGAGTCCAGGCTGAGAGAGCATCTCTCTTTGTGCTATAGGCACATGAAGACAGTTTGTATACCAGGGATAGACACTGATCCACAGCTCAGGGCCCCATAGGTTGCCCAGGCCTTCTCACTGACACTCACATTTGGGGGGTCCAGATCAGTCCCATGCTGGCCTCCCCACTGTCGGTCTGGGGTCCAAGAGCACTCCCCTGTTCAGATCAGCTGTCTCTGCTGGTTTTGCCAGCCCATTCTTTGCCAATTTGCTCATCACTCCTCTCTCTCTGTCACTGAGTTCCTTGGGTTCAGTTCAGTGCTTAGTTGTGTGTTTGCCTCTGCTTCCATCAGTCACAGGATGAAGGCTCTCGGATGGTTATAGACATCAAGTTCATTATCAGGAATGGGCATTCGAGGTGGTCCCTCCACTATTGCTTAGCTTGCCAATTGATGTTATACCTTTAGATCACTCGAGGTCACTCTGGTGCCTGATCTGTCTTCGATCCTATGATTCCCTCTTCCCCCTATTCTACCCCCACCCCCTCAACTTCCTGTTCCCCCATGACCAACTCCCTTCCTCTTTACCCCCTCTTTTTATACTAATTGTTATTACATACACACACACACACACGCATACACACACACACACACATATATATTATACATATGTTCCTAAATATAATCTGCTTGATCTGTATAATGTTACTTGTGTGTATGTTTTCAAGGCTGACCACTTATTATTGGATCACCAATTGGTGTGCTCTTCTCTGGGAAAGACCATTTCTTCTGCTCTCAGTGTTCCTTAGCTGATGTCAGACTTTAGACCTACTCAGCAGGAGGGAAACTGTCTAAATACTCCATATCATTGAAATTATGGGTAATGGAGGAGGACCCATAAACACTATTTTTTTAAACCTACATAATCCCCCACCAAAATCTAAATATCTGTCTTGGCACCTACAGATAAGTGTAGTAGTCTTCACACCACATAAAGGAAACTTCTTATACTTTTTTTCAAAGAGTTTGACAGATGCTTGTTCACCAAGCCTTGAAAGACTACAGGAAATCATGTCATACAGTCATGTTTGAATTTAATTCCTTAGTTTGTAATTGGGCTTAGCTAAAACTGCCAATTTTGCCATCTTAATGAAGTGTCTATGGGTGATGTTTGTAGCAAGAGATATATAGAGGTGTGTTTCCCTTACCAATTACTCCCAAACTACAAAAGAGTCTCTGCCCTGTTCTTCAGAAAAAATAAATGACTCCTGGAAAATTGGCTATGTGTTTACAAGTCCTTCAGCTTCCTACCCATCCTACCAACCCACTGAATCATTGAAAGTTTTACTGCTTGGGTCATGTTTACCTAGGCCAGTCTCTATCCTTGACTCAAACCTTGAATTCTTAAATGGCCATAGAATATATAAATGGCAACCACTCTCAGCAAATCTTGAAAAGGCTCTTGTATCAACAAGTCTGTTTTCATTGGCCCTATTGTCTTATTATAACGTATGCATTTATTCTTTAGTTGTTGATCTGTGTTAGTATATTACATTTGGAAAAGGAAATCTCAAAATATATAGCCTAATCCTGCTTGCTGGCTAGCAGTTCTTTCTAGAAGTGTCTCTAAAGCCTACACAAAAGTAAAGGTGGTTAAAGTGTAGATGGCTAACTAAGCTGCTTAGAAGGCACTCTCAATTGAATTTAGAAATGATTTCTGAAGACTACATTTATTAAAATGAGTGTCTTGCATATGACAAAAAGGGAGTTCATAAGAATAGGTGCTTGGGGGCACTGGACTAGGGTGTTCAGGAAATTCAATATGCATTTAAATCAATGAATATCCATGGTTCTACAGGTTTGAATGAGAATGGTCCCCACAGGCTCATACTTTAGAATGTGTAACTCCCAGTTGGTGGACTATTTAGGAAGGGTTAGGTGGCCTTATTGGAAGAGGTATGTCATTGCAGGTGGGTTTTGAGGTTTCAAAAGCTCAATTTTTGTTCAGTCTTGCTCTCATTCTTCCCCCTATCCTTGGATCAGGATATATCCTCTCAGCTACTGCTCCAATGCCATGCTTGCCTACCTGGTACCAAGCTTCCTCCTATGATGGTCATGGAGTAAATAAAATGTTTTCTTCTTAAGTTGCCTTAGTTATGGTTTGTTTTCACAATATGAAATCAGTAATTAAGACAATGTTTGATATCAATAACATAGCATCACAGTATTTTCTAAGTCTGTTGAATTTTGGATTAGAGTGAGTGTAGAAAATGAGTTGTTCTGCATGGGGGGTCCTAGAAGACTATTGTATGTGAAAACTACCTTCATTGTTCCTAGTTGATAAGTATGTGCCTTATAGTTTTACCTAAAATAAAAGAAAAATAAGCATTGTTTCTGTCTATAAGAGCCATTTGACATGTAAATAAAATATTTGATAGTTAGGTACCACTTACACATAAATCCTTAGAATATCCTTAGCAAATACTAAATCACTTATGTGGTTTTGCATTCATTATTATCCCCGATTGTAACATTATTAAAAGTTCAAGTGAAATAATCACGAGAATTTGATTCACCAGCCTCGAAAGACTTGGGAGTGACCTATGCTTTTCTTCATTTGTTAACTTGAACAAATCCTTTAATTATACTCTTTTATATTCCCATCAGAGAACTACATATGATTTATTCTCATTTTACAATAAAATAATAGTCACTTCTGCAATGAAATATCGGTATATGAAGAAAATACTGCTGAATAGATTTCTCTTTCAAGCTCTGGTGATTTTTCTTTACTACCCAATGAAATGTTCATTTTCAGTGCTGAGGGCATGGAAGATGTTAGTAGAATAGGTCATGTACACCAATCATGGACATTGCTCTTTAATAGAGAAAAGTATGAGATCTGTTACATTAACAATTGGTCTAATAATACCCTGAATGGTAATGTTAAATATAATACTTGTACCTCCAATTACTATTTTAAAATAATTAATAAAAATAAACTTTATTCGTGGCATTCTCTTTAATTTTTAAGAAAAATCCTAGTGTCTGGCTTTCCTGAGTCTTTAAATGAGAAATTATGTCCAGTTTTGTTCCATAGTTCTCTAAATACCTATATATCGAGATCAGTGGAAAGATTATGCAAGATAGTTTTTCATTAGCATTGGTGGAATAAACTAAGATAGGAAAGCACTTGCCTTCCTTGCAAGCATCATGGAGTTTCCTAAGCAAATGCCTATACATTTATTTGCAAATGGACTGTTACAGAGAGACAAAGTCTGTAACCTGTACTCTTTTCTGCCAGCTGCCTGCGTCCTGCTACTGTCTCTGCTCCCAAAATAACATACTATATTAATTATGAAGTTGTTGGCCATTTTCTATGGCTTCTTGTCAGCTAGCTCTGACTTAATTATTAATCCATAACTGCTAATCTGAGTATTTCCCCGCGGTCTTACCCAGAAAGGGTCCAGACCTCTTACTTCTCTTGCATCTTACATGATGACTGACAATGCCTCTGTTTCCCAGAATCCTCTAACCCTCCTAGTCCTACCTATCTTGCTTCCCTATTAGCCAACAGTGCTTTATTTATCAACCAATAGGACAAACATATACATAGAAGGACTTTCCCCATTAACAGTCCTTATCTTTGCTCCGGGATGCTGAAAGCTCATCAAACTATAAGATAAATGAGCTGGTCCTACTTTTTTTTCTATCTCAGAGGTCATGGCTTTTGGCCCATGGCTACTTACATCTGCATTGCCAAACTTACATCTGTAGTCACAGCACAAGGGAAGGTAAGAACCTAAGGAGCTTGAGAGAAACCTTGACTTTATAATGAAACTTTTACAAAACAAAAAAATACTAAAAATTAAGGCAGTAAAACAAATAAATAAGAATACCATTGCTGTGTTCTTTAGAATCAAGTATTCAATGTAAAATAATAATTTCAATGGACATAAAATAAAAGTTCACCTCTGCTTTTTATCTAAGTATCAACTGAGAAAATAGTTTTGAATCCTAACACATGGCTAAGAGTCTTCAAGTCAGGAGACAGTGTCAAAATACACGTCACACCCAGAATCACAATTCATGTTCCCATTGTTCTTATTAAAGTCAATCTTTACAGGAAATTAGAAGTGTGTATTATTTCTTTCTTTTCCATTAGGGGTAATGATATCTATCTAATGATTTTAAGTGTTTCAAAAATCTTAGTTCTTTTAAAATAGACATTTCTTTTCATGTAGAAGAAGGTAAAGTTTTAACTAATTTTTTTCACAAGTCTGAATTGCAGACATGCTGATTTTTGAAAAGATAAGTTTTTACCGTCTAGAGGAAAATGAACACACTTGAAGAGTTCTGGGGCAATTTATATATTGTACTGTCCCTTTCTCTGTCTAACAAAAGTAAGGGAGAGGAAAATATATGATATTTCCTATGTAGCTAGATGTTAAACCTGGGGATTGAAGATACAGAGTCAAGAAAGAAAACATCAGTACCAGCATGGGAGGTAAGAGATAGCTGTCATTATATAAATTTTCAGACATTTCCAAAAAAGGAAGTGAGAAAAAGTTCATGATGGAGCATAAAGCAATCAAAGGTCAAGTCAGGAAAGATGATGCAATTTCCAGTGTGGTTGTGCTTTTAAAATCATCTAAGGTCATTTGTGTTACACAGACACTAGATTCATAGACAGAAAGTATATGCATTAATGATCACAACCTTCTTCACCCATGGATTGTTTCTGCTTCTATCATGACAATCTCTTTCATAATAAAAAAAGCCATTCATATCCAAATGTATTCACACAGTTAACACTAGTAACAGAACAGTGGTAAATGAAACACAGTTAAGGAAACTTTATGCTTAGCAGCACTCAAAATATCGAGCTCTCCTATTTTTGTAACCCCGCAATCTATATATCTGGAGCTAAATAAATGCGAAGAAGAGACAGAGAATGAGGTGTCAGGGGAGGAAGGAAAGAGAGGATATGGTTAAATTAGAATTATTTTGTGAACAAAACTGCTGTGTACTTAAATTCTACTAATGCAAACAACAAAAAAATACACTATGTACTAAACAGAAAAAAACATTCCCCAACGCATGCACATTTGAGTCTCAGTAAGCCATACTGATAGATAATTAGACATGATTTTGAAAATTAATGGGGAGAATCACATCCTTTGGAATTAGGTCACTTAAGATGAAAATCTGACTTCATGCTTGTTCATTCTAACTGTAACCATTTGCTCCCCCTGGATCCCAGAAGGCAACAAAAGGATTCAACCTAACTGAAATTTCACCTCCGGTAATCCATTATACCTTAACTTACACATTAAGATTTTAAAACCACCATCTGGTGGACATAACTTGACCCCTTTTGATTTATAGGCAACCTGTTTTCACAGGTAAGCAAATTTATTTCTCCTTCTAACACCTGGCCGAGGTGGGAACAGCTGAGGCAAGTCTGCTCTCTAGTGAGCTATTACTGCACTACCAACATACCTTTAAGAAGGAGGAATCCAGCAATTTAATGCCTATGAAATTAAAGCTTAAGGTATGCCTGGAAAAGAGAGGCCCAGTTAAATGATTCTTTATTCCTAATCAGTTGGGTGATTGGAAACAAAAGGTATGTGAGGGGTGTTGCTCGAGTTGTAGGTTAGTGGTGCTTTTGGTTAGAAGATGGGTGTGGTTGAGTGGGGTACAAGAAAAATTTCAAATGTTCACACAGGTAAAGATGGGGGTGGGGAGAGCCATGTAGCTCAGTGGTCCAGTACTTACCTACCATTTGCAGGGCACTCATGTCCATTTTCCTGTACTGAAATGTGCACATTAACACACACACACACACACACACACACAAAGGATAAACAACAAAACCATAGATATACTATGGGTCATGGTTTGAAGCCTGTCCTTAAAACCGTTAGCTTTGGCATCATTTGATACTTATGGGGAGGGGGTCTTCTTTACTTTCTCGGGATCAGCTCATATTTTCCCACCATTCTGAAAAAAATTCTATTGAGCTTTCCCCATAGCAAAAATACAAACACACCAAGTTTATAAGGGCATAACTAGAACAGTAGGGGATAGTTAGGGTGCAGTTAAGAAGTTTACATTTATTCCTGTTTTCAAGTGTGCACATAATTTCAATACAAATATGAAAATCTAGGTTTTGTTATATAGGTGACCAATGGTGACACACTACTTTATTCAAATCTCAAATTTCTTTCAGAACAGCGCATAGTTAAAATATATAGTCTCTACAAAACTCAGTCCCTCCTATCTGTTGAGACTTTCTCACTAATAATCTTCTCTCAATTGCAGTAGCATAAATAAAGTGTTCAATGCATTTCTAGTTTCAGAGAAGATTGCTGATTAGTTACTCTTGAAATTTTCTAGTGAGAAAATGTATGGATGCTGATCTTGTAGGTCAGGAGAGACATTTCCCATACTGTTTCTTTGTTACATGTTAGGCTACTAAATGTGAGGTCACTAATGCATTGTATTAACAACAGTGTAAAAAAGTGAGAGACAGCATGTATGAAAGTTATTTGAACTTCTGAAGAAATGGTGGGAATAGTACAAAAGAGAAGAGGAGACATTTTGCAGAGATCTGAGAGTGAAGACTGACTTAATGAACGATCGAATGTGGGAGTGAAATAACGGAGTGAGCCCAAGGAAGACTGGAGCATCATACCTTCAGTCGTTAAGCTGGTAAGTCTACGAGGAAGGTCAAGGTTAGTCAGATTGACTTATTTTTATTGTACCAATGCTTGAGATTTTTAAAAACAGAACACGACAAACTGAAAAGGGATAAGTGATTCAAGCAAGTGAACTAGACCAGCTTGAGTCCAGGAACAGAAGCAGCCGGGAGGGCAGGACAGCTATGAAAAACAATCATAGCTCAGGTTGCTCTGCCTCATCCCTGCCTGGTAGCTTTCTCACTGTTGGTGCAAGGAAGGAGACAAAAGCAGCTTAGAGGCTAACTCTCCTCTCATGCCAGTGGAAATTACTGTGGGAAATCAGTATTGAATGACGAGGAAGGTGAAATCCTGAAATAATTTACATAGAGTATTAGCTTTAAAAAGGAGGGCTTCTTGTCATTGTTTCAACTCACAATTTAAAATTACTATGAGGATTGGATCAATGGAAATGAAAATTACTGTGTTATAACTGGGAAAAATACTGGAAAGAGTTTTTTTGAAACCTGTACTTATTCCTAAAATTATATTTACCAACTATAGTTAAAGAGGATGATTTTTGACACTCCAAAAAATCAGTTTTTACAGGTTTACATTTTTTTGAACTCTAGAAAACTGCCTAATTAGTATATAGATCATACTACCCAAAGATAGTACCAGAAATTCAAGGTTTTTATTATTTTATGATTCCTATTACTTTCAAAGATTGCAAAAATATAAATTATGTGTTTAATCGTTTCTTTGGCAAGGAACAAAGGCATGAGGCAATTCTAACAGGTATATTAATCATTGGAAGACTTCACATTTATGGGTCTTCTAGCCTATTCCCATTAAAAGGATTAAATATGTGTGTCACTAGGAGAGGATATTTGGCTTTATTGACAGATTGGCAACCATAGACAAATTGACCGGATGAAGGTAGATTATTTTAACTTTTTAAAATAAAATTTAAGAAGACATAGATAACAATTACAAAATCCAAGGCAGAAAACCCCGTTCAGAACCGCTGTTCTCTTGGTTATTGAAAACCAAACAAGGCAGGGAAGAAGAGAAGGGGAAAGGGGTTCCTTGATGCATTTTGGCATATATAAAGCACGAGTCAGGACAGGTGTGGCATGGTAGATGAGGCTTCAAGAGGAGAATTGAAAGTCTTTAGGGATTTCTCATCTATCCTGTGTTCATAACAAACCAGTGAAGGCAGAGTACAGGTTCAAGGCTTAGTTTTAGTCCCCACTGGGGCTGAAATGAGGGTATCTGAATCATAAACTAGCGTCTTCACTATGTAGAGAAAAATGTCAGCAGTCATCCATTATAAAAGCCTTATTTTAAGATAGCAAGAATTGGGGTTTCACAGAAAACATTAATGTACAAATACACCAGGATATTATCAAAATAAAGTATGATGTTATTTTCACAATATTATAATGTTAATGTGAGAAAAGAAAATGAAAGTGAAGATGTGGACGTGGTAAATTTCTTTTTATAAGACCAAATTATTATTATTACTATTACTATTATTATTATTATTATCATTATCCTGAGGATAATGGAGGTGCCATGACACAGAAATATGCTTGTATTCAACTTTGAGTTCAAACACAAAATTATCCCAGAAATAAGTAAACCATGTTAGTATTATTTTTTTTCTCTATTATTATTTGAACAATTTCTACACATGAAATGAAGTTATTATGCAGCTTTTATATTTAATCTTTTCTTTTTTCTTTTTTTGGTTTTTCAAGACAGGATCTCCCTGTATTATTTTGGAGGCTGTCTTGGTACTCCCTCTGTAGACCAGTCTGGCCTCGAAGTCACAGAGGTCTGCTTGCCTCTGCCTCCCAAGTGCTAGGATTAAAGGCATGCGCCACCAACACCTGGCTTATTTAATCTTTTGTAATACAAGACTTCTAACCTTAGACATAAAAGTCATGTATTAGAGCCAAAGTCAACTTGTAAGCCCCACCTGTCCAGGTAACTTCCTGTAATTGTGGGAGTTGTAGTTCTAGGAAAATAACAAAGCCACTTGGGAAATATGGGAACCTATGGTTTTGTCCTTAAATGCCCCTGTAACATGTGACTCATCAAGAGATTGGGACTGGAAGTTGGAAGGAATATGACTTTATATCTTAGTGCTTGCTCTGGCTGGTTGTGTTGTGTCAACATTAAGACCCAACTCTCTCTGTCTGAGGATTCTCAGCATTAAGTGAGGAGTCATGGAGCTAAGGAGGTAGAGTGTTCTGTCCATAGTAAAAATGTCCTAATAAAAGTTATCAGTGTAGCATGTAGGACAGATAGCAGATTTCCCACTACCAATGGAAAACTCACACATGTCTCACATTTGGCATTAGAAGAAAATTAAGGCTTTGGGCTACAAGTTAGACTTTAATATTTCCTGTCTATCTTCAATGACATTTCTTCCTTATGAATGTTTCTAATCTCTATATTTTCTTCAGGGCATATATATATGTATATATATTCATGTATTAGATAATGATTAATACAATATAGTAGATCATACAAGAACAAAGGATTGTATAATCTGTGTGTGTCTGTGCTCACACAGAGAAACAAGCCTTTCTTTAATTTCTGTTTAAGTCCTGTATCACTTTATCTTCTTTTTCCTGGGTAAGCCTTTGTCAGTGGTTGCAGTCAGAACCCTATTGCACCTATGTACTTGAACAATTAATTTTTAAGTGTTGTTTAGTTCTAAAGATTAATTTAAATTTCTTTCGGTTTTCTCTTTTTAAGATCACATATGAGCAGAGCATCTCAGTGGCAATGCTTAAGCAGAAAATTTTATTTTAAAGGAAAACCTGCTATTTAATTATGTTGGCCTAAATGTCCTACCATTTTCTACTCTATTTCTCCTTCCTTCCTCTTCCCCATTTCAAGGATCAGCACACGCAGACTCCATTTTAATTACCTGATTTTTCTTTTTTTATTCCCGACTGAGAAAATGCTGCCTTAGTTGGAACCCAAAGTACAGAAGAGGTGTGAGCAAAATCAAGACTCAGAAATGCAGCTGTCACTCAACCATCAAGAAGCAGAAATGACAATCAAACTCTTGAATAAGTAAAAAAGAGATTTCATGTTGCATGCATTATTTTCCTCTTAGCTCTTTTTTTCCAATTAGCTCTTTTTTGCAATGCTAATAAATGCCCATCTGTATTTGGAAAGCCATTGGGTGACTTAGATTAATGGTGTGGCCTTTGTATATTTTCCTCACACTCTGGAAAAGACTTAGTCGGGTACCAAGGATCACTCTACCCATAGCCTGAATTACTGAATGCTGAGGAGGAAATGTACAAAGGTCACATGTAAACAGCTAGAATTCAATTAAACCAGCTAAGACAGTGACAAACCTTGTCATACCCTGAACTGCAGTGTTACTCACTTGAAGCTCCATTTTGATACTGGCTGTTTTATGGTAAACATTTCACAGCCCAGAGTCAAAATGCTAGACCAAAATATGATAAATTAAAACAAATCATACCTCTATTTTACCTGGGTTTTAGACTATATTTAATCAGTTTCTTGTTTCTGAAATATTTAATATCATGAAAAGATGTCTCAAGTCCTACCTCAATTAATACTATTCAAAATAAAATGTATTTCGTTTTCAGTTTTGTGCAGACAGGCAGAAATTGCCAAGTAGCTTTCAATGTTCAACTGCCCTTTCATCGGTCTCCACACTGAGAACTGCATTCACTACAGCACAAATAAGATTAATTATCTTTAAATAATTTAAAAATATGTATTACAGTTGATTGCATTGACAGATAAATCTAAATTATTTAATGGCTCCTGCATGTTCATTTGAAAATGCATCTTTAATTTCTAAAATTAGAGTAGCCACTTTGTAAAAAAAATTGTAAAGAAAGAAAAATTATTTTGAATTGCCTCACCTTAAAACACCAGTTACTAACACACAGAGGTTCCTTAGTTTTATTTTGTTTCATGGCTGAGATAATAGAGTATGTTTAAGTTTTATATCTGACATGCATGTGGGTATTTCTTTCTGAGTTTTTCTCCTTTATAACAAGTTCAGTCTTCATTAGTACCAATAATCAATGACTGATGGAGCATACCCAAACCCACAGCGTTGCGCCTAACAGTTCTCTTCCTAACGGACTTGAGTCTTAGTTATCAAATAGCTCTCCTTCATAATTTGCTTAATGCATCATTGCAACTATGGAAAACGTCAAACAACTGCTTCTTGCTTTTTGTGTTATCAGAGTATCTTTTGATGCAAGCCTGTTTTATTTACAAATAAAAGAAAATAGATACCCGTGTGTGCTTCTTGTGAATGGTACTGTACTCCCTTTGGGAGAAGTGCACCGTGTTGCGTGAATTCCACACAGTCTGCTGAAGCAAATGCCAACCCAGCTTTCAACAAGAATCTTTTCACTAAGTATCGTTGCTAATTTTCACTCTCAGATTAAGACATCGGCACTAAAAGCCAGGTATCATCAAATTACCTGCTTTTCTTCCTTCTAAAGTCTTTGGCACCCGCAACTCCCTCATTTCCCTTCTTGGAAATATTTGCAGGTAGCCCTCTGTTTTGCCAGAGTTTAGCAAGGGAGGCTGGAAGCCCCAGAGGTTATGCAAGCAGTTCCTAATCTGCCCCCCACAATTCTCCCAGGAGGAAGAGCTAAAGTGTGACCACCATAAGAACTTTGCTTGGCCCCCCCACAGTGACAAATAGTACTGTGACTCTGAGATCAGAGTGGAGGAGAAGGATGTGTAGGAGATGCACATTTGATGCATTTAACCCCAAGGGCTGTTGCTGAAGTATCTTATAGGTACCCACAGGTGCTGCTTTTCTCTGCAGGTGATTATTCCTAATGGAATCAAAACAATGTCCAGGTTCCCTACAAACACCGCCTTGGGATATAGCGTTTACATAAGTATAGAATGTACAACTGAAATAAATATACAGTTCAACCCAGACTCTACGAGGCTTCAGGCTTCTTGGGGGCGTTAGTTTCTGAATCTGGGACAGGAAGATTGGGTCTAATGGAAATTCTCTCACTTATTCCGCCTCGTAGGGTGCAGAACACAAAGCCGGCTTTAGGCTACGAGCATTCTTGGGTGAGAGCTGAAGTCTCAGTGAGCCACTCTATTCTAGGAGCTGCTCTTTCCCCAGCCAGGCATTGGTGCCCTCCTTTCCTCTTTTGTAATCCCCAGGTCAAAAAGGAAATCTGAATGGCAGATGACAGTCTGAAGTGTTACGCCTCCCAGGGGAAAGAGCATTTGAATAGGCACAAGCGTTCAGCTACTGAGTAGAGTTCTGACAGAGAAATCCCAGGTATCAAGAGAGTTCTTTTTATACCCCAGGAAGGTACAGGAGGATCTGGCCAGCAAAGACCTTTCCCTGAACATTGGGCCCACCACCTTTGCTCTTTTTCTCAGGCGCCCATGATGTCTGAAATTGTTTTTTGGTGGGGACTAGAGGTCTCATCTACGACATAAAAATTCCCCAAGCTAGAGGCAAACACAGGACAATTCCTTGCTTTCCCCTCAGATTCCTGTATGAAATGGATAATACAGAGTATGCCAGTCAGTTAGCTTTGGGAGTTCCAGGCTTTCTTTCCGTTTCATTTCCTTCTTTTGTTGCTGTTTTCTTTTTCTTTTTTGTTTGGGTCAAATATAAATAGCCCCTTCCTTAAGCATTGCTATGCACGCGTAAATTCCTTTGCATATTTCCTGGCTGGAAGCAAGGCATTAGGTAAGTAGTCCGCTATTTTCTTGGTTATATGCTTCTTGAATACTTATGGAGATTGAGTCAAGGGACTTTAAACATAATGTCTATTCATATTTTTAGCTAGTGTGTCTAGAGGAGTGTGCGTTTAGTACCAAGGTGCATCTGATGATGATGCTACTGTGGAAATGTGAAAACAGGAAATGCTTTAAATGATCATTGCACCATTTTCTTCATTAACCCTCATCCCCCGTGTCCAAGTGAGTAATCTAAGATGTCTGTGTCCACATTAAATATTGCAGCACTCCCCTGGTGTTTGGGAGACATAATAACAGTCGTAGTAGCTGGAATTTATATGAAGGATAGGATCCGGATGTGTCTGAGCAGATTTTATCTTAAATATTTAAAGACAAAGCCGTAACCATTAATTTTAGTGTGAATCAAGTGAATACATTTTAGCATGCAACTTCCAAAAATTATGGCTAAGTACCATATTACTCAGAAGGGAAAACAAGATACTAAAAATTGTGATTTCTCATACCTCAAGAAACTCGTCCTTACAGTACTAGGCAAATAGCACATTTAATGGTTTTCTGAATTGTTAGTCTTTCAACTATCCCTCCAAACAGATTTCAACCCCACATATAACCTCCAAATCATGGTGGATGATCATGAGAGCCAAAATTAACTAACACAGAATTCAACCTCCAAAGCATTTCAGAAGCAGGGGTTGGGGGTTGGGGGTTGGGGGTTGGGGGTTGGGGGTTGGGGTTCTGTTTAGAGATACAGACTAGGGAGAAGTTTCACTGAGAAACATGCTTACCACACAAGGATAAGGACCTGAGTTTGGATTCTCATCACCCATGTAAAATTACAGGGGAGATGTGGACAGGATCCTGAGCTTGCAGGAAAGCAGGTCCCTTCAAATAATGATTTACAGGTTCAGAGAAACACCTTGTCTCAGGTGACAAGGAATAGAGCAGTAAAGGGTGACAACTGCTACCCTCCACACGTATGTACATACACAGTCATACACATAACACACACACACACACACACACACACAGAGAAAAGAAATATAGATTCCTGCTCAACATTCTACGCTATGAATTGTAATCCCGAAGTGTAAGTCTTGTACATCTATTACATAACCCAAGCTTTACGGAAATTTATATTGCTGGGTGAATAAAAAGTGGTTGTTACAGAAATGGCAGTTATGCCAAGGTTGCAGAACACAACTACTTCCCCGTATTCTTGTTCAGAGAACCAAGAGGGATAGAGGAAGTGAGGATGGAAATTCATAGTGGAGAGGCTACTGTGAACTCTACCCTTGTCTCAATTTCGTAGTTAGTATACAAGGGTTTACAAAGATCAGGTGAGTTTGCCTACTTATGGTGTTTGCACATTCTGCCAGTGGTTGAGCTTCTGCATGACCCTGGTTCCATTTGCAAAGCTGCAGTTCTTCATCCTGGACACACTGCCAATTATAAACGAGGCAAGTTCAGTGGTTAAACCTTTGCAAAGCTCCTTTAATATGCTTGTCTCCTTTCGCTAAATGTATAGTCATGAAACAATGGTCTCCACTGTAGTTCAGATGTGTAAAAAATGATTATTTTATGGAGGATACTAAGAAAATAACAAAGAGTAATACAAAAGCAATTAGCAAAGTACTCTCCTCAGTAGTTGCTACCATCTGGTTGTGATTATTACTAATCTGCAAGGCAAGAAAATATTAAGAAAAATGAATACAATAGATACAAAATGCTACACACACATAGCCCATAAACTATTACACCTCATTAAATGTACCACACTGATTTCTTCTCAAGAACACAGATTATGATCCGTGCTATAAAAAAGAAAGATGGCATTCAGCTTTAACTTTGTGGCCTGACTCCATGTTAGTCCCACAACAGCAGATCAAGTCCAATGAGCTTTGTGTTGCTTTTAAATTTCTAGCATCCATTCTCAGGAATTTGGCCATTTTCTGGCCTTCTGCTGCATAGTCTGGCATGCAGTAGCAGTCCTTTGGCAAATGACTCAATAAAAGAATAACTCAGCTTCATCTACTTGAGGGCAGTTTCCTTTCTTGGGTCCAATAAAGTACTTGTTACTTTGAAATACTTACTTCACTAATATAAAATTCACGCCTCCCTGCTGCTTTTATACCATCAGGACTGGTTCGCTACTGGCGCACAGTAGAGAATGTAAAGTAGCAATTAACCTTAACTTGTTTAGTGTTAACTAGGTTCATTACTCAATGTAAGAAGTGAAAGGAGTGACAGTTATGATAGAACACGCCAAAGCAGAGAATACACCCTGCACCTGCTGCCTGGTGGGCAGCAATTCTAAGCAATGATTCCGGATGTCAAAACTATACCGAGGTTTGCATTCATCCACAGTGGTAAAGCAACTTAAAATATAATTAATTAAGCTTATTATTTGAGCTTTACACTCAGAGATGTGTTAACTTTGACTCGACTGCGATAGTTACAGTAAATGGGTGCAGAAGAGAAAAGAGAGAATTCCAGGTGGAGAGAATTATAAACGCCAAAGGTACAGGAGGAGAAAACAGAAGGGCTGTTTGGCAGGCAATCTATAGACATGAGAAAGTGTGACATTTAAAGAATTCCTATGTATTAGTATCTAGATGCTTCCACTATTTTCTACAGTGATTTGATATTTTCTGCTGTCTGTGTAATAAAGTGCAAAATTCTCCCAAATAGGCTAAAAGACCTTCCATAGATTGGCCTCAGTGTAGCATTTCCTTTTTCTCTCTCCCTAAGGTGGTGAACAACTCTACAGTCATGTTCCTAGCTGCATTCACAGACTCCGGTGCCCCTTTATCTGACTCTGGCCCTTTTATTAGAGTATGTTATCCTGTTTTAATACACAATCATGGTAAGAATGGGTATTTCATGACCAGTAAACATATCCATAAGCCAAGTGCCTTCAGATCACCCAGTGGTGTCCGTTTGCTGGAGCTGTTCATAAAATCACATGCAGTGTAGTTCCTGTGCCTGCCGCTCCATTCATGGTCAGCCTTAAGAAGAACGACCCTATTACTGATTGCTTCATGTAAAAAGAGGAAACAGAGACATTAAAGGCTACCAGAGTGACACAGGTGCTGAGTTACTTTTCTCAGCATGTCAGTTCCTACAGTTTTCCACTATAGAGAGAGACAACTCGGGGGGTGGTTGGAATGTGCACAGTGCATGTTTACGTGCTATTATTCATGAGGTTAAACACAATCTCAGGCAAGGCATGGTTTGTCTCAGTTCAGCAAAGCATTTCTTTGAAAAATTTCAGGTGCTGTAATTGCATTTTAAAGATACATAGTAAATTGCTATTAGACTCTGGTTAGGAGGTTTGCTGAGGTGTGAACTGACCATTTTGTTCCTTTCTCTTTTATCAATAGTTTGTGCTTTAAGTCTCTCTCTTCAGAAGACAAAAAGATGCTCTGGAATATCGAAGGCTGTAGGTTTATTGCTATACATTATGAATAATTTAAGGCAGTAACAAAATAACCCACTGATAAAGGCCAAAGAGTAATATTCTATTCATAGCTGACTGGATAATCAAAGCCATTGTAGGTGATTTTTCTAATACTAATTTAAAATTTTCCCTGTGTCCTTTTCCTTTCTAAATGATAAGCACCTACTCAATGAGATATCCTGCATGCCTTTTGGCATCTTTTACAAATGGATTCAGAAGTACATTTTTGCTATATGAAACAGACATAAAATAATTCATGGATAAAGAATAATTTTGTCCTAACTCATTATTTCACAATTTCCTTGTCCCTTGACCTGGTCATTGAAATTGTACTGTCTATGGATTTCCTATAATGTTCCACAGAGATCAAGCAGGCCCATTAAAAACTACACATCATATTTTGGAGTCCCAAAATATGTCTAATTATTTACAGAAATATGGTAATATTCAAACATATTATTCCTCATTCTTTTATCCTCAAGTGTGATAGTCACACATTATAAACTGAAAATCATTATGTATTTCTATTTTCATTGATACAACTGATACAAATCTGAAATTGCAACTTCCTCCATGGAGATTCCCTTCTGTAAGTGAGGGTTTTCAATTATTTTCATCTATTTGTGTTTAGGTGAACACATTAAAGACACATTATTTGTAATTTTCAGCAACAGGGTCTGATCCTACTGCAGAAAACTGGAGGAAGCTCCTTTCTGATTGTTGAATCACTGTCACTCTTTGTGATTGTTGAATCACCATCACTCTTTCTTTGTGACTGTTGAATCATCGTCACTCTTTCTTTGTGATTATTGACTCACCATCACTCTTTGTGATTGTTGAATTATTGTCACTCTCCTTTATACATGGGGGTTACTGACCTATGCAATCGGAAACTACACAGAAGGAAATCTGGCCACTTCCTGGGTTTGGACAAATTGCTTAGAACGACATTTTCTATTTCTGCTAAGGATCTGGTTAACATTTATCTTGGTAGTCACGAATGTCTGATTTAGGCATTAGAGAAACCCACTTTCCGTATTCTTTTTCTCACACCAAATATGAGCTTGATCAAGAACAGAATCACTGAGACTCAACCAGCATTCACACTAAACCAGGGTGAGGGAAGGTGAGTGGAGTTTATGGAGAAAGCTTCCATAGTGGTCAGCTTTGTGGATGTAGGAATGAAGACCTTAGACATTTCGGCTAAGGGTCAAATAAGGGAATGCAACTTGTCCCTGCTCTCGTCTCTAGGCTAGCTTCACCTCAGGCTAGGAAATCGCTAGAACCTTTTCAGCATAGAGTCAAGTTCTTTTTATCTGATAGTCATCATTCTTATTGGAGACTTAAATCTGTTTGTCTATCAGTGCCAGCATCTAAGAACCGTGCTACCTTCTAAGTAATCACAGCCAAGAATCTTAGGTATCATGATAAAATATTCAAGAAATGAGAATGATTCATTCTTTTTCTCTCAGAGTACCTGAATTCCTTACTACTGCTCAGAAAGAAAACCCCAGTCTCTTGTCAAAAGGCCATTTTGGGAGGTATGCATTTTCATTACACTGTAGACATTAATTCAAAAACATTTGATGATAGCTAATAGAAAATATATTTGCCAGTAGAAGAACACTTGAGGGTGCCATTCAATATGTTACCTACCAGACCAGTGAAAAAAGTAATTACAGTGTCTGTTTTTCATTTTCCTGAAGAAAAGCTTCAAGCTGAACTTTAAACTTAAATGCAGACATTTACTCTCTGGGAATCAGTGTTCTATGACCAGGAAGTCTGGAGCTTATTTGTGAATCATCAAACATCTTTTCATATGACAACATGAGATAAGTTAATTTGTACTTCTCTTTACCTTTTTGTAATAAGAGATGGAGTATAATTCATGTAATAAGCAGTTACTGGGCATGTGGTTTTGCAAGACTTCAATTTTGTCCTTGAGAGTAACTTTATAATAGAGAGCATTGCATCTCTAAGTCTAGGCATTTATGATCTCTTAAGATTCTCAGTGCATTTGTGATATTCTCTATTGTATTTTGTATTTAAAAATAACTCCCTATACATGCAGCAAATACACATATCTCAGGCTGTCAACTGTTAAACCATGGAAAAGAAAGAGACACCACATTTATTTAACACCTACTATATGCTAAGTCATTTGAGCCGAATGCTTTGCAGGCATAATTTAAGTTTTTAAAATAATTTTTCTTACAATTCTTAAACAACTTATAATGCTGTAATCCAGGCTGTCCCCACTGTACAGCCTAAGGTGGCCTCCAACTCACAGCAATCCTCTTTCAACAACACCGGAGCACTGGTACACATGGCTTTAAAAATAATTTATTTTAACATAATTTCAAACTTATATAACTTGAGATAGACTGCAAGAGCATGTAGCACTTTTACGCAGCTGCAGCTCTATTTGGTGCTTTTCACAGGAAAAAACACAATGTAAATTATGATATATACCCATGTGGGCACTGTGATCAGAAGCACAAGGGAATCTCTGTCTCTTTTGCTATATCTCTGTCTTGTTCCCCATTTACTTGTTGAATTGTTCATAGATTCATAAAATAGCAACCACTGTAATTGGAGACACTGTGGTAGGAACTTGGGATGGGAATTTAGAGGTAAATTGAATTCAGTCCTTGTTAAGAAAGTGAGTATAGTAGTGGGACCACATTATATACCGCTAGAGATTTCCTTTAAAATATCTTTCTCCTATTCTTTTCCATGTAGCTAAAAGTGAATGATAAACTTTGTATTATGAAAGCAAGATCTTAATATTGGTGATCCTAGATTTGGAATAATCTTAAATGTGTCTTTGGATTGCTGTGGAATAACCTTCCTGTACACAATGATTAGTCTCATAGGTTAATACAGATCTGATAGGCCAGTAGCCAGGCAGGAAGTTCGGTGGGAGAGCCAAATTGAGAATGATGGGAAGAAGGAGGGCAGAGTCAGAAGAGTTGCCAACAGATGCAGAGAGAGCAAGATGGGCATGCCACACTGAAAAAAGCTACCAAGCCACATGGCAAGCATAAATAGAAATGTGGGTTAAATTGAGTGTAAGAGATAGCTAGTATCAAGCCTGAGCTATTGACAGAGCATTTGTAACTAGTATAAGCCTCTGTGTGTTTATTTGGGACCTGGCAGCCAGGAGAGGAAACATCCAACTACAATGGATTACTGGAGAAAAATTTGATCATATATTCTACTAATTTCCTATGAAATAAAGTAACTAAAAAATGGGCGTTGGTGGCACACGCCTTTAATCCCAGCACTTGGGAGGCAGAGGTAGATGGATCTCTGTGAGTTCGAGGCCAGGCTGGACTGATAGCCTCCAAAACAATACAGAGAAACCCTGTCTCGTAAAAACCAAAAAAAAAAAATGAAATTCAAAACTACATGCACAAAGGAAGCCAAGAAATATCACAGAAGTTGCTAATATATACTTAAGTTCATTTCAGTTTGTCTAAGTGGAATTCAAACTCATTCAACAACTGTACATTACCACAGTGTTTGAGACATACCTATGCTTGGAGAAAACTACTAATCCCACATCTGACAGAGGGTTGATCTCCAAAATTTACAAAGAACTCAAGAAGCAAGTCTCCAAAACACCAAAGGACCCTATTAAAAAGTGGGCTGCAGAACTAAATAGAGAGTTTTCAATAGAGGAGTCTAAAATGGCTGAGAGGCACTTGAGAAAGTGCTCAACATCCTTAGCCATCCGGGAAATGCAAATCAAAACAACTCTCAGATACCATCTCACCCCTGTCAGAATGGCTAAAATCAAAAACACCAATGACAATTTATGCTGGAGAGGATGTGGTGAAAGGGGGACACTCCTCCATTGCTGGTGGGAGTGCCAACTGGTTCAGCCACTTTGGAAATCAGTGTGGAGATTCCTCAGAAAAATGGGAATAAACCTACCACAAGACCCAGCAACTCCACTCTTAGGCATATATCCAAAAGATGCCCATTCATACAACAAAGATGTCTGTTCCACTATGTTCATAGCAGCTTTATTTGTAATTGCCAGAATGTGGAAGCAACCTAGATGTCCCTCACCTGAAGAGTGGATAGAGAAAATGTGGTACATCTACACAATGGAGTACTATTCAGCAGAAAAAAATAATGGAATCATGAGATTCGCAGGCAAATGGATGACACTAGAAGAAACCATCCTGAGTGAGGTAACCCAGTCACAAAAAGAGAAACATGGCATGTACTCTCTCATAAATGGATTTTAGTCATAGATCTGGGGAGTGCCAGCCTACAATCCTATGGCCAGAGAGTCTGGGAAACAGAAACTTTATTTAGTGGCTGATCGAAGAAGAGGCAGACTCCCTTGGTTAAGTACTGAGCTGAACTCAAGAAAGCCAGTAACAGAGAGGGAGGACTGATGATCAAAGGGATTAAGACTGGGCTGGTTTAACCCCCAGAAACAGCTGACCAGACAAAGGTTAACTCTTGAATCCCAGGCATTAGCCTGGGAAGTCAGCATGGGACTGAACAAGGCGCCCTGAATCTGGGTGTCAGTGAAGAGGCCTAGGGAATCTACTGAGCCTTGGGCAGCAGATCAGTACCCATCCCAAGTATACACACGGACTTTGGACTCCCATAGAACAATGTGAGGTGCACTCTCACCCTGAACTCTTGGGGAAGGGTCTAGGCCCTGCCCTATATGAAATGACACACTATGCACACCCCCATGGAGGGCCTCACCCTCCCTGGAGAAATGAGGGGATAAGGGGGGGGGGGGAGGGCACGGGAGGAAGGGAGGGAATGGGAGAGGGACCTGGAACTGACTTGTGAAGCAACCTTGTTTCTTATCTAAATTTAAACTGGAAAATAAAATAAAAAAAAAAATAGCCACCCTCATTACTTCCAAAACAGACAAAAGTCTCTTTATCTGATGACAGAAAATCTCAAGGAAGAAAAAAAAATGCTTCTTTTGGTTTTTCATTTTTATTTTTTGCTCTACAGATTGCTTTAAAAGTTGTATTTGTTTTTGGTCATCACAGTATAGTAGATGTTTCTTAGAACACAGACTATCTTCCTTGTTGAATTTACTATCTCATGCATTAGAAGATAAAATGAAACAAAATTTAAGTTCAAATTAATAAATATTATCAATTTGTATCAAGCTCAAATTCATCCATATTTGTGACCTTAAGTTTTTAAATTGGCAAGGCGCTCCATGGAGTTCCTTTACTTAATATATAATTAATCTGGTAGAGTTTTATGTTGGGTGTGCTAGATTTTAGACATGAGTCTCCTTTTCTGTAGTTCCATAAATTTTCCAAATTCTGTTTGTCCATTATGAACTATGTATAAAGGTTAAATAATTGACTCAAATTAGTTATTATCACAGATAAGGCTTGTTGCCCCCCTTTTTTCTTCTCTTCTCCTTATAATATGCATTTGGAAGATCCACTAAGAATTTTAGGTCATGAGCATCATTTTTAATAAGGCAGTATGCTTAAATGATTGAAAAAATAATTCATTATTAAAATAAACTGCAAGAGATAGTTAAATAGATAACACTAATAGTGGCGAGAAAGATCACTCACCTAAGACCAATCCATCCTGTTCAGTCACTGATTTCTTAACAGTGAAAGTGTGACCTCACATGTTTTTACTCTCAAGTGTCTGTTTCAAATATTCTGTAATTTACAGTGGTATAATCCACTCTGAAACAAACAGGCTTTTGGTAATAGCACCAGGATGTGTCCTGATAAAGGGAGATATGCAGTGTGGGTCTGCACAGAAGTCTTGTAAGGTGTCTGAATTTTCTTGTTTTCTCTTTCCTGAGATTTCTAGAAGGTTCTTAGGTGCTCTGCAGAAATTTTTCTTTGACCATTAAACATTCTGCACACATTACAGGAAGACAGGATCTAATTCATGAAGGGCTACCAGGAATGGCAAGTTAAAATCAGTCTGAGTAGGAAGCTTCCAGAGATTTGAAAGTCTTTATCACAGATGTAAGCATAAAGCAGGGACCACAAACTAAGAGCTATGGCCAATTTTAGCCTGGAGATGTTTCATGTTCCCATTTCTGTGTTTCACAGTATATTTTAAATTGAATTATTCATGTATTTTACATTCTAACCTTAGTTTCCCCTGTCTCCTCCTATTTATCCCCTCACCTCCACTCTGAATCCACTTCTCTGTTTCTGTTCAGAAAGTGGCAGACCTCCCTTGGGTGTAAGTTCTATGGCATTTTTAATTGGTTGCTCACACTTAAAAATTAAGAAATTTATGAAATTTTGAGAAATAGCAACATGGGTTCAAAATTTCTGAGCTAGGAGAATGAAGCAGAGTTCAATTTATTATAAAATTATACATGTATTGTTAAGTAGGTGATTGATTGCTGGGTTGACTTTCTGTTTCTGTTTCTTTGGAGCTCTGCTCCATATAAAATTTCTCATCTCACTGTCTTGTTTTTTTTTTTAAGCATCAGAATGGGGAATATGACTGTATGTCCTCCTTCAGGCCGTGGCACCACTTGAATGAAACAGGAACTGTCAGCTACATGAGACAACATCTATCTTCTCATAATAACTTTTGTTGGGCTTGAATCTACTAATTAACCCTTCCATATATTACCATTTCTTCAAGTGGTTTAGCAACCTTTCTGTTCCTGGTCAAAGTTTACATTTGTAACTCTTTGAACTATTATCCCTTTTTACTACCAATTTAATGGTAAATTTGCTACCCAAGCTCCAATAATACTAGAAATAATGAATTCAAATGTATAGAAATATGAGAAAAGCCACATTATACAAACTGTTAAAGTATTTCACCTACCATTTGGAGAGCCAGAGACAAAATCTGACAATCAATATAATAATAAATCTGACAAAAAACAGGTGAGATTAAATAATGCACTAGTTTTTGAGTGACAAGGGAAGTGTTGCTTTTAAAATCGAATTTCTATTTGTCTTCTTTTGTTTTTGTAATTAGTTGTGCAAATCTGGGATCAGAATGAAGATATGTGTCATATTTTAAAAATTAGACTTGGACATAGTGAAAAGAATGCAAATGATTTTCTGATTAGAGTTCAAGTGCACAAATTAAAAAACCATTATAAGCGATTATAATAAATAACTGTAACACATTTATTTTCTAATATTTTTGCATTCACAGAATCCTTCTCAGCAAAATTAGTGGATGAAACAGACAACATAAGAAGGGGCAGAAGCCCTGAGTTCAGGGTTTAACACTCTTCCTGAGCAGTTTTCAGCTCCCCAGTTCCTATGTCTCATTCACAAGTCATACATCCCTCGGCAGCGGTTAAAGCATCAATTGAGCAGGTTAAGAAAAAAACAGTAAAAATATCTTAAGGAGCTGTACTGAATGGTGGTTTTGATGGCATTTTACGTAGATGCTCCAATAAAAAATAATTGGATTAATTCTATGTGGAATTTTATTACACCTGACCTGAGCCAAATGGCCAAGAATTGGTAGGAACTTTATTTATGTTTTTCAGTTTTTAACGTTGAAACTTTATTGCTATCCTCTTAAATATAGCAATCCAGTTCATGTAGTTACATCTTATAAAAAAAAAACAATGTGCTCAATAATATAGAAAGAAATCCCGTAAGCTTCCCTTCCCAACAGACTGTACCTATTTTTTTTTTTTTTTTT
The DNA here is from genome assembly GCF_017639785.1 of Mesocricetus auratus. Classification (NCBI taxonomy): domain Eukaryota; kingdom Metazoa; phylum Chordata; class Mammalia; order Rodentia; family Cricetidae; genus Mesocricetus; species Mesocricetus auratus. Next base: position 4,815,136 of record NW_024429207.1, on the reverse strand, counting down.
TGCCTTCTAATACACAAAGCTAATAGAAGTTGATGTTGATGCTGGACTTCAATCTTTCCCCAAACTAGTGTTGTCAGAAAAAAAAACCCTATGCTTTCTAGTGGTTAGATGCCAACAGAAAAAAAAAACCCATTCATTATTCTGGACAGATCAGAAACCTCTCCTGGGAAGTCAGTAAAAAATCTACTGCAAAGAATAAAGCTGTAATATACTGTCAGCAACAATTTGCCTTGGCAGGGGATGGACAATATGATCTAACAGTCCCTTTTATTTCTAATTTCTGTGATTCTATTTTTCCCAAGCGTTATATAGTTCTCTTAACCCAATTCTGATACAGACTGAGCCGAAACTCCCAGTGTTCCAGCTGCTCTCCAGGGCTTTCAGGCACTTTGGAAAAAAACCCAGAAACACTTTGTTCTGCCAGCTAACTCTTCTTATGATCCATGTAATCTGAATCAGCCCTCTGTATCTCCATGCAAAGTGTGATAGTCTTATGAGTTGATGGAGACAGTTCTTTTAATCCTTTGTTTTCTTCCTGAGGTCAAGTTCAACAAAAATTTAAAGTGATGGCTCAGTTGCCAGCAGGATTTTCAGTGCTCAGTGGTCATGAATTTCAGGTAAGCTCTCTGATCCTGCTCAGCTTTTGCAATAGATCCTGCCAATTCAGATTTTTTCCCTCCTACCCCCCCAAATCTCCTCAGACATAGCTCTTTATTGCTGACAGAGCAAAGTTTAAATTCATCAAGATGTTCTCCCCTCCCGAGCATGCCTCCTTGTTTCGTAAATGTTATGTATCGAGTACTTTTTTTTTTTTTAACTAGAGCAGCAATTCTACTGGTTGGGGGAAAAACAATGAAATACAACAGGTGCTCAGAGTATCCCTGCCTAAGTGGCTTAGCTCCAACAGAGACTAGGGAAATGTCATGAAATAGATACCAGCCAGAGAACAAGGCATGCTAAAAGAGACCGAAATACTGAAAGGAAGGCAGCAGGTGTTCTCAAGGAGCCCAATCGTGGCTGAGCAGTTATGGACGGTTTCGTTTTGCCATCTCTACTACATGCAGTCTTTCATTGCTGCTCCTTGTTCATCGTTTAAAGGAGGGCGTCACTGTCTTGTGCAGTTCAGCATTTTGAGTGCAAGTAATTCTTTTTTTCCCCTCAATATATGTTTTTATTTAAAGCAGAAACATGAATGCTTCACATAACAGTCCCAGCTCCCTCTCCCACCCTTCCTGCCTTGTCCCTCCATCAGCCTCCCCAGGGAGGGTGAGGCCCTCCTTGGGGGATCTCTAAAGTCTGTCGTTTCATACAGGGCAGGACCTAGGCCCTTCCCCATGTGTCCAGGCTGAGAGAGCATCCCTCTATTTGGAATGAGCTCCCAAAGATCATTTATACCCCATGGTAAACACTGATCTACTACCCAAGGCCCCAGTGATTTCTGTGGCCTCCTCACTGACACTACATTCATGGAGTCTGGATCAGTCCACTGTTGGCCTCTCAGGCATCAGTCTGGGATTCAAGAGTCCCCCCTTATCCTGTCAGCTGTCTTTGTGGGTTTCACCATCATGGTCTTGACCCCTTTGCTCATCACTCCTCCATCTCTGTCATTAGGTTCCAGGAGTTCAGTTCAGTGTTTAGTTGTGGGTATCTGTCACTGCTTCCATCAATCACTGGATGAAGGGCCTAGGATGGTATATAGGGTAGTCATCAACCTTATCATCAGGGAGGGGCTATTAATGTAGTCTCTCCACTATTGCTTAGTTTGCCAGTTGGTGTTACCCTTGTAGATCTCTGGAGATCTCACTAGTGTCAGCTCTCTCCTAAAGCCTATAATGACTCCATCTATTATGGTATCTCTCATCCCGCTCTCCTCTATACTTACCTCAACTCAACCTTCCTGCTCCCCCATGCCTTCTTCTCCCCTCCTCTTATCCCCCTCTCTTTTTCTTGGTTCCCTCCCCCCCTCCCACGATGTTCCCAGTCTGCTCAGGAGATATTCCCTCATTCCACTTCTCTGGGGTATCATGCATCTCTCTTGGGAACCTCCCTGTTTCCCAGACTCACTGGCGCTGGGATTGTAGGCTGACACTTCCCTGATCCATATCTAAAATCCATATATGAGTGATTACATGTTCATCTTTTTGTGACTGGGTTACCTCACTCAGGATGGTTTCCTCTAGTGCCTTCCATTTACCTGCAAATTTCAAGATTCCATTGTTTTTTTTTTTCTGCTGAGTAGTTACTCCATTGCGTAAATGTACCACATTTTGTCTATCCACTCTTCAGTTGAGGGGCATCTAGGTTGCTTCCAGCATCTAGCTATTACATAAAATGCTGCTATGAAAATAGTGGAACAGACATCTTTGTTGTGGGAATTGGCATCTTTTGGGTATATGCCTAAGAGTGGAATTGTGGTAGACTGAGTCCTATTTTCCTGAGAATCTCCATATTGATTTCCATAGTGGCTGTATGAGTTGGCACTCCCACCAGCAGTGGAGGAGTGTTCCCCTTTCTCCACATCCTCTCCAGCACAAACTGTCATTGGTGTTTTTTATTTTAGCCATTCTGACAGGAGTAAGATGATATCTCAGAGTTGGTTTGATTTGCATTTCCCTAATGGCTAATGATGTTGAACACTTTCTCAAGTGTCTCTCAGCCATTTTATATTCCCCTATTGGTAATTCTTTGTTTAGTTCAGTCCCCCTACTTTTTGATTGGATCCTTTGGTGTTTTGGAGACTTGCTTCTTGAGTTCTTTGTAAATTTTGGAGATCAGCCCCCTGTCAGATGTGGGGTTAGTGAATATCTTTTCCCAATCTGTGGGGTACCTTTTTGTCTTGCTGACTGTGTCCTTTGCCTTACAGAAGCTTCTCAGTTTCAGGAGGTCCCATTTATTAATTGTCCCCTTGACACATAATAAGAGACCATGGATGCCAGCCAAGACTGCTATACCCAGAAAAGATACTTCATGACAAAAACCAGATTTAAACAATACATATCCACTAACTCAGCCCTACAGAAAATTCTGGAAGGAAAACTCTAACCCAAGGAAGTTAACTACAACCAGAAAAACATACGTAATAGATAATCCCACTTTACCAACAGGCAAAAGAAAAAGTGGTGGAAATCCACATACAATTCCACCAAAGACAACCATTCCAAAGCAAACAAGAATGAGCTATCAATGATCATTAATTTCCCTCAATATTAATGGTTTTAACTTGCCCATAAAAAGACACAGGCTAACAGAATGGATTTGAAGACAGAATCCATCCTTCTGCTGCATACAAGAAATATACCTCAGCTTCAAAGACAGACATAACTTCAGAGTTAATGGTTGGGAAAAGATTTTCCAATCAAATGGACCCAAGAAACAAGCAGGGGTAGCAATCCTAATATCTAACAAATTAGACTATAAACTAAAATCGATCAAAAGAGATGAAGGAGGTCACTTCATACTCATCACACGAGAAATCAACCAAGATGAAGTCTCAATTATGAACATCTATGCCCCAAATACATAGTCCAAGTAATTCTTAATGTATACTGGTTTCTTAAGTTGTATAATACAATCCTGGCATTTTATACTCATTTATAGCTGAATCCTTTTTTCCCCATATTTAGAAAGATGATGGAGGCTTATCTTGAGCTTTCAATTCTTGGGAAAAGCATTAAATAGAAGTTCTTAGAATGGAGATACTGTATGTTTTATTTGCAATGAAATTCCAAGGGCACAGAAATAGGTTAGAGTAGTATCTTAGCACAACATGAAGAATACCTTCTAAACTGGAATTATTCTTCCATCTAACATGTGTGCACTCTTATTTTTCTAGCCTTAATTTGCTACGGTGTCTGAATTTCATAACAAACTTATAAAACAAATAATGTCAATAGAATCTGAACTAAATAGGTCTGAGGGACAAGGAAAATTTCCTACCACCCTCCCATGTTTGTGGTACTGCACTCTCCTTGTTCATTTCCCATTTTCTTCCTATAATCATTCCATGAAAAGCTTCCCTTAGAGGGAACTATCTGAAATTCATTGATATTAATTTTTTAAAGAGCAATAATGACCACTAAAAGTATTAAGTTCTGACCTCTCTTCCACTGGGATTTTTGCAACACAAGTAATTAGGTAGAGGGATGCTTTTTTAATTGTCTGTAAAAGCTTTTGGATTTTTTTATTTTGTTTTTATTGCAGTTTAAGCTGAGAAGTCAATCATTTTCTGGCACTTTTGTATAGAAGTATATATGGTATATGCACTGGATTTCTGTAGTAGAGATTGATATAAATGTCTCTGTGAAATCCAAGATTTTTTAACCTAATCATATATAGCAAGATTTGTAGTCCTTTACAGTCTCAGCTTCTGCTAAGTAGAAGGCTACAACATGTTTCTCCTTATACAGGCCCTCCTTATGTAACCAAGACAGTAGACAGCATGGATGCATTTGTTTCTCTCTAGCCATTACTGTGAATACGATCTTTCTCAAGTAAGTTTCTTCATCCGTACATTTCAGAGATAAGTCTAGGGAACAGTTCCTCCCACAGTGGGCTTAGTCAATTACCAAACAACAATATCTTCCAAAGACAAGACCACAGGGCAACCTGGTCTTACTCATGGAGACTCTCTTTCTTAAGGTGATTGCTGGTTGTCTAAAGTTGGTAATTAAATGTAACCATTACAATAGTGCACACTTATAATCAAGGACTTGTTAGGTAGGAAAATAAATAGTTTGAGATCTGTTTTTGCTATTTAGTGAGTTCTTCTATAAATTTATTAATTCTGTTTGCTGCATACTATTTTGAAAAACTTTCTCTTTTTAAACATTTATTTTTGTTGTTAAATTGAATGGATATGCTGTATGAATAACAGTTTTTGCAGGAGTGCAGATGCTTTCAGAAGAGAAAAGAAGGTGTCAGATTCTCTAGAGGTGGGGTTAGTCTGTTATGAGTCAGTTACCCAATGCAGATGTTGGGAACTGAACTCAGCTCCTTTAGAAGAGCTATGGACTCTTAACTGCTGAGTCATCTTTCCAGCCCCCTGAATTTCCTGTCTTTATGAACTGAGTGCATTCCTCCCAATTCATAGTTTAAAATTCTTGTCATTAATGTAAAAGTTTTAGGAGATAAGCAATCCAGTCATGAACGAGTTTGTTATTGTTGTAACAGAGACACTAGTAAGCACTATTGATACCTTTTATGGAGAGAACAAAACAAGAAGCAAGACACTTTTAGTGTATGTTATGGTGCTGTTGTGGGACTCCTAACAGTGAGAGCAGGTGTGTCTCTGACTTTTTGTATGCTCTTGGGATTCTTTTCCACTTATTGGGTTGCCATGTCCAGCCATGATATTAAGGATTTTGACTTGTCTTATATCTTGTTTTGTCCTGTTTGGCTGGTGTCTCTTGGAGGCCTAATCTTTTCTGAAGGGAAATAGAGGGGAGTGGAGTTAGGGGAGAGGGCAGTTGGGAGGGGAAATTATTCTCAGAGTCTGTTGTTTGAGAGAATAATCTCATACAGGAATTTATGCAAAGAAAAAGTAAAAGGAGCAGGAGAAGGAGGAGGAGGAGAAGTAGGAGGAGGAGGAAGAGGAGGAGAAAGAAGAAAGAAAAAAAAGAAAGAGCAGTAGCATGTCCCTCACCAGACATCCAATTTGCCACCATCTTCTTCTTTAAATATTCAGCTGTCTGTGAGAAATAATTGATTATTGCTTGAGCCCCTCATCTCCAATATCTTTGTTTTAGCAATTAAAAGGACTAGAGCAACTTCTGGCAGCTCAGCACTTATAAAATTCCTGGAATTATCTAGAACTGGCTCTTTAATGTCTTTCTGAGATGATTGCTGTATTTTCAAAATTATTTCTGTTGCACAGATTATAACTTTAAAAACATTAAACAACAAAAATGATTGATTAGCATATTCAAATATTTACAGTAGTTTCAATTCTTATATTAAGAAATATGGTTTTGCAAGTAAATGGCATGAAATAAAAAAAATATGTATCACAGTCGTGATAATTGCCTGATGTTGAAGTCAGTTTTAACTGAGAACCCAAATGCCCCATACCCCACAGCTTACTGTATCATTAACATACCTTTACTATTTTAAGATGTTTTTACACAGAAAGAAGAAACTACAAAGAACCTTATTGTTTGTTTTGGGGATTTCATGAATATAAAACTACTAGAGTTACTAAGTTTACTGAGTATTTGTAGTGTGTGTGTGTGTGTGTGTGTGTGTGTGTTTAATGGATAAGCATTTATGTATATGCAGGTTCATTTACTGATGTACAGACATAAGGAGGCTAGAGGAAGACATTGGGTGTCTTTACCAATTCCCTCATTTACTTGAGGCAGATATTCTTACTAAAACTCACCATTTTGCAAAGGCCAAGTGACAAGGAGAATCTGGGATTCACTTGTATACCCTGATACCCATACTGTAGGTTGTAGATACATACTGTTATTAACAACTTTTACATGCTGGCTAGGGACTTGAACTCTGATCCTCTTGTTTTCACAATTAGTGCTTTTACCTATTGAGCTATCAGCCTAGACCTATTGTATCACTGTGAATTCCTTTCTTAGCTGGGTCTACTATCCAACATTAAAATCACAATCATCTAATCTTAACCCAGCTCCTGTTCCAAAGGTTCTAAAACCACAACATACATATTCTTCCTTTCTTTTCCCTGTCCAAGATTCTGGTAAGAGTCTTTGAATGTGATTCAACTATTACAATAGTCAATAGACAAAGGCTGGATCTGAGGACAAATAGGTTTTTATGATCTTTATTTAGGGATCTGGCAAGTGACAAATGCCAAGGGCTTTGAAAACAGTAGTATATTTTGTTTGAGGAATTAAATAAATCAGTTCAAACATCTTTCAAACTAAATGATGAGGATTCAATAGTAAGCTGTCATCTACATAAAATGGAGTTTTTAATGCTTGACTTAGTTTTCCTCCAAACACTCATTCCATGTTCCAACTTCCTATTGAAAATAACATAGAATAAGTTCTAAGTTCATATAACTCTCTTAGCTTTCAGGAACCACAAGAACTGTATGAGATTTGATAACAGCCTCTAAAGTATGAGATGACTATGAACACAATGGGTGTGTCTTCTGGAATTTTCTGTGCATTGCATGTGAGATGTTTTCTACATAAAAATTAAAATCCAACAGGTATGGACCAAACATAAGAGTATTTCCTAAAGATGTTGTACAAGTTTAAGTGCTCTCATCTGAAATGGGTGTTACATGTATGATAAATAGTGAAGAGACTTCATTATCTAACTATCAATCATTCACACTTAAAAAGAAGCCTTCATGTGTGTTTTTTAAAGTGATGTACTGAGAAATGGAAATTATGATTTCAGATAAAAGCAGTTCTAAAAATATATTAAATGTAGGATTAAATTTAGATAATGTAGCAGTCGATTTCTTCTAACAGAGAGAAGATTGGAAAATGAAGGGCAGCAAAGGTCTATAGTTACACAAGTTTTTGTTGAATAAAATCTTCAGCATAGTAGTGGTGGGAAGTACACTTCAGTGGACATGCAGACATTCAGATCATGGCCCTGATAAGCATGTGGTGTAGCAGCTGATGCCAGATATATAGCATTTAATACTACATTGTAAGCCAATTGATAAGCTACTGTAAACTTTTGTTTCTGAATCTCTGGTTCCCTACTACAGAAATACCCTGCCCAGTCCCTTCTTTCAATAATATTTATGGACAACTCATTTTAATTCACCAATCAGAATTTCTACCTGGGACTGTTAATTCTCCTCTGATCTTGATTCCATTACACAAGTGGTCTAGGTAAGTGGGAAATTAGTTTAAAGGAGAAAAGGACACATGACAGTATACATAAAGCTTTGATGAGTAGTAATGTGGCTATGGTAGCCTGTGATTTTCAACTAAGTGCCCATCATTCCTAAGCAGACAATACTGATACTGACTTTCCCTCATCCCCATGAAAACCATGCTCACAGTAATAGCCCATGATCCCCAAGAACACCATGCTCAAAGTAACTTCCTAGACCATGCTCATACTTACTTCCCATCATCCCAAGCAGCCCAAGCTCATAGTACACAGTCCATCATCCCCAAGAAGATTATGCTCATAGTAACAAGGTGTTTGTTGACAGTTTTCAAGCTGGCACAGAAAATATACTTTATTTCAGTAATCCCACAAAATCTGATACAAAGTAAGTCATTTTAGCCATCTAAAGTGTGACAGGCAGAAATATTTGCCTAGACCCCAAATCACTAACTTCATTATTTGCCTGATAGAGGTCATAAAAGACAATCAGAACAATTACTGAAATAAAAGACAAAAAATTTATTGTTCCTGTTTCTTCCCAGTGCCTAGAGTCATTTCAAAGGTAAGTTATAAGGTCTGTTAAGATGAACTATTTCAGTTGATTCAGATGCTATTTTTGTGTCACTGGGATGTTACATTTTGAAAATGCTTATTTGCTATAGAACATCATGGATATAAAAAACAAAACATTCATTCTGTATCTGGTTCACCATGTACCACTGAGAACAGGTCCCCAAAATGACATTTTATAGTCTCAACTTCTCAATATTACTTCAAAAGGTACTCAGAAAACTAGAAATAGAGATCAATGTAAGATAAGTACTATGTTAGTTTAAAAGAGGTGTCCCTATATCCTTAAAGACAAATTCAGTTACTGTGTTATTGCCACTCCTCAAACCTTCAGTATCACTGTGTCACCATAACTATAAGAACTGACAAGAGAATCCTTCCAATAATGGTGTCTGTGTAGACTGTCATGGATTGACAGCTTCAAATGTTACCTCTTGGGCACAAGTCCAACACTTATACAGGAGCCCCATAGTATTTTCACATGCCAGAATATGATCATATTTGGGTTATTATTCCTTAGATGAAATCATTCTGTTTACTTAATATTTAAAGAGGTTAAATATTTTAAAGTGTATATCCATTTACATATGCTTTCATAGGTTCCCCTATTTTGGAGAAACTAATTTCTATGGTACTGTCATTTTAGGTAGTTCTGTTGTTGATCCAAAAATGCTTTAATTTAGATATTTTAGGTGAATTTCTGTTTTATTTATCATAACACCTACATGAGATACATGACATTACCTAGACACAGGCTCTTTATTTATCGTTTAGAGTATATTTTTCTGGGAATGAACCATATGTGTACTAAATCAGATATTCTCCTAAATATCTACAATGCTTAGGCTAGAAGCAACAGGTTTAAGGAACAGTAAGTACAGAGAATCAGACACACCTGGTTTCAGGCCTTGCTAATATCACACACACACACACACACACACACACACACACACACACACACACACACACACACCTCGCATACACCTATCACCTCGGCAAGTCTTGTAACTCTATAATAAATGGAGCTTACTAGATTCCAAGAGGGCCGTGGGTAGAATGAAAGAGTGAAACTTAAGTAAAGCATGCAGGAGTTGTGTGGCATCTTACACCTGTTTATTATTATTTTTCATTTCCTGTTCTTCGGACTTGAAAATATTTGAAAATTTGTAAAATATTTAGGATTGGTCCAAAAAAATTTTAAAGAACAAAAATTCACTAACCAGAAAAGCTCCTAATAGAGGGACTTTGCACAGAAAATATCTAGTGAGCTTATTAATACATGGTTTGCAAAATTTTCCCAACTCCTCATCTCTCTGGCATGTGATGGGGCTATCCAGAAAACCAAGGTAAGACATACTTCACGTCTGGTAGAGTTCTTTTGACTGAAACCAACATCTAAAGTGTGATGCTTCTGATTGGGACCTGTACACAAAATGGGTTGTGATTGTGAGATGCAAAGTATCATAAAATATTGGAGTGGTGACAATAAGGTTTTTTGTTTATAAAGCGAGTGTGCATGGACAATATCCAGTCATGCACACAGTTGTCCTGCTGGTCTTTATTGCTGCTTTGTCTTCTCACTTTCAGTGCTGTGTGGCAGATAGCATTGGTGCCTCTGTGAGTGTTTGGAACCGATCCTTTGATGGGATGCCATTGTTGGCTAGACTGTACCTGAAAGTTGAATGCTGAGGTTTTAATTTTTGACCTTTTAAAATATTTCATTTTTGAAGCATCTTGGAAGGTGAGAAGCAGTCTTTCCTCTTCTTCCCCTCCTTACCCCTTCCCTCCTCTCCATCCATCTCCTCTTTTATTTTCTTCCCTATTCCATCTCTTTTTCTCTGTCTCTCCTTCCCATCCTCACTTCTCATCTTTCTTTTCTCTGTACTGATTGTGCCTCCTGTCTTTTCTCCCCTTTCTCTTTTCTCCAGTCTCTTCCATCATCTTCCTTTCTGATAAGAGTAACACACATGATTTTGCATACCTTGCAAAAATTATCCAATTCTCAAAAATAGGAATTTATCCATCTTTGGAATTGTGCATGCCCTTATAATATGTTCCAATCTTCTAACTCATATGACAGTGTGAAAACAGTTTCGTTTCTTTATCCATTAATTTATTCACTTGTTTGACAAGAAGTTCTTACTAGTTTGACCAGGTAGCCTCTCAAATTATAATCCTACTATCTCTGCTTCCATAGTACAGAGATTGCAGGTGTGTCTGAGGACTTTTGGCTCCCAGAAGATATAATTTCTAAAGAAATTAGATTGTAAAATATCTACAATTTTCTTCCATGAATGTATGGAGAAGTAGTTTTATTGCATTTTAATTTGATTCAGTTTTGCAGTCTGCCTTCATTAGCTGTGTATATTTGTACTAGTAGTTACTTGGCAATCTTATCCTTAGACATTTGTGCATCTACCAGATATTGAGTACTTACTAGGTAGCATGGTAGCATGTACTCTACTGTTTCCTGTTTAGGACACACTCACCTTATTGTAGCAGAATGAACCAGGGTTTTACCCATGATAGTACCATGTCATTGAGGGTAGTACCATGTCATTGAGCTACATGCCCAGTGTCTGCACACATTGAAATTTCACAGAGCATATAGGGTTCAGTATCATTTTGATCCCATTTGCAAGCAGTGAAGATACTGAAGTATGTTGCCACAGGTCAGTCAGTAAGGGAAGGTTGAAATTTGAACCCTGAACAATGAACCTCTTTATTTTAACTTAAAAAATTGGTAGTAGACATGTGATTTTCAGTATACTTAGAGTTGGAATGGTGTTGAGTTCCTATAATAACTGCAAGTATTTAAGACAAAACAAAAAATCTCTTCAGGAAGCGATGATAGTTAGTAAGCATAAGTTCGTGTGCCTATATTCCCTTGATTTTTGCAGTTCTGTTAAAATTATTTTGAAATAGAACATCCAGTGTAGAAACAGGAGAAACTAAAATTCCTGTATACCTTACTTAACCCTGGTTTTAGCAGAATACATTATATTATGTTGAGATAATTAGCATTTGAAATAAAAAACAATTCTTACAAATAAAAAATGGCATTTTCACTGACAGATAAATAAGTTATCTTACTAATGTATTTATGTAAGATATAAGGACCCTTATCTTTGATCTTTCACTCTATATTTCATCTTAAAAGGAAATAGATATGCCCAAAACATCTGAACACTAGTATGGTCCCTGCATGACAAATGTAATTTTTTTTCTGCTTTAAATTTCTTCTGAATTGAACCTAGGGGAGCAGAAGTGGGACGTTGACAAGGTTGTCCAAAGCTTCTGTTTGCAGAGAAATTAGGAGAGTTTTTTTAATTTGGTATTTTTTTCTTAGATTGACAATTTCACTACATGGCTCTTTCTGTGTTTCTGGGTTCTGGTTTTAATTATCACTTAGACTAAGTGTACTGGATATGTACTTATCAACTCCTCATTTCCCCTGTGAACCACACTGTGGGTTACAAAATACAATTTCCATTTTGTCTGCTGATGGACTAAATAAGGTACACACAAAACAACAAGGATGGGCTTCTCAATTTAGCACAGTAAGATGTTCATATAACAGTGGCCCTAGGGGTTAGATTAGAGGAGAAAGAGAAATAGATTCTACCTCAGTGGAGTTGAATAATTTTTAAAAGATTTAGCACAAAAGAACTGGGCCATTCCACACCATGAACACTTAAAAATCTAACAATAATCTAATTTTTTTCATATTCTTTAATTTTGGGATCCAAGGCATACATGCAATTATATCTTACATGATATTTTAAGCACAAGTATCATAGGAACAAAATTGTTAAGGAAAAATTAAGGATATGAGTACCGTGGCAGAGTTATTTTAAAATATTTGGGACTATAAAACACATGGCATTCATATCAGATACCATCTTATTTAACTCTTCACATTGAAATTCATAGTATCATAAGTCAATACTTTAGGAAAATATTTTAATATAAACTATATGATAATAAAATGTGCAAGACTAATTCCTTGTTTTAAAAATTAATTTTCCCACGACTTAACTATTTCTTGATCTCATTTCCTCTGAATATGTGAACCTTTCTAAAGAGCATGCAATATAGGTTATAAGCCATAATTCTTGACATAAGCATTAAGGCGGTCACCATCAGCAAAATTTAATGAGTATTCATTATCTTCTTAGTCATAGGAATCTAGAATGTTCCCCTAAATAGTCAGGTTTTAGGAAATGAATGGGACAGCAGGTATATATTAAAAAGATAAAATACATTACTCAATATCGGACCCACCTTCACAAGTATAGTCATGGGTTTGGGAGGAGAACTGAAAACCACCCCTCTACTAAACCAACACAATCCCTAACTACGTTAGAAATATCTGTTCTTAGATGCACAGATAGCCTTAGTCCTCACCCTTCATAAAGGAAAGGTCTCTTTGCAACAGATGAGACCATTACAGAAAACCACAACCAATCAAAATTTAGACTTCCGTCCTGGTGGATCCATCAACAATACATTTGCCACACCTAGGGCTCAGGGAGCAATTTAGAAGAGGGAATTGAAAGACTGTGAGAGATTATGTCGCTTGAATGTCAGAAGCTACACCTATAAAAATCCTACCAATATCATTGCCTAAGCCTGAACAACACAAGAATGGTACCAATAGATTTGCCAGTGTTGACACTGGAAAGCCCAAGGGGCTCAACTTTATACAAGGAACTACATGCATCCAAGGAATGAAAACAGTGGGAGAAATAGTCTTCCCCAGGAAAGAAAAAAAATATCAATGGTTATTCAATAACAAATGCTCAGTCCTGAAAACATTCACACATGTAACATTATACAGATTGAGCTGATTTTACTTATACCTTTAAGAATACAGACACACACACACACACACACACACACATCCTAGAGGAGATAGATACATACACCATATGTAATATTAATAATGGAAAAAGAGTTAATGAATTTGAGAGTAAGTTGGGGTACATAGGAGGAACTCAAGTCAAGGGAGGGAAAAATGACATAATTACATAATAACCCCCCAAAAACAAAAGAAATAATTAAAAAATATATTGCAATGAACAATAGGCAAGAAGCCATGTGGCTTTGTGAATGAAGTGAACCTTGAAGCATGTGACAAGTACTTAAAGCACAAAGAAGGACCCAGAAGGAGAAACAATAATCCAGTCATACATTTTAGGCAGCATAGCCAGAAGAAAAATGGCATGACTACTTTGACTCTGAAACAGTTTTAAACAACAGCAAATGTTAGAGAAGAAGGAAATATTGTAGAAAGGGTGATAACTTCAGACGTAGATTTGACATTTCTAATGGAGGTAGAGAATAACTGAAGGTTTCTTTTCCTCTTCAAGATTTTTTTTGTTTTGCTTGTGTATGTGCATGTGTGTGTGTGTGTGTGTGTATGTACATGTGTGTGTTTGAGAGTGTATCATATGTATGTGAGGTTGCACCTGAAGGCCAGAAGAAGGGGTGGGATCATCTGGAGTTGTGAGCCAACCTGGCACAGGTGCTGGGAACTGAAGTCAGGTCGTTCAGAAAAGCAGCAATGACATGTAACTGTGGAGTCATCTCTCTGGTCCCAAGTGTTTTTAGTAGACAGAATTATAACTTACATGTCTTATATGGGAAAATATCCTCATTAGATATAGGAGAAACTAAAACAGACCTCTGAGACCAATAAGGATGAGGAATTTTATTAGCTGGAAGAGTTCTGGTATATCATACATACACAAAGCCCTGGGTTTAGTCCTCACCATCACAGGAACTGGCAACATTTGGGAGATAGAGACAAGGGCACCATCAAGACATCTCTTCCTTTATTATGAAGTGAATTTGAGGCAACAACTGGGGAAGCAGCTTATTGTCAGAGCATTTACCGAGTACGTGTTATCACTTTGGTTTGTTGTACAGCCTCCCTCTGAAAGAAACCTATGCATTAGATGCCACCGTTTGGTTGTACACTCCTGGCATTTTCCTTCTTATGTTTGTCACATTTCCTTGCTTCCTCACTCATGATCCATCAAACAAACACATGTCTTTTCTTTTGGAAACCATGACAAATGACAGTTTATCAGAGAGACGTAAGGGCTGTTCCACAAGCTTCACATGTCATGTTGAGTGAAGAGAGGTAGGACTTTCAATGATAACATATTCAAGATGTCAGAGAAAATTCAAGTATGCTAGAAGAATACCAGAGGAAGAAGGAGATATGTTTGAGTAGGTGTTTTATGAACTTAGCTTTCTTTTACACGGATTAAAAAAAACAGCAGTGATCTACCGAAATTATTAAAATTTGACCTGAATGCATCGTTTTATCTTGCTGTTCACGCATCCTTTTTTCAACTAGATACAACTTCATTTGTACTCTCTGAAGATGGCCTGATATAGGAAGCGTGTCCTTGGTTCTGGGCAAACACTCAGTTCTCTCCAAGATATTGTCAATAGATAAACCTACATTCACTCAGCAGGAAAAGCTGCACAATCGCCATTGTCCCTGAGCTGATTTTCTAGCATCTATAGTACAACTCCTATGAAGATTTACTCTAAATACAGTTACTATGTAGTAATTAAATTTAACAGAAAGCAAATAATTATAGATTGTGATGGATATTGTTATCAGTGTAACCTCTAACCTGATCAAAATAGTAATTTATGGTTTTTGCAATTACGTTAAATAGTTTTTATCCTTTCCTTAATTTAAAAAAAGTTTCTGTGTTTGAAAGATGGTGATCAACGCTTGTGGGTAAGCATGAGAACTTTCATTCAAATCACTGGAATATAAAATGCCAGGCATTGCTGCATCATGTACACCCAACCCTAGCACTGGGTTTAAAGGGCAGACATGTGGATATAGGAAGTTTTCTGACCAGACAGCCTAGACCAAGCAAGGAGTTTCCAATTTAGCAAGAGTTTTTCCTAAAGTCAACAAATAAGAGAACAATAGAGGAAGATCTCCAATTTCTTCCTCTGGCATCGGCACACTCATGTACATGCTCCACTTGTGCACATGTAATACATAGATAGAGTGCCCCTAAAGTATTTGTTTCAATTGCATCATATACAGTGGTTTTGAAGAGCACTAATTAATGACATAATGATCCTTTGTCAACTCACTTATAGAATTGAATTATTGTGGACATTTGAAACTCTAAAGCACTGCAATTTTTCCTTTTATTAATTTAAGTCTTCTGGTGGTTTGAATAAGAGTGGCCCCCATAGGCTCATGTGTTTGAATGCTTAGGGGATGGCACTATTTGAAAGGATGAGTTGGTGTGGCCTTGTTGGATTGGCTGTGGCCTTGTTGGGGTAGCTGTAGAATTGTTGGTGGAAGAGTGTCACTATGGGTGGGCTTGAAGTGACAGAAGCTCAAGCCAGACCCAGTGTCTCTCTCTTCCTGCAGACCTGGATACAGAACTTTCAGGAACCATGTCTGCCTGTGTGCCACTGTGCTCCCCATGATAAATACAATGGACTAAACCTGTGAAATTGTAAGTAAGCCACCATTAAATGCTTTCCTTTATGAAAGGAAAAGCCTGGGTTATGGTGTCTCTTCACAGCAGTGAGACACCCTTCATTCTCTACCCCTTCAACTTTCAAAAATGACTTATGTAATATGTATTAATCATCTAGGTGAGCAGTGAGAAATGAATAAGATTCTCATGGGATATATATTTTAATAGGGCAAGACAGAGAAGAAATGACTATATAGGATGTATAATAAGGTAATATACAAACTGTCAAATGTCAAAAAAATCACATAGGAAAATAAAACAGGAGGAAAGGGATTGGAAATATTGGGTCTGCCAGGAGAGGCTGGTGAAAGCATTATTTATTTTAGCATGTAAAGTAGTTTGGAAAACCTTATGAATAGAGGGCCATGTGAGTAAAGACAATCCTGAAAAATGTGCTGATTCACACAGGAATAAACACATCACTGCCCTTGACTTTCTGTTGAATCCTCCTTCACATATTGGAGAAAACATCTCACCCCCAAATGAATATCATACACACCTGTGGCTAAATTTTCCAACGTAGCTATCTAAGGTACAATTTCTTTGTGGTTTTTCAGCTGCAAGACCATAAGATGTTGGGATTATAAATATTTACTCAATGTTTCCTATAAAATTCCTTCAAACACCCAATTGTGTTTTTTTTGTTGTTGTTGTTGTTGATCTGGCCTGACAACTGTGATTCCAATTTTTCTTTAGTCTTCTTTTTATTTTTAAATTTAAATTAGAAACAAGGTTGCTTCACATGTCAATCCCAGCTCCCTCTCCCTCTGCTTTCATTTCTCCCAGATCTCTCACCAATTCCCCCTATTCCCCTCCCCCAGTCCCCACTCCTTTCCTTAGGGAAGGTGAGGCCCTCCTTGGGGGATGTCCATAGTCTGTCATTTCATCCAGGGCGTGGCCTAGGCCCTCCCCCAAGAGTCCAGGTTGAGAGAGCATCTCTCATTATGGGGTGGGCATCCAAAGTCCATTTGTATGCCAGGGATAAATACTGATCTACTACCCAAGGTCCCATAGATTGCCTAGGTCTCCTCACTGACACCCACATTTAAGGCATCGGGATCACTCCCATGCTGGATTCCCAGTCTGGGGTTCAAGAGCTCCCCCTTGATCAAGTCAGTTGTTTCTGTGGGTTAAACAAGCCCAGTATTGACCCCTACGCTCATCAGTCCTCCCCAATTTTTCTTCAAGGTAGAGGATAAGTTAGGAACTTTCATTTTGGAAGTTGACCATCCCATTAAGAAATGTAACCAAGACAACTAGTATGGTCCATATCCTTAGGATTCAGAAACTGACTCTAGAAATGCCTATGGCACAAGACAAGTTGAAATAATTAACTCTCAGCCCAAAGACTGTGAGTGAAGTGAGTGGAAATACTGTACACAGCTTCAGTATAACAGGATGAAACTTAGGATGTAAGTCTGAAGTGTCTGATGTTATGGTATGAAAGGAAAATGTCTGAAATAAAGCCAGAAAGAGAACAGATCCAAGACAGGATAGATATCCCTGGCAATATTGTTTCAGTAGTTAGATCCAACTGTGCCGGAATCCATTATGTATGGACCTTTCTCTGCATGTTCCAACAAATTACCATATTTGAATGCACTATTAGAATTACCTTCCTATATTTTCAACTAAACGTCTCAAGATGGAAAAAGATCATTGGATTCAGCGTTCACAATGCTGAATTTTAAAGAATAATGGGGGAAGTTTTGTGACAATATAAATGGCTGTTCCGCTGTGGGCACTCTTTTATGTCCCTTCCTCTCTTCTCTCTTTCCTACCTATCACTGACCCACATCCATATCTTTTGTCTCATCCCATGATGCACTATGATCAGTTAACTACTGCATATTCTTCTTTAGGATTGTCCCTTCTTTACCTTTGATAGCGTAATGATTGTGGTGCAATAAAGAGCACATGATTTTATGGTGTATAAGAATCCAATATCATCTGGGAATATGCAAAAGAGAACTTAAATTTGTGTAATTTAGTGTAGCTTACAAGTATCATCAGATGATATCTGAAGGAAATCAAAACAAAATGATAAAAATCTCATCATTGTAGTTTCCATGTGAAGCCGTGGTTCATGGCATTCTTTTCCTCCCTTTGTCTAGGGGGTTGATATATATCAAACACCTACAGGTTTTTGTTTTTTTTTTATCCCTCTCGATCTGGAAATGTTTTACTTGAGCAACTATTACAGTCTACAGATGTGTAGTAGGACACCGACTTAGCATGTTTGAGGCTATGTGTTAGCTCCTCTACCTCAAACAAAACAAAATACAATAAGCCTTCTGGTATCATCTACATTAGCATTCCTCATTCAATTAGTAATGTTCTCTGTTCATGACTTTTCAAATACACTTAGAAGTGTAACTGATACATGTATTAAGATGCAGGTATATGCCATGGTGTAAAATATTCTTTAATGAGCAAGTATGATCCAAATTGATTCTTACTGGAAACAATAAAGACAGAACTTCAATAATCAGTCTCTCTCTGTAGGTGTATCTGTCTCTGTCTGTCTGTTTCTCCCTTCCTCTCCTTCTCCCCTCCCTCTCCCTCCCCCTCTCTCTTGCTCTTCCTATCCCATCTCCTCCCCTTCCTCCTTCCCTCCTCTCTTTGTATGTGTCTGTCTTCTTCCTTCTCATTTCTCATTCTCTCAGTAATTAAATAAAGTCAGCACTCAAACTACCCTCAGACTCCAGGACCACTGCTGCTGTCTCACTGTCAACCTATCCCAAACACCACAATGATCCTTAAGTGGCCACCATATCCTGAAATCACCTGCAGAAATTCTAGGTCATGCTTCCCTCCCTGCCTTAACATCCAGATCTAACACAGTAATTAAGCTGGAAAGATGAAATATAACAACTTGGGGGAAATAAAAGACTGTTTCTTTTCTTATACTAAGTGACAAGTGCTGCTGAATGGGTGATGTCTCTGCACTTGAATTAAGGTAAATAAACTACCATGGCCTATTTTCCATAAAATCACTGCATTAGTGAACCAGCCAGAGCTACTCCTGTCATTCTTTATGCATGTTTTTACTTTCCTGAAACTGGTTTCCAGTTATGAACCATTAGCTATATGTACTCACTCATGGTGGATGATCACAAGATTATCAGACAAGAGAAATGGGGCTCCCATTCCTCCTCCTCCTCAGTCTCCCAGAAGTAAAGGCCCTTGTAGTAGGAAAACAAAACAAAGGAAAATAGACCAGTACACAGTGATGAAGTTAGGTAGCTGAGCCTGGCTGCTGCCTGAACAGATTTTCCACGTGTAGACACACATTCTGTCTTGGCTTCTGCAAGGCAGCAATGAGTGAGTGCATCCGTGGGAACGCCCTTGCCTGCTGGGTGCTCAGCTAGGAGTCCCAGAATATCCTGCACAATTATATTCAAATGTAACTACAAAAAAGTCATTTTGACTAGAATATAAATGATTCTCACTGCCATGCTGGATTACCCTTCCTGCTGTATACTTCTTCATTACCAGAAGTAATTGAACAGTGATTTTGTATGTGCTTAAAACACACACACACACACACACACTCACACAGCGTGATTAATACTGTCTTGCCCTGAAGTTCCCTACACTATAAGAATATTTGTTTTTCTTGTGGGAATGTTTGTTTTTCTTTATCGTTATCATCTTCAAACACTGTTGAAGAAACTGTGTTTGTCAAGCCTCTAGAATGAAACTTGATATCCTGACAGCATCATTTTGCCACTGCAGTATTCCAGGTATCTCATAAGCCTTCATTTAGTAAGAAGCCAGAATTAGCAAGACAGAGAAAGAATAGTTGAAGTTCTGTTTTCCACAGTCTAGAATCATATGCTGTTTATAGCCTTGGCTATATAATGTTGGTCTATAGGTTTTCCTTATTAAAAACAGAAGTTGCAGAGGATAGAATTGTTATTTTTTCTAAATTATTCCAAGCATCCCCATTAAAGTGAAGAGCCAAAATGATCAGGCAGAAACAGAGAGGAATTAGGAACGATTGCTTTACCAAAACAAACACCTCATCCCTGTGTATTTCTAAAAGCATAGTTCTACAAAGAACATATCCAGGATCTGGTCTATCTCTAGTTAAGGTCACCCCAAAGTTATAAAATGAATAATTAATAACATGACCCTACGTACAGCATACTGACACCCTCACTAACTTAAATCTGTAACTTACAGGTGGAAAGTAAGGAGCATACGTTGCAGAAATAATTAGCATGTAAAACCACTTGGAAGAAAAAACATAAAAAAATGAAAGGCACATTTTCTGTTCTCTCATATTTTATGGTTTGAAAATTTTAAAAAATTGCTAACTACAGTAACACTTGGAAAAAAGCAGTCCTAGTGGGACACCTTTTTTAATGTTTATTAAAAGAAAAAGAGCTTTTGTTAATGCGCTTCCCTTATTACTTTAATTTTCTGTTGGCAGATTCCCAGTCTCAGACCCCTGTAGACTTGCCTTGCTTGGAAAAGGCTTTCTTCTTTGGTCCCCTGAGTAGTCAAGTGACAACTGAAATACACAGGTAAAACTAACACAGACCGGTCTTTTCTGAGCCAATTTTCTGTGGTGGCAATGACATTCAGGGAGGTGTAGCTGTGCTGGGCTACATGCTCCAAGGAGCCTCTCTGACCAAGTCCCCACCCTCTCTGGCCTAAAACAATTAAAAGCAGTTAGAAAGCACATTGAGGAGAAGTATTTCATTTTCATGCTACCCCACTTTCCCTCAGACTTCTGTGAGCAGCCTAGACCTACCTGGTCTTTGTTAAAATTTAGAAGGAGACAAAACTTACATAATTGAGAAATCAGCAAATTCTTATTTCTTTGGCAAAATCTGTTTTAATTCACCTGAAAAATCTTAAGTAGTCAAACCTCCCAACACATGGTAGAACAGTGAGCATGTAGGAAGTCATAATATGCAGTGTTCTCAGCAAGAAGACAAAGCAAATGTTACACAGAGATCATGCCAAAGCGGTTCATAACTCACTTGTCAGTGCACACTGTGATGCTGAGTGTATGCCCATTTTATGGTTGCAGACAACAAGGCTCAGCAATGAAAATACTTTACAAGGTAGGAAATAAAGACCTGGGTTTTCTTCAGAATCTATCATTTTTATACCAAAAAGCAATGAGAACTATATGCATTTTATACCTTGCTTACAGCTAGCTGCTACAAATTAAGATAAACATTGGATCTCAATGTTGCAAACATTTGCATTCATACTCAAAATTTAAAGAAAAGGGTTCCCTTCTTATGAAGAGGCAATTTCACCTTTTTTCCTCTATGCAAATCAAATTTCAATAGGTAGTCATAAGACAGCACCATTTCTTGTTATCCACTAAGATAAAATTTACAAAGCTAGGAAGGAAATTGGAAATTTAGCATAAAGGTACAGACCCCATGTGTTCTCACATATAAATTAAACAGTCATAAAACAATGCAAGGTCACGATCCTAACAATGAGAGAGAATTATTTGATTGTGCTTTAGTTTGCTTCAGAAATTATGTAGAATATATGTCCCTCACATTAGTAGGGCCCTCTTGGAGCCAGCAAAATGTGGGTTAACACCTTTATCTTTGGATACTCCTGAGTACACTCCTATGTACATAAAAGAAAACAAGTTGTTGGAGCCAGTAAGTTGGCTCAGTGGATTAAGGTCTTGCTATACCCTTAGGAGCATAAATTTGATTCCTGGAAGCTGTGATACTGTGGAAAGAGAGATGACTCTGCAACATTGTCCTCTGGTCTTCACATGACCTATTTATGTGTATACCATGGCACATACATTCATGCGCATGCACACACGTGCAAAGAAAGAAAAAAGAAATGCAGCAACTACTGTGTATTATTGCATATGAATAGGAATGCAAGGGACAGAACGGTAGAGGAAAAAACAAAACACAAAAGACAAAACAACCCCCGCCAAAAAAACTCAAACAAACAAGAACCAAACCAAAACAAAACAAAACAAAAAAGTCCCCATGGCACATCTCACAAGTGCATAAAGCTGTACCTTTGTAGAGGTGACTGAAAAGCCAAACTTGTAATAGGACATCCACTAAGCCTCGACCTTCTGTGAACTCCACCACTCAATTTAGTCAGCTGTAACACAAATCTCCCACACTCAGAGTGTCCTAAGAGGCTCAAAGAGGGCGGAGATCATGGGAACATTCCGCAGTTGTAAAAATGACTCAGAGACAAATTCTGATGGTCACACCAGTCATTTAGCGCTAAAGCTCTTTCTGTGATGTTTCTGAAATAGCCTGCTGCCTAGAACACCTCTCATCCCCTAGCCCACTGGTCCAAAACAGTCTTCCTCCATAGAGAGTTGGTTTCTGTAAGAGGGGGATTTCCCTGCGTGGATGGCAGCTATCTCTATTAAGGTCTTTTGAGATACCGGCCACAAACAGATTTCTTAGGTAGGAACTGCCTAATGAGATGGAGAACAGTACTGTGACTTCTAATAAATGTTGGCAACAGACAGGTGAAAGAGGAAACGTATGGGTAAAAACAGTCAGGATGCAGACACAGGGAAACTGAAGCAGCACACGTTTAGCAGCCGTAAGAATATATGGGTGTTCTCTCCTAGACTTTCGGAAACACATGAATACCTCGGATTGCTTTGACTTTTCTCATTTTTCTAAAGTCTAAGAGCCCAGAAATGCTGAATTCTGTTCAAGAGCGCCTTTGGTGCCTTCTAATTCTTCTAACTAACACTGCATCCTATACAATTTGAGCTAGAAATCACTTGTGATTTAATCTGTTCATCTGTTTTCGATCCATTTTTTTTTTACCTGCCACTGTCATTCAGCACTGTTTTCTTTTTAAAACTGGTTAAAAGAGATTCTGAGGTGTCAAATCCCTCTCTCTCTCTCTCTCTCTCTCTCTCTCTCTCTCTCTCTCTCCTCTCTCTCTCTCTCTCTCTCTCTCTCTCTCTCTCTCTCTCTCTCTCTCTCTCTCTCTCTCTCTCTCTCTCTCTCTCTCTCTCTCTCCCCCCCCCCCTTGAACATTCACACTAAGCCATAGCTCCATCTGCTGGAAGTGCATATCACTAGCAACCACTATAAATCAGAAGCCATGAAAGAAGTTGTCTCTCAAACATTCACTCAAACTGCCTGCCTCCACACCCAAAGTTCTTTGTCTCACTTAGGAAAAGAAATTGTTCAAGACTCAACAGCAGGGGAAGAGCAGAGGTCTTAGAAGTCCTGAAGCACAATGGAAAATAAGCCTTCGGGTTTACAATAAATTCAACTCCCCCATGCATGTGCCTAGCACAGGGCACCACTCTACGTGGAAAACGTGATATTAATGTCACAAGTCATTGTATTAACCTTAGATTTTGAAAACATTCATTTGGTTCTGCTTTCCATCTGGAATGGAAAATTGTAAATTTTCCATAACCCCTGACTTCAGGCTTATAGATTTTTTTTTTTTTTTTTTTTTTTTGGTTTTACGAGACAGGGTTTCTCTGTTTTGGAGGCTGTCGGTCCAGCCTGGCCTTGAACTCACAGAGATCTGCCTGCCTCTGCCTCCCGAGTGCTGGGATTAAAGGTGTGCACCACCAACGCCCGGCCCAGGCTTATAGATTTTTACACTATGTAGATCTCTAGTTTCATTTTCCTGTGGAAACAACAGGATACAGTTTTAAAAACCTTACTTTCAGTTTTGCATAACTGTACGTTTCTTCTAAGCCTTAATGTGTCTTCTTGCTCATAGATTTTATTTTATGTGCTCCTCCATTTTTCTGTAATACTAATTTTCACAGAATAGGAGTATCATTTATATATATATATATATATATATATATATATATATATATATGACCAGATTTAATCCAGAGCAGCTTTGACTGCTTTTCTAAAAGATTTATTTGTGTGTATGTGTTTGGATGAGTATATGACACCTGCATGCATTTGTCCATGTAAGTCATGAGAGAGAACCAGATAGCCTTAATCTGGAGTTGCAGGCAGCTGTAAAGAATCCACTGCTGCTCCCATGGAACAGGACCAAGTGCTCTTAATTGTAGAGCCATCTCTCCAACCACTCAGCTGCTTTGTAAAATCACTATCACTTTCTTTTTAAACTTTGAAATATTTGTGACTTACGGTGTCTTATTATTCTCTGTTTTTGGACATAGTTTTTCTAGGTACCTCAGGCTGGCCTTGAAATTCTCTCTTTCCTGCCTCATGTTCCCAGTTGCAAGCATAAAACCAGGAAACTGGTTTTCCTCTATAAATAACACTCATACACTTGACTTATTATTTGTTGTTGCATTGGACTGTCTTGTAAGTTTTCTTGAAGTTGTGTCGAGTTTAAGGGACTCAGACTGTGTCCGAATATAAAACTGATCTCTTAGATTCCTTAGTCAAGTCTTACACACCATTACATTTTTATTGTTATATGTGGAATTTGGAAGGATGTTTGCCAGGTTAAGAATTATTGATCACTTGCTTATTTACAAACACATAAGTGAACATGATCAGTGATTTTTTTTGTTTTAACTCTCCATAGTGTTTCTGTCCTTTACTGTACTGCATTCAATATAGAAATTGGACACCACTTGCTTGCAGTATACTCCATACTTTAAATAGAGATTAAGGTTAGTCTACTATATACTCAATATATACTTTGAAAACCAAAAATAATAGTATGCATAACTACTAACAACTGCTTAATTGATACCACCACAATGGTATTAATAAAATAAATGTAACATACAATAAAACACAAAAGCTGCCTTACTGATTATGATTGAGCATATGACCTTCGGGGAGGATGAAGATTGTGAAAGTCCTAAAATTAACCATATGCTATTTAGTTGATATGGAGTTACATTTACACAATTATACTTAATAAATTTGGCTGGACCATGATGTAACATTATTTTTATGTTTCACAGAAGTATGTATGTTAGACTACGGGATAATTGTGATGAACAGCAGGTGTCAAAGTGTCACCAGAAAACACTAAAGAGCAGAAGAAATAAATATGACATTGATAAGACATATATAGTACATCAATATAGTGCTTGAATGGAGATGTATGTCTTAGAAATATTTTTGCAAGTCTATTTCATGGTCAAACTTTCTCCTTCCCCTTCTCCTCTTCCTCCTCCTTCTTCATTAAAGTCAAGTGGAAAAAGCAAGTGTAAACATTTTATTTTGCACAGACCATCTGCATTTTATAAAATATATTTTCTTTGTAGTGAAGGATTGCACCTGAAGTCTCCCAATCTTTGTAAAGGCCTTGTTTGATTAACGTGCCTCATTCAATGGCCATAAAGAAGCACATATTTGAGATTAGCATTTTCTGTGGGCTTTTTGGTGATTGGCTTGCAGCCAAAGCACTTAGCCTGCTACTCAGGATATATTGTAGAAAACTATATAACTGCACCTAAGAGTCTTTAATTGCTAATTGTTCCTAATAACTGTTTAGTATATAATGCACACAATAATACATGATGTCAGTTTGAATTTCAAGGCTGTTATTCAATCTCAAGTTTCTGCTGTGTTACGTTCTCTTCCTGTGGTTAATGATGTCTAAAAACCCTCAGTGGAGTAACAATCTTAGCTTGGGCAAGGGGCAAGGTCTGTATTAAAAGAATAACAATGAAAAATAGAAAACTCAGGTTGGAGTAATAGCCTACTCTCCCTGGAATACAATCACATATCCTGTATAGAATGAACAGCCACTTTTGTGCTTCTAACTACAATGCACATCTCCACTTCAGAAACTTTGAGGAACTTGGTATATTTATTTACATTATGACATGCATTCTAAGGTTCCGGAAAATATTTTCTTATGGTCAGTCTCTGAAACTTCTGAGACAAGCTTCCATTTATTCTTCTAGTAAGGAATGGAAGATTGTAGCCAACTTTGCACTGCCTAGTAATCCTTCTCCTACTTTTTCTCCCTCAGTTCCATTTCAGTTTCACTAAGATTTCCAGTACTTGGGTTTAAATGTCCTCTAGCCCTTTAGAAGTTGGCATCTCATTGCTTCTTCATGCTGCCAAATGACTGAGTGTTTTCTTCATTGACTTGGTTTCTGCCAGATTCTGGAATAGACAGTAAGCTGGATAAGAGAAACTGGGGAAGTATAAAACCCACTCAGAGTTGGAATAGAGCAGATCTGGTAATCAGGGGAAGAATAAAGGAAAAACCAAAAAAAAAAAAAAAAGAAAAAGAAAAAAAGAAGAAGAATCTATGTATTTGGCTAAAAAAAAAAACAAAACAAAACGAAACAAGGTAAAGCCCAGAGAAATAAGATCCCAGCAGCGAAGTAGTAGGGATCAAAGTTCTGCTAGTGTCTCAAAAGTATTGCCCAGGAGCATCTGCACAGGTGCACATAGGTTGATAGACACAAAACAATCTTTTGCTTCAGCCTTTGTATAGCCTTCTCATTCTGCCTTATTCCTTTGTCTGATTTTGATAGATCATAAAACAGCTGCTCTTTAGCTTTTCCCATTTTTGTTTCCTTTGATCTTCATGTTAGAATGTGTCCCATTAAAACCCAGTCTCTCCCTTTCCCCTGAATCTCAGCTCCCTGGTGACTTCCTTTCCTATACAGAACTTGGTGAAACAATGTTGTGCTTTCTTGTATGCTACTGCTGGCTTTCTTGGAATCCTGCCCAACTGCCATATGAACAGGCTCAGCTAACCTGCTGGAAGAAGAGAGACCATGTGGGACAGAGGAAGTTTTCCAGCACAGGTGATCCTGGACCAGCCAGCTCCCAGCCAACCTGCTTCCTGAAGATGCTGGAACAAATTCAGTAGCAACTATCCAGCTGAGTCTCGCTCAATTTTCTGATCATTAAATTTAAGGGTTAAATAAATGTGCATCAAGTTATTACTTGGGTGAGATTTCTTTCATACATGTAATTCTAACTATAAGAAAATGATATATCAGACATCTGAATTCTCTGGTATAGTAGTAAGAGTATTCTTAAGGAATCAGTACTTAAAATGAAGCTTTTTAAAAAATCTTCTATAAATCTCCTAAAATTTACATGAACACCTGCCCATATTAATTATATTTATGGTTCAAGACAGTTTGGAAGATTATAATCTATAATTCTGATGTTAAAATAATTGTGATTCTATCTTTGGTGCAGTTTAAAGTCTAATGCATATTTGTCCAATGCATCTTCTTATTTAATAACATAAGATACTTGTCCCTTTAATCCTAGTAGGTATTTTTTTTGTTTTTGTTTTTACAAGGCAGGGTTTCTCTGTATTGTTTTGGAGGCTATTGGTCCAGCCCAGCCTCGAACTCACAGAGATCCGCCTGCCTCTGCCTCCCGAGTGCTGGGATGATTAAAGGCGTGCGCCACCACCGCCCGGCAATCCTAGTAGGTATTTTAAGATCTCAAAATCAAGAATATCTTGCTTCAGTAACAAGAAATATTAAATACTATTGATGAATGCCAGTGAATTTTTTTTTTTTTGGTTTTTTGAGAAAGGGTTTCTCTGTATTGCTTTGGAGGTTGTCCTGGAAGTCACTCTGTAGACCACGCTGACCTCGAACTCACAAAGATCCACCTGCCTCTGCCTTCCGAGTGCTGGGATTAAAGGCATGTGCCACCAGCGCCCTGCGCCAGTGAATTTTTATCCAATTGCATTAACAAAAGAGGTACCTTCTTACAGAAATATTTAAGTTGTTGTCTAAAACAATTATGCATGGATCTATCTTCTGTGTTCTTCAGAGTATCCAAATAATTTAAGAATTCAGGAATTCCCTTTAAAATTATTAGATCAATCATTACTATACCCTTAAGAAGTTTATACGTCAACAGAATACCCTATGACACTAACTACTCGAATGATACACAGAGATGTCCATGACAATCTCAAATTTGAACATGCGCAATGTAAAATTTTTCCTTTGATTAAAATAGAAACCACCTATAACTTGGAAGCTGTTCAGTGTAGGGTTACAGATTCCACCTGTGTTACAAAAAATACACAGTATGTTCAAGATTAGAGTTGGTACAACTTTTTCAAGTTATAAAGTACAGAAAATGTTTTATATAGGAAAAATTAATATTAAATGGATTAAGCTGCACTAAATTCTAAAAGTTTTTTGGCAACCCATGTCTAGGCAGGAAATAGATGTCACTATCATATGGTGTGACTAAAGAGAGTAGGGAATGGCTCAAGGGGCAGGGACATCAATTAGATGCTCTGAGATTAAAACACTAGGAAGTGCTATTGAACCTCCTTAGCAATGAAAGAGTAACAATGGTGATCTGTAGCTGTGGCATTCTCAGATAACCAATAAGCCCACAATGAGGCAACCAGTGATGAAAGGAACTGTAAACCTTGATCTCATTTTGTTCCATATCCTTTCAGTGCATCCAACTGGTTAAAACTCACAAGTCACAGGCTCCTATTAATTACACTCATGTAATTCAGCAGTGTTAGACTCCCAGGTAGAAAGAAACTTAGAAAAAGTTAGACAATGATTTAGTTGAACACACAGGAGTAAGGTCCCTAACATAGCTCCCATATAATGACAATAAGGATTAGAAGATATTCTTAATTCTTTTTTTAATTATGTGAGAATAATGGTATCTCAAAATTAGGAAACTATTAACATATTTGTTTTCTTTCAGAATTTGCAAGAAAGAGAACTATGAAAGATAAAGAGAGGTAAAAATATGTGAAGCAGCATGAGATCTGAATACAGGGTTCATACTTATTCTATTCCCAGTATTTTAATAAACTCTTCCATCATCACTTCATTAGTTTATTACTTTTTGATTCAGCATAATTATTTCCTGAACCTATAAAATATTAAAACAAAGCTGATTTGTTTTTTTTCTGCTACAGAGGTTGACGTAATCACTCAGATCTCCAGGACAAATTGAGTCAATCTGCTTCTAGTGTTAATTTTGTTCTGCTCATGAGAAACTGAATGACGAAATTTTCTTTTTTTTTAATAATTTTTATTTACCTTTTTTAAATTTTATTTTCCAGTTTAAATTTAGATAAGAAACAAGGTTGCTTCACAAGTCAGTTTCAGGTCCCTCTCCCTTTCCCTCCCTTCCTCCCGTGCCCTCCCCCCACCCCCCCCGTTATTCCCTCATTCCCCCAGGGAGGGTGAGGCCCTCCATGGGGGTGTCCATAGTCTGTCATTTCATATAGGGCAGGGCCTAGACCCTTCCCCAAGAGTTCAGGGTGAGAGTGCACCTCACATTGTTCTATGGGAGTCCAAAGTCCGTGTGTATACTTGGGATGGGTACTGATCTGCTGCCCAAGTAAACAGGCATTCTTTATCTATTCAGTAGTGATGATAACGGGTCGTACTTCAGGCGATTGTTGTGAAGACTACAAGAATATTCCGAACACTTAGAAACCGACCTGGCACATGATAAGCATTTCTTACTGCTGGCTAGTAAGAGGTTAATATAACTTTGCCTATTAAAAGATTAGTAATTTTACTTTATTGATATGTTAAATGGCTCTTCATTTGATAGATGTTTGATAAGTCATAGTGAAATTCAGAGAAGTGACAGAAATTACCTTCTGTGTGCTCTTGAACTGGTGGAAGGCAAAAAGGAGCAAGTTAAAGAAAGAAAGATCTTAAAAGTGTTGGATTTCACATGGTTGTAAAAAGAGAATTTACTCCTTACTATGCTTTAGTAGGAAGGACAGAAGCTGCAATTCTCAGAGAAGAGTTCACAATTCATCTGGGTTTTTGTTGCTGCTATTGTGTTTGTTTTGTGGTTTTATTTTTTGCAAAGGAGTCACAAAGAATTTTTAAAGCTGCATATGTACTTCAACATATGGGAGTTGAATTATTGTTTCCATTCAGAAAACACGACGACGACTTTTATATTATAAACTCAGTTCTTAAGCACTCCCTGCATTCTCTGACAGTCCAACACAGCTTCATCTAACCTCTATCCCAGCTGAGCCAGAGCACTAGCTCCTTTCTGATGCTCTCGGGTTCCTGCAGACAAAACACTTTCCTTGATAAAAATAGATTATTAGCTTTCTTTGTTTGGAGGAAATCAAACAGTATGAGAAGCAAAAGCAATGTGCTAAAGCAGATAATCAGCTAATTGAAGCTTTCTCCACAGAATAAGAGAAGAAACCAAAAGGCTATTGATTGAAGCAGAGGAATGAGGACAAGAACACAAGTGTTTTATTGGGATTGGAATTCCCTGTTTGGAGGTTATTGTGAGAACAGCATCAGCTTGTTTGGTGATCATCTATACTTCTTGCCCAAATCAGAGAAATTTGAATGTACTCTGTGGAATTCTCACTCAGGTATAAATGTGCCTTTTGAATGTTTCTTTTGAGTTGTAGTTGTGTGCTCTAAGATTGGAAACCCTGAAGCATCTTTGTTCCTGGTTAGTTTGTGCAGTTTGCTGTTTAATCTATCTCTAAAATGATTGGTGCTTCTCAGCCAGATGTACCTGGTGAAATTGGTGATGGCTTTGCTGTGACCACTGCTAGTGATGGTTCGGGTAGATATACTGGGGAAGAGCATGTTGAAGAAGATAGAGGTGAAAGAAAAGCTAAGGGAAATCCAACATAAGCTACAGGATATTTAGAGATACAAACGGACAGCGCGGGGCAATAGGTAAGAAATCAGGGTGGGGAATGAGAAGTTGAAATTTTGAAATCTCCAAATTTTACATAATTCAAAGTCATCATTAAAATTTGATGCATAAGAATGAAGGACACCTTATCCCCACTAACATTGCAGCTGCACTCTGGTGGTTTGAATGAGAACGGTACCAGCAGACTCATATGATTGAATGTTTGGCCCCAGTTGGGGGGATCCTATGAGAAGGAATAGGAGGTGTGTCCTTGTTGAAAGATATGTGTCACTGGGAATGACTTTGAGATTTCAAAAGTGCATGACATCTCTTGTGCCTGTGGATCAGACGTAAGCTCTCAGCTACTGCTCCAGAATCTGCTGTCAGCCCCCACTAGCACGGAACCCTGAGGGTCAAATTAAATGCTTTCTTTTATAAGTTTCCTTAGCCATGGCATTTTGTCAGGGCAACAGAAATTTAACTATGATGGACACTACCACTAGCTTTCATTTCTTTAGCACTTACTGGATGCCAGATATTATTGTGATCATCTAAATATTTCATCTTTACAACAAACCACAAGGTAGAAATCATTGTTATTCCATACTGCAAATAAAGAAACAGAGTCACAGAAAAGCCAAGAAACATTCTAGATGTCTAACAATTGATTTTTGGCTATAAATTCTCAATTATAGTTTGCACTGTTTTCATAAGTGTATTAAATATATTCTGAAACCGGGTAAGGTGTATTGGTTTGTATTGTGTATGAAATTACAAGAGTAGGTAGTACAAAGAAGGCACACACCTTAAATATACATGGAAGTAGAAAAGAGACAGAGAAAGCAGATTACTTTCTTAGAAATACCATCTGTAAATATTCGAAGAAGTAAGGACTAACACAAAGTAAAATACTAACAGATTCTGAAATAGGAGGTGCTTAACATATTATATATGATAATGACTCAGTGAGAGATATGTAATGAAGGTAATCACAATGGAGTCAGAGAATGGCATATTAAACCTGACATGCAAAAAGTCAAGTAAGCGACTGATGGTCGTGTTCATAAGAACAGCAGAGCCAAGGTGTCTGGGGGAACCTATGAGAGCACCATGATCTCCAGTTTACTGTCAAGGATACATTTAGAGAACATCTGATTTTATTTTCAGAGGTGTGTGTGTATCTGTGTCAGTGTGTGCATGTGTATGTATAAGCACATGTGTACATGGAAGCAGAAATCAAACTTAGATATCATTCCCGAGCAGTCGTCTAACATGTCTTTGAGGCAGGTTCCCTCACTGGGTCCTGAGGCTCATGCATTTAGATAGGCTGCCTCAACAGTAAGTCTTAGCCACTCTCATCTTTCTGCCTTTAGTACTAGGAAAACAAGCATGCAAACATGCCTGACTATTCACATGGGTTCTGGATGTTAAACTTAGGTCTTCTCAGTTGTGGAGTAAACATTTTACCTACTTAACTATGCCCTTAGCCATGATTTTAGATGTTTTAATGTTGCTTGGAAAAATGTAGCCACTTTGAAGAAGTTCTTAATTCATGTTTCATATGGGGTCAATGTTCCTCTCAGGAGGATGTAGTCTAGACAGTGAAGGAGTTTAAGACTGGAAGCATAGGTAATTCGCCAACCTAAGATAGAGCAGCTCCAATTTGAAATGCCTTTTATACTGACATCATCTTCAACATCCCTTTGGAAGAAAGTTTGTTCATTGTAAAACATTGAAGTCTTTATCTAGAATGTGAGAAACATAGACTCAGATTATCTTCAAAAATGAAGTACGCAACGAGGGATGCTCTCTCAGCCTGGACTCTGTGAGAGAGGGCCTAGGCCCTGCCCTGAATGAAATGACAGACTCGGGAGATCCTCCATGGAGGGCCTTACCCTCCCTGGGGATCAGAGTGAGGACTGGGTGGGGGGCTAGAGGGCCTGGTGGGGTGGGTGGGGGAGAGGGCAAGGGAGAGGGAAATGGGATTGATATGTGAAGCAAGCTTGTTTCGTATTTAAATTTTTTAAAAAATGAACAAAAAAAGCCAAAAATGAAGTACCACAGAGGACATATAGCTCAGCCTTGGACTCTAAGTCCTTCTGTCTTTCCCAAGAATGATATCATAGAGTTACAAACTCTTTCATTGAATGAACAAAGGGTTCAAGATTATCTTTTATGCTGTGCTGGAATTTGAGGATACACTACCTCAGCTTGTTCTCTATGCTTCTTTACTGGAATAATTTCTTATTTAGCAGAAGGACATTTTTAGAAACAACATAAAAATGGAAATCTAGAAAGAGCTCATTGACTAAGAAGAAAGGTCAGAAAGAAAGAATAGTAGAATAGTTGATACCTGAGCATTAGGGAGGGACCACACTTTCCTGTCTCTTATTTCCTGAAACATGTCTTGATTATTCTACTTGTGAGCATGTAGTTGATAAAACCACCCTCTTTCTCTCTCAAAGTATCTCACCTAATTGGCAAATAATACAAACAAGTCAAAATTATTCCTTACCTTGAAGAGAACATTTTTTGGAGCTGTATGGGTCAAAACTGATTGAGTTCATATGAAGGTGGAGAGCTGTTTGGGGAATTGGAAATGACCAAGCTCTTTAGACGTGTGGTAGGAAAGAAGTGAGAAATAGAACTTCTCTTATAAAAAACCTAGAGTGAAGTTCAGACCTCGGAGACAGCAGTTACAGGAAGTAGTAAGGAATGGAAAGAGAAAGAGTTAAGATACATTGTTGGACTCACTGATAGTGTCTTATCACTAGGTAGGTGGGCAGTCAAGTATAGAGGATGCTTGATCTGAAGAATAATACCTCTTCTGAATGTACCTAGAGGAATCCTAAAGGAGCTGGCATGGGAAAATATGACTTGCATATTTAGTGGCAGGGATTCAAGGCAGTTTCCAGCATATAAATTGATCCAGGAAATTTTCTATTTCTGTGACCAGATTAATTGGTCACAAGCAAGCTAACTGGTGTGGGTCACTTGGGATATAAGAAAGAGGCAGAGTCCACTTGGTAGAGCCAACAATAGATTATAAGCAACTTGAAAGAAGTTGATTTTATTCCTTTGAATCCCCCAGGATAGATTTTGTATATGTAAGAGTTTGAATGGATTTAAGGGAAAATATCTCAAATTCATCAACCAGAACTCAGTTTTGTGTCTAGTTCTTTAAGGCTCTGCATATTGAATGGCTATTACAAAATTACACTTTCAGGACAGCTAGTATACTGTACCATAATCACATTTGTCCAACCTCCTCCATTGTCATCAGTCTGTGACCATTAGGAGAATAGAGGCTACACTATGGTCTCAAATAATAGCAGTACCTTTGTCATTTAAGCTTCTCAACTCCAATATAAGTTTTCAAAATATCTCATTTTACCCTTGGAATTCGAAGTCCATGTAACAATCCAGGAATTTCTCTATAGCCCTACAATTTGTTAGGATTTGGTCTCCATTCCAGTTGTTGCCTCACTTCAAATCCTGTGGTATAAGTTAGTGGCCTTGACTTCAGTCCTATTGTCCTGTCCTTCCCTCCCCTCCCCTCCCCTCCCCTCTTCCCCTCCCTTCCTCTCCTCTCCTCTTTCTCCCCCACCTCTCTGATTGTATAGTCTTTCTCCTCCCTTTCTTCCTCTCTCCTCATTTTTATCTTCTGCTCAATAACTAACACATAGTCTAGCAAATGGTGACATAGACACCGTGATAACACTGAATGACCATTTGCAAAAACAACAACTGAATAAAGAGTAATCAAGACAGAATCCATTCCAGCTTTCACTAGATTGTGAAATCACCTCTCATAGATCACATATTGCAGCCCTCTAACCACATGTCACTTTAAATGCCAATAAAGCAAATCAAACTGCGTCTTCCCCTATGCAAACATAGTCTACATAAAGTTGATCTTTTCTGGTAACATTATAGAGAATGACTTTAAAGGAGCAAAAATTTTCCTGTATAATGTGACAAGGATAAAGCACAAAATCATGGAAGCTAGCCTTCTTGGTACTTCTGCTAGTGGTACAGATAGTAAAATTCAAATGCAGGTAACAATGATAAAAATTACAGCTAAAGTAAAAAAAATTAAAATTTGAATGAGAGAGTTACTGAAATATCAGGCATGGTATGCTCTTGGAGTTTATCTCACTCTTCTCTGCATTTAATTTATGAAGAGAAAAATTCCTGTGATAGAGTAAGCTGGCAGTTGTGATCATTAACAGAGAGCTATTGCCTATGGGTATGTAATAAAATGTCGTGCATGTTGATTCCTTTTAGCGTTAACTATTTTGAGGTTGTGATTGAAAATTACTGTTGAGTTGCAGATAACACTAGCTGTGTTTCACCAGTGATAAATATAGTAAACTGGTTATAAAAGCAGTTAAGGTATTACTATGTTTGTGTCATTAGATTTACTTTACTGACACAAACAGTTCAAAACAACACACATTTTTATGTAATTTAAGTACTAGCTATTCAACTTACTTTAACAAATAACACCATCCACCGTCCTTTATGCAACTGAAAGAATCCAGGCTTCTTTCGACTTGACTGAACAACTGTCTTTCTTCTATTAAATGGCTTTTCATATCGCTTCAGTAGCACCCTCTGAAAATTAACTTCTTTGTATGTTAAAGGAATTGCTCCTCCAAGGAGGAGAAAAAGAAAAACTATCAAGCTGAAAGGAGGAAGGTAAGTTTATTGGCCATTATATTCTGTGAAACAGATTAAATAAATTCACCATCAAGTATTAGAATTCATCCAACCTTGTAGCAAACAACATCGCCCAAGTACCTGGATGAAATCTATATTAAAATCATCCAACCAGTTCTTTTTGTTGGTAGCATCTCTATTAACACAATGGCCCAACAGAGACTTTTAGTGGAGACTTAGAGGCACAATCTTGGGTGGGAATCCACTTATACCCCTCATACCCTGTGAGGGACTCTGATCATATCAGAAGCAATTTTTGTTATGAATAGAATCCATGGCATGCTATGAAAATTTCATCGGGAAAATATTTTTTTGTGATTCATGCTTCCTAAGCATCTATAAACATGCTCATTTCTAATGTATATAAAGTGACTGAGCAAGGTATGTGTTTAATGGCTGTGCCTTTTCTCAGGTCACAAATACAAGATTCATGTCACACTCTGTTGGCATCTGAGATACTGTTGAAATCTTCTATTTCCCTGTGTGTCAAATTTATGAGGCAATGATTTGGGTTCACAATTTTCTCCTTATGTGAAACTGACTTAGAATCGTATGTCACAAGGTACACCAATTAATGTATTGTTGCAATGAACAAATATCCAAAAGATATTGCTTAGGGGAAGAGTTAATTACTTAGGTTCAGAGTTTCAGAACTATCATTCCATCTCAGTGAGAAGGCTGAAGTTCTCATCACAGTGGACAGAAGAGAGAAAGAGGCAAGCAACAATTATATTCCCAAGGATACCTGACAAGTTACCACCTCCTCCAAGTAGGCCCCTCCTTTTGCCAACTTTTAATCCTTTCATCACATTATCCATCAAGGGATGTATTCATCAATTGGATGAAATTTCCTGTGATCCAATTGTCTCTGGCAGTGACCTCATCCTGAGAGGTATGCCTAACTAACCACCTAGGCACCTCTCAATCCAATTAATTTGATAAGTTTGACCATAGTAAAATTGGGCTTGGTACCTCCCATAGTGGGTTCTCCATTGAGATTACTGTGTAGCATTCGTATTTTGAACCAAACTCTGAAAGTGGTTGTCTGTGTAAGATGTGTTAAAGACTCAGCACAGGGATTATGGAGAATTGATGCTAGATATTCCTTCAGTTAGAAAATAGTATATTTTCTTCTATAAACTGTCTCACTTCTGTTAGAGCTTGACTTTTTGAAACACGGAAATGGGGAATTTATGTTCTTATGAATGAATATAAATGGTAATGTGTGGTTATAATCCATAATTAAAACTCTCTGAAAGAAAATGCTGGGAAACGATGGAAAACATTTGCACAGACAGAGAAACAACACTGCTGCATTTTTGCAGTTGGGAGAGAAAGTCTATTGAATTATTGAAGAATTCAAATAGAAACACCACACAGGCACAATCCTGCTTTATTCACTTTCCAAGCACTTCCAGTGCCCAGCATTAGACATGCAATCTTAGATACACAGTATAGACCTTTAAGAAAGAAAGAGCATCAGGGTTCTAGAGATAAATACTTTCTAAATAAAATCTAGCATCAAATAATTATTTCCTTTTAAATATGGCAATTTTGTGTTGCATTGCAAAGCTCACTTCAGATTCACATGCAAATGTTTTGGTATATGACTTCCGACTACTCTTGTCAAGTTAATGACCTGTTTCTACCAAGCATCCTTGCTATCAAGTGTCATGCTTTTCTAAGTTTCAGTACTCAGTTCTCATCTCACTGTTGACTGTTCTATGCTGCATGGCATTTGAACTAATGCCAGCTTTCCCACATTATTAGAATGTGTGTTCACTGCGTCCTTGAAGCATTTCTTTTGTTCGTGTTCAGTCAGAATGTCCATCTTCAGTAGCCCACTTGGAAATTGCTTTGATAACCTGCTGTCAGCCGTCCTCTTTACATGACCAGTGTATTGAAACTGAATTACCATAAGCATGACTTTCTTTCTCATGTACTGACAGTGCTTTGGGCCCTCGTTAATGCAGATCATTTTGCCATTTAATTTTAAATATAGCATACAGAGGAGGATTGCCCAGAAACTGGATATGACATCAGTGACAGCTCTGCCTGACCATGGTGCAAAGAGGTAGCATTCTCTACTGTCCACCATGCCCTGAGTTCTCAATTGGAATTCAATGGAAGAAGCCAGCATGATCCTATCACAGCTCCTCCCTTTTCTCCTCCTGACATCGTGCTAAATTCCAGTTCTATCTTCTCCAACCCTTTCCCCCTTCTCATCTTGCCACCCAACTGAGAAAAAGAATGTGCTATCACTATACACGAGCTCTCCATAATCAGGTCTTATTCAGGAATCAACTTCTGCCATTCCAAGGGAGGAGTAAAATGGTTTCCATCACAAATTCAATAATCAGGAGTCTTATTTTGAATACGCTACTTATCACAATCTATATTATTTATCATCTCTGTTCCACTATCTGTATATTGTTTTTCTGTTGTCACTGAGTTTGTCATCTCTATGTATGAATGTGTACATGCAATAGTAGAGGTCTTGCAGTGAACTTGTAATGGTGGCCATACCACTTTGGGCATGGCCTCAGGCAGAGGGAAGCAGAAAGATGGAAGCTTGAGGCATGGCTTTCCTTTGTGAGGTCTTTTCTGCTGGGTCAGCTGATCACATAGAAAGGGCAGAGAAACGCTCTGCGGTTCTGTGTATTTTTCTGTGTAAGTGTTCCCCCAATAAACACCCATTTATCATTATGTTGCATATAGTGAAATCATTATACCATGCCTTCATGTGGGTGCATGAGCACATGTAAGCCTGTATGTAAAGACTAAAGGTCAACCTTAGGTATCTTACTCTATTACTCCCCACCACATTTTTGGAGACAGAATCTCTTCACTGATTTGGGTAGACTGGCTGATCAGAGAACCCTGTAAAGTCCCCTTTTTTGACCTCCCAGTACTGAGTCTACATTTGTGACTGTTTTACTTCCAAGCATTGGATTCAAACTTAGATCCTCATGCTTACATAGCAAGTGATTTGTCCACAGAGGCATCGTCATGGACTCCTATCTACATATGTTTAAGTATTTCTTTAAGTATTTCTTTGTAGGATATTAGACTAGATGGTGAGACACTTGTCTGTAAAAGCAGATCTCTCATTTTGTTTAGAAGTTAAAAATGAAAGACAGAGTAAACAAAGATAATCTGACTTTTTCTCCAATCTAATTGAGTTCATGAAATGAAAGGCTTGAGGTGTCTATTCTCAAGTGGGATAAATAAATGAAAGCTAGAATGTTAAAAATATTAAAAAGACAAAGCCACAGTTATCTAGTATCAATGGAGAATGGTATTCTAAATAATAATAGAAAAAATTTTTCAAGTGATTGAAGGCAAGCTTCTTTAAGCACAACCATTCTTTCATTTTAATCACCTGTAATAGCAATCTTCTTAAGGTGCAAGGACATGTCCCAGTCTCCTTAAGTGGAGAACATAGAACATAATTTAACCTTTCCCTGATGCCCTGGGGTTATCTCTATGAACATCAGTGTCTGCATTTTGCAGTAATATGATGATGTCCTCAGGGACTCCTCAATGCACACAGACCTGTCTGACTTAACATAAAATGAGTTCAGAGTAGTGATTTCTTAGAATTAATTTTTTAACCATTGCAGGTTTTAGAGATTTTTTTCTTACTCTCAGATGAATTCCTCATATGTAGCAATGCCCCTCATTTAAATTTTGCTGTGGACTGATAATTCTTATCACCAGAGTATCTGTGTGTATGTGTATGTGTGTGTGAGTGTGAGAATGTGTGTTTGTCTATCTCTGTGTGTCTGTGTGTGTGTGCATGCACCTGTGTGTATGTCTGTGTGCGTGTGTATGTGCACATGCATAGAACAGCTCCAGTGGACACAATATGTATAGTCTCCAACTATGTGAAGTGTGGCATTAAAAAAGGGATACCTATCTCTCATATTAACAATTGCATAGACTTTAAAATGTACAGGCATCCAATTCTATACTGTCCTCTGGTAGCTCTTTACAGAAATGTGAGCCAACACCAACAAGCTGTGTTCCATCTTTGACACCAACATGGTGGAAGGAGAACATGGACTTTCATAAAATGTTTGACTGGTACCTGCTTCCTGTAACATCCACACAAATGTCCTGTCATGCAAGACACCTCCCCAGATGAATATATACAATTCCCTAAAGATTTACTTTATTTACACATATGAGTGCATGTGTGCATGTGTGTGTCTGTGTGTGTCTATTGAGATGTATGCATGCACCTGTTTTGAATGTATTAGTAGATGCGCATGGGTACATTCATTTAAAGGCCAAAGGTTAATTTGGGGTGTCTTCTCCAATCAGTCTTGATCTAATTTTGTGTGATAAGCTCTTTCATTGAACTGGGAGCTCATCAATTCGGCAGGACTGCCTGGCCAATATACCAATACATCTCTCTCCATCCATTTCCCCATGCTAACATAACAGAGTTGCGCATCTGTGCCTGAATATTTTATGTGGGTGCTGAGATCCAAATTCATGTTTATAAATCAAGCACTTGACTCACTGACTCATATCCACAATCATGTGTTTGGTAAATATTACATTTCATTAAAATCACAAATATATTCCTTGTATATAAAGGACAGCTTTTAAAATAATAATGAAACCTAAGCTTATCACTTATAATCACTGATGAAAGAGATTCTAGACCTATTAGTGTGTGTTTAATCATCTTTAGTTATATAAATGACACATGGTATTTATTTACTTTATTTAATACATGCACATAAAAGAATATTCTGAACTTCTTTCCTTCCTTTCCCAACAGAAGAACTAAGAAATCATACTCCTAAACTTCAGAATGGTAATGAGAATGCAAGCCCCACCCCTCCCATTTCATGCCAGTCCTTTTACCCTCCCACAAGTCTTCACACCATATTTAACTTGTTAGATGACACATTAACATCCCTTATACCAAAATATAAACAGGACAGATGAAGAAGAGTATTGGCAATGTTTTCACAGCAAATTACACATTACCGAACGTTCTTTTCATTGTTGGAAATGAGATTTTTAAATTTTTAAGTAGAGTTCTTTGAAAGGGTCCTTCAGTGTTATCTTCAGGAACCAGTTCTGCCCTGAAACACAGTCCAGGAGCCCATGCCGGGCTGTGACAGTTTTTGTGGTTGAGATAGTCTTGATATTTTGTTTGAGCTTGACTTGAGTAATTGGCATTGACCCTTTTGGATCTTGCAATTTGCTAGTGTTTAGCATAATTACATTTATAAAGGACAGAACTTTTATTTCCTCATAAGTAGCTTCCTGTTGTTTTTTTCAAATGTACTTCTTTACTTCATAGAGAAAAGAATGAGAGACTGGATTATCTGGCTCTTCAACATTTCTCGGAGCTCTGTTTGTTAAATACTTCTAAATTGTCAGGGAGTTGTTCCATCTGCCTGGAATCCTTCCACCTCTCCCTCTGTTTAACTCTGGGCCATCCTCACCTACTCATTCTCTGCTTTCCTTGGCAGAGACTCGCGGGTTTTTAAAGACATGTCCTCTTGCTCTTGTGGTATACAAGAATATAGAATAGCTGAAG
Source organism: Mesocricetus auratus (assembly GCF_017639785.1). Classification (NCBI taxonomy): domain Eukaryota; kingdom Metazoa; phylum Chordata; class Mammalia; order Rodentia; family Cricetidae; genus Mesocricetus; species Mesocricetus auratus. Next base: position 4,774,367 of record NW_024429207.1, on the reverse strand, counting down.
TCTATTCTATATAAGAATATGGAATAGCTGAAGTCTATTCTATATTCCTTCACAGTGATCATACCTCACAAAGATATTGGATGGTCTAGAGATACCTTTTCTGATGTACCCCAGAGTAGCTAGGAGTAGGGCCCAAACCATCTGTAAATGAGATGATGTCACAGAACAATGTTAAAGGTGAAGTCTTCACTAAAGTAAATAGTAGAAAAAGTGGCTTAGAGAAAAAGTTTTATTCTTAAGTAAAAACTTTGTATTATAAGCTATAGTTGTTATACATTTAACACATTTTTTGTTCCTTGAAGAAGAATGAGTACCTTTAGGTATATCTTACATTAAAGGTAGATATTTTGATATCAAACTCTTACTGGACAGAAATGGCAATAATTTGGCTCCAATAATACTTGCAAATACCAAGTACTGATATCTAGATCAATGTGCACAAGGAAACTAAAATTAATTTTTCAGTAGAGCTTATAAGCAGCAATACAACTAATTAAGAAATACTGTATTCACATAATCTTACTTGGTGGAATATGATTTAATCCTTAGAATTATAATAATGAAGAATTTTCTAGAATAATGCTGATTTTCAAAGACAGCATTGCTTGTCACTTATGCTTATCAAAGAAATATTATTACCATAATTTAAAGCATTTTCCATGCTTGTAGCCAATCTGTTCCTTGATATAATAGATAAATTCAATCAATTCTAGCCATTTGAATGAACTTTGCTGATATATGTTTTGGTGAATATTTTTATACCTGGAGAATAAAGAGTCAACTATAAAATGATACAGATGGACATCTGAATAAAGACAGATCATGTCTTCCTCCAGTGTTCTCTTCATTGAACTCACTCTATTCAAAAGAAAACATTGATCCTCTGTAAAGACATTGGTTTTTACAAAGGTCACAGAAAACTAACATCAATACAGTATCCCAGCTATTGAAAATTTCTAGTTCCACAGACATGATTCTCTACTTAAAATACACCTATTAGTAGCTGTTTCCATCACAGAAAGCAGATGAAATCACTGTTCAATTAATTGTTTAGCTCTTGATATTTTAAGTATGTTTAGTTTTATTTTAGTTGATGATTAACTTATAAACCTTCAAATACTGGTGAATCTTGGAGATATCATAATAAGAAAGTTACAAATAGGCATGGTTAAGGAAAAAGGTTAGATCTAGAAAAATGATAATAAAACAATATTTATCAAGGAAAGTGTATATCAATAAAATAAAAGTTACTGCTTCCACCTGCCTTATTTCTAAACTGGACTTATGATATTTATTCACATATGATTAAAAATTCCTCTAATGTCACCCATAATAAATAATACATATTCTTATAATTGTGCTATTAAAGATCTTAACCACAACACTAATTATGAAGTCATTAATCTGAAGGGGAGTATCTATATTTTTCTACCAAGAGAAGAAGGTGATGTGGCAAATTGCTTTGACTTCTTTTTAAAAAGATAAGCATTTGAGATAATGACAGTGCTTCATTAATTTTTGATTCTATGATGTCTGACATACAATTCATGTTCATAAATATTTCTTGGGTAAATGAAGGGGATGCATGGAAGGAACAGGAAGGAATTAAGCATGTGTAGGCAATTAAAACAAATAGACGAAGTTCATTTTGTAAGATTATCACGCATTTGATGACATGGGCAAAGACTCTAATAGTCTAGAGTAGTTCACGTTCACGTGTTTTCATTTATTTTCTTCTAAATGTTACTAAATAAAAGGGAAACAAACAAACTAATAAACAATACTGCTGCCTCTACATAGTGAGGTGTATCTGTTACCAGGTAGAATGCACTATTATTCTAAACATCATGTATGATGTATTTGACTGAGTATTTCTCATTGCACATAAACCATCTTTTTCCTACATGCCATCATCCTTTCTCAGTACATTATGTATTTTGGGTGATCAATAAATAATGAAGAATAACAATAACAACAACATCGACAGACCCCTTAGGGATTAGGAAGCTTGCACTCAGGCAAAGGTCTGAGCTAACAGATGGTTTCTTCATTGTGCCTTGAAAGCAAGCCTCGTTGCCTTCAAGAGAACTGCTAACAGCAGTAAATCCCTGAGCAATTGGCCTTCCATCAAAAACAGTCTGTATCCTGTCTCAGGGAGTTCACAGTGAGGGACTTTTGGCAATGACGTCTCAGTTGATCACTCCTGTAATGGGGCAATTATAGTCAGAGAGGTTGTCTGTGATGTAACCCAAACCCTCATTTCTACACAGCTGTGCAGACCATCAACTCAAATTGTATCAAGAAGTCAATTGGGAGCCTGTTCAGAATATGGGATATTTATTGGCTGAGAATGAGGAAAGCCTATTTGTTCAACCACAGCAGAATTTATCTTTGTCAGCTCTGGGCTCAGACATTAAGATCCAAGCAAATAGCAGCACCACCCTGCCAACCAGGCTATTCTGGACTCTCCTCTCCTCTGACCATTCCTGTCCCTCATGTCTCACAACACCCTTACCCAGGGACCCTTTGGTTCACCCCTTGACTCTGTGAGGTTACATTGTACCCCTTTAACTCTTGTGACTTCTCAAATGGATTTGTCAGAGTTTCCATGTTTTGTCAATATATACTGGGGGAAGGATTGCCAATTAGGCAGACAGGCCCAGCTGACATAAGACAGCATGACTGGTAAATAGGTGTTTTCCCCACTTCTTTTGATAACATTTGAGTGCTTGGAAGGAAAACAGAACTAACTTGTGGGAGGCCTTAGAGCAAGAGACTGGCACTCTGGTGATTAAACAGGCCATGTGTATACAATGAACTGTTGTCATGTCTGACCACATTGTCACAAAGAAATAAGGGGGACGAGAGCAAAAATTATAGCCTGGGAACACAGGGAGTCATTATGATTTACATCTGAGATGTTTCCTTGAAGATCATGTGCAAAGGGATTTATCCTCAAGGCAGCAGTCTTTAGAGGCAGAGTATTTGAGAAATATTGATCATAAAGGTGATGGGGAATGTCCTTCTGTATATATGTTTCTCTTATTGGTTAATGAATAAAACACTGTTTGACCATTGAGGCAGGAAGATAGGTGGGGCCAGGAAACAAGGAGAATTCTGGGAAAGGTAGGCAGAGAGGGCCCACCAGAATCATCACCATGTGATCTACCAAAGTAGTTAGAGGCCTGGACCCCTCTACAGTAAGATAAGACTTAGATGAATAGAAATGGGTTAATAATTAAGATAGTCAATAACAAGCCCTAGTCATTGGCCAATAGTTTTATAACTAATATAGTGTCTTTGTGTTTATTTGAGCCTGAGAAGTGCTGCTGGGCCCATGGGGACAAGAATCTCTGCAACATAAAGGCTCTGACCTTGTCAGTGGATTAATTCATTGATCGTTTGCTTCATAGCTTAATAGGCTAAAGTGGTAGAACATTTAGGAGCTGGACTTCTTGGATGAAGTAGATCACTTAGGCACACTACAAAAACTATATATATATACATATATATATATATATATATATATATTTACTAATTGTTTGTTATCTTTGTCTTTTCTTTCTTGCAACAATGAAGGGAGCACTTTTCCTCCACTGTGCACTTCCTCCATGACATGCTGTCATGTCACAGCTGAAAAGAAACCTGGCCAAATCACTATGGACTGAAACATCTCAACTGTGAGATAAAATAAATGCTCCCTCTTATAAATCCTTTGTCTTTGTTATTTAGTCACAGTAGTGGAAAGCCATCTGAATAATAAATGGAGATTATGAAAAGGATCCAGAACAAGCATATGAAGTAGGAATCAGAAAGGCAGAAAGAGATGGTTGTGATCAGAGAAGGAAAAACCAAACTTTAAGAATTTATCGCAAAACTAATAGATAAAGACCTGAAGATATGACTCAGTATTTGCCTACCATGCTCAGATTGCAATACTACAGAATAAACAAATAACAAATGAAATGATAATGATAATGGGTGATAAAATTATTGGTTTGTTGGCTAGTGTTGCCAACTCAAAAGGATCCAGAATCACTTGAAAGTAAACTTAGATAAAGCCTGTGAGAGATTAGCTAGATTATGCTAATTGAGTTAGAAACACAGACCCCAACTGTGTACCACATCATTCCATGAATTGATGTCCTAGATCGAATAAACACGAAAGAGAAAGCTGAGCGGGGCATTTGTTTATCTTGGTTTCCGGACTGTGGACACTTGACCAGCTTCTTTCTCCCTGCTTCTGCCTCCATGACATCCCCACCATGATGGGGTGTTCGTATAACCTTGAGCCCCAATAAACCATTTCTTTCTTAAGTGACTTTGTGGGAATTTTCATTAAAGCAACAAGTGACTCATAAAACTTGAATTAATTTTCTTTGTTTTATGAGACAGGGTTTATCTGTGGTTTTTTTTTAAAGTCTAAGAAAACTTAACTCAAGACCACTTCCTTATGTTCAGTGATGAGAAATTAGGACTGGGGCCTACTAGGGTTATGTCTGTGAGTGGTTGATCAAGTGCCCACAGCTGCAAGTGAGGTCTCCTGGATGTACAACTCTGGGTTGTGTTACCTACTGATACAGAATGAACACCAAATTTACTTATCATCAACTGACCTTATCATGCATTTGATGTGATAAGATACATAAGCAATGGTGTCTAGGTCCACTCTGGTAGACCATCAGTTACTTGTTGCAAATTCTCATCTTTGTTTAGAGTGTAAAGGAAAAACACATTGATCGGCTGTGTGTGACTTTCATAAGTTTTAGACATTCAGTAAGAGACCAATAGTGGGAAAACATTAGTGTAACTGGGGAGTCAATTTAGATCTTAATTTTGAAAGAATGTAGACCAAACAGCAGGAATCAATCCTAAACCTTGGCTTAATCACAGATTGGAAGAAAATAAGCTGACTCATCTCAAGGGCAATAATGAAAACAATTAGTGATAATGTTTCTAACTTGAACTGTAATTTATGGACTAATCTAATCACCATTTATCGAAATTTTCTAACATCCACCAAGAGACAGTGAGGCATGTTCAGAGAGCATCAACAGATGTTCATAATTCCTTTAATTATCAAAAAGACATGGGCTACATTCCTAACACTGTAACAAGAGGCAGCCTGACAAATAACCAGTAATCAAATTATTCTTAAAATAATGATGGTTTTGTGAACATTTGTCCCTGTATGTGAATGTACATTGATGCTGAAAAGTCACATTCATTGTTTGAGTCCTAAATTATGAATCCACATGTTAAAATATACATTATAGTTAGAAATAAAGATCTGACTATGTGAAGCCAAAATAGAGACCATGAGGAAGTATATGTTTTTTTCAAGCACATACAGTAAATACACCTTCTGAATCTTCACCAAAATTTTAAGTGTACCATACCATTTCCAGCAAGCTACTATTTACATATGCTTTTTAATATACTAAATTATTGACTGGCTAACATCAATGTGTACTTTATGCAAAGAACTATTATCTGGATTATGAAGCAGTCTGAGAACAGACTATGTATATAAATTCCAACAACCTCCTGCGTGCTGTCTTAATTGGGAATCTTTCAGCTCCAGTTGTAATAATGTGTTAATTGTGTTATGAAATTAATGTTGTTAAATAAGATCACCTGTTTGATATTTATTTGCATTACTTAAAAGTGACAGAAATGTAATTATAGATGGAGTCAGAAACTGAAAAAAATTAAAATGATCTTAATTCAGACAAATATGAGGAAGTTAATGCAGTAAGGGTGATTTCTATATACATCTCTTTAGTTTGTCCAGAACTGATTCCAAATGCAATGACTTCTTATGCCTTAATTCTTGATTTCTAAATGTCTGCACTGTATTCCACATAACCCCCATCTTTAACTTAGACAATTATCAAAAGCTTCAGCTTTCTGTCTTTATTTTTATTTCTTAAAAACCATTCTCCACATAGCACACTTGATAGTCAACTCATTCCAGTTTGTGAATGAAAATATTTAAAATTTCAGACTATTTTGAGCTGCCTGTTTCAATATGTCAATTACTTAAAAACAACAGCAACAAACTATGTTCTCTTGGGCTCTTTTCCTTCTGTTGGTTTGTCTTGCCTAACTTTGATGTGATAGCTTTTGTTTGATCTTGTTACCGTTTATTTTATTATTATCTCTTAGAAGCCTGTTTTTTCTAATGAGAGAGAACAAGGGAGTGAATACAGGAGGTGGGGAGGAATAGAGGGAGGGGAACACAATTAAGATACATTATGTTTAAAAAGAAACTGTTTTAATAAAAAGAAAAAGATCTATGTATGTTTATAACTAAGTTATATTACATACAAGAGTAATTTTCAAATCCCATAACTTCTTTATTGTCCTAGTATATTCTAATGTTGCCTAAGATCTTAGGATTATGGATACCTACACTTTGCATGCTGTAATGGCATACAGAAAGCAGAAAATCTTGACAGTCTTCAATCTCTACATCCAGTGATACTATGTGATTGTTTAAAACTAGCCACTGTGGTGACATTTCTACTACAGGAATTATCAAAAGCTAAACCTGAGACCTGATCTACTCTTTTATTGATTGTCTGACCATAATGACAGCACCGGAGACTTTATTAATAAAGATGATTCTACAAATAATGCCCTAAGTCTAGAGTCACTTTAATAGCAAAACAAATAAGTAAATATATACACAGAAGACAAATCCTGAAATCATCATCTAATGTCTGGGAACTCTTCTATGTCTCACCTAAGTAGGTACCAAGCCGACGACTCAGTGGCATCATGACATATGTTTTTGCCCCTTCAGCTCCATGCTGCCTATTATTGGCAATAACAATATCTCTAGTTACATGTCAGGATGAAATGTTTTGGAAATGTTTCTCATGTCTGTAAAATATTGTAGGTGCTCAAACAAATCTCTTGAATGAACTCATGAGCAGAACCCAATATCCAGTAGTGTCAGTTTCCCTCGTGATCAGCAAGAGCTTTTCTTGGCTTCTAGATCTCAGTTATTTCGGAGACTTGAGATGCTTTAAGTCCATTGCCATGCAGCCATCATGTTGAAGCCTTTCACAATCTTTTAAAATATTTAAACATTGTAACTATCTTTTGTGTGTGTGTGTGTGTGTGTGTGTGTGTGTGTGTGTGTGTGTGTGTGGTAAATTAAGCCTGAATACTCTGAAAGAGCATTACATGCTCTTACTGAACAGTCCCTCTAGCCCCAGGTCAAACCATTTCTACAAACCACTGGAGAACTGCATTATAGAAAGTTGAAAATAAAATAAAATTGTGTCATATGTCTTGAATAAGTGTCTTAAAATTTTAGGGACCTTTAATATGTGATGCTTGTGTGTTTTCTTCCACATTAAATGAGTTGTGCTGGAGATCTCTGTTAAATTGGGAATGCCAATTAAAGTCTAATGGTTAATCTTCAGGAAATAAGAAGTGTTCCATACACCATGCAAAATTGTCTTCCACTGCATTAACAAAAAACGATTAGTTAACTAGCTAAACAGATTAAACACAGAGTGTATTGGGAAATGAATAGGCCTTAACTTTAATAGTATGGAATATTCTTTTACTTAAATTTTATGACTCCCATCTAGTTTCATTTAAAATGTCAAAACTGGAATGCTAGTGACATTCATTTCGTAATAGTGTTTGAAACATATGCAGTAAAAGGGGTTGTAATAATAATACTACAAATTACATGCTTATTTTTCCAGATCATACCTAATAGACTGTAATATCATTTTCAGTCACAGTTCACTGGAGTTAAATTTAAAGCATAATATTAAAGTCAAGGTCCCTTCACATCTAATTAGATATTAGAAACAAATGTAGCAAGGTCTGCATTCTGTTAAATATATGCAAATAATTCCTCAGTGGCAATGGACAATTTAACAACATGAAAGGTGAAAGTCGCCCACTGTAAAGGTATACAATAAATTACAGCAGATTTACACTCAGCAGTGTGCAACATGACATCTCAGTTGTTGTAGGACACACCACAGCATAAATTGTAACCAGCTTGTCTCACATTGCAAAATATTCAGGACAAACATAGAATATTTTATGCTTCGAAGCCTAAGTTCTGGAAATTATGCCAGAGAGTAAGGCAGTTCAACAAAGCACCTATCACTGTGGTATGGATAGCGCCGTTGCAAATCTTGGCAGAGTCATTTATTTTCAGGGACAGTGGGGAAACATTAAAAAGAATGCATTTGTACGTTCTTTGAAAATTCACATAAATAAGTCCTAGCTATAGACTGTATTTAGAAGGCAACACTAAGTGTATGTATGTGTGTGTGTGTGTGTGTGTATTTTTTTATTCATACCTATCATCGATAATGGTTTTGCTGTATATCCACCCTAAGAAATGGATGGGTAATGATACATCCCTGAGGTTCCATCTAATACAATCATAGTTACATTTTTTCTACTTTTACTTTTTACCATCTTCCTAAAAATGAGATCAGAGAGAAAAGGTGGCTATACATCAGCCTGCCATGCACTTTGACATGCTGACTGGAGTTTTTCAGTCAAATTTATATGATTGACACTCCATGGACCAATCTTATTCTTATTCTCTCTTCAAGCCTCATTGTACTCCTTGTACAGCCATAAAATAAGACTTCAAATGTTTTTCTTGTAGTATCTTATAATAATACAAGCACTAAGATAATTACACTTTCTCTTCTTAGCCACCATTATATTAAAAATTGAAATAATTGTAACAGTAATCAACAAATCAATGAGTTTTTGTAACAGCTTTTACTTTGAAACAATTATTATCTCCATGCAATGTTACATAGCAATTTTAGAAAATAGTTTTTTTACTTCATTTATAAACTGTAATTATAATCATTTAAAGACAAAGATCTTGAAATATGATCATACATTCTCTGGGTGGTAAATCTTGAAAGATGTAGCAACTGCACTGTTCCCCAAATCATTATCTTGCAAAAGGACATGTTTCTAGATACATTGCCATAACATTGAATCAGTAGAAATACACTCCATCCTACATTTCATCTCTCTGTTTTTCTTTTTTTCTACCTCAGTACAGATATCAAACAGAGGGCTTTATCTGTGTAAGACAGGTACTCTACCACTGAGCTAGAGTCCTAACGAACATTTTTTTATTGTACAGCTAAGAATTGTAAAATTGTTTTCCTGGGACAGTTGTCTAATAATAGGAAATCACTAGGGCAAATCCTGTTTCCATAGTATCCCTGAATTCATTCCTACTATGCCTGATTTATTGTCAGACCGAGATCAGAACATAATGTTGGCATCATGAAGGACCTTGCCTCCATTGATATTCATGGAGGAAACTTTTATCTGATAATAGAGAAAAAGTTCTTTACTGTAGCTTAAATTGCTTTGGCTTGAGAATATTGCCATTGAAATTGAGAATAATTAAAATTAAAATCTATGTCTATATTAACTTAGGGGGTAATCCATTTTATCCTTCAAAACATCTAGGAGTGAAAAATTGGAATCTAAATTCACATTTCATCCCCTAAATTAGATGAAGAAATGGCAAAAGGGGAAAATAAAAGAAGCCTAATTTCTGTGATTACATATTAGTAGAATCATTATTAATCTGTGTTGATAATGATCTGGGCAAAGATCTCATTGCGAGGCAAAAATAGAACATTTCATACTATTTCTGGGTCCATTAGGTGTCAATTTTTTGCTTTGGAACAATCAAGGTAACAAATGAATTCATTTTAGGGTTTATATTTCTCCTGGAAAATTACTGTTGGATAGATGTAGGAAATAAAAGTGCAAAGGATAAGATTCAAAGCGGGAGCTATCTTTGCAAAAATATTTAGTTCTGCATATCTAAGCATTTTCAAGTTGCTAGCATTTTAGCACATCATCATTTCTGCAACAGAACAAGGCCACTAACATTAACATTTGCTCTAACACCTGATGAGCTGGACAAGTAGGGAGCCTTAGAACCTAGTTATAATTCCAAAATAATATATGGAAACCTGGGTGTAGAGGAAACGGTGAGAAAGCAGTAGCTGCTTCCTAGTGAGTGTGATGAGTAAGGCAGAAAAGAGTTTGAAGGAATAACTTAAAATAATTGCCCAAACTGCACATGTGCAGACCCTAGTAAACCATGCAATATATTCTCAAGGAAGAACAGTGCTTTTCAATGAATCTGGTTATAAGTGAGAGACAATTATGAACAATATAAATGTTATTTAAAATTAGCATGTTGGCTAAATTACTAAATTACAGTTGACTGTACAAAAACCAAGATTCCAAATATGTCTGTGAGTGAACATCTTGGTTCTTGTTTGAGTTCTCATCTTTATTCAATACCTATTATTTTTATGTATCTGTATTTGTATGAATATGTATAAATGGAGGTCTTCTCATAAACCAGCAGAGTGCATCTTATACCCTGGAGCTGGAGTTACAGGGATGGGGTTCTCTGTAGGACTAACAAATTCTATTAAAAAGGGCAATGTCTCCAGTGCCTGGAATTTCAATAGCTGAACTTAACCACCACAAGGATCTACAGCAAGCCCCATCCTCTTTCTAGATTGTCATTTATTTGATTTAAAAGATAAGACATGCCCAGGTAAGGCCTGAGGAGTTCCCTTTATTTTCAAGAAAAGACCACTCATTCAAAAAACTTTGGACCTAAATCAGTAAAAAGTCTTTCAAACTTAGTCAATTGCAGTCTGCAGTAATATGTCTAATATGAGGAAACGAGTATTACAATTAATTTAAAAAGACATTTCTACAAATTGTTTACAACTAAAAATAGATCAAATGTCATGGTGGGCTATTACTGGAACCTTCTCCCTAACATCATCTCTTGAATGTGCCCAGGTATTTTCCACAGGGATTGTATAGATAAATCCAATTGTAATTCCTCAACCATGCTTTAAAACGTAGTTGCAACCATTTTTCCTCTGCAAACCCTTTTATTTTTCAGAGCTGATAACATGGGAGAACAATGGATTGATTTTAAGTCTCAGTTCTTTGTTTTCCAAGGCCCTCCCTCCCACCTCCTGGCAGAGCAGCCACAGAAGCCTAGAGGAGGGGTGGGAGGAGGCATGACAAGCAGGGAGCTCACACCTTTCATAATGGCTTGTGAACAATCAAGAGCTGATGGTATTAGTGAAAGGTTATTATTTGAATTAATCATACGAGTTTAAAACAACTTGGCATTTCAAAATGTTTCTGGGTAGGCGTAGTTTTCAAACTGCAACTGCCACAGAGTGTAATCGCAGGCATGGAGGGAGGGGAAGAGAGAAGGAGGTGGGAAATGTCTGAAAAGCAGCCTCCACTGTGTTTTTAGGGGACAGTTAAGCAGGTGCTAGACAGATCCCAGCAATTTGGTGATCCTTTTGATGTGTTGAGAGAAAGAGAATACACAGGGGGGGGGGAGGAACACATGGTTATAGGAAGAAAGAGAAGGCAGAACAGGGAGGAGGAAAAGATGGCCTGAGTTTCTGGATGTAGGTTTGCTTACAGGAGATTTGGGTTAATGCATCACAGCTTTTCTCTTCCTAGTTAGGGGAGATTCACTTTTTATCATCTAAGAATTGAACTGCTCAAATGAGATCATACATGCAGTGTGGGGAACATTGATTATCCGTGATCAGTTTAAGAAGGGGACCATAGTATTTTGAAGGATTGACATAGAAATTCTCTCTCTCCTAAATAATAAGCAATGGCTCAACTAAGCACACACTCGTTGAGTCCAACCTATTATGCAGGCAGGCCTTTGTCAAGCACACAGGGTAACCTCAGCTTCTGACATAGAGTGTTGAATCAGTAAATCTTAATGTCTAGCACCCCATTGATCTAGTGGAGGGAAAATTCAGAAGCAAACCATTTCGATGAGCCATGAAAAGTGGAAGGTGGAGCCCACACAATTTGAGGCAGAGTAAGGCAGAAGACCATGGGGCTGAAGCTGCTCTTCCCTCTGGGCTGAGCTTCACAAAAAAAGCAAAAGCACACAGCCGCCTTGTGAACAACCTCAAAGGATCTGGGAACCTATAAGCATGCAGTTTTTGGCCTCTGTGACTAAAATATGTGAGAGACCCGATTTCTAGGATGTCTTGCCTTGTTATCAGGCATGTAAGATACAGGATATATTATATCTTAGATCCATATTAGGATATTATATCATATATCTTGGATTAGAACAAGAGATGGTAAAGTGGCTTGGCTGACAATTTTACATCTTACAAAGGAGTTTATACTCCTTTTTGTAAGGAAAGAAGTTTATAGATGAACATCTTATGTATATCAAAAGATTTTAGTATAGCCATGTTGGAACAAATAGAGAAGGGATAAAAATTATTTTTTCCAGATGGAAGACCAAAATGTGTTTTGTCTGACACATAAGAGTCAAGACACACCTTAGGTCCCTGCCTAAGTCGGAATAAGAAATCATCAGCACCGTGAAATCCTTCGAGTGGCCTTGTCTGTTCTCCAGCACTCACTTGTCCCAAATCGTGCTTGTCACAATGTCTACAGACTGTCAACTGTCACCTTAAAATTAACATGCTTGAAAGCATACTAACTAGGCAGAAGAGCTGGTAACCAGGTTGTCACTGCTCCCCTCCCAATAATAATAATTCAATGGCTTTGAGCATCCATGTTTGTGTGTTTCCTAAATGAAATAAGCTAGAGAATTAGAAGTCAAATAATACTTTAGCTGCACTTCATTAGGCAGGGATATTAATGACAAGGCAGATAGCTATTTTTTGGTTCATGCACTTAATCACAAAATTTTGAGATAGAAGTATAATTGCATTAATGACTTTTTTGTGTATGCTCCTTGATGCTCGTGCTTTGTAGCAAAGGTACATTAATGGCACTCGCCCTCCAGTTATTGTCTGATAAATCCATGAATCAAAAAAAAAGATAAGAGAGCTTTAATGGTCCAATATTTTAGAGTCTGTGGAGTCATTTAGAGTTGTGAAATAATTTATGATTTTTCAGGAATATTATTGCCTAAAATAACTCAAAGAGAGCAACAGTTAAATGCGTAAAACTTCAGGTTTTCCCCCAAGGCACTAGAATTTGATGAATTTACCAAAGGTTTTAAAACAAGTGTTCATCATATATTTAATGACAAGTCACTTTGAATATTAATTGTTATCTGAAACATCTTTGTGCTTTCCCCATGATGATTCATTTTAAAAGGAATAAAACAAATGATGGTTTGTAAGGTAACACTTAAAACACCTGCATAACTGGCAATTTAACGTGTAAGTTATAAAAAGATCTAAAATCTTACAGTTTCCAAGATTCATGAAATGAGAGAACTACATTTTATATGATTTTAAAATAAATTAAAAAGTACCTAACAAAACAAAGAAACAAGCAAACAAAACCCTTGCTGGTACCTGTTATAACCCAGTCCTCAGGGTACTGAGGCAAAAGGGACATCAGCTGGAAACCAATCTGTGCTATATATCAATACTTTACTTGAACAATAACAGAAAAGAAAGAAAGAAATGAAAAAGAAAATAGAAGGAAGGGGAAGAAAGCAACAATCCAAAAACTTCCCACGAAGAAAGAGGAGAAAACAGCATCACTGATTTCACTTCTCACAAACTACTAAACTCATATCTTTTCATCCTAGATGATAGCTATAATTTATTTAATATACATTTATTGTACACCTTGATTCTTGAAACTCTGGAATGAACAAAGTTGGCAATTCCAATGGAGGCAAAAACATATAAATAGCAGTATCAGCATCCCTTACTAATGCCCCTGCATGTGTTTATTTTGCTGTAAATACCGTTTGCAGGAGGTTTAAAGCATCAGCTTAGGCCTGATACATGCCCTGCCAGGTATCTCTTTGAAAGAAAGCTCTTTGGGAAGGATCTTTTGCACATTTAATCGCTAGTTTTGTTTTGCTTTAGAAAAGCAACAGCAGCAGCCAAAGTCCCTGCTGCCTATGTGATTATGTGGAATAGCCCTGCAGTAGCCAGGGAGCAGTTTCCATCCACTCCTGATTTACCAAGCTGGATCAGAATGCCCTGTGGGTTTTGCTGATTTTGAAATGGACATTTAGCACCCCACAGCATATTTAGAAGAGTATGGGCAGCCAAAGCAGACTGTTCTCCTACATGCCACTCAAATATGCCATATGCCTACCTACATTATGGGTGAGCTGTTTCCATCACTGTGTTGTATTGTGGGAGAAACAGAAGCAGAAATAAAGATCTAGAATGAAAACTGAAATAATTACAAATCACAAACGCACACAGATTCATAGATATTTGCACACATATACATGTGTGTGGTATGTCTGTATATACAGTTTGATTTCTTTTTTTTTATTAATATTTTTTTATTTTCCATTTTAAATTTAGATAAGAAACAAGGTTGCTTCACAAGTCAGTACTAGGTCCCTCTCCCTTTCCCTCCCCTCCTCCCGTGCCCTCCCCCCCATCCCCCCTAGAGGAAACCATCCTGAGTGAGGTAACCCAGTCACAAAAAGAGAAACATGGCATGTACTCTCTCATATATGGATTTTAGACATAGATCTGGGGAGTGCCAGCCTACAATCCTATTGCCAGAGAGTCTGGGATACAGTTTGATTTCTTATTTACAACATTGAAGGCCTACTGAGATTTTCATACAAAATCTAAAAGACATAGTGTTTAATGTTATGAGAATGGATTGTTTTTCTTTGCCTTGAACTAGTCAATTTCATTGTTTTGTGATTCAACGCTGTTAGTTGACAATGAGCCTTTTGGATTTCTACGATCATACAAGTAAAGAATTTACTAAACTCCCTTGAAAGTTTTGTTGTCTTAGACAATATTCTTCTGCTGTGAAGAGATACCATGACCATGGAAATTCTTTTATGAAGGAAAGCATTTAATTGGGGCTGGCTTATAGGTGCACAAATTTAGTCTAGTGTCGTCATGGTGAGAAGTGTGGCAGCATGCAGGCAGACATGGTGCTGGAGAAGTAGTTGAGAGTTCTACATCTGGATCTGCAGACAGAGGAGCAGAGAGCCGCTGGGCCTGACTTAGATTTTTGAAATCTCAAAACCCACCCCATACTTCCTCCAACAAGACCACACCTACCCCAATAAGGCCACACCTCTTAACCCTTCTCAAGCAGTAACAATCCTTGATGACTAAGCATTTTAAATATATGAGCTTTGGAGGCTGTTTTGTTTGAAACCACCATAGTAAATCTATTTCAGACATTTTCAGCTCTACCAAGAACAAATGAGTCTTTAATATAACTGTCTATCATTTGGTAAAGAGTGGATATAAACTTTCCATAGCTATTAAGTCATCCTTCCAATTCTAAATAGCAATTTAATTTTTAATTAAAAAATTTAAAAACATTTCCTTTATGTTAGGTATATGAATGACACTGCTCTGGATAAAAGGGAACAATATTCATAAGCACACAAGTAAGGAGAATGAATTAATGTTTGGGAATGTAATTTCTGAAACATTTATGTCAGCAACCAATGCTTAAGCCAAGAAATTAATCTCATTCAGTCATCAATACCAATCTTCAATATCCCTTATTCATGTGAAATGAGATTTATGGTAGCCTGACCTGTCCCATTGGCCACTAGAAAACCACAATCATAAACGACCTTTTTATATTTATCAAGAAGTATATCCACTGAGTTTTTTCACATTCTTATTTCAAGGCAATTACCAAGTCACATGTGACATAATCTAGGTCAGATATAGATATTCTAAAGTAGCCTCTAGGAATGACAATGCTGATATAAACCAGTGACCAACATGTATAGGATTTTCACTATTAAATTATAAAGCAGTAATTATTTCATGGCTGTTGTAAACCAAGGAATGGGTTTATTTATCTAGCTCAGTTACCTATTGGCTAATTTAGTTTTTGCCAACACAGATCAATGCTAATTTTGTTCATGTAATTATTATGTGGAATAGGAAGCTCTAGAAGAAAAAAACAAAGACTTTTTTTGCTGGCACTTCCTCAGGACTTTCTCTCTCTCACTTGGGAGACTTATGGTAGCAGTTCTAGTAGTCATTTCATAATAGAAATTGCTCTTTGATTCAAAACATAGAGACCACAGAAATGGTTTCTCAATGATACCAGCACCAACTAATTGCAATTTCTGTCAAATGCTTAGAGAAACTATTATCCTCCCACAAAACAGTTTAAAATTTTTCTGCCTATTATAAATGTGCAATCAGGTAAGGAATTCTATTTATTTCTTTTCGTCTTGATGTTACTCTGAATACAACACTAAATGAATGGATAATTCCCTAGGCTGAAGAACTAAAAGTCAGAGTGACTTTCTACTACATTTTTGGTGATTATTATTAGTAATGATTATTGAGATACTAATATAGTTATATTTCCCTTTCCTGCTTCCAAACTATCTCATATACTCTTCCCTCATTCTTCACATTCATTGACTCTTTGACTCATTAACTGTTACCACACACACACACACTCTCTCTCTCTCTCTCTCTTTCTCTCAAATACACACACACTCACACACATACACACACAAGTATATATTCCTAAATATGACTTAGTGCATATAGTGTTACATGTTTCCATGTTTTCAGGGCTACACTACTTAGCACTGGACAAACAATTGGTGTGCTTTACTCTGGGGAAGACAACCTCACCCTCTTCCTGTTTTCCTCACTTGCCTGTAGCACTTTGTGTAGGGTTGAGGCATCTTAGACTTTCCCCCATCCACATTGGCATATCCATTATATTTTAAAGGCAATGATTAGAAAACATCTGCATTCTAAAAATTGCTCATATTTTAAAAGAATGAAAAAATGTTATGCTAAAATGCTAAAAATGTAATTCATAATTGATGACTTTATAAAATAAAATCGGAGTTAAGCTCATTCGATATTTATTTATATATCATTTAATATATCCCATGTGACAAACAATACATACAGTATATGACTTTTTCTCTCTTACATTATAATTAATTAATAAAGAAACATCCATGTCCAAAACCATCCCCCCTTGCTCATGTTACCCTTCTGCACAGACTTAGTCAGAACATTGTCTTTACTGAAATTCTGTAAGAGACTCACTAAAACAAAAAGTCTTGACAATAATCTCCTATATTTTAGAGTTTAATTATTAAATAATTTCTACATGAGTCAATTTTCAAATCAGATAAATATATCTCTACCTTCATGACATGTATCATATGTATCGTTAATCTGTTGATTTCTTTTCTCTCAACCCAGGATGCACAAAATACTCCATTCAGTAACTTAGGTATCAACAATCTATTTCTTTATTCCCCTTGCTCATACCTGGTCAGTGCTGAAGATAGCACAAATATATATGCGATTTGTCTACTTGCACACTTGCAGGTAGCTAACTTTAACGGAAGAAAAGTAAATAAATAAAAATGTCTTGTCAATAATAACTTTTTAAGATCTAGAATACTGAGGGTACAATTGAGGTTAACTATCTTGAATTACTTGCATTATCAGTTTAATTGAATTAATTAGGATAAAGAGGAAGGATGAGAAATATTCAAACAGAGAAATATCATGGTCACATACCAGAAAATGTAAAAGAGGATGATGTAGATCAAAAAAAAAAAAACAAAGAAAGAGAATAGATAGTTGAAGGAGCAAAAGTCAGTTCTCAAGCAAAGGAGGAGACAAAATACTGTGTCTGAGACTGGAATGGGAATTGGAGACCAGACCATTTATTACATATGGACCATAGTAAAAATTATGCATCTCCCTACTAAGTAATTCAAATGTTCAACTTGCAGGGTCATGTTCATGGGCTGAATATTTTCACTCTTTTCAGCCTCTAGACTCTCATGTCTTCAGAAGAGTGATGTTCAGGTTCACTGCTGCTCAGAGTTGCTATTATATTTTTATGTTCAACTTATTTTAGCTTTTTTTCTACTTCTCCACAGTTATGAACTCTTTCTTTCCTCATTATCCTTACCCAGCATGCTCATCATGAAATTGGTGAGAAAATGGAAGTCAGCAGACAAAAAGTATCCTAACTTCAGTCTCAGAAAAGCACTTGTGTTTGCAATCACTTTCTCCTTTAACAAGTTTTTTTTCCTATAATAAAATCATATTCTCATCCCATTCGATTTCATATCCTCGGGAGCTTTAAAAATCATTCTTAATGTTTTCCCTGTATTTTTACTTATTATAATTCAAAAATTTTATCACAAAACCATAAAATTTCTCTAAGGAAATGTGAATCTCCAAACTTTTGAGGATCATCCTGACACTATAATTGAAAAAAAATATGCTCAGGATTATTTGTGTTATATGTGATTGTGAAACATGGATGAATTCTGTGCTTAGTTAGGTCTGGAACTTATTTCCTGGACATCTCATTCCACATGAACAAATATTCCAAATCCACAAAAGGGACTGAAACACTGTTGACCTCAAGCTATTTGGATATAAGCAGTTCAAGCTCTACTATACTTAGGGAAAATATTGCCATTTGAGACTTACCTGGTTCTCCTTGCTACCCCAATCTCCAGACAAACTTAGCTATTTAGATATCCTTAATTATTGCATGATGATTTTTAGTATGATGTTATCATGTGTTTGGTATTTATACCTATGTTTTTATAATTTGATAAAATGTAAGTTTGCAATACTTTGCTTATTGTTGCAATCTCACTGTCTTGACCTGAAATAAGATTTTAGCTTAGATGCTGATTTTATGATTGAATGAATACATGAGTAAGGGAGGGAGGGAGGATGGGAGAGAGGGAGGGAGGGAGGGGGACGGAGGGAGGGAGTGAATTAATAGGGGTAAATTGATGTTCCTGGCTATATGGACACAGAGTTGATAATATTGCTCTTGAATTAATTTGATGGTAAACTCTCAGATCCAGGTTTCTTTTGCTTCTAGATCTAGTTCTTTGGAAAACTGTGTATTTAGTATAATGATTATCCATAGGGTTATCATTGAGTTTATTTCACAGAACTCAATCGATGTTTGCTGAATGCTTTGATATAGGTAGAATATAAAGAATTTCACAGGTGAATAATCAGAAATGCTCAACAATAGTTGGCTTAATCTGTAAAGGTTGGCATGAGATGAGAAAGAATATGATATTTCTCTTAGTTCAATGAAAGTAAACCAGGAAGCATGGTTTAACACTCAGCTCATTAGTTTCTTAGAGTCAATGATCTCTATTAGAATTTTCTGTTTTCTAAAATATTGGAAGACAATAATGTAAAAGGAAAAGTTCATTGTGAGAAGGAGAGCGGTAGGATGAAATCTTGACATGCGGCCATTAGGCACTTTTCTGGGTACTGTTGGGTGCTGCAGTATCTCATTCTCTGAAGACTGTTAAGACTTGATGACAGTTTAGGTATAGTTCTGCCTAGAGCCATAAAAACTAATTGGGTTAGCCCTCTACTTATCCACTTCCACTGTGAATAGTGCTACAGGAATTTTCCCTGGAGATGGCCCATAGCAACCAGGACAATGTAGATACACATCCAGGAACTTCAATAATCAGCTGTCATAAGACACATGGTAAAGAAGAGCTTGTTAGAAATCCATAGTACTTGAAGACTCTGAAAATGTGTATATAACTGGATTGTCTTTTATAGTATTATTAAAATAGTATTAGGAAAATCCTATTCCTTGCTTTCATAAAAAACAGTCAGCTATTTGGAGAGGCTATTGGTGTCTAACATGGTATTGATGTATAGAATGCGTAGCTGTTCTTTTAGGATTTAGCAACTAACAGGATAGATAAAAATCAGTGAAATGATTACAGACACATGTACAAAAACCATAAAAAGAGAAAGTAAGTTCAATCATAAAATTCTGGAAATGCCAGGAAAAAGATATGTAAATAATAATGAAGAAAAGCTTAGATGCTATGTAGAGAGAAAATGATGTTTTTGTCAAAGAGATGAGGGAATTTATGTCAAACAGTTAGAAAGACTTATGAGACCTCAATGTCAAAGAGTTAAGAGAAAGATTTACTAAGGATACAATAGAAAAAGAGATGGGATTAATAGAAACATAGGGCATGTGTTTGGTTTCTATGCATTCAAGAAATGAATCAATCCTTCCAGACGTTTGGAGCTTACTTTAATATGTTCTCAGTGCCCATAGCTAGGCTACAGCAATTGTTCTCAGGAGTATAGTGCCAATGTGACATTGCTTGTATCAGAGATTCTGTGTTGACATTTAATAACATTAAGTTTGGTCCAAATTCTAGGCTTGTAATTTAACTTAGTTATACAACCTTCTGTAAGTTACATTTCTTATACTTTGGTCAGTCTTCTCATCCATAAGATGAACATGTTGAATTAGACACAAGTTTCCCAAAGAATCATCCATGCCCCGAGGGAGTGTTGAAATTTTGTAGGAATCCAATATGTGGTATCAAAGGTTGGGTGTTCTATAATCATCTAGTGGGCAAAAGACAGGAATACTAAATAGATAGGAATGTAGAAGACATTGAGTCTGGAAGTTGCAGGAGTCTCATTTCATGTGGGACATTCTGGTATATAAATCCTGTTTATAATCACCAGAGGATGGAACCTAACTCCATTCAATATTGAACATATATCCTTTATATTGACTGTATTTTTACATGCAAAAATTTCCAAAACTGAGATAGTGTAATCAAAAATGGCATTCTGTTTGTTTAGAGTTATACTAAATGTCAGTCACCATTTTACAATTATATCATGATTGGTAATGTGGCTGACTATATTCAAATTTCTAATACATTTATCAGATTATAAGGAGCTGTGGCTCCACACTGGAATTATGTTTGTGTATAAAATGACATGTGTCCTGTTAAAATTTCTCATGAGTACTTACATATTGAAATGCATATTCATCAATCATAATAACATGTCCCTTTCATTTCTTCATATACTACTGTACTACAATAAATTATGGATACTAGCTTTGTAAGGATGCTATTTTTGTGAATATAATTTCAGAGGTTTTATAAGAAACTATTTGGTATAAAAGGGAACATTGAGCCTAACAGGGTTGAGAACCAGTGAACTGGGCTATCTTCAATAGCTTTAAGCCCTCAAGTCTATGGATTTATAACTTTTTCTTTGATCTACTATAAAAGAAAATTCATAGATGATTTTTTGCTATTAACATTTAAGTCAGTGTCAAAATTCCAGAAGAAGAAGAGAATAACTGAAAAATAGCCAAAGCAGAATATTTTTCCATCCTCACTATTTATTAAAACCATGATGAGGGGTTTAGGTGTCATTAGAGGCAATAGTGAGTTTAACAGCTACTGAACCATGCACTAATGAGTATGCGAAAGAACACGAGAAAATATATGTTCCTTAATTGACAACACTTAGATGCAGACACATTCACATGCAATATATTTCATTTTCTTTCAAAAACTTCACTTTTGTGAAAAACTGAAATCTAATCTTAATATCATAAAATTTTGCTCAATATTAGCAGAGGACGTGGGAGATGGAAACACTGGGATCTATCAAAGCACACATGTCATATTTTATTATTTCCATTACATTGACATTCTGAAAATTACCCTCTACTTTACCTCTTCTACACACACATACACACTCATCATTAAAGTAATTAACCTAGAGTAAATACATGGAAGCATGAGTATATCATTGAAAGGTTCTCTAAGTATGATGACATGCAAATATTTTAGGAGGATGATCTATGTTCTCTGCTATGTACATCTTTTTAATTTTCAAATGTCACCCATTGAGAACAAAGCATAGCAAAACTTAGCTTTATTACTATTTTTACAGTGAAATGCCTTGTTTTTTTCATATTTCGCATGGGAAATGTGATCATCTCCTAAAACAAAAGCTATGGGGCAGAAATACATCTTCCTATTTTACAAAACATTGCAGAAGCATGGATGTCTGCCAGGATCTCTAGCAGCTCTGTGTGGCATTTCTCATCCTTCTGATAATGTGACATTCCCATGACAGAATTGGATCAAAAATAATACATTTGATAGTCCTTGTAAAAGTAATGGAGTCTCTGTCAAAACTAGCCATCATAGGCATGAAACTTGAATACACAGTAGGTACTGTAGGGGTAGAAATAGGAGCTTGTGATTTTACTGTAATGCTTCTTTCTTATGTTTAACTTGCAAAAATGACTTGATTTTCTAGTGTCAAATGATATAACAAAAGCAATCATTGTTCCAAAGAATTATTACAGACTAAGAAAATTTACAATGATAGATAGCATCATAATCCTGGTTCATGGACAGTGAAACATTTATGTTAATTCATTCTTATATATTTATTGACTTTCTACTCCATGCAAAATATATGCAAAGAAATATGTTTTAGTATTTTTATATGAGAAAGTGCATACTGTAAGACTTTGTTGATTCTCAAAAATAGCTTGCAGTTGGAGTTTATAGGGAAATATGGAAAACAGTGTGTGTTCCATGGTTTGTTTCATTGCTTACATTCTCCTCTATTAAGTATGAAAATTTAGTTTAGCCTGGAGAAGACTATAGAAGTGCTTTTAATAGAAATGTCATTACATGATGGGAGAGAAGTAGTGATTCTGCGAAATGTCATCCTAGTCAGATAGTTGCATGCTATCACAAACCTAAATGTCCTCTTGAGAAGAAATAAGTATTTTGTTTGATGCTTTTGCAGAGACACTGGGGATTGAATGATAATGGCCCCTCAGGCTCCAAAGTTTGAATACATGGTCACTAGTTAGTTGGACTGGTTGAGTAGGATTAGCTGATATGACCTTATCAGAAGAGTTGTATCACTGGCCCTGGGATTTGAGGTTTCAATAGCCCATACCATTCCCAGTGAGTGTTCTCTGCTTCCTACTTGCAGATAAGAACATAAATTCTCAGCTAGTGCTCAGGAATCATGCATGCCTTCCTGATTCCATGCTTCCCACCATAGTCTCTGAGCCTCTCTCTATAACTGTAATTTTCCAATAAACAGTTTCCTCTATAAATTGCGTTCATCATGGTGTTCTTCACAGTAATAGAAAGGTAACTTAGGCATGTTGGATAGGACGCACATAAAGTTAACTTCATGATACTGCAGAAAAAGACAAAGCATGATAAAAGTATGTTATTCAGTTGGTAGAAGGAAACCAATAAAGTATGTTCTCAAAAGAAGATAAAAATAAAGAAGGTGAATTGGCATGGTGATGATGACATCTCTATTCTCCAATATGTGACCTGGAACCCACAGATTTCAATGAATCCAGCATTTTGTCACATGCCAACCCAATATTGTGAAAATACAACTGTCATTTCTCACTGTTCCTGGTAACTGCAAAACTGATACATCTGGGGGAGGAAATCTATTGGCAAATGCCTCAGAGTTTGATGGGACCAACACTCATTTTGAGGAAAGCTCAACACTTGAGTCTATCTATCTTCCTACTTGTGGAGCTGCTGTGAGCATGGTCAGCCTCTCCTGAGCCTCAGAGTGGCAATTAACAGATGAAAGCTTAAATCAAAAAATATTAGAAAAGTAACGAAAGTCTTAGGTAAAATGGAGGAGGCAGTATATGCATAGAATTGATCCCGAAGGCCAAGCACAAGTTTGATCCTTGGTTGACATCTGGTAACTTCTATGTGGAGATCCTCCTCCACCCCATCCAAATTCATTAGATTGGTTCTTTCTAGAGAAACTGTGTGATTAGCGTAGTTTATGCTGCATGCCGGCTTTCCTGCTGTAGCACCTAGTCTTCCTCAGGTCAAGCCTGCCTAGGCAAACGACTGCCAATAAGAAGCCTGGACATTGTGTCTAATGAGCTTCTCTGGCAGGCAACATTTCCCATATTTCAAAATACATAGCCAAGTGAATTCTGTAGGTCCTACATGGTTATTGTGGGTGGTAAGCTTAGAAAATTTTCTTTAGTTGCTTCTGTACTTAGCTCACCTTTGGCAAAATTCACTGTTTAGCTCTTTGCTGAAACAGGTTGTAATTACTGAGCGCAGGCTGTTCTCGGTCCTTCTCCTAGAGGAGCATTGAACCTGGAAGATGTCTTGGAAACCATGATAAACAAAGTATTACAAGTCACAGCCAGATTGGGAGACCTATTTATTTCTATATATGTGGCTACAGACAAAAAAATCCCATAAAATTCTTTTTTTGGTCCTTATTCAGCTACTTTAAAAATAATATCTTAGCATGGAATATAAGCAGATTCTCCCATTATTAATTGATGAAATAATTAATCTTTTAGATAGGTTCTCCTGTATCCAAGGATAGTCTCAAAGTGTCTGTATAACAGAGGGTAGCCATGAGATAATAAACATAATTTGTCATTCTCAAATACTAACAAGAGTTAGACCAAGCAGAAAAACAATTTTCTCAGAAACAGCCACCAAGAAAGCCTGGCGTGACAGAGAAGTGGTCCCTAGTTGAGTTGAGAAATTATTGTACCCCATCTTACCTAGTAAATTTACCCACAGCTCTCTCACAAGAAAATATAGTAAATGATGGGTAAAATTCACTGAACATAGTTTGCAATGATACCTTTAATATCTGGGAGCTAAGAGAATGTCTATCAACAGGATAATAGTTAAGGCATTACAAGGTTGATTCTAAAGGCACAAGATTGTGAAGAGACACCATCATTGAAGACAAAGTATCTTGGATATTTTAGCAAAGAATTCAAAAATACCTTTCTCAAGGATTCAAGCATTATGCTGACCCTGCCTCCAGACACCTGGCATTCAGGCAGATACTTAGATAGCTCAAAGGGCCCTGTGTTTCGTGACCACATCATGTGTTACATGACTGTGTAAGGACTCTGTACACATGTGCAAGCTTTCCTTTTAAGTCAGCGCCTCCCACCTGTTCGTCTCTTCCCCTTCTTCTTCCCTTTCTCCCCCCTCTTCCCCCTTCCTTTCCATCCCTTTTCCTGTTTGGTCAACACCTACCCCTCTCTTTGCTCCCTTTCCTCAATAATCTTCACGTGGGTTTTGTTGAGTTTTGTGGTTCATGTTTTATTGCCTGCAGCAAAACAACACCACCTTTCTCACAGAAGTTTTAAATCAGTGGTTCTCAACCTTCTAAATGCTGTGACCCTATAATACAATTCCTCATGTTGTGGTGACCCACAATGATTATTTTGTTGCTGCTTCATAACTGTAATTTTGGTACCGCTATTAAAATTGTAATGTAAATATCAGAGAAATGCAGGATGTATGAACTGTGACCCCTGTGAAAGGGTCACTGGACACCCCATAGGGCTCATGACCCACATATTGAAAACTGCTACATGAACTACAAAGACAGAGCATGAAAATCTTGATGGGTTATTTAGCATAGCCCTCCATGGAGTAGCTTTCTTCTGCTGGTCTCAGAAACTTACAGTCAGTGATTCAAGGCAGTAAATTCATTAAAACCAGAAAATTGCTTAATTAGTTTAAAGTGACAAACTTTTCTAAAAATAAATCTCTTAACTACATGGATCCCAAACAAATTCATCACAATTGGAACTGTTACAGTACACCTATAATGACTAGAAAATTAATTCAAGGTAATAGCATGTCAAATAGTGTGTTTCTTAACTTTTATTTTTGCCCTTCTAAAAATGAACGTGCTATTTTAAAGGGTGTTGAATTTTCACCTAGTCTCATTCCTGCTAGTAATGTTGCCTTAAGAGTAGCTGACTTATTTCTAAGTACTTTATTTTCTCCTATACTGTAGTAAAATGTCTCAGACACAAATGAGGACATATATTATATGTAAGGTCTTTTGTATTTAATAGCAGAATATAGACTCTGGTGTAATAGCAATGTATTCATGATACATGAGCTCAGTGCTTTCCTTTAGAACATATGAAAAGATACGAATTTATGCTTTGGTATGGTTTGTTTTGTCAGAAAGAAAAAATGAAATCATTTTTATAAAAATATAAGAAATGTGTTAATTCCTTGGACATAATTTTTGGTTTAGAAAAATGAAGGAGGTGTGAACCATGAAATAAATGTTTTTCTAATTACAAATTAATCTAACAACCAAGGTCCTCCTTTCTCCATTCATAGCCATGTACACCTTTCAGGGGGACACCGTTCTCTGACGTTGTCTGTTACATTCTATTTGTAGTAGCAAATGAATGCAGCCAAGAAATGGAGGCTCAAGTTACTCCTGCCTCAGAGGAACAGAGTATCTTAGAAAATAAGATGGGTCAAATCACATATAGTCAGCATATTTAACTAGACAGTCCATACAAATTACAGACAATAATTGTTCCTTCGTAGCAACCTAATGTTTCTAGCCTCTAAGACACCAATTTACCTTCTTCTGCCATGGGAAAGCCTAGAGGTAGCACTTGGTCAAAGAAGAGGGGTGGAAATGAAGGAGATCATAATAAGTTCCATTTCATCCCATCCCCAGAAGCATTTTCGTGTTAATACTTAAAAGATAGCAGTGAGCAGTGGCCACACTAACAATTAGTACAAATAAATACTTGATTCACTATAGTCACTTTAGGGTGAGCACTAACAATTACTAAATATCTCTGCAAAGTATGTATGTCAGCCACATAGTGATGAAAAACATTTCCTATGTACAGTATAAATAGCAACAATTTAAAGCTTTCCAGAATAATTTAATAACTGTGCGTTTATAATTATAGTATGAATTACAAATTATTATTAAATATTTTTAGTATTTTTTATCATCACAGAATTCTTAGAGGGTTAATTTCTTAATATTAATATTCAGGGAACACATCTAAATGTTGAATGCGCAAAATAAGCAAGAGACTCTCACCAACTTTAAGACATTAAGAAATATGGTTCTTAGGATGTTTGCTCTTCATATAAAAGTAAATAGAAATAAGCAGGATAATACTTACAAGAATTCTAGATATCAGAAGAATGTAATTTCATCACTAGCCCGCAAATTAACATCAACAAAACCTAAGGTAATATTTATGTTTTTTTTCTGGCCATTGTAGAAGAAAACACATAATTATATGATTTCTGATTCAGTTATATACTGAATAACAAATAGAGCAATGCTGAGTCTTTCCAAGAATTCAGCTGAAGTGTATGATAAATAATCTATCTGTGAGCATGAGTACTTGTGTGTTGGGGCAAATGTGATGTGTGCATATGCCTTTGGGGGCCAGAAGTCAACTTCAGTCATTTTTCTGCCTTCTTTGCACTTCATGTTTTGAGGCAGGATCTCTCATTAAATCTGGAACCTAATTATCCATCAAGACTGGCTGATTGGCAAGCCCCAGGTATCCTGTCTCTGTCTTCTTAGCTCTGAGATTCCAGGGGACGTCCTCCATGCCTGGTATTTTGCAAGTTGCTGAAGGTTCAAACTCATATCCTCATGACTATAAAACAAGCATTCTACATGCTTAGCCATTTCCTCAGCCTCCATCTTTAACAACTTACTATACTGACATATACCCAATAATTCAAGCTGCCAATCCAGTTGCATACCTGCTATCAGAAACAACTAGAGATCTATACAATAACAGAAACAGAATCTTTTAATAGGGTTGAATTGTACTCTTTTTTAGCATCATTTAAAATTTATTTTAGAAGCACTCTTATTTACATATCCATCCCCCCATTCCCTTATCCTCCCATCCTCCCGTGTTCCCCACTGACCCACCAACAATTCCCCACCCACTCCCCAGGGATAGTGAGGCCCTCCACGGAGGATCATCAAAGTCCCTCACATCACCTGGGCAGGGCCTAGGCCCTCCTTCCAGTATCTGGGCTGTGATAGTATCCCTCTATAGGGAATGGGCTCCCAAATTCCATTTGTCCTCTAGGAATAAACACTGGCTTCACTGTTAGATGTTCCATAGACTGCCTTGCATTGGACACTTAACTGGAAATGGCACATATGCAGAGACTCAGTAGAGGAGAGAAGGATGAGAGACACCATAAAAGAGGGAGCCATTATAAGTTGGAGGAGAGACCTGGTACTAGTGAGATCATCACAGATCTACAAGAATGACACCAACTGGCATTAAGGCTACCTTAAATGCTCTCCCATGATGATGAGATTGATGACTGCCTTATATGTCATCCCAAAACCCTCATTCTGTGGCTATCGGAAGCAGAGGCAGATGCCCAAAGCTAAAAACCAAACTGAACTCCTGGAACCCAGTTGCAAAGAGGAGTGATGAGCAAAGGAATCAAGACTAGGCTGGTGCAACTCACAGAGGCAGCTGACCTAAACAAGGGGGGAACACATAAACACTAGACTGATAACTGAGAAACCAGCATGGGACTGATCCAGACAACCCCTCTGCCTGAACCTGGGTGTCAGAAAAGAGGCCTTGGCAATCTGTGGGACCTTGGAGAGATCAGTGTTTATTCCTGGCATACAAATAGACTCTGGGAGCCCATTCCACATGGAGGGGTGCTCTCTCAGCCTGAACACATGGGGGAGGACCTAGGTCCTGCCCAGGATGATATGACAGACTCTGAAAATCCCCCATGGAAGCCCTTACCCTCCCTGGGGAGGGGAGGGGGGCTGGAGTAGTGTGGGGGGGGGGTTGGGAGGTTTATGGGGCTGGGGGAGGATGGGAGGGAGAAGGAACTGAGAGTAACATGTGTAAAAAGTTAAAAAAAAAAAGATCACACAGCAAAGAAGGATGCACAGTGTCATCATAGAATTCCAACTAGTTTTGGCAAGTCGTTCGGTCTAGATGATAATGCAGGACATCTACGGGCCTCCCGCGGCACCTACTGATGTAACATGTGTGGTTACTTGGATTTGCAGGAAGCCTCTGGGGTGTCTCAACTGATGTAAGCTCCGTTGTTTTGACATTCTACCCAGATGCTCTGATTTTGCTTCGGTGACTCAGAGCTGAATCAGAATGCCTCAGAGCATGAGTAAAAGGAGCTGTGGGTGGGGGAAGGGTTGGGTGGCAATGAACCTGTCACCTGCACTGATTTCCTGTCTGGGAACTGGTGTGAAAACAGTGCAGAAAAAATGGTGCAGTGCCCTTGAGTGGGCACTCAGGTGGCAGACAACCAAATGCAGCACAAGGATGGGGGCATTTCTCTGGTTCCCTTTCTTATAATGCTTCTTTATGTAGGTTTTTTAAAAAAAGATAATGTCAAAAAAGATATTCTTTCAGAGTATTATCTGATATCCATCAAAATATGTGGTTATATATTTATAGCATGAAACAACCTTGGTTTGACCTACATATATTAAAGACAATTTAATGTTACATTTTCTTGTTTCTGTCAACATATCCATACAAGCACCACCCATCTTTAATCTAGGAGGAGTCTTCCAATACTAAGATGGTTTTTAATGCTGAGTAGCTTTTTGTGCAAGCTATAAATCAAGGTACTTGACAGACTTAAGTCATACAGGTATAAAATTAAATAGTAGAAGGCAAAGACATTGGGAGGTAAAGATAGAAAATTCATGTTTTCAGATTATATTTAGGAGGAGGAGGAGCGTAATCTGAGGAAAGAGACATAGAAGCAGCTATAGATAACAGAACCCGAAGAGAAAAATGGTTGGAAAAGAATAGGGACATAATCATGGTGTCGAATAGCACATTGTGCAATGAGCCTGATACTTGGAAGTGCTGATCTGAAGGTGGTACCAATAACACAGTGACTGACAAAAACCAGAAATAGAGCTGTTCCACAGCCCTGAGACTAGTTGGTGTGATACACTCTCAGAAGCTAGTTTGAGTATTAAC
Organism: Mesocricetus auratus; assembly: GCF_017639785.1. Taxonomy (NCBI): domain Eukaryota; kingdom Metazoa; phylum Chordata; class Mammalia; order Rodentia; family Cricetidae; genus Mesocricetus; species Mesocricetus auratus. Next base: position 4,744,688 of record NW_024429207.1, on the reverse strand, counting down.
ATGAAGATAAGAGATTGCCAGGAGTCCGAGGTATAAACAAAAGTGATAAAATTACAAGAGATCATTGCTAGCCATGGAAACAGGTCCTTGCTCAGGTTGAGTGGTAGGTTAGTGGTGGATGATACTGTGATGACCTATCTGTGCATAACAGCATGTTGGTGGTGCTATCATCTTGAAAAAATGTTCATTATAATGTCTCTGATGGGAAAGGATGAGTGAAAAAAGAATGAACAATTGCAGACAATTTGAAGCCATAGCAACAATTAGGAACTATTGCTGACTAAGGAATGATATATGCTTTACAAAGATTAGCTAGAAGGTTAATAGGTCACTGTCTTTTGGAGTAACTTTTCACAATGAAATATTTGTTCTTCCTGATCAGAGATCACACCAGTCTTCAGTATCATCCCCATGTTTGGGTCAGGTGGAGCTGCTGCTGTGCACAATGCACATGACCACCACAGTTCCATAAACGGAGCAGTGATGTGGTCAACTCCAGCACTCAGTTCAACAGCTAGAGCATCATCAGCCTTTTGACATGTGTCTCTGCGTTTCTTCTACCAACTCACACACAGAGTTCTTTTGCTATCACTGGGCCCTCACTTCCTTTTTAAATCACCCTCTGTTTCTTGTCTTTAGCAGAGGTTTCCATTTGTCTATGGCTACGACTGCACTATCAGTCACCTTGGAACAAAGAAGCTTTTCCTGCTTTGCCCTGTGGTTTTGCACCTGAGGACAACTACGGTCCTGACTTTGTATACTCTTCCAGTTTCTTGGGTCCCCTGGAACAGGAGTTACAGATAGGTGTGAGCTGCCCATCTGGGTGGCTAGAAATTGAACCTGGGTCTTCTAGAAGAGTAGCCAGTTCTCTTAACTGCTGAGTCATCTCCCAAGTCCCCAACCTACTCACTCACTCAAAAATCTATAACCTACTCCTCCATCACAAGAATATATATGTACATACCTTTGTGCCCTGACTACCAAAGACTGGAGTTACAGATGGATATAATCTCCCATGTGAGTGCTGGAAATCATTGAATTGTCTCCATAGCCCCACTAAAATTGTATTATTCCAGAATGATGCCATTGGAAATTAGCCTACTTAAATTTACCTTTTGTTTCTGAATTGTTTTATGCAACCTTTAGCCATTTAAGAATCAATTCAAGTGAGAACACTTGTGTAATAGAGAAAAGAGCACAATCTATCTTGGGTCTGTTGTTTGTCTCAATTGCTAAGATTGTTTCCATTTTTTTAAATTAACAGAAAAATGTCTGGCACCTGCCAAATATGGCACTGACAAATGGGAAGACTAGAATAAAGGAAGCTGGCATGCTGATAGAGTACTGAATTTGTCAGTGGCAAGCACATTCTCTATGGATGGCGTGATGCTGTCAGGGCTCCCCATGTTAGGTGGCTGCAACTCATTTGCATTAATTATTGAATATCACTAGCCTTGGACTGCAGTCTACAAAGTTACTCCTCTCCACCCTTGGCCTTAGCAAACCATTATTCACTAACCCCATTACATACTTGCTGGGCTTCCCATTCAGTGATAAGGCAATCAGCATTCTTTGCACCTCTGAATGGGCTTAGGTGACAAGACACGCACATTTCTTCCTTTTCTACTATGAGTTTTATAATCGATTTGAGAATAAAGTAATTTTCTCATGTAAATATTATAAAAGAACTGAATTCCACATAAATGACATACTCTTACAGTGGTTCAATAGAAATAAATGTCAACATATACAAGTTTATATATTTGTTGCTCCAAACCAGAGCTGTAAACGTTAAGAGAAAGGACAAATCATTGTAATTGATAGTACCTCATTCATTTATTCATGAGTGCATTCATTCAGTACAAGTGTAAGCTGTCTGGAGTTCCTGGTGCTGTGAATGTCGCGTTGGAAAAGACAGCACAATGCAAAGATTTCAATAAAAGATGCGAATATGGAATAAGTTAGATAACAGTACACGTTACTATGAAAATAATTCAGGTGAGGACAATAAAAATAGTTGGAGAGAAGTTTCAGGTTCTAGGGGAGTATCTAGAGAAGCTGTCACTGGAAATGTTATATACAATTAAAACTGTAAAAGTGAGAAAATGAGTCATGTGAATAAACAGGGTAGGAGTTCACAGAGGCTATAAACAGGGTGTGCATAGTTTATTAAAAACAAAACATGAGTGAATAAGAGACAGAGAGTGGTAGAAGCTATCAGAAGAATTGTGCCTCTTATTCCAAACCAGATGTGCTTGAATAGCATTAAGCAGAAAAGTGGCATAATCTGAACTCAAATTGACAGGATCACCATGGATGGTTTATTGAGGGTAAAACTGGAGTAGGATCGATAGGACAGCGATGTCAAACATAAGGCTATTCCATTTTCCAGAAAGAAATGTTTGTGGTAGCCATAGAACCTACAAGTCTTTTGGGTGATGGTATTACATTAACTGTCTGGATAGAATATGAGAAAAAACTGTCAAAGACAAAGTTAAAATAGTGATTTAAGCATTTAGTGAACTAGAAAGGTTAAGACATGTCTTGACTGTGTTGGGCTGGAAGTAGGGAAGAGCAGATTATCTACTAATAAACTTCTGAGGGTTTTGACTCAATTTAGGTGATTTCTTTTCTTCACAGAGACACCTTTTTCCCCAGGCATACTTGAGAATGCGGTTTGTGTAAGAGCCTGCACCAGAGACGGAGGAGCAGCTGGTGGTATTGTGTAGTGCTAATGGACTTCTCCCAGATAGTTGCAGCCTTTATGTTCTTTCTTGATTTTAGGTGAGTGGGACTCAATTTTGTGCAGGTGTATTATAATCCATGCCAAACTATAGAGCCTACATTTACTTAGGTTCCTAAATGATCCAGAGGAGAGAAAAAACACTGATATTTTATTCATTCACAAAATTTTGACTGACAATTGTCAAAGTAAAATAAAGAAACATATTTTTGGCTTATATCTTACTACATTGTACTGTAACCTACCTGATATTTTGAGACCTATCAAGATATTCTTAGTAAGTCCATCTTTTCCCTCTGTGTAACAGGAGCAAGAATATTAGTGAGGTTATAAAAAAGAGAATGGGAAAAAGGTATAAAATATCTGGGTTCGCAAATTCTGTATATAGACATCAAAAACGAGAAAGTAAATTGGAGGAAATAACAAAATAGGTATGACAACTAAATAAATAAAACAAATAAAAAATAACAAAATAGAAATAACAAATATAGATGGTGAAACACCAATGATAAATAAAGGCCTGAGAATTTCCAAGGTGTGTTCATGGGTAAAGGAGGACTGAACTGTGTCTGTGAAAGGAGGATCTGGCTTCCATTGAGACCTGGGATTGGCTAGAATGGGGAAGAAAGCAGCACATAGGTAGAATGGAGGTGGATGAACAGGTGATATGGTGGAAACACATGCAAATGTCCTTCTGATTATTTCATATTTCTCTGTGCATTGGAAAATAGGATCAACTATGGTTTCTGGAAAATAACATTTGCATTGGACATTGTCACCTTTTAGATTAAATTAAACAGAAAGAGAAGTCAAAAATTTTGGAGTCAAAAATTAGACGCAAAGACACAAAGATAAAAATACAAGTCAATATTATTTTTTCTATACAGAGAATATAGAAAAGATAAGGTTGGTTCATATCAAATTCTTGTTGGAGACTAGTACAAGTTGCTATAGTCTGGACCTTAAATGTCTCCCCACGGACCCAAATTGTTACAGGCTTGTTCTTCAATTCATGTTCCTACTGGAATGTTGTAGAACCTTAAGCAGTTGTGTTCTAACCTTTAAATTTTAGCTTAATAGAGGGTTACTCATAAAGGGAATACTGAAACTTTTCCCCCTCCTCTTCTCCTCTCTCTTTTTCTAGGACACCATCAGATAAATAGTTCCTCTACCAGTTGCTGCCTGCATAATATACCATGTCATCACAGGTCCAAAGCAACAAGACCAAGTGAACATGAACTCATATCTCTTAATCCATGAATCAAAGCAATATATTTCTTACTCTAATTTCAGTGATGAGACACTAGCTTGAAGATAAAGAAGTTATGTGAATTCACAAAGATAACTCCAACTAAGACTCCTAGCAATAGTGGAGAGGATGCCAGAACTGACCTACCCTTGTAATCAGATTGGCGAATACCCCACCTATCACCATAGAGCCTTCATCCAGTAATTGATGAAACCAGGTGCAGAGATCCACAACTAAACATCAGGCTGAGCTCTGGGAATACAGTCAAAGAGAGGAAGGAGGGAATATAAAATCAAGGTCACGATGAAGAAATTTACAGAGACAGCTGGACCAAGCGTGTGGAAACTCAAGGACTCTAGACCGACAGCTATGGAAACTCCAGGGTACTGAACTAGGCCCTCTGTATATGGGAGACAGTAGTGAAGCTTGGAATATCTGAGGGGCCCTGGGCAGCAGGACCATGAAACAAACCTGGTACATGAGTTATCTTGTTGGAGCCTATTCCCTATGGTGGGATGCCATGCTCAGCCTTTATGCATGGGAGAGGGACTTGACCCTGTCCCAACCTATTGTGCCAAACTTGTTGACTCCTCATTGGAGAGAGCCTTTACCAGTGTGGAGGAATGGACTGGGAGTAGGCTGGGAGGGGGGGTGGAAGGAGGGGTGAGAGGAGAGGTAAGAGGAGGGGGGAGGCAAAACTGTGGTGGGAATGTAAAATGAAATTTAAAAGAATAAATAAATTTAAAAAGAAGTTATATAAAACAGGTAAGTTATGGAAAGTTCTTGAAAGCCAGTAGATTTTGCATTTGAAACTACAAAGGAAAGTTGAAGTTCAGAGATCAAAGCGTCTGGATCCTGCACCTAACTCTGCTAATAGCCTCAGTTTCTCAGATGTTGACTGGGTTTAATGAGGGTCAAATTGATTTTCAGTTAACAATGTAAAAGTGTAAACAATTGTGTAGTATTATTTAATTAAGTCCATGAAAATAGATGATAATAGGAAGTATTGTAGCCTTGGAGTAGTGTGTTGTATGTATTAGAATTGATATTCATTGGATTCTCTCTAGAAGACTTTTGTGGATGATTTCTTCCATTCCCATGTGCAGGCATTACCTCTAGTCTATTCTGTCAGTCTTGTTGAGGAAAAATTGCTACTCCTCAGGTGAAGCAGACAGCACATATGGCCATTTTGTGGGTTGTCTTTGTTCTTGTTAGAGTTGGTGTTTTTTTTTCTTTTGTAGAACTAAATCAAGCAGGATAAGAGGAAACATGCTGGGATTTGTGGGTAATTATTGGAAACAGAGTTCCCATTTCTGTTGGAGTTGGATTGGCAGATATCACAGGGGTGGGGAGATTTTAGCATCATTGGTTACCACCCAGGAAATGGCTGGTCTGAGAATCACTCTTCAGTCACAAAGAGATGAAAGACATTATAGTTTTTATGGCTTCTTTTAAATACCTGCAAACCACACGTGCACCTGAAGTGCCCTTTACAAAAGCCTCATAAGAAACTGCACTGTCTTCCTTTCTTCAAAACACTTTTTTCAAAGTGTTTCCTTCAAACACTTTGACCAAGAGTTTTGTCACTATTGTTATGGAAAATTTGCATAAGATAATAATGAACAAAACGGCTTTAGTAAGACATATCATGGTTCATTTGTAACAAAGAGAGCAGTAACAGGAGATCTGAGAGAGATAACAGCCATCCAGGCACAGGGTGACCTATCTCTCCTGGGAGGAATGGCTGCACGAAGAAGTGGTTATATTGGGGAAGAAGTATGAACAATTTTACTGTTTGGATAAAGGGTAAGTCATAGATGACCTCGAGCCTTGCATCTAGCCTGTTGGGAAAAGTGTCTGAGGGGAGGAAGATTATATTATGAGGAAAATGCTCAGGTGGCCCAATAGAATACAGCTAGGGAAGCCCAGGAGAGTTGAATGGGGACTTCTGAGAGGCACTATTCCACACCTGCCAAGTGTGGAAGAAAATCACTTCTAAGCCCTTTGGGGATTCATTAAAGACATACAGAATAATTTTGTAAAGCTCTTAGTGAATCCTTTAAGAAAGGAAATGTGAATATATATATGGCAAGGAAAAATATATATGACAAGGAATATGTAAATATGGCAAGAAACATTCAGTTTTTAGTTTTCCTCTGTTTTCTCTTTCTTTTAAAAAAATTGTCTTCAAAAAACATTTATTGCCTAAAAACCATCTTCATAGAAAAGTTGTCCTTTGGTTCATCTGTCAGTTCTGGAACCCTGAGATTTGACTGAGCTTGCCTTCCTCTGAGGTGCTTCATCTTTGTTTTGGGCAAAGAAAATTCTCTAACAGTATCATCTCCTTTTTAAAGGACACAGACAATAAGACAAAAAGGCACCCCACAGAGTGGGAAAAGATATTCACCAACCCCACATCTGACAGAGGACTGACCTCCAAAATTTATAAACAACTCAAGAAGCAAGCCTCCAAAACACCAAAAGACCCAATTAAAAAGTAAATAGAGAATTCTCAATAGAGGAGTCTAAAATCACTTAAGAAAGTGCTCAACATCCCTAGCCATCAGGGAAATGCAAATCAAAGCAACTCTGAGATACCATCTTACTCCTGTCAGAATGGGTAAAATCAAAAACACCAATAACAGTTTATGCTGGGGAGGATGTGGAGAAAGGGGAACAGTATGGAGATTCCTCAGAAAATGAGAATCAGTCTACCACAAGAACCAGCAATTCCAATCTTAGGCAAATACTCAAAAGATACATATTCATACAACAAGGACATCTGTTCTGCTATGTTCATAGCAGCATTATTTGTAATAGTCAGAACCCGGAAGTACCCTAAATTCCCCTTAACTGAAGAGTGAATAGAGAAAATGTGGTATAATTACACAATGGTGTACTATTCAGAAGAAACAAGATGGAGCCTTGAAATTTGTAGGCAAATGGGCAGCACTAGAAGAAACCATGCTGATTATCATAACCCAGTCACAAAAGGACAAACATGGTATGTACTCAATCATATATGGATTTTAGACATGGATCAGGGGAGTACCAGCCTACAATCCCACTGCCAGAGAGTCTGGGAAACAGGAAGGACCCTAAGAGAGATATGTATGGTACCTCAGAGAAGGGGAATGAGGCAAGATCTCCTGAGCAGATTGGGAGCAGGAGGGAGAAGAGCAGGGTAGAGGAGGATAGGGGAAGCAGGAAGGTTGAGTAGGGGGAAGAATAGAGAAGAGCAGGATGAGAGATACTACAATAGAGGAAGTCACTATAGGTTTGAGGAGACATCTAGCACTAGTGTGATTTCCAGAGATCTACAAGGATGCCACCAGCTGGCAAACTAAACAATAGTGGAGAGACTACCTCAAATGCCCCTCCTTGATACTGAGTTTGGTGACTGCCTTATATGCCATCCTACAACCTTCATCCAGTGACTGATGGAAGCAGAGGCAGACACCCACAGCTAAACATTGAACTGAACTCCTTGAACTGAGTGACAGAGAGGGAGGAGTGATGAGCAAAGGGGCCAATACCAGGCTGGTGAAACCCACAGAAATAGCTGATCTGAACAAGGAGGAGCTCTTGGACCCCAGGCTAATGGTTGGGAGGCCAGCATGGAAATTACTGAGACCATCTGAATGTGGGTGTCAGTGAGGAGGCCTAGGAAATCTATGGGGCCTTGGGTAGTAGATCAGTATTTATCCCTGGCACGGACTTTATGTGCCCATCTCACAATGAGGGATGCTCTCTCAGCCTTGACTCTTTGGGGAGGGCCTAGGACCTACCCTGAACAAAATGACAGACTCTGGTGATCCCCCATGGAGGACCTCACCCACCCTGGAGAGTGAAGTGGGGATTGGGTAGGGGCTTGGGAGGCAGGGGAGGAAGAGGGAGCTGGGATTGACGTGTGAAGCAAGCTTGTTTCCAATTTAAATAAAAAAATCTTTAAAAAGTTTTTGTTGAGGTTCTTATAGATTCTTTCATATACCCCTTCCATCATGCCTATAATTATATATTTTCATATAGCCAGATTTTTTTAATAAGAGTAGCCTTTTCCTGTTAGGTATCTCATCTCCTCTGCAATGGTCTACCTTATGGGAGACTTGTGATAGTCTTCTTGCTTGAAATCCTTGCTTTTAAAATCATAACTGGAGATCATTTGGACTACTGATGATAGAGAAATCTCCAACCATCACTTCCTTTAGGATCTCACAAGCTTTGTTTATGCTATAGTTTTCAGATAATATACATCTGAATAGCAGTAGAAGGCATCGGGTTGATCACTGACTTCCACACTGTATTCCATGACACTTCTGCTTGTACTTCACAGATCTGCTCAATGTTAAACTTATAGAGAAGCCATGCACCAACATTACACCGGTGAAATATGCTACAGAAGTTTCTTGTGCCAGTTTTCACACCATATTTGGATGCATCAGTGCACAAATATCTGTGTGTATAAAGACATAAAATATCTAACAGAGGATATTCTAGTTATAGGAGCTATCATAATGTATATGGGTATGTTGGTATTTTCTTCTTTGTGATCACCTAGCCTTTCCAAGCAGAGAAATCAGTTTCCCTTGCCCATCATTTTCTGAATTGCATGTGTTATCTCTTAAAGAAGGCCTTATTCTCAACAATTGTGACTCAGTGCTATGGAACAGACTCTCATCTGCTTCTTGATATTGACCCGCAGAATCAGTACCACTACAGGAACAAAGCAGGTTCCAGCATTCCTAAGGTCACTGGCAGTTGCATATTCTCCTTGCTGACATGGAAATACAAACTCATTTACATAAGCTTTAAAAGCATAGGCATTGGCCTAGCCCACCTACAGCTTTGGTTCCATTTTACTCCATGAATTAGGAATCTCTCCAACAATCCCTTTATAACTTCTAGTACCTGTAGGCTCCTACCTCCCCTCTTCCTCTTCACATTAAAACCACTCATTGGAATCCTATTTCTTCCTGAAAGACCCTACTTCTCCTAAAGAATGTGTTCTAGTAGGCTTCATCATTTTGTGCCCTCCTCCCCCAAATAAGAAAGCCAGTATAAATGTAAGCCACTTCCCATAAAGGGCAAAAATTATATAATTACACACGATGTTTATTTCTTCTCTCCCCTTCCTTCAACCAATCAATCATCATAATTCCTGTTCCCTATGTTATAATGGTCGCTTATTTACATGAAGACATGTCAAGGACATCCTTCATAATGTTGATCACCTGATATGTGGACTAAGTTCTCTTAACTTCTTTAGTAACATGTGTGTCCACAGAAACTTGGTTTCAGCTTTCTGGGTGTTTGAAATGACTCCACTTTGATTATTGCTCATTTGATTCATGGAAGAGGGATTAAAAATATGAACCCAACCTGTACAAGGACATGTAAATTACCTAATGTGATGCCACTGAGGGAATTATGTACTCTGCAAGGTGGCATAAGTGATGTCTCTGGTGAATTCTGAGGGTGAGGAAAGAGTTGGGGAATGAAACAGAACTAGACAGCATTGACTTAAACTTTGCTGAATAATCTGTTCAGATTAGATTTAGGTCCTTTGGTTGCTTCATGAAGCTATGATGTCTTGAAGAGATATCATTTTATGAACTCCTACGAGGTATTGAGAAATTAGAAGGCTCTTGATGCTTTCAAAGGTAGAGGAAATGCTGGGATTTGATATAGGAGAGAGAAGGGAAACTTCCTGAGCAGGAGGAGACAGAAAAGATAATGCAGTGAAAGAAGGGAAAGGTAGAAAAAATAGGACAACATTAGAAAAACGCTTTCAGGAAAAAGGAAATTCCACATCAATGGAACATTGTAATCCCAGTCTCTGCTCTGTGTTGTGGGAAACACATAACACAGAAGCAATTTATTTTGATTGAGTTGACATATTATCCAAAAGAATCCTTTAAAGACAGACAAGAACATTCTATTCTTTAGACAACTGTGTACACAAACTATATTTGAGGTTGTCTAAGATAGATCATTTGCCTTATTTTATGTATCTCAAAATAATTGAAACAGATTCACCCAGGAGTTTCTACATTTATCAATACATACTGAGAATGAAATTTAGTCATTAAATATAAGATTATATAGCATGTTAGAAACATTACTATACAAAATAAGTATCAACATTGTGTCAATTTCTCATGTGCTTAAAATTAAAAAACTTCTCTACATTAAAACATTATTTTATTAAATTACCACAATTTAGAACTATATGACTCTCCTATTCCCTCTGTGCCTCGTTTTATATAGGTAGAAGGAATACTATAATGATAAATTAATGATTATTAAAAGAAAGGGCTTTGCATTTTGTTATCCTTACTAATCTAACCTGAAAGATGAAGTTCTTAGAATATAATCTACTTTAGTAATTTTTATGGTGAGAGAATGTCATGCTATAAGATGTTGCATTGTTGCCGGGTGGTGGTGGTGCATGCCTTGAATCCCAGCACTTGGGAAGCAGAGGCAGGTGGATCTCTGTGAGTTCGAGGCCGGGCTGGACCGACAGCCTCCAAAACAATACAGAGAAACCCTGTCTCGTAAAACAAACAACAACAACAAAAAAGATGTTGCATTGTAGCAGATTCTGCTGTAATGTTCAATAAAATAGCTGTGCTGGCTAATTTGATGCCATGCGGATGTAAGATAGAATCATTGTGAATGAGGGAGTCTCAATTGAGAAAATGCCCCCAACAGATTGGCCTGTGGACAATCCTGTAATGTGTTTTCTTGATGATGATTGGTGGGGAGAGGCCCCATGTCACTTTTGAGCTCTGCCACCCATAGGCTGGCTATCCTGGATGCTATAGGAAAGCAGGCTGAATAAACCACTAGAAACAAGCTAGTAGCAGGTTTCATGTATGACCTCTACATCAATTTTGCCCCTGTGTTCCTTTACCCAGCTTCCCACAGTGATAGGGCACAGTCTGAGATTTACAAGCTGAAGCAAACCCTTTCTTCCCCAAGGTGCTCCTGATCATGGTGCTTTGTCACAGCAATAGCAACCCAGTCTAAAACAATAGTCAAGTATAAGAGTCATTGTGACTAGAGGAAGATCAATTATTTGGATGAAGTCTCTTTTTTTTTTCTTCATTAACAACCTGTGAATTAGTTTTATGCCTACAACTTGAGAGGGGTTTTATGAAGTTTATCCAGGTAATATTTATAAACTCCCCTCAAATCCCAAGCTGAAAGACAAAATGTCAAGTGATATTACTTATCTAAAAATGAGGCCTTTTGTAAGCCTTAATTATAATTTTAAATTCCCTTACATTAAGGAGTCAATCAAATATAATGAGCAGTGACTATTTGTACACTTTAAGCTCTTTTGGGGCAAACAAATGGAATCACTCATTTCTTTTATTTCCCACAACATAAGACTGTTAAAATCATTAGTGATAATAATAATGACTATATTATATGTAATATGTGTAGTGGAGACAACAATTTGATTTTCTTGTCTTTGGTAGTATGTGCCACTTTATCTTTTTGTGAATTGTAAAGCAAGGGGAAGTCATGCTTCATGGTTTATGAATAGAGGGCAGGACAAAAACAAAGAAAATGTAGAATCATATATTTGAGCATCTTTAAAGAAGGCAGTGTCTCAAAGAGAAAAATAGTTAAAAGAGAAGGTAGAAAAGCCATTGAGAATTGAGTGTGCAGAGCCTATTGACATTGACATTGATATTAGCTAATTTATTGTTTTATTTACTTATTTTTTACCATTCAAAATGCAGTAAGCTAATCTTCCTAATACCTAAGAAAGCCCTCTAGGTAGAGTTTATGTTGAGTGAAATAAATCTACTTGCAGAAGAGGCAGTGGTCCCTGGTTGAAAACAGTCATTTTTGAGAACATTCTGAAATCATCATGGACATAGACAATGTTCTGCACACCCATATATGACTATCTAGAACTTGTTACAGTGTAACAACCATACAGAACAATGCCTTGGAAGACCTGGTGAAGTCCTTTGTTATACCCTTGCCTTTTTTTTTGTGGGAAAAGGTCATGAAAGATGGGATATTTTCTTTACAATTACTGCTTTAGACAAACATCCCCATTAATCTATCATTGGTTAATAATTTAAGCTTCATTTTTATAGTTTAGAATAGGGTAAGCTTTAATATTCTGTCAAAATCCAGAGTGTTTATCAGAGAAAATGGGTATTAATGTCAATTGTACCAAGGCCATCTGCATCCTGTCCTTGAGTCAACACTTATGCATGGCACCTAATGCCTACTGAAGGTCCCTTAGGTGATAGGCAAGGACATGTATTTGGGAGTTTTCCCCAAATGTTTAAAGAAAGTAGATTTTACTTATGTCCCTGAGTAATTCTTTCTCAATGGATTTTATAGTAATTGAATCACACTTTCGCTGCACTAAAGATTCTTGCAACTTAAAGGAATTATGTGGTTATTTCTATTGCAAATTGGATAATGGTAACCCCCAATTTCTCTTTTTATAAACATTTCTATAGACGGAAATTACTTAGGTCTCAGTTTATCTTTATAAGAGTGTCTAATAGCTCTGTAAAATCTATGTATATTAGCTAATTTCCTAAGAATAAATTGAAGTCATCCTGTGCTCTCTCATTCAAATCTCACATCCACTCCCTCATCAAATCCAGTTTGCCATTCCTTTGAATTCTGTCCTGAATCTGACTGTTGCTTACCACACAACAACCTGAAGCCTTCTCAACTTATCTACTACAGTAGCATATTGATGGGCCTCACATGAAGACCTATTCCCCAAAGATTATTTTGGTCACAGATGAGGACACTCATCCCAGCGAAGTTCTTCTCATAGTTCCCATTACACAGTAGTAGAATAGAATGTTGTAACTGCCCTGCAAGGATTCACCTACCTCAACTTGGTTGTATTTCTTTCAATCCTACTTACTTTTTCCATCTACTGTTGTTACTTGAGCAGCCCAATCATTCCTCCAACTTTGTATCTATACACAAGGGGATGGGGAGGGGGGAGAAAGGGGAGGAGAGAGAGTTGAGGGGAGAGGGGAGAGGGGAGAAGGGAGAGGAAAGAGAAGAAAGAAGAGAGAGCGAATCTAGGGACTGGCACAAGCTGGATGAGCTTTGCATAATTAAGCTGCATCCATTGCCTTCCTTTAGTTTCTAAGAAGAATGGGATCAGTGAAAATAGGGCCAACTGGGAAAGAATAAGAGAAGTAGTAGCAAACACTGACGTCCTGAAGCCAATGAGACATTGTGTGTGTGTGTGTGTGTGTGTGTGTGTGTGTGTGTGTGTGTATGTGTATGCGTAAAGTTTCAGCAGATTTAAGGAAGAAATTTCCAAATGTATTACTCTTAAAAAAATGTAGATATTCCCTGCTTTTCAACTCTGCCATGCTGTATAAATTCCTACATTTCTCTTAAAGGTAAGGCATTTTCCCCCACAGGCCTTTCTTGTAAGGTTCCCCCTGTTTCTGGTTCCCTGGAGATGGAATCTAGACATACAAGTGACCCTCCAGCTGATCCCAATGGCCTCAGAGTTGTCCAGGGAGAAAGGCTGATCTCTAAATGGTGAAGGCCCAGCCATTTAGTGCTTTATAGACCATGGCCTATTGCACTCAGGAGCACAATAGCAGGAGGTAGAGGCTGCGAAGCTCAGATGTGATGTGCTGCCTGCAGAGCCATCCAAGCAATAGCCAAGCAACCCTACTTTCTGCCCTCTCCATAGCTGTGGCTGTCCTCCAGGAGAGAGCAATTGTTTAACTGCATAATGGAATGAAGTTTTATAAAACCAGGCACAACTTTTAAATTGAAACCATACTTAATCCAGGGCCTGTCTTTTGACAGAAATCATTAACAAATTATTTTTAATCATGATGCCTCCCTGCCAAACAGTGCAGTTATTAATAATGCTGTATACATTCCAAATAAAATCTTGACAACTTTGTTTTTTAAAAACTTAGGAATGCGGCTGGCGGTAATGTCTGAACAGAGATTTAAAAAAAAATAACTTTCCATGTTTGGAGGCCCTGACGATCATAACTTGCAGTCTACCATAGCCCGGCAGCTTTCTCTAAGCTCAGCAACACGGAGGACTCCCTCTCCCAGCAAAAGCTTCCTGCTCTCTAAGTAGCCTTCTCCAGATGATGTCACTAGAGTGCATGACTTATCTAAGGATGACTCTTGACCCAGCTTCCTGAAAACACTCTTTCCCTGGTAATGTAACATTAATATTAAAAAAATCATTTGAGAGATTGAGAAAAATACTATCTAAGCATGTAAGTGTAGATCTCTGAATTTTGTAATAAGGGAAAGTTTTATTGAAGTCGTGCCCATTTACACGACTCTCACTGCATAAGTAAGAAAAGAGGAGTGAATGTTTAGACAGCTTAAACAGACATATTCTTATTTCTTATTTGTTACATGAATTCACAAATCAAATACCTTTTTTGGATTATTTAGAAACATTAATTTAAAGAATAATAGTTTATAACTGTGTTGGCCAAACCAACAGCCAGCTGTGTAAATGTTAAGAATTTATAATGTGGCTCATTGAGAAATGGGACACGCTATGAACATAAAATCAACCCTGGATTCTGATGATGCCATTGGATAGAACAAAGCCAAGGGGGTTGACACATGATTTTAAGCCCTGACTTGAGGTGTAGTGACAAGAGGCAGTTACATTTTTAAGACCAGCTTAGGCTTCAGTGTGGGACCATCTCTCTGGAAACAAACACAACAGGAGAATATGAGACACTTCAATAATAAATTTTATAGTGATAATATATCGGAATATTTTAGGTGTCATGATTTAAATAAAGTATATTATTGCTTCTCTAGAACAAAATGAATATAACTACTTGAAAATTTAAAATTACATGTGTAGTCCCAGTAAATTTCTATAAAACGGTGTTGCACTAGAGTATACCAACATCTCTGCTGGATTTTGTTCTTGCTGAAAGAGAACAGAATTATGTATGAGAGTCAGTGGTCAGTGGAAGGGCATGTCTGTTTAAATAACAAATGATTGGTTAGAGAAAATAATGTGTTTGAATAAGATCAAAAACAGAGAAATTGAGTGTGGTTCTTAGTGCCAGGGAAAATGTGACCTTAGAGGTCATGACTCTCTGGACAGGATAAGAAAGATGGTATCCATGGGCAGAGGAAAGACACAAGCAAGTACAAAAGAGAAATGTGCATTCCCTCTGAGTTCAGGAAAGATAATGCCTGATCAGCACTTATGAATGTTTTCTGATCTCATCAAATCTATATTAATCATATGTTGTCAAGTAAAACATATATTTTAGAAAACCATGTGACATAGTTTCTATTCCCTAAAAGAAATGTTTGTTAGCCACAAATGATTTCTTATGCTTGTTTCTCTCCTCTAAGATCAATTTATCCTTTTATTTCTATCAAATCACCCTGTATGAAACAGCTTTGAAAATCATTATAGATTCTCAGTGTTATATGGCTCATTGCTCCACACATTTGTCAAAATTTCTGTGAGCAGAAAGAAAAACCTAAGGACATAAAAATTAACACATGCAAATTAATCACTCATTCTGGTTTGAGTTATGAAATCAATAAGAAAAATACATCCATTCCTAAACTTAAATTAAAAAAGATATACCCAGAAGTGGTGTAACTGATAATCTGGCTGGTTTCAATGAGAACATGTGCTGAAGCCATATGTCAAAGGGAACACCAGAAATATAATTCATAAGAAACGATTTGTTTTTAAATTTGAAATCAAAATGGTAGAGTGAAAGCCATGTTTTCTTCTACTCCAAGTAGTTTAATTTATATGAAACACCAAAATAGCGAAGTTGTTTCTGGGTTATTGGCCTCTTAATCTTGTATATTAATTCAGGTAATGCACCACTAACACTCTCTTCTATTTAATTATTTTTATTTATGTACCATTAAGCTCCGTTTCCATTACTTTTGCAGTATAGAAAAAAGGACAGACCTAGGGTATTTGGGCAATACCAACAGCTCATTTTTAATCCTCAGAAGACCTCTTTCTTGGTGGAGAATAAAAACGATAATCCTCGATGTTATTTAAAAGCAGTTTCTATTTCTTTAATTAGGAGTTTCAGGCAAGCTGTTTTACTTGAACCTTTAACATTTCCAGACACTTCTGCCTCACTACCTGGAGACTCTTCCCAAGTTTGTGTTGAATACATTCTTGATTTACAGGAAGGCTGCTTTCAGGCCCTTTCATATTCTGCTGCAATCCCTTGGTAATTACAAAGTTTCTCTCTCCAACAATAGGTAAATCCTGAAGGAATACAGGAGTTATGTTTCACGTATGAAATTGTACTTGGACATCTTGTCTGAACTCACCCTCTAGGGACCCTCACTTAGGAAACAGTCCTGTTAGGAATGCCAAAGCACAAGAGCTCAAAGGTAATAATGAAAATAACTCTGCACCAGTGGAAAACACTGTTTGAATAAAGAATGATGCATCAAATTTCAGTGAAAGAACTCATTTAATAGTGCTTGCATTCCAACTATAGAAGATCCATCATTAACATAGTATATCCCTGGCTCTGTAACACTCCAAGGATAACAATGTCTCCCTCTAATGGGTGTGAAGCTATCAGGAATCTGTACTTCCTTTTCCTTTTCCTTTCCTCTAATTATTTACATTCATTTCTTCTTAGTTCACTTGAGTTACTGACATTAAAAACCATATGAGAAACTCATTAGCATAACTAAAAATCACAATTTGCAAAATAATATTTCTCTAATTACTCTGCTTGGCTATTTGAATTTATTTTGTGGTTAAGCATCAGTAATTGGTCATAATTCTTGACTGCATTTTAAGCTTTAAAACAGTTGCTTTTCTTTTCTTTTTCTTACTCATAAATCACAACCAAGTAAACATTTCCCAAGCACTTCCATACATTGCAAATGTTTAAGTGTTCATACTCCAAAATAATGTAAACTCTCCCTACTTATTTTTTTCTAATGGCAAGCATGACACATTCCCTATAATACTCTTGAAAACCAATGGAAGGGGTAACTTAGGTAGGTGGTAAATAGTATATGGTCTTTGCAAAATCAAAGGAGTAAAAGTATAAGCAATGGATATACTTCATGACCAGACTGAGTAATTTTAAAGGTTTATTTCTTTATGTATTTTTATGTATATGAGTACTCTGTATGTATGCCTACAGGTTAGAAAGGGGGAATCAAACAGAAGAGGACATCGGATCCCATTATTGATATTTGTGATTCACCATGTGATTTCTGGGAATTGAACTCAGGAACTCAGGAAGAGCAGATAGTGCTCTTAACTACTCAACTATCTCTCTAGCCCCCTGACTGAATTTTTTTTGAGAAATTGGTTAATACCTTGTCTCTTTTGTTTTACGTATCATCTATGCACTGATCATTGAGAGGTAACACCACTTCTCATTTTTTAACACCAGGAACTTCAACTGTATGACATTTCTAAACATGTTGCTTATATATACTGAAACCACACCTTGTAAAGGACAACAGGTAAAGTTAGGGATAAATATGAACAAGGGGACTCTGAAGCGATTTGCTTCGGCTTCACGATGAATACTGAGTTGGCAATCTCAGGTTTCATTAACATAGAAAGAGATGTTCCAATACTGTCAATAGGAAGAATATAGCAGAACATGAAGCCTTACAGCAGTCAGAAAGGTGGCCTTTTGCCTTGTTTTGCTTTAGTTGTGTTATAGTCTAACTTTGAACTTCAGGAGAGTCCTCACTTTTGCAATCCTCCGGCCTTGCCTCTGCCTCCTGCCTCTCATCTTTGCCTCTGCCTCCTTACTGTTGGTAAAAAAGATAAGACTTGGCCAGAACAGGGACTTTTTGGTTCTTTGTATCACTGGAATTTCTGGGCTATCATGGCAGTTTCCTAAAAGAATCTTAAGACAAAAATACAAAAGCTGGGCCGTTGGTTGCTCACACCTTTAATCCCAGCACTCAGGAGGCAGAGACAGGCGGGTCTCTGTGAGTTCAAGTCCAGCCTGGTCTATAGAGTGAGTGCCAGGATGGGCCCCAAAGAAATACAGAGAAACCCTGTCTCCGAAAACCAAAACAACAACAACAAAAAGACAAATTACAAAATGTGGATGGTGCTAACTAATCCTGGATGACTCACAGGGATGCAAAATTCATCCATGTGCTTAGTTCTGAAAGTCTCTGTGTGGAAGGTAAGTAACTACAGGCCAGTGGTATCACTTGGGCTATGTGTTCACCTGTTCAGTAATAATTTAGGTGATGCGAACATGAAAAGGGAGAAGGGCAAGGGGAAACTGTAAGAGAACAGGAGGGGAAGACAGGAAGAAGGCTGGGAGGACGGTGAGAAGCGTTTGAACCTCGAGCCAGTATAATTCCAAAGAAAGACTTAAATGGGATGACTCACCTTTCAGTAATTTAATGTAAGTTGCAAACAGAAGATGCTCCACTGTAAGCGTTTATAAATTCAACCCATTGGGCTTTTCAATAAACGATTCAAGAGGGAGAAAATGTACAAAACATTTTCCATTGGCAAATGCTTGTTAAATCTCCTAAAGCAACTTTTCCTTTACCCCCTGCCTCTAGAGCACTCAGCTCCAGTCTATAAATTGGTTGAGGTGGGGAAAAAATTAGTTCCTTAGGTCTCTGTAAACATTTCACTTTCATTTTTTTAAATAAAGGAGATTATTTTTCAAAAAGTGCAGGTATGTGGAAAAATAATGTTGAAAGTCTCCTGTGAACAGTTTTATACTTCACCCCATCAGAGCACCCACGGACTAAAACAAATTGGATGAGAACACAAACCTTGTAGCTTCAGATACTCAAAAGCTTATTACAGCTGGAATTGAGTACTGTATTGCAGTCACTGTGCCTATTAGAATAGAGAACAGACCTAGTCTGTGCTCAGTGGTGAAAGTCGTTCCACTGCAGGCACTAAAAGCAAGCATGCTTCTGCTCCAGGTTTTGACTCTGGCTATTACTGAACTCACATACTAAAATGCATCCTGGTTCTTAATTGTAGTTACTGACTACAAAACAAAAAAGTCTTTCTTTTCAGGGAAAAATGTGATTATAAAAGAGATGTTTATGAAATTAACATTTTTCATTCACATTTAAATAGCACAATGTTGTAGTATGTATCTATTGTTCAATGTTGTTCTTGATGGTAGTCAGTTTTAATTTGTAAATGTTTACCTTTTCATCTCCTGGAATATACCTGACATATTTTTGTCATTGTATATAGTTTTTGAATCAGTCTTAAAACCATCTTAGAATAAATGGGGAATTGTAGCAGTGCCTTGCCTGTGAACCTGTAATGGTGGCCACACCCCTTTGAGTGTGGCTTCAGGCAGATTGAAGAAGAAAGAGGGAAAAGTGTAAGGTGTGGTCTCTGTGGAGCCTCTCTTTCTCTTGGGTCAGTGGATCCAGTAGAAAGAGCAGAGAAGCACTCCTGTGCTTCTTATTATTATCTGTGTAAGTGTTCCCCAATAAAAAACCCATTTTTCAGCCGGATGGTGGTGGCGCACGCCTTTAATCCCAGCACTCGGGAGGCAGAGTCAGGCGGATCGCTGTGAGTTCGAGGCCGGGCTGGACCGACAGCCTCCAAAACAATACAAATAAATCCTGTCTCATAAAAACCAAAAAAAAATTTTTTCTCATTTATCTTGGGTCTAGTGAAATCTTTACACCCTTGCCTTCACAATGTCTCTTAATGTCTTTGAATTCCAGTCAAGATATTAATTATTACTGCAATCATTAAATCTCATAAAACTAGCATTGAGAGATAACACTATTTTACTAGAAGCACAAGATACATATTTCCCTGCTTTCCTTTATGGAGAATTCACATGTTATCAATTCATTTTCCAAATTAAAGAGAAAATACAATGTATAATATACACATATATGTGTGAGTGAAAACACACACATATATATATATATTCATGAATATATGGGTTCATGTATTTGGAAAAAGCTAAGGTCCCAATTAAAGCACAATGGTACGGTCCTTTGCATTAATCCTATAAATACGAACTGTGAATTCACAAGGAAAATGTCTACAGGGACACATTTATTCTCATGTACACCCTTTTAAAAATATTTTTTCTTCTAAATAAGCATATAAACAAAGATAAAATGATACCTGATTATTTACTGCTCAGGTTTGTGGCAGGTAATTTAAGAAACATAAACATATCAAAGAGCAAAACTTAGTTTGAGCTTATAGTGTAAACTGAACTCCATACTTTATTTTTCATGTTTATAAAGGCTTCACAGGTATCTATGTAAGAGAGGATTCAGAATGATGCAAAAGCCAGAGTTGGCTGGTGACTCCAGGGAAAGAGTATCTTCTAGATATAGCAAAGCAGAGACACCTATGAGCACACAGAGACTATGCCATGAAACACAGGACCTATGCTAGTTCAGACCAGGCAAAATGCTGAAAAGGGGAAGTAGACATAAAGTTCCACTCATAATCCAGAAGCTTTGCAATTGATATATGGTAGGAAAGGGAAATTCAGTGACAATGGAGTGTCACAGGGTCTATCAACCATATTCCAGTGCTACTCGATGCCCAGGAGTAGTTGGCTAGACACAAAACAGATTCCATACTTTTCGTTTGTGTTTTTTTTTATTTTGCTTTCATACTCTTGGTTTCATCAGTTTGTTTGTCTTGATATTTGTTTTTAGTTATTTATTTCTTTTGGTTTTCTGTATTTTTAGTAAGAGAGATATATAGATAGATAAAGAAATACAGAATGTGAGTAGATTAGGAGGGAGGTAGAGGCAGATATGGGAATAACTGGTGGATGAGAAAGAGTACGATCAAATATACCACACGTAAAATATTCTCTTTACAAAAAAGAAATGAAATCTTCCATTCCATCTTAGAAGCAAAATAACACCAATTATTTGTTCTTTTTTAATAAAACTTAGATCTCAATAATTTAAAGTTTTTATTGTATTTACTTTCTGTGCCTTTCAAAGACATGAAATCAGTTTCGACCATAAACATAAATCCATGCCTTTTACTAATAAGAATAATAATAATAAATTTATAAATTGAGATACATCCTACATATTAATGAGCATTAGAAATTATTCGATTTGGAAACAAATTCCAAATATTTCATATTGAGATAAAGAAAGTAGGGCTTACAGCAACTAAGTGACTTTTCAAGCATTATTGGAAGAAAGGAGAAAAGGATAAAGACGTTCTGAGTCATCATTACATGCTTTTACTTTGATATCAAACTTTCATTCAAAAGAGCATCTCACAAATGCAGTGTATAATTTTTATCTCTAGGTTACTTGTTGATCAAAGTATACTTCATCAAACAAATATTCTTTCATTGTTCCAAGCTTCATGTGATGTGCTGTATACCAGAGGTTTTCTTGATCCAGACAAAACCTTTTCTCAGATCTGTTTGAGCATGAACATCATTAATATTCACTTGAAAATGCATGTTGTTCCATAATACTATGCACAGTTCTTCTTATATGTTAGTAAGTATATATTGTACACTGATAACCCTTTAATGACTTCTCACACACTATGGCCTCATGGGTAAAGACACCTTCTACTTTGACTGTTTTCCCCATTACCTCTGAAAAGAATTCATCTGTGTAGTATTTTTGATTTGAGTATCATTTGTCAATATTTTTGGTCATTATTCCTTATGCCACATGACAGTCACTATCAGGAAAGGGAGAAGCAGGGCTGACTTGGGAAGTGAGAAAAATGCTGATAGGAATCTGAGAGGAACGTTCTACTAGTGGAAGTGAGACAGTGTTGAAGGTTAGATCCAGGGTTCTCACGTTTTAAAGTGAAGTAAGGTTTCCACAGAATCCAAAGTCTGTTTGACAAGCAAAGGGACTGAGAGCCATTGAGTACTAGCTAGAAAGAGAGACTAGCAGGGCAACCAAGCAAATGCTTAAAGCAAATAACCCTCTGGTGAAACATTTTCTTGTTCTTCAAGCAAGTTGGTGGAGTGTTTGATGCAATTGAAGATGCTGGGCGGGTCTCAGTGGAAACATAGAGGAGTAAAACACTGATTTCAGCTTATTGTTGGAGAAAGTAGATGGGGAAAGATAACACACACATAGACAACAGTGAACCGGTCGGGGGCTAGTCGATAAATAATAATATTAGGGAACAAAAAAAATGAAGTGGAAGCTTGTAGCCAGTATTCTTGTATTAGTTTCTCATGCTTCTGCAACAAGTTTACAATTTAGGAAGAACGAGGCTTGTTTGTCCTTACAGGTATGAGGCTCCAAATAGCAGTGTATGTGTTTTATTGGGGAAAAACAATCAAGAGGTTTACAAGGTTGTATGTCCTCTCAAGAAGAGAGTAAAATCTATTCCCATACTTTCTCTGGCTTTAAAGGTTATCTGCCTTTCAGTAGACAGCTTCTTTGTACCATTGAAGCAAGGATCACACGAATCTTTTCATTTCTCGATATACTACATTCGATCATTTAGCCTCTGCCTTTTACCTATAAGGGCCTTTGTAATTACATCAGATCCACACAGATATTCCACATGGTATTGCCATCTCAAGAAACTCACCTCAGACTCATCTGCAAAACCAAACCACCAAGCATGGAAAACATATCCACATGTTCAAATGAACCAGGCACAGATAACTTTCTAGAGGGGAATGCTTCATTCTGTACAGTATTAGATAGAATGAAGGTGTCCTAAAATGTTTTTACATGAGATACCAGTGGAATTACACATGTTGAGTAGGAGATTTTCACACAGAATATATTTTTCTGAGGATGGTGGGAGATGAACTGAGGCAAAGAGAGAGACTCAGAAGTCTTAAATTCCTTGCTTCCTTGGTAAATATACAACTTTCTGTGTAGGAACATTGGTTTAATATTACTAATCATTTGGCTTGTGACAATTATTTAATAGATTACTAGATAGTATTTCTGTGCCTACCCAGATTATGCTTCTGTGCCTAGACAACTGCTCATCATATCAAGATGACAGCCATAATTTTCATTCTTTTTTCTTCCCCTTTAAACACAGTTTCTCTTGCGTAGAGAACAATCTTTTCCACTATGCATAAGGCTTGGACACTATTATAATTAGAAATCCTGTTTAATTACAAAGAGCCTCCTCCTTAAATCAACAAAGACTTTGATCATCTTGTCTTGTTTACCTACAAATTCTATTTACAGAGTAACCTTCATTGGCATGTAAATTCTAAGTCTTCCACCATACCATGATAAAGATGGAAGGGATTGAATACTACCAAATTGGATTTTCTCTGGATTCTTAGGGTCAAGACATGCACAAAAATAGATTAAAAGGAATTTACAAGGTGAATGGGGAATATAAGTTATTGTCATTGATTACAAACAAAAACCCTACTTTTTGACTGCCTCATCAGATTCCCTGTGCCCAGCCACTCTATCCACTCTCATGTACCAAAATGCGTATCTCCAGTTCTGCCCTAAAACATAAACATGTTATAATTTTTATCCCAGAATATAGCCAAGCTTCCTTCCTTGGATATTTTAAAACAAGTTGCTAAATATACTCTTGTCCAAAACTGATTTGAGAAGTATAATTGTTATCGTAGGGTCTGTTTTTGTAGCTATCTGAACCTGAGAGCTACATGGAGAGGTATGTGTTCTTATTTAAGGTTATGAATCAAGTTAGGAAATATCAACAATCCTTTGAGAAAGTTGTTTACTTTTCTAAAAAGGTGTATGTTTCAAAGCCTTCAGGGCTTCACAAGTCACACATTTAACTAAACATCAAGATTACATGAATAAATTTACAGAGATACAATGGAATGATGTAGTTGGGTATGGTACTCCTAAACCTTCTCCTAGATGTTTCTTTGCACTGACCACAATTTTATTTCATTTTTGTCACAGAAAATATATACTAGGTATGTATGATTTAAAAATATATTTGGTTTAAAATAGAATCTTCTCTTAGACAACACACCCTGATCACAGGTTCTCCTCCCTTCACCTCTCCCAGATCCTGCTCCTATTTCCTCTCTCACCTAGATCTACTCCTCCTTCTGTTTCTTCTTCAGAAACTAGCAGGCCTCCAAGAGACAGCAGTCAAACATGACAAACCAAACACAGTAAGACAAAGTAATAGTTCTCATATCAGGTAAGGAAAGGCAACTCAATAGGAGGAATAGAATTCTAAGAACAGGCAAAAGAGTCAGAGACACAACCTCTCCTACTGTTAGGAGTCCCACAAAACCACCATGCTAGTAACAACAACATATACACAGAGGACCTGGTGTCCTCCATCCCCTCTCACTCTTACAATCTTTCCTTCCCTTATTCTGTGGGGCTCTCTGAGCTCCAAGTGGAAAGACCCAATGAAGACCTCCAATTTGACTATCTGTCTGCAAGTGGTCTGCTGGAAGAATATTTCTTTTGCTTAGTGTTTTGTTTCCCAAGTATGTCCCAATATTTGCAATTTTTCTTAAGATCCCTCCTCAGTGACCTAGCCTAATTTTCTAACTAATTACATCCCCACCTGATCTTCAGAATGCTTAGTGACCTGATTTTTACAACATTTGTATTTTTATATTGTTTTAGTTTTGTCCGTGCATTGGGAATTTTAGTTATAACAGAATTTTCTTTAAGTGCAACAGTGTCAGAAGGTTTTGCCTACAGTATCATCCACAAAAGGCTATAAAATAGAACATCTATCTATATAACTTTATCCACATCTATATTGATATCTATATATTTGGGACTCAACCTTGCAGGCACTGTCTTTTGATGCTTGAGAATTTTAGGCTTTTAAACAAGAAATTATATTTTTATAGTTCTTGCTGTATGCCAAATTACCAAGATGTAGCTGTGAGATGAGATATTTATAAATGAGGAAGATGTGGTCACTTCCTTCAAGGAAAAAAGTCCAGAAAGGACACAGATATGCAAATAGTTCTAATGCAATGTGATAAGTGCTCTTACAAATGTATGAACTAGCTCCTTTGGGAACATAGATAAAGGGGCAATTAATTCAGCCCAGAGTAACTCAGGGAAGCTTCTGATAAGAGGTCACATATCATCTGGGCCTTGAAGAAAGGAACCGGACTTCACCAGGGAAATAAGGGCATTGAGATGATGGAGAAGTAAAGGAGAAAAGTGCATAAGGGGAGGAGGGATCAACACAAACAGGTTCAGGAAAGTTCATATCTGGGTTCCTGGAATATGATAAGCTCCAGTAATTGTTTTTGAATGGACTGCTACATAAAGACATATCTAAAAAATGAGTAAAATTTTCATGCATCTTATATTTCAAAGTGTACATAGTGGGGTGTAGGGAGAAAACGTACTTGTTACCAGTAGCAAAGGTTATTAGCACCAGTTCCCCTGTGTTGCTTTCCATGAAGTCTTCTTTGAAAATATTCCTCTCTTCCTTTTTTGTTCTTTCTTATTGAATGTGGAGAACAGAACTAAGGGATGAAAGATTTGGTGTTGCTTAACTAGCACTCTCTAGCCTTGTTCTTTACTGCCTGACCACTGAAGGACAATGCCCTGGGCATGTGTTTAGATGCTAAACATTAAGGAACAATTAACTATTTCAGATGGCCAAAATAGACATCCCTTGAGAAAGGTAGCCTATGGGATCTGAATAGTGGTAGACCTCAGAGAAAAAGAAGAAAGTATCTATAAAAGATTCAGGACAAGAAACAAAGGACAGAACCCAAGACTCAGATGTTGTAGAGAGTGCTAAAAACTGAAATACTATGAAATATGAAGGAATTTAAAAGGGTTAAGTTCAATACAGGACACTGCATTTGGTAGTCATAAAATATGGGGGAATCAAGCTGGTAATATCCCAGAAAATGCATCACTACTAGCTAGCTCTCATTGTGCTAGGAGGTACCAGGCACACTATTAACAAAGACAACCATCAATAGCACAAAAATGTGAAACCTGTGTTTTACCACTGTAACTGACCTGGAACCCTCCCTGTCCAGTGCTGTAACAGTGACTTGGACATAATGGAAGTAACCAGACATTTCTGGTTGAATTTAAGATTTGGTCCATAATATGAAACCTCTATTTGCTACCATCATCAGTACAAGAACCTATGGCTAGATAGATCATGGGCACTGTGATCCTACTACTCATACTCTTCTAAATGAACACAGAATTAAAATGACCCCTAATGACTCATCATTATATCCATAGATTGTTGGTTCCTACAACCCTCAATGGAGAAGATGTATCTTAAGGCAGATGACAATTAACAGAGAGACCCACAATTGACCAAGGTACAGAGAATAAAGGACTGTGGCATTTTCTATCCAAATGGAATGCACACATTCCTCTAGGTTCAGGTATCATTGTCGTTAAGAGAAGGAGAGAGTGTAACAGCCAGAGGCAGTGGATGGTTACAAGAAAACAGCTGCACATGTGAACTTATAACTACTGTGACAGCCTGCACAAAACCATTGCAAGTTCAAGCCAGACAAAACACCAGCCCGCACGTCGGAGTGAACATGATTCAATATCTATCCTTGGAGCTTTTGCTTGCTTCTAACTGCAAAGATAGGGAGAAACATTTTTCTTGAGGAATATGGCTCTGGTTAAGTCAGCCATGACTCACTGGAAGATCGGACATCCCAGAGTACTTGAACAACACCAATTTTTCTTGATTTCTTTTTAAATTATCATTACATATGTACAAATTCCTAAATACAACCTGCTCAGACTGTCTACTGTTATATGTATGCATGTTTTCAGAGCTGACAGTTTTTTATTTGATAAACAATTTGTGTGGTCTTCCTTGAAGAAGACTATGAAGACTATTTCTTTCAATCCTAACATTCCTTAGTTTTGTTTTTAGTTCTTTGTGTAGGATTGATGCCTCCTGGTTTTCTCCTGTCCATGCTTGAATGCTTATTATTCTTGTTATTGTTCAACTCATTCTTAGACAGTCATGCTAATGATTCTTTGTGGGTAGAGCTTTAAAATTACTAGGAGACACAATCTCAAACTCTCTGATCCTTTGCTTCTTACAATCTTTCTTCCACCTTATCTACAGTGCTCCTTGAACACTGGGTTGGGGGTTTTCTAGATGTTTTCTTTAGGTCTGGGCTCCAGAATTCTGTTTTTATTTTTAACAGTGTTCTCCATCTGTTACAAAGAGTTTTCTTGATGAGGAGTGAAGACTACATTTATTTGTGTGTACAAGGACAAATATTGCAAGTGATGTTAGGTATTATGCTGGTTTTTAAAAAGAAGCTAAGTTTGAAAGAGATCAGGAGGCATATATAGGCAGGTTTAGAGATAAGAAAATGAAGGCTCAAAATTCATTGTTCTCAAGGAACTACTAAAACAATTTTTTTTCAATTCTTGCATTTCAAGTAAAAATAACTGTGCTTTGTATGCGAAAGCCTTTGGACTAAAAGTATTCCTAGAACCTGGTAATTCAATGGTATTATAAATAGGAGCCAATGGTATTTCTTTAAACAAGGGGTACAGTATTGTAAAATTGATGACTCCAGAAGAATTGGAGAGAAACAGCCAGGTGCTTTGGTGATATGGAAGGTAATACAGAGCTGCAAATATAACCCAATTGAGATTTGAAGACAATACAAACATGATTAAAAGCATTGTCTGTTTTAGCACTTGTCTATGTTTTCTTTCTGTGTTTAATTTCTCCGTGTCACAGCATAGAGAGCTAGAAGGCCCATGTTTTGTTTCCTGCTACCTCAGGGATAAAAAATTCTCCTACTATCTTTGAAACTAATTAAAAAGAAAAACATAAAAGAAGTAACTTTCAGTCCCCATCACATAAAACCTTCCTAAAAGGTACTTGTTTAAACAAATTCATATTTTAAGGCTATGTTATTTATATCCCCTTTTCCTTATTTTTTTATTATTTCTTTGACAATTTTGGTGGTAGTCATTGCCCTTCTCCAGCTACTCCTGTTACTACCCACAGATATTTCTGTCCAGTTGTCTTTTCAAACCCATCAAAATTTATGCTGCTCATATCTTTTGGAGGTGAGACCTTTCACTGCAACATTGTGGTCAATCTATAAGAGGCCCCACCCTTTAAAAAACTGACTCCTCTTTCAGAAGCTGCCAGTTACCAATAGTTACTCAGCTAGGGGTAGGACTTAATGTCTACCTCTCATCTCTCTGAATGTATTTTTGTCTGGGTTGAATTTACACACAACTGCTGTAAGTGCATATATGAACCCTGCCCTTCTGAGTCCAGAAAACATTGTTTCACTGTAGGCATACACCACCTCTGGATCTTACAAAGTTTCTTTTCCCTCTTCCACTATGCTTTCTGAGACTTGGAAGGAGAGAGTGTGATCTGAATGCCCCACTTAAGACTGAATATTCCATAGTCTCTCATTCTATGTAGTTGGATCAGTTCTAGGCATGTAATGTTATTCACCAGCTACTGAAAATAGAAATTTCTCTAATGAGAATTGTGAGGCATATTAATCTGAGTATAATAAGTCACCAGGAGTTAGTTTAATTATATGCCCATTTAACAGAGTAATAGCAGTATATTCTGCACTAAGTACTACCGCCTGTCCAGCCACATAGGTTCTTAATCTGACAATAGTGTCAGTATGGGTTTCATCTTGTAAAAAAAGATTTAAGTTCAGTCAGAAATGAATGGTTATTCTTCCATGATGTGTGTGTGTCACTATTGCACCTATGGACATATGATTATTGCAGTTCACATGACTCAAAGCTGTGTGTGATTAATGGTTACTTTTCTGTGTTCGTAGTGTGTATAATACCTTCCAGAACAATGAGACGATAAATACTATCCAGTCAGGGTGAAGATTCCTAGGAACAAACAGCTTGACTTCTCCGTGCTCTATAGCTCAAGCATGTATAACTTCAGCAAGTGTCTTTTTAAAGTATATACTTAATATTTCCATGTAATACTTATTTTCCCTTGCCTTTCCTTCATTTACCACTTCCCATTGTCCAGTCTCAGATTCATGGCCTCTTTTTTCTTTAACTCATGTCATACAGGAATGGGATATCAATATAAAAAGCAATCATGTAATAAAAGCATGTCTAATAGTCTGTAATATTTGGGGAACTATTTGACTTAATTAACCATTAATTTCAAAAGAGGTAACACATTCCCGGTACTGAGATTTTCATTTCTTAGCCTGTGGTGTCTAATAAGAACAATGGTGCCCCATTATAGAATAACTCCATTTAAACTTTTTTATAGGTATGTGTATAATTTCAAACTTAAAGTACCTTCAAATTTTACCTTACCTCATTTATTTTGTGATGGTAGGGGTGTAAAAGGTGTAACCCTCCCCACACATAAAAAAATCAGTGTGGAAGCTCATCAAAAACCTATAAGTAGATCCATCATTACAGTCTGCTACACAATTTTGATGCATATATGTAAAGAACTCTGTATCCTATTATGAAGATACTTGCTTATTCGTGTTCACTGTTGTTCTATACATAATAGACAAATATAGAAGAGTAGGTGACCATCAACTGTTGAACAGATATTGAAGATGTGGTATATTTACACAGTGCAGTATTATTCAACTGGAAAAACTGGAATTATAAAGTTTGCAGGTAAATTTATGGAGCTGGGAATAATCATTCTGAGAGGTGCCCCAGATGCAAAAAGAAAAACATGGTATGATTTCTCTTATTTGTAGATGTTAGCTATGGTCTTCAGCCATGTGTGTTCCAAATGGAATATCCTTTGAATTCAACAAACTTTTAAGGGGTCATTGAGATTGGGTTATGGAAGAAGAGACTGGACATAGTGGTATAAAAGGGTTAAATGGAAATAATGGAGTAGGAAGGGTTAAACGTATGGTAGGCATGGAAGGGCTGGGCTGAGAAGGAAAAGCAATGCAGGGGTACTCATTACAGCAGGCACTTCCTAAAAAAAACCTCAGACTTATAAAATTATAAAAGTAATAGTCTAGCGTATACTTCATTACTGTTTTATATGATGATATGAGCACCTTAAAATTAGTTACATTAAAGTCACAATTTTATAGAAGTGACCTCTAGGGAAGTAATTTTCCAACATGCCAGATTTTTAATCTATATTTCTATCAGTGTGTTATGATTGACTCCTTTGTTACTTGTATTCTTAATCAAAATCCAGAAATCATGTATATAAAGGATTATTATTATTGTAATTTTCTGAAGTTGGAGATGTGCAACAGAGAGACTTCTTTATAATTCTGTCAATATTGCTATACTTATAAAGTGAATTTTTTCGCCGGGCGGTGGTGGCGCACGTCTTTAATCCCAGCACTCGGGAGGCAGAGGCAGATCTCTGTGAGTTCGAGGCTGGGCTGGACTGATAGCCTCCAAGACAATACAGAGAAACCCTGTCTCAAAAAACCAAAAAAAAGTGAATTTTTATGTATAGATAAGACATGCTTATTTAGAAATACAAGATAGCCCATTACAACAAAATGAAATTGCCCAGTCTAGATCTAGAATGCTGTCTCTGCTGCTCATGCTAATTTGCCATGTTCTTATAGAGAAGGAATCTGAAACCTTGAGGGAGAAGAAAAACATACAAATGCTATTAGCGTACACATTTCTGAGCAGCAGGAAGTCAGTAGTGAGTGTCAGTGATTGATCAAGTCAGTGTTCAAAGTATAAACAATTTCCATCAGGTGTAGCCTGGCATGAGGTCAGCCATGCACCCAAGCAGGAATTTGAGCAATTTAGAATCATGGGTAGCCTAGAGAGGGGATAAATTATTGACAAGTTTAACTTCAAGTGTAAAATGTGTCTTTATGGCCCATTTTTCATAGAAACCGATTTTGCTCTCTCATATATTAAACTGATTAGTTGAACTAAAACTTCTTTAAATAATTTATTTACAAACACATAAATATATGTTGGGCTACCAGTAGTTTTGCCTAATTTTTATTCAAAACTTTTAAATAAATCCCAAACCAATAAATAGTATTGCTGACTAAAATATAACTATGAAATTTTTATTTCTAAACAAATACTCTAAAGTATACTCTCTATTTATTGAAAGCCGGTTTAGATTTAATTTTAGGATCTAGATTCTCAAACAAATTTTATCTTTATAAACTGTGAGTCTGCTTTAATTAAATGGTGCATTCTTCTTTTCAAACTAATGTTATTACATTGTGTGTGTGTGTGTGTGTGTGTGTGTGTGTGTATGTGTGTGTGTTCCAATGTGTACTTGTGGAAATCAGAGGACAACATTCAAGAGACTGCTCTCTACTTCCTCCGTGTAGGTTCTGGGAATGAAACTCAGGTTCTCAGGCTCCGTGAAACCCATCTTTATCAATGAAGAAATCTGTAGATCCTAATGGAACATTGTTCATATCAGAGCAAGTCCATGGAACATTGTTCACATGAAAGCAAGTGCATTGCACAGCTTGACATTATTTTCTTTAATTTTCTTTTTAAAGTTGTAGAGCAGTGGTTCTCAACCTGTAGGTTGAGACCCCTTTGGTGTCAAATATCAGATATTCTGCATATCAGATAATTACATTTCAATTCATACCAACAGCAAAATTACTGCTATGAAGTATCAATGAAATAAGTTTATGATTGAGGGTCACCACTGCATTTAGGTTCACATTGTTAGGAAGGTTGAAAAGCACTGTTTTAGCATCATAGACTTCAAGGGTGTTTCATCAAACTTCCATTGAAATTGTGGCCACATGTGAAATTATGTGAAGAAAGTTAGCTACAGAAAATATTTCCTCAGAAACTATGCTTGCACTGTCTAATTCCCCTTGATGAGGACGCAAAGGCCCTTCATAAAGCTGTAACAACCTACTGAATCCCAGAGACAAGAACCTCCTATGCCTATTGGTCCTTGATATCTAGCTGTGACATAGATAAACTCACGCCTTTTTTCTATATTTGCTTAGATAACTCTTTTATACATAGCCATTTTACAAACATATAATACTTTTTTAAAGAACCATTAAAGTAACTCATGTTTCCTAACTTTAAATATCTCTATGTTTGGGTTTGTAATTATCCATTTGGTTTGAAATAAAGTTTAAAGTACTTACAGGAATTGCTAAATTATATGTAAGACTTTCTTATACCTCAAACAAAATGGATGTTCATGGTTTTAAATACAGAAACAAACTTTTTTCTCAGTTATATGTTTGCATAAAAGGTGACACTGGAAATACACATATAGCTCTGTTGAGTGACTCAAAAGTATAAAAGCATGTCTTAGATAACCAGACTGCAAGTGTGTCATTGGATTTCATCAAAACCACAAATACTTCCTGTGAATTTTCTGACTACTACATCTGTGAAAAAGTGTGCAACCAATTAGGGAAGGAACCAGATTGAGCAAAAATGACAAAGGTGATCATTACCCTAAATTAAAGAGTGAGACTTTGTCCTGCCCCCCAGTTTAAAAATACAGAGATACAATTTCAGCTTTTAAAAAATCAGATTATAACCCTAATAGTAAAATTTCACTTTTCCTGTTTGATTTTGAGAATGCAAACTCTATGTGAGGAGAGCCCAGGTCTATGCCATTGACCTATATATGATAGTGTTTAGCATTGTTTGATGTAATTTATACATGTTTGGCACATGACTAAGTAAAAAGTACAGATTAGAGCAATGTTTCCTATTAGAGTCACTTTCTCTTTCCATGTTCTGAAGACTGGCATTATGAGTGAAGAATGGAGCATGAAGTTACTCAGAACATTCTGAGGCTCCCAAAGTGGTGGCTCAAATCACTTTATATGATAATATGTGGAAAGAAGACTATTGCATACAGGAAATACCACAGGAAAAGTCACCAATGAGAGAGACTTGGTAAGCAGGGATTATACTAACTGATTTAAAAAATGGCACAACCTGAATAATTAGCTAATGTAATGAGTTTACAATTCCATTCTTAGGTATATACCCATCAAAACTGAAAGAGAGCATCTGATAGATGATATGCAAGCACATATTTTCATAAACATATATTTCCAAGAGCTAATGGTTGGAAAAATACATGGTATTAATGGAAGAAAGAATAAAAGAAGTTGTGAGATTTATGGGGGGGGCAATGTTTTTACAATGGGATATTATTCATTCAAAGAAAGGATTAAAGCACAAGTTGTAACATGAATGAATATTAAAAGTATTACATTTAAGCTAAAGGAGGCAAATCAGCACATTGATTCCATTTATATGGATGACACAGAATGGATAAATCTGTAGGAAAGAGGTGCATAGTAGCGTTCGTAAGGGTTAAGGCGAGTAAGGAGGAATTGCATACTAGGCAATAGGTTTTACTTAACAGTGATGCAGATATTTAGAAGGAGGCATGGTCATTATGCTATGCTACGCACATACAAAGTTCATTGACTTTGTTCACCATATAGCAGCTAACTTCATAGTCTGTGAAACTTATTCATAAAAACTAAAAAGATAATCAATGATTTCAAATTTTCCAATAGCTTTTCAAAGTAGACTCAGGAAAGGAGATGCCTTGATAAAGGGAGCTAGTACAGGTTTGGAAAGAAATGGTAAGGGATCCACAGGGATAACCCCAAATAAGAATCTAGGCAGTGATGTAGAGGCTGCCTTTGATGCCCTTCTCCTATAATGAGATTGATGACTACCTTAGATATCATTCCTAGAACCTTGACTCAGTAGCTGATCGAAGTAGAAACAGGCGCCCACAGCTAAACACTGAGCAATACTTCCGGAATCCAGCTGTGGAGAGGGAGGAGAGATGACCAAATGAACTGAGACAGAACCGCAGAAACAGTTGACATGACCTGATGAGAGCACACAGATCCTAATTGAAAAGCGGGGAAACCAGTATTGGACCGAACCAAGCGCTCTGAATGTGGGTGCCAGCTAGGAGGCCAAGACTGTCTATAGAACCTCTGAACCACTAACAGTGGAGCCAGTGTTTATTCCTAGATCACAAATGGACATTGGGAGCCCATTCCTTATGGAGGCATACTACTGTAGCCCAGATACAGAAAGGAGGGCCTGGGCCCTCCCCCAAATGATGTGACAGACTTTGATGATCCCCTGTGGAGGGCCTCACTATCCCTGGGGAGTGGTGGGGGTAGGTTGGGAGCTAGGTGGGAAGCATGAGATGGTAGGAGAACGAGGGATTGGGGGGATGGATCTGTAAATAAGCTGGTTCTAAAATAAAAATAAAAAAAAAATTAAGCTTGTAGCAAATCCCCCCTCCTTGACCACACTCTGAACAGCTTTGTTCTGCCCTAAGCCCTGTTACTGTGTTCA
Source organism: Mesocricetus auratus (assembly GCF_017639785.1). Lineage (NCBI taxonomy): Eukaryota > Metazoa > Chordata > Mammalia > Rodentia > Cricetidae > Mesocricetus > Mesocricetus auratus. Next base: position 4,710,456 of record NW_024429207.1, on the reverse strand, counting down.
CAGCAGCAGGAGGGCCAAAAAATAACAGGTTGAGGCCTCTGATGCCATGAGTCTATGTGAAATATTTTTCTTTGTAAGATGATTAACTTGGATCCTTGGTGAAGGTAGATACATTGAACTAATATCAAGAGATTGAAAAAAAAAGAGGAAAATCTGGTGCTCTATCTGCAAGGTGGTAAATTAGACAGAACACATAGACCCGGGGCTGCCCTCTTGGAGCCCTTATGGAGTGGGCAACGTGGGTAGCACCCAGGACAGGGCCCCAACAGGGCTGCTGTGGTATAGGTGCTGCACCTTGTGGGAGCATGGCATCTTTTCTATCTTGATTTACTGCAGGTCACTGTGTCCTCTACCCCTGGACTCCAGGGAAGTTGCTTTTCTCTGTAATTCACGAAGAGGAGCCCACAAGATGCAGCTCACTTTCAAAGGACGAGGCAGCTCATGAATTTTCATTACAGGCACAGATGCAGATACAGGTCAGAGGCAGCTCCACTGAGTGTGGAAGGGAGTATCTACACCTCCCACTCCCCGCGGCAAAGTTGGAAAAGGGGGCACTTGCAAGTTTCACATTCTCAGTAAAGCTGTCACATTGAATTAAGCATTGCATGGAAGGGAAGCAAAGATTTTTGAGTTGAATCTGATAAATAAACAATTGTCTAGACCATTTACACAATTACATAATTACAATTTTTTTATCAAATAATAACATGGGAAAAGGGGAGTGAGTCTCTGAAGACAATGTCCATTCAATTAGTCTCTGAATACTTTACAGTGGAGGAGAAATGATTTCTGTTGGGGTGTTCTCCTGATCAAAGGGGCTATGTATACGTAGAAAGAAATTATCTACGGAAAGGAAAGTATGAGAGTGGTGACAACAGAGCCTATGGTGCAAATACATTATAAACAACAATGGTAACCTCAAAGAATGCTCTTTTATAGTGTTTGAGTGTTGATGTTAAGTGTATTAACTACACACAAAGTAATTAACAAAACAGATATCTCTCATCCTATACAGTGCCGAAGAATATGAACTCTGGAACCAGTCAGCTTGTCTTTAGAATTCAACAGTTTTTCTATGTAGAACAGGACTGCTAACTACCCCTCATATGATTAAATGAGCGCTTGGCACTCACAGGGATGACATAGTTATGGCCATCACTCCTTAAAAAAAGTCCTGTTGGGATATTTTTCAGATCTTGGTCAATGCCATGGATACTAGTCAAATTATGTATAAGTTTTGAGATACAAGGAAGTTTTCCATCCATGTTCTACTGTGCGCTGGCATGTCCATGTATGAAGTAACCTTGCTGTAGCCTTTCTTCTGAACTGCACAGTGCTACTCAGACAAAGAGTGGTCAAGTTGTCCTTACTGCTTAAAAATTCACTGCCCAAAACAACTTCCAAAAAAGCAGCAGGACACTGGTGTTTATGATATGTACTTTATTATTTTTTTACTTTTCAATTGCAGATGTCACTTCCATGAATTGTCATTTCACCGTTTGGCACATGTGTGTCATTTGAAAGCAGCACTGCACATGTGCTGGCTGTTACTGGGACACTCATTGGGGACTGCTTCACACAAATTAGGTGAGAACTTAGCTTTGTGAAGGAATGTCTGTCACTGACAATTATGGTGATCTCCAGCCTATGGCCACGGTGCGAATACAGAATGTCAACATGTATTTCTCAAATTTTATGACTCAAGAAGCAAACATCAGCCTTGAAAGAAAAACAAAGAAAAAAACAGACAAGCAATTCTATTTTCCAGCTGCCACAATTGTACCCGATTTGATATGGTAGTACCTGGGACTCTACTGGTTAGCTTAAACCACATTCTGTTAAAGAGGTGAACAAACTATACTCCACCATCAGAAAGTGGGTCAGTACTCTATTATAATGAAAGAGGGTCTTTTTATTAACTTATTTATTTGCTATCCCAAACAAAGTATATAGTGTTAGAGAGGCTGTTTTGGAGAACTTCATTGACATTGCTTTGGAAAGTCCTGCATGTGGGGAGCTGGTCAGCTAAATGTCTTTATTAAGAAATAACTATGACATTTATGCCCACAGCCCAGCATTCTGTGAACTTTCCTTTGGAGTATTCTAAGACACATAAGCAACTTTGAAGCACATGTTTTGTGTTTTGAGTTGGAGACAAAAGCTGAAAGTTAAAGTGCGCTATTTTGTGGTTAATTACAGTGACAAAGCCTTCATTTTCTCCTGGTTTCTTGAAAAATACCTTGAACTTTCTATCTTCAGGTGAATGTGAAGCCATAGCCCTAAAAACAAATGCTTACAGTAGGACCACTTCGAACCCCATTAGAACTGACATTCCCTTTGTAATTCCTCATAAAATTTATGAAGCTATAATGTTATAAATTTGTATATATTATCTATATGTACATATATATACATATATATGTCAACAAAAATTTGCTTGTTGCATAACTAACATAATGTGTATGAAATAAATCGACAGGAATTTGAACTTGTAAGACATTAAATATGATATTATAATTATCACTAATGAAGTCCTGGGAAACTCTGGCCAAGCTGTTGGATCATAAATGTTCAATGTGAAAGCATGATTTAGAAGTAGCATGAAATTTGAATACCATTATGTTTTGCTTTCTCAATCTGTTTCTGTTGAATGTGATAATCACCTGTGGAGCATAAGTGCTCAAGCCACCTGTGTGACCTTTCTAAGACAACTTCCATTTCTATGCCTCTGTAAAGATAACATCAGTGACTTCATGAAGTAAAGCAAACCAAAGACTGCTGTGAAAGTTTGTTTGTGCAAGCTTCATCCTGCACTAAAATCCCAACTCACACTAGCTAAGAGTAATTGAGCATTAACCCTCCATTAAGTGCTTTGCCTGTATTATATCATCCAACCCTTGCACAATTAGCGATTCCTTTCTATTTCTAACACAAAACAACTGTAAATCACATCTCTGCAGTAACTGATATTTATTAAGTACTTCCTATGCACTAAATATATTACTTGCATTATCTTAGATCAATGCTCTAGTTTTGTAATCACAGATAATTCCAATTCATGGTGACTTATTTGGAGATTATTCTCTGTTAAGTCACTTTGTATCCTCTTCTGCAACTCATATAAATCTCTTTCATTCTCATCTGCAATTTGAAAATGAGATGGCTCTGGAGATGCTGCATAAGGAACCAAAGGAAGATTTAAGAGGCAGGGGACCAGGACACATGCTGCCTAGATAGTGACTCCCAGAAAACATAGAGAAACATGCTCACGACATCTCAATAAAAGGTTTCCTGAGAAAGACTGTATATGGACATCATCAGTTGACTGGCTAGCACAGACAGGGAGAAATCCACAAGGATTACACTCCATTGTCATTTACTGCTGAGAGAGGCAGAAGTACCCCCTGCATATGTTGTCCAGTTCAAAGTGGTCACCCAGCAACACAGGTACATAAAAATAATACTAAATTGATAAAGGAGGCTAGATTTGATCAATACACCCTACAGCCGTGTTCTGAAATTATACACTGAATCTCACTAGTTACATGCTAATACATGTTAATCAAATAAAATACAATTGTTATTTTTAAAAATGTTAAATTAACTCAATGCATTTTTTACATGCTTGAGCATGTGTGTATAACATGTAACAATAGTAATTAAAGACGAAGGGGCCATAGGGCAATAGGTGAGGCAAGGTGAGAACAGGGAGGTAGAGGCAGGAGTGATGGAGATCTGGGGATCATGTATGAAGTTCTCAAAAAATTAAAATTGATATTGATCCCCATGGAAAGTCTCACCCTCCCTGGAGAGCAGAAGGAGGATGGGAGGCAGGGGTTGGTGGGAGGCTTGGGAGGATGGGAGGGAGAAGGAACTGGAATTGATATGTAAAATAAGATCTTTTCTAATGTAAATAAAAAATCAAAATTAACTAGAAGAACAAAGAGAATAGGGAAGACAGAGAGCTGGTATGTCTGGTATGTACAATTGGAGAGGATTTGTAGTTTCATTTCCCTTAATGCTCACTGAAATTGTCAAAGAGGTTGTGTTTAGTTTTCTCACATTAAGTATGGGAAAATGAGAGGACTGTAGAGCCAAAACTCCATGAAGTTTGTATGAAACACATGTGAGTTACTAAATGTTGGAACCCTAGCTACATCCTGGTATTCATGAGCCTGCCAGACACAGAGGGTTATTGCCCATCACCTGTAGAAGCACAGCGAGCTATATTGTGAGCTTTGTCACAAGGCAAGAAACACAGCTATTGGAAATGACAGCCGGAAGAGGAAGACCCTTTTAATACAGAAGCCTCTTCAGCCTGTTAGGGCATAACATTCCCTGGAGAAAAGAGATACATGCGGTATGAAAACTCACTGCACAAACAGCAGCCCTTCAATTTTAAATACCTTTGGAACTCGTTATGATTAACTAGGAATAAAAGGTGAGACCCACACTGACAGGTATATTGCATAAGAGCTATATTTATTTGATTTTTGTTATTATTTCTCCCTCTCAATATTTAACATACCTCCATTCTCTTTTTAAAACTTTTTAAATTAGAAACAAGCCCAGCTCTCTCTTCCTCCCTTCTTCCCCTTCCACCCCCCACCAGGTCCCCCAACCCCCCACCCAATCCCTACTCCCTTCATTCCCCAGGCAGGGTAAGGCCCTCCATGGAATCTCCAGAGTCTGTCAATTCCTTCAGGGCAGGGCCTAGGCCCTCCCCTAAGAGTCAAGGCTGAGAAAGAATCCCTCATTGTGGAATGGACACCCAAAATCCATTTCTATGTCAGAGATAAATACTCAGGATGGTTTCTTCTAGAGTTATCCACTTGTCTGCAAATTCCAAGATTCCATTGTTGTTTTTTTTTTTCCCCGCTGAATAGTAGTACTCCATTGTGTAAATGTACCAAATTTTCTCTATCTACTCTTCAGTTGAGGACATCTAGGTTGCTTCCAGGTCTGGCTATTACAAATAATGCTACTATTAACATAGTGGAACAGATGTCCTTGTTATATGAATTTGCATCTTTTGGATAAATGCCTAAGAGTGTAATTGCTGAATCTTGAAGTAGACTGCTTCCCATTTTCCTGAGGATTCTCCATACATCCATTCTTCATAGGGTGTAAAGTGTATGCCAAGGGGTTATGAAGGGAGTTATAGAGTAATGATGTCACATTGTTCTGGATTCTTTTTTTTTTTTTTGGTTTTTACGAGACAGGGTTTCTCTGTATTGTTTTGGAGGCTATCGGTCCAGCCTGGCCTCGAACTCACAGAGATCTGCCTGCCTCTGCCTCCCGAGTGCTGGGATTAAAGGCATGCTCCACTACTGCCTGGCTCTGTTCTGGATTCTTTAGCTTGAGTATTTTTCCCCTAAAACAATGAGCTTCCTGAAAGGATGGATTTATTTTACTTATTAATGAACTTTTAGTATTGTTTCTATGGGCTGATTCATTCCTTATAACTGCTCCTGTATTGTCTAATTAATACCATTCAGGGCTAACACAAACACTATATGGGAAAAAAAAAAGAAAAAGAAAAACAAAACCAGAGAATAGCTTGTAAACTCAGGGGTCAGCATCACAGGGGAAATAATGTTGCCTCTACTGAACTTTCAACCTTTATTTTTCTTTTTTTTGTTTGTTTTCTTTTTGTTGTTGTTTTGTTTTTATTACAAGACAGGGTTTCTCTGTATTGTTTTGGAGGCTGTCAGACCAGCCCAGCCTCAAACTCACAGAGATCTGCCTGCCTCTGCCTCCCGAGTGCTGGGATGATTAAAGGCATACGCCACCAACGCCTGGCCAACCTTTATTTTTCTATAAGTCTTCTTGTTCTTATCCATTTTGGAAAGGGGGTAACTTCCAAAATAAATCTATCCTTCTCACCTTTACCTTGTGTATTTCAGGTCCGTCCTGACACACTGCTGTCTGATTCTCCATTGTTTCCAAGACAATTTTATTCATCACTTAAAATAGGATGTCGTATTTTTTTGTGGATCTCTGCTTCTGTCTCCATCAGCTACTGAATGAAGGCTCTAGGATGGCATTTAAAGTAGTCATTATTCTCATTGTAAGGGATGAGCATTTAAGATAGCCGCTCTGTTATTGCTTAGGATTCTAGTTGGGGTCGCCTTTTTGGATCTCTATACAATTTCCTAGAAAACAGGCCCACTGAACACAGGTGTCAGTTAGGAGCACTGGGCAGTCAATGGAGCCTCTGTCAGTGAAACCAGGATGTATCCCTAGTGCATGAATAGACTTCGGGATCCCATTTCCCATGGAGGGATACTCTCTTAGCCTAGATACACAGGGGAGGCCTAGGTCCTGCTCCAAATGCCTTCACAGATTTTGATGATCCTTGAGAAAAAGCCTCACCCTCCCTGGGGAGTGGATGGGAGATGGGAGAGGGGTTGGTGGGGGACATGGAAGATGGGAGGGAGAGGGAACTGGAATTGATATGTAAAATAAGATGGTTTCTAATTTAAATAAATTCATATATTAAAAAAATAGGATGTCGTGTTTTAATTTTATACCCTTACTTTGAGCAGACTTTCTAGTGCTGCCCAAATCACCATCTTATAAGATTTAAAGCTCCATAGGAAGCCAATAAATTGTTTTTAAGGCCAAGCATAGCAATGGTCTAATTTAGACTGAATTGATTCAGTTAAAACATCTCCCCCAAAACACTTAAAAAGGTGATGGCTCTAAGATTCTGAGCCTTGAATGGCTGCCTCTAATAATAGGTTAAAAGCAGAAAGTTTTTAACAAGTATCCAGTATGCTTAGAAAGACTAGGAAAAAGATCTAAAAGAGAGATTTAAATATTTTTAAAACATGTCCAACGCAGAGGAAAAGATTTCATTTTCTCTTTAGAGTTACTGAGGCGCAAGATAAGACTGCGAAAGTTCACCCGGCCATGTATATTTTACAGCAAACATGTCATTTTAGACATCTTTCAAAATGTATCTGAATGTAGAAAGCAATCCTACTGGGCTATTGTTTGGTATAGCTCATTGACATATTTATGGTTTTGAAATCAGTCAGATCAGGGCAAAGATGAGTTTTGGGGTTTTATTTCTATCTGAGAGAATGGAGTTTGGGAAATTTTCAGAAAATACAGAAATGAAAGAAATGTATGCTGAATTGTATCTATTATTTTGTTCTTAATTTAGATTTATTGAGTAAGAGTGAAAAATCGTTTAGAGGCTATTCTGATGCAACAGTAATTAAAATCATGGTGGAACAAAATGACCAACATGTTACAATATAAAACATTGATGTTCGTCCTATAAGCTTGGCTTCAAGGCTAAGTTGTCTCTCCTCCTGTGTTTTGCTAATTTTCAGAAAGTCAACTACTAACCAGAATCTCAGAGGTCACCTAAAAAAATGACAGTGAACATAATTACCTGTTTTCTGGGAATAACAACAAGTAACAAACAACAGATACAACGCGTGCTTGCATACACACACACACACACACACACACACACACACACACACAGAGAGAGAGAGAGAAACAACACCTGCAAGCCTAACAAAGCACAGGTTTTTCAAACATAGGAGACATTTAGTGCTGATGTAGTAAGTTTTATTTCATTAGAGCAAGCTATTGTCTAGGAGCTTCAATATAATTTAAAACCATCTTAAGTTATTATATTCTTACAATATTCACTCGGAGGAAAGAGAAGCTTATGTCTGATAAGACATGTTTAGAAAATGGTAGTAGAAATAAATGTATCTTATAGCCTACAGGTGATAGCATTTGTCAGAAGTTGGGGTGGATATAGCTTCACAAAAACAGACTTTCTTTAAAAAATATGAGAGTCTCTGAGACACAGATTTATTTTGACAATCATTGCCATTCTTATGCAAGATATAGGCTTAATGACACAGAAGACAAAAGAATAAAAAAAAGAAGACTATGAGAAACTTTATGGAAGAGAATCTGCAGAAGATATTGTTGTAAAACAATGATCAAGTGAAACTGTGTCTCCCAGGAGTAAAGAGACACATCAGACGACATGCTGACAAAGTTCTTTTTCCTAAGTTCTGTTTCTTTCCCTTCTTAAGCATCTTCTGGTATATCATTTGCAGCAATATTTTGGCAGCCTAAAATTACAACATCCTGACCTTGACATTAGCATTCAACAGCACGGACAAAAACTCACAGCTTCCCCATCCTGGTGGGTGAGCTTGCAAGCTTTTACCTTCATGACTATGGAGTTTCTGTCAAATGTGCTTCCAACTGAATGATCGCATCCTTCTGAATTATGAAGTGGCTGCAAACTGTGCTAATTGCACCCACACTGATAACGCTGATAAGAATTAAATAGCTGTTTGAATCTAAAGTCACAAACATATGAAATTTTATTTTATATATATGTATGTATGTATATTGTCTTCTTAGCATAATCCATAACAATAGCCATGGACATTGTTTGGTTTAATTAAAGTGGTCATTAAAGACACTAAGATAAATTATAGGCAAGTCATAATGAAAGGAATATAATAGCTGAGAGGATCTATAATGAGAAGTTAAACATTGTAATGATTTTTATTATTTTTGAAGTGTAAATACTATATTTAGGGTTGCAGAAAATATAAAAGAAGATTTCCTCTTGTCCAGAGGAACAATAGGGGAAAGTTCACATATGCTGAGGAGTTGGTAGCAAACAATGGCCACTGTGTACTAAAATATATTGTCACATTTAAAGGTTCTTTCAGCAGTAAGCCTCTCAAAGGCAGGAACAGTGAAAGAGGAGTTTTGTACTCTAGCTAGGACAGTGTCATATGCACCTAGATGCTTATTAATCAATTACTGTCTGATATAAGTATAAGATCCTGAAAGATTGTAGTATATAGTAATGGAGTACTATGGCATAGTTCAATGTTCTTCAACCACAAAATATACTGATACTCTCAAAGACAGAATTTGAAATGGATGGTTGACAATCACTACAGCATTAAAATAAGTTATTAACCTACAGAAACAGCAAAGAATAATAAATTATTGTACTGTATTATGAAACAATTTTTCTGTACAGAGTTGCTATTTGGGTTTAACGTGGGTACATTAAGTTGTCTCATTAAATAATTTTATCACGGGATGCTTCCTACAGAGAGATTTAGGAACAGATATAGTCCACCGCACAAAAATCTAGATTTTAAATTTCAAAGCATTTTACATTATTTTCTTAAAATAATATGCATAAGAGTATAGTTGTGTTTTCTGATCTTGTATCCTCTACTCCTATACCATTGATAACTGCTTTTCTCAAACTATTAGTCTTTACAGTATTTTGATAGTTATTAAATTTTCATATTGTTATACATATGTAATTATGTATACATAACCTACCTCTATTAGGAATGTAATATATTTATTTGTTCTGAATTTTAAATCAATATTTGTAAAATTTCTTATATTGCAACTTGGGTTTTTTGCTTAACATTAATTTTGAGGTTGTTACCATTGATCTTTTGTTTATTCATCTGTAGATTCTTTGTAAAATCCACATTTTGCATATAATCAGTCAAATATTAGCCCACTCAGCAGGCTAAGTAACCATGCCAATGGGTGCATCCTTACCTGTAAGAAGGTAAGAACATTTAAAAAGTTCACACTAGCTAGCAACACTACAGTGCCCAATTTAAATATAGTAGCAATCATACATTTGTCTGAGAGGAAAAACAAAAGGGTGCAATTACAAGTTTGAATGTTGGTCATGTCTTTAACTTTTTCTACATATCATTAAGTAAAGTAGTTGACGTCAATACATACATCCAACAAGGTTGTTCTATTCTTGCTTTGTTAATTTTAGACAGATGTGTATTGAAGTGATCCTTAACTTTCCTTTTCTTTCTGCCCATTTCCTGTGAAAATGAGCATCCTACATAGAAGTGTAACTTATTTCTCTCTGGAATTGTCCACTTATAGTAACTATCTGTGTATACATCAAATAAATTATTTTCTTTCTTAATGGTATTTAAAAAAATGTTTATTATCTCTGTAAATTGGTTTATTATCGGGCATATGGTTTTTTTCTGTCTTAGAATGTGGCTTGTATTTTTAACCCACTTTTGCCATTCCTTTATGATTCCTGGCAGTCTTCCAATCAAAGATCTTATGAGACTGCCTTACACAGACATACTTTACCTCCTTGGCTATTTCTCCACTCTCTACCCAAAGCAACAACAGCATCAACTTACCTAAGAAGTACTCTACTAAGAATGCCACAGTCCTCCAGTTAAAATTTTGGCAAAGAAAAACTAAGAAATTGAGGTATCACAATACCTGTCTTCCAAATTATATTTCTTAACCATAGTTCATAAAAATAGCATGTAGACTAAAGGAATAAAATAGAGGAACAAGAAATTAACCCGATAGGCATGCCCAAAGTATTCATTGGGTAAAAGACAACATCTTCAAAAAAGGATTTTGGGAAAACTGGATATCCATACATACAAGAATGACATTAGGCACAAATTAGCAAATTGATCAATTAAAGCACTAAAATATCTTAACTAAAGAGGAGAAAGTTTGAAAGTAGTAGAGGAAAACATGTAAATATTTAAAGATACAGATACTGGCAAGGGACTTTCTAATATAATTTCAAAAGAACAGTAAATAATGAATTGATAAAGGAATTGCATTAATATATAAAACTAGAAGTGGTGGTGGCATACACTTTTAATCCCAGAAGTTGGGAGGCAGAGGCAGGTGGATCTCTGTGAGTTTAATGCCAGTCTGTTCTACAGAGTGAGTTCCAGGAAAGCCAATGGTATACAGAATCCTTGCCTTGAAAAAGCAAACAAAAGATATAAAACTACTATGAATGAGTGCTTGCTTAAACAGAACTTACCACTCTCAAAGCTCAGGGAACATATTGAAAGAGGTGGTGACAAAAATAAAAAAGCCAGAGGATAGAGAAAGAGAAGGAGTACTGTGGAATGCTGTCTTCTATACGTGGTCCAGAAACCATAAACATGAACTCCTAGCAGCTTTGTTTACCTTCAAGATACTTAGAGAATATCAAAACATCCAAAATCCCAGCATAGTATGCAATCTTCAGGCCCTGCCTCTGATTAAAAAACTATTAGCAATACATTGTTACTAGGAGGAAGAGAGTCATTCTTTATTAAGGGTGTGGTCCCTGGTAGATTCCCCAAGCTCCAGAGTGTGGCTCTCCACACATGACACATAGGCAGCTGTAACATACTGGGTAATAAAATAATAATGAAAGATATGAACTTGGGAGTGGATTCTTTGGGGAGATATGGGAGTTGTGGGAGAGGGCAATGGGTTTATATTATCATATTTCATTATATATATATATATATATATATATGGCATCCTCAAAAATAAAAGTAAAAGAATATATAAGGCTTCTGTGCAGCAATTACCAGTGTCAAGAAGAAGCCTAAAGAATGTGAAGAAATATTTGCTTGCTGTTGTATTAACTTACAAGTCATTGACCTCCACCATATATAAAAATAAAATGATTTCTACATACACAGACAACCATTGGGACTGTGAACTAGTTCAACCACTATTGAAATCAGATTTGGGGTTCTTCAAAAGCTACCAACAGAACTAACAAATGATTCTGTTATTCCAAAACATTATACAAATCATCGTTCAATATAATAATGGGTTTACACTCAAAGGAATCATTGTCAGCCTGTAGTAGAGAAATCTGTGTATGTTTGTGTATTGCAGCAACATTAATAATACCTAAGTTGTGGAATCAACCCAGGTACCTAAGAATGGATGAATAGGGAAAGGATATGTTAACCTGCAAAGGTGTGTTATTCATACTAAAACAAGAAGAAATCATTCACACTAAAAAATGGTTGGTATTTCAAGTCATAAAGTCAAGCAAAATAACCTAGACCGAGAAAAATAATTATTTTTGCTCACATATGCAATCTAGTAAAAGAAGAAAGAGCAATTTTGGAAATGGAAGTGGAACAGTGTCACTGGAGACTGTAATGAAGGTCAGAGTGATCTCTCTGTCCGTCCGTCCATCCATCCATCCATCCATCCATCCATCCATACATACATACATCTATCTATTCGTCATATGTGTATATATGTCTGAAAAAGTAATAGCAAAACCAATTGTTTTGTACAAAAATAATGCTTAAAATTATAATTACTGCCCCTTCATTCCCATGCCTCATGACAGCACTGACACTACAGTGATTGGGCATCTACATCACAAACAATAGAACTAAGAAATCTTCCCTAGCATAACATTTAATGATTGGTATTAGAGTTAACTTTGTTTTATAAACAGCTCTGCTATTTTAAAACTGTGTGATTTTGACAAATCGCTCATTTGTGTAATGGAAGTAATGACATTGCCTTATGGTGGGGGCAAGGAAAGTAAGATCAATGTTCTCTACATGTTTACTACAGTGTCTGGTGCATTCATATATGGTGCTACATTGTTATTACTATTTCTTCTTATCAATGTTTTTAAAGGTGACAATGATGTGATTAGAAGCTAGGAGAAGGATTAATTTTGGATACATAGTCCTGGTAGCTTCAGTCTCACAGAAATAAGTAGTCTCTAGCCTTGCCCAGTGAAAGAAATGACTTACTGGAGGTTTATAATTTGTGAGGTTTCACAGGTAAAATGGCAATATCATGTACTGATTATATCTTAAGATCAATTATCATAATTCTACTCACATCATTATCATCATCATTACTAACACTGGTGACGGTGCTGGAGAGTCCTCTGCCACTTGAACTGCTGCCCAGCCCAAGAGGTTGTTAAATATGTTATCTGTACAAATTGTAGAAATCTACAAGCAAGAAACATTTCACTAGATTTTAGTCTTTTGTCTTCATTGCTGACTAAGAGAATAATAATATTGTATCTTCTGTGAGCATAAAGGAACATTCTCCCCATTTTAACATTAGAAAAAGAAAAAAATTCCACTCATTGGTCCTTAAAGCTTTCAAATGAGAAGGCTGAGACCAGATGAGCTCTACAGATATGTGGACTCCAAAGGTAATAATACAAATTCTAGGGATTTTGATTATGTTTTTATTAAATTTAACAGGCATTAAAATTTTCTCATAAATTATTACAAATAATTTTGTCTACTTCAAAACAAAGTGGATCATTTTATATGTGTCTGTAATTGTTTGTAAATTAAATGGCACTATATTGAAATTCCCTTTTAAAATTATATAGAGCCATAGAAATAAAACTATTGTTGGAAGGTACTGCTGAACAAATGCTGCTGTCTCCCTATGTCCTGGCTGGTTTTTTATAATTACTTTATTTTAAAAAAAAATCTAATTTTACATACCAATCCTAGTTTCCTCTCCTTCCTGCCCTCCCATTCCCCACACCATCTCCTCATTCCACCCCATCTTGAGGCCTCCATGGGGGATCATCAAAGCCTGCTACTTCAATTGGGTCAGGACCCAGACACCCTACCCCCATGTATTTAAACTGAACAAGGTATCCTTCCATAGGGGATGGGCTCCAAAATGTCAGGTTATATACTAGGTATAAACACTTGTTCCTCTGGTTCCCTCTCTATGACTGGACTCCAGGAGTTCTCAGTGCAGCTGCTTACCTTAATAGCTTGGCAGCATGAGACTCCCCTCCTCCCCAACACAACATCCTGACCCTACCTGCTCTTATCTGGACAATGTTCCTGAGCCTGGAGGACTGACCTTAGTGAAAGCTGTCTCTAAACCAAATGCCAACCAGATGCCCAATTCATCTTTAGCTTTTCCCTGTCAGAGATTTCTGCTAAGAAGACTTGTGCTAGGAGCTCTGCTATAGGAACCTATTGCCGCACACAATGCCTTGCAATAGGAGTGTGCCACTTAATGCAAATTAAGGTTTGTCCTCAGGTTCTGCAACCCTGTATATTCCTTATTGTCTAGAATGAACTTGAGCTGTTTCACTGAGATCAGTCTCCCACAGGATTGTCTCCATTCATGCACACGGGTTGCATACAAAACTTTTAGTCACAGCATCTGCCCCTTTGCCTTCTTAAGAGGCAGAGAGGAAAAAAGGACTCCCACAGGCTATATTTGAAGTTGGCATTTTAAGTTGGTAAATAATAAGCAATATGTAGTTATTAAAAATTAAATTCAGTATAGTTGACATATAAGTCAGTAAAAGATGAAAGAATTTTCTAGTGATTAAATTAAAAGACTAAGGGATTAAATTCATCCTAAGAACCAGTTAGGGTGTTGATTGTACAGGTCTCATTTTTCCATGAATTATTAATTCATTTTCAAATAAGGAAAGTGTGAGGCTTAATTAATTTCTACAAAATGTTTGATGACATTATTAGAGGAAGTGTGGATCAATATTATTATCAATCTAATTATTCAATGTTATTGCAGTTTTTCTTAAACCTACTTTGTTTGGACATCACTTTAAAAATAACATTTATGTTAAGTTTTATAGGATCATCAGTGTTGATAAGACATAAACATGAATCACTATCACTGTCAATATCTTCACATAAATCTAAAGCAAAATTAATTTCAAGGTGTAGGAGGTATATGAATCTGAGCTTGATTAATATTTGGATATTCCTACATTGGCTGCAAAAATGACAGAAATAAACTATTAATTATAGTTTATAATTAATACTATTTTTCATTTTTCAAGTTTTTTTCTGTAAGCACTATTATATATGCAATCTTATCAAAACTTCTGAGGTTAGAAAGAGATACTAGTGGCCTGGTTGGTTTTGTTGACTTGACACAAATCTAGATGTCCCTGAGAAGAGGGAGTCTTAATTTAAAAACAAAAATGTCTCTGTAAATTCAGTCTCTGGGTGAGGATTTAGGACATTTTTCTTGATTGGTGGTGCTACAAGTGTCCATTGTCCTGGATAGTATAAAAAAGCAGGTTGAGCAAGCCACATGGAGTTAACTATCAAACAGTATGAATTAACTATTGAACAATACTCCTTCACTGCTTCTGCTTTGGTTCCAGTCTCCATGTTCCTGTCCATTTTATTCCTGCCCAGTCTCCTTTATTGATGGAGTGTGACCCAAGAACTGTGAGAAGAAAGAAACATTTTCTTCTCCAAGTTGCTCTTGGTTACGGTGTTTTATCACACACAGCCATAGAAACCCTTACCTGCACAACTGAGTACACTTTTATGGACAAGCAAAGAGTAGCTCAGGGACTTGTCTTAAGAATCACAACTAAGCTGGGCGGTGGTGGCGCATGCCTTAATCCCAGCACTCGGGAGACAGAGGCAGGCGGATCTCTGTGAGTTCGAGGCCGGGCTGGACTGATAGCCTCCAAAATAATACAGAGAAACCCTGTCTCATAAAAACAAACAAACAAAAAAAAAAGTCACAACTGAGAAGCTGTCCTCAAGTAGGTACACACATACTCCTCCTGACTCCTGTATCAGAGCAAAAATCATTACATCATAAGTTTCCTAATCAATTTCCCTGGGAGTACAGAGTATGGTACCTATTGCAATGAGAATTTAATGCCAATTTAAAATTATGACGGGGTATTCAAGTGTATATATATATATATATGCTATCTGCATTCGTGTACCTATAGTCCAGTTACCTATAAACAAAATCATGTGTCACATTTAATATCTCACAAAATTTAAATATGGAGTCTTTGCAAGCACAAGTAAACTAACAAAATGGACTCAACTGATAAGCTGGAGTGGTTGAAGTTAAAAGTTCCATTTTATTTGTGATTATTAATTGATTCTACTTTGCTTTCATATTACAATATGGACTGGAAAGTGCAAAAGATAGAAGTCATTTTTCCATGGGTCATCTCAAGTTCACAGTCTGGAACAGGTAGAAAGTGAATTTTATTGTCACTAAGGGAAAAGGGAATCCATCAGTCTTTGTGTTGAACTTGAACCCATTTGAGTTAATATTTGTTATTTGTGTTTAAGCCATAACAAGATAAAACAAAATAATCTCTAAATATGATAGGTCAGATAAGTTTAATATAGTACCTAAGCATCCCTTGCAAAGAGATTCTAGGTGGCAAGGGAATAGGGGATATATAAGACATCAGAGGGATAAACTTCTTTAAATGTTCCATGGTTAATATTAACAACACATGACAATCACATCACTTTTATTAAAAATCTTGATTTTAGCAATGTACAGTGTTGATTGCCTTATGTTCCATCTCAGATTATGTTGAAAAGATGTTGGTCACAATTAACATTAAAATCCTACCTTCTCGTTTTCCTTCATTGATGTTAGATGATTAGAAATATAAATTATATTCCTGAAAGACTAGAGTTGCAAAGGTTAGATTTGTAAGAATTCCTTCAATTATAAAAAAATTCTTCATATAATACAAAGTTCTCTCTGTAAAAATATTAGCTTTGAGTTTTCCTCATCATTTCAACAAGTCAGCTTCATAATGATAATTTGTTAATGACATAATTACACTTTTAAAATTCTCTCCTATCTGTGATCAGTAAATGAAGCCTCTAATAGATTACTTTAATAATTGGCCCCTGGGAGATTATATTGATATGGGAAGTCAGTCAACTCACACATCCTCATTTTGAAAAAGGAACAAGGGAGACTCCCATTGTATTGGTGACTATGTAAATAGCTGAAGAATTTACTGATTTTCACATATTAACCATGTCTCTTAGAATTTAATTTAAATGAAATGTTCTAAGTTCACATTTGCAACCCAGGTATCATTAGATGTTAAAGAACAAAAAGAAACTAACAATGCTAAAATAAAACAACAATTATGTCTACTGTGGCATCAGGCTTTAGGGTTTTTGCCTAGAAAACCTTAGGCATTATATGTTGCAAGAATAATACAAGACTTGCAACCATGTGTATTTATTAATTTGGTGAGCACGTGGCTTTTCTTTAAAAGGATACTGTGACAGTATTGTCACACAACACAGAGTGTTCATGTATGCATGCACACAGTAATGAAGCTACATCTGGGGTGCCTTTCAATGACTAAGGATGGCACTTCTCACCAGTATGTTCTCCCTCTAGCAGGAACAATGTCTGAAACCTTACTACTTCTGGCATTTGTTCTTTCTGCTATGGCAATTGTAATGCTAGCCAATGATTTATTTAAAATATATTTGTTGGTGTGGCTCCTCCAAGGTGAAGTTTCTGTGACAAGTGGGATGGAGTAGCTTAGATCGATCTGAACTCTGTGGAGAAAACCTGCTGCACTTAGAGTTAAAATTAATTAGGTTCCTGTTCATGCTACTTCATTGCGGTGACACAGGAACACTCCTTTAAAATACATGTGTAGCTTCTGTTTTTGAATAAAATGAAGGGTTTCCTGTTTGCTAAGAGTTGCACCACTCAAGCAGCAAGCCAGTGAGATAGAGGACTAACAGCAAGGAAAAGAAAAGGATTCAGCGAGAATCAAATGGGAGGCTGAATGGAGCAAGGGAAATGGAGTTAATGGAGGCTTTTGAACCAGATGAGATGTTTCAGGGTACAAGGAGGTCATATCAAAAAGGACAAGCAATGAACAGGTTCAAGGAGGCAGAAAGGCAGGATTAGGGAGGTGAAAAAGGAAAACCATATAGTCAGCCTCATGTCGGAGAGAAATGATGGAAGGCAAGCCAGGGGGCAGCCACGATCAGTGTCCACCTGCCAGTCAACAATTTCTATAAGGAAGCTTTCATAAAGTAGATGCCATGTGGATTATACAACTAAAGCCTGGCAATTCTGTGGTGTCTTCTTATTTGAAGATATGTTCAAATTCTTTGCCAATGAAGATAATTTTCTTATGGCCTTTGCCAGCCACCTTAACTCAGAGTTATTATGTTACAAATTCATTAACAGGAATGCCTGCAAACCTTAGAAGGAAAAAAAAGAATATACAGTACATATCTGCCTTTTGGGTTTCTGGGAAAACTACTGTTTTTTAATATCTTATAGAAAACTTCTGAATGACAGAGAAAAAGAAAGACAACAAAGCACAGGCTGTGGTTACTTTAAGGCCAATTTGATTTATATTTCTGCAAAGAGAATCAGGAAGAAAAGTGTCAGAGTTCAGAACATGGACCACCCTGGAGTTAGAACCAATCCTTAGGCTGTCAATCCCTCATTAGGAGACATTAAGTCACTTCAATCACTAACAGCCTAAGTTACTCAAATGTAAAATGACAATAGTATTCACCATTTATTCATCGAGAGAATGTAAAAGTTTTAATACCAACAAAACATGTGGAGGTACACTCAGTTCTTAGTAGTATATGATACCAGACATTAATAAGCTTATAATTTAAAGTGTTGATTCTGCATTGAAGTTTTGATTCTTATCAACTAAGTAATGAACACATGTAGTGGGGTTACACTTATGCATATGATAAAGCAGAAATGTGTTTATAATTTCATATAAAACTCCCATTCTGGCTGTCATTCTGGAAATGTGGGGCTCTGAGAAGCACTTACAGATGTGTTTTCAAGTCATGATTGAATGCATCTTCTTTTCCTTTTGATGAGAACAAAACCCCAAACTCAGGTGCTCAAGTCATTCATTATCAGTTCCCAGCATAATATTAAAGGACACAGTTGTTAACCAAATTCTTGGTATGAGAATAGTCAATTTAAATAGCACAATATGGATAGGATAGATAAAAGAGAGCACATTGCCGCAGGCCATCTTAATTCACTCTTTCCTTTGAATTAAATCATTGAGTCAGAAAGTAGAAGAAGATGGAATGGTTGGAAAATTCTGTTAAAATGTCAACCAGGTAAAGGGCCTACATGGAGAATTCTTACTTGAAACTTCAGAAATCTTTATGGATGCAACTCCAGACTCATGTGTAGAATTTTGATTAATATGATTGCAATACCTACAGAAGGTTGGTTATGATAAAATCATACAATCTACATGTTTCTTCTGGGCAGTATCAATGGTGTTATAAACATTACTACTTCTCCAAAGACCATCTACAGCAGCTCTGTTGATTTGAAGCAAGGGCTGTGTCTATTAAATAATGTTTGAATTTACTGTAGCTAAAATTGATGTTGACTGCTAACCCATACCACTACTCGGGGCTCTGGATAAATAGCCATTCTATGAGTATTA
Source organism: Mesocricetus auratus (assembly GCF_017639785.1). Taxonomy (NCBI): domain Eukaryota; kingdom Metazoa; phylum Chordata; class Mammalia; order Rodentia; family Cricetidae; genus Mesocricetus; species Mesocricetus auratus. The sequence continues at coordinate 4,691,381 of NW_024429207.1, read as the reverse complement.
CTTAATTTTTAACTGCTTGGTAGTCATTGCCTTAAATCCATAAGACTTAATGAAATGAGGAAATTGGAAAAATTTGTGTGTGTTACAGTGATCTTGTAAATCTCCCATGGAGAAGTGTTAAGCAATTGGCATGATCTGAAAGAGACCCCAAGGGAAGTGTGGAAAGGAAAACAAAACTTGGAAATAAGAGACAAAGGAACTCATGCAAACAAAATATTATGGCTGCTGATAAGCAACAAGGATCACATAGCCATAAGGCTGACGGATTCCATTAAGAACAACACCAACAACCAGTGACTAAAAACACTGGTCATTTTCAAGACATGAGAGAAAGAGGGCTTGGACTATTACCCTGCCTCAGAAAAACCATACAAAACACTTCATATGTACAGAGGACACTAAAGTGCTTTAAGTAAACAAGTGAGAGGTGATCCCTATGGCCCTGGATTCCTGTCCATTTCCCCTTTTCACTGGGAGCCAACACTTGGCTACACCTGTCACCCCACAGATGTGAGTGTGAACAAGCTAAGACCATGTTGACACAATCTCTCTCTGACACAAGGTATCTTTCTAAGCCAGGCTATGTACTGTTGAAGTAAATAGTGATTAAGGCCAAGTGGATTTAGACCACTTGAAAATAATTGAACATGAATAAAATAGGAAATTATTATCCACATTGTTTGGGAATTCTTGAAAGCTCCACAGTGTTATGTTTAGTTCATCATGATTAATATTATTCTAATTAATATTAAATGACAAAATAACGACTAACTTCTTGTTCTTAGTTCACATGTAGCTAGGTTCTGGCTTTTGAGATTGAGGAAAGGGGAGGGAATGAAACTACTGATGAAAACAAAACCAATCATTCTGTTTCTTTATAACTCAGCATTTTCCTTTTGAGTTGCTTTGCTGGCTTCTTGTGAGTTTGGGGCAGAACATTTTCCATTATGCTACGATGATCCAAAAGAACAGAGGTGAGAGTAATAAACTCCTAAAGTGAGTTCTAAGGTTTTGAAGCCCAAAATGTACAGGAAGCAATAACATGTTTGCTTTAAGAGCTTTTGAAATGTAAGCACTGACCTCTGTGTGCCCACTAATGTCTGATAATTGAATGCAGACACTGAGGATTGGAAAATAAGGTACTTGTAAGGCAAGGATCATATTCAACTCACTCTTGTAATGGAGGGGCACAGTTTATCTGAGATTGTATGCCCTGCCTCAAAGAACCTCAATAATCATAAACGGTGGGAGATTCCTACTTTCCATAGTGATAGCACTACAATTCTTGCTGCTTGTCACAAGCAGGAATAAGAAACAAAAACAATGATGAAGGTGTTCATACGACATGCACCTCTCGGGAAAATGGGTGGCAACACCAAACTTGTGAATATGGAACGCAATCCTGCAACTGTAATTTCACGCATCTCACTTTGAGACTGATACTAACCACAGATACAGAAGAAAAATACTATTTTTTCACTTCTCATTACTTGCTTTTGAAGTTTAATGCAAAGCTTTGATTTTTTTCTTGATTAATACATATAGAATCTTATTGTAGCTTGTTCTAGTCAAGTTTAGATGAACTCTTCCATCTATGGCAATGGCATGCTCATTGCTAACCTAAACTGTCTGTACATGCCATTTGCTGTGATGTGTTTTCTCCTGAGGCTGAACAGTGGCAGAATATGAGCCCTTAAGTATCCCTTAAAAATATAATATTGTGGTTTTATTGTTTTAAATTTTTATTTTTGAAGCAGCATCTCATAATGTAGCTGAACCTGAACTACTGGCAATCCCCGTGCCTCAGTTACCTGGATCAGGGGTTGTATGTGGAAGCCACCATGCCTGAGTGGCTTATAATTACAACTGCTTCTGGTGACAAACCTTAAAACATGACAGTATTGTTACATTTTCTTTTGCTAAAATGTTATGATCTGATGAGTGACTGCTGATGGAGATAAGAAGAAAGTAGATTTTTTTTGAAAATGGATATAGTCTTGGTACATATGTTGTGTATATTACTGAAATACTAACTAAGCATTCTGAATATTTAAGAAGTTCTTTGATTATGCTGTAGTAGAGGTTTTGAAATTTGAAAGAATCTTCACTTTGATAAAATAGATAACCTACAACCCACTTCATAGACTAGGCTGGCCTTGACCCCAGAAATTGGAATGCCTCTGTCTCCTGAGTGCTGGGGTTAAAGTTGTGTGCCACCACTCCTGGCTTCAAACCCATTAGTTTGTATAATAAATATATTCCAATTGAAAACTAATGGCAAAATAAACAAAAAATGCAAAAAGTACATCAAATACAGACTAGAGAAATTTAAAATAATAAAACCAAATGCTTGCAGTTTAAGCATGAAGACCTAAATTCAGTTCCCAATTACCCACTTAAATCCTAATGTGCTGGTATGTTCCTACAATCCCAGCACTCCTACAGCAAGATGGGAGGTTGACAGGAGAATCCTCAGACAACTATGGGCCAGCTAGCCCAGTATACACAGCAGAAAAATAGTAAGGGACCCTGTTTCAAAGTAAGTGGAAGGCAGGGACATCAAAGATGGTTTTCTTCCTCAAAAGACACAAGGAAACAAGGCACATATATATCCATATTGCTACACATATGTACTTATGGTTCACACATTCTCCATACTCTCTCTCTCTCTCTCTCTCTCTCTATATATATATATATATATATATATATATATATACATACATACATATGTGTGTGTGTGTGTGTGTGTGTGTGTGACACAGGATTACAAATTCAAAACTCAAATGAAACTCAGGAGAAACAGGTGAACTGGTTGAGTGTGAAGAAGTGTGGATCCTGTTCATCTATTCTTCGTGGAAAGACTAGTGTCTTTTTCCTACATTATAGTGAAAATGACTTTTGTTCTCCGAGTAGAAGCTGACAGCATAAAATGATTTGTTTGTTTAATGACTATGATTTACCACTTTCCAACAAGTCATTTATTACTGTGACATTTTTAGGTCAAGAGAGGCGAGCCCTCAGTTCAAGAGTAGGTTGTTGTCCTTTCACGAAGCTCTGCAATGGATCTTAGCCATTCAGCAATTTTAAATCTCAAGATATTAAGAGCAGTTCCAGCAGAGAGTCTCCACATCTGTTGGACGTACTTTCTATTTTCCCTCTACTTGGCATGTCAGATGGTTTGGCTTTCATTTAAATCAACGGGTTGTACTTCTAGGTAGGTTCACTTTAAGCATCTTTATTTTTTTTATCAGTCTTCTCCATTTTCTACTTTCCAAAAAAATATAGTCAACAAAGGTATACCACCTGAAACTCCCATTGACATTACTGCTGGAGAGAAAATGTCCTGAACATAAAGCCTAGAATAATGGGGAACAATTCTTACAGGATCCTAACGTCTTTGTTGTAACTAGACCAGGTGAGCAGTGCTGTAAAGGACAAATGTGAACCTTTCTCGGCTATGCTCTTAGACAAGGTAATCATTATGACCCCACATCATTCCTCCTGATTCTTTTGATGGTCTGAGCTTCCATGTCTTTGCTAGGTTTTATGGCATCTTTGACCTCCTCTGCAGTATCCTCAGCTAATTGGGCCATAGTTTTGAGCTGTTAGCTGGACTCCGTAGGTGGCTTTGCTTTTAAAAAGCACAACGTCATGTTTCTTTAGCTACAGTTAGTAATTCATACTCTGCCCCTGTAAAACACTGGGAGAAGCACATGTGAGCATCACTGTGTGCAGAATGAGGAGATAATTATGGTAATGAACTTGCCATGGATGTAGTTGGTACAGCATAATCCTTCATGGAAATTTGGCTAAAGTGAAATAAATGCCACACATACTTGCCATGAAAAATCATAGCATTCCATTAATCTTTAAAGACAGGCAATGAGAGAAAGGCTTATTTTTATTGTCTTAAAATGTTTCAGCATATTGTAAATTATTCAACACTCTGAATATATATAAAATTAGGATACTTCTGAGAAGTTACACCAAATAAATGGAAATTCTTCAAAACATTTGATCAAAGAGATATTAAAGTATTTCAAGAAAGTTAGATTAGTTCATATTTTACTAATTGTCTGCAAATGAATAGGTGATATCATGGTGGCTTCCAAAACACCAAAATTTTAGTTGTCACATTTAGAAAGCTAGAGATCCAGGACTTGGACAAAGGTCTCGGTAGTGGTCAAAAGGCACTCAAGTATTTAGACATCTGTAGAACTCACATATGCTTTCCAGAGTGTTTAAACATTCCATTAGAAAATAAGGGTTTTTTACATAATACAACTATGTCAAGGTAATCTCTTTCCCCCCTCTCTCTGTCTCTCATGTACACACAAAACAAACACATATATATTGTCTTTTGTTATGTCAATTTTCTTTTCATAACTGTGATAGCTTGACAACAGTTTAGAGAAGAATAAAGCTGCGGGTTCTGGTCAGGGTGTATGGAGAGTGGAGTTTCTATTATATGATGACGAGAGAAGGCCACGATGGCACAGGGGCTGGAAAAGATGGTGAAGAAAGTAGAAATGAAACTAGGTAGAGAGATAAAGGAGTGATTTTCTAGGAAACAAGAAACAGAAGCTAAGAAGAGGCAGGCCTATTCTAAGACTATTTTAAAGTCTCAGATTGCTAGAACTACAAGAACAGAATAAATGTGTGTTAGAGAGAGAGAGGATGATATGTCAGCTGTCCAGTTCTCAAAGCATCAAAAAACATCATGAAAAGTGATAATTCTATTTGTTTGTTTGTTGGTTATGGGGAACCCAGAACAAAATTATGTGACATGTTTAAATGTATCATTCTGGCTATTATGGAACAGACTGAGAAATATAAAAGAAGATGCAAATGATCTAATTAAAAGAATACTGTCATCTATGCAAAAGTTTATGGGAGCTTAAAGGGGAAAATAATTAGGATATTAGATTCATTCTGCAACTAGAAAGAATGGGATTGGTTGATGTTCAGGGTTTGGGATATGAGTGAAAGAGTCAGAGATGTCTATCAATCTTGTGGTACATAAGACTGGAATTCAGGGCCTAAAATACAGGTAGATAATTGAGATTTTTGAGCTTAAGTGTGACTTTGAGTCAGGAGACTGGATAATCTCACATGGTGTTTATCTTAATATAGAGACAGACTCAAGGATTGTATTCTGGTACACTGAACAGAATGATGGGAAAACAAGGGTTAGAAAAATTGAGAAAGAATACTAGGAGGCTGGAGGCAAACCAGGAGTAAACGATAACCAGAGTACGAAGTCAAAACAGTACTAAGAGGAAGAATTGACCACTTTTGAAAATTTGCTTAGAAAATAAGATGAGAACTGTGGGTTGCACAGATTTGCAAAAAAATAAAAGAGTTATTAGTGACTTAGAAAGATCTTAGGAGCTGCCATGGTGGACCTTTAATCCCAGCATCCAGGAAACAGTAACAGAAGGATCTCTGAGATTGATGTCAGCCTAATCTACATAGAGTTACAGGCCAGCCAGTGACATAAGAGAAAATAAGTTTTCTCTCATGAAGTGTCGTTGGGAATATCAATCACATTCCAGAGCAAGCCCTATACACAGGGGCAGGGTGGTGTTTTGTTTGTGTGGTTTTGTGTTATTGATATTTTACTTGTTTTGATTTTCATTATTTGTTTTTGTTTTCATTATTCCTTTTGTTTATGTTTTTTGTGGTGGAAAGAGAGAAGTAGTGGGGAGAACAGAAAATTGGGCTGGTAGAGAGAAGGGAAATACCTGGAAGAATAATAGAGAGGGCAAAACACAACCAAATGTACTATATTATAAAAATAAATATTTTTGTCTTTTTGATTTTTAAATTTAAACCAGATACAAGGTTGCTTCACATGCCAATCCCAGCTCCCTCTCCCTTCCCTCCTCCCACACCCCCCACCAACTCCTGCTCTCTCCCCCCTCCCCCGTCTTCCCTCCCCCAATCCTCACTCCTTTCCCCAGAGAGGGTGAGGCCCTCCATGGGGGGTTATCCATAGTCTGTCATTTCATTCAAGGCAGGGCCTAGGCCCTCCCCCAAGAGTCCAGGCTGAGAGAGCATCTCTCATTGTGGGATGGGCACCCAAAGTCCATTTGTATGCCAGGGATAAATACTGATTTACTACTCAAGGCCCCGCAGATTGCCTAGACCTCCCCCTGATACCCACATAAAGTGACCTTATGAGGAGCAAAAATGGATGTTTTAATTATTCAAAATAACCTTGGGTATTAGACACAGTAATGGAATAAATTATATCTAATATATCCTATTAGAATCGAGATTATGGTGAAGACAGCAGAGGAGAGTATATGGAAGGGATAACTAACACTATAGCGATTTCAAAAACAAAATCTCATATGAAAACCCCTTGTTGAAAAAGAACTTCTTTAAACATTTTCATAAAGATAAAGAGTTTACATGAGGTTACCTTATAATAGTAACAATGTCCTAGGAAATAACATAGGCTAACAAATAACAAACAAACAAATTAACTTGATTGGAGTTGTTAGCAAGATAGGCCTTATAGGCTCCTAAATATCACAGACTATTTATTTTAATTATCTTCCAGAAATTAAAGGTGAGATTTCATTGCTCATGATACTACATACTTGAGTAATAGAACACAGAACTCAAGATGGTACTGACTAGAAGCTTCATTCCTATTATCTAGTTTTCCTAGTCATGGGAGGTATGCACTATCTATTGCAGGAGAAAACTAGCTGTCAGTCACATATACCTGCGAAGCCTTAGACCTACATTAACACTTGCCCTGGAATACTTGCCACTGGTTCAAATAGTGGCATGGATGTCATGGGAGTAACCAAACACTTTCTGATATGATTCAATGACCACTCCACAAATAAAAACCCATACTTGATACCCTGGGGCTAGACAGGAGTACCTACAACTGTTAATCTGCTAAATAGGCACAGAATTAAGCTAACTCCTAATGACTTGTGATTATACCACGAAATTAACCCTCATCTGAGAAGCTTCTTTTTCCAGTAGATGTCTGTGAAGACAGAGACCAACAAATAATCATGGTGCAGAAATTTAGAGCCTGCAGAGAGTTCAACCCTAATTGGAACATCCATGCCACACTTTCTCTTACCAGTACTCTGTAATCATTGTAGATGATGGGATGGAAAGATTTAAGAGACACATGTGGTGGATAACTACAGCAAAATAATTCCTTCTAGACACAGCACATAGGAATATGCAGCCATTGTGACAGCGTGCAGAGGACTTGCCCAAGCTCAAATCAGAGAAAATTCCAGTCTGGAAAAGGGAGTTAAGTGTAAAACTACATTGCTAGCTATGAAGTTACTGGAGGCGTTGATAGGGGCAGTCATTATAATTTTCTAAATACGTGGTCCCTGGCAAGTTGAACATGTTCCACACATATGAAAGTGTAAGCACAGTATAGACTGTATTTGGTAAGAAATTGTCTTGCACATAACACACCAACTTCATACACAATGACAAATGGTCAACATTGAAAACATACATAAAATTAACATTTTACAAACTGAAAAATTGTATTTATAAGTTTAGGATTATATAGAAGTATACATATAAATATACATTGTAAATATGTAAAAATTAGTAAACAGGAAATTAATTTTAAAGATAGCAATGATGAGTATGTGAAAGGCTTTGGAGGGTAGAAAAGGAGGCAAAATGTTGTAATTATATTCTAATCTTAGAAAAATTAGAATAAAAAAGAAGACAGAAATTTGGGTGGGAAGGGAAGACAGACGGATCTGGGAGAAGTCTCAGAAGGGCATAATATAATCAAATTACACTGTATAAAATTCTCAAAGAACTAATAAAAATGAAGGATAAAAAGATTTTATACTAAGCTAGATCTTAAAATGTGAACAGAACTTTGAGAGCTCTCTATGCTAGGAGGGGCAGTGTTTCAAGGAATTGAATTGATTGAAAAATTACTGATGGGAAGTCCAGGTCAGATTTGAATGATGGATCATAAATTGCTATGAATGGAGGTAAAGAAAGGCATAGCTGGGGAGGGAAATGGAAATACAGAAAAGAGGGAGCCCGGCTATAGATTCTAGGTATATTTCCTGCTGAAATACTTGCAGAAGAGACTGAGAGGCATGAGGCAGACTGGCCACTGGGATATGACACAAATACCTCAAAGTGAGAGAGAGTGAAATTACAGGCCAACACAGGGGAAGTTATGTTAATAATAATCAAAAATATCCAGGTGTTTGACAAATTTACTAAACCATTGAATGCAAAGGAGAAGGCAGAAAAACATTTCATCTTGCCATGTGTTAAGTTGTGTTATGAAATGCATGTCCCATTTAGGGCTGAGAATTCTACAGTACCTCGTCTCTGGACCTTGACCTATTGTTTTTTCTGTGTTCATCTCCCTAGGGGATGATAGCTCAGATAGAGCTGCTAGCAAACCTCCTGTCATTCTGTCCTTCTCTCTTATCTCATCCTTCCACAGGCCTGCTCAGTCTCATCAAAAATGAAGTAATGAAGGAGATACTGAGCTACATGTAACTGCAGTAATCAATGATGCTAGCAATGACAAACCGATTTATTAGTCAATGAATAGAGGGTGTCATGAACACATCAGTATGTTAGTTCAAAGGACAGATTTAAAAAAGGGACTGAGGAGACTGTTCAGGAGTGACCCAGACTCTTAGTTGAGAATCAAACAATTCTAGAATTCAAGGACTTAATTTGGTTCCTGGCACTGGTGGAGAAGCTCACCTCAGTGCATGCTTTCTGGAGCTAGAAAAAGGATTTGTGCCTGGCAGCTAGAAACAGCCTTGGAATCTCCAGTGGAATGAAGCCATGTTTCCTTTCCAAGGCTTGAGGTCTCGCCAGTGTACACAGAGCGACACTTGGTTCCACCTTGAACAGCAGAGCCTTAGTTCCTTTACACGGCCATGAAAGCCTGCCCCCATAGACGTTAGAAGAGGATTAGGCAGACATGCTCTGAAGAAAATGTTTCCCTTCAGCTTTGAAGATCCAGTAGTAATGTTGCTTACTCATTTTTCAATCTGCTTGAATCCATGCAAAATTGTTCTGCTAACTCTAGTGGGGGACATGTGCTTGTAGGCTTGATGCCTGGAACATAATAGACGCCCAGCAAATATTTGTAGTATCCTGGCCAAGTTGCTCACATGAGGTAGTCACCCAGAGTGCAGAAACATATTTCTCCTTACACATTTTCATAGGAGGCTCAAAATAAATGAACTAAAAGTTAAAAGTAAGTAAACATAGATGACTCTTCACATCTACACATGTTTTCCAGAAAATGTAGAAGACAAAAATAGGTTTAGAGATTCATAGACTAGAAATGGAGCTTTCTTTATAAGGTTAAAAATACAAATGCATGAACACACAGGCACAATACCATGTTCAACTCCTTCCTAACTGGATCTCTCATTTAGATATGACTTCATTGTTGAACTAGGATGTTCTGTATTCTCTTTTGTCTTATTCTCCTCAATTTTATCCTTATTATTACCTTCATTAGGAATATTGAGAGGTTGAACCACTTGCAAGACACCTAAGCATTGCTTTGTGAAAATTACATAGTTTATGAAATTAACTCTCTTTGTTTCTAGGCCTTTAAATTTTTTTTTTTGGTTTTTACGAGACAGGGTTTCTCTGTATTGTTTTGGAGGCTATCGGTCCAGCCCAGCCTCGAACTCACAGAGATCCGCCTGCCTCTGCCTCCCGAGTGCTGGGATTAAAGGCGTGCGCCACCACTGCCCGGCCCCCCTTTAAAATTTTTAATTAGTTTGTTTTTGAGAATTTCATGTATGAAACTATATTTACATAATTTTACCTCTCTCTTTCCCACCTGCAACTTCTCCTTTGCCTCCTCTCAAATTCATGACTTCTTCTTTAATTGTTATATACATTTTGCATGCATATGTGTATGTATATATAAATACATCCCACTGAGTCCATTAATTTTAACTTTCTAAATCTACCTCTAAATAAGGACAATATCTAACTGAACATTGCAAACCAGGGACTCCTGTGTAGACAAGCATGGTGTGCTGATGAGCTAGAGTTGTGGCTGACAGCTCTAACACATGGCATTTTATTTTATATTTGTTCATTGGTTTATGAACAAATATGCACAGAAATGAAGCCTATGGGGTCAAAGCCTAATGAGCAAAAGTAACCTAAAGAAAAAATATCAATGTCCGGGTTTATTACAGAAATAAATTTGATCTTGAAGAAGTGAGATTGTGTGAGATTGAAGATGGTCCTAATATGTGTTGCACAGGCATCAGGAAGTGTAAACATCACAATCATACACAGATATACCTTTCCTACACTGATATTGTATTACTATATTATACATTCAATTTTTCATATTATAAGAATGAGGTTCAAAGGCATGAATTATTGGTCCTGGGTTACAGAGACAACCCCTGGTGAATCTGGAAGCCCAGGTCTCTGCTGGGGCACTGACAACTACAAGGTATTTTGGGTGATCTATCATATAACCTGAAGGCAACACAGATTGGCTACAGGGGTTCTCATCTTCAGGCACTTTGATCCTTGGGATTTTGTCATGCTGTAGCAATTTCCTGGCAGGAAAGAACAATTAGGTTCCCGTGAAATACCCTGGCATCTGTCCATCCCTCATGAATGGAGCATGACATACCCCCCTCTACAGTCATCACAGAAGACACACTGTGTTAAGGCTAATATGCTCTTTTAATAGTTACTTCTGGAAGCCAACCAAGAGCAGCCATCATTTGAATTTGGCATGATTTCATTGATGCTTGTTGCTCATAATTTCATTATTCTCCAGATGTTAACATATTTTTCTGTGATACTAATTTTTCTTTGCCAATTGACTCTGTCAGATTGGTGAGGCAGTTTTCATTTGGATTATTTATATGCACACTGATTCTTCTAAAATGTAAGCTCCCTGGGGGTAAGGATTGTGTTTTTGTTTCTTCAAGAGACAAAACAATTGTGTGACTAATGAATATATATATATATATTCATTATATAGCACATATATATACATGTATATATATGCATTGTGTGTGTGTATGCATGTTTACTATAGTGTGGAAGCTATTAAATTATGATACCTAAACATATTTTCAACATTTAGTAAATAAACAGTTGAAATTAATTCTTATATTTCTACCTAGAAGTTTATACAATGAAAACTGAAGTCATAGTCATTTATCCATTGGTTTTATTACTGGGTGATTCCTAGATGCATCATTCATAATAAGCTTTAATAAAACAAATCAATTTAAAAATACAAAATCAGTACAAAGTAACTTGTGCTAAAAATCTTCCCTTTTTTTCAATTAAAGCTAGTATTCTGAGTATTCCTTTTTATCATCTATTTCACCTCCAAATCTGTGTGCTTCATTAACTGACAATTTGTTATCCTAATTTTAATCACTCCATGTGAAATGGAATTATATTTTTAAGTTTTCTTTCATTTCTTTTTTGGCTAAACTCGTACATTTTGGTGACATACAATCATGTTTCCTGTTAGTCTCACTTCTTCAAAGTGCTGAGGGCTAGGCAGACATTTTGTACACACTAGCAGGCATTTTTCTATTTCTTGCCCACACTTAAACTGTCTTCTTCCTTTCTGTCTGAACAACTGAGACCCACATAAGAATGGCACGAAGTGTTTAGGAAGTACTGTCCACAACTGTGGCTGTAGTTGCCTGGGGCTTGGACAATGGCATCATGTGAAGTGCCTCCGCACTATGCAAATAGGAAACTCCTTTTCAATTCAAGCTCCAAGCAGAAAGGGGCACTCTTCCCTCCCAAAGCAGGGCTAGCATTCCTCATCCATGAATGTGCAAGAATGTGCAGCTAATGGCCTACAGGGCACTGAGCCTGTACCCTACATACAGTTAAAAAGAAAGCACCATCGTGCATACTAATGGCTGATATAGTTAATAGAATAAATCACCAGCCCTCAGTTGAACAAAGTGTAAAGTGGGGATGTGTTCCAAATCAAGTAGTCAGCTCAACCCAGGGCTTGGCTCAGGCCGAAATCCAGAATAGATATTTTTAAAATGCCTCTCTCTTGAGAAAATCATGAAGGCATTCAGTGAGTCTCCATTTAAAGACTTTTACTTGTTGTATCAAGTCTGCTACATTAAGTCTCTGAATAGACAGGGAATTCCTATTTCATTCATAGCACAGACAGTCTTTGTCCAGCATGATCAAAACTAGAGGGAGATTGTCTTTTCTTTTTTCCATATGTTTTCCCCCCTAGGCTATAGCATCGTGTGTGTGTGTGTGTGTGTGTGTGTGTGTGTGTGTGTGTGTTTGTGTGTGTGTGTGTATGCGTGTGTGTGTGTGTGAGTGTATGAATCTTCTGGGAGTTCTATAAATATTCAGTTTTTGATGCTATGATCTGGGTTGGACCTTAGAGGACTCTCTATCATCCCCACCAAGCTTCCTGGTGATACAGTTGGTAGATCACCTTGAGAAGAAAGGCTTTAGGTTATAAAATCCCATATACAGGTGCAAATAGAATTCTGATTTTGCAAAGAACTTTACTGTACTAGCAACTGTTCCTCATAAGCCATTTTACATGTGAGCGGGTCTTTCTTTCTTCTTGAAATCTGAATCTCTGTTTTGAGACTAACTCATAACTTAACATCCCCTATACAGACTTTCTGGTCAGATTGCTAGCTGTTTGGTTTTACTCTATAAATTGTAAGTTGTGAACTCTGGTCTTTGGGAGAAAACAGAAGTCATGTGTGTAGGGACTCCCATTGCAGTCCTGAAGATGGCTGTTCTGTTTCTCAAGCTACGAGGAGGAGGATAACATATGGATATATTGTGGGGCTGCCTATGCCATCTCTTAAATTGCCAGACCACGTTGTACGGTGCAGCAGATGGCCAGAGCAGTGGGATGTGCCAAATGATGCACCGCAGAGCCCTTCCACGGGGGCCTGCTCTTGTACCAGGAGCAGATCTTGAGAATACTCTCAGGGCCTTTCACAAAGACAAATTATCTGGTGTCTTTTCAGATGGTGCTATCAAAAACTGTCATATAGGGTGGGTGATTTACCTCTTCTGTGTCCTGGCAAGTTAACAGTGTGTTAGGGAAAGAAAAAAAAGAAGAAGAACTTAACTGGAAATTCCAAACTATTAACTTTTTTTAAAATCAACTTTGCTTGGGCAGAAAACGTGCTCTTGAGTATTTACTCCTTCAGCATAAAAGGGAGACTCTCCCTCTTTTGTGTCTGAATTAATATCCCTCTTTTGTGCTCTGGGACCCTCTAACCAAAACTGTATAACAGAGCTCTTGCTTCATGATTATCCTTTACTGGATTATCTTTTCCTTTTGGGGTTTCATGCCTTCCCATAATGCCATGCTCTTCCTCTTTAAAATGGCTCCACTCTTTAAGTCACATTCCCCCATTCTAAATCTTCCAGTTCTTCCTTCGTCTTCCTGTCACAAATACTGTCTTCCTTTATATGCTCCAGATACAATCATTTGTTGTGTGTGAAGCTCTTTCTAATAGTTATGTAATTACTTTGTTCTTTATCTTTTTGAATGCATATGCATTCTCTTACCATTTAGCAGAAGACTTTTTGAAAGAAACAGATATTAGTGAAATTTCAAAATCCATGGAAGTGAATGAACATAGTCCCACCAGGGTATGGCAATTAGAAGTACAGCAAGTAGAGACAGTATTCTTCCTCTCAAAGATGCAGGCAACTAGAAGTTCTGTTTAGAGAGTCAGTGGCCATGGAAACAACAATGAAGATGGGAGTGAGGAAGGCCAAGACTGACATCCATAATTCCTTTCCCACATTAGTGAAACAAGGATAAAATATTTCCTTCTCTCTGGCTACTTGCATCATGCTGGGTCACAGAGTATAGTATACAGGCTTGCTCTGTGTACCCCTGAAGGTTGGTGATGTTGCTCACTCTCGAGCCTTACACCTTACTACTACCCAGGAGACTTCCTTTCCTGGGAATCCCATACCATATGCTAGCGCCTAACTTCTGTAGCATAGATTAGGTTCGGAAATGTATTGTTAGTTGCCTTAATAATGCTTCAGAAAGTCATTATTTTGTTTTGAATTAAATTTGAAATCCTTCCTTGGAATGAGCCCCAGCTCAATTCAAGCCAATTGGCTTAATCTCTCCATCACCCAGTCATTCCACAGGAGCCTTTTCCAAATTGTGCCATATTCTTGGAATGCTATCTCATATCAACTGCCAAGTTTTCTCTCTTTAATCTTCCAAATAGCTCATGCAATCCCACCTCTTCTACACAATCTTCCAAAACTATTTGGAGAAGGTCTAATAGCTTCTCCCTGTACCATCCAGTGTGATGTACCATCCAGTGTGAGCATCAGCCACTTAAGGCTCTCTCACTTCTCACTGTCCTGCTAGTGTTTCCATCTTGCCGTGGACACAATTCACATGCTCTGAGTTGCATTGTTCACTTACCTTTCCTTGTTACCCTCTGATACATTTTCTGGACACTTGGGTACTTTTACTCTCCTTGACTGGTTCTACAAAGATAGAACTGTAGCCACAACTCTCTGTTCAGTGTTGCATACAATAAATAGATAACTAAAACAACAAGAGACTTTGCAGAGCCAGGTGTTGGAGGCACATGCCTTTAATCCCAGCACTCGGGAGGCAGAGGCAGGTGGATCTCTGTGAGTTCGAGGCCAGCCTGGTCTACAAAGGGAGTTCTAGGATAGCCTCCAAAACAATACAGAGAAACCCTGTCTCTAAAAAAAAAAAAAAAAAAGAGAGAGAGAGAGACTTTGCAGATTGGATTATTTAACACACAAAGAATATAGACCGTATTTAATGCTTTAAAAAGCCACCAGGACCTACTGGAAAATTTTTCTTTAGCGTTGAGCAAGGATGCTAGCTTCCACTGGGGTAGGTAGCATTTCTCCAATGGGTCAGCCTCAGCTACTATTGGAAGCAATTGCAGACAGAACAAAGAAGACATTAGAAGACACTCCAAGGGCTAAAGGACAAGATTGTGATAGGAGAGAAAACTGTAACAAGGATAAAGAGTAATGTAGGGCCCCCATGTACAGAAGTCTCCTTTAAAGAAGGCTAAAGATAACCATGATAGAAAGAATTATATTATGACCTTGACCTGGCCTGCACCTCATACAGAGTGGATTCTCAATGTGGAGTGAGAAAGGGAATCTTTTTCTTGAGCTCTATGACAAGAATGTAAACTGGAGCATAGATAGTCCATCCTAGGTCATCCGTTTGAGGAAATAACAGGCCAGCAAAGTCTTCTGGGGACAGTTTGAAAGGTTACAAAACAGTCTGGGAAACACGATGTGTCTGTTGTGATCCAGTAATGATCAAAAAAGACAAATGCCATCCTCTGCTCAGCATTGCCGGGCCAGTACAAGATGAAAACACAGGGGCCTCTGTTAAAAATGGATTAAAAACTTGAAGAGAGTAACAGCAGAACACTGAACAGGGAGAGACACTTCTGAGTAGGGCTTCCCAAGTGGCTAGCTAGGCTTCCTGCTCTTCAGACAACCTTAGTCTGCAGACATCAGTGGGATGGCCACTTCTTTTCAGGCCATCTAGTACACAGATCTTGTTTTAGCCTGCACAAAATGCCTTTCTTTACAACAAAGCTTTGACGAACTAGCTGGCAGTTGGGTTTTCTAAACTCCATTTTCTAAATCTCTCCCAAACACAAAGTGAAATCTTTTGGAGAGGAGTCTACATTGAATTTGGTGCCTTTCTTGAAATCTATTGGTCATTTGAGGTCTTATTTAGTAGAAAACATTTTGATTTGTATGTAAACTGCTCGAACTCTCTGCCCCACCCACTCCTTTTATCTGTAAAATGAGGAATGAAAACTACCTCATTTCTCTGCTTAAGTAGCATTTATCTAGGCTATATATTTGACATCCCTGAGGCATACTAACTACTTCCTTTTAACACCCCCCTCCCCTGCATGCCATCTCAATGCTCAGCTCACAATTTCTCAAACAGTCTTAATGGTCATGCATATGAGTGTTTTGTCTGATACAGGATAAGAAACCAAGTGAGCAATTCAGGAGCTACTGCTTAGTCCTTCACATTGATTGATAATACACGGCTAAGCTAGGTCCTGTAGTGTAGACATGTAATCCTAGCTATTCAGGAAGCTAAAGTAGAGGCGTCACAAGTTAAAGCCTTGATTACAGTGTGAATTCAAGGGCAGTCTGGAAAACTTAATATGGACCTGCCTCCAAAGGAAAAAGAAAGGAAGGAAAAAGAAAAGAAGGAACAAAGAAAAGAAAGAGAAAACAAAGGAGGGTGCTGTGCTAGACATAGGTCAGTGGTACATAACTTGCCAAACTTGTACAGGCCCTAGTTCAATCCAAACAAAGTCAACAAATAAACAAATGTTAATCCAAGAGGATGCATCCAGGACAGTTACTTAATCCCCTTTCACCCTTTGACCCTTCTTATCTAAGGCAGAACTTATCCAAGGAAGTTTGCAGACCTTGCAGCTGGGCTAGATGATGGGAGAAAAGAGCAAGGGTCTGGGACGTTTCTGGTGGCTTTCTCATTGTCTGAACAGCCAGCTACCATGCCTTAACTTAAGTCTCCTAACAACCTCCTCCACTGCAGGGAGGGCTGCACGAAAGGATGGCTAGGACTGGGTGAGGGATAGAGAGGGAAAACAGATTCAGGATTTACAGGCTGGATACAAAGATGCTCAGATCTATTTGATCAACGTGGGAGCGGGGGAGACTTTTGTCAAACTGCTTGCTTTGCTTCAAGGCTCTGCAATTCTCACACATTTGCATCCCAGCATTAATGCTGTCTCGATTTCTTAGCCACTGCTGGATGATCAGTGTCCAGCGCAATTTTTCCCCCTACAACAGATTCATTTAATTGTACCAAACTTCTAGGCAATCAGCTAACAGAACCTATTAGTGGATCTTTTTCTTTACTTATAACCAAGTGTGTACATCACACAAAGGATGACAAAACTATGTGGAGGATTAGGGGAATTTGGTGCCACAGAAAACAAAGCATGGGTAGCATTATGCTTTACAAATAATGGCTTTTCTGCCTCACGGGCAAGGAGAAATAAGTTTTCCAACACATAATAAATTTATTAGCCTTTCTGACCTCATCATTCCTACCTTAACTTCGATGCAGCATCAAAGACAAGAACATCTGTTTGACATAGTATTTGCAATTCTGTGTTTTTGCCATTTGGGGCTGGCTGTTTCAAAGTTACTGCATGAGCGCCACCTGGTGGGTTTCTGGTAGATTGCCTAATGAAGCATCTCCTACAGGAAAAGAATCACAGCAGCTTTCACTACCAAAAGGCATATTCACAGGGAAATAGGCTTAAAAGATGAATTTGAACTCACTAACGTGTTATTTGTCTTAAATATCTTTTGTTACCTAAATTCATATTTTCCTCTTAACCCAGATGATGGGGGATGTCCTTCTCTACATATGTTTCTCTTACTGGTTGATTAATACAACACTGATTAGCTAGCAGCCAGGCAGAGGGTATACATGGGGCTACCAGACATGGAGAATTCTGGGAAAAGGATGCAGAGAGAAGCTTCTAGGGAATGAATGTAACCGAAGACGTAACAGGTCTGGGTATTCTCCAGTAAGAATAAAACCATGTGTAAGCACATAGATTAATAGTTATAGGTTAATAATTAAGAGAGAGCTAGCCATTAAGAACCGTGAGCCATTGGCTGAGCAGCTTATAAGCAATATAGGTCTCTGTGTATTTATTTGGGGCTAAATGGCAGCAGAACCATGCAGGAGAGAAACTCTGTCTATACCCAGAAATATAAAACAAACACTTTATATATATTTTTTCTTTCTTGTGATTTGAATGTTCTGTTTCCTTTGATCTTTCTTTTTATTCCAATCAGTTTTACCAACTTCCAACTCCTTCAAGAAGTAAAGTCACCATGTGGTTTCACCTTTTACCTTTACAGGTACAGAGGAGAAGAATTTAATGTAAAGAAAACATCAACCAAAGGGCTAGTAGGTTATAGAGGGAACCAACACACACTAAGGCAGAATCCCAAGTATGTAAACACATGGCTGGGCTTCCCAAGGGAAAGTGAGCTGCTAGGAGAGGTCCTACATGTGACTTCTGTGGACAGGCCTCTCCAGTTCTACATATACTTTGTGGGTCAATCCTATGAGAAAGCGCCAGTAGGGGAAATCATCCAAACACAAGGAGAATGGCACCGACACACTGTGAAGGAGACAGCTGTCAACAGCTTTTCTCTGAGCTGTACCCTTTCCCACCATTCTGGGTGCCTGTGTGACAAGAATGCATTTACAAACAGAAGGAACAAAGATGAGACAGAGAATTACTGTATTGAAAGAATAACAGCTGGGCCAATCCAAATTTTCTATGACATATAACTTGGTATACACTTGATATAACCTGACTATCAGTTGGACAACTCCTCATCCTTAGCTTTCTCCATCACTTCATATACCGTTGCTCAATCGGCATCTTTCTAGCATAATCGTACGGTCCTAGCTACAGTAGTGACAGTGCTGCTTCCGTTTCTGCTGGTAGTGACCCATTATCATTTGTCAGTTATCCTGGACCAGAAGTCAAAGATTCATCTGTCAAATGAATGCTAATTAATGACTGCTAAGTCTCACCCCTCAGTTTCAGAAACCTCTTTGAGTCAGTGTTCTCTAGTCCTCTATCCTTTATAAGATAGCAATCCTCTGAATGGTACACTGGCTAAAAGATCTGTAAGAAGTATCTGAATAAGTTCTCACTCAGGAGGGACAGCATAGTGTTCAGGACTGTTTTGTCTGCACAGTGGCATTGAATTCCAACAGACGAGGGAGAAGGCCAAGTTGACAGTATACTTATACTTTCAGTAAGTGTGCCGTTTATCGTTGTGGCATCACTACTGTGCTTCAGAATTAGAGATTTCCAGAAGGAACTTGCGTACTCGAAATATAGGCATTTATGAGAGAAACTGAGGGTGTGTTGTGGGTTAGAAACTAGGTAAACATTTGGTAGTCAAGAAGGAAGATGTAAAGGGCATGTACATAGATATGCTCAAGGGTGCTCATGTCCTGAGCCCTCTCAGGGAATCCCCACCATTTTACACTAGGTAGTTCTCTTAGTTAGGATTTCTGTTGATATGATGAAATAACATGAGTAAAAGTCAGGTTGGGAAGGAAAGGGCTTATAAAGGCTGTATTTGGCTCACACTTCCACATCACTGTTCATCACCAAACGTAGTCAGGACAGGAAATCAAACAGGGCAGGAACCTGGAGGCAGGAGCTGATGCAGAGGCCATAGGGGGTACTGCTTACTGGCTTGCTGGCTTGCTTCCCATGGCTTACTCAGTCTGCTTTCTTTATTTTCACAAATAAGACTTTTTATTTGTCACTATTAAACATCTGGATTTTAAACAGATTCTTGGACTGGTGGTTCATATCCATCAGCTCTGTCAACCTCAGCACCTGTCTCACCACCAGCAGTTTTTCTAGAACTACCTCCTTCACCATGGAGCTCCATGAGTTTTCCCAATTCAAACTTTGGTTTCTTCAGCATTTTTACTTTTCTAACAAAGACATCATGAAGAGGATAAATGGACTGGCAAGCCTTCTCTATGTCTCAGTCTGCTTTCTTTAAAAACCCAGGACACCAGCCCAGGGATGGCCCCATCCACAACGGACTACATGCTCCCTTACCAATAACTAGTTGAGAAAATGCCTTAAAGGTGGATCTTTTTATTTTATTGTTCCAACCTGTTGTTTATTGCCTCACATTTGTAGATACTACAATTCTTCAAGTAACATCACTGGTCTAGAAATGTTGCATAAATATAGTTGGAAAACGGTCATCTTAAGAAAACAGTCAGCACCACAAAGGCAAATATTCCATATTCTTTGATGTGAAATCAAGGAGCAAAAAGGAATCAGAGTAAAATGTGAACTACGGAGGAGAGGAAAAGAACATGAGAGCATTAGACGGGGACTTAGATGAGATAATCAAGGATGAACATGACAAAAGCACACAATACACATGTATGGGAGTATCACAATGAATTTTTTCCTATGCATTTTCAGTATTACTTTTACAATAAAAAGAAATCAAAACCTCTCGCTGCTGCTCTGTGGTCCATTCAGTTCTTTTTACTCCTATGCCTGTCTACATGACTCCATCTCCTACATGCTCTGTTCTGTAACATCCACTCTCTAGGAAGTACATCAAAATATACAGGTGAATCTTATGGAGACATTTTCTCAACGAAGGGTCCCACCTTTCAGATAATCCTAGTTTGTCTATCAAATTGACATAAGACCAGACAACATAGTGGCTTTCTCAGAGTTGAACTTGGTGGTGGTGGTGGTAGAGGTAACAGTACCTGTGTGAGAAAGGCTGCTGCTCAATGAAGAATCCAAAGCTACCACATACTTAGTAATGTGCACTTTGCTTTTCTTTGGGAGGACATAAACTTCAGAGTTCTCCTAATGCCTGAGGGTGGAGAGAGGGCATCCTAAATTGACTATTATTAGAGTTCTTGTCAACCTTAGTGATGTTGACTTCACACTGGATTTAATCTATCTTAGAAAAAGAAAGCAAAGTGACATTTCTTGCACTCAAGTACCAGAGAGCAAGTTGTACTTGTTACAAGTATAAATTTTTCCATTGCTATCATATAATAGTTATTTTTATGAGTGAGGGGTTATGTCTCAGTATCAGGGAGATCATTTTATCTATCACCTTTTATTTTTAGAAGTTTTTTTTAAAGGATAGTGTTTCTTACTATACTATTTTCTGGTCCACCTAAAAGAGAAAAAAATAGATTTTTTTACAATTGTTTTTGTAGAAACATAAGCTCTTCAGGGCATAGGGCTTGTGCACTGAATTGCAGCCCAGCATGAAATTTTACAGCTGAATTATGAACTCCTGCCAATAAAAGTTTATAACAGAACAGCCTGGACTTTCTAGCTGTGAGAGCTGAGAGGCAGAAAAAAATATACATGATACAACAGATACTCTTTTCCTGGAGAACTCAAAGTCGCAGTGGCACAATTTGAGAATAAAAGAATTAAAATGTGAGAAGACAGTTAATTAGAAATAGTTGAGAACTATGCCATTTATTACCTAGGTCTCTTGCATAGTATTTACTTTATACAAATGTAAACTCAGAATGATTTGACAACTCTTTCAATTTCATAATTAAATTAGGAGATCTGAAAATTCACAGGTTTTAAATGGAGCTACTATTGACTTTAAATTATCCCCGGTAAGAGGGAAAGTAATAGCGTGAATAAATTAAGTTCATTCAACACTATGATTTTTGTATCATTAATTTCCCTCCCAAAGATAATTCTTTTCCTATTGAATACATTTATACCACAATTACACAGACAGTCAATATTCCAAAGAATTAAATAGTTATAGATTATTTTAAACACCAAGTGAGGTAATATGATTGGTTATAACCCATTTCATAGTGGGATGGCTGTTTGCAAGTTCCCTAGAGGACTTATTAGAGATCCATCAAATAAAATTCATTTAACAGCAAGAGTTTTGTCTATGTCTCTGTGTGTGTGTGTGTGTGTGTGTGTGTGTGTGTGTGTGTGTGTGTGTGTATGTGCATGGTAAAATGCTCGTAAGAAAACATGATTTTGTACATGTGAAAGAAAGAGTTTGAAGTTAAGGGTCCTCCTTGATTGTGTCCTGTCTTATTCACTGAGACAGCATATCTCCCTTGGTGCACTTAAAGCCTATGGAAAATGTTAGCCTGCTCAGCTAAATTTTCTGTGGATGGCCTGGCTCTCCCACCTGCTATTGTTTGGGTTCTTGGGATCCACACTCCTATCCTCATGCTTGTGAGGTAAGCTCTCTAACCACTGAGCAATCTGTCACAACCAAGTGTATTTTCTAATAAGTAAAGTGCTATATATTTGTAACTATTGAAAATCCTTTGAAATGTCCAAATGAAGCTCTACATGACTTTAGCAGGACTTTTTCTGGGACTCTGTACCCAGAGTTGTGCTTCATGCTGCCTAGTCTCAGCTATTCCCTCTGTACTTTATTAAACCTGGTGGTGGTGGCTGCCATGAGCTTATGGGTACCACCAAACACTGTGATTTGACAGCCATAATATAGGTACAAGTTGCTTAACATCCAGAGCACATAGAAAAGTTATGACTTGTAAGAAAGAGTAGGGAGGACACCAGGAGGTTATGAAATTCACTACTGGCTTGTAACCAGCCACAGAGGGGCTTAGGGAGTCACCAAACTGTGTCAACCGCCATTGTCCCATCCTGACTAGGGACAAAGACATAAAAGCTTTGACTCTCAGGATCTCAGCAGGGATATCTTTGAGTCATCAAAGTGTTGTTGGTAGGATTTGGATGAAATGCATTTAGTAGACATTAAATGCAGAGAAGCACATCAAAAAATTTTTTTCTTTATGGAAGACCAAGCATTTCTGTAAACTGGAGTAACCGGGATAATTCATCTCAGAAAAATATTGGAAGTAATAACCGCTACCAAGAAATGATATACTTTCTCTAAACTCCATGTAACACAGATATGTCTTTGTAGCCTCTTGGTCTGTGTGTATGCTTGCACCCATGTATTTATGTCCTTAGTAATCTTTAGTAACTACCATCTACCTTGTCTCAAGCACTGTGCTCCAAGCCAGAAATCAGATGAGTAAAGTACATCGCTTCTCTCCAGGAGCTCACAATCTTTAGTGGAAGAAGACTAAGAAAGCAAACAGACATGCCTTCCTTGTAGGGAAATGCAACACAACGGAGCAGTGCCTAGGAAGGTAGCTCATGCAAAAACACGATGGATAGAAGAGTTCTTCCAGAAGGTGGCATCTGAGATCTCTGAGGCTTTAGCAGGAAGAAGAAATAGCAAGACCGTGTTTGGAGACCTATCCATGGAAACCCCTAGCAAACCCATGCAAATGGAAGGCCCGAGGATGGACACAGTAGGAAAACAGGAGGCTAAAACATGTCATTAAAGCAATGGACATTGGGTCAAATGCTTACTTTTGCATCTAGGAAGATGATTCTCATGAAGTGAATTGATTAAGGGGAATGAGTGAAGAAACAGGAAACTTCTCCACAGGAGGCATGCATTATCCATACCATTTCAAATTGTAATTCTCAGCACCTGCTTGCAGAGGCCATGAGTGCACACCTCTTCTATCTTTAATTGCAGGGGACCATAGCCCCACCCCAACTGCTGAAATCTCAAGTACATCAGAGAGTTTGCTCCAAGGTCATGTGATTCGCAAGAGCAGGTCTCAGCTGTCAGTCAAACGGCTAGGACAGGTAGGAAAGGAGTCAAAGTTACCCACAGGAAGAACTTGCCCTCAGAACTCCCAACAACCTTGTATCTTCTGCAGACTACATGATGCCGCCCCCTCCACTCTAGGTCAGTCTTAACTGGCAGACTGAAAACTCTTGCTTGTCTGCTCTCTCCCCATTTATTTGTCTCAGAGGAATTTGCCCTACAATAGTCTGTCCACCCATTATCCCATATTCGCATCTACTCTCCAGAAGACTCAGACTTATGTATGGACACTGGTATTTACTTAATAAAAAAAATACCTAAATTGACACAAACTGGGAGAATTTCAGACTAAGGTTAAGCAGTACTAATCTTATTCTTTTTCTACTGCTGAGCAAAAAGACAGTTTAAGGGACGATACAAAGAATGGGTGCCTCTAGACTTGATTAAGCTGCAGTGTTTTCCTTTATGGTTCAAGGTGGTATGTTAGCCACACTGTTTTTTAATGAAAGTAACAAAAAAGCTTGTAAAGTGATGTGTTTTTGCTCATAGATGTCCTTCTGTCCAGTGTGATTAGCAGTATACTTGTTTGTTATGGGATATTTGTGGGAGAATTTCAGACTAAGGTTAAGCAGTACTAATCTTATTCTTTTTCTACTGCTGAGCAAAAAGACAGTTTAAGGGACGATACAAAGAATGAGTGCCTCTAGACTTGATTAAGCTGCAGTGTTTTCCTTTATGGTTCAAGGTGGTATGTTAGCCACACTGTTTTTTAATGAAAGTAACAAAAAAGCTTGTAAAGTGATGTGTTTTTGCTCATAGATGTCCTTCTGTCCAGTGTGATTAGCAGTATACTTGTTTGTTATGGGATATTTGTACACTGTGTAAATATACATTGCTGTGATTGGTTTAATAGAGAGCTGAGCAGCTAATAGTTAGACAAGAGGTTCAGGCAAGACTTCTGGGCGGAGAAAGGAAGTAGGAAGCGATAATCAAGGCATAGAGAAGTTGCTAATAAGACGCAGAGTGAGTCAGACATACAAAATGAAAGAAAGGTTAAAAAAAGGCACATGGTAAAACATAGATTAATAAAAGCAGGTTAATATAGGTTATAAGAGCTAGTGGGGCAAGTCTAAGCTAAGGCTGAGCTTTTGTAATTAATAAGTCTCTGTGTAATTGTTTGCAAGATGACAGACCAAAGAAAAATATGTCTACAGTTGTTTAACTTTTAACAATCAGTTAAAATATGGAAAGGGAGACATAAAAATGATTCACATTCTAGTAATCTATTACAGCATTAAACACACTCAAGCAAATACTTATAATGAATGAACTTTTCTGAGTAAGATACTCTATATTTTTTTGCCTAAAACACACCTATAATAATTTGTAATTTTGATAGCAATTTATTAATGATAAGTTACAACTTTAATGTGATATAAGGATATTTGAAGGTGTCATCCAACAGCAATGAAGAATAGAAACTTTTGAAGTAGCATTTGCCGGTTGTGGTGGCACACACCGGTAGGATTTGTTGAAGTAGCATGTTTGAAATTCTCAGGGAAGAATTTCACAGAAAAGAAAAATATGAAAATACTAAAAGGTAAAGGTAGTTGGAAGGATTAGGTAGTCATGTGATAGGAGAATAATCACAGTGAAAAATTGGGAAAACCATACTGGGAGCTCAAAAACACATTCCAAAAGTTCAAACGGGTCAACTCCCAAGGAAAACAAATCTGTGTCATAAGCAAATTATAAGAGAAAACAAATCTGGACCATGGTCTGCACAATTAGATCCTCAGCAGGTAGAATTCCACCATCAAGTACTTTGACCATGTAAGTCAAGCGATAGAATTCTACACAACTTCATCTTGATTGTCTCATCAAATTAACACACTCCATTTCCTCTTGATACGGCCAGGCTTCTGCTAACAAACAACATTGGATTGTGTCTGCCCACATGATCTTCCAAGTGTTGGATGGAAGATTTCAAAGACTTTTTTCATTATTTGATCCCTCTGAATTTCCTCGAGTTTGGATCAAGTCATCTTGTAATTTATTCACTCATCTTTTTGAGGATAAAATTAGAGTCATCTTGCATTTTCTTTCTATTTAGCTGCTTATTTCTCTCCTTCCTTAACTTCCTTACTCCTTCTCTATGCCAAGTACAGTCAAGGTCAATAGATGACTTTTAAGTCCAAGTTCTGGGTCCATAAACTAATATCCATATGCCACTTAATATATATATATATATGATGGTGTTAACTTATTGCTGCAAATATCTTAGGAAGATAACACAAGTCAGAATATTTAAAAAAATATTAATATAGTTTACTGCATAGTTACCATCCGGTGAACAAAGCCAACAAGAAGAACAATGAAAATAACTGGTCTTTCCTGTCCTTATACCTTTTTAGACTCTATGTTGAATACTCATTTATATTTCAATAAATGTCTATAATGTAATTTTTTAGATTTTATTATAAACTCTGAATTGTCACATTTACCCTCTAATCACATTTTCACTTAAAAATACATAACCAGTTCAATATAGTCTCTGTAGTTTCTCTTTTTGTTATAAACTCACCTTTTAATTTTTACCAACAATTTTTAGTAATACAAATATCCAATGAGTGAAATATTACTATGTTCCAGTCATGTTGTATATGGTCTAGAGAGTGATTTATGATAGTCATAATTCCAGTTTCAAATGACAAAATTTATTAAGTTACTGGGGAAGCCTGTTTTAGGAAGTCAACTATATTTCCCAGTAGTGAGTTCCAGGCAGAACAGAGTGTCCCCTTGGGTGAGGCTTCTAAATAAAATTACAAATAACAGCAGAAAGGTGACATCATCAAATTGAGGGCTTAGAAACAGAAATTGATTGAGGTACCCTCCTTAAGGCAGTCTGTTGTAGTTCCTGGTGGAGAATAACCCATGGCAGAGCAGTGTCCCCTCAGGTGAGGTGCCAAGTTAAAGAACAAATGGCAACAGAAAGGAAAAAAAATCATCAAACCAAGCTCTCACAACATTCATATGAAATGTACTGGGGAAATTAGGTCAGTCAGCTGGAGTTCCCACTGGAGAGTCTCTTCATCTCCTTGGCTCAGCTTCCCTGGCTGAACTTCCATGGTCCAACTCCCAGCTTCCAGGGATGGTTTCTATTCCTGAGCTCTTTTGATGTTCTTCCTCCCTATCACAGAGTCAAGAGGGACAGCTCATCCCCAGACCAGAGGACTTGGAGGACATTCAACACAAGCATACTTATAGTAATGCTTGACTTCTCAGAGACCTCAAACAGCACAGGCCAATGTACCAATACAATTGACATTAAAAGTCACCCCTCCACTACTCTTCTGCAATTACTTTGGGATCTTCCACAGGTGTCCTTCTGCTACTTAATAACCTTCTAATTGATGTCCATGCCTCAAGCTTTTAGTCACCACATCTATTTAATTCAATCAATATTTATTGAACATCTTCACTGTGTAAGAACCCTGAGAGTTACCTAGAGGCAAGGAAACATCTATACTTTGTGATTTCCCAGTCCTATGTAGTTATCATTCAATCTTAACATCATGGTCACCTAATATTCTTTAGTTTAGGGACTACTTATTTTTGTAACAATGAAAAGAAAATCTAGGCAATTGTTATTAGAACCTACAAAATAAGAAAGAAGTTGTTTTTTCTCATAGTTGTTGTCCTAAACTGTTGCTTTTCTTATGTTGCTTCCCTGTCAAAGAAAATACCATGGCTCTTCATTTGCCTCTGAGTCTTTTCTTTTTCTAAATTAATTTTTATTTAAATTTAAAACAATCTTATTTTACATACCAATCCCAGTTCCCTCTCCTTCCTGTCCTTCCATTCTCCCCACCATCCCCCCATCCCACCCCCATTCACTCCTCAGGGAGGGTGAGGCCTCCTGTGGGGGATCATCAAAGTCTGTCACATCATTTGGGGCAGGACCTAGGCCCTCCTCTATCCATGTATCTAGGCGGAAAGAGTGTCCCTCCATAGGGAATGGGATCCCAAAGCTCATTCACACACTAGGGATAACTACTGGTTCCACTGCCAGAGGTCCCATAGACTACTCAAGCCTCCCAACTGGTAACCACATTCAGGAGCCCTGGTTCAGTCTTATGCAGGTTTCCCAGCTGTCAGACTGGGGTCTGTGAGCTCCCACTTGCTCAGGTCAGCTATTTCTGTGGGTTTCCCCAACATGGCCTTGACTCCTTTGAACATCACTCTTCCGTCTCTACAATTGTATTTCAGGAGTTCAGCTTGGTGCTTAGCTGTGAATCTCAGCTTCTGCTACCATCAGCTAACTGGGTGAAGGCTCTATGAGGGCATTTAAGTCAGTCATCAAACTCATTATCGGGGGAGGGTATTTAAGGTAGCCTCTATACTATTGCTTAGATTCTTAGTTGGGGTCATCCTTATGGATTCCTAGAGATTTCTTTAGTTCCAGGTTTCTCATTAAGACCACAATAATGACTGCCTCTATTAAGGTATGTCTTTCCTTGTTCTCCTTTTCTGTTCTTCCCCCAACTAGATCTTCCTGATTCCTCATGTTCTTCTCAATATTGTAATTGAAATTCTATCTAGAACAGTAAGACAACAAAAGGAGATCAAGGGGATAGAAACTGGAAAGGAAGAATTCAAAATTTCACTATCTGTGGAAGATATAGTAGTTTACATAAGTGACCTGAAAAATTCTACCAGTGAACTCATATAGCTGATAAACACTTTCAATAAAGTGGCTGGATACAAGATTAACTCAAAAAAATCAGTAGCCCTCCTATATGTAGACGATAAATCTACATATGTAGATATATGTAGAGAAAGAAATCAGAGAAACATCACTCTTCACAATAGCCACAAACAACACAAAATATCTTAGGGTAACTCTAACCAAATAAATGAAAGACCTATATGACAAGAACTTTAAGCTTCTATGAGTCTTCATTTTTGCAAATCTGTCCTTATTCTGATCTTATCTAATCCACCTGATATTTTCAATCCCTTTCATCTGTTTTTACCTTTTCTCAAGCTAGATCCCCACAGATGCATTTCCTTCACATTTGAAGTTCTTCACTTGATTTTTTAGTTTAAGTTTTCACCTCTGCTATGAAGCTATGGAATACTATGTGCTGTGCTGTGCTGATGTTTCATTTCTGTGCATGTTTAAGCGTATGGTAACCTGGTATCCATATTAAAGAGGATGTCTCTTATTTTGGGATGTCTAGATGATGACCTAAATCTGGGTATAAAATGATTGATCCAGTGACCTAGTACATCACTCACTACAATCTAAGGCATAGTAATGAAAGTGACAAATATAGGGGATTCCCTTGTAAAGAGTTGCTGCTGTGGGTATTGTGCTATGTTGCTACAGAAATAAGTAGAAGGAAATAATGGTATTCTACTACTCCAAATCCAGTAAAATGAACTTTTAAAAAACAAATATGTAGGAGTCCTCATTGAAAAAAACAAGTACATTTCTCTATAGTAGTACAATTGCTAATTTAACTTACTTTTATTTTCCTCTTTATTTGAAAAGATACAGAGCTGACCTCAAGGAGAAAACTATAGACAAGTTTGGCTGTTTGGAAGCCTCAAGAACTCAGAATTTGTTTTTCCTGGAAATACTTGGATGAACCAACTTGATCCTCTCAAGTAGGACAATGGAAAGGGAATACACCAGTAGATGTTGATCCCACCCAGCCATTTTATCAAGACAAAATAGACATCATGGGAAGAAGCTATGTTTGTTTGGTTATACGAAGAACCTGTTCTAAAGGATCAGTAGTTGTGAGTTGGAACTCCAGTGGAAGGAGTCTCCACCGTGTGCACCACACAGGGCAATGAGGAGGAGGTGTCATAGCCAGCCAGGAACAGTGGACATTGCCCAAAACAGGAAACAACAGAGGAAGGTAGCTACTACTTCCTTCTGGATACAATCCATAGGCAATGGGAAAAAGACAAAGAACCCAGAAAAAAACAGAAAAATATCTTAACTGCAGAACCCAGCCTCACTTAGTCTAGAGCAGAGAATTGGGGAGAAAATTTAAACTGATAACAAAGTCAACTTTGCTTTATATCGACATAATACTTCTTACATAAAACTTCCATATATGTTGGCAAGAAAGAATTCCCTGTCCTGGATGAAATGACAGACTATGGACACCCCCATGGAGGGCCTCACCCTCCCTGGGGAAATGAGGGGGTATTGGGGTGTTGGTGGGAGGGTATGGGAGGAGGGGAGGGAAAGGCAGAGGGATATGGGATTGACATGTGAAGCAATCTTGCTTTTTTATATTATAAAACCTTTTTTCCATATTTTTATTTAACTTTTTATGCATGTCACTCTCCCTCCCCTCCACTCCCACCCCCAATCCTCCCAACTCCTCATCCCCTACTCCATCCCCCCTCCACTCCCCAGGGAGGGCAAGGGCCTCCATGAGGGATTTCCAGAGTCTGTCACATCATCCCAGGAATGGCTCAGGTTCTTCCCCATGTGTCCAGCCTGAGAGAGCATCCCTCCACATGGAATGGGCTCCCAGAGTCCCTCTGTATGCCAGGAATAAATACTGCTCCACTCTTCAAGGTCCCACAGATTGCCAAGGCCTCCTCTCTGTCACTCAGGTTTGGTGGGAGGATGTCTGGGTCTAAACAAGGGGTATCACATGGACCCCAGACTGATGATTGGGGGGTCAGCAACCTTGTTTCTAATTTAAATTTAAAAATTAAAATTAAAAAAAAGAATGAAAAAAGAATGTGGTGCTTTGAAAGAAAATGGCCCCCAAAGGAATGATATTGTTAGTAGGTATGTCCTTGTGTCACAGTGGGGGTAGGATCTGAGGTCTCTTTTGCTCAAGCTTCCCTCAATGTGATAATTAGTCAACTTCCTGTTGCCTCTGAGTCAAGAGGTAGGATTCTTAGCTTCAGTATGACATCGGCCTACATGCTTCCTGCTGTGATGATAATGCACTGAGCCTTTGAAAGAGTAACTGGGCCCTCCTCAAGTAAATATGCTCACTTATAAGAGTTTCCTGGACTTGGTGTCTAATCACAGCAATAAATAACCCTAACTAAGACAAGAACCAAAAGATGTGTTTTTCTTGAGGTTTGTTCAGGGAGAGAATAGAATGAATCAATGGAAGAGGTCTTTAATGCCAGGAGTGAGTATAATTTTGCTGTCTCCCAATCTACCCTGCCACGTTCAGTATTTTAGTAGTCATGCACAGAATTTCCAAGCTTCCTGTATCATTTCACTTCTCCATCAGAATAAACACTCTAAAAGAGAAGAAACACATGCTCTGTGGTTTCTCTTGAACACTTGGTATTCCAGGGCACAGGAAAACTTTCCTAGCCTTTCCTTCAGCCTTGCTGAGGGCTGTCTCCTGCAGCTTTTTTGAGTTAACCTCAACTTTCCATTCGAGCTCTGTCCTGTGGGATTCATGTGGTTGTCTTTCAGGAATGCTTTTCCCAGGTGAAACTTCAACATGGCCAAAGGAACTTAGCTATCTCCAATTATTCTTCAGAGGGTGTCTCTTTCCCTGCATGTCAACACAGCCTTGTTACAACTGAGGGAATAAAAATCCATAGCCCCATGGTGGCTATTGAGTGCTCTCTGCAAATAGTAATTTTGCACAGAAGGCTTTGAGAAAAAAAGAACAAAAACCAAATAAAATGAGTTTAATAAAAAATAACAAAATTACCACACCAACACCAAAATATTCAAGTTCTCAACATTGTGATGATTTTTGTTCCTTGACAAATTTTCAAAAGAGTTTCATTAGACAGCAATTTTACTTTATTTGGAGAGAATGCTCCCACCCCTTTCAACTTTTTTTTTATAAATATGTACCTTCCCAGAAAGCAGGTGAATACAGTCTCAAGTATGTTTCTTCTTTCAAACCCCATGCTTTCTGGTGGATTGTTCCTTCCAAAGGCCTGTGAGAAAGCTTTTGGATTTTACTTCCTCGGCCTCTTCTTCTAGGCTGTATAGTTCCCTGTGGAGTTTTACACATTATACATATTCTATAATTTCCATTTTTAGTTTTCTAAATGATTCCCTAGGTGTTTATCCATGCCCCTACCTGTTTCCTATTTCTTTTTGTTACAGTTTTACTTAGCATTTTTACCCCAAAAGAAAGTCACAAGCAAATTATTTCTACTAACACTCCTTTAATTTTGAACAAAGTTGCTTAAATGAATCCAAGCATGCTGTTTTCAATTCATCAGCTTGATTTAGACACAGAGACTCCAGAGTTAAGCTAGGCATTCTTTTATGCATTAGGTCAAGACCATCTGTAAGGTTCAGTCTCTTTGTTCTTTATTTGAAAAGAAGAAAAATCACCCTATTCTTTTAGATTTGCTTTAAATATTTTTTGGGAGATAATGTCTTCCTGTATGTGACATAAAGAATCCAAACTTATTATCCTTATGCCTGAGTCATGAGTGCTTAGATTACAGGAATGTGTCATCAGGACTTGCCTAAAACATCTTCTTGTTTCAAGTTGTTCTGAACACACTATGAGTAGAACTAAGGAGAAGTAGTCTAGTACCTCATTTCCCAGTCTCTCACTGTCACTCACATGCAAGCGCTCACACTATCACACATTGAACAACAATGTTGAACTAAGAATTAGACACTATCTTTCAAACCCAGACAATCAGAAAATAACAAGATTAACAAAGATAAGGAAAGTGATATACAGTTAAAGTCAGTGATAATTTGGTACTGTTTTACTTTTTGTTATTTTGGAGATGAACTTATATAGTATAGTATATAATATAAATGTATTATATATAATATAAATAATAGAAGGGCTTCCTTAAACATAATAACTCCATTTTACTGGGCTATGTAATAAGAGTTAAGACCTGATTTTTTTTTGTTTGTTCAAGATTATTTTATCACTTTTGAAAGCAAGCATCTTGGGAGGTGAGGTGCCAAACAAAATGTGGAAAGTATGTGAAACCATCATCAATGACTAGTGGAACTGCCCACAGAAGAAGTAGATGGCTATAGGTTATCTATTGCTTGGAAGACGTTCCTTGGAACACTAGTTAAAAATACTGGGGGTGAGAACAAAAAGTTATCTCCAGCTGTAAGTGTAAATGCAGAGGAGTTGGTTGAGGATTCCAGGTATACAGTCAACAAGAAGGAATGAAATGTAAACTGTAGAAGAGTTTGAAAAGCCAGAGAAGTGACATGTGATATGAGCATGTAGTACTACTTCCCCAAAATGACATAGACAGGCAAAAATGTCTATGCTATGAAAATAGTGTTACTAGTCAAAAGCAATTTATGGAATGGATTTATTTTGGCCTAATGTTTCAGAGCCTAGAGTCTGTTATGGTGCGGCAGAGGTACTGAAGTGTGCAGCAGGAGGGTGGTGGGGCCGGAAGCTGAGAGCTCATATTATAAACCGCAAGAATGAGGCATAGAGGGCAAGTCAGATGTAGGATAAGTCTATAAGGATAATACCTACTCTATATCTCCCAAAACCTCCCAAACAGTATTGCCAACTGGGGAGCATGTGTTTAAATACTGGAGCCTATGGGGGACATTTTGCATTTAAATCACCACAAAATAGATAAACATGAAAAAGCTATGTGAGTCACATCACGGAGGAAACAAACATTCTCTTACTGTTGGTGGCAGGAAATATTGAGTAGGCAAAAAGCAATTCATAATGAAAAAATAATGATTATATGTTACAGCTAATTTGTTATATCAGTAACTGTGAAAATTTTGGTGGGAAAAAGAAAGTAAATCAAGGTGTAAGTGATTAGGGATTTGAGGAGACTGTTGAGGGTTTTATGTAGAGAAACCCGGATGGACTTTTAGCTCAACAAACATTTTAAAAAGTTTTAGGGAAGGAATAATGAGCCCTCGAGCCTTCATCCACTAGCTGATGGAAACAGAAGCAGACACCCACAGCTAAACACTGAGCTCAAGTCCTGGAATCCAGTTGCAGATAGGGAGGAGTGATGAGCAAAGGGGTCAAAACAAGGCTGGAGAAACCCACAGAAACAGCTGACCTGAACAAGGGGGAGCTCATGGACCTCAGACTGATAGCTGGGAAACTAGCATAGGACCAACCCAGATGCCCTGATAGTGGGTGTCAATTAGGAGACCTGGGCAATCTATGAAGCCTCTGACATTGGATCATTATTTATCCCTAGTACATGAATGCACTTTGGGAGCCCATTACATAAAAAGGTATACTCTCTCAGCCAAGACACATGGGGGAGGGCCTAGACTCTGCTCTAAATGATGACAGACTTTGAAGATCCCCTATGGAAGGCCT
Source organism: Mesocricetus auratus (assembly GCF_017639785.1). Lineage (NCBI taxonomy): Eukaryota > Metazoa > Chordata > Mammalia > Rodentia > Cricetidae > Mesocricetus > Mesocricetus auratus. Next base: position 4,657,773 of record NW_024429207.1, on the reverse strand, counting down.
CACCCTTCCTGGGGGTGCAGGAAGGGGGTGGCATAGGGGCTAGTAGGGGGCAGGGGAGGAGGGAAGGAAGAGGGAACTGGGATTGACTGTAAAACAAGCTTGTTTCTAATTTAAATTTAAAAAATCTGAAAAAAAATAATGATCCTTGCAGGAAACTCTCCAAGGACACTGAGCAGTGTCAATGCTTCAGGCTAAGGCAGGAGAAAGGGTAACCTTTGGAAGCATGGGTAATTCTTGAAGAAATTAACAACCACATGCACATGGAAATGTATGTGCAATGCATACATACACACACACAGAGACACACGCATGCACACACACAGACACACACACACACACACACACACACACACAGGTTTTACTATGTTCTACAAAGTTCATCCCGTTATTCATTCTTTCCTTTGTAGCATCTTCAACCCTTTCCAACCTGCAGGATTCTTCCACCAATATTAAAAGTGGTAGTTTTAATGTTGTCAAATTCATCTCTTCATCTTCTTTTCTATTTTAATTTTGCATATCACTTCCATTTCCTTCATGACTGTATATATTAAAGATTTCTCTTCCCTAAATGCTTCTTCTTTCTTATCTCTCATTCAATCTCTCCATCCTATTCTCCTTTTCCTATCCTTCAGTTAAAATTTTGCTTCTGAAAGTTACAGGTCAATATGGAATCTCCTGTTGTGAATTAGCTTAGGTGGTCCAAAGAAAGTCTTCTTTTGACTTTTGTATGTAATAGCCCTTAGCTGCTTTTTCCCCCTGGAGTCCGTAGTGCTAGATTCACATATTCACATATTCCCAACGCCTCGTCCTTTAATCCCAAACAAACCAAGTCTTGCAGGACACAGATTTGTATCCTCTTCTGTTTGAGTCTACATTCTCCTCCAGGACACATCCACTCCGGTGGCTTGGAATGTCACCCCTGTGCTACTAGCCACATATATAATCCCATTTTAGCTCTTTTCTCTGAGTTACAGAGAAATTCATCAATACCTTTCTTTACAACTCCTTCATCTTTCTTCAGATTTCATGGAAATCCCAAGATAATTTAACTAGTCTCAGTCTTCACTGTGAATGACCTTACCCCTATGCCTATCTTTAATTTAGTCCGTTCCAGGACGCCGTGTTTACATGAAGCCTTCCTTCTTTGTGAATATTTGCCAAAACTGAAATCAAGGAGTCATCTTGTGGATGACACCTCTGTCTTTCATTACCTGGATTCCTTGCATTAAAATTCCTACTTGACTATTTCTCCAGAACATCTGGTTCCCATCTGTCTACCTCGCCCCACCTGCACAGTTTCAACTCCGGTCCAAGTCACTGTCATTTCTTTCCTGAAATATTGCAACCTCCCTTTTATTTGTCTTTCTATTTCTACACTTGGCCCCTTTCCATCCATTCTCCATGCAGTAACTAAAGTTATATATTTTAAAATGCAAAATGGCTTATGTTCTTTCTATGCTTTAAACCCTTCAATTGCTTTTGAATTAAAAATCCTTAATATGGTTTTTGGATCCTTGTGTGATTTTTGGCTCATGAATCTTTCCTGTTTTAAAAAAAATTTTTTCTTTCTTACCAACAAAGTCCATTTTGCTAACTCTTACAAATGTGTACACCGCCTCTCCTTCTCTATCTCTTGTTTTCCCTCCCTCCCTCCCTCCCTCATTTCATTCTTTTTTCTTCTTTCCTTGTTGTTTTAAGGACAGGGTTCTTGTTTAACCCCCCCCAACTCTGCTTTCTTTGAGTGACTTTCATTGTCCTCTCTGTCTTTAGTCCCTAGAGTATATACTCATCTTTCAGGCCCCTTATGAGAAATTCAGGCCCTAATAAATTTTAGTGGCTTAAAATAAAACATTGTATTTCCTCCTGAGAAATCAGTGTAAGCTGAACTCAGCCAGGTAGCACTTCTGTTAGAATTGTAACAATCACTCACATAGTGCTATTTACCTGATGAATCTACTTGTGCCTGGAGCTAGCTCTTCCTCTTTGTGCCTCAGGGTGTTTCTTCATGTTCTTTATAAATTGACCCCCCCAACCAAGGCAGATCTGGTAGCTCCAAAAGGCAGCAGCAGTATTTTCCAGAACTTTTGAAGGATTAACATGATAAATGGAGTCAAGTACATTCTATTAATGAAAACTGCATTAACATCTGGACACTTGGCAGTATGATTACTGGAGCTACCATTGGACCAGATTATAGCCAAATACCCTAATCTGAATTAGCACTATTCTGGAAGGGTAACACATAGTATGGTGATACAGAAAAGAATAGCAATAAAGTGTGAAATTCATTTACCAACTTGATACAATACTTATACAGTGGAGGGAAAACGAAGAAATATAATAATCATGACATAGTGTTATTGGAAGAAATGAAATTTATCATCTTGTTTACCAAATTTTCCACAAAGCACATACAGTAAGAAATGTGGGTATTTTCTTTGAAATCACCAGAAGGTTACATTTATAAAGGAAAGTTCATTGGAGCACTTCAGAATATAATTTACCCAAGTCTGAAACAATCCAAATCTCTCGAATGTTTTCAACCATATTTATCATGACAAGGCTGAAGGATAGGCAGTGTCTGTGTGAAACAAACACAGATCAGGTAAATTAATGCTTCTATTATTACTGCTGTTAAAACTGGTATATTATCATTTTGTTTGTTTGTTTGTTTGTTTTTTGCATGACATTTACTTGCTACTTTATACAATGAGAGCCACGAAAGCCAATATAAGCAAGCAGACACTGCACTGTTTCCTGGAGAGAAAATTAAATGTTTCCACAGAACATGAGGAATATTCATCTACTGCTAATCAAATTATCCACTCTGTGGCAAATGGAGTTTGATGTCATTATGTGACAGCTGCTGTGAGGGACACCAGGTCTCACTTATAGATGAACAGGTCATGTGCTCATCTCCTAAATTGTAATTCTTCTATTATGCCCATTTTACAATTTACCACATTTAAATAAACTCACATGGAAAGTGTGGGAATAAGAATTTAGAGGAGAACCTCCTTGGGATGGAAACTTTACTGTTAAGATTAATGACGGATGTGTTTAAAATCAGAAAAGATTCTGCCATGGGTACACACCCATGGAACCTGGAAGGGGATAGGAAGTGGCCTGAAACCATACATACGCCTTATAAATTTACATTTGGTTCTTTTTTTTACAGCCAATTTGACTTTCCTGAAGTGCTAGTGAGTGTGTTAGCATTTGAAAACAATGATGTACAATGTAAAGAATGAGTATTCTATTGTCTCAACTGAAGAAAACATGTCTAGGTGGTTACTGGATAATTTATGCTCTAATAAAATAGTTCCTTGTAAAGACAATACCATGTCTGAAACAAATGTGTAGTAAATACTGAGTATAATAAAAATGGTTTTGCATGCTTATTCCTTAAAGTTAATAACGACGCAGATAGAGACAGCAAAGTTTCCTGAGCTTTTGGGTTTCCAAAACTGAGTAAAAGGAAAATAGCAAGAACAAAGCTCCCCTGGTGACACTAGGAAAAGCCCCCCAGGAAGAATCAGAAACCAAATAAGTCATTTTCTTATTACAGAAATACGAATACTGCAACATCGATACTATGTACGTGTTCATATTTTAAACATGTAATGTGTGGGCAGGGGTGGAGAGAAAGCTCAGTCAGTAAATTGTTTGCTGTGCAGTTTTGAGGACCTGAGTCAGATTCCCAGAACTCACATAAAAGCTAGTTATATGATATGTTTGTCACCTTAGCTCTAGGGGACAGAGTGAGTTCATTTGTAGAGCTTAGTGGCAGGTCAAGCTACCCTGATCAGTGAGCTCCGGGCTCAATCGGCCACGGTGATTCCAGAGGTAAGGCAAAGGACTACTCAGGAAGATGCCCTGCTTCGATTTCTGGTTTCCACATGTACAGGCATGAACTCACAAGCCTATGTGGACCCCATCTGACAGGAACATGTACCAATAGGCAGACAGAGAGGCATTCAGACATACATACGCACAAACACACACAAATTAACTATTTCAAAATAATCTCTTATTTGGAAGAAAATTACTATGACAGTATGATAGACTGTAGGTTTCAATTTGTTTTTATTAATTCACTTTGATTAAATCCCTCATTAGCTTACTTCTCTTCTGAAGTACTCATCTCAAAGAATGCTAAGTAGGTCATAAAAAAATCAAGAATAGTGGACAGGAGCAAAATGGCTAAGTTGGAAATCTCCTTTGACGTGCGGTTAGAGTTACACCTCTAAATAGATACGGACACTATCTTTAATCAAACATTTTTATCTGCAAAATTGAACTGGAAATTGCTTGTTAATGCCTAGTTAATAGCCCCTTTCTTTCCTAACAGCTGAGAAAAATCTCATTTCAGAACAGCATTAACTAGGAAGTGACAATTCTTAGAATTTATGGGTCTTTTCCTAGTTTGTCTCCAAACTCATTTCAGCTCTTTCTGACCAGGCTGAACAAATGTAGTGAGCTCTGCCATCAAGCCAGCATCATTCAAAGCTTGTGCTTAGTCCAGAAGGTGCTCATAATGGAGAGAAGCCCTTGTCTTCTTTTTTATTTCTTTAATGATGAAAATCAGGTTTGTCTTTAACCTGTGCAGATTCTGGGCTGATTCTCTGTCAACATGTTATGGGACACTATATTAAATCACCAACACTTGAGGAAATAAATATTTGCAAACAATTGGTTCCTTATACCGTTTTGGGTCTTGCATTTTATTGAACTATGTATTCACATGAAGGTCTACCTACTGCTTTAAAGATATCCTCAAAAACGTTCAGAGGGCCAGGAGATGGCTAAGTGGGTAAAGTTCTTGCTGCACATGTGTGAGGATCTCTGAGAAGATGGTGCTGAACCTGCCTGTCCGCAATCCCAGGGTTCCTACTGTGAGGGGAGCTAGGGGTAGTAGAGTCTGCTAGCCTACAGGCCAGCTAGCCAGACATTTCTCCTTGTGATGAGAAATCCTGCCTCTAACAAGGTGGAAGGTGAGTAGCTACAGTCAAGGTTATCTTCTGACTGCCACAATCATGCTGTGGTAAGGAAGCATGCCCCGAGTTACACACACACACACACAGGCACACACACACGCACACACACATGCACATACACACAAAGAGAGAGAGAGACAGAGATATAAACACAGAGCAAGACATGTGTTTGGCCACCATAAAATAACATTTCCTATGTGAGAAATACACTAAAAAGTTTGCCAAAATAAATTTAAATTTTATTTTGCTCTCTAAATGAAAATTCAAAAGAGATAGTGATAGGCTGCATGTTCCTAAGAGAGAAGGAATTACTGAAAGGTATTTATTATATCCAGAATCAAGACAAGAAGGTAGAATGTAAACACACTTTTATGTCATCATGCTTGTAAAACATAATTATTCATAGGCCCAAATCAGTTAGGCAGATTTCTTCTAGAGCATTAATTTGGCTGCTTGTTTTTATCTTTCTGCCTCAGTCATGTATATCTCTCATTGCTCTGCCGAAGAGACATTAACACATGAGCATGCCAGACATTCATTCCTAACTAGCCCACAGTGCTCTGCCCTGCTCGGTGTGCGGTGATGTATTATGTGTATAGGGTCCGGTTGTTTGGGATATAACAAATGTGCTTTAGAAACTTTTCTGGGAACTTCCTCTTATGAATCTATTTCTGGTCTTTGTCCCATTAGAAAAATATAAAAGTTGCCAAAATAAATTTAAATTTTATTTTGCCCTCTAAATGAAAATCCAAAAGAGCTTGTGATAGGCTGCATGTTCCTGAGAAGGAATTACTTTTATTGTAGGGAGAGATCTAGGTACCTATGGCGCTGACCCTGCCCAATTTGGGCGTGGCCACTGGTGCCTAGTGGTGAGTGGAATAAAGGGCTGAGCAGAGGTACACTCGTTATCTTTTTGGGGTTCTGGTCCGGTCTCAAAAGGCTGCAGAGATTGACTTGGGTTTTCAGGTTTTTCATGTAAGTATTTTCCCATAATAATAACCAACAACATCCTTATCCTGTGTACGGTTACATTCATTAACATTTTATATCTCTGTGTTTCAGGTATTCAGTGGGAAGAAGATAAGATTTTGAGTTTAAACAACAGAGATTGGAGACTGAACATAGTTACCAGGTAAGTCACTTTGCTTGTCTGAGCAATAAGCTTCCTCCTCACTTGAAAAATGGAGACACTAGCAACCTCACAGCTTAAAAATCATTTCCTGGCTTGGCGGTGGTGGCGCATGCCCTTAATCCCAGAACCTGGGAAGCAGAGGCAGGTGGATCTCTGTGAGTTTGAGGTCAGTCTGGTCTACAGAGTGAGTTCTAGGACAGCCAAATTGTTTCACAGAGAAACCCAGTCCTGAAAAAAAAGTGTGCAGAATTACTGGAAAATAGCCAAAGAGTGTGTGTCGGTAGTTGGTGTGGAGGCCAGCTTTTGTTAGTATTCAGACTTTTTCTGGGGGGAAAAATCACTATTTCATTGCTCATATGTTCTTTTCCTGCCTCTTTCCTTCCCACCCACACCCTCCCTCTCTCTCTCCTTCTCTCTCTCTCTCTCTCTCTCTCTCTCTCTCTCTCTCTCTCTCTCTCTCTCTCTCTCTCCCTCCGTCCCTCCCTCCCTCTCTCTCTCTCTCTCTCTCTCTCTCTCTCTCTCTCTCTCTCTCTCTCTCTCTCTCTCTCTCTCTCTGTCTTTCTTCCTTGTCTATATGATTCATTGTGTAGGCTGGTAAACTACATTCAACGGATTATGCCAAGACTTTAACTTATTTTGAAAACACAGCTTCCTTAGGACACGGTCACAGTCGTTCACTTATGCCCCATGACTGCTGGTGTCCAACAACAGCGCTTTGTAGATGCAATAGGGGCTAGAAGAGTGTTTAAACTGCAAAGATTCATTTCTTTCCTTTGGAAGAAAAGCTTTGCTGACCCCATGTTGGAGACTGTAGTTTACTTATCTTATCATGGATACACTATTAGTGAGGTCACTTGTACAACAACATTCTCTCTCTTAGGATGAAATCACTGCTTTAGTGTGCACTGTTTCCTTTCTGATCTTTACAGGCTTGTTATCATTGTAGCACCATGAGTGTCATCACTATCCAATATATTATCTTCAAATAGAATGAATACAAAGTTGACTTAATGAATGAAACCAATAGGTACATTAAGTTAAGAACTACTTTAATTCTGTGATAAGAATAACAACATAAAAGGGCCTTTTCATGTAACATCAGTCCTCTGAGATCAAATCACTTCAGATTTCACAAGGTTAGAATTTGTCAAATTGTGTAATTGTATAATCAGGATTGTCTAACACACAGACTACAATTTTCTAATCTTCTAATTTCTCTCTTTTCAGAGTCCTTGTTCTGAATAAAAGCCTTTCATGAAGTTCTTTCTTTTGGGGCTTTATAAAATGTATACATTAAATAACCACTTGTCCCGTAATAAAGTACTTCAGTGTCTTATGGATAATATGTAGGCAAAGACGAGGGAACTAATTATAAGGGAATTACTTACTTTTCATTCAATTACTTTTGGCATCACCTCTGCTGCATTTCTGCTTTGTTGTCTGCTACTTCATACCCCTCCCATGTCTCTACTTTGCATAAACAATATATCAGAAAACGTTTTACAGCAAATGCCCGGCAGCTCCTGGCCTTGAAGAGCTTATTCGCCTAATTGCACATCCCTTGTGGATTTTTCATAATACTTTACAGATCTAATTTAAATACTTTTACAAATTCATCAAATACATTCTCTGAGGCACATTTACTCAGCTTACTTTTGGAACTTCTAATGAATTCTCTCGATATGTAATTTTATACTCAGCATCATGATTTGAATTAAATATTATTGAACAAGGTGTTCATTATTGGATGTGAATTATAATTAGAATGATAGGCAACCTTAACTATGATAATAGTTTTAGTCAATTTCCTGTGGGACTTCCAGTTTTCAATCCAGTACAAAGACCAATACTCTCTGCTCTAAGACCCTTATAAGGGTTACAAGTAAATTAAGCAATGTCAATGCTACTTGCTTAAAAAGCTGAGCTTAGAGTATTCAGTTTGACTCTTACAGGCAAATAGTAGGTTGCCTTGGTGCTACATAGCAGAGTAAGACCAATAACCTTGAATGCAATTTAGCATTGTGATATTGAGACATTGATGACCTGTATTTCCCACTAACCTTGTATCTGTTCACAGCATGCATACATCAAAATCTGAGTCACGGATATACTATTGCCTAAAATACATTTGTTGATTTAATATTAGAAAGACATGCCCATTGTTTATCAAAAGTTTCCTTTTTGTAGTTTTTATTTCAAATATGATAGAACTGCACAATTCTTCTTTTAACATAATTTCAAATGTAACTATCATACTTAATAATGGAACACTTGATGAAATTTGTAAAAAAAATGACTGGACAATCCACGGTTATCAGATATCCTTGATATACCTTTATCCAGTGGACATTTCAATTAATGTGATATGAATCTCCCATTGCAGAGTGGTTTTCAGTTCAAGGAGGCCAGGTAATGTGAGGGAGGCTATAACTACCTTTCTAAGTGTGTATTGCCTTATTATATGTGACATTTAGTGGGTGTTCATTAGATGGCTTCTGCCTCCCTCCATTGTGAATTATGGTCATTGTCAGAGAACACGCTTATTCTTCTGTCTTTTCTGTAATGCTACATCTTCATTTATAATTTAAATCATCCCTGACTAGATGGGTCTTTATCTGGACATCATTTTTTTTCAAAGAAGGAAAAATTGTGGAGTAAGAGAGATCCTACATCAATGTTATCTTATCCTTTTAAAATCACTACTTTGCCTTGGCATGATGTGGCATTTATAGATTCACTGACCTGTAGCAAATGGTGTCCACGACATATTTATTTCAGATATTGTCAAGTCTCTTGAAAAAGTAAATCTGGGTCAGCTACTTTCACATCACCTACTTCCTGTAATTTTGTCAACCCATAATCGCTTCTATTCATTTTTATCATAAGCCTTCCTTACATATTAGACAGCAAGTCCAATCTGATATTATATCTGCCTCTATTACTCTCTTCCTTCCCACTTCTATGTTCTGCCAGCTCTCATACCAGACCTCAGATGAAGACAGCATAAGAACTCTCCTTTCATTTAGTTCACTGTGTTGTTGGCATGTCTAAGACCTTAGTGTGTGCACACACTGATGTATATGAGAAGGAATAATAGTGGACTGGTCACTGGCGAGGAAAATGATCAGAAAGGTGACTGTATATTACATACCCACCAATTCATTTTCATGTTCCTCCTGACATCTTTGTTGTTTATTATTTTTGTTTTGTTTTTACATCCTGATCAAAGTTTCCCCTCCCTCCCCTCTTCCCAGTCCTTCCCTGCCTTCTCCCCTACCCCGGCTCCATCCATTTCTCCTCCAATGTTTCTCTTCAGATACTTGCAGGCCTACCATGCTTTTCAGCCAGCCACTGTATATCAAATTGCAGTGAGACTTAGGCACCTCCTCTTCTATTAAGGGTGAGTGCGGCAATCTGGTAGGGGGAAGGCATAACCACTCATTCTAATAAAACCATAAGCAGTAAGCACCAAGGGAGTGATGATTTGTTCATGCCGGCTCTATCTTTCCCTCTAGACACTTTTATTCCTTCTCGTACTTCTTGATGTAGACTCATTAGTATGAAAAAGGTTTCCTTTTAGCAAATATTATATTAGACAGCATGTGTTTGGTTACTTTAAAACATTGAGTTATTTATTTGTTTCTCTGTTGTGTGAGTGTGTAAGTGTGCATGCACACTTGCTCACATGTCACAGTGTATGAGTGAATGTTAGATGAGACTTTACAGGAGTCAGTTTCTTCTGTCCTTACTGTACATTGCATGGATTGAACTTAAGTGTTCAAGTTTGGTATCAAGCGTTCTAATCTGTTAAGGCATCACAACTGCCCATGTTTGAATGTTTCTTCTGTTTTTGTCAAGTTTGCATGCAAGCGAGAGAAGAGACCCATACTCTGTGACTTGACCCATTCTTTTGTACTCAGATGTGGTGTCCTTTAATCTCTTCTATAATCTACTGTATTTTTGTTTTATTCCAGGGAGGTCAAATAGAGACTTTTACTATCTCTTCTTTAGTCTCCCAAGAGAATGGGATTTTTGAAAATTAAGTCTAACAACTGTTGCATAGATTACTAAAATAATTACTAAAAGCTTAACCATTTTCCTTCTAGCAGGATTCTCTGGTATGCATCAGACAACTCCTACCACCTTCTTATAAAACTTACAGTGATATAGAATATTGATCTGAGGCCAACCCACAATGTATAGGTGCCAGATAAATGTAAGACACACTTGTGCTCTATATTTAGAAATACATACAGGAAGAAGGAAAAATTACTAGGAGCCAGAAATGAAGGTAGGGATTCTAAAACAGAGCTGTAAGCACACATATAAATGTGTCCAATGTACAAATAATATAGATACAAATATAGGGTCTTTTTGTCCAAGATTTGGAAGGTAATGGCCATACAGAGATTAAACTCATCTCTCTGCTACATATCATAGACTGGAGGAGATCACTGTGCAGACATGAAACCCCAGGAGATATTATTTAAAGCAAGAAGGGACTCTACACACAGCCTCTGGAAAGCAACAAGAAGACTTTCATCTTTCTTAACTCCATCTGGAAAGTGAAACCAGCTACGCATAGATTGGAATCTACTTTATATACAATACACAGAGGGAGGCGCTCAATATAAACCCTGGTTTTGAAATCACCAGGTTTGTCAGATTAAGTAGCATGACACAGAAAGTATGACACTTATCCAGTCAAATATCACTGAAACCTGGCATGGCGGTACATGTCTGAAATACAGCATTCATAAGATAGAGGCAGGACGATGGATCATTCAAAGCTATCATGTAGTGTGGAGTGAATTTGTACAAGAAATAGGTTTGGGGTATAGCTTATTGGTAAAGCAATTGCCTAACTGTTATAGAGCCTTGTGTTTGATCCCCATAGCCAGGCTTTCCCCTGCACATCAATGGGGAGGTCACAGAAAAAGCTTAACAGTCATACAGTGAGCAAATCTCCATGAAATACAGGAGCAAATAAGGAGCAAAATGGTAAGGACCTACAAGAACACAAAAGTGACAGTAGAAGTTTGGAAATAATAAAAATAATTATTTAAAATAATTACATGTATAGAAATATTTAAATTAAAAGTAATTGCAGATTGAAGTGGGTCAATTTCAATTGAGAAATATAGTCTCTTAAGTTCCCAAATGAAAGCATGGTTATAAAATTCATGAAGTAGAACTTTGGAGAACATCAAAGAGTAGAGGCGTGACTAGTAATATTCAGAGCATATTTTATTGTCCATTGAATATATCCTATTGCTTATTGGTAAGATTGGTGGTGGAAAATGACAAATTTATATGAAAAGGAGTGATGGAGCTGATTAGACTGAATATTAAAAAGTATACAATGAATGTAAAACATAGAATAAAGTGAGAGAGGGAGCAGTTGAGGTGAATGGTAGACATGAACATTTGTGCTTGCATTTAGGGCATTGTTTAGAGTGAATGGAGAAAGGAAGGGCTAAGAAAGTGCTGGAGGTTTTCTCCATGGTATGGGATTGACCCTGGGCACTGACAAAAGGTGCTACATTTCCTTCTCGAGTTTATAGTGAGATCATTAGTTACTTTGTCCAGGTATTCATGCAACCAGCCTTCTTTAGATGCAGGTTCATAAAGAGGTCATCTGGAACAATATTTAGTTCAAATACAATGGTTTGCTGTAGCATTCTCTGCTTCTTCTAGGTAGTGCCCTGACTCTCATTCTCCTACTTTCTCTGTCCCCTCACGGTCTCATAAAAACATTCACATATGCATATATGTATATGTGTATCATGTGTGTGTGTGCTTGTGTGTATGTGTGTATTGTGTGTGGTGTGGTGTGTATGCGTGTGTGTATAAGCAAAGCTGGGTCAGCTACTTTCACATCACCTATTTGCTGTAATTTTATCAAGCTGTAATTAGTTCCGTTCACACACACACACACACACACACACACACATACACACACCACACACCACACACCACATAATACACACAAGCGCACACACATACACACACCACACACATACCACACTACACACACAACACATAAAAACACATACACACACCACACACCACACACACATGCAAACACACATACACACCCGCCACACACACACAGATTTAAAACTGTCAACTCAGACCAAATTTAAAGCAAAGTTACTTGGCTATGTTTCAAGTCTTAATAATCAATTTTGAAACATATTTTGCTCTTAATTTCAAATAAACCTCTAAGATTATTCAACAGTGTCAACGGAACTATAATTGGGTACTAAGTTTAGCAAAACCTTTATTCTATACCACTCACATTTATAACTTTCTTTCAATGCAATTTTTATTCATCTATTTTACAAGTACTGGCTCTGAAACCAAATGTTCAATAATTCATTCAAAATAATTTTGCAAAGTACTTTATTGGGGCTTGTACTGAATGGTCATTCTATGAGCATATAATCTCTAATTTTCATATTCTTGACTGTGTAATTACCTCAGGACTTCCCCAATAAAAAAAATTGATGTATTTCCTAAAATCTCTTCAACAGTAATGTGAGGTTCACATTTTTGCACCTGAGGCCCTTTTCCATTCTAGGAAAAACAGTTGTATTAGAATCAGGCTGGGATATTTACTTTCAATTTTTCATATAGTCATGTGCCAAGTGTTCTAACACTTGATGACTAGCATAATTACAATGGATCCTTAGATATTTTCTTCTGGAAGGAACCAATTCCTTTGGGTCTATGGTTTGCCTAGAATCATAGCAAGCCCTTCCTAATGATATTAAAATGTTTACTTACTTAATTAGTGAGAGTACTCACGCAAATTGCCAAAACTACACACTCCTCATTTAGCTACCCAAATATAGATAAGAACAACAGGAACGTTATCTCTTTTAATTACTTATAAATAAGTATGATTTTATGATCGAAGAGGACTGTGTCTGTAGCTTAGTGTTAAGACATTAGCCTGTCATGAGGAGTTCCTGGATTTGCTCTCTAGAACAGCAAAAGCAACAAGAGCATCAACAAGAAAGCAACTCTTTATAGGGAAGATATTCTTCTTCTCTAGCAATAGTCCAGATGTATATAGCAAAATTCCATAAGCACTTAATCAAACAACAGCACATTGTGTTCTGTCATGAAAACAACAAGCTCAAGGAAACTTTGAAAACAAATTCTAAAATTACAGTTCATAAAGGCTGCCAATTATGACAACCAGGGGCCATAACTCTGAAATATTATTTTTTCTTTTCAGTCATTGTGAAAAAATTAGGTAAAAAAGAATGGACACCCCCATGGAGGGCCTCACCCTCCCTGGGGGAATGAGGGGATAACGGGGGGGGGATGCGGGGAGGGCATGGGAGGAGGGGAGGGAAAGGGAGAGGGACCTCGTACTGACTTGTGAAGCAACCTTGTTTCTTATCTAAATTTAAAATGGAAAATAAAAAATATTAATAATAAAAAAAGAAGGGAAGATGGGAGAAAATGGAGGAGGGAGGGAGAGTCAGAATTTGCACAGGAGAGAGTTTTTGAAACACACACACACACACACACTATATATATATATATACATATATATATATGTATATATATATATATATATATATATAGAGAGAGAGAGAGAGAGAGAGAAAATGAGCAGACAACCTATGGAATTTTAATAAAAGCAAAACAAAGTCTTATACAAAATAAGCTATGAAAGTTACCCTGAAAGTTAAAAAAATATAGCATCAAACACAGAATTACAGTCACTTATTTAATCAACTAAAATTAAACCCTGGAAAGGCTAATGATGACTGCCTCTTGAAATCAAGTAACATTGTCTGTAATAGTAGGAAATTCCCCATGATTTGAAGAGTGACAGGGCCATGGAGCCACTTGCTGAGAATATTGCCAGTCATTCGGCCTCTATTTCTGCCCAGATGCCATTACTTTGTAATCAACGAGCTATCGAGTTATTCTGTGGAAGGCTCTCTGCTTCTTTCCCCCCTGAAATTTATCCTTTTGTTATAAAGGATGACAAACACTAAGCACAATACTATCACTCTCGAGAGCCATGATTTCATAGAAGAAAAGGCAAGGCAGACCTGAACAGCATCTTTCTCTATGTGAATTTGGAAGGAGTAACTTTTTTGGATGAGTCTCCCCAAACAACTTGTACACAGAATTAAAAACACCTAGATACGGTGAGGCTTGCCTGATCAGATGCACAAGATACACTTAATCCATAGTTAAAGAAGGGATAGATGGATAAGTGAATGATCCTCGCCAGAAATTAAGAAACAAAGAGAGTAGGGAATAAAAACAGTCACAGAGGGACTTTTTGCAGACAGTGGCCCTCCAAAGTTCTGTTGCATTGTCACAGTGGGGTAAAATGGTAAGAAACCATCACTATGGTTGCTGTATGATAAAAAGAAAGATGTTACTGGTTGCAGAATTAACACAAAGAGAAGCACGTTGGTTTTGGGCACAGGCAAAAAGCATGTCTTGAGTGTGAGATGGCAACACAAAGAGGAAGTTATAGAAAGGCCAATGTTGGAAGGCAGATCCTATATTTAAACCGTGTACTATTGTGTACTGCGCATTACTGCTTCCCTTGTCTGTGTAATTGAAAAACGATTTCGTTGGAAAATGGAGTCTCAAGAAGGGGTCAGATGCTCAGCAGCTAGACCCCTGGGATGGCTTAGCACCCTTCAGAAAGGAACACAACTAGCTGCTTCTTCAACAATGCAGCTGTCACCAGGTAACTTGCCTTTGGACATACCTGACTCCAGACTTATGGGAAGTAGATATTTTTTATCATTTTTTATTTTAATTTTAAATAGCTTGTTTTACATGTCAATCCCAGTTCCCTCTCCCTTCCCTCCTCCCGCACTCCCCTTCCCCTCCACCCTCCCACCCTATTGCCAAATCCTTCCACATAGGGGATATCTAGAGTCTGTCATTTTACTCTGGGTAGGGTCCAGGCACTCCCCTAAGAGTCCAGGCTGAGAGAGCATCCCTCTTTGTGCTATAGGCACACGAAGACTGTTTGTATATAAGGGATAGACACTGATCCACAGCTCAGGGCCCCATAGGTTGCCCAGGCCTTCTCGCTGACACTCACATTTTGGGGGTCCAGATTAGTCCCATGCTGGCCTCCCCACTGTCGGTCTGGGGTCCAAGAGCTCTCCCCTGTTCAGATCAGCTGTCTCTGCTGGTTTTGCCAGCCCATTCTTTGCCAATTTGCTCATCAGATTTTTCATTGACATAAACAGGACTTCCCACATCAGAGTAGACGTAAAAATAGGTAGTCTCTGAGGTTACATAGAAGAGGTCAGCACAGGCACAAGAAAATAAATGTTTGTATCGCATAACCTTTTTCATATGAAATAATTATTTTTAGCATTATTGCATTCATTTATGTGTTTGTTTAGTGTGTGCGTGTGTGTGTGTATGTTTGTGTGTGTGTGAGCTACACTTATGCATCCACACATGCCACAGCATACTTTTTACAAGGAGACTCTCTCCTATCATGTGGGTTTTTGAGATCAAATTCAGATTGTTATGCTTTTTGTCCAGTGGCTGTATTTGCTGAGCCATCTCCTAGGACCAGAGACAAACTAATTAAGTGCCAGCAAAACGCAGTTATATCTTAAACTGCAGTATCTAGAATCCATGGAATGGAGAGAGAAAGAGTTAATCCTGTTTGCTGTGGAGGTGATTTCTTATAGAGAAACATTGAAATTTTATGTCTCAGAAACATTTTAGCATTTTTCACTTTATAGTAATTTTTATTGTACTTAGCAGTTCTACATTCCTTCAGCGCTTCAGTGTTGTTCAATATTATTCTAACTCTGTAAGTCATACATGCCTCGCATAATTAATTCCACTCCATTTTTTACTCTACTGCTATACTTCATGGGTAGAGACTTTTTTCAGTGTTGGAGTTTTCAGTTTTTATGTCTAAATTTACCAGTGGTAATTTATTCTCAAGCACATAGCTATATCAAAGAATTATCTTCATTATTGGAGCTTGTGACTCAGTTATTAGCAGCAGTTCACCTACTTAGTTTTCAATAACTTCTTTTACCTCTGGGACTATCTACAACATTTCTACATGCACTGTGATCTTCATGTGAGAATATTTAAATATAACAAAAAAACATTAGAATCCATGTGTAATATATGATCATATAACATATGTAATGGAATAGTATGTGACAAGTAAATAGTAACAAGTGTGATCAAGGATATCCGTAACAAGTTGTGTGATTAAAGAAACAAATCAGAAAATACTTTTTAAAGCACCAAGGCATTAAGATCAGAACCATGAGGATGTGAGGCATGGATGTGTACTCGAGAGAGCAAAGCATCTGGAGATAAGAACAACAGACCATTAGCATCTGGCTGCTTTTGGAGAGTGCAGTGGAGGTTAGTTATTGCCTTGGACAGTTTGCAGCTCTGTTCGTCAATTCATTTTAACAGGCATATGCTATTTTTAATTTTAAAGCCTTAAAACAACGCAATTTCATTGTATGTATTAAGACTCTCATCAATATGCGAACATGAAGAT
Source organism: Mesocricetus auratus (assembly GCF_017639785.1). Classification (NCBI taxonomy): domain Eukaryota; kingdom Metazoa; phylum Chordata; class Mammalia; order Rodentia; family Cricetidae; genus Mesocricetus; species Mesocricetus auratus. The sequence goes on along the minus strand of NW_024429207.1, from coordinate 4,641,098 downwards.
CTAGGTTTAGGGACAGTTACATTTGTCAATTAAGAAACCTGCATTATTTGAGAAATCATATGAGTAAATGCACATAGCATCCAAAAATTGCTACAGTACGATGACCCATAAAGCTTTCATCTTCGAGGCCATGGGCTGGTTTTAACTTCCAGCAAAGAAAACTAAGGCAATGCCAAGAGCCAATTCCTCCCCCTAGTTACAGAAGGAGGAGCAATATATGAGCAAATTTCCTACTTCATTGTACCTATGAAGGAAAAGGGTGAGTGTCGGATGTAATTGTATGTTTCCAGTTTGTCCTGATACAATAGTGATATGCCTTACTGCCCCTCTATCTTAGAAATAGGACAAAATAATAAGCTTTCCAAAAAGAAGTACACCACCACTATGCACAGGATTTTCTTCATATTTGGGAAACAATCAAATCACTTCAGAATGCTGCATCATTCACAGAATGTACAAATCACTGCATTGAAAAATATTAAGAAATATGCATCAGCTTTTTAATGATTGATTTCTCCTATGAATGTTAATATTGATTTATCTATATAGTAAAGAACTTATTTTATGCCATCCTTTTATGTTGACATATGCAGTTGTAAACATATTATTTGACAACAAATAAATTACACCCTGACGTTTCCTACTTTCCATTGATTATCTCAGTCTTGGTCCCTGGCCACAAATCCAAGGCTATTTATTAGCTTTAACTGATCCATTGATGCATAGTTACTTAAAGGCTATGTCTTGCTAGCTGTTGCATTTTAAGTGAGATAATTATAAGTTGCCTTTGTAAATGTACCTTTAAAAGTAAGGAAAGTACCAATTCATAAAAAGTTCAAGTTCTCAAAAGATGCAATTCAACATAATCATAGCAGGCAATTACACAATACCTACTTCATGAATCTGAATAGATTATCAATAGTCACATTAGTGTGCTTATAGGCAGCATTTATAAAGCACAGCTGATGTAGAAAAATTAATATGTGTCCTCACACCAAAGTATCCATAGACTGTCTTTTTAAAAATAGGAACAGGAATAAATGGCATGGCAATTTCAGTCCTATTTTCTGTTTCAATCACGTTCTACATCATTAAGATTTTGCAGGTAGGGGGTATCACTGTCTCATGTTGGAGGCTTTTAAAGATTTCTGTTATAGCATAATCACACCTGGAAACTGCTGGGAGGTGGGTTATGACTTCAAGAATTTCTTCTCATCACTTTGGGTCTAATAGGACAACTAATAGGTCAAGGGGGGGAATGCTCTGAAATGTAATTTTAAAAATTGCTTTAAGTAATTCTGACCAAAACTCATTAACCTTTCTGTATTTCTACCAGTAAAGCAGAAAGAAGCCTCTTCTGAGGCTTGGCCATACTGTGCCAGCCAAGTGCTCCAAGTACTATGTGGCAAGTCTGGTGGATTTGTGATAATGAGAAAGATGCCCTTTATGGATGCTCAAAACTTGCAGATTACCAAGCCAGAGAAAAACATGACTTAAAAAACAAGTACACATTTGTTTGTTTGCCTTATATTTGTACAAATTAAATCTAACTTTAATTCTATCTTAATTAGCTTATATAATAGAAGGTCTAAGAGAGTTTTCTTGTCACTATGTTCAATTATCTCCACTTGTGAAGCAAGTAGCTCTGGTTGAAATTCTTGAAATAAGTATAATTGTTTGGGCAAATGTGGATATGAGGTTTAAACGTAGGTGAATATGATAGGAGATTTACATGTTTATTGCTCATATCCTATAGCACGAGTTAATATATACATTTGAAAGACATGGAAATCTGTACAATGTTACAAAATACATAGGCAGGTAAAATGACCTTCTTTGTACCTTGTTTTGCAGGCTCCTAAAGAAAGACATGCAAACACACCACACCCTCACCAGAACTGTCTCTTTTTAATCTCAGGAATTATTTGGCCAAAGGTTTTCAATTAATTCATAGTAACTACATTATAGAGGTGATGTAGTAACTTGTTTGATTAATAACAAACAACAGGTGTAATTAAAAAATACAAGGATCAGAGTATAGGTAAGAAAATACATCAAGTTGCACATATATTTAAATTTCTTTGCTGCTTTTTTTTGACATGACAAAGTGATTAATGCCTTCTAATTTGAGAGAGGTGATATTATAGTGAATGAAATTTATAGACTGGAAAATGCCATGAGAAAATATTATACAGACCTCTAAATTATCCAGTATACATTATTTAAAAAATATAGGTGTGATCCTTCGTCTTCCGAATTGAGCCCACAGCCTAACATAAGCTCCTTTAATTAGCTAAGTAGATTTGCAGCCTTTCTTTTATTGGGGGATTCCAATTTTATATCAGTTGGAACATTGCCTATATCTAAAATCATTTGGAAAAGCTGAGTTAGTCTCAAAAATATTAATAGGTACTCTAATACTGCATGCATTATTAATACCGCCTAATGCTATGTGTGGTCTCTAATACATTTGTGAGCATCTAATGAATATTCATAAAATAAACTGACACCCATAAACATGGATAGTGATCCCTTTAACATAACCGTCATCAATAAAATGAATGTTTTGAACACCAAATTTAGAAAAAATATTTTTTCTTCTCAAAACTACACCAAAACGACTTCTTGGGTTAAAAGAACAAAGAACATTTTAGAAACATGAAGTCTTAGGAGAATGTCTAAAGATTTAGTGCAAATAAGTACAATTTCTGAAGAATGCAATTTCTGGTTCTTATTCCTTTTAGTAATAGTAAAAATATTATACAAATATCAGCCTAAAAGCAAAAAATAATAATAAATATTGTGGCAACAAATACACCTACTATGTTGCTAATAACTTAATATTTTTCACACCCTTGCAAATTCTTGCTGCTTAGCTCACTTATTTACCTGGATACTTAAATCATTTTCAGGAGGATCCTTTCAAAGGAAATTATTGTAATGCTGTCTTCTGACTCACACACAGTAACCTGGGTCTCCGTACATTATTCATGTATGTATTTTATTGCAAATACTAAGTACCCATATTGTAAGGAAGTCATGTAACTGAATGTAGAATTTTTATCTGGTGTGGTAGTTATAAGTTCAATATAACCCTAAAGCAAATTGAAAGACGAATCAACTACAAGTGAAAATATTAAAACAGATCATTCGCACTGGACCACTCTATGTGTACACCAAGGTCATGCCTATTCTTACAGAAGAAGGGGAAACCGCCCATGCATATTTGTCCACTCTCATTTTTCTAATAAATATTACATTTAAAAGATGTTTACAAATATTTAAGCACATTCAGGCCAAAGAGTGTTAGGGAATGATGTCATGCAAGGTCTTCTCCATGAACGATTCCTAAAACCAAGGGTAAAGAACATAAAATAAGCCCAACATGGGGCACATGCTGTACTCACAAAGTAAAGAGAGGGGGATCTGGACTCCAAACCAAGATTAGGTTAAGCAGAAAGACTTTTACTCAAAAATGAGAGTGGGGATGTAGTTACATTGTAGATCAAGATTTTCAAATTTCTGTCTGCCATTGCCAGTATGACTCAAGTCAGAACAAAATAAATAGCGTTTCAAAATCTACTTACATTATACTTTTAAGCACGCCCACGTATTAGGTATTTGAAACCATATTGCAAATGGTATGGTTCTAAATGAAGGTTGGAAACATACAGTAAACCCTTAGTTGTTGCAGCTCATTTCATGGTCCACAAGTGAGACTCATTTTCAGTTATTCTCTTTGATGCTTCTCAGATCTCATGCTCCCACCATCTTATAAATAGGGTACAGATAGATATACTTTTTCCTATCTGTTTCTGCTTTGTAACCTGAACTTCGTGTTACTAGGATGTATCAAATCTGTAGCTTACAGCTCCATAGTACACACTGATTGTCTGAGGCATATGTGTATACAAAGCAGCCCAAATCTACATGTCTACAGTTCTACCATCCACTGTCTTCATTTGGGGGAACCTGGCTAATTACATTCCCTAGAGGTGACCTCTTGTTCCACCTCATCCTGGGAGTATTTACCCAATTTTAAAACTAACTACGTTGCCTTCCATTAAATGTGATAGAGTATATACTGTTCATATACATTCCCAGGAACATATTTAATTTTCCAAATGCCATCAAACATATTATCATATTCACAGAAGGTGTTAACTAAGTACTGAATTTTACTTGTTCAATCAGTCAACTATTCCTTGAGTAATTTGCCTTATATCTGGTTCCTATAATATATTTCCTGTAACAAAAGACGGAGAGCATTATTTTTCTGATGTGTCTAATTTTTTCCCCTAGGTTTTAGTTAATCTCCCTGAAATGAATTGCGATACCCTGCTCAGGATGAAAAGGGAGAAAAGAGATGGTAAACACTGGAGATGTTTGAAGGTTTGAAGACAAAGTTCATGAAGTGGCGTGTGCAGGAAGATTCAGTGAGAGCTTCAACTCATACCACAGATTCTGAGTTGTCAATTTTTCTTTTAACAATTGTCTCTTATTTCTTGTTGTCTAAATGAGACTCCAACATCACAACTCGTTAATAAACTGAAATCCTAAGAGTAAATCTGCAAGAAACTCCACTGTAATTCTATAGTCACTTAATATCTTCCAATTGATTTTCTATGTATTATTTCATCAAGTATATGCACATCCACAAATCAGAAAGATTTGTTGAGCCTATTTTTCAATTAAACAGACAAACCTTAATAAAGAATCTAAAATAAACCTGAGTGTGCAGTTTCGTGCTAGAGTACTTGCATAGCATGTGCTAAGTCCTGACTTCTTTCTCTGGTGCTACACATGTGCACACACCTGTGTGTGTGTGGATATGTGCACAGATACACACTCATACATAAACAGAAAGGCAGACAGGGAGGGACATTCATGTCAACTTACTATGTAATATATCCTTATGATGCCATTCCATTTGACGAGATATATCTAGATTCTCATAATGAAGTATTAACTCTTTCAAGTCCAGGATTTTTATGCACTCAGTTTATGGAGGTTCTATATTATTGAATAGAGGTAGATTAATGCAGTCACTTAATGGCAGGTTACCCAAGTGCCCATTTCATGTGAAGAAGATGCATAGGGGATGAGAGAAAATGCATCTATGAATTATAAACTTGAGAGGACAGGGGATGAGTGACATTTATCTTCAGTGCTTGTTGTACTTTTGCTTAGGAAAACAATGGGGATACTCTGTAGACAATGCAGACTAAACCAGCCCCATCTGTGTGTGTTTCTTTAAATGCAGTCATAACAACTAGAGAACAGAGCTGGGAGTCTGGGACTCTAGTTTACAAACACCAGTTTACTGAAGCGGCTCCACACTAATAACTAAGTTGGAAAATGAGTCAAACAGAAATGGAATGCTGAACAATTAAGATTCTCTCCCCCATAAGCCCATCTCTATCATTTTATTAAAGGCTACTGGGAAAACCCTTACTGAATAACTAATTCTAAATTATATTCGATGAAAACAAATTAATGTAATAATTTTCTTTCTGAAATTAATTTAAATCTCTGTGGATGCCGCAACAAATTTAGTCTTTAGTATGCATACAAAAAGTTATGAAAAGCCTTATTGCATTCAATGCTTTAGGCAAAGATTCATTGTTTCACAGTCACTGGTAATGGCTATTATTTCAATTTAGTAAACTTGATCTAATCAATCATGTTTGTGTATTTACTTTAAACATTTAAAATTATCTCTATTTTGTTAGGCGAAAAAGCATAGCAGCAGAGATGAATTTCAGACCCATTCGGTGCATTGATTCTGTTGTTTCTGTACAAAGGTAGAGTGGTTTAGCTTTTCTATACATTAACATTCATACATACCTTTTTTCTGTTTCCTTGCCACTGAGTTCAAAACCAGGAACTCCATCTTCATGTAATTCAGAGGGTTACAATGTTGCTTTTCTACAGTCATTTAGATACAAAATGAATCTGTGTTTACAATGGTGTTTGTGATTTCAGTAACTAAGCCCACTTTGCTTTACAGATGTTTCAGATTTTTATTATGTCTGTTGTTCACTAAAACTGTTCTTTCCATTTTAATGGATTTATTTAGGTTTTAACATAAATTCAAATGTGTGTTTAAAATCTCTGTTTCTGTTTCACCCTCCAGTAAAAATTACATGTAAAAGACAAAGCAGAGAAAAAAATCTGTGCAAAGTTACAATATATAACAAATATTTGTGAAAGTATGAAAAAAGGAACTATTAGAAACAAATAGAATGATAGAGAAGTTAAGGAAAAGAGAAGACAGTTTTATACAGGTATAAGACTGCCACTCAGACAGTAATGTGCCCTGTAAGTAGATATCTGGAATGGCATCTTACAGTCGGGGAAAGAGACTGTCCTTAAGTAGTTAACAGTCTCAGTTAACTGTGTAACAGCACAAGTCTTCAGTTTCTCTTTCAATTTACATGTACTTATGGGTTTTGTTGATAAAAAATTGAGATGATCCCTATTCCAGTTCAAGATGAAATCATGACCTTGATATTGTCCTGCCTACACCACTCTGTATCTCTCTTTCACATGGGAGCTCATCAGGACTCTTATTAGCTGAAGGCCATGCACTGGAGCATTATTCCTCCAAACACATTTGGATGGAGGGAATAAGTCCTGCCCGGAGATGGAAAAGATGGGGTAGAATGTTCTGTCCATACATGTCCTGACATTCACGCTGTAGAGAATGTGAAGTATGTCCCCCAAAGATCACCCTCTCCTGCTGATAGTTTGTTCATTATTTTAGGTACTGGTACAGTTCTATATGGGCTGAATATATATGTAACATCAAGTATATAACTAACACTACTCACAACTGCCCTCTTCTCTTTCCTGCCTGTATTTCTTCCCTCTTGCCTTGTTCTTTTAGATTATATCACTTCTAATCTATAACTTTAGGATGTGATAATTAAAGATACAATCTCAGAATAAAAAATAACTTGTGAAATATTCAGGCAGAGACATAAAAATATAATAGGGAATTTGAACCATGACAGTAGTGCATGCTTGCCCACTACATGTTGTTATTTAGTTTACAGCATAACAACCTGATCCCTGGGGATATATTTCAGGATATCTGCTGCCTACCTAAAGCCTCAGTAAAGCTCTTATTCATGATATAGTGAGATTTAATTTACAAATTAGGTCAAACACTTTCAAAATAAATTGTTTTAGCTATTAACATCAGTATGTAATTATTTATTTTACTTTTCAAAAATAGGGTGGAAAGTATTGATGGCTTTATTATTATTTAATTATATGTGTATGTATGTCTGTACATACATGTGTGGCTACCCAGATCATCTGCAGCTGAAGGTACAGATGGCTGTGATCCCCTTATATATGATATATGTGTGCTTGTACCATCATCCTCAGTCCTCCCAAAATACACATCTTTATTCTAAAATAGAAAAGACTGAGTATTAAATACTGAGTTAACATTAGAAAATGATATAACTATTCTTTAAAAGAATTAGAATTAAAAATGGCAAACAATTTCAAGTGACTCAATCCATTTCTCTAAGTATTAATCCATGCTCTACATCTAATTTTTATTTACCTAAAAATGTTTTCCGAATATAGCCCATAATAGAAATAAAATATGTCCAATTTTATCTTGGTTAATTTATATCAAAGGTCAACATAGAGACTGTCCTTTTCTGGTATATGAATGGGATTAATATTTTAAGCAAATGTGACTTTGTCTGAAAGTTTTGTGCCTTAATTAAGAACTTAGAATAGCTTGCACATCCTTTACTGCAATAAAAACGTGAGCTTATCTGTATAGGTGACTGACAGGCAACTAGATACTGTATTTGATGTAACTGTCATTTTATTTGAGTGAAATCTGAGACTGAAAAAAAAATAGCATATTTTGTTCATTATAGTTTTGAGTGTTTTCTTGCTTTTCCTGCTACTATTATGATTTACTTTATCAACATTGTCCACATTTGATCATCCAGAAGCTAACAATGTGTCTCATTGCAAAGTGCCATGTACATGTGCCAAGTATTGGAGCCTCTTGCACACTGAGGCTTTGACCTTCCCTACCTCTCCTTTACTTACATATAGAGTTCTGATAATGTTAAATGAAGATGGAATCCCCTTTCTTAAAAAAAACTAAACAATTCTGAAAGATAGCAATGTTTTAGTTTTTAGCATATTTGTATATTTGTTGGCATTTTCTGGAATTCTAAAAAAGTTTCCAAATGAAATCAATACTGTCCTCTGATTTTCTTCTTTACATGAGAAATGTCTTTCATAGTTTAAAAAAAGTTCCTCAAAGTGATGGTAAACTTTATAGTTTAAGGATACTTTTTGATTGTTGTGATAAGAGAACTCAGTTTCTATAGAGCTATAGTTTCTTCTCTGAAACAGAACAGGTTTGGTAGTTACAGATCATCCTGACTGTGCAGGTAACAGAAACAATGTTTTATAACTGAAAGAATGATATGCCAGCATTAAGGATTTAAGCAATTGATATCCTATCTATAATCAATATTAAATGTCTAATAAAATTTCTAACATGCTACACAGATTATTCACATGTTAAGGGCAATTACATTATGTATATTTTATATTGTGGTTCATATTTTAAAAATGCCAAAGTAATTGGCATTTGATTATGCAATGAAACATTCCAGGTAATGGTGCAAGCCCCTTCTTTTTTATCCACATCTTTTGAGACATTGCCTTTGTGTATGTTAGTGTGTCATAGCACACATTGCAAAAGGTTCAAGGCTATCCCCTGGGCCAACAGGAGTCAATCTCATCAGGAAGCAACAATAGGCAATAGTCAGCACTTGGACGTGTAAGTAATGATGCCACAAAAAACTGAAGCATCTACACATGGCAAATCAAGGGAATAGTTTATAAAGACAATGTCTTTCTTTACTGTGCAAGTATATCTTGGATGCAATGAAATTATAAACTGTTAATAGTAAGGCTGGGTTTCAAATAATTCATAAGCATCTTGAAAAATAAAGACAGGAAAAAAACAAACAAGCAAAAAACACCAACAACAAAATACTGAAGAGCTAATTATTACAGTTTAACTACTAAGCTCTCTGTTTCGTCTATTCTCGTGCTGGGATATGAAGCGGGGGATATGGAGGAACACAGACAACAGTAGCAGACCCTCCTTCCTTAAGAGATACTGAAACCATGAAGCTTCCAAAGCAAGTGAAGAGAATTAATATTTATGCTGAAAGTCAGTTTTAAACCAATTCCTCACTATGAAAAAAATCAATTTATGATTCTGTATATCTCTGTAACAACTATGTGATTATTTAGCCCTAAAATCTATAAAGCATACTCACAAGTAACAAGCAATTCCAGGGCAGGGAAAACTGTAGAAATGTAGGAGATGTCAATGAAGTCTCCTGAATAGGATCCCATTCTTATTCAACTAAATGCTGCACCCATTTGTCGGCAAGCTGCTGCTCCCAGCCTCCTCTAATTCTGTCTAGTGAAAGAGGACAAACTCCATTGCCTTCAACTTTTGCTGTAATCACACCATCACTTTGAATACTTGAAATGATGCCTACATACTGTTTGCTTACAGAGGAATGACAAGGAGTCATCAACCCAAGTTAATATGCCTTGTGTATTTAATGAGAGCCTACAAAAGGGATGGAAAGGCACGGTGCAAGTGACAGATTTGCTCCAAACCTGACCTACATAAAATATAAACTGGGAACAAACAAAGGACTTGAGTGAAAGAGTGAGGTGCTGAATCATTAAGACACATTTTGAAAACTTCCAGATTTACACATTTACACTGCAGTGTGGCAAAAGAACTTGTCTTTGAAGGGCTTTCCTCTTCTATGTATCACTGTAGTTTCACTATTATAGACATTAGTTAAGCCTTCTACTGCGAAGAGCAGAGGAAAACATTTTGATTTCTTGAAAATACATGAACAAAGGTTCCTAAACACACAGGCGTGCGCACACACACAGAATTTTTATCATGACTCAAATTTATTAATAAAATATTTAAACTATTAACTGAAAAATCTATGACTTTGTCCTTTTGTTGTCTTCAAGGCTTGCAACATACTTTTAATGAACGGCAACCAAGTAAAACTTTCAGGTGACACTCAGTATGTACCTGGCCACTTTAGACATGCTTCATGTTGTAGAGTGAAATTAATCAATTGTATGCTATTAGATCTGATATTAAGAGTCACCAAAGCTAAGACTAAAACTTCTTCTTTTCCTGTGTTTGCCCTTCCAGGCATGGTTCTGCTAGCATAGATGTTACAGACTCAGCTCCATAAAGTTTCTTGTCTCTTCTCAGGTTTTTACAGAGGACTGGCCTCTGGTGCAGTAGGCTTCATTGTACGGATTTTTTTTACTTACAGATAAAACTTTCCAACTGAACTTGTTCCTTTTTTTGTTTTTGTTTTGGTTGATATTAAACTGTCCCAACCATAATATAAGGTGTTCTTTTGTTTCTTCTAATTGTATTTTCTGGGGGAAAAGATTAATGTTGCTAATAAAACTGTTATGCATTTCAGAACTTTAGGGTTGTTTCCCTTTCAATTGAGTGACCCATTCATTAGCTGAAAACTGAGCAGTTTGTATTATTTCCACATTTCTCTTGAAGTGATGTGCTAACACTATCCCTGCTTCTTCAGTAGATGCCGAGGACATATACCTGAGTGTCTGCCTAATTAGTGGACACTTTGCAATGTTTTTACTGCATGGGTACATTGTCCCTTAGAATTCGAGAAGTTGGATTGTTTTCTCAACTTTACCAAGAATTAGCAAAACACTAAGAAACTTGACATAGCTAGCAACTGCTGGATCTGTCATTCAAATGAAGGTCTGTTTATGTTATGCCATTTACTTGTAAGCTACTGTGACATATAAAACATACAGGATTGGCTGTGAAAGAAAATATCACATATAATAAAATGTTAAAATGTTTAGATTGAAAAGATTCTACATAAGAATTACTTAATAAACAACGTAATAATGGAGTGCATGTTATGTGTGACCGCTGACATCTTATATAAATGGGAAGCTACTAGTTGTGACCCCCCAAAAATAAAATCATTTTCTTACTGTGGTCCAATAATGAGTTATTATAAGGAATAAATCTCAGACACCCATGGATTGATTTATCTTCTCTGTATAGTGTTACTATTATTAAGATACTGCCAGAGGTCTGGAGACTTTGCTCAGTGTTTAAAAGTACAGGTTCAATTCCCAGCACCCAAATTGCAGCTCAGCACCATCTGTAACTCCAGTTATAGGGGATCTAATGCTTTTGTCTGACAGCCACAGGTACCAGGCACACACTTGGCATATGCAAGTAGTATACATTTCCTATGAGCAAAATGCTCCAATACACATAAAATAATAAAATTAAATTAAATGGCTCACTTATAATTAAAACAAGTAGTAATTTTGAGAAATACAACTCACTTCCAGTAATTCATTTCCTTTTCTTTCACTTTTAAAGTTTACATAAGAATTAATTATATGTGTAAACATATGCATTAAAGGCATACAAATTAAAATATAGATACTTCTTGCAAGGGATAACATGAAGTATTTGAGTTTCTGAACTCTCTTGATTTTAAGATAGTGATTTTTAATAAATTTGATCAGACAGAGCCAGTAAGCTGAAGACAGATGCCAGTCACCCTATCTTATGGTTACTAATATCATTTGATGATCTTCCCTTCATCTATGACCTGGACTTATTCACTTAGTTCTAATGGATGAAATGTGCTAGGGATGTGGAGGTACCTGAAGTCTGCTTCTGAGTGTTGGTCACACATAACTATGGTTTTCATTTTGGGCTTTTGAATCTATCCCTTTCCTTCTATTCCAGAGTTGTCACTTGGGGGCCAGATGTTATGGAGAAATTCACAGGGCAAGGAGGACTCAGTTGTTTGGGGGCCAGATATAGATGAAACCAATAAGCACATATGTGAGCATGGACATTTTCCTTATTCTGTCCTGAGATATCTGCAAGCCTTGCAAGCACTGGGCACAGCCATTTGAGACTTCTGAACCAGCATTATATTGCAAACCTGCACTGAGAGTCCTGATTCACAAATCTTAGGAAAGCCTTTCCAGCTTCACTTTACTGCAATAGTAGAGGGAATATGTAAAACAATGGGTATGCTTTCAATATAATCTAGTGGCAATATGAATGTATAAACTCATGGAAAATACAATTAAAGTTGCATACATCTTTTTATTATATATATAACACTCTGCCTCCATATATGCCTGCAGACCAGAAGAGAGTACCATATCTCATTGCAGATGGTTGTGAGCCACCATGTGGTTGCTGGGAATTGAACTCAGGACCTCTGGAAGAGCAGCCCGTGTTCTTAATCTCTGAGCCATCTCTCCAGCCCAAAGTTGCATACATTTAAGAACAGAATTTTAATATAGCTAAGTCAATGTGATTTTTTTTTACCTTATATATTTCTATTCATTTAAAATCAGATAAAAAATAAACTCTGTTTAAAGTTTAGATCTAAGATGGGTGAGGTAGCTCAGTGGAAAAACATTCATCCTGAGCAAGCCTGATGTGCTCAGTTCAATCTCTGAAAGCCACACTGAGAAGAGAATCAGTTCTGAAGAGCTGTCATCTGACCTCCAAAGGTACAACATAGCACATGCACACACACTCAAAACTACACACACACACATATCTAAACATACACATGTCCAAAATGACACACACACTGACACACATGTCTACACTGACTCATGTGCACACACATGTACATCTAAACTCACAGACACGTACACACACGTCTGAACTGACACATCCACATATCCACACACACACTCAATTAACAATAATAATAGTAGTAGTTGTGATGTTCAACTGATGACATGAGGGCCTTTTAGTAACATTTACTCTCTGTATCTCTTTATTATTTTGACAAATCAGACATCATTTCTAGCATTCAATATACAGCTACAAAGTGAATCTCCAGAAAGTGAATGAATTCTGAAATATTTCCATTCAGTCCTTAATTGCTTCTTACAGATTGATCAACACACTTTAGATTTAAGCTTTAAGGGTTATATTCCTAAAACAAGTTCAATGTAGTGAACCCACAGTGAAAGCTTCAGTCACTATCTATTCAAATCTAATTTCAAAGGAAATGCTACTCATTTGTCCACAAAGTCAAAGTCTTCTTAGTCTTTTTAGTGATGTTCAATATACATTTTGCAAGCGGAGCTCTGCAAAAGCCCTTACTGTTCCTGATTAAGATAACCTTTAGAGAGAGGTTTTAGAAAACAAAACACAATGAGGTTGTAATTGCACAGATTAGTGGATATTACAAAAATAATTTCTAATAGATTTTACTTTTCACAGGGGTCCCGCTTACTTACTTTCTTACTTACTTACTTACTTACTTACTTACTTACTTACTTACTTTCCTACAGTTGCAGGAAGGGTGGAAAATTTGTCAGATAAGCAAGGAACTGACATTTCCTAACTAGCCACTTCAAGCTTTCAGAGCCTGAGAATTTTTCTCAGTGCGAATATGTTGGACTACTGGACTTTAGTTTACAGACTGACAACTAGAAATTATTATCAATGGAGGAGAAATCGTTTCTGAAAATTTTATTTTCAGATGACCTGATGGAAGAATTCTTTAACTGAAGCCAAGAAGGAGGCACAGTATTATAGGTTACTGCATCCCACTGTAAAGACAGACACTGCGGCTGGTTTCAGTATTTCCATCATGTGTGCTCTGCAGTGCCCAGTACAATGGGCAGACCACACAAACCTGTATTAGCAGACTCTAGAACAGCAGAGACTATATATAATCATTTTCAAAGTATAATTTATACATATTTAAAATGGCTTAAGTTGTTTTAAGGTGCAAGGTAAAAACTAAAATAAATGTTAATAAATTATTAATGGCCCCTTCTGACAGAAATTACGGATGGATTTGATTCAAATAGCGTTCCTGCAGGGAGAAACATGCACATTTTATTTATGATTTAAATTCTTCAGAGAGCACAGTTTGATGTGCAACACTTCAGAGAATTACAAGCACCAGAAACAATCAACTTTCATTCTATATGATAAAAATTAATACAGATGCTATTTTAAATTAAATCTGAAGCTTTTATAGTCAGAGAAATGACTATGAAAATTACTAATCTTAAAATACCCGTAATCTGCCAAAGATGATGTTTTACATTGCAATGAACCTCTGTCACAGTAATTTTCCTCTTTAAAAAGATGTGTTAAGAAAGCAATTTTGGTTCAGGAAGTTGGTTTTCAGCTCCTTGTCATCTTTCCTCCCAAATTAAAGCTTGTGAGACTAATGATTTGCGGGTCATAATGTGAAGGTCCATAAAACACAAGAAGTCTTCTGGGAGGAATCAAAGCAAAACAATTGGGGAGAGTTAAAAAAATAAACAATAACTCTACAAAAGAAAGTGAAAAAATTTGCAAGGTAAGAAATTTTTTAAAAAACATGGCAAACTAAGCAATAGAGGAGAGACTACATTAATAGACCCCCCTTGATGATAAGGTTGATGACTACCTTATATGTCATCCTAGAGCCTTCATCCAGTGACTGATAGAAGCAGAGACAGATACCCACAGCTGAACACTGAACTGAACTCCTAGAACCCAGTGACAGAGATGGAGGAGTGATGAGCAAAGGGGTCAAGACCATGCTGGTGAAACCCATAAAGACAGCTGACCGGACAAGGGGGAGCTCTTGAAGCCCAGATTGGTGGCTGAGAGGCCAACAGGGGACTGATCCAGACCCCATGAATGTAGTGTCAGTGAGGAGGCCACAGAAATCACTGGGGTCTTGGGTAGCAGATCAGTGTTTACCATGGCATATGAATGAATTTTGGGAGCCCAATCCAAATAGAGGGATGCTCTCTCAACCTGGTCACATGGGGAAGGGCCTAGGTCCTGCCCTAGATGAAATGACAGACTCTGGAGATCCCCACAAGGAGGACCTCACCCTGCCTGGGGAATGATGTGGTGACTGGGGAGCTGGTGGAGGTACAAGGGATGAGGGGTAGGAGAGGGAACTGGGATTGACATGTGAAGCATTTGTGTTTATAATTCAAATAAAAACATATATTGAGGAAGAAGAAATGGCCTCATACCTATATCTGGGTGTTATTTTTAACTCAGAAAAAGCATCAAAATATTGGCATAGGTTTTGTACAGAACAATTCTTATTGCAAAAGAGATTCTATGAAAACTGCAAACAGTACTTTGTCACATACATAACACAAAAGAATGTCTAGTGTTTACCTGGCAGTATGTATTAAAATATCATTTTGAACCTCAGATTGCTGATTCTCAGTGACTTGTGTGGAAGTCAGCAAGGACAAAAACAAACTGATCATCATCCAGGTTTTGACTGACTGGATCTTGAAACAGCATGCAGAAAAGAGCATGAGCCAGAAGTATTTATACATGCCACGCATGCTTCATATTGATGAGGATTACTAAGGCTACACAAAATCTTACTGTTTTGTGATTAAATTTAATACTGCATGTTAGCTTTAGGCATGAAGATTTTTTATATAGTGTTCTTAATTTCTGGGATAATCCCTTCTAGACTACAGAAAATGAAATGTTTTGAGATGCCAAGGAAGTTTAAGATATCTTACACATGGGTTTCTACCATATTTAACATCCTCATAAATCTTGTAAATACATGAACAATAAAATATTCATTCTTTTGATGACTTTATTATGTATAGTAAACCAAATTGGGATGGATAAATCTGGAAGTTAACAAAAGTCCTTGACTACTTGTTTTATGGCTTGTTTGGAGCTATTTTTAAGTACTGAATTTACATATCACTTTCCATCTGATAATGAAATGTTTTCTCATGTTGTAAGTTTATAGTGGCATACATGAAAAGATACTTTTTTGCATATTGTCAGATTTATCAGAATGACTATCAACATTAAAGTTGTATAATACATTGACAACTGTTTTCAGAGTTCTTTGGCACCCATGTTGTGGTGAATTGTGAAAATAATATGTCAACATACATGACTGAAGAGGCTCTTCCCTTTGAACCATGACAACACAAAAATAAATAAAAGTGGATTGGAGAGATGGCTCAGCAGTAAGTTCACTAACTGATCTTCCAGAGGACCTGGGTTCAATTCCCAGAACCCATATGGCAGCTCACAACTGTCTATAACTACAAGATCTGATGTCCTCACACAGACACACTCACAGGCAAAACATGAATGCACAAAAAATAAGAATAAATAAATTATAAAAGAGAAAAATAAGTAAAAGTGAATACAACTTACCCCTACTGCCTTCCAGTGCCATAAACATTTTTCAGTCTCTTTGAGGTCAATAAACTTGTTAAATTTTGCTAAAGCAAAGTCGATAAGTAAAATAAATTCCTGAATCAATCTCTTAATCTTGAAAATAGTCCTATGCTATGATCAATCACTCATAGAATTAATAGCACTAGGTATTATATCTAGTAGATAAGGCTAAAAACATACAAGTATGGAAACATGTATTTGACATTATGTTCTGTCAAATCTTTATGTATTTACTTTCCAATGAAATCATTATTCTAACTGTGCCTCTGGTGCTACATACACTATAGTAAAGGTAATTTTTCTGGACAAAATCAAGTGAATACTTATGTAAATTTGAAAATATTACTTCTTTTAGACATTGTTTCTTTGTTGCACTTGCTTATTTTGTGTGTATGCATATACACACACATGAATGTCCCTGCACATATATGGAAGTCAGAAGAGTGCTTGAAGGAGTATATATTCTCCTTCTACCATTTGGGTCCCAGATATCCAATTCAGATTATCAGACCTAGTAGAAAGCATCACTTCCCAAAAACCCACGTTACTGACTTTATTACATAGTGTCTTATTCATTACTTCAACATTGCAAAGGATAAATCCCCCAATATGACTTATCTTTCAGATCATAGTTTTATTGTTTGCATAATGAATACAAGCCAGGGATAATCAGATTCCTCACTGGTTACCAGACCCTGGGATACTTCCTTTTTCATAGAAATTTGTTCTGCAATGAATATAATATAGAGACTTGTATATAGAACATAAGCAATGCTTATTTTTAAAAGTTTTAGTAGAGCAAGGACCTAGGTCCTTCTCTGGATGAAATGTCAGACTTTGAAGATCCCCCAATGAGGGCCTCATCCTCCCTGGGGAATGATGTGGAGATTGGGTGGGGTGCAAATTGTTATCCAACAACATATGTGTGGACTAAAAGGTAGTATTTAGTAGTATATATTAATAATATATAATAAATATATCTATAAATATATATACATATATCTATAAATATACATATATACATGCAACAACAATTAATGAAAAAACAGGTTATGAATTTGAAAGAAAGCATGGAGGGTTGTAAGGAATGATTTTAAGGGAGGAAAGAAAAGGAAGGGGGAAATCATGTAACCATGTTATCATCATCTCAAAAATAAAAGAAATTAAAGAAGAAATAAAATACAAATTGATATGATAGTGTCCATTGGGCTATAAGTGGAGAATCCTGAATTTTAGTCTAAATGTTCTCTAGGCATGTAGTCTTGGACAGGACATTAAACTCATGGGAAATTTAGTGTTTCATCCATCTATGAACGGGAAAATGCCCAGTAAGTCCACTGCAATTATGCTATATGGGAATTATCCAGAAAATGCTTTTCCAGGAGTTAAGGAACTTGTTAGTTCATTGTTTCCTTGCAGCAGAAAGACTTCAAAAAGTAAACGCTGGAGAGATAGCTTGCTTGGTACCCTGATGATGTGCAATTTTAGCCCTATGCAGGGGATGTAGAGACAGAGAACCATTGATGGTTTAGGATGTTTTGGTCAGGTGGCCTACTCTACCTGGCAAATACCAGACCACGTTTCAAACAAATGGGACATACTGTCTCACAAAACAGGTGGAAAACACCCCAAGAATGACATTGTAAGCTGTTGTCTTACTTTCTCAGGCATTTACACAATCAGAATCTCTCTCTCTCTCCTTTTCTCCTTCTCTCTCTCTTTCTCTCTCTCTCTTCCTCCCTCCCCCTCTCTCCTTCTCTGTCTCCAAGTTTCCTTTTTCACCCCCTCCCTCTTCCTTAATCTATTCTGGGTTCTGACTTTATACCTATTATAAACCAAAGAGCAGATACGAAGCATAGACTCATTTATAAATTATTCCCAGTTCGAGCAATGCCTGACTAACAGGCATTACCACTGTGAATCTATATACTCCACTCTAATTTGAGGAAAGGTGGTAACACTCCCTGGACCACAGAGCCAAAGATGGAGGGGGGTGGCAATCATGCAAGCTCATGCCACAGAGTCCTTTTCTGTGACTATCAGTTTACAGTAGCAGCCCTATCAGTACGAAAGTCAAATTTAAATCTATGTCACATCTCTTGTATTTTATTCTTGTTGATGTTGTTTGGTTAATGTCTCTTTATGATTTCTGATGTAACCTAGAGTGGCCTTAAACCAACCGTAATCCTTTTGCCTCCGGCTCCTGAGACTACAGATGTGAGCTATCCCCAACTGGCGACCTTCTTTTGTCTTTTGAGAAATCAGACTTTAATAATCTGGGGACCTCCAGAGGCTTTGGAACATGGCTGTAAAACATTAACTATTTAAAAGCCTTTAAAATGAACGGGCGTGTTCATTGAAAGTCAGTCCCTGGTGGTTATTGATCCTCAACAGGAAATCATCCTGCAAACATGAGCCTCCTTGGTGTGGGATGAGAGGCTGCTCTCTTGGTTGGATACAGCTCCAAGGTCTCTTGACACTGGACAGTGCTACAACTTGAACACAACTGATTCCAACTACTTGCTTTCCCAGGAAATGCCAGTCAAGTCAAGGATCAGGAACCAAAAAGGATCCTCTACTAGCGATCCTCCCTTTAAGATCGGAAATAAAAACTCCTCGTACAGATTTCCTTTACATTTTTTTCTCCCAGCGGCTTTGACTTTAGAGCGAGCTGCTTAAGTCCAAATGAAGTCAATAGTGTAGGACAAACACCCACTTAAAGCCTGTCCAGAGATACCAGGTCTTGTAGCAGTCGGTGGTTAGCCAGACTAGCTTGGGTTACGTGGTTCACCCAAAGGTCAAGCCTGCCATGCTCCCTGATGTGGCATTCTCTGCACAGATATATTCTATTGTGTACTAATAATGAAATTGCCCTGTCTGGCATTAATAAAACAATAAACAGATGCTGTGAAGAATTAGAGGGACTTCTCTCCCGTTCCACTCAGAACCAGAGGCATTTAGACGTGCGGTTTCTCATTTGCCGTGTACCTATTTGTTATTTTAAAACACCTTGGTCTCTGCAGTCACACTTTAGAACACATTTATAATGAAATCCAGAGAGGTAATTCATCAAATTGCAGCGTGAATCGAAACAGGTTTTATAGCAGTTTCATTGTGAGAGAAGTCCAAAGAGCCAAAATGAGGCATATTTTACAAAAACCGCAGACTTGAGTTCTATAAAATCAACTTTGCTGCTGATTCTCAGAGCTTCTAAAAACAATGACCTGCATGTCAGCAGGCAGCATGGGCTAAGCAAATGAGATGGACATGGTCTGGCAAACAGTGGCTCACAACTGTGAGACAGTCACGTAGCTCTATGGTGAGAAACACAGCCCACAGGCCTGGGCACCAGGGTAAAAAGAAAGTCTGAGAGCTTCGGAGAGGACTGGCCTCTTTCTTCGGTTTCATGACTTATTTAACAAATGTTCAAATGCAGACTACACATCCCTTGGTCACAATTTTCCATAGATTAGCTTTTAATTTTCAGCTGGTGGTCTTACCTACTGCTGGTCTTAATATTGAAAATAAACAGCGATTCTGATTGGAATGCAATGTTATGGCCATATTTCATACTGGGATCACTCTCTGCAGATGTTTTCATTTTATTTTCTGTTTACTCAACCTTGCAAGGAAGCCAATATTAGTAACACACATGACACAATTCAGTTTTTTTTTCCCCTTAGAAACCACTTGTAAGGGTATCAACTTGCACTGGAAGTGATGTTTTATATGGCAAAATTACACAGCCAATGTACACAAATGAAGACAAAAACATTATTTTCTTGTATGCTTCAAGAGATACTTGTATAACAACTGTCAACTTTTCAAGAATAACAGTAGAATCATGTATCTCTCTCTTCATAAATACACAGATATTTAGTAATATTTGTAATGGTCTCAAATGACATTTTCTCACACTATAAAATGTCCCCTCAATCTAAACCATAGTGAAACAGGAAAGGATATTTGATACTATATCTAAAACTACATATACCAACCTACATTTTGCAGTATGGGATAAAGCACTTTGTAATAAAAGGAGAAACTCTCAATAATTTAGCAAGAACATAGAAATTAAGTTTACAAGATTTATTCCTATTATGATTTTATGTAACTGAAACATAATAGTCTCATGCCACTGTATTGTTTTAAGTGACAGTTTATGGTCATGATCAACTGTTTGAAATACCTGTTTAAATCTGTTAACTATACAATTAAGGACAATCTCTCTCTCTCTCTCTCTCTCTCTCTCTCTCTCTCTTTGTATGTGTGTGTGTTTGTGTAGAGTGGGGCACTAAAATATAAGTATTCAAAATGCATTATAATGTTTTATTCAAAAATGACAGTTGAAACATTCTAAATATCACCACTTCCACTTGAAAATTTTCAATATGAGTTTTTCTGGCTGCATTCCAGTATAAGTATAAAGCTAATATAGTGTCTGTGATGATCTTGATGAAAATATAATTTGTTCAGACACTACAAAAGTTAATTTTTCCTATTCATTCTTTCATTCTTGATAAAGGATAATATACATGGAATAAAAGGGATTTCAGGGGAACCTACTCTTCTGATCTAGGTCTCTGCTTTTAAAACCATCAAATTTGTTAGTCAGACTAAGAGCAAAATGCATGTCTGTTGGTAAGAACACTGACATTTGTTTCAATAATTTTTTCCTCAAGATGCACAGCCAAAAATATGATCACACAAGATTCATGTTATCTCTTAAGGATTTGATTCTGTTCAAATGAACTATTTATAGTGAGCTAAAATGTTTTATTTTCACATTCATGCCACAAACACTACATGAGCATGGTAGTTTTCACATCTTCTGGGTGTTAGAAATGCCCCAAATCAGGCCCCTGGACCGTTGGATTCAAGTGGGGACGTGGGAATTCTAAATGGCCACTTGCAGTAGAACCAGTATTTATCCCTAGTGTATGAATGGATTTTGGAGCCCATTCCCTGTGGAAGGATACTCTCTCAGCCTAGATGCAGGGGGAGGGCCTAGGTCCTGCCCCAAATGGTGTGACAGAATTTGATGATTCTCCCATGGAAGGCCTCACCTTCCCTGAAGAGTGGATGAGGGTGGGATGGGGAGACGGTGGGGGGGAATGGGAGGACAGGATGGAGAAGGAACTGAGATTGGTATGTAAAATAAGATTGTTTCTAATTTAAAGTTCCTCTTTAGCAGAATGCCTTTTTTTGGTTCCTTTTTTCTTTTTTTTTTGTAACAGGTGGCATTCAGGAATCTTCATTCTGGCATTCAGGTTCAGTTTCCTTTAAAAAGATCATGTACAAAAGCCATTGGAAACCCCAGCAAATGTCTGCTGAAATCTTTTGAGATCATTCATTATTTACATGTTTATATTATGTTTGTAATATTTCAAACTCCATTAGCCCAATTTCTCTTTAGTGATACCAGTCACTATTTCAAGGTGCTGTAATAGCATTGTGATTCAACTTACAGTTTTAATGGTGTTTTTACACCACTTCTAAAGATGCTTTCACAGATGTACAGAAAGCTAAGGAAGGTATCAATCATCTACAACCATCATGCTATAGTGATTATTCTAAATCTTTTTTTTTGGTGGTCAGTGTCATTTCCAAGCTCTAGTTCAGCTATGTACAGAAAAATGCATGCCACGTCTTTCTCCATTAGCAAACACTGCACAAAAAAGGTTATAGTTTATCTTCATGAAGATTTCTCTTAGGGGCTTTTTAAAATTGTGAGCCTAGGCAGAAATGTACATTGCTATGATGTCTGCATTCATATTTGTAGCAAGATTCTTTTTAATGTACCTATTAGTAGGAGCTCAACAGTTTGTATGTTGAAAGGCAGAGGCATGCATTTGATGTATAGTCTAACAGCCAATGGCAGGAGAACTCATTAAATAGAATGCCTTCCACATAGCATCTTGAGTTGCACATAATTCATAATACTTGATGGCTACATAATTCCAACATAACCATGATAGTTAAAAATAAAAAATAAATCTAAATGATAATATCTTTGTTTCCTTTCTCATAACTCACTACAACCTGACCAAACTTAAACTTCGAATTCAACCTCAACACTTCATGCTGTTTTCATTTAGAGAAGAAGTTTGCTGATTTTTTTAGTAGTTACAAATTGTAATGATTTGTAATGGCAGCAAGTTACCTTTTAAAACAAATGATGTCATCCACGATTCTCTGATGTCAGCATTTCTATCCTTAGTGGAAAGGGAAGATATTTGTAAAGTGGAGCCCTCAGGGAGAACAAATTGGATTCTTGCCTAGAATGCACAAATTTTGGAGAAGGCTTTGAATTCCAGCACTTCAAGTATTACTATCTGTTTCATCTAATTACCCAGGGCTGCCTTTGCCAAGCCTCCCTGAAAGACTTCATGTTTAGACACTGCTCCTAGACACCCAAACACAGTAGATGTAGGGTGCCTTAGGGCAAGTTTGACGTTGAGTGAGGTTATTGTGGCTAAATGAATGGAACAGAACAGAAAAAAACCCAAGTATTAGAAAAAAAGAAAGAAAACTGTCCATAGCTTGGAAAGACAGAGGTGACTGAAGGCATACAATTTGAGAGGAGAGTGATCACACAAGCATAGAAGTAAACAACTAATGTCTAGCACAGGGATAGATATCTATTAAGCATAAGGAGATTTTTTTTACCCTATCAGTGCTCTGTTTCTGCACTTGAGCATGAGTTGCTTTCCATCTATAAGTTAGGCTATTTGTTTTATGTTCATGTATACATTCTAATCCAGAACACTACCACAATTATCAGCCCATCAGCTTTTAAATGTGGGAGGAACTATCATGCTGTATTTGTATTTGATGAGAATGTTACATGTGGCATGTGCAGTGCTGAGTATTGAGCCTATGACTTTGCATATGCAGAACACAAGCTCTGCAAAGAAGCTATTTGTCAAATCCTACATGCTGCATGTAGTGGTTTAATTCATATATGAACCCTGTAGCTTCAGTTTAACAGGTCCAAGGTAAGACTCACTTGCAAATAAAGTAACTGATAGCTTATGACATAGCTCAGAGCCTATATAAACATAGAGAAGGATGTTCTCTGTGAGTTTATGCCAAACTTAGGGACTTCCAGACCTGTCTTGAAGGAAATAATGAAGTTAGAGATTCACATATACAAGAAATACAGATTATTCTTCCTCCATAATGGGTGTAGGATTATACTGCAGCCAACAGTTGGAAGGTACACTCTACTGGAAGATAAAAATAATTATCAAATCTGCAAGCTCTAATAACAATGGTTGTGGCAAAAAATAATTGCCTGCTTGGTGCAGTAGTGGTATGGATGTCATTAGAATAATCAATACTATCTGACTAGATTTAAGGCATGCCCTATAATACAGAACCCATACTTGATCACATGAGTGAGGCCAAGAACTAATGACTGTACATGTCATAGGATGTGGAGGGAGAACCACTCTGCTAAGTGGAGATAATATTCAGTAGACTCCTAGTGATATTATTATACATAGATTAGTATACTTCTTTATCCCCTTCAAAGAGGCTTCTTTTGCAACAGGTGGCCCTTATCACAGAGCCCTACACTGGTCATGGTGCAGAGCATAAGTGATTGAGTACTACTTAGCCCTAAGTGGACATTTTATATCATACCACACCCTTCAAGACTTTCAGATCATCAAGAAATGGTGGTCAAGATGACTGTAATAGTCAAAGGCCAGAGGTAGTGTGTGGATATGATGAAAGAGTGTTTTTAAACTACATCTGGAGAGCTGCACATAAGAACTTAGAATGGTTGTGACAACATGCACGAAACCTATACAAGATTAAACCAGACAAAATCTGCAAATGGAATTCCAACCCTAGTTGAGGAACTCTTGGTATATGGGGAGAGAGAGTTAGTTCTTTCTTAATAGCATGGCCTCTTGTAGGTTGAACATGCCCCAGTGGATAGGTACACTCACAAGAACATATAGGCAGCACAAACAGGACTGTGCAGTTCAAAAACAATAAAAAGACACAAAGATGGGCAGATCTGAAATAGAGGTAGATCTTGAAAGATTTTGGGGAGGGGGTGACCATTATCAAAATAAAGTTTATGACATCTTCATGCATTAATAAAATACTTTAAAATGAAGTAAACATGACAAAGGCAATAATTTTATGGCCACGACTATAACGCAATAATTTTATAGCCATGACTATAATAATTTTCTTCTGAAATTTACTTTTGTTTCTGAAAACTTATAATTCCTCACAAGCACTCAGGGAATTTATGTTGCAAGGCTCACAACAGTTTCTTTAAGTAGGTAATATTTATTATCTATATTTTACAAGTTGAATAATTTGGTTCAATGAGGTGGGGAAAGTTGAAAGTAGACTTTAAAAAGCATAAATGACAGCTCCTTGTGGCAGGCTGAATTGGTTGAGCTAGCCTAAGCAGTGCTGGAGATCTTATCTGGGCGGTGACGATGAGGGAAAGCTGGCAGGCTGACAAACCCAGATATCACCCAGGCCCTGAACCAGTGCTATGAGTTTGCTCACCCCAACATTCACCTCATCGGTGAACTGTTGGAGCAGGTGAAGGTGATGCAGGGTCTCCATGACATAGGACAACAACAGGATATCCAAGAGGAGCCCCAGTGAGTGCCCATTATTTTTGGAGTAGCAGAAGTCAGAGGCCTTGAGACAGACTGATGATTCATGGTAATGAACACTAGCAAGTAAAAATTATTGGACTAAAGAGTAAACTGTGTGACAGCTTACACTATAGCTTCCATAACAAGATTCTCTCTCTCTTTCTCTCTCTCTCTTTCCCTCTCTTTCTCTCTCTGTATTGTTTTGTTGGTTTCTTTTGATTTTTAGTTATTTTTTTCTTTTAAATTTAATTTTGTTTTCATGGGGAGGTTTCAAGGGCCAAGGGAGGATGTGAGGGGACAGGGAGACAAGTAGAATTGAATGCATGATGTTCAATCCACAAAGAATCAGCAAAAGCTAAAAAAGAAACAAACAATTCACATGTTTGAGGAACTACAAGTGACAGCAGTTGTGCATTTGGTCAAAACAAAAAAATATTAAAAAGATTTACTGGTATTTCAATACTCAGGATGTCTTCCTGAACATATATTCAGAAATGAAGTAAGGAATGCAATCAGAAGTACAGAATTTATTCGTTTTGGGTTTAACTTTTAAGTGTCATACAAATATATACTCACCCACAATAAAAATTTTCTCATTGGAATATTAAATAAAACACTTTTCAAATAAAATCAATAAATATCTAGCTATAGACATGTAAATGTGAGTCCAAAAATGTTCACTTATACAACAAAGCCCCAGTTGGAAGTGCTTATCAATTACAGTATCAAATTCAACAAGGACTTATGATGCTGCCTAAATTAGGAACATGTACAAAAGGGAAACCATAGGAACCCGCCACCTTTGATTAAGAATAGGACAGAGGGAGTTGGAATAAAGGGGTCAGGGTCAAGAGAGAAGATATGGCATGTACACTCACATGCATGTGTATGTTCTACCGGACTGCTTTTGGTCAAAACATAAAACTATCCCTTGGTATGATCAGAAAAAAAGGATAAGAATGAAAAGCGACCCTCAAGAAGAGAACTGTGTAATAAAATCTAATAGAATCAATTATTCTTCAGTAGTTAAATGAAAATATAAGAGAGAGAAAGCCTAACAGAGCTTGAATCAAAATGCAACCATTCTTTTATTAGAATAATAGGAAAGTCTACATGAAGCTTTCAACTGTACATATATACTATATACATCAATCTCTTCAAAATGACAGAGGATTCTCCATGTGCAATTGCCAGATTGATTTCTAAAATTAGGAAATTCATTAATATACATAGTTCTGTTGTTCCTACTGAATTGAATTTATTACAGAACTTTAAGGGACAAATATAAAGTAAATGTGGAAATTGAGTGTCTAGAAGCTCAGTGTTTACCAAAAAATAAACAGTGATTCACTGTGTTGCTTCTAAGAGTTGTCTTAATATACCCACTAGTGATCTTAATATTCATTTAACAAAGGTAATTAAAGCCAATCAGGAAGTTAGCAAACTGAAGATGATTATATGTAGATATGTCTGGGAATCTATTTTTTTCTTTTCTTTTCTTTTATTTCAAGCTTGCTTCACATGTCAATCCCAGTACCCTCCCCCTCCCTTCCTCCCCACCCCTGCCACCTCCCCCAGGCCCACACCCAATCCCCACTCCATTCCTCAGGGAAGGTGAGACCATCCGTGGGGGGATCCTCAGAGTCTGCCATTTCATCCAGGGCAGGGCCCACGCCCTTCCCCAAGAGTTCAGGCTGAGAGAGCATCCCTCACTGTTGGAGGGGCACCCAAAGTCCATCTGTGTGCCTGGGACAAAAACCAATCCACCACCCAAACCCCACAGATTGTCTAGGCCTCCTTACTGACACCTACATTCAGGGGGTCTGGATCAGCAAAAGCTTCTAATGAGAGGTTTTCATGAGCTGCTTTCTCTCTCATACTCAAGAGAAACTAGTCAATCAAATACCTTTATTTTGTGTTGAACATGAAAGGAGATAATTAATAAGTTGACTGCCCAGCATACTAAAAAGTCCTCATATCTGTTTCTTACCAATTGATCATGCTTTACCATAATAATGATAGGTAATAGGATTTCTTATAATTACTTTTTGTAACTGCTATTATACAATGAAATGGAGAAGACACAAAAATAGTTTATAATTTTAATAATACCTAATGTATTATTTATTACAAAGTAAAATAATATGCTGGCAATTTATATTTTTCTTTAATAATTGCAATGTCCACCATAAATTTAAAATTTTACGATATTTCAGTCAGTCTAGCCTGATATGGCTTCAGTATGTGTGTTTCCTCTCTAATCTACACATCTCAAATATTCACAGTGATCCAACTCTATCAAGACATGAGCCACTTAAAAGGATTTTAGGTGTACCTAAACTTTTTACATTGGAACATAGATAGCATTGAAATATACAATCTCCACTGAAGACCATATAATTGAGCTACAAAAAAAAATCAGAAAACAGTGTTTTACATAAGTTAATGAGGTTACTTTGGGGCCTTCCTAACACCTGTGTTTGGCACAAGTAATCAGTAGTTTGAGGGTTGTCCCTGAGAGGTCATGAGTAGATTAAAGTTATCAGTGATGGCATTTATGAAACAGACATGAGAAATCCAGCTTCTCCTTTATCTTGGAAAAGATGCTGCTAGAAGGAATCACTTATGAATCTAAAGTAAGCATTCATTGAATCCTTAATCTGCTGCCACCTTACAGTGGGAGTTCATGTCTCTAGAAGTTGAGAAATAATTTTCTGTTGTTCATGAGCTGCTGAACAAATGGCAGTGTGTCACATCAGTTCACTACTATGGAGCATCTTACTCTTGTTCATGAAATGAACACACACACACACACACAAACACACACACACATGTGTGTTTCTGACATAAGAGAATAAGTTAAAAACTTGAAGAAAACTAAACATCCTAAAAATTCAGAGTTTTTTTTACATTAATTGGACTTGACTCAATAATGTATCTCTCAAGAGAGTACAAAGAATGAATAAAATCCTTCTGATGTTTAGTTAAGTAAGTTACAAGGAAAAAATACGATTCCCACTGATGACTGTAAGATAAAGAGAAATAATATACAGATTACCATTCAATACTGCTTGTTGTGCATCTATGAAAACACTGTTCTGCTGCTGGCAGATAAGTTTCTAAACACAGTAAAACCAAGCTATAAGGAGATTTTTTTTTCTGTATGAGATGACAAGAGAGTAAATGCATGTTATTTCTTACAAATATTTGTTACAAATACAATGAAACAAGGAGAGGTGAGTTTATGGGGTAGTGTCTAATGTCTTAAATATTCTTCAAGTTTCAGTGTGTCTCATGCTCTTTCTTTTATCCTTCCCCTTTCTCATTCTTTCTTCTGAGGCTCCTAACTGATTTTAAGCATAAACTCAGAAGCACATAACCATGTGCAGGGTACGCCAGCTGTGATTATACTGAGCTGTGTGCACTTCAATGGTGCTTCTCTTGGCTAATTGTCTTTTTTCTTTCTGTAAACATATTTTCCTTCTCTTATTATTTGCTTAGGCATTGCAAGGAAAAAAGCTGCTGAAGCAGAGTCTCTCTTCCCACATGGACTGAGTTGTCTGTATGTGTCTTGTAATATATACATGCAGGTGTCTAGTTTATTTATATACATTAAGATTTCCATAATACAGCAGAAGTCTGTTCAAAAGCAAATGCTTGAGTTCTCTTCTTAAAAATATTGCTTGTTCTACAGATCTTCTATTCCTATGTTTGCATTTTGTAAAGGTTCACATTGATCTTTTACAAAACAACATTGTTGTTTATCATGGTTGTTTGTCAAAATATTACTAATTGGGTATTTGTCAATGAAAAAATTCTATTATATACTACTACAAATAAATAATATAATAAATTTATTATAATGTAATCTAATGTAAATTCAATATATAGAATTTGTTTTAAACTTCACTACTATGGAGCATCTTACTCTTGTTCATGAAATCTTAATTTCTTGCCATCTTATGTTTTTGCTTAACCCCTTTAATGGTCTCCTAAATGAATTTTTAGTTTTCCAGCTATTACCAGGTAAATGTTGTAAAACAGTATTGTATGTAAGCCACACCTTTTAACAATTTCTCACTGTTTTATTGAGTCCTTAGGGCCAGAGCTTTTCCCCAATAAAGCTGTTTACATCCTTCTCTGAGTGATCCAAGTGCCTTCCTTGCCTTCCTGCTGCATAGATTATAATGTATTGGAAATGACCTGCCTTGGTTGTCTCTCTCAACATCGAAGAACATTCTCCTTCACTATAGTGTTTGTTGACTATTTAGTAAATGAGAGAACGGCTGCCATTGGCCTGACAACAAAAGTGCATGCCAACTGTAGACTGTAGAGCAATCAGCTACTTTAAAAAATGTTTTTAATAATACTCTGCTTAAAAGTCACTTTTGTATAAACCCATTGGTGCAAACTGCATTTTTCCCAAGCTATTTTTGTGGTTGATGATGGTTTGTTTTCTAAGACATTATTTTTCGTAAATATATTCATGGACCACTTCCTCATAAGAATGGTTGTCAGCACCCAGATTACTGATTACTGCGAAGATTAGGCTCATCTGAAGTTCCTCTCCTTCACACACCAAGAATCAGGAAAAGAAGGGTTTAAAGGTAGAATTTAGATGGATTAATCAATCTGTGTTTAGAATTCCTGGTTCTAGATTTCCTAATGTGTTAGTTGAAGAGTTGTTTGGCTCCTCTCAAACATCAACTATTTTTGCTTTTTAATTCTCCCTGCTGTCTCATTTTTTTCCATTGCAATTCTTTTTTTTAATGTTATTTTATTTACTTCGCATACCAAACAGAGTTCTCCCTCCCTTCCCATCCATCTAACTTTGTAAGAACCCATCCTCACAAATGTCTTAAACATTGAATGCCACCTTAGTATCTGCTTCCAGAAAACCCCACAGGCAGCCAATATTCTTCCTTTCTGCCTACATCAGACTAGTTTTATGGTCAGAACGCATTTTCTCTGTCTCTAATTGAACTTATCCAAATTCTGTCTTAACAGCCATTTTATACTTTAGCATATATTTTCTGCATGTACATATTTTACCTGAATGTACGTTTTTGTACCATATTCACACATGGTTCCCAAACAGGCAAGAAAACAGTATGGAGCAGTCTATAACTGGATTTACAGATTTTTGCGGGCCACAGTGTACATTCCTAGCATTGAAGCTGAGTCTTCTCTATGAACAGCAGTCGCTGTTACCTGCTGAGAAGTCTCCTGATCCTCTTAAGATATGCTTCAAGTGCTTGCTCTTCCTTTCTATCCACAACAAGTAGAAGAACACTAAAGTCCCTAACATTAAACTGACAGAAAACAGAATATTTAATTATAGGCTTTCATTTTTTTCCCAAGACAGAATCTCTGTGTTGTTTGAAGCCTGTTCTGGAACTCCCTATGTAGATCAAGCTGGCCTAGAACTCACATAGATCTGCCTACCTCCGTCTCCCAAATGCTGAATTAAAGGCATGCAAAATTAACATTCAGCACAAATTTTTCATTTTTTATGTCACATTTCTGATAATTTTAAATGTTGTTTTGTAAACATTATCCAGCCAAGAATGGTGATGTGTTCTTGCAGTTGTTGCAAGAAAGTAGAAACAAGGAAATCAGAATCTTGGGATGATTCTGGACAATACGACAATACCAAGTCTTCTCTCAAACACACACATACACTCACACTCACATAAAATGATCCAGAACTCCCCACTATCAGATATGTATCCAAAGGAAAGTATATGGATGAGATAACTTCCCTCCTATCCCTTTTTTAATCCTAGTCAAAGTAGCCAAAGAATGGGAGTAATTTAAGCATCTATCCGGTCCACTTATGGATACATTAAGGAAAAATGGTTCAGTTATTCAATTAATATTAGTCATAAGAATGAGTGAGATCATTTCATTTGACAACAAAATTGAAACTGATGATCCACTGTTAAGTGAAATAATGCAGTCAAAGAAAGAAATGTTCCATGTGTAATCTAAATAGTTGATCTTCCAGAATTTGAGATGTGAAAGTGCTTAATAGAGGCAAAGGCAAGTAGAAATGAGGAAGCTGATTTGTCAGTATTAAGTTAAATAGGAGAAGAAATTCTGTTGTATGATAATAAAATAAGAGTAATGGAATATAGTGCAATAAGCTATAGCAAAGGATTTTCATATTTGTTTAGCAGAGATATGTTTAATGTGAGATCCTTATACCAGAATAAATGTGTTAATACCTCACCTGCTACTTCATTAATATACTATATAATTTTAACATCTTTATGCATAAATTAGAGTAAGTTTAACTAAAAATAACAAATAGCTAGGATGGTGGTATGGGTCTGCAATCCCATCTACTTTGAAGAATGAATTGGAAGTATTATCTATCTGAGCCCCTGGGCTTGAGACTGGCTTGGGCAACATAGAAAGAAACCTTGTCTCAAAAAAATAAATGTACAAATACAGCTACTTCTTATGCAAATTTTGGTACATGCAATTTGAATGTTTTATTTTTAGGAAGTTCTACAAAGGAGAGTTGAGTTTAGGACCATTCTTATAATTTTGACTCACTATTTGCATATAAATTGAGGTGTAATTTTTAAAATCCCACAGCCAGGAGTAGCACAAAATGCCAATTAATGTGAAATCAGCCAGGATAATGTAGTAAAATGAAGTCTAAACAATGTAGCAGCTAACACATCAATATCTCCAAATTATATTTAAGAGAATCAATTCTGTTTGTTTGTAATGTAGTAAAGTAGAATTCAGGGCTCTCTTCATAAGAATTCTGTTTTAAGTTACTAGTGCTATTTCAGTAGCTGGCTGTTAGCACACATAATAAAATTACACTGAACGCTCTACTTTGAGGAGATGGGTGGTCTGCTCACTCACTGTCAAAAATAGGCATATTTTTTCTATATCCTTTTTCTATGAAAGTGGAAGATTATGGGGGAGTCTATTTGGATGTTTTATTTCCTCACAGTTCCTTCAAAGTTTTCAGTTTATTCTAGTAATTGTGGTATAAGCTGGCAGGACATTTATTAATAAATCTAAAAGAAAAATGCTTTAAGGAATATTGTCTTCTAGATATGAATGTGATGTTAAATTAAATGCTCTAAAAATACAATGATGGTGTATATTCAGAAATGAAAAGCTACTTCAATTTTCTACATGCCTTTCCACTGACTAGGGCAGAAGTGGAGTTCAGTTACAATGTGTTGCTTTATTATTAACATGCTCAGAATTAGAAGGCACCCACAGAGATGCATACATGTATGTACACACACACACACACACATTCAATGGGGGATGTCCTTCTGTAAGCTGTGAATATATGTTTCTCTTATTGGTTGATGAATAAAGCTGTTTTGGCCAATGGACAGGCAGGATGTAGTAAGGCAGGAAGTAAAGGCAAGTAACTGTATCATGAGAATTCTGGGAAGAGGAACACAGAGAGACATCATGTAGCTGTTGAGGAAGAAAGGGACCTAGGCATCACCAGGAAGCTAAGACCAAGTGGAGACATACAGATTAATAGAAATGGGTTAATAATTAAGAGAGACCTATCCAGTAAGAAACCCAAGACATCAGTAAAACATTTTATAATTAATATTAGCCTAATTGTGTTTATTTGGGAAGAAATGGCCCCTGACTGGACCAGATGGGACAGAAACTTAGACACACACACACACACACACACACACACACACACACACACACACAAATATTCTGTTCTTTAAACTCACAGTAACTGCCTAAGTCTATCAATCTTAGGAAATATTAATTCTGTATACTTTCTTAACTGCTGTGCTTTCCCTCTACTTCTAATTGGGTGGTGTGATATTTACTTCAAGTCCCTTTATAAGATCAGCACACTAAGTATAATTTTAATTCTTGCTCTAACACTTTCTTGTGTTCTTGTGTAGTGAAATTGTTTTTTGTCAGAAATATACACATTGATGTTAGCTAATGTACTGATTTTCCTATATAGTCTTAATATAAAGCAAGACTATAATGAAATAAGGGGGTAGCTGCAGCTCTCTCTTTCTGTTGGTGTTGTATTCGTAATCAATTTGGAACATAGGAAATTAAGCCAGAGAGCCCATATTCATGATGAAATCATGATGAAAAATCCACCTCAGACAATCTTCTGAGCATCTACAAGAAAATTTCCTTTGTTCTCTATTGACACCTTGTCTTTAGGAAAGTAGCAAGGGTCTTGAAGCAGGCTAAAATAAATATATTTGATCCATTATTCTATATAAGAGACTCTCAAAAGACAGATGCTTTTTGTTATCTTAATGGACAGTATACCATATTTTCAGAAATACCTTGGCATATACTTGTAGTCCAAGGGAAGAGGAATTTCCCCTGAGATAAGAGCAAACACACTCTTGAAAGGAATCCTAGGCACAAGGATTAGAAAGATAACTCCAAGCTTCATTTCTTTTATCTTATCACATCTCTGCTCCCTCACAGGAGCATAGAAGTTAAGTTCTGTTTAAAAGAACACTGCATTGGAGCAGCAGACAGGGAAGCAGAATTTCTTCCCAATTTGTTAGGGGTGATTAGGATGGAGAGACTGGCTTAGGAACACTTTGAACATATGCAATTTATAAAATTGAAATGGCTTGTTTCAAAATTGTTTTAAGTGTGGCAATAGGGACTCATAATCAATTTGAAATAGGCGCTTTTAAAATTTTAGCAGAGAAAATATTGTGTTGTGGTGCAATTGACACCAAGAAAGGTACTATGATCCAAACCAGTACGAATTTTTTCAAACTATTGAGATTTCTCACAGTAAATGCCAAGAGTACCCACAACCCCATCACCTTGATCATGATCAACAGTTAGTTCTTTAGAACAAGCAGCAATTTGATGTCATAGAATGAGTTGTGAAGTTTTAAATGAGGAGATGGCCTCAAACAGAGCGATCCTGGGACTTATGACCTGTCTTGAGTTATAACTTAATTTATGAAGAACAAAGCTCACTATAGCTGATTTTGCTCTCTCTCTCTCTCTCACTCCTCTCTTTCTCTCTCTCTCTCTCTCTCTCTCTCTCTCTCTCTCTCTCTGTGTGTGCATGAGTGCATGCACTTGTGTGCATGCATATGTGTTGGAGCTCTAAAGGAGCAATGCACTTTATTTACACTGTTGTGATAACTCAGGAGACTGGGGGACTGATACATAGCACTGTTAATATAAAAAAATATAGAAAACCACTGAGAACAGTAAACTTGAATATGTTTAAATAAAACATTTGATATAGAAAAACAAGAACCTTGATAAATAATAGATTGATTTAAGTGAACTCTTTTTAAAGTAG
Source organism: Mesocricetus auratus (assembly GCF_017639785.1). Lineage (NCBI taxonomy): Eukaryota > Metazoa > Chordata > Mammalia > Rodentia > Cricetidae > Mesocricetus > Mesocricetus auratus. The sequence continues at coordinate 4,606,807 of NW_024429207.1, read as the reverse complement.
AAGACGAATCAGTAATCCTACCCAACTGTAAATCCTACCAACTACAACAATGGCTGGCACAGCAACATACCTCCATGGGCATTCTGAATGTGGCCAACATCTGTCTGATTATACTTCCTGCCTGCTTGCGGGGAGGAGATTCATCTTTGGTACTGTGAACCCAGTCAACCCCATCTGGCTTAGAAGACCATGGACTTTAGAGGCACATCTAAGCAGAGAACCATGTCTAGCTATCCACCTGTACAATAAAACAAATATTTGTAAAACAATCTGTAAAATAATGTAATTTCTAATTGTATTCTAAATACTTATCCAAATATCCACAAGTAAATCTGGGTATCTGGATAAGAAACCTCTTTGCAACAGATGGAGACTACTGCAGCGATTCACAGATGCTTAAAAGGCAGAGATTGAGTGTCAGAGTGGTGCCCAACTTCAGGTGAAATATCTGCAATGAAACCATCAGATCTAAAGGTCAGGGAACATCTTAGAAGTGAAGGTATAAAATTTTCAAGTATTAGAGGATCAACGCACATACTGTTAGACATTATCCTCAAGACACAACAGGAAAAATGTACCCATGAACTTCAACAATACGTTTCCCTGAACAAGATTTGCATAATGACAGTATCAGTTGTCATACCGAAGTTAATGGGGGATACCCGACTCGATACTATCCCTAAGTGAAGAGTTACAGTAGATGAGATGGGGAAAATCAGTTTATGCCTGAGGCTACCTCCCATATTGTTTGCCCAATCCTAAGTGATTGTAATTGGACACATGTACCTATGTGCAACAAACACTAAATGAACTCAATTGATTGTACATTCAGGTATATGTTTGTGTATGTAACAATGATAATTAAAGAAAAAGTAGCCATTAATTTGGAACAGAGAAAGGAATAAGGAAGTAAGAAGCAGCACGAGTGATATAGATGCAGAACTCATATCTCAAGAAAATTAAACCTAAAAATTTTAATTGATTATTTTATTGTTGTATGTACATGTATGAATGTTGAGAATTAACTAAAATTTGGAGTGTAAAAGAGACTGAAATGTTCTGTCACTTCTGAAACAAAATGTGCTATAGTGTACTATTTGTGCATATTAGCTGGAAGCTACAGGTTGACATAATTTGGTTTAACATGAATGAAGGTTAAACACATGTCTGCCCATGGAAGATTGAGATGGACAATTGGTGACTTTCCGAATCACTCTCCACTTTCATGTTTGAGACTCAGGCTCTCACTGAAACAGGAGCTCACTGATTCTGTGAGGGTGGCTAACACTCGACCAGCACTAGGGTTAAAGAGGCATGTTGTAACACCCCGTCCTTTCATGTGGGTCCTGAGAAATCTACCTTGGATTCTCATGGTTGGGTATAGCACCCTACCAACTGAATCATCTCCCCATCTCAAGAGTATGAAAAGATTTTATGAACTGTTTAAAGGAAGTGCACTTTTAGACTTTAAGTACTAAAAAGATCTTATATAATTCCATTATCCAGATATAGGAAATGAGGTACATTTGTCTCAAATATTGTTCATAGCATTTAATTGCTAAGTTCTGGAAAAATGTACTTGGCAATGACATTACTTATAAGGTATCTCTATGCCATGGACTCACAGACAATATTTCAGCAGGATTCATAACAAAGCACATATATTCATTTTCTTTAATAATCTATTAGAGGCCTGTGCAAGAAAAAAGAAGTAGTGGTTCTTTTAAAGTCTTCTATAATTCAGATCTTGTCGCTGTGAACTAACCCTGTGGTCAATTAAATATGAAGTAGTGCAGTTTTTATGTGTTTTTGAGTATACTGGACCTTAAAGCAAATATTATTTCATGATATGTTAATAACATAAGGGATTTTACTAGCAATATTTAGTGGAGCATATGGTCACCTAAGGCTATAACTATTTGCACAGAAGCAGAGACAATCTCAGATGATTTAAACCATAACTTTTGGTCAAAGCCATTAGCACAGTCTGTTTAGGTAGAGCAGTGCACAACAGATGACTATGAATATTCTTTAAAGTTTCAACTGCAATACTGCTTCAAAATGTCCCTTTCTGTATAAATGCCATGTTTGAACTGTGAATTGCAAACTATGTGTTTCTATTTTACTGAATTATAACCACAATCTAATCCATAATAGAACCAAGGGTTTATTTTTAAATCCATATCCTGAGGAACAATTAGAAAGAAACACAAACTTTTTTATTGCTAAAATGATTTACTATTCATGTTAGTACATAAAAATATCATCAAATTTCAAGAGAGTCTCATTGTGTCATTGAACTTAGAAATCAAGCCAAACCGTGAATCGTAAGATGTCAGGTCTGTCAACTAGTGTGATAGAATCCATACGGCAGTTGCTCTTAAGGATAACAAGTCAAATCAACCATTCAAAAAAGAACTTATGCTTACCACTTTTGACTTTATTTGAAAAGCTATGGAATTTAGATTCCTTGTCCTTTTTCTGTCTTTTACTTTATACAGTCAATGTGTAGGATGACTTTTATTAACATATATATGATTGCTGAAGTAACATCAGCCAGTAAGAGTTCCTGTTTCCCAACTGTAATAATAAGCACATTCAATTCTTATATCCACAGTAGAAGAGAATCAACTCTTGAAATTTGACTGGGATATGCACATCTGTATTTGGGCATGCCTGCATGCAAATGAGTACATGCATGTACACACACATGCAGGCACATATGACATATGTGCATGAACAAACACACACAGTATGATCTTTTTCTGTTTTATATTACTTGAGTGACGCTAACCATAATTAGGTACTTGGGATAAATTAACTCTTAATTATAATTTTTTGTTTGGTTTTTACAAGACAGGGTTTCTCTGTATTGTTTTGGAGGCTGTCGGTCCAGCCCGGCCTCGAACTCACAGAGATCTGCCTGCCAGTGCCTCCCGAGTGCTAGGATTAAAGGCGTGCACCACCACCGCCCGGCTTAATTATAATATTATTATGGTATAAAAGTTTAAATCACTTTTAAATCTAATTTATAGCTTATTATGATTACTCCATCTCTGGTAATCTTCTGCTATTGTGCTTATAGAGTTTATGATATAAATTTTTTATGTTTTGATCAATACGTGGTATTAAAACAACTTAACTGTTACTATTATGGTTTAATTTAAGTGCCATTATAGGTCTAGCAATTTAGTTCAGTTCTTTGAGTTCAAAAATGAAAAAAAAAGGTTTTAAGAAAATAGTATTTAAAAGAGGATGTCACGCTTCATGAATTTTAAGATCCAAGTGTACCAGAGTTTGCATGTTGTTTTTCCAGAATACTTGAGATTTTAAAAGCGAAGGGACTAGACCCTCACCCAGGGCCCACTCGGCAGCCATGACAGGCTACAAAATGACCCAGTAAGACATAGGCCCTTGACTCACAAGGATGTGCAGAGTCCCCCAACCTTGCCATAACTTACCCTAATTACTGGGAAGCAACTATCAGACACCTTCCACATGGTAAGGAACCAATCATAAGTTAGCTAATGGGTCCTGAATATGCTTTACTGATAATAATGGAATGCAGTAGGTAGCAACAGTCTTTGGATGTCCTCCAGGCATAGCAACCTTTCTTCAGTTGACCAATCAATTCAGGACAGGTTCCTCTAGTACATAGGTGCACCAATCCTGAGATTGTTACTATGGAACTAGCAGACCCCCAGAAAGCCCTCTTGCTCTACTCACAACGTAGGTCCTGCCCCACTGCTGTTCAAGGTCTCTCCTACTCCACAGGCTGTGTCGGATGGTAATTAAAAAAGACTCTTTGAGCTGGGCAGTGGTGGTGCATGCCTTTAATCCCAGCACTCGGGAGGCAGTGGCAGGCGGATCTCTGTGAGTTCGAGGCTGGGCTGGACCGATAGCCTCCAAAACAATACAGAGAAACCCTGTCTCGAAAAACCAAAAAAAAAAAAAAAAAAAAAAAAAAAGACTCTTTGGTTTTACATTGGATCTGGTCTCTTGGTGATTTTTGGGGTCCAGACTTTGGGCATAACAAAAAGTAGTGCTTTGGAATTAAAATTTTGCTATGACTATCAGAATATTTGTGTGTAGCTCTTGAGATTTTTGGAATAGATCCTGTTGTTTGAATCTCCAATGTTTCCTGGGGCTAATTTGTTTAAGACTGGCTGCTAGCTGATAGGCTTTGGGAAAGTGCTTATCTGGGTCATAAGGCAGATCTACTTTTAGCCTTTTGAGGATTTTTCACACTGATTTCAATAGACACTACAGAAAACCTTTCCAACAGTGAATGTGGCTTCCTATTTCTCCTCATCCTCAACAGCTTTGATGCTAGCTGTTTTCTTGTTTTTAGCCATTCTGATGGGGTATGATGAAATTTCAGAGTAGTTTTCATTTGCATTTACATAATTTCTAATGATGTTCAATAGTATTTGAAGTACTTTTTAGCAATTTCCATCTTTTGAAAATTCTGTTTAGATCTATAGTCCATTTATTAATTGGTTCATCTGTTTTCCTGATTTTTGGTTTGATTTTGAGTGTTTTACATATTTTTAGATACAACTCCTCTAGTACAGGTATAGTTGGAAATTATTGTCTCCAGCTTTGAAGGCTTCCTTTTCAGCTGATTATTTCTTTTACTGGAAGGAAGCTTTTTAGTTTTATGCGGTCCCATTGGTCAAGTAGCGTTTAATACTCACTTAAAGGCAGACCTATTCAGAAAGTCATTTCGTATGCCTATTTTTTTGTTGAGTACTGCTCATGTTTTCTTCTAGCAGTTTCAGCATGAGTCAGCTATACTTCTCCTAGTCATAGGCACAAAGGACTTGACAACTTACTCCACAGGAAACGACTCAGCCATGCCCACTGCCACTGATTACACACAGCCCCAGGAGGTGAAAATGACCTCACTGTTTTTCAACAGCAATAGAAAATAAAACAGTGACACATAAGCATAATAGGACAATGCAATTAAAGGATGTAAAGAAAATGAAACATGTAAGTAAAAGTATGGAACTAGAAACTGCTAGACTGATGTAATCCATACAGGGAGATAAAGGAGGGGATAGTAGAACACATGTGCATTGAAGGAAAGAAAGGGGTAAATAGGAGAGGTGTGGCTTTATCTGAGGAGGAAAGTATGGAAATACTAAGGAAGATGGAGCAAGGAAGGACAGATGCGACTAAGGGTGTTTGAAGAAATATAGGGTATGTTTTATATTTTATATTCCATAAAATATAAGTTATGCAAGTGTATGTGTATACAAAAATATAGTTTTGCCACTTGAAGTGGTAATTATCACTCACAGAGTCACAGAGAGTGTCTGATAAAAACCTCAGTGTTAGGCGCAGGAAACCTGCGTTGGAGTTGCTGAAGGCAACATTAGAGACTCCTCCAAACAATAAAGGCTTCCCATATTATCCTTGTTCACTTCCTGTGAATTGAATGTCTGCTGCTGAAGAAATTGCACACATCAGACACAAGACTTGGAAGAACTGAGCTGTAACTAACCTGAAAACTTCCTTGATGAAAACTACTTACAGTGTCTAAAGCTAGTATGTCAGCTGCCAAGGGACAAAAAGGAATCCTAGTCCTACCTAGCCACAAAGCTTATAAACTACAATAAACAGTATTATAAGATAATCATAAAGGTGCAATAACGGCATATCTTTGGAGTAACAACAGCCATCTAAGTGGATGTAAGACAAATAAACTAGAAGGGGATTCAAGCCTGGTACTTAAAACCAAGTCAACTATGCATGGTTGGTATGGTCATGAACCCCAGGTAAGAATCTATTTGTGCTGGCTTCCTAAACCAGGATAATTTCTAACTACATTCTAAATAATTCTACATTATTATCCTTTTACCCACATATATGTGTACTTCACACCCCTTATCAAATATACTTCTGTTTGCAATAGATGAAGGTCATTATAGACAACTGGTCAAATTTCATAGAAGAGTGGAGTGCCTGTTCTGAACTGATACATCTATAACACAACCACTACCCCTAAGGCTCAAGCAAAATTGAACAAAAACAGGGCTGAAAGATTTTAGATGCCAGATAACCAGGATTTCTGCCACAGGATACTCTTTTCTACATAGCAAGGAAACTTTATTTATAAAATCTCAACAATATGATCACCTAAACAAGACCAGCACAGTCATAATATGGTTGACATGCTAGTGGGGACAAGGGGAATCTCACAAGGTACCACTTTGGAAATTTCTCTCCCTTCGGGTTGCTTTGTTCATCCTGCATATGAGGGCTTTTGTGTTTACTTACTGTGTCTTGTTTTGTCTTATTTGGCTGTCTTTTTTTGGGAGGCCTGCTCCATTCTAAAGAGGAAATGGAGGGGAACTGGATCTGGGGGAGAGAGATGGTTGGCAGTAGCTAGGAGGAGTGTGGGGAGCGTATGTAGTATATGAGAGAAGAATCTATTTTCAAAAGAAAAGAAGGAAATACAAGAAAGTTAGGAAGGAAGGAAGAAGGAAAGACGGAAGGAAGGAAAGAAGGAAGGAAGATAAACTACAGGCAATTAGTGGCTGTTGACACAGGGGCCATCAGGCTTTTTCAAGGATGACCCTGTTAATGGGTTATCTAATCTCAATGTCAGATGTAAACAATACACATATGAGTGTCATGAAATAAACTTGACAGGCTACATTTAGGTATATCTGTGAGAGAGAAAGAGATAGATAGATAGATAGAGAGAGACATAGAGAGAGAGAGACAGAGAGAGAGACAGACAGACAGAGAGAGTGTGTCTGTGTTTGTGTAATATTTTAATAGGTCATTGATTTGCTATAGACTGGGAGGGCACTAGAAGAGCTGAGATGAGAAGAGGGAAGGACAGAAATGATCTAAATACAACACTCGGAGATGAAAGTCTCATCAAGCTTCACATAAAGTGACTGCATAGCAGCTAATCTCAAGAGTGGTTCAACAGAATGGCGGATGCATAATTTGATAGCACTGTTGGGAGGTGTAAGTATCAGGATTTAGGAAATGCATGGATGAGGTAGGTCACAGGGCCTGGAAACTCACATCCGCATCCCTTCCTTTCTTACTGTGCTTTCCCCATCGTGAGAGCACCTTCTGTGTGGTACCCTTTACCCGGCATGACAGTCTTCTACATTCAGGTTCAGAACTAATTGAACCAAGAGACCACAGGCTGAAACCTCAGAAACTGGGCCAAAATAGACCCTGCTTATTTTTACATTGTTTCTTTAAAATACCCTGTTGTTGTGACAGCAACTGATCATTTCTACCCTTCCCCTGCCCATTCCAGTTCTTCTCACATCCCCCATCATGTCTCACATCCATGACTTCTCTTTAAATATTATTGAATACACACACACACACACACACACACACACACACACACACACACACACACACATGCTTTATCCTACCATGGTGGACAGTGATGTAAACAAATAGGCTCTTTGAGAATGGCAAATTGTTAGTGCTAATCATTAAGTATGGAGTGTGTAAGACAGAAGATGCCCCCCAGAATACCGCCTCATCCCTGTGGGTGAGAATAAATCCAAGAGGAGTGCTTTTTCAATCAGTGTCCTTCATTTTGAGTTTGTCATTCTTTTCTTTAAGCTCACCGTAAAGTGCTTCTCATTAATGTGTTTGTTACATTTTTCCTAAATTCTATTGTTAAGCATACATAGGACTGCAGAAGGAAGCCCAACCTGGAGACTCATATCTAGGTAAGCTCTCCTTCCCCCTACAATACTTCCCCAGCCCCATGAAATAGACACTTACAGTTTCTACAGTATGAAGAAATGACCAATAGAAAGAGGTCCTTTATAGAAAGTAATATACAGTCTGAAATTTGCAAGATCTTCAAATTTCCTTTGATTCCTTTGCAACAATTAAAGATGGAATTTATTAGAATTAATACAACGATGTTGGTAAGTTCCCCTGTCCCTCCTCTCTTTCTCCCCTTTCTTCCTCTCCTCCCTCCCCTTTCCTCCCTTTCTTTCTCCCTCTTTTTTTATCTCAGCCAGAAAGATTAAGAATGAGAGATTACAGCTATGGTTCAAAGACACATGACTGACACCAAACAAGTTCTGTTAAATCAATAAAAGAATATATATGCCTGGGCAAACACTGCTTAAAGAAAACTACATAACACAGTGGAAAAATTAAACACAGCTATTTATCCAGTTTTAATAAATTGTTGTTAAAACTTAAATCTGTGTTAACTCAAATCTCCTATACTTTTGGAAGATGTCCTGTAATACCTGCTCATCAAAGAGTAATTGAAACAGAAGAGCTCTTGGTGTTACTGCACAATGGAAACCTCCCTGTAAGTGCTTTTATCTACACTGTCTTTTTTGCCCAGAGAATTGGTGAGCTTTGGTCGACATCAGTTAAAACAAAGAGCTGTCCTGTGGTGGATGCCTCTTTGAAATGTGATTGTGCTTTTCTGTAGAAAGGACACAGATGTCTTTGTCAGATATTATCTAAAGATTGATGTAAATTGAATTGTATGTTTCTTACATTAAAACATGGAAACCAAAATAATTGTGACCAAGATTTAATAATATGTCATTAAAGTATTTTTCCTATGCCTCTAATATACTCCATTAACTTGACTGAAAGCCATTTTGGAAGTTCTCTGGTTTGTGAATATTTAATTGTCTTTTGAAATCCTGTTTTTTAATACTAGTAACCTAAGTAGACATAGTTTTAATTTATAATTACTAATTTGATTATGTTTCTTATTTCAAAAAAATATTGTCAATCACAGAACAAATTTCAGGAACAGAAAAATACATAAAAAGTATAACACCAACATGAAAATACTAATTTTGTTTTGAAAAATATTACAAATTTTTGCTTCAAAAACAAAATATTATATTAATAAATGATTCACTATTCAACAAACAAAGGTATTTATAAACTAGTCTTATGTAAAATTTCCTTAATATTTTTTAATGCTTTCCAAGATAGAATACTACCAACTTCCAAATTAAAGTTGACTAAAAGCAGTTTTAAAACATTAAGGGAAACAGTGTTTTCTATGTAGTGTAGACACCTAGTAAAGAAAAACGTGACTTGATAAGATTCAATTTCAATGTTACAAACATTTCTGCATTTTGTATAAAATAATTCTTTATGATTGAACTGTCACAATCATATTGTCAATTATTGCTGTTTCATGAAAAGTCTTTTAGCATTTTTAAACTAAGATTAAATAAAATCATATGAATTGTCACCTTTTATAAAAGAAGCTTTCACATTCATGATGAAGTACCCCACACTGACCAGGAGAAAGTCACCCCATTTTGTTTTTCTCTTGCTCTCATTTTTAAAAAGAATATTCCCCAAAACTTCATTTGTCTGTGACAGCACATCAACTGTCTTCCAAGGATGCACTTCTATATCTTCTATTATCCTTCATATTTTATTCCACTGCATGCCTATAATGTGAACATGTTGTGAGCTTCTGTTTCTTAAATTGTAAAGGAAAGTCTCTCTGTGTCATTTAGTGAAGTTCAGAATGATTTACAGTGTCCAGGAAGACAGACACATGCCCTCACCTTAAAGATCTGGCCAATTACACATAAAGAAGTTATTTTCATGCACTTTGCAAACTTCTTTGGTCCTTCCTTCTTGTTGTTATAGAAAGCAGACCTGCATATGTGAGAGGTAAGTATTTCAGATCCTTGAGGAAAAAAAATGAGCAAATCAATTAAGAATAATTAGCTTAATGTCTAAAAATGTAGTAGATAAGTTAAGGAGTATTTAGCAGACAGCTTCATGCCTTGAATCTACATACTTGGGATCCTCTGGTAAACACTAGAAATTACAAAAGAATAATGGATTCTCTTTGATTTTTTTTAAATCACAAATCACAAAACGGCAGCAGAAAGTTACAACTTTGAAGTTTCTTTTGACAGTTAAAATAAGTCATTGTGTTCTTTATCTTAGACATTTGGCATTTGTTGAATTGCATGATTCATATAATGGAACATAAACAAAACATGCTTATAGGATTCCTCAATTCAATGTGAATACCTGTTAACACCTTTGCTCAAATTATTTCTGGAAGGCATAAATTTCACTTTGTGGGATATAATACATATGTATGACTGAAGAGTTTTCTTTCATATTTAAGCCTTTGATTTTATAACATCCTTGAAATCCTTGAAAGTACCTGTCAATAAAATGATTTTTTGTGGTTTTTGTTCTTTGAGGATCTAAAATGGGGATCTAGGCCACATGATACAAGAGAAGTAAAGGAATAGGCAGGAGGGTCTTTCCCCATGGGCATGAATTCCTTCAGTTACACAGCGGCAACCAAAGTTACAGACCAATGAATTCTGCTCCAAATCTGCTCCCCATCAGACCTTACAAGACAGACCTAGGAAGAGCTTGCTGTCTTCTTTATATCAGTGCAAACTAATGATATTTTCAAAAACCTATTCCATGCTAATGATTTTTCACATATTAAAAAATTAAAGGTTCATTCAAAATATTCAAATACTCAAGGAAATTCCTTTAATTTGAAGTTATAAATAGTACAGATATGTTTTTGATGAATAGTAATTTATATTAGCAATGCCATAAAGTATGAAATTCTTTTCATAACAAAATTATGCATAAACTGGTAAGTGTTGCATACCTTAAAATCAAATAAATGAAGATCATTGTTTCTAGAAACTTCCTATTCTAACAGAAAGATACATGTTTTCTTGACCGATGATACCCAGTCTAACAAAATTCTGATGGGTGAAACAAGGATATAAGTTACACAACACCCCAGGTGTAGGATGAATACTTGCAAGCCAGTCTTACTACCAGAAATCAAATAAGACAACCAAAAATATTTATTAATAAAACATAAACAATTAGTTTAAATATGGTGTGAGTTTTACTTCCTATTTTTCTGGGCATTACAACATTTAGGGGATAGTTTTCCCAAAATTGAAACTAGTCTGGCATTTGCATAGTTACTGTTACAGCTAACATTCTACACAAAGAATATAAGACTCCCTGTCTTTTAAGGAATGTAGAGAATAGAAAACGAGAGCAGGAAGAGAGACAACAACATTTGTAGCCAAATTGACCTTTAGCTTCATTTCTGAAAGAATGTTAGAATCAAGGTGCCAGTAACATACAGAAAGGTCGGCTGTGCATTGGTGGCGCATGCCTTTAATTCCAGCACTTGGGAGGCAGAGGCAGGTGGATCTCTGTGAGTTTGAGGCCAGCCTGGTCTACAGAGTGAGTTCCAGGACAGCCAAACAAAACAATACAGAGAAACCCTGTTTTGAAAAACCAAAAAAAAAAAAAAAACGAAGAAGAAGAAGAAGAAGGAGAAGGAGGAGAAGGAGAAGGAGGAGAAGGAGGAGAAGAAGAAGGAGGAGAAGGAGGAGAAGAAGAAGAAGAAGAAGGAGGAAGAAGAAGAAGAAGAAGAAGAAGAAGAAGAAGAAGAAGAAGAAGAAGAAGAAGAAGAAGAAGAAGAAGAAGAAGAAGAAGAAGAAGAAGAAGAAAATAATGAAAGGTATGTTTTCACCATCTACTTCTTGACCATATTGAAAATCTAGGTGCCATACATTTTCAGAAAATCAGACCCCTCTCTGGATGTTTAGCTTACTCTGAAGGATTGGCTGTCAAAATGAGGCTTTATAGTGTTGTGATGCATGGCATAGTACACAACATATTCCCAACACTCTGAGGCTGGTCCAGGAAGGAACTACAGGCACAAAAAATATCATGGTCTGCTTGAGTTACATAGCAAGACTCTGTCTCAATGGAAAGAAAAATAGTCCCATGTTTTAGAAGTTTACATCATATCTATTGTAAACTCTCTTCCCACAGACCTATGGATTCTTATAATTCATTGAGCATTTTACTTTAATCATGAAAGTGCTATAAAAACCAATACCCATCAAATAATATTGTTTGTAATTATTGATCAGTCTAAAGAATTATGACTTTTAGATTTCCAGTTAAGTACATTTTAGAGTATGGCTACACGAAAGAATAAATTGAATGAATGAATACAAGAGAGATTAAATTCTTGTCTAGATATAATTTGGAAATTTAAACATGGATAAATGCTATTAGGAAAATTAATAATGAGCAACTACAGAAATAATAATTAGAATTTCCCAAGTGAATTACACAACTCGTACTTAATCATCTGGGCAAGTATCCAATGTCATTTTTCATGTAAAAATAAGGTGGAGACTATGTACTTTTTTCAGAATTTTAAGAAATAATTAGTGTGAGGACTGAATGCTGTTTCTTCAATGTGTGATGTAAAATTTAGTCCTCAGTCCTTTAAACAAAGAAGTTACTTTGGTTTTAAGAAACAAATAATGAATGGAATAGTCATCCCACTGTGTCCTAATAAGTTATCAAGTTGTCTTTCATTAAGTTCATTCATTTTATTACCATTTTTACATTTTATTCGTCTGTTTTTCTTTAACATAAAAGATCTTTCGTGTTTGTATTGCAATATTTTTTGTGTTAGAATTTCTATGTCTCTATATATTGGTAGATTGGGGAACATAAATCAATGCCTGTTTTTGTTAAAAAGCGAAAAGAGTCAAGAACATTGATTTTTATGAGGGAAGTTAGAAAAATGATATCACAAATGGTAGCAGTATTAAGAGACACAACCATCCCCAGTCCATTAGCTTTCTCAGAACATTTTATTGCTTGTTCACATTCTGCCCAGACTCTCCACCATATTCATGGAAAGACACTAAAATATCACAAATGTACAAAGCTATAAACAGCACATTGAACAATGAGGATTGGAGTTTATCATGATCAATGGGGTCCAGAAGCTTTAACATAACACAAAAGCTTCTGTGCTCAGTGTCTCCAAAAGAATAATAAGGAACAATGCTGGTTCCTGTTTCACTGGGGTTTGAGTAGGGCCCTTTTTGTCCCTTAATTTCCCTAATTAGTCTCAATTGTGTTCTCCCTCTAAGTTAGCAGGCCAAGATAGTATCTGCTTTATTGCCATGGGAGAGAAACTCAGTCTTACTGCGCATTATTAGATACTCTACTCTCTCATTTAGAATCCTATTAAGTTTCCCCTTGGCGTTTTCTAAATCAATTAGTTTTAGCCTTACCCTTCTTAATATGCTCCTTTTGGAGGCTCCTAATTTTAGTCCCTAACTCTGGTATTTGTAGCTGCCTTTCTCTTTCCTTTTGGGCAAAGATTTCAATCAATTTTCCTGGCAATACTGCTTTGCTAGCATTCCACAGAGTCATATCTGTGACCTCACCATTATCACTGTCTGCTAAATATTCAGCCCATATGTCTTTGGGCTTTTCCCTAAACTATTGCTGCTGAAGGAAGTAATTATTACTTTACCATCTTAGCACTCCCTTGTTGCTTTTCAAGGGAAATAATTCCACACCCAAGTGAATCATTGCAGGGTCCTGAACGAGTTCTTGTCAACAGAACAGCAACTTTACCCTCCATCTCTACTGGGAATAGAGAGACGAAAATGGTTTGGAGAAAGAAGGAATGGTTTATACAACAAAACCTGGATTGTGGCTATGAGTGTACTTACTTGTTTTAACAATCAATATTGATGCCAAATAAATTTTTTAGTTATAATAACTCAAAAATAATTTAGCACAATGAAGCATATCACACAATTAGTAGAGAATTTATTTGTAAGCATATGTAGACATTGGTTTATGGATTTCTTTTTCCAAACATATATAAATTATACACAGAGAAATTATTTACTCCTGTTAAAATAAATGCAGAAAAGATCATATATATACTGTTTGATTATAGTTAATTGTGGGCTAGATTAATTTGCAAGTTGGTGTTTTCCAGAATTCTCTGTAATCCTCAAATATCTATTATAAAGGTTACTAAAAGCTACTAGTACATTTGCATTAAAGTAATAAAATGATACATATTTTATTTACCTATGTAATGTAAACTGGTTGCCTATGAAGCTAGGAATATTTAATTTAGTTCCTTGAACTTTATGTTTCTAAAATGTGATATTCTAGACATGCATCGCTTTTTATTTGAAACACATATTTCCATATATTTTTAAACATTTTAAATGTGGAAATGGGTAAATATGTGGTAATAGTAGATAATGGCATGTGAATGGAAAATCAATAAATTGTAGGAAAGCTGGCTGAAAACACACATATGATTATGTATGTACTTTAAATCAGTAGTATATGAGACCACAGTAAAGTGCTTTATATTTTAAATAATGTTTAAAGAACTTGAAGTAAATAATACTCTTGGTATCACATTTTATTTCAATGACCGTATTGCACATTGTTTACACTGGTTGGGAGAGCTAGTCTAACTCGCAGTCTCCTTGAGAATACTAAGCATAACAAGTGACTGTCCAATAAATAGATAACACATTCATTTAAAATTTTGGAGATGTTATACTATGAAAACCCTTAAGTAAAAGGTACTAAAGCTCACGTCAAGAGTGATCAATACCATGGTGATGTATGAGCTTGCATTGCTTCTCAGATCTTGTTTACTAAGAGCACATCTGTTCCCTCTCAACACTTCTGTTGGAACCATACTAGCATCTTGATCTTTTATCTAGAGAGCTTGACAACTGAGTCACGGTTTTGAGTTACAGGTCTCATATATACTGAGAACATAGTTGTGCTCTAATTAAATAATGAGTCTTCCTTTGGATTTTAAGGTTGTCTTGGAAATAAAATAAGGATGGTACTAGTCTCATCAGTGTTCCTTTGTTTTCAAGATTTGTTTATTATGGCTCCAGTTCCTCAAGTCTGGGATCATTGTGGAAGAATGGGAAGAAAAACTAGAAAAGTCAGAAGAACAGAAAGTTTGCTCTGAAATTGTGGGTCCTAGAAATGTTGATGAAGCTATCCCAAAACATCAATAGCACAGCTATTTCTGACTTTATGTATCTTGACTTTATGTGTCTTGCCTACATACATGTAAATACATAACATGTTTGCCTTGCCCTCAGGCACAGAAGACAGCAGTGAATCTTCTGGTACTGGAGTTAGAGAATTGTGAACTTCCATATGGGTTCTGGGGACCCAATCTAGGTCTTACACAAGAGAAGCATCTCTCTTCAATGGTCAGTTATTTTTCCATCCCCCTCATCAGTACTTTTCTAAAGTTACCTTTTCTGCTCTTCCAAATTTTTATCTCTGGTAGGATCAAGAATGTGAAACGTTTATACTGGTCCACACACACACACACACACACACACACACACACACACACACACACACACACACACACACATGCACACACACACACACACAACACACTTATTGAAACAAAAGTATTTTAAATATGGCCATACAAAAAATAGATGAATTAACCAATAAGAGAAGTTTTTAAAAATAGGAAGTATAGAGCAAACACAGAATAAATTAATAAAGGCAGAGGATATTTGAATTGCTTCACATAACTAACAAATATATAATATTTTATACAACAGCTAGAAAATCCACAATGACTATATCTAAAGAAAAGTCATACTTTTAACCAGTAGTCCAGATTTGGTGATTATATGCCAGAGTTATTCATGAAGTCATTTTAATGACTAAACATATTCTGGAATCAATTTTAAGTGCTTAGGAAGTGACAGAACTGTTTTACGCTGTTAGATATCCATGAACATAAGCATGGTTCAAATGCGGTTTTACATGTTGTGTTGAGGAATATTATGCTGCAACAGCCAAATTGCTTCCTATCAAGTTTTTCTTGAAGATGGATTGATATCTTACTCCCCTCACATATATATTCTTGCATTCGGAAAAACATCTAGTGTAAATACTTAACTAGAGATAAAAATTTGTGAATTATGCAAAGACTATGTATTATTTTTAAATCATTATCTATATGATATAAGATACACTTTGTATGTAAACTCTTAGTGAGTGGTAAGGTAATTTTAAGGTTACTAAAAATGTTCAAATTTCAGGACAAGCATCACATTTTTACAAGGTAGCAAGCCATCCTAACTCAATGTGTAAAATATGGAAACTGGGCTGTGATTATACTATTTTTCTCCATTTTCGTAGCAAAGTAAAAGAGCCTTTGAGGTTTAATGGTGACTCTTCCTTATTGGAAGCACACGTGGTTACTCTTCAGAAGGACATTTACACATTACAGGTAATATTTTAAATGTACAATAGAATTCATAGTAAAAATTAGAACCAGATATTAAGAAATCAAATAACCCTAAAGGCTGAATTGCAATGAGGAAGAGGCCATTACTGTAGGAACATGATAAAACTGATAAGTGTGCCTGTGTGTCACTTACAGGTGTCTTCAGATTTCTAATTGTAAAAAAGGCACTAAAGACTCCTAGACTGAAATTTCTTTTTCAAGAAGGGAGGTCATATTCAATTGTTTCATATTGGCTTGTCTAGGAATACATTCAAGTGTAAGTTGGCAATAAAAAAAGATGTGGTTAGACAGGATTTAATCCATGCATACAAGAAGAAGATAAGTTCAAAAAGATTTATCAGAGGAAGACTTCAACTGTGTGTCCTACATATTTTCTTTGCCTGTAGGAAAGTCAAAGTCAAATGAGAATAATACATAGAAGAAAGCTGGACGTCATCTAGAGTCAAAACAAAATAGAAGAATATTTTTGCTAGGTTGTCAAGAACAAGGTATTACTTATAAAACAGCCCAAGGATATTGCTCTTAGGGTATGACAATAGTCTAGAGATTAGATGGGAAATGATGAAAAATTGCTGAATATTGGAAATGAAAGAGTCTGAGTAATGAAATCACAAAGAATGACGCTACCAAGAACAGATTGGCACCTAACTGGGAAAAACTGGTGGGAACATATTATAGAGAAAATTAGAGATTAGAACAGTACTATTTTGTACAACCTCTCCTTTAATGGATATTAATTTAGGACCATGTATGTGAGCTAGCATGGCCAAGAGACTACAGAGACCCCTAAATAGATTCCTCTCTTTGTAGGCTGGGGTATACAGAGAATGACAGCATTCTATGCTATTGGAAAAGAGAATGGTGATTTAATATATACATATTCATAACACCTTGGCATTCTATCCTGGACTCTCTAAGTTATAGAAAATATATTAGTGGTAAAACTTACCACAGCTATACTATATATAGCCTATTATGACCTTCTAGTTGTTAGCTGTAATTTCTAGAAATCTTGGAGCCTTATTTGACAAAATTCTTGCAATTGTCATTATTATGCTAAAATCGGAAGATTTATTATGGAGGCTACACAATCATCAAAATATTGGAAATTATGGAAAACAAAGACTCTGAGGATGTGAAAAGAAAGGCAACTTAGCTTTTACAATATTTATCACGATATAAAAATTTAAAATCACTGCAATTTTGACAAGGATGTTTGGTACACTGTAATATGTGCACCTAATGTTGTATCTGAGTAGGGTTAAAGACCCAATCACAGAGGTCATGAGGAAATGTGCTCTCGAGTCCCATGAAGAACAGCAGTCCTCCCTAGTGCATTAGGTACAGAGGGTCCATCACTGAAGCAAATTTTATCACAGTCATCTCTCAGCTGTTCAAACAAGCGTGTCCTAGGCAATCCATGGTCAGCCCGATGGACTTTGCTATTTAAACATCACATCATTCCAGTACATTAGAAAATGTCAGTCTCCTATCTAGTTGTACCTGACTAAGGGAATAAGGTTTGGAAGCAGCGTATCTAATTCTCTGTGAGTAACACAAGAATTGTCTGCATTTTCACAGGAGAAATAGAACAACTGCAAACCCCTAAGGCTTGGAGATTTCCTATAACTGCATTAGAATTAATGCACAGTAAAAACTTTGGAGACATTTTAGAGTTAATAGCATGATTAATTACATGACAATACTTTTAGAGGACAAGAGTCTCAGCTGAAATGGAACAAGACCTAATTTGTTATGAAACAACAAATATTTAGCCTTGAGATAAGCTACATACAGGTAGCATTATACAGACCAAGAAAGCTGTGTAGATGTGTGCATGTGTATGTCTCTGTGTGTGTGTATGTGTATGAGTGTATGTCTAACAACTAAAGAAAGAGACTATTTGAGAGAGAGAGAGAGAGAGAGAGAGAGAGAGAGAGAGAGAGAGAGAGAGAGAAAGAGAGAGCAGGTAATGTACATGGAAGGGGTTTGAGAGAGGTGAACGAAGGTGCAAGTACTATGTGATAATTTCAAAAACCTTTAAAAATATTTTTAAAAATTCATGTTTAGGAAAGGGAGAGATTGTTCTTCTGCAAGAACAGACAGTGCTTAACCACTGAGAAATCTCTTAAATCCTTCTGGAAAATATTTTAATTATTTCCTAATTCTATTGGGTGACCAGTTCTAACATGTTGCTTTGCCAGGAACTCAATATTATTCAAGAGTATTAATACATTTTTTTCTTCTACAACTACCTAAATTTTTTCCCTCAGAATATCCTAAGATTCACTCTCTGACCAATATAACCATCGTTATATTTGCTTTTTAATATTCCTGTGAAAAACTGATGAGTTCCTCAAAAGACACCTGCTTTCCAGGCCATTTTTCTCTTTAAGAATGACTTCCGACAAACATTGTCATTTGGGATGGATAATGATTAGTGAACATTTTTGGGCAGCTAGGATTTCTTTTTGTTTGTTCTTTGTATAAACATAATGACATTTAACCTTTGTTACTATGTATGAAGATGAATTATATGCTAGGTCTGCTGGCTGTTAGAGATTCAATAGTTCATGTTTAAAATCTCCATCCTGTCAGCAGAGCTCACTTTGAAAATATCCGCTATTCTCGTGTAAATCAGCAAGAAACCTGGCTAAGTCAAATATTTTCTCCCTTGGCTCGACCTGTTTTATTCATGGTGGAAAAATAGACTCCTATTTCCTCTTGAGCACTGTGTATACTGATATTCCACCAGAAGTAGTGAAGAAATCAAATAACTTCAAAATATTTAACTGCCTAAGACCTGTGAATGGGCTTTATTTCCTGTATCTAAAGGGAAAAAAGACTGAAGCATGCTGCATAGCATGTGTAAAGTTGAATGGCCTCAGACGTCAGTGAGAAATTCATGAGGGTACAGAGTAAGATGAGAAATCATTTCAACTATACTAGTAATGGTGCTATCATACAGCATAAAAATAAATATTTTGTACGTGCTATTACATTACCTAATTCTAGTTCATGAAATTTTATCGACAGTAAGATGAACATGAGTGACAGAAAGGGATCTTGTTAAACATAAAGACTTATACCTACTAAGAAAGAGAAAACGAAAATTGTGTTTATAGAGAAGGAGACTGGTACGACTACATTTAAATATAAACGCAGAATACAAAGATTATTGTAATGAATTTATTACTAAGCTATGATAAGTCAAAAGGAAACAAGAAAAATACGTGTGGGAAATGCTGATTTATGGGGCCTTCTAGTATAGAATTCTTCATGAATTAATTTTTACTTCTTATGATGAAATGATGTAACAACAAATTCTCAAACTATAAAGATATTCCTGGACATCAACATTCTGAAGTTTTATTATTTTCATGAAGAATAACTGGAGGAGCATTACTGAGAATGTTTATTACTGCAATTTTCTCATAATAAAAAGGGAGTACATATCCAGCTATGAAAAGAGGTGGAAGCACTTTGAGGCATAAACAGTATATCTAAACTCAAATCAACCAGCTACAAATAGTCTCACTTCAAAGTACTTGATAGAATCACACTGAAAAAAGTCTCCATCTTTCCACTATTGATGCTCATGGAACTTGATGTCTGGCTAGTTACACTGATGTTTTCTATTATTATACAAGGTTTGGAGTGGTTTTTCATTTGTGAATGACGCTTTGTTTCTTTTGAGATGGTCTGATACTATAACTCCAGTATGGTACGATCCTGACTGTGTAGCCCAGACTCCTATTAAAATAGTGACATCTCCTTGCCTCGGTCTCCCCTGGGCTTGGATTTCATGCATGGTTCATCACACTGGGTATGAACTGAATGCTTAAAATTACAGAAAAATAAACTGAATTGAACATTAATTCCATTATGTTCTTGTGATATTTGCTTTTTTGTTGTTTTTTAAGCTTTTAATGAAATCTGATTTTATTATTTTGCTATATTTACACATTCAATGAAGTTTTCATCTTAAGCTAGCCATCAAAGAAAATTAGTGACAAAATTTTCCATTTATTTTTCCAAGATATTTATAAACCTGAAGTCAAATTTACAAAAATGAAGAATTTTGAATTCTGATGGAAACAAAGACAAACATATTAACGATATAGCAATAGTGGTGAAGATTTAAGACCCACCACACATCCCCCACTAAGCTTCCTGGTAAATTCACAATAATGTCATTCTTTTACCTTGTTTTATATAAATTTTAATATAATGCATTATTTTGGCATTAGAATCAATAAGAGGATGAGTCAGCTTAGGGTATCACTGAGAATATTTTTTTCTTCCAATGAAAAGAAATTCCAGTTCAATATTTAGCCCCAATGAGGTTCTGTCATATCCTAAGAAATCTAGAAATGATGACATTATGATTGACTCAGTACCAAGAGCTCAGTTCTTTTCCCTTATCTGGACCTAGAGTCTAGTAGTCATTTACAATGAATAAATGGAATTTCCACAAAAACTAATACTGAAATGTATCTTGCAGTACATGGGAAGTTAGCTTATTTTAAATAGAGTCTTCACAGGTTTAGTTTAAGCTAGGATAGGAATGTTCCAGTTGGTCTTAGAAGAGGAGAAATACAATATAGGAGAGAGCAAGAGAGAGAGAGAGAGAGACAGAGAGAGAGGGAGGGAGAGAGAGGGAGAGAGGGGGAAGTTGGCTTTTTTGGAGACAGAGGCAGAGGCTGAATTGATACTACCCCAAGCGCAATGGAACACCTAGGCTAGAGAACAGAAAAAACAAGAACAGATTCTCTGCTTAGACTCTAGAACCAATGAGACATTATTAGAGATTCTTCTCTGGCTATTGAGCACGCAAGCACAGCCAGTCATTTCTAGATGTGGCAAAGGACTGATGAAATAAAACCATGTTTTCTTTGAGTGTGTGTGTGGGGGGGCAGGTAATTGCTAGAGTTTGAACCTAACACTTTAAAAATTCTAGGCAAGCATTCTACCAGTAAAATATACTTGCAGCCTCCCTTTAGACTTAGTTTGAAAAGGATCTTCCTGCATTGCCTAGACTGGCCTCGTACAAGCTCTGTCACCCCGGTATACCGTTAGCATGGAGATCTGCCTTCCTCGGCCTTCCATGTGTTTGAAATTAGCAAGCTGGGCTGTGGGACTGGTTGTTACTTTTCAGGATGAAAAATCCAAGGGTTAATCTTTAAAAACTTTTTCTGGAGTATCACCAACCAAAGACAATGACTTAAGAGTAGGCACTGAGATCGACAATTAACAAATGGGACCTTCTGAAACTAAAAAGCTTCTGTAAGGCAAAGGACACAGTCAAAAAGACAAAAAGGCAGGCCACAGAATGGGAAAAGATATTCACTAACCCTACATCTGACAGAGGGCTAATCTCCAAAATTTATAAAGAACTCAGGAAACAAGTCTCCAAAACACCAAAGGATCCACTAGAAAGGTGGGGTACAGAGCTAAATAGAGAATTCTCAGTAGAGGAGGCTAAAATGGCCAAGAGACACTTAAGAAAGTGCTCAACATCCTTAGCCATCAGGGAAATGCAAATCAAAACAATTCTGAGATACCATCTTACTCCTATCAGAATGGCTAGAATCAATAACACCGAAGACAATTTATGCTGGAGAGGATGTGGAGAGAGAGGAACACTCCTCCACTGCTGGTGGGAATGCCGACTCATACAGCCTCTTTGGAAATCAGTATGGAGATTCCTCAGGAAAATGGGAATTAATCTACCACTAGACCCAGCAATTCCACTCTTAGGCATTTATCCAAATGAGGCAGGTTCATACAACAAGGGCATCTTCTCCACTATGTTCATAGCAGCATTGTTTGTAATAGCCAGAAGCTGGAAGCAACCTAGATGCCCCTCAACTGAAGAGTGGATAGAGAAAATGTGGTACATTTACACAATGGAGTATTACTCAGCAGAAAAAAACAATGGAATCTTGAAATTCGCAGGGAAATGGATAGCACTGGAAGAAATCATCCTGAGTGAGGTAACCCAGTCGCAAAAAGACAAGCATGGTATGTACTCACTCATATATGGATTTTAGATATGGATCAGGATAGTGCCAGTCTGCACTTCCACAGATAGAGAGTCTGGGAAACAGGAAAGAACCTAAAAGATATGCATATATGCATAGTACCCAAGAGAAGAGGATGGAGACAAGATCCTCTGAATGGATGGGGAACACGGCGAGGGTGGGGGGAGTGGGACCTGGGAAGAATAGAGGGGTAAAGAGGAAGGGAGTTGGTCATGGGGGAACAGGAAGTTGAGGGGGTGGGGGTAGAATAGGGGGAAGAGGGAATCATAGGATCGAAGACAGATCAGGCACCAGAGTGACCTCCAGTGATCTAAAGGTATAACACTAATTGGCCAGCTAAGCAATAGTGGAGGGACCACCTCGAATGCCCATTCCTGATAATGAACTTGATGTCTATAACCATCCGGGAGCCTTCATCCTGTGACTGATGGAAGCAGAGGCAAACACACAATTAATCACTGAACTGAACCCAAGGAACCCAGTGACAGAGAGAGAGGAGTGATGAGCAAATTGTCAAAGAATGGGCTGGCAAAACCAGCAGAGACAGCTGATCTGAACAGGGGAGTGCTCTTGGACCCCAGACCGACAGTGGGGAGGCCAGCATGGGACTGATCTGGACCCCCCAAATGTGAGTGTCAGTGAGAAGGCCTGGGCAACCTATGGGGCCCTGAGCTGTGGATCAGTGTCTATCCCTGGTATACAATCTGTCTTCATGTGCCTATAGCACAAAGAGAGATGGTCTCTCAGCCTGGACTCTTAGGGGAGTGCCTGGACCCTACCAAGAGTAAAATGACAGACTCTAGATATCCCCTATGTGGAAGGATTTGGCAATAGGGTGGGAGGGAGGGGGGGAAGGGGAGTGCGGGAGGATGGGAGGGAGAGGGAACTGGGATTGACATGTAAAACAAGCTATTTAAAATTAAAATAAAAAATGATAAAAAAAACAAACAAAACAAAAAAAAAAGAGTTAATGGTATTTCCCAGGTTTCCTAGTATTCATTACTTGGAGTACAATTGTTATTAGAGATATTATTGTAAGCCAACTTAATCCTTACTTCTTCATATCAAATTACAAATGGAAAAAGTGATGGGAGTACATGATATAAAGGTGGTTAATTTCAGGAAGCCATCTGTAAACCAGAATGATGTATCTGCTACATCCTCAGCGCTGTGTTTTATATTCTGACAGCATAAAGCACCGTTCTTTGTAAGCTATTGTTTACCATACCTTGCTTTACTTTCTCAGTCCTAAAGAGGACCATAATAATGTGATTGAATGTGAACATTTATCTTTTGGTATAAAGCTTAAGGATCCCTTATAGGTTAAATGTAGTTACACCTTAGGTTTCAAGGACTGGTTGACTAGTTTATATCCACATAACAAAGCTTTTATTCACAATGACCATTTTGATGTTTGAGAATGCAGGTGCTATGATACATTAGCTGACATTACCAGATCCCATAAACATTGTAGTTTACAGGCACAGATTTATTTCTCACTGCTGTTGAAGCTGGAATCTGTGATCAAAGTGCCAGCATAGCCAGGTGTTGCTAGAGATTTCTGAGATTTACATAACTGAAGTTCACTCTGTTCTTACAGGATGGAGAGAGGCAACTCTCAGAAGTCCCGTTTGAAAGGTGGTCATTCTCAATTGTGAACACTGCATCCTCGTAGCAATTTTCTACTCAAATATCCACTTCTTAGACCATGGCTTTGGGTTTAGAATTTTAACATAGAAACGGGGGAAGTCTTCCATCTACTGCACAAGGGGAAGTTTTTTAAAAGTAGATTTATCAGTATTAAAGGGCAAGGGAATCAGCAGTACTATGGTCCAGTAATTGTAGAATGGAATGGAAGGGGAATACATAGCTGTAAGCAGAATATTACAAAGACTAGAGAAGTAAAATAACATTGTTCTGAGAACTAATTTACTACTATATGAAGAATCCATTATGTTATTTATTTAGGTCTTGTTCATTCAGGAACTAGAAGGTTCAGGAATATGTTTTCATTTTGAACTGGTTTGAAATGATAAAGTTTTCAGTGATGTGTGCCCTCAAAAAACATAAGAGGATTATTTGAAGGACTTTTTTAAATTTTTGAATGAGTGTTAATGAAATCTGGAAACATGAAGTATTTATATGCATTATTTATGGCATTTTAAACTCCCATTTTATAGCTCTAGTAATCACTGAGTATGTACCAGCCCCTATAGCCCATTGACCATCTGTTATTTAGCATATAAATACTGTCAGTCCTCAAAACTTAGGAAGGATCTGGAAATCTTAACCATACAAAAGAATGTTCACAATGGATGATATCATTAAACAGTGCTTGAGAAGGGAGCTCTGTCATAATGGGGTATTGTGTCTATAGTAATAATTCTCTAATTCGTGAAGAACAGACATCAAGGAAAGGGTAGGGCCAACTGATCAGAATTCACCTGCCACTGATGCCCACCCAAGTTAGTCTAACTCTCATTTCTACATATTTCAAGTGTTTGATACTATTGAAAAAATTTCAGAAGTATGACTATTTTAGCAAAAGCATAGTAAATATCATTATTTTGATGTCATTTTAATGTATTTACTTTGCAAATACTCTTTCAATAATCCATACCCTAATTTTGATTTAGGTGCAACTATATCTATAAAACATACATTATGGTTAATAACAATTACTCAGTTCAACATCATTGTTTACTTAGGTAGTGCATCAATGCATAAACACTATTATACATTTAGGCGGAAATGAATAGATTATTTTAATCTTTGCAATTGGAACAGATCATTGAGGTCTTTCTAGGTTTGCAAGTAAAAGTAGTCTGGAGAGCTGTAATAGTCACCCAGCTGAAGGGAAAGGGCCAGTTCTATTCATATGGTGTTAGAGATTTGAGTTCCACAGGTGAAAGTGGCTAGCAACATGTACAATGTTTTCATCAGTATCGCTAGAAACCAGAAATGTCTTTACTAAGGCCTGCAGTAATTGATAACCTTTACACACCGCATTATATTAATTAAACCATTCTGATACCAAACTCTTAGAGTGGAACATTCTGGGTCAGTGATACCTACACAAAGCAGTATGTCCTTTTTGCATATTCCCAGAAAGCCTGCAATAATTGATAACCTTTATAATACCCTTGCATTGGCAAAGGCATTCAAAGCATACCAAATTGTTGTAAAGTGTATTTCTGAATTAATGACTGTATCCATCATTCTGTATAGTAGCACATCCTTAATGTCTAAATATATATTGAATATAATCAAGGATTTTTTTAAATGACAGAATACACCTCTTTGAAGAATTCATTGATTGTGCCAATCAAAATACATAAAGCATTTGAAACCACCATTGCCAGTTGGGCTAATCTTTACTTAAACTACTTGCTTTAATTATAATGATTAAGCTGCCCACTAGGGATTCGTTTTAATGACTTAATTTTAATGTGCTGTCCGTTAAAGTGGCATTTTGTAAAGTTACCTTTTTATTTTATCTCATTATCAATTTACAACTCTTCCAAACATAAACTTCATCTAATAGTGGGCTAGTAAGGCAAGTTTTAACTTGGGCCTAAATTTGTTGATGCATAATACAATTTACCCTTAAGAGATAACTTGTTGCAGTCTGTCAAGGGAGAAATGTTACCCAAATTCCTAACCAGCTATGAAGCCTTTGAACCATGGTAATGAATGGCTAGGTAAAATACCAAAACTGATGCAATTGTGTCACATAGGTGTTGAGGGTAATTGACAATTATCTAATTGGACTTAAGGCTCACTTAATAGCAGAGAACCCTGCCTGATACTATAAGCCTGGCCATGCTACTGTAAACTTACTCATGAATTATCAACAGTATACTTGCTCACATAAGACATGTACAAAGCAATGTGAGTTGACATGCCAGTGTTATGAGGGAAAACAAAGCCCCACACTAGATGGACAGATGGACAGCTACACAAGCAACAACTGGTGAGGGGCGAAGAGTTAGATTTATCCAAGAATGAGTGCTTGTGATCTTATCAAACAAAGAGTCAACTTAAACATGGGTACATGTGGGCAATATTAATTGCACACACTCAACAATACAAAGTATACTGCATGCATATACATGTGTGTATAAAATAGCACTAATTATTATAATTGTGTATTAGAATACACAATTCTTTCCACAGTAGATGGAAATACATGGAAAGATTTGAGGAAGCAGGGAGTTGGAACAAATATAGATATAGTGTACTTAAGCATGAATTTCTAAAATACAAGCTTTAAATTTGAAATAAAGAGATTAACTATAGAGTTTGAGATTTTGTTTTGAGTTAATCAACACACGAATGAAAACAAGATTGTAGTATGCCATATATATCTTTATATTTCTATTAGCATCAACTCTGAAAAACACCAGCCACGCCTGTAGGGCCACTTGTTTGTTGAAACTACAAACTTGTTATGTGTTACTGTTGCCTGTGTCCTTATGTGAAGAATGGCAGGAAATATTCCAAATCAGAACCATTTTCCACATAGTATGACATAAGCCCAATCAATATTGAAATCAAGAAATGTTTAGAAAGCCTTTCGTAGTGGTTATGGGTTGAATTACACTCCCATCCCACAATTCACATGTTGAAGGCACAATTATCAATGTGGTTTTAAATGGTCATAGAACTTTAAATAAAGAATTAAATGGGGAATCCTAGCACTTGGGGAACTAATGTAGAATGATCTTTCCGATTTATGCAGTCCTGTAATATAAGTGATCAGCAGGCTGTGTTGATACACTAGAGACCTTGGAAATATTGAAGATACTTCTCTCTTTGATCTTGAACTCCTCACTCTGAGAACTCTACAAAAATACATTTCTCATTTTTTGGCTTTTTAAATTTCATTTCTTCTGCTTTTGAGATTATAAGGCAATTGCATCATTCCCCCTTCCCTTTTCCTTTCCGAATTACTCTTCTGTACACTTTCTTTCACATCATGTCTTCCATTTTCACTAATTGTCATTTGGTGCATATATATGTATGTGCACATACCTATATACTGTTTACTGTGACCTGCTCAGTCTACAGAACACTCCCCATATGAATGCTTTCAGGACTGACCGTTTGGTATTGGAAAACCAATTGATTTGCTCGTCCCGGAGGAAGGCTGTTTGTTCCACCCTCAGGGATCCATAGTTGCCTGTGGTCATTTTGTAGAGCTGAGGCTTATGGGATTTCTCCTTTGCACTTTGGCATGTCTATTGCTTTCATTGCCCAGCTCACAGGAGGCACTCATATTGATGGAACGTTACAAGTGTAACTTCTGTCATTATTGGGAGACACACTCACACTGAAAACTGCCTTATGTTCTGGCTCTTGTAATCCTTCTGCTCCCTCTCACACACTTGAAAAAAATATTTGTATGTATGCATTTGATGTGTATACGTAAGTTTGTACACTTGTGCATGCCACAGCACATGTGTGAAGGTCTGGGGGCAACCTTAGGGAGGCTGTTTTCTCCTTCCCTCATAGCTGCTAGGAGTCAAGTTCAGGATGGCCTATACATTATATTATATATTGTATTTTCACATAGGGCTATAAGAAGAAAATTCAAGATCAAAATAAATGCCAAGTTTATTGTTTATGAGGCAAATATTCTTTGACTTACAGATGATTATTATCTCTGGTTCCATGTAGTCTAATCTGTGTGCTCCTGACTATAAATTTCTTCTTAAAATGGTAGCAATCATATTGGAATTAAGTCCAACAAAATTGATATAACTACCTACGTCAAGAGTAAATTCAGCAAATAGTTATACTTTGACATTCTAAAAATTAGTACTTCAGTATTTTATTTGTGAGGAGAAACATCTATATAATATGCAGCTGGTTATCACCTTCATCCCAGAGTGCCACTGAGTTTTACACTCCATTGTCTCCTTGTACCTGTAGAATTTGCCTTTATTTTACATACATTCATTTGCACTCATCTGTAAGATGTCTTTCTTTCACTCATGCATTCATATTATTTTTCTATTATTGTACTATGTTCAAGATAGGGATATTCCTCAAGCACATCACTATGTAATAAATTAATCTTCTACACATTATTCACCCTACTTGTTTAAAAACAGGATATCCCAAGATATAGCAGTATGGAGGAAAGTGAAGATTGGCATAGGGCTTTAAAAAATACACAGGAATCAGAGAGGTGATAAAAACAAAATGTAAACTGAATATGTATGGACTGGCCAGGGTCTTTCCTCATTAGTGGCAAATAGTGTCCTTGATGAGTGGAAATGTCAGATTTTATAATATATTATGATATATTCAGGGAGTCTTCCACATCCGTTTTTACTTAAGCCAAGAAATAGTGTCTATCATGTCCATTGAGTCCCCACACAATGCAAGGCAAGATATGGAACAGTTTTAGAGCACATTAAATAGTGTTATAACTGCTTCACAACCTACTCAAGACATTGAACCATGTTTAGATATTAGAACACTCTAGGGATTAAAAGAATTTTTACCTGTTTCCATGAGATAGACCCCCAAAGAGTCTCTGTTATGTTATGAAAACAGATAAACAGAAAATGCAAATCACTCCAGACAGTCTTAAAAGTCAATTAGTTATTTATAAAAACCCAAACAGAAATGTATATGCTTGGTATTGCTTTGTTTGAATGGAATAGATGACAACGGATAATTTTTATTTTAACTTTTAATTTACATCAATAAATCATTGTGAATATTTTGACAGGTCACCCATTTATGGAGCTTATGAAATCAATTTAGTTTTTGCATTTTGAACTTTGTATTTTATTTTGTTTTATGAGAGAGAGAAAGAACATGAACTTGGGTGGAGTAAGGAGGTGAGCATATGATAAAAATATACTCTAAATAATTAAATAAAAGTTAATTATTTTATTTATTTAAGAGTTTTTGTCCTCATGAGTATATGTGAACATATCTCATACAAGCGTTTTTGGATGCCAGGAGACAGCATATCCCTTGGAGCTCTAGTTACAGACTTTTGTGAGCAAACACATGGGAGTTGAGATAGGAGCATGAGTTCTCCACAAGAGCAGCAAGTGTTCAGCCATATCTCCAGACCTCCACTACACAATTATAAAACTACATTTGAGAGTTTTGCTATATTACTACTTAATCAAGTTTTTAAGATTGATTCACTTAAGATTTCCTTGTGATTCTTATGCTTGTTTTTTAGAGTTGCAATTCAAGACTCACCTTATGCTTTGTAAGCTTAGTAAGTTATACCACCAGAATGTTAGGAAATACATCTGTACTACATGTTGCCCCAAATCTACCTAGGCTACTCAATGCTAACTTATGAAATAGGACATGGTTCTCTGCCTCTCTAACTTAGTCTATCTACATTTGTTGGCCTTCTACTCTCTGACAGAAGTTAAAACAGGGTACCACAGTATATTGGTAAAACAAGCAAATAAAGGAAAGCATAAGAAAACAAAACTAGTAAACAATAACTGACCATCTGTTGTCAAACCAGGTGCTATAGACTGAACTATAGTCTCTCAAATTCACGTGATAAACGTTTGAGTACCATTGTTCTGATAGTCACGAATCAAAGGCCTAAGAATGCACCTGCAAGTCAGGCAGCGTTGGTTCACTCCTTTAATCTCAACAGTCAGGAGGCAGAGGCAGGCTGATATATGTGAATTCGAGGCCAGCCTGGGATACTAAGCTACAGAGAGAAACCCTGTCTCTCAAAAAATCAGAAAGAAACATGCACCTACTGGTGCAAATACACTTGTAGACACAAATACAATCATGGATTCATTATAAGAAGTCTGAAACTCTTGGTGGCAATCAATATATATTTCAGGATATAGAATAATATTAGAATGTGTACAGCTACTTGTAGATTAGAAAATACATTCATATACATGTCTAAGAAATGTAGGGTCATATAATTTGCATCTTTTGGGATGATTAAGAAGTTCTATAGGAAGTGGGTTTCCCATTGGCTTCATTAGTGTTCCATAACCTTAGGGAGATCTGAAGTAACTTGTCTTAGGTTACATCTCTGAGCACTGAACCAATGAGTCTTGTCCTTTCACCACATGAACACAGGTCACCAGACCGTAAAGAAGGATTTCTTAGGAAGTTGTACCTGAATGTTAAGAACACACACATTTCTTTTCTTTCCCTACTCTATTGTGACTACAACATATAAAAGTCAGATGAAAGATGCAGTAAGCAATATATACAGCACCATGTCTTCTGTTATTTGTATTTTCATGCACAGGAAGTTTAGTGAGGAAGGAACCATGTTTTGCTCTCTTTTCTTAGCAGGTGCATTGCAAATCTGATCACCTGAAAACACAACGTTTATTACAAATACTAAACCATCTTTGCCAGCTTCCTCCTATAACCCCTTCTCTGATTTCTCTTAATTGACCAATGAGGTCAGAAGTATCTATCTTCATGGCCTCCAACAAGTCATTGAAGACAAATACAGGTGGGGAGGGGGGGAGGAAAGAACCTCTTATAGTCTTTGTTCCATAGCCTCCAGTGTCGAGCACCCTCACACTTTAAAAACACCATTGTCAATGCTTCCTTTTCCACTGTGTCAGCAGAAAAACAATTTCCCCCATACTCCTCAATATGTTCCTTTGAACAACGCTCAGGCTGATCTCAATCCTTTCAGCTATCATCTGTCAGATCTTGCTTAAAAGCTATTCACACCAGGGACTTCTTAGAGGCTGTTTTCCACTCTTGAGAAACTTTTGGAGTCCTTATTTGAGCCTGCCTCCTCTCCTTTTCATTCTAAACGGCACAGCAGTAGGCCCTGGAGTTCTGTTTTCCCATATTTATTCATTCTTCTAAGGGCGCTTTGAACTCCTCTTCTCTTCCTTTGATTCCTTACATCCCAACTTTTCCCCTAGTCTCCAATTCCATGTTTGCTCCCTTTTGGCCCTTCTGCTTGTCAAATCTGTTAAAGCCACACTGAGCCTGTTGTGTTCCTTCCTCCTAGTTCTTCCTTCATCTGTGCTCTCAAGAACACCTCCTCCTTTCTCACCTGTCTCCTCTAGACTTTACATAAAGCTATTTCTTATAAAAGAAGCTGTTGTGACTACATCTTTAACCAACAAGGTTCTTTCTCCTATTTGCTGCCTTCTTATTAAATCCTATCACCCCAAAATTCAGTGTAGCATCTTCTTCTTTTGTTCTAACATGGTGTCCAGGATTTTCATTCTCCAATCCTCTTCTGAAGCCCCATCTCAGCTCATCTCCCTAAAGACTATAGAGACATGTGTGCGTGTATGGTTTTTTTTTTTGTCACTATTGTAGATAGAAAAACTTTAGTTTTTCTCATCCCTCTGGTGGTTTGAACCTATACAATATGTGCTTTCCTCACATGCATGTGACCATTTTTCTCCTTCAGGGGTATGAGCAATTCTTTTTTCCAAAAAATCACTGTGCCCTTGTTCTTCATAGGCAAAACAATGGTCTATTCCTTGTGCTCATATTATTTAAGAGGACAACACACACAAAAAGCACACATGAGCAAGAGAGCGAGAGAGAGAGAGAGAGAGAGAGAGAAAGCTTTCTACTTAAAATAAGTAGCTAATTTCATTCTGACTTTGCCAATTTTACTTTAATTTTATGTTGTGTTATTTAAATGCCATAACTCATTGCCTTCCAAAGGGACTATTGCAAATGAAAAGAGCTATAAACAAGGTTTCTGAATTTTCTATATCCGCTATATTTTTGGACAGAAGAAATAACCATCTGTATCCCTAACTTGTTGAATACAGTATAACAGATGTTTGAGTCCTGGTGCTGTTGCTTCTATAGCCAATTCCATCTATTGCTTAAAAGCTGCATTTAAAAAATGAATTAAATATTGCATTTTTGGTCATTAGAAGAAAATGAATGATTATGATCTCTTCCTCAAACTAATACAAAGCTGTTTTTAGTCTTCTAAAATAAGCATACAAACAAATACAAATAAAATAAATTTACCTAGCTTTATTTCATATAATTATTTACTGTGGGTGTGAATATGCAGAAAGCATGCACATGCCATGACATCTGTACAGAACAGAGACCCATTAGCACTATATGGTACCATGAATGGACCTCGGGTTGTCAGGACTGGCAGCAAAGCCAAAATCCTTTGTCTTTAGAGCCATCTTGTGGGTTGACAAATTCTTTTCAAGTTTAAACATTTTCTTGATACATTCTGTGCGTAAGTAGCACATGAAATCTTGAAACCTGTAGAGAGATGTCTAACTTTCTTCCTTTCACTCTATACCTTGCTGCCCTTACACAAAAATACTTTAAAAAACTGGACAATTCAACTTGTCTTCCTTTTATTTCTTCATTTTTCCCTCCCATCTCTGATTTTGGTACTTTTCTTTCCTTTTGAAAACAGTTCACAAAATTTTGACTGAAAATTCATAATGAGAGACATGGAAAAAGTACTGGATTTATTATATTCAAATTCTCTACCACATAATACCACAGTAGATTCCCATAACTCTTGGTTTACTCTTGACTAGGTACAACAGATCCTATCTCAGCTCATCATCTCAGTCATGGTATCCAACAGGATGCATCTGGATCCACCACAGCAATCACTAAGTGAAGAATAAAAGCACCATCCATGAAGAACGTAATTTGGATATATGAAGCACTACTTAGTTTGTGTTCCTTGAGATTTCGATCCATCTAGATAAGACTCAAGTACCAGAGCCAGCTTTACTTTTACTTTACACATCCCTTCTGTCAGTTCAGCAGATAGTATAGTATAGTATGGTTACATTGAATAATCGACCATTTGAAAACTGAGAAATGAACTAGACTAAGTCCTAAAGAAAATCAGTGAAAATTCATGGCTGAATAATAAATATGACAAAAAATGACGATTTTAAAATGTGGGGTTGGACTTCTAAAATGATTATAACCATTTAACAAGCCCATCTAACTTTTAGGAAAAATGTAAAAATGAAAGGACTAAGAATAAGATAAAAATATCCAAAGCATTTAAATAAGCATGAAAAATGTTGCCTGATACATTTGAGAAAGTTTATACCCCATTTATAATTGTATTCAGTATTATTACATACTCAAGTCATGGAGAAATATTAGGCAATAGATTGCAAGGTCATAAGAAAATAGCTTGTTTAGTAGATTTCCAAGGAAATATTCATATGTCCAATTTATAAAATGGCAAAAAAATCAGTTAATATTTTCTGAAAGAATAGACAGGAAGTGAATGAAAATAAAAAAGGAAAAGAGGTAAATACAAAGAATATGCAAATATCTAAGATAATTACTTTTGAAAGGGAACAGAGGTCATTAAAAGAAAACATTTAGAACTACTCCTACCACAGGGAGTTCTTTAAAAAAAACAAAGAAATAAATGAGAGATTTCACATATTTTACTTTGAATTCCATATTTAAAATTAATTTGACGTTGCTTTGGAATGACCCAGTATTAGCCAATAAAATCTCTAATTTTAAATTTTTCTTAATATCAATATCCTCCATTTAATTCTACGTATTTATTAACCTAACAATTATGCATTTACTAAAGTGTGCTGAGTATCTATATATAGTAGCAAGTCAAACACTGTAGTGACTGGTCCCCCATTTTAGCAGTCATGGCAGGCTAACATGCTTGCATGACCTTGCTGCTCCTGTCCTGGCCACTAGGAGGTCAGATGCCCTTGTGGCAAGGAACCAATAAGAAGTTACCTGGAGGGGCTGTGCTTTATGGCTCTGGGTGTGCTTTAGGGCTCTGGATGTGCTTCACAGACAAGTGCACAACAGTGATGTGCAGACCATAGCAACCACCCTGGGAGGGCCTATGGGCCATAAAAACCAGTTGACCAATCAAAACAGCTCAGGTCGTCCAAATTTGGAAGCACACCAATCCTGAGACTGTTTCATACCCCTAGACACTCCCCTTATGCTTCCCTTTAAGATCCCTGCATCCAGGGTTGGTTCAAAGTGGCTTTCTCCAGCCATCAGCCATGGTGGTGGGATGAGGGACCAAGCTAATGGGTTAGCTTGTTAAATAACTTCAATAAAAGACTCTTTGCTTTTGTATCGAAATGGGCCTCTTGGTGATTTTGGGGTTCAGAATTTGGGCATAACACACTATATTAATTATATTAATATCTTAAAGCTTAATATATATTCTTACAAATGAAGAGAAAATAAAATTTATGTATACTTTTATTATATATATATATATTATTAACTCTCCCTTAAAAAATCTTTCTGTTACTAAGGTTGTGCCTCCCAGGGCTATCTGTCACATTAATTCATTTAATTCTATGTGCTTCTTGAGAGCCACTAATGCTAGGTTTTCCTTTTTTGAAGTATAATGAACAGTATAATGACTCAATTTACTGACATTGTTATATAGTGTAAAACACATATCAAGAACAGGCACACATGCCTTGCTTGCAAATATGATATCAAAAAATTATGGCTGCCTCAGAAATGCTATTGCCATCAAATTATAGACTAAATAGTATCCACAAAGCCATTAACATGTTATCGCTAACTTAAACCTTAATGAGCCTATTAACCCTGGTCACGTGCAGTCAAAACGTGTATGGCTGAATAATTTCCAATCTATTTATGATAAATCAGTTTTCTAAAAGGGTGCATACTGGATCTTTTATTGTGCATACTGGATCTTTTATTGTAAGTATTTTATAGTAAATGGAGCAAGATTTTACCTTCATAGCTGTCCTGTTAATAAATACACAATCAAATGGCAGTGATTTCACAGTGACTCAATGATGGTCAGCTACAGAAGTAGGACAGGCCTTCTTGAAGTGGCCACTCCATTATGCCAATGTAAAATACTGTGTTTGGGACTGCATCTCTGGTGGCCTAATTTGGGAGAAAACCCAGGAGTATGCAATTACTTGTGCTGCCATTTGGTTTTGGAAGACAAGAGAAAGGGAAGACAAGTATACATTCTTGAAATGTAAAAAGACAAAAGAATGTAAAAAGAAGAAGAAAAGAAGACTGACCGGGTATAATTAAAGTGGGATTTCCTGTACTTTGTTAGAATTCACAGTAGCACACATTAAATTCAGTGTGTGGTAGTAAATTCAAAATCATTATGCTAACATTGACTGCAATTAAGAACACTTTGATTTTCAATGAAGACAAACTTCCATATGGAAAATCAGCTTCAGTTAAGGCTTCTGTTCAAACTGTTATCAAATGTAGCATTTTTAATGCTAGAAGCTATAAATCACTGTAGAATTTCTTCCTTGTAATGGTTGCAAAGAACTCCAGTCCTCGGTCTGAACAGTTTCTTGGAGTAAATCCAGAAATTTTAGGTGATACTCTAAGTAACTTAGGTAATTATGTTGATTTCTTCGGGAATGTATTCCTTTGGATCATATTTAGTTTTCCTCCCAATGTTCATAAAATGTTTATGGAAATAACTGTAATTTCTTAAGCTTTCT
Organism: Mesocricetus auratus; assembly: GCF_017639785.1. NCBI lineage: Eukaryota > Metazoa > Chordata > Mammalia > Rodentia > Cricetidae > Mesocricetus > Mesocricetus auratus. The sequence continues at coordinate 4,571,141 of NW_024429207.1, read as the reverse complement.
ATTTCTTGGCCAACAAATAATGTCTTACAGTGTTTTATACTAGTTTTTATATGTAAATCAAGAATAAGAAATTGAACATTCAAATATCAGATGATTAAATACGAGGTTCTCTTATTCTTTGATATCATGAGTAATAGTTTCAGATAACTGAAAGAAAGGTATCGCCAATTACTGATGAGTCCATCTCTTTAAAGTGGTAAACACTTATTATTTTAAATAATAGAAATACATTCTTCAACTCTATTTAATGAATCAGAAAATAACATACTTTCTAGTAATGTGAGTTTTTAAAATCATTTATTAAGTACAAATTTTCATTTCTGGTTATATAAATCTAATTGTGAACTAATATAAGAACACTCTACTCAATTCAAATAAATGTTTTTATGTAGAGTTGATCATAAATACAAAACAAAATCCTAAGACAAGCCTTCACTACCTCACCTTGAAAAAAGGCAAATAAATGAATACTTGTTACCCAATGATAATTATCACAGTAATTCATTACTCCATTGGGCTTCTTGAGAACCACTAATATTGGACTTTCCTTATTTAAAGTACAAGTGAAGAATAAATTTAGTGAAGAATAAAATACTAAATGTAGTAAATTCATCACATAATGTAAATATGCATCAGGAACCTTTATTTCTTGCAAATACAACCTACATCATTCATTCATAAAAAGTGAGTTGGAGTATTTTATTATTCACATCTTCAGAGTAACAGCAACGTTTGTAAATATACATAAAATACAAACATAATCATAATTGTTGCGTTTTTTTCCTTTATCACTAATTTTCAGCCCAAGGGCAAGCACAAGCCCTAGCAGACACACAGCATCTCAGCACCAGGACTTTAATTTCTGGCATTCACAGCATTTAGCTTCAGAAATTCCCAAAGGACAACAGCTACTTTCAGTTCTGCCTCCTGCAGCCTCACTGTCAGGGGAGAGGTCTGGGCTCAGAAAATGCAGCTCATTAAAATGAAGAATTTTTCCCGACTTTGATATTCACAGTTCACTGGGGACGTACTACCTGTTCGCTGAGCTATTTTGTCTGGAAGGGAGATGTAACACTGCAGACCATACCTTAATTAAACTGCTTTAATCAGATTCATTAGGTCTCTAACATTTATAAAACATGTTGAGTTATGGCACTGATTTTCTCAGTATATATTTTTTAAATTGTCAGGTTTTCTCTTCCCTTATTTAATTGGGGCAGTGAATGATATTCAGAACAATGCTTTCATCTAACTCATAAACGTCTCACTGGTGTACAAGGTATAGGTTCTTTGTATTTTCCCAAACACAGCTACTGCTGCTCTCAGATGAGCATAGTTCTTCCACCCTATACACATTAAGTTTCAGAGTCCTATTTTTTGAAAATCAAGGAATTGTCATTCAAAACTGACTTTTGTAAAGTCTTCATAGTCTACATTGCATTTTACTGCTAAGTTGCAACTAGGACACGTGTTCCGCACACAACCATTGTCACAATAAACATGCCTACTATGTGAACACACATCACATCAACACACTAATGAGGCAGTGACTTTTAATAATAGATTCCAAAGCTTTCAACTTTTAAATATTTCTTGTAATCGTTTTTCCTGGAAGACAACAAAAGAACTCATTCTAAAACAAACAAAAAATCAAAACCACATTCTTCTGCATCTGAGGAACTTCTGTTCTGTCTTTTGACAACTGATGATTTGACTCTGGTCTTTTGTTGTTGTTGTTGTTTTGTTTTCTTTGTTATGTTTTGTTTTGTTTATCTTCCCCCTGGAGGAGTTTTGTGATGTCCATATTGTAGCCAACAATGAGAGTTTCTCAGGCAAAGCTTAGTGATCATTTAAACTCTCACCTGCTTTCCCAATGCTTATTTCTAAAATAATCATGGAAGAGCTATTCAGTTTCATTATATGAAAATTTAGATAAACCTTTAATAAGTCCTGTATTTTACAAATGAGATAGTGACAGCAATATCTTATATTTTGCTTGATCAAACTGGCTATCAAGAAGAAACTTCAAGACATGTCTCTTTCGTACATAAAATTTGTTTATACTCTAAAATTGGGCTTCACAGAAAATTTCTTTTTCTATTTAGCATACAAAACATTAAGAGAATTTATTATACCAGCATGAAAATAAAAATTTGTACTGAATTATCTCAATCTCAATTTTTATTTTCTATTAATCAAGTCATATACTATGCATATATGTTCATATTTTATCACTTATAGCCATAGCTATAATAAAATATAATTGAGTACATAATTGTTTTCAAATTATTTTTGCAATATTTTCACTTTATTTTAATGGCACCCAGTATAAATTTATTAAAACAGTAAGTTTTGATATTTCTAAGTATGACTATGGACAAGGCTTTTAATTTATGTGTCACACAGTGACTATTGCTTAGTGCTACAATGACAATTATTCCTAACTTTATCCATTACACATGTGAGTGCTGAAAAATTAGTTAATTTAAATGTGGATAAATACGAATGGTGCTTTTAATCAGGATTATTACTCAGCTATTTAAACTTTTGGAAAGTATATTCCAGAAATACTCAGTTCTAACAAACCTGTTGTAAATTTTTCTGTCTGCTCACTTTATTACTTCCCTCTCCAAGAGAACAGGATGCTAATGGAACAGAATATGTTTAACAAATAATTACCATAGATTATGAAAAGGAGTAGAAACATTAATCCTTTCATTGTAGAATTGTATCCAGAGGTTATGCTTTTCTGATACTGTTTTATCTTTATAGATAAACTTTGTATCATAAAGCTTAAGATACTTGTTTGGATAGGCGTTAGCCATTCTGAATTCTGTATTCGACAATTGTTCTGAAAATAATGCAACAGCATAATTATATAGGATCTCTGTAAAAAGGCAGTGATATCCTAATTTCATAGAATTTAGTTTTAATTATGAAAAATAGCTCATTTTCTTAGTATTTAGTTCATTTTCTTCTTGCTGTCATTAGATATTCTAGCAAAAGCAGCTAATATGAAAAGGATGTATTTTGGTTCACAGTTCAACGTATAGGACATCATGCAAGGAAGTTAAGGCAGCAGGAGGTTGAAGTAGCTTGTCCAATTGCATCCACACTGAGGAAGAACAAAAGAGTGATGAATGCATTGTGGTGCTACACTCTTTTCTCTACAGACACAGTCTAGAATCTCCTTTCTACAGAAGGGACCCATCCACAATTAGCATGTGTCTTTCAACATCACCTAAGTTAATGACAAAATCCTCCCTGAAGTAAACCCCTGTCTCCCAGCTCATTCTAGATTCTGGAATGGAAACCAATGAGAATTGATTCTATATTCTTAATTCAGATAATACATATATATATATAGTAAAATGTTTGATTAAATTAAATATGCATTCATAGTTTTGTTTTAACTAAACTCACAAGCTAAACTAGAAATTAAGTGCAACTTTGTCATTCTAACATTGAGTTTCATGTGGAAGTGTGAAAAATGTTAATTGTTGAAACATTGTGGTCATTTTCATTTAAGTCAGATGGCTGTCATCCTTTTTCTTCAGCATTATACTGAGGGTCTATGTACATTAACAAGGCTGGATAAAAATTCCAAGCATAAAAATAAGTAAGAAGAAATTTAAAAATATTATTTTTCATTGGTAAGTTTATTTCTTATATAGCAATTTAAGTAGATAGAAAAAAACAGAATAGGGTATTCTCAATAGGAAAGCATTTTAAAAATCAGCATCTCTATATAGAGATATGATAAATTTGGAAGGTTTTAACATGTTATTTATTGTGTATGTGCATGTGTGATGAGTGTACATGTTACATGTATAAGGTTACTATACCGCATGGCACAGCCAGTTCTATCTTTCTAGCTTTACATGAACTCTAGGAATTAAACTCAGGTTGCCAGGTTTAGGAAGGGGAACACCTTTTCTCATTCATCCACAGCACAGGGTCATAGATATATTAGGTTGATTCTTCTCTTTTATACCAATAGAATCTAGTTACCTAGCAAGGTTACATTATCTGGCAGGTTAATTATGAAATGTTGGAAACTGAAGTTGAACCAAGTGGATCATTTAGGGTGCTGAATCAATCATAGATAAAAGAATTCATAGTAGTTAATATTGAGATGGGATGAGAGCAGTTATCTTGGATAATAATAAAAAAGAATTGTGGCCAATTAAACCAGAGAAAAAAATTCAAAAGATCTCAGGTCTTACTTTGAGGAGTAACAAAAGATTGTAGGGTTTGAGTGATAAGAAATACTGAAGAGGAAGGCTTCCCAATGAACCTTAACTAGAAGTGTTTGCTATTGCTTTCAGTAAGGCCTAGCATACAAATTGAGCATTGCTATGGAGGAATGGGTAGAGTTAAAAGGATGAGTATACTTTGGAGATTCGAAATTTGAAATAAGGTGCACAGGGAAAATTTCATTCAGGGTACTAGATATATGCTCCTTGGAAGGTGATATAAAAAAGAGAAAGTCAAGAGTTCTGGCTCAATTGCAAATTACCAGTTAGACGCTGAGAAAAAAAAAACAGAAATAATCAGAAAACAGAAAAGGATAGAAGGGGATGGAGAGGCATGAAATGAAACAGATGAGGATAGCCAGGAAATCTGATGTCAATGATTCAGGTGGAATGGTAAAAATCATTCAAGCATCGATTTCTTAAATAACACATCAAATAACTAACAACATGAATTTTAAAGACCAGCATTGACAACAGCTGGAATGATGAGAATGGAAGAAATTTTCAAATGTTATATAGATCAGTTTTATGCAGACATAATTGCCCTACTCAAGGGTGATGTTAATTACTTTGGAATGAAGTGCACAGAGGATGCATGAAGATGGTATAATTTTTAGTAGTTGGTCAATTTCAGCACATGAAAGATGATTATAAATAAACCATTTCCCTGTACTGCTGTAATGGGGAACAATGTGGTACCACCACTAATTTTTATCATCTTTCTGTTATATACCACTCTACTGCAATGTAGGACCAAAGAGGAAAAGCTTTAACATACTTTGTCTATCTACTTTAAGTAAAAAGACTAAGCATTATCCCATTGTTTTCAATGTATTCTAATTTGTTTTTTATTGAGTCCAATGATCTCAAATATTACAATAAACGTTTATTCTTAATATGTACTATGTGCACTGCTATTATCAACTACATCCAAAACAACATCAAATAATATGACCATAGTGCCTCAGTATCTGACTTAATGTTAGTTATTGCATGGGCTCAGAGAAGATGAAAAATATTGGGCACTGAGGAGTATTTGAATGCAGAAAGCACATTAGTCCTTTATCTCCCTCTTGAATTTTACTTTGTTCTCATTTGATGAGAATAAGTATTCTGTTTGTAATGGATTCAATGTAGAAATTATTTTGGATTTTTTAAATGAGGTACCATGGAGTTATCAATTAATAGAATGATTTTGTACATGTTATAATTTCATCAATTATTCCAAATGACTAGGCTTACATTTAAAATATAAGCCTGTTTTTCTTTTGTATAAAGGGGGTATTGTATTATTTTAGACATAAAGAATTGTAGCTTTTCCAGGTGAATTTGAATTGTGTAATATTTGAGACTTAAAGAGATTTAATGGAAATATTAAGAAATCCCCAAAATTGACTTGCAAATACTACACGTCTTTTGGTGAAATAGGTGATATACAATCCCTCATTTCTTATTTGAGCAAGCATTAAGCCCAGCTTTGTCTAAATTAGTTCAAGTTGTAAACTTGTGTGTTATTTACCCTTACTGAGATTATAATTTGTCTGCACTGATGCTAACTCACTCATATCACTCTTAAAACAATGACAAATGTTCAAATACTTTCTAAGAGTGCAAGGATTCTCATTGTGTTGGAGATTAACATATTACCTTGGAGTATCCCTTGTACTAGAACTCACATTTTCTTCTATCAAAAGACTTTATTTTCTTTATATATATATATATATATATGTATATTTGTGTGTGTATGTATGTGCATATGTGTGCTTGGTTACCTGTAGAGACCAGAAGAGTACATTGGGTCACCTAGAACTGGAGTTCTACGTGATCAAATTGACCTTGAGAACCCAACTCAGGTTGTCTGAAAAAGCAGCTAGTGCTCTCAACTGCTGGCTCATCTCTTCAGCACCTCATCACAGAAATTCCAATAATACTGAGTATTCTTTAACAAATTACAAACTTAATATATTTTGAGACTGTGAACTCCCCGTTAATGTACATACGGTATATACACACACTCACATATTTCCACTCCTCCCTCATCTCCCTCTTAATGTACACATCCCATAAACATACCCACACTTTGGCCTTTTACTTAGCTTGAAAATTGTGAGAGGTAATATGTGTGATCTTGATTATATTTCAATAGACCCAGTGAAATATATTTGTTCAATTATATACCTAAAAAATAACATTGAAAGTTTACACTTAATGAGTTTCTTCTGTTCCTAGTTAATAGTATTCCAATTTTTATTTTAAGAAAGCTTGTCATTTTAAGATTAAATATCAAAATTATTCCATAAATAATATATAATAATAGTCCAATCTGAAAAAGGATTAAGAGTAACTTGTATTCCTCTGTATTGCTCAATTTTAATATGAAATTAATCTTCACTAGCAAACAAAAATACTTTAATAGGTATTTAATTCATAATGTTTCAAATTAATTTACCCAAAATTATGCTCAAGAATTTGCTAGAAACTTTAAAAACAGTCAGAATTGAGGTAAGATGATTACCAGTATTCCTTCAATAATCTGAATATTGAACATTTTAAGTATTAAACATAAAGATTCTTACCTTAATTTAAATATTCTCTCATCAATTTAACAATTTAGCATACAATTTCTAATTAATCTTTTAATAACTAATAGTGCCCAGTATAATAGCAGTTTAAGGAAAATAAAATAATTTAAGAGAAACAGGGAACAGATGCAAACTCTTGGAAATTAACAATTAATTGGACTGAGTAATGGTATGAGTGGGATATGAACAGTCATAAAAATTCATGTTATTATGGATAATCAACATAATTGCTTTCTCTAGAAGTATCGGCCCATGGCAGAAGTAGGAATATATCTAATTTTGCCTGTTTCTCACATTTTGATAGATATTTGTATATAAATTTATGATTTACAGTGTTTAGAAGACCCCTCTTCTAAGTTTATACTAGATGATGATACTATCTCCCAGGCTTCCTGCTCCCATCCTAAAGAATTTGCTGTACAATGTGCTCAGATTGAGAATTAATGATTCAGTTCTCTAACTAAATGAATCATAATAATAACTTCATTTTTAAAGTGATGCTATTTACTAAAACTTTCTGCATGAAGGAACACATTCTACAGGTGTGTCATCCAATACCCATTATTCCATATCATCTTTTAGAGCAGGCCAAATATGGTTAGAGTGTGTATGGAACAAAGACACTGTGACTATAAAGTTTTAATTTAATTAAATTTGATGAATTAATTTTTAATAGTCATATTTTGCTTATGGACAATTTATTAGAGAAAACATCTAAAGTTGGGTTTTCATATTTCTGTACATTTAATCTCTGCTTTGTAAAATCAGAGGTTTTGTGATAAGTTGTGTAAGATTTTAAAAAGTCTTAGTTTCTTCTAGTGCCATCCATTTGCCTGCAAATTTCAGGATTCCATTGTTGTTTTTTTCCACTGAATAGTACTCCAGTGTGTGAATGCACCATATTTTCTCTATCCAGTCTTCAGTTGAGAGGCATCTAGGTTGCTTCCAGGTTCTGGCGATTATAAATAATACTGCTATGAACATAGTGGAACAAACATCCTTGTTGTATGAATGTGCATCTTTTGGGTACATGCCTAAGAGTGGAGTTGCTGGGTCTTGGGGTAGACTGATTCCTATACTGATTTCCAAAGTGATTCCTTGGTTTGTGATATGTTTTGTGTTACCTTGTGTTTCATACGCTCATGCTCATATGTAACCATATATCATATTTCATTGTATGTTTAAAGTGTATGCCATATAAACCTCTAATTTAATAAGTTAGCCCCACTTTTAATGTGTCACATAACATTCTAAAAACTGCCTTTCTTTAAATCACCACCTACTTCTTCAGGTACCCTAAAGGATTGGTTATAAAGTCACTTGCATGCTGTTGTTTCTTGGTATAAAAAGATGTGGACTTGACTTTTAAAACAGTTCCTAAACTTTTTCAACTTAAAAGCTTATTTGAATTCAGTATTTATGATGTACTGAAACTCATATGTTGATATGACATTACCTAAAATATAGGTTTTGGAAAATAACTGGATCATTAGAGTAGAGCTCTAGTGTTGACTTCAGTGCCTAGAAATGAGAGCTCCCTTCAAGTTAGCTGTAGCTGCAAAGTGTGTGAGCACAACAAAAATATTACCCTGTATTAATAAAAAAAAGCTTGCAAACAGAAATTGAGTGTACTAGTACCTTGGTCTTTAACTGACTTCTGACTTTGAGAAGTAAATGTATCTTATAGCTTATGATACTTTGTAGTTGTTGGGGCCTAGCCCCCATAGAGTCTCTGAGTTGTCAGCTGATAGCCACAGATGCATCCTGTTTTCTAGTCCTGGTTTACTGCCCTGGCATTGCCTCACTGACATCAACATCTAGCAGGAGGAAAACAGGCTCTCTACCACCTGGAGTTTTTCTAGTGTGTTGTAAGACTATATATAAGACTGTTCCCTCCTACAAGGGAGAGACCTCTTAGCACTTGCAAATAAAGACACTTCTTTGTACAAACAGCTCGACATCTGGTCTTTCTTGTCCTGATACCTCGGAGTTACTTGTGACATGGGCGCCACAGTAGTTAGCATACAAACAGACTGACAAAACTAATTCTTAAGTTTTGCAATATTATAAAAGCAGCCTTTTCTTCTTTGAGTAAAATAGTCCAGGTCTTGACAAGTTCTCAAGGCCATGCTTGCATAGACAAGCTTTGGTATTTCGTGTCTGTGAAACACATGTAAGGAAATCTTAACATGGGACATAATAAGTAACACTAGACACTAGAGGGATAAGTGGGGAGAGGGTGTTATTCAACAATTGACAACCAAAAATTGTTTAATCTCATTGATGCTCATAATAAAATAATGATAAAAAAGTGCATGCGGGTCTTTCACTTCAACAATAATTGAGAAACAAAGTCTAAGTTAGTCTTTTCAGAGTTTTATTCTTACAATTCTGAGGCATGCTTTTAATACTCAATATTTGATGTTTAGAAGAAAGACCTATTGAAAAACATGGTAGGAAACAGATTATGAAAAAAAGCCAGGAGGCTAAAGAATGGAATAGAAATTAGCTATTGAAGATTTTACAACATGCAATTGCAAACTGTTCTAGTTTCTGGCATATCCAGGTGACACAAAGAGGGCCACAGTGAGCCTAAGTGGATTAATTAGAGAGTTTACAGTGGACAGTGTAGGGAAAAGGGACCAGTCAAAGAAACACACCCTGAGTAGAGCCAAATAAACATACTTTGGCCCTGCAACCAGAACCAAAGAAATGTACCCTGACCCTAAAACCAGTGCCAAAGGAACACACTTTGTCCCTGGAATCAGAGTCAGTGAAAGAAATGCACCCTGGCCCTAAAATTGGAGCCAAAAGTATAAAAAGGACCACAGAAAGAAACACACTTTGGCCCTGAAACCAGAGCCAAATATGACCCTAATCCTGTGTAAAAAAGTAACCAATCCCGGAGCAGAGCTCTAGCGAATCTGAGCTCAGCACTGAAATTGGACCAATCCCTACTCTGGAAAAACTTCCCCAACCCCAAGAATCCCTATATAAACCCTGTGTATGTTCAGCTTGGCTGGTCCAGCTGCCTTCCAATAAACCCCTTTGGATGAGCTTTGGGTGAAGATCTTCTTTTGCGGCGGCGACAGAGCAGAGGCAACAGAGCAGAGCAGAGCAGAGCAGAGCGGCGCTGTAACACTTGTCTGGGAAACCTTCGGCAGAGCAGAGTTATTACATTCTGCTCCCCGTTCCTGCTCTCTGCTCTCCAGGAGCAGAGCTGAACTATAGAAACTTCACCCGAGAAACCTCCTGCCTAGCAAAACTGCTACACTAGGCGAACATCCCCAGCTGGAAGACCCTGTCCTGCCAGAGCGGAGCTGATACACCAGAGAAGCCTTTCTCTGAGGCAAGGCTGTAAGCTGCCAAGCTTACTGCAATCTGTGGTGGTCCTTGGCTCCCGAGCTCCAGGATACCTTTCCACCTGAGCTGTGTAACACTCAGTATTCTGTGACTCCCGAGTACCAGAATACCTGACTCACTCCTGTTCCATCCTGTCCCGACCCATCCCGAAACGCTTACAGACAGAACACAGACAGTTGTCCAACTGCAACTGATGCTACCTTTTCTTCAGTGTAATGAACTTTTACAAAATACGGTAAGTGCTGTGAGACGGTGCTATGACGAGATTTTCCTAAGTGTTGCAAATGTTTGAAGTGTAGCCGCATTTGTCGCCTCAAGCTTGCCATGTTGCCATGAGGCTTACTCAAAGCAGCTCAGGAAACTCTGGTAAACAGATTAAAAGATATGTGACCTAACCCCATTTGCCTGCAAAAACATATATATATATATATATATATATATCAGTCCAATATAGTGTATTCCTATGGGAACTTGTGTCAACAGGTGGAAGGAGTCATTTCTGCCCATGTACTGGTACTGACTTCCTAGAGGCAAGTGGTTCCTCTCCCAACTCCTTTCAATATAGTATTGCCTTCATAGTCACCAAAGCATCACTACCTTTACATGCTGTCAGTCAGTTACAATGACAATCAGTAGCTTCTGATACTCTGCACCTAAGCACAATTTATGTCAGGTCCCGATAGCTCTCACACCATTACAGATTTTCTTGTTCAGTTCACCATCTCTCTATATTCTTTTCTTGTATCCTGATATTGAAATACCTCAATACACCCCCCTTGAGACTCAGAAGGTTGCCTCAGTGGAAAATTCCCCAAGGTCCCCTAGGCAGGGAACAAGGTCAGATCGAAAAGAAATCTGGTCCAGAGTGCTGATGCAGGAAACGAGCAGGCTGTTGAGATAAGCTTCATTTTGACCTTGTGGTTTCTCCAGGAAGGCTAAATTATGCCCGTGCTTTTTACAATACCTCTATTGCTTGCCAAGATCTACATCTGCGGCAGCTCCACTTCTTACAATAACCCTATTGCTTTGCTTTCCAAGAATATGTACATAAAAAGAAAACTGTCTTAAAGTCCGGCACACTCAGCAAGCTAAGGCTGCTGGAGTGCCCGCAGACACCTGTGTGAACAATAAACCTCTTGTGGTTTGCATCCAACTGTCTGATTATTGAGCTCAGGACATCACAATACTTTGCACCTGATTACCCTTCCTTCATTTGGAGGTCCCACCGAGATCCGACGACCCCTCTCAATAACCTAGACATAGGGAGGTAAGACAATCGATCAACCCCACCCCTTGTCTGTCTGTTCTTCTGTTTTTCTGTTGTGGTTTGGTGCACACTTTTGAATTTTAATTTGGGTGTCCAGTGAAGGAATTGACGAATTCCGTCCTCACTTGGTGCCACCATCCTGGGAGATGTCCCAGGGTGCCTGGGGTCCCTGTTTTTCAGGGCCTGCTTTGTCTCTGAGGGTGAACAGGCCATCCTACTGGAGGATGAGTGGGGGGTTGCCCATCTCTCCATCTGTAAATCTGATCTTCCATCGGTCCCGTGCCACGTGGTGTCTGGCCTGTTGTTTGTTTATTGTCTCTGTTATTATTGTTTGTCCTTTGGTCCTTTGTTGTTTTTGGAAAATCTTTTTGGGATGGGACAATCTCTAACCATCCCCTTAACTTTGACTCTAGACCATTGGAATGACGTCTTAGCTTTAGCACACAACCAATCCATGGATGTTAAAAAGAAGAAATGGCAGACTCTCTGCAGTTACAAGTGGCCAACTTTCAACGTTGGTTGGCCCCGGGATGGCACATTTAACCTAAATGTTAACTTGCAGGTGAAAGAAAAAGTTTTTAATACAGGACCCTACGGACACCCCAACCATGTTGCCTACATCGTCACCTGGGAAGACCTGGCCCGCAATCCACCTCTGTGGGTCCACCCATTTGTTCAACCCCCAAAACACTACCTCCTACACAGTACTTCCAGCCCCCCTTTCCCTCCATCCACTCCTCTTGTCCCTCTCCCCTCCATGCCAACTGCTCCTCCCCCATCGTCCTCAATCTACCCTCTGGCCAATTCCAACTCCTAGAGGGAGAAGCCTAATCCCCCTATCCTTCCCCCTGACCCTAATCTTGACCTACTTTCCTTTGATCCTCCCCCTCCATATTCCCCTCCCCCAGGTCCAGTCAGGGCAGGAGGACCCAGTCCTCCCTCATTGCCCTCCCCTGATTCCTCGACTCAGGACGAGTCTGACCTGCGGTCCACTCCTATTCAGGCTTGCTTATGTGTCCACAGAGACCAACCATGTCAGGAGGGAGAAGATGGACCCTTAAGATCAGTAGGGGGCCAGCTTCAGTACTGTCCATTTTCTGCATCTGACCTCTACAACTGGAAAACCCATAACCCTTCCTTTTCCCAGGATCCCCAAGCACTGACTGGGCTCATCAGCCCACTTGGGATGATTGTCAGCAGCTCCTCCAGACACTCTTAACCACTGAGGAAAAACAAAAGGTCTTTTAAGAAGCATGGTAAAATGTGCCATGCCCCAAGGGGCCCCCACCCAACTCCCCAATGAGATTGATGCAGTCTTCCCGTTGGAGTGTCCTAACTGGGACTATGCTACCCCGGCCGGTAGGGAGCAGCTCCGTCTCTATTGTCAGATTCTCCTTGCGGGTCTCTGGGGTGCTGGGAGGCGCCCAACCAATTTGACCAAGGTAAGAGCAGTCACTCATGGAGGGGAAGAAACCCTGGCGGTGTTTTTAGAGAGGTTAATGGAAGCATATTGTAGATATACGCCCTTTGACTCGGCGAGTCTGGAAAGCAGAGGAAAAATTATCACGGCCTTTATAGGACAGTCAGCATCAGACATTCAGATTAGGCTGCAGCGGTTAGATGGATTACAGAACTATACCCTTCAGGATCTCATGGAAGAGGTAGAAAGGATTTATAATAAGAGAGAAACCCCAGAAGAGAAGGAAGAAAGACTAAGAAAGTTGCAGGAAGAGAAAGAGGAGAGGTTAAAAAAGGAACAAGAAGAGATGGAAGACAAGCGTGATAAGAAACACACTAGGGAGTTAAGCGAAATCTTGGCCACCATAGTTCATCCTAGATCAGAGCCAGGGAGGCAGATGAGGAACCAGGGAGACATCCGGTACCCACGGATTGGCCGCGATCAGTGCGCCTACTGCAAAGAGAAGAGACATTGGGCAAAGGACTGACTGAGGAAGCCAGGAGAAAACAGGAAGCATCCTCCCCAGATCCTCTCCCTTGAGGACTAGGGGAGTCAGGGCCAGGAGCCCCCCACCAGAGCCCAGGATAACCCTCAATATCGGGGGGCAACCCATAACCTTCCTGGTCAACACTGGGGCTCAACACTAGGTGTTAACCAAAACGCTTGGTTCTGAGTAACAAGACCTCATTTATGCAAGGCGCTACAGGAGGGAAAAGCTACCCATAAACTACTGAGGGTGAAGTTCATCTGGCCACGGGTAAAGTGACACACTCCATCTTACATGCCCCGAATTGCCCTTACCCTCTCCTAGGGCGACACCTGCTGTCTAAATTGGGAGCCCAAATACAATTTAGTAAACAGGGGGCCACAGCCCAAATGGGAGTCCCCTCCATGTCCTCACCCTAAAACTGGAGGATGAATGCAAGTTGCTGGGACAGCCTCACAAAACCCCCCTGGAAAGCATCCAAGCCTGGCTCAAAGAATACCCCAAGGCCTGGGTAGAGACCGGGGGAATGGGGCTAGCCGTGAACCAGCCACCCATCATCATCGACTTAAAGACATCTGTTATCCGCATATCTGTTAAGCAGTATCCGCTATCCAGGGAGGCCCACAGGGCATCCAACCCCACATACAGCGACTGCTAGATTTGGGCATATTAAAACCTTGTCGTTCCCCCTTGGAATACACACCTCCTTCCTGTCCAGAAGCCAGGGACTGGGGATTATCGTCCTGTACAAGACTTAAGGGAGGTTAACCGAAGGACTGAGGACATTCATCCAACGGTGCCTAACCCATACAACCTTCTGAGCACCCTTCCTCCCTCCCATTCCTGGTATACTGTGCTAGATTTAAAGGATGGCTTTTTCTGCTTGAAGCTTAGCCCCCAGAGTCAGCCCCTTTTCGCCTTCGAATGGAAAGACCCAGGCTCCAGACTATCCGGACAACTAACTTGGACCAGGCTGCCGCAGGGTTTCAAGAATTCTCCAACCTCTTTGATGAGGCTCTACACCAGGACCTGGCTGACTTTCGAAGGTAGCACCTTGACCTCGTCTTCCTGCAATATTTGGATGATTTGCTCTTGGCAGCCGGACCTGAGGAGAGCTGCAAACGAGGTACTGGGGCCCTACTAGAGCAGCTAGGAGCCTTGTGATACAGCGTCTCTGCCAAGAAGGAGCAGATCTGCAAACAGAAAGTAACTTATCTAGGCTATACCCTAGAAGGGGGCCAACGATGGCTGACGGAGGCCAGAAAGCAAGTGGTGGCCCTCATCCCCCCACCACAAACCCCACAACAAATGCAGGAATTTTTAGGAACTGCAGGCTTATGTAGACCCTGGATCCCTGAGTTTATGGAAATAGCTGCCCCACTATATAACCTGACCAAACAGAATGCTGAATTTGATTGGGGAGAAAAACAACAGGTAGCATTTGACAAAACCAAACATGCCCTCTTGTCCGCCCCTGCCTTGGGATTCCCAAATGTCACAAAATCATTTGACTTGGTTGTCGATGGGCAAAAAGGCATTGCTAAAGGGGTCCTAACCCAAAAGTTGGACCCATGGAGGAGGCCTGTAGCTTATCTATCCAAGAAACTGGAACATGTGGCATCAGGATGGCCCCCTTGCCTTTGCATGGTAGCATCTATAGCAGTCTTAGTCAAGGATGCAAACAGGCTAACTCTGGGGCAGCCCCTCACTGTCATTACGCTGTGGAAACCATCTTCTGCCAGCCGCATGAGGGCTGGCTGTCAAATGTGTGGATGGCTCACTACCAGATGCTGCTTCTGGCGCCTGACAGATTCGGGACAGCCACCACCTTGAACCCAGCTACACTCTTGCCGGACTCAGAGGACAGTCAGGAGGTGCCCCATGATTGTCAACAAATACTAGCCTAGGCTCATGGGACTCGCCCAGACCTGACCGACCAACCTCTCCTGGATGCGGATGTTACATGGTTCACTGATCGGAGCAGTTTTCTCCATGAAGGTGAGTGAAAGACAGGGGGGTGGTGGTGGTGGATAAACGCCAGACCATCTGGGCAAGCACCTTGCCCCCAGGAACATCAACACAGCTGGTTGAGCTCATTGTGCTCACCCAGGCACTAAAAGAGGCAGAAGGAAAGAGGGCTAACATTTATACTGACAGCAGGTATGCATTTGCAATGGCACATGTGCACAGAAAAATCTACTGGAGGGGGGGCTACTGACCTCAGGAGGCAAAGAAACTAAAAATAAGACTGAAATACTGGACCTGTTACAAGCCCTGTTCTTACCTAAAAAATTAAGCATCATCCATTGCCTAGGACACCAGAAGGGGGATAGCCCTATCGCTTTAGGCAACCGCCTGGCAGATGAAACCACAAGGAGGGCAGAATTTGGGTCCCAGATTCTGTCCCTGCGAACTGGAAAGGCTCAAACAGCCCCTCTCCAATCGAAATATGCCTATACGGCGGTAGACCTGGCAGAAGTGCACAGAATAGGAGCCAAATATGACCCGGAGGTCCAAGGATGGAGACTTCAAGGGAAGCTGGTCCTACCCCAGAAGGATGCTAGAACGTTAATAATGGACCTCCATAAATTAACCCACCTTAGTAAGAAAAAGCTATCCAATCTATTGGAAAGGGAAGAATTCTTCTTTTACATACCACATGTGCAGAATCTCATTCAGCAGGTTATTGATCAGTGTGTTCCCTGTGCAAAAGTCAATGCAGGAAGACTAAAACTTCCAGAAGGGACCAGGACCAGAGGACACCGCCCCGGTGTCTATTGGGAAGTGGACTTTACAGAAGTTAAACCTGGCCTGTACAGTAACAAATACCTGCTAGTTTTTATAGATATCTTCTCAGGGTGGGTTGAGGCCTTCCC
This sequence comes from Mesocricetus auratus, assembly GCF_017639785.1. Taxonomy (NCBI): domain Eukaryota; kingdom Metazoa; phylum Chordata; class Mammalia; order Rodentia; family Cricetidae; genus Mesocricetus; species Mesocricetus auratus. Next base: position 4,554,851 of record NW_024429207.1, on the reverse strand, counting down.
TACCAAGAGAGAAACAGCCCAGATGGTAGTCACGAAGATTCTAGAAGAAATCTTCCCTCAATTCGGCCTACCCAAGGTAATCAGGTCTGATAATGGGCCGGCCTTTGTCTCCCAGGTAAGTCAGCTGGTGGTCAAGTTTCTGGAGTTTGATTGGAAATTACATTGGGCTTATAGACCCCAAAGTTCAGGTCAGGTGGAAAGAGTGAATAGAACAGTTACGGAGACCTTGACTAAATTAGCTTTGGAGACTGGCACTAAAGACTGCTTCTGGCCCTCTACCGGGCCAGGAACACAACACCCCTGGCCCCCATGGCCTCACCCCATACGAGATCCTCTATGGAGGACCTCCCCCTGCTGTAACCTTCTTTGATTCTGATATTTCTGCTTATGGTACTACCCCAACCCTGCAGGGAAACCTCCAAGCTTTGCAGATAGTCCAGGAGCAGATTTGGAAGCCTTTGACAGCAGCATACTGGGATAAGGGACCACATTCCAGGCCCCATCCCCACCAGATTGGTGACCAGGTCTACGTGAAGAGGTACCAGTCCAAAACTTTGGAACCACACTGGAAAGGACCATATACCATGCTGCTGATCACCCCGACTGCCTTAAAGGTTGATGGCATCACGGCCTGGGTGCATGCATCGCATGTAAAGCCTGCTCCCCAAGAAAACCTGAAAGACCTGTCCACCACCTCATGGAAGCTCCAATGCACCCAAAACCCTCTCAAGATAAGACTCTTAAAAGAACCCTAATTTTACTCCTAGCCCTCCTGGTAATATTCCCCAGAAGCCACTGGGGCAACCCCCACATCCCCCAAAGGCTGACTTGGCTCATAGAAAACCCTGAGACAGGCTGACAGATAAATGTCAGCTCATCCACAAATACCCCAGGTACTTGGCATCCCAATCTCACCTTTGATTTATGCCAGGTGGCCGAGGGATCATGGGAAGGAACTCAACAATCCCCCAGTGACTCATTTCCTAAGTGTAGATTTAGAAAATGGTGTATCTGCCCAGGAGGAGCGAGGACCCAGAGATGAGGGGACCAGGGTATTATTATTGTAAACAATGGTGATGTGAAGCCTACACTAATGCATATTGCACAGGTGCCTGGGGAGGACCCCTGAGCTTCTATACCACAACCCCAGGAGAACCCAATATTAGTACAGCCTTTATGTCAGAAGGCAAAGCACAGCTGACCACTGATTGGGTAAAAGGGAAAAGTTGGGGGCTTAGACTATATATACCTGGAGGGCATCATGAGGGACTTATTTTTAGTGTAAGACTCCTCCTAGAAACCCTTGTCTACTTGATTGGTCCCAACTCAGTCCTAGGGGAACAGGGACCACCCAAGGCCCCAAGGCCTCAGGTCCGACTGGTCCTGCCCGCCAGCCCAAACACAGTATCATGGAGTTCTGGTAACATCCCAACCTACCCTAGCTCCCCCCTCCCCCAAGTCTTCCTTAACAGGCCAGAGACTCTTTAACCTGGTCAAAGGAGCCTTTATGGCCCTCAACAGAACCCAGCCCAACCTGACCACCTCTTGTTGGCTATGCTTGGCCTCCGCGCCCCCCCCCCTATTATGAAGGGATTGCTATGCTAGGGAATTTTACTAACACCACCAGTGGCTCTGACTGCCGCTAGGGGCCGGACCATAGGTTAACACTCAGGCCAGGGTCTATGCCTAGGAACGCCTCTGCCCTCCAAGTCGGGCCTCTGTAACCGAATCGTCCAGCAGCCAGGAGGTCAAAATTACCTGGTCCCTGAATCGGGGCTCTTGTGGGCATGTAGTACTGGACTGACACCCTGTGTGCACACGCAAGTCATAAATGCTCCCAAGGATTTTTTTTGTCCTAGTCCAATTGCTCCCCTGTGTATATTATCACCTTCCTGAAGTTCTGGAGCAAGTTTATGAGGGGATCCTATTAAGGTACAAGAGAGAGCCTATATCACTTACCCTAGCCCACCTATTGGGGGCAGGAATGGCAGCCGAAATAGGCACAGGAGCGGCTGCACTGGTTCAAGCGTCATCCCTGGCTGACCACCCTGATTTCTACCATACTAGGTCCTCTGGTTATTTTGTTACTGTTACTTACTTTTGGCCCCTGTATTTTAAATCACCTTATGATGTTCATTAAGGAATGCCTATCTATCACCCAGGCCCTGGTTCTCACATAGCAGTACCAAGCTCTTAAACAACAAGAGGGACCATAAGTTTTAGGATTAAAACTTCACAAAAAAGTGGGAGAATGAAAGACCTCAATACACCTCCCCTTGAGACTCAGAAGTTTGCCTCAGTGGAAAATTCCCCAAGGTCCCCTAGGCAGGGAATGAGGTCAGATCGAAAAGAACATCTGGTCCAGAGTGCTGACACAGGAAACCAGCAGGCTGTTGAGATAAGCTTCATTTTGACCTTGTGGTTTCTCCAGGAAGGCAAATTATGCCTGAGCTTTTTACAATACCCCTCTTGCTTGCTAAGATCTGCACCTGCGGCAGCACTACTTCTTATAATACCCCTATTTCTTTGCTTGCCAAGATTATATATATCTGTCTTAAAGCCCGGGGTGCTCAGCTAGCTAAGGCTGCTGGAGTGCCTGCAGATGCCTGTGTGAACAATAAACCTCTTGCAGTTTGCATCCAACTGTCTGGTTATTGAGCTCAGGACATCGCGATACTTTGGACCTGATTACCCTAGGTCCTTCAATATCACCTACATCCAGTTTTCAAACTAATAAAATTAACACAAAATGTGATCTCAGCTGGTTGTTGGTGGTTCATGCCTTTAATCTTAGCCCTTGGATGGCACAGACAGGCAAATCTCCAGGAATGCCAAAGGCACACAAAGAAACCCAGCCTTGAAAATCAAACAAACAAGGGAAAAATCACTTCAGTCTTTATTAAAACACTTAAATGACCTTATACTCTCTGAATCTGAAAATTTAAATTCTTTGCCATGGCACACTTGCATTTGTTTGAAATTTAATATTATTTTGCAGATTAGATGAAAGTTTTGATCAAAAGACAGTATGAACAATCTTAGGTGCTACCTGCCAGCAGATTCCACTCAATGAAGGAAAGAATTTTTTGGAAATGATTTGGGTAAAAGAGAAAAGGAAAATATGTCAGAGAAAGCATAATTGTTTTATGCAAAATTGAAAGATCTTTAATGAAGGCTTGTTCAACAGGGAGATAGATGATAGATAGATAGATAGATAGATAGATACATACATACATAGATAACAAGTGAATGAATAAATAACAAATTCATAATCAAGAGTGATTTCAGAAAAGCAAGAACTTTGTAAACTACAAGAGTACATAAATCGAAGATTTCAGTAAACATCAGAGTAGAGTCATGTACATATGAGTTTTTAGGAACATACAACTACACACTCATGAAAAAAATGAGAACTAAAGAAGCAAATATAATACTGAGTTCTTGTGTAAAACTATTCTCAGTTTCACAGAGTCTCAGATTGTCTCAATAGTCTTGTGGCGTTTTGAAACAGAATGACTTCCATTGGCTTATATATTTGAAACCTTAGTCACTAGGGTTTGGTACAATTTGAAAAGGATTAGGAGGTGTGCTTTTATTGAATAGGTTTGGCCTTACTGGAGGAAGTGTGTCACAGGGGTTTGGGCATGAGGAATTAAGATTTTAAAACCTCATGCTAGGCTAATTCTTTTTGTGTGTTTGCCTGTAGAACAGGATAAAGGACTCTGTGCTACTGGTCCAGCATCTGTATGACACCATGCTCCCCACCATGATGATAGTAGCCCCAACCTCTGAAAGTATGCGCAAACTTCTAATTAAATGTTTTCTTTTATGAATTGTCCTCAGCCCTGATGGCTTCAGGTCCATGGAGGTAGGACAACAGCACCTTGATACATTGAGAAGGACTTACAAAAGCATACTGAATTCTAATAATAGATTATAATTTTGCTTTGGATCACAAAATTCAGCAACATGTCAATTGCATGCACATTGATTATGGAATCAGTAGTATAGACAAGTTGTGAATGTATTTAGTCTCACTTGCCTTCACCACCATTTCATGAAATCATGATATACCCACCAGTTTTCATATTTTTCTAAGAGAATGAGGTGGAAGTAGATAAAGCCCTTACTGTAGAAGCAGAGACATAAGTTTGAATCCCAGTACTAATATAAAAACCTATAAGTTCAGCACTTGACCTATAAGGCAGGGAGATACGTGGTGCTCAATGGTCAGCCAGTCTAATTGAAACAGCAAACCTCCAAGTTCAGTTAGCAACCCCCTCAAATAAAGCATAGAGGCTACGTGGACAGCTTACTGAATGAAGTACTTACTGTGGAAGCATGAGAACCTGAGTTTAGAGACTCAACACACAGGTGAGAAAGTTGAGTAGGTAAAAACTGAGTGGGCAAATGATGCATGTGTATAATTCCAGAGCTTGGAGTACAGAAACACAGCAAGCTGACTTTCTAAAGCAGTACAAAACTGAGTGCCAATTTTAGCCCAACATTCTGCTATAGGAAGTAAGATGTACAATGATCAAAGATGACACCCACACATGGCATCAACCTCTGACCTCTACATGAACATATATATAGGTGAACACACTTACACATACATATTCCATATACATACACTTTCAAAAGAAGAGATAAAACAAAGAACTGTAATGCAGAAGAACATACCTGGAGTTCACCTGTGGCTTCCACATTCGTGTAGATAAGCATGCCCATACATACAAGTGCACATGTAGGCACATACCACACACACACACACACACACACACACACACACACACACCACAGTAAATAAAATAAATTAAAAATATATTACATGCTTAAATCCTAGCATGGGAGGCAGGAGTAAGAGTACTACTAGTTCAAGGCTATCTTAAGTTATACTGGGAATGCACAGCTAGCATGGGCTATATGAATAACTGTCTGAGAAAAGAAAACAAATAAAAAGGAATACTATTTTCTTAATGATAAGTAGATAACATGGTCTCATTGAAGGTGGATATTATATATGTAAATAAATGTATATCTATATAAATATAATATCTATCTCTATATATGTATAAAACATCTATAAATGTGTGTATTCAAACATGTTCCTTATTCTTAGGGAATTTTACATTGAGCTCTGTAATCATGTTCAGACTAGTTTTGACTAGGTTGATGGAATGGTTAGGTTTAGGAAAGAAAAACCTTTGTATTTTCATAAAAAATGCCATTTATGTTAGCCCTTTGTCCTCTTAAAATGGCCTTGGTTAACAAGGCGATTTGAGAGTAAAGTCCTTACTTTTTGAACTGAAGGGGTAACAAAAAAGCTATTATAAGGTTCTTGCTTTAGTTTGGATAAGTGGAACAGAAAGACACCATGGGCATTTATCAAAGCTGTTAAAGGGTAGAGGTCCAGGATCTAATGCAACAAGTACAGTAATGATCTACCTTTTGCAGAATGGACTATGATCATCTGGGAACCTAAGAAAGAATTAAGTTATTTATATTATGATGACATTGTGAAGGTAAATTTAAAGCTAAAACCTTTCTGTTAGTTTTGCCGCTTTTTTCAAAGACTGGGCTACATCAGCAAATTGTGCCTTTGCTAGCCTGCTCCAATCCAGCTTGCTGTCCTTACGATATATCACATCCCACTATGAACTTCAACCAAATATACTCAGAGCACAGGAAACTGCATCAGTATTCCTATGGAAATGTATTCCCACTCTTGTTTAGTGGTTCCTTCTAAAACAAAAGAAAATTGAGATGGCACTTCAAGTACAAATGACTATTATTAATTTTTGATGGATGTCAAATACTGGATGAAATTTCAGTGTGTCCACTGAGTATTCATGCATTGGAAGCTTGACTCCCAATGGCAGAGTGCTTATGAGGTAGTGATATCTTTAAACAGTGCAACCTAGCAGAAGGCTCTTCAGTCACTCAGGTGTCATCCCAGAGAGCAATGCTGTTCTAGTGAACCGGAACCTAGTGAAGATGATATTTAACAATAGACTGAGACTAGTCAAAATCTCTGTCCTGCTTTAGACTTAGTGATACAATCACTCCTCCTTATATATAATCCTCCACTATTATCTGCCCTAAGATAATCACTATTCCAAAAAGATGTTGGTCCCATGACCTTGAATACCCAATTTGGAGAACTAAATACTTTTCTTTTCTTTGAATGTAGCCTTTGTTATGTATTTCAGTATGTAAGTGTAAAACTCTAGTAGGAGTGGGAAAACATGTCTCAAATCATGTAGTTTTATTTTATTTTGAAGATTGTTCTGTAGAAATTAAAACAAGAATCTTGTGCCTAGTAGGTAAACACTCTACCCCTGAGCTTAATTTTCAAGCTTGTCATTTTAGGTTTTGAGATTAAATGCTTGGTTATTCCTTGCAAATATGTACTTTTAATGTTTGTACCAGGACACAGATGGGCTTAAAATATGTAATAACAATTAGATGCAATAGGAGCAGATGTGATGTTAAAATAAAACCAATATAATTATTTTGTATTTATGTCGATAAAATGGTTTTCAAAATGATGGATTATTCAAATTTTAATGTCTACTCTAATGTATGAAAATAATGACTATCATTTATAAATAGTAGATTTATAAGACAACAGGCCACTTTACTTAAAAATTATTACATTAGTAATACAACACATTGAATTTGATGCAAGAACATTTAAAAAATCTATTTCTTGAAGTTTACATGAATTGGTATAATCTAGCTGCTAAAAAACAAAAGTGACAATTATAGTTTCTCTTCAATTTTATGTTACATTCTGTTGAAGGTGCCTGGGGATTTGTCAAACTGGAAGATCTTCCATAAGTTCTAGGAAGAAAAACAATCATCCATAATACTAAAATATATGTAACAATTAACTGTCATAATTGAACATGTTCAACACTTAAAACAGTTTTAAGAACATGGTTCATATTCTCATCTGCCCTTTCTCTTTAAGCAGTGTAAGTGAATCATTTATTTTAATAAGGTAAGGTTCATATCCAGCAAATTTTAAAAGACTCATCCTACATTGCAAGTTAATTTTGTCATTGTAACATATAACAAATTTTTAACATTGCATTAAACCTTGGTAAATGGTTTGCATGTCCTTGTAAAGTAGTTCCAATTCTCTGGTTCAGGATGGATGCTATGAAACTTGAGATCAAGATGTCTTGACAAGTTCAGGATACAATAAATAAATCAGAATTCCATCATGAAGGAAGTTCAGGCTTATGCAGTGGAATATAGGATATCATCCATCTTCTTACAGCATATAGACTCTCATATTTACTGTGCTTTAAGTAAGGCCACAAATATACCTTCTTTACACAAAGTAGTCTAGGTCTGTTTGAGAGAGCTGTGCAATCTCAGTCTTGATCAATATGTCACACTACTGCAACTGTGATGCAATCATTTAGAACTACAGGTGAGTTCTACTTGAACTTGCTTAGTGATTTTGCACCTTTCGAGGTAAATAAGTCCCTTTAGAAATCACCAGAATCCATAGCTTTAGGTAAAAAATGTGAAAAATCTTGCAATTCCTGACTAATGGAAATAAGTTTAACATGCGGAATATTGTGTGTGTGTGTGTGTGTGTGTGTGTGTGTGTTATAACCAACAAGTGATATAGAAGGTATAAAAGGATAAGTTGTTACATATACAGCCATTTCTTTAATAAATATTTGGAAAGGCAGAAGAAAGTGTAATTTTAAAAACATACTGCCATAATAAAGGGAATAAATGCCCATATACTTTACACAAAATGATTCTACATTTTATCAGTTTGAAACTGAACACTAAAGCATTTGAAAGGAGACTGACATAGATGAATTGAGTAAACAGGAGCTGTTCAAAATTTTAGGGAAAAAAACTACATAGCCACATTATAGAAGAGTTTTCTTATGGGAATATAGTGAGACCTGACCTGTACAACCTCCACAGCTCCATCTTTCTGGACACATGTCCACCCTAGTCCTAGGTTCTACTTCAAAACTGTTGCTTTTATGAGACATATAGCCATTACTTTTATAAATATGTACTCTGATGAAATTAGTGCATATGCCCTCCCAATGCAGTTCATTTTTTTTTCAAGACATGACTTCAAATGTTGCTGGTTTGGGAGTCAAAAAGCTGACTGGTTAAATGGATCATACTTACTTGGGTTATTTGAGGGTCTCAGACTCCCAATTACTTTTCTGTTCTCCCTTCCCCAGATAGATACACACAAAGAAGAGATATGAGAACATAGAATGTTTTGCCTAAAAAAATTAGGAGAATCCCTCCCCAGGTGCCTGCTAGCCTTCATTTGTACTAGAATTCCATCGCTGGAACCAAAAGAAAGCCTTTTTATTGCCTATGCCATACAATATTATGCCATTGTAGCAAAGCTGAATAGTTGACACTCAGCACACAACCAGCTTGCCCCATCTCACAGACAGATGATCATTAAAAATTAACAGGGAACAGCAGAAATGATAACTCTACAACTGAAAACCGAAGGAGAAAGAAAGTGAGTAAGAAGAGTGGACATTGTCTTAGGGTCTGAGCAAGTAATAGAATGGAAATAAGAGAGAGAAGGTGGATATTTTGTTATCACCCAGCAACAGCAACATCAGAGAACCCTACCTTCCATTTGCCTCTTCTACCCCACTCCCTACATCATTCATTACCCACTAGCATTTTTTGGATAGTTCAAAGGGCATTGTAAAATTAATATGAGAAAATATATCATGTACCTTATTAAAATACCTTCAAATTACCAATAATTAGAATAAGTGTTCAAAGCACATAGAAGACTTATTCATCCTAAAATAAGTGCAATACCTATCCAAAATCAGCCATTACAAATTTTCACTGAATCAGCCATCCACCCTGATGGGACTTATTTTAGGCTCTAGTATTATCGCCAGCTATTTTAATATGCTTGTATAATGCCTATCTATGGTAAGTGCTGTGAGAATAATGTGGTAACAGGACAAAGGGTTATGAATCCTATCTAGTATGAATTCAAGGAGGCAGTGACACACCATATTTAGTTGTGGAAATGATTTTGGTCTCTCCACAAGCAGAAGCACTATAGTATGAATATTCCAAGAGACTAGATTGATATATTTACTACTAAAAATTAGTATGTTTGTTAAATAGAGAATTGTCTAATCAGGGCAAACTGTCAGGATCATGAAATAGATAAGCAAGGGATGGGTTTAAAAGTGACTATGGGTCCCATGGAAGGATATGAGTTAAAATAGAAGTCTGAACATTTTAATCATGTAGGATGGAGTGTGGTACCAGAGAGAAACATGGTCAGATATTTACTGGATAATAGCTCTGGAAGCAGTGCAGAGAACAAAGCCAGGGACAGAGAGACTGACAAGCAGAGATCAACTTGAGGATTTTTTAAAGGGTGGAGGGAAGGAGACCAAATCCTATACAATAATAGTAAAGGAATTTACGGTTCAAACATTGAAAACAGTTACACAGAGAATACTTAGCACTGATTCAAAATTGTAGGTAGTGAAATATCAAATGAATACATTTGAATTGCTTTTGTCCATTGGATTTATTTTAGTGAAGAAGAATGATCAATGAGATAAAATTAGAATTTGCAACTTGCATGCTCAAAAATGACAGGTGTAGTCTTTGGGCAAGGAATTTGTACAGGAAATAATCAAAATTTGTTCACAATATTAAGTCTTCAACTAAACTTATTGGTTTTTTTTGATTTTATGAGACAGGGTTTCTCTGTATTGTTTTGGAGGATGTCGGTCCAGCCTGGCCTCGAACTCACAGAGATCCGCCTGCCTCTGCCTCCTGAGTGCTAGGATTAAAGGCGTGTGCCACCACTGCCCGGCTAACTAAACTTATTGTTAAAGAGGGAAAGATTATTACCTACCAATGAATGTCTAGAAATCATCTCTTAGTGAGAACACTCTTCTTCTTATTTTAAAAGAGGTAAGTTTGTGGGGAAGTGTCCTCTTGCTTAGTTCCGTAGACTTCTCTTCAACATGCAATTCAAATAGAGAGGAAAGTAGAAGAATCATGTAGGCTACTTGGGTATTGTTTTAATAAAAAATTAACCATGTGTATATGTGAGTGCCTGCATATAAGGCTGTGCACAATTTACATGTATGGATTGCTAGGTGGCCAGACAAAGGCATCAAATCTGGCACTAGAAATAATGGTGATTGTGAGCCACATTGTGGTTGCTAGGAAAAGAACTCTCTGACCCTCTGTACTCTTAACTTCTGAGCTCATGATCCAGTGCCTGGATGGTGGTTTTATTATCAGACTACATATTTTGTGTTAAAATTGCTTCTAAAATTCCACAAATTAGGAGCCTAACATGGATCATCTTTTTCAATTAAACTCTGACTCTCCCAGAGTTATAATTAATTATACCTGTTACAATTATTAACAATACTTTTTTGTTTGAAAACTGTGTCTTATATTTTCAGCAGATCAAGATGCTTCATACTGAACTACACAATAAGTATCTGTTAGAGAAACTCTTCATATGATTCCTGTGGGTTTGAATAGGACAGAAGTATGGTCAGTTCACAGTGCCTGTGTTTTGTTGGGGAGACTGCTATATTTTTATTTACCCAAAATTTGCCCTCTTCCTGAAATTCTGCTCATAATGTGATCAAAATAATTAGGTATATTCACTGAGATATCATTATTTTTGAACTAGGAACATAACTAGGATGAGAACAATAACTGATAAAAACCCTTTGAACGACTAAAAACTTACATGTTGGCCTTTAATCAAAGGGTTTAAAAGAGAACTGCCTCATTTCTTGGTGCTTACATGAGTTCATTATTTCTCTTTCTCTACTTAGCCTGACCTTTTAGTGGTAGTTAATATATATTAAGTTAAAATTATTGTCTTGGTGGTACTAATTTTTCTGCAATAGTAGTAATAGCTAAGGCACATCTGCTTGCTATTCATCATGCAGACTCAGAGAATATAGCTCCGTGTAATTTGTCAAGTCAGCCTTATGGCATGCATTTCTTGGCCCGTTTTTCTATGCCCGTTTTGGAGGAGGCTAAACTGGAGCATAGCAGTAACACACCTTCTTCCACTTTGCCTACTGATTCTACAAACCTAATCTCAAGAGAGAAGTCTGCAGATCTACCTCCCTTGATCCAGTGTCTTCACAATTATGTGACTGGGACTTGTGAACGAAGTCAAGAGAGTGGATCTTTGAAGCTTAAGTTTGAAGTTAACTTGGTCTGCTTTCTACAGTTCTCATGTGAAAGTATAAGCTTTCATTGCCTCTGGACAATCAAGTGAATGGGAAAGAGGCTGAATTAATCTATATCATATTGTGGAGTATTTAGAGAGTCTATTCCTCCATTATCCCAGTATTCCAAAGGATGTGAGGCCCAGTGAGAAACTAGGTTATTCCAAGCTTTTTATTGAGTGACATGCCTTGAGCTTAGACTATCAACTCCAAATCATCCCTTCCTGCTTTCTTCATAACATGTTTTGATGTGAATTGCCTTAGCAAGCCTACACACTTCCTTCACATATCACCATGTATACTAACTATACTTCCTGGACTCTCCACAAACATCTGCAGTTGACAAAATGACATGAGGTCTTTGACCAATAGAACAGGGAAAACGCCAGCACTCTGCCTGGGTCTTGATGGCTCAGAACAAAGACTGCATTGTGTCAGGACTTAAGGCATTCTTACTGTGCACACAACCAGCAATTCCCCTGCTTCAGATTCCCAAGCACAGAGGTTAAGACTGCGAATCACCAAACACAACTTAAATTTTTTAGTCAAAAAATGGAAAACTACAGTCTCAGAAAAGGACTCAGATAAAAATATTCTTCAAAATACATGAATATTTAATTAAGTAGACTTAGTAGACATACAGTTACACTATAGGAATGAACAACTAGAGAAAAATCTATACAAAGAATTTTCCCCTTTTCTTGCCTTTTCTAGTAAAAAAATCAAAGAAAAATAATTACATCTATAGCATGTGAAACCAGCTTTAAGGTCACTCTGGTGGCAAAATGCAATATGCAAAGAGGTAGAGTGACAACTCTTCATCCTTGGCTGTGAAAGAAACATGATTTCCCCTGACAGAAAAGAGTTGAGCAACAGTATAAATAAAATAAATTATATCCAATCAACTTACTGAAGCTCCTCCATGGATATAAATTAAATTTCTGAAAAATAGAATACTAGGAAATATCTTTTCTAATTTAAGATATTAATAAATAGAACTCAGAAAGGTAATTTCTTCATAGTGGTGAGATAATTATTCTCTAGAGATTATATTAACTCTTAATACAAGTATAGAAAAAGTCCATTTTTAATAACAGTAGAATGGCTATAACTTGTCTCGATGATCACTTCTTTGTATTAGGTTAGTCCCTACTGAAAAGCAGCACATTTCCCAACTACACTGTAAATGTGCACACATCTAGTTTACTGATTTGTCCTGGGACACTGTTTCCAGTGAAGTCTCTCTCTGTCAGGTGTTTCTATTCCTTAACCTCCAGTGGAGCTGAATTTACCAATTCGGTAGGTTTTGCTTGTTTATTTGTCTTAAAAAAACAAAGTTGACTTATTTGGACTGAAAGTTGGCAGGCTTGTGCCTTTAGTTACTTATTCTTAGCTCTACATTTTACTTCTCTCTATTAAACAAATACTGGAAGCAGAAATGTACACACTGCTTTGATGAAATTGATGTAAAATGTTTCTTTTCCTCAATGCTTGGAAACCTTTGTTTTGTAATATTTTTATTTAAAAAAACATATTTAAGTTTTATAGTTATTTGTATTAGCTTACAATATAAGTTTGGTACTTTAGTTTTGTTGCTTCTCTTCTTTTTTGCTGTTAACTGTTCATGGTTTTTGTTGTTGTAGGTAGACTTTTGCTTATACTGGTTTATCTTATCGTTGGTTGATGAGGCAGACATTAGAGATCAATCACACACTATGATATTGTAATTTTATATGAATTAACACGTGGCCTGAGGCATAGACATTAGTAATATCTGACCTCCTAGATTATTACTTACCTTCAGTACACTCTTCAGCAGCTATAAATAACTAATGAGGATTGCCAAAGAAAATTCCGGAAAGCTTACATTTGAGTACAACTTTGGGAAACTTGGTTATAACTGCCACTGTAATTTCATGGATAAGAATTTTCCAAGACTCACAGGTCTGTACCTAAGGAGTTGTAATCATCTTTATTTCACTGCCATATTATTTGTGGCCATTTCACATTGCTGTGTATTATTGCTCTTTGGTAAACCACAGGACTTGACATTAGTGAGGTACATGAAGCTAGAACATTTAATGCTGGATTATTTACTGATAGACTGTTCTAATGAAATATGTGGAGCAGGCAAAAACCATACTCTTTTTATTTTAATAATTAAATATATTCAAGTTTATCATAATAATTGATATTGAAACATACCCAGCAAAATCTGTGAATCTTAATGGACTACCATAGAGTTATATTTGCTACTTGGAATGAAACCTGTGTAGCTTTACATTGGATATTGCACTTTACTACCAGATATATATCTTCATACATCTATCCACAGAGATCAAACAACAAAAACAAAATTATCATGAGAGAGTTACAAGTTTAGAAAGCAATGTAGCTTTATACTCTTCAAAATTCACATGCTATCAGAATGTAAAACAAAAATACCACATGTTCTCTTTCATATGTGGAGTCTAGCCAATAATGAATGTATGCATGTAAATTATTGTGCATGTGGATACAGTAAAACATCTAGAAAACAGAACAAGAAAGGTTAAATTATTAGTGATGAGGAAAAACTGCATGCAGATAATGGGCATGGGTTATGTACTCTGCTTTTAAATATATTAGTCACGGTGGAGTCCCTTGTCCCTTGTCTTACCACAATTCTTGTATGATGAGATTTTTCCACCGGAATTTTAAAACACATCAAACCATTCTTCAAACAATAACCTGACTTTGTGAGTCTCTCAGAGAATCATTCTCCTCCTGCAGATGAGAACAAACACAGAGACCCACAGCCAGACATTATGCAGAGTTAGAAACCTTGGAAGAGCAGCCCCAAATTGTATGCCTCCCTTAAACGCTTTACCAAAAGTCTCAGGGACCTCTGCAGAAGAGGATGCAGAAAGAGTATAAGGGCTAAAGGAGAAGAGAACACCAATAAATTGTGTAGTTTATGGCTCCTGATTTCCGTGATATTGTGGTCATCCTATGTTTTTCATTTCAGCATTCATTTTAATAGTGCCTCTCTTTCTTGCTTGCTTTCATATAAATTTTAAATATAATCTTTGATAATTTGGAAGGCCAAAGAAATTAAGCCTAAAAAATCAATACCTTCAATATCCCTTCTACCTTAATCTCTTCTATTTATCTTTAAGTAGATACAACAGTTTTCTTCTCCATTTTTGACCCATATTTTTAATTACACAGTGATAATTTCACTGTTCAACTGAATTTCAAATCTTGCTCCAATGAATATTGGTGTGTAATTTGATCCTGATTCATGCCATTCCTAAGATTCAGTTTTGTCTTCTTTTAGTCATTATAATTAGCCATAATAATATTAACTATGAAAGATCCTGGTGAGAATGAAATGAAACACTGTTTGAAGGGAACCTGAAGTGTTTGACTTCAGTCAAAAAGAAAATAACTAAACCTGTTTTCCCACTTAGCCTATGATATTATATATCTTCCAGGAAACTAAAGCAATGGCTTTCTAATTAGCCTCTCTGTCTCTGTTCTCCCTACTTGTAAATCCAATTTTGGACATATGCTTAGACATATTTGAAAACACTTTAATGACACTACTCCTATGATGGTTAATTTTGACCACCAACTTGATTGAAATAAAATGCAACTAGTGTTAGAGTTTCGACATGAAATATTCCTCAAAAGATCATAGATTAAAGGTATGCCTAGCACTTGAAGGGATTTATGGAAAGTGATTGGGTCATGTGGCTTCTAATTTTATTGACAGACTTACTCACTGATGGTATTATTTTGATAGCCGTTATTTGTAGCTAATGAAACCTCTAAGATTTGAGGAAATGGGTTCTTAGGGCTCCCCATTGAAAAATGCATCGAGTCACCTGTCTCTTCTATATTCATTCTTCTTCCTAGCCACCATAAGTGAGTAGCAAGTTGACTACAGTACCAGAAACAAAACAATAATTCAAAACAATTCTTTCTAACTTTTCAAGTGGTCATATATATATTTTCAACAGAATAGATCAACACAACTTGTTTATGTTAAAATCACTTCAACTGTTTAAGTGTCTAATGATTCAGGAGAATGATTCTAACCACGGAGTTCATGACCCCATCAAAACCTCTCCTGTAAGACATCATAAGTCTTTATAAAATCACTCGTTCATGCTGAAAATTTTATTCCATCAGATTGCAGTTTTGAGGGTTGGTTAACTATCATCTTCCCAGTTAGCTTCTTTATGATGATATTTGTAAGATTTAGTTTGTAAGGAATAGAGGAAGCCCTGAGTGAATGAGTAAGGTGAGAATAAAGTTTAAGTTAGTATCTAATGATGACATGAAGTTGGCCATGTCACAGTCTCCAACGCCTTCTGCCCATGGGAATTGCAAAGCCTTCCTGAGTCAGGCTCAGGGAAATGGCAAATAGTTCATGCATAGATGTTGGGAGTGAGATCAGAAAAGGTCCACTGTAGCTGCAGCCGCCTGATTATTTTTAGCTGTAGATGACTACCCTACAGGGACCCAAACTGAGAAGGGCTAAACATGCCTCCTTGTTCCTCTCTGTATGAAAAACTCACTTCCTTGTTCAGTTGTATACAATAAACCAGGCTCCTCTATTCAGATGTATTTGCTTGCTGGTGGTGTGTTTCTCAGAGATCATGACCCAGCCTTTCTCAGCTTTTCTGTATCGTATTTGTTGTTTCTTCAATTCCCCTGGCCTCAGCTGCTTCAAACCAAAGCTGTGCCCAATGCAATACATCTATGTGTTTATTCTGAATATTTTCCCATGACAACAGAATCGTTTGTTTAAAATGTTTCAATCTCACTCCGTATGATCTTAGTTTCATTTTTTTATTTCTTTGTATTCTCATTATTTCCACATCATCCCATCTATCTTTCCAGGGACCTGTCTTATCCCACTTTGTATTCTCATATTTAGTGAAAAGTCAGTTCTTGTTAATACTTTAACTGATGAAAGAAACACTATCATATTGAATTCCCACTAAACTGTAAGTTTTTTATATTCACATCTTTATCTTTATTGCCTTACTTATGCTTGTAAGGATCTCAAAATAGTGATAAGCATTCCTCTCTCTCCATTCCTTCTCTTGCTTTCTTCTCTCTGTCTCTCTGTTTCTCTCTCTCTTGGTCTCAGGCAGCCCCATATGGCCTTGAACTTGCTCTATACATAATAATAACCTTGAAATTCTCACCCTCCTGCTTCCATCCTCACATTCTTGAATTGCGGGGAAATGATACCATATCTTGTTTATGTGGCACAGGGAGTCACCAAGGACTTACCATATCTTATGCAAACACTAATTTCTGAGCTACATGCTCAGTGCTCAACACTTACTGATATTTTGCTGTAGTAGCACAATTTGTGTATCCTGTGTAGTAGTTCCATGAGTGCAGGCATCATACATTCTTGAGTATTGTTTTAGTGTTACGTTTGTATGAGTTTCTATAACAGTACATCTGTGTATGTCTGCTCTCATACAAAGTATTTGCATGTGTTTGTAAACATTTGGTCTCATAGATACTAGGTTATTTTTGCAATGAATCAAATGTGTATTTTTTTTGTACAAAGAGGACCAATGATACTCAAACACTAATAAAGGGAAATTGGTAGATTCATCTAGATGTTGTAGGTTGTATCAGATTATACTTAGTCAGGTTCAGAAACAAGATTGAGGTTATTTTCATTATTCTGATATTACTTCAAAATTTACAGTGTCTCAAAACAAACACATATTTTAAAAGCTAAGCATGCTTTTATGATATTTTCTACAGAAATATTTTTCAATGAAACTATTCTGACCATCTGAGAAACTTTTCATTTCTAAATAAAACAAGTCAGATTATCTCACTAGGTTTAAACCATTTCTCTTATACAGTGACTCTAAGGAATCAAATAGTTGGAAACATATGAACTACACTACTTAAATTATACACCATAATCAATTTAACACAAAAATTTAATTTAAAATTTATAAAAAGTCATGTTCTTCTCCAAAAAATGTTGCTACCTGGGGCAAAGATGAGCAGGAGGGTTTATCAGGACTACTTTTCTTTTTACTAAGTTCATCTAGGATTTGCTGTAAATAATGCATGCCCTTACCATGTTCCTCTTCCATTTTCCTTTAAATTCTATACAAATATAATGAGGCATATGATCAAATTTCTCTGGCATAGTTCTTTTTATCTTACCTTTAAGAAATCTTCATCTTTAAAAACCCTAGAGGGGAATAAATTTTCTTGATGCATAACTATACAATACAGTAAGACCTTTTTATGATGAACTTGACTTTTGTTACCTGGAAGACTCACATGTGTTGAAATTAGTGATAATACCTAGCTAAAAGCTTATTGTGACACTACAAAAGGACAATTTCCCATTTTAAATTTAATCAAAAACATAGGAAAAAACTTATATTTTTGTCTTCTATTATAATAATTTTAAGTTATGTTTGTTCAACCAAAGGAAAAAACAACAAAATACATAATGTAAAATGTCCTACATATATTCATATTCCATGTATTTCTAATATTGTTGCCTGTGGTGATATCTTGCTTGTACAAATAAAGCCTGTCTGAGAATCAGGGAGAAGGAGCAAGTCACAGCACACTTTACTTCCTTCACGTCTCAGCAGACAAGAGACATTTCTGCCTGCTTATATCCTGTTTCTGCCCAGCTATATCACTTCCTGTCAGTCTGTGCAAACCTTCAGACCTTTGTGATTAGCTAGTAGCAAGCTCCCCTGACCCTTATACAGGCTTTATTTATAAAAGCAAGATATCACCACAACTGCCAATGATTATTATTTCAAAGATGAGCATTCCTTTCATATCATTTGAAAGACAATAACCTTGAATTTTACTGGCTTGTTTTCATTAAACGATATGATCATGATCCCGTTTCATCTTCAGCTCTACCCACACTAGTTTCTTCATTGACTTAACTTCTCCTTCACATCTTTTCCCAGAGATGTGAATGAGTTCCATCCATCATTTCCTCCCAGGGTGTATTAAGATGTCCCTATTCCTTTATATTGCTTAATTTAAAATGCCATTTATCATTTTTTGATTCATCTTATACTTAGTCAATGATTTTCCTCTTGAACTGGAATTGAAACATCATGGGAACTGAGGCCATCCTTCATTCACTTATTCAGCTAAGTATATAGTCAATGTCAAAGCATTTGGTTAATGATGGAAAATATGATTTAATGTATTGCAAAACAGCTCACTTTCCTCCAGGATTCATTTAGAGCAAATGACACTACTACCATTGTTTTCCTCTGTAGGAATTTTTGCTCTGGTGACAGAATAAGGAGTCCAGTTATAGTACTTTGAAAGAATCTGCCAAGACATAGTAGTGGATAAAAGAATGTACTTGGATGATGCTAGTACAGACTGTTGCTCTCTGCAACCTGACAGTGGGGCCCAATTGCAAAGGACAACACTCACACAAATAATCCAATGCAAAGGCTGATCTGGTGCTTGCATGGAGCCTTCACCTCTATGTTCTAGTATGGGAAGGTACTTTGCAGGCTATCTAAAGAGAAATCTGGACAGCAACACAGCCACAAAACCTTTGACCTACATTCTGTCCTGTCTGCAAGATGTTGTGGAGCAATGGAGGCACAGAACTTATGGGAGTGGTCAAAGAAATATTTGTTTTAACTTGAGACCCACACCAGGAGAGGGAGCCCATGCTCCATACTGCCTAGATGGACAGGAACTGGAGATTGAAAAGCCTGGAGACAAAGGGTAGAAACAAACATGGCTGGAAAAAATTTAAATGTTTCTTGTTCCTAATGATACTTTGCTACACTTATAGATCAGTACCTTCTCATCAGAGAGGCTTCCTTTGGCAGCAGACAGGAGCAAGTGCAAACATCCACAGCTAGACACTGAGAAGAGAGAGTACTCTATATTGGAAGTCTTCATTGGGCCCTCCTCTCTGAGCTCAGGGAACCCTGAGGAAGAGCAGGGGCATTCTAGGAGTGAGAGGGTAAGGAAGACACCAGGAGAACATAAGTCACTGAGTCAACTAAGCAGGATTCATATGGGCTTACAGAGACTGATGTGCCAAGCACAGGGACTGAAGGGGTCTGCATCAGGTCCTCTGTGTATGTGCTATGGTTGTAAGCTTAGTGATTTTATGGGACTCCTAAGAGAGAGAACAGAGATGCTCTGACTATTTTGCCTATTCTTGGGACAATTTCCCTCATATTGGGTTATCTTGTACAACTTCCACATATTTCTCTCATGCTTGGATGTTATTTCTTGAAGGCCCACTGCTTTCTGAAGGGAATCAAGGCTGTGGGTAGATCTGGGGAAAGGAGAATGCCTAGTGAATAGTTTAAACCAGGTAAGGGAAAATAAATATGGGTTGTGTTCTGATAGTGAATTAAGAGTAAAAATCTGTATTTGACTGTAAAAGCATCACTGGAAACACAAGAAGTGTGTATTGAGTATGCTGGAAACAAAACAGACTGTTATCATTCTTTATTAACAAGATGAATATATGAACATGTAACTTATATGTAACAAAGTGACAGAAGTATTCAAGAGTCTGTATAGATCACTATGTCACTCAAGGTTCTTCTACTTTAACACATAACCAATTTAAAATGAAGAAACATTTACTTTGCCATCCTGTGCTGGAGGTTCTACTCTAGGATGAACTGGCCTCATCAGTTTGGAAGTGGTACATAGGAAAGCAAAACTACTCATGTCAGGAGCAGGAAACAAAAGAATGAGCCGCCAGTGTCCCCTTAGCAGGGCCGGACCTTAATAATCTAAGCAACTCTCAATAGGTCCCACATTTTGACTGCTTCATCACCTTTCAATAGTGCCATGCTTGGGAGCAAGCTCTAGCACATGGGCCTAAGGGGAATATTCAAAATCCACACTGCAGGAGTCATATATAGGGATACTGAAATCACCAGTAATAAGTGAAGAAGCCACAGTCACAGAAACCCAGCAGGTAAATTTATCAGAGAATGTGATGAAGTAGGAGTGATAATTAGTTCTAAGGATTCAGGCTCTGCAGGAGGAAGTCCCTAGGCTTTGCAAACGCCCTTCATGCCCTTCACAGTGTCATGATAAGGATTATTTCAGCTGGACACCTTTCTCTGTTGCATGGCATGACAAAGAAGGGAGCAGATACTAGGCAGTCGCTTCATAGCACGTCCTGTAATTGATAGTTATATGCTCGCCAAATGGACAATTGGTGTTTTACAAACTGCATTCTAAGGAATTCTGATGCCTTAAATAACCTTAATAGGTATTCCATCAATAACAGATTCTGTGATAACCAAGGTTCAGTAAAGCCTGAGTTAACAGAACCTGAAGTGGTGTATTTATATGAGTACTTCTTACAGTCTTTAATATTTTAATGTGCAATATGAATCACCTAAAGGGAGATTCAGTATGTAGTTCCTAAACTTTATCGACCATTTCATAGTTTCATTCAAGAACAATTATTCGCATCCTTTATACGGTAGGTTTCCTCACAACACAGTTTGGGACAGACTGTTGAAGATAATGTCCATTGTTCTCAAGGGCATATGGATGGAGTGTGAATGTTCCTTGGTTACTTATCAGCATGGGACACAATAAAATAATTGCTCTTCTCTAGGAGGCAATCCTTTCTTTCTTTTATGGCTTTATGTAAATACAAAAATTGTATATGAAGACCTAACTACAAAAATGTTCATAAAACTTCTAGTAAAGACATTAAAATAAATACACGAGTGAATTTCTGTTGAAAACTCTGCAGATTTCATATAAGGCAAAACTGAGAGATTACTTGATATGTTGCAATAAAAGAAGATTTAATAATTTTTTAATAAAGTAACATTACAGACAACTACAGAGAGAATAGGCCTTACAAGTAACACACACACACACACACACACACACACACACACACACTCCCAGAAGCAGAGTAAGCTTAGCATATACAAAGCCCTGGATTCAATCTCCACAACAAAAAATGAATATGTATACATATGTGTGTGTGTGCGATTAAGATATCCACCTAGATTTCTCCTTACTTTTCTTTGTAGAATCTTATCAGTATCTAAGAAAGTCAATATTTCTTGACATGGTCTGGCATGCCACTACATTTCACAAAAGAAGCAGATAAACTGTCAATCAATAATTTCAAGATATACATATTATCACACAATGAAATCTCATCTATGCTCTTGCCAAAATACAAAAATCTGAGACTCTACACTAAGATTGTGATATATTTTATTCATTTTGTTGTAGAGCAATCATTGAAAAATCAAAGCACATCTTTTCATGTATTGGGATATCCTAAATCTCTGCAATTAGAGTACTCAGTATATATTTGATAAAGAAATACTCACTATTACTTTATAGATTTCAAACTTGTTTCTTTGACGACACTCTCGTTGCCATTACCATGTTATTTGTGAACATGTTAAAATATTCAATGATTTTTTTCGCCAGTATTGAATTATTGCTCTTATACCATGTTCATTCTGAGTGGGGACTATTTGGTAAAAATGATCAAGCTATACCATTTACAAAGAACCCCATTGGTAGCTATTCTATGTTCATGGCATATAAATAAGTGGCTATTAGTGTTCAGATACAATCTTCCCATCTCTTTCAGATATACGGGAAGGGGAATATATAGAAAAAGCTGAAGCAAAATACATTATACCACTTTTTAAATCTTTCCCGTTTTCTTGTATTCCTATGATTTCAAATTACTCAAGCTGTTCGGGTTATTAAACAGTGAATCCAGCTGACTTAAAAATATAGAACTGTGCCATGCAGGCTCTTATAGAAAGCTATTTAGAGTTTCTATTATCTACTGAAGAACTAATGCACTTCCTTAATTGTGCCTGCTGGGTGATCAGGCGAAACTGGCTGAGGAATTCAAGCCCACACAGAAATGCAAGGCTGTGAAAAGGACATTCGCTCAGCAAGAAAGGTTGCAAAAGCCCTTTGACAAATGAGACAAAGTAAGTCAAGTAATAACGGAAGGGCTTTTTGAACATTTTCAGTAATTTGGTTATAACTAACTCTGGAGTGCATTAGCAGAGAGTCTTAATCAGACCTCATTTTTCCATTAGAGACTGATTACAGTGTGTCTTTTATTAGTAGATTTATTTTTCCTCCATGAAAACATTAGGCAAATATAAACTAATTTGTTTGAACTTCCTTTTGTCCATGTGTCTGTGTCTTGAACAGGCCTGATCTTGTCAAATACAGCCTGCACACAAAGAGGGCGCTGTTCTCTAAGTAATGACCTGTCTGCTGGCAAATGATTAATGCATATTAACATGAGATCAACTCACATCTCTCAACTGTGGTGTCTGTGGTACCAGCTTGTTTTTACAAGCCTGGTTGAGTTTCACTATCTTAATTCTGTTTCTTTTATGAAAGATGACTTTCAGTCTGAGAGATTTATTTTCCTCTTGCTGAATATATCTCTTGCCAGGCAAGTGCTATGCTTCAGAAGAGATCTAAATTAACAGACTGCCTGGAGGGTGGGTGAGCGTTTCATGCCTAAGTGACTAAGATTATAGGTAATCCAGTAGAATTTTTTGAGAGATATTCCTACTACAAAGCAGAATAATCCCTGCCTTGTGGGTATGATCTTCAAGATATTATATGTAGTGGAAAAATTAAAAAAAAATCTTTTGGTTGTTTATTCTGAGTCACTTTGACTTGCTTTGTTCAAGAATACTGCAACAGTAGCTCTCCAGTTGTACCTGCTTCATTATAGGAAACACAAGTCTGAGATCCAGAGTTAAGCTCCATGTAAACAAAGACATTGCTGTATGATAATCAAAGTCATGCCATGGCATCAGGGGTTGTTATATTTACACTGTTTCCCTGTTCACTTTTCTTTAAACTTTATATAAGATCTTGGTGTATGTGCTCAGGGTAAGTGGTTTCAAAAGTCTTCTTCAACTGTTCTCCATCTTCTTTTTAGACAGTCTCTCACTGAACCTAAGGCCAATGATTGGCTACGCCCACTGGCCAGCTAGATCCAGTAACTTCCTTGGGTTTGAACAATACTGGGATTACAGATAACTGATTATGTAGTTGGGGGGCTCTGACACAGGCTCCTATGCTTGTGCAACAATCATATTACCAACTGAGGTGTCTCATCTATTCACTATTCATTATTTTAAAACTTTTGTATTGATATTTTTGAGAAATATTTGAAAGAATAAATAATATTGAACTACCTGTTACATTTCTTTTCTCTTTGATATGTGAAGAATTTCATATATATACGAATTTCATATATGTATATATATATCTCCATATACTTTCTTTTCTGATATTGATACCAAATTTTCAATAACTTCCTTGGCAAATAAATATCATCCTTGTTGTTCTAAATAACCCAATTGGCTCCATTCTCAGAGATCTAGTTTTGATAATTTAGTTTCATCAAGTGTCATATGTATACATAATTACCAAAGTGAGGTATACAACAAAAATTTGGTCTCATTCTCAAACAAATAGTACATTAGGGGAAACTAGTTTGGAAGGATCATAATGTATACACATTTGAAAGTACAAACAACACAGAAGAAAGGGAGGGTAATTGTTTCTTTGGTTGATTTGTTGGCTGTTTGGGTCTATGTTCTTGTTGGGAGGACCAAGAAGTCTCTAGAAAACGTGAATGAGCTTGAACTGCTGATTCTCCTGTCACCATGTCCCAAGTGCTGAGATTACAGACATACAATACCATATCAGGCTTCTTACTGATATTTTACAGTCTTCAATTTTACTTGTAGCTTAAATATTCATATTCTTTAATGTAGGGATAACAGTTTGGGCACAAGCAAGTTTCAGGAGAACTATGTACTTTCCTCTCTATAAAAGATTTGGTTAACACATGAGGAGTGTAAGATTGATGATCTGAAGAAAGTGAGAGCTTAATAAATTATTTCCTACTGGGGAAGCTACTGGGAACACTGAAGTTCTTCAGAGGTTTTTTGGATGGGAATATTACTACAAGACTTCAGCTATTTACAATTCACTGGGACCAAATTTATGAACTAATATTATCTTGAAAGTTTAGGCTCAAGAGAAAAATCATTATGGAATCCTATGTCCTTTTAGGCCATTTCTCAAACAGCATCTGTATCGGAATTGTAATGGAGACAAATGTAACCTTGCGTTCAAGAACTGCTATCATTTTTCACTTTTCACTGAAAATCTCTATTCTACCTGTGCACTTTACAAATGTATTCAAAACTTAACTTCAATTTGAACCTCTTTCTAAGAAAATAAATCATTTTTATATCTTATATTTTCAATCATAGCTTTCAGAAGTGTCCCTTTCTCATTTTTCCCATAAAGACCATCTTCCTTGAAGCCTAGTTTAAATACCATCATCTCAATGAGATTTTTGTTACCACATTCCATCCTCCTCCTCCTTATGCTTCAAGTTTCTGAAAACCACCATCCAGATCTCTGCTCTGCAAGGATAAGCTCTTGGGTCTCATCTTTGTCTTTAAGTCCTGATTTTAAAATGAGCAAATAGTTATGTTTTTCCTCCACAAATATTTATTATTAGTCTGTCAGATGCTTTGCTCATGACTGAAAGCTTTTGTTTATGTGAAGAGGTTAAAATGTATCCCTTCCTTGGTTGGATGATTAGAAATATATATGTATGGATTTCACTACCCTTTCAAACAAGCTTCCAAATATACAATCACAAGTGAGAAATATAGGACACAGGAGGTTGGTGATGCCATCCTAGCATCTGAGATGTGACAGAGATTCTACTCAAGCAGAAATAATGTCTAAAGTTAAGAAAATGCTTCATGCCCAATAGGAAGGCTTGATTCTCTCCTAAGGAGCAATTGAACAGTATGGAATATTCCTGAGTGCATCCATTATTTATAAGTGGTATTTTAAGTGTTTATGTCAACATGCAAAATTTGAATTTGAATTTGGTCATCCTATTTTTAATTGTCTAATGCAGTTTTGCTCTATGACTGTTAAATGTATTAGCAGTTTTTCTTCATTTACAGACACATTCTGATTTAGAATTAATATTACCTATTTCCCCCATGAGTGAACACGTCTGAAGAGAATCAACAGTTAAGAAGCCATAGAGAACTATGAGAAGTTTCTTATATTAGCTCAGCCTTGAGAAGAAGGAATCCAAAGTTCACAGTAGTCAGGGAGATTTGTTAAGACACTAAATCATTTTGTTCTAACACTGCCAATATAGTTGTACCTTGATTTAGGACTTAAGAATTCTATTTTGCATTTGAGTTCATTATTTATATGTTTATTGCTCCCAACCAATAGTAGATGCCTTGAAGGCAAGAATTACATCTTCACAGTGATCTCTGGGGGGTGTCAGGAAACAACTATTTATTGAATAAGTAGACACTGATTTGGATTAATATAATTTAACCAGTATAATTTTTTTTGTAGAGAAGTTACTAAAGGCATCTGTTGTATTCCTAATGTTCTTGGGTAAAGGGAATTACCAACATAAGTTACTAATTCAATCTTTTTGGAAGAAATTATCCTATTGGGGTTTTATGGTTTTTATTTTATTTATTTATTTATTTATTTTTTGGTTTTTATGAGACAGGGTTTCTCTGTATTGTTTTGGAGGCTATCGGTCCAGCCCGGCCTCAAACTCACAGAGATCTGCCTGCCTCTGCCTCCCGAGTGCTGGGATTAAAGGCATGTACCACCACAAGTGGGGTCATATATTAATTAAAAATCATACAGTATCTTGATCTCAAAAGGTAATTCTATAAGCATTGATGGGAAGAATATGTTCAGCTTGTTAAACAGTAGGGTTCCATGAAAAAAATGAATACATGACTAAAAACATTTGTCTTTTTTTGTACTCACATGTTTATGTTGCTTTTTACTGTTTTCCTGTTATCATGAATATTATTTTATAGTCAAAATGTATTTTATTTCAATTGTCCTTGAGTTCCTCAAAGTAAGGACTAAAGGTTGTGCACTGCTATATTTCAGTTTTTTAGAACAATTTTTGGTACTCAGCCAGATGTTTGTTACTTTGGAGATATTTGTTTTCAATGTGTACCTTATTTGAACTATCTAATTAATATTCCTTTAAATATTGTTAAAAGTGAATGATTAAAACATTTAGAATAATGAATGTATTATATACAAATATGTAAGCCTGAGATCACCTGATGTTGTTACAGTAAACAACTATCATAAATACCCATATTCAAAGAAACTTTTTCCTTAAATAAAATTGTTGCAGGTTTCCTTGAAAATTTTTAAAATTCATCAGTAGCAAAATGATGATTCAAAGCAATATATTTCATTAGATAGACTACCTGCTATTTTAGAGATTAAGAATTTGCTTCATTCACTCTGAAGTCAGGAATGTATACCATTCGTCAGTATGGGTCCTACTCAAGGTGCAACGATAAGAGCACATTTACTTGACAAGTATCCTGGGTGTGAACCATCCTTTACATTTACAGCATATTCTTCCTATTGCTTTCCCCAGAACTCAATAAAAATTATTTATGCTCAAAACTTCATGATGGATCTTACTACTCCCTCATATTTTGACCTACTTTTCTCCAACAGCCCCAAAAGTTCCTGACCTCTATTATCAAAATCTCGATGCAGATGGAAGCTCTGATGAGATTCTAAT
Organism: Mesocricetus auratus; assembly: GCF_017639785.1. Classification (NCBI taxonomy): domain Eukaryota; kingdom Metazoa; phylum Chordata; class Mammalia; order Rodentia; family Cricetidae; genus Mesocricetus; species Mesocricetus auratus. Next base: position 4,527,920 of record NW_024429207.1, on the reverse strand, counting down.
TAAGTGAAAACCTTTCTGTAATTATACATGTTCACTATTTAATGAGAAATGTCTATAATTAGAAATTTATTTGGACACTTTAAGTTTTCACAGACTGTAGCTGTAGTGTTCTGTTTCAAACATTTTTCATTCATGAGGGGGCAAAGTTCTCTTCCCGACAAATGTGTCACTGCCAAGGGAAATGTCTCCTTTAATTAAGCGTATAATCCTGTAAAATGATAACTCACAAAACTTATTTTCACTTTTCTTTTACTTGTCTTGAACACAGGTTGAAAACGAACACTGTGTGAGGTGCAAGCTTTTACTGTTTATGTTAATAGTGTTTGGTATTGTCCCAGTAAATTTCCAGTCATCATTTAAAACTAATCACTGGCAAATTCTGCTTTGGGATGAAAAAAGAAGCTTTTCAGGACATTTCTGTCTAGAAGAGTAAAGAAACAACTTCAAGGAATACAAGGATAGGAGAAGGGAATCCTCAGAAAAATCTATTTACAGTGGTACTTTTTTTCTCTAGAACTTATTTTTCTTTTTTAAACTCTGTCTATATCTTGCATCATTTCACATCTCATCATTGCAGTTAAATTGCACGGCCTTCTTCCCTCTTTGTCAGTTCACTAGAGATAGCACTTCTAACAGAACTACATGTTCAGGGTAAACCACATCTGACTCAATATCACAAGTTTCCATCCTGCTAACTGGAGAATAAACCTGAACCAAAATATCAATGTCATGATGCATATTAAGCAAGCAGGGAGAGGCTGATGAACTTCAATATGTTCTTAAAATGTAATAAGACTTATACTAGGTTGAGTGTGTAAATTCTGTGTTATAGCATGTGCTTAACATAACTCAGGTCGTGGGTTTTCAAGACTAGGAAAAAGAAGGAAAAGGATAGGAAAAAAAAGCACTTAGAAAATAAGATGGGGCTGCTGGCAGTAGAACCAATATGATTCCCCATGTATGAACTAGCATTTTGGAGCCCATTCCCTATGGAAGTATACCTTGCTTAGATGCAGGGACAGGGGCTTGTTCTTGCCCCAATACTGTGACAGACTTTGATGATTCCCCATGGGAGGCCTCATCCTCTCAGAGATGTTGATTGGGGTATGATGGGGGAGTGAGAGGACAGGAGGGAGAGGAAACTGGGATTGGTATGTAAGATAAGATTGTTTTAAAAATTAAGAAAAGGATAAAAGAAAAGAGGGAATGGGGGGAAGAAGAGGAGGGAAGGAAGGGCTGAGGCAACTGAGTGGGGTGACGGGGGAAACAGGGAGGAAAGTTTTGAGGTAAGGAGGAAAAGGAAGGGGGCAATGTCATGTATGAGTTCAGAAACCAGAATTCTTTCTGCTCTTGTTCAGAAACTTTCACACTCATATAATTTTGAAAAACTGTTTGCAATTTACTTAGATCACACGTGCAAAAGCACATATTTTCCCAAATATCAAATCAACCTCTCATTAAGAATAGACATTCTTGACTGTCACCCAGGCTGTACTGAGCCATCTCTGTGGTAACAGAACAATGTCATCATAAAGTACCTGGTGTCCTAATGATAGATATATTTTTTTTGGAATATAAGGTCTCTGTGTGTGGGCAAAGAGGGGAAAATATAGTGTAGTGATAAGATGAAGAAAATATTTACATTTGACAATAAATCCAAGTAGTAACCAAGCTACTTGAAGATTTAAATAGTTAATGATCTGTTGGCAGCTGAAAGAGTTTAACACTGCTTACTGAAACTTAAGGTCTGATAGAAGTTTTCTTATCACTACATTTTAATTACCTATAATTTAATTGGTGTTTGAAAATGAATGTATGTGTGCCATTTTACCATACTGACAGTAGTAAATTAATGCAGAATTACATGTGATGTATGTAGTATTGACATTTAAGGCAAAGCTTATTATGAACTTGACTGCTAGTTGTTTTCTGGACATTAGACTGTACTGATTAATTTGAATACACTGTAAGCTATTTGTTTCATGTGAATCATCACAATTGCATATCTAAGTATTTGAGTGGTTATATTTGTACTCGTAGGTATATCTTATATCTCCAGTGGAGCTAAGGATAGTGTGGTGGGAAGGGGGAGGCATTCCTCCATGCTGTATGTCACTGTACTGATGTAAAAAATATCCTTTTTCTCTGTCATTTCACAGTGCCAGTAATGTGAGAAGGACAATAGCTTTCCTGTGAAAGCTAGTGTTTTATTTCCATGTATCACAATCCGTGTGAGGTTTTATATATCTAGAATGTATGTGGATAATTTGATTATTCTAAAAAGAAAGAAATAATCTAACTGAAAGAAAAACCTTAGCTTCTGTACTTTCCCTATTATCAACCTCAGAACATTTGAAGGGCGGTTTAAATTCTTCAATGTTAAATTTAGTTTCTTCAGTGACTATTATTTACTCCAAGAGAAAGTTCAAGTTTATGGATAACATCATTTATTTATGATAGAATAAATCTTTTAAATCTGATAAAAATTACAAGGTTATAAAGTATATTAAGTTTCTCCAGTAGATGACTTAACTTCTACACTTTCTGACATTTTCTCCAATAACATTTTATTTTAAATGTCAACCATACATAAATTCAATCTCGTCACAGACACTGGGATGTTCAAAAATTCTCAATTTTAGATGGGGGGTGGTAAAAAAGAGGGAGCCAGAGAGAGGAGAAAGAGAGAGACAGAGACAGAGACAGATAGAGAGAGGGAGGGAGAGAGAGAAAGACAGAGAGAGAGAGAATAAGAATTACTTTAAAAGCCCATATCTGAAAATGCCTCAAAATGTTCATCCCTTCTGTAAGTTCAAAACATGACAATAAATTATACAGTGCATCATAAATTTTGAATTGCCCATTGTAATTGTGGCATAATGTTTCAGAACAATGTCCTGAAGAAGAAACATCAAATACCACTTCTTCTTCGTTTGCAATATCATTCCTTTATGTAGTAAAGGAGAACACTACAGGTTTATATTTACCGATCAATATTTCAGAAATGAGATGATTCTACAAATATTCAAATTAGTACTGATTTTATAAGCTCTAGAGGTGAAAAGTTACATTTATCAAATCTGAAAGAGCTTCTGTTTCATTCTGGTGTTCAAGGGAAAAAGAACAAGTTTATATTATTTTAGTTATTGAAAATAATCAATGATATGCTTAGGCATAAATATTAAAATGTACCTACCACTTTATTTTAATTTTCAGTATTATTTATATAAAATGAATAGGAACTTTTTCTTTTAAAGAATGTGTATGAAAAAATAGAAATACTCAAAAATTAGTGATATAATGTTAATTTCTGAGATTCAGGTGTTGCTGAGCATATTTTTTCATGCTGGTGATGATATATTGATCACATTTAAACACACTGTAAACATGATCTCTATTTCTATTCTCTGTTTTTCCCTGCTGGGGGCAATGTCCCTCCATTACTATTTAGGAAATGGCTATGAAGTATTCATATGTTAGAGAATAGATTTTTCTCTTAAGCAACAATTCAGTCCTAAAGTAAACCAGTGGCAGCATGCCAAACGCATGTCTCATAAAGCACTGTAAAAATTGTAAATGTGTGAAGTTTATAGTTTATTTCTACAACCTGCATAGTAAATTTTTCTTTAAAATGAGTCCATAATGAATAGAAATGAATTCTCCTGTCCCACCTGTATAATGATTTTATATGGAAAATGTTTATTACTATAATCCTTAGACTCCCTTTAAACTAGGTATATGTTCCTTCTAGATGTTGGTATGTGATATTGCAGGAGATGGAAAATATAAGACAAGAAATGACCAATGGGTTATTTTGATCTATTTGTCACACTCTTACATTTAAATATATCACAATTATGATTACACAATTGAGAACACTCAAATGGATCTTAAGTTCATTTTGAAATGCTGCTTCACTGAATCAAAGCGTAGTGATGAGAATAATCTAATTTCTACATTAACACAGTGATGAAACATCATGACAAAAGCATTTCTAAATTGGCATAGTGAAACATACACACAAAGGCTGGGTCAGAAATTGGGACGCCACAGCCGAAGACAGGAAGACTAACAGGAAGGAACAACAAAGATAGCATATTTACATAAAAAATATCAGGTGCCAAACCAAGCACCTGTGAGAGTCTCTCCCTACAGTTCTTAATCACTCACTTTATTAGTGAGATTATAGCTGCATGACTAGACTAACCTGGATTGTTCCTTCAAGAAATATGATTATTCTGCACAAGAGAAGATTTTGATAGTGAAAATGAAGTTAGGAAGTTCATGAGAGACAATTCTGTGATTTATGTCACCTGAAAAATTTGTCCGTCTATTGCCTCTCTAGGATAACATTGTCCTAATGAACCATCTTGAACCTGTGGGATACTGTAGTCAGCATATTGTGCTAAGAAAAGTATAATTATAACGTTTAGATTGTGGAATTGATCTTGTTATTATAATACTGTGTATAGCAAGTAATCCTCTACTTAAAAATTCTAGTCAGACGGTGGTGGTACATGCCTTCAATGGCACCACTCAAGAGGCAGAGACAGACAGATCTCAGTGAATTTGAATCCAGTCTGGTCTACAGAACAAGTTCCAGGACAGACTCCAAAGTTACACAGAGCATTCCTATCTTGAAAAACCAAAAAGAAAAAAAAAACATTTACTTATTTTTCCTGTAGGGAAAATCCTTAGGATTTATATAGAGAGGAGCAATTTTCAGAATTTAGGGCATTAAGACATTGATTGGTCAGAAAGAGTAGGTAACTGTTATTGCCTTTTATTTACTAGTTTATTATATGCCTTAAATAAAGAAGTTTCAGCCTTCAGCATATAATAAACTAGTGCCAATCTAATACTAAATCGAGGATGTCATACCCTAAAACTAGGTAAAGATCATCTCGCAAAATGTATATAATTTGAAGTTTCCACCCAATAAAGTTATTTTTAAAAAATGAGAAGAGCTGTATACCACATTATTTTATGCTAGCCTTTCTAATCAAATTCTAAGTGTTTATTTCACTATTCCTGTAAGATTTCTTTGGCCTTCCCACTAGCAGTTTTATTTTGTAATGCAGAATAAAAACCCATTTATTAAATTTGAATGCTGCGTCTACAGTTGTTCATTCAAATCATCCTATCTAGCCAGTGGGGTTTTCAAAAAGACTCCGCCTTTACCATTTCCTCAACAGATAATGGCTTTGGTGAGACACGCAGATCCTCTCTGATCAGAAACAGTGTATTTCATTACATTGCAGCTTCCATTTTCTTGCATATAAAATGGAATGCTATCATAGAATCTCTGATACCTTTATGAAGGGAAGTCGCCTCAAACAAACAGTTCAAAGAAATTGGAGATATGTTATAATATTCGTGTAACTGGGAGGTAGCTAACTATTTCAAAACAATAAATATTTAAAATTTTGTGTAAAGCTGCTGTGTTACTTATAGTTCTCATCACTGCGACACAATACCCGATGAAAAAAAGGAAGGAAAGAGGGAGGGAGGGAGGGGTAGAGGGATGGAGAAAAGAAGGAGCAGTGAATTTATTTTTCATTCTCTTTTTGAAGGTACAGTTCATAGTTGTGACAATGACACGGTGGCAATGATATGAAGCAGGTGGTCACTTTGTGTCAGCAGTCAGGAAGCAGAGAGAGTTGAATGCTACTATTCAGATTACCCCTTTCTTTACCTTCTATCTAGTGCCAAGTCCATCTAGTAGTGTGATCTACATTTAGGTTAATCTTCCTTTTTCAGTTAAATGTACTGGAGATACCTTATTAGATACCCCTAGAGGTGTGTTTCGATGCTGACCCTGACTCCTGTCACATTGACAATGAGTATCAACCATTAGAGCTGTTGTCATGAGAAACAGGTCTAGAGAGTCTAAGCAGAAAGGCAGATGCTATATTCCATATTCATTTTTAACACTTTTTAGGTAAGAATTCCTATGTTCATAAAACAAGACTAAACCTGAAGGGTAAGCACTTTAACAAACAGTTATATTCCATTTGTCATGACATACGTGGATTATAAGTAATAAACACAAAGCTATGTTAAATACATCGAAGTTCATACCATGCTAAAAAAGATGGAGTGCTAGATGTTACAAGGATTCCATTTTTGTAAAATTTGAGGTTAAAGAGAATTATAATAGTTATGAAAATCTATACTGTGGGTGGAAGTTATGGAACTTCCTTCCTAAGCCAATTGATTGTTTTTTCTCTTAGAAAATGATCATCCCTAAGTCTAACTTTGAATAGCAGTGGGTATGCTTATCTATTCTCTCTCTACTCCATCTTATTTGAGTCCTTTGATTTTTTAAAAAATCTAAATACAATGTAATAGTAAACTGTAAGCATCTTTAACTTAAGTTCAAAAGCAGGAGGGGTAGGAGTGATGACTCAACAATTAAGAACACTTGTAACTCTTTCAGAGACCCAGGATTCAGTTCCCAGAACAAATACAGAAAAAGAGGAAAGGGATTTGGTGCTTTTTTCTGGTATTCATGGGCATCAAGCACACATGTAATACATATAGAGGTAAAATTCACATATACAAAACTAAAACTAAGATCCATAAAAAATGAATAAAGCATTGCATTCTTATTTCCCTTTTATTAAAAATGTTTTTATGCTTTTCCATATTAAGTTGAGAATTGTCTTTTCGAGGTCTGTGAAGAACTGTGCTGGGATATTGATAGGAATTGCATTGAATCTGTAGATTGCTTTTAGTAAGATTGCCATCTTTAATATGTTGATCCTACCTATCCTAGAGCATGGGAGATCTTTCCATTTTCTGGTATCTTCTTTAAATAATTTTTCTAGTGATTCAAAGTTCTTGTCATATAGGTCTTTCACCAGTTTGGTTAGAGTTACCCCTAGATATTTTATGTTGTTTTGGCTATTGTAAAGAGTGATGTTTCTCTGGTTTCATTCTCAGCACACACACACACACACACACACACACACACACACATACACACACATATATATATATATATATATATATATATATATTAGGACTATTGATTATTTTTGAGTTAACCTTGTATCACTGTGCACAAAACTGAAGTCCAAATGGATCAAAGACCTCAACAAAAATCCAGCCACACTGAACCTCTTAGAAGAGAAACTGGAAAGTTCCCTCGAATTAATTGGTACAGGAGACAGCTTCCTGAACATAACACCAGGAGCACAGACACTGAGATGGACAATTACTAAATGGAACTTCCTGAAACTGAGAAGCTTCTGTAAGGAAAAGGACACAGTCAACAAAACAGCAGCCCACAAAATGGGAAAAGGTATTCACTAACGCCACATCTGACAGAGGGCTGCTCTCCAAAACTTACAAAGAACTGAAGAAGCTAGATTGCAAAACATCAAATAACCCAATTAAAAATTGGGGTGCAGAACTAAATAAAGAATTCTCAATAGAGGGGACTAAAATGGCTGATAGACACATAAGAATGTACTCGACATCCTTAGCCATCTGGAAAATGCGAATCAAAACAACTCTGAGATACCATCTTACTCCTGTCAGAATGGCTAAAATCAAAAACACCAACAACAGTTTATCCTGGAGAGGATATGGAGAAAGGGGAACAATTCTCCACTCCTGGTGGGAGTGCCAACTTGTACAGAACCTTTGGAAATCAGTATGGAGATTCCTCAGGAAAAAGGGAATCAGTCTACCACAAGACCAAGCAATTCCACTCTTAAGCAGATACCCAAAAATGCACATCCATACAATAAGGACATCTGTTCAGCTACATTCATAGCAGCATTATTTGTAATAGCCAGAACTTGGAAGCAACCTAGATGCCCATCAACTGGAGAGTGGATAGAGAAAATGTGTTACATTTATGCAATGGTGTACTACTCAGCAGAAAAAACAATGGGATTTTGAAACTCACAGGCAAATGGATGGCACTAGAATAAACCATACTGAGTGAGGTATCATCCCAGTCACAGAAAGACAAACATGGTTTGTCCTCAAAGATATATGGATTTTAAACATGGAGCAATGGATTGCCTGCCTATAATCCCACCTCCAGAGTTTCTGGGAAACAGGGAGGACCCTAAGAGAGATATGCATGGTACCCCAGAGAAGACAAATGTGACAGGGGGAGGGGTGGAGTGGGGAGAAAGAGAGGAGGAGAAGAGGAATGGAGGGGACATGGGAGAGCAAGATGGCTCAGTCAAGGGAACAATAGAGGAGAGCAGGATGAGAGGTACCATAATAGGGGGAGCAATCATAGGTTTGAGAAGAGACCTGGCACTAGTGTGATTTCCAGAGATGTACAAGGATGACACCAACTGGCAATCTAAGAAATAGTGGGTAGGCTATCTTAAATGCCCTTCCCAGATAATGAGATTTACTACCTTATATGCCAATCCTAGAGCCTTCATCCAGTCACTGATGGAAGCAGAGGCAAACGCTCACAGTTAAACACTGAATTGAACTCTTGGAACCCAGTTGTAGAGAGGGAGGTGTAATGAGCAAAGTTGTCAAGACAAGGCTAGTGAAACCCACAGAGAGTTGGCCTGAAAAGGGGGAGTTCATGGACACCAGACTGATGGATAAGAGGCCAGCATGGGACTGACCCAGACTCCGTGAACCTGGAAGTCATTGAGAAGGCCGCAGGTAGTAGATCAGTATTTATCCCTGGCATATGAATGGAGTTCCGGAGCTCATTCCACATGGAGGGATGCTCTCTCAGCCTGGATAAATAGGGGAGGGCCTTGGCCCTGCCAGGGATAATATGACAGACTTTGGAGATCCCCCATAGAGGGCTTTACCCTCCCTGTGGAGGGGAGAGTTGATGGGGTGAGGAGTGTGGGGATTGGTGGATGGTGAGGGAGGAGGGGAGGGAGACAGAGCTGGGATTAACATGTGAAACAATCTTGTTTCTAATTTAAATAAAATGTTTTTAATATAATATTTTCTGCTTATAGTTTCCCTCCTTCTATTTCTCCAAGTTCCACCCTTCTCCCCTCCCATCTGTATCTGCTTCCTCTCTGTCTCTTATTAGAACAAAACAGCCTTCTAAGAGACAACAAACAAACATAATGAAATACAATAGAGTAATATAAAACAAAACCCATCACATTAAAGTAGGGTATGGCAACTTTGGAAAAGGAGACACAAGAAAAGTGACAAGAATCACAGACCCACTTGTTCACATGTTCAGGAGTCCCATAAATATACTAAACTGGAAGGTGTGATAGCCATGCAGAAGGCTTGGTGAAGGCCCACGCAGGCCCTGTGCTTTCATGATTTAACATTCCTACCATTCAAGACTTGGCCAAGCTATATATCACTTAATCAAACCTAATTGGAATGACTCAAGCTGGAGCTTATTTGAAAGTTTCAGTAGTTTCAGAAATATACTAAGCAAGCTGCCAAGGCAGCAGATCAACACAACAGTGACTAACATGGCAAGAAATGAACAAAGGTATGGTAAGTGACAGTCATATTTTGGAACCAACCAGTAACTGTAAATGGACTTAAAGCCCAATCAACAGGAGGGGAAACATGCCTGGTACTAGAAAGGGAGACAGCCTCTCAGGGATAGACAGGTCATGAACCTTAGAAAATCATCTACTATTGTCGCTTTGCTTGACCAGCATAATTCCTTACTTACTCTAAATTCTATCTTCTACCCACAGGTAAGTGTAGTTACTACCCTCATTAAAGAAGTTTCTCTTTACTGCAAAGGGAGGCCATCAAAGCAAACACAAGTGGGGTACCATGCAAAGAACATGGAGAGACCAGCCCCAATCAACATGTCAACTTAATAGCTCTTGCCCGCATCCCAGGCTCAGGGAATATCACAGAAGATTGTAAGAACCAAACTATTACGAGGTCTGCTGTGAAACAGTCTGTCTCAGAAATGGCTGCACAAACAAGACCAGGACAACAATAATGTCAATTGACATGGTAATATGGAAAGGGGAAATGTTTCTGTGGTCTCAGCCTCATGTAAAGAACTACAGGCATTAATGACTGCTGGGAGAAGGAAAGTTAGCATCCCCCAGGGATGAGCCTCCTTATTAGTGGTGCAATACACAGTAGTCAGCCCTGATACCATACACAACAACAGACAAAATGGACTCACGCACACACACACACACACACACACACACACACACACACACACCAAATATAATTGAAGAGAAAGATATAATCAACTTGATTTGAGTGAGGGTGTTCATGGAAGGACTTAAAGGGAAGGTAAACTGGAAGGGCTGGAGGGAGGAAAACGAAAGGTAATTGATGTAGTTTCCTTTCAATTTTAAACAATTTTTAAAAAAGTAAAGAACGTCTTGGGGCTGGACAGATAGATATCTCAGTGATGAAGAGTACTAGCTGCTCTTCTAGAGGACTCTGGTTTGAGTCCCAGTTCCCATATGGTTTTTGTCTGTAACTTTGGTTCCAGAGAGTTCTGTTCTGTTCTTCTCCACCCATGTTGTGTGCAAACAAAACACTCATGCACATAAAATTAACAGCAACAGCAACAACAAAAATCCCAACAACAACAAAGCACTTCTGTGAGAAGTATATCGTGAAGGAAGAGTGACCTCATAATTTGTAACAACATGCATGATGCTGCCATAAATAAAAATGTTTCCTTACGTTTTATCTAGTAAGAAGCACACAAGTTGCTTTCTGCTAAGACCAATCCATGCGATGGGTATGGATTTGGCTTATCTATTTGTAAGTGGCCAGAGATATCATTCATAATCTTTCATTTTATAGACCCAACATTCTTTGCCTAGTTAGTCATTTAATGGGTTGGGTATTGCTGATTTTTTAAATAAAGACACCTTGTGTTTAAATTTGTGAATATTCACCTTGTATTAGCTTGGTGGAAGGAAAACAAAAGGCCTGTGTGTAATAAAGGGAACAGGGAAACAATCACAGGCAGAACCACATGGATTGATTGATGCCTGCTGCTAGCCTATGGGATGTGAAGCAAACTTCTGAAGGTTTAGTCCAGTAACTACACAGTAACTGGAAAAACACTCGCAGAAAACCACTACAGGTTTCTCACTACTGGGTATGACAGATGTACGTGTGGTTTTAGACATGAAATGGACGCAGAGAGAATATAAGCATCTTGCTGACTCTTATAAAGTAAGTTATTACTAAAGACAGGACTCTGAATTCACTTTCTCCCCCAGATCCTTCCCTCCAGCTTTTCAATAAAGTAGTTCCATTCTTAGAAATAAACAGGTTTTTTTGTGTGTGTGCAAGTATATGAATCAGAATATAGGTTTGTGCATGCAAAAGTGTAAATCTCAAATTTTGCTGTGACAAAGCTGATACCCCTAAGTCTCACAATGCCCCAGGGAAGCACAAGTTAGATTAGGAAGTTTAGATGAAGATACTTACCCTGCAGAGGAACTGAAAAGAGAGCAGCCACTTGAATGAAACCAGCAGAACCTTAGTTCTGAGAAATTGAATTACTATAGCACTAATGAGGCAGCTATCTGTACCACTTGGATCTGACAATTGAGGACTGACAAACTTTTCATTGTTTATTGTTTGTTTGTTTTCTTTTCTTCTTTTTTTTTTAGTGTGGGCCTTTCTGCTATGGTCTCAAAACAGTTTTTGAAAGACTTCTTTTCTATTTTGTTCTCCATCCTCAAACTTACTTTATGCCAAATTAGTTCTTTTAAATGATTTATTTTTTTAATTTTGAGAGTTTCATACATGCATATCAAGTATAACATATTTATATTTAGCTCCTATTACCACCTACATCTAAACCCATATCCTCTAAAACCTCTTCCCTTCTTAACTTCAGTATTTTATTTAACAATTTTTTTTGCAGCTCACTAATTCCAATTACTGGTTGTCTACAGGGGAATGAGAATAGCATTATCCACTAGGAACATGTAAAAACAAAAAGCAGAAAGAAGATCCTTAACAAAGAATACTTATCTATCCCCCAGCAGTTCAACAGCCAATAGCTCCTCAGTAAGCCACAGGTCCTGGAGATCTTCTACCCCATCTATGCTGATTATTTTGTTGGCTTTAATTTGGTATGTATTGTATAAGTAATCACACCTATTGTGGATTTATGATTGTGGTAGTCATGCTATGTTCAAAAGAAGGCATTACACAGCACTCTCATTCTAGGACCTTTACATTCTTTCTACCTCCTTTTCATTCTGGTGAAAGCTTGGAGGTGATAAAAGTGTCCTATTTAATACTGAGCTCACACACACACCACTAAAATAGCTCAATTGTATTTATAAATGCATATACGTGTATGCATGCAAATATACATGTGTATGTAACAATAAAAATTAAGGAAGAGAAGGTCATGGATTTTAGAGTGATTAGGTTAGTCACAGGAGGAATTTGAGGGGGATAAGGGAAAACAAACAATGTAAACTCATTACTTAAGTGAAAACTTAAGACAAATAAAAAAATTAAATAATCAAATATCTTGAGAAAATGGAGGCTATGTAACTAAGTTTTTTTAAGAAGCTATCCCCATTCTGATATCATATCCAGATAAATATATCATTTGATAAGGAAAATTGCAGAATAAATTTTCAAATGAAATAGGTACAAAAGTTCAGAACAAAAACAGATGAAATTCTGCTGTGATCATAGTGGAACAGACATCCTTGTTGTGTGAGTGGGCATCTTTTGGGTATGTGCCTAAGAGTGGAATTTCTAGGTCTTGTGGTAGACTGAGTCCCATTTTCCTGAGGAATCTCCATACTGATTTCCATAGTGTCTATACGAGTTGGCACTCCCACCAGCTGTGGAGGAGGGAGTGTTCTGTTCCCCTTTCTCTACCTCTTCTCCAGCACAAACTGTCATTGGTGTCTTTGATTTTAGCCATTCTGACAGGAGTAAGATGATATCTCAATGTTGCTTTGATTTGCATTTCCCTAATGGCTAATGATGTTGAACACTTTCTCAAGTGTCTCTCAGCCATTTTATACTCCTCTATTGAGAATTCACCATCACAACACAAAGATCATTCATCACAACCAAATTCATTTCAAGATATATAAACATTGGTTCCTATAAAATAGGTTTGATTCTATAGTGTATTCGCTGACCATCAGGATAAAATCGTATATATGCAGGTACACAGTGCACATACCGTGGGTAATCAGCGATGTTCCTTCTATTCCAAACACGGTTCTGAATAATAATCTCATAATGATTATTTTCATTAAAATCTTGCAACATAGGTTTTCAGCCATCTAGATGAAATTTTGTGTTTTTCCCACCAGCATTTGTCAGTGACTACTCTTATTTTTGATTTAAATTTTCCCTCAATAATTTGCTATGATATTAATTTGTTTTATATATAGAACTAGAATATGTGTTTAATTAATTTCTCTTTCCTTATATTGATTGACATTTTTCTGAATAGTATTTTAGCATTTTGAAAAACATGTATTTTGTGTTCTATATGTAATTATTAAATTACTTCATCTATACACACATGCACATACATAATTTTATTAATCATATAATTCTAATTACATATTTCTATTTTGATTTGATAATTGAAGTTATATGTTTCAGAGAGTATTTTTCATTCTGTATATATCTAACCCATTCCTAATAATATGCTTTATATTGTTCTAGGATTTTATTATATGGATTGTCTACATTTTGTATAAGTTTATAAGTTTTCTAAGAGTAGGCAGAGCATTATGTACTGACGTTATATGCCCATAACACCAAGTAGAATGCCAAGGCCACAGAATAGTTTTATTATTTGTTTTTTTGCATATATTTTACTAATCACTTATTTTGGAAACATCTAATGTGCTATTAAACATTTATATAGTAAACTTTATGAAGAGCTTAGAATTCCCCCCAGGAAGTTAACATTATTCTAATGAACAATAAGGTATGGGAGCAGTGAAAATCAATGATCAAGGCTGGGCAGTGGTGGGGCACACCTTTAATCCTAGCAGTGGGAGAAGCAGAGGCATGCAGATCTCTGTGAGTTCAAAGTCAGCCTGGGCTACAGAGCGAGTTCCGGGCCTGGCTCCAAAGCTACACAGTGAAACTCTGCCTGGAAAAAACAACACAAATAAATCAATGATCAGAACTGGCTCAGTTTTTTTCAGAGATTTTATCACTGCTCACTGAATCACAGTCACATGCTTATGTTATTAACCTGGCAGTTTTTCTGGTGTTGGTAAGTCATTTGGTGGTAATCATGAGTACTTAATGTCAAATATCCTAAAGCAGCCTTGCCTACTTTGGCAGATAATAGACACCAATTTTCAAATTGCTACAGAACTGTGAGGAGTTGGTTTCTTCATAGTATTTCTGTACATACTCATATGAAAATATATAAAATATAAAACTTTAGTATTGAATTATTCAAATAATATGATTATCTTATTTTGTTAGATAAATCATAATTAACTCTTCACAATATCATCACCTACATTTCTCTCATACTGATATTAAAAACAATGTATGTTTTGATCATTATTTTCTGAATGACTATTTCCATTCTCCCCTTCCCAGGACATGTATCACAGGCTTCAACATGACATTAATTCTTCTAAGAGGATATAGCTGTAAGTTCACACATGAAGGACTTCTGTAAGTCTCTTCTGTGCAGTTTCAGGTCTGTTTCTGTGACATAAAACCATAGTGCAAAAGCAAAAGCCATGTATGCATAAGTGTTTTGTTATCTTGCACTTTGAGGTTACTATTAATAATTGAGGGGAAGTCAAGGCATTACAGAAGTCAGACAGCTAGTCATTTCATAACTGAAGTCAGGGGCAGATAGAAATGAATTCAAGGATGCTTAGTTACACTGAGTTCCCCTTCTACATGTGTATATTGTAGGACCAACATGCAGAGAAAGGTGCTACCTACAGTGGGCAGTCATACCTACATCAAGTAATGTAACTAAGCTACTCCCAGAAGCCTACATGATATGAACAATTTGTCCTTGTATCTTTCTCCAGGTGGTTTTTAATGTTGACAAGTTAAGGATTAAAATGACACAGTGTTTATTTCATATTTTTTAACTGTGGAATAATTAAAAAAGGAAAATAACATTAGATGTACTTCAGAATTCCCATATTATTCTTCATATTAACCTTGAGAAGGTATATTGTCTTGAAGAAAATGCTGAAGAAAGAGATTTTTAGATATTTAGTGAACGTAAGAAATGTTTGTTTGCAACCTTTGAAGACAGTTTCATAGTCTGCCCTGGAATTGGACCTTGCAACTTGCTTTCAATGCTCACAGGGATGGAGGATGTACCTGTTTCTTCCCACATGACATATTTATTATGAGACAAAGCCTAGGGTTATGTTTATCTTCCAGAGAGAAATGCTTGTAAGCAACATGAGTAAGCACTTTCTAGTTCTTGGTTTTAGATATTGAGGTGTTATTATTGCAACATAGACAAAGGAACAGCCTCTGGGAAGTAGCTCAGGGCTAAATGTCATAGTGTCATAGTCTCCTTTTTAAGTTAATAAAACTTACGGTTCTTGGAACTTCCTCTAGGATGTCTCGAGAGTCCTTGTTGCCACATCCTCTGTGTATCAGTATTGTCTACAGCATTTCATATGCACAATGTAGGTTAGAATTAAGAAAATTTTCCTTCACATTTTATGTGGTAGTGTCATTTATTGTTATTATTCTTTACAAAGTATAAATCAAGAAGCTACATATGCTATCTTTTTTTTAACATTCTTACTATACTACCTTTCCTGATGGTCATAAGCAAAATTTAACCAAAAATTGTTTGCTCAATTTTCTTAAATTTCTGTTTGTTTTTAAAAAATAAAATATATTATATGAATAAATTTACAAAATATAGGTTCAAAATTTTTATAACATTTATCAAATATTGACTATCTGAAGTAGAGAGATTGGTGTAATTGATGTAACTCACACTTATTCAAAAATATTTCTTTGCAGTCTTTATTCTGTTACTAATTCAAGAAAAAAGAAGCTATGTACTAGAGCATGTTCTTCATGGGTACTGCGTTTGATTAATGATATATTGTACAGTAGTCTATTCATCATGTATCTGGCAATGCCTTGTTGTGTACTGGATGGTTGATGTTGAGGACATCATAGGCCAGCATGTTGAAGATAATATTGTACATGAAAGAAACATCCATTAAGGCATTTCTCAGAGTGCTTAACATCAACCAGAGACAGGAAAATTCAAATTGACTCATGTAGCTGCTACACATTTCCTCATTTGATCAAGAACTGGTAAATTCATTATATGTTTACATAATGGAGAACTATGACTCATTTCAGGTCTTTGCTATTAAATTTCATTAACTGGAAAGTATGTCAGTGGTCAATTTATGCAAAGAAATCATTTTTCCAGAAGAGGAAAAGATTAAATTAAATGAATAAATTATTAGCAATAACACTACAAACATAAGTAGCACATGCATGCCAATTTGCAAGTCTGACACATGTGCTTGTTAACAGGTTAGTGTGTAACAGATTAGTGGAGGTTTGCAAAGGACAGGCCTTCTAGGTCTTAGGTCAAAGAGTATATTATACAATAGTAGTTTATATATAAGCAATCAATTGGTTTCCTAGGTATTGTATCTAATAGAGGATTATGGAAAGAATACCAGGTTTCTCTGATAAAGAGAAACCCTGAAATTAAGGAACCTGATTTTTCTTTAGTGGGAATAATCAAATCTGCCTTTTGCTCTATATAGGGTCTCATCTCCAATTTCTAAATCAATCAAACATCATTTACAAGATGATGTGGAGAAGTAGAAGGTGTCTCCAGTCACAGATTACATAGATATATAATAAATTCACAAAGAAACTCAAATTAACAAATATGTTTGAAGTTGCCTTAAATATATTTTATATGTATTAATGGAAGTTAAAAAATATATGAAGTCCCTAAGACATTCTGCATTTAAAGGTTATTTGTAATTTCTGACAGGAAAATAGTTAAATAAAAAGAAATGAGAATGGGGTAAAACTCATACATCTTTTTATTTAGAAAATGAAAGACCTCTCTAGTCTCCTCATACACACATACACTAGGTAGTTTACCATATAGTGAGTTACTCAATGTTTTCAACCACAGTGATTAGTTTTTTTGTTGAAAATTCATTCCCATTGTTCTAATTGTGTATGCCTTTATGTTGTTGAGAAATGAAATTTTCATAATTGTTTTACATACATTCACTACTTGAATAAGTTGAGTCATTGAAAACTTTACTATGTAGTCATAGCTATGTGCTTTTTAAATCTAGAATATTATGCAAATAGTTCTTCAACACAGAATAGTGTACATGTTCAAGAATTCAAACACACTAGATCATAGTCTTTAGTTATTTTTCTAGTAGTATCCTTAGTTTTTCAAAGGATACTGAATCCCTTTTGATTTTAATATTTAAAGTAAGTATGTACTTCTATCAAGAATGAATATTTTTCAGGCAACATACATATTTACTATGCTAAGTAGCCCAATTTCTAGTGCATGAGATAATCCCCTTGGTCATGTTACCTGTCTCTGATCCTGCCCTGATGTCCTCAGATAAGCCTTCAGAATTCTTCCAACACAGAGAAAGAGGAAACTACTCAAATTGATCTGTGAGATGCAAGCCCTTCTTCTTCCCTCTGGATGACATCAAAAAGCAACAGAGAGGAACTCATGAGATAAGTTAGTATGATAGCTCTGAGAAAGTCAACATATTAGGGTTTAGAAATCCATGTTCCCCAATCGCTAGTAGTCTGACGTCTTAGACATTAGCCTATAGTTCAATTGGTAGATGATGGAGCATTCAGAAAATCAGGGCTGTTAGCTAGTGTGACTACTGGAGTCAAGTCCTTGGAGGGTATTAGACTCCAGTTCCCCTCTCTGGCTTCTGACATTCAAGCTTCCTTGAATCTAGCTGTGTTGACTCTTGGCATGCTTCCCCTTATGATATAGGACCTCAGCACAGGCCAATACTAATAGGGTAAACCAACCGTGAACTGCAAAAATTGAATCCATGGGCTAAAATAAATATTTTCTTCTTTTTATATTTTTTTCAAGGATTTTCCCACACGAAATTAATGGAAACTAACATGGGATACAAGTTCTATAATTTAGAATAGCAAACATGGAAGTATGATGGTTAACCTTGGGAGCTTGGTGGAATTTAGTTTCATCATGGAAACATCTTTAGACTTGTCTTTGAAGATGATTTCAGGATATTTAAATGAACAGTGAAAACTCACCTTGAATGTGGAAGGCTCCATCCCATGGTCTGGGATCTCTCTAGTTTAATAAAAAGAGAAAGCGGGCTATGCACCAGGATTCTTCTCTTTATAATTTCTGACTATAAACACAGCAAGGACCAATCACACCATGTTTTTTAAACTATGCTCCCTCATTCACAACAGACAATATCCAAGACAAAATAAACCCTTCTTCCTCTTCTAAATTTTCTTTTATCAGATGTTTTGGTATAGTAACAAGTAAAGTAACTTAATCCAGAAGGGAGCAAGATACCTGAAGATCAAACATGAGGCAACTCAAAGATGATGGCAAAGCTTGTGTGATGTTGGGGAAGTACATAGGAAAGGGCATATATGTTATTGTGTGCATAAACATGGAGTTACATAATCATATTTTATTTATTAGTATTATTTTGTTTGAAAATATGATAATTTAATAGGATATTTGAACTGGAAATGGGACTGGTTGGATATTGTTATATCAGTGTAGCAGAAAGATTCGTTGATGCATAGAAATTTACATTAAATAGTAATATGATGGAGAGTATTGGATGATTTGAGATATGATTCATCCAGATATGAGGAGGATCTTGGAATTGGGGAAGAGAGAGGAATATAAAATGATAAACTTCATTATTTGTTGATTATTTTAAATGGAAGTAAATCAGTCAGAAAGATGCAGTCAGGGAGTGGGTTCAGCATGTAAGAGTTACCCCAGTTCAGTTGCCAGCATCCATTTGGAAGCTAACAGTCTCTCAAAATTCCAGTTCCAAAGGGCACCATGCCCTCCCTTTGCCTTGCAAACACCAGGCACCAGAGGTACACACACATATATGCAAGCACAATACTCATACACTCAGAATAAAAGAGAATATGTCTTAAAGCAAAAATATAGTATCAGGGATCTCTGGCAAGAAAGAAAAGTATGATAAATTCATTTCATAGCTGATAATTTTAAGACACAAAAATCACCTTAGTGGATATGGCGATAGATGTAGTACATGTGCAGATCTAGTCTCTGGTAGGAATAATTTATTAAACATTTGCTTAGGGAAAAAGCAATAGAACTAAAGTTAAAAAATGGATGAAATATATAATGCCAAAAATTCCCAAAGAATATTGGAGGAAGAAAGGAGTACTTTTTATCTACAGTATAATCAGCTGAAATCCTAGTGCTAAGACTTTCTTAAAAAGCCTCTAGTAATATTAGAATGCACATATAACTGAATTTTAAAATGTATAAAGCTTGTCAACTAGAACTCTGTGCAATGTTGGATGCTTTGTGATCACACAAAACAATAATATAAACAAAGTGTAACTAACCTTTGGAAAAGAGTGATTAATGGCTTCACAGTATAGAAATTCAATGTTAACATGTTTCAATATGAGCATAGCATTTATTTCTGAGCTTGCCATCTTCATCAGGATTCACCATTAAGCTATTCCCTTCATTTCCTGAACAGTACCAGCTGCTATTTTCATTCCAGGAAGACTGAAATATGGTGACCAAATTGTAGTACTCACTCACTAGTATGAGCTATAGTCTGGGTCTGTTATTAACTTATGCCAATTTGGGAAACAGATCTACCCAGGACCAATACTGACAACTTGAAAAATTCAGGTAATAGTAGACACAATTCACATTTTAGTGGTTTTCAGTGGACTGTAGAGGAAAATGAGTATTTCAGGATAAAATCAAATGCATGAGTAGGAATGCATATGCTTGGTAGTTAATAGCGCATGTACATTTAAGGTCCAAGGGGAGGATATACACTCTGGGGCAGAAATAAATTTACCAATGCTGTATGACAATGCATCTCCATTCTTCCATCTGTTGTTAGATTATATTTGAATATATTCTTATCTGAACATTTTTCCAAGTAGAGAACAGTGGGAAAAAGACAGGGGAGGAGAGGAGAAAGAACATGATCAATGAAATGAAGCCTCAGAAGTGGTAAGAGAGAATTATACTCTGGAGCTGCAAAGGTCACATATGATAAGGAATCATTGAGCATGGAGATATTTAGGGTTTAGGGACACGCTACAAAGGGGTTTGAGAAAAACCTCTGCTTCAGATGATGGTTTCTGCTTTTTTTCCCCCTGAAAACGTGGAAGAGGCAGATGGCATTTGGGCAGAGCTATGGGCAAGTGGACACTGCTTGGGAGTTTTAAAAATAAATTTTTCTTTGTGCTTCTTCCTGTAACCCTTCTTCCTGTTCTAAGCGGGTGTGGGAGGTGGTGCCCTGGACCCTTCTGGACCCTCCCGAGATGCTCTTTGGCCCAGCTTGCCTCACAATTGCACTTTGGGCCAAGGCTGGCGCTATCAGCTTTAATCTCATGCCCCTCTCTGTCTGCTTCAGTGCCTCTCAACACCCTAATTTCCTGCCCTCTGTCCCTCATGTTTTCTCTCTGGCCAGTTCTGCTGACATCCATATTTCTCCTCTGTCTTCTGTCCTAACCTTCAACCCTATTGTCTGAAAGAATGCCAAAGATTCTATTTGAAGAGGTAGAGAATAATCTTGTTTTATCCAAAATAGCTTAAAGAATACAAAGATAGTAGAGAGGCTTACACTCAAACAGTGTAAGAAAAAAATGACACAAGCAGAAATTTTCTGCATGAATTTGGCCACTATTATATTATTATTTAGAGTTTGGTGAATGTATTTACAGGGAAATATACTACAATCTAAAATAAAATTTCAATTCAATATAGCATATTTAGTGACTACAGTGTTAGCTTTATTTCTGAATTCTATAACTTTGAACTTAACCCAAATTAAGCATCATCAGTTAATCTTTTCCTACACTGGTGCCAAGACAGAGAAATAATTGTTTCCCATAGTCTTTTTTTTTCTGTAATGGCATCATAGAATCTTCTTGGTTTTTCAGTCAGTTGAGGTGAGGTTTTTGTAACACACAAAGGACTAAATTTTGGAGTGGGACAATTTTGCTTTCTTCATACAGGAAATGGACCTAGACTTATCCTCCATTCAGGAGAAATGTGACCTACATACCCTGCATGCGACTGTGATTTTCTCATTTCCCCTAGTGAGAGGGAAAACTATCCCTTCCCCCATCATCCTCCTGCTGCTCTAAAAAACGGAAAAAAATGATCACAGGACCTTAGAATACAATTTTTGTTGAGCTTGGTTTTCTTTTTTTTATTCTCTCACCTTAGGTGACCAGATCGATAGACAGTCCAGCAGCTTGGAAAAAAATCAGCTGACTGGAATGTAGCCATGGCCAGTTCATCTAGTGCAGCAAGAGTCCATTCTGATATCACAAAATTGGAAATAAATGGTATGCAATGAGACACTTATATGTCAACAAATTTAAAAGAAAATTTACATGCTAAAATAATTCATGATAATATCTGAACTGGTCTTCCACACACAAAAATATATCCACAATGATAGATGTTTTCCAAGGCTATGAGATGCTCCTGGTATTTAAAGGTTATTTGTGTTTGTGGACATGAACTCATATAAGCTAATTACTGGCACTGTATTGGCTGGTAAGATGGCTGCCTCAGTGCCTCCCATGAGGAAGATGCAGCCAGGAAATCCAAACAGTGTTCAGATTAAAGGCCAAATATGTTGCTCTTCTTAGAAGCTATGGATTGAAAAAATGTAAAAACAAAAAGAAATCAGTGTTAAGTGTAGTATACCTCTCTTTGACTTGTAGATAAAAGACTATGGGATAGTACTGAGTTGACCACCAGAACACTGATGCTTAAAATCTGAACAGAAGACAACTACAAGTTCCACATAAGAAGTGGATTAAACAAGTCGAGACTGACCAGGATGCTTCCTTTCTCAAGGCTGGTTTGTCCCTCTGAACTGGGTAAGTGAGCTTTTGTCACTATTTTTATAACATGATTTATTGAATAACAAAGAATCTTGTTTGCATTGAATACCTGTTGGTTTGTTATGACTTTTTCCCCATCTGGGAAATAAATGCTAAGAAGATCAAGAGGTGCAGTGGTAGAAGATAGACTCTTTCAGCATTCACAACTGCAAACGGGTCAGGGCAATTCTGATTCCCAGCCCTCATTAATATAAATGAACCTCCTTGATAAAACTCAGTGTGTCTGTGTGACTACATGATGTACCCTATACCTACCCTCATAGGATAAGCATATTTTGTGGAAGACATACACATTCAGTGACTTTAATGTGTAGTTCCGAATGATTAGGTTAACCTGCTTAGATACAGGACCCCTTCATGAGCAGGAGTCATTTTCCTGTGGGTTACACAAATTCACTTGGTGCCTTATCTAGGGAAGGGTGTAATGTTGGGCCACATCTGAAATTCTATCAACCAGGAGTCAGAGTAAGAAGAGCAATGAGTTGAGGGCTATGTTGGTCACTAACGATTTATAGGCCAATCTAAGTTATAATGAGACTCTATTTGAAACAATCAACAAACAAACAACAACAAAAAGAAAAAAAAAAGAAAAATGGTACTCTTCCAAAAAAGCTAACTCCCCTAGCCTTCCTCCAGATGTCACTGAGAAGTCTGACTTAGGTATTGAAATTTGACAGCAAATGAGCATCTATTTAAAACAAGTAGGACTCTAAATTAAAAAATACTACAATAAGGCCAAACTTCACAAGCCAAAGAAGTAATTTACTTAATTTTGTGTTCATAGCATAAAGGTATTGCAAAAGAACTTGTATAAGAAATGCAACCACAATACCTCCCTAGTCATGTCTTTCAGTATAAAAGAAAATTATTTAATATCAAAAGTTCTATATTATATATGTGCATACTATGTGTATGAATTAGACTATATAGAGGTGTGTGTATGTGTGTGTATGTGTGTGTGTATACATACCAATGAAACAGCTACTGAAATTTGCATCTAATGCATTTTAAGCTGTCTCAAGTGGACAGTTATAGCAATTATCTGCTGATTTTAAAAATGTTTTTAAGAATATGCATTCATCAGACAGTTTAAAATGTTATTAATATGCAATTAAAATGTCTTTGAAATTTGGATGTCGGATTCATTTGCTGAAGACATGTCTGTCTGAATACAACTATTTCAGAGTGTACATTTATCTGCCTAATTGTGATTCCAGGAACTATGCCAAAATTATCTCAACAGAGGAAAAAAATAAAAGGCATAAATATTGTCAGAAAACTTGATAAAATAAAAAAATTTTGCTGAGGCTGAAAAGGACAGTCTGGTAAAACTAATGTTAAATTTTCATTTTTTGAACAAAGTACAAAAATAATTTTAAGATGTGTTAGAAAAATGTATAGTATACATATAACAAAAAAAGGCAATGCTATATTTTCATTGTTTGAAAATTTGAAAAAAGAACCCATGCTCATAGAAGACCTCTCAATTTAAATGTTATTCTCAATTGAATATTACAAAAATTACCTTCTATTTGGACCATTTCTTAGTGTTAGCATTTTAAAGGGTGAAAAAAATAGACTCAAAGAAATCACGTGTGAATGATTTAAATAATAGTAGTAAATGTTCCTTCAGTTTAGTTCTACCATGAAACTTCAGAGCCAGTGTAATGATACACTGTTACTTGTTTATTTCAAATATAACTTATTAAAATGTAATCATTACCTGAAGGCCAGATGAATTAAGTTGAATACATGAATAGTGTGATGCCTTATTAAAGAGACTAGCAGGTTGAAACTACAACACACCAAGAAGATACATTTCGTATACATTTGTATATTCAATTGTGATAGTTTTGCTCGCTGTCTGTTCTCTACTGAGGTTTCATTATGTGGATAGAAGTCGGCAAATGCTGAGTAAGGATTTTATCCAAATAATGACACAGCTATTGGTTGACACTCAACATAAAAATGAATGCATAGATGTTTTCTGGCCAATTAGAAATAACTGTTGTAGTCTCAAACTGAGGCTGGATTTTGAGAGCAATTTTCTTCGAACATCAAGTCCCAACATTCTTTCTTTTCTGACCACCATCTGGCACTGAGGTCATTGCAGACTTTATTAACACTGACACTAGGAAAACATTATTGAATAGAACAAATCTGCTGGTAGAATATATAAATGGAGACCATTTCCTGTGTCTGCTGCTTCAGACTTCATAGACCTTGTAAAACCCACATATCTCATCTGATTACACTTGAATTTGTCTACATCAAGCTAAAACAAAAATGAAATGAATCCGTGAAAAAAAAATGGTCTAAAATGAGTAACTATGTATCCAAGTATTTTGCCCAGCAAAGAAAGAGATATGGTGAAGAAGCTTGTTCCACAGACAAAAAATGTGTAGGACAACTATCATATAGGTAAACTTTCACACTGAAAAGCAAGACTGGTACTTTCAGAGAACTGAACACATAGATTTTTAAAGTAGTGTGACAAAACATCACTTTTAGCACTGTGCTAGAGTCTTCTAATACAATCTGTGGAGGAAAGGAAGTATTGAATGGGGAAAAAAGGATTCAAGTAAATCTCTTCCTCTAGATTTCTCTTCAGGCTAGCCATGATCTAATGCATTGATATTCTTTATTATTTTCTGTTGAAAACTTTCTTTAATTAAGAAAATTAACACATTCATATTAAAATACTAACATCAATAGATCTTTAAAAACAATTTCCATGGGACTCTGAGATCTAGCAATATGACAATAGCTTATGCAGTCACCAGATGTCTTAGGATCCTCAGATAAATGCCTGGGTCTAATAGAGGATGCTCCATCTTCTTGAGAGTATCAAATGAAGTCTAATATTACCCTCAAATGTGGTCTGTAACACAGGGATCATATACTAGGTTAATGTAGGTGCTAAAGCAAAAGACTCTCAGAGTTTTAGAAAGGACTTGAAATATTGGACTCTGAGAATCTGTTGTTTCACTGCCTATGTACGAGCTCTGCCAGACTGTCAACAATCACATGCTTCAATTGAACATCTATTATTAATTAGTCTCTGAGTTGTTCTCAATTTTTTCCTGCTTGTTCCTTTTGACTCACACTAACATGTAACACTCACATGAAGGGTGTTCAACAGCCTGACCTAGCCTTAGGACATTTGCCCTAGCATGACTGCCTTCTAGACACCCAAGTCTCTGGTGGCTGTATTTTTTTCCTATCCTAATTCAGATGGCAATTATTTATTTATTTATTCATTTGGTCGGGGGGGGGTTCGAAACAGGGTTTCTCTGTATTGTTTTTTTGCCTGTCCTGGAACCTGCTCTGTACACCAGGCTGGCCTGGAACTTACAGAGGTCTGCCTGCCTCTGCCTCCTGAGTGCTGGGATTAAAGGCATGTGCCAACAACGCCCGGCCAGATGAAAATTATTGTAGATATACTCTTCACTTACTCTCACAATCGCTTCCTGCCCATCTTGTTTGATTTTCTTCTAAGGTAAATATTTCTGCTACGCCATATATTTTGTTTTAATTTGTTTATACAGAGATACCATAATAGATCGAGGCATTATAGACTTTAGGAGAGAGCTGAAACTAGTGATATCTCCAGAGATCTACAAGGATAACACCAACTGGCAAACTAAGCAATAGTGGAGAGACTACACTAATAGCCCCTCCTTGATGATAAGGTGGATGACTACCCCATATTCCATCCTAGAGCCTTCATCCAGAGACTGATGGTAGCAGAGACAGTTACCTGCAGCTAAACACTGAACTGAATGAACTGAACTCATGGAACCTAGTGACAGAGATGGAGGAGTGATGAGCAAAAGGGTCAAGACAATGATGGTGAAACCCACAAAGACAGCTGACTGGATAAGGGGGAGCTCTTGAATCCCAGACTGATAGCTGAGAGGTCAACAGGGGACTGATCTAGACTCCATAAATATAGTGCCATTGAGGAGTCCACAGAAATCACTGGGGCCTTGGGTAGTAGATCAGTGTTTACCATGGTGTATGAATGATCTTTGGGAATCCATTCCAAATAAGGGGATGCTCTCTCAGCCTGGACACAATGGGATGTGTCCTTCCCTGGATGAAATGACAGACTTTGGAGATCCCCCAAGGAGGGCCTCAACATTCCTGGGGAATGATGTGGGGATTGAGTTGGGAGTTGGGAGGGATGGTGGAGGGACAAGGGAGGAGGGGTGGGAGAGGGAGCTGGGATTGACATGTGAAGCATTCATGTTTCTAATTTAAATAAAAACATATATTGAGGAAAAAATAATGTGCATACTGGTTAGTAACCATATTCATACAATTGAGGAAGCTGTAGTTTACTAAATTTGTGTTGAATTTTTGAACCAAAGAACAGTGGGTATCCGTACTAAGCTACACAAAGCAAAATGAGAATGTACTTTATCTCTGTTTTCTCTTTAAGCACCCACATTAGATCAATTAATAAAAAAAACACCCTCCCCGATTAAAACTCTAATAGTGTAATCTACATATTTATTCCAAGATCAAAGCCTTGTCAACAGCTGCCTGGATTTACACAGTAACTTCTAATTGACAGTGACAGCTGCTAACTCTGTTTATCAGGTCTTCCTTTAGTACTTTTGCTTTTAATGTTGTTGCTGGGAGATATTTTAAAATCCACTAGGTCTCATCTTCTTCCTTGCTTAACATTTTAAATCATTTTTATTTCCTTTTCATAACTTTCAAATTCTTAAGAGTTTTTTTTAATCACTGACCTCATCTTTTCCGGAACTTCTTTATCCATGCAATATGCCTCTGATTTGGAAGAATTGCTCCAGAATGTCTCTCTTTCTTTACATGTTTGAGCAGGGATGCACACTAATTTCATTCATGTTAAAATTTTATAGTGCATCATACCTACTTCTGTAATTACTTTTTTTCACTGCTAATTTGAGACTTCATGAACTCAAAATTCAGAAGAATGTACCTGTTTGCTAATCCATGGGTCCACCTGAGTCAGCTGAAAGCACATAATCTATTTAGTCTTTATTGCTGAAAAATGAAAGGATTCACCTCTTAATGTTGGATTGGACATTTTTTTCTGAACATAATATTTGTATCATTTATTTGGGAATTTCATTCAAGGATCTTAATCATTCATGCTCTCATTCATCCCAGGTCTACTCTAACATACTTGTTGCCACATCCCCCCAAAATATATCACCAAGAACAATCTGTACTGCCCACATACTACTCATGAGTGCATGGTCAAACACCCAGTGGCCATCTCTTCAAAGACAATGGAGTCTTTGCCATGCCTTTGCCAGAAGCCAACAACTGTAAAGAGGTATACTTAAGGATTTCTATAACAGTCCTTAAGGACCCTTCCCAATGGACCCCAATCTATATCATTTCCCTATACTTTGGGCGGAGAGATTGTTTCCCTCAATGACTTTTATTCTCAACTAGGAGTCTGTAGTTCTGAACAGTACTACCAAAGATACCTCACTGCCCATAACAGCCAAGAGCAGCATGAATTATGAAACTCCATATTGCCTCCATGGCTGCACAGACCATTGCAGACATGCACACAGACCCAACATGGATCATGGACATCAACATGGTTTTCAGTGACAGCATGGAACACAGACCTCATTATGACATTCAGGGGCTGCATAGACCTCAGACATCAACACATTTCCCAGATTGAAGCACAGATCACAGATTAGCATGACCTCCAGAGGCATCAGAGACCACAGACATCAGCAGGTAATCACTGACACCAATGTAGACCTCAGAAGTAGCACAGATCACAGACATCAACATGCTCTCAGGTGCCAGCAGAGACAGCAGTCATTCACATAGCCTCCAATAGTAATTATGGACCATAGACATAAACATGGCCTCCAGCAGGTGCATGTTCCATGGACACACAGATCTGGTCCTCAGCTACCACACTGACAGTACACCTACATAACTCCTGGCAGCAGGATGTACCATAAACATCCACATGGCCATTGGGCATTATACAGACTATAGACATTTACACGGGCTCTGGCTGTAATATGGACTACAGGAATCAAAATCACCTTCAGGAGAAATACTGACATACATATTAGTATGGTCTTAGTCAATAGGATAGGCCTCAGGTACCTACATGGCCTTTATTGATAACATGGACATGGATATTAACATGGTCTCGTATGGTAGTATGGAACACACAAAGGCATCAATATAGTCTCAGGCAACAGCCCAGACAATAAACATACACAAGTCCTCTGACGGCAGTATAGACCATAGCTTAAAACTTCATTGTGATCCCTAGTGGCACCATGGACACCATCAGGGATACCAATATGGTCTCAGGTGGCAACATGAACTAAGGGCATCAGCATGAGTTTCAGAAATAAGATTTATTTTGTATTTGTCTTCAATGGTCTTGATATAGTTGATTTAGAAATTTATTTAGGAAATAAATTCATGTGGTTTAAGAGATTGAACAGGACTTTGCACTTTTGGCATTTCTCTGTTGAGTATCAACTGCCACCCAACTATTATCCCAGGTGTTAGAGAGATGTATTGAAAAAGAGACTGATAATGTCTCTATATCTAACCTAAGCATAAAAAATAGTAAGGGAGATGTACAACAAAAACATAAAATATTAAGTGACTCATATGAGTGTGCGTGTGTGGTACAATACTTGCATTAAGAAACTGCCACTGGGAGGAATATATTTTAGGTAGGATAGTTTGGGCAGATGATGCCTCCCAAACATAAACAAAGTCTTGATCTTAGTAACTAACTTATTTGATCCAGATATGAAATTTCTAGGCAAGAATTCTCCTAGAATATGCTTTTCCTGTTTATGAGGTTATTATGTTCTCCTAGAATATGCTTTTCACGTTCATGAGATTATTATGTTCTATACACTGAAAAGGTAGTACAGTCAAGATTCTGAGAGAAATGAGATGGACTAGTTTTATGCAGCTATGTAGTTATGGTATCTTTTATTTTAAATTGAAATTAAGCCAAGGGCATGCCACTATCACTTATAAGACTAAAGTTAATTTGTGTAGAGTCTGATATATCTCAAAAGTTATGTTACGATGCAAGCAGCACACATATCTGATACTACTGGGAAGTAACTCACAAATCATTATAATTAGGACACAAGAAAAAATAATGTGTTTTCCTCCTCCCTTTTACTACTTTCCTTTCTTTTCTTTTATTCACTGAGCTCCAAAGTACCTAGCCCTTGGGGGAAATAAAGTGATGAATACCCTCATTCAGTTCAAAGAAACAACAACAACAAAATCCCCAGTTGAATGGTTCATTGCAGATGGCAAAATGGTCATTGTTTAGTGGATAAGGTTTCTTCTATTTAGCATCCAGGCAATGACTAATGATTTTCCTCCAAACCTCCCACTCTTAAAAGAATGAATAAGCCCCGAAGGCCTCAGAGAGATAAGTATTACTTTTCTCCTGGTAGCTTAGCTAGTGACTGAGAGGGAAAAGAAACTGGATGATATTTCAAAGCCAAGACCTATAAACATGATGGTGGATATTACATTTCTCTACTCCTAATTGTTTGGTACACAAATGGTCCCCATGCCCTCCTGTGTATTTTCTTCCTTATCTATAAATTCACTGATCTGAAAAGGAATTGTGTAGAATATGCTTTTGGATGCCCTCCTTTCATTAGAATTACACTCACTGCATTTCCCAAAGAAAAATAACCCCCATGGCCTCAGCCAGTGCTTAAACAGCATTGTGGAATTAGATGGCCAGTGAGCAGATTGCACAAAGAACATTTCTCCCAGACTTACTTATTTATCTGTGTTATTTTTTCCAAGGGACAAAGTTTTTAAGAAAGAAACAGAAAACTACAAAATAAGTACTGGGCTTTTGGAAACATACACATACACTGAATGCAAATGTCAAGTCTAGAGAATTAGTTTCATTCGCTCATCTCTATTATCAAAAATGTCATGGGTTAATATGTTTGTGCCCCACTGAGAAACAAAGGGGAATCCAAATACTTAGTGCTGGTAATGAGGTCAGGCATTAATGGAGGGAGGTCATACAGATAGCATATAATAGATAAGGCAACATGATTTTCCATAGTTGCCAATGGGGCAGTCAACTCAATGGCAAGTTCTGAGGAATATTTATTTTGTTGTGAAAATGGATACAACTAGAGCACTCTGGATTATAAAAAACATATAAGATTTTTTTCCATAAAGGATGAGAAACGAAAGATGTGCTTTTCAGGTTCTATCGGCTCTAAGTTCAAGGACTGAGGGAAGAGATATTAGCCTGTTGTATTGGCTACAGAATATGTTTGAGAAGCCTTTAAGTGACATGATGAAACAGGCTCTAAGTGTTTGGAGACATAATAAAGTAAAATGAACACTGGCACTATAGACATAATAATAATGGAGGGGATGAGGAAAGAAAAAGTGAAAAATGAAAAAAGAAACATATATTTGAATTTATCAATTAAAAATTAAGATTGATAGTCTTTGCAATGGATCTCTGAAAAATTTGGTATGCGATCTATGCCAATTCAATCTGAGAATATAGCTTTGACTTTTTTCTGGGTTGACATTTGTAAATAATCATTATTAGTAAATATTTAGGATAAAAGTGAAGCATTCATAAAATATATGAATTATTCTTAAAAAGAATAAACATCTATGAAAATTATTACCAAAACCATTAAGCAATGCTACATACCTTAAAAAAGCTTTTTGTTGTATATTATATTACATAATAAAAATCTCAGCAAATAAGAATTATTTAAAGAAAAATAGGTGTAGTCTCAAAAATTATTCACAAAAGAAGGCAAAGAAATGAAAATCAAATTCATAAAACATACTCTCAACATTAATCAAATAAATTAATATCAGTACATCTAAAAAGTTAAATTTAGAAATATTAAGAAGGATGAAATAAAGCAATGTTTGGGGGATAGGTATCCAAATATCGCTTATAGGTATGACAATTCAAAGTACTACTTAGTGTATAGTGAATTCTCCATTACCTTTTTAGGGATAATTTTGCTAACAAATCTTTAAGTGTTTAAGAACCCTTAAAATTAAGTATTAATAAATGGAAAATCATATTGCTAGTGATATATATCTAAAACCCATTGGTAGTAGTGAACAATTAGAACAATTGAAGTGTCCACTGAGAAAGTATAAATATGACAAGAATTTTTGTTTACAAATAAATACTCCATGGCCATGTAAAACAATGCTGTATTTTGGTAGAGGTTTTTGGTGGAGACATTACTGCTGTGGGTCCTGACATTTCATTGCAGGTAAGTCAAATGCTTCATCTTACCTCATTTCTTAATTTTGAAGAGAGGATTCATTTTATTAATAAGGTAGAACTTTAAAAAATGTAGAGGAGCATGAACATGCTGGCCTTTAATCTTAGTACTCAGGTGGCAAAAAC
The DNA here is from genome assembly GCF_017639785.1 of Mesocricetus auratus. NCBI lineage: Eukaryota > Metazoa > Chordata > Mammalia > Rodentia > Cricetidae > Mesocricetus > Mesocricetus auratus. The sequence continues at coordinate 4,496,377 of NW_024429207.1, read as the reverse complement.
ATACCGATCTCTGTGAGTTCCCGACCAGCCTGGTCTACAAAGTGAGTTCCAGGACAGCTAGGACTGTTATACAGAGAAGCCCTGTCTTGAAAAAAACCATATATATATAAAAATGGTAGAGGAAACCGTCATCCTTACCAACCTTGTTTCCTTATTTTTTAGAATGAGTCTCCATAGATAGCATTACCTTTCTTTTAGTTCACAGTATTTAAAATCCCATGAGAGGAATATGGTAGAAAAAAATCAGTAGACCATGACCATATTTAACTCATGGGTATATTGTTTAATTTGTGACGTATTTAAAAGTTATCCAGCTAGAGAGGTTTTATGTTACTATCACAAATATCTATGAGAAACAATTCTTAGAGTAAGGGGTTCATTTTGGTTCGTAGTTTCAGATGTTTCAATCCATGGATGCATATATCTATGATCCTGTGTCTGTTCTGAAGCAGGACTTTCATGGGAAAAGAGAGCGTTACACCCAGTGACAACCAGGAAAGAGAGGAAGATACGAAGGTGTCAGGGTCAAGATCTACTCTTCCAAGACATGCACACATTATTAAGTTTCTTCAGTCATACATATATCCTAGTCTCTATCATATGCTAATAATGCCATCATATTATGAATAATCCATCAAAGGATTATTTCATTCATTCGGAGCAGCTGATAAGCAAGTCCATAATACGTGAGCCTTTTCAGATACATTTCATATCGCAACCATCACAGCTTCCTTACCTGTACGCATCAGCTACATATTTAAACCTAGTACTTATCAGTATTGGTGTTGACATTTTCCTCCATCTGCTATCGATTTTGACATGTCTTGCAAGTGTATAAAAGTTGTATTGAGAGATACCTGTTTTTTGCCTTGTCAACACATCAACGTAATAGAAGAACATTTAACATCAGAGTTCAGAATCCATTTATAAGTTAAAATCAATAAATGTGGAGACCTCACAATATATAAAATATTCTAACAGCCGGGTGGTGATGGCACACGCCTTTAATCCCAGCACTCGGGAGGCAGAGGCAAGCAGATCTCTGTGAACTCGAGGCCGGGCTGGACTGACAGCCTCCAAACAATACAGAGAAACCCTGTCTCGTAAAAACCAATATATATATATATATATATATATATATATGTGTGTGTGTACATAAAAATATATGTATAAATATATATTCTAACAATAATTATGCTTATATATAGGTTAGTGGATGATTCATATGTAGTTTTTGGTATTTTATATGTATTTTTGAATATTTTGTTATTCCTTACTTTACCTGTTTAATGTGACTTAAAAATGTTACTTTGAAAATAATGAAAGAATTCTCAAATATTTCCAGGATATTTTTGTACATAGACAAAAAATGAACCTGGATGAAATGACAGCTCTAGATACATGAAGATGATGAGACAATAAGTTGAATAAACTTAAGTCTCTCCTGGCACGATGACCAGGCCCCATGTATTGATGAATCATTGGTGAGAAAAACATCACTACTATACTTGCACGTTGCCGTCTGTGCCCATTTTTTCAAAGACAAAGTGAGCATGTTGGATATTGAACTTCCTAATGGGTTCATTATCTGGCTAGAGCTGTGAGATATAATGGCTTTGTAGTCAAATTTACCCAAGGGCTCTTCTCTTGGCATATTTGAATATTCAGAGCTCTTGTGGAATGCTTCTGATTGGCATTAAATGGTAGACATTTCCATTGAAAAAAAGATACTTTTGTTCACTAGCTACTTCAAATGACTGTGAATATTAGCATTTTTCTCACATAAATGTAGGTGTTGAATTTTGCAATGTGGCCATAAGTCTAATTCAAAAAATCTTTAGTAAGTTCCAAGGAAGACCTCCATTACCCCAACTCTGCTCAACCTAGCTTAGCTCTGTCTGGTAATAAATGCTCAGAAATACACATTCATATATTAAAATTTCAATAACTCTGAGTATGCACATGTCAAAAAAATTATGATCACATAAGAACACAATTAGCAAAGTTTAAAAACAGCTCATACAAAAGCTTTAAGCTTCCATACTACTGCCAGATTTTATGAAATTGTCAATCCAATTTTCCCACTTGTTGATATTATTACTGCACAGTATCAGAAAGTATATGCACAACCCCAGTACTGTGGTCCCAGAGTATTGCTAGGTCTGAGGAATAAGTAATAATTTAATACATTTGTTTCTAAAATATTTCTGTACCCATCAATCACAATGTAAACTTTATCATTACAGAATATTGAATGTTAATAATTATAGAGAAATAAAGGGAGTTTTATGAAAATTTTAGGAAGTTTCTTATATATATTATGTTATGGATTGATATCTGAGATCCTAGTGTACTCCAGAGGAAGATCTGATAACTTCCTAAATGGATATTGTACATGAATGCTGACAATACACCACTGCCAAAATGTATCTTTCATAAAATTTTAGTTATTAGATGGAGCCTTGCCTGGGCAGCATGGGTTTTTGAATTAATCATACAGTTGTGTAGTTTATATAAAGCACAGTCACAGGGTCAGTGCTTATTTACACTATACAATCCAAGAATTCTTCATGAACTTCCTTGTAAAAAACCTGACAATGGGGGCATGGCAGATAGTACACATGGAGAACTGCTTGCTGTGCAAGCACACGGACCCAAATTTAGATCGTTAGCACCCAGCTATAAAATGGGCATGGACGACTGATGCATGTTGTGGTCCATCCCTCTAGCTCAGTGGTCAGTTAACTTAGTTGAATGAGTGAACTTCTGGTTCATTGAGAAATTATGTCTCCAAAAAAGTAAAGGGTAGGGAAAATGATTGATCTCTTCATGCATACACAACATATGTGCATACAGACATGGACATACACATCTATAAGCACTAGTTATCACACATGGAGGGAGAGAGAGAGACAGAGAGAGAGAGAGAGAGAGAGAGAGAGAGAGAGAGAGCTGACAATCTCTCAACAAGTCTATTATATCTGGTGTTGATCTTTGTAGAGTCCATTGCTTCAGTTATGTTATAATAGTGAAACAAGTTAACATATTTATCAAACTACTCTTTGACTTCAGGACTTCATGATATAGTTTAAAAACAAAACAAAACAGGATATAGACACTTATGAAAGCATTGCATTTCTATGATCAGATGTCCATAATTTCTTTCACCTGAATATAATTATATTAAGGCTTATTACATGAGAAAATTTTGGAGTACTGTATAGGCAACAAAGCAGGAAACCTCTGTTAGTTGAAAAGAAAATTTATTGTTTACTGCTCCTTCCTGGGAGGGGTGTCCCAAAGCTTGGAGGATGAACATGGAACCATACAACTGCTGTCATAAGTCAGAAAGATCGGGAAGAACCATGGGCTTCTCCCAGGGTTTTGATAGGAAAGAAAGAAGGGAGTAATAAGTGAGCTTAAGGATGTGCCTTGTGATTTGAGGGATGGAGTCTCTACCTACCTCTGTGTTACTTAACCATGGTACCGCTTTAGGAGGCACATTGTGGCAAAAAGAAGGAAATAACAATAATGAAGAAGCCTGGTAGTATGCATGCTGATTGATGGATTGTGTTTGAAGGCATAGCCAAAGAAGGCCAGGCTTCCTAGGAATTACTGCTTTGTTTAACATCAAAATAAATTAAAGCAGTTTGATTGTTAAGGCAGATTCCAGTAACATGGTTGGTATCGTAAAGTAGATCAGGGCTGCCTAGGGATCAGAGCTACTCCTATCTCTCCTGTATATATACAGCATGCCACCTTTAAATTCAAAATGAGCAGGAACTAAATCCAGAATGGCTAACTACGGTGGCTGAAGATGGTCACGTACACACTGGCAAATCTTGAAAAATGAAACGATGATTGAGATTTCATTATTAGTATTCTAATATAGTAATTTATTGTCCTCATGATCAGATGAAGCAGGCACACAAAGGGGAAAGGGAAGGACATGAATTGAATGTTACTATGTGTTAATCATTGTGTTAGATCAAACACATTTGCATCCTTAGTGACCTATGCCACTTTACTGAAAATATTTTGACAAACCATGTTTGTGGGTTAGATAGTGGTGCAGAAAGTGAAATTATTATAATAGATAAATGTCAGAGAGGAATGGACATCAGCTACAGATCACTTTCTCTCTTCAAGGTGTCAGGCAATCCTGAGGCACTGACAGTACTAATAGGTATCTATAGTGGTCAAGCTCATGTGTTCCCTTATGTCTTTATTCCAATGAATACCAACGACCTTCAAAATTCAAATACCCTCAAAATTATCTCCTTGCCACTGATGGGAATATGCCCACTTGATTCATTTTCCTTTGTTGAAATAGTCTTAGACGAGTATTTTAATATGCAATTAAGACCAGCTAGCAGAGATGAAACCATCATTTTCATTTCATTTTTGTATTCAGTTTTGCTAAGAGGCCTGATCAGGTTTGAGGTTAAGAGAGTCATGGAAACACAAGAACCATGCTCCAATCCTGCTGAAAAACACCACTAACCAGGGACCAAAGCCTGTAAAAGGAAAAAAGGCTGCCTGATTAATTAGCATAGTCCTTGTCTATTCCAAAGGGCATTCAAACACAGAGCACCCGCATAGTATCTTTCTTTTTATATCTAAATCCATTCAGGTGGATTATTCTTAAGAAAATGTAGTCAGTCACGAAATAGATGAGGCTGGTGCAATTCCCCCGATCGGTATCTTCCCTCAGGTTCTTAATGACAAATGCATTACAGTTATTTATTACAAGTAGATTAAAGTGTCAGTATGGTTCAATTCATAGCAATCTTATACTTTTAAAATGCACAGGGAATTGGGTTTCTTCCCAGTGCTGACAATGCACAGCAATGCTTTCCAGGGGACTAGATTCCTCTGGAGTCCATTTCTTTATGTTTACGACTTTAAGAACTGAAGGTACCATCTGCTCTTGCCTCTGAGTTGTTTAAATTGTTTAGAACCTCAGGTCATAATGAGCAAAACTATGGTGTACTTCCACATACTTAATTTCCTCTGCAAATAATTAGCTACACAGTCCTTTCTTTTGCCCTGCAATGAATAACTCTGGGAATAAAGTGATCTATACTAGCAACACGTTCCCAGGACTGACACACTGCAGACTTCTCTAAGTCATCTTAGGAAGAAACAAAAAGCAGGAGCATTCTGCTACTCATTATCAACTCAAAGCATACTATCATTGTCTATGATTAATCTATACCTCATAGTATTAGATAAAAATGTTCTTCTGAAATAGGTTGGAAGAGGGAACAGCAGATCAGAGGTTAAATAATGCAGACAAGAATGTAATGAATCTATGGCTGCGAATTCACATTATAAGAAAAAAGTACAGTAAAGATTCATAGGAGTTATGTAACCTGTACTGTTCTTATTGATAGGTTAATAACGCAAATAGTCAATAAAAAGAATATAACCATAGAAAATTTAATGAATTATAATTTCTTTTAAATCATAAATCCTAGAGTATCCTGAAATTATATGTAGAATTTGGGGTACTAATGAATGAGTATATTCTCCTGAGGTGGATCCAACCTGATTCATTCACTATTTGACTATTTAAAAGTTTATTTACCGTAATGTACTGTTTAAATACTCTAGGTACAGGGGAACAGAGCCCAAAGGCATTTGTCTTTTTAAAAGCGATGCTAAGCTGCAGAACACAAGGGGTTTAATAAAGAACCATCACTGTGTTTCCAAACTGTTAGAATAATAGGCCAAAATAAACTCAAACTTGAGCATTTGTTACATGAATTCTCAGCAAGAGATCTTCATCCCACTCATAGCCATAGTGTGACAGATACATACACTTAAAATAAAAGTGGGCCTGATTGTGTCATGCCATGTTTGAAGCTTTCCTTCACAGATACCAGACTGATAACTTTTGAGAGTATCTTTGCATATGTCCAAACTACTTTATATATCCAAGGATTCAAACAATTGTCTTTTCTCCCTTTCATAGAATGATGTGTGTGTGTGTGTGTAATATGCTTATTCATGTCCGTCATTTAAATGATTATATTGTTAAGTTCACATTCTAGAATTTTCAAAATTCTGTTAACAAAGAGAAAATTACACCATATTCTGCATGCACAGGGAAGGTGGATATCATTAATATTTCTTAGGGAAACATAGTCCAGTATTTATAAACAACAAGCCTACACTAAGGGGATTTATAGGGATTGGAGGTAAGTACTGAACAACCACTAGGGCTTTATCCTTCCTAACAACTTTCTGTATGTGAAGTGAATGTATTGCATGCTTCATTGAGAGAAATTTGAAAAAAATAAAAGAATAGAGGAAACAAATGAATAGAAAGTAGAAGAGAGGAGGGTAGATGAGCAGAAACAAGAGGAGGACAGAAGGAGGGGAAAAGAGGGGTAAGAGGGGAAAAACAGAGACACAGAGAGACAGAGAGACAGAAAACATGCAGGCAGACAGAGACAAAGAGACACAGATAGACAGAGGAGAGGGAGAGACAGAGATAGAGACAGAGACAGAGATACAAAAATATAGAGAGACAGGATATATTAGGGTCCCAAATTAGCTAAATATTTGCCCATTCAGCTTTAAACCACTCAATATTTTCTCCAGTGCAACCTGTATACAGAATGGCCTATGCCCTTTGTTAAAACATCTCACACATTTTGTTGTTATCATGAAAGTTTTTTGTTTCTCCTCTAATATTGTAGGAACTAGTAAATGTTGAGAGAAGGAAGTTGACCTCTAAAACAGCTGGCTCCCATATATACTCTGAAGTGCATGATGCCATGAAATTTGGTGACAATTACCTGGAGAAGCCTTACAAAGAATAATAAATGAATTTTCAAACCCAAAATATAAAGAGGATGCTTTCTAACAGGGCTGCAAATAGACATCTGCACCGCAAATTGTTTCTAAATACTATAGGAGATATTTATGTTAGCCATTCATTTATATACTATCTAAAATCTACAGTTTCATTTTCTTACATTTTAGAGACCAGTGATGACTTGAAACATCTATAATACAGGGACCTCCCAATCCTATTTCATATAAATGTTTATTAAAATTATCCTTAGGGTTAGGATGAATGTTAAGATTGGGGAGGAGGAAAAGGCAAAGGAGGAGGAGAAGAAAAAATTTTCAGGGTTCTACCTTCAAGGAAAAAGAATAAGATCTAATTTTTATGTGTCAATTTCCCTATATATTTTCTCTTACTATAGTATTTTTTGAACTGCCTCAATTTTCAAAGCAATGTCCTGTTTCTTCCCCTACATATAAAGATAAAAGGATGTCATAAATGTTTCGGTCACACACCTAAGAATTTTCTTCTCCAACTCAAGACACACTGGATCCATGTCCTCATTTTCATGCTACTATATGGACTTTAAACATTACAATATATTAATTACTTAATTAAAGTTTTGGAAATAGAGTTAAAATGTTGGACAATCATCACCACTTCCCACTTTCAGAACATTTTCATTTTCTCAGAAGGACATTCTACCCTTTATAGAATAATTCCCAAACTCCCCTTCCTCTGACTTCTGTCATGCTTGTTCTACTTTTTATTCTGTATGAATGTGTTTATTCTAAGCATCTTATATAAGTTCAGTCTTTCGTGATGTGTTCTTTTATGTTGGCATTTTAATTATCACGTAGCTATGTTACACTTTGTATAAGGAGCACATTTTATTTGTTTGGTCATTGCTTGGTACACATTTGGTTTGTTTCTATATGTCAAATATTTTGGATAAGGCTGCTGTAAACATTGATATCCAAGAAGACTTTAGTTATTTGTGGGCACAAAAGTATAAACAAATTATTTGATACCTGTTTGGTAATTCTATGTTTAATATTTAAATCTTATCTGTGAAGAATTTACTCTTCTCTAAACGATCTGTTCATTGACTCAGGCCCTTGCGACCACCAAGTTCTCTTCCCCTTCCCAATATCAATGCTATTCAAAATGACCTTCATCTCCTTATGATAAAATGACTATTACTTCTTACCAAATTTCAATCACCATTCTATTCTCCTTCTGTCTTCCATTAAATCCACAAAGGAAGCAAACACATAATACATGATCCTTTCAGTATATCATTCCTACTATGTTTTGATCTCTTTATTTAACATATGGTTTGTCTAAATCATTATTTCTCCTTTCAGTAAGAAGAGCATAATACAAAAGATATTAATCCAGCTGAATCATAATTTCTCTATTACTCAATACATCATATCATAACTAGTGGAATGCATGTTGAGAGACATCATTTCATTCCATTGACATCCAATGTGAACTGAAAAGTTATGTTTTCATAGTATGTCATAAATTACAATATTTTATTATTACATCCTGAATATTTTATGACACAAATGATCTAAGACACTAAATATTTATATCAACATCATAATATCAAAATGATAGCAATAGAATCCTGAAGCAAAAATCTATGTCTAGCATTCTATCAAAGACTGAATAGACTGAATGGGATAGCTGGATGTGCTAAAGGATGTGAGAAGTAGAAGAACAGTTCCTACTCTCACTCACTATAGGTAGCATATTAGGTGACAGATATTTATCATCCTATTTATTCTTCCCATGATACAGTGTTAGAGGGACAGCCCCTATTTCACAAGTTTAAAAAGAGCCTTGAAGAGACTGGTAGGTGGCCTATTTCACAATATGCAATGAAAGTGTAGAAGTGTAGGGTAGAGACACATGACTATTGAGTCTCATTTCTTGCCTTAATCGTATAGGCCCCCTAGGCCATTGACATCCCTAAAGGAAGAAGCAACATTTGGTATACCAACATAAAGCACTTCTGTAAACACTAGGTCTTCATTTCCCTTCGAAATTTTAACTATTATACTGTCATATGATGTCTTACAATCACAAGTTCCTCTTATTCTTTTTAAGTGTTTTGGCAGATACTCAAACCCAGGATCTTATGTTTGTTTAAAAGTCCTCTACCACTTAGCAAAGTGTGTATTTTAGGAGTTTTATTTGGAATCTCAGGTGACCAGTCAGAGCAATAAGACTACAATCTCTAATTACTCTTAACTAATTAACTGATTAGAAGTTAATAAGGCAAGTCAGTGTTACTTTTTTCATTAACAGCGTGCTAACATGTCAACCAATTAGCTTTTAAAATATATGTGCTAAAGTTTATAACAACTTTAATTAATAAATTTGTTTCATAGAGAGAAGCACTTTTACTCTAGGTCACATCTAGAGGTTATATGAAGTTTGGCAATTAATAATTTCTTACACAATCTTAGATAATATTTGGGAATACATACTCCTAAATATGAATTAATGTCCATTCCCTAGTAACACATTATATTATTTATTCTCAACTATAAAGAAATTACCAAAAATTTAAAAGATTTTGATTCAGATACTTGGATTATAAGCAAATGACAAATGCTACATTTTCTTTGACAGAAACTCAAGTGAGGGAGAAAAGTTGAATGAAAATAACTGATTTGGAGATGACCTTTCAACAATAATTTAATAATTTACAGTAATGAATTTAAGTTACATCTGAGTGAAAAATTCTTAGACTAATAAAATGATACTAATAAAAAACCCAGAAATTTCAAAAATTAAAAACCACTGTGATATTGGTTTGCTATTTACACTTCAGTTTATAAAATCATGAATTGTTACTTATGTATTTTATGTAGTGTGTTTTAATATTATATTCAAGTTCTTACAATGCTTACTCTGTAATTCACAATATTTATAATTATTGACATAGGTTTACTGTGCCGGTAAACATGTTAGAGGTTATTACTTTAATGAATTAAACTTACAAATATCAAAAACATATATGGAGGAGTAGTAACAACTCTGGAATACAGAAACATACTGGTTCTTCTGCACATATGTACACACACACTTTTAAATACAGAAACAGCTACTCCTTTCTAGTAGCCTGTCATTACTGTTTGTCAGACATTGAACAATCCCTTCTTGTAAAATTCCCTCTCCACTGTCTCCATCTTTTAACTCTGTGTTTTTATCTGATCTTTCAAACCTCTGCCCACATGTCATTCCTATTTAAAAGAAATTTTGCAGGTAGAAAGTATTTCACATAGTTTCTAAATACCACAATCCATAGATGTTATATATATTCGATGGGACTTGAGGATTGTTTGAATTAGTTTTCTCTTTTCTGTTGTAAATATACTGCTATGATTTGCCTGGTTTCAGTATTCTTCAGAAGTTCCTATGTTAAAGCTTGTGAGACACTAAAATTGTTGGAAATAATCAACTTTGCCACTTAGAAGGGTGGCAACTGGGAGGTAATTAGGTAATTAGGTAAGGTTGGGAGTAATGATCTCCTAATGCATACTAGTAGAAAGAGAGAGACCAGGTATGTGCATGTGCCAAGTGTTCACATACATACACACACACACACACACACACACACACACACACACACACACACACGCACGCAGAGAGAGAGAGAGAGAGAGCGAGAGAGAGAGAGAGAGAGAGAGAGAGAGAGAGAGAGAGAGAGAGAGAGAGAGAGAGAGAGAGAGAGAGAGAGAAGCACAGTCTCTATACATCCGCTCATATGATTCCTTGTGTTTTCTTGGAACTCTGATGGCAGAAAGCTGTCAAAAGGTGTATCAGAACTAGAACTACAACACCAAAAATTTACCACTTAAAAAAGATAACTTCTGTAGTTTGTTTGGTTGCATCATATAGGAAGGAAACAGAATAAAGAGTATGTTTTAGAGCAAATTGACTTCTCACCATTTTCCATCTTACCCAGGGACAAACCTACCACAATGCTGGTATATCATTACCAGATATGCATTTTCTTCTACCTACATATGTCGTTTCTATTAAAAATACTATTATAATTGTTAAAAAGTGTTATGTGGTTGTTAACAAGAATTATGTGTTGTTATACCACATTATAGAAATTTTAATCTTATTTGAAATAACCTTGAAATCAAATATTTTGCTTGAGAATATATCTTAATAATTTGAATAGAATACAAAGTTTTAGAGGATTTGAACATATTTATTTTATTCATCAATTAATTCATGAAAGATTTTTGAAGAAAAGCAGGATGAAGATGAAAGGAATCTTCAGATCACTGATATTTGGATCCTTGAATATATACTTAAATAAAGTTCAGTAGGAATGTTTAGCAACATTGCCACAGTTTATGACATTCATATTTCATTAGGCTTCAAACATTTACTACCTGGTTCCTGATATAATCAAAGTTGGAAGATGTTCATGTCAGAGGCATTTCCTACCCTTAAGAAAGTATTTTAGCATAAGATTCTCTTTTATGAAACCATCATATTTGGTATATTTTATTTTAAAAACTACCATCTTCCTCATTTCCACTACATTGGTAATAATGATGTATGTGCATTAAACCAGGATTTTAAAAAGTGATTCGTAGCAATAAATCATAAGTCTTAATCAGTAACTAGGGAAGTATGCCTACAGAACTGCTTACCCCGTTATCTGCCTTTGTTTTCAAATATCTGGCTGAGTGAATATCAAGTTTAATTTTATGGCCATTAGCCTGTAAGTGACAGAAAGCCTTCCAAATATAATGATAATCCATATCCCTTAAAGCAGAAACTCAATAGAAGAAAATGGCCTGTATAGATGTGAAATTGGACACATATGCATAATGGCAAGAAATCAAAGATAAATTAATGAGAATGCTTATAATTACATTTATGTGTTTTCCCTATAATAAACTTTTGAAATGAAAATGCACATTTGATTTATCCATAAGCTTAATGAAGGGGAAAATTCAATCTAATTACATTCCACTTGAATCTTTACTTCTAATGCAAATTCTTTCAGTTTTTCAATACTTTTTTCTTAAGGATAGCTCCAAAATGTGTAGTATATCAAACCAGAAATAGTAGCTTTCTCCAAAGCATCTTTTTTATTACACTGTACATTAAAACTCACTATATATACTCACATAATAAACCTAAGACTTGATTATGCAAATTTAAGATGATATATTCATCAACTTCTAATGCATTCTTTAATAGGGAGGATTTCTAAAATTATTATTAAGAAATAAGTCATTCTCTTCAAAATTACATAAAATGTCAGACTATTAAAAGAACATTATTAATAAAATACTATTCGATTAGACTTTAGCCTTCTTAAATCATATTACTTCTGTTGGTTATTTAAAGAGCAATAAACATTTTTATTTTCTAGTGCTTATTAAATTACGAGGTCCATTTTGGCAACTCTTAGTGTAAGGATTCTAATAATTAATCTTATTAATTTTTATTTTCAATTTAAATTAACTCACTTCTCTAGACTTGTGATTAAATTAGTCTTCAAACCCTATTTTCTACCAAGAAAAATATTATGTATGTTTTCAGATGCAAAATAGTTATTGTATGTGGCTGGGACACAGGTTAACGTATTTCTCTGAAAACCTTTAATCTGATCAAGACTTTATTTTTAACCACATATGAAGACAAATGGCACATACACAGCTGGACTGCATGTAAATTGTGATTCATTTTTCTCTCTGCCATATGTTATCTTCAAAGTAATATCAATGTGATAATAGGACAGGATGCAATAGTCAAAAAGATCCACTTATAACACACAACTGCTGCTTAAAATCGTGTTCTTAATAATATTCTTTTCTTTCTGAATTTAATCCGGAAAATAGCATCAATGGGTCTGTTGGGGGCCATAAATCACATATTTTAAGAGGCAAGGGGCTATGGTGAAGTCTATTTTCTTTTTCACATATGAATGTTTCAGTGAAACATTTCGTTTAGTAGAAGATCTGTGAATATACACATCATAGATGCAATATTAATGCTATGCTATGAGTATGTTATCCCTACCATCTTTGAACTGTCTTAGTTCCTACGGTGATAGTACTCAGAAGGGAAGTAGTACTTGCTGGAAGCCAAGTGACTTGAGAATAGTATGAGCAGGTTCTCCCTATGGAAAGGCCTGGACAAATTTAACCAATTTTGGCAAGACCATTTGATAGTTTGCTGTATAACTCTGGGCGTGACCTCAGAAGCATATATGCTACCTTCTCTCCTTGCTTTCCTTACACAAATCATATTGCTGGCAACCTCTAGTTTCACTCTCTTAGAGCCATACATAAAATGGCTATTACATTAGGAAAACTTTCTGCTGATGATTCTCCTCTGGGTAAGCTAAGGGGATGTTGTTAGAAGAATATAGTGGATCTGATTCAGCTTCTAAAGCCTTTGATGTTTCAGGTGTTGCTTGCAATACTGCTTATTTTGTTAACATTCATCATATTAATGAAGTTGGTAATGGTTACCAGTGGGAAAACTGGGGGATGAAGGGAGAATGAGGTAAGGCAACAAACTGGCAATGATTGTAATTATTATTGGAAACTTAAGGGAGCAAATATGATTGTTAAACTGTTCATGCAAACCATTGAAACTGTATAAATAAAATCATCTCAGTCTATCCAGGGCTACTTCTCTGAAACCGGAGGTCAGAGCTTTCTTCTTTTCGCTGGTTAACACAACTGTCCCAGGTCATCGGACCTGTTAGGATCAAGGCTCCCAGCAAGTAATGTTTGGGTGGCTCATTGAGGTGGAATTCTCTTGATCCAAATAACACAATTATAATATAACAAAGGGAGATCAGAGATTCCTTTTTGTTATGTGTGAGAACACAAAAGCTAGGGTATCTATACTGGCCAAGAAAGGGCTAGTCACTATGAATGGACTCTGCATGTACTTTGATCTTAGATTTCTCAATTTCCATTTGCATGAGTATGAGAAATCACTATCTAGGTTTTAACCAGGAAGCCCATTGTATTTCTCTGTAGCAGCATAAACTGGAACCATTTTCATGTCATTTCCTTTCTCTTGAATAGTAAGTATTCCAGGCATTGTCCCTAACAATATTCTACATATGTGTCCTTATGCCAACAGAAAAAATGTAGCACTCACTCATCATCAAGGAAACTTCTCTTTTCAACAGACAGAGATCCTCACAGAAAAATGACAACCTTTACAAAGAAGAGGAGGCCAGTTCCCATGGATATATCTAGAAAATAATTCTTGCAACAAAGACTCAGTGAATACTGCTGAACATAGGGTGGAAAGGCAGTGAGATAAAGAAGTTCATTGTGAGATTTATCTCTTAGTTATGTCAGTAGCTAAACCCCTAAAATCTCACCAACTTGACTGCTTAAACATGAGATAAACAAGGATAACACCAACAGATACGCAAAAGGGATGTGCCTCAGTTTAAGATTTTTTCAAAGCACAGTTACATTTAGGTTTTCAAATAGAGAAATTAGAAACCTCAAATTTCCAGAAAGTAAAAAGTAAATTGCAATTGGTTGTATTTTTCTCCTTTCCCATGAGCCCTGGTGTAAGTTGTTTTTCAAATAATGGAACTGGACTTCTAAAATTTGAGCCAAGGATTTAATTATAATATGGCAAGTGATGTGTTACATTGGTCATGTTTTTTTTGTTTATGATTTTGCATATGATTTTTAACATCAAAATCCATCCTAGGAAGTGAACTTAAGTTTTAATTATTTACTAAATATTTTGATGCATAAAATGTTAGAAGGAGTTGCATGTATAAAGGTATATGTTAATGAACTAATGAATTAGTTTTAGTTTTTCAAATGATCAGAACATACATGGTCCATTTACTCTAGCTTTATATTTCATTTCTGTCTACACTAAAGATTTTTAGACAAATTACAGGAAGTACAGTTAAATTAGGATTACAAAGTTTATATGCATGCCTTCCAAAGACAGGTATTTATATTTATAAAATCTGGCAACCTTATCTGCCAACAGTGTATTATTTTAGACTTTATACATGATGCCTGCTCTTTTCTCCTTCCTGGTTGGGGTATTATGATACATTCTGAAAAGTATAATTTAGTAGTAGCTCACAATGGGTAAGATAAACAAGACTGACAACAAATGGTAGTAAGGTTTTAGTCTAAGGATAGAACTCCCTGACTGTTGGTGGGAATGCAAATTCGTGTAGCCACTCTCGAAATCAGTATGTAGAATTTTCAAAACAAAAATCTAAAAATAAGCCTATCAAATGACATAGCTATACAACTTCCAGACACACATCCAAAGGAAATAGTCCAACTTCACACATACTTGTTTGTTGCTGCCCTATTCACAAAACTAGGAAATAGAAAGAAGCTAAATGCCCTTTAATGGATTGATGGCTAATGAAAATGAGATGCATATACACAATTCACTGTTATTTGGCTATAAAAAAGTGAAATCATGAATTTTCAGGTAGATCGATGGACATAGAAAAGATTACATTGAGTGAGATAACCCAGACCCAGAGAGACAAACAGTGCTTGTTTTTTCTGGTCTGTTGTTCCTAGCTCCAAAACTTCAAATGTAAGTACATAATGGAGTAAGCACAAAAAACAGGACAGTATCAAAAGACCTTCAGGCACCAGAGAGGAACAGCCTAATGCAATTGATATGAAAGGAGATGTACAAACACAGTGAGGAGGCTCCAACAATAGAAGAGGAAAGTGAACACAGATGCAGGAGGAAACATGGGCAAATAATACCAAGGTTGTAAGACTCAAAGTATCAAAGAGTAATAAGTATACTTACTTAAAATTATATAACAAACATACACATATAAATGCTCTTCATAAGAATAACACAAGAGGGAAATCATGATTGGTCACACTTAGCCAACTAACTTGGATAGTGAGGTCATCGATTGTAGTAGAGAACCTATTACCATCATTTTGTAGAACAGAGTAGTTCCAAATTACATTCAAAATCTTATCTTTATACTCACAAACAAATGTAGCTCTCATGCTTCAGCAAAGAAGCTTTACTTTGCAGCAATGGAGACCATTACCGAAAACCACATCTGGAAACAATTCAGGGATCAATGGATAATGGTCAGTGCATTACCAATGGATACATTTGAGCTTAGCTCCTGAATTAATGGATCAAGGAACTCTGAGGAAGAGGGGCTACAGGACACTCTTAAGAGACAGACTGTCAGGAAGTATACTGTGGCATTATCTCTCCTAGAAATGTCTACACAAACAAGATCAAAACAATGCGTTTATCAATAGGTATGCTAAAACAGAAGGGGAGAAATACATTTGTTGTGGCACCACTAGATACAGATTTATCGGCAACGAATGACTGCCTGGGAGGGAAAATCAAGTTCTCTTAGGGATAAGGTTACTCAATACAGAGTGGTCATCCCTGAAACCATGCACACACAAACAACTCAAGTCTATTGTGTTTATATATTTGTGTTCCCATTTGTGTGTAACAATAATGCAAGAAAACATCAATGCTGCGAATTTGAAGTAAAAGGTAGACAAAAGACATGTGTAATGCGGGAGACAAAGGAAATGTGTAAGGCAGGAGACATGAGGGTGGAAGGGGAAAAGGGAAAGACAAAGTGATGCAATTATATTTAAATTAAGATATATTAAAATAAGGATGATAATAATCGCTGGTTCCAAACCTCCAAAATGTTTACATATTGAATTTCAAGTTAATACCTAATCAAAACTTTAAACCACTCTTATGGTTCCAAAGGTGGAATAGGAAAATTAGACAAAACCAACACCGTTTGCTCAGATTTTCAGTTATTCTATGAATTCTGTGATAGGTATCAGACACAAGTGAAATCAAATTTGTAAAGGACTTGAAAGCTTGAAAGGGGCTTAAAAATGATTGTGAGTCTGTAGGATGCACATGGCCTCTCCTCTCCACTTCTGCACATACTGGCCAATTGATACTTTTAGTCTGTATCTACCCTTGTCCCTCAGCTTTGCAGACACACTTAAAATTCCAGAACTCAGGAAATTGAGATAAGAGAATAGGGATTTGTAGTCAATTTGTGCAACACAAGAGTTTGAGGCAAGTCTGAGCTATATTGCAAGACCCTCTCTCAACAATGAAAAAAAGCTGTTTAGAGTTCAATGCTAGGGAGACATGTTAATACTATTAACACAGGAAGCTACAACTGAAGATTTCTCTATAACTAAATGAAATATAATAAATAAATTATTTTAATGCGGTCACATGTATGGTAATTTTTCTATTTGAATTTCTAGAGATATATAAATTATGCAGATAACAATTGAATGCAAGACACAAACTTCACATATGTATTGTTTATTGAGATATGTTTCATGCTTTTGTATATAATTTGAGTCATAAATATGTATAGAATACCTTAGATGTGATACCATATTTTGGTTTTTTTTGCATTAAGCATATCCCAGAGATATAAAATTCAAGGACAATTAGAGCTTTTCAAATATATTAACATAGGTAGTAATAAATGGATCCTTACTTAGCAGTTATGCTGTTTTGGGCCCTGTAAGTTCTGATGTGTAGTTCGATTGCCTGATTAAATATATTCTATTTATAGCTCAAAAGAAGTGAACCACTTCTTTATGTATTTTCTGGTTATTGGGTGTATTTTCTTAATATACTAGAAAATAGTATATAGTTCACTAAGATATGTCTACTTAGGTGATGAGTAAATGAATTAGTGCATTAACAAGCATGTTAAGAAGACCTCCTTTCATACTGGACACTAAAACTCCACAAACATGTGAAATTTATGGATGTTTTTCACTGGCTATGTGACAAAGTTTTGGTTGTCTGTTTTCAAAGCAATATGCCGTAGTCATACTTGTTTCATTTAGATACAAAAGAATAAGCTGAGATCAAGATACCTGTGAAACTCTGTATGGAACCATCATGTTCCTAATTCGGCCGTTTACTTCCCTCAAGCTGTTTGTTGGTGAGACAGCACATTTTGGATGTTAATAAAGAAGGAAGAATACCATATAATAAGCAATATTAGCTCAAGTACCAAAGGTTAGAGGGTGACTTAATGCAGATATCCAGGGAGATTCAAACTTGTCAAAAATAGGTTTTAAACTTACTAATACTCCAAGACAAACCCATATTATTCTACTCTCTCTTGCTCAGCAGTATATGAAATTTATTAACTCTGCCCTAGGGTTCCAGATCATGAAAGAATACAGGAATCTAATAAATAATCAACCTTAGAATCAAGCATAGTTAATTCTTCCAAAGTCCCTAAGCATGATACTCTTTCAAGTCAGGATGCTGTTTCTAATTCTGAAACAAAACACTGACTGCCTAACTAGGCAAGAGGTAAAGGAGCTTCTTTAACAATTTGTTCTTGGTGTTTAAAAGGCCAGCTTACCAGAGTCAAATTAATGAATATAAATTACTGTGATGCAAAATAGAGCTCTTATTTTCTCATTTTTATTGAATTGCCAATTCCATTTACAGTTTCATTTTGGGTTTTTTCTTTTACTGTTAAGGAATATTGACAAGTAATCTAATCTACTCCTTGTTTATGCTACAAATTGAAAAGAAAAATCTCCAGAGATGAATTTATCATTGGCCTAATATGCTATGTGTGATTATATACTGTTTACTTGAAAAAATTAATAAAAATTATGAAAATAAATAGGCAGTGCTTAAACATAACATAAAATAACAATGTGATTTTGCCATTCATATGTGAGATTATTAAAATATATTCAGGGTTATATCCATATGTATATTCTTAACCATTATTTGCCTAAGTAATATAAAATCTGTATAGCATTTCCTCTATTGTTTGTGGTATTTAATATCACTATATACATCTATATTTTTATAAAGTTCTTTTCATACATTATCTTAGTATCAGGAGTTTATTTCTTACTTTATCAGATTCATTTTTGTATAGTGGGAAGGACAGTGAAATATACAACAAATCCAATCTGTCTGTTATCAGCAATGCTTTTTGGCTTTTCCAGCTAAGCAGTGTTGTTGACTCAGCAGAGGTGTATGCATTGTCCACTGGGGTCCCATCATTTGGATTTTTAGCTCCAGCTTGGAGGGAGACTCCAAGCTCTTTCTCCTTAGTTATTTTCTATTCATTTCTCAAAGTGTAGAATTTTTAGTTCCTGATTTTTGTTTTTGTTAATTTGCTTTTCATTTCTTCTTTTGTCTGTGTGACTAATTAGACAGAAACTATGCCAAATTTCTGCAAATGTAAGCACTGTGGCCCCAGACAAAATTAGGAGCATGTTAGCAGTCTACCTTGAAATACTTTAACAAAAAGCCATAAATAGTCTTACTGAATGAAATACATTCATTATACTGTCCTTTGTAAGTCCTTGTAAAAACTACATATTAGCATGCAAATTCCATTAATGTTTGTACGTTTTCAGAATGATTAACCTAAAAGGTAATGCTCTTCAATTCTAACTTCTGTGTTGAAAATAATGTCAAAGTGACCATGTAATGTAAAGTTAGGAGGACACAGGCAGATAGGGAACACAGGATGGATGGGCTTCCCAAGAGCACTACTCATTTCTCTTGAGAAAGGTGGCATAGAGGAAAAGATCTGCTCACTGATAAAGACCTATGTAAGACAATGAAGAGAGGAGGTGGACTTAGGGGCCTTATACATTGCCTAACTCACAGCATCTCCAATGCCAGCATACTTGAAATATGAGTGTTCTCTCCCATTCAGATGCATCTAGAAAGGAGGTCTCAACTTATATTTAATAATGATTACTTCCACCTTCTGTCCACCTTTGGTTATTTGCCTTTCCTGGACAGTTAATCCTTTACTTGACCCATCAGCTGTGGTCCGTATGAGAGCTCAATAGACTTACTAGGTTTTCAGAGTGAAATCCGGAACAATTGCACTTTGGTTTCTCATGCAGACTTCATGGGGAGAGGTAGACATTGCTTAGCCTACCCCAGAGAGAAACGACTCACAACATGTTAAATGTATTTATTAATGCTAGCACATCTTACAATATTTGAAAATGAGATAGTAAATTGAAAACATATTTAAAATGAGAAAAATGAAACATTTTAATAGTAAATGATCTGCATATGAAGATTTTGATGACTGAATTTTGAGAACGTAAAAGAAAACTGAAAAACTAGTGAAGTTACAGCGATCTGAGCAAGTTATACCCAAAATGTATAAAAATAAGAGTTAGAGAAAATATAGAATATATGTATCTACACATATACCCCCCAACACAAAAGGATCTTGATGTTTCCAATATCAAAAGTCAATACTACTGATAACAAACCTCTGATAAAATAAAAGGTCTGTTCTTTGTAAAATTACAAAGACTAATTTAAAATTAGAAACAGGTGTATAAGAAAAGTTTATTTAAATGTCTGTTGTTTGCTCAAACCTTTTCTAAGTATTAAAAGTTATTATTTTGATAATCTATATGATCCTCAGAAGCCAAAGAAGAGTATAACTAAAGACTGAAATGATTAGTATGAATCTTTATCAGTCCAAGATACTGCCCTTCAGGATATTTGGCTTAAATATGTGAAATGCTACCAAGACAACTCTGTCACTGATTTTTCTAATAACAAAGCTGTCTGGGAATAGGTCACCAAGACCTTGACTCATCAACACTTCAGTGCCTTCTTGCTGCCAACACAGGAAAAAAAACAACCAGAAAATACAAACATATCTTCTTAAATGCCAAAGGCAAATGTAGTTGGTACAAATATATTTACCAACCACGAACAATTTAAATTGTTCTCTCTATAAAGATTATTTCTCACAACTGTTATATGTGCTTCTGATGAAACGACACACCAAATACCATGTTGTCATACTAATAGGTTTGGGGAAATTGTTCCCAATGCTAGATTGGAGCTCATGAACAATCACTGGGATCATAAAAGGAAGACCTAATGGAGGTCTGTTTCTTTCTTAAACTGATAACTGGATGCTAATGTTTGGCTATGTTTTGCATGAAAATGGAATTGAGATGTCAGTCATATTTTATCCATAATGTCTACCAACACCTGATATTATTTATACCTAGTACATGGACAAGGGAATCTGCTGTTGCTGCTGTTTTTCGAAACAGGGTTTCTCTATGCAGCTTTGGAGCCTGTCCTGGAACTCACTCTGTAGACCAGACTGGCCTTGAACTCAGAGCTCTGCCTGTCTCTGTCTCTTAAGTGCTGGGATTAAAGGTGTATGCCACCAGCACCTGGCTGATTGCCTAAACTCTTGACAAGTGAGGGCTAAATATGCTACACAGCCTTCATAAATTGGATCCACATTATACACCAAAGGTTGTCCCAATTACTGCAAGTGTAATCAATAAGATAACCATCTCAGTGACCTCACATTTAAATGCTTTTTTTCATGGTTTTATTTATGCATACTTGGTGACGGTATTCTACTCTGATATCAGTAGGGAATAGGAAATGGATGAATCGTCTGCCAAATTTCATTTTTGTTTCAGTTACAGACAATAGAGACTGTAAGTGTTCAATGACCTGTACCTCACTAGCAAACTCCAACTGGGATGTCCAGAGCTGGGCTCCCTTTCATAAGCTCCCTATTGTCCTGTTGTCTGCCATCAACAGACTTAGCCTCAAAAGCTAAATTTGATTCTACAGGTATATATCATCATGTCATCCCTGACACTTGAGTCCACCACATATAGAACTTAGGGCAACAGTGTAAATTCCCTTCAGCCAGTTGTATCTCTTTCTTCTTTCAGATACTGCAGATCCTTCCCATTTGTGTCCTGGAATTCAGGGATAATGGTTATCACAATGCTCTTTATGGCATCATCTTCTCTGACAAAGCTATTAATTCTTTTGTTTACTCTTCTTCCTGTAGAAACTACTACCCTAAGATAGTTCTTTCATTGTCATGCAAGTTTTCCCTGGCCTCCATGGGTCTTCTACCACTCTAATTAGCAAATTGCTTGGCATTATTCTAGTTCTTTTGACACTTCTAAATCTTTGAACCTTCTGTCAGTAGACAACCCTAACTCTATATAGAATTGTACATCAGCTGTTGGATTGTTCTAATTTATTCTTTGAATATTTGGGTTTTCCATTACTCTAACTTCTTTTAACATGTGTCTTCCTGAAATACTCATATTTGGCTGTATTTGATGAATTGCTGTATTTTTTCCCACTGCTAGTCCTCTCTTTACATCTGTGTCTTGGATGTTGTATCTTCTTAGCTAAAATTTTTCTCTATCAATTTATCCTGACTATTTCTTCAGCATCTGTAGTTACCCTTTCACTCCTATATCATGATATAAATATTATGATTAGTTTTTCTTCAGGCACTATCATATTTTTCTTTTACCCTTATACAACATGGTCCCAATTGTTCAAAAGTTCCTTCTTTATTCTCTCTTTGTATCTTAATTTTGATCTTTGATGCAAGGACATTGGAAAAACAAATGCACTTTAAATGCAGAGCCATTGATAAAACTGCTAATCAAACTTGTGTGTTATGCAAACACATTCACAAAAACTTGCTCTGAATTACAATTAGTCACCAATCAGATGGTTCCACAGAAACTGCTCAGAGTTACTGTTTTGACACAGATAATCTAAGATTCAAGTTTACCCTTCTAGATTTTGATAATTCTTGCTTTTCTCTCTACTTCAAAGGATATATTTAGAATGAGTAAAAGAGATTTTTGTATACAGTATCCCTCTTTCCTTAAGTATTGGGAAAATAAAGAAGCAAAAACATTTCTCCAAACACAATGAATTTTAAATCTCCTCATTCTCTTCATTCTTTTCTATGGTTCTCAACACTCTGGACTATGACGAAGTGAGCCACAGGCCATGGAACTCATGGGCAGTGATTAACTTATGTGATAGATTAGTAGACACAGGAACAAAATGAAGAGTTTAAGTCTGAAGCATTAATGGATTAGCTTTGGATGTTCCAGGCATAAACCAATTTGTGATTATGTCCTTACTCAGAAAGTGTGAGTGATGAAATATTTGGGATAATCTGGATATAAGGTACCAACACACTTCTGTGGCTACAATAACTGAGCCAGTACTCGTGAAATCCTTTCTTAGTTAATTTACAGGTAGCATTGCTTTCACTGGAAATATACTACAAATTATTCTATTGCACCATAAAACATCTCACCTTTTTAAAATTTTTATGTTAGAAATAATGAAAATAGGCACAGATTTGGTGACTTAAAATTAGACATATTTATTCTCTGCCTTTCTTTTCTGGATGTTTGTCTCTACCTCTGTTTCCTGTAAGAAGTTTAAAGAGATTCCATGTCAGATTTACCTAATAATCTAAGCTATGCTCTTCAGCAAACATCAGGATCATTTTGCTTGTTTGTATGTTTGTTTTACAAAACAGGGTTTGTTTGCGTAGTTTTGGAGCCTGCTCTGGAACTTGAACTTTAGACCATGGTGGCCTGGAACACACAGAGATCTGCCTGTCTCTGACTCCTAAGTGTTAGGATTAAAGTTGTGCACTACTACTGCCCAGCAACATTAGGATGTTTATACTAGTCTCATCAACAATATTTTCTGTGTCATATAAAATAATACTCATGTAAAAACTTCAAGTATAAGGATATTTATAGCCTTTCAGAACCATCATTCAACTTACCCATATGCCCCCATATTTTACCACAAATGCCAGCAGTATCTGTATTCATACTGTATATTTTGACTTAAATAAAAATATAATGTCAAATTATCAATAATTTTACTATTTGATACTTTATTTCAAACTAATTCATTACGTGCCTTTGACTCTATGAAACTTTATACATATGCCTCTTTTTTGTCTTATGCATAATTCACTGATGAGTAGACAGGGAAATGAATAAAAATCTGCTATCTTACATATAGATGTATATGCATATATGTATATACAAACACTGTTAGCCCATTTCCACTCTACAGTCCTCTGTAAAAATAATTTGCACAGTATTTTCTATTCTATTATTGCATTTTTTGTGAACAGAATGAGGTGTCAGATTTTTATTGTCTGATATGTATTGGAAATTAGAATTGCATGCCCTACCAGCATGACCTTTACACATATTCTGATTAGGGTAGGATAAATTTTCTAGTTTATCTTCCCATTTACAATTCTCCAAGCTAAGAGTAAAAGGTGAAATATCCAGACAGTAAATAGACAGAATAGCAGAAGACCAAGCTGAGAGAGGGCAATGACCAAATTTCAAACAGAACAAGCAACATCCTAATGCCATGATCCCCTGCTTATGCTAAATTTTAAACAGGGATGGGAATTAATATAACTGAATCTATCCTATAAAACATGAATAAAGAATTGAGTCAAACCCATTTGACATGAAGTTGCAATTCCCAGTCTTTCAAGGAAACATAATTGAAAGATTCCATGAGGTCACAAAGTCAGTTTTCATTACTATTAAATTAATGCATACATACATATTTGTATCTTAAGTTCTGTGCAAGGAAAGCTATTTCAGACCTGTCATCTCATGTGTGTGATGAGAAATCACAGATGGAACATGACATTTTTAGCTCCTTTTTGACAGTATGCACTGATGAACTGCTGGTAACTACCCTTATACCTAGGAAGGACAGAACAGTTGAACTACAGATACAATAATCATCACAGCAACCTTTTTCTCACACATACTTTCAAGTTTTGTCATTTACTTACAGAAATATATGCAGTCATTGTAATTTGATCTATTACTTTGTCACATTCGTAGTACATTTGTAATTAGCCCAAATTTGAAATTAGCTCCCATAAATCATTTCCTTAGACAATACTGAAGTATTTAACTAAAAATAAATTTCAAGTAATTAATTAATGTCAGCAGAATAATCAACTAATGAGATAATCCAACATCTAAAAAATAAAAGTCAACTTCTGCTTTATAAGCAAATAATCAACTACAAGTTATATTCTATCATAATATATATGACACATGTATTCCTGAAAAGAGAACTAAGTATGAGCTGTGTATAAATGCAAGCTGTCCAGTGTCAGCAAGACCCTTGACAAGAGTTCTTAGTGTCAAATGCTTGCTCTTGGAAAAGGCTATTGTCCATTGATAGAGTATGTGCCAAGAACGAGCCAGACTCTGGACTCAAGTGTCTAGCTTCAAAATTAAAATTTGTATTACTAAGAATTTTAAAGAATTACTACACCTTTTACCTACATGAGGAAAACCATATTTATATATCCTCATCACTTAAAAGCTGACAGGTGTAGCTCAAGTTACAGTATTGTTACTTGTGCTAATTATACTTCTATCCCATACTCTACCAAGGAGTGTGATAAATCAAAGCAGAGTGGCTTTGATTACGTTTATGTATTCCAACCATCACACAAATAACAGACCCTGAAAGGACTATTAAGAAACTCATCATTTATCTACTAAAATAATAATAAATACAGATGAATGTTATGGAAAATTTATTTAAAAAGTATTGAGTTTGTAAATAATATAGCAGGTCTTTGTGCAGATTTTAACACTCTCTGTAGACAGTTTGACCACTATGGCACCCTCCTCGTAATATTTATTAATTCTACGCATTTCTGTTAGTTAATTTTGTTTTCTATTTCAAGCCACATAATCTGTGTAAGTCAGTGAGCAGGTCACATGTGCAGTATCTTAAGTTACCCGAATTTAAATCCTCAACCAACAGATACAATTGCATTCTCACTAATGTTATCTTGTAAGTTTCTTAGATGATGACTGTCCTTGAGCTAGCTAACAGCCACAAGACAAAAAGACTTAAATTAACCCTGATCTTTAATTGAATTTAATTCATGTACAGTCATCATAGAAGTATAGAGGTTTCAATTTATTAAATTCCATACTGACAAAGTAATAACAGGTAGGGGCTAATGCAACCAGAAAAGGAAATTTGAAGGAAGAAAAGTTTATGGGTCTATAAACAAGATGGGCTCCACAGAGACACACGTTGGGAAAAAAGTTTACCTAGTGAAGTGAAGTTGCAAATTGTAGAACAAAAGGCAGGATATAAGTGATTGGGCATCAGGGAAGGTGAGAAGGACTTTGGATCAGAATTAAGGAGAAAATTCCTCAGGTTGAATATATTGCCTCGAGTATTTTACAGATAAAAGCCAGATGTGTCATGATGAAAACATTACTTGGAAAAAGAAGCTGTATGAATGCAGAGACTGATCAGGAACCTGGTTTTCACTGAAGAACTTTGAAATTCCTGTTGTGAATATTTAGGTTGAATTATATTCAAAGGACCTCTGAACTTTTCATCAATTAGGAGATGGGGAATCACATAGAATAATTTGATCTAAAAACTTATGTGCACAAATATGCAATTATAATACATTTGTCAGTGTGAGTCAAGCACTAAATGCAAATAGCTTGTATTTAGTAGATAATACCATGAGGAGACTGTTCTTTTAATTTGTTAATATTCTTATTAGAGGTAGGGGTATGTGTGTGTGTGTGTGTGTTTGTGTGTATGTGTGTGTGTCTACAGAGACATTCAAACATTTTAAAGGGTCAGGGGCAGTGAATTATGCCTTAAATATTGAGCACTGAAATTTGCACTCTAATGAAATTTTGTTGTTTCAACTGTTATCTTTTAGTGAGAGCAAATAGCAATGAACTTCAGTAATTAAAAAGTTAAAATTGTGGTTCTTAATAAGTAAGAAGAAAAAGAAATGTTTTTGGAAAATGGTCTTGTCCTGGAGGTTGAGCCTTCTGGGTTAGTATGACATTTTCTAGCTTTCACAGAAGGTTCAGATCAGATTTAGTTACTTGTCTTTCTGAGGAAAAAGAAAGTCCTTCAATTGATAAACTCGGAGACATAAAATTTTATCCTTCAAAGAAAATATAGATGTCATTTGATATTTAATACTGGAATGTTGTAGAGCTATAAATCCTCTGTCCTTCTAAAATCATTAAGCATGTATATATGTCAAAATATGGCTAACTGTGTTAAATTTGGTGATTGAAAATTATATTTTAAGAGCATTCACCAAATCTAGGAAGAGCTAAAGCATGACTCTTGACTCTATCCTGCCCAGTGGTCACCACTCACCATATTTGGTTCTCCAGCATTCCCCACACGATGAATTCAGCTTGAGAAATACATTTATAATTTCACTTAAATTTAATTAATTCCAATGTTCTAGTCACATGGAGTTTAGAAATACTCTGATGGCCCATCTGGTGGGGCAAAACATCACAGAGAGTACAGCTGACTGGTTCTTAACTGGAGTCCATAATCACACCAACACCCCAATTAAGAAGAGCAATGAGCAAATGGGCAAAGAATAGGCTGGCAAAACCAGCAGAGACAGCTGATCTGAACAAGGAGGAACTTTGGACCCTAGACCGACAGCTGGGAGGCCAGCATGGGATTCAAGAACACATCAGAAAAATCACCCACCATGATCAAGTAGGCTTCATTCCAGGAATGCAGGGATGGTCCAACATTAGAAAATCTATCAATGTAATCCACCATATTAACAATCTGCGAAAGAAACACCACGTGATCATCTCACTAGATGCTGAAAAAGCCTTTGACAAAATCCAGCACCCCTTCATGATAAAGGTCCTAGAGAAATCAGGGATAACAGGAATTTACCTGAATATAATAAAAGCAATATACAGTAAACCAACAGCTAACATCAAACTAAATGGAGAGAAACTCAAAGCAATTCCTCTAAAATCAGGAACAAGACAAGGCTGTCCACTCTCTCCATATCTCTTCAATATTGTACTTGAAGTTCTAGCTACAGCAATAAGACAACAAAAGGAGATAAAGGGGATACAAATAGGTAAAGTAGAAGTCAAACTTTCATTATTTGCAGATGATATGATAGTTTACATAAGTGATCCAAAAAACTCCGCAAGGTCACTCCTAGAGCTGATAAACACCTTCAGCAATGTGGCAGGATACAAGGTAAACTCAAAAAAATCAGTGGCCCTAGTATATACAGATGATGAAGTGACTGAGAAAGAAATCAGAGAAACATCACCTTTTACAATAGCCAAAAACAGCATCAAATATCTGGGGATAATGTTAACCAAGGAAGTGAAAGACCTGTATATCAAGAACTTTGTGTCTTTGAAGAAAGAAATCAAAGAAGATACCAGAAAATGGAAAGATCTCCCATGCTCTTGGATTGGTAGGATCAACATAATAAAAATGGCAATCTTGCCAAAAGCAGTCTATAGATTCAATGCAATCCCTATCAAAATTCCATCACAATTCTTCAAGGACCTGGAAAGAACATTAATCAACTTTATATGGAAAAGCAAAAGGCCCAGGATAGCCAAAACATCCCTATACAATAAAGGAACTTCAGGAGGCATCACCATACCTGACTTCAAGCTCTATTATAGAGCTATAGTCCTGAAAACAGCTTGGTATTGGCACAAAAATAGGCAGGTAGACCAATGGAACCGAATCGAGAGCCCTAATTTTAACCCACACACCTATGAACACCTGATTTTTGACAAAGAAGCTAAAACTGTACAGTGGAAAAAAGAAAGCATCTTCAACAAATGGTGCTGGCATAACTGGGTACTGGTATGCAGAAGACTGCAGATAGATCCATGTTTATCGCCTTGTACAAAACTTAAGTCCAAATGGATCAAAGATCTCAACATACATCCAGCCACACTGAAACTTTTAGAAGAGAAAGTGGGAGATACTCTTCAACGAGTTGGTACAGGAGACCACTTCCTAAACATAACACCAGTGGCACAGGCACTGAGATCGACAATTAACAAATGGGACCTTCTGAAACTAAAAAGCTTCTGTAAGGCAAAGGACACAGTCAAAAAGACAAAAAGGCAGGCCACAGAATGGGAAAAGATATTCACTAACCCTACATCTGACAGAGGGCTAATCTCCAAAATTTACAAAGAACTCAAGAAACAAGTCTCCAAAACACCAAAGGATCCACTTGAAAGGTGGGGTACAGAGCTAAATAGAGAATTCTCAGTAGAGGAGGCTAAAATGGCCAAGAGACACTTAAGAAAGTGCTCAACATCCTTAGCCATCAGGGAAATGCAAATCAAAACAACTCTGAGATACCATCTTACTCCTGTCAGAATGGCTAGAATCAAAAACACCGAAGACAATTTATGCTGGAGAGGATGTGGAGAGAGAGGAACACTCCTCCACTGCTGGTGTGAATGCCGACTCATACAGCCTCTTTGGAAATCAGTATGGAGATTCCTCAGGAAAATGAGAATTAATCTACCACTAGACCCAGCAATTCCACTCTTAGGCATTTATCCAAATGAGGCAGGTTCATATAACAAGGGCATCTGCTCCACTATGTTCATAGCAGCATTGTTTGTAATAGCCAGAACCTGGAAGCAACCTAGATGCCCCTTAACTGAAGAGTGGATAGAGAAAATGTGGTACATTTACACAATGGAGTATTACTCAGCAGAAAAAAAACAATGGAATCTTGAAATTCGCAGGGAAATGGATAGCACTGGAAGAAACCATCCTGAGTGAGGTAACCCAGTCCCAAAAAGACAAACATGGTATGTACTCACTCATATATGGATTCTAGATATGGATCAGGATAGTGCCAGTCTGCACTTCCACAGATAGAGAGTCTGGGAAACAGGAAAGAACCTAAAAGATATGCATATATGCATAGTACCCAAGAGAAGAGGATGGAGACAAGATCCTCTGATGGGGAACACGGCGAGGGGTGGTGGGGAGTGGGACCTGGGAAGAATAGAGGGGGTAAAGAGGAAGGGAGTTGGTCATGGGGGAACAGGAAGTTGAGGGGGTGGGGGTAGAATAGGGGGAAGAGGGAATCATAGGATCGAAGACAGATCAGGCACCAGAGTGACCTCGAGTGATCTAAAGGTATAACATCAATTGGCAAGCTAAGCAATAGTGGAGGGACCACCTCGAATGCCCATTCCTGATAATGAACTTGATGTCTATAACCATCCGGGAGCCTTCATCCTGTGACTGATGGAAGCAGAGGCAAACACACAACTAAGCACTGAACTGAACCCAAGGAACCCAGTGACAGAGAGAGAGGAGTGATGAGCAAATTGGCAAAGAATGGGCTGGCAAAACCAGCAGAGACAGCTGATCTGAACAGGGGAATGCTCTTGGACCCCAGACCGACAGTGGGGAGGCCAGCATGGGACTGATCTGGACCCCCCAAATGTGAGTGTCAGTGAGAAGGCCTGGGCAACCTATGGGGCCCTGAGCTGTGGATCAGTGTCTATCCCTGGTATACAAACTGTCTTCATGTGCCTATAGCACAAAGAGAGATGCTCTCTCAGCCTGGACTCTTAGGGGAGTGCCTTGACCCTACCAAGAGTAAAATGACAGACTCTAGATATCCCCTATGTGGAAGGATTTGGCAATAGGGTGGGAGGGAGGGGGGAAGGGGAGTGCGGGAGGAGGGGAGGGAGAGGGAACTGGGATTGACATGTAAAACAAGCTATTTAAAATTAAAATAAAAAATGATAAAAAATATATGAATGAAATAAAATGATGTCTGGAATTACACTTCCTATTTTGGGTCCAAAGATATATGTGTATTACATACATAAGACATGCATACATACACACACACGCATATACATACACATATGCATATACACATGCATGTGTGTGTTTACATTTATATACACATATGTATCTGTACATGTACACATGTCATCAGAATGTATATTATTTATATGTATTTACATATAAATGTTTTTAATTCTTCATATTATATTATACTATATATATTTTATATCTATAAACATGTTGATATTTTGTTTATTCTTAAAAACAAATAGACATGATTTAACAAACTCCTTAGCAATATCTACTAAATCACAGAAAATTTTACCTAAATAGGCTTAAATTTTGTTTATACAGCATGCATTCCTGCTACTGGTGACCTCAATTTTGTCATTGTTTTATAAAATAAACACTGCTATGTTTCTTATTTGTGAAGTCATGTTTGTTGCCCTTTCTCAAACTCTCTACCTACATGCAGTAAAGACAAATATATACCTTCATCTATTTCCCCATAATTTCACACCATATTAAGGTTATCCAACTTAATGGCAGTTTCATATGTCATAAAATAGGAATACATCTATTTACTAAATTATCGCATTAAATTATATAAATAAAACAAAAGCAAATTTAGAATTCTTAATATAAAATAATTTCTTTTTGAATCAAGCATATCTCTGAACAGGCTATATAAACATTAAATAAGTATGACACTGTTATCTCTTTGATAACGTAACCATAGTGAATTTATTGCACTCTAGAAAGACACTTTAATTGCCTGTGGAGGTCATGCCAAATTGAAAATCAGTAGGCAGGAAGACTGCCAAATAGTTCAACCGAAGTCAGGATGATATGCAGGAAATAGCATCAGTGAGGGGAGAAACCAGAGCACATGTTCCATTGGGTAACACACCAGAAATCGATTGGAGTAGGAAAACTACCATGAAGATGAACTGTTTAAAAAATCAAGAATTCAGAATTGACAGAGCACTGTTTTATTTCTGTAAGTTTTGGTGATACTGAAAACTGCATGTGGAATGCTGCTTGCTTTTCATTAAAATAACATTTCCATTTAGAGACTCGCATCTTAAATTGCTTTAATTCCTGAGTGAGCATAGAGCCTGCAGCATGCTGATATTCTGCTACTCCATTTAGAATTGAGATAATTGCCAAGTAATTACATTAATGTAAAGAAAGGGACAAAGATAACAGGAGATGTCTGGAAAAAAACAAGTTACATATGTTCACAGCTGAAACAAATAGGTTTAAACCATTATGAAAATTACACTGCAGAACAGCAAACACGTGAATTCATCTCACTTTACCGTCTAACTTCAGTTGGAGAAAAGCCCTCTTCTTATTTGGTGTGAGATGAACAGAACATTTCTTATGAAACTTGTAACATGCAACATTATCAGCCATTTGGTTAGTTGTAAAAGAAACTGCAGATAGGTGTTCTATGAGCCAAAACGTGATCAATTGTACAATACTTACATTTAGAAAAGCCAGAATGTGCAATTAGCTAATCAGAAAGGAAATCCGATGCTTAAAAAAATCCACATAGCAATGCTGGTGTAAACAGATTTGATACATATTGCTTCAAGATTAAAATGACTAGATTTTTAACTGATTAAACTTCTACAGTAACAAACGAAATGAGAATGCAAATGAATTAATATAATTAAATTACTTTAAGTTTAAGGACTCACTTTTATGTATTTTAAGTAATTTGAGTCAGAATGAAGCTCTAAACATGAATAGTACTAGTATTTTCAATTTTTCATGTATACATATATATATATGTAAGTATATATAAAGACTTACTGTTGTTTTCTTGAGGAAAATCTGTATTCAACACAGGAGTTGGAGATTATTGCCTATGTAAAAGTCACAAAAAATGAACATACTAATTAAAACACAGTAAAATCTAAATTGAAATAGCTAATATGATTCCTTTATGCTAATAAATAAAAGCTTTTATAAATGTAATATCTTGATTCTAATTTATTTCTCAAACCAAAAATTATTTCTCCATGTTCACTGCATGTTACAAAATACTACATTTAGCAAAATTAAAGTTTGATTGCAGAAAAATATGAATTATTCTAGTTGGAACAGACAATGTATTTATTATCCCTTGGGTTTATAAGAACCATAATCATTTGTTTATATTGTATGACTAAAGGGTCATTTGCATTTCATTCTGCTTAGAGACTTGCTCTTTCATGGTCTTCCAAAGTTCCTTTTGATGCAAAAAAACTTTCCTAATCCATGAAATACATTTGAAAATAATAAGTAGGAAAAAGGAGTCTAATCAAGTTAGAGACACAATCTGAACACCAAAAAATTACATTAAGTTATCCACAGATTAAATGCATCGTTTCCCTGAATTGTAGAGCAACCTGCGGCAGAAAAGATGGTGTTTATAATATGTTTGATGTGGAGTTGTATTATATCATTTGACCTGAAAAAAGCAACTTTGTTAATTACCTCAGTTATTCATGCCCAGGGGCCAATTTTTTAAAAATACCAAGATCACTGGGTCAAAAGGATTATTTTTCTTATTTCTTAAAGGTTAAATTTAATTTCTGTAGTTGGAATGTGGCTAACACAAAAGAAAATGATACAGGTTAGATATCTACAAGCACAGATAAAATGACCTGAAATATTTAACACAACAAATTCCAAGAGGAACTATTTTTTTATTTCTATAAAAATACAAAAGTGGGAGGTGTGGGCTCTGCTCTAATATCCGTGACTTCACTTGTCCTGAGTAGTTGGGTAGGTCTCCTTCACTATGAATTACTTCCCTCTTTTTTGAGTAGGTCTTAAACCCAATCAGGGAATTGCTAGTTACCAGAAAAGTATACATACAACTACTGTACTTTTAGGGTTATCATATGCTGCTCCTCATGATTAATAGGCATCATTGGTGGGTAGTACAGACAGTTACTTTCCTCTTCTGGAAGACTACAGGGCATCTTCTGATACCATGAAAGCCAGTCCTCAGAGAGGAGGAGTTCAGGCCAATTCAGCTCCCGGGCCTCTGGAGCCTGTGTCTGAATTACATGGTGTCTTCAGCAACACCAACCCACCTTCCACCTCTTGGAGGGTAACCAAAGGCTGTGGCAATAGTCTTGATATTTTGGGAGTCTCTTAAAAAACCCTGACCAACAACTCATTACAGGACTTCTCATGCCTGGTGTTGGGGTTTTCTTTAGACAGTATTTGGATCTTAAAGGGAACATTGTTCACTTAGATGAAAAATTTTCATTTAAGCTATATAAGTATATTTATGTAATACTTAAGTGCATTATGTTTTGTTTTCTTTCAGGGATATTGCTAATAGTTTGATTCCTTATGACCTTTTCATTTTCAGATAGTCTTACTATTACTTTACTCCACTATATTCTGTATTTATCTCGCTCCCTCACCACTAATTAGAGCCCCTGCCCAGTTTCTCATTTCTCCCATCACATCATTTGCACCCTGCTATTTCATTTTCTATTACTCCCCTTCAGCTGGCAATGTTTCCTTTTTTAACTTTTCTGGTTTGTGTAACTATGTTAGGACATGTGTTAATATCTGAATATCTGAAGATAGGAGCCTTATGTGAGTGCATATCCTCTCTGTTAAGCATGGTTTTGACATAAGAGGTCTTTTTATCATAATTACACTTTTTCATTTTAATTGTTTATCTTTTTTTCTTTCTCTAGTCAACTTTAAAATTACAAAGTAAGCAGAAGCAGACACTCACAGCCAAGAACTGAGTTGAACTCTGGAATCCAGTTGCAGAGAGGGAGGAATGATGAGCAAAGGGGTCAAGACCAGGCTGGAGAAAACCATGTGTGAAATTTTTACATTTATGTTCCCCTCGATATGATTGAAGCAATATCTCTAATATGTTCAAACATTCACTGTACCACCCATAACATGCATAACACTTCTCTATGGTGTAACCATTTCTTTCAGTCAAATATGCAATGTATATGCATTCTACAAAGAGATCTTTGGGTTTTGTTAGTGATGTGCTATAGGAGCTACAGAAATTATATATATAAATAAATTTTTATTCAAATTGGAAACAATCTTATTTTACATATCAATCCCAGTTCCCTTTCCCTCCTGTCCTTCCATGTCCCCTACTGATCCCCCCATCCCCCCACATCCATTCCCCAAGAACAGTGAGGCCTTCCTTGGGGGAATCATCAAAGTCAGTTACATCATTTGGGGCAGGACTGAGGCACTGCCCTGTGTATCTAGTAGCCCTATTTGAGAAATGCACTCCCAAAATCCATTCATGCACTAGGGATAAATACTGGTTCCACTGCCAGAGGCCTTATACTGACACCTACATTCAGAAGGCCTGGTTCAGCTGACCTGAGCAAGTGGGAGATCTTGGACCCCAGTGTGACAGCTGGGGAACCAGAAATCTGTCTTTAGATGAAACATCACTGGGGACAACTACCATGGTCTTAGAATGTAGCTCCCAGAGGGTTACTCTTTGTTGTGCTCCAACCTTTCCAACCCTGCCTGGGACTCAGAGTACAACTCCAGGAAAACTCTAGGACTCTGGGTAGTGAAATCTGACATTTGCACTTCTGCATTCTTTATCTTATTTAGGGTGATTGGTTTTGATTTCTTCTGTTGCTAATTTGTTTGGCATGTCGACATGGGTGTATTTTCCAAGCATGTGCACACAATTTTAAAGACATACATGTCCATTTGGAGGGTAGAGGTAGACTTAATATATCTGCCTTAGTGGTTCTCTGCTTCATACTTGCTGCAGGTGTCTCCCTGAATGCTAAGTTACTCGCCTTTTCAGTTAGTTTAGCTAGCAACTCTTCTGTGAATTTCATGTCTCTACTTTCCCTGCGTTTAGATGTGGTAGAACTACCCAGTATGCTCAGGGGTTCTGGAGACTTGAACTCCAGTCCTCATGCTCGCATAGCAAGTGCTTTACACAATGAACCATTTCTCTTGCTAGTGCATTCCTTACTCTTTCCTTAAAAAACTGTAAGGAGACATCCAAAAGTGTAAGTTTCCCTAGAAAGACAAAAGAAGTTCAATCCAGGCAGCACAGGTCCAATATCTGGGTCAGTAAAAAAGCAGAAAATCATGGGTTTGGTAGAGTCTGTACGGTACTCAGCAAAGTCTTAAAAAGCTAGTGAGAAGCACAGCTCTACAACAGGAGTGCTTCTGAGAGAGATTCAGTAATCAGTGAAGTTCATGCACACTAGTGTACTTCACTCAGCCAGAGGCAAGTGTACTTTAATTTCTGGTGTTTGGAGATTTACTTGATCCTTGTAGTTCACTCTGAGAAAAATGTTTTGCAGTCATCTTCCAAAAGCAAAAGAACAAAATACAAGTTCATTCCTCAATCCTGTAAGGACCTCTGGTCACCCATGTATTATGTTAATTGCCCTAACATCCCACCACATCATAAATTACAGAGGTTCATACTATATACACAACGTATGTAGTAAAACTCACCTTCCTAAAATGTGACTGTGATACTCAATACAGCCATTACCTTTCTGGCATGATTTTTATTGTTAAATCAACTAGAATCTAATTACATTTCTGGGTAAAGCCGATAAAAGTGAAGAAAAATACAGGAGCAAAAAGAACCTGCTTTGACATAGCTGCTCTGGGATTTACATTAAAATTCCTCAAGAGTTCACACCAGGGTTTTGACTTATTCCTCTGTCATTTCTTTGCTTTGGAATGTCTTGAGTTCAACACCAGACTCTAGTTCCTAACCTGCCAAAAGACATGCTGCCTTCTAGGTATGGTTTTCTAGCGTTTTTCCCTATTAGTCCATATTTTGACAGTATGCTGCCATGGTAACAGGATCCATTAAGTGGATTCAGTTTTGTTCTGCCAATGAGGATTTTGGCTGCATGTCCTACTGGCCTCAGAAGATTGATCCATAGCATTTGTCTTGTGAAACCCTGTCAGATTGTAAGATGACTGATGATGCAGTATACTCCATAATGAGCCAAGTTCCCCCGTATCATGATATTCTCCCAAAATACAAGTTCAATGCTCTCAGAAACTTATTTTCAGCAGCATCATCAGAGCTGGGTGCTTATTGTAGGCTGCCAACAAGTGATGTGTATGCAACCTAATCATCCTTTGGTTGAAGAATGGATTAGGAATACAATCCTTAATCCTTATTGTTTAATCACAACATGGAAAATCAAGTTGTAGATGTTTAAAATTTATTTTGTGTAGTTATCTTTGGAGGCAAGGTTTTCTGGAAATACCTGACACCTTGATTCGGTGAATGAAAACATTCTTACTATTGGTAACTATTCTAGTTTCTTTCCTGCAGCTGATGACAGACTTAATTTAAGAGAGGAAGGTGTCATTTCCACTCACAGTTCCAGGCCAGGGGAAATTAGACATCAGGGACTTGAAGCAGATAGTCACGATATATGCAAGCACAATTGTATTTCTTCACTTTCTGCTTCACTATTTCTTCACCATTCCTAACTCTTGCCCATGATAAAAAATAGGTCTTCTGATACCAGTGAACATAATCAAGACAATATCCCATAGTCACTCCCAGTGTCCTGACATCAGATGATTTTATATGCCATAACACTGACAAATAACACTTGCCATAACCATATCAACAAGTTTCTACAGGGTGTCACCAAAAAAAATCTGAATGTACTTTCTTTTCATTTGAACTATATTTTAGTATCATCTTGCTAAGAATTCTATGATGTATATAAGAGCTTGAACAACTTAATTATACAAGTAAATAATTATCTGGACCAAAATGTCAACAATGTGGATCTTAAGATACTATGGATTAAGGTATAGGAGGGTTATTCACAATCCATGCTTGCCTACAGTCCAGTTAATCCATTTAAGGGCTAAAGAGAGCACAATCGATTTGTAAAGAGAAAAACATGACTTCATAGGCTCATGAGAAGTATGCTTTGATGTCTTCTATAAGGAAAATTATTTGTAACAGCAAAATCAGCAAAGCAACCTATGTGAAAAATGATCCCTATGGAAAGGCCAGAGAGACACTCAGGAAGGAGGATAGTTCACAGCTCTTTGTACCATTCCTTATACAGAGTCATTTCTCAGTAACCTCTCTGCAGTCCCCACTTAATTCACCACTATTGTTATCTTCGGCTATGACTTATGACCATCTTGGCATCTTTTAATAAATAACTACATTGTTTCCCCAGCCTTTGCTTGACTTTTTCATTTGAATCCACAGCAGTGTCCTCAACTGTTTTTTTTGGAATCTGAAATATTAGTTTCAGTTTTAGTTTAGCTTTGCTTTGTTTTGTTTTTCTTTCTCATTTAGTTGTTTTTCTTTGCCATTTGAGATTTATTTCACAACCATGGAGATTTCAGAGGCTAAGACTTCTCTGTGGCTAATGGATATGCAATATTCAGCCAGCACAGTGTGGTGACAAAAGCCTGAAACTTGAAGCGAAGCACAAGAACCAGGTATTCAAAGTTGTCCATAGCTATATAGTATGTTCAGTGTCAGCCTGGGCAACATGAGGTCCTGTCTCAGAGAAAGGGGGGACTGGAAAAAGAGAAGGTGGTGATATGCCATATCCACTATTTAGCTCCCTTTGCCAATGCTGCTATGTCCCAGTTTGTTTTCTATCAATGTAATAAATATGAAACAAAGCAGCCTGGGAAAGGAAATGGTTTTATTTGGGCTTATGCTTCTACATCACAGTGTATCCTCCAGAGAAATCAAGGCAGAAGCCAAAGGTTTAACGTGAAGGCAGTAACTGAAGCGAAGGAGGAATGCTGCTTACTGACTTGTTCCCCAGACACATGTTTAGCTATCTCTTTTCCCCTAGGACCACCTGCCCAGGTGTGGTGTAGTCCACAGTGGCATGGACCTCCAAAATCAAATGCTAATCCCAAAGGTGCTCTCAACATTTTGTCTATAATCTGATGGAGGCATTATCTAAGTTGGATCCCTAACTCCAAAGTGACCCAGTTTTATGTTGACAGAAAACTAACCACTTCTTGTAACATTCATTACTAACACTCAGACATTTACAGAGTAGTTATGTTGTGTTAGATTTTAAAGCATGAAAATAGAATATGATCCCTGTTCTACCAGGAAAAAAACAGGAACAGATATATGCGTAGTCAATTCAAACAAGGAAATATGGTACTTATCTACAAATAAACATGGCAAGAGAATACTACATCTTTCATTAAAGCGTGTCCAATGAATGCTTCTGTGTTTGATCCTGGTATTTTCCAGATTGCTTCATTTTGTAAGAAATTAATTCTTAATTAATAGATCTCATCTTTGTGGGAAAAAGCAGTGTGTGATGAAAAATCTCATCTATTAAAATTTAGTTGTTTTTTTCAACATTTACAAAGTATCAAGCATCTTTGTAAATTAGGATGCATATCAAGTATCACATAATTAAGAGTGGGTCAACTGAGAATAGACTCTTTCACTCTAAAGATACAGATTTGCATAAGAATCTCAGTTCTTCTCTGGTGATCATCTGTAGTCAAAGGAGGAAAAAAAGTGCCAAGTCTATGATACAAAGTGCTCTTAAAAATGCTTCTTCTACTTTTAACAATGCTTTAACTAGACATATTTTTGTTTTGAAGTTCAAATAAATGCATCAAACAAAAGGTTAAGTAACCCTTATAGTGCATCTGAAGGCAATCAACCTTTGTTTATGAATCTTTTTGTAGTATGCAATAGTGACAATTTTAAGTCCAGTGAAATCTTTTCAAGCTAATGAAGCTAAAGTAATTGGATCAATCCCCATGGGGGTTAGTTGATTCCAGCATGAACATCTAAACTGCCCTGCATGACTTTATTCTTGTATTTCTTTAGAGTAAATGAGATTGAAGATTTACAGAATGTCTTCACTCTGCAAAGTTGCTAAAACAAGATATGAGTCCTATCTTTCAGACATGGAAAACAAGGATAAATAGAATATCTTGACAGCTACAAGTGAACTAATCAATCCTGTCAAACACATTTAGCACAGGAAAGTGTAATTTCAGTAAGAATTCTTTTGAGGTCTGGTCAGTGATATTTACAAACACTCCAAATTTTGATCTAGTACAGAATATTTATTTTTACCTTCTACTTCTACAGAAAATGATTTAAGTGACTTAGAGTCATAGTAAGATTTTAATTAATCCTGAAAGTTGTGTAAGTTTATAAATTCATCATTATTAATAGAAAATAATTACAACCTCTTGAATTATTTTAAATGTTATAAAATATATGTACGGCCATTATTAATGTAGTCTTAGGTCTTTTAAAAGATATTTTCAGAATGTATACCTAACATTGAAACTGCAAATTGAAAATAAAGTCATAAAAATTTACAAAGCAACAGGAATCTTGTGATATATACTGTACCATGCTCCAAAGCTTACTTTTTTCAAATGACATAAATATATAGATTTGTCACAACAAAGAAACTTAAATATAATACTGAAAAGTAAAGACAGAGCAATGACAAGATGGCTTTATTACTTACCATAGAGATACAGCAATCAGAGTAGTACAACATGGTGTGAGAATAGACAAATAGATCAATGGCAAAGAACAGAGAGCCTGGAAATAGATTCGCACAAAGATAGTCAACTGATCATTGACAAAGGTACAGAAGCAATATAATGGAGCAAAAGAAGGCTTTTCAATGAGAGTGCTTTAACAACTGGGGCTCTGTATGAAAAAATCTCAACACTTTATGACCCTCATAAAAATTATCTCAAAATGGATTAACTCGATGTAAAAATGTAAAGCCAGCTAGCAAAACCATTAACCCTATGAGAATAACAGTGGAGAAGATTTTGGTGTCCCTGCATTTGAAAATACCATTTTAGGTAAAACCAAAGACAAGACCCACTAGTGAAATAAAATCCTGCTGGACAAAAGTTACTAGCAAAGGAATGGAACTAAAAGCCATGTAATCGATGACCCTATTTACACATCTCTGACAAAAGACAGATATGCATTTCTCTTCAGCATCTTTTCCTGCCAGCTGGTTGCTTGTGGGCCATGAGTCTGGTCTTCATGCCAACACAAATGACATTGCTTTTTCTCTACTACATTCTCTGTTCCTGGGTAACAGCTGAGGTTCCATATCTTGCCTATCCTGCAGTTATTCTTTTAAAAATTAAAATAAAAACACTAGCGCATGTTAGAGAAAAATAGATGGATACCCAAAATGAACAAAATAAACCCTGAACATTTTAGCAATAAGAAATAAAAGGAGGAAAAAAAAATAAAAGGAGGAGAGTACACATCAGTGCATATTGACTCATGTTTGAAATCCCAGAATTTGTGAAGTTAAGGCAGGAGTAGCATTGCAAATTTGAGGTCTGTCTAGATTATATAGTGACTTCAAGGGTGCTTCCAATTGCATGACGATTGCTTTTCTCAAAAATCAACAAAAAATCAATAGATGAATCTGATTAAAATTTTGCTAATGATCTTGATAGACTACTTTACCAAAAAGACATAGTGATAGAAATGATCCTGGGAAAAGGTGTTCCACGGCCTTAAGATATCAGTACTTTATTTTCAAGGACACTGAAAATATCAAGTACTGATGAAGATGTGGCATAAGATCTGTTCTATGGTTAGAAGGAATGCAGAAAGACCCTGGCCCTGCAAAACAGACTATACTAGTTTACTACAAAATCAAATATACTTTCCCCACACGGTCCAGTAATCATACTACTTTATTTGCTCAAAGAACCTGAAAATTTATGCCCAGACGAAAATATACACGCTGCTCTTCATTGGAACTTTAAAATTGCTGAAAGTTGTGAGGCACTTGATGCCTTTCAAATAACTACATTTTGGTAAATGGAGACAAGGTAATTTTTTTCAACATTAAAAAAATCAAGCTATCAAAATCAAGGAAAGACATGGAGAAACACTGAGGATCTGTTACTAATTAAAAGAAACCAGTCTGGAAAGTTTGCACAATGTGCAATTCCAACCTGAGAGATTCTAGAAAACTCAAAACTCTATGGACTTTAAAAAGGATAGAGTTGCCAGTGCTTGGGTGGAGGAAATAATGAAACCAGTGCAAAGAACCATTCAGTCAAATCTTATAGTGTTATAATGGTGGCTACAATTGTTCAAATACTTAGAATTTATAATTGTAGAAGTGAAAACTTAGGTGGACTTGATGGAGGATATCCTTCTATATCTATGTTTCTCTTACTGGCTGATGAATAAAACACTGTTTGGCCAATAGAGGCAATAAGTTAGTCGAGCTAGGAGATGAGGAGAATTCTGGGAAAGATAGGCACAGAGCCACCAGAAAGAGATACCATCTAGGGACCAAGAGGATAGGATGCACCAGGGGTTCTCCGGTAAGCCAAGACCATGTCAAAAAACATAGATTAATAAAAATGGGTTTATAATTAAGACAGAGCTAGACAGTAAGAAGCGCTAGCTATTGGCCAACATGTTAATATTTTATATAGTATCTCTGTGTGTTTATTTGGGGCTGAAGCATCAGCAGAGCCTGGCGGGCAAGAATCTCCCACAACACAGACTTTTGTAGGCTGACACATTGCATTGATTATTTTTTTAGTCTTTAGTTTGTCAGTAAAGCCTCCATATACAAATGAATTAATACTGACTGATGACAATAGAATTCTCCGGTTATAAAATTAAAGAACAGCAATAAACCATGAGGCTTCTCATCATTACTTTATGTGAATTGCTGTTATTAGAATAATTATGTTTGTTTACTTTTAAATTTTATTTATTACTTTGGTGTGTCTTGGTCTCTAGGCGAGCCAGATTGCCCTTGAACCCATAATCTATATGTGTTTGGATTTCAGGTATCTACATCCATGCTTGGATTTTTTATGATTATTTCATATTGTCTATAACCTCATTAAATGAGGTGCCCCTGGCTGGTGCTTTTTGACAAAAAGAAATAACTATGAAGGGTACATAATTATGTGCTAGGCACTCAGTGCTCTAGATATGTGAGTAGGAGAGTTATTTTGATATAATAAAATACCAGCAGTAGGTTGGAATTAGAGCCACAAACACATTCAATTAACATAATTTTTTGTTGTTTTACGAGACAGGGTTTCTCTGTATTGTTTTGGAGGCTGTCGGAACAGCCTGGCCTTGAACTCACAGAGATCCACCTGCCTCTGCCTCCCAAGTGCTGGGATTAAAGTTGTGCGCTACCACCGCCATTGAGTTCTATCTCTTGATTTATTTTCAATCTTTACTTTTTGTAACCAAATTCTCTCAATGATGTTTGGCAAGAATTTTATAAAATCTCCAGGTCAAGTCTGTAAAAAAGTAACCATAAACAAAGTTATTTAATATTTTGTGCTGTTTTTAAAAGCAAATGTGCAATCCCACTGCCACAGAGTCTGGGAAACAGGGAGGACACTAAGAGAGATATGCATGGTACCCCAGAGAAGGGGAACTGGACAGGATCTCCTGAGGAGAATGGGATCATTGGGGGATGAGAGAGGGAGCTGGGAGAAAGAGAGAGATGGAAGAGGAGGGGAAGGAGGACATGGGAGAGCAAGAAGATTGGGTCAAGGGAAAAATAGAGGAGAGCAGTATGAAAGACATCATAATGGAGGGAGTCACTATAAGTTTGAAGAGATATGGCACTAGTGAGATTCACAGAGATCTACAAGGATGACACCAACTGACAATCTAACCAATAGTGGATAGGCTACCTTAAATACCCTTCCCCGGTAATGTGACTGATGACTACCTTGTATGCCATCCTAGAACATCCATCCAGTGGTTGATGGAAGCAGAGGCAGACACGCACAACTAAACACTGAACTGAACTCTTGGGAATTAGTTGCAGAGAGGGAGGAGCAATGACCAAAGTGGTCACGACCAGGCTGGCGAGACCCACAGAAACAGCTGACCTGAACAAGGGGAGCTCATGGACCCCAGACTGATAGCTAAGAGGCCAGCATGGGAATGATCCAGAGCCCCTGAACGTGGGCGTCAGTGAGGAGGTCTCAGCCTCGGGCAATAAATCAGTATTTATCCCAAATAGACTTTGGGAGCCCATACCACATGGAGAGATACTCTTTCAGCTTGGACACATGGGGTAGAGCCTAACTTTTGCTTCGGGACGATATGACATACATGGAGAATTCCCATGAAGGGCCTTGCCCTCCCTGGAGAGTGGAGTTTGTATTGGGTTGCGGGCTTGGGGGTTGTTGGAGGAAGGGGAGGATGAGAATGAAAGGGAGCTGGGATTGACATGACAAGCAATCTTGTTTCTAATATAAATGTAAAAAACAGGTTACAAAAAAGCAAATGTACAACTAAATGGGTAACGAAAATAACTTTTTAAAATAAAAATTTAAAAAATCTTCATGCTGTTACACTTGTCATATAATCCAATAATGTATAGTGGTCATAAAAATCAGCTTAATAATTCATATCCAAGTAGGTTTAATTTAAAATGAAAGTAAGACAATAATGTATGAAATTCAGAAAAATATAATTATCAGGTTAAATATACAGAAATAACAGAAAATATTTATAAGCCTATTTTTGTATGTCAGAAAGTCACTTCAAAACAGAAAAGGAGTAGAATGTATAAAAAATGAAGGTATTAATGTATAATGCTTATATCGAAAGACATATGCTTAGCATAATAGTATCAGGTTCTAAACTGCATAATTGTTGTTCTAAAGCTTCCATTATGATTAATCTGATGTTTGTAAAAATAATTTTAAGCGTTCTTCTTCTTATATGTTATTGCAAAAAATAAAAAAGGAAAAAATTAATCTGTCACTGAAGGTATTTTAAGATGTGATGGCAAAAAGGTACTGTCATTTCTACAAGCCAAAATGTCTATTAGAAAAGGATCGCTCTCTTGGATTCAAAGAAATGTTTATGGTAATAGAGATACACTGTGAGTTAGAAACACTGTGATGTGAAATATCACTGGCCCTTGAACAGAAAGCTTGGAATAGGGAGGAAGTTGTCGCAAGTGTAGGAGGCAGATACATTAGGCTATCTCAGAGGGCTTCTGTTATGTTTGTCTCTCACACAATCATCCATTTTAATAGAATTATCTATTTCTATTGAGTTCAAATTTAAATTCCTCTACTGTTGTCTTGATCCTAGTTATCGAACAACTCAAAACTTATATACATACCATCATCTTTAATCAATTGAGGGAAAGTGGGGCAGAATTTCTTGGGGAATAAAAGAAAGCCTAAAACATTGAATTCTCATTCTCTTGTCAGTATTGCCTTAAACCCAATCCATAGTGGATGGCTCTCTTTAAGAGCCTAGTGATATATTACATAAATTCTTATAGTAATCTGTGACAAATGGACTTTAATGGCCAAACCTGTGCATATATCTTCCTTAATGGCTATTTTTTTCCTTTAAAGCCACTTTTGTCTCTGTGAAGCCATTGAAGCCAGATGA
The DNA here is from genome assembly GCF_017639785.1 of Mesocricetus auratus. Classification (NCBI taxonomy): domain Eukaryota; kingdom Metazoa; phylum Chordata; class Mammalia; order Rodentia; family Cricetidae; genus Mesocricetus; species Mesocricetus auratus. Next base: position 4,451,555 of record NW_024429207.1, on the reverse strand, counting down.
CTGAGGTACAATGGGGAAGATGATCCTATCCCTAATTAAAGGGTGTAGTGCCATAGTCAGAAAAATCCTGGGATCTAGTCTCAACTTTGACATGTCACCACAGAGAGGTTTCACAAGCAGCTCTTGAATGCTATTAACTCTCACAATCATTACTTACATAATGCATATTAATAAGCACTATCCTCTTTGTCTGAGTTTGAGAGATAAAATATAAGATCAATGCTTCACAGCCAGATTAAAAAAAAGGGGGTTAGCAATTACTTCCTACTACCAATGGTAGCCAAAGTAATTGTAAAATAATTGAGAATTGTCATCATGAGTAGTAAAAGCCCTAATTATATGTTGGGACAATGAGCAGTCCTGCAAACATCCAGGAAAAAGCATGGCTCCAGTCCTGTAAATGGAATTCAGGCACACTAGTGAAGGAATATGAGCTTAAGGTATTGTTAATGAGAAGGTTAATAGTATGCATAGGGAAGCTGGTCTTTCATGCCTAGATGCTTGGTCAAACACTACACAGGATGTGATTGTGAAGGTATCTTTTGGTAAGGACAATAAAAAATTATTGTTTTACTGTCTTTACTTGAAACACTTATTTTATAATTATAACTTGTGAAAACCTGACCATTACAATAGCACAGCCATAGGCACTTTCTCACCTCTCTCTCTCTCTCTCACAGACACACACACACACACACACACACACTCTGTCTCTTCCTCCCTCCTCCCTCCTTCTTTACATCCTTTAATTTTCTTTAAACAATATGACCCCGTGAAATGCAAGGTATAGTCATGCCCGTGCCTGTGGAGTGCTGGGGCTGAGGAGAGACAGGAGGGATTGAGACTTGCAGGCTTTCAGCCTAGTTCCAGGCTCAATGAGAGCCCTTGTCTCAAGGAACTAAGATAGAGAGTGGTGGAGTAAGACACACTATTCTCTGGCCTCCACCTCCATACATGACATATTCACTTACATACATGTAGGTGCCTACAACACACACACACACACACACACACTTGCACACACACACACATGCACAGGCACACAAACACAAACACATACTCTTCACTCACACACATAAATGAGTACTTAAATAAAAAGAAGGTAAAAAACAAACTTCACCTATTAGTCTATAAAGTTTTGCATGTACTCTTGAAATCATTGTGCTACTACTTGTAAAACAACAATTGTTCTGACTCAACAGTTAAAAAGAAAATAAGTAAGTTTATCTTCTCCGAGGAACATCAGGGTTTTTTCAACTACTTTTTCCCCTTAGGAAACAAAATTGTCTTAAATTCTAAAATAAATTTTAATTAAAAACAATAATAGGTAGAAAGGTTTTGTACTTTGAAGTACTTATAATGATGCTTTTGCAAACAAAATGTTGTAATAAATGGAAACTCTGACTGCCTTAGGATTATTTTTTATCTACCAGTGCACAAATATGCTGTCAAGTAGCAACTACACAGGGTTGGAGTGAAATTAAATACCTTCAATTGCCATTAGCAATTGTGAAAAATTGTTAGTCTGTCTGGAGGAAACTAATAGATACGATTAGAGAAATCAAGTCTTCTTTATCTTATGGAAATCAATAGCCTGAATGTATCTCCAACAGATAATAAATTAAGAATACATGAGAAGCAAATTAAATAAGTCCTGCTATGTGTTCTGCCTCCACCCATTACTTAAGTGATCCCTGGTTTCAACTGTTACTGTGTCAAAGCTAACTATATTTTTTGTTTCAAAATGTACAGTTATTTGGACATTATATAAAAGCATAGGAACCCTGCAAGTCTATGAGTTTATAGGCTGAGGTTTTATAAATTGTAGAGTACCAGAATAGTTAGAGTTAATTTATATGTATTTGCAATATATAACTGTGTACTAGTATACGTTTAAAGAAAAATTGTATCATTATGGTGCATTGTAGATGATCCCAGGCACATAAAACAAAACAGAACCAGAGTGTATTAAGAAGATTTATGAATATCTGCAGTTTCATGGTATCACAAAGTAGATGGGTTGGTACCAGTCCCATTTCTACACAAAGATCTAACAAGGCCAATAGGAATCTATTAAAATTTTATACAACTGTCCTATGTGATTAATACATATATGCCCTAGTATATTTAATTCAGATTGGATTTAATTGAAAATCTTCTATGGTGTGCATATTTCATATCAGAAAAAGACATATACCAAGATGTCACTGTAAAGCAGTTGGCATTATGAGCAGAATTTCTGGGAGAAAATGGGACAAGAACACACATTCTACCCTGTTTGAATGCATCCATCTACAGAAGATTAATATCACAAGGAACTGCATGATGGCATTTCTAAGGGAGCTTTACAAGAAGCTTCTTAGGGCAGTAAGCTCATATTAGTTCCTCCATCCCCAGTGAAGAGGATAAAACCTCTGCATCAACTTGTAAATTTTGGGGGTAGTTTTTAGAGACAGGCTTTCCCTGTGTAGCTTTGGAGCCTGTCTTAGAACTTGCTTTGTAGACCATGTTAGCTTGGAACTCACAGAGATCTGCTTGCCTCTGCTTCCTGAGTGCTGGAATAAAAGGTGTGCATCACCACCGGCCAGCTTCAATTTATAACTTCAAAGTAAGAATACTTTTGTACTAAAATCCAAGCACTGAGTGTAGTAGAAGCAAAGGAAGAAAATGATTTAAAGTTGCATTTTTCAGTCCAGAGTCTCCTGATTGGCAGCTTGACACAAGCTAGGCACATTTGTATTGTTGTGATATAGTGATCCATGGATCTAGCCAGGGCAATGGGATTAGAGGGGGGATTATTTCCCAATGGCCTCATGTAACTTACATAGTTACCTCTGAAGACAAGTTGTATCTCAGTGAGAGGAATAGGGAAGTGGGTCTGAACCTATGTTTAGTTTAAAGTTATTTGTGACCCCAGGAAGAGTTCTCTCACCTGCCTCAGGTGGCAAAGGGGGTGGGGGAAGGGCATCTTTCTCTCACTTATGCTACATCATGGAAGATGAGGGGCTACCACCTAGGCCTAGAACCAGAGCTATGAGTTGTCCCAGCCTTACATCCATCTTATCTATGAGCTATTGGGGCATGTGAAGTGGACAACCCTAAATATCCAAAGCAGAGGGATGTCCATGACACAGGACAACGAATGGATATCTAAGAGGAGCTCCAGTGATAGCTGTTATTGTTTACCTCAGTTTCCTGCCCAGCACAATGGGCAAGGTGCAGTTTGCCTTTACCATTTGGTATTGTCAAATATCAGAATCAGAACTGCCTTTGATTGGTTCCATGAATATAATGCAATAAGCGAATTTTGAAAAGTAGAGTAGAGGCCTGAATACAGAGAAATAGAAAACACGGTTCTTCCATGCATACTTTATATACTGCTTCGAAGACATCCAAAACCCCTGATGACCTAGCTGTAACGAAGTCCTATTTGCTGACACTGATGAATTGGTCTTTACTGACTCAGTAGAAGTGAATCATTTCCTTCCACAATGGAAAATGGTCTGACCCTAATGGGAGGCAGCAACAATTGTCAGTAACTACCACTCAAAGACCAACCTCATCATAAAAATTCCCTATAAACACCATGCTGGGAAACTAATGGTGTGTGTAGGGAAACATTTCACATCTCCTGAGCACTGGAGGTTTTTTTTTTCAGTGCCACTGGCCTGGGCTTCATAGAATGATGGCTGTCCATCATTTCCAATCATTTAAAATGTTGATTCAAGAGATAGCTGGAAAATGCTATCCACATGTGGCCTCTGGCAAACTTTCTGAAGATTCTATTCAGTAGAACAAAACTGAGAAGAGGGACTATGAACATCTCAGTGTCCCACAGCCCTCAGGTACAAATAATATTTTATCCTTCCTAATATTTAGCGGAATATTTCAGGGTGAATGGCTAACTAGAAGATCAGGACATAATTCAATATAACTTTGCAGTGCTGTCTGCAATAATGTAAATTAATGATGCCTATCATGCCAGCTTGAATAAAAATGGCCCTCATAGACTGATAGTACTTGATACTTAGAAGGTGGAAGACTTGGGAGGTATGGCTTTGTTGGAGGAGTTGTGTCATTGGGAAGTGAGCCTTTAAGGTTCCAAAGGCTACATGGTTCCCATGTGCCTCATGCTTTGGATTACACATAAGATCTCACTTATAGCTCTAGTTCCCCACCTACCTGCTTGCCATCCTGCTTTACACCATGATAGTTAGGGCCTCTAAAACTCTGGAACCATTGTTCCTAAAGAAGATGCTTTCTTTTATAAATTACCATGGTCATGGTTTTGTCATGCCAATAGAAAAGTGACTAAGATGGAAAATATTACCAGAGAGTAGGCTTGTTCTGAGACAGGCATGACCATGATAGTTTTGAGAGAAATGTGGAAAACATTAGGACTTTGGACTTTGGACTAAACACACACACACACACACACACACACACACACACACACACACACACACACTGAATATGCCAGAAAATAGAATGTTGGAGTTCTATTTAGTACTTAAAAGATAGGAGATAATGAAAAACAGAATAAAGTGAGACCCCGCTTGGGCAATCCAGCAACCTGTGGAAAGAAAAAGCTGAAGGAATTATCTTTATCCAAAGAGTAATAGCAAATCAAAGGTTATAAAATGTAATTTAAAGAGAAGGCAAGTACCATCCTTAGGAGGTAATAGAACTTGGCAGAATTGGATAAATGATTTTGACTTAGGGTCATGAAGGATACAGGAGTAAGGAGTTTGTGGAATCTTCCTCTGAAGTTAAGGAAAGTCCCTGTGTCCAGACATGTGACAGTAGAGTTCCCACATGGGGGTCACAAATCCTAACTTTGTTTTGAAATGTAGACTTACACCTACAGATAATTACAATTACCAATTCTTATCAAAGATACTATATGTACAATAAACAGAGATGATTATAGAAAACAATAACAGGTCACAATGGAGGGATCAATGGATCTTGTGGAGCTTAGCTCCAACACACATGTCTACAATACAGCTCCTTCAACATTGAAAAACAGGAGACAGAAAGATTGTAAAAGCCAGAGGATGAGGAAGTCTATTGTGAGATTGTGTATCCTAAAAAAGACAGGAGATCTACACCCATGATACCTCAACATTGCGGTGACCTAAACAAGATTTGGCCAATAATAATAATATCAAATTAAACGCTAACCCAGAAGGGGAAAATGTCATGGAGTACCATCTCCAGACAAAGACCTATAGGCAACTAATTACTGTTGAGAGAGGGATAATTAGCCTCTTCCAGCGACAAGCCCACAAATTGATTATCTAATACAAAGTGGTTAGTCCTAATATTATATGCACACACAAGGCTCAGTAAATAGACTCAGCAGGTTGTACATATATATATTTATAAAGAAGCCATAAATTTGGGTGGGAAAGTAACATGGAATGAGTAGTAGAGAGTCGACATGGGAGTTTTTTGAAGAAGGACAGTAAAGTGGGAACTACTGCAAGTATACTTTAATTTTTTTCATAAAATTTCCATATTCAAAACAATAGTTAAATCCGACAAAATTATAGCACTTCTCGGGTCTGGAGGATGGTTCACTCACTAAAGTACCTCATGTGCAAGCATTAGAACATGAATTGGCTTCCCTAGAACCTGTATAAAATCTGTATGTGGCAGTGTACTACTGCAACCCTAAAATTTGGGAAACAAAGTGGCAGAGCCACACAGATCCCTAGAAATCACTGCCATGCCCTGTTTGCTAACTGGTGAACTTTGGGTTCAGAGAAGGACATTGCTACCAACAACAGGGTAGGGAGCAATAGAAGGAAATAACTGACTTCAACTTCTGCCCTATAAATGCAGTGCAGCAGCCACCTTACACACATGTGCACAATGTAAATATATAAACACAATTTTCTTGAAATAATAGAACTACTTAAGGAACAGAAATAAAGTACAAGGACACTTGCCTCATGAAGACATTTTTCTCTCTTGTACCCACCCCACCTCCCTATATATCAAAGGGATGATGCCTTTATTCCCTTCTGTGGGAGAAGAAAAAGAATCACTTTAATGCAGGCATGCTTTTCTAAGAGCCTCCAGATGTCCATAAGACATTCCCCTTGAAGTTACTTCACTTACCAAAATTCGTCTTCAAAGAGCTTGTTGAGCTATTTAAGGGCTTCCAGAGCCCTGGTATGTAGATGATGCCAAAGAATCATTACCCAAATTCGCCACATTATTAATCAGCATTTTACTGCTTTTAATTGTTCACACATAATGCTTTAAAGTCACAATGGGCTATTTAGTTATATAAGGAGACAGAGTCAACATAGCCAGTTTGATCGCTAACTTTCAGAGAAGTAAATTTATTTCCTATTCCCAACTATTAGGTCTGCATTCTGATGTTACTTATGGGTAGTGGTGTCCACCAGCAGACTGCATATTATAGCTATTAGGGTTTGCTGAATACTAAAGTGAGGTAGAGAAGGTAGGGGAGAAAGCAGAAAGAAGAGGGATGAGAGAAAGGCAGAAAGGAAAGAAGGAAAGGAATTGTGTAGGTATTTGTAGGTAAAATGAAAATGAGTGAGCAGCTGTAAAACCTTGGATGTTTATAGATAAGGATGAAATATGTGTGCTAAGTTCAATAACCCTGAAGAAAGAGCAGCAACATTGAAAAAATATTGCAATTTGTCCATGCATATCCTTTAATCATGGGAGCTTAATAAAGTGAATGCCTTGATTCCATGGATCCTCATTTCTAAGTTTTGTCATTTCTTCACATTTATTTGGAAACATTAGTTAACCCGGTGGACAAGTATAATATATAAGCACTCAATAAAAGACAGTAGAGGTGTTGGCAATGACCAATGCTCTAATATCGCTAGAACTCAGACCTGACTGAATTTCTTCAATTCATGTCTATATGAGTACATGCTCATCATCAGTAATTTTGAGAATCCTCTTTTGAGATAGAACATTGGACATAGTATTTTCTGAACAGAGGACTCAGGGTCCTATTATTCATAAGTTTGATGGAACCCAACTCTCTACATCAGTAAAGGGACTTGCTGCCAAATTTCTTTGTAAAATTTGCTACAGATGACAGTGTAATTTGAAATAGTTACCTTGAAGCTAATATTTGAAGTTAGTATAAACAAGTTTAGGCTAACTATATACAGAAGGGAATGTTTTAAACTTTCCCTGTTTTTTTATCTCTGACAAAATACCAATTACATATGTATATGTAATTTGTATATATGCATATATAAATTTGCCAACCTTAAATTAATCTTATCTCTTATATTTAATATATAATATTCATAAATAAATGGCTAGAGAGACATGTATAAATCATATTTAAGTATTAAGAATGCTATATACATGTAGCAACCCTGTACGTGATCTGGAATGAATCATTAATCATATTGATGTTGCATAACAAACTTCACTTAATCTTTCTGCTTCAAGCATAACTTTCCTCTTCAAGGACAAGACTCTCAGATCCCTTTTCTATCACGCGGTGCAGTAAAAAGCACAGAGGCAGCATGCACTGGGTTCCTGTCTTGAAATTCGTCTCCCTCATTTACTGACTGTCTGATGTTAGCAAGTTGCTGGAAGTCTGTGAAGTGCTGCTTCCTACTTGAAGAGACGTGTGAAGATCAAAAGGGGGCATGCATCTTCAGTGCCAGGCATGTTCCCTGCTCTTAATTTATGGTGGTTATTGCTGTTTTCTTGTTTGTTTAATCTGTACACTATTGTCGATGTTAGTACTCACTTTGACTTTGAGGAAAGCTTGTCCACTGACAAGGAATCGTAAAATGAGCAGAAAGTATCCTCGATGATAGATGTTCTGTGATGAGGCAGAGTTCTTTAAAGAGTGATTACTTAATGAAACTACAACCTGCAGACTGCACAAAAAATTTTTCTGTATTAATTAAAGTTCTCAGTCTGTGGATATTGCTGTTGACATGGTCAGGTAAGTGTACCCATTCTAAGCACACATTTTCCTTAAAAAGGAAGATGATGCTCTCTCATCCTGGACACTTGGAGGAGGGTCTAGGCCCTGCTCTGGATGAAATGACAGACTATGGACACCCCCATGGAGGGCCTCACCCTCCCTGGGGAAATGAGGGGATACTGGGGGCTTGGTGGGAGGGTGTGGGAGGAGGGGAGGGAAAGGGACCTGGGATTGACATGTGAAGCATCCTTGTTTCTAATTTAAATTTAAATAAAAATTAAACAAAAAGGAAGATAAGGAAGGAACAGCAGGAAGTTGGGGAGATTCAAAATATAAGCAGGGACTTTGCCATTACTGGCTTTCAGAATAGGGGAACCACAGAAGGGACACTGGTAGTCAACAAAACCCATGGTGAACCATCAGCAAGTAAAGTGTAGGCTCAGTCTGAATATTAAAGGTGCTGGATTTTCTTAGGTGCCAGACAGGATGATTTCTAAGCAGGACACTAGACATCAGTTAGGCTAGTCAAAACCTTAAGGGTGAGCAAGTGCAGTAGTACACATCTGCAAATCTAGATCTAGGAGACAAAAGCAGGAGGAACTTGAGTTTGAGGCAAACCTGGGTTCCAGAAAACAAATGAAAGAAACTATCTGAGTGTGGGCATGGAAGGTCCTAAGAAGGGGATCGTGGAGTTCTGATCAATAGAACTTGTTATTGTTAAAACAGTGGTTCACAGGAGCCTGGAATTGCCTGGATAGACCAGGTTGACCTCAGACTTGTAGCAATTCTTCTGCCTTAGCCTATCTTGTGTTATAATTAAGGATGTGAACAACTTAACCCAGCTAGTCAATGGAATTGTAATCTAATAAACAGGATTAAAATTGTTCAGTGTTTCATATATACTACTGTAACGAAAAGTAGCACAGTACTGTTCATGATTCTAGTGTATCCCATTTGGTTGCACCTATTTTTTGAGGTGTTCCATTAGTGTTTGCTCATAAAATCTCACTCTCTTACTAGATCTCTGCTCTGTGTTTTATGACAAGCTTCCTTGATACTATCTGTAGTGGTTTTCATTCATGAAAATGAGGGGAAGCAGAAACTTAAGTAAATATAATATTATATTTCTTTCCTGGGGATGACAAATGTGTGCTTTATCTGTATATTCAGGTTTTAAATAACAAGAATTAAAGACATACTTTAACCTTCCTTGTGTGATTTACACTCTCTTCCTAATGCATTTGATTATATACAAGTAAATTTCAAATTCTACATTATTTTATCATGTAATAAAAAATGCTGTTATTATCATGTCATTAAATAAAATAATTTCCTCTAACGTCACCTTAAAGCTATTTGCTTTAATTTCATTGTTTGAAGCATCCGTGTCAAATCTATTAAGGTGTTGCTGTTCACATTGCTCTTTGGAAACTAATTTAATATGGTGGCTGAGTTTCCTGAATTTGAAATAATTTCATATCTTATGCCTGCATGAAACCAAATAAATACAAAATTATCTGGAGTTATTGTTTAATTGCATGACACTAAAGAAATATAAAACTATCTGATGCTGTTTACTTTTACATTATTACCTTTGCAAAAGCTAGATAATATTTTTTTTGCAGAATGTAATCAGTTAAACATGTCCCTTTGGGTAGTCACTGGAAATCTTCATTTATCTATCTTCTAATGGTAAAGCAATCACTTTGAGTGATCTCTTTAAAATTCTGGTATCAAACAGTTTTCACATTTCCAAAGACAATTTTTAAAATACTTAAAAACTTCTGCCTACTGCCCTTTTAGAAAAAATGCTTTTTAAAACACAAAAGTTCTAAGACTAAAATTTTGGATTCTGAGCCCAATCCACAGCATGTCGGAGGAGACAAAGATGTTAACAAACTCTTTAGATGATAGCCCTTCAACACTCATCTAGCAGCCTTGTTTAGGTCACAACAGAAACATACAGCTGCTGAACACACTCATGTTCCACCGCTGAACTGGAGGATGCAGAAGATTCTGGATTTACTTTTGTGATTGAAAGGATAATGCAGCAGTGCCACCTAGTTGTCCAAATATAATGTGCTGCTTACTAATTCTTAGAAGGAGTCATACTCTTCTGATAAGATGCAATGCAAAGTTTTAATTTATTTGCCATTGACACAATCCCTAATATTTATCACAACAAATGCTCCTGTTATGCCAATGATGCAGGCAATGAATTCAATGCCTCCTGTTTATATTCTCTCTCCAACAGTGTTACCAAATTTTGCATACCAATTGTCAATACTTTGCTCTAGTTTTGTTAGTGTCTGGATTATGCATCACATCTGCCCCATCAACATATATAAGCTATATCTTACTGAATGCCCCAGAAATTTAAGCTTCACAAAGAAAGACATGCTTTCTATTAAAATTAAAACAGTCTGTCAGAGCTTCAGAAGTTAAAAATAGCACATTTACCTCACACTTCATGAAACTTAATTGCTAGTTGTAGAAAAAGGGATGTACACAATTTAATGATCTGCATGTTTCACAGAGCCTAAAGACCAGGAGAAGGAAGAAGGAGATGGATGCCCTACAACATCCTACCTGTGAAGTGAGCTTGACAGGAGATGGTGCCTTAAGCCAGAAAGACCTCAGTTCTGTCAGGTCTGTGTGAGCTGTACAGTCCTGGAGACAATCCTGGGAGTTCCTCTCAAGCCAACAAGACAGAACATTTCAGGACTCAGTGAAGCAATGAAATTGCTCTTAGCCAAGCTCAAGATAATGAAGGACTCCAGTATTTACAGATGTCATAAGAAAGGTAGGGGTTAACATGCAAAAGTAATAGTTTATTAGTAAGTGCTAATCTGGGTGGTCATATGTATTCAGGTTTATCTGATTTGAGGATTCAGAGACAAAAAATATACAGCTAATTCATCCTAGCCTTGAAGAATCACATTGGTAGAGTCCTCCTGAGTAGATGTTTCATTTGAGCCCTCCAGCTCTCTTTTCTATCCTGGATGGGTTGGGGAGACATCTTCTGATCTGGACCAAGTCACTAGCCCACAGTGCTGATTGATGTGAGTGGCTGTGGTTGTAAGGCACACAGTGTGTAGCTATCAGTAGGGGACAAAGCTCTCACAAAGATTCACTTTGACAGGAGGGATGAGTTTGACTTCCTCTTCCCCACTCAAAGTAATGGTTGTCCACATCAAACCCATAATAGTGTAGAAACCCCTCCTTCCTTCCTTTTATTTCTTTTCCCTATAAAACTCCAAGTCTGCTCTAAGCACTTTGGCGACACACTTTAGGTTATTGGATTTCACTAATTATTAGATCTAACTATTATATCTCTATTATTAGGTTATTAGATCTCTCTGCTTCCCACATAATTAGTCTCTTAATAAAGCTCCTTTTCTCTTTTTCTGATGGCTTTCTAAGGTTGGTAGATGGGCATAGTGCACTATGGTTCCCAGGAGCTTGGACTTGTGCTCTGCTTCCAATAACGGATTGTGCCAAAGCAAAGTGTTTACTCTTCAGTCACAGACCTGCTCCTTTGAAACAGTTACAATACTGAAACAAATCCATGTGTACAAATAAATTCCACAATTACTTCTGCTGAAAATTTTCAGTGATAGAAAAATGTAGAATACTCATATGCAGATAGTGATGAATTTGAAACAGAATTATGTTTCTCAACTTATTAAGTCAATTGGTCCTATTTTTAAAAGAATATTGCTCAATTTTTAGATTAAGTGTGTACTTCGTTGCAAAGTAAAAATATGCTTGACCTTCAGCAAGCTAAGAATTTGAAGGATGGTATGAAAATTAATGAGTTAGGGTAAATGACCTCTCAGAATTCTATGTGTCTACTATGAGTCAGTATCCCTTGATCCTTCAAGTGAAAGTTGCTATAGTGTACAAAAGATACCCAAAATGCTGCCCCTCAACCAATTCAGGCTCAGATTTACACAAAGCTAGTATTTCTTTCCTTCATTCTTTGTTGTTTTCTTTCTTTCCTTAAGTTCTTTCTTCATCTCTTCACTATTTTCTCTCAAACCCACGTATTTGTCTAAATGAAAATGCAAATCCATGGCATTCAAATCTTCCCTTAAATGCTAAGGAATGAAAATTAAATACTTAGTAAACAGTTAAAAATCATAATCACTTTAAATACAGTAAAATTTACAATCACTGTTCCCATGACTGAATATACTTACAACGTGAAAATAATGTAAAGAGAGTAGAGAATTGAATCTATTAAAATCAAGGCAACATAGCCAAGGCAGGTAAAGAATAATTTTGTAATTTCAAGGCCCAAAGCCTATATAATTTGTTAGCAGCATATTTACAAATCTTATAACTTATATACCCTTTGAATCCTCCTTGACAATTCACTAAGATGCTTTTTACATTTATGTACTTGGAAATATGCCCTATATATTAAGGATACAATCCTTCACATGATGAAATCAAAATAACTCCCTTTCATGTTACTACTGCCCTTTTTAGAAGAGTTGAAATCCTCTGCAACTGCAGTGTAAGAACAAAGAGCCTACTTAGTGTTTTTTTCTTTGTTTTGCTTATTTATTTATTTTGAGACAGTGTTTCTATATGTAGTCTGGGCTGTCCTGGGACTCACTCTGTCAACCAGGTTGGCCTGGAACTCATAGAGATCCACCTGTCTCTGCCTTCAACAATGCTGGGATCAGAAGCATGAACCACCACCCCTTGACTCAAGGATTCTATTTAAATGAATTGATTCATTGTGATAACATTAAAAAGAAGTCTTTTGAAAGTGATTAAGTCATCATACACCTCTCCTCTCTGAAAACATTATAGAGCACTGTATAGAGGTTAAAGAATCACCCTTGTGCCTTTTGTAATTTTTTGCCTTCTCTCATGTAAGGACACAATTTTCCCTTCTTGAAAAGTTGGATCCATGGGTTCCATCTATGGAATAGCAAGAGATGTATATCTATTAGCTGTAAATAGTCTGGGCTAAAGTATTGTCAATACATTACAAAACAGACTGAGACACAGAGTCTTTGACAGAGATTGTTGGTTGATCAACAAACATGCTACCTCTACTTCCTGACATAAATTTCCCTTGGTTTTTCCCACTACAGTGTCAAATGGATTATAAACAGAAGCAATGAATAGTCCTTACAATGTTGACGAATTTAGATTAAATCCTATATGGTCTTCTCTATCTTTATCATGTGAAAGTATAGCAAATCTTGAAAATCAAATGTTGAACATAATTGAACAACAATAGGGAAGGATCGTGGGTCCCAATATCAAAATGTGGAGGAAATGCCTTCTCCAGTCAGGAGGAGTGAGGGGGAAAACATGTGGAGGTTGTATGTATATGTGTGTGGGGGGGTGTATTTTGTGAAGTCACTGCGATTTGCCATTGTATATTTTCTGGGAGTCATTGATAGCTTAAGCAATGCAGATATCAGTAATCTAAAGTGTCAAAGGGAAAAGAGTTTTGATGTTATCTTAGCAATAGATTAAACAAGGATACTGGATAGATATAGAACCAAGCTTCAGGAGGGCGAACATGTGACAAGTCTATGGCATGGTCACATGCAAGGAATAATAAAGGCAACTCCAGCTGAAATAAATGGAAAAAGCTGGTGATTGTGTGAAAGGACTTTTTTCATTTCCCAGCACAATATTATAAGGAAAGGACAGATTATGACAAGGATCTAAGAAGAAAAGTAAAAGATTTCAGAGAGCCTAATAAAAAAGAGGAGGCTGGAAAACTCAATTGTTTTTCCATAAGGAACTTAAGATTTTTTTCAATTTCTATGAAGAATTGCATCAGAATTTTGATGGGGATTGTTTTGAGTAAATTGATTTCGGTAGAATGGCTGCTTTCACAATGTTAATCCAATCAGCCCATGAGCATGGGAGATATTTCCATCTTCTGGTATCTTCAATTTCTTTTTCCAGTGCCTTGAAGTTTTTATTATAAAAGCCTTTCACTTCCTTTGTTAACTTTATTCCAAGCTTCTTTTGAGGCTTTTTTGAATAGGATTGCCTCCCTGATTTCTTTCTCAGTATGGTTATCATTTGCATAAGAAGGCTACTGATTTTTGCATGTTAAATTTGCATCCTGTTATTTTTCAGATTGTGTTAATCATCTTTAGGAGTATTCTTTCTAGTGAACTAGTTAGGGTCTATGCAGAAACATAATCTGAAAATAAAAATAATTGACTTTGTCATTTCCTATTTGTATCTCTATTATTGTCCTCAGTTGTCACAGTACTCTATCTAAGACCTCACACACTATATTGGAGATACATAGAGAGAGTGAACATCCTTGTCTTTCTGCTGATTTTAGTGGAAATGCTTTGAATTCTTCTCTGTTTAACATGCTCTTGACTGTGGGTTTGTGATATAGAGCCTTTGTTCAGTTGAAATACGACCACCCACCAATATACCTTACACAACCCTGAACAAAAAGCTGCTAGAGGTATCTATTATTCTATAAAGCTAGCATGAAAGCAAACATATTGATCAATTTAATACAAGTGAAGACCAGAGCATAGGTTCACGTACCTAATTATTGACAAAGAGGCCAAAAACACACAATAAAGAAATATATAGATAGCCTCTTCCACAAATGGTGCTGGTCGAACTGGACAGCTACAGTAAGTAGGATAGAACTAGGTCTCACTTGCAGAAAGCTTGGCTCCAAAGGGATGAGACACCTGATATAAATAAGGGCATTGACATTTTCTTGGTAACCCTGCAAAATCTAAGCCAAGACATGGTTGCTGAAGACACCATATACATGAGCTTTGAAGCATGGAGACATCAAGCAGGTACAGACCTGGAAGCACCATCTCCACTGGGTTAACATTCAGTTGTCTTGGATGGCGCTAGGATGCTAACCAAGAAGAAAGACCATCATGTACTTCATCCTTCTCTGAACCCTGTAAACTACAGATAACAACCTGCTTGTTTAGATATGCCCACTAGTAGAATGCATGTTATGGCCTTAATCAGATACTTGTCTGTGGTTCTAAAGCCCATTCCATGAGATGGAACCCAGACATGGTATTGTTAGTTGAACCTGGAACTAGACAAGCCACAAGACCTAGGGGCAAAATTACTACTATTACCTGCCAAGTGGAAATGAAGTTAAAGTGACTATTAACATCTTCTTGCAATACATAGAGATCCATACTTCTCTCAACATTTGTTTAGAGAAACTTTTTGTCATTGATAGTGCTTAACACTGAGACCCTTGAGTGGAGACCCATGTGCAGAAAAAAAAATAAACTGGAGCATTCAGTCCTAAAGGGGACATCCATATTATACCTTTACACCAAGTGCTCAGGGAACTTCATAGAAGAGGACTTAGAATGATTGTAAGAGACAGAGATAGGGACCATTGGTGCAATGTGGCTCAAATGGTTTTAACCAAGCACCCTTTCACATACAACAAGGAAGTTTCACATGTGAATTCCAAGTGACTGTGATATAATGCATAAAATCATGCACACTAAATTCAAACAAACATCCCACCATGGAGGAGGGGTGATATGTATGGAATCTTACAAAAAGTTTAGAGGCTGTTGGCATTTGAATGCTAATGAAAAGGGGAAAGTGATTTTCTTTTAATGATGACCCATGGTAAGTCAGTCACATCATGGAAAGCCCCACATGCAACTGTAGTTGAACAATATAAACTTGACTAGATGGGCAAGAAAAATGAAGAAGGGTTAGAGAAGAATTCCAAGTTGGATCATTAAGGATAGAACTCAAAGGAACTGGTAGTAAGGGGTAATTATGATCTAAATCATACATATTGTAGAAATGTATCAAAGAATTAATGAAAATGTTATTTTAAAAGAAGAATTAACTTTTAGAACTCAAACAAGTAAGTATTTACAGAACTTTGAGAGAGAAATTATATTAAGATCATGAGAGGAGTGCCAATGAGAGCAGGGAAGTACATTCCCACCACGTCTACTATTTCCAATGACCTTACCTTGGTGTTGGGGCCTAGCCCTCACAGGGTCTCTGAGTTGTCAGCTGATAGACACAGGTGCATCCTGTTTTCTAGTCCTGGCTTACTGCCCCGAATTGCCCCTCTGATATCAACATCTAGCATGAGGAAACCATGCTCTCTTCCACCTGGGGTTTTTCCACTGTGTTGTAAGACTATATATAAGACTGTTTCCTCCTATAAGAGAGAGACCTCTTAGCACTTACAAAATAAAGACACACACACACAGTCTCCTGGCAATAAAGAGAGCACATGCATTTTCTTAGTACAAACATCTGGACGTCTGGTCTTTCTTTTCCTGATACTCTGGACTAGCTTGTGGTGCTGGCGCCGCACCTTGTTTACTAAATGAAGTAACATATTGAGAGAGATGAGTATGGGAGAGAAGGAGTAAGAATACTTGAGGATGTTTTAAGAGCGAACACTTGTTAAGAACTTGTTTACTAATACATAGAAACTACATGTGATGAACCATGAATAGTAGATTAATCCCATAATCCCAGTATTAGGGAAACTAAGAAAAAGGATTGCCAAAAAGTTAAGGTCACCCAGAGCTATACAGTGATTTTGAGACTAGCATGGGCTACAATATGAGACCTTATCTAAAAACAAAACAAAACAAAAATAATCATTGGTGCTAGCAGAGAGTAATTTGTTTCTTTTCTATAGGAAACCATCTGCAAATAAATCACAAGCCTATGTCACAAACAACCTGTGACACTTTGAGTTTAAATTGATTTTTAGGCCATTAGGAATAAAGACTATAGGGAAATATGAGAGGAGGATTTAGTGTCAAAACGTTTTACCTATGGAGACTATTATAAGCAATGATCATACCCAAAGGAGGTACATACCACAAGGCCATTAGCTCAAATATGTTCACAGCAGCACTATTCATAATAGCCAGAACCTGGAAACAACCTAGTTGCCCCTCAATTTAAGAAAGGATAAAGAAAATCTGGTACACCTACACAATGGAGTACCACTCAGATGCAAGAAACAATGACATCTTTAAACTTGCAGACAAATGGACAGAACTAGAAAACACCATTCTGAGTGAGGAAATCCAGAACCAGAAAGACAAATACAGTGCATACTCACTCATAAGTGGATACCAGACATAAAACAAAATACATCCACTACAATGTGCATCCCCAGAGAAGCTGGATTCCTCTTCCAGAAACACATGGAAGCAGATTCAGAGACCAATAATTGACCATTGGGCTGACCTCCTGGAGTTCAATAGAAGTGATGGAGGAGCCATAATATGACCAAAGGCATCAATACCATGATGGGGAAACCCAATGAATCAGCTGACCTGAACTAGTGAGAGATCACTGACTCCACAGTGTCAACCAGGGAACCTGCATTGGATTGAACTAGGACACAGTAGTGTGTCTGTATATGAGGCCACTGGCAGTGCATAAACTGACTTTGAGGAACCAATTCACTATGGAGAAATACCTTGCTCAGCCTAGATACGGGGGTGGGTAACCCTGGCCTTACCTCAAAGAGGTGATGGGAGAGACTTGGTTGATATCCTAGGGGAGATATTACCCTCTCTGAATGGGAAATGGGATGGAGGAAAGAGGGGAGAGTGTGAGGAGAGGAGAAACTGGGATGAGAATGTAAAAAATACATTTAAAAAAAGCAATGATTAATTCTCAGGAATTATAAAGATGACTCCTGAGAACACAGCATTAGGATATAATCAAGACCTCCACTCATAGAGGACAGAAGAACGTCTCTGTGACATCAGGGATTTCATCATTGCCTTGAGTGAGGGACTGCTCTTTGGATCCATGACTGCTTTGTTTTCCTTGTATTTGGAAAGCGAATATCTCTGTACTTAACCATTTATCTTATTTTTGTCTGTCAGAATGTCCAACCAGAAGATAATGCTCACTTGTCTTACTCTTCATAGGTGTCTGAAATTTGAGTTGATAGAAATGTTAACTCAGCATTGAAGGTAGAGAAATTGAGTATCTGTAGAGATTGGTTCCAGGATTTCGAATGAATTACAAGTAGGAGATGCTCATATTCCTTATATAATATGTTAGAGTTTGGGAATAAAACTAGGTGCATCTTCTTAGACACTTCAAATCTTCCAGATTACTTACAATGCCAAATAGATATAAAGCTGTAAAAACAGTTAATGGTTAAGCATTATGTGAAAAGAAGTCTATATGCAATGAGTTCAAATTCAATTTCTGTATCTTAGTAATATGATGGACAATTAGTTGACCCAGAAATATGCAATATCTAGCAATATGAAGACCCAAAGAGGCAAATGACACATATTCTTTCTCATTTGAGGTTCTTAGCCCCAGATCTTCAGATCTGAGTATAGTATTCACCCCTCATCAAGAACACACAACTTTGCCACAGGTGGAAACTATTACAGAATAATACAGCCAATCAAACACATCCCAGATGCAGTTGATACATCTACAAAAACAATCCCACACTAAAGGCTTGGGGAATAAAGAGGGACTAGAAAGACTGGAAGGGTCAGAGGATTTGGGAATTTGTTGTGAGGTTGTGTCTCCTAGTAAGTTCATAACACCCAAAAGGTCTCACTAACATGGCTACCCAAATGAGAGCTAAACTAGGACGAACCCAGAGAAAAGCCCATGAGGCCTCAAGTCTACATACAGCAATACAGGCAACTGGGGGAAGCTGGGAGTAACAAAGAAGGGACGAGCACATGAATTGACTATCAGGGCCAAACAGTCCCATACATACATACAGACCAGTAACATTATAACATACATTCAAGTAAAATACATTCAAATAACATTACACACTAAACAGGTTATATTTAGGACTATATGTGTATTACATACGTGTGTGTGTGTGTGTGTGTATGTGATTGTTGTAGAGAATGGGATGGGGATGGGTCAATGTGCAGGTGTGGATGGCAGTAGGGGAGGAATGTTATATTTATTATAATCTCAAAATATCATAATAATAACGTTCACAGAGCTAATATTACCACAAGTTATTATTCTGAAACCTCCCATATCATTTTCTGAAAACATTTGTAAAATGGAGGACATTCTCTTGAGCAACAACAATAAATACATGGAATCTGCATTGGACCAGAGAGTAAGAGTTTAATGTCTTACCCTAGCATCTGAAGACCGTTTTGCCCATCTATTAATAGTGACTTCTGTAGTACAAATTGAAGACAAGAATTCAAGGTTTTATACAGTTTGGGGTCAAATTTGAAAAAAGCAATTGTATTGACTAATAGAAAAAATTATGTGACGTTTTTGCCTTTTCTCAGGCTATTTGCTCCCTTTAGCATGTAAGGAGTGTTATTTTGTGTTTTTGTCTGTTTGTTTTATTTTGTATACTAATGGAACACTATGACACAGAAAATGACCACGATTAACTAATTATTCAGTAGTAAATTCCCAAAATAATATCGACCTCACTAAGTGACTTAAATTCTGAGTCCTCACTCAAATATATTAAAAGTACAAATCTGCCAATGAGAAAACCTTCTTAATTTGCAGTATCATGCATGCAATAGTGTGTGTGTGTGTGTGTATGTGTGTGTGTGTGTGTATGTATGCATTTGTGTGTGTGAGTAAGAGACAGAGATACAGGGAGATGCACATGTGGCATGAAACATGCATGGAGGTCAGAGCACAGCTTCATTGAGTCAGTTCTCTCCTTCCACTCAGGTCCTCAGGCTTCCACACCAGGTTAGTGCCTTTACCCACTGACCCTTGTGTTATTCATTCGTATATGTATACTTATTCATGCAATGCATGCTTCGATGGAGACACCATTAGTAGGAGGTCTACAGGGTGAGAGTAATACATCCCTTTTATATATTCTACCATGGCGTTAAACACATGATTTTTTCTAGAAAATAATAGTTTCTTGATAAGCAATTAAAGCAGGTCAATAGCATGTCAATCCTCTTATTATTTCTCACAATCACATTTTTTCCATTTCTTCCAAAGAAAACATGTAATCTGTGTCTTTATCAAAACAGTGTAAAATCTGTGACTTTTATATCTTATTTACTGTTTTCCTCCACTGTGGCCTTTTAAAATAATAAATAAAGTTTATAAAACAGTAGCTGAAGTTAAATTCTTATTTCCTTACCAATACAAGTGCCAACTGAAGCTGCTTGATATCTACAGTCATATGATTTGTCATGGTACATATTAAACATATAAATACTTGGTATCTAAATCAGTAATATGCCACAACTCAAATGAAATTACAATGACTGTACGTTCTCAAAACTAGTATTAATTCACAGATTTTAAATGTGAAAAGAAATCATTAAAATCTTGTGAATATACATTTTTAAAACTATCTCAGGAGTCCAGGATAGTATTATACTGTCTATGTATCCATGGATGACCATGACTTCCTTATTCTCTTGCCTCAATGCCTTGAGTGTGTGGGAGCATTCTTTCTGCTTGAGTTTCAGGTAAACCCTATCAGTTACCCAATTATGATGACTTAAGTATGAAAAAGCAACCAAAGATATCTAGGCATGTGTACAACTAACATCAGGACAAAGAAAAGATAATGGGAGGTGGGATATTGCTGACAAAACTGCTACTGTACAGAATGTGTAGATTTCCTTAATCTATAATAATTCATTTGTTCGTAGAGCACTGCTCCATGCTCCAGTTATTCTACTGCATCCTGGAACTGCATAGCAGGGGGCCTGATTCATTCTTTCCTCTCCAGCTTCTCATTCAGCCATGGGTGTCTGTACTATGTGCATACTGATGACTCTCTCCTGCATTTCTCCACCATCTCCTCTTTTAACTACGTGCCTCCACAAATCTCCAAGTCTCATATGAATCCACACTTGATTTTCTAAGCCTTTCCACTGTCTGTAAATGCCCTGGACTATTTCCCCAAGTCAAACAATGTCCCATTTGATCTTTGATATTCTACCTTTCATATTGGACTCGCATCAAAAAATCTTCCCTGAGACAAGGGTTATCTCCTTTTGTGAGCTACCTTTGTTAAGGCTCTTGTGCTTTCTCTCTTGGCATAAACTTGGAGCTTCTTTTCCTTCTCTTGGAATTCAGTTTGATGAAGAACTAATGTTGTTAGAATATCAAAAAATCCTTCAGTTATGGCTAAACTTGTCAGGATGAAAAACTCACTGGAACTTGCTTTTGAGGAATGACATAGAAGGAAAAATGAAAAATAATATGCCCAGTGTTCATTCCTCATACTTTCATCTTTCTACCTGCTTCAGCAATGATACCAGGAACTCAGTTTAGTCAGAAACCCCTGGTTCATGATGTGCTTTGCAGGACTAATATATAGCTTTAAAATTTTAAAGTATATTAACATGCATAATAGGAACTAATCAGAATAATAATATAAAGATCAAATATTGGAATGAGATGATAATGAAGATTAATGGAATCATCATATTAAGGCTATCATTATGAGAATAAATTATGTAATTATTAGAAATTGAAGTACAGAGACAGAGACTCCCAGGAAAATTTATAGAGTGAACCTGAACAAAAGAAAAGCAAAAATCTCACTAGCTTTTGCCTCTTGAAAGTTATTTAAAATGGAAGAATTTGTCAACATGCAATCTGTGTAATCAGAATTCCATATAATTATATATGTGTTACAAGTGTCAATCTATAAATACTAGGACACAAGAAGATTGTTAATTTTCAAATAAAAAATGTAGCAAAATAATATTATTTCCTCATTAACTGTATTTAGAAACACCAAATAGTTCATCTTGGGCATCGCATACACACACACACACACATACACAATTACTTGATCACCAACACAATCATTTTAAATAAATTTTATAAAATTTTGTTCACATACAAATATTTCACATAAATACAACACATTTCTATACTAATTGGAAAATTAAAATAATTATTAGCAAATTTACATGTCTGATTTTTGGACACAGAAAAAGTAATAGGTGACAAAAATCTATTTGCTCCCTCTGTTCTGTTCACACACTAGGAAACAACTCATGATCCCATAAACTATATTATGCTAAGTGTTAGACTTCATTCTGCTACAAAATTTTCACTGAAGATCATATACTGTAAAAGAATTCCTTCCTATGAGTGTTTAAGCTTGTATGTCTGTGTTGTGAGAAAACCTGAGTCTGACTCAAAAGTTTCTCTAGCCATAGCCTTGTTTAGACCTGTCTTGCGAGTTTCCTTTCTGCACAGAAGCCATCTAAGTAGGTAAACTGTCAGCGGATTTCACGAGCATCACAGCACAGATAATTAATAAGAGAAGTGGCTAAGGGCACACCACTCAAAGATTTATTTGACCATCTCAAAACTTTTAATATTCTAGGTAAAAAGTATTTCATTTATTAAGTTTGTTAATAAACATTATAAGCATTACCTCCCAAACATTGCTTTATCTGAGGTTTAAAGACACATGACAATGGGGAAGTACTATTTTGAATGATAAAAATGACCCATTAATGGCAAAAATGCATAGTACAACACAATAGATAATGGAGATATAATAGCCTTACTCTACAGTTAGGAAAAAGCATTTAAATTTTAAGAGTTTTATTTTTTAAGCTAACAAAGCATATTCTAGATCCCTAACACATATTCAGAAAATACCCATAGTTGTTTTAATTGCAGCTATTTTATATTTCATATTTAGAAGTTCAAGGTAATTGATTTTTCTGTTTGCCCTCCCTCCACTCCTCCGATCCCTACTCCCCCTTCCCCTTTCCTTAGATCAACTCCTCCTCTGTCCTCTGTTTCCCTTCAAAATACAAAAATAAAAAAAAAAGAATAACTCTCGCAGGAATATCAACCAAACCTGGCCTAAAAAGATATAATAAGGGTGGGTACAAACTCTCATATCATGGTTAGATGAGGCAACATATAGGAGGAAAAGTGTTCCAAGTTTAGGTGCAAAGGAGTCAGAGAAAACCCCACTCCCAAAAAGAACACCAAGCTACACAACCTTATGTTATAAGGACAGGACCAAGCTCAGATGCATACAGGGTCTATGTTTGTTGCTTCAGTGTCTGTGAGCCACTATGACCCCTGCTCAGTTGATTCTGTAGCCCCTTATCTTGTCGTAACTTCAACCTTTCTGGCTCCTACAATCATTCCTTCCTGTCTTGGAGCCAAACATGACTGGCAGGAAAAAAGAAAAAGAACTCAATGAAATGATACCTATATGATATTCTGCTATACTCCCATGTATCCCAACCAAAAGAAAATGACTAGTATTTTGAAGGTCTCTGAGTGTTTTTCTATCAACATTCTTTATAATTAATAGCAGAGCTGTCCCAAGAGAAAAGAATGTTGATAGAAAAACACTCAGAGTCTCTTGGGACAGCTCTGCTATTAATTATAAATCATGAATGCCTGGATGTTCATTGCTATATGGGCTTCTCTATAAGTGATAGATGGCTTATTTCATGTTATATGTAAGAAAAGAAAGTGTATGCTTTTTTCTTCTTTCTGAATTCTTTAACAAAACATTTTGTTATGAAATGGATACCCATTGCTTCCTGCCAAAGTAGAGTGAATGAAAATTCCTGGAAGAAAACCTGTGTCTAAGAAGAATTATTGATTAAAACAAGAATAATATTGGGCTTGGGATATTGCAAAATATAGAGGCTTATTATCTTATCTTGGCATAGCTGTAGACCCCATAATAGTATTCTTTATCCATATCTATTTCAGAATTAACATCCTGAAACTAACAGGTAAAACCTTTGAATATCTTGTACCTCAGGAGTATACTAGATTCCACCAACTAAAAACTTGCAAAGTCATCAGATAATAACAATGGAAATGTTTCTCCCATGTTGCTTGTAGCTATTTCTTTGATGTTCCCATCAATGTATTTTAAACTTGCCTGGATTTCTGAGTTCTTTGTTCAGTAAAACAATAAAACATCATGAAGCTGCTTCCATATTGGAACATGGAATTTGGGCCTCTCTAAATCTGTGTCCCGGGGTCATGTTCACTCAACATGTCTCCAAAATAAACTACTGATTATTCTCCTTAAGGTGATAGCTTTATTTTTGTAGTCAGACTGGCTTTCTCATCTTCACAAGCATGTTGTATATAACTATATAAATATATTGTAACAATTCCTTCTACTCATAAACAATGAAGTTATTTCTAATTTTTTTTGTTACACAATAGAGTTCCTTAGATGTTTTTGAGACATATCTATTCATCTTCATGCATCTAGTCTGTGGGTAGGTAGAATAAAGATACATTCCATCTTTTTTTTTACATGTCCAGACAATTTCAGAATAATTCCTGGATGTTTTTAAACTTTTTGGGGATTCTGTTGAGTCAGCTAAGAAATTGTCAACTATACTGCCTTTTAATTTGATTATGAGGAGGCCTGGAGAGATGGCTCAGCAGTTAAGAGCCCTGTTCCCTCCCTGCAAAGAACCCAGGTTCAATTCCCAGTACCCAAATGTTGGTTCATATATGTCTGTAACCACAGTTCCTTGAAATCCAATGACATTTCACAAGCAAAACAAAAACACAAATACACATTAATTTGATTGGGATAAGGTCAATTACTGAGATTAAAAACCTAGGATGTAGCTTGGTAATAGTAGGCTTATAAAAATATGCCTGGCCTTGGGTTTGATGATCAGAAAAGAAATAATGACAATGCTAATAGTGATAATAAATTGGGTACATTGTGTTAAGCATATTGTCCAGTTCTGTCAAGCATATTGTCCACTTGAGTTTTGGATAAATTTCCTTTAAAAATAACGGAATGCTAATTTCATTCATGTGTGCAAGGTAACATGATCAATGGAGTCTCTATGTGTTTGTGTTGCTCTGTTAAACTGGATGTAGGTAGTCTGTTGGTGGCCATATCTGCAAATAAGATAACTAAATATTTACATTTCTTGGGTAGTAACCTTCTAATAATTGAATGTGTGAAACATAGCTCCATTCATTAACGTGCTTTTAAAATTCCTGTACTTTATGTTAGTTTTTTAAAGAACCATCACCTAATCTTTAGTCCTTTAGTTGTTCCCAATGTATTTTGAACCCCAAACAAATAGACCTGGCACTGAAGATCACCAGAATAAAACATGGTATTTTTGTTTGGTTATTTTGGCATGCTAAGTAGCACTATTTTGTAGCATTAGACCTGGGACCTGGATTTGATATGAACATTTTGTGAGTATACTGTATAAGATAGGTGGACCATATATACTCAGAAAATACTTGTATTGACTTCTTCTATCATTGCTCACACGAGGCCTTTAATTCCTTTCTCAGTTTCGGCTAGATGCTAACATTATAAATTCAAACCCTAAGACCGTTTGAAAGCAGTTAAGGTTCTGAAATTTCCTGTGCAAAACACAAGATATTTATACCCCCTAATTAGAGTCCAGGAAGACACGTTTCTTTGACATTTCTTTTTGTAGGCCAGCAGGTTATTTTTCACTGGCTTCTGTCTTTGAGAGGGTGCATTTCAAGGTCCGTTGATGTACATTTGAAGTTCTCTGTCCCTCCCCTCTACCTTGCAAGGGTCCCAGGCTTTTGTTTTTCCTACACTGTCCTAAAATACATGTCTCTTGTTAAGGAGTCTGAAATGTCCCTCAGGGCAGACACAGTTCAACACCTGCTTTTCTGCTTTTCAACTTTCTTGTTATTTGGGGCTTTGGGAAATTTCTTTTCTTTCTTGAAATGTAGCTACATCATTAAAACAATTTCATTACAACCCATCCTGTATTTATAGGACTTGTTTAAAGAGGTTTCTCAAACCATTTTATCTGTACTTCTTGAAGATGTTGGTTGTTTATCAGTTTAGCAAACACAGTGCCTATTTCTCCCTGTATCCAGATGGAAAAACAGAGTAATAAATCATAAAGGAGTTATTAGGACTAACTTGGATAAATGGATCAAATCCAAGAAGTGGCTAAAGCTAACTTCTCTGCCCCTCACCACACACACATACCCACCCACCCCCCACCCACATACAATATTATACACCCTAGTATTTAGTCTTCTGGAGCCACATAGTTTCTATGGAACTGGGAAATCCATTCACTGGGACCTTTACTTTGGTGTACATTTAAAGATATCAACAGATTTCATTTGAGCTACCCTGTTCTTCCATTTCTGAACTGCAGAAACAGGGGCTCCTACAACTTTCTTCTTTAGTGGTACTACTCCAAAGTCTCTAAGTTTCTACCATACTTTTCAATTTCTTGTTCTGCTATACTCTTTCCTATATAGGCTCATCCAATTATCCCCAATGAAAATCACATTGAGTGAACTGAAAGTGTTCTGGGATGAATTACTGCTTAGTTTCCCAAAGAACCACATTTACTGTTATATCTGAAAGAGACACACTCTACAACAATGTTTCTCTACCTCTTTATTTTTAGCCTTTAGTACAGTTCCTCATGTTGCCGTAGACTCCCAACCATAAAATTATTTTTGTTGTTACTTCTCAACTATAATATTTATTTTTTATTTGGTTTATAGAGATAGAGTTTCTTTGTCAAGCTCTGGCTGTTCTGGAACTCACTGTGTGGTTCATACCAGCCTTGACCTCATATTCACCTGCCTCTGCCTCCCAAGTACTGGGAATAAAGGTGTGTGCCACCAATGCCATGGTCACAGCTGTTATTTTGCTACATTTCTGATTTATAATATGAATATCTGTGCTAGACTGAGAACCTCTGCTCTACCATTATGAATCATCTAACAGTGAACACAGATGCAAACTGGCACATCCTTGCTTGCCATAGGTCCAAACATACACTGTAGATACCATATCAGAGTTTTTGATCAGTGCCATCTTCTGACTAGAAATCAGTGTTTCTTCAATATAGGGAGCATACCTAGAGGGCACAAATCTATGGTGGACTTTTCACCTTCAAGACATCATTAAGCTGACAGTCATACTTACACAGGCATTTGGGTTGTAGTTTGTGAAGGATAGTCTTTTTGATGTTACTTCGCATCTAAATTTGCCAATAGATTGTATTTTGAGGACTACTAGAGTATATTGTCTTATTATCTATACCTAAATTAAGACTATACCTTGGTGATATGTAAGTATTTCCAAGTATTCACCTCTGTAGACTTTCATTAGTCCTTTGAGAGTTTTGTTCAATATTTTGATCATATTTATTTGACCTACCCAACTCCTCCCAGATCCAACTCTACTTCCCTATCCAACCGAATATATTCTTAAAAACAGAGTGGTTTAGTGGTGGTGTCAAGGCCAGCCTAGTTTGCAGAGAAAAAGACAGTCAAGGCTACGCCAAGAAACCCTGTCTTAAGGAAACAAACAACAGGAAATCTATCAAGGCAGACTTGTACTGTCTATATATACTTGCATATATGGTCTTCTACTGGATCACAGAGGATTTAACAGGCAGTTTCGTCCTAGAAAATATTGACTATCCAGCTCCACGTAGCTTATAATGACCAATAGCATCTTAGCTAGGAGTGGGGTTGCAGGTCCAAGTCTCACTTTTCATTCTGGGATATGGTCTGATTTAACCTGGTTCAGGTTTAATGCAAATTTTCCCACATATATGAGTTCATATTGCAGCTACTGTCTCCAGTTCTTATACCTTTTCTCATGATCTGTACATCTTGGAATGTGTGGACACAGTATAAACATAGATACATACATATGTACATACATACATACATATTCCTTTTAGGTCTGAGAATTATACAATTCTATTTTATACACCTTGGACAGTTATGAGTGTCTGTGTTAATTGCATGTGCTAAAATAGAAAATTTTCAGAATGGGGTTGTATGATGCCCTGGTATATGAGAATAGTGGTATGTCATTAGAAGCATGTCCATTAGGCAGAAGATTACTAATTAGTTCTCCTCTAGGACTAGTGATCTGTCTATCTATAGGTTCTGGGCTTAGCAATGCTACCAGGTATGGGAGAGTTTTCTATTGGTCCCTTTTCCTCTACAATGTCTTATAGACATTATTATAGCCCACAGGGTTCAGAAGTGGTTATGACAGATGCTCATTTCTCTTGTCCAGTAGCTTTCACCACTATTAACACTAGGCAGTAGGTATGAAACTTCTGGGTCACTGTCAGCTGATTTCTCTGTGTTCTATGACTCAAGTATGTAGTGTCTTACCATCAAGCTCTGGATGGTAACCAAGACCAATGGCAATGGCTTCTAAAGTATGGGGGAATCTAAGGCACATCTATGGCACTTGTGGCACATCTACTTATCACTCTCACTTAGGCACCTTTCACTTTGTGGATAATTCATAGACTATACATTAAATCCTCATCTTTTTTTCCTGATTCATACTCTACTTCGTTTGTTTGTTGGAATTTAATCTGGAGACTTGTATATGATCTTCAGCATCTCTACCACTGAGCTATGTCCCCATGCCTTGACTTGTTGACACACAGCCTCTCACTCTGTATCTTAATACTAGATGAAATATTTGGTCTTCTTGCTCTGCTGTTTTGTTAGTCCTCAGATTGGAGGCATCTGCCTCCATTCACATCTACCTACTATTTTTAATTAAATTTGTTTGTATGTTCCATAATAGTGAAACGCACCGTAATAGATCCTCCAATTGCATCCAAACAATTGTCAATTATATTGTGCTGTATTTTGTGTATGTGCAGATATGTTTGGACATATATATATATATATGTGTGTGTGTGTGTGTGTGTGTGTGTGTTTGTGTGTGTGTGTGTGCATCTCCTTGTTCTAGTCTATTGGTAGAAGACTATCTAAAACTTGTAGAGTTTTAACAGAAGAAATAAGATCTCAAAACAACCAAGAATTTCATGAATGTTTTTCATAGTCAGTTTTTCTACTATCACAGAATCCACATTACAATTAAGATTATAGGCAAAGCAAATATTTTTAGGTCATTTCTTTGAAAGCTGGAGCATACAGAACTGAGAGGCCACATGTATGAAGGTCTTTGTGCTAAGACATAACAGGATTGTGTGTAATCACAGTAAGATAAATACGAAATATAAGGGTCAGATATAAGTTGTTTTAGGAAGTTGCCCCACAAAATTAACATATTTTGACTTTAATGAATTCATGAAGACGTGGGCCTCATGGCATAATAACTTCTTAGCAGTCATATCTTATAAAGCCCTTACAATGACAAGGAAATTTAAACATGAATCCAGAAGGGTATAAACTATAGTAACTGTTAAACAAATGTAAGGTAAGCTACAATGAATTTTTGTATCTGTCACCCTAAAACAAACATGTCAGTCTGATTAACAGAGATTAAAATGTTCATAAAAATTAGTTTTTCACTAGCAATATGACCTTAGCTGCCACTGAACTATACTACAATGTATGTATTACAGAAATTTTATTTCTACAGAAATGAAAATTTTGTTGTTCACAAATTGTAAAGAGATAACTAAGTTCTAGGTTCCATTCATGTGTATTAGTAATATGAAAAGGAATCAGATTTATCCTGAAGACTAGAGTATTAATACAACTCAAATATCCTCTCTATATTCTTTTCACTGAGTGTGTCACATTTAGACATTTCTCAAGCCATGTTTGCTCCTTCTGAAAATTCATCTTTCTGCCCCCTTCGAAACTAACTAACATGAATTTGAATTCAATATTATGATTTACAAATCATTGGCATTCTTCCATCATGACAACATATGAAGCTTTTTCTAGCCAAAGAAATGCTTGTATGATCTAGAATTGGACCCAAGCTGTTAAAGAACATCCTTGAAATCACAGTGTGATTAAAATAAAAACACACCAGTGTTAGTCTTTCTTCTCTGCAGCTTATTCTCTTATCACTTAATAAGGAAGTTTTTTTCTCTACCACCAAAGCACTGCTGTACAACAAATTATCCCCAGAGTGATATTCTTTGTATCTTTGGTCAAGAGGACTACATCATTTGCTTTTGTCAAATACAACACATTGATAAGTCTGAAAAAATGCTGTGGTTTATGAGTGTAGACCCTTCCAGACAAGATACGAGTTTCACTCTGGTGTCTTTCTGTCCATCTCTCTCTACTTATAGTTCTGGCAATCTGTAATGAAGGAGGAAGTTGAGTGCCTCTGTCAGTCTGCACTGGCTAATCTTTGACATTTTCAAGAATGACATAGTCACTTCCCATTTGCTGTGCCTGTGGGGACTCCATTAAGAGAAGCCAGAGATTTATGCTCCTCTACAAACGTCTTCTAACTTTAAAAAAACAAATGACACCTGTCTGGTGGTTCACCATGTTGGATAATTAATGTCATAATTTTTGCAAACAAGGGACTGACTCACCCTTTTCCATCTTTCTAAGGGCTCTTGGGTGATAGCAAGGTGGAACTTTATTCTGCTCTATGTCATAGAAACAGGCACGCTTATAATGATGTTATTGAGTGGACATTTGGACCTGTCCACTGGGCATTGAGCTCCAGCTCTGCCATCTGAGGACATACAAATACCACTGAACAAATCTGTGAGCAATGAGCTGAGAGCCCTATTGAGAAACTGGCTCAGGCTACAGAAACTAATTTAAAGAACTTCCATTTTTGTCTCTTTTGGCCAGTAAGTAATTACTGTAATCCAATGTAAACTGAAATCAATAAATAGTCACATAAAACTTTAACTGCTATACTTGACCTTGCCTAATTTACAGGGGAAAATAAAATCTCCTATGGGGGAAAGACGCTACATGAGATCATGAATATATACTCGAATTTAATATTTAAAATGTTCTCTTGCTACTTCATTTTAAGTAGCTGTGTATATCAGATTAAAATACCGTTTCTAATTGTAAAGAACAAGGTATTAATTCAAGGACTGCATTTAAAGTTAGAAATCCAAACACTCCACAGATTTTTTAAATGCAAATTATCTTATTGGAGCAATATTTTCTTAGACATCATTATTAGTCATTAACAATGTAGGCTCTGGAGTTCTGATTGGATTCATGTAACAATTTGATGATTTATGATTTATGGCAGAATAAAACAAGAAAACTATAACAAGCTTTGCTAGCCATCTTTCAATTATTAAGTGAAGGTGATATAAATATATGCCATAGAGCATTTTTAAAGATTAGAAGTTTGAAGACATCACTAAGAACAATGCTGAGCACACAACACGGAAAATCAATACAAATACTAATCTATTAATACTATTTTTCTGAAAGTATGGGCTGTCAGGATTTAAAATATGTGGGTTTATGAACATAGGCCAAGAGACAACATTTAGCAACTTGTCTTTGATAACACAAAAGGTAAACAGAACTATTATTTTAGGAGGAGAAAGATACACTCTGCATAGCAATCTCAACTCACTGTTACACCATCTGAAATACCTAAACAGTCAATAAAATTTGCAAAGCTAGATAATCATTCATCTAATATTGTTTCTCACATGTGTGCTTGTTTTTAGGAAGGCATACACACAGAAGGTAATAGATTTACCAAAATGATTAAAGTTTTGGCCCATGTGATGTCTATTGTAGTGGGGGCTAACTGATAGATAAGACATCCAACGTTACTTCTGTGTGATGAAACATAATACTTTGCTATAGCCAAAAGTTTCTATAGTTTGGGGGGTGGGATTGACTTGGATCATCCAGAGACTTGGCGAGAATTTTATAGATTAAGTTTCTGCTCTCCAGGGGAGCTTACAATTTGAACAGAGAAGGAAAATGGAAGTAAATGTTGAAGAAGTATTTTATTGTATATACAAAAGGAAGACATTAAGGAATATGTAAACAGAAAGGAAGATAAATGCTTTAAAATTTAGATGGTAACATTGCTGTTAATTAGAAAATTAAGGTAAGGATTGCTGTGCTTAATTCATTAGGAAGCTACTGCTACTGGGCCTCTGAAAGAGGATAGTTGCTTTTGGATTCTTATGTAACTACAGAGATGGGTAGAGTTTTAAATTACACATTTAAAATAATTATTAACATTGAATCAAGAAATGCAGTACATGTGTTTTGTAGCTATTTCTTCAAATTTGCAAGTGCCCTCTATGATAGCTTAGAGAAGTGTGAAAGCCAGAGTGAGCTGATGATACAAACAAGTCTCAGGATGTCCATGAATTCTACAATGCTCTGGAGAATCAGAAAGCTATAGTATTACAAAGGGCCTTCTCGCCAGGCGATGGTGACACATGCCTTTAATCCCAGCACTCTGGAGGCAGAGGCAGGCAGATCTCTGTGAGTTCGAGGCCGGGCTGGACCGACAGCCTCCAAAACAATACAGAGATACCCTGTCTTGTAAAACCAAAAAACAAACAAACAAACAAACAAAAACAAAGGGCCTTCTCAGAAGATCTATAACCTTTTACTTTTACTTCTGAGTAGAAGTAATTCTTTTCTATGAAGTATTATAATTCTATAAATAAAGTTTTTGTGCTCTGCCCAGCCTGGTGATGACATAGGTGTTTTTGAGTCAGTCATACTCCTGCATATACTTCTAATACACTCATTGATTCAAGCAAGACAGAGTCAGGTAAAATAATTTTGCTGATTTATCATTAGTGTCATCTCTCAGGTTAATAGATGTTTGCTCACATTTCCCCAGGAAAAGTCAAGAAACCCATTGCTGTTGTAGTTGGGAGAATGGAATTGTTATTATTGTTACACATACAAAGGTTACCAGCTTGAAAAATATCCCAGGTGCTAATGAGCTTGCAGAAAACAAGTCAGGAGTGAGAACCAGTTCATAAGACCTGGAAGATACTCAAATTGATTTAAGAAGCAGACAAATATTATTAACTTGCGTGTGTATGGAATTCAATGCTTTTTCTCCCCAAAATGTATATTTAAAAGGGAATGGAGAAGATTGATCACCTACAGAGAGAGAGACAAGGTAATCACATTTAGACTATACTGTAGGTAATTCATTGACAGAGAGGACCATAGTGAACTTTTCTGTCTTCTGGTGCAAAATATTTTCTATCTTCCCCAAGAGGAAATTTTACATAGTCAATAGAAATACATCAATAATATAAAAATCTCTCCTAGTGCTGATTTCTATATAATATAAACTCAGTTTCATCTTTTTACAAAAATGTAAAAGAATATATCCTGTTAATTCTTGTTTGTTCATACACTTTTCAGATCTATAATTACAAAACTGTGATAATCATATTCATGTATTTTTAAAATATGAATACTGCTTGGTATGTTTAAAATAACTAAGATAGAGGGTTTTCATTCTTTAATTATTGACACTTGACATATATGATAAAACATATTGTCATTATTCCCTAATACCTAGTTTTTATCTTTGAAATCTTAAGCTTCAAACTCCACCCATATTCCTTGCTGTTTGTAAAAATATGCTGAGTGAAAAAATGTGGAAATTTAAAAAGAAAGGGTTTCCATGAAATTTGTAAATGTAAAGAAAATAGCAGTGAGGCTGAACATCACATAGCATGAAAGTGCTTGATAAGCTTATTTTGGAAACATTAGCATAATGGAATCCAATCAATAGAATCAAATAATTACAGCAAAATCACACAATTCCCATCAGCACACATGTGCTGTACATGTTACACAAATTACTCCCCTGTAAAATGCTTAATTGCATTCTCATGTAAGGCAATTCATCAGAAAATAGGACTATCTCATTTTACTCTTGAGAGCATTTCAGAATTTATCTTACAGTAGCAGCTATAAAGAGTGAAATCTCAATTTCGTTCAAGACCAAGAACTGGCACATGGAATATTTAATGTGTCACCACCTTCCAATTCATATACTGCCTGGCCTCAGAGCTTTAGGGGAAGATTTAAAGGACAGAAATATAAGGAAGTTTCCAAATGAGAAACTGGGTAGTAATACCAAGAAGAAAAAAGGACATTGAAATGACCATTTACTTGCTTTTAAAATTTTCGATGTGTGTTTATATAATTGTTAAATTAAACCAAATACATTGCTTCAATAGTAAGTATTTTGGAAGAACCATAAATACCTTAGAGATGCTTTTTAGCATCAAATAATTCCATACCAATTCATGTATCTATATTAAATTTGTTAGTTTATCAGGCTCCTTCTGCCATTCCAGTAGATTATGCCTAGGGGTACTAAGGAAAGTACTTCACATGAGCCAGAGACCTATTTACTTTTTTCAACATCTACCAGGAAAAATATTTATGAATAAAATATTGCTGTTATCACTAGATTGAGCCCAAAGTCAGAGAACTGAAGGTTTTTCTTGTGGATTCCCTCA
Organism: Mesocricetus auratus; assembly: GCF_017639785.1. Taxonomy (NCBI): domain Eukaryota; kingdom Metazoa; phylum Chordata; class Mammalia; order Rodentia; family Cricetidae; genus Mesocricetus; species Mesocricetus auratus. The sequence goes on along the minus strand of NW_024429207.1, from coordinate 4,417,403 downwards.
ATGGTGAACTTTATTTTTCCTTCTGTTCCCATCATATATAATTTATCAACACCTTATAAGTTAACAGAATATTTAGTGAATAGCAGCCTCTCCATAGGTTCATTCTTCTAAGTAAAAATAACTATTAATTAATTTAGCCACAGCTTCAAAATGTCATCAAATAAAGCTAATTTAATTACTATTACTGATGGCCACTAGACTCATTAAAATGTTAGTAGAGGTTATAAATATTATATTACTTAATGATTACTAAAAATAACAAATGACAAAATAAATTTTAAGTACAAAACAAAAATGCCCTCAGGTAATTCTTCACAGTTTCAGTGGTGCTGGATATTGTTAGTGTGATATCCACATGCATGGCAGTATGGAGACTTGTGAACAAGGGCAAAACATCCAGTAAAATTCCAAACAAATGCCTTTTGTCTACAATAATCAGCCATTTGCTTCTGAGGAAATTTAGCTAATTATTTCAATACACTAGGAAATTAATGAAAGTCAGAAATATTAGCAAAATTGAAATCCTGTTTTTGGTAGCCATATTTTTCTTAGCAAATGAATATACAGTACTGTATTTTTATCACAGTAAGTGAGTCTCAATGCATTGGAAAATCAACAGTTGCCCTTTTTATGTTTCCATTTTCTGATTTGCCACAATCTAAAGCAAACTGTATATGCTTCTAAGCTATTTCATGAATTGAAATTAATTTTTTTATATAGTGGGCACATTTGGAGCCATTTTAAACCTTAGCTTAATGGTTAATCTGGAGGACGACTCCTCCAGAATATTGGGGGTAAGTAAATATATAAATGGCATATCTTTATTAACCTTTAAACATTATTAGATACTTGATATTCATTTGGTTATCAGCTCTTCTGTTGAATACATAAGCATAAACAAAAGTGGTATTTATCACTCCCTTTGGAAAGCTCATAGCATGAGGTCCTGCTTCTGTGTCTCTACTTGGGCAGTAATACAGGAAGGCTTATATTCCATATTCTCCTTATCAAAATACAGAAACAGCCAGACACTGTGTTGCACTCAGGAAATTAATGTGGGATGATCTTGAATTTAAGGCTAGTCTGGGATAGATGGTAAGACAATATCTCTAAATAGAAAAAAAAACTGATGTTGAGAAATAGATAATTTTTAATGTATTGGGTTCTAGTGACCATTTATGTCATGTTTTGTATTACAACTGTTTGTTTAGAGTAGCTGGTGATTTTCCTTGCTGTACTATGCTAGATACAGTAGCACGGTTCTGACTTGTGACTAAGCCAAGACTTGATCTATGTCTTTGATGTTCACTAGCTTTGCCAAATGGAGGCAGTTGGAATACATGTAGTCAGCACACACACTGTGAGATGCCTGTCTGAGCTGGCCTCTCTCTATTCCACCTTATTTCTACCTTTCTGCTGTTTGTTTGTTTGTTTGTTTTGGTACTTCCAACCCTCTATATAAATACTCCCATCTTACTCCTTCCTAACCAGGGCTGCCAAACTTGTTTCTCTAACATTTGCTATAATAGCTACCATAGTTACAAAGATGAAAACTTCCAAAAGGAAGATATGGTAAGGCTTTTAGTCAGATTGTTACACTTAAGATGTCCTGAAATGTTTAATATGTGTGTCCTTGGAGGATATTTTAAGTGAGTAGAACTGTGGCCTCAAAGGGGATTGTAGGAACCCAATGATTTTTGTTTTTGTTGTTTGTTTTTATGTGTGTGTTTTGCTTTTGCTGTTTTGTTTCCTACTCTGAGGTGAATGGCTGGTTCTGAAAAAAGCTTCTACCATGATGCTGACTTAACATACACAAGAGCAATAAGAACAAATGACAGTGGAGTAAAACCTTCACAATTGCACAGCAAGGTAAATCGTGTGCCTTTATAAACTGATTGTCTCAGTCATTTCCTAGAGTGATAGAAAGCTGAGTCACAATATTTTCTCCCAACATTTCACTGAGTTGCCTCATCAGTCAGGTGTAACTTACTAGATTCTGTTCAGGGAATTTTAGATGAAGAATTCAATGACCCTGTCCCTCAGACAATTTGGAATGCATTACCCAACACTCTTTTATTCCCATCACTTGTCACTGTCTTCAACTATTTTTTATATTTGCATGCAGGTTTAATATGTTTCCTTCTAGCATGTCAGATCTTCAAAGGCAGAAGCTATTTCTGTCTTGTGTGCTGCTTCAGCCCCTAAGCTAAAAGTCCATGTGCAATGTGGGGTAACCATGTATGTCTGATGCCTACTGAGAAGCTATGAAGATAAGGGAATAGAGGAACAATTTTTTCACTGTGTTATCTTGGACTGTTGTAGCTACCTTTAGAAACACATTTTAATGTCTATACATGAGCTACCATTGCTTTCATCCTCTATGAAACTCTCCAGTTTCAATCCATTTGTCTTCACCTGAAGAGAATTTTAATAACTCAATTGTCCTAAGCTCCCCTGTAAAAAATGTTTCACACCAGCTGCACAAAACTGCTGAGAGGAAAAATCATATCGCATACTTAAAAATATATTCAAAAGGTCCTTACCAACTAAATAAGGACTACACTACATTAATTAATTAATCTATAAATAATAGGTATTGTGACTTCCACAAATATTTTAGAAGATATTTTTTACCTGCTAGTTAGACTTTATTTTTTGTTTTTTTATTTTTATTTCTTTATTATTTTAATTTTAAATAGTTGTTTCACATGCCAATCCCAGCTTCCTCTCCTTCCCCTCCTCCCTCCACCCCTCATCATCCTCCCAGTCTCCCACCCTATCGCCACTTCCTTCCACAGAGGGGATATCAGATCTGGCACCAATGAGACCTCTAGTGATCTAAAGGGATGACACCATCTGGCAAGCTAAGCAATAGTGGAGTGACCACCTTGAATGTCCATTTCTGATAATGAACTTGATGTCTATAACCATCCTGGAGCCTTCATCCAGTGACTGATGAAAGCAGAGGCAAACACCCAGTTAAACACTGAACTGAACCCATGGAATCCAGTGACAGAGAGAGAGGAGTGATGAGCAAATTGGCAAAGAATGGGCTGGCAAAACCAGCAGAGACAGCTGATCCGAACAAGTGTGAGAGTCAGTGAGGAGGCCTGGGCAACCTATGGGGCCCTGGGCAGTGGATCAGTGTTTATCCCTGACATACAAACAGACTTTATGTGTCCATAACACAACGATGGATGCTCTCTCAGCCTGGATTCTTAGGGGAGTGCCTGGACCCTGCCCTGAGTAAAATTACAGAAGATAAATTTTAAAAATCTTTTCAGTTATGTTGAAAATGTAACCTTAAACTTGTGTTAATTGATCTTTTATTTGTGATATGTTCATATCATTGTGTAGTAGAACTCTTGAATTATAATAATACATTTCTTAATAAAGAGGTTAGTGATATGTTTTTGTTATCTGTCCACTTACAGGTATTGGGTAAAGAAAGTACAAGGCCATATAATGACACTGTGCAAGAAAAAGGATGTTTAAATCAGTATTTCATTAACACATCCTTGGACAAAACCAAAAGATTAAAAACACTCTGGAATATATGAATTTAGAAATGATAAAATAAGCCTATTTCTAGCTACACTAGAGAGGCAATGGAATTGCAAGCTACATTATGCTTGGCCTACAAGGTGGGCCTTTGAGGATATGGGTAGTTAAATCTCCATGGACCATTTAACAACTGGCCCCCTGTCTCACTTTGTCAGCAAGGATGCTGTACATAATTGTTCACAGCATGAGTCACACTCCTGACTTCTATGAACTGCAATGATGTTTCAACAACTCACTTCATTGGGTCACTGGTCAACCATCAAGTAGGATTTTTTTTAACATGGCCCTGTTTGAAACTGGAGGCAAAGAATAATGAGATATGAACTCGAGTCATGACCAGCAATCATTCTCCTAAGCTATTAAATGGCATAACATACGGCTGTTATTAGCTGAATGGAATGTATGTAACTCAAAATTAAAATCACCACGCAATGAAAATTTGACTTTACATATGGTTTGTTGCTCTGAGACTAGTTTTGCTCCTTAATGAACTAATAATAGAAAACTAACAAAATGTAAATAGGATCATCTGTTTGTTTTCTTGTTAAATAAATTTTGAAGTATGAAATAGCCAAAGTCTAAATTCATGAACCTTTAAGGCACATCTTCAAAAGTATCAAATAATAGCACCATTTCAAAAAAAAAGCAATCTCAATGAATCGGGGCATGTGGGGAGCAAAGATATTCAGCTTAGAACACTATAATTAAACTAAAAGACGCATAAACTACCTATGGACACCCAGTAAACCATTAATCCTGCCAAGCACAAGAGATGTAAGGTTCCAGGTTTTTCATCAATGGATCACCGAAAACATCTGGTATGTACTTGTATGCACAACATATATTAGAGACAAATTTTACCTATGCCCTCTGGCAGTTTTCTTTGTTCTATTTAAGTCTAGAGCTGAGAATTAATTTTTAAAAGCAGAAACACAAACAAATACACTTTTTGCATGATTTATGTGATATTGGGCCTTTCTTAAGGGAATGAGCACCCAAATATATCACCAGAATTTGAGAATTGCCATGGTTTTAATGAAAATGGACCTCTGAGATTCATAAGGAGTGCCATTATCGGAAGTGTTGCCTTGGTAGTTATGTTACGATAGGTGGGCTTTGACGTTTCACAAGCTCAAGTCCGGCCCAGTGTCAATCTTTTTCCAATTCGCCTTCAGATCCAGGTTTAGAACTCTCAGCTACCTCTCCAGCAACATGTCTGCCTGCATGCTGGCATGCTTCTTTCCTTGAAAATGCTGGACTGAACCTCTGAACTGCAAACCAGCCCCAGTTAAATATTTTCCTTTAGAAGAGTTGTAATGGTCAAGGATGTATCTTCACAGGAATAGAAAGCCTAAGACAAGCATGTATACACTGAAATTGACAAAGGGTAGTAATGCATCGTGAAATTGTGGCAAATCGAAGAATGACTTCCTGGGTTTGCAAAGCTTGTAGAAAATCAAACGTGTGAAGAGAGAGATGAGGGATAGTTAATAAATGTTTTCACTTTTTAGTCTCAATGTGTCTTCCTTGATTTAAATAAAAAATTAAGCATTCCTCCTGATACAGGAAAAGCATCTTTCCAATAAGAATTTCATCATTTGATTTCTTTTTTAATGGAATGTTAGGATTATGTGTATCTACCTACCATTTTTCAAGTGTCATTTAATTCAAAATATGCCTGGGTGACATGTTTTGTGGTTGAAAGTTCTTAGATCCCTCAGTTATTGCTTTTGCTTATTTGTTAAAAACAACAATAATTGGGGTCAAACCACGCCAATTCTGAGAATTCCAATTCAAGACCAGGGTTGATATATTTGTATAGAATAAGGTGTGTTGTCATTTAAAATTTTAATTTTCAAAAAATATCTAAGTGGCCTTTTGAAGTAGCTTTCTATTTTTGTGACTTCACTAAGCAAAAGATTAGATAGTAACAACTTGGCCCCTGTACTTTTTAATTCAAGTGATTCTTTCTAGAAGGGCAAGAACTAAAGCCATTAGCAAAAGGGCAAATGCAGGATAGATACAGAGGACATGCAAACCTCTCTGTTTGTATGTTGTGTTATCAAATGTCAGCAAGGTGCTTAAACTAATAAAGGGAGCCAAAGGCAATGCGTGTCTTATCTTGAGGCTGATTTTAGGGTTTTCTTCTAATTTAAAGAAAGGAAAACAAAAGAACACCACATAGAAATATGCATCAAATGGAAAGGCCTATAGTTCCCTTGGGCATCTGAAGTGTTTGCCTTACCTGATTGTGTTTCAGACATATGTGGAGAGAGACTCACAGATAAATTTCAAAGTTAGAGACAGAAACTTGACATTTGAGAGATGAAGAAAGCTGACTTTTCTCAAAGAAAAATGTGTACAGAGGCACAAAAAGAAAGTTATCTTGAACATTTGAATATAAACAATAATAATTATTGTTTTTAAAAAAAGGATGGGCATTTTGAGTTTGAAGTATTCCACAATACTAAATGGAGAACAATAACTACATGAAGCAGGACAGAGCAGTTGGCAAAGACACATAACTACCTTAATACATCACCTTGCAAATCTTAAGTCATATAAGAATTATCTTTAGTTATCAACATTTACATGCAAAGCAATCTAATTTAGCAAACACAGACACATACTCCTGCAAGGGAAAACATCCTGAATGATTTGAATAGGACCTTTACTCAGAAACCACTTTCTTTGTATTACCCGAAAAACGACTTTAATTTGTTTCCAGCTGTGAGTTGGTACTGCGCCCCATAATGGAATCGAAGAGAAGACACATTTGCTTTTGAGTGTCTATTTCTACAGTGCATGTCAGAGTACAACGGATGAAGCACTCATCCATCCACACTGGCTTACAGCAGGGAAGCAACCGTCTTCTCCGTTAAAAGATATTTTGTAGCAGCATTGGGAACAGCTGCAACTACTCCAGAAATGAAACCGTTCAGGCAAAGGGTACACATGTATATCAAGTTCAGATCTGTTTACACAAGTCACAAGCAGAAGAGCAATGGTATACAGATGGGCTACCTTGGCACTCTGGGAAGAAACCCAAAGGAAAGTAGAAGACCATTTAATGAGACACCACAGTGCTTCCACTACTCAAGGCCAGACAAGGCAGGTCGGGCATATTCCCAGAATCCCTGTTATCTCTCATTGCTGCCTGCCTGAGCATCCTCTGCGTGCTTGGCTGACAGGAGATGACAGTTTCAAGATGCCGTCCTATTGCTAGAAATGTGAAATGCCTCACTTGCTAAATCCAAATCTCAGGTAGAAAATAATCAGTCCCTCTAGTTTCCATCTTCTCTATGGAAAGGAGACAAAAAAAATGTTGATCAATTTTGTTTGTATCGTAGCAACATACAGAAAGCAAATCTGAACAAGGTCTTCCGGCTCCTGTCTGATGTCCAACTCAACGTCTGCAAGGCGAGGCAGTCCGCTGAGGACCTGGGGTAATTATGGCTGAGAGCAAAAGGGTGAAAAGGACAGCTCCCAAGGTATTCATCATTTCTTTTGCAGATAATTCACAACCCAGACATCAGCCATTTAAATTAAAAAATCTTTTGAGTGGGCTGGTGAGACAGATGGAATTGTACCATCCCCATGACAGGAAGTTGTAAAGCTGCAGAGACAGCTTTCCAGAAACAAGGAGTGAATGTTACAATATGTTGGAGCAGTCCCTTAGAATAGGGCATGCATCAGATCAGTGCTGCTGTTAAAAGGACTACCTTAACAAGCTCGATTAATTACTTCCATGATTCAAAGTTTGTTAGCCTACTAAGAGATTCTCATGATAGTCTCAATTGTTCTAACCTCTCTACATGTTTAAAGTTAGTTGGAATGGACCCCTTAGAAGTTACTTTAATGTAACCAAGAAGACTAATGGGATGACTAGTTTTCTCCTGGATTGAATCCAATTCATTATTTTTGTTCACACAATTTCATGTGTATAAATACCCATATTTGGATACCTCAGTGTGCACATGGTAGAGACCAGAGGACTTTGCTGTTTCCCCCCTCACTCTTTGTCTTACTGTTTGAAATAGGGGTCTGTTACTGAACTTGAAGTTCACCATTTTTAGCTACATTTGGTGGCCAGTGATTCCTTGCAGGTACCCACCATGCGCAGTGGGAGACAGATTCATATGGAAACCATTTAACTTATGAAATCAGGGAAAGGATCCAAATGCTCAAATTCTTAACAGCTGAATTGTACATGGGAACTTGGCATAGTTGTCTCGGAACACCTATAATCTGAAAATACCCAATGTAAAATATGCTGGAGTGCCTCGAATGAGGGAAAAATAGGAAAACACTGAAGTCTTTTATCATCAAGAAAAAAGTAGTTAATCGTTTGGAAAAGCTGATTGCAATAACAAGTGCTCCTCTTCAATACCTTTCATTTTATAAAAGTATGTGTGATTTTCTCAGGTATAAATAGTCTCATTTATAAGAAGAAACATGGAAGAAACCCCAGTATGAAATCACTTCAGCTGAATGAGGGGCTGTGAAGAACAAATGACTGAGATATGCTAATTTCCCCCAACTAGATGCATTTCCTAGGGAGAATGCTAACCAAATTGTGTAAATAGTATACAAGGAACTGGGGTAAAATCAAACTTGTTTTTCCCTGCTGGCTCAAATTTATTGAGGATGCAACTGTTATTTTGCAGGTGAAACACATTAGCTAAGAAAGGTGCCATTCCTTTCTCTTAATGCACTTGGAATAATTTACAAGCTCACAGCACTCCCCACTGACAGTTCTCCATGAGCATCAGTGTGCCCTGCCCTCAAGCACTGCATCTGTTGAGAGATTGCAGGGATACAGCACTCTTTTTGCTGCCCAGACGTTATTACCCTTGTAAAGACATTAGGGGTCACAATCCCACAAGCAAATGTGGAGGAGTAATTTTCCCAGCCTATGTGTTTGTTTCATCAAAAACTGTAGTTAGGATTTTTTAAAATGGGGTTTAGCAACATTCATACATAAAACAACTCCTAGTAATGAGTGACAGAATCATTTCATTTATTCTGTCTTCGAAATACAGAGAAACAATATCATTTCCCACTATGGTTGGATGTTTTAATTGTATTAGTAAACTCATTATATTTTTATGCCTTTTCTCATGGGAAGTTATGTTATCTGACTTAATTTCATGAGAATTAAAAAGTAGTACGCCTAGAGTACAAGTTCAACTGGTGAGAATTAAGAAAATGTGTGTTTGGTACTTAAGTTACTTTAAAGGGAAGGTTTTCGTTGGAAGGTGTCATCGGATCACCAAGCGTGCTTTCTCGGGAGCTGAGCAGATGTAACAAAGAGATGCTGGTCACTTTAAGTGCAGTAGGAGGAAATAGTCTGAGATTTAGGTAGGCTTTCTTCAACTGGTTTTCGTGTTTCTCTCTCATGCACTTAACCCATTTCTCTGGTGTATCAAATAAAGTCACCTTTAACCTCAGCATGTCGAGGTTTTCCTTTTTCCCATTCAGAAGAACTTAACCTGATGGAGTGATTATCCTGTTATGGCTTGACATTTGGATATACAAATGTATATAGACATGATATGTTTTGATAGCCACAGAAAGGTATGTGCCATCTTGGACAGTGTGAGATCTGCAGCATTACTTTGCAACAACAAAAGGAACTAAGAAGCAATTTTAATCAAACCATGGTTATGTTTTAATCCAAGAAGCTGCCTGTCAAAAGACTCTGAAAATTTTGGCCATGATTGATTGACTGGTTGATATTGAGTTTAACACAACTTTGACTGGAAGGGAGCATAAATCTTTTACATTACCTCAACAGAGTATAATCCACATTTCGGTAACAGAAAAATGAAATGTCATCATCACACCATTCCATTATTTACATCAAGAAGATGTAGATTCCTATTTTTGAATCTCTTCCTCTGTGTCTCTGATAGATGAGGTTACCCAAAAAGATTATTTTAGAAACTACAAAGTAATTTATGATTTTATATATTTATCTTTGTACAGGGCTAATATTAATGCAAATTTAGTTTGATGTTATATCAATAGTTTCCTGATTATAATACTCTAAACATCTAATACTCAATATCCAGTACACAAGCACTACCATTCTTTTTTGGAGGGTGGCATTTTGAGACAGGGTTTCTCAGTGGCTTTGGAGGCTGTCCTGGAACTAGCTCCTGTAGCCTAGGCTGGCCTCAAACTCACTGAGATCTGCCTGCCTCTGCCTCCAGAATGTTGGGATTAAAGGCATGTGCCACCACCACCCAGCCAAACCTACCATTCTTATAAAACCTATGTAAGCATCATTATTATATGGCCACTAATTTTTGTGCTTGTAAATTAATCCCTTCCTGAAAGTGGAGACAGATTAAAACATTTATTACTTATCACTGGCAAATGGACAAGAAGAGGACATGATTCTAGTACTTTCTTTATCCAACTTCATCCTGGAGAGGCAGTTTATAATCATAATCTTCTCTTTTCCTTTCCTTCCCCCACCTACCCTGGCCTTCCAAATCTCTTTCTGTTACAAATGAGAAATTTAATAACATTTTGTAGCTGACAAATTCTCCATGTGCTTCATTACTTTTGTATGGAAATAGAAGTATGGAACTAAGTGAGAGCTTACATGTAGGACACTCATATGTAGTATAGATAAATTTTGAGTAAATATACATGTTATCAGATTTCCAGGAAAAACATTTATGCCAGGAAATAAGAAGGCATCACTTCAAATATATATGTATCTCAATAATAATATATATGAGATGAAATTAAACATATATACACACATTTTTATGTGTTTGAAGAAGAGTAAACAGTAGAGGAAAACAATTTATACTAAGTAAACTTGATCAATGAAACACAGAATAAATTTAGACTGTCATCTTTATGTCACTAAACCTATGCAAATTCACTAGGTTCTGGAGTATATGTAACTAATGTCCATGCCTGAAAATACTTTCATCTCTATTGTCATGCCATCTTTCTAAAAACAATGGTGATATCTTGAAAAGATCACCATTAATCCCATCTGCTTGAATAGATAAATGTAAACCTAATTAATTCATTTCCCTAGTTACTACTGAACATGATCACTACTGAGCTTAAGATATATTTGAGAATAGTGTTAAGTGAGCACATATTATAAATTTGTGACCTTCTAATACATGTTCACATACATTGATGGTGTCAGGTGGAATTATTTTCTAGAAACTGAAAGTCAAAAAGAGAAATATCTTTGCTGTTTTTTATACTAGATGTGAAATCTTAATCACTGATTATTACATTTACCCACACATGTAGGCGGTGTGTGTGTGTGTGTGTGTGTGTGTGTGTGTGTGTCTGTGTGTGTGTGTAATATTAGAATTACCAAGTAATTTTCTTCAGATTATAATCTAAAATATCTATGTAGTGAGATTGTAGCCTGACATGACTTTTTTCATCATAGACTTTTGCAATATTAATTGGTAAGTGTATTTATGGAGTGGCAAAATATACCTCCCAGGAGATACATTTATAGGATAAAGTATATATTTAGCCTTGCATTTGTAATCATACTAAGAACTAGGATCATTCTTTGCTATTGATACCAAAATAATTCTCCATTAGTCATGCATAGAAATTAATGCACTAATATCTCTAAGTACCATGTTTTACCATTTGTATTGTGTGACTTCCAAGGACTTATGTGTTTATGGTTGACTCTATTACATGTTTATTATGTAGTCATAATAGCCTCAGGATCTTATAGATTCATTTGCTTTCGCTGTTTCACTCTGAATCAAGCAGCAATTTCTTTGAGAAATAGAGAAGGCATTAGGATGTCAATGCTTCTCTATGATGACCATTAGGGCAGTTAGGGAATAACATCCCAATGATATTATCAGCCATCCCAGCAATGTCAAGAGCTACCCACTTGACATGGTCTGCCAATATATTCTGCCCTGGTTCTATGGCATATATACATAGATACAGTGGAAGGAAAGAGAGACAGAGAGAGAGCAAGAAATATTGACAAAGGCAGAGGGTGACTTCTTTATAGATCAGGACCTTTAAGTCATTTCTGGCTCGACTTCAGCTGAGGGCCTCTTTGCAGGAGGCTGGTGGCAGGCAGCTCAGAAGAAAAGGCCAGTAATTTCCTCACCCCTGATTCTATTTGACTGGACTCCAGGGAAAACTACTGGAGTTATTATCCCTTTTGCCAGGATGCAACGAATGCAAAGCCTATACTGTCTGCTCTTGTGGTTACAATTCATGAAGCCAGTTTTGGAGACAAGCTGTAGTCTGTTGTCTGTAGTAAGAATTGTAAATGCATTGCTCAGACAACCTGCTCTGGGAATTCTCTTAAGAAAGGTTAAGTGTAAATTGCCCTTTGGATTAGTCTGAACATCACCATTAAAAAAACAAAACAAAAAACTTATTGGAACTAGAGAGTAATAATAAAAGTTTCAAACACACAGGCATAAAGAGAAAATAAAAGATGAACAATGGTTTTTTTTTTGGAAAATGTTGTAGATGTGTAAACCCATGTTCATTTTTTCAGTAAATATATATGAAATTCTTTGTTTAAAAGTTAAGAAATACAATCTTACTACTAAAGAAAAGGAATTAAGACAACAGTTCCTTTTAAGAAAATAAGTTTCAAATTGTTATTGCTATGGAAATAAATATTATTAACATGTAGATTCCATATTGCACACCAGACATAAACTTTCACAAACATGCTAACTACCCCTCAAGACTAGTAATATGATTTTACATTCAAATATAAGTACAGTTAAAATTTCTGGAAATTCTTAAGAGGCTGACTTTTAAGGCATGACCTGATTTGAACACCATAGGGAATTGTTAAAATTAAGATTCTCTGTCTTTTAATTTTTTTATTTGAAATGAATAATTTTACATTCCTAACATATTGTTACACATAGGCATTTTAATAATGGCAGTGCAGAAATATAATGAAAAATAATGTCCTCTATGGTGTCCACACTCATCCTATTGCTGCTTCCCAGAGGCATCCACTCTTCCCCTGTAGTTTTCTGGTAGCTTCTTTCACATCTCTTGGCTAATTTCTCTGTTCATTTACATTAATCTTTACATATTGTATTTTACCTATGATACATAAGAAGTCACTTGATCTCTTTGTTTGCTTCCTGCCCAACTCTCTACTTTAAAATTTTAATATTTATTACTTGGCTTCTAATGATATACTTAAAATTCAATTAAAGCTACAATTTTCAATACCAAATGATTGACATTCTAGTCTTTCCATCACTTCTTTCTTACCTATGTCAGCCACTCAATTTTATTTAGTCTCAGATGATAGCAATGACACTGGCTTGTATGATTTTTCATAATGTCTTTAAATTGACTTAAAATATTGAAAAGAATTAAGAAGCCTTGTTAGCATTTTTGACTATATGACCATTTTTACTCTAAAGACAAACCAATATATAACATGCCCTTTTTGTTTGTAAAATGCCAGGATTCTTCAGAAGTGACAAAGTGATGATCCAAATTTATTCTCCTCTCCTTCCCTCTCTTTTCATTGGTTTTATGTTTTAGAGATTGTTTTGGCTTTGTTTTAATTTTCTGACTTTGACTTTACCCAGAACTCATCATCAGTTCCATCCGTATTGAATTCTGAACATGGTGACAGCAACATGTTCAAGTTTGCCCAGTCCTCTTCTCCAGAATTCTTTCTGGACAAACACACAGATATAATGTAGAATATTCTTTATACCTATAGCCAGTACTGCCTTATTGGTCATGGTATCAATAAGGACATTTGGAGTTCCCATCTTCATGGCAAATAAATGTATTTCTTTGAGCATGCAGGCAGCACGCTTTTGGAAGGCCATTCCACAGAATTGTTTGTGAATGATGGGGCATTCGCAAGCTACCACCTTGCTGATGGTACAAATACACTTCTTGTCATCTTTCTTTGCTGTGGCCATTCCCCTGCTCTTTGTTGAAATTAATAGGCAAGGATTGTCTGCTCACTTACTGGTTTTAACTACTTCCAATGATTTTCACTTCCAGTTTACAGCATGAATTACTGCTCTGCTATTATTAATTAAATTGTATTATACATTATGAATTGGTAGCAGTAAAATGATACCTTTTATTTTTCTCCAGGTTAAAGAACATGTTGTTACTATTAGTAGTATTGCCTTTCGCATTCTTGGTTGAGTCCATTACATATTCAGTGGAGTGTATCACTTGCTACAGGTTAATATTGGTAATTGGGTCTGATCAACTCCAAGTTGGGAAAAAGCTGAAACAGCTTCCCTTCTCTCTTTAAAAAAAATATTTCACGCCAGGCGTTGGTGGCCTTTAATCCCAGCACTCGGGAGGTAGAGGCAGGCAGATCTCTGTGAGTTCGAGGCCAGCCTGTTCTACAGATTTAGTTCCAGGACAGCCTCCAAAACAATACAGAGAAACCCTGTCTCGAAAAACCAAAAAAATTATTTCACAATTTCATTTATAAATATGCATTTATACACACATATACACAGTTTTATCAGAGTCTCCTTTATTATTGTACCTTATACCTCCCACACAATCCCTTTTCACTCTCCTTTCATGGCTGGTTTTTGTTTGGTTTTGTTTTTCTTGTAGTGCTTCATTAGGGTTGCCTACATAACCATGGATAAGGTGCTTATTTCCTTCAGGTAGGTGCTGATGGTTATAGCACTAAGGAATAGGACTTCACCTTCCCCCACAACTATAGATCCTTTAGTAAGGCAGGGCCTCACCAGCTCTTCCTCAACTATGACAGAAAGTTGATGGCCTGAAATTTGGTAAGAATAAGCGAGAGCTGGAAGATAAGAGGGAGTCCTGCACAAGGGTGTCTTCTGCATAGATTTCCTTCTTAAAACTTCCAGGCAGCTGGAACTTATGGCCTGTCCTCTTCCTGTTCTGGAATTGTGCTATTAGGTATTCCAGCTGGGAATCTCTTACTTTGATTGGCAGGAGAATGTACAGCTGCCAATCATCCTTTAACAGTTGCAATAGATGTCTGGTCTGATTTCTTTACTTATCCCCTTTGTGTTCTTTGGAGAAGTAGTTGAATGTTGGATCTAATAATCAAATCCTCAGTATTTTACATAATTTCATAGGTATCTCATTAGTCTTCATAAAAATATTTATTCAGAAAATTTCTCAAATTTCAATTTTCACTGCATTGACATGTTTCCTAAATTTATAAGTCTTAAAAATATTTTCCTGTTTTTCTGATAATCTGCCACCCAAATCATCTTTTTCTGTGCCTGTACTAACCTTTCAAATTCCCCTTAGCTTACACTGTACTTAGGAATGACTTTCAAAATCTCTTGCATTTATGCCAGCCTAGCAAGTTTGGTGTGGACATTATTTAGCCTACTTCATCTTTGCAAATGTTCCTGATAAAGAAAAAACAGCTACAGGAGAAGTATGTCCCCAAGGTTCTTCACAGTGATGTTTACAGTCCATCATACACAGATAACACAGATTTGTTCTGAAGCCTTAAGTCCATTAGGGACATTTCGAGAGATTAGAGTTTATAGCCTCTAACTGGACTCATTGTATGGGGAGGATTTCTTGGCCCACTCTGCACCAACCTCTGGAGATAGGATACAAAGAACTATGTTTAAAAGAATACTTATTCTCTGTCTAAAACTACTCCCTTGAAAACATAGTTGTCCTTGGCCTCTGACCCAGAAGGCTCCTGTCTTCCTCAGCATTCTCATAATTGACAGACTAGTCAATATAAGTAGGGTAAAATTTCTTTTTTTTTGTGTGTGTGTGTATTTTTTTATTTTAATTTTAAATAGCTTGTTTTACATGTCAATCCCAGTTCCCTCTCCCTCCCCTCCTCCCGCACTCCCCTTCCACCCTCCCTCCCACCCTATTGCCAAATCCTTCCACATAGGGGATGTCTAGAGTCTATCATTTTACTCTTGGTAGGGTCAAGGTACTCCCCTAAGAGTCCAGGCTGAGAGAGCATCTCTCTTTGTGCTATAGGCACATGAAGACAGATTGTATACCAGGGATAGACACTGATCCACAGCTCAGGGCCCCATAGGTTGTCCAGGCCTTCTCACTGACACTCACATTTGGGGGGGTCCAGATCAGTCCCATTCTGGCCTCCCCACTGTCGGTCTGGGGTCCAAGAGCACTCCCCTGTTCAGATCAGCTGTCTCTGCTGGTTTTGCCAGCCCATTCTTTGCCAATTTGCTTCAACAATAACACAAATCACAGAAACCCTAAGTAGGGTAAAATTTCAAACCCTTTAGGTTTATACAGAGATATCATCTTTTGAAGCTCTGTCTTCGTTGCTCTGTTGTTGTCCTTTGCACCGGAGTCGATTTTTTGTGGTTAACCCTTGTCTTTATAATGTTTTCATAATGTCTGATTTTTATTGATGTGTTCATATTTGAGAATGAGGAAATAGGAAATTGTTATCTCTGCATACGTAAGAGGGCCAGAAAACTGCAGAGAGTCTTAGGGGCAGAGCAAAGATGTTAGGCTGTGAGGCAGGAACGAAAAAGAGAAATCAGGAAACTGTAAGGGATAGGAAGCCCTTCTCATAGAGTCTATATGATGTAAGACACTAATTTTTTTCAAAAGCCACATCTGATGTAAGAATTCCAGTGCAGTTAACACTGGTGAAGGTTCCCAATGTAGATAACACTCTTCTGTGCATAGTGTTGGTAGAGATAAAGTATCTGCAGCACTGACCACATCCAATGGGTATGGTCACAGGTAGCAGGAGGAAACCAGGGATAAACAAAGGTACAGGAGGAGATCCCTCCTCTTGGATTCCAGTCGAGGTTCAGAGACCATAGAGCACTGATCAGGTCCTCAGCTTCTCATGTACATTACTTCTATCTGGATAAATATACAACTACATTTTCCCAGCATCCTTGGTGGGTCTCGTTTCCATTCTCAATTCAGTGTACCCACTTTTAAAGTCTCAAGATCTATGAGCCTGGGTAGAGCCTCAGGCTTTCCCTAAGATATTTTCTGGGACTTTCAATGCAACAAGACAGTCAACTGTGTTCAAAATAAAGATATGCCACCTTCTAGAATCCCTGAGATCTACACTTTTGCAATTAGTTGTAATCCTGGCAGATGCCATTAAGAACTACACTGTCATCTTGTATAGCTTCTCCCATAACTCTTAGACACTAATTTTTTCAAAAGCCACAAAATCCTGTATGTGACCACTGTATAGACAATGAACTACAGCTTTCAGAAAAACTTCAGCTCATGTTTCCAATTCTCTCTTTACCGAGATCTTCCTCCTTTCTCTTTTTCCCTTTCAATGCTCATGCTTAAGGCTAGTATTTGCTACACGCCTACACTGTTCTACACTGGGTTTTTCTGACAATATTGTCTGTGTCCAGCCATGGGCCTATATTACCCTATTTAAGGACCTTAAAAGTTAAAAAACAGCTGGAGATTGTGGGTGTGAGCAACTGGGGAGGTGAGAGGTGGAGTCACCTTGAAGCTGTATCTCTGTCCCTGTAAGTACTGAGAATTGGAGTCACAAGAAGGTCCAAACGCAATTGCCAAATATATAGAGCTGGACCGCAACTAAATATCAATATTGCTTCAGGGTAAATTGTTATTACACATCTCAAAGAGATGCTATTCTTCTTCCCAATGTCCCCATCCCACAGCTGAATTTCGGGGTGTGTGATTTTATGAAATACCAATGTGAATGCAATTGGACCCTTAAAGCTCTTCAATGTGAAGAACTCCACACAACCAAATAAAATTACATACAGCTTATCTTTCCTTAGAAACATGTGTATGTGGGTAACATAGGTATTTTTGTTGGTGTTCAAAATGTTATTGACAGTGATCACAAAGAGCTCATACATGACCCCAGAAAGCAGAGGATTTGGATACTCTGTGCCTGCTGTGTCAGACTTTCTTATTTTACTTGCATCTCTCCATCTTGTCAATAACATACAGATCTCTAAATGAAATGAAGAAACGAAGTTAATGAGAAGCACTAGAAACTGCTCATTTGAATGTTCATTGTGTTATTTTTCCCATCTGTTCAGTATCTTGTTTTGCTTTGATTTCTTTCTTTTGAAATAGATGATTTGAGGCACGCTTTTGCCTCCAGGTTGTAAGTACAACTTAATTTTTGGAGTGTTTTAAACTCTCAGTCTGATGATTTAACATCATTTACTGCTGATCTATTAAAGAAAATAACTTAAGAATTCGAGTGTGTCTATGTTGCATTTTCATAATAAAGAATTTTCACCTAGAACATTCAGCTACATATATTTAAACCCTCCAGAGTAACAGTGATTCTTAAAACTGCCATTGGTATGTTTGATGATCAACAAACTTGGGGGGGTCAGCATGATCTACTTAATTTCAGTCTATTATTTCTGTTTTATTCACATTAATTGGAGCAGCTTTTCCACCACTTCCAGACAGTCCTGGTAATGCTATCATTTCAGTTAAGACTTGGAAGTGTTTTTAAACTGTCATTTAGCCATATTATACTTTAATTGTTTGCGTTACTCTTTCATGAAATGTTTCCAGATGGTTTTTCCTCTGTGTGAAGGCAAGGGAAGCTTGTGTACAAGCTCAAGTTATGCAGAATTATTTGAGGAATTGCACTGGCTAGCATGTCTTGTTCCAAATATTTATAGCATTACCATGGTTTTACTGAGCCAGAATTTGATTTCCTATCTTCTTAAACTCTAACTGATGTTCCAAAATTAAAGTCATCACCATATCCTTTACTATTAGTTTGGACCAGTCTTGGCAGAACATATGGGTGAAGTACTGTTATTTAGTGTTATACATGATTTCCTTCAATTATTGGGCTGTAAAACTTAACAAACATTTTTCTATTTTTGTTTTGATTTTTACTAAGTACCCTTCTTGTGACTTCCACATTTCACGTTAAACCAATTTATACAAGTAGGCTTTTTGTTTGTTTTGTTTTTTAATTTGAGAGCAACTGACATTAATGCATTTGGTTTTTTTCCTTCAGGTCCTTACAGCATGGTTTCCTTAATGAGAGAATGTTAGAATTTAGCACGTTTGTGTCACCTCTCCATTACAGCTCTGATCCATTGTCTCTCTGACTCATACTATCAGGGCTACACAAGATTAACTAAGTGAACATAAATGTCTTTATCTTTACATTCCTTACTTGGTTTTCCTTCCAAGCTGTTTGAAAGTCTTGTGATCAGACTAATACCTATACACAAACATTTGAATTTTACTATGCTTATGTGAAGTAACTAAACACACAAAACAGTTTCCTTATGTTATTTTCATAGCTAATTTGTTTGTGTTAATTGTCCTCTTCTGCTCCTTGTCCTATCTCCCTAATCTTCTACCTGGTTGTTCTTCTCCACCCCAATGCTTTTTTTCTCATTTTTATATTCTGTGCATTCTATTACCTTTCTACATACCCTTTTTAACATCTCTTTCCGTTTGCTCATGAGACCTTTTCTAGTTTGATGATCAATCTCTGACCTCATTCATATATATGATTTGAATATGTGAGATAAGATGATTTTCTCTCTGGGCAAGAATTACCACATATAATGTTTTCCAGTTCTAAATACTTTCTTGCAATTTTCATACTTTTATTTTATTTGTCTCTGAATAAATTCTCACTCTTCATGAACCATATTTCTATTATCTATTCATATGTACATGGACATCTAGAGTGGTCAAATATTCTTGCTTTTGATAATGAGACAGCAGTAAACATCAATGTGCAAATATCTCTATGTATATACCGAGGAGCAGTGTATATGATTGTAACATAACTTGTATTATGTTAGCAAATGAGGCTCCTGTTCTCAGAGGAATCATGCTCCTATCAAGTATCTCCTGAAATTCCGTGTACTGGGAAAAACTGGTCCCTGTTCCTGTTGCATCAAGAAGTAAGGTGTTAAAATATAGCATTGTTCATATGGTAGTATGGAAGTACTTCCATGGGAATGAGAAGGCAGAATGAGAAGCCTTAAAGAAGACAGCCTACCCAGAAATCTCTCACTCGAGGAGCTCCAGCATGACTCCTTCAGTCATTTCCTGTTATTCCTGCTGGATGTTGTAAACACAGTTTGATGTTTTGTTATCTGTTACTTCCTCTTTGATCTTGGGAGCCTCATCCACAAAGAATACTCATTTCTTGCCAGGCCCCTCAATGAGGAATCCAACTCATTGCCCCAGTGGAATTACCCTGCCTATAGCTGCTGGGAAGTATAAGCCTTGCTTCCATCCATGTTACCTTTGCTTACTCTGTAAGATCATCCCAGCATACTTGCTGGATGTTTTAAGACTCCGATTTGATGATGTTATACTACATGTTACTTACTCTTTGTTCTCTTACTTTTGCTTGTTACATGCTTCCTAAACTCATTCATTCAATACAATCAGGATATATGTGAGAAAAAACTATTTTCAATAAAATGAAAAATATATCATAAATAAATGTGATAGCCTGTAATCCCAGATCTTGGGAGTTAGAGGTAGGAGGATTTGGAATTCAAGTCATCCTTAGCTACACAAGGAGTTGGGATTACTTCTGGCTACATTGAGACAAGTCTAAACAAGTAAACAAAAAGCTTTTTAAAGTAAGTAATCTGTAGATACATAAATGTTTGGAAACAGTTAACACTTTGCAACTAAAACACAAAATAATTATGCCTGCATTGGCTAATTTGAAAGAAATTATCTGTCATTTTTTCATTAAATTGTTAAATGGATTAATATTTCCAGGATTAACACTTTCTGGAGAGGAGTCAAACAAGAAAAAAGAAAAACTTACTGCAATAAAAATCAATGGAAAATCTATACTTTTTTTTTTTCAAAAGCAACTCCAAGGGTGAAGTTCAAATGCGTAAATACTTGGCCCCATGATCCTTCTATTTAAAGTGCTCTTGAAGTATATAATCTGATAACATTGTTTATGATGATAAGCAAGCTAAATTCTTCTACAATTTAACAAACTCTTAAATAAGCATTTGGGTCTGGTCTTTCTCTCCCAGAGTAAATCATCAGATGTCAAACTCTGAACTGGATCTTACTACTTTGTTTGGTCTCTTTGGTCCTTGTTCACATAGGATTTCTATCTTCCACAGTTCAAATCACATAAATTGAAATGATGCTGACTAAGACAAGCCAGCTGAATGCAATGTGGATTATATTGACATACTGTCATAGGTGGTTTGTGCTGGTGAGTAGACTCCAGAATCAAGTTGACTCCATTGTCTCAGACTCATGCAGGTTCTCATAATGTAAACTCTAAGAGGCTTTGTTCTGGGGTTAGCTAGTACTATGCTACTATATACCAGCGAACAGAGAACAATCATCAGCTAAGGGTATTAGAAACTTTGCTTTCTTGAGAATTTTTATCTATTGATTTTCTGATGAGTAAAATGACTGAAGTGGTCACTAGAAGCTGGAAGTGCATCCATGGAGAGGGAACTCTACTCAGAAAACTTCTCTTTGGGGTCTACGACATGACCACTTCAGCAGGGCTTCCCCAGTCACTTAGGATGGGAGACATCATCCCAATTTGATGATGCTATATATCTGGCCAGGCATTGGTGGAGCATGCCTTTAATCCCAGCGCTCAGGAGGGAGAGGCAGGCAGATCTCTGTGAGTTCAAGGCCAGCCTGATCTACAGAGCAAGTTCCAGGCCAGACTCCAAAAAAATACAGAAAAGTCCTGTCTCAAAAAAAAAACCAAAAAAAAAAAAGAATATATATCTGTACAATGCATTTTGAAAATTTTAATCTACCACTACCTTTATACCAACTTCTCCTAGTGACTCTACTCTTATAACTTCCAAACCCTTGTTTTCTTTTATGTTTATTAATAAAATGAATCTAATTAATGATGCCAATATTCACATGGATGTGGGCCCATCCAGTGAAATGATAGGCAAAATTCCAACAGCCAATTCTCCAGAAGATTGACTTCCCTTAGGAGGAGCAACTGTAATAGCTCTTAGGTCAAGTGTGTGGCCTTAGGTCATTTCTGACATCATACTTAAATACTGATTGCCTGGATGGTGTGCCCTTCTTTTGCAAGTGATCATACTGTGTTCTTTCATTTTAGTGTGTTACATATTTAACACACGGACTCATTCACAACACACTATCATTATTGAAGATCATTCTTCAGACAGAACACTGTGATATAATACATTGAAATTTATGTCCGAGAACACTCAACGCTAATCTCCATTGTGGCTCAATCGGTTCTCACTGTCATTTATTGTCATTTGTTTATATCATGATAGCCATTCTGATTGGGATGATACAGAATTACAAAATAACTTTAGCATACTTTTCCCTGATGGCAAAAAGTCAGACACTTTTTAAAATATTTATTGACCATCTGCATTTCTTCCTGGTTTTGACTGTCTCTTCAGTTTATTGTACATTTTTTAATGGAGGAGTTTTATTTGTTTAATTAGTTCTTGAAAATATTTAAAAATATTAGTTTTCATTTCTAAGTTTTTGGAATTTCTTACATGAATACTATATTTACATAATTCCCACACTATTTCTCCTCTTCCCAACTCATCTAATATCCTTGCATGGTAATCTCCAATTAATAACTTCCTCTTTATTATTGCATATATCATATGCACCCTGTGGAGTTGTCACATGTACATTTGTGTAGGGACATCTTGGGATTGGCTGTTTAAACTCATGTCTTAGAGTTAATTTGCAGAAGTTTTCTGATTTTGTAGATTGTCTGTTCACCCGGCTGACAGCTTTCTTTGACCTTCAGAAGTGTTTTAATTTCAGGCAATTCTTCCTCATCTTTCTCTACTTGGAAAATACAGCAAGGTTAATAGTGAATTGCTAAGAATTTTCTAAGTTCCACCTTGTCCCTGTTTGTATACCTCTTTTGGCAGAACTGTTTCCTGAGAGTCTAACATGGCCATCCTTGCCATGGAGAATATATTGCTGTGGTCACATAGAATACTTTGGCCCCATAGTCAAGACAAGAAAACAACCAAAGTATATAGTGACAGCTGGCTATAAGGTAAAGATAAGAAAGGAGAGGAGGCTCATCAGACCCTCCTCTGAGAGTCAACATACTTTTCCCTGCTGCCATTTAGCTGTACATGATTGTTGGGGTAACAGGTAGAAGGTTGACTGAGGCCATTACAGCCATAGTGCAGCTACTGGGAGTCTACCCATGCTCCAGTGGGACAATTTGATGATACAGCTGCTCCTAATTCACTATTGCTCCGATATTAATTCACTAATGCTCTTATATAATTGACACTAGCAAACACTTGCTTTACCAACCAGAACCCAGTGAGAACAGTCTTTGTCATTTTGGCGTCATGCATGGGATAAATAGTTCCTTTCCTCACATCTTCTCAGGAAAAGCAATGAAGCAGCAGCTTTGTAGACCTCAGAACCTCTGTTTGAAGTACCAATTAGCAGCTTCCCCCAGACTTTGAATCAAGTTGTAGTTCTTCTTCTATCCTAGCAGGGGATATGGAATGCTACACCGAAACAACTTAAAAATTCAAAAATTAAGAACTGCACATTCAGTAAGGTGTCTTTTTTTGTCTCCCTACCCGCTTATAGTGTGTTACACAAAATAGTTGTTTCTTTTCACTTATTTCCTGCAGCTAGCCTAGTGGGGTCACACAGACATCTGCTCTGAAGACCTCCCATGACAAGTGTCCTAACCTATACCAACAAAAATCTAAACCAACAGGATATTCTAAGTTCTCTAGTTTTCTCATCATATCCCTTTGTCCTCCAATTACATTTCTGCATGACTATCTGTGAAAATGTGCAGAACTCTGTTTTTCTGGAGCTTCATTTCTGGCACATAAAATTTGCATTAAATTAATTTGCCATGCCCCTTCTCCGTTATCTCCCTCACATGGCCTCAGCTACATTTTATAAGTATTGAGGACAAGATATTTCTTTCATTTGCCTAAGAACTTACTGATGTGAACTTTACTGGTTTTAAGATTATTGGTGAGCCTGTGCAGATTCATGTGTGCTATGTACATGCAGGAGCCCAAGGATGCCAGAAGAGGTCATCATATTCCCTGGAAAGGGAGTGGTCAGACACATGGGTGCTGAGACTCAAATCTGATCATCTGAAAGAGCAGTAAGTACTCTTAGCCACCTATCCACCACTCAAACTCATTTACCGATTTATTGTACTCAAGATAATGCCAGTTATATTTTTGTTTCTATGCTTGCAACACTGAGTTCAAAAGTATGTAATTTTCTATTTATATGTTCTACCCTTAATTTCATTATTACCTTCTAAAAAAATCATTGTTCCTAAACTGTTGCTTAATGCAGAAATATTAAGTTACACAAAATAGGGATGTCTTATATTTTATTGAGAGAGAAATCTCTTAAGTGAGAAGCCAAGAAAGCCGAGAACCAAAGGTCATCATGCTGCAACCTGAACTCAAAGAGAGAAAGTCTCCTCTCCCTAGCTCTTTTTATCCCAGTATGTTCTATGTACCTGTGAACACACCCAAATGGGAGTGGTCAGCACTAAGGTACATAGACCTCTCCCTACAGTTGCTTTGGAAGCTTTGTCTCACTCTCCAAACCCTGCCCCTCCTAAACCCCCCCAAGCCATGGCTCCTCCCTTAGAGCTGCTTAAGACCATGCCTACAGAGTATTTAAGCTCTCTTCTATAAACCTGCCACAGAATTTCTCTCCTGTTACCAAGTTCACACAGGAGTGCTTTTCTCAGATTGAACCTGATCCATTACTTTTTAATTCAGTTTGGTTTGGCTTACTGTCTTGGCAGAGAAAACCAACATGGGGATTCAAAAATACTTATCACAAACAGTATTTCTTCCACCTAGTTAACAAAATTGTCAGACAACTGATACAAGAGAAGAAAGGAGAAAGTGGTCATTTCTTGAAGTAAAAATATCAATTGGCCTTCAAGTTTCTGATTTGCCAGATAGGTACTCTGTAAATGTAATATTTTATTTTGATTATTTTTGGTTAGATGGTTAGTTGAACTTTGGATTTAAATAAATAAAGAAAATATTTTAAAATAACTTCACTCTTTAGCTTATTTGATTTATTTCAATTATATTTAAATTGATTAAAATTTGATTTTCAAATCTTACATATATATGATGTTTTCAAAAATTAAAATTGCAAAATTTTGAAATATTAGTTTTAAGACAGTATTGCAGGATACAGGTGAAATAGCCAAGTGCCTCCTCACTATGAAAATGATTATGTGGCTTCAGACTGCAACTTTGTGTGATCTGTGATGTCTATTGAATGCTTACCACCTTCAGAGACTGGTTTGAACAGTAAAATAAAACTAATTTATAGCTATTTCAGTGCCTATGCTTTTAACCAGAAAGGCATGTCTCTCAACCTGACTGAATCCCAGAAGCTGTACTCTCATTTCTGCTGATAATCAGAGAGTTGCAGGAAAAAATGCAGCTTTGATTATAACCCTTTGAAATGGCATGCTCCCACAATCCTAATATAGAAGTCTTGTAGGAGGATGAAAGGGCCCGTACAGGCATACAACATTCCTTTTGACTTTGTTTTTCTTTGTTTAGGGGAACAGAATCTAAAGAGCAGGCAAACAAAAATAACTATACCTATTCATAAAATCAGAGAAAGTAATCATGTATGTCCTGAGACAGGATCAGGGATGTGAGAAAAAAAATCTACATCTAGGCACAGAGATACTCTTCTATGAAAAATCGGCTTTTCTATGACAATGAGAAGCAGCAAAGAAAACACTTAAAATGAAACCAACAACTGCGGAAGGAGGAAAATCTGCTTTTCCAAAACTGTCCTTGTGGAGCCTGAGAAATTAAGACCCTCAAATTTGCTCAGTTCCTTCAGCTAAAGGGATTTTAAATGGAAGTGGCTCAGAAACAAACTCTGAACATGTCTTAACCTCTATTTCCCTTCTCCACAATGAGTCACAACAGTGAGAAACCCCATCTCAAGGTGTATTTTGGAAAGCAAAATTGTGAAATAACTCAAGAAGATCTAAACAGTCAGGACTTGGGCTTGTGTCTTCAGTCTATGAGACTTTAGCCTTTCTTTCAATTGTGCCTCGATGTGATGGTGCAAACCATGAATAATAACAATGATGTCTTGTGCTTGGGAGTTCATTACTAATCTCTACCATAGCATGTAAAATTATATGAAGCCAATTTATTCTAATTTTCTTTCATTAACATGTCTTTTTAAAAGAAACATTAGCTGTGACTTTCATGATAATACGATGCTGAGGAAAAACTCAACTTCAGTGTGTTAGATGAGAAGTTAACATTACAGTTAAGAATGGGATGTTAATGATAGGTCTTTATTGTTAGAAATCCTTAATATTTATTTCCATTTTATTACACTAAGATGTTGTTACCCAAAGGATTTCTTCCTTTGACAGCTTTCAGACTCTTCTTTTGTGTGTAATTTCTGTAGTACTTTGAAATCTTTATGGATGGTTTACAGAAAGCATAGTGTCGCTCTAGCCATGAACCTATTCTCCAAGACGTCTTGTTGAGCTCAGTTCTATACCCTCTAGTCTCCTGGCACTCTCTTGGGAAAACTGAATTTCTAGAAACTAAAGGCTCTAGGTGATTCTATGTAACATGGCAATTGCTTTTATGTAGGGTAGAATGGGGAACACTCTTGAAATAAACTGTGCCTTACTCTAAGTCACTCCATTTTGTGTAAGATTATTTTTCAGTCTCTTCCTATCCAGAGGGAACTCTTTTGTAAAGCAGCATTTAGCTAAAGTTTGAGCACACAGGAAGATGCAGGATCACTGTAATGTGGATAGCATGGAAACAGCATCACCCATGAGGCATAGGCTGTAAAATAATTTAGTCCCAGATTGGAAAAAGAGTTACTTTCTCAACTTATTAAAATAAAGCAGGACTGTTATGATGTATGCAAATTATAGTAAAATTATGAATATTAATAACTAAAATGATACCAGGAAAACTAGAGTTGAGACCTTACTGGAAATAGCAGACTGGGGAAAAGGAACAACTCCTCACTAGAACCCCATCAGGCAAAGGACACCTGAAACTGTAGTGCTGAGACAAGAATGAAGAGATTTGAGAGACAGCAACAGATGTTAAGGATACTATTAAGTAGACCAACAGCAGCATGGTAAGTGTTCCAGAAGAAATGAGAAATTGGCATAGAAAGCATTCCAAGGAGCACGGCTAATGATTTCATAAAGATCTGAATATATAATCCCAAGATGTATCAGGCTTTCTCTTTTGGACCACCAACCATCTCCAAAATCATGACACAGAGATGTATTAGTTAAAAATACTGGCTCCCTCTTTTAACTTAAATTAACCTGTTTATCTTTATCTACCTTTTGCCTCAGGGATTTTTCCTTTCCTCTCCTTCAGTAGATCTTAATTTCTCTGCTTCTTGTATCTGGCTATCTGGCAGCTGCATGGTTTCTTGACCCAGGCATGTCCTGCGCTTTCTCCTTCTCTGCCCTTTCTCATTCCTCTCCTATTTATTCTCTCTACCTGGCAGCCCCACCTATTCCTCTCTCCTCCCTAGCTTTTGGCCCTTCAGCTTTTTATTAGACTGATCTGGCACCTTACGCAGACAGGTCAAATGAAAGCAACACATCTTTACACAATTAAACACACATCCTTACTTCATTAAACAAATGCAGCACGCACAGATGTAACACACCTTTACACGGTTAACATAACGTTTTGCAGCATAAACAAAAGTAATACATCTTTAGGTAGTTAAATATTCCACACCAAGATCAACAAAGGCTAAAAGTAGTGCAAAGGGATTGTATGAATCGTAATCGGACATTTGAAAGAGAAGACAGAGAAAAAGTAGAAAGCAGAGGCAGAACAAGCATACATCTTGTTCTTCATGAAAATACAGACTTGTGTCTACAGGAATATTAGAGACTACTTTACAGTGGAAAAATTTGCTCTAAGTGCTAAAATAGCAAAACCTTGAAAACTAAGAATTCCCATCCTAGCAAAAGTCCTCACTGTTCTACAAAGTTAGAGAGAAATTAAGATCTTTTTGGATAATCAAAAAGACAGAGGCAACTTATTACCTCTAGACTTGTCATGCAAGTCATTCTTGCAGGTTAAAGGAATACTCTAGAGAAAAATTTCAAACTATATGTCAAAATTGTATGTATTTTAACAACAATGAGTATAAATAGTTAAGGAAGCTAGTAATACTGATAACTATTTGAAACTATACTATTTGTTTCCTATATGATTTCAGACAATATTGTAATTAAAATACAATCATTCTGTAAACTAATATTACTTTGGAAATAGTATGTAAACACCAAATATTTTTCTGTATATTTTATAAAGTAATTAATGTGAAAGGACTATTTTGTGGTAACCAGAAATGGAAGAGGTATAGCTGTAAAAGAATCATTTAGAATAGACAGATATAATATCAGAATAGTATAAACTTGGAATATTAAATGATATTTCTGTGTTCTCCACAAGAAAAGTACAAAAAGGAATTAAAAAGAAGGGTAAAGTCAACCAAGAAAAAGAGCAACACTGTAAACAATAGACTAAACCTCCAATGTCTATAGAAAATTAATTTCTAAATTATCGTTATTGAAAATTATGTCAATTAAATATTGTAACTAAAAGAGATGGGTTGGGAGAGTGTATGAAGTAGTATCAGCTAAGGAAAGAATTTGGAGCTGATGGCCCATACACTGAAAGACAAATTATGGAAATGGCTTCTTCTCAGATATCGAGTAACCAAAACATGGAAGGGAAAGCTCTTCTAATAGTTGTCAAAATAGTCTTTAGATGTATAATAATTCCAAAAGACAAAGGATAGTGCTTTGTGTTAATAAAGTTTCAATACAGTTAAAAGATATAATTTTAAACATGTATGTACTTATCACTCAAATGTATTGAACAATAGTGCAGATATAGCTCAATCAATTACAAGCAGCCAAATTCAACAGTATATTAAGAAGTATATGCACAATGACTGCTATCTCTGGACTGTGAAGATGCTTCAATACACAAGATTCACTCACATAACAACACCAGCTACATTAACAAATGATGGGTCCCAGGCCCCACGAATCTCTGTGCATTGCTTGTCAGCTAATAACCACAGGTGCAACCTGTTCTCTAGTCCTGGCTTACAGCCCGGGCCTTGCCCCACTGACATCAACATTTGGTACAAGGAAAACAAGAACTTTTGCACTGGGGTTCCTCTACTGTGCTGTAACTGTATACAAGGCTGCTCTCTCCTTGCAATAAAAAGGTGTACACATATTTCTGTAGCACAAACTGCCGGACATCTTGTCATTCATTTAAATCTCCAGGCTTTTGCCCAATACATTAGGCTTACTTGTGGCATGGGAGCCACAAACAAACGGATGTGAGGGAAATATCTGTGATTACATTGGTTAATAATATTTAATAATTAAGTATATTTTCATATTTAATATTAATAACACATATGAAAGTAGAAAATAAAGAAAATTATCTAAATATAAAGAGAACTATATTTATTTGGAAAACTAAAAAAAACTACAGCATTAATTCTAGAAGATGATCACTGTTTTCCTATATTATAAATATGATAAAGATGTCCACTCTTATCAATTTTGCTTGTTTTATTTCAAGACAGGTTTTCCCTGTATTATTTTGAAGGCTGTCCTGGAACTTGCTCTGTAGACCAGGCTGGCCTTGAACTCACAGAGTAGTTATTGATGAGCACTTTGGCAAGAATAAAATTTAGTCATTCTAATTGGAAAAGGAAAACAAAAATTATCTCTTTTCAGAGATGATGTAACTTTTAGGTGGAAAACCCAACTACACACACACACACACACACACACACACACACACACACTTACAGTTAAATGAATCCAGTAGAAAATGTTACAGAGTCAGCACAGAATATTAACTTCTATTACTATATATTCTCATTTAGTAGTCAGAAATTGAAATTACAGAAATTATTTGGAGTGAAATTGGAGAGAGAAATTGTTAGGAATTAACTTGGGAGGCGAAAGAATTTTTTACAATGAGAATGCAAAACATTTCTTAAGGAAAATATAAACAGAAATATATCCCATGTCAACAGATTGGAAAACATTATGCTGACATATCAATTCCAGCTGAAACAATCAATGCAATCTCTTTCAAATCTCCCGTGACCTTTGAAGGAATACCATACCTTGTCCTAAAGTTCAAATGGGTAAAACAATGTTGAAAAGGAAGAAAAGATCAAAACATAAAAACAGTATGGTGTGACACTTGTTTATATATAGGTATATAGACCAACCCAACAATGCTGAGCTTGGAAACAAGGCCTGTGTAGATGACCAAGTGATTTTTCTTATTCTTTTCTTAAAGATTGCCAAGAAAGTCCAGTTAGGAAAGGCCAATATTTCTAATGGTCAATGAAAAGGTGCATATGTATGTGGCAAAAAATAAACTAAAATTGAATAAGTGAAGTGAGATAATTATCTGAGACATTATACCAAGAAGCTTCTGTAAGTAAAAGGACAGAGTCATCAAGAGAAAAAGGCAGCCCACAGATTGGGAAAAGATATTCACTAACCCCACATCTGACAGAGGGCTTATCTCCAAAACTTACAAAGAACACATGAAACAAGTCTCCAAAACACCAAAGGATCCAATCAAAAAAAGGGGTACAGAACTAAAAGAATTCTCAATAGAGGAGACTAAAATGGCTGAGAGACACTTGAGAAAGTGCTCAACATCCCTAGCCATCCAGAACATGCAAATCAAAACAACTCTGACATACCATCTCACTCCTGTCAGAATGGCTAAAATCAAAAACTGCAATGACAGTATATGCTGGAGAGGATGTGGAAAAGGTGGAACACTCCTACATTGCTGGTGGGAGTGCCAACTTGTACAGTCACTTTGGAAATCAGTATGGAGATTCCTCAGGAAAATGGGAATCAGTCTACCACAAGACTCAGCAATTCCACTCTTAGGCATATACCCAAAAGATGCACATTCATACAAAAAGGATGTCTGTTCCACTATGTTCATAACAGGATTATTTGTAATATCCAGAACCTGGAAGGAACCTAGATGCACCTCAACTGAAGAGTGGATAGAGAAAAGTGGTACATTTACACAATGGAGTACTAGTCAGCAGAAAAACACAAAGGAATCTTGAAGCTGATGGCACTAGAAGAAACCATACTGAGTGAGGTAACCCAGTCACAAAAAGAGAAACTTTACATTTACTCACTCATTTATGGATTTTAGACATGAATCAGGGGAGTACCAGCATACAATCCCACTGCCAGAGAGTCTAGGAAACAGAACCTTCATCCAGCTCCTGATGAAACATAGGCAGATACCCACAGACAAACACTAAACTGAACTCCTGGACCAGTGTCAGAAAGAGAGAACTGATGGGCAAAGGAGTTAAGAGTGGGCTGGTTTAACCCACAGAAACAGCTGACCTGAACAAGGGGGAGCTCTTGGACTCCAGATTGATGGCTGTGTGGAAAGCATGGAACTGACCCAGACCTCCTGAATGTGGGTGTCAGTGAGGAGGCCTAGGTAATCTATGGGGCCTTGGGTGATATTAATCCATGGCATACAAATAGACTTTGAGTGCCCATGCCACAATATGGCAGGCTCTCTCAGCCGGGATGCTTGGGAGAGGGCCTAGGCCCTGCCCTGGATGAAATGACAGTTATTGGAAATCCACCATGTAGTGCCTCACCCTCCTTGGGGAATGGACTGGAGATTGAGTGGGGGACTGGGGGACCTTGTGGGGAGGGAGAGGGAGCTAGGACTGACATGTAAAACAACATTGTTTCTAACCTAAATAAAAATAGAAAAAAATGTGAAATCTACAGACTACTTATGTGTCACATAAATTTGTGCCCCACAACATTATGACAGTGTTAAGAGATATCTCAAACAAAACATAAATAAAAAAGAAAGAAGGAAAATTTTGTCCATTCTGCTACTTACCCAACTCAGTGGGAAGGTCTCTCACTGAGCCTGCATGTGCCAACTATAGCAAGTTAAGGACACCAATACCTAATACAACTTGGAAGTGCCCACTCAACCAACTCCAAAGAAGTGCATCTTTAGAGGTAGGTGCAGGCAGACTTTGCTGAAACACTTTGATGTTAATTAGATAGTCATTAAGGTCAACAACAATGGCACTTACAGTGAGAGTGACAACTTTGCTGTATATACAAAACTGTCCTCTATGGAGCTTCTACAGATCACTTCCAGAGATCGCTGAGAGACCTCCTAAGGATCAGTGCATCAGGACCTGTAAGGTGAGTCTCCACGGGTTAGTGCAGATGTTCTTAAATTTACCATCTTGATGAGTTGCTTTACAAACCCTTTTCTAGTAATGGAATCACCTGGCAACCTTTCACCCCCTTCCCTAGGGACTGGGGCAAATGTGAAGTTCTGAAGTGGGTTTTCTTCATACTGTGCTGATGTGATACGATCAGCTTAATTAAAGAATTTTTTTCTTCCTGATCAAAACTTTAGGAAAGGTATCAGATGTCTTTAGGAATGTCAGTTGGATTCATTCAGAGAAGAAATGAAGTTGTGACCCAAAATTAAAGATGTCTTTTGTCCATCTGGTAGCTAAATACACAAACAGGTTATGAGAAAGAGTAACTAATAACATTTTTATTTATTTTGAAAGGGAAGATTTCTGTCACACCCTATCTTCACTCTCCCTGTCTGTCTGTAGGCTATGTATGTTGGGAGATGGCTCCATCGATTTTCTCTGGTTTTAATTGTAAGTTCATCGTGCTCACTGTGTTTTTTGTGTAAATAATTGAATAACAGAATAAATCTTCTACCTGGGCCTGTATGCATAACTTTCCAAGCCTTAAAATTACTCCGTGATTCTCAGCCAGGTGGGGTAGAAATGAGCTGTAATATCAACTCTAGAGGTAGAGACAGGAGGATAAGGAGTTCAAGACCACCCTTTGGTACAGAGCAAGCTCAAGACCAGCATGAACTATATATACACCAATCCTATCTAAAGAAAAACAAAATTCACAATAATCCTGATTCTCATAGTAATTTTTCCTTTGATACTGAAGATAACCATGTGTATATCTCACATTTTAAATGAGTTCCTGCATTATGACAACACTACCTTACATTTCGAAACACTTACCCATAATGTATCCTCATTGATGTTTTTCAAGATATAGATTAATTCTTACCTTCCTTCATTTATGGTGAAAAACTGATCTTGGTTTTTTATCTCTATACTTGGTATTTCTAATAGGTAACTTTCACTATGTATTTGCTACATGTTTTATACACACATTCTTGTATAATTATCACAAGAATAATTAGTTGGATGTATCTTTGAGGTAAATTAATGTAGGTGTTATTATTCTACTTTGTAGATGTACTAGGAAGTATTAGGCTAGTGGGAAGTTTTTAAATCTATCAAAATCCTGTTTATGCAAAACCAAACCAAACAAAATAAAAACAGTTTAATTAGAGTCTTGGCTCCTCATTTTTGAAAACAAGAGACAATTTGACTACCCACACAGTGCCTGCCTGTTTCTCAATGGTTGCTAACATTATCTGCTATTACCATGTATTGTTTTATCTATATAAGTAATGGCTTACACCAGAAAAGGTGGAGGTAAAATTTGTATCATTGACTCATTAGTCATTTGAACTCATCTGAGTAATTGTGTTTAATAAAAAGATACAAGGGAACAGTATATCATTGTAAGTGATTTTGATACAGACATTGTAGCTGTAGTAACTGAAATAACGTACAAAAAAGCTAAGGCACCTTATTCCAGCTAAAACCATTAAATTTACTAGCTATAGTAAATGACACACCCAGACACTCATGATTCACATATTCTTTCAACCACTTCTTACTTATTACAAGTCATTCATTTTCCAGATTCTTCTCTAGGATATGCAGAAATAAAACAAGTAGAATTGTTCCATGACACTGTTGAAATTAGAAGCAAACAGAAAGGGCTCATTTCATTAGATAACCTGGAACCACTACAAACTGAAATACACACAGCATCTTCATGGATAACCCCACCTGGGAAGAATAAAGGAGGATCAACGGGGTGATCTGTCAAGGTTGAAACTGATCCTATAATCAAGTTGAATAAGGTAGATATGATGAGAGATGGCATGGTTGTAGAAAGAACACTAAGAAATTCCATGTTGATCCAGGAGAAAATATCTGCCCAATAGATCAAGGAATTAGTGAAGAGGAAGTCATCCAGGGACCAGCCACCCAGGGTTTACTTCTTAAGGTCAAAGGGCACAGCTTGCTTTTTGCTTACAATAACAATGAGCCACAGGTTTACTTCATGATAAGACTTGCGTTCTGGGCAGATTATTTGGACAAATTTTAAAAGGTGCAGCTGTGGGGTGGCAGTCAGGATGCCAGAGAAGGTAAAGTAAGGAAGGTCTTTGTTACTGAATTAAATGCAAGGTTTTATGTTGAAGGGTGTGGTTTTATCAGGAGTTATGAAGAAAAAATAACGAAGTCTTTTATGGAATCACCCTCAATGGCGACTTTCATGTAAATAACAGTAGAGAATTCAAAATGAAATATTAACACATAGAAAACATGTCTTGTTAATGAAGCATCCATGAAGAGCATCTACAAGAAGAGAAATACCCAAGCCCAGCCTGGCTCACAATGAGAGTGGCACCAGGATTACCTTAACAAGCTGGTACCCTTGGAAGCTATTTGAGTGGTAGCCAACACAACATGATACCCTGGAGACATAGAGGTTTTATTTGGGATTGCTCATCTAAAAAACATTGATATTTCAATCAAAATAAGTCTTTTTCTATGGGACACTTTCCACTGCTTCTAGGCTAACAGCAGCCTAGACTCCTGGTTATTTGGTGCCAATACCATACTTGTATTAACTACTTTTAAAATTTTATTATTTTACATGTAAGAGTGTTTTACATACATTTACATGTGTGTATTACATGTGTTTCTGATGTCTGTGGAGGTCAGAAGAGGGTATTATATCCCCCAGGACTAGACATAAGATGAATATTAGGCTCCTTGTGAGTGTGGGAATCCAATCCTGGTACTTCACAATAGTAACACATCCTCAACCACTGAGCACAGGCTTTGATCATCAAACTAGGAACAAAAGAGTCATCTATTCAGAACTCTCAGTGTAATACACCTGGAAAGTGTTGAGACTATTCTTGATGACTGAATGCATACTGGAAATATTGACCCAATTAATTGTAAAGAAACATGATGTGTCTTGGTGTGGTGGAAGTGGTGGTGGTGGTGGTGGTGGTGGTGGTGGTGGTGGTGGTGGTGGTGGTGGTGTGTGTGTGTGTGTGTGTGTGTGTGTGTGTGTGTTAAGAGCAATGAGAGAAATGGTAGATCACACCTAGGTCAGTTTTTACTGTCAGTCTTACAAAATCTAGAACCATCTGGGAGAGGTGCTTCTTTACTTGTCAATGAAGTAACTATTTTTATCACAGTAGTTGAGGTGGGTAGACCAGAAGTTGTTGCTGGCCCCATTCTCTGCCTGGGATCCTGAACTGCTTAAGTTGGACAACTCGAACAGAGTACAAGGAAGTATTTGCACCATATGCTGTCTCTTGAATGCAGTGTAACTAGAAGTCCTATTGTCTTGACTTCCTGCCATGACGGAGTGTTTATTGGATTAAAGAGCGAATGACAGAAATAGAGAAACAGAGATAGAGGGGTATGAAACAAGAGAGGGAGGGAGTGAGGAAGGAAGAGATGGAGGAAATAAACACTCTTTGAATATGTTGTTTGTCAGATATGTTATCATAGTGACAGGAAAAGAAACTTGCTAGGGCAATCTCTGTACTTTATGTATACTTGTAATTAAAAATGGCCAGCTTAAAAATATATCTTCTGCTTTATAGTCAATGTTTGAAATTTGTTTTCAATAGAGGGGACTGTTTCCTAGAAAGAAAACAATGCATGATATCAGCATCAATATATGTTTTTAATGACCCATGTGGGGTGCTGCCAAGACCATGGAAATAAAATCCCTGATTGTAGAGGTTTCTTTATGGTATATAATGGTGTGGTTTTCTGATGTTTCCATTAATATTGTCAGAACTAAGTGGTGCATATCCTAGAGCATTCTCAGGAGGCGGATTTGAGTTGCTCTTAACTGACCTTCCAACACTTTCAGCTGTGTTGGTAGCTTCCTGTGGTCACAGCTGTGCTAATTCTGACAGATGAATATAGCAGTAAGGTTGATTAGTAAACTCCCTGAGAATCACACTCAACCTCCTAGAAATAACCACAATCCCCCACACTAATGATACCCAACATGATCACTAAGTTCTCAGAGCTTTAAGCAGACTTAGAAACTTTGTCAAATTCAAACTACAAAAGGAAACTATTTTTCTGCATCCATGAGGCATATCTAGAATCTTATAGTCTTTTGGGGCACCATGTTTCAGGACAAGAATTGTTGAATTTTAAATTGTAGTGTGCCCAGAGACAAATCAGACACTACAATCCTAAATGTCTTAGAAAGGATCCTTGATCCTCATCCGTTTTTTTATTAATAGTTAATTGATACTGACTTGCTAAACCCAAAATAATTTCAATTAACAAAAGGGGTGATTTACTATAGCAAGGGATTTGCATTATAGTTCTTAAAATTATATTTGGTAAAATCATAAACATACAAAGGAATATATATGTGTGTATACACAAGGAACTTGTATGTGTTTGCATACACATAGTGTGTGTATATATATATATATATATGTGTGTGTATTATATATATGCACATGTGTGTATAAAATATATACACATATATATGAATATATATTTTAGAACAAATAACATGCTAAGATAGCACTCAATTGGAATATAATAGTGAATGTCAGCAACAATGAAATTTGTCTATTTGGATCAAGTGAAAATATTCCCTGTTTGTAAACCAGATAATTAACATGTCTCTTTGCATCCATGCAAACCTGCTTTCTACTGATTATTGTTCTTTCAACTCCAACTACTGCACATTATATCTGCTGTTAATATTTTCAAACACAACTGAGAAAACCTATAGTGACTCTGTAAATATATAAAAAGAGTGAATTTGAGGTCTACCCTGTGGGCTCCCGGGCTTGCAAGGGAACATTTGAAGCACTCACATTGTGGCCTACAGACTGGAGTACAGAATAAATGGATGTAACACGGTAGGTTTCCCTGCTTACAAATTAAATTTTAATTACCATTTCCATGTTCACAGTAGCTCTCTCTATTTTATCATTCCTTCATAGACAAATGTTTTGATTGCCATGATGGAAATGAAAACTTCTCCTAGAAGAATATCAAATTATATAAACCCAAACTTGGGAGTTCTTCCTATGAACTACACTGAAGTGCAGCAACTGTAAAATATTGGTTTCAGGAAATCATTAAGCACACAGGAGGGCATAAAACCATGGGAGAACATTACATACACACAGAAAAATGTATATTCTCAAAGTTCTTACTTCAGTCTAAGTTTTTCAGATGTACAGCAAGCACGTTTATAACACTGAAATATATCCAAGTCTTGTGCTTTAAAATGTTCCTCCCTTTACTTATATAATTTAAACCTTCACAGAAAATCTTTACAGTTCAATATTCTTCCTCATTGTCAGAATAAATACCAAGTGAGAGATTTTAAATAGTTTTATTTTCTCTCTCTTCTTGGATTTAAAACTATCTAAGAACCATTTAAGTAATTTAAAACAGGATTGTAATTTATAAATCTTACTTGATTATTTCAGATTTTCATTTAATATAAATGCAAGCCAGAGGGAAATAAGAAATACCAAAATATTATATTATCAAGTAAGCAATTTGCAATAGAGTTTCTTAATTAAAATCACCAATTATTATTTTATATAATATTTAATTGAGGTCATTACTCTGCTGCAAATTATTTCAAAAATTCTTTCTTATAATAACATTTGTTATTGTAAAATTTTCCACCCTAAAGCTTTACTTCCTGTATGATTTTATATCTATTTATAAGGATAATAGATATCACTCATAATTTGGTTCAATTCATAATCATGTTATGTATTTAAATGTCAATCAAGAAAATATTATCATCCTATGTCTTCACTTAAAAAGTATTTTTTTATTTCTGAGATTATATTTTATTTAGATAATTTTCCATTCACTGTTAATAAAGCTGACAGCATAGGAAATTTACTGTGTATACACTGACCATTAATAACACCTGACCCCCCAAACCCAAATACCCAATCATTCTTATTGTGGCCTTACATTTTGTGTGGCAGGACTACAGAATACCTGTGCATTCAGAACAATTGAAACTAAACATTTATTTTGTGTTCTTGTGCTACATGTCTCAGTGTATGCTTTCAATTCCAGCCCTCAGGAGGCAGAAGCAGGCAGATCTCTATCTATGGTCTCTATAATGAGGCTCTGGCTAAAAACCCCAAATATGTATATGTTCTCAAAAAAAAGGAAAGAAAAAAACCCTTAGGACCTACATAATAATAATCACACCATAATTACAAATACAACCTCTTGCCATGTAGATAACTGGTTTCATTAACCTTGAACAACCCTTTCCATTTTAAGTACTTCAATTTCTGTAGTGCAAACCCAAACCCACATTATACAACCTTCTGGCATTTTCTTCATCATTCAGATTCCCAGTAATCTTACTGTGATGTTTTCTCTAGGTCTGGTATGGATTTACAACCTTTTCCATTTTCATACTACAATCATAAATCACTTTCATGCACTTCTCTGTACAGAGGATCAAACAAATGACACCATAATGTCTACATCCCCAAAGCACTAAAACCTTATTTAGGAAGTTATCATAGAAGACTGAGTGAGATCACTCAGTGGTAAATTTGATTACCGTGAAACTGAGATGACCTGATTTCAATCCTGTGTTCCAGGGTGGAATAAGAGAATGGAGGCTGATGTAGTGTTGCACACATGTATTTGCAAATGCATAGGAACTTGCAAATTGAAAAGAACATTATAGTAGAGTTATATGTTTTATTAATATTCTTACCATTGTGTTTGCAGGATAAAAACACATAAGAGGTTCAGATTATCAGTTGTTGTATTCTACAAAAGTAGAGATTCTCACATTTTTAAATGTCAGAATTGACTAACAAATCACAGGGCATTTACACACACACACACACACACACACAAATACATAAGAGATTTGCTTTAGAAAAGTTCACATGATGTGAAGTTCTGTTAAGGTGATTCTATTTTTCAACTAAAATGTATTTTTAAATGGCACATGTATTTTCATGACAGAAAATGTACTGCTCCAAGAATAGAATAAGTGCAAAGAAATAGTCTGTATTTAACATGGGTATGCTGATTTCTATAGTCAGTGTTATGTTGCATCACCTGAGATATTGGCAGGAATATCTCACTTGTGTCCTGTGTGTTACTTCTTTCATCTTTTATTTTCATTCTCTTTATTGCACATTTTTTACTCAAACAAGAGTATTCACACTGTGGTTAAATCACAGAAAATATACAATCTATGCCAAAAGTTACTGTTATGATTGTGCCAATTAAATGACTGAGTCATAGAAAAAGATACCATGAACACTCACACACACAAACACAAACACCAGCAGTAACACACTTGCAATTGTTTCATTTTAATGGGAGAATACAGAATTTAAGACATAAAATATAGTGGTATGTTCTAAATTCTTACCAAGTTTTTATTAAGCTTATGAAAACCTTCAGTCCTCTTGCCTGCAGAATAGTTGTGAGCATAATGTACTCAGCTATTATATGTGGAGTGTTTAGTATAAAAAATATACAGTGCGTACACAATAAATCACATGTTACTGTCTTAATACATTGTTGTCATTTTGAGACAGGATGTCATGTGGGGTCCTGGCTTTGTAGATCCAACTATATGGACAAGGCTGGCCTTAAAGTTACAAAGATCAATTTATTTCTTCCTAATAAGTATTGGGATTACAAACATCAGCCTCATCACAGTGATATTGTCTTACTCTTAAACAATGTAGCATTTACTAGACTAAATAATTTAATTGATTGCTCTCATTGTTCCTTGTGAAGGAGTCCCACTGATTGTAAACCAGGCTGTCCTTGAGCTCATAGGAGCTATCTGCTTTCGTCTTTGGAGTGTTGGAATAAAAACTGTGTGCCACCATACCAGGCTAGATGGAATCGTTTTAAATTTAACTTTCACTTCTGAACATGACTTTGTGAATGGATACATTAAATTTATTAATTCTAAATGTTGATATAGATAATGATAAAGGACTTTTGCATATTAATTTCACCAGAATTTTTGTAGTATATGTGTCTTATTCAGGTTTGTCATGATTATTGCCATCAGAACAGCTGACTTGGAGACCTCATGAGATTTAGTCATGTAGAATGTCTTTGCTTAAGGAAGGAGGAACTTACAGAGCAGCTTTAACACATTTTCCATTGCACAGTAGGAATCTTCAGTGGTGTAACTTTTTTGTGAATTGGTGGCACCCTTTTGTGATGTAGCTGCCTGCAAATTGCTCAGAAGGTTTTCCATTAATGTAATGTAGTTGCCTTCAAGTCACTAATGATCCTATTACTAATCCCAAATAGCTGAGTCTTATCTAACTGGATTTAGATGAAATTTCTTTGTCTATTGCTACTCTGTTTATCTGGACTGAAGACATTTCATTATGTGGTTTTACTGGAAAAAGCCTTATAATAGTTTTATATAAGCAAATGGCAGAGCAGAATCCAAACTCAATTAGTCTGAGTAGAAGCTGCTACATTTTCACTCCCTCACTATATGTGTTCTTGAAATATCTGCCATGTCTAACACTGACTGAAATAAAACAAGAGAGCTAGCAGTAATTGGTTTATTCATTAGTATGTTCATTCATGCACTATACATTTGTAAGTATTGCATTGGTTCTCCATATCTAGATCTCCGTTCAGATGGAGGATGATTCCAGCAGCTTTTCTTGTCCCTAAGTCCTCTCACTGGCAGCCTCTTCTGAGCTACTGTGCTTGGCTTTTCCCAGGATTTTTATCATTTTAGTTGTTCAAAGAAGAAGCTATTCTCCTGTCTTAGTATTCCCCATGGATACTATACTACTACAGTCCTACTAACATCTCTTCACTTTGGTTCATCACAATCCACTTTTGAAGCCTGTTGCCACACTTCTACATGTGATATGAATCTTGGGTTAAGAGCAGCGCACTCTTGCAGAAGAGCAGAGTCCCATTTCCATCATCCTTACTTGGTTGTTCACAGCCACCTGTTGGTAACTCCAGCTTCATGGAATCCAGTATCTCAGTCCTCCATGGTCATTGCACTCCCTTGTATATCTCTCCTACCCATCTCACATGAAAGCATTTCATTAAAAACTAGAAATAATATTTTTTTGAAAAGTAGCCAAATGTGCTATGGCATTGGTAACATTGCTTTCTGTCTGGAATAAACATCTCTCTGCTAGACATATGGCAAGTCCACATTTTTGCTCAGCCACATCAGTTCAGTGCCCTACTCCAGTCACCCTACTTATCCTTTCTTTCTTCTGACTTATGGGACAAATGTACAGTCAAGTCTCATTCAGAGATCGTGTGTTATTGAGTTTCCTCACCTGCTAATATTGATTTGTAGCCCCCATATCTATACTTGTAGCATTTTTTAGACTTTCATGGATATGAGCAGAACAGAAAACATTTTTAGTCATCTAGATGCATGAATGTTCACAGCTAATATTGAGCAAGATGATGTACTCCCTCCTTAATTTATCTCTTAAATATATTTTCTGTGGTCTATGGACCTCCATATTTTGAATATTTTGTCCTTCTTTTGGTGACATTTGCTATTGACAGTGCCTCTCAAGCATGTTACCAAAGAGTCAGTGTGTTCCTAAGCATATAAAGGGTATGATCTGCTTTCAAGAGAATATATGTTTGTGAGATAAGCATTATTCAGGTAATGAATATCAGTGCTCTTAAACAGATGAGCCAGTTGTTGCCATTAAATAATGTCTCTAAATAGCAATGCATGTTCAGAGGGGCAATGTGTTTTAGTTAGCCCACCCCCACCCCCCCACAAAATTATTGTGACACCAGAGTAATTTGAACCAGATGCTACATTTGTTTAAGGGGCAATATTTTAGTAGTTGCTAATTCAGCATTGACAATTTTATAGAATGTAAGTGCTAGTAATGTGAATCAGTTGTGCTATGTGATCATTATTGTCTGTCCCCAACAGATTGTAAGTTCCCTGAGGACAGGTACAGTTGCTATGTTGATTGCTGCATCCCCAATTTTTAAAAGGACCTCAGTAGATACATCTTAATGCAGGAGTGGACAAATAGTTGGATCAAATATGAATGATGAATAAGTAATGGATTATTAAATATGAACAGGGAAAATATCTAAGCATGTAAATAAAATAATATAAATGAATAATGATTGAATAAATAAACCATTTATGACCTTTGTGGCCATCCTGTGACAGTCTAGTCTTTATGCTAGTAAAGTGGAATTAAAAAATGAATAAGATATGAGCTTCGCTCTTGAGGCTTTCATAATTAAGAGAGTCAGCTTAAATATTTAAGAAAACTACAAGCTGTTGCTCTCGTTCCAATCTGGCAGGTGTATTTCATATCCACTAAAATTACAGCATGTTGATTGTGAATTTACTTAAGGTGGTCAATTATTTTTAACATCTGCATTTACTGTCAGAATATAAACTTTAGTGGTTGCCCTCATTAGCCACTACTCATCAGTGTAACAATATGCAGCTAAATCACATTTTCTAGAGTGTAGGCTCTATGTTGACTACTTGGGCATTGTGTTATGATGCTTATTAGCATGTGACCTTTCACATTTGACGTAACTGCTTTGCTTCTGTTTCATTGTTTGTTTTTAATGGGGGAAATAATAGCATCATCATTCTAAATTTAAAAATGTAATCTATTTGGTAGAAGTGCTATATATTGTGTTTAGCTACTGGGAGTCTTTTCTGCAAGGGAAAAAATATGCATTTCAGAGGTTTAAAATAAACAAAGTAGTAACACGCATTAAGTGGAAGACACATTGGCCTAAATTTAATTTTCTGTAATATTTCTGGTGGGTCCCAAATATAGATTTTTGCTACATGCTGGCTTTAAATTTAACTTAGAATAAGTTTTATTAGAACTTTATAATTTTGTACCAACATATGCAAATGTGCACAGATGTTCCATTTCAGTGGTTACATTATAAATTGAGAGTGATTACTATGAATATCCATTTTCTTTCAAAACCTATCAGCATGCATTTTACATTAAACATAAATGGATTATGCTAATGGGTTAACTCTTGAGTGTCCATCCAAGCTCCTAATTTTTCTTTATAAATTTATTTAATATTAACATACTAGGAACTATTCTATGAAATTTAAATGTGAATCAACCTATTTTTCTTTGTTAAAAACTCATACTTCAGTAGAAAGTAGACACTGGAATTCTCTAGAGTGTTACTCTCTTTCCCCAGTGTAGTAAAGGATTCAATATCTAGTCAGCTTGGGCTGCTGTAAGAAAGTGCCACAAACTGGATAGCTTACAGATACAAACACACACACACACACACACACACACACACACACACACACACACACACGCACACACACCACTCAATATGTATTCCTTACAGCCCTAGATATTGAGAAGTCAGATCTGAGCAGGTAGCATCTTTGGAGTCTGGTGACGGTTGTCTGTCTTGTATATGATTTCTTGCAGGTATCTTAAGATGGAGATATCATCTGTCACAGCATCTCTTCTCACAGAGCCCTCCCAATCAGGATTCTGTTGCTTATCATATATTTCTTGTTGATATGTAGATGATGAATTATGTAGTAATTGCTTTCATGTTAATTTTAAAGATTCTTACCTCTATCAGGTTATGTTACCATATGAAATTCCCACAGAATTTGTGCTGTTGATTTTGGTCATTGAGTTTTGCTCAGTACATGCAGAGAGAACTTCATAACATATCTTGTTGGTTGGTTGATTATTATCACATGTTTTTCCTCTTAATTTTATATCTAAAGGCAATAATGATGGGAGATGTTATTCTGTATATGTTTCTCTTATTGGTTGGTGAATAAA
This sequence comes from Mesocricetus auratus, assembly GCF_017639785.1. Taxonomy (NCBI): domain Eukaryota; kingdom Metazoa; phylum Chordata; class Mammalia; order Rodentia; family Cricetidae; genus Mesocricetus; species Mesocricetus auratus. The sequence continues at coordinate 4,373,688 of NW_024429207.1, read as the reverse complement.
ACACTGATTGACCAGGCAGGAAGTTAGGCAGGGCTAGGAGAGGAGGAGAATACTGAGAAAGGTAGGCACAATGAGCCAGCCAGAAAGAGTTGGAATGCTGCCAGATGAGTAACACCATTCTGGGCATTCCCAGGTAAGCCACAGCCTCATGGAAATATATAGACTGATAGAAGTGGGTTAATAATTAAGACAGAACTAGCCAATAAGAAGCCATAATCATCGGTCAAAAGTTTCATAACTAATAAAGCATCTGTGTTTATTTGGTGCTCAAGGGCCACAACACCTGCCAGGCCAGAAAATTCATTCTAACATGGTAAAAATATGAATACAGGGAACATTGGGCTGAGATTCCATAGGTTGGAAAATATAACCCTATTTTATGGATGAATCTTAAGTTGAATGTCCAAGGTTCATTGAAAAGAGTCTAGGTTTCAAGAATTATCTGTAAGAGTTTTGGCATATTTTGTTCCATTAATGTAATGGCTATTCTTCACTGTCAACTTGACAATACCTGGAATTCACTAACATTCAAAAATGGAGAACACAACAGTGATGCATTTATTGTCAATTTGAAGTAGGAGAATTCACTTCTAATCTTGACTTGTGAAGCCCCAGGCCTTTAATCTGGTTTTAGGTAGGACAATGACATACACCTTTAACATGGGCAACACCTTTAACGGGAAGCCTATATAATGACTCAGAAGAAGGAAGCTTCTAGTTTTTGCCATTGTGCTCTTGCCTTCCTACTAAGTCCATTCCTTTACTGGAATTATAGCCTACTTCTTCAGGATTCCAACATATACTAAGGGCCTGCTGAGACATCCAGCCTTCTGAATTGAGGAACTATTGAATTCTTGGACTTTCTGTTCATAGCCTGCCACTGTTGAACTAGCTGGACTGAGGTCTAAAAGTCATTCCAATAAATTATAAGTTCCCTTTGTATATATTAAAAATAACCTACAATTATTTTTCATTATATTTAAAGCATATACATTTCTTATGCATATGTTTGTAAGTTTATGCAAAATACACACATGTTTAAATCTGAACTTACCATTTGTTATATGTTTGGGAAGGAAGGATTGATCTGTCATATATGTCCTGTCTTCACTAACTTGGCATTTCCTATTTTAAACTGAGCAATAAACCATCTTTACCTTGCCAATGTCTAGAACACTTATCACTGCTGAAATAAAATTTATCTGCAGTTGTGAACAGAAGTCATAAGAAACAGAATGAAAATCAAAATTCCATATTTAATTATTAGATAATTCTGAAAAATACCCTCCTCCTATTTATTATTAAATAACCTGTTATGTTGATGTCTCTGGCTATAAAAGGGATATGTGAAGTTGGAATGAAGGTCACAGAATATGTTTTAGCATAACTTGGAACAAATGTGAACAGTATAGTTACTTCCTCTTTTGAATGAGTTGCTTGTCTGTGGTTTGATCTGGAGGAAAGTAGTCTCATTCATCATTACCTCTTAGCCATTCATCTCCTCTTAACACAGGGTAAGAGTTCACATCTACTCTGAAATTTTAGTTTCTACAATTTGGTAATAGAAACTTGTATCCAAGTCTCATTTACTTCTTTGCAACAGAACCCTAGTCATGTTTCAACATTCTGCTTGGCACTTTGAACTGATACTGTATGTAGTCATTATAATCTAAGTGCCAGATGAGAATTGGCACACCAGGAGAAACAAAGAGTAAAGATGACTAAATAATTTCTACACTTACCTTTCTATTATACAGCATAAGAAATGTGTATCATCCACATTGTCAAGCTGTGTGGGTATCAAGCAGAAAGTACATTTATTTATGTGTATAAATTCTGATGTCAGGCTGATCAAAATCGCCATCAAAAATATTCAGGCCTACATCAAAATCATAGGAAATAACTGCCTTTAATAAAGACTTTGGTGTTTCATCCTTTGAATCCCATGAAAAGCCAAGGTATGCTATATGCAAAGTAAAAATCCCTTCCTGTCTTTGAAAATACCAAAGGTAACTTTTAAGTGCACTTACCATTTTCATCTCTACAGATAAAATGTCTGGTAGAGAAGCTTATAGAGGCTTCTGCCTTTTCTCTACCATTTGAATGTTTTTGAAATGAACAACAAACATAGTTACCTTTTTAAAAAGTCCAAGAGCACTTTAAACTACCTTGGTGCTGTATACTTTGAACATCTGAATGTATAATCAGTATTCTCTGAAACATAGGTTTAGAGTTTAACATCTATTTTTAAAGCTATGATGCCTGATTGATGGGCATAACATCAGTGGATGAGTACCAAAGGAAAAAAGGAAGGAAGAAAGAAAAAGTAAACTAAAATAAGTGTAATTTGTATATTTAGTTTCCTAGGTGTGACTAGGCTGCTTCGTGTCACAAATGGTCAGCATATGCATATGTGATAATCTCTTCATCTCAGGTTTTATTTTAATAATCTTTTCAAATTGAAATATTTATTAAAAGCACCTAAGGCATTACATGTTTATCTGCCTGATTAAAAGTAGTTTTCTGATTTAAGTTTTATGAAGATGACAAAAAAATCCTCTAAATAGTGACAAATAAATTTTTTCTTCATATTTGATCTTAATGGTCTATGTCCTTAAAATTTAGCACACATTTAAAATATATTTAAATATCTGTAGGAACTATGACAAGAAAGAGACAAAGAATTCCTATGGCATCACATGTTGTGCTCTTTTCTGTGGAAATAGGGCCTCAAAAGAAAAAGGTTCTAATTTCCAAGACGGGCTGTCTGAGTTCAATCACTGAGTGTGGTAGAGGAGATAACTGACTTCCCATTTTTTTCTGACACACACACACACACACACACACACACACAACCACACACACACACACACATGAATATATGTTCATGTGATGACATTAAAAATAGTCATTTGTTCAAGCTGAGTAAACAGTTTTGGCAGAAACATACACAGGTAATACATATCTTTTATCAGTTGACTAGCAAGTCGTGTGGAAATAGAATTGGTTCATAAATAGATACACAAATAAGGAATCGGATTCAATTCCTGATCTTTACCGATTTCCGTGTGTGATAATCAAGAAGAATACACCCATATCATTGGAACTACATGGTTAAAGAAGTTTACTGCTCAGTGGCTCTTACTTTGATGAAGTGATTCTCAGCCAGAAACTCAAACACCTGCAGGGCTTGTTAAAATTCTGATTGCTGAACCTCACACCAGAACTTCAAGTTCCAGGTCTGCCATGAGGTAAGATCTCTGCAGTTTGAGAGGCTTTCTATGCTGCTACTCAGAGGCCACACAAAAAGAATGAGAAAGGCTAAACTGAAGGGTTCTACTTATGTGACTGAGTCAGACCTTTTCAAACTTTCCAGAAAGGGATCATGAAACTTTTCAAACAATTACAACCAGTAGTTTTACATGTGGCGGAAGGAGTAGTTATCTAAGTTCAAACTTGTTTGGGAGATCTCTAGAGGAGATTTCAAAACCAACTGGAATTAATTAAATTGATAGGGAGTACAATCAATGCCCAGAACATAATAGGTGCTACATTGATTTCCATGAACAATTCTAATCTAATCTTTCATTCTTCATTTATCTTTTTCTGCAAATGTCTACTTACTGAGCGGGGAGAAAATCTGACATAAAAATATGTCATTTGCTCAAAGGTCATGTTTTAATTGCCCTCCAAACATGGTTCAATATTCCCAGATGATACCTTCAGATAACTTGTTTCAGAAAAATAGCAAAGAATAAATAAATAATAAAAAAACAGACCCCATTCCTTAACCTAATGTCTACTTCTAGTCCCCAAACAGCTTATTAGAGTATATATGTAAACTATGTGGTATTTCAGAACTTTGCTTCCGCAGTTCTGAATTGGTAGAGACAGGGTTGGAAATGTAAGGGTTCACAGAGAGGAGGAGAAGGAGATGGGCCCAGGGCTCAGGGCACAGGGTCTGTTCCCTTCGCCACCTTTGGAATTTATCAGGGATATCTGTACTTGTGCAGATTGTCATTTCCAGAATGTTCATTGTTTCTTTTTAAAAGATAATAACCCCTTACTGTCACTAAATTCTTAAGAAAATACAATCAGAATAGTATTTCTTGTAACTATAATTAAACAAAAGCTACCATATCCAGTGCTTTGTAAAGCTGATGTACACAAGATTTAAGCATAGATCACCTCTGGATCTCTTATTAGATTAAACACTTTGATCATTAAAAAAAATACCCACAGTGAGTGATAACTGAGAGTTTATTAAATTTGAATGTAATTTCAGTTCATATGTTAACCTTGTTTGGTTCTGTGATTTTATTTCTTCCCTGTATGAGATAATGCAAAAATATGACAGTTTTTCCATAATCTTATCACCTTAAAATATTCAGTACATACTCAGAATACGTTTACTAGAAGGGTAATGTAAAAAAATCACCAATGTACAGTATTTAAATTAATTTTACTATAATATTTAAGAATGAAACTTCATTTTCGGGTAGCTGGCCACCTTTGTCCCTTTGTGTTTTCATGGCTACGATTTTTGGTTGCAAAGATGAGTTGAAATATCCCATGAGGAGTGATTTCGGATTTCCTGGGTTAAGTAATGTAGATATAGTAGAGGTGAAAGGGAAATATTTCTGTAGGAAATACAGATCTTAGGAAATACTGTCTGTCAAGAATGATGTCTTTTGTTTGCTCTTTTTAGGTTGGAGCCTCGAAAGGGTATGCTAATACGATAGCTAGAGCTCCACATGTGAACTTTGAGTGACAGGTTGGCATCACTTTCTCTGACAATGCACAGTCCTATTAGCAGGAGCTCACTATCCCTCTCACACAATAATGAACGGTATAGTTAACTGTAAATGCTAGCTTAAATTTCTTCAATGTTGTACACACTGCAACGTGTTCAAACTAGGGATGAAATATGACTCCACTACATGTAGGTTTTCCTTTCAAGTTCTCACGGAGCTTGAGCCTTTCTCCAGGACCGGGTAAGATGCTGATGCAACCTACTTCTTGTGGGGAGACAAACAGCATTAAACACAGTAAACTTTGCCCCAGCCAGAAGGAATTCAACTTTGACTATAGAAAACTTTTCATTGCAAAAATAACATAGCCATTGACGGGTCGTCTGTTTCTTGTCAGCACATAAATCCCAAAGATACTAATGTGTTCCGTATCTATAGTTTGACACGTAAAAGTTGCTTCCACTTCGGCTATTTCTTCTTTGATTCTTCATAAAAATCTGGGCTCTATGTAGCACATTAATGGTATGTCGCTTCCCCAAGCCAGACAAATAGCAAAAGTCAAGGATTTTATTTTATATTCATATAATATATATAAGATAGGTATAGAAGCACAATGTCTTGATACAAACTAAAATAAAAATATGGTTTCTTTTATGCAAAATATTTAACTATGTGTTGGAAATACACTGAACATTCACAAAGTTAATCAGTTGAATTACAAAAGTTAAACCTAGCTATTTATGGTCTGACAATTCTGCGTGAGACCTTCTCATCTTGCAAAAGTTAATGATGTGTTATTTAAAAATAAAACCTACAATAAATTTTATGTCTGCTACATGCACTCAAGACAGAAGATAGCAGTGACTTACATGTACTTTATGATTTGTATATTGTAAAATTAGAAAGCTGGACAACAAAATTAATGAGCAAAAATCTCAGAGTCTATGGAAATATGTTAATTTCCATTGGATACTCATTGGTTTTACTCATTAAAGACCTGTCCCCCAGTTATAGGGTATTTGAACTCATGCGTTGATATGAGGTTTGCTTTCTGACAAAGCAAGCAGAAAATGGGGTAATAGTCACTAGAGATAAATTCTCCTTTAAAATACAATTATAGATTAACACAATTTTCACCCTCTCATTTCCTGCTGAAGAATAAATGCATTTAAGTGAATATTCAAATGGACATTTAGATGATTTATCACTGGACTGACAATTTTCATTAACCACAAGTAAGGTGAATTCAAGAAGAAATAATCTAGGTAGGGCAACTTCCCTTCTATGTCTGATTTAATTTTCTTTTCTCACAAATTATATCTTTTTATACTTCTGTAAAGCTGGTGGTATAGGTGTCTATTCCTTTAAAAGTTTAATGGCTTTTGTGACATTTCATGATGCCGTTCCTTTAGATGAGCTTCAGCAAGATAGAACATTGTTATAACTCCAATACATAAAGTGCTCTCTCTCTCTCTTTCTCTCTCTCTCTCTCTCTCTCTCTCTCTCTCTCTCTCTCTCTCTCACACACACACACACACACACACACACATGCACACATACACATACATACACTGATACAAACACTCTGAAAGAATATTCTTTTAGACAAACCCACACATTAACAAGCTGTCCTTCTGACTAGGTGGGCTTAAAAGAAAAAAAAGGTACATGTAAGTAGATGAAAAGTAAACCCTGATATATTTATAAAATTATATTTTATTTGTAATAGCCAGAACCTGGAAGCAACCTAGATGCCCCTCAACTGAACAGTGGATAGAGAAATGGTACATTTACACAATGGAGTATTACTCAGCAGAAAAAAAAAAAACAATGGAATCTTGAAATTCGCAGGTAAATGGATAGCACTGGAAGAAACCATCCTGAGTGAGATAACCCAGTCACAAAAAGACAAACAAGGTATGTACTCACTCATATATGGATTTTTGACATGGATGAGGAGAGTGCCAGTCTGCACTTCAACTGACAAAGAGTCTGGGAAACAGGAAAGAACCTAAAAGATATGCATGGTACCCAAGAGAAGAGAAATGAGGCAAGATCCTCTGAACAGATGGGGAACACGGCGAGGGGTGGGGGGAGGGGGCTGGGAAATAGAGAGGGGGAGAAGTGGAAGAGAGAGTAGGACTTGGAGGAACAGGAAGGTCAACTGGGGGTGGGGGTAGGATAGGTGGAAGAGGGAATCATAGGTTAGAAGACAGATCAGGCACCATTGTGACCTCTAGTGATCTAAACGGATGACACCAAGTGTAGAGACCACCTCGAATGCCCATTCCTGATAGTTAACTTGTTGTCTATAACCATCCTGGAGCCTTCATCCAGTGAAGCAAACACCCACAGTTAAATACTGAACAAAACCCAAGGAAGCCAGCGACAGAGAAAGAGGTGCGATGAGCAAATTGGCAAAGAATGGGCAGGCAAAACCAGCAGAGACAGTTGATCTGAACAGGGGAGAGCTCTTGGACCCAATACAGACAGCTGGAGGCCAGCATGGGACCGATCCAGACCCCCTGAATGTGGGAGTCAATGAGGAGGCCTGGGCTACCTATGGGGTCCTGAGCAGTGGATCAGTGTTTATCCCTCGAATACTAAAAGACATCGTGTGTCCATAACACAAAGAGGGTTGCTCTCTCTGCATGGACTCTTAGGGAAGTGCCTGGACCCTACCCTGAATGAAATGATAGACTCAAGATATCCCCTATGTGGAAGGAATTGGCAATAGGGTGGGAGAATGGGGGAGGGGGATGGTGGGGGTTGTGGGAGGAGAGGAGGGAGAGGGAACTGGGATTGACATGTAAAACAAGCTATTTAAAATTAAAATAAAAATAAAAAAAAATAAAACATTGTTTATATCATAATATGCCTCAGGTCAACTATTTGGTTCAGAGAGAAGAGGAGAGTACTTGCCACCAAGTCTAATTACCTTTATTCAATATCTAGAGTCCATATGCTAGAAGGAGGGAAGCAACTCACTCTACTTGTCTTCTGACCTCTGTATCCCCACCAGGCAGACAGACATGGACACACACATACACCCTACTGTGTTTATGATGTTTTTGTAATTCTAATACTTACTTATAAATATCATAGCCTGATTAAAAAGTTGTTGGAAACAGGTGTTAATGTTCTATATCTTTTACATAAAACAAAGAGAATAGTATACTACATTCAAAATTGAGACTCATTCCTCAACTGGTATTTTTTAAATGAAAAGGGATAAAAGTTAATAGTTAAAGCAATTAAAACATGGGATAAGATATTCATGAAATATAGAATAGGTATTTTATCATTTGACAAGGTAAGAATCAAGACACAGAGTAATATTAGAGAAAAGACACTGCAGTGAATCATGTTAAAACATTCCACATATGTGTGAACCTATATCAGACCTTCTAGATTCGTGAAGTTAAAGCTGGCAGTACACAAGGGAAAAATAAACTTATTCATGACAGAGCTGTGAAAGTTAATACTGTCTATTCAGCACCTCACACAATTCTAAGAAAAAGAAAGTGAAAAACAGTAACAATGGACTCACTCTCAGCAGTCAGTTAACATGGCACATAGAGAACTAGCTATTGATGACCAAAGAGGGGCCATTCTTTTTACATCTATTGGAACCTCACTGATGATCTTCATATGCTGACCTATTAATGAGCCTCAAAATTTTTTCAAACACTGACATTACATAAATGTGATCCCTGTGCATATGAACCTAAATTAAAATATGATTAAAGTAGATGTTTTAAATGAAGTATGTATATTCCTAAGTTTATTTTAACTATTTTCACCACTAGGATTCAATGGAGAAAGTAGACCTGTTTTGATGGGGGATGCTCTTCTGTATGTATGTTTCTCTTATTGGTTGATGAATAGAACACTAATTGGCCATTCTGGAAGTATAAGCTGGACTAGGAGAGGAAGAGGAAAGAGAGAGATGGGAGGAAAGACACAGTGTATCCACGGAAGATGTAACAGTTTCAGGCATTATCTGATAAGCCAAGACTGCATGGAAATATGTAGATTTATAGAAGCAGGTTAATAATTAACACAGAGCTAGCCAATAAGAAGCCCTAGTCATCACCCAACAATTTTATAACTAATATAACATCTCTGTGTTTAATTTGGGCTGAAGGGCAGCAGGATCTGGTGGGACTAGAATAACTCCAGCAACAGTGTTTTAAGAAACTGATTCCAGGACAACTAGAACTTCATATGTAAATCATCAATCATTCACCTTGGATAAGTAACGGTTCCACTGCCAGGTCCAGAGTCAACGGATCAAGCCACATAATTGCCACCCACATTCAGAGGGTCTATTCTATCCCCTGACGGTTCCACAGCTGTCAGTCCAGAGTCTGTGAGGTTCCAGTAGCTTGGGTTAGCTGTTTCTGTGGTATTCCCTATCATGAGGTTTACTAGCATTGCTTATGTTATCCCTCCTCTCTATACAACTGGACTCCAGGAGCTCAGCCCAGTGTTTGGCTGTGGGCCCTTTTATCTGCTTCCATCAGTTACTGGTTCTATGATGGCAATTAGGGTAGTCACTAATCTGATTATAGGGAGCCCATTCCCTAGGGTGCAATATCTTGTGGAACCTTGATATTGGAGAGGCTTGGTCCTGCCTCAACTTGGTATGCCAGACTGTGTTGACTCCCCAAGGGAGGCCTTCAACCCTCTGGGAGTGGAGGGTGGAGTGGGACTGGGGGAGGGGGCAGGAGACGGGAAGTGAGGGAGAACTGGGACTGAAATATAAAGGGAAAACACAGTTTTTAAATAAAAAAATAAGAAAGAAAAGAAAGCAAGCTGAGCAAGCCACGAGATGCAAGTCATAATGCAGCATTCTGCTGTGGCTTCTACCTCTGTTCCTGTTTCTGGATTCCAACCCTGCTTGAGTTCCTGCCATGGTTTTACTTATTCATTGTATCAGACCTGAGAGTTGTAAGATAAAATAAATCCTTTCTCACCCGCCCACCAAAAGATGTCCCCAAAGCATCAATCATAAACCCTGACCTTACATGAGAAAGTCTGAAGAGGTGATAATGCTAACTACAGAGTCTAAAATTTTATTTTTTCCAGAAGAAAAAAATAGGAAAGTATATATAAAGCATTGGGGTAATTAGGAATTATTTGTTTGGTAAGAAAAAGCACACCTTCAAAATCATTAATGAACTGCTAAAATTAAATTTCCTGCTTGTCAAAAGATACCCTTACGTTGACGTGAGTATAACTCAGTGTGTAGGAGAAAATACCTTTACTCTTTATTCCAAGCAAGTTATTTGTATAGAGAAAGAAAACCTGCTACAATGTAACCAAAATAAGAATTCCACATGTTTTTAAATGTACAATAATAGATCAAGTGCTTTATAGACAAAATACCTAAGTGACTATTTTATTGAGTGAAGTATTACCATACAGGCCTGAGGATCTAGTTTCAGATTCGCATAACTGACACAAGAGCTAGACACAGCACCACAAACATCTTCTGCTCAATTTGGCCCTCTATGGAGAAGTGAGGCAGGGTCACCAGAAACTAATAAGCCAGGTAGCCTTTTGTATGCAGCTGTGAACAGAGATTGTGTCTCAAACAAGTGGAAGATGAGCACAAAAAGCCAATGTGAACTCCAAACACATTCTGTGGCACAGGCAAGCACTAGCCAATACAACAACCAACACAGTCACCACACACACACACACACACACACACACACACACACACACACAAACACACACACACACAATGAGAGGGGGGAATAAACACTGCATATGCAATAATGTTAAACACTAAAATGGAACATGCAACTGTGGTAACTGTGGAAAATGCATTGTCCACACTAGAGAAATAGGTGGAAAATGTAGTTACTTAAAGAAACTTATCTCCTAGGACAACTAAGATCCACAGCTGCAGAGAGGCATGGGGAAAAGAGAACCCTTGAAAGTTGCCAGTTAGAGGATCATAAATATGGTCAGCGATTTTGAAATTGGATTGTTACTTTCTTATGAACAAATTGTATTCCTAGGTGCTTATACAAGATAAATTAATATATTTAGCCACCAAAGAATTGCACTTTTCCAGAATGTCTTTATTCATAATATCTAAGAGTGGAGAGATGCTAGAAAGATATCTCAGTGTGTAAAAGTACCTTGTGTGCAGCAGGGGGCTGGAGACCTAATCCCCAGCACACACATAAAAAGCCATTGCCCCCAAAGATGTGTATATTTCTGTGTTTGTCAGGGGAAGGAAGCTACAGTGGTCACAGTGAGTAACAAAAAATCAATGTGACATGAATGTTTGCACTAGATGGACACTTGGCATAAAGTATAGGAATAAAACACCCCCAAGCATCCATAGTCATTTGAGCTTTTTGGAATATTAACCTGCTATATAATATGGGGTAAGACTAATGCATTGGTAGTGTGAAATTAGTGTCTCTACAGCAGGATGGAAGATAACTATAACTTTGGTCAGTGATGTATTTTCCTTGCAAGAAGGTGGGACTGTATTAATCTCTGAAATCAAGTGTGTGTGTGTGTGTGTGTGTGTGTGTGTGTGTGTGTGGTATCAGGTTGCAGGTTTATGACACAAGCACTGGGGAGGCAGAAATATGAAGTCTACTTGAAAAGATGCAGGGTAATGAGATATTTACTCCAAATAAATAAAGAACAAATATGGAGAGTGTCTGAGAATAAGACTCCTTAAAACTCTCCTCTAGCTTCCAAATGCATGCACTGACACACACATTCACATTTATACAAAGAGAGGACAGGAGCAGGGAGGACAGGAGAGGACAGGAGAGGGGAGGGAAGGGGAGGAAGGGAGAGAAGACACTTAGAAATTCAAAACAAAGTAAACCAATCAAGAGAAAAATGTTCCAACGTACGTTACAATATCACAATATCAAAATACCAATATAACTTACAACTAAATGTCTCAAAAATCCTTTTTAATGTTTATGTAAAGGCAAGTTAATTTAACATAGACTTGCAAGTTGCCTAGTATGTGTACAAGTATTTTTTTAAAAGATAACATCTACTACTCTTGAGAATAAAGTGCAGCCGGGTGGTGGTGGTGCTTAGCCCAGGCTGTGGTGGCACACACCTTTAATCCCAGCACTTGGGAGGCAGAGGCAGGCAGATCTCTGTGAGTTTGAGACCAGCCTGGTCTACAAGAGCCAGTTCCAGGACAGCCTCCAAAGTCACAGAGAAACCCTGTCTTGGAAAACAAAACACAAAACAAAAAACAAAAAAGGGAAGGGGGCTGTGGTATGGAACTGGAAAAAATCCTGAATGACGTAACCCAAACCCAGAAAGACAAATACAAATACGGTATATGCTCACTCATAAGTGGATATTAGATGCGAAGCAAAGGATAACCAGGCTAAAATCCACAACCCCAGAGAAGCTAGGGAAAAAGGTCAGTCCTAAGAGTAACACACATAGAGCACCCTAGGAAAGAAAAGATATCCTGGGTAAACTGGAAGAGGGGTAGAAGGATAGGGATAGGGGATAGGAACATGAGGGATCAAGAAGACTTAATTTAGGAAGGGATGGAGAGGGAGACCAGTGAAGGAGATATCTCGATAAGAGGGAGCCAGAATGGGGCTAGGGAGAAACCTGATGCTAGGAAAATTCCTAGGAATACACAAGGATGACCCCAGTTAAGATTCCTTGCAATAGTGGAGAGGGTGCCTTAACCTGCTTTACCCTTTAAACAGATCAGTGACTACCGTAATTGTCATCATAGAACATACATGCAGTAACTGGTGGAAGCAGATACAGTAACCCACAGCCAAGCACTAGGCTGAGCTCTTGGAGTTCAGTTAAAGAGAAGGGGGAGGGATCATATAAACAAGGTGGGTTAAGAGCATGATGGGGTAAACCACAGACAACTGACCTGATCTAGTGGGAACACAGAGACTCTGGAAGTGAAGCTGGGAAACCTGCCTGGAACCAAACTAGGACCTCTGAATGTGGCTCACAGTTGTGTTTAGGGGGGCAGGCTCCCAGTGGGGCCAGGGCTTAACCTGGGTGCATGAATCGTGTTTCTGGAACCCCTTCCCTATAGTGGAATACCTTGCTCAACCTTGACACAAGAAGGAGGGGCTTGTTTTTGCCTCAACTTGGTATGCCAGATTTGCTGACTCCTCAAGGGAGGTCTTACCCATTCGGAGGGGTGGATGGGGGTGGTATGAGGGGTTGGGAGTGAAGGTGAGGGAGAGGGAACTAGGGTTGTTATGTAAAAAGTTTTTTGATGAAATATGCTTTGGTCAAAAAAAAAAAAGAATAAAGGGCTAATACTCTCCTATGTTGTTGAGCCACATGTGTTCGCAGCCTCTTATAGAATCAATTTGGAGATGTTTATACAAATTTAAAAAATTGGAGCTAGTGAGATAGCTCAGCCTGTATAGACACTTGATGCCAAACCTGTCAACCTGAGTTCAATGACAGGAATACTGTAGTGGTAGATCACAACTGACATCCACAAGTTGTCCTCTGACATCCACAGACATACAATCACACACAACACACAAACAGACACACACACAATGAAATAAAAATCTAACATTTGTTTAACATATTGTTCATATACTAGGACGACCAAAAATGCCATGTAAATATTCAGATATCTATAAGTAAAAGTACACAAAATAATGTTTCTGCAACATAATGTATCATTTTGAAATAGAAAAAAAATTGGAAAAACAACACAATTTAAAATTTTACCCTCACATAGTTAAAGACAATGTGTAATTCATGCATGTGTAGCATTTGCCTATATTTTCATTTCATATACAATTCTTAATTTGAAAAACAAGCTTATTACAATGTGACTGACATATCTGCAAATATTTGGAACAAATGTAAATATTTGAACAGCCTCATTCACAATTTCATTTTTGGATACACTGCATAAAAACCAAAAAAATTGTTTGCTTTTTGAGACAGGGATTCTCTTTGTAGCTGGCCTGGAACTCACAGTAATCGGCAGGTCTGCCTTGCCTCTGAGTGCTGGGATAAAAGGTGTGCTCCCCACGCAGCTTTACGAAATTGTATTTTATAGAACTATGTGTTCAGTAATACACCGATTTCCCTCACACACTTTGCTTAAGTGTTGGACCTGTTTATGTAATGTAGACCTGATCCTCAGTTCACTGGATGAACTGCCCTACTCTTTCCTCAGTTCACTGGATGTGCTATCCACGGTCTCCTCAGTTCATGCATGTGATTGTCCTGTGTCCTCAGTTCATGCTGATGTCCTGTCTCCTCAGTTCATGCATGTGATGTCCTGTCTCCTCAGTTCATGCATGTGATGTCCTGTCTCCTCAGTTCATGCTGATGTCCTGTCTCCTCAGTTCATGCATGTAATGTCCTCTCTCCTCAGTTCATGCATTTGATGTCCTCTCTCCTTAGTTCATGCATGTGATGTCCTCTGTCTCCTCAGTTCATGCATGTGATGTCCTGTCTCCTCAGTTCATGCTGATGTCCTGTCTCCTCAGTTCGTGCTGATGTCCTGTCTCCTCAGTTCATGCATGTGCTATCCACGGTCTCCTCAGTTCATGCATGTGATGTCCTGTCTCCTCAGTTCATGCTGATATCCTGTCTCCTCAGTTCACTGCATGTGAAGTCCTGTCTCCTCAGTTCATGCTGATGTCCTGTCTCCTCAGTTCATGCTGAGGTCCTGTCTCCTCAGTTCATGCATGTGATGTCCTGTCTCCTGAGTTCATGCTGATGTCCTGTCTCCTCAGTTCAAGCATGTGATGTCCTGTCTCCTCGGTTCATGCTGATGTCCTGTCTCCTCAGTTCACTACATGTGAAGTCCTGTCTCCTCAGTTCATGCTGAGGTCCTGTCTCCTCAGTTCACTACATGTGAAGTCCTGTCTCCTCAGTTCATGCTGAGGTCCTGTCTCCTCAGTTCATGCATTTGATGTCCTCTCTCATCAGTTCATGCATGTGATGTCCTCTGTCTCCTCAGTTCATGCTGATCTCCTGTCTCCTAAGTTCATGCTGAGGTCCTGTCTCATCAGTTCATGCATGTGATGTCCTCTCTCCTCAGTTCATGCATGTGATGTCCTCTGTCTCCTCAGTTCATGCTGATGTCCTGTCTCCTAAGTTCATGCTGATGTCCTGTCTCCTCAGTTCATGCATTTGATGTCCTCTCTCATCAGTTCATGCATGTGATGTCCTGTCTCCTCAGTTCATGCTGAGGTCCTGTCTCCTCAGATCATGCATGTGATGTCCTCTCTCCTCAGTTCATGCTGATGTCCTGTTTCCTCAGTTCATGCATGTGAAGTCCTGTCTCCTTAGTTCATGCTGAGGTCCTGTCTCCTCAGTTCATGCATGTGATGTTCTGTCTCCTCAGTTCATGCTGAGGTCCTGTGTCCTCAGTTCATGCTGATGTCCTGTCTCCTCAGTTCATGCATGTGATGTCCTGTCTCCTCAGTTCATGCTGATGTCCTGTCTCCTCAGTTCATGCATGTGATGTCCTGTCTCCTCAGTTCATGCTGATGTCCTGTCTCCTCAGTTCATGCATGTGCTATCCACGGTCTCCTCAATTCATGCATGTGATGTCCTGTCTCCTCAGTTCATGCTGAGGTCCTGTCTCCTCAGTTCATGCATGTGATGTCCTCTCTCCTCAGTTCATGCTGAGGTCCTGTTTCCTCAGTTCATGCATGTGAAGTCCTGTCTCCTTAGTTCATGCTGATGTCCTGTCTCCTCAGTTCATGCATGTGATGTCCTGTCTCCTCAGTTCATGCTGATGTCCTGTCTCCTCAGTTCATGCTGATGTCCTGTCTCCTCAGTTCATGCATGTTATGTCCTGTCTCCTCAGTTCATGCATGTGATGTCCTCTCTCCTCAGTTCATTCATTTGATGTCCTGTCTCCTCAGTTCATGCATGTGATGTCCTGTCTCCTCAGTTCATGCATGTGATGTCCTCTCTCCTCAGTTCATTGCATGGTCTCTCCTCAGTTCACTGCACATGTTGTCCTACAGTCCCCAGTTTACCGCATGCACTATATTATTAGAATATGTTTTCTTATTATTTCCCATGGTGATCTTTTCTATATGCATTGAAAAGGAAAACTCATCCAACTTCTCAGTTCCTAGTTTCAAATGCCAAGCAGAGTGTGCTACAGGTAAAGCAGTATCTTCGTGAGAAAGTCTCACAGGGTCCTAGCCAAATCCTGCATAAGTGACTCCTGTTAGTGCTTTCACAAGCTGGTATATAGAGGTTTCAAACATCCATACATTTGCAAAGCCTTCAGTAGCTGAGCTAAACTGGAGGTGAGAGCAGAAAGTAACAAAAATAATCTCCATAGTAACAGAAAGTAAAGAAGACTGTGAGTAAGGTCAAATAGTTTTGATGTAATAAAGCATCTAGGATAACCACATGCCTAAAAGAACCTATGTATCAAACACAGAGAAACTGTATTTATGTGTGATATTTTATACACTTGATGCTGGGCCTATGATCTGCATGTGTCTGCACTAGATGCCACGAACTGACATCTGATTTCATATAACTCTTTACCAACTCTTTATGTAACTCACAGTAATTATAAATGCTTACCAAGGCTCACTAATGCTCTGAAAAACTTCAATTATTTTAAACCCGAGACTCTGTATATGTTATAGCCATTGTGTATGTTTTAACCCAGTATGTATAATATTGTACGAGAATTTTCATAAGATTCTTGTTATTTTAAAGACCCGTTTATTAGCCGGGCAGTGGTAGAGAACGCCTTTAATCTCAGCACTCAGGAAGTAGAGGCAGGTGGATCTTTGTAAATTCAAGGCCGGGCTGGACCGATAGCCTCCAAAACAATACAGAGAAACCCTGTCTCGTAAAAACCAAAAAAAAAAAAAAAAAGACCCGTTTATTTATGGTGTGCGCATGCACATGTGTATGTGTGTGTGTGTGTGTGTGTGTGTGTGTGTGTGTAAGACAGACAGAGAGAGAGAGAGAGAGAGAGAGAGAGAGAGAGAGAGAGAGAGAGAGGCAGAGACAGAGAGAGACAGAGAGAGAGAGAGAAAATGTGCATGAGCTAAAAGGACAAATTATATGATTTCATTCTTTCTTTCCATGTCATTCTAGGGATGAAACTTGGCAAAAAGAACCTTTATCTGGTAAATCATCTTGCTGACATTTCTGTGATTGTTAAATATGTGACCCAAATGCAGATGTTGAATTTTTGCTTGGTAGATTTCTTTCTACTAAATTCTTTGTTTGTACATGACAGGTTGATTTTTATAAATTCACAGAGTATTATGGCAGAATTGATATAATAAGAAATATAGATCAACCTATCCGTCTATCTAATTGCACATAGTTCTATATTCATTTTAAACATGACTTCCAAATATGTGTGCATATTCAAATTAGTAAAATTATCATAATTTCATAATTTTCTTTTAGCTGTATGTCTTTTGTCTTAAACACTTAAAAATTCATGAGTCTCCTTTTATTATGAAAAACAAAGAAAAGAACAACCACCAGGAGATTCTGTGTTATTTAAGGAGCAATTTCTCATCTCTAAGGAAATGAGAAAACACCATTATGGGGGCAGCCTAGCATAGCTTAAAATTACACCTGGGTGATGCATAATGGCAATGGGACCCACCTTGGGTTGCCAGTGGACCATTGTGAAGTTAATAATGAGCAAGTGTTATGACTACACTGCAATATTTGACACAGCCTACACATGTCAGCAAGGAGTTACAAGGGACTTTGGGAAGCTGTGCCGAAGACTCTCAGAGCAACCTAGGTCTCAAAAGCTATTTTATTTCTAGCTGAGTTTGACTTCTCAAGCCCAAACTAGCCCTGAGTTACCTTGGAATGCCTTTCCTCTGAAGAGGTGTTTCATTAGACCCCGAGGTAGAAGAAGATGGTGAGAGTCTCCGAGCTTATTTTAGTTTCCTTGGGGTCAACTATTTGAAGATTATTCTAAGTGTTAAGGAAAGCAACAGAAGAGACTGAAGTAGGAGTGTGTGAGTGAGAACAAGTCAGATTGTGAGAGAGGGAGGTGCTAAGGGGCAAAGTGGTTAGGGTCAGTCTTCCTGGGAGGATGAGGATGCCCAACAGCGCTTTAGGAGCCTGGGGAGAGCACTGAATCAACGTTTAAATAAATGTTTTCATCCCACACCTGAAATACCTGCAATTCAAAACCCCCATTCTAAAAAAGACAGCTGTTTTTGAGAGGTGAAAGATATAAGATATCCTCTCAACAAAGAATTCAAACATTATCAATAAAAGACATTGGTGGTCTTTTATGTTAAGCTTTATAAAACCAAAAATAACAGCAATCATCTCAAACACAATGACATTTATTGCTTCCTTCTTTACCCCAAAGCCTTTCTCATTTTGGTGTGCTCCATCCCTCCTTCTCCAGAATTGCCACTTGTCCATTGATCCCATATATATATATAAATATATATTAGTAACAGAAATTTTATTTGTAAGTTGGGTTTGCACACTGGTCTGCAGGTCCATAAGTCTGATTAAAAGCTTTCAGTCACAAAAAATTATACCTTTCAATATACCATTCTAGAGGAATACATTACAGTGCTCCAGTTCTGAGGGCTGAGAATCTATGGAGTGTTGTGACTACATGGGCCTGGCTCAGGAAAAGTTCTGGGTCCGTGGCTACAGTTCATAAGGAATGGAGACTTTGCCTACACCTTGTCATTTCTATGAAATGGGGAAACTTAACTGTGTTGTATCCCTCTATTTATGATTGTTACAAAATGAGACAGATAGTACTTGAGAATAAAGAAAGTGATAGGCTTGCCCAAGGGCATGCAAAGCAAAAGACTACATTTGGCCATTTAGATATTTAATAACATTATCTGTAATAAGGAATAGATCTGCAAATTATGTGAGAATACTCCTAGACCCTAGTAGAAGGATAATAATGATGCCAACAGATGCCTTTTATTATGAAAATCATATCTATTGATTCAGTGGCTTTCCAAAAGTCTCAAGGAGGAGGAGGTGTTATGTATGATCACATAAAGAGAACAAATACACCCTACAAATGGCTTTAAAAAACTCAAGAAACCAAATGGCCTAGCTTACATGAAAAGTAAATGAACTAAAGTGTTATTTTGTGTAGCTTCAACTTTATTTGCTGGTCTAAGGGAAAGTGAATCATCATATAAATGGTACCCAATATACTGCTCTGCATTCCTAAGTTTAAAGATTTCATTCTGCCAGAGAGGTGTACTCCTTGCATTTTTCAAATCCTGTGTCACATATACTAATGGATAGTTTTTTAAAAAGAAATGTACAAAATATGATGTGTATTTTCTAGTTTTAAAGATTTTCTCCTGTCTCAGAGATAAAGAGAAAAAGATAGAAGAGCAAACAGCTTATGAAGTTTCAAAGTAATTTTTGGAAAAATGGAATCTACTGATTCCTCCACAATTGAGAGTATTTTCATTAGATACAGACCTGGAGCTTTCTGGAAGATAGTTGACTATTGCTCAAACAAAAAGCTTTAGCTGCCCAGAGTAATTGCCATTGAAATGAACATAAATTTCCAGGTTTTTAGTAAATACGACAGAAGAAAATTAATTAGCTCTAATTACTGAGACAATACCTAAAGCAAAGCTAAATGTGTGCTATCTGGCAGCGTGGCTTGAATTCAAATTTTCAAACTTCATTTTCTGGAAATGGTCTGATCTTGAACATGAAAACCTCAGCCTGACTATTCTTATTATATACCTCATTATGCAATAACTCTGAAATTTAAAGTTATTCATTGTCTTAATACTTTTTTATTCTTTGCCATATTTTTAGATGTTTTTGAATTAAAGTCTCCCTCTATACATCCTTCTGACATTGGACTCACCATGTAACCCGGTCTTGCCTCAAACATGTAAAACGATTCTCCTTTTCTAGCCTTTTCAATATTGGGATTATAAGTACTGGTCGACATTCCTGACTACAGGCATGTTTCTGATAACAAGGAAATAACTGTAAGGTGTAGGACTGATGGTAAAGTGCTTTGGAAACCCTTTCTGGCTCCTGTGTGTGTATCCATGTCTCTCTGTGTATGTGTAAGTGTAGTTGTTGAATACATGTGTGTATGTGAGTATGTCTCTGCTTCTCCTGGGGATTTAACTCCAATGTTACCACCTACAAGAGAAATGTGCTCCTGACTAAGTTGACTATCTCTACAGACA
Source organism: Mesocricetus auratus (assembly GCF_017639785.1). Taxonomy (NCBI): domain Eukaryota; kingdom Metazoa; phylum Chordata; class Mammalia; order Rodentia; family Cricetidae; genus Mesocricetus; species Mesocricetus auratus. The sequence continues at coordinate 4,353,743 of NW_024429207.1, read as the reverse complement.
CATCTTTACTTATTTCCTGTGTCCTCTTCCCTAGAGACTTCCCATGAAACTGACAAATACAGCAACCAAGGTTGAGGGTCATATCATTGGCTGTGGGGGTAAGGGATTGCGGGGCTTATTGCAAGATGGCATGAAGAGAGATGATTGTTATATAGTGTCCTCAGACTTATTCCAAGTACATTATGACAGCACCAGTAAGGCCCTAATCAAAACTACTAATGGCCACAGGAAAATATTAAGTTCAAAGGAGCTTGTAAAATAATCAAGACACAAGTTAAGGAATGTCCTTGTCCTACTGAATCTACTGTGTTAAGATATGACTAGACTCAATACGATTGAAGGCTCTAAATCCCACACAAAACGACTGCTCCTCTACTTAAGCTTGAAAAGCAGGGATGTACTTGCATTTGAACATTTATCGCTGCTTTTTGCTGCTTTCTAGAGGTTTCCATTATCTCTTCTTTACTTTATAGACTAGATGGCACAGTGTGGCATATGTATATGGGAAGCAATAAAATCCAGAGATTGGATAATGTAGCCTTCAACTTACCATCACTGTAGAATGAGGTCAAATTCAAAATGACTTGAGTGTACACTGCAGTTAATGGGTGACAATATAAATTTATAAAAGGTACTTACAGCATGAAGGTCTATCTATATTAGAATCTGGAATAAAGAAGAGACTACTGCCCACCAAATATTTTTAAACTAATCTCTTTATGTTGTGTCATGGGATCATAGACACATCATCAAAGTTACCTTATTGCAAAGGAATTTATGCATTTAAGGCTCATATTTAATAAACCTGGTCAACTTTCCAAATATTTCTCAACTACATTACCTAGCAAACAATTACCATATAGCTTTCTGCTCCTCAAATATTCCCCAAATCATCTTATATTTATTGTTGTGTCATATTTGTTTCCCCTGTCCTGGTGTTCCTATTATTCCTCTTATGCATGGTGAACCAAAAACTTCTAATTGGAAGGACAGTATTTGCCTACTCAAAAATGAAATACTTATTTTCCTTCTGTCTCCATAATTGTTGACTCATCCAAACTTCAACAGTTAACAAAGTCCCAGTGGCTGCCTAATTTTCCTGCCTTATGTTACTTACCATCTACAAATGAGAAAGGCTTCTTAGAGTATGAGAGGTTCAATGACTACACTCAAGAGTGTACCTTCTAGTTTCCAAATAAATAGTTCATGAACTATTTAATTCTGAGCCAATACATTTTAAGAAATTCAATAAATACTTTATAAGCATTTTATTCCAGTAAATTTCAAATTCTCTTGAGCAATCCCTAAGGTAGTATTTTCTCTCCAAGACCCAGGGACAGACTCATCAAGAGAATGTAGATTGCCTCTGGAGCTGGAAGGTTCAGGTTTGATTGGCTCCTGCACTTCAGCTGTGTCAGCACAGGAAAGTTACTATTTCTATGAATATCTCATTTGGAATTCTGAAAGTGAACTTGAAAATAGGAACACTCTCCTGGAAAGTCACCAGAGTTTGAGTTTGTAATATACCTAGAAAGGGCAAAGGCGAACAATGTTCATTGTATACGTATGCTTATCCCAAAGTCAAGAGTCTGAGTGAAATCAAATAATGGATATTAAGAAAAATGGAAACCAGCAATGTTATTGTTTTCAGTAGATATGGTAATGTATTGACATTGCCTGTTTACTATTCAGCCTTATGCTCAATACATAATTTTCACAGTTAAAAACTCAGAGAATTCCCCTTACAAGATTGTTTTACATAGTATATTAAGTTGACAAATACTTGGGTCAACAGATTTCAGTACTGGGCAATTGTCAAAACAGTAACGAACTTATATTTAGTGGCAATGAGAGCTCCAGTGTGTTTTGTAAGTATTTTCTTAAATATTATCTAACTTAATCTATTTATGTGCAAGTCTTGGGCAGAAGAAAATCTTCATGAATATTTGTAAATTAAAAACTGAATAATGCCCTGAGTCATATTGATACTTTAATTACATTTAAAATTCCCAATGCTAGTGCCAAGCCAGATCCTCAATAACAACAGGTCTACAGAACTATACTTTTATTGAGCAATACCATAAGATTATATCCTGTCCAATTCATGGTTACTTTTAAAACACAGTATAATGAAGCATTATACCATTGAAGAATCAGCAAGAAATGCAACTTCTTCCTTTCTTGTTGGAGAGTACATTCCTTTAAGAAAACATAATAGCAGTTGACCTTTATGCATCAAACAACAGGATAACAATAAAATATAAAGAGAGTAGTGTGTCTAATATCAGAAGGGAGGTACTACCCTGTACTCACTGCTATGTTCTACCATAGTTGACAACTCTTCAGTAATCAAATAAAATAAAAAGACCAAGAAAAAGTAAGGGTTTAAACGCTGTGTATAATAAACACGATTGCTAAGCTGAACATAAAGACAGAAATTCTCTTGGGAAAACAACAATAAACTCAATATGTTTCTTCTGCCAGAGGAGCATTTATAGGAAACATATGTATTGCACTTAGAAGAAAGCCTCAAAATATCAATGGATGAAAATAGTTACTAAAATGTAAAACACATTAATAATAATATATTTATAATATCATTAGGAAATAACTTTAAGCGAAAAGATCACATTTTATAATATGGGAAATATAAATAATTTTACTTGAATGTAAACATATAAAATGACCAAAATTTATGCAAAATCATTGATATCCAGAAGAGTTAATAGTTAGATATATTTATATTCTTATGTCTTCAGATCACTATAGAATATTAAATAATAGAAATTCCATAGCCAAAATGTTGTTAATCATAATAAATATAAGGGAATGTAGATTACAACATTTTGTGTTAAACAGATTAATAAATGAAATAGAGTTCAACAAAGTATTAAGAGAGACTTCATTCAAGAAATGAAAAGATTATTTAATCTGAGATGTTTAATATAATTTAGTACGGCCGGGCGGTGGTGGCACATGCCTTTAATCCCAGCACTCGGGAGGCAGAGGCAGGCAGATCTCTGTGAGTTCGTGGCCAGGCTGGACCGACAGCCTCCAAAACAATACAGAGAAACCCTGTCTCGTAAATACCAATATATATATATATATATATATATATATATGTGTGTGTGTGTGTGTGTGTGTGTGTGTGTGTGTGTATAATTTAGTACGATAGTATATTAAAATAATAACTGTAGCCTTAAGGTGATGATGAAAAATCATTTCATCAAATTCAATATATATAACTTATTTTTAAATGCTCATCAAGTTTAAGGATGTATTCCAAATCTTAAAAGGAATTTACCTGAAATGTAATCTTCAGAATTGACATTAAAAATAGAAATGATATAGACATTTTAGAACCTTCAGTATGGTAACCAAATTCTATTTAATGCAAGGACATAAAAAGTACCCTAGGACCTAGAGAGATGACTCAGCAGTTAAAAGCACCTGTTTCTTTCAAGGGGCCTGGCTTAGAACCCTAGAACCCACTAGGGAGCTCACAACCTTATATAACTACAGTCCCAGCCGATTTAACACCCTCCTCTGACGTCAGTGGGCACCAGTGATGCACATGTTTCATAGACATATGCACAAGCCAAACACCCATATACATAAAATCAGTAAATCTTTTAAATTTTTAAAAGAAAAACATGAATCTTGGGAGTTTAAATGAAATAGTATATAGCTAGTTAGGAATAAAGCACATGGGGGACCTTGGCAGATTCTATGACAGGTGAAGGTGACCAAGGTGGTAACAAACATGCCAGGCAGACAGAGTTTAAATGTTTTATTCGAAAGAGAAAGGGAACAGGGGAGGAAAGAGAAAAGAGGTAAAGAGACAGAGAGAAGACAGAAGAGTAGAGGGATACAGGAAAAGTCCTGTCTGCCCCAGGGGAACAGCAGGAAGGACAAAGGGAAAGGGAGCAGGAAATGAAAGAGCAGAAAAGAGAGAACAGAAACAGAGCATAAGTGGGTGGAGGTCTTTCTTTTAAAGGGGTCCTTTGCACCTGGGCTGACCAGGGTACTGCCTGAGTGCATTCTGCCAGGTGACAGGGGCAGACCAGCACAATGCCTGAATCCTTACAAAGCTACCTTTTAATAGTTTTCATACGGCTCAATTGAAACAATTATAATGTGATAGATGCAAGCTAAAAGAACCCAAATCCATACTTTTCTTCTATGCCAATGATGACTAACTTACAAAAGTACAATAATTGACCAACTCAGAATACTAACCAAATCTACAAAAACGTATAATAAAGGAAAGTAAAATTCAAACACCACATAGAACTTTACTGAAGAACATACACATTAAACAAAGAAAATGATGGAAATAGAGAAATGGTGCAGTGGCTAAGAATACTTTTTGTGGAAGTGGAGCCATAAAGAGTTTAAAAGCCAGAGAAATGGAGGGGACACCTCCCCTACACACACACCACACACATGCACACACGCACACACACACACACACAGGCACACACTCACACACACACACACACACACACACCTCTACATCAACATGATGAAGCAATAATAAACTCAGTCACAGAGACTGAGGCAACATGCACAGGCCCTACAGAGTTACATATCATGTCCTTTACATGTAATTAATACTCCCATGCTAGTGTATTTTTTATGGGATTCCTGAGTGCACCAGCAAGTAGGTGACAGATTCTTGTGCCTTCTCTTGGCCTCTTTTCCTTCTTTCCTTCTGTTTGTTTTGTCCAATTAATAATGCTGGGTTTAATTTTATTCTTATTATATTTTATTTTATTATTAACCCTTAGATAATGGAATTCACATGCTTGAATCAATAATAGATTTTGATAACAATGGTGACCTAGTAATAAATGTTTTTTTAAAGTATTGATAGGTAGAATAGGAACTATCTGACCACAGCATTTCCAAATCACCTTAAATATCTATAATACTTTATAAACTAATCATTAAATTGAAGATTAATGATGAACGAGGGATCAGGAGATAATGAACAAAGACTGAGAACATATTCTTATTTTGATAAATATAGGTTATCTGTCATCTTTAAAACATAAAGCTAAGCTGATGATCAATGGAGTGTATCTTTAGTGAGTTACCTAAAAATGATTCTTACCTTCTTCATAGTAACTTAAATTTTTAAAATTAATTCAAGGCAATAATGTTCCTAAATAAAAATGAACACTCCACAGAATCTATATAGACAGATAAGGCTAGGTCTTCACTGATTGTCTTAGTTAAGTTTAATATAGCTGTGATGAAACACCATGACCAAAAGCAACTTTGGAAGCATAGGAGCAGAAGATGATTGTGAGGCTATGGTGGGATAATGCTTGCTGGCTTGTTTCCTATAGCTTGTTCAGCCTTAGTTCTTATAACACCCAGGACTACCATCTCAGAGGTGGCACCACCCACAATTGGCTGGGCAATTCCCCATCAATCACAAAGAAGATGATCTATGATATTGCTTTCTATGCCCATATTTACAGAGGCATTTTCTGTGTTGACTATGCAGGAGTGAACAATGAACACTGAAACACAACATTGTCCTTACAACAGTCACACTGCAGATCCAAACAATTAAGATATTTTTACTCTCTTCCTCTTCCCCCCGAACAGGACGAGAGGGAGTCATAGGTTAGAAGACCCATCTGGCACCAGTGAGACCGCTAGTGATCTAAAGAGATGACACCAACTGGCAAGCTATGCAATAGTGGAGAGACCACCTCTAATGCTCATTCCTGATAATGAACTTAATGTCTACACTATATGCCATCCTAGAACCATCATCCAGTGACTGATGGAAGCAGAGGTAAACACCCACAGTTAAACTATGAACTGAACTCATGGAACCCAGTGACCGATAGAAAGGAGCCATGAGCAATTGGCAAAGAATGGGCTGGGAAAAACAGCAGAGACAGCTGATCTGAACAAGGAGGAGCTCTCAGACCCCAAACAAACAGCTGGGAGGCCAGCATGGGACTGATCCAGAAACCCTGAGTGTGAGAGTCAGTGAGGAGGCCTGTGTAACCTATGGGGCCCTGGGCAGTAGATCAGTGTTTATCCCTGGCATACAAATGGACTTCGTGTGTCCATAACACAAAGAGGGATGCTCTCTCAGCCTGGACTCTTAGGGGAGTGCCTGGACCCTGCCCTGAGTGAAATGACAGACTTTGGATATCCCCTATGTGGAAGGAAGTGGGGACAGGGTGGGAGGCTGGGGGAGATGGTGGGGGGAGTGCAGGAGTTGGGGAGGGAGAGGAACTGGGATTGACATGTGAAGCAATCTATTTAAAATTAAAGTAATAGAAAAATAAAAAAGATATTTTTAAAATGCCAAGCCAAATAAATCTCATATTGTTTTGTGTAACTTTAGGTTTGGATACATTCAGAATTTTTTTGAACTGTATATGACATATCATCAGACTAGTCACCCCAAGAAAAGATGGATAATGGAAGGACACCTTGCCATACACTTTCTGTTGGATGCTGTATGAGGATCAGGCTGTATCTAGAGTTACAGGCACAATGGGATAGTAACGCATCAGGAACAAGTTGCCCAGTTTACATCTGACTCTCTCCTGATAACATTGTCCAAACAATCACTTTGCTTGCAAAATGAAGTCACACAGATTGGAGTTACACCTTCTCTTTTTGATCTTCTGTAATGTGTAACAAATGCAGATGACTTTTATGTGCACAAGGATTGAAGAGATGTAAGATGAATGTGAGAAATGGCTGAAGGGCCAGCAGCAACCAGGAAGTGTGTTTTGCTGTTGCTCCTTGAGCACCGAGAACAAGGATCATGTAAAAGAAGAGAAGGAAAAGAACTAACAGTGATGTTTCCTTTATTCTCAACACTCAGGAGGCAGAGACAGGTGGATCTTTGTGAATTCCAGGCCATCCTGGTCTATATAGCAAGTTCCAGGACAGCTATATAAAATTTCACTAGACATAGTGAGACTCTGCTGAAAACCAAACAGGCAAGAAAACAAGTCATATAAATCCCCAGAGTCTTAGGTAAGTAAAACCTGAACCTAACTCCAGGTGACATAGAATAGGAACACTGCCATCCTGTGCTGAGAATAATGTCAGCAAGCTTATAATTTCCTCAGTTATACCTAGTTCTTAAGAAAAAGAGAATGGAAAAAACTGAATTATTCAGTAAAAGACTGGCACACAATGTTGCAAGTTTTATTTTAAAATACTTTTAAAAGAATTATACTTTCATGTAGGTTATTTCAATAAATAGTTTTACCCAACACAATCAGGTGATTGCTATGAATAAAACATATCAGATATGCTCCAAGATATTACTTTTATTATTGTATTCATAATTTTTGTCCTTAAATATAAAAATATGGTTTAAAAGATAACTCTATGTTCTATAATGAACAGACATGAAATTACGATAATAAAAATGACTTAAATTTTTTCACTTCATGTTGCACCTGGTTTACTAAAATAAACAACCTAATAAACTTGTGAATAGTTTGAATAAAAGAGCATAATTAGAATATTATTATCAAAGATAATGAACCATTTAAAAATCTTCTGCAAGTAGAAGGTGTTACTTGTGTTGTGCTTATTGAGGGGGTATTTCTAATTTGTGAAAACTAGAGTTGAAGCTGCCTGATTGCAAGAGTGCCGAGAGAAGCACAAGGAGGCATATTGAAGCATCACATAGACTCATTTTCTAAGTGCTTTTGATAGTTACCCATCTTTACTTAAAGTGGGGGCATCCCACTAGATACTGAACAGCAAAGTTAATAAGGAGATGACCTATTCCCCATCTGCTGAACTAACGGGTTCAGTATCTCAGGACATACTCCAAGGGACAATAGAAAATGTCCAAGTCAGAACTAGGAATGCATCTCAGTGACAGAATGCACAGGAAAATGCAAAAGAACACTGACCAAAGCTTGGAGAAAGTCTAATATTCAAAGTTGTGAGAAGTCAGTAAAGGAGAAAACACAGAAGCAAACTTTAGGGCTTTATTTAAAAAATATAGTGTATGCCCTAGATGAAAGATCTCAAGATGAAAGAGTCTGTATGATACCCTTAGACAGTTAAATGAATATAGGGCATTAAGAAAAATAGTGATTACTCTCAAATTGCATTTTCTTCTGATGATATTACTTCTGGTCTCTTTCTACTGATGATAACTTTAAAACATAAAGTTCTGGAAAAAAACTTCTCAGATATAACCAGCCTGTGAAACTATTATGTAATGAAAAACTTCATAAATGGAATAGAGAAAACACACAGGAATTGATTGTTGCAATGCCAATCTCCCTTTAAGGTCTTCAAAATGAATGATATTTGAGTGGGACATTTATCTCCATCCACATGGGGTTTTTCTTGTCACATTATCAAATAATTCACTATGCTTAGAATATTATTTCTCTACTTAATCTACAAAATCTCAACGGCATCTTCTCACTGAATAAATGCCTAGTGGCCTCAACCCCTTCATATAGCAACTCAAAGCCCCCCCAGAATGAAAACTGAGCCTTGTGTCTGTATCAGGTTCTATGTTAATACTCACACTCTAAGACAGAAGTTGTCTCATTTCCTCTTTCCACCATCAAAAGTGTATATAGGACTGAAAACAGGGATGATTGGCACATGAGACCATTGGCATGCTATGCATGAATACAAGGTATGAAAGAGGAATATGTGTATATTCAGTAAGAAGGAGGCAATGTGTAAACAAACAATAGTGGGAAACACTAAGAGAAGTGGCCAAGAAGGCAAGTCTGCCTGCACATACCAGCATGTCCTGTTATGATGATAATGGACTAAATCCCTGAACTGTAAACTACTCCAAATAAAGGTTTCACTTTTTAAGAGTTGTCATGGTCACAGTGTCTCTTCACTGAAACAGAAACTCTAACTAAAACATTTCCCTCTTTGTATGTTAACATGTAGCAGTTGTTTCCTTGTGTGAACAAGAAATAAAAGTTATTCGTTCTGGAGACTTATCTGAAAACTGGGTGACTCAATATTGGGCACAGCCCCAAAGATGAAGCTACATATAAAGCAACGTATTTCAGGCTGGACCCCCATGAGCTTCCCGCATGCACCAACAGCAATATTCTTCCTCTGTCAAAAAAACCCTTTGAACTAAAATAAATATTACTTGTAGCTCACTTTGTGTTAGGTATGTGATCTCTGCAATAGGACAAATAACAGAGGTGTTGTATTAGTTATTTTGTTATGAGTGAGAAGGATTGTGATGGGAGTTGGGAAGCCAACAAGTCACATTTCATTTGTCATCACAAAGTAGAACAGGACAAACATAAAAGCAAGAGCACAAAGGTTTGCTCTTAGAGAGCTCTGGTCATATTTTGGAAACATTGAGTGGAAGTCAGCAGAAGGGAGAAGGTGTTTGATTAATCAACCCTTAGCTTTGAGTGTCTGTCACCAAGCCAATAATGGCAGGTACTGCTTAGGTGGTAAGAGAAGGACAAGGACTGATAGACTGCTGCCAATCTTCTCCTCGGGAGTTGTAAACAAATGTCTGTTCCACCCAGATGGTATCTATTATAGACTAAAGAAACTCTTATATCCTCATATAACTTGGTGTACTAAGTAGCTTAAAGGTATTACTTATATGATATCAGTTACCTAAAAGAGAGCATTCATCACAGAAGTAGCTCTGTCACCAAGCCCTTTCCACATCTTTGAGCAGACATAAAACAGTTAAAGTTGAAGTTTCACAACACCCGATCTGGGATCTCCTTTGCAGTATTTATTATTCCCTCTTTGTAGCATTTGTGAATGACACTTTATGTATACCTGCCTCCTTATCAGACAGGAAGCAAATCACTCAGGAATCCTTTTTCTGTTAATTCAAAGCACACCATCTGCATTAAACACAGAGATACATTTCTTATTGACCCAGTGCCACCATTTTACTCAAATCATCTTTTCATATAATCCTCAAATACATACAAATTTTGTATCTTCTTAATGTTCACACTGTATGGAAAGGACATCTGATTGACAGTAATACCGCAGAAAGTACTTCAATGTTAACTGTATTTGTGTACTTAGATTGGTCGTTAGCTTGTTTGTATGAGTCTTGGACTCTGCTGCTCTTAACATCCTTTCTGGCTGTAACATTTCTGGGCATGGGTATATTACATCCTTTGAATTTAAAGAAAATACAAAGTATTAGTGCTTTGAACAGTGACAGCCTTAGTGTAGAATCATTTTATTTGTTTTGGTCATGCGGTTATTAGGATGACCTTTAGGGAGTAGTGTCCTCCAGAACACAGGATAGAATGCACAAGATCACACACCACAGCTCAGACTAAAGAAAATACAGTTTTAATTGTGAGTCGGCCCCTTTAATGATATTACTTTACTAAGATAGCAAAGAGTGAGAATGGCATCTCCTTTGCAAATGCATACCTTAGTTTGCACATTTCCTAATGCGCAGTGACAGTATTGAACTTTACTTTAAATGCACCGTGAACTTTGCAGTCTTGCAGCAACAGGAAACTACTTTATAAGACTATGCTGCAAGCTCCTAGGCAGTTGCTCTGAAATTGTCTTTCCCCTGGCTGTAATATGCACTTACAGTAAATTCATTCCTGCCACTGATTAGAATTCCTTTTATTGCTTACCTAATGTCAACTTTGTCTTCAGTGTCATTGTAACAATGCTCTAATTTTGTGTACTAGGTTTGTGTGAGAAACCTGCGTGTCCAGACTTAATGGCTTCTTTGCTCAGTTGACGAGTATCTTCTCTCATTCCAATCTGCATCAGGACCCAATCATTCCTCTCCAGGTTAAACACTAAAAAATTCCTTAGTCCACTGAGCACACTTTTCTATTCCCCATATTCCATGATGTTATAAACCATTTTATTTGTGAAGTAATTTATAATTTGTCACTTTATATTATGCAAGTATTATTTAAGTTGTTAATAAATGAAAAAATTACTGGAAACCTAGAAGGTTTTCTGTGTTTAGGCACTATAGTAGTTTGAATGAAAATGGCTAGCATAATCTCATACATTTGAGTTTTGATTCTCAGTTGGTGGAAATGTTTGGAAAGGAACATACATACGACCTTATTAGGAAAGTGTGTTACTGAGAGCAGGCTTTGAGCTGTCACAAGCCTATTATGTTCCCAGTTAGCTCTCTCTCTACCTTGTCTTTATGTATCCAGGTGTTGCTCCAGCACCATGTTTGTCTACCTGCTACCATGTGCCATGATGATGAACATGGACTCTGAAAGTGTAAATCACTAATAAACTCATTCTCCTGTAAGTTGCCTTGGCCATGGTATCCTCCACAGCTATAGAAAAGTAAGTAAGAGAGGCATCTACCTCATTCTACAATGCTATCCTTGTTCATTACCAGCTCATTCTCCATCAGCTTGTGTTTCGCTCCCACCAAACCTACATGCTATGACAAATCTTCTAAAAGTCTGAGATAGAAACTTTAGATGTTCTTAAGAGGTAAAGAAATAAAAAGATGGAAGTTATCCATGGACGCCTCTGATTTCAAGTAGTCTTGCAGAGCTATAGCAACACAACCAGCATGACACTGACACAAAAACAGATATACCGATAAATGGACACAAATCTAACCCCCAGACATAAATCCACACACTTACAGACACCTGGTTTTTGATAAAGAAGCTACAAATACACATTTAAAAAGAAAACGCTTTCAACAAATGGTACTTCTTAAACTGGACAGCTGCATGTAGAAGAATCCAAGTAGATCCACACTTATCATCCTGCACAAAACTCAACTTCAAATGGAATTAAAGCCTCCAACATTAAACCAAATACACAGAACAGAAGGTTTGGAATAGCCCTGACTTCACTGACACAGGAGATGACTTCCTGACAAAATACCGCTAGTGCAATCACTGAAATCAAAAAAGTAATGAATGAGCCAGGAATCGGTGGCACAAGCCTTTAATCCCAGCACTCGGGAGGCAGAGGCAGGTGAATCTCTGTGAGTTCGAGGCCATCCTGATCTATAAGAGCTAGTTCCAGGATAGCCTCCAAAGCCACAGAGAAATCCTGTCTTGAAAACACAAACAAACAAAAACAAACAAAAAAACAACCAAAAGTAATGAATGGAGCCTAATGAAACTAAAATTTTCTATGTGGCAAATGACATGCTAGTTGAAAAAATATGCATGATAAACAATAGAAAAAGATTTTTACCCACTACACATCAGATAGAGAGCTAATATCCAAGATATATAAAAAAACTAAAAGGTACTAGACATCAAGAAAACAAATAGTCCAATTAAAAATTAGGACACAGGTCTGAACAAAGACTTGTCCAAAGAAGAAACTGGAAGATCTGAGAAACACTTCTTGAAACATAAAATTTTCATGTTTATACATGATGTACTTTATACATCAAGCCATCTCACAGAAACTCAGTATTTTTCCCAAAATAATTTTTAAATAATAATTATTTTTTAAATTGTTATATATTAGAAAAACATTTGAGTTCTCTTTCTATTAATGGAGATACAACCACATCTAACCAGAAATACAGCTAGTCAATAAACTATAGAATTTACCTACAGAAGAAAAGCAATTTCAGAGGTATGTGTGATTTTTGTACTAAATTCCAATAGTACCCCAAACCTGAATATATAGTCAGGACATATATGCCAATGACTGAATAAAGGGCACCTTGCCTGCTGTTTTAATTCAGCATGTAAACAAGCCTTTCTGAAATTAGTTTAGAAAAGAAAATGATAGTCATCAGTCTTCCAAGTGTTTTGTTACCTATTACTATGATAATATACACAATCTGGTTTTATGTGGTTTATTTTGGTAGAGAATTTGTTGCTTCCTGAATAGAGTCTGTTAAGAGGATGAATGGATCCGTTGCCTTTAAAATTTTTGTTACTATACTTTGTGTTTAACTTGTATTTGAAGAACTGTATTGTATGGGGATTTATAAAAATAGAAAATGCAGAGTTTGTAACTCTAATGCGGTACTAAATTAAACCACATTAAACCCCAGTTTAATTTTAAAAATGGAATCAAATAGCTTAAAATTTTAATATTTGTGTTATTTAAATTGTCAGAGGATGTGAAAGGGTGAAGTATACAATATGGACGACTTACAATGTGATTATATCTTTCAGTTTCTATTATCTAGAAAATATCAAACTATGTTAACTATCATGTGTACTTGTGTTTGGATGATAATCTGGTGGCTTTTTGTATGTTTAGTTCATTGGTATATGAAAAAAGCGGATAATTTAAAGAAACTAGTAAAAACCAGACCAAGTGTGTTATACTCTAGTCTTCAGTAACCTACATTATGTTCAAACATAAAAACAAACCTGAGATACAATTAGCTACCTCAGTACCATTCAACAAAAGGACATAGTGTGTTTATTGTCTCATAATGTAAGGAATATAACAAATTCCACCTTTGAGTCTGGAGCAAATCTATGGGTTCTTTTTCTTTTATAAATTCTTCCCCCTTGGCCTAGACATTGTTCTTTAGTATTCCTCTATATTTGGTAAAGGTTTTATCCTTTTAAAAGGTCATGCATGTTAAGTCCTCTTATTGTGAAATCATCTTCTGGTGACTTCATTCATCACTGATATTCCTTTACAGAACTCATTGACCCACTGGGCCATTCATCTTAATTTATTAGTTATTGCTTCAGAGTTGGTGCTCCTTTTTGCTAATTCATTTCCTCCCTCCACTAACATGCCTTAAAATGAATGTAGCAGATTCTTCTCATTCTTTATTTTCCTGCTTCCAAGGTATCTTCTTCTAACCCAACTAGAATCCTATATTGAATTAAATTTGAAAAGACATGCTAAACTACTTTCTCCACGCTCACCCCTACTTGGCATAGTATGAATATTAGATTAAACTCACTAGATGTTATTTTACAGACCAAAATAAGTTCCAACGAAAGCAGGTTCACATTACTGTGTTCAAATGTGGCCTCTGAATGATGACTAAGTTTGAGATTTGCTTTTTTCGGGTTGTTTGCTTTGCAGAACATGGAATGAAGGAATGACAACTGGAATGCTTTTGAGTTGTACTCACCCTGATCATGCTCATTTTTAATTGTTAGGAATACACTTAACAGAGATAGGTAACTTCAATTTCAATACATGTTTAGAATTAATTATAAGGAATAAAGGTTAAATTATGTGAGAACACATGCTGTGCTCCTGCTTGAAGACTTGTATGAAGAAATCAACACATTAAAGAAGAGGAGAAGTAAGTGGCACTTTTGCCATTTCCATTTAATTCTACTGCTTTCCTAATGAAAATTCACCTAAATACCAAGTGTCTTACTAATTATCTCATCACAGCAGGAAAATAATAAATAGACGCTGTACAATCCCATTTAGAATTGTACTCAGCGCTGCATCACACTAGCCTCTTCCCTGAGGTACGCTAACCAATAGGGAGGTGCTTGTACATAATCCTAAAACAGATTCACTTTCATTTTCCCTAAGCACTCAAATGTACTCACTTTCTATTTCTCATTAGAAAACAAGCAGACATCTGAAACAAAAAAATGAGTTTTATTAATAATTGCAAAAAGGTAAGACACAAAAAAATAAATAGGACAAAACAAACAGAAAAAAATGAAACTTTTAGTGTACACAAACCACAGGACTAAGAGAAACAAAGGAAGCTTGTATGATTCTGAAACCAAAGAATTGCTAGTGTTTCTAAGTCTCATTTATTTAGCTATTCTCTATCTGTGAATCCAGAAAATTCTAGGCTGTTTTTCTTTCTTTTCCCTTGACGGGAGTCTTTAAAACTATAGTTAGAAAACACTCTAAATAACAGAGTGAAAAACAAAAATAAAATTGATGAATATTTGATTTTTTTTCTAAACTTTCTCAGTGTTATATCCCCTTATTTTTTCATTAGTTGGGTGGTTTTACAGGTGAATTCCATAAATGATATGGATTTCAGTTGAAATCATCTAACTATAATCACACAGACAAATATGAAGCTATGTATCAGGTAATAGTACAATTTTGTCAACTTCCTTATTCTCAATACAATCCCAAATTATGACTTATGAAGTCATTAAATCTACTGTGGATATGTTCATGAAATAGCAAAGAATATTGTAAAAAATATTTCAAATGGATGCCCTACAAGTCACAGAAAATGTATGATTCAAAAGGAGAAAGACATACTAAAACTCAATGTTCAAAATCATCTCCCTGTTAGCACTGGTTAAACAAAAAATGCAATTGAAATAGAATGATTACTAAATTTTTAGCTCAGGATTTATTATCATTATTATAATGATTATAAATCCTGAGGCTGCAGTGGTTAATACAAAAAGCCTTGCACAAATTTTAACACCCAAGGTCACTTACCACTGGTTCAGAAACTACTTGACAAAGAACATAACAATTAATAAATGGGAGCCAATTCTAAAGCA
Organism: Mesocricetus auratus; assembly: GCF_017639785.1. Taxonomy (NCBI): domain Eukaryota; kingdom Metazoa; phylum Chordata; class Mammalia; order Rodentia; family Cricetidae; genus Mesocricetus; species Mesocricetus auratus. The sequence continues at coordinate 4,338,309 of NW_024429207.1, read as the reverse complement.
GGATTTGGAGTCAACAGAAAGAATTGAGGTTTCTGAGTTATTCCATAGTAAAATGTTCATATCTTCATTGGCCAGTCTGGATCTGTCACAATGTTTTTATTTTTAATCACATTATTCATTGCTTCTATTTCATTCAATTTGATGATTAACCACACTTTGCATGCAAGGTGGTTTGCTGTTTAAAGTCACTCCAGAAATATTTTAAAGCCACTGACAGCTGAAGGCTTCTAGGACGAAGGCAATTAAAATGATGACAATTTCCCCAAACCTTGTCATATAAATAGTTAATGAATACTGAGAAATTTTCACTAATAAAGGGAATAGCTGTGAAGAATGAGCTTACATGTTCGGAGGCCTGTCATAAAAATTTTGTGTTGTCTCATAAGGCAGAATTGTGGCTAACAGTTAATGATCATCGATAAACAAATAGGGGTCCCACAGTCGACTCTTTTAATTATATTAGGCATCTTTGTAAACATCTGTATTTTCCAGTGTCACGAACATGTAAGCAGGCTCTTGGAGATGGAAAAAAAGTTTTCCTACAGTGAGACAGCTAGAGATGTGGATGCAAGGATTAATTGCAATTATGATTCTACAAAACCCCTATGCAATGATGCTACCTTATACATAGATTCTTACATTGCATACAGATGTGGGGACAGACACTATTAAACATTTATCCTGAGACCATCAATTTTATTGTCTTCCATTTACATAATGATTCCCACCCTGAAACTTTGAGGTCTTTGTCTATCCATTATTCTTGGCTTCCTTCCACCTACGGGGAGCTATATATTATTCACTTGGTTCCTTAGAGGAATTGGCTCTCTCAGGGTGTCAGCTCTAACTATTTGGCTCAAGGATGAATTCTCCAGAGCAGCATAAACTCTATCCACTCGGACTCCTCAGTTGCTGTGCTCAGACTCTCTTCTATGCTCCAGGCATGCAAATCTCACTTTACCCTCCAGTTTTGAACAGCTCATTTTGAGTTTGCCTTGGTGCAATTTTGTAAATTTGCTTTTTATTTTTTTTCAGGAATAAGTATTCAGACCATTTAAACAAAGCTCACTGTATTCACTAACTCAACCTTTCCTTACAATGTTCCAGGGTTCTTGCTAATCTGTGCCACTCTCCATTTAGCAAGGTGGGCCTTATCTCCTGAAAGTTTGCTTTCTCTCCTGAAAGAGAGCCACAAAGGCAACCTTTCTACTTCTAATTTGTTAAGTAGCCACATACTTGCAAAATCAACAGCAACAAGAACAACAACAACCAGTCACTAAATCACTAACGATAAAAAGAAGTATACAAAATGTTTAGTCCTGTAATCCTAGTCTTTTATGAGACAGGAGGATTACCTCAAGTCAAAAGTCATTTCTTTTATACTATTGGGAGACCTTGAATCTCTCTAAGATATAAATGAGAGAGACGAGTGTGCAAAAGAGGGGAAATTTTAAATTACTGTAGCAGAAAACTTAAAGCTATGTCATCATGAAAAGATCTACCAATAATCTCAGCAAAAAAATAGGAAGAACATTTAAGTTAGATAGAATGCAAGTGAAGGCTGGGTGTAAGGCAAGTGTGTGTATGGACGGTAGCTACAGAAGGAAAACAGACAGGGAAAACTTGAAACATGAATAAAACCTTAACAAAAGTCACTAAATTAAGTGCAAGAAAATGTGTTGTTTAATGCTGCAGTAAGCATGTTTAAAAAGTGAAATGGGGGACTAGAGGTGAGGCAGAGGTCGGGAACAAGAGGAGATGAGAGATGGGAAACTGTGCTCACGATGTAAAATAAATGAGAAAAATCAATTACTTAAAATTTTATATTTTTCAGGGAAAAATATTTTAGGTATTATATCTCATTTCATGCTCATATATATGTAGGATCAAATTAATAACTTGTCTTTCCCCCCTGTAAATCATATACTACAATTTACACACACCCATAACCACAAAGATATAATAAAAATGTCCACACTAAAAGTAAACATACCCTTTCTTCTACATTAAGTGTAATGAATTAAAATTAAATATTTACTTACAATATCTTAACTGATATAAATGTATTTGTATTCCTCATGGCATTAAAATATACATTTAAGCATCCTAGTGCAATTATAAACACAATGTATTAGACCAATGAATAATAATAATTTTTTACAGAAGATTAGATGAATAAATTCCTTATGATAAAAAGCCTTATAGATTTTCAGAAGCAATACACTTTCAATGAGTTAAGAGCCGTTCTATGAAGCATTAAAAACTTAGGTTGTAGCATTGTCCACTTCAGAGGGGATATGCCAATTTGTGGTACAAGCTGAATTTGTTGCCCTGGAGAAACGTGACATAAACTCTTGCTTAGTACCAGTCTAATACAGGGGCCCATACTAGAATGATAGGGAATGTTACATAGTGTCCAATCCTATTTAGGAAATTTGCTCACATCTGATGCTGTGTAAGAAGAATTGGTCTAGTTTGAACCCTTCAAAAGTATGGAAAGAATATCTGCCACAGACTTGTGGTGCTAAGGAAGCAAAGGTAGAAAGGGCATTGTCCCTTAACCATAGTAACAGGTTACTCTGCAAACATTGAAATGTTTTTGAATTATATGAAATTTGATAATGAGGTAAAGACTGACATCCCAAACAATGATGGGCCATACTCAGCATCATATTGAGTTTGTAGAATGATTTATCACATTCAAAATCAAAGATTGATAATAAGCTAAGTATGTTGGAGAATAATATTAAATCAAAGTCAGGAATGAAGAATCTCAACAGAAAATTCCAATTTAGAGAATGTATGGTATGGGCATTCTAGAACTGAAAAAAAATGACTCTATTAAGTCATTGGATAGATTTAATCATACAGAAACAATGCCCTATATTTACTTGTTTTCAGGGGTAATATAACAATGTGTGAGACTAGGTAACTTATAATGAGGAAATACTCATTTTAATCACTATTTTTGAGGCCAAATTTTATTCAAGGTCAGGTTCACTCTTTAACATTTGATGCCTTGAAGTAGATGGTATCACAAAAATGCCTATAAAGGAAACTATACAGAAAGCTTAGAAACAGCTTTTTGTGGATCTTGGAAAATGGTACCACAAATATACAATGAATATGAGAATATGAATATGAGAAATGTGCAAATGTGTCCCATGCATAATATAAAAACTATATATCCAAATTCAAAATAATAAAATCAGATCACTTTTTTTAGGAATGTACAAATATTTTCTCAACTTTTAGACACATAAATATAAGCCTTTATCTCCAGAAGTCCCTAAGGACCAGAGGAAATGTTTTATGACATTAGTCTGTCCAATGAGGTTATCTTTTTAGATATGATGCCAAAGCCAAAGCAATAAAGCAAATGTAAATAAGAAATGGCACCCTATGGAGGGGGAGTCTTTTGCAAACCACATATTTGATGAAAAACAGTGGGAGATTTTCAGAGGGGGAGGATACTGAAAGACTACTGGAAAGGACAGTGGCATTTGAGGGACCTAAAACGCTGTTAAAAGAGAATCTCCCAGGTTTCTATAGTGAAGATCCCAGCTAAGTTTCCTAACAATAAGTAGCCTGAACTGGCCATTTCCTATGACCTTACTGGTGACTAGTCCTAGTCCAAATGTCATCAGAGAGGCTTCATCCAACTATCGATGGAAACACATGCTGATCCACAGTCAAACATTTGGGGGAGTTTAGGACATCCTGAAGAAGAAGAGAAGAAATGATTGTAGGAGCCAGAGGGATCAAAGATACCACAAGAAAACTCACAGAATCAACAAAACTGGGCTCACAGGGACTGACAGTGCCTGACCTGTCAACAAAGGAGCTGGTGTGGGACTGACCTAGTTCCTCTGCATATAAGTTACAGTTGTGTAGCTTGGTCCTCTTGTGGAACTCCTAACAATTGGAAAAGGGGCTTCCTTCAACTCTTTTACTCACTTTTGGGAGCCTACTCTTAATTCTGGGATGCGATGCCTAGCCCTAATATATGGATAGGTTCTTAGTCTTAGTGCAACTTGATAGGCCATGTTTTGCTAATATCCATGGGATGCCTGCCCTTTCCTAAATGAAGGAGGGTTGGATTGGGGCTTGGAACAGTGGGTAAGGGATTGGGAAGAGAAAGAGGATATAAACCAGGATCTTAACTTGAGTGAGGATCTTAAAGGAATGTATGTGTACATTTTACATACATGACTTTACACATCTTTTTATTGTTTTATCGGTTAAAGCAAGCAATTAATATTTACCAATTAAATTATAGATAATAAAAACAATTTTTATCAAAAAACAGAATCTGAGGCACAGAATATATTCATGCAACTCAGATGCAAAACAAAATTCCAAATAATTTCATTAAATTATCAGCAAATGACGTAAGTAGGCATATTGCCAATCAAAATAAAAAAGGAAGCAAGTCTCATGAGCTCATTCAATAATACCAGTCACTATGGAAACACATCTCATAGTCACAATGTTGGTCACATCACAATTCCTTCATCATAGGCTTTAATTTTTAAAATTTCACTGAAAATAGGATTTTTCCATACTATGTATTATAATTGTGATTTTCCTTAATCTTTCAAGTACCTCCCAAACTCTCTTCCCATTTGGGTCCATACCATTTTGTCTCTTACTTAGAAAGCAAACCGACATCTAAGGAATATCTGGTTATTTTGTGATATTCTGAATTGTTTGTTTTTGAGGTGTTTATTTTATTTTATTATTATTCTTTCGATGCCACAGTTCTCAGGAGGATCTTTTCAGCAAGATGAATACATTATTGTTGGTAAGCAACTTGAAAAATATGAACAAATGTGCTCTCTTGGTCGCAGTATGTATGCTTATAGTTACTTTGAAAAGCAGTCATTTCCAAAATTCAAAACAGAATTGCTGTATAACCCAGAACTTCCTGTTTTGAATATAAATACAGAGGAAATCAAATCTGAAAAAATATCTGCTTCCTCATGTTGATTGCATCATTTTCCATAATAGCTATATATAGGAATAAATGACTATTGATGGATGAGTAATTAGAGAAAATGTGATATGTATGCAGATAATAGAGGATTACTCATCCATGAAGTGGTAAATTTGGTCATTTGCAGCATGTGCAAAAAGAAATAGGGCAGATACAGGAAATTGTGCATGATTTAATTTTTAGTTGAAATTCCCAAATCCCAAGAATTCCTAGAAGTAGGAATTGCCAGGATCTAGAGTAGGGATGGTGTCCAGATGATGCCAAAGCAGCATTACTTTTAGTTACTCACAATGAATAAGTGCTTGTGATCTAATATATACTAGTGTAATTACAATTAATTATACTGTAATGTTTGTTTTACAGAGCATTTTAATATGCATTGTATATTCTGTATGAATTTGTGAAAGGATCACAGCTTCACTGTTGTCATGGCAAAAATAGTAGTAACTCTGAAATAATGGCAATTACTAAACAATTTGCATATGTATTTGATACCCAGAGTATATATCCTTTAAATTTTATGTACTGCATAGTGATGGAGCATGCTTTTATTCCCAGCTCTTGGAAGGCAGAGGCAGGCAAAACTTTCTGAGTTTGAGGCCAGCATGATATACCAAGCATGTTCCAAGCCAGCTAGGGCTTTTACACAGAGAAACACTGTCTCAAAAGACAGAATTAAACAAAACATATGTCTGTATAGAACTATGAAAATAATAATATTCATTAATATAATAGAAAATAATGTTTATTTTATCATTTATGGTTCTGACATTAATTTTAGAAAGGAGTAAAATGAATAAAATTGAAAGAGAATATGAAATGTAAAGTCATAGATGACATACCCTTTTATTTACAAAGTACTTTACAAAATCCATGACCATTGGAAAATAATAGGAAACTTAGAAAATCAACACAATTATGTAATGTCATTAACTATGTGCACATCTTATCACCAACCACAGAGAAAGAAATATTTATTAATATATACTTTTTTGCTAATGTCAAACATAGAATTTGTCTTAGTATCCTAAACGGTGAACATTCAACATTTCTGAGCTGCCTACTTTTACATAAACTATACGTATTTGAGAAGAAGAGATTTAAATTGAAATGCTCCCATCAGACTGGCTTGTGAGTAAGCAGGCAGTGCATTTTCTTGATTGGTGATAGATGTTAGGGCCCAGTTCATTGTGGACAGGACCGTCCCTCGGTTGGTGGTCCTGGTGCTATGAGAAAGCAGACTAAGTAAGCTATAGGAAGCAAGCCAGAATGCAGTGCTCCTATACTCTGCATCAGCTCCTTCCCCCAAGATTTTACATGTTTGAGTTCCTGTTATGACTTGCTTCAGTAGGGTACTGTGCTGTGGAACTGTAACTTGAAATAAAACCTTTCCTGCCCAGATTGCTTTTTACTATGGTATTTTATTACATTAATAGAAACCAAAACAAAAACTAGACATTTTACATAGAACTGATTACACAAGTTTGAAAGACAAATGTATTTTAGTGCTGTCTCATTTCAATAAGAATCTCAACATGATGAAGATAATAATTGCCTTCAAATAAAAGTTTGTTTGTTTGACTTTTTAAATTCAAGAAATTAAACAATTGATCTAGATTATGTCTTGAAAAATGGAGAAAATAATTGTCAAGAAAAGTAAAGCTGTAGAATATGTATCCTTAGGTATCACAATCTTATATAAATTAATGATAGTTAAGACACTAATAATGACTGGTCATCAGAATGGAAATCTGAAAACACATTCTACATGTGCCCTTGGAGTCAGTCAGGAAGTGGAGGTTCATGGCTATGAAAAAAGACTTAGGAAATAAATTGTGTTAGCAAAAGATGAAGGAAATAAATACAATTTAAAATTATATCAAGATGTCAAGAGAAATAGAGCATATTTTCATTTTAAATAATAAATGGCTAAGCATTCTTAAAGTATATGAGCATATTTGTGTATGAAATAGCTAATAAGTTCTTAAGGTGGGTGCAAATATTCTACTTTCAAAAGGAAAATAATGTAAACTTCTATTAAAAAAATAAATTGAGAATTCATAAAAGCAATCATATACAAAATAGAGAAAAAATGCAGATAATTCAATGTAAAAATGAACACACTTTGTGAATTAATTCTTCATGTAAATAGAATATACTAGTGCTCGAAATTTCCATAAATGCCACCAGAGAACAGGAATTATTAATCATATCCAGCTTTGAATTCTGTGAACTATCATAGTGACTTTCTGACAAAACATGCCTGCTTGCAAACGTGGCATGAGTGTTTTGGGAGTAACCAACCACTTTCCAATCAGAATTAAGTCCATTCCACAAGATAAAACCACATATGGTAATATTTCTGAGGCAATAACCTATGGCTTCATAGATGACAGGATTTAGGAATGAAGATAATAGAATCATTCCATTAAACAGAAGTAGTCTTAAAACAACTCGTGATGAATTTTTCATACCCATATAATAAGGCGTCTCAAGAGCCTTATCAGATAAAACTTTTGTTTGCAAATGACACTGATCAACACAGAAACCCACACTGTGGAGTGAATCAGAGACTATGGAACAGTCAGCATGAAGATGAAAATATATCCCACACCTCCTCCTCCAAAAGCTCAAGGAGTACTTTGGAAGAGAGGATATAGATTAACAGCCAGAGGTGGTAGTTACCACATGGAACCAGTGTAATCTGGCTGCAGCAGTACAGCTGCACATGCAAACTTTAATAAGCTGCACAACACGCAAGAACTTTATAGGACCAAGACAGACAAAATCCTAGCTGAGAGAAGAGATGCAGGCATGGAATCTCACCACTAACCAAGGACCTATTGACTAATCTTAGTTGTTGGGAGAGGAAGGACCAGTTTTTTCTAAGAGTATATGTTGGGGAATATTTGTTTAGCTACACACATGTATGTTGCTTTTGTTTAACTGCATAAAGACATGTTACATTTGTTTAATTAGGTAAAGATATATTGCTGTTTTATCATACCTGCCTAAGGCTCCTGATTCATCTAATGAAAAGCTGAAAGGCCAATAGTGAAGGAGGAGGTGTAAGAGGAACTTTCAGCAGGGAGAGTATATAGGAGGAGGAATTTAGGCTCAGAAGACACCGGGGTCCTGCAAGACAGACATAGAGGAAGAAGGAAATTAGGAGATACAGAATGACACATAGGTAAAAAGCCCTAAGGCAAAACATACATGGAGAGAAACAAGTTGTAAGAAGTAGTGAGACAAGCTGAAGCTAAGGTCAACCATGCATGATTAGTAATAAGTCTCCCTGTCTTTATTTGTGAGTCGGTTGTAGGCACAAAGAAAATTCCAGCTACAAATATAGCCTATAACTCCCTAGCATTCCAGTAGAAGCCCATCTGTCTAAGAGTATTTAGGTAGCACAAATTGGACTTTGAGAGGAAAAAAAGAACACAGAATCATGTGGGAAGGAAAAAACGATAAAGAAATAGAAGGTGAATGTGGTCAAAGCACATTGCACCAAATTCTCAAAGAAGTAAAGAAGATATTTTTTAACTAAGAATTATAAATATTGAGACAGGAGTCTCAAGTTCCTAATCCTTGTACACTCAGTTCCCACATTTCTTATACTTTGTTAGAATGGTCATTCACACTCCGTTGTCAATAGAACCACTTATCTTTTTAGGGTTTGACCTTTTGATTGATGGATTCAAGTATGTAAAATGCAAGCTAGGCGAGAGTCAATACAATAGAGAAACTAATACATTTATTAGCCGGATAAAACTTACACACAAGATGGGAAGGTGAGAAGCGTGGCATGCTTCCAAGAGAGAGTGATTTTGCTTTTCCTTTCTTCCTCAACCATCCCAGTTACCCCTGTCCATGCCCCTTTGGGGTGTGCACAGTATGTGGGCTCACCACTACACTCACCCATTCTTTGATGCTATAAACCACAACAACCAAGATGGCATGCTTACCCCAAGGGTACAACCATGACATGAACACCTTGGCAGTAACCAACAGCACTTTAATTGGACTTAAGGTCTGCTACACAAGATGAAAATCACACCTGGTAGTGGAAACCTAGCCAAGTACCCAGGACTAATCAAGTCATGGATCTTGAAGCAGAACTTACTAAACCAGCACAATCCCCAAGTACAGTCTAAATATTTGCTCATATCCCCAAAGGTAAATGCAGTTCTCATCCCTCATGAGAAAACTTTTTGCGAGAGTCCAATCTGAGTCTAACAAAGACAACAAGAATGATCATGATAACAGAAGCACAGGAGACTAAGGACCCTTCAAGTTCACACAAAATTACAGCAAGTGAGAGTGGGAGAATTAGTTTTTCCTAGGGAAGGACACAGCAATTGGTTGTCTGATAGCAAATGATAAGCCCTGAAAACATGCAAACAAATAACATTATACAGGCTTAGCAGGTTACACCTCTGTATTTAGGAATATATGTGTGCATGCACACACATACACACACACACACACACACACACGTACACACACACACACAAATATATATGTATATTTAGCAAAAACCAAGTTGTTTGCTAGACATTCTGCACTGAATTACAATGAAAGAAAGAGAAAGGTACCGGTTCATATGATTTACTAGTGAAATAGCAGGCAAACAAATATATTCATGCAAGTTTTGAATGTTCATAAAATTGAGCTTTCACCCAGAAGAGTGGCTATTACAGCTGCCTAAAATTTTATCGGGTTGATAATGGCAATATTGATGCTTCTGTAAAGTGTGATATTTTCTCAAGGATCAGAAATCTGAGTGCTTTCGTGGTTAAGAACACTACCAAGTGTGTTCCCAGGTTTTACTAGACTCTAAATATAAACATAAATAAATATAAATGACAGATACAACTGTAACTATTCTGAAAGAAATACAGATATTCCCAGGAGCCACTTGAGTCTCACAATCTGACTATCAGAATTTAGGAAACACTTGACCTCAAAGAGATAGGGATTTCCTGGGGAATCTGATGCTGGGAGAAGGAAAGAAACTGGCCAGAGGGGAACTGTCTCCAATTTGAACATTTCTAACAATGTTTGGGACTTCCTTACAGGTGGTCTGATAGATTAATACTGGGTGTGATCACCCCTATACTAAGACTGCTTAGACTGCTTAGATGCATATACCCTTGACCTTCTATTTAAAAAAATCACTTCAGGGTACTAAATATGGATTTGAAGGAATACTGCATCTTTCAGTTCCTTTCCCATGTGCCAACATTAAGTAACCCTCCCTTTTCTGCGCTCTCCTTTTAATTTAGCTCTTTTAATAGGCTTATAAGGGACAGGTAGCCAGAACTGACTTGGGGCTTACACTGTGACACTTCAAGCTAGATAGCACAAGTAATTGTTTAGCAGTTTATAGACAAACTTACATAAAATAATTTGATTCATATTCATATTTAAACTTATCAGGATATTTGGAATTCTTGGCCGATTTTAGCATTTGCTGGTTGCCCTTTTCCTTTCTGATAATATTTTTAAATAAAGCTGAGACAGATTATGAGCTTCTCCCTCTAATTGTATTTCTACTTTACTGCAAGGGAAACTCACTGTTATTCAAATCAATCTTTACTCCAAAAATGGTTGCTAGTGACACCCTGAAATTAGCATCTAACAGCCCCATCAATTCCAGATGACAATGAAATAAGTGCCCCTATTGTTGGATTAGGAGTTAGCTTAAAACCCAAAGAACAGTCTCTATTAATTTCAGAATACTTTGCATCTTTAAAAAAGTTCAAGTCCTTGGAAGGAAAAGACAATTGCATGACAGATTCTTTTTTATTCACATAATATTTGAAATAGATACAACTTTTCCAGTTGTGATTATGAAAATAGATTTCAGTATCTAGAATAGTTTATAGTTAGTTCTTTTACATTCAGGAATTTGAATAATTATCTTCAAATTCCAGGGTGGTTTCATTTATTTATTTATTTATTGCTTTTGGATTCACTGCATTTTCTGGTTCAAGAAAGTTTTTTTCAGTACATTTGGAAATAAATCTTATTTAAAGCACATAGATCAAACATAGAGATCCATTTCACATATTCGAATTTTAGTCTCTAGAAATGGCTTCCCACATTTCTTATATGGTACCTAGGTTAAAGGGGAGGCACATAAACCCATCTGAACTCATCCTTCTGTTGTTGAGATTTTTAAAAGTACATGTAATTATTTTATTTTATTGTACATGTAAAAATGATTTTACTGAAATTGAGCTGGCAAAAGAGTTGGAGAGGCTTCTGAGCTGCACCCTATTGACTCGGGATATAGAACAGAACAGGATTGCAGGAACTAGAGCGTGCTCTCTAGCCCAGTTTACAATCAGGTCCAGTTTAAAAAGTAATGACTTCTGGATTTACTTTTGCTTGTTTTGCATATTCTTCATGTAACACTGCAGTTAAGCCTTTGCAACAATTTGGAGTATCACTGCAATTTCACATCTTTCCAGGAGGGTTTTCAGATTACCTCTTTTGGGCAAGGCTTCTCCCACCTATACTGCAGTGGTTCCAATCAGCTCTGGTGAAAGATAATATATCTAATCTCCCAGGAAAAGATGTTTCAAGGCAATGGAGGTAGACTCAAGAAACAACGACAACAAAAACAAACAAACAAAGAAAATATGGCAAACATGTAACTCCCTTGAGCACAAGACTAAGGGAGGAAACAGAAACAGCAAAGTGGTACTTAATTGGCCAGGTCATCCTCGAGGTTGAATGGAAGACTGTCTTGTGATTCAAAACAAGTCTTTGGTGAATTTTGAGTGCAAAGAAGCATGTCACACAGGACACCACCCCATTGGGGAATCAGTCAAAAATTCATTTTAAAATTTGATTGGTAGAAGGGCCAAGGGGGGAGATCAACATTACCAGAGGTTTAGTTACTGACTGATTATGTGAGTGAGAGAAGTTTCAACTCCAGCATTGAAGTGTTGACATAGCTTCTTTAGGTGAATTCTGGTGGATTTTGTAAATACCAATTTAATGATGTATTACTAGGAATTTTTGTTTCCTCTATCTTCGACTCACTCATTCAAAACCAAAAGCATGCTCTGGTAGATCATCATATTTCAGCATGATGGTTATTTACAAAGATCAAGAGGTTATTTTTCCTTCAATTCTGGAAGGGAAAAAAGTGAAAAATCTACAAATATTTGAGTGAATCTCATAAAGTTATGCAAAAGCCAAGGCTTTATGTATGTACTATTAAAACCTCTAAAGTCAAAGTACCTAACATTAATGCCAAGCTTCTGCTTAGATGCATGTCTCATGATATTTTATTTTTAGAACATTTGTTTTTTTTGCCCAAGATTTGTCTAAATATTATACAGTAGTTAAAGGATCATGAAGGGTATAATTGACCTTTTAGGTGTTTAATAACCACACATAGAGGACTGCACTGATACATCAGACAGTAAACAGGAGAATATGTTCTCTTATTCTCTAAGGTCAGCTTGACCCAAGGACATTATGGGGTATCTATAAAAATGTCCCTAATGGTAGAGAGTTACATGTTCCCTTGTTCAGGGAGCCCATGGAGAGTATACCTTTTGAAATCTAACCAGCATCTAGTCTAAAACGAGGGGACTATTTTCCATTCTTCCTAAGCTAAGGTCAAGAATGGCCAGTGAGCCATACTCAGATAGATGGAAAAATGGTAAAAGGAAGGCTAAAGGAGTTCCTCTCAAGACCAGCTGACTCCTGAAGGGTAGGTCATCAATGGGCCTGAACAGTAAAAAGAAAGTGATTAATTTGGGATACCTTCATTGCCTGAAATACCCATCAATAAAGTATAATCAAATACTAAATTGACTGGTATGTTTTCTTAATATGCCAAGGGATTACACATGCTAGATATGAGACAGGGTTACATCTTTTTTTTTTTTTTTTGGTTTTTTCGAGACAGGGTTTCTCTGTGGCTTTGGAGGCTGTCCTGGAACTCGCTCTGTAGACCAGGCTGGCCTCGAACTCACAGAGATCCGCCTACCTCTGCCTCCCAAGTGCTGGGATTAAAGGCGTGTGCCACCAACACCCGGCTTGAGACAGGGTTACATCTTATAGTCAGTCATTCCTAATGACTCTTCTTGATAAGACTTCATAATGTGGCTCACTCTAACAAATTGTCTTATTAAATAATGTCTGTTTCTTTTCTTTGCCCATCTAGAAGCCATATTTTCAGGCCCTCATGATGATCCTAGATGCTCCAGATGATATCGAAGAGCCTAAAAGCAGATGCCGGGTTGCATCCTGGAAAACAACAAACAAGAGACCAAAACTTTAAAAAAGGAAGAGCTCAATAGATGGATGCTGATGTGAGCCCATCAAAAGTTTCCACTGAAGTTCAATTTGGGCATGTTACCATCAATTACTGGCCTAAAACTCATAATGCTTAACTTTATGGTCTTTATTTCATGCTCACATCTCTTGCCAGACGTCAATTAAGGACTACAACCAGTTGTTACAAAAATGAAACTACAGATGTATCTTTCTTGTTTTAAATAGGCCCACTGGAGGGATATCCTGACTGATTTTCCCAACAACACCATCCACTTGGAAGAAGCCAGATAAATCCTCATCCCAACTTCATGAGGGCAATTAAGGTTGGCTTTCCTGCTGGGAGATAATAAAACATATAACAAAGAGGAAGAGATTGTGAGAAACTATTGCTCTTCTATCAATGGTAGCTAGTCCAACAAGGGACCATATTTCCTGACCCCGCCCACACTAGCCTTTTGTTTTGAATAGCCAATCATATCAAATTGTTAAATTTAGTGCCTACCAATGGGATGAGATTCAGTCACCTCCTATGTCAGAATAAAGACAGCATTTTTGACAAGAGTGCTTTATAGCCTACTCTGACATAAGAAACCCCTTTTTGCAGAAAGAAACCATCTTGCCACATTACTTTGTTCCTATTCTCCTTTATGTAACACTGAGATTTCCCCAACACACAGTTATCTTTGATTCTCAAAATGGAATCAAAACTGCTTCTAAATGGCATGTTGTAGGGCAAGGTACAATGTTAAAAATTACTACTTTACAAAGTATGGATAACTTAGGGGAGGCATAGCATGGTCTCAATACTACCCCAGACAGATTTCTATAATTGGATCATATATGTTAAAAACTGAATACCACTGATCATTATATCAATTTTCAGTGGACACTGGTTTTCTTTGCATTATATTTTTTAGGCCATGCTCACAGATATGTCTTCTTTAACTCATGTGTGTTTACCAAATTAGCTATTCCTTCCCTGGAATTTATTTCTCCATGTTTCACTGTGTTTGAGAGATATATGATGGAGTTTAGATGGCATCGTTTCAGAGTATTCTTCTTCTTGTAAGATCTCTCTAATGCATTGTACTGTTTGTCCCTGGAGCACACATTTTGAATCCAAAGCCCAAATATGAGCCTGCTAGGACAACTCCTGTAATGAGCTCATAATGTTGAGTCTCAACAGGACCAAAGTCCATATGAAAAAAGAAATAGACCCTAGAGAGTGTGCATACAAAGAAAGTCAGAAGCAACACAAACTCAAGGGCATTCAGATGCAACACGGGAAGAGACTACTCATCAAAATTCAGTTTTACTGACTCCTATACCAGGTTCTTCCTTCTCCAGAAGAGTGAAGAGGAGTATTTCTCACAGGGCAGCCAATCTGAGCCATCCTGTTATAATAGTTTACAGCAGACTAATAAAGGTAGTTGAACATGGATTTCAGTTTCACATAGGGTAAGCCATGAATCCACAAAGTGGCAGAAGGAGAGGAGAAATCATTGTGTGAGAATGTAGAGAATTGTATTCTTGACCCAGATATAATAACTCTGTAACATTCTCATTGGCTCCTCTATTCTGAATCTCTTTTCCTTCCTGGCATGCACAGCTTCTACTATGTCTGACAAGTCATATCCCAGATCCATTTGTCCATTAAAGCTTGCACATATTTTTACTGTTTCATTTATTCTTTCTGGAAGCTCATATACATTGTTTCCAACTAAAACGTACAATTGCAGCTCACTAATATAAAGATGCAAATAATGGGAACTGTATATATTAATGTGATACCACATGGTGTTTCCATGCATGTGCAAATGGTATAATGTCTACATTGGGTCAAAAATATCTATACCTTCAAACTTATCAGCCCTGCAATGCAAATATTTTAGCCTCTTTTGAGATTCACAGTATATACTTTGTTAACAATCCTTATGGCCCTATGGAATCTGTATCACAAAACTTTTATTCCTATCTAAATTTAACAATTTATTCTCTACAGAGAAAATTTTCTGTATGCTTCTTTCCTCCTGCTCTCTAGTCTCTGATCACTAGCATTATATTTCCAGCTGCTAAGAGATCAAGTTCATAATTCTGCAATGAATGAGTTCATTTGGCACTTGTATTTCACCTAATGAATACAGATGATTGTCTAAGGTTCCATGAATAACAAGTCAAATGAGAGAACTTAATTAAATTTTATGGTTGAATACTGTTTCAAAAAATTTAAACTTCACAGCTTCTTTGGCCAGCCAACAGGTTATAAACATGTTAACAGGTTATTTCTTGGCTTCTGTACCTAGAAGTATTTTAGAAAACATAGGATTGCTCGTGTTTCTCCTAAATGCTAATTCCATTTCCTTTGAATATATCAGTAGTAGGATAGTTGGATCATATGGTATTTCTATTTTTAAAATGTTAAAGAGCCTCCATACTCTTTTCCTTGATAGTGGTTCTAATTTGCATTCCACCTGCAGTAGGAAAATATTTCCTTTTCTTCACTTCTACAATATCATTTAATAGTTTATTCCTTTTTGTTATTGCCCTTGTTACTAAAAGGAGGTGGTGTCTCATTGTTGTTTTGATTTCCATTTTCATGAGGAGTCTTGGTTTCAAGCTTGTTTACATACATGTGTTTGCTCTTTTGATATTTTATTTTGAGACATATCTACTTTGGTCTATTTACATTTTTAACCGCATTATTGAAATCTTTGCTGTTGATCATTTTGAGACATTCATAGAGTATGCATATTAGCCACTTTTCAGGAATATAGCAGTTATTGTCTATGTCTCCATGTGATACACAGTCTGTGGTATCCCCTTTTTCATCCTATCAATCATAGACCAGAATTTTCCACAGTGTAATGATCAATAAACAAAGATTTGTTATGCTTGCCTGTAGCTTATCAAATAGTTACAGGTATGTTGAACTTTTACTTAGAGAAGCGATGTTTATTGCTGCATTATTTACAATAGCATGATATGGAACTAGCCCATTAGTAGAAGAATAAGTAAAGATATAAAGAAGGACATGCGTGCACACTCAAACACACACACACACACACACACACACAGAGGACCTGTTAGCTGAAAAAAAGAACAGAATTGATTTGTTGGATGGAACATAAGAGGAACTATAAGCCATTATATATGTAAACCAGATTTAGATATATATATATATATATATATGTTTTCTTTTATATGTAGAACATATTTTATCTTACAGTTGAATAAAGCCCATTATTCTTCAAAG
This sequence comes from Mesocricetus auratus, assembly GCF_017639785.1. Lineage (NCBI taxonomy): Eukaryota > Metazoa > Chordata > Mammalia > Rodentia > Cricetidae > Mesocricetus > Mesocricetus auratus. The sequence continues at coordinate 4,321,759 of NW_024429207.1, read as the reverse complement.
CTAGATATTGAACAGACATGAAGTAGATTTTACATACATGCAATGCCACACATTATCAGCATTTTATCTCCAGAGTACTTGTATAAAGTATAGAATATGAGAATTTATTTCTTGCCAATATTTATTATCAGATTTCTTTCATTTTGTTATTCTTAAGAATATGATTGAAAAGCACTCTAATTACAATTGAATTTTCCCCTTAAAGTAGCCAGCTGCTACTGTCAGTTTGATATTTACTTGTCTAAATCACCTCTTCATGTATTTCAGTGATGTTTTTTAAACTACATTTTCATGTATTTCTATGTTTTATAATTGGCCTACCTATTTATTGATTTTGGCCTGTTGATTTTGCATTTTAAAATCTCATTTGATAAAAGAAAAGGTTTCCTTCTAACAAACCTAAAGGTATCTCAAAATATCCCTGAATTCTTATTACATATCTTCATTATAATTAGGAAAAATTTGAAATACTTTAATCAAATTTTATGGACTTGGATATTATATACCTTCTTAATATTTGACAAATTCTGATACTCATTTTTTAAAGATAGTGGACATCCAAAACAGGATTTACATATTCCAGACAAATGTTACAACACTGATTTTTGTCTCCTGGCACAATTTTGTTGTTGTTGTTTACTTTGATTGCTTATTTCTCTTTTTCTTTTCTTTCTTTTTTTTTTTTTTGAAATAGGGTCTCCTGTATTTCTTGCTGGTCTAAAACTCTCTATACTGATGGGTCTGGCTTGATTGCCTGTCCTTGCTGCTTCCATTCTTGAGAGCTGGCCTGTATGTGTGACACCATTCCTAGTTTAGGTATTGGGTATCAAATACAGGACATTGTGAATACCAACTAAACAATGTGTCTAGTACCATACTTATTAATTAGGAACAAAGTTATTGCTGATAAAGGAAATATAAATTCTACAGGCTAGGGAGAAAAGCAATGCCAAGAAGAAATAATCTTTCTTTTCTATGAGCAATTTCAAAATCTCTCATTCCCTATGTGCTAAAATTGTTTTACTTGAATTTAACATTCCATTTTAAATAATTGATGCATTCTGTTTGTTGAATGATGAACCAATTAAACATAAGTATTTGAAATCCATTATCATAAGACATAATGTCTTCTTTCTAGGTAGGGAGAAAAACATGTTTCACCCCCGAGGAGAGAGCTGCATGTTCTGTTTGGCAGCATTGCTGGTTCTGATGATTTGGAACTCCCTCATCTATAGAGGCAGCGGGGCTCTCTTGTCAACATAACCCCTGGAGCCAAGTTGGATGAGATTAGTTCCTAAGAGTGTAGGGTTAAGATGATGGTTAACATCACAGAGGGAAAAAATACTCTACTGCCTGATGTGTTCAGCATCTTTTAAGGAAAGTGGACCGCCAGAAATTCTCTTCTGAACTTATCTTTCCTACTATAAAACAAAGAGGAGATTGAATGTCATGGCTACTCTAACTGAAAGGATTCTGTTGGTTTCAGCGGAACAGGAGCCCAGAGAAAAGTCAATGGAGGTGATAACTTTATTGGAAAATTCCCAGTGTAGACCTGACTATCTTCTGAGCATTTTCCATAGTAAAAAAAGCAAAAGGGAAAAAGGGTGTAGGCTATTCATTGACTAATAATGTGTGAGTTAATGATTCTTCTTTTTCCTTCAGGTAGTAAACCAACAAACACACTGCAGTAGCATTAACAAGCAGACACACCAGTAATTCAGTGGTGTGTAGTACCAGGTAGCTGTGCATACTTCCCAATGCTATCTAGTCATTATTGAATTAGGTCCGGCATTATAAAGAAAATTCTATAAGTATTTGGATATAGGTCTATGAATACTCTTAGCTATTAGGTGCTCTTTGTTGGTTTGAATGAATCACAAATCAATCTTCTTTAGTATACAAGTAGTTATAAATAAGGGTGTTTTCAATAAATTTTAATATGTGAGAATGTAAATTTTACACTAATTCTCAAGTTTCTACTAACAGAATATTTGAACCCTATGAATCTTGGAAATCTAATTAGACAATGTTAAGTTCTTTCTAGTTGAAGCCACAGATGTTTCACACTGGGAAAATCAGCAAGCCCCAGGGTTTGTTTGGTCTACAGGAGTGTCAAATTTTCATGGATAATTTAATAGCTAATAACTCTAATTCTTTCCCGTAAACCAAGAGATGATAAATAATGATTGCACTAAAACTGTAAAATTAACCCTCTAGGCTAATGAAAAATATTAGGAACCATTGAGGAAATTAATTTCTAGAACTATTGCTCCTTTATTGCCAATCTTTTTAAAGTTGTATTGTATCTCATCATCTGACAGAAAAGGCACATAAACATATTGGAATGATGAGATTCATAAAGAATTACAAAAACAAGAGTAGAGCCAAGTGTCTTTCATCTCTTATTCTCACTTACTAATCAATAAAATCAGGAAAATTTCTCACTCTGGTGCCCAGCGTGACTTTTTGTTTAATAAATATTTGGCTTGAGCATATACAAATAATGGTCTCTGCAACAAAATTGTATGCAGTATTAAAAATGGAAAGTATTCGGGTGTACAAACTTTTGGGATACTTTATTGTGACACTTCATGAAATATGTAACTAATCAGCTCTAATTATTGCTACTAGATTTGTTAGGAAACTTTATAGAGTATGGAAGTTTATAAGTGCCACTGTTTCATTAAATTAAGACATGTTTAAATTTCTTTTATAGTCAGTATTGATTTGAGCCAAGCAGCAATATGTAAATATCATTAAAGGTATTCGTATTAATGAAACTTAACCTATTTTGTTTTGCTTTTTGTTTTGAGTCTCTAAATATGAGTACTTTTCAGAGCTTAGAAATGCAAGCAAGAATGAGACAGGGAGCATAACCCAACCACAGGTGTTTACATCATGCGGTTTATGTCTGTTCAACCTTCACTTGACCTTGATGTTTCTAGCTGAGAGACAAAAGCTTTGAAACCCAAAAGGAATGAGGAAATAGCATACTTTTAAATCATGCATTAGCACTTAGCATTTGGAAATCCCACTTGGAAGGCTCAGAGTTATGTCAGTGGCTTTTTCTTGTGGGGGAGGGGATTGCTGAGTGCACCAAAATCAAGCTAGCAGAAAGACACTTGGGCAAGTTGAAAATCATGCCAGACCTCTCAATTAATGGCACAGCACAACTCCAGTCGTCAAAAACAGTGTTTCCCTTGTGTGATTTACGACTAGGATTACCTCATTGAAAATTGGCCAGTAAATGGTAGAAACTCTCTGGAGTCACAGGCTTAGTCTCTGCTACAATGTGAGAGAATGGCAGTGAAGAATGTCTCTAGACACCAATTTAAATTCTGTCTATCTGAGTTCCTATTATTGATTTTTCATAAATGTTGAGAAGAAAAAATTTAACCATAATTCTGACCTACTAGGGCAAGGCATAGACAAGGAAAACAAAGTGAAGAAAATATGAAGAAAGCTCATCTGTTTCCTGTACTATGACTTGTGAAACTTGCCTTATTGTAGGAATGGGTAGCATCCAAGGTATCTAGAATGAATTGATTTACACAGGAAAAAAATACAACATATTTATTGCTTTGTCATAAAATATATGATGGATAGGCTAATAGATATGACAAAGAAAATAAAACAGAACCCCTATTAACAGTCAAATAAATAGTAAAAACATTTCTTATTTGTTTCGTTTTTGAATTCATATCAGTGTTAAAATAACTTCAGAATCTATTATATACAGTTATAAATCAAACCCTTATGTTTTCTGTGTAATATATGCATATTATGCTCATATATTAGTATATGTTCTCATGATTCTGACTTATAGTTATGAATATGAACATGTTTTACTCATATATGTGTCACAGTTGGTATGTAGACATAATGCATATTTTCTTTTTTCAGTATCTACTCAGAAAACATAATTTCTTTTTAATGACATTTTTTTATGTTTTTTATATATGTGAGCCCTTAAACACTGCAAATCCTACCCATTAGCAGTCAATGCACATACATAACTGAGTGAGGGTGCCTTATCGGCTGCCTTCAATAGTTTTCATTTCAGTGTTTCCATAGTGTAAATACAGTGATGCCTCCAAGTAAAGAGATGTCTTTTGGAATAACCCCTGTAGATGAAGGGATTGAATTGTTTTTGATATATGAATTATAGGAATACTGGTAATCTGGAGAGAATCCTGAATATAATTATAGAGATTGAGGGGAATTTGACAATTTTGTAGCCCATGTGAAGGTGGCAGGTGTGTTTGTCAAAGCAGTAGAATTATTCAGATTTTCCAGTGTACAGCTTAATAGTTCACTGAGGGACTGATTATTTTACCAGTTACATGAGCCATTCTATCTGCTGGAGCCCTTTATTTCCTTCTAGTATCTTAGTTTTACTTACATAATTCTTAACATGAACTTAAGAACTTAGCCTCGGGTCAACCTATGTCTGAAAACATGGAATACAACACCATTGCACCACAGCTCAAATATGCCTGAAAGCAGCCTTCATTTCACACTAAAATTAGCTCCTTTTATATTTGCTAAAGAAAATGTTGCATTTTGAAAATTTTTAGTCATTTTTATTCAATATCTAACAACATCATGCATATTGTAAAATAAATAATTTAAATAATTGTGAGATCAGATTCCAGGGGAAGGTAATTCTAGTGATGAGTGTAGGAATTTCTAAAATCTGTAGTTTTTACAAAGTTTCTTACCTTTGTGTGAAAGATTAAATCAGTCAGATTCATAGATGTAAAAAGTAGGAATTTGGAGCACCTATGAATTTAGGGGATTACCAAACAAATGTGGCAACTTTTGCTTTCTCTGTAATATTTTACTTTCTATTTAAATACATATTTATTTAAATATCACAGGCATACCATACTATGTAGCCAGATATAGTTGGGGATGCTTGCTTTTATACATAAACCTTCTAGAAATATTATCTACCTAACAAGAATAATCAGATAACTGCCATATTAAGGTAGAATTCACATACCACTTGAAATCTTTGACCCTGATCTTATTTTTCTCTCAGAATTCCTAAGATGAATAAATGATCTAATTAGGTTGCCCTGGAGTTTCTCTTTATAGACTACAGAAATAATTAAGAAAATTTTACCAAAAACTACCAATTGGAAAGTTTCAATGTAAATTAGGAAAATATATATTTCACATGTCCAATTACTTTGTATGAAATTCTTAAAATAAATAAATTCATATACACTCTAATGTTCATTGTATATAGCCAAATATTCTAATACGCTATAAGTAAATGTATGTTCAAACTTTCCTTTGTACACCACTCATAATGTGTTACTTATACTTCATAGAAGAAGGATTAAAATCTTTACACATACAATAATGATTTTAACTAGTTAGTTTTGTGGAAAATAACTGCTCAGTGGGAAGTGAATAGTGACAAAAAAGTATGATTTCCTGAAGGAGCTCCTTTCAGTTCTGAATATTTGACATGAGTACATGTCCTATTCCACACTTAACAACATGTGCTGCTTTCTGCTCTGGGTTTGAGTGATGCTGTCTGGTGTGATAAACCATCCTGTGTTTCACCTTAATTATCAGATGGATCTGAAGCCCTCTCACCTTGTTAGATACTCTAAGAGCTCTGGGAGATTTAGAACTCTTTATCTTCAGTTCCTTCTATTGGGATTATTCAAGAAAAAGAAGAAAGATAGTAAACAACCACAAATCCTAACTTTTGGAAGTATCTATTTGAGTGGCTGAATGGCTGAGTTAATGCTATGAAAACCCTGCCACAACGACACTAGCAAAAATACTGACATGGCACCAAAGACAATGCTTCTTAAGTAGTAAACTTAGAAAACCGTCTGAGTCAGGAAAATTAGAGGCGTCTTAAAATACTGTTCTAGATCAACAGTTTGCAGTGTACAGAATTTTTTAGAAATACTGCTATGAAAGCAGTGCTTTCTTTCTTTCCTTCCTTCTTTTGTTTTTCAGAAAATGCTTCTTCCAAATTTCTTTCTTTGGTAATTCATCTCAGTACATCAAGAAACAAAACTATTGCTTCAGTTAAACTTGATTGTTTTGTGTTCATGGCTATGAAATTATATACTACTATGTTCAAACTAAGTCAAATAAGTGAGAGGTACACTTTTATTAAAAATGGAAAGGCTATGAATGTAGGGTATTGACCATACTCATTATTTCTGAAGACTCTTACTCTTTCTAGCAAGGAAGACATAGCCTCATAAAATTTTAAAGAGTTTGAACTTTTCTATATAGCATGGATGGTTTGCCAAAGCCTGTGGCACTTTGGCCAGTCATGACATTTTTTTCCATGATGGAAAGGAAAAAAATATGACAACATAAAGAGAGAATGTTCCACTGAGAGTTCATTGCTAGGAGCAAAGACTGAATTTGCCATTTCACATAGACAGAGAATTTTGAATAAAGTGTAAGTCCTTAGGATAATGAAATTCGGTTTTGTAGAAAAGAGACTAGCTCCCTCAAACAAAAACAAACACAGCAGATATCAGAAATAAACCAGCCTCCCTTATCTTTAATCAATCTCAATATGATGATTAGATGAACAAAATTGCCTTATAAAATATTTATACAGTACAATTTAGATTCCACTTAATGAGATACCTACAATTATTGCTGGGAAAAGTGACTAGAGAATTTCCCTTAAATTGCAAACAAAGAATTGAGTGGGGTGTGGGTTGCAAGCTATATTTTTTTTTGGTACAAACTTCTTACTCTTTTGACATTCTACTGAGGTTGGGATATAAATTCTACCTTTGAATTAACATAACTCCCAGATTGCTTTATTTTACTCTACTTCTGTTGGGTATTTTTGAAGAAACAATAGTCATGTATGCTTAATAGGATATATAATCATGTTCCCTTGGTGTTGCGTGGGCATCTCCTAAACTACCTTTGATCTACCAGCTCTACAAAACTATCATGTTTCTTCCACAACTATCTCCAGACTTCAACTCTTGTGGATAAACAAAACCACACTCAGACTTAGGCTATGAGATAAAATAATAAATAACAAACCAATCTCTGTTTCTGGAATGAGCACATAGTCATGGTTGACTCAACAGGAATTGTTCTGTCCCTAAGGTCATGCTAGTATATTCTATACATCTGCATTTCAACAATCATATCTGTTTTCTAAGTAACAATATTAGGGAAGGGAACAGAACACTAAGAAAAATGAGAGAGAAAATAATTGCTCTTTTGGAAAACCAGAATTTGTACATAAATATGCATTTAAGTAAAACTGTTATTATTAGTCATTTATTTAACTAAACATTGATTTAACATAAAACTAGTCACCAGAGAAGTTTGGTAGATTTTATCCAATTCTTCTCTTTTATTGTTCTATTCACCATTTTGAAAAAAAAAGGAACATTATATACCTTGATATCCATCTTCATTATTTATTTAGTTTCTAAAAATACTTTTTATGCTTTCACCAAAACATTTCCCACTTTCCAGTTCTGATTCCTATACCCAGACATTGAATATGTTCTACCTTTTTCCTCTGCCAACATCTTAGCTGTGGTTTTGTTTAGCTTATGCACACTGCTTAATTATTTTATTATATGAAAACCATTTTGTATCTCATGCTGATCTCAAACTCATAATCCTCCTGCCTCTGCCTCTTTAGCACATCATACCTGTGTGCACCACCACAAATGACTATGAAAACAATTTTGTAACCTCTCCATTGTGGACACAGCACATTGTCCTCCTTTGCTATATCTTTCCTGAAAATTTTCACTTAAAATTTTACATTTCATACTGCAAGATTTCCACACAGATATCCCCACAAAACAAGTCATCATTATCACTCCCACAATTCCCAAGCATAAACTGAGGTTAGTTTCATTAATTTATCTTCTGTGATTTGCATCCTTCTAGAAACAATGTTTTTTTCCATGTGTAAAAATTTTCTCTCCTCTTTTATAATATGGTTCTCGCCACAGGACAGACATCGACAATTAGTTGCAGGCCACACAATTTCATTCAACTTTCCCTCCTTCCTTTCTTTCTTCCTTCCTTCCTTCCTTCCTTCTTTCCTTCCTTCCTCCCTTCCTCCCTCCCTCTCTCCCTCCCTTCCTCCCTTCCTTTCTGTCTTTCCTTCTTTTGTGTGCATTGTATGTGTGTGCATGTGTGCATATGTGTGTCACTGTGCATATTTCATGGTATGCTTCTAGGGTTAAAGAACAACTTCCAGGATACATTTCTCACTTCTTTCTTTCTGAGGTCACTCTCACAGTTTCTACTGCTGTGCTGGGTACTCCAGGCTAGCAGCAATGAGCTTCTCAGGGATTATCTGTTCTCCACCTCCCATCTTACCACAGGAGTGCTGCAACTACCCTATTGGTCTTCTTATGAAACATGGGACCTGGAGATGGACCTCATGTTGTTAGTCTTGTGCTGCCAGAAATGTTCTGGTAGAGTCTTCTCCCCATCCTTCCTCTAATGCCTTCTTGATGACTCTTGCACCCAATTCTTGGGTATTACATATGAAATATAATATATACAATACTTATGCATACATCAATAAAACTTCCATTTAACTATGCATTTATTATAATCCATGCTAACATTAATATAATAGATTTATATTATGTATTAGTTCTCAGTTACTGCCTTAAAATTCTTTCACATTGGTAAATATAAGCAAAACACTGACAGAGAGTCTTGGAAACAGGAAAGAACCTAAGAGATATGCATGGTACCCAAGAGAAGAGGAATGAGGCAAGATCTTCTGAACAGCTGGGGAACATGGTGAGGGGTGGGGGTGAATGAGAGCTGGGAAGAAGAGAGGGGGAGAAGAGGAAGAGAGAATAGGTCATGGGGGAACAGGAATGTTGAGTGGGGGGTAGAATAGGGGGAAGAGGGAATCATAGGTTAGAAGACAGATCATGCACCTGTGTGAACTCTAGTGATCTAAAGGGATGACCAATTGGCAAGCTAAGCAATAGTGGAGAGACCACCTCAAATGCCCATTCCTGATCATGAACTTGATGTCTATAACCATCCTGGAGCCTTCATCCAGTGACTGATGGAAGCAGAGGCAAACACCCACAGTTAAACACTGAACTGAACCCAAGGAACCCAGACAGAAAGAGAGGAGCAGTGAGCAAATTGGCAAAGAATGAGCTGGTAAAACCAGCAGAGACAGCTGATCTGAACAGGGGAGAGCTCTTGGACCCCACACCAACAGCTGGGAGGCCAGCATGGGACTGATCCAGACCCCTGAATGTGAGAGTCAGTGAGGAGGCCTGGGCAACCTATGGGGCCATGAGCAGTGGATCAGTGTTTATCCCTGGCATACAAACAGACTTCCTGTGTCCATAACACAAAGAGGGATGCTCTCTCAGCCTGGACTCTTAGCGAAGTGCCTGGACCCTGCCCCGAGTGAAATGACAGACTCTAGATAGCCCCTATGTGGAAGTAAATGGCGATAGGGTGGGAGGCTGCCAGGGGATAGTGGGGGGTGCGGGAGAAGGGGAGGGAGAGGGAACTGGGATTGACATGTAAAACAAGCTATTTAAAATTAAAATAATGATAAAAAAGAAAAAATCAATTAAAAGGTAATGTTGATTGTTCTTAGGGGGAATAAGGAAGCTTCTCCTCCCACCAGAACCCTCCCCCAAATATACACCAAGGACATTCACTATCATTGCTTCTTTGTACTTACGTGGAATTAATGTTAGAATTTCTGATGGCAAGATTATATGTTTTCCATCTTTTTGTAATATGCTGAAATACTTATATATTTAACCTATGCAATACTTATTCTAGCATTTGCACCTAGGAACCACTTATTTGAAACGTGCTTCACATAGAAGGCTACTTTATTTCCCAGTTCTATGAGAAGAGAGGATTTCTATTCCTTATGGGCATTCTGCCTCAAGATGAAAACTGTCCTGGATCACAAAGACAGAGTTAACACAAAAAGGTCACCTCATTACCAGGTAAAGTTGGGACAAATGCTACTGTCAGGTCCTCTTACTTGAGCACTAATCAGTAGATCCTGAAATGTCTGTGTAAGAGTCAGCATCAATTTGGTTTTATTGAAAGTGACTATCAGTAATGGAGAGATGTTTTGGTGGGTGAAGTGATTGTTGCTTATGTCAGAAGACTTGGGTGTGGATCCCTGGCATTACTGAAGAAGACAAGAGCAGAGGTGCATGTGTATAATCCAAATGTGAGAGCCACCCTGGGACTTGATGAACAGCTAATTTAATCAAAACAATGAATTCCTGGTTATGTAAGAAACCATGCATATCCATATATCTCTACACACACACACACACACACACACACACAGACACACACACAGTCCCACACACACACACACACACACACACACACACCAAGATAAAATTTCCTGCTGTATCAGACTCACTGTAGTACATACACTTTTTATATGTTTATGTACATATAGAAATGTGTATAATATGCATATATACAAGTCGTGTGTCTCCTACAAAATATTTCTGAATATATGCTATTATTGACTGCTTATTTATTAATGAAACTGCTTTTTTCTGTGTTTTAGGATTTGGTTTGCTATTGGTAGTTATAACATCTGTATTTCTTAGCCGGGCGTTTGCGGCGCATGCCTTTAATCCTAGCACTGGGGAGACAGAGGCAGTTGTATCTCTGTGAGTTGGAGGCCAATCTGGTATACAGAGTAAGTTCCAGGATAGCCTCCAAAACAGTACAGAGAAACCCGGTCTCAAAAACCCCAAAAAAAACCCAAAAAACAAAAAACCCAAACATCTGTATTTCTTCATTGAAGCTGTTAGTTCCATGGCTATCATTCCCATTCTACAAATATGTTAATTGATCAAAGACAAATATACTGCTAATAATTGGCAGAGGGGAGAGTCAGAAAGTTTGGTTCTGGAAGCCATCGTCTTCTGTGCAAATCTCTTTTAAATTTTGCATGCTCAAACACCATATTTAACCCCTACCCTCTAACTCCACAGCATCAGTGCTTAGGTGGGAACACAAAGAAAAAGTCATTGATTATTCATACAATTCTTTCTTTCCTTTAAGGTATTCAGTCTAGTGTATCTAGGAAAAGAATATATTTCTTTTCAATATTCGTTCATCTTTATTCTTATTGCCTTTTTTTCTAGTCCTTCTCACTTCAAGTTTTGTATGCATTTTTGTCTGTGACAAAGTAAAAAAAAACTGTGCTTATTCAGTGTCTATTCAAATCAAGCAGAAGGGAGGTATACCCTCTACAAAGAAACAATAAATATGTCAAATATAAATTCACAGCAAATGAAACTGAACTTTTCTTTATTATAATGGTATTCAACTGTCATTGCCACTGAGATAAATTCTGCTCATCGTTTTTGTCTCAAAGTCTTTCAGCATATAGAACTTTCTCCGTGCTTCGTTAAGGCCAGCTAAATAATAACACAGAAGTTAACTAAAGGTTCTGAAGTTAAAAAAAGAAAAGGATTTCCATTCCAACTTCTCTCTTTTCTTAGCAACTCTGTGATTTGGAAAAGGTCTTTACCTTCAATGTGTGAAGAGTTGCTATTTTTAAGACTTAAAATGGAACTTGAAATCAGATATTGCACTCGGTGAATTAATTTCAGAAATCACTAGTACACTCTAGGGTACCCTTCCCCACTCATCATTAATGGCTACTGTTATTATGCCCCCACTGCTGGACATCACCTTATGTAAGTAGGCTCCTTTCACATTTCTTCAATTGGCACTTGAGGAATTTAAACTCTGGTATCAAATAATTATACAGAACTGATTCCTATAGGATCACAAAATATCTCTATATCATGACAATTACAAAACAAAAATTTTAATTGCCTTCAACTGTCTCAACTTAACTAATTCAAATCTGAAGTAACATTAAAGGAATGATTTATACTCCTCCAGTCTTTGTGTTTATATTTTTAAATTTATGTGAAAGGTGTACTTTGCCCAACAAACGCCTCACATCTGGTCCTTCAACTCAACATACATTGTGTTTTTGGTGGCATTTTCCCTCTAAGCAGTGTTGAACTTTTCAGCCTCAATTATGGTGAATGAACAACTTTGCAGAGAGCAATTTATTTGCTATTCTTCTGTAGTTACATAATGAGGCACAGACATTTGCATGATGGTAGACTCCACTTTCCTTGCTTGCTGGAGTCTTCCTTACAGCCTGTTCACATTAGGGTCCTCTTGCATCAGTTCCTATCCATATTTTTTGGCCCATGTACTAGTTCTTCACTCTCCTTGATATCCATAGCATTCTTCCTTTGATGTCTTATTTCGAGGATTCTCCTTAGTAACATCTACATGCCCCAGAAAAATGCAAGCGTGTCTTGTGATTCTTTTAAGTAGACCTGATTCTCTGTAGGCAGAAGGCATAGTCTGTTAAAAAAAGGAAGAGAGGTACCCCACAAATCATTGGACATGTTAAAGAAGTAACAGATTTGTTGGGGTCTAACCTAAAGAACACTCTTGCCTGTCAATGTCTTTATTCAATTGCCTTGTTACAGAAAAGGATGAAATACAATGCTCTTGCCAGATGCTAGCTATGTCCACAGAAAAACTTTTAAGAATTTCATGGCTTTTGTGTTAAATGTGACTTTTTAATAGTTTCAATTTCAAAATGAGAGAGTCTTGACATTTATTTGGCTTTGCAAATACTCAGAATTGTTAACTATTTTATGTCCTGTACATATGAATACTTCCTACTTTCATATTAGTTCAAAATGACAAGAAAAGATGTCTAAGAGAAAAATATTTTTATATTACTCCATATGCCTGTTTTCTCTAATACTACCTTTATATTTTTTCTGGTAAGTCCTTTTTGTAGCTTCTGTTTGAAAGGGGAATCAGAGTACACATGTTCGGAGGTTTCTTCCAGACAAGAGAAAATTAAGATTCCACTCTCTACCCTCATTGATTTCTTGGGTCTGGAAATACATTCTACTATCTCATGCTTTATGCAAACAGTTGACTTCCAAATACCTCATTAATAACGCTCTGTGTTCCTGTCACTGTGAGTGTATTGAATTGCTTTTCTGACATGATCTAACAAAAGTGCTACGTTCTTCCTAGTTTCATGTACTCAAAGTATCTTGCTTAAGTATCTCTCATCTCACATGAGTTCAGTACCCTTCCTAGCCTTTCCTTCAATGCTGAAATTAAGTTCTCTTTCAGTCTGCCATTCAAGTGAATCCAGACCAAGAAACAAACCAAGGTGTCATACTAGCACATTAATAGTCTGACTTGGACCCTTTCTGCTTTCTGTGCCTTGTTGACCCAATCCTCAACTCTACTGGACATTGAGAAGCAGTTGTTCTTTGGTATTTCAAACAAGTAGCCACCCCTTGTTCAGAGCAAATAGGATCTGGCATTTATCCCTTTTCATTCCACTAAAGGCTATTTGCTCTTCTTACCTAAACTGATTCTTCTTCTTTTTTTTTTTGTATTTCATCAATCATTTTAATTATTATTACTTAATTTTAAATAGCTTGCTTCACATGCAAATCCTAGTTCCCTCACCCTCCCCTCCTCCCACACTCCCACCACCCCCCCCCCCAGCCTCCCACCCTATCCCCACTTCCTTCCACATAGGGGTATCCAGAGTCAGTCATTTCACTCAGGGCAGGGTCCAGGAACTCCCCTAAGAGTCCAGGCTGAGAAATCATTCCTCTTTGTGGTATGGAAACACGAAGTTCATTTGTATGCCAGGGATAATTACTGATCTACTGGCCAGGGACCATAGGTAGCCCAGGCCTCCTCACTGACTCTCACACTCAGGCAGTCTGGATCAATCCCATGCTAGCCTCTTAGCTGTTGGTCTGGGATCCTAGAGCTCCCCCCTTGTTCAGGTCAGTTGTCTCTGTTCAGAATGTTTTGCCAGCCCATTCTGCCCATTTGCTCATCACTCCTCTCTCTGTCACTGGGTTCCAGGGATTCAGTTCAGTGTTTAGCTGTGGGAGTTTGCCTCTGCTTCCATCAGTCACGGGATGGTTATAGGATGGCATATATGGTAGATATCAAGTATATTATCAGGAATGGGCATCTGAGGTAGTTTCTCCAATTGGTTACCTTGCCAGTTGTTGTCATACTTTTAGATCTCTACAGGTTTCACTGGTCCCAGATCTCTCTTCAAACCTATTCTAGCCCCAACTCAACCTTCCTGCTCCCCCATGACCTACTCTTCTCTGAGGTACCAAGTATATCTCTATTAGGTTCATTCCTGTTTCCCAGATTCTCCATCAGTGGAATTGCAGACTGGCACTTCCCTGATCCATGTCTAAACTCCATATATGAGTGAGTACATAACATGTTTGTCTTTTTGTGACTAGGTTACCTCACTCAGGATGGTTTCTTCTAGTGCCATCCACTTGCCTGCATATTTTAAGATTCCATTTTTTTTCCGTTGAGTACTACTCCATTTTGTAAATGTACCACATTTTCTCTATCCACTCTTCAGTTGAGGGATATCTAGGTTGCTTCCAGGTTCTGGCTATTACAAATAATGCTCCTATGGACATAGTGGAACAGATGTCCTTGTTGTATGAATTTGCATCTTTTGGATATATGCCTAAGAGTGGAATTGCTGGATCTTGTGGTAGATTGATTCCCATTTTTGTGAGCAATCTCCATACTGACTTCCAAAGTCGGCGTACGAGTTGGCACTCCCACCAGCAGTTGAGGCATGTTCCCCTCTCTCCACATCCTCCCAAGCATAAATTGTCTTCAGTGTTTTTATTTTAGCTGTTCTGACAGGAGTAAGATGGTATCTCAGAGTTGTTTTGATTTGCATTTCCTTGATGGCTAAGGATGTTGAGCACTTTCTCAAGGGTCTCTCAGCCATTTTAGACTCCACTATTGAGAACTCTCTATTTAGTTCTGTAGCCCATTTTTTTAATTGGATCCTTTGGTGTTTTGGAGACTTACTTCTTGAGTTCTTTGTAAATTTTGTAGATCAGCCCTCTGTCAGATGTGGGCTTAGTGAATATCTTTTTCCATTCTGTGGACTGCCTGTTTGTCTTGTTGACTATGTCCTTTGCCTTACAGAAGCTTCTTAGTTTCAGGAGGTCCCATTTGTTAATTGTTGATCTCAGTGTCTGTGCTACTGGTAGTACATTCAGGAAGTGGTCTCCTGTTCCAACTCGTTGAAGAGTATCTCCCACTTTCTCTTCTAAGAGTTTCAGTGTGGTTGGATTTATGTTGAGGTCTTTAATCCATTTGGATTTAAATTTTGTGCAAGGCTGTAGACACGGATCTATCTGCAGTCTTCTGCATATCATTATCCAGTTACGACAGTACCATTTGTTGAAGATGCTTTCTTTTTTTCCATTGTATAATTTCAGATTCCTTGTCAAAAATCAAGTGTTCATAAGTGTGTGGGTTAAAATTAAGGTGTTCAATTCAATTCCATTGGTCTACCTGTCTATTTTTGTGCCAATACCAATCTGTTTTCAGGACTATAGCTCTGTAATAGAGCTTGAAGTTAGGGATGGTGATGCCTCCTGAAGTTCCTATCTTGTATAGGGCTGTATTGGGTATCCTGTGTCATTTGTTTTTCCATATAAAGTTGATTATTGTTCTTTCAAGGTCTGTGAAGAATTGTGCCGGAATTTTGATAGGGATTGCATTTAATCTGTAGACAGCTTTTTGGCAAGATTGTCATTTCTATTATGTTGATCCTATAAATTCAAGAACATGAGATATCTTTCCATTTTCTGGTATCCTCATTGATTTCTTTCTTTAGAGACTCAAAGTTCTTGATATACAGGTCTTTTACTTCTTTGGTTTACATTATCCCCAGATATTTCATGCTGTTTATGGCCATTGTAAAGGGTGATGTTTCTTTGATTTCTTTCTCAGCCACTTTATCAATTGTATATAATAGGGCTACTGATTTTATTTTTTAGGTAACCTTGTATCCTGCCACTTTGCTGGATACAGCTCTAGGAGTTCCCTTGAAGAATTTTTCAGTTCATTTATGTAAACTATCATATCATCTGCAAATAGTGAAAGCTTCAATTCTTCTTTTACTATTTGTATCTGCTTGATCTCATTTTGTTGTTGTCTTATTGCTCTAGCTAGAACTTCAAGTACAATGTTGAAGAAATATGGAGAGAGTGGTTAGCCTTGTATTGTTCCTGATTTTAGAGGAATTGTTTTGAGTTTCCCTCCATTTAGTTTGATGTTAGCTATTGGTTTCCTGCATATTGCTTTTATTATGTTCAGGTATGTTCCTGTTATCCCTGATCTCTCTAGGACCTTTGTCATGAATGGGTGTTGAATTTGGTCATAGGCTTTTTCAGCATCTAGTGAAATGATCATGTGGTTTTTCCTTTACATTTTGTTTACATGGTGGATTACATTGATAGATTTTTGTATGTTGAACCATCTCTGCATTCCTGGGATAAAGCCTACTTGATCATGGTGGATGATTTTTCTGATGTGTTCTTGAAACCGGTTTGACCTGATTCTTCTTTTTTTTTTATCACCCACACACAAATAACAGCTATATCAGTCTGCAACAAGGGCCCTGCTGCACATTTTTAATACAAAATGTTTCTTTCTTTCCTTCCTTCCTGTCTTGTTTTCTTCCTTCCTCCCTTCCTTCCTTCCCTCCTTCCTTCTTTCCTTCCTTCTTCCCTCCTTCCTTCCTTGCTTCCTCCTACCTCCCTCCCTTCTTCCTTCCTTCCTCCTTCCCTCTTCATCCCTTCCTTCCTCCTTCTTTCTTCCTTCCTTCCACCTTCCCTCCCTCCCTCCCTCCCTTCCTTCCTTCCTGTCATATTTGTCCTAACTCTTACTTCTATTACAGCCTTCTGTGCATTTCGACACCCATTTCTATATTAAGCTAGGAATTTCCCTTAATGTATTATTCTTAGCCATGTAAACTTTGAATGCTGCTTATTGGTTACATGCACCTTATTTTTAATTCAAACTTCATATTTTACTTTCAAGTATAAAGTATTTGAAGTGTCATGTTTTAGAATTCATGGAAAATTCTAGAAACTGAATATTGAAAATAATTTTGAAATTTACTTTATTATATCCTCCTCCTTAAAGTAGCACCCTGCAGTGTAGCAGGTGTAATAAGAAATGTATAATTCTTTGATTTTCAATAGCCATGTCATATTAGTGCTATGACATGTTTTGTTTAAATAGGTATTGGCATTTTGGCATTTTTACAGGCTCGCAATATCTTCTAATTTAATTTTTGTCTTATGAATAGAAAAAAATACAAAATTAAATTCTTTTCTGTTTTCCAGGCTAGAGGTACTTCTTTCCAAAGCAGATGCACTCTATTCTAAACTCTGCCATTCCAGATAAGAATTCTCTGTATTTGTATACACAGGTCTACTCACCTAAGTAGAAGCAAGTCCACACTGAGAAAAGCTCTTTGAAATAGTTTGAATTCTCCATCAAGATTCCCTTTCATGTTTTCTTTCTAGCTTGTTTTACATGCCAATCCAGGGTCCATCTCCCTCCCTTTCTCCCCAACTCCTTGCAACCCCTCCAGTCCCTGAAACCCCCCATTCAATCCCCACCTCACTGGCCTGGGAGGGTGAGACCCTCCATGGTGGATCTCTAGAGTCTGTCATTTCATCATAGCAGGGTCTAGGACCTCCCCCATGAATGCAGGATGAGAGAGCATCCATCCATGTAGAATGGACTCTCAAATCCATTCCTATGCCAGGGATAAATATTGGATTACTACCCAAGGCCCCATAGATTGCCAAGGCCTCCTCAATGGCATCCAAATTTAGGAGGTTTGGATCAGTCCTATGCTAGCCTCTCAACCATCTGTCTGGGGTCTATGAGCTGCCATTTGCTCAGGTCAGCTGTTTCTATTGGTTTCACCAGCCTGGTCTTGACCCCTTTGCTCATCACTCCTCCCTCTCTGCAACTGGGCTCCAAGAGTTCAGTTGAGTATTTAACTGTGGGTGTCTGCTTCTGCTTCCATCAGCCACTGCATGAAGGCACTAGGATGCTATATAAGGTAGTCCTCAAAGTCATTGTTGGGGAAGGGCTTTTAAGGTAGCCTCTCCACTATTGCTTAGTTTGCCAGTTGCTGTCATCCTTGTAGAACTCTGTAAATCATACTAGTGCCAGATCTCTCCTCAAACCTATAATGACTCTCTCTATTATGATATCTCTCATCCTACTCTTCTCTGTTCTTCCCCCCACTCAACCTTCCTGCTCCCCCATGCCCTCCTCTACCACCATACTACCCTGAATGTGCCCGATATAGTCTGTTTTATTTCTTTTAACTGAATGGAAAGATGAATATTTTGCTCCTGTCATTTGATAACTGTTAATTAAAACTTCATGCCTCAGGAGGCTGAAGCAGAAGGATCTCAAGACCTGGATGGCATGAACAACTTAGTGAGACTCTATTTTGTAGTATGAACAAATCCAGCCTCAATCCACAGAACTGGCAAAATAAAATTCTAATGCTAACTAAAGCAGAACACAAATTACTACCTGTAATTATGCCAAAATAAGAGTTGATGTTGACCTGTTGTTATGATTTACTATTTTTTTAAAGTCTGGAAGATGCTAGTAAAAAGATACATCTTTGTCTCACTTAAGAACTTCAGTGGGTCAAGTCTGTTGCCTGAAATTGAAGAAGCAAAATAAATGACCTCAGTTTTCATCTGCACTAGAGCATTCAAGCCTTAACTCAGAGTTAGTGCTTCCCTACTGGGGCCAAATCACATCAGTATTTTCCAGTTATTGACTCGGCCACTTTGTAGAGTAGTTACAAGAGCCAACTAAAGCCTGTCTGGAGATGGAAGAAACAATTCAAGGAAATCCCTTAATGCATCTAGGAACACAAGAAGATCTCGGCACAGAATTTACTTTTTCGGTCTTCAACTGCAAATACAAAGATTTGTAATGTCCCTATACTATAAAGGATTTTTTCTAAATAATAAGGGCATATTAAATGGCATAAGCATGCTTCCAGCCATATGCTCAGATGTGGGATTGGAGTTTTGCCACAATGATTGTGACTATGGACTTCTCTTTTTTGGTCCTCATGATGTACAAACCCTGAACGGCACGTTCCCAACTCAGCATAACACGCTGTTTTCTTTTACCACTTAATTATAGCTCATACTCCTAGCATATGTTTCATACTGTCAACAAAAGAGAAAAGCCTATTTAAATTTAGACCAAATTTAGTGTCTTTAAAATATTCAAATATGCAGTTTTACAATAACATATGGCCGTGAACAATGTTTTTCATTTTTTTTCTAACAGTATCTCTCTTTAAGGATAAATCATGTATTCCAAGATTAAATTAAATGGGCCCTGCTGTTAGAGAAAAATGTTTTTGTGCTACAACTTGGCTTCCTACATTAGTGTTTATTAAATCTTTAAAAACTTAAATAACCCCATGATAAAATTCAGGAATATGAAAAATTGCATGTGTTTATAGTATAATGGGTTTTAGTATATTAAAAAGTAATATTAAACCAAATGACTTTATAAACTAGAATAACAGGACTGGGCTTTGGTTGGTATCATATAGTGCCAAATTACATTATCAAGAAAGGTTCTGGGAGATGAAATCACTTCCTGGGCCTTTTCTATTCCCTTTGTTATCCTAGCGGTAGATAAGTTGATCATATTCACACAGTTCTCTCAAAAGTGGAGAGGAAAATTAACAGTCTTCCATTCCTTCTTTAAGGTTTATTACTGTACATCTATACTCTATGTTTAGTTTGAACATCTTTCCACAACTATGAAAGCATATTAATTTTTCACTAGGCTCCAAGGAGAAGTCATTCTGAAATTAGCACATGTCATGGTTCTGGTTTTCTCTATGCTTACATGTTCCCAGTTGATATAATCATTAAACCCATAGTTGGAAATAGTCTGACCACTTTTATTTCTTTTCATAGTAGCTAATTTGTTTTTTCAAGATACCAGTGGAAACTGCAGTAATCTTACATATTCATATGTATCCATAAATCAACTGTGTATACATATATTTTATATATTCAATTTGTTCCCCTAAGAAAGATTAAAAGGTAATTTATGAGGACACTATACACTTAGTATAGTCCCTGGCTGTAATAAATGAATGAGTATAACTAAGGCAATGTATTATCTTGCCCAAGGTTATGCAATGGACTCATTTTAAAATAATATTGGAATAAACATCCCTATGGAATTTAATGAAGCACATTCTTCTATGCTTCCTTTTGTGCCTAATTTGTCTGAGGATAGCTAAGAATTTTCTGTCAGGCCCTAATATTCTACTGCCATACTCAAGAACACCTATAGAATACTTAGTACAAGTGTAGCCATGAATTGCTAAACAGACTAGGTCATAAACTAATTCAACTTCAAGGATTTGAATATATGAAATAGACATGGTATATTTTCTCAAAATTAATTATTTATATTTCAGTTGTGCTTATTTTGTTTCAAATAAAATGATTATATATATTAAATTTGTTGATGTTAATTATTATATTTTATAAAATTTATCAATAATATTACATTGCATGGTACTATTGATAACACAATTCTCCTTTTGGTGCACCATACCTTTTGTGATTCTTTAAAAATCCTCTATGTAATTAAAATTGTTTCACCAAGAAGGCTATGATAAATAAACCCCTAGACGTTTTCGTTAATAACCAATGTCAGAAGCAGCTTCTCCTCCAGCTACTTTTTCTCAATCTTCCACTGTCTCTGAGTAGAAGATGAATATGAAAGTTACATTTAAAAACCACATTTTCTAATTCATTCAAATTGGTCCATTCTTTGTGGTGAGACCTGTGTGTGGCAGGCTGTGTATGAGGCCACACATAAATGGGATAGTGGAGTCCATTAAAGATCACGGGTTCATTTGTTACAAGGAATTAAATGTAAATACTGGACCATAATTTTAGTGACCTTAGTATCCTGAGGATGTCAAGACATGAGCTATAATGCTTAGGCAATTGCAGTCTCTGTTCATTGAGAGTCCAGGGACTCTGTCTCTTTGGTTAGAAATTCCCATAATTCTGTACCAATGGAATATAGTTTGGGCAATGTTTAAAGCAATCCATTATAACCTGACATCTTTCTGACCCTGTTAGAAAATTAACAGGGCAATATTGGCTTACTGTAATTCTCCTTCCTCTTGAGAGGGGGAGAGGTTGATTTGTAAGGGACTTGTTACAATGGTTTTTATAAATGGCATTTGAGCAAATTGACTTATAGTCATATTTGTTACTTTGGCACATGCGTATGTGAGGTAAATAAACCTTTCAAGGCTGGCTGTCTCTCCTGAGACTATACTTCTCTTTGAGCCATTGCCTATGATGATCAAAGAAGCCTGGAACTTAGGTCAACTCTGCTTTGAAGAAGAAAGTTCCTTGATTTCCATTGAACTTATGTCAAAAAGGAAACAAAAACAAAAAACAAAACAAAAAAGCAAACAAACAAACAAACAAAAGCCTTGATAGTCAATCCTTTCATCTTAGCCTTATGGATAAGCCTTTATTGATCATGGATAAGATGTCATGATGTGAACATTGATTTTCTATCTGTCTCCTAGTTATAAAATTACCAAGGACAATATGCCTACAATGCAATGTTGCCTTTGATCTTAGAAACAAACAAACAAAATATCACATTAAAAAGTATCTGAAGCATGTATTAATTACTTTTCCACCCAAGAGTAGAAAAAGAAAGGCCTGAAATATTGCTAAATTCTTCATCTGATTTCACTGCTTCTAGCAGCCTCAATTTACCAGACTGTGGTTACAGAAATATGTGGTGATACTTATAGATATAGCTTCTTTATATGTGTGGCAACCAATTCATACATTTATCTCTCTCTTAAAATAATTCAAATAACAGATAAAAATGAGTAGCCAAGGACTTTTATAATATACCAATGTTCTTCTTTCTGTACATTATATATATGTAATAAAATTCATCTTTCTATTCTAATACTTCTAATGTTTTGTACAACTATATTTCTTCCTACCCATAAACTCTTCCCTTCATTATTTGTCTCTTCCAGCCATATGTCACCTTCTTTTATGGGAGATTCCTTTTCTACTGAATTATCTCTACTGAGCTCCCACCAACCCTATGAAACAGCAAAGACATGAACTGAAGCACACTTGCTCTTTGAGTGCTATTGCATTCTAGAATCCAAACTAAGAATATTAGTATGTCATTAATTTTTAGGATAATGTAATGTTGGGACCTGTGGTAAATTAAAAATAGAGCTTAAATTCCATGATATATTGGGTTTGGGTCTTGGCATACACTTTACCATATGCATGGTATATGGTATGTTATATTATTATTTAGCAATATTAGCAATTGGTATGTTATGAATGAATATAATTTCCATATAAAATAGCTTAACATCATTTCAGAGTGTCATCAGTGACCAGTGCATAATGCTTTTCTCATTTGTACCGAAATTTTAGTAAAGTATGTCTATTTTGAGGCAGTTCTGTAGCTCACATGTTTGTGATCTAGAAAGCTGGCAAGGAAATAAGGAGGAATGAGTGACCTACAATATATCGCCAGTCTTTGTTATTATTAGATATCTCAAAAGCCACCTTGGGAGAGGGAATACTTTCACACAGCATGATGAAAGTAGCATTAATTATCTTTTCAATAATGTGTCTATCAAAGACAACTGTGAGAGATTCATAGTCTCTTCCAAAATGTTAGAATAAGTTTGAAGTCTAAATGCTTTCACTCAGATTTGGCTTTCCCCTGCCAAAACTCACAGTGATGTTTGACAGTTAGTTTAATCCTACCGGGCTATGGCACCTTTAAGGGGTGGTTATGCCACGGGTGCTTGGCTGTCACTAAGTGTTTAGATTCCTTCTGGAACTAGATTTGTTTTGGTGAGAAAAGATGAGTTCTCGGGAATGTGTGTGTTCTTATAAAACTGCTCCTCAGATACCTTGTCACTTTTGCTGCCACTGGCCTAACATTTCTGTTTTATATCCTGTTCAGATCATCACAATATCCTTATTAAATACCATAAAGATGTGGATCTCTCCTATTGGGTTTCTAGCCTTAAGAGCTGTGTATCAAATAAACCATTGTCTAACGTATAATTTAAGAAGACTCAGATGTGCTGCAAAAGTTGGAAAATCCACTAAGACAACTCATAATACACCACAGTATGATACTTCACTTGGACATTTGACACTTTGTTCTTGGGGACAGGGGAAATCGTTCCCATTCATTAAACAGATAACAGTCACCACAGTGCTGAGCACAAGCTCAGGATACATTGTAGGCATGTTTGTGTTGTCTGCCATTTGTCACCATTACCACTATCTTAGAGAGTCCTTGTGAAGGGGAATTATGTATTTTGGCTTACTCTTTTGGAGCCTTCACTTCATAATGGGCTGGTCCTTTTGATCTGGACATTTGGCATTACAGCATGACAGAGGCAGATGTTGGAACACAACTCATCTCATTGCCAGGAAGTAAACAATGATAAATAAACACCTTTTACCTTCTGTGAGAGGACTACAGACATCGAGATCGCCTGCTTGGCCCATTCTCTTAAGGGCTCCTCCCAAGACTGCCTTTTGAGTCACCATTTGACACGCAAGTCACTGAGAGACATGCAAGAGGAAACTTCTTAGAACCCCTAAAATGCCTTGTTAAATCTCTTGAGTGAAGTTTAGAATACATGCTTGGAACTTCTCTCTCATCTTGTGTCTTCATAGGAGTTAATTATTCAGCTTAAAGCAACAGGGACCTGGGTTAACTTTCCTCTACTTTTGTTGTTGTTGTTGTAAAACACTAGTCAAAGCACGTAGGAAAGGAAGCATCTGTGTAGCGTATATTTGCAGGTCAGAGACATCACTAAGGGAAGTCAAGGCAGGAGGCTACATGGGAGCTCAAAAGCATTTCTTGCTTCTGCTTTTGCAAGCATTTACCTCGAATCAGTGACTGCAAGCACAGCCATACAAGTATAGCAGAAAACAATGAGTGCAGTTGGCTAGCTAGGACCCAGCTTAGCAGGCTCTTGTACACAGCCTACATCACCTGTCTTGGAAATAGTACTTCCTACAGTGGGGTGGGTCCTCCTGTATCAGTGAACAGTCAAAACAATCCCCCTACCCCAGAAACATCTACAAGCTGCTGTGTTCTGATCAATCCTTCAACTGAGAATCCTTTCTCAGGTAACTGTAGGCTCTGTCAAGTTGACAATTAAAATCACTATTGCAGAGCATATGCTTGCTCCAGAGTCAATATTCTTCTGGAAAAATGAGCATGTGTATGCAAAGGTGAGAATACTGGATAGGGAAGACCTTTGATAAAACGGATGTAAACAAATGACCAGTAGCAAGGTAATTTATTCTAAAGCAATGGTC
This sequence comes from Mesocricetus auratus, assembly GCF_017639785.1. Classification (NCBI taxonomy): domain Eukaryota; kingdom Metazoa; phylum Chordata; class Mammalia; order Rodentia; family Cricetidae; genus Mesocricetus; species Mesocricetus auratus. The sequence continues at coordinate 4,297,376 of NW_024429207.1, read as the reverse complement.
ATTGTCTAGACACCCAGAATATGAATGGTATTACATTGATTGTGATGTTATTCCAGAAGCAGGATGTCTGCGTTGATGAGCACATATTCTTCTCAATATAAATTGGTAGCTAAGTACATCATGTCTCATTCATTACTCTTCATAACATTACAAGTTGGGAATTATTGTCTCTAGTTCCCCAGCGAGATGAAGTTAATTGTCCAAGCTCTTTTAGCTGGATGGCCAACTTCCACCATAATCCATTGAAGCCAGCACATTCCTATATAGTTAAAGCTATATCATACAAACTAACATTCAGTCTGCCCATGGAAAAACAATTTATCTAAAGCAAAAAGTTTAAAACAGTTGATTTAAAAGTTATCAAGTATAAGTTAAATTGATCAAATACATTTTTGAATACTCATATTTAGTACAAATGTCATGGCCAAGGAAGACATTTCCTTTATTGGTACCATTATCCTTACATTCATGGGAATTCATAAATAGAAGTGTAGTTCACATTTAAAAGCAGTATCAAGCGCTAACAAGACAAAGTCACAGTGGCCCAGCAGATTTGCTCATCTGGACTTTAAGTTACCAAAATGCTTACTGTTTTCTTTTTTCTTCCCATACTCTAATCATGTTGACATTTGTTTCAGAGATTAGAGGAAGAGAAATGGAAAACAGCATCTGAATGAGAAAAAGATGTACGAAGCAGCTGCTAGCCCCCAAGCAGCTGCTGAACAAGATCTGAAGGCATTGTTCATCTCTACCCTACCAGCAAATGTCATTCTCTCTGATAGCAAGTGGTAGGGGAGCTGTGGAGGGTATGAGAAGCACCCTAGTAGTTGGGCATCACACATCACTACTAACAGGGCTTGCTGCACAGAGAACAGGAGTGAATAATACCCAGGGCTCTGACGTGTACTTCCGTGTGGGTTTTTGAACAATTTTGTGGAAAGGCTAACAGCTATCTTAGGAAACAGTGGGCAGTGAGGTGGGAACTCATCTGATTTGTATCCTAAGAGGAGGAGCATATGCTACCTTTTTTTTGAGCTGCACAAAAGCAGCCAGTGGCATAATGAAGCTAATCACAGGAAACTAGCTGGGCTTTGTGTGAGACTTAGTTCGACTGCAAATTTTCCATAAAGAGTTATTTACATCTCACTAACCACCAGGTTCACACCTGGGGTTGGCAACACCTGGCAGTGTTCTTAATGAGTTCACCACTGTTTCCAAAGAAAACGCTGACATTAATAAATGCAATGTTACCTTTATCATGAGGAAAGTACAAACATAAATGTAGTGGATTAGTAAAGGTCATTGCAATCTAGCTCTATTCGGTGCTAATGTAGCTTGACAGTATCCAGGAAGGAGATGGAGGAAAACCCTTCTGTGATAACTCGATCTTTCATGGCGCTGCCTGATTGCATAAGGGCACCTGCTTAGGTGATTTTGCCCTCTGCGATGCTTTTGGCATTTTCCAAAATGGCACCTGAGTTTCTGTCATATTCTATCGAGTCTGTCACTAAATTCTACTGATGCTTTTCTCCATATTTCTCAACCCAGTCCCTTCATTTCCATTTTCATGGTCTGCCAGAGTCCTGGCCTGACCTGCCTGAATACATTACCACAGCTGCCTCCAATATAGCTAAGAAAAGAAGCAAAAGCGGCTGTCTTCACCTGATGTTGTTGCTAATCTTGAAGCCCACTAATAATTCCCGAATGCTTTGGAGGTAGTGAGCTTTGCTCAAGGCCATAGGATGAGGCTAAGAATGGCAGGCAGGTTCCACTCTCACAAAGCCTGGATTTAAGGACACCCAGTTAAATAATATTAATGAAGAAAGACAACACTCGGTATGCAGAAACTAAATAGTTTAGATAACATATGCTAAGTGCAAGCAGAGGATGCAAAGTCATTCATTGTTGACCTGTTATAGGGTTCTAGATGACTACTATAATTTCCTAAATTTGTAAGTCTCTTGTCCTTCAGCTTTTGTACAAATATAGAAAAATATATTACATTTCTAATAAACAAAAATACATTCTTTATATCCTGGAATAGTCACATATACTTTTCAAGCTAAAACTGTGCCTTATCTATAAAATTTTGTCATATTTTTCCCTTTATTTAGGATGATCTTTATTCTTCCTTAACTGAGTCAAAATTTTAAGCTCATCTAGTTAAGTCATGTGTTTAAATATTGCTGGCTCATGATACTTAGGTATGTACACACATACATGCACGCACACGCACACACACACACACGCGCGCGCGCACGCGCGTGCCACACCACAAAATGCTGGGAAACAAACCCAGGACAGGTGCATGATGAACAACCCCTCTCCTTCCCTACATATACCCAGTCTTAGTGCTATTGCTACACACTAAGTTTTGATGCTCATTAACTTATTAAATATACTGGGGCTTGTGTATTACTATTTTTCACATGATCTCAGTATGTCCCTGTGGACTGGAAAGTCTTCATTGGTTTATGTAGCACAATATTAGCATTGCTTACATAACTGCTGACTCACTAAGTGTGTGGTATAAATGAATGCCTTCAGACTTCAGGGGGCCACTGCCTGTGTGTGGTGCTTTTTAGGTCATCCTTTCTCTCTCCAGAGTCGCTTGCCCATTTTCCATAACTTCCTCCTAAGAAAGCCCTTTTAGAAAAACCCAAGTTAGTTTTCCCTTTGATGATTTCTCATTTATTTCCAGAGTTCACATACCTTCCACAGGACAATTGAGTCAGCAATTTTACCCTCATTCTGTCCTGTTAGGCCAATAGCGAAGGCTGATAATCTTCAGGGTAGCCAAGTGGATACATAAATGTCTTCCTAGAGTTCTCTTTCGGAGATTCCCATTGTAGATCTGACTTTTGGGGTGGCAATCTCACTACTTTTTGAGCCAGGAGAGGCAAATTGCTTGCTACATCTCCTTCTCTCCACCCCCTCTCTCTACCCCTCTCTCTCTCAATACAATTGAGTTGAGATCTATTCCATGTATCTCTGGTGTTTGTTGCATCATTGACACCTAAACTGAAACTTCCCATCTTGAATCCTGCTAACATAGGATAGTAAAATGAAAAGTAGTAAGGATATCATACTGAGACTAGAAGACACTGAGAAAAGTTAAGAGTGAGTAATGTAATCAGATTGATGAATTTGGTATGGACACTTTTAATGAAAACCTTGGGTGTCTCATAAAGGGTCCAGAGTGTACTTTCACACATAGTCTATTTTTATAACTAGTGTGTTGGAGGCTGTATGGAAACATATCTGACCCTGGTTACTAAATTATGCTCTGCCATTTCTGAAATGATAGAAAGGACATGATAGAAAGGACATGATAGAATATAGCAGCAATGGCTGTCTGAAATCACTCTCCCAAAGACAGATCCATGAGAATCCTCATCTTCAGGGTTTTCATCAAAATTAACAGAGTCCACTTAACTGTTATTTCTACAACCTACCAGTACAGATGTGTAGTTTGGAATTTGTATTACTGAACTTTTACAAATAACTTCCATATGGTCATGATATTTTGGGATAAAACCAGTCAAACTTTGGCAAATCCTGAACTCGAATTTAGGCCCAAGAGAAACTATACCATAGTGTGTCTGGTACCGAGTGTAGTAAATTACATAACCAAATAAATATCATTAGATGTAATAGCCCAGCAATTTCAGAAAACTTCCCCAAAGCTTACATATTTTCCCATAATTGGTTTATAGAATGTATACATGATGATAATCCACTCTTTTAATAACTTTTTTCAAGCTATTATAGAATAACATAACTGCTTGACATTAATTTTTAACAAGGTGTCTATAGTCAACTATTTATCATTTATAACATGCATGGCAAAAGCATTATCAAACATTTATTAAGTATTTATAAATAATTTTTCCTACTTCTAGTTGTGTTATAAATATATTATTAATTTTTCTCTAAATTATTAATAACACATCCATGAAAATGAATATGGAAGTAAAATTTATTACATAAAGGCATTTGTGACCCTTCAAGTCCCTTAGGTAGACTGCTACATGTATCTCAGGTAGACCTGAAGAAATAATGTTTCTTATGTAAAATATAATGTTTATATTGACAAACTGGTAGATTTAATGATAATTCTGCTAATTGATTGGGAGCTTTGGGAAATGACTTAAGTCTTTTTTATCACGATGCATAACTAAATGGAGCCATAGAATCATTTAATGCATTATGCATTTGGCCTATTTTGCTTATTTACATGTATTCCACATTTCAGGAAAGAGAATATATCTATTCACCTAAAAGGAGACTGATACTTGCTCCATCTCTCAAGATGTGTGAACCTACTGAGACACAACTATGGTTTAGAACATTCCCTGAAGGACCAAAGGTACTCAGAATTAGGATTCAGCATGGCTTTTGGTCTTGGGGGAGGCATGCATGTTTTATGGGGAAGAAATTCCGCATCCATTCAGGTACAATAGTGCTTGCTGTGTGAAACTGGATGGGAAGAGAATTCTGGAGAGACCTAGTCTTGGATTCTCACGTACAACCATTTGTTATTGTAATTATCCTTCCAAGATGAGGTCTAACATGGCTTGAACATGATCTTTGAAGGCTTGTGTTAGCTTTGCACTAATTTTTCTTGCTTTGATGAAACTACCATGTGGACCCAGAGATCCAGCATGAGATTTAGTCAGGGAAAGTTACTATAATAAAGGAGAAACATGAGGCAACACCAGAATGTAGTCAGAATCCTAAATTGAAGGTTGATATCAAAGGAAGACTGACACATCATCTGATTTAAGGATCATTTTGAGGGAAGTAATTTTTTCTGCCTTTCATATTTCAGGAAAAGGATAATTTCTCTAGAAATTAAAAGAAATTGTTTCGGGCTCCTTTTATTCTCTGAGTGATGCATTTTTCTCTCTCATTGTTGGTGCCCTTGATTTTCACACACTTTGCAGAACTTTGGAGCAAATACAATTATAGAAACTCAATAGATCACAGGAACCCAATAGCCTCAAGGACAAGCCATATCTTTAAAATAACATAAGATGCATGTAAAACTCCAGAATTTGAACTGCAAGAACATAAGATTTTGGAGCAGTTGCTACATTTTGCTGCTGGGTGGGAAAATTGCAGCAGGAATGCAGCAGAGGCATAGTTTCCCAGTATTTATTAATTTTACTTAGAATTTCTGCTTTTTAAAAATGTTGGCAGGATTAATAGGGATAACAAATTTCAGGTTTATACTCATTCTCCCCCCCCATCACCACTCGTATGTGAAGCCATTTCTCAGCATAGCTCTTGCTTACTTAGTAGTTCCCAGTATTTGGGACAGAGACTGTCACACGAGGAATGTAGCAAGCAAGCATGTATCGTTGTGCCTAGTGAGCATCTAAGTTGTTTACCTGTCATTACAGCAATTAGCCTCTACTTCACAAGGGTCAATTGAAGCAGCATAATGAGTGACATGTTGGGACATTCCCAGCCACAATGAGACCCCAGCGCAGTTCATCCAGAATGATGAATTATAAATGTGGAAGGCATACTCTTCTAAAAGGACACCACTTATGCTTTGGAGGAACGCCAGAAACCTGGGTTATGTCAGGTGCCATGCCAAAGTCACTCAAATTCACTGACTTTTACCACATGTTGACATTTTCTTTCAGGAATGATTTATGTGCGTAGGTGTTTTGCCTGCATGTGTGTATGTGTCTGCAAGCCATGGAGGCTATAGAAGGCACTGGATCATCTCTAACTGGAATTAAAGGGAGTTGTTAACTGATGTGTGTCTGATGGGAATCAAATCTGGGTCCCCTGTGAGAAGAGCGATGACTTACACCTACCTAGCTATCCCTTCAACTGCTCAAGAGTGCATCTATCAAGACATTGATGACATGCGACGGAACAATCTGTGATACCCTCTATAAGGCCTTGACTGTTCTTACTGCTTCCTTTTCGAAAGGATTTATAAGACTGGATTATAGCAATTGAATAATTCTGCACCAGGAATAAAGACAGGGAGTGGGTGACTCTAGCAGACATACTGTGAAAATAAGATGTATCTAAGATGGTGAACTTGAGAATGAAATGAATCCCTTAAGTTTTCTACAGACAGCCTCCTTAGCCATGAAATTGATAGTGTGGTATTTTGTTACAATTGTGGTTATGCAGTGATATATTACAAAAGATGACGACCTTCCTGTGTAGTTTACCCTCATTCCTCTTATGTCCCCAACCTCATCCTCTGGGTACTCTGTTCTTGGAGCTCCATGTTCACAGCATCCTCTGTTCATGTGTTGTCAATTTCAGAGTCACCCTGAGTCAGTAAATCGTATCAATGCAATGCTCCTCTAGGATCCTTCAAATGTTTCCTCCCTATGTCCTCTCAATTCTCAGCTATAAAGTAACTCAATAAATAATGATGAAAGAAACCTATCCTGTTTTACAGTATTAGTCTTTTAACACACCAACCTAAAATAATAAAGGAGACCCAGATCATGATAAGCTGAACTTCTTGAAGCTGAACTTCTATATTTACAGAGAGAAATTTGTCTAGTATTTACAGTAAATGTTATGCTAAGTTAGAACTCAGCAAAATGCTCATGCTATTTTATAGCATAAGCGTCTGGCTGCTGTGTTCTTGATAGAATGCCTTTACTTGCTGTGTCTATGATTAATGCTGACTCTGTTGTAAGCTGGTGGGGTGCTGGATGCCTGAAACAGAAAAGCTTAACAGCGTTTTATGCAAAAGAACCAAGTAAATTTTTTAAATTTATGATTCACTAAAAACATATATCTGGTTATCCAGTTAGAACTGTAGAGGATCATGGCATTAAAAATAAAGTAATTTAACTTAAAAGACAGGACTTTCCCCCCACTTCTGAAATCAGCACGTCACTCTAGAGGAGAAAGCCTAGATGGCAGGGACATGAAATTACTGAAGACTGCAAAGGCAAGCTTCATAGTCACTATGGCTCTGTCTCCAGACTGGAGCATAGCAGGAGGTTGGTGACTTAGTAACTTTGAGAAATTGGAAATTCACTCATCAACACCTCTCCAGAACAAGTCAATACATCTCAGACTCATCACCCTGTATCTCCAGCTTCTCAGAGAAGAGGATCCTGTTAGTCTTTTCTATTCTAATCTCATTTACTTTGAGTTATAATGAATGTGCCATAATTCTTGATATACTTCACAGATAATTTTAGTGTTGTGAAATCATACAGTGAACTGGAAAAAATAAGGCTATTAAAACAATATAAAAGTATTTGGATGTGTGTCTCTGTGTGTGTGTGTGTGTGTGTGTACGCATGTGTGTTATTTCAAAGCCAGAAAAAAGTTGAAAACTGCTTACATTTTAATAAGCTTTATGTAGCATATTTGTTTTCACAAAATTTTCCTACCTTGTTTGAAACATTCCAATTAATGTTCCCAATGTTATAAAAGCAACGTTGAAATAAATGAATTGACCTTTTGCACCACCAAATTAGTACATTTTCATTATGTTATACAGTAAAGGCTAATTTTCATGTCTTACAAGGGTAATGCTGACTTCAAGTGAGTTTGAGCAGGTGTGAATGTAAAGCAAACGCATTTCAAAAGTATATGACAGGAGACCAATAATGGTAATTAAACTTGGGAAGAATGCAGCCAGATTATGCTTATGGAGGACTTAAATCTTTTAAAGGCTAGCAAATAGATGGCAAAGGTCATCCAATCAATACAGATAAATAATGAAAGTCTTTAGAAAAAGCCTAAAAGTGACAAGTAAGAAGGTGTTCATGTCATTCAATTCAGGGGAATTTAAATATTGAAAAGTCAATTGTTTGCACATTAAATTTAAATGACCAGAGTAATGAAATATGGAGACGAAGAGAAATCCATGTGTTCCTCCATGATGAATGCCAGAAATCCCCAGGACTTAAGTGCACTGTTCCCGGGGAATAAGGCATGCATCCTGCTGTGTCCATTGCCTGTTTTTGTCGTTTGTCTTTTAAATCATTGTCAAGCCAGCAAGACAATCACATATCGTCAGAGCTGATGAAACCAGATCCAATATTACCCCAGTGTCAGCTGGGGTCAACATTCATGAAGAGTGAAACGATGCACTTTGCGGGTCACAGGGTGCTGCTTCTCACAGGGTGCTGCTTCCAAGTGGCCCGTGTCTCCTTAATGTGTTTGATAATGCTCGATGCACGAGCTGCCAAATCAGTCTTATTATTTGTAAAATTATAAGAAATATTTAGAAAAAGCCCACCTCAAAACTCATCAGATAAGACGGGTAACATAGGTCAGAATTCACATAAAAGGATCTGGAATTCATAATATAGTTGAGGTCTTTGTTTCCTGCCACCAGGGGGCAGTGTGAGCAAGGAGAACGCTGCTAAGATTAAATAAAATCTTATATATGTGGCCTTGGGAGGCTGCCTTTTCTCCTCCATCACCACTCCTCGCCAGAGAAGAGATTGAATTTAGAAAAACATAGAAACAAAAAGGGGCGGACACGACAAAAAAGAAAAAAAGTCTAGACGAGGTGAGAAATAAAATCAGCAATAGGGTAATGCCCAGTAGGCAGAGGCTTTGAATAAAGAAAAAGCTGAATTTTCCCAGGTTGAGCAGTACAGGCACTTCCTTCTCTGTGTTGACTTCTGTGTAGTCCTGGAATCCTGCAAGTCTAGCCGGAGCTAAGTAATGTCACCCTAGATTTTGCCCATCATCTTTCTGTGTATGTCTGTGAATTAAAAGATAGCCTATCTCTAGAGACAGAATTCCTTGGGAATCACGAGTGTAGGGAACTTGGACAGGGGGTAGATCTGATACCCTCATCTGGTGGCACCTGGTGGGGTACACAGAGGGGAACTGTCAGTCTACCACAGAGTACACAAGACCTGCCACCACAGACAAAACTGTAAACACACACGTACAGACAAGGTTTACGTACGAGAGCCTAGATTTATTTACTTTTTTTAGCACAAGTGAATTGATGAGGTGCAGGCAACAATTGTATTGAATTTTTTTTTTCATTCCCAGTTGCAGACCTTGCTTGGGACCTGTTGAAAAGAAGACAAAGAGGGCTTGATTCAAGGAAATCTGCCGCAATTACATGAGCGGGGATGCCCCAGTGTTCTTCTCATGGGAATCTAAGACTATGTTCACCTCTAAGGCTGTTTCATGTGAGACTCTATATAGAGCCCCCTAATTTTTTTGTGAACCATACTAAAAGTGTAAGCATAGACAATGTGTTATTCCAAGCACTGGGAAGTCTCTCATAAAAAAATATTTTGGAAACACTCCAAAAGATAATTCACAGGGAGCTGTCCTTGCCTGCAACTCTAAGGTTTGAGTCGTAGGTGCCGGTTTGAAATCATGTCTCCCTCTTGAAGATTCCAGAGACAGATGGCAGATTTATGATTATGAGCGAAGAATAAATTTCACAGCAATAGCGTCTCAAAGCCTGCGCTTTATTTTCTCGTCAAATATTTGTATACAGGTCATTTTAAGTAAAAATAATCAGTTGAAGAACAAGTTACTTGGAGTATTTTGCTAAAAGTTTATCCTAGCACGTTTTTTGAAAATGAAAGCAAACATAAGTGGGAGCTTCACAAAGCCTGTGGAACAGCGTATGACATTCAAGTACAAATAGTCTTGTCCTGTGAATAACGAATGCAGGAATACTAGGAAGCCTAGGGGACTTAGAGTCTTAACACAGAAGCCTCCAGTCTTCACGGATGCATGAATAATCATAAGTGCGTGACTCCACTGCCACCTAGTGGTCGCAACGGCCTGCCTTCCGGTAGAGAAGAATGCTTTGCATACATGTTAATGGCAATTTCTTAAGTAAACAAAGAATTCTGCACCAGATGGCTGAGGAGGTTCAGAAAGAGCATTAATCCCTCTTCTCTTATAGATTGTTCCACCCACCAAAGCTTCGAATTTTCATTGATAAAATCCTTGGGTGTCTGTAGACATGCTCTGCACGCTTAGCACCTGAGGCAGGAATGGACGAAAACAAGCTTCAAGTGTCAGAACACAAAATACTGCTTTTTTTTCTTCTTTAAAGAAATAGCTCTTTTATAAAGTCTGCTTATGATTTAAATCTCTATTTCACTTCTCTAGTGGAAAACACAAACAAAAACCATTACCCCTTGGAGGATCTATCAAGCACATCTTTCTTGCCCTGAACTGCCAGCCTTCTAGGAATGAAATCATTCAACTAGTGATCAATCCAGGATGCAAACTGTTGGAAAGAGCTCCTTCTACTATTGACATCTCTATTACAGGCAGCGGCGATGCCAGATTGTGTCTGCAGATTAAGGTCATTTTAAAGGCCTGGGGAAGAAGAAAATGTCTTGGAAGGCATCTGATTCTTCTTTGAGAGAGGCGTTAAAAGAACTATTGCTATTTACTCATTGTAGATTTGCTTTTTCCGAACATCGTTATTACAGCAGGCACTATAAAACTATGGGTGGGGGAGCCGCAAACAAAATTTCAAGGGAAATAACCACAATAAAAAATAAGTACCAGGCACAAGCAGAGTTCCCAGTGTCTGGTGCAAACTTAAGAAAAAATTCTGATGTTCTATTGTTGAGTGCATTTTAAGCAACCACAGAAGCCATTTTTCATCCTGGTACATGCAAAATTATACACTGGAACAGCTTTCACTAGACTGAATGATACTATACCTTAAAAGAGTCTTAGGAATACATCAATATTTAATAGCATAATCAACATTTTTTTAGCTCTCGTGGCCACAATATGTGAATGATACCAAGCATCACTTTATCCCAAACTCATCGTCTTTTGTTTTGTTAAAGAGACATTCTGCTTGTAAAAGCCCTTTATAGCTATTTAGGGTAAACATTAATTTTATTAATGATGTTACAAGGCCACGGATATAAAGATGGCACACCAGGCAGCAGACATCTATAGTCCAGTTACTTCATTTCTGAAGCTTAGTTTTCAGGCTACCTTAAGTGCTCTCCTGCTCAGGGTCAAGTACATGTCTCAGTTTCCCAGGAAACGGTTGATAATCTCAACTGCCTCAAATTAAAATTCACATGACAAAGTAGAAAATAGTACTTCAGCCTGGTGTGAGCTTTGATGGTCAACATCATCCTACACTATTTCAATAAGAGAATAGCAATGCCCATTCAATGAAAAGTCATGACATCCATGAAGTTAAAGGTTTTTATAACAACAGGCAATAAGTTAAATGTCATACATGGAAGCAAAACAGCAGTTTGTAGATTTCTGTGGCTTGGTGCCTTAATTACTTATATTGCAACATGTTTCAGGCCACTAAAGAGAGGGCTATCTAAAACTCTCCAGGCAATTAAGGACAAAGCATGTTCAAACATGAACAGATCTGGGAGAAATAAATTGAAAAAAAAAAGACATTTCTTGTTTGTAATGTTATTAGGTAGATAAATCACTAGGAAGAAGAAGCTAGTTGGAAAAATACAGCGCAAACTAAGATTAGTCTCCTTTAAGCCTCCCCAGAGATTATGCAATTTTCCCCCGAAATCAATATCAGTTCAATTGAAGATAAATTACAGGAGAAATAAAAAACAGGCAGATCATGAGCAAGTAATAATAGTATTGTTTCCTTCATTGCATAGTACACTTTGATCACAAAGCAATGGCAGGGTTGTAGAGTTGATGTTGACATTTTTAAAATCTGTTTTCTCAGTGAATGAATCTTTGAATATGGAGAAACTCTCAGACTGACTAGTAGATGCTGTATTATGCTTCACTTTGTTTCTAAATTTCTAACTTTCTAACAACTAAAATAAAAAAATGGTACTTTGATATTTCTGTATTTTATTCGGTTGATATTTTAAATTCTCTCTGCTCACGATTCATTGTATCAGACATGTGTCTGTGTCTCCAGATTTGTGGGTATGTGAAAATTCAATATATATAATTATACCCGTTATTAACTAGGAAAATAAATTGGACACTAGTGAGCTGAAATGCTTGTATATTTGTATATAAATCATTAAATCCTGGCCTGATATTTAATACAGAAGAGCATATAGACTTATTAGTGCTTTCAGGGCTGATAAAGATTTGGATTTTATAGTTGTCTATAATTATAATACTGCTTTTACCAAGGAAATATGACAAAACTGCAGAAGTACATATGGGGCACTTTCAGAGACTATTGGAGGCTGTGTTCTTAACCTAAGATAAAATTCATTTCAGATTTTTTTGTAAACTCTCCCTTGTTTGTGAATCAAATAGTGGTTTTTTAAAATCAAACATTCAAACACAATGCATCCCCAAAGCTACATAATTTCATATTTACATCCTGAAGAATGAAGGCATCAAAATATGCAGAATTTTGCAATTTCTCTAGGAAAGCCATCAAGTTTTTATCAGGGCAGAAAACTATGTGCGGTGTAAAACCAGTGGAATTCATTGAAAATCATGGTATTCCATCAGCTGAGAGATTCTAGTCACAGTTTGTCTGTGTTGGCAGCCTTGAAGTATGTATACTTGTTGTGTGATCCAAACAGGTTACTGTACAGCCACATGATTCAACACAGTAAACACTGCCAGAAACACCTCCGTTTCATTGCATGTTTTATTTGTATTTAATTTTTGAATGTTGAACATTCAGAAATCTTTAACTGATGCCAAGTTTTGCAATAACCCGAAATTCAGTCCTGTGCTCACCACACAAACCACAGTCCCAGACACTGAGTATTAGGCCATTCACTGTTCATATTATTCATAGAACTTCTAAAGTGTAGTTGGGGGATACACACAGACAGGTTATGAGCTCAAGGTCATATGTAGAAATTTTGAGGCTAGCCTGAGATACCAACAGACATACCTCCATAAAAAAATGTCAAGGTGATTCTTAGAGAAAATAAAACAAGCCTAAACATATGTTTATTCTTCATTGTTTACTTTGAAAAAATGAACTATTGAAGCATTATTTTACATCTACCTATCAAGGAATGAAGTGAAATAACCTCTAAATACATGAGGACATAGGATAACACTTCTATATAACGAATGTACTGTTTGTGAGATGGGCAAACCTGGACATGCGCTTTCAACTCTAAAAACCTTCACAGTGGCACCTAACAGCAGCGTAACTACTGCATGGTAATACGTCCTTTTTAGACAGCATTATAACAGCATATTATTGTATGCAAGCTTAATGGAAGCATCCTGAATTGGTTTTATAAATGAAGTGTTTAGCTCACTGAAAGAAAATAACTGCCAAGTAAGTTTTGACTTTAACGGTGAAAGTCACTTAGATTTTTAATTATACAGAACAAATCAAAGTTTTAGAGATTAGACATCATAGCAAGGAAATTGTAAAGTATCTATTGAGATGCCATAATGAACTCACCTTCCTATTTCTCTTTAATATATGTGAACTATATTAATTTGAATGTAAAACAAGTATTTTCATAGAAGAGTGTAGGTAGTGCTGGCAGCAGTCTTAAAATCAATCAACTTGGAGACCACTTATAGAAACATTTCAGCAGAAGTTCAGTCCTTGTCTTAAAATTCTAAGCAAGTTCCTTGATCTGCTCTGATATAAACTTGTAAAGGAAAGTCTATATACAGTATCTCTAAAACAATATAATTCACTACTGTTGGAGATTAGTCATCTCAATATTAGTAGAAAGTGTTAAATTATATAGAGTTATCAAATAATATGTTATGTTATAAAAAACAAAACATGAAGACTAAAATCCAGAGTCATTGTTATGCTGGCCAAACACTCCTGGGCATGGGGCCTGGTATGGAGTGTGGTTGATACAGCCAGTGCCACTCCATTGGAGAAAATGATTTTTACTTTCTCAGCAGGTTTCAATCGCAAACAGCCTCTTGGCTGTGGATGGAATTTGTATTCATTTCCCTTCTGAGTGCTATGAGTTTGTATGGATTGAACTAGTACAGGTCATGTGTGTGCTATCACAGTACCTGTGTGCTATTTTATGAGTACTTTTGTCCTAATGGTTTTGGATTTTTTTGTTTTGTTTTGTTTTGATTTGATTTTCATTTTTTTGAGAAAAATAGGAAGGTAGGTGGGTAGTAAAAAGTGAAAAAAGAACTCCACAAAACCAATTAGTAGAGTCTTTTATGTGAGAACAGAACACACAAGTACAGAACTTGAACACCAGCAAAAAGATTAACTATGCAGGAGATAGTCATTTTAGGTCATTATATTTTATAAACTGTCACTATTCTTGCTGAACACTGTGACTCAGGCCTGTAATGGCATCACATGGGTAGATTCCTGTGAGTTTGAGGTAAGCATGGTCTTCATGGCAATTTTGATGAATAACCTATGCAGTGATTAAGACTGTCTCAAGAAAAAATTCATCCTTAATCTTTGAAGAGAATTAATGGGTTCTTAAATGGTAATGCATTGAAGATTAAAAACTATCTGGCTATTGCATCCTTTTGAATGTGACCAGAAGCTGTATCCTTTTTTTAAAACTATTTACAGCTTAGAGTCAATATGCTGGATAGATGAGGGGAAGTGATCTTGGATTCTATCAGTAGTACTAATAGAATTACTGCATAATTTAAACAATTATATACTAGTGTTTGTGTTTCTAATCTTGATATGCTATTACATCATTACTATGCATGTGGTAATTTTAGGCTATATATATATATGTATACATATATAGTCTATATATATGGAGAGGAAAGGAGAAGATATATATAGATAGATAGATAGAGAGAGAGAGAGACAAAGGGAGACAAAGGGAGAGAGAGAGAGAAGGGAGAGAAATAATGAAATAATGTTCAGTAGATGCTAAGAGTAAGTAACAGCTAATAGTCTTCCTGTGAATTTCCCTATTTTTAAGACCTTTTTGCAGAAGAGAAACATCAACTGCAATACAATTTTCTGTGTGTGCGAGAAACAAAATAAGGCATTTTTGAATAGTGGGAGTGTGTTTAAAATTTAAGCTCTGGAAGTCTTATAACTGATACAGAATGAGGAAGTAGGAGATGACTTGATTTACAGAATATTGCCTTTTTCATTTATACCAGATGTGGTGGCTACAGAAGACACAGCGACAGCAGGAGAGAAAGGAATAGCAGAAATATCTGTATGGAAGCCTGATAATCATTGGAAATTTAGGTCGCCCAGAACTAGGGAGCAATTGGTATGATTTGAATAGAACTACCACACTCTTCCAGACACATCTGCATGCTGTGTGAAACATTCTAACTTCTTCAGGTGGTAACTGATGGTAATCTTCATAATGATTGCTTCATATTCCAGGCCAGCATTGGCTACATAGCAAGACTTTTTTCTCAAAATAGGGATAAAAATGATTGAAGTCAGGGAAGCTTGTCCATGCATAAAATCACTAAAGAGCCTACCTTATGAGGAAACACTAAGCAGATTCATTCTGGTTTCGATCTCATTCAACTTCTGAACACTCTGAACATTCCGGAGAAGACCACCATGCCATCACAAGGACAGATTTGTATAGAAATATAAGAGATTTCCCTAGTGAAAATTTCTTGTCATCTGGACACAACAGTAGTAACAGTCAAGGCTGTGGATTGGCATTCACTCTCAAAGGAATCAGGACGATATATATGTTCTTTCCTTAAACTTATCCAATCAATTTGTCCATCTTGTTAATTGTGCTAATTGGATATCTCTGGATTCCAGCCACTTAGAGCAATGTCAACTTCCAATGCCCTTATGTAATGAGAACCAAGCTTAGCAATGGTTTTATTCTGGCCTCCTTACTGATTGTCTTGAATTGTCTCTAATCTAATCTTTACAGTCAGAAGGATTTATTTAAAACACAAATCTTCTTAGGCCCATTTTACTTCCTGAGATCTCTTCCTTTGTTCCCTTAGGGGGATGAAATCCCAAGCCTTTATCTGTTCTGTTAGACTTTGTCAGATCTGGCCCTTGCTTATCTGCCTAGCAACGTCTAAGCCAATTTTCTGCCCTTATTTCAGTGTTTCAAGCACATTGTCCTTATTTTTATTTCCTGAAATGTCTCAAACATTTTGCCACCTCATGGAGCTAGTTCTTGCTGCTCCGTCTCATTTCCTTTCTTAAAACACTGGATGCTTTGAAATCACTCTCCTAGCAAAGTTAAGCATCATTTTGCCCTGGAGAGGAGATATCTTCCTTGATCATAACTACCAGACCAGTTACTCCAATCATGCAAAAAAGTCACATTCTATACTTCTTTATTTCCTTTAGACTGCTTGGAATTGTTCAAATCTGTAGCTAGTCTTCAGTTCTGGAATTCTTTGGAGATGAGCCCATTGTCTGTGCTGTTAACTCTGATCTCTAACGTTAGTGTATGTTCTTGCCTGGAAAAGTGGTTAAGATGTATTTTGTATGTGAACAAAATTTTATTAATATAATTACCTATAATATTGTGAGAGTAAAGCATTCTAAAGTCATATTTACATTTTTTAACTTCTTTATCAAATGACAGAAGTCACTTAAATTAGAGTAGAGAAGTGTTTCTATGGACATTGGGAAGTTATTTGCATAACTACATAAGAAATGGGAAATAAATGACCACATTCATCATATTGCAATAATACTTAAAGTTGGAAACATATAGAAACACTTTTGTTTTTAGATGTTACTGGAGAACATGGCAGGGAAACCAGCTAACATTTGCACCATTGCTGGATAGATTCTAATATCCATGACAATATTAATTTTGGAAGGTGATTGTTATTGACTGAGCTGATAGACAAATGAACAGTTAGCTTCTCATAGAATGAGGAAGCAGGATGACTTCAGCTGCAGATGTTAGAAAATTTGAGCAAGCCATTGGGCAAAGCCATTTAATACAATAGGACTATCTGTTTTGTGTTATATCAAAGCTTTCACCACTGACACATTTCTTTAAAATCATCTTATTTTTTATAAATGTGATCAACCTGCTGTTCTTTTCCTGCTGTGGAAATCCAGCTAACAATTATATAGTACATACATGTTAAGAAAGAATCAGGAAAGTGTGTGTGTGTGGACACTCCATCAATTTAGAGGGATACGTGCTGAGATGCTTGGAAGGATATCAGAAAACATGGCAAATGCATCATAAGTAACAGGAAAGTCTCAGGTGCAGTATAGTAGAATTCATGATTCTTTTTATTATTTTTTATTTTATTATTTTATTTTTAAATAGCTTGCTTCACATGTCAATCCCAGTTCCCTCTCCCTCCTCTCCTCCCGTACCTCCACACCTCCCCCATCCAGCATGATTCTTGTATCACTATAGTTCCACACTCTATACAATGTCTTCTGTTTCCACAATGACAGTTCCCTGGCAACAGTTAATTTCTATCCTCTGGGTGAGACATTACAGGAGAATGAAAGAACTATAGCGCCCATTTCATGGACACCAAACTCTCACTCGGGGAGCAATGAGTTCTATAGTAGATCTATAGAAGAGTCACACTTTTTATTCCTGGTAATTAGGTATTTTACTTCTCCATTAGACTACAACCAAGGAAAGATTGGAGAGACACTTGCTTCTGACATAAAAAAGTCTCCTTGTATTTTGCAACTCCTTAGCTTTCTTATTCTGTCCTGCTCCTTAGTATCTGTAAGCTTTGAGGATGCAATTATACAGCACAACTTTGTGTGAGGACCACTGCTACCTCTCAGAAAGAAAATCTGCAATAACATCCAAAAGGAGGTATTAAAAGGAGATCTGCTTACAGGCCCAAGGCCATGCACAATAGAGAACCTAATCTGCCTGAGTACTGAGTTTATAATCTGAGGATATGTCCCTGATAGGAAGCTTCCTTAGAATGATTCAATGCATTAAAAATTCCATGAACAGTAGATGAAAAAACAAAACTTTTGTCTCTATATTTTCACACATATTTGCAAAGAATATGGACATCTAACATATTGGTCTGTGACAAATGTTACCGGTTACCTTGCAGATGAACAATTTACCCTCTGTGATCTAATAACAATCCCACTGTAGTATATATACATATGTATGCATGTATGTATGTATGTATGTATGTATGTATGTATGTATGTATGTACTTTCTTATTATGGTTTGTCCCTTCAACTGCATTGTATGTATTTACACTCTTATTTAACACAGAGAAGCTAAATGTACAAATTTATCCTTATGGTGCACATTCTGGTAGCCTCTCTCTCAAAACACATGGTTTCATGTTTTTCATACTTTCTGAAGAAAATATTCTTTTTAGTTAAACAATAAAACAGTATTCTTTTCTCCAATGGTAATTCTACCAACAACACTAATAGAATATTTGAATCCAGAATCAAGGTTACAAATATACGTTTCTGTTAGATGTTTTGGACTGAACCCAAGAATACAGCATCACAGCAAGAAGACACCATAGCAGTCACAGAAGAAAATTGCTGCCAATAATTCATTCGAATCCATTCTTCTTTCTTTCTGCCCACATACTCTCCACTCCTGCCATTTTCATCAACATTTATAATTAGATATATAAATGGGAACACATGATTTTATGAGCAATAACAACTAATATTTGTATATCAAGAGGACAGGCATACACAAAGAGAACAAGTCAAACAGCTACTATCTTTTCCTCTTGTACAGAATGAAAATCAACTCCTATGTTCTCCAGAGCTCATTTCCTTCAAAAAATATAACATTTTATCAAAACCCACCATACTGAAAGAAAAAAATCTCTAGACATCTGTTAAAAAATAGACAATTCTTGCTACAATGCATGGCTTTGAAAACCAGGTGGTCTTAGTCTTGAGCTAATGACAATCCTCAAACCTTATTTTCTCATTTCTCAAGATTACAATTGTGGGACACCACACTCACTTTTGACCTTAACCACACAACTCTACCAACGACATTTACATGAAAGGCTTTCAAAACCACAGCCATGTATAGTGTTTTATCACTCAAGTACTGTGTCTATTTTTAGTCTTTTAGTTGTATTTTAACCCCCAAACACAACCCTCCGTAACATTAACAAAATAAATGTACAGTATAAAACAATGTGTCTGAAACTTCCTGTGCTCCTGTAGAACTTTGTTGTTATTCTCTAGAAAGTGTTTCATGGAACCATTATTCTCATCACTGGATATTCTATTTACAGGATCTCAAATGTAGTCACATTAGTTACTATATGTTCATTGATAGCATATTTCAATTCAAGTGCTAAGCAATGAGCTGGGTGCTATAGCTATAACAGAAATTGGGCTTGATATCCCAAATTTATTACAATGTTCCTATTTGTATCGCTATTTCATTAGATATGCTATTGGTAATGATTTCCCTTTATTTTTCTTTCCACGTACTGGTGACCCAGTACAACCACTGGAATTACTGAATCTGTTGCACCTGTTTCAGTTGCAGTAAATTACTCTATATGTATAGTACCAAGAGCTCTAGGTTATTGAAATGCTCTGTCTGGTAGAATATTTCATTTACTTGGAAGCTTTGATGACAGCACAGTTAAATATGCAACCCCATTTTCTGGGAAAATCACCATTATATGTATTAATGTAAGACTCTTGAAAGAACTGAGAATCAAAGGTGCTATGGATGAATGGAACCCTGGTAACATGTAGATACCAGTAGCTTAGGTGAGGTTTTCTGCTTGGAAATACTCTAGTGAATTTTCTTTACTCATGCATGGGAGGAAAGGATGCTCCTGATGACTCCATGGGGTGTGATGACAGGAAGTTTAGATGTGAACTATTCTTACACTTTGTTCTCCATGAGATCACATGTATAAAAGCTTTCAAAGTGGTCGCATCATTTCAGTGAATTAGCAAACTAGAGGGCTATGTCAGGATATCACCTTAATCTGTAGTTAACATTTATGAAGTGATCACATTCAGAAGACCCTGACCAGGCTTATCTGATGTGTGGTTTGGTTCTGCATTTCTTTAATACAGAAGTGCTACACACAATCCTGCTAATTACTGAGCCTTCTCTTCTTCTCCAAACCCTTCACATCATCAAGGACCATGATGTCCCCTACCTCTTTATGAAATTTTTTCATCAGATTAGAAACTACTCATTTGTGCTATATCATGCTGAGGTATATGTCTAATATGTAATGGTTTTATCTCCATGTCCTAGTATATGAATTACAAATACATAATGGAGTACACAGATTTATCAGTGTTGCTATAATTGTCATCTAATAACAATACTTACCTAAATATCTGAAAGTAGAGACTAAATGAAGGATGCCTCCTCCTACTCAAGCAAGAATGTGATTTTGCATGTATGCATTAATAAGAAAACACAAATAACAGTGTGAACAGAAATAAGCGAGCTCTGATAAAAAAATGATCTCCGGTTGTCATCTAGGATTCTGTAATAGTTCTAATTATTGTATCTTAGTCTCCTGCGGATTCCTATTAACCTATCACTACATTTTTTACCCACTAACCAAAATGTCCTTTTGTGAGATCCACCATATCTTCACTTTATCACATCTGATAGTGGAAGGCTAGTGTCTGAAATGAAGTCACTTCTCAATCTCTCTTGCAGCCTACTCAGATGCTGTCTCAATGCCTCCTGCTACAGACTGTGTTCTCTATGTATATAAGTGGAAATGCACTAAATTCTCACAAAATCCAGAGGAAGTTCTGTGATTGTTATTTAGCAGATTTTTGTATATTTTATTTTTAAATTGAAATTAGAAACAAGGTTGCTTCACATGTCAATTCCAGGTCCCTCTCCCTTTCTCTCCAATCCTCCCATGCCCTCCAACCAACACCCCAATATCCCCTCATTTCCCCAGGGAAGGTGAGGCCCTCCATGGGGGTGTCCATAGTCTGTCATTTCATCCAGGGCAGGACCTAGACCCTCCCCCAAGAGTTCAGGGTAAGAGTGCATCTGTCATTGTTGGATGGGAATCCAAAACCCATTTATACACCTGGGATAAATACTGATCTACTACCCAAGGCTCAACAGATTATGTAGGCCTCCTCACTGAAACCTGTATTCAGGAGGTCTTTATCAGTCCCATGCTGGATTCCCAGCCATCAGTCTGGGATTCAAGAGCTAACCCTTGCCAGGTCAGCTGTTTCTGGGGGTTAAATCAGCCCTATCTTAACCCCTTTGGTCATTAGTCCTCCCTCTCTATCACTGGATTTCTTGAGTTCAGCTCTTTGCTTAGCCATGGGAGTCTGCCTCAGCTTCCATCAGCCACTGAATGAAGGTTCTGTTTACCAGACTCTCTGGCCATGGGATTGTAGGCTGGCACGCCCCAGATTTATGTCTAAAATCCATATATGAGAGAGTACATGTCATGTTTCTCTTTTTGTGACTGGTTACTTCACTCAGGATGGTTTCTTCTAGTGCCATCCATTTGCCTGCGAATCTCAGGATTCCATTGTTTTTTTCTGCTGAATAGTACTCCATTGTGTAAATGTACCATATTTTCTCTATTTACTCTTCAGTTGAGGGCCATCTAGGTTGCTTCCAAGTTCTGGCTATTACAAATAATGCTGCTATGAACATAGTGGAACAGACATCCTTGTTGTGTACATGGGCATATTTTGGATATATGCCTAAGAGTGGAGTTGCTGGGTCTTGTGGTAGGTTTATTCCCATTTTTTCTGAGGAATCTCCATACTGATTTCCAAAGTGGCTGCCAGTTGACACTCCCACCAGCATCGGAAGAGTGTTCCCCTTTCACCATAACCTCTCCAAATTGTCATTGGTGTTTTTGATTTTAGCCATTCTGACAGGAGTAAGATGGTATTTTTAAGGTGAACACAGCAAGTGTAGAGTTTCAATGTAGACACCTAGCTTTTTTTCGCTGCTCTGACATCTGCACTGTGATGCATTTGTTATCACGCTACAGTTCCTCCATTCTTGTTACAGCTGACCCTTCATTTACACAAAACTTCACGCTGACAAGCCCTGGCATGCTTGTAGTCCTGCATAAGTATATCTTAAACACGGAAATATTTAATAGTTTACAGTGCAGGTATGAGAGCTTGACAGTTCTAATGGAAGCCATCTGCCTTTTTTTCTTTTTTTTTTTTTTTGGAGTTAATGCTACCTCTCTCAGTATAAATGAAGAATGCAACAAGAACCAGTCTATACCTTTTCATTCCTCTTAATGGAGTCAGGAATTTTAAATGAGCAGTACCTTTTAAAACTGAATTTTAGTCTCTTTGCGGGTTGTCATTTAACACATATGGTGATACTATTCAAAACCACTAAGTCAGAAATAAAGTAGACAGTATGATGAGTGTCATTGAACATTCCATGGCCATCATCTCAGGGGTTTGGAAACATATGTAATCAAAGCAACCATCTAAAATGTATTAATAATTATTACTTTTCTGTATGAAAATCATCAGTAATTCCCTTTCGGGTTTTGCTTGTTATTTTCTGTATCAATTTTCTAAATGAATAGAGACGATTTTAGCCAAATACTAATTGTTATAGTTTTATACTAATATAAATAGACAAACTCAATTTAAAAGAAAATTTACATTTTAAGTAAAAGAAATTGTAAAGAGAAACATATAAGATAATAGTTTAGAATATTTAATTATGTATAAGTAATTTAAATACAATAATCTTTATATAACATAGAGAGCTATGAGTCTTGTGGCATCAAATTTTAAAAATTTCGTTAATGTAGATATTCAAAGAGAAGAGCCACCATTAGTCACAAGGAGGTGATTCACTTACTTTTAAATGCTTATTTATCTAAAAAATACATTTATGTTACTGCTCCTTATTTACAATTGATAAAAGACCAAAAAATGATACAGACTATGTAATATGGAACATACATTTTTCAAATGCTGAGGGGAATGCTTCAAAGAGCTGTTTTCAAGCCATCCCAGTGTGCAATGAGTCAAAATCACGAAATTTCTATTTTAGATACTATGTTTAGTTAACTATCTATGCTCTGATTGAACTCAGGGCTAAATTCTATTGCTCACTGATAAAGAAGAAACTGGGAGCCTCATGTAAGCTAGTACTGAGTGAATTAGAAGGGATAAACAAGACTTGAGAAGAAAACTATTGCAATGGTTTGTGTTCTCTAAAATAAGGGAAGCTATATTCCTCCCCATATTAAAACAAAATACCAAACTTAAAAAAATTCCCATTCCCCTTTGCAATTCTTTTTCTAAATGAAGCCTTTTGTGTTAAGGTAACATTGTTTATTTTGTGGCTTTTATAAATTAATTTTAACCATCTTGTTGCAGAATTTTATATGGTTCTATGCCCAGTCTTAATGAACCTGTTAGTTCACTCTTCTCTGCAATAGAAAACATGTAGTCTGATGAACTACCCATGCCTTAAGGAGGAGGCTTCAAATAAAAGAATGCTGAGAAGGAGAACTTTTTATGTCCACTTCACAACTGTTCCTGCATTTTGTTAGACTTGATGGCCCGCTGGCGCTGTGTATGTCTCAATTTTGTAGAGATACTGTTGGTGTCAAAATCCCATCTGGACATGCACAAATTCGTTTATATGATTTACTCTGAGCTCCAAGTCCGAACTTTGTTTTCTACTGGGGGCTACTGACACAAGGGAGAAAGATAGATTATAGGGCTCCCAGAAATATAGTCACTGGAATGCCAGAGAGCAAAAGAGACAAAGAGGCAGAGTCACTGAAAGTAATGGAAAAAGGTATCAGGCTGTGCCCTGTTCAATAAGAATTGCTACACACTCTCTGAAAACCGTAAGGAGGGACAAATTCTTATTTGAATAGTTTGCTTTTCTTTGGTTGTAGCTTGTTGACAGCATAAATATCGCAAGTTTTCCATAATGTTTCATTATTGAGTTGTTATTGTGCTACCATTTGATGTATTTACATTTTAATATACTAAATTTAAATAGATCTACTTAAGTTAGCATCCTTTGTGTGCATGTGCTTATGGGCATGCGAATTAATTATTATTAATGTTGATTAAATGATACCAAGATTATTTTGTCCATTTCTATGTAAGTATCGAAAAACCAATGTATTTTACTTATGAAGAAATGCATTTGGTAAAATAGTAGAGTTGGAGGCACACAATAAATCAGAGTGACCATCCACATTGAGCATATTACTTCCCACATGATGTTTATTTACAATAAAATATTAGAATACAAGCCTGAATTTCAATGCAATCATTTTTCCTGCAGCATTTGGGTATTTAAACAGTCTACATCTTACATATCTTGATCTAAGATACTAGTACCCTTTGTGATTTAATACTTAAGCATTCATAGATTCTTTTAGATTTATCCAGACTACAAATGAAAAGAAAGCTGCTATTGAGAAATTCATAGATGATGTGCAAGGCAGACTTGCTATCAGAGAGTAATGTCTTCACTTGTGTAATTAGCAACTTCCAATACTTCCCAGTTTTTGTCTTTGAGTTCTCAGTTGAATGTGCTTGTTTCTTACTTAGCTTAACGGATTGTTTATAATTTTAATGTTACCCTCGATGTTGACTGAGTACTATTTCACAGACTGACATTTTTAATCCATTGTTTCAAGTTTTCCCCCAATTCTCTTGATCTTTACATTGTTACTAATGGCACAAAATTTATTTTTGAAATTCAAGTGTTCTGATAGTAAAATACCACAGAGGACAGTTAATGTTCATACTGTTTTAATGATATGCACTAATATTTTAAGACACTGTCTGTATCTTGGAAGGCCTTTCATGTACTGTTGACATCGGCATCCTCATCTTACTCTTGGGAAGCTTTTTCTATTTTGATGGCTATACTTTCTTACTCTAAAAAGCTACCTGTGTTTATTGAGGATGAGATTATGTACAATTTCTTACCTTAAACTTTCTAGGAAAAAGGAAATACTGTACTGCATTCATTTGAGGAAGTGTCACTAGACTTCAAATTCCTTCAAACACTATCTAATACTGAATTATTCAAATAACATGCATTAATTGATTTTAAATACTATATAAGGTCCATGTACAATGATATTAAAATAGTGATAATTAAGCTCTTCTTTGCTAATTATCATAATATTAAGACTAATTTAGCTTTCTAATTAAAATACTAATTGCATTTATAGTTACTTCTCTACAAAACAATTTATTCAATTCAGTAATAATTTTGAGAAAAAGCAAATGCTGTATCTTAAAAAGGCATTAAAATAGAAGAACACTTACTATTTTTGAGAAGTGAAAGGAACATTTACTTATCAGACATTTACCTAAAAAAAGTAATTTTCATTGCTTAATACATTTAAAAATTAATATTCCCCATGCATTTTAATAAGGAATTGCAAATACTGCTTGTAAAGTATGAAAATAAAGAACACTTTAGAGCACCAGCTACATGTTGAATGTTTTCATCATAAGCTCTGTTTGTCTCAAATAAATTACAATTCTCTTACATTCATGATTCAGTTAAGATGCTTCATTTTTATTTGATTCAATGAAGAATGTCTTGCTTCTCTGTAGCCCCATAATTTGTTTGAAGATGATTTTGCATAATAAATGAAAAAGAGTTTATTGCTTGCACTTTATTCAGTAGACGTACTATTCTGCTTATATAATGTGATTAAAGGTGAAAAGGAAGCAATTTTGTACAAACTTTTTATAGTAGCTCTCTCAATAGGAGATTTAAATCAACAAACGCTCCCATAGTAACTATTTGGACATTTATCACTCATGCATTTTAATATAGAATTCTTGCCTTAAGCAATCACTATGACTTCATCCATGATCTTTCTTATACTTTCTACATACCTAAAGGAATGCTCCTGTTTAGAAAATACTATTTTTAAGTCACAAAGAATTGATGAAAAGTTATAAGCAATGTTCAGTGTTTGACTATTTCTTCTTCATTGTATACTTACCCTTGAATTTTGTAGTAAGAAATTTATTTTGCTGTGAATTAATGACTGCCATTTCATGGAAGTTCATAGAAATAAATGAAGACTTTATAAGAAATATTTGAAAATATGTGGTTGGTATCAAGAAAAATGTATTAGTAACAAAAACATTTAGTCAAATTTTTGTAAAACTTTATCTTTAAATGTAATGGTTTGTGAGTGGAGAGGCAGAGGTTCATATTCTTAATATCCAGAAACAATGAATGATAAATGATAATGGTGATAAGGAACCCTGAAATAATAGAGCCCGAGTTATTTCTTTTCTCATGGATTTATTTTCCAAGCTTTCTAAAGTAATAAAACACACAAAACTATCAGATGAGTGAACAATCTAAGATGTACCAAAATACCCAATGTTGATTAAAGGCAAATTCACTTTAATCATAGGTCTGTTCCTATCAGCATTTTGTCTGAACAATAGGTGTCTATCTTGACCAAAAGAGAAACATAGAAAGCTCCACTACACACTGTGGCAGATGATTTATCCTTAGTGGTATTTTGATATTTGATGTTGATACCTTATTTGTCCTAAATATATTATATTTACTGTCAGTAAAGACAAAGACATGAAAAAAAATCTAAGCCTTAAATGTTACATTCCAAAGAGAACCTCCAGACTTAACCAGATCAACAAACTGGCATACAACTAACAATCACTGTAAAATTCTAATTTGTGTAAAGTCCCATCCTGTTTCTTTCATGGCATTCGTGTGGCTTTTGTGATGTTCCTTACACACTATGCTAATTGATGGTATGTGGTCTAATTTAAATATAATTCTCAAGTTCTAGTGCATATATCAAAAGTCACAAGAAATAAGTTGGTATTCACTTGATTATTTTTTCACTATTTTTAAAAGTATTACATATTATGAGAACGAAGAAATAATTTATGGTAAACCATTGATTTACTTGTATGCTAGCAACAGGCATATTTCTCTTACTTCCTTGGAAGAGACAGACAATTCTTTAGAAAAAATGTCCTTTTTACAATGAGAATACTAGGTATAGTCTAGGTAATTGTATCTATGAGTCTTGATCTTAGGGAAATCATTACTTTATTTTAGACTTCTTTGATTCATTCATATGGAATTTAAGGTAAATATTTCAGGCATACTGTGGAGATTTGAAAGAAAGTGCCTTCCAAAGGGAGTGGCACTATTACGTGTAAGTGTGGTCTTGTTGGAAGAAATGTATCACTCTGGAGGTGGCTATGGAGGTCTCACATATGTTCAAGCCACACTCAGTAAGACAGTCTACTTCCTGTTGCCTGCCTATCAACATGTAGCAGCTCCTTCATGTCTGCCTGTATGCCACCACGTCTACTGCGATGATAATGGACAAGTCTTCTGAATTGTATGTTTCCCTTCCCCAATTAAATGCTTTTCTTTATAAGAGTTTCTGTGGTCATGGTTTCTCTTCACAGCAATGGAAATCCTAATTAAGACAAGTATGTATTTGGACCTTGTATGATGCTTATCTTTATAGTTCTACCACTCAGGTAGCTGAACCTGGAAAATTTCTAGTTAACATCAGACCAATCTTCAGAGATAGACTTTGACTCAATGAGGTAAATTAATAAATCCTAAAATAAAATAGCATGCACTATTATATAATACATCTGCAATTTATGTTCCCTATATCTTCTGTGATGTTTTGGTGTTAGGTCAACGTTATTACAAAAGGGATGTGTGACAGTTAGCAAAAGTTAATCATTCATTAATGATATTATCTGTTAAAATTTCTATATGTTTTATGGCAGGGTATAATTTGGAAGTACAACAGCCATTAATGATAGCTGTTATTCAACAGGAGTAAGCAAGGATGAAGTTGACCTCTTCAAACCAGGTGCAGGTGCATTCTAGCTTTTCCTAAAATGTGTAGTCAGAGTTACTGTCCATTGTGTCCAACTATAAAAGGCGCAATTTTTACAGTCAGGTATCTAAACATAATTACTTTTTATATTTTTGGTTGTGAGCCTAGCCTTTAATGGCTGAGCCATCTTTCTATTCCCTAAACATAATTACTTTTTTACTGTGTGTATGTGTGAGGATATGTGCACATGGAAGTATAGGTATGTACAGAGTCCGACCTTGAGTCCACTGGAGTTGGTGTTACAGGCAGTTCTGAGCCACCTAATGAAGGTTCTGGAAATTCAATTTGTGTTCCTTGAAGGAACAATTATCACTTTTCACCACTGAGCCATCTCTCCAGCTGTCAGATATTCCTATATATCGACTATAAGAAAGAAGAAGGAGGAGACATATGGCATGAAGGAAATTCCACAAAGCAATTCAGTAGAATTATGGTGCAGTGCAGCTCTTTAGTGTTCCTAGAAAATGACCATGAGAAATAAAATCACTATTCATAGAGTTCAAATAACTGGAGATGTGTGGTTTGGATGTTTCATGTTTCTAGAGGGGCAAATGACAAGGCATAAAGGAGATACTCTTTGTTTACAGTACTGTGTTCTCTCATCACTCAAATTTACCCAAAAAGTGAAGGGACAAATAATATTAAGCCTGGGTATCTTTCATTTGTCAAAGCAACACCTAGAAACTATACAATTCCAGATTAACCTGTCTATCTGAAGTGCCATTTCCAGCCTTAAAATAAAACATAGGTCATGAATTCATTTTATCTGTTTTATAGTTATGAAAATGAGGCTGAGTGTGTAACAATAACAATGTGTAAAGTGCTTTCAACTCCTAATGCAGAGAATTCCCATCATGCAGCAGTTCCCATGATCCTACTACCAATTGACTTCTCCTCATAAACATACCATTATCACACATATCTAGTAAATTTTCAAACACATTAATTCATGGAGGTTTATACAATATAAGTAACTGTTCTAAGCATCCACCCTAAAACAAATGGTGACACCAATTTTTGCTAAATCTTTATATTTGCAAAGAAAACAACAGGGAATGTGCAAGGAATAGTTTAGGATGATTTATTAATCCAGGTGCTTACTTTACAGAGGAGCAAAGTCAGCCAAAACCAAGGAAGATAAGACTTCTTTTCGTGCCATTAATGCACATTGATGCAAAAAAAAGTAAATAAAAGCGAGAATAACTATGCACATTTTTATTCTGAGGCATTTAGACAACACATTGATATCAACTACTTCATAACACATTTTGCACAGGTGTTAATGATCTGTTTTGCTGGTTACTGAAAGTATGGCTTTACTAAATCATACAAATTTAAAATAATTATTAGAGATTATGTATTATACAATGTGGTATTTGTAGTTACTATTTTTATATGTGATTGACTGAGTAAATATTTATATAGAAGCCTTGTTTATCATGAAATTTGTGTGACCAAAGGATCTCAAAATGTATTCTCAATTTTGTTTATTCTACTGTTTCTATTTATGGAACTATTTTTTCCAATTTTGTTTTCATATAGCTACATTATGCCATTATAGATCAAATGATCATAACCATAAAATGTTCACCTACAAGATGTCAACATATTTTCATCTGATAATTTAACACTCCACAACAAAGAAACTGGCTATATCTTTGTTCTAAAGGCCAGCACTTTAGAGGCTTCTGCTCACCAATCGTAAGGAATCAGACAATCTCTCTAGTCTACAAAATGCACATCAGACCTGAAGACAGGGCACCAGTTCTAGCTACAACCTAAAGAACACCAAATGTAAGTGAACACACAGGAGGCTTCATTATTTCAACTCTCAAATCCTACATAACAATGATTATTCAGCATTATGAGTCAATGTTAACAATATCAAAGTAGCATCATTTGAAACAAAAGTATCTAACACAAATGTATATGCTACCTTTTAATTCATCATAGATTGTTATTTCATACATGTAAAATGCTAGTTGCGCATAAATCATGAAACATAACATTTGTTTTTGATAAATCGCATATGCATAATAAACTAAAGGTATTTTATTTCCCATCTCCCTTCAGCAAACTCAGCTCTCAGGCATTAGCAGGAGACTCTTGGGCAGTAATAATAGTAATAGCATTTTTTTCTTCACAGTCCATGTTAGACATCACTGCTTATTACTGATTGAAGGGCACATGCAAGGTTACTCAGAATTTTTCATGTAAAACTAGCCTATTTATAAATATTAAACATCTATGTTTCCTGAAACAGTATTATTTCCTACTTATGAGATGAATTCATTATATCTTATAGAAATGTTGATACTTTTATGGCAATCCTTAAATTGCATCTGAATTAGGTATGAATCTGTTTTCCTCAATGCCAATGTCTTCCTCAAAACAGTTTTTTATTTGATCAATATCACTCATTAAACTAAATAATTACGGAGAACTGAATTCTGCCTCACATCTAAGAACTGTTAGTAGTTATGTCCATATTTTAGAGCAATGAATTTTACCGTATAATATACATGTCAAAACATTGATGTTTAAGGTTTTTCATTGTGTGCATACTAAGCTCGGGGGATATTTAATTGTTGTTTTGCATTGATAGTTTCTTTTTGTTATTGTTGTTGTTTTGTTTTATTTAAGAGAATCAAGAAAATAAACCAAACCTCCAGGAGAGAAGTAAAGGAACATCTTTGAAAGAGGAGCTAAAGTTAATCACAATCTTTGCAGCCAATTCGCTCCTGGGCTGTATATATGCCCGGCATTGCAGTGCTTGTCTTGCACGCATGTAGCAACTATGCTTTCATCTCCAAACACTGCACAGGAAAATTAAATAAACGTCTGCTTGCTTGTGTCCAAAATAGCAAGTAAGAAAGAAACCCGGGGAAAGTGGGAAAAGTTAGGTGTGCTCTACATTTTTTCCTATCAAATA
The DNA here is from genome assembly GCF_017639785.1 of Mesocricetus auratus. NCBI lineage: Eukaryota > Metazoa > Chordata > Mammalia > Rodentia > Cricetidae > Mesocricetus > Mesocricetus auratus. The sequence continues at coordinate 4,266,735 of NW_024429207.1, read as the reverse complement.
CTCTGAAGTTTTCCTTGGAAAACTTGGTCCTGCTTGGGTCTCTAGAAAGCATGCCTATAGAGGGAAATTGCTCATCCACACTTAGCACATATGTGCCCAAGGAAATTCCTGGGGTGGGGGGACAAGGCAGATTGGGGTATTTGGTACTGAAGCTGTATTTCCACTGTGATGAGTGCCAGGCACACTTAATGGTCTTGTGCTCTGACATTGTCCCACAGAATTCAGAAGAGTTCCCTTGGTCATTATCAGAATTCCTCTTTGGAGCACCATTTCAGAGCCAATCTAGAACCCACATGACTAAAGACAGTCTCGTTAGTTTATTAGTCAGTCGTCACACTCAGAAATAAATGTTGCCTCTGGATTTTGAAAACTTTGGAAGAAAAGAATATTAAAGCTCTCAATTTCCTTGGGTATTTTTATTGGCTTGAAAATATAGACAAAATAATAATTTCCGGTCAGGTAAACAACAAATGTCCTTGAATTCATATCCAAACTCTTTTGCCTCCTCAGACTTGGTTGGAATGGAACTCTAAATGTTTTAAATTCAAGAATTTATAATTTTGTGTACGATATATCATGAATTCTGAGCTACAAGCATGAAAGCTTATAGCATTATTTTCGATGTTAAAATACATGAATTATTACAATTTGAAACAATTTCCCTAACACGTTTTTGGTGTGGAAATTAGAAGTAATTATTTGCAACTCCATATTCTCACCAAATGGGGGCACATGCACCATGTTTCTTCAGACTAAAACTGTGAGTTTCAGTTTCAGGAACCAGCTGCTTGCTTGTTAAAATATTTCTTCCCAGTCACACAATCAAATACTAAAGGAGTATCAGACCGGAATCTTAATACTAAAATTTACCTGTCTTAATTTACATGCTCGTGGCTTGTAGTTATCATTGTTTGAATTTTAAAACTCATATTAAATTTTCTGTATCAGAATATCTTCAGTATCAGGTGGAACACAATTATAGTCTCTTTGGCAGAATAATGAACTTGAAAAATTCATATGTTTCATTTGTATTGTATGGCAGGTATATATCTTGCATTATTTAATGATTATTCACTCATCAAACATTTACTGAATCCTTCCAATGTGCTTTGTAGCATTCTCAATAAAACTAAGTGTGAGCAAACGCTGTCACCACAAGTCAGACTGGCTAAGTGATAAGTAGGAAAATTTACAAGGGATACTTTTTTGGAATGTCCTGGTCAGAAATGACTCCACTTAACTGCCTGCATTTGATTGCAACCTAGATTACAACATTGGCACAGGCCTTACACATTCTCAATGTCACTATGCTAATGTGGTTTGCTTTCTCCAGGGATCATCTCCTATCTTCTATGCACTCTTTCACATCGGGTTCTGTTAGTAATGAAATTATATCACCTAGCAGTTCCTCTTAGACACTCTAGATGCTGTGCTGCGTCGTGTTCACACTTCTATTCCTATGTAGTGTTTGACCCCAAAGTCACAGGTGACCACTTTGTTTTATGTCGTGGAAACAGAGTAAATAAATGAAATTGCCAAAGATCACAGATCAAAGACCTCAAAATCCAGCACCGTGGCTACTGAAGTTTCTTCTTATTTACAATATAATATGTTATATTAAAAACTAAACAAAATATACGTTATATATACTAATACATAGGGAAATAGGTGTTCAGGAAAGATATGACATGGTGCAAGAAATTGATTATCAAAAGTTGCAATTTACTCTCCTTGCTTAATCCATTGCTGCATTTGAAGCACTATGTACATATAACAGGGATGGGATAGTTGTTTCTGTTGGAAGAAAATTAAAATGTACTCTTTTTACGCTACACAAGGGATATCCCACTGTGGAGTTTTTCATTAGGGTCAGTGATGTAGCTAGCAGCCCATTGATATTCTTACATGAAACTATGCATCCAAAAGAATTTATTTAAAGTCCAGTGGTTAAGTCAGCCTGTTTGGTATTCATTTGCTAACCTTAAAACTCGAATTCCCTTCTCTTGATTTTGTTTCTAATAAATCTGGGCTGTCTGGCATGAGGTATGCAACAGTTTGGAAGTTCAAGGTCTACCAAAGTCTGGTGTCCTGGTCCTCAGTATGTCACTACTAGAAAGGAATGGACACATTCCAAGAAAGGTCTTCTTGTCTTTAGATGGAATAATTCATTACCCCCCCTTTTTTTCATTTCCTACCCAGGAAGTAAACAATCTTGATTTGCCATATGCTGGTGCTGTCACCTTGGTATGCTATCTCATGACTCCCAAAACTCCACTGTCAGTAACTTACAAACCACTGAGGCAAAATCAATCTACTTTCACTTCTTATGAGGTCAACATTACATTGAGTGTATTATTGTAATGATGGAAAGTGAGCATAGAATCTATTGCCAATGAAAGTAGTTCAATGTCTCCTTTAACAGCTGTCAGTGTTCAAAATGTATATGGTATGGCTATAATAATGAGTTTTGAAACTGCAGGTTTATGTCTGAGCAGATTATCTAATCTCTCAATTTCAGCATTTGCATTTATACTTCATTAATTGTGTCTCATGCGTTGTTTACTCAGTATTGCATAATTTACTGTATGTAGAAGAGTACTGTCTGTGACAAATGAAACCTCTTTACCACACAATTGGCAGTCAGTAACTGGCAGCTAAAGAACACCTAGAACTCTTTGGCTTCCAGTGAGCATCCAGTGATCTTATTTACTCAAGGGCATCCACAGATCTGAAAGTCACTGTGGGGTAATAAATACTTGTCTAAGTTAGATTCTCTTGATCACATGCTTGTGCCTTAATTAGACCCATCCTCAGGTCTAATAAATTTTTTTTCTAAAGCCATCATTCCCTTTCTATGTTCTATGTGTGTTTTATGCATGAATAAGTTTTGGTGACTGTGTGTGTGTGTGTGTGTGTGTGTGTGTGTGTGTGTGTGTGCACGCATGCACATGTTCACATAGATGTGTATACCTGTAAGGGCCAGAAGTTGGATTCAAAGACCTTCTTCAGTAACTTTTTGAAATTTTTTATTTTGGATAAAAAGCATTCTTAAACATGTATTTGATTTTGATTTGTGTGTATGTATGCATGTGTGTAGATGTGTACCTGCGAGGAAGCCAGAGGAGGTCAGATGTCTAAACTTGTGTGGTTAAAACTGTATGCTCTGAGTGAGCCAGTCAGGCTGAGTGCTCTAGGAGATCAGAAAACTCTTTTGACAACTGAACCATCTGTCCAGCCCCAAGACTTGGGATGTTCCTGTCTCCTCACCTCTTATTTCCTGTTACCTCTGTCCCCATAATTAAAATTAAGCAAATATTTAAAATGCCCAATCCTCTCACTGTTGTTAATTTGGTTTGGTATCTATGAATTCTGTTTCTCATGCTAGCACAGTCAGCATTTTACTGATTGAGCCATCTCCCAACCCTTCCATTTTTTTTTGTACATGGTCTAATTAGGAGGTAATGCTAACACTACCCACATGTCTGATATTGACTGAAGGTCTCATTAACAGGAGCATGTCTTTCTACACTTTGATTTAAATGTCATCCCATAATCCCAGCTACTCAAGAGGTATTGTAAACTGGAAGCCAGTGCGATCCAACTTTTAGAACCAGTTTCTAAGTAAAATAAATAAAATGAAAAGGGCTGATAATTTAACACAGTATAAGATCATTTCCTAGCTTAAACAAAGAACTGGGTCCAACTCTCACTAATAAAAACAAAATCATTTTGCACATTTTTAATGGCCTCTCGAAGCTTTGGTTCACCCAGGCACAAAGACCTTTAACAATGAACCCATAATGCCAATAGCAACAGGGGCTCTTTTGAGAAAGGCTTATAAAGACAATCCCAAGTTTACAGAGCTGACAGGAAAGACACCCTCTGCAAGGGATAAGGTCTTTGAGCTGCAGACTAAGAATTGCTGAATTTGATCACACACTCATCGTAACACAGTTTACTGCTCTGATAGCAACTGTCTTCTAATTCTTCTGTATCCTCTGCACATTCAAAATCTCAAAGCCATCATGTCTCTCATGACTTCTCTTGGATTGAGTCTGTCATTTTCCTTTTCCAAAATAAAAGTTGGTTTCTTGCCAGAATTTAAGGATATTCTTTTCTCTTTGTTTAAACTATCATTAAAACTAACCTATGTGTGATTTATTTCTTTATATTGTTATTAAATAAAAATTGCTTTTTATTCGTGTCCCCTTGGGAAATTTTATACCATTATAATTACTGACATTTTCCTACCTTGGATTTAGGGTTTGGTATGTCTAAAAACTCAGGTTTTAAGAAAACGCCTGAGAAAATAAAACCAAGTAACATGGAAACAAGGTTTTATTAAATGAAATCTTTTTTCTTAATGCAGCTATAAAACGTCTAAGACAGACACACTTTGGAGTTAGCCTCAGTTTTGTCTTTTGACAAATTTTGGTGAGCTGACTAGAAAACCATAAAGAGAATTTCTCCTCTGATGCTCTGCTGTCTTTGTCTCTAAATCATTCTGTATGTCAAGATAAGCTTATCTATATATCACAGAACTTCTCTGAAATATAGCTAACTCAGAGAAAAATGCTATCTTAATGCATTATGCTACAATTAATCACACACAGTGCAGAGAGATAAAGATTCTTTCAGAAAACAACAAAAGAGAGAATAAAGGGGTGAGGATAGAGCGATAAATTAGTACTCTGAAGGAGTTGAGAGTCCTCCTTTTTCTGATGCTGCTTAATCTGGAAGCCTAGAGGATACTGCTGTAATCACTAAAGGAATTTTATTCTTCCTGCTAGAGCTGTTTCTCCCTCCCGGCAAAACAATTAGGTGATTAAAGAGGTTTACACAGTGCATCACTGTGGTCTAATAAGGATTTGCACTTGACATTACCAGTAAATGAAATTCACAAGGGAAAATCTGACTCATAAGGGCTTTTATATAAAGGCAAAATAATCAGTCAATCAGCTTGGGGGGAGGGGGACTCCGGCTACCAGATGCTGAGAAACAAAATGTCCCAGATGATGGGTTTTGTTTTGTTTTCTATGTTTTCCCTCATTTTGAGGGGCTGGTGTTGGTTGGGGAATGGGGTTTCTACGGTGATTGTGTGCAAAACTAGAAAACAATAAAAGAAAAAAATAAAGAAATGAAAGAAAATCTGAGAAGAAAATGGCATCAACCTGCTTTCCAGGAGCTTTTCCCAGATCCTAAGGAACACGGAGTTCAGCAAGAGAGCTACAGCTGAAAAAAAAAAGGATATCTTTGCCACTCAGCAACAGACATGCCCTTCTCATGATGGACATTTAACTGATAGCCTACATCTTCAAACTGGGTAAATTGTAGCTGGCTGAGAATGCAAACCTACATCCAACATGTAGTGTTCATCTAGCTTTTGGCAGATGCTGTTTGAAAATAGCTACTCATGCTAAGATAGTATATATCCTGCATTAATAGTGTCTTTCTTTTGTACTATAATCCTAGAGGTGTTGATAACCAATACCATGGGATATGTCTACCCTCAGTTTGTTTTGGAAAAAATCAATGAATGCCCTGATGATGTTTAATCCAATAAACAAAATAATGACTTCTTGGTTGCTAAAGACAAGTACTGGATAGATTGAACCTGTCCCTTAGTTCTTCACATGCGTTCTAATTTCTAAAGGCTGACCTTATTACATGGGAAACATTTAACATGTATTTCCCACAGTATTTTCTTAGACAAGGTAAACTGTAAGCATGACTTTAATCTCTCGCCACAATCTTTATCACTTGGCTCGCCATTTGTGTTTGTGGTTATTTTCAAACAGCTATCTCATTGACTGACATCAGGCATAGCATTTGGCTATACCAAAACAGAAATGTTTCTCCCATGTTAACTGGTAAATAGTCAAAGGATCTCTTCAATAAATAACTCAAACTGACTTCCTTAATGCACTGATTCCATTTCAGGTACAGTAGAGTTAGGCGTGCAAAGTCCAGTCATGCTAGGAAAACTGTCCTTACAAGTGACAAGACCCTAGGGATGGCACTGTACTATGGAAACCTCTTAGAGCAGAAGCAGGGCTCATGGGGTCCAGCATTGTCAGGGTCCTCTTGCTGGGCCTCAGATCTCTTGGTCTGATATTTACGTCAGGGAAAAGCAGAGAGCCATTCAAATGAAGCTGCTTGTGTATGAGGATCAGTATGTGCATCTTTGACTATGGCTCTGACCACCTGGTTGCTGCGGAAGGTGGACGTCACAGGCACAGCGCCATCAGTGGATAGCATCCGACATCCTGGGAAAGTCAAGCGTCTCGGGGGAGAATGTAGTGGCATAACCAGTTCCAGGCTATAGCAGCTCCCGAGGCAACAAAACAAGGGCATGGGGTGCTGCATCTGCCTTATTTTAAATTGGGGATTTTGATAATATAAAAATAGCACGGAAAGTTCAGAGATTTCCCTTTATCATTGAAGAAATATCTTGTGTGACCAAGATAGTATCTTTTCTTGCTACAGTTTCTCCATCTGGAAAATGGAGCAAATGATTACCCCTACCTAATATAGCCTGTTTGAAAATAAAATTAAATAAAAATAAAAGAAATGAATTACATCAAACAGAAATATGCTCTCCTAAGCACATCACTAGCACCACTTATTTGAGAGCAAAGAATTTAAGGAAGTTAAGTAAACATTTCCAGTCTCCTTACAATGAAAAGATAGCAAACAATATCCTGGGGTTATATTGGCAGGAATTTTAGACCTTCATAAAGTCATATATGTAAAACTTCTAACATCTTAGAAATTATTCTGTACATATACTGAAAAAAGTGTTCATTTAACATGGATGGGAGAATAAGGTAAAACATTACTTCAAAAGGGATTCTGTTCTATAAAAGATGAAATCAAAAGGGAGTCAGTATGCACTTCCTTTTAAAGAGATACTTAAATTGTCTTCAAAGATTTCTAGCTCATATGAAGATAGAAAGAACAATAAACCTTCATGCACTTTTCATCCAGCATGAATAATAAATCACTCATGGCCAATCTTGTTTTGTTTCTCTTAAATCCTTCCCTGCTTCCTTCTAGATGATTTGTGGTATCCATATTTGTCTGACAGACACTTAAGACTACACACGCTGCAGCAGAAACGCCAAAAATATTCAATAATGCTAACAAACATTCTGAAACCTCTGTTTCTTCCAATAAAAGAAGTGACCCTTTTGTTTATTTAGCTCCTGCTCTTGTCTAAATGCTAAGCTCATTGGTATACATCATCATAAAATAATCTAATTCCTCAGGAATTACACAGCATGTAGATGTAAAGATGAACAATTAAAAAATTTAATCACAAAAACGCATGGTCCCATGATGGCCTGACTGAGAATGTAAAAGAAGAAATAAAAGCATACAGGTTTGTGACAATGGCAGGACAGTATACTCAGGGCAGGGTGAGAAAGTAGGCTGCTGATCTCTGAAGAAGAATCTAAGGAATGGGAAGACGTCTCACTTAATGAGAAATGGCTGCTATGTGACTGGAAAGAAGTGAGAGCTTTCTGAGAAGGAAGTTGGATTGTCTTACTGTCTTGGAGAGACGTGAACAATGTTTCCATAGATCTCATTTTGTATGACTTTTTATGTAGACAGCATCAGGAAATAAAGTGTCCTTACATTATATAGAAAATTAACATGGAGAAGGTAATTAATACGTGTTCACACCAACATAGAATTAAAGAGTCAAGCCTGGGTCCTGGTTTCCTTTCTTGCTATGTAACATAGGACAGATAATTTGCCTTAATGAGCCCAGGTTTCTGCAAGAAAATAATGGACATTTTCATGAGGATGCATTGAGTCGTGAATGCAAGAAGTGCAAGAAATGATGCTAAGAGATCCATTCACTGCTTTGACCATGGACTCAGTAAAGGACATAGAGGAATCATAATCACAGATGAACAGTTCTACATCCAAGTGGAGATTATCAGGATGTTAGTGGTGTCTTCCTAGGTTCTTTACATCATCTCATTGCCTGAATGCCATTTCAGAGAAACGTTAAGTAAGGGTACAGACAGGAATAGCACAGATATTGCCCACACAGTTCAAGGTGTGTTGAGAGTCGGGAGTTAAGATATAGACACACAGTGGAAATGTGAACATCTGTATTTGTCATTTAAGCTCTATATTCGGGGCCCCAGATATGCTAATGGTTCTGTGCATGTTAAGAATAGAATACCCCAATATAAATACCTAAATGAATTATCTTTGTTATGATCATTATTTGCTCAGAAGCTATGACACTAAACACAGTATTTACCTGTGCTAAGTTCCCAATACTAAGCGAAAAATCAAAACAAAATAATAACCCATTATTTTAAAAAATCATCTCCTAATGGCTGATTTAAATGGAATTGTTCTCCAGAGATGGGAGAGAATACCTCGTTGAGTGTCCTTTTAGTTTTGCTAATATGTTTTTTTAGAAATTATAATTTAATTATAGTATTCCCCCTTCTCTATCCTCCCATGCACCTGTCCCCCTTTCACCTTCAAATTCATGGCCTCTTTTTTCTCTGATTGTTATTGTCTTTGTGTATATGTTACTAATTATAACCCATGTAGTGTGAGTAATTTAGGTAACTGAGGAGAGCTGGGGATAAGAAAGGAGACATTTTCCTGGGAAGATTACGACAAGATTTTTCCAGTGCAGAATGATCATCCAAGAAACATATATATATATATATATATATATATATATATATATATGTTTCTTAAAGAGAAATATAGAAATTAACTATTATAACTATATAACTATATATAACATATATATGTTTCTTAAAGATAATTATAGGAATTAACTATTATAACTTCAAATAGTCACACTGAGTAAATATTGTTATTTATTCCAAACAAAATTTAAAACACTATGGAGCTTACATAGTGATATTGCTACAATTCGTGAGTTAGAAAAGGTAAGTTATTTATGACTGTAGGACCACGTTGCATAGCTTAGCTATTTTCTCTGAGCTTATACTGTCATTCTTAGTTGGAAAGCATTTTGTAGAAGCTGCATTTAGAGTCTGTTAAACTTTGAGAGATCCATTGAAAAGAAAATCTCATGAAAATACCTTGATAGTTCATTAAAGCTTTGAGGCCACCTGAAAGATCTCTTTCTATTATAGCATTTATAATATCAAGTAGTGGAAGGGGAAGGATGCAATGACCTTGAAAAGCCTTCAACAAATTGGGTCTATAAACTTTGGTGTCTCTCACATATAGATTGCAATGCTTTTCTTGTCTTTACTTTTAACATAAGGCCTGAGTTAGAGCACAAAATGTAAAATGCCTGTTTTATCATGTTTTTGATGGGAGGGAGATTGAATCTCTTGGTGAAAAAAGTTCAATATCATACATATGGACTAATATTAATGACTAATTTTATGCAAAATGACATGCCAAATTAATTACTGATGAGCTATTTTAGTGGAAGTACTCCAGGATTCAAATTGTTTGGGGCAGAGTGATTCACTAATAAATATTTAACACACTGTGGGATATTTTGCTTGCTCTGGTCAGCCACTCAGTTCCTTTGATCCCTAGAAACTAATTTTTGTTGCAGTCAACTGTAACTGATTGCAGACAGCATCTTTTGAAAAATCAGGCACCTAACGTCCATTTTCCCATTTGCTTTTCATCAGATTGTGTCTCTGTCCAGAAAGCAGTAAGGCTGGATCCAGAGCCACTTCCCAGGTGCTATCTGCTAATCATTTAATACTTTGGATTTTAATCTAATCTACTCGACTTCTCTTACACTTTCAAGGGAGACATCTCTATAGAGAAAAATCACGTTAGATCTAGATTAAAAGCAGTGTGCCTGTATTATCTTTCCTTCCCACAGAAAAATAAGAAAGTTTGTTGAAAGAACTGCAAATTTAGTTTGAACCATAGTTTCTCAGCTTACTGTAATATATTAATTATTTAAAGCATTTACATGTACCTGTAAAAAGTATGATTTTATCATATGTATTCTAGATGAAATGCTTTCAGAATGCAGTTTCCAAGGTAGGAAAATTTTACAGTCAAATATCCAATCATTGAAAAGTCTTTGTTTACTTGCTCTTATATAAAAGTAAGATAAATTCTAGTCATATCATATAAACTGCTTCTAAACAAAAATTAAACTAAGTTCTTAGAGTCATGAATGTATTAAGAATGCATGTAAACGTTTAGTTCGTAGGCTAAATAAAATTGGCTTATTTTCATTGGTTACTTTACACGATATTGCAATCTGTATTCTTTTAGTACAGCAATAGGAATTTGAAGCTTTCCCCATTGCTGGAGTGGTCATGGAGCCTAGGGGAGATCTTTGTGCTGCAAGTATCCTAAATCAGTACAATTTCTACTTTCATTCTGAAAACTTATTGTTATAACTACAGGTAAGTATAGACCTCACTCTTGATTAAAAAAGCTTTTTGAAGAAAAGGGAAACTTCTACGGAAATCCACACCTGATCAAAAGCAGAGGTCAGCTAGTCCTGAGACCTTTGCTTCTACATACTCTATTTGCAACACAGCAGTAAAACTGCACCTAGGGTTCATGAGTCATCACCTATCACAGATGAGGGAAGAAAATTTACAAGGATCATAGGATTATGACATCTGCTTCAAGACAGTCTCATCAAAAAGGGGGGGGTGATACAAAGTGGAGTAGATACATATGCGAGAAGACAGAGGCTATAGACCTGGGAAGAAATGTGGGTAGAAATGATGGGGGAATGTGATCAAACTATACTGCATAAATGTATCAAAGAAATAATCAAAGTATTGGAATGTACAACTGCCTCTTTACTAAGCCAGCATAATCCCTGACTACATTCTAAATATTTGCCCTTAGATCCACACATAATTGCAGTTCTTACCCCTCATCAAAGAGACTTCTCTTTGCAGTAGAGACCATTACAGTAAACTTCAACCAATCAAAATGCAGACAGGTAGAGTCATCTCCCAAAGAATATATCTACAAAAAGAACTCCTGCCCAGGAATTTAAAGATATTGGTGGAGGATAGGGCTGAAGGATTTTAAGAGCAAGAGGGTCAGAGAGTTTAGTATGATATTGTGTCTCCTAGTCAGCAATAGACACTTATAAAGTTCCTCATGGACAAAAATTAAGAATTTACAAATGGTTTATTTCACTGTAAATTACTCTTTAAAATGTTAAAAGTATTGTTGACTGTGTACATAGTGTAGTCATTCATGTGCATTTGTGCTTGTATCAGGCCAGGGACAACCTTGCAGAGTTCTTTGTCTCCTTCCATCCTTATGCGAGTCTGGGAACCAGATAACAAGCTTGAATGGCAAGCACCTTTCTTTGCTGAGCTGTCTGTCTTGCTGCCTTAAGTCCTTATATTGAGACATGTCTTATGGTAGTCATATTTGGTTTTGACTTAATAGTAAAGATAATCTTACACATAATATTATTTGACAGTTTTTTACATCATTGCTCTTATCAGACTAGAACCTTAGCTCGACTGCTGGACTAGAATCCATGAGTACATATAGTTCTTTTTTTGCTTTTTATTTTTTATTATTTTAATTTTAAATCATATAGTTCTTTTTTAAAGCAATGCATTTTTTTAGAAGCTGGTAAGTCAGTGTAATCTACTTAATTTATCTTTGACCTGTTTGTTCTCTGATGCTGTGTATGCAACCCAGGGCCTCACTCCCTCATACTAAGCAAGAACTTCATCACTATCCATAATGCTTCTCTCTTCCTTTCCTCCTTATCCCTCTCCCTCTCCTTTTCTGTTCTAGAAATCAACTTTCCCAGACTGACCTTAACTTTGTTGCTCTGGCAGGTTTAGAGGTTGCAATCCTACTGCCTCACACTTCAGATTCTTTGGAATTACAAGCCTTGTACCACTAGCTTCAGCTTTGATTTTTCCATCGAACCAAGAGTTCTCTCCATAGATTCTCGTATGGTGTGATTTAGCAATAGCAACTCATTTAATGATTCAAAGCACCCATATTTTCAACAGCTGTTTTGACCTAATTGGAGGGATGAGCTTCCAACAATATATGAGATACCTTATGAAAACAGAACTTGATTCAACATTTTCTTCACTGAGCCGAAAAATGTGCTTATTTCATGAAGCAAACCACTGTGCAACTTAAAATAGCTATTTTTTACAATCTGACCACTTAAGTTCTTAATTAGGAATACAATATGATTTAATGACACATTACAAATTTATATCATTTCACACACAGTTGTCTGATTAACTAGCCATTTTGTCTGAAGAAATTCATACAGCCAACTTTGTGACTTGATAGGCAAAACAATGCAGAGCAACCATGATATATCAAACAGTATTATCTAGGGTGTGAACTCCTTAGTAGAAAACAAAGTGTCACATGTTAGAGTACAAAAGAGATTCAATAAGAATCTTCTTTCAGAGAACATATACTATGTATTCCCAGAATGCTTAAATGAAGCATTGTTTTAAATCTGCAATGTTATATATTCCTATCAATCAATAAAATATTCTCCTTAATTGATATCACATCTATTATTGGCATGTGTTTTTACTTAATTATGAAACTGTTAATACTCATATGCTACAATGACTAATTAATAACACATTTTCTCTTGTTTTTTATGTCAGCATACAGTTATGAATTCATTATACACTGAATGTATCAGTACTTGTTTCTAGGCTACTTTAATAGTTTGGTATGTGATCTCCAGTCAAAAATCATGATGACATACAACAAGCGACACTAATACCCTTTATCACAATCAATATGTTGCTCCATATCAGTGACTAAATGATGAGAGAAAGAAAATGATATCTCTCTAAATAATCACTGCATGATAAGACAAACTTATTCTCTAAAACATTCACAACCTCTGAAATCATACACAGCATGATTGTTTCTACCAGTTAGCTACTTATATTTAAAAATCCCTTGTAAATTTGAATAATATTCCATACTCCTCTTTTATACTTATAATCTGGAGATATCCTGGCTCTGTGGTACTCGCAGGTATGAATTCAGAATGTGCCAAAGAGGTTCTATATAGGTAATTGCATTGAGATAATTGGAGTCATATGCAAGCATATTCCACTGTAAATGTCAAAGCAGATGGTGACTCCTTGTTCATCACAAAACCCCTCTTACAGTCCTGGTGTACATCAGCTTGGCACTCAAAGTATTGGAATTGGAAAGGACATCATTACACCCCAGAAAGCATTCTGGAGTGTGCTGAGCAATGGCTGCAGACATAGATGACAACTTTCCATAAAGCACAAATTCAAATATGAAATAGCAGCACTGTGAAGGCCCAGCAATTGGCCATGGCAGTCAGCCTGTGCTCTCCTAATCCAGGATGAGGTCTCTCCAACAAAGTGACAAATATTCATCAGTCTGGAAAATTTGGTTGTAGTTCTACAGATTTTTTAGCAGAAAGTAAGAGTGGAGAGTACTGTAAGGCACATGATGTCAGCTGAGTGGTGTTTGCAGAAATAGCATGGCTGAAATAAAAGATGCTTAGCTTTATATGTGAATACTCTGTAATCATTGTTATCTCCATAAACTACTAGCAGAGTCATTGTAAATAGTTTGATGTATCTTGGAAATATGATGCATTAATAGAACTTAAGTATGGAATAAATAACATTCATTTTGGATTGAATTCACATATTTTTGTTGTATTCTCTTTCTTGGTGTTTCTTAAAGACAGGCAGGACAGAAAATATTGAAAAATCCTACAGTGAGAAGTCTATTAAATCCTTAGGAAACATCACCGTGTCAATTATCTGGACAGTTAAAATGTAAATTACTTGATAGTAATGGGGTATTAAGCCATACATTTAAAATGTTTTGGAACCTCTGGTTTATATTTTTAAAACCAAAATAAGAAATGTCAGTTTAACCCTCTTAATTCAGTTTAGCAAACATTTGCTGAAGCCAAAATATCTGCCAGACATTGCACTAGGTAGTGGGGGTTTGAAGATAAATTATGCACTGTTTATTTTAGACACCTCTCTGACTGAATCTTAAAGTTAATGTCTATTTTATTTTAGCATAAGTTAGCCGAGGGTATGTAAAATCTTTAGTGCATGAATTCCAAACTAAATTATACAGCTAAATACATAGGTATGAATATTCATAGTTGCGTGTTTACCTAGTATATTGTTTTTTAAGGAAGCATAAATAATCATGTAAACCAAGTCATTTCCCAAATGAAGCTCATTTTTGTCAAGGTTTCCATTATCTAAATATTAAGTATTCTAGAAGTAATTCTAGTGTCCCAATTGTTACAATCTAGTGTTACAATTCTACATAACTTCTTAATACACAGATCATTGTGGGTATTATACACTGGGCTAAAGAAAACACAGAAAGTTCCCAGATAAATTTGTTTCATGTATGACTCAGTCTTCTGCCTTCTGTATGTTCATCTTCTCTGTGGATTAGCAGGTTTTGGTTTTCTTCATCTGTTCTGGGAACAAATTCTTGGCCTCTTGAAAATGATTAATTATGTCACACCACTGAGATTCCTATTTTTATTTTTTACTTGGGGACAAATAGCCTGATGGGTAAGTCCTGTGTATATGTCAATAAAGCACTGTTGGCCAATAAGGAAGCAAGACAGGTGGGAGTAGGAGTCTATGAGGATTCTGGGAAATGTAGTGAACTGAGCTGTTGCCATGTGATCCCCGGAGAAGAGAACACAAGTCTGGCATTCTCGAAAAGATGAGCCCTTATAAAAGTATATATTGATGACTATTGGCCAATAATTAAGTCAGAGCTAGACAATGAAAAACAATAGCAAATGACCAACAGTTTATAATTAATATAGTGTCCTGTGTGTTATTTGGGGGTTCAGACAGCACAGCAGGACCCAGGTGACTGGCAGGGAAAACTACTCTCTACAAAAGCCCAAATTTTGTTCAATATTTTACTATTTGCCTGAGCTGGAGCAATTTACTCACTAAATCTTAAATATTTTCACCCTCATTTCTGCATTTTCCCACATACTCATATTATAAATAAACCCCACACTATCTGTCATCTATATCACTTATTTTTTATATACTTACAATCCAGTATTTTTGGTAATCTCTAATGGTATATATTTTACTAAATGAATAATCTAAAATAATTACAAGTGTTCATAGAATTGTACAAAAGATAGTTCCCTTAAAGTTCAGCATAAATTTTTCAAGACAACAATAAGAAAAAATGTAATACAGAAGTAATCCTTAGAAGTTCATCCTCCACAGCACAATAGCATGAATTTCCAGTATGCCTGGAGGAAAAACAGAAGATGGACTTGGGAAGTGAGAACATGTGTTATCATCTAAAAATGTCTTGAGTAGTCTACATTTCAGGGGCACCGAAAGTTTTGTAATTTTTTTCTTAACCTTAGTTTTTCTTTTTTATTTAATTAATTTATTTATTTTCTAGACAAGATTCCTCTGTGTTGCCCTGGCTGTCCCAGGTCTTGCTCTGTAGACCTGATTGGCCTTGATCTCATGTAGATCAGCCTGACATTGCTTGCAGACTGCTGGGATTATAGGTGTGTGCCACCATACCCAGCTAAGTTTTGTCATACTTTATTTCAAAAGTTAACACACTTAAGTCGTGAAATCTTTAATAGTGGAAGAAGTCCTGTGGCTTGAGTCTTTAAAGTTACAAATAATGGTAAAATTTACATAAGTCTTTTCTTAGTAGTATTTTAACAAACTGCCTTCCTGTTATTTGATAACATTTTTTAAATAACAATTTTTAAATTTACAATTTTAAAAATGTATCCTATCTAAAACTGACTTTATTTTCTTAGTTTCCATAATACGGACTACATGGTACATTAACATTAACATCTAAAAAAAATTTCACTGCTTTGATTACGCATTGATATACAAAGAAATAGTGAGATCATAAAGTTACTACATTAGAAAACGTATTTAAAGTTAAAATGTGACAAACTTATTTTTCAATATTTGGTAGAATATATTTTAAATTAAAAATTAAATTCCTATTGTTTTATATTGGTTTGTCTATTAATTTCTCATTTAATGGATACTAGTTCCTTTGAAGTTTAGATCTTTTTTCCTTTTATATTTATTTCTAAATGTAAACCATGAGGACAATGTAATTCTTGTATTTGTTGTATAAATAAATGAACAAAATATAAATAAATTCAATGATCATAAAAGGTAAGGATAACATTCAACAAACATATACAGATTTGGTCTACAGTTAAGAAGAATGGATAAATTAATAGAGTGCCTGCTTCAGCCTGTGATGTAATCTTTAGAATGACTACATAGATCACTCTTTGAGATTAAGGTACTTCAAGACTGTATTAGATGAGATCCCATGGTGGTAACACCCAAACACTCATTAACTGATTGAAATTTAATCCTATTAAGTTAATGAATGGACATAAGAATTGACAAATCATATGAAAGAATGTTCCCAGAAGTATAGTATAATTAACTAATTACTTACAAAGTTTCAGTGATTCTAGAGAAATTGAAAATTCTATAGTTGGGATTGTGTACCTACTAAATTTGATAGACTCTAATAGTACTCAAAGTGATAGTGCCTTAATGTGATAATGGAACTCTGTTCTTAGAAAGCTTCAAGTTCCATCATGAGACATCATTATTTTTATTTAATTAGCTCCCAGAGGCCACAATCTCCAAATGTCATCAACTTAAACATAATAACACTTTTAAAATTTCCTTTACTCTTCCTGATTCCCCTTCTTCTTTTACCATGCCATGTTGGGATACATAGAAAAGAGGATCATAGGAAAGCCATAAAATCTGCCTTTTTAAAGATTTTTTTCTACTTCATAACTGTGGGGAAGACATGGGCTTTATTTCAGCCATCTGATCTTTTGTATTTTGTCAAAGCAGCTCAAATAAACTAAGATGAAACCCATCAGAGTCCAGAGAAAATGACTAGTGTCTTTGAAGTGGCCGTGTATATTCTCAAATGCCTGGGAAGGAGGGAATGAATCAAGATATCAGAAGTATCTGATAGGTAATACATCCTAATGAAATACATATGGAGAAATAAATAAAGAGGCCTGTTCCCTCAAGGAAATGGAAGCAACATAATAATATGATTATGTGTATAACACTTTGCATTTTAGGAAATACTTTTGGTGTCACTGTCTTGATGCTTTAAAACTTTCATTTTCTTATGCACACACAA
Organism: Mesocricetus auratus; assembly: GCF_017639785.1. Lineage (NCBI taxonomy): Eukaryota > Metazoa > Chordata > Mammalia > Rodentia > Cricetidae > Mesocricetus > Mesocricetus auratus. The sequence goes on along the minus strand of NW_024429207.1, from coordinate 4,249,545 downwards.
AAAATATGGTAACTATCCACAAAGGTATCAGTAAAATGGGGTCATTTTAAGAGGATGAATCTAAAATGTTTTGAGCAAGCTAATCATTTAGAGATGTAGGGCTTTACCTTTTTAGCATGTTATAGAAAATGAAAGAACATATTTATGTTCATCAGAACTATGGCAGTTTTATTCAACTAAGGTTTTCTAAAAATGAAACAAAACAAAACTGCCAAATTTTAGCCAAGAAAATCGATTTCTTATTCATAAACATAGAGTTTTACTTGTACGTAAAGAATAAGCCCATTTCCATGGTACAAAAAATATGTTAAATGAGTTACCTGTCACCTGGGAAGATGTTAGCTTTTGATCCTTGAAGAATGCTGCAAGAAGAAACATTTGGATCATAGAAGCACTCCTAGAGCAGAGGCTTCTGGGGGTTTTAAAAGCAAATTGCACAAATTTCAAAATGGGGCTTCCCAATTTGTCTTAAAATATTAAAAACAAGCAAAAATCCCCCACAGACAAGAGAAACATTTGTGAGCATCTGAATTATGGATTACAGGAAATTATTCTTAAGCATTAATATGTGAATTCTTCTTTATCTTCTCCAAATAAAATCATTCAAATAATTTTTCAACATGACTGAGGTATAAGTACAAGTAAATAGAGATGGTGGCTTATGCAGTCTTAGAGACATGTCATTTTCACTTGGTTTGACTAATGCACCAAGTCAAGCTACTGAAGTAGTCATATTAACCTATCAGCACTAAATAGACAGTGCGACAATGGCAAGTCACAGCTGCTCTCCTCGCCTTGGAAATGCGTTATAATACAGGAGACAAGTGTGAATTCAATCCCAAGACATCAAACCTCAATAGACAAAGCACAGTCCTGCATTTGAAACCTGATGAAAGCAGTGTTTGCCCAATTTTAAGGTTATGCAAAACTATTAATACTGGAATGGGGAAAATACAATTTACAAGTAATGGCAGAATTTATTGTTCTGAATTCTACATGGAGAAACTATTACTGGGAAGGAACAATAGAAAGGGAAATATAAAAATAGGTTAGATAATGTGTTGCCTATTTTATACATGCACATACAGGATATTTTCAATACAAAATAATGGCTATTCTCAAAAACTTCAAAGCCCTAGAAAATATAATCAAATGTCAAGGTCAGGTGTTTGGACACGTATACAACATTTTCATGCATGATGACACTATAATATTGAGCTGTTTACGTTCATATAGTCAACAAATTCGGGTTTTTTGTTTGTTTTTTTTCAAGACAGGGTTTCCCTGTATTGTTTTGGAGGCTGTCCTGAAACTTGCTCTGAAGACCAGGCTGGTCTTGAGCTCACAGAGGTCCACCTGCCTCTGCCTCCCAATGCTGGGATTAAAGTCGTGTGCAACCAATGCCCGGCTGTATTCAATAAATTGTATTCCTCTGCTGGCCTTATTTTTTTAAATAGACAAGTATGTAGAAATTAGGAATGATAGCTAACCACTTTCATTTAGCTATTTGAAATATTAATCAAAATTCTAAAATACTGTTCAAAGCTCTGCAAGAAATTTTGCTTCTAGTCCCTAGGTCATTTAATTTACTACGGAGTCAGATTACAGTGGGAACACTGTAGCCTCTAGTAGGATTCTGTTTTCAGCATTGACTTCCAAAATTATATTCAATATAGGGAATTCAAAGACATCCTTGAACTCATGGAACCCTTAATTTGGAAAACAAAGTCATCTAAGCAGTCAAACGCAAAAGGTAAATACTGGGTTTTAGAAATACACAAGTGAAGCTACATGCTACTTTATTAAACTACAGCCTATTTTATTAAGCAAGAGGTGATTTTGTATGCTGTAATTAAAATGTATAGATGAATACAATTTATAAAATAGGAATCATTTTTAGATAAATTTGTAGAATTTATATAATTCTATTTAATTCTTTTTCAGTTAACTTGTTTTTCTTCTTATTGTTGTCTACTTGTCCATTATTCATATTAGTCAAAGTATATGAATCTAAGAACAAATGCCATCTCTAACTGAATAGCATTGTAATTCATAACCAAAATGAAATTATCCATCATCTAAAGTCCTAGAAATATATAAAGTACAGATATGAGAGGACATTTTCTTAAGAGGCACTCATGTGACTCGGGAGGCAGAGGCAGGCGGATCTCTGTGACTTCGAGACCAGCCTGGACTACCAAGCGAGTTCCAGGACAGCCTCCAAAGCCACAGAGAAACCCTGTCTCGAAAAACCAAAAAAAAAAAAAAAAAAAAAAGAAGCACTCATGTGTTTAAATAATTGAACTTTGAGATTAATCACATTAAAATTATACTTTTCTGTATTTATTTAATCTTTGAAAATTCTCCTTGTGTGTCTGTGTGTATGTGTGTGTGTGTATGCACACACAGCACATGTGCACACTCACACAGACATGCTCCCTACAGCACAGATGACAACTCTGGGGGAGTTGGTTCTCTCCTCTCACCATGTTGACTTGGAGATCACACTCAGGTTTTCAAGCTCTTCAGGAAACATCGTTACCCACCGAAACATCTCCAAAGCTCTTAGTCCTTTTTCAAAAAGTGGGTCTAAATGTGAGTTGGTGGCCAAGATTATGCTACCCAGGATTATGCTAGACCAGAGGATTGCTGTCTGAAAATTGACAGTGTTTCCTTTGCTACTGACAACATATGTACAGCTTTTTGAAATGAGAGATCGAGCAGTTGCTCCAAGGAGCCTACATTCATATGTTCTAATCTCTTTGGCAACCCATATATGGTTTAACTATTGACCCATGCTGCAAGAGGAATCCTGTGCCCTAAACTGCCTGGGTGGTCAAGAACCAGAGACTGGATAGCCCAGAGAGGGTAGAGCCAAACAATACTGGAGGGAAAAAATCAATGAATTTATTACTAATCATATTTTGTTCTACTCAAAAATAGATGTTTTATGCAGTTGTCATCAAAGAGGCTTCTTGTGGCAGCAGATGGGAGCAGGAACCAAGACCCAGAGACAGAGGTATTCAGGGAAAGAGTCTAAATTGGAGGTTTCTTTCCCATGCCTCCACGTGGAGATTGGAGAATACAATGGAAAGGGGGAAAGAAAGATTGTAGGTGTCAGAGGAATGGAGGATACCAGGAGAACACGGCCCATTGAATCAACTAAGGCAGAGCTCATATGGGATCACAGAGACTTTTAGTCTTCACCAGGTCCTCTGCATATGTGTCATGGTGTTAGCTTGGGCTCCTAACACTGGGTGCTCATGTTTCCTGACTTTTCCTTGCTCTTAAGTCTCTTTTCCTCTTTTTGGGTTGCCTTGTTCAACCTCAATATGAGGACTTTTGCCTTGTCTTACTGTATCTTGCTTTGTCCTGTTTGCTTATTGTCTCTTGGAGGCCTGCACTTTCTGAAATGAAATGGAGGAGTAGATCAGTTGAAGAGGGAAAGTGAGCGAAAAGCTGGTAGGAGTGATGTGAAGGGAAATTGCTGTTGAAATTTATTATAAGAGAGAAAATCTAAGTTCAATAAAAATGTGAATATTGAGAATATTTTTGTGTGAATGGAAACATCTCAACTACTGGTACAAGAAATACCCTGAGCTCACATATAGGTGAGTGCTAAGAAGGGCGGCTTTCTGGGAAGAGATGGGAGAGCAGTCATTAGTGCTTCTATGAACTACAGGGAAAATCAACGGTGACTTTGAGCTCTTAGCCTGAAGTAATACAGCTGTGGCTCCCTGGTTTTGAGTCCCATTGGCTATGTAGGTGAAGACAATTGTCAGAGGTTGTGATAATATGGCCTTCAGTGATCCAAAGGGAGAGGCAGATTTAGACAGGAAAATTTAACTTTTGAATCTAATATTTCAAACTAAACATGGATGATCATTTAATTAAAGAAAAAATGAAAGGAAATCAACTTAATGTTAAATTATGCATTACTGTTCATGTTAGAAGATCCAAGCATGAAATCCTATAGCTGAGGCATTTTATTCTCTAAGTTTTCTCCCTACTGTGTACAAAATACATGCCCAGGTTTCATAAAAACACTGGAAACCCTTTGCAAACTTGCAACCACCTCTACCAACATGAGCTCTGAAAGCATCCCAGATAGTTCTGTTTCTAGCATTGATGCTTCAAGCATTTTGTGGCTGATTGTGAGTTTCTGTCTATATCAATGCATTCCGTCAGTGATACAAGACACATAGCATAGACAAAACTGCTTTTTGCAATCTTCAAGGGAATGTATATTAATAAATTAAATGGAGAAATATATATATTGAGCAAAAAAGAGAAAAAATGCATTACATAAGTCAAGAAGTATTTTGTAACTAACCCCTTGTAAACTCTGCATTAATATGACTATCAAAAGGCTTCCTGGTTTCTTAAAATGTTTTACTTCCAAACTACCACACGGGGGCACTGACCTGCATAAACATGTTTTGTATGAAAGCACAGGTGATGTTTAGAAGTTAGCTTCCTTAGGTTGTAAGGGCTTGTTGGAAACACTGTTTTACAAGTGAGTTTTATATGTATATATATACTGCTAACATCTTGAAGTAGCTGGCTTTTACTTTCTCTGCTGGAGAAGTGAGCGTTAATGGAAGAAAAGAATTCATTTTCTGCTAGAATTTTCAGTCCCTAACACAGAACACACATAAATAGACTAGAAACATCTTTTATGCTTTAAGTTTCAAATTTCCCTGTCATTTTTATTCCAGAATTTAAAAAAAAACATCAGTGCCTTCAAAATGCGGAATTACTGAACCCTCAATACCCTCCACGTTACTTCTTTCTATCCTCGACTTTAATGTGTCTGGAAATATCAGCGACTTCTCTTAACAGTATTTATTGACATACATACTCAAAACTCAGTGGTTGCTAAAAGATTCAATAAAAAAATGACTTTTCAAAATGGCACAAGAGGCTAACTACAAGGAGCACAAATTTCTTTGAAGTGCAATTTACTGGTGGGATGAAAAGTGAATTCTCATAAAACAGATAAATGTACTGAAGAAAAGGTAAATAAGCAAGCACATTGGACAAATGTAGGACATGTCCTGACTGACCTGCCTGAGTCCAACAATGGTATGTTAGTTTCCAGGAGGGAAAATGAACCCTGTTCCCTTCAGCATCTACGCATACATAGACTGTACTTTCTTGCTCTGCAGGTATTTCACTTGGAAATTGAATTTTTGTCCCTGTGTATGTTTATTTTAAATAGGGTTTACTATATAATTCAGTTTATCCTGGAACCCACTAAGTCCCATAGGTGGATCTCTAACTCTCAATGTCACTGCCCAAGTGTAGTAATACCCAGATATGTTACCATACTCACCTAATTTTGGCACTATTCGCAGGACTAGTCAGCTATCCCATTTTCTCTGTCCTCCCTCACTGATGAGTTGATGAATCCTTGCCATTGAAATCGATGCCCTTCCTTTGTAATTGTCCAAGTGAATGTTTGGCTTTCACAGGAACGTATATCTTTTAATAAGCAACTATTTAAAGGCTAACGGAACCTCCGCTTGATGTGCTTCTTCAAGCTCATGGGAGGCCTACCTCTTCCTGAATGAAGGTGGGGGTGGGGTGCAGGCATGGACCAGGAGGAGAGGAGGGTAGGGAAACTGCAGTCATCATGTGAAATAAATTTAAAAAATTATTTAAAAAAAGCTATATTTACCATGTCCCCTGTATTCCTTTTAAGCTCCTCCATGTGCTCTCCATTAAACGGTGCAACAAAGCCTGTAACAGTGACCTGACTCTGATACTTCTTGATAAGAAGACAAAGGCAGAAAATGAAGCAAGATGATGACAGGATATTCTAGTTAGTGTAGAGTGAAAATGGAATCTCAACAATTTGATGCCCTTCAGTCCTTGGTTCCAACCTCCATCATGGAACTAAGCAAGCGCTAACTCCCCCAGTAAAGCAGACAGCTATGTCTGCATGGGCGGTCTCAAGTCATCCTTAAGATTCCAATTCAATTCAACTGCTTCTTTGTTGGGGTGAGGAGTGACGAGAGGAAATGAAGCCTACCACAGATAGGGAAACTGGTCTTTCGTTGTACAGTGGTTATTACAATTCGGCAGTGGTTTAATCCCAGCACTTGGGAGGCAGAGGCTGATGGATCTCTGTGAATTCAAGGCCTGCCTGGTCTACAGAGTGAGTTCCAGGACAGCCAAAGCTACACAGAGAGACCCTGTCTCCATATCAACAAACAAATGAAAAGTACTTATTTTTCTAGTAGAGGACGTGGGCTCAAAGTTCGGCATCCATGTGTTGGCTAACACATATCAAGAATTGCAGTTCTAAGGATCTGATACTTTCTTCTCCTCTATAGGAACCAAGCATTTGTCTGATGCACATGAATACATGCCAACAAAAAAAAAACAAAGAAAATAAAAATTATAATATAAAACAACCTAACAAAAATGGTTCCCCTACTAAATATAATCCCATTCTTACAATTGAAAGTTAAGTACTTTATAACCTAACCAGATTATTTTTGGGGGGGGGTTTGAGACATGGTTTCTCTGTATTGTTTTGGAGGCTATTCTGGAACTAGCTCTGTAAACTAGGCTAGTCTTGAACTCACAGAGATGTGCCTGCCACTGCCTCCCTAGTGCTGGGATTAAAGGTGTGTGCCACCAACGTCTGGATGACCAGATTATTCTTAATATTTTTGGTTTATTTTTTTTACCAATTGGTCAAATCTATTTATAAAGTATAATACATATATCTTCTCTATTAAGCTTCCCTCTGGCACCTTCAAATTGTGTAGAGTTAAAAGTAACACTTTGGGGATAAAACAACATGCTCTGTAATTAGAAATAAACTTCATAGCCGGGCGGTGGTGGCGCATGCCTTTAATCCCAGCACTCAGGAGGCAGATGCAGGCAGATCTGTGTGAGTTCAAGGCCGGGCTGGACCGGCAGCCTCCAAAACAATACAGAGAAACCCTGTCTCGTAAAAGCAGAGACAGGTTGTGCAGATTTAATCACTTTAAAAATGTTGTCACTTTTTAGGACAAGTTTTACCCATTTTATCATTTATTTACTTACTTATTTGGATTTTTGAAACAAAATTCCTCTGTGCAGCTCTAGCTTTCCTGGAACTTGCTTTATAGGTCAGGCTGGCCTTGAATTCAAAGAGATATACTTGCCTCTGCCTACCCAATTCTGGGATTGAAAGCATTAACCACCACTATTGACTTCATTTAATTTTTTAATAGAAGGTGCATTCAACAGAGACAGCACAAAATTTCATGGCCAAATAGCCTAATTTTGTGTGTCTGTTTTGGTTATTCACTCCATAGGTGCTTTCTATTAATATGTCTATGAAGGAAAGAATGTTTTAAGGGAAACAAAAAGCCTCATTTTGGGCATCATGATATTGTCAGAGCAGGATTTCAAGAGCAATTAAGATACATTATCATGAAAATAAGTTTTATCTGTACATGTGATCTCACAGACTCAGTGGAATTATTTTTCAGTCTAACACAGGAATAACTTTTAGGTATTATTAAATGTATGTCATTTCATTAGATCAAGCACACAGAAATGATATTCAAGTCCATTAGATTTCCAAGAAACACTTGCATAGTATTCTTACATTGCTTAATACCAAGAGGAAGGTCTGTTTAGCAAGGACTGATGCGGATAATGATCATGATGGTGATGAGTGTAAGAACAGGATTCTCTTACTGTGTTGTTCTTGAGTTACATATTATTCAGGTATTAGTGTATTGGCCAGAGATTCTATGGATCAGATATCCTTATCTGTTTTCCTATAAAACGATGATGTTGAGACATATTATGTCAATTAAAAGGATAGTCCAGAAGCATTGGACAATGGCCATTATAAGCTTGCAATAAAATATTGTGAAATGAAATGCCAAATATTTTATCACAGGGTATGATAGAGAAATGGAGGGTCTCATCAACCTTTATTGGATTCAACAGTATGATTTTTTTATTCTAAATAAAATATTTGTGAATTAGAAAAAAAATTTTTTCAAACAATTTTCTTGATGCTTTTTGTACCAAATTATATATAGTACAAATATTGAGTCCAAACTATACTTTCTCTTTGCATATGTAATACAGAATATTTATTTATAAATATAAGACATTTTTACAAAGCCTGTATGTATTCCAATGTATAATATATGAATCCAAACAAAATTTGAATATTCAAATAGTTAATGTATGAGTCAACAATGTAATTAAGACTTTATATCATTTATTATACATTTCATTTGTGTTAGCCAAAGACAATATATTTCTTACAACGAAATTTTTCTTTGCAATAAATAAATCAGGATGGGAAGGAATTTTCTTGTTTTCCACAACCACAATCCCAGGATCTTTCCCCTGCTGCTTCTTATGGAAAAGTACTGCTGAATGACCAACTGGTTCTTTATGGGGGAGGGGTGGGTAGAGTGGGGCGGGGTGGGAATAGTTTAGGATACCATTTTTTTTATTTTATCATTTTTTTATTTTAAATAGCTTGTTTTACATGTCAATCCCAGGTCCCTCTCCCTCCCCTCCTCCCGCACTCCCCTTCCCCCCCACCCTCCCACCCTATTGCCAAATCCTTCCACATAGGGGATATCAGAGTCTGTCATTTTACTCTGTGTAGGGTCCAGGCACTCCCCTAAGAGTCCAGGCTAAGAGAGCATCCCTCTTTGTGCTATAGGCACATGAAGACTGTTTGTATATCAGGGATAGACACTGATCCACAGCTCAGGGCCCCATAGGTTGCCCAGGCCTTCTCGCTGACACTCACATTTGGGGGGGTCCAGATCAGTCCCATGCTGGCCTCCCCACTGTCGGTCTGGGGTCCAAGAGCTCTCCCCTGTTCAGATCAGCTGTCTCTGCTGGTTTTGCCAGCCCATTCTTTGCCAATTTGCTCATCACTCCTCTCTCTCTGTCACTGGGTTCCTTGGGTTCAGTTCAGTGATTAATTGTGTGTTTGCCTCTGCTTCCATCAGTCACAGGATGAAGGCTCCCGGATGGTTATAGACATCAAGTTCATTATCAGGAATAGGCATTCGAGGTGGTCTCTCCACTATTGCTTAGCTTGCCAATTGGTGTTATCCCTTTAGATCACTCGAGGTCGCTCTAGTGCCTGATCTGTATTCGATCCTATGATTCCCTCTTCCCCCTATTCTACCACCACCCCCTCAACTTCCTTTTCCCCCATGACCAACTCTCTTCCTCTTCACCCCCTCTCTTCTTCCCAGGTCCCACTCCCCCCCACCCCTCGCCGTGTTCCCCATCCATTCAGGGGATCTTGTCTCCATCCTCTTCTCTTGGGTACTATGCATACATGCATATCTTTTAGGTCCTTTCCTGTTTCCCAGACTCTCTATCAGTGGAAGTGCAAACTGGCACTATCCTGATCCATGTCTAAAAGCCATATATGAGTGATACCATTTTTTAAATGATGATTTCTTAGTAAATTTTTGCTTACAATATATTTTGATCATAGTTCCTTGACCCAACTTCTCTCATATTCTCATTTCCTTCCCAACTTCACTTCATGTCCCTCTCCATTTTTATTCTACTTTTCTCTGTCTTTGCATCCTCTCTGTCTCTGACTCTGTTTTTCTCTGTCTGTTTCTCTCTCTCTCTCTCTCTCTCTCTCTCTCTCTCTCTCACACACACACACACACACACACACGCACACGCACACGCACACACACACACACATACACGGCACAACACAATATAAAACTAAACACTTCCAGAATGCTAACTTTCTTCCTGTTTTAGCAGGTGGCAATGAGGCATACACATTTTTGTTATTCATTGACTTTCCTTTCATCGGAGGCACATAGAAACAAACTATTTTTATAAATCCAAGTACTGCAAAAAGAGGTCAATGTCAGGTTAATCAGAGCCACGTCAATAGCAGCATGGAAAGTGCATAATTAGCATAAGATGGAGAAAAGAACTGGCAAAAAATTACAGCTTGACTTTTTATCTTCTAAGGGCAGATGGGACTTGATTTTCAAATAATTTTGCATTATTTTGAAAATCAAATATAAAAACAAGTTGCAGTTTGATGGAAATTTCAGGAACCTGAAAACAGTAACAATGGTGATAACTTGGTATATCTAAATTTGCGTGCTTGAACCAATCTCCATCAATGTTTGTCAGAAAGAATTTAATTTTAAAGGAGAATTATTCTGTGAATGAACTGTTTCAATAGAACACCATTTATGATCAAAATATAATTTTATAAGTCTCAAATTACTTATAGCTTCCTTCTTAACTTCTATTATATTCTAGAGAAGAACTAAAGATTTTTTTCTTCTGTAAATTATTTTTGATTCAAATGCCCAAAATTAATTAAGGTAAGATTGTTCTTTTGTGCTTTGTTTTGAAGAAGGGAATATTTGCTCTGCATGTTTTCTAAGCAAAAGGATTTACAGAAGATTAAAGATACACTTACAATAGTAAATAAAATATAAGTAAGGTAAATAAAATAGAAGTAAATTAACGCAAACTTTAAATACTACAAAAGTAAGAAAACAGAAAAGTGATGGTTTTGGTATACAGCATTGTGTATATTCAGAGGAGTAGCCTTGTGTCCCTTAACATTCTCCCAGAAGCACACCTTTGTTCACAGAGGTCCACTGATGGCCTTTAGAATGAGTATCAAAGTTGAAGAGCTATGCATGGTATATGCTTCTCTTGCTTCTCAATTAAACCAACTCTCAAAGTGTGCATAAAGTGACTGTCAGCCACAGGGAGACATAGAAAGCTCTCACAGGTCTAGCAATGTATTTGAGTGTTGGAGGCTGCATATGCCCATCTTTCACGAACAAGCGCATCAGTCTCATTTCCAGTCAGTGTTGTTACAGCTTCCATCAGTCCTAAATTTCTTCTTGTTTGGCCATTCTTTTCTCTGTATTGTTCCCACGTTTTATCTCCCTCTTTGTTCCTTGTCTCTGACTTTTATTTCTGCTCAGCAAATAAGAGCCCAGGAGACCTTCTCCTGACAAGCCTTTTTAGGACTCTATGGTTCTGAAGTTCCTGGCTTTTGTCTCTCTAGGTGCTCGAACCACAGCACTGTAATCACTTTTTACAAGCATGTGACATCTAGACCCTGATTCCTTATGTCAGAGTGGGATCAACTCTTGTTAGAATCCCCATCACGGTAGGAACAGAATCACTGTGATGCTATAGTAAATGACTAGTGAATAAAACATGTAATAGGGCAAAAAGGAGCTTCCCAAAGACATGACTGTCAGCCAGAGGGAGGCAAATCAAGCTTAAACAGAGAGAGGACTGTGTCTAATTGTTGAGGCTGCAAAACACACTCAAGGAATATATGAAGTGTGAAATGAAGCGAAGATCTCTCTCCAGCTTTATTGCAATGCATAATTTATATTTTAAAATTAGTGGCAGGTTAAACATAATTTCTGTGTTCTAAAGATTAAACAGTCACACCAGATACTAGCATGGTGGCACATGCCTTTAATCTCAGCACTTAAGAGGTATAAGCAGGCAGTATCAGATATGTTTGAGGCCAGTGAGGTCTACATAGTGAATCCTATACAATCTGTTTTTTTTTTCCAGAATGAGACCTTTTCCTAAACTAAGAAATGAACAAATAGAAATAAAGTCATAGGTCACAATGTAAAATGAGACTTGCACTCCAGTGTTATGGCTGGGATTCCTTTCCTTTCAATCAGGAAATTTCAATCAACTGGAATGTATGAATGAGACAGACGTTTAAGGTAAAAGAGATTTTTTTCTATAAAATTAGGAAGAACAATCAGAGTAATCATTCCTATCAATGTACTTGATAGTCCAAATGGTAACTTCGAACCATTGGAAAATTGTCATAATAGAGATAAAATATTCATATACAGAGAATGGGAGTAAGATTGTCTTGTATATGCATATGAAATTATTAATGGTGAGGGGCCCTTATAAAGTTTCATAAAGTGTCATCAAGAATGGATAGGCTTGATCAGACCTCCATGAAAGATGAAGTAAAGATGACTTGAGGTTGAGTTGTTAAATTCTGCTTTTCATTAAAACTTCTGTAGAAAAATCCAAAGGTGGTTTATGCAAGCTTGTTCCCTTCTGTACTCATGGGACTCTACCAAGTAGTATTTCAAGAATGGCCACTGTTGGCCAACTACTCCTAGACACTGGTTTATTCATCCTAAAGTGTACTTGATATATCCAGAGATGCTCCTTTGTAAAAACCTGGTTTTTCCCTTTCCTAAAAGGGATTGCTTGTGATTAGCTTCTTGGATAGGCAAGGAATTTTGTGTAGACTCTTCACCCTTTACTACTGGTTAAATATAAACTCATCCACCATTACCCTCTAACATCTTTTATAATAAGAAAACATATGCATTCTTCTTCAGCTGCTATGAGTGGTAACTATAAAAGATTAATCAAACTCCCATTACACCATATGGGATCTTATTTACAGCATGTTGATCAAGAACCAAGTTATAACCTTGTGACTTGATGGAATCTGCTGTAATAAACATTTATGTAAATTGGATTTTCACCTGTGAGATCTGATGATAACTATAAGTAATGGAAGAATTAAGTTGAAATTGAGAACACTGGTATTCACTGAAACATTGCTTTATGTAAGAAGCAAAATCACACACTGAGATTCAGAAGTACAGTATCAGTTGCACAGGAGAATAAGAAAATTCTTATAGCTAATAATGTCTCCTAAGAACTAGTGAAAATACATTCTGAGTTCTTTCCTCCCAAGTTCAGATATTATATGTTGGTGAATAGGTATATTCAGCAAATGACTTCTTATTTTTTCTTTATAATAAATATCTAAAGAACAGAACATTATAACTTCACACATGATGGAGAATTATCTATCTTCTTAGAAATACTGTTTATATCCTTGATCTTGAAATAATGAACAATACAGTATTTCATCTGTGTTTTATCCCTATTGCTATTCCTTGCATAACTACAAATGATATAGGTAGTAAATTATTTATTCAAGATGTTTCTCATCTTAAAATTTAATGGTTTACTTTTAATATATCTGATTGAACAAATAGCATAATAGAATGTGATCTCCTTAAGTTCTAAAGGATTTAAAAAATAAACATAGTCTAAAATGGCAAAACTGATCATTTTAGCTCATTTTATTATATTGATTGCTAAACCTCTCCTATTAGGGTTTGATTTCAATGTTGTATTTATTTGTTGAATCTTTGCCTGCCAGTTAATTGGTCTGCGGCCCAAGCATTGACAAAATGCTTTCCTTACAGTCTCCCAATCATCTATTTAAGTCAGGAGACACAATGTTTCCCTTAGATTTTAGAAAGGAGTTTATTCCTGCCCCAGGAGTACATTTGATATACTGGCTCGTCTCCGATGGCATATTTCTTCCAGAATTACATTACAACTACAATTCTATGGCTAATAAAAATAAAGAAATCGGTTGATCATAACTTGCTGATCTCTCAAGTGAAGTTAATAGTGGTAGGTTGGAGCCATAATTCACACCATAAGTTACACAGCAGTGGGGCCTATAACACTGTGGCATGAAAGAGGTGACTTTTCATGCAGAAATGTACTATCACTTAAATATTGAAAAACTGCTTTTGTGCTACATACAGAATATTGTGTAGGGGGAAAAGAAAAGTCTGAACATTTAGCATTTGCTCAGGCAAAACTTGCAATGAATTCAAGCAAAAGTCTCTTTTAGTAAATAGCACAGAATTAGTTCACTTAATTTTTCTTGAGTTATTTTATGACTGTATAATAGAATATACAAACCTGATAAAATTTGTTATGAGCCAGCTAAGGGATATGTATGTATTCATATTGTGTTCAAATAAATGCTTGTATAGATCTTTATTTCTTTAATATTTATTGTCATTTCATATCTTGACATAAGAACTGTTCTACAAGGGCTTTGATAAATATAGTGAAACTAAACAACCATTCAGGGTGCTTTAGTAAATTTGCATCTGTTTTCCTTGTGATGATGCTGCATTTTGTGCACTTTCATATTTCAGAGTGTGGATGTCACATCCATCAATAGTTAGGAATTATACTCTCTTTGAAGCAGCGCTCTAACACATAGAAATGCCGAAGTGATGGGAAAAATGAATTGAAAAGAAATGAAGCAATCTCTAATAAACAAGTGAACATGACTTGTTTAGCACTGAAAAATCAATGAGATGAAGCAGTCTCTCTCAAAGATGAATAAGATGAAAATCAACCTACCATTGAACCCTGTGATTTTTCATCTCTATACCCACCCTACACATGGTCCCACCATTCTCACATTGCCTGATTTTTGTCATTGGAAATATGATAAAGTCTGCTTCTTTAAGGAAACCCACTTAGTTATTTATCCTTTGCATTTGGCTTTTGAAGACTTTAACATTTACACTAATGAATGACTTCGTGGTTCACAAAACAAAACACGTTTTAAATGAGCATGTTTATGGTAACCTATACAGTATTTGAAATTTCTACTGATGGTTCCCATAAAACTATATCATGCATCCTCTCTTTTAGCTGAATAATCTCATTAAAGTCTTCCATGTGTTTCTATCCGCTTTCACTCTGCTATCACATGGTAGACTTTAGGGATGTTCTATATATCTATTTTCATCTTTATTTCTTTTCTTCCTCATATCACCCAGCCATGACATCTAGAATATCCCTTTAGGTGATTCCCAACCATATATATCCACAGTTCTGGCTCTTTCCAGGAGCCATTCCTGACTTACAAATTCTAGTCAGATTATTTATGTAGTTTTTTAACACCAGTGTAAGTTCATGAGCTCAGGATGCCTTTGTAGTCCTTCATTTATGCTTTAACTGTGATCAAGAGACAAGGCTTTTTAAGAAAGGACAAGAATCAGTAGGACACAGTTCAATACTTACACAACATAGATTTCCCGAACTAGAGGAGTTGAAATCTATGTGAAGTTCAGGAAAAATATGAAGACATGAAGAGCAACCCCATCTTGTCTTGTCTTTCCTTCTAACTGCATCTATTTTTATTTAATCCCTCCAAACTGGAAGTCTCAGATTTGCTTGATACTTTCATTTACCTGTACTTTTCAACCATAATTTGATGGCCCCTCTTTATATGGCTTGACTTTACAAGTTCATTTCCTCCTACAATACTTCCACATTTTCTTCCTTTCAGCCTTTCCTTTATAAGCATTTGATTTAGGACTCCTCTTTGCAGACATTAACTTATCTGCTATTCTTCCTTCATACAAGCCAACACAAAATCACCTTAAGATACATGATATTTGCAAAATGTGTTGTTTTAGCTAATATTTTATCTAATTTGATTTTCTTCCCTGACTAAGAATAAAACCCTATACATTATTAAAGTTGTGATGAAACCTTAAGTACCAAGCAATATTTAAAGTTTCAAAACACAAAATTCCCCATGAGAATTATTTTCAATAAATACTTTGTATATGTTTCCAGCTTTGAATGTTTTGCAGTGTTGCACACACATGCATACATGCATATAAAAATATACACAGCACTAAAGAATTTCTCTCATTAGGTGGATATATGGCAGAGTGTAAAGGCTTAGGAATGGAATAAAATGGATTTAGCACTCATGAACTATTACAGCTTGTTCAAGTTACTTAACTTCTCTGACTCTTCAGTGTTCTCATCTCCATAATTAGATGTGATAAATAAATGGCACTTTGTGGGGGGAATGGCATATGTCGAGCACATTATAAAGGCTGATACTAATAATGAATCCTCTTAGCAGAAACATAATTTAGAAAGAGCTATATTCCTCTATTCACCTTCTGACAAGGTCCAATATAGGTCTTTGCTATATTACTTGACTGTCAATGGAGTTACTCTATGAGTATGTGTATATATAAGAACTTTTAAGTGCTGTCTGAAATCACATGGTATCTATAGTGATTCTGGGATGATTCTAATAACATCTCTTCTTTCCTTTCCTAATGATAGGGTTTTTATAACAAAAGTAATGTTGTACACATAGTCTTTGTTCCCTCAAAACTTTCATCACATATATCATCTATTTCCTAAAAGTATATGGTTTTGTATAATTGATAAGGTAACATAAGATAATTACCTCCTTAGAAATATCATCCTATATCATCTTTAGGTGTTTTTAGGACCAAGTACTCTACACAATAATTGATCTGTTTCATTTCTCATGAGGATTTTTAGTGTCAGCATTCAAGACTGTGGCAGAGATAAACTTGAAATCAAACTATGTATAACTTTAGAGTTTCAATATAGTAATGAGCTATTAACAGTCTTTATACACTTTATTCTTCTTGCCTCATTTCTATTTTATTTTAAATGGAAACATTCATGTACTCTTGAGTGAAAACCTAATATCAAAACATTTAAGATTTATTTTAAGAATGAAATTGCCTTGGAGGAAAACCCTTACACTGTCAGACTGAAGAATGTAAAGGCTATGTGGCTATGGTAGAAATCTGTAGCTCCAGCAATTATAGAATGAGAAAACAGATTCCCAGAGAAAGCTGGATAGATAGAATAGCAAATCAACAAGCTAAGGGTTCAAGTGAGAAACCCTGCCTCCATATATAAGGTGAAGTATGATCCATGAAAACATCTAAGTAACTTCTGGCTTTCACACAAATATGCATGCTTTATATACCCATACATGAGAGCATCAATATGCTTTTATAGGAAGATAAAAATGAATGGCAACAGATTAAGCAAACTTACTTATGTTACAATTCTATTATATCCAGTTGAAAATTGAGTCTAACTGTAATTCAAAGGCTAACAAAGAACAAGGCCCAATAATGGTTTCTCCAGCCTATTCAACCTTGGTAACAGATGTGGGAAGGTAAGCATCATGAGGGAAATTTTAAAAAGAAAGTACATAAGTATTATTTTCAAAATATTTTCTGCACACAATGGTAATTTCATTTTGGTTGTATAATGACACCATACATGTTTCATTTTGGAAAGCTTTCATTCATCTTTAGAAAGTAATTTTGAAAGGGAATATTAGTACAATTTATTAAAGTTTCCAGTACTTACATTACAATAAAGCATATGTATTTAATCATTTTTTCAATTGTTCTAATGTTAAGATATTTTGATATTCTCTACCTACCAGTGTACAAACTATTATCTAAAGCAAAAATCGGTTTGGAGTAACTACTCCAAATGTACTGGTGACTGTTTTCTCCTTGATTTGTGAATGTAAAATGCAGTAAGATATTTTATTTGCAAATAATACTCCGAGAGGAATATTTCATGGCATAAGCCACTTAATCATTTTTACAGAAGACAACAGTACAACTGTCATATACATATTATAGAAAAAACTAAAAATTGTCATGTAAGTAAATGATCAATGAATTATACACGGTATTGAAATTATTATGAAGAGCACTTAGGAGGGAGATACTTATGGTGTTGAATGAGTTTCTGTGCTGGATATGAGACATTTTATCTGCAACTCCACTTCACAAAAGTATACATATTTTAGGTCTTTAGAGTGGTAAAAACATTTCAGATCAAGAATAGCTGATCCTAGCATGGCCAGAGATCATCAGTGACCATTTTCTTGCTTGTTTCCTAATTACAGAGATTTTTTAGCTGTTTTTGACAATGTAGCAATATATTGGAAGACAGGTTAGCATGCATTGAGTCTTTTTTGCACTTTACTCCAAAGTAAAACATGTCCTTCAGAATACCAACTACATACAAGGTGCAGGGCATTCACTCAGCAAAAATTTAGGCACAGTTGACCTTCCAGTGGTTATATAAGCTGCATACAATTTCTATGGAGAATAGAATCTTCATTGAAGTGATCTGAATGTTGGACAGGGAGCTTCATTGGAATTTTTAGGTGATGGTGCTTCCCAAGGGTCCACCCTGCTCCTAGACATAACCCCTTACTTATTGTCCTTTGCATAGCCCTAATAAATTTTCTGGGTATCCAAGACAGAGAATGAGTTAGATTAGGAAATAATTACTTCCTGGGTCTGTTGCCAGTGCCAGTAAATAGTAAATACATGTTTACTTACATCTCCCTAAGGAATAGTCACTCGGTCAGTCACAACACTTACTCGTGTATTTATTCCTTATAATGGAATCTTCTTCATGATCTATTTTGTTTCTTTAAATGAGCTGTGGGCAAAGTTCCTTCATTACACTTCCCTGGAATACTGATTGCTAAAGAACCACAGAAAATCTATAAGAGAAAAAAATGCTTCAGAGCTAAACTAAGGACTGCACAGTTGTATTTACTCAGACATTATGGAAGCAAAATTATTTTACACATAATATGTGTTTTAAATCATTTGTGTATGTGTAATATGTCATAATGTAAAGCATGAAGCATTCTATGTATTGTATGTTGATAAGCAGAATACTACTAATATTTTTTTTAATTTGTGAGGTCAAAAGGAGGGGGCAGATCTGGGAGATCTGAGAGGACTAGGAAGTGAGTATGAGCCAGATGCATTATTTGAAATTGCCAAATAATCAATAATAATATTATGTTGGGAAAATATACTAAAGTTTATACTTTTGATTTTAATTTTTCTTATGTTCAATAAAATTATCATGCTGTACATATTAAAGTGATGCATATATTTATTGCACACTTAATCTCTTATGAAGGCTACTGTTTAAATATCTGCAAGTTCTAGAATTAATTTACCTTCTGCCATGTTAAAATTTGAACTGTCATTCATTAACAATCTGTGAGCTTTTATTTTCACTGAGATAAAGATACATTAAGAGTATACTTGTTCCTGATTGGGCCAGGAAACTTCATGAGAAAATATAAAAAAGAGATGAATAATATATTTTATGAAGTGTGACCAATGACAAAAATGGCTCCCTGAGGTCTCATGCACCATGACATTTCCATTCTATTGGGTTCATTTAAACTAAGAACAGCAGTAAATCTTGGTGTTAAAAATGTTGAGGTGGCTTAACAGGCAAAGACCCTCACCGTTAATCCTGCTAAACTGAGCTAGCGAACCGGAACCCACATGGTAGAAGGACAGAGCTGATACTTGCAAATTCTCTGACCTCTACATGTGGGGTGTGACACAAGTTTAACATACATACACACATACATACATACATACATACATACATACACACACACACACGCACACGTACCAAATACATACACATAAAAGATAAATTTGAAAGCCGGACATTGGTTGTACATGTCTTTAATCCCAGCACTCACTTGGGAGGCAGAGGCAAGCAGATCTCTGTGAGGTCGAGGTCAGCCTGGTCTACAGAGCTAGTTCCAGAACAGCCTCCAAAAAATACAGAGAAACTCTGTCTCGAACCCCCCCAAAAAAAGATAAATTAGAAATGGAGAAAGGAAGGGTATATGGGAGGGTTTTGTGGCAAAAAAGTGAAGGGGAAATGAGATAATTACACATCATGATCTCAAAAATGAAACAAATAAGTTATGGACATATATTATTTATGATTCATTAAAGATTCCCTGACGATTCAGAAAGCAAAGCCAGACAAGCCAACCACAAGCTATGAAGTTCAGGCAGTGGTGATACACACCTTCAATTCCAGAAGCCATAGTAGCTAGACAGGTACTTGTGGCACACATCTTAGTCCCAGGATTCAAGAGACAGGCATATGGATATTTCTGTGTTCAAGGCCACCCTGGCCTACACAAGAGTGAGGAGTACCAGAGGTCACAACTTTGATCCTAGCACTTGGGAACATACACTCTTATCTTATCAAAAGGAAAATGGAGAAAGGAGGATATGGCTGGGCAGAGAAAGCAATAAAATAAGGAGACAGGAATTCAGAGCTTTTTTGACCCTGAGGATTTGTGGAGACAGGATTAAAATTTTAGCTTGGTACAGGTAAGATCCAATGGCTTGGCTGCTTTGTTTCTCTGATCTTCAGCTTGAAGCTTGAATCCCAGTATCAGTCTCTGAGTTTTTAATTTCAGGCTATAATACGTTTTTAAAAAGTAGGATAAAATAATCTTTACCATAAGTTTATTTCCAACATATAACAATAAGAGAAACACTATGAATGGTTACAGATTCATCACTCTGCTTCTGTGACTACAGCTTGTCACTAAGCACAATGCCAGTCAGTGCTGAATGCATTCATTATGATAACTTTTGTGAAATTTAATTCAACATATTTTTGATTACCTGAAACAATGACTTGGAGGCAGAAAGCCATCCTCGTAAGCCATCAGATGTTGTTTAGGGAGTTCTTGCAATGAGTTTCCATACTATGGCTTCATTTCACCTGCATGCACCTTATAAAGACTATCTGCTCTGAAGTAAATATCTATTGTAACTCATCTCTGTGCTTACTACTTTGTGCAGTGCTAATATTTTTCCTCTGTTCACTATTACAAATGCAAATCAGATGATGAATTTCAATGAAAAATTAGAGATTAGTGAAGGTCATGTCAAATGTTAATGGGTATAAGATGGTAACTAATAAGCCAGGCTTTGGACTTAATTCTAGTTTAGTCACAGCTATGCTACAGTTACTACTTTCTCAATTCCTGAAAATAAAACAAAATAAAAAGACTATCATAGCAGGAAGTTCCATTGTTAATGTACTTGCTGAATCTGGCATGACATTAAAGGGAGTGTGCCATGAATTAAATTCCTCTCTAATTTCCTAACACTGACTTTGATATTTTAGCCAATCCTAGTATACGAATCACCTGAAGTACTCATGGAAGTTGAAATATCTTCAATTTTGGGAGCATATTATGAAACTCTACCAGGGATGATATATTCTTAGCAATGCAGTTAATGAATGTGTGGGTTGTGCTAGACAGTAACTTAGGATCTTTAACTTATATTTGATAACATCCTTCTACAGTTCACAGTCCACAAGAGTAGGATGCAATATCTACTTATGTGTTTTTTATAGAATGTTACAAATTAATAAGTATAGCAAAAATAATATGTCAAAAGATCATCATTGTAGGGGAAGAATGGGAGCATATTTATAACTTTAATTAATATTATCAAATACCTTGTTTAGGAAAATACATTTGGTCAGGAAGTGGTGGCGCATGGCTTTAATCCCAGCACTCTGGAGGCAGAGGCAAGTGGATCCCTGTGAGATCAAGGCTAGTGAATTTCAGGACAGCACAGGCTGTTACAAAGAGAAAGCCTGTCTCAAAAAAACAAAAATCTATAACTTGGCTAAGGAGTGGAAATAAATGAAGAGTTAACCAGATGAAAGTAGAGAACATCATCTTGGCACATAAAATGGCTAAAAGAAAGGATTATTTTTAGTATTTTTATTTGATAAATAAGTATGATTTTAAAGTGTTTTGATAAAATCTACCCTTATTCTCTCTCCTCTAAATTCCACTCCCACACAACCCCGAATTTCTTCTCTTAATTAAAAGTGCTCCTTTAAAAAAAGTCATAATTTATTGTTGCCAGTGTACGCTATATGTACTAGTGTGCAGAGATATCTTCTAGAGAGTGAGCAGACTCTTGGACCAGCATCTCTGATAAGAACTGACCACCTTCTCGCAGCAGCTGTCAATCAGCACTGAGGCCTTAAATCCTGTGAATTTGGAGAACAGGAAGGAGAGCTGGAGAGTGATGGGACCTAGCAAATTGTGAACATTTCTGGTTTCTGCTGCTGACAGGGGGTCAGTGCCTCACATTTATTAGAAATAGTATCCAGCTGCAGTGTTGGCAAACACATATTACATGATCTACTATTGCCACAATTTAGTCATTCCCAAAGATCAATTTGACAGTTGTGTTACAAATGCACATTTAAGAAAAAAATATAAAATGGTACATGGAGGTAATGCAGATTATTGTGCAAGTCCATTAACAGTTGATGACAGATAATTTCAGAAAGTATTATGCTGTCAATGGATTCTGCAGGGTATATTTAATTGAAATCAGCAGGACAAGCTAGCAGATGATGGGGAAAGCTGCAAAAGACAAGTATATGTTTGAGGTCAGATTGAGAAAAAGCTAGAGTTCCGTTCAGATATCTTGAGTTTCAGGCACCTGTTAGACAAATCTCACAGCCAGAGATAATCTCGGCATCCTTCCTTTGAATGGGAGTGCAATTGAAACTCTTTCTCAACAGAGTACTCCCACTCACAATTATCAACTGCTAAGGGCTGACACTAAATGAGGGTCTCATTTGTCATCACTGAGAGGGCCAAGCTGTTAACAGAGTAATTCACTTACTAACCCCACATTGAGATATTCATTCCACTGCTGACTTTTACTTTTATTTACTTATATTTTATTTATAAAACAATATTATTTTACTTACCAATTCCTGTTATCTCTCATTCCTGTCATCCCATTACCCCTACCATCTCCCCAACCTACCCCCATCCACTCTTCAGAGAGGGTGAGGCCTCCCATAAGAATCATCAAAGTTTGTCACATCATTTGGTAAAGACCATGGCCCTGCCTGTATCTAGGCTGAGCAAAGTATTCTTTCATAGGGAATGGATTTTTGCTTTTCTTTCACATATCCATTTCAGGTATGTATTCAATGAAGGGCCATTATTATGATGCTTTTGATAACAGAAGAAGGACACTCTAATGTTACATTTTTTTTCCTAGGAGGACCCTTTCTTTTTCACATGGGTTCATTCAAACCTGGAAAAATTTGCACATATTACAGGCAAAAAATTTGAAATATATGTTTTACTGTTATCCTCAACTCGGTGCAATTATGCAAGGCTTATTTATATAACAAAATAATCTTTCAAAGCAACCTATCTTCAGTTTGCTTTGCAATGTATGTGATGCTGCCGACATCCTATAATGCTGGGTCAACTTCTCATTCGGCAACGCAAATATACTTTCTGTCTGCCAAACTGGTATCTATTTTTTAGATAATACTCTAACCTGATACATCTATGATAAAAAGGAGATGGGATAAGTGAACCACAGAATAAGTGACTGAGTAAATATGTATAATGGTCAGAGAGCAGAGAAAGTGAGAAAACATGGATTCCTACTTTTTGTTGTTGTTGTTGTTATTATGGCTGCTGCTACAATTGCCGGGATCTAGGAAGTAATAATAATTATGTCAAAAAGAAACAAAAAAGAGAAAGAGAAGATAAATATAACTGCGAAGTGTCTCTAAGAGCCAAGAGAGTTAATGCATTGGATGAGAATATTAGGATTCAAGACATTCTGACAGATGGAGTGACAGGCAGTAGCTGTCAAGTGTTTATTTACTTATGACAAATTGATTTCCTAATTTAAGAACATTTACTTAGATGAATATATCAGATGGTGAACAGAATTTGGTATTTTAAAAATGAGAACAATGTATTTATAACCAATGAAGGAAAACTAGACTGGACACTTGAGTAGACTGGACACATAGGACCTGGGTTTAGATCTTCAGGCAGAAAACGTCTTCTGACCTTGACAATTCTTTGTTTACTACTTAAAGTATATTCGAGCTCTGATTTGATCTCTAAGTTTTTTCACACCTAAATAACCATCACCAGCCCATGTAATTATTGAGATAATGTGGTCAAGGTATGGCAGCTTCAGTACCCATTCAGGTTTTAATCTCCCTGTGTGTGCGTAGCAGAGCTGTGCAAGTTTACCACCAATAAACATACACTACATATAACTTAGAAGAAAAACATTGAGTTCATGAGTTTCCTATGTCCTGTTCATTAATTGAATCTAATTCCATTCTGAACAATTATGAAATTATAAACTTTGAAAATACTCCCTCATATTTACTTAAACCTATTATATATAAAATATAAAGGAATACATATAGGATGTACAGTAACTTAAAATACCGGTAAATGAATTGTTTTACAGGACTTTATTGTTTGTTTTCTTTTAGAAGCTTTAATTTCATTGACACTCATCTTTTGTCCAAAAAGAAAAGAAAACAAAATGGGAAAGAAACACAGATTTTCAGATGTCATTCTTTTCTCTGAATTGTACTTTGTATCACATATTTTTTCCTTTGTAAATGTATTTCATATTTATGTAGTCAAGATGTCCAAGTTCCCCTGATCCATACAAAATAGTTTGAAACTTCCCATTGTATTTCCATGAGATTATAAAGAATAGACGATACATCTGAGTAAAGATCAGTGATTAGAAGAGATGTCAGATCTTCATGAAAGTGAGTTAGCAAAGTGAAGGATAGAAACTGAAGGCAGGTCCACGGTAAGCTGAGCACAGGATTCCACCTGCTGTGCCTTTTCCCTAGGTCCATAGATAATATTGGTTGCTTGTCTTATTAGACTGCCATGAAAACGGGTGCTAGTCACTGAAAATTTTCAGAGCTCACATTCTTTAATGTTTCAGTCTAATAAAAACAAAATGTCACTGTGTAATATTCCTATATTTAATTCATAATATGCCACATTTAAAAATTCTTCAGGATGGTGTGTGTGTGTGTGTGTGTGTGTGTGTTTGTATATCATCTACTGTGTTATACCCTAAAAATAATTCGATGCTATTCCTTTGAGTAGAACAGATTTTGTTGTTCTTTTTCACACATCCAAGTGACCTAATGCCTAATGTTACTAATTGCTTATAGACATTGAAGCGACAATGACATCATGGACACTCCATCATTTTCTTAAAAGCATAGAGTGTAATAATGAAGTATTTATTTTACATTGAGGTACACACAATTTAAAGTTTATCCCAAAGTCAAATTCATCATCCTTGTGCCATAATTCTGGAATAACTTGCTTCCACATTTAATGTAAGTCAATTTACTGCCTCTGCTGGAAGAAGTCATCATTCCATCCCCATGATGAAACTCATGTTGTCATGAATTATGAAGCAAAGAACTTCAAACATCCAACAACATAAGAAATTGAT
The DNA here is from genome assembly GCF_017639785.1 of Mesocricetus auratus. Taxonomy (NCBI): domain Eukaryota; kingdom Metazoa; phylum Chordata; class Mammalia; order Rodentia; family Cricetidae; genus Mesocricetus; species Mesocricetus auratus. The sequence goes on along the minus strand of NW_024429207.1, from coordinate 4,224,688 downwards.
GATACTTTCTTACTCAGTATATCTGAATCTCTGGTTCGTGTAAATGTTATGTTTTCTGTGACCTCTCCTGACTTTAAATTGCATGTTTAAATCTTTTCACAAGCCCTTATATCATCAATTTAGTGTTATTCTCTCTGTTAGCAAAAGGTATGCTTGAAATGCTTTTTATAGTATGCCATAAGTGTTTTTGAAATGTGTTCATTCACAACCCCTGAAACTCCTTTATGATCCCAAAGTAATTCCTGAAATCCCTGAATGAGGGGTGTTTCTGTTGATATTCATTTTTTAAAAAGCAACCTATGAGATTTATGTTATACAAAAAGAGAGCTGCAACCTATCTTTAATTTTGTTCCTCTTCCCTTGTCTCTTCCAGAATGCACACCTCAACTAACTGCAAATATCACATTTCAAAATTTGCTGAGTCTGATGTTATCACATCATACCTCCAAGCCTTATTGCAAAAGTCACTTCCCTTGGGAAGTTAATCTACTTATCTAGGCAGAGGTAATTGCCTTTCTATACTCTCTTAGCACTGGGCTCTTAAATCTGTTATAAGTCATGTTACTTGCATTGCGTTCTTGAATTTATATATCTTCCTCCCTTACCAGACAGTGAGTTTCTTGTGGGCAGGAAATGCGTGCTTCTGTGTCTTTCATTTGGCTACTACAGGATTTTTTTATCGACTGTATCATTGAAACCAATAATCTGTTTGCACTTTTTATCTGTAACAACATATGTTCTGCTATAGGAAGTAAAGTGGTACTTAATCACAATTCTCATCCAAATTAGCATCACACTTGAATCGAGCAATGGCGGAATTACAGCCTAATGTGTCAAAAGAAGGGTACATAACATACAAACAGCTTTTTATGTTCTAATTTGGATTTGTTAAAATGTAATTTAAAATGAAAATATGAAGGCCTAAGGATATTACTCAGTGGGAGAGAGTGTGCATAACACATCCAGGGCTCTGAATTCAATACCCAGTACATAGACACACAACAGCCTAATGAGACTCAGTGTCTTAGAAATAAACGCCTGGGGGCTTTTGTTCCATTAGTTCAAAACTGGAGCTACTCTGGCAGGATATTAGGGTGTATGCAAGTATTTGACAATAGAGTACCCTTCTTTTGTGTCAGAACTGAGAAGCAATAAAAGGAGGCAAGTAACTTCTTGACCTTGGTCACAGTCTTATATCTTCATCTAGCCACCAGCTGTTCCCTCACAGCATCGCACAAATGCCTCACTGTCTTTGCTCCATGGTCTCCCTTTTCACAGGACAGGCATATGTTTTCCCCCAAGAAGTAGACCATTGCCCACCCTATGCAGGCAGAGTTTTTATTTCTTCTCATTATAATAAACCTCTGAGTCACATTCACTCATTTCCCCATGGATAATACTTTTGGAATTTCTGAATTAAAAATAAAGATCCAGCAATGGGAGCTTTTGAAATAATTTCTCAATTCAATAACTTCTGGTTTTTACAGGATCTTTGCAATCCAGGATTACTAATTCTGGGGCTTTTTATGAATTCGTCTCTCTGACTTAGAAAAAAGAACACACAAGAAAGTGTTTATATATATATGTATATATATATTAAAGTCGCTGTATTAATGGAATGGTATTAAATAATATTAACAATATTGTTCTCATATGTGCCTATTTTACACAAGAAACACATTTATTTATATCATACAGAATTCCCAAATGATAATCTCCATGGCCAGACACATTACACACCTTGCACAGGCTACAATACTGCCTAAGCTGAAACTACAGAGCGGTAAATCAAATTGATACCCAAAATATCAGCTATGCAGCATAATGCGATTTCTTATGCTATATATTCTTTTATTAAACCTTGAAGGTGGGTAAGATATTTACTTTAATCATTTTAATAATAGAAAATAAGTCAAAGAGTTATTATCATTTTCTACATAAATCAATATCCAATAGAAATAATTGAAAACACACTGCATGAACAATTTCAAAATTAACCTAAAACACACCAAAATGTGTAAATCGATGGACACAGTGATGTAGTCCCTTAATTCTTTCTTCTCTGGTAGTAAGAGCCAGAGGAATGCAGTCATAGACTGCCCGATTTTCACAGTGCACTCACAATAACGGAGTGAGGTCTTGACTCAATGAAAAGCAGAAATGAGGTCTGTGATGGACATTATTGGTATAGCATAGTGAATGGGAGGCCCTTGTTTCCAACTTCATTGTGGCAGAGTACAATACAGAACGATGTCTAAATCATTAACATATTTAATGAAAATATAGTTTTCAGTGAAGAAAGTAACCAAATTTGAAATACGTTTGCAATTTAGAAGATGCGCCAATATTCATTTTCAAATTAATTGTTTCAGAAGACACAGCAATGCATCTTTACCATTTCGATTTTTGAACTAATGTAAAATTTATTCTCCACTTTTAATTTTAATGTCTCATATTCTAGAAATAGCTTAGACAAAGTCTTTGAGACATTGTTCATTTAACAGATCATTGCACATCCACTTTGAAGCATATCTAGCCCACTAATCTGCATGTTGGTTTTGTCACCCATTTCTTTGAACGTCAGTTTCAGTCAGTAAGAAATGAGAGAATGGGGGCAATGATCAAAATAATTATTTCTTATGGGAATAATCATGGCAGCTATTATCTTACCACAAACGTTGCTATCCATCAAAAATGGTTGGGAGGGAGGAATCTGGATTTTAGTGCCAGATTTTAATTGAGTAATGACATTTTCTGACAGTTGAAAGTCAGGTTCTTTATTCTAAGATGGCTACATTCAACTGGTTATGAGCCCTCCCTTACCTGAGATGATGTGTGTACATCATACAGTAGCACTTAGTGATGGAAGGTCAGCCCTAATTCATGCTTTATTCTAAGTGTCTTTCATGCACTAAGGCAATCTTTTTTTTTGATATGCCTTCCAAGTTTAGAAAGGAAGATCAAAACTATTTTTTCAACACTTTGGGGCATAATGACAGTTCTTTTAAAGTTGTCTGACAAACTCGGCTTTATTCATGCAAGTATATGCCATACAGATTCTGTGGACATGCCAAAGCTGTTATTTGAAATGAATCGATTTTCACAGAAGATTGACAGGATCAAACCAAAAGATAGAGCATGGGTTCCCATTTCCATTTTATTCCCTGAAGACAAGATAGTTTGGGAAATTATTCTGCTTAGCTCTTAAATGAAATGAGTACTGTGAAGAGAATGCTAAGTATGCCAAAGTACTTTGGGGATACCTGGGCTCCTTTCTAGAGCAGAGTAGGGTACTGCCAACCCATGAGTAGTCTGTTCTTATCACATGAAGAAAATGTGAGAGCCTGCTGTGATTCTCTCTCTCTCTCTCTCTCTCTCTCTCTCTCTCTCTCTCTCTCTCTCTCTGTCTGTCTGTCTCTGTCTCTCTCTACCTCCCTTCCTCCATTCTTCCCTCTCTTCCATGTGTGTGTTTGTATGTGTGCATGCTTGTGTGTGTGCATGTGTGTATGTTTGTGACAGGAAGTAGTTTTTACAATCCACTAAGCACAGTGATTGACAGACCATAATAGGTGCATAAGAGTTATTGGGTTTTGTTTTCATTATTAATTTTTTGAAAACATGAAGGAGATCTCCTATCTTGAGAATGTAGCAAATCACTACTAATTACTAAAGCCTTGCTAGTTACACATTATACAAGTCATGGTATCCTTTACTTCACTTCATTACCCTTCCTGGGTTAATCATTTCCTAGCTAGGACCTGAGTTAAATTTGCAAAAATGAAATAACATCTTAGTATTTATATAAAGTGGCCTGGCTCTACCTATGCTCTTTCTGCGTATGCTCTGTCTCCATGAAGAGAGTAGCAATGGTGTGAAGGGCTATGTCTGAGTTGTCAGGAATCAGTTGAGTTTTGCCCCTGAGTCCCACACTGATCACTAAATCAAACTTCCCCCTCTGTACATTCTCACCTTGGTTTCTAATTCAAGGATAGGAGCTACATGTGGATCATCTTACTTTGTGATAAAAGAATAACTCTGAATATGACCCTGGTTCTGCAACCTTATTCGTATTGTCATTACTCCATACATTTCTTCATTTTCTTCTCTCAACATCCTTCCTATACAGGCAACACCTTCTCCTAATACACTCCCCTCCTATTTATCTAATTACTTGAATTCATTTTAGAAAACATTTACTAAAGGCAGAAGGAAATTATAAAGCCTTGTTATCATTTTCAAGGAGTTAGAAATGCAAATAAATAAGATGATACACAGCTATGAAACAGACAGTAGTCCTGCTTCTCTTCTGAGTCTACTACATAGGCATCTGCCTCAGACTCTTATAATCTTCAGTTCCTTGCTGTTATGATAACTTCAGAGACATGTATCTGCCTAACATCTAATCATTTCAAGTTAATCCCCTAAATTCCGTTTTCCATTGACAATAGCTGCAGTTCAGGTGCTCAAATCTACATTTGGCAAGTGAATGCCACATTGGCCAGCAGAGACTAGACCCATCAAAACAGGATGATAGAAGAATCTGTGTATTGTACTATATTTTCCATTAGGGGAATGATTTTCCTTTTTAAAATTTTCCAGTTTTTCTCTGAAATACACAAAATGCAAACAGATCAGGAAATGTGAATGACATAGAAATATGAACACTAGGGATATTTTAGTAAAGATTTGATTAGATAGGTTTTTGATGATACATTTACTAGTAATTCTTGGGTGGAGTCTTACTGGTTATGATGACAATATTATTGTAGATAACTACTGTGAAATTTAGAAATGATATGTAAGCAAGATTTCAGAGTCTTTCTATTACAAGCACATATGTGATTGAGAGCTAGAGACAGAGACAGAAAGACAGACAGACAGACAGACAGTCAGACAAGGACATGGAAAAGGAAGGTATTGATCATGATGATGTCTCATTCATTCCATCAAAGTATTTCCTTCAAAGAATCTAGCATATGCCTTCATATGAATAAGTCAATACCAATGTCCCAAACATAAATAAGGTTCAACAGCTTTGTTTGATTTGACAAACTGTACATCTGAATACAAAATAAGAGTTATTTGAGAAGAGGGAAGGAGATATTTAACACAGTATGAAATTACTCAAGATATAGGGACAATTGCATTTCTAACAAACAAAATCCATATTAAAATTGCTGCACCTCATCTACCCTGAACTTTGCCCTGATGCTATTGAGTCAAATAATTCTTCACAGAGTACATATAGTGCATAGACTTTGTCATTAAGAATTGTTTGCATATAACTCTGTCTGGTGTCCACTTCAGCTGCTCCACAATACAATGATCACACACTTGTCCTGACCAGCATTAATGAGCTTTCAGGTGAATTAGACATTGTTATGTTTTCACTTTGGCTGTGCACTTAGTAAAATCGACAGCGCTGAAAACAGCAATTCAGACACCGTCTTTGATGCTCACATCCTCATGCAGACTCCCATTAAATAGGATGATCTGCACCCAGAAAAACATGCACTTTATCGAAAGGGTAGTTCTTGCCTCCCATGGGTTTCACACACTGCAGAAACCTAATGGGGGAAAATGTATCTTGACAGACATAGGACTTAATTCATGGTTTTTTTTTTTTTGCTGTTACCCTGTGTATTCAAAACCTATCACTATCTAGGGTCTCTTTTGCCATTCAAGGTCAGGAAACTTCCTTATGGACTGACTCATATACAAGAATTGAACGTACCTGGGAGATTGCAGCTGCTACCACTTTTATTCTTTGCTTCTAATTATTGACAGATGCAATCTAATTAAACCCACCAGGTGTCTTCCCTCAGGTTAGAGAACCTTGTAGAATCCCTTGCTAAGGGAACAACGGAATGCCAAATATGTAATGAACCCTTCACGAGGAGCTTGATAGGTAGGCTTTTTAAGATGTTTTTCATCATGATAATAGAAGAAATGAGAACAAGTTAGCTGAAATTGTGTAGGCAGTGACATATGCGATTATTCTGTCAATTTTTTGCTCAGGAGCACATTTATTGCTGCATAGTTTTTTCCCCCTTAATCTAACTGAAAATACTATTTACTTGTTATACTAAATATAGCAATAAAACTTATAAAATACCATGTGTTATTTTTCAAATTGTCACACTATTTTTCTTTTTCTTTCTCCAGGATAATCCTGTAATAATTAGTACTTAGACTATGCAGAAATACAATGTTATTTTAAAGTTTCTATTATTTTGGGGAGGGCTGAATTATCTTAGTATTTTTGAAAATAATGCAAAAGTATTTCTTTTTGTGAAATAATGGCTCTGTGTGTGCTTTGTGTGTGTGTGTGTATGGTGTTTGTGATTTGTGTATGGGAATTAGTGTGGGCATGTACAGGTGAGGGACAGAGGACAAGGCTCAGGAGTCCTTTGACCCGTTTTCTTCTATCTTGGGTCCAGGGGTCATACTCAGGTCATTGGGCTTGCAAGACAAATGCTTTTATAAGCAGAACCATCTTTCCTAACTGAACTTACTTTTTCAAAACCTATTTCCAAGTCACTTAGAATATATGTAGTACTTTAAGGAAAGACTTTATTATTGATAGTAAATTCCTTGCAGACGAATAGGGATTGGATAATTTATTAGAAAAATCTTTGGAAATATCAGTAAGAATTGTAAATAACTTTTCAATAGTTCCTAATAAAGACCAAAATTATTGATTTTCAGATGTCAATGCCTCAGTGGGATCTTAAGTTATCTGGATCATTGATTAATTTGGTATATACAAAACATTATTTGTATACTTAGCATTTTTACATTAGTCTTATAATCACAATTCCTAGATGCATTTGACAGTAAAACATTATTTATAATCTCAGAGGAATAAAATTAGAAATATTAATCGTATTAGATTCAATGAATTTATCTGTGAATTTTAAAATAATATTACTTCTCATTTCCTGTGATAAATGTTTCATTTCCTTTATAACACAAAATATTGCCTCTGAAATTATGACAATAATATTAAAACAATACATTTAAATGTATACACACAGGTTTTAAAGGTAATTTTTATGATTTATCATAAAATAACTTTTCTATTACAATCTGAGTATTCATAGATATTATAAAATGATTATATAGATGACTAATTTTCATGAAAGCAATTTAATAAAAGCTTGGAGAAATATAGAATACATATTATGAAGAATTAGACCATTTATAGTCAAACATTAAATCAGATTTTCCTATGTTGATGAAAAATCTCTTCAATGAATGGATTTTTATATTATAATAAATAATTTATTTTCTTTCTATTGGCAAAATTAGACAACACAAAATGTATTTAAATAATATTGAGCTTCTTTAATAATATATTAATTTCTAATTCGCATGAAAATATTATGACGGAATACCCATAAATTGCCTTCATTTTAATATTAGCATATTTTATATCAACTTTTAATATTGTGCATAGACTAACAAATGGTTTAAATTAGTTTTATGATTGGTATTGGTAAGAACAATGAGAATAGTATATTTCTTTTCATCTTCAAGCTTATCAATGGATTTAGTATAAAACTTTAGCCTTTGTAACTGACATTCGACTGGCATTTCTTAGCTTAAATTCTCAAAGACTGAACTGAAAAAGTTGCTAATACACTGTGGTAAACTACACCTCTTATTTATACTAGATACTACTACTTCTCCAGAAAGAATACAATATAATCCAAATAGTCATCCAAACAAATATTCTCTGGGATTCCATTTTTGTTATTTCTAGACATTCTTAATGATCTGGCTGGGTTATGCTTTCATCGCTTCTTCCCTGTACTTGCAAAGATACACACAAGGCTGCAATAACTAGTTTAAAGTAATAACACACCAAGTATAGCTGCAGGCTACAGTTTCAGCTGACACAAATCATCTTTCACTGGACACACTTTATAGTCTCTAACCCAAGATGAGCTGGCCAAAAAGTTAGCGTTTGCCAAACTGCAGCACCATTTATATATTGTCATAAACTGGCAGCCAGGAACAAGAGGTTTTGACACTTTACAATAGTGGATGGAGGATATAGTTAAAATTCGTAAACTATATTTCTAAACCAAATCAGTTTAGACAGTGAACCCTATGAGTAAAGGCTATAGGTATTCTTTTTTCTTATTGGTTCCTGAGATTTTTTTGGCTGAGAGCTAATATAGACTCAATAGTTCCTTGAAAATAGTACATTTGTCTTTAATATGGGAAAATTGGTACTAGTAATATAATTTTAAAAATATAGAAAAATGTATCTGATTTTTTAATACTTCCAACCAACAGTACCCACAACATCATATTCTGTAACCTAAGCTGATAGCAAAACAAGGCATGAAAATTTCTTTGTAGGATGAAACATTCCTGAAACTTCAATAGTGAAAGTCATTACTTTGCATGTTAATTAAATGTTAAACACAAAGTGTGTAAAACAGGTTTGATTTTTGTTGATCTACTGTTTGATTTTTGTATCTAAACTGTTATATCAATAAAATTATGATTAATCAAATAACTCTGTATTACTATAAAAGGATTGTAAAGTTTTGATTTAATTATGTCATTCCAGATAAATGAATAATGTAAAATGTGTCTTCAGAAGTTACAAAGACTTTAAATAGTTTGCTATAGGAAGCTTTAATTTTAAGAACACTTGTATGTAATAAGATGCTTATTTCCATAATTTCATAGGAAATATGAAACACAGATTCTTCTGGTATTATAAATAGTTGAAGTAGATTCTACTGATACTTTGATTCCTATGACTTTTTAAAGAATATTAGGTTATTGAAATAAAAATACACAAAAGAAAATTTTGGAAGAAACTTGCAACTATGACTTTATTTTCCAAACTCAACATCCATACCCTTTAACATCAGGAAAAGTTATACTAATCTATATTTAAATTACTTTTATAGATGAAGTATATTGCAAATTTACAGCAGAAAAGATCATTCAAAATATCTCTGTAGTAGTTTATTTCACTACCTTGTATCACTTGGATACATGAAACCCATACAGCTCACAGTTTCAGCAATGGACATAAGTAAGACTTCTCTATTTGTACATATATTTGTTCATATATGTATATATATGAACAGTCGCTATGAGAAGCATTTCTCTATAGTTAGCAAGAATGTGTGGATTGATTGGGCGTTGATATGGTTGAAGATTTAGGATTTCTTATCAGAAATCATGACAATAATCTTGTTGCCTTCAATCTTTGTATCCAGTAAAATCACCATCTTTGGAGTAAGGCATAGAAGAATTATTTTAAGAGTAATGAAGGCATATATAATACCAATCACTTTTAAAGAATGACTACAGTACACTAGAAGATCCTACATAACATGAAGTAGTTCTGCATTATCCTTATTTTCACAACAAGATGAAACACGCCTGTTTCATGTTCGTGATAATTCCCTTATGGATTTCAAAAATTTGGAAAACACATGAACTCTGTTTAGAAAGGAAAATATGTACAACTAGAAGTTATTCCCAAGTTTCAATGTATTTGCATACAAAATTGGTTCTCTCATACAATTTTAAACATGCAATTATTGTTTAAACCACACAACAATTGATGAATCCTAACTTTCAAATTACCTGCAAAGAAATCTAAGGTATTGGTGGTGAATATCATTGGGTTACATTTCATTAAGATACTAAACAGCTCATTTCTATACTCATCCACATGTAGAACTAGCAGGATTACACCTTACAGTAGTCTCTGTATTTATCTCCACAGTAATGACTAAGTTGCAGAGAACGATCTTTTGTTAACTACAAAGCCAGGACAGGAGTTCAAAGATGAAAATCAATAAGCCTACTTTCAGAATTTTTGAATAAGTTGCTATTACTGATATATATATCAAATATATGTATATATGATATATATAAAAGTATACACACACACACACACATATATATATATATATATATATAAGATTTAAGTCTCCATTTTATGAGATAATTCTTCCTCCAATCTTCCATCCCTCTGCAATTCTACAAGATAAAATAAAGGCTCTAGGTAACATGTAATGTACAAAATAATATAAGAAGTTGTTATATATTAGAGCAAAGAGACACAAGCTTTGAGATAAATGTTTCACTTAAAATTGTCCATTTTCTTGTTATTAGGTCCTATTTTTCTCCCAGTGTTTTCTATTCTACTTAATTCGTTTTTCTAGACTCCAGTCAGAATAGGCTGGTTTCTTGTCTTTGCCTCTTTTGCAGCTTTCTTTTCTCATCCATTTTCATTCTGCATCTTAGATTGCATCTTGCATTAATACCTATTCTAAGTATTTTTCATTTAGCACGTTAATCTTTGTCCTTTGGGATAAAAAACTTCTATTTTTACTGCTTTATGAGACTGACTGATTATATTAGTTAAGGGTTGAATACATACATTAAAATAAAATAGGTAAATATCAAAACTGTATTGAAATGTTTTCTATTCTAATAATCCATTGCTGATACTATTTATTGATGTGTTCCAATGTGACTAAACATTCAATCTGTTATATTATCCTTCAGGCTTCTGGAGTACTTGTGGATATGTTCTTAAAGCTTAATAAATTTGCCTGTCCTTCTAAATCAGTAATATATAACATTGGCATGTAAACTTTAGTTAGCAGGTCATCAGTTCTTATTTGTTTCCGTGAGTGATTTATTACCAGCTATAAATAGTTTAACATTAAAACAAACATTATTTCCCTTTACTTACCAATATTCATATAAAGTCACTCATATTTGATCAATGGCAACAGATTTTAAACAACGTTAGAACCTCAGAATTTTAGGTTTGGAAATATGCTGTCTTATAGTACATCTTAATGTATAAGATCAAAAAATCAAACAAATTACACAAGTAAAGAGTCACATCACAAATAGTAATATCACAAGTGCACCATGCTTCATTACATTCCCAATGTATCTTTCTGACTTATTTTTAAATATATTAAAATATAGTTTTATTCTGAAAAAGACAAATGTAAAATGGATTGGTATTTTAATGGCTTAAAATACCACCTTAAAAATTGCCTACCTTTCTGCTGTCTTGAGGGTTGTTTCTCCCCATTTCTCTCTGTTAAACTAAATTTGATCTTGCCTAAAGGTGTGAGTATACTTATATGTGCAGGGAATTCAATAATTCATATTTTTGACATTCAGACATTATATGACCCAGTGAATATTCTTAATTAGTTGGGGAAGGAAGCATCTGTATGGATTCGCAAATTATTTTAAACATGCCTTTAAATATTTTAAATTAGAGCTTCCAATTAAAATTGTACATGTCACATTGTCTCATTTAATTCCACTGTTCTTTTTAGAAAGCAGAGCCTCAGCTGAACAAGGCTCATTGATGTGAGCGGGGCTCAATTAGTTTCTGATGTTCTGCCAAATTGCCTCATTACCTGTCATGCAAACACCACTGACACTTCTAAAGTTGAGCTCTTTGCATCTATATTATTCTCTTTAGACGAAAAATAATTATTCTTGCTAGAGTAGTAAAAATAAGCATTTTTCTAATAAAGAGTAAACCAATATGTTTGCAATATAAATAATAGGGAAAAGTGATGATGAGGCCTATAAATAAGTGTGTGTGAACACGGATATGCACACACACACACACACACATTTGTATGCAGGATGCTTTTCATGTCATATGCATTGCAGGTTTGCTATAATTGTTTTGTCTACTGGGATTTGCTATTTCTAAAATTGTATTGACCATGAGAGCAGCTAAGAGTTGTCCGTTCTGCATCTATTTGAATTTGCTATGTACTTTACCTTAGAATCAGGAAATCTGCAGCTAAATACTCCTCTCTGCAACAGAGGGCTTAAAATGACTTAAACTGAACCTAGGCTACTTTCTGGAAGAGGAAGTACAACTCCCTCATGCAATCTTTTACCACCTATCAAAACATTGACCCCAGGTCAAGAAACCTTTGGTTTTTAACCTTTGAATTTCTAGTCACTAAAACATTTTCACTGTCCCCCTTTCCATTCCTTGCCTGTTTCACAGTGAAACAGTAGAGAAAATGAGGATATATTTGAGTGACGGTGTTTTCGAAGTTGGTCTGTAGACCTCTACTAAAGCAGAGTCCTATTTTCCTTTTTGAATGGCTGGCAGAAGAGCATTTAGGAAATCCCTTGTCTCATACAACATTAAATGTAAAAAAATCCACTGTTGCCTTGGTTACAAACCTGGGGTAATTATTAGGCAATTGGACCATCCGAGTTTCTATCCCACTCATTTTATGTTGGTTTTATGATACATTCATTAATAGTTACTAGTGTTTATAAAAAATGTGAATCATCCAGAGTCTACAAACACGGGACAATAAGGCTTACAGGATAAAGACAATCTGTTCAGGTGTTGCAGGGTCCATGCCCTTAGCAAGTGCCACTGGGTAATTTGATTACAGCACTTTCTCTCCTCCTCATAAGGAGGATTTTGAACATAATAATAGTGAGTACTAGCTTCACTTCATTCCGTGTGACATGGAATATCCTTTATCCTTCCACAACCTCAAATGAGTGGTTGTGAAATGAACCATTCTCCACTGTCCCCAAATGGAGATTAAGTTGCACAAGTGTTAACATCGACACAAACCAATGTTTTTCCCCTTAATTTAATCTCAAGATTAGACTTACTTTTAATTTTCAATCAAAATTAATATTGTGCTTATTAACCCTTCTATTTATGAGATCAAGGCATAAAATTCAACATAATTATTACACTTTCCTAACTTAATAGTTCCCAAAGTTGTATTTATACATCTCAGCTGTCTTATCAGATATTTGTCATATTGCATATTGAGTTAAAGTTTGAAAGTTCTGAATTCCATGAGTTTATTAAAAAAGGTTTAGTGGTGCTTTTTCTTGTTGATTGTTTTTAATCTTCAATGTATTTGAGAGCTGTTAAGCTAACACCAATATTTCACTTACAAATGATTTTAGGTTACTTAATAGTTAGGTCACAGGACCTATACTGGTGAATACTTATTCTTTATTTTAAATAAATCCATTTATTTATTTTACACCCCAACAGCAGTTTCCTCTCCCTCCTTTCATTCCTTGAACTCTGCCTAATGTCTTTCTGTGTATCTGCTTCTGTTTCCATCTCAGGTAGGACGATAATTAAATATCTTGGTACCTCTCAATTTCGTCTGGATATTTACTGACCCATCTCCACAGTGTCATAAGAAGAATGCAGAGCCAGTTTCTATTGACCACAATTGTTTTTAAACTTTGTTTGTGTGTTATGCTGACATGGGTCTTTCACAAGTGCTTAGGCTTGACTGTCATCCCAAGAAATGCTCTAATTTCCCAACTCATTGGCAGAAGGTGGGAAGAGGAATGTTCTCTGCTGTTGTTTCCATAAAGCTTCAGATATGATTCTAACTTTCTGCCTGTCCTGCCACATGATTTTGAATCTCAGGGTCTCTGTGAGAAACATGATTGGGAACACATAAAATAGTTTTAAAGTGTCACTTCATTCATCTCCTTCTCTCTTTGACATCGAGAATAGCCTCAATGCTTCTCCTGTGACAGAGAATAAAAAATAGTTCAGCTATCTGAATTATCATTTTGCGACAGGTGATTTTTGGAGGTTTTTAATTCAGGGTCTCTCAATATTGGCATTGTTGATATATTGGCAATGATAATTCTTCATAGAAAAATGTATTATATGCATTTTAATGACATCTGGGACATATACCTACCAGATATGAGTTCTATACTCCCACCCATGAAACACAAAATGTCTTCACTACTTTAAAATACCAGCAATGAGGCAAAATTTCCCCCCTCCTCATTGAAAACCACTTATCTATTGCTAATACTAGTGTTTTAATGGTATGTTTTATTATTTTAAAATTGTCACCGGAATACAGGATTTTTGTTTCATTGTCAAAAGTAAATTCCTACTTCAGACAATGAGAACTGAGGTTGTGAGTTTCAGTTTGATGTGTCTGTTCTTCTCACTATAGAGCAGGCTTCATTTTAAAACTGGTCTATGAATAGGTAACTAACCATTATTCCTCCTATCCCTTCATTTACAGAGAGATACTTGATGCAATTTCATCCTGGCACTTTTGCCCTTTGTGTCATTACTATGCCACAAGGCTTGGCAACTTTTATGATCTAGAGATGGTGGAAAGTAGGATTAGAAGTTACAGTGTCACATTTATAGCTGATTAGAATCACATTTGTAGGTGATTTCAGAACCAAGATGTGTTGGCCATTGAATTATTTTTAATTATTTTATTTTTGGATAATAGAAAACATGGTGGTAACTGTTAGAATCATAAAGATCTTTTAATAGAGAACTCTATTTTACATGTTGAGAGACAGTAACTTACATGATTTAAGTGACTTATCAGTGTCTCTCATGACATGCCTCAGTCCATTTGTCATTTTATTGTACTTTACTGTCTTTTCTAATACTCTAAAAATCATATATCGTGTCATGTAATTGCAAAAGAAAAAGCAAGTGACAGAAAATCTCAATATTGCAGTATTTATTACATATGTAGGCAATTAGGGGATTGTCCATGTTTATATTTGTCTCTATTGAAACTTTACAGACAGCTTTATGAATCATCATTTATGGATAGAGTGCTGAATATACACCCAGAGAGCTAAGCTAGAGCTAATCAAGGATTTCAAAATTCTGTCCAATCTCCTATTGATAGTATTTGAACTGAACTTGCTTTTTGAATAAGGTGAATTGCAAGGAAATAATAATGATAATGAAGTCCTCTTCCTACAGAAGAGACTTAATGTAATATGATGCAATTTTAATATAGTCTTGCTATTTTTCCCTTACCTGCCTCTTAAGTGCATTGCCAATATTCAGAGTATATTTCAAATTATTAATTAACACTGGTCTACATTTTCAGCTGTACCATCTGTTTTCTGTCTTGGAATAATTTCACTGCACCTAACACCACTTACTCAAGCAAGCAGAGGATGGTTCATTTCTTCACTCAGAACAAGTTGCCACAAGATCTCCAGGGATTTTTATCAGTTTTATACTTGATCCGTAATTGCGTGTCCCTCAGACTCTTGGTGTCAACTCCAACGCCATTTAATTTTCAGTTAGTTTCAGAAAATATTTGCCTCATAGTTTCTTTGCCTATTATCATCTTCCCCCTTTTTTGTTTTCTTTTCTTTGTAACTACAGAGCCAAACATGCATGCTTATTTCATCTTAAAATCTGTGCAGCTTAACCACAAACCAAGAATGCACGAGTCATGTCACATAATAAATCCCAACACACTAAAGAAATAAAAAAAACTATGTATCTTTTAAGTTGGATATATTTAGCTCAATACCTCTTTATTCATTGAAATCTTATATCACTGTACTTATTGATATAATAAATTGAATATGACAAATGACCTTATTGTATACAGTAAAAATGAATGATTTCCTAAGTACATGGAATCCTTTTCTAGTAGAGGCCCAAAAGTCTGCTTCACTCCTAATATTTTACTTCAGGTTCAGGAACACAGTGGGTGTGAATAATCCATGATATATTATGAAATGATGGCACTTTCCTCAGGATAGACCTCAAGTAAAATATTTCAGAATGTATATAGTCAACTGGATAACTTGGAGATTTTTTTCTTACTAATGTAATTTAACATCATGCTTCAGGAAAAAAAAGGGTACTGGGAAAATTTCATGAATTTTCATACTTTTAGAAAATATGCAATAAATTATGAGTAAGAGGATCTCTTTTCATCAAATTAGCTGGGTAAAGCTTGTTGATTTCCAAGAGGTTAATATTCCATTTCTAGCCTCCATGAAGATACCATGTTATATTGCTGAACAGAGAAACTGGGAATAGAAGTGAAATTCAGCTCTCGTTGGGTAGATGAATAGGTACATAGAAGACTTAGAAAGAACTGAGGTTGTGTGTTCCACAGTTCAACTGCAAGGGAAGTGGACTGATGGGAGAGTCCTGTGTATATGTCAATAAAGCACTTTTGGCCAATAGGAAAGCAAGATAGGTGGGACTAGGAGTCTAGGAGGATTCTGGGACATGTACTGAAGAAGCTGGTCACCATGTGACTCCCCGGAGGAACAGAAGTGTCAGGAGTGTGTCCTACCAAAGATAAGTTCTTCTAAAATATATATGAGTAATTATCGGTTAATAATCAAGTCAGACCTAGCCGATAAGAAACCAAGCAAATGGCCAACAGCTTCATAAGTAATATAGTGTCTTGTGTGTTATTTGGGGGTTCAGACAGCTCGGCAGGGTCCAGGTGGCTGGCAGGGAAGGTAACATGTTAAAGTGGACTACTGAAGGAAATTCTTCTTGGAGAAGTCCTTCAGATACCATTTAAATGTCAGACACTATTCTCAGATTTAATCCACTTGTAAGGTTTCTGCATGAGTCATAGACACAGTAAAGTTTGAGGGGGCACTGAGTCATAGAGTCACTCCATTCTAAGGCAGCCAGCGTTTCTGCAAAAGAATCTATTGAAATTTGATCTCTTTGATCTCATCAATTTATTGGTGCTCTGGTCCACAACTTTTCTTGGCAATACTGTACAGAAACCAAGTGTCAAACAAAGAGATGTGTTCTTAAAATCCATCTCTTAGGTCGATGTGTGCATGGCTCTGCTCTGATTCTGTGAGTTTCCCCCACTGAACAATTAAGAGATTAAGACTCAAAGCTGTTAGGTGAGAAAATTTTCTTTTATTTATGACCCAGTGGGAAAAGAGAGGGCTCTAATTTAGTGATTTTCCCCTCTGTGCTTTTTGTTCACCTTTTGTAAAGCAGCCAAAATTTCTCCACAGTCTGGAGCAGAGTGTGTGGAAACTTCAGGTAGCTGAAACGGATGTTAATGGGGTAGAGTTGATGACTATTTCTGGCTGGCAGAGCAGTCGTGACAGGGTCAGCCAAGTCATGCACGGCTGCAGTAAGTGTTCTGTCCCTGGCAGTAAGGAGACAAGGGTAAGGACGCAAAGGTTAGTTAAGTCCTCTTTTTCTGATTCCATGGGTAGCTTCCTACTCTAGACATCAACTTACTTCTTCCTTCCTTCCTTCCTTCTTTCCTTTTTTTGTTCCATTCTGGAGCCATCACAAAATCAAGTCACTCTTTCTCCACTTTTGTATGGCCTCCTTTCTTCTTACAGTGACATTATTTACACTACTGAAATGGCCTAACTCATAGCTTTTCTGTAGTGCTATTATCTAAAAATAACTTATAGCCACTGAGAGACAAAGTTGAACTTGTTGAACTTTGTTCATTTGAAATTAAGGACTCTATACTTGGGATCAAAATGACTATAGATTAGTGTAGTTTAGAGTATTAAGTAGATATTTTAGGTAAAGTTTATGCTGAACTTCTTTTCTGATTATAATATGGCACTGTTATTTCATATCTCCATGTCCAAGTTTTCCTAAGGTTTTCAGTCCCAGTACTATATGCAATACTCCAGCTGCTATACAAAAACTGCATTCATAAAAATCAACAAGGTTCAGAGATTTCTACTTTTCAAGTTCATGGATTATTTCCCATGTTGCTTTTTGTCTGTAGGGTTTGCACTGTGCTGCACTTTTTAGATGAATGGGTTTTCTGTTTCACGTTTGCCAGCATTGTTGGTTTGAATCCATGATCTACTTCTGACAATATTTTTTCTCTTTTTAAAGTACTTCTCTTAAATCTTAACTTTGCCTCTTTTTTTGCCCAGATTGTATCATTTTTCTCAGAACCTAACAAAATGGTAGAGATACTGAAAAAGTGGCACCACACACTTCTTGGCTCTGTCACATTTTGGCAAGGAATATAAAGTCTCTGAGATTTTGATTTGAATTAGTTATTTGGAAGTGTCATATAACACAAGAGGTAAAATTATGATGTTTAAATACCAGGCATGGAGTATAATATTGGCCCCAATAAAATATCACTTCAGGAACTCTAACATGTACTGAGTACTAAGGCTATCCAAAAAAGCAAAGGTTTTCTGTACACTAACAAAATTCACATGACAGTGTCTGAGACTCAAATCACGAAGAAAAAAAGGTGGTTATATTTCATTTGATAGAAGACTGTGTCAATGTTCGGTAATGGGGGGCATCAGGCCTTAGCGTATAGCTCCCTTCACCTCATACAGAAGGCAGATGGAAGCACAGTCCCTTGTGGAGATGATAATGCAGTTGTATGTGGCATAGTAGTATACATTACAAGTAGAGACATGGTTTCATGCCATTTTAGCTTTGGGGATAAGGATGACCTAGAATTTGCCTATCACCTTTCAGGGACAGTGAGATTAATTGCTGACAAAACAACACATTTCTTACTGTTATCCATCACTGTTTTCCACTTCCATTGTGCTTAGTATGAATCGCTGTGTGTAGCTTTGGAAGGCCATGTTCTCTCTTGTATTTGAAACTGAAAATGTCTCATAAAAATCTGACTAGGAGAGGAAATGTAGGAGCCTTGTAGAAGTCACTTTTATGCTTGTAGAGATTATAAAGCCTGGTTTGGTTGGCACGTAAAATGAAATAAAAAACGAATGTGTATGTTTTAAAAAAGGATAACATATTGTAGATATTGACATTAAAATACTTGTATATAAAAGTCTATTTAGACTCATCCCTTGTAAAGGTGTGAGGTAAAGGGAACAGACCATCTTAGGCAGGCTGTTAGAAAAGTATTTCATAAGCAAACTACATATGTTAAAAGGACAGCACTCAGGATGGTTTCTTCTAGTGTCATCATTTGCCTGCGAATCTCAAGATTCCATTGTTTTTTTCTGCTGAATAGTACTCCATTGTGTAAATGTACCACATTACAGTCACAAAAAGAGAAACATGGCATGTACTCTCTCACATATGGATTTTAGACATAGATCTGGGGAGTGCCAGCCTACAATCCCATGGCCAGAGAGTCTGGGAAACAGAACCTTCATTTAGTGGCTGATCGAAGAAGAGGCAGACTCCCTCAGTTAAGTACTGAGCTGAACTCAAGAAAGCCAGTAACAGAGAGGGACGACTGATGACCAAAGGGATTAAGACTGGGCTGGTTTAACCCCCAGAAACAGCTGACCTGACAAAGGTTAACTCTTCAATCCCAGGTATCAGCCTGGGAATCCAGCATGGGACTGATCAAGACCCCCCTGAATGTGAGTGTCAGTGAGGAGGCCTAAGTAATCTATTGACCCTTGGGCAGCAGATCAGTACCCATCCCGAGTATACACACGGACTTTGGACTCCCATCCAACAATGAGAGCTGCACTCTCACCCTGAACTCTTGGGGAAGGGTCTAAGCCCTGCCCTGGATGAAATGACAGACTATGGACACCCCCATGGAGGGCCTCACCCTCCCTGGGGAAATGAGGAGGTAATGGGGGGGGGTTGGAGGGAGGGCACGGGAGGAGGGGAGGAAAAGGGAGAGGGACCTGGAACTGACTTGTGAAGCAACCTTGTTTCTTATCTAAATTTAAACTGAAAAATAAAAATAAATTAATAAATAAAAAGGACAGCACTCTACACCCTTTTGGGATGTGATATATACTTTAATTAATGTACAAATAAAGATTAAAATTAGACAGTGCTCCAATTTAATATGTTATAAAGTCAATGAAGACATTCAAAAACCAAGCCAAGGGTTGGGAGGTGGTTTGTTTGGTAATCTGACTTGCCTTGCCAACAAGAGGACTAGTGTGTGAACCCCAGAAACCATATTTTAAAAGCCAGCAGTCAGCAATCAGTGAAGAAAGGCGAAAAGTCTGAGTGCTTCTAGTCCCTGATCTCAAGTTGCAGAGATAAATATATTGTCAGACTTTCCAGTCTCATCTATTTAGTGAGTTTGAGGCTGGGGTGGCCGCAAGGACGATGGACAGAGAGACAGAGGGATGTTTGGTCACATTGTGAACCCTGTGTTTGAATTTGCATTAAGTAATTAAAATTAACCTTGGGTCAGCCAGCTGGGTTGGTAGCAAGTTGACAGAAAGTAATCATATAGCTTCTTCAGGGGGCATCCAGGATAGAAGGGAAAGAGGGAGGGGCATTGGCCTGAGGCCAGACACAGAGCAAGCAGTGAAAGCATACAGAAAGAAAGAAAAGGTGAATAGCCCAAGGCAAAATGCAGATGAATAGAAACAGGTTAAATTAAGTTGAAATAGCTAGTGGGACATGCCTAAGCTAAGGCCAAGAGTTCATAATTAATAATAATCTCCATATCTTTATTTGGGAGCTTATAGCATGATAAATAAAAGACCCAAAGATTATATTGGGGGTTCAAGCTTCAAGCTGAAGATGAGAAAATCAAAGCAGCCAAGCCAGTAGATCTTACCTCTACTTATACTCAGACCAAAGGGGCGATCCTCAGACTGCTCCCAGCTTCATTGCCCTCAGATTCACTCAGACAGCTATGCTCTCCTCAACATGGCTAGAAACAAACTCTTGGACTGAATTCCAGCTCCAAGACCCTGCTCCTGTCTTATATATCTCCCTAGTGCTGGGATTAGTGGCATGTGATCCCAGGTGCTGAGATCACCTTTGTTTAAACTGTTTCTTTTAGGACTGCATCAATTTCAGGTAGTTGGTGTGGCCTTGAAATAACAGAGATCGGTCTACCTCTTAATTGTAAATCCTAGGATAAAAGGTGTGTATCACCACCATCTAATCTCTATAGCTTGAGGCTGGCTTTCCTTTCTGAATCTTCAGGCAAGCTTTAATAAGTCTTAAATAACATATCGCCACAGGAGCTGATTGGTGGCCCAAAGAAAATGTCAACTATGGACACAGAAACCAAGAGACAGACAGACACACAGATTGGGGGTGGGGGAATCCTGTCTCTCCTTTCTCAAGGGAACGAGGAATGGTTCATTAAATGACACCCAAGGTTGTCTGTCCCTTGATATCTACATATACAAGCTCTTGCAATACATGCATATGTGCACACACACACACACATCCCATTCACACATGCACACCCACATACACACACAATCACACAACACACACAACACACAAATACATAATAATTAAAAATAAACATAGAAGTCTGCCTCTTACTAATGTCGTCACCTTATTTAACAGCACATTTTTGTACTGCCAACTTCAAAGAACTACAGGATAGTAAAATGAGGGTGCTTTCATGAAGTTATTTTACTTCAAAACAGTCCTTTTCTGTTCATCCTTATTCTTGACATGTCCCCACACAGGCCTAAGCATCAACTTCTCCGAACCTCTGACTTCGATCAGATGCAGCTGGGATTTTGAGCCTCGCTGAGCATGAGAGAAAATCACCCTTCTGAGGATTGTGTGCTCTCTATACCTCAAAGCCCAAGAGGTACTCCTACAAGAGGGAAAACTGTCTAATGATGCCCCTGTGAGTGTGCAGTTCTGGGGTTGCTGAAGTAGAAAACAGCATTTTTCTTCCTGGGTAGATATTGCATTAACTCTATTATAAAAAAAATAATACAAGCCACCCCTGTCTCAGCCCAAAGACAGACAATGGCACAGAGAAGCAGGGTAGGTGGGGAGGATGTAGGGTCAAAGGCCAGAAAGACATTTCCTGCTGACTATATCTCCCGAATTATCCTTGCCTGCCTAGTACAAGGTTGTTGTTTATAGTTTCTTGATAGATCATGATAAAGCCAAGGCAATACAATATACTTTTAAAATATATAAAACCATTAAAATGTGAGAATATAGACACCTTTAAAACATACACATTGTCTGCGTTAGCACAACACATCTCTGAGCCCTCTCAATGTAATAATATAGACAATCCTACCTTCTGGGGTATTACAAATGTTTCGTGATGATTTTTTTTTCTTTTGTGGCGCTAGATTTGTGCAGATGACAATTCACCCAGGGCCAAGCAGCTTGAATCTATTATGCATCATTGACCCCTGCAAATGTAGTTTCTGGACTTGAGACGGATGTAAACTTCTCTGAAGTCATCTAAGTAACACCAGAAGTCATTAGAATCCCAAACAGGCAGCTCAGACCAAAGTGTTTTTACATTACTTCTGTCTGCATTTGCCAGCCCCACTGTTTCATGGCTGGAGGCATAGGAATAGCAGTCCACAGCACACCCACTTTCAGTGCCCTTCTGCCAGATTCCCATCAAAGTAAATGAAACTTGGGCCACAGTGAGGCGCTCTGACTAGGATCAACTCGCCATGGGTTCATGCACACGCTACCTGAGTGATTTTGTAGGCTGTTCTTTCACAACCAGAATAGCATACCCTGATGGTCTGTCGCACTCTCCATTTCTAGATGTGCAGCTGTTAGACTAAACTTTGAAAGAAGATTTGCTAGGCCTGTCTACTTCTCAAGAGAGAACAGCTCATTCTCTGTAGCTGTTTCTGAAGAAACCCAAGATCTGGAAGTGGATGACCCCTGTTCTGCTACCCCTAATGCATTGCCTTAGTTTCCTGACATTAACTTCATGCATTGATTAACCAGTCAACCTTATGTGCTAATACACACACATAGACACACACACACACACACACAGAGAAAGAGAGAGAGAGAGAGAGAGAGAGACAGACAGACAGACAGACAGACAGATAGACAGACACAGACTCAGAAAGAGAGAGAAATACACACATACTCACATATTGGAGTGTGTAGTTATCAGTTTTTCCATATGTTGTGTTGTTTCTTCTAAAAGTTACCTGCTTATAGGACAAACCAAATAGTGACCCCATAGAAAAGCAAATGCCACATGACTTCAAATGACTGTGACTGCTATGAATGAACTAGAATTCAATAATTTACATAATACTGTAAAAATGTGGTCTTTCAGCTGTTGCTGAAAGCTGTCCCTTGTTTGACATATCTCCCAGTGATCTGAGAATTGAAACAACATAAACTCTAAGTGAAGGGTACAGGCAAAGTCAAAATCAACTGTGGAGATCCTGAGAAAAGGAATAGTATGATTTCGAGGATATTAAATCAAGGTAAAATAGCTGGTCAAACAGCCAATAGGAGTGAATGAAATCAAAACTTCAGTAGACAGGACCTGTGAAATGTCTCAAAGAGGAAACTTTCCTGCTGCCAAGTCATCAAGCTTGATGATAGGAGTTCAATTCTTATGGACCCCATGAGGAAGGGAGACAACCACTCCCCCGAAGATGTCCTATGACCTCCACACATGGGCTTAGTGAGTTCATAACACAGTTCCCCACACAATACACAAGTAAAAAGGAAAGAAAAGGAGAAAGAAAACTAAGTTAGTTATTCATAGTATTCAGGAAGCCAGGATTATAATGAGCTAGGCATAATTTAAATTCTACTCTGAATGATATGTGATTATACACCATCTTAAATACACACAAACAAACAAAAACCTTCCAAAAGAACCCAAACAAGCAAAGCTACAAGCAAATAAAAACAATACGGAGAAAAGCTGAAAAAACTAATACAGTAAGTTCTTAAACACCTGAGGAAGTCTTTGCATTTGGCCTATGCTAATCTTGAATGGACACTTCCTGGATGCTTGTGGATCTATAAACTGATAGATATGCTTAGGAATACAACATGCCATTCATGGAAGAGAAAGTGACTGCTGCATTGATTTTCAAACATGGCATATATAGTATGAAGTTATTTGCTATAACCTGAAATCTTGTGCCATCACCATAAATCTATATTTTAATACTTTAATTCTCACTCTAAACATAAATTTGGTTTATTTGTTAAGTTTGATATTATATAGATAACCCATGAGAGAAGACAACTATTTAGTGACACTAATACATTTGGGACCTTTTCTGCTGTACTTCTAGGTAGGCAGTTTATATGTTTGGAAATCTTTATTTTTTACTACTGTCAGGTAAACTGTTGAAGATGCTGCAGTTTTGATTGTTGTTTATTTTGCTTTATAAGCAAATGCTACATTCACCTACCCTTCTGATAACCAGATTTGCTGACAGTTTAAGGAAAATTAGGGTACACTTAATTTTAAACTTCATTTTATTTTATTTTATTTATTTTCTTTTTAAAATTTTCCTATTTCAAGACAAAAATTCTTTGTGTAAAATCCTGACAATCCTGGAACTCACTCTGTATACAACACTAGATTGAACTCACAAAGATCCACATGCCTCTGCCTGAAGAGTGCTTGGATTAAAGGCATTAACCACCACATCCCAAATAAATTTTATTTTAATAAAATGAAAGGGGTATGTATTTGTCTCCATATTCTGAAAACAAATCATTGTATCCACTAAATATGTACAGTGCTTTTTTTGTTGTGACTATGTATACACATTAAAAAGACTCCTATGGTGTGACATTAAAGTTATTATACTGCTGGATTAGAAAGTAATGATATTCAAAATAATTACATTTACTTACTCCTGTGCATTTCTTTTTTGTAGTGGAGTCATCACCACAAGACAAATATGAGCCAAATTTGTCATTTTATAATAACCTACACTGACACCATTTTGAGTATTCAATGCCATATCATTTCTTTTTTCATTTAAAGGCATTCTTTCACTAGTTTATTTCATGTGTGTATTTTACAAATAGCAATGTTCAAATGTCTTAAATCTTACTTAATGGATTATGTTTTCAGAGATAAATATATGGGAAACATAAATACATCCAATTTATTTTTAATATATTTAACAGAATATAGAATAAACCCTTGACAATTTAAACACAATTCTTTACTTAGTAGCAAACTGATTTTTTAATCAATGAGAACATTTTATTAACAAAGTGTGTGTGCATGTGTATGTGTGTGTATGTAGTATGTATATGCCTTTTCAAATGTAGGTGGTTATCTGTGTGCATATTCAAAGTGTGTATGCATGCGTATGTGTGTGTATGTAGTATGTATATGCCTATTCAAATGTAGGAGATTCTGACTGATCTAGTTAGCCTTCTTTCTCCTAGTCTCTGCTCCTTGATGCTGGAATTACAGATAATTACCAAGCTAGCTTGTTAATTTACATGGGTTCTACAAACCTGAACTCTGGTCGTCACACTTGTGAGGCAAGCAATTTATCCACAAAGCCAAACACAGCCTCAAGGAAGATTTACATCTGAAATACCATCTTAATCACAACACCCAAAAAAAGTAAAATGAGTTAGTTTCTATTAAAAGTATGGCTTTCCTTCTAATTAAACAAATGCAGTATATTGTATGATCTCTAGAGATGTGTAAGGGTGAAGAGCTTTTTAAAATATATTCTGGAATTTATGTGTAAAATAAGGTTGCTTCTAATTTAAATAAAAAATCCGTTTGAAAAAAATAAATAATCTGTATTTAGACACAAATATGTATAACTCTATAGGAATAGGAATGAGGGTATTTTCGCAGGCTAAATTCATTACTTCTTCAAGGTGTTCAAATGATACTTCCTGTTTAAGATAAGAATGATCATTTATTTGGAAAAATTTATATTAATATCTAATTTCACAATTTAAATTAATGGATTTTAAAATATAACTGCTCATTTACTAAATTATAAATGAGTTCACATCCACCGATATGGCTCATGGCCTTTTTATAAAGGGTAGAAGGCAGCACTAAAGGAAAAGAGTATTACTAAACAGATTGCCTTGGGAATAGAAGATTTTAATAATTTGGGTTTTTTTTAGCCGATCCAATTATGGGAGGGTGCCTTTATATCACCCAGTACTATATTAAGCACCTTTCTAAGATTATTGCTTTAGTTTTGTCAGTTAATAAGAAACAAAGTGAACGTGTATGTTTGAAGGACTCATTCAAGTTCTACTTCTAATGCAGGAATGAGCAGTGACTCTCTTTCTACATATCTCCCTCTTTGGAGAAATACAGGAAGAAGTGTGAAATATTTAAAGAATGTTTCACCATAAGTAATTTGTGATATTCTGTGTGTTTATCTTGCCTCTGTCCTCAAAATCAGATGAGAAAAATTCTACTTATTTGTTTCAGCTCTCAGGGTAAGAACTTTCTCCAGATGGAGAAGCCACACTGACTATTTTCCTGTCTTCCTTAGAATGTATTGATTACATATCAATCATTTTTAAAGTCCACAAATCGCTAGAGCATATACAAGTGAGGTCAGGAGTCATGTGAATTTAATTGATAGTTGTATGCTACATGATATAAACTAGGAACACAACAACAATTTCTCAAAAGAATTTCTGAATAAAAAATATGCTACAATAAGAACTGTTTGGTGCTTAGAATTTGTTGCAGCAGGTTTTCTCAGGTAGGTTAAGGTAGCTTTAGTGAAGAACTGGATTTTGCCAAGTGATAATCAGAGGAAGTAGAAGAGATGTAGATGGGGTCATTGCTACAGCACCCAGAATCTCCAGATACAACTTCCAAACTTTTTCCCAATCTGTGATGTATTGAGAGCAAAACCACCTTCTCTTCATTTCATTTAATTATTTATTTTTGACAGCATTCTTTCACAATTTTGGGCTAGGTTTGCAAAAATGTTGCTTAAAAATTGACTGTGCTATCAAAAGTCTTATACTCTCTCTATTATCCAGTCAATTAAATGTTTGCTCCCATGTATGTATTATTTAAGCACAACAACAAATAGGGGTAACACTGACATGACACGCTTACCCTAGTAACTGATACAGGTAGAATTCCCTATTACCTTGGGCAGTTAATCCTGTCTACTGAACTCTTGAAATACCAGAATTTACTTTAGATATTTTTCCTCTGCAGAAGAGCTCAACAGTGAACTCCTAAGTCCCTGAGCCAAACTGTTTCTTTCTTCCAGACATGAACCCCACTTCATTCTAAGTTGGTGGTGTTTCTTTTCACGGTTGACACACTTTGCAGCTTCCTGACTCATACATTTTATGTGAGAAGAAAATATAAGGCTTCAAAGTAGTTGAGAGGAGAAAAAACAAAACAGGCAGAAAAAAAAGTAAATACCCAATTAATTAGAAAATACTTCAGGAACAGACTATCAGTCACTAGTGGTGCTGGCATCTTCAAAGAGTCTTGGGAGAGGGGGGATTCCCTTTGAACAGGGAAGTGAACAACAGTCAAATATAACTTCAATTTTTGTAATTAGTTTCACTTAAACAGTCACTTTAAGAGATGTCATTTGCAGAAGAAATAGTAAGCTTAAAAATAAACCAATTATTTGTTAATACAAGTAAGGTAGACCCTATATAATACTAAGGGGGCCGGGTCAGGCAAGAGCTGCTTCCTGGTTTAAGTTACTGCCTTGACCTTCACTTCAGGGCACATGGCAGGCACAGGTTGATATGCCCTGCAGCTCCTTTCCAGTTTCCATCCACTTAGTCTCTATGGCTAGCTTATCTGCCCTACTGATTAAGGAAGGGAAGTAAATCTGCTACAAGATTCCTAGGAAGGAAGACATTTTTAAAACATTCTACCTTAGGCCCTGAAACTTTTCTTACCAGTATTGGAGATCTGTCCTGTTTATTTCTTTCTACAACAGCTTTTAAAAATAAACTTATCATTTCTCTGTGAGACATAGAGACTTGTTACATTTTAGAATTCATTTTTTTCACATCAAAAAGTACTTGGGAGATGTACTTTTGAAACAAGATTTGGAGTGGAAATCATAATTCATGGCCAAAATTATGAATGTTGTATCATGTGAAAATGTCAAAAGATTTACAGTGAGGCTTGATCTTTAAAACCAAAATCTCCAAAACAAGATTTTAGAAAATCATCTTTTTGGAGATAATATAATTACATCACTTTCCTCTTTCTCTTGCTCTCATAAACAATAGCACATATCCCTCCCAGATCATATTCAAATCCATGACCTCTTTTTCATTAAGAGTTGTTGTCCATGTGGATGAGCAGGAAGATATTAATGCAACAGGATTTATTGAGAGATGCTCTGCTGAATATCTGGATCAAAAATATTCATACCCCTAATTTTAGTTGTTTGCAGTTCTAAGTGCCATCTCTTTCACCCTGTTGGCTCTACTGATAGATTTTAATCCAAACTCCAAAGTTTTCCTCATAGTTATATGTTTGGATTCTTTTGGTCACAAATATACATGTTTACACTTAAGAACCAGTCCACACATGTGACTTTTCTAAGGTTATGTCATTTCCACATAAATATATCAACGTGTCCCTTGTGCCATTAAGCCCCTTGCTTAACTTTGAAAGATAACCCTCTACATTCAACATGGTCCTGGTAGGTTCTGCTGGCATTTGCCCTTAAGTTCTCTCAAGTAGGATCATGTATTCATCTCTGCATCCCTTGTGTGGATTACACAAAGCTTCTAGTTGAGGAAATCAGACCACACAATGTAAGCACTGTTCAAAGAACAATGCTTCTTCAACTTATTAAACACTTTTAAAAACAACAGCAGATCATCTTCAATACTCATTCTGGACCCATTCTCATACAAATGGAAACCATCCAATAAAGTCAATTGTAAAGGATGTGGATTTACAAAAATGAGAAGGAAGAAACAAAGTGACATATTTCAAAATCATGATTGAAGCTGTTAACTATTAACTTGATTCTCTTTTAAGATTTGTGTTTTTTTATTCTATGTGAAAGTATTTTTCCTGACTGTTTATATGTGTAACACATGTATGTCTGGTGCCTGTAGAAGTTAGAGGAAGGCACCAAATTCAGGATTTCATGCATTTTTTTAACGACCAGTGTGCTATGAACAGAACTCATGTGCTCTGAAAAAGGAACAAGTGTTTGAAAACTTTAGTTATTGCTCTAGTGTTAAGTGTTAGCATTTGACATATTGTTATTTAAAATGTTCCAGAGTTATAGAAGTTGTATTTGGTCTAGAAGAAGATATTATATTCTCTCTGTAGGTTACAAAGATAAAATAAAATCTCAAAAAATATACATAAGAACAATGATGTTACTATGGAACTTATTCCTAACATAAAAGGAACATAAAGGAGTGAATTATGATTTTCTATCATATATAATATGTGTATGAGAATGAACACTACAAGATTCTATTTTGAGGACAGTGAAAAAATATATTTCAACAGCAGAAGACATGTGTGTATTCTGCTAGATAAGCAAGATACAAACAAACAAACAAACAAAATCTTGTAAGAGCTATGGAGAGAGTTCAACATACAAAGTTCCTTTTGTGCAAACATAAGGTCCTGAGTTCAAATCTCAAGGATCCAGGTAAACCTGGTATGATAGTCTGTATTTCCAGGGTTTCTCTAGACAGATGAAAGATAGTGACACAGAGAATCTCCAGGAGTATTTGGGACAGACCCGACCCAAGCAGTGGTGAACAACATGGAGGGCGTGGCCAGGAATGAAATCCCTGTTTGTAGTCTGCCATCCACATGTTCGCGGTGACATGAGCCTCACTCATACACAGGAATATACATACACATAGCACACAGAGAGAAAAATCCTTAAACCTCACAGTCTAGGAAAATAAATTCATTTGTTGAATGGGATGACTACATTTTTAATGCAACTCAAGGATGGCTGCTTATCAGTTGAAAAATCATCTTGAATATTTATTTCTGAAATGTGCTCTGCATTGTGAACAATAATCACATCACACGGTTAGAGAGAGAGAGAGAGATTTTTTTGGGTCTTTCTGTGAGACAGATTAAAAAAATTATTGGATATATAATAATTGTTCTGTCTTTCATTTAACCTTCCAGGAATTTTTTTCACATTAAAATTTTAGAACAATTGCATTAATATTATTGAAATTATAAAAATCTATTCAAAACTCTATACTCCCGTGCTCTAATTAGAAAATGTTTGACCACGGGGTCATAATTCAACCTCTTTCTATCTCTCATTGTTTTTCTTTCTTTCTTTCTTTCTTGGTTTTTTTTTTTTGTCTTTCTAGACAGGGTTTCTCTGTGTAGCTTTGAGCCTATCCTGGCATATGTTCTGTAGATCTGACTGCCTCTAACTCCAGAGTACTGGAATTAAAGGCATGAGCCACCACGCTGGGCTCTCGTTGGTTTTCATTGCTTCATTTTCCTCATATATCTGAAGTCTTCAAAGACAGGGCCCTTTTAAAACTTATTTGTGTATTGTTGGCATTTGATTCTCAGGACTTACATTTGTTAAAAATAAACTTGTTGAAATTTATTTTGATTTCTAGAATGATGTCTTCCTTTTGATTGTGTTTTCACCATAAGACAGTAACATGCTCTTTTAAATAGATTAGCCTGTATTTGCAATTCTTCCCCTAGCTTGCGATTTGCAATGGAGGAACCATAAGTAGACGAGCAACACATGACTTCAAGCATTTTGGGTAAGATAGAGTAGAGGATGGATGAAAACCCAGTCCACAGCATATCCAGTTCTGACTATCATTTCAAGCTCTACATATCCTACAAATTTCCAAAGATATTTTTATTTTAACTTATTCAACTGCATCCTGGAAACTCTTCAGTATTCCTGATATTCCTGTTTTAAAACAATTATTATATTTAATGTTCTCATTTTGTTTTTGTGTGTTGGGGGAAATGTTCCACCATCAATGAATAAGTTAAAAGCCATCTTGTGGGAGTAGGTTCTCACCTACCCTGTGAGCTTAGATGATTGACTTTAAGTCTTCAGGATTGACAGAGAGCAACTTAACTCATTGGGACATTTCATCAACCCCATATCTGTTCATTCTTTTGAAATAACAGAAATTTGGCCACTAACAAGCAAAAAGATAGCATGACAACTAAATTAAACTTTAAAAATTTAATTTGTAAAGAGAAAAGAAAGCCCACCATTTCCAGAGCTTTTACAGTCCAAAAACATTTATTCTTATGGCTAAGGTCTTATATTTCAAAAAATATATTTACTGCCTAGTAGTATGCATATCTGTGTGAGTACGAGTTACACAAGTGTGTAAGTAGGAAGACAAAAGAGAAAAAATACATCCATTGAACATAAGACTTTATCCTATACTGTTGTTATAGGGTAGTTTTTGTAGAATTCTGTTTTATTTCTTGAGCTATTTCAGTCTTTATTACATTTTATTATCTATATTAACTGTACTAAAATGGCTTAAGAGGTGACTCAGAAGCTAAGAGCATTGCTGCTTTTTTCTTTTTTTTTAATTTTAATTTTAAATAGCTTGTTTTACATGTCAATCCCAGTTCCCTCTCCTTCCCCTCCTCCCGCACCTCCCATTCCCCCCAGCCTCCTACCCTATTGCCAATTCCTTCCACATAGGGGATATCTAGAGTCTATCATTTCATTCAGGGTAGGGTCCAGGCACTTCCCTAAGAGTCCAGGCAGAGAGAGCAACCCTCTTTGTGCTATGGACGCACGATGTCTATTTGTATTACAGGGATAAACACTGATCCACTGCTCATGGCCCCAGAGGTTGCCCAGGCCTCCTCATTAACACTCACATTCAGGGGGTCCGGATCAGTCCCATGCTGGCCTCCCCGCTGTAGGTCTGGGGTCCAAGAGCTCTCCTCTATTCAGATCAGCTGTCTCTGCTGGTTTTGCCAGCCCATTCTTTGCCAATTTGTTCATCACTCCTCTCTCTCTCTCTGTCACTGGGTTCCTTGGGTTCAGTTCAGTGTTTTAACTGTGGGTGTCTGACTCTGCTTCCATCAGTCACTGGATGAAGGCTCCCGGATGGTTATAGACATCAAGTTCATTATCAGGAATGGGCATCCGACGTGGTCTCCCCATTATTGCTTAGCTTGCCAATTGGTGTCATCCCTTTAGATCACTAGAGGTCACACTGGTGACTGATCTGTCTTCTGACCAATGATTCCCTCTTCCCCCTATTCTACCCCCCCTCCACTCAACCTTCCTGTTCCCCCATGACCTACTATCTCTTCCTCTTCTCCCCCTCTCTTCTTCCCAGCTCCCACTCCCCGCTACCCCTTACCGTGTTCCCCATCTGTTCAGAGGATCTTGCCTCATTCCTCTTCTCTTGGGTACTATGCTTTTATGTTTTTTCCTGTTTCCCAGACACTCTATCAGTGGAAGGGCAGATTGGCACTATCCTGATCCATGTCTAAAATCCATATATGAGTGAGTACATACCATGTTTGTCTTTTTGCGACTAGGTTACCTCACTCAGGATGGTTTCTTCCAGTGCTATCCATTTCCCTGCGAATTTCAAGATTCCATTGTTTTTTTTTCTGCTGAGTAATACTCCATTGTGTTAATGTACCACATTTTCTCTACCCACTGTTCAGTTGAGGGTCATCTACGTTGCTTCCAGGTTCTGGCTATTACAAATAATGGTGCTATGAACATAGTGGAACAGATGTCCTTGTTGTATGAATTTGCCTCTTTTGGATATATGCCTAAGAGTGGAATTGCTGGGTTTGTGGTAGATTGATTCCCATTTTCCTGAGGAATCTCCATACTGCCTTCCAAAGTGTCTGTATGAGTTGGCACTCCCACAAGCAGTGGAGGAGTATTCCCCTCTCTCCACGTCCTCTCCAGCATAAATTGTCTTTGGCGTTTTTGATTTTAGCCATTCTGACAGGAGTAAGATTGTATCTCAAAGTTGTTTTGATTTGCATTTCCCTAATGGCTAAGGATGTTGAGCACTTTCTTAGGTGTCTCTCAGGTATTTTAGACTCCTCTATTGAGAATTGTCTATTTAGTTCTCTACCCCATCTTTTAATTGGATCCTTTGGTGTTTTGGAGACTTGCTTCTTGAGTTCTTTGTATATTTTGGAGATTAGCTCTCTGTCAGATGTGGGATTAGAGAATATCTTTTCCCATTCTGTGGACTGCCTTTTTGTCTCATTGACTGTGTCCTTTGCCTTACAGAAGCTTTTTAGTTTCAGGAGGTCCCATTTGTTAATTGTCAATCTCAGAGTCTGTGCCACTTGTGTTATGTTCAGGAAGTGGTCTCCTATACCAACTTGTTGAAGAGTATCTTCCACCTTCTCTTCTAAGAGTTTCAGTGTGGTTGGATTTATGTTGAGATCTTTGATCCATTTGGACTTAGGTTTTGTACAAGCTGGTAAACATGGATCTATCTGCAGTCTTCTGCATACCAGTACCCTGTTATGCCAGCACCATTTGTTGAAGATGCTTTGTTTTTTTCCATTGTATAGTTTTAGCTTCTTTGTCAAAAATCAAGTGTTCATAGGTGTGTGGGTTAAAATCAGGGTTTTCAGTTCGGTTCCATTGGACTACCTGCCTATACTTGTGCCAATACCAAGCTGTTTTCAGGACTATAGCTCTATAATAGAGCTTGAAGTCAGGTATGGTGATGCCTCCTGAAGTTCCTTTATTGTATAGGGTTGTTTTGGCTATCCTGGGCCTTTTGTTTTTCTATATAAAGTTGATTATTGTTCTTTCCAGGTCCTTGAAGAATTGTGGTGGAATTTTGATAGGGATTGCATTGAATCTGTAGACTGCTTTTAGCAAGATTGCCATTTTTATTATGTTCATCCTACCAATCCAAGAGCATGGGAGATCTTTCCATTTTCTGGTATCCTCTTTTATGTCTTTCTTTAAAGACTCAAAGTTCTTGATATACAGGTCTTTCACTTCCTTGGTTAACATTATCCCCAGATATTTGATGCTGGTTATGGCTATTGTAAAGGGTGAAGTTTCTCTGATTTCTTTCTCAGTCACTTCATCATCTGTATATAATAGGGCCACTAATTTTTTTGAGTTTACCTTGTATCCTGCCACATTACAGGTGTTTATCAGTTCTAGGAGTTCCCTTGCAGAGTTTTTCAGGTCACTTATGTAAACTATCATATCATCTGCAAATAGTGAAAGTTTGACTTCTTCTTTTCCTATTTGTATCCCATTTATCTACTTTTGTTGTCTTATTACTGTAACTAGAACTTCAAGTACAATATTGAAGAGATATGGAGAGAGTGGACAGCCTTGTCTTGTTCAAAGTGAATAGACCATTTAAGCTGTGATTAGTTCATTGGACTTCTTGAATTATAACCCATAGACATTTGTGCTGTGCTGTACTTGTTCAAATCTCTTAGCAGAAGCGTTTGCTCCTTCTGTATCTACTTTTGAATCCTTTTCAATTTCATGTTTTCCTTCCTTTCTTTATCACTTTCTCACCGGGATGTCTTTATTAGTCTTCTTTTGGATTAGTGAGTTCTTTTTTCTTATTTATTTCATTCAAAGTGAGGATAGAACCCAGGTTCTTATGCACACTGGTCACAGGATTTATGTCAGTCAATATTCTCAACTCCTACATTCTGCTTCTATTAATAGAGCTGACAATTTCACTGCCTAATAGTCCAAGAATTGTTATGAAGAATTCCAGAGCAGCTATACAGAGAAGAGGGCCCTTAAATTATCCACAATTCAAAGAACCCCACTTTAATCTAGAACTTCATTTGCAATACAAAAATGTTAGGATGGAATGTGTAAAGTATGTAAATTTTATAACCAAGGCAGTCAATAAGTAGTAAGTTTTCAGAGCAGCTTAAGTATTCATATTTGATCTACACTCAGCCATGGCTAAAACTCCCACTATGGAATTTATTCATCATTTATCACATTTTGTGTAACTTTATGCTGCCTTTGTTAACTGTTTCTTGGTATCAACTTCAAACTTTCAGAAGTTTTCAACATCTACTCTTCAAAATACACAATGGTCGTGCAGCTGATACTGCTATGACAGAGCTGAATGGTTTCAGTGAAGCTCCTGTTCTCAATAAGGCTTCCCAATGAAGAAACTGAGGAGTTTGAGCACGTTAAATGGGAACCAGGGGTGGTATTTGATTTTTCTCTTCCCTGACAATACAGAGTGAGTTGTGTTGGCTATATAGAGCAATATGTTGGAAATGATTCTCTGCTTGACACTAACCAAACACCCCATGAGGAGATTGTCCCATGACAATAAAACGATATTTCAGTGCAACTGAAAATTTTGCACTTCAGATAAACACACACACACACACACGAAAACTTGCTCCTACACAAAGATTCACAGGTATCTTATTAGTGCTATATTTTACACTAGAAAAGCACCCCACATCCTATCAGTTATTATTCAAACTGAAGTTTGAAACTTAATTACTATTTGATAATTCTTGTAGCTATTGAAATCATTAACAATATTCATATCACCCTACTCTTTCAACCCGAAATTCCTGAAAATTTTTCATGTAATGATCTCCTCTATATCTTTTCAGGTAAGGTCACTGTTTCATAGTCCCCCAACAGTATTCCTTCTCAGTTATTTAGTTGACTCAAGATGTGGATACTGAAATAGAGTGTATGATGAAAACAAGAGGGAAGATCTTTAAATAAGTGTTTCTGTCATTCTACCATGGAAACTGGAATCTGCATACAATATAGAATATGTCATTGCAAATGCCAAAAATTCCAATGGAAAACTGAGATATACAAGAAAATAAGGTAAGTTAAACTTCTTACAGAGATTTTTTTTGTTCATCCTAAACCCTACATAAAAACAAGTTATTGTGCAAATAAATGCATGTGTATATTATTACTAAGTAATTGCATACATACATAAGTTAGTGTAAGCATAAATAAATTATAGTTTTGTTTAATATTATTCTTTAAATTTAGTGAATACTTGAAAACAACATCTATATGACAGTCTTTGTCCAAATTCTAGTATAAACTGATAGATCTTTATTAATAATAAATATAGTAGGATTTTTTGAATAAATGGGTTTATTATTATATATTTTTTAAAGTCCTACACATGTGTAACACTTTAATAATACAAGAATGTTAAATGCCATTTATTATAATCTACCAAAATTCTATTATTACTATAATTATTTTTTACAAAGTTGAGGAGGAGTCACTGTTTTTGAGTGAAATTTTTGTGGCATATATCTAACTCACTGAGGAAAAAAAAACAATATGTGGGAGGGAACATAATAATCCTATGCCATCATTTTTTCTGTATTAATAAGCAATTTGAAGACATTTTAGAAATCATTTAAATGTATCTTCAAGGAAAATATTTCCTTGCAAAGAATATAATATTTTTAAAATGCAGATTTTTATAAAATGTATTTCAGAGGGGAGACATGATACTTTAAATAGGCAAATAAACTCAAGTTTCAATCTCATTCAAATATCTGTGTTTTTAGCAAAGCATTCAGTTGACTAATTGCAACACAGTGATGTCAATAACAACCTAAGAAATTTGTGCTTACGGTGATCTGTGCACACTGATATCTCGTTATTTATTGTAATTGACTTTATATCCTGGTGGAGCTGGCACTGATCAGTTACCATAGAGATGCTCTCAGGGTTTCCAAGAGGAGAAGTGAGTTTAATCTCCGTGCATTACTTTGGTGACTACCAATGTTATTAGAAAAGACTTAAATTAATTATGTTGGCCAAATAACATGTGACATTCTTGTGTCTAAGGGGAAATGTTAATCTTGTAAAAAAAATTGGAGGGGGGGTGAAAAACTCACAGCAGTCTGTAGTGCCTGGTATGTTTTATTTTTCCTTGTAAAAGAAAATCCCAAATGACAGATAATCTTTTCTTTGTCTCAAATTCAACCAAAAACCATATCAATTTTCTCTAAATTAATTAATCGTAGACTTTCTGATGCAGACATGTTCACAAGGCACATGCAATCTTCAAACCTCCATGATGGATTTTAATGGAAAATGAAACTGGACATTTTCAACCTGGGCGGAGGAAGGTTCATGTTTGTGAAATAAAGAACCTGTGCATGGCTTCCTTGAATACATATGATTACTCTTAATCATGTATTTGACTCGTGGACAAGTTTGCTATGTGTATATTGTACTCCAGGAGATAAGAAGATGGATCTATCTAGTCGAAGCGCAGAGTTAGAAGGGCATCACTCTCATGGAGTTCAAGAAAGAATGACAGCTACTCCCTGTTACTATGCATCTCAGAATACATGCCACAGATCTCTACTCCAACTATAGAATCATAAAATTATGAACCCCAACAAAGAAGTTGCTTGAGTGACAGTTCAGACAGATAGTTGGGAATTTGGATATGATTTATGAAGGCCAAACCCTTACTTAGCATTCTTTCATTGATGAATTAGTAAATTACAGAAAATTAAATAAATTGGCATAAAATAAGTTACAGAGAAAACATTTCTTTATTTTCACATTATACTGGTAATTGTCCTTTCGATCCTCTAAGCTAATCCACTAGTTTCCTGGGCATAATTATTACAGTCACTCCCATATATTTGTTTTGGTTTCCTCTGTGAGTTAACCATATGCCAAAAGGCTTACACTGCATCAATACCAAGGACCTCTCAAGTCTGTAAAAAATAAATGTTGCTCATCATGAGCTATAGTCATGACTCCTCAAATCACCCTGATGGGAACATTGCCCTTGGTAACAAATAAATATTCAAGTTTTTTAGTGCTTACCAGAGTAAAGTAATAACATAATTAAGGGCATACTGTGGTTAACCCATTAAAAGATGGGCTATAAAATATGTATCTGCTCCATGCCATTTTTCCATGCTGTATTTTGTGTTTCCTAAGGTTACATGCTTGGCACATGGGATGGTTGATAGTTACAGTGATTCATTTCCTTCCAATAACCAAGTCATATATGATTGACTAGAATTAAGGTCTGAAATCACAGTCTTTCCACTCTGTGTTTAAACTTCAAGTAGGGTGATATATTTAAATAAACCTGCAACTAATACTATGAGGCTTTTCTTTAAGCATGCATTTTAAAAGGAGCAATTCAGACATTTTAAGAATGTGGATCTGGAATAAAACTCGATAGCCAAGAGACCTGGGTACACACTTAGCACATAAAATTCTTTACTGATCCTCTAAGAGACTTTAAATATATTCTCTCAGGTACCAGATCATAAAGTGCTAAAATGAATGCCAAAATAAGGGAAGAATGAGGAAGCTGCTAAGATCTCAACGTGGGAGAAAGCCAATACCCTGGGAAGAGGAAATGACCAAGTTAAGCATAGCGCAAGGTCCATGCACTCAGAAATGTCCTCTCAACTCAGGATATCAAATCTCATGGAAAACCCCAAGGGTACTGCATACACTATCAAAAATATAGACATAGGTCAAACTTCAAAATAATGTTTGCTATCTAGAGCATGCTACATAATTCCAGTAATTTGATCTTTACTTCACACTCAGTGTCACAGTTGTCCCAAAGAAGAAAACTTGACTTAAAAAGACATGGATAAATTGTGTGTTCTGACCCATAGTCAAGTCATCAGTGGTGGACACAGTTTGTCAATAGAGCAGACATTTTGCTCAGTTTCTTGCATCTAAAACTTACTACATGGATCTTTGCTTCCCATCTTTAGTTGAGATCTACATTTAAATAAAAGAACTCTCTCATAGATCATATCAAAGGTACTTCCTCAGCCCTCATTCTCTATTACAAGGCATCTGATTATTTGGCAGTCTTGCTTATCATTACTTGAATTTCTTCAACTTAAAATTTTTAAAATATTTTTCAAATGATGTTTTGAATGAGGCACCCAGTAATAAATAATGCTCTCCATAGCTTGAATAGACATATGTAACCAGTCATGGGCCATTAAGCACATGCCTTATCTCACTAGTACATCAACAACCTTTTTAAATTAAAAATATTTTAATTTAGAACACCTTTGAAAACAGTGCTTAGCTAGGGATCTCTGCGTCTCCTTCCATCAGTTACTGGAGGAAAGTTCTGTAATGACAATTAAGGTATAATCAATATGATTATAGGAGAATGCCAATTAAGTCAACCTCTCCACTAATACTTGGAGTCTAGATAGGTAGGACTAGAAGTCCAGGAGGACTCTGGGAAGGAGAAACACAAGAAAGTCAAGATGTAACACCATGGGGTAGGGAGCCCAGAACTATTCTCCGGTAACAGACATACTTAGATTAACAATTATGGGGTAATTACTTAAGTCAGAGCTAGCCAGAAAGAAACAAGCAAAGCCAACAACTTCATAATTAATACAGCATCTTGTGTGTCATTTGAGGACTACAATGTGGCAGAGTCCAGGTGACCAGCTGGTGATAAACCAAAGCAGCTAGCAAGGAAAAGGCTTCTCTTTACATAATGGTGTCAGATGTGGGATGATGAATTTCCACATAGAATGACAAAAGCTTTAAAGGAATTTTAGAAACAGAAGAATGGAGAGAAGCACAGATTTTTGGTAGCAGCATTTTCTCAGGTGAGCTCTGTTTTGTTAGCGGCAAGCAGAGACTCGTGGCTTGCTTAAGTTAGGCTTCCTGACTCAGCATTAAAAAAAAAAACCCAACAAAAACAAAAAAAAAGAAAACAAAACAAAAAAAACCACCAATGGTCTTTTAAGAGGCTTTGCTAATGATTTTTTTTCTATTTGCATACTTTATTTTTAATTTTTACAATGAGGAAATATTGATATATAATGATTGTGCAATGTTATTTGCTCTTTACCCTCTTTTCATCCTCTGTCCTATACTGGTTAGACATGATTTCCTCCCACTTTTCCCTTGCATATTTCTTTTTTTTTATTTTATTTTCCAGTTTAAATTTAGATAAGAAACGAGGTTGCTTCACAAGTCAGTTCCAGGTCCCTCTCCCATTCCCTCCCCTCCTCCCGTGCCCTACCCCAACCCCCCCCCCCCCGTTATCCCCTCATTCCCCCAGGGAGGGTGAGGCCCTCCATGGGGGTGTCCATAGTCTGTCATTTCGTATAGGGCAGGGCCTAGACCCTTCCCCAAGAGTTCAGGGTGAGAGTGCACCTCACATTGTTCTATGGGAGTCCAAAGTCCGTGTGTATACTTGGGTTTGCTAACGATTTAAAAGTTGTACGTACAGCTGAAGTGGCAGTGACCACATCTCCAAGCTGGCAGCTGGAGTCACGCTTATGCCCGCCATCTTGGAAAAAAAAGTCAGTTTAAAAAAGCCGCGGTTTTACAGATAAGACACGTGGCCAGAAAAACGTAAAGCTTTACAGTAAAGTCAGACTTGGATGAACAAAACCTCTAAAGGTTTACAGTGTGTTTAAAAATATACGTGAGATTGAGAGCGAAAATGAAACGTCAAAGTAGTAAATAAATAGAAAAGCCTGCATTGTGGTGGCGCACGCAGGTAGGATTTACTCCAGAGGCAGAGGCAGGCAGATTTCCAGAGAAACCCAGTCTCAGAGAAAAATAAATAAAAGTAAAATAAATAAAGTAATAATAGATAAATAAATAAGCCACGTAAGGATGGAAAATACACAGAGAGTCTGGATACTGTATGCTATTGTGTTTTTCAGTTTTTTGATTGCTCAGGAAGGAACAAATGCTAAAGTACACTTGATTATAAATGCTGCTGAATTAATTCAACTTATATCTTTTAAAAATGCCTTAACTTCAAAATTTAAGTATAAGAATATGTTACTTGGGAAAGGAGATTTTGCTTATGTTTCTACAGAAAATGAAAAGCTGAGGATTCCATCCAGGCTTCTATGGTTTGACGAACCAAGACCCCCGGAAGCAATGAACCAGGTCTTCCAACAACTGAAACAGCTAAGATGATGCAGCTTTACAGACCCTGAAAATAAGGACTTATACAGGTTTCTGAGTTTTGTCATGATCCCCATGGTATGAACAGCGCCCCCTTCCAGCATGAAGCAGTTTGGAATGAGCGATATCCTAATTTCCATCTTGTTTATAAATCTTTGTTTTCATTTAAATGGGGTTGTTTATAATTGGCTAATGATCACAGCCGATCTCTTTTTTAATGGTAAAAAAGGGGAATTATGGTATGGGTATTGTTTTTCATTTATTGATACAAATTCAAGGTCAATTTTGTGATGTATATATTTCTCCTCTTGATTAAGTATTGTGCTTATACTGATCTTTTAAAACGTAATGCATATTGAATACAGACTATAGATAGTTACTTATAATAGTCAGAATTTATAATTAGGTAAG
The DNA here is from genome assembly GCF_017639785.1 of Mesocricetus auratus. Lineage (NCBI taxonomy): Eukaryota > Metazoa > Chordata > Mammalia > Rodentia > Cricetidae > Mesocricetus > Mesocricetus auratus. The sequence continues at coordinate 4,183,891 of NW_024429207.1, read as the reverse complement.
TTAGGTTTTCTAGATATACAGAAATATATTTGAGATAGATAAACAGTCTTCAAACCTCTGAAAGACCTTCAGATAATAGCATTTAAAATGGTTTAGGGTTTTTCTTGACAATGAGAAATGTCTGCTTCTGGCAGCACCAATTACGTCTGAGAGGAAGATGGAGTTTGCTTTCAATATGGCAAGATTAGCCATTTGGGCAAGAAACTGCTCTTGCCTAGACTGCTGGACTGTTGCTGCATAAACTGGACATGCAGGACCCACAGGAAAGTGACTGCTGAACTCAGTCTTACAGGGTTCCTGCTTCATGGAAGAGTCTACGAGACTTTCTGCAGGACACAGAGAAATGACTGCCAATGCAGATGGACATTTTGAAATTTCCTGCTTTGCTGAGAAATCTTCTGGACACATTGTGGCCTATGGGCTGAAGATGTATGCCCCAACGTTACAGAGGAACTCCAGGTGACTGTCCAGGAAGCGAGATGTCTCTGTCAGTTCTAGTTTTTATATATTATCCTTCCGAGGTCTTTGATAGAGTTGAAGACAGATAGTTATAATTATAGTTTTCCTTAGTTATGATAAAAGATAAGCTACATATAGGATTTTGGACTTACAAGAATGAGATAGATGATATTTTCTTTAAATCTTGCTAAATGTTGATAGACAAAATATTGTAACTATGTTCTTACTTGATAACTGTTCTTTTATATATAATTTGACTATGTTAAAGTTAAGACCTTTCTTTTTGTTTAAACAGAAAAGACATGTTGGGGAAGTCCTATGTATACGTAAATAAAGCACTGCTGGCCAATAGGAATCTAGGTAGGTGGGACTAGGAGTCCAGGAGGACACTGGGAAGGAGAAATACAAGAAAGTCAAGATGAAACACTATGGGGTAGGAAGCCCGGAACTATTCTCCAGTAAGAGACATACTTAGATGAACAATTATGGGGTAATTACTTAAGTCAGAGCTAGCCAGTAAGAAAAAAGCAAGGCCAACAGCTTCATAATTAATACAGCTTCTTGTGTGTTATTTGGGAACTACAATGTGGCAGAGCCCAGGCGACCAGTGGGTGATAAAGCAAAGCAGCTAGCAAAGAAAAGGCTTCTCTTTACAGGGTCATCATTCTGGATTCCTAATAATTGCCCTAGTATCAGATTTCTTACTAATCCCATAGTGGCTCCCTCTATCAAGATATCTCTTTCCTTGCTCTCCCTTGATGTCTTTCCCCCACCTCAAACATCTAGTTCCCTCCTGTTTTCCTCCTCTCCCTTTCCACCCTCCACCCACCCTACCCTAGTCTCTTGATTTGCTGTGGCGATATTGTCTGTTTCCCCTTCCGTGTTACCTAGCTTCTCTAAGGCTATAGACTATAGGCTAGACTAAAAAAGGTATCAGAAAATGGGAAGAGCTCCCATGTTATTGGTAGGCAGGATCAACATAGTAAAAATGGCAATCTTATGAAAAGCAAACTACCGATTCAATGATTTAATGCAATCCCCATCAAAATCCCAGAATAATTCTTCACAGAACTTGAAAGAACAATACACAAGTTCATGTGGAGAAACAAAAAACCCAGGACAGCTAAAGCAATCCTGTACAATAAAGGAACTACCAGAGGCATCACCATCCCTGACTTCAAGATCTACTGTAGTACTATAGTAATGAAAAGAGTCTGGTATTGGCACAAAAACAGACAGGAGGATAGATGGAATCAAATTGAAGACCCTGATGTTAATACCCAAACCTATGAACATCCAATTTTTGACAAAGGAGCTGAAATTATACAATGAAACAAAAAGCATCTTCAGCAAATGGTGCTAGCATAAGTGGATGTAGACATGTAGAAGAATGCAAAGAGAACCATGTCTATCTGCATACACAAAACTAAGTCCAAATGGATCAAAGACCTCAATATAAATAAAACCAGCCACACTGAACCCATAGAAAAGAAAGGGAGAAGTTGCCTTGAACACAGTGGCACAGGAGACCATTTCCTAAATATAATACTAGTAACGCAGACACTGCGAGAAACAAATCTATAAATGTTACCTAATGAAACTGAGAAGCTTCTATAAGGCAAAGACATGGTCAACAAGAGAAAATGACAGCCTACAGAATGGGAAAAGATCTTAATCAACCCTACATTTGAAAGAGGGTTGATCTCCAAAATATGCGAAGATGTCAGACAACTAGACATGAAAATACCAAATAATCCAATTTTAAAAATGGAATAGATATCTAAAGAGAGAATTCTCAACAAAGGAATCTGAAATGATCTAAGGACACTTAAGAAATTGCACAGCTTCCTTAGCCATCAGGGAAATGCAAATCAAAACACCTCTGAGGTACCATCGTACACTTGGCAGAATGGCTAAGATCAAAAACACTGATGGCAGCTTATGCTGGAGAGGATGTGGGGTAAGCAGAACACTATTCCATTGCTGTTGGGAGGGCAAACTTCTATAACCATTGTAAAGACAATATGGCAGTTTCTCAGAAAACTGAGAACCAATCTACCTAAAAATCAAGAGATAACGCTTTTAGGCAAATACCTACTCAGACCACAAGGACATTTGCTCAAATATATTCATAACAACATTATTCTTAATAGCCAGAAACTGAAAATCACCTAGATGCCCCTCAGCAAAAGAATGGATAGAGAAAATGTGATACATTTACACAATGGAGTACTACTCAGTGGTAAAAATACAATGACATCTTGAATTTGCAGGCAAATGGGTGGAACTAGACAAAACCATCCTGATTGAGGTAACCCATACATACAATGACAAGCAAGGTATGTACTCACTTATCAGTGGATAATAGACATAAAGCAAGGTGAATTAAATTCATATGAGTTCAGTTACTTTATCACAAGTTAGATTTACTTCATTCAAGTAACATTAGCTAAAAAGACAGCTACTTCCTGTTTATATTAAAGTTTTAAGTTCCTTTGTTTGTTCACAATGTGTATTTTGCTGCAGTGCTTCTTAAACGTAGAGTTGGCTGAAGTTTGGGAAATCTTCATGTTCATACCCAACTCACAGAAGTGTCTACAGAAAAGTTTGTTATTAGTAAGAGAGACACAGAAAGAACTATATTTTATACATGTTGAGCAGGAAAAGCATGTAAGTTTTCTTATATTCATAAGCTCATTCTAGCAAATGGCAGTGTAAATTAATTATAATCAGAGATATATAATCAGAACTTTACATGAATCCCATGATTATCAGAGTACAGTACGGAAACTAAACGTTTTCTAGAATCCTGTAATAGTGAAGGGCTACAAAGTTGTGAACATGTTCTAAGTTACTGAATTTCATATTTTGCTATGGTGAATTTTATGTTACTTTAATGTTAATGTTTTACAATTAAATTTGGTAAAACAAATACAACTTTAATTCATGTTCATTGTTTACTTTTTTATTTTTTATTTTGAGACAATATGTTATGGTTGCGTTGCTGTTCTAGTACTTGCTATCTAGTGCAGATGGCACTTGAACTCTTAGCAATGTTCTGCCTCAGGTTCCTGTCATACTGAGTTACAGGTATATCACTATATATAGTCTTATATTTATTTTTAAATTACCCTTATTTATTTTTCCATTTTATCAATATTTTTAAGTTACGCGATGTATTTTATAAAATATGCTTGCAGAATTTATAAATTTATGAGGGATATACACTTCAAATATTTCATTAAAATTTGACAATTACGATTGATTTTTTTTACAGATACTGTGGCCAAATTAACCAGTTCTTAGATAGGCTGTAAAATCTAGCTAGCATTTATAATAATAACATAGTGACGATTTTAAATGAATTATTCAATATATTATAACTTATAAATAAGCTATTGTTAGTAGCCAGTGTAGGCATTAGGGTCTGGGTTTGATGAATGGCACAATATCTGTATCCTGTTTCCTGTTATTTCATATCAGTTTGACCTGCTACTATCTACTTGAGGGTGGGACCTATAACCTCCATCTCTCTGGTAATTCATACATTATTTCCAAAGGGCTTGAGAGAGAAAATGATCATAGATTTTTTAGAAAGCAAGCAGTAGAATGATGGTATCTCATTGCTCTGCAGCACCTTGCAGTTTACAAAGCATTTCCATGGCCATTATCTCTTATAATGCATTGCTCACAAGCCTCTAGCTTCCTGGGAATTCTATTATCCAGATCTCTCAATGGCTACTTTCCAGCACTTTACTTTTCATAAGCCTTGTTGGGTTATCTTCTATCTTGTCTTTCTCTATCAATTTTACATTCCTGAGGGGTTATGACTATCTTCTCTAATCTTAAAAATTGGTCTCTCCTCTTCTTCTAACTGTACCCAGGCCTGTACACATTCAATCTACACTGGTTGATGGTTTTCTTTCAGTCTAACTTCCTGCCTGTTGGGCAAGCTTAACTGGGTTTAGGCATACTCTCCTGTGTCTTTTATAGACCTTTCTTTCTTTATTCAAATGGTGCACAGCACCATAAAGATTTTTCTGACTTTTTCTCCCTCATTCTCCATTTGCCTTTTTGTGATTTCCACTTTCTGAGGCAAATAATTTCTTCTTAACACTATTTGTACTTAATATACATACATCATTCACAATGCATATTGAGGCTTTTTGAAAATGTGTATCCCTGTTGTCAAGGTATAGTTAATGTCAGTAGTTATATGGAAAGTTATCTGATTATAATTTGTGTTGCAGTAAAATTCTATTTGGCAATACATTGTTCTATTCACCATTCAAAGATTTTTAACTGATTATTTGAGAGGAAAAAGGAAGCTCAGTGGTGAAGCGTTTTGATAGTTGTAATTATAGGAAAAGACTTTCCAAAAAACTGTAACATAGAAGAGAATTAGTTAAGTATCATAAAAGACACATAAATATATGTGTAAGCTCAAATGAAGAAAATATGTTCTTCTTATGCCAATAAATTTAACACTTAGAAGGTTTGTGAAGTCAAGTTACATGCGATATTTTGTGTGTGTCATGTCATACATGGCATTTTTCTCTGGCATGCCTGAACAGTCTCATGAGTTTTTAGATATATGCATGAGGTTTAGAATACATACATGTGGCTTTATGTAATTAGAATCCAGGGCTTGTTTTCAGTTGTCTTCTTCTATTCCTCTCCACATTATTTTTTGCAAAGGCTCTCTCACCAAATCCAGAGGATATGGGTTGTGCTAGGCTAATTGACCACTGAGCTGAAGGGATCCACCTGTCTTCCAGACTGCACTGTGGTTGCATACATGAATCAAGGCATGAACCATTTAAACACAGGTTTGTTTCACACATAAAACTAAGTAAGTGGTAAAACAATTAGTAGGACAGTTAAAATGGATGTAACAGTAGTATTGCATTGCTAGCCTTCATTAACTACAAATGAGGGAGAGATGTGATTCCTATAGATAACCTAGTGTAGTCAGTAGACATGAAATAATGTATAGAATGGGAATTCTGCTGCATTGATTCATGCTTAACATTTTGTTCACAGGGATAGTAGGGCTCTGGTATCAGGATGTGATTCCACATGCATAATTCACGTTACCTGTTCATTCAGAGTCATTTTACTGAGAGATGTGGCAAATACATTCTCCACAGGAAAACAAAAAGACAATAGAGAAGATGGTCTTCAAAGACAATGCTTGTCAGCTTTCAACACTGTTTCAAAGAGTAACTTTAGCAATAACAGTTTTTCATCTGAACATCCTCTTCCCTATTACTTAAAAGCTGGTTGCTGAAAATTGAGGAGACTAAGAAAATCAGCATGCTCTTTGCTGTATTTTGGCTATTTACATTGTGATGGCTAAACAGAATTCATACCTGTTTAACATTTTATGATTGAACAGAATTGCCAACTATGGATTCCAATGGCAAATGAAAACAAATTTTTTTTCGAAACAGGGTTTCTCTGTATTGCTTTGGATGCTCTTCTGGAACTAGCTCTTGTAGACCAGGCTAGCCTCAAACTCACAGTTCTGGGATTAAAGGCATGCACACCAATACCCTGCCACAAATGAACATTTTTGAACAATGAGTTTCAGAGAGTTAAAGTGGATATTTTTGCTCTTCATAAATGTGCAGGAGAAATCATAAGTATGTGAAAAATGAAATGCTTTGATTTGTAATTTTATTCCCTTAGGGTAGAGACAATTGGTCAAAAGCCAGTTTCTAAATAAATATTCATTTGTTCCTTCCTAAAGTCACACTCATCACATTTTACTAATAAGGATATTTTCTAGCAGTGCATCAGAAAGGCCAGTGCTTAATGAACCTACTCTTTCATCTTAGAATCCTCCTAAAGAAGAGATAACACAATTAAGAATGTGTATTTTGTTGTCTAGATGAGTTGAAACAAATAAATGTATGATAATTAATCAATAGTTGAATTGTAAGATTGTTGATGAAGCTTTAGGTTGTATAGGACTACATCTAATTATAAGGGCAGGTATTTCCTAGAATGTATTTACTTCTATGTACATACTATGATTAAAATGCTATTTGAAAATTAATTCATAAAAGCTGTCACAAAATTTTGTACCTGAAGAAATGGTTTTGTCTTTAAAGCCTTCTGATTTATTTATACACATTTCATTTTAATCTCTTGTGTTTTCTGAAGACAATTTTTCTCAATGAGTTTGATTAAAATTTACTAATAAAACCTCTCTGCTCCCCCATTCCATGGATTTTAGTAAGAGGATCTCCAACAGCTTACTCAAAATTGGGACACATTGAAGGTACATGCCATAATGCACCATACAATTCTTCAGCACCATTTAAGTCAATGTCAGTCTGCCCATAAAGTCACAATGCCTTTAGGAGAGGAACATAATTTTCTATTTTGAAGTTTGACATCCCAGGATGTAACTGTGTCCTTCAATAACATTTTCTTTGGCAGCAGACTCATCAATGGCAATGCCTGTGACTGATTCAGTGACTGGATCACACATCTGATACCACCTGATGGTTCACACAATCTACCTCAAGTGATACACATAGGTTCTGCATGAATGTGATTCAAGTAACTATGTGTTCCTTCTGTGTAGGATAATATATTAGGATTTCAAGAGTTGTTACTACAATGTACACAAACTTATTTTTATCTGTGTATACAAATAAAATTCTCTACTTTAAATGAGTAATAGTCAATCAGTGTGTTGTCTTTAAAAATACTTATATGTGGAGTTCAGTGGGTCAGAGCACTTGATTAGCACACATGAGGACCTGAGCTGGAGACCCAGTACCTATGCAAAAAAGGACACAACAGCCTACTCTTTTAAGCCTGGCATGAACATTTTGAAGACAATTAACCTCATAGATACACACTTGTCCTTAAAAATTCTTATGGAATACTCTAAGCCCTGAAAACAGGTCTGGAGGTGTTCTAGTTACTGGAAAACAATAAGAGAAATAAAACTGCAAAATACTGGAGGCATGACATTTATGAATTTTGTTTGTTTCTTTATCTTGCAAAAGGTGATTAATTTTCTTTGGTTTATCAAAGGTAGAAAGGATGAGAGGCTAATCTTTAAAATTATCTATATGAAAATTTTTACATTTTTCTTGTAAAAGCTGTTGCCTCCAAACACAAATTTCCATTAGCCAGAACAGATTTATAATATTTATTTAAAAATCCAGACGTTCATTCTACAATAAATTTCTTCTATCTGGGATCTTTGCCAAGGTGTAGATACACGCTGATGACTGTGCTGATAATGTTAGTTTCACCTAGGTCATTATTGTAGGCACATATGAAATGTTAGAATTATATGAAGTTGGGTTTTGCATTTGACAGAACGAGAGAAAAGGACTGAATCTGTGATTTCATTTTCCATTTGTTTCATTTACTTCTGTTTTAAAGAATAGAGACTGGAGATTCAGAGGGATTCACAATGTTGTCTCAGCATGTTCTGATATGTGTTGGATTATCCAAGCTTTTTTGATATTATTTATGAGGTCTCTTCTTCAGAAGTGCTATGTCTCTTATAAGGAGTATCCATAAAGAACCTAGGTTTCTAGGATGTATATCAGTGTGAAGACACTTATAACCAGTAGAAGGAGAAAGCAGGGGGTCAATAAAAGAAAGACAGAAAGTTCAGATTTCAAAAGTTTAAAAAGAAATCTGTTGTTCTTGCTCCATGGTTGAATAAGAGGAATTTGAAATTTCCTTTGTTTTCTGATGGTAACTGCTCAAATGTATAAAGGAACCAGGTTCAGATAATGGTAATGCAGGTCTTCTGAGGTTATCTCAATAAAGCCTATTTTCTAAGGACAGAGAAGCTTCCAATTTGCTAACTAAAAAATGTAGGTTGATGACTTGATAACTATATAGTACTTCTTGTGAGGAAGCCATAGATTATGAAGATGCAGTATCCTCCATTCAACAGATTATCTTCAAAGAGATTGCTGAGCTTTGTGACAGATAGAAAGATGCCCTGATTCAAGCATAATAGAGACAATTTCTATTAGAAATTGTGACAGATAGAAAGATGCCCTGACTCAAGCATAATAGAGACAATTTCTATTAGAAATCTGCACCACCACTTGGTAGAGTAGCTTATGTCATTAATTCCAGCACACGGGAGGCAAAGGATGGTGGATCTCGAGGTAATCAAAGGTACCATGATCTATCTAGTGAGTTCTAGGCTATCTAAATCTAGATATGGAATCCCAGTCTTAAAAAATCCAAATCAAAAAGGAAAAACAAATCAGCAGCACTAATAATAAAATACCATTTAGAAGCTAATTCTATTACTTCACTTCTGGGAATTCATCCAAAGGAAATAATAGAGGTTGTGAATATCTACAACGGTGCTCATTATGGCATTAACACTAATAGAGAAAAATAGAAAACAAGGTAATTGTTCAACTCTGGTGCATGTGTAGCATTAAACTGTGATAACACTACACCGAACCACACACAAAGATGTTGAAGTTATCTAGTGAAGGAAAATAAAAACTAACCAACAAAGCAATGTATACTATATATAACAAAATGCCCCTAATCCATAATCTCAACCATAAAATCCTTCAATATAAAAATTATTTGGTGTTAACTTGATGCATAAGTAAAAAATTCCACATTTGACTTTGTCATAAAAATATTTTTAAAATTGCCACCCTACTGTCTCTCTGTGTCTTCATGTTTTTATGTCTCTCAACATCCCAATCATTTTGCCAAGAAACTGCTGCAAGAAGGAGACGTCATTGTCAGGAAAATGCTGGTTCCAGGCTTCAATGTAGTATATAGAAAGTAAAATTTCAGGGTACCCTGAGTAGAGATATTGATGAATAAGAACTGAAAAAACTGTGGCGCAAGGTAGAGAGGAAAAGGTAGATTGGAGAAAGGATGGGGTGAATGTGATTTTTAACAGATCATATGTGATGGGGAATGTTTTGGCCAATGGGTAGGCAGACATTGCCAGACAGGAAGGATAGGTAGAGCTACCAGACAAGAATACTGGGAAGAGGAATGAGAGGAGGAGTACTGGGAGACATCAGGTAGTTGCCAAGGGAGCAAGAGGCTTGGGCATCACCAGTAAGTCAAGACTACATGGAGATACATAGATTAAAGGAAACGGGATACTATTTAAGAGGGAGCTAATAAGTAAGAAGTCTGAGCTATTGGTCAAACAGTTTATAATTAATATAAGCCTCTATGTGTTTATTTGGGACTAAATGACTGTGGGATTCGGCAGAACAGAAACTTTACTCAACATGTATGAAAATTTGAAAGACTTGAAAAATCTGCATTATTGTTACTGACATTTCATGCTACAAATATTTAATTTTAAAGGTATGGTGAAATTAGTTGTAATAGATATGATAATAACAAAATGGCTTGGGACTTTATGCTGACTCCAAACATGTAAGAAATGTACTAAGACATAAAAAAGAAGTGGGATTGCTTAAGGCAATTAAGTATAATGTTCCTTCCCAATTTCTGCTTAATTATTGTTTGTAGAATTAATAAAAAACAGAAGAATATGGGGCAGTACTTTTGCATATGACATAAAAGAAATAGCTCATGTTGTTGGTTTTGAAGACTATGTGAGAGAGGACAATGTATGTGTAAAATAAGACTTTTCTGTGCTTTTCAATCATCTAGAAAAAAGATGCCTGATAAGAAAACAAAATGGATTGTGAAATAATAATTTAAGGTTTTGGGTATTTTACATAGTTGTAATCTTTGTGATAGATTTTCTTTCCAACTTCAAACCTATAATACTAGCTAAATCCATTGTATCAATGTTACTCCAAGGATAATAATACTCTTATGATCATTTTGACATTAATGTGATTTCATCAATGCAAGGGTGAAATTAATGTGAAAAAATCACTAAATAAAACCGACTAAAGCATAGCAATTTATTTTGATAATAAATTGTCTTATGACGGATTTAATTAATAGGGTTTAAATCAACAAGAATGAGCAAAAGCATTACATATACTAAAATGGATGATCAGACCAAAACAGAATGGGGAATTTTCTGACAGCTGTATTCAGAAACACAATTGAGTAATAGAAGAAAATAGAGCAACATTAAAGTTTCAGGATAAAAACTAACATATATCAATACTTTTCAATTCTTTGTTCTGAAAGCACTTAGGAAGACATCTAAGTGTCAATCAGTGTGTGCTTTCACTGGAACCTTTTTTTCCCCTCTACTCACCAGAATTAGCTATATATGTCCAAAAAATGTGTCACATAAAGTTTCTATTTCTCAGGCACTTTATCATTGGCACATGGACATAGCATTAATCAAGCAGAAGTATGTTTTTACAGTGAATATCTCATTAATTCGTAAACAATTTTTAGTGTTGCTTTTTTCAAGCTTCCTGTCAACACTGAGTTTATCCTAGCAGGCAGGCTGGTGGGAGTCTGGCTTATTGAATTATTACCACATGCCATGTTATTTTGTTTTCCTTTCTCATATTTTCATATGCAAGAATCAATCTTTAGAAGGAGATAGCATGGGAATTCCCTTTAAGCTGGCAGAATGATACTGGAATCATCAGAATGAATCAAGTGTCAGAAGCCCAGAAGTAACCCCAGTTTTGCTCTTCTGACTTGGGCTAAGCAATTTCTTTCACAGTTTTTGGGTAAGAACCATAGCAGTAGTTCCTTCAAATCTAAAAGCATTGTTTGGCTAATATGTGAAAAGCTGGACAATTATAACACTATCAAAATGCAGATTTACCTTAAAGTTTTTATGGAAATAAGGAAGATAGAAGTGAAGTGGACACATGCTGGGACCATCCCCAGGGGTGGACAGGTCCCAGCAGAGGATGCAGGGAATTTACCAGAAAAGGATGTGAGCCAGGCCATGACTGTTGGGAGAATCTTGCAGCCTTGACTAGCTAGCAGCCAGAGTGCACATTTATTTAAAGAGAATTTAGTAAGTAGGGATACATTCACGTTGTTCCAAAACATAGATCTTATCATTTTTGTTTTTTGGACAAGCATTTCACTTCCTTTTCCTCATCTTTTAGTCATCATTAATAAACTATGACAGAATAAAGTCATTATTTCCAATTATTTTCCCTCAAGTTTTGACATCATTCATAAACAGCTATCTATCATAAAAATTTTTTATTTTGTTTTACAAGACAGGGTTTCTCTGTATTGCTTTGGAGCCTGTCCTGGAACTTGCTCGGTAGACCAGGCTTGGTCTGGAACTCAAAGAGATCCACCTGCCTCTGCTTCCCAAGTGCTGGGATTAAAGGCGTGCACCACCACCGCCCGGCTTTCTTAACCATTTTTACTCATCAACCCCCTAACACTATTTTTAAGAATTTAGAAGCATAAGACAGCCTGTTCTCATGTTAGTAGTTTTTGTGGCTACAAAGTCATTAGACCAAAACTCTCTTGAACCTATCCCTGGCATACTGCATTGTCCAAGCAGTGTATTATTAATTATTAGTGGTCAGAAATTCCCAAGAAATATCCTCAGGGCAAAACTGCTACAGTTATTATTCAAATCTTTCATAATACAGCATTCATATTTTATATCTTTATAAAATATTTTATCATCTTTCTACATCCTTCTTTGCTTCTCAGAATATGTCTCTGTATAGGACAGAGGTAACTTCTGCTAATCTAATTTTGCTTCTGTATATGACATGCAATAATGAGTGTATAGTGGGAAGAAGCTTGCAATCTGAACTGTGGCCAACTCCTCTAGCTCACTGAATCTTGTTGACTTTTTTGAGTTGACTTTGTTTTGAATATCTTGTTCCTATATAAGCACAAGGGCAGATAATTCAAGAGTATCTCATAGTCTCATAAAGAAATCTCTGGCTTCTTTATGTGTGTTACAACTTCTTAAGCTTAAGGAAGACCTTCAAGCAGATAAGGATATCTCCATAAAAGTTGGAGGGGTGATATGTTCACGACATCCCTGGGAAAACATAGAAATCATATATCTGAGAGAAGGTGTAAGTCATTCATAAGAAAACTTCTAATAATCCAATATCCCCAAGTTGTACAAATACAAGTATGTAACAAGTGGAGATAAAATCCAAAGGTGGCATGGCAGTCATTATGTAACTCAGCTGGATTTTCCTCAAACAGCTATGCTGGCCTTATAGCTTTGCTGTTCCATCACATATGATTGTGACAGATAACACAGAAGATATATAATAGATATAATGTGTTTAAGTGAAGATACCAATGTATATTGGCATGAAGATTTTCTTATGTAAAAGAGAATTGGTAAAGCTGGGCATTGGTGGTGCATGTCTTTAATCCCAGCATTCAGAGGCAGAGGCAGGTGGTTCTCTGTGAGTTCAAGGTCAGCCTGGTCTACAAAGCGAGTTCTAGGACAGGCTCCAAAACAATACAGAGAAACCCTGTCTCGAAAAATTGAGAGAGAGAGAGAGAGAGAGAGAGAGAGAGAGAGAGAGAGAGAGTTGGAAAGGGGATATTATGAATGTGGAGGGCAATGTGTATCTAGAAGTTTAACATGTAAATAAAACTAAAAAATATTTTTGAGCCATATTCATCTATTCGGCTATTACATCACCCAATTAATCTTGAGTCTCATAGAATTAAGAAGGAAACAACTGAGAAGTCATTTTCGTTATTTTAAAAGTTACCTTGCAAGACAGATACAGTTATACGAAGTTTGGCAACTGCTTAAAATATCTCAAAGAATTTAGGGAACATACTCAAGGTCACAAAGCTATGAAAAAACAGATCTAGGTCTATACTCACATAATTAAGCACAAAAATATTATACCTCCTTGTTACATAGAAATAAAACAAAAATGTTTTCAAGCTTAACTTTCGTGGTGCAATGTACTTTAAATAGTGGCTTCAACTTCTAACCATATATTTACAACATTAAAGTCTGTCAAAGAATTTCCCTGTAGTTCTAGTGCAACTAATGTCCACTGTAGTATGGAAATTTGCGAATTGGGCTTTTAAATGTAACTCTTTGATCAATTACTCAACAGTTTCATGAGCTTAGATCAAAGCAGTACACAGCCTTTAAAGCACCAGGAAGGTGTGTTTTGAATTTGCAAAGCACTAATAAAATGCATTTGTTTGCTAAGGACATTTATAACTTGAGATGACAGTTAGCATGCTGTATACTAGGCTGACATACAGACATTGCCTGATGGTGAAAACATCACCACATAAACACGAAATGAGTAGGCAGAGGGTGGTGTTGCAGTGCATCAATTTGTTGATCATAGCTCTTAACAAAGTTATTCACAGAAATTTTATGGTACTAAATTAGAAATAGGAAACACATATCACAAATAAAATGGTTCTTTTTGGTTCAGAATTAAAAGGAATGAATGTAAGAAAGAAAAGATGGTGACGCTGCACCAACAAATACATGTCATAATTAAAACCAAGAGAGAAGTGCTGACCCTGGAAGATGTTCATCAGTCTCTTGACAGCATCCAGGCAAGCATGATGTTTCAAAACTACAAAGACTTTATTCTTAGTCTACATATGTCCATACCACTGTGATGTTTTAAATGCTTATGATGAGTGACAGGATGAGAAATAACCCCATGATCTCAACATTTTTTCCATATGCAATAGACAATAAAGGAACTTTGACATAAATGCTCAGCTTTCTTTTAAGCTTCCATAGTATGTGGAAATTGACATAACTTGATTGAGCCAGGTTTATAGTTTCATAGTATATGTATATTGAAGTGAGTCTTGATAAGCAATGACCCGAGAACACAACATTTTAGCTTTAAAAAATGACTAAACGAATGCCTAATTTAATTCAACCATACATTAAAGAAAAGAAAACTACGTTAAAACAAACTTGTAACATGACCCAAGTTTCTACTAAAGTCCATGAAAATTATACAGATCCAATCAGACACCAAACAAATGCAATCACACTGCCCTGAATCCTTTCTCATTTTAGCAGGTATTTCTTTATGAAGCTCGCCAAATTAATTAATATTTCTTAGTAACACAGAAAATGTGCCTGTCTGTCCTTGTTACATAAAGTCCGAATAATTCACTATAATCTAGAGCTTAAGATAATTAATGCTATATATCCTCACCTTTGAACAACACAGCCGCCAGCCACAGGGCTTTAAAATTAATTCACTCTCCCAGACTATAAATCAGAAATTATGATGCTATTATACAATACTTCTTAAAAGGCACTTACCTTTTAAAGGAAAACAGGCTTCTTGTCACAATTTACCTGTTAAAATAAAACATATTTATTTGTACTCTGGAAATAATGTAAAGAGAAGTTATTTTTATACCTGGCCTCATTGCTAGCCAACTTTGTAAAGTAAAAAAACTTTTTTTTCTAATCTCATTTACTTTTCTCTGAAAAATGAAAATCACCTCTTTGGTTGTAATAATTAAATGCTGTTCTGTTCAATGCGTGTGCACCAAAACCACAAAAGCTAATGAGTTTCATGTTTGAGAGCAAAAACAGAAAATACTGGGCACATTATCCAGGTCATGGGTATAGACTGGAGCATATTCCACTCAGGGAGCATAATGAGAAGCGTGAGATTTAACATCCACATGAGAAATTTTAAGGGTTTGCAGTGGATAATTTGATTTCTATCAAATGAAAAGAAAGCATCATCAGAGAGATTTGATTAGCATACACCGCCCTAGTTTAAGCATTTTATTAGTTATTTAAATGTCTTATATATGTTCCACTGAACTGTCTTAAAGCTTGGGAGACTTTTATTTACAACATTTCACAGTTGTCACTGAGATACCACAGGCAAAAGCACATGCAATCCACAGCTAATATAGTACCTGGAATAAACCGCGTTGACTCAGTATGGATTGTGAGTACCTACCAAAGGCAAGGGGGAGACTTCATGGGACCAGGATGTCACAGTGGCAGTGGAATCTCTTTTCATGTGCTTTATTTCTCACGGCATGTGAATTGTTATCTCAGAAGGGAGAAATTATGAACTGCAATTTCTCCAGGAACACTAATGTTTGTATATAATAAATCACACACAGGCATGTTTCCCACTATGTTTGCCACAATTGCAGTCACGGATGCTCACCCAGTTTCAGTTTGTTATATATATATATTATATTTCTTTACATACATATGTATAATTTTTGTTATATCTTGAGAATAAGTATGATACAATTCCTCAGAAGAGAGATAGCTTTTAGATACTAATTTATAAACAGGGAAAATTCTGGTGGGAAACTCATATGAGTTCACTTGAGTGTTAAATTGTCAGGGCAGCAGCAAAATTGCTTCCCAATCTCACCTTAGATTGACTGCTTAATAAGATTGAGGAGAGGAGGGGTGCTCTGGTGAGTTGGCGAGGCGGCCTAGCAGGTCTCCTTCCCATGATCCCTTCTGCTGGACATAGCTTTCCCTTCATGGGCCCCTGAGCAGGGTCACTACTACTCTCAGGCTTTGCTGTCCCTGAAGTCTTTAAGGATAGTATTGGTTAAAGGTCAATAGAACAATTAGCTCAAATGCTTGCCTGTCTGTGGAGATGACTTCTCCACATTTCTGTTTGCGTATGAGTATACCAAATCAGAACAACATACAATGAGATTTTCAGTTTTTAAATCGATAATTCCTTAAAAACTGTATTTGCTTAATAAATAGAAAAACACTAATTTAGCTGGGTCTGTATATCCTGTCACTGGGAACTCTCCACAATATCTAATTATTATTGTCACCTTAGCAGGCTAAGAGGTTTCTTCAAATTTCCTACTCTTCATGTGTCTACCCTAGCTCTAATCTCTACATAAATATCAGCATATTGCTTTCTCTTTGTAAGTAGAGTATATAAGTAGTCCCAATACTCTCTTGGTATTCATCATGAAATGGATGTGAAAAGACTTGACATGATTCCAAATTGTTCAGAAATCATAGCCTTGTAAATGCTCAAGTTTGCTTGCACTCATTATAGTGTGGAGACATTGGGCTTTCTTTCTTCCTGGATGTAACTTCCCTCCTTTCAGTCTCAAACCTGGGACACCATTAAATAAATATGAACTGCAAATGTAAAAGCTCCGTTTTCCTATTAGCATGCATTCATTACATAAGTGATGAATTGCACATTGATATTTTCATACGTGTTCATCATGCACATTGACCATATGGCCACCCTACTGCCCACATGGTTTTCCATATTTTCCATACATATGAGCTAAGCGTGTGCTGTTCTCTGTCTCTCACTTCCTCCTGCATCCCTACCCTCTCTCTTCATCTATATTTTTACCAAAACAATTCAAAACACACTAAAATATGACTATAAAACCTGAAACAACTTTTGAATCACACTCAAGATTTCAAATGTCCCTTTCCTGGAATCCTCAGTTGGGCCCTTCTACAATGTAGCCATGATAATTTGCTCAATTTTCTTGTTCTAGCACTGGAGAGTTGTTGTGATATCATGTTAGCTTCACAGTTGACAAGAAAACATAAAATTTACTCTCCATACCAGGAAGGTTTGGAGATGGGATGAAGCCACTAAGAAGATAGGTGGTCAACAATTAAAGTGATCCAGTGCTGGTCTACCTGATGAAACCAGTTCATTATGTAACCTTTGGAGATAAATTATCATTTACTTTGTAAACTTAAACACTTAAGTTTTTAAGGAGATATACTAACAGTTGAGATGATTTCTCGAAACACATCCAGATATAATCAGAGCAACACACAATCCAATTAGAGAGGTATAAACAGCTAGACTGTTGCATAAGTCAATGGCAGCAAATGACATCTTAGCTCTTTTTGAGGGGCAAGACTGTGTTGACAGGTTTCAGCTTCTTGCCACCTACTCTCTCTTCATAAGCTGCTTATCAGCTAAATTTTGCAAAAGTTAATATTTGATATTTACCCACATGTACTGATGATGATCTGGACATGAG
Source organism: Mesocricetus auratus (assembly GCF_017639785.1). Taxonomy (NCBI): domain Eukaryota; kingdom Metazoa; phylum Chordata; class Mammalia; order Rodentia; family Cricetidae; genus Mesocricetus; species Mesocricetus auratus. Next base: position 4,166,521 of record NW_024429207.1, on the reverse strand, counting down.
GACAGTAGACAATGATCTGGATGTAAGAATAAAACAGAAGTAGACATTCAGAAAATAAAGGACCTTTATACGTCTTTGGCAATGAGATCAACAAAGAGTACTGTGGAAATATTTTAATAACAGAGATGAATTCCCACCGGGGTGAACAACAACACACCGTCCGTTCAAAAGCTACGTCTCCATATGAACAATTGGCAGAGATGGGTCATGAAACAAAAGCTCTGTATGGGCCCCAGAACTCTTAATTGAAGCATTGTCCCTTTTCCATGTCTGATTCTCTGGTTAGATTATTTTCCTTTCATAATGTGTGTGAGTATGCTTGGTATACATGTGTCATTGGTTGTGTAAATAAGTTACCCATTTTGTTTTTTGTGGTTGAAAAAAATGTGGTTTTAATTTTTTTCTGAGAGTGTGTCAGTTATAAATAGCCAGTTTAAAGTAAGTATGTTACCAAGTAGATATTTTTCAGCATGTTCAGACAAGCCATTGAGGAATGACAGGGAGTCAAAGTAGTAGGTCCAGACCATTACAGTATGTCAAAATGTTACAAATATTAAATTGAAGGGAAATAGAGGATCACTTTAGTGGAAGAACAAATTCATGATTTTCAAAGTCATGTGAGAAATATGTAGAGTGGAAGTAGTGCATAAAAGAAGCGTATTAAGGCATGTGTGCACAAGTGAGTAATACAAATGGTGGATTCTTAACTGCAATGAGATATGCAAAAAGGAGAGTTCTAAGGGCATAATTGATAGATACTTTGTCTGTCCCAGAACAGAGGTTTATAGAATATATTTCTGAATATAACTCTGACTTTTGGCCTAAATGGCAAATGCATCAATTACCAAATGAGGGATTATGATGGCGATACATAGGATAAAAGCAAAGATGGATAAATGATTTTGTGATCAAATTTCTAAAGTATTAGAAACCTAAAGTTCAGCAGCATGTATCTCAACAGCTGTAGCAACACACTGATATAGGGAGATATATGTTGATCTAGGCACATACACACACACACACACACAGAGGTCTACAGATACACAGATGGTGATGACATGTTTCTCTTAATTTGTAACACAGGAAGATAACTTAAAGTGATTACGAATGATTAAATATATTATAATGCCTATGAAGTAGAGGAGCGATTATACCCCCTTACTTTCCCTCTGAGCAGCATTCTTCACAGAACTGACTGTGTAACTTAGTATATGTGTAGCTCCATACCTCATTTTCTTATTCTGTAAAGCAATGAGACCATCTATTGTTCTGATTACCTAAAACACCTATGTATTTCAATTCAGTAAAGAAGACAGAGAAAACCATACATGAGTATTTTAGCTCATCTTGGTGAAAAACCCTTTTGAGATTAATCAGGTGTGGGTAAATAAGTCATCTCAAACAAAATGTAAATGGTTATGTAGCCCTGCCCTCCAAGGCCACACTGATTTACCTAATTAAGGAACTAAAGTCCATGTCCATGTCCATGTCTACTTTGATAGAGGACAGTGAATATGAAGCATGAAAAGAACCAGGTGGCTTTAACAGTCACATTGGGTACCGAGAAAGACATTTATTTTTAAGTTTTTTTACTTACTTTCAGTTTGGTCTCTGATGTGCTTTTAATGAAGACTTTTGTTTGTGCAGATTATGGCTGTTATGTGAGTCCCTTGTAGCAGAATTTAGGGAATCTTAAGTCTTTTGTGACAATTCCCATGGCTCTTTGTATTTATAAACAGAAAGCATACTCCATATGATGGGAAAGATAATTAAAGGGATTTCGTGATCTGCTTTAGTCTTAAACTTTGTTAATCATCACCAAACTTAAAAGATTATCTGAAATCAGAGCATGTCATGTAATGCCTATTTTGCTTGTTGCTGGAAATGGACCATTACACCGGCAAAACTCATTCTTAGAGTAATTTATTTTCTGAGTTTTCATCCTATCCAAGTCTAGTATTCAGAGATATGTTAGTGCATTTTTTTAAACTCTTGCATTCTCATAAATGATAGAAAGAGAATTTGTCATGCATAGCTCAAAGCAGAAATAATACTTATCATGGAAGTTAGTGAAGTGTTGAGACATGGTTAATTGTATAATGTATATGACAGTGAGAAATCTTGTATAATTCTAAAAAGTTGCACAGGATATAATGGTTTGTCTTTTTTAAAGCATAAATTTATTTTAGAGACCAATCATATTACATGAATCTGAAGTGATTATATTACAAATACTAACCTGACAGTCACATTGCCTGAACCTACAAGATGTCTTAATACTTAATTTCTTTATATTTGGTAAGCAAAATTTCCTTCTCTATTTAGATGTATTTAAGTTTTAAAAAGAGAAAATCATACTCACTGTGTTATAAATCTGTATGACATGAGTAGGTATTTGTGAAGTTCTTGACATCACATGTAATTACCCTCCTATGTGTGCCAGGTTTTATAATATTTAGAGTCAGTTTATTTGTCTTTTTTAGCTATAGAAATTTCAGATAATATTTATAATGTAAACTTAGAATTTTCTAAAGAAGACATGGCCATAAGAACGCAATTTGTATAGAAATAAACGGAAAATAAGAGAGCAAGCAGAATATGAAGGACAGATAATTATCCCAAATTCTATTCAGAAGAACCGAGGTATGTTGTCTGGAAATAGGACTGCAGCCTACTGTTGCCAGAATGAATAAACGAAACAATCTCCCTGTAAGTGAATTATAATCTATTCATAAAATAAGTAGGAATAATACTGTTGTCACTGTTTGGATGAAAATGTCCCTTAAAGGGAGTGGCCCTATTAGGAAGTAAGGCCATGTTGGAGGAAGTATGTCACTGTGGTGTTGGACTTTGAAGTCTCCTGTTCCCAAGCTATGTCCAGTATCACAGTTAACTTCTGTTGTCTGCAGATCAAGATGAAGTCTCAGGTCTTCCTCTGTTGGCCTATAAGCCACCATATCTCACCATGATGATAATGGACTTAACCCCTGAAATACAAGCAAGCCATCTCAAATAATGTTTTCTTTTATGAGTTGGCATGGCCATGTTGTTTCCTCACAGCAATAGAGATATTAACTGTGGCAACCATATTTGGCAATATAATGATATTTCTATAAAATTATTACAAGACAGCAATACTGGGGAAATCTTGTTACTTTGAGCCAAAGTCAAGCAACCTTCTACAACGAACAACCCTTAACATCATCTTATATTCATCCATACCTATGTCTCCAAATCAATTTTGTTCAAATTTACAATCAATCCCACTGGCATAAGCTACACTGTCTGTCATTTTAATAGACAGTGTCTCATTTATAATTGTTTATTCTGCTAAGGACTATAAGAAACATTATGGGTCCTGAAATTTTTCATGTTGATAATGATGATAAAGAAAGAAAAAAATCTGTTTTAAGCACTGTGGAGGATACTAAAGAAAAAAGAGACAAACCATAACACGAGAGGGTGACATAAACCATGCATGGTCCTAAAAATTTCTCATAATATATGGTAATTATTCTAGGCTAATTATACATATACATATACATATACATACATACGTACATACATACATGCATATATAATAGAGAAAAAGAATCAGTGTGTCTGGGAAAAATTGACAACAAGGCTATTCAGGAAGAAAAAACTGAAGCATAAAATCCTGATAAAGGAAAGTTGGAAGCTGTGAGTAGAAAGGAGTTTCAGAGACACTTAGAATAAAGCCAGAAATATTTGCCTTGGGGACCCCATACTTAAAACAGATGGTTAACAGTGGATATGGTAGAATGAGAGGCATACTCACATATTTTTTATTTCAATGTAATACTTTGGAGATTGTGTGAATAGACAGCAAGTGTCAAAGTTAATCTGGTTGGAGGGAAAGATAAAACCATTATTGCGGACTAACTCATAAAGCAATGCTAGGGGTGAGGGTTAAAGGAGACATGGTCACTCCAATGGAGTTGGGGGCAGAATAAGCAGTCATAGAGGAGCTTCTAAACTTGGTGTTTAACTCAATGTTAGTTGATGAATGTATGAGAAACGAGAAAGTGTGGCTATGAAATTATAGATTATGTAGGCATTTTCAATGTTTGAATGAGAGGAGAAAGCATATTTAGAAAGATAACTTAAGATTTATATTGTCTAGAAAGCAACTATAAGGTTCACTTATACTCCATGAACTACTGTTACATAGATAAGTCTATAATAGGGTGTCACATTTAGTGATACCATATTTTGTTAGTGTAATTATCAGCCTCAGTGGTGTCAACACATAGAAGAGGTAATTTTGTTAAGTCTGCACTGTAGTAGATTTCATATGATTTATTGTCTCTGTCTAATGCAGACAAGTAGTCAGTTATAAAAACCACTCCAAGATCCAATGAAAATAAAAACGTAAAGAAGTTATGAAAGAATCAAAATATGAAAAAAATATTTCTGCCTGAGCAGGAGCCTGGTAATACTTACTTGTAAAGTGGTCCTTCAGTAGTATGTTATGTTTTGTTTGTGGTTACTTTTTATGTGCTAATACTCATGAGGTCAGATGTCAGTCTCATCTATGATTATGTGTGATACAGTCGCTTTGTGGATGATTCTTGAAAAAAACTTCTTTGTCTCATCATATTTGTATAAACATGGTTGATGTCTGAATTGCCCCTAACTGAGGCTGGATTGAGAACATGCTGACAGCAATGATATTTCCATGATGGTGGATGGATCATTGCCAGAAAACTGGTCTCCACTCAATAGGTTCTGTCTCCCTCCCTGAAGACAGATACTGAAAAATTTCTGGTGAGATATTCTAAATCTGTGAACATCTGTAGAGGTGAATTTGCACATGTCTGTAAGTGTGGGTTTTGTGAGTGTGTGTGTATGTGTGTTTGTATTGTGTGTGTGTTTGTATCTGTGTTTGTGTTTTGTATGTGTGTCTATGTTTGTTTGTGTATGTGTCTGTGTGTGTGTGTGTGTGTGAGAGAGAGAGAGAGAGAGAGAGAGAGAGAGGGAGAGAGGGAGAAAGAGAGAGAGGGAGAGAAGGAGAGACAGAGGAAACAGAGGTGGAAATTTTCATTTTCAAAATGCTTTACATGAGGAACATTAGTCTTTGACATATTACAAAAGATGATGCTATTTAATATGATTAAGTATATATTTTGTCCTTAAGCACTTTCTAACCTCTTAAATCATTTTACCTGGTTCTTCCTCCCAGAACACTGAATGCTCAAAAGCTTGATTGACTGGTAAAAAATTGAGGGTTAACTATAGAAAATAGTGTATTCCTCTTAGCAAAACAAGTACAGGTTCCAAATTATAAAAGTATAAGTTAAACTGGGTTAGTCTTCTCAAAAGATGATTAAAATAAAAGTACATTCCAGTGGCACTGAGATAAAATTCTAAATTATCATTCCCTTTCCCAGAAGTTCCCTTGCCCTCTCTTTCATCTTTATCTTTTTTCTTTCCTTTTCTTTTCCCTTCCCTTCTCACTCCTTCCTCCTCCCTCCATCTTTCTCTCTCTTTCTCCTTCCTTTCTTTCTTTCTTTTTTTCTTTCTTCCTTTCTTTCTTTCTTTCTTTCTTTCTTTCTTTCTTTCTTTCTTTCTTACTTTCTGCTACCATTGCCTAGCTATTTTGGCCTTTCTAAAGGGACATAATGAAGTTCTCTTTTCATTGTGGATTGAACAGAAAGCATTACATTTGGTAGAACTGCTTGTTAAAAAAAGTTTGTGGTCAAATGTATTTTGAAAATTCTTTTATCTGCTGATGTGTTTCACTAATATTTTATATGTTTAGTACAGGACAAGATATGGAAATATCTTCATTATTCTTTGCAAATGGATGGCTTTTTGTGTTTTCTTACCGCTTACATTATCTAACTGCAAATCCCTCAGTGATAATGGCAATCTTCTATTAAATTTTAGTGGAATTCTTGAAGAGATTCTTGAATTCAACAACAGATTTGCACGAGATGGCATAAGCTAAAAGTAGTTAAAGTGGTAGAGTAAATTTAAAAGACCCAGAGTGTTCAGTTGTGGATAACTGTTATATTTCCATGAAGATTATAAAAAGGAACTACTCTTTCAATTCAAGACTTGTGAAGTGTCAGGTGCAGAAATTTGAGAATGTAACATGTTCTGACAAGTGACTACTAAGCATATGAAAGCAGATTATATCTTAAAACTTTGTTAGTAAAATTTTTGAGTCATTATTTTGTTTTTAATATTATTTTGAACTTCTAAATATGGCTTTCATTTTATTTGTCTTAATATTTTAGGTTATACCCTCAGCTTCTATTTGTATATACTCTCAAATCATATATTTATATCTATGCCCATCTCTATTCATACATATGCAAGTATTAAGCAGTAATATTCTAAGGGACCAAATGTGGCTGAGAGAATTATCCTAAATCACCTATGTTGAAATAGTTTCCCATTGTCCACTTAATTAGCAGTTACTATTGATAAAATCTAAGTGAAAGATGGATAATTACTCCTCTCTGGGTTCCTAGCTGTCCATTTTTCCCATGGTTTTCCGTAATTACTGGTTCCCTCTCTGTTCAGTGTGTAGGAACGTCCCTTCTAAAGAACAGAATTGCACATCGCCCATTAAAGTTATTGCCAGCCTCTCAAAACTGAAGTAAAAGCTTTCACAAATAGCATTTCCAATGAATAATGCTGAAATCAGACTTTTTTTTCTCACTGCAAGTGCCTCAAGTAGCTGGCTCCTTTCCCATCGGCTACTTTGTAACTGTGAATACGACAACATGATGGTGATTCACAGATGCCAAAATATGACGAGCAGAGTAAATCTGTGTTCCAGATGTGATAAGATGAGGACAGCAGAACTCGCTGCCCCAGGTGATTTCCATGAAGACACCTACATACAGCGGGGTTCACTATCTACACCATGCAGCCGCCAGCTCTAATAACCTGGTCTAGTGAGCAGCCCAGGAAGAAATGCATATGGTTGAAAAAAAAAGCTGGGTTGTACAGTAACGTCTTAAGCTGATTTGAGAAATGTATGCTTGAAAAGCATATGCCTCAGCCTTGGTGAATGCGTTTTGCTACATTCAACACACAGTGGGCTAGAACTAAGAAAAATACATAGAAATTATGAATGCCTTTTCTAACTCCTTCACCAATCCTACAACATTAAAAACTATGCAATAGCAAGTGAAATAACAGCTTGTTTTTAATCATAATATTTGGAAACGTGTTTCAAGTGTACATATGCTTCATAGATTAGGGGTTATGGTTTCACATCTATGGAACAGAAAAAGTAGATTGTGAACATGCATCATAGAAACAGCTGCCATATATTCACACAAAGCACTTCTCAAGTTTGCATTGCAGTGCTCAGAAATAATAGAATCACAAATTATACAGGATTGTCATGACTGGTTTTACATATATATCTATGTATATTTGACTCATAAATCCTGACTTCTGTCAAGCTTGATAGTCAGTTTAATTCATGGGAACATATTTATGAACCAAATTTATACTTAAAAGTCACTCTTTCTATGTTAAAGTCAGGAAAGACTTCGTTAGATAGAAAAAACTATGGATGAAGATTATAACAACTTTACCAGCATGATGAGTAAATTAAGGTTTTTTTCATGACAAAGTATGATTCTAAACACAGTAACTAAAATCAAGTTAGTAATAAAAGCAAAAGTGACAATGTTTTCTTTAATTCAAAACGCAGTGACCTTACTTGGATGTACCTACAAACTTTAACCACAATGACAATTTTTGTGGATGAAAGACACATATAATTTTTAACTTTTAAAAACTATTTCAGAATAAATGGAAATGGTCTGTGGGGAATTTTGAAAATATTTTTTCAAACTATTTCATGCATATATAAAATGAGTTTCACATAAATTATTTTCCAGTTATCTTCAAAAATATCCTTGTCAGGTTTTATGGAAAGTTATAAATAAATTCCAAAATTGTTTGCAGATGGCAAGTAGTCTGTGGGAAGGAGCCTTGCTTGTTTGCCATTGTTTTTCAAGAAGCAAGGGCAATGACAGTCACTTAGATTTTTATGAATTTTTGGAGAATCAGTTAGTGAATCCTAAATGACTTGATGGTAATTGGAAATATGAAAATGATTTAAAACATTTTACAAGTTAAGCTATGCAGACATAGTAACTCATAAAAGGTAAACCATCAGAGGTTGAGGAAATGGCTAGATGATTAAAGGTTTGTGCAGCAACAAGGAGAAAAGGGGAGATAGGTCAAATGATCCAGCCGTAGGAATGCCTGGAACATGTGGCATCTTGTCTCTAATTCCAGTTCAGAGACCCTGTGTCTCCAAAACAATCTGACTAAGTAGACTAGCCCTGTTGGTGAGCTCTGAGTTTGGAAGAGAGACTCCAACTCAGTGAATAAGACAGTATAACATTGGGTAAGGTGTATTATCCTCTTCATCAGCCATTTGCTTCCATATGTACATGCAGATATGTATAAATGCGCCATCCCACAAGCTGACACAAATATATACAAAAGTGTACACACACACACACACACACACACACACAGAACAAATCAAAGGAGTAGAAATATGAAAAAAACAGAAAGGAAATGAAACTATTGCATATGATTCATTATATAGGTTAAATAAGACAAATTCACTTTGAATATTTTCAAAGGATTATTTGCATAATATATCTGCTTATCACCTTTTATCATTTACCACAATGAATGGGTTAAATAAGTCATAAACCATGCATTGAAAAGCAATTTCAAAAATGGTTGAATTGATTAATATAATTCTACTTATTCATAGTAACTCCATAAAACAAACCAACAAACCTGTTTTGCATACAATGGTGTCTCTTCTCCTTAGCCAATATGAATCATGAGAGACACGTATTTGTGTGATCCCTACAGCACATTGTTCACTGACACATATATCCCTACACTCATTTCTAATAAACATGCTATTATTCTTACAAAATATCCTCTACATGTTTACCACACTAAGTTCTGGATATGTACAACCTCACGTAAGCAGGATCCTGTTACACATATTTTACAGAAAAGAACCTATTTGCTAAAGCAATTAATTTACTTAAATTAATATATCAAGGAGATAGGAGAAAGTAGTTTTTTTGGAGTAGATTAAGAAAATACCTGATACTTCTGACTTAAGCATTCAAAGAACCATTAAAATGAATGTACTAGAAATCAAACAAGAAGATAACTTTAGAAAGATACCAAAATGATATGAATTTAAGAGTGTCTATTCTTTTCTTCAGAATAGCAATGAAAAAATTTTCAAAAAAATACTGGAAGACAGTACTTTCTCCCTACATCCTCTCCCTAACATGATCCTTCCTACCCCTGTCCCTATGCCCCTTCTCGCCCCCTTCCCCTGTCCACCTATAATGTCCATTCTAGATCATCTTTACATTGAGAATCATGGATGTCTGAGAGCTAGAAGCTCAGTGAAATGGAAAATTGCAGGAATCCAAGAGGGTAACCCTAGTCAAGACTCCTTACAATAGAGGATAATAAAATTGAATGTGTCATCCCCTGTAACTAGGAAAGACTTCAGTGGAGGGAATGGGGTCCCAACCCAGCCAAAAACCCTTCAACCTACTATTTGTCCTGCCTGCAAGATGTGCTTGGGTAAAGATGGTTTAGAAATTGTGACTTTGGTAGCATCCATATTTTGGTCTGCCTAGATACCCCTATGTCTGGTATTGGACATTGATAATGGCACTAATATTTTTGAGAGATTACATTAGGGATTATAGAATCAAGTGGCAGGACAGGTTAGTTTTTCTTCAATAATGATAACCATGTTCTCAGTTTGTACTAAGCTAGTGGGTGGGTAGGAGTAGCTTTCATAAATGAGAACCAGAGTTTAATACTGAAGCTGGATTTTAATACCTCAACAAACATGCACACAGGTTTTAGGGCAATCTTATACATATTCACATAGCACTTAATTTACAGGAAATGGAAATGCCTTAGGTTGGGAATGCATTTGAACTTCCTAGTCTACAAAATTTTGTATAACTTGAAAGTGCAGAATAGTGCAGGGTATGAGGTGTTTACCTCGTGGTCTTAGACTTAATTCATTTAAGCTGCCACTGCCTGCCATAATGAGAAAGTATGGTATGGCACCTCACTAATCTAGGAGAATAGCAAAACTGAAAACAGGTCAGTGTTTCTACTGAATATGCATAATATGGTATAAAACCTTGAAAACTCAGAAACTGACCCTTTCAAAGTAAGGAACATTTTCATGGACATCCACAAACTTACAAACTTGAGTCTCTTAGAAAAATGTATACATTCTTTGAAACCACAATCTTTACATAATGAGAAGGTTGAAGAAATTAATCATGGCGAATGTTCCTTCAGTTTGTATATCTATAGACAATGGCTTTGTTTTTCAAACTTTGAAATTAGAAATCTTATTGCTTATCAGGTACCATATGTCGTCATTTTATTCTTGCAGGGCTAGACATGGAATTCCATGCCTCTGTTCATGCTAAGCAAGCACTCTTTCTCTTAGCCTCATCTCCAGCCCTGCTAATATATAATTAATATATAATCTAAATATATTAGAGCCTATGCTTAACCATATATATAAATGGTAATATTAACATCTTATTTATTATTTATGTCTTGTGTGAAATTGTTTACATGATTATTGCTATGATACAGATAAGGAAGCTAAAGCAAAGTAAGTTTATAAACTGGCCTGTTGGACCAAATAAAAGATTGAAAAGCACAAGTATTAGAGATAACAATAAAAATACTTAACCATAATAACACAAGTGCTAGAAATAACAAAAAATATTTTAACATACTATTGATAAGGAAGTGTAAGACAGATGTTAGTGAATAAATGAAATAAATCTTATTAAACATCCAAATACAAAGAAAAAGTTTAGAATAATCTTAGGCTCAACTCTGAACATACAGGCACGTAAATTCTATGTTAATTTCTCTAGCTCACAGCGAAGGATGAAGCATGTTGAAGGTGACAGTGGAATAGCAGTGTGGACTTGCTTGACCTGAGTCTGAAAATTTTTTTATTTTGTTTTTCTCAGTGTGACGTATTGGTGGATACTATGAGCTACATTATCTCATAATATATAGATTTGAAACATTAATATCAGAGACTTAATAATATATATAAATTATATCATTTATATGTGAAATTAATAATATTTAATATCTCAAAAGGTTGTTATTCTAAAGTGCCACAAAGGAAAAGGACAGTGTACAATACAATTATGAAATAAATTTACAGCATCTGAAGCCTCCTACAAAAGAAAATGAAGGGATAAATTTCTCTCCTTTTCTCTTTCTTCCTTATTCTCTTTAACCCTCTCTCCAAGATCTTCTCTCCTCCTTTTTTTTCTGTCTCTGTTTCTCCCTTCCTGTTTCTCTCTCTTTAAAGCACTGTACAAGTTAGTGAGGCAAGAAAATTAATTCTGATCTAAACAGAAAATCTAGAACATTAGAAACATTACAAGCTCTGTAAAATTTCAAGCTACTCTCAGGGAAAAGCTGTGTTTCACCCAAGTTCACTGTGGTCTGAATATCAGCTACTAAAGTCATCACACTAACCAATAAATGTCTAGAGAAGGGGGCTTGATTATTGTGTAAAGAGAATATTAAGTAATTATATACTGAAATGAGGTAAGCTTATCCTTGAATTTCAGTCTAAGAAACTTCGACTTTATTCAAAAGTCAGTAGGAATACATTGCAATTTTCTTGAGCTGGCTGACATGGCCAATGTCAGTGTTTGGAAGAAAAACCTGACAGTGGTGCTTGGATTATCTAGTTTTGCACAGAGAGAGAGAGAGAGAGAGAGAGAGAGAGAGAGAGAGAGAGAGAGGGAGGGAGGGAGGGAGGGAGGGAGGGAGGGAGGGAGGGAGGGAGGGAGGGAGGGATGGAGAGGGAGGGATAGAGAGGGAGGGAGGTAGGGAGAGGGAGGGAGGGAGGGAGGGAGAGAGAGAGAGACTGTCAGAATCCTGTGAAAACTTGCCTACTGCCCTGAAAAATCGTCCTCCAGTGAACTGCCTTCAGGCTGCATTTTCAGGAATTATACTCTTGTAGCGATCAATTTTTCAACCCAAAGGGTGATATTTCTCTCCATAAATTTGATCCCCAGTCAATATTTCTTGCCCATGATACAAACGAGGTTTTTCACAGTTAAAAATAACCAAGGTTAAAAGACCTCGTAAATACGTAGCATCATTAAACATCAGACACGAAGTGAGAGCTGGTGCTTTGATGTGCTGAAGCCAAGGATGCTATAGGTCTACGTGGCACTCTTTCTTCTTAGACAGCCGTGATAAATAAACAGTGAAGCCGCTTATTTATTGCCTCACTGTCGAAAGCTGCCATTCATTTCCCTATCCAAAAAATAATTGATGTTGATTGTTATTTTAGTAAGATGTGGCTACATCTTTTGTTCCTCATACCTATTCTAATGGTCATGAAGTTGATTTAATACTTGAGATGTTAAATGAATGGATGATTAAATTTTGCTTCATTTCAAATACATGCCTATTGCTCAAAAACAAAGCTGTAAATGTTCGCCAAATCAGTACACACATTATTCCCCATATATGACAGGTGAAATCTCGGTCTAGATTTTTGTACAGAGTTCTGCAGCACAGGGATGCATTGAAATTGCATGAGAAACTGGAAGTCGTCCACTCTCATCTTTCTCATTGACTCATCCATCTCAGGACAGTTTTTCATACAACTGAATTTGATCTTTGCTATTCTATATAGGAGACCAACTTTAGGTCTTAACATGTGGTTCTCTTTTACAGCAACCGAAAACTTCTAATTTTCTGACATCGCTTTCAACTAAGAGCTTTACTCATCCTATCCCACTCATGCTCCACCCGCGCAACTCACCAACCAGCAGACACATTGGTGCTTTCTAATACATTTGAATTAGATTTGCATTGCTCTGCTTGGCGTGCACAAGCCCCAGGTACCAGGCAAGATTTTAAATGTTATTTTTGAGAATATAATATCATCACATTATTTCTCTCTTCCCTTTCTCACTCCAAAACTTCCCCCACAACCATCTTGCTCTCTTCCTTTATTTCATTAATTGTTGTTACATGCATATATGCATATGTATAAACATAGAGATTTCTAAATATAACCTATTTCATGTGGCAACTAAGGAATGCTGAGAGTGGGTTTTTTTTTTAGGTGTTACCAGTTTTATTTTTCAGATTTGCTTTCAATTTCTTCTGCCTACTTAAATTGGAGTTTTGGAGTATCCCTTGACCTAGCGAACTCAGTGTACCTTTCATCAGTTTTCCTTGTCTCTAACATCCCTTCTGTGTACAAACTTCCTGACAAATGAAATCCCAGATTTTAGTTTGACCTCTGCAGTCAAGAAACTAACATAGCTGTTTGTTCTAGTTTACTGTCTTTGTTGTGATAAACACCATAATAAAAAGTAATTTAGAAAGGTAAATAGTTTATTTCAGATGATACTCCTGTTGAAATGAAGAAAACATATTATCTCCAATACATAATTCCAAATTTTAAATGGGTACAATTTTTCACTTTCACATTGCTATTGCTTAAATAAATTATCTATTAATGACATATGAAAGCATAATTCAGTTGGCATTATCACATGTTATTAAGAATAGAATTTTGGTAAGAGTTAAGCATCACTTGTAGTCAGAAAAGCGGGAGTTGAAGGACAGTCTCTAGGGTTCAGATGTTGTTATTAGCTGGGTGATCTTGCAAAAACTATGACAATTATTTCATGGCTCATTTTCTTCATGGTAATAATTAAATGTTTGCACAGATTTCAGAAGAGAATATATCAATTAAAGTGCATTTATTCAGAATCATACTTTATGCCCAACAATTATTATGTGGCATCATTACTTACAGATAACATATATACTTCCTCAGGCAAATGGATCTTTTGTGTTTTATTATGAAATTCACCCTCATTGAGTTATTGACAACCCCGAAGAATTCTTATTTTTGTACACTAGGTCTATTTTATCTACTGAATTAGTAAATTGATGTGATATCACTGAAACATTTGTAAATATATTGACATTCCTTTATTTATTGTCATAAATTTATATGAGAACATACATCTCAAACAAAAAAAGTGAAAAGGGTGGGATTAGTTTAAAAATTTTTAAGTCAGATTTTATGTTGTGGTGTCAGATCCTACGTTCTTGCAAGCTCTGACCTTCAGATTTCCTTGAAAGGAGAGAGAAGGACCTCAGGTTGTGCAGAATATACTTGGAGAACTACAAATTTAAAGATTTTCTGAAGTAAATTGTTTCCTTCCAACATGGTATCAGGTCAATGTGTATCCACTGGTACATTCACCAACTGGTTTGAATATATAATAATGCTTATTGTCTTTTTAAGATAGCATTCAGTTTTATGTCCACTTGGAAAAGAAATGTTAAAGTAAGTGAACTTTAACTCTAAACAGATACTATGTCACATTTGAAGTCACTGTTGTCCTACTCTTCATTGCCGGTTTTCATGAAGCTGCTTTGGAAGTATGGAGGTCCTGTCAGTGTAAGAAAATCAAGTTTCTGAGTTTGGCAAGTATTCGCAGAAACAGTCTTTGAAAATTGTCAAAATTTAAGAAAATATCTGTAAAACTTACAATTTATATGTTTGGATAAACGTATTTTGAGTGCTTTGGAAGTTAAAAATTAATGAAAGCTATTGGGTAGCCATGATATCCCAGTCATAGGTATGAGATAACACTTTACAAGTAATTGATAAGGAAAACACTAAAGACCCTCAGACCCTCTTGCTTACTAAAAAAATCATCATAAGACAATTTGTTGAAGATATCATACACCTTTCCTGTGTAATATAGAGAAATTAACCTGGAACAAAGGACAAAAGTAGGAGTGTTGTCTCTGACTGCCAGGTATCTTTCTTAGTTCTGGGAGATGATGTGCAAGATGCTAGGACAGTAGAGAAAATGACATTGTAATGACTCTTCTTGGTTGTCAACTTGACTACATTTATAATGAATGACAATCTAGAAATCAGGAAAACACTTGTTAAAGATTTTTTCCTTCTTCTTTTTTTGGCTTGATTTGAAGTGGGTGAATACACTTCTGGTCCAGACCTTGAGGTAGGAAGATACACCTTTAATCTGAGCCACACCATCTTATGCAAACTTATACAGGACTTAGAAGAAGGAAGATTTTGCTCTTTGCCTGCTTACTAGCTAGTCTAATCTTTCACTTGCATTAGGGCCTTTTTCTTTGAAATTCCAGCATCTTCTCAAGACCAGCTTAGACATCCCGCCTCGTTGACTGAGCATAGAATATATGTGCTCACTGATGACGGCACCTGGATCCAATGGATAATGCCAGCATGGTGGTCACAAAGACAGACCTCTTTAAGCTAAGTATGTCACACAAGAAAACAAAAAAAATTGACTCTGGAAAAATGAATTTTATGGGAATTGGAGAGAGATAAGAAGAATTGGGGGAAAGGTAGGAAGTGGAGTGGATAATTGTGGGATAGAAATGGGAAAAGGGGAGTAACAGAGTAAATAGAATTCATTATGAACACAAAATAAATTGCCAAAGGATTAACCCAGTTAAAAACAGTTTGCAATGCCATTTACATCAAGTACTGTATAAGCAGCAAATATATTGCTTCAGGGAATTATTAAAAGTTTCTATATGGATAAAATGAAAACTAATCTTCAAAGTGTAGGATGAATTTTCTCATGCTGCAGTTCTCTTCCATTAAATTATGGTTTTCAATGGGTCTTTTAATTTTGAATGTTTGCATATGTAATTATTATTTTTCTTTCAATTTATAAGAGAAAATGGAGACCTGAATTGTTTAAATCTGAACACATCTGGCATAAAAATAAGAGCAGTCACATTTATATGAGTCTCAGTGGTTTTTGTGCTCAAAGTTCCAGAAAAGGGTTTGGTACCATACTGTAGCAATGGTAATGGCAATAATATCTACATAGTATTTATCATGTTCTACTGGATATACTGCTCTATGTACCTTAAAAACATGTATCAACATGTAAATTTATCTTTTGTGCATGTAAATTTATCTGTTGACTTCATTTTATAAAAGCATTATTTAAGTCATAGGGATTTAAAGAAGTTAGTTATCAAAAGCCACAGAAATTTGACATTTAGAGTCAAGATTGCATTTCAGTCATCCTACAGTTTGCAACTTGGTGGTTTTCCACCATCATGAAATACTTCCATACCCAACAAATGTTTACTTCAAGGGTAAGTATACACAAAGAGTGGAGTGGACTATAGGGGGAAGAAGGAATCATAGGTTATAAGATAGATCTGGTACCAGTGAGACCTCTAGTGATCTAAAGGGATGACACCAACTGGCAAGCTAAGCAATATTGGAGAGACAACCTTAAATGAACCTTCAATGCACATTCCTGATATTGAACTTGATGTCTATAGCCATCCTCGAACTTTCAATCAGTGACTGATGGAAGCAGAGGCAAACACCCAAAGTTAAACACTTAACTGAACCCATGGAAACCAGTGACAGAGAGAGAGGAGTGATGAGCAAATTGGCAAAGAATGGGCTGGTAAAACCAGCAGAGACAGCCGATCTGAACAAGGGGGAGATCTTGGACCCCAGAAAGACAGCTGGGAGGCCAGCATGGGACTGATCCAGACCCCCTGAGTGTGAGAGGCAGTGAGGAGGCCTGGGCAACCTATGGGGCCCTGGGCAGTAGATCAGTGTTTATCCCTGGCATACAAACAGACTTTGTGTGTCCATGACACAAAGAGGGATGCTCTCTCAGCCTGGACTCTTAGGGGAGTGCCTGGACTCTACCCTGAGTGAAATGACAGACTCTAGATATCCCCTATGTGGAAGGAAGTGGGGATCGGGTGAGAGGCTGGGGGAGGCGGTGGGGAGAGTGCAGCAGGAGGGGAGGGAGAGGGAACTGCGATTGACATGTGAAGCTTATTATTTAAAATTAAAATAATAAAAAAGGAAAAAATGTTTACATCATTAGCAGATAAACAACTAGAACAAAAATGGAATCCAAATGACATCTAAAGACAGATAATTACACACACATACACACACACACACACACCAAAAAACAGGAAATTGTGCTTCCTTGTATATTAGCCCTTTGCATTGATTATGCTTGATACATTTAATGCATACAATTTTATTGTAAAATACCTCAGATTCTTCTCATTTCCTTATATTCCTCGGTGGATAGGTTAAAGGCAAAACGAGTCTTCATAATGTGAGTATGTCTAGTTAAGTTTATCAGAAGCTTAACAATCCTTCCATTCCTTACAACCATCTAAGCAGTTTTGAATTCAGAGTTCCAGGGTTTTTAATGGCCACTAAATAATTGCACCTGAATTTCTTGCTGGAAGCTTGCTTCCTCTGCACCCCCACAGCTGAATTAATCATTGTGTTTACCATTTTTGTTTTTCCTGCTTTCTGCCAGTCTTCAAAAGAACAGTGCGAACTTCACAAGACATGGTCTGCCAGTATTGTGGGAGTCTTTGGAGACAAGTTTCTGCCTATTCACTTTCCCAACTCAGTTAGCTGCCAAGACTTCAGCTCTGCTTGCTACATGGATATTGACCCTTCTCTACTCTCTTCCTTGATCTTGGCTCTAGCACCCATTTCCCTGTGATCCATATGTAGCCCTTAGCTTGTGCCTATTTCATAGGCTGGCTTCCCTCCAACATTTCTCCAAGTTGCAGCTGTCTATCAAGAGAAACTGTCTTTCCGAATTAGACATCAGATCATGTCCTGCCCTGTTTGAAATTTTTCAGTGACTTTCCATTTTAACAAGATAGAATTAAAATTGCTTCACATCATGAAGAGTGCCATGCACAATCTGTCACAGGCTACCTTTCTCATTTTTGCTTTGACCATCTTCCTCATCTCATGAAAACTTCTAAACTCTTATCTAGCTAGGCACTCCTCATACTGTGGGGAGCATGGTGGCAGCGCTGTAAGTTTTTCGCAAGCTGGAAATTTTATCATTCATTTCCTTCACCCAGCTGCTACTGGGTGAAGGATACATTCCTTCAAAACGTCTCTTTAAGCTTGCCATCCCATAAGCTTTTTTTCCCCTCTATGTTGCCATTGGATACCATGACTTTAACAGAAGACTGTGATTACCTTAATTCAAGACTCACTCTATTCCCTTTAGTTTGGGGTGAGTTTGTAATCTGATCTTTGTGACCTCAGAGCCTAGGAGGTGTTAGGCAGGTATTGAGTTCATATTTAATGAGAGCCAATATTATGAAGCAAATTAAACTACCATCTTTTAGCCTTCCTCTTGATATACTTTATAAAAGATAAATGAATATCAGGCAGGACATCCAGTAATACATTTACTGATTCTAATGTTTTTATTCTTTCAAATTCTTTTTTATTCTTTTTGGTTTTTAGAGACAGGGTTTCTCTGTGGCTTTGGAGGCTGTCCTGGAACTAGCTCTTGTAGACCAGGCTGGTCTCGAACTCACAGAGATCCACCTGCCTCTGCCTCCTGAGTGCTGCAATTAAAGGCATGTGCCACCACTGCCTGGCTTACTCTTTCAAATTCTTAATTAAATTTGAATGATAGTTGTGTTAATACTAAGTAATTTATAAGTTTATTCAGTTATATGTTAAAGTTAAAAATACATATTTAGTTCTCTGTGTATCCTCATAAATAGCTCCTAAAATTCCAGAAATCTTTGGAATAATGGATCAATACTCCTTATTTTATTGAAGAATAAATGGTGGATGTAGGAAACTGGACAGAGTCAAGACGGAATCTGGTCACCAGTAAAACATCAAAATGACTAAAGGATTGGGAGAATCAGCCTTGCTACCCTTTCTTTAGACTGAGGGGTGAACAGGGATGAGAAAAAGTCATAATAATGAATATCCAGTTATTCAGTCCTGCCTAAGCACAGAAACACTCACATAGTTCCTTTAGTGATAGGATTTAGAAGATTCTGAGTTAGGGAGCTGTGTGCTAGAATAGAGGTGTAGCTAAATAGGAATAGAGTGACCCAGGCATCCTCTCCTGGGAAAGAAAAACCTTACATGCCTTCTTTTTTATTCCATAAGTTGTATACATTACAGTTTGCAAAGCACACAATTAGACTCTACAAGCCAGTCTTTAACATATTTGACCTGAGATAGAGATTATGGGATTCCTTCTCCCTGGGAAAAGAATATCATAACTCATCTTTCAGAAATATTGGTAACTTGACTTTGTAGATGATATCAGAAATCAAGGAAGTGGTGTGAGACCCTTAATCCTTGGTGCCTGTATTAATCACAGTAAGTGCTAAATTTGAATTAAATTGCAGGAAAAATAGTTAGCATTCAAAGATAGAAAATTGCCTGGTAGGGAAAGAAAATATGCACATATCTTTATAAAGTCATAAGCATTCATAAATTATTACAGTTTAGTATTGTATAAACTAAAATGTGACTCATATACAGTAGATCAACTAAATTCTTTGAAAAAATAATGAAGTAGGAACTGATTTCTGAGTTCAAATGAAGCCATTGGAATTGCTGATTTTATTTTAATATAGTGCACGCTTCTCCCATAAGAGAATTTTCAAAGGATCCATTCCTCAATTAATCTTGAAAGCAAAGTCTTTGGAATGCTTTAAAAAGGTTTGACATGGCATTTATCCACATACTTTAAATCTGGCTTCAATGACTAGAGGGTTCACAGCAATGTGACACAGGTTTAGATCCTTGAGTTCTGGAATTAGCCTTGTCTGGGTTTAAATTTTAGTCCTGTCACTTGCTCACTGTGCAATTTGTGGAAAATCACTTAACCTCATGGAGCCTGGGTTTCTTCAGCTGGAAAATAAGGTCAACATTTGCCTCAGCCTCACAGATTTTCATGAGACTGAAATAAGATAAAGCAATAATATATCCAAATTCAACGTAAGATATAGTAAGATCCTGTAAGTTGTTATTTGTCATTTTATTAGTTCAATATTTTATTGGAAATCAACACTCCTTCAGAGCACACCTCATTGAGTTCTGCTTTATTCATAACCCACATGTGGCTGGCAACCCTCCTGAGCTGAGGCATTATCAGCCATGCCTTGAGAGGCAGGGAAGTATTTTTGAGCATCTGGCTCTTCAGAACCAGCTGGCCTGCATCATAAACCCTACCTCCTGTTGTCCAAATTTCCAAAGTCAGCATGACACTGATAGGGAATTCAAGGAGAAGACAGTGCTGGCATCGAATAAGCAATAGCTCATGATTCTACAGGGTCGCAAGCCTTTGTCTGTCCCAAGATGTGAGACTCTGACTTAACAGCCACTGTTTTTGCCTAAATTACTCTACCAAGACTTCTATAGATGAGTTCTTTACTTAATGTGTGTCTTAGAGCATATGGTTATGGATGCCCGCACAAAGGATGACTTGCCTTATTTTGAGAATGAGGGCAAACACACACACACAGTCTGGCTGAAGGCCAGAATGGAATAATAATGAGGACACTCAACCAGACATTTTGTAATATGGTCACTTGTGTAACTTTAGGATTTTTGGTATTAGAGCTAGGAACAAAACCTGAAAAAATTATTGGTTAAAGAGAAAATAGATAATTTCTAAACACTGCACTTCTTTTGTGGTTCATCAGTTAACAGTCTTTACATGAAACTATTGGTGAGAATTGTTCTATCCTAGATTCTTAACTTTGACCTCCATAGAGCAGGCCTTATGTCCAATGATACTGTGCAAATGCAAATGAAAAACATGAAGTCAAGTTAATTGATAGTTAATATTAATCAATTATAATAAAGTCACTTAATTTATTTTTTAAATAGACTGCTTAATTACCATTGATAATGGGCACTAAATCAGATACACAATAAATCCAGCTGGGCAGTCACAATAGATAAATGTATTTTAATAAGAAGAAAAGTTGGCACAATGTATCTTTTCATGTTAAATAAAAGAAAGGATAGAAGGTGATATTGTAGGGCAATAGATTATAATATTCAGTAATTTCTAACAGTTGTGGCAAATTGATTTCTGTGTGTAATAGTGACGATGGAGGGTACTGTGCAGTATTGAAACAAAGTGAAGATGACATTAGAGAGGGAGTGAAATAGATAAGGTACAAACCCATATGAAGGTAACTGATTACAAGGAGAAGAGCATGTGTGAATAACCAGGTGGATAAAATAGTCAGAGTCTGTTATCTTAAAGCATTGATGAACTGGAAGTCTCTAGGGAAGCAGCAGAGGAAGACGAAAATGTGTGAAAGAATATAATGAAGTCTATAAAACCCCTGAAGACTAACCAGGTTTATATTCTAAATTAGATTAGAAAAGTCCATGCTCGATAGAGGATTCAATTAGGTAAGATCAATTATAACAACTGTACATTTTCACCTAGTTAAAAAGAGAAGCACAGGTATATTCCAGCCAAGTAAAATTAATTTATATTTCATTGCAAAGTTCTTGACAATTTGAAAGTAGAAAAGAATTAATCTGAGATTCCATTCACTGTTTTTTTTGTAATGGCATGTATCCACACAGAAATATAGTGGTAAATTATAAGTAATTTGTTCAGCTTAAGGAAGTTAGATAAGGGAGGTGGCTGATTGTTTTGGTTGGTTAATCATTTTTATATACTTTACTGAAATGTATTAGTAGGAATTACATTATTTTTATAGGCATAAAATTGTCTTTCAGTTTTGTCTTATTGTCTGAAAAAGTTATATTTTTAAAAACACTTGGTGGCTTTGTCTCGCTTTAGAATTACTTAGAGTGCATGTTCAATCACAGTCACAATTTTATTTAAATTTATGTGCTAGTCAGTGGGTTTTGAATGAACTCTTCAATATTTACCACAGTTTTTCTATTTGTTAAGAAGAAAACCATTGAACATAGAGAAAAAGTGAGGAGGAGAGACAGATCAATACAGAGAAAGAGAGAAAGAGAACAGAGAGATATGAGGAAATAGAAACCAAGGAGTAAAGGATAAGAAAAGGGAAAAAGAAAACTATGATACATGATATTTTAAAATCAAATTATCAATTAAGATATACTTCTGGTAGAAAGTAGAGGAGAGTATTGTGTTGGCTAAAAACTGGAAATGAATAGAAATATAGATGGTTTGTTTGTTCTTTCACTATTTTAAAAACTGGTATAACCCTGTACTACAAACATGACTGTTGTGCACCAAATTCTAGCCATTGGATAGAATAAACTCAAGGAATATCACTAGAATATCCAACACAAGGCTTTGTAGGCCTGAGATATTGTATAGGCTAGGCATATAAGAAAGGGAATTTTATAGATTTGATGTTGATGGTCATAGGTGGTTCAGTGACCCAGATGTATGCTATTAACCTTATTGTTGAGTTAATAGAACCCCGACAACATCGGTTGATGTAGTTTATATTGTCCACTGATTGCAGAGATTCGAGTGGTTTTGGGGGGCATAAGTAGTTTGAGTGTAAATATGACACTGTAATATGTTTCCCATATAATAAATCACTAGAGAGTATTTAAATATTAAGTATTAAGTAATCTTATTTATCTTATCAAATAAAAATAAATGCTATTAAAGCATTATTAACCAAATAAATCATTTAGGCTTCTTTTGCCTCCTATATACTTGAGCAGTGGACTACCATTCATTGCCACACATATTTAATAAAATTCTTGAAAGCAGATGGAATCAAACACTTGATATGAGTTAATCCTTTAAATATCTCTTCAAATGAGGGGTTTAAGTTAGTCTTGGTAAAGTATAAACATTGTAGCTTGTCCTACTCCCACAAATGTGTAAATGTTAGTTACAGGACCACTTAAGCTCTATGTAGACATTGTCTTCACTACAGTCTTTCTTTAGGACAAAGAAGTAATGCCAGTATTACCTTCTCCCAATCAAATGAATAAACAAATATATCATTGTGAATACTATGGATGTTTGTTTGCCTATATACAACTTAATACTGGGCTTTGGCATTCATTTTGTCATAACCCATCAACACAAATTATTGTAAATGAAATCAGCAGGAGGTGATTTATTATATGGGCCCAAAACCGAAAAGTTTGGCATTAATGTTTCCAAGAGTGACAGCTCCAGTTATATTATTTTTAGTATCTTGCCTATTTTTACAGTCTTTGAAAATTTGATGAGCAGAGAAGAATTGGTCGCTTTAACTTAGATGCCTAGGATAAAACAGAACAGATTTTTAAACTATTCATTTCCTTAGTACCAAGCCAAAGTTTTGTCCAAGAAAACTGCCACAATTCTCTAAATAGAAAATTAACAGAAATTAATCATCATGAACCTAGATCAATAACCTTGAAAGCATAATTAAATATTCCTTAGATAATCATCATGAAATAAAATACAAATGATATTCTGATAGTATATTTGTAACAGATATATTAAGAGGATTTTAACACCAATCATCCATTAAAAACTTTGAGATTAACCAGAAATTTCCTAAGGCTTGGACAATAAAATAGGGACAAATACAAGAAATAAATAATTAGTGTACAAAACTGGGTTTGCTTCAACATAATGAATTAAATTAGGAATATCAATTGTTACCAAACATGATTTTTACTTTCTTTAACCTCAATTTTGAAAAAACAATGTCTAAAATGTTGGTATGAGTATTCAAAACCCATTTACACATCTTATTTCGATGAATGTTGCTACTGCTTTTCTATGATGTATTTTATAAAATATTTGGAAACTATTTCATGTAAAGGACTACTAAATGTAATCATATTCATCCAAAGATGGGGAATATGCTTCAAAATGTAGATTTAGAGTTTAGGCAAGAATTTCTTACCAGATCTCCTGTAACAGGACTAATTCCAAAACTCAACAGATGTCAGGAAAAGAAACTTTAAATCTTTGTGTCTATATGTCTAATACACAAAGTTTCCTATGTCATCAAAAAGGATAGATGCTAAAAACTTACAAATATTCAAAGAAGACAAAAATTCCAGTCTACAAATGGGCTAATGGAATGCACAGAAATTTTCAAAAGAATAAACATAAGATCAGCTCCCCAAGACCCCAACCCAGCGAGTCCAGCTTCAGGTGAGATTGGGTCTCTGGCTGGGACCACCCGCCCATCACCCATCCCCCTCCATCTTCGGGGCCGCTCCTGGCTTCCAGAAGAGCCGCCCACACAGGAAAGAGATCAGCTCCTCCAAGACCCCAACCCAGCGAGCCCAGCTTCAGGTGAGATTGGGTCCCCGGCTGGGACCACCCGCCCATCACCCATCCCCCTCCATCTTCGGGGCCGCTCCCGGCTTCCAGAAGAGCCACCCACACAGGAAAGAGATCAGCTCCTCCAAGACCCCAACCCAGCGAGCCCAGCTTCAGGTGAGATTGGGTCCCCGGCTGGGACCACCCGCCCATCACCCATCCCCTCCATCTTCGGGGCCGCTCCCGGCTTCCAGAAGAGCCGCCCACACAGGAAAGAGATCAGCTCCTCCAAGACCCCAACCCAGCGAGCCCAGCTTCAGGTGAGATTGGGTCTCTGGCTGGGACCACCCGCCCATCACCCATCCCCTCCATCTTCGGGGCCGCTCCTGGCTTCCAGAAGAGCCGCCCACACAGGAAAGAGATCAGCTCCTCCAAGACCCCAACTCAGCGAGCCCAGCTTCAGGTGAGATTGGGTCTCTGGCTGGGACCACCCGCCCATCACCCATCCCCTCCATCTTCGGGGCCGCTCCTGGCTTCCAGAAGAGCCGCCCACACAGGAAAGAGATCAGCTCCTCCAAGACCCCAACCCAGCGAGCCCAGCTTTAGGTGAGATTGGGTCCCCGGCTGGGACCACCCGCCCATCACCCATCCCCTCCATCTTCGGGGCCGCTCCCGGCTTCCAGAAGAGCCGCCCACACAGGAAAGAGATCAGCTCCTCCAAGACCCCAACCCAGCGAGCCCAGCTTCAGGTGAGATTGGGTCTCTGGCTGGGACCACCCGCCCATCACCCATCCCCCTCCATCTTCGGGGCCGCTCCTGGCTTCCAGAAGAGCCGCCCACACAGGAAAGAGATCAGCTCCTCCAAGACCCCAACCCAGCGAGCCCAGCTTCAGGAAAGAGATCAGCCCCTCCAAGACCCCAACCCCAGCGAGGCCAGCTTCAGCTTCAGCTGCAGTAAAGAAGGAGACCAGTGGAGACAGAAAGCCCCCACCAGCACCCACTGGAAGAAGAGATGGGAAGAAGACAGAATAAGAGATCACTCAGCAATAGAAACACCAACACGACCCCACCAGAATCCAGGGATCCAACACCAGCAAGACATGAAAAGCACTACATAGATGAAGAAGAGGAGACAGACCTTAAAAATTATTTCATGAAGATGATGGAGAGCCTCAAGGAAGAAACGAGGAAATCCCTTAAAGAAATAGAAGAAAAAACAAACAAAAAAATCCATGAAATGGGGGAAAAATTCAAGAAATAAACAAATCTCTCAAAGAATCTAAAGAGCACCAAGAAAAAACAACCAAGAAAATTAAGGAAACAGCTCAAACAGTTGAAGGATTGAAAGCTGAAATAGAAACGATAAAGAAAACACAGAATGAAGGGATGCTGGAAATAGAAAAGCTCGGTAAACGGTCTGGAATCACAGATGCAAGCATCACCAATAGAATACAAGAGATAGAAGAGAGAATCTCAGGTGTTGAAGACTCATTAGAGGACATAGCATCGTCAACCAAAGAAAATCTCAAAACCAACAAATCCTTAACACAAAATATCCAGGAAATATGGGACACCGTGAAGAAGCCAAACCTGAGAATAATAGGTATAGAAGAAGGTGAAGAACTTCAACTTAAAGGTACAGAAAACATATTCAACAAAATCATAGAAGAAAACTTCCCTAACCTAAAGAAAGATATGCCTATGAAAGTACAAGAATCTTACAGAACACCAAATAGGCTTGACCAGAAGAAGAAGTCACCTCGCCATATAATAATCAAAACATCAAACCTACAGAGCAAAGAGAAAATATTAAGAGCAGCTAAAGAAAAAGGCCAAGTAACATACAAAGGCAGACCTATCCGAATTACACCTGACTTCTCAATGGAAACGATGAAAGCCAGAAGATCCTGGTCAGATGTCCTACAAACGCTAAGGGAACAAGGATGCCAGCCCAGACTACTATATCCAGCAAAGCTCTCAATTACCATAGATGGAGAAAACAAAATATTCCATGACAAAGCCAGATTTAAACAATACGTATCCATGAATCCAGCTCTACAGAAAATGCTAGAAGGAAAACCTAGAGCCAAGGAAGATAACTACATTCACAAAGACACAGGCAATATAGAATCATACTTTACAAAACACTAAAAGAAAAAGGGAGGAGAAACTACACAAAATAACTTCACTAACAATAAATCAAGCGCAAACAAGGATCACCAATCAATGGTCATTAATATCCCTCAATGTCAATGGCCTCAACTCACCTATAAAAAGACACAGACTAGCAGAATGGATACGAAGACAGAACCCTTCCTTCTGCTGCATACAAGAAACACATCTCAACACCAAAGACAGACGTTATCTCAGAGTAAAGGGCTGGGAAAAGATCTTCCAATCAAACGGCCCCAAGAAACAAGCGGGCGTAGCAATCCTAATATCTAACAAATTAGACTTCAAATTAAAATCAATCAAAAGAGATGAAGAAGGGCACTTCATATTCATCAAAGGAAAAATACATCAAGACGAAGTCTCGATTTTAAATATCTACGCCCCAAATACAAAGGCACCTACATTCGTGAAAGAAACATTACTAAAGCTCAAAATGCACATAAAATCTCACACACTAATAGTAGGAGACTTCAACACTCCGCTCTCACCGCTAGATAGGACCTCCAGACAGAAACTTAACAAAGAAACAAAAGAATTAATAGAAGTTATGACCCAACTGGGTTTAACAGACATCTATAGAACATTCCACCCAAATACAAAGGGATATACCTTCTTCTCGGCACCACATGGAACCTTCTCTAAAATTGACCACATAATAGGAAACATAGCAAATCTCCACAGATACAAAAAAATTGGAATAACCCCCTGCATCTTATCAGACCACCATGCATTAACATTAGAATTCAACAATAACACAAATCGCAGAAACCCTACAAACTCATGGAGATTGAACAATGCACAATTGCACCATCCCTGGGTAAAGGAACAAATAAAAAAAGAAATTAAAGACTTCCTCGATTTCAATGAGAATGAAGACACAACATACACAAACTTATGGGACACTTTGAAAGCAGTGCTGAGAGGAAAGTTTATAGCACTAAGTGCCCACATGAAAAAACTGGAGAACAGTCATACTAGAGAATTAATAGCACAGCTGAATGTTCTAGAACAAAAAGAAGCAAACTCCCCCAGGAGGAGCAGACGCCAGGAAATAATCAAATTGAGGGCTGAAATCAATCAAGTAGAAACCAGGAAAACATTGAGAAGAATCAATGAAACAAAGAGTTGGTTCTTTGAGAAAATCAACAAAATAGACAAACCTCTGTCCAAACTAACCAAAAGACAGAGAGAGAACATGCTAATTAACAAAATCAGGGATGAGAAAGGGGACATAACAACGGACTCTGAGGAAATCAAGAGAATCATCAGGGCATACTTTGAAAATCTGTACTCCACAAAATTTGAAAATTTAAAGGAAATGGACAATTTCCTGGATAGATATCACTTGCCAAAACTAAATCAAGAACAGATAAATAATCTAAACAGACCTATAACCCCTAATGAAATAGAAGCAGTCATCAAAAGTCTCCCAAACAAAAAAAGCCCAGGCCCAGATGGCTTCAGTGCAGAATTCTACCAGAAATTCAAAGAAGAGCTCATTCCAATACTCGTCAAAGTATTCCACACTATAGAAGCAGGAGGCTCACTGCCAAACTCTTTCTACGAGGCTACAATTACCTTGATACCCAAGCCACACAAAGACACAACTAAGAAAGAGAACTATAGACCAATTTCCCTCATGAACATTGATGCAAAAATACTCAATAAAATACTTGCAAACCGGATTCAAGAACACATCAGAAAAATCATCCACCATGATCAAGTAGGCTTCATTCCAGGAATGCAGGGATGGTTCAACATTAGAAAATCTATCAATGTAATCCACCATATTAACAATCTGCGAAAGAAAAACCACATGATTATCTCACTAGATGCTGAAAAAGCCTTTGACAAAATCCAGCACCCCTTCATGATAAAGGTCCTAGAGAGATCAGGGATAACAGGAACGTACCTGAACATAATAAAAGCAATATACAGTAAACCAACAGCTAACATCAAACTAAATGGAGAGAAACTCAAAGCAATTCCTCTAAAATCAGGAACAAGACAAGGCTGTCCACTCTCTCCATATCTCTTCAATATTGTACTTGAAGTTCTAGCTACAGCAATAAGACAACAAAAGGAGATAAAGGGGATACAAATAGGAAAAGAAGAAGTCAAGCTTTCATTATTTGCAGATGATATGATAGTTTACATATGTGACCCAAAAAACTCCGCAAGGTTACTCCTAGAGCTGATAAACAGCTTCAGCAAAGTGGCAGGATACAAGGTAAACTCAAAAAAATCAGTGGCCCTATTATATACAGATGATGAAGTGACTGAGAAAGAAATCAGAGAAACATCACCTTTTACAATAGCCAAAAACAGCATCAAATATATGGGGATAATGTTAACCAAGGAAGTAAAAGACCTGTATATCAAAAACTTTGTGTCTTTGAAGAATGAAATCAAAGAAGATACCAGAAAATGGAAAGATCTCCCATGCTCTTGGATTGGTAGGATCAACATAATAAAAATGGCAATGTTGCCAAAAGCAGTCTATAGATTCAATGCAATCCCTATCAAAATTCCATCACAATTCTTCAAGGACCTGGAAAGATCATTAATCAACTTTATATGGAAAAACAAAAGGCCCAGGATAGCCAAAACATCCCTATACAATAAAGGAACTTCAGGAGGCATCACCATACCTGATTTCAAGCTCTATTATAGAGCTATAGTCCTGAAAACAGCTTGGTATTGGCACAAAAATAGGCAGGTAGACCAATGGAACCGAATCGAAAGCCCTAATTTTAACCCACACACCTATGAACACCTGATTTTTGACAAAGAAGCTAAAACTGTACAGTGGAAAAAAGAAAGCATCTTCAACAAATGGTGCTGGCATAACTGGGTAATGGTATGCAGAAGACTGCAGATAGATCCATGTTTATCGCCTTGTACAAAACTTAAGTCCAAATGGATCAAAGATCTCAACATACATCCAGCCACACTGAAACTTTTAGAAGAGAAAGTGGGAGATACTCTTCAACGAGTTGGTACAGGAGACCACTTCCTAAACATAACACCAGTGGCACAGGCACTGAGATCAACAATTAACAAATGGGACCTTCTGAAACTAAAAAGCTTTTGTAAGGCAAAGGACACAATCAAAAAGACAAAAAGGCAGGCCACAGAATGGGAAAAGATATTCACTAACCCTACATCTGACAGAGGGCTAATCTCCAAAATTTACAAAGAACTCAAGAAACAAGTCTCCAAAACACCAAAGGATCCACTTGAAAGGTGGGGTACAGAGCTAAATAGAGAATTCTCAGTAGAGGAGGCTAAAATGGCCAAGAGACACTTAAGAAAGTGCTCAACATCCTTAGCCATCAGGGAAATGCAAATCAAAACAACTCTGAGATACCATCTTACTCCTGTCAGAATGGCTAGAATCAAAAACACCGAAGACAATTTATGCTGGAGAGGATGTGGAGAGAGAGGATCACTCCTCCATTGCTGGTGGGAATGCCGACTCATACAGCCTCTTTGGAAATCAGTATGGAGATTCCTCAGGAAAATGGGAATTAATCTACCACTAGACCCAGCAATTCCACTCTTAGGCATTTATCCAAATGAGGCAGGTTCATACAACAAGGGCATCTGCTCCACTATGTTCATAGCAGCATTGTTTGTAATAGCCAGAACCTGGAAGCAACCTAGATGCCCCTCAACTGAAGAGTGGATAGAGAAAATGTGGTACATTTACACAATGGAGTATTACTCAGCAGAAAAAAACAATGGAATCTTGAAATTCGCAGGGAAATGGATAGCACTGGAGGAAACCATCCTGAGTGAGGTAACCCAGTCGCAAAAAGACAAACATGGTATGTACTCACTCATATATGGATTTTAAATATGGATCGGGATAGTGCCAGTCTGCACTTCCACAGATAGAGAGTCTGGGAAACAGGAAAGAACCTAAAAGATATGCATATATGCATAGTACCCAAGAGAAGAGGATGGAGACAAGATCCTCTGAATGGATGGGGAACAGGGCGAGGGGGGGGGTAGTGGGACCTGGGAAGAGTAGAGGGGGTAAAGAGGAAGGGAGTTGGTCATGGGGGAACAGGAAGTTGAGGGGGTGGGGGTAGAATAGGGGGAAGAGGGAATCATAGGATCGAAGACAGATCAGGCACCAGAGTGACCTCGAGTGATCTAAAGGTATAACATCAATTGGCAAGATAAGCAATAGTGGAAGGACCACCTCGAATGCCCATTCCTGATAATGAACTTGATGTCTATAACTATCCGGGAGCCTTCATCCTGGGACTGATGGAAGCAGAGGCAAACACACAACTAAGCACTGAACTGAACCCAAGGAACCCAGTGACAGAGAGAGAGGAGTGATGAGCAAATTGGCAAGGAATGGGCTGGCAAAACCAGCAGAGACGGCTGATCTGAACAGGGGAGTGCTCTTGGACCCCAGACCAACAGTGGGGAGGCCAGAATGGGACTGATCTGGACCCCCCAAATGTGAGTGTCAGTGAGAAGGCCTGGGCAACCTATGGGGCTCTGAGCTGTGGATCAGTGTCTATCCCTGGTATACAATCTGTCTTCATGTGCCTATGGCACAAAGAGAGATGCTCTCTCAGCCTGGACTCTTAGGGGAGTGCCTTGACCCTACCAAGAGTGAAATGATAGACTCTAGACATCCCCTATGTGGAGGGATTTGGCAATAGGGTGGGAGGGAGGGTGGAAGGGGAGTGCGGGAGGAGGGGAGGGAGAGGGAACTGGGATTGACATGTGAAACAAGCTATTTAAAATTAAAATAAAAAATGATTAAAAAAAAAAATGAAGTGTCTTATGAATAACAAAATATATATCACTTTGATAGTTGTCTTACTTTAACATGTTAATATGAAATGATAACTATAACAGTATCTGTTTTGAATAAAGGCCTTTAAATAAATGCAAAAAAAAAAAAAAAAAGAATAAACATAAAAAATTGTCAACAATTTTCTCTCCCTTCCTTCTCCCTAGTCTCTCCCCCAACTTCCCTCCCCAACACATTCACCCACCACTCTCCATCTGCCCTCAGATAAGAGTGGGCCTCCTAGGGATATCAACAAAATACAGCAAAACAAGCTACAATAAGATCAGTCTTATACCATAACATCAAAGCAGAACCAGGCAACCCAGTAGGAAAAGGGTCCAACAATCAAGCAAAAGAGTCAAAGACAGCTTGGGATCCTATTGTTACGAGCTCCAGAATAACAACAGACTGCTCAGCCATAACATAAATAGAGAGGAACTAAGTCAGATCCCAACAGGCTTCTGATTTCTGTGCACCCCCATATTTTTATGTGTTTTATCAGTTTATTTTGGACTTACTTAACAATAAAATTTTAATTCAATCTCACAGTATGTGATTGAAACCCATAAAACTTTCAAATATTTCTGTAGATACCAACATTGTAACAGAGTTATGTATCTTAAGTACTGAGTCAGGAGATAGTTGATTTTATATCTTTCTTTGGTCTCGTTTGTATATGACATTATCTCCTCATTATCTATGAAATTTGTACTGCATTGAATAATCCAGATTACATGGTCTAAATTAAAGGTTATCATAACAAAGTGCCATTCATTTACAATAATGTACTGTTACAAAGCCTTACCAAACACATATTTTCAACTCTTTGCCATAGTCAACCTCATTTTTCACATATATGTATTTATTATTTTGATGAAGGTGAAAGAGCCAGCAGGATAATTTTCCATTATCCTTACAATGATCTTTCAAAACATCGTGGTATTCAGTGAATTTTCATTGTCCTACATTATAACATTGCTCATTGGCCCTCACATTTGCAACGGATATGTGTACTCTGTGTGCTTAATGATTGTTTCAAATATAACAACAATTTTATTTCTTTGATTTTTTAGCCGTTTTTATCATATTGAACTGGTAATATCAGATCTGAGTGTCTGTCTGATAATGTTTATGATGATAGTTTTGTTTAACGGAATTGTTACTGGTAATTATATTTCAAGAGAATTTCATAATAAACAAAGTCAGGGTATAAGCACATGACTCAGTTAACTGGCAGTGCATTAATTTTGAGAACTCTGCTTTAGAAAACATACATCTGAATACGTTTGACAGAAATCTATCCCATTTATTTTACCAGTGTTTACGGTTACTTTTTTGTGAGAAGTGGGAAGCAACTTGTTTGAAAAACAAAACTGAAGTAATTGTTAAAGGTTTTAATAATGAAGTCATTAAAAGATAAGCACAAGTTAATTATACTTCACAGTTAAAGGCATATGTTACTGACTTCCCTCGACATCCTTCTCCTTGTATTGGCAATGTTGTCTACTATGTGTGGAGAAGCTTCTAGTTTGCTCAAAACCAAAAGAATGACATGTCTCACACAGCCGTATTTGCTCCACACATGCGGTAATAAATTCACGGCTTTCATTGGTTTTCTGTCCCAACACAAACTGTAGCTCCTGCTAAGGTGTGTAAGTGTATCTTCTGCTTTATCAAAGGCATCTGTGTGGTGGCTGAGGATGTTGCTTCTATGGATTGAAAGGAATCTTTCATATTGTCAGGAAATCTTTTAGGTGATCTATTATCCTTAATTAGAGGTTATAACTGATAATTGACTTTAATAATGGCATTGATAGCATCACCTCATTGTTCTGAGTAACAAAGGCCTTTGTTGGGTGTCTTTTTGTTATTTATTGGGAGGCAGTAATGTTTTATGTATGCAGGTACACGTTTGGGTGAGATAGAAGTAATGCTGTTATTTTCTATAACATGCAATTTTGATTTTCCGTTTTATTAACATTATCTTCTTTTTACTTTAATTAATGTTAATCAGCATAGAATTTATTAGATGTCATTATGACATTTTGAAAAAGGTCTTTTTTGGTTCTCCTTGATCATTTCCTCCCACTCCTTGCTACCTCTTTCTCCTATCATAGCCTTTGTCCTTTCTTCTTTCTCTTCCTAGGTAGCTGTTTTAGGGGTGCTTTTTTAATGGACCTTACTGCTGTGGCATATTCCTCATTTCAAAGTGAATCTAGGAAAGCACATAATAAAATACAACAAAAATAAATAAAAGCACCTACTAAAAACACAATTAATAAAATAAGCCTTGCTTCTACCAGGGACCAGCAGTGGCAACATGGTCTGAGACTCAGATCAATGTCTCTCTCAGCCTTCATCAAGAGGTTTTCTCTAACAGCAGATGGGAATCAACACAGAAATCTGCAACTGGACCATGTGAAGAGAGGCGATATCTTTTGGAACACTCAATTTTATTTGAGATTTCTTCAATAAACCTCTCCCCACAGGGAGCAAGGAACCATGCAGAAGAGAAGGGAGAAGAATGTAAAGGCCAGAAGGAATGGATGAGACTAAGGGAACAGTGTCTTCCAGACACAAAGGACCCAGCTGACAACATATGAACTTGCAGAGACTGATTGTATGCTCAGGGCCTGCACAGGTTCAACCAGGTGGGATCTCACATTGTGAGAGATAAATGGACCCTGGATTACAACTCTAACCAGTAACCTATTTGCAAGTGACTTCCACTTGCATAGGAATAATTAGTTTTCTGAAATAGAGATTTGTTAACCACACCACACTTAGGCCACATACCTAGCGGTTATTTACTGGGGTTATTTACTTTTTAGAGTTTTATTTAGTTATGGATTCAGACAGGTGTCTGCAAGAAGAACAAGCTTTTATATATAATAACACCCAGCAGATGGTTGTAGAAAAAATAATAAGTAATGGGTATTTTGACTATAAATGTTTTATGATGTTCTGTGAACAACTATGAAAATACCCCTTCAGGTACCAGAATAAACAGTGACAGAATATACATCCATCAAAGACAGTTATTTGAAGAAAGAAGCTTGGTATTACATAGCTGCTGTAGCCACATGAACTATATATTATATATGTATCATTTGTTTGAGTTATTTGGGATTACTCAATTAGATGTTTTCTGGTTTATATACTAACACACATCTGATGTAACTCTATAGATTCTACTTAAGCCAATAGTTTATGCAAATAAAATATGAATCACATAAATGTATAATCTGAAACTGTCAAAGGCTTGAAATGATGAAAGATAATGAAATCAATTAAAGTAAGCCTGGATAAATCTGACAGAATGAATATCCAATGGGAAAACATATTCTTGTCAAAACTGCAAAAAAATCAATTGATTCTCTAGATATTTTAGTAACATTCATATGTTCAAATGCACAGATGTTTGTATTTACTGTGTAGACAAAACACCCTAATGGTTGCCTGGGTTGATAAAATTTATTCATTTCTTTTCAGTTGACTCACGCTATTGGGTATTCTAAATATTCCATAGTTCATCTTATAGTATCTTGGTAAAACTTTACTCTTAGGAGAGATTTTTCCTAAACTAACACTTTCTTTTCTGAGAGTATTCAAATATCTAACTATCTTTTCCTTCTCTCCCATGCCTCCCCTTCTCCTTCTTCATCTTCTCCATTTTTTCCTTGTTTGATATATATGTTTGAGAGCCTGCTACTGAATCATCAATTATTCCAGATTGTCTATATGAGACTCCAGTGTGTTATTCCCTGCTTTAGTTTGAGACAGGCAGTATAAAGCCATGATCATAAGATTTGCATGTGCTTTTAAATACTTAAATGCGATTTCCTCTTTCAAACTGTTAGAATGCTGTAAAAGGCAACTTCTTATATTTCTTACTAATTATAACAATTATAGTCATAGAAAAACCCCTTCAAGTAAGTGCTATTCCATGTCAGAATTTCAATTTGTACTTGACTAGACAACAGCTCCCTCAGTCATATGTGCTGCTGTTCAGTCAAACCTCAGAGCAGGGAATCATGGAAAACCATTCCATTAGTGGCTAAAATAAGGATTACAAAAGTCAATATTTTGCAGGTGTTTTAAAATGACCAATAGTGAAGTATTAAATAAAAATACAAAATAATCATATAAATATTCTTTATTTTGTGTTATAAATATTATACTCTTGATTTTCTAAGTATAAAATGTAGTTTTACTTTAAAGGAAAGAGATGTGTACATCAACATATTTAAAATCGCTAGATCATTTAGTATTCATCATATTATGCAAGTTATGATTTTTATTTTACAGAAGAAAAATCTTTCTTCCAAAACTATATGAATTGTCAATCATTGTTATTTTTTAAATATAAGATATTACACACCTTATCTGAAGGACACAAAGATGTCTATTATGAATTGATCAGGACACTCTCCCTGCAGGCTGGCTTTCATGGTGCTAGCAAGAGCTATGCTGACTACTGGGGGAGAAAATGCTTCAATGAATTTACTCATCACTGGACCTAGGCCCCTACATTGTACAACACTGACCATTAAGGTAAGATACATAGTTTGTGTCAATAATGGCATGACTCAGGTTGCCCATCTGTTCCCTTATTTGAATTAAAACCTAACCTACAGAAGGCAATGCTTGCCTAGTACTCTAAGCACGGCTAAATCACCATGGTTATTGAAGTCATAGACACTAGAGGATGATGAATTGATGTGTGTTTTTTATTTGATCATGTCAGAATCTTGTCTTCCTGGTATTTATTTCCAAAGATTGGTGCTGCCCCAACTTTGGTCAGAGTTTCTTATTGCAGAGATTAATGTTTAACGAAGAAATACATAACTTTCTGTATTCCAAGTCTAAACAACTTTTGAGTACAGAGTTGTATGTAGGACATTTATATCAACAGTGCCACCAAGGCTCAGTGGACACTATGGAAGAGTAGTTAAAATAATATATGTCTTGGAGGATGAGAAAGAGTGCTGTGAAATGCTCTCCTCTTCACATAACATGATTTTTCCACAAATGAACACAGAAGAGGATTTCCTTCCCATGTCCTGCATACACTCAAGTGAAAGAAAAATCCAGCACAGAGAAAGGATAGTTCCCACTACTAGCTGAGAAGTTATTGGTAATGGATACCTATGACGTGCATTTTGGTCTAGGAATGTCACAGTGTCTGTCTGTGCACATGACAATGGATGACTCTGTGCTCATGAGCATATATTGCACTCTCTGTATGAAAATATAAGTAAATGAACAAATAAACACATTTAAAAAGGAATACATGAAGTCGGGTGTGGTATGTGATGGGAGTTTCTTGGGGGAAAGTGGTGGTCATAGGTGACAATATTCAAATAAATGAACGAAAAAATATCATTCTATATATCCTAGGAAATTATGTTTCCTATAAGTTATTCTCCTAAAATATCCACATACAAATCCCTGTCTCCCAATGCGCTCAATGGGACAGTCCTGTAAGAGGCTCCCACTATGACCTCTGTATCAGCTCCTACTTGATCTCAGTGATATGCTTATTTGTAGAAAATCTTAGACTTTCAAATTATAGGGAATCATAAACCAATTATACATGGGTAAAAAGTTCTATATTTAGTCATATATATGAAGTAATAATAAAAGATAACATATCATGAATATAAGAAGAGTAGAAGGAAGAAAGGGAATGTTAAAATAAGTAAATAGAACAAATATACATAGTATACCTTAAAATTTTAACTAAAACCATTTTAAGGAATACTTTTCAATATTCTTAAAATACATTTTGATTATTAATATATCAGTTGTAAATTTTCCATATATGATTTTATATTTATTCATAACTATTTATAAGTTCATTTAGAACTTGTAAAAGGTTAATGAACACTATATTCTGGTCTCTACATTATTCTTTTACAAGACCTTAATCATGTCACCATCCTCATCTTAACTATATGTCTATGAAATAGAATAATTTCACAATAACTCCTTGAGTCAAAAATACCTATGATTACAAGCATACAATAAGGTTTTCTTTTTCTTTTACCATTCTCAGAATAGGATTTTAGGGAAAAGAAAAAACACAGACTCATTACATAATTCAAATTAGCATAAGATTTTAAATCACTCTAACAATTTGAGAGCATGTGAAAAATCTGGAAGTCACCAGAGTTAATTAGTCATTAACCTATCAATGGAAAAAATTCAGATGTACAAGTGGTGAGAGTGGGGTATTTTCAAGAAATTTAGTGTTCTGAAGTAGCTATCATAGTTTATAAGAGAAGAGCTTTTATGTACAATTGCCTCACAAAACAATTTATAATTAAATAGTCTGCAGTAGTGTTTATATTACATACATTAATTTAGTCATATCATGTGCTGTGTGTCCAGGCTAGTTTCATGCAAACTTGACACAAGATAAGTTATGTGAAAGGAGAGAACATCAAACGAGAAAATGCCTCCATATGATCTGACTGTAGTGCACTTTCTTAATTAGTACCTGATCAGGAAAGTCCCAGGCAATTGTAAGTGATGCCATTTTTAACCTGGCAGTCCTATGCTCCTAAATAAAGCAGGATACATGTAAGCACTAACCTCTACGCTGTGCTCTCTGCATCAGTTCCCGTTTCCAGGTTCTAGGCCTGTTTGACTTTCTGTCCTGATTTCCTTCTGGGATAGATTATGGATGTGGAAACATAAGTCAAATAAACCCCTTCCTCCTCATATCACTTTGGTCATGTTGTTTCATTACAACAATAGAAATTCTGACATGACACCATGTAAATGATCTCAGTAGAAACCCCAGGACACACTGTAAATGAACTCAACTTTCTAATTATCTTCATGACCACTCATTTTCAAGAATAAAACAGGAGACTGATATCATGTACAATTGAGGTACAATTGACACAATGACAGTTGATGTTTGCCTAAAACCCAAAGAATGAAACTGCTACCTATAACTTAAGGACTGTTTTCTACGTCATGCAATCAACACTGGCTTTTTGAATGCACATTTTCAGAAATTATAAAACGTAGTGCATATTTTGTTATTTCTACCAGTATAAAATAACAATTATTTTAATTAATTAAATAAAATATAGGAAGGCAACAACAGGAAAAAAACAGATAAACGAAAATATCTATTTTTCTAGGTGGAAAGTACAGAGCTGATCAATATATTATTAATATTACATGAATATGTTTATGATGATGTGAGACAAATTAAAAGCAAACTATGATTGAATAGCTAAAATTTCTTAAAAATTAAACTCAATAAAATACTTCTGTATGAATCTTTGATACCTTGCAGCTTTGAGCTCAGTAGTTTACTTATTTGTAGAAAACCTTAGACTTTCAAATTATAGTAAGCGATAAAAAAACTCATAAAGGTGATAAATAAGGTTAACTGTATCTGTGTAATATCACAGAAAAGAACCTAAAATATTGTTTCCATAGTAGTAACTCATTTAGAGACAAAGATGAAAAGATTAAAGAAATTAGCACAGTATTGTAATTCCTGTCTTAGTGTATAGAATTTAGTTAACCTGTTTTACTCTAATGGAACTAGATTTCTTTTCATATGACCCATTGGAAAGTCAATGAAATTACCAGTATTAGAGATGAGGTTGGTTGCTAAAGAAAAAACAGCTTCTGACCCCTCTCTAAAAATGTGCTCATAATGCAATAAAGAGACATTATTAGATCACTCTGGTTAATTAAATAAATATTAATTAGAGTCATTAAGTAGTATATTGTTGCAGGTTTAGCTTAAGTTAAGACACTTAGGTATTCTTTATTTATCATTATCACCAGCATCAGCATCACCACTAAATTCATCATCATCTTCATCATCATCTCTGTCATTTATATGATTATACTTGTAAAAATCATAACTCAGGGAAGGTAGTGTCAGGAACAAAACAACTTCATCTAAGGATTGCAGGAGAAACACCCTGTGAAAGACAACTTTAGAGAAGACAGCATATGGTATTTACTGCTGGGTGATGACAGCATCGTGGAACAAGCAGTAATATAAGAGGCCATCATTCACTGACAACAAAGACAGACTACAGCGACTAAGGCAAAGAGACAGAAATATGAACACCACTTGCCCTGCAAACAACAGCCGCAGCTGCTTACCAGAAAGACATACTACAAGGTACTTCTCAGTGAAAACTGCTTGGTACTAAATCATGGAGATAGTAACCAAGCCTTCTTCATGTTAGAAATTCCACTAAAATCAACCATGTTTGAGTGTGTAAAAGCCTTACTACATCCTATTCAGTTGTTACTGGAACTATTTTATTTTTTAATTATTAGCAAAAGAACAAACTCCCATCTGATTACCTGTAATAGTGGTTGTAAAAATCCAGTCTGCATATTTTCACAGGATGCTAAACTTGCTATAATGTAAAAAAGCAACAAGAAGTTGTAAAATTTTGAAAAGAAGAGGATCATGAATTTGGTATAAAGTGAAGGGCCATGAGATTATATGTGGCAGTGGAGAGATGGGGGTTATATAGATACAGTGCTCCTGTATTAAGCTCCCAAAAAGAAAAGAAAAGGAAAAAATATAGAAGGTCTGAAAATGGAAAAAGTAAAACAGGAAATTTTTTATTTGTTGCATTCCATTCATGATATACTAAAACAAAGAAAAGTACGGAGATAGACATATCATACAATGAATTAGGAGAATGGGGAAACCTTATCCATTGGTGGTGGGACTGTAGGTTACTAAGGAAATTTGTATGATGAATTTTCAAAAGACTAAAATTAAATCTATCATATGAGTCAGATATCTCATTGCTTGGTATATGCATAAAGGAGCTGAAATCCTATTCCACAGACACTTGCTCAGCCATATTCCTTGCAACTCAAATTATAATTGCTAGGAAATGAAAACAAAATAAATGCACTTCAACTTACGTATTGATAAGTAGAATGTTCTACATATTCACAATGGGACAATATTCAGTTGTAAATAAATAAAAATAACTTTCCCAGCCATTATATTACCAGAAAAATAATATACTGAGTGAGCAAACCCAGAAACAAAGAAACAAATATTCCTTTTTCTATCTCATTTGTGGTTTATAGAATCAAATCTTCACATATAAGTATATGACTTGGAGTAACCATAGAAATTCTAAAAATCAAAGGGAACTGTGGTAATGAGGTAGAACTATAGACAGAGGAATAGAAGGATATAGATGATATTAGGGCAGAAATCATGAAAGTAAGACTTTACCTATTGAGGAGGTGGAGAACAATATAGAACAGGGAGGAATGATAGATAAAGAGTAATAAGGATTTTGAAATAGCCATAGAGAATAATTATATTTACATTTACCATATATATATATATATATAATACTTACAAGTGAGTATATGTACACATACAATTTAAATAAATTTTTGTCACTAGGGGTGATCCTGCCTTCTCCAAGTCCATAGATTATATGACAAAAGTCCTGTTACAGGCATGAGAAACTTGTTTATATGTGTATGTTAGCTCTTAAGTCATCCATAATCAGGTTTATAATCCTTATAATAAATTAAACACAAAGTAAGAGACTGGAAAAAAAGAGGGATCTCCCTATGAAGAAGAAATGAAATAGTTGTGGATGGACAAAGTGGGAATGCAGGAATAAGAGGATCAAATCTGGTAGGAAGAAAGAGAGAAATAAGGTTGAAATTATGGAGTTGGAAGAAGATAAACCTAAGGGTCATTTGAGGGGCCCTATAGAAAAATAACACAGTAGAAACTAAAATATATACAGGTATGAAGATTATCTAATTGAAATTCCATAATACTGGGGCTATTGAGTCCTAATCTCTCATCACCAAATGAAGATTGCAATGGTGATAAGGGGTCACATCTAATAGAGTTGGTGGCCAAAGAGACTCCATAGAAATCCCTAAGTCACCAGTGCTATAGCCAAGTCTTTTGGTGGCTCTACATACACAGACAGCAAGATACTGATGACACTACCTACACAATTCATAAAACATGGAGAAGTGGATATAGTACCTAGTTAGAGCCTTAATCCTAAGGACAAGCGTTATTGGAATTGGTAGGTACTCTACATGCTACCTGCTACAAAGCCTCTGATCTACATGGGTGAAATGACCATGAGATAAATGTGCAACAGTGGCAAGACACTTATGAAAAGAATGACTCACTATCTGATGGGATTTAAGTCTCACTCCATGAGGTTAATCTCATCCTAGCTATTGCCTAGGAGGCCAAGAACCTGATATCATTTGGTCGGGGACCTAGGGAAAAATCTAATCCTACTGTTCTGATAAAGGAATGCAATCATATAATGACTCTTAATAAGGCTACACTTTGTTCAGTCATCATCAGAGAAATTTCCTTTTGTAGTATGTTAGAATACATACAGTGACCCTCAGCTCACATGCAGAGACTAAGAAATGGTAGAAAATCCTGTTCTAAATGGAATGTATCCATCAAATACCTCCCCTCAAGGCTCAGGGAA
Organism: Mesocricetus auratus; assembly: GCF_017639785.1. Taxonomy (NCBI): domain Eukaryota; kingdom Metazoa; phylum Chordata; class Mammalia; order Rodentia; family Cricetidae; genus Mesocricetus; species Mesocricetus auratus. Next base: position 4,124,828 of record NW_024429207.1, on the reverse strand, counting down.
CCTTCTGCAAGTGTAGAGAAAGATTGTAAGAGCCAGAATGGAGGAGGGGCACTAAGAAAAGAAGGCCTCTGAACAGGATGGCTGACATGTAAATGAACTCCCAGAGACTGAAGCAGTTATCACCATACCTGCATGGGACAGCACCAGATATGTTCCTAGCTCTGAAAGGAGAAGTGGTCAGAAGTCAATAGCCCTACCCAGAAGGTCTTTCCAATTGGTTGTTCCTCAAAAATAAAAAGTTAGTTTCCCCAATGGGAGACACACTGGGCATACAAACCACTGTTAAGGCAGACCCCATTGCCAGCAGTAGATGGTCAACACTAAACAAGCTTGAAGGCACCTTGGAAAATCGTTGCCTCATAGGGCAATATTTTTGAAACCTTTCAGGTCCTTTGTTGATAAAAATGGGTTCTGGTTTTGTGTTGTTGTTGTGTGTGTGTGTGTGTGTGTGTGTGTGTGTGTGTGTGTGTGTTTATGGGATAACTATTTTACGGATGTGTGTGCCTCTGTGTCTATATGTGTAACCAGTTGGGTTTTTTTGTTTGTTTTTGACCCTTCCCTTCTCATTCCTCCCCTCATCTTCCTTTTCTATGTTGTTTTGTTTGTTTGTTTTTATAATATCTTCTTATTTCATTTTATAATTATTCTTTAAATGCCTGTTTGTTTTCCAAGAAGAGACAGAATGGGTGTGGACTCAGATGGGAGGGAAACTGGGGAGAATCTCAAGAGGAGTCAGGGAAAGGGGAAATTGTAGTTGAAATATATTTTCTGGACAAACTTTTACATTTACTTCAAGCAAGATACAAATAAATGGGGGAGAAACTCAGAACAAGTTTGTGGAGAGCAGATCCTGTGCTTTTGAGATTCATTTGAGGAAAAAGATGGAAATTATTGCCACAGTGCAAGTGTTGTAGAATGGAGTCATGTAGGCAGAACAGGTCTGCTACCTGGTAGAAATCTCAGAGGCCATGGTAACCTGCAGTAGACCAGCACATGAATGAGCAGGCTTAAATCTATTAGGAAAATGAACTTAGATCCTTGTCTGCCCACAATAATATAAAAGTGGCTGCTGTGGGAAAGGTTTCTTCAGTAATGTACATGTTATATGTTTATTGTGCTGCCTTTGATAACCCCTAGCATATGACCCTGTAAGTAACTACGATTAAATTTATGGGTTCATCAATTTACAATGGGGTGTAATTGTTTCTGTATTCTGCCATTGAAGACATATCTATGGTAGAGAGATATGTTTTCTTGTATTCATGAAAAGTTAAATCTACTCTAGATGCCTGAGCATGCATATTACAGAACCAAAGATAGTTTGGGAGGATCATCCCTATGGACTCTTCAGTGAGTAATGAGATAAAGTCTAAGGGCAGGACATCTGCAGAGGAAATATCGATGAAACCATCCTTTCTGATATAATATTGAATGGCCTGGCATCAAGTTTACTACCAGTTATATTGTACCTTTGGTAGGTGAAAAGGCATGCAACTGAACGTATTCTATCTAAAGATGTGGTATCCATTTGTACATGGGACCAAACTTAACACAGGACTATCAACTTCCTCTATGTGATGTGGAATGCCTAAACTTCCGAAAATATATGACCTGCCTTGTTATCAAGTTCAAAATCGATCAGAGAGCAAAAAATATTTTGGAATCCCTAAAATTAGAACATTTAGGATAGGGTCATAATCACATGACCCTTACTCAGAACATGCAACTGAGGCTGAGCTGTTATATTAAGAGAAGAATTAAAATCAGTAAAAAAAAAGTGAAAATGTTTTTCTTCACCCTAGCCCTTTAATTGAGATACTGTTTTGTCACTTCTTGTGTCTCCAGGAAAAGAAATGAATTATATGAAACTATGGTAGTCAGTGATTACTCTTCTTTAATTACTTGAATTGCAAAATATTTTAAAACAAGATCAGAAAAATCCTCTCACTGGTGATGCCATGAGGCATGTTTGCTAATGGGATCAGCACTCCTGCAACTTGCATGGAAGCAAAGAAAAATATATGGTAAATGGTGGAGATTCAGCAAAATACCTAATTTCACAGGTAATATAATGTTAACCTTTGAGTGCATCATAAATATGAAGAAGTTTCAGAAAGATATGAATATACTATGTGTATGAGAATAAATTCACATGGCACACAGAGATCAGTTACAACTCTGAAATTTTTGGATTTGTTTTCTTTCCTTCTTATTTTCCTTCCTTTTTTTTATTTAAGCTAGAAGCAAGTTTGTTTCACATGTCAATCCCATTTCCCTCTCCCTCCCCTCCTCCCCATCCTTCCCCACCAGGGTTCCCAGTGCCCCACCCAATCTACACTCCTATTACCAGGGAGGGTGAGGCCCTCCATGGTGGATCTCCAGAGTCTGTCACATCATCCAGTGTAGGGTCTAGGCCCTCATTCAAGAGTTCAGGCTGAGAGAGCATCCTTCATTGTAGGATGGGCACTCAAAGTCTATTTGTACGCCAGGGATAAATACTACCCAACACCCCACAGATTACCTAGGCTTCCTCACCAACATCCACATTCAGGGGGGGGGTCTGTGTCAGTCCCATGCTTTCCACATAGCTATCAATCTGGGCTTTAAGAACTCCTGCTTATTCAGGTCAACTGTTTCTGTGGGTTAAACCAGCCCAGTCTTAACTCCTCTGCCCATCAGTTCTTCCTTTCTGACACTGGATTCCAGAAGTTCAGTTTAGTGCTTATCTGTGGGTATCAGCCTCTGATTTCATCAGTCACTGGAAGAAGGTTCTGTTTCCCAGACTCTCTGGCAATGGGAATTTATGCTGGCACACCCATGATTCATGTCTAAAATCCATAAATGAGTGAGGACATACCATGTTTGTCTTTTCATGACTGGGTTACCTCACTCAGGATGGTTTTTTCTAGTGCCATCTATTTGCCTGCACATTTCAGAATTCCACTGTTTTTATCCCACTGAGTAATACTTCATTGTGTAAATGTACCACATTTTCTCTATCTACTCTTCAGTTGAGGGGCATCTAGGTTGCTTCCAGGTTCTGGCTATTATAAAAATGATGCTATGAACATAATGGAGCAGACATCCTTGCTGTATGAATGTGAATCTTTTGGGTATATGCTAAGAGTGGAATTGCTGGATCTTGTGGTAGACTGATTCCCATTTTCATGAGGAATATCCATACTGATTTCCAAAGTGGCTTAATGAGTTGGCACTCCCACCGGCAGTGGAGGAGTGTTCCTCTTTCTCCACATCCTCTCCAGAATAAGCTGTCATTGCGGTTTTTGATTTTAATGATTAGTTAAATAGTGTATCCACATAACACTCAATACAAATTTAAAAAGGAAATAAAAATATTAAAGCAATGATTAAAAGTCTGAATAGGAGCCATTGGTTAACACCAAATTATGCATGCCACTGTTGCATTCTTAGGGTTGTCAGGACATACCAGTCAATGCTGTGGCTCATAGGAACCAAGAGTGTTGGTTGTTTTCCTCCTTTGCTAGTTTACATAGTACCTTATAGTACCATAAAAGTCATGCCTCAGGGAGAAGGCTTTCAGGTCAGTTCCATCTCAGGAGCCTCTGCGACCTGCATCTGAAGTACGGGGTGTTTGCAGCAATAGCCTTACCGATACATATAAAACACAAATTTCATGCATATGACTCAAGGGACATTGTGGAGGGGCAAGAGGAGGAGGAGGAAGAAGAGGGGGAGGAGGTGGAGGACATAGTGGTGGTGGTGGTGCTGGTATTGGAGGAGAGATCCTAAGAGGTAGAGATTCAAAGTGGTTGCTATTAGATTGTGTCTCCTAGTAACATCAGAAGCTATAACCCTAATGTCTCACTAACATGACTTCATACACATGAGTTGAGTAGCACACATGCTAAAATGGGCATGGGAAACAACTATAGCCAACTGAGTAATGATGAATACAGATGAAATAGTTTCTAGGGAAGAGAATACCAAGTTGTTATCAAATACCAAATGGTCAGCCCTGTAAACATACACACAGTAGCATTATGCAGAATGAGAAGGCTGAACTTATGTATTTCCATGTTTATATGGATATATGTATGTAACAAAGATTATTGAACAGAGGTCATTAATTCAAAGGAAAACTAGGATGTTATATGGGAGTGTTTGAGGAAAGAAAACGAAAAAGTGAATGATGTAATTACATTACTATATAAACTAATAGTACTATTTTATGAACATTAATTTTTTTTTAATTTTTTACGAGACAGGGTTTCTCTGTATTCTTTTGGAGGCTGTCAGTCAAGCCCGGCCTCAAACTCACACAGATCCGCCTGCCTCTGCTTCCTGAGTGCTGGGATTAAAGGCGTGTGCCACCACCACATGGTGAACATTAAATATTAATTAAATTAACCAGGTCATGGTGGCAGAAACCTCTAATCCCAACACCCAGGAGAGAGTAGCAGGAGGATCTTGGTGAGTTCGAGGCTAGCCTGGTTTACAAAAGTGCTCCAGGAAAGCCAGAGCTGTAAAACACAGAAACCCTGACTTGAATAAACAAAAGAAAAAAATTAAGTTTGACTCCCTATATTATCATATATTATGTTTTTAGGAATGGTATGTTTTAAGATAAGAAAAATTACTTATTTTTATTTGTATGTTCTGAGGTTTTTAATTAATGAATCTCTTCACTAAAGTACTCCTAAAATTTGTGAAATCTCCAGAAACTTAAAAATAAGCCATAACGAAAATAGATTGTTTTGAAATATATGAACCACTAGATAAATATAAGAAAGAATTAATACAAGAAGGAGAACAAAACAAAATATATTTAAAGGAAAAAAATCTATGGATGAAGGTATTTCTTCGGGTGGGAAAAGATATTCCTCAAATCAAAAACTTATATTGCCAAGATAAGGCAACATCCATGTTGTCAGTCCTAAAACAATACAGGCTATTCCTACTGTTTTGTTTTTTCTACCTGTGCTATGTAGTACAAACTTATTGTTAAAGACACTGCAAGCTTTTGACCCAAGGCATGGAAAAATCATATTGGATTCCCCCTAGAAACTTACTGTTTTTCAAGTAGCCTTATTCTTGATGGGAGGTACTATTCAGGGTCCAGGGTGTGGGAGAATGTTCACCAGTCATCCTACTTTGTTGCAGAATGAATGTACTACATCATCAAGATTCAGGAAATATATGCAGCTGGGAACACCTGTTATTGCTACAACCACCACACTTTTTGTTTTGAGGCCCTCTCAACTGGAAGGAACTTATGTCTGTAATTGTAAACCTAGGCAAAGACCAATAGAGATCCAAGACCACAGTGGGTAACCTATTGCTGTTGTTTCCCCAAATGATTATAATGTTCATGTAACATTACTCTGTAAAGTTTGTATACAAAGCTGTTGGCTTTGGTATTGGAAGTTTACTTTTTAAACATTGATTCATGATAAATCATAGCTAGTCTAATTGATAAAACAGAAGTGACTCTTAATTGCTTAGCCCTGAAAGGGAACTATATGTACTCTTCTCCAAGACAAGGAAACTATCACACAAGAGCAGAGAAAAAGAAAGTAATAACCAAGTATTGTGGAGTGCTCTGTTAATGGTCATAAACTTCCTGAATTCTCAGCCACTGTGATCATATACAGAGTCCCTATATAGGATTCTATTTTCCTTTACTTGACTGTTATTTGTAAAGCTTCCATCATTTCATCTGAAATCATATTGCTGTATGCCACAATAGGTTGTAAATATATAAGGTTTGTTTGATAAAAGTCCACACTTAAGAGAATTTGTACATTTAAAGTTGGGCTGAGATTTACATTTTGCAAACAAAATTATACTTGGGCCAAGGAGTAGAAGGATTATATAAAACAGATGTTTGCTGGTTGAGTTGACCAAGGGTAGAATGCCATAGCTGTTCAACTTGATATAATTTAGCATCATTTAGGAGACTCCAAAAAGGAACGGATTATCTCTGAAATGAAATTAGACATATACTCAAAACAATTGGTGTTTAGGCAGACCATAGCCATTTTAGGCTTATATACATATATGCATATACATATACATATATATACATATACATATTAGCATTTCTGCCATCTTAATGTTTCTAGAAGCTTCTACAAATACTTATTTCTTATTGTATGTTCATTTGTTAACCCCTGTAGATTTGTTATTTTCCAATTTATCCTGTGCCTTGGCTTGATAACCTTTATTTTTGATAACAATAAAGATACGTCAGCAAATTCACAGCTTCAATTAAAACATAATCTATATATAAAAGCATGAAATGAGTCCACCCACGGGACCAGTGCCTGGGGAAAGCCAATGAGCCTCCCCTCCTGGCGAAAGCCTAAGAACACCAGCTTCCTGGTCTACTTCTCAACCCATAGGACCAGGTAAACTGGGCCCTGTATCCAGGCCTGCCTTTTAGTGCCTGGGGACTGTTTTAGGACTGGCACTGAGCCTCCTGTCCTGGCTAGAGCCTATGCACACCAGATTCCTGGTCATCTTCTCCACCCATGGGACCATTGCCTGGGGCCTGCCTGGGGACTGCCACTGAGACTCCCCTCCCTATGGGAGCCTACACACCTCAGTTTCCTGGTCTTCTCTTCTACCCATGGGACCAGGAAATTTGGGGCCTGTTTCTGGGCCCCCCTTCCAGTGCTTGGAGACCACCACTGAGTCTCTCCTCCTGGCTGGAACTTATACACCCCATATTCCTGGTATTCTTCTCCACTCACAGGACCAGGTAAACTGGGCCATGTATCTTGGCCTACCTTCCAATGCCTGGGGAGTGCTACTGAGCCTCCCCTCCTGGCAGAAACCTATGCACCCAAGATTCCTGGTCTTCTTCTCCAGCCAAAAACCAGGACTAGGACTAGGAAGAAGAAAACTACCAAAGTATTGGACTTGCTTCCACTGAAAGGGAACACTTGTCCCCTAAATACAAGGCCAAGAAAAGGATCTTTCTGCACCCAATAGAAGAAGGGATGAGGAGACAATAAAAATCACACTCAGCAACAGAAAAACAAATATGACACTGGCAGATTCGAGAAGCTCTACACCAGCAAGACTCCAACATTCCAATTCAAATGAATCATATCTGAAGGACCTTAAAAACAACTTTATGAAAATGATAGAGGCCCTCAAAGAGGATGTTGGATAATCCCTTAAAGAAATGAAATAAAAAACAAACAAAACATGCAAGAAATGGAAGAAAAAAGCAAACCAAGAAATGGAAGAATAGATGAACCAAGAAATCCAAAAACTGCAACAAATGGAAGAAAAGTCAAAGCAAAAATTGCAAGAAACAATTCAAATAGTTCAAGGGTTGAAACCTGAAATAGAGACAATAAAAGAAAACAGAAAGAATTCTGGAAATAGGAAAGCTGGGTAAACAGTCAGGTACTACATATACAAGCATAATCAAAATAATACAAGAGAGGGAAGAGAAAATCTCAGTTGTTGAAGAAACACTAGGAGATATAGATTCATTAACCAAAGAAAATCTTAAGTCCAACATATCCCTAACACAAAATATCAAGGAAATAAGGGACACTGTGAAAAGACCAAACATAAGAACAATAGGTATAGAATAAAGTGAAGAAAACCACCTCAAAGGGGCAGAAAACATATTCAATGAAATCATAGAAAAAAACTCTCCCAACCTAAAGAAAGACATGCCAATGAAAGCACAAGAAGCCTACAAAACACCAAATAGAGGGGACTACAAAATGAAGTCCCCACTCCACATAATAGTAAAAACCTGAACATACAGAATGAAGAAAGAATATTAAGAGCAGCAAAGGAAAAAGGCCAAGTAACTTACAAAGGCAAACCCATCAGAATCACACCTGACTTCTCCATGGAAACTCTGAAAGCTAGAAGGTTCTGGATAGATATTCACCAACACTGAAAGACCACAGATGCCTGCCCACACTGTTATACCCAGCAAAGCTTTAAATCACTATAGATGGAGAAAACAAGGTATTTCATGACAAAAATGGATTTAAACAATATATATCCACTAACCCAGCCCTACAGAAAGTTCTGGAAGGAAAATTCCAACCCAAGGAAGTTAACTACAACCAGAAGAACATAGGCAATCCCACCTTACCAACAGCCTAAAGAAAAAAGGGATGGAAATCCAAATAAAATTCCACCACCAGCAACCACTCCAAAACAAACAAGAATGAACAATCAATGGTCATTAATATCTTTTAATATTAATTGTCATAACTCACCCATAAAAACAGGCTTAACAGAATGGATTCAAAGACAGACCACATCCTTCTGCTGCATAAAAGAAACACGCCTCAGCCCCAAAGACAGACATTACCTCAGTGTTAAGGGTTTGAAAAAGATATTCCAATCAAATGGACCCAGGAAACAAGCAGGGGTAGCAATCCTGATATCTAACAAACTAGACTTTAAAACAAAATCAATCAAAAGAGATGAAAGAGGTCATTTCATACTGATCACAGGAGAAATCCACCAAGATGAAATTTCAATTCTGAACATCTATGCCCCAAATACAAAGACATCCATGTTCATAAAAGAAACATTACTAAAACTCAAATCGAATATACAGCCCCACACACTTAATGTGGGAGACTTCAACACCCCACTATCACACTAGACAGGACTAACAGACAGAAACTTAACAAAGAAGCAAAGGAACTAGTAGAAGTTATGACCCAATTGGGAATAACAGACATGTATAGACCACCATGCGTTAAAGTTAGAATTTAACAACAACACAAATTGCAGAAAACCTAGAAACTTATGGAAATTGAATAATGCACAATTGCACCATTCCTGGGTCAAAGAAGAAATAAAAAAGAATTTAAGGACTTCATTGAATTCAATGAGAATGAAGAAACAACATATCTAAACTTATGGGACACTTTGAAAGCAGTGCTAAGAGGGAAGGTCAAAGCACTAAGTGCCCACATGAAGAAATTGGATAATAGTTACATTAGGGAATTAACTACACAGCTGAAATCTCTAGAACACAAAGAATCAAACTCACCCAGGAGGAGTAGACACCAGGAAATAATCAAATTGAGGGCTGAAATCAATAAAGCAGAGACTAGGAAAACAATACCAAAAAATCAATGTAACGAAATGTTGGTTCTTTGGGAAAAATCAGCAAGATAGACAAACTTTTATTCAAACTTACAAATTGACAGAGTGTGAACATGTAAATTAACAAAATCAGAAATGAAAAAGGGCACATAAAAATAGACAGTGAAGGAATACTGAGAATCATCAGGTCATACTTTATAAACATGTACTGTGCAATATTCAAAAATGTAAAGGAAATGGACAATTTTCTGGATACATATCACTTCTGAAATTAAATCAAGAACAGATAAGCAATTTAAAAAGCTTAAAACACCTAAGGAAACATAAGTAAATCATCAAAAGTTTCCCAACCAAAAAAAGCCCATGCCCAGATATCCTCAGTGCATAATTCTACCAGAAATTTAAAGAACGGCTTAATACCAATACTTCTCAAAGTATTCCACGCAATAGAAGCAGAAGGGCCTTTGCAAAACACTTTTTAAGAGGCTTTAATAACCTTGATCCCCAAACCACACAAAGACACAACTAAGAAAGAGAACTTCAGACCAGTATTCCTCATGAACATTGATGCAAAAATACTCAATAAAATACTGGCAAATCAGATCCAAGAACACATCAAAACAATCATTCACCATGATCAAGTAGGTTTCATCCAAGGGATACAGGGAGGGTTCGACATATGAAAATCCACCAATATAATCCACCATATAAACAAGCTGAAAAACAAAAATCACATTATCATCTCACTAGATGCTGAAAAAGCCTTTGACAAAATCCACACCCCTTCATGATTAGGTCTCAGAGAGGTCTGGGATAACAGGAACATATTTAACATAATAAAAGCTATATACAATAAACCAATAGCCAACATCAATCTAAATGGACAGAAACTCAATACGATTCCTCTAAAAGCAGGAAAAAGACAAGGCTGTCCACTATCTTCATACTTCTTCAATGTTGTACTTGAAATTCTGGCTAGAACAATATGACAACAAAAGGAGAGCAAGGGGATACAAATTGGAAAGGAGGGGTCAAACTTTCACTATTTGCAGATGATATGATAGTTTACATTAATAACCCAAAAACCTCTACCAGGGAACTCCTACAGCTGACAAATACTTTCAGCAATGTGGCAGGATACAAGATCAACTAAAAAAAAACAGTAGCCCTACTATATACAGATGATAAAAGGGTTGAGAAAGAAATCAGAGAAACATCACATTTTACAGTTGCCATAAAACATAAAATACCTTAGGGTAATGCTAACCAAACAAGTGAAAGACCTGTATCACAAGAAGTTTGAGTCTTTAACGAAAGAAGTTAAAGAAGATACCAGAAAATGGAAAGATCTCCCAGACTCTTGGATAGGTAGGATCAACACAGTAAAAATGGCAATCTTGCCAAAATCAATCTACAGATTCAATGCAATCCCCATTAAAATCCCGGCACAATTCTTAACAGACCTTGAAAGAACAATATTCAACTTTATATTAAAAAACAAAATACTCTGAATAGCCAAAAAACCCTATTCAAAAAAGCAACGTATGGAGGCATCACCACCCCTGATTCCAAGCTCTATTATAGAGTTATAGTCCTGAAAACAAGTTGATATTGGCACAAAAATATACAGGTAGACCAATGGAATCGAATTGAACATCCTGATATTAACCCATACATGTATGACCCTCTGATCTTTGACAAAGAAGCTAAAGTTATACAATGGAAAAAAAAATAAAGCATCTTCAACAAATGGTGCTGGTATAACTGGATGCTGACATATAGAAGAGTGCAGATAGATCCATGTCTATCGCCATGCACAAAACTTAAGTCCAAATGGATCACAGACCTCAACATAAATCCAGTCACACTGAACCTGTTAGAAGAGAAAGTGGGTGGTACTCTTGAATGAATTGGTACAGGAGACTGCTTCCTGTACATAACACTAGTATCACAGATACTGAAGTCAACAATTAATACATGATACCTCCTGAAACTGAGAAGCTTCTGTAAGACCAAGGAGAGAGTCAACAAGACAAAAAGGCAGCCCACAGAATGGGAAAAGATAGTCATTAACCCCACATCTGAAAGAGGGCTGAACGCTAAAATTTACAAAGAACTCAAGAAGCAAGTCTCCAAAACACCAAATGACCCAATTAAAAAGTGGGCTACAGAACTAAATAGAGAATTCTCAATAGAGGAGTTTAAAGTGGCTGAGAGGCACTTAAGAAAGTGCTCAAAATCCCTAGCCATCAGGGAAATGTAAATCAAAACAACTCTGAGATACTATCTTACTCCTACCAGAATGGCTAAAATCAAAAACACCAATGCCAGTTTATTCTGGAGGGAAGGTGGAGAAAGGGGAACACTCCTCCACTGCTAGTGGGGGTTCCAATTCATAAAGCCACTGTGGAAATCACTATGGAGATTCCTCACGAAAATCGGAATCAGCCTACCACAAGACCCAGCAATTCCACTCTTAGCAATATATCCAATATTGCACATTCATACAACAAGGATGTCTGTTCTACTGTGTTCATAGCAGTATTATTTGTAATAGCCCGAACCTGGTAGCGACCTAGATGCCCGTCATCTGAGGAATGGATAGAGAAAATGTGGTGCATTTACACAATGGAGTACTATTCAGTGGAAATAAACAATGGAATCTTGAATTAGGCATGCAAACGGATGGAACTAGAAAATACCATCCTGAGTGAGGTAACCCATTCCCCCTAAAACAAACATGATATGTACTCACTCATATATGGATTTTAGACATGGATTAGGGGAGTGACACTACTATTCCACTGCCAGAGAGTCTGGAAAACAGAACCTTCAATCAATGACTGATGGAAGCAGAGGCAGACACCCACAGCTAAGCACTGATCTTAACTCAAGGAACCCAGTGACAGAGACGGAGGACTGATGAGCATAGTGGTCAAGACTGGGCTTGTTTAACCCACAGAAACAGCTGACCTGAACAAGAGGGAGCTCTTGAATCCCAGAATGACGGCTAGGAATCCAGAATGGGACTAATCCAGTCCCCTGAATGTAGGTGGCATTGAGGAGGTCTAGGCAATCTATGGGGCCTTGTGTAGTAGGTCAGTATTTATCCCTGAAATACAAATGGACTTTGGGTACTCATCCCACAATGAGAGATGCTCTCTCAGCCTGGACTCCTGGGGGAGTGGCTAGGCCCTGGTCTGGATGAAATGATAGACTACAGATACCCCCCATGGAGGGCCTCACCCTCCCTGGGAAAGGAGTGGGGATTAGGGAAGAGAGATAGTGGAGTTGTAGGAGGGTGTGGGAGGAGGGGTGGAAAAGGGAGAGGGATCTGGGATTGACATGTGAAGCAACCTTGTTTCCAATTTAAATTTAAAAATAAAAATGTCAATTCCTAAAAAATGAAATGATTTGCAAATGATTCACAAACATATATTTTATATGAAAGATGGAAAGTGAGATTTCATATATGAGTATGTGATATTACTCCTGTTACATTACTGTTTAACTGTTCACAGTTTCTAAATGCCCTCAGTGGATTATATATTTAAGTACCAGTCAGATAAACAAAATGTGGAAAACTTTTTTTATAAATCTGATCAATTTTTAAATGTTACATACCATAGCAAGAGTAGTTATATTATTTTAATCTAATCATCATCTTCATTGATAACTTCAACATTATTTTCATTCACATCATTTTATGATATAATGAAATAACTAATATACTGTTTCCAATGAGAGTTGGGTTATTTTTCTCTATAATAGTGGACATTCTTAATACTTTCTTTAATGTCTGTTTGTACTGAATATCCATAAAATTATAGTGATCAGATAATGTAGCAAATCAGGTTTATAGATGTGGCTCCAATCCATTTGCATCTTTAATTGATGTTGTTATAGATGTGTTCCAACATATTTAATTAACCTCTGAATATTTCTTACGGAATGAATACAGTAGTTAAATGATACAGATCTGAAACGTACTGACTAACTCGTATTTCAGATGTTATGTTTAACATCACTCCCATCAGAAGCGTACAGGACAGTCTAACTCATCACTCCATTTTCATTTAATGTTAATATTTTTATACTTTGAAAATGAAAATATAAGAAAAACTGGTTACTAAGTTCTAAGCAAAATGAATCATAGACTTATATATCTATAACTACATTTTCCTCCCTGATTATAAAACATCTGTTAATTTTTATTTGAGTCTGATTATGTATTCCTTGATTAAATTATTAAAAATGTTTAATTATTTCCACAATTACCGAACACTTATTTTTTCAGAATATCAATTTTATCTCTCAGTTCTCTCTGATATCATCACTTCGAGATCCCATAGAAATCTCAAACACCAGTTTTGGTATTTGTACATCATTATTTTGTCATTGGCACACATGCCCATTCTTACCTGTTTCCAGTATTTGCTTATTGATTCTTTTTCACACATCTCTCTTACTGTGATGTAAATAAAAATCTTTATATAATTGGATTATACCATATAATCTATCCCATATTTATTTGTTTTTAGATCCTCCTCCTCTCAGTTTATGAAAATATCTAAAAATTTCTTGGTTTTCATCTCACTTGCCCTAATCTCTGTGATTTTTTTCTGTCCCCTGTATGCTTCAATAGTTATTTTGTAGCCTTTAATATTTGATTATTATAGAATGTTTATATAATGGCTACCCAGTTACTGAAGAATTTTTTACATTGGCCTTTGTATGTCCAATTGGGAGGATACTGATTAATGAAATCAAATCTGTTCATAGGAAGTTTGCTTTAGGAATACATACAGTCTTATCCTATAGCAAATACAATATCAGAAAGACTGGTCTCAATCTAAATGTTGATAATATATGCTTCATATAAGTTATTGTTTTATGTTACATATCTATTTTATTCTTATAGTCTTTATATGGCCAATAGCTACCATGAAATTTTTATTTATAGTTACATGGGCTAAGAATGCAAAATTTTCATTAAAATTATATGTAATATATATAAAATATCACTTTTAATATGCATTTAATATATGATTATCAGTAATTTATAACAGTAACTGCCATATCTCTGAATTTCTCCCTACAAAGCCTAGATAATCAAGAGTTAAGTTGAATTTTAGTTTTCATTAAGTACATACAAATTGAGTGCTTAGCTAGCTTACTTCTGTCTATTTAACTGAAAGAGACAATTTAAGAGGAAAGGAAATGGATATAGCACTAGCAGCCCGGGAATTTATTCCTATTATCTATCTATAAGAGTAGGGAAAGATAATGGTGGAGTGACTCTGAAGAATATTAATGGGTTTCCCTGAAAAGCAAAGGAGATTGTTAGGAGCAGGGGGCTGGAGGAACATATATTAACTATGGTTATGTGGGAAAAGCCACCAGCCATTATTTGAGTTTGTTCAGGGGTCAGCATGGTAACACAGGTGAAGTCATCCTTGAAGCATTTTTCTCACATTCCATTATCTATTAGTGTACACATTTTAAAGCACCAGTTTAAGATACTCGATAAATATTAATAATTCATTAAATTGCCTACATTAGAGAGGTGAGAATGCTGTTATTTTCATTTGATCAATAGAAGGATACAAAAAGATATTAAGTGACTTGATCATAATAGCAAGATCAAAATGAGGATTTATGCTGGATTAGACAACATTTAGCATCCAGCTATCTATGGAATTTGTTTTTGGCATTGAATCAATCTTCAGGAAACTTTAAAATAACAGACATTTAGCTTGCATGGCACCAGTATGATAAAACAGTAATAAATACAAAAATTTTGGATAATTCCCTCACGTAGAACTCTCTCTGTGGAAAATACTCAGTGCATATCAGAATACTGTCAGATCAAAGTGTCAGAGACAATTTGATCTTATAATATTTCAGGTAACAAAAACATGAACAACTGTATTTTGCTATTCAAAATAATTCAGATGTAGACATATTAATGCTTTATCCTATAGGAAGGAAAAGGGCAAGTGTTAGGAGTCAAAAACAGAGTTTATTTAGATAATTATTTAGCTCTTAATTATCTATGGCACACTGGATAAAAATTTAAAGAGGTCACTACTTCTGTGTACAACCGACCATCTTGTTTTCCAAGCTAGTTGTTAAAAATCAAAAGTTCTATGAGACCAGGAAGAAAGAGCATAGACACAATTTTAATGGAACATTTACAGGAGAAATGTAGCTATTAAAATTTCCTCAGCCCATAACCTAGATATAGCGCTCCTCAGAATAAGAAAGGAGGAATTGAACTAGATGATTGAAAAACTTAAATATGGCATATAATATGATTTTTTTTCAGAATGTGTATTCATTGCCTTCCAGTGACAGAAAATATAAAAACCAGAAGTGTGGAAAATTTGACATGTATAATTATGAAAGAACCCTGAAGATTCTTAATGCTGAAAAAGAAATATATGAAATTGCTTACACATACATAATAAAAAATATAAATGATGGAAATAGAAATGATGACATCATTCAGTGTTTAATGGCAAGAGTGGAATATTAATAGAAGCCAGCTTCTATGTGCCAAGTCAGGTTCTCATTCACTATAACTGTAAATGTTAGTTCGTAAATGAAACCTGAACAGAGTGGCACCATGACAATGCACTAGGAAAAGGGGAGTGCATTTAAATAAAATTACATTGTATATATGCGTCCATTTGCATTGTAATTGAAATGATAATCTGAGGGCTTGAATTATCCTAGAGATAGAATATGTACTGAAAAATTTATAGTTCCAGTTGTAACTTGACAGGTTTGTACAAATGATTTGTATAAATAGATGGATAGTTGAAATGTGAGTTTTGTAACTATTTTACCCCTATTATTAAGAATGCTTAAAATTCCATTTCCAGTTCAGAATACCCTTTAAGTAAGATGAAGCCATTTTTTAACCTCTAAATTGACCATGTATGTTTTTTATATTGTAGACATAACATTAAGAGTAATCAACAATACAATTAAAACGAGGATGCTAGGATACACAAATATAATTGACTGGAGAAGCAAATAGAGTAAAAATGATATAAATATCTAGAGGAATATTTTTATTTAATATTATTTCCCCATTAATTTCTTTAATCTATTGATAGTGTAGCAATAATAGTTGGTGATAAATATTTCATCATGGGAGTTCAAGAGCAATGTATATGATGACACAAGAGACATTACATTTTTTCTAAATGTATAGCATTTTGGGCTATGCAGATACATTAGGAAACTGAATCTTTTACTCTAGTGAATTATAGTCGAATTTGGGTCCTATATTTTAACATTACAAGCAGATATAATAAACTGTATTGTGTCTATCCTTTGACATTAAACAAAAGGGATATCTATGGTCTTTCTGCTAATAGCAAAAATATTTTGAATAAAAGCTACATTGCAATAAATGTCCATTCTACCAAGCATTTTTATGTATTTTATTATGTAGAAGTTTCATATAAGTAAGTTGATTATTTCATTCTATGCATGGTAGTGAGGCTGAGTGTGGCTCCTTGTGGGTTTGTTAGAGTCAGTTCACAAAGCATTGGCAATAGGACTCAAAAGGCACAGACATGTGGTTCAGAAACTGGCCCTTTCATAGCCTTAGCACTTTAGAGATGGTTCTTGTCATATTCTGCTGCTCAATGAAGATCCAGTAGATTGTGATCAGCAAAGTACTTTATACGATACATCTTTATTATCAGTGATTCAAAGGGGGAAGCTTGTCTGAATTTTAATGTAACTGAAGTAATGCACCACCATCAATCAGAGAGTGGACATGAAGCATCTGGAATTTGAAAATGAGCATTCAGAAACAGATTTATTGTTTATAATTTCCAGAAATTTCTTAATTGTCTTCTCAAACATACTTTAACCACTGTACTATGTATTCTTTTGAAGCATAATTCACATTATTTATGAATTACAAAATCAAATTATTTTGATTTTGAACAAGGTTTAAAAATGTTTTCTCCCCTATAGTATTGAAAAATGGATCAAGATTTAATGTTTTATGTAAAAATATAGATTCACATTCATGCTTAAGTATGCACAAATGCTTCTTAAAATTATAACATTTCATTTATATCAAAGGATTTCTTAAATAAATTAATCATTTGTTTTCTACTGACTTGCTTTCTAATGGTTGGCTGGAATACCAACATAGTAAGATTATATATTTGTAATTAATTTCAAGATAAGTTGATGAAAAAGGTTCATGATTAGAAAGAGTTTAATCAGCCTTGATTTGATCAATATTGATTTGAGGTATGACTTAACAGTAATGGCTGAGTCCCCTGGTGGTTCCAGTGAATGTCTCCGCTTTAAGTCCTTTCTACCACATAGCTTAACAGTATATTATGAATTGGGGGCCAGGCTAGAGAGAAAAAAAATGCCTGGAGATCAGCCCTTCCAAGACCCCAACCCCAACGAGTCCAGCTTCATGTGAGATTGGGTCTCTAGCAGAGACTGCCTGCCCAACACCCATCCCCTTGATCTTCCGGGCCTCTCCAGGCATCCAGAAGACCCGCCCACACAGGAAAGACATCAGCCCTTCCAAGACCCCAACCCCAGCGAGTACAGCTTCAGGAGACCCGCCCACACAGCAAAGATATCAGCCATTCCAGGACCCCAACCCCAGCGAGTCCAGCTTCAGGAAAGACATCAGCCCTTCCAGGCCCCAAACTCCGTGTCAGCATCCCCAGCTTCAGCTGCAGGAAGGAAGGAGACCAGTGGAGACGGAAAGACCCCACCAGCACCCACTGGAAGAAGAGATGGGAAGAAGACAGAATAAGAGCTCACTCAGCAATAGAAACACCAACATGACCCCACCAGAATCTAGGGATCCAACACCAGCAAGACCCGAAAAGCACTACATAGATGAAGAAGAGGAGACAGACCTTAAAAATTATTTCATGAAGATGATGGAGACCCTCAAAGAAGAAATGAGGAAATCCCTTAAACAAATAGAAGAAAAAACAAACAAAAAATCCATGAAATGGGGGGAAAATTCAAGAAATAAACAAATCTCTCAAAGAATCTAAAGAGCACCAAGAAAAAACAACCAAAAAAATTAAGGAAACAACTCAAACAGTTGAAGGATTGAAAGCTGAAATAGAAACGATAAAGAAAACACAGAATGAAGGGATGCTGGAAATAGAAAAGCTGGGTAAACGATCAGGAACTACAGATGCAAGTATCACCAATAGAAAACAAGAGATAGAATCAAGAATCTCAGGTGTTGAAGACTCATTAGAGGATATAGAGTCGTCAACCAAAGAAAATCTCAAAACCAACAAATCCTTAACACAAAATATCCAGGAAATATGGGACACCGTGAGGAAGCCAAACCTGAGAATAATAGGTATAGAAAAAGGCGAAGAAATACAACTCAAAGGTACAGAAAACATATTCAACAAAATCATAGAAGAAAACTTCCCTAACCTAAAGAAAGATATGCATATGAAAGTACAAGAATCTTACAGAACACCAAATAGGCTCGACCAGAAAAAAAAGTCACCTCGCCATATAATAATCAAAACATCAAACCTGCAGAGTAAAGAGAAAATATTAAGAGCAGCTAAAGAAAAAGGCCAAGTAACATACAAAGGCAGACCTATCCGAATTACACCTGACTTCTCAATGGAAATGATGAAAGCCAGAAGATCCTGGACAGATATCCTACAAACACTAAGGGAACAAGGATGCCAACCCAGACTACTATATCCAGCAAAGCTCTCAATTACCATAGATGGAGAAAACAAAATATTCCATGACAAAGCCAGATTTAAACAATACATATCCATGAATCCAGCTCTACAGAAAATGCTAGAAGGAAAACCTAGATCCAAGGAAGATAACTACATTCACAAAGACACAGGCAATATATAATCCCACTTTACAAAACACCAAAAGGAAAAGGGAGGAGAAACTACACAAAATAACTTCACTAACAATAAATCAAGCACGAACAAGGATCATCAACCAATGGTCATTAATATCCCTCAATGTCAACGGCCTCAACTTGCCTATAAAAAGACACAGACTAGCAGAATGGATACGAAGACAGAGCCCTTCCTTCTGCTGCATACAAGAAACACATCTCAACATCAAAGACAGACGTTATCTCAGAGTAAAGGGTTGGGAAAAGATCTTCCAATCAAATGGTCCCAAGAAACAAGTGGGTGTAGCAATCCTAATATCTAACAAATTAGACTTCAAATTAAAATCAATCAAAAGAGATGAAGAAGGACACTTCATATTCATCAAAGGAAAAATACATCAAGACGAAGTCTCAATTTTAAACATCTACGCCCCAAATACAAAGGCACCTACATTCGTGAAAGAAACATTACTAAAGCTCAAAATGCGCATAAAATCTCACACACTAATAGTAGGAGACTTCTACACTCCGCTCTCACCGCTAGACAGGACCTCCAGACAGAAACTTAACAAAGAAACAAAAGAACTAATAGAAGTTATGACCCAACTGGGTTTAACAGGCATCTATAGAACATTCCACCCAAATACAAAGGGATATACCTTCTTCTCGGCACCACATGGAACCTTGTCTAAAATTGACCACATACTTGGCAACATATCAAACCTCAGCAGCTACAAAAAATTGGAATAACTCCATGCATCTTATCTGACCACCATGCTTTAAAATTAGAATTCAACAACACAAATTGCAGAAAAACTACAAACTCATGGAAATTGAATAATGCTCAACTGCACCATCCCTGGGTCAAAGAAGAAATAAAAAAAGAAATTAAAGACTTCCTCGATTTCAATGAGAATGAAGATACAACATAGCCAAACCTATGGTACACTTTGAAAGCAGTGCTACGGGGGAAGTTCATAGCACTAAGTGCCCACAGGAAAAAACTGCAGAACAGTAATACTAGAGAATTAATAGCACAGCTGAATGTTCTAGAACAAAAAGAAGCAAACTCCCCCAGGAGGAGCACACGCCAGGAAATAATCAAATTGAGGGCTGAAATCAATCAAGTAGAAACCAGGAAAACACTGAGAAGAATCAATGAAACAAAGAGTTGGTTCTTTGAGAAAATCAACAAAATAGATACACCTTTGTCCAAACTAACCAAAAGACAGAGAGAGAGCATGCTAATTAACAAAATCAGGGATGAAAAAGGGGACATAACAACGGACTCTGAGGAAATCCAGAGAATCATCAGGGCATAATTTGAAAATCTGTACTCCACAAAATTTGAAAATTTAAAGGAAATGGACAATTTCCTGGATAGATATCACTTGCCAAAACTAAATCAAGAACAGATAAACAATCTAAACAGACCTATAATCCCTAATGAAATAGAAGCAGTCATCAAAAGTCTCCCAAACAAAAAACGCCCAGGCCCAGATGGCTTCAGTGCAGTATTCTACCAGAAATTCAAAGAAGAGCTAATTCCAATACTCCTCAAAGTATTCCACACAATAGAAGCAGGAGGCTCACTGCCAAACTCTTTCTACGAGGCTACAATTACCTTGATACCCAAGCCACACAAAGACACAACCAAGAAAGAGAACTATAGACTAATTTCCCTCATGAACATCGATGCAAAAATACTCAATAAAATACTCGCAAACCGGAGAACACATCAGAAAAATCATCCACCATGATCAAGTAGGCTTTATCCCAGGAATGCAGGGATGGTTCAACATTAGAAAATCTATCAATGTAATCCATCATATTAACAAACTGCGAAAGAAAAACCACAATATCATCTCACTAGATGCTGAAAAAGCCTTTGACAAAATCCAGCACCCCTTCATGATAAAGGCCCTAGAGAGATCAGGGATAACAGGAACGTACCTGAATATAATAAAAGCAATATACAGTAAACCAACAGCTAACATCAAACTAAATGGAGAGAAACTCAAAGCAATTCCTCTAAAATCAGGAACAAGACAAGGCTGTCCACTCTCTCCATATCTCTTCAATATTGTACTTGAAGTTCTAGCTACAGCAATAAGACAACAAAAGGAGATAAAGGGGATACAAATAGGAAAAGAAGAAGTCAAACTCACTATTTGCAGATGATATGATATTTTACATAAGTGACCCAAAAACCTCCGCAAGGATACTCCTAGAGCTGATAAACACCTTCAGCAATGTGGCAGGATACAAGGTAAACTAAAAAAAAAATCAGTGGCCCTATTATATACAGATGATGAATTGACTGAGAAAGACATCAGAGAAACATCACCCTTTACAATAGCGAAAAACAGCATCAAATATCTGGGGATAATGTTAACCAAGGAAGTGAAAGACCTGTATATCAAGAACTTTGTGTCCTTAAAGAGAGAAATCAAAAATGATACCAGAAAATGGAAAGATCTCCCATGCTCTTGGATTGGTGGGATCAACATAATAAAAATGGCAATCTTGCCAAAAGCAGTGTACAGATTCAATGCAATCCCTATCAAAATTCCATCACAATTCTTCAAGGATCTGGAAAGAACATTAATCAACTGTATATGGAAAAACAAAAGGCCCAGGATAGCCAAAACAACACTATACAATAAAGGAACTTCAGGAGGCATCACCATACCTGACTTCAAGCTCTATTATAGAGCTATAGTCCTGAAAACAGCTTGGTATTGGCACAAAAAATAAGGCAGGTAGACCAATGGAACCGAATCGAAAACCCTGATTTTAACCCACACACCTATGAACATTTGATTTTTGACAAAGAAGCTAAAACTGTACAATGGAAAAAAGAAAGCATCTTCAACAAATGGTGCTGGCATAACTGGGTACTGGTATGCATAAGACTGCAGATAGACCCATGTTTATTGCCTTGTACAAAACTTAAGTCCAAATGGATCAAAGATCTCAACATAAATCCAGCCACACTGAAACTTTTAGGAGAGAAAGTGGGAGATACTCTTCAACGAGTTGGTACAGGAGACCACTTCCTAAACATAACACCATTGGCACAGACACTGAGATTGACAATTAACAAATGGAACCTTCTGAAACTAAAAAGCTTCTGTAAGGCAAAGGGCACAGTCAAAAAGACAAAAAGGCAGGCCACAGAATGGGAAAAGATATTCACTAACACTACATCTGACAGAGGGCTAATCTCCAAAATTTACAAAGAACTCAAGAAACAAGTCGCCAAAACAACAAAGGATCCAATTAAAAGGTGGGATACAGAACTAAATAGAGAATTCTCAATAGAGGAGGCTAAAATGGCCAAGAGATTCTTAAGAAAGTGCTCAACATCCTTAGCCATCAGGGAAATGCAAATCAAAACAACTCTGAGATACCATCTTACTCCTGTCAGAATGGCTAAAATCAAAAACACCTAAGACAATTTATGCTGGAGAGGATGTGGAGAGAGGGGAACACTCCTCCACTGCTGGTGGGAGTGCCGATTCATACAGCCTCTTTGGAAATCAGTATGGAGATTCCTCAGGAAAATGGGAATTAATCTACCACTAGATCCAGCAATTCCACTCTTAGGCATATATCCAAATTAGGCAAATTCATACAACAAGGACATCTGCTCCACTATGTTCATAGCAGCATTATTTGTAATAGCCAGAGCCTGGAAGCAACCTAGATGCCCCTCAACTGAAGAGTGGATAGAGAAAATGTGGTACATTTACACAATGGAGTATTACTCAGCAGAAAAAAACAATGGAATCTTGAAATTCACAGGTAAATGGATAGCACTGGAAGAAACCATCCTGAGTGAGGGAACCCAGTCGCAAAAAGACAAACATGGTATGTACTCACTAATATATGGATTTTAGACATGGATCAGGATAGTGCCAGTCTGCACTTCCACTGATAGAGAGTCTGGGAAACAGGAAAGAACCTAAAAGATATGCATATATGCATAGTACCCAAGAGAAGAGGATTGAGACAAGATCCTCTGAATGGATGGGGAACACGGCAGGGGTGGGGGGGAGTGGGAGCTGGGAAGAAGAGAGGGGGAGAAGAGGAAGAGAGTTGGTCATGGGGGATCAGGAAGTTGAGTGGGTGGGGGTAGAATAGGGGGAAGAGGGAATCATAGGATAGAAGACAGATCAGGCACCAGAGTGACCTTGAGTGATCTAAAGGGATAACACCAATTGCTAAGCTAAGCAATAGTGGAGAGACCACCTCGAATGCCCATTCCTGATAATGAACTTGATGTCTATAACCATCCGGGAACCTTCATCCTGTGACTGATGGAAGCAGAGGCAAACACACGATTAATCACTGAACTGAACCCAAGGAACCCAGTGACAGAGAGAGAGGAGTGATGAGCAAATTGGCAAATATTGAGCTGGCAAAACCAGCAGAGACAGCTGATCTGAACAGGGGAGAGCTCTTGGACCTAAGACCGACAGTGGGGAGGCCAGCATGGGACTGATCTGGACCCCCCAAATATGAGTGTCAGTGAGAAGGCCTGGGCAACCTATGGGGCCCTGAGTTGTGGATCAGTGTCTATCCCTGAAATACAAACAGTCATCTTGTGCCTATAGCACAAAGAGGGATGATCTCTCAGCCTGGACTCTTAGGGGAGTGCCTGTACCCTACCCAGAGTGAAGTGACAGACTCTAGATATCCCCTATGTGGAAGGATTTGGCAATAGGGTGGGAGGGTGGGAGGGAAGGGGAGTGCGGGAGGAGGGGAGGGAGAGGGAACTGGGATTGACATGTAAAACAAGCTATTTAAAATCAAAATAAAAAATGAAAAATAAAATAAAATAAAATAAAATGCCTGGAAGTTTGACTATGAAGCCTAAATCTTCAAAGGTGAGAAAAAAACATCTATACTGATCTCTGCTCCTGCTGCATATTTCTCTTTCTCCTCTACTGCCTTCTTTCTCAAACCATCAGGTATGTAATTTGTTCCATCAGTCTATCTCATAGTTCTTTCCATGATGGTCTTCCAAATTTTGAACCCAAACGCAGTGAAACCAGCAGTGAAATGAGCTCTTTTTCCTCCATGTCACTCTCTGTTGGATAATTTTCCTTATAGCAATGAAGAGCAATCATTCCTGGTGATGCTTTATGTCATGTCTTAATCCAACAATGATTACATCACCAAGTAATACAGTACTACTTTCAGATTTCTCAACCTCCAAAATAACAATATACTCACTTTTTCTATAAATTATCCAATAGCAGGTGTTTAGTTACAGAAACAGAAAAGAGATTAATTTATTTAACACTTACTGCATTCGTTAACTCCTCTTGTAGCCATAAGGCATCCTCACTTCCTGGCAGGTAGTTCTTTCAACACTATCCAACAGAATAGCTTTACTTCAATGAGGTTAATTTGGATGATATGCCCACTCCAGGTCTGATCACTTCATTTCCGGGATTCATTTTTTAGTCCTACAGTTGGAGCCCGGAGTGATCAACTTCTATTAAGTGAAGAGCACAGTGCTGAGTGACAGAAAGGATACCACAGCTAACCAAATGAAATGTCATTGTGTTTTCTATAATGATACATCATGAATCTACAAGCCAAACTTCCACAGTGTCGTTCTCACTGGAGACATGAGAAAAAGTACAAATTTCACATATGTAGGCTCAGCAGATGAATTAGATTTATTCATTGTTAAACTAAAATTAAAAACAGAAACAAGACCAAAAAGTTCTTGCAGAGAAATAAAAAACAAAACAAAACAACAAAACAACCAGCCAGCTATAGAATCTGCCTTAATATTATTTAGGCTTTAAATAGTAGGAAAACACAATTTTGGTAATTTATAGGAAATTGTGAGAGAAAGACAGAATGTAACCTTTGTCAATCAACCCTGTCAGCTAACCTTCAGTCACATGAAAAGAAGATATATCAAAAAGGAAACAGTTTAACTAAGCAATGAAGTATCTTATTTCACTGCTGTATTTCCTTTCTAATATTTGCTTTGAAAGCCATCATAGCAATAAACTATTCTAGCTGATTCTTTTCCCTTTACAAATAATGTCTTGTTCAGATACTATCTAAAGTTTTACCTTATCTCAGATTTTCATTTTTAATCTCTAGCTTAAATAAGTATATTGATTAAAAGTTTATGAAGTTTAAATTCTATAGCATTGGTTAATTTAGTGTTTTAACTGATGTACACATTACAAGATCTTTCCTATTTTGGGGGTAAATTCATTTTATCCCAATATATGTTTGTGTTTTAGAGCAATAACATTTATTTGTAATTAAAGCTACTTTTTGGGTGCACAATGTGTCCTAGCAGGTAGAGGTATTTGCTGCAAGTGTGATGTCCTTTTCTCAATCAACAGGTATCACCTACTGACAGAAAGTATAGATGCCTGGAGGTTGTCCTTTGGTCTCCACATGGATTGTTGGCATGCATCCTCTACAAACACCAGTGCACAAATCACACACTTAATAAGCAGAATTAAATAAATACATAAAAATTTAATTCTGTTGGAAACAGAAGTGTCACCAAGTGTTGTCTTTTGTCTCTGAGGCGTAATGGAAATTTGTGTTCAGGGAAGAACTGTTTCTCAGAATCAGCACAAATATTTATTAACATTCTAAACACATCAGCCTTAGTGCATAGGAGAGGCGCTTGGCCCTGTGCTGTTCCATTGTCCGGTCTTTCTTGGCTACTCATGGGAGCCCTTTCCCATGAGGAGGAGTGCACTGTGAGTGGGCTGAGGGTGGGTGCTGGGCAGGGGCACGTCAGGAGTAGTGGGAAGGAGATCTGCCGTTGGAATGTAAAAATGAAATTAAAAGAATACTTAATTATTTTTAAAAATTTCTAAGCATAAAGAGTATCAAGCCTAACACTTTCTTCTGTGTATCAATATAGTAAACTTCATAACCTTCAATTCCCTACTCAAAGGCCATTGCACAATTCCTTGGGGCATGCTTAATAAAACACAATACAAAACACAAACAAATCTAGGTCTAAATTCACTCGGTTACACAATTTGATTTTTTTCCTGAAAGGCCTATTTCATCATTTAACATATGACATGTACATTTATCTCTCACGTGAATATAATCTTTGTGAATAAAGAGACTTTGCTGTTTAATTCAAAACATTTATATATTACCATTCTTATAATTCAATTTGGTGCTTAGTTGACTTTCTACTTATTCATGCATCCTGGACATAAGCTCAATCTCATTGAGGAATTATAAGAGTTTTATCTAAGAATACGAAAACAGACTACATATCATTTCTTTAAAATAATTCTTCAAAGTATAATTTAGAGTATAATGTCACTTACTAAGCACATGGAGCTTTATAAATATTTAGTGTTCTAGAATCAAGGTACTGGTATTTCTTTTACATAGTTTTAGCTTAGATATAAAAGGTTTGTGAGAAAGAAAAGTATACTGAATTTTGAAATATAAACAAAAATAAGAGAAAAAATAAATAAAGGAGAATAACTTAAAAAGAAAATATGCCCTGACACATACACTCTAAAGAAGGGATTCATAGAAGAAATATTTTATTTATGTATTAATCAATAGTTTTCCATTGAAGCCAAATTTCCATGCCATGGAGACAGAGGGAAATTATTTTTCACTATTGAAGTAAGTTCTACTGCATTTCTAATATCTACTAAGTATGTTTCAAGGATTTAATAATGCTCAAAACAATCCAGCACGACAGAGAATCATGTCACCAAAGTCTTAATAATTTTGAGGTCTGGAAATATGGATTCTATTTTCTTGATCTATCTAAGCTAACACAAATATATATATATATATATATATATATATATATGTGTGTGTGTGTGTGTGTGTGTGTGTGTGTTTGTGTGTGTGTGTGTGATTTTTCAATACAGGATTTCTATGTGTAAACTGGGTGTCCTAGAACTCAATCTGTAGAGTTCAATGTAGGTTTTGAACGCACAGAGATCCTTTTGTTTCTTCACCCCTTAGTATTTCCTGGCTTTCTTATATCTTAAGGATTGAAATTACTCTAAAATTGTTGATCAAAAAATTTTCACTACGCTCATTTTCACAAATTAGTTTTGTGTTAATAATATTGAGTGTGGTAAACTATACCCTTGATAAGAATTTTCATAGTAGCTAACATCAAATAACTATTTTATAACTCTCAATATATAATCTCATAAAGAAAACAGCAAAAATACTCCAATAGATTTTATAACTAGAAATGAAAGGAAAATAAAAATTCACATAAAAATATCAGGTCCATTAATTATATACATATGTTTGTTGGTCTTTTTGTTGTTGTTCTTATATGTGTAATTGTGTTTGTGTGTATACTTTACTGATTTACTTACTATATGTAGAGAGGTGTGAGTACATATATGCTATGTCACACCTGTGGCGTCGACAGTTAGACGACAATATTTGAATTGCATTGTCTTCTTTCATCCTTTGTATCCCAGGAATTAAACTTAGGTCATGAGTTTGGGCTTTGAGTGCCTTTAACAATTGTGCAGTCTTCTCACTGCCATCAATAATATAGTGCAAAAATTGACTTCAAAATTAAAATAGCAAGCCGGGCGTTGGTGGTGCACGCCTTTAATCCCACCACTCAGGAGGCAGAGGCAGGCAGATCTCTGTGAGTTAGAGACCAGCCTGGTTTACAGAGCTAGTTCCAGGACAGCCTCCAAAGCCGCAGAGAAACCCTGTCTCGAAAAACCAAAAAAAAAAAAAATTAAAATAGCATTTCTTTAAACTTAAGATTACGTTTAATTTTAGTGTATACACTTGCCTTTGATAACCTAGAAGAACACATCCAAGAAAATAAACTTTCCTTGACATGAAGTTTTCAATTAGGAGACTAAGCATTGACTAGCTAAATCTGAGAAGTCAACAGACTTTGCTGATTCCTCCAAACCAAAAGTAAACTGCCTGAGAGAAGTTCATAGCTATGCATGTCACAGTAAAAATAAGACTGATTAACAGAAATACACTAATAATTCTCTTAATGGAAAACAGGAAATCCAAAGTAAGGAACAAGCTTGAAGTATATAAGACAAAGAATGAAAGAAGAGGATCCCCTCCCCGGAGAAGGGGAAAGTGACAAGACCTCCTGAGTAAATTGGCAGTACAGATGGAAGCAGAATGAGGGAAGAGAAAGAGGAGTGGACAAGGGGAGGGGGGAGAAGAACATGAGAGATCAGGAAGGTTAAGTTGGGGGAAGATCAGGGACGGACATCAAGGAAAGAGACACCTTAAAAGTGGACGATATTATTGGCTTAACAAAAAACCTGACACTAGAGAAATCTTCAGGGATGTACAATGATGACCCCAACCAAGAATCTAAGCAATGGTGGAGAGGCTGCTTTAAACGCCCTTCCCTTATAATGAAATTGATGACTACCTCAAATGCCATCAAAGAGCCTTCATCCTCTAGCTGATCAAAGCAGAAACAGAGATTCACAGCTAAGCCCTGAACTGAACTCCTGGAATCCTGCTGGAGAGAGGGGGGAGTGAAGAGCAAACAGGTCAAGACCCTGCTGGGTAAACGCACAGAAACAGCTGGCCTGAGCAAGTGGGAGCTAACAGTCTGCAG
Source organism: Mesocricetus auratus (assembly GCF_017639785.1). Classification (NCBI taxonomy): domain Eukaryota; kingdom Metazoa; phylum Chordata; class Mammalia; order Rodentia; family Cricetidae; genus Mesocricetus; species Mesocricetus auratus. The sequence goes on along the minus strand of NW_024429207.1, from coordinate 4,096,236 downwards.
ACTGACAGCTAGGGAACCAGCATGACTGAACCAGGCCCCCTTAACCTGGGTGTAAGTTAGGGGACTTGGGCAGTGTATTGAACCTCTGGCAGTGGATCTACTATATATCTCTAGTACATGAACGGGCTTTGGGAACTCATTCCCTATGGAGGGATACTCTCTTAGCTTAGATACATGGGGGAGGGCCTAGGTCCTGCCACAAATGATGTGACAGACTTTGATGATCCCCCTTGGGAGTTTTCACATTCCCTGAGGAGTGGTGGGAGGTGGATTGTGCAGTTGTTGGGGTGCATGGGAGGATGGGAGGGAGAGGAAACTAGGATTGGTATGTAAAATAAGATTGTTTTCAATTTAAATAAAAATTAATTTAAAAAAGAAAAAAGAATATAATAAGAATTACAAAGGAATGGTGCAATAAAATTGATTCTGGATCAGATGAAATGGCTTAGCATTAATAATCCCTAAGGCCAGTCTAATTACATGTTTGATCCCCAAATACACCTGATAGGAGAGATACTTCTCCAGCAAGATGTCCACAAAGATGCACGGGATAGCTTTGGAACACATGTGCTGCCCCAACTTAAAAAAAATAATACATATAAAATAACTTCAAAAAAACCACAAAGAGTTAATGAGTGAATATATATATATAATTGATAAGCTCATTCCAATACAAACCAAAAGAAAAAGAGAAAATATGAAAATTAATAAAATATGAGACAAAAAGATGAGTTTTAAAGCAGACAATAATGAAATCCTCCTAGCCTGTGTCTTTTCCATTTTCTGTCTGTCTGTGTCTCTGTTTCTCTCTCTCTCTCATCTCTGCTAAGATGGACTTTTGCTCCCCACTGATCCCAGTAAATCTCTTGTTCAAGATTTGTTCTGTTCCATGGTATGATCTCTGTGGCTTTCCTTAGTTCTGACCTGCCAAGGCACCTCCCCCTAACACCAAGCTCATCCTACAAACCAGCTTTACCATGACACCAAAATTCAATTGAGAGGTGCAACAGCTAACTACAGGTTAGTTTCATTGATAATATACATGAACAACTCATTCATAAGTACTTGTAAACTGAATGCAACATCACACTAGAAGATCATGTCACAATCAAATCACTCATGGTGTCATACACTATGATGCAACATTTTAGATGAAGAAGCCACAGTTAGTATTTTAAAGATACACTCAGCTGCATAGTGAGTTTAATGCCATCCTGGACTACATGAATCTTTCTCAGAAAGCAAAGAACAACAACAAACATGCCAAACTCCAGTTGATTTCACTTCTGGAGTTCAAAGTTAGTCAAATACTTGTAAATCAACAACTGTACTGAAGCAAATAAATAGAATCAAGGATAATAAACACATGATCATGTCAACAAATGAATTAAAAAGAAACTTTTAACTAAATTAAGAATACTTTAAGTCTAGATAAATGTCCTGATGAGACTAAGACTATGAATTGGTATTTTGTATTTGACAAAGATATCAAAAATACACACCAGAGAAAAGACAACTTCTTAACAAGTAGTGCTAATAAAATTGGATGGCCATAGTAGATGAAACACCCCCTCCTACCATGTACCAAAACCACCAATTGAAAACTAAGTAAAGATACCTGAATTTAAGACCTGGAATTTAAAGACAAAGATGACATGGGAGAACATTCTAGTGAAATATGTAAGAAATGACTGTGAGTTAACTGCAATTTATGAAAAAAATAAATAATATTATCAACAGTGAAGAAAAGAGAAAAATCCTGCATAGTAATGTTTAGGAATACCATTCTTGTAGTTTGTCACTTTTACATATCCCAACTTTGTATTAGAAAGAATAGGTCAAAAAAAGTAAAAGATATATAGACAGGAAAATTGACAAATATTTACAAATTATATAGTATATAGTACATTAAGAAATCTTTACTGGTGAATCACTATTAACGATCACACAGGAAATAAAAAACTAATACTTATATAATAAAACTTATAAACAGCATATTTTCATGAACATTTATCTGTGTATTAAAATATATAAAATTAAAGTCAAAATTATTACAAATTTTAAATATTTTTATATTAGGGACTTAGAATGAGCTCTACAGAACAGAGCTGCCTCAAAAATTTGGAATGTGTTTTAATTGAAGCAACATCATATATAAATCATGAATGTTATTTCTTTTATATGCAATTCATATAATTGGATGTCTACCATAAATTTTCTTAGCATAGAATCCTATGGGACAATTCTGAACAAAGAAGTCCAGTGTTAATGTAAGATAGGTAAGAAAAAATGTATATATTCTTGTGGAAGAGTTATTTTACTAAGCTAAAATACATTTCTCCACACTTGGTGTACAGGCTATACTGCAGAAGTTTACAATGTGGTCCTCCTACATTAGTATAGTCTATTATTTAAAGGATGCAACCATCACAGGCCATAGCCACATAGATCTAAATTGCAGGAATAAAAATGTAAGTATGTCTTAGACAAAAATCAGCACTATATATTATGGCAGTGTGGCAGTAACTCCAGTTTTCACAGTGCTTCTGTAAGTGATTATTCAGCAGGTGCATGCTGAGAGAGGCAATGTGCAGAAAAGACTTCCAAAGAGCATTCAGCTTTCCTCCCACTAATTCACCATCAAATTCTTGCATTCCCTGGCCCCAAAATAAAACACATTCTAAAGGAAGCAGTCTCCTTGCTCCACTGGCATAATTGCAAAGAGTCAATTAAATTGCTTTCCATGCAGATTCCTCATCCCAGCACAACAATGCTAGGGTAAAGTGAGTATACAGATTTTTTATTACTGTAAAAGTGAAGATAAAGAGACACATTTTTCTATGTGTTTCTGTGTTTACCTCCCATGTATTCCCATTACTACAGACCCCTTGTGGACACATGAGATCAAAATATGACTTTTTCCCAATACCTTTATACATGCGTGAGTTTCTAATAAAGACATGCAACTCATGCAGGTGGGATAATAGAAAAATGCTGGAATGTATAGCTAAAATAATACCAATTTGATATCTTATCCAGTGATGATACTATTCTACCAACATACTGGGGGCATGGGTAAACTGTGAGTTCTTTAATTTTAGAAAAGTAATGTTGGGTTTGCTTGTTGTTATTTGTGTGGGTGTTGAACAACTCTCTGAAGAATGAAGGCCCTGGGCAGTATCAAGATAGCAGCTTCCCCTGCAGGTCTGGTTTTCAAAAAATCACTATGATCTCAGGAGCTTTCACAAGTCTCTCTGAGGAATTTGTCCCTGAAGCAGCAGAGGAAGCTGATTCTTTGCTTCAGTGATGTCCATTGTGTGCTCAGAGGAGCATAAATGTGAAACAAACGGAATGTGTATTCCTAGAAACCAAAGACCAGAGTGGATAGATACTTGATAACCAGATCTTCGAAGTAGCTGCTAGATGGGAAAAGCAAAGGAGAGAGGGGATAAAAATGCAGAGTGTCATTTTGCAGAGAGGATTTTAAACTAAAAGTATTTGTGAAGCTAGCCCCTCCCACATCCTCACTTTCTGTTTCTTGAAAGGGATAGGGAGGTAGTCAAAATTTAAAATGCATCAAAAGATAATCACTTGATTGCAGTAGAGTTTACAACTCTAGTATGAAGCAGTGTAATTTCTCTTCATATTTAGCATAGGAAAAAAAGTGTAGGCATTTGGGTTATAGCTGAGTGGTACAGAAATTCAGTTATAGGCAAATCCAGTCAAAGCACTGCAAAAAGACAAAATAAACAAAAACATAGAAACTCCGACTTCAGGTTTTCAGACAGGCAGTCTCTACTATAGAAATTTAGCCTGAGTATATTAGGTACTATTTTATTGTTCTAACTATAAAAAAGACACACTAAGAATTTCATTTTTTAATGTACTACTACATACATTCTTTTACTTGACAAAATATATACACTAAAGAAAATGTGCTGTTTATGGGCTTGCTTGTCATGTTCTATCAACTTTATAGCCAATGGGCAAACTACATATTTTCACACTATGAAAACTGCTTTGCGTTTCAATAGGGAGCATCGTGTCTCTGAATATCTGACAATTAAGCTCTGTTTCAAAGAGGATAACAGCCTCTATCTTTATTAAATATTTATAAAAGTGGCAATCTCTACTTCAAATTTGTGAATTATAACTCTGTAATTTATAAAACAGAACTTTTTGGAAAATCACCATGGGAAAATGGTGAACAACTCTTGGCATTTCTTCTAAGTATTGCCAGTGTGATCAATCGTCTGGCTGTTTTTTTTTTAATTAGTTCACTTCTCCTCCTACTAAACTGCTACCACCCATACTTTACTAAATCTATACATTGGCCTTGCCCATTCCCATGATACTTTCTAAAAACAGTCTCAACATCGAATAAAACCAAGATATACTATTTTCCTGCATGCTGTCTGTTGCTAGGCAGGCCACTTAGGGAGTAAAAGCATCTGGCCTTACCCAGTACAGTTCCTTTCTGCTATAATAATGATATACCAGAAAATGTAAGTGCAATAGTGGTACACTGTTATGGGAAACCAAGTAGTTTCCTTTGGAGATATGCTCCACCTGAAGTAGTTCATATCTTGTACGTAAACCTGACTAAAATTCTATCAAAGAGGAGGTCATAAGTCCTAGGGTAGGACTTCACGGTTGTAAGGTAACTATGCATTTCTGTTGTTGAATTGCTTCTAAATATATTTATGCTCAATCGTGGCCTGTTTTCCTCCTTGTTTATAGGGATTTTGTTTGTTTGTTTTGATTTTGCTTTGTTTTGTTTGTACTCTTTTTGGCAGTAAATAGTGTAGAAACTCATACCTACTCAAAATCAGAGAAAAAAATCACTATGAGTGTTCAGCCCTAAATGTGATATCTTCAGCAACCTGCTTGGATAACATAATAGAAGATAATAAGAAGGATAGAATGTAAAAGAACCAGAAGACAGAAAAGAATGCCGTGGAACACTATATGCTGGGTGGGACTTGGCCATTTGTTTCATAAACTCACAGAAGGCTGCAGTCGCATGCATAAGCTCTACAAAAAAACACCAGGCATCCAAAATCAAGAAAGAATGGGCGGGGGAGACCTCTCAGAAGGACACACCCCTCAAGCAGGTATAGCAGTTGCTTGCTACATAGAGAAGAGTAATTCCCTGAAGTTATGGCCACTGGTAGGCTGCCCGTGCTCCACCTGGTGGCCCCACACTGCATCCACTACCGGAAGCACAATTTGGAGTTACTGGATTATAACAAATCTAGGGACACAAAATTTGGAGAGAGGCATCTTGGAGTATATGGAGAGAGTTGGAATGAGAATCAGAAATAGCGTGATATAAACATATTTCATGGCACATATGAAAATAAAAATTGGCAAGAAAGAAAATAGGCTTCTTGTCTTACTCATGTTGATGCCAATTTTCTTACCTGAGATTTAACCAAAACTTAACATGGGAAATGAAATGAAAGTCAATTTACTTTAAATCCCCCCCCCTTTTTTTTTTGGTTTTTCAAGATAGGGTTTCTTTGTGGCTTTGGAGGTTGCCCTGAAACTAACTCTAGTAGATCAGACTGGTCTCAAACTCACAGAGATCCTCCTGCCTCTGCACCACTACCACCTGGCTTACTTTGAATTCTAATGTGCCATTTTAATCATCTCTTAATACTTTTGTTTACTGTAATGCAAACTTTGATCATTGATCTCTCTCTCTCTCGTGTGTGTGTGTGTGTGTGTGTGTGTTTGTGTGTGTAGGGTGTGGATGTTTGTGTGTTCAAATAAATGTGAAGGTTTATACAATAAATGTCTCAGATTATATAGAATACAGTACATCTGGCCCAATTACTCATCTCCAGTGTTGCACAGTGGGAAGACAAATTTGAACAAAAGAAAGTATGTCTGACCCAAGTAAAATTTAATTAGAGGTTCAGGACCTGAGATATGTTTCATTCTTACTATTCATAAGATATATTTTCTAACCAGTCACATATGTAGAAGTCTTTCCTAACTTCAGATTCACATAGAAGCAAACAGGGGCCACAGTTAGTGGGACAATTTTTTTTAGCATACACCTATTTTATTAATAGGACAGGAAACTATACCATTCACTTTTTCTAAAATGACAAAAATGTGCACATACTGGTAGCCTTCATTTTTCATTAAAAAGAAGAAAAACAAGAAACATACCATAGGTACAATATAGATATGCTTTTTACCTTAAATATTATGAACTATTTTGAAGCATTTTATTTTTCATTATGTATTTGTTGTTGCACTCTGCTAAACTATTTTATGTAGAAAACTTTTATAACCCTGCTTCAAACTTTGTAGTATGATTTCCCTAGCTAATGAGAATCATTTCTCTATTGTGATCAATGTAAGAAACCACTGTCTGTATGTGGATCTCCAGCTGATTTCAAAGCTTCTTTTTTGAGCCCATGGGATGCAAAACCACAAGAGAATCAGCCACTTAGCTTTTGTAACTGAGTGAAAAGAGTCAAGATTTAGAAAATAAATTAGAAATTAAACTTTCTGCTTCTCATGCACCATGGCAGTATTTTTCTTTGCAAGCATGAAAAGCACACAATTGCCTTGTCTCAAGGTATCTATTTTCCTCTCTGAATCATTGACAGGATTATTATTTGTATCTTTGTCAACGCTAAATAAATTGTGCCTTCATAAATTAGTGCTTACCTCAATGAACTCTGCAACAAGAGAACCTATGAATAAATTAAATATCTGAAAATCACTTGCAAAGCAAGGTGAAGATATTATTTTTTGCTAATATTTAATTACACTTTCAAAGCTTTCACTACCAAGATTGCTTTTATATTTTTATTAATATTTCCTATATCACTGAGAGTAAGTTAGCATTCAACCAATAATGTACAGAAATTTAAGAAGAAGAACCTAAGGCTTGTGGCAAGTTAGACCTTGCACTAGGAACATCAACAGTGTCTATGAGCAGGTCATGTGTACTCACCTGAGTCTACGCAATATAAGTCTGATTGTTAGCAGGTTTTATACATTGGAAGGAAGTGAGAATAAAGGCTTTCTGAAAGGAAATGCTGAAAAGAATGAAAATAAAATAGAATATAAAAATATTTTGTTAGTCATGGACTACTTTTGTCAGGACATTTCCTCATATGCCTTGTTTGATATTAGTCAGTACAGTCCTCCCAAAGACAGGCTGCTACCTCCATTCCACAGCAAAACTTCTGTTGTGTGCTTGGGAGGTTTGGAGGCTCATGTCTGCAACACCAGTACTTTATAGAAAATAATCGTAGATTCAGGAAGTCAAGGTCCACCTCAACTACATAGCAAGCTTGACAGCAGCATAGGCTACACCACGAGGCCACTGCAAAAACCAGATTATCAACCAAACAAAAAGATCCCAGATGGAATTCACTTAGCCCCAAGATGATAAACACTTCTGTATGGGGACACACAATCAATGAAAGGAGTTTTATAAGGTTGTAAATGAGTATTTTATATATAAGACATACAGCTTACTAAGAAAATAAAATTAATTTTTCACCCCTAAAATGTCTGTCAATAAATATGTAGTAAACAAAATGAATTTAAAAAATGTAAGCAATGAGGCAAGCAACAAAGGTCTGGCAGGGTCCATCTTGTATCTAATTCTGAGTAGTTTCTAATTTCCATAGCTAAGAAGAACTTGCAATACAAGCCGGTCAAAGGCAGGGTCTTGATGCAGGTATGAACCCAGAAGATTAAAGCCAGACCAGAACAACATAACAATATGCTGAACTGCAAGAACTATGCCAAACAATTAATCAAAAGCAACAACAAGGCAAACTAAAAGCAACCGAGCAAACCAAGCATCCTTAACACTAGCAATAAGGATTGGAGGGCAGGAGGGGAGAGGATCCTAAGGATGGCCTGGGATGCATGAGGAAAACCTGTCCCAAAGTGAGAGAGAAGTGGGGTGAGCATGCATATTCGTGTTTTTATTTAATAGTTGTTATTGTGTATATGTATGTTACACCTGTATATGCATGCCTATGCATATGATTAGATGCCACAGGGCGGTATGGGTGCCCGCCCTCACAAACCTTGGTTTTTGTCACATCATTTCTTGCTGAACATGGAGTTCACTGATTGATGATGCTGGCTGGAGAGTGAGCAACTGGCATCCATCTGTCTCCCACGCCCCTCAGTTATAGAAGTATGCCGCCACACACCTATCTGTGTGCTAGGGATCCTCAGAAATGCACTAGTTCTTTGACTTCAAGCTGCTGCATCAGCACCTCCTTGGACATATTTGACCCAATTTGGCTTCCCTAGCACTTTTTTATATGAATGAGAACTCTGAGATGAATGTTCTCATGGGAATACTGCATATCAGAGACTTTATTGTTCTTTTCATTTCTGAAAATCACTCCCGAGCAAATCGTAGCGAAAGGGGCTCATTCAAACATCCACATCCAATCCCAAAAGAACATTCTAGTTTTGTATAGCTTTCTTTTCTTTTAATTATTCATTTTCTCCGTCTAGTTTGTAGAATTGTGCAACAACAGTATATCAAATTATAAACTCATCAGCTGCAAGAATATTAAAAAGAAAACAGAAAGCATCATGAGAGAGGAAACATAAGATACTCATGCATCTGTATTTTCATGTGATCCTGACATTCAGCTTATCTTATGAGGATTAATAAAATACATTTGTTTTGGTTTTTCGAGACAGGGTTTCTCTGTGGCTTTGGAGGCTGTCCTGGAACTCACTCTGTAGACCAGGCTGGCCTCGAACTCACAGAGATCCACCTGCCTCTGCCTCCTGAGTGCTGGGATTAAAGGCGTGCGCCACCAACGCCCGGCTAATAAAATACATTTGAAAGCAAAAAATGCTACTACTTATTACTTAAGTCATATAGTCATTTTGTATAAGCTATTTATAATGACATAATAAGGACAATAAGTCTTTGTAGATGAAAGTGGTTACAAATGTGTCAGTCAGTCTAATATTTTAAATAGATGATTCTATAATTTTTAAAATGAGTTTCAAAGTTTAGTTATTTAGAAAAATATTAGTTATTTGGAAATAATCTAGAATACTGAATTTATCAATTCATCAATTACTCAATCAGCATAAATTGAGGAATAACCTTAGATTATACATGGGGATGATTATTAATTGAACTAGGATGTCAGAGATACACTTTAATGTCCTTCACAGATTCCTTAACATTTATCCATTAATTATGTATTACAAACTTAAACATCAAAATAACTGACTCTCCAAATGTAAAAGTTGAAAGCACAGGTGCTCAAATTTGATAATATATGAAATGTTGGAAGCACTTCAAATAATCCAAGCTTACCATAGCTCTCAAACTTTGTTGAAAAATACATTTCACATTGCTTTATTAATAAATTGATTTTAATTCATTAAATACATCATTATATAATGTGAAAATAATTATAAATAAAGGAAATCTATGCAGTGTTTATTATTTCAACACATTTTAATTTACCTATTATAAAATTCAACTATTGTATCTAGTTATTTTTTATTAAAAATAATATGAGAAGTCCTACTATATTCCTAGATATTAGTGTTTTAGAACACAATGCATTTGGTATGCATTTATTGTCATAGTAAGAAAATATGGTGTTTCTGGGGAGTGGTGGTGCATGTCTTTAATCCCAGAACTCAGCAGGAGAAGCAAGTGGAACTTGCTTTGAGGTGAAAGTGAGCTACTTGTGTGCAGTAGTCTGAGTAATAGAACAAAGAAGGTATTAAGAGTTAATAATAGTTAACACCTTCTGTATCTCTCCCACCTCCTAACAAGTCAGCCCTGTCCCTCACTAGCCCAGGGATAGCTGGCTCTGGCACTTGTTGGACAATATAACAGAGAACTTGTGCAACTTCCCCCCACACCTGCCATGGGAAAGTGACTGTATCACTCAGGGGAAAAATGGCCCCACCTCACACCATAGGCATGGGAGAGCTGGCCTCAACGCATGGACCTACAATACCTGGCTCTGTCCCTCACCTGACAGGGTGGTCCCCATGGCTTGAACTGACCACCACCCAGACGCATATCATGGGCCTTGGGTTGGCCCACAATAAAGGCTGCCCCATCTTTGACCTGCTGTAGTTTGCAAAGGGACTGGTCCCACAGAACTATAATGGCTGAATCTCCATGACTTGGTGCAACAACAGGATATCCAACAGGAGTGTCCACAGGGATCCTGCTCAGTGATGATAGTGTGCCAGAGGTCTTGTACCAGACTAATGACTCATTGAAATGCATATTTTGTGGGTGGTGCTGACTGTGCAAAATGAGTGCACTGCCCTAAACACCATAGCTCAATTGCCTCTGTGGGGAATAAAATGGTGTTGGAAAGATCGAGGAGCAAGATTTTGTTGTTGTTGTTTTGTTTTTAACTAATTTTGGAGGGATTCAAACTTCATGGATAAGAGGCAGATATGAAGGGACTTGGAGGTGAACATAATTGGGGTGCAAGAGAGAGATTTTCAAAGAATTTTAAAATATTTAAGGAAAGATTTATTATAAGGACTAATATCTACACTTATTGTGTAGATTTTGTACATTTTTGTACCAGTTTTGACACAAATTAATGAAAAGTAAGGTGCATAATGTAAGAAGACACCATGTCCCTGAATCACTAAGTCTTTCCGCATTATAAATTCCTGTAATAATATTCCCTTGTCTTATGTGCAAAAAGGAGAAAATTAAACTTAGTAAGCAGGTACCTTACATTCTCAGCTACTCACAGCTGCTTGCATGTGACAGACTTGAGATTTAATCTTCTCATTTCCGGATTTCAAATACTACACTAGATCATCAATCACACGTTATTTTTTATTAGTCTTCAACTAATGGTTTGGTGAATATTTGATAAGATAATTTGAGGTATTAGCTGGCCCTGTACCTCACTAGCAGAGCCCATGCTTACGACAGGAGAGATCCTGGATTTGATCATCTTCTCCGAGTTGGAGCAGTGTAGTAAGATTTTATGCCAGAGTTAGAAAACTGTAATACTGAAATCTGACTATAAAGCTCCCACATGTGAAAATGAGGTCAAGAACTAAAAAGAGGTACTGTAAAAGTAAAAGAACTAATGAAATTGGGGATTTTAAAGAAAAGGTGAAAAGAAAGGGATGAAAATTAATTACAAATGATGAAAGCATCCAGATCTTGACATGGATATCATTTTAGAGGGAAAAATTTAACCACTGGGGGAAAAAGGGATCATGAATAAGAGACCCAGAAACAGAACCACATTCAATACGATTCACATTCATCATTATATTCGTTTGTACATCATCTAATAATAATTTTCAAAAAACATTTAATTTAAAATCATGTTTTTCCCTACTGACACTACGTGAGATCTGAGTTTCCAGAGTGTCAAAAAGTGACAAGTCACAGTGACAATTTAAATAGTAGCTTTATGAATATCTACTTCTACAGCATAAAGATGTAAAGCAAGGTTAGGAATGTAGATGGAGCTCAAGGATAGAGCTGTCGTTTGTGCCAGGCTCTGAGTTTTATTTTCAGCACTACAAACAAACAAAGCAACAACAAAAAAGAAAATCCAGTCACAGTTCCAATGTTCCCTCAAGCTAATGTAGTTCACTGTATAATGTGTCAAAAGGTTTGCAAATTTAGCTACACATAAAGAGATAAGATTTCCTGCACTAGACCTGCTCCTATCCGGTTTGTAATATATCACTAGCTAGCTGGGGCAGTACATAATATGAGAGGGTTGGACTAGAAAGACATGGGAAAAATTCAGGATCAAAGAACCTGGCACATCTTTATCAGTTTTCACACGTGTCCTCTATATACCCATAAACGTCAAAAATGGAATCATCTGGTTGGGTTTGTAAGGATTTGTGTATACACATATATTGCCAATACTATTAAAGAAATGAAGGCTTTTAACATGAGAGTGGGGATTGTGGAAGGGATTTGATGAAGGGTAGCTGATAGGGACTGACAGAGAAAAGGGAGGGGAGACATGATATAATATCTATTTCCACTAAAACATATATCCCACAAATTGCAAGAGAAGCAAAGGCATTACATATACAGTGATTCCTCTTCCACTGTGGAGGGATTGCCCTGACTGAACACATTCGTTTGTACTTCAACTGCACCTTGTAAAAGGATTTCACTTAAATTATGATGAAAGCTTTTGAGGGATGTTGAAGAAATTAAATGAGTAAGGAACTCCTAAAAAAGCTTATTAAGAGGCTGGGATGCAAAAGGAAATGGGGATATAATTGAAGAGCTCTTGATGTACATTTTATGAGCACATTTGTTCCTACAGTTGCTCATAAAGTAGAAAAGTAGCCAACAGAATTTCTTTATTTCTGCAAAATGGAATGGATCCAGATACACATATTGGACTATTATTATCTAATTTAATGACCACTGCAGCAAATGTCATAGAAACAACTTAAGAGAATCAAGTGGAACTTGTTACATCATGATTATTAAGACAAAAGCAAGGTATTTAAGAATCTTATCCATTCATTTTGAAGATGCTGCTTTTATATTTCCAGCAGATGTATTTCCGTAATGTAAAGCACTCTCAAGAGGATGTAAAATTCGATGGAATAGTTGAGTATTCAGTGTAAAGGGTGATTAAATACAATGTGTTCTTTCAGTGTATGCAAAGTTAGGTTGATTTAAGTTTGGGAAAGAGGTAAGGATTTGTATTGAAAAAGTTGTGCTTATATGTCAATCTGAAGTAATTCTAAGAGAGCTTGATTATCATAGTAGGTACACATATGTGGCAATAAAAACTAAATAAGTACTATTTTTATATGAGCATAGTACTTATACACCTAACTTTCAGAAAGCAAATAATTTTCTATGATTATCTATAGCACCATAGAGAACTTGAGGCCTATAGATAAGCTGTGAATAAAAATTATCTTATGATTAAATAACAGGGGCTTATTAAGTATTTCTATGCATATCACCACAGAGTTTCAAAAGGTACATCCACATTTCAAATTATGAACATCTGTGAGCTTTTTGTTAATAATACTTTATCTATTTGTTGTATTCAAGAAATTAATAGCAAATAAATAAATAAAAATTAAAATAAATTAATAAATATGCTTACCTGGGATTGTTTTATAACCAAATGTCCAAGATTGGTATTATTTTAAATATAATATAAATTTGCCATAAGTAGTCAATTATTAAAACTGCAGACTAAGTTAATGACTTAATTACAATGAGGAATAGGCAGTACTGGCAAGTATAAATTGTATTATAAAAATGATGATTTGTGAAGTCATCTATTTTGCGCACAGTCACAAAAAACCCTAATATTGGATGCATATTGGTAAATTAGATTTTGTACTAAACTCAAGACATAATAGTACAGATATCCACTAGATGTAAGTTGGATCTGTCACCAGCTTTAGAATCCTTCCAAGGGAAGTTCTGCAGAATTCGCTATCAAACAACCCTGAAGCTATTATTACAATTCAGCATGTACAGACGAAACACATTTCTTGTACTTTGACTTTGAAGCAGAAGAGACCTCCCTTGTTTCAGAAACTCTCTACATTGGCTGTGGTGAGTCCTGTACCACATGTACAGATGCTTAGATTTGCTCTCTTCCATACTGTAGATTCTTAAAGAGTAGACCATTTATCTCAGCCAGAAAGTTAAGCTACTGCACATTCATTTATCCCTATGTTTCATCTATGTAAATCTCTTCCCACCTGTCTTTCTCACCTCATATACACTTAGCACTATAAACTATAATCACATCTAGTACCTGTCTAAGGAAATAATACTTGTGAAAGATTGGATTTTAAGTATTACATTAGAGCTCTGACAAAAAAAGTATTTTTGTTGAATTTAGCCAGTTTTCCTGTGAAAATCCTAGAATCCACTAAGAATAAATACTCTTTATTTATAAAGATCATGCAAGATTGCAGAAAACTAAGAAAGCCAATTACCAAAGGATAGAGTTTTGTATGTTAAACTTTTAATATTTTGGGGCATGCATATAAGTCAAAGAAATATTAATGCTATTATATATCTAAAAAATATCATGAAAATTCTCCTATACATTTATTTATCTAGTTAGATAATTAGAACCTAATTATGGCCACATAAAAACTTTTTTATAAATGTATGGATATATACATTTCATGTCATTTAAACAAATGGTAATATATAATTTTATTATGAAAAAAATTGAATTATACTTTTAAGTCATATTTTAGGACATTTAAACAAGAAAAAAGTGAACATAACTAATATGTTTACATTGGAGAGACATCATAAACTAATAACTTAAAAATTACTCCAAACATGCATGCCTTCCACTGTGTTATTAAGTCCCACATCAATTTACATGGGTTTAAGAGAATTTATTCTGTTTTCAGACACAATCAGAAAATGTCAAATTGTCAGTTCAACAGACCATACATATATATTAGTACACACACACACACACACATACACACACACACACACACACACACACACACACACACACACACATAGCTTTCCTAGAGTCAATTAGAGGGTTTTTTTCTAGATGAACCCTAGAAAACACAGTCTCAGAATGATTGATTTCTGATGCTAATTGCCATTCAGCAGGTATCACATTCTCCTTGGTCCAGACAGTTATGACAGAAAAGGTGCTATTTCTATAATCAATTTTGGCATGAGGGATGCTGTGCTAGTAGATGATGTGGAAAAATATGGACCAGACATTTCATCCATAATTGATTACATATCTAATGTATTATTCCAAAAACCCCAATTCTAGTCACAGCCTATTCTTGTTAAGCTATTTTTTTCCTGTTGCTGTTTTGCTCTTTACAGAGAATTTCCATGAGTTTCTAAAACTAGAATATTAAACTAAGATGAAATTTTCTCACAGCAGTTAGAAAAACTGAATGCACTAAAATCTTTAAAAATCCTTGAAATATCACATTCTGCAAAATGCACAAATATCCCATTGTGCATCTGAGAATTTAAGCATTAAATATAGGATCAAGAGTCATTCTAATTCTTTTATCATTCATAATTGGAAATATCTTAACCTTTTAAGAATGGAGGGTGGCTGGTTGAAATATTGTAGGTGTTTTAGAAAAACTACAATAAATTTGAACTTTAATGTTTATATATACATAATGCCATATAATGTAAGATTTTTAGTGTTTAATAACAGTTTATATTATATTGTAAACATATATTACATTAATCTGTATTACAAAGAAAATGTAGTTTCCTCAATATGTCTAACAATTTAAAACCTCTAACATGTACATTGCTAAAGACCTCTCTCACTCCTTCTTTCTCTCGTAAAATGTCATTGGTATGTGTAAAGGGTATATAATAAAGGTTTTCATCATGTTCATCATTATTATCAATGTTCATATTATATTTTTCATGTCATCTTCTTCATCCCCATTTCATTCTCTTGTCATCTTCCTGCCATTAATCCTATTCCCTACTGACCTTCGTCATGTATGTATTGTTTTGATACCTAATAAATTTCATTAACACTGTTTACATGTGCAGGGGTCAGAGTTCAAGCCCTTATTAATGATTATTGTTGGTCAAATATTTTATTAAGACAATTTTATTCAAAAGATCAATTATTACTGATGGAATAAATAATACTTTGAAAAGAAGCAAACATTTATACATTTGAATTTTTCAGGCAAGTTTCTCATCCCACTTAATCAAGTATTACTGTTTAGTTTGTTCAGTACAATCTGTAAGGAGTGGAACTCAAAGTCTTAATTAAATACAACTATTGCTTTGGAGGCTTGAAGGTATTTCAGACTAACATTCCTGATTGTATCATTCTAAAATTACAAGGTGAGTGACTGAGATTATTCTATATGATGAGTTGTTCTGTTGCAATGGAAGTCCAGACTGAGCTGAAGAATGAAAAGTTTAGAGTGAGTTAAAGAATACAAAATATAATTGAGGAATTAAAAATGATACCAGTTAGAGAAGGCAGTTTATGTAAATGATAAACAGTATGATGAATTTAATGAATCAAAATCAAATTAAATCAGTTTGTTTGTAATACACTGTAGATAGAAAATTGTCAATAATTCTGTTATGCGCATGAATGAGACTGAAGCTTCATACACATATGAAGCATATTAAGGAATTTAGAGATTATTTTTCTATTGGAAACAGAGACCTAATAAATATTTTTTCATTGTGGAAATTCTAAAGCAATTGGATTTTAATACTAGTAATGCAAAAGTTGGAATATAAGACATTATAGGCCATTATTATAGTATTTGCATATGTCTAAATTTCTGTTAAAATAACTCTATATGGTGTTTCTTCAACCAGTTAAAGAACTGACAGACTCTATGAAGTGAAAGCATGATAATAAATAATTGTGATTGAGATAATACATTCTTGATGGTTTTGCCATCTTTTGGGACCCCTTTTCTACTACTGGGATGCTATGTCCAGTCTTAATATGAGGGGAGATGCATAGTCTTATTGCAACCTGATATGCCATGTTTGGTTGAAATCCTAGGGAGGCTTGCACTTTTCTTAGGGTAAAGAAGGAGGAGTGGACTGGGTAGGAGGAAGTTGGGAGGGGTGGGGGATGGAAAACTGCCATCGATATGAAATGTACCAGGGAAGAATATATAAAATAAAAAAATAACTCCCCTGACTGTGTTAACTGCCACAGAAATGAAGCAGAAACAGAAGACATGCCTATTACTTATATTACAGGCAATAGATTTCAGCTTGCCTTGGTGATCATTCAGTACCTAACAATTTTAATCAGTGACAATAATTTGAGTATTACAAAAGAAATGTACACATTCACATATGTTTGTTAAGGAATAACTCATGTATTTATATGCATTTTAAATTTCATAAATACAATTTAATCATAGAAAAATATGGAACTGAAGATAACACGATAAACATCTAAATGAAATGTATTTGATTGTTTGAAGACATACAAATATATAAGTATTTATGTGTAGTCACAAATCAATCTACATAACAGTACTATAATCCTTTCTTGATATATCTAATTTCTACTTATATCATTCAGTGCTACCAGAATTCAAATACCAATTAAACTTATTATAAATGTTATAATGCATAAGGTTTTTTAAATACTTTGTTTTAATTTCACATGAACTTAATGTACTTACTGCAATTGCTTTACTAAATAAAATTCAATAGATTTTATTAGATATTACTTTCTTACTATATAGTTATAAATGCACAGGGTGCTACAGGTGATTTTAAGATTATAATAAAAAATAGGAAAAATAGGATATGTTTACATTCATAACAGCCTTCTAAAAACTGCCTACCCATGATAGGAGTAATCCAGGAGAAAAATAATCGAATTTAGAATGAGATCATGAAGAATGAAAAGTCTGCGGAAAGGAATGATGAAAGAAGGAATTCAAAAATAATAATACAGGAGAGGATGTATACTTGACAGTCCTAGGGGAAACCATCTTGACATTTTTATAACAGCAGAAGACACTGAGAAATTGTTACAGAGTTTCATAACAGAGAACACACATTAAACAGTGAGGATTTTGAAAGCAAACCTAAAAGGCAGAAGGTGTTAAGGAAATATTCTTTCATAACCTTTGTAAATAATGTATTTTAGGGATACTTGAGATGTGTCAGAATGTAAAACACATGCTGCCAAACATAAATGCCTGAATTTGACACGCATGCTGGAAGCTGAGAACTGACTCCTGCTAGTTGTCCTCTAAGCTTCATATGCATTATACCCACACACATGCATACAAACACACACACACAAAACAGTAAACACATGTAACACAGTAACACAGTAACACAATAATTTCTTCTAGAAGCCTAATTTACATCATTGACCTAATTTTATTTTAGGCCTATAAGTATTACTTAAAACATTAGTACTTTCAAGTTGCCGGTAAATAACAATATTTTTTCTCTTCCAACAAATAAAGCATAAAACAGTAAGCAAATGAGATGATAATTTAATATTCAATGAGTTGCTGATTTTTCTAATTAATATTTAAATATTAACTTGAAGACATCAAATTACAAAATATCATGTTTAAATTTTCGATAACTTTCTTACTAGACTGCAGGAAAAACTGTGATCATATAATAACGTGTTTCATTTACTTTAAACATTATACAATATTTAATGCATTTTTGTATATACCAAACTATTTTCAGACTTTATGTACTTCATTGGTGCAAAGCCTCATTAAGTATATATATATATATATATATATATATATATATATATACCATTTTACACATGAACATAACTAGACCTCAGGGAAATGAACTTAATTAAGATCACTCGTAGTTGTTACCTTTACTCTTTGCTCTTTGGGGGAACACTGCCCAGCTCCCAAATAAATACATGGAGAATTTTGAATGTCCATCCTTAGCTTGGCTTATTTCTAACCAGCTGTTCTTAAATTATCCCATCTACCTTTTGTCTCTGGGCTTTCACCTTTCTCTGTTTTATATTCCTTTCTTTCCTTCTGACTCCTGTGTAGGAAGGGAGTCTGGTCTCTGACATTCTCCCCTTCTCCTTTTCTCGCTTGCTCCTCCCTCTTTGCTTCTTCTACTTCCATTTATTGTCTTGGTCTGGAAGCCCCACCTATTTCTGTCTACTGCCTAGCTATTGCACATTCAGCTTTTTATTAAATCGAGCAGGTGTTTTAGACAGACAAAGTAACACAGCTTCACAAAATTAAACAAATGGAACATAAAAGAATGAAACACATCTGTGTGTCATTAAACAAATATGCCACATCATAAATGGATGTAACACATCTTCAACTAATATTCCACAAATCATCCATTATGAATGAATCCAGAATCAGAATTCAACCATGTCTTCATACATCAAGGAAGATAATATAAGTTATTTTGTTAAACTACCCAAAAGAATACCAAGTGTAAAAGTAAAAAAAAAAAAGCGATGGAAAAGCATGTATTGCTCCTCAATTAAAATGATTCTATTATAGCATCTAATTGATAATGAAGATGGTAAAGCATGACTTAGTTCTAAAAGTTTCTCAATATTCATTATGATAAATGATTGATAAATGGGATATTTCCCTTTAGAGAACAAAAGATTTATTATTTAGGGTCAATATTTCCCCTGGAAACTGTCTAGCATTTTCATAAAACTGTTCTCAGTATATCCATAAATACCGTTCGTTTTATGTTTGTTTGTTTTGTTATTCAAGACAGGGTGCTTTTGGTAGCCTTGGGTATCCTGGAAGTAGCACTGTAGAGGAGGGTGGCTTTGAACTCACAGAGAACTGCCTGGTTCTCCCACTGGAATTAATACTATTTCTTTTTTCTTTTTTGTTTTTTTGTTGTTGTTGTTGTTGTTTTGTTTTGAGACAGGGTTTCTCTGTGGCTTTGGAGGCTGTACTGGAACTCACTCTGTAGACCAGGCTGGCCTCAAACTCACAAGGATCTACCTGCCTCTGCCCCCCAAGTGCTGGGATTAAACGTATGTATCACTAATGCCTGGCAATACTATTTCTTTTTAAGTACATTTTTAATTAAATAACTTTTTGACAGTTACACACACACACACACACACACACACACACACACAGAGAGAGAGAGAGAGAGAGAGAGAGAGAGGAATATATAGTGATTATTCTTTCCTCAATGAATACTCCTATCTTTCTTCCTCCTCTTTCCAGCCCAAAATCTTCACTACAAATGTTTTCAAACCCTGCATACTTTTTTATTTTATTTGTGGTCTACTGAATTTAAGCAGGATATTGTATGTGACCTTGGGTTTAGAAATATCCATTTCAAAGCCAAGTTTTCAACATAAGAGTCATTGTGAGTTGGTCAATCTCCTAGGGAAATTAATGACATTCATTATATGAACATTTAGATGATACTTTGAAGACAGTTCTAATGATAACAGATATGCATTTTTGATTTGCCCTTGAACTTGAATATAAGCTAAGGTAGTATATCAGGTGTGCTTCTTTGTACAATTTTTTGAAATGATACATAGAATATTTTGGGTTGGGAGTGGGGTCAGTAGGACTAGACAGGCCCTACTGAGAAGTAATTAATAGACTATAAATTGGTTTGAAATACTGAAAACCAGATCAAAATTGAATTTGAATTCTGTTCATATCAGTTAAAGGTTGACAGTAAAAGAATTGCCATGTGATTCTTGAGGATAAATAAATAAAGTGATGTCCTACATTTCTCTAAAACACTAGGAGTAAATTCAGTTTGTTTGGGAATTCAAGGACCTTTCAGTTTACCTTGGTTCTGCCCAAGGTTATTATGAACGAAAAATGTGATACTGATCTTTATGTATCTTCATCATTTGTGACAGAATGACGAAGAATACTATCTATTATCTAATATCAGTTTGAACATGTTATTTAGTGTAGAAGACTTAACTAATTTAGAAATACATCTTTGGGTAAAGTTAACCAAACAAGTGTATAGCAAGAACTGTGAGACTTTAAAGAAATAAATTAAAGAAGATACCAGAAAATGGAAAGATCTCTCATGCTCTTGGATAGGTAGAATCAATATAGTAAAAATGACAATCTTGCCAAAAGCAATCTACAAATTCAATGTAACCCCCATCAAAATACCGGCACAATTCTTCACAGACCTTGAAAGAACAATAATCAACTATATATAGAAAAACAAAAGACCCAGGATAGCCAAAACAACCGTTTACAATAAAGGAATTTCTGGAGGCATCATCATGCCTGACTTCAAGCTCTATTAAATAGCCATAGACCTGAAAACAACTTGGTATTGGCACAAAAATAGACAGGTAGACCAATGGAGTCGAATTCAAAATCCTGATATTAACCCACACACCTACAAACACTTGATTTTTGACAAAGAAGCTAAAATTATACAATGGAAAGCAGCATCTTCAACAAATGGTGCTGGCATAATTGGATTCTCGCATGTAGAATACTGCAGATAGATCCAAGTCTATCACTATGCACAAAACTTAAGCCCAAATAGATCAAATACCTCAAAATAAATCCAGCCACCTTTTCCTAAAAGAGAAAGTGGAGGTATCTCTGAACAAATTGTTACAGTAGAAAGCTTCCTGAACATAACACGTGTAGCATAGACACTGAGATCGACAATTAATAAATGGGACCTCTCGAAACTGAAAAAATTCTGTAAGGTAAAGGACACAGTCAACAAGACAAAAAAGGCAGCCCACAGAATTGGAACAGATATTCACTAACCCCACATCTTACAGAGGGCTGGTCTCCAAAATTTACAAAGAACTCAAGAAGCAATTCTCCAAAACACCAAGGATCCAAGTAAAAATTGGGTACAGAACTAAACAGAGGAGTCTAAAATGGCTGAGAGACACTTAAAAGAGTATGCAACATCCTTAGCCATTATATAAATGCAAGTCAAAACAAGTCTGAGATACCATCTCACTCCTGTCAGAGTAGCTAAAATCATAAACACCAATGACAGTTTATGCTGGAGGAGATGTGGAAAAAGGGGAACACTCCTCCACTGCAGGTGGGAGTGCCAACTCGCACAGTCACTTTGGAAATCAGCATGGAGATTCCTCAGGAAAATGGGACTCAGTCTACCACAAGACCCAGCAATTCCACTCTTAGGCATATACCCAAAAGACACATTCCTACTACAAGGACATCTGTTCCAGTATGTTCATAGCAGCATTATTTTTAATAGCCAGAACTTGGAAGCAACCTACATGCCCCTCAACTGAAGAGTAGATACAGAAAATGTGGCACATTTACACAATGGAGCACTACTCAGTGGGAAAAAAAACAATGAAATCCTTAGATTTGCAGGCAAATGGATAGCACTAGAAGAACCTATCCTGAGAGAGGTAACCCAGTCAAACAACAAAACATGGTGTGTCCTCATTCATATAAGGATTTTAGACATGAAACAGGGAAGTACCAGTCTACAATCTCACCACCAGAGAGTCTAGGAAACAGGGAGGACCCTAAGAGAGATATGCATGGTACTCCAGAGAAGGGGAATGGGACTGGATCTCCTGAGTCAAGTGGGACCATGGCAGGAGGGGACATGGAGCTGGGGTAAAGTGAGGGGGTGAAGAGAAGGGGAGAGAAGGACATGGGGAAGCAGGAAAGTTGAGTCAGGGGAAGAATAGAGGAGAGAGATATGTGAGATACCCTAAAAGAAGGAGTCATTATAGGTTTGAGGAGATATCTGACACGAGTGAGATTTCCAGTGACCTACAAGGATGACACCAAGTGGCAATCTAAGCAATAGTGGAGAGGCTACCTTAAATGTCCTTCCCTGGTAATGAGATTGATGACTACCTTTTATGCCATCCCAGAGTCTTCATTCAGTGGCTGATGGGAGCAGAGGCAGACACCCACAGCTGAACACTGAACTGAACTCCTGAAAACCACTTGCAGAGAGGGAGGAGTGATGAGCAAAGGGTTTATAACTTGGGGTGTCTAATACAGAAACAGCTGACCTGGACAAGGAGGAACTCATGGAACCCAGACTGATAGCTGAGGGGCCAGCATGGGTCTAATCCAGACCCCCTGAACATGGGTGTCAGTGAGGAGGCCTCTGCAATCTTTGGGGCCTAAGGTACTAGATCCGTATTTATTCCTGGCATTTGGGGGCTCATTTCACATGGAGGGATGCTTTCTCAGCCTGGACACATGGGGGAGGGCCTTGGCCCTGCCCGGAATGATATGACAGACTTTGAAGATCACCCATGAAGGGCCTCACCCTCCCTGGAGAGTTGAGTGGGGAATGAATGGGGGGTGGGTCTTGGTTTGGAGGGGGGAATGGGAGGAGGGGAGAGAGAGGGAGCTGAGATTTACATGTGAAGCAATTTTGTTTGTAATTTAAATAAATTAAAAACATACATCTTAAAATGACTAAGAACAATAACCATAATAGGAATTATTTAGTCTTTTAAAAACTTTTGCTTAATTCATAAACCAAATTTTATTCATTTTAAACATGTACTTCAAAAAAAGAATGTCAATCCTGGATGACTGAAATAACCATTTCTTTAATTCACAATGACTTTCTCACTTTCGTTTATTTGTTATTTTTATTGCTATTATGTTGACTACTTAGGCATTTAAAAAGTAAAACTCTCTTTTCCCACAAAACCAGCACAGTGCTTCAGCATCCTTCATCAGCAATGGGCAACCTTAAGTTGAGGATTTGCTAAAGACTCAAGTATGAAAATAATGAGAAAAAATTTCTTCTGTATCCATGTCATGTTATTTTTGTTCGCAAGAGGATGGAACACAGAGACACTGACTTTTCAAACACTGAAAACAATTTCACCTAACTGCTACTGGGTGAATCTTCTTCTTGTCTATTATCAAAAACCATTAACAAATATAATTTTATTAATGGGGTAATATTAATGGAGTTATTAATGGAGTAAAATCCTGCAAACTTATGCATGATAAAGAATGATGAGGATGAAACAAA
Source organism: Mesocricetus auratus (assembly GCF_017639785.1). NCBI lineage: Eukaryota > Metazoa > Chordata > Mammalia > Rodentia > Cricetidae > Mesocricetus > Mesocricetus auratus. Next base: position 4,072,739 of record NW_024429207.1, on the reverse strand, counting down.
ACAATTCACAGAGTACATGATTTCCTAGTAATTAGAGAGAGCGCTCTATTAGTAACATACTTGGGAGACGAGTGGAAAGATACAAGTTTGGTACCCAGAACCTACATACCAAAGCTCAGAACAGTGGAGTATTTGTAAACACAGGCCCAGGGAGTTTGACAAAGGTAAGTTCCTGCGGTTTGCTGCTCTGCTTTCCTAGTTTAATAGGGGATCCACAGGTCCCTTGAGAGACTGTCTTCAATATCAGCCTAGATGGCCCTTGGGAAAACAGTGTAAATTTACTTCAGCTCTCTTTATGAATGTACCCACAGACATATCTGCATTCTGATATACAGAGAAAGGAACAGGTACACACATGTACACTTGCAAAGAACAAATGACAAATAATTAATTTAAAACACATAAATGATGACCTTGATTTCAAGCACAGTCAGTTAGATTTGAGAGAGCTGTGACTGAATGGACAGTGCTAGGATCATTCTGAGGGCTAAATGTAATGTAGACAGATAGCTTCATCAGAATGCTTGAATGTGGATACCTGGGAATTTTGACTGATCTAAAGCAAAGCAGTGCAAATAGCAACAGCTGCTGGGATTCACCTTGAAGTTGTATGCATTCAAGTTATTACACTCAGACAATGAAATGCAATGTCTTTCTAGGTTTGCATCTCTGTGATCAAAATCTCTGAAACACCTTCAGAAGGACAAATTACATTCTGAGGCCAAACATTCAGACAGCTCTCCCTCTGTCAGGACAGGGAAGGCAAGAAGATATTGTGCTAACATGTGGTGAATGTTTCTCATATGGTAACACATCCAGAACAGAAACACTGTGGTCATAACCAGGGACAGGTATCATCTTCAAAGTCCACCTCCTTAGTGACCTATATCAACTGGTCAGGTCTCACTACCTAAATGATCCATAGCATTCAAATAGTGTAGTGGGAATATATCACATTCCACCTATAGCATAGTCCATATTTGTGACTTCACTCTATCCAAGTACACAGGAACTTAGTATTCAGCTACAGTGTTTGTTTGTGTTGTCTGTGGCCATTAAGATTGAATGGGCAGAAGGAAAATATGATTTCTCACTAAAATTGATGTGGTGTTGCCCAATGAGAGGGAAGGCATATGACTGTGAACCAATTACCTGAAGATGCAAAATTTGTACTAAAGTACAGGTTCAGTAACAAAGAAATAAGTAATCTGAGGAAGAAATGGTTATATTAAGGAGAAACGATCATAATAATAGGTTTGTAAAAAAACCTATTCGACTCTTCTGGAAAAAGATAATCAGAATGTAGATGAATAGGATTTAAAGGTTATAATTTACCTGCATATCCTGGAGTCATTAGGATCTCTGCTGATGACTGTGCAATAAATGCAAATGCTAAAGGCAATTATGAGTCTTGTTTTATCATAAGTGGAAACGATTAAAGGTAATGAAGGCATGAGGAAGTCTCTATAGCAGTTTCTTTGTCTTATATATGAGGAATAAACAACCTTGACATAAAAGCTATCAGGATAATTAATTATGAGCGCAATGAAAACATTTTTATTCTTTATGGTAAACATTCACTTATTCAATAGAAATTAAGTCTGAATAGCCGACTTAGTGATCCTTACCAAGGTCTATCCCTACTCAAACAATCATGCTGGTGGACGCTGCACTGTTAGCAGTTAATTAGGCCTCTCAGCTGTCATAACATTGAGCAAGAAGCAACATTTTATTGCCCTTTCTAATGAAGATTTCATTTCCCAGTTCTAATATATTTTAATACATTTGACATAAGTACTTTTAAACAACAAATGCATTTGTCCCCATTACTAAATAGTAAGAAAATTATCTCATTTTTGTCATTTCCATGTCACATTCAATGTAATTAAATAGCCACATTTGAAGATCCCTAAAAATGTGCTCATGGGGCCTTCTTATTCAAGGAATAACAGTGGAAGAACCCTTAATTTGTATAGGCACCATGTACAAACAAATCAATGCTCTCCAAAATACAGAGGCTAGAAGGGTACTGAGCTTCTCTTTATAAGGTGCAAAACCTGCTCTCTGTTTTCTAAACTCAGAAGACATGCATAAAACATGTCCTGTGACTACAGCCCATAATTAGCTTGGCCCTAGGCTGTCAGGCTTAATAATTACATAAATAAGTAACATTTATATTAAGATTTTATGGCTATTGTCAAGAAGGGAATTAAATGAAACTTCTCCTTTATAAGGATTGTCTTGCTTTACCCAATGTTATATGATTACCTAGATTGTAATAAGTATTTTTAATGTACAATACTCACTAACAGATAAGTTGACCTCTTGCATTGCAGTGCCTTCTTATGACATATTTATATGTATATATACATACATATAAAGATATAGACTGATAGATAGATGTAGATATAGATATATGTATATATATTTCCCATATACCTGGTAATTTCCACACTAAAAAATCATGACATGTCTAAAACTTAATAATAAAAATGTGCCTTTCCAAGTACTGTTGAAAATACTGGAAAAATGAAAACAACGTCAGAGTTTATGAAAGCTGATTAAATGATGATTTAATCAGTATGATTCAGATATGAAAATGAATAGAGTTTCCATCAGAAGATCAGATTGACAGCTAGATATACAAAGTAACTCAAGATCAACTGAAAACATAAATCAGATCAAAATATACATTCACATAATGCCATGGAATGTACATGCTAACATTATAATGGAAGGCATGTTTATCTGTGGATGATATGGTGGTGTTTCATTTGCTTGTGATTTCATTTTCTTCCTAAATTATGTTTGCTTGTTTTAAAATTAAAATCATTATGCTCTGATAACAAAATAAAGCAATCATATTATTATAACTTAGAGAATAAATGAGACTAAATAGATAGACATAAATGCTAATTTTCCATCTTACTGATACACAGATGACAAAATGTGCTCAATGTGTCCCACTGTCCAACTCAGTTTGGTTCTGAGGAGTGTCAACTCTGATCACACTACTATATAGGAAATTGAGACCTTAGATGTAGACTGAATAGTAATAAATCTGACTTAAGAAAAAAATAATAAAATGAAAATAGACCATTTCTAGTCTCATTTAGACAGCAAACGCTGAAGGGCTAAAGCAAAATATATGTCCTAACAGATGAGTCAGAGTTGTAAATCTACAGAGAATACTGCCTGTAATTGACAAGGGGAGATAGATGGCTAAAAGAGAACAGGCCTGAGTAAAGGATCCAGAGCACCAGCTCTTTGCATAACAAGAAATATTTAACATAAAAATAGAAACAACTTCTTAAAATTTCCCCCCGGCAACAGATTTATGACAAACAGAAAATGAAAATGAAGTACTGTAGCCTCAAGTGTTTCAAAGGATAATATATGCTGTCAGTTGCCACATTTGGTTTTTATCTGGCCATTGAAAATGTCTTTATGTACTATTTCCCAAACAAAAACACTTTGAAAGCACGATTCTGAAATGTTTGAAAAATCTGTCATTCTTTTCTATTCACCCTTCCACTTTGGCCAGGATATAGAACTGAATTCAAACAGTAACAGCATGGATGGCTTAGGATTTTGTCTCTTTAATGATCAATTTAAATTGCTCCATGCTCAATTTACCCATAATAAACCAATCCATCAAACCATACTTATCTTGTTGCTATGTTCAGACAGGTGATTTAAGTAAAAGTAACAGCTACCTTCCAGAGTTTAAATAATATTGTAGCAAGTTTAGTTCTAAGCAGGTCATCTATTTGGCAAACTTTAAGCCACTTTAGAAAAATGTTTGTCCCTCATAATATATTTGTAGTTTTCCAATGTTTCTTACATTATTGGAAACCCAAAATTGTTGTTTTAAAATTAACAAAACTGAAGGTCATGATATTTTACTGTTATGCTCCATTTAATACTTGTAAGCAAACTTTCCCTCTACTTTTACAACCAAAAAAGCTACTGTAGAAGTATATAGAAACAGAAATACATAGCTATAAGTTGTTTGAATGTGTATTAAACAAAAAAGAATACCAGATAGGTCATCAATTAAATAAAATGCATATTACACAGGAAAGATTAAGCTGAAGTGTGCACTTAGCATTCTGTGGAGAAAATGCACCATAGAATAAAAATCTATCTTCGAGAGGCATTTGATTCACACACAAAAAAGAGCATGCAATAAAGCTTGGAGTGGTGGTGTTCACTTAGGTGGAAAGGTAAAAATTTTTAAGTCTCAGCTACCTAGAGAATTTCAAGCTATTCTGAGCTACACAGCAATGGTCTCTTAGAAAAAAAGAAAATGTAATAAACACAATAAGAATTGAGTGAATGACAGATAACTAAAACAACAATGCATGCATGGTAAGGCCAATGGTATGGAATGAACTCCTGTGCTAGCCATCGTTGCAGATGAAACCTAAGTGGAGTCCATGTATGTTCATCTTCCATATCACCAAACCAGATGTTACCACTGCAAACTACTCTTTAGAATTGACCTGCTATGAAAGTAAATGGGGACTAATGGCCAAACATGTCCAGAAGGCAGTTTTCTATAGAATATAACAAAATAATACAGGAGACTCATAGCAACAAGTCAGAAGATGCCCATCAACCTATCCCATTGTGAAAAGGAGTCATGGGCTAACTCCAGTCCCTGTATGGACTGCTTATTCTACTCAGGCTACAAACTCCATGTCCGTTGGGAGTAACACAGTTCTGGACTTTTTAAATTTTTTAGACTGGAAACTATCAGGTTCCCTAATCACTAACAAAAACCATTAGATCTTGAAACCCTAAATTATTAAATTTTTATCCTTTCTATCAAAGTCAGAACTGAAAGTGAAAGATATACATGTCCAGACATCAAGAAGAATTCCACAATGATCCATTCCATGGTAGTTTGAAAGAAAATGGCCTTCAAAGGGAGTAGCACTCTTAGGATGTGTGGCCTTGCTGGACAAAGTATGGAGGAAATGTGTGTCTATGGAGGTGGGCTTGAAGGTCTCATTTATGCTCAAGCCATGCCGGTGTCTCAGATCACATCCTGTTGCCTGTGAGTGAAGATATAATAACTCTCAGCTCCTTCTCTAGCACTATGTATTTTCCTGCATGCTGCCTTTTGTTGCAGCCATGATGGTAATGGATTAAACCTCTGAACTGTAGGAGAGTCACCGAAATTAAATATTTTCCATATTAGAGTTGTTGTCATCATTGTGTCACTTCACATCAATAGAAACCCTAACTAAGACACACTCCATGAGCACACTCAAGGAATATTCTCAGCCTATGTCTGTTAGTTGGCCTCCATTAGCTATCTACCTTGTTCTACCATCAATTTGCTAGATAATACATAAGATGTTTTTTCCTAAGGAAAATAAAACATGGAAACTGCCTTCAGAATATCAAAATACAGTATTCCTTCTGTTTCTTTCCAGTTAAGGAGTTCTTCTTCTGTTTTTCACAAGCTACTTCTAATTGAAAACAGATTCTTCCTTCGTATAATACATCCCAACCAGTTTTTCACAATGATAAAAACTGTCACATATCTACAGGTGATTAAAGCAATGCAAAATTTATATGTCATATATACATATAAGTACTAAAATAATTCATAAATAGCATATATATCCCCAACCTTTCTTCTATTTTTAAGTTACTAAAAGAAAACATCTAATTAATCATTTATATACATATTTTTCTATTTTTTATTTAAATTAGAAACAAGCTTGGCCTCAAAATACCCATTACTATAGGTCTATGGAAATCCATATCCTTTTCTGGCCTTTTCGGTACAGAAACTATCACAGAACCACAAACATATATATATATATATGCATATATATAATTTTAATATGATATATATGATTAAAAGTTAAAATTAAAAATATCTTGCTCATATATATATCACAATTGCTGTCAACTAAGGAATTGAACTCTAAAATGTTAACCCAGCTAGTATACTAAAAGTGAATATTGTCACTGTATAAAGCATGCAAGACTGCTTTATTATTTTACAACTTTACTCTTTATTCTCTGTCCTCTGATATAAAACAAAGCAATAAAAATATAACCAGGGTAATAAATAATAAAATCACTCAAATGATGATTATAAAAAATAACTGTAATTTACGGTGCATTTTAAGGTTCTAAAAAGCTAGATGTTTATAAAAATATCAAATTTTGCCTCAAATGATCTGGAATAAGTATTGAATATTTGAAGCAATCTAAATTCTAATATTAGCGTAATTTTGTGTGCACAAAACACAAATGCAGAGTGAAGGGTAATAGCTTTATTTGTTTAATACTTTAAACGAGAAATCTTCTGCCTGTAGGTTTCCTAATTATTGCTTTATGGGGGAGTGGTAGGAAATGCCCTTCTTTATATATGTTTTACTTATTGGTTGATTAATAAAACACTGTTCGGCCAATAGCCAGTAGACGCTGGAAGATAGGCGGGACTAGGAGATTAGGAGAATTCTGGGAGAGGTAGGCAGGGAGAGATACATTGTAGAGACCTGGAAGACAGGACATGGCAGGCATTCTCAGGCAAGGTAAGGCCACGTAGAAATAATTAGACTAGTAATTATGGGTTGCTAATTAAGAGGGAGCTACCCAATAAGAAGACCTAGTCATCTGCCAACAGATTAATAACTAATATAGTGTCTTGTGGTTTTTTTTTTGTTTGTTTGTTTGTTTTGGTTTGGTTTTGCGGGGGAATGGTTTGAAGCAGCAGTGGGACCTGGCAAAACAGAACTTTCCACTACAGGGAAGAGTCCAGCCCATCGTGGATGGGGGCATCCCTGGGCTGGTGGTTCTAGGTTCTAGAGAAGGGTGACAGAAAAAGCCAGGGGTAACAAGCCAGTAAACAGCATCCATCCATGGCCTTTGCATCAGCTCTTGCCTCCAGTTTCCTGCGATGCTTGAGTAAGCAATATGGAAGTTAAAGCAAAATAAACAATTGTCTCCCAAACTTGATTTTTGGTCCTGGTATGTTGCCACAGCAACAAATATCCTAACCAAGAAAATGACTGTCTGCTTTATCAGTTCTGGAATAAATTATGCAGCTCATGGATGCTTTCTCCTCCCCTCAGAATTGTTAGTGGTAATCTCACACTTTGAAATGCTCTGCAAACTTCACCCTTTCTTCCCTCTTCTCACCAGACAATGTCACTGAAAAGCACAATGTTTTATCACTATGGAAATTTTAATCACATCTCAGAATCAGTCTCAGAAGTAAATCTGTTTCTCTAAAACATTCTTTAGCCTCTTTTACCAAAGTTCAGATTAACTGTCCAACATCAGTTTCCATAGAAACAGCTTTTTTGTGTGTCTTCAGACATTGCTGTACCTATACTTGCATTTGTTCCATTGTTCAGCACCACCTACCCAGTTAGTGAAGAGTTTCAGGCATGAAACAATAAGTTGAAAGCACAGACTTTATATCTGTACATAGTTTGCTGAACATTTTTGAATAACTAGCTATGATGTCTGGAGAGAGACTTAGCAGTTATTTTCTTGTCTCCTTCCATGTATAGTTATGCAAACGTGATGTGTTGTTCACCAAATTTGTGGTTCTGTAAGAGTCAGAAAATTATATTTAAATACAGTGCCTAGAGAAAGTAAATCTAAACAAAAATTTATTAATAACTTCATCATGAGTATAAACTCATTGTATGAATCTTTGAAAAGTCTAGCATAACAGTTGCATATAACAGATACTAAGATGGTGAATAAAATATGCTCTCTACACTCTGAAAATGTAAAATGTCCTCATCCATAAAATAATAAGGGAGTCATGAGTTTTAATATCTATGTCTTGGACCGATTCACTTTCATCAGTTACCTGCATGAAATTTTAAGCTTTGGTTTCTCAATCCACAGTCTCTGTTTGACATTGCCTTTCATAGATAATTAAGTGAAACCAGGATAAAAACCCAGTAAGATAATAAAAGCAAGGCTTAGGCAGAGATGGCACATAGATCTTTAATTCCACTGATCTTCCATTATCTCAAAGGGATGAGAATGTATCTTTTCTTTATATTACACTTTATTCATTTGGTTACATTTGTTCATTTGAATGGAGGTCAGAGAACAATTTTCAGGAATCTATTGTTTCCTTCCACCATGTGAGTCCCCGGGGTTGGAACTCAGGTCAGCAGGACTTCTGGTAAGCATCTTTACCCACTGAATCCTTCACTGTCCATGAGTACTTCTAATATCATACAGGCAAGATTGTGTTTCCAGAAAACATGAGCACCTCACTGCATGGGAAAGACGTTACACCCTATGAAAGCAAAGGTCTGATTTCATACTCTCTTTGCTGCTAAAACACAGCTGGTGTTTAGATTGGTAGGTAATTCCACTATTTCTGAGTTTGCAGAGAAGCTCTGTACACCTCTTTAGAGGACATAGAAGATGATAGTCTCTGGCTCATACCTCCCTCAGAATGATAAAGTCTCATATTAGAAGACAATCAACCTTTGATGTATACATTCTTATATGCATACATCAAAAATTATCGTTTGGGAGAAAACACTACACAATCTGAAGAAACCTCTGTGAAGCTTCCAATCATATAACATACATACACTAGCAACAAAACATTCAATGCTTTCCCTCTGCACATGCAGGCAAGTTTCTACACTTTTCCTGTTATTTTTTTCTAAACTTAATGATTCCATTGAACAATCAATTATTGGATGACTAGTCCTTATTTCCTCTATGAAGATGTAAATAATTTCTTCTGAATTTAAATATACTGTGTTTACTATTTGTATTTACATATATTTGAATAAAATACACACACCATTTCCTCCAATTCCTCATCACCATTTTTTTCCTCACACAATTTTGTGTGATGTCTCTTTTTCTTTAATGCCCACTGAGTCATTTAATGTTTCCTGCCCGTGCATGGTTGTAGAACCATCTACTGAGAATGGGCAGGTCCTTCTGGCTTTCATCATTGAAGGAAATCTACTCGACTTCCCTTGGTTGTCCTCAGTTGTCAAGACTCTAGGTACCACCACTCTGCTAGGATTTGTTCTGGCTTGAACTAGTACAAAACTAGTGCTTCTAGTCACAGACACTTTGAGTTCATGTCATGTCTAGTAAGAAATGCTTCATTAAAAACATCTGATCTCTCTAGCTTTTACAAAACCCACATAAAACAATGGTTACTGTCAGATAACTTAGTGGAAAAATATCTATTAGTTCAAAGGTTGTTCCCAAGCATACAAAGCAAGCAGACATTCCCTAAGATTTTCAGACACCTTTTCTTTAACAGTTCTCTGTTAGACAAGGGGAACTAGTACTCTCTCATATTCTGTGAGCAATGGGATGATTAAAACTCTGGGATATTTACCAAAGAAACATTTGGCTAAAAATAAATTGATAAAAAAAATGTAAAAAAAAAGAAACATTTGAGTAAGGTAAAACTATAAGTGGATTTGAATAGACTGGAATAAAGGAAGTTACAGTCTTGCCTTAGTATAAGCAACTGTGATACAGCATGCAATCACAAAATAGTGTGCCTTCCTTTTACTACCTTGTAAACAAAACATGTGGGTGTACCTAACATCCCCAGGCTACCACAATCCTTCCAGCACTAGTCCAAATTTGCATGAAGTCACTTGAGCTAAATGCTATAAAATCCACTGAATTTTGAGACAGGGCAGTTTTCTTTAAAACCAAAGTTTCTAGTGTACTGAAATCAGCATAAGAAAGTATTCTGTAGACTCCATGAAGAGAGCAGCTTAGTAACTGCCAATCTGCTTTTGGTTGTGCCTATCTACATGATCAGTCCTTTCTGAATAATGATCAGATTTCTACACAGGTCCTCCACCCTTGCCCAGTGTGCTTCATCCAAGAAGCTATAATTCAGTGACAATAAAAAAATCAATTAGAAATTAAGCTAAATTTGTTGTAATTTTTACCTTTGATAATCCTTACTCATTTAATGCTCCAGTATAAGAAGCTACTAGTTTTGAAGTATGTTGAGAATAATACCTGCTAGGAATTTTTAGATTTAATTAATTAATTAATTGGAAACAGATTATTTTCTTATACAATACATCCCAACTGCAGTTTCACCTCCCTCCACAACCACTAGCTCAACCACCTTTCTTTACCCAAGATTTTCTTCCCCTCTATTTACTCATCGGATAAGAGCAAGCCTCCAAGAAAATGACAGTCAGACAGGAAACAAAACAAAACAACAACAACAAAAACAGATGAAATAAAAAAAGGCAAAAGTCCTCATTTTGATGCTGGAGCAGGCAACCCAATAGTAGGAGTAGAGGCAAAAGAGTCAGATATAAATCCACAACTACTATTGAGTCAACTAACAGCTATACAGTATATACAGAGAACTTGGTGCAGACCCATGCAGTCTCCATTCTTGAAGCTTCAGTTCCTGTAAGCCCCATAGTACTCTGTTTAGTTGACTCAGAGAGCCAGGTTCTCATAGTGTGTTCCAACCGCTCTGGTTCCTATAGTCTGCTGCCCTACTTCAACAGGTTTCCCTGGTCTCTAAGAGGAGGGATCTGATGAAGTGCTCCAATTTAGATTCTCTGTTCATTATGTCTGGCTATGGTTCTCTACATTTGCCATACGATATGGTGTCAGGACTCCTCATCACTAATGGAGTAGGTAGTTATGGTTTTCATCAGATTTCATACAGATAAAAAGATGTAGATGATCTGAGAAGTTATCAAACTGCTGTCACTTGATATTTAGGTGTGTGAGTGGATTTATTGTGGCAATAACTTCTATGTGACTATATTTCCAAAATTTTAACAATATCAATAAGGGCTTTGAAATGAGAAAATATCATTGAATGAATTTGACTAAATGTGTGCACTTAAAATACACTGTGACTAGCAGACAGTTTCAGTTCAAACTTTTTCTTATATGTTTCTTTTTAACTTCATCATAAATATTCTACTATTTTACATGTCTCTTTTATTGATAATTATTGCTAGCATTTTAAATTGAAGGAATCATTTCCTTTTCTCTTTAAGAATAAGAGCAATTAGGCAAGGCCCTTTCATGGTGACAGCTTAAGGAGAAAATACAAAAGAGGTTTACGTTCAAGAACTTTTTAAAAAGCTGAATGTCTTAAGAATTTTCTCAAGCTTCTATCGGATTTAAATTCTGCACAGAGTCTGACAGACTCTGGGTGATGTTGATGTCATACATGTCCTCTGTGTTGCTAAGAAGACCTACAGCTGAACACTGGGGGACTATCAGGTGCCAAGATAAAGGGAGCTGGGAGAGTCTATTTTGCTGTTAGACACCTCATCTCCCCTCCCCACTGCCTCTTTCCCTTTCCCACATTCCTTTTTTGTCTCTATCATTATCTTAAATTCTTTTATCACCCTGAACCTTTGTTGATATACTAATAAAATGTACGAAGTATGTGTTTACATGCATTCAAATTAAATATGTGAAAACCCTCGAGTGTTATATAAAATAAGTAAAAAAGTCTTAATGGATCTTAGGAAATGTCTACTCAGAAGCTCTCATATGCCCACCTCCTCACTCTAAAAAGCAAAAACAAACAAACAAAAAAAAGCAGTAAGCAATGTGCCTGTGTATGGTCAATGACTTATGAGATCCTGAATGTATTTGATCTCATCTGAATTCCTAATCATGACATTAAATATGAAAAGAAAAACAAACAGTGCCCTCTGTTCCACTCCATTTCTCTAAATCACTAAACCATGACTCTCTAATTCATAAAAGCTCGGAGGTACTTCCTGACAAGGGCATCTCTAAAGGGGTTTTATTTGATGCTGGGACTTCTCTATAACATGCCTATATGGTTCTTCTGTTTTGAGGGTGTAAATTCCGCAAGTTGTTAAGTTTTTCCTTGCTTGCATTTCTTTTAAACAAATAAAACACATCAAGCTCTAAAACTGAAATCTGTTTATGAAAATATTTTCCATATGATTAAAGACTAGATAAGACAAGAAACCAACTTTCTAATGCCAACGACTCACACACCCCAGATACTTATTCAATGTCTTTACACATTAAGCTGTACCACACTCAATTGGTATTAAAAACAATGGAATGAGAGACACTGAAATATGGAAGAGTCTTTCACAATACTCTGGTAGTTTGGCAAATTTTCCATGCTAAAATATCGTAGTTATGTTTTCCTCTGGATAGAGTAAAATCGTGACTCAAAACTGATTTCTTGCTTCACAGGCATAACACAACCATATCTCAAGAAATATGCCTCGGTCTCATTACAGGAATATATGTGCTTGAGAAAACAGAGTGATTACCCCCATGTTGCCATAGCTACACATGTGTACCTTAAAATTGCTGCAAAAATGAATTCCATTATATTGCACAACAAAATGCCAGAGACATTTTGCTTGACAGAAATTATAAATCTATCTTCTCACAAAACACACAGAACTTTCAGTCACTTTGTAGGAGAGTGACCTGTCATTGTTGAGACACTATTCATTCCAAGAGCATATTCCTAAGACATGTGCTATCTGCACAGTACAAAAAATTGTTTGCACACTGAGGTGATAAGACTCAATCAAAATTAAAAGCCTCATAGCTTATGTAAAGCATCATGTTTTAATAGGCTAGGTTTGTAGATTCCAGTATAAACCAATTCATTTAAGTTCCTGTAAATTAGATTTCCCCTCTTTGTCTAATATACAGCCTTTGAATCATTTTAATCTCTGTTTACTGTTATAATTAAAGAGAGATGACAGAATCTGAAGAAAATGAGGATTTATTTTTTTTAAATCGCAATGAATATGAGATATCAGAATTAGCTCTTTCTTGAACTAAAACACAGTCATAAATGAGGTATAATCAGCGATTATACTGCAATCTTATTGCTAATTGTATTTCAAAATATTGATCTATGATGTATAGTTTTTCATGTTTCCCAGAATTTTAATTAATCCCTATAATTGATTTTCTTTTTGTGCAATTAAGTCACTCTACTTAAGGAGGACAACCTTCTTTGTATATTAATGAGCTTGAGTTCAAGAGCAATAGTGTACTTCATTGGTCTCATCTTTTAACCTCTTCTTACATCCTCCCTATAGAATGTCCATGATGTAAAATGAGAATCTGTAGAACAGTCCAGCCCTGAACCCAGCAAGCACAAGAAACTTTTAGCGTGTATTCATTAGCATTGTTGGTATGTATTCCAGAAATAAAAGCAATAATACTAATGGTTAAATCTTAGGGTGTAATGTGTGACATGATAGATGAAGGTACTAAATAAATCTTGTCACTAAGATTTGAGCCATTAATAACTATATACAAGAAAGAAAATTTGTGTTATATTTCAAGGCATTCATAAGCTTAGACACTAAATCATGTAATAAAGCAAAACATAAAAAAGAAATGCAAGTAGTATATATTGTTTTTAGCCAACATGCTTTTCTAGAAGATTGACCTTGGGAATACCACAAGAGTACACAAACATTACGTTCAGAAAACCATGTGCATCACAGACATTTCTAAACACCCTGTGTGTGTAAGGATACAACCTATCTACCAAATCTTCAATGGTAACTAAATTGATATCTGACTAATATTCTTATTTTAGCTATTAAAAAATCACTACTTCACAGAAGTGTAAGAAATCAATAAATCCTGTACTTTTGCTAATTTTTGTGACAAACAGAAATTATATCAAAGATAATGAAGTGAGATTACCCTCTTAGGTGCCACACACCTGAGATATTTTCCAATATTCTGTTTACCAAATAAACATCTGATTTTCCATTGTGATTCCATTCCTGTATAGAACATCTGTTCTAGTTATGTATTGTCCTGTGCATTTGGCTTAGAGTGTTACCTTCTTCATGACTTTTCCTGCTACTCAAAATACAACCATAAAAATAACCACCCTAAAAATGATAGCTCACTGACAGGTTACTTCTTTTCCTTTTTCTCTGCATTTGAGCCATCAGATGACCTGTTGCCTGAAGTCAGTGGTAAGTATGAAACACTGCTATTCCCTGCTATCAATGAAATGCACAATGGGAAAAACATAGTTGTGAATCAAGTGAATCAATGTCCGTGCATATTCATAGGAATTCTATTGTTTTCAACAGCACAAGGATTAGAAGAGTGTAAATTTTCTAAATATAGCTTTTGGGAATACAATAATCCCTTTCAGAACAACTCCAACAATTTTCTAAATAAAGATCTTATACCATGTATCCAGATGTGCACAAGACCTATACATTTTATTTTATCTGATATTTGCTATGCAAAAGAATCTCCTGACTAATACTAAAATTTGTTCTCCTAAAAGGTAGGTATACTACCTATTAGGTATATCATTGTCCAAATCATTAGAAGAAGGTTAGTAAAAGTACATCTTTTAATTAAATAATAGTTTTAAGTCTTTCCACTACAGTTGATGGGCACAGTGCCAGTGGTATCTCAATTAATTAATAAAAAAATGACACAGATTGGTAAAATAAGTGTGTAGGTGGGTAGGAAATATATAGCTAGTGATACAATGACTCCCGACAATATTGTCTATTCTTCTAAGTAGAAGAGTGACTAGGGCAAAGCTGTCACTAAATCTTAGCTTTTCTATCAACTAGCTTCGGAAATTTTCACTGATTTAGGAAAATTCTTGGCACTTAATACATACTTATTTTTCTTCTTGTTATAAGAAATACACATCATTATCTCTGTTTCTGAGTGAAGTTAAATAAATATGGGATAAACATTCTGTTTAGACTTAGCTAGAAACTGTGAAGCGCAGTGATCAAATAAAAAACATTTGGTAAAAAATATAGTAATCAATGTTTGAGAAAGTTCTAAATATTTATGCAGGTAGTTTCCTTGTAATATTGGGAAGTACAAATCTAAAGAATATCAGAACTCTAAATAAACAAAATTTAATAGACTCAGCTTCTTTGTTATAATTTTGTGAATTTTTCATATGAGTGCAAGTTCTTCCTTAAAATATACTATTAGACCTACACCAGTATGTTAGTTTTTAATTCAGGTTGAAAGCAGATTCAAGTAAAAAATGATGGTGCATTTTTTGTCATGCATATATATATTTATATATTAATATGACTCCCATAGAACAATGTGAGGTGCACTCTCACCCTGAACTCTTGGGGAAGGGTCTAGGCCCTGCCCTATATGAAATGACAGACTATGGACACCCCCATGGAGGGCCTCACCCTCCCTGGGGGAATGAGGGGATAACGGGGGGGGTTTGGGGGGAGGGCACAGGAGGAGGGGAGGGAATGGGAGAGGAACCTGGAACTGACTTGTGAAGCAACCTCGTTTCTTATCTAAATATAAACTGGAAAATAAAATATAAAAAAAAATATGACAGTTAAGCAAACTAACATAAAGTTAGTCATGTATTTGCATAAAATTTGTCTTTTAGAGGTTATTTAAGATTTGAGAGATAGGACATGAAATTCAACTATAAAATTAAAATATGCAAATAGATCATTAAAATATGTATTCATAATTTAATTTTCAACAGTCAATGATAATAGGCACAAGTACAACTTTCTAGTCTATAAAGTTGCATATTACAAAATTATAAATAACTTAATCCATAATGAGTATATTTGTATAAGAAATTTAATTCAGCAGATTCTTTTGTTATTTAATCATAAGGTATAAAATACCTCCAGGTACAAGTATTTTGAATAACAAATACTATTTTATTTGTGGTTTATAATATAAACTAAATTTGAGTAGCATATCCTTCTTCATAATGCTGATCTGTGCAAGTTTCTTTCCTGATAGCCAGTGGGAGCCCAGGAATCAGCTAACATTTGATATGTCAACACAGAAAAAAAACCTAGTGAAAAGCATTTGGCCCTGCACTGAGGAGAATGCATCTCATTAAATCTAAACTGCAAAGATATAACATTATCTAGCTGTATGAACATGAAGGAACTGCTGTTCCAAATCCACATTTACCTCACAGATATCACAGAAGCTAAGTGGTGTCACTAAAATTTGATGCTCAGACCATTTGTACAGGAGGCAAGTGTACTCAAATGTTCTATGCAATTTGCCTCAAGATGTCTTTTTCAGTAATGGTCGTTTGTAAGGCTTATGAAACAGAGAAGGAGGAGAGAGAGAAAGACAGAACGGGAGCTGTGTGGGTATACAGGAGTAAATTTAAATCCTAGGTAATGTGGAACCAATTATTTAGTAAGAGCCTCAATTACTATAACCCGAATCATCTAGTTGCAAGTTAAATAAAGGCAAAAGCCAGTGTTTTATATTATTGCCAAGGTGCTAATGATTTTTAGAGATATGGAGCCATTTTCAAGGATCTCATTTAAAACACTTAATTTACTGGCTGAGGTGAGTCTGGGCATTGGGACTTCTGAGACCATCACTAAGTTTCTCACATCCACATGAGACTCCTGGCAGTGCAGCATGTTTTCCCTGTCTGAGTCTGTCAACAAGAATGGACAGAAGGGATAAGAGAGAAGCAAACCTTGAATGAGCAACATGGAGCACTGCTCCGTTTAGAATGAAGTCTAATACTAGTAATTTCAATCTATTCGGACCCTGAATTTTCTCATATGCTCATTTCTAAGCCTGTCATGAAATAGTTTTTGTATTAAATTCTCTATAACTGTGCTTTTTTTATTCTGCATTGAAATAGTCTGACACAAAGGGCAACAAGATAGCCTTCTTACTACCATGCAAAGAGTATGCAGAAATCTCACAAATATCATGTTGCGTGAAACAAGTGAGATTCAACTATTACTAACTTGGTTATCATAGCTGTACCAGGTTTGAACTCAATAAATGAAGCTGTTTGTTTAGACTGCAGAATTGTGCTTATCCTCACTGAATCAACTTGGAGGACCTGGACAAATAACAAGTATATGGACATTTTTTCCACTTTAGGAACAGAATGCTGATTGTGCAATTGCTTGAAAAAAGTTATTCAAATATCACACTTGTTTTTGCATGTAAATTACATCAAATGAAACTGCCTAAAATGATTGGGGACAATCACTGAAGAAAGATAAAATATTCCTCCTATATGGACTGTGGTGGAGTTAACAATTTGCATGCTGTTTCAAGTAGTGACAATCTATTTATAACACTCAGGTGAATTAATATACAATTCATAAATTCAGGGAACAGTGCTTGGAATTTTCAAAACAATATGTAATCGTAACCCACTTTCATTACTGAAATAATTTAACAATTTCAATAATGAAACAATTCATACATAAAACGGGGGCAGTTTTGAGATCTATACTGATTCAGTTCTTTTGTATTTTTTAAGTTCATTCATATATATACATATATTTATTTATTTTTAGTTGTACATTATATTACATGACTTGAAATTTCAAAAATTTAATATGAGGAAAAATTATGGTTAAGGTGTTTAAAGTGTTTCTATCTGAAACTAAGGAGAAAATCAGGCTAAGAAATATTACCTCTCTTCACTTTAGTGACTAGGGAGAAGATTTTCAACATCAGTTTATGCTTTCGTTCCTAAAACCAGCAGTTCTCCATTTCATCTCTGCAACAGAATTACACTTGAGCATAATGAGGGGCCTGTTCACCACAGAAACACCTGGGAGCGTGCCTGTTGTTCAGGCAGGGAACAGAGACAGAAATGCCTATCTTAAACAAGTTCATAGATGATATGTTGCTGATGGCACACGTGCCACACTTTAGGATCTCCGTGCCACAACATGCTATCTGGAGATTCTCCTTCCCACCTTCCTGTACCTTTCCTAAGGGCTGGAACATGGACTCCTTAGTTAGGCAACCCACTAACCTGTCTGTAAAATATTAGGAACCTAGACCAGTGTATGAGTTTGAGGAGGCAAGTAATAGACACATTGGAATAAATAGATAATTGAAAAAAAACTCTTAATACCAGCAATGATTCAGTTATTCTTTAAATCCAATTATGCAGAAATGATGGAGATAGAATCACAGAATTTTACAGATAAGAAAACAGAGCTACTAAGAGTTTAACTGAGATGACTGAAGATCGGATTGTCAGGAGCCTAGCCCACTGCTGTTATTTTCCTTATTTAAAGAGCATAGCCTACTATCTGCTTCGGGGTATCTATGTGAAAAATCAGACAATGAACCACTTCTCTTAATGTTTCATCTTTTGTTGCAAACTAAAAAAGGAAAATATAGGAGTTTGAATTTGTGTGCTTAGCTTGTGGTATTCTGCCATTACACCGTGAAAAAAGCTGCAAGGGGTTTCAAAAACTAGGTCCCTTCCATAAAAATTGTACTTCTAGTTAGGGAGACATAATTCACACATGAATCAAACACAGTAATATCAGAGAGCATAAATTGGACGTAGCATCGTACTTGTTATACATAAACTAGCAGGCAGACTAAAAATGTACATTAAAAACAAAAGCAAACACCTTTACCAATGTGGTAGGATCTGAGGGACTTAGCAAAGATATTTATGATGGCAAAGGCAGGGAAAGAGGGGTGAATAGCTCAATTTACGTTCATAGTATACCATACAGCAGATATAGCAAAAAGTGAATTGTAAATGTGAAAGATAACACTCATTGTAAAGTATTGGTGAGGTCATATTTAACACACTTTGGCAAAATATTTTGTCACTAAGCATTGATATGCTTACTTAGATTTTGGCACAGTAAACTCTGCTAGAATTTAGTGTTTCTTTGATCATACCTTATTTCACTCCCTATTCTATGCTACCCTAGGATCCACTTGGATGAATACATTACAAGAGTAAATATCTTACCACTGAGACCCATCCATAGTGTTCATCTCAACATCTTGACCTGGTTTCAAATAGATCTTATTAGGTTGACCTAAATTTATTTGTCTACATATGATGAATTTATGCAATGTATTTCAAAACTACTTCTTGTATCTCTTCCATCTTAGGAGTTAGACACTTAGGTTTTAGTTTCTTTTTGTTGTGAACCCACAGCATCTAACCAGGTTCTTAGTCCATTCTCCAATAATTGCCCTAATTCCTTTATCTGAAAGTGATTCAGTGTAACAGAGACATGACCATTTCCACACACTCACAACCTTATACACTCTTACACACACACACACACAATCTTACACACACACACACACACATACGCAATGTCATCCCCCACATAAATACACAGAAGCCACCCTCATCTTCCCCAGCATCAAATTGCACTCAAACACTCAAATACACACCCCATACATGTACAAACTCTAAATTATACATGTATGTTAAATTTTGATCTATTATTTAGTTTAAGTAAATATTTTACGCTGAAGTTTCATCAGTGGAAACAAAAGCCTTGCGTGAGACTCTTACAGGAGAAATTTCTCATATTGACTGTCCCTCTGTTCATATTCAGCCAGTGGTCCATTGATCCAGCTAGCACACCTGGCCATATTTTTAATGATTGCCTATCACATTAATTAGTTCAGCAGGTTCTTTGGTTTTAATTTGCTATTGTTATTCAGTTGTTTATTCCCATTTTTCCATTAAAAAGTTCTGTTTTGCCAGGCGTTGGTGGCCCACACTTTAATCCCAGCATTAAAGGAAGCCGAGACAGGTGCATCTCTGTGAGTTTGAGGCCAGCCTGGTTCCAGGTTCCAAAGCAATACAGAGAAACCCTATCTAGAAAAAACAAGTATATATATATATATATATATATATATATATATATATATTGTTTCAGAAGATTTTGTTTCCTCAAAACATCAATAACTTGTTGCACTTCTGCAGTAACTGTTGTAGGTAAGATTCTGTGGTATCATCTTTGATCTAATGAATTGTTTGAGCATTTTATGAAGTAGGATCAGTCCTAAGTACACTAGTTAATAGTCTATATATTGTTAGGTGACTCTACAATATTCATAATTATGTATGAACATGTCAGGAATAATTAAATTCTTTACAATTTAGAACATAATATACACTGTATTCTGGAAGTAAGATTCATACAAGATCTCTTAAAGATATTGTTTCTGAAAGTGACAAGCCATGAGTTACAGCAAAATGTTCAGTGACAGAATGTAAATATTCTAATAATAGAGTGTTTATTGCCTTAAATTGCCACTAAATTCTATGAACGTGTTTTCAGTATTAGAAGATCCTTGCCATATGTACCATAATGTGACTGCGTGGCAAAAGCTTCAGGATTTAAAAATTATGTTGAAAATATTAGAAAACTCACACAAGTATGCAGAGAATTTCATAGAGAGAAAACAAGCCACTAATAAGTGGAAAAATATTCAGCCCATAAATTGTAAATCACAAGTGAAATATATTAAATGTTCACAGTGTTTATCATGTTAATTAAAAACATGAAATCATTAATTCTACGCTACTAAGTCAGTTCATCAAGTTCTAACAGAAAACCAAGTATAAAACTGACCAAGCATTAAGTGATTATATTGCTCCAATCTCTGAATTTGTGAAGTTTACTCACTAATTCTATTAATTTCTGCTTATAGTTTGTTAAAGCAAGGAGTAATGTATTCTACAATAAATGCTTAATGTTGGTAACCAAAAATTATTCTGTAAGACTTTTTTTAGTTAACCAATAGTTTTATACATCCCAAGCAAGTCAGATACATCTGTAGTAAAGGAAACACTAGCCTCATATCTTAAGGAGTAAATTAATGAAAACACAAAAAATTTCAATGTTAAAATAGTGACTAATTCAATCAAGGTATGGCATATTTCAGTATTATTATACATTTATAAATATGTTTATAATGTTGAGTCATGTTCACATTTCTGAATTCCTCATAGGAAGTGAGTCCAGGGTGAGAGCCAAGAATTCAAAGACAACTTGGGCTCAAATTAAACAGTCAAAGCTAAGCATCCACTAAAATGCTATTTAGCTCTGCCGAGTTATCCACCTAAGAATTTTGTAACTATAACATAGGAATGTGTATCTCCCTCCTTCACTCTGATATAACTGTGTATACAGCTACTGTGTATCAATACCTTCAGGGAAGTTTTATTTCAGCAAAATAAATGTTTGAAAATAAATCCCAATGTCATACCATTTTATTCTAGCTATGGGCAACCATATAGGGAAGACATTTTAACTGGTTAAAATATAAACTATTTCAGATTCTCTATTGTCACACAGTTCACATAAAAACATGAAAAATGTCACTTAAAGTAATGCTCAGGGGTAAATGGCACTTTCACTTTCTCCTGACATGATCGACAATTCTTTCTCTGTGTGATTGTTTGTGTGTGTTTATGTATGCTTTCACACAGTTTCTTCCCCAAAGGAGACTATCAAAAGGGGGTGAGAGCCTCTAAAATCACTTACAATATGGATGTACCAACATAGTTTCCGTTTATATCTTCCCCAAGGCAATCAGCCTGTGCAGATGTTGTGGGAACCAACTTCCCACAGTGTTTGAAACACAAATCATTAACTTGTTACCAGTCTTCATTGGAAGTCAGAATACAAAACAGTTTAAACACCTTAGCTGAGATGCACTCCAACTACTTCTATGTTCAGGTGAACTATTGAGAAATCAGTACAACATCCATAAACCTGCTATGCCTTGGGAGGGATGCTTTGTTATTTTAAGAATATGCTGCTGAAGGATTTTAGGAGTCAGAGGGCTTGAGGACTTGGTAGAACACAACCGATGAAATTAACTGAGAAGGGCACATACAGGCTCATAGAGACTAAATCAAGAATCACAAACCCTGTATGGTTTTGAGCTAGGTCACCTGAAAATGAGTTATATTTGTGCAGGTTGTTTTTTTGTGTGTGTGACTTCTAAAATTGGAATCAGGGAAAGGGAGGAAAAGGATCATTTTCCTCCTACTGGGTTGCCTTGCCTGGCTTGATATGAGGGGTTTTGCCCGTTCTTAGTGTATCTTGTTATGCCATGTTCGGTTGATATTTCTGGAAAGCCTATTCTTTATTTTAAGGAAAATGGTAAGGGAGTGGATCTGTGAGAGGCGAGATAAGGGAGTATCAGGATTAGTGTATGGAGGGTAACTGAAGTTGGGATATAATGAATGAGAGGAAAAGAAAAAGATGATGATGATGAGATGATTGAGATGATGATGGTATGTCTTTATACATCTTCCAGATAGGTATACAATTAAATAAGTTGGCACATG
Source organism: Mesocricetus auratus (assembly GCF_017639785.1). Classification (NCBI taxonomy): domain Eukaryota; kingdom Metazoa; phylum Chordata; class Mammalia; order Rodentia; family Cricetidae; genus Mesocricetus; species Mesocricetus auratus. Next base: position 4,050,613 of record NW_024429207.1, on the reverse strand, counting down.
AATATATAGTAAGACAGACAGACAGATAATAGATAGATTATAGAGAGATGTTAGATATCTAAATAGATAGATGATAGATAAATGATAAATAGATTAATAGATTAATAGATAGATGATAGATAGATAGATAGATAGATAGATAGATAGATAGATAGATAGATAGATGATAAATAACAGAAGTGAGGGGCATAAAAAATGGCCTGCCAGTTAAAAGCACTTGCTGCTCTTAAAAAGAAACCAGTTAATTCTTGAAATTATACCACATATTTCACAGAAATTTTTCATGCCGCAATTTTTTTTATCATGCAATGATAACTGGAGACACCTAAAATCAATATCCATATTGTCAGTTGGAACTTGGTAGTCAAATATAGATCCATATTCCTTGCAGATATTGCTTAATTCATGAGGAAACAAAAATAGAGGTATTCATGTCCAGTAGCACCCATTATTCCAGCGTATTGAGTTACTGCTGATTTAGGAGGGATTGATTATTTTTGGAAGAATACTAAGCCACTTCTTCACTCCAAATCTAGCACCTAAAATACACATGTGACTTAGAGCTGTCTACCAATATGTACTTCCTTGATCTGAATGTCATCCATATTCAACTTCAAAGGAGGACAGTTGTGCAAGTTGCTTCCAGTATTACAAGGAAAGGACAAACCGTGAAGACGTCCCGAAGAGTTGTTAAAAATAAGAATAAAACAATATTAGGTGATTACATGTTAGGCAAAATGAATTAACATTACTGAACACAGAGACATAGTTATGAAATACCATAGAATCCTTTCTCTGAAACAGTAGTTGACAGAGTTCCAAGTAGAATTTTTGTGTGACCTAGCATTTTGTTAATTTAGATCTTAAAATACAATTGCCATCCTTATTAATGTTGGAGTCACATCTCCATAATGTCATTCTTTCACCATGCATGGGAGTGTATCTAAGCTCTGCACCTTGTCTGAAATGTGTGAGGCTATTTAGATCCTCAGCACTACCAAAAACAGATGTAAAAAGGAAGAATTTTATGATCGTTTGATCTGCTTTCTTTCCCATAGTAGATCAATTATCAAATGAAAATAATCGTTTCTTTGTGCTTCTCAGTGGAAAATCTTTCCATTAACAGATATATTCATAATCACCAGGATGCTGTCTATCATCTTCCTCACAAGTCTATAAGAGAGGAGGAAGAGGAATTACCAGACTAATGTGTTTGGGAACAATTGACTATTGTAATCTAAGCCCTTTATTTCTCATTCTTCTGGATAGTTCACCTACATGGAAAATATTCCAATGCTCTGTTAGGACTGTTTCTTCCTTGTAAGTCAATAAATACTGTGTTTTTTTTGTGTGTCTATCAGAAATACTTTCATTTTCCATATTTTTGAAAGTTGGTCTATTAGTATTGTTTTTGTGGCTTCAGATATCAATGTCTTACATGAATAGCTAGCTAGCCCTAAGGGAACAAATTTTGTTAAGAGAAACATTTAAAGGATGGAGGAGAGATATGTTAATGCTAAGTGACCCAATGTGTTACCATAGAAACAATAATGATTTAATAATTATTAAGAAATATCTTTGTGAGGAGAATTGTTTAAAATCTGGTAATTTTAGAGATCTATTTGTTTCCTTGAAAGTGAAATGAGGAAGGTCAGTGACTTATGAAAAAAATGAGTTATAAATTTAGCACAAGGAAGATTATCCAGAAATTCTTGCTGTTGTATGTTATGTACATTCACTCTGCTATACAACTATAAGCCATTAAGAATAAAATAAAGAGTACAAGGAACAGAAATAAGAAACACCATGCCAAGTTTCTGTGGTAAAATTGCAAGGTTGTCCTACTCAGTTGGACTATCTGAAATCGTCTGGAAATAACCAGTTGATTGCCATTGATATGAGCTGATTCCATGGTAGAGTAGAAAACGATAGGGAACTTGATAATGAGTTTTAAAAAAAGCTCCCTCCACAAATCCTTGTTTTACATATTTATAATATGCATAGCACAGGTCTCAGGATGCCTAAGATGACTGATTTTTTCATAAAAAGAACTTGTCAGGCTGATTAGCTGAGAAAGGCTCTCTTGACTATTCAGCTGAGAAAAATTGAAGAAATTTTCTTTGATCCTGGAGGATATCATAATGGTCTGCTATGATGTGAATGTGTCTCCCCACTGTCCCATAATTCAGACATGACCAGCATAATAATATAGAAAGTAAAGGCTTTTTTCAAAAGTGATTTGACCATGATTCCACTCGATTCATCAATGAGATTAGGCATCCTCATCCTAAATGTGTTTGGTCAAGAAAGAAATTCCCCATTTTGCATTCTGTCTTTTACCATTTAAAGACATAATACCAATATCTCCATCATATATTAGTATCTTGATTGTGGACATCTTAGTTTTATTTAGTGTGTGAAATAAGTCTGCACTGCTGGTACATCACTGAGATGGTGGTCTATTGTTTAAGCATCAGAGACAGAAGGAAATTAAGAGTTAGGAAATGAAATGTTCCTAACACATCCCACTGATGCGGATGTTGTTCAAGAGTGGAGTATTAGTTAGAGGCTGAGGAACATACTTTGTTGTTGGGAAGATCAGTGAGAATGAGTGTTTATAAGATAGGAAGCTATAAAGAGTGACATTCTTTGTTAGGTTACTTAAGGGCCAATAAACAGCATTGTAGGAGGAAACAGTACTCCGCTATTAGCCATGTGACTTATTAGGGACGCATACGGGTGAGGTAATAAAAGGGCAGTTAACCACACCACTAACCACACCCACTTTAGGCGTGACTAAAGACATATACAGATGTACGCAGTAAACTACGTCACTAGCCAGGCCCACTTTTGGGCATGGCCAGGGCCATGCATGGAGGAAGGAATAAAAGACTGAGCAGCAGAACGTCTCACTCTATTTCCAGCTTCAAGTTAGGCAGTGGAAAAATACTCAGCTCATCTGGGTTGCTTGCTTTTCTCTAGTGAGTAATTTCTACAATAAATACTTACTTATACTTTCAATAAGTGTGCTGTTTATTGTGGCAGCATCATTTTGGTGTCAGAAGTTCCGGAACCTGGATCCAGGCATCCGGAAAGTGGCTGCTCCTCGGACCGACTACTGCTGGCCCCAGGCACACGTGAATTCTCCTTTGCTAAGTTCCCTACCTTTTTGCTCAGTAAGGCACGATTCCTGCCACCAGGTATCAGCACCTTCTACCTGCTCATAAAGTTAAGTGGTCTTGACATTTCTCTCATGGCCATGTTCTCTTTCACTGGAGTCCTGCTGAATTGTGCCTGAATGAAACTCCACTGGTAACAAACTTAACTGCTTTATACAATGTCAACTAACATTACAATGCAGGATGTTAAGAATTTTCTTGTTTATTGTATGGATGGAATATTAGAAAGGGTGATTATTAGTTTCATAATCCATATAATTTTGCCAAAGAAATGGTTCAAAAATATGGTGAAATATGACAAACTTATCCAGGTCATATAGTCATTGCAGGATGGTTATGAAATCCTAGGACAAAGAATGCAGGAAATGGAAATTTTCTTGCAGGATAGTAAGGAAGGTTTGGTAAAAAAATATTCAGGATATTACAAATGATAATGTACAAATGACAAATAGGTTTAAAGAGACAGAACATAAAATTGAATTACTTTCAGGAAAAATGTGTTCTATATCTATCTATTCAATAGGCAGAATAGAAAAAGTGGAAAATAATGTTGAAACATCTAACCAACAAAAACTTTTCTGTGTTTGATGATTTCACTAGCAAACTACAAAGACTAGAACATAAGATTGAAATGCTAACAGAAAAGATTTGTTCCATGTCTGAGAGCAATGAGAAACTAGCTGTTAGACCGTTATTTCTAGAAGGCAGTTTACATGCTATTGAGATACTTTCCAAGAATGACAATATTAAATATTTGGAATAATGTATAAATGGTGAATGCAAAAAAAGTGAATGATTCCATGACATCCTTTGAAAATTATCTGACCCAAGAACTTCAAGAGCTCAGAGAAACAATGATAAATACATTGCAAGTCTTAGAAGACATCCAATCTAATACTTCAGAATCAGACATACAGGCAACAGGTCAGGACAGGGGTTTCCCTACACCTCTCAAATGCTAGAAAGATCTTCCTAAGGTTGTGATGCCCTTACCTATAGTTTTCCCAGTATGTGTAACCAAAAATGCAGCAATGAAAAAGAACCCAAAAGGTTTCATTGCTTATCAATGGGAACCTATACAGATGAAGTACCTAAAGGGAATCAAGGAGGCCATTGTTTCCTATGGTTGTCATTCTCCCTATGTCAGAGAGCTCATTACTTCATGGGCCACTGCAAATAGAGTAACCCCAAGAGACTGGGCCCAATTGGCATTGGCAGTGCTCGAAAATTCATGTCAAATTCAATGGAGAGCTTTATGGAGGCAAGAGACAAAATCCCTAGAGATTCAGGCATTAAAGACTGGTTATGAAGTGCCCCAAGACAAGATTCTTGGGGAGGGTGCTTACACTGACCCGCAGGTTCAGTCCGCATATGATGAGCACATGTTGTCTTTGTGCAGTACAGCTGCTTTGAATGCTTTGGATAAGGTTTGTGAAACAGGAGAGACAATGCAACCCTATACCAAAGTTGTACAGGGTCTAAGGGAAAGGTTCATTGAATTTTTAGGAGATTGTCCAGAGTGATAGAAGTACAAGTAACAAATCCAGAATCTAGGCGACTCCCTATAGAATCTTTGGCATATGAGAATGCAAATCCACAATGCAAGCAGGTACTTTGGCCATTAAAGATAAGATCAGCACCATTGGAGGAATGGTTACTATATACAGCTAACCTTGAATGTAAAAGTCAGGATTCAGGAGGTTGGGTAGGTGAAGCGATTTCTACAGGTTTGAGGAGGCACCAGGATGGCAAATACCCTACCAGTGACGATATAGAGGCCAGGGTAGGGGAGGAAATCTAAAATTTCAACAGACATAAAGATGCCACGTGCTATAACTCTGGTAAAATAGGACATCTAAGTGGGAACTGTTGACAAAGCATTCCTAGAAATAATGCTTCTACCAGGAATGATTCAGACAGAAGGCCTCAGCCTTCTGGTCTCTGCAGGACAAAGGAATGATGTCTTTACAGCCGGGAAACTGGTCAAGAGGCCTTACAAAGGCCCAAACCCCAGGGTAGTCCGGTCATTCAAAGTGACAGTGGAGGACAGCCTCTCCCAGGAAAATTAGACGTTCCACTGCCCATTGTAAATAATACAGCACTGGATAATACATTAGTTACAGAGGATGAATCAATTATATCAGGAGGAAATACAAAGCATGTATTTTGGCAAAATTCTATACAATATCATAGACCCAATATACCAGTTAAAGTAAATAATATGATGATTAATGGCATTTTAGACACTGGAGTTGACGTCACCAACATAAATCAGAAGTCTTAGACCCCAATTTGGCCTTTAAAAGAGGTTAATGTTCAATTCTTAGGGATTGGAACCGTATATCAAGTTAAACAGATTGTTAGAAGGATTGACTTTATTGGGCCAGAAGGACAGAGAGGAAGGTTAAAGCCATATGTTGCAGATATTGCTATAAATCTCTGGGGTCATGATCTATTACAGATTAACATTACTCCTATATCAGATAGGAATTATAGACAAGCTCTTGATGGTAGAAAGAATATAGTAAGGCAGTACAGAAAACAGATACAGAACATACAGGCTGTACAGAAACACGAGGCTAGTGCCAAACCTACAGAGCAACCATAAGCTCTACCCTTAAATGGCTAACAGATGAACCTGTCTGGGTATGTCAATGGCCTATGACATCTGAGATGTTAGAGGCTTTGTAGAAGTTGGTTCAGGAACAGCTAGATGCAGGACATATTGAGGAATCAACTAGTGCATGGAAATCACCTGTTTTTGTTATCAAGAAAAAGTCTGGTAAGTAGAAAATGGTTACTGATCTTAGAGCCATCAACAAGGTAATTCAGCCTATGTGGTCTCTACAACCTGGGATGCCACTACCTTCTGTAATACCTAAGGATTGGCCAATTACAGTTATATATTTAAAAGATTGGTTCTTCACTATACTGTTACAAGAAAATGACAGAGAAAAGTTTGCCTTCAAAGTACCTACCTATAATAATTCCCGACTGGTACAAAGATTCCAGTGGAAAGTGCTGCCTCAAGGTATGTTAAATAGCCCAACTTTGTGTCAATATTTTGTGCATAAACCTCTAGAAATAATTCATAACTAATTTCCACATTCTTTAATATATCATTATATGGATGACATATTACTGTCTGATTCAAATAAGGATACTTTGGAAAAGGTGTTTGAAGAAGCAAAGGAAACTTTGGCTCACTGGGGATTATAAATTGCCCCCCCAAAAATACAAAGAACAGATTCTATTAACTATTTAGGTTATAAAATAGACTCTCAGAAAATTAGACCGCAGAAAGTACAGATCAGAAGAGATCATTACCAGACTCTTAATGATCTTCAAAATCTATTAGGAGAAATTTCTCAATTAAGACAATTATTGGTGTAGAAGTGCATGATTTAAAACACCTGAAAATGGCTTTAAAAGGAGATAAAGACCTAAATAGCCCACGAGTACTATCATCTGAGGCTGAAAAGGAATTAGAATGGGTAGAAAAGAAATTATTAGATGCACATGTGGACCATGTGATTCAAAACGGGACTGTATTCTGGTTATTTTACCATCTAGAGAATACCCCTCAGGAATATTAATGCAGAGGGAAGACATCATACTAAAATGGGTATTTCTGCCACATAAACAGAATAAAAAATTGAATACATATAAAGAAAAGATCTCCGATTTGATATTAAAGGATAAGTTAAGGCTTCATCAGGTGACTGGAAAAGATACAGCTGAAATTATTGTACCTTTAACCAATGAGGAAATTTCCTCCTTATGGAAGGATAATGAGCATTGGCAAATAGCTTACAGTGACTTTTTTGGAACTATTAGTAACAGCTATTCCTAATCAGAGAGAATCAAATTCAAAAAGAAAACAATTTGTATTCATCCACGTATCGTAAGACAAACACCTATATCTGGAGTTCTTACCTTCTACACGGATGCAAAAAAATCAGGTAAGGCAGGGTATAGATCAGGAAATATAAGTAAAGTAGTTCAAAGCCCTTACAACTCTGTACAAAAGGCAGAGTTACATGCCATTCTCATGGTACTTAAAAATTTTACAGAGCCTCTCAATATAGTCACAGATTCTCAGTATGAAGAGAGGGTTGTCTTACACATTGAGACTGCAGAATTTGCTCCTGATGGCACAAAATTAACCTCATTGTTTTTATAATTACAGGAAACCATCAGAAACAGGACTCATCCTATATATATAACACACATCAGATCCCATACAGGTCTGCCAGGTCCTCTGGCACAAGGCAATGATGAAATTGATCGTTTATTAATAGGTAATGTGTTGGAAGCTTCAGAATTTCATAAGAAACACCATGTTAACAGCAAAGGTTTAAAGAAGGATTTTTCTATCACCTGGCAACAAGCCAAAGAAATAGTAAGAAATTGCCCCACTTGGTCATTCTACAATCAAACTCCATTACGAGCAGGTTGTAATCCTAAAGGTATTCACAGAAATGAACTTTTGCAAATGGATGTATTTCACTTTCCAGAATTTAGCAGTTTGAAATATGTACACCATACCATAGACACATTCTCAGGCTTCCAATGGGCTACTGCCCTTAGCTCTGAAAAGGCTGATTCTGTTATTACACACATCTTAGAGGTGATGGCTGTTATGGGTATACCTGAACAAATGAAAACTGACAATGCTCCAGCATATGTCTTCAGTAAATTGGAACAATTTTTCAAATATTATAAAACATGTAACTGGTATACCTTACAATCCCACAGGACAAGCAGTGGTTGAAAGATCTAACAGAACCTTAAAAGAGATGCTTCATAAACAGCCAGGGTGACAGGGTGAACAAAGACCCCCAAATACAGGTTACATAATTCTTTACTAACGTTCAATTTTCTTAATGCTAATTAAAAAGGAAAAACTGCAGCAGAAAGTCACTGGACTACAGAGAAGACTTCTGAACTGCAGTGTATTTTAAGGATGTTATGACCTCATTCTGGAAACCAGGATATGTGTTACATTGGGGAATGGATTTTGCTTTTGTTTCCACAGGAGAAGAAAAATTTTGGTTCCATCAATTTTAATTAAGATTCGATCAGAACAGAAGACATCTTAGCAGGAGGAAAGATAACAGCTCATCTTCAAAATCATTTTCTACCATGGGTAAAGTGACCTCACAAAGGTAAACTCAGCAAAAAATAATGGACTTATGGATTCCTGAAGAAGAATGAATAGCTACCCTGAGGACCGTCAAACAAACAGTAACTCACTGTGTCGTATCAAAGTCTAAATCTCTCTATATTTTTTGTAATACCATTTTATCTTTGTTTCTTCATATATTTTAGTCCCCATTCATTTAACTGAAGCTGGCTTTAGAGTTGGCTCTTCTACTCTAAATTCAAGCATATTATTTAAATAAAATTCAGAATTTCTTTCTTATATCAATGAGCCACTGATATAAGACAGAAGAAAATAAAATTAGGGACTGTTATCTGTGGATTTCTTCTGAAAAGTCTAATCTCCTTCATGTTTACCATCTTACCTATTGTCACTTTTTCCAGTATGCATATATATAAAAGTTAATATTTCTTTGTTAACATTAATGTTTGAGTTTTCTAGGGAACAAGGGGTTTCCTGACAGCAATCTTCATCTGCTTCAAAAAGAGAATGAAGATCCACTTCCTTGACTTCACCTGATTCGACTGGACACATCTGAACTGCCCCACATCATCGACTCCACCTGACAAGCACCATCCTGAAACTGGCTTGAAACTACATCACTCGACACAACTCCAGACCAAAGAACTGAAATAGCATAACTTCTACAATCTGGCCAGAGCTTCAGATGAGAGCTTCAGTAAATACTAGAACTCCAGTCAGGAACTTCAATCAAGCATCTCCTGCCAAACAGAGACTGTCTAATCTACTGAAGATTTTATTACACTAACATTTTTTCTTCTCACAGTTCCCCATGAGACCCATCTCAGCAGGAAGTAGTTTTGAGAATTCCATGCCCTCTCTCCCTACTTATAGTATAGTTTACATTTGTTAGTGTTAGTTTTCAATTATTTTAGAGTTGGGATTGGAAAGAGGTGTTCAGACTTGGATGTTTCTTTCAGACAAGTTTAGGTTTAGATGGGATAGATGATTGATAAATTTTGTTCATTGACACAAGTTAGTTTTGTTTTAAGTTTAAATATCCTTTTTAGACTAGAAGAGGAATTGTAGGAGGAAACAGTTCTCTGCCATTAGCCATCTGACTTTCTAGAGGCACATACAGATGAGGTAATAAAAGGGCAGTTTACCACACCGCTAACCACACCCACTTTAGGCATGACTAAAGGCATATACGGACATAGGCAGTGAACTACATCACTAGCCAGGCACACTTTTGGGCATAGCTAGGGGCGTGTACAGAGAAAGGAATAAAAGACTGAGCAGCAGAACTTCTCACTCACTTTCCCGCTTCCAGTTCGGTGGCGGAAAAATACTCTGCTCATATGGGTTGCTTGTTTTTCTCTTGTGAGTAATTTCTACAATAAATACGTACTTATACTTTCAATAAGTGTGCCGTTTATCGTTGCAGCATCACAGCATGTCAAAGAAAATATAAACAATAAAAACAATTTCTGATGAGCTTCCAGATAAAAATGGAAAACATGATTGTAGAAGTCATGGAAAAGTCATATATTCCATAATTCCCAAAATTTAGCTTAGTTATAGGTATTTCCTTGGGCTTTACAGAAAGCAGAAACAGAAGATATCAGTTAGGATTCTTGGTGGAAGAAATCTAAGTAGAAACATGTCCAGAGAACTGTTTAGGACTTCTCTTACTTAGAAGATGAGAATAGATGTTTTCAGGAAGGAATGATAATCAGTAGAGATGGAGTAGGTGAAGAATTAGAAAATTGGCAGCCTGGTTGTGCGAGATTAAAAAGCTTAGTCCGTATAGGCAGGCAATGTTGTGGTTAAAGTAATCATTAATTATGAGATTAATAGGGAAAGAAAGAAACTAAGTACCATTCCTTAAAACAATAGGAGAATGATCTCAAAACTTTCTTTTTTATTTTCTTGATGCACTAGAATGTGGGAAGTAGAAGATTGTGGTCTCTCTGGTCCTTAATCTCTGAGGTTCCACAGATGCTTAGACCCTTTACTTTAAGTGATTCCTTTGTGTTCTGAGCATAATAGGAATATGGAACACACACACACACACACACACACACAAGTGTATTATTTTCAAAAATTAGTGTTAGCCATCTGTGTATGGGTACTAAATCTAATAGAGCATGATCAATACACTAGAAGTTGTACCTCTGAAGAAAATTAATTCTGACAACTTCCAGTGAAGCTATCCTTTGCTAAAGAAAGAGCCTTGCAAGTCCCCAGACCTATCCATGCTGACAACCACAGCTGAGTCCCAGAGTGCAATAACCTTTTTGTATCTAGGAGACACTATTTCACAGCAGCCCTTGTCAAACTCTGAATGATCTTATAATCTTTTAGAGTTCATCACACCACCCAAATCCTCAGTATCAATTATCTGTGTTAATCAGACTTCCTTCTGACAAACACTTGAGAGTAACAATGCTTAAAGATGGATATATATTGCCTCATGATTACAGGCATTTTAGTTCTAGTACAGTTGGATATATTTGTATTTATATTAAAGAAAGCCAGAGCCTGATGATGTTGAACACATATGACTGATACTGCTCATTTTATGGAAGCCCATAAGTATAGAGAGAAAGAAAAGAAAGACCAGATGTTGATAACCTTCATAAATGCAATGTCTGTGACTTACTTCTTCCATGCAGGAACCATAGAAGCAGTTTTTAGCTTCATCCAAAAGAGTAATGTTTGGATGGTTTGCAAACATTCAGCATGTGAGACTGTGGAGAACATTTCATAGTCAAGCCATAGTACACATTTTCCCTCTAACATTTGGGAAGGCAAAGCATGAACCTAACCAATGGTTCTACTACCGTATACATAGAGTTTTCTCAACAAACTCTTCCTGGAGTTTAGAGGTTCTATATATTCCCAGACATATAAGTAGCCAATCACTCTTCCATGTTATAAACTATAGGTTTGCAATAGCAGCACTATGAGTATCCAAAACCTCACCATTTGTGGCTTTTGTATCAGTGGCCACAGTTGACCTAGGCCTACTTGAGCAATGTGTGATAGTGTTTAAATGAGATACATTATTTAGTAAGAAAATTCAGGTCTGCTCAATATTCACACTATTAAATAGTTATTGCTAGTTGTTCTTTGACACATGCAGAGTGGAGATCAGGAGCAATAACAGAACAATAGAAAGATACTTTGAGCACATTTTAGGAACTGGCTAGACCTTACACATTACAGACTCAAGGTTTTGAAAGACTTTGTTTGTAGATGAAAGTTGGCACTAGTGCATTTAGAGAAGAGGAATAGAGTCAAAGACGAGCATTCTCAAAGCTCAGATTTTACTGTCTCTCTTGTTGGGTTTTGAAATTACTTTAGAAGTAATATTTCTTCCCTTTTTTGTAGTGCTCACTTTGAAATTGAAATAGCTAAGCTGTATTTTCTACCATTGTATTTTGAAGATAAATAACTTACTCCATTTTACAAGCTCCCAGCTGGGGAGAGAATTTTCATCGGGATGAATCATACCTGAAATCTCATTCATATAGACAATATTTGGAGTATTTGTTTCAAATATGATGCTAGAATAAGTACGTATTTTTCAGGGATATCTAGACTTTTAAAAACATATTTTGTATGTAAAGAACACATGCCTTAACATGGCAGAACCTCAGGAGTTCATGCTTTGACGACACCTACTCTAAAACAAATGTGCAATTTTCAGAGTATGACATAAAGGATTCTTCCTGTTGGATCATATGGGATCACATGTCCTCTTAAAAAGGAGTGATGAGAATAATGGTCACGTTTAGGGTTATCTTCCTATGTCCAATTGCCTCACATCAATGAAAGAAACTTTTAAAAGACTGTTTTCATGCACCTTGGTCCTTGACATTTCAGTCTAACATGAGGAGCGACATTTTGGTTCTATACATTCCTTAGCTTATTACAAATTACAAAAATGCAACTTGGGCAGAAAAGTGTTTATTAGCTTACAAATCACAGTTCTCCAGTGGGGACAGTCAAACCAGTAATTCAAGACAAGAACCTTGAAGGAGAGACCATGGAAGAGTGCTGCTTTTTGGGTTGATTTTTATGGATCACTTAGATTTCATACAATGCATATCTGTCTGCACAGATGAGTAAGTTGCGCCCTCCCACTTTCCAACGGAAATTATTAATCATGAGTCTCAGCACACATGTACACACACACACACACAGAGAGGAAGAGAGACTAAAAAATCATAGTTCAAACAATCATCTATAATAGAAATGCATTATAATACAGACAGACATAAATCTGAAAGACTAGGAGTAAAAGTGATATTTTTCATCCTTTGAATTGAATCACTTAGAAAGTTACTATATCACATATTTTCTTTATTCTTTTCCTTTTTTAGTATTCCTTTGTTTGTACAAGGATCTTACAAATAAATGACCCAATGGCCTTATCTGTTCACTAAAAGTATTTTTTCCTTTTTCTACAGAACTACATTTAAAACAATTCATTAAAAGTCCATATTGTTGAGTAAGAATGAATAAATTTGTCCTTTTTTTCTATTGTAAACCAATTAAGTGATGCCAGTCATTTGATCAAGTGGACCTTTTGTCTATAGTGTCCAAAACATACGTGTTAGTTCTAGTCAAAACTTGAGTATGTTTCAGAACTTACTCATAATAGCTCTTTAGGAAGCAGTACAATGTGATAAAAAGTTAAAAATCACCTAGATCAAACATAACAAGTCAACTTGAAATACCAAACTCCCACACTATTTGTGATGCAAATAAGTGTACATAACAAAGTAAACAAAGCCATTATTCTTCAGTGTGTGCTTCCTATTTCATACTTCTTTCCTGGAAGGAGAGATTTAAGTTTCACAGTTTCAAAATATAATTCTAATTCAACTACATTGTCAACCCTAATAAAATAGATCTGTCTTAACATTGCTGGTGCAGCCTGGCTCAGTTATACAGTCTCTTATTTGCAATGACCATAAGAACAATATTCTGGAGCTAGTTTTTATTGTACCAGTAATTTAGTGTTGTACATGCAGTCCTTATACATTATGTTTATTAAAACTGTCCTGAGTTATATTTGATAAACTTTACAAATTTAGTTTTTGATGAAACACAAAAAAGATTAATTCTCATAGTGTTTCCTCAATTGCTTCCCTCTAAACTTCAATTTTATAGTTAGCAAACTTTTATTATTTTTAATGCTTTCCAAGGAATGCCATATACTTGAAGGAAAAAAGTAGCTCTATCACATGGAGTTTTATAAAAATAGACTTTTTCAAAGTACCCTCTTACTGGAAAACCTATTTCAATAAGGTCTGTTCTTATTTCTAGTTCAATTTTTAAAGTCTTATCAAATCCACAAAAATGTAGGTACAAAACCAAAATAGAAGCCTCAAAGTGAAGCAAGCAAATTAACACACAACAGTGGAAACAAAATTATGTTCCTAGAAAACTTTGTAAAATACATTTGTATGCAAAACACATACATAGACAGAGAGAGGGAGCAGGGAAAGGAGAGAGGCAGGGAGGGAGGGAGACAGAAAGGGAGGGAGTAAGAGAGGGAGGCAGGGAGGTTGGGAGGGAGAGAGGGAAGGACAGAATTCAGACAATTTATTACAAGGTAACTGATTGCCAATAGACATTGCCATTGAAGAGAGTTTTGAGTTCTTGGCCCCCCAAAATCTATTCCTATTTGTAATAATGTTGAGGTAGCATTTTCACAATATCAAATTTCATGCTTTTTCTTCTTTCTACAACTATATCCATAGTCGCTACTAGAGATATTTTCTTTGGTGAAAGATTAATCTTGATAATGCATTCATTATATATTGGCATTTCTGTTCAAAATAAATTAACCTTATTCTATTTACCATATCCAATGATATTAGGGTTTTTGTCCTTGCTAGACTTTGATTGCAGCTGTTTTCAACTTCAAATTTGTTGAAATTTCACATCAATTTTAGAATGAATCACCTATTTTATGAATACCCAAGGAAATGCTAAAGGTAGAGATTTACAAAACAACATTATTGGTATCAATATCCAGGAAGTGGTACAGCTTGGGGAAGTCTAATTGTCTGACGTCAGAGTCCATATCCTTAGATTCAGGGAGATCCAGTCTTCAAAGGGTATGCAGAGTCTTCACTTTAGTTTCCAAGGCACTCAGTAATCTTTTCTACAAATTATCACTTTAGCCTAATCCTGTATCTCTTTGCTAAAACTTTTATTGGTGGTCTCTAGAGATGTTAGCTGCTCCTCAAGAGAAAACAAAGTCAACTAACAGAAATGTGAGGAAATGTTCTTTTCAAATTAAAAGCTAAAGAAATCCTGCACTTATGTGTTCATTTGTACTAAACAGCCTTTGAACTTAGACTGTTATCACACAGTTTTCTCTATCTTTTCAGAGAAAACTTGGGGGGATAAATTATTTAATGGAATCATTTGGAAAATAACAGTCTGTAAATATATTGTGTTCCAACATGATAAATATCCAGGAATATCACTGATAAATAACATTTTATACCATTGGTCCTTTTAGTTTCATAACTTATTATTCTTCTGTCTTCTTTATTTTTCTTCTTAATAATAACATAGCATATTGATCTGCTAACTTTTATCACACAATGTCACTAATATTTTCTGTGATTAATTCTCATACTCAAAGCCTAGTGGTATTTCCCTGTTGCATTTATTTACCACATAAATATAGTGTCAGCAGGAATTTCTTACTTTCTTATTCATATATCATTTCTTTCCTATTTTTATGGCAAACACATAGAAAGGACAATGCATCAAGTGAATTTAGAATGCTAGGGATCATTCACTCATTTTGACTTTCCATACCATTTTCAGGTAGAATATATACTATATAGCAATAACACTCAAAATAATCATGCTTGAAAGTAGAGTTCTGGGTGTTCAGAACTGAAAGATATCTGAGGTTATAATCATTGCAAATATTTATGAAAACTGATTCCCAAAAATGTTATTCTTATTTACTCTGAAAATACTTAAAATATTTCAATAGTTTGCTGAAAACTGAAATAATAGGTGAGTTAAGTATAAAAACTGAAGCTATCATACAATAGATAAATGTAAAATTAGTGGTAATCCATGAAATTGAAGAGATAGGAAACGAAGTTGCACTTCCTTACAGCTAGGTGGTAGACTTAAAGGCTCTCTGTCTGACAATGGAAGCATTAAACTCTTGCAAATAAACAAATAATGGAATATTACTAAATGAACAATGTGAAACTTATAGATCAGAAAGTGGAAGTCAAGTTGCATGTCTGCATTTCAATTTATGAGTTCTCTGAAGCAAACATCATTTCTCTTTCCTATCTCTTTCATTCTGGACTAAGACGTTTTTCCCTGTAAGGTTATAAAGGGGAAGGAAATTTTGATTTTATTCATAAAGCAAACCCATGTCCTCAATGTAACCACAACTACTTTGAAATCACAATAGAGTTTGCATTTCTTAAAACTCTGCATTGTAGAACTGAGCCTAATTTTGAAAACCAAAATGTGGGAACAGGAAAAGGAGGAGTACTGAAGGGGGCACTGAAAAGGAAAGTGAAGGGGGAACAAGAAAAAAGAAGAAAGTGGAGGAAAAGACATGGTTTTCACAGAAATATTTGAGGTTGATTTGTCAGTTGTCTGCTCTAAACATTAGAGAACTCACTATGACTGTTGTGAAAAATAAAATTATGAGCAGACTGCTTCCTAGTGGGTTTGCCAGGAGAAATCATCTGCAAAATATACCCCTAGTCAAATAAATTAGTTAACCTGTTGCATAGAGTAGCTTACTGTTATCCATCTGGATGAAAATAAAGCCAAAATTATGTTGGGGATAATATAAATTTAGTCCTTTTTTTTAAAGAAATAAGCCAGGAATTTCCATTGAGTCTTAAATTCAGCAGTGTAACATATTAAAGGACACTGATATGACAGTAAGAATGTAGGCTTTCTACTACAATGATAGGATGACAAAAACTCACACAATCTGGAAATTAAATGCAGTTTTAGTGCCACATCCTTTGAAATGTTCCAACTTCTCTAGTTTTCTAAGTAGTACTTTTGGTGTCTTTGTGTTTGGTTGACACCTGTTGGTTCAGGCATTTAGCTGTTGTGCCGTGGTTAGGATTGAAATGACCCTATAGGCTCACCTGTACAGAAATTTGGCCCTACTATTACTGCCTCTAGAAGAGGAGATGGAGCCTCACTGGCAGAAGGGGATTACTGGCAGCTAAGCTTGAGGTTTCGTAGTCTGGTCCTACTTTATGTCCTTACTCTGTTTCCTGAATATGACGTAAGTGTTGCCAGTTGTCTCCTTGCTCCTGCTGCTATGCCTTGACAATCTACTGCCATGACACTCTACCATATCATGATGGACAATGGAAAGTCAAAACCTTTGTTCTCTAAGTTGTATTTAGCCAACTTATTGTTTCGTTGAGAAAATAATGAAAACCTCTGTGATTCTTTGTTCCTTGATATGATGGGTGTTACATGCTATAAGATTAAGGTAATCAGAAGAGACCTTTCACCAACCCATATATAGGTCAATTTGTAACCATAGTAATATAAGCAAGTAGAAACATTTATTTCCTTGAGAACATATGATGAAGCTGTCCTCATGATCTGTATATAAGATTCCTGCAATCTTAATGAATTACAAGTATATTTAAGATAGGAAACCTATTTTACTCATTTCTCTTTTTCCCATTTGTGATTCAATAGATTTTTAAATACATAACACACGTAGAAATATAATCTGAATTTGGTGAATAAATATATAAATAGTTCTTGAAAAATACTGGATATTCCAAATAGAATACCCAACAGGACCTAACAACATCATATGATTCTTAGGTGATAAGAGATATAAAGTATTTTGTCTGCAGGTGTCTCTCTCTCTCTCTCTCTCTCTCTCTCTCACACACACACACACACACACACACACACACACACACACACACGCACACAGAGAGAGCTAAAGTGTTGCAGGTGTTCCATTCCATTAATGTACACATAATTCAAGGAAAACAAAGGATTATTTGCTTTAAATAAGACAGAAGTAAACGGGGAGTGGGAAGATGAAGTTACATCACAGATGTTTTAAGAATTCACATTTTTTCTGTTACTCTTACTTCCTAAAAATGAATAAAGAAGACCAGCATAACTTAACTCATTAATATGCAGAATATTTCAAGATCACAAGAGAATAGTATCAGCAATCAATAGTACCAGAAACTCTCCCTGAAACAAACTACATCCCAACTGCTTTTTACCCCCAACTCCTGATCTCAACAGCCACTCACAGTATCAAATTAGAAAACACTAAGTGTGAAACCAGAAGGAAACCATTACTAAGGTAATGTTTCCTAACTGCTACACATTCCACTGTAGTTGTCAATAGAATCAAGAGACTGACAAGCAATGTGCAATGAATCCAGGATCAATAGAATACCATACGCTTCAGGGAGCGGTTGCAATTACTGCCTTGGAAAGCACTCTAGCAAAATTTCAATATTAAGTCAATGGTCTAAAGGCCTCTATTTTGATGCATGTTATACGAGCTAAAATGAGGAAAGATATTTTAAGCTGATTCCTATGACAGGTTAATGTGTATGTATGGGGATGGCTACTGTAAAAGATGTAAAATCTGAGGAAGTAAACCAGCCAGCACTCAAAGCACTTCTCGGGAGCCAATATTTATAGCATGCAAATGAAGTATAATAAGTCATCCTATCCAAACAAAGTATTATTTTGTATTTGTCTTGTCCACCCATCTTATGATATATAAAGTGACTATAATTATACCCTTAAAATTCTACTTATTGAATAATGCAAGAGAAATCATATGCTACAGTTCTGGTTGAAGAAAATAGTCTATCTTCATAGCAAGTATTGGGAATCATTGCATTAATGGAGACTGTTTCTCCTCCTAACTTCCCCTTCTATTTTTAATAGCCTAAAGGACTAGTTAACCCTGATAAAATGGTAATCTGGTGTGCCTGTCTAGACTATGACTCCCCAAAGTCATTAATGTCATAATCCTACTCATTTCAAAGTAACAATAAAATGTGCTTCAAGATTTTGTGTGTTTATCATAAAATCACTGAGATGCATGTTTGAGAGTTTTATTCTCAGCAGAACTGTCGATTGCATTCTAAGGTGTGTCATACCCAATACTATTTGGTCCTTGGAGAAAGGTTGTTCTCATATTTAGGACACATCAGAAGCAGGCTGAGTTAACACTGATGATGCTGATGACACAGTCCACAGTAATTTCTTTTCATCTCTCTGTGATTAAAAAAATTAACAATTTTGTACTGTAGCTTTGGGAAGCACAATAATTTCCAAAGCATGATAAAGATTCTAAAAATTAAATACTTTAACCTACATAGTAAGATAGAAGGGAGAAAAGGACAGAAACTACAAGAAAAAACATTTACATACTATAAACCGAGAATATTGTTAGCTATAGATCAGTTATTTATAGTCAAGTGATCATTTTTAATTAACATAAGACATACATTATAGAGCAAGCAGAAGAAAAGTCTTCTGCCTTAGGTAAAGCAGAATATGCCACTTTTTACTAAAATTTATCTGTTGTGTTATATTTGTGTAAGTTGTTTACTGGTTTGGGTTTGTGCATGTATGTATAAAATAAAAAAACTAAAAAACATTTCTTAATTATGTAACTGTGATTTACCAGACAAGAAACAATTAAGGAGGCCAATTAGAGAAAAGGATGAAAAGGACATCCTTTTCTTGTTGGTGTATGATTACAGCTTTTCTTCTATCTTACTATGGAAAACATTCTGGTAATAGCAAAATACATTATTTTGTTCAAGTACTGATGAGCATGTATAAACAAACATTCCAAACACCTTTTGTTAATCACTTATTTCTTGTAATGTCCAATGAGCAATGCCAATGTACTGTTACTTTACTTTTTCATTCTTTATGTTGCCTAGAAACTCCATTGCAGGTTATGTTGTAAGACTCTTTGCCAGGCTGCTAAGGTAAAGTAAGTTGGAAGAGGTGACATGAAAAGATGAATATATGGGAGAGTTATCTATTCATATATTTATCAATAAGTAATAAATAATAATATTTGGGGTTGTGCCAAAGCAAGGAATGCTTATAGGGAAATATGAAAGACTATGTGACTCCTGAGGAGAAAGTTTGGTTACAGAAACACATCTGACTGAATGCAGGGTGGACACTACACAACTAAACAGCTACTTGCGTACCATTTGTATCTGGACTATTAGGACTTTGGCAGATAAACCAAATGAAGGTATTGATAATAAGAAGAAAACTTAAATCATTGAAAATCACCACTTACTCTCGTGGTAATAAGGGAATGGTCACCAGAGGTTCCTGTACTTGAATGTTTGGTTTCCAGTAGTTTAGACAGGATTAGGAGGTGTGACTTTGTTAGAGGAAGTGTGTCACTGGAGGACAAGCTTTGACAGATTTGGTCTTGCTGTCTCTGTGTACTGCCTGTGGATCTGGAGGCAAGCTCTCTGCTACTCCTCCAGTACCATGCCTACCTGCTTGCCACCATGTTCTCCACCATATTGGTTACAGACTAACCTCAGAAACTGCATTCAAGCCCCAATTAAATGCTTTAAAAAATAAGTTGCCTTGGCCATGATCCAAGGAAGAGAACAGTAACAAAAACACCTAGCCAATAGACATAGTAGAGAAACCAGCATGTGAAACACTACAAGTAGGAAGAAAGAAATGTTGGTCTGGATAAACAGCCACCTATTTTATCTTGTTGGTTGTCACTATATGACTTGCTGACTGTAAAACATATGTGCAAAGACCTTCTGATTAAAATAAAACAACAGTAAAATGTTATGTAACACATGGCATAAAATTCTTGGCATTTGATCATGTAAATTACTTATGCATTTAATAGAAATGAGAAATTTGTGGAAAAGTGGAGAAAACAGAATGACTGAAAGGCAAATAACAAATGAAATATATTTAATTATTGTGACATGATGTTAGGCTTATAATGAATGAAATTTAAAAATATCAATAGTATACATATAATGTAATACAAAATGTTAACTAAAAATATCTAATCTGAATTTGAAGGCACTCTACTTAAAAGTGTTCCAAATGAAATAAAAGCTATCTTTTATTTAAAAATAATTTTAGCTTTTCTTATCTGAGTTATAATCCTTCTTGGCTCAAATATAATTTTGGATTAGTCAGCTTACTCATGATAGGCTTATAATTTTTCCACTGCTTTCCTTCATCTAATTTATTGGTTTTGTTAAGTGTTTATATAGTACAAGAAGATGAAGGAATTTTAAAAAATGGTATTGGATGAAAATAAATAGAAAAAGAACACTGTGTAATTTGGAGCTAATCCATTTTCACAGTGTATAAAACTTTAAATGTTAATTTTCTTTGTTGCTAAATATTTACTATGTAGCTGAAAATGAGATTACAGAACAAAAAATAATTAGATGAGAAAAATAAACCAAGTATGTACAAAGCTTATTATTATTCATTTGGAATGAACTTAATGTAGTTCTAGATCATAAGACCTTTTATATAACATAAGAAAATGCACTAGGCCACCCCACTTTTACTCACATTATTGGAATATATGTGGGATGATTTTACCCTAAGTACATAGTGGCAAACATTCATTTCATACTGATGTGAATTATCTGTCTGACTTTTAGTAATACTGACCTTTCCAGTTTGTATGGCATCTCACAATTACTTAATTTCATATTGAAGTTCTATAATGAAACTCAAAGTTTTACACAATACTAAATTAAAGATACTAAAATTAACTTATTTTTATATGTCTGCTCCCCACACACAAAATAACTACTGGAACAAAATATGTATTTGATGCTTTAAGTAAAATGTATTATTGTAGCAAACACCATGAAAAGTCATCATAATATATTTGAAATTTTCATACAAAAGAGATTCCATTAGATCAAATCAAGGCATATTACTATACTTTTATCATTTGTATCATAGAGTATTCTTAAAATTTTTAATGATTATTTTACTGGTGTTATTATTTTCATCAAACACCATTCAATTCATATGAATTGATCTATGTTATATTTTACTGGCAAAAGTAAGAATTTTTATTACTTTAATAAGGCACATCAAAAACATTATAACAATGTGAGGACTTCCTGGAGACTTGCTTTGTCTTTTCTCTAAATCAAATAAGTCATTATGCTTCCTTTGAAAATCTCTAAAGAGGATTCAGGAATGAAAACACTAACTAAAGGCCTCATAGAAGTATATATTTTTTTAGATCGGGATTTCATCTCATTTAACCAAATATGTTCAAAAAAAGGATCTGAGTATCACTAAACTTGAATGATTTATGTGATCAAATACTGTTTAACCCCTGGAAATTTAACCCGAGAATATTAATATTTCCTGAGATATTATTTTTCTCTGTCATTTGGCAGGATATAATATTAAGGCAGTCAAGCATTGCTTCCTCCTAACAACCACAAAATTGAAAAGAAAAACTGAAAACCTGACAGTATTATGGAAAACAGAAAAATAAGTCATCTTAAAATTCAGACAAGAATGCAATTGAGAATGGCTATGATATCTGAAAAGGATTGTAATTCTTAAGTATATATACAATGTAGGATCTTAAGTATATATACAATGAAGATCTATTGGGTGAATACAAGTAATCACAGTTATGCCATCTAGGTAAGTGTCACAAGACAACTCTGCACATATGATATAGTAGTAAAGCAGGACTTCAATTTGACTGTGACTGGCCACTTCCTGGTATGAAATTACAAATGCACAATATCTAGTAGAAAGCGGAAGGAATGGATTAATATTTACAAATAGGTAAACAACTCCCATTTTATTCATATATGCATCCTAACGTAAAAATTTTGCTCAATATTTGAAAGAAAAGTAGCTAACAACTTTTAAGACAACATTATATCATTGTAAAATCAGTAAGAAGGCAAGCTGGAGTCTCTTGAATTTCTCACTGTCAAATTCAGCCTAAAATTTAGTGATTGAGCAATCAGGTGAGAGCAAGTTAAGAACCGAAGGAATTACTGGTCAAGATGCTGTGGCATTAGTCTCTGCACATATCAAATGGTCGCAAAACCTCGCTCCTGTCAATGAGTATAAGTTGTCTTTCCTAACTTTGGGAGAGGGAAAGGCATTAAGTGTTTGGTCAGTAGCATGTGTTGCCTCGTTTTCCTATATGTTATGTTGTCATCAAGAATATCCTACATGGTGCTTGAATGTCTTCATTTACAAGAGTTGCCATGACCATGGTGTCTCTTTACTGCAATAAAATGTTGACCAGCACAGAACTCTCTTCATTTTATAAAGAAATCCAAGCATCTGAGCAGAAGCAAGCTTTCACATGCAAATATTTAGGAAAACAAACACAAAGAGAAAACAAACAGAAAAACAAAACCACTTGCATTATAATGTGGAACCTGACATTAAATTACCTTTTTCCAAGATAAAAACCTCAGTTTCTATGAATTAGATTTTCCCTCTCACTGTTTACTGCTCAGTTCGTTAGAACCATCACAGGAAAAAGAGGTGTGAATCATATTTTGTCACCTTGTAGAATATCTGATGTTAAAGCAGAGACCATATCTATATCTATATCTATAACTATATCTGTATGTATATCTTCATCTAAATCTACATCTATATATCTATATCATCCATATCTATCTCTCTGTCTGTCTATCTACATATATATTAATTAGCCAACTTTGCCATATTTCCAAAGGTTCTCTTTCCTCTGAGCCCTCTCTAAATCTCCAACTTAATTTCCTGCAAAACTCTCTCTCACTAACTGAGCACGGCTATGATGGCGGTTTCTTACAGCCAAGGCACCCTTCTAGAACTAAAGGCCTTTGCTTTTTTAATTTCTCCCAGGTTAGCTTTCTTGCACTGTTAGCTTATTCAGGAATTTTTTTTCTTCTTTTTGCTCTCAGTTTTGAGCATAAATGTGAGTTCCTTCTTTGAAACCTATGTAACTATTTTCTTTAAAGGGACACATGTGGTTCTCAGCAAAAAAATTGTATGCGGACTGTTGCATCTTAAAAGCAAACTTATGGGAGAAGTGCCATATATAAGGAAGCTGCTGTGTTTTCCTTACATTTGACTCTCTCTGTTTCTCTATCTTTGGCACTCTGTCTATCTCTGTCTCTCTGTCTGTATCTCTGTCTCTCTGTAACTTTCTCTGTGTTTCCCCATCCCCCTTACAGGATTTTCTATATAGCTCAGGATGCCTTTGAACTCAAGGGACTCCAGATTTAGCTCAAGGAGTTTTGGAATTACAGTTATGTAACTCCATAATCTGTTATATCTTTATTCTCCAAGTTAGGACTTGAGGATGGGACTTTGCATATGCTAAGTAAGCTTGCTACCATTGATTTATATCTCGAGCTATCTGAGTTTCCTGAATTTCTAAATTCTGATTAGTCCATATGATCAGTAGGACAGAGCAAATGCTGTGCCTCCTAAAGCTCACTGTTTACTGAAGCTGGGATGAAATATGGCATGTCTGAAACAAGACATGTAAAGGAGTTTTCTCAGTAAATATTTTATTCAGTAGGAAAAGCAATTTTAATTAGTTCCTTTGGAATTATGGGATTCAGCTGTTTAACGAAGACATTATTAACTAAAGTTTATTTCAAATAAAGGGGTATTTATTCCTAAATATATCCTGACAATATATCATAATTTTGTAATTTTCAGATAAATGTATAAAGCAGAAATAACCCTTGATAGTGATATGACTGCATACATTGAAAACATTGATACATGTCAGCTCTCTGGAGTGACTGGAAACACATGATTCCCCAGACCATCATCACAGTTTCTGAGTCATGTGATCAAGCCAATTCTAACCCTCAGATGCTGTTGAAGCTTCTTTCTGCTCCTGCACAAAGTGCACTTTGAAATCCATGTATTTGGAAATGAATCTCATATTGCGGAGTATAATTTTCTGTTAATGCCTGCAGTTTAACCCTCCTCTCTAACCTGCTCTTTTGTGATCTATTATCAACTTGAGTATATTAGACATTTGCATTCCTCAACAGGTCAGCCGAAGATTTTCTTCTCTTTAGGAAATTCTAAAACTCTGTGACTAAGTGTATAATGTATATGACACAATCTCTTAGATCAAATTATAATTAAAATAGCCTGTTATGATTTACCATCTTCTTGCTATTAATGCTTTATTCCTTGTGACTTGGAAACTTCTGCTCTTAGCAATTAGCATCCATAGGTAAAAATATATTTTAGAGTTATGAATTTTTAGGTTAAGTAATTTTTTAGCAATCTATTGATCAAAAGTTATGTGTGACTTCAAAAAGGTACATAATAATTTTCATATAAACATGTCTACAGAGAAGAAATATAGGAAAGTAGTCATTCCCACTTTAAGTATTTTATAGATGAATTATGAGTGGCATAGACTAGCATGAGAGCATAGACATATAACATAAATTTTCTTTATTAAGAGAATAAAGACATCGTAGCTAATCTGTGTTTTAATTGAAACAATATTTTACAGGGAACAGATACTGATAGCTTTGTCAGTTTTCACTAAGAGTGGGGCCAAGAATGAGAAAAATAGGT
This sequence comes from Mesocricetus auratus, assembly GCF_017639785.1. Classification (NCBI taxonomy): domain Eukaryota; kingdom Metazoa; phylum Chordata; class Mammalia; order Rodentia; family Cricetidae; genus Mesocricetus; species Mesocricetus auratus. Next base: position 4,025,647 of record NW_024429207.1, on the reverse strand, counting down.
GGGGGAATGTACAGGAAGAATTGGTATAGAAGACTAAAGTAGGCATGAGGAAGGGGAATCTGGAGAATGACATGGGTAAATTTCTGGAAAATTGTAATTGCCAGCAAAAAAATTAAAAATTAAAAAAAGGAAGAAGAAAAAAGGGCTAAAAAGCAATACAGTAGGAAACCAAAGGTAGGAAGAAATAGATGAACAAATATTGGAGCAGATACACCATAAAAATACCTTGTTTTAAAGATGAGAGATAGATGAATATAGTAGAAATTTAAATGAAGAAAGGGAAGAGTTTGTGTGCCTCTGTGTGTGTGTGTGTGTGTGCGTGTGTGTGTGTGTCTATAAAGCATAAGCAGTGAAGTTAAGTGTTTTAATCATGAAGCTTGATCTTCATTGAAAGATCAGGAGTTGTTATAGTGGGCCTGTATTGCATCCACAAATACTTGAGCTTTTGCAAGGATACTTAACTAGAAAAGGCACAAAGGATTTCAAAAGCCAAGTCCCACCTCCAGAGACCAAAAGAAATGATACAGAAAGGTGTTCTAGAAGCATGATCAACAGATCAGTGTTCTTCATCTTATCCCAGTATTATCATTTCCAAACTGCTGTGTTCATTAGGTTTCAAAGAACATGGATTAAAATTTGTTAAGTCACCATTGAAGAAATAAAAAGATAATAAGATTGGTTACATTTAGAAGGCATCAAGATGGGAGAGAAATAGAGGAGAGATGTTTGGTTGATACACTGGGAGTCTAATTTTAGGGTATTGGAAGTTGAATTCCATGAAGCATGTAAGCTTAAGGGAGAAGATGTGAGAGTTATTGGTAGGTACCAAGTATGTGGTAGAGGTTCCAGAAAATGTTGATAAAAGGAACAGAAAACAATGTTTATGAAGTCCTCTATTTATATCTATAAATGAAGATAATAAAGTCCAAACCATGAAATATAAGTTCTTAAGAGCAAAGGGAGAGGACTTGGAAAAGGGGCCTACTCCAAAGTCAAAATAAAAATGTCACATTTTGAAAGTAGAACTCGTTTAAACAATTTAAAGTGAACTATGAAATGGAACACTCAAGGCTAGGTTATGCCAAAGAGCAAGATCATCTCTGTGGTCTTGTGATATCTGATATATTAGAAGCATAGAAGAAAAAATTGTGATACCTGGAGAGAGATGAGTTAACACAGAGTTTTATGGAATGAGCTATCAATTGTAAGAAGATTTCCCATAATAGAAGGAAGATGCCATGTTATCCAATTACTGTCAACAAGCATCATAACTATTGTCTTTTTTCTAATGTAGGTAAATAAATTATGTAGACATACATTATAAAAACATAATTATTCTGATTCTCAAATTCAGGGTTTCATTGCTCTTCAGAAATGTCCTCATAATATTGCAGTTGCTAAAATCCCTCAAAGATTCTTACAAAGTAGTCATTCTTACTCATGCCTCTGTTTGCAAACAATATCTGCATGGTCTAATGCTGTATTGGACAAAGTATATAATGAACTTAATTCTGTATAACGATGAACAATAGAAGAAATAATAAAGGATAAATTAAAAAGACATTGGCATCACATGGGAAGTTGATTTTTTTTGTTTTTTTGTTTTTTTGTTTTGTTTTTCGAGGCAGGGTTTCTTTGTTTTGGAGGCTTTCCTGGAACTTGCTTTGTAGACCAGGATGGCCTCGAACTCACAGAGATCCGCCTGCCTCTGCCTCCCGAGTGCTGGGATTAAAGGCATGGGCCACCAATGCCCGGAAAGAAGTTGATTTTTAATTACCCTCATTGTTGTAATTGGTTATCAAGCTCAAAGTCCAATCTTAATAGCTTTTTCTCCTGTCTTGTCTCTAGTGGAAAAGAAGGAAGAAAGGGAGAAAGGAAGGAAGGAAAGAAGGAAGGAAGGAAGCAAGGAAGGAAGGAAGGAAGGGAACGAAAGCAGGCAGACAGGCAGGCTGTTTCAACCTTCTGTATAATTTAATCCATATGAGCTACTTCTTAGTCAGACATAGGTGGAAACATAATGAGAGTTTTCTAGAAGATTATCTTCCTGTAGACTGTCCTCTAATGGCCCATTCTTTCACTGTTTCTTTCTCCTAAGAATAATACAAATATCAAAGGATATAGAAATAACTTCCTGTTTCATTTCTTTGATCCTTGGAAGTGGGGCTAAGCCTTTAAAATTTTTTGTGCCTTTTCTAGTTAAATGTACTTACAAAAGCTCAGTAAACATGTAGATGCAGCACACATCCAAAAACCACAACTCCAGTTCTGAAATTTCTGTCACGATCAAGCTTCATGACTAAAACAGTTGACTTCATCATTTAACACACACACACACACACACACACACACACACACACACACACAAACACACACGCATGCGCTATATTTATTCTACTATCATAGGTCCTTCTAAGGCAATAAACATAGGAACATAAAGGTAGCAGTAAATGGTCACTAATGGAGGGGAATAGCACCCACTAACATACTGTCCCAAGAAGCTGAACTAATGCTAACCTCCTTCATGAAAAATCCACAAAATTTCTAAGCCTCATGTATTGAATATTGCTTCAGTTATACAGATCTTTACTGGTGAAGATGATGTAGAGAAGCGCTAAACCTAGAATGATAGCTTTAATGTGCTTGAGGAGTCAAGGAAGTGGGCAAAAGGCAAAAAAAGAACACCAAACACTCAGCCTTCTGCTTAATGAGGGATGTGATTATGATCCAGTGAATGCATGGAAAGCTGGCACGATTAATTTTGACTCATCTCTGCTTGGGTGAAGTAAATTTCAACTTTATGCTCATTAAGGAACTAATCATTTCAGTGACCATTTAAAGAAATTTATCAGTCTGCTCTTTGGGGATTTTCAATATGTTTTACTTTAAGAACATACTGAGAACAAACATGTCTTTAATTAGGGACAGTGTTTTAGTGGTGTTGTCTTTAAGAGAATTATAACCGGACAGAGACATGTTGTGGTAACGGTCCAGTGCATTCCTCACAATCCTAAAGTGACTGTTTCTTATTGGAACTCAAAGAAATTTTTAAATGACTGTTATTGCCTTTTTGTGATTATAAAAATATATTTCTTGCTTATTCTTCATGAAAATAAAATGTACATCAAAGAAGTGAACAAGAAGTAATAAGTGTTATTTGTGTACTAGTATTAGATCAACTTTCCACTGACTCATTATTACACACATCAGGACAATAAATGTTGCATAATTTATGATGCTACTTAAGTAAAAACATATCTGCCATATTAAAATTCTAAATAAATTGTTTAATTTCATTTGCAAAGTAGAATTGTAGTCTTTGTATTCATATGCATGTTAAATATGATATTGCATACATTAACAGACCTGTAAAAACACAGCAGTAACATAGTTCGTCTCTGGTGTTGACTAAAAACATATACATACATCTTAGAGGAGACCCATATCATGACTTTACAGATACAAATTAAATTTTTCCAAAAATATTCTTAGTACTGTGGTATAGATACTTTCCATTATGAGATTTTTGAGCTTTGCAAATTGAGAGAAGCCACAGTGAATGCCATGGCAGTGAGGATAACAGTCTGATGGCTTGTGTGTTATCAGCCTCACATCCTGAAGGGAATTGAAGACAAACACAATGCTCCCTTCAAATAAGGTTGAGCCTTTCAAATACATTCTGAATTTGCCACAGGCGAAATTCAACACTGCCTCTTGAAGTTAAAATTGAGTTATAATCAACTCATAAGCATTAGCTCCCCCATACTGCAGCAAGTAACAGAAATGATGAGCTGCCGAGGATGGAGTGACTGGAGGGAGAAGAAAATGTATCATGAGTTTACACTTTGCATAAGTCACAGAAACAAATTGGCAGATGAAGCTGCAGTATTTCAGCTGAGGAAAACAGCTTCATCTGGGAAATCATCTTCAATTAATGTGCTGTAAGTTTCTTTAATGTTAGTATTTACTTATATGTCTAGCTGAGTATTTCCTATAAAGCGATGTAGAGAGCCTCTGTCCCCTACTGGTGCATATATAGGCTCTTTGGCAGACGTTAGACACTGAATAAATAAATAAAGAGCTAGTCAATATGTGCAAAAGTACATTTACAATAATTTTACATGGGTGTGAGGACCTTCACACGACACTGGAATTTAAAGAAATTTCCAGAGCATGATGATTGTATGTCTTACACAAAAAAATGTGATACAGTTCTGAATAACTTAGAAAGTAAATGGACTATACTGATGAGATGATGTCTCTAAATGATCCAAGAGCATGACATGTACAGAATGATCTAGGGAAGCATCAGGATCATCAGATTTTTTTCGTTTGTTTGTTTAGCTTCATTCTGGCGTCAGTAAACAGTGTCTAATATTCTACTCTGTTTCCCAACCTTAATATGCAAAGGCATCACTCTCAGAAGAATCTTTCAGGTTTGCTGTATATGGAAGAATTCAGCCAAAATGTTTTCTTTGAAGTTGCAGTTCCTTAGGCAATTTTAGCTTGATGTAATCAATACACCTGCTTGACATATTTGAGATAACTCATTTTTTTAACCTCTTAAGATATTTATCCTTTGCTGTTTCGTTTCAAAGTTCAGAGGTGCTCCATAATTTTCTTCTAGATATGAATATCAAATAACTGCACCCTGACTTATCATTTGCAACATGATGAACGTTTGTATGTCTCTGTCATCATCAGTGTGAGAAATACAGCCAGGAACACATCTTACTTACTGACACATAGATTTTGTTTACTTTTATTTTTACAAGTATACATATGCCAGTTAAAATTTCTTGGTTGTGCATTTTAAAATGATTTTGAGAAGAAGTATAAGTTTTTGAGAGTAAAGATTGACACTTAGGGGCTTAACTTTTCAAGGAAAATAAACATGGCCGTCTATGTCCTCCAGTCACCCTGCCTCACCAGGTTACTGAAGCATGGATTGTAAAATGGAAGATCCCCTACTGTTTTGGGATCTCAACTCCACCAAGCTGCAATATTTTAAGAAATGACAGTCTCAGCTTCCAAGATAAACTCCTTAGGACTTTCTTTTGAGTTCTCGAGTTTTCTTCCTACTCTCTTTTTAATTGAGTTCCTCAAATATTACATTTTATGACAGAAAAATAAAAGCATTGATTCTCTTGTGTACCTTATACACTTTTCCCTTAAATAGACTTCAGTGTATTTACTCATGAAGTCTTAATAGCAAGGGAATAGGGGAAGAGCTAGAAAATTAGAAAATAGGAGAAAAATGTTATTCTAATAGCTGTTTGTCGATGGTTCAATCACCAATTAATAGCACAAAAATGAAGGCAATATAGAAAGTGTAAATTTGGAATTCATTTCAAATTGAGAAAACTTTAGATTACAAAATCTTTACCTCACTTGTTTTTAATTTTCCTTTTAGCTTACTTGGAAATTATCAAACAAAAACATTCCAGTTTAAACAAGACAATCAATAAAAGTATAACTTTGTTCAACCTTGATTCAATTTCTTTCATTTCATACAAATAATTGCATGGATTTACCTAATGGTTTCATAGAGTAAATTTCTTAATAGCTTATATATGTGCATAGCTTTTGCTTTTAACATCCTGAGCCCTTTAAAATAATGAGACCAGAGAAGGGAAGAGAAGAAAACCACCCAAGGTGAAGGGTTAGGAGGGAAGAACTATGCAAACCATGCAATGGCACCAAAAGAGATGATGTGACCACTGAGGTCGCAGGAATGTAGCCCACACCGAATAATCAATTCCAGATTTATTATCTTGCTGGCTGTATGCTGAATCTTTAATTAAAGTCGTAATTTTCCAAGTTTAAAGTGATGTCTGAATACACCGTGCCAAATTTGGGTTTGCATTATGGCTTGAAGTCAAAAATACAGCTTGTGTTCATAGTAATAAATATCCTGCAATAACTTAGTAAGAACAAGGCACAGGAGAGGCAAAAATTGTGGTCTAGAGGGGGCTTTAAAGATTGTGAACTGTCTCCTTATCTACCTGAAAAACAACTCCCAAGTCTTGTCATCATAAAATTGCACTTTTGTTAATACTGACATTATTTCTCAGATTTCCCTCTGCATTTAAAATATATGGTCTTTTCTTCTGTTTACTTGAACATTTTAACATGAGAATTTTCACATGATCTCTCATAGTTTCTAAAGGGTAGCAGACAAAGGATGTTTTATCATAATGTTGAAAAGTGTGAGGAAAGAGAAGAAAATGACAGTATGGTATAGGAATAGGTAGTAATTTACCTGAAAGTAAAAATATACACTGAAATTTTTATGCATCATTGCTACACACACACACACATACACACACACACACACACACACACACACACACACCACATGCAATTATAAGAGAGGTAGACCTTGCAATAACAAAATACTTGCAGTATTTTTAATGAAAATTAGTAAGACTTTCATAAGTTTAAATATACTCATTTTTAAATTTCACTTTGAGCACATAGTTTGACTATAAAAATTGAAGTGCCCTTAGTGTGATGCATGGTTATGAAACTGGGCAAATATTGTATCTTTAACCTCAGCTTTCTCATCTTTATTGCACAGATTAATGTTACAAATAGATCCTAACTATTAATTTAACCAATTTACCCTAAACTTTTTTATTACTCTAAACTTCTCAAATTTAAAGATTTAGCAGCCATTAATTGATAACAATAGCAAAATCTGATTCTGTAAAAAGCTAAGCAAAACATGGATTGTCTTTGATGATTTTTCTTGGCTGACTACAAAGTTAAGATACTCTACATATGATATTTTCATTCTTTCATTGTTAATTGTGGATGTCAAGATTTCAAAATCGCTTATTCTTAGGCATCATAATGATATTTTAAATAAAATGCCACTCTGCTTAAATTTTTACACTCATTATTATCAAACTTACCTGATGTTTGAGAGAGATGCCTGTAAAAAGGAAATGTTGCTTAGGTCAAAGTTTGAAGCAAAATTTACTTTTAATTTTTCTTCACATCAACTCTTCAAATTCTATTTCAGAGGCCTCCTAAGGACAATGAGCTCCAAACTGTAAGTCAGACCTTCTTACACCTAGAAATAGCTCTGACTTACTCTTGTAAACTAGGGTAATTTGTTCAACCTGTCTCTAGTTCCTCATCTACGAAATGAAACACAGGACAGGTGAGGTTGAAAATCTTTTCATATCTAATAGGCAATCCTCTGTTCCATTAATGTGCGTGTAATTTTTAGCAGAGCTTCAAGCTTTATGTGAAATTTCAATTTGACTACAGAAAGAAGGAGTAATAGCTTGGAGGTTCTTAATGCGGTTTTAACATTTTCCTGTCACTTTAAATTATTTAAAAAATCCCAGTGTAAAGATTAAGCCTGAACTCAATATCAAGTTTGGTCCCTTCTCTGATTAAGAAAAGCTTATGACCTCGAATACCAGAAGGGAAATCAGTGTACACTCTAAATCCTCTGTCTACTTTTGTGCTTGGCATCTGAGAAAGTGAGGTTTTGCTCTAGAATCATAATCACGCCCCACCCTTTTCTCCTCTGAATTCAGACCACATAGTGTGGGAAACTACAGGAAATGGAGTGTGTGCAGGCTGAGTAGGACAGGGCATGTGGGAAGAGAGCCTGGAAGTGGGTGTGTTTTCAAGCTTTTTCCTCTTGGACTTGCAGCATTGTGGAAGAGCTACACTTACTTGAAGTAACAATTGGTATGTTTTCAGTGTTTATCATGAAAAGTGTTATGACATTAATAATTGTGACTGAGCGAATCTGTAAATATTTCCATGAAAGGAAAGAAAAAAAGAAAGGAAGGAAGGAAGGAAGGAAGGAAGGTAGGAAGGTAGGAAGAAAGAAAGAAAGAAAGAAAGAAAGAAAGAAAGAAAGAAAGAAAGAACGAAGGAAAGAAGTTTATAGCATTGTTTGTTGTCATTTCTGGAACAAGGCTACCTAGCCTAGAAACTTTTGAGCCAACTGAGCTGAAAGAGAAAGGTGTGGATTTTGATTCCGCATTTCAAGACTCTGAGCACCTGACTGATTTAACAGCACAAGCATCTTTTATCTCTTCCCTTTGAAGACATACTAGAGACTTTCATTTTGAAAGAACACTGGTCTTCCAAAGAAAGTCTATGGTTTTAGATAGTAATTTGCATGTGGGATTTAAATTATTGCTAAAATGCAAATGTTCCAAATTAGGCATAAGGTATTATTAATTGATCTGAGAATTGTATTTGGAATCTGTTTTCTTAAGGCATGTCTTTCTCTCATAGTGATACACTATTGCAGATATTGCTTTTGAAATACTTTCCTTCCAATTAGTAAGTTTTCGTTTTAATCTGGGCCAGAACAACATGATATTCACAGTTAATGTGGAAAATTAAGAACTCATAAGTTCACAAATGGAATGTTTCTGAGCAATACTGTTTTATTTTAGTTACTCTGTTTTTAAGTCTTAAAATCAAACAGCCAATTTTTTGGCTTTGATTATTAGAATACATTACAGTTAACGTTTTGTTGTTGCTGCTACTGTTTATATTTTCTTTCTAGTCATCATTTGAAGAAACATTAAGACTCACTTATACCCATGTCTACTCATTGATTATATTTAGCTATACTGTACCATACTATTAAATGGACAAGGCTGTTGATACTAAGACAAACAGGACTTAAGAGATTTACTTAATAAAATTGTCTTTCTCTGTTCAGGCTCTGTAACTAAACAACTTAAATAATGGAATATATATACATACACACACACACACACACACACACACACACACACACATATATATATATATATATATATATATATATATATATATATATAATTTCTTATAGCCTCTGAGTTCGGGTAGTCCAGGATAAGGGGTTAGGCAGACATATTTGCTGTCTGGTGAGGGACCATTAATCAAATGGCAAATAGATGTCAGAGTATCATGTGTTTTGAAATGGTAGAAAAGGCAAGCTAGCCCTCCCTGGTATTTTGTAACTACTGTCATCCCAACACTAAAGACAGTACCCTGAATACTCAATCTCCTACATAGGCACCATCTTTTAACTGTATCAATTCAGTGGTTAAGAAAGACTAGATAGCCCAGGGACTTAAGTTAAAACCAAATACTGCTGTTCTAAAAAGAAAGACAGATACAGAATTTTAGCAATAAAATGACTGGTGAGATGTTCTGCTTTTCCCATAGATCAATGTCTTGCCAAGCCATAATTAGAGAAATGTCTGCAGAGATAGAAACTTAGAGACCCAGAGTGTGAGAGAGCTTGAAACAATCATCCCTAAAAGGGATGTTTCCAACAAATCCCTCCTCTCAGGGTTCAGAGTATCCCATGTGGAAAGGGAGAGAAAGAGTGTAAGAGCCAGAGAAGATGGAGGATACCATGCAAACAAAGCCCTCTAAATCAGTATGATTGACAGAGAACTCACTGAGTCTGAAGCAGCATGCACAGAGCCTCTGTGTGTCTGCAGATTTGGAGTCCTAGAGCTGAAAGAAGTGGGTAAGGGCCTTTTTCCCTAAGCTAGAAGCAATGTCCAATTGATAATCACTTTCATAAGGAAGTTTAGTTTCCTTCAAGCAAGTCTCATGTAGGAAAGAAACTACTCTATACTGAAGGGTAGACTTCGTGCCTAGCAGTAAATGGCCAACAGAAAATGAATTCAGGACGTCCTTGGAGGACCTTTTTTATAAATTTCATCCTCTTATTTTTTGTTTTTACTTATACATTTTGTTTTCTCTCTTTTTACCTTAGATATTCTTTACATATATACTATGGATTCTAAGTTTGTGTTTTGATGGAATTCCTGAGTGTGCAAACTACTGTGTCTCTGTTGTCTTATGATTTTGGGGGGGGGATCCTTTATGTAATTTCATCCAATTCTTATGTTCTTAGCTTTTTATTTTACTTCTATTTTTCTATTGTTCCATTTATATTTTATTTTATGTTTTATTATTCCATAGAAGGCTGTTTGTTTTCTGAGAGACAGAATGGGAATGGATCCAGATGGGAGGGGAGGTGGGGAGAAACTGAGAGGAATAGGAGGGGCAAGCTTATTTAGGATATATTATGTGAGAAAAAGAATCTATTTCCACAAAAACAAAAAATCAGTATATGAACTTGGGTTCTTCACATACATTCAGATCTTAGAAAATATTACCACAACCCCACTATTTTAAGTTCTATATGTGGAAAAGTTACAAAGGTAACCACTGGAATGTATATTTTGTCTCAGTTGCCCCAAAATATCCTCCAACTACTCAGTTTCACTGTAATCCTCAGAGCACACTGTACACATCCTGTTTGTCTATACGGAAGAGAACGATGTAGGTGTTTTCGTTTCCATCAGTCAGTATTGAGTCAGTCATAATACAAATGGAAGTAAAGCAATGACATAGTAAGGCCAGTCTTATGAGGATTTTAAATAACACATTTAAATTTGCATTTGTTTTCAAATCCTTAAACAGTCATAAACTACATGTAAGAATTGAGAAGTCTTCCTTCTATTTACAGTCATAAAGCCAAATTCAGAGATGTTTCTAGGAATTGTGGCCTCTGTTTCCAGCTGAGTGGGCAATCTTGTCTCATAGAGGCATTTAGTGGGCTAAAACTCTGAACCTTAACAAGTCCCTAATGCCAGCATAAAGAAGACTGATGCCTCAGCAGCAACAATAGCACACTATTATGCCCTTTTTTAACACATTTACAGCATATGATATTGACAGATAAGAGCTTTATGGCTTAGAGTGCACTTTTTGGGGTTCATATTATTCAAACTACCTGCCCCTTGGGATCCCATCACTTCTAAAAGGAAATATTAGACATTGTGGTATTAAGGACAGACATTTGTTTACCAGCTTGGTATCACAAAGCTTTCTAAAGTATCCTGGAACATTCAGTGTTTCAACATAAGCAGGAGGTGTCTACTGACAACATACAATAAATGCTATAAATTATTTCCTGTATTGTTGTGTCCATAGGCTCCACAGAATTGCCTACACATGACACATCTTTAAGGCTCCTTTCCTCTCTACCATCTTTTCTTACTTTTTGAGATGAGATTTGCTATGGGAATGTGTCATTACCTTTCAAATGTATGAGTGGGACTGTTTCTCTCAATGAATTTTACCCAAAATAATCATAAGTTAGATGTAGCTTTTATTCCTGCATTTACAAGTACTGACAATCCAGAACAATAAATAGCAATTTTTCAGAAATAAAAACTATGGAATCAGTTCTCACAAACTGAGGACAATTTGAAATCAGCATTGGTAATATAAATATTCCCTGTGTGTGATATACAGGAGCTCAGCACACCCTTGAGCATTAAAGTGCAGAAAATTATAATTAAGTATTCTACAATTGAAACATCGAAACAGAATCATATGCCAAACACAGAAAACTAAATATAAAATAAATATTCTCTCACTACAAAATCATTAGACATTTTGGCTACTATATAGAAGAGTATTGAAATTGATCATAGTCTTATTTCTTGTTATAAATAACTCACATATTTTCCATGAAATTGATGAATCTTAGATGGATTTTATACACAAGCATTATTCACAACAATTATAAAGATGTAATTAAGTAGTCTTAGGTTCACATTCTTTTGTATTACTATTATGATCTGTATAGTTTTACTAACCACCTTGATGAATTTGCATGCATGGTTTAAATTGAAATAACTTACACCTCAGTGTATACATTCTGGCATGTTTTTTGTGTCTGAGAGAGACACATCCTGCAGCAACTCTATTATTTAAGGATGAAGTGGCTTACATTACCTCTAGAAAACAAAGCAAACCCACAGAGATATTTCAGTATCTAAAGGAAAATTATTTCAATGTTTCAAATCTAATTTAAAGACCTGAAAGTTCCCTAATAGCTTAGTTATTAATGTTAATGAAATATGAGAGTGAGATATATATTCTGTAAAAATATTCTTTTATAATAAATATTAATAGATGTAAGGCAACAAATTGATTCACAAAGGGCTAATCATAATTGGATAAAATTGGACTTAAATTGGATAAAATTAGACAATAGGCTAAGAATGTAAAATTTATTACCTACAGAAGAGAGAGTTAAAAAAATAGTGGAATTCTTGAGAGCAGAATTAGAACTAAAGTTCACATGTAGCCAAGAATGATAATGAAACACTGGATATCAAAAATATGATTTCTTGATTGTATCCAAGACCGTATCTACTGGAAAATAAGATGGTCATCAAAATACATTTTCTTAATAGTTTGATAAAAGTAGTACTTTGAGACCATGAGTCTGGGAATGAAATGAAATGGGTTTCATCTAAGTTTAAAATTAGGTTTTTTTTTTACTTCCTTTCAGTCTACAGAAGCTATTCAGTTCTAGTCCTATAATTCTATTTTTATGAATAATCTTCAAAAAATTGATTTTCCTAACTAGGAAATGAATATGCAATAGGAGTTTGGTCAATCAATTAATCAATGAACATTTTTGGACATAGAAATACTTGATATATCATAGAATAAGAATAGGCTAGAGAACTACTAGATTGTATTCTACAAAATTTAAATTGTTATAGAACATGAGCATGATCCTTTAAAAATGCTATAAAGTATTTCAGACAAAATATTCACCAAATGGATATGTGTGCTTTTGTGTGCATATAAAATGTAAGAGTCAATAAGAGGAAACAAGCAACTCTTAGACATTATAAAATACTATTGGTTTTCTTTGCATGAGTGACAATGATGTGAGACTGTGCAGTGTGAGTTGACATCTTATAGACTAATCAATGCCAGGCACTAGGAAATCTGCAGTGATGTAGAATGAAGCTGGCATTCTTTATCCACTAATTTGACACTATTACTTGAGCACTTTTTCTCTTTAAGAGCTGATTCTCATAATGGTAGAGTGTTAAACAGACAAGAGCCCTGGATGTGTCTCGTGGAATGATTCTTACTTCCCTTCTCTTCTCTCAGCATGTAAGTGGTTCCATTAACATAAGTTAGACAGTAACTAATGGAATGAGGACATATAAAGGAGAATGGAGGATTAAGGCCATGGTAAGAGTGAAGGGAATATCCTGGTTTAGGGAGGTGTGTGGGAAGACTACCCCAGTAAGGGATGTTTAAGCAGAAAGACAAAGTTAATCAGAGAATTTCTGAGCAACAATTGAGGGAAGTGATGGAAACAGATTGGAAAGGGCGAGAAACTACTTGTTTGTGAGTTTCTAAAAATTCTAAGGACTTCAGCACATATAAGAGAGAGGTACATGATACAAAGTAAATGATAACCAGATGACAATACACAGCTCCAGAAAAACTAGGAAACAAGGAGGACAGAAAGAGGGAAACATGGGTCACACTCAGAAGAGGAATTAGGAGACATCCTGGGTAAACTGGGGATGAAGGATAGCCAAGGAGAGGTGATGGAAGATGAGAACATGTGGGAACAGGATGGACAAGTTGAGAGGGACAGAGCTGGAGAGTAATGACAGAGATATCTTGATAGAGAGAGTCACTATGGAGTTAGGGAGAAACCTGATGCCAGGGAAACTACCAGGAATCCACAAGGATGATCATATCTATGACTATTAGCAATAGTGGATAGCGTGCCTAGACTAGCCTTTTCCTGTAATCAGGCTGGTGAATACCCCAAATATCATCATATATCCTTCATCCAGTAATTGATGGAACCAGATGCAGAGATTCACAACCAACAGGCTGATCTCTAGGAATCCAGCTGAAGGGACAGAGGAGGGAATACATGAGCAAAGGAGGCCAAGATCATGAAGCAGAAATCTACACAGATAGCTGAATCAAACTCGTGGGAACTCATGAACTCTAGACAGCCCTGAATACTCCATGGGACCTAAGCATGCCCTCTGCATGTGGGAGATACTTGTGTAATATGTTCTATCTGAGAGGGTCCCTAACCATAGGACTAGTATCTAACCCTGGTAGATGAGCTAGCTTGTTAGACCCCATTCCCTAAGGTGGCATGCTGTGCTTGGCCTTACTGCAGGGGTGAGGGGCTTGGTTATACCTCAACTTAATGGGTCAGGCTTCGTCAACATTCCATGGGAGCCCTTACCCTGTGGGATGAGTGAATGGGTGGTAGGCAGAGGGATGAGGTGAGAGCAGAAGAAGGGGTGTAAGGAAGGACTCTGGCTGGAAGGAAACATGAAATTTAAGCAATAAACTTAAAAAATGAGAGGTACATGGAAGAAGATTTGATGAACGATATGAGAGGAGTCAACTAGAAAGGTTGGAGTAGCATCTACTATGTCTGAACTTTGTGTTTACACATAATGCCTGGATTTGATTATTAATCATTTCCTCTTTGCTGCTAAGAGAGTTAAGTTTTGGATGATAAATGATCAGCCTAACAATAGTCCACTAAATAGGTTTTACTATGAATGAAGCAAGAAACCATGGAGAGATTGCATGATACATGATATATATTAAATGTTAACTGATTCACTCTAGCCGGTGAACTAACCATAGGCTACTGAAACACAAAATGTAACCTACAAAATGACTGGACAGTATTGAAATAATGCAGATGAATATTGTAGTACATGACACAAGTGGAAAATAATTTTTGCTTGATATAGGACTCTGACTGCAGTTGGATGTGAGAGGAACTAGTTACTTCATTAATATCATGTTTTAAGATGGTAGATAAAGGGAGGAGTAATGGGCAACTTTAAAGTACCCAGGGCTTATGAAAGATGAAGAGGAGTTAACATGGGTCAGGTTTACTGATCAAAGGAAACCAAGAACACAGTTTATGTATTCCAGTTTTGATACACCTATAAGACAATCACATACAAGTAGATGGATGAGTCTAGTATAGGAGAAATTGTTACAAATCTAAATGATGACAAAAACCTAGGTGGAAGCAAAGCAGGGCAGCCTAGGCAGTATAGAAAAGGCATTTTATTGAGAAGTTGAGAATGCACAGAAAAACAAGAGAAACTGAAATTAAGTGAGGATGAAGAGGGACATGGGGACAACTGATAGTAGGAAGGACTGCATCAGAAATCATGGCATTGATTCTGGAATCACCAATGTTCCTTGTGGCAGGAAACAGATGACCATGAGAAACGGGTTGAGGATTATTTTAGAGCAGAACTTGGCATTCACTTCTCTCTCTACTTAAATGAGGAAGATAGAGGGGTGGTACTAGAAACACTGATCCTCAGTACTATAAATGGTATCATGTGAAACAACAGCATGAAATAAAGTCAATAATATCATTAGAACAGCTCATTGGTCCTTCTTGCAATGAGAATTTATCTACCCCACACATTTTCAAAATGCATTCTCCAGATTCTTAGAGAAATATGTTTCTTAGAAATGAAGGGATCAGACCCTCACCCAGATCCCTGCATTGGGCTGCATGACAGGCTGCAGAAAAGGCCCAGCAAGATGTAACCTCTGACTCAGCACATGTTGCTTAATTTCCAACCTTTCTTTCCTTGCAGGAGTTGTCCTAGTCACAAGGAGGTCAGATACCCTTCACGTGGCAAGGGACCATTCAGAAGTTAGCTTGTGGGGTCTGGGCATACTTTATGATGCTTTAGAGTAAAATTGTTGTGATAGTGGCATGCAGAGCACAGCAACTGCCCCTGGAGGGCCTACAGGCTAAAGCAACCAGTTGACCAATCAACATAGGACAGGTCACCCAGTCCTGGAAGTGCACCAATTCTGAGACCGTTGGGTACCCCTAGAAACTCCCCTTACACACCCCAATAAATCCCCTGCCTTGTAGTTTCTCTGGGTCCTTGTCACTTCACCTGCTATGATGAACAGATGATGGGACTAAGTTAGTACATTCAATTCATTAATTAGTCAAAGACTCTCTGCTTTTGCATCCGAATGGGCCTCTTGTTGATTTGGGGGTTCAGAATGTGGCACAACAGAAAAAACCTGTAGAAGAAGATGAATAGAGTCATTCTGCTATGTGTCTGACCCGTTTTCTCCATAGTGAAATTTAGCTAGAAAAATTTTTGTACAATAAATATTCAGAGATCCAACACCAAATTTAATAATTGTGATTAAAGGCAAACAAGCATGCTTTTTAAAAGAAAGGAAAAAAACCTTTGAAAATCATTGATTCCTTCCAAAATTCTTAATTAGTGTAGCCTTGAGATCATATTGTTGCAACATGGCAACACGCAGACTTGAAAAAATAATCTCCTGTTAAGACACATTATTATTTTCATTACATTATCTCTCTTGGTATACTCCACTGTTTTACACTGGCTACATATCTTTGATGTAATGTAGATGGGTACATATTATTAAAAGTTGTAGAATAGTTTATGATAAATGCATTTTCAGTTTCTGAGTTTCAGGCTGTCAGTTTTTCCAAATTAACTTCTAAAAACTGACATTCTTAGGTGCCTCAAAAAATGTTTAGTTTTCTTTCAACATATTTTAGGCTAAGAGTGTTTGTTTTTATACCAGGAAATCTACACACTGGATTTGTGAGAAATATAATATTGGCCTCTGGAGAGTCTTGAATCCTAGAGAAATGTGTCTCAATTTTTATAGAACATCGACCATAAAAATTTCAAAATCACAATGAGAAGAATTCACCTCATATCAAGACTCTATAAACAGGACACTTGAGAATAGGGCCTCAGAGTAATGAAAACATAACAAGATTGCTATGCTAGGCAGCACCAGGAGCAATGAAGATTGTGAAATGTAAATAGTGCAGGGCACAAATTTTCTTTAAGGTAACCACTTTCAGGTATCAGAACAAAGTCTGAAAGGCATAGTTGTTTAACGTGTCACTGGGGGAATAACTCAGAATTAACACACTAACATCACAGCCACTAGACTGCATATTTGTATAATCATTTTGTCAGCTGTTGGTATAGATTTCCCAGTAGATATAGTGGGGAACATATTTCATCCATGATCAGTTCTAATAGAAAGTGTAACTAAATATCTTCTACATTAAGCATGTTTTAAATTAAAAAAAAGTTTCTACGTATTGGGTAATACAAAAGTAGTGTCAGCATAGTGAAGACAGAATAGCGTAGAAAATGAAATAAAAAATGTAAGGAAAGATCAGTGGGGAGTTAGTGATAAAACCAGCAGGGCATCCATAGTGCTCTAGACAATAGTAGCACCAGCTGACTGCTGATAAATAGGCAGGCAAAAGCCTAGTGGAGTGATAAAAAACAGCAGGAAAGGGGGACTCACCATCAGGAAAGCCTGGAGGCAGGCAGGGGAGTCCATTGAAATGTTAATTGAAGTAAGAATCTGAGAGCCCTGTAGGTCATAGAGCCCACTTATGGAGACAGATGGAGAACACTAGCAAGAAGGAAATGAAGGATTAAGAACGAACAGTAGACACAAGGCAGAAGGACTGAGAAATATCGATCTATACCAAGATGTACATAATTCTCGACCTTCCAAGAACGAAGTCTAACAGCTACCAAGAAACCAAGAAAACTACCAAACGTTTGAAATATTATAAAGTGTGTTTGAAAGATGTGGAAAATACTTGTATTTTTTTCCAATTCCATGTTTCCCTTAGTGACCTCTATACTTTCAATCCCCCAATAAAACAAAACACAACCCCAAATACAATGAACACTGTAAAGGAGAATTAAGAAAACATAATTAATAGGCTCATATTGGTGTCCCTTACACAGAACTTTAAACACTGGGTTTAGACTATATGGAAAAAAAAAAAGGAAAATGAGTTCTGTGGTTTTGCTGTTTACTCACACGATTTGGGACACAGCTATATTCACACAACAGCAAGTCTGTTTACCTATGCACAAGTCATGCACAAGTTATTTGTAGCACACACTTGTTGAAAAAGGAAAAGGAGACTTCCATTTCCCCTCTGAAATTGATGATAGGCAGACCAATGGTAAGAACACACACAGATCCCCTAGAGGGAGACAAATATGGAAATGGGACCACAAACAAAAAAAGAAAATGAAGACAAATTACTGGCATCTTCTTTACTTTTCTTATCTAAAACAAGGCAGGCAGTTTAAGACAAAGGCCAGTATGAGGCCTCTGTGGGCTAAGCCACCCAGAGAAGTCAAGGAGAAGACATTTGGGGTAGAGTTTTATAAACTGGAACACTCATACCAGAGGTCTACATATAGAAGAGATAGAAATTTGTTCATGTGTATTGTACATGCCAATGAGGCATTAGGGGAAGAACGTGTGGATTGGAAGTTTGCCTAAATGTAGTCTAGCAATTGCCTGCTTTGCATGGGGCCCTGGTTTCAATCCCCAGTACCTAAAATAAATGATCCTTAAATTTTTTCTTTTGCACTGTAGAAATTGTACACAATCAGAACAGAGATGATCAGAAAGAATTATCTGGGCATTTCCAAATTTTCATGGATTAAATAACATCTCATTTACTGAATTTGAAGAAATGATCTTAATATATACTGAAAAATATAGACCACATGCTCCCTTAGTGTAGAAAATGAAAAGAACTGAGGTTTTTGGTTTGCAACTGTCACTTATATTCAGAAAACAAGAACCAGTAATATATTTATTACAAGTAGAAAATAAACTTATTGATGAGTTATAATTATTTTAATTGATTAGATGCAGTTGTTCTATATTGAGTATCCTTTACAAAAAGGAAAACACCTTTGTGATCTTCAAAACATGTTTATAAAAAAAACATCAAGTTCTCCAGATACTGTGTATATTCATAGTAAAAACAAAGGAAATTACAAAATAAACAAAGTTAATTAATTAAAGTTAATTAGACTGGAATGAATGGTATTCTGAGCTAGAAAATAGAATTAAATAATTTAGTAGACTGTAAAACAATCAGCAATTAAGTTTTCAAGGATTTTTCATTCTCAAAATATATTATTTAACAATATGATTTAAATGGGGAAAACTCTAAAATTTTCAAGTAGAAAGAAACATGTTAGTATTATCAAAAATCTAATGAGTGGATAGATTTTGCTTCTAATAAATTTTTTCAAATACCATAGTGCTATTCTCAGATATCATTTAAGTTATAAGATCTATGGAATGAACTGATAAAGGATAAAGAGTATATGAAATGTTATCCTTTCCCCTTTAAAAAATTAGATTCGTTTTATTTTATGCATATTTGTGGTTCTGTTCTCACTGTAGGTCTGTGAATGTGGAGGTCAGAAGATGTTGGATTCCATGGAACTGGAGTTACCAGTGTCTCTCAGCAACAATGCAGGTGCTGGGAAATGAACTCAGGCCCTCTGTAAGGACCACAAGTGCTCTTAACCACTGAACCGTCTCTCCAGTCCCATACTAATCTTTCAAATAATAAATTGAGTTCCCATATTGTAAACAGTTTGCCCATAGGATCAGAAATAAATGTTATGTTTATTTGTGATCTTATTTATTTTAGATTTATATTAAGCTGACTGGCATAAAACCAAGTAAAACTAAAATGCCCATTTCAATTAAAATTTCGTAAATTATTTCTTTCATAAAAATACAAAATGGTAATTATTCTATAAGGTATATTTCAGAACTTGATATCAATATTATCTTTTACAACCATCATGCTTTTGTTAATTGCTGTTACATGTTTAATTTTATTAGTAGCTGCTATTTTATATATAAATACATGATTGCATTTATTCCATAACACAAGTATTTCACTATCCATGTTATCAATGAAAATGACATAATAACATAATTCTGGGACTTTCTTGCCTTTTGATAGATAGACATTGAAAAAAGAGTAAATAGATCTTGCCCGGATAAATATTTGGATATGAGATATCCCTTAATAGTTTCTGTGCAAAAGGTTTGTTTCCTGGCTGCTAAAATCAGTCATGCAGGGGAAATTTCCATCATGAATTCTGACAGATCATAGGATTAGCCTATTGAGTGATTTACAACTTGAAGGCATTAGTAGGAATTGACAAAAACTAGGAAGAAGTGGGAACTTGGGGCACCTTGTGAGCAGATGAAAGTTGTTCCCAGTTGTTTCCTCCCTTTGGTTCCTTTCTGTCATGGGATTGTGTACCACTGTCACACCAGGGGCCTTCCATGACATTCTATCTCTCCTCAGGTCCAATCAGTACCGCTCACTGATGATGCACTGAGATAATTGAAATCAGGATCCAATGTGTATCATGTGCTCCTTAAAAATGTTTATTCTCAGTTGTTGGTCATGGAAGATAAACAGGTCAGTAATATCTATGGACATGATCAAAACAATTGGCATGCTTAAATTAGTGAACACTTAAAACAGGACTGTCAAGAAACTATGACTTTAACAGTGCGCTGGGAATGGCTGTTTTCAAATATGACAAAAACAAGTCTAACAAAGCATCTCTTAAATATAAATCTCAAAAAATCCAAAGAAGTTTCCTACATTTATTGTATGTGAAGGATAAAAGATTTGAGAATTATACCTTTATATTTCTTCTCATAATCTGTTATTAATTTAAGAAGCATGAGTAAAACAGGAAGAGTAAAATGAGAAGAAGATCATGGCTATTGTAATTGCTAAGTATGTGAGATAGGAATAAAGTGGATCTCAGGTCAAATACCTCATGGAATTAGCTTTAAAACAATATGAGAAGAATAAGTAACAACTATAAACCTCTATGTCCTGCTCTGAGAAATAGGATAACCACACTGAGCTATATACCAGAAATAGTCTTGATGACATTCTACTGAGATTCTGTTGGCTTAAGTAATATGCAAAATTCTGTCTTATTCCAACCTGCATCTAAATTTCAATTATTGTACTCCCTCTTTGTTTTCCACTAAGCATATTTTCATACTTAACTTTCTTTTTAGATTGCTAATTATGTGACCATTAAATACATATTTTAATGTATTACAAGAACATTTGGAACAAACAGAAAATACCATTGTATAGTGAATAAAAATAGCTTTTATTTTGATTTCTGTTTCTAAGTTAAGAAATTGAGCAGTGAACAACAGGAGAGAAAATGCAAAAGCTTTTAAACCTCCTGTAGAATGAGAAATGCTTGAAGAAAGAGGCTTGAATGTGCACAAAATATAAAGTATTATATTCTGTGCTCTCTGCTCCCTTTCTTGTAATGACTATAGATGTAAAACCACCAGGAGAATTGTTTTAAGTCTCAAGTATATATTCATACAGTATACGAAAATTTAAATGAATGAATATAGACTACCAGTGATAAAGTGGACATTTCTACCAGAGCTTGGTACAATCAGACAGAAATAACCTTTTGAAAGTCAAGTTGAATTCATCAGGTGTCCTTATATGACATGTTACGAACACAAATGGATCAAGGTTGCTTTCTAAATCACTGCTATAGGAGTGATATCTATCCTGACCTTTTCTACCTGAGTCTGCTGATGCTGAGAGAGCACATCTTCTCTTCATCCCTGCATGCTGCTTGCTGTGTATTGTCTGACTTCTATTCCTCAGTCCTTTCAAGCACACAACCCACACTATCATGGCCTGTAGAGATGATAGAGCCTCTTAGCACATATCATGCCAAGAGTCAAAGTGTGTAATTAATACATTTTAAATGTGCAGAAATTCCTTTTTTCTTCTTCTTTTTTGTGTCTTGCACATCATGTATGCAGCTCCATCCCATTTATTTCCCTTTCCCTTCCTATCCACCCTCTGCCCTTGAAACCTCCCACACGAAATCAAATCAAATCAAATTGAAGAGACAAAAAAAGAGAGAGACAGAAAGAGAGGAAACAATCTATCTTGTCAAGGAAGCTATAGTGTGACAGAGTGAGACAAGAAGTAAACTCTTTTATTCATACACCTTTACTTGTAAATCTTCATTGCAGAGAGCCTTTGGTCCAGTTCCAGACCTCTGGTTTCTGCTACATTATTCATGCTGGTTATCTCAATGAAACTCCTCTTGGTTATCCTACTTTTGCTCCATGTCGTCAAAATCCTGTAGTTTCAGATCTACAGATCTGGTCCCTTCATGTGCTCCAGCAGATCACAAATGGGGTTGATATTTGGGTAGGCTAACACATAATCCTGTTTATCAGTCCACCAGCTGTCCCTAGTCAACACCACCAGGGGAAGAGCTCCTGTATGGTTTCATTGGGTTCTCCAACCCTTGCAGTGATGAGCAAGGGATAGGTCCATTTCTCTGGCCTTCATATCCTCAGGGGCAAAATTCTCACACCTGCACCATCAGGATTAGCTCTACTGTGTGATCTAGGCATGCCGTAGAGCCCGCTGCTCCCTCGAGTTCAGCATCTCATTAGAGGCATGTCTAGGCCTCTTGTTCTTATGACCTCAGGGCTAGTTCTACCACCAGCCTCAGGCATTGATATGCAACATGTGGGGATAGGGTTGGGGGGTATTTCTCGCCTTATCATGCCACCACATGACAAATAGTAATGGAGGCAGCTCTCCCAAGCTCACAACTACAGGGCTGGCTTACCCACATCTGCAACAACAGGATTGGCTCTATTGTGCTGACCAGGAGAGGTTCAGGTCTACTTGTGGAGAAATTCTTAATGGACTATTTATAAATATACTATTGACAAATGTATTGAAATCATCTTTTACAAAATGATAGGCTATAATGACTTCACTGAACACACAATTTTATGTTCCTCAAATACAATAGAATTTGAATATGTGACTTGAAAACAAGTAAAATGTGTTTTAAAAGGGGAGATAAGGCTCTACTGTGAAATGATATAGAATCGAAAGGGATAGTAAAAATGTCATTTTTGATTTTAATGAGTCAAATGAAAATAGCGTTTTGACTGGGTATGGTGTCGCACACCTTTAATCTTAGCATTTGGGAGGCAGAAGCAGGTGGATATCTGCAAGTT
This sequence comes from Mesocricetus auratus, assembly GCF_017639785.1. Taxonomy (NCBI): domain Eukaryota; kingdom Metazoa; phylum Chordata; class Mammalia; order Rodentia; family Cricetidae; genus Mesocricetus; species Mesocricetus auratus. The sequence goes on along the minus strand of NW_024429207.1, from coordinate 4,002,838 downwards.
TTAGACCAACCTGGTCTACAAAGTGAGCTCTAGGACCGCCAGGGCTGTTACACAGAGGAATCTTGCCTCCAAAACCAAAAAGGCAAAGAAAATGGGTTTTTGTAATTTAAAAAATCAATTATTTGTCTGCCTGTTCAGTGTTGCAATAATTTTATGCAATTCTAGACCTGTTTAAAATTAGGAGTTGGTGTATTTAGTATTGATAAATACTTTTAATGAATAAAAGAGAAAGAGTCAAGGGACTAACTCAGAGTTCTCATCATATTAAAGACACGACTTAGCCCAACATCTAGACATTTGCAGTGTGGGTTCTCTGTTTAAGGACTGAGAGATACATAAATGAGAAATGGGCTCTTTAATCAATACACAGGGAGTAATAGGCATCTGCTGAGGACAACAAGAAGCCATATTCTTTGAGAGTCAGGAGATATGATGAATAAAGAAGGTTGGGACGATTTTTTTAGATGGAGCCCTTGAAGAAACTGAACAGAGGGTTTTGCTAGTTAGAAATAGATTGCTGTTAGAACAGGAGAAAACAATTTACCTATAAAACTGTGATAAAGGAGAGATAAGAGAAGTCATTATCTTCTATAACAGGTGAGATGACTGGGTAGCAACTACATGCAATGGTAGCAGCCTATAATATTTTGAAAATCTTTTGGACTCTCCTGAAAAACCCCTGGAAGGAAAGGTTCCCATGCCTGGAGGTTTTTATGTTTTGTTTTTGTTTTGATAATATGACTATAGGGATATATTTATAATCTCATGTATTATAACTCTACTTAATTTGTTTTATATATAGCATATTCAAACAATTCTAACATGCATATATTTTAAAAGAAAGTTATAAAGTAATAGTTTTTAATATATGTCATGTTATTTATCTCTCCTTTCCCTGTCTCTTTCTCCACAGTAAACATTCCAACTACTTTCCCATTTCTTCCTTCACAGAACGTGTGTTTTATTAACTCAGTTTGGAAAGCTGTTCTCACCTCATTTGCTTTTGTTCCATCACTACTTTCTTGGCTTTTATGGTTACTTGATGTTTTTAAGAGAGATATCATAGATACTTAAAGACAAACTTAGAGGCTTTTGGAATGTGTGACTTTGTGTAAATACAACTGGTTATATTATTTTCTCTTGAAGCCAGCATCGACAATAGTTATAACCTAGGAAAGTCAGTCTAGATACCATTTCAGGAAATGAAAATATCTATGGAGAATGAACACAAATCAAAGATTTTAGGTATAAGACTTGATAGTTCATCTGGAGAAACCAGATTCAGTTAACAGATGATTAGTGATAGATTATCAGATGATGTTAGCCATTAAAGAACCCCAGACCATACGATGTTTGTGATGGTCATATATTATATTTCTGATTTAAGATAAAATTACTTTTAAGGCCCTTTGAATATTTAAGAGACAGGTCCAAAAGTCTGAGTCTGACATATATATATATGTGTGTGTGTATATACATATATAATCTATTATGGGATTCAGAGAATGTAAATAGGTTTGAAATAATTTACACAGACTCAGAAGCAGATTTAGTAGTGTATAGAACGTGATATGGCTATTATTCTGATTTAGTAACTTTTGCTTGTTTCACAATAGATCAAAACATCATAGTGTGTAGCACAGGTCATCTAAACTTCCACTCAGCTTTTAATTTCTTCACAGCTCCAATGAATCCAGTGTGTAGATATAGAGCATACATCCAACAAAGACCAATACAGAACACTCTCAATATTCCAAGGCTGACAAATGGGAGAGCTGAAGCAGCAAGGGCATTGACAGATGCCAAAGTGGCAAAAACAAAACATCACCTCATGTAGTATCTGAAATGTTACCTTCTGAAGTAAAGTGTTATGAATTAGGACCTTTGGAAGATGACTTGTCCTACTGATAACATACTCAAGACTGGGATTCCTGCCTTCTCAAAGAGGTCCTGTAGAGAATTCTATTCATTTTCTGTCATTTTGAGGTTATCAAGGGAAAGTTGGAGTGTGATACTAAGAAACCCTTATTCAGAGCTCCAGAATGCTGGCTTCTAGAACTGTGAGGAATAAGATTCACTTGTATAAAAGTCACTCAAGTGTGGTACTTTGTTATAACAGCCTTTGTAAGACATGAGTCTAAAGATAAAGTTAGCAGTCCATATTCAGAAGTATGAATACCATAGGTTTTCATTCATTAAAATCTGAAACTATTTGGATTATTGAAATTATCAACTAGTAAACCATAGTACTTTTATTTAAAGTTTCATTTACTTATTTACATATAAATAAATACAAAATTTTCTACAACTTCAAATTATGTTGCTTACTACCAAACCATTTTTACCCTATTTTAATAAGTTAACATTAATTTTATAAATAAAATACATGGAGCATGGTCAGCCAAAGAAGTTAAACTTCCTTAGTCATACACAGACAGACACACACACAGTTACACATTTTGTTTATACAGTGACATAATTGCTGGGACTTTCTCAGATAACTTAGGTACTAATTGTCCTTCATCCATTCTTCTTTTCATTGTCTTCCCTTCAGTCACTGAGTAGGAGCCCTGTCTCCATCATTCTACCTCAGTACCAGGCATGAGAATTCTCCTTTGAAACTGTTGGTCAGGGTAGTCTAAGTGTATTGTTTATATGTGTCTTACTTGTTTCGTCACCAGTTGCTGAAGATTCTGCACAGTTAAGACACAGTATTTCAATTCTGGGTGCTGAATCTGGCCCGAAAACCTCTTTCCTACTGTCTAGTCTCTATAATATACGTTGCAAATTACCAAAGGATGGAAGAAATTAAATGATCCTACCCAACTCTAACACCTATGAACCACAACCATTACTAGCATGACAAGGCATTCATAAATGAAATGAGTGGCACTCACATGTCAATGACAAACAATAGCTATCTATTTTCATTTGGGGACCTCTTCGTAGAAGGGAAATCATGTCTGATACTGAAAACCTAGTCAATTTCCCAGGGCTAGTAAGGTTATAGACCTTAGAAAAGAGTATGTTACCACTTTGCTAAACTGGCATAATTCCTTACCATGATCTATGATTACAGCCACAGATAAGTGTAGCAATTGCCTCTCATCAGCAATAGTTTCTCTTTAGAGCAAATGGAAATCACGAACAAATAAAACCCACATAGGAACACAAAGTAGAGATCAACAGATTGATGGAAGGAGCAGCCACAATAGACATATCTAAATTGCACCTTCCTTATCTCAGGGAACATTGCAAAATAGGGATTAGAAAAATTCTAAGAGTTAGAATTACCAAGAAATTTGCTGTAAAGCAGTCTCTTCTAGAAATGATTACAAAAAGAAGACCAGAACTAAGGCAATATCAATGGATATGTTAAGGTGGTAAGGGGAAATAACTTATGGTCATAAAACTGGGACAAAAACTATAGGCAAGTGCCTGAAGAAGTAAGATAACCTTTCCCTGGGATGAGTTGCCTTATTGACTTTCCAAGAAAAATGTCCAACCTTGAAACCATAGGCACCCAAACAGCAACCTGACCCAACAGGTACATCACTGTGAACGGAACTCAGGATCTTGCTCATGCTAGAATTTCAGCACCTGCTCTCTTGAAACTAGTTATGGAGCTGGTGATGGTCTTAAACTTGTGATGTACCTCTCAAGTGTTGGAACTACAGACAAAAGCATGTATGTCACCTCTGAAGAGGACTTTGAAAATGGCTTTTGCAGTAGTTTTTGGAAAACCCATTTCATTCCTCATTTTCATGTTTATTTTCTTAGAATTACCAATCTTAGGGGCCCATCTCAACACTTTCCTGTGGAGTGTAAAAAGCATGTCTATCAAAAAAGTCAACTGCTGTTACCCAGTTGGCATTGGATGTGGTGAATCAAGAACAGCATTGCTGTAAACACTGTACAATTGGATCTCTATTTTTAAAAAGTTATATATTATATAAACTGTATATTATATTATACATGTTAATATATAGTGTATTAGATTACTTATTTAATCTCATTCCTCTAATCAATGTCAGACAAAGACAATGTAAAGAAGAGCTTGTTTTGGCTCAAGCCATCACGGTAGTGGAACTCCCTCCAGAGCCTAGGCGATGGTCACATTGTATTTGCAGTCAAGAAAAAAGATGATTATCAGTGCTCACATGGGTTTCTACTCCTTATTTGGTCCAGGACCCAATGTTTATGGAATTCTATTGTCCATATATAAGTCACTCATTCCACCTCAACTACTAAAAAACCCCCAACAGACTTATCTGATGTGAATTGTGATCCTTTCAAAATGATATCTACTTAAACTGACTCATTTTAAAATTAATATATATGAATTTTAAATGTTTTAAATACATTTGGGATATATATACTATGTATAATTGTTATATAAAATTTCATTTATTTTAAAAAATTCATAAGGGAATTTTGTTTTATCATATCCTTATATTAATTCATGGGTCAACAATACAAAAGGTGCTCTCTAATAAAATCAAGGCTAGTTTATTATGAATTTCTCCCTTTCAGACAGCAGAGTTTCTCACATCCTGTATGTACCATGTAATTACTTGACTTGAATGCAAAATATTAATGAAGACCAGTTTAATTAAATTAGACTTTTCCCTTATGGTATCTCAATCAAAATGCATCAAACCTCATTATAATATTATCTGTAGGAGTCCAATACGCTATGTGCTACAAGGCAGGATTATTTTTAACAAGGGTAGCAATAATAAACTCACTTATCAATTTACAAAATGAACTATCTCAAGTAAAATTTCATATTAACTTCCAAGCATAAGCTTTTTGGACCCTAATTAATATGGTCTGCTTATGTTTCTTTATTAGAGTTAATGCCATTCATATAATTATCTTTTGTTTGACTAATATTTAAGACAAACATCTACTTAAACTGGTATAATTAAATTTGCATAAATAATTAAACAATTTCTTTTTAGTTCAGCAGTTGTCATCATATGTTTGGTGTAAAGAGAATTCATTTTCACTTCATAAAATTCAGATTGGACCAGATGCATTGGAAGTTAAAAGAATTTCATACATACTTTAATGGGTAAAATGGGTTCTAGAGAATATTCTAAAAAGCTCAGTGACACAAAAGAGGCTTCTGATCTACTAAGTTTGAATAAGAATTTAATTTGGTAGTCTATAAGCAATGCTATTTTTCTTGTGTATAAGTAGGGGTGAATGCGAAGGCTTGCATATGGAAAGCCAGTATTTTGCAGTTGAACTCTTTCCCACTTGTACTATTTGAATCAATGTAACTCCCCATGTTTAGAATAAATTTTCAAAGATCCTTAAGTCATATGTGCTTATGCCTTTAAAAATTATGTTTAGAAATGTAAGTAAGCGTATCTTCTAAGGAAATAATTATCAAGAAAATAATGTTTGAAAAGTCCTTTAGTAATCAATTTTCATTTCACTAAATTATAGTCAAACTAAAGACATTCATTATATATTAGTTTTCTTGTTCTTATTCAGTCTATTTTAAGTCTTGGGATGACAGAGTGCACTGGAGTATTCTAGAGTCTTTCCATTTACCGGTGTTTGTACAAGTTTTCCTACTTCTAACATTCCCAGAATCCCCTCCTTCCCTGTCTCTACTGTCAAAGGCCTTGCTCTGACAGATTTCACAATAGTGAGGGTCTCTTGAGCTTTCTGCCTTCGTATTCAGCTTCTTCCAAAGTTACTGTTTATTGCTTTAGAATAAATTCTTGATCCCAGAAGTGCTATGCTATTTCATGGTTAATTTTTTTATAAAAGCATTAGGGGACTTACCTCGAGCATTGATCTCATGTAGGCTCTGCTATTCTCTTCTATGTATAATGCTCCTTATAATGCAAGGAATATGTTACAAGCATTCTGCTTGTGTTAATCAGACAAGCATATCAAATATTTGATTCAAGACAGCAATTCATAAAACCCATTTGAACCGTCTAAGGGTAATAACAAACTTTCTTGTTGTCCTGCCTCTTCAAGAAGATTTCTGGCCCTAGTGGTGACCAATGGATATTGACTTCGGTAATAAAATTAGTGTATAAATATGGTGACCCTATGCTTTTTGACTGAATTGAGACAGATTAGTCCTGGAAATCTAGAGAATACTATACTGGCAAGAAACAAAAGAAAATAAATATCAATATGTCTAAAACATAATAATTTGATTCATATTTTCTAGATTATTATAAAATTCTGCTGCTTAAATTTTATTTTACATGTGTGTGTTTACGTGTGTTTATGGATGTCCTTGTTCTGATATGTGTTGAAGTGTGTGGATGTCTGACAAAACAGAGAGGGAGTCAGCTCCGTTTGACCTGAAATTATAGGTGGGTGTGAGCTACACAACATAAGCTCTAGGAACCAACTGGTCCTCCCAAGAGCAGCAAATTTCCTTAAATAACAAGCCATCTCTCCAGCTCCAAGAACCTCCATTCTTAAATAAAATACAATAACAACATAAATACCTATTTGCTTCAATTGTTTAGTATACAGGGTTTCAATCGGCCCATCTATAACTTATGATTATCCTGTTGTATCATTGAACAGGATTTTGTGAATGTTTTTAATACACAGGAGGTACAGACTTGTGTGTGTCACAGAGACCATGTTTCTCAAGTAATTCCCTTTATTTTTGTCAAAAACATCACTATGTAGCTTTGTCTGAGCTCATTATGTGAAATAGAGTAGATGTTTGCACTGGATAGAGTGTCAGTCATTACTTTAGAGAAAGCCACATCTCAATTCTGAAGTCTCACTAGTTTTGGAGATATTGGAAAAATTTATAAATTTTATAAAACAATATTTTTTCTATGAAATAATTTTGATTAATTATATAACCCCATTCAGTGTCTTTATGCAATGTCTACTCACTTGGTACTACATTAAATAATTTCCATAATTATGTCCTAAAGCCTTGTAGCATTCGTAAAATCTAGTCATTTACAGGAAGAGAAGAAGTCCAGAAAGGAAAAGTAGGCTAAGATTAAAAACAATTAGTATGATTTGGGAATAATCCCCTTAAACAAAAGTAGTCAGTAAGTACTTATCTGAAAGCAGTTTAAAAATTACAGGTTAAAAGGCTTAATTTTTTTAGAGGCCATCAGAAATGATTAAACAGTTCCTTGGAAAGTCATAAGCTGATGATTCATTAAACTACTAATGTTTCAAAAGATCCCTGAAATTATAATCAAAAGAGCTATTTCTTTAAATTACTTATTTATGCACTTTAATTCTGTGAATCTGAGACAACACATGCAGTTGCAAGTGTCAATGTCCCCAAAGAGCAAATGAAGGTGCAAGATCACCTGGAGCTGGAGTAACAAACGGTTGTGAACAGCCTAACTTGGGTGCTGGGAACCAAACTTAATCCTTTTGCCAAAGTGCTAGGTTCTCTTAAGAGCCAAGCCATTTCTCTAGCCTGAGCTATTGTTCTGAAATCTTTTTACATATCTGCTTATTGATTAAATAATGTTATATTTAATTGTTTTTAATAAAGAAAATCTGTTTGCTGAGATGTTATTAATACCAGGAAAAACACTTCACTGTAATTTTAATTATGAAATGTAGCTATGTTCTTTTTATCAGGGATACAAATGGGAAGAATAAAAAGAAGACAAGGGAGTAAGGAAGGAAGGAAGGAAGGATGCAGGGAGGGAGAGAGGGAGGGAGGGAAAGAAGGGAGCAGTGAGAGAGTGGGTGAGTTAGGGAGGGAGGTGGGGGCTGCAGAATGGGAGGACCAAAGGAAGGAAGAGTAACAACAGGAATGGGAAGAGCAGGAAGGATAAGGGAAGAGAAGGGAAGCAAGGGAAGTGTCCTTGATAAGAAAGAAAGAGTAAGCCTTGATTTTGCCATTAAAGAGTCTATATAAACCAGCATTTTGAGCAGAGAGAACAAAGATACTAACATTCTTGATTTATCCTGACTCATGTATCTGACATGTGAAAGACGTAATAATATTTTTTGAGATTACAGACAATAGAAACTTCCTAAAATTTGCAAAGAGTCAAAGAATCTAGATAGAAAAGTAAATGGCATCTTTTATACTGTTACTGTTTAGGATATTGCATTTTTACTTTAAAGATGTGTATTGCCATCTATTATGGCATGCTTATTACTCACTGTTCATTTCTTTCATCTACAGAAATAATTTTGTGGTGACTCATCCATCACAAACATGCACAACCTGCACATTTATACTAATGTTTTTAAAATTGTAGTTGATAAAGAAACAAAATTCCAAATTTAGCATAGAAATGTAAACAGTATATTCAATGAGTCAGAAAAGAAAAAATGAGTCACATTCTTAGACAACATTCTTCTCACAAAGGGGAATATGTGCTTTTTATTTACATATACATATGCAAATATTTGTTTAGTTTTCCAGTATTCCACAGGCTAATGTTTATTTTCATGTGTTTTAGAACATAGACAGTTGGGAGTCTTAAGAGTGTGGAGAGATATTTCAAAAGCAGAATTACTTGTGTGAAACTGAGATCAGCATCTGAGGCAATTACAGGTAAGGAGTTGACTGTCATTTCAAGACATCTCAGTGGGGACAGTAGGACATATGCTAATTTCCAAGTTTGTATCTACTCTTACCAGCAATTCCAGTATTGAGATAATCCCAGAAGACATTTCAGTTTCATAATCCTGGTAGTACTGTTCTCTACTTACTTGCATGGAAATCTGTAATTCAATTCTAAATAGAATTTGCCAGTCAAAATATATTAGTCTTAATTTCCAATTTGTAAAATGACAACTATTGATAAGACAAAATGAGTAAAATATATTAAAAGGACACACTTCTAATCTCAAATTTAACTAATACCAAAAGGCATCTCAGAAATTGATTTTAAACATTAAATTAGTTCTTTTAAATTACAACATACAAAATTCAATTTATCTAACACAAATGATTAAACAAAATTTCCAAGTGAAACTCATGTGGAACCACATGAGCAAAGGGTTTATGGACAGATCCCATAGACCTTTGGCAGGGGTGACAAAACTTACATAGTAAACATTCACAAAATTAGAGTTTTCCTTAATTTTCTACACACACACAAACACACACACACACATTTCGTATATGTATTTTTCTGGAAAAGGAAAAAGTGATGAGCTGTGGGCAAGAATATCAGAGTATATCTCAGCTGTTTACTTATAGTTTTGAACTCTTGGTGAAATAAAAGGTCTAGAGGTAAACAAGAATGATAGAGTAGAACTCTTATCAGTGTATGAATTTCATGAGGCAGAAGTGGTAGAATAGGTAAATAATTAAGATTATCAATTCCAAAGGTACACGATTTCCATGACACAGGGCAACAGCAGGATGTCCAACAGGAGTCCCAGTGAGGGCCCAGAAATGATATTCTAGCAGAAGCCAAAAGTGTTAAGCTCTACCAATGATTCATTGCAATGAACACTTACAAGTAAAGATGTATGAACTCGAGGGCACTGTGTGACTTACTGGGCCACAATACAGTCTCCACACAGAGATTTGTTTTTACTTGCTTTTGTTTTGCTTTTACTTTAAAAATTTTGTTTTTTGGGGGAGATTGCAGGGTAGACGGTAAAAGCAATAGGATGGGAAGACGAATGGGATCTGGATGCGTGATGTGAAATCTACAAAGAATCAATTATAGACCATTAAGAAGAAATGTTTCCTATAAGACCATTTGATGCTTGAGGTAAATAAAGTTATGTTCATGCTTCAAGTGAACTATAGAAAAAGAATATAAGTATAAAACATAGTCTATCTTTCTGCTCATTTCATTGTTAAGGAAATCTAGGATAAGACACACACTGATACTTTAGTAAAGAAATATCTTTACTATATAAACCTTTATTATAAACCTTACTGCTTGCATACAGTGTGAAATGTCACATCTAAAAGAAACTATAAATAATCATAGGATCAATTTTAAATTTGTCTTTCCTAATGATTCAACTTTTAGTTCAACCCCATTTATTGATTTCCTGCTTTTTGTGGGTTTTATCTTATGTTCTAAATCACTAAAAAGGAGTAGAACACATTTCTTTGCTTTATTAAATTTAAATTTGGAAACAATCATATAAAGAGATCAATTTAATATACTCTTGTAAATTTCAGGCAACACTATGCCTGAGGCTTATTTGGATGTTCGTAGGAAAACACCTCATTCATATTGGACCTTCAGGATTTGCTTCTAAGCCCAGGCAGACATTTATCGGCTCAATTGCTATTGAATTCACACATAGCTTAGAAGCTATTCAATATTGCTATTCAATAGCAAATCATGAGAAGACCTAAAGTGCATAAGGCAACCAATGCATTCATTGAATGCTTGAAAGTGATGTTAAAAGAAACACTGTAAGGAGTAATGACTAAAATTCCATTTAAAACCCCATAATATTCTATAGAAAATAGGGTGTGTTTACCTACTGATCATGATGAAAGGATTTCAAATAGAATATTGTAGTGACAGAGTAGAAAATTTGGGGCAGTTTAAGAATGTGGTAAATAAATATATCTTGCAGAACAGAAGTATATGAAAATTGGGCGATCTAGATTAAAATGTGGAAAAATATATCTTTATAAAACTTATATGAGTATACCCAAATTCCCTAATGTGAGCTTGCTTGAAATAGGGTCTAAATGAAAGGTCCTAAGAGAAAATCGTATTTAAAGTGGGGTGGAGCCGTTATGAAAATAGAAAAAGGCATTAGCTGCATCGATGTTTCCTTGATTCTAGTTGGGGAACAGATAACACTTATGGTTCACTATAAATGTTGTAATCATCATCGAGGAAGAATTCTTTGGATTAGCCTACCAGCCATTGGTTAAGTTTTGACTGAGTTAATTGATATGGAGAAAGTGCTGCCATCCCAAGTACTGGGCTCCTGGCATGCATGAAAAGGTAAAATTAGCTAAGCCCTGATGTGCATGGTTCTCTGGTTCCTGGCTGTGGATACACTTTGACCTTATATTCTCCTGCCACCACTCTCCTGCCATGATGGGCTATATGTGCAAACCATGAGCCAAAATATACTCTTCTTTTCTTAAGTTGCATTGGTGACATATTTTGTCACAGAACATGTAACCAATATCCAGCACATGTACATAACCAGAGGTCAATTTAAGTAAACAATGTGAAATTATCTGTTTGAAAATTTTAAGAATATCTCATTAGAAGCAATCCCTCCCATGTCTTCATCTTGAAAATCAAGTCTACTAACTGTGGCCAAATGACTTTGCTACTTACTCTATAAATGCTCTAGCAGCCTGAGTCTGTTATAGGACCTTAAGCATGCTGTGTGATTATTTAATCTACAAGTGAACACTATGTAATTACTGAGCTGCTGCACATTCCTAGAAATTCACTGCTTGTGAATTCACCACATTGTAGAATTTCTCTTTATCTCAACATCTTGCTATGTTAATCCAATCTCTCACCAATTTATTACTCATTACAAACACACATGTGACAGTTGTTGTATTGAGAAATTAAGAGTTAATTATTTTGCATACACTTCTCACAACATCCAGGGCTTCATAAATGCCTTTGGCTCTGATTCATTTTACAAAGTATCATCATGTAAAGTACACATAAGGCACATTGCTACAATTCAGTGCGAGGCTGTCACATAGACTACTTCTCTGCTATTTCTGTCTATAGATTATCCAATTGTCTGTCCTTGACAATAGGAAAGCTTTTAAGCCCCTCATACCCTGCTTGTGTGTGTTGGGTAGGTCTTCTTGGTACTTGCCTTGAAGCCACATTCAGTAGAAATCCATTGCTACAATGCATGAATATTGTTTAGGCATTTTTTTCCTGTGGAAAGACTATGGCCTTTTATTTTGTTGTTCTTAATGCACAAACAAACGTAGGAAGCACAGATTAGAATAAGCATCGGAGAAACAGGATTGTCAATCACACAGGCATGTTTTCTTCAATGGAACTAAATGAATGACATTTATTCACCTAGAATGTCAGAGTGAAAAGTTTTCAATCAACCTGGTGATTCTTTACTATTTTATTAGGAGCCAGCCTCCACCTGTATCCACCCGTCCCCCCATCATCCTGAGCATTGTTCAATCCCAAGTCCTTCGGTAAATAGAACACATCCCTATGAAAGTGATTTAAGGTTGTTGGCATCCTCCACCCACAGAATCTGCCCTTATGCTGTTCACAGTTTCTTCCTCAAAGCTCTAGTCCCGAGCTCTGCTTATCCACCAAGAGAACTCATTCTTAGCAAAGTTCACAAGTCACAAGTTCTACTTTGTTTAAATGTGTAAGAAAAATAAACTGTGTGATCAGTCCCTGCAGGACATGTTTCGCTGTCTGCAAAAGATGGTACTCTCTCAAGTTTCATTCTCTATCTCTTGTGGATTGTCTCTCCACAGGCTATGGACCTGTGGGGGTCTTGTGAAGAAACCCAGGAAACAAAGTACTCAAGAACCTATATTTTCAAGCCTGAGAAAACCGGTGTACTGTTCTTCTTTATTCATTTTTACTATACTGGATTTAGAGGGTATTTTTTTTAATTTTTTGTTTTATTTTGTTAAGTTTGTCTTTAGAAAAGTTGACACATTTCTGAGTAGTATATCTCACCCCAGTTCCCTATCATCCCTGTTAATACACCACCTCCCTTTATGAATATTTCTCTCCTCATATTATCCACTGAGATTAAACAGGACTTCCAGTGTCACCCCATGAGTTTGGAACTGTCTGTTGGAGCCTGGTGAGCTCAGCAGCTTGGAAGCAACTAAAGACAGCGGTTCACTTGTGAACAAGAAATCCTGGAAAGAAGCTATGACTGCAAAATGTGGTTTGAACTCTATCTGCAAAGGATGGTTGACTGAACAGAACTTGAGCGATGTGGAGCAGTTGGACTATTGTTGGTCTAGAGGCTAATTCCAATTTATATTGAGCTATCTTTAGCACCCCTCCTATTGGCCAATTGAACATGTGTGACTTAACTTTCTGAGAATAACAGAGATGAAAAAGTTTAGAATGAAATAACTTAATGAAATCTCAGTTTTCTACCGATCAAATGGCTAAAGATGCTGTCATAAATTGTCTAAGGCCAATCTCTGATATACCTACCAATGTACTTGAAAAGCAACTTGACTTAAGGCTTTTTTGGATGATTACTGGTAATAGTTTATGAAGTTACTTGCTGATTGGCATAAGGAGTTTAACTTAAAACTGTGTCCCAAACTTCTGGAATCCAGTTGTAGAAAGGGAGGAGGGATGAGCAAAGCAACTAAGACCATGCTGGAGAAACCTACAGAAACTGTTGACCTGACTTAGTGAGAACACAGAGACCCAGCACTGGACCAAAGCAAGCCTTCTGAATATGGATGCCAACAAGGAGGCCTGGTTAGTCTATGGGACCTCTAACAGTGGATCCAGTGTTTATCCATAGTGTACAAATGATCTTTGAGACCCCATTCCCTATAGAGGGTTACTGTTGCAGCCCAGATGCACAAAAGAGGGCCTAGGACCTCCCCCAAATCATGTGACAGACTTTGATTATCCCCCATGGAAGGCCTCACTATTCTTGAGGAGTTGGGGGGTAGAGAGGTCAGTGTGAGTAATGGGAGGGTAAGGAAATGGGGAATTAATATGAAAAATAAGATTGTTTCTAAAACAAATCAACAAATGAAAATACTGTGTTCCCAGACCATGACCTCTTTCATTTGGCTCCCAAATAAACTATCTCTTATCTTCTTGGAGGTAAAAACTGCCTTTGTGTGTCAACACTCTCCACTCAGAATATATCAATAGTCATTAATTAAAGGGCAAAGTCTAGGGTTGGGTGACAAATCAGTCTCTTGTGGGCCCAGTACAGGTGACTAGAGCTGTCATAAGCTAATAACTATAGTTTTATCCAATGTTGAGTATGGTGTTTTGTAGACCTATATCCTACCTGTTGGCTCTTACATACATCTAGTCTTCTAATATTCCCTGAGCATTGGAGAGGTACTGGGCAAATTTTATTTAGCACATTTCTAATCAAGGGTTTCATTTAATGAAACAGAAGAATCCTGACACATCTACATAGGAGAATTTTAATCAAAATCCCTATAAGTTTGTAAAAAAATAGAAAGCAGTATTCACCACAAATTTCTACTCCATGGCAGTTTGCATCATTCCTTTTTTGCTCACCTTACAAAATTATTTTCCATTTACAGAAACTATAAATTAGTTTCTCTTACATAAGATCATCAGCTATCTCGCTTTACAACACACACCATTAGCAACAAATGGCTTCACTGAATCTGAACACCTGCTGTTCTTCAAACATGTACCTTATGGAATCACCTGTGCAAAAGGGTCCTTCCAGAAAAAGGTCAGGAGGCTCTGCTTCTAAGAGCACAAGAATTTCCAAATATTGTGCTGGACATAATTCTGTCCATACTCAAATGTTAGACAACTTGGTGTCTGTCAAACTAACATTCTGCACCGGAGGGATATCTTCCCAAAAGAAATATGTTCTGGTTTCTGATACAAGACACATAATCCTCTTCTTAGCCGTGAAATGATACAGGAGTGTGCATAAAAATACATTTGTGTACAGAAGAGGAATTAGAAACAGAGACAGAGACAGATCTGCCATCACCAGCTGCACTCCCCAGTGGCTTTCAAGCACTTCAACTGTATATCCTCTGTGGCAAAGGTATGACTTCCTTTGCCGTATAGTATCTTTCCTCTCCTAGAGAGATGTGTGAGCTAACTGTTGTTTTTGTTTTGTTTTTAATCTTTTTATTTATTCCTTTCTGGTTTGTAGCTAGCTTACTTGTAATTATTTTCCAGACTGTACTAACCGCTGTTTTTCTTTACACATGGAGAATGTACCTTTGAATCTTTTCTCCAATTCATTGTACCAGGTTTTGACTGTTTGCCGTAGCAGCTCACAGGATATTTAAATGGTTTTACTACTTGACAATGACAAAAATTATTATTTTATCGGTTTTGAGAAGTTAATGTTTCTCTGGGTTGAGATGATAATTTCATTTTTGAAAGTGAATTCTGAAAACAAAACACACAGCTTAAAATAAGAACAAGTGGACCGGAGGTAAGAAAATACAGTTCAATAAATGATTTCAAATGTTAGCAAGTTAGTGTGATGGATTTAAATTCTACATTCCACTTACTACTCTACTTAAGGCAGAAATGCTTCCTTCAAATAATACAGTGATTGATGTTTTCTGTTTGATCATTTCTGTGTTTTCAGATGTATTTCACAGCAATATGCCTTTTAAAAGTGCGATATAAACTGTTCATCTTGTAAAATGATGCATGTGTATGTTTTCATGGCTGATCGTCAGTATTAGATAACCAATGTGCTCTTCCTGGAAAACAGTATTTATAACACTCTCAGAATTCCTTAGTTGCTTGTAGTTCTCTTGTTTAGTGTTGAGGCAACAAGGACATTCGCCTGACCACTTAGGCATTTCTATAGTTGTCCTTGTTCAGCTCATGATTATGCTATTATGTTGGTGAGAATGCATGAGTGTACCTTCCAACATTACTAGGAGACACAGTCTCCACTGCAAACTCATTGATTATCTGGTGCT
Organism: Mesocricetus auratus; assembly: GCF_017639785.1. Taxonomy (NCBI): domain Eukaryota; kingdom Metazoa; phylum Chordata; class Mammalia; order Rodentia; family Cricetidae; genus Mesocricetus; species Mesocricetus auratus. The sequence goes on along the minus strand of NW_024429207.1, from coordinate 3,987,249 downwards.
TACAGTCTTTCTCTGCCCTATTCTCCAATGTTTCCTGAGGCTTAGATGGAGGAGTGTTTCAAAGATAGAGCCCTTTGTTTATAGACACATAAACAGACAGAAAGACAGACAGACAGACAGACAGACAGACAGACACACACACACACACACACACACACACATTCCGTGGTTTGAATAGGAATGACCACAATCAACTCTGTGTTTAGATACTTGACTATACAGCTATATGGAGTGGCACTATTATGAGGTATAGCTTTGTTGAAGTAGGTGGGGCTTTGTTATGTCACTAAGGGGTGGGCGTTGAGGCCTCAAATACTCAAGCCAAGTCTAATGTGAATTTCACTTCCTGCTTTCTGTGAACCCAAATGTGAAACTCTCAGAAACTTATATAGCACCATGTCTGCATGCATGCCAACATGTTTCCTGATATAATGATAATGAACTAAACCTCTGAACTCCTTAAGCCAGTCCCAATTACATTTTTTCCTTTATAAGAGTTTCTGTGGTTAAGGTGTCTCTTCAGAGCAATAGAAACCATAACTAAGAAAGCATACATGTATTAAAATCTGGTAGAAATAAAGAGATCATGATTTAAAAGAGAATAAAGTGGTATATAGGAGGGTTTGGAGGAAGGAAAGAGAAAGAATGATGTAATTATATTATAATCCCTAAAATAAAATTCAAATGAGTGCTACATGTTCATACATGCATACAACTGATGGACAAGAGCGGTACATGATTCTTAGGTCTACTGGTTTCTTAAAAAATCTCATGCATTTATTAATTATGGCAAGCACATTAGGGTTATCCAATTTAATGTAAGACAAATTATATCCAGATGACTCATTTTATCACACAGAGAACATATACAATATTGTTGCCTACTTTGAATATGTTTTAGAAGACACAAGCAGCTGAGTGTGCATTAGAAACAAAAGAAATGAGTTAATAATTCAAGAGCTCAGTGACTACCCAGCATCTGGAGTTCAGTGATGCCTGTTTAGAGGAAGGCTATTCATCAAAAAGGTAGATTATTATTCATTTTGTAATATTTATATTTTAGTGGATAAGATTTATATTTCAATATTTCCACAGTAAGTATATGCCAATTATAAAAGGTACCTTTTTTTAAACTGTAGAAATATCTAGGTGATTCTCAGAAAATATATATTTGATTTTTCTGGTTAGAAGGGGGTAAAAGCATTATTAATTAAGAAAGAACACTTTAGGTCAGAATCAGAGTGGCTATACTACTGTGTACATGTATATTTTTTCCTTTCTGTAGCTCTGAAAAGAAAAATGTATAGTTTATTAGGAAACACAGACATTATTTTTATAGGTCCATTTCTAAGTTCTCATTGCATCATAAAGACTTTACCCGATAATATCTGATCAATCTAGTATTTGCTAATCAGAGATGAATGAGTAGGCAGATGAATGAATGGATGGATACTTTACTTAAAACAAATGTTATCCCTCTAATTTGTATTAACATGGATTTCCTTTAATTATAAAGAATCATTATTGATCACAGCAGACACTGATTTAAATAGATGCAATATTAAAATTCTAAGGTGATGGAAACGTTGAAAATTTTATGTGTCTCAATTTTCTACTGGCTATATAGTAATGAGGGTTTTTTCATTTCTAAATATTTTGTGTTGCTTAAACATTTGTGGTTATGTTGTTCAATTCGAAGCTTTATTAGTCAATGTAAAAGCTCATTTATCTTAGGTGGATTATGGCATTCTTATAATATCACACTTGCTAAAATATGTTAGTTTTATTTTGCCTATAATACATAGTGGCCATTAAAGAGGTCAATGGGGATCTATGAGGAATTAGAAATGATTATATATTATATTGTTTGGTATATATTTTCAACATTGTGCTTCTATTTCAGTTTTTGCATATATTAAAAGAGGAATATTTCCTTAGAGAATTGATATTAACATTTGTTGTAACATGAAAGAAAGCTTGTAACAAGAAGAACATGGAAGAAAGGATGTGAAAAAGGAAAAATTAGGGACAAGGGCATAATCAACTCAAAAGAAGAAAGTAACTCCTCTAGCAAGGGAAGAACATACTGAAATTAAAAAGATTATGCACATTATGCTGCCTCCCCATAATATTAAGGGAATAGATCTGCCTTTGATGTCTGATCTTTGATATCAAGTCAATACCCAAAATTAAAATCAAGCATTGAGACTTAATGAGTTTAATACCCGATTGTGGTTTGGATGACAGAGTATTCTATGTTTTAAGGCAGAAGTGTGGGCTAAAGGGCATCACAGCTTGCGTATCTAAAGGTAAAAGTAGAGGATTTTCAAAATCTGTTAATTCTAAGTTAATCAGTAGTGAGCATTTTAAAGTGAAACATGAATTATGCTAAGTCAAATTGATTTTAAATATATAAAATGTTGGCCCTTAGCCAGATGCCCCTGAATATGAGGAAGGGCAGAAAGAAAATACTTGAGCTAATTAAAAAGATGCTCAATAACAAGATGTACTTTTGAGATATAAATATGCTGGAGGTGAAAAGTGATCGATATTAATTGTAAGAGAGCAATGAATAAAATGCACAGGAAACCCTGAAATGAAATTCCACAGGAATGGCATGACCTAACATAAGCTACAGAAAATTGAAGTGAACACAACAGAAGAAAAGGTTCAAGGAAGCCATGGTTAAAGATGAAAGGTAAATTGCTTAGAATATGAAGACAAATAATTAGGTCCCTGACAGAGATAATGCCTCTGTAATGAGGCCTCTGAGAAATCTAGAGGAAATAGTGAAAATAGATATGGGAAATTCACTAATTGAATTACTATTCCATGTCAGTTTTGACTTCAGTGAGAAAAGTGATTGTCACATAAATCCTATGATGGGATTACAAAAAACAGATGATCAGATACATCTTTCGCATTACAGGAGGTAACTGTGCTATTTATAATTGATGGAACATATTAAACAATGCAGCTAGTTTTCATTCCATTTACTAGAGCTGAAAATTGTGCAGAGTGAAGGGATTCTTGAGTGTGTGAGGTACTGAGTATATGTGTGTTATTGATATGGGCACAGCTGTGTCAAGGACCCTAGCCACAAATCCAGAGGAAAATGGCAAAGTCTTACCTTCTGGTCCATGTGTGGATGCTGATAGTGTGCTCACAAATCATCTACAATAACTTTTTCCTTCTAGATATATATGTCCTGAAGATACTGCTCCTACTGAGATTAGCTAAAACTGCCTCCTTGATTCAGCTACATACCATAAACTATGCCTTCTTGTTTATCTTTATGCAATAATCCTGATGACTTACTCAGCTGTGTGCAATAACTCTGCCTCTTTGTATAAAAAAAACATGCTGAGTTTCCCAAGAGTGGCCTCTTTTCCAGCTAAGAGTCTGTCTTCTGAACCACAGATGTTTTATCTCTCTTTGTGGCTTTAATTTTCTCATTTGTTCTCCTCCATAGTCAGGTCAAAGACTCCTAAGCCAGGTGAAGGACATGACAGAAGATAGCATCTTTAAATTTTGGTCCCTTTAGAGCATCGTAACATGATTAAGTCCAGCAATCCAGGAAAACCAGCTATAGATCTAAGCACATTCTTTGTCTGTATATGAATGTTGGAGAATATGCCACAGAGAAGTTTGATGTCAGAGGGAAGGATAACAGCAGTGAATCATTCTGCTGCTGAGGTCCTCAATGTGAGGCTTCATTTGGGGCAATGGATCTCAGAAATCTTCCCTAGCTGAGAATGAATTGTGAGAACCAAGGTTACAATAGCTGATGATTCTTGTGGGCCACCCTATAGGAAGTGACTCTTTTCTTCCTTTTTCACAGCTCCACTTATCTGCAACACTGATCTCACTTCCTCTACTTTACTGGTCCAGAAGTGAAAGTTACAACAAGACATGAAGGAGGGAGGGTTGAAAGGCAGGCTCATGAGGCTTTAAACCAGTGGCTCTCAACTTTCCTAATGCTGTGACCCATAAATATAGTTCCTCCTGTTGCGGTGAATCCCAACCATAAAATTATTTCTTTGTTCCTTCGTAATTGTAATTTTTCTATCGTTATGAATTGCAATGTAAATATACGATGTGCTGTATATCTGATATGTTACCCGCAAGTGGTCTCGAACTATAGGATGAGAACCACTTTTAAGCCTGGGGACATATGCCCCCTCAAGAACATTTCTCAAAGAAATAATCAAATACCAGCTGAAATTAAGGTAAGGTAACAGACAATTTAACTATAAATGAATCCAGAAGGTAAATGGACTATAATTCTTTTCTTTAAAGCATTCTTCTTCCCAAACCCAGGCTCTAAAAGGCATGTTTGTGAATTGACTCACTTTATATTACAATATTAAGTTATTCATTTATGATTTAAAATTGCTCACATCAGCGTTTATGTTTTAAGAGCTTTGTCATTTCCATGACTTTATTTTCTGTACTTATAATAATATCTAATGAACATCATCTTTCCCTTTTCTCATATAAAATTCTCTTGTGTTTATTGTGTGGGTGGCAACCAGATGTAAACAACAAGTATCTTCTTCACTTGTTCTGAATCTTATTTTTAAAACTCAGGGTCTTTCATGGAAACTGAATCTCACTGTGTCTGCTTCATTGGCTGGCCAGCAAAGCTCAGGGATCCTATTATGTCCACTTCCTGGGTGCCACAAAAGGATATGGCATGTGTGCTGGGGATCAAACCTAGAACCTCATGTATTAACACCTATAGAAGAAATTTTATTTGATTATAGCTTTTGCTATTGTATTTTATTTTAATACACTAAAGTGTATCAAAGGGCTATGAAATATTATGTTGGGTGTGATGGCATAGTTCCAGCATTCTGGAGGTACAGGTAGAAGATTCCAGTATCCTAGATCAGCATGGCCTACTGTAAACCTATATTAAGGATAAATGAAAACCAGAGGAAAAGAAAGGAATTCAGGGGGTATCTTAATTTAGCTTCTATTACTGTGATATATAACACAAGCAAATTTGGGGAGAAAGGATGGCTTTCAGGTTACTAGTTATAGTCCATCATTGAGAGAAGTCAGATCAGGAACTAAAGCAGGAACCTGGAGGCAGGAACTGATGCAAGAATCACAAAATATATGTTTAGTGGCTTTAACCTCAGGACTTAGTCCGATTGCACTCTTTATACACGCCATGTTGTAGTTTGACTAGGAATGACTCCCATAAACTCATATGTTTGAAAGCTTGGTCATTGGAGAGTGGAATTACTTGACAGGGTTTAGGAAGCATGGCCTTGTTAGAGCACTGATGACCTTTTTGGAGGAAGTGTGTCACTGGGGGTTGACTTGGGAACCTTAACTGCTCAAACCAGGTCCATTGTCTCTCTTCTTCCTTATGCCTGAGATTGTGGATATGTAAATCTCAGCTACCTCTTTAGGTAGGTGTCTGCCTGTGTGCCATCATGCTTCTGGCCATGGTAAAAATGAACTAAAACTTATGAAACTGTAATCCAGCACCAAGGAAATGGATTCTTTTATTAGAGTTGCCATTGTCATGGTGTCTCTTAACATCAATAGAACATTGAACAAGTCAGAAATTGCTACCAGAAATGGATTATAGGCTGACCATGTTGCTTGTTAGCTAAGTGTAGATTTTGGGACCTTGAATTAGCAAAGAAGTTAAATGCTGGAAATGAGAATTGATGAACTATGATAGTAGAAGCATGGAAGACAGAAATGTTGAGAGCAAGGAAGATTACAAAGGTCCAGTACAAAGAGGTTTTAGAGGCAAAGAATATTAATAAGTGACCTAAAGACTGTTCTTGTGATATTTGTGGTCAGAATGTGGCTACTTTCTGACCTTGTCTAAAAATTCTGCTTAAGGATAAATTGAAGAGTTTTGGATTAAAAGGGCAGAGGACATTTCAAGACAGCCTATTATTGACCGTGTTGCTAGGCCATTAGTACCCATACTTTTAAGAATCCATAATGAAAATGGGCAACCTAAGCAAGGAAAAATACAAAAGGTACATTTTGAGAATAAAAGGAACACCAAGAAGTGTAGTGAGCTATTCCAATACTCAAGGAGATAAAAAGTTTAAAGTTAAGCCTGATCTAAAATGGAATAGAGAAAGTAGTGACCTCAGGTCAAGACTAAACCCAACTGATATTACAACTTGTGAAAGGAAATAAAGAAAAGCTTAGGGTAGTGGCAGTAGCACATGACTTTAATTCCACAACTCTGGAGGCAGAGGCAGCTATATCTATTATTTCAAGGCCAATCAAATCTACTGAGTTTTAGGACAGACAATTTAAGTAGTGAATGAAACCATCAAAAGCAGAAAACTGGTGAACCAGGGAGCCATATCCCAGGCCCACCAAGCAGAAAAACTTGGCAGCTTTGGCCACATTGCATTGGCTTCAGAGTAAAAGGTCAAAATAAAATTTAAAAATAAAATTTTTACTGAATTTCCTTCCATGGCTAAGGAAAGTCACTGATGCCAGACATGGATCAGACATGTCCCTGCAGATAGGTTCAGAGAGGCCTTCTCTTGAAGCTATAAAGGTGAAGCTTAGCTTGTCTTGCAAAGTCCAAGACGTTGGAGATCCCAGAGCCATACAATACCTTCAATATAAGCTGCAGGACGGAGTGTGGAACCAGGTCCAGAAAGAGAAATATATTACAATCAACAATGCTGAATGGAGTTGGAGCTCTGAAATGCCATTTGACATCAAATATGGAGATGTAGAGTTTAGAGTTTGCTGGGTGGTTTTAGAATATATATATATATATATATATATATGTGTGTGTGTGTGTGTGTGTGTGTGTGTGTGTGTGTGTGTGTATGTGTGTGCATAGGGGACTATAATTAAGAGATTTCTAATTGTCTATGAGACTCAGAAGAGACTTTAGACTTTAAACTTTGTTGAGACTTATATTGACTATGGAGACCTTTAAAGTCATACTGAATGAATTTTTACATTATGATGTAGCTACAAGCCTATGATGGACACTGTGTAAAATGCAGTAGTTTGAATAACTATGGCTCTCATATATATTTGAATGCTTGTTCATTAGGGAGTAAGGACACTAGATAGGGATTTTGGGGTGTGGCCTTGTTTGACTGAGTGTGGTCTTATTGGAGGAAGTGTGTCACTGGAAGTGGGCTTTGGGGTTTTAAGTGCTCAAGCTAAACCCAATCTCTCTATCCCTCCCTCCCTACATCTTCTCTATCTATCTTTCTTCTTTATATCTCCAAATCTGGATGTAGAACACTCAGCTACTCTCAAGCACCATGTCTGCCTTCATGCCACCATTATTTCTGCCATGGCAATAATGATCTAAACCTTGGAAACTTTAAACCCCAAGTAGATGTTTTCTTTATAAGTGTCATTGAGGTAATGGTGCCATTTCACAGCAATAGGACATTGACAAACACACCCAGGATAACCTGCCACTGATGGCACTTGGCCATCCATGGCGTGCTTGGCCATTCTACAAAATTTATCAGTCAAGAAATTCCCCACAGACCTACCCATAAGCTGCTTCAGTATGATATGGCATTTTCTCATTTGAGTTTTTTTTCTTCTCAGAAGACCACAGACAGAAATTACCAACCAACACTGTTTTTTTTTTCAAAATAAATGCAAAATTTAATGAAAACAAATGAGTACAAAGTGGGAGGAAAGGAACAGAAACAAGTCGATGGATAGAGGAGTAAATGGATTAACAACTGAAGTGGTTTTAGAAATGCATGGTAACATAACAGACAAGCAAATAGGCTTTCCTGGGTCTCTTACCCAGTATGAGCCCCAGACAAGGGGAGTACACACACACACACACACACACACACACACACACACACACATACAGGGTCAGTGTGCACACAATCACAAAATGCCTGGATTCAGGCCACCCAGTATGAGGGAGAACACACTTCTTGGTTGGCCTGGGATACATCTGCTTGATGGCTGTTGACTTGGGTTTCTTTTCTTAGTGCTGGGGAGAAAACTTAGTTCCCAGTCATGCTAGGCAAGTTCTCTAGCAATGAGTCACATGCCCAGCATTTTTAAAAAAATTGACACACTAAGTGGCCCAAGTTGGCTTTGAACTTTTGATTCTCTTGCCTCAGCCTCCTGAGGGCCTAGGGATTTGGCATGATTACTAACAATCTTTTTTCTATCAAAAATCCAGGTTTGAACCACAATTTACATGGTGATTATACTACAACACAAAATGACTAAAGGAAAACGTAACAGCAAATGTCAACATGATCCTATGACAGTCCCCATGAAGCCAACAAATGACAGGGAAGAAAGAGTAAATCACAGGTGTACATGGGGGTCACATCTCCAAAGGGGCAAGCTTCCCGTTTTTCTTGCACATCAAGGATTAACTTAACCTCAGCTACAGATAACTAAATTCTACACAGCAGGAGAAAAGCTTGCCATGGCTGACCGGATCCATGGGGGGGGCAACTTAGACCCTAGAAAGTACAAGTCAGGTCTCCCCAGGGAGGCCAAAAGGTGGGCACTGAACGTAACAGCCTTCCAGTATGCCCACGTTGTGGCTGGTGAGCTGCAGGAGATAACGGTAGAATTTGCAGGCCCCAGAGTCCAGCATGGAGCCAGCAATCCTATTTTATACAACCAGTAGACCTGTTGGGTTATCCTAATCTCTAAATATATTGGCTAGGAGAGGCCGCTCTGAAGGTCAGGTGTGGACCTGAGTGAATACACCTCCAGATACACAGTTTCCCTAAGAGGAGCCACTGGCCTGCAGCTCACCTCTGCCTCAGACACCAAAGCCCCACATCAGTTCAGCCATGACCAGAGGCAGACGAGCTGTGAAGCTCTCAAGGCTTCCAAGGCCTAGACTGAATTTTATATTCTTTTGCTTAAAACAGTCTTGGTAAATAGTTGAGTCCAGCCTGGCAGCCAGGATCCACCCTGGACATGGAGGATTTTTCCTCAGAGCATCAACAAACACTATTCTGCTGTGTGTGGCCTCTCACAGGTCCAAGCAGCCTAAGTGGACTCACAATAACCTTCCCCTTCAGCTCACTCTGGATGGACCATCATCTTAGAAAGACAGAAGAAGCCAGACTGGTCCTGGACGAACAGAAGCAGGCCTGGCGGAAAGGGGGAAATGGCAGTGGGAGGGAAATGGGGGTGTAAAATCAGTGTGGCCCCCTCGGGTTCTCACTGGGTCATCAGCTCCTCAGGATGAAGTCTATCTTTCTGGGGAGCCTGGTGTCCAGCCTTGTCCTGCACCAACACTAAGGACATTAGTTTTCACCCATTTTCAACTCTGACGCTTGCAAACCATCGGGAGCAGAGCAGACTAGATTTTGTCAGTACTTTTCTTGTTTTTATTTTTGAGACACGGTCTCACGTAAGCCAAGCTGGCCTCTCCCTCACTATGTAACTCAGGCCAGTCTCTGGCTTCCTACCTCACTATGTGACTGAGGCCAGTCTCTGGCTTCCTACTTCCCAAGCACTGGCGTTACAGGCCTGCACCATCACACCTGGAAGAGACTTTTAAGTGTCTACCTGGAAACTATAGCTGGAGGGGAAGCTCTTAGCCACTAGGCTTTTGTTTTGTTTTGTTTTTTCTTCTTCCTACCCCCATCTCAAATTGCCCTAATACTTTGGACACCTTTATTTCCTTGCCTCAGCCAGGAAAGAAGTAACAATGACCTTGACATGACAGCCTTCTCCCCACTGAGCACACTGTCGGGAGCAGGCAGCTTATTTGGAGTCAAACACTTAACACACACGCACTTGGTCCCTGTCACCGGTAGCACCTCTAGGGCAGAGAGAGACAAGGGCTTTGGGCTGCTGTTCCATTTACATTCACAGTAAAAAGGCTGGGCGTGGCCTTGTTCGGGGTCCACTTCAGTCTGTAAAGAAGTCCCAAACACTGCCAGAATAGGAACTTTATTTCCCACCTCTCCCTATTTGTCATAGGGGTGCTTTCTATGTCAGAAGGTTTAGAAGTCTTTTTAGTTAAAAAAAAAAAAAAGATCAGGTAATCTGTGTCACTTATGAAAATAATGGGAAAGATAGATATTTTTGTCTTTACACTGGTGCCAAATAAAAATTAAAAGTGTTTCAAAGTTATTAAAATTAAGCTCTAGGTTAGAAAAATTAAAATGAAGGGGAAACAGGCCAATTCTGCAGCATGTATATACCAGACCACAGGCCACGCCTAGGCACCACATGAGTCGCTGGCTTGACGATGAACAATCAGGCCAGCATCACTGGCTGGGGCCATCTCTAGACTGGCACATAACTGCTCCGTCAAGGGATAGTGACACTGTAAATGGAAGACCAGCCACCGGCTCTGGAAAAAATAAACCTTGTCAGTTTCGGATTCCAGCATTCATGGCTTTGACACGCTTGCATAGAGAGGGAAAGCTGGCCAGGCCCAGGCAGCCTGGAGCCAGCAGGTAGGGACAAGGCAATGCTGTAAACACTGGAGTCTATACCGGCTCCCAGTCCATCCTCACACCATGTTATGGGAGAAGGGTCACAAGGTGTAACTCAAGCAACTTAACACATGAAAGTCTAAAGTCCGCTCTTGACATGTAAGTCTGTGCGTGCTTTAATTCTTCTTGTCCTTGTCTTTCCGCAAGGGCAGCTGGGAAGTGGCGTGCAAGGCCTGGGACTGCAGGGCCTCCATGGCCGCCTTCCTGCAGTTGAAGGCGTTGGTCTCCTCCTCCAGCTCCCTGCGCTTCTCCTCCACCTTGCGCTTCTCCTCCTGGTGGATTCGCTTCAGGTGCTCAAACTTCTCGTGGAGCTCCCGTGCCTTCTCCTTCAACTCTAGCTCTGTCTCCTTCACTTTGTTGACGAACATCTGCCTCATCTCTTCCTCCTTCCTCTGTAGCTCGCTCAGGAACTCCTTCCTCTTGGCCTCGTACGTTTCTTGGAGGCTGAAGGGCTGGCTGTCGCCGTCACTGTCCTGGAAGCCCATCTCTTCCAACTTGCAGCGTCGGTAGAGCTCGTAGTGTCGACTGTGAGTCTGCTCCCGCAGGTCCTCCATGTTCACCCGAATCAACATCTCCCGCAGCTTCACGAAGTCGCAGTGATTCTCATTCTCCACCTGCACCACTCCCCAAGGGTACTGCCGTGCTCGAACCAGCTTGTTGCCCACCTTCACCTCCTCTGTGCTGCCCACCACAGCAAAAGGCAGGTGTGCATTCATGACTGCATTGATCTCTGCAACAGCCTCGTCGTCCGTGGGAAACTGGTAGATCTGCACTCCATTGCTGACCAGCTCACCCATGATCTTGATCTTGAACTTGTGGAGCTCGCTCTTGGAGATGGTGTCAGCCTTGGCAATGATGGGAATTATGTTCACCTTGCTATCTAGTTTCTTCATGGTCACTAGATCCAAGGACTTCAGGGAGTGCCCGGTGGGAGTGATAAAGTAGAGGCAAACATGGATTCTCGTGTCATGGTAGTCAAAGAGGGAACGGCGGATCTTCAATTCTTCCTGTAGGTAGTTTTCAAACTGCGCGTCGATGTAGTCAACTATGGGCCTGTAACTGTCATCCTTATTGATCTGGTCCCCAAAGCCCACAGCATCCACGATGGTCAGTTTGAGATGAACGTTACTCTCTTGGAGGTCATAGGTCTGAGGCCGCAGGTGTACACTCTCCTCATGATGACTGGCTTCCTCCGTCTCAAAGGTCATGTTGAAGAGAGTGTTCATTAGTGTGGACTTGCCGATCCCAGTCTCCCCCACACAAAGAATATTGAAGCTGAAACCCTGTGTGACTGACTTGCTGACCAGCTGATCAGGGAGGCTGTCAAACCCCACATGGCCGCCCAGGGACAGGCTCCGAAGCTCAGGCTCTGCGTTCGAGATGCGTTCCAGGTCGGTGGCCGCCATGGCGAGCTGCGCACCGGGCGGGCGGGCTACGGGGAGCGCCTGGGCCGCGGCGGGGATGAGCCGGTTGCGGGACGCGCTCCGCCCCCAACACTGGTTTTTGTAATAAAGTAAACACAAGTGAAACTGAAGCACCAAAATTGTATCAGATAATATTTACTACGGTTATATAAGAATGAAGTTAGTAATTTACTGAAGTAATATATGTGTTCAGTGTTGTGGCAAAAAAGACACATGACAATTGTAGATTTTATCATAGTAAGTAAGCAGTTCTATTTTTCTCTTTGTTGGATTTAAACGTGTGAGATCAATTCCAACATTTTCTTCTTTCTTATGCTTAAGTTTTACTACAGAGATGTTTGGTTATTCATTTGCAAGACATTTGAAAGTTGGCATTACTTAGAATTTGATAAACAACAATTGAGCAGGTTTTGTTGTTTACTCTCATAATCAAAATGAAATTGACAACCGAGCTTCAAAAATGACATATGGCCCTGTTTGTCAGCTTGATGTCTTACAGCAGGTTTTATCATTCAACAAAGAGCCTGGAAGTCTAAAGAAAGATAAAGAGCCATACTTTTTCTTTTATTTTTTATTGACTATGTATTGTATCTTGGAGTATATTCAGCTTCAATAAATCAATTATCATTATTCTCTTTGACACAAAATGCAATACAATGAAATAATATAGTCATTTTGGCACATGTACTATATCATCCAAAGTGATTCACAAATTAAAAAAAAATCAAACCTGTTTTTAAATGTAATTAAAATCCAAATGCGCATTGCACATTTATAAAACCTGCTAATATGTTCACTGCAAACTTTGGATTCTAAAGATTTTGATTAGAGCTGACCCAGATGCTTGCCCTTAGATGCCTTGCATAGATCACTTCAATTCAAAGTTCCCACAATGATAATGATAGTTTCGTTATTGATGTTCTCAGTGTTGAACACTACTACAATATTTTTTAATGTTCACTTTAGAAATAATCTAAACTGGTCATGCTTCCATCACACCTGAAGTTGTGTCCTCCAAGAAGGACCCCTTTTGGACATACATTATTGAGACTTACAAAAGCTGGTAAAGTATTACCTTAAATCTTACACTTTCACAATAGATTCTATCAGAGTTTTAGCTTTAAAAACTAATTCAGTCAGCTGACAGAATGGGAAAAGATGTTCACCAACTCCACATATGACAGAGTGCTGATTTCCAACATATACAATGAACTCAGGAAGCTAGCCACCCAAACACTGAACAATCCAATTAAAAAATGGCATGCAGAACTAAATAGAGAATTCTCAGTAGATGAATCTAGAATGGCTAAAAGACACTTAAGTGCTCAACATCCTTAGAAATCAGGGAAATACAACTCAAAACAATACCATCTTACACTGGCCAGAATGACTAAAATCAGAAACACCAATGACAGCCTATGATAGAGAGGATGTGGAGAAAGAAGGATGCTCCTTCATTGCTGGTAGGAGTTTAAACTTGGATGACCACTCTGGATCTCAGTATGGCGGTTTCTCAGGAAAGTGGAACCAGTCTACCTGAAGATCCAGCAATTCGTCTCCTAGGCATATACCAAAAGAATGTGCATATACCCAAAGAATGCACATTCATGCAACAAGGACATATATTCAACTCTGTTCATAGGAGCAATGTTTGCAATAGCCAGAATCTGGAAGCAACCTAGATGCCCTTAAACTGAAAAATGGATGGAGAAAATATGGTGCATTTACACAATGGAGTACTACTCAGCAGAAACAAACAATGGAATCTTGAAATTCACAGGCAAATGTATGAAACTAGAAGAAACCATCCCGAGTGAGGTAACCCAGTCACAAAAAGACAAACATGGTATGTACTCACTCATATGTGGATTTTAGGCATAGAGAAAAGGATTGCCAGCCTATAATCCACACTGCCTGAAGAGCTAGAAAACAAGGAGGACCCCAAGAAAAAACTCATGGTACCCCAAAGAAGGGAAGGGAGTCAAGAATCCCCGAGCAAATTGGAAGCACGGGGGGGGGGGATGGAAAGTAGGGAAGGGGTGAAGGGGGAAGGAGAACAGGGGAACTGAGACAGGGGAGGAAAAGGGGCGGGCAAGAAAGGAGATGCCTTGATAATGGGTGCCAGTACAGGTTTGGAGAGAGGTCTGTCACAGAGGAAACAGTAGATGATCCACATAGATAACCCCAACTAAGAATCTAGGCAGTGGTGGAGAGGCTGCCTTTGATGCCCTTCCCCTATAATGAGATTGCTGACTACCTTGGTTACCATTCCAAGAGACTTGACCCAGTAGCCGACCAAAGCAGAAACGGGCACCCACAACTGAGCCACACTCCTAGAATCCATTTGTGGAGAGGGAGGAGAGGTTACCAAATGAACTAAGGTGGAACTGAATATTCCCTCAGAAATTGTTGACCTGAGCTAATGAGAGCACACAGACCCTAGTCTTAAAGCTGTGGGAACCAGCATTGGACCAAACCAAGCCCTCTGAATGTGGGTGTCAGCTAGGAGGCCAAGGCAATATATGTCACTTCTAACAGTGGAGCCACGGTTTATTCCTATGTTACCAATGGACTTTGGGAGCCCTTTCCCTATGCAGGGATACTATTGCAGTCCAGATACAGAAAGGAGGGCCTGGGCCTTTCCCCAAATGGTGGGATCGACTTTTATGATCCCTTCTGGAGGGTCTCACTATCCCTGTGGCATGGGTGATGGGTGAGTTGGGGAGTCAGTGGGAGCATGAGAGGGCAAGGGAATGGGAGGATGGATATAAGAATGTTTCTAAAAATAATAAAAAACTATTATGAATATTAAAAAAGTAACTAAGTCAATGCCAGCAACTGCCCCCTTCTGGTGAGCAGGCATGTTTATTCTGCTCAGTGTTCACTGTAATTTTTATGAAGACAGTAGGCAGTTTTTGATCCAAATGAGAAAGCAACATTAATGATTCCACTCTTTCTGTTTCATCAGAAATACCATTGCAGTCTCTGTTGGTACAGTTGATTTTCAGCTTCAGGGATAGTTCTTATTCTGCCTTCAAACCTCAGCAATGTAGAACATGTGCTATCAAAGTACGTGATTTTATTTTATTCTATTTCTTTCTGCCTTACTTGTCTCTTTCTCCTTTATCATTTCCTTGCATCCCTTCCCTTTCCCTCTCTTCCTCCTTCTTTCCCTCCCTCCCTCCTTCCTTCCTTCCTTCCTTCCTTCTTCATTCCATGCTTCTTTTGTGGCTGTCTTCTTTTTTTCTGTTTGTTGTATTATTTTCTGTAATGAATGTGGCCTATCTTAAAGGACTTTCAAATGGCACTTCAGAACAAAGACATAAAGAGGGGATTGTAGTTGCAATTCCTCTATTCTTCAAATAATCTTTTCTTGTATTTGAATTTGGTAAACTATTTTTGTTGCTATTTATATGCTAGGATTTCATTATGCTAACATGTTAAAGGTTTAGCAGAAACACTGCATATTGTTTTATGATGACCTCTCTATATGTATGCTTTGATTTTTTCGTATGTTGAGTCCCAGTATAGAGACCACTCTGTCACTTTCTGGAGTAATACCTAAGTGTGAACAAATGTAGATAATCAGAGCATTACCTGTATGATTGACCTTGAAAAATATGTAGGAGAGGCTTAGAGAAAATTGTTAAAGGTCTAACACAATTTGCACTGGAGAGATTATTTATGAAATTAGATATATTCATAGACATATTTAAAACATATATGCACATGCACACTCAGAGATGCATATGGAGAGTACCAAATTATAATATGAATAATTTATTTGATGCTTCATGGCTATTGATTTCATACAGGATTAAATTTCAGAAATAATTTGCCTTTAAAATTAACTTTTCACAACAACCTTGGCAAGGTCTAAGAAATGAGTAGGATTAATAGATTAAATGCTATTGCAGGAAACAACCTATGGATACTTAGAAATTTGCCATATGTTTAAAATGCATGGAAGACCTTGAAAGAGGATTTTACAGTGAGGACCTCAAGCAGAAAACACTTAGATATTGAAAGAATTAACATGTGCTATTTAATATGAACCTTGTCAAAACAATGTCTAACACCATTCCATCTACTTTGCTAAATTAGTGTCAATGGTGATTTTTTAAGTAGTATTAATCAACTAATATCAAGAAAGGGAGTTATAGTGACCCAAAGTCCCAACTGGACTTAATGCATGAGTAATATATGCTACCTTCCAAATATTTATCTAATTGTTTGGTATTGCAATTAAAAGTAAATACAACTAAATAAAAATATGTTTGCTCACAATTTATAATATCATGCATTTCCATATCATGCTTGATTTAAAAACTGAAATGCACTACATCAAGCAGCTACTAATAAACACCTAGTTTTTCTCAATTTTGCCAAAGAGTGGAATGATAATATTATTGTACAGTCTCTTATACTTTTGAAATAAGAGAATTGTCCATTTAACTGATAATGGTTTTATGCACTCACTTTTGCATATTATCACACTTTATACACACATATACTCAAAACAGAACAAAACAAAAATAGTGCAATTGCAGTAGTACAATGGGGTTCTAATACTCTACTAAAATAAGTCATAAACTGCTTTTTAAAAGGGCTCCACATATTTTAGTTTTAATATTACAAGTGGTTTCTGCATTCATTTCACTATAGAGCTCAGATAGAATAACTGCAATTACTATCAGACCACTTGCTTTGTAAAGGAATCACCAAGGTAAGGATGTTGCTCATTTAGTAATAACCTAGTACTAGATTCACTCTAAAGCACTGGTTTTCCAATACTACCTGTAGAAAGCTCAAATATGAGAGGGCTTATATAGCCTATGATATTAAGAGAGATCGTATAAGATGTGTGGATTAACAGTAGTTTCTGAATTAGCTGAGTGTAGTTTTGATGGCATGTTTTATTTTAACATGAACTCAGTATTTGCTTGAGTGAATTCATGCAAGCATTTGTTGAGAGATAGTTAAAATGTAAAGCTTATCTTGCAGTATATAAGCTGATAGTTTGAGTATATCATTAAACTAATATAAGAAATATTAACTATTTAGGCTTCTGGAATGTAATATTCTCCTTAGAGGGACACCTACCAGATTCACAATCATTGTGGACTTATGAGAATAATAAGATTCCTCCCTGAAATTATATGAGCAGTAAAAAATAATTTCTAGAATAGAAGAGACTCTTTAGTGGATTAGCTTCCTAGTGATTCATTTTTTAGGAGTCATCACCCATGATGTGGCAGAGATGTTTTGGGATACAGTTGCCAGAGTCTCTTAAGCTTGTCTAAGTAACAATTCATTCTTCTTCTATAAGCTACTGCAATAGACTATTTATTAAGCTAGCTAGATTCGGTCTTCTGGTCTGTATAGGCACTTCAATGAATTCCAGGAAAAATAGCACTATAGTTGTAACAGAGCCACCGTCTTTGGGAGGCCTCCAGACATTAACACAACTGATTCTGATGGAGGCACCATTCTGGCCATAAATCTCAGCATGAAGATAGCACAACTTGCCAAAAAAGAAAACAACACCTAATCTGTCAAAGTCCATAGTTAGGGAAAACTATCTGGGTGCACTAACCTTGCTAATTAGTTTCTGTAGTGCCCCAGCTACTGGCTAATTGTTTTTGTTAACTGAAGTATGTCAGTAAAAAAGGACTCTCTCTCTCTCTCTCTCTCTCTCTCTCTCTCTCTCTCTCTCTCTCTGTGTGTGTGTGTGTGTGTGTGTGTGTGTGTTTGTATTTAAAAGCTCATCCTAAGAAAGGCATGAGGCTAGGATCCAGTATACCAAGTATAGTTGCTGACAGGTTAATAAAACTTTCTATTGGCTTAAACCCATGCCCAGAAAGTCTTCTTTGGTGTATGCCCCTCAGCATAATCACTTAAAACTAGAATTTTAATTCAATCAATCTCACTTCATCCAGGAGTACAGTTTGATGAAACTTGTACTAGCTAAACTTAGGTTCCAAAGTAGGCAAATGAAAACAATCATTGTGAGGCTTTGGGAAGTATCTTAATATGTGTGAGCCTTGGTTTCCATAAGAATTAAGCATTTACACTAGTTTGTAAGTATTTTAATGATTACTAAATCTGATCAATATAAGTCAATAGATTTCATACCTATCATTAATTCAGAAACAGGTGAATATGAAGCAATGAACATGCTTTACAACCAGTCCTTTTCTCTTATAATATGTCTAGCACTGCAAAGTTAATAGAAATCTGCACACAATTGAATGGAGAATAAAGGAATGTTGACTACTAGATATTTGAAAACTTTTAGAAGCAGAGGTAAAACAGACATTAATGTTGAGATTCAAAAAAGCAAGAACAAAAATACGATTGTAACAGGAATGGTGAAAGAGCTCTGACTTGAACTTAGAAATTTGGATGAGACTGATGACCATTGATTTCATGAATATTTAAACATATAGCCATTCTCTTCACTGCTACCCTTAAATATTATTGTCATAACCAAAATGATCATATTTCTCTCCAGTGAACCAGTATCATTCAATCGGTACTGTAAACCTAACTAACTCCCGGTTCTGGAGAGGTCATAGAACTTAGAAGATAGCTTACTTTTTCCACTTTCTCAATTCAATATATTTTCTAACTGTATTATAAATAATTATTCTTATATTCACAGATGAGTATAGCTCTCACCCCTCACCAAAGGTACTTCCCCTGACACCCAAGTTTATGGAAGCCTTTAAAAATCTACAACTAGTCAAACTACAAATAATAAATGACTTTGGGGAGTCTACCTAAAATACACATTTCCATGAGGCTTAGGAAGGATCCTAGAAGAGGAGAAAGAGAGATTTTAGAGCCAGAGAACCAGAAAACCAGCTACAAGATGCTGACTACCAGACATTACAGGAATGCTATAGAAAAGTGCTCTAAACAATATGATTGAATAAACAAGACATGCTTAGTGATCATACAAATTGGTATCTCTACATGGAGGTAGAAAATTTCACAAGGATGCACACATAGATGAAGAGTTATAAATAACCAAGGATGACTGAAAGAGGGATAATAAGTATTCTCTGGGGAAAACTCCCTAGTAGGTTATCTAAACCCAAGTGGTTATCCTAAGCACAACTTACACATTGGAGCAACACATAATGAACACAATAGGTCTATATCTATCTATCTATCTATCTATCTAGAACTGTATTGATCTCTAACTACCTGTATTTATGGATATATACTTATAAATTATTGTACATGAACTATATACTATAACTGTCAATACATATGTATAAGTATATATATATATATTAATATTTAAGGATGAAGAGGTCAAATTCAGAGAGTGGGGGCATATAGGAATAGTTACAATAGGAGAGAAAGATGTGGTAATGATTTAAATACAGTACTCATGTAAAAAAGTCTTAAATAGTTTTAAAATTTTTCAAAATTAATAAGGACCTTGTCAGATAGCTTAATACATCTTTAAGTACATCAGTGTCATTAACTTTAACTTTAGGAATTACTTTACTCAGGTCAGTTTGTTTGACTAGAATCTTGGGCACTAATCCCAGAATAATTTAACTGATGTTATGACTAAGTACAAACTTCCCAACACTGCATTTGCAGTCAATACTCTGTGAATTGTTGGCGTTAATTGCTGCAAACAGATGTGAAATATCTTTACATAGGTCTCAGGTTGGATCATTTAATCCATATCTGCTTGATACTCTGTTTAGAGGATATTAAGCTTGTAATTATTTTCATATAATTAAGAATTAAAATGCTTATTTTTGTACAGCCTGGCAGCCCTCTCTAAGAAATATTTCAGGCATGAAAGGTTGTTTATCTGTATGCTTTGAAATATTTGTGTTACAGAGTTTTAGAAACATTTGCATATGTGTTCTTTTTTAATTCAACATTTTTGAAATTTAGTTTCATTATTATACAGAAACATTACAGAAACAAAGTAAAAGTTACTGTAAGATTTTGGATTTGTGATTAATGTATGGTAGAATCTAGTTTATAAATTTGAAAAAACTAGCCGGGCAGTGGTGGCACATGCCTTTAATCCCAGCACTCGGGAGGCAGAGGCAGGCGGATCTCTGTGAGTTCGAGGCCAGGCTGGACTGACAGCCTCCAAAACAATACAGAGAAACCCTGTCTCGTAAAACCAAAAAAAAATTGAAAAAAATAAAACCCAAAATTCCATCTTACAAAATAGATTAATTCTTGATATCATGTACAGTATTCACATATTTATTGCCTTTTCACTTGTTTAGATTTACAACAGTGTGTTGTATATTTAATATAATTTTAAAGAAGTGTTAACCTTCCTCATTATTTTACTTCTGAGTGAGAGGCTTTTTCTTATGAGTTTTTAAACCATTTTAAAGTCTTCACCAGAAGAAGACTTTCTGTCACTCAAATTTATAACCCAATCATTTATGGAAACTGAAGACCATTATGTGAATTACACAAGTCACATGGCATACAAATGTTTTGGAAGACAAAGTTTTAAATTGTTCAGTAGGAAAAGAAAGCTGACATACCAGACAAACCTGGGGTATTTCCAACAATACATGCCAAAGATCTATGAGTCAGAATAAGTCCCCTCATTGCCAGTAAATAGAAGACATATTGGTGAATTATACAAAGAAACAGTGCAACAGGCAAGAAAATTAAACCACATGATCATCTCCATATATCTTCAATATTGTACTTGAAGTTCTAGCTAGAACATTAAGGCAACAAAAGGATATCAAATGGATACAAATTGGAAAGACAGAAGTCAAACTATCACTATCTGAGGATGATATGAAAGTTTACATGAGTGACCTGAAAAACTCTACCAGGGAACTCCAAGAGCTGATAAACATCTTCAGCAAAGTGACAGGATACAAGATTAACTCAAAAATATCATTAACCAAACTCTATACAGAAGATAAATGGGCTGAGAAAGAAAGCAGAGAAACATCACCCTTTACAATAGCCACAAACAGCATAAAATATCTTGGGATAATATTAACCAGACAAGTGAAAGACATGTATACCAAGACCTTTGAGTCTTTTTAAAGAAAGAAATTAAAGAAGATACCAGAAAATGGAAAGATCTCCCATGTTCTTGGATAGGTAGGATCAGCATAGTGAAAATGCAATCTTGAAAAAGAAATATAAATATACAGTGCAACCCTATCAAAATCCCATAATAATTCTTCATTGACCTTGAAAGAACAATACTCACCTTTCTTTGGAAAAACAAAAGACAGAGGATAGCCAAAAACAACCCTGTACAATAAAGCAAATTGTGGAGTTATTACAATTCCTCTATTATAGAGCCATTGTCCTGAAATCTGCTTGGTATGGGCACAAAAATAGACAGGTAGATCAAAGAAATCAAATAGAAAACCCTGATATTAACCCACACATCTATGAACACCTAATGTTTTACAAAGATGCTAAAGTTATACAATGGATAAAAGAAAGCATCTTCAACAAATGGTGCTGGTATAACCAGATGCTGACATGAAGAAGATTACAGATATATCCATATCTTTTGCCATGCACAAAACTTAAATGGAAATGGATCAAATACCTCAACATAATACAGCCACAATGAACGTCTTAGAAGAGAAATTGGGAGGAATCCTTGAACAAATTGGTACAGGAGACCCCTTCTTGAACATAACACCAGTAGCACTGACAATGAGATCAACAGTTAATAAATATGACCTACTGAAACTAAGAAGCTTCTGTAAGGCAAAGGACACAGTCAACAAGACAAAAAAGCAGCCCACAGAATGTGAAAAGATCTTCAATGACCCCACATCTGACAGAGGACTGATTTCCAACATATACAACTAACTCAGGAAGCTAGCCACCAAAACACCAAATGATCCAATTAAAAAGTGGTATGCAAAACTAGAGAATTCTCAATAGATGAATCTAAAATGGCTGAAAGACACTTAAGAAAGTGCTCAATATCCTTAGCCATCAGTGAAATGCAACTCAAAACAACTCTGAGATACCATCTTACACTAACTAGAATGGCTAAAAACAAAAACACCAATGACAATCTATGCTGGAGAGGATGTGGAGAAAGAGGGACATTCTTCCATTGCTGATGGGAGTGCACACTTGTATGACCACTCTAGAAATCAGTATGGTGGTTTCTTAGGAAAATGGAAATCAGTCTTCGCCAAGATCCAGGAATTCCTCTCCTGGGCATGTACTTAAAGAATGCACACTCATGCAATTAGGACATATGTTCAACTACGCTCATAGCAGCTTTGTTTGTAATAGTAGAAACTGAGATCAACCTAGATGCCCCCACAACCAAAGAATAGATGGAGAAAATGTAATACATTTACATAATGGAGTATTACTCAGGTGGAGAAAACAATGAAATCTTGAAATTTGCAGGCAATTGAATGGAACTGGAAGAAAACATCATGAGTGAGATAACCCAATCACAGAAAGAAAATAAGGATATGTTCTCACTCATATAATACATGGATTTTAGACATAAAGCAAAGGGATATCAGCCCAAAATCCACACCACCAGAGAAACTAGGAAACAAGGAGCACACCAAGGTACCCCGTAGATGGGGAGGGGGGATAATAACCCCTGAACAAATTGGGAACATTGGGTGGGGAGAGGAAGCCGAGAAGACTGAGGTGGAGATGGGGAGTGAGAAACATAACAGGAGAGATCAGGAGGACAGAGACAGGGGAGGAAGAGAGGAGGGCAAGAAAGAAGATGCCCTGATAGAGGGAGCCAGCAAACGTTTATTAGAGAGGTCTGACACTGGAGAAATGTTCGTGGATTCACAGGAATGACCGCAACTAATAATCTAGACAATGGTGGAGAGGCTGCCTTTGATGCCCTTCCCCTACTATGAGATCGATGACTACCTTAGTTGCCAGTGGCTGATCAAAGCAGAAGCAGGCACCCACAGGTAAGCCCTGAGACATACCCCTGGAATCCAGTTGCAGAGATGGAGGATGGATGAGCAAAGGAGCCAAGACAGCTGGAGAAAACCATAGAAACAGTTGTCCTGACCTAGTGAGAGCATGAAGACCCGGTTGTCAAGCTGGGGAACCAGCATTCGATGGAACCAAGCACTCTGAATGTTGGTGCCAACTAGAAGGCCAGGGCAGTCTATGAGACCTCTTAACAATGGAGCCAGTGTTTATCCCTAGAGCACAAAGGGACTTTGGGAGCCCATTCACTATGGAGGGATACTGTTGCAGCCCATATACATGAAAGAGGGCCTAGGCCCTCCCCCAATTGGTGTGAAGGACTTTGATGGTCCCATTTGGAGGATCTCACTATCCTTGGGGAGTGGGTGGCATGTGGTTTGGGGGGATCGCCGGGATCCATGAGAGGATGAGAGGGTGAGGGAATGGGGAAAAACAGAAAAAAAGTTCAAGTGGGCTGGAGGGATAGTTCAGCTCTTAAAGGCTAGGCTTATAAACAAAAATGCTCAAGGAACACACACACACACACACCCAAACCCTGATGGTTCATAAAAAATGACTCAATAAAAAGAATGACCTCATGTTTTAATATGTATGAAACTGACTTGGTTATAAATGCCATTATTTAAAACCTCAAATAATCCGTAATCAATTTAAGAGAAATTGTACATATATTTAAACATTCATGAACACACACATACACACTGAGACTGAATTTGTTTGAAATACTGCATTGTAGTCGTTTGCTCATAAAATTGTATTTATAAATTTCTCTCACATTTCTAAAGAAAAGTATAACACAATTACTTATGAGTTTTAGAATTTTTTAGGGTAGATGTGTGAATTACAGAAATAGTTATGAGCAGCCTTATTGACTCTGACTTGTAGAATATAAAATATATCTGACTAAAAAATTAAATTAAGTACACATGAAAACCAAATTTCAATTTCACCTAGGAACCCTGTGATTCTTACTTGGTATACATTCTATGACAGACTAGTGAATGAATATAACATGTATCTTTAACTTAAGTTTAAACATTATGCTCCATCTTGTCATATGTGGCAGGTCCTTTAAAATGATGAGATGCAAACTGGTAATCATATTCCTTAGATCAATTCTTTTCTTAAGATGGCTGCTAAATCTGATATTAATATCTGGTTTCCACATTGTTTGCTTTGGGAATCTCACCTCTTTATGCTGATTTAAACACCTCATAGTTTCTGCTATCGGGTTTATTTCTACACTTAATGAGTTCTATGAATAATACCAAACAAAATGGATTAGAAAAGATCTAGAAAATTGTGCCTTGGAATTAATGGCAGGTATCTAAAGTTTTTCTAAATGTAGTCATAGACTTGGAAGGGAAAAATAAGTAATTTGAGGGGCTGGATATCCTTTATCTCTACGTTATCCTGCTCAGTTTCTGAATTAAAAACATTAACAAAGGCAGTTGGCTAATTGGACTGTGATTTGATAAATCTGTGTGCACTTAGGAACAGTAGATCGAGGAGATCCTAAGAGCAAGTCAAACTAGGAGGCATTCAGAGTGCTCCCATTTTCTTTTCAGAGCCATAGTAATTATCTTTATAATCAAAACAAAATTTCAATGATTTCAGCTCCATACTATGCAAAGAAGACACACACACACACACACACACACACACACACACACATTTAAATAGCCATTGTGCATAGCATTTGTTCCATTCTAAAAGCCTCTCATTGTAAGTCCTCGTAGACTTGATGAATAATCCATTAGGATAAAGACTCAGTCAGCTCAGATATTGTTTAGGATTTTAATGCTTTTTAGGCTGCAGTGAAAGGGCAATAATTTTGTTTCCTTTAGAAGAGAATAGTGTGAAACAAGTGAAGGATATTCAAGACAGAGGCTAGCCTGTTTCTCTCTTCCATGTATGCTATATTACACAAATTAGGTTTTATTAGTTCACTTTACCAAATGGTTTCTTTAAAACATCTTATAATGATAAAAACGATTACTTTCCCTCTTCCTGCTCAGTTGTGCTGTAGGAGGTAAGACAGCTTGCAGAGAAAGTAGGTTTTGGTTTTGCAAACATAACCTGGAAAATTTATCAAGGTTTCCCAAACTCCTCATTCTATTAAGAGATGCAATGGCTTAGACAATTATAAAGAAATAAAATTTTCTAGTTCTTCTAAGCTTGTGCATTTTTATGAAAAACAAAAAATAACAGATTTGTGTTCCTACAAAACTTCACCCATAATCTCAATTTTCTGCATAGGAAATACAATAGTGAGTGAATTTTGACATAACTATAAAACACATATTGCTTACTAAAAGGCACAACTCTCTGATATTTAAGACAAAGTAGGTCTTTTAAAACTTAAAAGTCTGACTTATTTTGTATTTGATCAAAAAAGACTAAAACTTAAACTTCCCTCACAAAAGTCAACATGAACTCCACTAAATATTCATTAAAATATTCCATATAAGTGTGGGAATGTAGGACAAAGCTTAGAAATAATCAAGACCTGAATGGTTTACAAAAGAAATTAGGAATCATGAAGTAACCAAAGAATATGAGTATAATTTCTTTCTATCAAAGAGACACTTTCATCACACAGATTTTAGAGCTTGGCTCAATGGTCAGATCATCAACGATACTGAGAACGTTCTGGTCAGATCGTCAATGGTACAGAAAACCTTCTAGATGCTTTTATCCTCTTTGAGATTTATACAGATTTAACAAGATACTTAAAGTGGCATGATAATTATGCCTTTACCTCATGGAACCCTGAGCAGGAGCATGCTTACCTCTCCTCTTGAACTCCTTCTCAAGGACAGGGATGTGTGTTTGTGCCTGATACATAGAGCGTGTCAGACCAAAAGGCATTTCCAGAAATCAGCTTCAGCTGAGAAGACCTAGAGGTCCCAGATCTACTGTCCTTTTTACACAAGCTACTGAGTGGATGAGGTAGAAAGGAGGTCTAATTTACTCACCTTCAAATTTTAAAACAACATCCAAGAGTTATGCCAACTATACGAGACCTTTGAAATCAACAAAAGATTTATTTGCCTTATAGGCTTCATGGCCTAGAATCCCACAGCCTACACCCACTTTCCTGCCTTCCAGCACAGGTGTAATCACTGACTATCTAACTTATTATATGCTGTTCTTTATAACAGTATGCAGCTATGACAAGTTCATTAATACCTCTTCATAGTCACTTAAAACTGAACTGCTAATGGATCTTTCCCAGAATAAAGTTGGAAAATGAAAACTGACACTCCAAAGCTGTACACCTCCATTGCCATACACACAAAACTCCCCTACAGAACAAGCAAATCTTGGTAACTTATTTTCAGTTTAGGAATATCCAAAAAAGTGTAGCAGGATATATAGTGCTAATCACAATTCAAAACCAGTGTTTAGTAATTTTTTTCATGAAATTCCCTAAAGACATTTCAAAACTGTAAGCATGAAGGGGTAAAATATGAGCTATTTCCAGATGACTGGCAATTAATAGCAAAATTATAATATTGGTGTGATGCCATATACCATTAACATTAAAATGTAAAGGAAGACTTCATGGAGATGTGAAGATAAGATGAGAAAGATGACTGTTTTTCGTAGTGCAAATACTGGGTAATTGCAATCATCTTCAGTTCTCAGATTAAATTATTCATTGAACATCATAATGGATAGACCTCTTACATATATGTGTAAATAAAAATATTAGATACATTAGGAACTGGAGTGTAATAAAACCCAAGTGTGATAGTACTAACTAAATAATTGATGAATTTCTAAAAAATATTCTATCAAATCAAACTTTGAGAAAAAATTCACAGGCCCACAAAATCAAAGATTCTTGGTATGCTGTGGGAGCAATCAGGGTCATGGTCAATAGCAAAAGGCCTCAGGGGGCTGATCCTAATGATGACTGGTATTGGAAAACCACTTAAAATGAAATGACATATTCACCATGCATCTATTCACTTGCTAAACTAGATTTATGAAGTTTCTGGAAATATTCATGTACTCACTCATTCCTTAGCATGTAGCAACTAATGCTACAGTGTTTTAGAGGGCATAAACTAAATATAAGACTGTCTTATCCCTGAAAGAGCACTTATTTACATAATGAAAAATATGGTAATCATAATAACAACCTCAATAGCTACCATTTACCAAATGCTGCTATTTGCCAGGCACTGGTCAGTGTGATATATGGCATTAGTCTCAGTTCTCATCAGCCATAAGAAGTGAATGCTTTTCATTACATTCCATGAATGATGAGCTGTAAGAATGAAAGCAGGTTGTTTTCTTGCCTAATGTTTTCCAGATAATCAGCAGTAACACTGGTATTTCAGAATAAATATGAATAACTCCTAATTGTAACTCCTATTCCAAACTGATTAATAAAATCTTTAAATAGTAGTATGATGTTAATATATAATATTACATATTAAACTATATGCACATGTATAGCAATAAGATGAAAAATAAAAACAGTATATTCTCAAGAATTTAAAACACAAAACAGGTTGTGGTGAAGAAAATGCGATGTCTTTTTCTCATCATACACTCATTCATCCCTCTTTCCATTTTCTTCTCTCTCCTTCCTGCCCTCCCCATTTACCCCTCCATTTCTTACTATGAAGTACTGTTCTAGGTAATTTTTTCTCTTAGGTATATAATAGTATTGGCTATTTGGTCCAACATATGTAAAGTCGTGATAAAGTAATTACTTTTTACAGTATAAAGAAACTAAAAATTAAATGTATTGACATACATATTATATGTACTTCAATAATAAATGTAATGGTTTTCATAATGTGCGTTTGTTTCTAAAAGAATAGTGTATGTGTGTGTATGTGTGTTTGTGTGTGTGTGTGTGTGTGTGTATGCATTTATTCCCCAGAAATTTAACTGTAGGGGGTTGTGATTTGAAGTTTAAATCAAGACCTAAAAATCAGAAACATACCATCTTATGTTGTGTGCAAAAATCATCAAGTGAGTGATCAGGCAGAAACACAACCATCCAGACTTCCGATCATCTGGGTTGCAACCTCATAAGTCATATTATTTATGAATAAATAATTCTTACCTTGGTAAATTTATTATTGTTGAATTATTAAGTCCTAAAAAGTTGTTCAGGCAAAAAGGAAAACCAATATGTGAAGATAAGCTGAGGGTGATTTCAGTCCATATTAGAAAATCTGCCCTTCCTTGTTCTCACTTTACACGCGCCTAGTATGTCTACAGGACAATGTGCTTGAAATGAGTGGTTGATCCAATACAATGAGAGTTCCCTCTAGGCAGAGAGTTTTCAGAAAAGCACACAAATGAGATTGGACATCAGCTTGTTTTAACTGATGTGATTCTACTGATGGAATTTAATAAAAGAATATTTGAACCACTGATACATACTTCCAAAGAATGAAATTAGTTTAATATTCTCTCATCTGTTAATAAAAATATGGCTCAATATATTAAATACTTCCCACTTAGCTAAATTATATAAGCTTAATTTATAGTTCTATTTTTATTTGCAACCAAATACAATACTGTAACTCACACAGCACAGCTAGGAGCAATTTCTGCTTACTTCATTATAAATAATAAAAAGCCTAGAATAGTTTCTTGAGAAATTCCATAAATGTTGCTATTAATCACAGAAAATTTTATTCTTTTTAAATTTGCTTAATGAAGTCCTGGGAGAGGGCAATAACTTTAGACCTGATGATATTTTTGACATTTAAAATCTCTGAAATAATGACACTGAAGAGCTCATTTGAAATGATTTTTTTAAATGGGCTGATTAAAAAGCACAGACAGCAGATATTTACAGTTCAATATTGCTCTTTAAAGTCTTCTCTTGACACACTCAAGAAATCAGGAGAAAAATTAGACTCCTTTCATGATGCAATGATATGTGTTTATTTTATTTTTCTTGAACACCGTTAATTTAACGGTAGATGATTTTAGTAATAAAAATGCTTATTTATCAAACAATGACCTTTATAATCCCATGTTTGCTTCATTTCAAAGTCGGTAAATTGAAATCAAAAGTCATTTCTCTTTTAAACTGCCTCTCTCTCTCTGGCTACAATTTGTTAGCAGTATTACCGGTGTCTGGTTTTCCAAACTGTGTGATGGGAATTAGTCCTTTATCTACCACATGCGTTCTTCTTTTCAATTTCAAATACTTAGTACTACATTCTTAATTTCCCTTTTAGTTCTCCAAACATAGTTAACCACTGAAATCCTCTTCACCCTACTCCATAAGATCCCTGGGTGACCCTCTTTCTCCATTCACTGGATGAGGTTACTGGATACCTAATATGACTAGGGATGGAGTGGTCCTATGGTGGTTCTCTGACAGAGTGACTGTGAGAATGTCAGGAAATGTGGTAAGTACTACAAAGCATAAGCTTCCTTCAAATCTGGGCAAATTGAAGAGCTCACCTTCTCACATGTGAGATTAAATAACACATGGATGACAGACAACATTAGGACTGTCACATGGAAGCTAGCAAACTGGTTTTCTCTTAACTCCCATACCCAAATATCATCATCCTTTGCCACTCAATGTTGTATGAATCTTGTTAGATTCCTAATGTCTAGGGGCTATATGTGAAAGTTTCATTTTCAAACATGCATCAAATTTGCTTCTATTTCTCTATTGGCTAGCTCCTGTCTTTCAGAGCTATGTAGTCCATTCATGTTTGTACAGTGTATGAGTGACTGGATGCGGGCACTCACATCTGTACATGATCTGCTGTGGGAATGGAAGACTTGCACATCTTTTTTATAAGTTCACTGTTGCTCGGTGAGAATGCCTAAAATAAAATGTTAAAGTTGAAAACTACAGTTGTCACAACACTGGGATTCTTTGAAAAGAAGGATGCTAGGTAGCAGGATAATAATTGGCGATGTTTAAAGCTTCTTACTTGTTGAACTTGAATTCATAGATCTATGATTGCAGACACAGTTATGTTCTGTACCATACACCTTGCTGACTGAGGCTCTTAGCTCTTTTGCCACAGTACAGTGATTGTCAAGTGACTTGAATAGCATGTTTTTAACGTAAGCACAGATACATACAAACAAAAGCACATACACCCACACAACACAAACACACACAGAGTGGTAAAAGGTTGGAGGAAAGGAGAGACTGCGGTAACTAGGAAGGAGATAAATGAGGGAAGAAAGATATTCGGGAAAAAGAAACGCAGAAGATACAGGCAGTGGAGACAGAGACATGAGCTGTGTGGAGCGTCCTGGTTATTATTCACCTGTGGGAAGTAGCTTCATAAAGGCATCCTTGGGCCAAATAAAAATGATGGCAGGTTTTCCACTATATATTTCTTGTTGATAGCTGTTCCCATTTAATCTTAACTATGTAATGATTTTGAAGATCAGTTACATTTTGATGACTGAGATCCCAGAATGCATAATCACACATTTTCTATGACTTGGACTATAATAGTACATATTCACAGCGAGAATAACCAGGAAGTAGTCAGCATTTGATAACATACCTAGTAAAACACAATCAATTATTCTCACCCTCAGTTGAATTGTATCTATTGTGCATGTAAAATAAGATGAAAAACTAGAGTACCAAGTGTGTTTATGTCAGGGAATAAACAGCAGAGCAATATGTATAACTGGGATAAATCAATGTTTTAGTGTTTTCTCTCTCTGGGCTACTCTGCATTTTCCCCTTCAGTGTCATTTTATTTTATTGTAAAGTGTTCATCCTTTGATGCATGTTTCAGCTGAGGGTTGCAATATATATTGTTGTTTGATAAATTAGACACCAGGCCCTTATACAAGATAAAAGGCCTCTTATCAAACACAAATACTACAGAAACCTGTACCCAGGAGAAAATGGGATAGACAGTCCACTTAATTTCCTTTATAGTCTATTTTTCATAGATGTGATCAAGAAATCAAAATTTCGTGTGGTGTGTGTGTGTGTGTGTGTGTGTGTGTGTGTGTGTGTGTGTGTGTGGTTACTGATGGCAGAAATATCAACAAGGGATTCTCTGGGTTTACATAGAGTCTTAGAAGTTTACATAGCTTGAATTGTCCACATAATTGCAATGACAATGTAAAACATTAATGGTGAATATAAATTATCTTTCCTTTCTCTAAGTGTGTGTTCTTTCATCTTTTTTACCTATTTATGAATAATTTGTTTACTGATCACTTTACTATTAATTGACTTACATAGATTATATCCTTACTGATGCTCTGAATTTATCTTGGTATAAATAACACTAAGTATAAGATCTCTATAATGTGCTTATGTTTATGATCAAGACTAAATAAGTTAGATATAAGCCAGCCATTGTGGTATATGCCTCTGATACAAGTACTTGAGACACAAAGGCAAGATGCTCTCTGTGAGTTCAAGCCCAGCCAGGCAGTAGCAACACAGGATAATTCTGTCTCAAAAAATGATAGGATTATTCAGAGAGGATCTGTTTTAATTAACTTGATTTATATCAGGGCAGCATTTATGTCTTTCCTATCTTGTGTGTATGTGTGCATGTGTGCGTGTACTCATGGACAAAATATATGGTGTAATTTCAGATATTTTTGTTACTGGAACTAAGAATTTTACAGCTAAACATGCCCTATTTGCAGGATATCTTTCCTGAGACTTTTTCTAGCCCTGTTGCTCCATTGTAGCTTGCCCTTTTGTATTCCGCCCACTATGTTTCCTGCTCTATTGAGGCTTTAATTAATTGAGGAAGTTATCATTGTTGAAATATACAAAGTCATCTACAAGATGCTTCATGAGCTGCCCCGAGCAGAAATAGCATTTTATTTAATACTTTCTCTTTCCTAATTTTTCCTCACTGTAAAATTTGAATCACTTTGAAGAAATTTCAGATTACTTTCATCTTGAGTAAGTATTTAAAGCATATCATATAATGTTTAATGTTTATTCTCCAGATTTTCCTTCATAATGACCTCCATCACATCTTGGACAGCATGTCTAGGTACATATTTCTTAACCATGGCATTGTTTAACAAAAACTCAGAACTGGAATTTGTTTTAAGACATTGAATGATAGACATGGAAGTGCTATCTGCTAATTCAAGTATAGGAACTAGAGACAAGCTGCCACAGATACTGGGATGTGGCTGACCCTCTGCTAGATGTTCACATCTTCGTCATAAGCTCATTTGCAGAGAACAACACTCCTTCAATTCTCTTTAACTCTCTGCCCTTCTCTATCTTGTCTTCCATTCCATTCCACTTTTCACATGCCCTTGTCTTTCTCCTTTGCCGGTCCCAGCCATGCCTTCCCTCTCAAGTTTCCTCCTCCTCTCTCTCCCTTTTTTTCTTTCCCTTACTTACGTGTCATTATCTTTCATTTTTCAGATCCCCTCCAAACTTCTCAGCTCCCTATCCCTCCGTCCCCTTCTCTTCCTTACTTCTCTTTTCATTCCCAACCTTTCCATCCCTGCTTCTTCCCTACAGTCTTTCTCTTCAATTCCATTACCTCCTTCTTCTCCTTTGAACCAATCTACAGGAAATGACAGAGAAGATCTTTTGGTTCAGTGCAAGTACTACTTAGGCTGCATGGAAATGTATGCTGTAGAACTTCTCATAGAATTGTCAAGTCTTTACTGCTTAGCCTGTTTATATTTTGAAAATTTCTCTACTCAACCCTATTGTCATTGAGTCTCCTAGTGTTATTTGTGTGTACGGTAAATGCTTTCAACCTGAGTTTACCTTTTAACGGTTAAAGTTGTCAAGGCCTAAAACAGTTGAATATATGTTCTACATGTGAAGTTTCTTGTCTTATCATCTTTGACAACCTTTCCCCCTATATAGATTATTCCAGGACAAAACATAGTGCATAATATATATAACATTTATTGCTTACCCCTGAATCTCAACAATCTCAGAGTCCTTTATCGTTTATGATGCTACATGCTTGAAAAATTGAAGGGAGTTATCTTTCATGATAATTCTCAATTTATATTTTATATCTCATCAAGATTAGATATAGCTTATATATCATGGGTCAGTTGGTAGTCTCATGAATATTTCGTTAAAAACATAGGCCATTGTTTAGTTTCTTTCTTACTTAAAAGAAACCAGAATATTATGGAGGGCCTAGCAGATATTTTAGATTAACTTGGTTCCTTCTTTTAGTTCTTAAATTAGAAACACCTGTGATACCATCATAAAGTCATTGCCTTATAGGAATATGTATTTCATGTTCCTTTTCAATCTGTTAGACCAAAACTTTGTTAAAAGTGTGTAGAAGAGAGGGGGAGAAGAGGAAGAGAGAGTAGGTCATGGGGGAACAGGAAGTTGAGTGGGTGGGGGAAGAATAGGGGGAAGAGGGAATCATAGGTTAGAAGACAGATCAGGCACCAGAGTGACCTTGAGTGATCTAAAGGGATAACACCAATTGGCAAGCTAAACAATAGTGGAGAGATCACCTCGAATGCCCATTCCTGATAATGAACTTGATGTCTATAACCATCCGGGAGTCTTCATCCAGTGATTAATGGAATCAGAGGCAAACACACAATTAAGCACTGAACTGAACCCAAGGAACCCAGTGACAGAGAGAGGAGTGATGAGCAAATTGGCAAAGAATGGGCTGGCAAAACCAGCAGAGACAGCTGATCTGAACAGGGGAGAGCTCTTGGACCCCAGACTGACAGCGGGGAGGCCACTATGGGACTGATCTGGACTCCCCAAATGTGAGTGTCAGCGAGAAGGCCTGGGCAACCTATGGGGCCCTGACCTGTGGATCAGTGTCTATCCCTGGAATACAAACAGTCATCGTGTGCCCATAGCACAAAAAGGGATGCTCTCTCAGCCTGGACTCTTAGGGGAGTGCCTGGACCCTACCCAGAGTGAAATGACAGACTCTAGATATCCCCTATGTGGAAGGATTTGGCAATAGGGTGGGAGGCTGTGGGGGAAGGGGAGTGCAGAAAGAGGGGAGGGAGAGGGAACTGGGTTTGACATGTAAAACAAGCTATTTAAAATTAAAATAAAAATGATAAAAGAAAAAAGTGTGTAGATGATTGTTGGAAGATAATAAAATACAATGAAATATGGAAGTGAACATATATTAGTCTATTCAGTCAGTGTTTAACTGTATGCTATTAATTATAAAGTGAAAAAAAGGTAATATGAATTTGTAGAAATTTAGAAGAAGTTCATTTAGTGCAAATTTTGGAGAATATTTAAAAGTAAAATTTATTTAATGAATACATCACAAGTCTGTTATGTACATGATCGTTAGCTAGATATTGAGGGACTTTTATAGAGACCAGTTTGTGCTTTATATCACATTTCATGTCACCCCATGCTTTAAGTGAGACCAATATCATTAAGTAATTAATTAAGTAAGTAAGTAATGAAAAAAATTAAGTAAGATTGTGGAATACAAATGTGCTGAACTTACTGTAAGAAAACAATGAATAAACAGCTAATTAGTCAATTACAAGCAAAGCAATGTTTTAACTTAAATTTTATACATATTCATGAATATTTTAAAATAATTAAACTTCAAGTTTGATTCCTCTCATTCTAATTATGTGCCTCTTTAATTTTGTTTGCTCTAAATAAAATTATAGTTCTATCTAAGAGTTACAAATATTTCATCTGTAAGTCTCAGTACTTATGGAATGATAATCATAATGTAGAATTATTAAATGTTCAGTGTAAGTACCATAAGGTAACTGAAATATATGTTAGAAGTTGAAGATGTCATTGTATCTTATTATTTAAGGCTCTTTGATTTTTCAGACTATAGGTAAAAATCTGCCACTGCATTAATAATTGCTTGAGTATTCCCCATCCTGGGAACAAACATAGATCTCAAGAGCTCCACAGGCTTCAGCATCACTTCTGCCTCTGGCTTCTGTCCTTTCCCTGAAAATATTTTCAAAAACTCACCTCAAACACACTTTCTTTCAGTTTTGAGCTATATATTAGACTCCAGGAAAATCTTTCTTTGAAAGTCACCTTGAAAGCCTGTTTGAATCTTTAAAGAAAGAAATTAAAGAAGCCCTCAGAAAATGTAAAGATCTCCCATGGTCTTGGATAGGTAGGATCAATGTAGTAAAAATGGCAATTCTGCCAAAAGCAATCTACAGATTCAACGCAATCCCCATTAAAATCCCAGCACAATTCTTCACAGACCTTGAAAGAACAATAATCAATTTTGTATGGAAAAACAAAAGACCCAGGATAGCCAAAACAACCCTGTTCAACAAGGCAACGTCCGGAGGCATCACCATCCCTGACCTCAAGCTCTATTACAGAGCTATAGTCCTGAAAACAGCTTGGTATTGGCACAAAAATAGACAGGTAGACCAATGGAATCGAATGGAAAACCCGGGTATTAACCCACACACATACGAACATCTGATCTTTGACAAAGAAGCTAAAAATATACAATGGAATAAAGAAAGCATCTTCAACAAATGGTGCTGGCATAACTGGAGACTGGCATGTAGAAGAATGCGGATCGATCCATGTTTATCGCCATGCACAAAACTTAAGTCCAAATGGATCAAAGACCTCAACATAAATCCAGCCACACTGAACCTCTTAGAAGAGAAAGTGGTACAGGAGACAGCTTCCTGAACATAACACCAGTAGCACAGACAGTGAGATCAACAATTAATAAATGGGACCTACTGAAACTGAGAAGCTTCTGTAAGGCAAAGGACACTGTCAGCAAGACAAAAAGGCAGCCCACAGAATGGGA
Organism: Mesocricetus auratus; assembly: GCF_017639785.1. Taxonomy (NCBI): domain Eukaryota; kingdom Metazoa; phylum Chordata; class Mammalia; order Rodentia; family Cricetidae; genus Mesocricetus; species Mesocricetus auratus. Next base: position 3,951,627 of record NW_024429207.1, on the reverse strand, counting down.
AAAAATATTCACTAATCCCACATCTGACAGAGGGTTGATCTCCAAAATTTACAAAGAACTCAAGAAGCAAGTCTCCAAAACATCAAAGGACCCAATTAAAAAGTGGGCTGCAGAACTAAATAGAGTGGTGGACCACAAACACTGAAGCCCATCATAGAATGGAAACCATTCCTTCCAGTAGGAAAATTATCTCATGTTTTTGTTACAGTGAAGGAACGCTGACTCACATAGCTGTTAACTGTTAATAATATAGAAGATTTATAGGATAGGGGTCTTTCCCTCTTTACAGCTGCTTTTTCAAAGACATATTCCTTACCTAATTTACATTTTCTGAATAAAGAAAATTATTTTATTTCTGTATGTTACATTATGCTTTGATATTGAAGGTAGAAACCTTTGCTTAAGATATCACCAAATAATATAAATACAGTTGAATAAATTGACATTGATTTCTACTTCCAGGAAAGCACATATAATATGTATTTCAATATATGTTCTGAGATTCAATACATATTGAAAGAGTAAATACTTCCAAAACAAAAACTAAAATCTAGTTAAAATAAACTACCACTTACCTCTGCAATTTTGGGTTGTACAGGAATTGTCAAAATTTATGTGAGGTGTTACATATTTATAATTATTATCATGACAATAATTTACATAAACATATGGGCAAGTTCCATTTGTTTCAGGAAATTAAAATAATATTGCTCTTACTTGTAAATGGCTACAAAATATGATAATTCTAAGTGAGACCATTACTCAGACAATAGTTATCATTAAGTACTTTATGGGAGATGTCCTTCTCTATAAATGCTTTTCTTATTGGTTGATGAATAAAATACTGATTGGCCAGGCAGCAGGTATAGGAAGCATTAAAAAAGGAAGGAGGAGAGAGAGACAGAGAGAGGGAAGCCTGGCAGAAACACCATACAGAGACTGGGAAGATAGGACATGCCAGGTGTTCTCTGGTAAGATAAGTCCATGTAGAAATACATGGATTAGTAGCTATGGGATAATAAAGAGCGAGCTAGCCAGAAAGAAGTCCTATCCATCGACCAACAGTTTAAAAATTAATATAAATCTTTGTGGGTTTATTTGGGGCTAATAGGCTGCAGGACCAGGTAGAATAAGAACCTCCACTAACAAGTACTTTCTCCATTGAGAAAATATACTGGTCATGTTCTGTCATCCTGGAGGTTATCAAAGCCAAGAAATATATCACTAATATTTTCTGTGAAACTGTGTTTCCATAGTAATTTTATGTAGCTTCATTTAAATTTGTCTCAGATAAATAAGTTAGATTAGCAGTTTAGATAAAACGAAAATTCTTAGACATAAAATTTATTTAGTTGATGTTACTAAATTGAAATTGGAAGGGCAGGACTGAGAATTTCCCTCCACACAGTTTTATTCTCATCATCATCTTGTAATTCACTGGCACTGTGGACAGCAGCTTAGTACCCATTCTGATTCTGCTTTGAAACAATATTCCCTAATGTGTATCCATGGTGATATTTAACAAAAGGGATATCATAGCAAAATAAATTAGAGAAACGATAGATTAGAATAAACAAAATTTAAATATTGAGACATAGTCTTGACCTCCATACTATTCAGGCATGTCTATAAGCATCTCAGATGAATAGAAAAAAAAGATTAATTAACAATCAAAATTACTGTATCAACTGCATTTCCCACCTCAATTTCTGGAATTGTGGGTAGGTGTTGTTTTACATTGAATGTGAATCTTTACGACATGGTGACACATTTTAAAATCCTTAATTAGAACAATAGTATCATTTGTTCACCAAAATTGCCTATTCAAACTCTATCTATCCTTAAGTTCAATTATAATATTTAGGTATGAAAAGATAAAATCTCAGACTGGCAGTTATTCACTTCAAGTTACATTTGTGATTTCACATTTCCCCTTTATGATCTACCATTATGGTTAGAATTGTCGTTTATATGAAAATAAGAGTTCCTTGGCAACTGATACAATGACACAACTTCTCATCACTTTCCTTGACTGCCACCCCTCCCTTTGTAACTTTTTATAGATAACAGCTTCTAATTTTAATCTTTGCCTATTGACGTCTGTAATCAAAGAATTTTCTTACATGCTTTGAACATTTCCTTCCTCTCTCCATCGTTCCTTCCCTTCCTCCCTTTCTTCCTTCCTGTTTTGTATCATGTCCAGCTTTATACAGTTATTAGGCTATAATGCCTGCTACAACAAAAAAGCAGTGTATGTTACAGGTTGCAGAAAAATAGATCATTCCGAGGACTGAGAGCTTTCCATTCTGATGTTTAAACAGTACAACCAATATATTGATGGGAGAAGTCCTTCTGGGTATATGCTTCTCTTATTTGTTAATAAATAAAACACTGATTGCCCAGGAAGGAAATAATGTAGCTGGGAAGAATCAGAATATAATCAGGGACAAACAGGAAATTGCTCTCTTCTCTCTTCACAGTACATACACTGAACAGTTGAGATGTAGGATGCCAGAGGAGTAAGAGGTCTCTGAACCTTTCTCTGGTATGATAAGGCCACAAGGAAATACATAGATTAGTAGTTACTGCTTAATAATTAAGTTAGAGATAGCTAATTAGAAAACATAGCCAATAGCTAAGAGCTTCATAATTAATACAACCTCTGTGTTATATTATCATTTGAGGATGAAGTGGCGGCAGGGCCTAGCCGGGCCATGCACTTAAGGAAGCTACTCCCCCATGCATACTAAAAAGTAATTTTTGGAATATGTGAATTAACTATGTGTAACATTTGAAAGCTGGTTATTTCTATTTCTTTATCATCAGTTCTCAAAATATATGTCCCAAAACACTAAAAAGTATATATTTAATCATTTTATTGACTCATTTTCACTGCTCCTCTCATTTAAATGTAAAACTATATAATTTCTATTTAAAATTCACAGATGGTTAATGAAAATGTTGAAGACTGTACTCTCTGCTAAATCTTTAATCTGAGTAACAAACATAGTACCATTTTTTCTTGACCCTGACTACTTTTATGAATTACTCGACTATGAATTACTTTTAATGTATTCTAAAACTGTATATACAGATTCCAAAATATTTACAGAGAATGCTTAGTATTGTTTCTAAACCTTAGTTTTGACTCCATTTACGCATGTAATCTTTGTTTTTATCCATCTCAAAAGTAAACATAAAATATATATATATATGTATATAAAATAAACTTTGTCTGTTTTTCATATTATAACTAACTTAAAAATAAAACTAGAGTGAAGAGAACACAGTGCTTCTGTGTAGAATTTTTCTATATTTTTGTCTATATTTCCACTCATGTGACTAAAGAGCAATAAACTAAGCAAATATATATAACCCAAATCCTATACATTTGTACAATCATATACATACATAGAGAGTTAAATAAATACAAGTTATTTATTTCACAATGTGACATCACACTGAGTATCTCTCATGATGCAAAATCTATCTCTTCAGCAGCCTTCCTGACCATTTAAGCAGGTAAAAGCTCTGCCTGTTTTCATGATGCAATCTATTTTAAAGATTTGTTACAGCAACAATGGAGTAAAGCAGAAAGCTTCGATTTTTACAGACTGATTTCTAAAATATACTATTTTCTTCATGAAGTTATATGGTACAAAGAATATAACATTTAACGGAGTAACACAAAGTGGAACTTAAAAGAATTTTAACAGAGAAGGAATATAATGTCAACCTATTTGCTCCTCAACATGTTGAAGCATTTCCCATTTGCTATGAAGTTTATAAGGATCTATGGAATATGAAGATAAACTTGAGGACCTCTTGCTTGATAGTCTTTCTGTGTTATGTGTAGTGTGTGTGGATGTTTGAGAAACACACTAAGGACATGACTTCTTCACTCAACGTATTTGTTACTTTTCTCATTGCTATGACAAAATAAAAGGCAAGAACAATGTAAGGATCTGAAGGATCTTGCCTTTTATGCTATCATTGTGCACAAAAATAGACTGGTAGACCAATGGAATGGAATTTAAAGCACTGATATTAACTCACACACCTATGAACACTTGATTTTTGACAAAGAAGCTAAAATTATATAATGGAAAAAAGAAAGAATCTTCAACAAATGGTGCTGGAATAAATGGATGCTGATATGTAGAATATTACAGGTAGATCCATGTCTATCACCATGTATAAAACTTTAGTCCAAATGGATCAAAGACCTTAATATAAATCCAGCCACACTGAACCTGTTAGAAGAGAGAGTGGAAAGTTCACTTGAACAAATTATTACAAGAGACCACTTCCTGAATATAACACCAGTAGTACAGACATCGAGATAGACAATTAATAAATGGGACCTCCTAAAACTGAGAAGCTTCTGTAAGGCAAATGACACTTTCGACAAGAAAAAATGGCAGCCCACAGAATGGGAAAAGATATTCACCACCCCACATCTTACAGAGGGCTGATTTCCAAAATATACAAAGAACTCAAGAAGCTAGTCACCAAAACTACAGAATACTCCAATTAAAAAGTGGGGCTCACCATTAAATAGAGAATTCTCAATAAAGGAATCGAAAATGGCTGAAAGACACTTAAGAAATATTCTTAGCCATCAGGGGACTGCAAATCAAAACTACTCTGATGTACTATCTTACTCCTGTGAGAATGGCTAAAATCAAAATCACGAATGACAGCTTTTGCTGGAGAAGATGTGGAGTAAGGGGAACACTCCTCCCCTGCTGGTGGGAGTACCAACTCATACAGCCACTTTGAAATTATGTAAGGTGGTTCCTCATGAAAATGGGAATCAGTCTACCACAGACCACCAATTTTACTCTTAAGCATATACCCAAAAGATGAACCTTCATATAACGAGGTCATCTGTTCAGCTATGTTCATAGCAGCATTGTTTGTAATAGCCAGAACCTGGAAAGCAACCTAGATGCCCTCAACTGAGGAATGGAAAGAATATATGGTACGTTTACACAATGACATACTCCGCAGGGGTGGGGAGGGGAGTTGGGTGGTGGAGAAGGACAACAATATAATCCTGAAATTCACAGTAAATGTATGGACGTAGAAGAAACCATGGTGAGTAAGTTAACCAAGTCACAAAAAGACAGATGTTGTATGTACTCCCTCACATATGAATTTTTGACACAGAGCAAAAGATTACCAGCCTACATTCCACACTGACACAGAAGCTAGGAAACCAGGAGGACCCTGAGAGATACATACATGGTCTCCTGGAGAAGGGGAAGGAGAAAAGATCTTTTGAGAAATTTGGGAGCAAGAGTTGGAAAGGGCAGAGTGTGAGAAGAGGAGGGAGGGAGGACATGAGGGAGAAGGAGGATTGACTCAGGGGAAGAATCAAGGAAAGCAAGAAAAGAGACGCCATTATACGTTTAAAAAGAAATCTGACACTCAGATAATGTCCAGAGTTCTATAAGGATGACACCAACAAACAATATCTAAGCAATAGTAGAGAGGCAACCTTAAATGTTCTTCTCTGATAATGAGATTGATCACTACCTTATATGCCATCCTAGAGCCTTCATCCAGTAACTGATGGAAGCAGAAGCAGACACCCACAGTTGGACACTGAGCTGACCTCCTGGTATCCTGTTGTAGAGAGGGAGGACTGTTGAGCAAAGGGGTCGAGACCAGGCTGGAGAAACTCACAGAAACAGCTGATCTGAACTAGGAGGAGCTCATGGACCCCAGACTGATAGCTGGGAAAACAGCATAGGAAGGATTCATAGCTCCTGACTGTGGATGTCATGGAAAATCTATTGAACCTCTACCAGTGGATCAGTATTTATTCTTAGTGTAGGTACGAATTTGGGAGCCCATTCCATACTGAGAGATTCTCTCAGCCTGGACACATGGGGGACGTCCTGGGCCCTACTCCAAATGATGTGACTGACTTTGAAGATTCTTTCTTGGAAGGCCTCACCCTCCCTGGGGAGCAGAGGGGGGAATGGGATTGGGTATTGGTGGGGAGCATGGGAGGAGGGAAGGGAGAGGGAACTGGGATTGGCGTGTGAAAGAAGCTTGTGAGTAGATGGTGGTGTGAGCAGAGAGGGATGGGGTGAAAGTGATTGAAGCCCATGGACACATTGTATGGTTGCATGAAATTCTCAAGAATTAACAAAATATCCTATTAAAATCATGGAGACAAAAGCAAAAGTAAAGTATCTCATAGCTGCCTTTACTCTCAATGTGTATGCTACACTGGTTAGTACTTCAGCATTTACCTGTTAATACATGTTAATATTGGAAACATTACTTTCTTTTTAGAAGACATTACAGTATTTTATGATGTTGTATTGATAATACAATAACTAAAGTAAAGTGTGTTAATGGCATTGCTAAGCTTCACCGGGTTAGTAGGCAGGATACTCTTTGAATAATTAGTTGTTTCCTCTCAGGAATTCCATCAGATATGGAGTTTTCATCATCCCCACAGAATCATAGAAACAGGGCCACATTGATTTCACACAGACTGTTGGTCATCACAGCACCAAATCTACTACTATAATTCTAAAGCCTCTAGCCTCCTTATTAAGAGTAAAAACCCAAGGATAACAGAGAGATAGAGAAAAGCAGAGTGTTGGCAACAACTAGTTGAGGATGAATCTCAACAGTTTGTCTCCACTGAAGGGATTCCCAAACCAGTTTTTCTAACATTTCAGTATTTAATTTTAAAGAATTGTCATGGAATCTACCTGCAATGAAGTTGCTGCTTTTTAAACACAATGGTTATTACTGACATACAGTAATTATAATTAAATGATACAATAAATATTTTTATTTATTTTTAGTAGAAATCATTATACAGTATGCTTTATGTGCATTTGAATATTTCAATAGCTGTTTAGGACTGTGAGTTACAAATCCAAAATTTATGTTTCAACTTCAATTTGAGGCATATATATCCTTGGTAAATGAAGAAGAAATACTTCTAAAGAGACCATTTCTAACCAAATTTAACCTAGTTATCTTATGTAATTATATATATAGTATATATATATATCTTCCTTAAATACTAACTTTAAGCTTACGTTTTGAAGTGCAAAGATCAGTTTGTTAAAATTTATATCTTCAACATTTGGCATACTTATCCTATTAAAACCCAGAAACTTCTTTAAGTATAAATGTTAAATAAATTTCAATCCATAGTGTCACATTTATTACTTGGTGATGTACACTGATACAAGCTCATTGATCTACTACCAATTCTCCCTTGTGAGTAATTTTATTCTTAAGGAGATATCATTAGATGCAATAAGTTGTCACATTCCGCTTCAACAAATGAGTCTGGCTTGACTGCAGAAACATCCAGTTAATAATGAAATATAAAGTGACTTACATAATTTCTCATATTGTATGTAACACCTAATTCATTGCATTTCTGGCAAAATCTTCCATCTCTAATCATTTAGAGATGAATTATCTTGAAAGGCATGCACTTAGGGTACTGATTAAATGAACTGGGATCATATATATTACCCATAGCTTCCTCTTTATACTTGACTAGAATTTTTAAAAAGATAAATAGTGAAATATTAAAATGCTTTAAAACAAATCTTCATTTTATTAATGCTGTATGGAGGTAATTTAAGAAAACCTTTCAGTCACTGACTAAAATATACAGTATAATTTAAATACCTACATCAGTACATCAGTTTTCCTTTTGATAGATTTATTTTTATCTTTTGTAATTTTGATTTACACACACACACACACAAATACACTATGAACACTGTGGAGGAAAAGTTATTGTTTTGTCACAGGATATATTTTTACAAAGGTTTATTTTAATTTTAATTACTTGTGTCTACATGTGGATCAGGGCATGAGAATACAGCTCTCTCTCTCTCTCTCTCTCTCTATATATATATATATATAAAATCTATGTATCCTCATATTTTGTTATTGTATTTATTAAGCACAATTCAAAATAATTAAATGTTAGTAAAATTGTGTGTGTATATATATATGCATATATATATATAAAATTTATTTTCTTAGAACAATAAAACTTCCCCTTTGTTTTTTGTTATTAGGGACCTACAAGATTATCCTTGACCACGAAACAAATTTTCACTACAATTATTGAAAAATTATATTATTTTATACATACCAGAATACTCCTTATAAATCAAAAAGGGAAAAATTGCTGTCCTATCCAAATACCTCCATAAATGTTATGATAGATTCATTAAATGTTAAAGAACTAAATATAAGATGTATTTTAAAATGCTTTCAAGTATTGATAAATATTTTTAATTTAAAAGTAATAATTTAACAACACTTAAAGGTTAAAAATCCATGAAAGTTGAATTGTGAAATCCTTGCCACAGTTAAAGAAAGCAGCAAAAAATGCATATCTAATTACACGTAAGTTTTTCAGTCATTTTATCCCCAAAATGATCTCCTTAAGACAAGATACATGATCATCTTATTAATATTTTTCATTCAAAATCAGAAATTTAATGAAAATGAAAAAAGAAGATAGTTGTTTCTCATAATTACCTTTGAAAATGAAAGTTATTTCCATTTGTTTCATTGTGAAGGCCGAGAAAACAACCCCATGTCTAATAAAAGGAGAGCAGACTTGAACCTTACAAACTGTGATAGCAGCAAGAATCATCGTGTCACTTTCTTGAAAAAAAAAAAAGAAACAAACTTCACCAGTGACAATGTCACAGATAATATAGATGCTTTTATTAAATATATTGGATGACTGACATTTATTTCCTTTATATCCTTACCTGATATGAATCTTTAATTTTTAACATATTTTTTTCATAAAAGTATTTGTCACAAAATGTTACTGCATTTAGCTTCTGTCCATTTTTTAAGGTCTCTGATATCCCTTTGAATGACAGCCCCATCTGTAACCCTTAGCACAAAGGAAGCAAACTGGAATATGGACCTGAAACTACTAACCATACCACACTGATGCTTCCAGCCCAATCTTATAAATATGAGTGCCTACATATGTATTCATTTAGACGCCAGCATTAATAATATACAAAATCGCAAATGATTTCTGGCATAGTCACCAATGTCATGTGTTGTGCAGTAATTGCCTCAATTTGAAACATCTGCTCCTGGAGAGAAGGGAGAGGCTCAGGAAACTCAGAAGTGAACAAAAAATTCAGAAGGTCCAGGAGGTTGAAATGTTCCTGAATCACAAGGTGAAAGAAAACACTTTCTGGGAAAAAGAGATTCTGGCCTGTCAAGCACCTGACTCGCCTGCAGAGAGCCCTAGTGTTTGCTCCTTTCATGAGTCATTCCCCAGACTGGGTTGGACTTTCCAATGCTTCAGCAGCATTGGAGTCACCCACGATCCTGTACATAAGCCCACTAGATTTATCCACGTGTCAAGTTTAACTTTGGTGGGATAATTACCTTCACTTGTCCTTAGTTCTCTATCTTTGTTCACTTCTCTGTTCAAAGAACCAAACATCAGCCAAGGAGAAGTATAAATTATTGTATGTGATTTGAAGGCTAACAACGTTGAGGATTCAAAAGTTGTGATTTTTTTTTTGGTTTTTTACGAGACAGGGTTTCTCTGTATTGTTTCGGAGGCTATCGGTCCAGCCTGTCCTCAAACTCACAGAGATCCGCCTTCCTCTGCCTCCCGAGTGCTGGGATTAAAGGCGTGTGCCACCTCCGCCCGGCAAAAGTTGTGATGTTTATAAAACACAGTACCTTATTACTTTGATCTTTGATCACACATGGTGCCCCAGTATATATATACATATATATATGTATATATACATATACATATATGTATATATATTGTATGTATATATGATTATTCTGATTTATACCTTGAAATTCTAAATATATTTTTCTGTTAAAGTGTAGTATAGTGTGTTAAGTTTTATTACTTATTACTATATGTATAAATTATTAAATGTTCAGAGAAAAATAAGTTTATGTACTCAAAACACTGGAATTGCAAGGGATTAGTATAACTTTAAATATAAATGAAAAAAAATACACTTGCTATAATGATAATATTTGGAAAAACAGCACAGCAATTCCAAATTTTGATTTCAACAAGATTTCATTTTGGAATTCACAAATCGTAAAGAATTTGGTCAAGGACTTACTGTTTAGATAAATGAATTCTCCTGGTTTCAACTTCCCCAAAATTAAAGTACACAATGAATGAGGATGAGTGGATGGTTAAAAACATGATGCTGTTAACTGTCTGGGAACTCAGGATGAGCAGAAAGCAGGCCACACTTGATATGTAATGGTCGAATTAAAGTCTAGAGACATTTTGCCAAAGGGATGCATGATCATTGTTCTGGTGAGTGGCAAAAGCATGAAAACTTGAAATTGAATCCTCTGAGCATTAGCACAGATTGACGCCATGCATTTCCTCAACTACCAGAGTCTTCTACTGCCACAGGAGGTACAAATGGCTGAAGCATTTAATACCCCTAAAGTTCTGAAATTGAAGGAAATACTTGGAGTTATTAGAACATCTGCAAATGCTATTGTTAACCTGGTAAAATCAATAGGATTGTAGAAGCATCACAGTAATTGAAGTGGATAACTACAAAGATATGGTAGAACTTCTATGCCTTGTCTCTGGCAAATGATGGGCACATGCATATGGATATGCTTCTTAATAATGTAAGAGATGATTACCTTCATCACCAATTATAATCTAAACAGGGAGATTTATTTAAACATTTTCTAAACTTCTTTAAAACGGACACAAATTTTACATAAGAGATTGTTTGAAGGTATAAACCCAAGAAACCTGTTGAATACAAGAAAATGCTCAGATCAGCATTTGTTTGTGTCCCATTATGCATTCAATTGTTATATGATTTCCATTAGTTTTTCAAAGAGCTCACAAGTGTGGAAGATTCTCTTTAACTTCCTCTTTCACATATTGTAAAATAAATCATTCTCACAAATCTATATAGTCTCCCCATTGAAATGAGCAGCCGGTTCTCCCATTTGTGCTATTAACATTGCTGGATGTGTTTTGATCATTCTCACTTAAGTTGAGTCACAGCAAGAAGCTAAATATTAACCCTTGAACTATATATTATTTTACCAAACACAAACACAACACTGTGAAGTACATTTGAAAATTTGAAGGAATTATTGTGTGCATTATCTGTAGATTAATTGGATTAATTGTTTGTGTTTGGTTTATGGTATATAACATAAAATATATTGTAGAAATGAGGATGAATGTAAAAGAAATTTAGATGACAAGGACATGGAAGAGCTTTTGCATATATATATATATACATATATATATATATATGTGTGTGTGTGTGTGTGTGTATGTGTGTGTGTGTGTGTGTCCATGTAAGAGAGAGACAGAGACTCAAGGAAAGAGAGAGACCATTGTTCGTAATTATGTGTACATGGAAATAAGCTAAAGATAATATGGCAAACATCGGTGTTTATCAGAACCATTTACATTTTACACGTGGCAATATTCTAAGGAAATCATTACAAAATCTAAAACAAATAATTAGGAACTCTTACCTGCATTCTTCCCACCACATAGTCTGACTTTATTCAACCTGGAGAAACAAGTAAACTGTGTACAGAAATAGATGATAGTTATACTGTAATAAGAATTGAAACAAAATGATTTTTAAGTCTTTGATTGTTTGTAGAAAACAGTATCTCTCCAATCTTCCTCATCAAGGAAAGATAATGAAAGGATGTTTTGGTTTGAGAAAAAATTTGAGTTAAAAATATTTGATCTAGGAAGCTAATAAGAGTATGAAACTCAACCACAGATCTTTGCCAAGTCTGTGGAATAATCTACTTATTACAATAAGATTTCCTATTTCATGGATCATTACGTTTTTTCAAGTTATTAAGATGTCCGACTCAGATCGGGAACAAGGGCATTATAAAATGGTCTTTCTACTTGTGAGATACCTAAGGGTATATCCTTTCAGGGTTTGGTCATCTATATTGTCCCGCCTGCAGGAGAAAAACAGTCTATCTTATTACTCTGAATGACAGAAACATTTTTCATGGTATGTAAATTTTTATCTCTGTAAAATATCAGATCATTTCTTGTTTTATAAAACCTTAGGCAGCTGAAATAAATCTACCATTTTATACCTTACCATTGCAAGTATTTATACATAATATTCATGTTATCCCATTTGTCATCATCTCTCTTAGCCACTTATATTACCAGACATATTATGTGTCCTTAATTTTCTTTATCAGGTTATAGGTCTTTTTCTGACATTTTTCACTATCTTTGTATTTTTGTGAGAGAAGTGAAAGTAGGAAAAATAAGAAAGAAAAAAACCAACAAATGTATTTGAAAGATCATATATATATATGTATCATACAGTTTCTGTTATATCCTAATTCAGTGATTTGATTTTCATGGAAAATATTTTATATTGATTGACTTTTGAGTTGGATAAAAAGCATTAAATGTCCTATGTGTATTAAAACTACGTGTTATTGGATACTTTATTGAACCAGGAGCATTAATAACTACATTATTAACATCATTGACTTTTAAGTGTCTACATTTCATTTATATTTATATTTACTATGTATTTATTTATTGAAATGTAATACTTATATACAATATATGTACATATTATTTATACACAAATTTTATTTATCGTTTCTGATTATAATTCTTATTTTAATTTTATGTATCTGTCGTGTATGTGTGGCACAAGTGTGTTAAAGAGACAGAGGGAGTAAGAGATACAGAAAGAGAATGGGGGCACATGGGCCAAGTCGCAGGCAACAAACTTTGGCGACAACTTTGTAAAGTCAGTTATTTCTTTCTGTTTTTTGTTTTTTGTTTTTTCGATACAGGCTTTCTTTGTATTGTTTTGGAGGCTTTCCTGGAACTTGTTGACTAGGCTGGCCTTGAACTCACAGAGACCCGCCTGCCTCTGCCTCCAGAGTGCTGGGATTAAGGCGTGTGCCACCAATGCCCAGTTATTTCTTTCTATTTTACATAGTTTCTGGGTGATAAACTCAGGTCATTAGGCTTGCATCATGGGGCATACAGCCTTATACCGTGATTTAAAACTACAAATGGAAAGTTGGGCTGACCATTGACTGATGAGTATGGGTTCTTCTACAAAACTACTGTCTAAATTTTGGAGTATTACTATGTGTGTGTACAAGTTGAAAGAGCTTCAAGTTTAGAACCACACTCTGCAAGGAATTACATAGGGAAAATCAACTCATAAACTAAGAGTATTAATTGTATGAAATGTAAATATTCTTACACTAAACTAGATAAGGATCAATTATAAAATTTGCCATTTAATATTGTCATGTGTCTTACTTGAGTTTTCTTTTATAGGAAGACAGAAAAAAACAGCATGTAAACTACTTTCTCCTTTTGGGGATGTCCTTCTGTATGCTGTGAATATGTTTCTCTAATTGGTTTATGAATAAAGCTGTTCTGACCAATGGACAGGCAGGATATAGCCAGGCAGAAAGATAGATGGGGCTACGATGCTAGGAGAATTCTGGGAAGACTAACACAGAGAGGAGTTCTCAGAGAGACACCATGCAACTGCAGAGGAAGAAAGTGTCTTGTACATCACCAGTAAGCCAAGAGCACATGGAGATACACCGATTAATAGAAATGGGTTAATTATTAAGAGAAAGAACTAGTCAATAAGTAGCCTAAGCCATGAGTCAAACAGTTTATAATTAATAGAAGACTCTGTGTGTTTATTTGGGACTATGGTCCTACATGACCAGACAGTATAGAAATGTCTGTTATCATTCCTCAGTCTGTTTTATTCCCTCTAGACCCTAACAGGTCTCCTTCTTCCAACTCATCCTGAGCCCCTCCCACTTTCAAATAAATGGCCTCCTTTTGCTTAATTAGTGTTGTTTCATACACATATGCACAAATATAAGAATACAATCTTTCTGAGTTCATTTTTTTTGTTTTTGTGTTTAAAATTTCAGTAACAACAACTAACAGGGGACTCATACTTGGAAAAAGCTGTGTGTGCTGTTCTTACACACACTTTATCATTTTCTCTCAACACTCAACAGTCCCTTTCTCTTTTTCAGATTCTTGAGTCTTCCAGATCAAGAACTGCTAACTCCTTATGTGTTTCATTTTTTTGTTTTGTGTTTTGATGTTCCCAAAATTCGTTTCCCTTTTATTTTTAAAGCACAGGACATAATGTCTTCTTATAATTTTATTTTTAATTTTTACTAACTGGAAAGCATATAGGGGCTACTTTAATAAAAAAAATGAAACTATATAAAAAGTCATGTCTTATTTGCAGTTGTGCTGCTTATGTTCTGGTGGTAAAGCAATATTTATTCAAATCGATAGATAGTTAAGTACTAATAGTGGCAGGAGCTCAGTAAAGAGTGGGCCTGCTCTGCTATTAGCTCTTCTGTAATGTGCTCTTAACAGAGTAGTAGAAGCAGGTCCATATCCTAACTCAGTACCAGCTTCCTAACAAGAGAGTTCAGATCTAGGAGACATACTGTTGCAGGTTCTCCATAAATACAAGTCAAATTGTATGCAGGTGTGCTTACTGGGGGCTTTCCACTTAACACCAAAGGCAGGACATCGGCCACCTGCATCAGAAATGGCCAGGCCTCATTAACAAATCAGACCTCTCTGAGACATTCTGAATCAGAATCTATGGTGAAGACATAACTGCAAATTTCAATTAACTTCCCAAGTGGTTTCCATGCACACTACTATTTTGGGAATCATTGGAGTGGAAGATAAGAAGCACATCTTTAGAGAGTAAATCTTTGATTTAATATATATGTTATACCAAATGCAAAAATCACAAAGCTTTGGGCATATTTCTTTGTGTATATAGTTAAAGCTCTTTCCTAAGCATATTATATTATTGCGTATTATGTGTCCCCAAAGCGCTCTGTGAGATTTGACCATGAATATAAATTCAGAAAAAAGTACTTCTATTTGCCTACGCACTATCTCATCTTTCTCTAAAGCACATGCCTACCTTTCCTTTAAGTAACCACTGTCTATACAAAATTACTAAACTCCCCATCCTGACAGGTTTGCCACTTGACTATCCATGAACACTGACATTTACCAAGCAAATATATGCAAACTTCAAGGAATAGGGTCGAAGTGAATTAAAACACCTTTTTTTGGTCATACCCTCTTACTGCCTTTTCCTGATGTGAGCACACATCTGGAGGTAGAAGTTACATGCTCCTATGTGTGGAATAAACCTGACAGCTTCCTTGGAAGTTTATAGGAATGTGTACTGAATGTCTAGTTACCAGTCACAGATTTACTGTCACGTGGGAAATACTAAACTTTTTTCCTTAAGCAACTGTATTAAGATTAATATCTTCACATACTTCCTCAAAATATTTGTTTACATGTATTTTATGTGGATGAGTGTTTTGATTGCATGTATGTGTGTGTACCGTGTGTGTATATTGCCTTTGACGGTCAGAAAACGTTATTAAATCTCCTTGAACTGGATTCTAAATGTGTGTGTCACTATCTGTTAGGAACTACACCTGAGCTCACTGCAAGAAGCTAAAAGCACTCCTAACCATTAAACCATTCCTCCAGTCTTTCTTCTTGAATTCTAAATGGATACACTGAGGGAGAAATCGTGTGACAGTGTAGGTCTGCACCAGATGGGTTCCCAGTGGTCCATACAGCTGGGCAATGGTGTCACACGCCTTTAATCCCAGCCCTAGGCAGACAGAGACAGGTGGATCTCTGTGAATGAGTTTGAGGCCAGAATGGTCTACAGAGCAAATTCTAAGAAGGCTTCAAAGTAATACAGAGAAAACCTTTCTCAAAACAAACAAAAAAACAACCAACAAAAAAGAAGAGCAGTCAACACTATCCCTGACCAATTATACCACAATCTATTGCCAATGGATAACCACTCACAAACAAAAAAATATTTTTCTCCAAGAGAATATCACTGGGGATAGAAACTTGTCCTAAGTTCAGGCCACAAGTTCAATAGTTGATGGCAAAGACAAAAGAAACTCTGGCATCTTTAGAGGTTCTCTGTGTAAATCTTTTTCTATAGGTCCTTTATATATAAGTTACGGTTTCAGATTTTGTGTGTCTAAGAAATTCCTGTCTGTGCATTTATACATGTTTCTTGTGCTTTTTTTGGCTCTCTTTCTTTATTTGTCCACTAAATTTGTCCTAGTATTGTTTGCTTGTGTGTATTTTCTCTAGTCTTATTTTATTGTTTTATTATTCCTTAGATGCCTATTTTTATTCCCCCCTCCCTCCCAGGAAAAATAAAATGGGTGTGGATTTGTATCGCAGGAGAGGTAGAGATGGGGTGGATATCAAATGAGTTGGGGAAGGAAAACTGTAATCAGAATATATTGGCTGAAAAATCTATTTTCAATAAAAGAAAAACTTTTAAAAGTGTGTGACATATGGAATAATTGTTTTCTAAATATGTCTGTGCTCTAATACAAGAGATCTGTGACTACTTCAGATTTCCTGGTAGGGGTGAAGCAAGATTGATAATCCAGGATGATTTTTATATATGCAGTCTATTAAACAGAATCTTTATCAGTCAAATGGAAATCAAGGATTCAATATCTGACTATAACACTTGAGCGGACTTCAGGCACCATTCCAGGCTTGGTACATGAAAGAGATAACACTGATGACAAGCTGGAAACAGCAAAGATACTTATTTTTTTAATGATGGAAACTAATGTGGAAAAGTTCATTTGGGTCTATTGGACTCCATTTGGAGTTTTGAACTCTAAAGGTATTAAAGTGAAGGCTTAAAACTTAGCTATGTTGGTAGAATGCATGACTAGTATTCTGAAAATCCCAGGATTGGTTGCTTAGTAAATCCTGCTTGTTTTAGGCCTTACTCCCAGGAATTTGGTGGTGGAAACAGAAGGATCAACAGTTACAATCATCTATTGCTAAACTCTGAGTTCTAGGCCAGCCTACAAGATACCTAGTCTCAGAAAAAAAAACAAAACAAAACAAAACAGAAAACCAGGGGAGAAGGTGGAGAAAGAAATGGAAATAAAACATAACACGGAACTATAAAATGATAACTTTGATTTACATCACTATGTACACAAAGTATTATGACATAAGTAAATACATATTAACCTCAAAATATAACCTGATAGACAGTGTAATATTAACAGCACTCTCTCAAATCGTCTTTCATATAATTATTTTTGCTAGAATGCAATTAACCTACTTGTAGTAGTACATAAAATTTAGGCAACACAATAGAAAAATTCTGTATGTAATTCATTCACTATTGCTTACTTTACTTTCAATTACCAAAGAATTAAAAGAATAACTTCACCCCCAAAGTTTCTGGGTTTGGACATTAAGATGTGATTGTGTAAAAGTTTAATAACAGCTAACAATCTATACAAGCAAATGCATGGAGACTTGAGCATTGAAATAATTCAACTTTTTAAAACTTAAGTTAGTCCTTTGATAACTCCATAAATGCTTATAATGAATTCAAATTGTTTTCTCTTGCCACCTTTTCTTACATTTCCCTAACCTTATCAACCCTGTCTGCTCACTGCTTGTACCTTTCCCATGTTCATAACTTGGCTTTTTTGTGTAGTACCCTGTAAGGAAGAAAATATTTGCCAACCAAATATCATGTAATTTAGCACATAGAGTATACAAAACAAAGCACCCTCACACTAAGCCATTAAATAAAACGAAAGAAAATGAGCAAAAATAATTCATCATGTGATTGACTAAAACCCAATTAAACACATCATAAACTGGGGATATATCAGTGGTGAGTAAGATGTTTTACTTGAGTATGATGAATTGTTCTGTAAGAAATAGTTTTGTTCACAACACTGATATGAGCATCATAAACTTTATGATAGTAACTCTTGAGGATGTTACCACTTAGTACATCCTATTCTTTAGAAATCAGTGTCACATATGAATTTCAATGTGATAAATTATTAAAAGAAAAATGGTTGAACAAAACTACATTTTGTGCATACATTATTTCTAATCTGTTAATATAAAAATTATGTTTTATGTTTTTGTTTTCTAGCAAAATATGCCAGAAACAAAGAAAAATATTACATATTTTCCATAATTTGTAGACCCTAAGTTTCATGTAGATACATTATGGCATGTAATATACATATACGATATGAACACATAAGGAACAAAGGGAAATAAGACATTAGTAAGAGGTGTAGACATGAGGGAAAGTGTTAATATGTGAAAGCACATGATATTCTTGAAGAAAACTGTCTTTATACAATCAACCTCATGTGAAATGAACACAAACAAACAAAATCATTAAAAACAAAGTGTTTCAATATTAAACAATAATCAAATATTCCACTCCAAAAATACATATCATAGAACAAAGGCTGTGTTTATCCAATATATTTAGTTAGGTATCTGGAAAGTGAAAATAAATAATACAATGAATTATCACCAATAATCTATCAGAGTGGTTAAAATTAGCCTGTCACGGTGGCATATATCTGTACTCCCAGCACTTTCATGGTTGAGGCAGGAGGATCAGAAGTGAATAATTATCTATGTGAAAGCAAGGGCAAAGGAAACTAGTGTGTTAGAAAAAAGTAGATTCTAAGAATATATGTAGGGCTTTACAAGATTGAAAATATACACCCACAACACTGAAAATATTTCTTTGCTAAAGAGAAATGCCCATGATTATATCAAAAATATATACTAAAAATCATTACAAACAAATGCAAACCCTTGCCCTATAAGGAGATTGATGACTACCTTGGTTACCATTCCTGGAGCCTTGACCCACTAGCTGATCAAAGCAGGAAACAGGCACTCACAGCTGATCACTGAGCTATACTCCTGGAATCCAGGTGCAGAGAGGGAGCAGAGATGACAAAATGAACCAAGACTGAACTGGAGATACAGGAGATACTATCCTTGGGGAGTTGGTGATGAGTTGATTGTAGGGGTTGGTGGGAAGCATGGGAGGGCAAGGGAATGGGGGATGGATATGCAAATAAGAGTGTTTCTAAAATTAAAAAATTAATATAAACACAGACACACAAAAGCAAACCCATAAAATCAAGAGGACAAATTACATATTTTACACTTAAATTAGATTTAATTTATTTATTATATATGTGTATGCCTGCGTATGTTTGTGCATGTGGATGTGTATGTGTGAATGCACACATGAGTAAAAAACACGTGCTAATGTACACACGGTTACACTCTTTTGATAATCAAAGGATAACATGTAAGAGTTACGTCTCTCTTTAGCCATATGGATCTAATGAATTGATCTCAGTTTCTCATCAGACTTGGTTACAAGCACGCTTACCGATTAAACTGTCTCTCTTTTACTGTATTTTGTTTCTTACAAGTAACACATTTCCTATAGCAAACAGGATTCTTAGGAAACATGAGTATTTTTTGTTTTGACTCTAGTGGTAGTTATGTGAATTGTTCATGAGATAAAATCTTCTAGATCTAACAGATACAGAAACATGCAAACGAGTTTGTGTAAAACTGAGAATCTCAAATTGTATTGCTAATTTGATTCAATGTAATAATCACAATTGTGATATAGCATATTTTTATCATGTGAGAATGCTTATCATGCAAGATTGTTGAATGGAGAACATGGAAACTTTCACTCCATTAAACTTTGCAACTATGTAAAAATCTACTATCAACAGAAATTATGATCAAGTAATGAAATACACTATACTTAGGTAATTCATATATGCATGCGCATTTAAGCATGATATGTGCATTTAGCACAGAAATTATGAATATAATAATTAAATGCATTCTCACGATTTCCATTTACTATATAGTATGAAGCTATTACTTTATAAGGTTGGTATGCTGAAATATCTTAAACATATGTGAATATGGGAATGGACAACTAACATTAAAAGTCTTGTAAAAAGTTATATGGAAGACTCCAGGAGTTTCTGGCACACACACACACACACACACACACACACACACACACACACAAACACACTATCCAATAATGGAGCACAAACACCCTTTCTAGATGCCACATACTAACAATGAAAAAACCAGTTCCAGGTTTGCCTCTTTTCAGAAATGTTGGTCACTGTAGTCCCTTAATGCCAAATATTATAGGCCATTGCTGATGTTCTTGGGTGTCCTAAAAAACTTGACAGTAAGACATTATTGATGAAGATGCTGCATACTTGAATTATAGAACATGGAGGAATCAATCTGGGACTGAATTGGATGTTTCATCAAAGTTGACTAGATTCAAAGTGCTGAATTGTGCAGTGCATACAACTGGAATTGAAAAGTCATCACCAATCTCTCCTGTCTCTAGATTAGGCTCGCTTTAATAATAACTTAGCTGGTTACATATGCCTGCTGGTGAAATAGTGGGAGGAACTGATAAGAGTAACCAACAGCATTCTGATTGGATTTAAGGCATACTCCCCAAGATGAAACACATACATGCAACTATTACCTGTGGTAGAAAGTCCATAAATAAACACTAGGAGGGAACATGCTGTAATTATTCTGCTTAAGTGACACAGCATTAAACCATCTCATAATCACTTACAGTTCTACTCATAAATTAGTGAATCTACAGAGAAATTTCTTCATGCATTGGACGGTGATTGACAGATCACTGTGGAAGAGTGTGTGCAAGATTTTCCAGTGCAGAGATGATAGATGACCTTAAGGAAACTTCTCCAGACACAGCAAGGCAGTTACACATAGAAGCTAATGGTCCTAGGGTAGTATACACAAGCCCCACGCAGGTTGAAGAAGGATAAAATTTCAGCATGGAGAGGTGATATAGGCTGAATTCCCACTCCAAGCTGAGACGTTACTGGCAAACGACAGATGCTTGGAACAAGTCACATTTCTTGAAGCACATGGGCCCTGATAAAAAGAATCCACTTCAGTGGAAGAGTATGTAGACAGCATAAATTGAATTTAAAGATCTTTTCCTTTTGGTTTTTACGAGACAGGGTTTCTCTGTATTGTTTTGGAGGCTGTCGGTCCAGCCCAGCCTCTAACTCACAGAGATCCGCCTGCCTCTGCCTCCCGAGTGCTGGGATTAAAGGCGTGTGCCACCACCGCCCGGCAAATTTAAAGATTTTAAAGAAAAAAACAGACACAGTGTGCGTGTGTTTGTGTGTGCCTGTGTGTGTAATAATGGGTAAATGTGTGAGGGATCTGTGGGTGGTGTGAATATGATGAAAATATGTTACATGAAATTTCCAAAGAACAATAATAATAATAATAAGATAAATTAAAAACAAAAATAATTTCAGGAATTGCATTAGTCATATTTTCCAACTGTGTAAAATTGCTGCTTCTCACATAACAAAATGGTTTCTCAAAAATTCAAAACATATAATTCAGAGTCTTGTAATGTTTATCAAATTCCATTGCTTTTGTTCATGGTAGCAAAGTTGTGCAAAAAGAATACTAATGCTTTAACTAAATTGTGTTGGATCAATGAGATTCATATTAAACTGTTCCTATCTCCAAACTGGAAATACCTGATTTTCCATTTTCACAAGAAAATTCAGCTTCATTCAAATAACATGCGATTGGAAGAAGGTAGGAAACTGAATGCCTCTTCAGACAAAATAAGGAAAAGGATCTGAACAGAGTAACTACAGCTATAAGTATACATGAATATAATTGGCAATTAATGTATAAGATGAGACAAAAGCAATTAACTAAAATTTTGGAATAATTTAATGTTACACCTTTCATATTGTATTACAAATGAGCTTTGACAGTGTGTTTACAGCTACAATTGCCAATACTATTAAGCATGTGAGAGGTTATTAGGAGGTCTGAAAATTACTTAAATGCAGAGACAGAGTTGTGTCATAGACAGGCAACATGTAAGTCTGGTGGTGTTGAGGTTTCTGTTTTGTGCATCAGAGAGCAATGCTTGCAATAGCAGACTGCTCAGACAGAAAGTGGTAGCTGAGGCTGATTTTCCATGGCTGCCGACTGACAGGGTCATCGATTTTTACACACAAGGAATATGGGTCCTTGTTGAATGTTATAAAGTGTCACTTAATGAATATGATGGATGACACCAACCTACAACTCTACCTGATGATATGTCAAAGAGATTCTTTATTCTTTTAAAGAAGCCAAAAGGCCCCATATAAATCATTATAACTGCATGAATTAGCAGTTCCTTATAAGATTCTATTAATATTTTTGAGTGACCAGGATAGATTAAGAATGCATTAAAACAAAATATATTAAACAGAAGAACTGTTAAGCATTTTTGCACCTTTTTTGTTTTTTATATTTTTAAATTTAAATTAGAAACAAGGTTGTTTCACATGTCAATCCCAGCTCCCTCCTGCTCTCCCTCTCCTCCTCCATAGCCCTCCTACCAACTCTCCCATCCCCCTTTCCCCAACCCCCAATTCTTTCCCCAAGGAGGCTGAGGCTCTCCATGGTAGGTGTCCATATTCTGTCATTTCATCCAGGGCAGGGCCTAGGGCCCTCCCTCAAGAGTCCAGGCTGAGAGAATATCTCTAATTTTGGGATGGGCACCCAAAACCCATTTGTGTGCCAGGGATAAATACTTAATCTACTACCTAAGGCCCCATAGTTTGCCTAGACCTCCTCACTGACAATTTTCTCATGCCTTACCGTGTGCCTCTTGGTATCATTCGTTATCACTAATATATAAAACATTTAAATCGAAGGTGTAAGACCACAAAACCACAAGAAAGGGAAAATTCAAACCATACAATTGCCATAAAAAGAATTGAGCTTTCCTATACATGTAAACAAAAGTACCTCTTTGAGGAAAATCATTTTTAAAGCAGCATTGTTTTGTTAATTAACATTGTATTACTTCTTCTAGAAATCCATTGCCTGTTGTGTCTTATGAAATTCCTTCCATCCTTTGTGTGACCTTCTCCACAGTGTTGCTTTTCCTTTCTGCAATAGCTCACTCTCTGCTACCCGATTCTAATTAGGGTTGTTCCTGTGGACTAAGTCCCAAAGTAGGCTACTGAGCAAGGCTTCACCATCTCTGCATTTGCCTATCTTTCCAAATTTTGTAATTTATTAAAATCACACTCTTAAATTTAGTATCCTTTCCAATTATTCCTCTACATCCTTTAACTCTGCTAAACAGAAATTATAATCTCTAGCTTATTTATTATTGTTTTTAATT
The DNA here is from genome assembly GCF_017639785.1 of Mesocricetus auratus. Classification (NCBI taxonomy): domain Eukaryota; kingdom Metazoa; phylum Chordata; class Mammalia; order Rodentia; family Cricetidae; genus Mesocricetus; species Mesocricetus auratus. Next base: position 3,928,417 of record NW_024429207.1, on the reverse strand, counting down.
ATATGGCCTGTTACATTTTTATCATGATATAAGTTCAGTTACGTTTTGTATTCTACATTCCTGTGCTTAACACATACTTCTTTAATTAATTATTAGTAAAATGAACACTTGGGTATGGGAACTATTAGCTAAAAGAAGTTTTTTTTACTTTTTTGTGTATTTCTTTGAAAAGTAACTTTTCTTATAGATTCTATACAATTACACACACACACACACACAATGGTGAGTATATTTTCTGTAACAATGTCTGTCTAAGCATACAGCACATTGGTGAGCTGGGCAAAGAAGGAAGCCAGAAGCCATGACGCAGAAACCCAGGTTACCAAAGTTTTCAAGAGCATTATCTTTTGATTACACAAAGAAAGCTTTGAATGCAGTCAATATCCAGAGTTGAAAAAAAATCTCTGAGGCAAGTGTTATAATGCCTCAGCAAGTTCAGGAATGTACTACACACTGCTTTGCAGAAAAGAGTTTGCAGTTATAAGCTGTTTTACTTTCCCAAATCAGGTGATGTCTGTGAATTCTCTCACATTTACTGCAGATCGATTGAGTAAGTGGAAAGGATTCATTCTTGTGATTCAAATGATGCCAAATGATGGGGCAACACTGCAAATTCTGGCTGAAGTTTCCAAAAGGGTTGTTTCTTTAAAAGCTTGCCAATATAGGTATTAAAATACTTGAGAATCTTCCTTGCCCCTAATGGTCTAAAAAGAACTTACTACCAGGATGTTTAGAGCCTATGCTAAGACACAGTTTCCATTCATAACTATATGGTGTTTTACCAAGAAGTTAACAATTCACTATACTTGTTAGATTAATATCGTTGCATTGTGCTAACAAAGCCTGAGACTATAACACATATTTCTGCACACACGTGAACAAGGATAGAAAAAAGGCAATTGCCAATTGCCATTTGCACCTCTCCTGGCACGGGTCATTCATGTTGTTTTTTGAGGCATGATCTCTCACTGGCCTGGAACTAACAAATTTAGCTAGATAAGTTGACCTGAATTACCAAGGGAACCTCTTGTCTCTGCCTACCCTGAACTGGAATTACAAGCAATTAATACCATGTTCAACTTTTATATGTGTCCCAGAAATTAATTTCTTGTCCTCATGTCTGCACAGAAAACACTTAACCAGTTGAACTATCTTTTAAACCAGAGTTTGTGATTTTCTTTTATCTCTCTCTCATCAAACATTTGTTTATTTCTATTTTAAATTTATGGGTATTTGACCTGCATGTGTCTATGTCTGCATATCACATGCCTGTACTTCCATGGAAGTAAGAAGACGACTACGGATCCCCTGGAAGTTGAGTCATAGATGGTTATTAACCATCATGATGGTGCTGGGAATCATATTCATGTGACCTACAACAATTAGTCAGTGTTGTTAATCAGTTATCTATCTCTTCAACCTCAGAAGCTAGAATTTCCAATACTTAATGAAATGATGGAGCTGACAGACAAAAACTATTCATGTCATCATTTAGAAAAATAAAGTTCATAAACAAACTGAACAACAAAAATTATTCAATCTTAAATTTCAAAATACATGTCTAAAAATGTTGGATTTTCTTTACTTTGCTACATTTTATTTTTGGAAATATACTTTAGTGAAAACACTAAATCAGAAGTCATACTAAATAATCTAAAACCATGTGATGGAGTGTACCAAACTATATTCTGAAAGCAGAAGAATAAATATATTCTTACCTCAGTGAAACTTAATTATGGCAGGCACCATAGCGTTCAGGCACACATTTAATCAGAGAGAAAGAAACTAGTACTGGGAGTGTCTATAGTTTTATTCTTTGCTAAAATTAAGTTTTGTATAGTGTTCCTAGAGAGTTCTTTAAGTCCCCCACCATCCACACAGTAAACATGCTCTCTATTTTGGACTAATATTGACTCGGATTGATTCAGAGTTCATGGTAAGAGTAAAACTGAAGTCACACACACTAAAAAATCTAATAAACAATACCAAATAAGGCATTGAATAAAATAGATGAATCTAACTGTGACCTATTTTAATACGTCCATCTGTACATCAAACATTTGCCTGTATGTTTTCCATGCCACAGACATTTTCAAATCTTTGACCCTTGAGATTTCTGTACTGCTTAGCATGCCACTCAATTTCATACAAACAACATTTGCATATATAGTATGATTTGGTAGACTAAACCTGGAGATGCTGGTCTCAAAAGAGCAAGCTTCATGTTTACTAGTAAATCCACTGACTTCATGCAGTTTAAATATGAAAAATGGGGAAAATCTCTTTTAGGGTTTTATAAACATGGTTTTCTAGTCACGTAGTCAGATAATATGCAAATACAATAGCTGCTTTCCCTTTTTTGATATTCTGTGTAAGAGTTACCAACAGGTTTTGTAAAGAAGATAATATAAATAAAATCTATGTGCAATTGCCAGGTTTCAGAGTAAGATTAACTTTCAACAGATTTCGGAGTAGGAAGGAAGAACAAAATGTGATCTTTTGATTTTTAATCCTCAAAGTAAACCAAATGTCTTTTAAGAATTACAAAAGTTTTGGAGAACTCTAAGTGGCAATACTGGCTATTTAAGAACAGAGGGCTTACTTAGAGAAGTTACACAACCTACCCAAAGAAAGACAAACATCTTAGCTTCATTGAAGTTGGAGATGTCAGAATACTTAGCTCTAAGAAACCAGACTACAGTAAATATCTAGGTTTTTGACAGAAACATAACTTTTTAGCAGAAAGTGACCAGTTACAAAAATATATAGAAATATTTATATATGAGTTAGAAGTACAAGATGAGTACAATTTTAAAATGTATGTCTTTTGGAAATGGATTTCTAAACACATTATAGATACGTATTCTCATACATACAGATAATTGTATGTCCCTATCTTCATCAAATAAGTTTATTTTTACAGCAGGCAGAGAGGTGTCCAATAATCTTTAATCCATAAAGTGTGGAAACAGCCTCTGGGGGCGCAGGAATCAACGCCACCTGATACATCTACAACACAACCCCAGCACCTAAGAGTCAGAGACAGAGGAGGAAAACATAAGCTGTAACTGATGCATGTATGTATGTACATATGTATATGCATAACACAAGGTGTACACATGAAATTCCAACAATATAGTTTACAGTCTTTAATATAATATATAGTATATAGTTGTCTAAATAAGCATAGCAAAATATAACATTGTTGACAAGCTCCAATGTGAATGGGAAAATATTGCAAGCTTACATCCCTAGGTGAAGTGTTGCAGAAAACTAATTCTGCAGAGAGAAGAGAAATAAGTCTTCTTAGGGATGAGATCCATTGATAATTTATCTAATCCCAATTGATCTACACTAAAGCACATAAATATGAACAACACTAAATGGTCTCAGCAGTGTGTGTGTGTGTGTGTGTGTTTGTGTGTACATAGGCATTAATTTGCAATGTTAAGGGAGTACATGAGAATTAGAATGCAAATAAAATATTCACTTATGGAATTCTCAAAGAAATTAAAAGAAGAAAATATCTTCCTTGCAGAACAGAATGTCTCACAAAAGATCAAGATCTTGTCATCAATATATCCAGGCATATGGAAATACCTGAGAGCAAGGTTTGTAATTGTCTAATTATGTCAACTAACAGACAAAGACACTAATCAAAATTTGCTTTTGCAACATGTATGGACATCTTTATCTATAATACATGTTTTGCCATTCTCTGATATATTCAACAAAGACAGAGAACAATGCAGTTGTGTTGAGTATTATGAAAGCTAGAAAGCAATGTACACACACTATGTGAATGAGTATGGTTGTGGGTATTTTGCTGTTTGTATAATGATAATTTTTACTTTTATATATATATATTGTAGTGTGAATAATGTCTGATCCTATTATATTCAATTTATAGTATAATTATGCATGATAAACTAATAATAACCTTGGCTAAACAAATTACATATTTCTCTAGATCAGTCATTGTAAGGTGTTTGTTTCATAATAGCCAAATAGTATGATAAGTTAAAGATTTAAAAATGCGATTAAAGAGTAGGGTTTATAATCATGGGTTCCAAGAACACATTAAACAATTTTACTAATTGTTTTACTCATCAATTATGCTAATTATATAATAATTTAAAAGCATATCTCTGTCACCTACAAACTATTCACAAATGGGAAGGTTAGTACCTTTGCCAATATCACAAGGATAGAATTTAAGAATTTTAATACTCTCTTGCTAAAGAGACTATACAGTTTGGTTTCAGATTACAGTGAACCCATATGTGCACAAAGCTGAAACTTCCTCTGAGTTGCTCGGTTTTTTTATAGGCAAGAACCTGCTATGTAAGTCGTTGTTGGGGAAGAGTCAGCAATAGTTTTCCCCAGATTTAGACATTCTGTGTAAAAGTCTGAACTTTCAGGGCAAGAGGTTATTATAGGCAAATCATGGTAAGACTTTTATGGGTTAAGAAGCTACTTTCTTATTGGCTTTGAGATTCTTATGAATAGAGAGAGCGAGCTCATGCCCATGACCATGATTGGGGATGTCACAGGCCCTTAGAGGTATAGTTTACATTGAGAAAGCCAAAGACTTAGTGCAGTGGTTCTCCAACTTCCTAATGTTGAGAACCTTTAATCCTGTTCCTTATGTTGTGGTAACCTCACAGCCATGAAATTATATTCTTGGTTATTTTGTAACTGTAATTTTGCTACTGTTATAAATTGCAATGTAAATATTTGTGTTTAACAAGGGTCTTAGATAAGCCCTGTGAAAAGATCATTTAAACCACATAAGGGTTGTAGTCCATGGGTAAAGAAACACTGACTTCAAGTCAGATTTCTCAACTAACAAGTTCTATTTCTATATTGTTTTTCTTCTGCTATTAAAGTATTTTCTGATCAAACATGGATTACTTTAACCAATCCTTTTGATCTAAGAAGAACAATTTCGGAGATTTTTTAAAAATGCATTAGGAAAAAATTTCTCCATATTTATTTATTATTCTTATGTACATGTATACGTATTCATGTATGCATACATTACAAACTTATAAACTACAACCCATTTAATTCATTAGTCCTGTTCATATGTATATGTAAATTTAGCATTAAGTATTTGGAACTGAATAATATACCATGTGTGTATATAGTGGGGTGATGTCACTGGAAAAGACTGAGTTTCCATTCTCAGTCACCATTAATTGTCTGTATGTATTCATTTAGGGGTAGGGTTTGTGAGGTCCCCATCATCCATTCTGGCTTGCCAGTTGGTGGTATTATTTTTCAGGACTTGTTCATGCAAGGTTATTGTTGACATTTCATGGGTACAGCTTTTCAGTCATATATAAATGGTACGGTTACAGCAAATGTCCTAATATACTGGAATTTACAATGTTGCTGGTCCTATTCCACAATATTCAGTGAGTCTCAGGTTTATGGATTGCATTATAGACAAACATACTGTAGTCTGACATTTCACAGGTTTTCTTTGCATTTTGACCAATAGTGTTTGGATGAAAATGTTCAGAATGGGTGCGTTTTTTAAAAGAAAAATCTCTCAATGTAATACAAAACATTCTTTGATAATTTCATTATTTGTGATTCAACAACCTCTGGCAATTATTAGGAAAGTATTTTCATAATAAAAATGTTGTCTTTTTCTTGGGTTTCTTCCTATTTAATGTAACTATTCAGCATGGGAGACTCGGCACTCTTGCTTTATAGAAACCAGTTTTCTCTGAATAGTTTCTGAGGCTTAAGAAAAATATTCCCACTTACTTACAAAAGAAACAGGAAGAAAATTTTTCATATTGGGGGAGGTTTGTGAAGCTGTGCCTTATGAGCTTGATATGTTTCATCTTTAGTTCTGTTATTTCTGGTCAGGTTAGATGCATGCACTAGTTATTTTTATACAAACTAGATATGGAAATTCCCAGACTGTTTATACAACTGCACATTAGTCTCAGGATCACTCCCATGGTATTTAGCCTTCTGGTTGCACATTAATTCCTGTATGTCTGGAAAAGTTTCATCTCTTCATTAGAAGGATCCCTTCATATAATGCCTACCTTACCTGGAGAGCTCTGCTTACTTCCTTCCCTAGCCTTGTCTTCTTCTTTGGTCTATCCCCATCAAAATTCTGCCTGAGACACTTAAAGTTGCCCTCCTCATACACTGCTTCCATAATAGTGTGTGGTTCCCTTTTACCACATGCCTAGTGATTGAAATTACTTATTTTTCAATGGGACATTTAGCATCTGTGTCTTCAAACAGAATGCAATGAATCTTGATAGTTCACTCCTATATCATCAGCCTTCGTATTTTTGCACATGGTAAGCTCTCAGCAGAATTGATCACAAAATTGAGTAAATGAATAAAGTACTAGTAAACAAAACAAGGAATTTCCAGATTTCTTCCTGCAAATTTTCTTCACCTAATATCAAATTGAAGTAATTGTCAAGAATGTTGGCACTATATCTCTGTTATTTTATTGAACACTTTTACAACAAATATCTCAACTTTCAGAAACGTCAGAAGCCTCCTATATCTTGTCACAAAGGAAAAGCATTTTCAACTCTCGAAAAGTGTGTTTTTTGAATAAACAAGTACACACTGAGAGATTTTTTTAAATGGACCTATTCTCAAAATTTTTTTCATGAAATTGAATTGAAAATAACGAATGCAACCACGTCCCCAAATTACATTTCTGTTTATTTTATAGTGATAGGTTTAGAGACAGTGCTAAAATTAGTTTCAGAAGAAAATTACAATATTTCTTATTCTCTATGTAGTAGAGAGTCGATTGTCTCATGTTTCACCCTCTTACATGACAGAACTAGTAGCACTTGCCTTATTTGCACTTATACATAACAATCCACAGGACTCATTTTCATCTCCATATCTATGTTTGCAGTCTGCCAATGTGTAAATTAACAAATTTCTAGTACATGAAATTTCTTCCTCTTCAAGCTCACATATAGTTATTTCCTTCTCTGCTACCACCTGAATGTACATAATGAGAGACTTTCATTCCCTTGATGTTCAGCATCACATCTATAGAAATGATTTATTCTAGGAATGAGAACTCATTTCAGGGTCATCAGACATGTAAACATTGCTGATCCTGTTCACACGATCTTGGGCCAATCAGCCACACTAGGCAATGTTTCATTTATACTGTTAACTATATATGCATTTAGCGCTATTTAGGTATACATTCATAATTAGTAAGGAAAGTGCACCTGAAAAAGCTAACTGCATAAGATGTCTTGTTTTAAGCCCAGTTTTGCTTCTTGACATTGATTTTCAACCATCCATTAATATGCAACCCATTGAAATAATTCCCCAACCATAAAATTATATATATATATGTATATATATTTTTTAATTAAATTAGAAACAATCTTATTTTACATATCAATCACTGTTCCCTCCCATCCTCCCATACCTCCCAATCCTATCCCCCATCCAATCCCCAGGGAGGGTGTGACCATCCATGAGTGATCATTAAAATTTGTCAAGTCATTTGGGGCCTGGCCTAGGCTCTTCCTGTGTATCTAGGCTGAGAGAGTATACCTCCATGGGAAATGGGCACCCAAAGTCCATTCGTGCACTAGGGATGCATCCTGTTTCCCCTACCATAGATCTCACAGGCTGCCCAGGGCTCCTAACTGACACCACAGTCAGGGGGCCTGTTTTGGTTCCACAACTGTCACACTGGAGTCCATGAGTTCCCACTTGCTCACGTCAGGTGTTTCTGTGGTCTTGACCCCTTTGTCATTTCTCCCTCTCTGAAACTGGATTCCAGGAGTTTGGCTCATTGCGTGGCTATGGATCTCTGCTTCTACTTCCATCAGCTACTGAATGAAGGCTCTAGGATGGCATTAATGTAGTTATGGTTCTTATTGGAGGGGACTGGCATTTAAGGTAGCTTCTCCACTATTGCTTAGGGTCCTAGTTAGGGTCATCCTTTTGGATCTCTATAATTCCCTAGGGCCACATTTCTCTTTAAACCTATAGTGACTGCTATTGATGTGTCTCTTTTCTTGCTCTCCTCTGTTCCTCTCCACTCAATCTTCATGATCCCTCATTTTCTCTTCCCCCCTTCTCTTCTCCTCTCCTCTTTCTCTTACCTCTCTGTCTCTTCCCCCCCATATTCCCCACTAGTTCAAGGGCTCTTCTCCCTTTCTGTTTAACTGGGGGACTGTGTATATCTCTTACGGTCCTCCTTGTTTCCTAGCTTCCCTGAAGGTGTGGATCGTAAGCTGGTAATCCTTTTCACTATGTCTGGAATCTATTACATGAGTGAGTACATACCGTGTTTGTCTTTCTGTGACCGAGTTACCTCACTTAGGATAGTTTATTCTAGTTACATCCATTTGCCTTCAAATTTCAAGATCCCATTGTTTTCTCTATTTTCACCCTGAGTAGTACACCATTGTGTAAATGTACCATATTTTCTCTATGCATTCTTCGTTTGAGGGGCATCTATGTTCATACAATTATTTTATTGCCACTTTGTAACTGCTATTTTGCTACTATTATGAATTGTAATGGAAATATCTGATATGCAGAATATCTAATATACAACTTGTGGGGTCATGACCCACAGGATCAGAGCTACTACTGCTTCATGATATTCTCCTTTGTTACTTTGTGTTACAGCCCTGCCTTATGATTTTGCAACTGCCTTACACTTTGTGGTAAACCTTATTGATTTTCAACCACTTTTACACTGAATAGAATATAAGAGGTTTTTTTACTTTTATTTTAAGAACAAACATATTATAATCTTGACTTTTTCACCTTCCTGAAATCTCTCCTTCTTTAGGTTTTATATACTTCACAAAATTGCCCATTGACCAACATGAAGCAGAGTCTTGTTTTGTTTTTCTGAGCTCTAGTCTCAGAAAATAAGATAAGAAGCTGATCTCCAGCTATGGATAATGGTAAGAAAACTGGGAAGTTAACTCAAAGCTAATGTTCCAGGCAGGTGTCCATGTATTGTCCAGGCTCAAATGTCATGGAGCAAAGCAGTGGAGTAGCCCAGGATTTTTTATCATTGTTTTATCAAACCTTCTGTTATTTCAGGTAAGCCAGTATTCACTTGGAATGTGTCCTCTTCATAATTGTGCCTCTAGGACACATTTAATATAGCAATCAAAGAGACAGTCACTAAGTATGCTCTAAAATCACTATGCTCTCTCTATTAGAGTAGGTGTGTTACTAATGTCATCGAGCTCATGAGCTTTTTTCAAGAATATATATCCTGACCGGGCATTGGTGGCCCACACCTTTAACCCCAGCACTCCGGAGGTAGAGGCAGGCAGATCTCTGTGAGTTCGAGGCTAGCCTGGTCTAAAGATCAAGTTCCAGGACACCCTCCAAAACAAGAAACCCGTCTCCAAAACCTCCCCAAAAATGCATATCCTGGATTCAGAAACTTCCCAAGAACAGACAAAAGACCCTTGGAACTGGCCTTATTGTAATGCTTCTATTTTTTTTAATTTTACAAAATATATTTTATGGATACACAAAAATTGTATTAGCTATAGGTGAGGATGGAGGATGGTTATGTATCTGAAAGCCCACACATGGTAATCTGAAACAACTAAGTGATCCATTACAGCAATATATGAATTAGTGAGTGATGGGGATGTCATAGCTAGCATTTATTGTACATTCCAGATACTTCTTTTAGAAAAAATGATTTACTGGAAGTTTATATCATCATATCTTCATTTTTTAATTTTTCTTCATGAATCATCATAATTTTGAAATCACCAAGGTATAATAGCTAGCAATTTTAACTTGCTTAAGTTCCGGGAAAAAGCATATTGATGGGGGAAGTCCTTCTATGTATATGTTTGTCTTATTTATTGGCCAATAAGGAAGCAAGATCGGTGGGACTAGTAGAGGTGGAGGAGTCTGGGTAATAGAGGCACAGTCAGTTACCATGTAGGACACAGGAGAAGTAAGAGGACCAGACCCTTTCTCCAGTAAGAGAAGACCACATGAAATACTCAGATTAGCAGTTATGGGTTAATAATTAAGTCAGAGATAGACAATAAGAAACCATAGCAAACAGCCAACAGCTTCATAATTAATATATTGTCTCGTGTGTTATTTGGGGCAGAGACAGCTGGCTGGAAAGAGTGCACGTTACAGCATATCATGGTGTTTGTAAATTGGCTGTGTATATAAATACATTTCTAGGAGGAAGAAGTAATTTATCACTTACAATTTCATTGAAACAAGTTTAATTTAAAAGAATAATTTACATAATCAGGTTCTTGTAATATGTCTTATTATTTGACTTGATCTATAATATAAATATACATATATATATAATTACTAGAGATCTTATATCAAGAGATATAAGAGTTAAGATTTTGGAGGTATGGGTCAGTAGTAGAGTTCTTGTCTATTATGTGGAAGGACCTACATTCAGTACTCATAATTACCATTTAAATAACATTAAATAACTGTTATGATGCAAGAACATCAAAATATTTCATATAAAAAAGCAAAGCTCTCTCTCTATTTTCTCTCTCCTTCACAACACCACCTGCATCTCCACTTTTGCCTCCCTCACTCTGTCCCTTCCTTCCTCCCCAATGTTTTGAAACAGGGTCTCTAATTGTATCATTCACTGGCCAGAGCTCATTATATAAACAAGCTCACTGGCCTTGAACTAGCAGGGATTGATCTCTCTGTGCCTTTTTAAATTTTACCAAAAATATTAGAGGTGTCTCTTTCAGTTTGGGGAGGCTGAGGTCTAAAATGAAAATTTTAATAATTAAACAATTCAAAAACCTGCTAAGCTTTGCATTTCGAAGGATGAATTATTTCTGAATCCAATGTGAAATCACATTCTTGTGACAATCTCACTCCAACAAGTGCACTGAGACTACTTACTAAGTCACAAACACATAATACCCAGCACATTTCTGTCCTTAACCCAATTTTAAATGCCTAGAACTAGATTCAGAATAAGAAACTATAACACATCCAATTCACTGTAAAGCTTGCTCTGAATTCTAAATAAATTTTATCTGAATTCATTTTAAATGGAAAACAAAATGTTTTCAGGAATATTATATAGGAAAAGTTTGGAATTTTGAACAGGTTATGTCTTATCCTGAAATACTATAATCTCTTGTTCAACAGTGAAGGCAAAAGAAAAGTGTGAAAAGCAGACAAAATGAAAAAATAAACAAGATACAACCAACAAGTTTTTCATTTGCACATTTACACAGTTTCAGACCTTCTAGCCTACCTCTTTTGACTTCATTTTTTAGTAATTATTTCAATACAGTAAAGCATGCCATTCCTGAGGACTTGCAAGACATATTGCTTAATCTACAGATAACAGTGGTAAGCATATTTTGAGAATTTTGGTAATAATGGAAACTGACAGTCAGTACCAATGGATCTGTTGCATGAATAATGAATAAAGGAGCAACACTCAAAAGTTCTGCAAATCCAGGCTGTACAGCTAAAGGACTAATGCAATCTAGTCATTTTGTGTCTGATTTAAATACAAGAGTCTGTTTCTATCTTTAATCTTCTAATTTCAGGAAATTAGATGTAAAACTCTCCTCATTCATTATAGGTACAGAAAGATCAAAAGAATAGAAATTTTCATCACAAAGCTAATTGCATTGTCAAATGACCTCATACATAATGAATCATTAAAAATGATCTATTCTGTAATAATTGTATGCTGCTAAAGGTTAAAACAGCTTTAACATGTGGGAAAAGAATTGTAATTGAAATAAATTCCAGCTTTATAATACATTTGACAACTCTGAAATTACTGGATGATATTTGAGTTTTATAAACTTTATCTAATGAGAGTACTGATATTTTAGGTAGCAAGAAAGAGAATATCACATGTCATAACCCCTCTGAGACGAATACAAAACAAAGTTCTAGACCACCATCAGCATTGATCTTGGTAATTAGTTCTTCAGATCACTGATCCCTAATTGAATTTTGCAAATAAAATTTATTTTACCCCCAGATAATCAACCATAAAAACTGAAAAACATGTTATTCGTTTCATGTGTTCAATCGCCTCCAAACAATTTTTTTGTAAATCCAAAAAAAAAAGAAAATCAATGTATCTGCATCTTTTGATATTCTTGGAGCACAATAATATTCAACTGGGACACAGTCATACAGAACAGATATAAAAGGTATTTCTGGAACACAGTTATTATAATAAATATGATTAAGTCCAAAAGGAAAGAACAAATTCACATTAATGGATGAGATAATGTTGACCTCGTCTATTAAAATGAAGTTAAGCTATGATAGACCCACATGATAAAAATAACATAATGTGTTCAATATGATATACAAGATCATGAGGGTACAAGTATAGGTAAATCATCCATTTGCTAGAATATAATGTAGGTGATTGAATGATTGTCATACATATACAACTTCTCTAATAATCACATTTTCTCTAGTCAAAATGAGATTCAAGTAATCATGGAGAGTCTGCAATTGTGAGTAGTTATTATCCTGTTGAAATGATTCCTGATAATCATAAAGCATGATTGTGTTACTATTTTTACTAGATAAGAAACAATGTATTGATTACGCTAATAATATGATTTTGAGATTTAAAAGTAGAGTGCATGTATTACTCAAAGCCTTTCTCTTCTGTCAAAATGATTTGATTATGGATGACCTTGAATAATGAAACACCAAAGGCAGAAGAAAGCTCTTGTACTCTTGTTGAGGTTGTCCTAGACAAGCTTTCAGCACAAGCAAACAGCTAGCAAAATTTCCAGTATGAGGGATATGTAACCCAGTCAAGATTAAGAAGGACAGTACCAGCCAAATGTCTGAATCCAATACTAAAACCAAAGATTTTGAATGATGTATACAAGTATTTTTAGTAATTAGTTTTATCATAAGTGAGCTGAGTTTTGTGATTTCACTAATGATTTGTTCCAGCTAGCACAGCAATTTTACCACCACAACAGTTTTTTTTGTGCCCATTAAAAGATCTACAAATACAACTAAGTTGTTACTTGTTCTCTATCTTAGTATGGATATGCACCTTTTATTTTTAAAATGCCCAGTCAAAATATTTATTATCTCAGAATGTTTAAACAATCTGATTATTAATACTATGAGAACGTACTTAAAAATGGAAATTTCCCCTCCCATCTTGTCTTCGCTTTAACTTTTGCTAATCTTAAGTCCATTCATACCTTGTCACCGTTCTCTTACCTTTACTGTTAGTGCATAAATATTTTCCACTTTCACTTTAAAGTATCTTACCCATCTTTGTGAGATAAACTGGCCTAATCTATGAAGTTCAACAATGTATACTGCAATATTCCTTATGGTGAAAAGTGTGTTAGTTTGTCAATCATCAAGTATTTATATCCCTTTGAGAAATTATTGCAAAAACACAACATTAATATTAGTCTTAGAGTATTACTTTATATTCCAATTGCGAATTATCCCATACTGGGAACATTTAGTAGTAAAATAAATTCAATAACAGGGTTCAATAGCTGAAAGTTCAAGACCATAAAGATTGATGTGTTTGTCCTCTGGTGAGGGACTTTTTCCTGCATAGGAGGAGCATGTATTAAGGGGTCCATTTGGCAGGAAAGGAAGAAAAAGCAAATAAGGCAAGGTTTCTTTGGAATGTCCATTCTTGAAGAAGTGCTTAGTAAGAATGACATGATCTCTTCCAAGAGTGGCAGCCCTAACATAATGATTTGATATAACAGTCTCTGGCATGCTTCCTCACCTAGCCACATTCTTAGATACAAATTGTAGAAAACAGAAGACAGCATCCGAGGACCAGAAGGAGGAATGCCACACTCTTTGTCTTGTCCTTGTAAGAAAGTCAGGTAAATAATGGTGATACTGTAATTCTAATGAAGCAAAAATATCTATCTTCATGTATAAATAGTGAAAATGTTAAAATCTCAATACAATAATTGTAAAAATCATGATATGATAAAGTCAATAAGGATATCACCAAAAATAAGCAAATATTTGAACAAGAAGCTGATATATGAAGACAAGGAATTACCCAAAAGTGATGTATGAAGAACTGGGAAGTTATTTTGATCCCATAAAGATTTCAGCTCTTTTTTTCAGTCAGAAATAAATCATTCATCTTGATAATCAATATAAAAGATGCCTTCTAGACACAGGTTAAAATATCAATAGTCATTACAAATTGAAGGAGAGATATTGCAGTGTAATATGCCATACTTTTATTCTTTTTGTGTGTTTGCTTCTTGTTCTTTTTATGAGATAGATTCTTTCTGTATTCAGTAGCCTAATCACCAACTAAAACTTTTTCTGTATAAATCTCTTCACTGTTAAAATCACTGGTATAAACTTCCATACCTATTTTAAGTGGGAACATATTATTTCCTGATAAGTCCTATTAGTACAAGTTTATATGATACAAATACAATACAATAATTATATCTGATTCTGAAATTACTAAATTTCAGATGCATAACCCTTAGCAATGAGATAACTGAAAAGCATATAATATTAGGAAACCATAGGTCTTGCAGAAATAGATCCGATGATTGTATTTTTAATTAAATAATTTATTTAATTTTTCTTCTCTCAAATACTAAATTCTGATTACAGTATTCTCTCCATCATCTCCTCCCATTTCCCCAGACATCTCTCTTCTCCCCCAGATTCCTCCTCTCCTGTGTTTCCCTTCAGAAAAGAGCATGATTCTAGGGGATATCAATCAAACATGTAATGAGACTAGGCATATGTCCTCATATCAAGTCTGAAAGAGGCAACCCAGTGTAGGAAAGGGGTTCCAAAATCTGGCAAAATAGTCATAGATAATCCCACTCTCATAGCTAGGAGTTCACACAAGAATAACAAATATTACAGTCAACATATGTATAAGACCTAGGTCATACATATTCAGGGGCCTTGATTGGCACTCTACTGTCTGTGAATCCCTATGTACTCTAATTAGTTGATTCTGTGGATCATGAGTTTGTAGTGTCTTTGATAATTCTGATTTCTACAATCTGTCCTCCTACTCATGCTCTAGATTTCCTGAGCTCTACTGAATGTTTGGCAATGGTCTGTGCATCAGATCCCTTCCATCAGTTGCTGGATGAAGCCTTTCTGATGATGACAGGGCTAGGCAGAGTATCATTAGGATTCAGTTAATTGACGATTTTATTTTATTTTGTTTTTGTTTTTGGCAAGTAGTGTTTGGTTCTATACTAGGTCTCTGGTCTAGCCATCCTCTAGTTCCTGGCCCTCCAGGCAGTGTCAGGCATGGGCTCCCTTTTCTGCCATGCATCTCAATTTGGAACAGTTATTGGTTGGCCACTTCCACAAGTTCTTGGTCACCTTTATCCCAGTATAATTTGTATGCAGGATAAACGATAAATGAAAGGTTTTGTGGCTTGGTTAGTGTCCCAATCTCTGGTTACAGAAGATGACTGTTTCAGGCTTCATAACCCCTATTACTACCAGTCTTCACTATGGTTATATTAAAAGATTCCAGAGTGTCTATTACACTGGGTTTCTACCTTCTCTCTGAAGTCCCCCCAATTCCAGTTATCTTTCCCAGTACTCTCTCCCTCTATCACCACTCCACCTGTTCTCTCCTGTTACCATCCTGGAGAATGGGTAATAGAATGGATTTCCCTGGTAGGCTGGCGGCACATAGGGGAAACTTATAATTCTTAATATCAATGATTTTCCTGGTAGACTGGTGTCAGATAGGGAAATCTTATAGTTCTTAATAGCAAAATGAAAGTTTTGGGGGTTTAGGTATTTATTCATAACATATATTAGCCTTTGATAATATTATATAAAATGTAGTAGAATATGTTGAAAATACATACATGGTAGATCATTAAATAATCTTCTAAGATAATGCATCACTTGTTCATACTGGCAGGAAGACAGCACTAGTAGTAAAGACAGTTCCACTAAATTATGCTGAATAATCTGTGTTTGAAATTCATTATCTATGAGATAGTCATGGAATATTTAATGTATACCTAGAATGAAACTAGCAACATGATTCAAAAAGGAATATAATTCTGAACCTTTGGTAGTATAACTGATAAATACATCCCAAATTCTCCAGCATTTGAATACCTGTTTTCTACTAGATAGAGGTATTTAGGAGGGTTTAGAGGTATGGCCTGGTTGGCTGAAGTATGTCACTGAAGACAGTGTGTGAGGTTTAAGATGTGTTCTTTTTCCCAAATCATGGGATGTTGATGAACTTTTATTCCATTGGATTTTAGCCCAAGTAAACCGTTCCCTCTATAGTTTGTCTTCTTGTCCATGGCATCAAACCTCTTGTACACTTTGCAATGTTTTCATGTGTGAATGTTGCAAAACTAAGTGTGAAAGTTAAATTTACAAAGACATTAGTCAAGAGGTGCATAAAGGATAGCAGATTGCCATCATTTTGATTATTAGAAGTGTGAATTAGGCAACTTGTATCAGACCACCACCTCCACCACATTTGGGCAGATGCTGTGGGGATATATTTATAATCTCTTCATGATACAGTTACTCAGAGTATAAAATGAATATTCCTGTATTTTCTTTATAAATACAAATATATGATTGTGAAAAAGGAACATCTCTTTACCTCCACATGAATATTGCTAATATAGTATTTTAAAATTATAATAAATAGTTCAACCATTGAAAATTATTCTACCAAATTTCAGAGTCAAAATTCCCAGGAATTAGTTCCTAAAATTGGTAACATTAAATACAAAGTTTTCATTGGGTGAATATGTAGTCAATATTAAAGACAAGCTGAGAAGGATATCAACTGTGAGTTTTCTAGAAGATGTAAGGTTTTCATAATTACATGATAGAGAAAATATTTAAAATACTTGCTATTAACTTGAAATTTATTGGAAAAAATCAAGACAAAAGCTCAGAAAATATCCACAGGATAGGAGAGATGTTTTATATGCCAAAATGTACAATAAAAAACACAAATTGGTGGAAAATATTAATAAATAAAACCAAACACTACAAAGATAATGCATTTCTAATTGTGACCTCAATATAAAGAAATAAAAAATAAGATTCTATAAACAAGCAATAAAACCCCTTTTGTCTTTAAGTAAAATATAACACATTTCCCAACACAAAAGAAGTATTCAGTATTCAACTTATGAGAAAATATTGACAAACTCATCATGAATAAATTGCTTTAGTTTAATTTCTGTCACAAAACTGTCTTTAGTGTACAGAATATGTCTAGAGAGAGAGTGCAATAAGAAGAACGAGAAATAGTTTTGTTGTTTGTGTATTTTTTTAAGTTTGGTAATTGATTCCACTTTATCAAATGGAATTTTATGTACTCAAATGGAAAAGTAGACAACATACTTGACAGATTTTTTTCATTTAGAGGGAATAAAAATACAAAATTATTAATAAAGCTCCCATGAAGATATTGGTCATATCCTGGAACTCAAGTCCCAGGTGTTCTAAAGAAAGAAGAGTGATAAATAATAATGGGATGCACTAATAGAGCAGACTTAATGCACTGGATAAAAGATGTCTCTATCATATTCAAAAGGCTCATTGTATCTGAGCTGAAATATATGCAAGGAGATAAATACTAATTAATCAAAATTATCAAAGGGAAATACTTCATCTATGATGTAAGCAGAGAAAACAAATTCTAAATGGTGGAAATCAATACACTACTGATGCTATTACATAAAATGAATGCCACAATACAACTGAATTTTAAGATAATTTAATAGGAAGTTTTATTACTTCCTTATTTAATATGATGAGCTGCGGTTTAAAAACAGTGGAAATATGGTCTTAGATACATAAGGTTTCAAAAGTGAGAAAATAACTAAGAATGTGTGACATGGAAATTGGTTAAAATTCAAATCAGGAATATGACTAATACACTAATGAGCAGATTTGCTTCAAAATTATAGGAATTATCCTTAGGAACCTTTGACCCTTAAGATAATGTCAACCTCTCTTTACATTTCTGAGAAAATGTGGGTTGAATGCAGAATCCCAGTCACTGTCAAACCAGCATTTGAAAAGAACTTGGTCAGACATTTCCTTTTTCAGGAGGGTCAGGAATATCTGTCACCAAAAGTCAAACTTAAAATATAAAAAGAAGACTGATTTGTTCAGTAAAATTTAATGACCAAAATGTTGTGTATGTGTTTTTGGTAATTTTGATGATTCTTACTCCACATTTGGGAATCAGAAAAAGCAGTGAAGGGGAAGTAACACACATCTATAGAGAGCAGAGAGGGCAATTATGTACTAACAAAATGTCAGAATGACTAAATAACTGACTATATGACATCTGGGGAATAAAAATATGCTGCATAAATATATAGAGTGAAAAATTGACATTATTTCAAAATAAGTATATGAATATATGACTTACAAAAATAAACATCTACAATAACAAATATGGCACACAGAAAGACTAAAAGAAAAGGCATATGTTCATACACAACGACTATATTTAAAACATTAATGACAATTTATTAGTGAACAGACTAGGAAATAGTTCAACTTGTAATGATATTGTATGTCACAACAAGGGATTCTTGTAAATCAAAAAGTAAAATGAAATTTCTAATAAATAGATAATGAAAAGAGAGATGAAGCACATTTTCTTTGAACAGGAAAACTTAGATGCAAGATGAATGATAGACAAACAGGTAGATAATTAGATAGATAGATAGATAGATAGATAGATAGATAGATAGATAGATAGATAGATAGACAGACAGACAGACAGATAGATGGGATGGGGAGGAAGAAAGGGCACGATGGGGCAAATAGAAAATTGGCTCTTTGTCGCAGCACACTGAGCCATACATGAAAGTAAACGGGAATCACTACCATGTGTTATTCTATTTACATTTTGGGTGAGCTTTTCTGTGGGATGGACTTCCTTCACTATATTTAATGCCATTTGTAATGTGAGAACAATGAGAGGTAATAAATGAGTGTTGTCATTTTTAATCCACTTTTAAAAGGGTACAGACCTAGAAGATTTTGTGGCTGATCCCTGCAGGTATTTAAAGATATGCCATTCCCTGTGCGTTAAAAGCTGCTCAATTGCTATTACAAATAAAGCTGCTATGAACATAGTGGAACAGACATCTTTGTTGTATGAATGGGCATCTTTTGGATATATGCCTAAGAGTGGAGTTGCTGGGTCTTGTGGTAGGTTTATTCCCATTTTTGTGAGGAATCTCCATACTGAATTCCAAAGTGGCTGAACCAGCAATGGAGGAGTGTCCCCCTTTCACCACATCCTCTCCATCATAAATTGTCATTGGTGTTTTTGATTTTAGCCATTCTGACAGGAGTGAGATGGTATCTCAGAGTTGTTTTGATTTGCATTTCCTGGATGGCTAAGGATGTTGAGCACTTTCTCAAGTGCCTCTCAGCCATTTTAGGCTCCTCTATTGAAAACTCTCTATTTAGTTCAGCAGCCCACTTTTTAATAGGGCCCTTTGGTGTTTTGGAGACTTGCTTCTTGAATTCTTTGTAAATTTTGGAGATCAATGCTCTGTCAGATGTGGGATTAGTGAATATTTTTTCCCATTCTGTGGGCTGCCTTTTTGTCTTGCTGACTGTGTCCTTTGCCTTACAGAAGCTTCTCAGTTTCAGTAGGTCCCATATATTAATTGTTGATCTCACTGTCTGTGCTACTGGTGTTATGTTCAGGAAGCTGTCTCCTGTACCAATTCTTTCAAGGGTACCACCCACTTTCTCTTCTAAGAGGTTCAGTGTGGCTGGATTTATGTTGAGGTCTTTGATCCATTTGGACTTAAGTTTTGTGCATGGCGATAAACATGGATCGATCCGCATTCTTCTACATGCCAGTCTCCAATTATGCCAGCACCATTTGTCGAAGATGCTTTCTTTATTCCATTGTATATTTTTAGCTTCTTTGTCAAAGACCAGATGTTCATACGTGTGTGGGTTAATACCTAGGTTTTCAATTCGATTCCATTGGTCTACCTGTCTATTTTTGTGCCAATACCAAGCTGTTTTCAGGATTATAGCTCTATAATAGAGCTTGAGGTCAGGGATGGTGATGCCTCCGGACGTTGCCTTGTTGAACAGGGTTGTTTTGGCTATCCTGGGTCTTTTGTTTTTCCATACAAAATTGATTATTGTTCTTTCAAGGTCTGTGAAGAATTGTGCTGGGATTTTAATGGGGATTGCATTGAATCTGTAGATTGCTTTTGGCAGGATTGCCATTTTTACTACATTGATCCTACCTATCCAAGAGCATGGGAGATCTTTCCATTTTCTGAGGGCTTCTTTAATTTCTTTCTTTAAAGATTCAAAGTCCTTATGATACAGGTCTTTCACTTGTTTGGTTAGCGTTACCCCAAGTTATTTTATGTTGTTTGTGGCAATTGTAAAGGGTGATGTTTCTCTGATTTCTCTTTCAGCCCTTTTATCATCTGTATATAGTAGGGCTACTGATTTTCTTGAGTTGATCTTGTAGCCTGCCACTTTGCTGAAGGTGTTAATCAGCTGTAAGAGTTCCCTGGTAGAGTTCTTTGGGTCATTGATGTAAACTATCATATCGTCTGCAAACAGTGAAAGTTTGACCTCTTCCTTCCCAATTTGTATCCCCTTGATCCCCCTTTGTCGTCTGTTCCACTATGTTCATAGCAGCTTTATTTGTAATAGCCAGAAGTTGGAAGCAACCTAGATGTCCCTCACCCGAAGAGTGGATAGAGAAAATGTGGTACATCTACACAATGGAGTACTATTCAGCAGAAAAAAATAATGGAATCATGAGATTCGCAGGCAAATGGATGACACTAGAAGAAACCATCCTGAGTGAGTTAACCCAGTAACAAAAAGAGAAACATGGCATGTACTCTCTCATATATGGATTTTAGACATAGATCTGGGGAGTGCCAGCCTACAATCCTATGGCCAGAGAGTCTGGGAAACAGAAACTTCATTTAGTGGCTGATCGAAGAAGAGGCAGACTACCTTGGTTAAGTACTGAGCTGAACTCAAGAAAGCCAGTAACAGAGAGGGAGGACTGATGATCAAAGGGATTAAGACTGGGCTGGTTTAACCCCCAGAAACAGCTGACCAGACAAAGGTTAACTCTTAAATCCCAGGCATCAGCCTGGGAATCCAGCATGGGACTGATCAAGACCCCCTGAATCTGGGTGTCAGTGAGGAGGCCTAGGGAACCTATTGAGCCTTGGGCAGCAGATCAGTACCCATCCCAAGTATACACATGGACTTTGGACTCCCATAGAACAATGTGAGTTGCACTCTCACCCTGAACTCTTGGGGAAGGGTCTAGGCCCTGCCCTATATGAAATGACAGACTATGGACACCCCCATGGAGGGCCTCACCCTACCTGGGGGAATGAGGGGATAACGGGGGGGGGGTTGGGAGGAGGGCACGGGAGGAGGGGAGGGAATGGGAGAGGGACCTGGAACTGACTTGTGAAGCAACCTCGTTTCTTATATAAATTTAAACTGGAAAATAAAATATAGAAAAAAAGCTGCTCAATTGCTTAGTGCAGATAAAAATGGAAACGTCTTCCAAAAATATCATGGAACAGAGGTAACACTGGCATCAGAAGCAATGAAGAATGCACTTGGAAACAAAATCATTGCTCCTTTAAACTAGGAAGAATCTATATAAAATTGTATATGAAATGTATGCTAAAGTTATATACTCCAATTTAAACTAAGAAATGTAAGAAGTGTCCAATTTTTTAAAATTGTTATGATACTTAATAAATAAGATAAAGAATTCATTGAAGAAGGCATTTTCTTTATTTCCAAATCTTCCTTATTAGCTGTGTGTAAGCCACTTGGGGTTTTACATGAAACAAATTAGGTATGCAGAGTTTTCTTTCCTACTTCAAAAAATTACATTCAAAGGACAGTAAATGGGGAAAGGGGATTTTTTTTATCATAACAGTATTTTGTTTCCATATGAAGAATTTCTTATAATTTTATTAAATTTTCAGTTTTATGTAACTATTACATTTAACAATATAATTACTTATAAATTAGTACAAATAATATTTTATCACGTGTTTAAATATGCCTTTAATTATGTGGATTTATTTCTATTTTAAGAGCATGTTAATTAGTAAGCCAATTATTTATTGAAAAGTGTACTATGATCTATGGTTCCTTGCCATCTCTCTTCAATTACAATTAAATTTTCAAGATATACAATAAGACAGTATTTAACTTTGTAAGACATTTAATTGAAGAAATCCATGCCATTCATCAACACATCATTTCATTTATCGAAGTACCTGCTAAATGATTTACTATCCAAAATTATTTTAACTGGATCCTACCATGAAAAGTTAGGCTCTCTGCTCACATATATCATTCTAACATAAAAAAACATGAAAATAGTAAAATAATTCATTTCATGAACTATAATGCTAAAGAAAAAGAGAAACCTTTTGCCAAAGCAAAACCTAAGAAAGTAGGAATTTCAGTATTTCATAACATTGTTCTAATTTATTATTAATTAGTTGCATATGTATTTATGTTAGTTCATAGACCCCATAGAAGACCTGAAAGCCATGGCAAGTTGCAACAGTAAGCCCTGTCCTTGAACTATGTTGGTTCCGTGTACTGAGTTCAGATCAACAGGACTGGGCTAGTGCCTTTACTTCCTCAACAATCTAATTTTCCATTGTAGAGTTATGATTTTTGAGTATAAATGATTGTATTAGGGAAATATTCATTTTGTTGGCAACAACTGCCCTTTAGTGGCGCAGTGTTTTGCACAAAATAATAAACATGATTTCTTAGAGAAAAGCTAGGTTATTTACTGATTATTTGTTTTACACACAAAGACTTCTCAAACAGTGTATCACCATTTTAGCTAACATCACTAAAATGATGTAGAGCCATTTAATGAAGAAGCAACTATAAAAATTGTGCATGATGTTTAAAGCTACTTTAAAAAGTTTTGAAAACTAAGAATCTAACACCATAACACGAAGATTTCAGTAACTGATTTAGATAGTGTTATTCTTCAAAAGTATTTTGCTTTTATGGCTAAGGATGTTGAACACTTTCTTAAGTGTCTCTTGGCCATTTTAGCCTCATCTATTGAGAATTCTCTGTTTAGTGCTATACCCCACCTTTTGATTGGATCTTTTGGTGTTTTGGAGACTTGAACTCTGAGATACTATCTTACTCCTGTCAAAGTGGCTAAAATCAAAAACACCGAAGACAATTTATGCTGGAGAGGATGTGGAGAGAGGGGAACACGCCTCCACTGCTGGTGGGAGTGCCAACTCCTACAGCCACTTTGGAAAGCAGTATGGAGATTCCTCAGGAAAATGGGAATCAATCTACCACAAGACCCAGCAATTCCACTCTTAGGCATATATCCAAAGGAGGCAAATTCATACAACGAGGGCATCTGCTCCACTATGTTCATAGCAGCATCATTTGTAATAGCCAGAACCTGGAAGCAACCTAGATGCCCCTCAACTGAACAGTGGATAGAGAAAATGTGGTACATTTACACAATGGAGTATTACTCAGCAGAAAAAAAAACAATGGAATCTTGAAATTCGCAGGTAAATGGATAGCACAGGAAGAAACCATCCCGAGTGAGATAACCCAGTCAGAAAATGACAAACATGGTATGTACTCACTCATATATGGATTTTAAACATGGATCAGGAGAGTGCCAGTCTGCACTTCCACTGACAGAGAGTCTGGGAAACAGGAAAGAACCTAAAAGACATACATGGTACCCAAGAGAAGAGAAATGAGGCAAGATCCTCTGAACAGATGGGAAACACGGCGAGGTGGAGAGGGGGACCTGGGAAATAGAGAGGGGGAGAAGTGGAAGAGATAGTAGGACGTGGAGGAACAGGAAGGTCGACTGGGGGGGGTAGGATGGGGGAAGAGGGAATCATAGGTTAGAAGACAGATCAGGGACCATTGTGACCTCTAGTGATCTAAACAGATGACATCAATTGACAAGCTAAGCAATAGTGTAGAGACCACCTCGAATGCCTATTCCTGATAGTGAACTTGATGTCTATAACAATCCTGGAGCTTTCATCCAGTGACTGATGTAAGCAGAGGCAAACACTCACAGTTAAATACTGAACAGAACCCAAGGAACCCAGCGACAGAGAGAGGAGCGAAGAGCAAATTGGCAAAGAATGGGCTGGCAAAACCAGCAGAGACAGCTGATCTGAACAGGGGAGAGCTCTTGGACCCCAGACCGACAGCTGGGAGGCCAGCATGAGACTGATCCAGACCTCCTGAATGTGAGAGTCAGTGAGGAGGCCTGGGCAACCTATGGGGTCCTGAGCAGTGGATCAGTGTTTATCCCTCGAATACTAACAGACATCTTGTGTGCATAACACAAAGAGGGTTGCTTTCTCTGCCTGGACTCTTAGGGAAGTGCCCGGACCCTACACTGATTGAAATGATAGCCTCTAGATATCCCCTATGCAGAAGGAATTGGCAATAGGGTGGGAGGATGGGGGGATGATGGGGGGATGCGGGAGGAGGGGAGGGAGAGGGAACTGAGATTGACATGTAAAACAAGCTAATTAAAATAAAAAAATGTTAAAAAATATTTTGCTTTTATTCAAGCTTTGTCTTAACATTAGGTCATTTTTCATCTTAGAAAAGTATCCTGTTATTTATAGTAATGAACTAATATAGTATTTCCTTTTACTGTTAGATTTAATTATGGCAAATGTGTGCCAATTCAGAAAATATTTATTTATAGTTGAGATGCTTTTAATGAGAAGAAATTGTTTTTCATAAACCAGTTTTACATATCCGCAATAAAATAACCTTCCCCTTGCTTCCTCCAAAGGGAATGAAAGCAGCACAATTCTTTACGAGTCATATGTATCAATGGACTTTAGATATGTTAGCCTGGCTTTTCCAAAACATATTTATTTGTGGTTTGTCCTACAGAACATGTTGGGTAGTTTGCATCAAATTCCCTCTGTCCTCACATCAAGAATGAAATGCATAGTACAGTGATGAAAAGGTAAACTTTCAAAAACTTTCTAATGTCAATTTGTAGAACTGAAGAGCTTGGTGTGCTAGGAGAAAATTATTAAAGTTGACTTAACATATTCGACTCTGATCTTAAAGTCTTATTGTTTTATTATCATTTGAATTTGAGTGAGTTTTTGCTTTGGCCAAGGATTGCTAATTCTTTTTAATGTTTGTACTATAAATTTCTGCCATCAGTCCCATGATGCACTAACATTCAAATATACGTATTTACACAACAAATTTCAAGGAAGGAAGAGGAGACAAAGAGACAGAGACAGAGAGAAAGAGTAATAGTGGGAGAGAAATAGAGAAAGAGTGAGATGGAGAGAAACAAAGAAAGAGAGTTAGACATATAGACACACACACAGAGACAGACAGATACACACACATGCACACACACACACAAACACACACAGAGAGAGAGAGAGAGAGAGAGAGAGAGAGATTATTAAGCATCCCAGTACATCTGCTTAAATGACCCAAACTTAAAGGCACCATAATAATCTAAAACAAGTTGTCTATAATCAAAATCAAAGTAATAATAAAATGAATATCTTGCTTCACTGGTGTACATTTGATTAATCATGATATAAGAGACTGTAAACAAGACATGGAGCCTAGCCCAAGTATAATCATTTGAGAAAAATATTCTGAGGTTTCCCTCTGTGGACAATATGTTCCACAACTGCACAGTCCCTTCATGCTCAGCATATCATCTGTATCTCCAGTGTTGAGCCTGCAAGGATGCCAATATGCTACAATATTCACTTACCATGGTATAGTTAACTTCTTGTTCACTTTACACAACACAAGTTTACTCTTCACTTCAGTTAGGCACTCATTAAATCAGATCTGAGAGGACAGCAATACAGCAGCCAAGTTAAATGAGTCAAATAATCAACAAAACTGCGGCAACATATCTGAATGGGTAAAGAGGGTTGGAAATAAAATATTTCTTGTATAATGCATCCAGAAGATGCCTTCATTTCATCTGTTCCTATGCCTCAAAATACAAATATAAGTTGATATAAGAATGCATTGGTGGTAAATTAAAAAGTGGACAGTGTTATAATAAATCTGTATCCTATCAATTCTTCATGTTATTAAATATAAATTGGGTTAGAAAATGTTTTTGTTAAAATAATATAATTTAAAAATAGCTCAAACTAACATCTGAAGTACATTCTGGCATTCATGACAACATTTACTTTTTCCTGGCAGTACACATGATACAAAATTAATATGTAGTTTGTTAGTCTAATTAAAATGCATAAGTCCAGTAACTGTTTCAATATAAATTGATTCTCTTAATTTTATTGTTTGGTTTTTAAATCTGTTTTGCATTTAATTATATATCTGTCTATAACTTTGTGCACATGAGTGAAGAAGCCCAGGAACAGCGTAGAGGACTTAGGATGACCAGGAACTGATGATACAGGCAAGAGTGAGCCCCGTGATGTGAGCATTGAAAGGCAAACTCAGCTCCTACGGAAGAGCAGCAAACACTCTTCACCATTGACCCCTTTATCCAGAACAGGAAGTAATTCTTCCAGTTGCCTAGGAGATCACTATATATTGTGCTTAAATTACTTGCTTTTAAGGTCATGACGTGGGGAGAGGGGCAGGCAGAAAGAGTCGGAGATGTGGAAGGAAGAAGTGATTAGGATATATTGTACACATGTAGAAAACATTCAAAGAATGAAAAATAAATAAATAATATTTAGTTCTCTTATCTCTTACATCAGACATAATGATTTTCCTTGTAGGTTTCTTTGTTTGTTTCTTTCTTTCTTATACATGCACAGCATTTTTCTCTCACACACACACAATCAGATATATATATATATATATATATGGAGAGAGAGATTCTACATTTATGGTTCCATTATAGTTTATCACTATTGTCTGTATATGAATCAATAATAATAACACCTATTTTGAGACTGTAAGATATTATTCAACTAAACCAGCCCCATTATGTTTTTATGTTTAAAAAGGAGGTGATTTTGGGTGAATCTTCCAAGTAAAAGTGTGTATGTAGATGACTTTTTTTCTTCATGTAGTCAACATTGATTACTCTTAAATGCTACTAAAGCATATGACATTTCATTGTGCCATTATAAGACAACAAGGAAAAAACCATAATCTGTTATTTTGGCCCCTGATACTTCTCTACTTCTTCATTGTATTATTTATTTAATTGGTATTTCTCCATGATTAATGTGATTGTGTTTTATGCTTTAATATATTGACATTTTACAATTATACCTTTAGACAAGTTATTGTCTTTATTTCAGTATCAATTATTTTACATTAAAGGTGGAGCCCTTTGAAATTATCCTTTCTTTTTTTTAAAAAGATTTATTTATTTATTACATATACACTGTTCTGCCTACATGCCAGAAGAGGATACCAGAAAGAATTGTAGATGGTTGTGAGCCACCATGTGGTTGCTGGGAATTGAACTCAGGATCCCTGGAAGAGAAGTCAGTGATCTTAACCTCTGAGCCATCTCTCCTTTCTACTTTAGTATTTTCTGTATTTTTAAAGTTATTAAGAGACTAGTGATAAGGCAAAGTTTGAAAGACGAGGATCAAAATAAGGTAATGTACAAAAGCATACATAACTGAAATAATAACAGAGATGTTTTCAAAATATTTGGCTAATCTTCACTTAAAAGTTTGCATTTACCAAGTACATTGAGATCTGTATGTGTTGGTACAATAGGAAAGAAAACATGATTTGGAAAATATTATTTCGACTTTAAAAGACCTAATGTATTTAAAATACATAAGTAAAAACTGTAAGATTACTGTCCATATATTATACTTAATATATTTATCTAGAACTTTATAGCCTATGAAAATATGAGTGTGTGTGTGTGTGTCTGTGTGTTTTATGCATTTTGTTTCTATGAAGTGTTTCACAACTCTATAAGTAGTTGGTTTATATTCAACTCTTCATCTTTACTTGGGAATACAAAATGCCATTATGTTGCCCTTAGGTCAAAAGGAAATCACTAGCTGTAAATAATGAAGAGGATAACACTTCTACCATGACTGATTAGTCCGAATGAATCTGTATGGGGAGACATAGATGGTCTGAAGTATTCTCTCTGCCAAGATGAATGACAGGAAAAGAGAACTCATTACAAACAGATGTAGTGAGTAGCAGGACTACAGAGTAACAAAACAATCACTGTGGTAGAATTAGTAAGGTTAACCTAAAATTAAAGTAGGAATAGGAAATAAGAAAATAGTATGTATGAATTAGATGTGTTTTGAAAATTAAATGCATTTCAAATAAGATGGATACAAACAGAAGGGAGGAAACTTAACAAGAGCAGTAGGGGAAGGAAAAGATCATTAAGTATAAACAAAAGAGAGAAATTATAAAATAGCAAATTGCTATGCACTTGAATACCAAGAGATTTAAAATTGTGAGGAAAATATGCAGTTTCTATTTGCATTACTAGTATTAGAAGAATGACAACACATGTGTAGCTCTGTTTCCAGAGTAAACACCTGGAAGGAAATTTAATGTGTACTAGTTAATAATCGCATTATGCTCAGGTGAGACTGAGTTGACCCTAAGAGATGTGTTTCTAGCCAGGCTGTGGTGGTTCATGCCATTAATTCCAGCACGTAGTAGGCAGAGGCAGCAGATTTCTGTGATTTTAAGGCCAGCCTGGTTTACAGAGCTAGTTCCAGGGCAGGTCAAACTTCAAAGATAAACAGAGAAATCCTGTCTTGAAAAACCAAACACATAAAAAATGGGAGAGATGTGTTTCCAATTTCTTTACTATGTATTTTGTAACAGAAATGATAGGAAGTTGTCACATTCAAGCTGTGACCCACGAAATTTTGATTTCAAATAAAAAATTTTAGCATAGCAGTCTCACTTATTGCCATACAATCTAAATCTTTAATTCATAGCTCAATGTGTCAAATGCAAAATCAAAATCAAAGCAATAATTGATGTTTACCAAAAGGAAACAGGTCCAACTCTATCCATAATATTGATGTGATATATTTTGAGTTAAGATCAGGACAGATTTGTTGCTATCTTAGTTACATGAATTTCAGAAAATAACCTTAAGGTTAATGTGAAAAAACTAACATAAATTGAAAACTATGAAGACAGATGAGATTTTTTTAAGTACAGGTAGATTTTATTAATCAAGATCTTGATCCTGTTCAAAGTTACAGTAAATAGGCAGAAAGTGCTTTAAAATACCAGTGAAACAAACAGAATGTATGTGGGGAAGATATTGATGAATGTATTACATAGCAAAATTTATCTTTACTTTCGGTGGGGAGTCTAATATTTAATAAGCTGATTATCCAACTTGTTTTTCATGTGCAAAAGAAAGTGAATCTATTTTACTAAGTAAAAGTGAATTGTTAGATAATCTCTGACTAAAATGTTATAAAAAGTAAAGTTAAAACCATGTATACCTATATCTGGCTTATATTCAAAATATTGTGCATTATGTCACAGTAAAAGCTATATTCAGTAAACTTATTTCTATGAATTCATGAGTGTATGATTTGGAATCTGTAGCAATCATGAAAGAGTTTCTATATAGCAGCAAATAAAATCATATATACTGTGAGTCTTTTGTTTTAAAACTAGTTGTAAGATCTATGTGTTGTTAGTGTATTAAGGAAATATGAGAATAGATTGGAAGAATTACAGACATACATACAAAAATTGTCAAAAGTGATGAACAGGATGTACAGAAAATAAGTATCTATGGGGGCAACCATAAAGAAATGGTAAATTAGCTCAAGAGGTTACATACACATGTCCATGTGTGTCTATATGTATATATTAACAACAACGATAATTATGAAGATACAAATTTTGTAGGTGAGAAGGACTTAGAGGCAGAGAACAATAGGATAGATGTGATGTAAATGCCGTGTTTGTTCATGAGATTCATTAAAGAAACCCATCAAAAATAACAGCACTTAATGAAATATTACTCAGCTCATTCATCTGTACAAACCTGTTAAAATATATTGTATATATATATTACAAGAATATTTACTTTGCTTACTTGTTCTATAGTGTAAATATGTTTTCTATTTATTAATATGCAACAATATATTTATTTTTCACAGTGATAGCTTTGTTAATATTCAACAATGAATCCCTCATCTAACAGGCATACATCTGTATATATATAGGTATGTATACTTGTATAAATGTGTATATACATGGATGTATTTATATATGTGCATGCATGCATGCATGTATGTGTGTGTGTGTGTGTGTGTGAACATATATGTATGTAACCATGGTTGAATTCTGTAACGCAGTCCAATAGAATTTGGAGAAAGAGAAGTTTGCTTTTAACAAAATATGAGTCTTGTGTACATAAACAAGAATGATAAAATATTTAGGCTTTGGTTAAAATCAATAGGTTTAATTAGTCACACTAATACTAATATGACCTGTAAATGTGAAGCTTTTATGAAATGACTCAGACTTTTTTATGCATCAACCTGTGAATCAAATGCCAAGTTGTGCAGGGCCCACTTTGCCACAGCTTTAGATTTCTCCTTTGTATTCGCTGTCACCTGTGCTTGGCAATGTCTCATTCTCATTCCTATATGAAGCACACAGAATATTCAAATATGGAAAACAGCATAAATGCTTTTTGGAAACAGTGGATGCTACTGTTTTCAAGGCCATGTTTCTGGGTGTACATCAGGCTTAAGGACATCTTTGTTTCCTGTCCTCCTGGGTAAGTATGTTGGGCACTTTGCCAAGTCAGACAAGCTGTCTGACAACAGCTGGATAAACTTAAAACTGCATGATCAGACAAAATGTAGTCAAATCTAGTAATTCTAATTTTTAGCTTAACATTTCCTTGTCAGAGTTATTATCTATCAATAATCCCTAGAATACACTTATAATTTTATTCATATGTAGAAGGAATGATTTATTGTTGGTAATAATTCTGACACCTTTTCCTCTCAAACTTTCTTAATAGGTTTCTTTTGTGAGGCAAATATTCAGGAGGACTTTTCTGTACTCTTTTCCTATTGTATGAGACCCTGGAGTTTTTATTATAAGTAAATTGTGAAATGTAGAGAATGGATGGGAATTAGAATGGAGGCTTAGTTGGTAGACTACTTGACTGGCATGTATAATGATCTACATTCAATTCCCAATACACCCACATCTAAGACATGAAATTTGGCATCCATCTGTAAATTCAAGATTTAGGAGAGAAAAGGCAAGAAGATCAAAAATTCAAGGTGATTGTTGTTCGGTGGTCCAGGCCAGGCCATGAGACCCTGGCTTAAGAAAACAGAATCAGAATCACAGTGATAAAAATAAAATCATATTATAAAGCAAAAGAAATGTTAAAGGGACACGTAGAGAAAATCCATCCTAAACAAAAGGCACAACTAGCACTCAAAACTTAACCATAAGAGAATGAAAGACCTGAATAAATGGTTCACCAAGGATTTAAAGAAATAAATCATCTCAGAAATATTCATATGCAAGTTAAGAACATAAGACGTTCAATCCCATATGATATTAGGAGAATGGAACCTCAAAGAGCTATGCAATACATATGCATATTGATTACAGTGGCAGAAATGGAAACCACTGACAGCGTCTAATACATGAAGGGAAGTAGAGGCACGCAGGATCAGTGACTACAATTGGGGTTGCAAGTGGGACAAATAATTTGAATGAGTGTGGCAGTTTTTCCCAACACTGGTATAAGGATCAATGGCTTACACTGAAAGTCAGCAGTGAAGCTCTTTTGTATTCATGCAGAGCAGTTGAAACCTTACGGCTACACAGACACTTGTGCATAGGTATATACTAAAACTTAATTATTTGCCATACAACTTGAATGCAAACAAAGTTTCTATCCTTCAGCATGTTCATGGCTAGCATATCCAGAAAAGCAAAAGTCCATCACTGTAAAGGAATGAGTCAAGCCACATGAAGGGACTGCTAATGCATATTAGCAAATGAATAGCAGCAGCTGATACTATAAACCTCTAACCATGTGGCACTCTGGAAAATGTAACTCTTCAGAGACCAGGAAATTAATCAAATCTTAAGAGTTAAATGGTGAGTAGAGACAAAAAGGTAGTACTTTCTAAAGTGTGCATTTAAGGTGAAGAATCTGTTTTAGAAATGAATCAATGGTTATGGCAGCTAATTTTCTGCCAATTTGACACAAGCTAGAATCATCTAAGCAGCAGGAAGTAATTGATGAAATGCTTCATTGGGATTGGGCTCTGAGCAAGCCTGGGGTATATTTTCTTGATTGATTATTGTTGTGGGAGGGCCCAGCACACAGTGGGGCCATCCTAACCTGATCCTCCTACAGGCTATAACAAAGTAGGCTGAAGAAGCCAGGAGCACTAGTCAGACAACTTCATTCTTCCATGACCTCTGCTTCAGTTTCTGCCTCCATTTTCCTGACTTAGCTTCTGCCCTGTCTTTCCAGGATAATGAAGTATGAGCTATTAATTAAGCAGTCTCTTTCCTACTCAAGTTCCTTGTACATCTGGTATTTTGTCACAGTAATGGAAACCCTAACAGCAATTGTGGAACTATTTTACAAACTGGTTAAACCCCAGGAAGCAGACAAAATCAAGGGTTGGTCTTTACACTGACTGGAATTGGGATGATAATGATAGGTCAATGAATTCTCCTTAATTGAACCGATGCATCATTCTCCTGATGTTCATAGTGAGGGAAGACTTAATATTAAGTGGGGGGCTCTGTGTACACTCTGATCAGTTTTGTCTGTGTGAATCAAAAAGGGATCTTGAAACAAAGCCCATTATACAGAGAACATAGCACTATAGTAAAATATTTACATACCCTGCCTGAAATCCTAAGTTTGCTAAAAAGTACCACAAAAGAAAAGCAACAACAAAGTGAAGTAACTTTTAAACTCCCTTGTCATGATTTGTTTTTAACATATGGTAGTGCTCATAGCATTTAAGTCAATTGTTGATTTCGTTTAGCATTGCAAAAATCAAGGTTCATGTTTTAATGATTGACTAAGTGGAGTTACATGCAAACAATTTTATTTAAGCTTCACAAAGCACAATTTGCTATCTTATATAATAGAGAGAAAAAAGTTTAACAGGAGTCACGCAGGCATGCACAGCAACTCAACGTTTTCAATACAGATTAAACTATTGTATGAATTCTGTTTTCCTCCAGATGTCTTTTAGTTTCCAATCACACTTTACCTTGCTCTTGGTTTAGATTATTTTATCTTTTTTTTTTTTTTTTTTTTTTTTTGGTTTTTCGAGACAGGGTTTCTCTGTATTGTTTTGGAGGCTATCGGTCCAGCCCAGCCTCGAACTCACAGAGATCCGCCTGCCTCTGCCTCCTGAGTGCTGGGATTAAAGGCGTGCGCCACCACCGCCCGGCTAGATTATTTTATCTTAAGATGCCATCAATACATGAGAAAAATCAAGTGGAATTTAATGCATACTAGGCACATAAATAGATGAATCCTTTCATATCACTCACTGTTTCAGTTTCTCATGGGTATGTGTATGAGCAATGACTCCTTCATTCTTTGTCTGTTATTATGATTACTATAAATATATAAACAAATATTATCTTTATTGCCTTATAGCTGCACCTTCAGGAACTATCATGTAACACAGGGCAAGCAATTTGTGTTTGAGGATAATGTGACTCAGACTTCTCCCTGAGCTTTTATATGTGTGCATACTTTTGGCCGTCACCTGGACCCCTCAAATGATAATCAGAGAACTCTCTCAGCACAACATCTGTCTCATACTTGACAGGGCACTAGAAACATCCTCTGCAATGCCCAAAGGCTCTTTTTTGACATCTGGCGGCTATCTCTCTACCCATGTTTAGAGGCCAGAGGGTGACAGAGGAGAGGATTTTTGACAACAACCCACCACCTCCTCTTTCAGTATGTGAACATACTACTGGACATATCCAGGGTGTCACACAGGAACAATGAGACCTGGTCCTCCATGTGATTCCCTGTACTGTGCAAAGCTGTCTGAACATTTCAGTTTTGAAGACATTTTGAAGGAAATTATACATGAGATGGAATGTAAACAGAAAGAAAACCCATTTTTACAAAAGTGGAGACCTTATTTACAATACTTATGCCTAGCTTCTGATAATTTGTTCTCTAACTTAACACTCTACAAAAGTACGGTTTATAAATTCTGTACCAAGTGCATTCCACTAACTCAGAATTTCTCACAAGATTTCTAGGTTTCTGCATGGTTTATTAAAAAGGGAACACAATTCTGTTTAATCACAGGCTCTTCTTGTGTCATCTATACTCATACGCGCATTTTGACCCTGAAATTTTTGCATTTTTTCTATGCACAGAATAATTATTAGAGCTCTCATCAAAGGATATGGAATGTTTTTGGTTGCTCAATCCTCATTTCCTGGAAGATATATGATAATGTTAGGAAATATTTTAAGGGACAATTAACATAAAATCCATTAGCTGGAGCCCACTCTCTCCCAATGATAAAGTAATACATACAGTCAACAGTGTTCACAAATGTATGTACGGCTTTGTTGAGTCAGTGATTTCTGTGTGCTTGGTTGACTTCTGGCTCCAACCCTTACCTCCTCTCAGTCTCTGTCTGTGACCCTTGGCCATCTCCAACTACTCAAACTGCAAACAGACTGAAACCAATTTGTTTTCCTTATGTTTTTAAAGCCACTAGCCTGGTATGCTAATTAGAAATAAATCGCTTGACCCATAAAAGAAACGGCAGGAAACCTGAAATGAAGGCATTATCCAACACTTCATGCTCCTTAGTGATGCCATTTTAAATATTTCAGACAGCCCATAAATAATTAAAACCTCACCACAGCAAATTATGTCCTATTATGCAAATAAATAGCCTCCTCCCTGGTTTCATTAAAGATTCCAAATGACAAGCTGAGCAGTTTAAACATAGCAAGGTATTGCAGTGAGGCGAGAAATCTTTCAATATATTTTTTTAATTGTTAGTGCCAAGTTTCATGTGGATTTTGACTCTAACACTTTAATTTGCATGAGCAAATAAACCTTTAATAAACCTTTTGTAAGTGGGGGGAATGCATCATTTAATTAAATTTGATTTGTTGTGAAACTCTTGTGCCTCATGAATATTTAAGAACTGCAAACTCTTCTATTTTCCTGAAAAGAGTACAATATTGAGCAAGGGAGAGATTTCAAAGAAGTTAATCTGACAGGGCCTGAGATATTAAAAGTAATTAATAAATGTCTCAGATTAACTTTTCAGAAATTGACAGGCTGGCCCACATACAAACATCAATGGTGTGACTATGTACATTCCTACCCACACTGAGTTTTAGGCAGGACTTTAACCACTGATATAAATTACATCTTTCAGTACATGAATGTTTTGAAAGCTCATGTTAAAATTTGTCAGTCTTTAAATTTAGTGTCATTGAGGTGTTTTCTTTGTGCTAAAGAAACCCAGGGTTTTATATAGTCTGATATGAAAACTTTAAATCACTGGAAAACAAAGGAAAATCATATTTTGTTTGTTAAATTCTCCCACTGAAATACTAAAATACTATAGAATAGAGAAATGGGTCCTAAAATAATTGGCTTCTGATACAACATATTCCATCCCTTTGCACTGTATTCTCAAGCTTTCACTTCATTTAAAACATTTAACTGGGGATTGAATTTTGAAGGAATACCCCACACTGGGATATACATCAGTGCTCATCTTAAATTTACAATAATTGTGATGCCCCCTTATTCTAAAGACAATGATTTTACAAAATGCCACAAAGTAATCTTCTGTGTCAATTAAGTAAGCACATTTTTAGAAAGATTCATTCATTATACATAATATAAAATTACACTTGCTCAAATCCAAATAAAAATCTTGTCAATGTTTCCAATAAAAGGTTTTAAATGTCACTGTATTTATATGCTACTTTTATTGTGGATAAGATAGTTTTTCTTAAAATTGGCAGCCTAATTCTAATTTAGTTATATTAGTTAAAATGTATATATATCAAAACTGAAATAATCATGATTTTTGTGACTTCAAGAAGATATTTAGCAAAATATTATGTTAAAATATATAATTTTGTTTGCTAAAGGAATGTTTTAGCCATTATCAAAGAAACATAATATGTACATCATTCTTTGCCACAATTATGAAATAGAAAGCAATTTTCCAGAGATGAAACAAAATGTAATTGAGAAAGTTTACATACACATTCTCTACAACATGCTTATTTCACCCCTTATAAAACTTCTTTTCCTAATCTCAGAAAGTGAGGACTACTCATTATAAATAAACCTTTTTCCCTAGTCATCAATTATTTTCCTTTATGTAATTCTTCCAACGTAATTAATGTAAATTTGTAATCGTTTCAACTACTCAATCTCTGCACACTTTCTTTATATCAAAATAAGTAAATAAAGATATCAGCATACTTTTCTTCCATAGGCACCTAATATCAAGAGAAAACAACGCTGTCTACCCAGTTAAGAAATGCTATTCCAGTCACCAGCTCTAAAACCAGAAACTTACATGATGGTTTTTACTTTCTACTAGTTTTCTATAGTTTAGTTTTTGCCATTGTTGCAGCCATCTACAATGCTTCACCAAGTGCATTTCATCTTTTTGAAACAAAGATACAGTGATCTTAAACTATCTCTGGTTTTTCAAATTATTTCTCAAAATACAGTATTTCATGCAAGATTCCTCAGCATACGATCCTTCTTTCTGTTTGTCTGTCTAGATGTCTGTTTCCTCCTCCTTTGCTCATGTGTCCTTGTTCCAATTGTGAGCAATGCTCTCTCTTCATAGCTAAATTATAGATGCTATGAATTTTGTCTTTACTTCAAAAGATGTCATGTTTAGCACTGAATCCCACATATTTTTTCTATTCTTTTAGAGCAAATTATTCAATCACTTCTAATCTGTATTCATTTGGGAGCTTCCATACTTGAAACATGTATCTTCATCCAAATATATGGGGGTACTAACCATCTGAAGAAACCTTCATCTCTCTAATATATTTCTTATATCAAAATCTTTTTCTAGTTATTATTTGAGTTATTCTATTGTTATTTGCATTCTTGAATGTTTTAACAGTGAAGGTTTCTTGGCATGGTGCATGGCATTACTGTTCATGTTTTAGTTTTCTGCTCTATCATACACAATACCACATCTCACTTGTTATTCAGCTGAATTTCCATCTATTCTATGTTTTTGTTTATAATGTTTCATCATGAAATACCCCTTCATTAATAGATATTAAAATAATGACCCCTTTTCTACTGCCATCTGTGCCTTTTATTTTACTTAAGCTACATATCCCAACAGATTGTAATCTTTTATTTACTTAAATTGAATTGGATGTTTTCTATTAATCTTTATATTTTCCTTACTCAGTGTGGCATCAGGTCACAAGTAACACAAACCCATGCCTTTCCTTTATTTTTTATGGATTTATTTTCTAATTTTATGTGTATGTGTGTGTATGTGTGATTGTATGATTCTAGAGTTTGGGTACTTTTGGAGGTCAGGAGAGAATGTCAGATCTCCTAAAGCTAAAGTTCTCAGCTATTATTAGCTATCTGATTTGCGTGTTGAGAAACAAGTGCAAGTTTCCATGTAAAAGACACATACCTGCATCTTCAACAAATTATTAAATGAGAGTAAACACAAATGAACCAGTTATACATCGGTGGCATTTTAAAATGCATAGCTGTCAATTCATAGAAAACAGAACATAGCCTCCAAAGCCACAGAGAAGCCCTGTCTTGAAAACACCCTCCCCCCAAAAGAAAATAACATAGAAAAGAAAACTTGTTGAAAAATGTGACAGGGGCTCAAATCATTATTGTCTCTTTTGATTTTTCAACATGTCAGTTATTCTTTTTGCAGTGCATCTATATATCTTCTGAATTAAGAATAAAGTGTGTATACTACAAGAACTTAATTCATGCGTGAGTCTAAAGTATTTTGCTTGCTATGATATGTTATTGGGCAAATTAATATCTGTCATTACTCTTTTGTATACCTTGCAATTGCCTCTTTAAAAAATCATTCTTTCCTGATAACTAATTAACAGAAATTGCAAAGATAAGCATTATTTGATGTAAACAAAATGTAATGCTATGAATAACATATTTCTGATGGTGGAGGCACATACTCTTAATCTCAGCACTCCAGAGACAGTGGCAGGTGAATCTCTGAGATCGAGGCCAGCCTTGTCTATACCCAGATATCAAGGAGAGCCATGGATAGAACAATATGTCATAGGATTAATCTAAGGAGTGAGTATTTGTGTATGTGTGTGTGTGTGTGTGTGCATTCATATGTGTGTTTGTGCATGCATTTATTGCATGTGAATTTATGTTGTGTGTGTACATTGTGCAATGGGTGTATATTCTTATTATTGAGTTATAAATAGTTCTATGTTGTAGAATTTTATATGTGTAAGACACTTAAGTCTACATACAGTGCCTTAGAATGCCTGGTAAAGATGGGAAGATGGTGACTGTAATATTCGCAGAAAAAGGTAGGTGTTGCTTTCCAACATGTTGAAACAAGCCACTCAAGTATAACTATTGGTATTAATGATTCTCAGATAATACCACTAATACTACTAACTGCACAATGTTACTGTGTACAAGAATGTAAATGATGAAATTTTGTTTTGCTGAGAATTGCAGAGAATATAGGCTATGACTTTTCTCAGAGTCAATGTCCAGGAATATGAGTATAGGAAAATCTGAAAACCATACTATGTCAAGATATACTAAGCAAGCTTTAGCGAATATAATAGTGGTTAACTATTTTTATTATATTGTTTGATAATGCTGCTTAAATTATAAGATATTTCTTATAACACATTTTATTAGTTATTTGATCTTGCGGTGATGCCTCAATTATTAAGAAACACTGGCATTACTTATATAAGCATACTTCTTGTAGTACTCTGTATAGAAATTACTTGGATAATATTCCTGCAAACATCATCCACCAAAACTTTCTACAGTTCAACAAAACTCAATTTGACTTTCTTTCTTTTTTCTATTCTCTCCTCTGTCTTTCTTTCACTCCCTCTCCCTCTCCCTTTCTTTTTCTATTGTGTGTGTGTGTTCATTTGGTGTATATCTGTCAGCATGTTATTATATGCTGACCACTTGTAGTTCAAGTTGACAGAAATCATCCCTATGGCTCTTTTATATTGTTCATGCATGCTAGTACTCTCAATTAAATGTAGAGCTGGTCCATTTGGCTAGCAACACAGTTTGTGCTGACGATCCTCTGTCTTTGCAATTCACAGCTGGAATTACATTTGGGCTGTCACACCCACCTTGCATTTCCATAGCTTCTGATCAATTCTGCCCTTCAGTGCTTCTGTACAAGTGATATGACCAATGAGTCATCTCTTGAGATCCTCAGTTTCCTCTATACTGAAATAATTCGGTACATCATTCAGTGCCATGCAAGGATGTGGTTTTTCTCTGCCATTGTAGCACATTCTGAAGGTCCTGTGCAATCAGTCATTGGATGAAGGATGGGAAATGGTGGATGTGAAAACAATTATTTGCTTAGACAATGATATCGCCAGACCTCAATCACAGGCTCATTTTAATCATACAGAATGGGAAGAGTGCTAGGAGACGGACGTGGAATCCATGTGGTAGAAGCCTCATCCCTAAGCAACAGGCTAGAGAACAACAGTTTTGATGTGTGTAGGCTGACTGGAAGGGGAGACTTCCATGTCATTGTGTTAACATCATTATTTCAGAAGTAAGTTCTTTCTAAAGCAGGCTGCGTGTCCCTAGTGTTTCCAATTTGTGCTATCATGGTCTCCTTCTCTTGGGCTCCGTGTTATTGTTTCCTCACTGCCATCCCCCCAGTGACCTCCACCTGTCATGCTGTCTCTCCTGTTCTCACCATGTCATGGTTCTCTGATTCCATCTCCCCTGCTGAGCCTCTCAGACTCTTTTCCATTCCCTCTCATGGATCCTCACCATGTCCCTCTTGGTGATAGGTTTTGATTCAGAAGGAATGCTCGCACAGGTAAAGTCACTCAAGCTTGGCCTTCAGAACACTAATAAAACAATGCTGTCAATCATTTTCGGCAGCGTATATCCATGTCTATAAATGTTTTATTTAGCCTGAGACCATTATTTTGAATAAAGGATTGTCTCAATTTTCCAGAAAAATATACAAAATATGACTGATGTGGTAGAAGCTGTGCATGGAGCTTAGTAGTGGAGAATATCTTTAGTCTATCCAAAACTCTGTGTTATATTCACATGTACACACACACACACACACTTAGAACACACAAACACAGAAGCACACACACACACATGCATAAATTGAGAGGAGAGAATATCCAAAGAATGTAAGATGTTTAAATACTCTTGTGAATAACTACTATTTTGTTTCAAAATTAGAGAGTGGGTGCTACTTTGTTTCCATACCGTTTTGGAGAAAAATTTTTAAATTATTATTAAAATGCATATATGTAACTTAATTTCTCATCTTTGATCTCGTACATATAAAGTGGTACTATGTTACTCCACTAATGATAATATTATAAAAAAATTTCATGACTTACTAATGGGTATTTTGACAGAAAGTTCCAAAAAAATGTTCAAAATAAGTAGAACTGGCAGCTAAACTTCTAGAGAAAGCATTTCATTTTGAAAGATAGAATTCATTGACTCTGTTTCTGTAGCAGTGTCAAATTGTGCAAATTGAATGAGATGTTTTATAGTTTTATTTGATATATCTTAATAAAAGTGGGTACGGCCATCTCTTTTATTTTTTGTGTGGTTTTAAATGAGGCATTTTAAGTAAAAATGAGGATGGCTTTTGTTCTGGGGTAATTTTAAACATACATTTTCTGCCCTTGATTATGCCTTTCAACTGCCCATATTCTAAAGGCTGATATAAAATATTACATATTAAAATTGCACAGATTTTGACTTTATTCAGTGACAAAACTCTGAAAAATATGAATAGCAATACCATTGATGCATTTGGAATTTAAAATTAACAGATTTTTCTAATTTGAATAGAAATAATTATGCTGAAGAAGTATTTTAAATGGAATATATTAAACTGTGACTAATTTTGATGTTTAGTTGAATTAATTATTTTTAAGTTTCATGTCTTTTACATGAGAATGTTGACTAATTTATAGCTGCTTAAATACCTTTACATGCCTATACATTTAACTTCTAGAAAAAAAAAACAGCCCAAATTGATCTACCAACTTTGTGTATACTTTGAAATATTACATGCCAGTTTCTACTTTTCATTCTCTCATTCTCTACCCTTAGTTTTCTACTCCTAGTATCATTGTATTTTATGTGAATGTTTCAAAAAGTGTTACACATTCATAACACATAATTAAAAATGTATGGTGTCCTCTATAGTCTCTAAATGATGAACTATAGTTAATTTTCTTCATAGTTTCAATATACATATCTTACAATGTTTTGCTAAGGCATGTACACTTATGATTAATAATGCAGGACAGTTTTGCAAATAAAATGTTAATTTGTTAGTAATTTGCATCAAATAGTTACACAAAGGTGCAATATGAAATTCACATTTTTAAAGTGTCAATGAGAGATCAAGTTAAAATGTACATTTTTGTGTTTTTTACCATCAAAGTTTATTATGGAATGTTAAATATTCCGAAGCTATTACATAAAATAATATGGACTTATTCATTCTTCTCTTTTGCCAAGTTTATCCCATATTTGTATGCTACAGAAATGTGATGCAGTATTACTACCTGGAAGATAAATGATTATTTCCACAAGAAAAAAATATTACTGCTTCATCATTTCTTTCTGACAGAGGCTTCTGTATGGAAATTCATGTTCTCACCCTTCTGGGGTCCATATGTCAGAAATCAAAGTGTTAGTGGCTAAACAAGGGAATCCTTCCCTGTCCATTCTCGCTTCTGGAGTATCCAGGCTAGGATCATGGCTATGAACATTTGTATACAGACTTTTGTTTCAACCCAAGTCTTTATCTCCCTGAGAATTCAATTACAATGCTCAGAATATTATTTAAAAGTTA
The DNA here is from genome assembly GCF_017639785.1 of Mesocricetus auratus. Classification (NCBI taxonomy): domain Eukaryota; kingdom Metazoa; phylum Chordata; class Mammalia; order Rodentia; family Cricetidae; genus Mesocricetus; species Mesocricetus auratus. The sequence goes on along the minus strand of NW_024429207.1, from coordinate 3,886,232 downwards.
TCATCATGTAGATGATAGAGATGTGGTTTATGAGAAAATCTATGCTTACTGTCTTCATATATTTCCTTTATCTTTAGAGAATTTCACAGTTACTATAAATACAAAACATTGTTTGCTTTTATTTAAAAACAAATGTGAATGTTTATATTTTAAAATACTGTTTTTTAGCCGGGCGGTGGAGGCACACGCCTTTAATCCCAGCACTTGGGAGGCAGTGGCAGGCAGATCTCTGTGAGTTCGAGGCCAGGCTCCACCAACAGCCTCCAAAACAATACAGAGAAACTCTGTCTCGTAAAACCAAAAATAAATAAATAAAATACTGTTTTTTTGAAAGAAGTGTATATTGTACATCATTGCTTAATTCATCATAGTCCCCGTTCACTCATATTGCTTTGGATGCACTTATCACACTAATGCTGTAGTAGATTGTATAGTCATTAATTCCTTCATTTTACAATATGTTGTCAGTGTGGAAATATTCAGTGAGTTCATTATGCTTGAAGTCGCCATGCTGACTGTAGAGTTGCTCTTGACCCTGCTAGATTCAGCTTTGTTTTATTTACTTTTGTGGCAAGAAGCAAACTTGTTTGTAATAGGCAAGAGAACAGAACAGAAACTAATTCAAACATGGTAACGAAAAGTGAAGAGCTTGTACTAGCAGACATAGCAAACTCTAATTTTGGTAGTTGAGAAAGGAAATACAAAGGTGAGCAATTTCCAGAGCCAAATACCTATTACAATTACAGGGCATAACAGTGCAGAATTCTCTTTAGAGTTTGCCTTCTTAGGCATGGAGAGATGACTCAGCTGTTAAAGGCTAGACTAACAAACAAAAATGTAAGAGCTTGTCTCTTTGGAATAATCCAGATTGTACAATATAGACAACCCTTTCCAAATATTCACAAAATACATGTTATCTTTCTTTCTCTCTATCTGCACCAGTTTTCTCTTCATTTCATACTACTGACTTAATTTTCTCAGAGACCTTATAAAAATTACCTTTTGAAAATATATAAACCTTTATGCTTCCTGTTAAATTGCCAAAGGAAGATACTCTGGGGTCATATGGGCATTCCAACAGTCACTGGGCAACTTTTGCCAGAGATTTGGTGATTAGTCTGAAACGCATACACTGAAGTCACTCCCCACCAAGTTTTCTTTATTCTTCCCTCATGTTCCTTCTTTTGCAGTACTAGGCAAAACTGAACCCCTATCTTTCAGGCTAAGACTCCAACTCTGAACTGTGGTCTTATTCTGACATCTTGCTTTATAAATTTTAAATGCAATCAGCACCAGTGAGAAAAGGCACATGAGCACGTTCTCCATGGATATATTTGGTTCAGATTCTTATTCATTTAAATGCAGTAAAATTATACTTTGCTACACAGTTCTGAAATTACTTTTGGCTTATAAACAACTATTTTCTGTGTAAATTTTTAACATTTAATGGAATGATATAAACATATTCAGTACAGGTTTGTTTAATTTTTACAACCAAAATTTAACTTTATGTACTCTTAAGGACATTAGTTTTAGTGTAATATTGGTATAGATATATCATCACAGGAACATAGGTAGGCTAACTGCAGATTTTAATGTATCCCTCCATTACTCCAAACCAATTCCCTGCAGTTGTTTCATCCATAGCTCTATGGCATACCAACTGTTGAGGTGACTCTCAGCCTTATCTCCATTTCCATAGATCACACAGGTCTTCCCCTTGAAACTCTTTGTCCCCCAGCCTGATGCCCATTGCTTTATAACAGCCTGCAAATCCAGCAGTAACTCTCCAAGAACCCACAGGTCACTCAAGCCATGAAAGCAGTTAGGCTAACTTCATACCTCACCTCTACCTCAGCTCTTCCAAAACCAAACCCTCAGTCTTATACCCATCTCCATAGCAAACCACCCACTGAATCTCCCCTTTCCTCTCCTGTCCCCACCTCCTGTAGATCACACAGATCTCCTCCAAATTCCTCTCTCTCCACTCATGCTTTCTCCCAGCCTCAAATCCTAGCAGGCACAGGACAGATCCCACAGACTGCCCCAACTGAAAAAGCAAGTAGCATAACAATACTTCTTCACCTTTCCCTCAGCTCCAAACCCAATCAGCCAGTCTCATGCCCGGAAAGTAGCAGACCACCTGCTGATGCCGGCTCTACCCTTTTCCTATATGCAGTGGATCACACAGATATCCTGCTCCTCACTTTTCACCATACGCCTTTTTTTTTATCCTAGCCACCTAGGATAAAAAAAATACCTAGCAGGCATTCCTAAGAACCCACAGTCCCCTCCAAACAAGGAAGCTCTAGACTAACTGCAAATCTTCATCTCTTACTCCAAGTCTAACTAGCCAGTAGCTTACTCCACTTTCTAGCAAGTCATGTGGTGCAAACTTTCCACCCTGACTGCTTCTATTCCCAGTGACTAAGCAGATCATTGTGGAATACTGTTTATCTCCCTTCTAGCCCACCCCATTTTTAAGTGTCATCTCCCAATATTTCAAAACACTTGCCTTTTGCCTATAATTATACTTATCGGAACAGTTTTCTAACATAACCACACAATGAATAATAATCTGGAAAATATATGTATCAAACCTAGTATCAAATCAAGGTAGTTCCCTAAACTTCCAACATAGCTGAAGCACAGAAAAACGACATAAACATCCTTGATGAATATGATAGAAGTCCTTAAACAGGAAATGAATAAACCTCTTAAAGAAATCTATGAAAATACAAACAGTGGAAGGAAATGAATGAAAAAGTTCAGGTGGAAATAGAATCAACAAAGAAAACTAAAAGATAAAGAGCTCTGAAACTAAAAAATAAAATTATGAACTCAAACCGGAAACACAGAGGATAGCATCACCAACAGAAATCAGGATATGGAAGAGAGAATCTCAGGCATTGAAGTCACAATGAGAAGATATAGACATCTAGGTCAAAGAAAATATTAAATCTAAAACATTTCTGGCAGGGAAAAAAAGAAAATTTTGGAATAATAGGAATATAAGGTAAGAAGAAACCCAGGTAAAGGCACAAAGCATAATTTCAAAAAATTATTGAAAATTTCCAGAACCTAAAGAGGCATGCATAATTGTAAATAGAATGGCCCATTAGGGAAATTTTCCTTTGTTTGATAAACACAACAACAAATTTATGGAACAAGAAATAATGTTAAAAGCAAGAAAGGAAAAAGACTAATTATCGTATATAGACAGACTTATTACAATAATCCCAGACTTTTCGATAAAGAATAGACATTCTAAAAGCCAGAGGGGCTGGAAAGATGGAAAGATGTTCAACAGACTGTAAGAAACAACAGATGCCAGCCCAGACTGTTATACACAGCAAATCTTTCAATGGTATGGGTGGAGAAAATAATGTATTACCTGGGAAAACCAACTTTAAGCAGTAACTATGTATAAATCTAGTGCTATAGAAGGTGAGAGAAGGAAAATTCCAACCTACAGTAATTAACTCCACACAACAAAAGACAAACAATAAATTATTCCAGAAAAGCAAATAAAAGGAAGGGAAACACACATACAGAGAGAGAGAGAGAGAGAGAGAGAGACAGAGACAGAGACAGAGACAGAGACAGAGACAGAGAGAAACAAAAGTAACAAGAGCAACAAAAATCAGAGGACCAAACCAGCACAATTCATTGATATTTTTTCAATGTCCATGGTTTCAATTTCTGAATAAAAAGACACAGAGTAATAGAGTGACTATGATGATAGGACCCATCCTTCTGTTGCATCCAAGAAACACAGTTCACAACAAGGATAGACAGTCTTAGGGTAAAAGAATGGAAAACATTATTCCAAACAAATGGAACTAAGAAGCAAGCTGGTGTAGCCATTTTAAAAACTGACACAATAGATTTCTAACCAAAACAAATAAGATCTTAAGAGAGACTCTGTGTACTGCTGTTGGACAAACTTTGTATAATATAAATATGTACTGTTCTCATCATTCACAAAAAGCTTACTAGCCCATGGCTAGGCAGGATTTGCATGTCAGAGAGAATGTTGAGAAAGAGGGTAATGTCAGAGGAATCAGTGGCCAGAAGGAAAAGAAGCAGGTCATGTAAGAGTGGTAAAAACTATGAGGCTTCATGCAGCACATAGATGAATAGAAATGTGTTAATTTAAGTTGTAAGCGTTATTAAGTAATAAGCCTGAGCTATTGACCCACAATTTATCATTAATAATAAGTCTCAGAGTAGCTTTTTTGGTGGTGACTGGCAGAACAGAATGGGACATTCATTAGAAAATATTTTGCATACAATTCAATGAAGGAACTACCTCCCTTCTTCACTTTAGTAAGTAATTTACCAGGGCATGAGTGAGCAGGAATAGTCTCAATACAGGGTTAGTCTTCAGTACCAAAAGAAAATCAGGGGATACAAAAAATACTGCAGGTGTATTGAAAGAAACATTTTCCTCTATTTTCCATCATTATTATGACAAATAAAATGCTTAACATTTTATAATTATGTGACATATAATACCATTATAATAAAAGGTTTATCTTCTTGTAAAAGAGAAATCTCATTGTTTATGGATTGATTTTATAGGTAATTTATATAACTCAAATATTATATTAAGAATGTGTCAAAATAACTGTAAGTATTGGCTGTAGTGATTGGGAATACTTTAATCCCTCCAACCAGCTTGTCATTAGCAGGTGGGAATTTTTATTTCCTAATATAGCCAAGAGATAAAGAGTCTATTAAATACTTATATTTTCTAAATGAGAATATTTTTGTATATGGCATCTTCATCTAAAATTCATATCATTGGAAACTTACTCCTCATCTTCGTTCAAAGAGCTCTCCTTGCAGCTCTCAACGTATAGATCCCATGAATTATTTTGTTCTGTCAGCCTACCCCTTTGGCTAAACAGTACTGGAGGAAGTGCCTTTGCTGATTGAGTTCTTCTTTACTAGGCAAAGCCTTGTTGTTTTTGTACTCTTCACTTGGCTTCCAGCAGCTCTCCCCTTAGAATGCTATGCGTGCACTGCCAGGGGCCTGAGATCCCCGCCAGGAGGAGATCAAAACTCCACAACAGGAGTTCTTCCAGGCAGGTCAAACTAGGTTCTGAACAGAAAATTCAGGCAACATCACATACAATGTTATTACTCATTTGGAATTCTTTTTCTTTTCCTGGTCTTCATCTCTGAAAACTGACTTCTAAATAGTTCTACTTATGAATACAGTCAGGGTGTAAATCCTTTTGTATGTATCAAAATCTTGAGAAAAAATGAAGCTGCAGTGAAACCCTATGAATATTGTCAGGATGCTAATGTTTTGTACGTTATGGATGTAAATATTTGTGTGCAATCAATCTGTTGAAGCCTTTGCAAATTGCAATTGTAATGAGTATGAAAATAAGGACATTTATTATTAAGATTTGGTATAATCATTAAAAAAATAGTTCTACTTAGTGTATTTCCAAATGGTAGGACAGACTGCATTTCAAAAGGATAGCTGGGGAATGGTGTATCTTTGGTGACAAAAGCCTTCTCCACAGTTTAATGTTCTGAAATAGAATGGAATTATTGTACCCAAAAAATAAACTGGGGGAAAAATCACATTAAAAATATTTGAACAGCAACGAAAATCACAAATATTGAAATTTAATACAATAGTTGAAATCACAGTTTATCGATTAACATGTTTGTACTATTCTTGTGGCCACTTTGGTTTTACTCAACTCTTCTATTTCCTCAACTATTGTGGATCGGTATTTCTGGCGCTGGTACCTATATGTCATATCATTTGCTATGCTCTGGGGAAGCGCTTGAGACAAGAGCTTCCACATACACCTCAAGCATATGGAGAACTCACTGAAGAGAACTGCAATGTCAAATGCATACTAAATGTATGACCTCATAATTTTCTTAACTCTTGTATAGTCAATAAAAATACAAAATCATATTAATAACTTCAGTGGAAATTACGTATACCTCCTGAAAGAACAGCTGGTTGCTTTATCCCACACTCTACTTTTTTTCTAGTAGCATTACATTTTTCCTCACCTCTCTGTTACCACAGCCTCCACACTACTTTTTGATTGCACAAAGGAAGGAAGCTAAAATTCTACAATTTTGAAATGCCTCATTTCTCTTGAATTTTCAGTTTGCTAGATTTTACTACATTTTATAGATTTATTTGGTTTTGCTTTCTTTATTTTATTTTATTTTATATGTCTGTCTGTGAGGCTGCGCAGGTCCCTGTATACCATGTGTATGTGTCAGCCTGAGGAGGCCAGCAGAGAGTGCTGAGACCCTGGAACTTGATTTACAGACGGTTGGAAGTCATCATATAGGTACTGTGAATGGCCCTGTGTCCTCTTTAAGAGTGATAAAGGCCTAGGGAATCTATTGAGCCTTGGGCAGCAGATCAGTACCCATCCCAAGTATACACATGGACTTTGGACTCCCATAGAACAATGTGAGGTGCACTCTCACCGTGAACTCTTGGGGACGGGTCTAGGCCCTGCCCTATATGAAATGACAGACTATGGACACCCCCATGGAGGGCCTCACCCTCCCTGGGGGAATGAGGGGATAACAGGAGGGGGGGGATTGGGGGAAGGGCACGGGAGGAGGGGAGGGAATGGGAGAGGGACCTGGAACTGACTTGTGAAGCAACCTCGTTTCTTATCTAAATATAAACTGGAAAATAAAATATATAAAAAATAAATAAATAAATAAATAAAAACATTACAAAAAAAATAAATAAATAAAAATTGCAATAAATAAAAGCATCACCTCCCCAAGTTAACTAGACCCCAAATCTGTACAACTCAGTGAACTTCTATTCAGTTAGAAAAAACATTTTGAACAGAAGCTGTCTAATGTAACATAAAAAAAAGTGATAAGTGCTTCTAACATCTGATCAATCTCTGCAGCTCCCCAATTTCCTTTAAAATAGATTTTATATATAAGTCAAGTAAAATTAGATAAATTTCATTTAAAAAATCCTTTAAACAAACAAAATTCCAAATATAGCAATCTCTAACGCATGTTATAGCGTTCTAATTTTATTCGCTTATCAAGGAAAAGCAATGCTAAGTACTTTAAGAAAATATCTGCATCACAGAAACCAATGATTCATATAAATTGATTCTGCAGTGAAATTTTAACACTATTCAAACCTTACCATCATGGCTGTGATGACAAATGAAACTATCTTACCTTAAGTTGCAGGAAAATAAAACTGAATTTCTATTGAAATGGTTATTTATCCAAAAGGCATATTTGAAACAAACCAGAGGAAATTAATTAGCTTTTATTGCATATGTGCTCCTTATTAATGATTTCAATAGCATTTACAGAAAAATCATCGTATATCTGGCTCATTATGAGTATGGGAAATTTATGTTTTTGCTGCTTTTCTTGTTTTTAAAAAGACAGTGTATTCTCAAGGTATAACATACAATTCAATATCTAGAATATATAGTTTATATTCTCAAAATCAAATGCGTATTGAACCTGATGAATGCAACTGAATTTAAATATATCAAATAAAATATGTAATTGTTAACCATACTTGGGTTCTGGCACATTCATTTGAGGACAGTGTGTTACGGTAAGAACTTATGTTTTGCCTAACACAATAATTTAAAGGCAATGACATAGACATAGACCTATGGATGAAATTAAAAGATTAGGTTCTTATTTTCTTTGTGTGATGATTAAGAGAGGTATTTTATAAAATATCTAATATCTTGAGTAATTGATAATTTATAAGTAACAATTGCATTTATTTCAACGCATGAAGAACAAGATATCTAATTATGAAATCATTTTAAATGTTTTATTTAAAAATTGTGAGATTTCCATTAGGTATTGGATTGGGAAATTGAAAAAAATGGCCCATTCCACCTAACACCTGATTTTTTAAATTAATTTATTGTTTTTTTGTATTCCAGTCACCATTCCCCTTCCCTCCTTTACCTCCCACTCCTTCAACTCCCCCCTTCTCCCATCTGTTCCTCAGAGAGGGTAAGGTCTCCCATAGGAAGTCTACTAAGTCTGTTCCATCATCCAGTTGAAGTAAGACCAAAGCACCTCTCCACCCCCACACCCCTGTGTCTAGATTGGGCATGGTATCTCTCCATATAGAATGTTCAGTTTGTACATTAGTGTTAGGTCTTAGTCACACTGAAAATGGCCTCATATATTGTCCCTGCTACTGGCACCTACATTAAGGGAGTCTAGTTTGGTCTTATGCAAATACCCCATTTATCAGACTTGAGTCAGTGATCTCTCACTAGCTCGGCTCAACATGATCTTGACTCCTTTGTTCATATTTTTGCTCCTCCCTCTTTTTGGAGCTCGGCCCAATGGTTAGTTGTGAATTTCTGCATCTGCTTCTATCTGTTTCTGGAGAAGTGTTCAGGCTTCTCTGGGGTTATGGATTTTGTAGGACAAATAGAAAATTTTTGCTTTATTTTTTTGTATCCACTTATGAATGAGTACATTCTATATTTGTCTTTCTGATTTTGGGTTACTTCACTTAGGATTTTTTTTCTAGTTCTGCCTATTTGCCTACGGATTTTAGCATATCATTGTTTCTTACCGCTGAGTAATACTCCATTGTATAAATATACCATATTTTCTTTACCCATTCTTCAATTGAGGGGCATCTAGCCTGTTTAAAAATCTGGCTATTACAAGTAATGTTGCGATGAACATAAATGGGAAAATGGCCTTGTCAAGTGAATGTGCCTCCTTTGGGTCTTGACGTATGTTGATCTCTAATTTTCTGAGAAATCACCATACTGATTTCCACAGCAGCTGTACAAGTTCCCACCAGCAGTGGAGGAGTATTTCTCTTCCTCAACATCCTTTCCAGCATAATTTGTCGTTAGCTAACGCCTAATATTTTAAATGTGTAGACAAATCAAGTATATTTATAAGGTCATTATAGTTTTTTCAAAATAGTATACAAATGATAATTTAATTTCTTTAACTATATTTCTTTTTGGAAAATTTTTAATATTTTTATTAAAATTCTCATTTATTTTACATACCGACTACAGTTCCCCCTCTCTCATCTACTCCCACCCCCTAACTGCCCCTGACCATCCATTCCTCCTCCATCTCAGTTCAGAAATGAGCAGGTCTCCTACGAGAGTCCACAAAGCATGGCACATAATGCTGAGACAGGACAAAAATCCTCCCCCTAAATCAAGACTGGGAGAAGCAACCCAATATGGAGAATAGTTTCCCAAAAGCCAGCTCAAATACCAGGGACAGGTCCTGATCCCACAGTTAGGAGCCCCACAAACAGACCAACCTAAACAACTGTTACACACATACAGGGGACCTAGGCTGGTTCCTTACAGGTTCCTTAACTGTTGGTCCAGAGTTCATGAGTTTCTATATCTCAGGTTAGCTCTCTCTGTGGATTCCCCTGTCATGACCTAGAATCCACCCCCAATTACCCGATTGGGATAATCTAATTTTCAACTGATTGGGAAATCATTTCTCTGTAGTTATGAGGAAAACATTTAAAGAAAGTAAACCTATGGATTACCTTTATTTATTATTCTTGGTAAGTACACACCTTCATATCAAGGTTAAGACTTTTTAAAATATTTGCTGTAATTTAAAGAAAACATTTTTATTCATGAAAGTGAAAATCCCAGAGCCATCAGAGGCACCAAATTTCCCCAAACAATGAAGTCTGTTTTTGTTGTTGTTGTTCTCTGCCTTCCTTTCACATACATGATAAGACTCCACATCTCTTTTATTTTTTTTTTCAACATAGAGAAATAAAACTAGAAATAAGCCTGTGGCTTACTCCCTGCTGGCTAGCTTTTTTATTTTCACCAAAGTTGCTACCATGCACACTGCTGGGGCAGAAGAAAAGCAATCCGTAGTAATACCCCAATACTGATCTGCCTGTCAAAGTATAGCCACTGGCCCAGCGGTGACATAGCAGATTTAATTCAGACAACAAGAGATTTCTCATTGTATTTGAGGCCGGTTCCACAGGAGAGAATCCATGTCTGAGAGTGTAAACTTGATCGACGCAAATTATGGAGGCCATCAGGAGATCCAGTGGGGAAGATGTTACTATTGTTTTGCAACCCAGATATGTCAAACTGACTTTTATGACATCTTTATAACCAAGATCTCTGTTCTTTGCAAATTTGTCAGACAGTCTCCCCTTTTCAGTGAGCAGCACTCCATAACTGGTCAGTTCTCTGAGAATAAATTATTTTTGATTCCTTATCTCTAAATGGGATCACTGTATGTGCACCATGTATAAAGGTTCTGGGAGCATCAGTGAAGACTGGGAGAAAAGAAAATTAGTTCTAGAGGATTAGGGTGAATGCTGTGAATCGCTGGTATCTGGACCTGACATAAACATTGCTACACTAATGAACGCACAGTAGCTGTGTTTCTCTGCACAAAAGCTACACAAGATCAAGCCTGTTAACATTCCACCATAGATGGTAGAGGAATCCACAAGATACCAACTATAGCTGAGGAACTATTGACATTGAATACGTCCTAGATGAGTAGAGTCATTCTTCTAATGTTTTACCCAATGGTATGTAGTCATGTTTCAGTAAATAACTCCATACACATACTCAATCAAGCAACCCTAAACCTCAGTGGATGGCATACATAAAATACATCATTAAAATAACAGAGGCATTAGTTTCGAAGAAGAAAAAAATACACGACTTTGGGAGGTGTCAAGAGAAGTTATTGGGGATGGGCATTTATGATTATGACACATCATATGCATTTCTTATCAAAATACATATGAAATTTTGATACATATAAAAGTATTTTGATTGTGTTCATCCCCTTTTATCTACTCCAATTCCTGTAGGGAAATTTCTACATAACTCCTTTAGAACTTTATGTTCCTTTCAAAAACTTCACTATTGTTGTTGTTGTTATTTTGAATGCACTGAGTTTGCCTAATGGTGCACATGAGTTTGTGGGGGGAGATCAATCACCAGGGCGTGTGCGATGTACTAGTGACCATGCCACAAAAGAAAGAGATCCTCTCTATGCCAGCAATCGTCTAGTTCTGCCAAAAGTCCCTTACCTAAGGGTGAGGCCTTGACATCCATGACCCATCCATGCTGGTAATTTTAATTGGCTTGATCTGGGGCATGTGATCACATCTGCTCTTAACTCATGTGAGCAAATAAACATGTCATGAGCAGAAGACAGCATTTCCCAGGACTCCACTCCACTCCATTCCATCCATGCCTGCTTCCTTCTTCTCACCACCTCTTCCAGCAATATTTCCTGAACCTTGACCATGGGGGGTGCCTAATGATGTTGCTCTAAGGCTGCGTGTTCTTAGTGTCTTATTCTCAGCAGTTTGACCAATTACGAGTTTCTGCATTATAAACAATGTCTGTCAAATTGTGGCTTGGGAATTATGCTATGTAATGAGAATTTCTAAAATAGTTTCCAGAGCTAAGAGAAAAAAATCCAAGATGTACTTATTTTCCCCCCTCCGGAGATAGTCAGTGTATACAATGGGCGCACATATCAGAGGATTATAAACAATTTTGATGCTGAGTGTCATGGACCACACGTAGGGTGTTTAGGATACTGAGGCAGGATGATAGCTACAAGCAAGAGCAAATCATGAGACAAAAGATGAGTTCCCGGACAGCCTGAACTACTGAGACCCTATCTCAACAGAACTAAGCCACAATACAACCAAAAGAAAAAGCCAACAGAAGCGTGAGTGAAAGGAATAAACTGTAAAAAAAAGCCTTTCTATTTGGTAACTCTTTTATAAGGACTAGACTTCTTATTGCCTATAAGTATTATTATAAATTAGGTTTGTAAATGTCAAAATAAATCTGTCTTTAACTGAAACAGAATACATTTTCTAGAAACACTTAATGTGAGATATTTTACTTAAATATTTAATCAGTATTTATTCATTGTCTCTCTCCGTGTGTGTGTGTGTGTGTGTGTGTGTGTGTGTGTCACACAAATGCCACAGGGTATTTGTGGAGGTCAAAATAAAAACCACAGATAATGGATATGTAAGTTAACTAGAATGATAATATTTACTTGAAATAAATATTCAAGTAGATTTGACTTTGAAACTATCTAATCAATTATCTCATTAAAGCTTGAAGCAATCTATATTATAACAGCATGCTTAACATTGTGACTTTCATAATAGGTATTAAAATAATTAAGAGGAAAGAAGTGGAAATCAAAGCATTTTAGAAAAATGTGTGAGCTGTGATAAAAACATAACACTGTAATGGTGCAGTTTGAGCTGTGGTCTGAGACTCTTCAACTAATGTGACCTGAATAAATGTGAAATTAAGATTTTCCTCACACCTTGGGCAGTCTCATTTGACGTATTAAAAATGGGTAGACCAGATGGTGTTTGGGTAAACAATCAGCTTCGATTGCAAACCTGTACTCTGTAACACACACATACTACGCAAGGCTGCTGAGCTACAAACTCTATTTGAATAATGATGGGAAAGGAAACTAGAATACACCATGTTTCCATTTGTGAGCTGACTAAAATATTGAACATAAAATATAACATCTAAAAAACTTAACTGTTTCATATAATCTCCATTTTATTAAAATAATCACTGTCGAACACATCCAAATAACTCAATCTCAGAGTCTGTGAATGGCAGGCATACAAGTAGACTGTGTTAATTTTCATATTTTACAATGGTTAGCAGCCATATGACTTCGTTAGTAGGCTAGCTAAAACTCCATATGCTAGTGTTTCTGCATATCATAGAAACTGTGCATCATTCTTTTTTACTGCATAGTTACAAAGAGGCCTGGTAGACACTCGTGCCAGAATGTGAGTACAAATTCTGCATGTTTGAATTAATCTCTCTATTTTGATCCCATTTATTTTACTTTCAAGTGGCTCAATATATACACCTCTAAAATGGACCTTAAAATAATGATTTAATCCAATCTCTACAATGTTACAAAGATCAGAGGTTTTTCCCAGACATGTTATACATCACCAGCACATGTTCAAATGTCAAGTATCATTGTATTTCCATCCAGAACTTCCCTTATTGGGTAAGCAGGAATGAATAAATATTTGAAAAACAAACATACCCAGTAAGATAAAATTAAATAAGAGTCACAGTAACAGTTAACAAATGTACATATGTACACAGACACACACACATAAATTTCTGAATGAAATTTAGGAAAATATATCATAAGTTAGGTTTTAGTTATTTCATTCAAAATGTAATATTATTTCATTCAGTTATTTTTTCCTTCAATTGTGAGTGCTCAGATGGTCTCCTAAAACGCAAATAAAGTAATTTACTATAGAGTCTATAGAATAAAACACACGCACACACACATTTACAGATTTAAAAATTAATGAAAAAACAAAAATTTTTTCATGATGCCCGAAGATGTTGGTTTAAAAAATAGTACCTGTAAAGCCTCTGGCTTTGATTCTTTATCTATATGATGTGTATTTTGTAACTAAAACTAAGGCAGAGTCTAGATCCCCTATGGAGGGCCTCACCCTCCCTGGGTATTGGAGTGGGGATTCAGTGAGGGGTTGGGGGACTGGTGTAGGGGGTAGGATATGAGGGAGAGGAAGCTGGGATTTACATGTGAAGATAGCTTGTTCCCAATTTAAATAAAAAAAATCTTTAAAAAAACCGAGAATTCTATGACCATAGCTAAGTGGGCAATCCTGGTGGAACTCCAGAGGGTCCGTAAGTGCCAGTAAGAATCTGAACACATCAAATATGGTTCTTTAAATTATTTTATATGAGAATGAGCACTCTATTGGGGAGTGGGTGAGAGAAGCCATTAGATTAAATTGTGACAAAATCTTTGTGTAATTCAGTCTGCTGTCTGAAATTTCATGGGAGACTGAAATCTAAGAGAAGAACGTCTGAGGAGGCTCAGCTTTGGGGTGTCGTGAGGGTGTTGCTCCCTGCATTTAGGCAAATTGGAAAACTCATGGGGATAAAGGGAGAACAGGATGTTTGACAATTTGGAACTTGAATTTAAAACCAATTTTCAGTTATTTCCAATTTTAAGCCACAGTAGTTTGATTGCTTAGAGTATTAGCACTATTGAAAGCAAACCAAACCGTCTGAACTTAGCATGACTGATTCCCACGATGTAAGTAAGAGTCCCGACATAAGAGTAAGCATAAAGGCAGAAACATCTACCAAAGCAAAAGCAAACACTCAATCTAAAAAAATTCATAGTTCTGGAAAAGTCTAAATGTGCCTTGCTGTTTAGCATCTGTAGTTCTTTTGGCTGTTTGTGTTTAAAAGCTCATCTTGAAAAAGGCTAAGGACTGCAGTGGGACTCAGCACACAGAGGGATTCAGGTATACTATCTGGCTGGCTAATGAAAACTTTCTTTCTTTTTTTTTTTTTTTTTTTTTTTTTTTTTTTTGGTTTTTCGAGACAGGGTTTCTTTGTGGCTTTGGAGGCTGTCCTGGAACTCACTGTGTAGACCAGGCTTCTATTGACTTAAACCCATGTGCAAGTAATCTTCTCTGATGGATATTCTGCCACACTTAGCACAGAGAGAATGGGAAGAAAGCTCACAAGTTTCTCAGTTGGCCCAAACTTACCCATTAGGTGCTTCATGGAATCAAGGTTAAAACTCATTTTTGAAAAACCCATTGAGGAAAGAGCTATGGGGTATCCTTTCAGCTCATTGTCTCCACAGGAAGTATTTTTCATGTTCAACTGCCCAGGCATGCAGAGGACAATGTAGCCTTTCTTAGGCAAGATGCTCAGACTTTGGTGGAACTCATGGCAGACCATTATGTCTGCCATGCCAAAAAAAATTGCTGGTTTTGTAGACATACATGAATTAGGTGTGTTTTGTTTGTGAGGTTTGTTAGTTGTTTGGTTGATTAGTTGTTTGCTGGGTTGTTCGTTTGTTTGTTTGATTAGTTGGTTTTAAATCACACTTTGTAGACACCATCACTGAAGTTTAGAGTTTGGAAAAACCATTGGAAAACCTAAACTATACTCTAAGGACAGTCCTAAAGTCTTTGAAGCAAATTAAGAAGCCCTACTCATGAAATGCTCTCCTCAGTACAAGATTCATAAACCTCCCCTGATCTCTTTGGGAAAGATACAATGAAAATCTAGGTTTGTCCTTGACCACCTCTTTAGAATGTAAATTCAGGATTTTGGCCTTGCTTTCCAGTTCACTGGATAAGTATTTCTCCTTTGGCAACAAAATTTCTAATCTCAAAAATGTGAATGTTTAAGAAAATAAAGATAAGCTTTAGGCGTTTATTTACAAATGAGAAATAATTAGAAAGTCAAATAATTCTTGGTATTATCATTGCCATGAAAAAGACTTAAAGGCAGTTTAATAACCCATACATACAATACTAAAACAATAAAATACAGAAACATCATCCCACAATAACACAATCACTTGTAATAATTTCTATTGCTGTAGACATTTATTCTCTACACTCATTATGCTGTTTGAAGCTTAGCACCTGTAAAGAATTATCAGGAAAAGCTGTGTCTGCAAAGCCTTATATTAGAACTAAACTGACTTGGGGAGGCTGGAATAATGCAGGTCCATAGGGAAATTGTTTTATCTAGTGTTAGCTTTATCTCCCCAAATGGCCATTCTTTGCCCACCAATGTGTCAGTAAGGGTATCACGTGACTAATAGACAAAAATATCTTGAAATCTATTAACTTAGTGGGGGTCACATTTTCTACCAACTCTAAAAGCTAAGAAGGTCATCTGACAACATCTGAGGCCTACAGAAAATGTTTCATGTACTATAAATACCTCTCTAGTGATTCCATCATCACATTTATGGTACCTTGATTTATGGCTTTCTTTGCTTTGCTACTAATTAGAACCTTCATCAACATGTTTCCATATTCAAATATGGAATTTGGAGAGACCCAAATCTGTGTTCCTGAGGCATGTTCACTCAAATTTGGCTGCAGACATCTCTTATTCCTTTCTGGGAGGGAACCTTGTTTTTTGCATTGAAGTAACCACTTGCGGTTGTCTGTGCTTGTGGGTTATATCAGCTCGCATAGGAGAGTTTTGTAGTTGGCAAATCTTATATTTTGCTTAATGAGAGCTCAAGTCTCAGAGTAGCAATTACATTTTACAACATATTTCATGGTACTCTAGACAACTAACTTTGACTTTCTCCCTTAAACACTTTTCTATCCTCTCATTTTATTTTTAATGAGCATCTGTAAAATATGTTCTTATAGCCCTATAGTTTTATGTGTATTAACCTCTAGTTACTAATAATGATATTTCAGTGATTAAGTAGAATCACTGTACTAACAACTCAAATAAACACCTTCGCAGTTTTTATGAAATAGAATATTGTTGTATATGCAAATTGGTACACTACTTTCTGGAAAAAACACATTAAAACTTTTTAAAATTCAGTTGGCAACATTGTGCATAATTCCATAGTGTGGGAAAAATCATAGGAACTTTTATCTCTATTTTTTTAGTTAAATCTTTATAAAGGCTAGCTCATTACAAATAACATGCGTAGTTTATTTTTCTTTTGTTTCCATTTGTAATTTGGATATATATATACATATTGGATATATATATATACATATTGGATATATATATATACACATATATATATATACACACACACACAATCCTACAAACCAAAGAAAGGAAGTATGCGGAAATGCAAATCAAAACAACTCTGAGATACCATCTCACTCCTGTCAGAATGGCTAAAATCAAAAACACCAACGACAATTTATGCTGGAGAGGATGTGGTGAAAGGGGAACACTCCTCCCTTGCTGGTGGGAGTGCCAACTGGTTCAGCCAGTTTGGAAATAAACCTACCACAAGACCCAGCAACTCCACTCTTAGGCATATATCCAGAAGATGCCCATTCATACAACAAGGATGTCTGTTCCACTATGTTCATAGCAGCATTATTTGTAATAGCCAGAACTTGGAAGCAACCTAGATGTCCCTCAACCGAAGAGTGGATAGAGAAAATGTGGTACATTTACACAATGGAGTACTATTCAGCAGAAAAACACAATGGAATCCTGAGATTTGCAGGCAAATGGATGACACTAGAAGAAACCATCCTGAGTGAGGTAACACAGTCACAAAAAGAGAAAGATGGCATGTACTCTCTCATATATGGATTTTAGACAAAATCTGGGGAGTACCAGCCTACAATCCCATGGCCAGAGAGTCTGGGAAAGCAGAAACTTCATTCAGTGGCTGATGGAAGAAGAGGCAGACTCCCACGGCTAAGTACTGAGCTGAACTCAAGAAAGCCAGTAACTGAGAGGGAGGACTGATGACCAAAGGAGTTAAGACTGGGCTGGTTTAACCCCAGAAACAGCTGACCTGACAAGGGTTATCTCTTGATTCCCAGGCTGATGCATTGGAATCCACCATGGGACTGATCAAGACCCCCTGAATGGGGGCGTCAAGGAGGCCTAGGTAATCTATTGAGCCTTGGGCAGTAGATCAGTATTCATCCCGAGTATACACATGGACTTTGGACTCCCATCCAACAATGTGAGATGAACTCTCACCCTGAACTTTTTGGGGGAGGGTCTAGGCCCTGCCCTGGATGAAATGACAGTCTATGGACACCCCCATGTAGGGCCTCACCCTCCCTGGGAAATGAGGGGATAATGGGGGAGTAGGGGAGAGGGCAAGGGAGGAGGGGAGGGAAAGGGAGAGGGGCCTGGAACTGACTTGTGAACCAACCATGTTTCTATTCTAAATTTAAACTTAAAAATAAAAAAATAATAATAGTAATAAAAGGAAGTATGCTTCTCAAAAAACCACAAAGACAGCTGACAGGATAAGGGGGGAGCTCTTGAAACCCAGACTGATGGCTGAGAGGCCAACATGAGACTGATCCAGACTCCATGAATGTAGTGTCAGGGAGGAGGCCACAGAAATCACTGGGGCCTTGGGTAGTTGATCAGTGTTTACCAAGGTTTATGAATGATTTTTGGGAGCCAGTTCCAAATAGAGGGATGCTCTCTCAGCCTGGACACATAGAGAAAGGCCTACTTTCTTCCCTGGATGAGATGACAGACTTTGGAGATCCCCCCAAGGAGGGCCTCACCCCCCCTGGGGAATGATGTAGGGATTGGGTGGGGGGCTGGGAGGGCTGGTGGAGGGACAATGGAGGAGGGGTGGGAGAGGGAGCTGGGATTGACATGTGAAGTATTCATATTTCTAATTTAAATAAAAACATATATTGAGAGAAAGAACATACCATTTTCACTAAATTAGATAATAAATTAGATAATATATCTAAATAATTGTGAATTCTTCACATCAACCTATGATTAATCAAGTGGATAAGAAAGGCTGTTTCAGTTCAGTTAAAGAGAAAGAAAGTGAATTTATAAGTGAGTCATTCAATAACAAAAAAGATACTGAGCTATGTCGACTTATAAACATAACTATATACATATATGTTTAGTAGAGAATTCAGCTACATGACATTTGTTTCTAGTTAAACAATAAAGAATCAGAAAAAATCCCAACTTATTTTATCAGTGATTTTATGATTTTTATCATTTTTAATATTGAATACAATTTTAAGTACATAACATATTAAGGACATTTATACAAATATTTTTCACCTTAAGTAGATTCTTTATTGAGGATTGAAATACCCATAAGCACTAACAAACAAATATGACTCATCTTTATTTGTAATCCAATACTGTTTGTTTTAGGGACTTGTTCTAAACAGGAATATTTCTCTGATGTAGTTAGATTAATCAGGATGTTATTTTGTATTGCCTAGAGCAGTGGGTTTAGTAATTGGATAATTTGTCTTCTCCATCACTATAATAGTGGAAGGAATCAGTATACTTGCAATGTAGAAGTTTGTTTCTGCCTGAGCTCAGGGAAAATTTGACTACTTCTATCAGATTAACTTCCATTTGGAAATAAATTATTTCTGTAATCATCAACAGAACCCAAAATCCTGTTAGGCCTTCCTGAGGGGATATTATTGTGCTGAGGACAGAGAATGAGTGTGTATGGGAAGACTGAAAAGATATTGGAAGAGATGATGTAGGAGGGAGACTTGAGATGCCTTGCTTTCATTTCTTGTACAGGAAGATGCACAGTGAGCATCATTCTCATACATGTTGAGATGCTGGACAAAATTGTCACAAATACCTTGGCACAGATTTGCTGCTAATTGCCCTTGAGGAAAAGATGCTAAAGATGGATGTAGCATTCAGTATGGCAGTGAGTGGAAATGGATAGAAAGTAGGAGATTATGCACTGATTTAAAATCCATGTTGTTTCTATCTCAAGGAAGGTCTGTGTCTAAGGGTAACATTTCAGCAAATTTCTTCTCAGATGATAAATGTACACAACTGTGGGCTACTGATTCGTGGTAAAAGCTGTTTCCCATATTTGTTTTTAATTGCATAGAATCTTTTACATGCATACAAACATGAGCAGACACACATTTATAGATATACATCTATGCATATATGCCATAATTCAAAGCATGTAAGTTATGTACCACAGTATTTTTACAGGAATTTTCACCTTGTGTGCATTTAAAGAAAAAAACTTCAGCATTCTTCAATTTACATTTTCCTTGGCACAACCATTCAGACTAGGTGCTCTGGCTTTTAAAATACTGATGCTTTTCTTCTTCCCAGATGCAGGCTTTTTATTGTCTTAGGTTGTCTCATTTTACTCTCTGCAAAAACCTTTCTGAATAAAAAATGTAAAACCATTTTATTTCATGTCCATATGCCTCTGTTTTCACCACCTTCAATTCACTAAAGAAATGAAGAGATAAAACACAGTAATACAATTTAAAATTTAACCCTAACCCTATTATTTAACCCTAAACCTGACCCTAACGCTGACAATTTATAATTTAAGATGATCAATATACTATTTTCTTGTCTTCTTTAATCTCTTCCTTCATTTCCTTTGGCATTAAAACAACAATTACTAATTAGCAACACAAAGACTACTTCTCTATTGTAGTCATTTCCATCAGTGCTTTCAGAAGCAGCACATTGATATATAGAGAGCTGCATTTCAACAGTTGTTTCTTTACAAAGAGGCAAAACGTATTCATCTTGAAAGACATCATCACAGACAATTCCTTTCTCAGACTTTCCAATTTTATATTCATGACCATTTAGCTTATTTAACCATAAAATGTTAACATGATTAAAAGTCTTTAAAAATCATTCATGAGCAGTTTCTGCAATATCGCCCTTCTGTCTGTGTTGGATGTCTTTGAAGCATACTTTCAGACCTTATTATTGCAGATGTCTTTTTTGTGGATTTTTCCAAAAAAGATTTTATTCCTAATGCAAAGGAGTGCTACTATTAACCTTTTGATCAATTCTATACTTTTGTATGCAAAAGTTTCTCTTTTTAGTTTTGCCTCAGTTAGGTTACTTATTTCTTTATCATTATGCTTTGAAAGGTTTGAGTAGCATCAGTAATCATCTCATAATAAAAGCAATGCAAGTTTCTGTATTAATTAGCATCTGCTACCACATTAATAAGTACATTGTCTGAGTGTAAATTTGCATTCCAACTTCAGTTCTGAGAAAAATATCTTCGCAGAAAGAACTGTTTTCTTTCATTTTCAAAGTGCAAGATAGAGATCAGTTGTAATTACTGTCCTGACTTGCCCACTGGGTTATGGGGTTTGAAGCCACACTCTTGAATATTCTCAGGCATCATCTTTATTTTTGATTCATTTGCATGAAGTTGCTATCACCTCCTCAACTCCCCATTTCTTTAAGGGCATATAAAAATGCAAAAGGCCAATTATACCAGAAGTCTACACCATGAGATGCCATTCACATACACTGTTGAGATAAAAATCTTCCAGGTAATTGTTAGTCATGGCTTATTGTACAGCCAGCAACTTTTCAGTTCCTTTACAGATATTATCTTTAATCCCTATTATCCTTATTATTCGATAGGTTGGCATTAATCCCATCTTACTCTACTAGCTCTAGATGCTCCACAACTTGATGGATCTAAATGGTGAGGGTTTGATGGATTTTTATCTCATTCTGTAGTTTACCACACCCTTAAGAGTTGCTTTTAATCATGAATCTATAATTTTGTAACTAAGATACATCCAGAAACTAAAAAGTAGGAGCTCCAAACAAGAGCAATGGCAAAAATAATAGAGTAAGAGAACTTTAAAAATCAGAGGACAAATGCTATGGGAAGTAGAAAATAAAAGAAATATCTTTTTATTGGAGAGATACAATAATATTGTTTTGAATCTTTTAAAATGCTTTCACGCATTATGTAAATGAAAATATTTCTTAGGGTTCACAGTATTTTCCTTTAGAAATAGAATACTAAAAAAAACCTCACTTGCTACTTTTCTCCCTATACCTATGTACCTCTGTACCTTGTAGAGATTGTCAGTGTTTTATGTCAGTATTACATGAGGAACTGGCTGGGAAAAGGAAATAATCCATAAAATATTAAAATTGATAATTATCTAATGTACATAGAATGATCTTCATAACAAATTTTAAAATTCCATTTATAATTTTTTTGCAAGATAACATAAGTTACAGTCTTATGGTCTAACACTATATAAGAATAGGAAGTGAAATGAAGTCCGATTTGTCTTCAATAATGGGAAGAAAAGGGTAACACATGGTGGTGGTTTCTTTATTCAGCAACCGAGCACTGACCTGGAAATCAGGAAGCTCTGTGTTTCTGCTACCCAAGAGAAAGAGGGTGGTGATGCAAGTGAATTCATATACTTAGTAAGTATCAGAAAGGAGCTGCTGTTGGTTGCAATCAGAGAATTTGGTGATAAAAACTAAGTATCTCCAATGACAGACAGTAGAACAAATGGAAGTATTATCCTTTCCCATTCCCATGATGTCAAGACATGCTTCACACTGTATAGGCAACCCAGGACCGAGGAGCATATTTTAGAGATGAACAAAGGGAAGATGATTCATGTCCTGCAACTCACCCTTAACACTTACCTTAAGGAGTGACTATACTATTTTACTATTGTTGATTACAAGAGCTATGATTGTGGAAGTTTCTTCTGAGGAACAAATGAAGCTGAATTTCTTAAACTTCTGTGACAGATGAATCAATGTAAGGCCACACTGTATTAAACATGGCAGTTCTTGGAATTGATAACTACCAGAACCAGTTCCCTGTGAGGAATATCATTATGCAAGTAACTAAAGGACAAAAGCACAAGAAAACTGTCATGGGATATTTGTATATTATGTGAAGACATATTGCTGTGACTGGTTTAATAAAGCACTGAATGGTCCATAGCTAACAAGAAGGTACATATGGAACTTCTAGACAAGGAGAAGGAGGAGGAGATAATCAATGTGCTCAGGAGATGACAGAAGACATGGAGTGGAAACAAAAGATGCAAGATGGAAGAGAGATAAAACCATTTGGCAGAATGTAGATTGATATTAATGGATTAATTTAAAGTGTAAAAACTAGTTGAGACTAGCCTAAGCTAAAGGCCTGGCTTTAAATAATTAATAAGTTTCTATGTCATTATTTACAGGCTGACAGTCCAAAGATAGTCCAACAAGAAAGCTTGGTACATATAACTGATGACGGCAGGTAACAAAGCTACAATATAGGAAAAAAAAATCATTTACTCCAGACAAAGCCAGAGGCATAGTCCATAAAAGGTAAAATGGATCCTCATATCTGGGGGTAGCTTTTACTTGAGAATTGCTTTGGAAGCTGGAAAACAGGATAATACATCTAATATGATGAAGTCAGGAATATTCAAGTTAAGTCAAAGAAATGTGATTTCAGTGTTTTACAGGGTACCAGTACTTCCTTTTATTACACAACCTGTATCAATTTGTTTGAGTGATTTACTTACCTTGATGTCCCATCGTAAACGTTGAGTAATTTGTAGATACATATAGTTGCAACAGAGACTGTGTGACTTGGTGAGCCCCATAAGGCCCAACAGATTAGGAACACATAATGACTTTATTGGCAGAAATCTCCTACAAGCAATGTGATGTAATAGTCGGGATAAATTTAAAAACACTTTAAGAATGGTGAAGGGAAGTGGGTTCTTCACCTAAAAAACAAAATTGTCTACTATTAAACAAATATGTAGACTTTTAGTAGATGGCAATGGTAGTTTATTATCATTGGATATGAAAGATAGAGAGCATCTAGCCTGCAAATTTCAGGAAAGACATTTCTGAATCAATCAAGATACACCCACAATGACATATCACATGCATCATAAATTTCTTCAAATCAGTGTAACTATTAAGATATCAACTATTTGCTTCACCATTTGAGGTAGGGCAGGCAAAGATATTCACATTTAATGCACATGGCTTGGCCTCCATACAAAACTGTGTCCTACTTTTCTCCATTACCCTAACTGCAAATGGATGATCCTGAAGCATAAAGATACCTTAATTTGTGTCAAGTAACTGACCAATTTTCTGGATCATAATATATCTTTCTGATTTTCTGAAAATGATAGTGAGTGCCACGGTAGGCAAAAGCCTTTTAAGTGGACTACTCTTGCATTGAGGAGTGACCAAGCATTAGACATGAAATGAAAAGGGAGAGTGGGAGCTGCAAACATCCTTAAAGTTACATCCCTTGTGTTCAAGAAATGAATATAAAATAATGATGTTTTAGATATTGATGATCCCTCAGGGGAGGACTCACACTTCCTGGGGAGTGAATGATGGTAGGATGGGGAGGTTGGTGGGGAACATTGGAAAATGGGAGGTAGAAGGAACAGGGATAAAAATTATTTAATAAAAAATAAATTATAGCAGGTATAAAATTCATGTCTTGGCTATCATTTAGTAAAGGAGACTTGTAAAGCATGGAGCTGCTGTTACATGTCTTCATTTACAAGGGTAAAACAATCCGGACAGCAAATAATACCAAAGAAAGCAAAACTAGCCACGAGTTTGAAGAAGAATAATATTTATAAAAACTTAATGAGTTTATAAGAGATATAAATGTTTAGATTTGGCAGGGGGACACTTTGTAGACTGGGGACTTGGCAACATTTTATCCTATTGATTTACTAGCCAGAAATAGAGAAATAGAAGTTTCTAACCCCTTGTGAATTTGATACTCTTATTATACAGGGTATCCAACATGTGTTCTTCTTCCTAATGAACTGCACATTAATTTTGGTGTAGTGCTGTGCTATGCACAACTTTTATTATTAAAAATTTGTTCATGGAGCTCCTTTCCAGTATGCAAGTCAGTAGAGCCACATAATTCTTTTGATATGTGGCATGTATGTTTGACCTTGTCTTAGTGTACATTTTCTCTAACCTGAAACATTATATTTTCAGGCCTGTAAACAGAAAGGATAAACTATATTTTTGGTTTGTTTGTTTGATTTTTGTATTACAAATGGTGATTGTAGAAATGTCTGTGGCAATCTCTACCTGGTGTTTCAGGTTTACAGAAAAGGTTATACTTCAATGCCATCAGTTTAGAGACTTGGGTTCTATCCTAGCTACAGTGATTGCTGAGATACATGAATCTTTTCATGAGCTCATCAACACTCCTTCATTCACTTGCAGTTTCTATTTTAGATAACAGAAAGATTCTCCGTTTATGCTTTTGAGAAACAAATCCACCCCAGGAGTCTTACTAGAAGTAGTTTGAACCCTTCAGCTGACTTTAGATCAAGGTTCTTTGATAATGGCTCTGATATCAGATTCCAAACTATATTCACCATTTAGATATTTGCAGGACATTGTCTGAATCGCAACTTTCCATGTGTTTGTGTGTGTGCATTCATGTGTTTATGAATGTTTCATCTTTGTAT
Organism: Mesocricetus auratus; assembly: GCF_017639785.1. Taxonomy (NCBI): domain Eukaryota; kingdom Metazoa; phylum Chordata; class Mammalia; order Rodentia; family Cricetidae; genus Mesocricetus; species Mesocricetus auratus. Next base: position 3,861,373 of record NW_024429207.1, on the reverse strand, counting down.
TTGTTTCAGGGTGAGAATACACATGTGTGAAAGATCACAACTCAGCCTTTGGTTTTGTTCCTCACCCACCTTATTTTAACTGAGATATGTTTCTTGCTTTTCTTGGAACTGGCAAATTAGGACAAGTTCGCTGGCTAAAAAGTTCCAGAAAGGCTAGTAACTGTATTTGTCATGTGTACCACTACAAGTCTTTCTTAAGTGAAACACCATATAGAGCATTCTCTATGGGTTCTTGAACACAACTCAGCTCTTCATGCTTTCAAGACAAACATCGAGATACCTCTGTGACCCTGCATTTTACAATATCTTATATGGAGTGAATTTGACTCAGCCACATATGGTGCTTAGTTTTTGACACAAACTAGAGGCATCTCTGAAGAAGGAATCTCAGTTAAAGAATTGCTAGAAGTGTGGCAAGCCTATAGCTGTGTCTGTGGAAGTGTTTTCTTCATTACAAATAGATTGAGTGGGGCCTGGCCCAATGTGGGCAGTGGTGCTAACTCTGGATACCTGGTTACTAGTTGCATAGGAAAGGCAGATTAATGTGACCCAGCAAATGAGCCAGTAAGAATTACTCTGTAGAATTCATCTAGTTTCTACTCCATTCTTACCTTTAGTTTCTTTGATATTGGGTGGTAAAGCACTGGATGAAACAAATGTTTCCATGCTCAATTTGCTTTTGATCAGGATGTTTATCAGAGTATCAAAAGAGAAATTTAGGATCCTGCACTGGAGTTTCCTAAATCTCCTCAGTTTAGGTGTACTAACATTTAAAATTGTACACCTTTCAAAGCAACAAATGTGAGTCTTTGGAAAATATTAATGATAAATTTTTATTAAGGAAACTTTACCTTAGTTCAGTATAACATGTGTTCATCTTTATTTAATACATGTGACCATGTGATTAGAATGAATAACAGGACCATATTTATCTTTTAGACTTGAAGCTGAAGGAATAATTAGGAGTCAAGTTTATTAAGATTTTCTTCTCAACAACAAGCATTATGCAGGTAGATGTTTTTGAGAATTCATATACCAACACACACACACATATGTGGTTGTAAGACTGTTGTGTTAAAATATTTATTTTTAATTTTGTGTTTGTGTGTGTGGCTATGTGCATGTGTGGGCAGGCGCTCACTGAGGCAAGAAGGGTTAGGTATTTTGGATGTATTATAACTATATATCTCTATAAGCCACTCATTGTGGGCACTAAGAACAGATTTTGGATTTTTGTTAGGGGAGTATGTGTTCTTCATCATTGGGCAATCTGTCTAGCTCTGAGACTATTGTTCTTAAAGTTTTTAAATTTAGCAGAGTTTCAGTTCTTCAGAACCATTGGGTCCATATTTTTAGACCAAAATCAAAACTGTATGTCTTTCACTGAGGAGCTGCTGAGTCATAGCATGAGGGGCACAAAGGTTTTCCATCATAAGTTTCACAGGGACTTAAACACTATTTATATTCAACATCATCCTTATCAAAAGCCAAATGTGTTACATTAATGTTTTGTGGCAAACTGCATCTGAGAGCGGCTCAATTGGGTCCCAGACAAATATGGGGCCCCTAAAAATTGACTATGTGAACTCATGTGGATACAGTATGATTGTGCACTTGGTTAGGTTACTTGAGGTCATTGTTGCACTTCCAAATGAAAAAAGAAAAGAGAGCTGTTATATGCAGGCATAGATTATGTATATAGATTATGTATAAAACAAGGACATGAAGCCATAGAGACAGACAGGCCCGAGTTTCAAGGCAAAGACATATTGGTGTTTAATTTCAGTTAGACAAAGTCAAATAACAGCTCTCCTTTACAGCTTTCATAGAGACCATGGTCCTGCCAGTAAACTGATTTTGCACTCATAGACTCATATAGGATAATTAAATACATTTTTGTGGCTTTACACAACCCAATTTGCAACATATTTGGACAGCAACCCCCAAAATTTCATATATTCTCATCACCGGATAGAAATATACATGAATTTCCTACATTCATTGTGCTGCTCTTTGCCAAGTTTGTTCTATTTCACCCTCATTGGCAAGGCATTTCAGACATCTGAGCTAGTCTTCCTCTTCATAAGAGTCTTTTCAACAAGTCGATTCACAGTTTAAATAATCTTCTTATTTTTAAGTCCTCAGGGCAAAGAAAAGAATGATTAAATATTTTCACATTGTTAGCTAACTATTGTATGGATTTCGTTCAATCACTATGAGAGCATTAATTTCTCACTGATAATATAATCCTTTTAGAGTTTTTAATAAGCTCATCAGACACATTATACAAAGAGATAGTTAAACCTATTAGAAAATCCTGCCCAGAGAGGAAATACTATCTATATTTATCAACTTACTTATATCCATGCAACCAGGAACACAGAAACTTTGTGTCTTATCTCTGATATAAGTTTGTGTGTGTGTATGTGGGCATGATTTGTGTGTGTGTGTGTTTTCAGTTGTGGCTGTTTTGCTGTTTAAGTGTGTAGATGCAAAACATAATCTATGAATATCAGACTCTACTTTCTTTTTCAGATATCTTGATTTAACAGCTCAGTATACTACAGGTTCACTGGCAATATTACGTATAAATTCAAGTGCCTGACAGTCAAGTGTAACAAAATAAATGGATGTGATGTAGAGGAGCTAATCCCTAGCCTGTAAGAATTTGAAAGTTTCATATGTGGGATTTCAGTGAAAATCAAACTGTAACAATATGATTTCATAGCTGGTATTTCCATGTCAAATTAGGCAACTGACTTCAATATGTATCAAGAATCTCACATGGACTGCAATACACAATTGCATTTTTATCCAGCATAATACCTGTGCCTTAACAAGGAGGCTGAGCCTAGATCTGAAAAAACAAAAAAACAAAACACAAAATGCAGTATACTCTCCAGCCTCGTGAACCAAGCTTGAAGTTTGAAAAGAAACCCTGTGCAAAGCCTTTCTGTTGTCGACACAATAAGCAGCTCCTGTTGATTTCTAAATCTAATGCTAAAATACAATCAATTAAATTATTTTAAGCTTCTTTTCTTAACTTTGACAAAGGTAAAATAATAATGTACTGTGCAGAATCTACTTGCAGTTTGGTGGTTACCAAAAAAAAATAACAAAAAAAACCCAAACCTATCTTGGACAAGTAAAAGGACAAGCCACTACTCCACATAGGAAGAAACCTTCAGAAATAAACAACAGAAGGGGATAATGGTGGACAAGCAATGAACACTTATTTCTCCAAAGGACCCGATTCAAGTCCCAGCACCTACATAGCAGCTCACAAATATTTTTAGCTGCATGTTAGATCTGATATCCTCTTTTGGTCTCTGTGGGCACTATACATGCACCTTATAAATAGACATATACAGTCAAAGCACAACATATTTTTATAATAATATTTTTATAACTTTAATATAATTATTATATAGTGAGTAAATGTTGATATTGTCAGATAAAATTGAGGAATTTAAAGGACATTTGAGAGCAAACTCTCAGGCGCAGTATAAAAATCTCTTGTAGTGTTCATGTATTGTTGATTGCTATGCACTAAGCATCATTCAATTTTACTAAAGAACTAGCAGAGTCAATAATTGAATTTAAGAAAACAGCGCCCTTTGAAAACAGAAAAAAACATTTTTCTGCATATCTGAGGTTTTATTGCAGGTCCAACTGTATCATGACCTTCCCCAAGCATATTTCTTGAGGACTAATTTGTGTTAATTTGAAAATAATTACCAGAGTAAAATGGCTTTGGAAAACAGCAAGTTAAACAGAATCAATTAAATGCTCTCAGATCACGCATTCTAGAATCTACAATCTAAGTTACTTATCAAGTATATGTGACACAAACATTCTCTCTCCTTCTATCCTGTGGACTTTTACAAAGCAGTGATGGTTTTGACAAGTCGTTTCTTTCCTAAAGTGTATGGCAATGCTCTATGGGAAATGCTTTTCTGTCCATGTGAAATATCAATGGTTGCCTTGGAAACAAGGCATAATTTTAGTCATTTCTAATCACACCATTTTTATTGTTGTTATGAAATATTTCTCTAAAAAACATGCTTGTATTTTTCCATTTTACATAGCAATATTTTTGTAATTAGCAATGAATTCTAATTATCTTAGTCATCATTCTTCACATCATTCTGAAATAATCTATATCTTAGTTTCCTGAGCTTTGCCAGTGGCCAAAAAGTAACTTAGACATTATAAACACTATGTACTTTTCAGAAAAAAATATTATAGAGCCAGAATAAAACCAAAACAGTGGTAACATTTTGTTTATGATGTAATAAAGTTTGCCTGGACATCAGAAGCTGGACAGTGGTGGAATACAACTTTAATCCCAGGACTCAGGAGACAGAAACAGTTTGATCTCTGTGAGTTCAAGATCACCCTGGGCTACATGAGAGTGAATCAGTCTAAAAGAGAAACAGAGCTCATGCCTTTAATCCCCGCGCTAGAGAGAATATAAGGAGGTTAGTTCAGTCTCAGGCAGCAGTCTGAGACTTGGTGGGGAGCAGTGCAGTCTGGAGATGCAATCTGAGGTTTGTTGGATTGCCCCTTTGGTCTGAGCATTGGTAGAGGTGAGAACTCTCTAATGGCTGGCTGCTAAGTTAAACATCAAATGATGCAGAGGAAACTTGTTATCTCATTCATACAGTAAGTGACAGGGCATTATTAATAACAAAACATTTCTTGGGTATTCGTCTTAGTAACTGTTCTATTGCTGAGATGAGACACCATAACCATCTAACTCTTATAAAAAGAAGACATTTAATTGGGGCCTTGCTACCAGCTTCAGGTGCCTATAATCAATATCATCACAGCAGGAAGCACACATTGTGCTGGAAAAATAGCTGAGAATTACATCAGGATGCCCAGACAAAACGCAGAAAGAGACAAAGGGGGAAGGGGGAAGTGATGGAGACAGAGAGAGAGAGAAATAGAGAGAGAGAGAGACAGAGAGAGAGAGAGAGAGAGAGAGAGAGAGAGAGAGAGAGAGAGAGCCAGGCATGCAATTTTGAAACCTCAAAGCACAACCTCAGAGAGAAACTTTCTCCAAGTCCATACCCGCTCCAATAAGACCATCTGTTCTTATTCTTTTCAAGTAGTCCTTAAGACTCCACAGTCCCTCCTTTATGTAATAGCAGTGTACAATATAAGCATGGAATTTTCCACTGAACAGTTGCAGATCCATGAAAAGAAATTGACCTTTCTTCTATATCTTTTGCCATAAAGTATGAGGAATTGATTTTCTATTGCAGCCTAATTCACATCCTAAATTGAATATAACCAATTAATAAAATTTTGTGTGTAGCAGGCAATATGCATCTATACACTGCTATATAAAATATGTATACATAAAACATATATTATTTTATTTTATTTTTCTATAAATATATTTATGATGACTTATTTCTAATTGGTAATTTGTTGTCATATTTTAGTGACATTATTAACCATAGTATAGGAAAATATGCTTCACAGCCATTGTTGCACGTTTCCTGTTGTGTTATTTTATATGATCCAGCTTAATTTTTTCCTAATTGTGTCAACATATCATCACATAGAGTACACCAAAGCTTTGACACATCTTTAGGATTAAAAACATACTTGTGTTTCTAAAACTAAATTTATCTTCACTATTTCAAAGACTATCTAATGTTTTCACCTTTGGAAAAGACCCAATTGTCAAACAATTATGTCTGGGAACAAAAGAAGATATTCAGTGTGTAAAGTTAAAGATGGTAATTAACGCCTTTGAAGAGAAACAGACATCCAGAGAGATATAGCTAAGGGTTGTTCCAACAATAGGCTGGTTCAGATGTATTAAATAGGAACAGAAACTCAAATTTGCAGCAATTTTAATTTTGTTTTCATGGATCTCATAGAAAAACAATGTTTTATATATATATATATATATAGTTTATTGTTTTTGTTAGTTATTTCAGAAAAATATTTAAGTAGTCAATAAAAGTAAGCAGAATTGGACACATATGCTTTGCCACAGTGTTCCTTACTCTTTCCCTTAACTGACTAAAGCTATTAGTTCTCTTTACGTGAATATGTTGATCCTCTGAATCAAGAACACTTGCTTACTTACTGAGTTTCATGAAATAAATTTCATAAAATTTTACAGAAATGTTATGCTATGGATGTCAATATTTTCCATGCAGTGACAATGATAAAATTATGTCCTTTTGGTACTGTGTTAAGTATATTCAAAACACAATAGCTATTATTAGAGTATCGTTTAAAGTAATGTTTCAAGATAATTTTCATTTAACATTAAGCGTGAGAAAGATCAAGGCAACCTACCTGGTTTCATTTCTACTGCTCTGGTAAGACACCATGAACAAAGCAGGTTATAGAATGAAGAGTTTATTCAGGGCTTAGTGTTTCAGGGATTATTATCCATGACCAGCCAGGCAACATGCAGGCAAGCAGGCAGGTAGGTGACATAACCACAAAGCAGAGAGAAACACAGGGAAACCAAGAGTTTTGAAACCTCAAACTTGCCCCCAGTGACCCATTTCCTCCAACAAAGCCATATCTTCTAATCCTTAGCAAACAGTTCCACCAAATGGAGACCTAGTATTCAAATATATGAGCCATATAAACAAGCTGAAAAACAAAAATCACATGATCATCTCACTAGATGCTGAAAAAGCCTTTGACAAAATCCAACACCCCTTCATGATAAAGGTCTTGGAGAGATCTGGGATAACAGGGACATACTTAAACATAATAAAAGCTATATACAGTAAACCAACAGCCAACATCAAACTAAATGGACAGAAACTCAACGCAATTCCTCTAAAATCAGGAACAAAACAAGGCTGTCCACTCTCTCCATACCTTTTCAACATGGTACTTGAAGTTCTAGCTATAGCCATACGACAACAAAGGGGGATCAAGGGGATACAAATTGGGAAGGAAGAGGTCAAACTTTCACTGTTTGCAGACGATATGATAGTTTACATCAATGACCCAAAGAACTCTACCAGGGAACTCTTACAACTGATTAACACCTTCAGCAAAGTGGCAGGCTACAAGATCACCTCAAAAAAATCAGTAGCCCTACTATATACAGATGATAAAAGGGCTGAGAGAGAAATCAGAGAAACATCACCCTTTACAATTGCCACAAACAACATAAAATACCTTGGGGTAACGCTAACCAAACAAGTGAAAGACCTGTATCGTAAGAACTTTGACTCTTTAAAGAAAGAAATTAAAGAAGCCCTCAGAAAATGGAAAGATCTCCCATGCTCTTGGATAGGTAGGATCAATGTAGTAAAAATGGCAATCCTGCCAAAAGCAATCTACAGATTCAATGCAATCCCCATTAAAATCCCAGCACAGTTCTTCACAGACCTTGAAAGAACAATAATCAATTTTGTATGGAAAAACAAAAGACCCAGGATAGCCAAAACAACCCTGTTCAACAAGGCAACGTCCGGAGGCATCTCCATCCCTGACCTCAAGCTCTATTATAGAGCTATAGTCCTGAAAACAGCTTGGTGTTGGCACAAAAATAGACAGGTAGACCAATGGAATCGAATTGAAAACCCGGGTATTAAGCCACACACGTACGAACATCTGATCTTTGACAAAGAAGCTAAAAATATACAATGGAATAAAGAAAGCATCTTCAACAAATGGTGCTGGCATAATTGGAGACTGGCATGTAGAAGAATGCAGATCGATCCATGTCTATCGCCATGCACAAAACTTAAGTCCAAATGGATCAAAGACCTCAACATAAATCCAGCCACACTGAACCTCTTAGAAGAGAAAGTGGGTGGAACCCTTGAACGAATTGGTACAGGAGACAGCTTCCTGAACATAACACCAATAGCACAGGCAGTAAGATCAACAATTAATAAATGGGACCTACTGAAACTGAGAAGCTTCTGTAAGGCAAAGGACACAGTCAGCAAGACAAAAAGGCAGCCCACAGAATGGGAAAAAATATTCACTAATCCCACATCTGACAGAGGGTTGATCTCCAAAATTTACAAAGAACTCAAGAAGCAAGTCTCCAAAACACCAAAGGACCCTATTAAAAAGTGGGCTGCAGAACTAAATAGAGAGTTTTCAATAGAGGAGTCTAAAATGGCTGAGAGGCACTTGAGAAAGTGCTCAACATCCTTAGCATTCCGGGAAATGCAAATCAAAACAACTCTCAGATACCATCTCACCCCTGTCAGAATGGCTAAAATCAAAAACACCAATGACAATTTATGCTGGAGAGGATGTGGTGAAAGGGGGACACTCCTCCATTGCTGGTGGGAGTGCCAACTGGTTCAGCCACTTTGGAAATCAGTGTGGAGATTCCTCAGAAAAATGGGAATAAACCTACCACAAGACCCAGCAACTCCACTCTTAGGCATATATCCAAAAGATGCCCATTCATACAACAAAGATGTCTGTTCCACTATGTTCATAGCAGCTTTATTTGTAATTGTCAGAACGTGGAAGCAATCTAGATGTCCCTCACCTGAAGAGTGGATAGAGAAAATGTGGTACATCTACACAATGGAGTACTATTCAGCAGAAAAAAATAATGGAATCATGAGATTCGCAGGCAAATGGATGACACTAGAAGAAACCATCCTGAGTGAGGTAACCCAGTCACAAAAAGAGAAAGATGGCATGTACTCTCTCATATATGGATTTTAGACATAGATCTGGGGAGTGCCAGCCTACAATCCTATGGCCAGAGAGTCTGGGAAACAGAAACTTTATTTAGTGGATGATCGAAGAAGAGGCAGACTCCCTTGGTTAAGTACTGAGCTGAACTCAAGAAAGCCAGTAACAGAGAGGGAGGACTGATGATCAAAGGGATTAAGACTGGGCTGGTTTAACCCCCAGAAACAGCTGACCAGACAAAGGTTAACTCTTGAATCCCAGGCATTAGCCTGGGAAGCCAGCATGGGACTGATCAAGACCCCCTGAATCTGGGTGTCAGTGAAGAGGCCTAGGGAATCTATTGAGCCTTGGGCAGCAGATCAGTACCCATCCCAAGTATACACACGGACTTTGGACTCCAATAGAACAATGTGAGGTGCACTCTCACCCTGAACTCTTGGGAAAGGGTCTAGGCCCTGCCCTATATGAAATGACACACTATGGACACCCCCATGGAGGGCCTCACCCTCCCTGGAGAAATGAGGGGATAACGGGGGGGGGGGGAGGGCACGGGAGGGAGGGAGGGAATGGGAGAGGGACCTGGAACTGACTTGTGAAGCAACCTTGATTCTTATCTAAATTTAAACTGGAAAATAAAATTAAAAAAAAAAACAAATATATGAGCCAATGGGCAGGCAGTCCCATTTAAACAAATACATTGACCATATAATACAATAATATTGGCTGATCTACCAGTATCAATCATCTGTATCAAGTGAAGTACCACCTCATTCAATAAATTTAAATCTGTCAATCTTCTTTAAAATATATTATTTATTCTTACTGTAAATAAGTGTCTTTTAAACATTACTTCATTAAATAAAATTAGATAATTTAACAATCTGTCCTATACTTGATATAACTTAAAATCTGCAATAAATTGTAAAGCAAAGATGTCTACTGGTAACACACAGCCATTCACAAGAAAGCAGACAGAATCAACTAATCTGCATGGGACTGACCTATGTTACAGTTAAATATCTTGTTCTTCTTGTGGGACTACGAACAGTGGTAACATGAGCTGTATGTAATTATTTTGCTGGTTTTGGGAAACCTGTTAGTCATACTAGGTTGCTTTCTCCTGCCTTAACACAAAAGGAGATGCTTAGGATTACTGCAACTTGATATGCCATATTTTGTTGATATCCTTGTCTACTGTTTTCTGAAGATAAATGAGGAGTAGTAGACAAGGGGGCTTGGGCAGAAAGAAGGTGGGAGGGAAGAAATGAGAGGAGAGGAGAGGATGAAGGGGAAACTGCAGTCAGGTTGTAAAATAAATAAATAAATTACAAAACAAAACAAACAAAATGCCAAAGAAGTTTTGCTTGAAATGAGACAGATTGTGGTTTGAGGTGATGCTTTTCATAGTTTATCATGTCCTATTCAATACAAAATTATTAGATTAACATCATTTTGGTTATTTTACTTAAAGAATATTTTTAAGTTGATGTTGCATACAATCTTACATAATTTACACATATATATGTATATATATAATCTGTAATATATTTTTCTCATTAAGTGTGTGATTGTGTATATAGCAGTAAGGCAAGAGCCAAAAATAACAGGTATAATCCACAAGAAGCCTCTTTGATGTACTTTCTCTGATGTAAGTTCTATATTTATATTTCTATACAGGCATGTAGATATTTTCAATCATCTGTCTATCTATCTACCATCTATCTACATTCTATATATCACCTATATATCTGCTTATCTGTCAATCTATATCTATGTCATTACATCTATATCTATGCAGTCAGCCTGATAAATGGATATGTTGCTTAAAATATAGCTTGTTCATGTATAGTATTTATGATTTTAATGAAGTAGAAAGATATTGTCTAAACAAAAAGGAACTGTAGAGGTCCAAGAATGTAGCTCAGTGATATAGCTCTTGCTCATCATCCATTATATACTCTGTTTAATCCCTCAAAATAATTCCCAAAGAAACTTATTACAGGTTGTGACAGACAGACAGAAGAAACATTCAAAGTTGAGGGAAAACATGTGCAACAAAGGAATTTATGGTCCAATTGTAAATACAAAATATTGAAAAATGCCAAATAAAATAACAATGGCTTTCTAAAATTTTATTTCTTTAAGCACTTCATGGTCTAATGGAGTTGCTTTTAAATAATAATAATGTCGTTTCATTTTTATTGACAATTTTCTTTGCCAAAGAAGCCTTCCCTTAGTACTAACAATCTGAAAGATTAGATTTGTAACTGAAAACCAGATTACATGGAATTTAAGGTAGAATGAGAAGATTTTTGCAAGGTACTGTATTATTTTTCCTCTTCAGGATTTACAAATTCTAAGAATGTCTGTATAACACATTTTATCAAGAAGAAAAACTCAGAAGTAGTAGTTCCACTTTCTTCTAATACAGACATTCCTTAAAATGATTTTGCAATCGAAAGTTTATTGAATGCAAACCATTTTGTTAAATGTAAGTGGAAAAAAATCCTGGCAAATTTAGTTCAAAACAGTGCAAAGTAGGAATTTTCCAGAAAGAACAATAGAGTGTTGTGTAAGAGTTAACATCATAATAAGAAGTACCTCACTGAAATTTGGTTTACAGTATGACTTGGAAAACAAAACTCCAGGTAAAAATAAACATTTATGATAAAATTTGAATAGTCCTAAAACATTAAACACATCTGTAACATTGCTTTTAGCCTCATACACATGGTCAAAAAGAAGGTATACAAGGTAATCTATTTCATTTGAGGAAGAATCTCTAAAAGAAGTTGTTCCACAAAGTTAACAATTGCAAAAACTTCTAAAAAACAAAATAAAAGAAAATAAAGTCTGAAGTATGGGGAAGACATTGATCTCATAGGTGTAATGGTATTCCTGCTACCCATTTAACTTGGTAAGATAAACTTTACATAGATGCTGTTATTCTACTTTCTAAAAATTGAGATTGAATATGGAAAATACATAATTATTCCTTTGAAACAACAAGTAATATGAGAAGTAAGCCCTGAACCCTTGTATTTCCAAGGACACTTCTGAGACATTAAGTATAAGAATGAACAACAAAGACTTACCCATTGCCTATTTAGGATGCACCAAGATTGTATGTCTATGATTATCTAGTCAATTCAAAGTACATCAGCTCTATTTTCATCTGTTTTAAATTTTCGTTTGCTCTCATACAATACTAGTGAAGCTTCCCCTCTTCTATTCCTCCCAATTTCAACCCACTCGCCCAGATCCATCCTCTTACCTCCTCCCACTCCTGTCTCCCTCCAGAAAAGAACTGGCATGCCAGAAATGGGGCACAAGATAAGTAGGACCAGACACACAACCTCATACTAAGGTTGTGAGAGGAAAACCAGTAGGAGGAAAATTGTCTCTAGAGCATGCAAAAGAGTCAGCGACACCCCAATCCCACTGTCAGAAGTGTCCCCCAAACACCAAGTTAGCTAGCACAGCATATATGCAGAGGACCTAGCACAGACCCATGCATGCTCTTGGATTACATCAGTCGCTGCAAAGCCCCATGAATCCTGCTTAGTTGTTTCTGCAAGCCATGTTTTCCTTGTTTCCCTGACCCATCTTATTTTGTGGCTATATTTTTACACTCTCGGAATTAAATAACTAAAAATTGTATCAAGCAAAGTGATGCCACTATCAAGTAAAATAATGTAAATTATAGATTATATGATAATAATAACAATCCTAATTAACCAATTGTAGATATTTTACTGTTTTATGAAAGAAATTTAGTCTTAGCTATTTTAACTTAAGAAGTAAATTAAGAGTCAGCATTGAATAAGCATGTATGAAGGCTCCTGAAACCTGCTAATATATCCAACAGTGTTTTGCTTCTTCACTGGTTTCATATCTAGCTACCAATGTAACCCAATTGTGGAATTTCTCTGTTCTTTCTAAATAGAATATCACTTCAGTTTTAAGTAATGACATTTATTCCCCCCTTCCAATAATCACCTATTGTGTTTATTTTGCTTGCTTTAGTGCTTTTCAAACTTTAGGGAAAAAGCTAAAAGTCATGACAAAAGTGTGTTTTATTACTTTCTTTGCCATTAAATTTAGGTTACATCCTTATAAAAAAGAGTGTTGAACTTTAAAAATAAATGGTGTCCTTATGTTTCTTCCTTTACCTAGATATTTAACCAACTGAAAATCATTGGGCTTGCCACTGTTGTGTCTTTTATGAATTAAAAATCTGACTTTCATAATATTTTATTGTTATTAATCTCTTATGGTTTGAAACTCTTAATTAATTTTTTAACATTTGATCTTACCCAGAAGGCTGTGAAGCTATTAATATTTAAAATATAAATTTGGCTAGGGACGTAGCTTAGTTGCTAGAGTACTTGAATAACGTGGGCAAGGCATTTAGGAATATTTATAACATTACATAAAAACATGGATTCTAGAGCATGGTTGAAGGAGTAAGAACATATGATTTTCAAGGTCATCCACGTCTACATAGCTATTCCTAAATTAGTGTAGGTTATATGAGCCCTTGTGAATAACCAAGCAACTAAATCAAATAGAATAATACAAGCCATAATACAACAAACATTTTAAAATTTGACCTCATTTCTATCTGTTTAAAGATACTGTAGTTTATTACTGTACCCTAAATATAAACATAATTTCTGAACTATAGGCATCATTGAGTTTATTTTCCAGTCCTTGAATATAAATATCGATATGGATTTACATTAATAATGCCTTGAATATTAATAAACATTTTATGAAGTGTAATCTTTGATAAGTATGTATAATAATACCGTTATATTAGTAAAATATAACTGGAAATTTTTTTAGTTTATTTTCCTGTTGCTGTGATAAAGTACTCAGACAAAAGCCATGTAAGAGAAAAGTTTACTTAGGTAACAGTTTAAGTCATAATCCACCATTGATATAAAGGTCATAGGAGCTCGAAACAACCAAGTGCATTATTTCCACAGCAATATGAAAAGCATACAGAATGTATGCCAGGATTGCTTTCTCTACTGCATTAAAATTGGGAATCCTCTAACCTGAAGCATGATGACACCCACAATGGATTGGTCTTCCCAGTTTCATCAATACAGTCAGAAATAATTGCCTACAGAGAATTCTAGAGGTCCATCTCTAAGGTATATCTAATTCTGTCAGGTTGATAATTAACATGCATCATCAAATGCTAAATCACATTCTCGTTTGAGTAGTTATTAATGTCCTTATTTGAAAACATTTATTCAGTGTAGAATTATTGTTTGGAATTTTACGCATATTTAATACTGTAGTATAATGAAGCACTTAATTGATCTCGTCTCTGTCATCAGTCAGCTAAAGTTTGGAGTTTGAACTTTTCTATAACAAAACACATATGTTAAATGAATGGGTAGTAAATATCAGTATAGGAGACATTTTTTTTTAAAAGTCGTGCCTAAACATTAGTGTGTTCCTATTTTGAATATACTTCCTGTAAATTTTTTAATGTATAAATTTTGATAGCTCACACATAGTATCCTTAGGAATGTTAAAATTCGAATACAAGTTTCAATGGCTTTACCACTTCAATTATACAGGGAAAATTAACATAAAATATATATTTTGTAGGGATAAATGTTATGTTATTTGGATATCTTATTCCTTGTATAAAGAAAAAGCATATGCCACATTATGAGATACAATTCCTAATAATGAATTACTTCTTAATACACTCAATAATTATTACTTACTTGTTATTATATTGGATTATATAAAGTACTTTTTCGAAATATTTATCAAACTATGATTTCATTAACTAATATTTGAAAGTCATTAAAGTCTCCAAAGGCAAAATTACATGGACGACACTTGATCGCTAATAATGAACGCATGTTTCTATTGTTAATGACAATTATATTTCATGATTGAATAATAATGATTAAATAATGCCATAAATGCAGAAATTAATGATTCAATATATTGTAAGACAAACTATGCACAACATTTAAAGAATTTATGAATTAGTCTACTTAATTGACCTTTAAGTAATCAGTTGTTAGTATTAAGTGCTTTAGTTGATCTTATTATTTCCTTTCCAAATCAAATTTATTAGACTGTGTATGTAAATGTTTTATAGTTCATTCCTTTTGCACAAGTTATTATCTAAGTAGAAAAAATGAAGGAGATGAACACTTACAATAAGACGGATATTTATTTTTATTGATTGAACCACAATCTCATCCCGGTTTATTACTGAGACTTGTTTCTGCCTTTTGCACTAGCTTGGTTATTGTGAACTCTCTATGGCATTGTTCTGGGCTCATCCAGCTTACCTAAAACTTGGGGACTGATTTCTCAATTGAACTTTATGGCAGGGACATATTCTTCTTTTCCTCTGTAGATGTTAATTGCATTTGTGCTTCTTATAATAATTCTGTGAGGTTTAAAGACAGATGCATATATAGAATACTAACCCTTTAGTCTTAATTCAGGAATGACTGTTGAATCTTTGATATGAGAGCTTTTTAAAAGAAAGCAGTGTAAAAGTCTGTCACTACAAATACCACCACGACATTAAAAATGACTACATTCATAGCATGCTAGACCTCTTTAAAAGTTACACTTATACACAACTGTGATATTCTGTATGTATGCCATGACATAATATACTATACTTGACCAATTAGAAATAAAGTGATTATGTCAAAACTGAGAATGTTTATCTGCTATTTCCCCTTAAATATCTAACTTTATAAGCTGTTTCTAATAAACTTACTTAAATATTCTTGTAATTAGGAGAAACAACAAAAAATGTCAAAAATAAGTTATTAGCTTTATTTGATAAATTCCTTCAGTTCCTTTCCTCTTTGCAATACAAATTGGCAGACACACAGACACATGCATTCATGCATAGCAACACAAACACTTACACACAAACACAGAGACACATACACTTAGACACACACACACACACACTCCCCTTTAACTTTCATTATTAGAAACAAGTTACAAATTAACATTTTACAGAGAGTCTGTTATTTCTTTATTTACAGCCATGGCAAGGCCTTTAAAAATGTGATTCTTATTTTTCTTTAGCTTCCTTAAGTATCAGTTGTCCTTCAACACCAAAGCCTCTATAACACTATTCTCCTATGATCTTGGTCTCACTTGCCTTGTCACTAATTGTCTAGCATTAATTATTTTATGCATATCTTGTTAAATCAAGGATTATGCCAAGTACTTTTTTTCCTTTCACATCCCTTACCATGAATTTTAGTTAGTCATGATCTCAAAAAGTCATTCCTAACACCTTTTTTTGTTTCTTGTGTGACCTTTGCTTTCTTTTTTATTAAAATTAGAAGCAATCTTGTTATACACAACAATCTCAGTTCCCTCTCCCCGCAGTCCTCCCATTTCCCCAAGCAATGCTCCATCCCAAGTCTCTATCCACTCCTCAGGGAGGGTGAGGACTCCCATGGGGGATCATCAAAGTCTGTCACATCATTTCAGGCAAGAAGTAGCACCCCCACTGGTATCTATGCTCAGAGAGTATTCCTCCTTAGCAAATGGGCTTCCAAAGTCCATTAGCAACCTAGGGATAAATACTGGTTCCACTGCTATATGCCCCATGGACATAGCAACATTATTTGTAATAGCCAAAACCTGGAAGCAACTTAGATGCCCCTCATAAAGAAGAATGGATAAAGAAAATGTTGTACATTTACACAATGAGTATTACTCAGCAGAAAAAAACAATGACATCTTGAAATTCTCAGGTAAATAGAGGGAACTGGGAGAAACCACCCTGAGTGAGGTATCCCAGACACATGGAAGGTATTCATTCATAAGTGGCTATCAAACATAGAGCAAAGTGTAACTATTGTAAGTCTGAAACAGGAGCCCTGAACATGGGTGTCAACTGGGGGCCTAACAGATTATCTTAGCATGGACTTTTCTAGTATTTATTTTCTATTTTTTATTTTTTGTTTTAATGCTTTAATATTTCTGATTATTAAATTTAATGTGGTTCATCTGTATAATGCCCATTTCCTCAAAGTTAGACATCTTATTCAGAAGCAGTAGCAGGAAGTTTTCGAGAGTCAAATTTCTAATTCAACTGTTATTTTTTGTTTATGTGTTTTTCCTGTGTGTACCTGTGTGTGTATGTGTCTCTATGTGTGACTTCCTGTGTCTCTATGTGTGCTTGTGTATCTCTGTATGTGTGAGTATGTCTGTATGTGCACATGAACTGAACATGTGTGTGCTGTGCTGTGTGTGTGTGTGTGTGTGGTGTGTGTTTTCCTTGCTTAGTTTTTTGGTATGATAGTGGAAACTCCAAAAGAACAGCAGTTTCTAGGCACAACAGGACTAGAATAAAAAAGTACACTTGGGCTCCTGTCACATGTTAATGTACTGTTAGACAACAAATGCACTAGTTACAGATGACCTTGTCTTCATATTTGGAAAAACGCTTTTTAGACTACAGAATATGAAGGGCATTCAGTAGTGAAGACAAAAGAAGAAATTGTAACTCTGCAGTTTTTAACCTAAATCAGGTTCATGTTTCGGTAAATGGAACATCCCTGGATTGCGTAAAAAACTGTATTTTAATTTCAATAAAACCAAAGGTTTTAATGCTTGAAGATCATTCTTTTGGGATCTAAACTATACACAAATATCACATGATCAGCCACAAATGTTGCCCAACTTGAAAAGGGAACATTTAAGCTATAAGTTTTGGTGTTGAAAGACAAAGTGCAAATCTTTCCTGATTTTACTTCTATCAACTCCAGTTTATTCAATAAATGCACACATGAAAGTGGGGCATGAAATACAACTAAAATACATGAAATAGTAGCTATTTTCTTTGTCTTTTCAATTGAATGTCTAGTGGGGCCATCTGGATGGGCCAGATTTGCTAGCAATCTTGAGTCAGTTTATTTACAGTCTAAAGGATAAGGCTGTGTTCAATCAGATGGTCTGAAATATCTCCAGCTGGTGTAACTCTCCATGCACAGTCATGCTTATAAAGATGTTTCATCTGAGAATACCTTAGACAATCACATTCAGGCACTTCTTCATATCGTTACCCAGCGAAATCTAGAACTATTAAACTGCGCATTTCCAGACATTCAACTTTCTGCTCTGTCTTATACAAACATGTCTCTCTTTTCTGTATTTATTCCTATAAGAATACCCATGTGACACTCTGAAAGACAATTGAGGCAAAGTGTGCACTCTTGACTAAAATGGTGGTTTCTTAACCTAATAGTTTAGATGCAGTTTTTTTCATGTGATATTTACTAGTAACAATCTCAGTTGTTTGTAATAATGCAAAAAAAAACCACGTGTTCCAAGCATTCACACAGTATAATAATGCTTGGAATAGAATTCCACTGCTGAAGTGAGTTGAATGCCATAAAATGAATTTAAATTGGATTGAGGATATACTCATAAGTTATATCTACTTTATTTCACTTTGACATAGAAAAATCATTTTTTCTACCTCAATGAGGTTTTTATTCAAATTTTCCTACACATAATTTACAGGTATTTTCTTCCTGATTTGTACAATTTATCATTTTAAAAAACACTAGAATATATTGCACTTGCCTCACAATTCTGTGTTTGCAAATACTTGGTATAATTTAGGAAATAAAATGTTCTAGGTGAAATTCATGTATTTCACGGAAAATGCAACAGTGGAAATAAATGTTTTTGGTCTTCCTTAGCATTGATTCAAATGTATAATTGGGTAGAGTCCTTCCCCATATTCTCTTTCTTGACCATAAAGATTTTTCCTAATGGTGATAGGACTATCTGAAATGTGGAGCAGTGCTTTTGTTCAGATTAAAAATGAAGATGTTTTCCCAAGGAAATGAATTTCTATCTTTTTCCCCATGCCCACACATTGACAATTAGTTTGAAAAATAATTCTAAGGTATTTTAGTATGATATTTTTCAGTTCTCTCTGCGTAGTGGCTTAGCCAAACCACAAAAGGCAAACTGTGTGAACTTACTATTTCATCTTTTAGACAAAGTTTAGAATTAAAAGCTCACAAACAAAAACAGCGACATTTCTATAGGATTCAAATGTGTTTAAATTGGTTTTAGTTAGTTGCAATATGATAAAAATAGCTATTTTTCAAATGAGCACTGTGCAAAACTCAGTTCTAATCATGTTTCAAACTTTTGAGATATAGAATCACATTGCCTAACTTTTGTTTCCCCTTTCGTTTCTGCTCAGAAAGATTTAATTTGTGTAGAAAACAACTTACAAGAATTTGATTTTGACAGCACATAGTTATATTGAAATGAAGGAAACACAGAAATTGAGTGATTTTTATGTGTAGTATGAAAAATTCTTTATAAAAGATAGGAAACATGAATTGGACAAACAGAAGATGTGTTACATTCAGAGCCATTAGGAAAGTTACATACCAGCCCACCAGCTAAATGCTAGTGATCAGATTTGAATTAAAAAATGTTTGCACAAAAACTTTCAGAAAAGTGCTGTCTGAAATATGTCTGGATACAGAAATGAAGAAGCAGCGCCACTAGAAATCAAGGAGCTGTGAGTACTGACTAAGAGGAAACCAGTGTTTATTGGGTAATATGAGCATTGAGCTAAGAAATGTACTTTGATGGCTGGACTAGGACCAGGGTTCATATTAGTGGGGAGGGTGACATTATGTTGCTGTTAAAAACCCTGGCAATATGTGAGATGTTCACATAAAAAATGACTGGAAGGATGGCCTAGTGAATTTCATTGTGGATTTACTGTTCTATATAGTAAGAAAAAAACCTAACTTAGCTCTAGAAATGTTAAAGGCCTAAATGTGTGCCATGCATCATATTATTTCAATTATATAATAACATTTTTATCATTTTGGTACATGAAATTGATATTTTAATATCACATAAAATTTGAAAAATATAATGTCTTTTAACGTTTTTCAACTTTCCCTTCCCAAATATTATCATGGAACAGAAAAACAACACAGAAGTTCTGAATACATTAGAACATGTTAATGAAGTCATATACTTTGCAAATTGATTTTTTGATAATTTCACACACGAATATATTGTGTACTTCTCATCCCATGGCATCTCCTCCATGCCTCTGCTCTGCTTTCTTCTCCCTGCCTGAGTTATTTTAGTGCTGTCTATACATAAATGGGTGTGGAACCATCATATGTGTTCACATTAAAGTACATAAATGCTTTCTTGCAAATTTTAACTATAATTTATTCTATTTCAACATCTTATTCCATAGATAGATTACAGTCATAAATGACAATGATGACAAAACTCATAGTGTAATTCTGTATGAACGAATGACAAAAACTCTTTATTTTATTATAGAAACTTAAGAATGATTTGGTCTAAGCCTGATTAGGTTACACATAGTAGAGAGATTTAAAAAAAGTATAAGTAGCATGATGTGTCCTGAGGAAAATGTCATGAATGTATCATGAGGAAAGCTTCTGTGACTTGTTCTTTGTCTTTGGTGTAACTGTTTCCATGACATTGACATCTAAAGTGCATTTAGTAGCTGTTCAAAGCATTTGATTACAGAAAACTATGATAATTGAAGTGCAAATTTTCCAGGAATACATGCTGAGAATGAAAGTGTATATTAATTTATCAGTCAGGTTATAATCTGACAGAAGGGTCCAATAGTGATGGTTCCCCTTGAGGAGAAAGGGCGGCCTGGACTTGGATTTGCATTGAATCTTAGTGTAGAGAAGTGGAAGATTTATATGAAAAAATTATCAATTCATTCCAGCTTGGAATACTCTCTGATGAAGAAATCAATCTATAAATATCTAAAGTAAGATGTGCTTCATGAAGTATATATCAGCCCTCTGTTAATGCACTAACGAGAGAGCCATGGTTTCATAATGACACATCTTTGTTTGCCAATAAGGTGGAATACTCATAGAGGTTGTTAATGGAAAACTTTGTATCACTTAAAGTCGTTTTATAATGACACACGTTCCAAAGAAGATATTACTAATTGTGGTTAATGCAAAGCAAACATACAGTTAAATCTGCTTAATGCTCCTGAAACTCAGATGGAGCTTGTTTCCTAATTTGACTTTCAGTCAAATGTTTGAGAAACAAGACCATTCATCTGCCTTACTCATCTAAATATTTTATAGCAGTGGGCTAATTCTTCAGGAATTGTAAGCTTTTCATTTTAATATATCTATCTAGATCTATACATTGTCAATAGACATTTATTATCTGTCTAAGTAGGAAGGACTATAGTCCATACATAATGTTTGTGCAAACAGATTATTTCTACATTGTTTCTTCCTCTAAAGTAACTATAGCCTAGTGCTGATTTATAGGAAAATCCTTACAATAAATTTTAAATGCTAACACAATGTTTGCAATGCTGGAATATTCATGTGTCTAATATGTTACACTGACATAATAATGTATATACAAAAATTTGCTAACTCCAATGGAGTGTGTTAAATACAACTTTACTCTAAAACAACAGTCTCCCCCACCCTCAAATACATTTTTCTGTTATGCAGCTACACATCTCTTCTAAACAGATAGTGTATTTTTGTTTATTTGTTTATGTGTGTGTTTGTTTGCAAAGTAAAGGCATTTAAAAGAACACTTAATAAGGCATAGAAACATTCCAAAATTCGTATAATATGTAGTATCCAAAATCATGCACTAAAATTCTCACAAAGAAGTTTCAAAGCTTACATTTATATATATACTTCAGTGACTTTTTAACTTAGTGTAACGTGCATTTATTTGCCTCTAAATACTAGGGTTATGATCTTCATATTTAATCTTTTCATAAATTTCCATATAAATTTTCATAATGTGGTATTGAAATGCTTCAGTTGCAAACATATTATTCATTATGTATTTTAGCAAATTTCTTGGAATTTAGATCAGTGATGTGTTGGTCTGCTTCCACAGAATTGAGCTACACTGCAATCCACCCAACACATTGTCTCACCACAGCAATTAAGATAAGCATCCCTGCTTTATGCATTATCATTTAAGTATTAGATGCAAAATATACTATCTGGCTATGATGTTTATAGTATTCTTTCCATTATCCTTCATTAAACTCCATATTATAATTTCTATTAACGACAAAAATATTTTAAATTGGTCTATTTCTTTATCTTGTTTTTTCTGTTTCAAATATAAGCTAACGAGCATGGTTAAGGTTGAAAATAAAATAGCTAGTATTTGCTTATCAGAAGTAAGATAGACAAATTGCCTTCTTCACTAGTCAAATAATAATTCCCTGTACACAAATAAAAATTATTTGGATTTAAAATAATGTACTAGAATTTAAGCAGCATCTTTAATTTTCCAATTTGTCTTTCAAAATAAATAGATTTAAAAACAATTTAAGACTGTGAGTGCCTTGCTTGCACGTAGATGTTATCCCACAGGGTGTGGTGCCCATTACTTCTAAGTTAGAATATTCCCTTCTGAAATGTGTTCAGAATATTCTCTGCCTCTCTCTGTTTCTGTCTCTCTCTTAGTCTCTCTCTGTCTCTGTCTATCTCTCTCACTCTATTTAACCTGTAGGTCTGAGATGGTATTATAATCCTGCATTCTGATATATATATACATTCTGAAATATATATTTGTGCTAAGAAATGTTTCAAAGTTATTATTTACTTATAAATAATCATAATTTTCTCAATACTTAATAGGTATCTAGCTGGGCGTTGGTGGCATACGCCTTTAATCCCAGCTCCTGAGAGGCAGAGGCGGGCAGATCTCCACGAGTTCGAGGCCGGCCTGGTCTCCATAGTGAGTTCCAGGACAGCCTCCAAAGCCACGGGGAAACCCTGTCTTGTAAAACTAAAAAAAAAAAAAAAAAAAGAAAAGGGATCTGAAGGGATCTGAAGTTTTGATCACCTGTATTTCATATCGCATAAACTAATTCAGAATTTAACTGGATAATCACCAAACAAAAAAAAACAATAGAAACATTCTCAGCTAGTAAGTTGTTCAATGTTTTTCTATTTTTTCTTCATACAGAATGTTCTATTTTTTACTTAACATGCATTATTGCAGTATATGCTTTCTTAATTGATAATATATTTCTTGAATCCTGTCTTGTGTTATTTCTTCATCTATTATGATTTTCTTCATTTTATAGAGATAACTCATGTATCTTGTGGAACATATTTATATTTTAAAGCTTGCCCAGAAGGTTATACTTACATTTAATTTTTTGATTATTGATGCATTTAGATTGAAACTTTTAGGTATCTTTGTGTTATGAAATGATTGTTTTTGAGGAAAATTCAAGTAGTTTCCCCAACAATTTGCTATTTTGCTCACGTGTATTAATATGGTTGCATATAAAAGCCATCTGTATATTCAATTCAGACTGAAAAACAGACATTATAATAGCAATTTGATGTCCTTATATTATATTCATGATGAATATAGTCTGGTACTTTCGACTTAATATTGGAAAATACCTGATAATCAAAAGGATTATGTGGAGACTAGCCAGCATCTGCTGCAATTTTGGACTATGCTTTCTGATTTCTTATGAAAAATATAACAAAAGTGTCCCTTGCTATAAGTGAGAGTCTACCAAACAAATCCTAGGATATAAGACTTGTTCCCCCTTCTGCGCAAGTCTAACAATAAAATTTCTCTGAAGCAGATTCTCTTTATAATTTGGACTGATTCACAGTCAAAAATCCTTAACCAGGCCTAACTTTATGTGATATACTTTTTGATAACTTGTTATAATGTTTCAATCAGTGCCTTTTGCCTGTTTTTTTTCATAGAAAGATGCTCAAAACAAGCATCAATGTAGGGCCATCTTCAAAAATTAGCCTAAAAGCTAGTCACCATTCTCCTTGTATTTAAGATATAGTGATTTAATTATCTTTACCTTTGCCATTTAATATTATACATAATATTTCATGATGCAACACATATTAGCTTTACCTTGTGCAGTAGCAGATTAAATGGTGTACTATGTTCAATTACAAGTTTCATCTCATTGACGTTTTACTCACATTTGCTATTATAGATTAGACATGATAACTTTTTACAGCTTCTTCTTGAAAGTTCATTCATTGCAATTCCAGAAAATTCAAAATTCCTTTCAGAATATTTTGCTTTAAGTATATTTATTTAGTTGAATTGATTTAAATATTAATAAATATTATCTGCTATGAAATTTTGCAGAGGGGATGTCATGATCACATAGAAGATAAATTTACTGATAAATGACAGATTCTAGAAAGAGATGTAATTTTGTTGCATAGGGTTTTATTTGTATAATTCTATGCTTTGTTCATGATTCCAACGCAGAAATTTGGGGGATTTACTTTGCCTTTTTGTTGCTGTATTTTTGAGACAAGGAGACAGGGTTTCTCTGTGTAGCCAGGTTCCTGGTTGTCCTGGAACTCATTCTATAGACCAGAGAGTCTTCAAACTCAGAGATGTACATTCCCCTGTCTCCAAATGCTGGGATTAAAACCATATGCCACCACCGCCAGGCTTATGTCTACAATTCATTATAAGTAAATACATCTATTGGTTTTTTGCTTGATTTTGATTATATTTGTTGTGATAAATATTATTAGCAAAATGGTGATGTAATCTCTTTTTACTTGCTTCACTTTCAATCTCTAATTTGCTTGCCCATTCAGAAAGGAATTAGGTAACAGTTGTGACATAGGATCTTTTATTTTGTGCTGAAAATGATATTTCTATCTAAATATACTTTTAATTTAAGTAGGTTGGTCTTTCTGTTGAGTGGTCTTCTTAGTGTTTAGAGTTTAAGATTTAATATGAAGAGTGTGGACAGATGGCTCTGCATTTAGAGCACTTCTTGCTTCTCCAGAGCACCCAGATCTGGTCCCCAGCACCCACATAGCAGCTCACAATTGTCTCTATGACTGGGGACCCAATGTCCTCTTGTGACATCAATGGACCCTGTATGCACATGGTATACAGACATACATGCAGGTAAAATACCTATACACATAGTATACAGAAAATAAAGAAGTTTAAATAGATTTGGTACTGAAATCTTTTGTTAAATAACAAGTGTTTGAAATCATAATCATTATCAAATTATCACAATGGTAATGACACAGTAAAATAATACTTTACTGTAAAATAATTGATGCTTAAAATTGATTCAGAACTCACCATGTGTCCAAGGCTTCCTACATACTTATGATGATCCTCCTAATCTCAGCTTGATGTGTCTGCTTCTTAAATGCTTGGATCATGTCTATGAGCCACTTCATACAACATGACTACACTCTTTCACACTTTATATACTAGTGTTGAAGATTTTTGACAATATGAACTACTTAAAAACTTGTAAAAGTCGATGAGGTTGTAGTGATTTTTGTCCCAAATCAAGATAATGATATGATATTACAAGAGATTAAATAAGGTTCCCAAGTTACTAGGCCTTCTAAATACTAGGCTGGGATACGTTTTTATGACCTCTCTTGTGGTTATGAAAATGGTAGGATAGTAAGATAAATGAATAATTAATTCATATAAAATAGTTACTAATTTACTTTTCATTTTTCATTATAGATCCTAGTTATTGGTTGTAATGTAAAGGTACATCTAAGATGAGCTGCGGAAAATGTTAAAAATCCATGAAGGTGCAACCTTCTACAGAAGAAACAATTCAAATAATGAAGCAAATCTAATTTCATCTTTCTCATGGTACAATTGTGTTTAAATCACTGAAGTGCTCCAAAGGTGTGGCTAACTTTGTTTCGTTTCGGTTTTCACATTGTTAGTTTCTGTGAAACTTCAATTTGATTCATTCTAGAGTCAAATCACAAATAAATGTGTTTGGGGATTAGATAAATAATCTCCTTTAGGGAAAATAGAAAGAAAACAAAATTAAAAAACAAATCATATGATTTTCCTCAAACTATTCCCAACAAATTCTGGCCAGAACTACCTTACTAGCATACTCATTGCATGAAACATATAAAGCTAATCCTTTTAGCTTGCTGACATTTCCAATATTTTAATTGGAATACCACGCCCTTGTTGTATTTTACCTCAGGGATGTCATAGTACAGATGGAACATTCTAAATGAAACAGCCCTCAGGCCAGTTCCTCCCCTGTGCACGGATGATAAGTGATAAATCTGCTTGTCAAAATTCTTTAAGCTACCTTCTTTACTCTTTTGTTATTTAGTATTAGCACTAAATTATCTCCTCTGGTTAGTTGATATAAACTTATTAACTTTATGCATTTTGCAACATAATGAAAAGGGGAAATGTAAAAGCTACTTAATTCTACGAGGACACAAAGAGGACTATTTCTTGCAGTACATTAATGATAGTTCTGTTAACTTATTTTTGATTGTTGTAAAATGACTCTTGAAAAGAAACTGATGCCTTGGTACAAGATTCTTTGATTACCATAGAGTCTGTTGAATCATGAACTCAATGGGGTTTTCTAATACAAAAACATATTATGCTGTTTAAAACATGAAATAATTAAGATTGGGTAAAAGATGAGAAGAAACAAAAATTCAAGAGAAACATATTTAAAACTCCTACAAAGAATGAAAAATAAAAACCCAAACAAATTTAAATTAGTTAATTTTAGTGATTAAAAGTCTTTATTCATAATGCTTCATAAAAAATCCAATGATGTACACAAATCAAAACAAAGATGACATATGACAACAAATGACTAATTGAAAGAAAAATATAATCAAAGACAGCACAATTCATAATACATATATGGGAAAACACACAATAATATTTGAAACATAGCTGATTATAGGATTGAGAATGAATCATATTTCATAATGAAAACATGTAGACAATTTTGTATTTCCCAAATTAAATCCTGAAGAACTATGACTACATATTACATTGTGAAAATATGAGTGATGAATAACATAATGTGAAATAATCTCTGATGTTTAAATTATAGAATATTTAGTAAAGTTTAAAATATCAAGCAAATGCTATAATTTGAAGGCCAAAACAGCCAAGGGAAGTACAGAAAAAAGTTCAGTATAGGTTGAAAAATATAAAATTCAACCAGAAGGCAAGTTTGATGCTTGAAGCACAGAGGAAGAGGATACAATAAGTAGAGGTGGGGAATCAATCAGATTCTGAGAGACTTAATTAATGGTGTCACACATTGTCCAATGGTGAAAGAATGCCAAAAATCAAGGAGTGAATTAACTCAACTCTATGCACCTGTAACAAAAAGGGAAAAGGATTATTGACAAGCAGAAATCATTGAGGAGTTATAAGTGATAGTCACCTGAACATGAACCAAAATATTGTTTTAAAACCGAAATAAAACTCCTACAGTTTCATAAATAGAAGATGACAAAGAAAATATGACTCCAGTCTTTTCAATTTCAATTCTAAAAAAATGGATGTGAGGAAAGACAGAGAATGAGAATTTTCACATATCTAAATTCACACAGGATAGCAAAGACAGGAAAATTCAGAATCGGTGCTAAAATATTATGAATGGATGTATCATAATAACAATATAAAAGAGAGTTTGCAGGGAGATAACTCTCTTGGCTTAATGATGGTGACTTTAAAACAGAAGGAAATAAACAATAATCCCAGTGCCAAGTACATATGTCCATGTAAGTCACTGGTTAGTGAGACACTATAGACACCAAACACAAGTTCAGTATTAGTGCAAATGGTAGATATTACTAAAGACGAAAATGCATGTATTAAGAAATAGGTACTCCAGTCTAAAGGGCAGGCATATTAATCGCTGAACTCAAAGAACATTTAAAATATTAGTGGAGCAGGTGAGATAGTCAACACTGAAGTCATAAAGACTAGAATTGAGGAAGAACTCCACACATTATATAAAACCAAAAAAGCATAGCAAAGTCAGAGTATTATCTAATATAAAATTTCAAAACAAAATGTGTTCTCATTTGTTCAAGACAAAGATGAATGACTGAACTAATGTTTCATTTCCACTTCTAAAATATAATGTAAGCAGTTTAATATCCAGTGAACTTAGTGTCACCAATCATACCTTAGCCTCAAAACCACATGCTAGCTATTTGTAAAAATGAGCACTGAGTAAATGAGTATCAAAGAAGACCTTTCAGAAGCCACAATCAACAAGTACAGGTAAAGTTATAATACCATCTTTACCAAAACTCCTAACTCTGGTAACAGGGGCAGTCTTTCTCTTTTGTTGGCTTTTTGAACGCTATTACTATAATAGGTTGCCTTTCCCAGCCTTAGTACAAGGGGAGATGCTTATTTCTACTGCAACTGCATGTGACATGTTTCGTTGGTATCCATGGGAGGTCTGAGCTTTTCTAAACAGAAATGGAAGAGGAGTGGATGGGGGAGGGGCAAAGGGATGTTAGGGAAAGAAACTGCAGGGAGAGGAGGTAGGGGAAATTAAGGTCAGGATGCAAAATAAATTAGAGAATTTAATAGAAAAAAGACAAAAAAAACCTATACAATTTAAAAAGAAAGAATGAAGAAATAGATACTCACATATCCAACAATGGTTCTGGTTTTATGTGAACTTAGCCTATTCTTTCTTTTTTTTTTTCAATTTTTTTTAATTTTAAATAGCTTGTTTTACATGTCCATCCCAGTTCTTGTTGCTTTTGGGTGTATACTGTGTATGGATCAATATGCCTTCAATATGCCTTCAGCAATAGTGTCAGTATTTGTTGAAAGAAATAAATAATACCTGTATGAGAATGTAACCTACTATGATATGTAAATCACTGATAATGATTACAATAAATAAGGGAATGAAAGTTGATTTTCATATAATAAGCTTTGCCTGGATTTGATGAACAGTTTTTGGACTACACAAGAACTATCTAGCACAGATAATGAAAACCCAGAGACAGACATTGGTGTTCAAGTTGAAGATCAGGGAGGCAAATCAGCCAGCCAGGTAGAGAGTTATCACTTTTACCAATGCTCAGACCAAATGGCTCCTGAGACTCCTCCTGGCTTTTCTGCTCCTCAGATTCACTCAGACTGCAATGCTCTCAACCTCAAACCTCAACTCGGCTTGAGACTAAGCTCCTTCATGTGTTCAACATTGCTGGAGATAAACCCAACATGAGACACTGAACTTCTTACATACCTCTCTGGTGCTGGGATTAAAGGTGTGAGCTCTGTTTGTCTTTTAGACTAATTCACTCTCACTAACATTGCTTTGTTCTACTGTGTTATTAGCTCAGGATGCATAATCAATCACTTCAAGTCTCTGAATTATGTAGACTTACTAATGCTTACACTATATTCACAGCTGATATTTTCCTGGTAGTGTCAAATATGATATTCCTGTTATTTCTTTCTTTAAAATGAAAGCTCGTTTAACTTTGTGTCATTCTGTTAATAGGATTTGTACATATCAAAAGATAATGCTTAAGAAACCCCATTTAAGCAATACTTATTGCAAACCTTATCCCTTTTTTGATTAACTAAAATTATGATGTGATACAATTTGATTTCAATTAAATTAAAGTGAGATTTAAATTCAATGATAATAATGACAGTAATTCAAAAACTTCTATACAAAAGTAATTCTAGAGTGAAATAAATACCTTCATATCAAGACAGTAAAGTGATTGCTACATAGATTTGAGCAACTAAATTGACATTGAGAACAAATGTATCCTGACTTGCAACAAGTCTGCACTAGTCAGTTTCCATCTCTGGAAAGCTCAGTGTGTTTCAAATAGTTGGCTTACTCTTCCAGTGTTCATTTCAGAATAGATTTCTATGATTTAATTGGTCTTTCCACCAGGACTTCTTGTCCTGTTGTTCTAAACGTAAACATACAATCTCCACTCTTACATAAAATTGTCCTGCTCTGAGAGAGAACTTCATCAGCATTCTATTTATGTATTTCCATTTAATAAAAGTAACAATTACCTCAATATTTACCAAAGGTTATAATTAAGAAATTCATTATGGAACTCCCGATTCCAGGTATTTCTGATTTGTCACCAGATCCCTTTTCATGTACAGATTAGTATAAGATATATTTCCTGTTATTTCCACAGGGACTACAAATATTGCTAATGATCGTATTTCTACACTATTTCCAATTGTTAAATATTATTTTTCCTTAGCATACAGGATATGGGACAGAACATAAGAATCATCCAACCTTTGGAATATTATGTTCAGGCACTGTAAATGAGCTAAAATTAAGAAGCAAAGCTTCATTCTTCTTGTTGACTTTGGAAAAAAATGCTGTGGTAGAATGAAAATGAATTTTTTCTCTTTTACTTATCGGCATATTCTAAAAAACAAAGCAAACCAAATATGCTTGTCCCAGTAGAGACTAAACATTATATATACATATTTATACACATATATATGTAATATAGTCTAATAAATGTAATCTAATAAGTTTATATTATTTTTGTATAAGCACACACATACTTATATGTAAAACTCACAAGTGAGAGACAAAGTCAGAATCTTGTATTTATGTTTCATTTATTTATGAAAATGCTTTGTTATATTTTCTCAACATCTCAATTCTGCCATTATCATTCAGTGACTATTTTTATCTTTGTATAGGTAATGTGATCCACAGGTGGTATATGGCTTTACTTTCAGTATATAAGCTGACATGCTATGACTGGTCATTTTGTTTTCACTTTGAGTAAAATCAATGTTCCTATCAAACATGTGATGATTCTTGTTCATGTAGAAGTTTTTCGTATAATAAATATGATTTATTTTCTTTCAAATATTTTGAGAACTGAAATGACAATGGTAGGTTGGCCTTATGCATAGCAATAGGGTCCTAAAATTATTGCTATTTTTGTTAATGTAATACTCTTTTGATCAAATGAAAGTGCTGCGGATTGAATTAACAAAGCTCTAAATGAGATGAAAATCATCTCTACCTTTGACAGGCGGCCTATAACAGTCTAGACACTGGTGTGTAGTTTTCTATTTATTTCTAAATTTCACAATTGTAATCCATTGCTCAGTTAAATCTGCCTCTCAAAATGAGTAGTCCTCATACCTAGCGGGTGGAAATGCCTGATTCAACATTGGCTTTACTTTCCCTTCCTTTCATATAAACTTATTGTGAATAATAATGGTGCTTCAGTATTTTATAGGAAGGTATTTCTCTTCATTCTTTCTTATTGGTTTCCTTAAAGTCATATTAACACCATATAAAAATTCCTATGTACATAATACCAATTAATGAAAATGAAGACCATGAATTTAAAAGATATGAAACAGGGTTATATGTCAGAGTCCAAAGGCAGGAAGAGAAGGCAAGGATGGTGTAATTATATTATAATCTCAAAATATGGATATCCCACTTCTCAGACAGTAGGTGAGTCTCCTTAAGTTATCTGTGTCTTTTTACACTATGCTGTTTCCATTCTGCACTTCTCTCTTTCTCCACGTGCTTCCTTCTTCCTGTCAGTTATACCAAAAACTATTTGTTCTCAAATATTACACATATTTTGTAGTTTTTTTTAAACCTTATAACTGATGTTTTTAAACAAACAACTCCTGGTAAAGGAAAGTTGAGCTTTGGGCTTTTTCTAACATGACAATTTTATTTTCTGCTGCTAATCCTTATTTTTTTTTTATTTCTACATTTACCGGCATTTCCTGCATATCCAGAAAATGAATTTGGCCCATGATTCTTGCTTCTTTATTTTCCTTAAATTTTCATTTTTCTCTGGTGGCTTTTGTGGACTATTCCTTTACACTCTATGAAAATACGTCACTGTGATTGGTTTGATAAAGTGAATAGAGAATAGCTGAACACGATAAGGTTAGGCCGGAGACTCAAGCTGAGAATGCTGGGAAGAAGGATAGAGTCTGAGAAGAAATGAGGAAAATCAGAGAGAAACAAGTTGGGCACGCCGTCATGAGAATAGATACCAAGTCACATGGAAAGCATAGATATGAAATACGGATTAATTTAAATGCACAAATATGAGTTTTTTATGGAACATCTATAATTAAAAGACTCTATGATTGGTTATTTGTGAGCAGCATGAAAACAAAAGAAAACTCCAACTAGAGGCATTCTTAATTTTTCTTTTTATGTACCTTTTCGAAGAGCATTTCAAATAATTGAAAGCTATTACCAATGTATAAATATGTGCGTGTGTTTATGTATTCCTGTGTATTGTTTAATGAGATGTCCTTTGTTAAATGTTTAGCTGCAAATTTTCTAAAACAGTTCCAAGTAATTAATTAGAACTACTCTTTTATCCATACTGTGTATTTTCCTTGGAGGGACATCAAAAAAGACATTTAGTATATTATAAGCCATTCAAAATACTACATTTGGCTACATAATAAATGATAATCTTGGGGGCCATTTATTAACAATTTGGCCAATATATTGCTATCCTTTATACCAGATCTCAGCACCTGTCCTACACATATCATGATGACTCATAGGCTTACATACACCTTTTGTTTTCAATTTTCTTGTTTTTGGAGATCTATTCTATTAAAAAATATATGTATACATATGAATCTGTTTTTGCTACATAAGTGTGGGTCCTGTGGTTTCGGTTGGTGTAAAGGAGGGGATGAGTTTTGTTTCATATGTGCTAAAAGGGAACACATGGGTTCTGAACCACTGAGTGGCCTCTCTGGAACACTGTTTCCAAATATTCTCTTTAAATATTCGTATCTTAGCCACGCATGGTGGTGAATGTTTTTTTTCCCAGCACCAGAGAAATCCCAATTTTAGAGGTGCAGAGACAAATAATCTCTGTGAATTTGGTGCCAGCCTGGTCTACAAAGGGAGTTCCAGGTAACATACACAGAGAAACCCGGTCTCAAAAGAACAGCAAAAAACATCCTTATTTTTTAAATTCTTTTATTGTTTGAGATTATAATATAATCACATCATATCTTCAATTGCTTTCACCCCCATAAACTCCCACATATTACTCCTTGCTCACTTTCCAATTCATGGTCTCCTTTTAAATTAATTATTGCTATATCAATACATGTATATTCATATACATACATGTATTCCTAAATATAACCTGTTCAATTTGTATTACTACATGTATATATTTTTCAGAGATAAGCCTAATATTTGATAGCTAATTGGTATGCATGTCCCTTGCAAAGGCTAATTCTCCCACCCTCAACATACCCATCACCCATAGTTCTTTGTGTATGATTAGGCACATTGATTTCTTTCAGTGTCCACTTTAGCATATATAATGATTTTAATCTGTTCTTTTGTGTTTGTGTGGTTAAAAACACATTTTCATTTTGCTTTCTGTTCTGGTACAAGAACTAAGTTTTGCAAACTAATTAAAATATTGGATGTGATGAAAATAACATTTTATCTTTAATACACTGAAATATAGATTTAATACTATGGGTATATTGGGTGGGTTTTATGTAAGTTTAATAAAAGCCACAGTAATAGGAGTGCTGGGAGTCTCAATTAAGAAAATGCCTTTACCCAGATAGGTGTGTCATTGTCAGTTTAAGGTAAACCTGGTCTACAAACCTTCAAGTGAGTTCCAGGACAGCCAGAGCTGTTACACAGAGAAACCCTGTGTCTATAGATTAACCAACCAACAAAACAAACAAACAAACAAAAAATTTTATAAGATCTGGTGTAGACAGCTCTGAACAGCATTTTCTTAATTAGTGTTCAGTAGAGAGGAATACAGATCATTATATATGGGGTCGCCTTAGGTGGTCCTGGGTTGTATAAGAAAGCCTGTTGAGAAAGCCATGCGGAGCAAGACAGTAATCAACCCCTCTCCATGGCCTGTGTATTGCTTCCTGTCTCCAGGTTCCTTCCCTGCTTAAATTCCTGCACTGACTTCCTTCAATATGAACAGTTATATGGAAGCATAAGCCAATAAACCTTTTCCTCCACAACTTGTTATGGTCATGGTGTTTCATCATAGCATGAGTAAAGCACACTTAGAAGTTCAAATTTCGCTACCTTTGCAAATGAGAAAGAAAAATCCTCCATCTTTTATTTTCAAAGAATGATTGAATTACTCAAAGGAAATTAATTAACCAAATAAATCCTTTAATCATATGGTTAAAGGAGTTACAAAATGAGTTATCATGCATTGCTATCAAAATATGTTATCATACATGATTTCAATGTCATTAATTAAAAATAAAATTACAGAGTTTCCTGATCTCTGAGGAGAGGAAAGATAGTATAATTCAAAGGGGACAGAGGATACCTGGAAAACATGGCTCATTGAATAATTAAGCATAGTTTCTATGTGCTCACAGAGACTGAAGTAGCAAGCATGTGACTTTAATTTGTCTGCATGAGGTCCTATGCATATATGTTATTGTTGTTAGCTCATTGCTTTTGTGGGGCACCTAACAGTGGGGAGCAGTGACTCTTACCTTCTCTTGAGGCTTTTCCCCTCCAATTGGATTGCCTTGTCCAGCCTCTAGATGAGAAGTTTTGTCCTGTCCTAGTGTACCTTATTTTGTCATGTTTAGTGGTTATCTTTTGGATAGATGCTTTTTCGGGAGGGAAATGGAGGGGGGTGGATCTGGGAGAGAGAGGAGGTGAGGTCGAGATGGGAGAAGAAAAAGGAGAGGAAACTGTTGTTTGAATGTATTGTTATGGTTAATTCCATTACTCCAGAGGCAGAGGAAGGAGGATCTACGAGTTTGAGGACAGCCTGGTCTACGGAATGAATTCCAGGACAGCCAGAGATACACAGAAAAATCCTGTCTCAAACCAACCAACAAACAAACATAAGAAATCCGTTTGCAATAAAAAAGAAAATTGCCTGAAAGAATTGCAGAATGAGTACTGTATATAAACTGTCCATAGTCATAGAAAAATGTAAAGTTATGAGTAGACTTCATGTTTTTGTCCTAAGCATGTATCTGTGGGAATTTGGCTTGTAGCCTCAAAACAGGATAGAATGCACCTAGCCTGAATTTTTAAAGAGCTGTAAACCAATTTCCATTTTATTAAAAATAGTAAACGGTGTTGCTTCCATTTTTCAGTATCAATACAGTCTTTTCCTCCAGCCAAAAAATTCTATTCAAAATAGTTCATAAAGCTTCTTGTCTTTGTAATCAACTTAAAACTAGAGGAAATGACTTGCCTCCATCAGCAGGATACCATTTTATTAAATTCAATCAAATGTTCTATTTACACACTTCAATCCTCAATAAAATCCAATTTTATTATTTCAAACCTATAATCTTCAGCAGAATTGAATAAGTGTATTTCACCAAAGCTGAAGTGCTCTGTTATATTAATCAGTCAGATAAAATTTCAGGAAGAGGAGAAGAGGGGGCAGTAACGCAGATCTGGCGGTGGGCTGTGCTTTATTTTTTTAGACTTCATTCTAAACTAATCAATTTTACATTCCATGTCAAAATTCTGATTAGAAAATATTGCATGCTGAAATGGAAATGTTTGCATTTTAATATAGTTTTTATATGCCATGTGGAAAGTTTTATACTGAGCACAGTAAGGGAATACTATTATTTCACTATACTGAGAATAAATAATCATACTTCTCTGGCTGTAGAGACAGGAATCATCCAGTTAATTTCGAGGAAAATATAAAGCATAAAATGTAGTAAAATATTATGAATAAAGGAAATTGCACCTCATTGCAGTTCTTTGAAATAACCTCATATTTTGTGTCACGAGATGAGTAGGACACAGAGACTGTAGCTAAGACAGGGATCACTTCAACATTGCTGTGCTGGACACATTTCTTCTTCATGATGTCTACTAGCCTTTGTGAATTTTGATGGGCTTGTCCAGATACACCTACAGGAAATGTTTCTACTTTGTTGATAGAGCAGAGCAAATAGCTCTAGATTATTAGTTGGCTGTTCTGTTTATAGCCATGGATTCAGAGTTAAGTACCTGTGTGATTTTGGGCATGTGATTTATACTGTAAGTTAACAGTTGCCACACCTCACCTGTGGAAAATAGAGCCTCCTTCACATATTTCTGCTATTACAATGTGAACCAGAAAACAAATTCAAATTAGCTAACATAGCATTTGACTGTTCAACAATTAATATTTTCAACTTAAGTGACAGTGGTAGGCAAGATATGCTTCTCTTTAGATAATCTTGTTGTTATTTATGAATGGCATCTGAAGCTTTTTACTATTTCACCTACAATTCTATGAATTTATGAGATTCTGATTAACAAAGTGGCAGTTTTTCAATATAAAAATATATACACATAATGTTTATGTAACATATGTGTGATTATATTTTATAACTTGGAAATATAAGATTCATAAATAATCCTATATCTTATAATTTTAAAATTATAAGCAATTCATTTTACTCCTATGGTAAATATTGGTATATTGGTGAGAGTTGTGTGTAATATATAAGTAAATGAAGAATTACCTCATAAGGCAAGATGTCTGGCTTTGAGAAACATTTTTGGAGTCATCTGTGTACTAATAGTGGAAATGTCATGGACCCAACAGACCCTACTGAATATTCATCTGTCTCTTAACTGCTTCTAAACTGACAAACCTCCAGTAGTCCATAAAGCAAAATATCCAATAAAGTAAATCACCCTCCATACACAGTAATTTAGACCTAGAAACATGATTACAGAGTTGTGAAAATAGAGACACAGAATGGTCTTTAACTAAAAAGGCAATTACCTAAATCAAATGAATTAATTAATATAAAAGTATCCTTTAAATATAAAAGTATAAATGCTTCTTACTACATGATCACACTGAATTATGATAGCAGTGAGGATTTAAGGACAAAAGGCAACCATAATATTTATATATGTAAAGCAAAACTTTCAATTTCTTCTTCATTGTTTCCTTTTATTCAAATAAAAAAGATACATGAAATAATGACACAAGATATCATGGAATAAATTGTCCTGTTATTATGTGTTATGCATATAATGTGCATGTGTGTACACTAATTTGAAGATTAGTATAATAATCTATATTTTCTTAGACAGTGAGAAAGAATGAGATTGCAATATTACCTGGATAAATTGTAGTCAATAAGTACACACAAGAAAACAAATAAAATTACACAACACTGTTTTGAAATATTTAAATTTCACATTCTTTGTGATGTTTTCTCTATTAGTATTGTCATTTAAAATAGTATATTGCTATGCTTTTTAATGGACCCAGTATGCAATTCAAATTTTATTAAAAATTAAAGTTAATTATGATTAATATTATATTCAAAATGTAGATCATTTTATTCTCAAGCACATCTCTACCACAGTAAAATATAATTTTTTCTTGAACAGAACTTTCTAGTATTAAAAAGTGCCTGTATTGAGAATAAAAAAATAAGTGACTCATTTGTAAGACTCTCTTAATGCATACATCAAGATACAGAAAAATGAATATTTTCAAGAGAAATACTTTTAAATTTTATTCATGAAATTCAAAAATACATTAAAAAGTGTCAAAACACGGTGACCAGAAATTGCTAATCTATCTTTATCTCCAGAATACAAAGTATCTTACAATTTATCTTATTTGTATCATTCTGCAATGATCAAAATGTTTTCTCTGTTCTTAGATGCTTAGGCAGACATTCCTTTGTTAGATAATGATTCATATGTACAGCATACTATGCCATCAATCTAATTGTGATTTCAAGTACGTGCTGTCTATTAACTATATGACTTAACTATCATCAGTTACAATAAGAGGAACCTGGAGTTGGGCAGATGGCTCAATCTAGGAAAATAATCACCACAAAGCATGAAGACCCAAGTGTAATACCTAGCACCCTTGAAAAATACCAAAATTCCTTTCATTGCTATAATACTAAAAGTAAGAAGGCCAAGAAGGTAGATGCCAGCCATATTAGACAAGTCGTGAGAAAGTTTCTGGTTCAGTGAGTAACCCTATCTGGAAAAGAGCGAGAGAAGAGCAGGGGAAAAGAGGACATGGGGTAACAGGAAGATTGAGTCAGAAGAAGAATAGAGGAGAGCAGGATGAGAGATACCATAATAGAGGGATCCATTATATGTTTGAGGAGAGACCTGGCACTAGTGAGATTTTCAGAGATGTACAAGGATGACACCAACTAACAAACTAAGCAATAGTGTAGACGCTACCTTACGTGCCCTCCCCAATTATGAGATTGATGACTTCCTTATATGCCATCCTAGAGCCTTCATCCAGTGGCTGATGGAAGCAGAGACAGATACCCAAAGTGAAACACTGAACTGAACTATTGGAATCCAGTTGCAGAGAGGGAGAAGTGATGAGCAAAGGAGTTAAGACCCAGCTGGTGAAATCCACAGACTCTCTTGACCTGAGTAAGGGGGAGCTCATGAACCCCAGGCTGTTGACTGAGAGACCAGCATGTGACTGATCCAGACCGGATGAATGTAGGTGTCAGTGACAAGTCCTTGGCAATCTATGGGGTCTCAGACAGTAGATCAGTGTCTATCCCTGTTCAAAAAATGAACTGTGGGATCCCTTTCCACATAGAGGGACTCTCTCTCAGCCTGGACATGTGGGGGAGGGCCTAGGCTCTGCCCAGGATGATAGGACAGACATTGAAGATCCTGCATGGAAGGCCTCACCCTCCCTGAGGAGCAGAAGGGGGGATGGGATTGGGATGGGATGGGGGTAGAGTAGGAGAGAGAGGGAGCTGAGCACGTTTGTTTGTAATTTGAATTTTAAAAAGCAAAATAAGAGACATTAGAGGAAGACATTCAGAGTCTGCCTCTGTCTCTCACCTTCATGTGTAGTTGTTCTATGACATGAAGACATACATACCTGTTACATAAACATACATGCACCAAATCACATGGACATATTAATGAAAAATCACCATCATTTGTTATGCATATGTGAGTATGTGTGCTAGTTTGAAGTTTAAAATATAGCATCATCATCTATGTTAAAACACATACATGCACACAAACACCAGTCAACATGAATTTATTAATGAAATGAAGCTAAAGTAACCTGGCCAATGAGACAGAATTAGCAGAGGTCTATTGTAGACTCAGCATCACCTCTCTTCTGCTCTTTTTTTGCCTCACCCTCTTTTAACCAGGCCTCCTAACTGAAACCAATGTTCAGGGGTCTGGATTAGTTCTATACTAGTTTCCCAGCTATCAGTCTGGGTTCTGTGAGATATCCGTTGTTCAGGTCAGCTGTTTTGTGGGTTTCAGCAGCCTGGTCTTGACCCTTTCTCATTGCTCCTCCCTCATATAATCGGATCATACTTTGAAAACCTGTACTCTATAAAATTATAAATTTAAAGAAAATGGATGATTTTCTGGATAGATATCCCTTACCAAAATAAAATTAAGAACAGATAAATAATCTATATGGATCTATAACCCCTAAAGATATAGAAACCTTCATCAAAAGTCTTCTAACCAAAAAATGTCCAGGGCCAGATGGTTTCGGTAAAGAATTCTACCAGAAGTTCAAGGAAGAGCTAATACCAATACTCTTCAAATTGTTCCACAAAATAGAAGGAGAAGGATCACTGCCAAACTCTTTTTATAAAACTTCAATTACCTTAGTACCCAAACACAACCAAGTTAGGGAACTACACACCAGTGTCCTTCATGAACATTGATACAAAA
The DNA here is from genome assembly GCF_017639785.1 of Mesocricetus auratus. NCBI lineage: Eukaryota > Metazoa > Chordata > Mammalia > Rodentia > Cricetidae > Mesocricetus > Mesocricetus auratus. The sequence goes on along the minus strand of NW_024429207.1, from coordinate 3,822,117 downwards.
ATATTGGTAAAAAGAATACAAGAACACATCAGAAAAAACACACACCATGACCAAGTAAGCTTCATCCCAAGGAGGCAGGGATGGTTCAAAATATGAAAATACATCAATGTAATCCACAATACAAAAAATCTGAAAAAGAAAATCACATGATCATCTCACTAGATGCTGAAAAAGCCTTTAACAAAATCCAACACCCCTTCATGATAAAGGTTTTGATGAGATCAGAGATAACAGGAACATACATAAATATAATAAAAGCAATATACAGCATACTGACAGCCAATATCAAACTAAATGGAGAGAAACTAAAGGTGATTCCTCTAAAATCAGGAACAAGACAATGATATCCACTCTCTTCATACCTCTTCAATATTGTACTTGAAGTTCTTTTTGAGCAATAAGACAACAAAAGGAGATCAAAGGGAAAGAACCTCGAAAGGATGATGTGAAACTTTCACTATTTGCAGATGATATGCTAGTCTACATAAGTGACTTGAAGAATTCTACCAGGAAACACATACAGCAAATAAATGCCTTCATCAAAGTGGCATGATACAAGCTTACTTAAAAAAATATGTGGCCCTACTACATATAGACAACAAATGTGTTGAGAAAGAAATCAGAGAAACGTCACCCTTAACAATAGCCATAAAAACATAACATATCTTGGGGTAACTCTAACCACACAGGTGAAAGGTTGTATAACAAGAACTTTGACACTTTAAAGAAAGAAATTAAAGTAGATACCAGAAAATGGAAAGATCTCCGATGCTCTTGGATAGGTAGGATCAATATAGTAAAATGACAATCTTGCCAAAAGCAATCTACAGATTCAGTGCAATCCCCATCAATATCCCAGCACAATTTTTCACAGACTTTGAAAGGACATTTCTCAACTTTAAATGGAAAGCAAAAACCTAGGATAGCCAAAACAACACTGTACAAGAAAGGGACTTCAGGAGACATCACCACCCCTGACTTCAAGCTGTATTATAGAGCCATTGTAATGAAAACAGCTTGGTATTTATAACAAAATTGACAGGTAGACCAATGGAATTGGATTGAAGACCCTGATATTAACCTACAAACCTATGTTCACCTGATCTTTGAAAAGAACCTAAAGCTATACAATGGAAAAAAGACTGCAGATAGATCATGTCTGTTAACATTCACAAAACTTAAATTCAAGTGGATCAAATATAACAATATAAATCTAGCCATAGTGAACCTCTAGGAAGAGACAGTGGGAAGTACCCATGAACGAATTGGTACAGGATACAGCTTTCTGAACAAAACACCAGTAGCACAGGCACTGAGATCGACAATTAATAAATGGGACCTCCTGAAACTGAGAAGCTTCTGTAAGCCAAACAGTCAACAAGACAAAATGGCAGCCCATAGAATGGGAAAATATATTGACAAACTCCACATCTGACAGAGGACTCATCTCCAAAGTTTACAAAGAAATCAAGAAGCTGGTCTCCAAAAAACCAAAGGATTCAATTAAAATTTTGGGTGTAGAACTAAATATAGAATTCTCAATACAGAAGACTGAAATGGCTGAGAGACACTTAAGGAAGTACTCAATATCCTTAGCCCTCAGGGAAATGCAAATCAAAACAACTCTGAAATATCATCTGACTGCTGTCAGAGAAGCTAAAATAAAAAAACACCAGTGACAGTTTATGCTGGAGAGGATATGGAGAAAGGAGAACATTCCTCCATTGCTGTTGAGAGTGCCAACTTGTGCAGCCACTTTGGAAATTAGTATGGAGATTCCTCAGGAAAATTGGAAACAGTCTACCACAAGATCCAGCATATCCACTCTTAGGCATATACCCAAAAGTTGTACCCTCCTACAATAAGGACATCTGCTCAACTATGTTCATGGCAGCATTATTTGTAATAGCCAGAATCTGGAAGCACCCTACATGCCCCTCAACTGAAGAGTGGACAGAGAAAATGTGGTACATTTACACAATAGACAATTATTCAGCAGAAAAAATGGAGTCTTGTGATTCTCAGGCAAATGGATGGCACTAGCAGAAAACATTCCGAGTGAAGTAACCCAGTCACAAAAAGACAAACATGGTATGTACTCACTCATATATGAATTTTAGACATGGAGCAGGGGATTGGCAGCCTATATTCCCACCACCAGAGAGTCTGGGAAATAGGGAGGACGCCAAAAGAGATGTGCATGTAACCTCGGAGGAGAACAGAAATAGGAAGGGATCTCTTGAGGGGATTGGGAGTATGCAAAGAAGGGAGGAAAGAAGGAGCTGTAAGAAAGAATGGTGGAAGATGGGAGAGGAGGTCATGGGGAAGCAGGAAAGTTGAATCAGAGGAAGAATAGAGGAATTCAGGATGAGAGATAGCATAATCGAGGGAGCCAATATAGAATAACAATCTCAAACCACACTAAATCAACGTTTTGTAAATACAACTGACTAGAGTAAAATTATCTCTTCCTTAAAACTAATAATACAAGCTACAAGGTGTGTATCTTTTCTAAGACTATATATATATATATATATATATATATATATAGTAAATTGTTTCTCCTCGGACTTCCTTGAAAATTCTCCATATTAGTCAATGAAATATTGCAGTATTATAATACACAAATTTGATATTCTTATACTTTGAACAATACATTTTTGGCTATATCTCATTTCAGTTAGATTACTGTAATTCCTATTAAAGAGGGAACTTGAAACATAATGCTACACCTGGTTGAATGATTTTCTAGAATGGTCCTGTATCCTGTTTATCTTCTTTTATATTTCAAGTTTCCACTGAGTGCTAATAAGTGCATGCCACTGAAGAGGACACATGTAACATCTGTCACCAGCATCCAGCAACTGCACCTACAGGGAACTGTCAGAGAGATTGTTATTCTCCTTTATAACACCCTGAATCTGTCTCACATCATTTACATACAGATAGTCACAGACATTCATCATTTCATTATGCTGACGACTTCAATATTCTGATGTGTAATGTCTCTTTAATGAGCCTCAAAAATACAATATTCCTTGATTTATGACTGCTTAACTGAAAAATTATACAAATTGGCAAAACTTCTCCTAATGTATTTTCATTTTCCTCCACACTACTCTTATACTTAACAGTGACTCATGAGTTCAGATCATGCTTCGTGTCATGATCAGACAACAGAAATGATCATATTTTAGCTTCACATGTTTTACTACCACTGTGGTTTATGTGCATGGTTGAAGCTCTATGGGAAACCTGTAGCAAATGAAAATCCATCAGTGTTTACTCCCCTGAAAAATTATACATTGGACAATTTGCTTGCAATGTCACTCTGTCTGATGAGTATTCCTTAGATATAGAGAAGGCTATTTCATAAATACTTATTCATTTTATTCTATTTTAAGGCATATATTAAGAACTTTGAAGATCAGGAAAAAAAGAAAAAGCAAACTGTGAAATGATAACAACATTTTGAAAGAGAAAAAATTAGGTAAATCTGTGGTAGAAACAGAAATTTGTAAAGTAGGAAAGTCTGCCTCTTTTCACTTCATCATAGGATCCTCCTGGAAAGCCAGAAGCAAAAAGCTGTTACTAATCATATTTTCTATTCTCTTCAAAACTGTACCACTACAAATGATTCAATATGTCCTATTACTTCAAAAACATACAAAAAACAAGAAAAAATCAAACTGGTCATTATTCATTTACAAAACAATGTAAATTAATCACACACTTGCAACTTTTGCAAAGGGAGAAAGCTTTTGAGTGCAGGGATATCACATTTAGATGAAAACTTTATATATGCATATAAATGTATATGAAAATCTAATGTTGATTCACAAAGAAACTCATGAAATAGAACCAACTTCAGGAAATTACATCTTTAGATTCTATATTGTCCTCCCCTAAGTCTACCTTCAATTCAATGAATCACAGATTGGTGAGTCTTTTAAATTTCCTTTAGAAACCAATGAGAGATTGCACATAGAAACTCAAAAATATAGACAGTAAATATATCCTTTCACTGTGAGGGAATGTCCATGTATTAAACACACAGAAGAAAATTAGTTCTTTTACTTAACAGTAGATTTCAACTAATTATTTATTAGTACCTTTCAAACTGTGTGTAAATTTCTTTTAGTTATTGCTAAATTCATGGGAAATCTAGGAACCGAGGATAATAGTCAAAACTGACAGGTACTGAAAAGTAATGTGATTCTATTTCTGCAGGTATATTTGAGCACATATTCTAAAAAGCAATTAAATTGATTTGGAAACAAAGAAATGCTTTCAGTGGTCATCTATATACTAGTGTTACTTATTTTATTAAGCACTTGTATATTTATTAAATTCATATATCATTTCCTGTAGGAAGTTTCAGAATATATAGATCATTTTGCATTCCTTATATCCAGTGTGATTTATGATCTTGGTTTTATCTTCATAGTTATTAACATCATATGGACAATACTAATTGGACTCAGTGCATTAAAAATTATGTCATGAATTTGATATGACGTATTTAGAAACTTCAGGGTAAAAAGGAGGATGGGCAATGTGGACAGTCATAAGGTATGAGGATTTCAAGGATAAGTAAAAAATAAAAACCACATCTCTTTTATTTGAGATATCTCAGCAATAGGTTATGATAGTTTCACGACGGTTGTGTCTGGCTTCTGGAGTTTTCTGTCATGCAAAATGCATGAGGTGTTTTCTTCTTGTAGTTAATAAATTTCCACATCAAGTTTCACTTTGTAAAGTACTAGATTACCACATTGCTTCAAGAACTACGCGGATTGGTGAAAGCATGGGTGGATGGGAGGACGAGGGAATGGGGCGATGGATATGTAATTTTCTATAAAATAAAGAATAAATAAAAAAGAACAATTTACATTACACAATGTAATGATTCTAAGAATTCCTGAATTTTCCACATTTTCATAGTACAAGAATAAAAGAAATACCATTTCTAGAAGCCTTGGAATTAACTCATTGTCTATTTTTAATATTCATGAAAATGGGATAACCACTAAAATCATGGAACCTTTAAAGTATAATCTCCATCATCATAGTCATAGACTGCCTAAAGTCATGATAAATACTTCCTATATTCTAGTATATAATGATCTATTATCTCTAGTATTCATCATTTTTGAGACTCACTTGATTTCACATAATAGAAAATAAGAAGTATAATAATTAATATGAAAGGTATTTTACATACATTGAATTACCTAACCCTTATAATGACCCTTTTATATTAATAGAAGTTTTAGATTTTAGGGATAGGAAAGCTATGGCTATGAGTAATTGAGTTGCCCAAATTATGCAGTAATCCAGCATTATAGCTGATCCCAGAGTCATTGTCTATTTGGACAATACCTGTTTTAACCTTTGAATAAGAAACCTTTGTTTTTAGTTAGTTTTTCCAATGTTTCTATCTTTCCTCATAAACTTTATATCCTACCCATTGAAAACAACTAAACAAACAAGCAAAAATCTCTAAATATCAAAAGTTAACCTCCAGAAAGGCTTCTTCTAATCTTCCTTGATGCTGTTATCCCATGTGGAAATTTTGCAGAGACCATTTTCAGACACCTCTCCTGGTTTCTCCACCAGGGAAAAAAGAATACTAAGGTGAATACTCTTTTCAAGATTCTCTGATGGAACTAGATTATCTGTGCCTCCCCAGAATTCTTTGTTCTATACATCAGTTATCTGGTTCAGGATTTCCTTTGCACTGAAATGATCACATTTATGGTGATCCAATTTGGATTCAGTCATTACTGTTTCATTGGAGAAAATGAAATTTGGAAGTCTCTTTCTACAGTTGAGTCTTCTGTTTTTAGTGTTCCAAAAGAAATAAAAATTGACTTATTTGATTTTATGTAATGACATTAGTCAATTGCTTAGGCTCCCGGCCACTAAGCACTCTCCATTTCGGGTCAAGTTCTTAAAATGAAAGAATATGTGGAAGATACAAGACTGCACATAGAATATATATTGGAAAATGATATTTTTCTGATCACAGTTACAAAATTGTTTTCTTTGATTTATCTGGTGATTTAGAATTAGAATAATATTAGATAAAAATGATAGACCTTATTCATGTTAAAATGAATATACTGTGAATATTGAAAGCTGTATAGTGTGAGGAAACATTGTGTTACATGAAAATATACATGACTTTTATTTGAAAAAAAACTCTAGTAGGACATGGTGGTACATATCTTAAAGAAAATAATTGAGAAAATAAAGTAGATGATGTCTGTGACTTCCCAGCCTGAAAGATATACATAGTGTGTCCCAGGTTAGTAGAAGAAAGTCACAATAACTCAAAATAGAACATATATATACTTGAAAAAATTTTAAATGCTAGCTTCTTCAAGTTTCTAAGTAAACTTTATTGAAGTAAAGACAAAAGTGTTAAGAATGTACACATTTATTCTCCCCAGAGAGTGAAGGTGTAAACAATGGACAACATGATTTAGTATTTTTTATTAGAGAAATTTTGTGGAAACTTCCAAGAAATAGAAGACATAAGTAGAGAAAATGTGAGATACATTTGATAAGTAATATTAAGAAAATATGTTGAATTTTTTTTAATTTGAGACATTATCACCCAGGCTTTATACTTATGATTCCAAATCTGAAGAATCCTTTGTTACCTTTACTGTTAAATTAAGCCTCTCCATGTTGCTAAGATCATATTTTTATTTGAAATTCACAGGCTCAAAGACTTGATGACCCATGATAGACCAGACCCTAATCAAACAGCAAAGTGCATTTGAACTCAAACTTTTCACCAAGCATAAGAGCACTTAATGCTAGATTAAACTAAAGCATTGTGGAATGTTAAGTGGAAAGTGTTTTTTATTGTTTATAGATCAAATAAAAACCCTATGCCTGTTGTCAAGTTTTTATTTTTCTCTGTAGGCTTGGAAGGGTTTTGTGTCCTCAAGCAGCAGAAGTAGCAAAGGAAGAATGAATACTCACTGACCTAATCAGGATCTGGATGAATCCTCCATTAATTAGATTTGGTTCCACAATCACCAGCACTACCATAGATGACAACTATAAAGTACTTAAAATTGCAGACCTTGCAAAAGCTTTTCATTCTACTATTACATACTCCAACTCCTGCAACATTTTTTAGTCATGGAAAGTCTGTTTCTCTTTCATAATGAATTTAATTTCTCAGCAGAAACAGTCATCCACTTTAATATATACTGGCAAAGATCATTTTGACAGAAAATATTTGACTTTTATCATTTACTTCTCTTCATATGATTTTATTACCAGAATTGTTTCTCATTTATTTATTAGTTTGCTAATCATTCTTCGTTAAAAAAGTTTTCAACACTCAGGAATTATAAAACAAATGTTCTTCTTTAACTTATGAAAGAATTTCACAAATAATATTATCAAAAAATACAATAAATGATAAAATAGAAATGCTTACAGTTATCCACCTCTATGAGTTGTTTCAATGTTTCATCCAGAAGAAATGCCACAGGAGATGAATGTCCACTGCCTATCTTTATCTCCTTTTTTTAGTTTTTATGATTGCTGTGCCCAATTCTGAAAAAAAAATAAAAAAATAAAGTTTTACTCTCAAGTAAAATGATTTCTGTGCAAATTATGAAACTTTAAGAAAAATACCAAATTATTTTTCCTGAACTCAATGTCTCTAAATACTGAGTGAATATATAATGAACAACTTTTAAAAGTGAATTTACATATGAAGTGAAAATCATTCACTAGGCTTATTTTACTATGTCTATTGAGCATATTAAATATCACCTTTTCCTCCAATGTAAGGTTTAAAATGAATCTGCAAACATAATCTCAGTCACATATTTTAGTAAACCAATATCTATGATATGAACAAATATGCTAAGTTTTCTTTCTCTTAGATAAATTACAAAACCAAGCCAATATATTTTGGTAAAATAAATAAAGAACTTGTATTGGTCAAGCAGAAATACAAAAGTTGTTTTATCATTCTGTACATTGTAAGTTATTTAATTAGATACCCCATCTAACAAAAACCTACATATTTAAATATTGTGTGATATTTTGAAGAAAACTGTGAAAATATCACCTTTTTGCAATGAGATGACTGTAGAAAGACAAATGTTTGTTTTATGGGGGCTTTGTTTATTTCTTTTTTTTTCCTGATTCTGAGATCTCTGATTTGCAATGGGAGAGGAAAGCAACTTTGTTGTGCTTTGGTAAATGTCAATAAAAACCAGACAACCAGCACAAATGGAAAAGATATCCCCATGAGAAACTTATGTGTTAATAGATTATTGTCTCTGGCACTAAAATCCAGGCATGTCATTTCCTTGGGAAGTATGTTATAAGTGAGCCAAGTACTTAACCTCTCCAGTGAAGATAATCTCAGAGATTCTGGCTTGGGTTACACCATGTTAATTAAAAATGTTTTAATAAAAGCTAGTATTTTAATTAAAATTGATTTCTTTAACAACAGGTGTTGGAGTGATTGCTCAGCAATTTAGCACATTTGCCCAGCCTGCAGAAGTTAGGAGTTTGACATCCTGCACCCACATAGAGTGGCATAGAACTGCCTGAGCATTCCATTCCCAGAGCAGCTGACTTTCTCTTTTGGACTTAGGCATACCTGCTTTGAATTGCATGTCACACACATACAGATATGATAAAAATCAATTTTAAAATACCTAGCTTTTAACATATAAATTCCACACCACCAATCCACCTGCTGGCCAGATATTGATGTACTTTTATCCACATGAGACCTAAGTAATGTTGGAACAATAGCAATGTCGAGTAACCAAAGAGTTTAGGCTTGAAATCTTATCCACAGTGAGAAGAGATAACCACAAAAGCTAACCATATAGTACTACGACTAACACCGTCTCTCTATCTCTAGGAATTTACTGTCAGTCTACAGAAGCACTGATGTTTTTCACTATCTCAAATGTTAGCATATCTACTATGATTCTTAAGTTAGCATCAGTCTTGTTCATTATGCATGGTACTTTTTCAATACGTAATCATGCAGTTACCAGTATTTGCTATTTAAATATCTCGAAAATTTGTCTATATATTAATAATCCATCCTACAAGTTTCAACGTAACAAAACTATACGAATTTCAAGTTATCTAAACATGTTTTCAAATTATAACTTTAGTTATCATTTTTATTTATTTGTTCACCATTTTCCCTAAACAGTTTAATATACTTCAGTTCTATTTTACTTCTTTTCAAATACATTATAATTTCTAATAGCATGTGTTTAGGTGTTTTATATTTACCTTTTTGTTAAATGGTTTTTCATCTGAAATATTTTACTACATTCTTTCCCCTTCCCTTAACTCTTCAAGGTCTTCCCAACTTCCCCATTCACTTAACTTATGATCTGTCTCTCTCGCTAGGTAAAAAGAAATGAGAAAATAATCAAATTATTTGAAATGTCTATCTTGGTTCTAAACAATTATTTCAGTTTCTTAATAAATTCTAATGTTCTAAATTAGTTTTTGTAGTGTAATTATAATAGGGTTGTACTTCTCCAAGTGTCTGAATTGCATGGTACATTTCTGGAATTGCATCATAAGGTTTTTGAAACCTCCAGCACCTTAATTCTCTTATTTCACTGCTTTCGTTTATTTCTTGTATTTCCTTGACTCGGGTAAGTCTGATATTTTCAAACCTTTCTCACATAGTAATTTAGTACTCTTGTTACTATGGAAGGTTACTATATATGGATACCTGTTGGGGAAGTCTTATGTCAATAAAGCACTGTCTGGCCTATAGGAATCTTGATAGGTGGGACTAGGAGTCCAGGAGGATTCTGGGAAGGAGAAACACAGGAGAGTCGACATGTGACGCCACGGGGTAGGAAGCCCGGAACTATTCTCCGGTAAGAGACATACTTAGATTAACAATTATGGGGTAATTACTTAAGTCAGAGCTAGCCAGTAAGAAACAAGCAAAGGCCAACAGCTTCATAATTAATACAGCGTCTTGTGTGTTATTTGGGGACTACAAAGCGGCAGAGCCCAGGCAACTGGTGGGGATAAACCGAAGCGGCTAGCAAAGAAAAAGCTTCTTTTTACAGATACCCACATGGATGAGTTTTCAACCATTAAATGTAGCCATTCACTCTCTGAAATAAAGTGTGCATATGAGCCTGGCATTTCAGTTTAATACCCTTTTCTAATATTTTTATCAGCTATATTTCTTTTGCTATTATACCTTTCCCTTAAGTACATTAGCTTTAAAGTATTAATCTATTTAATATGCATCCTTCCATTAGAAGTCATTCAAAAATATTTGTTGAATCTAATATGACAGTGGATGGTTCCTCTTTTAACGAGTTCATTGAAATTCATATAGTTTATCAAATAAGGCAATAGATACTGAAATGTACTGGATTGATGACTGAGAGAGTATGTGAAGGCTTTCAGAGAATTGTATAAATTTGTATTATGTTTAGCTGTTCATATAAATTGCCTTAATTACAACTTATAGACAGGTTGATTCATTGATATGTTACAGTTGACCATGAAAGGTGCATTGCTAGGTTATCTGAAAACTAGTTATGAAAACACTAGAGTGGAATTCTGGCTTGTTTTCTATGGCCATGATGAACACCCCATCTAAAAGCAACTCGGGGAGGAAAAGGATTATTTGATAGGCTTCCTGAATATAGTTTAGTGCTGTGATATTTCAGGAGAGAAGCAGAAATCATGTAGGTATGCTGCTTACTGGCTTTCTTCTCCACTGCTTGTTCAACCTCCCCTTTTGCACAATCACAGATCATTTTCCCAGACTGGGCTCTCTAACAATAATCAATAATCAAGAAAATACCCCCACGGACTTGTTCACAAATCAATAAAATGAATGGAATTCTCCCATTGATGTTCACCCTTGCCAGATGACTCTAGTTTTAGTCAAGATGACAGAAAAGAACCAACACAAGTTGTCAGAAAACCAATAAACACTGAGAATTTGAGAAAAAGCAATCACAATTAAACTTTAGTTAGACCTGAAGCAAGTTTTGTTCTGATAACATAATCTCCACTGTTTTATAAGCCTTGAAGGAGCAAGATTCTTATACCTCCAAGCTCTAGAAGAAAAGCTCCATATAAAGCTACTATACCAATTTTGTTTATTAATATTGAGATAATTTTTGTTGGACCAAACAATCTAGATGTCTTCTAGAGAATAAAAAGTGTGAACATAAAACAAATAAGGGGATGTGTGATAGGAGAAATCATTACTAAAAGTCATCAATATATTTTATGTTATTCTGTCCTTTTAACCAATGTCATTGTGTGCCACCATATTTTCATTTTTTAAATTTTGTAAGCGTATACAAATGAGATATGTTCATGTTCATTCCTCATTTCATTTTTTAAATTTTGTAAGTGTATAAAAATGAGATATGTTCATGTTCATTCCTCATTTCCCCACAGCAGCTTCCTCTGAATCTTCTCCAATTGTACACCTCCAACTAACATTTTAAATAATCAATTGATAACATTTAGTAATACCCTTAGCTGTTTTAATGGGTATATAGAAACCGCTAACTTTAATACAAGAATTTCACAACTCTGAAAGTTGTCAGAAACTGTTGATGAATTTGCAACTAAAATTACTAAGAATAAATAAATATATATGCATATATGTTATTTTGCAATATAAAATATTTAACATGTTGATTCACTTCTGTTATTTACAATATACATATATATTTTTTCTTCAGTCAGAACTCTACAAAACAAAACAAGTAAATGTTTGTAAAATATACATTTTATTATATCAAAATAAAGTACTTTAGTAGAATATACTTAGTCTATATGTAGAAAGAAAGTAAGGTAGACAGTTATGGATTAGATTCAAAAAAATTTTATGTTCTAAGTCTGTCATAAAATCATTGTTTTCACATACTATCTCAAAAGTATGTGTAGAAGCACGTTAAATAACAAGTAACGACATTTGATTAATTTTCAGTTAGTTTGGGTTTTTGATGCTTTAGGTTCTCACATATGCTTACTTTGTAAATTTAGTTATGTTTCATTCAGTTGATGACAGTCTGCTGACATTCTCTCTATCCAGAGTGTCAATCAGGGATAGTTTCTGCAGAAGCTACAGAAGAAGAATCATGCAGTTTAAAAACACTGCCTGTTTCTTGATCATCAAATCAAGGTAACAGGCCAAGATAATGGAAAAATTCACAAATTATTACTTAAATGATCACATTCTTCCTCATTAAAAACCCATAAAGCTAATTACAACATGCAGTTCAAATAATTTTATTATTGTATGGAAAGTGTGAGTATTAATATCAAAGACAGCGTTTCATCTTCACACATTAACAAATGGATAAAATTATGACAATTTGTTTTTAAATCACTGGCCAACTGGATACAATAGTTACAGAATTAAGATTTTGAGTAGAGAAGGAATGAATTTGTGGATTAATTACCTTTTCCCTTGAATTAAAACAGCATAATTTTGTATTGCTCCCTTACAAATTATGCAATTACTGGAACAATTAAATAAATTTTTTATATTTTATTTACAATCTCTAAAGCTGTGATGATTTTTATTTATTAATTCACTTATGGATTGAGGAGAATATAAAACAAACTGCAGTTTGGAGATTTTTGGCTCGTTTTTTGGGTCTCAAGCAGTTGCACATAATTGATGTTTTGTTTTGTGTCTGAAATACCAGCAATGATATGTTGTAATGACTTAGATAAAAAAAAAAACTATGACTTCAAGTTAACTGACTAAAAGAAATTTCTATAAAAGGAATTTGTATATGCATTATTATAGTTATTGGAATTACTATTAATATTCTGAAGGAATTTTGTAAATTATGCTAATTGAAAAGCTTTTCCCAATATTTCTAGACTTGCCAGGAAAACAATCTCTGTACTTCATTTCCTCCATTATAGTTAATTATTTTTGTTGCATATTTCATTTCCATATGAAAAGAAATCATTCTAGGTCTAAATAAAGTTTTACATTTTTCACATGCAAATTTTACATTTAATAGTTTGTGATAATATGAAGTATGGAAATGCAAATATTTACATAGAACATCTAATACTATATATTATATTTCACCTGTGGATCCTGTTCCTTTATTTTCATCATTTATTCTACCCTCTTTTTGATTCTTATCATCATTAGACCTAAGGCCATAACTCGAATGCCCAATAACACAGTCTTCTATTTAGGATACTCCCTATCATCCTCACTATCAAGAATATTATCAGCTACAATTATGACAGAAGCTATGTGGTAATATTCAAATCCATAATTAAAATCTGCTCATTTGGGTTCAAACTCTTTTACATTTGTCTTTCTTTCAGTTTTGAATATGAAGACTCTACAATCCATGTGGGGACTTTGTTCTAAGAAATTTCAATTGAGATACCTAGTTTCCTGAAATCAAAGAATTGATGACTTGTTTTGTAGACCAGGCTGCCCTTGAAATTTCAAATATTCACTGTCATCTACTTCCTGATTGCTGGGATTAAAACATGCACCAATACTGCCCAGTCAGTACAAGAAATATTGATAAAAAGCCCACATCCAAGTTTATGTCAATACATTAATGTTTGTGTTTAATTCTCTTACACTGCATTTGTTTAACTCTGTGAAGGTGCATTACTTTGCCTGTCTAAAACACCTGATGATCTATTAAAGAGCTGAACAGCCAATAGTGAGTCAGGAGAAAGGATAGGCAGGACTGACAGGCAGAGAGAATAAATAGGAAGAGGAATCTGCAAACAGAAGAAAGAGCAAGAAAGATCAAGGAGTGGAGGACATCAGGGGCCATCCACCCAGCCAGCCAAGTGGAAGTTAGTTTACAGAAATAAGAAAGGAAAAAGTCCAGAGGCAAAAGGTAGTCAGGATAAGAAGAGTTAGAAAAGATGGCGAGAAAAAATCCAACCTAAGTCTGGTATTTATAAGTTAGAATAATACTACTTTGATTTATTTGAGATTTGGGTAGCAGGTCCCCCCAAAAGAGAAAGGAGTAAAGTGTAAAAGAACAACAACTACAATACATCAAAATTTATTTATTCAGTAATCTACAGATAAGGATCCAGGTTAATTCAACAATTTGAATATTGTAAATAATGCCTTATAAACATTGGTAGACAGATCTATCCGTAGTAAGCTCACTTTTATTCTTTTTGTATTGCTGCATTTTAATCATTGATACAAACAGAAAATCAAGTTGCATTTGTCATAATTATAGAAGGTCTATATAATTTTTCTTACATATGATATCCACTTCTTACATATTGTTCCCCATTATTTTTATTAATAGCTATGAGATCCTATATATTACTGTTTATTGCTAAAGCCCAGAACAAATAATGGTTTTTAGACCTTGGACAATTCCTTTAGCATAGTTTTTACAGTAAAAACTGCTCAAAAACATACTGAATTATTGATTTATCCAATTTAGAAACCAAAATTCATAAATTTCTGTGTTACTTTTATACATTTGTCAAACAGAACAATGATGTGCATACGTTAAATTTACTTGTAAGTATTATATACTTAAAATGATTACCTGCTTTTCATTGAATGGAAAGTCTCATTACTCAGTATCCTTTCGTGAAAAATAGTTTCAACACTTACCTACAATAACATCCAATTTCTACCTATTAACACAAGCTCAAATCCAATATAATTTAGACTTTGTTGGAAGAGGAAGCATAATGAAATGGAGATGAAATGAAGCATGGTACACGACACAAGCTAATGATCGTGTAAAGCAGTATAGCTTCAAACTGGTAACCTGTGACATCTCTAAGAAGTTTCATACAGTAGTAGGTATTTGATGAGCTCGGTGTTTATAAGGAAGATGACTCTCAAAGGGGCAGTCACTTGACAGGACCCCCTTTAAAGAACCAATGTAACGACTACTGTTCTTTACCAACATGGGAAGTGTGTGATGGTTCTAGCAACTGCCCTTTAAGTGAGTCAGTGTGAATGGAGTTGGTTGCAGACAGAGCCAGTGTAGCCAAGGACAAGCTGAGTCAGACAGGAAGGATATAAAAGTGTCTGGAGTATGATGGTCCTCTTGATCAGCTCTTCCTTTTTCTAAGGCAGTAGTCACTCTACAGATGTATATAAATCAGAGTACATCAGGGAGCCCTTGTTCAGGAAACATGTTGAGAGCTCCCGGGGTGGCACGTTGTGGAGCACTTGCTCCAACTCACAGTGCTTATTATGATAGAGAGATTTATTTCCTGACAGCTGACAGAGTGCCCTGCAAGAGCTGGCAATCCCCAGTGTAGTTGCATCAGTAGCTCCAGGAAGAAGTTCTCTGAACTCTAAAGCTCTGAGACTTGCCTTTATGTTAAAATGACTATTTCAGGACTTTGAAAGATCTAAGTGGCTTATTCTCTCATCTTTTAAAAATTCAAACTAGTCTTCCTTACCTCCTTTAAGCAAAAAATTTCCTTCATCGCTGTATTTCTCATGCTTTTTAGCCTGCTGTTTCCTTTTATGCGGGAATCTGTCCCTCTGGAATAGGGCTGAAGTCAAACTAAGGAAGCCTGTTCACTGCTGTAATTCTACGGCGATCTCACAGTACAGTTAGAAAGAACTTATCAAAATCTGGACTACACTACTCAACCAATAAAGTTATATTCAGTGACTAACCTAAAAATCTGATATGAAAGCAATTCAATGGGACTATATAGTCTAATCCCTCAATCATTAAATGTCACAAATATGGTATAACATTGATAGATTTTTAGGTTTTTATAAATTTAATGCATTTAGAATAATATTCTTAGCTTTTGCCTTAAATATAGATAACTCTGACTGTACTGCTTAGCATGTCTCAATATTATACATAGTGGTTCAAGTGCAAATTAAATTACTTTTACTCATAATTACTTATTACAGAAGCTTTTATGTAAGTTAATTGCAGATTTTATTGTTATTTTTACTTTCCTAGAAATACAAATGGATAAAACTTGTGCTAATATAGTTTTCAAATCTGTTTTAAATGCAATATATTTACCACTATAATTGTTGCATTAAAAACTTGATTACATTAAAAGTGCATTGTACATATGTCTAGAGTTTACATTTGCAAATCATTGTTTAAAGTACATGTTGCCAGTTGGATACAAAACATATCTTTGTCAATAAATTCAAAAGAATACCTACTAATGGATATTTACAATATATTCACATTAAAGGTAATACAGATACAAGCAAATTTGTAAGGTATAGGTGATGTTTAACTGTGTTATTTCATAGCCATGCAGTTTGGGAAAAACACCCCTCAGAGACTAAGGACAACTACCGGTGTGCTCATGTCTCTTTTGCTGTTGTTGTTTATTAACAAACATTATTTTAGGATATTATATTATTAACTAGGACCTTATTAACCTTCAACATCTGTCAGGGAAGCTACCATTGGCAGTGCACTGAGAAAATGGAAAGAGGTAAAACTGGTTAAAGTGCTGAGAATAAACTACTCAATGCTCATCTGTGAGTGTAATATGTGTATCATTCCTGCTCCCCCCAAAGACTTAGAGAACGTCATAGAAGAGGTGGGAGAAAAAATGCCAAAACGTGAGAATATTAGCAAGTGTGCTACCTAACGAGCTTTTCTTATAAGATGGCTATTTCATTCATGAACACATAAAAATTGTGGCTAACTGTACAACATCAGCGAAAGATCAAACCAGCCAAAGTCCATCCACAGACAGATGAGTGCTAAGTCACAACACATGGAGAGGGCCTGTTGTTAGTTGGCATTTTTGTCGTGGAAGTCATTATTTTTGATGATGTGGCTGTTGGTATGTGTCCCATGATCTAGTGGCTGGTCCGCACTACATACATATGGGCACCGCAACTGCTCTTACAAGGTTATAGAAAATAAAAATGACAGGAAGTTGTGAGGACTTATTGAAGAGAATATACGTGGAGTAAATGTAGAAGTCAGGAAAATTTAATTTTATATATTATGAAATTCTCCTGAGTAAAGGAACATAAAATTAAAAGTGTTTCTTTAAGATGCTTTTGTCTTAATGTACAGAGCAAGAATTGTGAAGACTAGAAAAAAGTAATGACTTGCCTGAGACTATATTTTACTTTGGCATCAAAACAGAAACTTAAATCTTTACTTGTTAACCTATGCACTTTTTATGTCTAGAGTATTTCATCTACTGAAGAGGCTTATATTTACTGAACTTAAGACTAGATTAAAATATTTTACAAATTCTTTATTAATGTTAAGTAAATGGATTTTAGTACTGCCATTCATGTTGGAGACATAAATGAAAACTTTTCCTGTAGACATGATTTGGAAGTCTGGCTGAAGTCAGAGGACCCAGAACTTGGGTCTTGCTTGACATGTCCCCGGTAATTATTACCATGCAATTTATATTTTGCCCAACTCTTCTACACAGTATTGGCTATTATTGTTTTTATTCTGTTTCTGACCTCAGGTTTCAATCACTTTGATGATAGGTTTTTCTAATTCAAATTATTGACGACTGTTACTACCATCACTTTATCTCACAGGCTTTTCTTCAGACAATTCATAGGCACCATTTTGAGTGTTGATTTTCTGAAATAAATACATTTGTTCAATTTCTGCTACAATGTTTATTTTTATGAAATTCTGGGTCACATTATTATGATAAATAACTGATTTCTTGAATGTCATCTAGAAGAGAGGAAGTGTTTGCTTGTTTCTTATAAAAGCAGTAAGAGGAGGGGGAGGGCATGGTGAGATGGTTCAGTATGTAAGAGTTCTTGCTAACATTAGTGAAGACTTAAGTTTGAATTCCCAGCTTGGTTCCCATTCCCCATGGTAACATCCATCTGTCTAACTATTTATGTCAGTACTGACAGAGAAACACTACTAACACTAGTAATACACTTACTCAGGGAAGTCTCTCTTCACAATATTGTTGCAAATTTAGAGTTTATTGAGTTCCAGACCAGTCTTGTATACAGAATGAGTTCTGGGACAGGCTCAAAAGCTATAGAGAAATCCTGTCTCTCAAAAGACAGAGAGAGAGAGAGACACACAGAGAGAGAGAGAGAGAGAGAGAGAGAGAGAGAGAGAGAGAGAGAGAGAGAGAGAGAGAGAGAGAGAGAGAGAGAGAGAGAGAGAGAGAGAGAGAGAGAGAGAGAGAGAGAGAAAGAGAGAGAGAGAGATTAGGGAGACTCTGGTTTACATTAATCATAATGTACTTTATTTGTGCACAAAGTTCTGAAAGTACAAATTCCATAAAATTAAAGAAAAAACAAAGAAATAAAGAAATCTTCTGAGAGCAGTTACATACTCTGTTTATGTTTTAAGTTGGTTGTATTTATGAACAGCTCCAAAAATATTTAAAAAGAATCCCAAAGGTTTACAAAATTAACAAAGAGTGAGGAAGAGGTTAGTGAAATTCCTAATTGTATGAAAGCAATAATTGCCCAAGCATGGGAACCTGCGTTCAAACTCCAGTCTTGCATGCAAAAGTATGGGGGCAGCCACACACAAGTGCAACCGCGATGTTAGTGAAGATGGAGGTGGAAGTGGCAACTCATTGGTGCTTGCTTCAAGCCAGCCTAGCCCCAGGTTCCTTGAATGACTCTTTCTAGAATGTTAGAAGATTTTTTTTATTTTAGAAACACTCTTATGTACATATCCATCCCCCCATTCCCTCTCCCTCCCATCCACTCATTCTTCCCACGGACTCCCCAACTCCCCAACCTACCCCTGTTCCCAAGGATGGTGAGGCCCTCCATGGCGATTATCAAAGTCCATCACATCATATGGGGGAGGGGCTAGGCCCTCCTTTGTGTATCTGGGCTACAGTTGTATCCCTCCCCATAGGGAAAGGGCTCCCAAAGTTCATCTGTGTCGTAGGAATAATCACTGGCTCCACTTTTAGCGGTTCCATAGACTCCCTTTGCCTCCTACCTGGCTCCAATGCTCATTCTCCCACTTTATGAATAGGGTATGGGTTCTCTCATTAAAAAATCAAAACAAACAAACAAACAAACACAAAACAAGAAACCCATCATTTCATATAAACATTTATTGTAATAAATGCACAACTGGGTTTCAAAGAAACTGATGACCTGATGTCTTAAAGCTAGTGGAAGAACTGACATTATCAAAATTTTTTGGACTGGTTGAGAGACCAAACCACAGCCATTTTAGAAAAGAGGACCAAAAACGCAATATGGGATCATCACCCCATGACCTGTGAAGCTGGCTCCCGGAAAAGCAGTCTTTCAGGAAGAACAGAGAACGCCAAATAGTCATGATCCTGGGTAAGCCAAACAACAGAGTTGCAAAAATCAGCTTTATGGGCTCATGTGACATCAGAGAACACATATGGCACCAGAGATAAATCTACGGAAACTCCCCAAGTTCCTCTAGACACCCCAGGCAATCAGCTTTAAAACCATACCCTTCAGCCGGGCAGTGGTGGCAAATGCCTTTAATCCCAGCACTCGGGAGGCAGAGGCAGGTGGATCTCTGTGAGTTTGAGACCAAGCCTCGTCTACCGAGCGAGATCCATGACAGGCTTCAAAACAATACAGAGAAACCCTGTCTAGAAAAACCCAAAAAACAAAACAATAAAACATACCCCTCACCCTTTATAAATCCCTTACTTGTGAGGTTCAAGAACTTCCCCTGCAGTTGTTGTGTCAGGCCTGAACTACCTAGGCTTGAACTCAATAAAGAAACCTTATACTTTGAAAAAATATACACACACAACACATATTCCACATACACACCCTATACACCTGCAAACACACAAAATGCACATAAACACACACATGCACACACACACACACACTCACAGACATACACACACACCACATATGTGTTAAACAAATACATCACAGAGACACACACACACACACATTTATACATACATACCACACATATATACACCATATTCACTCTCCACACATTAAAAGGAGATAAACAGAATTATGGTGATTTAAAAGAAAATGCCCCCCTAAAGGAGTGACACTATTAAGAGGCATAGTCTTAATTGGAGGAAGTGTATTACTGTGGGGGTGGGCTTTGAGGCCTTGCCTAAGCTTCCCCTTGCATGACTTTCAGTGAACTCATTGTTGCCTGCAAGATGTTATCACTCTCATCTCCAGCGCCACATGTGCCTGCATGTCTCCATGCTCTCCTGCTCATAGAAGACTGAAACTTAAGTGAACCACCCTCAAATGTTTTCTTTATGAATTGCTGTGGTCATGGGGTCTCTTCACAGCAATACTGAGTTCAACTAAGACAGAAATAGAAAGGAAAAATTCAATGTAATGGCTTTTTTTCCTTTAAAGGAAATCTCTAAACAGCAAAAGCCATAGAGAGCATCATCTTGAAATGTATTTCTTTTGATGATTAAGCATTTTTATTTTTATGTTTTATTCAGTTTTCCTCAGTCCCTTGGGACCTTAACTCTCATTGAGAATACTTTATGGAAAATATGTATGCCTGTCAAAATCAAATCTAGTCTCAGATATTTTATTTTGTTTCAAAGAAACTTAATCTTTATTTTCTTTCCTTTTTCCCCCTGCTGCAATAGGATTGTATCCTATGGTTCTCATAGGTTAAGCAAGTGTTCTTGGAATTAACTGTATCCCTGGACCTTCCCTTACTTCCTGAAAGGGTAAAGGAAAGGTTTCAGTAAGTTACTCAGTTAGGACTTGAATTTACCATTCCCCTTCCTGGCCTAAGAATTAGTTAAAATTATGATCTTGTGCTACCAGGCCTAGCCTGTAATATAATCCTTTTAAGTAATATATCTTTGTTTTATCCTGTAATTGGTTATTAGATTCTTATCTTAAAAAGTAAAACTTTCACTGGGCATTGGTGGCACATGCCTTTTGTCCCAGCACTCAGGAGGCAGAGATAGGCAGCTCTCTGTATGTTTAAGGCCAGCCTGGTCTGCAGAGCGATTTCCAGGACAGTCTCCAAAACAATACAGATAAACCCTGTCTCAAAAAAACAAAACAAAACAGACAAAAAAAAACTAAAACTTTCAGTGAAACAAAACATAAAAAATCCTAAAATGCATATAGTTTATCTACACATAGTTTATTGCTACAGAATTTTCAGTTTTTTCTTGAAATGGTATTAATACTCATGTCTTGGGCTTAACAAGGAATGTGACACCTCAGGTATCCATAGGTATCTGCTTTTTAATAGAAAGATAACAGAGCTACATACAATGTGGATTGATACTATGTCACTTCCAGAGTTAACCATTATTGAGGTTTGCTGTTCTGTGACAAATATGTCCCCAAGAAGGAAAAGCATTCATGTCATTACATGTACACAGTTATAATTGGAGCTTTCCATTTTCTAAAGTTTTAAATATGCCTGGGATCACATTCTCCAATGATGCATTGTTTATGCAACAGTTTTTGCCCATCACTTCATTTTGAAAAGTAGAATCAGAATAATCAGACAATGAAATCCATGTATTTTAAGGAGAGAAGTAAAACTGCACAAAAGAAACTAAGCTTCAAAACTATCACAATGCTAAATGCCTGTTACTTTATGAAAAAAATGGTGCATCCCCACTTTATAGGGCATGTTCACCTGTTACTTTTATACTTAATGCAATGACATGGTCTTCAAGAAAATATTCCTATTCCTCTGTTTTTGTAAAAAATGATTATGAAATTGCAGTTCAAGTTTGGGGCCACGTAGAATCATTTATTTCTGTTTATGGTTCTGGAAAAAGAACTAAGGCCTTTTGCATGAAAGTACTCTATACTGAGTTCCTTTTCTGTCTTGACCCCTGAATTTAAATTGAAATTATTTATAATGTCTCTTTGTGCTGTCATCTATTTTTATTCTGGCCTCCTTGAAGCTTAGCTTCATGGTCACTGAGGAGTTTGATCCAACATTTGACTCTCATGTCTTCTTAGAAATAGAAGGTAGTTGTCAACTAAGAATTGTTTTTAAATGCTATTAATGTGATTAAATAGAGATGTTGCAACACATAATTTAACAGCTAATCTAACTATTATGTAGGCCAAATTTACTTTCTTCACATAATATTTTATCTTAAGCAGTCTGGTGAAAAGTAATATTTTGAACTTCATTACAAGCCACTGATTTTAAAATTTTACTGAAAAGCCTTAGGTATTCTATACACCCTCAAGGCGTTCAGAATGTCCTGACATTAAATATTTTCACAAACTACAAAACAGCCAAAAGACACCATAATTAGGAAAGCATCATGACTTTTCATTGTGTCTTCATTTTTGTTGGATAATTACAGTTATATATAATATCTAATCTGTACTGATTTATGAAAAAAAATGAGATTTTCCTTTAAGTGATATTTTCAACAGCAAATTATAAAGGAGAACAAGAAAAGAGATACCATAATACAGGGAGCCATTATAGGTTTAAAGAGAAATCTGGCATTAGGGAAAGGTCCAGAGATCTACAAGGATGACCTCAACTAACAATCTAAACAATAGTGGAGAGGCTACCTTAAATGTCCTTCCCTGATAATGAGATTCATGACTACCTAATATGCCATCCTAGAGTCTTCATCCAGTAGCTGACAGAAGCAGATAAACAGTGAGCTGAACTCCTGGAATCCAGCTACAGAAAATTAGTAGTGAGGGCAAAGGTGTCAAAACCAGACTGAAGAAACCCTCATAAACATCTGACCTGAATAAGGCGGAGCTCATGGACCCAGATTGATAGTTGGGAAACCAACATAGGACCCACCCAGACTGCCTGAACGTGAGTATCAGTTAGGAGGCCTGGGCAATCTATGAGACCTCTGGTAGTGGATCAGTATTTATCCTTAGTATGTGAATGGACTTTGGGAGCCCACTGCACACATAGAGGGATACTCTTTCACTCTAGACATACAGTGGAGGGCCAAGGCCCTGCTCCAAATGATATGACAGACTTTGAAGATCCCCCATGGAAGGCCTCACCCTCCCTGGGGAGCATAAATGGAATGGGATAGGGAGTTGGTGTGGGGCAGGGGAGGAGGCAAGAGAGAGGGAACTGGAATTGATATATAAAAAAAGCTTGTTTCTAATTTAAATTTTAAAAAACTCATAAAAATAACAGAATAACAGTGATTCTTGACATTTTCAAATCTGGCATCCAGAAATCATATAACTGGTATTAGTTTATGTAAGGTAGCACACAGGATTAATCCTAGAGAATTAGGAAGAGTTCATGGATATTCTTTTTTTATTTTTTATTAAATTAAATTATGTCTTAGAAACATGCATGCTCGTTTTGCATGTCAGTCCCTGCTTCCTCTCTCACCCCCCTCCCTTTTCCCTCTACCAGCCCTCCCCAAGCCCCCAAGCCCCACATCCTTCCCCAGGGAGGGTGAGGCCCTCCTTGGGGGGATCTCCAGAGTCTGTCAATTCATCTAGGGTAGGACTTAGGCCCTTCCCCACGTGTCCAGACTGAGAGAGCATCCTTCCATGAGGAATGGGCTCCCAAAGTTCATTCATACGCCATGGTGAACATTAATGTACCACCCAAGTTCCCAAAGATTTCTGAGGCCTCCTCAATGACACTACAATCATGGAGACTGGATAAGTCCCCCGTTAGCCTCTCAGCCATCAGTCTGGGGCTCAAGAGCTCTCTCCCTTGTTTGGTCAGCTGTCTTTGTGGGTTTCACCAGCACGGTCTTGACACCTTTCTTCATCATGCCCCCATCACTGTCACTGGGTTCCAGGAGTTCAGTTCCGTGTTTAGCTGTAGGTATCTGTCTCTGCTTCCATCAGTAACCTGATGAAGGTTCTAGGACGGCATATAAGGTAGTCATCAACCTTATCATCAGGGAGAGGCTATTAATGTAGTCTCTTTGCTACTGCTTAGTTTGCCAGTTGGTGTTATCCTTGTATATCTCTGGAAATCTCTCTAGTGTCAGCTATCTCCTCAAACCTATAGTGATTCCATCTATTATGGTATCTCACATCCTGCTCTCCTCTATTCTTACCTCAACTCAACCTTCCTGCTCCCCCATGCCTTCTTCTCCCATCCTATTATCCTCCTCTCTTTTTCCTGGTCCCCTCTCCCGTCTCCCAATGTTCCCAATCTGCTCAGGAGATCTTGTCTCATCCCACTTCTCTGGGGTATCATGCATATCTCTTAGGAACCTCCCTGTTTACCAAACTCACTGGCACTGAGATTGCAAGCTGATATTTCTCTGATCCCTGTCTAAAATCATGGATATTCTTAACTACATAGAAAATATGAGGCCAGCCTCAGCTATTGGTTATCTTCTCTCAAAATAAATGAATATATATATATATATAAATTTACAGACAACTAAAAAAAATTAAACCTATCATTATTTTCCTAATTTTCTTATAAGAATCAAAAATACTGATTTTCATTTCCATGTGGCATGCATTAACAATTAGATAAAATGTTACTGCTTAGAATTACATAATTACATAGTAGAGATAATAAGGTAGAAGGATGTATTAGTTCAATTTATTTCTTTACTTCTATTTATTTATTTCATTTTCTCTCTTTCCTCCCTCTTTCCCTCCCTCTATCCATCCCTCCCTCATTCCCTTCCTTCCTTTCCTCTTTCTTTTTTTAATACTTTGGATTAAGGGACTAGTTTCTAGGCATTCAAGACACCATGGCATCTTAAATTATTTGTGATTTTTCCTTAAAACTGTGGAGAGGGCTTGGGAAATTGGCTCAGGAGTTAAGGGAACATATCACTGTTTCAGAGGACAAAAACTTGATTCCCACTCCTCACCCTTGCTTTAGAAATTGCCTATATAAATATGATATGTGTCTAGTTATCATAGAATAGGTTAATTTTCTTGGATATTGTTTGTATGTATGTCTATGCATCTTGTGCATGCAATACCAAGCATGCCAGAAAAGGATACCATATTCCATGGCAGTGGAGTTACAGATAGTTGTTGAAAAACTGGCTTTGTAGGGAGTAAATTTGGGTCCCTTGGAAGGGTTTTTAAATTCTAAGTCATCTCTGTATACACCGGAACATATTTTTTGTTCATAAAAACTTCTAGATCTTTCAATAAAACTTTTATTACAATTTCTTATTTTGATCAAATATTTGCATAAAATTACAAAAAAGAGGAGACAGCTGATATCACTTTACCTGGATACCTATAAGAATCTGCAAAACTAAGGTTTTATACTGCAAGGACACTGATATTAACACAACTGTGACACAGAACATTGCCTTTCAATGCTAAACTCACTTTTGGCCCCAGACTCCCTATTCCTCAACCTGCCCATGTGTTAATTCTCTGTCTTTTCCCATGTTTTATTAGTCTAGAATGCTATATAATAAAATAGCATCATATGTAATTTTTGAATGGCATGATCATATCCATTGCAGTTTCCAAAAGAGGTTATCCAACTCAGATACGTTCCAGTAGGTTGCTTCTTTTAAATTACTATGTAGTGTTCCAAGGTGTTATTTTTAATTTTGATTAGAAAGATTATAAGAATTTTCTTTTTCAATTATTTTCTCATGCAAAACATCTTAAGCAATTTCCATTCCCTCTATGCTTCCCAAGTCCCTCTCATATAAACTCTCCCCCAGATCCACTGCTCTTCATTTTCCCTTCAGGAAACAGCATGCCTCTCAAGGATATCAACAGAACATGGCATTACAAGTTACAATAAGACTAAGCACAAACACTCACATCAAGGATGGACAAGGTAACCCAGTAGGACGAAAAGGATTCCAAGATCAAGCAGAAGAGTCAGAGACAGACTCACTACCACAGTTAGAAGTCCCACAAGAACTCCAAGTCATAGCACATGGGCAGAAGACAGCATAGTCCCATAGGAGGCTCATGTTTGTCACTTCAGACTACAAGAACCGCTATGATCCTTGCTTATTTGATTCTGTGGTCCTTGTTCTCAGGGTATCCTCAACCAACTTATTTGACTCTTATAATTCCTCCTTCCCCTCTTGTATGCAGTTTCCCTGGATCCACCTAGTATTTGATTGTAGGACTCAGATTCTGCTCCCATCAGTTACTGGATATTTTTTAAACATTTGGAGAAACAAAAGCTATACTTGTGATAGCATGAATGTGCATGGCCCCATCACTACTTCAATACAAAAGGAAAATCAAGGAAGAAATATTCGTGTTTTCTCTCTGCTCCCAGTTTAGGAATAAGGTGGACAGAACTTCTACTCTCCTGACACAACTTCCTAGCAGAATGATGTCTATTTCTCTACAAAATATGACTCCAAATAAACATTTTTCTTCTTTAAGCAACAGAAAAATAATAAACAGGAAATTGACATGTCAAAATGTATTCAGTTGTTTGCCTATTTCCCTACATGTTGATAATATTGACCTCCATCTTAAAATCTTACAATATTCTCATCAAAAAAGTTCATGAGGAAGAGGCAGCACCTTGTGTCTTAAAACAAGAATGCCTTATATTAAACCTTGGTATTGCTCCCTTTACTGATGAGACTTGACACAAAAGATACACACTTCTTTCGTGAAAAAGTAAAGACAGAAATGTGAAATATTTCAAATGAAATATGAATGTGATAAAAATGGAGGCAATGGTAGAATAACAATTCAATTTAGGCAAAATGAGACTGTACTTGCAAACCATGCCTCTGGATACATGAAATAGTTTTATACTGTATGTGTGGAGTCATTTTTGTTCAACTACTTTCTTAGTCACCAACAGCAAGGCATGGACCAGGCGCTAACAATATGTTGAAAGTTTGAAAAACACTGATTCTTCTGTATCCCTTTCTTCTTACCTCCTTGTCAACCATTGTCAACAACTACAAGCACAGTCATAAATTCCAGACATAAGATCTTAATTCTCTCCATTTCCAGACACCCTGTTTATTTAACAGCTCATTATGTGTTTCGTTTGTGTTTGGTTTGTTTTATCCTTGTCTGACTTTTTGACTGCATTGATGACATCCTCACATATATCTAAATGACATTATTGTGTTTAGTATACTTGTTTTACTAGATTTGAGAATTGTTTTTATTACCTAAACTCTATGACTTCTCAAAAATATACATGAGCATAAATCTAAAAATATTGGAGGAGCATATATGTATTTTTGTGTGTGTTTATGTTAGCATATATTCATTGATGCATGGAAACAGGTTTCTTTCTTTTTTTATTTAATTTGTTAGAAAAAAGGTTGCTTCGCATGTCAGTCCTAGCTCCCTCTCCCTCCCCTCCTCTCCAGCCCCCCTTCAATCCTTCCACAATCTCTTCCCCAATGCCCACTCCACTCTCCAAGGAGGATGAGGCCCTTGTTGGGGGATCTGGAAAGTCTGTCACATGATCTGGGGCAGGTCCTAGGTCCTCCCCCATGTGTCCAGGCAGAGACAGAATCCCTCCCCTTGGAATGGGCTCCCAAAGTCTATCTGGATGACAGGGCTAAGTGCTGATTTATTGCCTGAGGCCCCAAAGGATGCTGAGGCCTCCTCACTGACACCCACTTTCAGGGGATCTGGATCAGTCCCATGCTGGCCTCTCAGCTATGAGTCTGGGATCTGTGAGCTCCCACTTGTTCAGGTCAACTGATTCTGTGGGTTCCACCCACCAAGTCATAACCCCTTTGCTCATCACTCCTCCCTCTCTGCAACTGGGTTCCAGGGGTTCAATTCAATGTTTAATTGTGGGTGTCTGCCTCTGCTTCCTTCAGTCACTGGATGAAGGCTCTAGGATGGCACACAAGAGAGTTGTGAATCACGTTATAGGGAAGGGCATTTAAGGTAGCCTCTCCAGTATGGGTTAGATTGCCAGTTGCTGTCTTCCTTGTAGGTTTCTGGACATCTCACTACTAGCAGATGTATTTTCAAACCTATAATGGCTCATTCTATTATGGTATCTCTCAACCTTATCTCCTCTATTCTTCCCCCTACTCAACTTTCCTGCTCCCCCATGTCCTCCTCTCTCCTTCTCTTCATCCCATGGAGACAGGTTTCTTAATGGCATGCAAACACATGCATCTTTTCCTTTGACAATGTTGGTAGCCCATGCCACTTTTTCCTCTTCTCTCTACACCTCTTCCCTTTTATTTTCCTAGATCATCCCACTTCTGCTTTCATGGTCCATGTGAATTTATTATTTTACATATCTACATAAAATATAGGTTAACAAATAAGGAATGAATTTGTAAAGTGTATTTTTTGAGCCTGACTTATTTAATTCAATGTGATTTCTTCTTGTACCAATTTCGCTACTAGAATAATATTTCAGGTTTTTTTAAGACTGAATAAAACTCCATTGTCTATATGTATATAAACACAATTTCTCTAGGTATTTATTTCCTGCTAAGCATCAAGGTCCATTCTAGAATAGTAAACAGTGTTAGAGCAAACAGACATGCAAATGTTTTTATTTTATGTTGCCCTGGAGTCCTTTAGAGTGATATAATTGAATCATGGAGTAACTCTACTTTTAGTTTCTGTGAGGAGATTCTTTACTGATTTCCATGGTTACTGAACCAATTTACTTTCTCAGCAGCAAAGTAAAAGGGATTCCTTTATGTTCTTCAAAGGTTTTGTTGTTACTGTTCATTTTCCTGGTTTTACTATTTATTCTTTGAGCATTCCTTGCAGTATAATTATCAGATATTTTCATGTGCTTGCTGGCGACGTGATGTTTTGTACATACTTTCCCTTCTCTTTACTGGGATATTGTCTAACTTGACATTGAGCAGATCTTGTTTGTGCTGCAGCAATGTTTAAGAGTTTGTAAGATTTTTTATCCCTGTAGTATCTGGATGACACTGTTTCATTGGTATCATTTTTCACCTCTGGCTTCTGCAATCTTTCCACCTCCCTTTCCACATAAATTTTGAGCCTTGTTGGGAACCCTGTGGGATAATGGCATATCATATATAGCTGAGTACCTCATAGTTTCTTCACCACCTCATATGTCCAGTTTTGGAGCTCTGTGTCCAATGCCATCTACTGCAATAATAAGATTCTGTGCTGAGGATTGAATGGTTGACTATTGTATTAACTTTGATATAAGAATATGTCATTAGTGGTCTTTTTATTGTTCTGTTATTTATTTTCATAGCAGGAACTATTCCGATTGGTATAATATAAAATCTTACATTGTTCTAAGATGTTGGTTTTTCATATCAATGTTTTGATCATCTACAGCTTGAAGAGCAAGCTGCTTAATGGCATTGTTTTATTGGGATTTTTTGTTGTTTCCTTGACAACTTCATTTTCCATTCTACACAATATTATCTACAAGATGTGTAAATAACAGGGTGTACTCCTTTTCTATAGGCTGTTGATTCTCTTCATTTACTTCTCTGGCTGTGTAGTTTTATAACTTTATGTAATGCAATTTTTGAATAGCTGTACTTTCTAAATTATTGGAGTAATTTTCAGCAAGAATTTTTCCATACTTCTTCAAGTATTTTCTCTGCTTTAGAGTTTGGCTTTTAATATAAACTATTATGTATTTTGTATTAATTATAGTAGCAAATGAGAAATAAAGTTCTAGTTTCATTCTTCCACATGTGGATATTTACATTTTCCAGAACATTTTACTGAGGATGCTATCATTTGCATATATATGATGCCATGACATAACTGTATAATTTTTCCCTTTGTCGTCTAATATACTCCATTGATATGATTTTTTAAATTGTTCCATATTATATCTTTAAATTAGATTTAGTATTACATCATTATCATTTGTGTTCAGTACTTCTTTGACTAGTTGAGGTGTCCTGTAGATTTTATGGTTCTTTTTCATAATCTTCAAAAATAATGGTATTTTTTATTATGGATTCTTAAATCACATACAATCCACTACATCTTAGAGTCCCTAATCTAACTGTTCCCAATTAATTTTTCACTTTTATTTTTTAAAGTGCAATCAAGATTTGTTACTTGGATTTTCACTTTCTATTATTTAGTGTTTATAAATGAACACTACAACTATGGATTATCAGTTCTATCCTACTACTATGTTAACCTACTCAAAGATCTATTTAGCTTTTTATATTTTTCAAGGTATTAGGCAAATTAAGAAACTCATTATTTTGAGCCAGTAAGCATAAAGACACCTCTCAGTAGCTCTCAAATTTGCTTTTTGTACATTGCAATAGCAAATTTCAAAGAAAGAGATAATACATTATATTATTGCCATTGCATTAGATAAAGACATTGTGTCCTTAGAGACATTATACATTTACCTAAAGTTAAATAGGGTTTAAATTCTTCATTTGGGATTCACAATAGTTTATAGTCTTAGAAACACATCTAATTAGTATTTTGAATTTCAGTTTGTTTATTGGTTTATTTTATTTGTAAATTCAGCTCAAGAGTACAAAAGTTTCCTGGTATATGCCTTTAATCCCACCACTTCAGAAGCAGAGATATGTTAAAGTCATGAGTTCAAATCCAGTCTAGACTATTTAGAGCATTCCAGGATAGTCAGGGCCACTATGAAACTCTATATCAAAAAATTATAACAAACACAACAAAAATTTTAAGAGATAATTCTGTTATCCTGAGTATCCCCTTTTCTAGTAAATTTTATGTCATGCTATGCACATTATAGATTTTTGTTTCCAAGTACAATGTCTGACTCTACATCCCAAAACAAAACAAGCAGTAATTCTAAATAATTGAGCTATTCAGACAGTTCCTTTGATTATCTTCCTCTATAACAACTTCCTGTTTCCTCATCTGGACTAGAAAGCCTCAGCACAAAATCCTATCAATACTATGGTTCATTCCAACCTTTTGTGCCTAGTGGTTTTTGCAAACTTCTGCTAAATCATATAATGGAAAGGAAGGCTCACTTACACAGTAACTTAAATCACACACATACACACTTGCACTTCACAACTCTTGTTCCCCCCTTCTCTCCCCTCTCTCTCTCTTTCATATATACATATGTAGTATTATATATGTATATATATAATATAGTATAATATATGTAATATATAATATAGTATAATGTATGTAATCCTTACCATTAATCCTTTATCCATACCTTATCTACACTCTATTTTGAATGCACTTCCAGAATGACTTTTTTCTGCGCTTCCTCTGTACTGTTATGCTTACTGGTTCCTACCAGATTCACTTTATATCGTCTCTACTGGAACCTTTTCCTTACACTGAGGGCACCGATTAACCTCTCTATCCCCTGTGGTCCCTTTTTCACTTTCAGAATCATCCATCTTAGATGACCACCAAAGTATATGAAGTCTGATATATCTTTGCCAGGAAAATCCATCATTGACACTCTGATGAGTATACTTAAAATCATATGAATGTCAGTTCTTCATGTGTTCAATCATTTCACTGGTCATATAAAAATTATATTATAGCATTAAGAACATTGCTAATATAAACATACTCTTAAATGCTATATATACTAAACTTATTGGAGATTCTTTATAACAAAAAAGCTTAATCTTATATCTGCTCTATTCTAAATTTGTATTTTATTATTCTTTCATTTATCTATTTCATTTTCTCTTGTAAGTTTCTTCATTATTGTACAAATAAAAAATCAGAATACATGATTCCATGCTCCAAATGCCCAGAAACATATAAATTATAATTTAAAATGTGATTGTATGTGAGAGAAAACAAAAGCACTGAAATTGGTGGTGCAGTTTGTGGCTTTGGATACAGTTTTATGGAGTGTTAGTGATTGGTAGGCAGAGTCTTAACTATGTTCACAGCAGTTTTATTAGTAGTAGCTAGGAACAAGAAACAAACCAGATGTCCGTTAACTGAAGGATGTGTAAAGAAATTGTGGCACATTTACACAACAGAGTATTACTCAGCTGTTAAAAAACAAATTTGGGGAGGCCAGCATGGGACTGATCTGGACCCCCAAATGTGAGTGTCAGCAAGAAGGCCTGGGCAACCTATGGGGCCCTGAGCTGTGGATCAGTGTCTATCCCTGATATATAAACAGTCTTAGTGTGCCTATAGCACAAAGAGGGATGCTCTCTCAGCCTGGACTCTTAGGGGAGTGCCTGGACCCTACCCAGAGTAAAATGATAGACTCTGATATCCCCTATGTGGAAGGATTTGGCAATAGGGTGGGAGGGTGGGGGGAAGGGGAGTGCAGGAGGAGGGGAGGGAGAGGGAACTGGGATTGACATGTAAAACAAGCTATTTAAAATTTAAAAAAAAACAAATTTGGCTGCCCATTCCCTGTGGAGGGATACTATTACAGCCCAGATATAAGAAAGAGGGCTTAGGTCCTACCCCGATTATGTGAAGGACTTAGATGATCCCCTGTGGAGGGCCTCACTGTCCTTTGGGACTGTCAGAGGTGTTTTTGGGGAGATGGTGGGGAGCTTGGGAGGATGGGAGGGTGAGGGGATGGGGAGATTGATGTGTAAATAAGAGTGCTTCTAAAATTAAAAAAAAAACAATGACATCATGGAATTTGCTTGCAAATTGGAATTCAAAAAGATAATCTTCAGTAAGGTTATCCAGACTGTGAAGACAAACAAGGTATGTACTCGCTTATACACGGATATTAGCCATAATGTAAAGGACAACCATGTTACTATTCACAGAAGATACCTAACAAGGAAAGCACAAGGCACATGCATGAGTCTCACTGTGATGGGAAATGGAATAGACATCACAAGTGGACAAGGGAGCATTGAGTTTGGGAATAGTTGGGATAAAGCCAGAGGAAGTCGAAGGGTGAGAGTATTGGGAAAGAACTGCATTCAAGCATCTCCAAGATGAGCTTGAAGCCTATTGCAATGGAAACTCCCAGCATCCTATGATAGAGACCCTAGCTAAGACTCCTAGCAATGGGTTCAGTTTAGTGTTTAATTGTGAGTGTTTGCCTCACTGGATGAACGTTCTAGAATGGCATATAGTGTAGAAGTCAAGTTCATTATTAGTAACAGGCATTTAAGGTAGTCCCTCCACTATTGCTTAGCTTGCCAGTTGTTGTCATCCTTTTAGATCGGTAGAGGTAGAGGAGATGACTAGTCTTACTTCAGCTTGGTATGCCAAGGCTGGCTGGCATACATGGGAGGCTAGACCTTTTCTAAAGAGAAAGGAAGACTAGTGAGTAGGGTGGGTGAGGAGAAGTTGGGGGGAGCGGTGAGCTGGAGGGAGAGAAGGGAGGAAGGGGAAACTGCGAATGGGCTTGGAAAATTAATTAACAAATTAATATAAACACTAAACAAGTGAAGTAAATGCTATGTTTGAGAGTTGCAATCTTTAGGGAGTCGTGCAAATAAAGCTACAATCTTAAAGTATTGGAATTTCAATAGTTAAACAACAACAACAAAAAACCTCAGTGAGAAAGTGACTCTTAATCATGACCTGCTTAGAGGTTGAAGTGAGGACATGTGACATTTATCAAGAGTATATCAGATTCACTTATGCATTGGATGCATGAATTTTACAAGTGGTTTGAAGAATGATCCTACGAATGGCAAACTCAAAACTGAAGCTGAGAAGAAAAAGCACATGCTTGCAAACATACCCCTCTGTCTGCTGAGTCTACTAACCTTCATGTACTTTCCAGTACACATTCCCATCCTTCTTCCTATCACACTGAGTTCAAGAGCCTGTCTTACATAAAACCCTTGGTGGGAGTTTTGTGGTAGCTTCACCTTACTTTGCTTTTCTAAGATAATTTGTCATCACGGGATTTTAGGAAATCACACAAATGCAGAAATATTTGCAGAAAGGATGAAAAGACAGTGTGAGTAAACATTTGAAAAATAAAATGCATGGTATAAACAAAATCCATGGCATAGTCCAACCCACCACCTGTGACCATTCACTAACTGCATTTCTTGCCCCCTTCTTGCTGTGACTATGGCATTACAGGACACTGAATGTGATTGACTTAGAACTATGCTTGAACTTTAGGTATCAGGTGCCTTTTATTTCTTGTTACTAAAGTAAAACCAACCTATGCAAATAGTTCCATTTCCATAATGTGGTTACCCCTGTCATCCCAGCACAGAAAATCCACCAGGGATTGCATCTTTATAACAAAGCTACAAGGCATGGAAGATTTATCCATGAGCATGATTCACACTCTGGCTAGCTACAGCGAACTTCTGACCTTATTTGCACTATATGTAATGTGCAACAATTCTTCTTCGGAATCACAAGTTACTTCAGTTGCGCTATTTACACAGCAGCTGTTAGAAAAGTGCTGGTGGTTGTCCTGAATTACTCTTTTCCTTGTATATTACTTTAGAGTTATCCCAAACTCAGTTACCTGCATCCTAATATTTCATGTGGTTTACAAAAGCATTGTTCTCATTGTTATCTGTCTCTTGTCCTTCATGACCTGAGTTCCAGGGGTGGCTTGCAATAAATACACTTTTCTCCATCATGCTGCATTTAGAATTCTTCCTAATGAAAACTAAATGGCCCTCTCTGAGCCAAGTTTTATATGCCAGGATCTTCATTTCTACAGAATAAGTTATCCAGTGATAAACAAGCAAGTATTTCTGTAAACAAATTTCTTGTTGGCTCATCCTATTTGTTTTTTGGCTGCATTCAAATGTAGTACAACAGAATGGAAACTTAAGCCAAATCTACAGGGAAGTTAAATATAGATTAAATAAATAAATTCACATATATATGCATGCATGTTTTGTGGGCAAAAAATCATCAATAACTATTGGCAATGACTAAATGAACACTCCTTATTTTGTATATATTATCATCTTATATCTCCTTGTTAAATACAAGAGGGTCCAAATCTCAGTCAGTTTTGCAACTAGTCTGATTTGAATTTAGAACAGGCATACTAATCTTATAAGCTCCCCTTGTCTATACTTCACTTTGACCATTCATTCAATATATTATAATTCGTATTAATGAGCTTTCAATTTCATCTTGATTCCAGCTCCTGGTTTTATAATCTGCTTTACATAAAAGTTGCTACTTGTTCGCCAGGTTGCTATATGGGAAATAGTAGGCATTCAACAAAGGGTCATTGATTGAATAATGTATTGGAACAAATAAAACACTGGATAATTCAATTATAGTAGGATTGCTCATTAATAAATCTGTGGTCTGTACTTCAGTGTTGCCCTCAGCCTTCTTGCACTAGCCACAGTGTATGAGTTTTATTTGGCTAGAGGCTCAGTTTTATCATGACATGCAGATGCTATAAAATGCAGTGTTATTTTTACAATGTGATGATATGAGAAACAGGAAATAAAATGTTACCAGTTTCTACTTCATTACATTTGGAATTTGTGATCATTGAAAATAGTCTAGCCATAGGCAATTATTAATAACATGCTAGTCTAATGAGTAACTTACAGCACAAAACAAAAAGAAAGCCAAAACCCCTTGAAAGAAGCGCATTAATTGTAATATGCCAGCCGATGTTGCTGATTAAAAACAAGTGTGAATTGAGTACATCTAATTTGAAATATATTCTCTTTAACAAGTGAAACAAAAGAAACATTTATTTCCTCTCAAATAAGAGTTGTCATCTAATCATAGCAGATAATTCTTTCATTCTTAATGGTACTTTGTATAATCATAGAGCTGCATTAGAAATTACAAATAGTGTAACATAAAGTCTCATTTTTGTAGACATGAAAATTGAGGTCAATTGAGGTAATTTATGTGACAGAACTTATTAATATCTAAAACTGCTTTCCTCACCTTAGAATGCCAACTAGTGAATGATACCTTAAAGCAAATTACTTAATTCCTAACAGAGTCACAGTGTTTTGAAGAAGAAATTATAACTTTTGACCTATATTTCTTAATCTATAATATGTAGAAATAATATTAACTGTCCAGTTCTAAAATTATATCAGACTTTAAAACTCAGTTATTTTATCCTTTGAAACCATTGGGTATTTTTGTAATCTCCTGTGTTCTAATATTGTGTGATGTTTTCATTCTATTCTGACAAATAAAGCTTGCTGAAGTCAGAGGGCAGAGATAGCCACTAACTGACTGAAATAACCATAGATGTTTGGATGACTGTAGATAGATAGAAGAGAGGAATTAGTAATGCAGGGATGGAAGAGCATCTCGGTCCATTTGGTAGAAGGATTCGAAGAGGTAGGAAGTCACTGGTGGCTGTTCCCCTGCTTCTCTGCTCTTTCAGGTTCTTTCCCCAATGCCTGACTCCTGAGTTTTCATTTATAAAGAATAATTAGTTTAGGCATCTAGTTTTCTTTTTCCTGGTGCTATGATAAACATACAAAAATAAAGGCAACTCGAGGTATCTGGCAGGGGGACAAAAAAAGGTGCTGGAGGGAGACTGGGGGAGTTTGACTTGATCAAAATGCTTTGTATCAGTGTAGACAGTTCTTTCCTTTTGGGGATTTTAATGTAGGATCTGACATTGCACTACAGGCTGACCACGAACAAATGGCAACCTCCAACCTTTGACTTTCATGTCTGATTTTTGTAATTTTCTTAAGCAAAATTCACTTCCTACCAGAGTGGAAATATCATATGAAACTAGATGACATTATATCATAGAACATTTTAATCACTCTGAAGGCTAATGGTGTCTCTATCGTTCACTATTTGTAAAATGAAAATGCAAATTTCATAGAACCTTACTTTTAGATTTGATATATTTCATTAATTAACCAGTTATAATTTCAAGTAAAAAATCATTGGATATAGGAAAATCTCTATTTCATTCTATTTCCTTAATATTTGCTTCAAGTTGAACTTCTGGATTCAAAAAAGCTATGAAAAATAAACTTTGTGTTATCATAGTTTTTTGTGAACTTTCTTCTTTAATTTTTTACTTTACTATTCTACTTATACTTGTTGAAGCTATTTCAATTTAATAATAATTGTATAATATTTGACTTACTTAGAACTATCAAAAGTAAAATTAGTAA
Source organism: Mesocricetus auratus (assembly GCF_017639785.1). NCBI lineage: Eukaryota > Metazoa > Chordata > Mammalia > Rodentia > Cricetidae > Mesocricetus > Mesocricetus auratus. Next base: position 3,785,232 of record NW_024429207.1, on the reverse strand, counting down.
TATATACTATAAAAGACTTTTAAATTTTTGGCCATAGTTCTGAGACACTTCTAACAAAAAAATCAAAAAAACAACAAAAAGATGAGGGCTTGTGAAATTGTTCAGTGGTTAAGAGAACTGACACTTCATTGAGAAGATCTGGGTTTGAGCCTCAGCAATCTTGTAAAATTTCATTTTCTATATTCCATTTCCAAGCCCTCTAATGTCCTTCTCAGGTCAATGCAGCATTTCACATACACGAGACACTAACAGACATGTAAGGTAAATACCTATACATATAAAGATGAAATAAAAAGAAAATCTTAAAATTATTTACAAAACTAAAAGTTAGGTAAGAGAAAATGCTATAATCAAGATGACAGCAAACGTGTTTAAAGATTTAAAAGTATATTACATAAACTGTGAATGGATTTAATGCTAAGATGACTTATGTTCTATACATGTTTGCAGTTTACACTGTAGTAGGTTTGTTTGCACTAGCATTATCATAGATGTTATTATGTAATAGGAAATTTGTATCAATATTATAACTTGGTGTGGTCAACGTTGTGCAGGTGTTGCATCCCTACATGAAATGCTTTTGTGTGGCATATAGATGTAATATCTTTTTGCTTGACAGAAAATATTTTAAAACACTACATTTTTTTCATTCTACTGAATTAAATCTTTCCCTGAATGTGAACTATAGATTGGCACAGACATTTACTTTCATGAAAATAAAGTCAAATGCATCATGTACCTGTGAAATTAAGATAGACAGACTAAAGCCTTCATGATTAAATTTAAACCACCTTTGAGAGTTTTTTTTTATTTTAAAGCGGTTAAAATCGTGTCATCAATAATAAACCATGCCAGAGCTGAGATTTTCTACTCTGTGGCTAATGATTGAAATGGCATCCAGGTCAAGTCTATGGTTAGCAAAACAAGAGTGGCAGCAACCAAATACCTCATTTAGTTTCCACAGATTGGTTTGTTTCAGGATTGAGAAGATCTGCTTTATTGAAGAGTCTACAAAAATGAGTCTAGGTTCTGTGCATGTTTCCAGATGTTTCTGGAAATGCCGTCAATGTTCACTTGGAAGAGAACAGCTGCTTCCCTGCTTCTGGGCACTTCCTTTACTTTGGCTTACTACTAAATTAATACAAACATGTACTGTACTCTTTCTGGCCTTTAGTAGAGTTTTGCAGTACAATTCTTCAATGTTCTTTCTCTGCTGTGTGATTTCTTTGGTCTTTTTTTCAACTATTCTGCCTCTGGCTCCTTCAAGTTTTAAAGCCATAAAAAATGGAAATGGTGTCACAACCCACATAAGTGGCATATGCCACATTCTCCATCAAAACATTTGTCATCAAGATAGCACAAGACCTAAATAAGTGGATCAGAAGAAAAGGCATGTCTGGGTTATGTATAGTAGTTTTAAGTTCATTTAATTGACTAAGTCAAAGAGAGCATGCATATTTTACCCTCCCTGTGCTGGAAAACTGCTTTCTGGAAAGTAATTGTTGCTGTAAAGGACAGGGAAAAGTGATCTGAGTATCCAAAGGTGGCAATCTCATCTCCCCTGAGATTCAAAGTTAACGAATCTGCTGGTGGAGTCCTCAGAAGAATAACTGGCCTCTGAAATCAATAATTATAACATAGAAGACATTGAGTTCTAAGATTAGTTGTTATGTTGAGCAGGGTTCTATGGTAGATACAACAGTTAATTTAGAAGAATAAAAACTACTCATCCATGTTACCTTTGGCTGATTGACAACATGCCAGAAACATTGTGTCAACTCTGAAAGAATTGAGATATTGGAATAAGCTAATTCTGAGTATTGGATTCCTCACATACTGAAGAGCTGCTTATATGTGAGTGAAGCTCTTTAGCCACAATCGCTCTCATGGAGAGTAAACTGGAGAGTCCCTTTGAGTCCTACTGAGATTCAGGTGAAGCCAGTATTACTGTACCATGTTTACTTTCTGGTGGTTGATTTATACATGTTTCCTGTACTGCTCAGCACACAGGATGTTCCTAATAAATATTAAGAAATTAAAAAATCAAGCAGTGACATAATAAAAAATAAAAGAAAACCATGTCAGCTGATATTCAACAACTAAAATACTACATTACTTCAAAATTTGTCAGTAATACATATATGTCATAATATATATGTTATGGTTTCAATTCAAATTATTTCAAGTTAAGCTTCTTGCTTTGAATGCTTGTCACACAACAGTTGGTTGCATTTGACAAGGATGTAGAAACTGTAAGCAATGGGGTCTGATTGGTTGAACTTTAATTTCTCTGGCACAGGGATTCTCAACCTTTCTAATGCTACAAAACTTTAATACACTTTGTCATGTCGTGGCAACACCCAACCATACAATTATTATTGTTGCAACTTCATAACTATAATTTTCCTACAGTTTTGGTTGTAATGTAAATTATTTTGGAGATAGAAGTTTTCTATAAGGGTTGTGATCTAAAAGTTGAGAGCTGCTGTCTAATACCTATCCTGTTTTCTACTTCATGTCTGCTATGATGAGAAATGTTGCTGTCATGCATTCCTGTCACCATGGGCTGTTGTGCTGTATCAATGCTACTCTGATAAAAGAAAACTCCCCAAACCATGGACCCTTATACAGGCTTTATTTGTACAATCAAGATATCACCACAAAGGCCAGGCTGGACCGACAGCCTCCAAAATAATACAGAGAAACCCTGTCTTGTAAAGCCAAAAAAAAAAGATATCACCACAAAAGGCAGATACTAAAAATGTTTATTTTTAAATTATAACTTGGATAGATTCTTAACCATGATATGTGGAATATGTATGGGTAATTCAGCATAGAAAAAAGTGGTCTAAAGATTATTTCACGAGCAAATATTTGATACCCCTTAATGTGGAAGAAATATCTGGGGGTTGGGAGAACTGATGGATGAGTGTTGGACTGTGATGAGTTAGCATGGATGGTCAAAAGCGTAATATCAGAGACTTCCTCTGCCTTGCCAGAGTTGCATTCAGAACACCAACACAGTCCTTGTAATAGAAGATCAGATGCAACAAGAGAAGAGTTGAAGTGGAAGTTACTATTATAAAATATGAGGCATATGCCTTAAAGCGTTTTTGGTTGGGATGTCAATAAAGCAAGAAGACATCATTTTTTGTGCCATATACATGAAACGCCAGATTTGCAGGAAGAGGAGGAAAGGAATGAACACTAAATCTTGTGGTCTATTAAATCAGGCTTTCCACAGAAGATGATAGGGTGGTTTACATATTGCATCTTCTTGCAGATAACTTAATCATCTGGACATGAGTAGTAAAATTAGGAAACATGTTGGTGGCAAATTTAATTTCTCATAAAGTAATGAAGTTGCTACAGGAATTTGGCACTCCCTAGATGATAGATATGCACACTATTTCAATACAATTTTGCAACAGCTGCAGTAGAACTTCATTATTTTTGAATTGATTTTACCATAATACCTCAAATCATTACTTTCCCTTTATCTTGTTGTCTGCTTGAAAAATTTTTCTGTGCCTATTAGCATGTTCAGAATTGAAAGAATAAAAAGATGTGGAAATCAGAAATGATAAATGCTTCTCTTACTTCAGATCTCATTAGTTTTTGATGGGAAATAAAGGTAAAAAAATTAGCAAATTCCCAATGAATGGCTCAGCAGTTAATGGACTTGCCCAGCAGGAAGGGGATCAGAGTTTGGAACCCTAGAATTCCTGAAAATGCAACGTGGGCATGGCAGCCTGTCTATAATTCTGTATGTTGAATGCACAGACAATCTCGCAAGCAAGATGACAAGGGACACTAGCTAAACTGGTAAACTATAGGTTCGGTTGAGAGACACTGATGCAAAGGATAAAGTTTATGAGCTGTAGATGGATAAAAATCTGTTCAGCATCCACATAGACATATACACTTATTAATGCACAACCATAAGGAAATGGATTCCAGTGCATATGATATGCACCAGCATGCATACACAGGTGCATACAAACAGCCATAAAAGAAAAAGTTATGTATCTAAATTATGGAAATTTATTATTTGCATCAAAATTGAATTATAAAGTATTTCAAGTAACTATACAGAAAGCTTTATATTCCTGAGGCAGAGTTTCTCTGTCTTTCAATGTATGTCCTGGAACTCAACCTATTGACTGGGATACCATTAAGTTTGTGAAGATCTGCCTGCCTCTGCCTCCTGAGTGTTGGGATTAAAGGCTAAAATGTGACAGTTTTGCCTGCATGTATGTAAGTGCATCACATCCATAGAGTGCCCAAAGGTGACACTTAGAGAGTGTCAGATTGTTAAATTATTCTTAAATAATTTAAAAGCATTTTCATTGAATATCTGTTACCTGCTTTATAATACTTAATCTTAATAAAACTCTATGAGTTCAAGGCCCACAAAGTTTACATTCCAGTCCAAGCAGGGCTATGCAGCGAGAACCTTCTCACAGGAAAACAAAGGAAAGAATATTATGAAGTAAGAAAGAGCAACTATATATTACTCTAAAAAACCTCAGTACAAAATCTGTAACCTAAGAAAAACAAAACAAAACAAATAAATAAAAAATTTAATTAATATATGATCAACAATGGCCATCCCCAAAGAAATTATAGATAATTAAAAGTCAAATGTCAGAATCAAAGAATTTATGGATTAAAATACTGTAAATATAATTTATCTTTTATGTAGAACACAAAAGGGAAAGAAAACACAAATTCTTTACTGCACTTCGCTGTACTTTTCACTGCCTACCTTTCCCTTGATGCATGTTTAACTGAATATTTACATCATTGCACAATAAAGAACAACTTGGGGGAATATTTCCTGTCTGTTTTGTTTCTTTCTCTCTTTATTTTCATGCTTTAGTCTTTTGGCATGCGTTCTTTTTGTATAGCACTGATGCCTTGCTTGCCTGGACTAAATTTCTGTAGAATCACTCTCCTCTTGTGCATCTTAAATCTGAGATTATACACTTGTGTTATCAGGTCTAGATGCAAATCACTTTTATATACCAGAAAATTCTTGAACAAATTGACGTATAAAATCCATTATTGTTCAACTCAAGAATGAACAAAAATTTCCACGTATTGAAAAACCAAAGGATCCACTTATTTGTACATTTCATATGATATATGCTTGTACATGTTTACTGTTTACTGCCTATGTTTGAAGAGGTCAGATTTGAACTCGAGGTGATGCAACTCCTCCTGCCTCTTAAATGCTGAGACTATTAAATAATTGTACTCACCACAAACTTAATTGTTTTTGCAGATTTTTCCTACACAATTCTCCCATTCCTTCTGTGGAAATCTGACACTATGATTGCCTGAGGAAGAATCAGAGCAGTTGTTCTAATGATCTTAAATGCACACAAAGGATAGGCTGATAATTTATTATCTGAGATCAGCATTCGCCTCAAGGTTGTATGATGTTGCTTAATCTTAATGTAACTTTATAAAGAAGCATTTTTCTACTCTTCAATTATATGATTTTTTAATTGGGTTTTAAAATTTTAAAGGTCTTTAATAATAAATTACCCACAGCATGTCTATTGCCAACCACAGATGCTATCTCGCTGAGTGCTGTTTTTGAAGTACTTTATAATTAATTACAAAATTAACTAATTTTCAGAAACAGTTTTGTTTCCATATCTGATTCATTATTTCAGATTCTGAAGCTATGCACAGTTCATGAAACACTGTGAGAAAATCCAGTGAAAAAAGATAAGAAACAATTTAAATGTAGAACTAGACACACTAGTGAAATAATTGTGATAGCCAAGTGTTTGCTCAGGCGGGGGTCTTAATTTTATATCAAACTTGACGCCTTTTCTTTAAGTTTTGACTTTGAGTTCTTATCTCTCCTTCTGTAATAGTATAAAATAAAATTGTACACTCATGTTTAGAAAATAAGAATTTCTGAGGTTGAGGAGGAGGAAGATGATGAAAGATGGGGAGGAAAATGAGATCAGGAAAAGAATATTTTGGTGATATAAATAATCCTGCAGCAGAATGTTACCATTTATACCAAAATGACCATAACAGCAAGGGAAAGGCCCTTTTGATAGTGATATAGATTCCCCTGGTTTTCACATGTACACATTTAGCAGAGATAAGTTTTCTTGATAAATGAATGAAAATTAATTAACTAAGAAAATATGCCTATCTAAAATGAATTAGCAATGCCTTTGTACACTGAAATGTAGATGTGTGTGTGCGTGTGTGTGTGTGTGTGTGATATAGATGATGTTTTATAATTAGAGAAAGTCCAAAAAATGGATAGATTTGAGTTGATATGACATGGGAAATTATAGAAGGATTTGGGAATAGATAAATTGTAAGCAGAATATATTTTATGAAAAGATCTTAAATTAAAAAACAAATTTACCTTATTTTGTGTATCATCACATAGAGATTTAATAAGTACTTTATATATATAACCTCTTATGGTTTGTTTAACATTTAATTTTGAATTCAGAAGAATTATTCTCAGGCACAAAATAGGAATATTGATAGAAATAGACTTGGTTATTTATGACTCTATAAATTATTTTACATAATTAATATTATGAATTTAAAATATTTTGTGTTACATTGAGTTGCAATTTCTTTGCAATGCATCAAAATGATTTAATGATTTCCTTATTAACCATTCTGCTCTTGTTTATACACACATGCATTTCAGCACTGTAATTTATAATGTGTTTTTTACCAATTCACAAGTAATGAATTAAAAAAAATAATAGGAGTCAAAGAACAATAATATCTGTGATATATATGAAATAATAAATTCTCAAAATATGGTTGCCTAAGCTAGACATGAAAAATGACAACACTATTGTTATTCCAATATTGGAGGGTGAATATTCTCATCCAAGTCCTACTTGAAGTGCTACAATCAATGAGTGTTGCACTGAGTTTGTTGTTTTTTTTTTAACTTGATAAAGGGTAGAATCAAATGGAAAAGAAATGTAAATTGATAAAAGATAACCAAGCAGACTGGCCTATAATCAAGTTATTTTGTGGGGAGAGAGGCATATTTTTGATTAATGATTCATGTGGGAGAGCACTATCCTCTGATGGTGGTTCCAACTCTGGCCATGTGGTCCTGATGTATAAAAAAAGTAAGCAGAGTGAGCCATAGACATCAACCAAGTAATACTCATGGCCTCTTCTTTAGTTCCTGTCTCATGGTTCCTGCCTTAATTGCCCTAACCTGCTTGTAACTTTTAAATCAAAGAAACATTCCACCTTCAACCTCAGTATTTGTCAAGGTGTTTATCACAGCAGTAGAACGTAAACATAGGTAAACTTCGAGACAATGAGAGTCAGCTTTCTCCAATGCCAAGTCCTAAGCCCTTAATGCAAATGAGTAATACGAAATTAACTCAACTAGTAATAAATGTATGAAGAAAAGGAAATTAATTTGAAAGGGGATGGGCATATGCAGAGTTAGGAGGAATAGAGGAAGTGAATAAAGACTGTAAATAAAGTATAAAATAAACAAATTTATATATATTTAAAACAACATAGAGACTACTAACATAATGAGAAACATTGAATGTGATATATTTTACTAACTCTACTTTGAAATTCCTAGTGTCTTTGAGGATTATTACTCCAAAGACTTAGAATTATGTTTTCTGGCATCCCACATGACCTACTTTCATTAACACATTTTAATGTACTTTTAAAATTTTTATACTGCAATGACTTTCTTGCATGATTCCTGATTATACTTTTAGTATCTATTTCTTAGACTACATTTCTTAAAGCCCTTACACTCACAGTACCATTTATATACTTCAAACTATTGATTTTCTTTAAATGATTGGAAATACTTGAAAGAATACTCAGTGATTACAATTGAAAATATTTTCATATTAATATCAATAGAACCAAAGTAAGAATATTAAAAGACTGAAAGAGAAGAAAAGTCCCGCAAGGCACAGAAAGAAACTTGTCATGAATTTTTCATTCCACTTTTACAATTTTTCTAGCTACTCTTTGAAGTGTAGGACATCTGTCCAGGATCTTCTGGCTTTCATTGTTTCCATTGAGAAGTCAGGTGTAATTTGTATAGGTCTGCCTTTGTATATTACTTGGCCTTTTTCTTTAGCTGCTCTTAATATTTTCTCTTTACTCCGTATGTTTGATGTTTTGATTATTATATGGCGAGGTGACTTCTTTTTCTGGTCCAGCCTATTTGGTGTTCTGTAAGATTCTTGTATTTTCATAGGCATATCTTTCTTTAGGTTAGGGAAGTTTTCTTCTATGATTTTGTTGAATATGTTTTCTGTACCTTTGAGTTGTATTTCTTCTCCTTCTTCTATACCTATTATTCTCAGGTTTGGCTTCTTCATGGTGTCCCATATTTCCTGGATATTTTGTGTTAAGGATTTGTTGGTTTTGAGATTTTCTTTGGTTGACGACTCTATATCCTCTAATGAGTCTTCAATACCTGAGATTCTCTCTTCTATCTCTTGTATTCTATTGGTGATACTTGTATCTGTAGTTCCTGATTGTTTACCCAGCTTTTACATTTCCAGCATCCCTTCATTCTGTGTTTTCTTTATCGTTTCTATTTCAGCTTTCAATCCTTCAACTGTTTGAGTTGTTTCCTTACTTTTTTTGGTTGTTTTTTCTTGGTGCTCTTTAGATTCTTTGAGAGATTTGTTTATTTCTTGAATTTTTCCCCCATTTCATGGATTTTTATGTTTGTTTTTTCTTCTATTTCTTTAAGGGATTTCCTCGTTTCTTCTTTGAGGGTCTCCATCATCTTCATGAAATAATTTTTAAGGTCTGTCTCCTCTTCTTCATCTATGTAGTGCTTTTTGGGTCTTGCTGGTGTTGGATCCCTAGATTCTGGTGGAGTCATGTTGGTGTTTCTATTGCTGAGTGAGCTCTTATTCTGTCTTCTTCCCATCTCTTCTTCCAGTAGGTGCTGGTGGGGTCTTTCTGTCTCCACTGGTCTCCTTCCTTCCTGAAGCTGAAGCTGGGGATGCTGACACGGAGTTTGGGGCCTGGAAGGGCTGATGTCTTTTCTGAAGCTGGACTCACTGGGGTTGGGGTCTTGGAATGGCTGATGTCTTTCCTGTGTGGGCGGGTCTTCTGGATGCCAGGAGCTGCCCAGGAAGATCAAGGGGATGGGTGTTGGGGGGGGGGGGGTGTCCTGCCTGAGACCCAATCTCACCTGAAGCTTGACTGGCTGGGGTCTGGGGTTTGAAAGGGCTGATGTCTTTCCTGTGTGGGCGGGTCTTCTGGATGCCAGGAGCGGCCCAGGAAGATCAAGGGGATGGGTCCCCACCAGAGACCCAATCTCACCTGAAGCTGGACTCGCTGGGGTTGGGGTGCCATTCTTCCCAACTTCTAGATTCACTCCCCATTGTATACTTGCCCAATTTTATATCCTCATTTTTAATAATTTATCAGTTTCAATTAACGGCGGCTCTTTATTTTAGGATCTGTGACCATTTGCTCCCCCTTGTTCCCTACTGTAGGAACTATACCCTTAAATTTCATTGCTCCTCTGCTCACAAATAGCCAGGGAATGAAAGCAGGCTAGATGTCTCTCAACAGGTAAATGCACAATGAAAATAAGTTTCATATACATAATTGAGTAATAGTCAGAGGTTAAGAACAATCAAATTATAGAATTTGAAGAAAAGTGGATGGAGCTTGAAACATCATGAATGAGTTGATCCTGATCCAGTAGGACAATCACCAAGTTTTCTCTCACTTGCAGATGTTAGCTTTGAAACATTAGAGTCACATGCTTGATTTGAAATATTTACAGAAGTTCGGGAATGACTAAGAGACATGTGGGTGGGATTTAAAGGGAAATAGGAGAAAGGAAAAAGGAAATACGGGGAAATGTGTTTGGATCGCTATGGTTGAAAAATCATAAAAATTCAATCAAACAATAACAATACTCACAATAAAATCTGAGCTATTTTTACTACTCAAAATGTTTTATGTCCTCAGATAATGCAACAAATGGGCATTCTCTGTGTCTTTTATGTATTATTTATCTATGACAAAAATGTATATCCTGAAATATAGTCCTGAAAAAACATTGGAGAAGTTATGTGAAAGGCATGCTAGTTGTGTGTTAGTAATTACTGAGATAACATTATCTTTGTTACAATAATAATTATTTATTTTCAGACTTAGTTGTTATACACAGGGAGTTAAGACATTTAGAGTAATAACTCTTAAACTCAAAATTATTCCAAAAGTAGGGCATAAATGAAAATAAGTTTAATTGTTTATTCTGAAATGATGTTAGTTTCTTAAAATGTCTGAAAATAAAAGTTAACTACCATTTATGTAATGACTAATCAAATAATTTCTACTAAATTTCTCCTGTGACAGCTCTACAAAATATTAAGGCCTGCAACTAGATTTTTCTTCTTGATGCTGAGCCAGTTAAAAGTATTAATGATTAACAGACTAATCAATATAATCTGCATAATCAATATGAACCTAGACAGCTAGCCTTGACACTTTTTAGTTCAAATGTAAAAGAAGAAGACACAAAGGACACAAAGAGCACAAGAAGCTTGATCCTGCTTTTGCATATTTCAAAGTACATGTTATATAAAATGACATCCATGATCCAGAGTCAACACTTCTAATACATTAGCTTTGGGTCAGATATTATGAATTGTATACAAATGACATAGACAGTCAGTCTTTAAAGGTCAGATAACATAACTTTCAGTATGATATCTAGAATAACTAATGGAAGCTAATATTCAAATACTGTGGTGAGAAAAGTGGCCTATAGATACTACGAAAAATGTGTTAGTCCCCCCCAAAAAACCTATTACAGTTAGGATCACAATTCAGAAGTGATCCTCTAATAAACAAAAGTCCTTATAGTTTACTGGAGGGTCTAACATTGTAGTAGCAAATCTAGGCAGCACAAATATTTCAGTGCTGTTGATACTTTTATAAATTGGAGTGAGCTTGTGAGTTCTCAGGAGCCTGGTCTGTTCTTCCTGTCTTTCATCTTACTCTCAAGATAATCACAGCACTGATTACTCTGTGTGTTTAGAACAAGAATGGGATCTGATCTATGAGTACTGTAAAAAACATAGTTTATTATTTTAGTTCATCCAGAGGCAAGCCATATGTACTCTTTTATTTCTTTGAGTGCATTAAAACTTGAGATCTTCAGATATTATTTTGCAAATAGGATCTTCACAAATTGAATACTATATCATGGACATTGCATGCCTGGTTTGCCTTATTTTTCACACAATATTATCATCTCTTGTCACATGTAGGTATAGAGAATACAAGTATGAACAGGTAGTTACTTTTCTATTATTCCAAAATGAATTGATTGTGTAAAATACAAGTATTACAATACTTGTGAATCAGAATACTATAGAAAAATCATTGTGATAACTGGCAAAGTTTCAGGTATGTCCTCAGCTTTTTAGAAAGCCGAGAAATGTGAAAATATAAATAAAATACATGGAAGAGTGTATTGTAGAAACGAGTAAAGGAATATGACATCTGAGGAGAGAGAGAGAGAGAGAGAGAGAGAGAGAGAGAGAGAGAGAGAGAGAGTTTGTGTGTATCAGAGGCAGAATGGCATAATTTGGGTGTCTTTATGAGAGTGTTGTACACTTATTAAATATGGCATACTTTGTTAATTATAGCTATAATATTGAAACCAAAGATCTTGGTATTGCTAGGCATCCTTGACAATGATCTTCAGGCATCCAGCTGTGTCTGCCCCTCTACCACTTCCACCTTTGATGTGCTTTTATTTGGTATTGGAGATATGAACTGAAATCCGTTTGCTTGGGTTATCAGACAATTTCTTCCCTCAGCCATCTTGGCAAACCTATCAAATTTCAGCACTTTTGAATGTAGACTTTTCTAAATATTTGGAAGTGATGTGTTTATTTCTCAGCCATAAATCTAAGGAAGGAAAAGTAGTTATCTTACAGTTTAAACCCAAGAGAGCTGAAAAAGAAACTCTATCTTTCTGTACTTCCACCTTGGCTTCTAAAGAGACTATTGTTATTTATTTAAAGAGTCCTCCATCCACAACAATTATAAAACAAAACTTATACGGATGAAAGCTGAGGGGCCATTGATTTTATGTGCAATGCTGCAGATAGTTTATCAACAGAAAAAAATTATTAAAATGCATATGTAGTATGACAAAAATAATGTAAGAGTGATAATACATGATCCCAGAATAAATGTGAATCAACATTGAAACGAAAGAACATATATTGTAAATGATTTTAATTTATATTTCATGTAATTTCTAGTTTTCTTATAAGTCATTTTATACCTATTTACTTTTTGTTGATGCCTTTCTCCCTCTGATTATGCCCATCTATGCTTCCCCCTATTCCTGTGAATATACCTCAGCTAAAGGTATTCTCACCTCCCCTTTCATATCACATGGAATGCATTATTAGCAGACTAGTAAATATTAGGAGACTGAATGAGCAATTGTATTATATTCATTTGCTTCATTGAGCATTTACTAAGAGCTGGTTTGAATAACAGTGTGAGATGAATAAGTTGAAAGGATGCCTACCATCATGGAGTTTATAATACAGTGATCACAGTTGATCCTGGAGCACTTTTTGGCTCAGAAAGAAGAATTAGGTAACATTCTTGAATGTCATTGACTGGTTTATGACAGACATTATGGAATTATAATGGGCAATTTCTCTAACCATGATCATGGAATCACCCTAAATTGATCATTAAATGAACAATGTATGAGAAATTAAGATCGTTTGTCCTACTTTGTGATCTCTGGAGCTGAATAAATTACAAAATTTATGTTTTTAATGTTTCTTTCACTGTAGCTGAGATTTTTGGGAAAGCTCTGAGAATGGATTTTACAGAGAATAAATACCTAGTATATTTCCTAAAGAGTGAACATAAATAAATATTTTGCTAACACTCATCAGAGTTGTCTTACATTGCAAAAATTGCAAGTTCTTATAATTTAACTTTCATGAGAACATTATGTTTTTCCTTAATTATTTCATTTTCTTATATTGCTTTGTCTTATCTCTCTTTACTGCATCATATACCGGTGAGTGTTATTTTTCTTTTTCACGCTTATCTCTTATATTCATTATATCTAACACTATTCAGGGCAAGTAGTGTGAAGTCAATGAATACTTACTGAAATAAATTCTGTTGCTGCTACATGTATTTAGAGTAATAGTAAGCAAGCAAAAATTTTACCTTGAGAAACTTAAATGCTATATTTGCATTGTTGTCTTTTTTAGGAACTGTTTCTCATTGAGTAATCTTTCTGAATTCCAGAGATAATCATCAAAAAGCTCCCATATAACAATTCAAGGACATTTTGCCTTATTTTGTAGAAATATATACGCAAACGAAAAACAAAAACTCTGAGAACAAAGCAAACACAAATTAACAATGATCAAAAATATGCTCTTTACAACTTTTGAAATTTTTCTGTTATTTTTTTCGAGACAGTGGTTTCCCTGTATAGCTTTGGAGTCTGTCTTGGAACTCTCTCTTGTAGACCAGGCTGGTCTCAAACTCATAGAGATCCACCTTCCTCTGCCTCCCAAGTTCTGGGATTAAAGGTGTGTGCCACCACTGCCTGACTAGGTTTTAAAATTTTTATGAAGATTTTTTTAAGGAAAAACATTTAATTGGGGTGACTTACATTTTCACAGTTTTAGCCCATTATCCTCCTGGTGCCACATGGCAGCATGCTGGCAGACATGGTGTTGAAAAGAGGAGCTGAGATTTCTACATCTTCACTTGCAGGCAACAGGAAGTGATCTGTCTCACTGGGTTTGAACATACATGAGACCTCAAAGCCCACCTCCACAGCGACACACTTCCTGCAACAAGGCCACACCCAGTCCAAGAAAGTCACACCTCCTCCAATAGTGCCACTCACTTGGGGGGGGCATTTACTTTCAAACCACCACATTACACTTCCTGCTGCCCCAAGGCTTACAGCTATATCATAATGAAAAATGAATTCATTCCAACTTCAAAAGTCCCCATAGTCTATAACAGTCTTAGCAATGTTTAAAAGTCCAAAGTTTGGGCTGGAGAGATGTCTCAGAGGTTAAGAGCTCTGACTGTTCTTCCAGATGTACTGAGTTCAAGTCCCACCAATCATATGATCGTTCACAACCATCTGTAATGAGATCTGGTGCCCTCTTCTGGTCTGCAGTCATACATGCAGGCGAGACACTGTATACATAATAAATAAATCTTAAAAGATCCAAAGTTCCAAGTCTCTTCTAAGATCTGAAATCTCCCATAAAATCAAAAATCAAATCACATGCCTCCAACATAAAATGGCACAGGATCAGGATATACATAACCATTCTGAAATGTAGGGAAGGGAGCATAGCTAGGAAATAGCAGACCAAAGCAAGACCAAAACCCAGCTGGGAAGACTCCAGACTCTGCATCTCCATGTCTGATGTCAAAACTCCAACTCCTTTCGACTTTGCTGAATGCAACACTTCTGTCTTTTAAACAATAACTTAGAAATAATTCCTACCTTTGGCCATTTTGTAGATGTCTTAAGAATCTCATTATCAATCATTTCAAATAATATAAAATAATCATAATAATTTTTTCCAACAATGGATATTGTGATTGGTGAATTGTATTAAAGTTGTCACGCCCAAAGATTGACATGAAATATCTCAGTGAGGGAAAGTGTGTTGCATCATACAAGTCCAGTGTTAATGACATTTGTAATATTTATTTTTGTTTTATGTGTATGAATGAGTGATTGACTTTATCTGTGTGCACCAGGTGTGTGTGTGTGTGCAATGCTTACAGAAAGGAGAAGACTGTATCAGATCATGTAGAACTGGATAGAGTCCTCTGAAAGAGCCAAAGTGCTCTTACCCACTGAGCCATCGCTCTGTCCTAAAAGTGTCCTTTAAAAGACTGTGGGACAAACACATAATGCACTTAACTTATAGGTTGATAATAGCTGTAAAGTAAATGATAACCATGCTACAGTCCCAGATCCATACAGGGAGTGCTCAGGCAGGGACACATGGATCTCCCTGGGCAGGAAGATTAGAACAGACTGCATGTGGACTGGGGTCAGGTGGGCTTGGGAACATGGATCAGAATCAGGGGGAGAGAATGGATTGCAAGGGCTATGGGGGACATAACTGCAATGGGGAGCATCAGGGAGCCAAGTGGTAGACTAGTGCAGGGGAAATTCCCTGGAATCTACTAGGGTGACCCCACTGAAGACTTCTAGTAACAGGGATGGGGAGACTTAACTGCCCATTCTGAAACTAGGCAAGGCTTTCAGGTGGTGGGATTGGAACATCATCCCAGGCCCAAAACCTTCAGCCTATAGTTTTTCCTGCCTGAGGGATGTTCTAGGTTAAAGATTGAAAAGAACTGTAGGAGTAGCTAACCAATGACTAATCCAATTTGAGACCCATGCAGATCAGATGGAGCCCACACCTGACTCTGCCTTGATGGCTAGGACCAGAGCTTGGATAGGTCAGAGACCTAGGAAAGAACCAAACACTACTGGCAAAAACAAAAACAAACAAACATTACTATAAAACAGAAAACACTAGTCAATGAACTTATTTCTAATGATATTCTGCTACCCTCATAGATCGATGCCAACCCCAACCATCAGAGAAGCTTCCTCCAGCAGCTGATGAGAAAAGATGCAGAGAACCACACCCAACTATTAGGCAGGAGTGAAGGAATCTGATGAAGAGGTAGAGGATTATAGGAGCCAGAGGCATTAAAGACCAGAAGTGCACGCCCCATAAAATTAACTAAGACACAAATAGGGGCTCACAGAAACTAAACCATGGAGCAGTCATGGAGCAAGGTTATTGCATATATACATTATGGTAACGTAGCATGGTGTTCTTGTAAGACTCCTAACAGTGGACACTTTTGCCTGATTTATGATCCTTTGCTCCTTACTGGTATCCCTGCCTAGCCTTAGTATGAGGGATTTTACCTAGTCTTATTTTTGTGAGTTATAGTATCGAGTTTGTTGATAGCTGTTGGGGGACGCTCTTTTCTGAAGGAAAATGGAGGACTACCTGGGAGAAGAGGGAGATGGTTGGGTATTGGGAGGAGTAGAGTGAAAGGAAACTCTGATCAGGATATAATGTATGAGAGAAGAATGAATAAAAAACAGTCTATTTATTTTTGAGAAAGGGTTTCCTGTAGCTAAAAGGGATCTCCAGATACCTGAGGCTGGTCTTTAACTTCTCATCTTTATGCCTCCCCCTTCAACGTCCTGTAGTTACAGTTGTATGTCACTGCATCTGTCTTCTCAATTCATTTGAGAAAAAGGAAAACAAAATTATTTTTCGTGTTTAACACCAAGTTTCTCAGATCATTGTCAAACACATGTCATCTTAGTAGAAAAGAAATCCTACTTAGGAAATTCATATTCAAAGCGACATAATTCACACTTTCCAAAGACAGTCTACCTGACTGTAATCAGATAATAAGATCCACCAAAGTTGCTGGATGTCACAATATCACTAACTACAACGAAATGTCAACTAACCTCTTACCCTGAGCATGGTATATGATGAAGAATCAAACATTTAGAAATTTTTATGTGTGGCATCATAACTACTCAATGATGAAAGTGATTTGTCTTTTTCATTCACATATAATTTGGTTTTGTCTGTAAAAGAGGTAAGTAAAATTGGGTATAAAGTGAGGTCCAGAAAGAGTAGTGGGGAAATCTGTGGCTTCCTCAAATATTTGTCTCTTGTACACAAAGCCCTGAGAAGATATATTTCAGAAGGAGACGTACAAATACAATTTTCATAAATACTTACTCACTTACTCTCTATAAAAGATTCTTCATTAAAGTAACAAGTCACTTTTATCTGTTCCCTACAAGGGAAAGGACAGGTCAAATCTAGTAACATGGCAAATTTTCATATTTGGCTTACGAAATCTATTTAATGTCTAAAAAATAATCACTATTTTGGGCAAATATAATGTATTTAATATTAAAATATTATATAATTAAAGTAGTCTTTAGTAATGTATTACTAATATTACAGTAACAGTGATGTGGTGTATATGAGTACACATTTGAATGCAAAGGCCAGCTGATTAAGATGTTGAAGAAACACTAATGTATTCAAGGAAATTTATATTGAAAATGGGAGTAAAAAAGAATAAGAACCATGCCTGTACATTCCTACTGTGATTTTATGAGATAATCCACCAAGAGCTATGAGAAATCTATTTCGAAATGTTTGCTCAGAATCTCTGAATCTCATTCACTCCTGAACCAGAGCACAAAGCAGGAAGTTATGTCTGGTGTTGTGAGTCAGATTCTACTCTAGAAGCTGCTGGTGACTCAGTGTTCTCCTGTTACCTGACAGCATGAAGCCACCATATACCTGTGGTCATTTCATGCTCAGTGGGTCTCATAGGGATGAGACAGCCATCTATTGTTCCAAATGTAACCTATTAAGTTACCACTAACAACTTTAACTGGTTATAGAGTAATATACTGACGAATTTTCCAGCATAAAAGTTTAGGAACATATACCTAAGTGGATGTTTTGTGATTGCCATTATTGAGATTCATGAAAATGGAAACTTTGTCTTCAAATGTCTTACTGAACAAACAAATGTCTTAAAGGTTTGACTTGATGATGACCCTTTGATTGAAGGAACGGGGAAATATACTTTCTCCTCTTTTGGGCAGGTCTGTAATTACATATGCACAGGTTTTCGTGATTCAAATTAGTAACAGCATTGTTCACAGATCATTAGGAAGAAAACCTAAAATCATCCAAGTGGTAATCAAAAATGGAAATATGATTCTATATTAATCCTATTGTAGCACACTTCTCAAAATAGATGATAAAATCAGAGTACCAATCTGGAGTCACTGCCAATTAATTGTGCTAATAATAATTTGGCCAAGATTACAGTGAGCTTTTGTTTCCTGATTTGTGAAACATAAACAATGATAGCTATGTTCCACTGTTGTTTAAGCGTTACAGAAGACAATTCATTCAAGATACTTTGTATAATGGGTTAATATTAACAATCATTTTTAATGTTATCACTAGCTCTAGAGTAATATAGACACCAATAAAAATTAGTGACAATTTTAGTGAATAATTTTAGTCAGCCTTCGAAAATTCTTAAAATAAGTTTAACCTCATCTTTAATGATCTTTTAAAATATCAAGAAATTGAAACTTAGTGTAAGTGCACCTACTTAAATTACATGTTACCATTGGCTATTTATTGTTTTTATCATTGATGTCATCTGATTTTTCATTCTAGCTACTTTAATATTAACTATGTGTATATATTAAAAAATAAGTAAGTTATTTACCAAAACAAATTCTGAGCATTATTTAAGTGCCATGACTTGCAGCTAACAGAAAACTTCAAGTATTTAGTCGGCTATAGCATCCTCCTCTACCACCCTCCAGTGCAATATTTTCAATGTGTATACTATTTACAATGTGAGAACATCACATTAGTTAGCACAGAAAAACTAACACCTATTTCTTTATACTCATTATATATTTATTCCTAGATTCTGAGCATTTAATTCTTTGCTTCTCAAAATATATTTGCCAATGTGATAATGTTGGTATACTCGAGGTAGAATCTTCTATTAACTGAACTTTCCAGCAACAGAAGACTGTTTCCCAACTAAAGTCATGGGAAGAAATAATAGTATTCATAGTAGGTGGGTTCCACTTTGTTACATGTAAGACACAGAACCTGAAACAGACAGTGAATGGTGGAGCAAAGGTAATTACTGCATGTAACTGGGAAGCAAAGAGAGAAAGAGAAGACATAATGTCTCTTTCAAAGGCGTGCACTGCCTATCTACTTCTCTGAACATAGCCAAACCAAATACCCTGCTCAACTGTAATTTCATCAATTGATTTCTCATAGATGTTGTTAGCAATATAATGAATTAATTACCTCCAACAGTCCTGCCAGTTAGGAACTAAACCCTCAGCACATGCAACTACAGAGAATACATCCTTCTAGAACTTGGTTGTTGTGTATTGAAAATGGAGGAAGGAGTCTCAGGAATACAGTTGTCCTCAAGAAGTTCATACAAACAAGAAAATCCTTCTCTATGACCCCAGCAAACTTGGTATGAGATAATTAAGATCTCTATTAGACTATGTGCATATGTAAGCTAATGGATCAGTGCTGTTCCAAGCTACATAAGGTTGTGAATATTTATTTCAGCAACAATAAACTAACACTATGTTCTTCTTCCCTGCCATTTCAGATAAATATAAATTCTATCTCTTTATATCTAGTGCCAGAAGTGCTTCCTTTAATATGTTCAAAACCAAAAGCTTGCCGGGCGTTGGTGGCACACTCCTTTAATCCCAGCACTCGGGAGGCAGAGGCAGGCAGATCTCTGTCAGTTCGAGGCCAGCCTGGTCTACAAAGTGAGTTCCAGGACAGCCTCCAAAGCTATAGAGAAACCCTGTGTCAAAACACCAAAAAAACCAAAACCAAACAAAACCAACAGCTCTGCTCACATTTCCTTTTCTTTTATTTAATTTTTATCACATTTACAAATATCCTGTGGTAGTCCAAGGTAGATGCAGGGAAGTCAAGCCTTAAAAAAGGGTGCCTCATAATAACATAGTTAGAATACACATGGGATATTTTTGTGAATGCTAAAAAAAAACCTAGGGTGTACTTGTTGGCATCACTTTCTATCTTAAATAAAAGATCAAAGAGATTTTACAATGTTTTGTTAACATCATTCAAGGAGATCTGGCTTCGTGAGCAGTAACAACTGACTTTTCTGGACATTCATGAAGAAATTCTGATATGAAGGAATCCAGTGGACCAAAGAGAAGAGATTCAATTTTGGCTCCAAGAAGGGATGAAAAATACTCTAAGGGTGAATATCTGCTGCTTGTCTATTTGATTGTTTTTATGATCGGCACAAAACACTCCTCTGGGTTGCCTATGAAAGAGTGTCTGGGAAGATTTACTTGTAAGTCTCAGACTGAATACAAAGTAGAAATGAGCTCAACACCAGCCTTGATCGATCTCTCTCTCTCTCTCCCTCTCTCTCCCCCTCCCCCTCTCCCTCCCTCCCTCCCTCCCTCCCTCCCTCCCTCCCTCCCTCCCTCTCTCTCTCTCTCTCTCTGCTGACAAAGGATGCCATGTGAAGAGCAGCCTCAGACTCCTCCGGGCAAGCATTTTCCATCCTGTCATGCTGAAATTTGGAGTCAGAATAATCCCTTCCTACCGTAAATTGTCATAGGAGCAGGTATTTTTGTCACAGCAATGCATGACTGATCTAATTAAAAAGAATTCATCAATAAAATATAATAAAGGGTGCTTAATCCCTGAAAGCATAGATGAAATTGAAAATATATTAATTCTTTTAATGTCACATAATTGACAAAGAAAGAAAGCAATCACTCTATTCTGGGTAGTACTTACCTGCACAATAGTAGTTTGCTATTTTAACCTTCTATAACTAACGTTTCAAAACATTAAACTGTATTTGTATATATGTGTGCATATCATAAAGAACATGTTAATATTATTTACAAGTTTCTAAAATATTGAAGAATGAGGAAAACCTCACTAAGAGAATAAATTTTTAAAGAAACAGTGTGTGTTTAATACCTAGGGAGATTGTGAAATGGGGAATACTGAGGTAAGATTACAGCATGCTTCTTGCTTTCCTCTAAAATCTAAAATGTGTATCTTAGCATAAAATATGTGAGTGTTTACAGTTACTCATAATTTTCACAGCTTTCTAGAATGGAAATATTTAAAATATATTGTGGAATTTGAAATTTGTATAATATAACCTGCAAATCTTAATTTTTAACAAATTAATATAGTTCAAGGCACAGTTATCCCTTTTAGAAAAGTTTTGAGATTTCACACAATGATTCACTGTAAAGTATAACTCACACAGCTAAATAGGAACACTTAAAATAGTGCGATATGCTTTGTTTCATATCTTGATGTAAATGAAATATTTTATGTGATAATCTATTTAAATATTTATTCTTTTAACTATAAATAATAAATATATCATCTCATAAAAATACATATGCTTTTTGCTATTCATAGGAGCAGGCAGCACATTCTATTTTCTAAATAATTTATTCTCCATTAATCAGAAAGAAATAAAGATAACCTCATAACCACTTCCTATCAAAAATAAACAGTACTTACATATACTTTGAAATATTCTTAATCAGTCTCAAGCAATAAATAGCTCAGAAACCAAATGCTATAATTTTATTTATTGTAACTTCTATTATGCAGTCAGATGGTTTTGATCATAAAGGTCTTATGTACTTTCATCTCCACAGAAAAAGAAAAAGAAAAGAAAACCTCCTTTGAAATCAAACAGACGTTGCAAAGGCACCAGTGAGTCCATTGTAAAAATATTACCACTCTGTCACTCTCACCCAAGAGATTTTTGTCAGTCACCAATCTGCTGTCACTATAGAATTACAGTCATGGTGCAGTATCAGTGCCTGCTGTGTCCTTTGGGAAACAAAGCTTTGCTGTTTGAACTTTATGATTTAGTCCCAAAGGCAGAAGAACAAAGCTTTGAAAAGCAAACTGCACACATGCTTCTTCTAAAATTCTAAAGAGGCATGATAGAATCGATTTACAATTTTTGGTGTATTATACATTACATTGAATATTAAATAAATTTATATGTCACATAATTAGAATTAGCTTCCTTTTGTGTTTGCCTCAGCTTATTACATTATTTCAGAAATTTCAAAAGCCATTGTTAGTTTTTAATATGCCTCCTTTTTCTTTATGGAGCAATTACCTGCATAGTGATTATGCAGAAAACATAGATAATCCTTTCCCTTCCTTCTGTTTGTAGAAACATAGTCCCAAAGCACATTTCTGTTTTTAATAGATTTATTTTATTTTTAGTTATCTAAATATATATGTGCATCTTTGTTTATGAACATGTGTGTGTGTGTGTGTGGAGGCATGTAGAGAGGGCAAAATAGGGTGTGAGAAGAGCTGATTTGGGTGCTGGGAACCAAACTCTGGTCCTCTGGAAGAGCAGAATTCCCTCTTAACCAATGAGCCATGTCTTAATTAGGGTTTCAGTTGCTGTGATGAACCACTTTGACCAAAAGCAACCAGGAATAGGTTTATTTCAGTTTACAGTGTGTAATCCATCATGCAAAGATGTCAGAGCATTAGTCTAAACAGGAGAAGTGATGCAGAGACCATGGAGGACTTGATGACTCTTTATGGATTATCCTACAGTCAGAACTACATGCCCCAGTACGACACAGCCCCATACTAAGCTGGCCCCTTCGACAATGATCATCAACCAAGAAATGCACCACAGCTTTGCTGACAGGCCAATCAGTGGACAGCATTCTCTCAATTGAAGTTCCTTCTTTCAAAATGACTCCTGCTTGCTTCAAATTGGCATTAATCTAGCCATCAAACCATCTATCCAGCCCTAAGAACATTTTAGGTCTGTGTGAATCAGATATTGTTCTCATAAAATATTTATGAAGAAAAGAGTTCATTTGTTTTCAGTTTTTCCCCCTAAAGCCCTATTAGAGTTTGAGTTGTCAAACATACGTTAAGATACTGTTTTCCCAGTAAATGTATTTTTGTTGTTTGTTTTTAGTTCCTATATATGTATTATCTTTTTGATGACT
Organism: Mesocricetus auratus; assembly: GCF_017639785.1. Taxonomy (NCBI): domain Eukaryota; kingdom Metazoa; phylum Chordata; class Mammalia; order Rodentia; family Cricetidae; genus Mesocricetus; species Mesocricetus auratus. Next base: position 3,762,512 of record NW_024429207.1, on the reverse strand, counting down.
AATATTGTTACCTTTCCTTGTGCATTTTACTGGATACATTTGTCTTGAATCCAGAGTGAATATCAATGGCTTTATTCTATAATATTTTCCAAAAATGTGGTTCAGTTGCTTGAAAATTAGTCCCATGTTGTGACTTGTAACCTGTGAAAGTACAGCCTTTATGTTAACCACCACATTGCGTTATCCAGAAAAAAACAGTGCAAAGTTGCTTTAGAACAGCTAGTTAATGAAATGTCCAGACAACACAATATTATGTTTTTATGGAACTGGTTTTAGAGTGAAGTGTCTCATGGTCCCTTTCTGGATGTACTGGCTCCCTGAAACATGCCACGATGATATTCACCTAAAATATAAAATTAAATTAGAACACCCAGAAGAAATTCCTCTGGTGATTTTGGAATGACAAGGGATTGAGTTCATGCATACAGTAACTCTTTTTCCTCTTAGTTTCAAAACAAGAAAACTATTGTGCAAATCGCATTGAAATGTTAATTGTTTGCTTACACTCCTGCACTTTAATAATTAGAGATATCAGGGATGGCAGGGATTTGTTCATTACTTTATAACGTAATAGGGGAGTTTTACTGATATTTTCTTTTATATTTCATGATGACTTGTCACTAGAATATAGGAGTGTTATAATTTATGGTGTGCAGTGTAGTGATAATCATCAAGCAGAGTGGCTACTGACAACTTGGAATGTGACGAGTAAAAAAAAAACATATCCATACCTCGCATAGTTTGAATGGAAAAAAACTTCATAAAATTTTAATATGGTGTTTGAGAAAGTCGCAATAAACATAAAAAGATCAGGAAATTGGTTTTCAGCACCGTCTGTAGGTTAAAATTAACCCCCCAAACTTTAAAGATTTTCTCTATTTGAGCTTGAGCCGTTTGTTCATAGAGTCTAACTAATATGGGGTTGAAATGATAATTTAAAAATAACTCCATGTCTGATGTTATTAAAACAGAAATTATTTGCTCCAGTTCACTACAGACAGTGGAGGGCCAATAAATTCTTGTGTATTCTAGACCATTGGGCACCTGTTCTTCCCAGGCTGTAAGAACAAGAGTGATAAACATACACCCTTCATTTCATAGCCCAGTAGTGAAGATCTGAATGTTGCATTGTTGAGTAGTATGCAGAAGTTGCACAAAACTTGCAGAATTACAATTCTGTGATTGATTAACAAGGGCTTCAATAAGGAATTAGAGCAGAAAAGCAGGGTTGTTTCAAGAATTTTCCTTATACTCCATATGTCCTCATTAAAGCCAGATATAAACTTAGATTAATTATTCATCCCCACCTACGATCCCACTGTAGAGTCCTTTAAATCCTTAGACTCCTTTCATATCCATCTATTAAGTGTCAACTTCCTATCCTGTGAGGTATGGATCAATATTATCTTGTTAGCAATTGCTTCCCAAGGAGTCAAGATTGTTTGCCTAGCAATATTTACCACAATTCAAGAATTCACCCACATTCTTACTAGAAAATTTCCCTTCTTGAGTTACATATGTATGTACAGGGACACAGCAAACAGAATAAGTTGTGGAGATGTCTGTGGCTGGTGCATCACTGATGTTTCAACATGTGTTTCCACAGAAGATACTGTGAACAAAGATCTATTGGATCCTAAATTAGCACACAAGTAATTAAGAGTTGTTCTTCGATTACACTGAATTGTAAATTGAATATTTTATTTAGAAGGAGGTTTACTTTAAAAAATATGCTCTTTCAAATGATATAATATGATTTATTTGAATCATTCTTAAATGGCTTATAATTCCAGGCGAAGAAAAATCTATAGAAGAGTTTACTTGGTGTCAAACTCCAATTAATCAAGATCTTATATGGAGATATTAACAGATAAACTATAATGATTTCAGGTACTGAGTTTTGCTTGCAGGATAGGAAAACATTCTAATATTTCTTTCAAATTGGTTCATTTTGAATCACTTCGCTTATGTCTATTGAGCTCATGATGAAGACGTTAATGGAGCTAACAGATTAAATCCAATTTTGCTACTTATCTATCTTAGACATATAAATACAATGTAATAAAGGATAATTCTTAACTGTATAATATCAGAACTTTCATATTAGCTTAACACTTACTATTATATTAGTCAATAACTAGTACAATCAAGACATAAAAATCCTATTAGTTCTTTCTAAAACCTTGAAAATTTATGATTTCAAATAAAAATATTACTTTGGTAATTAGCGAGGGTTAAGAAATTATTGTATTGCATCATAGTCTTGACTTAATATATATTGTTCCTAATATTTTGTATATTTGTAACATATCTTTTTCATGAAACTATATAATTGTATGCAAATAGCTTTATATGAAACAAACAAAATAGATCTTGATAAGGCAATATACTTATTATTTGAATCTATTACTTACAAATAGTATGAAGTAAAAATTGAAGAACACTTTGGTGAGAGGTTAATTGAAGTTTAAGGTAAATTTGGGGAACATTTTTTAAGAATGAGCCAGCAATTTAAGTTATCAAATAGAGCAATGAAATATATTTTCATATTAAAAATATGGTGAAATTATAGGAGAAATAATTATAGTTATTGACATTACATGTTCATTCATAATTTTTTCAGACGAAGAGGTAAGAAAATTTCCTTGAAGAGAATTTCTGTCAATACAGATGATTATGGGTTTCCCCATTTGGTTTGGCATAGAAATATGCTTCTTTATTTTGGGACATAGGATTAATCTCATATTAGCATGCTGTTTTCCTCTATTAACTCTTTAGAAGAGTCCACGGGGCTTAAAATAATCCTATGCCTAATGCCACCAGGCTGCTCCGCTTCCCTGTAAGAAAGTATTTTAAAGCAACAAAACATTTAAATAGTGATGAAGGTTGTCTCCAGACATAAACAATAGTAACATTCGCTCCCAAAGATTGTCTAAATATATTTCAAAAGAGTTAAGTGTTGGAGTATAAAACATTTAAATGGCTCTAAAAATGCAATCTGAAGAACAGAAAATCTAAAGAGCTGTTATTATATGGAAATGGCTACTGAAATATAATTGATGTATTTTTATCACAGTGCTATTATTGACATTTGGTAATCTAATAGCTATTTTACAGCCACTGAAAGGACAAGAATTCACCTAGTTAACTGTGAAAGCCATCGACAGTTAGGATGAAACACATATCTTTTTCTTTAGAGTTACTTATATTGTTTCAAACAACATTGAATTTAAGGTCAATACAATAAATTTTAAAACAAACGACTATACACATCAATATCTAATTAATGCTTAAAATGCCAAAATTACAGAGTTTCAGGCAACTTGCCTTACGTGGCTCCTCAGTTTGATTTTATTTTTGTAAGGTTTTGTAGTTCTGGGGATTCACCTTTTGACTGCATGTATGCTCACAAAATGCTCTATAGGAGCTACATTGACATCTTCTTTAGATTTTTATTTTCAAATGGGAGTGTGCTATGTAGTTCAAACTCAAGTGGACTTACTTGTAGCCTTCCTTCTGCCTTAGGCTCACAAAAACCTGAGATTATAGTTCTGTGCCACCTGGGCTAACAGGATTTATTTAAAAAATGCACAGGTTATTCACTGGCTTGATGGATTCTGACCACATAGATGAAAGTACCAAAGAAGAGATTGTCACACAGTAAAGCACTTTAACGTGGAACTATGAGAAACGATAGATGAAGTGATAATCTGCAGTGTTAAACTTTCGATTCATGGAAAGTCTTTTGGGTTAGAGGTTTTCAGAGTTTCCAAAAAAGTTTAAGGTTTGTTTTCTAATTAGGAGTGATAACAAAGGATGGAGGGAACATTCATCAGTCTATAGATTGGCAATTATCAAGCAGAACTGTTGCATTCCTCACAAAATGAATGTGAAATGTTTAACTCAAAAAATGTTAAAAAGAAACAGGCTAATCATGAATATCACATGCCATTCTATTAAAGATGATTATTAAGAGGCAGTTAAAAGAAGTATGTACAGGGCTTGGAGCATTAAAACAGTTTTAAATAATTTCTGTCCTCTCACAACTTCTAACTGCGTTCTGAATTGACTATTTCATGATCTTTCATATAAAGGTGTTAATGTTCCCTCAATAAGATTACACTGTGTCATAGAGATAATACAAAGAGCATTGTGCATTTTCATGGGAAAATAAAACAAGTTCAGGGCTTGTTTTTAATAAGAACCCTTAGGTTCACTCTAGTTGTACTATTTTAAGAATGTACAAAGTGGGCATGTTGCCTGCTGTGTTCTTTCACTAAGTGAATCCAGTCCACCCGAAAAAGTTTACTCTATCAGTGGGTTCAGTCTGATTTCTGCCATCTGTCTCCTTTCTTGCCAGTGTGCTTATGCTTTGGGATTTGAATTTACCTCCAGCCTCAGCCTTTTCAGATGCTGTGACCTGGAAACCAAGTGACAGGACCTGTTAAAAGTAGGTTTAGGTTAGCCAGAGAAATGGATGTCTTTCAGGTTTGAAATTTTACCAGGAAGCTCAAGAGAATTTGATGAAATTCTGAGACTTCTTCCTGACCAGTCTCTACTTCAAATACAACCCCAGGTCATCTACTTTCTAAACATACAACAGCTCTCAGAGTTTTAATGTTCTTGGATTTATACCTTTACTTATAATACCCTTATATTTAACTATGTAAGTAATCTGGGTTTAAAAATTAAAAATATGTTAGTTTCCATTCTACCTTGAATACTGTCTTCATAATTGTATAATCCCTGCACTAATTCCTATAGAAAATGATAAAAATAACACATATTAAAGTTATGTTTAAAAGATGATCACATAGATAAGTGCCACACAAACACACATGGACAGAAGTTGTCATACATATAGAAACATAGCAGGGATGTAAAATGAGTATGTTTTATGTAACCAGTTCTATTTTAGGTAAGGATATTTTCTTCTCACCAGGGCTTACATACTAAGTCTTCTAGAGTGAAATTTGAACATGTGTTGACACATGGGCAAAATATCTTTCCTCAAGTTAAATGGTTTCAAATCTCAGCCATCACATACCTATGATCACTGGAAGAATAATTGTGGATGACTTACACTTTCTACGACTGTTAAAGCTTTTACTTTCAAAAAGTTTTGAACCTAACAAATGTTAGTACCACTAAGAGGTAGAATTAAAATTGATTAAGATTTATGAAGATAACATCAAAACATTTCATGAAAGTGATTTATGTCCACTATATACCCCATTATGATCATAATAAAATTATTTCAGCAATGTAAAACTTGAAGAAAAGCATATCTAATTGAGGAAAAAATTATTTGAGGAGAAATACGTATATACATATGTCTAAAACAGACTATGCCAGTATAATTCCCTCTGGATTATGGCATATCTTTCTCCAGAATCACTACGAAAATCAATATAAGTTCATAGCAAACCCTCTCAAGGGAAGACAGAGCTTTGCAATTACAGTCTTGATATTTATCTTTCTATTAAAAGAAATTCAGTGCCTGATATCATGCCTGAAATGAAAAGCAGTAAATTGATTCAAAGTATGCTCATTGCACTATGTTTAATATATAATTCTATTTGAGGTCCATGTTACTCCTCAGAAAGCAAAGAATTTGAATCCTATAGTAAATTCTCTATAATCTCAACCTTCTTGCCATATTATCATCTCCCTAAAAGATAGATAAATTATTTTATGAAAGCTGCTGACTGCATAGTTTCCTTTTCCGTGTAATGTTTCCCATTGGCCCAGTCCACAGCCACAAGTGGCTTCTCATCTTTTATTTATGTCACAGACTGATAAAAAGTACATAAGAGTTATGAGTGAGGCACATTTACTCTTTTTTTTCAAGAGGGAAATTCCAATTGAAATGAAAGAAAAAAAAACGTGGTGTAAAGTCTCACAATGTTACACCTTGAGTACTTAAATATTTGTGAATATAATTGGATAAAATATTAGACATTGGACTTTTGTGACAGAATATACAGACACTTTATCATTTATTTCAGTGTATATGTTTATGGTATGTGTGTGGGGGTGTTTGTATATGAGGGCACACAAATTCAGCACTCATGACTTCATGTGAAAGTCCACAGCGTAACCTCAGCTGTCAATAATTCTCATGTTCCTTTTGAGGCAGATACTTTCTTGTTTGCTGATGGCTCTGCACACCAGTCTGGTTGGAACCCAAGCTTGCAGGGTTTTTCGTCACTTGGATGAGTTCTGTGATTATTACCCTGCACCATCTTATTGGCTTCTGTATCAGTCTCAGGAACTAGAACTCAAGTCACCAGACCTAAACAAACACTTGTAGCTTCTCAACACCCTCCTAGGCTGAATAAATATATTTTAGAGATCATAGAATTATGATCATAGTATAACTAAATCTACTTCATGGGCTATTCTGAGAATGATAAAGTATGTGTATTGATGAGAGTGGGGTTTTTTTTGTACCTACTTATAAACCCTTGGATCAGAATCTCTGAACACAGAGATAGAAATGTCAATTAGAAGTGCTTTAGTAAACCTAATACCAGTTCATTTCCAAAAAAATAGAGTAAAAGGAAAAAGACATCAGAAACAATTGATCTGTCATGGTTCTTGACACTGCGATCGCAGATCATGGGACACACGTTTAGAATCTCTCACCGCAGAACCAATGTCCTTCGTGATACAGTCCCTTGTCATTTCTTCCCCTTTCCTCAGTCTCAACTCAGCATAAACTATGCTTAACTATGGGTGAGTCTCCTTTCATAACCATGTGCTTGCATTACAGTTGTCTGACTTCTTTGTAGGACTAGAGGCTGATTAACCCAAACCAAAATGACAGCCACTAACCCCAATACCATCCCCAAATATACGAAGAATTTTCTCCACACTTACCCCAATAGTCAGGTAACCAGAATTATCATACAACTTTGTTTGAATGAACTCAATTCACATATTATACAATTTGTCCACCTACAGCGACTTGCAGCATAATGGCAGATGATTTTAATGCCCCAGAAAAAAATCCATATATTGGCACTCCTCTGGGGCTCTATCACTCACCCTCTTGCTCAAGCACTAGACTATCTCTAAAGCACTTCCTCCTTTGCCTTTTCTGGACAAGGTGTAAATATCAGTGGCACAAGGTTCACCAAAGCACTAGTGGCTATACTTTATTTATATCCATGCATCTTAAGGAGACTCACTGGGTTTCCAGTTTCTGGCACTATGCCTGGTGTATGAGGAACAATCAATAAATATTGGACTAATTAATAAATACCATTTTTGGCTCCTTTTCACACTAAGAGAGGCCAAGCTTATATATGTTATCATGAATAAACGAAAAGGCTTAACTCACCAAACTGAGAGTGATGAGTTAAGAGGGAATGGATGGAGTCTGAAAAACCAAGAAACTGGAATTAAATACCATCCATAGGTACACCAACCAGTCAATAAGTCATCATTGTTGAGAGCAGCAAATCATGAGATTTCCTCTATGATGTATAATAACTGCTATTACTACATCTCTGAAAAAACACACTCTGGTTTTCCTGTGTCCCATCTTCCTTCGGTAACTCTCACTACCACTACGATGGCAATTTCCAATTGTTGACTTGAAATTGAATTACCTAGGGAAGGAGTCTCAATGTGGGCCCATCTTCCTCAGACAGACCTGTGGGTATGTTTGTAAGGAGTTATCAGCATTTCAAACTGATGTAGGAAGATCCGACCTAGAAATAGTTAATGTAATCTTCATGTTACGTTATAAAGAAATATAGCTGAGAGCCAGAATGGTTGCCTTGATTTCCCTGTGTTTTTGACGGTGGATGCAATGTGACCCCCATCTCAAGTTGTTGTCACTGTTGTTTCCCCAAAGTGATAAGCTAGGACCTTGTATTTTGTGTTTTTTGAGCTAAAATAGAGCATTTCTACCCTTAGTTGCTTGTTGTTAGAGTATTTTGTCCAGCCACAGACACCAATGTTCCATGGTTCCTGTGCAAACAAGTGGCCTATGACAGTGTTCATCCTAGGAATTTTAAGTTGTAAAGAAATATTCAGTTCCATTGGTCTTATGTAATTTTTATTTCATAAAATCTACTTATATCACAGTAATGTAATTTTGAGCACATTATTGAATAGAATTGCAAAAATTTTAGGCAAAATGTTGGCATTTTTAATAAAGAAAGAGGAGGTAGGATATATTCATGAACAGTTTTTTCAAGAAACATGCAAAAGGAAACAATTCATTCATCCAAAATATCACAAGAGGTATGTGAAAAATATATTTTTACTTTGCAATTTATCATGCCAAGATTTCCATTCCACTAAATAAAATTCTAAGGCATGCAAAATGCTGTACATTCTATTGCTGGCTAGGATACAATTTATGATAATATTACTTATTCCTAGACATTTAGGTTATTTCCTATCTTATCTTGGTTATAATAACCAATATAAAATAATTATGTATTTTATCTCTCAGCAATTAGTTGCTATCTCATGAAGATACATTGTAATAGGAAAAATTTAAAAATTAAATCTTATATTCTGGTATTTAACAATGTGCCTAAAGCAATTGGAAGACAGATGTGTCTAACAGTAAAACAAGTGTTTTGTCATTGTATTACTAGTGATGCTTGCACAACAACTGAATGGATCTAAATGGATTCTAGAACTTTGGTCATCATTTGCTTGTCTCCGTCACTGACCTGTATCCTGCCACAATTCATAAGACATCCTACATCCTTTCTTTGATTGCTTTAACTTTCTTTTTTATTTATTCTTTGTGTCTTTCACATCATGCATTTTGATCCCAATCATTTCCCTGTCCCTTTGTCTCTTCATATCAACCCTCCGTCAGCAAGGCTGTGGAGCTCTGAATGCAGATTTTACAGAGGGACTAGTTTCTACCCATAAAAGTAGAAATAGAATAATTTGACTTTATTATATTCATTATCCAAAACATTTTTGAAAATGTATATTTTGACTCTTCTATTAAAATTTTATTTCTTCTTCAAATACTAATGTTGGACAAGTATAGTGTGCTAGCAATACACAGGATTATATATTTCAGTTTTGAAATCATATCTGTTTCTTTATAAGGAACTCCATCTTGGTTTGTTCTAGTGTTTACATTGACTTTAGAACTTTGTTACCATAAACAAATATTGCATGAATATATTCTTTCCTTTATCATCATATTTCAGAAAACAGGTCATGAGCGGTGATCTTTTAGTTTACAGGGCACAACTTCTCTTTAATGCTACCAAACATGTATAATTTGCTTCCCGCTTTTTTCCCCACAGGCATTTAAAATCACTTGCAAATTAAAAATGCCAATAAGGAAGTATATGTGACTTATCGAGTTGACAGATTAATATTTATATAATTACTGTCTTCATGTATCACTTTTCTGTCTAGCAACAAAAATATGGGTCTTAATAATTGGAGGAACAATAAATCACATTACCATTTCTAGCTCTTTGTATTTTCGTATATTTCTTAATAAGACAATTGTTCTTTATATGCATAGCTCAAAGACAGTTTCTGGATTAAATTCACATTCTGTTATTTCTTTTAATTAATTAATCAACACATAAATATATAAGTATATATGTTCTTAGTATACATGCATCTATAATATATACAACTATTTCTTTATTGATTTTATGTTGGTCTGGATATATATATATTATATATATATAATAAAATTTGTATATATTTGTGAGTTGAATTTACACATACATACTCCTGGAAAGAGCTTTTATATAAAGGGTGCAGGTGGTAGGTAAAACTCAGGTCCACACACTGTATTTTCAGGCCCCGTTATTTTCTAAATAGTTTGCTGTGTGTTTTAATTTCTTTATTTGTTTTGTTTATGCCTATATGTGTTTATATTATTTGTAATCCACATGATAGGCTGTTACTAATGTTTCACATTTCAATGACTATTATTTGTGTTTGTGCATGTGTACGTATATATATATATATATATATGACATTATATATAGGATGATTTTCATGAAGCTTGTGTTGGTTAGCTTGTGCATCAAAAATTTTAAAACTTGTGTACCTAATGATAGTATTAATTCTATCAATAAAGTTATCCTTATCACATTTTATTCATTATTAATTAAATTATTATTAACAAGATAGACTATGATAAACACAAATACTCCTGAGTCATCTCTTTTTCCTTTTTTTTTAGTAATTCTCTACTCATTTTGCTCTGTCATTTTCATATTTTAATTCGATAATGTAAGAAAATGAAATACTTTTAGGATTTAAGGAAAAATTTTTGGACTGTGATAATTCATCCTCAACTTCCCAATGCCTTTAGAGCAAAATATAGTCATTTAAAAAAATACACATTTGGGATATCTTTTGAGTATATATATTTCACAATAAAATTTTTATTTAAATCTGCATAACTCAGTGCTAATGAAAGACTGTTTGAATTCATACTTGTTATCCTTCCAAACATTAAATAATTATAAGAATTTATTTACATTTATTTTTCATGTCAATTTCTAATATTATTTTGCAAAAAGTAAACCTACCTAATTAGAATGTATATAAATCTACTCAACTCAATATATTATAAATTCATACACACACATATAATATATATGTATATATATACATATATATAACAGTAACTATACCTATTATGTCTAATTCCCTTGTATAGTGAAGCAATGAGAAATGAATGAAACTATTACAGACAGGGAGTAGGAACTTCATATGGAAAAATATGCCCAGTCACAATGTCCTATAGGACTGATTTACATGAAATGTATGCCAAGTGCCTGTTATGTGCTTGGGTCTATGATCTGGGCAGTGGCAAGAGAGAACCATTCCATGTATAATAAAATATTTTTCAGTAGGAAGCAATTTTCTTTTCAAGAAAAATAATACAAAAGTTTTTTGAAATTCTAAATTATATTCTAAGAAAACAAACAGCATATTCAAATTTATAAAGTTATCAACTGCTGAAGAAAGGTTTATCTTAGTTGTATTTTAGCTTTGAGCCTCTACTTTCTCTATTTGATGGTCATGAAAGATTGCAGGAAAGAACTCTGTCACATCAGAAGCAACTGAAGGAAATCTGTGCTTTAGGCATCACAGCCTCAAAAATTCCCAGTGGAATTGACATTAGTTCAACTTGACCATCAGAACAATATTATTGTCCTTGTTATATTACAGATCATACTCTCCAGACTTCAATTGCTTTGTGGTTCCTCCTGTCTATAAGTTGTTTAATTGATTTCATTTTCTGATTCAGTTTCTCTGTTACCTCCGAAGTCTGGAAAAGACTGCAATCACCTAGTCAGTGTGCTTCTATTTTGTGTTGGTTACGAGGCAATTTCTGGGAGTTATCCAGTTTCAGTGGTGTATTCAAAATTTATGATTTGTGTTCCACCAAGGTGAAACGTTTCCACTGTTGAGGACTAAATAGTGACTCCAAACATGTCCTTGAATCCTGACCTCCAGTGCCTAGGAATGTGACTTAATTATTTTGCAGATGCAAATAAGTTAAAGATTCTGAGATGAGCTCATCTTGAATTTAGAATGAACACAAACTCCTCTGACCTGTGATTTAATAAATGTAAAGGGAGAGAGGTTTAACAGAAGCTTGCAAATCAAATGAAATACAGAAGTGAAGGGTAAACGTAAAAGAAAGAAGAAACTGAAGTTACACAGGTACAAGGCATATAACATAGATTTTAGGTAGGAGAGTGTCATGGAAATGACCATCTTGGAATTTCCATAAAGAACCAATCTGCCCATACTCTATGTTGAATTCCTGGCTTTCAATGTTGCAAGCGAATACATCCCTGATCTTTTAAGGCATCCAGTTTATGTAATTTTGTTATGGTTGCACTAAGAATCTAATAAGGCCACAATTCCTGTCACCCCTTGTTTTTCAGTGTTTTGATCTCCATCAAAGCAGTCACTGTTCCCTCCACATCTCTCAAAGATGCAATATAGAATTTCTTGTGATTAACTTCCCAATTAACTGAAACAAGGAAGTGAAGTTGGAGCACCTGAGGAAAACGTCAAAATTATATAAATGTTAGGTGCCAGGAAAACGTCTTTGCCTTTTACAATTAAGTTGACTGGCAGGGTCTACAGCAAGGCTGCCTCACTCTTGAATGGCTTTGAAGCAACAGAAAACAAAGGAGTCAGAATGACCATTTGTGAGGGAGCCTTCTGCTAATCAAACAAAGCTGGAGAGAGAGGACAAGCAGCCTCATGGGACTGAGGAGTGCCAAAATGCCTCTTGTAATAGTGTGATATGACACACACAATGCTATCTAAATAAAGGTGTGTATGCATTAGAAAAGACTACAATTTAAAGACTTATATCTTCTTTGTTTGTACCAAGTAGCATAGTTATTTTGAATGACCTTTTCTTATGTTCTATTTTACAAAGTTCTAACATCCCTTTCAATCTGTATAAATGCCATATGTAAAATCTCTCTCTGACACTGATATTGTATTTAACTTGCACCCAAAATCCTAATTCTGTAAATGATATCTCATGCTGAAAACCCTATAACTATTCCTATGATCATGTTCACATCAGGATTTACTAAAATAATAACTACCATAAGGACAGAATGTTGTGGATGAAATGCCAGGGGTCAAGTTAAGTCTCAGTGAATGGCACTATGATTGGTGACCTTATCACTGAAGGTTACATAGAGGATGATCAAAAGGACAAGTAAGAGACTATGACCAGTCTTTAAGCAGAGTTGAGCAAAGTGTGAACTTCTGGGAAATGAAGCTAAGATATTGAAATTTGAAAAAGAAATGTAACTTTGGAAGATCAGGTTTGTTCAGCTCTGTGGTATAAGAACACAGAATGAGAAAATATTATGGCTTGAACATTTAAAATTATCAGGTAGCAACTAATAATAATTGTGTTATTTTTCTTTAAGTATGGTAAATTATAACAGATAGGAGATGCAAAGAATGATCCTGTATTTAAGACAGAATCTAAGTAAAAAGAACAGCAGACAATATAAAAATTAAGGATTTGTCATAATTGCCTAGGATCCTGAAGGATCCTAGTGAACCCTTACCTGAAGCTTCTACTGTGTGCACTGAGAACTTTACATAACTTGCTGATGCTATAAAAGAATAGCAGACACGGCAGTTGGTAGGGATTGTGATAGTGAAAGTTTGTCTTGAATTTTCTTGTTCACATTGGGGTGTTCAACAACGAATTTAACCATGCATGTTTAAAAAGCTAGCAAAGAAACAAAGCCTTCTGGAAGACAAATCATTCCCTTGTGGGCTGAAAAGAAGAGAAGCAAGGTCTGCAGGAGAAAAAAGAAAACACTCATCTTGAAAATCTCTCCATCTATAATGAGACTCAAGAAGACATAGAAGAAGTTAGAACTGAGGCTGCAGAAATGGCAAATTTAACCTGTAAATTTATTCCATCTGTAGAGAAATATTGAGGTATAAAGAAAATATATTGTCTGAGAGTGAATATATTTTAAAATTCAGCCAATAGGAGCGGTTCAGATATGCAGAACCCATATAGACGCTGGGTACGATGGCACATTAAAACACAGCGCTGGTGAGCCATCCTTAGGTGGCGACCCAGGAGTTATGGCTAGTCTGATTAGCTGTAACAGTGACTCCCGGTTCACAAAGAGATGCAATGTCAAAATCTAAGTCATGACGTGAAAACAGACACTTACATAATCCCATGCACATACACACATAGTGCATAACATAAGCACGTGCAAGCAGGCAGGCACTAATTAAAATAATGCATTGTCTCTCCTTCAAATACATTTAAATTACACGTACTATATATTTACTGGCAACAATAAAGTTTGATCAAAATCTTTACTTCTTCATGAATAAACTGCATATTTGTACATACACAGAAACATTATAAGCCAATTATTTCCACAGCAATAGATATCATACAGTAGTGAAATAGTTACCTATATTCTTGAGAAAATTTGTGACTATCACATTCTTTGCCCAAAAAAGTCTAAAAGAATGTTAGTTTGCACAGCAGTACAAATAAATGGCTTCAGTACAAATGCATGGTTTAAGCCTTAAGAATTATGAAAATACAGCTTTGTGGCATCTATCATAAGTCTCATGGTGCTAATCGTGTAATATAAAATTTTGTGTACTATTATATACTACTATATTTTTTAATTCCAGAACAGAAGTACCAAGGATAAATGATGTGGGATAACAATATCTTGTAAGCATTGTTAAATATCACTTGTTTTCTAGACGAATAATTTAGAAATAAGAAAATATAAATAACAGATATAAAAACCACACAAGCTTTGAGTAAAAGTCAGGTCCCATATTATAATAGAATTTTTATTAGGGTAAAATATAAAAGTTGTCTTCTTCAGGCAATGACTAGTTTAAGAGTTAACTATGTTAATATAAGGTTTCTGTTTCTGTCAACATTATTTTCTTAAATAATTTTATTATTAACCAGTTGTGAAATTGCATAAAATTGCAAAATACCCTCTCCTGTGGTGTTTTTGCATTTTATGATCTATACTAAAGAAATACTTTGAATATCCAAAGTATTGAATCAAATTTAAAATGCATTTAATTTCTTATCTCACGAGTCAGTTACTTTAAAGATCTTAAGTGGAGAGTTTTAAAAATATGATCTGCTATGTCCATACAGTGACAAAACAACCAGCCATGAAAATGATGCTTTGAAAAATACATTTAATGACAGGAGATTTTGACATGTAGATGTTTTTGCAAAAGGTCATAGTAAATTCAGGGATATAAAAAATAAATGTCCAATTCATCTTATTTTATTCTTCTGTGCTTTATTATATTTTGTGCTTCTGTTTTGTGTATTATTATTCTTATGAACTATTTCAAGAAACAGTGAGTAGGCACTTCATTGCCGATCTTGACAATGACAATTGATCCCTAGATCCCACAGAGTATAAGAAAAGAATTTTGTCCCCGTTTTTGTCGTCTGATATGCACAACTAATATCTGGGCAAATGCCTCCACCTGCCAAACCCTTTACAAACATAAACCAATTATGTTTAAAAGTTTTAAAATGAACCATTTCAGACTTCAAAGTTGGGAATTTAGAAACTGTAACTGTATCATATAGATAATTAAATAATGAATAGTGATTTTAATGAATTGAATATGTCCTAAAAATTCTTAAATAATAGGTAGATGATGAGAGATAGACAGACAGACAGGTAGAACAATTATTTATGGATAGATTCATGATACATAGAAGAATGTAACTTTACTGAATACTTTGTCACAGCAGGGTTTATAACAGTATTTTTTCCATTTAGGTTGCATGGGACCTTTCCTCAGTTGTTGCTGATGGAAACTCTTTTTTTATGGAAACTCTTGATAATTACTATTTAGTAACTTTGATCCTGTGGGCTTAGTTTACAAATGTGTCCCTGCAATGATAATTGGATCTGGGATTGATAGTTTTCATAGCAGCAACACACACACAGGATTGTTCAATATATCTGTGTATGAATTTGAAATAAAAAATTAACAATCCAGAGCCTGGATTTTGCTGGAAAACTCAAATAAAAATGGTTCTTGAAGTTTGTAGAAATATTACTTCCAGCACACCTTGTGACTAGTCAATACAAAATCTTACTTTAGTATGCACTGCTAATGTTACCAACTTCTTATACCTACAACATCAAGATTAGAACACAAGCACTCCATTTTCTTCCCTGGTGGGTACCACTTTTTAGGAGTGTTACCAAACTTTTCTTTTGGATTCTGATTTGGCTTGTTTGTATCTTACGTGCTTTTTGAAACATTCAACTCTAAAACATTGTTAACAGTGTGAGTGTGAATAGGCTGCTTCTTTGGGAGTCTATTTTGTTCTTTTTGGAGATGTTATTTTTTTCTAGCTATGTCTCCTAATAAAAAAGCCTTGTAATCCATTATCTCTTGATCTTTTTCTGCTTTTTACATCTTGAGAATTTTGAGTTGTCTTCCTATTACTTTACACTGAAAGCACATTATGTAACGAAAGAATTTATACTTTATTAATATTTTTAAATGTTTTCTGACAGTTCTCAGCAAAAATATTTTCAAATATCATTGCCAACATATTATTAAATAGGAGTTGTGAAATTTTTTGAAATAGGTTGTGTTTATCCTTCAGTTAAGTACTACAGTATTAATCACAAATTAATTTTAAAAAGAACTATATAAAATGAGATGACCATTCTCTATTTTAAATAAAGCATTCATTCAAACATGAAAATACAAGCTTAATGTAAGAAGCACTGTCAAAGATTTACTTTAGTGAATTTAATATACAACAGTTTTGTATACATTTCATACTAAACCTGATGGAAGATGCTGTTGGTTCTTTGACCTTTATTTTTTCTATCAAGAGCAGGCTCAATATTTTATCTCACCTCTGTTCTTGGTACATTTAAATTATTACTTAAATATGTGAAAACAGTTCAAATTTTAAAATAGGAAAAATTGAAAACGTTTTTTCTAAAAATTGCTAGCTGAAGTGCATATTTAGAAACACACTTGCAAATAACTATTATTAGTAGGAGAGTAATTTAAAAGACAAAATTGAAAAATCAATGAGAAATCTGAAAATGTAATCTTATTATTGAAATTATTTTTGCTTCCATTTTATTCTACTTTTCCTTCCAAATCTATGCTAACATTTCTTGAGACTGGGCCCTCACATTTATTCCCTAGAAAGCTATTGTTTTCAGGCATGGAAGACAAAAATTTAAGTTTTGGTTTCTTCTTTACAATTTACTTTGGCTATTTTTAAGGATAAAATCATGGGAACAACAGCTTTGATTTAAATAGTACTAATATATTTCCTGCATACACAGATTAAAACATATCACTGACAAATGCTTATATAAAGCTAATGAACTTTCAAAGTTAATGTTGGAGTTGGCAGTAGATTTCAAGCAATGAGTAGCTAACTTGAGTGGAAATGATGACTCTGTTTTTGTGAGAAAAAAATAAAGTTTAAAGTACTGTAAAGAGAGGGCACATTCTTAAGTAAGGCTTCTTGTTAATTGCATATGTAAAGATTTTATTCAAATAATTTTAGAAAATATGCAATAAGAACAGGGATTCACCCATAAAATGAAGTAGGTAATAAAGAATAGCACAGAATTTTACTTGAATTTAACAAGTTAAACAATTGCATTTCAAAAAATGTGTGGTGGGAGGCATGATAAATGACTTTCTACACATAAACAGATTTAAGACCTATATTTTAGGAAAAGTCTATAATCTAAATAATATATGCAGAAAAAACATTTATATTCTGAAATCCATTGTATGAGAATAACAGCCAAGAAGGGATGATATCTAAGCTTATTCAGTATTATCTTAAAGGCACCTATTACTAAAAGAATCACTAAGTATCACATAAAACTAAAATAAATAAACCTCTAATATAATAAGAAAAATGTTCACCATCACAAAATCAATATTCTATGTTTGTTGCCGGTTTAAATTTTCTTTAATTATTTTATCCTAAATAAAAATAACACTGTATTGATTTTAGTTATTTGATGACAGGAAGGAATAATGAGAAGAGATTACTTTTATTTCAATGGCACTGGATCAGACATTTACAATTTATTTAATTATTATTGAGAGTTCAGAAATAGACTTATGTAGGGATGGAAAACCTGTTATCATGGTTGTTTCCCTCACTGTTTCTTCTTAAATTTTTGATGCCTGTTCAACATGTCATAATTACACTCAGATCATTCAGTTCTATTAGAAACGCATGGAGAGCAATAGAGAATAATTAAACCCATGCACAAACCAAATTGATCATTTGTAGTTTTTAAATTTGCTGAAAACTTTTTATTTTATATAATCACATAATTAAAATCATCATCCAAATAGAATTAATTTATAAACATTAAATCAAGTTTTACACAGACTTAAGAGAGGCTAGTTATTCACTTATTGCTGATGATTTCATCATATGACTGCTGACATATTCCTTTTGAGTAGATAATAGCATCCATCTTTTTCTAGTGAGCACACCTTGAAGAATGAATTGAGCTATTCAGAAACTTTCATACAATGCATTTACAAATGGATATTTATGACAAATATTAAGTGATTATTGTTTCCAGATGGATAAAAACAGTGTAAGAGAAATATATTAAGAAAATGTGGATATGAAGCAGATAGAATATAAACGGGAAGTGAAGGGTCCTACCTTCATTTCCTCATCCTTATATAGTCCAGATTGACAGATGTTACATTGTGATTTTGCATGTTAGTTGTCATGACTCTTTTGGGGCTGTATGAAACCAAAACAGTAATTTTAAACATATTTTATTTTGTATAGTCATGTTACAAGTCTAACATCGGTGATGTGATCATATTGATCAGCAATTGCTATGAAATCCTGGCTCAAGAGCCAGAAGGAATCATTTCTAAGCAAGAAAGCCAACCGTGATTATAGTGTGATTCAGATCCATGACAAAAATCATTTAGCAAAATAGTAAGAGTTAGGGGAAGCAAGTCATCTGGAGGTTTCAAACCTCATCATTTAATCTTCCAATGTTCCATAGGGTTTCTTGACTTTAGATGCAATGCAAAGTCCTGAGAACTGGTTACACTATCCACGACCATTAAAATACTTAATGATAGAAATTAATGTTCATGTTTTGAGGCTTTCTTAGTGCAATCAAAATCATTTTCTAAAAAATGTGAAAATATCTAAGTACTAGCAGGCTACTGTTTCCTTTCTTCTTGTATTTTTTTTCTTTTAAGTATGCCTCTCTATGCATTTGGAATCAAATTCCTAAAAGGAATTACTGTAAATCCATAGTTGTTATAATAGTTCAGAACTGGAATTCTGATAATTACTTTTTCACTAATTTGATATTATTTTTTGATATTAAGAGTTTCTCCATTAATGAATTTTAAATAATGGTCCTGCAAATACAGAAGGTAGATTTACCTTGCTATTTAAAAAGTTTCCTTTTTCCCCAATTGTTTTGTCTCTCAATTACATTGTGAATGAGTCATATAATAAGTTGATTACAGACAATATCAGAAGTTTCATTTGTATTGAAAGACAGGACATCAGATTTGTATCTATTGATAAATACCCTCAAATGTACAGGTAGAACTACATAATCACTCACACATAAAATCCTTGAGGATACGGGGACTTGAAAGAGAATTTTGGAAAGATCAGAAAAATATAATTTATCATAATGTATCATATACGTCAAAATGAACTTTTATTATAAAACTGTAGATGCATATGCAAGCATAAATATTTGCAAATAAGATAATCACATTAACACACAAATCTATGTGTACATACATATATTTTTAGGTAAAATTAAGCTACATTCTTATAAGACTTCTACATGAGAAAATATGAGTTGTAATATTTACTTAAACTGAAAAGTGTCTTTGACAATTATATGATGAGATTTAAGATTTTAAGTATACCAATGCTAAAATTTGAAGATATCATATGAAGTAAATATTGGTTTCTCCTTCATTTTTGCTAAAATTCCTATTCCAAGAAACAGTAGTAATTTGTAATTACTGCTTATATCTAAAGTAATGTTTATTTTGATGTCACAGTGTTTTCCTTATCCTTATATACATTTCTGAAATACTTTTACAAAATAATAGGATATGCATGTCTTTGAAATATTCACATTTCATATTTATGTGCATTTTCTTACATTAAAAAATGTAAATGAAAGCCATGTCCAGTAAGAATTTATACCACAGACAAATCCAACAGGGAGATGATGAGACAGAAATTAAAGAAAATGATTTCAACATTTGCTTCATCTTCACTGACTGATAAAAGCTGTTTTATCTCTTAGAGGAAAATATAATGGAGAGAATCTAGAAATCATTGATTCTCACAATCTTTCAATCTCCCTATATGTTTATAAAGAAATTAATTCAGCTTAAACCTTTTTAAGTGTAAGGTCAATAGCTACATTTTATGGTGGTTGAAGAAATTTACTTAATATGACTAAGTTAGGCTAAAGCTGTGGAAAATTGGAATGACAATATAAATAATGCCTAATATGAATTAAAATGAATTCAAAAGTGACACTTGGTGAGTCTGCAGGACAAACTATCATCCCCATGGTTGCTTTCATTTTAGAAAGTGTTTAACAGATGTCCATGTATGATTTGTTGTTGAACTTTTCAAACAGAATTTAAAAATCAATAATTATGCTATTTCCCAAAAATTTTCAGTGGAACTCAGTGTTACTGTAAGTGTCCCAGTACAAAGCAACTACGTATGCACATTATGTATTATATGAGTTTATCCACCCATGTATAGAATACGTGCATTCAGTAATATACTACCTCTCACGGAAACTTGAAGTTAACTTCTGCAGTGTTACAACTTTAATTTATGAAGAACGTACTAAGAAATGACTGCTCAAATACTTTTGAAATGTCATCTAACCACACAATGAGTGTGATATCAACTTTATCAAAATTCCATTAACAGTGAAGGTGAAGATAAACACAAGTGTATCCTGTTTCCTTAGAAGATAAGCATGATAACAGTAGCAATTATATATAGGGCCATTTTAACCCAATTGACTAAATGAGGATTGTATTACTAGATGACTTTAAAATTTCCAGCAAGAGTGAACACATTTATGTAATTAAATAGGTTTAGTAATTATCAGAAATTAAACTTCCAGCACCTTTCTCTGAAGTCTCTACGATCTTTGCTGTGTGAGACACATAAACTTGAGACAGTTTGTTTAAAAATATCTATAATCATTTTACCTGTGTGGTGCGAGCCAGGATAAAATTAGATTCTTCATGAAGCTAGACACATTATTAACTGAATTACAAGCCCTCATGATAGTGTGTGAATCTACCAGAAATAAAGTTTCAAAAATGCACAGTTAGGGGCTGTTCAACTATCTGATGACTTAGAACACATTCACATTCATTCTAAGACACACGCGTACGATGGAAAGCACATTTAGTTCAAATGATAGCTAATTTTCCAAGGGTGTCTTTCCTATATCTGTATTCTTTAAAATATTGTATATAAATCTGTAAATCTTCATCACTAAATTATGATACTAAAATATGACTTAATTTGTATTGTTCAGACTATTTAGAAATGATGCTGTACTACATTGTAATATACAGGGAAGCTTGCCAGCTGTAAAAGTACTTATTGTGGTGGAATTCAATAACAACAAAGTGCAGCACTGACTACAATGGCCCTTGTCACAATTTAAACCTTTTCTGCTCCATCTGTAAAATGGGCAATGCATTTATCTCTCAACTGTGCAATTATTGCTTAGATGCTTCACTTGGAATAAAGTTTTTAAATATACATAGGACAGCAGATACCATTCAAAATTATTTTTTCTAACATAAATGTCACAAAAGCACTAATGAGTTACTAGGTATAGATACACTTGATTTCTTATTTGAAGATTTTTCTGTTCTAAATTTTATATAGATGCTTATATAAATATTTCATAAAATGCAATTTTATATACTTGCAGAGAAAGAGTAACATTAATTCTACAAAACCACTTCAAAGTTCAGTTAACTTTTGTTCAAATATTTTAGGCAATAACTATGCATCCCTCTAAGTTTACAGAGTGAACAAATGAAGTTGTGTTCAACCTGATAATGTTTACTTACTTTCAGATGCAAGTTTACACACACAGAGAGAGAGAGAGAGAGAGAGAGAGAGAGAGAGAGAGAGAGAGAGAGAGAGAGAGACTTTAAAACTGTGGTACATTGATTTTACTCATGTCCTGACAATAAAAATATCCTGTTTTTAATGTTGCTCTCATTCACCATAATCTATCACCAAGGACATAGCTGATAGCTTTATACAAATACTTTAATGTTCAAAAGAAACTCTTTAGAAATGTTCATGAAAGTTAAAAAGAACTTACAGAGCTGAAAATTTGAGAGTTTTACTTTTAGTTGTAGTTCAGTTCATTTTCAAGATAACAGAAAACCCAGTGTTGCTGATAAAGCAAACTCCGTACATATTTTGTTTCCCCAACAACGTGATTAAATCGGGATAAAGGAGCCTTGGATTTGTTCTAGTACCGTTTTCCACTGCTCCATCTGCTGGATGTGACTGCATTTCCTGCAGCAAGTGGAGACCCCTCAAACTAACGTGAATTAATTCAGCAGGTGGCTTCAAAAGGCTCAAGAATGTTGCTTGTGAAACTTATAATGACTTTTATATTCGTTTTTTTAAATAAGAGTTACTATTTTACTGTAAGGGAAGGAGGAAAGCAGACGATTATCTGAGGGAAGGTATAATTCCTAGTGGCGAAGTAGTAAAAACAAGATATAGGCTACTCGGCAGGTTTGAACATTGTTCCCACTATAGTGTTTTAATTGATATTGATGTGACAGGTCCTAAAGTCTTCCTCCTAACCCAGAAATGGAAATCATATGCAAAACAACTTTTTAAAACATTTAAAAGATGACAGCCAGGAGATATAAACATCACAAAAGGCAATCATGACTCTCACCAGGATTAATCAAGTTATAGGGTGCCATTTGCTTACTGACCCCACAGCATCTATGCAGGCAGATCCCGAGTTGCACTCTTGGGCCAGGCAGCCCTGGTTTTCAGCTTTCTCCCAGACACAGATCGGACAAAATGCAGCTGCTGCCACCAGCCAGGCCTCTTTCACTGTCACCACCGCTGCTGCTGCTTCAAACCGGCGGCTGCTGTGACTGCAAAGAAAGGGTTACTCCTCCCTGGGAGTCAAGTGCCTGCAAACTTCCCCTGATTTACATGTAAGCTTCCCTGCGAACTTGTAAACCGGTTCCTGCAGAAGGGACAAGGAAACCCTTGACAAGCATCATCATGGTCAATAGCATCATAACCGACACCCTGAAGGTAAGACCTGCGATTCTATCCGAAAGGCAATCTTCATTCAGATGCGAAGCACCTCTTCCAGCATCAACTGCCCCCTCTCGGTTCCGGTTCCTATCAGCAAATATACCAGTGGGAGCAGTCACCAGCGAGAGTGCAAGGTGGAGGTAAAGTTTGACAAATGGTGACCACCCCAGGCAGGGAAACGATCTAGACATGGACCTACCTACGTGGGCTGGGCGACAGGAGCTGCCTCTAGGAAAAGTGGCACATACCTTTCTCCGGTTGCCAGGCTGCAAGTCCAGGACCCCGAAGAATCTGCGATGTGGCGGGGCGAACGTCCAGCCCTGGCTGCGGGCTCCCTTCCGGGGTGACCGGAGCCGCCTCCGCCGCTGAGCCCGGGCGCGCGGCCGAGCAGCCTGCGACGCGCCAAGGGCGCCGGGCACTGCCAGTCACTTGGCCCAGAGAAGTTGGGCAGAGCCTCCGTGGCGAGCCTTGGCCACCCGGGAGAGCAACACGTTTAGTTTGAACTTTCCAGCTCCAGTCCCAGCGAATACACACTCACGCACACACACACGCGCGCGCCGCGAGCCTGTCACAGGCGAGCGGACTGGCACTGGTGGCTCTCTGGCCGCGTCTTTCTCTCTCCCTCGCTCTTATTGGCGCGGAGGTTATTGTTTTATTTATTTATTTCCTCCTCTTGGCTCCATCCCCCGCCCCTCATCCCCCGCCCGGCCTTTTCCTCCTCCCTCTCCCCCCCTCCCCAAGTGTCTCTGAGCCCAGCGGTGGCTGTCGCTCCAGCTGCGGCGATGCGGGCTTTACTGGCTGCCCCCCCCAAACACCGCGTGGGGGCGCGGGGACCCAGGAGCCCTGGGAGGGCGGGGCGCCAAGAGGGAGAGGACACCCGGGGGTCTCTGATTGCCGTGGAGGAGGCGACGAGTGTCAGTGGAGGTGAGGGGACTTCTCCCCAAGACAGTGCTGCTTGCAGCCCCACCGCCCACGAAGAGGGAGAAGCCAGTGATCGCCGCACAGACCCTGCCCTGGCGGTGGAAGCACTTGAACCGCGGCTTCCTCTCTGAGTGCGGATGCACCGGCTCCAGCAAGGTGCCAGAGAAGGGGCTCAATGTGCAGCGGCTGCTCTGCCAGCCTCCTCGAGGGCTTCCCCAAAATCCAGAGGGATGCTCCCATTCCCAAGCAGGAGTTTAACCTCCGGTGATGCGAGTTACCATTTTTGTAAATGGTGGCTCCAGTGCATGTAGTTAGGCTTCCTCATTCTCCTGCCCGTCTCTCCTGTCACTCTACGGAAAGGTGCCTTCAACCCCCAGGTGCAGCATCCATGTCTGGGGTAGCCTAGCCAAGCACAGCTTGGGACTCCAACGCTGCACTCCAAAGGGACCTAAGAGATTTGATTCAGAGTGCAAAATTTCTTTCGGGCTACTGTTGGCCTCCAAACTGAGCTCTTAAATGGCAATTGACCGCAGGTGCCACGGTTTTTCAGTCACAACCTAACCTTTTCCCAAACCTGCGGAGGAGATGATGACCTTAAAAGCCAGATGCCCTCCCCGACCCTCACATTCTGAAAGCTATTCTCCACCAAGAAGCCCGGTTTTTGCTCAAGGAAATCCTTCCATTCGCTTGGAATACTCCACTGACAGGCGGCTTTTCCAGCGTAAATCTTTTCAGGGTTCCCAAAAGAAGGAGGGAGGGAGGGAGGATCAAAATGAAATAAATCTAGGCCGCATCATGGTAAATAAGCATCCAGTAAACTAGGTATCATCCCAAAGGATGGAAGGCAAATTTTGCCTCCTCCTGGATTTGGAAGCAGGATTTCTTTCTTCAGAGTTTTGCCCTCGGAAAGAAGATATTATATATACATATATATATGTATATATATGCGTGTGTATTCTTGTAAAAGCACCCATTTAATACTAGATGGTTTACAATGATCATTTGTAATATGCATATATTCTAACCTATGTGTGTATTTGTTTTCTATTATGCCCAATTATTTCTCAAAACGGTGTGAAATCTTCTGATTAGGTATTTATTAATTGGTTGTTTTCAATATTTGCTTAGAATTTCCCTATTAATGTACAAATACCCCTTAAGAGCTAGCATTTGTTTCTGCTTGGCATTCTCATTGACATCCCAAGTAAGCCCCCCAGAGGTCAGTTGAGGAACAGGTGAAGACTGGTGTGGGAGATGGAAAAGAATGTGCATCCTTCCTACAATTTACAGTTGCTCTCCTACCTAAAGTGCAGTCGTCATTGGCAAAGAAGAGCGACTACGTCTTCATGCCCAGTTCCTTTCTCACTTGGGAAGCATCATCCTGCTGGGTAAAGGGACCACAGACAGTTAATACCTTTCTACTAAATGGTAGGGCACAGGTATCATCTAGGAAAAATAATCCAGTGCTTCGTTACTCCTGAATGATGAACATGAATGTTTGTGCATTCGAAATGTAACCTGGCTCTAAACATGTTATATACATGGTTATATGAATCTATGTCTAAAAGAATTCATATATGTATTCTATAGGTACATATATATAAAAAGAGATAGATGATAGAAAGTATAGGTACATAGAAAGAGTTGGAGGTCCATGTCTCCTGTGCTGTTTATCCTGATCCCATATCCACATTTTGTGAACTACACCTGTAATAGTGTTCTTTTTTCCCCCATATGAATTACCCCTCAGTGTGCTTCGACTCAGCAATATCCACAAGAACTGATGTGTATTAGGAGCAGAATTATACATAAATGTTTTTATGGCAACCTCCAACACATCTTTGTCATTGAACATCATGTTAATTGAAAAGAAGTTCAATTTTTTGTTAACTTGAAAAGTGATTGAATGACATCCATAACTGTTATCACTAAGCCTGGAATTGCACACCTGCAATCTCAGCACTAAAGGTAGGGACTAGTTCTGGACTAGTATGGGCTACATGTAGAAACTACAATGAAAAATCTACCTGTAGACACCATAAGTGATTTTGTTTATGACTGTAAACACTGTGATTCAGATAATTTTTAAAATGTGCAATGTCTGATCTATTATTACAAATACATAAAGGATTCAGGATTTTATTGGTTGAGGGTCATTGTATTTGTTAAACACTGCAAGATTTTGTAGAGTAGTTCAATAAATTAAAGGGAAACTTTGAGAAACTCAATAATTTACTCTTAAAAATGTGTACAGTTACATAACTTCACGGTTAAACTTATTGAATAAAAATCCTTTCCTATTTTCTTGGCAAAGGAAATTTAAAGAAATGGAAAAGATAATAAAAGGGTGAAAGACCTAACTGAGAGAGAGAGAGAGAGAGAGAGAGAGAGAGAGAGAGAGAGAGAGAGAGAGAAGTTTATGTGAGACAGAAGTCTTATTAAGAAGCAGGAAGCATGGAGAGACAGAAATATAGGCAGTTGTATTATGTCTGCTGAGAACATCAATATGCTCAGAATAGTGACCCTTAATGCTCTACAAGATATAACAAGTTTAGGGCGTTTGCCTAGAGATTTGTATTGTTGTGTCTGCATTGTCAAAACTAAGTCAGACAACAGGGAAGCAAGAAATCTTTATGTCCAAGTCAAGAAATTCTACTGTCTCAATTTTTAAATATAAGATACCTAGAGTCATAATTTCATTTGTTGCAAAAATTTAGCAATTTTAAAAATTACTAAGGACAGTCAGGCAGTGATGGTGCATGCCGTTAATTCCAGCACTGGGAGGTAGAATCAGGTGGATATCTATGAATTAGAAGCCAGCCTGGTCTACAGAGTGATTTCCAAAGCTGCAGATAAACTCTCTCATAAAAACAAACAAACAGCCGGGCGGTGGTGGCACACGCCTTTAATCCCAGCACTCGGGAGGCAGAGGCAGGCGGATCTCTGTGAGTTCGAGGCCAGCCTGGTCTACAAAGTGAGTTCCAGGACAGCATCCAAAGCCACAGAGAAACCCTGTCTCGAAAAACAAAAACAAAAAACAACAAACAAACAAAAAATTCTAAAGGCAGCCCCACTCATCTAGAATCACTAATTATTAAACAATGACTTATTTATTTGTGTAGGTGTACATACACATTGTCAACATCTAGTGTTACTCATTTTATGCTATTATCTAGCTTACACACGTAGAAACTAGAGGTCAAATATAAAAATAAATATGCCTACTACTATGCTAGACACAGCATTTTTTTCTATATTTTGGGGCTAAGGGTGATCCATTATATATGTAGGAAAATGACTATGCAAATTATTTACATATATAACCTTAATATTTAACATGTTTTATATACCCATTTTTCGGCAATTTTTAGTTTTGCAAACATCCCTAATTCAATGTATCCCTTGTGGCATACTTGAACAATATGTAGAAAAGTATATCTATTCTCCACTACTGTTCACACTTCACCCAGAGTTGTGAACAGCCCCCTCCTTCTGTACTCTCTGACACCACCAGTTTTCCCCTTCCTACAGCTTTATTAAGTCTTGAAAGACTTTGGGGCATAGACCAGAGTTATTTTTAATAAGTTTTTCAATTATATTTCAAGGTAGCTCAAAAGAAATGCAGTCGTCTTACTGTTAAGGAGGTCAAATTTAGCTGGGCATTGATGGCTCACGCCTTTAATCCCAGCACTTGGGAGGCAGAGGCAGCCATATTTCTGTGAGTTTGAGGTCAGCCTGGTCTACATAGCAAGTTCCAGGACAACCTCCAAAACAATACAGAGAAACCCTGTCTCAAAAAACAAAAACAAAACCAGAAGGTCAAAGTTAGAGATATCCAAGAAAGTTTCCAGACAGGTCTCCTTATGTATGAAAACAGAAATCCGTACGTCAAATTTGGTTCTTCTCAATATTGTGAGCATGAGTTCTTGAATGAGTCCCTCCAAAGATTTCAAGGTGTCTACATACTTTACACTCAAGAGTTATTCTCTTCCTTCCAGTTTTACAAGATGGGCTCATTTGATTCTGTATTAACATGTGTTCCTCCTGGACCTTTAT
Organism: Mesocricetus auratus; assembly: GCF_017639785.1. NCBI lineage: Eukaryota > Metazoa > Chordata > Mammalia > Rodentia > Cricetidae > Mesocricetus > Mesocricetus auratus. The sequence continues at coordinate 3,734,620 of NW_024429207.1, read as the reverse complement.
AAATGCTAATCCATCTGTTTAGATTACAGCCAATTTCTTAGTTTCTCCAGCTAGAGTACCTCCTTATCATCTTCAGTTCTGCACAGTCACATGGTTTGATTGAAAACACCTCCTTGCTTGATTTTGAATCTTCCTCATTCTCATGACTATATTTTTCCAACAGATTAACAAACAACTTGTAACTGCATGTATCTGAGACATATATGGGGCAAATTTTCTGTAGCATTACTATCTAAATCCCAAGAGGATAATTTTCAGTGCCTTGCTTGACTATATTGAAGTGCCTGAACATACAGTAATTACCCCAAAGTGAAGAGTTCTATGGGAAATATGAATCAACACAATGTGTAGAGCTCATGAAAAGATAATGGATATTGAACAATTATATTATGATACGATTAGTATAATACAGTAACATTTTTAATAAAATGATAGTTTTGCCATTATTATAAAAAGACCTGATGTTTTTCACTAAGCTTATTTTACTATAAAAATACATTTTATTATAAACTTTAAATTTATTCTCAGGATATGTTCTGATAATTATAAATCATGTAAAGTTAAATTCACGGCATGTTGACATCCTAGAGCAGTAAGACTTTATTCATCATTAATTTACAACTATTTTAGTTTAGAATTTAAATGATTCTTAAAAGAAAAATGTTCATCTATATTCAAAATTAATTATTGACTACTTAATTTAAAGCTGATAATTACAGGCATAATTTGCTATTATACAGAATATTTACATTAGAGTGGAAAATGAATTTAAGTAGTAATCAGTAAATAGCATGCAGTGACTTCTGTATAAGTAATATTTCATTATATAATATTTGAGACATGAGACTAATTTATGTAGTTTTAATACCAGAAGAGTTTATGAAATTGATAGGATTTAATATATAGGTTATAAAATAGGAATGAAATTACCCTTTTAAATCCATTTGTTTCCTTTGCTTTCAGGTTTAATTTGTAATAGATTATTTTCTCAAGCAGTATATACTGATTATAGTTTACCCCTTGTTCTACTCCTACCAGTTCCTTGTCAATCTCCCTCTCCTCAGGATCTACTCTCTTTCTTTCTCTCATTATAAAATAGTAACCTTCTAAGTGATAAAAGCCAAACATGACAAAATAAAATATAGTACGATAAAGCCAAAAACATTCTATTGAGGTTGGACAAGGCAACACAAGGAAAGTAAAAGATCCTAAGAGCAGGCAACAAGAGGCATAGACCCACTCATTCAAACATTCAGGAGTTCCATTATAAAGTTCTCAACTGAAAGCTATATATGTGCTGAGTTCATGGTACATACTCATGTCGGCACTGTGCCTGGCACTGTGCCTGATGCTTCAGTCTCTTGAAATTCATATGAACCTAGAGTACTTGATTCACAGGATCTTGTTAAGTTCAGAAATTTCTACGAGATCAATAGAAACAAGGGATTTGTATGTTAACATCCAAAATATTGCAGTTGAAATGTATTCAAATGGTCAGTAAAAATGCCATCTCAGGAAGAAGGGCTCTGTGTTTTCAAAAACTTCTCTTTTGCATAGATGTTTGAAAAATCTACTTAGTGTTATTGGGGGAAAGTTTACAGTAATAAAGGATTAGAAACTACTGCCTCAAGTAATTTGAGAAAGCTTGAAATTAAACCTTAGGGGGTTCCTGATATTTTATCTCTGTTGCCTTAAAAATCTTAGATTTTTAAATATAATTTAAAGAGTAAATTCATTTTCATTAACGCATAATATGATGGCCATATTTACCTTTAAAACAATTTCATTTCAACTTTCTCAATATTGATATAGAAAATATCAAATATAATTTAAATGACTTATAGTTTGGAAATATTTCCTAAGCATCATTTCTTCCTTATGTTTGGTGATATTTTTTTAGCAATAAATGAAGCCGATTTCAAATATTCTCTTTTGTTGATCAAAGGGCTCAAATACACTAAAATTAACTCTATCAAGAATTGTACAACACCTCTTCAAAAGGCAAAATTAGCTCACACTTTTGAGATAACCTTTCAAATATTGCCTTTGATATTTATTCCTACTAAACCAATTTTAAGACTAAAGTATTGAGAGCTTTGAAAGACAATTGAGAGAAACCAAATCAACTAAATGCAGGAATATCAACCTCACACTACCATATAGAGTCCTCAGTTAGTAGCTGAACTATTTTCTTGGCTTAGTACAAGGAAACATAACATATGAGAACGGAATGGAAGGAAGTAGATGTGCAATGTTATTTTTTACAGTATCATGATATATTCTTTTTATTACTGGAAAAAATGCTATAAACTTTGTAAAACGTTCAATTCTCATTACTCAATAGATTTGAAAGTTCAAGACAAACATGCAAACACATTAGACATCTGATTAAGGCCACTATCTCATAGATACATTGTATATTTTTATTGTTGTACAATCATTACCTCCTTATCTCTCTAGACATTTCTCACCTTTCCATACTCAACTTTTCCTATTCATTTATGAATTATATCCCATGGTTCTCATTTACCAGCTCAAATACAAAAAGACTATAAAATTTAAACCAAGCAGGTCTGTATTACTACTTTTAATTTTATGAGCATGAGGTTGAAACATAGTTAAATTTATTTTAGTATGTAATGTCTATTCTATAAATTCTTAAAACAAGATAAACCTATGGATTTCAGCACCTATGTCATTAATATTAGATTAATTAACTACATAAGAAAATATCTTATGATGCTGTTCATTGTGCGATATGTATCATTTGAATATAAGTGAACATTTCCTTTTTATTTATTCTTCATTTTTGGAGAATATAAGAACCTAGTGCAAGTGTCTCCTTGCAAACTTATCCTTTCTGCATAAATGATCCTTGTTTCATATAGAATTGTTTTCTGTCTTGATGAACACTAGAACTGGCATAGGTGCTACAGGAAAGCAGCCACCAGTGAAGGTTGCAAACCAAGAAAATCTGATTTTATATACACGGATTTGCCTTTAGCTTCCGTTAACCCTAAAATCTTACAATTTCATATTAAAATATGGAAATAGAAAAAAGAGCTGAAATTTTTCTGAAAGTCCACACAAAGTCCTCTACATTAATATTTCTAAAAGCTGTTATTTGGACTTCTAACGCTCAGCTTGTGGTGTCTAGGAATTCTTTTATCTTAACCACCAGTAACTGCATATAGATATACATTGTTGAACAGAATTGCTGATAACTCATTGTTCTACAACTCAGCAGCTGGACTTCTGTAAAATGTAAACAGTACACTTTTTAATGTACATTTCAGTAATGTTTCCCATTGTCATGCACTGAGACATTCTATATTAAATGGTGGGATCAATGGTTGACTCTGTTTTGAAGCTACTGCTTGAGAAACGCATTTGAAAGGGATGGAGTTCATGCTCTTAACATCCTTAGAAATCAGTCCTCAAAAACCAGTGCTCTACTTGTCAATCTCCATGACGTTGCTAGGTGACAACAAAGACCATGAAAGTTGCTGGTAAACTGCTTTGAATTGGAGCAGTTTACTCTTTCAATAGACAAGAACAGAGGATTTAAAAAAATAAAATGAAATTGAATTTTATAAAGCTATCTAAATCGTTTTAACTACTTTCTTTAAACTTGCATAGTAAAATCTTTCATGTGAATTTCATTAAGCTTCAAGGTCATTTGGGAGAAAATGGTAAGCATAGCAATGACAGAACCTCTCTGCATTTAATACAGATGTTTGCCTAAGAAGTAGATGTTTGGGAAGACCTGTCCATTCGCTTCCTTTTCATCACTAATAAAGTACTTAGAAATTTGAATGTCCTCTTACTGTGATTTTTTGTAACTAAAAGTGTATCTGTTATGGAATAAAAAATATTTCTTTACCTGTGGTCATTTTTAATTACACTGAATAAATGAAGAAAAGAGAAATGAAAAGGGGAAGTAAGGAAAGACAGGAGGGAGGAACAAGGAAAACTAGGGAACACACACAAGTACTTCTAACTTCATATGAGTATCTAGGAATACCTCAACAACTTGGGCTTCATATAGGCAAAATATTTTAGAAGTATATTCAAAAAGACAGTATTCACAACTTCCATTTCAATATTATGCAATATATATTCAGATTTAATTGAAAATTTCCACAGATAAATAATGAAATTATATATATATATATATATATATGAGTTTCATTAATTTCTGGATAACATGTACTTGTTATTTCAAGGACCTAAGATTTAACAGAATAATTTTCATATATGTCTCTTAAAAATTATTTTAACTAAATATCCGCATATGCATTAACATGAACTAGTACTGAATAAAATTCTATTACAGACACAGATCAAAATAAAAGTTTTCAAAACATTTGTGAATTTTGTACCTAGGTTTGCAATATAACCTCCTGTATTTCAAAGATGACCATGAAGTTTTTCTTCAGATAGATAAATAATTAGAATAGGTAATAGATTTGTATGCTATGCCTTCCTTGAATATGTTATGTAGTGTATTGTATAAAAACACTTGAACATATATTATCATTTGTAGAAAATGTACACAATCAAGAAGACAATATAACTCTAAGTGAAAACAATAAATTCAAAGTTTCTTTTTCATTAAGCAAACAGAAGGGTATCTATAACAGACTATAAATGGTTATTGGTGCTTTAGAATAGCCATATGTAATTAATTACATCTTGATTAAAGCATATAAAATAATTTAAACACTCCCAACAGCATAATTTATACATGACTTCATCCATTATTTCAATATTAATTGAGATTTTACTGTGTAATAAAATAGTTTGAAAAGTTAAACTACAAATCATTCAATTCTAGCTTGTGTTCTTACGCATACTATGAAAAGAAAAAGAAATGCCGTGGATGACCAAGCATATATTATATTATATTTTTTGCAAGAGAAACTGCTGGCCAGTCTACCCAATCCACAGTTGCCCTGCCCAGGTGTCCAGGCCAGCCTAATGGAGCATGCAAGGCAGACTTCCTCCCTGATTCAAAAATGCTACTATGCCCAGAGGCTGCTGAAGAAGAGACACCTGACCAGAGACACCAATGAGGAAAGGACAACACAGCAGAGTCAACAGTTGAGTCAGTGGGACCTTGGGAGAGGGAAAAAAGGCATGTCTACCTTACTTAATAAATGAGACTGCAGAACAGCTCTGCTACTCACTGACTATCAGTGTCTAGGTCTTTGGTGCTGGGTCTTCTCACCTTCTCCCCCAAGGTATGTCCAATCAGGGTCACCAGCAGCAATTTATATTGAAGACAAATACATTTCATTATCATTTACTATATCTTAACAGAGTTTGTGTTATTTGTTATGCAGCTAACAAATTCCATGAGGCATAAAGAAACTTATTTTACATTACAGCAACTTTTTAACCTGTGTGTTGGTTAATTTTTGTCAGCTTGAAGCAAAACAAGATCATGAAGAAGATGATACCTCATTTGAAGATTTGGTTCCATCAGATTTGCCTGTGGTCAACCCTGTGGGAGCATGTTCATGACTAATTACTGATATGGGAGAACCCCTAGACACTAGTTGTTTTATTTATCTTCCTTTCACTGTGATGAAACAGTGTACAAGGCAATTTATAGAAGGAATAGCTCATTGGAGCTGAGTGTTCCAGAGGTTGTAGTCCACAATGGTGGAACCAAGGATGAAGATATTAGGAACTGTATACTGAGAGGAGGAGTTGATGGTTCATACCTCAACATGGAAGCAAAAGCAGGGAAAGCCAAGTAAAAATCGCAGTAGCCCTTAAAATGTTTAAGCCTACTCTCAGTCACATACTTCCTCTAAGAAGGATCCTTCTCTTAAACCTTCAAGCAGAACCATCAACTAGGGGACCAAGTATTTAAATATCTGATCAATGGGGGACATTTCTCATTCAAATCACTGCATTTGCCAAAGGTGAGACTAGGAAGCAGTCCAGTATACAGCTTTACTTCAAGTTATATGATCCAGTAGATTCCTGGCTCCAAGGTCCTTCCGTACTTGAGTTTCTACTTTGGATTTCCTAATTCAAGGACTGTAATCAAGACACATAAGCCAAAGAAACCTTTTCCTCCCAAAGCTATCTTTGATCACAGAGTGTATCAAAGTAATATAAAGCATACTAGACTAACATGATAATATTTGTCATTTGCATTTCACATAGAAAATATTGTCTGTTCTATTCCTTTACAAAGTCCCTCGAAGTTGTTTTAAATTTCATTTTTAGCTAAATGTTTGCTTGATTACAGTATAGTATGAAATGACAAAATGTTCTTATCAATTCTGCTTTCTTTTGTCAATAAATTTTCTTACTTAAAATACATTTGTCTTTCATTATTCATTTTTCTGTATTTCTAGATATTATTTGATTTCTATTTATTTATAATAAATTTATTTATTTTGCAACCTGGCCCCAGCTTTCCTTCCCTCCTCTCCCCTCAATACACCCAAATTCCTACTCTGTTCTCAGACTCTAATCCACTGCTCCTCCATTTCTGTTTAAGAAAGGGCAAGTGTCCCATGAGAATTTACAAAACATAGCATACCTAGTTGAGTAAGAATAAGCAACTCTCCATACATTAAAGCCAGGCAATGTGACTCAGTACTAGGACTAGGGTCCCAAGAGCTAGGAAACAAGTCAAAGACAGCGCCTGTTCCCTCATTGATTATTTCCTACTGTATACGCTACTTAAATGTGTTTGCTTCTGTTTGGTCTAGAGCTTTCAGATGCATGTTCAGACACTAGTATGGATTATGTCAAATTCCTCATGAAGGCACTTAGTGCTTTCCTCTTAGCACCATTTTCAATGTGTCCCATAAGTTCCATAAGTTTGGGTACGTTGCGCATTCATTTTTATTGAATTATAGTAAGTGTTTAATTTCTTTTTTGTTTCTTCGTTAACACAGTGATAATTCAGTAGATATATTTTTTCCTATTTTCATGAGTTTATAAGTTTTCTGTTGTTTCTGTTGTTGTTGAAGGCCAGCATTAATCCATGGTGGTCTAGTAAGATACTGAGAGTTATTTCATTTTTTTTTATCTGTTGAGACTTGCCTTTTTATCCATATATACTGAGCTCCATGTGGTGATGAAAAGAAATATTCTTTCATATATCAATGAAATTGTCTGTAGATTTCTTTGGGACCATTTGGGTGAAACCATCTGTTAATTCCATTATTTTTAGTTTCTGTCTGTATGACGTGTCAGTTGGTGGCAATGTCTCCCACTATGACTGTGTAGGTTTCCCTGTGTGATTTAAGCTTTAGTAATGTTTCTTTTACAATGTGAGTGCCTTCACATTTGGGGCATAGATGTTCAGAATTGAGACATCATCTTGGTGTATTTTTCCTTTGATGAATATGAAATCTCCTTCTCTTTTGATTAATTTTGTTTGGAAATCTATTTTATTAGATATTAGGACACCTACACTGGCTTGCTTCTTAGATTCATTTGGCTGGAAAATCTTTTTCTAACCCTTTACTCTGAGGAAATGTTCATCTTTGATATAGATGTGTGTTTCTTGTATGCAGCAGAATGATGGATCCTGTCTTCTGATCCATTCCTTTTAGCCTGTGTCATTTTATCTGCAAAGTGATTCCACTGATATTGAGGTTTATAAGCGATCAATGAATATTAATTCTTATTATCTTCTTGTTGTTGTTGTTAGTAGTACTAGTAATAGTAGATGTGTGTGTGTGTCTGTATGTGTGTGTCTGTGTGTTCCTTCTTTAAGTTTTGCTAGTATGAGATTATCTATTGCCTGTGTTTTCATGGGTGCAGTTAACTTCCTTGGGTTGCACATTTCTTTCTAGAACATTTGTAGGGCTGGATTTGAGGACAGATATTGTTTTAATTTGACTTTGTCATAAAATATCTTGTTTGCTGCATCTATGGTGTTTGGCATTTTTTCTGGGTATAGTAGTATGGGCTGGCATAAGTCCAGGCCCTTCTGGATTTTAGGGTATCTGTTGAGAAGTTGGGCATAATTCTAACAGGTCTTTCTGTATATGTTACTTAGCCTTTATATCTTGATGCTCTTTATATTTCTTCTTTGTTCTGTATGTTTAGCATTTTCTCTGTGGCATGGGTATTTTCTTTTCTGTTCTAATCTATTTGGTGTTCTGTAAGCTTCTTGTATTTTTATAGGCATGTCCTTTTTTAGGTTGTGAAATTTTTCTTCTTTGATTTCCTTAATTATATTTTCTGGGATAGCCAGACAGGGTTAGAGTCATTTTGTGGGCACTGAACAGTGTCTTATCTGGGCATCTGAGCACCAGCACAAACTCCAATAAGGCTGTAAGACTGTTGTCGGTCCTAGGATGGATCCCAAGGGAGGGTGTGCAGCCTGGGGTTATTGGACAGAATTTAAGGAGTGCTATCTGGTGGTGGAGTTCCATATTACTGCCTGTTCATTAGTATAGCCAGAGACTTCTTCCAAACTGGAGCCTAGGAGTAGGAGTGCAGTCTGGGTTGGTTGGACATGCTTAAAGGGGTTTAGGATGAGGTGGGCATTGTTTTTCCTGGTGTCCCTAGAGTTACTCTGGCTTCCAGTAAAGCTGTCAGAACTGTGTGCCCTAATATGGAGATCAGCGAAGAGGATGAAGTTGGGTTGCAGGGAGGGATTTTGAATTTCAATTTATAATTTCTACTTGTCATCTTTATTTGTTACATTGTCATTTTGCTTTTATATTCTTTTCCTGCCTTATAAATACCTTGCATATTTTAATTCCAATCGCAGTTCATTTGTTTATTATGAGTTTCTAATATGTAAATTTCTTAAATGGGGTCTGGGTTATTATTTGATCTTAAGAGAAAACTATGGTGGAGTTCATCTCCCAAAGAGTCAGAAAAACCCACACCAAAATGATTTATAAATCTAGGACAAGGCCTAGTAATTGGAAGGATCTTGGGAGAGTTTGTAAAGCTTTCAAGGTCCCACAGGGAAGATCAATACTGTCCTCATGTTAGCATGCTGAGTTTCCTATTATGAAATAAACAAAATATGGATCCCATTATCTTGCTTGAATCCAGCACCTACACAGGCCAGTACTAGGCAGAATATTTCTATTGCCCAAATCACAAATTGCTGACCTACCTGTAACAGACCACACAGATTCTCAACACAAGTGTGTCTGATGGCCTACAGTATAACACTGAAGACAAGAGTTCTGCAAAGGAAAGTAGCCATATATTTTGAAGGTTTATGCTACTTTCCTATGGCTGTCACAACATGTTATGACAAATTAAGCAGCCCTTAACAACACAGGTTTTTTTAACACTTAAGAAGTACAGGTATCTGGAGTAATACTCAGTAGAAAAGAAACAATGGAATCTTGAAATTCTCAGGCAAATGCATGGCACTAGAATAAACCATCCTGAGTGAGGTAACAAAAAGAGAAACATGGTATGCACTCACTCATATATGGATTTTAGACATGGAGCAGGGGATTGCCAGCCTACAACCCCAACGCCAGAGAGTCTGGGAAATAGGAAGGACCATAAGAGAGATTGGCATGGTACCCCAGAGAAGGGGAATGGGAAGGGATCTCCTGAGGGGATTGGGAACATGGGGTGAGAGGAGGGGAGAGGAAGTTTGGAGAGAGGGGGAAAAGAGGAGAGGAGAGGAGGACATGGGGGAGCAGGAAGGTTGAGTGAAGGAGCCACTATAGGCTTGAGAAGAGATTTGGCACTAGGGAGATTTTCAGAGATCTACAAGGATGACACCAACTGGAAAACTAACAAATAGTGGAGAGACTACCTTAAATGTCCTCCCCCAATTATAAGAATGCTGACCACCTTATATGCCATCCCAGAGCCTTCATTCAGTGGCTGATGGAAGCAGAGGCAGACACCCACAGCTAAACATTGAACTGAACTCCTAGGAACCAGTTGCAGAGAGGGAGGAGTAATGAACAAAGGAGTCAAGACATGGCTGGTGAAACCCACAGAGGCAGCTGACCTGAACATGCAGGAGCTATTGGACCCCAGTCTGGTGACTGAGAGGTCATCATGGGACTGATCTAGAACCCCTGAATGTGGGTGTCAGTGAGGAGGTCTTGACAATCTATGGGAACTTGGATAGTATCCCAATATTTAGCCCTGGCATACCAATGGACTTTGGGAGGCCATTCCACATGGGGAGATGCTGTCTCAGCCTAGACACATGGGGGAGGGCCTAGGCCCTGCCTGGGATAACATGACAGACTGAAAATCCCCCATTGAGGGCCTCACCCTCCCTGGGGAGCAGAGGGGCAATGGGCTGGAGGTTTGGGGGCTGAGTGGTGCAGGAGAGGAGGGGAGGGTGAGAGAGCTGGGATTGACATGTCAATAAGCTTGTTTGTAATATAAATAAAATTTAAAAATGCCAAACCTACAGGCTGTACAGAAACAGGATGCTAATGCCAAACCTACAGAGCACCCGAAAGCTCTGCCCTTAAAATGGCTAACAGATGAACCTGTCTGGGTGGGTCAATGGCCTAGGGCCTCTGAGAAGTTAGAGGCCTTAGAGAAGTTAGTTCAGGAACAGATAGATGCTGGACATTTGAGGAATCAACTAGTGCATGGAATTCACCTGTTTTTGTTGTCAAGAAGAAGTCTGGTAAGTGGAGAATGGTTACTGATCTTAGAGCCATCAACAAGGTAATTCAGCCTATGGGGTCTCTACAACCTGGGATGCCATTACCTTCTCTAATTCCTAAGGATTGGCCAATTATAGTTATAGATTTAAAGGATTGCTTCTTCAATCTACCATTAAAAGGAAAAACTGAGAAAGATTCACCTTCACTGTACCTACTTATAACAATTCTCAACCAGTACGGAGATTCCAGTGGAGGGTATTGCCCCAAGATATGTTAAATAGCCCAACTTTGTGTCAATATTTTGTGCATAAACCTCTAGAAATAATTCATAAACAATTTCCACATTCGTTAATATATAATTATATGGATGACATATTACTGTCTGATTCAAATAAGGATACTTTGGAAAAGGTGTTTGAATCAGTAAAGGAAACTTTACCTCACTGGGGATTACAAATTGCACCAGAAAAAATACAAAGAGGAGATTTTATTAACTATTTAGGTTATAAGATAGATTCTCAGAAAATTAGACCGCAGAAAGTACAGATCAGAAGAGATCATTACCAGACTCTTAATGATCTTCAAAAACTACTGGCAGAAATCTCTCAACTACAGACAATTATTGGAGTAGAAGGGCATGATTTGAAACATCTAAAAATGACCATTAGCAAAAGACAATGATGAAATTGATCATTTATTAATAGAAAATGTGTTGGAAGCTTCAGAATTTCATAAGAAACACCATGTTAACAGCAAAGGTTTAAAGAAGGATTTTTCTATCACCTACAACAAGCCAAAGAAATAGTAAGAAATTGCCCCACTTGCTCATTCTACAATCAAACTCCATTACCAGCAGGTTGTAATCCTAAATGTATTCACAAAAATGTACTTTTACAAATGGATGCATTTCACTTCCCAGAATTTGACAGTTTGAAATATGTACATCATACCATAGATACGTTCTCAGGCTTCCAATGAGCTACTGCCCTCAGCTCTGAAAAAGCTGATTCTGTTATTATACATCTCTTAGAGGTAATGGCTGTTATGGGTATACCTAAAAATTAAAAACTATCAATGTTCCAGCATATGTCTCCAATAATTGAAACAAATTTTCAAATATTACAATATAAAACATGTAACTGGTATACCTTACAATCCCACAGGACAAACAGTGGTTAAAAGATCTAACCAAACCTTGAAAGAGATGCTTCATAAACAGCTAGGGGGAACAAAGACCCCCAAACACAGGTTACATAATGCTTTACTAACGTTAAATTTTCTTAATGCTAATAAAAAAGGACAAACTACACCAAAAAGACACTAAACTACAGAGAAGACTTCTAAACTGAACGAACCTGTGTATTTTAAGGATTTTATGAACCTCAGTCTGGAAACCAGGATATGTGTTACGTTGGGGAAGGGGTTTTACTTTTGTTTCCACAGGAGAAGAAAAACTTTTGGTTCCATCGAAATTAATTAAGGTTCGATCAGAACAGAAGACGTCTCAGGAGGAGGAAAGATGACAGCTCATCTACAACGTCATATTCTACTGTGTGCTACTATGTGTAAGGAGACCTCATAAAAGGAAAGAGAAGTATTCTGTTTTTGTCTTTACAGAAAAACTTAGTTCTAAACAGGAAAAAAAACTGGGTGTATGGATACCTAAAAAAGAAAGGATAGCTACCCAGAGGACCATCAAACATACAATAACACAACATGGTATCAATATCTAAATATCTCTATTTTGTTATTGTAATTTCCATTTTTCTTTGCTTCTTAATATGCCTTAGTCCCAATTCATCTAATTAACAGCAGCTTTAGAGTTGGATTGGCTCTCCTGCTTTAAACCCAAGCATATTGTTAAAATACAATTCAAAATTTCTGTATTATATCAACAAGCCATTGATATAAGATAGAAGAAAACAAAATTAGGGATCGTCATCTGTGTATACTTGGTTCTTTTTCTAAAATTCGAATCTCCTTCATGTTTATTATCTTCCTTAGGGTTGCCTTTCCAAGTATGCATACATATTAAAGTTTAAAATTTCTGTGCTAACATTAATGTTTGAGTTTTCCAGAGAACAAGGAATTTCCTGACAGCAATCTTTAACTACTTTGAAAAGAGAATGGGGATCCACTTCTTCGACCCCACCTGATTCGACTGTATGCATCTAAACTGCCCCACATCATCGACCCCACCTGAAAAGCACCATCCTAAAACTGGTTTAGGACTATATCACTCGGCACAACTCCAGAATAAGGAAATGATACAGTACATCTTCTACAATCTGACCAGAGCTTAAGATAAAAGCTTCAATCAAAATTAAAACTCCTATCAAGAACAATCAGGCATCTTCTGCCAAACAGTGACTAATTAACCTACTTATGACTCTTGTTACACTAACAATTTCTTCCCACAGGTCCCCATGATTGTCATCGTCCCACTTCAGCAGGAAGTAAATTTGAAAATTCCACATCCCTTCTCCCTACTATTGATATTAGAGGATATTTTACACCTGTTAGTGTTAGTTTTCAATTATTTTAGGGTTGGGATTTAAAGGAGGTGTTCAGACTTGGGCATCTCTTTCAGATAAGTTTAGAATTTAGGTGGAATGGATATATTTAGCTTAGTATATAAGTAGATTATAACTTACTTATCACCCTCTATGTATATATGTTGTATATGTTTGAGTTTGTATGAAATTTAAATCTTCTATTTAGATTAAAAGGGGAATTGTAGGAGTGAACCCCACAAAGTTATCTGCCCATGAGAGCAGGGACAAGTAAATTACCACAGGTAGCGATAAAAAGAAGCAAAGGAAAAAGGACCTCCTCTTTTGGAAGCCAGCCATGCTTCTGACTCCCAGCTTGTGTAAATAAATATATAGTATTCCCTATATCATTGACTATCATCATTACAGGGGTCAAAAATTCTGTTTCTTGGAATAAGATCAAAGTAGAAGGAGACATTCTTCTTTCGAATAATTGGAGATTACTCTTCTTAGACTTTGTGTTCCTGATCCTTTTTAGGTTCTTGATAGTACATTCTTTCCCTTGATTCATGATGATGTCTCTAAAAGTAGATATACAGCATTTTAAAATCTCCTCTTCTTTTTCTATCATATTCCCTCCTTTTTTGTGTGTATACATCATCTTTTCTCTCTATTCTTTTGTCTACTTGAACCATTAGACTACCACCTGCATTTCATTTGTAGGGATTCCCTACTGCATGTTCTTTAGTGGTATATGCAAAATTACTTATCTTCTAAAGCTACATGGCCTTAGATTACTAATTTGATGGTGTGAAATACTGCTTTCACTATTCTAATTGGGAATATAATTATACCTGCCTTCAGGTCCAAAATACTAAGGAAGGTTTTGAGCTTCTAAAATCATGATGTTAAAAGTTAAAATAAAAAACCAGAATACTTGAGGTAACCAAGAAACAGCAGACATGCAGAGATATATACAAGCAGAGGCACATGCAGGAATAAGCACACAACAAAGGCATGCAATGAATTTTCGCAATTAGTGAATTCCAAGAGAGAAAATCACATTTTAGTCCCAGTTCAGCTTTAGAAGATCAAGGACAAAATTACAAGGTGACAGAAATACTGAAGGACAATAAAGAGACTGTAGGTGTTGGAAACTCATCGTAAAACTGATAGGCATTCCAGAAGATAAAGTGGAACAGATGGAAGAAAGGCAATAATTAAATAATAGAAGATAATTCATCTGTGATGACAAAAGAATCACATCTGCAGACAGAGAGGGCTCACTGAGTTCCAGACTGTATTGATGAAAAAAAGACCCGCACTTGGCACATCTGAGCCTCCTGAAGGATAAGGACATAGAGAATAATAACATAAACATGAAGTTAACTTTCCAGATTTCTGACAATAAAAAAGCAAACTAATTACAGCTTAACTTGCTTTGCAAACTTAATGGCTGGAAAACAGTGAACTCATATCTACAAATATGTGTAAAGTATGTAATCATAATACCCTATGTCCAGTAAAAACAATAGTCGTGTATCTAGGAGGAAGAAATTTTGTGAGGACAAATGGAAATCATAGAATAGTCAGTCATGTGTCCTACCTATTCTCAAGAAAAAAGACTGAACAAATACTTGATCTGTAGCACAAGTCCAAAAAATAGGGTTTTGTAAAAAGAAAATGTAAAGATCAGGACAATGGTCAGTCACTATATGATGTCTTTGAACACTGCATATAAGAGATTAGTAAACAGTGGAAGATGGTGTAATAAAATCACAAAATCAGGATATTTCTAAAGTTCAGAAGCTCTGTTTTCCAGGTGCCCACTGCCTGAACTGGGACACCTGAGTTTAGATATCTACTAATCACATAAATTGCCAGTTTCAATGTAATCCCAGACATTTTAGTTGGGAATGGGAAGATAGGAAGCTCTCTGGAATTTATGAGCCTACCAGCTTGGTCAAATAATGAACTCTAGCTTCAGTGAGAGACATGATTTCAAAAATTATTGTGGAAGGTAGTACAGGAAGAAACTTGATACTGACCTCTGGGGGCTTACCATGCTTGAACACATAATTGTCTCTCTGTCTCTGTCTCTGTCTCTCTCTCTCTCTCTCTCTCTCTCTGTATCCTTCCTGCACGCACGCACACACACACACACACACACACACACACACACTCACAAACACAACTTTCTCAATAGATGGAATATGCTGTTGATAGATGCTGAATACAACATAATCCTAAAAATCTGAATCTGAAGTGTCTCGAGGAGAACCAGACAGAGCGATCATTGCTTGCTAAAACTACTACCCTGGAAAAGGTCAACAGAAAGGGGCATAGAATCGCTGTGAAAGCAGTAAATGTGTTGTGAAGTCACTATGGTGGGAATTATTGGTAACCAAGGGCAAATGTAGTGACTATCTGGGAAAGAAATGGAGATAAAAAAGAAAATAATAAATTAATAGGATGGAAAATGGAATTTTAAATTAACCAGGGAAAAGTGGAACTGATGGCAGTTATTTCAAACAAGCATAAAAATGAGGAAGTAATTCATGAAATTAACTTACTGCCTCCAATCTACTCAAAGATTTCACATCTCAACTCTTCACTGCTTTTACACTCTGATTCATGACATTCCTATAATGATTTAAATTGGTTTAAAGCTTTCAAATAGTATTCAATAGTAGGTATTTTTAAAGTCATGTCTATCTCTTAGACTTTTCTACCACTTGCAACTAATTATTGAATCACCCTCTTGCAACAAGTGTGAACAAAAGACCATGCTGAAGTCTGTGATATACAGAAATAAAGAGAAAAATAAGAGAGAGGGATATCTAGCACCACAAAGACATCCAATATCTTCAGTCAATGTGACAAAGAAGGAGGAGCCCCTAAGCAATATATGTTCTCAAGTTGAAAATGACAGTCCAGAGAAAAAAATATGGCTGGAATTTGTATACAGGATATCAGAAAAAAGGAGAGCTTTTTAAAGCAATGCAGGGGTGGAAGTAGATACCAACACTTGCGATGTGCTCCAGGTCTGTGAAGGTAGCACAGACAGACAAATGCCAGTGAGGAAACTATCTAGTCCAGGTAAAGAAGCAGATGAATGCTCTATGATGACAGTTGGGTATTCACCAATCTGGTTACAAGGAAAGCCATTCAGTCAGGCTCTCCACTATTGCTAGGAGTCTTAGCTGGACTCAGTTTTGTAGATTCCTGGGAATTTCTGTAGCACCAATTTTCTCCCTAAACCCATAATGCCCCTGGCAGTATGACCATGATCTATTTCTGGTTCATGAGCTAGCATTTTGGATCCATTCCCTGTGGTGCAATGCCATGCTCAGCCTTAATATTGGGGGAAGGGGCATGGTCCTGCCTCAACTTAATGTGCCAGGCTTTGTTGGCTCTCCATGGGAGGCCTTACTCTTTGGGAGGATGAATAGGTGAAAAGCAGATGAAAATTTTTAGTTAGCACACCAGGAAGTCAGAGGTTCCAGTACTGCACAAGGCCACATTAACCTAAAGTGTAAACCATATACTTCATAGTTTGAGGGGGAGGATACTCAGATTTCTGCTATATTTGGAATGTGAAAATCTACAGGAAAAATGGGTGATTTAATCTCATAGACTAAGCCAGAAATTTTAGAACTGACAAGGAAAAGTAAAATTTTAACCAATTTAATTACTTCTTTGAACAAAAGTTCAAGATTATTTATAGGAACACAAAATATTTATTACCATCCAGAAAATGAATCCAAGACATGTCATCTGAATAAATGTGGAAAGATGATCATTGATAAGTGGTCAATACAAAATGAAAAAAAATAGGAAGTCTCAGATACCAATCTTGTTGTGTCCAAATTCTGAACCCCCAAATCACCAAAAGGCCCATTTCGATGCAAAAGCAAAGAGTCTTTTATTAAAGTTATTTAATGAGCTAAAACTATTAGTTCAGGCCCTTCATCCTGCCACCATAGCAGATGGCTGGAGAAGAGACCCTGAGCATCCTCAAGGCAGGGATCTTAAAGGGAAGTATAAAAGGAGTGTCTAGGGTATGAAACAGTCTCAGGATTGGTGTGACTCTAAGTTTGGACAACCTGCCCTGAGTTGATTGGCCAACTGGTTGTTATGACCCATAGGCCCTCCCAGGGCAGTTGCTATGCTCTGCCCTTCACTGTTGTGCACTGTTCCTAAAGCACATGCAGAGCCATAAAGCACAGGCTCAGCAGCTAACTTTTGATTGGCCCTTTGCCACGAGGACCTCCTAGTGACCAGGACAGGAGCCACAAGGTCATGCAAACACATGGTAGCCTGTCATGGCTGCTAAAACGGGGAGGATGGTCACTACAATCTATAGAAAGAAATACTAGGATTAGCCTAAGAAACAAATCGTATGATTTTCTGAATCCTGTAGGTTTGAAATATACAGACAACTGAGATGTACAATGGAACCCATCTTAAAATGTAGAAATCAGTCTTTCCCGGCACTTAAGGTTTGTGGGGGCCCCGCTCTGAGCCCCAACTCCCTTCATCCCAGCTCCATCTCCCAGGACATTTGCTGCACCTAGAGAAGACCTGTGCCTCCAGGAAGGATCACCCCAAGTCTGCTCACACCTGTGTCTTCCGGTCCTTTCCTGGTGCTTAAGGAGAGGAAGAGAACACACGAACTCCCCCTGAAAGAAAGGATGGGAAGAAGCAATATAAAAACACAGCCAACAACAGAGGAAGCAGTATGACACCACCAGGGTTTAGAAATTTTACACCATCAAGACCTGAACTTATCAACACAGATGTATCAGAAAAGAATGACCTTCAAAACAACCTCCTGAAAGTGATAGAGGCCCTCAAACAGGATATGAGAAAATCACTTAAAGAAATGGAAGAAAACACAAACTAAAAATTACAAGAAATCAACAGATTTCTTAAAGAAAGCAAGGAAACCCAAGAAAAACAATCAAACAGATGAAGGATACAATTCAAACAGTTCAAGACCCGAAAACCAAAATGGAGACAATGAGAAAAACACAAACTGACGTAATGCTGGAATTCGAAAGCCTGAAAAAACGATCAGGAACTATAGATGCAAGCATAAATAACAGAATACAAGATATGGAAGACAGAATCTCATGCACTGAAGATAAAATAGAAGAAATTGATTCATCGACAAAAGAAATTCTTAAATCTAACAAATCCTGAACACAAAATATCCAGGAAATATGGGACACCGTGAAAAGACCAAATCTAAGAATAATAGGTATAGAAGAAGGCAAAGAAACCCTGCTTAATGGTACAGAAAGCAAAATCATAGAAGAAAATTTTCCCAACCTGAAGATCCAGGAGATGCCTACGAATCTACAAGAAGCTTACCAAACACCAAATAAACTGGACCATAAAAAGTCCCCTTGACACATAATAATCAAAACACCAAACATACAGAATAAAGAACAAATACTAAAAGCAGCAAAGGAAAAAGGCAAAGTAACATATAAAGGCAAACCTATCATAATTACACCCGATTTCTCCATGGAAATTATGAAAGCCAGAAGTTCCTGGATAGATGTTCTACAAACACTAAGAGACCGCAGATTCCAGCCCAGACTACTATTCCCAGCAAAACTCTCAATCACTATAGATGGAGAAAACAATATTCCATGAAAAAAACAAATTTATGCAATACGTATCCACAAATCCAACCCTACAGAAATTAGAAGGAAAACTCCGACCCAGGAAGTTAGCTACACTCAAAATAACAAGGGCAATAGATAACCTAACTTTACCACAAATAGGAGAAAAACTGACACATAAAACCACCACCAAAAACGTATCCAAAGCAAACAAGAATCAACAATCAATGGTCATTAGTATTCCTGAATATCCATGGTCTTAACTCACCTATAAAAAGACATAGGCTAACAGAATAGATAAGAAGACAGAATCCATCCTTCTGGTGTATACAAGAAACACAGCTCAATTTCAAGGCAGACACTTCCTTAAGGTTATGGGTTGGGAAAAACATTCCAATCAAATGGACATAAAAAGCAAGCGGGTGTAGCTATCCTAATAGCTAACAAAATAAACTGCAAACTAAAATTTATCAAAAGGTGTAAGAAGGTCACTTCATATTCATCATAGGAAAAATCTATCAGGAAGAAGTCTCAATTCTGAACATATATGCCCCAAATATAAAGGCACCCACATTCATAAAAGAAACATTACTACAACTCAAATCACACACATATAGTTGGAGATTTCAACACCCCACTCACACCACTGGACAGGTACACCAGATAGAAACTTAACAAAGAAACAATGGAACTAACAGAAGTTATCACCCAATTGGGTTTTAAAGACATCTATAGAACATTCCACCCAAACAAAAAGAATATATCTTTTTCTCAGCACCACAGGGAACCTTCTCTAAAATCGACCACATATTTGGCATTAAAGCAAACCTCAACAGATACAAAATTAGAATAACCCCCTGTATCCTGTCAGACCACCACGGCTTTAAATTAGAGTTCATCTTCAATGCAAATTGCAGAAACCTCACAAACTCATGGAAATTGAATAATGCTCAATTGCATCACCCCTGGGTAAAGGAAGAAAGAAAGAAAGAAATAAAGGTCTTCCTAGAATTCAACGAAAACAAAGGCACAAATTACGCAAACATTTGGGATACTTTGAAAGCAGTTCCCAGAGGAAAATTCATAGCACTAAGTGCCCACATAAAGAAACTGGAGAATTGCCACACTAGAGAATTAACAGAACAACTGACATCTCTAGAACAAAAAGAAGCAAATTCACCTAGGAGAAGTACACACCAGGAAATAATCAAATTGAGAGCTGAAATCAATTAAGTAGAAACAAAGAAAATAATACAAAGAATCAATGAAACAAAGAGTTGGTTCTTTGAGAAAATCATAAGATAGACAAACATTTATCAAACCTAACTAAAAGACAGAGAGAG
Source organism: Mesocricetus auratus (assembly GCF_017639785.1). NCBI lineage: Eukaryota > Metazoa > Chordata > Mammalia > Rodentia > Cricetidae > Mesocricetus > Mesocricetus auratus. The sequence goes on along the minus strand of NW_024429207.1, from coordinate 3,714,557 downwards.
AACATGCTAACTAACAAAAATCAGAAATGAAAAAGGGGACATAACAACAGACACTGGGGAAATCAAAAGAATTATCAGGTCATACTTTGAAAATCTGTACTCCACTAAATGGATGATTTTCTGAATAGATATCACTTACCGAAATTAAATCAAGAAGAGATAAACAATTTAAACAGGTCTATATCCCCTAAAGAAATAGAAGCAGCCATAAAAAGTCTTCAAACCAAGAAAAGTCCAGAGACAGATGGATTCAGTGTCGAATTCTACTAAAAATTCAAGGAAGAGCTAATACCAATACTATTCAAATTGTTCCACACAATAGAAGCAGAAGGATCACTGCCAAATTCTTTTTATGAAGCTACAATTACATTAGTTGCCAAACCACACAAACACACAACCAAGATAGGGAATTACAGGCCAATCTCCCTCATGAACATTGATGCAAAAATACTCAATAAAATACTGGCAAATTGAATCCAAGAACACATCAGAAAAATCATACACCATGATCAAGTAGGCTTGATCATACATAAAAAGTTAAAAAAAAATATATGGAAAAATTAAATCAAAATATCAGAAAAAGTTTTAAAAACGGTAGAAATTGAAACTATACTAAGTTTAAAATAGTCTGCATTAAATTAACAAGGAATTAATGTGTAATAGATGTACAAATTAAAAGACATAACAATGGAAACCATCCAGAACAAGATTAAAAAAATAAAATGAAAATTTCTAAAATGAATGGAGTGTCTGCCATAGTGTATGATAGAACTTTAAATTACCAGTAATGTTCTATCAGGAAGGAAATGGCAAAGGACAAAATATATTCCCAGAAGTAATTCCTTTTGATTCAATACATTAGAACAATGAAGACAACTATATCTAAGAGTTTATAAACAAATTTTCCACAATAGAATAAAATATGTGTAGAAAGCATAGTGATGGTTTTATATATTAATGAGTTAATATACTTTCTGTAAATAGCTACAAAAGGTAAATTTTATGCTACAGATCTTAAACCAACAGCAGCAGTTAAAGAGAGATCCAAGGAATCTGGTAAAGGAAAAGAAAAAAAAAAGACTCCCAAATGGAAGAAATAACAAATTGTATATAAAAGAATAGACAATGAGGGGATAAATTTTAACTCTACTATAGTGAGTATATCAAAAGGAAATTTCTGAACAGTGTACTTAAAAACATTGACTCTGGGACCCATTCCCTATGGAGGGATACTCTCAGACTAGATACATGGGGGAGGGCCTAAGCCCTGCCCCAAATGATGTGACAGACTTTGATGATCCTCCATCTGTGGCCTTACCCTACTTGAGGAATGGAAGGCATGTGGAATGGGGGATTGGTGGGGGTGTGAGAGGAAAGGAGGCAGAGGGAACTGTGATTGTTATGATTTTAATTAAAATATAAATTGACTCACAGATAATTTTTGAAAGGTTTTTAAATTCAATACTGTAAGATATAATTAATCTAGAAGTATTTAAGAAGGATAATGGCTCATTTTAAAACAAATGTGTCCTTTTAAGATGGAATAAGGGACACAGAGGTTTGTAAATTGATTAAAAACCCTAGTAAAAAAGCAACAGAAGGGTGGTTGTTTTTAAGCCAAGCAGAACATCTTCAGGACATGCTAAGCATACAGTGACCTTCATGTTCATCTTCATCTTGGCTTACTGGGAAACGATTTTATAATACATAGCCTACATGTTTTTAAGAATTATTGCCGGGCGTTGGTGGCACACGGCTTTAATCCCAGCCCTCCGGAGGCAGAGGCAGGTGGATCTCTGTGAGTTGGAGGCCAGCCTGGTCTATAAAGCAAGTTCCAGAACAGCCTCCAATAGAGAGAAACCCTGTCTCTAAAAACCAAAAAGAAAAGAAAAGAGAAAAAAAAACAATTATTTTTGAGCCAAGCCTAAAATAAGGAAGAGATTGTAACATTATTATAAGAGAATATTCAGCAATAGACTGCAATAGAGAATATAGAAACAAATCCCAAACTACTGGAGAAGTTATTTTCAACAAAACATATGAGAAAATATATTCAGAGAATGGAGGCATCAGGAATACTGAGTGAGGACCATTTGCTAAAAAATCTTTCAACTTGAAACTCACAACCAACCCTGAGGTTAACATGTGATTGGTAAGCCATATATGAAATTGAAATTTTTAAATTACTAGAAATTACTATTTTGAACTTGCGTCAAATATAACAAAAACTGGACTGTCCACTCTGAGTAAATGAAATGAATAGAAGCTATTACAAGCCACAAAAACCAATATGAGCCACAAACTAAAGAAAAAATAAAGATGGACAATTAATACATGAAAAAAATAGGTAAATCCCACACTGCTGTTGATCAGAGTGGGGGGCACATGTTTTAGATCTTTCTTTTAATTTTATTTATTTATTTTAACCTAAGTCCCACAGGTTCCCCTCTGCTCCTTCCAGTCTCCCAAAAATTACCTTCTGTGTGTCCCTCTAATCAACTCCCCCTCAGTTTCTGTTTAGGAAAGGGCAGGCCTCCCATAGGTATCAACAAAATATATCAAGTTGCAGTAATATAAAGCACTTCTCCATGGTTTAAAGTTTGACATGGTGAGACGACAGTATGAGGAGTAGGGTTTCCAAAAGCTAGTAAAGGAAACCAGAGGACCAAGAAAAGGAACTTTAACATGTATGCAGAGTACCTAGGTCAGTACCATGCAGGCTCCCTGGTTATTAGTTCCCTTTCTGTGAGATCCGAGGAATCCAGGTTATTTGATTCTGTGGTTTTTCTTGTGATGTCCTGGACCCATATGGCTCCTATGATGCTTTCACCCCTCTTCTGCAGGATTCTCTGAACTCCTTTTAATATTTGGCTATGGGGCTGATCTGTCTCCATAGTGCTGCATCAAGCCCATCTGATTTCAATTGGGCCAGGCACTAATCTGATTACAGCAGATAGCTAGTTCAGGCTACATATCCACTATGGCTAGGGGTGTTATCTAGGGTCATCATTGTAGATTCCTGGGAGACTCCTTTGCACAAGATTTTACTGACCCTGAAATTTTAAAAAGTCAACCACACTCACAGAAAAGAGTGAATTCATAGACAGGGCAATGAGAAACATGGGGAAGAGGGAACCATAAAATATTCAGGAATGAAAGATATAATTTGTTTTGGTTTTATGAGACAGGGTTTCTCTGTATTGTTTTGGAGGCTGTTGGTCCAGCCCGGCCTCGAACTCACAGAGATCTGCCTGCCTCTGCCTCCCGAGTGCTGGGATTAAAGGCGTGCACCACCACTGCCCGGCGAAAGATATAATTTTGTATTCATCAAGTAATAGTTTAATGGATATCTATATACCAAGTTGTGTAATGTTGTAAAAACCTACACTTTAAATGTATTCAGTTGATTATTGTGTCAATTATAGCACAATAAGAGAGAGACAAAATAGAAAAGTTAAAGTACTTCTTGGCATATAATATTTAACATAAATAAGAATAAAACTCATTATTTGAGAAACAAGAACACTTTCCATTCATTCTAACTTTGTAAAGAAAATGGCATCTCATCAGATAATATATATTTAATGATACTCAACATGTCCCCATGACTTTATTTTACTGGCTATGCTAAAATCAATTCAGCAGCATTTCCCTCCACTCTCCACTCCCTTAGTATTAGATGATTGATATCATAATATAAAGTTCAAAAATAATTAAATTAGTATTTTCCTGGAGGCATAGAATAACTAAGCTTAAAAATTGGCTATTATTCAATTCTAAAGAAGAAACTTTTTAAACATCATAGATCTACTTGAAAGACTTTGGAATTAAGTACGAATTCTAGCCCTGAAGCCTTCCTTTGTGTTGAGAAGGAAAAACACTGAAAACAACTTTTCATAAAAATAAACAATGCTATATGCATGCCAGGTAGTCTACTTAAAATAGTACATTATAATTGGATAGCTGGATGTTAAAGAATAAAGTAAAGAAACCAAATACTAGGTTGTCTTATTGTAAGCAGTGCATTCTGAAATGTACACAGTTTGCAAACTGGAACAAAATAGACACAATTACTTGCTCTTAAGTATTCACATTTATTTGAGGAGAATGTTGCAACGTTCCTTGTAAGTGCTATGGGCAACGTAAAAGCTTTCATTTCTTGTTGTCAACATAAGTAGCATAGAATTTTCCTGCTGTTATCCTTCAATTCATTTGGAATTTGCAATTAAAAAAAGAAAATGGATGGTGTCAAATGCAAACTCTTTATTTTTCCTTTCTGCTTTTATTGTGTTATTACAATACCGTTCTTTTCTTTTCCTGTTATCATTGTGATTCAAGCTGTACTTCAATGTTCAATGACCATTCTTTCCTTTAAAATATTTATTAAGCACATAAAAGTAGGAAATGCTGTCCTAGTTAATGAAGACACAGTAGTAACAGAACAGGTAGTGATTTGTCCTATGAGTTCATAGTCAACAAACAGAAAGGGAGGTCAGGAGTAAAGAAGTGTAAATGCAGCGAGGTCAGAAAAGCCGTCAGTCAAGAATTATTCTTCTAGACTATGAACTAAACATGTTTTTTTCTCACAAAGGCAAGAGAAGATCATCTTAAAAGGTCATAAGTTTAAGTGGAGCACCTAAGGAAGTGTTACAATTAACAGATGGTTCACATGGAGACAGAGCACAGATTCTATAAAACACTTCCCTCTTAACAAAGTAAAAATTCAAATTGCAGAGAATTTGTCATCAACTTAGCTTCATAAATTGCCATTCACGTATCTATTCTATTACTCAACTGTATAGAGCCTTTGACGTAAATATTAAGTATGTTATACTTAGGAAAGTACAGATATATTATAAAAGGTTGATACTAAGTGTTGGTGGAACACACCTTTAATTCCAGCACTCAGGAGGCAGGCAGATCTCTGCGACTTTGAGGCCAGCCTGGTCTACAGAGTGAGGTCCATGACAACCTCCAAAACAATACAGAAAAAAACAAACAAAAATGTTGATAGTAGCGGAACAAATCTAAGAATAAAAACTAGTCCTTGTAAATTGTCTACCATTCACTCTTTTGTAGTATACTCTGACGCAGTTAATCCTAGGGAAGATGGTAAAATGCTCCCATTTACATCAGGTCGGTAGGATACAGTGTTAATGCCACTTTGAAGCTACCACCAATTTCAAATTTTTGCTTCTTTTAGCAATATAATGTATTTATGGAATTACATCTGTGAATAAAATAACAGTTCTAATGGACAGTCTCAATGAAGTGGGAAACTGCATGACAATCCTCTTAGAGGATCTTTGAAAACTTAAAAATTATTATTATTGTTATTATTATTTTGTCTGTGTGAGAAAGAGGAGAGAGAGAGAGAGATGCATGTGGTGTGTGTTTGTGTCACAGCCTCCATTAGTAAGTAAGTCAGAGGATAACTTTCTGAAGTTCACTCAATTTTCTCCTTCTACCTTTCTGCGTGGGTTCAGGTGACTGCAAACACATTGCTGGCATAGCAGTCACAGTAACTCAAATAACTGAATAAATATGCTCATGTGGTTCATATAGTTTCATGATCATATGTATTAGTTTAAACTTCCCATAAAAATGAACATGTCTGCATTGTATTGCAATCTTTTAAAATTAAATATGTACGGCCAAGCAGCCTGGTCTACAGAGTGAGTTCCAGTACAGCCAGGGCTGCACAGAGAAATCTAGTCTTGAATAAACCAAATCCACCCCCCCCACAAAACCATGTAAACAAAACCCACAACATCAAAAAAGTTAACTGAGTCAGTATCTTACAGAATAATCCATCCTATTTTTTCATTTAAAATTATTCACAATTCAAACAATCTTTTTATCCAATTCTATTGTATATCATAAGTTAAAATATACTGAATACATACATTTTTTAAATTTCATTAATAGTTCATTACTCAGTTTGGTAAGTTAAACTTCATGGATGAAGAAAGTCCATGTTCTTCTTAAGTCCATTGCAATGAATTGTACATCCTTTTACCAACTTTTAGTGTATTCAAGAGATTTGGGTTGGGTTTCCTAATAGAGATTGTATCTCCTAATTGTCTAACAACACTTTATGCTTCCTAGTTGTAATCCTACATTTACCTCTGTACATAGTAGGCAATATTATTTTGAAGCATGATCCAATGTTACCAGAATCCTACTGTTTCATGACCAGATGTCAAGCTTGACTTAGAACACAAAGGTATCACTGATGTTTCTCCCTATGAATGATTATGCACCTCAGAATACAAAGTGGCACTGGAAGAGACAACCATTTTCTATTGTAATATTTGAGATAAGAAAATCATGAAATCAAATGATTAATTTCTGCTCTCATGAATTAAACAGATACTCTTGGATTCAGAGAAATGACTTCTTCTGTTGGAATTTGTGTTGTCTTATAATATGAAATAAAATGTTCACATCCAGAAAAACCACACATTGAATAGAAATTAGGACCTTGACTATTAATGTAATGCACTGTTACATGGGTTACACCTGAAGTTTAATAATATAGAAAGATTTGCATAAGGTTTGAGTAAAATGCACTGAGTGTTGTGAAGCTAATTCTTTTTCAAATAATGAATTCCTTAGTCAGAAAAATATTTATAGTATACTGATATTAGTCAGAAAAATATTTATAGCCTACTGATATTGTAAGTCATACTATTCGTACATAAGTAACAGTTCCGACAAAGAATTTTCCAGAAAAATAGGAGAATTCACATAAAGAGTGAATGTATATATTAATGATATAGAGATTTCTCATTCCACAGGTGGAACAGAACTGAGCTGATTTGCTCGCCACTCACCAATACAAGTCAGGGATTTATAGAGAACTGTAACATTCAGATATATCCTTTGAGATTTATGCAGTTAACATTATTGCCTACAGCAGCTTTCTTTATATTGCTTTGTCCGGTTTTCCATGGTCACTTTACACATGAAATGAGAAGGCAGGAGAAGGTTGGCTGATTCAATCGCTTGGAAGGTTTCAGTTGTTGTTTGCTTTTTGAAAGGCTCATATTCACCAAGCTTCTGAGGAATATTCAGTTCAGTATCATCCCTCACCTTAGGAATATATCCACACAATCCTTCTTAACTTCTAATAGTTCCAGGAACTCAAGACATACTCTTTTAAAGCTAATATCTGGGAGAAGACCCAGGCGCCAGCAGGTGGTACTGCATCAAAGCATCATATACAATCATATTAAAGATACTCAGTGGCAAGCACACACACACACACACACACACACACATACACCAGTAAGAATTATGGAGGAAGCACTGGTAGCAGGAATAAATAGACTTGGTGACAAAGAGCAGGAAAATGAAATGAATTTGATCAAAGCACATGTCTGTAACTAATTTATAAAAGTAGGACAAGCGCCGGGTGTTGGTGGCACACACCTTTAATCCCAGGAATTGGGAGGCAGAGGCAGGCAGATCTCTGTGAGTTCGAGGCCAGCCTGGTCTACAGAGTGAGTTCCAGCACAGCCTCCAAAACAAAACAGAGAAACCCTATCTGGAAAAAACAAAAAACAGTAGGACAAGGTGCTTAGTGATGTGCCAATTTGAATGACAAAACCAAACAACCTACAGATCTTTAAAGAACATTACATTTAAAGTGTGTGGAATGCACATTCTTTTTAGAACACTTGGCATATTCTTCAAAATCAGGGTTATAAAGCAGATACACAAATTCCAACAGGTTAAAATCATATATTTAATGGAAAACCACAGAATTGCATAAATAAATAGCATATGGTACAATAACCAGTAACTTCTGTGCTAAAAGGAGAAGGACAACTATAAAACTTCACTGTTCAGAAGTTAAGTAGCACAGTGGATTATAAACATGCTTGAAAGAACAGACTCCACGATGGCTCAAAAGTGTTTCCACTTAATAATAAATATTTACATAATTAAAATTATGCAAAGAAATTGAAATTATAGTAAGAAATTTACAGCATTAGATAAACAGAAGAGAAAAATGAGGACAGCCATGTAAAGTGATACCCTGGGAATTTAAAGAAAATTAAAACTTAAAATACAAAGGAATGATAAAAATAAAAAAGGAAGTCATGAGAATAATGGCAGTAACCGTCTTCAGAAGGGCATTATTGAAGAGAAAATTGTAAGTTTTCATTTCACACGGTTTATTTCTAACATATGCGAGGCAGAAGCAGGCAGATCTCTGGGTATGAGACCAATCTTTAGAATGATTTACAGGAGTAAAATGTGTTACACAAAACCAAACAAAAAAGTAGAAACTTTTAATTAAGAATGATGTGTTAAATTTTACTTTTTACTGTAAGAAAAATGTGCAATGCATATGAAAGGAATTTAACCGCAAAAACTGATGAATGAGTTTATGAGGACATTCTATAATAAATTTTTAAATATAAATACAATAATTTATAATCTCTACATCAAAGTAGGAATGTCTTAAACTGCTAAAAAAAAATTACCAAATGTGTACTGCAGAAAAACCAACAGCACAAACTACTTGTTGTTGACAAACTTTTAATCTTGATGAATACTAAATTACAAATAGCAAAAGAGAAACATAAATTTTTAACATGAGTAAGTTACAAAATGAGAACATCAACAATTATATTACTGTCAATAAAAATTAAAATCAAAGCCAGATACGTTAGCACACACTTTGAGTCCTAGCACTTAGGAGGCAGAGGCAGGTAGATCTCTGAATTCATGATTAACTTGCTCTACACAGTCAGTTCCAGGAAAGTCATGGCTACAAAGAGAGTTCCTGCCACAGAAATTATATATATATATATATATATATATATATATATATATATATATATATGTGTGTGTGTGTGTGTGTGTGTGTGTTTGTGTGTGTGTGTGTGTTTGTGTGTGTGTGTATTTACATAAGCAAAAGATGCAAAGAGTTTTAAATTATGAGAACAAATTCCTTGAAAATCCGCTGCATTTCTTACGCAAACCAATGCCACCAGCTTATGCAGAAGACTTCCAACCATGGTCCTCACTGTCACATCAGTTACCATCATGGCATCAGAATTAAATTTGCACATGGCAAGGTTCTTCTTGATGTATCTAAACATTTCAAAATGGATCACATTAGGAATGAGATTGGCAACCCAATGACACAATTCTTTTTCCTAAAACAAAGGCTCTGATGGTTTCCTGTGTTACCTGCTCTCATAAACCCATCTAATTCTAATGATTCTCCAAAGGCTTTCTTCAAATGATTGTCAATGTATGCATTAGGTAATGAAGTTGCTAACATAATAACTCTTGAGTAAGACATCCCAACCACCTCATAGTGCATGTTCAAAACCATATTCTCCTGTGAATGCTTTTAAACCTTAAGAATTTCTATAGTTATTTTTGCTAAATTTACAAATAAAACTATGGTACACTCACTGTAAGAAAATAGCAACCCTGACACAGTTGAATTAATATTTGTTGGTTACCAAAAGAATCCCTTTTAAATCTAATTTTAGATGAAATTGAGGTTTCAATAATATGTAGACAAGCATAATTTCAAACAAAAAAGACTTTACATGATTGTCTAAAAAATGCAGGCATGCGAATCAGGAAAAACAGTAACCAAACTCCCAAAAGCATATGATTAAATACAAATGATGGCAAAACTATAACAGAAAAGTTGTTAAAGAAAAACTACAAAGTAATATATGTGAATACACATATATTCATTTTTATGTCTCATCAAAATGAAAGTTGTTTTTTGTAGTAATTGAAAACTTCAAGTGTTTTGACTTTCTTTTTACATTTTGCTATGTTGCTTGAAGTATTTTAAAAATGATGAATTATTTATATAATCAAAAAGAAAGAAGGAAACATTTTATCTAAAAAGGAAAATGTGTAACCATGTAAAATATGTAAGTTCATATGACTCAGAACAAGTTAATCACTGTAGTATCCCATCCTTATGACTTACCAAATGGAAGATGTACAGGCATGAGTTATTTATTTATTTTTATCTAATGGTTTCTAGTTCTCCTTCCTTGATCTTCTACCCAGTCCTTCTTGGATTTAAAATAAGTGTAAGTAGGTTTTATCACAACAATTTCTCTTGGCATACCTTGTTAACAATGTCCTCTCTTTACAGTTCCCATGCAAATGTGAAATCTGCTATTATTTTTCTTCTGTATTTACTCCTTGTTCTTACCCCTAATTCCTGTCAATTAACATGCTCTGAAAGTGCTGGCCCTCCTCGTGACTTCCAACAGCTTTCTTTCATCTCTGAAACAAGTATTGTTCTTTATAGAGTACTAAATGTTATCTAGTGATACAGTTATTATCTTTCTGTTAAACTGGTATTAACTGGACTCATGCATCTATTATCTATATTGTATGTAGAAAATCTCACTGAAAAGTGACATTTGAATTTCAATTTTTTATTTATTAAAATTAAAATACATAGGTAAAATAGTCCCTTATGGACTGTAGCTACCATGGAGAGTAGTGTAACCTTTATTGAATAAGTCACAAAGGGCGAAGAGTCACAGCTTTCTCTTGTGTCACATTATTCGCTGTTCAGGAACATGTAAGCCTTGCCTGCATGACTGTGCCAACATAAGTAATATTTCCAGAGGCTTCATAGAAACAATCAAGTTAGGCATGTCTCCACTCATCCACTTATCAGTTTCCATCTGGACTAAATCTTGTCTTAATTGCTGGGCAGATGTCCCATAGTAGGGGATTTGCTTGAGGTGAATTTTTATTTATGGGATGGAGTAGTGCGCTTCAGCTGTACTGCTGCTTATAATGACAGTAGGATGATAGGGAGAAGGATTGAATATCCCCTTAATAAATGGTCATTTTATATGGAGGCTAGTATGGTTATATTACCTTTGAATGGAACTTTTGTTATAAGAGACATGTTTTAGTTAAGTAGAACAGGACTGAGAAGTGTACTGTCTATAACTTTATCTTCGCAATGAACAACTTCTCTTAAGATAACTTTTGGTGGAATTCAAGGATTAGTAGGAATTGATGTGAACTAGAATTCCTAAATTGAGATTATATTTAATAAACCATCTGGTAAATAAATAGACAAAGCTGAGTCAAGCTCTTCAGAGATGAAGGGCACCCAGAGCAGTACAGTGAGCCATCACTGTTAGCCCACAGATGAGAGTATCTGTGCAGGAGTAGAGAAATATGTTTTTATAACCTTAGAAAACCCTGTGAATATGGGTTACTGCTTTGGGATAATGTTCTTGTTCACTAAAAAGATTTGTCACTCACATTGGCCTAATAAGATGCTGGTTGTCCAGTAGCCAGGCAGGGAGACCAGACAAGGAGAAGTCTAGGAAGAGGAAAGACAGAGACAGATTTGCCAGCCAAAACAGAGGAAGAAAGATGAGAATGCCTTACCGAGAAAATGTACCAAGACACGTGGCTAAACATAGATAAGAATTCTGGGTTAATTTAAGCTGGACTAGCTTGTTATTAATAATACTGAGCAATAGGCCAAACAGTTTATTTGTGGCTGAATGGCTCCAGGATGTGACAGGACAGAAGCTTCCATCTACAAGTCACCCAAGTCTATCATATAGTAGCAGAATATTAGCAAGGTGATGTCCATTAAAAAGTTGGTCTAAGGATCCACAGTTGTAAGAGATTCACAGTAGGACCAAACATTGTGTTCTACAAGATATTAAATATATGTACATTGGAACTTCAGTTTTATAGAAAAGTAAAAGTGTGTCTGAATTCTTTTCCTTTCACTGAAAACAGAGATTTGTTTTACATAATATGTACCAATTGCAGCTTCCCTCCCATCTACTCCCCCCCAATTCCTCACCACTTCTCTTTCCTTCAAGATCCACCATTTATGCTTCTCATTAGAAAAAAGACTTGTGAGGGGTGATAATGACACATAGTAAGGTATAACAAAACTAACATATCTGAATTAGACGAAACAAACAAAAAACTCAAAAGAAAGCAGAAAAACAAAGAATACCTCTTATTCATTCACACACGTAGGAACCCCATAAAAACACTAGACTGGAAGCAGTATGTGTAGGAGAAAATGAAGGAAGAAAAAATATAAAACACAAATTAATAAAATTTAAACAAAAGCACTGACATGACATTAAAAGGGAGAGCTCCAAAAAAGCCATTGGGCTCAATATATATGGTCATCAATTGCTGGGAATTCAGTCTATCCTTAATACTATACTTCTTCCCTAGTGAGGATCCCTTGGAGGAAATACATTTTCATTTGCAAGTGGTTATCAATTGGAAATGTTTTTGATTAGGAATGGGAATTTTGTCTACTTCACCTTACAACTCCACGGTCCCATCTTATACAGTCCCCTTCTGGTCCTGTGCCTAATAGCTCTGTTTCTGTGAGTTCATATGTGGGTTGATCTTGGTGATTTAGAGGGCCTTGTTTTCTTGATGTTCCCCAACATAGCTCTTATACTCTTTATTCCCCCTCTTCTATTGTAGTACCTTAGCAATGAGGAGAGGGTTTTGATAAAGACATCACATTGGTGCTGAGTGTTCCAAGGTCTATCACACTCTGTATCATGGCTGGCTCTGGGTCTGTATTTCTTCCCATCTTGAAGGAGGACATTTCTCTAATGATGTCTGCTGAAGGTGCTGATCTACGAGTATAATATAATGCCATTCTCTTGCCAAGTTTATTTTATTTTTATTTTTAAGAACAGAGTATTGATTTTACTCTTGTTCTATGTGGCTTCTAGGCTCTGGTTTTGACCACCTACGCAGTTATGAGGTTCTATCTACTGGAGTAGGCCTTTATTGTCTGTGATTTCTCACTCATAATAACTATTTAAGGCTATATTCATTGACACACAAGTTTCATAGTTTTATTGTTCTTAATAGAAATAGAGTTGTCTATTGTGCTTATGTACCACATTTTGGTATTAATCTGTTGATATACATCTAAATATTTTTCATTTTGAGTACTTGAATAATTTGAACAGTAACAATGAATATAGATGAGTACATTCCTCTGCAGTATGATACAGAGCTCTTTGACCATAAACTAATATTAATGTTGCTAGATCATACAGTAGATCTATTTCTACATTTTTAATAACTACCACACTTATTGCAAAACAGTTACACTAGTTTTCCCTCCAAGTGGCAGTGAAAAAGTGCTCCCCTTACCATACATACACATCAGCGTGTTTTGTTTCTTCGTTTGTTTACTTTTGCATTGTTATGATTTTTGTGACTCTTTGATGACACAGGTTCTGTACCACCTGGCTCCTCAGTCATTTGGACCCAAATAAACACACATAGGCTAATATTAATTATAAACTTGTTTGGCTCATGGCTTAGGCTTCTTATTGACTAGCTCTCTTTTAATTATTAACCCATTTCTATTAAACTCTGTCTGTCCAGGAGGCTGTGACTTACCCATAATGTTCCAGGATGTTACTCCTTCAGTGACTGCATGGTGTCTCTCTGGCAGTTCCTCTTTGCCTTCCTCTTCCCAGCCTTCCCCTAGTCTCACAGCACTGCCTATATTTCCTTCCTGGCTATTTATTCATCAACCAATAATATAAACAATCACAACATACAAAAGAAAGGTTTTAAATATTTGTCATTTCTTCTTTTGAGAAATCCCGTTTTTTTGATTGTTTGTTTTTTTTTGTAGTCTAGATAACAGTTATCATTCAAATATGTAGCTGGTAAAGATTTTTGTTTTTGTTTTCTTGATGACACTTTTGAAGCCACAATCCTTTTAAATTTAATGATGTCCAGGTTTTTTTGTTTAATTTTGTAATTTAAAAATAGTCTGTCATGTTTATCATGTTTCTTTTTGGTGTGCTAAAAATGTTTAAAATTTTGTGACAGTGTTAACTGCCCATCTCTTGAAACACACAAGAACTCCTTGTAATTCATGCTTTAAAATAAAATACATTTAAAATAAAACTTGATCTCAATGAAAGCATAGACATACACAGTTGCATATCTATAAACATATATAGTATATGATATATTAATGTAGCATAAACTTGTTGCCCCAATATAAATTAATAAACTGTATCTTTTTATGACCCTTTTATTTCTATAAGCTTTAGTTTCTGCTCCCTTGATTAAATATCAACTCTGAAATATATTTTCATATCTTTCCCTTTCACTTACTTCTTTATTTTTCATATGAGTCTATATTTGATCCTTCTAAGATTTATCTTCCCTTTTTGAAATTTTGCTATTGAGTCATTTCCTTCTTCTTGGCAGTACATCACAGTTACATTTTTTTCTATCTCTATCAGATATTTTACCTGAAATTCTTAGAGCACAGATCTCTTAGTTGTGTTAGAACTAACAATATTATATTCATATCATACAATACTAAGGAAAACACTTCTAAAAGCATTGGGACTGACCAAAATATATGTCTGTGGAAATAGACAGCATACCCTTTAAAAACACAACTTTTATAGTTTTAAAAGTGCCGACTTGCTTGTACTATTACAGTTTAAAATGGAAATTAATCAAGAGTATATTTTGCACTATGATTTAATGTTTTTTTCTTTTTTATTATTAAAACCTTCATATTTTACATACCAATCCCAGTTCCCTCTCTCACCTCATCTGCCATCCACACCTCTGATAGGGTGAGGTCTCCCAAAAGAAGTCAACAATGACTACCATATCACTTGAGATAGGACCAAGGTACTCCCCCTTATCTAGGATGAACAAGGTATCCATCCCTCCATAGAGAATGAACATCAAGAAGCCAGTTCATGCCGGGCGGTTGTGGCGCATGCCTTTAATCCCAGCACACGGGAGGCAGAGGCAGGCAGATCTCTGTGAGTTCGAGGCTGAGCTGGACCGACAGCCTCCAAAACAATACAGAGAAACCCTGTCTCATGTAAAACCAAAAAAAAAAAAAAAAAAGAAGCCAGTTCATGCACTAGGTATAAATACTATTTCCCTGCCAATGGCCTGGATTTGATACATTTTTCTCTAGATTTTTTTTTATTTAAATTAGAAACAATCTTATTTTACATATCAATTCCAGTTTCCTCTTCCTCCCATCCCCCCTTATCCCCCAACAACCCCCCCCCATCCTAAAACCACTTCTGCTCCACAGGGAGAGTGAGACCTTCCATGAGGGATCATCAAAGTCTGTTGTTTTTGTCTGGTCTTGAGGCTACCTTTAACAAAATTGCCCAGATGATATTTGTAATACATACCTTACTTTTGCTTACTTGAGGAGAATATTTAGCCACTACAGCGGTATTGACACTGTATCTTTCCCTCATATATCTAAGTGGTTATTTTTAGATGAATGTGTACAATCTCTTAAACATTATTTAGTTTTTAGAAGAAACAGATCATTGAAATATTTCCAGTAAATTACTTACTCTGGGAGAAGGACACCCCAGAAAGTTGAAACTACAATGATATATTGTTACTAAGAATAGCAACAGAATGAGCATCTTGCAAGACAGAGTGTGGAAACAGTAGACTGCTCCTATTGGGACAGTCAATGTAGCTCATTCAGTTAATTGAAAACTGTGAAGACCAGCAAAGAATTGGAAAGTAGCCTGATTTTCCAATCACACTAGCAAAGCACAACTTGATAAGAAATTGAATTATTTATTTTTCAAATTAATTCTCATTATAATAATTTTCACAATGGTTTGTGATGTTATAATTTTGATAATTTCCAACTATTTCAATATTTTAGATTAATCTTGCTCTAGAGTTGCAACATCATCATATAAAATGATCTGAAAAATTCTGTACCTTGCTAGTTAATTTAGCTTCCCTTTTTCAAGCATTTATTATATCAATGGGATCACATAAATGATATTAAATTAAAATAATATCACATGTAAATATTCAGGCACCTAAAATTGGTACTACTGCATTGTTTCTGGGATCAACTCTTCTTTATATATATCACAGGTCTGCCACATAATACATGTGAATTATTTCACTTCCTTAACAATTTATACATCTGGAAATACAGAGAAGGCACAATTATTATTATTATTAAAGTTATTATGAAGCTAGGTGTCTATTTAAATAAATGTAAAGAAAACCACTCAGGATAAAATATAAATAATTAACAAATGTTAATCAGTAATTTTCATATCATAAATGTGTTAACTTTCATATCTGGTGTCTCTTGACATGACTTTGTATAATTTTATGCACCTTTTTAATGCTGTTTTTTACATGGGACTTTGTGCGATGGCCCTTATTCCATTCCTGAGAAATGATCTTAAGGTGTAGCTATCTTGCAAATGTCTAGCAAAAAAATAAATAAAATAAATGTAGGTGGTAAAGTATTATAAAATACGCAAATCAGAAGAGGTTTTGGGATTCTTGCATTATCTGCAAACATTCTTCTAGGCAAACACACAGCATCCACCAGGGGGTGCCTCTCTTGTATAGAATGGAGAATTGTGTTCAACAGAAGGAAAATTCTTAGAATTGCAATTTAAAGAGATTACAAAGTAAAGCAAGTCTTAGTGGCAACATAGAATTTTTAGATTTTTGCTAATTCATAGGGGTAGAACTATTTTGAAAGACTGAAGTCACACAATGAGGGTTCTGCAGAGCCATCACAACATGATAAGCCTTCAACAGGCTTAGAAATAATGAGTACCCTCTCTTGACAGTTGTCCTGCACCCCTTTTCCAGCGGGCACACACCTTTGTACTCTTCTGAGGACACTGCACTCATTTACACGTTTGCTTCTTTCTACAAGCTCTAAGCTGCTAATTCTTCGATCCAACTGAAAGTTATATTTTTCCTTTCTTGTCATGTACACTACTCTTTATTTTTCATTTGTGATTTCTAAATCAACTTTAAAATATCCTCCAAATTCTTCATAAGGTACACTTAACTAACAACACACACACACACACACACACACACACACACACACAAATATGTACATACATACAGACACACACATACAAACTTCTGGGTTTTGAAAGACAACTCAAAATTACCTAAAAGCAGACTTCAAAATAAATTAAGACGGACAGAGCTCTTTGTTACTAATAAGCAATTATTAAAAATGGTCTTTTTATGAAATTTAGAATCTTAAAGCAGCCCCTACTATGAGATAATTAATCAATTCTTTTAAGAATGTATGGATTTAAAATACTTTAAAAATCCTATTTCATTAATGTGATTACCATTCAAAATTAAGTTATGGAGAGTATCTCAATTTGTTGCCCATAGGATATTATCTGTCTTCATTTAAAATCACATTATACCCAGGAAAGCTTCAAACTATCAGGTTAGCTTGTTTGTCAGATTGCTAGATTAATCCCCTAATTCCCTGAAATATCTATTACAACTTTCTAAAGAATTGACTGTAATGAATTACAAAGCTAATCTCAACAATTTATCACTCAAATGAGGTCATCACACTTAGCACAATGTTCAAGACTTCAGCCTAATACCAATGTTTTCTTTATATACATGTGAAAATACATAAAAGACATATAAGGGTGTAAACGTATATACTTGTATTTCATGAATTATAGTATACTAAAGGACTGCTGTATGGTCAAATAGGAATAGCTTCCTTGTCTGCTAAAGTTCATATGCCAACTCTTCTCCTCTTCACAAAGAGCCTATAAGTTGATAAGGCACAAGTTATAATTTTTTAAAAATACTCCCTAGAAACATGTAGAAACAATTTCAAATGATGTACTTCTGCAATCACTGATACATTTTATTCAAATAACAACTAGTAAGTCTCTCTTTCTCTCCCTCTCTTATATATATATATACATATATATACACACACATATGTTTGTGTGTGTGTGTGTGTGTGTTTGTACATACTTACATGCAATTGGAGTCCTTAATTGACCTAGATTATAAAAGGCCAGAATCAGATATAGAGGGAAATGCTAAGAGATCAGAGAGAAGGAGCAAGCCACAGCACACCTTACCTCCTAGTGTCTCCACAGTAAAGAGAGCAATTTTCTGTTTTTCCTTGCTTATATACAGTCACTGCCCAGCTCCTGTCACTTCTTTCTTGTCTGTATAGACTTCCAGACCTCTATGGTTAGCTAGTGGCAAGCTCCCTCCTCTGACAGGTTTTATTTGTGCAAGAAAAATATCACCATACATATATGTGTGTATGTACACATTTTAAAATAATAATGTTAAGCAGAAATTCATTGAACATTTAAATCTTTATGAATTTTTTTAAATTTTATTTTCCAGTTTAAATTTAGATAAGAATCAAGGTTGCTTCACAAGTCAGTTTCAGGTCCCTCTCCCATTCCCTCCCTTCCTCCCGTGCCCTCCCCTCCCCCCTGTTATCCTCTCATTTCTCCAGGGAGGGTGAGGCCCTCCATGGGGGTGTCCATAGTCTGTCATTTCATATAGGGCAGGGCCTAGACCCTTTCCCAAGAGTTCAGGGTGGGAGTGCACCTCACATTGTTCTATGGGAGTCCAAAGTCCGTGTGTATACTTGGGATGGGTACTGATCTGCTGCCCAAGGCTCAATAGATTCCCTAGGCCTCCTCACTGACACCCACATTCAGGGGGTCTTGATCAGTCCCATGCTGGATTCCCAGGCTGATGCCTGGGATTCAAGAGTTAACCTTTGTCTGGTCAGCTGTTTCTGGGGGTTAAACTAGCCCAGTCTTAATCCCTTTGATCATCAGTCCTCCCTCTCTGTTACTGGCTTTCTTGAGTTCAGCTCAGTACTTAACCAAGGGAGTCTGCCTCTTCTTCGATCAGCCACTAAATGAAGTTTCTGTTTCCCAGACTCTCTGGCCATAGGATTGTAGGCTGGCACTCCCCAGATCTATGTCTAAAATCCATATATGAGAGAGTACATGCCATATTTCTCTTTTTGTGACTGGGTTACCTCACTCAGGATGGTTTCTTCTAGTGTCATCCATTTGCCTGCGAATCTCATGATTCCATTATTTTTTTCTGCTGCATAGTACTCCATTGTGTAGATGTACCACAATTTCTCTATCCACTCTTCAGGTGAGGGACATCTAGGTTGCTTCCACGTTCTGGCAATTACAAATAAAGCTGCTATGAACATAGTGGAACAGACCTCTTTGTTGTATGAATGGGCATCTTTTGGATATATGCCTAAGAGTGGAGTTGCTGGGTCTTGTGGTAGGTTTATTCCCATTTTTCTGAGGAATCTCCACACTGATTTCCAAAGTGGCTGAACCAGTTGGCACTCCCACCAGCAATGGAGGAGTGTCCCCTTTCACCACATCCTCTCCAGCATAAATTGTCATTGGTGTTTTTGATTTTAGCCATTCTGACAGGGGTGAGATGGTATCTGAGAGTTGTTTTGATTTGCATTTCCCGGATGGCTAAGGATGTTGAGCACTTTCTCAAGTGCCTCTCAGCCATTTTAGACTCCTCTATTGAAAACTCTCTATTTAGTTCTGCAGCCCACTTTTTAATTGGGTCCTTTGCTGTTTTGGAGACTTGCTTCTTGAGTTCTTTGTAAATTTTGGAGATCAACCCTCTGTCAGATGTGGGATTAGTGAATATTTTTTCCCATTCTGTGGGCTGCCTTTTTGTCTTGCTGACTGTGTCCTTTGCCTTACAGAAGCTTCTCAGTTTCAGTAGGTCCCATTTATTAATTGTTGATCTTACTGCCTGTGCTACTGGTGTTATGTTCAGGAAGCTGTCTCCTGTACCAATTCGTTCAAGGGTACCACCCACTTTCTCTTCTAAGAGGTTCAGTGTGGCTGGATTTATGTTGAGGTCTTTGATCCATTTGGACTTAAGTTTTGTGCATGGCGATAGACATGGATCGATCTGCATTCTTCTACATGCCAGTCTCCAATTATGCCAGCACCATTTGTTGAAGATGCTTTCTTTATTCCATTGTATATTTTTAGCTTCTTTGTCAAAGATCAGATGTTCGTACGTGTGTGGGTTAATACCCGGGTTTTCAATTCGATTCCATTGGTCTACCTGTCTATTTTTGTGCCAATACCAAGCTGTTTTCAGGACTATAGCTCTATATTAGAGCTTGAGGTCAGGGATGGTGATGCCTCCGGACGTTGCCTTGTTGAACAGGGTTGTTTTGGCTATCCTGGGTCTTTTGTTTTTCCATACAAAATTGATTATTGTTCTTTCAAGGTCTGTGAAGAACTGTGCTGGGATTTTAATGGGGATTGCATTGAATCTGTAGATTGCTTTTGGCAGGATTGCCATTTTTACTACATTGATCCTACCTATCCAAGAGCATGGGAGATCTTTCCATTTTCTGAGGGCTTCTTTAATTTCTTTCTTTAAAGATTTAAAGTTCTTACGATACAGGTCTTTCACTTGTTTGGTTAGCGTTACCCCAAGGTATTTTATGTTGTTTGTGGCAATTGTAAAGGGTGATGTTTCTCTGATTTCTCTTTCAGCACTTTTATCATCTGTATATAGTAGGGCTACTGATTTTCTTGAGTTGATCTTGTAGCCTGCCACTTTGTTGAAGGTGTTAATCAGCTGTAAGAGTTCCCTGGTAGAGTTCTTTGGGTCATTGATGTAAACTATCATATCGTCTGCAAACAGTGAAAGTTTGACCTCTTCCTTCCCAATTTGTATCCCCTTGATCCCCCTTTGTTGTCGTATGGCAATAGCTAGGACTTCAAGTACCATGTTGAAAAGGTATGGAGAGAGTGGACAGCCTTGTTTTGTTCCTGATTTTAGAGGAATTGCATTGAGTTTCTGTCCATTTAGTTTGATGTTTGCTGTTGGTTTACTGTATATAGCTTTTATTATGTTTAAGTATGTCCCTGTTATCCCAGATCCCTCCAAGACCTTTATCATGAAGGGGTGTTGGATTTTGTCAAAGGCTTTTTCAGCATCTAGTGAGATGATCATGTGATTTTTGTTTTTCAGCTTGTTTATATGGTGGATTACGTTGATGGATTTTCGTATGTTGAACCATCCCTGCATTCCTGGGATGAAACCTAATTGATCGTGGTGAATGATTGTTTTGATGTGTTCTTGGATCCGATTTGCCAGTATTTTATTGAGTATTTTTGCATCAATGTTCATGAGGGATATTGGTCTGAAGTTCTCTTTCTTAGTTGTATCTTTGTGTGGCTTGGGGATCAAGGTTATTGAAGCCTCATAGAAAGAGTTTGGCAAAGACCCTTCTGCTTCTATTGTGTGGAACACTTTGAGAAGAATTGGTATAAGCTGTTCTTTGAATTTCTGGTAGAATTCTGCACTGAGGCCATCTGGACCTGGGCTTTTTTTGGTTGGGAGACTTTTGATGACAGCTTCTATTTCCATAGGGGTTATAGGTCTATTTAAATTGCTTATCTGTTCTTGATTTAGTTTTGGCAATTGATAGCTGTCCAGGAAGTCATCCATTTCCTTTAAATTTTCGAATTTTGTGGAGTACAGGTTTTCAAAGTATGACCTAATGATTCTCTGGATTTCCTCAGAGTCTGTTGTTATGTCCCCCTTTTCATTTCTAATTTTGTTAATTTGCGTGTTCACTCTCTGCTGTTTGGTAAGTTTGGACAAAGGTTTGTCTATCTTGTTGATTTTCTCAAAGAACCAACTCTTCGTTGCGTTGATTCTTTGTATTGTTTTCCTGGTTTCTACTTTATTGATTTCAGCCCTCAATTTGATTATTTCCTGGCGTCTACTCCTCCTGGGGAAGTGTGCTTCTTTGTGTTCTAGAGCTTTCAGCTGTGATGTTAATTCTCTGGTATAACTGTTCTCCTGTTTCTTCATGTGAGCATTTAGCGCTATGAACTTCCCCGTAGCACTGCTTTCAAAGTGTCCCATAGGTTTGGGTATGTTGTGTCTTCATTCTCATTGAATTCGAGGAAGTCTTTAATTTCTTTTTTTATTTCCTCTTTGACCCAGGGATGGTGCAGTTGAGCATTATTCAATTTCCATGAGTTTGTAGGTTTTCTGCAATTTGTGTTGTTGTTGAATTCTAATTTTAAAGCATGGTGGTCTGATAAGATGCATGGAGTTATTCCAATTTTTTTGTAGCTGCTGAGGTTTGATATGTTGCCAAGTATGTGGTCGATTTTTGAGAAGGTTCCATGTGGTGGTGAGAAGAAGGTATATTCTTTTTTATGTGGATGAAATGTTCTATAGATATCTGTTAATCCCAGTTGGGTCATTACTTCTATTAGACCCTTTGCTTCTTTGTTGAGTTTCTGTCTGTTATTCCTGTCTAGTGGTGAGAGTGGTGTGTTGAAATCTCCCACTATAACTGTGTGGGACTTTAGATGAGATTTAAGTTCTAATAATGTTTCTTTAACGAATGTGGATGCCTTTGTATTTGGGGCATAGATGTTCAGGATAGACACTTCATCTTGGTGGGTTAAAAATATATTTGACTAGAGTTCATTTGTCTTTGAGAGATTTAGAAAGAATTTCAGGACCCTGATTATAAAATGTAAGTATATTATTGAACATTTGCAATGAGCAAAAAATGAATAAACATGAAAAATATAACTGATTTAGTTTAATACAAAATAAATATTTCAATCATAGTACTCTAGGAATCAAATGTATAAATTTGTACCTGAATTTAGACAATAGTTTTGTGCTTCTCTTCTGTTTGTATTTTTATTTTTCCTGCAGTTTACCGTAACTTTATTTTTAATGGCTAAACACACAGCTTTCCAAGATTTTTCCTTAACAAGTAAATACTTAAACAATTTTTTTTGCCAAAATACTGCACAGATCATAAGATGCAGACGATAGAATTCTTGATACACACTAGAACACAGAAGAGTCTGAGGGCCAAAAATGACAATAGGTATGCCATGGGTTGGAAGGAGAGATTTGGGTACAGTTAAAACATGGATCCTTCTACTTTTAAACAGTCAAACATCTTAGCAGCTGTGGTGGAAATACAAACAAAAAAAGTGCAAAACTGCATAGAAAATGATTTTTACATAAATAGAAGCACAAAAATTACTGAGAAACATAATACTGTTAGATTTTTGTTAATGTAAATTTTACTTTTAGTATCTTCTTTGTCATTGAGAATAGATTTTTCTTAAATATATCCTGGTTATGATTTTAACCTCTACTCTCCCCAGTTTCTCCCTACCTCCCCTCCCATCTGGATCCACTCCCTTGCTCTCTTTCATTAGATAACAAGGGGGGTTACAAGATAATACATAATGTAATATATAATTTAATATATTATATTATAATAATATAATACAATATCATAGTATAATATGTAAAACGAAACAAACACCCCTGAATAGGACCAGATTGGATAGAGTCCACCAAGGAAACAAGACCTTATAAATACAACTGGATTGAGCACATGTGAACTCACAAACACTGATACAGCATACACAGGATCAGCAAGGGTCTGTACCAGATAGGATCTCAGATTTATATGTAGTAAACACATGACCCCATCCCTAACCCAGATGTCATTTCTCATTGATAACTACCTGCAAGTGAAACTTTAAGAGAATCTCAGTAAGAAAACAATCTGTCTAAGGGTAGACTTCATACACAGCAGTAGTCAGCCAACAGAAAAACAATTCAACATAATTTGGAGGTTTCTTATTTCATAATGTCATATCAGGGTTTATTTTTAATATTATCTTTTTATAATTATTTTTAATTTAAGATAGAAACAAGCATGTTTCACATGTCAATTCCAGCTCCCTCCCCTCCTCCCCGGCCCTCCACACCAGGTCCCACAGTCCCCTACACAATCTCCACTCCGATCCCCAGGGAGGATAAGGCCCTCCATGGTGAATCTCCAGTGACTATTATGTCATCCAGAGCAGGGCCTAGGCCCTTCCCCAGGAGACCCAGCTGAGAGATCCTCCCAAATTGTGGCATGGGCACTCAAAATCTATTTGTACCCCAGGTATGAATGTTACCCAAGACTCCACAGATTACATAGGCCTCATCACTGACACCCACCGTCAGGGTGTCTGGGTCTGTCCCATGATTTCCACACAGCCATAAATTGGAGGTCCAAGAGCACCCCTAGTACAGGTCAACTGTTTCTGTGGGTTGAACCAGCCCAGGCTTAAGTCCTTTGCCCATTGCTTCTCTCTTTCTGACACTGGATTCCAGGAGTTTAGTTCAGTGTTTGTCTGGGTATCTGCCTCTGCTTTTGTCACTTGCTGGATGAAGGTTATGTTTCCCAGACTCTCAGGCAGTGGGATTGCATGCTGGCACTTCCCTGATTCATTTCTAAACTCCATAAATGAGTGAATACATACCATGTTTGTCTTTTTGTGACTGGGTTACCTCACTCAGGATGGTTTCTTCTAGTGCCATCTATTTGCCTGCAAATTTCAAGAGTCCATTGTTTTTTTTCCACTGAATAGTACTCCATTGTGTAAATGTATCACATTTTCTCTATCCACTCTTCAGCTGAGGTACATCTAGGCTGCTTCCAGGTTCACGCTATTATAAATAATGCTGCTATGAACATAGTGGAACAGACATCCTGGTTGTATGAATGTTCATCTTTTGGGTATATGCCTAAGAGTAGAATTGCTGGGTCTTGTGGTAGACTGATTCCCATTTTTCTGAGGAATCTCCATAGTGATTTCCAAAGTGGCTGTAATTTTTACCTCTTATCTTATTTTTATTTATTCTCCTTGCCTCTCTCTCTCACTCTCCTATCTCTGTCTCCCTACACATCACACACACACACACACACACACACACACACACACACCAACTTTTTGTTTTGTGTTGTTATCGGATACTTTATTGAGTAAATGAGTGTATCTCTGCTTCTATACCTGTTTCTTGCTGCTTTGCTTGGGCTTTTTATTACTTTTCTTATCGGTTGTATTTAATCTAACTAAATTAATCTACTAAATTAGTGTCATGCTATAAACTCTCATTTTATGACTTTGCACTGGTACTTTTTTCTTCTCTTCCCTTTTTACTTGCTTCTCTAGTTTATATAAATATTGTAGAATGTTACTTATTGATTTGCCTATTTTTTTCAGTCTATAATTTTGAACAAATGACTTAATCATTTTCCTTGAGATTAACATGTACCAATTCAATTCACAAATATTTTACTATGTTTGTGCTAACCGATTGTGAGTTTTGCCGTAATCATGGAATTTCATTTGAAATCTTTTCAAAGCATAATCCACTATATTTTATATGTATTTAAATCAAAATGATTGCTTTGTCATATGGATTTCCAAGATTGTCTTTAGTTAAAATTTTTAAGTTTGTCAGAATCCTTTTGAATCTTCTCTAATTTTCCTTCTGACATGGCTCTGAGATGTACGGTGCTGAGTATGACTGGCAATGTTGCTTGCTGAGCATGTCATTGGAAAGACGTGACCCCTTTCCCTCAGTTCCTTGTCCTTCAAATATCTAGTGTGTCTCGGGCTGTTTTCAAGATTTTTATCTTCTGTTTTCAGATGTCTAGTTGTGATGAGCTTTGCTGCAGATTGTTTAGAAAAAAATTCATTGCAGAAAACAGTCAAGTTATTGAATAGGTAAACTTTTCTCATTAACCAAGTTTGAGGTGTTCATCATTAATTTTTCCAAACTTGTCAGCTTACATTCATATGAACTCATGATACTCTGGTAGTCTATGATAATATCAGGTCTTTCATTTAGTCTCCTGGGAAATGTTAGTTATAGGAAGAAGCATGTGAAAGGAATGTGGTTCCTGCACTTTCAAAGAAAACTTTTAGTTTTTGTTTTCAAAAATTATGGTGTGCACCATGCTAAACAAAAAAATTTTTAAGCCAAAAGTTATTCCAGAGATAGTTAATGCCAATTGATATATTTTAAAGCATGCTATGGGGAAGTAAAATTATCTGTAAACAATCTGATAGTATCTCAGAAACATATCTAGAGACTTTTTTTCAATGTACATGGCTGGAGTACAGCAAATTTAGGTCATATCATAGAGGATGGGGCCCATGAATGCAAATGTAAATATTGCCTTTAATTAGATATAGTAATAAAATGTGAGCCTTTGTCTAAACTAAATATCATCTTGTTTGGATTTTGTTTTTTCGGGACAGGGTTTCTCTGTAACTTTGGTGTCTGTCCTGGAGCTTGCTGTGTAACCAAAGCTGGCCTTGAACTCATAGAGAACCACCTGCTTCAGCCTCCACAGTGCTGATTTTAAAGGCATGCACCACCACTGCCTGCCCAAAATATTAAAGAATGATAGAAAGAAAGTGTGAACTTGTTTCATATGCAATGTTCTATTTATCCTGCTTATTCATTTTAAACCTTAATCATCACTTTTGAAGGTTTTCAATCCATGTTCTTTGTTTATTTTACAGCAGCACCAAAATGATGAACAGTTTTGTTCTGTCTTTGAAGTGGTTTGTTTATCTGTTGTTGTTGACATTTACATATCTTGTCCATGCCAACAACTTCTGTAACAAGAGGAAAATACCCAATAATGTATATTAAGACTTCTGGCAGTAATACTGCCTTCTTGGATTTCCTTCAGTCTTACATCTCCATCTCAATGTTAATCTGGTTTATCGCAGGAAATTGCTATTTTATTGTAAATTCTGTGTGCAGTTTTCCAAGCCAATTTATTTATTGCTATGGGTGATTGGCTCTTCCATATCATAAATACAATGTTTATGCTTTGAAGTACAAACTGTACATTTTATTGCTTACAAAATGAATCTAACATCCACATTAATTGTAGTACGGTCAGGAAGCAGAGAATTTACCATTTTTACATTCAAACATGATGGCTTCTAACTCTAGATCACTTTTTATTACATTTAGTCATGATTTAGAAAATAAGAGTTTGGGATGACATATAATGTATTATACTTTTTCCTCAATATCATTGAGAAATGATTTCCTTACAGTTCTATTTCTATTTAGAATTCTAAAGGCTTTAAAAGACACCTCTTTTGTTGTGAGAGATATGTGTACATAGTGAAACATCTCACAAGGAAGTAGAAAATAAAATATTGCAACACTTGCATGCATTAGTCCACATAGTTTTTTACTTTATCATGAGAGTTTGCATTCTTGATTTTCAGGTCGAGTTGAGGCTTAGTTGCTGTTGAGCATATTGGCTTTTGTTGGTATTAAGTGTACCCTTACTTTGTGGTCTATGAGTTCAGGGCTGTGATAAGTAGGAGGTAGGAATTAGGTTCAATGCAACAGAGTATAGTTTTCTAATTAGTGCAATTCCCCAGTCATATTAATTATAATACCCCATTTTTTAGTAATGTCCATATCTGAAGCATAAATTCCCAGTACATTTCTAAAGATAATTCATGGTCAAAATATGAAATCTAGCCTGTGTGGTTATTAGGCAACTGCATTGTTAGATATAACAGTACGGTGATATTTTATTTATTATGTAACAAATAATCAGAATATAAAGCTAGCCACAGCCTTAGAGGCCAGGCAGTGGTGATTCACAACTTTAGTCCTAGCACATAGGAGATGGAGGCAGATGGATCTCTGTGAGTTCAAGGCCACCCAGTGTTACATGAGAGTGAATCAATCAATATGAGAAACAGAGTTCACACCATTGATCCTAGCACTTGGGACAGTACACCTTTAATTCCAGTACTCGGGATTACTCCTCCAATCTGAGCATTGGGAGAGGTAAGAACTCTCTAGTGGCTGGCCACCTTGCTTTTCTGGTCTTCAACTTTAGCCCCAATAACTGTCTCTGGGTTTTTATTATTCATGCTCGATAACAGTATATTTGCTACCATTTCCTTTCTTTCTACCAGAAACAGAACACATGGCTGAGTAATCAGTCCATAATGAACATGAGATCTTAATATCTGGCCTGAGGGAGTTGTCTTCATATTTGTTTTACCTGAGAGAAAACTTTATCTGAATCATTTTTGTGTGAGAGAGCAACTGCCTTTCCTAGTTTTTCTGTGATTTATCTCTGAAGTTAGGTTTCACTGATAAAGATATGAGATTCCCCAATAAATCCAGGATTCTCAAACAAGAAATGAAATACCTTTTCAAGACAAGACAATAAACTTAGTTATGTCTTACTTCAGAGAGAGGATTTTTTAAAATAGTACTAATGTTTCAAATGAAAACTACTTTATTTTATTGTAAATGTTCTAAGGACAAAATGTATACCATATACATGAGAAAAATCAAAACAAAATTGCACATAACCTCTAGTAAGGACCATAGTAGCCCCTGGGGTGGGGGTGAATCTGAACTGCTACTGATAATTTATTCAGGATAACTCAAGGAAGAGTGAATTATTTCCCTGCAGGTAAATTTACTTATTCAATTTTTAGGGCTGGGGGTCAGATGGAATGAGAATAGACACACAGAGGAGCATCAGTCTTCATTTATAACATAAAAATACACTTTCCAGTTTTCTTAAAAATGCATAGAACATGTAGCAACTTTATTTATAGTTTTTTCATTCATACATTTCATTTCACTTACATGTGAACTTTAATACATATGTTCTTAACAATTATGTTTGGATTGTTCATGAAAATTTCATAAGATATTAAAACAATGCTAGTGTCATCTGAAGTTATTTTCCTGTTAGCTATTTTTACAGAAGATGCGTGTTAGGCAAGTATCAAAAAAGAAAAAAAAAATCACAAAAATAAAAACAAAATAAAAAGCTTTTTTAATGCTTTTTTTAAAAATTTAGGTTAGAAACAAACTTGTTTACATGTCAATCCCAGCTCCCTCTCCCTCCCCTTCTTCCCTGCCCTCCCCACCAGGACCCCCAGTCCCCCACCCACTCTCCACTCCAATCACCAAGGAGGGTGAGGCCCTCCATGGTGGATTTCCCTAACTGTCATTTCTTCCAGGGCAGGGCTTAAGCCCTCCCCCAAAAGTCCTGGCTGAGAAAGCCTGTCATATTGTGGCATGGCACTAAAAGTCTATTTGTACGCCACGGTTAAATACTACCCAAGGCCCCATAGATTACCTAGGCCTACTCAATGACACCCACATTCAGGGGGTCTGAGTCAGTCCCAAGATTTCCACACAGCCATCAGTCTGGAGTCCAAGAGCTCCCCCCTAGTTCAGGTCAACTGTTTCTGTGGGTTAAACCAGCCCAGGCTTAACTCCTTCACCCATCAGTTCTCTCTTTATAACACTAGATTCAAGTTCAGTTCAGTATTTGTGGGTATCTACCTCTGTTTTTATCAGTTGCCTGATGAAGGTTATGTTTCCTAGACTCTCTGGCAGTGGGATTGTATGCTGACACTCCTCTGATTCATGTCTAAAATCCATAAATGAATGAATACATACCATGTTTGTCCTTTTGTGACTGGGTTACCTCACGTAGTAATGTTTCTTCTAGTTCCATCCATTTGCCTGCAAATTTCAAGATTCCATTGTTTTTTTTCTGCTGAATAGTACTCCATTATGTAAATATACCACATTTTCTCTATCCACTCTTCAGCTGAGGTACATCTAGGTTGCTTCCAGGTTCTGGCTATTATAAATAATGCTTCTGGGAACATAGTGAAACAGACATCCTTGTTGTATGAATGTTCATCTTTTGGGTATATGCCTAAGAGTAGAATCGCTGGGTCTTGTGGTAGACTGATTCCCATTTTTCTGAGGAATCTCCATACTGAATTCCAACGTGGCTGTACAAGTTGGCACTCCCACCAGCAGTGTAGGAGTGTTCCCCTCTCCCCACATCCTCTCCAGCATAAACTGTCATTGGTGTTTTTTATTTTAGCCATCTGACAGGAGTGAGATGGTATCTCAGAGTTGTTTTGATTTGTATTTCCCAGATGGCTAAGGATATTGAGCACTTTCTCCAGTTACTCTCAGCCAGTTTAGTCTCCTCTATTGAGAATTCTCTATTTAGTTCTGTAGCCCACTTCTTAATTGGATCGTTTGGTGTTTTGGAGACTTGCTTCTTGAGTTCTTTTTAAATTTTGGAGATAAGCCCTGTGTCAGATGTGGGGTTAGTGAATATCTTTTCCAAATCTGTGGGATGCCTTTTTGTCTTGCTGATTGTGTCCTTTGCCTTACAGAAG
Source organism: Mesocricetus auratus (assembly GCF_017639785.1). Lineage (NCBI taxonomy): Eukaryota > Metazoa > Chordata > Mammalia > Rodentia > Cricetidae > Mesocricetus > Mesocricetus auratus. Next base: position 3,684,588 of record NW_024429207.1, on the reverse strand, counting down.
TGTCTCAGTTTCATGAGGTCCCATTTATTAATTGTCTATCTCAGTGTCTGTGCTACTGGAGTTACGTTCAGGAAGCTGTCTCCCGTACCAATTTGTTCAAGCGTGCCTCGCACTTACTCTTCTAACAGGTTCAGTGTGGCTGGATTTGGAATGTTTGTTTTTAACCACAGCCTCACAAGTGCTCTAAACCTTAAAGTAACCACCATAACTACATTATAACAGGAACTAATTATCCCTTCCATTCCCCACTAGAGCAATCTACTATCTAGGCAGTCTGTTGGAATAAACATGGAATCAGTTTTAACAGTGTGTCTTCAGAGGCCATGAAGTACCAAAAGTACTTTCTGACACTTGTATAACTTATCTGAAATTTCTCATCTCCTTATTTTTCTCAAGATGAAAACTAATAATTCCTCAAAATTAATTACTTCTGCTCTTCTACTATTAAGACATTAAAGCCAACACGTGGCCATTTTAAACCACAGTGTTTCTTTTTCCTTTTTCTTTTTTTTTTGAGACAAGGTTTCTTTGTATTGTTTTGGAGGCTATCCAGGAACTTTGCCTGTAGACAGACTGGCCTTGAACTCACAGAGATCTGCCTGCCTCTGCCTCCTGAGTGCAGGGATTAAAGGCGTGTGCCACCAATGCCAGGCAAACCACAATTTTTCTAAAGTTATTTCTGCTTTAATATTCCATCTTTTGGTTTTAGCACTTAGAACATGCTATAATGAGGTGAACAACAAGAGAAAATTTACTTGTGATTAATTCTCTGAATGTACCAATTTAGTTCTTACTTGTACACAAGAAGCTTCAAAAATACTAACATTCATAATTCCCGAAGACACCACTATAGCCATAGAATTCAACTCACTAGTCATCTTTCAGTTCTCATATTTGTATTTTGAGTAGTCTTGAGGAATAGAAAATTACCTTTATTGATTTGTTTTTGAGACTAAATGGGAACTCACTGTAGACCAAGCTGGCCTCAAAATCAGAAATTCACATGCTACTGCCTCCAGGGTACCAGGATTAAAGGTGTGTGCCACCAGGTCCTGTGAAATAGGTAGTTCTAATGGAGTCAATTTTACTCTTTTCTTTCCTAGTCCCTAAAGTGATAATGACCTCTGTCACACACCCATGTGTTAGTACTGTCTAGGAACTCATCACAATTTGTTTAGTACACCTTTGCAATATGACAAACAGCACCATCTGCTTACAGTGAGGGAAGCCAAACATTGCCGACAACACTGGGAGTAGTCATTCTCCTCCTGCCAATGGGTAGTCCAAGTGGAACAGTGCTGACTACTCAAATAATGGAATAGAAGAAGACTAAGAGATGCCAATTAATGCTTTGCCTGTATTCTCCTCACATCAAAAGCTTGGTTAAAGGTTCTATTTTACAGTTGTATTTTGGATAATGGAATTAGATCTCCATATGGTTATGATTCTTTAAAAATATTTACTTTTTACTGTAAATATCTCATAAGTATGAAATACAAATTAAATAAGGGTATTTTATATACAGATATGTGGCTGTCATGAGATTCTCATGTCAAATTTCAGAGTAGTTATTAAGTGCTTTCATTTTCATTAGTGTTAATGATATTTTTAGTTATATAAACAGTAGGAAAATCATCAAAAGCCCGTCGAAAGCCAAGTATACACACCACCATGAGCATACCCCCTAGTACCCAAATTCATTTCAGAGGTTGAGTTCGTTTCAAAAGCTTGTGTATGAAATATAGTGTCAAATCTGTGTGCTTCATGTAGTCTAACCTCATCATTCACCTACACACTTCAAAACAGCAACACATGCAAAAACTGTGAACTGCAATCTTTGGACAGCAGAATCTACATCATGGCCACTCAGTCAAAAGAAGTGACACCATCATTGAGCTTTAGGACAGCAGGTACATAAAGACAGTGAAAGGTGATGAATGAAGATGAAATGCTTCCCTACACTTTGAAATTCCTCTTTTCTATTCAACAGGGCTTCAATACATACAGCTTCAGTCTTTATTTTCTGATTTCTTTCCCCATTACTGTTTATTTCACCACTTACCAATATATGGTAATAGCAAAGCTATATTTTGTAAATAATCCATTTATCAATCCATTAGAGTAGTTTCTGGTGTAATGATAATCTTGTCTATGTGTGGACATATTATTGTTGTTTGATTTTTGGGTTTAAAATGGAAGAAAACATAATTATGATAAATAACTTTACGTTGTCTTGTATTTTGATATATCATAAAGTATGACCGAAACTAGTCAGATAAACAACAGTAATAACAACCTGCAGGAAGTTGTTTTTTGAGAAATAGAATTAAGAAAACATGAATTGAAAGGTTTCATAGATCACTATGCTCTGAAATCCTTATAGTGTGTGTGTGTTCACATGTGTGTGCAGGTGTTTAATGTGTGCTCTATCATGATTTTTTCATCATATGTGTGTCTACAGTGATACATATTGTATTTCTCTGTGTAAAACAGCCCTAGATGTCCTGGAACTAGCTGTATAGCCTGGACTCAAACTCACAGCTCTTTCTGCCTCTTCTTCCCTATTGCTCGAATTAAAGGCATGTACCACCACAACTAATTTTTTCTTTTTTTCCAGAAGACCATATTTTCCAACCACCTTCTATTGTTCTAATAGTACATCATCTTTCAAAGATTTTGAATCTTTTTACATCTCTCTTAGATAACCTCTGCTGTGCAGTAAGTTCAAAACTCAAAGTCACTGGCATGCTGAATTGGATCCCATTTCTCCAGATACAGTGCAGTGAGCAGAGAGTTTCATAACACCATTAAAAGTAATTCAATTTGTCAGTAATGCTCTTTCCAATATCTCTTTCACATGATCTGGCTCTATGTGCTCTCAAAGGACAGAAATCTGGAGGTTTTGTTATCCCACTCTGTTTCCTAATATACATCTATATCTCTACCTGTAGTTAGTTAGGCAAGGCAAAACAAAAAAGTTTACAAATCAAAAGACTGTCCCTGGTATGTAGGGATTAATGTTTTTCAGAGTTGATCAGCAAGAAACGTGTGGCCACCCTCATTCCCTGAAGAAGTTTACTGTTACTTCCAGATATAAACAGAATTGTTTGGTGTCCAGAGGATGAAAAAAATGAACTTTCAAAGAGGTATGCTCTTGTGACAAAGGTTCTTCATGATGTTTTATCATTAAGCGAACAAACTCCTCTGTCTTTAGCCTCGGCCAAGGCTCTTCTTGTGTAATTCGGTCTGGGCCTTGCTCACTTATGAGTATTTGATACATTGATTTCAACTAAGAGATAGCAAAAGGAATAAAAAATGACAAATTTGTCATTTGGTGACTGGTAGCTCGAAATCTTGTTTCTCCCAGTCCTCTCTATTACTCCTTTGATGGCTATTTTGTGTGCACTATCCAGGGTTTATGGCTATAGTGGATGGAGTTGGATAGAGTGTACTTACTTTATCTTATCCAGAATTAGAGCAGGAACTGTCAGCTTTAAAGTGTATATATAACTGAGTTGTGATCTTATATCATCTGGGACTGAAATAAGCAAGTCACAGCTTCAATAGGATTATATATTTTAGAAGAAGCCTGTTTCAGGGCTTTGAACTAAAGTGCATCTTGGACTAATACATCCCTGTGGAGGGTAGCCAAACGCAGAGTTTTACTAATACTGCAGGTCAGTGACAGCCATGGAACAAAGGACCAGGGCCTAACTCAATCTTAAATAAAGTGATACCCAGCATCCAAAGTAACATCAGTAAATTCACAATTTCAAGTTATCCTCTTCATCTTCTGCCTTGTGTGTTCTGGAGAAGAACACAATAGAAGGAGAATTATCTGTTTGTTAAATTAGAAAAGGACACTTTATAAAAAAAATTCATGAAAAACATGAGCTTCATCATCTTTTTTTTTCAAGCATATGGTTTCTTGAGACACTAGATTCCCTTGGATGATATATAAGACTGGAAGAGAAACAAAAACTCATACATTTTAAACAGTGTACTGTTCTAATGCATGGATGGTAATAAATAAGGGCTTTACTTTGCACAAACTTTTGAAATCTACATCAGATTCTACACCATAAGCTTTTTATGGTACATTCCCGGACCCATAAACAAACACTGAGTTTCACTTCAAACATATTCAAACTTGAGAAATCTAGATTCAAAGATACCTGTGAGTGACCAAGAAACCGGGAATTTTTTGTGGCTGTTGTTTTTTGTCTTTGTGTTTCTACATGTCTCTTTGAGTACATTATTTCACAAAATCAAATAAAATTTTATTTTCTGACAAATCACAGGGAAAGACAATATGTGACAAATTTTAAATTTTAATCACTTTATATTTGAGTATTTTTCCACTGAAGATGTATTTGCATCTTACTCTAAAATTATTTTACAAAAGCAAAAAAAAGTAAAAATGAAATACTAGGTAAAACTAAATTTTAGTTCATTTGCTTAGTTATGAGTGTTTTTTCATTGTATTCTACAAATAGATCTTTGTGGGGAAAATAAACATGAAACAATTAGAACAAGGAAATGCAATATGTGATATTTGTTTTAAAGACAAACTATTATTTCTGTATCTTAGAGTTTAAATTACTACCTTGTCTATTTTTTCACACAGTAATATAGGCAACTGCAGAATAAAAAAAATGGGTAAATGGTATGTGTGGAAGGCATGAATAGTGTAGAGGAAAAAAAACTTGTTTCAAGTAACCAGAAAAGTGGTAAATGTAAAGATTGCATATATTTTAAACCTTAAAAGCTGACCTGACCAAGTGAGAGCCAACGGACCCCAGCATTGGCCCAAACCAAGTCCTGTGAATGTAGGTGCCAGTTATGAGGCCTGGGTAATCTATGGGACCTCTGATAGTGGAATCAGTATTTATCCCTAGTGCACAAATGGAATTTTGGAGCCCATTCCCCATGGAGAGATACTCTCTCAGCCCAGATACATGTAGGAGGGCCTAGGACCTCCCTCAAATGATGTGACAGACTTTGATGATCCCACATGGAAGGCTTCACCCTCTCTGTTGAGTGGATGGTGGGTGGAATGGGAGACTCGGTGGAGGGACATGGGAGGATGGGAGGAATAAGGAACTGGGATTGATACATAAAATAAGATTATTTCTAAATTAAATAATGTTTTTAAAGTTTAGGAAAAAATTTTAAAAGTGTCTAAGGAGAAAATTTGAAACTGGAAGCTTTTGTTTTACTTATTAAGGGCAATAAATATTCCAGGTGATTTCTGACAAATATGTAAGAAAGCATTACATTGAAGGAATAAAATACCAAGTAGAAAAAAATTCCTATTTTTGGTTCTGGTTCTTTAGCAATATTAAAATTTTGCTTAAATCAAATTCTCCTACAACTTAAAACTTCTCTCTGGTGACTGTCAAGATATTTATTTAAAATTCATATAAAATGAAAGACAACTAAAAATGTTGCAAGTGTTTCTGTTCTGTTTGGTTTAAGGCTCATGTTTCAGGATAGTTGGAAAACTAGACACAACCTTGAGGTGGTTTTGGTACAACAATAGATAATGAACAAAAGCTTTCTCTAATGGTAACATACTGTGAGACTTTGTCTTTGTAGAAAAATCCACATGTTGTTGTCTCTGCTAAAGAATTTTGAAATTGATGGTTAATTGTGAACTATCCAGTTCACTTAGGACTATGTAACTTATAGGTATCACAACAGAAAGACAAATTTCTTTTAAAATTACAATTTCCAAATTTCATATCATAATGTGATTTACCTCAATGATACTTATAACAGATTTAGCTCTATAGTATTTAAAATATATTTAAGTAGTCATTACATATCCATCTCTTCAGTGTCAAAGACTCCCACAATATATGCAGCTACACTGTTTTCCTAGGATTATCGTGTAGCAATGTTCCAGTTATATTTTCTTTTTTTATTTATTTTTCAGTTTAAATTTAGATAAGAAACAAGGTTGCTTCACAAGTCAGTTCCAGGTCCCTCTCCCTTTCCCTCCCCTCCTCCCGTGCCCTCCCCCCAACACCCCCCTTTATCCCCTCATTTCCCCAGGGAGGGTGAGGCCCTCCATGGGGGTGTCCAAAGTCTGTCATTTCATATAGGGCAGGGCCTAGACCTTTCCCCAAGAGTTCAGGGTGAGAGTGCACCTTTTTCTCAGATATTTTTGCTGTAGTTTTGATGAGTTCATGAATTTGCATCTACCCATAATGACTTCACCACAGGTGAGCTATTGAACATGCCCTATATTTCTGAAACTGTTGTTAGATCTTTAAATGTTAGTGTCAATTTAGTGGATCTGTGTTTAAGGAAGATTAACAAATGAGATTATAAGAATATTTTTTAACATAATATGAAGCTCACATACTATAATGTCATCTTTAGCTATTTAATTGTGTCACAAAACCCCAGACTATCAATGTCAATCATGGAGTCTTCATGGAAATCAATATGGCAATTCCTCAAACATAAATTACAACAAAAGTTATTAAATTGCTCTATATCAAAGCTAGTGGAAATGATGACTTTAAAGAGTTCTAAGTGTTTACCCACAATACACAGCCTGTTTGTACACATGGTGAAATATTCATATTTATAAAATGATAACACATTGACAGTGTGGATAAATTTTGAAGTCAATAAACTCTGTGAAGTAAGGCAACCAAGGTTATGATTTCTTACAGTAAAAGAAACCAAAGCTATATAAAAGATGGCAAAAGAACCTTAGACAGTATCTGGAAGAAACCAATTGAAAGTGGCTGAAATTCCTTTCTCAATTAAGTGCCTGCATATACACAGAACTTAACACATGTGAAACATTCAACTAACCCATGATGCTAAAGAGCCACACACTCAATATGCAAGTGATTATTTCAAAGGAAAATAGTCTAATTCCCACTATGTTAGTTCATTTCAGTGAGACATCAAGAGAGATGAAATACTCCATATTTTTTACTAGTACCATGCAATGCAATTTAAACTTTGAAATTGAATGTTTGTCTTATCATAAATAAATATATTTCAGTAATCAAGATGAAGATGAATTTGTTTTCAGGATTAAAGAGAGATAAATAAAAAACATGGATACAAAAGCAATAAGGAAGGAATATACATCTTAGTGTAATTAGTATTTTATTATATTGTTACGTCACCTAATGTATTTTAAGACAATATGCCATAACGCCTAAGTTTTTACTCAGTTTTGCGTTAGACAGTATTGTGAAATTGAGTGCTTAATTTTGTTTTCACATAATTTCTTAAAATATATAGTGCAAATATGGTGGAAAATTATAAGTGCAAAAATGATTACCACACTATTACTTAGTTACACATTCTATTGTAGAACAAAATCTATAGTACAGTGATAATACTAGAAAACATAAATTAAGTAAGGAGAAATACTAAATGTAATTTCACTGAACATCTCTTGTATATTTAAAGATCATATTACTTGTCAATAAGAAATGATTTATCTGGAGTTTCCACATTGCAAATATCTACAGATAGGCTTGTTATATTTCCTGTTTCCTGTTTTATTTCAGTAAGTAACTACAGATAATGAAACGTCTAAAAACATCCAATAATGGAGGAATAATGTTTACTTTGTCATCTATTATATGAAATTAGTATACGTGTTTAAATCCTTAATTATACCTTCAAAGAATTTGTTTTATTAGAAATAGAATAGTATATAAGGATACAATATGAAAGGGAAAATCCCTTGCTAAAAGATTAAAAGTTGTAATATTAAAGTGTCTGTAATAACATGATCTCCAGATAAAATAAAGCTCTATCAAAAATCTGATTGAGTCTTTTTGTAAAAAGTTAAAAGCTGATATTCGAATTTGTGTGGCATTATAAGGAATTTCAAATAACCAAAATAACTTCTTTAAAGTAGAAAAGAAGAATTAAAATTTCTAATTTTGAATATTCCTTCAAAGTTGCAGTGATCTACACATTGAAGTCATAATGGTTATGAAGGTGACATGGATCTATATATAGAGATGAAATATCTCAAATGTAGCATCAAAAGTCTACCTTTAATTACCTTCATGAAAAGGTAAATAAATAATTAAATAGGAAAATAATAGTCACTTCTTTTGTTAATAATTTAACTAGGTATCTATAGCAAAATGAGTTGGATTGTTGTCTAACATTAACTACAAATTAAAATAAAATAAGAATAATTTTAGCAACAAAGATATTAAAACATACAAAAACAATGTATTAATATATTCATAAACTCTATGGTACAAAAATAAAGAAAGCTGTGAATGAAGATAGTTAACATTTACAGAATTACAGATATTTTTACTTCATTCAAGAAAATTAGAAAAAATCTTATTTGGTCACAGTAATTGCTGTCCTTTAATTACTGAAAAGGTTATAATAGCCCACTATACCTAGATATGTCAGATTAATTCTATTAATACACCTCAATGCTGTGATATTTATATGTATTTTCCCATGTCAGCATTCCATATGAGTTTGGTTTGTAGTTACATCTATGGATCTCAATATCATGATAAATACAATGCACTTATGTTGTACTTTGTAATACAGTAATTTGCATTTAATGAAATGAATGAAAAATGATATTTTGTTGACACTATCACTCTTGTAGACATGTGAAATGTTCCTTGTATGACAAGTACAGAGACAAGGCCAAAAAATAAAAGTGCTTAAACTGTGTATCCCAATAACCCAAAGGATTTGTAACACAAATTGCCCAGTCTTGTCTTTGTTTATCATTATAGTGTGTGTGTGTGTGTGTGTGTGTGTGTTGTGATTCTGCTTGTATACATGTATGTTATGAGACTAGGGGAGGATTTATATGCTCTATTTTATGACATATAGGTTCTTCCTTTGCAACAGTATTTCTCACCAACCTGGAGCTCCCTATTTTCTGCTAGATGGTCTTGATAGTGACTCCCAGTAATATTCCTGTCTCTCCAAACTCCTACCACAACACTAGGGTTACAGTGCATGTGACTGTACCTGACTTTTTATGTGTGGTCTTGATATTCGAAGTCAGTTCCTTGTATTTACATCACTTCCTTTTATTTACATAACGAGCTCTCTTACCCACTGAGACACCTCTATTCTTTGTGATTCAGTAATGCTGGGGTATAATTTGAAATCTTAAAGTTCTAAATTTGGTCAGAACTGATGTATTATTATACTTTTAGAAGACTGATAAGGAAATGACTGGATGCAGAATCTGGAGAATTTAAACTATCCATGGACATTCCATGGTTGATAGGCCAACATACTTCCCTTGTTTTATTTCCTTGACAGAATATATATATTCCAAGATGACATTTATAGTTCATCTCTCTGTATCCTGAGGTTATGGTGATACTAAAGTTATCAGGTGTTAGTTGAGGTCAGTATAATCCAATCAAGCATATTATTCTCCCTTTACAGTGACTGATTGAGAGAGACACAAACACACTCCACAAAGTAATTAACACAAACTGTCCCACATGACAGTAATTGTCTTGAATTTGTCCAATTTCAACAAAAGCCAGAAATTTAATTTGATGAGTGTTTGGCAAGAAAAGATCTCTCATTTTGGGCATAAGTAAGGGGCATCATACTCATGTTTGCTACTCGAAATCAGTTGAAAACAATGAAGCAAGGCAACCTGCAGGTAAACAAAAGAGGAAGCAGCTAAAAAACTGGAAAATCTCACTAACACAGACAGGATCCAGCCATGCCAGAAATACTGTTTAATGAGGCAACAAATTATTTTTGTGTCAAAATTTAATATTAAACTTTTTAAAGATAATGGTGCCACACATTAATTAAAATTAGCATACTGTTTTTGATATTTACTATAGAATAGTTGAAAGTTATAAATAACAATGCATGTCTACCATTCTTTATTTCTATACAAATTCTGCTAGTCTTTCTCTAATATTTTGAATCTGATAATGTCTAAACTTATAGATTTAAAAATTATCATGACATGTTTACAAATTCATAATGCCCTATATCCCTAATAAAGGGTTTTTCTTATAACCATGATGTTGGGATCCCTCTTATTTCTTTGCAGTTGCAACCATTAATTTTACTTATGGTAGTCTGATTTCCTCGCTGAAATAATAAAAATGAATACAAAATGTTTATAGTCGTTCTATTTGTTAACCACTTTGCAGGCATTTCAGATATTGGCTAATGACTAATACCTATGAAATGGATAATCCAAGCACTCTCCTCTCTCCCAAAAGTGTGTTTCCTAACTGCTATCCCATTTATTTGATATAGGATTAAGTATTTCCTCAGTCCCGAGTCAGTAGTTCTCATTTCTTCAAAACCTGAGTAGTCTCATTCAATATATGTCACAGTAAAATAAATCTCATGCTTGATGAGGGTATATGTAACTATTTATTGTGGAAGATACTTACAAGAGAAACTGGCAATCTAGGTGACTCAGTTTCTAACTGAGACCGGACAAGAAACCCTAAAGAGAACATGGGTTTTATTCCCATGTCTATATGTAGCCACACCCAAACTGGGCATGGTCAGCAGCAGATATCTAAGATCTCTCCCTAAAAATAAAGAAAATAGATTTTTGGAGACAGATCAAGGCATGAAACGAATAGTTTTATATTTGGGCATATGTGGGCACTTCGGTCATCTTCTGCCCTACTGGATGTGACCTCAGTGTGGCAATCTGGCACTCTGTACCTGCCTTCCCGCTGGAGACTAAGAGCCACAAGGACTGTTGTTTCCAGAAGCATGCTGCTGTAGTTGGAACCAGGAGCTCATAAAAGCTGCAGGAAAGCACTTGCTGATCTAGAGCAGTGTGATATTTGATGATCACATACTGACTCTATCAATAACCCAAGGATAGTCACGTCATCTGTGGCTGATAATCAACAGGGATACACATTACACTGCAACTCTGAATTGGATTTATCTTTAAAATTATTTGGAGAAACACTTTATTTTTGGTTGAAAATATATGTGTAGTACGTAAAAACACATATAGAGGTAACTTGAATCTCTTTAATTTTCACAGTGAAATAATTCCTATTTTATTCATATTTGAAAAATGATGTATTTCAATATTACTCATGGTTCCAATTTTATTTTAACTGTACATGGCTACACAAAGAATGCATAATCATTTTCTATCAGTATATAATTTGAATCTTTAATGACATATAAGCCATGCTTATAATTTTAATTTTATTGTTGTTGGCACTTATATCTTAATCAACTCTGAAAGTAATAATACTTGTGTCATTATTGTATTGGCATACTATGAAATTAACATATCCTCATATTTATTAAGCTAAAATTTACCTTTTATCACTCAACTCATTTTACCCACAATTATGTTATCCTTTTATTCGATATGAAGAAGAGATAGCATGTACACTCTTCTTTTTTTTTTTTTTTTGGTTTTTATGAGACAGGGTTTCTCTGTATTGTTTTCGAGGCTGTCGGTCCAGCCCAGCCACTATGCAAAAAATAAATAATAAATAGTGACAGATATGCAGAATGTAATTATAAGTTTCATAAATAAATTTAGAAATTTAGAGTTATGTTTTCCAATGATAGACCTAAAACCGAGAGATTCACTTGAGCAATCTAATAGTTCTTGGACTTCATGTTAAAAGCTCAGACTTAGATCACAAACACGTGTGCAAAGCAGATAACAGGATGGTTTATCAATGCATGCAGTCCTGGGCACTTGTCACAAAACCCAGCAACAATGTAAAACTTCAAATACAGCAGAAAGAGTAAAGGTATTCCCGAGTAAACATAAAGATGAGAAATGAAATCGAAAGGGAATGTTACAGAGACTAAGGCAAAACTGACTTAAAACTAAAACATTTAGTGGTAATGATCAAAATTGCATTGACTATGTTATAAAAAATATTGTTCCTGTTCACTCTATATACAATGGATATTATTATTAAGGTCTTAGTGTGACAAAAATCAAAGTGTAATGGAGAAGACCAAAGACTAAAGTTTTTCCTTGCATTTTATAAAATGACACTCAACTGCTATGATCTATTGCTATTTTGTAAGAATCATTGATCGTGTGATCCTAAGTAGCATCTGTGTCATAAGTGCCTCTAAAAAGTTGATATGTGGTTGTTTTTTTTAGAACTAGAGGTTTTAATTAAATTCTGGGGAAACTTTGGTATAATTATTTGGATACTTTGCAATTTAAAGTACTTTCAGTTTAGTGAAATGAATGGTACAGAATCCCATATGGTCAACATTCTTTTTAATCTGTGTACACATGTTTGTTTGTTTGATTGCTTTTGGTTTTCTTATATCATATACAATTAACTGTTATGCACCTTATATCACTAGTTTGACGACAGTGTGGGTGAAGCAGGTAGTCTCACGAGCTGATCTGAACAGGGGAGTGCTCTTGGACCCCAGACCGACAGTGGGGAGGCCAGCATGGGACTGATCTGGACCCCCCAAATGTGAGTGTCAGTGAGAAGGCCTGGGCAACCTATGGGGCCCTGAGCTGTGGATCAATGTCTATCCCTGGTATACAAACTGTCTTCATGTGCCTATAGCACAAAGAGAGATGCTCTCTCAGCCTGGACTCTTAGGGGAGTGCCTTGACCCTACCAAGAGTAAAATGACAGAATCTAGATATCCCCTATGTGGAAGGATTTGGCAATAGGGTAGGAGGGAGAGGGGGGAAGGGGAGTGTGGGAAGAGGGAAGGGAGAGGGAACTGGGATTGACATGTAAAACAAGCTATTTAAAATTAAAATAAAAAATGATAAAATAAAAACAAAGAAAATCTAGACTATAAATTATTGTCCATAAAAAATAAACAGGAAACAGAGTCCATAATCTTGTTATTTCATTATATAAAGAGAAAAATATAAATATAAGTTTTGAGAACACACTAGTCATTTTAAATTGAAACAGGAAAGTAGCTTCTGGTGTCCTGCTTGGAACCCTCTGAAGCCTGAATCCTGGTGATCGCATCCTGGCAGTCCAGCCCACACAGAGACTGCCAGCATGCTAGTCCTTTTCTCTGCCCATGGGAGGAGGTAAGCCTGTTTCTGGCCTGCTTTCCAGTGCCCTGTTCAGTATCACTTGATGCCTGGGGACTGCCAACTGGAGAACTCCTCCAGTGGTCCAGTCTACCCACAGACTGTGAAGGCTCTGGTATTAGTCCTGTCACCATCCGTGGGTAGAGGATAGCCATATGAATACTGGACCTGCTTGCATCCACCAGAAGGGAACCTTGGATCCATACCCACCAGGAGAGGAAAGACTCCTACTGCACCCACTGGAATAAGGAACGGGAAGAAGAAAATGTAAAAACACATTGAAAAACAGAAAAACCAATATGACACCACTGGAGTTAGGGAATCTATACCAGCAAGGCCTGAACATCCCAACACAGATGAAGCAGTAGAGAATGACCCTAAAAGCAGCTTCATGAAAATGATAGAGTCCCTCAAAGAGGATATGAGAAAAATCACTTAAAGAAAAGGAAGAAAAAACAAAATAAAATTGCAAGAAATCAAAAAATCTGTTAAAGAGAGCAAGGGAAGTCAAGAAAAAGCAATCAAACAGATGAAGGAAACAATTCAAACAGTTTTCAAGACATAAAACCTGAAATAGAGACAATAAGGAAAACACGAACTGAGGCAATGCTGGAAACAGATAAGTTATGTAAATGATCAGGAATTACAGATGCAAGCATAACCAACACAATACGGGAGATGGAAGAAAGAATCTCAGGTGTTAAAGGTACACTAGGAAAAATAGATTCATTGACCAAAAAAAAAAAACTTAAGTCCAGCAAATCCCTAACAGCAAGTGTCCAGAAAACATGGGACACCGTGAAAAGACCAAACAAAGAATAATAGAAATAGAAGAAGGTGAAGAAACCCACTTCAAAGGAGCAGAAAACATATTCAACAAAATCATAGAAGAAAAATTTCTCAACCTAAAGAAAAACATGCCAATGAAAGTACAAGAAGCTTACAAAACACCAGATAGGGAGGACCACAAAAGAGTGTCCTTGCCACATAATAATCAGAATCCCAAACATAAAGAATAAAGAAAGAAAATTAAAAGCAGCTAAAGAAAAAAGCCATGGAACACATAAAGTCAAACCTATCAGAATTACACCTGACTTCTCCATGGAAACTCTGAAATATAAAAGGTCCTGGATACATATTCTATCAACAGTAAAAGACCACAAGTACCAGCATCTACTATATACACAGAAAAACCTTAAATCACTCTAGATGGAGAAAATAAGTTATTCCATGACAAAACCAATTTTAAACAATACATATCCCCTAATCCATCCCTACAGAAAGTTCTGGAAGGAAACCTCCAACCCAAGGAAGCTAACTACAACCAGAAAAACATAGGCAATAGATAATCCCACTTTACCAACAGCCAAAAGAATAAATAAGGTGGAAATCCACACACTATTCCACTACCACCAACAAATCAAAAACAAACAATAATGAACAATCAATAGTCATTAATATCCCTCAGTATTAATGGTCTTAAAGTCACATACAAAAGACACAGGCTATGAGACATGATACAAAGACAGAATCTAACCTGCTCCTGCATACAAGAAACACAACTCAACTTCAATGATATATGGTGCTCAGAGTTAAGGGTTCGAAAAAGATTTTCCCATGCTTTAAAATTAGAATTCAACAACAACACAAATTGAAGAAAGCATAAAAACTCATGGAAATTGAACAATGCACAATTGAAACATGCCTGAGTCAAGGAAGAAATAAAAAAGGAAATTAAACACATCCTAAAATTCAGAGAGGATGAAGATATAACATAACCAAACTTATGGTATAATTGAAGCAGTGTTAAAGGAAAACTCATAGCACTAAGTGACCACATGAATAAACTGGAGAATAATCACAAAATAGAATTAACAGCACAACTGAAATCTTTAGAACAAACATAAATAAAATTCATCCCAGCAGAGTAGATTCCATGAAATAATAAAATTGTAGAATGAAATCAAAAGTAGAAACTAGGAAAACAATACAAAGAATCAATGTAATGAAAAGTTGAGTTTTTTCTTCTAGGAAATCAACAATATAGACAAACCTTTATCCAAATTTACCAAAATGCAGAGTGAACATGAAAATTAACAAAATCATAAATGAAAGAGGAGACATAACAAATGTTGAGGAAATTCCGAGAATCATCAGGTTATGCTTTGAAAACATGTACTTCTCAAAATTCGAAAATCTAAAGGAAACCAATAATTTTCTGGATAGATATACCACTTACATAAATTAAATCGAGAACAGATAAGCAATTTAAACAGACCTATAACCCCTAATGAAATAAAAGCAGTCATCAAATCTCCCAACCAAAACAAGCCCAGGGTCAGACAAATTCAGTGCAGAATTCTACCAGAGATCCAAAGAAGTGGTAATACAATTACTCCTCAAACTATTCCACACAATAGAAGTAGAGCTTTCATTGCCAAACTTTTTTATGAGGCTACAATTACCTTGGTACCTATGCCCCCAAAGTTACAACTAAGAAAGAGAACTTCAGATCAATATCCCTCATAAAAACTGATGTAAATGCATTCAATAAAATACTGGCAAATCAAGTCCAAGAAGACATCAGAAAAATCATCTATGATGATTAAGTAGGCTTCATCCCAGGGATGGTTCAGCATATGAAAATCCATCAATATAATCTACCATATAAACAAGCTGAGAAAGAAAAATCACATGATCGTTTGACTAGATGTTGAAAAAGCCTTTGACAAAATCAAACACCCCTTCTTGATGAAGGTCTTGGAGAGATCAGGGATAACAGATACATCCTTAAACATAATAAAAGAAATATGCATCAAACCAACAATCAACATCAAGCTAAATGGAGAGAAACTCAACACTATTTCTCTAAAATCAAGACAAGGCTGACCACTCTCTCCATAACTATTCTATATTTTACTTGAAGTTCTAGCTAGAGGAATTAACCAATAAAGGGAGATCACGGTGATACAAATAAATGGCAGAATACAATATTAACTAAAAAAATTATTAGCCCTGCTATATAAAGAAGAAAATGGGCTGAGAAAGAAATCAGAGAAACACAACCCTTTACAGTTTGTCCCACAAACCACATGAAATACCTTGGGGTAATTTTAACCAAACAATTGAACAACAAGTACTATGAGCCCTAAAGAAAGAAATTAAAGGGGATACCAGAAAATGGAAAGATCTCCCATTCTCTTGGATACATGGAACCTGCATAGTAAAAATGCCAATCTTGCCAAAAGCAATCTACAGATTCAATTCAATCCCCATAAAAATACCAGCACATTTCTTTACAGATCTTGAAGAAACAATTCTCAACTTTATAAGGAAGTACAAAAGACCCAGGATAACCAAAACATTCCTGTACAATAAAGGAACTTCTAGAATCTTTACCATCCCTGACTTCAAGCTCTACTGTAGAGCTATAGGGCTAAAAACAGCTTAGTATTTGCACAAAAATAGAAATGTAGACCAATGGAATTGAATTGAAAACCAACAAACCCGCAAACACTTGATTTTAGACAAAGAAGCTAAAATTATACAATGGAAAAAAGAAAGTAACTTCAGTGAATGGTGCAGGTATAACTCCATCATGGCCTCTAGAAGACTGCACATAGATCCCTATCTATCACTATGCACAAAACTTAACTCAAAATGGATCAGAGACCTCAACATAAATCCAACCACACAGAACGTCTTAAAAGAAAAAGTGGGAAGCACTCTTTAATGAATTGATTCAGGAGTCTACTTCCTGAACATTACACAAGTAGCACAGACACTGAGATCAACAATTCATGAATGGGACCTCCTGAAACTGAGAAACTTCTATAAGGCAAAGGACACAGTCAACAAGATAAAAAGGCAGTCCACAGAATGGGAAAAGATATTCACCAACCACACATCTGACAGAGGACTGATTTACAAAACATACAAAGAACTCAAGAAACACCAAATAATCCAATTAAAAAGTGGGATACAGAACTAAATAGAGTATCCTCAATAGAGGAATCTAAAATGGCTGAAAGACCAGTGAGAAAGTGCTCAATATCATTATCTATCAGGGAAATGGGAATAAAAACAAGTGTGTGATGCAATCTTACTCCTTTCAGAATGGTTAAAATAAAAACCACCAATGTCAGTTTATGCTGGATAGGATGTGGAGATAGGTAAATACTTCTCTACTGCTGGTAGGATTGTAAACTCGTACAGTCAATTAGGAAATCAGTGTAGTGGTTCCTCAGGAAATTGGGAATCAGTCTACAGCATGATACAGCAATTCCACTCTTAGGTAATACTCAAAAGATGCACATTAATACAACAAGAACATATGTTTATCTATGTCCATAGCAGCATTATTTGTAATAGCCAGAATCTGGAAGCAACCTACATTTCCCTCAACTGTAGAATGGATGGAGAAAATGTGGTACATTTATACAATGTAGTACTATGCAGTAGAAAAAAAACAATGGAATCTTGAAATTTTCAGGCAAATGGATTGAACTAGAAGACTCCATCCTGAGTCAAGTTACCCAGTCATAAAAAGGCACACATTGTATGTACTCACTCATATATAGATTTTAGACGTAGAGCAAAGGAGTACCAGCCTACAATCTATACAAACAGAGAAGCTAGGAAGCAAGGAGGACCCTAAGAGAGACATACATGCTCCCCCAGAGAAGAGGAAAAGCACAAGATATCCTGAGCAAATTCAGAACATGGGGGAAGGTGGGAGTTAGGAGAAAGAGAAGGCAAGAAGAGAAGGGGAGAGGAGGTCGTGAGGGTGCAGTAAGAATATAGCAGACCAAGATTAGAGATACCAGCCGGGCGGTGGTGGCACACGCCTTTCATCCCAGCACTCGGGAGGCAGAGGCAGGCAGATCTCTGTGAGTTCGAGGCTGGGCTGGACCGACAACCTCAAAAACAATACAGAGAAACCCTGTCTCGTAAAAACCAAACAAACAAAAAAAAAGATTAGAGATACCATAATAAAGGGAGCCATTATAGGTTTAGTGAAAAATCTAGAAGGGTGACCCCAACTAACTATCTTAGCAATAGTTGAAATGTTACCTTAAATGACCTTCTCTGATAATGAGATTGATGACTACCTTATATGCCATCCTAGAGCCTTCATCAAGTAGCTGATGGAAGGAGAAGCAGACACCCACAGCTAAACATTGAGCTGAATTCTGGAATCAAGTTGCAGAGTGGGAGGAATGATGAGCAAAGGGTCAAGACCAGGCTGTAAAACCCCACAGAAACAGGTGACCAGAACAAGGCTTGCTAATGGACCCCAGACTGATACCTGGGAAACCAGAATAGGACATTTCCAGACTCCCTGAATGAGGATGTCAGTTTGGAGATCTGGTTAATATATGGGGCCTGTAGGAGTGGATCAGTATTTATCCCTACTACATGAATGAACTTTGGAGCGCACTTCACATAGAGGGATATTCTTTCAGCCTAGACACATGGGAGAGGGTCTAGGCCCTACTCCAAATGATATTACAGACTTTGAATATCCCCCATGGAATGTCTCACCCACAATGGGGAGCAGAAAGTGGATGGAAAAGGGGGTTAGTCAGGGTAGGGGAGGAAGAGAGGGAGAGGGAACTATGATTGTCTTGTAAAACATTTTTTTCTCATTTAAATAAAAAATGAGAGTAGCATTTTACTCTATCTATAGGCTTATTAGAGTATTTCTTAAGGGCTGGGATATTGTTCAACAGGTAACATAACAGTACTTGGATTCAAATCATTATCATCCTCAGAAAAACCTACATTCCTTGTAATTGTCTGTTGCCCAGCATTTGAGGGTAGAGATAAGGGACTCATAGGAACTTGCTGATCAATCAGTCAATCTAACCAAAACGTTGGGCTTAATGTCAAAAGGAATATCTTGAGAGTGATAGAGCAAGAAGCAGACAGCTCATGCTTTCCCAGATATGCACTCAGGCCACATATTCCTGCACACAAGTACACATATACATGACATGCTCTTGCGGGCATGTATTCACATACACCCTTTCTGTCAACACAGAATAATGTTCATTAATAATCAATAACATGTATTGGTTTTCAAATAACAAGTGTTAATTACGCTCCATGAGAAGACAAAGTAACTCGGCAATGAAATTCAAGAATTAATTAAAATAAAATAGCAATAATTATGTTCATTCTGTTTATACCCAAAGAAATTACACATTCCTCAAAATATTCTTTACTACAGTTTCTTCCTCATTTTATTCTTAAATTACCAAAATATTTCTGAATTGTTGTCTTTTGTAGTAGATTTTGTTGTCAAGAGCAATGCAATTGAGGATAATAACATTCAGTTGCTATCAGAGCAATATTCACTTTAAAAATATTTATTTTTAGTTTTTGTGTACTTGTGAATTGACTGCAAGAATATATGTGTACTAAATTTCTGCCTGGTATTCTAGGAGTCCAATTCATTGAATTTCCTGGAATTGGAGGTACAATTGATTGTGAGTTGCCATGTGGGTGCTGGGTACTGAAACCAGGTTCTGTGCAAATGCAATAAGTACTCTTATCATTGGAGTCATTTATCCAGAACCACTATTACATATTTCATATTATGTTTATTTGCTGATTCAAACTAGTTTTATATTTCTGTTTCAAAAGTAGACATAATGAAAATAAATTCAAGTTTCAATATCATAATTTCTGTGTCAGATAAATGTGACAAAAACCACAAGGCTGTGTGTAACAATCTGTTTCATAAGACTGGATACCCATAAGTGTAAATCTGAGAGCTTATATAGGAATCACGGCAATGTTCCCATCATTTCCAGTTCTTTCAAGTTAAACTTACAAAATCTTACAACCAATTGAGTAGACTTTTCACTTCCAAAATGAATCAATATGTAATCCTGACAATATCTCTATACCCAATTACCTTTTTTCTTTTTTTCACAACTTACTATTTAGCAGATATTTCTAGTAGGCCTTGTTCAGAAATGTTTTGCCCTGCATAAGACACACACAAATATTCATGTATTCCCAAAATTAATTGAAGGATTTTAGTAATAGAGAACAGCAAAGTAATGAAAATCTAAAGTTATGTCAACGGGATCCTCTCAGTATAGTATTATTTTTGAATCGCTTAATTTATTCTCTTGCAATATTATTTTTTGAAGCTGACTTCATATTCTGAGATTAATCAAATAATGATGCAACACAGTGTAGTTGTCTTTGCACTTAGTGATGAATTCTAATATGTTCATCTTTGTTTGTTATGAATTAGATAAGAATTTATACCTAGGGTAATGGGAGTTAGTCTGCCAAAAGATCCAGCAATTCCACTCTTAGGCATATACCCAAAAGATGCACATTCATACAACAAGGACATCTGTTCCACTATGTTCATAGCAGCATTATGTGTAATAGCCAGAACCTAGAAGCAATGTAGATATCCCTCAACTGAAGAGGGGATAGAGAAAATGTGGTACATTTGCACAATGGAGTACTACTCAGTGGGAAAAAACAATGGAATCTTGAAATTCACATGCAAATGGATGGCACTAGAAGAAACCACTCTGAATGAGGCAACCCAGTCAAAAAAGGACAAGCATGGCATGTACTCACTCATGTAAGGATTTTAGGAATGAAACAGGGGAGTACCAGCCTACAATCCCATCTCCAGACAGACTGGGAAACAGGGAGGGCCTTAAGAAAGATATGCATTGTACTCCAGAGAAGGGCAATGGGACATGATCTCCTGAGGGGAATTTGAGCATGGGGGGGGGGGAGGAGGACAGGGAGCTGGGAGAAAGAGAGTGGGAGAAGAGGAGGGCAAAGGAGGACATGAGGGAAAAGAAAGATTGAGTTGGGGCAAGAATAGAGGAAAGCAGGATGAGAGATACCATAATAAAGGGAGCCATTATAGGTTTGAGGAGAGATCTGCCACTAGTAAGATGTCCAGATACCTACAAGGATGATACCAACTGGCAATCTAACCAATAGTGGAGAGACCCCCTTAAATGCCCGACCCCGACAATGTGATTGATGACTACCTTGTATGCCATCCTAGAGACTTCATCCTGTGGTTGATGGAAGCAGAGGCAGATACCCGCAGCTAAACACTGAACTGAACTCCTGGAACCCAGTTGCAGAGAGGGAGGAGTGATGAGAAAAGGTGTCAAGACCAGGTGAGTGAAACACACAGAAACAGCAGACCTGAACAAGAGTGAGTTTATAGACCCCATACTGATAGCTGAGAGGCCAGCATGGGACTGATCCAGACCTCCTGAACACGAGTGTCAGTGCGGAGGCCTCGGCTTCTTTGGGGCCTCAGGCAATAGATCAGTATTTATCCCTGTCATCCAGATGGACTTTGGGAGCCCATACCACATGGAGGGATGCTCTCTCAGCCTGGACACCTGGGGGAGGGCCTAGGCCCTGTCCAGGATGATATGACAGACTTTAGATTCCCCATGAAGGACCTCACCCTCCCTGGAGAGTGGAATGGGATTGGGTGGGGGGTTGGTGGTAGGCAGTGGAGGAGAGGAAGGAGTAGAAACTGGGATTGACATGTGAAACAAGCTGGTTTCTATTTTAAATAAAAAATACAAAAAAAATGGAAGCAGGACATCATTAGTTTGCATACAAACTTCCAAAACTGTGAATTTTGACTCCCCTATTTCCTATGTATATAATTTATGTATTTTATTTCCTTTCTGAGCATCCGCTAGTTTAGAGTTTCCTAGAGATTAAGAACTGTGTATTTCTATTCTCTGAGATATTTCCCTCATTTAAAATTTGTGTTGCAATAAGCAAAATCTGATAGCTGTAGATGAGTGACAAGACCCAAACCTAGAATGAGAGATGATCAACCTACTCTTTAATATGTAGAGATTTTATCTGTTTCATGGTCATTTACCAATAAATATAGCAAACACTAGACTAAGCACTAGTATAATTTAAAAAACAAATAAAAATCCAAGTACAAAAAATGAATGTATACCCAGAAATGATAGTAAAAGACAAGAACCAAAAAAATTGTGATATGGAAGTAAAAAATAATCCTTGAGTACTTCGTGGAATATCTTTGCTAAAGTATATGTGTTCATATCACTGTTAATACATAGCCATGCACTGACACTGACATACCTAACTTTTTTGTTAGGAAACAGTAATATATTTCTGATATATATGGAAATAAAATTGGACCAGCAACTGGAATATAAAAACATAGTCACTGTGGTTTAAATTTATTAAATATACAGAATCATAAATAGTGAATAATTATTTCTCTTTCTCCATTTGTGAAATTATAGGTTTGGGATTAATGATATTCTTTGATTTGTGAAATTACATAAGTAGACTACAGACAATTATGATAGTCAAAATCATTCACAACTCGAAAGCATATCTGTGTATGTGCATACACACATAATACATTCATATAGTATTAGAAATCTGAAAAAATGCTACAGAGACTAATTAAACATTCTGTAAAAATATGTAGTAGAGAACACTTTAATTCTTTTGTTGTTACATGTATTTTGTACGCTATGAGACAGGTTTTATTTTGCAATGATCTTAAACCTTATAATCATGAGCAAGCATTTATATAATTACATTTTATTTACCCTTCAACATGCCTTGAATTATTTGTGCAGTGTTGATTCATTGGCAATATTACACTTAAGCACACAAATAGGAACTTCTATTTTGATAAACATGAATATTTAAAAAAGTTTGACATTATCATTTCATATTTAGATTTACAGATAAAAGTATTATGCTTTAATGAGATCTGAATATTTTGCAAATCTTCAGCAAAGACATAAGACCACAAGCATGAAAATACACAATTGCTTCCTTTGCAAAATACATTTCTGTATGTGATAGAGTAACTACTGATTATCCTAGGAAATGACTTCTAAATTTGGGATCTTCTGTATATCCAAAGACACATGCTGAAGGCACATTGTATGGAAGTAGAGAGTAAAACTTTTGTGATGTAAAATCTATTCCCATTATTCAAAGGTTTTGTCTTTCAAGATATCCCTCTTTTCTTTTATATGTTTCTCTTCTGCATCTTCTTTTTGATGTTGGGTACTCCTGGATTATGTATTATGCTTCTTTTGAGAACTGATATTCTGTTTTTTTCTCAACCCATTCTTTTTGTGAGAAGGAATGGGTTTAAGGGAGAATTTGGAAGGAGGTAATGGAAGGAAAAAATATGTAACTACAATATAATCTCAACACATAAAATAAATCATAAAAAGAAATGAGGCCTAATGATTTATGTTGGATCTATACACTTGAGAGTATATGGGGAACTTTGTCCCCCTCCTTTCTTGAATCCATATGGTAAGCAGTATTATTCACTATATGTTCCTTTTCATGATATGAATACTTTGCATGGACCGCAAAACAAGTGTTGAGCAGCAATGGCCTGAAACTTCTGTGTTTATGACTCAAAATATCTTGTCCATTATTTTATTTTCTCAGTAACTTTATGTTCCAGTAGCAGAAAATTGACTGATGCGACGGTAACAAAAATGCATGGAATCATTTCTGCAGGTAAAACCTCCTTACTAACTTACTTATATTCTAATACTGTAGGTTTTCCCTAATCAAACAGAGTGCAAACACTATAGGTGACACTCAGCAATTGACTATAGATGCCGTGAAATATATACTCAAGTTTTTAACAAGATAACTAATTAACTCCTGGGATCCAGTTGTAGATAGGGAGGAGTGATGAACAAAGTGGTCAAGACCATGCTGGGAAAATCAAGAGAAACAGATGATCTGAGCAAGTGGGAAAACTTGGACCTCAGTCTGAGAGCTGAGGAACCCACATAGTCTGTGTAACCTACAGCAGGAAAGAGAGGTGGCATGGAACCTCTGATGCTTGAATCTGTGAGACCCAGATCTAATAACTTTTGTATTTGTGTAGGTAGTATAATAGCTAGGATATACAAGCTTAATGTGAACATTTTCAGACAACCCTGTCAGGAAATGATCTATAGTGAGTTGTAAACTCTAAAACTAGTAAATCAGGAGACTGACATATGGCAGAGTAGCCAAGAACACTTACTGTTTTCCCAGAGGAACAGAGTTTGGTTCCTAGCACCCACTTTATATTATTACAGTTACCTATAAACCAAGCTCCCAATAGGAAATTTGGCCCCTCTTCTGGCCAATATAGTTTTCTTTATGCATAAGACACAATCACAGTAACACATATGCATCTCAAGAAATCTTCTAAAATTAAGTGTTTTGAAATAACTAATGATGATGTGTTAGATGCCTGAGTAAATAAGGATGCCTCCCACTACATCTATCACCCTGAGTACCATCTTGGTAGAATGAGAAAACTGACCACAGTAATTTGACTTTTGAGTTTCACATCATCACACCATGGAAAGAATGTGTTCCTGCCACAATGTAGGAAATGAAAATTTTAAAATAGAAAATGAAGAGTAATTTTGAAGGAAAATTGTGAGATATTGTTGCAGGATTCCTGCCTGGGTTCTGTTGTGCTTTAACCAAAACACACACACACACACACACACACACACACGCAGACTCTATTAGTCATACTGTTGTCAGTCAATGTCCAGAGCTTCTCATTGGCTACTTCTGTCTTATGTATTAACCCATGACAACTAATATATATTTTTATAGGGACTTATCTTTCCGAGGATGCCTTCCTGACAAGTCCTTTCTTTCCTGGGTTCACATGGTGACTCCCTACTCTTGACAATATTTCCCAGAATCCTCCTTTTCTTTTAGTCTCACCTATCTTGCTTTCTTATTGTCCAGCAGTGTTTCTTTTACTTTACCAATAAGAGAGACATATACACAAAAGGACTTCCCCCATGAAGACATAGCCAAAATATATATGCATACATTTTTTGCCAGATTGTTGTGTAGCCTTCCAATAGATGAGTACTATAACATTTTATGTGTAACTAATTATCTGTATTAAAATATTTTCTCTTTGTTAGTTAAAGATATTTTGATTAATTTTGACATCCCACTTTCATTTGGAAATTTTGGACTACTGAATAATTTATGATCTTTATCTATGGAGAAGGACAACACCGATTGCATGGCTTATCCTGTTCTAGAAAAATGATTACACGTTAACATTATAAACTTTATTTGAAACAGGTGCCAATATTTTTGTACCATTTTTTTAAGTTTTAACTAAGAGTCAGACATTCTAAACTGTACCTACAAGCTCACTTGCCATATATTCTGTGGCTTCTGTAATGATTTGATGGTTTACATCAGTAATCTACAGTAAGTTTTAGTTTTTACATTGTCTACCAAAAATAACACAAATATTAAAAATGCAACACAATCATGGTCATAGCTTTCTTGTTAAACTTGTTAGATACATTGAGAAGACAATAGACTTATGTCTGTAGATTATGGAGAAAAAAATATGTGCATTATTTATAACATTTAATTTTTTATCCCATTCTATTTTCTTTCATTTTAATACTGAGTGCAAATCTCAAGTCAACATAGCAGAAGATTATGACTGAGAATACATTTAAAAAATTTTACACTTCCTACCATTTATCATCATACAATAATTAAACAGTTCTTAAGAAAACAAATAAAACCCCAAGCTTCATATATGTCTACCATTTAAAAAGTTTTGTGAAAAAGCCTTTAAGAGAGAAATTTTATTTTACTTCTTCAATACATTCATTCTAAAACAACACTAAGACACAAAACCATTATCACAAAAAAGTAATTTATTAAAATTCTCTTTTTTCTAGTAATAAAAATAGGTTAAAAGAAAATAAAATATTCTGTAATTTTTCCTGATCAAATTATAAGCAAATTGAGTATAGTACACCTTAATTATTCTAAGTTAAAAATATATTCTGGAAAATACATTAATGCAATGACTCAAATTAGGAAATGGCAGTGTATTAACAATACAGAGTTTGGTAAATTGCATAAATCTTTACCTTCCTGATTTAAATTCACCGCATTTTTGTTTACCTCATTTAGAAGAAAGTCTTGTACACTTTAATCTGCTATTTTATTTAATATGAAATATCCTACTTGAACTATGTTTCTCTTTTTAAAGAAAATGAAACAAAATACCACAGACCCTCTGAAAGTGCACTCTGCCTAATATTATCTTACTCTAGCCATATTTATGGTTTGTTATTAGTGCTTTGTTGTAGTTCATTTTATTTTTTTAACATTTGTTATGACCTTGGGCATGGATATGCTCATTAAAAATTAAATTGCTTATTATAGCCTGGCTTCACTTTGATCAGAAAGCACGATAGGTTTCTTGAGTGGGCTTACCTGTGAAATATTCTAGTAACAAGAACAACAAAAAAGCAAGTTTAATAACCACTAGATACAAATACTGAAGCAAAAGTGAGGAAAATCCCATCAAGGAGTATGATAAATATTTTGTATAGCGAAAATAAACTCTGAATACAATATTTAAAATTTTATTTTATGCTCACTAAGTATCACTAATTAGCAGTAAAGTTACATTTTATTTTAATAAAAACATTTTCCACAGCTAGACATCTCTCACAGGTAGTGTGTTTGCTTTACCACTTCTCCATTCCTTGCTTATAACTAGAGTGCACAGTAAATAAAACTGAGTTAATACTGATAGAAATGAAATAATGTAAGTGGTAGTATAAATCATTGCTAATTTTGGTAGCTCAAAACTCTAAAATCTTTATAAAATTCCATGGATATTATTTAATTGTTGTGGTTGTATTTTCATATCTTAAGTTGTTACAACTCCTTTCTTAGAGCTTTGTTGTACTATATAGATTTTTTTCTCTTTCTTAATATGGGTGGATTAATAAAGTAAATGCATAATGGATTAAAAAAGATTGGAAGCAATCATGTATGAACTGATGGCACAGTCATATCTGGTGGGAATGGCAAATGTAATTTCATAAGGCCAGCATAGCTGTTTCACAAAATCCAGCAAAGATGAGTCACATGATGGCTGCCTTACCAACTTTGTTTTCCATCTCTACCTGTTGCATACTGGGAAACTTTTAATATTTGCACAATTTAGGGATATTGACTTGATGAGAAATTTCTTATGAATTACTTATGCTTTCACCCAGCAGTTCTGCTTCTAAGCCTCTCCAGGAAAGGACTGAACATGCTACATCTCTTCTTTTTGTGGAGATATCCTTGTCTACTTGCAGGTCTTCCTTATGCCTTGGAGGATGTGAGACACATAAAGAAGCCAGAGGTCTCTTTATGAAGCAACGAAAAGCTCTTGAAATACCTGTCCCTTCACCTACACTGGAACAAGATATTCAAAACAAGTAAACTCAAAAAGGTCAGCAAGATTCTCTGAGCTAGAGGAGCTGGCCACAGTTCAGATTGCAAACCTCTTCTCACCATATAATCAGGCAATTCTCTGTGGCATATACAGCAAAATAATTAGACAACCCGAAGTTATCTCTGTCCTACACAGAGATTTTTACTAATGGACAAAGGATGATGTTGAAACGTGACAAAAATGCTCTATAAAAGTATAAAATATGAACATTGTATTATGTCAGAATTTGTATAATAACTACAGCAGCTTTCACCTGAGGATATTTGTTGGGTATCTGACCATTAAGTGTTAATACAGTGCTTGGTACAAGACAGTGTGCCAGGGATAGTTTGAAGATTGTTTTGGTCTAATGTCCTTGTAGACACAAAAACTTCTAACCTGAGAGCAGGCTGTCATATGCCTCTAGATTCTTTAACATTGGGTTATGTGGTTTATGAGTTAAATTGGTAATGAAAGATAAGTGTTTATTAATGATGTCAAAACTTGAGGGAAAATCATTGGAAATTGTAACTCTGTTCTGTCATAGTTTATTAATTATGACTAAAAAATGAGCATAAGGAAGTGAAACACATGTTCCAAAACAAAAAATGTTATGATCTATGTTTTGGAACAATATAAATGTATCCCTATTTACTGAATTCTTTATAAACAAAGAAGCATTCTGGCTGCTAGTTAGTCGGGCTGCAAGAGTCTGCCCACCAAAATGGCATGACTTACTCCCTTCCATATCCTACTCCTTACATCCCTTGCTGGATCCAGAGTCTCTTCAGGCGATGTACGTCTTCTCTGTTCTTCTCTCCTAAAGTGAAACTAGGAAGTGTCCAGTTTCCTCCCGTCGTGACTCTTTCATACATCCATCTTTATACCCTGCTCTCATCCAGAGCTAGACTCTGACAAACTGAAATATTCAGAAATTTCTCACGTTCATTGGATACCCGCCACATTTACATTGTATCAACACGTTTTATATTTGAAATTGATTAATTAATTAAGAATACATCACTCTTTCATACAGAACATCCCAACCACAGTTTCCCATTCCTCCTGTCTCCGTTCGCCATTTCCCGATTCGCCCTGCTCCATTCCCGTTTGCTCTTCAAAGAAGAGCATGCCTACAAGAGAACACAGCCAACAGGACAAAAATATAGTAAGACAAGGTAAAAGCCCCCGTATTGAAGCTGGACAAGGGAACCCAAGAGGAGGGAAAGAGTCCCAAGGGAAGGCTTACCTGTTGGGATGCAACAGCTCCCACTGTTAGGAGTCCCTACAAAGCAGCTATAATATATATGCAGGCTCTGTTCTTTAAGCTTCAGACTCTGTGAGCCCACGTGAGCCCTGCTTAGCTGATTTGATAGGACATCTTCTTCTGGTATCCTACATCCCCTCTCACTCTTGCAAATGTTCCTCTCCTTTTTTTGTAACACAACTGATAAAAACCCAGAGTTAGATATTGGAGTAAAATCTGAAGATAAGAGAAGCAAAGCTGCCAGCCCCTAGAAAGTTCTCACCTCTGCCAAGACTCCTCAGTTTGCATGTCGAGAATGCACTGTTCTCCACCAACCCTCAGATTCCAAGACTTCTCTCTGAGACTGCATCGAGTTCCTTATATACTCTCTAGTCCTGGAATTAAAGGCATGAACTATTTCTCTGTTAAACTGAATCACTCTAATGTGGCACTGGGTTGTCTTGAACTCACAGAACTCCTTCTGCCTATCTCCTGAGTTCAGGGATTAAATAGATGTGTGCCACCACTACCCAGTGTGGATAGCTAACTAGTCTGGCTGGCTTTGCATTCTGATCTCCAGCGACTATATTAGATCATATACAATGTATCAGCACACTCTTTCCTAGTTTTCCCGGAGCTCCAAGAGGGGCAAACAAATGGAGACCTCGAATTTAGACCCTGTCCACATAATGCCTACTGTGGATTGCCTGAGCCCACAGTATCTGCTCCCAAAGGAAGCCTCTCCAATGATGAATAAATAGACAGGGCATTATTCCATGAGTACAACAGAATATGATTTGGAATGATTTAATTGGTTTTATTAATAGCTGCGTTTGGCTCTGCCCTAGGTCTCTGGGCTATCCATTCTCCAGTTCTTGGCCATTCAGATAGTGTAGGGCATGGGGTAACTGTTTTGGAGTAAGCTTCAAATTAATCCAAAGATTGGTTGGCGACACACACATGTTCAGTGCAACAATTGCACCAGCACATCAGGACAGATTATAAATTCAAGGTTATGTAGCTGTTTCATGTCTAGTCTCAGCGGGTGGGAGTTGATTATGTGACAATATAAATACAGTTGGCAATAGAACATCATCTATGGCTAGTTGTTGTTCTTGTGTTAGATTAATGAAAGAAGATACACTTTGTAAATTGATGATTTATAAATGATGTAATAAAATCTATTCTGATTAGAAGTTAAAATTCAATATCATGTAAATAAGTACATTGTTAGTATTTACTTCAAGTTGTTAATTGAGACAAGCATTTACGTTCCTCAAAGATACACCTGTGAGGATGGTGTTGAGTGTGTGTAAGGCCAGCTGCAAGGACATAGAGGCATGAATCAATACTTGTGTGGACAACTGAGGTTATAAAGAGAAAGTCTGTCTCAAAGGCAGCAGAGCTAAAACAAACAATATACAATTATAAGCCATTTTTCCACCCTTAGGTAAGACCAATAAGCAGATAGCCATATTCAGCATCTACTATGTAAGAGATTCTCAAATAAGAGAATAAATTAGTTATCATAAAGCTGATGAAAATTAAAATTCAAAAAATGAATTATGATTCTCTTCTTGATGACTAAATAAATTTCATACTGTCTTTTTGCATTTCTGATATAAAATGAAGGAACATGAACAAAAATAATACTGTCATTCATCTATTTAAACACTTGGGCTGCGTATATTATCAAAAACTTCAGGGATACTGTTTTAGTTCCGTTTTTCACTGCTGTGAAGAGACAACATAACCACAGCAAGTATTATAAATGATAACATTTAATTGAGGTGGCTCACTTATAGTTTCAGAGGTTCAGTCCATTAGCATCATGGCAGAGAGTATGGTGGTGTGCAGGGAGACTTGGTGCTGGAGCTAAGAGTGCTATATCTTGACTCAGAAGCAAGAGGGAGCCAACTAAAAGTCACATTGAGGGAAGCTTGAGCAAAGGTGACCTCAAAATCTGCCCCAAAGTGACACACGTCCTCCAAAATTCCACACCTCAATAGTACCACTCATTGGTGACCATTTTCCTTCAAACCACCACAGATATTAACTCTGGTGTGACCTAGGATTAAATTTTATGTTGGTTTCTAGCCTTTTTTATTATCTATTAGCAAAGGTTTAAATACAACACATTACTATCTTATTACATATATTTATACATGGAATTTGAACAATTTTCATTAAATTAGTTTACTATAGAAGACAAAGAACAAACATGGACTCTGATGGGAGATGGAATATGTTGATTGTTATACATTTCCATAAATGCTTCCTATTATAAAGATTCCATGTTGGCACTGAGTTGACATATTTTAAAGGAGATATATAAGTTCGCATTGTCAATAATTCTATGTATTTGATTTTTACAATTTTAATACCTTTTATACAGAAACAAACAAAACTTAACTGGTGATATAATTAGTGCTATTTTGCTTAATTTTCACAATTTCCTCTCTATTGTATTTATCCTTATATAAAGTTAGATGATATATTTTATTAAATTATTAAAGTGTGTATACTATTTGACTATATTTATGCTACAGGTAGAAGTGTACGTTTAAGAAATTTATTTCCTCAGATTTTGGTTTTCCAAAATATTAGAATTAACACAGTGTGACACATTTATCTCCTTTTACCTATGAGACTTTGGCAGAAAAGTTAGGCAAGTGACCCAGGATAATCTTTCTGAGAACACGCTGATAATTGGACCTCTTGGCAAACAGACTAATTATATTGCCACAAGGAGGGATTTCATCTGTGGAATGCTTAAGCAGTTTGCCTGAATTTTAACATTGCTTTGGGAAGACAAAACGAGATGCTCTCAGTTAATGATACATTTTTCTTTGAGAATTTGAGGAAAACATTGTGTGTACAACTGTACAATTAATCGGAAATGTTCTGAATGTGAGTGAGGCAATTGATATATTCTTCCAGAGATCTGTTTATTATGCTGAATGTTGAGCACATAACCAAAAAATGATATAAATCATTTTCCACTTCTTAGCCCATTCCTGGCTTCTAAAGTATGTGGGTACTTGTTAATTCTACATGATTAAGAAATGGTTCATAAAGACATAGCTTCAAATATACATCTGATATCACAATGAAACTTATTATTTTTGCTTATATATCTACACAAATAGTCATATTATTCAATGTTTTCCATCTTTCTTGTGACTGATCTGTTAATATCTATTTTATGCATGAGCTACACACACACACATATACACATACATACCTATTGTGATACTTATTATGTATTTTTATATCATATTATATACTAAATATATCTTCTATATGAAAAGCATATGTCACATGGAGAATATTCTTCTAATTAGAAATGTATACTATTCTGAGCTGTGCATCTAGAAAGGAGGAAAGTAGGACACAGGAATATGCACAAATTTGTTGAATGTATAAGATGTAAATATGAGTCATTGTGAACTATTAAAGCTTTGGGATTTTTTTATGCTAACATGGATATACTGATAGATTTTGCCTATCAATGGTAATAGTTTACTTTCATTTTCAAAGCAAAACAAATAAAAAATAACAGAACTATAAAAGTAACAACATGGGCTCATGTTTATCCTGGGCATTTATAGTAAGGAAAATTTATTTGAAGATCAATACATTGACACTTAATCATTGTGGAAAGATAAGCCATTTTGAAAAGTATCTCCAAGGTTGACTCCAATTGGCTTCAGTGTATTAAATACATCCATGGTTGTGTTGAATAAGTTAGGGAATCTAGTGTTTGGTTCTAAAGGTTAATAACATATAATATGATAATATGAATTTGGAAAAGCAAATCATTCATGCAAATGATTAAATAAAATGTTCAGATAAATATTTTGGAATTTACAGGGAAGAAAATGGTCAACCTGTACTTGTCAAAACAGAACTGTTACATCTACATCCACAAAAATATAGTATAACTACAAGTTGTGGTAAAGACTGACACACAAACAAAGACCATGGTTTCCTCTAAGGAAATTTGTGAGATATTTTTCAGTAAGTTCCTCCAGTTGATCAAAAGTAACTCAGAGAAAGCAGTTGTTGTTACGTCACTATGAAATGCATAACATGTGCTCAAGAGGTTGAACACTTCTTCCAAAACTAGTTTTCTGTTTTGGAAGTTTGTAGAACATTTAGTCAAATTGTGCCTCACTGGAGGAATGGGTCTCTATTGATAGGATTAAAATGCTATTACTCAGAACCACTTCATATTCCTCTCCCTGTCTCTTGACGTGGGGATGACATGGAACCAACTGCTTCATCCTCCTGATGCCATGCTTTCTCCACCATGTTGTGGCCAGAATAAAATTTTTCTTTTTTGTTTTGGATTTTGCTAGGTATCCTATTGTATTAATTACCAAAGTAAATAATAAATCAATGGCAATGCTCTTGTTTTAAGTCATAATTACCTGTAGTAAAGGGTGATAAGAAGGGATCATCAAAAAAATTGCCATTATGGTCTGTGGCACAATGTTCAGCTTTATAGCCACTACAGATATATCTACTCTATTTCTTCCTAGACAAAGATAGGAAGTCAAGCTTGGGACTCTTGAATACACTTCTGGGGGAGATGTTGCTGATCATATTTGCCTATGAAAAGGAGGTATGCTGTGGTTTTACAGGAGAAAAAATTGTGGTAGTGTAACTATTTGAGTTACTTATCTCCATTTGTTTACTTATTTTATTATTAACATTAATTTTGTCCTTCACATTGTCACTGTGCTAAAATAAATGTTGGTCTCTTAAATGTGATCATGTTACAGCATTGAGAACCAGTGATGGGAGAACTTGTGATGGAAAATGACACTAAATTTTTTGGTGGGTATATATAATCACCTGCGTAGAGAAGGCAAAAATTAAGTTCAGTGTGGGAGGAGGAGATATAAAGACATAAGGGATAGGGGCAAGAGACATAGTGCCTGAATGCTTACAGACACTACAACTTAGAGAAGGAGAAGCATGGACCCTTCCTTTGAAACTGTAAATGGGTAGACACCCGGTTAATAACTTTTCCTTAAGAACTTATTATCTCTAGATGTATAAAATAACATGTTTGTAAAGTGAAACTATGGTATGTTATAGGAAACACATGAAACATATATCATGATTTTCAGTATTCAATATTGCAGGAAAGTACACCAGTACTTTTGCTAATGACGACTAATTATAGAAAGAAGCAGAAGCTGAAACCCTGTTGATTAAATTTAAGATTCTTGTTTGCCTCCTTAATTCTTTTTCCTTCCTTCCTATTAACAACTGTGTCCAAGACAGGGATGATGATAGATCCCACCAGGATCATATACATCAGAATGCCATCAGAATGCCACTAATTGAAGATAATATGAACTTTGAAGAGTTATGAAACATGGGAAGTCTTTAGGTCACTATAGAAGCATCCTTGGAAGGTCCTATGGGACACAGTCACTACCTCAAAATAACCCTAAATCCTCTCCCATCATCTATTTTTCAAACCTAGATGAATTTATAATATAAGAAAGGATACCTTGAACTATAGTTCTATTAGGCAAATTATAAGGGGCAGAAAGTACTCCTGGAATTTCCTAATACAAGCCAAAACTAAAATGCAGACATAGGTTGTTTTTCATAATTCTTGAAGGACAAGGTTTACTAAGACTTAGAACAAAAACAGGAGTATTAGGGGACTGTAGAGATGGCTCAGATATTAAGAGCACTGACTGCTCATCCAGAGGTCCTGAGTTAAATTCCCAGCAACCACATGGTGGCTCACAACCATCTTTAATAATGCCCTCTTCTGGTCTGCAGGAATACATGCAGACAGAACACTGTGTACATGACAAATAAATAATCTAAAAAAAAGAGTATTAGTTCAATGACATAAATTTTTGATTCTTTTATAACTAGTTTAAAATTCCCCATTTTTTCCATTTCACTAATGCTACCCATGATCTAATTGACCTTCATTGTAAATTGATCATTGGTTTACAGACTGTTACTGAATATAAGACAGCTCTAATTTTGCTTTCAATTGTTGGATCTAAGTGAATTATTTCCCAACAATAATGACAGAGGATGACTACCCAATATAAAAGTTAAAAGGTATAAATGCTTATTATTTTTGTAAGTGAGTTGAAGTCATACAACCTTGAAAAAATTAAAATGTGTGAATGTTGCATTAGCTTTTATAATTATATATGAAGTTGACACATTCATGATTTTTAGCCTCTAAAAACCTTCTTTTACAGTCTACAGTCATCCTTCAGTGAATACTATATTTACTTTATTCTTATGTAGATTTTGAAAACAATAATATTACTTCAAAGGAAAGACATATTAAGTAGTTGAAAAGCCAAATATGGCATCTTCTAGCTCTAATCCTAATAATTCAAATTGGATCACTGACAGTTTGAGGGCCTGTGAGACTACAAAATGAACTCTATATCAGACTTTGATAAATACATGATGTCAAAATTGTCTCAAAAAATTAAAAAGAATCAATGCAACAAAGAGTTGGTTCTTTGAGAAAAATCAACAAGGTAGACAAACCTTTGTCCAAACTCACCAAACAGCAGAGAGTGAACATGCAAATTAACAAAATCATAAATGGAAAGGGGGACATAACAACGGACTCTGAAGAAATTCATAGAATCATCTGGTCATACTTTGAAAACCTGTACTCCACAAAATCGAAAATTTAAAGGAAATGGACAACTTCCTGAATAGTTATCACTTGCCAAAATTAAATCAACAACAGATAAGCAATTTAAATAGACCTGTAAACCCTATGGAAATAGAAGCAGTCATCAAAAGCCTCCCAACCAAAAAAAAGCCCAGGTCCAGATGGCCTCAGTGCAGAATTCTACCAGAAATTCAAAGAAGAGCTTATACCAATTCTTCTCAAAGTATTACATGAAATAGAAGCAGAAGGGTCTTTGTCAGACTCTCTCTTTTTTTTGTTTTGGTTGTTTTTATGACACAGGGTTTCTCTGTATTGTTTGGAGGCTGTCGGTCCAGCCCGGCCTCGAATTCACAGAGATCCGCCTACCTCTGCCTCCCGAGTGCTAGGATGAAAGGTGTGGGCCACCATTGCCCAGCGCCAAACTCTTTCTATGAGGCTTCAATAACCTTCATCCCCAAGCCACACAAAGACACAACAAAGAAAGAGAACTTCAGACCAATATCCCTCATGAACATTGATGCAAAAATACTCAATAAAATCCTGGCAAATCAGATCCAAGAACACATCAAAACAATCATTCACCATGCTCAATAGGTTTCATCCCAGGGATGCAGGGATGGTTCAACATACAAAAATCCTTCAACGTAATCCACCATATAAACAAGCTGAAAAACTAAAATCAAATGATCCTCTCACTAGATGCTGAAAAAGTCTTTGACATAATCCAACACCCCTTCATGATAAAGGTCTTGGAGAGATCTGGGATAACAGGAACATACATAAACATAATAAAAGCTATATACAGTAAACCAACAGCCAACATTAAACTAAATTGACAGAAACTCAATGCAATTCCACTAAAATCAGGAAGAAAAAAAGGATGTTCACTCTCTCCATACATTTTCAACATTGTACTTGAAGTTCTAGCCATTGCCATGTGACAACAAAAGGGGATCAAGGGGATACAAATTGGGAAGGAAGAGGTCAAACTTTCGCTGTTTGCAGATGATATGATAGTTTACATAAATGACCCAAAGAACTCTACAAGGGAACTCTTATAGCTGATTTACACCTTCAGCAAAGTGGCAGGCTACAAGATCAACTCAAGAAAGTCAGTAGCCCTACTATATACAGATGATAAAAGGGCTGAGAAAGAAATCAGAGAAACATCACCCTTTACAATTGCCACAAAAAACATTAAATACCTTGGGGTAACGCTAACCAAACAAGTGAAAGACCTGTATCAGAAGAACTTTGTATCTTTAAAGAAAGAAATTAAAGAAGCACTCAGAAAATGGAAAGATCTCCCATGCTCTTGCATAAGTAGGATCAATGTAGTAAAAATGGCATTCCTGCCAAAAGCAATGTACAGATTCAACGCAATCCCCATTAAAATCCCAGCACAATTATTCACAGACCTTGAAAGGACAATAATCAACTTTGTATGGGAAAACAAAAGACCCAGCATAGCCAAAACAACCCTGTCCAATAAGGCAACATCCGGCGGCATCACCATCCCTGACTTCAAGCTCTACTATAGAGCTATAGTCCTGAAAACAGCTTGGTATTGGCACAAAAATAGACAGGTAGACCAATGGAATAGAATTGAAAACCCTGATATTAACCCACACATGTACGAACATCTGATCTTTGACAAAGAAGCTAAAAATATACAATGGAATAAAGAAAGCATCTTCAACAAATGGTGCTGACATAACTGGAAGATGGCATGTAGAAGAATGCGGATCGATTCATGTTTATCGCAATGCACAAAACTTAAGTCCAAAAGAATCAAAGACCTCAACATAAATCCAGCTACACTGAACCTCTTAGAAGAGAAAGTGGGTGGTACCCTTGAATGAATTGGTACAGGAGACAGCTTCCTGAACATAACAGTAGCACAGACAGTGAGATCAACAATTAATAAATGGGACCTCCTGAAACTGAGAAGCTTCTGTAAGGCAAAGGACACAGTCAGCAAGACAAAAAGGCAGCCAACAGAATGGGATAAAATATTCACCAACCCCACATCTGACAGAGGGTTGAGCTGCAAAATTGACAAAGAACTCAAGAAGCAAGTCTCTAAAACACCAAAGGATCCAATTAAAAAGTGGGCTGCAGAACTAATAAAGAATTTTCAATAGAGGAGTCTAAAATGGCTGAGAGACACTTGAGAAAGTGCTCAACATCCTTAGCCATCCGGGAAATGCTAATCAAAACAACTCTGAGATACCATCTCACTCCTGTCAGAATGGCTAAAATCAAAAACACCAATGACAATTTATGCTGGAGAAGATGCGGTAAAAGGGGAACACTCCTCCATTGCTTGTGGGAGTGCCAACTTGTTCAGCCCCTTTGGAAATCAGTATGGAGATTCCTCAGAAAAATGGGAATAAACCTACCACAAGATCCAGCAACTCCACTCTTAGGCATATATCCAAAAGATGCCCATTCATACAACAAGGATGTCTGTTCCACTATGTTCATAGCAGCATTATGTGTAATAGCCATAACTTGGAAGCAACCTAAATGCCCCTCAACTGAAGAGTGTATAGAGAAAATGTGGTACATTTACACAATGGAGCTCTATTCAGCAGAAAAAAACAATGGAATCCTGAGATTTACAGGCAAATGGATGACACTAGAAGAATCCATCCTGAGTGAGGAAACACAGACACAAAAAGAGAAACATGGCATGTACTCTCTCATATATGGATTTTAGACATAGATCTGGGGAGTGTCAGCCTACAATCCCATGGCCAGAGAGTCTGGAAAACAGAAACTTCATTCAGTGGCTGATGGATGAAGAGGCAGATTCCCACAGGGAAGCACTGAGCTGAATGCAAGAAAGCCAGTAACAGAGAGGGAGGACTGATGACCAAAGGGATTAAGACTGGGCTGGTTTAACCCCCAGAAACAGCTGACGTGACAAGGGTTAACTCTTGAATCCCAAGTTGATACTTGGGAATCCAGCATGGGACTGATCAAGACCCCCTGAATGGGGGTGTCAGTGAGGAAGCCTAGGTAATCTATTGAGTCTTGGGCAGTACATCAGTATTCATCCCGAGTATACACATGGACTTTGCACTCCCATCCAATAATGTGAGATGCACTCTCACCCTGAACTCTTGGGGGGAGGGTCTAGGCCCTGCCCTGGATGAAATGTTAGACTATGGACACCCCCATGGAGGGCCTCACCCTCCCTGGGGAAGTGAGGGGATAATAGGGGGTTGGGGGAGAGCATGGGAGGAGGGGAGGGAAAGGGACAGGGACCTGGAACTGACTTGTGAAGCAAGCTTGTTTCTAATCTACATTTAAACTGAAAATAAGTAATAATTTTAAAAAAGGAACTTCAAATTTAGCAAATAATATTTACTTCTCAACAACGTACTAATAGAGACCAGGTGTAGCACAACTTACATCAGTATTAAAAACTGGGACAAACAAAAACAAAAACAAAACAAAAAATGAATTTCTTATTATATATGTTTTGTAAATATGCAAAATTCCATGCATTTATGTGATTTTAAATATGTATTTTAAATGTATTTTATATTGATCTAACACTGTGAAGTCTTTTCTATATACTTTATTCCTCTTTCAGTGTGTATTGTTTTACTATTTAAAGGAGATATTTACTCAACTCTCAGCTTAAGAAGATTTAAATGTATGCACCCACATATTCATACAGACAGGAACACACACAGAGACACAAATACACTCACACAGACACACACATAAACACACACAGACACATCCACTTGAGACAAACATACAAACATACACACATACACTCTCTCACAGAAAAACACATACAGGGAGGAAATAAACATACAAACCATGAGCCCATAATATGCACCTCAATGTCAACCTTTGCATTATGCCCTAGTCTCAATAGACTCATGTCTGTCTCATAACATGAAACTCATTTATTCCAACTTAATTTACCTTCAAGTCTTAAATGGATCTCAAAAGGTAAAGCCTAAAGTTTTAATATTCTTTTGAGAACTATAGCCATATTACAGGTGAGTAACTATGTGTGTCCAAAATAGAATGGTCCAAAGTCAATAATCTCATTCCAAGGATGGGATAGAATACATAAAAAAATAAAATGGGTAAAAGATATATTGAGGTTGGAAGAGCCTTCTTAATGTCTATGGTAGTATTTTATTTGGACTGGCTTCATGAGCATGTATGACTTGCCATGCATCAGCAACAAAATCACTGAGAAAAAGACTTCACCTCCTCTAGCAACCTTGAACTAGCTTTAGTTTTTCTGTGATGGATGGGAGTATATGAATCTCTTCTTATCTACGATGCAAGTTTTGACTAATCCTTATTGTTGTAAATACTGTTTAAGTGGCCACTGTTACTCTAAGTTCATGGGTTCACTAGCTATGTCCAGAAATGGACAATTGGCAGAACTTGCTATCCTCCAGACTTTATTTTTCCTCCTGCCTCCATTCAGATGTTCCTTGTGTAGTTAAGATGCCCCAGTTAAGATGAATCATTTGACAGTCTTTTAACTTTAGCATATTTACTATTTCCCACACAGAAAAGACCCCCCACACATGTACCAGTACAGGTGATTACAGTTGAGTTCAGAACTAGATTAACCTATTCACACTGGAACCAAAGGAAAATATGTTTTCTCACCGTTGGAAGACTTGAGCTATTGGTTGTAGAGTACTATAAGCTATAGTAGTTAATTAAATACTATATTATTTTGCCTTATTGTTTACCAGTACAGAATATTTCCTGTATATCAATTTAAGTTACCATTATATTTTTTACTATTGTTATTATTGGAACCAAGGAACATATTTATACTCTTTCTTCAGATTTAAATGTACTGTTCATTATTT
Source organism: Mesocricetus auratus (assembly GCF_017639785.1). Lineage (NCBI taxonomy): Eukaryota > Metazoa > Chordata > Mammalia > Rodentia > Cricetidae > Mesocricetus > Mesocricetus auratus. The sequence goes on along the minus strand of NW_024429207.1, from coordinate 3,644,433 downwards.
TATAATCTAACTTTTGCCATAGTATAGTTTACATGATATTTCTCCATTTTAGAAAATCTTTAGTTAACCTTACTTGTTAGTTTGGATATTAGGAACACTAATCTTTGTCTACTATCTCAGTTATTCTTTTCCAATTCATTTGCTTTAAAATCTTTGAAATTAATGTCACTCTTTGTATCATTTTCACTAATTTTGTGTATTTTTAAAGTCTTTATTTTATCAGGCTTTATTCCTGTAGTGTATGTTCTAACACTATAGCTCTCTAGGCACATTATATCTGTTAAAAATGGTACAAAGAAATCATTGATATTATTTATAAACAAATAATGAAGACACAAGTTTCTCTCAGAGTCCAAACAAAAATCCTGTGTCTTGACATCTCTTAATAGAAGGACAATTCTCTGTCTGCTCCTGAGGCTCCTTGTGACTCCATGAATCAGCTTCTACTTTGGAAGGCACACCCAGCAATTAAAATAGAGGTAATATGCCTTTCCATGGTATGATGCCGTGTAGGAGCACTACACATTATGATAGAATAGTGAAAATATAGGTATATTATAATAATAAAATGCATGAAAATGTGTTACATTATGACCTAGTAGCAATAGAGAAAGCAAATTGCTTGTGCATTTGACAACAAACCTAGACAACGTGAAAATGTATGTGCAGATTTGCAGTGATTTCCTTGGAATTGAAAGAGTCCTTCCTGTAAGGAGTGGGAGGAGTTCCAGCTACTCAGGAAGAAAGTAATTCACATGTCTGAGAAAGCTGGAATTCAATAAAGGACATTAAAGATGCATAGGTAGACAAGCACAAAGGTAGGCTCCCTGAGAGTATGGCTTTTGTTATCAGAATGCAACTCAAGAAGAAAGGTGGTAAGGCAAAGGGGCATTTATCTAAACCTGACCAACAGACAGGAGATCGGTATCTTGGGGTCCTATAAAATATCGAAGCCAGTTTCTGTCCATTTAACCCTAACCCAAACCCAAAGGCATAAATCTATTACTTTCTCTATGTCCATGGCTTGGGTATAGATATTTCATGAAGCTGCAGAGGATAAAATATACTAAATATTGTGAGCCTTATGGTATTTTTGCAGTCTTTGGAAACTAGAATGCCCACAAGGTGTGTTCCTGCTGAGCTAAAGCAGTCTGAGATACCGAAGAGAGAGATGTGGGAGAGATAAGGGGTGGTAGTAATGCTTGGCTCACAGTAGTTTAGAAGTGGCAAAGTGGGAAAGTCTGTTAAGACAATGGGTGAGGCCACAAAGGGTGGTTGTCAGTTTATCCCAGGAGGGATACACAACCAGCATTCTTCAAAGCAGTTAGGAAAGACATTATTTAATAGCTGATATGTAGAGATTAAAGTTTGAAATAAGAGATTGTATGACAAGGAGCTGGGATTAGTATTATCAATAAGAGGTGCCATTAGGGAAGTAAGAACCTTTGAGGAGCTTTGGACCACTTCTCCTACTGTGTCTATACTTTGAGTCAGAGAGAGTGGCAGGAGTACTCTCTGTATTTCGAGTGGACTTGATGGGCACCTGTAATATTTTTTATACTAAAGTTTACCAATTGATGCTGTAACGATGAACGCCACACTTACTGAAAGTAAAACTAAGTATTTATTGTAGAAATTACTCACAAGATACCAAACAAGTAACCCAGATGAGCACAGTAGTTTTCCGCCTCCGATCTGGAAGCAGAAAGCCGGAAAAAGAGAGCAAGACTTCCGCTGTTCAATCTTTTATGCCTTCCCCCGTAATGCTCCCTAGCCATGCCCAAAAGTGGGCCTGACTAGTGACATAGTTCAATGCCTACGTACGTATACATCTTTACATCCATCCTTATACGTCTTTAGTCATGCCTAAAGTGGGTGTGGTTAGCAGTGTGGTAAACCTCTCTTTTATTACCTCATCTTTATGCTCCGCTAGTAAGTCACATGGTTAATGGTGACATTATTTTCCTCCTACAATTCCCCTTTTAGTCTAAAAAAGATATTTAAACTTAAAACAACTAACTTGTGTCAATGAACAAAATGTATCAAACATCTATCCCATCAAAACCTAAACTTATCTGAAAGAAACACCCAAATCTGAACACCTCCTTCCAATCCCACCTCTAAAATAATTGAAAACTGACACTAACAGGTGTAAATTATCCTATAATATCAATAGTAGGGAGGGGGCGTGGAATTCTCAAAACTACTTCCTGCTGAGATGGGATGATGATAAATCTCATGGGGACCTGTGAAAAGAAAATGTTAGTATAACAAAATCTTCAGTAGATCAGACAGTCTCTGTATAGCAGGAGATGCTTGATTGAAGTTCCTGACTGGGGTTCTGGTGTTGAATGAAGCTCTCATCTGAAGCTCTGGCCAGATTTTAGAAGATGTGCTGTTTCAGTTTCTTTGCCCGAAGTTGTGTAGAGTGATATAGTTTCAAGCCAGTTTCAAGATAGTAATTGTCAGGTGGATGTGGGGCAGTTCAGGTGCCTCCAGTCGAATCAGGTGAAATCAAGGAAGTGGATCCTCATTTTCTTTCTGAAGCAGTTGAAGATTGCTGTCAGGAAATTCCTTGTTCTCGGGAAAACTCAAACATTAATGTTAACAAAGAAATATTTTAACTTTTATATGTATGCATACTGGAAAAGGTGACAATAGGGAAGATGGTAAACATGAAGGAAATTAGCCTTTTCAGAAAAAGAAATCCACAGATAACAATCCCTAATTGTATTTCTTCTGTCTTATATCAATGGCTCTTTGATATAATACAGAAATTCTGAATTTTATTTAAATAATATGCTTGAATTTAGAGTAGGAGACATTACCTACTAATAAACGATCAATTTCATCATTGCCTTGTGCCAGAGGACCTGGCAGACCTGTATGGGATCTGAGGTGTGCTATATATATAGGATGAGTCCTGTTTCTGATGGTTTCCTGTAATTGTAAAAATAATGAGTTTATTCTGTACTATCAGGAACAAATTCTGCAGTCTCAATGTGCAAGACAACTCTTTCTGCATACTGAGAATCCGTGACTATATTTAGAGGCTCTGTAAAGTCTTTAAGTACCATGAGAATGGCATACAACTCTGCCTTTTGTCCGTAGTTGTAAGGGATTTGAACTACTTTACTTATATTTCCTGATTTATACCCTGCCTTACCTGATTTGTTTGCATCCGTGTAGAAGGTAAGAACTCCAGAAATAGGTGTTTGCCTCACGATACGCGGGAGAATCCAAATTGTTTTCTTTATTAATTTGATTCTCTCTGTATTGGGATAGTTATTACTAATACTTCCCAAAAAGTCACTGCAATCTATTTGCCAATACTCATTATCCTTCCATAAGGAGGAAATTTCCTCATTCGTTAAAGGTACAATAATTTCAGCTGGGTCTTTCCCAGTCAGTTGATGAAGCCTTAACTTACCTTTTAAAATTAAATCGGAGATCTTTTCTATATATGTTTTCAAGTTTTTATTCTGTTTATGTGGCAGAAATATCCATTCTAGAATGATGTCTTCACTCTGCAGTAATATTCCTGAGGGGTATTCTCTAGATGGTAAAATAACCAGAATACAGTCCAGCTTTGGATCCACACGGTCCACATGTGCTTCTAATATTCTCTTTTCTACCCATTATAATTCTTTTTCAGCCTCAGCTGATAGTACTCGTGGGCTGCTTAGGTCTTTATCTCTTTTTAAAGCCATTTTCAGGTGTTTTAAATCATGCCCTTCTACACCGATAATTGTCTGTAATTGAGACATTTCTCCTAATAGTTTTTGAAGATCATTAAGAGTCCTGTAACGATCTATTCTGATCTGTACTTTCTGTGGTCTAATTTTCTGAGCATTTATTTTATAACCTAAACAGTTAATAGAATCTCCTCTTTGTATTTTTACTGGGGCAATTTGTAATCCCCAGCGAGGTGGTTCCCTTTACTGCTTCAAACATCTTTTCCAAAATATCCTTATTTGAATCAGACAGTAATAGGTCATCCATATAATGATATATTAACAAATGTGGAAATTTTTTACAAATTATTTCTAGAGGTTTATTCACAAAATATTGACACAAAGTTGGGCTGTTTAACATACCTTTAGGTAGTACTTTCCACTGGAATCTCTGTATCAGACGGGAATTATTATAGGTAGGTACCGTGAAGGCGAAATTTTCTCTGTCGTTTTCTTGTAACGGTATAGTGAAGAAGCAATCTTTTAAGTCTATAACTATAATTGGCCAATCCTTAGGAATTAGAGATGGTAATGGCATCCCAGGTTGTAGAGACCCCATAGGCTGAATTACCTTGTTGATGACTCTAAGATCAGTAACCATTCTCTACTTACCAGACTTCTTCTTGACAACAAAAACAGGTGAATTCCATGCACTAGTTGATTCCTCAATATGTCCAGCATCTAGCTGTTCCTGAACTAACTTCTCCAAAGCCTCTAACTTCTCAGATGTCATATGCCATTAACCTACCCAGACAGCTTCATCTGTCAACCATTTTAAGGGTAGAGCTTTTGGTTGCTCTGTAGGTTTGGCACTAGCATCCTGTTTCTGTGCAGTCTGTACTTTTGGCATCTGTTTTCTGTACTGCCTTACTATATTCTTTCTACCACTAAGAGCCTGTCTATAATTCCTAGCTGATACAGGAGGAATGTTAATCTGCATATCCTATTGCTGGAGTAGATCACGACCCCAGAGGTTTATAGTAATATCTGCAACATATGGCTTTAAACTTCCTCTCTGTCCTTCTGGCCCAATAAAGCCAATCCATCTAATGCTCTGTTTAACTTCATATAGGGTTCCAATCCCTAAGAATTGAACGTTAACCTCTTCTAAAGCCCAATTTGGGGGCCAGGACTTCTCATTAATGATGGTGACATCACTTCCGGTGTCTAAAATGAAATTAAGTACCATATTATTTACTTTAACTGATAACTTGGGTCTATGATATTGTATAGAAGTCTGCCAAAATATGTGTTTTGTATTTCCTCCTGATATAATTGATTCATCCTCTGGAACTAATGCATTATCCAGTGCCGTATTATTTACAATGAGCAGTGGATATTCTAATTGTCCTGGGAGAAGCTGTCCTCCACTGTCACTGGGAATGACTGGATAATTTTTCTTTCTGGGGCCTGCTTGAGGCCCCGATCCTTGTTTACCAGCTGTAAAGATCTACCTTGTCTATCTCTTGTGGACCAACATTTGTCAGTCCAATGTTATCCCTTTCCACACCTCCTGCGGAGACCAGGAACCTGAGGCCTTCTGTTTGATGCATTCCTGGAAAAAGCATTATTTCTAGGAATGCATTGTCTACAGTTCCTACTCAGATGTCCTATTTTACCACAGTTAAAGCCTGTGGCATCTTTATGTCTGTTAAAATTCTTGGAGATTTCCTTCCCTACCCAGGCCTCTATATCATCACAGGTAGGATATTTGGCATCCTGGTGCCTCCTCAAGCCTGTAGAAATAGATTCACATACCCAAGCTCCCGTATCCTGACTTTTACATTCCAGATTCGCTGTATGTAGGACCCATTCCTCCAATGGTGCTGATCTTATTTTTAATGGCCAAATTACCTGCCTGTATTGAGGATTTGCATTGTCATATGCCAAAGATTCTATAAGGAGTTGCCTAGATTCTGGATTTGATACTTGTACTTCTATTGCTCTGGATAATCTCTCTAAAAATTCAGTGGACCTTTCCCTTGGGCACTGTAATACCTTGGTATAGGGTTGCATTATCTCTCCTGTTTCACAAACCTTATCCAAGGCATTTAAAGCAGCTGTACAAAATAAAGACAACGTGTGCTCGTCATATGCAGACTGAACCTGCGTGTCAGTATAAGGACCCTCCTCAAGAATCTTGTCTTGGGGTACTTCATGACCATTCTTTAATTCCCTAATCTCTAAGGATTTAGCTTCTTGCCTCCATAAAGCTCTCTATTGAATTTGACAAGAAATGTCGAGCACTGCGGAGGCTAATTGGGCTCAGTCTTTTGGGGTTACTTTATTTACAGTGGCCCATGAGGTTAGGAGCTCTCTGACAAAGCGAGAATGAAGACCATACGAAACAATGTCCTCCTTGATTCCTTCATCTGTATAGGTTCTCATTGATAAGCAATGGGACCATTTGATTGTATTTTCGTTGCTGGTTTTTCTGTTACAGATACTGGGAAAACCATAGGTGAACGCATAGCAACCTTAGGAAGATCTTTCAGGCATTTGAGAGGTGTTGGAAAAGTCTTGTCCTGACCTGTTGCCTCTATGTCTGATTCTGAAGTATCACATTGGACGTCTTCTAAAACCTGCAGTGTATTCATCATTGTTTCTCTGAGCTCTTGAAGTTCTTGGGACAAATAATTTTCTAAGGACGTCATGGAATCTTTCATTTTTTTGCATTCATCATTTACACGTGATTCCAAATATTTAATATTCTCATCCTTAGAAAGTACCTCAATGGCATGTAAACTGCCTTCCACAAATGACGTTCTATCAGCTAGCTTGTCATTGCTCTGAGACATGGAACAATTCTTTTCTGTTAGCATTTCAATCTTATGTTCCAGTCTTTGTAGTTTGCTAGTGAAATCATCAAACACGGAACAATTTTGTTGGTTAAATGTTTCAACATTATGTTCCACTTTTTCTATTCCATCTGTTGAACGCATTTTTCCTGAAAGTAATTCAATTTTGTGTTCCGTCTCTTTAAACCTGTTTGTCAGATATACGTTATCATTTTTAATATACTGAATATTTTCTACCAAGCCGTCCTTACTATCCTGCAATTAATTTTGCATTTCCTGAATTCTTTGTACTAGGACTTCAAAACTATCCTGCGATGTCCGTATGACTTGTATAAGTTTCGTCCTATTTTTGATCCATTTCTTTAGCAAAATTATATTGATTATGAAACTAATAATCACCATCATGGGTAGGAAGTACTTTTCAGGTAGGTCCCCAACCCTTTCTAAAATCCCATCCATACAAAAAACAAGAAAATTCTTAACATAGTGCATTGTAATGTTAGCTGACATTGTATAAAGCAGGTAAGTTTGTTACCAGTGGAGTTTTATTCAGGCTGAAATCAGCAGGCTGCCAGTGAAAGAGCACGTGGCCACAAGAGAAATCTCGGAATACCACCTCACCTTACCGGCAGGGGGAAGGTGCTGGTTCCTGGCTGCAGGAATAGTGCCTTGCTGAGCAAAATGGTGAGGAACTTAGCAAAAGGAGAGTCCACCTGTGCCTGGTTGGGCCGAGGAGCAGCTGCCTTTCTGGGTGCCTGGATCTGGATTCCAAAAATTCTGACACCAAATGACGCTCCAAATGATGATGTAACGATAAACGGCACACTTACTGAGAGTAAAACTAAATATTTATTGTAGAAATTACTCAAAGATACCAAACAAGTAACCCAGATGAGCCAGTAGTTTTCTGCCACCGAACTGGAAGCCGAAAGTCGGAAAAAGAGAGCAAGACTTCCGCTGCTCAATCTTTTATGCCTTCCCCCGTAACGCCTCCTAGCCATGCCCAAAAGTGGGCCTGGCTAGTGACATAGTTCACCGCCTACATCCATATACGTCTTTAGTCATGCCTAAAGTGGGTGTGGTTAGCAGTATGGTAAACCGCTCTTTAATTACCTCATCTGTATGTGCCTCTAGTAAGTCACATGGTTAATGGCGGCATACAGGCTTCCTCCTAATACACATATGCATGAGGGAGCTCTACACCATGCCACCTATACATGGTACATGAAGGGCAGCTCCTTCCTACATGAAGGGGTATGGAAAGCAGGATATGCTATTGTCTCAGACACCAAAGTGGTTGAGGCACAGGCCCTTCCAGCCCAAACCACAAACCAACAAGCTGAATTAGTGGCTCTTACTCGTGCCTTTTAACTAGCAAAAGGACAGTGCATAAACCTTTATACAGACTCTAAATATGCCTTTCACATTCTCTTGTCACATGCAGCTATGTGGAAGGAACGTGGGCTACTTACGACAAAAGGAGGTTCTATAACCAGTTCAAAACAAATTATGGACATGCTAGAGGCTTCTCACCTTCCCACAGCCATAGGAATTGTCCACTGCCGCTCACACCAAGCAAACAATTCCATTACTTTCAAGGGAAATAACCAAGCTGATGAGGCAGCTAGAGCTGAGGCTCTCACGGGCCTAAGTCCCCATCACAAACCTCAGTGTACTCTCATTTTACAACCCACAACTTCATCACCACTTCCCAATATTCAACAGATCTTATCCTATCTACACCATATCTTTCATCCTAATAGTCAGGCTCTTTCTAGTTTTGTTAAAACTTATTTACAGCCTACCTCTGAAGACCTGTCCTATTTAAAGTCTGTCACTGCTTCTTGTCAGATCTGTCAAACCTCTAACCCTGTCTCGGGGCATTGAAATCTCCCCTTCTCCACTCATCAAGTGAGGGGATCCATCCCTGGATCAGACTGGCAGCTTGACTTCACCCACATGCCCACCATTAGACGGTTCAGATATCTTTTGGTCCTAGTGGACACATTCTCAGGATGGGTAAAAGCCTTCCCCACCACTAATAAAAGTTTCTGATATCCTTTTCAGGGAGATCATCCCCGTTTTGGGGTTCCATCCTCCCTTTAATCAGATAAAGGCCCTAAATTTACTTCTCAAATCTCACAGACATTGGCAAAGGCCCTTAACATCCCATGGTATTTCCATATCCCCTACCATGCCCAGTCTTCAGGCAAAGTTGAAAAAACTAATTGTTCTCTCAAAAACATTCTTATAAAACTCTCCTAAGAGCTACATACAGATTGGATCAAACTCCTACCCTTGGCCCTATTGAGACTAAGAGCCCTTCCAAAGAAACCCCTCCTTATTTCCCCTTTTGAGCTCATGTATGGGCGGCCAATTATGCCACCTTACCCCTCTGTTACACTACCTTTGCACTCTTCTTTGGAACTTCACCCACCATCACCTGCCTCAGTCCCATCCAATTACCTGACCCACTCCTGTCCCATCCCGAAACACTTACAAATATGACAACTATAATACTAAGAAATTCATAAAAATATGATTAAAAAACACTAGCCAACATTGTCAATGGACTTAAAAGCCTTAATTATCTTGTAGATAAAGACGTTGTTTACTGATTATAAACCCCAATGCTGAAGAAATAGAGACTCCAGTGCACTTTGAATCAGATTTAACCAAAGATAAAAAAATCTGTCACACAAATACTCTTACAGAGAAAAGAAATAGAGAAAGGTCATTAGTAGCATTTCTTCATTAAATGAAATTTTAATATCAGGTAAAACATATTGAAAGTAACGCAGAAAGAAAATCATTAAAATCAGGTTATTAAACTACACATAGCATTAACGATTTCAATACAACAGTGACTTTAAATAAAAATTAAACTTGGCTGTTTAAAGTATAATATTCCAATTAGAGGAGTCATATAAAACTGCAATTACAGTGGCATATATGAAACACATCCAATTTTAGATCAAAGAATTCTATTCAGCATTGGACCAGATAGCCTCAAAATGAATATAGGAAAAGAAAACTGACTTGAGATGTGGGAACAGAAACAGCAACACCATATTTGGTTGAAAGTCTCCTAAAGTCCTAAATCTTCTCCTGCAAAGTGGTACTTTTTGGCGATCTTGTAGATATTCTGGAGTTTATGGAATACTTCTAGGTCATGGTGATTGTGCTCCAAAATAGAATTGTGGGGATCCAGATACCACCATTTTCTTTCAATTTTTTCCAGTCAGGTGAACATATTTATCTTCCCCATATTCCACCTTGACTGGGACCCTTTTAAGAGCCCAAGATTTTGTGGACCAGATTGTCTGAAAGTGTGAGTTAAAATACAGGTATTAGGGGTGAGTCGTCTTTGTTTTTCTCTGATGTGAAAGCAAAGGAACTATTGTTGCTATCATTTTGAGATATTAACTTTACTAATATTCCTTATGCTGCATATTTTCAAGAATATCTAATGTGAACTCTTTAAAATAATACAAACATAATGAAATTAGAAATGTCAAATGTTGCAAAATATGTATAAATTCATATTTTTATTTTTAATATTATCTTTGTTAACCCATTATACGGATTTATGCAAATAGTAAAGCCTAAGAAATTTGTTCATTGTCAAAATAAATTTGGGAACAGAACTTTTGTTTCCCTTGCGCTTCAAGACATCCTGAGGCTTTTCTTCCTTCTAGATTGGCTGTCTCTATACTAAAATTTCTATATTGAATAGTTAGAAACATTATAATTACTAATCAAGGGTAAATAGTATTGTAAGGAGATTTACTTACAGCTGTCCAGAGAGATGCTTCATTTTTATTCTCTAATCACTGTTACAGATGAGGAACCTAGTTCATAATTTTATATTATTTCTTATATGTGCTATGTTTTTCAACTGTGATATTACCATTGATATCCTTAAATCTCAAAATCACATAGCTGCTGAAAGTTATTTATCATTTTTCCTTTCTTGGATTTCTGAGCCAGTTATTTCAGGCCAGTATTAGACACTCTGTGAAATTTGCAAAGCATTTCCAATATTTCAGCACTTGCTGTTGTGAACCTTAAATCTTCTCAATACCACGCCAGGCATTGCTGGCACATGCCTTTAATCCCAGCACACCGGGGGCAGAGGCAAGGGGATCACTGTGAGTTTCAGGCCAGCCTGGTCTACAGAACGAGTTCCCGGACAGCCTCCAAAGCAATACAGAGAAACCCTGTCTTGAAACCACCCCCCAAAAAATTAAATGTTAAAAAAACTTCTCAATACCTTTGCAGCATCTCACCTTGGATGTCAATGGCTTATCTCAGATCTTTGGCCATTTAGTGATAGAATATTGGCCTTGCATAGAGTAATTGGGATGTTTAAGTGTTAGTTAAGGCTTCAGAATTTTACTATTCAAGCAACAGATGCAAATCTGTTTTCTCTTCCATAAAGATGAATCAAAAACATCTTCTACAGAATTCCTCATTATGTCCTGAAGAAAACTTGATTCGTAAGGACTTTTGTTCTACGTATCTCATTCAAATCTACACTTTTCTATCCTGTGGTCATGCGTATTCAGGTGTTATTTTAAAAGTAAGGTATTAGTGGAATTTACATTAGATCTTTCTATGTGCTTTGAAATCCACAAGGAATTATTTCTGTACACCCTCTGGAATTATGTTTTCTTTTTAAGAAACTTCTGTTTGTTTTGTAGGAATATTTTTATTCCTTTTATTTCCATGTCGTAGTTGTGAGATGCGGTGTTTCTTTTTCTTTTTTTGTCTAGCTGCCTCTGAAATTGCCACATAAAGGAGAATAATCTTGAACTTCCAAGTCTCTGGTCAGCAACTCTAGAGCCTGCCATGCTAAGGCTTGTACCACCACACTCAAGCTACACAGCTCTAATGCTGGAAAGGGAAATATTTTGTGAACAAGGCAAGCATTCTACCAACTACCAGCATTACTCCTTTCAAAGAAGTTCTTTTTAGAAGTTGTTCTCCATCTTGCTACATATCTGACATTCTTGTCCTACCTCTTAAAAATTAATTTTCATTTAAATTAAAAACAATTTTAGTTTACATACCAAGCCCAGTTCCCTCTCTCTCCTCTGTCCTCCCCCCCCCCACCAACCCATATCCCACTGCCCATCCACCTTCAGGAATGGGAAGCCCCCATGGGGGATCATCAAAGTCTGTCATATAATTTGGGACATGACCTAGAACCTCCCATGTGTTTCTAGGCTGAGAGAGCATTCCTACATAGGGAATAGGTTCCCAAAGCCCACTGTCAGAGATCCCATACACAGCCCACACCCCCCCAACTGGCACCCAGGATCAGGGTGTCTGGGTCAATCTTATGCTGGTTTTCCAACTATCAGTCTGGGGTCCATGAGCTTCCACTTGCTCAAGTCAGCTGTTTCTGTGGGTTTGACCAGCCTGGTCTTGAGCCCTTTGCTCATCACATCTCCCTCTCTATAAATGGATTCCAGGAGTTTGGCTCAATGCTTAGCTGTGGGTCTCTGCTTCTGCTTCCATTAACTACTGGGTTAAATGACATTTAAGGTAGTCATCAATCTCATTATAGAGGAAGCATATTTAAAGTATCCATCCTACTATTTATTAGATTTTTAGTTGTGGTAATCCTTGTGAATTCCTGGAGATTTCTTTAGTGCCAGAATAAAGGTATCTCTTATATTGATTTCCTTCTCTGTTCTTCCCCCAACTCGACTTTCCTGATCCCTCATGTCCTACTCTCCACTCCCTTTCTCCCCTGCTCTTTGCCCCACCCCCATGATCCAAATTTGCTAAGGAGATCTTGTCCCTTTCCTCTTGTCTGTAGGTTCAATGTTTTGAAATGATGTCCCTTTAAAAATCCTGCAATCATTTCTCATTTCATTTTATCAATTAATTTTCAATTTAATTTTTACTTTGTCACTCAGCTGCACATATTTCATCTTTAAAAATTACATTTGAAACACTGATTTATGGTTTAAAATAATGTAACATGTTTTCTACATTATTTGGAAATTATACAACCACAATATACAAGGAATATTCTACATTGTTATAAATTATATAAACTCAAATTGTACATACAATTATATTAAAATTTCACTTTTATTATTTATAGATTTTGTACTGCTAAAATATCATTAAATGTTGTTTTAAACTTTTTCAATGATATCCTAGCAAAAATTACACTCAAAATATCAAAACGCTCAAAATACAGTATATAAGTCTTTTTATATAATATTAAAAGCCTCCATTGTATCATAGTTGTAAAAATGTCTTTAAAACTTTAGATAATTCATGAGAAGGAAACAGAATGGAGAGGAGCATAGCTTTGACCTATGACTTTGGAGCAAAGTTGCTAGTGAATGTAGCCCTCATTCTGAATTTGCCACTGATTACATTAGTAGCCTCAGCCATAACCTCTGTACTTCTCTATTTGTCATCTAAATTATCGAACTAATAATATTACTTTGTAAGTACAGTGAGAATGAATTAAATTTTTGTTTAACAACAGGAGAATTACATAAATTATAATGTAATATCCTGTTATTATTATACAATTACCTTTAAATACTCAAAATTTAAAACCACAAAAATTCCAGAAAGGAATTATAAATATTAATTTTAATAATAATAAAACTTCATAGCAAATGTTTTATATTTTACTTCATTTAACGATATCTCCCCAACTGGATACTGGATCTCAATCTTTATGACATCATCTACTTAAATTTAAAATGCAATAAATGACACATATGTTAATTTGAAATTAATGTTTTGTGCCATAAAACAAATAACATTTGGGATTTTGTATATATGTAAGCCCAGAACTGTGCCATGTCCTATGTACAATGATGCAGTCACACATTTGATTCACATTTTCAAGGTGAATATCTCCTTTCCAAAATTATTTAGAACTTAAAAACTCAATTATGTTTCAGGGAGGGGAGATGGGGAGAAAGAGAGAGGAGTAGAGTTAGGAGAAATTATTATCAGGCATATTATATGCGAAAAGACACTATATTCAATAAAAGTTAAACAGATGAAAAATAAAAAATAGGACGATTTCTGGAATACTGCAGCTCTCTCAACATTAGTGGGAATTTTTGAGATCATCTTTCAACTTGCACAAATTCAGTTTATTACACACCCAATGGCAGCTTCGATGTGAATGAGTATTCATATTCATTTCAAATTTTCGATACCCTGTAGCATGCTTAAAACAATAGGATATATGTAATGTAGGTGTCAGATATATATATATATGTATATACGTAAATATATAATAAACAACACATAGAATATATGAAACATATGTTATATATTATATACAACCATCACAATATACAATAATTTACAGATAACTATAATTTATATATGAATATATATTATGTATAAATCTTATATATACATATTAAAAATCATTGAAAATGGAGAACTTTTCCTACTTTAAAGTATAAGAGCTCAAAGAGTCCTATTTGATGCAAGTAGCTAGTTGAAGTACCTCTTTCTATCACTTGACACCCCATAAAGATTTATCCACTACATAGCTCCTATCAATTGCATTTTTCTCTGTTTCCACCTTTCACTACATTTTTTAATCATAGGCAAAACTATAATCTACTTGTATTCAATGCATATTTTGATTAAAACCCTAAGTATTATGGACTAGAGTATGTCCATTCTTTACTAAAAAATTTTTCAAGGACATGTTTAAACCTGACACTAGCCCCTAATGAATCCACCACTTTATTCTGTACAGTGGCAATAAAAATAACATTGAAAAAGATATAGAACATATTTACAGCTGCACTTCGCACATTTGGTAAAGAACATCTTGACATTGAATTCCTCTAGCACACTAGGCATAGCATGAACAGAGTTAATACCACATAAGTAATTCTACTCACTTTTGTGTTGTCTCTATAAAAACTGTGGTCATATGGGCATTTTTATAATTCATATACTTTGCAGCATTAATTTAACATCCATTTGTAAAATAAGAGTCTACACACATTTTCGGATAGTTTTACACTTGGTCATACGAAGGCCAACTTTCCTACAATGGCGAAAGAAGAAGTCATTTGGGATTTGAACTAAGTAACCCAGAATGCCCTAGTTTTCAACCTTACCTTTTATCTAGACACATAGTCCCATTCTGTTCATTTTAATTTCTATTCTGGCTTAAGCAAAATTGAAAGTAAAAGTTTAGTTATACCAGAGCTATACTTAGTTTGTACAGATTTACTTACAAAGCATGTTAAATGTGAAAAATGAACATAGTGTTAATAATCACTTTGTTACTGAAAATTTTCTGTGCAACTAAGAAATACTTCCAAAAGAAGGATTCTTTGGGTTATTTCTACTGAAAATCTGCAAAAGTAATCTTTCTCTTTCATTTTTAGTTTAAAATATGAGATTTAACAAAAAATATGCCCCACATAGGCATTTTTCCAGAGTTTGAATAATGTACTTAATTATCTTTAGGATATTTTCTTTCAAAGATGCCTACAGAGATTTCTCCACTAATTTTAAAGTTGTCATGGAAAGGTCAGGTCGCTCTGGTGTCTGTGGATTCTGGGTTCCATGTAAGAGTCTAAAAGTCAAAGAACAGAAAGAGAAAGAATCATGATTTCCTTCTTTCAAAATAAATCTAGTTGTTCTCTTCTAAAAGGAAAATATGTCTCCAAATAATTTCCAAATTTATTTCACTTTCTAAATGCTAACAAATCTAGCATTTCTATGTGTGAAACTATTTGCTATTAAGCTCCACTTAGTCAAAATTCTCCATGGATCAGGAGAAAGTCAAATAGCATATGCGATTTTTGTGAAATAAATATAATATTGCTGAAAAGTTCCATTTTACTTGTATCATCCAATAGCAAGCATGATGATTAGAGTAAATCCCACATTCACGTTTTTATCAGAGCAATCTAAAAATAAGAATTTAAATAATAAACAACAAAAGTTATAACATAGGAAACATCCTGCACTGATTGCATTAATTGACTTTATAATCAAACATTGGTGGATATTAGAAAACTCCTGTAGCTACAAGTAGAAAAACTAAAAAAAAAACACGTGATGTAGCTCAGAGAATCAAGGAGAAGTGAAGGAATCCACATCATAAAACCTCACTGCACTTGAATCCATTCTGCTATTCTGTGTCTTTATTGGTGAATTATGTCCATTGATATTCAGTGATATCAACAATCTATGATGGTTAATGCCTATAATTTGTTGTTGTTGGTGGTGATTATGGTGATGTTAGTGGTGGTAGTGGTGGTGGTGGTGGTGGTGGTGTGTGTGTGTGTGTGTGTGTGTTCCTTTTTTTCATTTTGCTTGTGCAAGATTATTTAAGTCCTGTGTTTTCACAGGTGTAGTTAATCTCCTTGGGTTGTAGTTTTCCTTTTAGCACATTCTGCAGTTCTGATTTCATGGACAGATACTGTCTAATTTTTACTTTATTACCAAATATGTTGTTTTCTCCATATGGTGATTGATAGTTTTACTAGCTATAGTAGTCTAGGCTGGCATCTGTAGTCTCTTAGAGTCTACAAGACATCTGTTCATTCTCTTCTGGCTTTTAGGGTCTGCCTTTACATGTTACTTGGTCTTTTTTATCGGGCAGCTTTTAACCATTCTTTTTCCTATATGTTTAGTGTTTTAATTATTATGTAGTGAAAGCACTTGATTTCCTGCTCTAATCTATTTCCTGCTCTGTAGCTTTCTATACCTTTATAGTTATCTCCTGCTTTAGGTTAGAAACACAGCTACCAAATACGTAACATTGACTCTTTTGGCAAATGAAAAACAAAACAAACAAAAATTTCTATGAAGTAACAAGGATCAGAAAGGAGGCAGGTTGTCAATGGTTTGCAAAAAATGTTTCACTAGGGTTACTGGATTGCTGGTCATTGTGGACTCTGCACTCAATTCCAGTAGAGAGACTACGGAAGTCTAAGGATAATTTGAAGAGCTGTTAAGATAAGTTGCTCCACAGTTAAGATCAACTGATTTTCTATCAGAGGACTCCAGTTCAGTTCCCAGAGCCCACCCACATCAGGAGTCACCTAGCAGACTGTAACTCCAGCTCCAGAGCATTTGACACACCCTTTTAGCCAATGTGGGCACCCATACATGTAGATATATAATAAATACTTCAAGCAATACACATAAGTAAAATGATTTAAAAAACCTTTGCAAAGGCTTTAAAAGAAAAGGAAGCCTAACTTCTCAGTTCAGACAGGATTTTCCTAAGGAAATAGCCCTTACCTGCTGGCAGATATCCTATGTGGATGATATTCTTGGTTTAAATAAACAATGAAGTGAATTTAATAATGATTCTTTTCTTTACACCATTTTGTCTCTGCATAACTTTTGCCTGAATATCTTCTACTCCTTCAATATGAATGCTATTTTAATGATCAAGGACCCTATATCAGTCAAAGACTTGCTTAATTCAGTTCCATTTGAAGCTCCTAGGTCTTCTTACTTTTCAAACATCTACATTCTATGGACAAGTTAGAAGATGAAAAATAGAGAAGTGATTACAGTGATGAATAAAAAGATGATGGAAACATTATTACAACTAATATTGATTTACAATGATAATAGTTTTTCTAAATTTTCCTATTGTAGTCTAGAGAAAATTGTCTTCAGGAACGTTCAGGATGTAAGAAGAGAACTTCAGATTTTTAAAACATTATTAAGTAACTTAATATTTGATTATTTGATTATGCATGTGTTTTTCACCTTCTACGTATTTTGGAAGGAATGAGAACTCATGAAATTCAATTTGTACAATGTACTTTAGTATTTTTGTCGCTATAGTTTTTACTTGTATTAAACACAATCTTGAGAAGGACATTCAATATCCAAAGAATTAACCTCACTGCACAATAGCCTAATAATGGATGGCAGCAAGTAATTCACTCTGTAATACTTATTTTTTATTTTTTATATCATATAGATTAAAATTTTTACAAGAACTCTGTTTCCTACTACTGCAGGAATAATAACCAAGAGCCAAAATGCTGACAAGTGCTTGAAACTTGAAACAAAAATCCATTGACTTGCCTTTACCTTTCAAGGACATGAACTTTTCTAATGACACCTGCACAGCGAAAAAGAAAAAGAAAAAAAAGTCCTTAGGAAATGTATCAGAGACCAGAAAGTAAATGTCTCTCCTTAGACCTTGGAGAAAAATGTGTCATCTAGATTCAGAAGTAGCATGGCAATTCTTTTACACTACAATAATAAATTCAGATGGCTTAAAGATTAGACCAAATTTTACCCACTTCAGTGTTCATGCTGCACATGACCAAGGACATATTCAGTCAATTGTCAAATACTAAGACTATTGTAACCCTAAGTCCATCCCACATTGTAGACATGAAAATAATTTATCACTAACATCATCTCTCTGAGAAACCATTCCCAATGTGGATTTTGGTGGATGAATAACAGCCTTTTAATTTATCAATCAAATATAATTTTAATCTTTGTTGTAATCACCAGAACAAATTGCTGCAAATTCTGGAAAAGATAATATGTCATTGGACAAACAGTTTCTTAAGTACATGTTTTATGGCACTATTGTGATGTGACTTTCTCAACTTTCACAATGATGAACAGCATTTAGCTCTGTGGCTATTTAGAAGTGCTTGGATTATAATATAAATTTGAAGTGAAGGGGAGAAGAGAGTGAAAGGGAGAGATATATTTACCTTTATTGGGCAATTTGGGAAATCTGTACGTTATTGAGCAAAGAGCTGTGTAAGACATAGTGATGTTTCATCCGACATTCACATTAAATATGAGCTGGGATGATCGTAACATGGGAACTAGGGTGATAACTCATCAGTCTCTTATGTTATTTAAGTTATTTAAGAATTAAAAGCTTGAGAAATCATGAAGACATTTAAAGAGGAGGACAGATAGCAGTCAATATTTACTGATTGCTTAGTGAAATAGTTTAGTGTGTAGAAAGGTGGATATTAGTGATAAGGAAATGAGTAAAACTTCATTCTGTTATAAAGTTTTATAGACAATTATCCAATAAATAATATCAAACTGAAAAATCACAGGAAGAAATGTGATAGGAGTTAATATTACACATTTCCACAGATAATTTTAGAGAGGCAAATATTCCTCTCCCCTTTATCCATTGCAGCCATTCAACTGCTTTCTACTTTGAAGGCATGTGGCAAGTGTGAGCAACCAAGAACACATGACTTTACTCTATGGCATTTTAGATACAAACAAGGAATGTGATGCTTTGACACCCAATGAATTATCTGATGAACTCTCCATCCTCTATTACTTCCAATTCCAAATAAATTATATCAAATAGCATGTAATCTATACAGTTAGTACAGTTTACATAAACCTCAAAGAGGAGAGACAAAAATTAACAGTTAATTTCTTGACTGTAAGTGAAAGTCAATGTGTTCTGACGAAGTAATTGAGACATAGATTGTTGGGGGATGTCCTGTGTATATGTCAATAAAGCACTGTTGGCCAATAGGGAAGTTAGACAGGTGGGACTAGGAGTCCAGGAGGACTCTGGGTAGGAGAAACACAGGGAGTCAAGATGTAATGCCATGGAGTAGGAAGCCTGGAAACCTCTCCGATAAGAGAAATACTTAGATTAGCAATTATGGGATAAATACTTAAGTCAGAGGTAGCCAGTAAGAAACAAGCAAGGCCAACAGCTTCATAATTAATAAAGCCTCCTGTGTGTTTATTTGGGACTGATGCGGCTCTGGAACCAGGCTGGTGGGAAGGTTTTCTCTTTACATAATAGATATATCTTATGTTTAGCTACTTTGTGAGCACATACCTCAACTGTTGGTATAGAGATGACCATCATCATTCCTGGCATGAAGTATCTTTGTGTAAGACTGTGTACATAGTGGTAGCAGCTGGTGGTATGTGGACTGCCAGAATTGAACACTGTTGTTTTGATAGCATGTTTTAATGACATTACTTCATGGGAAGCATTGTAGAAAAATCTTAGTTCATTCATTAAATTTCCTTCTTCAAACCTAGCTTCTCGGTGTTTTGTTTTGTTTTGTATATCTGTCTTTCCTCTATGAAGATTCCACACTTTACTTATTTCACATACATCACTCACTTTGATTATATACAGAACAGTAAATAAGAAGTTGCACAGACATGACCTAGCCACAGAATCTATCAATTCAGAAACTGACATACTGGCATTTTTATTGCATCTTTCCTGTATTTCTAACATGTTTGCCATTTTGAGCCTTATAATTAGATTTCTCCATACCAGAGTACTGTTTCCATCTAGATTGTTCAAATACAGAGTACCAGAGAGATACTAGAATAAGGTATTTCCTGTTCAGTTTTGTTCCTCAGTCATCACCCAATAGCCCTGGTGTCAATGGGAGCAATACCACAAAGGTGACAATCCTGATGAGACTATAAGGTCCTCTTACAAAGTATTGTTTATTTTTTTCTTTTGCAGACAATAAGACTTCCTCTAATCAGAATTCTCATCTCTCTACAAACATATTCATCCTATTTTTCCTTCATATTCTTTCCACATTGCTCACTCTTTGTAAAGACTCCAAACAAAACACTACCAGAGAACTGCATTTTTAATTAACCTTTATTGTATACAGCCTTTGATTCTCTCCCTCACCTTGTTCAAGTAAATATAGCATCTCTTCCTGTGACCTCCACTAACTCAGCTAATTAATGTACCTTAGGTACTCCTCTGTCCATCAAAGTCTTTGATATCTTTTTTCCATGACTCAATACTTATTTTTAAATACCAGCCTGGAGAAATCTGCATATCAAATATGGTTAAATGTTTTCTTTGGACAGAGGTTATGTTGTTAAAGTTAAATAACAATTACACCATTTTCCTTAATTCCATATATATTTACACTTTTAATTTACCATGTCAATAAAATGTATTTAATTACGTTATTTAAATAATAAAGTATTTACACTGTGAACTGTAAGTCAATATAAAATTGCTTCATGTGAAGTCACTAGTAGAATATAGTTTTAGACAAATTACCTGGTATCTAGGATAAATCATATTTCTAAAAGCACTGCTTTAGTGTTTCCTAAAATTTCCATTTTGAAATCTCCAATTAACCCTCCTATTTGACCTCTAGCATAAAAGACACATGTAGAAAAGCCTTCAAGGCAGTGGTTAATTGGATACACAATTTCTAAGGTAGAGCTTGATAAAAAAAAATTTTATGGCTAATTTTCACAAATAGGATTTCAGTTGATTTCTACGTGTGAACCATAACAAGAGAACTTTATATCATTTATTTTAAAAAATATTTTCAATGTTGTGTCATTTCCATTAACAAATATATTAATTTTGGTCTCCCATTTTATACATCATCTTTAAGAGTCAAGGATGGCTTAGAAGTCAACAGTGTGGTTAATTTCTCTCGAGGATAGTTCCTGCTTTTTTTTTTTACAATAAATGTGAAGTTAATGCAAATATTAATTGTTATGAATGTTGTGTCAACAGTGTGGTTAATTTCTCTCAGAGATAGTTCCTGATAATTTTTTTACAATAAATAAACATGCAATTAACAGAAATATTAATTGTTATGCTGGTTTCATTGTGACAAAAATCTTCCTGAGCTTTTTCAAGGAATGATATGTTCTTTCCTAAATAAATTCATGCGTAAAACATGGCAAGTCTCTGAACATTCCTCTAGTGCTAGATTTCTCTTTAAACCTGTACTGGCTCCCTCTATTAAGGTATCTCTTTTCCTGCCCTCCTCTATTTCTCCCCTGAGTCAGTCTTCCTGTTCCCTGTTGTTCTTCGCCCTCTTTTTCTTCCCTTTTTTTTTGTCCCTCCCTACCCTCCGGACTCCCCCACCCACCTGGTGCTTCCAAATTGCTCAGGAGTACTTGTCCCTTTCCCCTTCCAGGGCTGTCTGTGGGACCTCTCACTGTGGAACCAGAATTTATCCCTAGTGCACAAATGGACTTTGGGAGTCCATTCCCTATAGGGGGGGGATACTATTTCAGGACAGAGACACGGAGGAGGGCCTAGGCGCTCCCCTAATTGATGTGATAGACTTTGATAATTCCACCATAGAAGGCTCATTAACCTTAGGGAGAGAGTGGGGGTGAGTTGGGGGGTTGGTATGCTTGTTTACAAAAATTGATATATATTGACATGATCTTTTAATATTTGTTGAACATTATTACTTAATGGGAAAGCTTCACAGAATGAAACCCTTCAAAATAACAGATTGCCATTTTTCATTCTACTCTGCTTATATTTATTGTCTTTGTTATATAATATTTAAATATAGGAAGCAGTTAGTAAAGTTTTGTATACCTCATTTCAGCCATACTGTATTTTTTCCTAAAAGTTTGTACACATACTCTCACACATTCACACAAATAGTCTTGTTTCTTATTAGAAAACTATTAAGAGCTACTCTGATCAATGGTTAAAAGTAGCTTTTCCAAATTATTCAGTGGTAAAATATCTACACTTTTAACTTTCAGTGAGTAAACAGGATGACATTTCCAGATGACTAGAAAAACTTGAAGTGGCATCTTCTTTACTTGTAAATTAATTTTATGTTGATAACACAAGCTTAGTAACAGCAGATGAGTATAATCAGTAAGATGATTCAGGGATGCGAATATAAAGTTTGGGGTAGTGATTATCAATTTCACCCACAAGACATAATTCTAAAAGTATTTTCAAATAGGACACTGGTTAAAATAATGAATAAACATGATGTTAGAGTACTGCTATCAAACTATGAAATAAATTTCATAAAAATGTTTAAAAGTCGTTTCTTTAGAGAGGCGTGGCTGTGTATTCAGCATTTCTATTCTAATGAACTGGAAATATTTAGAAAGTCACTAGATTGTTATGGGAATTCTGTTGACATTGCCGGTCCACTATCCAACCTATATGAGCATTTGGTACAGAACATGAAGTCTATATTCAACTGGCAGGAATGGATTGGAGGACCTGCAAGGACAGGGAAAAATGGTGGGGAGGATAACAGGGAGACTCGCAGGTGGTGCTTACGCTTGGAAGCCAGAAGTCACTGTGGTGGGTGCATCACCACTGAGGTCACATTAGGTTCTTATCTTACATTTTGCTCTTTATTTTTATAATAATAAACATAGAAGATACATTCTGTTACCAAACCACATGGCTCTCTATCCCATCCATGACTCTGAGTTTAAGGATATAGTGCTCTACTGACTGTTTAGGAAAAGCAACTATTTGTCAAATGACATGACAATTAAACTTGGCCAAAAAAATAGAAAAAGAAAAAGAAAACTCCCCCAAATTAAGGTTGTATCAGTATTTTCTTTTTACCTTTCCAGGAGAATAGAGATATCCAACAGAGGAATATAAAGACCTTTGGACAAATGAAGAATCATAAGTAGAATCGAGAACCATTCGAGAAAAGCAGGAATTTGGCCTAATGGCACAGAATACTTCCAACAGGGTAAAATTTCGTAAACCTTTCAAAATGCATAAAATTTCGTAAACATTTCTAAAAAGCACGCTAATATTCACCCATAGCTATCAAACTTGTAGTCACATTAATTAGGTGACTATATTTCAGATAGGTAGTTTTCACACACTTCAAAGATTTACAGAATATGATATTTAAAATGCTCTAGTAACAGGCTCTCCTCAACATGAGAAACATCTGCTCCTGGCAGCACTGATCTTTAAAAAAGGATGATGGGCATCAAGGAAACTCCACACAGAGTTTTCTTTTTTGTAGCAAAATCTAGCAATTTGGAAAAGAAACTGTTCCTGGTTCCTCTGCTGACAGTATACTGTTTAAACTGGACAAGCATGACACAAAGCAAAACAACTGCTGAACTTTGCTAAGACAGGGTAGAATGGTACTTCCAAATTTTCTGCTTCTGAGAAAAGTCTGTCAGGTACTCTAGGCCTGTATATCAAAGATAGATGCCCCAGCACTACAGAGGAACTTTAGATGACTCTAGGCAACCAGCTTTTTCTGTCATTTCTTATAATTTTGGAAGTCTCTTGCTATGTACTTCTGACTTACTCAGGTAATATTGTATCCTTCTCTGGTATTTGACAGGGGTGATAGTTACAATTACAGTTCTCTGGAATCAAGGTAAAAGAGATAATTCCTACAAAACATTGCACTTTTCAGGAGAGGACAGCTAATGGATAATCTCTCTAGGCTTTCCAATTTTATATGGACTGAACATTGAGAATGTACTTATTACTTGATATTTGTTCCTATTTTACATACTTTCATTTGTGTTAGGGTTTTTTTTACCTTTCCATCCTATTTGGACAATATTTGATATAATTCTTATTGTATATAGTTTTACTATATGCAATAAGAACCTATCCTTTTTATTAGGCAAAAGGGGGGAAGTGTTACAGGAATTCTTTTAATGTCACTGTTCCACTAACCAAACAAATGAGGCAGATTTATAATCAGTTGGCCAGAATGGATCAACAAGTGTGGAAGATTTGAAAGAATGGGAAAGCGTGGCCTGGAGGAGAACAAGTGGGGCAAAGAAGGAGGCGTGTTTTTGTGGGAGCTGGAAGGGAAGGTAGAGGGTGAACCTCAGTTGGCTGTGGTAGCTGTCTCAGGGACTTAACTTTTATTTTGTTCTCTAGTTTTATGGTAATAAATATATAAGTAATCTTTATCATTAGATGAGAAACAGGAAAGGACAGCTTTTGTGTAAATTCCAGTGAGAACTTGTAGCATACAAATGTACTTGCACACAAAATGTCTTATCTATTGTAATCTATAAAAATGAAGAGACCATTTCTTCTCTAGGGATTTATTGAGAATCAACAATTAAGAGGTATAGAGTGGGGCCTTTACCTCTCCTTCACCTCTACCCTCTTCTTAAATGATTATTTGTAGGCCCGTCTTGTGTCTATGCAGTTCAGGTAATTGCAATTGTTGTAAGATGATGATTATAGTGGTTGTATGAAATCCAAGGACATTTTTTATAACCCTTTCCACTATCTACCTTCCCCCTATCTATGAGCGTTGGTCAAACATGAGTATCAGAGTTCATAACCAGCTCCCATGTAATAAGTTTCAGTGTCTTAAAAACAACTGTAACTAGTGTCCCAAATGACCCAAACACTCATTTCAGGATTCTAATCTTATAACTCTATGTGAGCATGCACACACACACACACACACACACACATACACACTAATAAAACTAATAAAAAGCAATAGAATTTTAAAAATTACTGTTACAAACTATTATACTTTGAAAGTAAAATGTCTCATTTTTGTGATGGTCATCATACTTTGAACAGTGATCTATTTGTCATTTGGTTACCCTTCTTATTTCACTAAGAAAATAAATCATCCACATTGCTTCTGCTATTTCTCACACTATGTAGTGGACATGCTTTGGTCTTTCCAACTCTTATCTTCTAGCATGTGGGCTCTGGATTCTGTACACTTACACTGTGGAACATCCTTATTTTGACAAAATCCCATTCCTTTTAACACAGATTATCAAATGATTTTAATACTGTAGTTATAGAGAAGACAGATAAAGATGCTTTCTTGAAATAAATAGTCTTCTTTTTTTGCTTCTTTATGCTATTTTAAATAGAATTTCTTGAATGTTAGTACATTCCTTGTCTTAATTATTGCCACTTCCTGTTATACTGCAACTAGCAGGTTTTCCTGCTCTATCTCTAATACACCCTAATTAAGTCGGCCAATGTCCACCATATTTCCAATTGAATAATTGAATCTCCATCTCTATCCGATTTTATCATCACACTCACTCATACCACACAATTACTTTAGGATTTTCATATCTTCCTTTTGGCAATCTTCTAACATTTTCTTTCTGATTTCAAGAACTTAATATTTTCAGTCTAGAGTTGATAGCTCTTTGCTCTATGCTTAAAATGTATTTTTAAAGCACATTCCACTGTTTTCCAGATGACTTTTTATTCTATAAATACGAAGACCCTAAAATACCTCACATTAAATTAGAATCAATGAATTCACTACCATTTGTTAAAGCAGATATTTAAATTCTTATGTATCTTGTAAACTTTACAGTAATATTAGAATCAATTGAACTTTTGTTTAAGTATCTACTACTCCTTATTTTCCCTTAATTATTATATGAACCTAAATTTGTGAAAATAGACACTATCTTTCATGGCTGCAAATTATTTTACAGCATATTGATAAAAAAGAAGCATTAACATCATCAAACTTGATTCAATATATTTTCAACATCTGATTTTATTTCCCCATGGGAGTACAGCATCAGTCTTAGCTAAACTTTCCATATAGTTTCCTGAGTTTTTCTACGTGTTAGCAGAGTAGAACTCTCAAAAATATTTTGGAAATTATTTTAAAAATATAAAATAATCTAACGAACAATTATCACTATTATCTATAAATAAAATATTGACACTTAAAATTTTAGCAATAAAAAGTTATCTTTCATCCTTTCTAATGTTGCAACTTTTGCCTCACTCAAATTATGTCATCATGGTAAGCTTTGTGACTTTAGCTTTAATATGATAAAGATTATAGTCCTTGTGACAGGAATAAGCTTAGATATTCCAAGGCTCCAGATTCAGTAATGATAAATGTCAAGAACTGTTAAATGTGTGAGTTAAATGTTCAGTATATAATACACACACACATACACACACACACACTCACACACACACTCACTCACACTAATCTAGTATTGTTGTGTGACAAAACTTTTCCCAGGGAGATGCAAGGCACAAGTTTCCTCATGCCAGATAATGACTGTATGACCCACCAAAGTTCAGATAACATTCAAGTCCAGACTGGTGAAAGAATGAATTTCATTGGTATTACAGAAATACCAGTCAGGGGTTGTTTACAGGAATCACCAAAGCCTAGTCCAGCATAGATAACAGTTTACAAAATCGTCAAAACTGAAGCACCCTTTAGGAAGCTCAGTTAAGTTGGAGATTGCCCCTTCCAAGGATTTGGGTCTAAACTCAGCTGCTTTGTTTTTCTTCCAAAAAGTGTCTTCTTTATAGGCTTTGTTTGTCTGAGAGTAATTCTCAGAGGTTTCATTGCTTACCCCGAGAGGGAGGAGACTAGAGAATCTCATCAGATGTTTCAGGGATTTCCTGAAGCTAGCTTGAATTCTTTACATTCCTGTTTAAGGAGCTTCCCTACAGGGTGAAAAGCTTGTATCACAGAGAAAACTGTCACCCAATAAACATATACAATAAATCTACAAAATCAAAATATTAACTAACAAGATATTTTAAGAGACAGATGAATTACTGAATTTTAATATGTAAAATAAAAAATTAAAGAACTTTTAACAGCTGATCCATAGTAAATGATAAGTAAAGAAATTATGTTAAGTAAAAAGATAAATGCTGAGTAGATGATACTATGGTTTACATTATTTTAGTTTGCTTTCTAATTGTCACCTTTGGCATCCAGAACACACATGCAAATGTGCGTATTAATATATAGGTAATTCTCATATATTTTCAATAAATTAAAACATATATTAACCCAAAAGTATGTAATATGATATTTATAATTCCACCTTTCATATCTCTAAACCCATAGATATTC
Source organism: Mesocricetus auratus (assembly GCF_017639785.1). Lineage (NCBI taxonomy): Eukaryota > Metazoa > Chordata > Mammalia > Rodentia > Cricetidae > Mesocricetus > Mesocricetus auratus. The sequence goes on along the minus strand of NW_024429207.1, from coordinate 3,617,280 downwards.
CATTGCCTATTAAAATAAACATTAAGGGTGGTGGATAAAAAGTGATAAACAATAGACTTAAATTTGTATTATTCCTTCTTTTGCTTTTCCTTTTAGCATATCTTGAGATATTATTTCAGTTCCTTGGCTTACATGAGGACTATTTCATTTGTTATTGTAAACTTCCATAGACGTAGGAGATACTAGGAGTCCTTCATTTTCCAGTCACATAAATTTAGGTGAAACAATATACTAAGTTTTAGTATATTAAAGCACTTTTTGAGTGCTGGGGTTAGAGTGGTCCATCTCAGCAACAAACATTACATGCTGTTCCTCAAAAGCAGCATGGGTATAAGTGATATTAGTATCTTCTGCACTATGGCATGAATAAAACAGCTGTGCCTTTTAGTAGTCTTTACTTGCATGCACCAGAAACCAAATGATACATAGAACTATGGAGGAGGGTCGAGTCACAGCCTTCCAAGATGAATGGGTTTCTCAAATAATGTAAGAAAGAGAGAAATGTGTTTTGTAATTATTGTCTTTATATCGATGGCACATAATCATACCAACCTGGAAGATGAGCTTCTAAACACTATTGTAAAATTTTTTCATCTATTTTTTTTACTTATTACATTAAATCCTGTGAGAGTATTTCAGCATCATATTATCCCACTGGATTGTATTCATACAAACTATTGTTAATCAATTTTGTCACATTATATTCTATTATGTAAATATGCTTTAGTATTCATTTATTTCACATTTTTATTCCTTAGAGGGAAAACTGTCATGCATATGACATTTAATGGTACATTTCTACTAAATTGCTCAATGATATCTTACTATATTGTGCTAATGTTTAAACAGGTGTTCAGGGGATTTTCAAAATTTTAGTTTCTTTTATAAAAATTTTGATGCCAGAAAGGCATGAGAACAAACTTTGGAAGTGATGAAAATTAGAAATAATTGTTACTATGCTTTGACTAATTTTGTAAATCAACCATGCTATGTTAATCGTAATAATGGATTTATAAATTATTTTCACTTGCTATGCACTCAGTTCATAAGTAAATAATCAGAATTTTCTTTCTCACACTTAAGTCTTTTATTAAAACTGTGAAGAACCTCCTATGAAAACAAAGCACAAATTCAAGTGCCAATTAAATATGTATCTTTATACTAATCTTAATGAAGTGAAATAAAGTTTTACTACTAAGTATAATATCTGTATTAAAATTTGTGTTGCGGGCTTTATTTGACAAATAAATAACATTCTGCTCCTTGCTTCATAGATAGCTTTTATGAAAACTCGATATTGGATTTCTTTGCAATAGTTTGCATGTATTATATTAATCCTATTTTTCTTGGCATTCATTTAATCTGCTGTTTACATGACCTTAATTTGAAATGTTAGACTAATCTTAAATGGATTAAAAAGAAACATCTCATTTATATATTGTGGTGATCAACAGCTATCACTTTGCTTACTAGTTAGACTATTATGTCCATGATTGATAGAGGAACATGCTGTTTGTATATTTAGGTTTTAAAAATCAGACTATATGGAAACCTTAAAACATTAGAGTACTTGCTTTTGTCAATTTGGGAGACTGATTATGCAAAATCAGAATTGTATATTATTTGAATGTGGAACAAAATGCCAAAGAATTTGGGAAACATAATTTTCTTTGTGACAAGGTGAAATATTACCTATGACTCTATTATAATACTTGGATTTTTTGAATCCTGGAAAATAGCATGAGTTTGACTTTTCTATTTTAGCATTTAGATATCTTACCTTCAAATGCAATTTAAGGAACTATTTTATTCATTTAGTGAAAAGTTTCACAAAGTAGAAACTTCTCTTTTGTGCTCTGTTTCTTTTTATGTGTTGTATTGTGGATTTTCTGTGGGTTTTTAAATTTGGTACTTAGTAGAAAAATTATATATTTTACTCTCTGTTTTCATTGTTCAGTTCATTGTTCTGTTTTCCAGTTTCTATACTTTTTCTACTGTTTTTATTTAAAAACCATATGCAGATAACTAAGCATATATTTCTTTTTATTTAAATTAGAAACAAGTTTGTTTTACAGGTAAATACCAGTTCCCTCTCCCTACCCTCTTCCCTTGCCTCCATCAACCCTCTGTTCCATTTGTTTTCTTCTCCCCAGGAAGGGTGAGGTCTTCCCAGGGTGATCATCATAGTCTGTGGTATCATTTGGAGCAGAGCTTAAGCCCCCCAATATGTTTATGCTGAGAGAGTATCCCCCTATGTGGAGTGGGCTCCAAAAGTCCATTCATATACAGTGGATGAATACTGATCCACTACCAGAGGATGCAGTGATTGCCCAGAACTCCTAACTGACATTCTCGTTCAGGAAGTCTGAAACAGTCCTATGCTGATTTCCTAGCTATCAGTCTGGGGTCTATGAGCTGCCCCTTGTTCAGGTCATCTGTTTCTGTGGGTTTCTCAGCCTGGTCTTGGCCCCTTTGCTCATCACTCCTCCCTCTCTGCAACTGGATTCCAGGAGTTCAGCTCAGTGTTTATCTTAGGTGTTTTCTTTTGCTTCCATCAGCTACTGAAGAAGGCACTATGATAACATATAATGTAGTCATCAATCTCATTATCAGCTACTGGATGAAGGCTCTAGGATGGCATATAAAGTAGACATCAATCTCATTAAGAGCATTTATGTTAGTCTCTCCACTATTGCTTAGATTGTTAGTTGGGGACATCCTTGTAAATCTCATTAAATTTCCCTACTGCTAGATCTATCTTTAAACCTATAATGACTTCCTCTATTATGGTATCTCTTTTCTTGGTCTCCTCTGTTCTTCCTCTGATTCAATCTTCCTGCTCTGTCATCTTCTCTTCTCCCCTTCTGTTTTTCCCTTCTCTTTCTCCTAAATCACTCTCCCATCCAGCCATGCTTTCAATTATCCCAGGATGTCTTATCCCTTTCCCTTTCTCCAAGGGACCATGTATGTCTCTCTTAGGGTCCTTCTTGTTTCCTAGCTTCTCTGGTGGTATAGATTGTAGGCTTGTAATGCTTCACTCTATGTCTAAAATCTAGGTATGAGTGAGTACATACCATGTTTGTCTATTTGTGACTGGGTTACCTAAATCAGGATGATGTCTTCTAGTTCCATCCATTTGTCTAAAATTTCAAGAGTTTATTTTTTTCTGCTGAGGAGTACTCCATTGTGTAAAAGTATCACATTTTTTCATTCTTCAGTTGAGGGGCATCAGGTTATTTCCAGGAGCTGGCTATTGCAAATAATGCTGCTATAAACATGGTTGAACAGTTATTCTTGTTGTATGATTGGGGATCCTTTGTGTATATACCTAAGAGAGGAATTGCTGGATCTTTTGGTAGACTGAATTGCATTTTCCTGAGGCACTGCCATACTGATATCCATATTGACTGTGCAAGTTTACACTCCTACCAGCAGTGGAGGAGTGGTTCCCTTTCTCTACATCCTCTCCTGCATAAACTGTCCTTCATGTTTTTCATTTTAGCCATTCTAACAGGAGGAAGATGGTATTTCAGGGTTATTTTGATTTGCAATTCCCTAGTGGCTAAGAGTGTTGAGCACTTTCTTAACTGTCTTTCAGCCATTTTAGATTCCTCTATTTAGAATTTGTTATTTAGTTCTGTACCCCACATTTTAATTTGATTATATTGTGTTTTGGTGACTAGTTTATTGAGTTCTTTCTATGTTTTGGAAATCAGTCCTCTGTCAGATGTGGGGTTGGTGAATATCTTTTTCCATTCTATGTGCTGTGTTGACTGTGTCCATTGCCTTACAGAAGCTTCTCAGTTTCAGGAGGTCGCAATTAGTTGTTGATCTCAGTGTCTGTGCTAATGGTGTTATGTTCAGGAAGTGGTTTCCTATACCAATTTGTTCAAGAGTACCTACCAATTTCTCCTCTAAGATATTAAGTGTGTCCAGATTTATGATGAAGTCTTTCATCCATTTGGACTTAAATGTAGAGAGAAGCTTTTATCTTGTGTGCTGCTTTGGTTTTTTCCCCACCAGTTGCCTGGGCTCTGTTGCATTGTAGTCCCCAAATAACACACAAGACGCTGTATTACTTATGAAGCTGTTGGCCTTGCTTGTTTCTTACTGGCTATCTCTGCCTTAAGTATTTACCCCATAATTGTTAATCTAAGTATTTCTCTTACCAGAGAATAGTTCCGGACTTCTTACCTCTATGCGGCTACATGGTGACTTCCTGTGTTTCTCCTACCCAGAGTTCTCCTGGACTCCTAGTCCCACCTATCTTGCTTCCGTATTGGCCAACAGTGCCTTATTGACATATACACAGGACTTCCCCCATCATCTCCTCTTTTCTGTCTAAATAAAAAGAAAGGACTTAACCTTAACATAGTCAAATTATATATAACAGAACAGTTATCAAGTAAGAACAGAGTTACAATATTTTGTCTATCAACATTTAGAAGATTTAAAGAAAATATCATCCACCTCATCCTTGTGAGTCCAAAGTTCTATTTGTAGTTTGTCTTTTATCATAACTAAGGAAAACTATAATTATAACTATCTGCCTTCAGCTCTATCAAAGACCACAGAAGGATAATAGATAAACACTGGGATTGACAGAGACATCTTGCTGCCTAGACAGTCACCTGAAGTTTCTCTGTAATGTTGGGGCATCTATCTTAAGCCCATAGGCCACCGCGTGTCTGGAAGACTTCTCAGTAAAGCAGGAAATTTCAAACTGTCCATCTGCACTGGCAGTCTGTCACTCATTTTTCTGTGTCCTGCAGAAAGTCTCGTAGACTCTTCCATGAATCAGGAACCCTGAAGAACTGTTTGAATTCAGCAGTCACTTTCCTGTGGGTCTTGCATATCCAGTTTATACAGCAACAGTCAAGCAGTCTAGGAAAGAGCAGTTTCTTGCCCAAATGGCTAATCTTGCCATGTTGAAAGCAAACTCCATAACGAGTCTCTTCGATGCCCATCTTCCTCTCAGATGTAATTGGTGATGCTAGGAGCAGACATTTCTCATTATCAAGAAAACCCTAAACCATTTTAAATGCCATTTTCTGAAGGTCTTTGAAAGGTTTGAAGACTGTCTATCTCAAATATAACTCTGTATATCTAGAAAACCTAACTTATCTAACTATAAGTTCTGACTATTATAAGTAACTATAATCTGTATTTAATTATGCATTATGTTTTAAAAGATCAGTATAAGCACAATACTTAATCAAGAGGAGAAATATACACATCACAAAATTGACCTCGTATTTGTATCAATAAATGAAAAACCATACCAATACAAACTACTCATTTCAATACCATAGTACCCTTTTTCCTTTAAAAAGAGATTGGTTGTGATCATTAACCAATTATAAACAATCCCATTCAAATTAAAACAAAGATTTATAAACAATATGGGGGTTTGGACATTACTCATTCCAAACTGCTTCGTGCTGGATGGGGGCACTGTTCATACCATGGGGATCATTACAGAACTCAGAAACCTGTATAAGTCCTTATTTTCGTGGTCTCTAAAGCTGTATCATCTTAGCTGTTTTAGATGATTAATCACTTGGGCCATTGCTTCCGGGGGTCTTGGTTCATCAAACCACAGAAGCCTGGGAGGAATCCTTTTCATTTTCTGTGGAAACATAAATAAAAACTCTTTTCCAAAGTAACATATACTTATACTTAAATCTTGAAGTCAACGCATTTTCAAAAGATATAAGTTGAATTAATTCAGCAGCATTTATAATCAAGTGTACTTTAATAGTTGTTCCTTCCATAGCAATCAAAAAACTGAAAAACACAATAGCTTACAGTATCCAGATTCTGTGTGTATTCTCCATCTTTATGTTGCTTATTTATTTATCTATTATTACTTTATTTCTTTTACTTTTATTTAATTTTCTGTGAGAAAGGGTTTCTCTTTGAAAATCTGCCTGCCTCTGCCTCTGGAGCAATTCCTACCGGCGTGTGCCACCACAGCAGGCTTCTCTATATAAGTTTTGTGCATGGCAAAAGAAAAGGATATATCTGCAGTCTTCTACACACCAGCATCCAGTTATGCCAGCACCATTTGTTTAAGATATTTTCTTTTTTCCCTTGTAAAATGTTAGCTTCTTCATCAAAAATCAAGTGTTTGCAGGTATGTGAGTTAATATGAGTGTTTTTATTTTGATTCCATTGGTCTACCTATATATTTTTGTGTCAATACCAAGCTGTCTTCAGGACTATAGGTCTATAATAGAGCTATAAATCTGGGATGGTGATGACTCTGGAAATTCCTTTATTGTACAGGATTGTTATGGTTAACCTGGGTCCTTTGTTTTTCCATATGTAGCTGAGTATTGTGATCCCAAGGTCTGTGTAGAATTGTACTGAGATTTTGACGGGGATTGCATTGAATTCATAGATTGCTTTTGGCAAGATTGCCATTTTTGCTATGTTCATCCTACCTTCCCAAGAGCATGGAATATCTTTCCTTTTTCAGAATTTGTTGGAGAAGTCCTGTGTATATGTCAATAAATACTGTTGGCAAATAGGGAAACAAGATAGGTGGGACTAGGGAGGACTATGGGTATGAGAAACACAGGGAGTCACGATGTAGCCCGCCAGAGAAATAAGATGTCCAGAACTTTTCTCCGGTAAGAGAAATACTTAGATTAACAATTATGGGATGAATACTTAAGTCAGAGCTAGCCAGTAAGAAACAAGCATGGCCACCAGCTTCATAATTAATACAGCGTCTTGTGTGTTATTTGGGGACTACAACGCAGCAGAGCCCAGGCTACTGGTGGAGAAAAACCAAAGCGCCTGGCAAGGAAAAGGTTCTCTCTACAAGAATTTATTCAGATGATCAAGTGGTTTTTCTTTTAAATTTTATTCATATGGTGAATAACACTGATGTATTTTTCATATTTTGAACCATTCCTGGGATGAAGCCTACTTGATCAGGGTGGATGATTTTTCTGATGTGTTCTTGGATTTGATTTGTTAATATTTTATTGAGTATTATTTTCATCAATGTTCATGAGGGATATTGGTCTGTGGTTGTCTTTCTTTATTGTGTCATTGTATGGCTTGGGTACCAAATAATTGTAGCCTCATAAAAAGAGTTTGACAATTACCCTTCTACTTCTCTTGTGTGGAACACTTTGAGGAGAATTGTTGCTATCTGTTGTTTGAATTTCCAGTAGAATTTTGCACTGAAACCAGATGGTCCTAGGCTTTTTTTGGTTGGGAGACTTTTTATGACTGCTTCTACCTCATTAGGGTTTATAGGTCTGTTTAAATTGCTTCTCTGTTCTTGATTTAATTTTGGTAAGTGATATCTATAAAGAAAATTGTACATTTCCTTTAGATTTTCAACTTTTCTGGAGTGCAGGTTTTCAAAGTATGACCTGATGATTCTCTGGATGTCCTCAGTGTATGCTGTTATATCCCCCTTTTCATTTCTGGTTTTGTTAATTTGCATGTTCTTTCTCTGCCTTTTGGTCAATTTGGATAAAGGTTTGTCTATGTTGTTGAATTTCTTGAAGAACCAACTCGTTGTTACATTGATTCTTTTTACTGTTTTCTTTCTTTTGACTTTACTAATTTCAGCCCTCAGTTTGGTTATTTCCTTGTATTTACTCCTCCTGGGCGAGTTTGCTTCTTTTTGTTCTAGAGCTTCCAGTTGTGCTGCTAATTTCTAGTGTGACTATTCTCCACTTTCTTCATTTGGGCACTTAGTGCTATGTACTTTCATGTTAACACTGCTTTCAAAGTATCCCAAAATTTTGGATACATTGTGTTTTCATTCTCACTGAACTATAGGAAGTTTAATTTCTTCCTTGACCCAGGAATGGTGCAATTTTGCATTGTTCAATTCTGTGAGTTTGTAGGATTTCTACAGTTTGTCTTGTTGTTGAATTCTGACTTTAAAGCATCATGGTTTGATAAGATACATGAGGTCATTCCAATTTTGTTGTACCTATTGAGGTTTGGTATATTGCTACATATGTGGTCGATTTTAAAGAACATTCCATGTGGCACTGAGAAGAAGGTATATTCTTTAATGTTTGGATTGAAAGTTATATAGATATCTTTAGAACATAGTAGGGTCATAACTTCTGTTAATTCCTTTGTTTCTTTGTTAAAGTTCAGCCTGGTGTTTCTTTCTAGTGGGGTGTTGAAGTCTCCTACTATAACTGTGTGATGTCTTATGTTTGATTTAAGTCTTAGTAATGTTTCTTTTACAAATGTGCATTGAAGGTTTTCTCCTGGTATAACTGTGATATAACCTTTTTCATTTCTTTTGATTGATTTCCATTTAAAGTCTAATTTGTTAGATATTAGGATTGGTACACCCCCTTATTTCTTGGGCCCATTTTTTAGAAAACCTTTTCCCTACCCATACCCATGAGTTACCGTCTGTCTTTTAAGTTGAGGTGTGTTTCTTGTATGCAGTAGAATGATGGATTTTGTCTTCATATCCATTATGCTGGTTATGCTTGCACCTGTAGTTCCTGATCATTTACCCAGATTTTCCATTTCCAACATTACCTCAGTCTGTGTTTTTTTTTTCTATATTTCAGCTTTCAAACCTTGCACTGTTTGAAATGGTTCTTGTAATCTTTTGCTTGTCTTTTCTCCATGTCTTGAATTTTTCTTCCATTTCTTTTAGGGATTTTCTCATTGCTTCATCTTCATAAATTTGTTTTTAGGACTGTTCTCTTCTAATTCACCTGCATTGGGATGTTCAGTTCTTTCTGATTTGGAGTTCCTAGATTCTGCTGGTGTGATATTTATCTCTCTGCTGTCGATTGTGTTGGTAAGCTGTTGTCTTCCAATCCCTTCTTCCAGTAGGTATAGGTGGGATCTCTCCCTCTTCTGTTTGGCATGGGAACAAGGCACTCTTCTGCCGGGTACAAGCAGTTCCAATACTCCAATGGCTCTCTTCTTCCCATGGGTGTATGAGCGACTAGTGCTGCAACATTGGCAGACTCTGAATGGGGCTGGTTTGCTGGGATGGTTACCCCCATGCACAGTACCCAGACCACAGGAAACTAGAAGGCCGGCTGGAAACAGGCTCATGCTTACTTCTTCCCATGGGTAGAGGCAGAACTAGCACCTTGAGGCTGGCAGGCTCTGGATGGACTGCTCCACCAGGATGGGTTCACCCGTGTGCAGGCTCCAAGCCTCATGAGTAGGGCACTGGAATGTCACATTGCTCTTTTAATTTTGTAAATTTCTTGAATTTTCATTTTAATAGAATGACAGATATTGCTTATGCTTTGTTTTAACTTCTTAAAGTTTTTAAAGTAAATGTTATGAAAAAGTGACTTTCAAGACCCACATAAACATTTAAAGTGCCAGGTGTAATAAATATTTGGAAATACATGTAGCCTTGTGCCTCTATATACATTAAGATACAATATCCACTTTTGTTATTCATATGGAATCCTCAGATTCCATCTACCATGCCCAAGGATATATTTCCTGGACTTAGTAACCATGAAGCTACATTTATAGATCTTAATTTTTATCTTTTTATTATATACTTATCAAATAAATCCATATTATACTATCAAGAAGTATTCTTTTGAAATAGGTGTGGTATTTTGATCAGTCTTCTATTGCTGTCAGTCATTTAAATACTCTTAATTTTTATGTATAACTTATCTAGGTTTGTGCTTCCTACTACCATTTTCTACATATCCATGTACTTCTAGAAGATTTTATCACATGTTATTACTTTTGTAATGCTAACACTTTTGTTTGGTTTCTACTCTTTTGTTATTGTTGTCTACACTATTTGTCTAATCAATCCTTACATAAAATACATTTTTCCACCATTGATTTTGAAATTTTATATTAGATGTTAAGCTTATCTCTTGAAATTATTTTTCTAATATATTACATTTTATGCTTTTTAATCACTTTTATTGTTTTGTGTAGTGGTGATACTTGTTATAATTCCTAATTTGCTATTTTGAACTTGTTTTTCAGGCAGCAATCCATCATGTTACTATTTATTTGTAGTTAGAGAATGTCTTTTAATCTACCTGATACTGTCTTTGTTCTGGGCTTGTTTTTGAAGCTCAGTTGTGTTGTGCTAGAGAGTTTCACTGATTGCTGTCATCAGCACTGATATGTACTCCTGTCAGAGCATTAAAGATCCTGTAATTTCATTTCCCTCGCTTCCAAAGTGCCTGATTTTAGATTAACTGAGTGACTTTGCCAGGCAGTCTCTTCTCATTTGAGTTGCTTCTAAGATTTCTTCACCATCTCTGGCTAATTGCTTTTAATAGTTGTGTCCAGGTTAGACAAAGATATTTCTTCTATCTTTCCTACTCCTTTTCCCCTGTTTTCTGGTCATCCAGTTTCTATTTTTATTGTAAAGTTGATTGATGATTCTGTGTCTCTGTCTTAAATTTTATTTTTAAATCAAACTATAATATATATATATACATATTTTCCAACTCATTTTTGTCATCCATTTCCCCACTAAACAATTTAATTTCAGCTGTTATTCACAATAAATAAAATGCTTTGTCACAATATCATCAAGCTGTAAACAAATTCCTGGTATTGCATAGTAGCTTATTCCTAGTGGTAATCTTTTCTCTTGGGCCAGTGTTTCACCTTCAAGAAGTTTTGATTTCATTTATAACTAAGTATTTTCTCAATGAGTTGATGTTATTTGTACACTGTTGTAACTTTTCTAATTTATTTTTGATTCATTTGTGTTATGTTCCTATCATATATGATCCTAAGGAACTATTTTGAGAACATAAAGATTATGTCTGTGTTCATGAATACATTTAAACACAGCCTATCTCCTGCAAGATTGTATGAAACTGTACTTGATATTTTAAAGCACAGATTCTTCATTAGTCAAATAAACACCACATATAGTATGAATGAAAGCTAAAATATAGCACTTTCAGCATCTTTAGCATTCAATAGCAATAATGATAGTATAGCCATATTAGTTGCATTAAGACTAAAACATTTTTATTTTAATTCATTTGCTTTTGTATGTTTTTGCATGTATGTGTTTACATTTATGTGCCTGTGTGTGTGCATTTGTGTTTACATAGATGTATGTTTCCATAGATGTCAAGTTTTATGGGTGCTTCCCTCAGTAGAGTGCTACTTTACTTAGCCAATATGGTCTCTCATTGAGCTTGAAAGTTGTTGGTTGGCTATAATAACTGACCAGCAAGTCTCATAATCCTCCTGTCTTTATTCAATGAATAATGAGATTGCCATACTAGTCTCTATCCTGGTTTGGTATGAGGGACTGGTATTATTAATTTAAGTCTCCATGTTTACCAAGGTAGCATTTAATGACATTGATTTCTCCAGCATCTCATTTCATGTATTTCTCAAGTTAGACCCTTTAAGTTCTTTAATTAATTAATATCTGTCAGCTATCTAGCAGATACCAGTTAGACCCATTTTAGATAAAGGAAACAGTATTATCTTTGGTAATAAAGACTTAACAAATATTGTTGTATATGAAAGTGTCATTTTTCATTCCAGATGGAGTAGATTAATCCAATTTGAATTGGGGGGATCAGATGAACAGAAGGATAAGAGAGAGAGTTGGGGAAACAATACATGCAGAGCCAGCTAGAATTGAGGGATATTTGAGGGGTGGTATGGAAATAGCCCAGTGAAAACTCCCTGAAATATATGAAAAAGATCATCATGAAATCACTAAATATTAGGGAGAATGGAGTTCTAACTGGTCATCTTTAATCACCAAAAAAGATTAGTACTGGAACTGCCTTACAACAGCTATGTTGGTGGTCATATGGAACTCCCCAAACAACCCAGACTTTGGCGAAGATAATGGATTGCTCTCCACAAACTGATACCAAGGCACCATTGTTGTAGACAACTTCCACATAAATCATTGGATGTGAAGAAGTGCAGTTGCTACCTATATAGAACTTTCAATCTTATGTTCCAGAGTCTTTGGTATGGGAATGTACTCTGCAGGCTACCAAGAGAGTAATTTAAACACCAAGTCAGCCACAAATCCTGTGATATAGAATGCTGCCCTACCTGTTAAATATGTTAAGGCAATTGTGCTACAAAGCTTGTGGAAGTAACCAAGCAATGTCTGATTTGACTTAAGGTCATGAGATGGTACCCAATCTCAAGATGGCTTGGATGACCAAGAACCAGAGACAAAATAGCAGTGACCTAGGTAAAACCAAATATGACTGGTATAAAGAAATTAACAATAAAATTGCTAGTAATGCTATACACATAGATTGGTGTTTTATTCTTCCAGCATCAGAGATGCTTTCTCATACAACATATGGGTCCAAATACAGAGATTCACAGTCAGGCATTACACAGAAAGAAAGAGGCATTTGAATATTCAGCTCTGAATCAAATATGTCCATCAAATCTCTCTCCTGAGAGCTCAGGGAACCCCTTGGAACAGGAAGCAGAAAGAATGTAAGATCTGGAGAGCATGGAATGCATCGAGAATATGAGTGACTCTAAATCAATTGAACAAAGCTCATGTGAACTCAGAGACTGAAGCAGCCAGCAAAGGGCGAGGGTCTGGACCAGGTCCTCTTTGTATATAGTATATCTTTCTGTTTGATGTTTTCATGGGACTCCTGAGTGTGGAAATGAATAGATCTCTGATCTTTATGACTTCTGTTGAGATCTTGTTCTTCTGTTTGCTGTGACCAACTTTGATGTGAGGGTCTTTGTTTTAATATTACTATATTTTATTTTGTAATGTCTGGTTACCTCTTAGAAGTCTATTCTTTCCTAAAGAAAAACAGACCGTGGATCAGGAGGGATGGGAGATGGGGAGGAACTGGAAGGGAAACAGGAGGAGAAACTAAAATTATAATGTATTGTATAAGAAATGAATTTATTTTCAAAAAATATAAAAATACAAAGTAATTAAAAATTATTTTGACAACTAGCATCATATTATGGGCTTTTCATTTGTTCTCTCAGTTCAAGAGAAGTCTCTACCAATTGTCAATAATAACTATAGTTGACAAAGATGAAGACAAATTCAAAAAGAAGTAAAATCAATCTGACTGGTCAGTTAGCATGCACAGCCTACATCAGGCAGTCTACATCCAGCAGTGTCATGCCGTGGCACTGTGTGCATTTTGTACTCTTAGTAACCGTACCTCCTTGATACAGGAGATTAAAGTTTCAGATTATTATTGTCATTTCACATACCAGTACATTGACGTTTCAGTTATAAGTATATGTAATCCAGCATTTCATGAATGGTTTTCATCATATATGCAGGAATAGTTTTGAGATATTATTTTCAGATATCTAACTTCCTGAATACAATTTTGTAAAATCCATTCCCTTTAGAATTAACATGTTAGAAGGCATCAGAAGAGGTTTTACTTTCCAGAGTCATAACTTTGTACTTTGTATGTAAAAGCATTTAGACTCTTATTATTTTTAAAAAGTTGCACACATTAAACACAATAGTGATTGAAGTATTAGTCTTATTATTGTGAGTCTATAATGAATTCTCCCTGTGGTCAATCTTACTATGATTTGCCATTTCATAGCAGTAATATTCCACTGTTTTCTAATTAGCCCTAAAAATAAGTAATTTTGCATACCTTTTTGTTGGAGGGAAAGGTATATCTTCAATAAGTCATTTTATCTATAAAGATATAACAAAATACACATTTACAAAAGACATTAAAAGCTAATGCATAAATAATTTAAATGAAGGTCATTGAACTGAATGCATTCACTTGTTTTCAAAAAGATGAACAAATAGGAAAGGGAATATACGAGTAGAGTAGAAAATTGATGAACAAGTCTACTATAATAATGGTAATAGTAGTGTAAACAATAAAAACAACACATACGAATGGATTACACTCAAAGTATTAAACTGAATGGGGTATCTCAGGCCCAGAACCACAAGTAGCACTTATTAACACTTATAACCTAGCTTTGAAGCACTTGTAGAAATCAATAGTCTATAAAGAAGAATCTGTAGGGGTTGTATAGGTGATGCATTAATGTAGTGTGGATATTATAACATAGGCAATATGAAAATAGAGAGCAAGAATGGTAGGTATAGAAAAGTTTATGTGGGGAGAAAGTGAGAATATAGAAGAAGCAATTTATGGCAGAGCGATAATGAAATGTAAGGCTGTATAAGACATAATTTAAAATTAAATTTGCAGGGAGATACCAAATAAGGCTGGATAATGCCCCTTCTAGAATCTGTGGATTAGCAAACAAAATTCTCAGCTCTGGGTGTGGAATAGCAGCTTATGAGTCATTGGTCAGGAGGCCCCTGGAGCCCTCAGAATATTACTGTTCTTCTTGGTTACCCACCAACACTAGATAATTAGATCTTTTTGCTGAATAAACCATACATAATGCTTTCAAGTTACAGAAAACTCCAGATATCACTGGTCACGTAATTTTCTTCCAGCTGATTACCTTCTACAGTAGAAGGTTTTATGTCTTGGGATCTGTAGGAGAGAGCATCAAGTCTTCCCCAGCAGTTAATCCTGTGGGCCATAATATCACCCTGCCAGTAATGATAAACACACTGGTTCAATAGTGGCACTAATTTTGTGATGATAATTAACTGCTCTCTGATCAACTTTAGGGCATCTTCATATAGAGAATTTTAAAAAATCTATGTCTAAGGTGGTCATAGACTCCAGGTAGACATTACTACTATTTTTTAGCTAAACTGATATGGTGTCAAACTGCCTTCTAAATGTTAATGATAAATACCTGAACAGAAAAACTATTTTCAGTTTAATCAGAGTTTTTATTTTAGGTTAACAATGGAGAATCTAAAAGCTCATGACAGTTCAAGATGCTGAGGATTGTAACATTTGACTATTCGGCTCTAATGATGTGATTTATACCACCCAGCTATACGTATATAGCGGATACGAGGTTAGAAACAGTGTGAGAGCAGGAAGAGAGGGAGAACAGACAAAAACTCCTTCTCCAGCCATGACATAGTCATTCTGAAAGACCCCAGGCGGGGGACTTTCACGGGAGGGAGACCCGAACCCAAGGAACACCGAGACCACGAGCTTGGATGCAACAGCAAGAGGCTTTATTGATAATACACGGGTACCCGGGGCATCTCAGTCTCGGGAACTGAGAGCCCCAAGCTGGGGACTCAGGGGTCCTTTTATAGCAAAAAGCGCAGTACAGAAGCGAGAAGCCTAGTTACGGGACCCTGATTGGGCAATTTAAATGAGGCTGGGGCTCAGAACAAGGGCAATTAAGGTTTCTCTCAGAACTCAAGTCTCGGCCTTGACCCTATCTGAGGAACAATAGGTCTCTGTGCTTGCCCAATCTTGCTGGGCTGGCCATTTGGTCACAACAGACACCCAAAGCCCGTGTCCTTGGGCACTCTCCCTTCTGATAGCAAGGACTATTCAGCTGTGGGGGAAACGGAATTTTCCATGAGCCTCAGCTTGCTTGTGTAGGCTGGGCCGGGGTCTTTCATTCCCCCATTACTCTTGTAACTGAATGGAATCTTTCATTCAGGGGTTTCTGCCATCTCGAGATCCCTTTGCTTTAGCTGTTGGTATTGTTGAGTCAAGACCAGTGATTGTACAACCGATAGCCTTTCTTTTATCTTGGCCAGGTTGTCTCTTACCACTCCGTTATGGTCTGCGTAAAAGCAGCATTCTTCTTTAAGGGCCGCACAAATTCCCCCCTGCTGTAAAAATAAGAGGTCTAGTCCCCTTCTATTTTGGAGGGCTACTTCTGCCAGGGAGGACAGAGACTTCTCCAGGGCAGCGACAGATTCCTCTAAAGACCGAACATCTGCACACATTACTTGTTGTAGGAGTTGGAACTGTTTAGTTTCCTGCAGTGCGGCAGTACCGGTTCCTATTCCTGCTGCTATGCCTCCCATGGTTAATCCCCCTAGTAGGATGGCAGTAGTGATGGAGATAGGTTCCCTCTCACTGCGGCCAGTTCTTATCAAGTCATAGTCAGAGGGGTGGTAAATTACCTTAGGCCATAATTCGATCAGAACACAATAGTCAACGGTGGTATTAAGTACCGTGGTGGAGACACAAGGGGTTAATCCAGTGTTGCATGCCCAATATGTCCCATTGGGGGCTATCAAGTAGCGGCCACTTTGGGGCAAAGGCTCAGTAGCATTGCATAGTCCTTGATGCGTAGCGGGGACTTTACCTATATATAGCCCCTTTCCAGACACTTCTGAGATGGTTAATTTATGTTGCATGGCTGTCCCACAAAGAGCCTCGGCTGTGGCCTGATTTGTATATTTGCCCACAACTGCTAAGCCTTCATAATAGGGAGTTGCGGAGTCAGACAAAGCCAGCATTCCTTAGTCTTATCTGGGCGAGTTAAATTCAGAGTGGCATATGTCCCTTGGATCAGGGCTAATATTCTATTTCCCGTGCCTTTAAGGGGGGGACCCGAGGAGGGGGGCTTGGGAGTGCTTTCTGTAGGTGCGGGAGCAGCTGTGGTTTTAGGCAGGGTCAGGGGCCTGGTATCAGCCTTGGGCATGAGTAGGCTAGGCTGCTTTTGATCAGCAAGGACCTGGTTAGGGCCTATGGCCTGTGAATTGACAGGAGCCACCTTACATCTGATTTTGAAGATTACCCCCTTGTCTGGCCCGTACAGATACCAACGCAAACCTCAAGTATACCCAGTCTGCCAGTCCGGGGCTTGCTTTCCCTGCACAGTGAAGGAAATGGCAAGAGGCATACCTATCATTCCAGATTGTCCTTTGTCCCAGCCTCTGCATACTTGTATTTTATCCCAGGATGAGGACGGCCTCCAATATGCGTCCCCTGTGGTCTCGCACCCCCAAGATGCACAGAAAAAGTAGTCATATCCCCCACATTTCTGGGCCTGTTGCCAGGCACGCCCATCTCGGGGGCAGACATAGAAGTCCTTTGAACTTAGCTGCTCTCTGGCTCTTTGATCAATACACCCGGGGGTGGTTTCTCTGGAGTCCATGAGTGCACGTCGACGTCTGTAAAAGTGGGAGCCACTGGCGCATGCCTTTGGGTGGCAATGGGGAATGTCCCAAGTGTCCAACCCTGCTACTAAATCACAAAATTCAGGCCACAGAGTAGGCCACCATGTCCCAAGTACATGTGGTTCCGTGACAGCATAAATGACCTCCCCCACTTGGGAGAGAACCTCCCAGGTTAATTTATAAACGGTATGGGGACTGGAGGCCACACCAGTGTCTGATTTTATGAGGAGGGCTATTAGCAGGAGGGAGAGGAGCGGGTAAGTTTTATTTTTAGAGGATTTTGAGTGCGCTGAGCCTTCCATCCTGGGTCCGGATCCTCAGGGGAGGCAGCTTTTACATGCAAGGCATGTATCCAAGCAGCAATCCTGTCCACCTTGAGAGCAGTAGGGGTGGTCAACAGGACAGTGTATGGTCCCTTCCAGCGGGGTTCAAGGTTCTTAGCCTGGTGGCGTCGGACCCAAACCCTGTCTCCCACGCGATAGGAGTGGGGGACGATAGGGTGTCTCCTCTGGTCTCAGTAGGCTTGGGCCAGGGGCTTCCAGACTTCCTGCTGGACCAACTGGAGTGCCTGCAGGTGAGCTTGAAGAGAGGGGGAATTGGCATAGTCAGAAATATCTTGGTCAAAGAACTGAACAAAGGGAATGGTGGTTCCATGTAAAATCTCAAAAGGGGTGAGGCCATGGGGGCCCGGTGTATTCCGGGCACAATAGAGGGCAAGGGGGAGCAAGAGGACCCAGTCTTTAGTGCCAGCTGCAAGCGATAATTTAGTTAGAGTCTCCTCAATGGTTCTATTCATTTGCTCTACCTGTCCTGAGCTTTGGGGTCAGTAAGCACAATGCAATTTCCAATCAATCCCCAACAAGGTGGCCACAGACTGACTTACCTGAGAAACAAAGGCAGGCCCGTTGTCTGTCCCCAATACCTGTGGCATTCCGTAACGGGGGAAGATTTCTTCAAGAAGTTTCTTGGTGACCACCTTTGTCATCTTGTGCTTGGTGGGGTAGGCTTCAGTCCATCCCGAGAAGGTGTTAACAAAAATCAGGAGGTTTGTGAAATCTATTTCCCAGTGCACCCCAGGCCGGTGCCCCCGAGCTCGGGTCCCCATGGGTAGCTTTAGCCTGGTCGCATTTACGCGGGCGCAGGCGTCACATCGCTCAGTTACTTGCTTTAGTATTTTCCCAACAGGTGGCGGGTATTTTCTTCCCGGGCTAATAGTTCTTGCATTTTCCTGGAGCTCAAATGAGTGAGTTTGTGTAGGCTGTTAACCAGATATCTAGTCATTAGGCGGGGAAGGGCAGTTTTTCCTTGATAGGTCCAGAGACCATCATGTACTCGGGTCGCCCCCAGTCTTTTCATGGCCTTGATGTCTTTTATCTCATAGTCCCATGACGGGGAGGTCTTTTCGGAAGCCTCATTAGTTACAGGGACTACAGCTGCCTGCAGGAGGTGACTGCTGTTTCTCATGGCCAGGGCAGCCTCCCGGGTGGCCCGGTCTGCCCTCCGGTTTCCCCGGGCAACTGGGTTGTCGCCTCTCTGATGCCCTGGGCAATGTATGATACTGAGGGCGGTTGGCAGATGCAGAGCCTCTAGGAGGGCCAGGATTTCCTTTTTGTTTTTAATGTCTCTGCCCTCTGAGGTTAATAGCCCCCTTCACCTATAAATTTCACCATGGATGTAAGCTGTGGCAAAAGCACAGCGGCTGTCTGTGTAGACAGTGAGTTTCTTACCTTCTGCCAGTCTCAGAGCCTGTGTTAACAGAGGTGGGACCCAGTCACGGAAGAAACCAGAGGCTGCTGGCACTCGCAGCCGCTCCTGCTTTCCGCTCGGCTCCCGGCCTTGGGCCATGCTGCTCCTTCCTCAGCTTCGGCTCGCTTCCGCCCCGCCCCCGCTCCATCCCCCACAGCTGTCCCCGCAGTCTTGGCTCCCTCCCCTTGATGTACAAAGCTGCTTCCGTCCGTGAACCAGACATGGTCAGTGTTGGGAAGGGGTTGATCCATGAGGTCAGCTCTCGTCCCATGGACCTCAGCCAGGACCTGCAAGCAGTCATGAGTCTCTGCTTCCCCAGGAAGGGGGAAGTAGCGAGGCGGGGTTTAGGGTCACCGGAGCCCCGGAGTGAATTTGGTCCTTGTCCAGCAACAGAGTCTGGTAATGGGTCATCCTGGCATTGGTGAGCCAGCGGCCCGGTGGCCGCCTGATGACCGCCTCCATAGCGGGGGGGGGGGGGCATAGATAGTCAAAGGCTGCCCCAAAGTCAATTTGTCAAAGGGTGTAGTCAGATCAGGTAACCCCAGAGCTGGGGAGCAGAGCAGAGCCTTCTTGATGTCCATGAAGGCTTTTTCCTGGCTCTCCCCCCAGTCAAAGTTGTCCCGAGATTCCCAGGTCTGCATCCTGCCATTCAAAGGCAAACAGTGGCTGACTGTCTTTGTGTAATCACAGGCAGAAGAAGGCATCCTTTAAATCCAGGACTGAGTACCAAACATAGTCAGGTGGCAGTCCACTCAGGAGGTTATAGGGATTGGGGACCGTGGGGTGTATGTCCTCAACCCACTCATTGACTTCCCGGAGGTCCTGGACTGGCCTATAGTCATTGGTTCCTGGCTTCTTGACTGGCAACAGGGGAGTATTCCAGGGGGACCGGCAGGGGGTTTGGGTCTCTGAAAGGTCCTTCTTTCTAAGTGAGGCCCCCTTTGTCCCTCTCTCTGCCTATCCTGTCTCTGCTCTGCGACTACTGTGGCCAACAGTTTAGTCATTTCTCTGTTACGCTTCTTGTCCCTTGCTATCTCCCTCTCTCTCATTTCCTGTCTCTGACATTCTGTCTCCATCTTTTCTCTCTCTGTCTGAGCTTCTCTTTTCATTAAAAAAATGCGTTCTGTCTCCCTCAATACATCTGGTAGTGTATACCCCTGTCATATGGGGTATACATTCTGTAAGCTTCCTTAAGTCTTTCTAAAAATGCAGCTGGCGATTCCTCTGCCTTCTGAACTATCTGTCTTACCTGGGCCAAATTTGTAGGGCACTCTCGGAGACCCGCTACAAGCAACTGGCAATAAAGACATAGATGGGTCCTACCTGCCTCAATGGTGAAGTCCCAGTCTGGGCGGTCAAGGGGGAAAGCAGCATCAATTTCATTTGGAAGCTGCATAGGTTGTCCATTTGTCCCAGGAACATTCTTCCGGGCTTCAAGAAGGACCCGCTGTCTCTCCTCCGAAGTTAGGAGGACCTGTAAAAGCTGTTGGCAATCGTCCCAGGTGGGCTGATGGGTAGTAAGAACCGACTCCAATAGATCAGTCAGTCTCACGGGGTCTGCTGAAAAGGAGGGGTTATTATTTTTCCAGTTATGAAGATCTGAGGCAGAGAACGGCCAGTACTGCAACTGGCCATCATGGCCCGTCCGGAGGCAGGGCGGTTGAATCCGGAGCGGGCTGCTCCCTGTGGCCTCGCAGTCCGGGGGCCAGGGGGTTAGGGGAGAGGAGGAGGAGTGACCTCCTGGGTGTACAAAGGGCACACCCAGGGAGGAGGGTCATAGACCAGCACTTCCCAGGTAACTATATAGGGTACTTGGTCCGGGTGGCCCTGGGGTCCAGGATCCATGACTTTCTCTTTCACCTGGGAAATAATTTGAGGGTTAAAGGTGCCATCTCGTGGCCAGCCAACATCAAAAGTTGGCCATTCAGAAGGGCAAAAGGTGATCCATTGCTTCTTGCGTGCATCGACAGACCGGTTGTGAGCGTACTCCTGGACCTGTTGCCAATGTGAAAGGGTCAGGCTAAGCAGAGTGGTAACTGTCTGGCCCATTTTCTCGAGAGCGATGACAAACGACACTAAGACGGACGAACAGATAAGAAACAAAAACAAACAGAGTTTCGCTGCGCGGCTTTGACGAAAGTCAAAGGCAAAAATTCAGATGGGCTCGGGGACGGGGGCCTCATGCTCCCGTCCTTGTCCCCTATCAGGATGGAAACTCCCTCGGCCAGCGGGACTTCCCCAAACAGACGGGGCAGATTCCTAGGCATCTACCCCAACCAGACGAGTCCCTAAGAACTCCAGATACAGACGGGGCAGATTGATATCTACCCCAAACAGACGAGTCCCTAAGAACTCCAGACGGGGCAGATTGACATCTACCCCAAACAGACGAGTCCCTAAGAACTCCAGACGGGGCAGATTGACATCTACCCCAAACAGACGAGTCCCTAAGAACTCCAGACGGGGCAGATTGACATCTACCCCAAACAGACGAGTCCCTAAGAACTCCAGACGGGGCAGATTGACATCTACCCCAAACAGACGAGTCCCTAAGGACTCCAGACGGGGCAGATTGACATCTACCCCAAACAGACGAGTCCCTAAGGACTCCAGATGCTACCAGGACGTCTCCTGGAGCTGCGGTCAGATACAGATGTATACAGCTGTATACTATAGACGCAGGCGCGATAAAATAACAGGCATAGACAGACAGACAGCAGACAACAGAAACAACAGAAATTTAGTCCGGACAATTCTTACCTCCCAGAAGTGGGTCGGTGGTCCCTCGCGGGGGTCTCAGTTTCCCGGCCAATGCACCAAATGAAAGACCCCAGGCGGGGGACTTTCACGGGAGGGAGACCCGAACCCAAGGAACACCGAGACCACGAGCTTGGATGCAACAGCAAGAGGCTTTATTGATAATACACGGGTACCCGGGGCATCTCAGTCTCGGGAACTGAGAGCCCCGAGCTGGGGACTCAGGGGTCCTTTTATAGCAAAAAGCGCAGTACAGAAGCGAGAAGCCTAGTTACGGGACCCTGATTGGGCAATTTAAATGAGGCTGGGGCTCAGAACGAGGGCAATTAAGGTTTCTCTCAGAACTCAAGTCTCAGCCTTGGCCCTATCTGAGGAACAATAGGTCTCTGTGCTTGCCCAATCTTGCTGGGCTGGCCATTTGGTCACAACAGACACCCAAAGCCCGTGTCCTTGGGCACTCTCCCTTCTGATAGCAAGGACTATTCAGCTGTGGGGGAAACGGAATTTTCCATGAGCCTCAGCTTGCCTGTGTAGTCTGGGCCGGGGTCTTTCAATTCAATCATGAACTCATAGCAGTTGGCTTACCTGAACTGACACCAAATAAGAGTGGCTCTATTAAGGCTTACATATGGACAAGCAAAATGCTTGTAGTGAATTAGAGATAGGGGGAGAGGGAGAGAGAGAAGGAGAGAATGTGGGAAAGGGACATTTAAGTGGGAGGGGTGGGAGGAAAATTATATGGGATGGGGTAAGAGTATTTGTACTCATTATAAGCATGTATGGAATCATCAAAGAATAACTTTAAGAAATTAAAAAATCCATACTTAAACACACCTTCTTCTCTTGTCAACAGTAAGAGATGGACAACACATCACGTTCATTAGAGAGGAAGGAATACTACACATCACATTAGCAGGTGCAGTACTTTAATTCTTCTTGAACACAGTCACCTACCTACTAATGTGCTATCACATCTATGAAGAAAAATGTATAAATATCAAATTACACACATTGACTCTTTGGCCTACTAATTTCAGTCTGATAATTTAATTTGACATTAAGTTTTTATGTGTGGCCATAACTATAATAACAAAACAGGAAACAATGTATTGCCTTTCAATAAGCAATGAGTCAAAAAAGTTATGGCATATTATAGTAAACACATACAACAAAGTAATGTTGTAAGGAAAAACATGAATTACCATTGGAATGAAATCTAGTAGCAAAAATGAATGTAATGGGGATGTGTGTATATGTTATTACTATCCTTGCATATGAATGTGTAGGATACTACTTAGAATAAAAAACTTGGAAAATAGATACATCTAAATGTAGATTTATGCAGAACCACAATATTTTTTTAAATTTAGCACTTTTAAATCAAAAATAGAACCCAGAAATTAAATATAAAGATCCAAAATCTACACTATGGATCTAACATGAACAGGCAGAAACAAACTATTTCCAATGACCTAAAACACACAGTAAAATGACATATTTTAACATTTTTAGGGGAAAAGAAAACTTATAAATTTGTGCAGTTAATAACAATATAGTATATAAACCTTAATTCTGGTAATAGTGACATTATGAAGCAGAAGAGGCAATTGCTACTAATACAGAACCTAATGAAAACAAAGCAATTAATTGCTACATAGACTAGAACACAATACATGACCTATGATCATCTCAGTGAAGAGCTATCATGGGCATATTGTTTGGTTTGGGACTCCCTTAATTTAGGAGATGTCCAAGGACAAAAATGAGAAGTCATTTGAATGGCAGAGCTAAGTGATTGACCATTTTGGTGTGCATTCTGAAGTAACTGAGAATAGAGATGACCAAATAACTGGCTTAAATTGTCCATGAAATAATAAGCTGCAAGTTGTGTGTTATTCTTGTACTCTGCTCAGGTATGACCACAGTGGGATCATGCTTCCCATTGTGTTCTGGAGGTCATGGAACAAAACTGCATATGGTTGAAAGTTCTCTGAAGTTCTATCAATCCTGGAAGTAAAGTCATGGTAAAGCTCTCACTTGCCAATGTCCTCAGCAGATATTTTCCTTCCTTCTCTCTCCCCCTCTCTAATCTTATTTGTATTTCATGCATACAAATCAGGGGCTGAAGACATGAATATGCATGCAGTATTTAAGTTTGCATTGACCCTCTTTTTTTCCAGTTTAGTGGTTGTGAAGGAACATTGTCTGCAATGCCCCAGTTTTACATTTGAGCTTGTTTTGAATAGCCTAAACTTACAATCTCCCTACAAAGGTGTTAAGAGGTAAGTATAAGTCTTTTGCATTTTTGCTTGTATTACAAGAGAAGACAATGACTGTTTTGTACTTTGACACCTTATTTTAAGGATGCTCGTTTGCTAAACTGCCTGGAAATATATTAGTATGTTCCTTCATACGATAAATTCATTTTTTGGTATTGTTTACCATCTTATATAATGAAGATAATGCCTTTTTCTGGAGCAAGGTTTTTGAAGGTCTGACCACAGCTTCTTATTTATATAAGTTTGGTGTTTCCTGAGTGAGCAATTCTCAGCTATTCTGAAAAAATGAATTTATACTTTCATGTGGGCACACTATGTATCTTGGAATACATAGCATAACATAGACAGGGAGCTGTTGCTTTACACTAAGATGCACACAATAAAACTGTTACTTTCTTACTGAGGTGTTCCATGATGATCTTACTTGTCAGCCTATAAATTGCTCTAAAATCTAAACTGATGATTTAGGAGAATGCACATGGAGTTTCCTGTTCTTAAGAGTCATGTCATAGGGATTACAAGAGAATGAATATATGTAAGAATACAGAACCTTACTTAGCAGGGACACCAAATGCCAATGGATGTTAGTAGTGAACCAAGAGGAAAAAAAATACTAAGCAGATGCCTCCAACTAAATTAATGAATCTAGTTCCTTCATTTTTAGTGGAATCTATTACACATTGTTTCAACATTTACTTGATGAAACATTGTGCTTTCTTCTTATTTGTTTGTGTCTTTTGTTTTGTTTTGCATTTCTGTACCTCATATGTTTCTGGAAAATGAACACTATTCTTGACACATGATACCATAGATATATACCAGGCATTTTATTTTAAGCCACCAATTAGCTCCCAAAACATGACACTGAGACTTATTAGTTTGGAATTCTTGGTGTAGTTTAGGCTCATTTTTGGCTAGCCCATTTTAATTAAATTAACAATTTCTCTTTAACTTTTGCCTCAGGGCTTTTTATTTTTATTTCCTTCTGTATATTTTGTTCTTTCTTGTGTCTGTCTGGCTGGTGGCTTTCTGTCTTCTTACCCTTCGCATGTTCCCGTTTTCTTTTTTTTTTTTTTGCCACATTCTCTTATCTCCTTTTTTTCTCATTTCTTTCCATAGCCTAGATTTCTCCTCCTACGTATTCTCTTTGACTGTCAGCCTTACCTGTCCTTTCTCCTTCCTGGCTAATTATTAGACCAATCAGGTACCCTAGACAGACAAGGTGAAGCAAATGTAACGCATTATTACATAATTAAACCAATTCAGCATAAAGAAGAGTAGCTAAACGTTAAATGGTTAAAGTAATGTTCTGCAGCATAAAAAACATATACATCTTTACATACATAAATATTCCACAACATACATGACCAAGAGAAAGAGAAAAGAAAGTGGTTTTTGTTTTTGTTTTTGTTTGGATCGTTTGTTTGTTTTTTGATTATAGAAGCATAGTTCCAAACAGGTCTCCTTGAGTAATTCTGTTGTCAAAATTATTGATAGTATCTGACAAAATTTCAGTCACAGAGACTGAGATACACTCTGGGATGTCTGTGTCAGAAAAGCAATCTGATTCTAGAAACACAAATTGTACTTTATTACTTCTAGTATTAATTACAGATTTTATATCAGTGTCTGTTGATCCGTACACAAAATTCATTTTACAATAGTTAAATTTATTAATTGGCATAAATTAAAAATTTTATATATTATTACAAAATGAGAAAAGTATAATATTGTCATGACAATTTTCTTGTTTTTTTCTTTTCATAAAGTATATTTTAGTCATAATGTCTCCCCCAACCACTATACCATCCCACTTCTATTCCCCAGGGAGAGTGAGGTCTTCCATGAGGAGTCTTCAAAGTCTGTCATATCATTTGGAAAAGGGCCTAGGTCCTCCCCTATGTGTTTAAGCTGAGAGAGTATCCCTCTATGTGGAATGGGGTCTCAAGTTCTATTTGTATACTAGGGATTAATACTGATCCACTGCCAGAGATCCCATAGATTTCCCAGGCCTCCTAAATGACACTCACATTCAGGGAGTCTGGAACAGTCCTATGCTGGTTTTTCCAGCTATCAGTCTGGGGTCCATGAGCTCCCTCTTGTTCAGGTCAGCTGTTTCTGTGGGTTTTCCCAGCATTGTCTTGAGCCCTTTGCTCATGACTCTTCCCTCTCTGCAGGAGCTGGGCTCAGTGTTCAGCTGTGGGTGTCTACTTCTGTTTCTATCATATACTGGATGAAGGGCATTTAAGGCAGCCTCTCCAGTGTTGCTTAGATTGTTAGTTGGGGTCAACCTTGTAGCTCTCTGGACATTTTCCTAGTGCCAGATTTCTCTTGAAACCTATAATGTATCCCTCCATTATGGTATCTCTTTACTTGCTCTCCTCTAGTCTTGAATTATAGGCCTTCATTACTGTGCTTACTTACATGGGGCTTTTACTGATTTTAACACCTTGAAGAAATGTTAAATTGATAGTTTAAATAATTTCTTCCTTTCAAGCTCTAGAGAAGAACAGTTAAATCACTTGTCACTTGTTCAGCCTTTATTTGCTTTTGTTTTTGATCTGAATGAGATGGCACTTTAGTTCATGAAAATTCCTTCCAAAGTTTCTATAATTATTCTTTTTTTCCTAGCATTTTACTATGTGATCAAATTGAATTTTTGCTAATAGGGAAAACCATCCTGCCTAATTTTTCTCATTTATTTGAAGAAAACAAAATTAATTACAGTCATCAAAGT
The DNA here is from genome assembly GCF_017639785.1 of Mesocricetus auratus. Classification (NCBI taxonomy): domain Eukaryota; kingdom Metazoa; phylum Chordata; class Mammalia; order Rodentia; family Cricetidae; genus Mesocricetus; species Mesocricetus auratus. The sequence goes on along the minus strand of NW_024429207.1, from coordinate 3,590,762 downwards.
TTACAATAATTATGATTGAGTGGACTTGTACAATTTTAACATTTCTAGGTATATTTATTATACAATTAAATGAGTATATGAACAAGAATGTTATTATTAAATAATATTGCCTATTGAAATCATAAAAAGTGATCTTCACAGAATTAAATGAATGTCTTTGTATATTTATATCTGCATGTTTATACAACTGTAGCAAGTACAAGATTGTGTATGTATGCATTGTTGCTAGATTAATATTAGAAAAACTACTTTGCTTATAAAGTTTGCTCAAAATTGATATATTTTTAAAAATTGTATTATTTTTTTCTGTTTAAATATACTACTTATTTTATGGCACTGTATGTAGTTTCCTTTCATCATCCAAATATTAATTTCCTATAGTTTTTGTGTGCTCATGACTTATTTTATTAACTCAATTTTTATGAAAATATTGACAATGACTCTTTCTTAGGTATTCAACAGTAGTTAATATCTGGTTTCTTCTACAATTTCTTTATGCATTTCTTAACACACAAAAGAAAAATGAAACTTTTATCATTAAGTTAGTATTTGCTATTTTTACATTAAATACAAACTAGCAGAAAATTTATTAAAAGGGTATTTTTGAGGTGATATAAACTTTATTAAAGGTAGAACTATTATGAAACTCCTTTTGCATATGAAACTAGAGCAAAAGAACTGACAAATCAAAATAGAAATCTAGTCTTCCTCGTATAATTATTTATAAGTATACTTGTAAGAGAAAATTGCATTAAAATTAGTTTTGTATGCCTTAAGTGGTTTTGCTTGGGATTCTGGAATCATATACCATTGGAACTAGTGAATGCTTATAGTACTCTCCCTACCACATGGACAATTCATATTTATAGCAAGAGAAGAGGATAGCATATAGAAATGAACATGAGATGAGGAAACTGGTCTTGGCTTCAACACTTGCTTGTCATGTTGGTTGAACAAGTGGCTACTTGTCATTGGTTAATTCACTATGCACAGAGAAATATTTAGGTCAAACTTTTAAAAAGGAAGTCACCTCTTCATTGCTGTGGTTGAGATGTGTGTTTTGTTGATGCTTTTTCATTTTACATGTTGGTAAGTTTCATAAAAATGTCTGTGTAAAAGTACATTATAATTTACTTGGAATAATGTCCACATAGTATCCTTCCCTCTTTCTCACTCAATTCTGCTATTAGGTTGTTGATCCTATAGACAGTTTCACACATACTTTAAATTATTAATAATTACATGATGCTATGTATCTGTATACAAACAGGGAGATTTTAGCCTTCCTGTAATAAATTTTGAGTCTATAGTCAATCAAAAGTATTTCAAGGATTCTTTTTGTCTTCAGTTTACATTTCTGAATAAATTAGTAAAACAGTACCTTCCAAATTGTACTGCATGATTGGTAATATTTAGGCATAAAAGTATGAAATTATAATTGCATCTGATTTTAAAAAATTATATGCATATTACTTTATGTGACATATTCTGCATGGGATTTTACTTTAGAAATATATACCATAGGCTCAGGTATTTGAACATTTGGAGCTCAGTTCATGGCACTGTTTAGGAAGATTCAGAGAGTGTAATCTTGCTGGAGGAAGAATGTCCCTAGAGTCAGGCTTTGAAGCATATATTCCAGAACTACTTTCAACTTACTGATCTCCTTCATGCTTACATGATGTGAGCTCTTGTTATCCTGTTTCTAGGGCCTTGTCTCCCGTTTGCTGCTATGTCCCCCACTTGGTAAAAGAAGATAAAAGGAAGAACCTTCTTATCCTCTTTCAGGAAATTATCTTTTCAGCTTGCAAACTCTATGCACAACTGAAGTCAATATACTAAAGAAGAATACAGAGTATTGTTGCAAACTTTTTTTAAAAATTGTTTTATTGAAGAATGACTCTCACATAATATAGATTTTAAAATAAAATTTTTCTTTTTTTCAGTTTCTATCATTTAGTGCTCAAAGAAGGATGCCCAGCACTTGGCCCGCATGCTTCTACAGCAGGCATCATTAAATGTTGTAATGTAAGTACCAATTCAACCAGAAATCAATCTTTGAGTCATAGTTTTGTCATTTCAGAAGTGTGCTGAGTACTTATGCCCTGCACAAGGACGACATTGAAGTGAGCTGGTGAGGGGTTCTTATGTAGACTGATGTATGTCTTTCATCACCTGACATAGGGTATTATAACAAACTATATAGAACACATGATCACTAGGTATGGAGATTGTACAGGTTTGCCAGAAAGAAAACAAAGATATGAATATAAAATGAGATTTGACATATTCTCTCCAAGTGAAATTTTAAGATTTGTTTGATTTACCTAAGCAAATCTTATGAAGTGAGATTAAGGATTTTTTTCAATACCACTATTAAAATACAAATCTTCAAATGTTTACCTTTTATGAGAATTTTACTAATCCCAGGTACATTTGTGAATACTCTTTTGTTGTTTGTTTTCCTGTTTAATACTGACATGTAGCCTCACACTTCCTTCATAGCCAAAGAAAATGATGCTGATCTTCTGATCCTCCCATTTCCAACTCCCATATGTTTAGATTGTAGGCCTAAGACACCAAGTGTAGTGGATGTGGTGTGGGACTTCAACAAGGGATTTTATGCATATTAGCCACATACACAACCAACTGAGTCCCATCCATAAATGAATACTTTCAAATCATCTCCACTTTCAGGTAACACTCAGGATTATTGTATAGTCATGCTTTTAAGTTCCTAAGTTGTCTTCTACATCTGCATGTATCTCCTATTTCTGGTTATCCTTATTACATCACAGATATTTTCTTAGTTTTGCTTTACTTTCAGTACTGTAATTAAAGAAGCAGCCAGTCTCCACTAATTACAAGAAAAATTGCTAATTAGATTTTATATTTTGTTGATTTCTTTCTAATTTCAGTGCTATTTGACTTAGTGTTATGTTTTATTCAAAGATTTTCAACTAATGCATTTAATATTACTTCTTAAACTACAACTTTTAAGTAGCATTTTCTTATTCCATAACCTATTTCTATTGCTTTGCAGGACACATAAAAGCCTATCCTTAGCCGTTACCTCCATGCTTAATCTGCAGGCTCCTGGGTTCCTAGGTTTCTCTGTACTACTACATTGGTCACATTGTTTCTGACTCAGGACTGTTTCAGTCATTTCATTGTAGGGAATGTGCAAACAACCACAATGATTTATTTTCTGATACTCAAATGGCATTCAGGGTGACATTGCCAAGAGTCTTTCTTCTTCATCTTGCTCATTCTGTGTTAAATGGATTGTTTGTAAATGTCTCTATATTTGAAACCATCTTCAGAATCATTTTCATATTTTCTTTTCTAAAAGTGCAATACAGTTAGAAGAGCACAGTTATTGGAAGGTACTTCCTCCAAATGAAGACATTTCTTCCTGGAAAGAGAAGGAAGTTTAAGATGTCATGGAAGCCGGTCTGAGATATGAGGCTCATCCTTCAAACTTTACAACAATAAAAAAAAAATCCTCACCAGGCTTTGGTGGCACACGCCTTTAATCCCAGCACTTGGGATGCAGAGGCAGGTGGATCTCTGAGAGTTCAAGGCCATCCTGGTCTCCAGAGCAAGTTCAGGACAGCCTTCAAAACAATACAGAGAAACCCTGTCTCAAAAACCAAAGAAAAAAAATCTCATAAAGTTAGAGGGTTCGAATGCTTGTCCCCAAATGTTTCTAGACACACAACAATTACTGAAAAAGTAGGCACTCCGTGGTAGAATTGCCTTCAAGCTGGGCCAGTAGCTCCAAAGACACTTGTAATTTGAGTCAACAGCCATGCAGAGGTGATGATTTAGGGTACCAAAATACCTGAGAATCATCAACACTTCTGTAAGTCAATCCAAAAAATACATTGGTTCACAACTAGGTATGAATTGTTTCTCATTTCTAGGGCCCATTTTTGGTTTTAAAAAGGAAATTCAAAAAATACATGAGTTTGGGAAAAGCAGTTGCTTGAGCCCTACGATGGAAAATACAGCACACAATTGAGGCTGATTCATTGAATTTGTAATGTTTCTTGGTGAGCGCTAAATAATTGCTTACCTTCCCTTCTGTGTTATGTAGTGGCATGCTTTTTTTTTTTTTTACAAGGAGAATGGCATTTATTTTTTTACAAGAGTGGAGCCTTGTATACCAAAGTCAGGTATGGTGGAAAAATACCAAGGTCAGAAGCCTACATTCCCAGGGCCCTCCAGCAAAGGGTGGGCCAAAAACAGGAATTAGCATTTAGACAATAAACAGGAACTTGCAGTGGCATGCTTTCTTGATAAAGTACTTTTATCATGCTACTTTACATAATAAATAAGAAATGCAACCAATAACTAACCATCTAAGAGAACATCCCAAAGCACCTTATAGATAGGGGCGTAGGTATGAGGTCACCATGAAAGATTATAAACTAGATCTTGTTAGTTATAATAGGAATTACTTTCCCACCATTGTAAAACTGAAGGTTGTTCATGTAAAAATGAGAACAAAGACAGCATACGTTCAATAATGGATAAGTGTCCCCACCAATGTCTAAGGGCAGAAACACCTGCAACCTTAGAGCAAATACAATGTTGTTCTGGGTTAATGTGAGTGAACAATCCAAAGTCAGCAAAGCAAGTCATAAATGATCCAGGATTTCAAAGAGTGACTACTACAGTAATCAAGGGTACACCCAGTGAACAGCTGTTGATCACCTTTGCTTTTGCCACAGAAAAACACAGAGAGTGTGGCTGCTCCACACTGCAAGAGAAATTATTCAGGTCTTTTTCTAGTTTTTCTAGTTTCTTCCATAAATCCTATAAAAAATCCCCTAGACAAATAGCTTGATGGATTTTCGTCTCTCTTGGGGACCCCTCAGGAGCTTTGCATGCTTTTCAGGGCTCTGCTTGCTATGATATATCTTTAATATTTCTTCTGTGAGCTTTCTTTCTATAATAAAATCTCCTTTTTGTATAACAACTCTTGTTGTACATGGATTTTATTCTCTGAGCTCATGAGACAAGGACACAGAGCAAGGCAGATTCTCCTTCCTACTCAAAGAATCTGTTCCTTTTCTTTTCAGTCAACCATGGGATGGAATCTTAAAAAGGCCATGCCTGCAGATGTAGGGTTTTCTCTAGATGATAAGATACACAATTCTGTCTTACCTGTTTGCATAGGAAGAAAGAACTTGTGTAAGGCAAGAATTATGTTGGGATACAAAACATTCAGATGCCATCCTCCATATTAACCTCTGATATGTTTAGGGAAAGGTAGGAATACCTGGGCGGTGGTGGCACATGCCTTTAATCCCAGCACTCAGCAGGCAGAGGCAGGAAGATCTCTGTGAGTTTGAGTCTGGGCTGGGCCGACAGCTTCCAAAATAATACAGAGAAACCCTGTCTCGTAAAAACCAAGAAAAAAAAAAGGAAAAGGTAGGAATAAAAGGAAGATTGTCTATTTAAAATTTCTTACATCTTGCACCATGTGCAGGAAAAAATATGAATTACATCTGTTATAAACAGACCTTTCTGGGACCCAAGAACTTCAAACCTATAGGCCAAGTTAGACAACACAGAGAAACAAAAAGAATTAGAAGTAATGAGGAATGTTACCCTCATATCTGACCTTTATTATATTATCCTCATGATGCTGCACGAGGATAATGGTCCCATGCATGAAACTGAGATAATTAGGAGATACTCTGCATCTGAATTCCACAACTGGAAACACTTGTGAACAATAAATGCAATTGCCTCCTCTCTCTTGCCTGGTGAAGTCGTAGAGCATAGAGGTAGGTAGATTAGTTTGAAAACTATGGAAACAGAAATGAAAAGAAAGCAAAAAAATAAAATCAAGAAACATTGAGACATCTAACTCCCAATTTTCTTGGAGACAAAGGTTACGTAATATGGAAGAATAAGAGGAACATCATCCCTGATGAATACAAACATTTGAGCCATAAACTACACTTGGATATTTTGAGCTTAGATCTCCATAGACACAAAAGGCTCTGCTACAGCACAGGAAGGACAGACAGTATTAAATATGTGAGCACTTAGAATGTGATGTGCTTGATGTTCAGCTTAGTGTACCTGGAATTCTTGTGTTCACGGGTGAATAAGAAAGAAGTTAATTTAGCAAGTTTCTCGGTGCTGCTAAGAGACTGTAGAGGCTTTTGTAAGCTCCATCAGGTTTGTGGTCTTTATGAAAGAAGGAGACTTTCTGGTAGGTCTGAATGATTGCATGACTGTGGACATAGTTCTCATAAGAAATTCCCAGAGGAAAAATATTTATAAACCAAAGTCAAATTCTCTACTAAAGAGACTGTGGTAGGCTTTACAACATGAGCCATAACAATTCAACAAAGAAGTGAAAAGCGGATTAACAAATGAAAAATAAACATGGCAAAAACAAACAAAGGTAAGCTTCTTCTAAGAATGGGTAATTACTCCCCCCAAGATATGATCTATGTACTTTCTCTTCTGAAGAATGTATACTGACACTAAAGTATGTTAGCCCAACAAAAAGTCCTATCAATGACCAGCTGTGGATGGTTGAGACCATGACAGTGTTTTCAGCTAGGACATTTCACAACTATGGTTCCTGTTCTAGCAGAAAGCATGTTAGACAAATTTGGAGTCCCCTTTCTCTTGGTTCTGAGTAGTATAGACAGTTCAATCTGACCCCATTAGAGTATTTACAATGATTAAGCTGTACCACCCATGAAGAATTGTAAATTATTGACAGCTAACCATGGTAATGTTCTCCTTCTAAGCATACTACTGCTTGTGTTAGTGCAACTTATATGGATGAAGAGAACTTTATGTGCTGTGTGGAGAATGTTAACATTTTTAAAAATCTTCCTCTAATTTTTGTATACCAAGAACAATTGTCCCCTGCAACAAGGACATCAGTGCGCCTTCTGCACACCCTTTGTGAAGATTTCCTTATATAATACTAACAATGAGAGTCATACAGATTATGAAATAGATGGCTAAGAATGGTAAACATAAGGCTGGAGCAATGGCTCAGCAGTTAACAACACTGGGTGTGCTTTCAGAGGACCCAGGTTCAATTCCCAGCAACCACTCTCAAAAAGAGGGAAAAAAATAATAGTAAACATTGCAATGGAAGAAACTAAAATAAATTCCAAGTGGCGGGGTGGAATTATCTCAATGTGATTTGTTCTTCCTGCAGGCCTCTAAGTCTTTGCCAACCCATACCTCCTAGGACATCCACTCTGTTTTCTTTCCTTGTGTGGGTAATGGGATCTGCTCTCTCCATAGGACTATATATTTGAACATTTTGTCCAAAGTCAGTGACAGTGTTTGGGGATATCACGGGGAGGTACAACCTTGTCGGGGGGCCTTTGCCATAATTGAGCCATAGCATTATCATGTCCTCATAGAGAAGACATGACTCCAGGTCACATTGCTGAAATACCATCTCTTAAGATAGGGAGCAAGTTCTGAGAAAACAGATCTGCACCTTATCTCCCTAATCTAGGGTGTAGGCTTGTACAATAGAAGGAAAAATGTGAAAGATAGTTAGAATCTTCAGTTAGGTTACCAGAGGACACAGGATGACCTACCTATCCCACTGATCTTTGCTCTGCCAGGCTCATTGCAGCTACAGCATATCCCCATTCCTTCCCCCATCCCTTCCTTTATATAAATCCCTTTGGGATGAAATAAAGTTGTCACCTTGATCAGAATCCTGTCTTGACATCCATTCTTCGCATCTCCTGCCCCCCATCTTTCTCCTAGGTGCCGTCCAGCCCCCACGTTGAATGTCCCATGGGTCAGGGTATTACAACCTTACTGAAGGAAGTACATTACATCACTGTGGAAAGACTTTCAGAATGTAAGGTGTCACTCCAATGCCTATTCACTGATTCACATTCCTTTAGCAATTAAAGAAGTGATCCCTCAGCTTTCTGCTCCAGTCTCTTGCTCCTCTCCATGCATTACCATGATGTACTTTCTCATGCTCTAGGAACCATAAACTCTAGTAATCTATTCCTTGTATAAAGTGCCTTGGCCATAGTATTTCATGGAGGTAACATGAAACTAGTACAGAAGTTGGTACCAATAACCTGATGCTGTAAAGAACCTGAATGGGTTCCATCTGATAAATGCACAATTATTTGGAACCTTGGAGTAGTGCTTCATAACTTTCAGTCTGACTTATGGTTATAACTGACTCCCACTGTGTCTACAGTGAGAAAAAAAAACAGTGACTAGGCAGGGAAAAAAAGTACCAAATGTTCAGTTTGGAGACTTCTGTGAAACTGGGAGCGGGAAGGTTCCTAAGACTCTGAAACTAAAGAAACCTGTGAGTCTGTAGAAAGTTACATGATTTACAAGTGTTTTAAGCCCAGCAAATAGCTGGAGGAGGGTATTGGGTAGAACTGACAGATGTTGGGTAGGGATCTTTAGGTATGCGACTTTTGTTACTGATCACCCAAGCAGAGGTGGGTGTAGGAGGAAACAGTACTCCGCCATGTGACTTATTAGAGGCACATATAGATGAGGTAATAAGAGGGCAGTTTACCACAACGATAACCACACCCACTTTAGGCATGAGTAAAGATGTATAGGGACATAGGCAGTGAACTACGTCACTAGCCAGGCCCACTTTTGGGTATGGCTGGGGCGTGGACAGAGGAAGGGATAAAAGACTGATCAGCAGATCTTCTTGCTCTCTTTCTGCCTTCCAGTTCGGTGACAGAAAAATACTTGGTTCATCTGGAGTGCTTTTTTTTCTCTTGTGAGTAATTTCTACAATAAATACTTATACTTTCAGTAAATATGCTGTTTATCTTTGCAGCATCAGGTGGGATTTCTTAGTCATTCTACTTCTTCCAAATCACCATCATAGGTTTGTAAATAACCATAATAAATATACCAATAGACTTGGGTGGATTCCTTTATTTCATTTGCCACAAGTGTCTTATCTTGGGTGAGGAGATACTTTTCCTGTTTCCCCATGAATGTTTGCTTGCTTGTTTGTTTGTTATCCTTTAATTGTTTTCAAACCCTTAATCCTGAAACCTGTACACCTTGATGTTCTGAGACATACAGAAGATTCAGTATCTTTAAGTAAATGCATGAATTATAAAATGGGGTAAATGAGCATGTTTCTTCACACGTTTGAAAGCAATGCAGTTTCATGATGTAAAAGACACTATAAAGCATTTCTCAATTTCCTATTCCAAAAAATTGCATCAAAATTAAAACTCAAAGCATGCAGAGGCAAAACACACTTTTCCATAAAATTTATCAAAAAAATCATGGTGGAGAGATTTATTCCAAGATAAATTTAGAAATGCACATGAAAAACAAGAGCAATGATCTGACTGGAATAAGACTTGAAAGTAGCTACAGGCAATTAAATATTGATGTGCAAAACAATGAGTCTTATTTTGACCTTAATGTATTTGTATCACTTTGAAGAGCATTATTTGTGTATAAATGTAAGGGACACAATGATATGATCAAAAAGTCAAACAATTACAGTTTCAAAAATCTTTCAAAATGGTTTGCCCCTAATTACAGTACCATGACCATAATAAACATCTACCTTGTTTGGAAATAAATGATTTCTCAAAATAAATGCAGGGGAAGTTGAAACAGAAAAACAATAAATTGTTTCCAGTGCTACTTTTGACATAATGATAGTATAGATTCACTTTGTTAATTATCACAAATGTTATATGTTATTATTTAATAGGTGTGACTTTCCTTGCTAATTATCTTTCTTGATCCCTTGTTCCAGATTTGGTACAAATATTTTATATTGTTATGACAGTAAATCCATCTTGTTAATGTCCAGGCATATATATATTAAATGGAATGTTATACTTCCTTAGCTTGAGAATATATTATGAACTGTTTAAGTTCAATAATGATGTTCCATATTTAATCTTAGCATTTTTTCTGTAGAGAGAATAACTAATGCTTGCCCGATTTCAAGCTCTATTTTAGAACTATAGTCCTGAAAACTTGACATTGACACAAAAATAGACAGATAGACCAATGGATTGAATTGAAGACCCGATATTAACCCATACATGTGTGAACATCTGATCTTTGACAAAGCTAAAAACATACAATGAAAAAAAAAAAGAAAGTATCTTCAACAAATGGTACTGGCATAACTGGATGCTGGCATGTAGAAGAATGCTGATAGATTCATGTCTATAACCATGCACAAAACTTAAGTCCAATTGGATCAAAAACCTCAACATAAATCCAGCCACACTGAACCTCTTAGAAGAGAAAGTAGGAGATACCCTTAATTGAATTGATTCAGCAAACAGCTTCTTGAACATAACACCAGTAGCACAGACACTGAGGTCAACAATTCATACATGGGACCTCCTGAAACTGAGAAGCTTCTGTAAGGCAAAGGACACAGTCAACAAGACAAAAAGGCAGTCCAAAGAATGGAAAAAATACTTACTAAGCCCACATCTGACAGAGGGCTGATCTCCAAAATTTACAAAGAATTCAAGAAGCAAGTCTCCAAAACACAAAAGGATCCAATTAAGAAGTGGGCTACAGAACTAAATAGAGAATTCTCAACAGAGGAGTCTAAAATGGCTGAGAGGCACTTAAGAATGTGCTCAGTGTCGCTAGCCATTAGGGAAATGCAAATCAAAAAAATTTGGAAATACCATCTAGATCCTGTCAGAATGGCTAAAATCAAAAACACCAACAACAGTTTATGCTGGAGGGGATGTGGAGAGAACAGTCCTCCACTCCTGGTGGGAGTACCAACTATTACAGCCACTTTGGAAATCAGTGTGGAGATTCCTCAGGAAAATGACAATCAGTCTACCACAAGACCCAGCAAATCCTCTCTTAGGCATATCCAAAAATGTACATTCATACAACAAAGATGTCTGTTCCAATATGTTCATAGCAGCATTATTTGTAATAGCCAGAACCGGAAGCAACCTAGATGCCCCTCAACTCAAGAGTGAATAGAGAAAATGTGGTACATTTAGACAATGGAGTACTACTCAGCAGAAAAAAAAAACAACGGAATCTTGAAATTTGCAGGCAAATAGATGGCACTGAAGAAACCATCCTGAGTGAGATAACCCAGTCTCAAAAAGACAAACATGGTATGTACTCACCCATATATAGATTTTAGACACAGATCAGGGGAATGCCAGACACAATCCCACTGCCAGAGAGTCTGGGAAACAGAACCTTCAACCCATAACTGATGGAAGCAGAAGCAGACACCCATGGCTAAATACTGAGCTGAACTCATGGAACCCAGTGACAGAGAGGGAGGACTAATGAGCATGGCAGTCGATACTGGGCTTGTTTAACCCACAGAAACAGCTGACCTGAACAAGGGGAGCTCTTGAACACCAGACAGATAGCTGGGAATCCAGCTTGGGTCTGATCCAGAACCCCTGAATGTGGGATTCAGTGAGGAGCCCTAGGCAATCTATGGGGCCTTGGGTAATAGATCAATATTTATCCCTGACCTAAAAATGAACTTTGTGTTCTCTTCCCACAATGAGAGATGCTCTCTCATCCTGGACTCTTGGTGGAGGTCCTAGGCCCTGCACTAGATGAAATGACAGACTATGGACACCCCCATGGAGGGCCTTTCCCTCCGTGGATAAAAATGTGGGGATTGGAGGAGGGAGGATGGAGGGTTGGTGGGAGGGTTTGAGAGGAGGGGACGGAGAGGGAGAGGTTCATGTTATTGATATGTGAAACAACCTTGTTTCTAATTTAAATTCGAAAATAAAAAAGACATAAAAGAGTGTATATTTTAAGAAGATAATCTTGGTATTAAAGAGATAGATAGTTGATAATGTTATCAATTTATGGATCTGGGAGAGACAGACAGATTCCTGAGATATTGCTTTCTATTCACTACCTCTTCTTTGACAATAGTGAAAGCTGCAGAATTTTAGTTAAAAATTGAATGAAAAACAATACTGATTAGAAAACCATTCCCAGAAATAATAGAATTAAAGTCTCCAGTGAAAGAGATTTTCTTTCCATTTAATGTCCAAAAGTCCTACACTTTCCTTAGATTAAAATTTTTATGAACCTTGTTGTTTATTATTATAAGTTTTACTAATCTCATTCAAATATATTTAAGTTATTTTTTCTCTGTGATTCCAGAAAATCATGTCTTAGAGATAGGTTATCAGATTTATGTTGTCAGTTTTGATCATGAATAAAATTCATTGAAAGAGACAAATAAGTAATTACTAACAATTTGTATATTCTTTATGTATTTTCAGCCAGTGTGCCTGTTAGCAGGAGGATATGGACGTATGGAAGGAATGCATTTTAGGCAGGGTATAGGGAAGCTGAAGGGACAGTATTTGATTTGTATAATAAGTATACTGTACATATTAACAGAGTTCTCAAGCATAAATGCTAATTAACACACATGCACATGTACAAACTCTCAAGATATTCATATATCCATATGTTTTTTATCTTTTTAAATTTAAGTTAGAAACAAGCTTGCTTCACATGTCAATCCCAGCTCCCTCTCCATCCTCTCCCCCCCTGCACTCCCAAGCCCCCATCCAATACCCACTGTGCTCCCCAGGGAGGGTGAAGCCCTCCATGGGGGATCCCCAGAATCTATCATTTCATTCAGGGCAGGGCCTAGGCCCTCTCCCACATGTTGAGGCTTAGAGAGCATCCCTCATAGTCGGATGGGCACCAAAGTCCATTTGGGTGCCAGGATAAATATGTGTCTACTACCCAAGGCTCCATAGATTACTAGGCCTCACCACTCCTCATCACTGACACCCACATTCAGGGGATCTGGATCAGTCCCATGCTGGCCTCTCAGCCATGAGTCTGGGAGGCAAGAGCTCTCCCTTGTTCAGGTTAGTTGTCTCTGTGGGTTTTACCAGCTTGGTGTTGACCCTTGTGCTCATCACTCTGTCCTCTCTGAAACTGGGTTCCAGGAGTTCAGTTCAGTCTTTAGATGTGGATGTCTACCTCTGCTTCCATCAGGCACTTGATGAAGGCTCTAGGATGGCATATATGGTAATCATCAAACTCATTATCAGGAAAGGGCATTTAAGGTAGCCTCTCCACTACTGCCTATTTTTACAGTTGGTGTCATCCCTTGTGGATCTCTTGAAATCTTGCTAGTGCCAGATCTGTCCTGAAATCTGTAATGATTCCCTCTATTATGGTATCTCTCATCCTGCTCTCTATTCTTCCCTGACTCAACCTTCCTGCTCCCCCATGTCCTCCTCTTCCCTCCTCTTCTCCCCTCTCTTTTTCCCAGGTCCCTCTCCCATCCTTCCATGCTCCCAAGCCACTCAGGAGATCTTGCCCCATTCCCCTTCTCTGAGATACCATGCAGAGATATTTGTATATTAATTACCATAATTTAAACACAAAAAATAACATGGTAAGAATTCATAAATTTCTAACAATATGTGCAAATTAATGTTCCATTTATGTATTGATAAAATTATAATGTCAATGAGGTGACTTAAAGGAAAGGCCTAAATACCACTGACCAGTTACCATGATTACAATAGAATATAAAATGAAGGTAATAGAAATAAAAATCAGTCAATTAGTACTACGTTGATTGATAGCATCCATGATTATTCATAGGACATTTTTACCATAAAATTTGTCACATTTTACATTTCTGATAATAATACATTATTACTAATAACTCTATTACTATAGCTCTGTTTTTACTATTACTTGTAAACCTATTAGTCATAGAATGTATGCCATTAATAATGATGTAAGAAACAGATATGGCATCTAATTTGTTCCATTTCAAAATATTGTGGGCTTGACATACAAGAAATCTCAATGTCAGAATAATGGGAAGTAAAGTTGAAGTCACTCATAGTTTGCACATGATTAAAACCTACAACTTCCATGAGTAAAGAGTAATTGCTTTACTTCTGAGAAAAAACAGGACTGTAGAGGGAGAAAAGAGCAATAGAAGGACAGAAGGGAAGGAGGGACAGATGGGGGCAGGCAATGAGGGATACAGCAAAAAGGGCATGTGTGTGAGTGACTGCATGAAACCACAATGAGCCTGTGTAGGGTGACTGCAGATGTTGCAGCTTCTGCTTAGAGTGCCCATCTGTCTCTAATCATCACTTCAGCCAGATCTCAAAAGGCTTTCTACTCAGTTCTGCAGCTTGTTGGCTGTTTCTGTTGTGAATCAAATCTATAATTATATGTTAAAATATACTTATAATTAAATTATATACTTATGTTTAATTTATACTAAATTCATAGAAACTCATACTTATATTTAATTTTACTTATATCTAATGATTTCCTAATAATTCAGTTACACTTATACTTTAAGTTGTTTAGATAGGTGTTATTTTTAATCATGTAATCATTTATATTCTCTTTTTTGAATAACAGATTTATAAACTAATAAAATAAGAAAATAAATACTAACTGGAAATTTCAATATATACTCAAATAGGATTCATGTTTGCAAATTGTTTTCGTTTTTCAGAAAGTAAAAACTAGATCAAAAACACGTTTTACTCTGCAATGTAGGTTTTAATCATGTGCAAACCATGAGTGACTTCAACTTTACTTCCCACCTTTCTGACACTTAGAATTCTTGTATTTCAGCCCATGATATTTTGAAATGGAACAAATTAGATGCCAATGGTGGTGTGTGTATCAGTGCCTTCAAGTAAACACTGGACACGGAATATAATGATTGCTAATGACAAATCTAAACTGAACCAGTAGAAAAGAAAATGATTTTGAGACCGTTTTTGAAAAGGGTTTTATTTTTCTCTTCCTGTTTAGATATATGTTACAATCACAGAACTTGTAGAAATTATACTTAATGAAAAGAAAACAAACCTTTATTATGATTCCAATGCCATCATTTCCACTGAATTAGGCACTTGTTGCTGTGATCAAAGACCTGATAAAATCGACTCATAAAAGGAAGGGCTACACTTCCACTCACAGTCCAGGGAACAGCTCACCAGGCCTGGGGCTTATGGTTGCAGCATATTGTATTTACAGAAAGGCAGTAAAGGAAGCTGAAGGCTAGAGATAACTTCAAATCCTCCTGTTTTACTCAGTCCAGGACCTCAAACCAGGGAAGTGAGCCTCTTACAGATGAGTCTTCTGATCTTAATTAACCTATCTAGATATTTCCTCACATATATGCTCTGAGACTAAAGTAATCTGGATGAGTCATCTCTGAGGTAGCTAGAGCTTTTTATCTTAGCTCATCTTGGATCCAGCCACTCTGACGGTCCATATTAACCATCACACTCTAGTTACCATATTATGCTTGATTAGAGGTTCTGAAAGACTACCACATTTTTGTTTGCAAATTGTAAGGTTGCAGGGGAAAAAAGAAAGAATTAGCCTTTCAGAGTGTGGTTTTACCTATAATAATAAAAAAATAAACTAAGCATATAAGCTATACTATTAAATATGGTTGTTTCTCTAAGTCAGTAGTATTAAATTTGGCTTGTTAAATAAGGTACATTCAACCAGATGCTGCCATACTATTCACATTCAAGAATTACAACTGCTTTTTGTGATAAGAACTATCCCAGATGCTCATTCTTTCTCATATATGCATGTGAAATCAGTAACATTTACTATTTTCTTAATTGCAGAGAACAAAATAGATTAGACCCTATCAAGCCATGCATTTTGCTATTTGACTATTTTTCACAAAAGTAATTGACCTCTAAACAGAGGAGATACCGGCACTAGACTTCTTGACAATAAAATCTTTTGGGATGTTTTTATGTATTGTATCTTTAAAAAACTACATACAATACAGTTTGATCAAAATTCCTCTATTTAAAATCAGACTCAAATGAAAGTTTAAGTTTCACATAAAAGGCAACTGAAAAATATTTCCTTGTGGATTAAAATTAACTTTGTTTGCTCAAAAACAGTTTTCTTCTCAGGAGCAAAGAAAAACACTTTCTGCAAGCATATTAAAACCTTACACTGCCAAGCCGGGCGGTGGTGGCACACGCCTTTAATCCCAGCACTCGGGAGGCAGAGGCAAGTGGATCTCTGTGAGTTCGAGGCCAGGCTGGACCGACTGCCTCCAAAACAATACAGAGAAACCCTATCTCGAAAACCCCCAAGGAAAAAAAAAACCTTACACTGCCAGTTGGTGTTATCCTTGTAGATCTCTGGAAATCTCACTAGTGTCAGTTGTCTCCTCAAATCTATAATGATTCCATCTATTACGTTATCTCTCATCCTGCTCTTCTCTATTCTTACCTCGACTCAACCTTCCTGCTCCCCCATGTCTTCTCCTCTCCTCTTATCCCCCTCTCTTGTTCCTGGTTCCCTATCCCTCCCCCAGTGTTCCCAATCTGCTCAGGAGAGCTTGCCTCATTCCACTTCTCTGAGGTATCATGCATATCCCTTGGGAACCTCCCTGTTTCCCAGACTCGCTGGCACTGGGAGATTTCCAGAAATCTATAAGGATAACACCAACTGGCAACCTAAACAATAGCTGAGAGACTGCATTAAAAGCTCCTCCCTCCCTGATAATAAGGTTGATGGCTACCTTATATGCCATCCTAGAATCTTCATACATTGACTGATGGAAGCAGAGACAGATACCTACAGCTAAACACTGAACTGAACTCCTGGAACCCAGTGACAGAGATGGAGGAGTGATGGGCAAAAAGGGTCAAGACCATGCTGGTTAAACCCACAAAGACAGCTGACCAGACAAGGGGGAGCTCTTGAACCCCAGACTGATGGCTGAGAGGCCAGCAGAGGACTGATCCAGATTTCAGGAGCATAGTGTCAGTGAGGAGGCCTCAGAAATCTCTGGGGCCTTGGACAGTAGATCAGTGTTCACCATGGTGTAGAAGTTTGGGAGCCCATTCCAAATAGAGGGATGTTGTCTAAGCCGGGACACATGGGGAAGGGCCTAGGTCCTGCCCTGGATGAATTGACAGACTCTGGAGATTCCCCCAAGGAGGGCCTCACCCTCCATGGGGAATGATATGGGGATTGGTTGGAGGTTGGGGGGGACTGGTGGAGAGACATGGGAAGCAGGGTGGGAGACGGAGCTGGGATTGACATGTGAAGCATGTATGTCTCTAATTTAAATAAACACATATATTGAGAAAAAATAAAAATAAGTTCTGGCAGTCTCTGCTCTGACTTAAAAAAATCTTACTCTAATATGTCATTATTTCACTATTTTGTGTTTTTCATAATTTGTGTATAATTGCTGCTAAAAGTCTAGCATAATATTACACTGTTATTTTTTAAAATAATTTAGAAATTTATTTTAGAAATCTAAGTGAACCAATGAAAATATATATCATAACTTTAGTGCAGGTATTTAGCTATTATCCTCTAAATTATTCTCGTTGTTATTTTCAACAAATACAAAAACAAACTCAAAATACATACCCTCCACCCCCATACACAACATGGGACATATCGATACCATATAACATAGGTGTGTGTGTGTGTGTGTGTGTGTGTGTGTGTGTATGTGTGCACGTGCATGTGTCTGTGTAATTTTATGACATGTTTAGAGGTCCTTTTTCTAGATATCAACTTTTATGATGCAGTGTTACCTCGTGTTAAGTAAAATTCAAATCCTTCCATGAGTTAGGAGTTCCTGAGGTTTCCTTTAGTAATGCTATTATTTCTGTCAATCAAACTGACTGTATGATACCTGCCCATTCTTACAAATGCATGTCTAACCCAGCTCCAGATAATTTTATATCTCACTCAAACATATGTTTAAAAAATGTTATCTAGTATCCAACCTAAAGGAAGGCATATGCTTCCCCCAGTTCTTCTATCCTGGTTCCACCTTTTTAAAATTTTCATGAGCATAAAGGAAAGAGTCCCAGATTAAAGCAACTGACATCACGAGTACACTATACATACATCTGTTGAAGTTGTAATTATTTTATTGAATCTATACTTTTTTTTACTTTAAGTAAAACATGTATTAGTAATTTTAGTCACATATCTTGAAGAAAAAAGCTAAGTCAAGGTATTGTTGTTAGATCTAAATATCTAAAAGCTAAGAAATCAATGTAAAACACCTAAATCATTGAAGATCAATCTGTCAACAAATTATAAAACCCAAAAAAATGAAATGAAATTTTCAGAAATTTACACAAGTGTATTTATATTTTTATTAACTTTAGAATATGCTGGAAACTGAACCCAGAACTTCCTTCACAGTAACTCACTGGTCACACCTTTAACCCCAGAGTTATGTTTTGAAGGTCTACTTTAAACAAAATATTTATTTATAATGATTTAATTTTTTATAAAAGTTTAAAACAACATTGTTTTATAATATATGCTTTTGGGTTAATTTTAAAAGTTATGTTTCTGTTATGAACAGCTGTGCCATAACATTGAAATCAAATCATAAGGGAATTCTTTTGAAATAAAAATTAATGAAAGAGACTAAGGGGAAAGTAGAATTACTGAATGGTTCAGGAGCTAGCAAAGATATTGCAAGAGTGATTAAACACCTGTGCTTAAAAGTCAGCAAACCTGGGGCTTTTTATTGGTTTCTTATTAACACCTTACTTATAAGACATAAATCTTATGACAGTCCAGCTAATCTAAAACGTAGAGTGAAAATGAACCAAGGCTAGGGAAGCAATGTTCATAGAATTTCTCAAGAACAGCATTATAGCTATTACAGCTCTGACATTTCAAAGAAATATTTAAAACAAAACAACACAGACACACATTAGGAGAGTTATCTGAGAAGAGAATCCTTAATTGAAGAATTGTTTAGATCAGACTAACTCTTGGACATACGTGTGAAAACATGGTCTTTTCTGGTGATTGATGTTAGAAAATCCAGCTCTTGTGGTCCTGAGATGTTTAAAAAACTTGGTTAAATATGAACTTCAGCCAGAAGTCCTGAGAGCAAGCCAACAGAGTACATCCATGGTTACTGTTTCTAAGTGCCTGTCTGAACTTCTTCCCTAAGTTCCTGCTCTGAATTTCTTCAGTGATGGTTTGTTACCTGGACTGAAAAAAACAAACAAAGCATTTGCTTTTGGAGTTACTTCATGACAACATCAGAAGGCAACAGATTACAGTATAACATCATTTTTTTTAAAAAAGAAAAATATAAGAGAAATGGAAACCTGGTAACGAATATAACAGATCTGAGAATTAAAACTGTATTCCTATAGTTAGAGCTAATATAAAATCAAGCAATCATAACTAAAATTTACAGTGACAAGGGTTTTTTAGATCAGATATAGGCAAACTGAAATTATGTATCATATTTACTGAATATGCTGCTGACTGTATTACCGAGAGTTCAGTACATGAAGATAGGTAGGGAATATTTTAGACTTATAATTCATTCAGGGACTTTACAAGATTGAAGGCACAACCTACCATGCTAAAATTGCATTAAATGGAAATGCAAGGCAACTTGTGAGCTTATTGAGACATTGTTTAAAACAAGAAGAAGTCAGTCAAACTTTGGAGAATGAGGTAAGTTGAGGTGGGAAAGTGTGGGAACAACAGACCTTGGCCAGAGGCCCACTTCCCCATCAGCCTGGGAGCAGGCAGCTGTACGACAATGTTTACTAAAAACTTGTTTACTAAAAACAATACAGTGCCGGGGGCAATAAGTTCCTGATAAGGGCTGGCCCAGGAAATGCCCTAATCTCGACCTTTTCCAAAGACTAATGGCCTCTTTCTGACCCACCCACCTCTGCCTCTGGTGTCAGGGTATATAATAACCAGCCAAGCTCCTTCTTGAGGAGCCTTCTGGAAGTCACCAATAGGTCTCTGTGTCATCAATACCGAAACCCTTGCCACATTCTCGGATACAGGCTGTGCAGTGGGTACGGCAGGAAAGCTCTGTCCCCTGGCCTAGGTATAGCCAAAAAAAGAGGAGGAGTTAAGCTGGTAACCTAGAAGCTGTCAGAAAATGAGTGATTTAGGAAAATACAGCATGCTGCAGGCTCTGCAATGAGAAGATGGTGTAACGGTCTCTTTCAAGGCAGTTTCACTGGCATTCTTGCAGAAACTGGGAAGAATGTCAAGAAAGCTTTGCTTCTGAAAGTTTAGGATGTGGGAGAGCAAGAACAGTTGGAAAAGTCATAAAGCTCTACCCAATCATAATATTAAATAGACTTAGGGACCAGAAATTAATGTAGATATTGACACAACTGAATCATATTATCAACATAAACTTCCTAATTGATACTTATGGGATGTTCTCCATTGTTTCAACAGAATACAAATGTGTTTTGAGGTACACTGAATATGCAAAGATTCATACATCATAAGGCAGATATTAAAGAAAAATATGGAATTTAAGTACTTTGATTTAGAAATGAATCAAAACTAAAAGAAAATCTTTAAGTGTCTTTAAGTTATGAAAAATAAAAATACAAATGATATTAAAACAAATAGAAGCAGAATATAAGTAGCTGATAAAAATTTTATAATTTAAAAGTAATTTGGACTCATATAATTCATTCAAACCCCCACATAGGCAAGTGAAATGATTATCACATAAGGTGCCTGTTGCCAAACAAGCATGATGGCCTGTGTTTTACTCCTGAAAGCAACAAAGTGGACAGGATGAACATATTATAGTGTTGGGGTTCCCCGAATTGAGGAGGGGTCCCCAAGCCGGATTCGTCACCCCAAGAATCAAGAGTCCA
The DNA here is from genome assembly GCF_017639785.1 of Mesocricetus auratus. Lineage (NCBI taxonomy): Eukaryota > Metazoa > Chordata > Mammalia > Rodentia > Cricetidae > Mesocricetus > Mesocricetus auratus. Next base: position 3,570,063 of record NW_024429207.1, on the reverse strand, counting down.
CACGCCAATTGATGCAACACGCAAGAGGCTTTAATTAGGCATCTTCAGATAGGCCTCTCGGTCAGCTTTTAGACCGAATGGCCCCGAGGTTCAGTTACAATCAGCTTTTAAAGACAAAAACCACAAGCTTTTGGGAGGGGTCCCTATCTCGTGACGGGGGAAGGGGGTACGAAACTCCTGTCCCGGGGAAGTAGGTGTCTTCCTAACCTACATGTTGTAAATTCCTCAAACCTTGGCATGAGTTAATTATATCTCCTTAAGTAAATAGTGTTATCTCCTTGTTTCCCACTAGTCTTGTCTGCCCATCTCTGACGCCCTGGTCAGTTCTTCACAGATGGCAGCCCATAATAGGCTTTTTGTGGATTTACAGCCCTTCTGCAATTAAGGTCTCTAAACCATACATTCCATTCTGTGGTATGGCCGGTTCCTGGGATGGGATCCTTTGTTCACTTCCCAAGTTCTCTAGTGGGGTGCCCTCCCTGTTTAAGCTTATATTTTATTTCTATAAATTCGGGGTCTTACAATAGTACTTTGTCCTCTGAGCTCTGAACATATCTCAGAGTATGCCTAACCTCCCACCATGATATGTAAATAATTAATAAATAAATTCCAGACATTGAAGATGACATGAAAAGAAAGATAAAGTTTATGTCTCAGCATGGTGACTCAGAGATAGAGAGTGCTGGCATTGCATGCATGTGGTGTCCTAAGTTAAAATATACGGCACCAATAAATAGTACTCAATTTTTCCATTCCCATACCACTGGTTGATAAAGGCAAGTGGATCTCTCAGCTCACTAGTCAGTCTGTCTAGCTAAAAGGTGATGACATCAAGAGACCCTAAAGGAAATCAATATTGTTCTTTGTCCTCAGCATGAATGCACATGCTCACTCCTGTGAATATACCTCCTCTGAACACACATGTGATTTTCTATAATGGAAATGACAATACAGAGTGAAGCTTTCGCACCTACATTCCAGAATGTGTTCAGAGTCAAATGTATAGCATCAATTAGTCGAGTCAGAAAATCAGAAAAGTTTTAAGGTCCAAAAAAGTTTCCTACATGAAGCTCTGAGTGAAAAATTACAGCAACAACAACAAAGTACCCCAGAACAAACAACAGCAAAATGAAAATTTTAAGTGGGAAAAAATCAGAAAGAAATCATAATCTGAATGAAAACAAACTAAATGAAACCAAAGCTTTTTGTTTAAATTTCTGTTGAATTTGTTTTAATTGTTCCCAGATTCATCAAAAGCAAACACAGGGAACTGAAGGCAAAAATTACTAAAATTACCAACATGAGTTAAAAAAGGAAAAGACTTGCTTCTTGGGTTCTTTGTAAATTTTGGAGATCAGCCCTCTGTCAGATATAGGGCTAGTTAATATCTTTTCCCAATCGGTGGAGTGCCTTTTTGTCTTGCTGACTGTGTCCTTTGATTACAGAAGCTTCTCAGTTTCAGGAGGTCCCATTTATTATTTGTCCATTTCAGTGTCTTTGCTACTAGAGTTATGTTCAGGAAACTGTCTCCTGTACCAATTCGTTCAAGGGTGCCTCCTACTTTCTATTCTAACAGGTTCAGTGTGGCTGGATTTATGTTAATGTCTTTCATCCATTTGGACTTAAGTTTTGTGCATGGCAATAGACATGGATCTATCAGCATTCTTCTACATGCCAGCATCCAGTCATGCCAGCACCATTTGTTGAAGATGCATTCTTTTTTCCATTGTATATTTTTAGATTCCTTGTTGAAAATCAGATGTTCATACATGTATGAGTTAATACCGAGATGTTCAATTCAATTCCATTGGTCTACCTGTCTATTTTTGTGCCAATACCAACCTGTTTTCAGGACTACAGCTCTATGATAGAGCTTGAAGTCAGGGATAGTGATGCTTCAGATGTTGTTTCTTTGAATAACATTGTTTTGGCTATCCTGGGTATTTTGTTTTTCCATAAAAAGTTTATTATTTTTCTTTCAAGGTCTGTGAAGAATTGTGCTGGGATTTTCATGGGGATCGTGTTAAATCTGTATATTGCTTTCGGTAAGATTGCCATTTTTACTATGTTGATCCTACCTACCCAAGAGCAAAATTTACAAAGTACTCAAGAAGCAAATCTCCAAAACACCAAAGGATCCAATCAAAAACAGGGTACAGAACTAAATAGAGAATTCTCAATAGAGGAGACTAAAATGGGTGAGACACACTTAAGAAAGTGTTCAACATCCCTAGCTATCTGGGAAATGAAAATCAAAACAAACCTGGGATACCATCTCACTCCTGTCAGAATAATCTAAAATAAAAAGAAAAAACAATGACAGTTTATGCTAGAGAGTATGTGGGGAGAGGGGAATCAGTCTACCACAAGAACCAGCAAATCCTCTCTTAGGCATATACCCAAAAGATGCACATTTATACAAGGATGTCTGTTCCACCATGTTCATAGCAGCATTATTTGTAATAGGCAGAATGTGGAAGCTACCTAGATGCCCCTCAACTGAAGAGTGGATAGAGAAAATGTGGTACATTTACACAATGGAGTACTATTCAGTAGAAAAAAAAACAATGGAATCTTGAAATTTGCAGGCAAATGGATGGCACTAGAAGAAACCATACTGAGTGAGACAACCAAGTCACAAAAAGAGAAACATGGTAGTACTGACTCATTTATGGATTTTAGACATGAATCAAGGCAGTGTCAGCCTACAATCCCACTGCCAGAGAGTCTAGGAAACAGAACATTCATCCAGTGACTGATGAAAGCAGAGGCAGATACCCATAGACAAACCTGAACTGAACTGGAATCCAGCATCAGATAGAGAGAACTGATGGGCAAAGGAGTTAAGAGTGGGCTGGTTTAACCCACAGAAACAGTTGACCTGAACAAGTGGGAGCTCTTGGACTCCAGACTGATGGCTGTGAGGAAATCAAGGGACCGACCCAGACACCCTGAATGTGGGTGTCAGTGAGGAGGCTTAGGTAAACTGTGGGGCTTTGGGTAGTATTTACCCCTGACGTACAAATAGACCTTGAGTGCCCATGACACAATATGGGAGGCTCTCTCTTGGATGAAACAACAGTTACTGGAGATTCACCATGGAGTGCTTCACCCTCCTTGGGGATCGGAGTAGAGATTGGGTGGGTGACTGGGGGACCTGGTGGGGAGGACAGGGCAGGAGGGGAGGGAGAGGAAGCTGGGATTGATGTGTGAAACAAGATTGTTTCTAACAAATATAAAAACAAAACACATTAACTCAAAAAAAAGGCTAGACATTAGTACAGATCCAATAGATCCTCATTTAATAATACAATATCCACATTAATATATTCAAAATTAATTTTAAAGTGATCAGTTTACCAGTTGGAAAAATATAAAAACTTACACCAGATGATCTATATAACTGGTACTAAAAAGAGTTCCCCTCATATCTTCCAAAAATTATTGACCTAGTTATTAACTCAAATGAATTCCACAAACTGTTCAAGAACATGTAATTAACATTTCACAAACTATATTATTAAAATAAAAATGGCAGCAATACTTACATTAGCTTAGTAGCTGAGGTCAGCATTTATAATGAAAAATCATCTTGAAAATCATAGATCTATATGCAACATGAAAAATGTGAATAATCATCAGCAAGTAATTATAAAATTAAACCAATGAAATTTGAAAAGATTAACTTATAACAACTTGATGACGTTATTCCTGGAAACCAAGGTTGACTCAACGTGAAAAATAAAGTGTCACTGCAAGAATAATAGACAGAAAAGTAGCACAGTGACCCTATCAGCGAATGTAAGAATGCACTTGACAGAGTTTAGCATACATTTCAGTGATCAACAATAACTAAACTGAAAAGGAAAGGAAATCTGCAAAACGACTTTAGTTTTGAGGCTCGTTTACTGTAAGGCATCACTCATACATGAAGGTCATTTAATGACTAGCCACTGACTTGTCTGAAGTTATGTTCAAATTCCTGGAACTAGAAAAATGCCCACTGATGGCTGGCTGATTTATGTGTGACTTAGAGACTGCAATTACTCTTTGTGGACATTATGTTTTTTTTTCTCCCTCTAGCAAAGACAAGGAACTCCAAATTTTCCTAAGACACGATTATACACCAAGCAACATGTCAACGCTTCCAAAGTACCAGAGGTGTGAGTACGGCTTTCACTAAACTCTTCCAACATTTCCAGATATCTGGAAAGTCTTCTTAGTCTGTCCATATGGGAGTTTAGTTGGGGAAATCATTCCTTCTATTGTTTCTACAATAGAGGTTCTACAACAGAGACATTAGAAAGAAAATAAAGTATATTTGTAGTTGCTAAACATATAGAACCATTGAAGAAATTCAATGACAAATAGCTTCAAGATATAGTTACAAATTGGTTTTGGTTAAGAATAAATTAAACATTTTTATAAGGAAGTGATGAGACTGTGGAACATTCTGGAACACACTTTGATGTATCCTCTACTCCAAATAAGGCAAACTTCTTCACAAGAGGATTAGTTTGAGATTCAATGACAGAAGGTCTAAACTATAGAGCAATAGCTGGAATGTTTTTGAGAATGAAATATAACATTTGATGTTCACAGGGAGTCTTCTTATGGATCTCATTATGTTTGCTTGGAGAATGTAAGAAATGCCACATCTACCATCACCTAATAAGTAGATAGAAAAGACTCATCTATGAGGAATTAGTTGGAAGGGATGGTACTTATTAGAGCAATTATCATTGCAAGTGTTAGGACCAAAGTGACACATACCAATAGACAAAATCTTGCAGAGCAATTAAAGTTTTTTTTTCAAAAGTCTCTTGTAACCTGTAGCAGTATTCCCATGTTTGTAGCATTTTCAGCAATTTAAAAAAGAATGCAATGACACATGATGCTTTCTATCCAATATTTTTGTGGGTTCAACTGTTCCCATAACCATGAAGCCTTATTTTCCAGCCTCTATGACTTGATAATTGAAGTTTGTTTAATGCTCTCTATGCACCATTATAAGTTCTTTGAGCTTGTGAGTGTCACAACTATGTCACAGAGAAGAGGATGCACCACTTTTGACACCTCCCAGATCTTCAAAATTTTTCACTTCAATTTATACTCTGGTTTTTGATATTTGTTGTTTTCATCAACTCAGATCTTTGCTATACTGACGATAGCTTGATATCAAATTTTTACAAAATTAATACTGATTTATATGCTTGAACACAGATGGAACGTTAAACCCTGTGCTAAGTGGATACAATAAAATGGACAGAACGAAAGGCCACATGTGGTGTAATATCCCTCACATGACATATTCAGAATAAGCAATTTACTCAGTAGAAATCAGGTTATTTAACACATAGTCCATGGAAGGATAAGTAGAGTGATAGAAGGATGGGATTGAATTGGATGTTAATAGAAATATATTTGGAACGTTAATGAAAACTTCTACAATTGGTGATAATTAAAGCATACAGAGATGACTTAATACTAATTATGAGGGATTTAAATAAATTATTTATAAGAAATAAAGTAGCATATTTTACTAGGATAGAAATAGTAGACCTATTGTTCCTTTGTAAATATTTTGACTATTGACTAATTTGTTTATATTTCAATTATTAAATTGTTAATTACTGTTGAGGTCAATTTTAAAGGCATCTTATTTTAAGCACATTTATCACTGATTGTGTCTATAGATTATAACACAGTAAATGTTTGTTTAGATAGAACTGCTCATTCTTTTTAATTTAAGTTTTCTTTTAAATATTTATTTTAACTTTGTTTGTGTGATTCTGAGTTTGTGTCCATGAGAATGAGTGTAGGTGCCTATAGAGGCCAAAAAAGATGCGACATCCCTTAACCCAAAGTAATCAGAGGTGGTGATTCATCTGATGTGAGTGCTATGACCTGAAATTCAGTCCTATGCAAGTGCAGTACTTATTCTTATCATGGAGATTTCTTTCCTGTGTCCTATAAGTGAAGCTTTAATATGCTTGCCTCAATCATTTATTTTAAATGTTTTAAGAGCAAGCACTAAAATAGCTGTTCTCATTTTGTCAGTGCTTTGTATGGTATATAAAACATTATTAAATATATCAATTACAAATTCTGTGTGACTCATTTATATGATTTTAGACATTGCTGAAAAATCACTAAAATTTTATTTAATAAACAAACTTTGCATTTAGAAATTTTGAATAGTTTAAATTAAAATTCTTTTTATATTCTAAAGTATCACTATGTCTTTGCTGAAGCTGTATTATTTTTTCTGGATATTTTAAGATGGAGAAAACATGCTTATCAATATATACTAAGGGAATTCATTGTATGATTTGAATTGTGAATAAAGGAACACTTTTCAATGTAATTCTGTTCAATAAAAAATGCTTGGCAAAAATGTAAAAATTGAAATGCTCAAAAATTAAATCCAAATTCCAGAACAATGGAATAATTCTCTTTATTTAATAAATAGTAAGTAGCAAATTACATGTAAACACAGTATTATAAAAGAACTGTAAGTATTTGTTGTAGTAGCCTATGCATTCTCAGTGTAGAGTGTGGTTAAAAAATGCATCGATTTTCCTTTAAAAGGTTCTTAATGAGCCATTGATTCAGACAGTTGCAGAGTGGATTTCTTTGTATGTTCAGACAGTGTAACTTTAAGGATAGATTCACCGTGACTCTCTTCCCTTACTTATTTTTATCACATAAATTACATAAATTATTTCTTCAAGTTTTTAAATTAAACTAGTGTTTATTTTCTGGCAGTTAACAGAACTAAACCAATACTTTTATTGTGTTGCAATCCATGCCCATATATCTTGTTTGATTGAAAAATTTTCCAACTTTGTGTGATATGCCCTAGAGTTCATAAAATAAAATCCATGAATCAAACAAAATTCTCTGCGTTCGTTAAGGAACAGCCGTATTACCTACTATGTAGAAATTGCTCTCACCTTCAATAACACAATATATTAATAGTTTGCAACCTTCAATCGTACTATACCATTATGGTTTGCAATTATATTTAATTCATATTACTTTACTTACTTGAGGTGCTTAGTCAATAAAATATATAGTAAGATGCTTAAAAGCCTTAATATCACTATAAATGCTAATGGATAAATTTGATGGGTCTATCTGTACACATGAATATAGACTATTGATTTTGTGTGAAATCCTCAGTAGTCACTATTCTGCCATATTATTGAAAATAACATTATAATTATAATTATTTCTCATAGTTCAGCTTACAATAACTAAATTTTGTTTTACTATTATTATATTACCAAAATAACCAATCTCAGTAAATTTGTAGCAAATATTATGAATACAATAACAAAAGGTAATATCTATATTTTCTCTACATGTAAATCTATAATGCTATGTAGGCATAGTAACTATCTATATTGAAACATTAATAAACAGCTTTTGATTCAATGCTATGAAGTTATTCATCAGATATTTCTATATCTAATTAATACAGAACATATTTCTATATCTAGTGAATACAGAAATCTATATTTTTACAAGCTGTTGAAATCTTGTTTTTTTTTTCATTACTAATTTTAAAGAACTTCAAGTATGAGTACATGTAAGATTTTAGAAAACATTGGGAAGCTTTCAATCATAAAATATTAGAATTAGTGACAATGTTCATGGCATCCTTAATCTTTAGGACTTAGTTTTTATAGTTATCCACAATTATTAAGTTATAAGAACATTCGCAAAAGAGGAAGCAAAAATGGCTGAGAAGCACTTAAGGAAGTTTCAGCATCCTTTGTCATCAGGGAAATACACATCAAATCTGTTTTTAGGTTTCATCTTATACCAGTCAGAATGGCAAGATCAATAAAACAAATCACAGTTCATGTTGGGGAAAATGTGGAGTAAAGTAAACACTCATCCATTTCTAGTGGGTTGCAAATGTGTACACCCACTATGTGGCAGTTCCTTAGGAAGATGGAAATAGAACTATCGGCAGACCTAGTTATACTACTCTTGAGCATATATGCAAAGAATTATTTATCCTGGCATAGAGACATTTGCCAATATGTTTGTTGTTACTCTATTCATAATAGCCAGAAATTGAAAACAGTCTAGATGTTTGTCAGTGAATGAGTGGATGAATGGGTGCATGGATAAAGAAAATGTAGTGCACTTACACAATAGAATATTACTGAGAGGTTAAAAAATGAAATCCTAGGTAAATTAGTAGAGCTAGAAAAAAAAGACAAATATCACATGTGTTCACTGATATGAGGATGTCAACTATTTCTTTTTCAAGACAGGATTTCTCTGTATTGTTTTGGAGCCTATCCTGGAACTCACTTGATAGACCAGGCAGGCCTCAGACTCACAGAGATAATCTGGCTCTGTCTCCTGAGTGCTGGGATTAAAGATGTATGCCACTAACGCCCGACCTGAGGGTATTATTTGTTAAACCTTCAATAAGCAGGCTATAATCCACATAATCATAGAGCTTAAGTATAGAGTAGGGAACTTGGAAGGTGGTTGATATTCCTAAGAAGGGAACTAGAATAGGCAGTTATAGATGGTTAGAAAGGGATAAGGAAGAGGGGGTTAGGGAAGAAATTCATGGAAGGACAGCTATAACTGAAGTCTATTTTCAAGGTTGTATGGAAAAGTACAGCAAGGATAATCTTCTTAAAAATATACATATATGAAAGAAATCTGAGTGGAATCAGCAAACAATTGAGGAGACACAAGGGCAAATTATACCTCCTGTCGCCAAACGAAATCCCTCTTTGGGAAATGGGATAAATCTGAGTTGCTGGCTAAGGGGGTCCAATTAAAACCTCCACACAACCCACATCATTTATTTAGTTATTTAGTTTCTCTGTATTGCTTTGGAGGTTGTCCTGATCATGCTCTGTAGACCAGGCTGGCCTTGAACTTGAGGCTATTAGTTACTCTCCGTAAACTGATGACAAAGTCCTATTGCTGAAGACAACACCTACACAACTCTTTGAAAAAGGAAAAGACAAGGTGGTTCCTTGAAAAAAGCCTTTACCCCTTCTGACTAGTGTTGTTTGCCCCTAAAGGTTCTTTAATTCCACCGGAGGAGAAAGCTGACATCAATCCAGCTACAATCCCTTCAATCTAAGATGGTGATCTGTCTTTAAGATACACTGATGATGTAGCTGCACAAAGCATGTGGTAGTAACCAACCACTATCTGGTCAGGTTCAAAGTTCACACCATGAGAACTCATGCCCAGCACTGCCAAGAAACTGTGACTAAGTAGGATAGGGACGTAACTGGTAATCAAATACTTAAGTTCTGCTAAAGGAACATAGCATCAAATGACTCTTAAAAACATCCTTCTAGATTCATAGATCAGTGTCTTGCTCGTTTGTCATCAGATAGACTTTCTCGTGCAGTAGATGGTAACAAAAACTGTGAGGTACAGTGCAGAGAGTGAAAGACCTTGGAACACTCAGTTCTAAATGGGACCAAATCCCCCCTCTGGGTGCACAGGGAACCCTGGAGATGAGGAAGTAGAAGGATTTAAGAGCCAGTGGGGATGGAGGACATTGAAGAATCAAGGAGGACATTTCCAAACATAAATGGACTGACGCACAGAGACTGTGGCAGCCTGAACACAATCTGCACTGGTCTTAGTCAGATGATAGCTCAGCACTGAAAGGGGAAGTAGACACAAAAACCATCCCTAACCCTGAAGCCATTTCCACATAATAACCTCTTACAAAGGAAAAATTAGTTTTCCAAAATAGAATCCACTGCACATACAAACTACTCTTAAGAACAGAGGACATGCTCAACATTAGAAGGCCAACACAAAACAATCTCCGAGGCCATTTTGGAGGCTCCTTGTCTCATAAATGCTGTGAGCACTATTTTCATTTTCTTTTCCTTGAAAGTCTTTTCTGTATATATTATGGTTTCCAAAGTCTTTTCTGTATATATTATGGTTTCCAGTGTTGTGATTTTTATATGACTTTTGTTTGTATCTCCATGTGTGTCTCTACACCTATATGTGTTTATTGTGTCTTATTTTTTTGTTTCTTTTTCTCCTGCTAATTTGTTTATCCAATTCTGCTTTGTTCATTATTATTTTATCACTATTATTAACTTATATAATATAAAAGAGAACAAAATAATGTGGATTTGGGTGGATGAGGATTCTGGTAGGATGATGGAGGTGTTAGAAGAGGGAGTATCACAATCAGAGTATATTGTATGGAAAAACCATTTTAGAATATAAACAAAGTAGTATTGATATCTCTTTCTAATATGATGTGATTCATTTCATTAAATTTGCACATGTATTGAGCATCTATATAAATTTTCTATAATCTCTATATCTAGCATCTATCTATTGATCTATCTGTCTGTCTATGCATCTAATCTGACTATCCATCTAACTATAAATATACATATACATCACATATACACGCTCACAGGAATCTTGATCAATTTATTTTATATATTTTCAAAATATTGTTTCACTATGTAGCCCAAGACTGCTATGAACTCATGATATTTCTAGCAATGTCAGCAGACAGAAACTACTCAGGCAGATTAACGTAAGGGCTGTGAAAGCAGGAACTCTTCTCTATTACTTATTCAGAAACTGAAACCTTTCTTGATTCTGTCTAAGTCAAAATCCAGTGAGTTTTTTGGCTAGATGTTTACGTAAACTTCAGGACTACAAAATTCTTATGTGATTCCAAGAGAAATAAGGCAAATCATGAGAAACATTATGTATTCCCTTATGCTTATCTTTATGGAGTGGTGTTCAAAAAATATGTAATATTTTCTCCTGCTTCCAAAAATACATTTAAGTGTATCTGTTGAATACAGAGATAGAAAGCAACAATAACAAAAATGATTAGAGAAAATAAAAGAAAGATAAAATGGAAAGCCCAAAATCATGATGGCATTATGACAGTTTTAAGCATTTGGCCTTTGTCTATTGCATTAAGTTTATATTGACTGTTTTTGTGGTAAATTTTGCTGGTTTTATCTGGGAAGAAGCTAATTGAGATGCAATGAGAGTGCACAAAAGAATTCTATGGTATACCATTCCATCCTGCACAGGGGTCTAAAATAACAGAATTACTGTGAAATAAAGACATAGTTGTAAGAGTATATCATAAGCATGTACAGATCATACAATAAAGATGCAAAGACAGGCATTTCTCTATCTAGCTTATATGAATAGCAGGATGAATGTTTGAATTGAAGAAATGATAAAACAATGTCTAGAACATTATTTGACCACTCATGCTTTTTGTTCTTTTGTTCTCTCTCTCTTTCTCAGTGTGTGTGTGTGTGTGTGTTTGTGACTGAGAGAGACAGAGAGAGAGAGAGAGAGAGAGAGAGAGAGAGAGAGAGAGAGAGAGAGAGAGAGAGAGATAGGAGGAGGAGAAAGAGAGGAAGAGAGAAACATCATCTCACTATGTAACTCCACCTGGCCAGAATTTCTCTGCCACCTTCTTATTAGTAAGTGTATTTGACACTGGCTCGAAAGGAATAAAAAAACATTTAGCTAATAAAACATATTTTCCTCAATCTCTGCATAGAGATTTTATTTTGGTACCTATAACTCTCACAAATGCTGTCCTCATTCAAACTCATTGTGCAAGTGTATGAGTAAAAGATTATGTGAAGCTTTTCTGGAAGCTTTTTAGCAACAACTCCAAGGATTGATGCTTCCATTTTCTTTTGTCACAGGAGGAAACTTGCTTGGGAGGACAGAGGGATGCAATAACTTTGGGTGGACAGAGGAATTGTATAGACCACCACTAAATGCTTCCTATGTTATAGTGAGGAGCAGATATTACTTAACAAGAGTCAGCAAAGATTAGAAAATCTGAGAGGATGCACTTTATTCCACATTACATACGATACACAATGAATGTGAGGACTCCTAGCCTCCTTTTCCCCAACAAACCTCACTGCTTGACTCCTAGCATACTCCCCTTCACGGTTAGAGCCAGGCCACTTGTTCCTCTGAGGTGCGGTACTGTTACAAAGTTCACCCAGAACATGTAGCTTCATGAATTATAGATGTGGAGTATTACTCCTCTTAATAAGATGTGACCTCCGATAAGAGGTGACCCGGAGATGCAGAGCTCCCTTTCCTCGGCGGAGACTCTACAACACAGATCACCAAAACGGCTTTGGGTGTTCTGTACCCAACAGTCTGAAACGTTCATTTGGGGGAAGAGTGATTTGTCTTTTCTTCTTTGCTCGATATAATACTTCCTAGAATCCTTTCATTTCCGTCACATTTCAACTCTGGCTTCAAATCAGTTTCACTGCCAAGATTTCTGTAAAAAAAAACAAAAAGGACCTGTTTTAAAGGCTTAAAACCTTACCCTTGCTTCTTGTCTTTCATTCTTTAATACCTGCTTACTTTAGGAGTAAAAGCCTCCCCTAGATTTATCCAGCTAATTTTTTTTCTGTTCGTGGTAGAGTAATTTTCCTATTCACAGTATGACATTAAACACCCCCGTTTTGTAACAGCCACTCCGCTTCCCCTCGGTGCCGCCTTCACAATACTTTTTCAAATACTAAAGCTGTTTTCGGGTGTTGTATTTTACCTGCTTCATCTCTGTGATACTATTTAACTTGATGTTCTTTAATTTAATACAGATTGTGGAGCCTCTCCTAAGAGCTCTCAGCTAAGACTTCTCAACATGAGCAGTCCTATTAATTTGACCTGGAAAATTCTACGTAGAGGACTAAGCTTTACTGGGATGTATGTGGTTTATTTAATGTTACCCGGTGGGGATGCTTGTAGGAACTGCAGCTTTGAAGTGTGATTACTGAATGGGATCAAATTATGACAAGTAAAATATACCCTTTTGACTTAGGCTTTATGCTGAGCAATCAAGAAACATTAGCAGGGACTCTTTGATCTGCCGCTATATTAGTAAAATCGGGGCATGTATTTCCCTTCTATAAAGGAAGTTTCCATACATTGAAAATATTCATTTTAAAAGATGTGAATTTTTGACATTCCACCAAGAGAAGAATGGCCTTTCATCTCCAAATATGCTACCTAATAGTTTCTGTTTGCCTCTTTCTCTTTCTGTCTCTGTTTCTCCCTCTGTCTCTGTCTGTCTGTCTGTCTGTCTGTCTCTGTCTCTGTCTCTCTCTCTCCTATCAACATTTTTTAGTCATTGTTCCTCACTTTACCTCTCTGGGAGCCAAATAAATACTGCTTCACTTATCACCTTCCACAGTTTAATCCATTATTAAAGTGATTCACATTCCATAATACCTTTATTTTCAAAATGTAAATATAATTGCATAATTTCCTCCTCTTTTCACTATGCCACTCTTTCCACTCACTGCTTCTTGCTGTCTCTCAATTTCATGGCGAGTACTTCCTTAATTGATTGTAAAAATGATTACTTGCTGATGAATCTCTGACTAAACTTGTCCTTTTAGATTTTTTGCTTTGTTGTCATGAAGTGTATCATGCATGAAAGAATGCTACAATCAATTTAGTTGGCAGATTTCTATTAATTTAATGAGCAATATTTCATTAATTCATAGATAGCCAGGTATTGAAAATGAATAACAGAAAAAATATTTTAGATCTCATCAAATATTTTATGTGCTTGAAATCACACACACACACACACACACACACACACACACATCTGTGTGATCTGATGTAGCAGCTATTGGTATATTTCCTGTGACTCAAAGATTTAGAACAATAGGTTATTTTTAATATTATATTTTGTTAAAATACCTGAATTATCTTTCATTTTGAAAATAAGTACCATTACAGTGGGTATTCCCTAGTTACTTGTATCATATTTCTGCTGCAAAGTGCCTTACAGAAAATTACTTAAATGTTGAGAAAAATCTTCCCAAGTTATTAAATCCCATGGTAATGATGTAGTTAAACATTTTTGAAGACAACGATGAAAAATATATGTCCCAAGCTTTTTTATCACTGAGATCATTTCCCCAAAGTACTATTGGTTAACTAATTTGAAATTTGACTAAACACTGAATAATATGCTACACCAAATAATCTTTCACTAATGAGTTGAGCAGGATGAGCCAATTGGCCTTTTACAATTCTAATTTCTATAATTCTATGAATTCAATATGGTGTATCAAAATCCTCAAAGGTAATGCAGTGTTAAATCAATACAAATGAACTATAATGAGAATGGAGCATTTCCTATATTGAGTGTTTAAGAGAAAGACTTTCTAAGGTGATTGTAGTGAGGATATGGAAGGTTATTAAATGCAGCTAATGCCTCTTTTCCCTATGGCAAAGGTTTTAGCAGCATAAGTTTATAGACCCCTTTATTCTCCCACTCCCACATATGTCATTTTTTAATTGCTTTTCTGGATGATGCCCAGGAATTTTGAATGTTTTCAAAAAGGTTATTCAACACAGTTCTTAAAGTTAACGGTTTGTAATTTTGAGGTCAAAATTGCATGCAGGTTTTAGGCAATTCCTCATTTATAAAGCACAGTTTATAATGAATATAGAAAGACAATTTTGTTCTGTCTGCGATCATCATGTTTAGAGACTGAATCAGAAGACTTTACTTTATAATTCATATAATGTGAGCTTCATCTGGTTTGATGAATTGGTTACTTGTAAATTAAAACACATAAGAAGGAGCAATAAGTTAATAGTGGTTTAATAGCATGCATAACAACTGTTTTGTAACTATTTCCCCCCAAGTATTATGTTCTTAAACAGTACTGTAATAATTGCCAATATAGTTTTATAATATTTCAGTGTATTTTATGAGGAAGATATTACAAATTAAAAAAAAAAGATTTGCTTTAAAACTATTTTAGTAGCTGGAGAGATACTGTCCTGATTGATAGTCTTTTCTACTCTTACAAAGCACTCAAGTTCAGTTCCCAGAACCAAATTAGGGCCTCTTACAATCTCCTGAACCATAAAGAAATCATTTTTTAGGGAAACTCCCACCTTCTTTTAGTCTCCATGGACACACACACAAAGAGGCATATATAAACATAGAACAAATAAAATCTTAAATAATTTTTCTAAATTATTAATATTTTCTGGACATGGGTATCAGTGAGAAGGCCTTGGCAATCTATGGTGCCTTGGAAAGTAGATCAGTATTTATCCCTGGAGTACAAATGGACTTTGGGAGCCCATTACACATGGAAGGATGCTCTCTCAACCTGGACATATGGTGGATGGCCTGGACCCTGCCAGGGATGATAGGACAGACTCTAAAGATCCCCCATGGAAGGCCTCACCTTCCCTGAGGATCAGAGTGGAGATGGGATGGAGGTTGGGGGGTTACTGGGGTGAAGAGGAAGAGGGGAAGGTGGGGGAGAGGGAGCTGGGATTGACCAGTTAAGCTGGCTTGTTTCTAATTTAAATAAAAAACAAAGAGAAAAAAATGTATTTAAAACACAACAAAATCTTGAAAATATTTTTAATTATTAATATTTTCTAATACTCAATACAAGTGACTCATGAGAACAAAGACCATGGCTGCAATTCTGGTAATTCTGTGTGAATTTTAAAATAAAATTATTGACTATATACATAAGAACAAAATAATATAGTTTGTATATTTATGTGAACGTGAGAGTACAATTTTGCAATGAGTATCAATAAATACAAATAAAGTACTTGTAGAAAAAATCTGTCTGTGGTATAATACAAATTTAAGAATTATTGAATAACATATTAATTACATGGCTCAAAATTAGATTTCAGAATATACATTTGGTCATGAAATGATAACTGTTAATATTTGTTGATGGCCAAATAAGTGCTATTTTTGTGGTTAATTTACATCATACAAATAGCCTTCCTTATTTTTCAAGAGAAATAAATTTCTAACTTTATTTCATTGTAAAGATTCTTGTGCAAACAACATTACCCAGGAAAAAACAAGAATCACAGAACACAAAACAAATTGACAATCATAGCAATGGTTCAAATAGCTAATGACATTATTGGCAATGGATTATCATTAATTTATTTCCCATTCTTCAATTACACTAAAATACCACAAACTATGAAACTTAGTGATATTATTATACTCTTAGTTATTTATATAGAATTATTTGTAATAAAAACTTGTACTTCTTTCAATTATGTTATTTTGTACTGATACATAAACTATTAATTACTACTGAACTAAAACAATTTGAATTCCAGTGGTATTTAAATTAGATGGATCATATTAGTTTAAATATATCTCCAATATTATTAAAAGAAAACTAATTCACTACTATAAGTTTTTTAAATTTGTTGGAGATGATAAGCATATCCAAAACTAAATTTAACAAATTTCTCTTAGATATGTTTTTACTTACTTCCTCAGGAAAACATATGCTAATGATAGACTCATCATATAAAATTTTACTTTCTTCAAATTATAAATCTGCTCTTAATCCCTGTCCTGCTAAACTTCTGAGTTTTCTTTTTCTTGCCATGCTACTTGGGTACATGCCATAATTTTTAGCCACAATAAATGCATAGGCAAAGAAGAACACTTCCTGAACATAACACTAGTAGCACAGACACTGAGATTGACAATTAATAAATGGGACCTCCTGAAACTGAGATGCTTCTGTAAAGCAAAAGATACAAGACAAAATTGCAGCCCACAGAATGGGAAAAGATACTCATCAACTGCACATCTGACAGAGAGCTGATTTCCAAAGTATACAAAGAACTCAAGAAGCAGGTCACTAAAACAGCAAACAATTCAATTAAAATGTGGGATACAGAACTAAATAGAGAATTCTCAATAAAGGGATCTAAAATGGCTGAAAGACACTTAAGAAAGTGCCCAACATCCTTAGCCATCAGGGAAATGCAAATCAAAATAACGAAAAAAAAACCGAATAAACAAAAAAAAACAAGATACCATTTTACTCCTGTCAAAATGGCTAAAATCAAAAACGCCAATGACAGTTTATGCTGGAAAGGGTGTGGAAAGAAGGGAGCACCTCTCCACTGCTGGTGGGAATGCAAACTCATACAGCCATTTTGGAAATCAGTATGGAAGATCCTCTGGAAATTTGGAAAGCATTTTGTGGTCAGTAATACCTGTATTTCCTCTAGGTGTCTACTTTCTTTAACTCCAATCTGAAAGAAATTGTAAATTTTACCATAATAGATGGAGCCATTATAGGTTTGAAGGGAGATCTGGCACTACTGAGATGTCCAAATGCCTACAAGGATGACACCAACCAGCAATTTAACCAATAGTGGAGAGGATACCTTAAATGCCCTTCCCGGATAATGTGATTGACAACTTCCTTGTGTGTCATCCTAGAGCCTTCATCCAGTGGCTAAAGGAAGCAGAGACAGACACCCACCGCTAACACTGAACTGAACTCCTGGACCCCAGTTACAGAGAGGGAGGAGTGGTGAGAAAAAGGGTTAAGACTTGGTGGGTGAAACCCACAGTAACAGCTGAGCTGACCTGAACAAGGGGGAGTTCATAGATCCCAGACTGAAGACTGAGAGGACAGCATGGGACTGATCCAGATGCCTTGAATGTGGGTGTCAGTGAGGAGGCCTCAACATCCTTTTGGGCTTCGGGCAATAGGTCAACATTTAGCCCTGTCATCCAGATGAACTTTAGGAGCCCATTCCACGTGGAGGGATGCTATCTCAGCCTGGACACATGGAGAAGGGCCTAGGTCCTGCCCTGGATCATAAGACTGGACAGACATTCGAGATCCCCCATGAATGGCCTACCCTCCTTGGAGACTGGAGTGGGGATTAGACGAGGGGTTGGGGGAGGGTTGAAGGAGGACAGGAGAGGATGGAAGCTGGGATTGACATGTGAAGCAAACTTGTTTCTAATTTAAATTAAATGAAAAATAAGAGGAAAAAAGAAAAAATAAAGGTTTTAAATAATAAAATGAAAATAATAAATATAAATAATATAATATGTATATATACAGTTTACCTGTGAAAGCCTGTTTTCAGCGTTGTCCATTGTGAAGTTAGTAAAACCATTAAAAATTAACCCCTTGTGAGTATAATTTCACTAGTATTGTGCCCTTAGACAGATTGGCCTTGATATTATCATAAAGCAAAATCTATGTAGTCCACCCCAAAACTGACTCCTACATTCAACAACATGGGACATGCAATTGGCTGCAAAGTAAGTCTAGTAACTGGAGAGCCAGTCAATTAAAATCATTGGTATCCACACTCAATAGGAGAATCAGTCTCATAATTTAAGGCAGAGGTCCACTGAGTAAGATACATGAAATCAACTTCTGGTTTCTTCATATATACATGCACACTCACACACATCTGTGCATATACACATGCATGAATGTGTTCATGTGAATATGCTCATACACATGCATGTATTGACATGAACACATGCACACACACACACTCACACTCAACAATAGTTATCAACTCTTGGTTTTTAATGTTTTACTTTTCCTAGTTAGTATTATATTTTCATGTATGTGAAGTATGTTGGAAAACTTTCCAAGTCCTCAATCTCTATTTGCAGGTCTTCCAAGCAAGGAAGTCTACTTGCTAGGGTAATATGGTCCTATTTTAAGGACATAATTATCTTTATTTCTATCTAATGTGGTCGATATAAAGGGTACTTTAAAATGCACTTTATCTTTTTAATTAACCCAGCTGAAATTGTGATCATCTGCATCACATGCTACATTTAACTTATTAAAAAATAAAGACCAATGTGAAATTATGAAACCGTGAAGCCATTGTGTAGCTTTGACTTCACATGAAACGAGACTCATTTTACATTTCTAACTCTCCATATTGACTTAGAGTCACCTCATTTTGGTTCTTCAAAAATGTAAAATCAATTGAATACAATACTACCAAAGAGTGAGTGTAGAAGTTTTGTGTTTTGTTTGTTTTTGATTTTTGATTTTTTAAGCATCATAATTTCTAAGGCTATTTTGCTTCTTAAATAGCAAAGCTGTGCTTATTATGTACTAGTAATTATTAGATATTTTTAAATTGTCTTTAATTATAATTATAATGGTATTGTTCCCTTTCCTTAGCTATATTAATTGAACATAAGTTGTGTTGCATTATGACATTGATTATATGAGTATCTGTACCTTCTTTCTATTCACTCTTTATTTCCATTCTTTAACCATCTTACCATTCCAGTCAGCTTCTTTCTCTCCATAAATAATTTCATTTGTCCTTTATTAACTTTTGCTT
The DNA here is from genome assembly GCF_017639785.1 of Mesocricetus auratus. NCBI lineage: Eukaryota > Metazoa > Chordata > Mammalia > Rodentia > Cricetidae > Mesocricetus > Mesocricetus auratus. The sequence continues at coordinate 3,550,857 of NW_024429207.1, read as the reverse complement.
AAAACAAGGTCATTTATATGAAATAATTACCTGAGTACATATTAATGATGAGTGTCTTAGCACCTTCCAAGGTATGTAAAATGAAATACAAATAACCTTAAAGAAGATGAAGGATAGATTACATTATTTACAATAAGTAATACCCATATGGAATAATTTTGGGTTTAATTGGTGTTTTGGGGAAATGTAGATAGAAAAAGGTTACACAAGACCACTAGATCAAGTTGCACTGAATTGAACAATAAAACAATGCAGAGACAAGAGTGAGGATGGCTGACTTATCTCCACTTCATTTTTCCCTGATGCCTTTGCATGGATGGTACGTTCCTGACAGTTCTTATTACTGGAGGATTCATTTTTATTCTGTCAAGAATGCATTGTGATGATCAGACAAAACAGAACTCAGCACTATATATCTGTATACATTTAAAGTTTGAATGAAGTTGTGGTCTGTTTACCACTCTAGATGTCAGTGAAACTTGGGACAATGGGGCCTAACAAGGTGGCAGATTAAGGTTTCATGTAACATCCAAGTTTATTCAGAGCATTAGACAATTTATACCCTGTAGGTAAGAAAGGTCACCTGAGCACATAATCACAATCAAAGCCACCTGAGTATATAACCACATGACAAAAACCTGCTTTTTCATAAAGACATATAAACAAGTAACAAATAGTAGCGTGTACTGAACAATAGGAAGTAAGCTTATTTCTATATACTATTCCTGGGAGGGGCACAAAAACACAAGCCAATAATAATTCCAGAGGTTAAAAGACTCTTGTCTTGTTTGCTGGTAGTTTTCTCACAGGTGTCAGAAGTCTCCTCACACAGTATTGTTTTGTTTTGTCTTCTTATTATGGACTGTATTCCAACAGTCCCCCTGTTATTATTTAATAGCAGGATATCCACAGAAGTTTAGATCTGAGATATTGTTGATGAATCTCATTGTCCTTTGAAAGGTGAGTATCCTACCATCAAGCATAATATAAGATGATAACTGTAAAAGCACTGTGTGTAATACAGTGCTACCAAGAACAGAGATTTAGTTGCATTATTATATTTATCAGAAAAATCTAGAGAATAACTTTACAAGAGACCCACATGATTTGTAGTTCTGGTATTTTATAGAATGAAAGTCCATGTTCAAATTAAATTGACTATAAATGTTAGTATGATATATCCCCAAGGAATACTAAACACAGATGAATAAAGGAGGCAATTACTGTCCCATACTTCACTCATAAATACAGTCATTAGTAAAATAACTTCTCCTTTGGTGTACAGATCCTTACCTGGGTCCCAAGAGTATAAGACTTGTCTTCTGGTGATAGGGTTGATAATTCTTTTTGTGATTTAGCTGGTTTTCTCCATTTCTGGTGACTTCCACTGTCCAATACCCTCTGAAGTCATCTTTGATAGCCCAGGATGGGAGGAGCCCCAGAGGAATCCACAGTGTTTCAGTAGATCCATCTGCAATGACAGAGATGCAAATCCACTCCCAATTTTCTTCTAAAGAAGTAAAAATAGGGCTAGGAAATTCAGTGGCTTGCTTACTTCCTTCTACAGTAAAACTAAGGTGGTTAAAGTGTGCATGAGCATGGGCATATTGCTAGAAATAAGCAGAATCTGAAATAGTATTCATGTGATTATGAGTTAGCTATAATAGATGAATCAAAAGAGTGAGTTCCAACTGTTGTGTTGAGGAAAGGAAACTATTAATAGACAGACAAGTTTCTGGTTCATGAATCCCTCCTAAACCCTCAGATGAGCCATTCATAAAATAAGTATCTGCCTGTGGAACTGGAGGAGGTTAAACAATTTTTGTAATCATACATTCAGTTAGTATGAGAACATTTCATAGATTCTCCAGTTGGAAAATGATTTACTATCCTTCAACAGCAATCTCTAAATGAAATTCGTAAATCCATGGAGTTATTTAATGCTCTTAAACCCTGTTAAACAAGAAGAAAATAATGTAGCAAGGATTAAAACCATATAACTGTTGAGTTTGGATCATCTTCTGATTTACTAATTGAGCAAGAATGGTAAGGTAAGCAGTTAGTATCTTTCGTCTCTTATGGTATAGATAAATCCATTCCAATTGCTTATCCTCTTGTGCTATGATGCCCATGGGAGACAGTTTAGTGGTGGATATTGAGTAAGTTCAGAGGCAGTGAAGTGACAATAAAATATAAACGTATACTTGATTAGGGTAAAGGTGACTGTTTATTGTAGGAAGGTACTTAAAAGAGAAACTGTCAACCCAGGCTGGTCTCAGCAGCTTTCCAAGAACCAAGCAGAACCATGAAAAGTGAGAGAGAACTTCTCTCCTCAGTCCTTTATTCTTCAGCACTTACCTGTAGGCATGCCCAAAAGGCATGCACTTGTGCCTAGGCCTCTCCCTGCAATTCCCCTTTTAGACTAAAGAAAATATTTAGACTTGAAACAAAACTAAATTGTGTCGATATACAAAAATGTCTTAAACATATATAAAGCATATATGCATAGAAGATGATAAGAATATTTAGGCATCAAACACCATGAATAGAAAGAAGATCTTACAGATTATAACAAATTGTGATATGCAAATTATAAATATCTATCTGTATCCCATCCTAAGCATATCTATCCCATCTAAACCTTAAACTTATCTGAAAGAGATGCCCAAGTCTGAACACCTCCTTCCAATGCCAACCCTAAACAATTGAAAACTAACTTTTAAACAAGTGTAAATTATCCTTTAATATCAACAGTATGGAAAAGGGGCGTAGTATTCTCAAAATCACTTCCTGCTGAAGTGGGATTATGATAAACTTCATGGGATCCTGTAGGAAGAAAATGTTAGAGTAGTGAAAGTCTCTGGTGGACTAACTACAACATTTGTATCCAGTCTCTGTTTGGCGGGAGATGCTTGATTGAAGTTCTTGTGTAAGGCTCTGGCCAGAGTGTAATAAGAAGGTGCACAATATCAGTTAGCTAGTCTGGAGTTTTCTAGATCAGTGTAGTCCCAAATCGGTTTCTGGGTGGTAATTGTCAGTTCATATGTATCAAGTTGGATCAGGTGGAGTCAATGCAGTGAGGCCCATTTTCTTTCTGGATTGTTGGAGGATTGCTGTTCTCTGTGGAGAACTTAAACGTTAATGCCAACAAAGAAATTACAACTTTTATGGGTATGCATAACGGGAAAGGCAACAGTAAGGAAGATAATAAATATGAGGGAAATTAGGCTTTCAGAGAAAGATCCCAGTATTATAAACGTTTAATTTCATTTATACAGGTTTGGGTATAAATGGTAATGATCACAGTCAATCTCTTTCTAAAGGGAAAAAAGGGAATATCATATAGAAATGAATACTTTGTATTGGTATGGATTTTTATTTATTGATACAAATTTATGGTCAATTTTGCGATATGTATATTTCTTCTCATGTTTACGTATTCTGATTATACTGATGTTTTATAATGTAATGCATAATTAAATACAGATTGTATATAGTCACCTATAGTAGTCAGAATTTATAGTTAGGTTAGTTAGGTTTTCTAGATATACAGAGATGTATTTGAGATGGATAGATATTCTTCAAACCTTTCAAAGAACCAACAGAATGGCATTTAAGTGATTTAGGGTTTTTCCTGATAGTGAGACACAACTACTCTTGGCATACCAATTACATCTGAGATGAAGATGAGCATCGAAGAAACTCATTATGGAGTTTGCTTTCAACATACCAAGATTATCCATTTGGGCAAGAAACTGCTTTTTCCTTCACTACATTGACATTCAGGACCCACAGAAAAGTGACTACTGAAGTTGCAAAACAAGATGGACAGTCCTAAAGAAATTGTGCTATATGGAAGAGTCTGCCAGATATTCTGCATGGCACATAAGAGTGACTGACAAACTGCCAGTGCAGACGGACAGTTTAAAATTTCCTACTTCATGGAGAAGTCTGCCAGATACACTGTGGCCTATGGACTAAAGATGGATGCCCCAACATTTCAAAAAACATTGAGTGATTGATTGTACACGTATCAAGATGTTTCTGTCAATTCTAGTGTTTATGTATTATCCTTCTCTGGTCTTTGATAGACTTGAAGACAGATAGTTGTAGGTTTCCTTAGTTATGATAAAAGACAAGTTACATATAAGACTTTAGACTTACACAGATAGGATATATGACAGAATACTTTCTTTAAGGTTTACTAAATGTTAATGGACTAAATATTGGAACTATAGTTCTTACTTGATAACTGTTTTGTTATATATTTTACTATGTTAAAGTTAAAACCATTCTTTTTATTTAGACAAAAAGAGATGATGGACAAAGTCTTTCTGTGTATATGTTATCTTATTGGTTGTTAAATAAATCACTGTTGACCAATAGGCAAGCAAGATAGGTGGGAGTAGGAGTCTAGGAGGAGTCTGGGAAATGTAGTCAAGAGTAGGGAGTCTCCGGGAAGAGACAAATGAGGCTGGCATCCTCAGTTAAGATAAGATCTTATAACTATGGTTAATTCTTAAGACAGAACTAGTAGCCAATGAGAAGCCCCGGACATGGGCAGATACCATTCTAACTAATAGAGGCTCTGTGAGTTATTTGGGGTTGATACAGCTCTAGGACCAGGATGGCTAGAAGAGTGCTTGTTACAGTGAAGATCCACCAAAATCTCAAATGCCTCTTTTAGTCTGGATTCAAACAGTTGTATTTCTTCGTTTGTCTCTTGAGATAGTATTCAACTACTGTCCAATGTTATCTCTCTCTCTCCTTCTAGAGTTTAAAGAGGTTAGTCAGTGCATAATTAGGTATATAGTTTTGTTTTCTAAAATTGCACTGGAAATACCAGGTAAAGCTCATGAGGCTGGGGAATAATTGATAAATATATTCTAGCTTGCAAATTTAGTTTTTGCATAGTCTCTCCTAAGTCTTCATTAAAAGGAAGGGAGAATTTAAGATTAGAATGGATACTTGATGCTTCACTCCATGCTTCAGGGTCATTTTAAAGCAATGGAGGATACATATCCAAAGGAGACTCCAATGAAGGAGATGAGAGAATTGTCACTAGGATAGTAAGCTCTGCCAGTACTGATTTACTTGACTTTATATCTTGCTTGAATGGGAAAAATTTCTTTTTTTGTCTCTTTTGCCAATTTGTTTTTGGTTTTTCGAGGCAGGGTTTCTCTGTGGATTTGGAGGATATCCTGGAACTAGCTATTGTAGACCAGGCTGGTCTTGAACTCACAGAGATCTGCCTGCCTCTGCCTCCCGAGTGCTGGGATTAAAGGCGTGAGCCACCAACACCCGGCTTTCTTTTGCCAATAAGGGGTGATTTTCCAATGTTTATTCATCAGAGAATTAGCTAACTCTTCATTATGATCAATATCCTCTTTATTTTCCTTAAGTGTTTTTTTCTCTTTTTATCTATTATTGTCTCATATATTACATCTGGACTTCATTTTCCCCACCCTCCTCTCCTCCCCTTCCCCCCACACCTCCACTCTCCCCCAGATCTACCTCTCCATTTTTTTTTCAGAAAAGAGCAAGCCACCCAAGGGTAATAACCAAATACAACATAGCAAGTTACAGCATGAGTAGGCACAAACCCTGTTATCAAGGCTGAACTATATAATCCAGTAGGAGAGAATGGATCCCAAAATTGGGCAAAAGAGTCAGGGACTTGAAGTCATCAATGAGGTTACATGGTAGGGAACTCAAGAAGAATGTGAGTGACAATAATAGGGCAGACACCAGCAAATACTTTACCTATGAAGAGCTGATGTTTATTTTTTTTTAAAGAAACAAGTAGCACAAGTATCAATTTCACAACTATTAGGTTAACTGAAAGTTGTTTGTGATTATAAACTCTGGCTTTACAGCTAAACATTGAACTGAACTCCTGGAAAGCAGTGACAGAGAGGGAGGAGGGATAAGCCATGGGGTCATGACCAGTTGGATGAAACCCACAGAAACAGCTGACCTGAAAAAAGGGGAGCTCATAGATCCCAGACTGATGACTGAGAGGCCAGCATGGAACTGATCCAGACCCCCTGAATGTGAGTGTCAGTGAGGAAACCTTGGAAAGCTTTGGAGCCTTGAGTACTAGATCAATATTTATCCTTGGCACTCAAGTGGACAATGGGAGCCCATTCCAGGTGGAGGGATGCTCTTTCAGCCTGGATCCATGGGGGAGGGCCTAGGCCCTGTCCTGTATTATATGACAGACTTTGGAGATCCCCCAAGAAGGGCCTCACCCTCCCTGGAGAAAGGAGTGGGGATTGGATGGGGGTTGTGAGGATTGGCAGTGGGTGGGGCAAAGGGGAGGGAGAGGGAGCTGGGATTCACATGTGAAGCAAGGTTGTTTCTAATTTGAAAAATTTTAAAAATCTGGAAAACAGCAACACAAATTTCAGAAACCCTACAAACTCATGGAAACTGAATAATGCGCAATTCCACCATTCATTGGTCAAAGAAGAAATAAAAAATGAAATTAAAGACTTCCTAGAATTCAATGAGAATGGAGACACAACATACCCAAACTTAGGGGACACTTTGAAAGTAGTGCTATTAGGGAAGTTCATAGCACTAAGTGCCCACATGAAGAAACTGTAGAATAGTTACACTAGAGAATTAACAGCACAACTGAAAGCTCTAGAACACAAAGAAGCAAATTCACCCAGGAGGAGTAGATGCCAGGAAATAATCAAATTGAGGGTTGAAATCAATAAAGCATAAACTAGGAAAACAATACAAAGAATCAATGCAACGAAGAGTTGGCTCTTTGAGAAAATCAACAAGATAGATAAACCTTTATACAAACTTACCAAACAACAGACTGTGAACATGAAAATTAACTTTATCAGAAATGAAAAGGGAGACATAACAATGGACAGTGAGGAAATCCAGAAAATCATCAGGTCATACTTTGAAAACCTGTACACCACAAAATCTGAAAATCCTAAGAAAATGGACAATTTTCAGGATAGATATCACTTACCAAAATTAAAACAAGAACAGATGAGAAATGTAAATAGACTTATAATGCCTAAGGAAATAGAAGTAGCCATCAAAATCTCACAAGCAAAAAAAAAAAAAAAAAAAAAAGCCCAGGGCAAGATGGCCTCAGTACAGTATTCTAACAGAAATTCAAATAACAGCTTATACCAATTCTTTTCAAAGTATTCCATGCAATAGAACTAGAAGGGTCTTTGCCAAACTCTTTCTTCCAGGCTTCAATAACCTTGATACCCAAGCCACACAAAGACAAAACTAAGAAAGAGACTTTCACATCAATGTCCCCAGGATATTCTTCTGCACACTCTGGGAGAGGAAGTTATATCATAAATTCAAGCCATTGTCTGGTAAACATTCAACATATGTTAATTAGACAATTTTTTGATTTTTAAAGAAATATTCTTTAGAATATATTATATTTACAACATATATTTCCATAGTTTAAAATAATCATACTTTTTCATTCACCTTTATTAAACTTGGTGATTAATTTTATAGTATTTAAAATTTCTAATAAAGAAAATGTATGAGTTTAATGTAATAAGTATATTTGATATGGAGAAATCTTTCCAAATTTATTTCTAAGCTTTTTGAATCCATATTGTTAACAAGCAAGCTGCAAGAACTCATCAATAGAGCATCCTACAGGATTTAAATGGTCCTGTCTATCCATCCATCTAATATTTTCCCTAATGCAGTTTGCTACACATAAGGAATATTAAAATTTACAGCCAGTAAATACTAAATACTAAGATATGCTGCTGTAGCTTTTCTCGTTTGCATTCAGAGCCACTGCTTTTTCCATTATATTCATCATATTTATATTAAAATTTAACATTTTAAATTTTTATCTAGTCAAAATGCTATGATATGTATTAATGAACATATAAAAATAGTTGTATATATAATTAATTTGCTATCTGCAATCAGTGAAATTCATTGAATGAGCCACTTCGTGGCTTTGAGAAGTTCACATTTATCCCAAACCACATGATTGATGTGTGACATAATAATTTTTAGTGAGGTTCAATACTACAAGAATTTCCGTTGTGAATAACCATGATTCTCTGCTGTTCTCAGGGTAACAAGGACACAGTGATAGTTCACCAGTTTGTTATTTGGCTCTTATTTCCCACTTGGCCAAGCATGATTGATTGGGCGGGTCACTGCTGGCTCCTTTTCTGACTCATGTCTCCATAAGCAGCATATAAATGTATTCTGGGCCAACATTTCTCTTTGTGATGTGACCAGTTGCACCAGGAATATTAATGTTGTCAACTAAATGCATTGGTTAGATTATCACCAACCATAGCTTCCCTTATTTAAATTCTTGAACCCCAAGATATTCTGTATGGTTAACAAGGGGCATCTTATAGGGACCTGGGAATGCATATTTGGATTGTGACTAAATTTTTTTTCTAATCCATATTGACAGTAATTTGAGATTTTCTGTCTTTCACATATACTTATGAATAATGGTTGTACACAGCAAGTTGAATATTTATCTATGCATATTTCTCTATTTAAAGATAGCAAATACGTGATAGATAAATATATATATGATAAACAGATAGTAGATTATATATAAATAAATAATTATTAAGGAATTGCAATGTCATGACTTTCAAAGGGGGAAAGAGGCACAGAATGAGGTGAGGTGTGAATTGTGCAGAGCAAAAAGGGGTTTACAAGTGATGTAAGTGCAATACTCATGCATAAATTCTTTAAAACTTCAAATTCACATAAAAATGATTTTACCTGAGATTTTTACCAAGTGTCTTTGTCATTTAAGGATTAGTGCCACCTATCACTCTGACACATTTTGTGTAAGAATATCATTGTAGTAGATACACCATTCCTACTCTAGTCCAATCTCCTTTTAAAAGTCCATATTGTTCTGCATTATTTTATATCTCATCATCCATTCAAGACTTCCTAAGACAAACATGAATTGTAGTTAAAAACTGATATAATATGAATCAGATTAGAAATATGATTGTATTTCTGCATCTGATAGTTACATATAAAGGATTTATCATCTTAGTTTTATAATTTTTCACCTAATTCTATCACTAAAAGTTGTTCATTAACAAATTGACATAAAATATATGCTAATATAATTTATATTTGTGCTAAATTTGGTATCAGTTTCTGAATACGAATATACCTACTCATCATGGATTAAATGTATAGAATAATTATTCAAATAAACTGTTGTACACAGTGACTCAAGTGATCATTTCTCTTAAGTTTACTATAGTTTATGTTGTTAGGTACTTGACATTACATTTGCATGTTGTTAAAATTATTTCCCAAAGGTCTTGCTTTATATACTTAGCATTTACTTCTGTCAAAAAATTCATTTCAAGAGAAATGGTAAAATGGGACAAATATTTCATTTCAGGATGAATATAGAAAGTGACACTGGTTCGTCCCTGCACTCAGCCAGTGATTCAGATACCCATGAATCCAATTATTTAAGTAGCCCTGAGGAAAAGGAAGCCTTTGAATAACTTAGAGTGATTTCTTTGCCTCTGAAAACAGTCCTTTTCCCCTCGAAATACTTAAACCACTCTATGCCTTTAACCTTTAAAACCTTCTAAAGTTGAATTATCTCAGGTTCCAAGACTCTTTGATTTTATAAAATTCAGAGTAAAGATGCGTCATAGCCCAGTATAACAGAAAATTTTGGTGTTAAATATAAGGTTAAATATTGTTTTTCTTTGAGAGCTGACAGGAGCAGGGTTTTATTTTTTTCCTCTTTTTTAAATTAGAAACGAGCTTGTCTTACATGTCAATTCCAGTTTCCTCCCCTTCCCCTACTCCCTTTCCCCCCACTGACACCCTATCTCATCCACTTTCTGGTATACATGGAGGGTGAGGCCTTCCATGCGGGATCTTCAAAGACTGTCATATCTTTTGGAGCAGGGTCTAGACCCTTCCCCGTGTGTCTAGGCTGTGAGAGTGGGCTCCCAATGTTCAACCATATACTAGGGATAAATATTGATTCACTACCAGAGGCCCAATAGAGGCCTCAGGTATCCTATCTGATACCAACGTCCAAGGGGGCTCGATTGGTCCTATTATGTTTCCCAGCTATGAGTCTGGGGTCCATGAGCTCTGCCTTGTTCAGGTCAGGTATTTCTGTGGGATTCTCCAGCCTGGTCTTTACCTCATTGCTCATTAGTCCTCCCTCAGGAATTCAGCCCAGTACTGAGCTGTGGGGGTCTGCTTCAGCTTCCATCATTTACTGGATGAAGGCTCTAGGATGGTATATAAGGTAGTCATCAATCTCATCAACATTGGCTAAGAGCATTTAAGGTAGGTAGCCTTTCTGCTGTTGATTAGATTGTTAGTTGGGGGCCAACCTTGTAGATCTCTTAACATTTTTCTACTGCCAGAAACATTCTCTTTAAACATATAGTGGCTCCGTCTATTATTGTATCTCTTTTCTTTCTCTCCTCTATTCTTCCCCTGACTCAATCTCCCTGCTGCCCTCCTGTCCTCCTTTCCCCTCCTCTCCTCTGCTCTTTCTACTAACTCCCTCCCTCTCCCATCCCCACATGCTCCCATTTAGCTAAGGGGGATCATATATGTCTCTCTGAGGGTTCTCCTTGTTTCCTAGCATCTGAGGCTGTATGGATTGTAGGCTGGTAATCCTTTGCTCTGTGTTTAAAATCCATATGTGAGTGAGTACATACCATGTTTTATTTTTGCTACTGGGTTACCTCACTCAGGATGGCTTTCTCTGGTTCTGTCCATTTCCTGAGAATTTCAAGAATCCATTTTTTTCTTCCACTGAGAATCACTCCATTGTTTAAATGTACCACATTTTCTTTATCTTTTCTTCAGTAGAAGGACATTTAGGTTGCTTCCAGGTTCTGGCTATTACAAATAATGCTTCTATGAACATAGTTGAACATAGTTCATAGTTGCCTAAGAGTGGAATTGCTGGTTATTGTGGTAGACTGATTCCCATTTTCCTGAGGAATCTCCATACTGATTTCCAAAGTGACTTTAAGAGTTGGAACTACCACCACCTTTCTCTTCATCCCATCCAGCATAACTGTCATTGGTGTTTTTTTATTTTAGCTATTCTTATAGGAGCGAGATGATATCTCATAGTTGTTTTGATTTGCATTTCCCTGATGGCTAAGGATGTAGAGCACTTTCTGAAGTGTCATTCAGCCATTTTAGATTCTTCTATTGAGAATTCCCTATTTAGTTGTATACCCCACATTTTAATTGGATTATTTGGTGTTTTGGTGCCTAGCTTCTTGAGTTATTTGAATATTTCAGAGATCAGGCCTCAGTCACATGTGGTGTTGGTGAATAACTTTTCCCATTCTGTTGGCTGCAGTTTTGTCTTGTTGACTGTGTCCTTTGCCTTCTCGGTTTCAGCAGGTTCCATTTATTAATTGTCAGTCTCTGTCTATGCTACTGGTGTTATGTACAGGAAGTAGTCTTCTGTTCCAATTTGTTCAAGATACCTCCCACTTTCTCTTCTAAGAGGATCAGTGTTGCTGAATTTATGTAGAGGCCTTTGATCCATTTAGACTTAAGTTTTGTGCATGGGATAAATATGGATCTATCTTCAGTCCTCTACACATCCAGTTATGCTAGCAACATGTGTTTTAAATGTTTTCTTTTTTCCATTGTATAATTTTAGTTTCCTTGTCAAAAATGAGGGGTTCTTATTTGTGGGGGTTAATATCAGGATTTTCAATTTTATTCCATTGGTCTACCTGTCTCTTTTTGTGCCGACACCTAGCCATTTTCAATACTATAGTTCTACAATAGAGCTTGAATTCAGGGATGGTGATACCTCTGGAAGTTCCCTTCCAGTACAGGGTTGTTTTGGCCCTCCTGGGACTTTTGTTTTTCCATATAAAATTGAGTATTATTCTTTCAAAGTTGCTGATGAATTTTGCTGGGATTTTATGGGGATTGCATTCATTCTATGGATTGCTTTTGGCAAGAGTGTCATTTTTACTATGTTCATTTTACCTATCCAAGAGCAAGGACAATCTTAACATTTTCTGGTATCTTCTTTAATTTTTTTTAAGGACTCAAAGTTCTTGTTATACAGATCTTTCACTTGTTTGGTTAGCATTACCCCAAAAGGTGTAGTGTTTTAATATGTAAATTCTTCATGAAATCAGACAGTCATGAGACTATTACAGATTCCATGATGTTCAGTATAACAGTGAGTAGGGCAAATATTTTACATTCACTATATTTGACTTCTCTTCATTAAAATGTGATACAAATTTTGTCCTAAAAGTATTTATACATGATATTATGATGGATGTTAATATTTCATTCTAATTGAGATCATTCTAATCATACTGAATCCTTTTCTTTTCATAAAATCAGAGTATTATAAAATTAATGACTAAATTAATTGTTAGCATTGTAGGTATTTATACTACAGAATACCTATGTAAAGTTAGTTATTATCAATACTGGTTGTTTATATTGTTAGTATATTTCTGACGTTTGAGAATATCATAACAACAAATTATATTGAATATTAGATAATTTACCTGAGATTTTGGATAAAGCACTTCACCTACGTGTCTGCTTTTCTGTCCCATGTCACTACTTCACTCCACATATCTACTTCTGATTTTCTTTCGCCATTATATAAGTAATGTAGCAGTTAGGAAAAGGTTTGAATACATTTTCTGAACCCACTTATATGTGTTATGTTTTCTTTTGAGTTTTTCCTTCTGAATTCCATTTGCTGCATAATTTTATTTAGAAGACTGCTCATGTTCTGTATTTTGACACTATCCTATCTGTCACAGTCCCTTAAATAAGCTGTCTTGTGCATCTGTCTATTTCTAACTATCTATCTATCTATCTCTATATATCTCCATCATTTGATTATCTATCTCTATTGCTAATTTTCTCTCACGTATACATACATATATATACATACACATATATGCATACATATGTATGTACATATACATATATGACTACAAAGTGAGTCCTGGAGATCTAACAATTCATGGTTGTTGTCTTGGTAGCAAATATATTTCACTTTGTAAGTCTTCTTTCCCGCTATGAAAAAATATTTCAGGAGAACTGAAAAAAATTCCCATAGGGAAAATAAGATTTTTTGATGTTCCTTGTAGCAGCTAGTGTTAACTTGAGTAAGTGTTGGTACCTTCTGTAATAAAAGTAAAATATTTACTCTGGAATTAATAAATACTATTTGGCATTTTTTATGGTCTTTTGTTGGTTTTAATTTTTTGTTGTTGTTTCCTTTGTTAGTGTGAAGCAAGGTAGGCTCAACTCAGAAAACAGAAAGTCAACTCAGAAAACAGAAAGTCAACTCAGAAAACAGAAAGTCAACTCAGAAAACAGAAAGTCATCTCAGAAAACAGAAAGTCAACTCGGAAAACAGAAAGTCAACTCAGAAAACAGAAAGTCAACTCAGAAAATGCCTCCACCTGATTTGCTTGTTTGAGGGGGCATTTTCTTGATTAATGATAGATATGGGAGGGACCATTGCATTGTGGACAGTTCAACCTCAGAGCCAACAGATTTTAGTTGTTTAAAAAAACAACCTGAGCAAGCGATGTTGAGCAAGTCAGTAATCAGAGAAGTCTATGTTTCAACTACAGTTCTTGACTTCAGGTCCTTGCCTTGATTTTCTGTCCTGAGTTTCATACGTGATGAGAGATTATTGGGATCTGAAAATCAAAAGAACTTTTCCTTCTACAATTCAATTTTCTCATTACTTTATCATAGTAATAGATTGTGAAACAGGACAGAATTTGATAAAATGTTAATGGTCTATTTCTGTCACAGAGCAAATTTGTTTTTCAGAGTTGATGGCTGAAAAAGTCAATGAGTAGTCAGTGCGTATTCCGCTGTTGTGAGAAGACAAACAGGCCAATAGCAATGTACATAATGGAGACCTGGCTAGTGAAATTTCAGGGGAATGTTTGAAAATTCCTCAGGGATCCAATTGGGATATATCATATGATAATTTGAATCAAGAATCTAGTTTGTTATCAGCTGGACATGATGAATTCATTATGGTTAAGAAAAGACCTGTACTCCTGCAGTGAAGTATTTGATCTAGTGAGATAGTTGATGCCAGTTTGCTGACGTTGGTTAATCATCTGTGTTTAAGAAGAAACAAGCATCATTGAGGAGAAACTTTTTGTGAGTATTTATAAATAGGCTTACATGCAGAAACTGTGGCACAGTCAGCCAAGACTACATCTTAGCAGATAGTAAACTTCATAGTGTTCGAGACTCAAAAATATGGCATTGCTTTGGCATGATGAAACCTTCAGGATTTAAGGGATTGCGCATACAAATTAAATCTTGCCACTGGGGGAGACCAGGAGATGCCACTTGTAAATCTTAGTTGGAGGTGAAACCCCCATATCTAAGGTGCCATGGATTGAAGATGAGGCTTGAAACTATATGGCAGCATTTGAGTTCCTGAAGTGATCATAGAAGAAACCACTCATGAGGTTGCAGCATCATGAGGACAAAAAGCATATTGTAGATGTCAGAGTCACAGGCTAACTAATGTCAAGGACAGCACCTGGTGAGGAATAGAGGAGGCTATGGAACCATTTGTCAGGCAGAGCTAAAGAAGAGGAACTGTCAAAATCCTTTGGAGCCCAGCAGACTCTAATTGTATCCCAAATGAAGAACATTGAGCTAAAGGATTTTACTTATGTTTGTGGATGCGATTTCTCATTGATTCCATTGTTTTTGCATCCTGATTCTTTTTTTTCTTGGAATAAGATGTATGAAACACTTCTCCCCTACTTCTTTTCCACAGGAACCTAAAATTGAGAGACCTTAAAGTTCTAAGCAGAATTTTGTGTACTTTGAATGCATTGAATGTTTAAGTGTTTGAATTTCTTTTTTTAAATTTAAATTAGAAACAAGTTTGCTTTCCATGTCAATCCCAACTTCCTCTCCCTCCCGTCTTCCCCCACTCCCCAAGCCTATCCCATCATCCCCAATTTCTTAAAGACTGCGACTTTTGAAGTTGGGATAAATAAATAAAATGTTACTATTAAATAATGATCTTTTTGTGTTTCATGTTGACAAGTTAATTGTCCACTGGACACAAGGGAAGGTCAACTGTGAAGAATGGTCTTCAATTTAGAAAATATCTACATCAGATTGGCCTGTAGGCAAATTTGTGATATACTTTCTTGATTAATGATTAGTGAAAGAGGTCTAAGACCACTGTTGGTTGTATCAACCCAGGTTACCACATACTGTGTTATAAAAACTCCAAGTTGAGAAAAACAAAGAGCAAGCTATTTAGCAACTCTTAGTGGATATATTTTGATCCTTACCCCTCCGTTCCTGCCTTGAGGTACTCTCCAGTCCTGTGCTGTGTTTCTGCCCAGACTTCTTGCAATTATTGTCTATGATCAAATGTTTGAGTCAAATATATACTTTATTTCCTAAGCTGATTTTGTTTAGTGTTTACCATAGCAATACAACAGAAATGAATGCAAAAACGTCAAATAAATAATGGTGATTGAAAACATTAAAATATATAATAAGTCTATCAACTGTAAGGCATGGGAGAGCAAATTCCTGTGCCCATAAATAAGTAACTACATTGTAGATATGGGAAAACACCAGCAGGTAAACAGACTTTATTGATGCATTGTTTTAGTTCTACTGGTGAGTTTAGAAGCAAATTGTAAGGGGAAGTTTTGTGTGCCCAAATGTAGAGAAAAGTTGATATATTTTAAATTCTATAACAATGGGTGGTATTTAAAAGAGACTTTATTGAATATTTCCCATTAAAAAAATTCAGAAAAAAAGCAACTGAAGAAATTATGATGTTCAGAGTAAGGTCAAACTTACTTATGCTTTCATATAGTCTCATAATTTTCACTATTATCTGTAATCTGAACTGCAGAAGTTATAGTCCTCCACGATAATATCATAATCACTATATTCTCTTTGCTATCATTATGTTTAATGTTATTTTAACTTGTGTTCTTAGGAATGACTTGCATAGCCAATAATAATGGTTTACTCAGGAGATTGCCACATCAGGGCTTCATTACCTTTTGTTATTTCAGGTATAGGAAGTTTAAGTTTAAATTATTCAACATTGCAATCATGATTATGGCTGGAAATGGATCATGCAGCATGAATTTTGCTTAAGACAGATTGTTTGAAATTTCTGTAGAAGAATCTCTCTCTTTCTCTCTCTCTCTCTCTCTCTCTCTCTACACACACACACACACACACACACACACACACACACACACAACCTCATAAATTGTTCTCTGGTTTTATCTCTATTATCCCCTATTCGTATCCATTGAGCAAATGAAAATGAAATGTACAGATTATAGCAGAACCCCTCTGATAATTGAAAGGAACTCCCCTTGCGTATTGATTGATATTGAGGTAAAGAAATGTCAGCATTAATGCTGAGAACCATAAACATGCTTGTGCTGTTAATCTCAAGACTTTGAAGAATGTGCCACAAATAAACTTCACTTTACCTTGATTGAAACAGTTTTATCATTCATGGTTGAATGCAACCCTAACAATACTTCTTTTGAAGTACTAATTAATGTATTCATCAACTACACGTGCCTCAAACCAGGGATATTTAATTTGAAAATGCCATAAATGTTGTAACTTCAGATATTCCATTTTTCCATCTTGACCCATATAACTTAAAGTTGGGATCTGGAAGCACTGTTAGATAGACTGCCTTTCTAGATGCAGATAATTTCCTCACACCACATTTTCATGTGTTCACGAAGTCCTTCTGAGTGTATTTCTACCGAGTTACCTTTTCTTAGCCACGCCATTGCTGTTCTATAGCAGGATCTTGATATCAATTACACACATCATTGCATTTGGCTGTTGTTTCCATATAAATCAGAATATGATAAATTTTAATACATTTTTAAATATTTCATTTCTAAAATTATATCCCTGTCACTTAAAAAATGAGTATCACTCTTCTGTATGTCCTTCTATCAAGGATGAAATGTCCAGTACACTAATCTATGACATTTTTTTGTGTAAGGATTCTCATTGCTTTTATTTAACTGTGTCTTGTTTTCTTCTCCACCATGGTTTCCTTTCTTTATTCTTCAATGCATAGTTGGTATGTTAAATATTATTTCATAATAATTTGATGAACATTTCTCTCCTTGCATTCTTGTTTTTGCTTTTTATTATATATGGGCTTTGTACCATTTGACATTGTCCTGACATACTTGTATTTTTCTTTCTTCTTTTGTGTTTTTTGTCTGTGTATGTGTGAGTGTGTGCAAATGCATGAGTGTGTGTACTTTGTGTTTGTGGTTATGAGAGGGTGTACACAAATATGAGTGCACATGTATATGTGTGGTAACATGCATTTTCATGCATGTGTATATATACATATAGCAGTCAGAAGAAAGTCTTAGATGTTCTTCAGGTAACATTAAAATATTTTATACTCTCTGTCTCTGTGTCTCTGTCTCTCTTATCTTTTTTCAGTTTTTGAGGCAAAGGTTTTCACTGGCCTCATAATTGCCATGTAACCTAAACTGATGGCCAATCTAATCCCAACAATCTAATGGCCAATATCAGCTGAGATTTTAAATACCAAAAATAAATAAATGAGAGAAAAAAATAAGTCAGGTGTTGGTGGCATACACCTTTAATCCCAGCACTCAGGAGGCAGAGGCAGGCAGATCTCTGTGAATTTGAGGCCAGCCTGGTCTACAGAGCAAGTTCCAGGACAGCATCCAAAAAATACAGAGAAACTCTGTCTCAAAAAACAAGCAAAACAACAACAACATAAACCTCAGACTACATTCAATTCTTATTTGCTTAATTTTGTTTCTGTGTTGAACATTGATTCGTATGCATATGTGACAAGCTCTTTACCAACTAAGGTAACACCTTAGCTCCATTTGCTTCCTTCTTGTTTCAGTTGGTGCTGAAAACAGATAAACAGAACCATGAAGATATATGTGTTAATAGATTTAATATAAGCAAATGGTTTGTTATGTAATGGCCAGTTACACAAACTGAAATCCATAAGGAGTCTTTCAGAAGTGACAGGCTAAATCTCATGGGACTGATAAATCTATGTCAATGGCAGTATTTCTTTTTTCTTTAGAGCAGTTTAAGCTCTGTTTTTTATCTCCTTTGAAATTATGTAAACTCTCCTATCCAGGCTATCTAGGATCATTTCTATTCTTATAATTAACATACTATTGGTATCAATCACATCAGCACAGTAACTTCCTATCTAACATAGATTGTGATTTGATTAAATACTTGTTTACTATAGCTTGTTCAACTTGACCTACAAAATATTCCATTATATTTTGTTTTGACATACTTATATAAATATTGCTGTATTTTAGGGACTATTAACAGACAGCCTGAACACAAAGATAATTTAGTGAGATGCAAGCACCTGATAGATGGTGACCCTAGAATAGTTGTGGGTAGTGGCATCATGTTTCCTAGGTAAATTCACTATGAGGAAGATGGAATATATATCATTGATCTACACTTGGTTTCAGGTTAAAAGATTGAAAAACAATAGTTCATTTAGATTTATTTAGCTGGTTGGTAACAAAACTCATACTGATCTAGTCACCCTCCTTGCATATACAGATCTAAGTCAATAATTGCTTTCCTTTGCAAAGGATGTGTCACATGGCATCGTTGAGCTATTTACTCTCCAAATGTAACACAGAGAAAATTGTCTTTCAAAAGTCATTCTTTTGATATGATCCAACAGTGTCATTCAGGAAACTTACCATTTGATAAACTATCATTCTCCATAGCAAGTGAAGGACATTATGTGAATACATGAGATGGCAATTTAAAATATTACAAAAAGGAATTGTTTGAAACATTTACTTTGAGATTGAAATGGATTGGTGAGTAAGAATTACTGCTTCACATAGAGATTTCTGGAGGTACAAAAATACATAAATGTGAGAATAGATTTGTAAATTATTTTGGAATGGAAGAGTCGAATGTGGTCCAATTTTACGAATGAACAGTGTGTAAGGGTCAGAATGGAACATCAATGGTTCATGCACCCTAAACTGTTAAAAATCACTGGACTTTCAAACTTTTCTGCAAGAGGACGACCTTAAAGCTACTTCAGAGTGATCTGACAAAGAAGAGTCGGGATAACAACGAACTGACTACAGTCTTAGGAAAAAAGGAGGTAAAGGGAGGAGAGTCCTGTGGTAAGGAGGCAGAAATGACTGCTGGCACTGTGCTGCTTGCAACAAGAAAGAGTCAGCTGGAAGTATCAGGAATTTATTGCCTCCTCTTGGACACAGTGACATAGCACCAGTGAGTGTATGAGCCAGGACTGCTCAGACATCAGAGATCACAGGAGGGCATGGATGTGCCATACCAGAGGACAGATAACCAAACTGTCTTGGGCATGGAAACAAAGGCATAGGTAAAGAGGGAGCCTGATGATGAGATTTTTCTAAGGTTCCCTAATGTGAGTACACTGAGAAGAAACCATCCCTTACATGCCTCAGAAAACAGCTTCACAGGAACCAAGATGCTGAACCTGTCACATGCCACAAGCAGAAGTATTCAGAAAGAACTGTGGGAGTAAGTATGTTGGAAGGCAGAATTTACACAGAAAGTGATCCAGTTAGAAGAGTATAGAGTTGGAGATTTTTGCATCCAATGACCTATCTTGAAATTACATGTATATTTCACAGTTGACACATTACACACTACAAGAAAAAAAGGACATTAGAAACCTTAAGAAGGCTACTGAGATACCTGTGGGTTAATGATCTTGTTCACGAACCTGGCAACCAGAGTTTAATTCCCAGAACCCATATAAGAGTAGGAAGAGAGAAAAAACTGCACAAAGTAGTCTTGGGGTCCTCCACATGCACACACATGCCATGCTTTGCATGTCTCTGCCCCAAACACATCACACACACACACACACACACACACACACACACACACACACACACGAGGGGATTCAAAAGAGACATACACAAACACATGTGCACACACAATAAAAACAATAACAATGATTAAAAAATAGAGCTCTCAGAGAAAAACACAAATTACAGAGCAAAGATTTCAGACCAATAACATTCAAGCCCCTCAGTAATCATTCCATCCTCTACTGGATTTTAAGATATACTTTACTGACAAAAACTACAAACTGGAAGAATAGAAAATGAGGTACCAAACAAATTGAAGCTGAAAACAAGGTGGCTTGGCAATTCTGATATATGATAATGCTTATTTCAGATAAAACTAAGGGAACTCAGAGAAGTACCCTACATATTAATATAAGGATTCATCAGGAAGGTATAATATACTCTGAATATACCTGCATATACTGCAGGCTCCAGTTTCATAAGACAAACACAAATAGAAATAAAAAGGCTTAGGTAAGTTTTTGCACAATAATAGTGGGTGACTGCTTTGGCTCACTGTCATCATTAATTTTTTGTTCAAATTAAAAATGGAGAAAAGTCACAACTAAATTATATCATATGCTAATTGAACATAACAGATTACCACAGAATATTTTAGAAGTAGGATATGCATTATCCTCTGAATCTCATAGAAACTTCTCTAAGATACACCACACTTTAGGCTTAAATGAAAATCTCAACCTATAAAATGCTCACAAAAAGACAAACATGGTATGTACTCACTCATATATGGATTTTAAACATGGATCAGGAGAGTGTCAGTCTGCATTTCCACTGACAGAGAGTCTGGGAAACAGGAAAGAACCTAAAAGATATACATGGTACCCAAGAGAAGAGAAATGAGGCAAGATCCTCTGAACAGATGGGGAACACGGCGAGGGGTGGGGGGGAGGGAGACGTGGGAAATAGAGAGGGGGACAAATGGAAGAGAGAGTAGGACATGGAGAAACAGGAAGGTCGACTGGGGGCATAAGATAGGGGGAAGAGGGAATCATAGGTTAGAAGACAGATCAGGTACCATTGTGACATCTAGTGATCTAAACGGATGACACCAATTGGCAAGCTAAGCAATAGTGGAGGGACCACCTCGAATGCCTATTCCTGATAGTGAACTTGATGTCTATAACCATCCTGGACCCTTCATCCAGTGATTGATGGAAGCAGAGGCAAACACCCACAGTTAAATACTGAACAGAACCCAAGGAACCCAGCGACAGAGAGAGAGGAGCTAAGAGCAAATTGGCAAAGAATGGGCTGGCAAAACCAGCAGAGACAGCTGATCTGAACAGGGGAGAGCTCTGGGACCCCAGACTGACAGCTGGGAGGCCAGCATGAGACCTATCCAGACCCCCTGAATGTGAGAGTCAATGAGGAGGCCTGGGCTACCTATGGGGTCCTGAGCAGTGGATCAGTGTTTATCCCTTGAATACTAACAGACATTGTGTGTCCATAACACAAAGAGGGATGCTCTCTCTTCCTGGACTCTTAGGGAAGTGCCTGGACCCTACCCTGAATGGAATGATCCACTCTAGATATGCCCTATGTGGAAGGAATTGGCAATAGGGTGGGAGGATGGGGGGGATGGTGGAGGAGTACAGGAGGAGAGGAGGGAGAGGGAACTGGGATTGACATGTAAAACAAGTTATTTAAAATTAAAAATAAATAAATAAATTAAAAAAAATAAAATGCTAACCAACACGGTATTGACCCCTTTGCTCATCACTCTTCCATTTCTATCACTGGATTCCAGGGGGTCAGTTCATTGTTTAGCTGTGAGTATCTGTCTCTGCTTTCTTCAGTCACTGGATGACAATTCTATGATGGCATATAAGGTAGTCATCAACCTTATCATCAGGTAGGGCTATTAATGCAGTCTACCTGCTATTGCTTAGTTTACCATTTGGTGTTATCCTTGTAGATCTCTGGAAATTTCACTAGTGTCATCTCTCTCCTGAAAGCTATAATGACTCCATCTATTATGGTATCTCTCATCCTGCTCTCCTCTATTCTTACTCTGACTCAACCTTCCTGCTCCCCCATGTCTTTTTCTCCCCTCCTCTTCTTCCCCTCTCTCTTTCCTGGTTCCCTCTCCCCTCCCCCCCATGTTTCCAATCTACTCAGGAGATCTTGCCTCATTCCACTTCTCTGGGGTACAATGCATATCTCTTGGGAACCACCCTGTTTCCTAGACTCACTGGCCCCAGGATTGTAGGCTGACACTCCCCTGATCCATGTCTAAAACCCACAAAGACAGCTGACTGGACAAGGGGGAGTGCTTGAACCCCAGAATGATGGCTGAGAGGCCAACAGGGTACTGATCCAGACTCCATGAATGTAGTGGTAGTGTGGAGGCCTAGAAACCTCAGAGGCCTTGGGTAGTAGATTGGTGTACACCACTGCATACAAATGAACTTTGGTAGCCCATTCCACATGGAAGGATGCTCTCTCAACCTGGACACACAGGAAGGGCCTAGGTCCTGCCCTGGATGAAATGACAGACTCTGGAGATCCCCCCATGAAGGGTCTCAACCTCCCTGGGAAATGATGTGTGGACTGTGGTGTGGGGGTGGATTCTGGTGGAGGGACAAAGGAGAAGGGGTGGGAGAGGGAGCTGGGATTGACATTTGAAGCATGCAACTTTTTAATTTAAATAAAAACATATTAAAAAAGAAACACCAAATGCTAACCAATGTGCTTTGTCTGTCATTACATCCTAGTGGAATTCAAAAGTAAAAGTTGTATTGATAATCAGGGATTAGAAATATACACCTGTACATGACTCAGCAATTAAGATAATTTGTTATTCATGCTGAGAACCTTGATTTAGTTCCCCGCACCAACACCAGACAACTCAAAAGCACCTATAAAACCAGGTCAAGGCAGGTGTCTATATATGTGAGCTGCAGATAAACACACACAATATACATATCAAATTAAATGATACATATTTAAAATATACAGCTCAATTGTCTGTGGGTTACTGAAGAAACCCCTTAATGAAATTTAAAGATACCATATAGTAAAATTTAAATGAAATCAAACCTTCCTAGAACATTTAGAATATAGGGAGGAAGTTCTAACATGTTTTCAAAGGTATTTGATTATTTATTTCCTTATATTGAAAATAATGTTTTTCTCACATAATATATCTTGATTATGCCTTTTCTTCCTTCTATCCCTCCCAGTTTCTCTCCACCAATCCTCCAATCCAGATGTACCTCTTTCTGTTTCTCAATAGAAAGCAAAAAGCCTTTTAAGGTTTAATAACAAAATAAAATACTACAAAAACTAACATATTAGAAACACACACAAACACCCACACCAAAACAAAAACAAACAAACAAAAAAGAAAGAAAAGAGCCCAAGAAAGAGAGACCCTCTTGTTCTCACACTCAAGAATCCCATAAAAACACTAAGCTGGAAGTCATATGGTCATAATGTATAGGCAGAGGTCTTGATTCAGACCCTTGCAGGTCCTGTGTATGCTGTCTTAGTCTGTGAGTTCCTATATGCTTTTAATATACTAATTTAGAAGGGCTTGTTCTCTAGGTGTGCTTCATTCCCCCTGGCTTTTACACTCTGCCTCCTCTTCCATGAGGTTCACTGATTTGATGGAGATATCCCAAGGAGGTTTGAGGGTCCCAGGTTCTCGCACCCTCTGCACAATATAAGGTTCTGGGTGATGGTTAAACAAGACACTGTGAGTACAGCAGAATGTCACTAAGAGTCATTTTGTCACTATATTTAATGTACTTTGTTTAGACCAGTATTATTTGATTATTGCCTAGGTCCATGGATTATCTTGTCACAAGTTCATGTTCACCCAACTAGTATCAGGTATGGGTTATACAATATAAAGTGGGCTTTAAGTCAATCAGATATTGATTTGTAATTTTACAAGTTTGTTGTCCTCCCTACTTTGTAGGCAGGACAATATTATAGATCAAAGGTTTTGTGCCAAGGTTAGTGTTTACAATTTTTATATAGGCTCTTATTGAAATTAGAAATATGCTTGCTTCACATGTCAATACCAACTCTCTCATCCACCCTTGTCCCTCCAAAAACCCCCAAACAACCCCGCACCCAATCCCCACACCATTCTCCAAGGAGGGCGAGGTCCTCCATGGGGGGATCTCCAGAGTCTGTCATTTCATCTAGGGCAGGACCTAGGCCCTTCTCCATGTGTCCAGGCTGAGAGAGCATCCTTCCATGTAGACTGGGTTCCCAAAGTTCATTCACACGCCATGGTAAACAATTATCTACCCAAGACCCCAGAGATTGCGGAGGCCACCTAACTGATACTACATTCAGGGAGTCTGGATCAGTCCCCTGCTGGCCTCTCATCAATCTGTTTCCCAGACTCAGTGGCAAAGGGATGAGGCTGACACTTCCCTGATCCATGTCTGAAATCCATATATGAGTGAGTACATACCATGTTTGTCTTTTTGTGACTGGGTTACCTCACCCAGGATGGTTTCTACTAGTGACATCCATTTGGCTACAAAATTCAAGATTCCAGTGTTTTTTTTTTTTCTGCTGAGTAGTACTCCATAGTATAATGTACCTGTTTTTCCCTATCCACTCTTCAGTTGTGAGGCATCTAGGTTCCTTCCAGGATCTGGCTATTACAAATAATGCTGCTATGAACATAGTGGAACAGACAAACATCCTTGTATGAATGGGCATTTTGGGTATATGCCTAAGAGTGGAATTGCTGGATCTTGTGGTAGACTGAGACCCATTTTTCTGAGTAATCTCCATACTGATTTCCAAAGTGGCTGTATAAGTTTATACTCCCACCAGCAATGGACGAGTGTTGCCCTATCTGCAATCCTCTCCATCATAAGAGCATAAGCTGTCATTGGTGTTTTTGATTTTAGCCATTCTGACAGCAGTAAGATGATATCTCAGAGTTGTTTTGACTTGCACTTCCTTAATGGCTAAGGATGTTGAGCACTTTCTTAAGTATCTCTCAGCCATTTTAGACTCTTCTATTGAGAATTCTCTATTTAGTTCATTCCCCCATTTTTTAATTGAATCCTTTGGTGTTTTGGAGACTTGCTTCTTGAGTTCTTTGTAAATTTTGGAGATCAGCTCTCTATCAGATGTGGGGTTAGTGAATATTTTTTTCCCATTCTGTGGGCTCCCTTTTTGTCTTCCTGACTGTTTCCTTTGCCTTACAGAAGCTTCTCAGTTTCAGGAGGAGACATATTCTTACAAGTTCCATGAAAAATTGTGATGGGATTTTGATGGGGAATACATTGAGTCTGTAGGTTGCTTTTGGCAGGATTACATTTTTACTGTATTGACCCTACCTATCTAAGAGCATGGGAGATCTTTCTGTTTTCTGATATCATTTTTAATTTCTTTCTTTAATGACTCAAAGTTCTTGAGATACATGTCTTTCACTTGTTTTTGTTAGCGTTACCCCAAGATGTTTTATGCTGTGTGTGGCAATTGTAAAGCGTGATGTTTCTCTGATTTCTTTCTCATCCCTTTTGTCATCTGTATATAATATGGCTACTGATTTTCTTGAGATGATATTATATCCTGCCACTTTGCTGAAGGTGTTTATCAGCTGTAAGTGTTCACTGGTAGAGTTTTTTGAGTCACTTATGTAAACTATCATATAATATGCAAATAGTGAAAGGTTGACCTCTTCCTTTCCAATTTTTATCCTCTTGATCTCCTTTTGTTGTCTTATTGCTTGATCTCGAACTTCGAGTAAAATATAGGAGAGGTATGGGGAGGGAGGAGAAACCTTTTCTTCTTCCTGATTTCAGAGGAATTGCCTTAAGTTTCTGTCCATTTAGTTTGATGTTGGCTGTCAGTTTGCAGTATATAGCTTTTATTATGTTTAGGTATGTTCCTGTTATCCTAAATCTTGCCAAGACCCTTATAATGAATAGGTGTTGAATTTTTTAACAGGCTTTTTCAGCATCTAGTGAGATAATCATGTGATTTTTTCTCAGTTTGTTTATAGGTGGATTACATTGATGAATTTTCTTATGTTGACCCATCCCTGCATCGCTTGGATGATCATGTTGGATGATTGTTTTGATGTGTTGTTGGATCAGTTTGCCAGTATTTTATTGAGTATTTTTGCATCAAAGTTCATGGGGGATATTGGCCTGAAGTTCTTTTTCTTAGTTGTGTTGTTGTATCAATGTTATTGAAGCCTCAAAAAAAAGAGTTTGGCAAAGACCCTTCTTCTTCTATTGCATAGAATACTTTGAGGAGAGTTGGTATAAGCTGTTCTTTGAATTTCTGGTAAAATTCTGCATTGATGACATCTGGTTCTGGGAGAATTTTATTGACTGTTTCTATTTCCTTAGGTGTTATAGGTCTATTTAAATTGCTTATCTGCTCTTGATTTAATTTTGGTAAGTGATATCTTTCCAGAAAATTATCCATTTCTTTTAAATTTTCAAATTTTGTGGAGTATAGTTTTTCAAAATATGACCTGATGATTCTCTGGATTTCCTCACTGTCATTGTTATGTCTCCCTTTTCATTTCTGGTTTTGTTAATTTGCATGTTCATTCTCTGCCTTTTGGTAAGTTTGTAAAAAGGTTTGTCTATCTTGGTGATTTTCTCAAAGAACCAACTCTTTGTTACATTGATTCTTTGTATTGTTTTCCTAGATTCCTAGTTTCTACTTTATTGATTTCAACCTTCAGTTTAACTATTTCCTGGTGTCTGCTCCTCTGGGTTGAGTTTACTTCCTTTTGTTCTAGAGTTTCATTTGTGCTGTTAATTCTCTAGTCTAAATATTCTCCAGTTTCTTCATGTGGCACTTAGTGCTATGAACTTTCCTCTTTGCACTGCTTTTAAAGTGTCCCATAAGTTTGGATATGTTGTGGCTTCATTCTCATTGAATTTAATTTCTTTTTTCATTTCTTCTTTGACCCAGGAATGGTGGAATTATGCATTATTCAATTTCCATCAGTGTGCAGGGTTTCTGCGATTTGTGTTGTTATTGAATTGTAACTTTAAAGCATGGTGGTTTGATTAAGGTACATGGGGTTATTCTAATTTTTTGTACCTGTTGAGGTTTGCTATATTGCCAAGTATGTGGTCGATTTTTGAGAAGGTTCTGTGTGGTGATGAAAAGAAGGTATATTCTTTTGTGTTTGGATGCAATGTTCTAAAGAGGTCTGTTTGAACCCAATTGGGACATATCTGTCCCGACCCGCAGGACACTCTACGTGGGTTTGGTAGACTCCTAGAAGAAAGATGAGGGCCAGGGGATACAAGAATGGACGCCAAGACAGGATTCTGACCAACGCGGTAACTTTATTTCATACCAAAGGGATTTATATGGGGGAAGGGATGAGGGGAAGGAATGGGGAGTGTGCTGCAGCTACAAGGAGCCTGGAAGAGCAAAAGGTCAGTGGGATGGTTAGGTCATCCTGTGTCCCCTGGTAACCTAACTGCAGATTTTAGCTTTATCTTTCACATTCCACCTTCTATTGCTTAAGCCTTTACCCTAGTGAATAGGCAGATAAGCCACAGGTGTGTTTCTGGAATTTGGCAGGTATGAGTACATGAGGCAGCCATATCTGGTTGGTGGCCAGAGGACCCTGACATCTCCCACTTTCTGGTTAAACAGAAATTAGGTGCAACCAGAGTATAAGTTGCCTGAGAACCACATTGATGATGGAGCCTGTCTTAGGATCCATCTGAGAGGCTTCCACCTTACCCGTCCTCAGATTACTTTTCCAGCCCTCAAAGCTCATGACATAGGGGGTGAAAGCATCAGAAGGGAGCCTGTCCTTGGTCAACCATCAATAGGGGTGATTATTTTTGTGGGTTAAGGGGCCTCCCAAAGCCCCTGGCTGGGGCTACAAGCCGGGGCATGAGCAAATTATGTGCCCCAAGGGAGTTTGTCTCCTTTTTGCTATGCGGAGACTGGGAACATTAGGCGAAGGTCGCCTTCCTCCTTGCCATCACTATCCTCAGCTTTCTGATAAGAACCACTCTCTTTCATGGCCAGCCTCTTATAATGGATCTGGATAGGCCTTGTGGCAAGATTATCTACTTGTTATTTAATAAGGTCCATCAGGTGCTTAAGGGTCCATGGGACAAAGTTAATAAGCAATATAAAGCCTAGTAGAGGACCCAAGATGTTGGGCAATAAGGATAGCCAGGGAGAAATGGAAAACCAATTATAATACCAACTCCCCCATTGCTCCCTCTCTCTCTTTCTTTTTTCTAGGTTCTCTCTCACTTTTTTCATACTGTCCTTAACTCTTCCTTTCTTACTGACATAAAAGCAACACTCTTCCCTATGGGCAGCACAGAGGCCTCCTTGTTGCAGGAACAGGAGGTCCAACCCTCTCTGGTTTTGTAGGACGACCTTGGCCGTAAAGGAAGGAATTCATTGGGATGGTAATAGAGCAAGTAGGGTAAAAGTGGGATCAGAATGTAAAATTCATTATTATTATTTGTGAATGTGGCTGTAGCCAGGCAGGGGATGAGACCATGGGTACATGCCCACCAAGAGTCATTAGATGGCATAAGGAAGGCATGAATTGGATCAGACTTAATAGTCATATTGCAAAGATGTCTATATTAAGGAGGAGTATAGAGGTAGAGATGTACAGCCCAAAACCGGATACTTCTGTGAGTGAAATCTGTATGTCATCTGCAATGCCACGAGTCATTAGAATAAGAAGCAGCCCCCAGAATGGCTATCCCCTCATAGAAGGGGGCTGGGAGTGATAACATAGCCAGCAATCCTCTACAAGTTCAGGGGGGAGGTTTCGTTAAGCATAAGGAAGTTTTGATCTATGAGATTAAGCACTAAGTTTCCAGTCTGGGGGGAAGGCAGTGAGAAGAGGGGAGGGGTAGAGAGGGTGTTTGGAGGGAGTGGCATTGAAGCAGGAGGGGGTTGGAAAGGTAGTTGGGGTGGTGGCAGGGCCAGAGGAACAAGTAAGGGGTTAAGTCCAATGGTAATTAACCAGATCCTTGATACGCTTGATAGTGAAAAGGACACCTGGGTCATGTCTGCCTTTGTACAGGTAAACCTGGCCTTCCAGTTTAAGATCCTTTTATCTGGCTCCATGAAGGAGATCCCTAGTGGTTGGCACCATCCAAAGCAATCAGAAGGGGCAGTATAATTAGTATTGACCACAATAATATACCAGGAGGAGGATAGCTTCCAATGTCAGTGCCAGGGTCCAGTTGATTGGAAGATCTTTTCCCAACCCTTAACTCTGAAGTAACATCTGTCTTTGAAGCTGAGGTATGTTTCTTGCATGCAGAGGAAGGAGGGATTCTGTCTTCAAATCCATTTTGTTAGCCTGTGTATTTTTATGGGCTAGTTGAGACCATTACTATTGAGGGACATTAATGACCATTGATTGCTCATTCTTCTTTGATTTGGAATGGCTGTTGGTAGTGAAATTGTATGTATATTTCCACCACTTTTTCTTTTGCCTGTTGGTAAAGTGGGATTATCTGTTGCCTATGCTTTTCTGGTGGTAGTTAACTTCCTTGGGTTGGAGTTTTCTTTCCAGAATTTTCTGTAGGGCAGAGTTAGTGGATATGTATCATTTAAATCTGGTTTTTTTCATGAAATATCTTTTTTTCCATCTATAGTGATTGACAGCTTTGCTGGGTATAGTAGTCTGGGCTGGCATCCGTGGTCTCTTAATGTTGGTAGAATATCTATCCCGGACCTTCTAGCTTTCAGAGTTCCATGGAGAAGTCAGGTGTAATTCTGACAGGTTTGCCTTTATATGTTACTTGGCCTTTTTCTCTAGCTGCCCTTAATATACTTTCCTTATTCTGTATGTTTTGTGTCATGATTATTATGTGTCAAGGGGATTTTTTTGATCCACTCTATTTGTTTTGTAAGCTTCTTGCACCTTCATTGGCATGACTTTCTTTAGGTTGGGAAAGTTTTCTTCTATATTTCCATATTTCCTGGATATTTTGTGTTAGGGAATTTTTTTGTACATAAAATGGTCTTGGTCAACGAATCTAGTTCTCTTACTGTATCTTCAACACCTGAGATTCTCTCTTCCATCTCTTGTATTCTGTTGGTTATGCTTGCATCTGTAGTACCTGACCATTTGCCCAACTTTTCTATTTCCAGCATTCCTTCAGACTGTGTTTTTAATTGTTTCTATTTCAGACTTCAGCCCTTGCATTGTTTGAATGGTTTCTTGCAATTTTTGCTTTGACATTTCTTCCATTTCTAGCATTTCTTGGATTGTTTCGTCTTCCATCTCTTTAAAGTATTTTCTCATATCCTTTTTGAGGGCCTCTATCATTTTCATGAAGTTTTTTTTTAAATGTAATTGTCTACTGTTTTATTTGTGTTGGGATGTTCACGTCTTGCTGGTGTAGGGTCTCTGGACTCTGGTTGTATCATATTGGTTTTTCTGTTGCTCAGTATGTTTTTATATTGTCTCCTTCCCATCTGTTCTTCATGTGGGTCCCAGAAGTTGCCTCTTCCTCTCCTGGTGGATGTGGGACCAGGGTTCCCTTCTAGCGGGTGTAGGCAAATCCAATGCTTTGGTAGCCCTCCAGTTCTTGGTCTCATGAGTGAAGACATGGACTAGGATGCTGGAATGCACAGAAGTGTGGCCTGGAGACAGGCCCTGATAGACTAGGATGCTGGAGTATATTGGCTCCCACCACTGGGATGGAAGTCACAATGGTAGACACCAAGCACAGGCAGCTGGCCTAGTACCGGGGTGGAGCAGGAGACTAGGATGCTTTGATTGGTGTTTACATTTTTTTCTAAAAGCATATAGCATACCTTCCTGTGTCAAAGACATTAAAATATAGGAATAAAAGCTCCACGTAGATATCTGTTCAACTTCTCCAAGTTCCATAAAATGTGTAGGTATTGCCTTCAGAAATAAGGACTTGTCAGCTTGTGGAGAGAAAACTAATGTTGGCAACAGCCTGACTTGCTTGAGAATTCCCATAGGGACCCTTTTGGACAATAACTCTATTAGAAGTAACCCAATTCTAGTACCGGGTATTCCACTTGGTGACAAGAAATAATCAGTCAGTGCTTTGTTCCCCCATTATTTGGAAATTTCATTTAGATAAACTGTGTGTGTGTGTGTGTGTGTGTGTGTGTGTGTGTGTGTTTAGTTAGGATCTACTCTATCAGGTTTCCATACTACCTCTCAAAAGGTCCTTAATTTTTTTCTGTCTTTCCCTGTATTTCCTGCCTCATCTCCCTCACATGATCCTCCTATTCCAACATTTCTATCCAGGCATAACTGTCTATGATATTTCCATTTTCTTATGTGATTTAGGAATTTTCTAACTCGGGACAATTTTTTTGTATCTCTATCCATTTATCTCTGAATTTCATGATTTTATTTTTTTTGACTGAGTAATACTCCATTGTGTAAATGTGGCATTTTCTTTATACATTTTTCTGTTGAGAGATATCCAGGTTGTTTACAATATTTGGGTTTTATGATATAATACTAATTAACAAGTATGAACTGATATCTCTGTGGTAGGATGAAACATCCTTTGAGAATATACCCAGAGTGGTATAGCTGTATCTTGAGGTAGATGCAATTTTCTTGAGGAATTCCCATAATGATTTTTATAGTGGTTGTAAAGTTTGCACTCTCACCAGGACTGGATCAGTGTTCCACATCTCACCAGCATGAGTTGTCACTTGGTTTATTGATGTTAGCCATTTTGACAGATATAAGTTGAAATCTCAAAGCAGTTTTGATTTCTATTTTATTGATGGCTAAGGATGTTGATCATTTCTTTAAGTGTTTCTTATGCCTTTGAGTTTCTTCTTTTTAGAATTCTTTCTTTTATTATGTTCTCCATTTTTAATTGGGTTATTTGTTTTCTTGGTGTCTAGAAATGTAAGTTCTTTATGTCTTTTGGATCTTTTCCCTCTATAGGATGTACAGTTAGTAAAATTATTTTCCCTTTCTGTAGGCTGTGGATCTGTCTGAATCACAATATGCTTTGTCAAACAAAAGCTTCCAAGATTCATGAGACAAACATTTCTTAATAACTTATATTAGTGTCTGTTCTAATGGTGTTCTGTTCAGAAATTATTTGAGGTCTTATACTAACAATCAGGCTGAATAAAAAAAATTAAGATAACCATATTTCATGATCTAAACTGTTAGTAAAGTATAAGTGAGGAATTGAACTACCATTTACCATAGCCAAAAGGTCTTGATCAAGAAATAATATGCCACAGTTGATCTTAGTAATAAACAGGTGAAGAATGTTAGCAGTGAACAATATTAACTGCTCATGGGAGAGTAACTTACTGTGGCCTTTGTATAAATCAATATGGAGGTTAACAAAACATTTTCTTAGTCAGATGTTCTCAACCTGTGGGTCATGACCCCTTTGAAGGATCATATATCAGACATCCTGTTTATCAGATATTTATATTATGATTCATAACAGTAGCAAAATTTCAGTTATGAAGTAGCAAGAAGTAATTTTATAGTTGGTTGTTCTACAACAGAAAGAACTGAATGAAGGGTCACAACATTAGGAATTTTGATAACCAATGTTTTAAATATCAGCATTATACAAGTCAGCCTAAGTTCTCTATATTTTATTTTGATTTTTGCTTTCTACATCAATAAAGAATTAGCTGAAAAAAAAGAAAATGAGAAAAATAATGGATTCATAATAGTTTGCAAAAACTCAGTAAATAAAATGACTAGTGATAACTGATATAAGTAAAAGAGAGATTTCTGAAATGAAAGCTTTAAGGCAATGATGAAAGAAATTGGAGAAGATAGTATAGAAAGACACTTCTAATTCTCATGAATTTGCAGATTTTATATGTGAAAGTGTTTATACTACCAAAAGCAGTCTCCACTGGAACCTCAATGTCACCCTTTGTACAACAATTATTTAAAAGAGAAAGTCCCAAAATTCACCAGGAAGCACAAGAGATCCCCCAAAAAGGCAAGGCAATTTTAGCAAAAATACTAAAGACATTGACAAAATCCAACATCCCTTCATAATGAAGGTCTTGGAGAGATCTGGGATAACAGGAACATACCTAAACATAATAAAAGCTATATACAGCAAAACAACAGCCAACATCATACTAAATGGACAGAAACTCAAGGCAATTCCTCTTAAATCAGGAAGAAGACAATGCTGTCCCCTCTCCCCATAGCTCATCAATCACACAATGGAAGAAATCAAAAAGAGATTAAGGGGATATAAATTGGAAAGGAAGAGGTCAAACTTTCACTATTTGCAGATGATATGATAGTTTACATAACTGACCAAAAACTCTACCAGGGAACACTTACAGCTGATAAACACCTTCAGCAAAGTGGCAGGATAAAGATCACCTCAAGAAATTCAGTAGCCCTAATATACATATGACATAATGGCTGAGAAAGAAATCAGAGAAACATCACTGTAGAGAGAAACCTTTTCCTAGCCAGTTGCTTGGTTTTCCCCCGCCACCAGCTGCCTGGGTTCTGCCACATTGTAGTCCTTAAATAACACACAAGATATTGTATTAATTATGAAGCTGTTGGCCTTATTGTATTTCTCTTACCGGAGAAGTTTCCGGGCTTCTTATCCCTATGGCAGTTACATCTTGACTTCCTGTGTTTCTCCTACCCAAAGTCCTACTCGACTCTTATTCCCACCTATCTTGCTTCCTTATTGGGCAACAGTGCTTTACAATTGCCACAAACAACATAAAATACCTTGGGGTAACACTAACCAAACAAGTGAAAGACATATATCACAAGAACTTTGAGTCATTAAAGAAAGAAATTAAAGAAGACACCAGAAAATGGAAAACTCTCCCATGCTCTTGTATTGGTAGAATCAATGCAGTAAAAATGTAATCCTGCCAATACAATCTACAGACTCAATGCATTCCCCATCAAAATCCCAGCACAATTCTTCACAGACCTTGAAAGAACAATTCTCAACTTTATATGAAAAACCAAAACACTCATCATAGCCAAAACAGCCTTGTTCAACATTGCATTGTCCGGAGGCATCACCATCCCTGACTTCAAGCAATATTATAGAGCTACGGTCCTGAAAATAGCTTGGTATTGGCACAAAAATAGAAAGGTAGACCAATGGAATTGAATTGAACACCCTGATATCAATCCACACACCTAAGAACACCTGAATTTTGACAAAGAAACTAAAATCACACAATGGAAGAAAGAAAGCATCTTCAATAAATGGTGCTGGCATAACTTGATATTGGCATGTAGAAGACTGCAGATAGATCCATGTCTAAGGCCAAGCACAAAACCTAACTCCAAATGGATCAAAGACCTCAACATAAATGCAGCCACACTGTACCTCATAGAAGAGAAAGTGGGAGGTACCCTTGAATCAATTAGTACAAGAGACCACTTCCTGGGACCTCCTGAAACTGAGAAACTTCTGTAAGGCAAAGGACATAGTCCACAAGACAAAAAGGCAGCCCACAGAATGGGAAAAACTATTCACAAAACCCACGTCTGACAGAGGGCTGGTCTCCAAAATTTACAATGAACTCAAGAAGCAAGTCTCCAAAACAGAGAACTCTCAATGGAGGAAAGACTTAAGAAAGTACTCAACATCCTTAGTAGTTTGGGAAATGCAAATCAAAACAACTCTGAGATATCATCTTACCCCTGTCAGAATGGCTAAAATCAAAAACACCAATGACAGCTTATGATGGAGAGGATGTGGAGAAAAGGGAACACTGCTCTATTGTTGGTGGGAGTGCAAACTTATACAGCCACTTTGGAAATCAGTATGGAGATTCCTCAGGAAAATGGGACTCAGCCTACCACAAGACCCAATAATTCCACTCTTAGGCATATATGCAAAATATGCCGTTCATACAAGGATGTCTGTTTCACAATGTTCATAGCAGCATTATTTGTATTAGCCAGATCCTGGAAGCAAACTAGATGCCCCCCCAACTGAATAGTGGATAGAGAAAACATGGGACATTTACACAATGGATTCCTACTCAGTGGAAAAAAACATTGGAATTTTGAAATTTCCAGGCAAATGGATGACACTAGAAGAAAGCATCCTGAATGAGGTAACCCAGTCATAAAACGGCAAACATGAAATGTACTCACTCATATATGGATTTTAGACTTGGATCGGTGGAGTGCCACCCTACAATCCCATTGCCAGTGTGTCTGGGAACCAGGGAGGTTCCCAAGAGAGATATGCATGATCCCCAGAGAAGGGGAATGAAGCAAGATCTTATGATCAGATTGGGAGCATGGGGGAGGGGCAAGGGAAGAGAAAAAAGAGATGGGGAGAAGAGTAGAGGAGAGGAAGATATGGGGAGCAGTAAGATTGAGTCAGGGGAATAATGGAGGAGACCAGAATGAGAGATACTATAATAGAGGGAGTCATTATAGGTTTTAGGAGAGAGCTAACTAACACTAGTGGGATTTCCAGAGATCTACAAGGATAATACCAACTGGCAAACTAAGCAATAGTGAAGAGACTACCTTAATTGTCCCTCCCTGATAATGAGATTGACAACTACCTTATATGTCATCCTAGAACCTTCATACAGTAACTGATGGAAGCAGAGGCAGACACCCACAGCTAAACATTGAACTCTACTCAGGTAACACAGTGACAGACAGGGAGTGGTGATGAGCCAAGGAGTCAAGACCATGCTGGTGAAACCCACAGAGATAGCAGATCTGACAAAGGAGAGCTCTTGGACCCTAGACTGGTGGCTGAGATGCCATCATGGAACTAATCCAGACCCCCCTGAATGGGATATCAATGAAGAAGCCTCGCAATCTTGCAGCCTTTGGTAGTAGATCAGTGTTTACCATGGTGTACGAATGAACTTTGGGAGCCCATTCCACATGGAGGGAACCTCTCCTAGACACATGGGTGAGGGCCTTGCCCTGTCCCACATGAAATGACAGACTCTGCAGATCCCCCATGGAGGGCCTCATCCTCCCTGGAGAATGGTATGGGGTTTGGCTCGGGGCTTGGGGAGGCTGGTAGAGGGACAAGGGAGGAGGGGTGGGAAAGGTAGCTGGAATTGACATATGAAGCAAGCATGTTTCTAATTTAAATAAAGATATATTGAGAAAAGTAAATAAAATATATTAAAAACTACCCTTTCACCACAGATTATACTACAGAATTATAATGAAGATAGCATCATAGTTCTGTCATAAACCCAGACATGAAGACCAATGGAATCAAAATTAAATGCACAAACTACACCAATGTACAATTTGACAAAATAGTACATTGCATAAAAAGCATACCACCCCACCAATGGTTTTGAGGAAGTGAATATTCACATGTAAATATTCAAGTTTGCTACATATGTCCCATGGAACCCAAAACTCAATTCAAAATGGATCAAAGACCTTAACGAAAGATCTGGAAATTTGCAGTTGCTAGACGTATACCCAATTAAAACATTTAGGCATAGCAGGATCTTCTTCTAAAGTACACCAGAGGTTCAGGAAATAAACTTCAAATTGACAACTGGGATTACAACAAAATTAAACAACTCCTTCATATCAAAGCAAACCATCACCAGAGTGAAAAGTCAAGCCCATGGGAGGACAAGAGGAATTTGTGTACTGTGCATCACCCAGAGGACTAATGGAGAATATAAACAGAATTGGAAGAAATATACACGCATGCAATCTTTGCAATAGATGGGATAATTATCAAATAGATTTAAGAAACTCAAATAGCTAATAAATTTTTCATGAAGAGTTCAACATCATTAGTCATGAGGAAAATGCAAATTAAACTGAACTGAAATTCTATCATCTCTCCCTTAGAACTACTGTCAACAAAAAAACAAAAGGGACAAATGTTGGCAAGGATATGGGGGAAAGGACACTTATTCACGGGGAATGGGTATGCAAACCCGTGCAGTCATTGTGAAAGAATTAGAGAGGTTTCACTAAGAACTAAGGCTAGAAATACCAAATCACCCAGTGGTACTGGTTCCAGGTGAACTGAGAACTGTAAGTACAGATTTGTATTTATCACTGCATTATTGCTTACATTTACAACAGGTAGAAGCATGTGGAAAGGGTAGCAAATATACACAAGTAGAATATTACTCAACCTAAAGATAAATTATGAAATTTGCAGGAACATGGATGAGAGTAGAAACCTTTTCTAAGAAAATTAAGGTAGACTCAGAAACACATGTACTCGCGCGCGCGCGCGCGCACACACACACACACACACACACACACACACACACACACACACACGGGAGTTTTTATATGGGGACTTTTGCCTTATCTTGCTATGTCTTGTTTGGTACTATTGTCTCTCATATCACAGAGGCCTGAACTTTTCTGAAGAGGATATAGGGGGGGGAATGGTTATAGCAGAGAGGAGAGGTGGGAGGAGTTCTTGGAGGAGTAGAGGGATGGCAAACTGGTCAGGATGTGCTGTATGAGAGAAGAATCTATTTTCAATAGAAAATAACAATGTCACACTGTACCTCATCTGAATGTCATGTGTGCTTATTTAAGTGTGCATGTGGATATGTGTGTGCCCAATATTTTTGTGTTTTTCTTGAAACAAGAGTAGAAATCATGTGGCAAAGAACAGGTCTTAAATGAAGGAAAGGGATTGTGGGTAGGGTGGAATACTAATTGCTAGAAATCAGAGGGTGAACACTGAGAAGGAAAGGGGCCATCAAAAGGGGAATCAGAAGATAAAGTCAGAGAAGTTCCAAGACAAAGAACAGTGAAATATAACAATGCCACAGGGGGCACAATTCATTTTTATACTATCTCAAGATATACTATAAAAATAAATTTTTTCCTTTTTTTTTTTTTAGAATTTTTGAGTCAGGGTTTCTCTGTGTAGCTTTGTAGACCAGGCTGGTCTTGAACTCACAGAGATCCACCTGTCTGCCTCCCAAGAGCTGGGATTAAAGGCATGCACCACCAACACTTGGTGGTCAGGTGACTGGGAGCCAGCAGGGCTCTCCTTACCGGTGGACTGAGGAGGGTGCAGAGCTAGTCCCTTGTCTTCTGTTCGACATGGAATCTTCTGATATTCAGGTGAAGGAACTGGAGTAGCGTGATTCAGGCCAGGCTTTTGAGCTGATTCTCAGCCCTCGCTCAAAAGAATGTGTCCCCAGTTTTCTGCTTTCCCACCCAAAGAAGAATGACCTCTTCCTGGAGGAAACCCAGAAGAAATTAGAAGCTGCAGAAGAAAGACACAAGACTCTTGAGGAAGAAGTCCTGAAGCAGCTGGCTGAGAATCGGGAGCATGAGCAGAAAGTGCTTCAGAAAGCCATTGAGGAGAACAACAACTTCAGCAAAATGCCCGAGGAGAAGCTGACCCACAAGGTGGAAGCTAACAAAGAGA
The DNA here is from genome assembly GCF_017639785.1 of Mesocricetus auratus. Classification (NCBI taxonomy): domain Eukaryota; kingdom Metazoa; phylum Chordata; class Mammalia; order Rodentia; family Cricetidae; genus Mesocricetus; species Mesocricetus auratus. The sequence continues at coordinate 3,512,519 of NW_024429207.1, read as the reverse complement.
ATCCGGAGGCGCAAATGGCTGCCAAGCTGGAGCGTTTGCCAGAGAAGGAAAAGCACGTCGGAGAACAAAGAATCCAAAGATCCTGCGCATGAAACCGAGGAGACTGACTAATTTGTTCTGAGAACTGACTTTCTCCTCGACCCCTTCCTAAATATCCGAAGACTGTACTGGCCAGTGTCATTTTACTTTTTCCCTCCTGACAAATATTCTAGAAGCTGATGTAGGACCGTATAGGTAGATCCAGACCTGAAATGTTTTAGTGGTTCAAGGGGAGAAACTGAAATTGTTTTACTCTTTTGTAAAGTGTTGGTCTTTCTAACTTCGCTATTTTTCTCATTGCATCTACTCCACTTCAGCACACTCGGTGTACTGGGTTAATGGCTAGTACTGTACTGACTCTGTGGAAGACTTTTGGGAAGAGTATGTAGTGGCCTCTTCCAACCTGTTAGATGCTGAATATCTGTTCACTTTGCTATCCCAATCCTGTCCCAATCTTATCAGATGCTATTGTACTTGAATGGTTAATATACTGCACAGTGCTTTTGTGGCAGTGAAAAAAAATTTTTTTCCTAGTGACATTGAATAACTATTTATATAATTTCAACAGAGAATTGAATTAGTCATCATGTGTGAAGCCCAGTAGCTTCAGTTTAAATCACTGCTTTAAGAAATGGTATTTAATAAGGAAAGTGTTATTTATAAACAGAGGTGTTGTTTATTTCTTAAGTGTACAAAGATGATTCTGGGTATATTCTATAGGTAAACAGTAGTTGACAAATAATATCAATTATACTGTGGCATTGTGAAATAAAAAAAAATATACTACCTTTAATGCCATCCTAGAGTCTTCATCCAGTAGCTGTTGCAGGCAGAAACAGATATATAGCTAAGCAGTGAGCTCACCTGGAATCCTGTTGTAGATAGGGAGGAGTGATGAGCAAAGGGTCAAGACAGTGTTAGTGAAACCCAACGAAACAGGTGACCTGACCAAGTGGGAGCTCATGGACCCCAGTCTGACAGCTTGGGAACCAGCATATCACTGAACCAGGCCCCCTGAACATGGGTGTCAGTTAGGAGGCCTGAGCAGTCTATGGTGCTTCTGGCAGTGGAACCAGTATTTATCCCTAGTGCATGAATGGACTTTAGGAGCCCATTCCTTGTGGAGGGATAATCTCTCAGTCTAGATACATGGTGAAGGGCCTTGCCCCTGCCCCTAATGATGTGACAGACTTTGACGGTCCCCGATGGAAGAACTCACTCTCCCTGGGGAGTGGATGGGGTTGGGAGGGGGGATTGGTGGGGGACATGGGAGGATCAGAGGGAGAGTGAACTGTGATTTGTATGAAAAACAGGATTGTTTCTAATTTAAACGAATGTTTTAAAAAAGTTATATTGATACTTCCATTTTTCAGATTTGAACATTTTTTTGAGAAATATACCACAAGTTAAAGATGTAAGATATATAATATAGGAAATGAAGAAATGACATGAGAGTTGTTTATATGCTGCTAAATTTAAATCTTTGCATCAAATTGCACAGGTAAATAACACCTGCACATATTGGCCCAAGTTCAGTAGAGTTCTGAGTTGAAACATTGATTGAACCTATTTGTATACAGATCATCATAAAATTCATGAATAGAGTGGATAGTCGAAGCTAACAAAATGAGTAGATGGAAAAATAAAGATAAAAGTAACACACAAGAAAAATGACAGAGGAAATAGCATAACAACATGGGTGTAACATTTAAAAAGCAGGAAGTCAAATACATATACATATGAGTGTATCAACCCACATGCTAGGACAAGCCCCATGCTCAGGAGTAACTGAACAACTCTAAAGGGACTGACTCTGTTTTCAGTGTGCTTTGCTTTAGTATTTTTGTTGTTGTGGTTGTCACTTTTTAAATATTTTTAAGTGAAGGAAAGAACATAAGTTTGGGTAAGAAGGGAGGTAGAAAGTTCTGAAAGAAGTTTAGGGAGGCGTACAATAGAATAAAGCATACATATTAAAGTGAACAGTGAAAAACAGAAGAACTGTTGAGTCATAAGTTAAATATTCAATAAATTTGACATCTCATAGGTGACATTAATGCGACCTCAAAGAAGTGTATTTATGTTCATACACATGCATGAAGATGTGTGTGCAAGTGTGTAGAAATAATTCTGAAATAACATTTGGATCTGCTTTATTAATTTATTAACTGCTCATAATTTTAAGCCCTCACTGTTTCCCTAGCAATATAACCATTAGCCCATCCTCATCCTACCTTAGTTAGTTTTTTTTTCCTGTGGCAAAGAATATGACCAAAAACAACTGAAAAAAAAAAAGATGTATTTTAGCTTACAGCTCAAGGTCCTTCCCTGAGTGACATCAAGCCAGGAACTTAAGCCAGGAACTTAAGGCAGTACTGCTGAGGAACACTGCTTTCTGGCTTGCTCTGCATCCTCCTCTGAGCCTGCTTTTTAATGCAACCCAGAGCCAACTGTTCAGGGATGGTGATGCTCAAAACGGACAAGAACTTGCCATGTTTATTGTTAACCAGGAAAATGGCCTACAGACTTGCCTACAGGCAAATGTGCTGGGGGCATTTTCTCACCTGAGATTTTCTCTTCCCAGATGATCCTAGTTGTGTCAAATGGACACCACAGAAAAGAAAACAAACACTCAAACAGGAAGCGAAACAGTACAGTCCTCGACAGGGTTATCCCAATTAAATCCTTCCATATTGAAATACTACAGATGGCAAAAGCTCAATGATGGGTACTTTTTGTTTGACTATTGGTGCTACAATCAGAACTCAGTCTTTGCTTGTAGGCTATAATGGAATCATAATGGAAATCCCTACACAGCTTGCATTATTTTGATAGGAGCATTCATATAAGAAAGGAATGGGGAAGCTGCAGAAATGGTTCGGGGTGTAAGAAGTCTTGTTACTTTTATTGGGAGGGGGTCTCCATTATTGTTCTCCATCACAAATGTGTGGTGGTTTACAATGGTCTTTAACTCAGGCTCCAGTTAATCCAATTCCATTTTCTGGAGGATTCAGGAACCTTTACTCACATCTACACACACACACACACACACACACACACACACACACACAAATAAAAAATAAATATTTAAAAACAGACTGATGATTTAGAAAACTAAGATTTCATTATTAGGAGGTAAATTTTACAATAAGTAAGTATGTATGTAAGAAGAGTGTTAAATAAAAACTTAACCAAAAAGGAGTATTCATTATATGCATATATCTTACACCATTCCCTTATTTTATCCAGTCAGTTAAAATTAAAATAAAAAAAATCAAGAAAAGTAATGATCAGAACAAATTAAAGAGTTAGACTTTTAGGTCACATTTTTAAAATCGAGACTATAACAGGTTTGTTTGAAATAATGTGACTAGAATGAATATTCAGAATCAATAAACCCAATTCAATATGGTACAATGTTTCCATTTATTTACAAGATTGGAAATGAAGCTATTATCAGCAAGCAATAGGCAGTTAATGCTATCTCGCAGTCCAGTTATTTAGTTTTGGAAATTGCTGGCTTCTATTTGGTATATTCTTAATTTTGCCTATTCAGGTAAATAAGAGTTAATAGCCAGAGTGTGAATTGCCACAGCAGATAATTAGTGTAATCTGTTATGTATGAAAGCTAAGCTGGCAGAACTCTGTTTTTAATAACGCCCATGGTGTCAAATCACCAATTTCTCTTTGTGGCTGCTAAATGCACAGATGGGCAAGGACTCAGTCCTGATTTGTAATTTATTTGTTTTTCCAAAAGAACCTACTGAGGTTATTCTTTTATTTCAATATTCAGAATAACAATAAAATCTACTGACTGAACTATTTCATTTCAATATAACTTCTCTTATTTGTCATTATACCCAACATTTAATGCACCAATTTTCTATATTTTTCTCCTCCCATTTATATATCTGTTTTACATTCTGGTTGTGGTATGTAAACAACAGATAAAACAAGGCTATGCCAAATAATGTCTTTGAAAAACAAAATATGCATATACTTATTCTGATATACCAAGCACACCTAGCTTCTTGTGCATGCTTATTATTACATATACAATTGATACCTAAAATAATGTAAATATAAATTTGTATATTGTCTATTTACAAATTTATTAATGAAATCTTTTCATGACATGTAGAGGCTAAACCGCTCCTTGTTCCTTAAACAACAGAAAATATATGATAAGTGTTGTCTTCCTGGAAAAAAGTCTACCAAGGAGTTTACTGGTCATACGAATTAAACTTTTATTTTGTAAAGTATGTTAGTGAAACTCTCACCAAAAGGAAAGCTAGGAAACTTCCCAGATAAAATTAGGCTTACCATGACTTTGATGTTATCTGTTTGTACACATGAGATATTTGTATGGAATATATAAAAGGAAATAAACCTGCTAATTTTTATACTAAAAATTATGATTCATCTACATTAAGAATGGGCTTTTTTCTGAATGCTCTTTTTCATGTTTGTGAATATTCTGGTATATATTTACATAAAACATTAATTTTTCATATTGATAGTTTTGATAAAGTATATTACACATTACTTATTTTTGTTATGACTTATTTAATAATATAGTACATTAGACCAAAAAATGTAATATAGGCTGGGTGGTTATGGCACACGCCTTTATTCCCAGAATTCAGGAGGCAGAGATAGGAAGATTTCTGTGAGTTCATGGCCAGCCTGGTCTACAAAGTGACTTCCAGGACAACCAGGACTGTTACACTGAAAAACCCTTTCTTGAAAAACAAAAAACAAAATTAATATGGAAATATTTAATTTAGACTACTGTATTGTCTCTCTCATATCAGCAAAATATACTATTCTATTATTTCAAATACAACTTGGCAAAACTTACATATTATAGGTATTATTAGTGCTTTCCTCTAATATAAAATATTTGTAACTAAGACTGTATTTTCTGGTTGCCATTTTCGTTGTTGATGGTGTTATGCCCTTGTTGATAAATATGTTGAATATTATAGAGATAAAATGAGTTGCAATAAGGCAGAATTCAGAAAGGGGAAAAGAAATATGAGCAAGTGGAAAGGAAGAGTGAGTAAGAAAAGAAGGAATGAAGAAATTCAGTGGATAAATAACTGAAAAGGAAAACCAAACCTACAAAAAATAAGAGGAAAGAAAGACACAGAACACAGATGTACTAACCTGAACTAGTGTTATGATTCAGAGAACACTCATAGCAAACATTGAAGAAACACTGTTCAAACTACTGTGTACCTGAAATTTGTAAGAAAAGTGGCTCCATGGGCCTGTGAACAAGCTAGAGTGTGAGCCAGGAACCACCATCCCTTCTGTGGTTCTAGCTTCAGATTTTTGCATGCATCCATACTATGATGCCCCTTTGTGATGGATCGTGATCTGAAAAATGAAATAAATACTTTACCCCTCAGGTTGCTTTTGGTCAGTGTTTTACGAAAGTAGTAGAGAATAAACTAGAACAGACACAAGAATATTTGCGGAAGATGCCTTTGGATAATACAAGACAAACTGCATATTTAAAAAGTTTCATCTAATCCTAGCTCAAAGACACTTTTCCAAAACCAGTTAAAATGCATGAGTTCTAGATATTAACATTTATTTTCTTTGCCGTCATATGTTTGTCTAGTGCAGTATGATATTTTATGTTTATAAACTTCCAACCTACCTTAATTCATATATTAGATGGAAATGAACATCTTAAGATGGAATTTAGTTTGAACATATTTTTCATCCATCCTACTTATTTATTATTTTAATTTGTTTACTTCTATTCATGTAAATTTAAATTAGTCATTGACACAATAGGATACAAAACTACCCTTTTAGGTTAAAAGCTCTTGTTTTCTGCTTGTTCTACTTGTCCTTGATCTAACTTTTTTAAGTAGGTTACTTGAACTAATGTTATAGTTGCATTGGTTATGAAATGTGTTCTTATTTCATAAATATAAATAAAAATTTATAGGAGCTGGAGAGGTGGCCCAGCTGTTAAGAGTGCTCACTGATTTTACAGAGGACTTTCAATCCCAGTGTGCACAATGCACGGCACCTAAACACCTGTAACTCAAGGTCCATTTGATTCTCACTTAACAATACTTAACTTCAGTATTCATTTGTGGACACACTATACAGTGGAACATATTATGCTTTACTCTTAAACATGGTTTAGAAAATTTGAAACACAGAAAGTTGTGCCATGTATGTTGTTTTTTTTCTGCAAGTTTTTTTTTCAAACTTCTTCTTATAGGCTTTTCTCTATTTGCAGAACTTCTTTAAGCCATTCGGTTAGAGAAAGTCTCCTGAAAACAAATTCTCTTATTTTCCCTTCATCTGAGAATGTTTTGGATCCCTTCTCTTGTCTGTAGAATATTTTTCGGGAACTGACATTCTGGCTGACAGTGCTTTTCTTTAATAATGTGACAAATAGTGTGCCATGAGCTTCTGGCCTCCCTGTTATACGAAGAAAAAGAAAACCTCATGTTACTAAAACTTTTCTTTGGAGTTTTCCACAATTTTTTCTTGCTCATCAGATTTCAGGTTGGCTATAATGTTTTAGAGTAAACATTCATTTGAGTCAAATCTGTTTGAAGTCCCTTCATTTTTGCATTGGTGAATTTATAATTAAGAAAATATGGAAGGTTCTGTTGATTACTTTTTCAATTCACATATTAGCATGGTGTTTTTTCTTTCAGCTCATTGAATCTTGCATCTGCTCTTTTATTGTGCTGATTTACTGCTTCACTCACTATTCAATGGTTTTTAAACATTTCATTTAATTCACAAGTCTTCTGTTTCTTAGTTGCTGTGTTTTCATTATTTTCAATGTGGCTATGTCTGTTAACTATAGGATCATAGCTATGGGTTGCACTTTCTGTGTGATTATTTTTATGATTTTATGTATCCTAGTTAAAGTTAGGGAATTTTGAAGCTACTTTCTGTCCATAGTGGAATATTTGATTGTCTTCATCTAGAGCAGGTCTTGTATAATTATTTCCAAGCATAAGATAATATCCCCAGAAGAGAGAAGGATATAGGAAAAGTTTAAGATCCATAGAATCAGGAGGACTACTGTGAAATGCTGTCTTCTAATCAAGAAATGCCTCCTTTACTTAAGAACTCTTGGCAGTCTATTATGGAAAGAGATAAATCAAATGGTATACTATTGAGAGTGGGATTGATGAAACATAGGGATCAGGAGATAGAGTGGGGAAACAGAGAGGAGAATCAGTCAAAACAAAATGTGTATGAAAATTACATTGGCAAATTTGCAAGTTTGTAAAGAAAAAGAAAAATATTACTTTACAATATTGTTGAAACTACAGATGCTGTGTTTTATCAAACTAACACATTTGGTTTTTGTTCTGTTATGATTAAGGCATATCTCTAGTCCTGAGCATAAGAAAATACAGTTATTGTATTCCCAGAGAGGCTGTTCTGTGAGATCTTTCAAATTAAACATTGAAAGGCAGTTTGAAGATTTCAGACTGAAGCATTAACATTTGAAAGTTTCAAGCTGAGGATTTGAGAATCTGCCTCCTTCTCCCTATTGCTTCATTTCCACTCTTCCCCAAGAGCAGAGCTACCAAGGCATCCAGGTCATTCCTGGAAACAGTCCCTGAGCCCTTATGCAGAAGGGACTTTACCTATTTTACAGTTGATACACACTGAGAAAAAAAATCCTGACCATGATCTGAACTATGGGGCAGATGATCTCAGGTGACATTGATAAAGAAGATGCAAACCAGAATCATTGCTTTCTGGTTGGAGAGGAGGGACCTGGTCCTGCGTGATAAATGAAGCCCTAGCTAAATCTGTTTTTGATGGATATTCCTCCTGATACACTATATGTGTGTCATATCACTTCCCTAATTCAAGCTCAAAATCTGTGCTTACTTACATACTTGAGGTTTGGAGTTGTTTCCCTAAAAAATGTTCCTCAGTGTTTTAATGAGGAAGATGGATTCCCCTGTAAAGATCTTCAGCTAATATTATATTAAAGTCAAAGGCAATGTTCTATTTCAGTATGTGTGAGTGTGACTAAGGGTAGGATATATTAAGGCTACCATTAAAGATTCAAGAGGCATACATGGGTGAGTCGTTCTGTCTTCCTGATTCTCCAATATGACTGCACGTATTTGGATTGCTGAAAATTTTATTCAAGGGTTAGTCCTAAGTGAACCTTATTGTCCATAACTCATCACACATTTCCTAAAATTGGTAACAAATCTACATATGGATACATGAAGAAAAATATTACTGGAGAAAAATATTTGCTTTTTCTTAAACAAAAGAGAGAAATCAGGATATTAACATTCATGTGCAGTGGACAGCAATGTTAATTCAGACGTTGTCTCCCCACACCATGGGTCAGTGTTCCTGTATTGTGTCATAATTACATTTGAAAGGGCCAGGCCACCTGACTGTCATGTAGATCTTAACAACATGGAGTTAGTAAAGCTACGACAGCATGTTATTCATATGCGATGAGTAAGAGGCTCAATCACAAACACTCAATCTGGAGTCAGGAAGAGAGTCCTTAAGAAATGGAGAATGTGGTAATTAGGTGATCCAGTTTAGATCCAGTGGTCATGGGCACTTGTCAGAATCTTCCTGGCAAATGAGAAATAAAATTTCTGCCTGTTTTCTGCATTGATTGCATATAAAGAAAATAATCCCTATGGATTATATACAATCTGAAGGTGTTAAACAGGGAAAATACAACATTTTAATAAAGCTGGTTTATTAATCGCCTGATTTCAATTTGATATCCACCAATCAATAACATTGATTAATTTTATCAAAAACAAATTATACACGTATGTAAAACACAATCAGGAAAACATCAATTCACTTACACAAATTAAATGAATGGAGTGTGGTGATACATTATTTATAATGATTTAAAACAGCTTGTCTGAGGGTTCAGGATGCAAAGCTAGCCACACTAGTAAGCTAAAGAATCTAGGCAGTGGTGCTACACACCTTTAGTCCCAGATTTAGGATTAGGAGGCAGATGCATCTCTATTAGCTCAAGGTCACATTGACTAAGTGGAATTGATCCAGTTCTAAAAGAAAGAGCTCACATAAAGGTGATCTCCGCACCTGGAATCACATGTCTTTAATCCCAGCACCAAGGAGGTGGGAACAGGAGTGATATATTTGGTCAGAGAAAAGAAGCAAAGGCAGGAGCAGAAAGAACTTAGGGCTTTTTTTTCTCTGAGGATCTGTGAAGACAGATTATCCATTTTAGCTTGGTAGATGTAAGGTCGTCTGACTTTGCTGCTTTGTTTCTATGATGTTCAGTTTGAAACTTGAACCCCAATATCTGTCTCGGTGTCTTTTACTTTTCATGCTACAATGGAGAGAGAAGTGTAACTGCAGACAAGGAAGGATATGGTGGAATTAGACAGTCTACTGACTATAAGGTGTCTCTTGTTTACAATAGCATAGCTGTAGCACTACCTCCTTGTTCTCTTTTTAGTGTATCTGCTGCTTGGTCATTATTTATTTGGTTTTTTTTTTTATGTCTGATACTATCTACCGAATAATAGTTTTCTTCATCCTTTAACTATGGAAATTGATTTGCTATTTATTTGCTAATTTGGGAGAATTTTTTTTGGTGTCTAATACTATGTGTAGCATAACGGGTTTCTCCATCCCTTAGCAATGGAGATGGGTTTGTTTCATTGATTCCCTGCTCATCAAATTTGAATCTGATCTGACCCATTGGCAAACCGTCTTTGACAATAGACTCTCATTAGTTTTCTAAGTGGCAAATGCTTCTTGCTCTTAAATTTCATTATTGAACCTTTCAGCCTGTCCACCTGAAAATTTATAAGAATTTTTTCTCTATGAAGAACTCTTCCTGTTTTTTCATTACCATGGTAAGCATCATGATCTTTTCTGTTCTGGCATTGTACCAGTTTTTCACTAGAAAACAGGAAACAGACAGCTAGAATGAAGTCTGTTTATTTTCACCTCATAAACAGTTTGAATATTGGTCTATACCTGCTATTAAATTTGACAATTTCATTAAGATAAGATAATGGTTTTATCTTTATTTTTAATTTCTTTACTGACAAATTAACTCACTGGGGTTATGTTGCATTTTATTTAATTTTTTTACAATTTGATTCATTTTTTCTTCTGCTTTATTCAATTTAATCTATTTAGTTTTGTTTGTCAATCTTTTCTGGTTTAAGAATATCTACTTCAGTTTAGAATTTTATGCTAAAACTAGATTTTGCTGGTTATTAATTCCTATTTCTTTTGACAAATATAATCCTGTCATTTTATCAGTGAATATTCCATTATTTTTATTTTCTACTATTTTCCAGTTACATTACATTTTTTTCTATCATTTTCCAATGTGAATATGTATATATGGAGTGCATGTATTTACATACATATGCATGCATGTATTATTCTCTGTCATCCATCTCTTAGACTTACTGAGTTATATCCCAAGTAGTCTACCTCGTACTTTCACATCTGTTGTTCTGCATAGGCCTTGTGCAAGTAGGCACAGCAGCTGTCTGTATTCTCATGGTTGAAATAAGAGATATAGTTTCTCTTATAATGTAACCAAATTATGGGTTTCTTTCCTCAGCTCCTCCCAGTTTCTTCTGCCCTCCATGCTTATCCAGATTGTCTTCCTTTCTATCTCTCATTAGAAAACAAACCATCTTCTAAAGTACGATACTAAAATAAAATATAATAAACTATAACTATACACTAATACTTTGTAATTTGACAAAACAAATGGCTGGAAAAGAGGCCAAAAGAAGGCACAAGTGAGAGTCAATGAGGAGGCCTGGGCTACCTATGGGGTCCTGAGCAGTGGATCAGTGTTTATCCTTCGAATACTAACAGACATCATGTGTTCATAACACAAAGAGGGTTGCTCTCTCTGCCTGGACTCTTAGGGAAGTGCCTGGACCCTACCCTGAATGAAATGATAGACTCTAGATATCCCCTATGAGGAAGAAATTGGCAATAGGGTGGGAGGATGGGGAGTATGTGGGGGAAGGTTCAGGAGGAGGGGAGGGAGAGGGAACTGGGATTGACATGTAAAACAAGCTAATTAAAATTTAAAAAATGTTAAAAAAAAAGGAGGCACAAGAAAGAAAGGCCTACTCATTCACACACTCAGGAATCCCATAAAAACACAATACCAGAAACTATAATATATGCAAAGAAACTTCAAGGTAAATTGAAAAGAAATAAAAAGAAAAATAAATATAAAAAGATCAAATTAAAAACAAAAAGAAAATGACCTGACAGAACATTATGGAACAACAACAACAACAAAAACCCTCCATAGATGGCACTTAGTTCATTTACTGTTGGCAGTTTAGTGCTGGGCATGCTGCTTTCCCTTAAGAATACTTGGTTTTCTCAGTGCAACTCCCTTGAAGAATACAAAATTTTCATTTGGTGGTGGTTATCAATTGGATATAACTTCTAGTGAGGGATGGAAGCATGTGTCCATTTTCCTTTTTGAAGGTCTGTCTGAGTTTGTTGAATCTCAATTTTTACTATACCTGATTGATTAACAGAGAAGTAACATTCTAGGTAGACTGAAGGGTGAGGAAAGCCTATGGTACATATTTAGGGAACTAATCTGTCTGTCCTGCTGCTCCAGTGGCTGTACCTGCAGTTATTCCCAAGGCTGCCAGAAACGTGTGACTTGAACTGCTCATGTCATGCTGTGTTGTAATAAATTCAGTGATGAGATTTGGCAAGGGCTCTTCAACAGGTACCACCCCTAATTTAGGGAAAAGGAACACCAGCACGTAGGTCTCTGACCACCTAGTAGGTGGGCAGTGGTGTACTTGTGTGTCACAGAGAATTGAAAAGTACTGTGAAGGTTTGGGCAGAGGGGTTGTGTGCTAGTACTAAGCATTGTGGTATTATTGTAATATGTAGAATCTAGGCTGTGTTTCTGAGCAGTTAATATAGTCTGTGATACTGAAGAGAGAGAGATGTGGGAGAGATAAAGGATGGTAGTAATATTTGGCTCAGAACAGTGTAGAAGTGGCAAGGTAGGAAAGTCTGAAAAGACAGTAAGTGAGGCCACAAAAGTGTTTGTGAGTTTGACCCAGGAGGGACACACATCCAGTATTCTTTAAAGTAGTTAGGTAAGGCATTATTTAGTAACTGATGTATAGAGATTAAGGTTTGAAACAAGAGATGGTATGACAAGGATGTGGGATCAGTACTGTCAAAAAGAAAGAGGGATGAGGAAGGGCTTCTTTGGAAGGGCTCTTTATCACAGGAGAGCTACTGGTAGGAGTTTTATTCAATCTGTATGTAGTTATTGGGAAAGTTTGATAAGAATTTTTTGAGAGAATGATTAGTTTGTTTAGCTTTGTCTGAAGACTAGGGATGGTAGGAGATATGGGATGTTAAGGGCCTTTGTTAATGTTTTTACAGTTTGAAAGGTTAATTTAGGGTTATTATCTGATTGAAGGGAGGTTGAAACTTTAAAACAGAGGATGATCTCCCTAAAAAGAAAATCAGAAACTGTTTGTGACTGTTAAGAGAAGTTTTTTCTTGAGAGAAAAGCCTTTCCGCCAGCCTGGTTCTAGATCCGCATCAGTCCCAAATAAACACACAGGAGGCTATATTAATTATGATGCTGTTGGCCTTGCTTGTTTCTTACTGGATAGCTCTGACTTAAGTAATTACCCCATAATTGTTAATCTAAGTATGTCTCTTACCGGAGAGGTTTCCGGGCTTCCTACCCCAATGGCGTTACATCTCGACTTCCTTGTGTTTCTCCTTCCCAGAATCCTCCTGGACTCCTAGCCCCACCTATCTAGATTCCTATTGGCCAGCAGTAATTTATTGACATATACACAGGACTTCCCCAACAGTGACCTTTTATTAGTGGTGAGAAAAACTTTTCCCCATCCTGAGAAGGTACCCACTAGGAAAAAAGAAAAGGTATCTGAAGCATTAAACTGGAGGTCAGTGGGAGAAGTTGAATTGAGCTGTCAGTCTGATCCAGTGGGTAATCCCTTGGCTTGATGAGTAGGGTGAGGGATACTCAGATGCCTGGAGGTAGGTTTAGAAGTTTGACAAATTTTACAAGGAATAGTGATAGTCTTTAGATAGGATAGTTCCTTAGAGGTAGACTGTAAATAGGTTTTAATAAAGTTTGACAAAGGCTGACTATTAGGGATAGGATAAAATTTCTGGAGATGGTGATGGAGGCATGGGTTAAAATGAGAGTGTCTTGTGGCATGTGATGGGGACCCAGGTCCCTGAGAGTTTCAGTTCTAGATGCTTCATCAGTTTAGATATTTTCTTTGGAAATAGGACTGTCTCAGTGAGCTGGGTAGAAATGTATGTGGCTGGGTCAGTTTATGTAAAGGCAAAGATATTTTGTGACTGGGGGTCCAGAGGAATAGAAAATAAGGCATCCTCAAGGTCACTGATAGAGACAAGAGGTTTTTGAGTGGATGGTGGGGAGTAGATTTTAAGGATGAAGGGCGACTGATGCTGAGTTGATAAGTTGGAGATCCCCAACCAAGTGGTAGGCTCCATTGGTTTTTTTAACTGAAAGTATGAGACATTAAAGAGGGAAGAAGTAGTGTGTAGAAGATTGTTTCTTAGGAAGTCAGAGCAGAGAGATTTAAGTCCCTTGAGACTTGGGAGTGAAAGTAGACATTGAGCCTTGGTTATATATTTGGCAGGGTTTTGTTGCTAATGAATAGAGGAGAGTGATGTTTGGCTAGAGAGAGGATCTACCTTAGAGGATGGTAAGAAGTGTGCTAGATTGTGTGGTTTGGAGCAGAAGAAAGGGGAACACCTGGCAACCTGGGGCCAAGCAGATAGAGAAGCAAAATAACAGAGGCTTCCATTTTGGCTAAAAGGTCCCTTCCCAGAAATGGATGGGTCAGGTTGATGTCTTTAGGAAGGAATGGGTAAGGGGTACCCTTAAAGATATAGCTAAGTGGTGGGGTTTGATGAGCCTGATAATGTTGTTTCCCTATTTTGACAATAGAGGAACAAGGGATGGTGGGTCCCCAGAGCTTGAAAAAGTATTGAAAAAGTGGCTACATTTACCTGTAAGGAAGGAGATGAACTTCCCTGATACGGTGATAACTACCCAAGGCTCCCTGTCAGATGATGGTGGTCAGGCCAAGGGAGCCCGGGCCCCCTCAATCATTCATGGCCAGACCAAGAAGTTCAGATGAAAGGTGATCTGGTTGATTTCCTCATGTCACAAGGAACATGGGGGCAATCAACACTCCAGAAGGCTAGATGGCACCGTGGACATGGTTTGGGTGGTTTATGAGGGTTCTGACAGGCCTGGACCCAGTGACCCTCCTGACCACATTTGTAACAGGGACACAGAGGTTCTTGGGCTTTTGGAGACCAGGGAGCCTGGACTTTTGCTTTAGCTACCGAGAGGCGATAGCTATGATCAGGTATTTTTATTTTGGGAATTTTCCATCTCTCCCATGTTATACCTTGAAGGCCACAGTTAGGACTTCTGCCTGTGGAGTCAGGGGAAGGGTAACTTTGGGAAAAAGTAAGTTATTAAGAGTTATTGTAATAGGGCCTTTGTAGGACAGTCTAGGAATTGATATGGGTTTTTGTACTTTTTCTGGATGACCCCTGGGACTTTTTTATAATTTACCACCTTAAGGGCAGCCTTATAGATACCAGTCAGGAGACAAGTTAAAAATTGCTTCCTAGCTAGGATGCCCCCTGGGGTATTAAATTCCCATTTAGGGTTCTGGTCAGGGACTGCCATAGCTTCAACTGGATAGGTGTTGTTGGTTTTGTGTAATTTATCTGCATGGTTCCTAGCTTGCTCCCAGACTTGTCTATGCTCCTCTGAGAGGAGATTGTTGGTAAGAGTCATATAAACATCATGGAAGGTGAGGTTATACAATTTGGAAATATATTAGATACCCAATTAGCATTTATAGAACAAGACCTTATTGGTGATAATGGAGTACTCTGCTTTAATGTCATAGATTCAGCCCTGACTGAGTGGGCAGACTGTTGCTGAGGAGGGAGAAGGGAAACCAGAGAGACTGCTGGTTGAGGCTGACAAGTGGGAGTTTACTAGCATAAAAGAAAATAGTGGAGGAATCATCTAGTTTGGGCTTCATAGATAAGAGTTGTTTCCTCCTTAGTAGGTTTATGTAAAAATGACATACCATGTGGTTTCTCCAAAATACCTTAGCAAAAGGTTCAAGAAACAAAAGTGTATGAGATGAGTAGCAATAGTTTTCATTGGGAATAGTTTGTCCATTTTTTTGTTTCCCTCTCCTTTCTGTCGCATAGCAGGCAGCTCTCCTGATATGGGACAGAGATTTTTGGAGGAAACCTTTTAAATAAGCATGCTTGGGTCTAAAGGAGGGGGAGCCATACCTCAACTCCAGAGCTAGCTTTTAATTGAAGTGGGACAGCATTAAACAATGGCGAAGGCTGGAGATTAATTCAATACACCCTTCAACTGAGGGTGATCGCTCAGTTTTCCCCTTACTTTCCTGACCTCAGTGGATCAGGCAAAGGCTAGAGATTGATTCAATACACATTCTCCTTAGAAGGTGATCTCTCAGGCAAAAGCCTGGAGATTTGACCATTCAATTTTATTGTTAGAAATTGAGGTACCTGTTTTAAAATCTTTTCTTTCTCAAGTCTCTCCTCTCCCAAGTATTCTTTCTAGCCAATCTTTCCCAGTCTTTCCATGTCTCTCTGGATCTCAGTGGGACCTCCCGCCACAAGCAAGTGCAAGGTATCAGGAAAAGAAAGACAAGACATCCAGCTGTTTATACTAAGAGAATGTGTGTGTGTGTGTGTGTGTGTGTGTGTGTGTCTTTATTGCAAATGCTAAGAGGTCTCTCTCTTGTAGGAGGGAGCAGCTTTATATACAGGCTTATAGCTCAGTGAAAAAAAACCCCAGGTGGAATAGAGGTGTTTTCCTCCTGGTAGATGTTGATGTCAGTGGGGCAATGCGGGGACAGTAAGCCAGCACTAAAAAACAGGATGCACCTGTGGCTATCAGCTGACAAACAACTCAGAGACCCTGTGGGGGCTTGGCTCCAACATTCAGCTCTAGGAAGCCCATCTGATAAAACCCATGTGGGCCCTCTACATGATACCTCAGCTAATACATGATCTGCTATATTTAGAACGAGTTATTTCCTTGGTATTATTAATTATGTCTAGCTCTTACACTCCTTATTCTCCCCTTCTCCAGGTTTTCCTGAGCCCTGAGGGGAAGGGTTTGATATAGACATCTCATTAAGGACTAGTGTATATTCATATATACATATATATGCCTATTTGTATACATATACACATGTAGATGGAAACACACACTCACATATATATATATATATATACATATTAGATTTAATACGACCTTTCAAAGGGCACTTAGTTTTTGCTAACTCTCCCCATATTCTCTCTGCATATTATCTGAATGTTTGTTTTTCTCTTTTTGATCCCATCTGCTGCACTAGAAAGCTTTTTTATGAAAGCTATGAGTATAATACACTGTCATTAGGAGTCATTTTGTTGCTATGCTTCTTTAGTAGAACAGTAGTATTTGGTTTTACCCTAGGTGGCTGGGATATCTACTTTCAGGTTCTAAGTCATCCAGGCAGCATTGTTTATGGACTTCATCACTTGGAGTAAGCCTTCAGTTAAATCAGATGTTGGTTGGTTACTCTCACAAGCTTGTTGCCATCATTGTACAAAACACCATTGTAGATTAAAAGCTTTGAAGCTGGGGTGATGTTTTCTTTTCTTCTTTAGAAGCATGCAGACTACTTTCTGGTATCATGAGCATTAGTCTCTATGGGTGAAAGTTCTAGGTAAGCACAATCTTGATTTTTTCCACATTTAATTGGTTGCATACGTGTTGTCGTCAGAAAATGGGCCTTGCAATCAGTTTGTGGAATCAACCTATCATCTTGTCAACAGCCTGAGTTATTCAGATGGTTCCCCTGGTACCCCTTTTGCCAGAAACTTCAGTAGATATAACTCCTTCCTGCTCTAGAAACTTCATTGTGTGACAAGGGCTGTTCAGTTGTGATTTCTTTTTATCTTTTTTTATTTGGCAATTTCATTTTAATTAACTCCATATGTATATGTATATGCATATATACATATTAGGTTTTAGACTGCCCTTCAAATGGTCCTTATTTTAAGTTGTTAAGCTATCTCATCCAGTATTTCCTCCCTCATCCTCTCCTCACTCTCTCTTTCCACTTGGTCCTCCATTGTAGTAACCCCAGTCCCAACTATCCATCAATAACTACCTATTCTAATTTGCTTTTCTAGGGAGATCTGTAGCTATATTTACCATCCAGTCCCTTATTTTAAACCTCTGTGATTTTATAGTTTGCATTTTTCTTATCATTGACTTAACAGCTAACATCTACATATAAGTGAATACATACTATTTTTGCCTTTCTGGTTTGGGTTACTTTGATCAGGTGATTTTTTTTGTAGTTCCATCCACATATCTGTGAATTTCTTTATTTTTTTCAAAGTACATTTTTTTCATCCATTTATCTGTTGAGGGATATCTTGTAGAATGGTATATGGAGCATTATTTGGTTTAATCTCTGAAGGAGCAGGTGGAAGGCTATCTCAGTGAGTAGTCATTTAAGTGAAGACTTGCAAGATGTCCACAGCATAATGATGTGGCAGTACCAACTGGGTTAAAAATCCAACAAAGAAAACAGCATGTATAAACTTTAGTACTTTGTTCGAATTGGTGTTCAAAATACTAAGAATCCCCATTTGTTTTCAGAAAGGCAGTTTCATCTTTCAAAGACAGTTTTACAATGAGCATTTGCAGGCACTTTGACACTAGCTTCTTTTGAAAACCTTCAGTTTCTCCTCAGAGATTTCATTAGGGAATTTGCTGTCAATATCTTCTGTACTTAATTGTATTGGAATTGGTACCTGGTGATTTTGAGATCTTATCCATTACGAGACTTGACTCTGTACATTTCAAAGTTATTCTACTTCAGTATGTCTAGAGGTAGAGGTTCAATGTACCTTTTGATGATTACTTTTGTTTTGATAATAATTGCTAAATATGATCCCATAATTACAGAAAGATAAAGTTAGTAGTTATGCTGCTTTGGTAAAAATGGGAATTCACATTTAACTGAAATTCTATAACACAAATTAGTATTATAAACCTACTAATAATTACACTTATTAACACAACTGTACTACTAAAATGATTTTTATTAGTTTGTCTTTCTTCTAACTGAATTCAAGTTCAGATTTCTTAAAAGATTGTAAAACTGATGAATGGTTTTTGGTTTTACTCAGTTTGTTCTAGTTTAGGCACTATATCCTGCAACCTCATGAATCTTGAATAATTCTGCTTGTTCTACAAGTCTCCACAATGTGACAGGAATTGTATTAGGTAATTACTTGATTGTGTGGCTACAGAGCCTCTCCTATAAAGGTGGAATTCTCTCAATGTGATATATTCAGTGACTCTTATGGGTCCCTTGTATGGGTGCAGCATAAAGGTACACATTTCATAACTTTCAAGTTAAAAAAAATACCAGCTTAATATAACATCTTTTCATGATCAATATGTAGATTGAGACCTGGGAATATCACCTCAAAAATGGGCCATGACATGCTTCTTGGCAATTACTTCCAAGAAACATGAAAATACTGAGAAACAGATTCAATTTTATGACACAGTGAGGAGTTTTCTTTAATTGGGGAAGTATATCATGAAAATTTAAAAAAATGTATGTCATGGTAGGAATAATGTTTAGAGAGCCCTGTAAGACAAAGTTGGAGATGATGCTAAATAAGTTTTTCAATAAAAACATGTACCTGAATATCATCCAAACCAGTGTGGACATGTAAGTTTACATACTTTATAGGACAAAATAATTGAGATTATAATGTCAAATAATTAAATGAAGCAATGGAAAATAAAAAGTAGGAGCTTAAAATCATTTCAATGAATCTTGACAACAGGTTGTCAAACCATGATCCAAATCTGGCAATTTTCCTGTTTATGGAAATAAAGGCTTGCTGGAGCATGGTCATTTATATGAGAGTGATACATTATATAATGAAATTCCTATTTGTTGAAGACATATATGATATACAAATCTTGTGAATTACACCATGGGTTGTAAAGGAATTTTTTTCTCATCTTTGATTATCACTTTGCTTGCTTTCCTGGAAAAATAATCTTGACATTTGAATGATTATTAATATCTACATGCATGTTTATAGACTCTGTAGGATTTTTATTCCCAGAGGAAACTTTTCATTCTGAGAATACATTTTTTTGCATCATCTCGTGTTTTTATGATGGTTCACGGTTAATCCAGGACGTTTTCCCTGTATTTCAAATATTTGGAAGTCTCATAAGATTTTTAACTATCCTGACAGCTAATCGTCTGTAATGTAAAAATGTATTGTTAGATATTGACTATCATTCTGTTATAAAGTAGAATCTCAGCAACAACCACTAGCTATTTGGCAAGTCTTTCCACTAGCCAGTGTTCTGTAGGCTGCCATTTCTTCTCAAGTAGGCAACAATTTAGCAGTGAACATGTGCACCTCTTCTGTTTCCCAATTTCCAAATCTAAAGAAAGCTAATATTTAGCAGATCCATAAAGCAAAAATTTGAAAATCTTCCATACTTCTCAAAGAACAGCATTTTCCCATGTAGATTTGTACTGAAATGAAGCACCTATATAATATGTACATCAGAATTTACAATGAAAATTACAGAAATATGAAGGATGAAAAAGCAGTTAAACTTTAATTAACCCATTCGAAGATTTGTCATGGATTATGTGGCATGCTTAAGTCTGTCTCCTAACTTAAAATATCAAGAGAAAGAAAGACATTGATCCCTTCCACTTGTCATAAAATCTTCTTTATCATCCTCTGTTTTCTTTCAGTGTACAATAGCATACACTTGGGAGAAAAATAATTTCAAAGAGCTGCTTGGCATAGCTGCCTTCTTTGAGCATCTTGGAATAGAAGATCCTTGGAGGGAGAACCAACACCTTCTGTGTTTTAAACACCTGACACTAAAGGAGAATTGAATAAATGTTAAAGCATCATTAGAACAAATATTTCAACCATTCTCTGTTGTGAACAAGAGGACAGGGGAGGTGAGGACAGCTGGAGCCTACCTGGATGTCAATACCCATGCGTCTTCTTGTCAAGCTACAGCCTGAGGCCTTTTCTGTTAAACTGACAATAGAAAATGTTAAATAAAATGACAGGTGTCTTAAGCAAAAAAGGATGGGAATGAAGGAAAGTGCCTGTTGGGGCAGAACATTTAAAAATTTGTGACTTTTTGTTGGTTTTTTTTTCGCAGTAGGGTGATCTTGCAGAAGGAAATTGGCTTTTTCAGGTTTGTGTAAGAGATAAATAAAATGTTTTTAATGAGAAAATATATACTATTTTGAATAAATAATTGAATTACTGACAAAATGTTTGTTTGTAGAATGTAGACTGCTTCTTTAAACACAAAGTAGTGAATGGTTAAGAATTACTTAATTATTTAAATCATTTTCTGACACATCTGAGATATAAAACCACTGTGTGTTTTCATATATATTTGTCTGGAGTTCAGAGCAGTAAGAAAAAAATCTTGATAACAAAACAAAAACTGTATCGTTTACAATACAGTACAGGGCAATTGTAGGAAGGCCAGGGGATTGTGTGAATGGAAAGCAGAGGATAAGTTGCTTTCTGTCTGTGGGAGAAGTGAAGAGGTATATCTTTCCCACCATTGCCTGTTTGCAGTGTGCTTGACTTGCTTATTTTCTGCACCATATATCAAGAAAATAACAGCAAATTTTCATTCCAAAAGACCAAAACGCAGTCACTACCTGAGAATAAAACTGTAAGCTTAACTGTACCCTTTAATGTAAATATCCTTTCAATTGAGCTTATGAAGGCCTCTTCAAGTGTCTAAAAGAGAGTCATTTATTTCCCAACTCTGTGAGAGCTCCAGCCACCTCAGTGGAAGACATTGTAGAGATGATATTGCTGAAGTACACACACACACACACACACACACACACACACACACAAATACATATAACATATATATTTATATAACAAATATGTATTTATTTGTTATTATATATTGGTCAATTATGTTAAATTCTTAGGAACAATAGCTAGTCAAGTCTAAGTTTCTCTGTGTCTTAGTCTAACTCAGCCTTCCTTTCTCATTTATCATCACCATCTATTATTTACTTGTGCTTATATCATATATTTGTCTATCTACTGAAGTAAAGAATACTACTTTCCTATACTGTTCAATGAATTTATTTCTTTAAGATAAAAATGTGCACCTTTTTCTGCTGAATAGTACTCCATTGTATAAATGTACCATATTTTCTCTATCTAGTCTTCAGTTGAGGGGCATCTAGGTTGCTTCCAGGTTCTGCATATTACAAAAAATGCTGCTATGAACATAGTGAAACAGACTTCCTTGTTGTATGTATATGCATCTGTTGGATATATGTCTAACAGTGGAATTACTGGGTCTTGTGGTGGGCTGATTCCCATTTTCCTGAGGAATCTCCACACAGATTTCTAAAGTTGTTGTATGAGTCGGCACTCCCACCAGCAGTGGAGGAGTGTCCCCATTTCTCCACATCCTCTCCAGCATAAACTTTCATTGGTGTTTTTGATTTTACCCATTCTGATAGGAATAAGATGGTATCTCAGAGTTGTTTTGATTTGTATTTCCCTGATGGCTAGGAACATTGAACACTTTATTAAGTGCCTCTCAGCCATTTTAGACTCCTCTATTGAGAATTCTCAATTTAGTCCTGTATACCACTATTTAATTGGATCTTTTGTTATTTATCCCTGGCATACAAATGGATTTTGGGTGCCCATCACACAATGAGAGAGGCTCTCTCAGCCTGGACTCTTGGGGAAGGGCCTAGGCCCTACCCTGGATGAAACAAAAGGCTATGAACACATTCCATGGAGGGCCTCACCCTCTCTGGGGAAAGGAGTGGGGATTGGGGGAGGAGAGGTGGGAGGGTTGATTGGAGGGCATGGGAGGAAAGGAGGGAGAGGGATCTGGAATTTACATGTCGAGCAACCATGTTTCTTATTTAAATTTTTTTTTGGTTTTTTACGAGACAGGATTTCTCTGTATTGTTTTTTGGAGGGTATCAGTCCAGCCCGGACTCGAACTCACAGAGATCCGCCTGCCTCTGCCTCCTGAGTGCTGGGATTAAAGGCATGCACCACCACTGCCCGGCTCTTATTTAAATTTTTAAGAAAAGGACAAAAAAGTGTACCTTATATGAGGAGTAGCTTTTGATCCTTTAGAGTTTGGTATTTCTTAGTCCTATGAGTGGTAATTTCTAGACAACTACATAAAAGACAGGCAAATGAAGTATGTTGTTTATAGTATATTAAGTGTGAGATTTTTAAACAGTGCATAATTTGAGGTATGGAAAAATTATATCCAATTACAATCTTAAAGTTTTACATTACATATTCAGTTTTTGCCACCAAGTAAATGTTAGATATCTGTAAAAGTGCAGTATTTCTGTATGTATTCCCCATGGTATAACAATTAATCTAGCATGAAGATAAGGTAATGAAAGTATAATTATCTAATATAGACAATCTCAACAGTGACTGTTTTATTCTAGAAAATACCACCTGATTCTGCTAGCCTTCCACTCTTCTCAGTTACCCTGCACGTTCCATAACTAAGTAGCATTTGGTCCTAACTGTTAACCTGGGACCAAGCTAGTTTTCAACAATTCAAAAACATTATAAAGTGTTATGAAGCAAGATTATTTGTTGGAAATTAATTCATCTTAATTAGTAAATGAGAAATGCCTCTCTTCTTTGGTTTGAATATATTGCTACACAGAAAACCAAGTTTATAACATCACTTAAAAGAAGATATAAAATATAGCTCCCAGGAGTCCTATGGTTAAGAAGTACAATTGAGACTTTGACAAATTTCTCTTGTCAAATAAAGGTAGAAAGCATATTCTTCAAGTACTATATATATACTGGCATTTTAATTTTATGATTTGCAATATTTAAAAGCAAAACTCCTTCATCATACACACACACACACACACACACACACACACACACATATATATATGTAGACTATATTTCCTATGGACAGATAGGAGAAAGTGCCCTTGAAATGTTAACCAAGAATAGAATTTATAGATCCTTCCTCTTTATTCTAAATATACTGAACAGCCATACTAGACGAGCAAAAGAAGTGTTTCACAATTTGGGGTCAGAGAAATACCTGCAGTTCATTAACACATTTTTATTAGAAAGAGCTATAAATACAAAAAGTCAAATGTTTCACCGGCTAGAGTAGTTGGTGTGAATGTAATAATTAACATTCATGAAATTCCGTACATGTATTTGTAATGCAAGGTATTTTCCTATGGCTGTGTGTTCATAATCTTCTAACATTAAAATTCAACAAAGTAAATTGAGCACAGTAACAAGAGTGAAATTTCACAGTTCAATTAGGTATCTGTTTATACACTTAGCTTGTTTCCCTTTCTGAAGAAACACTTTAGCATAGATCATATCATAGGGGGTTTATGTTTTAAATAGATCTGATTATGCATGAAAAATTGAACTAGCCTTGGTAAATAGCTTTTGAATAATAAACATGATAAATCTAAATGTTTTGTTAAAAGAGAGTGATATTGTTTCATGCTTTTTTTTCAATGATGAAAATCTTAGTCAGTTCTGTTGCTGCAAACAGACACCTTGACTATAGGAACACTAATGAAAGAAAGCATTTAATTGTGGTTGCTTACAGTTGCAGAGGTTTAGTCCATTGTCATCATGGTACAGAGAATGGTGGCATGCAGGCAGACAAGGTACTGTATAGGTAGCTTAGAATTCTACATTTAGCTCTGCAAGCAGCAGGAAGAAAAAAACTCTGGGGTTGGAACAGACTTTTTGAAACTTCAAAGCCCATCCCCAGTAACACACTTCCCCCAAAATGGTCACTCCTAATCATTTCAAATAGGACCACTCCCTGGTGATCAACTGTTCAAAAGTATGGGGAAGGGGCATTCTCGTTCAATCAACAACACTTCACTTCCTAACCTTCACAGGCTGGTATCCATATAATAAAGCAAACTGTGTTTAATGAAACTTTTGAATGCACTGATAGTCTATTATTCTCTTAACACTCTTTAAAAAGTCCAAAGTTCAAACTCTATTCTGATACTCAAGGCAATCACTTTACTATAAAACCTGTAAAATAAAAATCAAAAGAGCAAATTTCATACTTCTAAGATACACCAGTGCAGATTGCACACTACCATTCCGAAGTGCAAGAAAGGGAGTTTAGGAAGGAAATATTGAACCAAAACAAGAACAGAACCCAGCAGGGCAAAATCCAAATTCTGTATCTTTATGTCTGATGTCCAGCACTCTTTAGATCTCCATCTCAATTCACTTTTGTTCACTGCAACACTTTTCTGTCTCTTGGGCCGATTCAGCATCATATTAACAGCCCTCCTTGGAAGGCATCTGATGACTCTGGCATCTTTAACATCTTGGGATCTGAATTTTAAAAATCCAGGCTTCACTTTCACAATTTCATACAATTGCCCCTCTGGGTCTCCACACAGGGACAACCTTGACACATGCCTAGCCTCAGCAGAGTTCCTTAGCCGTAGTGTGAGATTACATAATCCCTATATTATATTGTTGAACGAAAGCTAAAACCACTAGGCTGAAATTTTCAAGTTCTACTGCTTGCTGGGACTCAAACTTAACCACCTCTTTCAGGTACATTAGTTTCAGATTTCTGTTGTTGGTTTCTTTTACTTCTTAAGCTTTTCTTAAATCCCTTTCACTTTGGAAGCTTAGCTGGGTATGATTTTGCCTTGAGATCATCACTCCTTTTATTTCTTTTCATTTAGCATCAGGCTTTTATTTATTTTTATCTCTATGAGAATTGAACTTAGCTCCTTTATTCTTCTTGATACTCCCTTTCTTGTCAAACTTGTACATTTTGTATTTTCCTTGTTCAACTTGCTCCTTTTCATTATAGATCTGCTTAGCAGTGACCACTAATAATGACAAAGTCAATACTAGGCTTTCTTGAAATCTCCTCTTTGAAAGCTACTAATCACAAACTCTTCAGCTTAGCTTCAGGCAGAGTTTTAGAATAAGATCAAAAGGCAGTCACATTCCTTGCAAAAATATCACAATAATGGTTTCTAGGACACATACTAATATTCTTCATTTTGGCTCCAGTAGTTCAAATTGACCTCAGTACTGCCTTCTATGCTGGACTAACATGGCCTATTAAGCCATGCTTAAAGAGTTCAACTGTTTTCCTAATCCAAAGTCTACATTCCACCAACCATGCTGAGGCCTGTCATAGCAATACCCTACTCCTGGTATCAACTTCTGCCTTAGTCAGTGTTCTATTGCTATGAAGAGACACTATGACTGTAGCAACTCTTCTGAAATATATAATTTAATTGGGACTTGACATCATGGCAGAGAGAATGGTGGTATGCAGGCAGACATGGTGCTTGAGAAACAGCTGAACGTTCTTTAATAGAATCCTCAGGCAGAAGGAAGAAAGTGACTCTGGGCTTGGAAAGAGCTTTTCAAATCCTCAAAGCCCATTCCTACTGACACAGATCCTCCAGCAATGCCACACACTAACTAATGGTATCAAATGACACTCCCTGATGACAAAATAATCAAATTTAGAAGCCTTTGTAGGTCAATCTCAATCAAATCATGATAGTGATGAGATGTTGCTGTGCTGTGGTTACAGTAAAGTGGATGAATAGCAGAAATCACTCCAAATCATCCCTTTCTTCAGATTTAAACATGAACCAATTAAGTAGTATTTAATAATGGCTAAATATCTGGGCATCTCCTTCTTCTGGACAGCTGACTTCTATCTACTCTTTTCCCTTTCATAGGCCATCAGTCCTTTTGACAGACAGCACTTGATCTTTAAAGTTCAATCTCATTCAATGTTCACTGTTTTGATGACTAAATTCAACTGTGTCTTCTGAAATGATAGAAACAATACCTTATTCTCTGCTGTCCTCATCAGTTTTATCAATCTCTTGAAAGGATTTGCATATGTTCATATATTAACCACTACTTCTTTACTTAGTGGTCTAATTTCTGGAAAATTTAGTGAAATATGAATTTTTGGAAGACACTTCCTATGAATTTTAAACTATTCATTCAAAGAATATCTTTTCAATCTCTTACTTTAAATTCCAAAATCCTTCACATATTTTGGCTATTTAAAAAGCATTTAGAAGTAGTTTATACACAAGCTCCTGAATTTTGTCCTTCCTCTCCAGGTACCCATAATCTTCAACAAATCTTGCATGATTTTTTTTACTTATTCAAACCAAGTCCTAGAAGAATTCTAACATGCCCTCATATTTGTTTCATAACATGTAAAGGGAAAATTCACTTTTATGTATAAATCCATCAGTTCTTCTATGAACTTTAGATGTACCACAGTTTATGTAACAGAATCATTATCAAGTCATTCTTCATTTCATTCCTTTTCATCCCACTGTCTTTTCCCTCATTCCTCTCTCCATCACTGCTGTACATTCAGACAACCTCTTCACATTCTTTAAGAGTTCCATACCATTTCCCATGTTAGCTGGACCACAGTTTATATATTTGGGATCCACAGACAATTTTACTTTGAAACAGAGATTTTTTAAAAATCTCAAAACAAATAAGTCAAAATCCTTGCTTGGGATCAACAAAATCTGCATTAATTTCAATAACTGTTTATCAATTCATTACAAATGAAAGGTGTTCTTAAAACAAACTACTGACACTTGACTGAATTTGCCTCTCACTGGCTTTTCATCAATTTCACTAGGTATGTGGCTTCTATTTCAATGTCAAGATACTGTATTTTAAGTACTGTAGAAATATATCCCTGGGATTTTTAAAGGTGTTCAAAGAGAGATTTAATACTAGGGATGACATTCCTTGAGAGTTGTAGTCACTTTTAAATAGTTTGGGGTTCTAGAGAGAATAGAAAATAATCAAGCAAGTTGAGCAAAAACAATATGCTTACTTGATTCCTGACGTCAGATATATCTGAGTGACAATATCATCTAATTTGCATTTTCTTTTAGAATTATATACTTGTCTGTACCTTATGAATTAACCTTAAAGTTAAGCATTTTAGTCTTTTTAAATAAGAAAGCATTATATAAACAGACCCACGTATTCGCACATAGCAATGCAGCCAATGTTGTACAAAATCTCTTCCCTTCTAAGGACCCTTTAAGTGAAGGAAATTGATATTCAGAAAGTCAATAGGTCAATCATAATGGAAAGTGACAAGAACACTGATGTTGATTGCATCAAATCCAAGAGGGACCTTTAAGAACTCATTAGCCAAGGAGTCAGTATGTCTGCGTTTTTACTGATTTACCTCTCTGATATTTTACCCTTCCAGTTTGCTAGACAGTTAACTATTAGAACTTGATAAATTGAACATTTGTGTACCATATTTTCAATGGCATAAAACATAAATGAGATTGGTAACTTGGAAATTCCTAACATTAGCTTGCTAAATTATTGTGTATATCAATCAAAGCTCAATCAGGTTCACAATAATAATATGTAATTATTTGTTCCACAGGAGTGAAATTCTTTACAATTTCAGCAGCTATTTATTTAGTATTGTTGCTGCTATTGTGACTTCATCTGATGTTGGAGCATAAAGGGTTGGGAACTATAAAAGGAAAAAGGAATAAAAATTGTACAAGGGAGACAGAATAGTCTGGAAATATCTACGCAAAAGCTTTTGCAAACAGAATGAAACTCACACTTATGTCAGGCAGCAATGTGTTGGTAGCATGATTGTTTGTACTGACTAGTCATATTTGTCAAGGTGGTAACCAAAAGTACATGACCCATAAAAGGTGGTCCATTTCAGAACAAACAGAAAACCTTGAATACCCTTTAAATGTGATTTTACTCAACCTTAGTTATGAAAATAGAATGAATGTGCATTCAAATGGCCATCACCTAACTGTGTCCTCCACAACTTCAGAATCTCTATCTTACCCAGAAAAACTGAAGAAAGTATGCTCAATATAATAAAGTTTGGCCTCATAAAGATAGTATATTTCAAAAACTTTACAGTCTTCCCTTCCTTCAACTAGTAACTACATGAATCTCCTAAACCATTTTTGATCTGAAAACCTATTAGAAGTCATATTTATCTTTTGCACAATATTGTTACATTCACTAATACTAAAACATTCTAACTATTCAAAGGGTGATGCAAAATTATTTTTTAAACTTTGGATGATGTTCCTTCTTCTCTTAGTTAAATCTTATACCTCCTTGATATCTTGTTATTCAGTGACTAATAAGCAGTGTAATTTATTTCTGACCAACACTATTTTATGTAATAATGAATGAGAAAGTCCAAGTAAGGAAATCTGTGTGATGGCATAACCTTACACTGACAAATATAATGTGAGCAGTGACTTATTAAAAGTTGCAAGTAGAATCCACGTCGAGCTAGCATTTTAATGCCTCTAAATATGATGTGTCATGTAATACCAAGGCAGGGCAACTTACCTGGTAGCTCTAATACATTATACAGTTGTTTGTATTTTTGTGTTTTTTGTTTGTTTGTTTTGTATCCTCCATTTAAAATGGTAGCCTTTTGAATAATCTAGTAAGTGTGTAGTAGTTTCAAGGAAATGAATACCGTAGGCCTATAGAGAGTAACACCATTAGGAAATGTGGCTTTGCATAAGTAGGTGTATCTTTGTTGTAGCAAGTGTGTCATTGTGGGTGGGCTTTGAGGTCTCAAAGTCTCTTCCTGCTGCCTGCAGATCTAGATGTAGAACTCTCAGCTACCTCTCCAGCACCCTGTCTGTCTTTGCACCACCATGCTTCAGGCCATAATAATTGACTAATCCTCTGAACTGTAAGCCAATCCCAATTAACTATTTTCCTTTATAAGGGTTGCCATGGTCATGATGTCTCATCACAGCAATAAAACCCTAACTAAGACAGTGTGTTAGAATATTATACTTAAATAAGTGGAAAATATTTAGTTAGATTTCTTTAGATTGAGAAAGTAGTGTATCCCATGTGTCCAAGTAGAAAACCCAGATACAGCCACCTATCCTTAACTTTACAAAGACTGTTTCAATACACCTGAGACATTTGGACTCTGTAATTTAACTGGTTCCATACATCTGCCACACAAATTGCTTATAAATGTTTCATGACTACCTGCCAGTTCCTATTTATTAGGTAAAATAAATCAATTGGACTCGCCGACTGAATTTTGGAAAGGAATTTCAGAACAGATATCTGCTAACAAAACATGAAAGTGCTTGGGGGTCATCATAACCCCCAGGCAGGGATGGAGATACATAGTGTAGGAACTCAATTCATTTTGGTAGCTGTTAACGAGTTTAATTTAAAGCATTCCCTTATCCCTAACATTCCAGGTACCAAGAAATACATTGATTATTTCAAGCAACAAAGTCTTGTCTTGTACAGCAACAGCTGTAAGTTCACTCATTATATGATACACCTTTTGATGATCTGTTATTATACTCTATGATCCATCTTCTGCTTATGCAATACAGTGACAGATTGAAATGTCAGGAAATGCCACCACTATATCCCTTCCTGTCCATATCAAAGAATTTCTCTTTAATCCATCTAAAATGTTACCATTTTTATAGATAGTGGTGGTTTTAGTGACTTCCATGTGCTCTTTCCTACCATAATAGTCTCATTGCACAAAAGACAGTATCAAGATGGGAATCATCTTTAGAGATACAGTGAAACTCGCAACATTGAGAATTGTATATTACAGAACTAAGAATCTAATCATAAGGCAGATTTGAAGAACCACTATGTCCATGAAATTCCAATCACTCCTTTTTTCCTTAGGCCTATTTTGGTCAATAGACCCCTGTTGTATATTGTGTTTCAAAGCTCATGTCAGTTCAGAACAGTTTTCCAATAATTGTTGAAATGTCTCATTACTTCATCTTTTTCATTTATAACCACACTGGGAAATGTTGTGCATGCCTTTAAAAGGAAAGAGTCCGAGGAACTGTAAACATTTGAAAGTGTATCATAGTTTTGGCTGAAGCCTTCTCAGTGTCTGCTGCTTTGAAGAGATTGTGGGTCAGCTATTGCATCATATTGATTTAGTTTTGTGCTTCAGTAAAAACAATGATCTTATGGATGTATGCCACTATGGCCAGCTTTATATTCTAGGCTGGGCTGACTCACTCACTTGTACATAAAACACCTCCTTCAATCATCTTGACCCTCTGAAGATTCTTTGAAGTCAATAACAATTTAAGAGCTGAGCTTAAAATATAATTTGTATCATAGAAACTAAATATAAATAAAAATGCCTCAACATTCATAGTAATTACATCCTTGAATGTTCATCAAGATTTGAAAATATTATAGGAAAAGTGTTGCATGTAGTTTATCATAGCCTACTCAAATGATACTTAACTGTATGATAATATGTGTCCAACAAAACTTAAAGTAGCTTATTGATTGGTTAAAATGATCTAAAAAACTGCCTATTTTACAATTATGCTGGAAAGTTCTGTAACTTTTTTTTCCTGGACACTCTTCTGAAGTAGTCAGAATTCTGGAGCTAGGAAGATAGCTCTATATTTGAAAGCATCCATTTCTCTTGCAGTGGAGCTGAATTTAGTTCCCAGCACATCAGGTGTGTCACAACTGCCTATGACTCCAGCTCCAAGGGATTCAATTCCCCTTTGCCACCATGTAGCACCTCTACTAATTTGAACACACACACTTATAGCATACACATAATATGTAGCAGACACATAACATAGACATTCAAAGCATATTTCAGGGAAATTTAATTGTAAGAAACACAAAAAGCCATATAACCAAAGTTTTCTAAAAAATTTTTGCTGAAAAATGTTTTTGCATAAAGAAATTCTTTGTTTTATTCTAGGAGTTGTTATTTGGCCTCCATCTGAGCCAAAGGCTTTGCATGGATGTTTTCTGTGTCAATTAAAAGAGTATTTTTAGTAGATATTTGTTCCGCTAGAAACCCACTGAGATTTTATTTCCTCTCTCCAAGATTAAAAAAATGTGCAAGAAGATGGAATGTAATTTTTGGTTTTACTAATGTCACTGATACAGGATTTTATTTTGGTGTATAAGTTTACACTATTAGATATTAAATCATCCGTCTTAGATGCATACACAGAGGAGAGAAAGACAGAGACAGAGAAAGAAAATAGAGAGACAGCAAAAATAAGCTTAATTGAATCAGCTTTTAATGCAAAAGAAATAAGAATTAATTCAGATGAAGTTTAACATCTACCTGCTCAAGTTTGAGTTGAAGCTCATGTTTCCATGTTTTTTCACTTTCATTAATATTTTCCTATCAATCTCTCTTTTAATTGCTTCATTGTCATAATTCTGTTTAAATTATCTTTGAGGAGTACCTACTACTTACAGAATTTTCCATATGCAATATCATAAAATCATCTGTTGGGGCAATCTTTATTAATAAAATAGCCTGTGCAAGTCCTGATGCCATGTTTGAAACACACAAAAGAAAGCCACTTACAAGTTCTAATATGTCACTCTTAAATCTTAGCTCATGTCCCAAGCCTTCCCTTGACCACATCTTGGCCAAATTAGTCTGTTTCTTTTCCCCAAGGTGTGTCCTCTCAGGCATCTTCTCTCTGCACAGAGTGGTCCAGTCCTGCTCAGATTTAATCAATACATCTATCTGATTGTGGGTCATCTTTGAGCCTCTAAGAAAAACTTAGGATAAAGGATACGATGCTCTATTACTCAAGGCAGGAGGTTTCATGTCCATGATAAATAGACATCTTAGAATAATTGCCAAATTTACTGAAAGGTCATCTTTTATGTGCTTTCTTTCTTCTTGGAGCTCAATACTTCTTGATTGGGTGATTGATTTATATAATAAACTCTCTGACCTTATAACTTGCAACACAATCTCCTTTTATTTTTTTTAAACCACATCAGTACACTCAGTTATAAATGAGCATGGTATTAGCACCTTGAAACTAAAAATGCCAGAATCTTCCACATGTATTTACTAATATGTTTCTCAATTTTTCATTTTAATTTTGGTCTTTATACTTGCAGAAATTATTATAACAATTCTCACTAAATATTTATTTGTATGAACATTAGATTCATCATTTTCTAACTTTTTATTTAATACTTTTATAATGGGCATTAGTAAGATACTTTTATTGTCAAGAAGGTTGCATAGTATTGAATAGGATTTTTGAAAAATTTGTTTGAATTGATATCTTTAAGTTATTAAAGTATAATATAATATTTCAACCTCTCAAAAATAACATTGATGTCTGTGTATTCATACTTCAGAGTTAGGTATTGTGATGCATGTGTCTTATGTATTAATCATAGCCATATATTATGAAATATGCTATTGGCTTTGACTAAATAGATAAGCATATTCCTAGTTGTACAAAAGCAGGAAATTCTAACACCAAGAATACATTAATGATCTAAGTCATTCTCTTTACAATTAGCACCTGAAATGTACATTTTTATAGGATAGACTACTTATGCACCAGTGAAATTACAGTATTTTCAGGAGAAGAAGGAATGTTCAATACAGATATTACCAAGAGATAGTCATGGTTGGCAATGTAGAACTACACTGATAACAATTAGTAGCAACAGTGTATGGGTTACAGTCTCGGTATCTCCCCATTAACCATCTGGCCAGTGATTGTTAAGGGCTCCATCCTTAGCTCTAGGTGTCTAAATGATCTATAGCAATAGTTGTTGGGCCTAAGAAAGGCTTGATGCGCGGCCCAGTGTAAGCTCCTGAGCCTGACTTGAGTTTAGGGCTCAGATGTGAGACCCAATGTAAGCTCCTGAGCCTGGCTAAAGTTTGGCCACCTGCCTCTGACCTGTAACCCCCACATGGTTACAGCCAGAGCTGTTGTAAGGTTGCCCCCTGCCTGCTTGGTGGAATATTATTGGCCCTTATTCCTCACCTTACCCTATCCTATGTATCTATCACTTAACTCAGTCCTATATAAGTTCCTGCCTGTTGGAATAAATCGAGATTCTGCTTCCACAGACTCCCAACTCACTGTGTATTTTTTTCCCCGTAACTAGTAGGGAGGAGGGTCTGAGTTGTCGACATTAACCATCCTGTTCAGCCCCAGGAAGGGCTGGACCGGCCCTTTCCCAGCTCTATCTGCTGGGAGGACCCAGCAAGTAGTGATGTGGAGTCAAACTTGTGAGAGATGATTTGAGCTTACGAATCCTGTATTTAGAACTGTTTATAGACTCCAAAAGAAGATATTGTATGATGACTAGAGAGGTATAAACAATCAAGACACTTGGATTTATGTGTGCAGAAGAGAGATCAGTCAGCTGAAGTCAAGTTAAATAATGGCAAAACACATTATTAAAGTTCTTATTGATATTTTGATAGAAACTATAGATAATTTAAATTTTTTCTATGTAATAATTGCATCTCATTATTTTACTTCTAAGATGATGTAGAGATACCCATGAGGCAAGTGGTGAATAAACATTGTGAATGAACTCAAGACAAAGCATGTTTCCTATGATGCAATGTGATGATATTCCACAGAGAAACACAGGTGTGTGACTGTGACTCTCTTTATATATCCAAGCATATGTGCATATGCATCTATAGACATGTATGTATATATGTAGATATGTGAGCATTAATATTGTGCAGTTTTGTAGTATCATTTACAGTAATTAGAGCATTGGTGATCTCTATAAATAATTAAATATATTTACATATATGAAGTGGTAGAGATGTAGGAATAACTAAAATTTGGCTCTCTCACTTGTGGGAATTGGTAAGCTTTGCAAGATTATGGACAGGCTGGCAGACAAGAGATATTAATATTCATATCTGTGTTCATAAGGAGCCTGATGAGAGGAGCCTCTATCTTTTTATAGGGGGATACTTCAACTGACAGATGAGTCAAACTTCTTTTATGGAAAGATAATCTGTACTTAAAGTCTATTGTAATCTTTATGTGTGTTCCATCCTTACAATCCATAACACATAGTAGCACTTAAATGTATCTGACAACAAAAGAAAATGCCATGGTCAAGTTGGTTAACAATGCTAACATATCAGAGATAACTATCAGAAGTATTTTTAAGGTATTTATTCTTTCTTCCAGTTGATCTGTTATCACAATATATTTATATAACATTATTATAACATTGTACATTATTTAAAAACAATACTATTTTTTAAATCTTGCTATATTACTTTATCTAGGTGTTAAAATTATCATTGATATGGGAATACAATTGGTTGTTAAATTTTGCTTAAAATTGAAAATGATGACATGTATCAGTTAACTTGGAGTAAATTTTCAATACTTAATGACAAACTAAGAATTTCTAGTTATCATATTTAGGCAGGATTTGCAGGATGCTGTTCTTAGTAACTTACTGTATATTGTATTAAAAAAAACTTTGAGTACATGTTTTAAAAGATTGATGTAAAATCAATGCTAAGATTAAAGTATGATATTGTTTTTAAGTATACTATCCTCTAGGTTGCCTCTAGAGTCAGTTGGTTTAAAATCTAATGGATAGGAAACATCTTATCTATGCTGAGTTAAGTGAAAATGTACAATAGAATCTATGGTTATGCACTGAGATAGTACTAGGACATCTGTCTTTGATTATAACTGAAATATCCAACCTGAAATGTCTCTCATTATTTCTGCTTATTTCTTGGTACAATAAGAACCAGAGAAGCACAGGCTTACTTGTAACTTTATGTTGATTCTCTAGATTTTTCTTAGCCATGTTCTCTATGCCTTGTAATATGTGTTCTGTTGTCTTCAAGTGTGATTCTGTTTTCTTCATTCATAAAACCTAGGAACACTTTCATCTATATTATCTTTAGTGTCAATTTTCTATTCTTCTATTCTTCCATAAGGACAAATTTCCAATTAATGCAAACATCCATTTGAATGCTATCAAACTACTTTGAAGTATATCTATCACCTCACATGTTTTCTAATTATTTTGCTTTCAGTAGTTGAAATTTTAGTAGTTATCTTCAAGGAAATGTACATTTTAAAAGTATGATTAGGGTTTGATTAATGAAAATAGCACCAAATATTTATGAATGCTCTTTATATATTATAACATGCTCAAGAAATATATCCAGCTTTTTTTAGCAATACTCACATATAAATATGCAAACATGCATTGTTAATAATGAACATCCTATGGCAATATATGTTATATCAATTTATTTAACTTTTTATTTGATATAGGGCAAGGAGATATAGATTAAGTTTTTTTTCCTAAATTTATTTTATTTCTTATTCCTATTGCAGATCGTGTTGATTGATTGCTCAACATTGATGTGGAACAACTTTGTGAGAGATGTGATAGGAAATACTCATGAAAACTATGAAATATTCAAATGTAAAAGGCCAGCAATAGCACAAGATTTTGACAGGGACGGTTTCTTAGAAATTAGCGATATATAATTCACTGATTTGCACATAGAAAGTAGTTAAAGAACATACATAAAATCAGGAACAAATGAGTGTACTCCCAGTCCATATGTAAAACACCTTAAATTCATATTAAAAATAAAACTTCTGACTACATATTTAATTTAAAATGTGTATGGAAGAAATAATTTATGAATATTTTAACTGCATGCATACATTTATATAGTACATAATAACCAAATAACATTTAGAGAAAATTTATTGATTTAATGAAATTAAAACCAATGAGTATTTAATAATGTGTTATTAGTTTACACAAACACATTTAATAAAATGAAATAGTTCTGAATATTTAATGTACTTTATTTGTAAAGTGATAATATTTGAGGCTTACAGATTTGCATTACCAAGCCTACCAATCTCCCTAGCTTACTCAAAAGACAACAGCTCTCCTCCTTTCTGTCCCGCATTTGGATACAGACCAAAAATCTAAGGAGGCTCACTTTGGCAGTGAACATTTACATTACTTCTCTAGAGACATTCCTGAATCTATCTGTGTGAAAGTAGAGAAGAAATGATTCTAATTTTATTCTATCCTAGTACCTAGTATTTAAATTAATACAGCATTAACATCGCTGGCATTAGAATGTGGTTATTAGTGTCCATGACTAATACGTGTGTGTGTGTGTGTGTTTGTGTGTGTGTGTAATTTCACTTATCACTGAGTACATATGTAGGTAATTCAACATCTGTAGTTTTTAAATGAAAAGTTTGCTTGCTGTTTACTGTGATTAAAAGTTTTCCTTTAACTATCATTGGGAAATTCATAGGCCATCTGTAAACACATCTGGAGGCAGAAAGTTTAAAACAGTGTTTAGAAAAGGAAGGGAAAACTGTTTCAGCAAAAACAAACAAACAAACAAAAAGCAAGCAAAAATTCAGCACAAGTCAGGCAACTATTTTTCATTTCATTTGTGAATTTGAACCTATATATTTACATACACACATGTGCATACACACACACACACACACACACACACACACACAGAGGTACATAAAAAGATAGTATCCAACTCCTTAAAAAGGAAGAAATCTAGATCAGAGCATCCTGTTATATAAGACTATAATAGTCACATTATTCCTTCATCTTAGACAAGCACTACTATGCTTTCCATTTTTGTAGGCTAACTCTTCCTTAAAAGTTTTACATGTCTGTAGTGTGTCATTATATGATAATGATAAGATACCATTTACACACAATCATTAGAAAAACAACAACAATGTTTCCAAATATGGTTTAACTGGGCTAGATGCTACTATGAACACTTAAGAGCAATGATTTGAGGTAAGCAGGTTTTTTTTTTCTTAAACAAAGGCAACAGTTTACAAAAGTCATTTTAATCTATTTAGTATAATCCACCATTGGTGTCTGATGATTCCATTTGTCTTTATGGCCACTGACAAAGGAGATAATCATCCTAGTGTTAGACATTTTTGATGATTATATTAATTATTATTTGACACCACATAGAATAACCTGGAATGGGAGTTCACTGAGAGCTTGATTATGAGATAGAATTATCTAAATTAATTAATTTGGGGGAACCCATACCACTGCTGGTATCACTAATCCCTGAACAAGTAGGAAATCACACACTAGCAATATTCTGTGGTGCTTAGAGGTTCCACAGGACCCCTTTGCCTAATGACACAAGGATATACAACCCGTTCCTGACACAGGAAGTTTGCCTAGGTGTAATAAGTAATCGACCTGCAGCGTTGTTTCCCCATTATATGGTGACTACATATAGATTACTTTCGTATATATTTTAGGAAGCAGCTATGGTAATAGGTTTCCATATTATTTTTCCTAAGACATTTAGTGTTACTCATCTTTTCCCATATTCCCTCCTTTACCATTCCCTCCCTAATGACACACAGAAATAAATGTTTATGTCCATACAGCTAAGTTAATTTTCAGTGGAATTGCATTAATAATATTGTTGCTTGAGATACTCTCGAATCAGTAGTATGAATCCTTATCCCACTAATCATGATGTATCTCTGAGTGATACACACACACACACACACACACGCACACACACACACACATACATACATGCATACAGTTTTAATGCTAAGACATTCCTTTATTCTTCATTGCAGATGTCTTTCAGAGAGTTGTATAAAATGTGAATAAAAATTAATCCTTCCCATATAGAAGCAGACAACAGTTGTGAGGTCATTATTTTCTTTCTTTTT
Source organism: Mesocricetus auratus (assembly GCF_017639785.1). Classification (NCBI taxonomy): domain Eukaryota; kingdom Metazoa; phylum Chordata; class Mammalia; order Rodentia; family Cricetidae; genus Mesocricetus; species Mesocricetus auratus. The sequence continues at coordinate 3,474,648 of NW_024429207.1, read as the reverse complement.
CTTTTTTTCCTCATTTTCATAGTCATGTATCTACAATATCTCTGTCTTCATTTTTGCTTCATAAATTATATTGATCCTAATTCCTGTGCAGTTTGTCTTTATTATCTTTAGCAATTCTAAAAATTATCTATCAGACGGACTAATCCAGATTCACGAACAAACATGAATTCTTGTTTATTTTAAGGTGTTTTTGCCATTTGAACATCATATTATATATATTAAAGAGATACAAAATCAATGTGTATTTTCATGTTAAAGATATGAATATAATCAGATCTATTTTGAAAATAAGCAATTGTTTTAATATTTCTGTTCTCTTTCTTACATAATTTAGTATTTCTGGACGCTTTATTTGCATAGATGATGGAGTAACTCCATCTATAGTTAAGCATAGGCTTAACAAAGCCTAAATTTTATAACTGTACCCAGGTCTTAAAATTGCATTAATTTAGTTAAATTAAAAAATCTATTTCCTCAATAGAAACAGAGAAACTACATTTTTTCCTTTTTTGTATGCATTTTTATTTAAATTAGAAACAAGCTTGTTTTACATGTCAATCCCAGTTCCCTCTCCTTCCCCTTCTCGTCTAACCTCCACCAACCCTATCCCATCCCCTTCTTGCTCCCCAGGCAAGGTGAGGCCTTACATGGGAAATCTTCAAAGACTGTCCTATCATATGCAGCAGGGCCTAGACCCTCCCATGTGTGTCTAGGCTGAGAGAGCATCCCTCTATGTGGAATGGGCTCCCAAAATCCATTCCTGTTCTAGGGATAAATACTGATCCACTACCAGAGGTCCCATAGATTTCCCAGATTTCCAAACTAACATCCACATTCAAGTGGTCTGGAACAGTTCTATGCAGGTTTCTCAGCTCTCAGTCTGTGATCCATGAGTTTCCTCTAGTTCAGATCAGCTGTTTCTGTGAGTTTCTCTAGCCTTGTCTTGATCCCATTTGCTCATAACCGCTCCTTCTCTGCAATTTGATTCCAAGATTTCAACTCAGTGTTTAGCTATGGGTGTTTGCTTCTGCTTCTATCAGCCACTGGATGAATGCTCTAGGATGGCATAAAAAGTAGTCATCAATCTCATTATCAGAGAAGGACATTTAAGGTTGTCTGTCCACTGTTGCTTCGATTGTTAGTTAGGGGTCATGCTTGTAGATCTCTGGACATTTTCCTAGTGCCAGATTTCTCTTTAAACCTATAATTGCTCCCTCTACTATGTTATCTCTTTTTTTAATCCCCTCTGTTCCTTCCCTTCCTGCTCCCTCATGACTTCCTCTCCTCTCCTCTTCTTCCCTTCTCTTTCTCCTAACTTCGTGTTCTCTCCCCCATGCTTCGAATTAGCTCAGGAGACCTTGTCCCTTTCCCCTTCTCTGGGGGATCATATATGTCTCTCTTAGGATTATCCTTGTTTCCTAGTTTCTCTGGCAGTGTGGATAATTGGCTGGTAATCCTTTGTTCTATGTATAATGCCAGTTATATGATAATATTAACACACTATCATTTTTAAATATTTCAAGGACTGATCAAAATAATATTTAATATATTTTTCCATTCTCATTTCAGGTTTAAAATGGCAATACAACATTTGATGGTACTTTTTGCTGATTTACATTTTGAATTATTTTTCCCTAGGTAGAATTACTGAATGTTAAAAAGAAGAACATTATCCTTGATCACAACCTAAGTGATAATTGGAACATAACTTTCTGTAAATAATAGCTTTATCTAAATATTATATTTTGTTTCCCAAAATGTTGTGTATTTGCTACATATATATGAATGATTATCTATCTACCTATCTATCTGTCTATCTATCATCTACCTGTCATCTATCTATCTAGTAGAAATATTAAAAGATTTGCCTTTCTCCTCATCCCATTTATTCATTATACTTGGTATTTTTGTGTATTACTTTGGAAAATATAAAGATACAATTGTGAAATTTATAATTGCTAAATGTTCCTAAAATTAATGGGAGAGACTGTATTAAAAACTCCCATTTTTTTAACACACAGTTTGAATTAAAATAGATTCTGGTTAAATGTAATTATGATCTCTTAATGACTTCCAATTGATTTTTGTTATGGCCACCACAATTAAAGAGAACATAATTAATTTATTTGACTAAATAAGTAAAGTAGAGCATGCCCAGTATCAGAGAAGTGATGTGAGTTGAGAGCTATTTTCACAAACAAAATCAACCATATTTTAAAAATGTACAATGCTTTAGAGTTACTTGGGGAATAGGCTTTCATTTTACAAGTGGAAAATTTAGACATAAGGGTCACAGGATTTACTCACAAGCATAGCTGTAGAAATTACTTATATAATTAACAATTTGGCCTTTGCATAAGACAAATAGATATAAATAAATGAGCAGGTCAAAACATTATCCTGATTACTTTTAGCATCTTGATGATCAATAACAATGTGTTGTATTATAAAAAATGTATCACTTAGTGAATAATTAATTTTAGAGATAATATATTCTAAGTAATTCAAAAATTATTTAGCTTTAAGTGATGGTTTGAATAAAAACACCCCATTAATGGGATTTTCATTCTTTGTATATGTTTCTCATTGGTTATTGAATAAAACACTGCTAGCCAATAAGGCAGGAAGATAAGTGGGACTAGGAGAAGAGGAGAATTCTGGGAAGTACAGGCAGAAAAGAATCACCATGTGGAGACCAGAAGTATAAGATGCACTTGACCCTTCTCTGATAAGGTAAGATCATGTGGAAATACTTAGAGTAATAAAAATGGGTTAATAATTAAGACACTGCTAGCCAATAAAAAGCCCTAGTCACCAGTCAAAACTTTTGTAACTATTATAGCGCCCATGTGTTTATCTGGGTCACAAGCACCGTGGAACCAGTTGGGATAAAGAACCTCTCACTATACCACATATATTTTTCTGTTTGTTTCACATTTGGTGGAATTTTTTGATATGAATTAAGAGGTGTATTTTGTTGTGTCTCTGTGGGTGGATTTAAAAGTTTCAAAAGACACAAAAAATTCACAGTCTCTTACTCTTCCTTATGTTTATGCTTCATTCAACCCATCAGATATTGAATTCTAGTATATGACCATGTCTACCTTCTCATGGGACTCATGGACTCTAATCCACTAAACAATGTGAACCTAAATAAACTTTTATTTTCTACATAGTTCCTTGGTCATAATATCTATGGCAATAGAAAACCAACATTAAAATAGACAAACTTAGTATAAAATAGCTGAGGTGTATGAACAGAGCAGAAATGGTGAATTTAAAATATATCAGTATTCCATGGACTATTACATTATTGTCCTGTTACTTATCAAGATGCTTGTCATGATGAACTAGTACACAGTATGCATTATTCTAATTCTAAGATTAGAAAGGTGCTCCAGGAATAATGCCTCACCATTTTAGGTCCTTTGCAAAGGGGTACCTCTTGTCAGGAATATATAAAACAACAAAATCCCACACACCAAAAACAAAGGGATGGGTGGACAGACTGGGGTCATACATTTCCTCTTGAGATGATGCCAGTGACTTAGAGACGCCTCAGTCTGCATATTTTAAACTTTGCATAACTTTATTATATCATGAAATTTTTGTAGGTAAATTTCTCAAAGCTATAAAACTAGTTGCTTATTCAACCTAAAATAAATTATAGCTTACCATTCTACTCTTGACAAAATTATTTATAGTAATGATATGATAAACAGGTAGTTGTTGGCTTTCAGAGTTAACTATTTTATTTAAATATAATATGGAGATTGTTGATAATGTGTTTGAGTAGCTCTAGAAGGGATTGCCCTTTGTATGAGTACAGTTAGTAAGCAAAATTTCTCTTTAGCTCTTAGGAGAGGATATACTTCAATCTGATTAGTTTACAATAGAAGAAACCTAAAGGCATAACAAATTTCTTTTCTCCACTTGAGATATGATGCTGTCTTTTCCTGATGTTGATATTAGTATTCCTCATGCTTGGGTTCAGGTTTGTTGGAGACCTTCAGACTATTAGATTTTCTGCATGTCCATCGTTCAAGCAAAATAATGTATTAATTCTCTGATCATTTGATTCAATACTCCACAATGAAACTCCTAAGACCTATCTATACATGTATACACATAACTACAGGTTATCTAAAAATCTACTATATATCTATATGAGTATCATTAATCAATGCTATTTTATTGAGTTTGCTTTCTTGAAAACACTGAATAATATATCACCATCTACACAGTCTTACAGGGTCCCCATTCCAGTGGTTCTGAGCACCTGCTATGAGATTCCTAACATTGGGATCATCTGTGAACTTAATAGAAATGCTATGGTGATTCCCACCCAGACCAATTGACAAACAATCACTCTTAAGACGTCTTCCAGATGATTTTAATGAACTATGAATTTTCACAACCATTGTTTTGTATAAATTTTAGAATTAAGGTAAGTCTGCTTGATTATGTCTGAAGTAATTTCACCTTAAACAAAACAATATCACACCAAACTTTGTTGACTTTACAAAAACATACTCCTCTTACCTTATTCTTTTTATTCTAATTTAATGCTTCAGTATATAAAAAATTTTCAAATTAAAAAATCTCTCATTATATTTGTTCTAAACAGAAAATTTCATTTTCAGTTTTTCATTTTGAATGTTATACCAAGTTATAGTAGTTTCTTAATTTTAGTAATATTAAATAAAGGCATTTTAATGTAGATGAAATTTAATATGTATGTTTAAATTTTAAAATATATACATTACTGTACACATATTAAATATAATGCTTAGTATCATTGGTAATCCTATGATTAATGATTAATGGATTATCATATATTTTAAGTATTTATGCATTTATATGCTGATTATCTTATTTCCCTAAAGTGAGAGTCAATTATTTAATAAAAAAACAGTTTTGAAATATACAAACTATATTTCATCAGGAAACTATTGCCAATTATCATTTTCTTTCTTATAACATCTACTATTTTCTGTAAAACATTTTTATTAAGAGGTTCAGAGAGTATGGTACTCTATGTTACTACTTTTACAATAAGCAGGATGTCTTGTCATAAGTTGTATTATATTCAGAAACTTCATCATTCCTTGATAGGAAATGCAACTTTTCTACTTGACTGAAGAATGATAGAGGATCTTAAACATAAACATCATTCAATAAGCACTTGATGAAATACACTTAAAACATTATTGATATAATTAGGTAACCATAAACACAGTTACCTGTGTCATGGTTGCCACCAAACAACAAACAAAGACATTTCATAGGGAGATTTCATTGGCTAAAAATAAAAGATTTGAGTCAATGATTTATGACAGAAACTTGACCGTGTTAATCACATGCAATAAGTTTGAGTGTTACAATTAGGAAACGATAGTTGGAACTGCACAGGCTTCTGATTTCTCTGTAGTCGCCAGTTTGAAAAGCAGCCATGATAGCCAAGCTAACTTTACCAGCATGGCCTGGGCCGAGGATCAATAAAGATCAGCAATTGTAAGTTGAAATATTTTTAGAAAATACTCAGTATAGTCACTGTTTACTTTAAATCAAATGGCAGAACAAGAATAAAATGTGAACAACATGGTATAGATTTAATAAGGGAAGGGCATCTTTGCATTCTACAAATTACTTTATTTTCATCAACCTCCATTTCTTTATTCATGATGTGTAAGTGTCTAATTAACTGATTTGTAGCTCTTTCCAAATTTCACCATCTATGTTTTTCCTTCCATGAGTTTTAAATTTGTTTCTGTACTATGTATTAAAAATAGTTTTTGAAAGTATTGTCCTGTATGAAAAAATATTTTCTAGTAAAAATAGCTTTAGTTCTTTTTTTGGATAAACAGTTACAGTCATTAGATTAACAAGATTTAGAAGAAGGGTTAATATTTTGGATTTTATAAGGCATCAGCCATCATTAAATAACCTTAATAAGATTTTAGTTTGTGAGACTTGGAAGACATGGAGAGTGTGCCTCCAAAATTAAAAACCATGTCTGGCAATATAATTTCAACATGAATGATGTGCAACGCTCCTGAATGTTGATTTTGTGAAATCTCACAAGAAATTGTGAGATTGCCTACTTTTTGAAGATAGTTTTTCTGCAGGATGTCACTACAAGAAGGGATCAGAAATGAAGAGAAAATTGAGTATATTAACGGATTTTTGTGTGATGTAATTTTACTACATTTTCTAATGGTTCTTCTGAGATAAAACTTTCCAACTTGGGGAAAAGCATCTTCAGACACTAACACATAAAAGGGAGATGAAAAGACAGGATATTCTTAGACAAGATGAGCCATTCCCTCCTTCAGGGAAGCTGAAGAAATAAACCAACACTTCAGGAACATCCTGAAACTAAATGAATTCAGTAGGCCTTTTCTCCCCAAACATATACAAGCAATAATGACTGCTGAAAGACACTCCCAAAGAAGATAACTTGCCTCAAAAAAGAAATACCAGTTGCATTGTTGGGAAGAATTAGATGACAGCTGAGATAGCCAGAAGACACTCAGATTACCCAGGCTACCATCAAAGAAAACTTTCAAACCTTGTGAGTTGCCTATAGGTAAGGAGTGTACTCCATGTCTCCAGTTTTAATGAGGTGTCATCTGTGCTATTGTGGACTTTGGTCATGTTACTAACTCTGTGAGTTGTTTGTGTTCTTTTAAGTAAGCACTCACCCTGCTCTTGTTAGTAACTCCAATAAAATTTATTAGTTCATTACATTGGACTTTATCAATATACTTTTTATTACATTTTAAAATTAGAAACAAGCTTGCTTCACATGTCAATCTCAGCTCCCTTTCCCTTCCCTTATTCTGTCGAGACCCCCTCCCCAACCTCCCACGCTAACCCCACTCCCTTCCTCATAGAGGATATCCAGTGTCTGTTATTTCCTTTAGGGAAGGGCCTAGGCCATCCCCCAAGAGTCCAGATTGAGAGACCATCCCTGTTTGTGATATGGACACAAAAGTCCATTTGTATGCTAGGGATAAATACTGATATACTGCCCAGGGCCCCAGAGACTGTCCAGGTTTCTTCACTAACACCCACATTCATGGGATCTGGAACTGTCCCATGCTGGCCTCCTAGCTTTCAGGCTGGGGTCCAAGAGTTCCCTCTCGTTCAGGTCAGCAGTTTCTGCTGGTTTCGCCAGCCCAGTCTTTTCTTCATTTGCCCATCACTCCTCCATTGCTCTGTCAGTAGTTCCCTGTCTACATTAATGAGATGCTTTTCATATCTTAAATATCTTTATAATTTATATTCATCCAAAAGGGAGAAATCATGAGTGAATACTCCACATTGAATATATGAACGTAACTAAGCAATTATGAGACTGTAACATAGAATGCAATTTTATAGCATATAAAATATAGAAACATGATTAATTTGTGTCATAAAGAGTTAAACTTTTCTCACACTTGATATCTTTTAACTTACTCGCAAGCAAATAAAACAGAAAAGAATGGCTCAATAAAAGTGTTCAACTTATTCAATCATATCTTATTATTTCTATTGATTTAGTAACTCATAAGCTTCACTCTGAGAAGTGATAATGTTTCTGGCCATCAGCTCTTTTCCTTCAGGACTCTAATTTGAAATATTTCAAACACCTCTGAAATTTGCAAAATAATGCACATGCTTATCTCCAAGAAGTAACCTCTCAATGCAGATATGCTGTGCTTTACAAGCACAAGGATTCTAAAGACCAAGATACTTCTCTTCTAAGAAACAGATAGTCTACCCAGGATGTGAAATACAACTCTTATTTTTCTGGAGGCTCTAGGAGATACGACTGCTGGCAGGCAAGACTATCAAGTAGGTTCAAGTGGGGAATGGAAGGTTAACAATCTGTGTAATTGTAATGTAGACAAAAGATATTCCAAGTTTCTAACTATCAAGGGATTCTCTGATGGTGACTGGCTATGAATTTCAGCTTTAAATCTAATGAAGTCCTTAGGAAGAATAATGGTGGGGTTGTTACCTCTGAGAAATGGCATTGTAGTTTTGAGTATTTGGAATCAGACAGAAGCTTGGCACATGGAAAGATTTCAAGAGAATCTAAGCTGAAATCAAGATTTATAGTAAGTTTATGGCTTCCATTTTTTATGCATACATTAACATTTCCAGTATGAAGAACTTAAATGAAAATAGTTTAATGACACTGGCTCCCAGTTATTTCCAAATCATAACCTGATCCAGACACTGACATCTAATTTTGCAACTGTACTTCGTCAAACCAGACGTCTTTTTCCTAACTCAATTTTCTCCTTAGCTAACAGTGCCATCACAGGAAGAGCCTCTAATGTAAATACTACTAATCGTTTTAGGTTTAATTTGAATATAAAGCAGAATATTAGTTTGAGGAGAAGAGTCCTGCAGTGAGCAGATGTTTGAAAATGTAGTGAACTTCAAAAACTCTATTTTCCACTCACTATCTCAAGTTGCCTTCCAATACTTCCTTTCCATAATTTATACTAATTTCAGAGTAACATACCGTTCATCGAGGAATGGCTAGAGATGTTTTATCTGGGAAGTGCTAAATGTTTATGATGTATTTCTTGACAAGGTCATCATGTGATCACTGTACATTCTAGTATTTGAAATCTTTACTTTACATGAGCACTTTGCCTTGCCTGATCTTTCCTTATCATCTTCTTATTTTTGTAAAGAACTGTAAGCTCAGATAAATGAGAAACTTACCATTGTTGTAGCTTAACTGAAGTTTTGGGGAAAAATAACTGTCTACGTCTAGCACCAAACACAAACACCATTAACTCCCAAAGCTGAATAATAACAGCACCACTTCTGCCATTTTTGGTAAATTAACCAAGTACTGCACTATTTAAAATGTCAATATTTATGTAGCTTATATGTTTCATTAACCATTTTGATGGTTAAGAGTGCCAATAATAGATTTATACATATATATTCCTAAATGCATTCCAATATAGAAGTAATGCAAATATTGACTCTAAAATAATCAAGGGTGAAAATTTCCACTTCCATTATTGGGTATGACAAAATCAATAGTGGATAAAGGGCACAATAACATGCTTAAGGAAATAGAAATTGGTCTAGCAGGTGACTCGCAGATAAAATGTGATCTAATTCAATATCAGAACACATATAATAGTTTGGGTACAGTGATCCATATGTGGGATCCCAGTTCTGGAGACAGGAGACAGGGTGGTATCTATGTCTTGCTGATTAGTCAACATATTTAAATTGGTATGCTTTGGGTTCACTGGCAGACCAAGACTGGACAAACAAGATGAGAGGCAATTAAGGAAAACACTGAGCATCTACAGGCACTTTCATACCCATGAATGTTCATGCACACCTATGAATACTCACATACATAGTCACACACACACACACACACACACACACACACACGGCAGGGAACAGGACTACTGAGCAAAAAATAGTAGTTGATGCATGTTTCAGGTTACTTCTCCATCATTTCTTCATTTTTTATGCCATATATAGGATCTTAAAGCATGTTTCAAATGTTTTTATATTATAATTACATTATATACTTCTTTCCTTTCTCCTCTTCAAACATTCTCATATATCACTCTTTGTTTCAAACTCATAGACTCTTTTTTAAAATTAATTATTGCTGCATACATATATGTATATTTATATGAAGTATATTTATAAATACATCTTGGTCATTCTGTATAATATTAACTGCATTTATGTTTTCATTGTTCAGCATCGCATTTGTTATTGGGACCAATTGTTATGTTCCTCCTAGAAAATACTATTTCTCTCATTCTAAGGGTTCATTAGTTGCCTAAAGTTCCTTGTATAAGTCTGAGCGTTCAAAGAACACTAGTGAACACAGAGGAAAATGACTGTTGAATCCATAGAACCAGAGTTCATTGTGAGAGCATGTCTCCCAGGAATGTCAGTAGCTACAACCAGGTGTCTCATCATCATGGCTATCTAAACATGAGCTAAACAAGAATGACAGCAATAGACACACTACTGTACCACTAACATAAACTTGCCTGTAGAACTTTTGCCATTTGTAAAAAAAACTATTAAATGTAGTAATGTCATGTTTAGACAACAAATCTAATGATTATCCTAAGATAAGGTATATTGATTTTCTAATGCAAAAGATGGAATTCATGTGGGAGTTACTAAAGATATTCAAATGCTATAGAATATTTTGAAAGACTATCATGCCATCATTGCTATATTCAACTTAATCTCTCACACATGATGTACCATAGAAGTACATAAAAATGGCTTGGCAAAATTCCATTATGCTTACATTCAGATGATTCATGTGATTGTAGTAGCACTTACACACTGAGACCATACACAAAAGAAAGTTTGAGTTCACTCTTCCTTAATGTGAATGATTATAGCAGACCATATATTCCATAATTTTGAGTAGTAAAAAAATGCTGGTTCAATGTTCTTTCTTCACATCTGGCAAGAAGTTTACACAAATATTCCCTAGAGAAAACATATGGCTTTTGAAGACCTAGAAATTATTGAAGTTAATTGGATTTTATGTGGCATCTGGGTTAGAAATGCCGTGATGGCACTAAACAAGCTTATTACCAATGCCAAATGTGAAAGTAGCATAAAAACTTGGTTCACTTCAATTGTTAAGTTGGAGGCATTGTTCATGCTACTTCTTGCTGCCTTCATTCCCTTGCTCTTTCCAACATTTCATAGTCTGACATTGCTGTTTTGTTTTGTTTTTACTAATTATGTATTTTATTCAGAATCACATTCTAAACAGTTCATGCCATCTTCTGATGGAAGCCAAGAAATATATGCTCCTCATATGTATAATACTGCACTTTGTGCTTTCAAAATTAATTTATAGTTTGATAAAGATGATGAAGATAGAAAGTGTTCCATAGAGAAAAATAAACCCATCAATCTTACAATCATGGTGCCGCTTGTGTACAGCAGTGGTATCCAGATAAATAATATTTTAGTGGAATGAGATAAGCAATTGGTTATTTGAAATGTATCTGATTTTCTCATGAAGGTTTTTACCATTTTATATAAAATAAGCCAATCTAAATTGATGGGTTATTTTTTTAGTAAGTTCAAAAGATTATGGTGAAATAGGAAAATTGTGTAAATATAGAACATTTTATCTGGTATTAGCAGTTAATTGTGAAAATACCAAAAACAAAGAAATTTTATTCAAAAAAGTCTCTGTGTGCCTCTGTCAAGAATAATTTTGACATGATATTGGTATTTATTATATTAAAATTCGTTCCATTCTGATATTTAACAAAAGCTTTGAAGGAAGATAAATTAAAAGTTAAATAATTCAATAAACTGTGTTTTAATTAACAAAAATGTTTCATATTTAGAAATGTCATCAATATATAGAAACTGATTAAATATGCTTGTCTTTTTAAACATTATCAAGCATACTGGTTGGTTTTTTGTGTCAATGTGACACAAGCTAGAGTCATCAGAGACGAAGGAGTCTTAGCTGCAGAGATGTCTCCATGAGATCCAGCTGTAAGGCAATTTCTCAATTAGTGACCACTGGGGGAGTTCCCAGCCCATGGTTGGTGGTGCTATCCCTGGGCTGGTGGTACTGGGTTCTATAAAAAGGCAGGGTGAAAAATCCATGAGAAGCAAATCAGTGAGCAACATTCCTCCATTGCCTCTGTGCCGGCTCCTGTCTCCAGGTTCTAGCCCTTCTTGAGTTCCTATCCTGACTTTCTGAAATGATGGACTAAGAAATGTAAGCCAAATAGACCCTCCCCCAACTTCCTTTTTGGTCATGGTGTTTACTCCCATCAACAGAAACCCCTACATAAGTTTTGTTTTAGTGTAAAAAAACAAAAAAAAAACCAAAAACCCAGCATGATAGCCCTAAATAGCTTCATTATAGATGCTACTTATGAAGTTCATATAAGAAATGAACATCACACATTAATTCACTTAAGTTCTGAAAAGGAATTCATTTTTATTATATAATAGAGAACAATAGTAAAAGTAATTTTTAATAGCGATTCAGAGCAAGCCAGTACACTGAAGTCCAAAAAGGGAAAGTGGGCCTCCAAGGAGTATCAAATTAGAATTATTCCACCTTGTTAGGAAGAAGCTCATCTTAGGAGGCCTTGAAATGCATACTTCCTGCCTCGCTCCCTCCAATGGACTAGGTAAGTGTGGTTGCATCTCCATAGCCCAGAAGCACTAGAAAGCATATGGAGAGTTCTGCCCGAATCCTGTATCTTTTTTCAGAACAATATTCTAATAACTTACTCCTGTCATTAGCATAGCTGTTATGACTTTTAAATCTGTCCAAAATAATGTAATCGTTTTCCTTTCTCGAATTTTTAGAGTCACCATTGCTGCCTTTGCGGTTTATATTTTTGTTTTTCTGTGGAAATATGGCTCATTTCTCAAGGACTTCAGAGTCACCATAGAATTTTCTTCCCGTGGCACATGGCAAACCACACACTCAGCACAGTGTGTCCATTGGTATTCGAAGAAGACCTTTTCCTTCCCTCCTTTCCTCTTCTTCCTCCTTCCACTTCTATCCTGAGTTCTTGTTGTACATTTCTGGAAATTCTCTTTACACCGAAGTCCCCTGACTAAAAGTTGGGTTAAATGCAAGTAGAAGTCCTGCCTATGTTGGTTTCTGATAGGATCTAGACAAGGTTTCTGTGTTAATTATGGCTGGACTCTAGTAAGGCACCAACTATTAATTCTATGATGCTTATTTATTTGAAAAGGTAGTAAAGTTGAGATACATGTATCTTAAATTGATTTTAAAAGGCTTAGACAAATTCATGAATTAATAATGTTCTCAATATAAGAGTTATTGTCCTTTTTTCTCTATTTTGTTCTCTCTTGAATAAGCACATTTTCCTTAGTTTGAAATGTATTTTGCATAGGATTTGGCCTTGCATTTTTTATTGTTGCATGAGTTATCACCAATATAAGGCATCCAGAAAGTTCATGCCATCAAGAACCTAAAATTGTAGACAATTCTAGAACAACATCAAATATGGAATTTAAATTAACAAATTAACATTTGACTCTCTTAAAGAAAATATTGAATTCCCCCCCACACACAGAGACACACAGCTGTTTAATATGGCAGGCAATTATTGAATCCACTTGATTAGTGAATGTATTGGACATTGAATTGCAATATATACTAACTGTTAAATAATAATTAATTTCAGGAGAACTATGTGATATTTTGACAGGTACATGTTATTGGATGATGAAATCAGGCTAGTGTACACGTTCTTCTTAGATACTTATTGTTTCTTTGTTATGATAAGAATATCAAAATACCAAAGTTCTAGCTGCTTTGAAATATGCAGTATTTCTTTATTAACTATAGTTACTCTGTCGTATGACTGAGTAGCAGAACCTTTTCTAACAACAGGTTTTCTTGCTGATTGTAGTAACCTTCAGTAAGAATTGTAACATGTAAATTTTGATTCAAGATATAAAGGGTTAATTGCAAACCATACCACTTGAATCAGAATTGCTTCTTTTGAATTGCTTTAAATTTATCTAGATATGTATTGCAGTTAAGTTATAAAGCATCCCCATGCTGGCATGCTTCCCTCAGTGATCAGGTGGTGCTTAGCAAGAAGCAGAATGACAACTCATGAAGACTACACGGTGAATAAAGGCACTTCTATTCTTACTGGGAACATTGAAACACACTGTAATCTGCACAGTACTATTTATTCCCTAGGTACCCAGGAGGAAATAATTTCCTTTTAGACTTAGCTACAAAGTGTGGATGTGTGTTATGTTTTCTTTTATTGTTATTTAAATCAACACCAAAAGTTGAAGGAAATCTTTAATTGTTACATTTAGCTGTCCTGTCTACTTATACAAAAGGGCATGTTATATGAAATATGTGCACTTCTGGGTTATTTTACATAGGAAAAATAATGTTGAAGAGGCTTCAAATACTTAAAATGAAAAATGAATACAAGTTTCTTTGCTGTAAAATCAAATGTGTAATATTATATTTTTTGTTATAGTAAATTTGAATTAATAGCTGAGACCACAGGGTTATTAGGTAAAGAATAAAGAACAAATAAAACACCAATAACATATTTTTAATGTTTATCTTTAAAGTTACATTTGAGTTTTATGGGTACTAGAATGTGGGACTGGAGAAATGCCTGAGTGGGTGAAAGCACTTGAAATACAATCATAAAGGTCTGAATTTAAATGCCACCTTTTTTTTGTAAAAAGCCAAGCATGGATTGTTCCTATGGAGGGCAGAATCAGGAAGGTTAATAGAGTTTGCTGCTAACCAACCTTGCTTCAGGTTCAGTGAGAGACTCTGCTCTGGGAACTGTGTGAACTTCTGAAAGAATGTTTTCTGGTTTGACATGGACATGATACTTCAGCTCCATGGTAGTTAAATCTTTCCCAATTGAAGCTAAGAGGGATGGTTATGCTATCATAGGGTCCGAGTGAGAATGTGGATTGTCTATTTAGAAAATGTTCACTTTAACTTTTTCCTTTGGATATTACAACCTGGTGTACTTCCCTATAGAGCCTGCTACCAAGATTAGCAAGCTTGCCTCCTGTTCATCTGTATGTCAAAATCCCACCTTTCAGGTCAACTGTGTATAACAAACACACTGATCTTCCAAGGTACTGAGAATAAGACCAAGAACATTCCATCCTAGTTTCTCTCTCTCTGTCTGTCTCTGTCTCTCTGTCTCTCTGTCTCTCTGTCTCTCTCTCTCTCTCTCTCTCTCTCTCTTTCTCTCTCTGCTATCCCCTGTGCCCCTGTGTATGTTTGTGTATATGCATGTTGGTCCTTTTTCCATTCCCTACTACCCCAGTGAGGTAAATCCATGGAGCCTGCAGAGCATAATATTGGTCTCAATAGAGTTAAGTGTGTTAAAGCAGGACACTAGTGTTACCCTCTGGTTCCCATATGTGCATATATTTGGGGATGCTCGTTCAAACATGTACATATTCCACACACATATACACATAACTCACACACAAGTATGCATATACAAGAAACACGCACAGAACACACATGCAGACACACACATACAGAGAATTACCAGAATGGAACCTAGGTTTCATTTTTTTTCAGTTTCTCCACCCTCCCCTCCTTCCTCTCACCCATACCTCCTCCCAACCCACCCCATCTATTCCTCAGAAAGGGGAAGGCCTCCAATGGGAAGTCAACAAAGTCTAGCACATTCAGTAACCTCCCCATGCCTCTCAACAAGGTTGAGCAAGGTATCCCCTTCATAGGCAATGGGCTTCAAAAAGCCAGCTCATGCACTAGGGATAGATCCTGGTCCCAACTGCCTGGGATCCCACAAACCAACCGGCCTACAAAACTGTCACCCACATGCAGAGATCCTGATTCTTTTCAAAACATGTTCCCCAACTGTCCATCTAGAGTCTGTGAGCTACTGCAAGTTCAAGCCTACTGTCTTTGTGGGTTTCCCAGTCATGACCTTGACTTCCTTTGATCATATAATCCCTTCTCCCTGTAGTCCACTGAATTCCTGTAGTTGGGTCTGGTGCTTAGTTGCTAATATCTGCATCAGTTACAGGATGAAAGTTCCATGATGACGTCTATATTATAAATTCAGGCTAATGGGCTATGTTTATTTTATTTAAAGTTGCTAATAGTTGAACTTTTTACCTGGAGTTGAAGAAAGGGAATAAAGACTCTGAGGTATAATTTCTGAGTTGCATTGCCCCTGTAGGCAGAAATGCCCCATTCTTCATTTTGCATCTTGCTTTCAATGCTCTATCTTTGCTTCCTGGTGCTCAGTTTGGGGTCTATTTGCACAGCCTACCTACTTTCTGGGAGAGAACATAAAACCTGGTGTAAGAAAGTACTGCTGGTCGAGCCTGGATGCATGGTTTGTCATGTTTTAGTCCCGACTTTCAGCAGGAGCCAAACAGGTGCTTTTTAATGTACTTCAAGCACAACAGGCTGAAAGCACCAGGCTTGTTAAATGAATTTTTTTTTCAGAGACTTAATCCAAGCCCCATTAAAGGGAGGGAAAGACTTCTAACTGTGGCTTGCAATCTTGTTTCCCGGAGGCGTGTGCAGATATAATGAACTGGCTTGCATGCTTCCAGGAGTGCTTGTTAGGTGCCAAAACTGTTAGGCTTCACTTTTTCATGTACATACATTCTCATTCCATTGTCAGAACAACACAGTGAGGCAGGATTGTTAAGCAGCTATTGAAACGAAAAAGTTAAGCAACTTGCATACAGTCAGGCACAAGATAAAGACTATTCTAGATAGAAGCAGGGCTTGAATTCAGATAGGCAAAATCTAGTCTGTTCACTCCTGCACTTCTTATAAACAGGGTTCTATCAGTGATCAAAGACTTGAATACAGCTAAATGATAGAATCCTTTTTTTTTGTAAAAAAATTTCCCATTGGCTGGAGGAAATTAGGAAGGGAGGAAGGAATGAAGTCCAAAAATACATAAATAAAACAGCAGATAAAAAATACTCTTCTCAGAACACTGTTCTTAGTTTAGAATTCCCAGGGTAAGTCATTTGTATGACAATATTATATTTCTTCCTTTCAGTATAGTAATAATGACATATACCACAGTTTTTGATTGTAGTAAACATTAAAATAATAAGAATGGTCATAAGTCATTTGTAGTGAATTCAGAAAATTTATGATCAGTAGATGTATCCAGAAAAATCTCTATTTTTTTTCTAATTTGAGCCCACTCCCTACTGATTCCCACTTCCAAGATGACTGTCACTAGCAGCGGCCTTGCCGTGAGTGGTACTACAGCCCAGCATGACAGAAGGAAAGATATGCAGCTCTTTCCTAGGTTATTATTATCATTACCTACCCAGACCTGATTTTCTATAACACATAGCATACGTGAGACCAACAGGTACCTCATGTAATTTCTTTGAGAAAAAAGTCAGACTGTGAAAACTATATGTGAATCTATGCTCCCATGTAGATGATAAATGATATTTGTTAATGTTTTGTTGATAAAACAATAATCTTATCAGCAGCATCATGCTTTTCATCATCTCAAGTAAAATTTGCATTAATCACCCTCAGAATTAGGAAACCATACTGGGATTTCATGTGTTAAAGGGTTTGTGTCCCAGAAGAGATGGAAGACTGCAAACAACATAAGTGGCAAAGAGCAGGATTATAAGAGAATAAGAACAAACACACATGCCTGCAAGCCTTATGCTTGTCTCCTTGTCATGGGACTGAAGTAACACAACATCTTAGCTTTGATTTCCTTGTGGGTGAACCTCATAGAGATTAAGGTGGGTGGGGAAGTAAGTGGACTAACACTTATAATATCTCTTCCTGTTCAATTCCAGTTAATTTATTCTGTTACATATCATTTTACTAATTTTTGCTCTTTCATATTTAGTAACCAAGGAGAATTTATACCCACATAATATAATATAAATTCAGTCCTAGAGCATTGGAAGAAAATTTGTTATATTTTCCCAATTTAGATTTCAAAACCTGTAACATTCTGAGTATGGTTGTTATTTTAATAATTAATTTCTAAATTATTAGTTAATTTGATTTATCTTCTAACTTGGTTTTTTACACAAAACATATTATTCCAGGTAGAATACAGTTTTTCTTTAAATTATAAAATGTAATTTTCATACAAGAAAAGAAAAGTATAGGCATAGATATTGATTGATATGGTGACAGATGTGTTGGCAAGTCAGGGAATATCAACAACTGTTGGCCATTAACTTTACTTAGCAGAGAGAAGTGAACAGATTCTCCTTCAGGCCTTCCAGGGACATGAACCCTATAGAGCTTTGTTTTGAATTGGGAGAGAGTACATTTCTGCTTTAAATTCTGCATATGAGTGTGTGGCTTTTTATACAATGGCCCTAGAATATACAGACACACATCAACATATATGCCAGTGTGTGCGCACACACACACACACACACACACACACACACATTTTCCTTCCATCCTTTTACATGTGGATTGTTATTGTTGTTGTTGAAGTTCAGGAAAAGGACAGTGATAGTCTAGTCTACTTTGGAATATTGATATCTCCTTAAGAGTAAAGAGTAAAGAGAAACATCTATGTAGCATGGAATATGAATTTTTAATAGATTTGGATTTTACTTAAATTGTATTTTAGCTTGTTTAAATTTTGTTTAATTGGGCAGATGTACCACAATTTTTTGACCAGTTATTGTTAAAATACAGTAATATAGGTCAAACTTTTGGGGTGAAAATAGAAAAATAATGATATATAGAATAAAAAGCAAGCCAAATGAACTATATAGCTTATATGGAGCCCTTTAGCCTAAAAAGACACAAGGGTGAATTTTGGGGGAGCATTTAAAGAGTTTTTTTAATCTGAAAGAAAAATGAGAGCTTGAATAAATTAGGAGCTAGCTGAAGGTCATTTTAACTGTACTCATTTAGAAAAACAGAAGAAAAAGATTTTCTGTCCCTTAATGAGACACAGTATATTCATAGGAATGTGGTTAGATATGGCCTCAGATTCTATTTGGATACCTTCTTAATTAGTTCAATAAAAATGAAGTCTCAAAAATGAATTTAATTCAACAAATCAATTGATAACAACTGATTAATTGATGTCAGTTATCATTTATGAGGCAGTTTGAACATGGAACATGTTATGAGTGTTAAGTAGTACTATTAAGATTATAATGATGAAGATGTGGTTGAAAAAGTCTAGCACGGGAACCATTTTAAAGAAGGGATTATAATAGGGACATAGTGAAAGATGACATGTCAGTCAGGAAGCGATATCAAGTTATTTTAATTTTCTTTCCTGTTTTTTACACACACATTCACACATGTACATGAATAGACACACACATTCAGTGAATGTGTATTTTAACGCATTTTTGCTTCATATTAATTCTCTTTTTAGCAAAAATTGGGAGTTTTGTATAAGTTTTGAAAATATGAAATATTTAATATAAATTGTCCTGTTCAAAAAGAACTTGGAAGGAAAACATTTCTTGGATGCGTGTGATGGATTTTTAGAGAGTTTCGGACCACCTGAATACATTTAGTGAATTTATTAGCCTCTTGATGGATTCACAGTCAGATAGTGGTACTGGGGAATGGTGACAAGTGGGAAGTGGGGTATAGTTGGAAAAAATGGTTAAATGGGCATATATTTGGATGTATCTATTGCCCTGGATTTTTCCTGTATTTATCTTCTTCATCTCTCTTCTCCTGGATATCACAATGTGCCCCATTAACTCATTGCAATAAGGACTTGTGCTTCCTAAACTATGAGCAAAATCAATGTTGCCTTCTTTAAGCTGTTTTCTCAGGTGTTTTCTCAGACCAATGGAAAAGGCCTAACACAGCCACCAAACTGTATTTTGAATTTGTATATTCACCTCTATTTCCTTGTTTCATGTGTGTCAATTCATATAGTGTATAGTCCAATAGTTAATGGCAGTATAATTGTTTATAAAACTAGAAGAGTAAAAATGACCTGGATTTAGCTGATGAAACTTTATTGAACTGGATAAAACACTTAAGAGGCAAAAAGAAAAAATGAAATTCTCAGGTTAAAAAAAATTCCTGGCAGTGATGGCACACACCTCTAATCTCAGCATTCAGGAGGTAGAGGAAGACAGATCTTTGAGTTCAAGGCTAGCCTGGTTTACAGGTCAAGTTCCTGGACAGCCAGGGCTATCAGAGAAAATGTGTCTTTAAAAAACTAAAACAAACAAAACCTAATGTGTATGATTTCATGACAGGTGATCCTACTATGTTAACAAAATATTTATTAAAACAATCTGTACTATTTTTTGAAAAAAATGAGATTTTCATCTAATGTAGCAGTAAATACATAAAGATAATTATAGACAATAATCTGGGATCCATCAATGAGTGATTAATTTTAGTCATATTTATAGAAAGAACCAGGCTTCAGTTCTGGAGTGCTTACCTTCCAGAACCACTGTTAAAAAGTTGAGCTTGAATTATTGAATATTATTCTATTTCTGATCCAATACAAAATTGATTAAACATCTTAATTCTTCTTAACAAGTAAAAAGCGTCCAGGGGAAAAGTTTAGAAATAACAGAAACTTATGTACGCTGATATATAGATACACATTGCTGAGTCCCTTTAGTCTTGCTTGCATGTAAATGTTATCAGTGTTACCACTTACAATTGGTTCAGTAATTAGGAAGCTCATTCCTTTGAAAGGCTACTTCTCCCTCACTCTGCATTAGCTAACGCTTTCATCTAGAAATGGACACTAATGAGACTTTCTGTAATCATGATGATTTGTTAACTGGTACAGTCATTTTCCAGGTATTGTTTATACACCACATGTCTTTTTGGAACCCAGAGTTCCTACATACCTGCTTGATTGTCAATTATATTTGGAATATTCCTCCCGAAAGTGATTTTTATTTTTTATAATATTGGTTAAGACTAACTTCATGGTAACAATATGTCCTTGTCAGACATTTTTGCCTTCACACTCCAACAGTATATCCTACACTACTTACTCAAGCCTTAGGAACTCTTATAGAGGATAGTACATCTTCAAACATTAATCAAGAATCTAATCAGTAATTCAACTGTTACAAAATTAATCCATTTCATACAACTTCTCCTGACTATCTTGTGGTTATATAACTCCATTATGTTTTGAACACTTACAATGAATCTTGTAAAACCTAATCTTGTTTTCATCTATTTAAGATGCAATGTATACCCGGGCATTGGTGGCACATACCATTAATCCCAGCACTAAGGAGGCAGAGGCCGGTGTATCTCTGGAGTTTGAGGCCAGCCTGTTCTACAGCATGAGTGCCCGGACAGGCTCTGTAGTAATACAGAGAAAGCCTGTCTAGAAAAACCAAAAAAAAAAAAAGATGCAATGTATATTCCTACCTTGCTCATAATTAAAACCAATATCTCCCGATGCTCACAGACACTTCACAAAGTATTTCCATCAGTATCCCTCTGTGTTTGCATGGCTGCATTGACATTTGGAAATAGAAACAATAAAATTGATTACATTATTAAAATAGTTTAGTTATTAGCATGACTGCACAAAATATAGCTATATAAATTTTAAACTCCAAATTCTAGACTCAATAGGGTACAAGAAAACATAATGCAACATACATGCAAAATATTATGCAAAATGTTGATATTTTATAAACTGAAAGAAACTGAACAATTATGTAGATTTTAGTAGGAGTTTCTATCAGCTAAATAAGTATACATCTTAGAAATTTCTTTTCATCTTCTTCCCATATTATTAAAAATAGATGTTTCTTCTCACATAATATATCCTGATTACAATTTTACCTCCCTCTACTCCTCTCAGCCTCTTTTCCAATCTGGATTCACTCCTTTTGCAGACTTTCAGTAGTAGCCAAACAGGGATAATAATTAATTTAATATAGTATAGTATAATAGATTAGAATAGTATATGGCAAACCAAAAACTAACATATCTCATAGGGTAAAAAACAACAGAAGTTAAAATGCTCAAACAAGGCACAAGAAACAGACACAGTCTTTCACAAAGTCAAGAAATCCCATGTAAGAAAAGCAGTAAACTGGAATCCATAACATGTATGCATAGGACCTGTTATATAAGGTCAGGGAAGAAAAACAACAATTTTTAAAAATATTTTTTAAAAAGGAAAGTCCTGAGAGGACATGATGAGCATAGGGGAAGGAGGGTGCACCAGAAGCCCTGCTCTGGGCAGGGGGAATAGACTAGGGGAAGTGGGGGATGGGGAGGGGGAATTGAAAATCTGTAGTTAGCCTGCAGCTTAGCTTCCCTGCCCAGAGTGGCCTGTGGTTTCCAGGGAATTCCTGATGGAAATGGGGAAAGAGCTGGCCAGGGGAGGGGTGAAAGACTATATTGATTGATCCCTTTAATGTGGGGGAGAGATGAAGTTGAGGCAGCAAAGGTCTGCTGGAGAGCAGAGAATGAGGCTTCTTTATTCGACTTGGAGGAGTTGTGGAAAAGGGGAATATTCATCTGCGTTTACACTGCCTCATTTCCTGACCTGAGTGGACTGTGTTTCCCCAGGGAATGATTTCTGGGGGCTGGTATCTTGAACATCAGTCAATTCCCTTATGACACAAATGAATAGTTTTGATTTTGTTTACCTAATGGAACTATTTACAAACCTGAGTAAATAAGACTAAACATTGTAGGTGCAACATTATAAGTTATTTGCAATGATTCAAGGTGAAATAGATTGCCAATTTTTCATTTTTCTTCATAAGGATGTATTGATGATATATCGACACCCATCTACTATTAACATTTGTGCAATGCAATAATCAATCCATAAGTCTTCAAGAAAATATAAACACTTCTAGTTTATTTGGCGACCAGCAAAACTGACACATATAAATATCACAGATCAATTCTTTTTTTTTATTAATATTTTTTTTATTTTCCATTTTAAATTTAGATAGGAAACAAGGTTGCTTCACAAGACAGTACGAGGTCCCTCTCCCTTTCCCTCCCCTCCTCCCGTGCCCTCACCCCCATCCCCCCCCCGTTATCCCCTCATTCCCCCAGGGAGGGTGAGGCCCTCCATGGGGGTGTCCATAGTCTGTCATTTCATATAGGGCAGGGCCTAGACCCTTCCCCAAGAGTTCAGGGTGAGAGTGCACCTCACATTGTTCTATGGGAGTCCAGAGACCGTGTGTATACTTGGGATGGGTACTGATCTGCTGTCCAAGGCTCAATAGATTACCTAGGCCTCCTCACTGACACCCAGATTCAGGGGGTCTTGATCAGTCCCATGCTGGATTCACAGGCTGATGCCTGGGATTCAAGAGTTAACCTTTGTCTGGTCAGCTGTTTCTGGGGGTTCAACCAGCCCAGTCTTAATCCCTTTGATCATCAGTCCTCCCTCTCTGATACTGGCTTTCTTGAGTTCAGCTCAGTACTTAACCAGCCAGTAAATGAAGTTTCTGTTTCCCAGACTCTCTGGCAATAGGATTGTAGGCTGGCACTCCCCAGATCTATGTCTAAAATCCATATATGAGAGAGTACATGCCATGTTTCTCTTTTTGTGACTGGGTTACCTCACTCAGGATGGTTTCTTCTAGTGTCATCCATTTGCCTGCGAATCTCATGATTCCATTATTTTTTTCTGCTGAATAGTACTCCATTGTGTAGATGTACCACATTTTCTCTATCCATTCTTCGGGTGAGGGACATCTAGGTTGCTTCCAAGTTCTGGCTATTACAAATAAAGCTGCTGTGAACATAGTGGAACAGACATCTTTGTTATACGAATGGGCATCTTTTGGATATATGCCTAAGAGTGCAGTTGCTGGGTCTTGTGGTAGGTTTATTCCCATTTTTCTGAGGAATCTCCATACTGCTTTCCAAAGTGGCTGAACCAGTTGGCACTCCCACCAGCAATGGAGGAGTGTCCCCCTTTCACCACATCCTCTCCAGCATAAATTGTCATTGGTGTTTTTGATTTTAGCCATTCTGACAGGAGTGAGATGGTATCTCAGAGTTGCTTTGATTTGCATTTCCCGGATGGCTAAGGATGTTGAGCACTTTCTCAAGTGCCTCTCAGCCATTTTAGACTCCTCTATTGAAAACTCTCTATTTAGTTCTGCAGCCCACTTCTTAATTGGGTCCTTTGCTGTTTTGGAGACTTGCTTCTTGAGTTCTTTGTAAATTTTGGAGATCAACCCTCTGTCAGATGTGGGATTAGTGAATATTTTTCCCATTCTGTGGGCTGCCTTTTTGTCTTGCTGACTGTGTCCTTTGCCTTACAGAAGCTTCTCAGTTTCAGTAGGTCCCATTTATTAATTGTTGATCTCACTGTCTGTGCTACTGGTGTTATGTTCAGGAAGCTGTCTCCTGTACCAATTCGTTCAAGGGTACCACCCACTTTCTCTTCTAAGAGGTTCAGTGTGGCTGGATTTATGTTGAGGTCTTTGATCCATTTGGACTTAAGTTTTGTGCATGGCGATAAACATGGATCGATCCGCATTTTTCTACATGCCAGTCTCCAATTATGCCAGCACCATTTGTTGAAGATGCTTTCTTTATTCCATTGTATATTTTTAGCTTCTTTGTCAAAGATCAGATGTTCGTACGTGTGTGGGTTAATACCCGGATTTTCAATTCGATTCCATTGGTCTGCCTGTCTATTTTTGTGCCAATACCAAGCTGTTTTCAGGACTATAGCTCTATAATATAGCTTGAGGTCAGGGATAGTGATGCCTCCGGACGTTGCCTTGTTGAACAGGGTTGTTTTGGCTATCCTGGGTCTTTTGTTTTTCCATACAAAATTGATTATTGTTCTTTCAAGGTCTGTGAAGAATTGTGCTGGGATTTTAATGGGGATAGCATTGAATCTGTAGATTGCTTTTGGCAGGATTGCCATTTTTACTACATTGATCCTACCTATCCAAGAGCATGGGAGATCTTTCCATTTTCTGAGGGCTTCTTTAATTTCTTTCTTTAAAGATTCAAAGTTCTTACGATACAGGTCTTTCACTTGTTTGGTTAGCGTTACCCCAAGGTATTTTATGTTGTTTGTGGCAATTGTAAAGGGTGATGTTTCTCTGATTTCTCTTTCAGCCCTTTTATCATCTGTATATAGTAGGGCTACTGACTTTCTTGAGTTGATCTTGTAACCTGCCACTTTGCTGAAGGTGTTAATCAGCTGTAAGAGTTCCCTGGTAGAGTTCTTTGGGTCATTGATGTAAACTATCATATCGTCTGCAAACAGTGAAAGTTTGACTTCTTCCTTCCCAATTTGTATCCCCTTGATCCCCCTTTGTTGTCGTATGGCTATAGCTAGAACTTCAAGTACCATGTTGAAAAGGTATGGAGAGAGTGGACAGCCTTGTTTTGTTCCTGATTTTAGAGGAATTGCGTTGAGTTTCTGTCCATTTAGTTTGATGTTGGCTGTTGGTTTACTGTATATGGCTTTTATTATGTTTAAGTATGTCCCTGTTATCCCAGATCTCTCCAAGACCTTTATCATGAAGGGGTGTTGGATTTTGTCAAAGGCTTTTTCAGCATCTAGTGAGATGATCATGTGATTTTTGTTTTTCAGCTTGTTTATATGGTGGATTACGTTGATGGATTTTCGTATGTTGAACCATCCCTGCATCCCTGGGATGAAACCTACTTGATCGTGGTGAATGGTTGTTTTGATGTGTTCTTGGATCCGATTTGCCAGTATTTTATTGAGTATTTTTGCATCAATGTTCATGAGGGATATTGGTCTGAAGTTCTCTTTCTTGGTTGTATCTTTGTGTGGCTTGGGGATCAAGGTTATTGAAGCCTCATAGAAAGAGTTTGGCAAAGACCCTTCTGCTTCTATTGTGTGGAACACTTTGAGAAGAATTGGTATAAGCTGTTCTTTGAATTTGTGGTAGAATTCTGCACTGAGGCCATCTGGACCTGGACTTTTTTTGGTTGGGAGACTTTTGATGACAGCTTCTATTTCCATAGGGGTTATAGGTCTATTTAAATTGCTTATCTGTTCTTGATTTAGTTTTGGCAAATGATAGCTGTCCAGGAAGTCATCCATTTCCTTTAAATTTTCGAATTTTGTGGAGTACAGGTTTTCAAAGTATGACCTAATGATTCTCTGGATTTCCTCAGAGTCTGTTGTTATGTCCCCCTTTTCATTTCTGATTTTGTTAATTTGCGTGTTCACTCTCTGCTGTTTGGTAAGTTTGGACAAAGGTTTGTCTATCTTGTTGATTTTCTCAAAGAACCAACTCTTCGTTGCATTGATTCTTTGTATTGTTTTCCTGGTTTCTACTTTGTTGATTTCAGCCCTCAGTTTGATTATTTCCTGGCGTCTACTCCTCCTGGGGGAGTTTGCTTCTTTGTGTTCTAGAGCTTTTAGCTGTGATATTAATTCTCTGGTATAACTGTTTTCCTGTTTCTTCATGTGAGCACTTAGTGCTATGAACTTCCCCCGTAGCACTGCTTTCAAAGTGTCCCATAGGTTTGGGTATGTTGTGTCTTCATTCTCATTGAATTCGAGGAAGTCTTTAATTTCTTTTTTATTTCCTCTTTGACCCAGGGATGGTGCAGTTGAGCATTATTCAATTTCCATGAGTTTGTAGGTTTTCTGCAATTTGTGTTGTTGTTGAATTCTAATTTTAAGGCATGGTGGTCTGATAAGATGCATGGAGTTATTCCAATTTTTTTGTAGCTGCTGAGGTTTGATATGTTGCCAAGTATGTGGTCAATTTTTGAGAAGGTTCCATGTGGTGGTGAGAAGAAGGTATGTTCTTTTTTATTTGGATGAAATGTTCTATAGATATCTGTTAATCCCAGTTGGGTCATTACTTCTATTAGACCCTTTGCTTCTTTGTTGAGTTCCTGTCTGGTATTCTTGTCTAGTGGTGAGAGTGGTGTGTTGAAATCTCCCACTATAACTGTGTGGGGCTTTAGATGAGATTTAAGTTCTAATAATGTTTCTTTAACGAATGTGGATGCCTTTGTATTGGGGGCATAGATGTTCAGGATAGACACTTCGTCTTGGTGGGTTTCACCTGTGATGAGTATGTAATGACCTCCTTCATCTCTTTTGATTGATTTTATTTTAAAGTCTAGTTTGTTAGATATTAGGATTGCTACCCCTGCTTGTTTCTTGGGTCCATTTGATTGAAAAATTTTTCCCAACCTTTAACTCTCAAGTAATGTCTGTCTTTGAGGGTGAGGTGTGTTTCTTGTATGCAGCAGAAGGAAGGGTTCTGTCTTCGAATCCATTCTGCTAGTCTGTGTCTTTTTATGGGTGAGTTAAGGCCGTTAATATTGAGGGATATTAATGACCATTGATTGCTCATCCTTCTTCGATTTGCGATGGTTGTTGTTGGTGGAATTATGGGTGGAATTTCGCCCCTTTGTTCTTTTGGCTGTTGGTAGAGAGGGATTCTCTAATGCTTATGTTTTTCTGGTTGTAGTTAGCTTCCTTGGGTTGGAGTTTTCCTTCCAAAATTTTCTGTAGGGCTGGGTTAGTGGACACATATTGGTTGAATCTAGTTTTGTCATGGAATATCTTGTTTTCTCCATCTATAGTGATTGAGAGCTTTGCCGGGTATAGTAGTCTGGGCTGGCATCCATGGTCTCTTAGTGTAGGTAGAATATCTATCCAGGACCTTCTGGCTTTCAGAGTTTCCATGGAGAAATCAGGTGTAATTCTGATAGGTCTGCCTTTATATGTTACTTGACCTTTTTCCTTAGCTGCTCTTAATATTCTTTCTTTATTCTGTATGTTTGGGGTCTTGATTATTATGTGGCGAGGGATTTTTTTTGTGGTCCACTCTATTTGGTGTCCTGTAGGCTTCTTGTACCTTCATTGGCATGTCTTTCTTAAGGTTGGGAAAGTTTTCTTCTATGATTTTGTTGAATATGCCTTCTGCCCCTTTGAGGTGGATTTCTTCTCCTTCTTCTATACCTATTATTCTTAGGTTTGGTCTTTTCATGGTGTCCCATAATTCCTGGATGTTTTGTGTTAAGGATTTGTTGGATTTAAGGTTTTCTTTGGTTGATAAATCCATTTCTCCTAATGTATCTTCAACACTTGAAATTCTCTCTTCCATCTCTTCTATTCTGTTGGTAATGCTTGTATTGGTAGTGCCTGACTGTTTGTCCAGCTTTTCTATTTTCTGCCTTTCTTCAGATTGTGTTTTTTTTAGTGTCTCTATTTCAGTTTTCAACCCTTGCAGCGTTTGCATTGCTTCTTGCAATTTTCTGTTTATCTGTTTGTCTGTTTGTTGCCTTTTATGAATTTTTTGGTTTGTTCTTTCTTCCATTTCTTGCATTTTTTGGTTTGCTTTTTGTTCCATTTCTTGGATTTTGTGCTTTGTTTCTTCTTCCATTTCCTGCCTTTTTTGGTTTGTTTCTTCCTCCATTTTTTTTCATTTTTTGCTTTGTTTTTTCTACCATTTCTTGCATTTTTTGCTTTGTTTCTTCTTCCATTTCCTGCCTTATTTGGTATGTTTCTTCTTCTAATTCTTGCATCTTTTGCTTTGCTTTTTCTTCCATTTCTTGCATTTTTTGCTTCATTTCTTCTCCCATTTCGTGCCTTTTTTGGTTTGTTTTTTCTTCCAATTCTTGCATTTTTTGGTTTGTTTTTTCTTCCATTTCTTGCATTTTTTGGTTTGTTTTTTCTTCCATTTCTTTGAGGGATTTTCCAATATCCTCTTTTAGGGCCTCTATCATTTTCATGAAAGTGCTTTTAAGGTCGTTCTCTTCTGCTTCCTTCGCGTTGGAATATTGGGGTCTTGCTGGTGTGGAGTCTCTAGAATCTGGCGGTGTCATATTTGTTTTTCTGTTGCTGACTGTGTTTTTGTATTGTCTCTTTCCCATCTCTTCTTTTAGTGGGTGCAGAAAGAGCCCCTTCCTGGTCTGGGGACCAGAGTTCCCTTTTGGTGGGTGCTAGTAAGTCCAGTAATCTGGTGGTTCTTCTATGCCTTGTCCAAATGCTGGTCCGTGGGTAGAGAAGAAGAACAGGAATCTGGGGCGCTTAGCCTCCTACCTGGTTCCCTGGACCCTATGCTGGGTCCTGTTGTACCTGATCCGGAACAGCTACTCCCCTGGTCTCCCTGGCTCCTGTAGTTTCCTGGTCTCTTTGGTGGGAGAGAAGATCTGGAGTCTTGGGTGCTTGGCTCCCGCCGGGATTGGGAGCTCTGTGCAGTTCCCAGGCGATCTGCAGGCTCTGGAACACAGGCCAGGAAGCTGGCCTGTTTACCTGATGCTCCCACCAGGATTGGGAGCTCTGTGCAATTCCCAGGCGATCTGCAGGCTCTGGAACACAGGCCGGGAAGCTGGCCTGTTTACCTGATGATGCCAGAGGGACAGCTACTTCCCTGTGCGCCCAGCCTCCTCTCCTTTCCTGGAATCGTTGGTGGGAGAGAAGATCTGGAGTCTGGGGTGCTTGGCTCCCGCCGGGATTGGGAGCTCTGTGCAGTTCCCAGGCGATCTGCAGGCTCTGGAACACAGGCTGGGAAGCTGTCCTGTTTACCTGATGCTCCCGCCGGGATTGGGAGCTCTGTGCAGTTCCCAGGCGATCTGCAGGCTCTGGAATACAGGCCTGGAAGCTGGCCTGTTTACCTGATGCTCCCGCCGGGATTGGGAGCTCTGTGCGGTTCCCAGGCGATCTGCAGGCTCTGGAACACAGGCCGGGAAGCTGGCCTGTTTACCTGATGATGCCAGAGGGACAGCTACTTCCCTGTACTCCCAGCCTCCTCTCCTTTCCTGGAATCGTTGGTGGGAGAGAAGATCTGGAGTCTGGGGTGCTTGGCTCCCGCCGGGATTGGGAGCTCTGTGCAGTTCCCAGGCGATCTGCAGGCTCTGGAACACAGGCCGGGAAGCTGGCCTGTTTACCTGATGCTCCCACCGGGATTGGGAGCTCTGTGCAGTTCCCAGGCGATCTGCAGGCTCTGGAACACAGGCCGGGAAGCTGGCCTGTTTACCTGATCCACAGATCAATTCTTAATGTTTATTTTATAAATGTATTATTAATGACATTAGTAAGATAGGGATAAAACTTTGCAGAACATAATTCATGAGAACAATATAACTATACTATTTTTCATTAAATGTACTGACTTCCTGTTAGGGACTGTTTTATTCTGATCAGCTTTTATTTTCTAATATAGAATTTATTAAAAGAATGTCTACCTGCTATCACTTTATCTGAGGTGATGTAGGCAGTGTGGAATGGGAAAATATCAGTGTTCATATATGTAAAGAACATAATGAAACAAAACCACAAAAAATACCACTTGCAGAAAAATGTATCTTGTATGAAACAGGGAAGAGAAAAATGAAGGAAGAAAAATTGTAGAAGAAAGACAAGAGACAGCTACATATGGCCCTAGAATTTCCCTTGGGAGAGGCTATTATTTGTATCGATTTTCATTTCCAAGTTCTATGCCCCCACTCCCTCTGCTTGGCTCACTATGTAATCCATAAATAATAAATGGAGTAGTAGTGAGAAACTCCTTAGGCTGTAAGCATGGCAGCCATCACATGATATTAACCCACCAAGCATGGAACACATCACCTGCACAATAATACCCACTTCATTGTAGAATCCAGAGCCTAGGATGTAAAATATCATCTCCAAGGTTTTAACCAAATGCAATGAGATGCATATAATTACCGGATTCAAACTTTGTATTATTTGGAATTTAAAAATAAGTTATTTGCCTAATGAGGTATACAGGATTGCAGGGTTCAAGTCTTTATTTTTTATTTTAAATTGATTTTTTTTGCCTTACAAATATTGACTTGATTCATGAATGTGTAAAGCAATAAAGCAAAGGTTGTTGTTCCCCTTGAAACATTACATCTGACCATTTTTCTGGCTGATTTTTATAAGAATCACTAAACTTCTTATGTTTGATATTATTTTATGTTTTATTCATCCTGTATGTATGTGAGAAATGTAAGCCTCAGACTATAAGTAGGTAGCTAAACACAGTATAAACACTCAATGCAGAGATGACAAAAGAAATGACTGGTACCACTTAAGGAGAACTTTAAATTTCAACATTAGCAAAGGTAATTGGAAGCTAATGATACATCTGCATATTATGGCCCCAGGCATTTTTACTGTTCCTAACACCTAGACAGGCACAGGTGTGTCATATATTATATAGTAGAGCTATCTGCCATGTTGTGTAAGAGCCAACCCTATATATCTTTCTTTTCTCAGAATGACAAATATCCAGAAAAGCATGCAGACTATCAGTAGTTCCCATCATGAATCTCAAACTGTGATAAGACATGTCCTTTCATTAAACTGAGTAAGAAGCAGAAGATGGGGAAACTCCAGGGTTCCCCAGTGTCATCTCCTGGGAAGATAGTTTCTTTCTCAAAGGCTATTTTATATTCAGAATTGTAGTTCTACCATGTGTTTAATTTCATTACTTTAGGTATACAGTATATTTATATTTATTATATATGTTTGATATTTGATTGTTTAAAGGCACTATAATTTGTTTTTCTACTTGATTTTTAGTAGTTAGTAGCTCTTTTCAAACTCTAGGTGAGTATAGTATTATTATGAACATTTTGTATATACTTTCTTTAATAAGCATGTTTGCTAATAAAGTATGCATATATATGAGTGAATGTTCTTATTTTAAACTTCATGTATTTGCTTTCTTAATAATTCACTGTTTGTTAATTTGTCTTGTCTGAGGCTATAAATATTTTCCTTAGTATATTCTCCCAACAGGTATATGAATCCATCTTTGATATTTAGATGCAACAATTTAACAATAAAAATGCAATATAAAAATTATTTGCTCCCAGAGGCTAGAATAATTAGTGAAATATATGGATTTCTTGAGGGTGTGGAATAAAAGTTCAAATAGAACCACAAGCCCTGGAGTTTACTTGATAACTCAAGGAAATTCTGCTTGCCATCCATTATAGCTGAGATGCAGGCCGGGTTAGATAAGGCACAGCCATAACTTAAGCAACATAATGGGCTATAGATCCTGACAGAAAGTGCTGGAACCTACGCTTCAAATCCTGGAACAGCTCTTCATAGAGATGTATGCGATGTGCAGAATTTTCTGGATGTTTGCTCCAGGCAAAGATGTCCATTGGGGACCAGGAATGATTTTAATAAATAGTTTCCTCTGGTTCTTATGTGCTACAGGGTCATGGATCACTCTGATGCGATCTGGGAAAGCACAGATATTGAAAGAGTCTATAGAGAAAGCTAACACATGCAAGAAGTCAGACACTTTCTTCCTACAATGTCTAACATGTCTTACTTGGACTTGAAAATGTAATATTTGATATCCATAGCTTTTTGCACAGATCAAACAAAAAGTATGGTTTTGAACTAAAGTAATTCATTAATACAATGGAGATAGAAGGAGGGAAAGAGAGTGAGAAGGGTAAATGATAGATAGATAGATAGATAGATAGATAGATAGATAGATGATAGGATAGATAGTCAGATTGATCACTAGATTACACCAGGAATTTCTTATGTTAAACCTAGTATAAATGGTATGGAATGTAGTCATTCCTGTGACTCAGTATGGAAAGTAAATTACTTCTTGGGCTATGATGCATACTATATTTATTTGGAAATTATCTGACCCCAAAGTTCCTGAGTTCCAAGGCTTTTTAGTCAGCCTATGTTAAAGGATCAGACCCCATATATCATGAGAAGTTACAATGTGTCACTCAGTGGGAACATAGAAGTATTAGAAAACATAAGGCCTATTGAAATATTCAACTCCCAATGTATCTAACACAAAGATAAGATGCTTTCTTGCCAAGTAACAACAGAGGACTTTAAAATTAGGACAAGGTTCAAATACTACTCAAAGTCAGTATTGACTGTTAAATGGCAGTCTCTAAAATAGATCCATATGCAGTCTGGACTGACTCTTTCCACTCATATTGAAGTATAATTTACTTTTTTTTGGTGCATGTGTTTGCATTCTAACTCTTTGCTTCACAGGACCAAAATGTTAGCATTGCTCAATATAACCAACTGTAATTCACTGATTTTTTTAAAGAGAAAAACTCTTCTTCAGTTTTGGAATTTTATATCTTTGGCATTAGCTCTTGTACTTTGTGAAATATATAGGTATGAATTTCCAATTTTGGTTTCAGTCTCTAGATTTTAGTCATAAATTTCTAGCTACTTAAAAAGTGTGTGTGTGTTTGTTTGTGTATGTGTGTGTGTGTGTTTTCTGTTAAGTGTGTTTCACTGAAAACACGATTTCTTGCTTCCTGCAAGTTCATACTATATAGCATACTTATATTAGAAAATTCTTACACATTTTGTTTATAGTCTTTTTCCTTACTCTATACTGTGATTACCAACATGACGTGAGCCATAGAGAATGGGAAATAAACAACTTAAAGTAATTAGAATAAATTAATGAATTACTTGTCTTTTAAGAACCTGCAATTCTAGGAACTGAAACTTTTCAGCTCATTATTAGTAAATCAAGAAAATTACTAAATTATCATAGCTTTCAGAGTATGACTAACCAACCAGAAGGTCATCATTTATGATCATAAGGGGTATCTTACAAAGGTACCATAAGCATACCATAATTATAAAAAAATTAAGGGGATTTAACATATATTCCTTTGCAAGGAACTTCCCATGAATTGCAAAATTAAAACACAGAAGAAGGAAAATAGAGTGCAAAGTTATTATTATAACAGTGGGTCAGATTTATGGAGAAAGTTTGAAGTATGGTTAATTATGAAATGGAGTTTGACAGGGAAATCTCAGGGGAAAACAAAAGTAGTCCCAAAAGAACAGTAAAACCAAACATTACA
Source organism: Mesocricetus auratus (assembly GCF_017639785.1). Lineage (NCBI taxonomy): Eukaryota > Metazoa > Chordata > Mammalia > Rodentia > Cricetidae > Mesocricetus > Mesocricetus auratus. The sequence continues at coordinate 3,441,305 of NW_024429207.1, read as the reverse complement.
ATGGTAGGACAAAACTAAAGAATAAATATTGAGAATGATGAGATGTCTCAATGGTTAAAGGCTCAAACCTGGAAATTTGAGTTCCTTACCTTAAATTGCATAAAGGTAGAAGGAGAAACCTAACTCCACAAAATTGCCTTCTGAACTACACATATACACAGTGACATATTTGAGATAGATAAGACTTTCAAACCTCTCAAAGACCTTCAGAAAATGGCATTTAAAACGGTTTAGGGTTTTTCTTGACAATGAGAAATGTCTGCTCCTGGCAGCACCAATTATGTCTGAGAGGAAGATGGGCATCGAAGAAACTTGTTATGGAGTTTCCTTTCAACATGGCAAGATTAGCCATTTGGGCAAGAAACTGTTCTTGCCTGTACTGCTTGACTGTTGTTGTATAAATTGGACATGCAGGACCCACAGAAAAGTGACTGCTGAACTCAGTCTTACAGGGTTCCTGCTTCATGGAAGAGTCTACCAGACTTTCTGCAGGACACAGAGAAAGGACTGACAGACTGCCAATGCAGATGGACAGTTTGAAATTTCCTGCTATCCTGAGAAATCTTCTGGACACATTGTGGCCTATGGGCTGAAGATGGATGCCCCAATGTTACAGAGGAACTTCGGGTGACTGTCCAGGCAGTAAGATATCTCTGTCAATCCTAGTGTTTATATATTATCCTTCTGTGTTCTTTGATGGAGTTGAATACAGATAGTTATAATTATAGTTTTCCTTAGTTATGATAAAAGATAAGCTACATATAGGACTTTGGACTCACTAGAATGAGATAGATGATATTTTCTTTAAATCTTGCTAAAATATTGTAACTATGTTCTTATTTGAATACTGTTCTGTTATATATAATTTGACTGTGTTAAAGTTAAGACCTTTCTTTTTGTTTAAACAGAAAAGAGGAGATGTTGGGGAAGTCTTATATCAATAAAGCACTGTTGAGCCAATAAGAATCTAGATAGGTGGGACTAGGAGTTCAGGAGGACTCTGGGAAGGAGAAACACAAGAGAATTCGACATGTAACTGCCATGGGGTGGGAAGCCCGGAACTATTCTCCGGTAAGAGAAATACTTAGATTAACAATTATGGGGTAACTACTTAAGTCAGAGCTAGCCAGTAAGAAGCAAAGGCCAACAGCTTCATAATTAAAAAACAAAAAAGAATACACAAACACTCTACGTGCGTGCACACACACACACAGGCATATGAATAAATAAATATGGGATCATAGTATTTAAAAAAGCAAAGTCAGTCACAGACAAATAATAAATCAGAAGTAGAAGTTTTTAAATTTCAACAAAGAAACTATAAATGGGTTAGGGTCTATATTATTCGGTGTCTAATTCCTGAAAGCATTTGTTTGGTACTATTGGAATCCACAGAGAAAAACATTGAATAAATATGTATCTACAAGAAGCTGGAATCCCAGGAGCATAAAGAAGCTCTAGGGTCAGGAAAAACTCAAAAATTCTATGGATGTGCAGAATCTTTTATTTACTTCTTGTGAGCTGCCCGCAGAATGTAGCTAGGAATTATTTATCTTTCTTTCTCAGAAGTGTAAAATGAAAGAGGGACAAGTAACCTCACTACACTCTAAAAGCATTTCAATAATAGAATTCTGTGAGGCATTCAAGAGTACCCTGTTCATTGTTAAAACTGTTGAACATGCTAAATAGCCATTTAGAACATTTCAAATACCTGGTCCAACACAACTATTCAATCATTTCGGATATGAAAATGGAATTAGACAAAATTTGAATGACAATGTGTGGTTTAAACAAAATTATTAGGTTTCCTTCATTTTCCTATCTTTTTGTTGATAAAAGATTTTTTAGATTCTAAAATGCAGTACCTTCATGAAAATATTGATGACATTATATATATATGTATATATACATATGACTAATTTGCTAAACTTTATGGAGTTCATATTATTTGCACAAGATATTGTATTATACTCTGAAGATTATTAAAATACAAATTAAGTAATAGCTTGGGTCTTAGACTCTGTACAAAAATCCCAGCCTTCCCACTTCTCTTCTGTGTTATAGGCTGGGATTGTTGTACAGAGTCTAAGACCCAAGCTATTACTTAATTTGTTCTTATGAGTGCTATTTGATAGCAGCTCTTGTGATAGAGTAAGAACAATGTCTCTCACACAATTACTCAATAAGTAATCATTTATATAATGACTTTTCTAGCATGTAGCATGTAGACATCATAGTGTGTGTAGACATCATAGAGGAAACCAAACCATGGGCCAGATTTCATCGTATCATGTTGCATCAGAAAAAAGATTATTTGTGGTTTTTCATGCCCATAAATAAAAGTTGCCAAAGAAACCTCTCTCTCTCTCTCTCTCTCTCTCTCTCTCTCTCTCTCTCTCTCTCTCTCTGTGTGTGTGTGTGTGTGTGTGTATGTGTGTGTGGTGTGTATTTTAACAATACCTGCATATGTATATGTGGCTGGAATTCCTCCTTTTCATTCTCTCCTTTCTCCGTCATACTGCATTTTCCCATCTTTTGGTTCATCTTCTTTCTTTTCTTCCCTCTTCTTTATCATCCGACAATAACTTACTATTCTACTCAGCAGAGCATCAAAGTCATGATCCTTCTGTTTCACCCTGAAGAGAGCTAGGAGTACAGCCACATACCATCCTTCTCAGAAATCCACATAGTTCTTAACGTACAGGAATCCTCACAGACCAGAGCTACCATTTGAAAAGCTTCCCCTGAACACAAGCAGATTTCTCATAGATGGTTCATAAGTAGATTTCCAACAAAAAATCTCTCTTTGATGTTTTGGTTACTTATATTGAGAAACATTAAAAAATTTATGTACTAAATAATATTGATAGGACCTGCCCTCTTTTCAGGAAATGAGGAGTTATGGTTTGCTTTCGCTGTGTTTATTGTAATTTCTGTTTACACTAGAGTGTAAGGGTCAACATGACATAGCTCAGTGGCCTTTTCCATTTCTGATTTCATCCCTTTGGTTTCTGTGACTGCATTCATTGGTTCAGAACTGGAGAGTAACAACAAATTATATATACGGGGCCTGCGCCACAAGCAACTCCAAGGTATCAGGAAAAGTAAGACCAGATGCCCAGCTGTTTGTACTAAGTAGTGTCTTTATTTTGCAAGTGCTATTATAGGAGGAAATAATCTTATATATAGTCTTACAACACAGTAGAAAAACTCCGGGTGGAAGAGATCCTGTTTTCCTCCTGCTAGATGTTGATGTCAGTGGGACAATGTAGGACTAGAAAACAGGATGCACCTGTGGATATCAGCTGACAAACAACTCAGAGATCCTGTGCGGGCTAGGCCCCAACAGATATAGTCTTCCCTCAAGTGGGAAAGGCAAGGCCTCTTTTACCTTTAAATTTTTTCATTTTTCTGTGTAATGGCCTCTTTTCATGGTCATGAAGAACTACGTTTTCTTCAGATGAAATGCAGCTTCTGAATTTAGAGAAACATGGTACATTCCATTCATTTCACAATAAGCCTACGGTTAATTTAAGAAAGACTGTTTGTTGCTGAATTCAAAAACTAAAATTGATGTGCAAAATGGTTTAATCAGTTTTCATTGATCATACACATGCTGTTCTTAATCCTCTGATGGAAACTATATTAAAATATTCTTATTCTATCCACATTTAAGCAGATTAGTTCCAGAAAAAAATGAGATATGAAAAATATTTTTTCAGAATATTGTCCCACATGAGAAAGAAGCTCACATTAAAACTGGCACAGTTTTAGTGAGACCAAAATCCCTCATATATGCTCTTTTCCCACTGTTTCTCCCACAGACTGAGCTTTGGTCTTTTACTGTGGTTTTCCTCCCTCTTTAGGAGAAAGCAAGCTCTACTGTAACTTTCATTTCTTCCTTGTTTCTGGAACTTGGAAATACAATGCTAAGCATCACTTAAAAGTATTCTGCACAAACACAATTCACAACATTAGGAAACAAAAGAAATCCTTAAGTTAGATGAACTCAGTGGAAACATTCTCCTGTTCCACCATTGCCATTAACTTCTGTGGGTCTCTGGAACACAGACAACATGTCAAAAACATTCTGCACTCAAGCAGAAACTGTCAAACTATTATTAACTGAACAAAAATGGATATCCACAGGTATCTGTTGCAAAAGCCAGATATAACAAAGCAAAGGAACAAAAGAACACCTCAGGCTCCCATTCCTTAGTTTACCAAAAAGTAATAGTATTGCAGTTCTCTTATGTTTGCAAAACATTTCACTAAGTCAGGGTACAGAAGAATTGTTTGCAATTGAAAAACTTCCTATTTCTGCAGCAGACAGCAGACATAAGGGATATAACAAAGTTTGACTTAGAAAAAAGGTGTATGCATGTATATTTAATTTCATCAACTTGTTTACCCATTTATTATATTTTATTTTATAATAAAATAAAAAGATAATGAAATATAAATAGTATATAGTTATTTATTAATATTTAATGCTTTAATTAAAGTAATATAAATACATTTGCTTAAGAATGTACTTTCCTTCAAAAGAGATGGGGATTTCTATAATTATGGACTTAGAGCTTGATGGGTGTTTTGGAAATATTCCCTTTCCCATTCCTGTGCAGGAACTGAAAACGTGTGGAAAAATGTAGAACACAAATATTTCATTTGAACACCAGGCAACACAGCACTGGGATACCCAAAGAATGGACAGGACACATTAGGCCTATGAAGGCTTGCCCTCTCCCTCAGGGACCATTCACTGAAAACAGTTTAGAAGGGGAAAACCTAGTAGACCTCAGTAAATTTCCCTAGAAGCTGAAACTGATGTTCAAGGAGAGAAAACAGTAATTATGTTTCTAATAGAATATCTGCCAGCAAAAACCTGCAAAGAGAACTAGAAAAATTAGAGATCATTAAACCTTCAGCTAAAAATGTATCAGTATATTCCATTGATTAAACTACCTTAAGGAGAGCAAAAATGGCTTGGAGACATGATAGTTCCCAAGCTGACATGGAGGTGTAGAGATTGGGAGGTCAGAAAGGAGAGATGGGCTAAGCACTTGATGCCCACAGAAAAAGAGCAGAAGTGACACACTTTAAGCACAGTATCTGTGAAGGGTTTTTTATTTTTATTCCTTTTTTAAAAATCATTGGTTTGTTTCCTTTGTTTCTTTTTACGTTTTCTAAAGAGAGAGAAATAGTGTGGAGTTAGATGGATGTAGTGATGGGGAAGATATGGAATTGGGGTCTGGGAAATAATGATCAGAATGTAGCATGCTTATATTTAAAATGCAATTAAAAGGAGTAAGCCTCAAATATACCTGACCTCATAACAATGTGTTCCTATTACCCAAAATAGAAACAAATAAAGTGATAATAAAATAAGTAGGCAACAGGGATTAACTAGACATAGATGAAATCTTTTCCATTATAAAATGTATATTTGAGAGTATACAAGAATATCCATCACTGAGTAATTTAGAATGACAAATACTGGTCAACCACTTTAAAATAACTAGCAAAAATAAATGTTTAAAAATGTGATCTATTACCAGGAGAAATACTCAAAATGGACAAAATAAATATATTTTAAAATGTTCTAGGTAGGAAGAATGATGTAAACAGCAAACCTTATCGATAAATTATATGGTACAACCATGAAATGGAGATTCATTAATTTAGAATAGTATCATAGTGGAGGGCAGAGGCCTTGCCCCAAATGATGTGACAAACTTTGATGATCCCCTGTGGAAGGCCTCATCCTCCCTTGGAAGTGGATGGAGAGTGGGATGGGGGTTGTCACTGCGGGGGACAGGGGAGGATTGAAAGGAGGGGGAACTGAGACTGATGTGTAAAATCTGATTGTTTCTAATTTAAATATATACATACACACACACACACACACACACACACACACACACACACACACACATATATATATATATATATATATATATATATATATATATATATATTAGATTAATGTCAGTTTGGACCTTATAGAAGAAATGACTGAGACATGGGACATTGGGGAAGTCAGTAATGGAAAATCTGCAGGATAATGTACAGAGGAGAAAAAATATATGAAATAACTTCCCTCCTCTCTCAGGAAAAATTGCACATGAATCTTCAGTCTTAGTAACAGGAAGAGAGCAGAATATACATTAAAAAGTATTTGAAGAGAGCTGATACGAAACACAAGCCTAGAGGTACTTTAAGCAATGCCAACTACAAGTAATAAACATAAAGAAATTTTAAAAATGTGCTTTGTCAAATTATAAACTCTTTGTTGAGAACAAGTAATAAAATTACACAAAATCATGTGTTCTCTCTTTCTCTCTCTCTCTCTCTCTCTCTCTCTCTCTCTCTCTCTCTCTCTCTCTCACACACACACACACACACACACACACACAGAATAAAAGCTAAAAATAGAGGTAAATTTCCCAAAATCTCTCTCTTCAAACTTACGAATCTTCACAAAACAACAAAGATAGAACCGTCAACTGTCTTCTTGGAAATATAAAGGCATCATGTTAAATAAAACCAGGTGAAATAAAAGATAGTAAAACCAGAAGCTGAAGGGGCTGGAGACATGGTTCAGTGTTTAAGATCAATGGCTGCCCTTCCACGGGTCCTGAGTTCAAGTCCAGCAACCCATGGTGGCTCACACACATCTACAGTGGTGTAAATTCATACAGGCATATAGAGCACTCACAGACATAAAATAAATCAATAAATCTTTTTTAAAAAATGTTGAGTGGCCGGGCAGTGGTGGCACACGCCTTTAATCCCAGCACTCAGGAGGCAGATGCAGGCGGATCTCTTTGATTTCGAGACCAGTCTGGTCTACAGAGTGAGTTCCAGGACAATCTCCAAAGCAATACAGAGAAACCCTGTCTCAAAAACCAAAAAAATAAATAAATAAATAAAAGTTGAGTGATCTATTTGTCTGTAAGTTCAGTTACTAGAAATTGTAACGAACCTCAACAGAATGAAGTTTCCCTTCCTCCAGGCCCCCTTTCTATTTTGAATATATTGATATATATTTATATTCTGCTGGTCACCAGAAATGCATTGTGTTATTAATATGTAGACTTTTGGCTTTCATTAGTCCAATGCTGGCCTTTTCCACACCTCCTGCAGAGACCAGGAGGTTGAGGCCTTCTGTTTGACACATTCCTGGTAGAAGCATTATTCCTAGGAATGCGTTGTCTACAGTTCCTACTCAGATGTCCCATTTTACCACAATTAAAACATCTAAAGTTTTGATGTCTTTTGAAACTTCTAGAGATTGCTTCCCCAACCCAATTTGGTATCTCCTCTTGGGTAGGCCATATTTCATCGTGATTCCTCCCAAATCCTTTAGAAATGGCTTCTCCTATCCAAGTTCCTGCCTCTGGAATGTCATACTCAACATTAGTTTATATAAGACCCCTTCCTCCAATGGTGCTGATCTTACCTTTAATGGCCACAGTATCTGTTTGTAATGTGGGTTTATATTCTCATAAGCCAACGATTCTGTAAGAAGTCGCCTAATATTAGGATCAGTTATTTGTAAATCTACTGCTCTGGATAATCTTTGTAAGAATTCAGAGAATCTTTCTCTTGGACCCTGTATCACTTTTGAATATGACTCAACTCTTTCCCCTGGTTTACGAACCTTATCCAAAGCATTTAGTGCTGCTGTTTTGCATAAATCAAATGTACACTCATCATAACCAGCTTGGACCTGTGGGTCAGAAAATTGCTTCTCCCCCATAATCTTACTTTCAGAAGCATCAAAGCCATCCTTCAAACCTTGAAGTTCAAGGGCCTTGGCTTCCTGTCTCCACAAAGCTTTCCACTGTATTTGGGAAGACTGGTACAACACTGCAGATATTAAATCATTCCAATCTGAGGGAGTTATCTTATTGGTCATAGCCCATGTACTTAGTAACTGTTTTACATAAGGGCGGATTCTGCAGTTTTGTTGTATTGTTACAGTGATTGAAAAAGAATGGATTTCAACTCTGAGTTAGGTTTTCTTTTTATTTAATTATTACCAACTTTTCCACTGATGCTCACTTTCCTATATTCATGTATTGGGCACTGTGTTAATCTGTTTTATTTTAGATCTTCCTTCTCCATGCAGTACATTGGTTCACAGTTTGAACTGAGGATGGACATAAAATACAGTTAGTCATAATAGCAGCCCACACATTCTGTTAGTATCTGTTTCATTTTGAAAAAAAAAGAGATCCTGCATTCCATTTTTTTAAATCTCACAGACAACCTAACTTAGAGATTGACACACACTAGGCAAATATAAGGCACAGAATCAATGAATAATTGATTCATTCTGATGCTGTAATACACATCCATATTTGTTTCCGGGAAGTAGTTTAGTTGTTGAAGGATCAAGTTCTAGAATGAATAATTAATCATTTATCAAATGCCTCCAAAAGGCAAGGTCAAGCGTGATAGAAAGGATGAAAGCCATTAGAAGATTGTTGATATGCACACTAATCCATTTCAGAAGTGTCAGTTTGCATTTGTTGGTGGTTAGTCTAGGGAACACTGCAGTTGGCAGCTTTATCTGAAGATGCACTTTTTAACACCTCCTAACTAGAGAACAGATAGGAAGAAAGACACATAGAGCACACTACGTAAAATTATCCTTGTACTTCGTGGGCAACCTTTTGTTACCTCCTTAAAGTAAACTATTAAGGTATTTACATACAGTAACAATTCAGTACTGTTCTTCCATTGTATAAAAACATATTTTCATCTTGCATGATAATAGAAATTTTATCAAGGCTTAGGGATGGTATGAATAGTTCCAAATTATCCATGCACCTTTGTAGACATGTTTCCCAAAGATAGACAAATTGCTTATAGTTTGATACATAGCCTCCCCTAGTGAGCCTCTAGGTCTTTCATTCTATTTCGCTCATCTTCTGGTATGTTCCCCAAGTCTTGATAGGGTGCAGGATTGATCTAGATGTCCTGTTAGGGCTCAGCCTCCAGTATCTTTTTCTCAGCACTATCACCAGTTTTATATCTCTCCACTGACTGGTGACAGCTACAGAAAGAAGGTTCTCAGACCAAGGTGAGGGCAGTTTATGTTTAGATAGAAATTTTAGAGTATGGACAGTTAGAAAAATTATAGTAACAGATTATTATTAGGATTCATGACCCATCTCTGATGTTTCTCTTATTGGTTGATGAATAAAACCCTTATTGGTCAGGAGCCAGGCAGAAAGTATATTCAGGGATACCAGATGAGAAAAATTCTGGGGAGAGGACCCAGAGAGGGGCTGGCAGGGAGATGTCATTTATCTTCTGGAACATAGGTAAGCCAAGACCACGTGGAAATACTTAGATTAATAGACTTGGGTCAATAATTAAGAGAGAGCTAGTCAATAAGAACACTGAGTCATCAGCCAAACAGCTTATAATTAACATAAGCCTCTTTGCTTACTTGGGACTAAATGGCTGCAGAACAAGGTGGAACAGAAACTTCAGTCTACACATCTCCATGACCAGATTTGGATTTTTGACTAGGACTGAAGTATCTGTCATGAAATTCACAGGAGCAGGCCTGGAATTCAGTGAGAAAGTAATTAGTTACCCCAAACAGTCATGCCACTATTTCATCATCAAACATATCTTGCCTGGCAGTTTGATGTTGCAATCTGCAAGGCCCAGCACTAGATAAGATCATTTGTGTTCTTTTTCCCCTAATAATCCTGAGTAACATTTTCCAATACTATTCAAGTTAGGCAGTGTGAAGGAAGTTTCTTCCAAGTTGTGATTTATGTGTCTATGCTTTATCATTAACGTGCTCAGTCAGTATCTTCAGCAGGCCAGTCTTAAAATGCAGTCATCACAGAAACAAATGAGAATGGTAGCAGCATGTTTTATTGGTTTGCATACCTGTAGATTCTTCTCTGACCAATCACATAATCAAATATGAAGGAATCCTGTGTCCTACATTGCGATTTTTAATTAATAACCCATGCATTATAAGCACAAAATTGTCTATCAGTGCATTAATAATTATATCAAGTTCTCATTTCTTTTTTTAAGTTGAGTTTTGAAATTAGACTACTAAGCAGTCAGTCAGTTTTCACACTGTTTTATACATATTTTGAGTTTTGGCTTAACCACCCATCGTGTAATATCCCAGCCTTTACCCTGCTGAAACTTCTAACCCTGAGCTCCTTGATTACAAAGATCATTTATGACACATAAATGTAAATAGTAATTAATCCTAATATTAACATAGACCAATTATTGAGTGTGAGCTTATTTAAATTTTAAAATTAGTTAATTTTTTAATTTGTATGTTCAGTTTTCAAGAAATTTTAATTAACTCATCCAAACTTCCTTTTTCTCCTTCTAATACCTACCATGTCTCCCACTCTTTCTCAAATTGATATATGCTCATACTACTTATGTGTATACATATACTAACACAAGCTCTTGAGTCTATTTACACACACACACACATATGCATATATGATTGAGGGACTGACAACTTGGTATTGAATAGCTAATTAGGGGAGTTATCCATAAGAAAAACTAATCCCCCCTTCTCTCAGAACTTGTTAGTTACCTGTTTTTCTTTTGCTGTGTTTTGAGCTTCTATGCAGCCATTTTTTTTACATATTATGGGGATAGCTAACTTTCCAGTCATTTCTAGGAGACACATTTCATAGCGCTTTTTATGATTCTCTGTTTTTTCCATCTTTCTTCATCCTTTAAGATGTTTAATTAGCCTTAGGTACAGGAGTTGTAGTGTATATGTAGGGGACTGGGTACCCATGTTCATTTGTTCTCTTCATTTTGATGAGTGGTAGTCTTTTATAATTCTCTCTCTCTCTCTCTTTCTCTCTCTCTCTCTCTCTCTCTTTCTCTCTCTCTCTCTCCCTCTCCCTCTCTCCTCTCGTCCTTGCTCTTGTTTTCGCTTTTGCTCTCTCCTGAAAACAAAGCTTCCTTATTGAAGTGTGAGAGCTACACTTACCTGAGATTATAAAGATAAATATTTAATATACAATCAGGAACCAGTAAGTTCATTGTTCAACAAAAATAAAACAAGATATTTTTTACAAAAACTTCTTGAAAGAGAAAGAGCTAAAATTTAACTTCTTCAACATCTAGTGACTGATGGAAGCAAAGGAAGACAGTCACAGCTGAAAACTGAACTGAACTCCTGGAACCCAGTTGCTAAAAGGACTGATGAGCAAAGGAATCCACACCTAGCAGGGGAAACCCACAGAGGCAGCTGACCTAATCAAGGGGGAATGCCTGGACCCAGATTGATGACTGAGAGACCAGCATGGGACTGATCCACACACACCCTTCCCTCAACCTGGGTGTCAGAGAAGAGGCCTGAGTAATCTATGGGTCCTTGGAGACTAGACCAGTATTTGTATTCCTGGCATGCAAATGGACTCTGGGAGCCCATTCCACATGGGGGAGGACCTTGGTCTTGCCTGGAATTATACACCAGACTCTGAAAATCCCTCGTGGAAGGTCTTACACTGCCTGGGGAGCAGAGGGGAGATAGAGTGGAGTGGGTGACTGGGAGGAATGGGGGGAGGAGGGGAGGGAGAGGGAACTGGGAGCAACATGTGTAAAAAGTTAAAAAAATTATTATATAAAAAATAAACAAGCTGTGTAAAATTGTCAATGAAAATTAAAACACTTAAAAATAAAAAATTAATAACTTTAATCCCTTTATCATCAATAATAAACAATGATGTTTTGGTCGAATGAGATTAAAATTTATTTATTCATGGAGGATTGGCTGCTTTTGTAAATTTCTCTCCCTTACAATCTGTTTGTCCACATTTTGGTCAAAAGTTGAATGAGAGCAGAAGAACAGTGTCTTCAGGGAACCTGGTAAATCAGGCAGTAACATTAAAAGCAGGATCTATCCTTCTAAGCACGGCATAATCTAATAATCTCAACTCTACTCGGCAGATTCACGTTACTACAGGTATGACATCTACCTTTCCTATGTATGGATGTTTGAATTCTTCAGGTGAACCGCATAATGTGAGATGATAGATCCACAATGGAGTCATGTGCCTCAAAATGAATTCAGCTGATTTTTCCTATGTTTCGGGTCGTTGGCTTGCTCACTTCAATGCTTCCAAACTCTGTTCAAAGAAAGGAAGGGAAGAAACATTTCGTGATGCAATTAAAGACCTATCATGGCCACTTTGGATATTGAATAGACTACATGTTGCAGATCATTTTTCAACTTTTTTATTATTATTAACTTAGCCACCCTAGTTTGAAAATAGTGCTACAAGTCATTTCACTAACAGGCCTGATCATAAATTTGTTTCTAATGTCTTTATGTCCTCAGAAAGCAGAGATGAATTGAGCTGGCTTAATTGGCTGAAACACCATGGAAATATAATGTGGATGATTTAATCAACCTATGGCTGTAATGGAGTTAAGCATTCTGTCTACTAGCAAAACACATGGTCTCTCACCAAGTTTTTAAGTGGCTTCTTAATTCTCTGCGTAAGGCACTAGTGTTTGTAGTTTGCATGTGGCCTTTTCTCGAGATTTAAAATACCTTGTGCATTTTAAAGCAGGACTATTTTCAAACCAACACTACAGTTTTCATTTTAACTGAATTGCATTTTAGTGTTTGTTACAGGATTGCCACTGGCAACACCTATTCAATTTTTTACTTCTCTCTATACATTTTTTTCTGTAATTATTTTCTACATTGTATTCTGATCATATTTATACCCCATTTCCTCATTTCCTTCCAGATCCACAGTCCCCTTTATTATTCATCCAACTCGGTATCCTCTAATTTTTAAAACTAATCAAGTAAAATTTTTTTTCTTTCCCCACAGTCTTGGATGGCTAACTTTGCACTGGAGCATGGACAACTTACCAGGGGTCACACTTTTAAGGAAAACCAGTGCTGTATGTTCTCAGCAACTATCAGGCACTAATAGCTCCTTAACTAAGGGCAGGACATCACACCTCCTTCCTTCTCCTGGCTGTGATATCTTCCAGCTTTAGAGTCAGTTGGTTTTAAGCCTATTGTCACAACAGGTGTGAGGTCGTATTTGGAACTGTCCTTTTCAAATGACTCCTATTGTCTTGAAGCACATTCAGCTCACTTTTGGCCAACTTGTGTAAGCAGCAGCAAAATACATCTCCAGAAAATAAAAATTGTCAACTGCTGTTTTACCTGTAAGCCGGAAAATATATTCTCTCTGCAATCTGTCTCTGTACCTCTGTTTCTTTGTATTTTTATTTAATTATTAGAAATGCTGCAGGTGGGCCAGGCTGCTCACCAGATGGAACACAGCACAGGAGAGGAAACCAAAGCTGGCTCTGAGCATCAAGGATCACAGAGGTAGATTAAGGTCACATGGACTCACTAGGATGGCATGTGTGACTAGAACCAATCAAGGGACTATTAAGAGAGTGTTTTATGGGGATCATCAAGAAGAATGTATCTCTTGCTCACACACCTTCCTTTCCTTTCCCTTCTGAATCCCTAACCTGGGAATATGATTCAGTTTTCGCTGGGGTTCATAGCACCAGCCGCACATCCCTTCGTTCTGTGCAGGAAGTGCACAGTTTATCTCCCATCACTCCCTGCTCCCACTTGCTCTAGCGTCCACTCCTGTCTGTCATCCATCAGCTTGGTTTATGTCTTCCCAGAACTGTTCAACTAGAACACAGTCTTCAGTATCTTATTTTATCATATTCATACTGTACCCTGGGCCAGTGGAATGAAAGAAAATGCCCAGTTTGACATTTGTCATAATTAACAGAAAGGGTGATTTTAAAAAATCATTTTGATGCCAGGCGGTGGTGGCACACGCCTTTAATCCCAGCACTCGGGAGGCAGAGGCAGGCGGATCTCTGTGAGTTCGAGGCTGGGCTGGACCGATAGCCTCCAAAACAATACAGAGAAACCCTGTCTCAAAAAAAAAATCATTTTGGGGATGGCTTTGGTAAGCTGAAGTATTTCCCTTTATTACTCTGTTTAAAACTAGGTGAAATCAATCTATTAGAGTGAAGTGGAAATGCAAACCATATTGTTATACGTAAAATGAAGTACATTTTTCATGAATCAAGATAAAAAAGATAAACCTGTTTTAACTTCATTTTCCTCATTAATTTGCAGATAAATAATCATACTGTATTACATTCCCTGACTATCAGAGTTGAATAACAAAACATATAAACTGTAGACCTGACCACTAAAAATTTATCTCTGATTTTGTATGTCTTGAAAAACAATATACCTGAAGTGTCATAATTTTAGTCTTTATTTTTGAAGGAATATACAACTGTATTGCATAGAAAAATTTCTCTGCAAACACAAATTTAATTATTTTTGTCATTGAAATTTTTTCAACTATAAGTTTATTTTAATATATGTCTAATGTACACATGGCAAATTATTTTCACATGTCTTTCAAATTAACTTAGTAAAACTACAACCAATTTGCTTGTCAAAACAACAATTTTATTGTCTTCTGTACAAATCACTGCTATTTTAAGTAACAGCTATGAACACACTTGAATTTTTTATAATTTTTCCATTTAAATTAGAAATAAGTTTGCTTTACATGTAAATCCCAGCTCCCTCACCATTCCCTCCTCCCCTGCCACCCAACAATCCCCTAATCCCCACACCCAGTCTCCACTCTGCTCCCCAGGAAGGGTGAGGCTCTGCATGGGGGAAATCCAATGTCTGTCGTATCACCTGGGGCAGCTGCTTACAAAGTTCAGAAGAAGGTGCTAGATCCCTTGAAAGTGGAGTTGTAGATATTCTTGAGCCACCATGAGGGTGCTGGAAAATTAATTATGGTTCCTTATGAGATCAGCAAGTTCTCTTGTCCCCTGAGCCAACTCTCCAGTTCTTTATTTATTAAAGTTATTTCTTCCATGTGTTATTCATTAGCTATTTTTTGTGATCTGTACCTAGAAACATTTCCACATGTTTAACCACTGTGCATTGTCTCCAGGCCTCCTCATGGCTTTTCTCAAATGAAATACGCAATGTCAATATTTTCAATGGACTTCTCCAATCACTAATTAACATATTCATAATACATAATAGCAAAATTCTGAAAATTGTTAGTTGTTATGTTACTTTTACATTGAGCATCTAGTCTTTTTTGTAATGTTTTTTTTTATTAGAAACATGAATGCTTCACATGTCAATCCCAGCTTCCTCTCCCACCCCTCTTCCTTTGTCCCTGTAACAGCCACCCAGGCTCCCACCCAATCCCAATGTCATTCCCCAGGGAGGGTGAGGCCCTCCTTGGGGGATCTCTAAAGTCTGTCATTTCATCCAGGGCAAGACGCAGGCCCTTCCCCATGTGTCCAGGCTAATAGAGCATCCCTCTATTTGGTATGGGCTCCCAAAGGTCATTCATAAACCATGGTAAACACTGATCTATTACCCAAGGCCCCAGTGATTTCTGTGGCCTCCTCACTGAGACTACATTCCTGGAGTCTGGATCAGTCCCCTGTTGGCCTCTTAGTACTTGGTTAGTACTTGGATGGGAGAGCATCTAGTCTTATCTTTTTGGCTATGTTGATAAAGATAACTTTGTGATATCTACTAGTGTCTCATTGGTTTTTAATCTTGCTTTTAATCCAACAAAGATTGATGATTACTTTGTAAATCCATCAAATATTTCTGTTACTTAATAAATTCAACACCCAAAATTTTATCCATACTTACTATAGGCTTATATCCGAAGTAGAATTTTTGTCATGTTTCTTAAGTACTGAAATCTGGGTGTTTTCTTCCTGACAAATTCCAAAAGATGATGAGAAGTAAAAGAATGCCACATTTACAAACTCTCAAAATGCCTCATACCTCTTTAGTACTCAGGATATTACAGGCCCTTCTATAGAAACGGAGACTCCAAATTTTTACAAACTAAAAACTATCTGCGCAATTCTTCTTTTATTTTTTTCTTTTCAGGAAATTTTTCATTTTTTCTTTAAATTAGAAACAAACTTCTTTTACAAGTCAATCCTGGTTCCCTGTACCCTTCCCTCCTCCCCTAAACCCCACTGACTCACTATCCTACCCCCTTTCTATTCCCAAAGGAGGGTGAGGCCTTCCAAGAGGGATCTTCAAAGCCTGTCATATCATTTGGAGTAGCGCCTAGACCCTCCCCTGTGTGTCAAGGCTGAGAGAGTATCCTCCCATGTAGATTGGGCTCCCAAAGTCCATTTGTGTACTAGGTATAAATACCAGCAGCATCATAATTTAACCAGACCTCCAAATTGACAATCAGAGGGTCTAGAACAGTCCTATGCTGGTTTCCCAGCTATCCTTCAGGTCAGCTGCTTCTGTGGGTTTCTCCAGCCTGGTCTTGACACCTTTGCTCATCACTCCTCCGTCTGCAACTGGATTCCAGAGTTCATCTCAGCTATCTCACACTTCTTATTCACACTCTGATGGCATGAGTTTTCTAAGGGTTTCTCTTCTTTTGGATTTTTTTTTACATCCTTCTTTCACTGTATCTGCAAAGGAAAAATGGTCTGGAATAACTCATAGGGCAAACAACAAAAAACAAAAACAAAACAAAAAACCACACTAAAACCCCCCCAAAAAAACCAGAGCATCAGAAGTGTGTATGACACTTGAACACACTTTCCTAATGCCTATTAAAAAAAGAAAGAGAAGAGAACTAGGAAATTATTAACTCTGACATTTTAAAATAAGGAAATTGTGTGATTTTAATTCTATACATTAGTAACAATATATGCTAAAATTTTGAAAGGAGATACTTGTCACTTCCTTTTTTATTTTTTATTTAGTTTTTGAATTACTTTGTGATCTGTTGTTCTGATTGGTACTGGAGATTGTGCCTATTAACTTAAGTAATCCCAATACTAATTGGCCATGCTTTAGTCTCATAATTACTTGTAATCATATGATCTTATTTAAGTTTTAAGTGAAAGAATGTCCAGACTCATGCACCCCTGCATTCATCTGCACACCAGAGATCTAATGTGCTTGCTGGTATTTTCTAAATGTACCATCTTTGTTATTTTTTTTATTTTATTTTCCAGTTTAAATTTAGATAAGAAAGAAGGTTGCTTCGCAAGTCAGTTCCAGGTCCCTCTCCCTTTCCCTCCCCTCCTCCCGTGCCATCCCCCCAACCCCCCCTTATCCCCTCAGTCCCGCAGGGAGGGTGAGGCCCTCCATGGGGGTGTCCATAGTCTGTCATTTCATATAGGGCAGGGCCTAGACCCTTCGCCAAGACTTCAGGGTGAGAGTGCACCTCACATTGTTCTATGGGAGTCCAAAGTCCGTGTATATACTTGGGATGGGAACTAATCTGCTGCCCAAGGCTCAATAGATTACCTAGGCCTCCTCACTGACACCCAGATTCAGGGGGTCTTGATCAGTCCCATGCTGGATTCCCAGGCTGATGCCTGGGATTCAAGAGTTAAACTTTGTCTGGTCAGCTGTTGCTGGGGGTTAAACCAGCCCAGTCTTAATCCCTTTGATCATCAGTCCTCCCTCTCTGTTACTGGCTTTCTTGAGTTAAGCTCAGTACTTAACTGAGGGAGTCTGCCTCTTCTTCGATCAGCCACTAAATGAAGTTTCTGTTTCCCAGACTCTCTGGCCATAGGATTGTAGGCTGACACTCCCCAGATCTATGCCTAAAATCCATATATGAGAGAGTACATGCCATGTTTCTCTTTTTGTGACTGGGTTACCTCACTCAGGATGGTTTCTTCTAGTGTCATCCATTTGCATGTGAATCTCATGAATCCATTGTTTTTTTCTGCTGAATAGTACTCCATTGTGTAAATGTACCACATTTTCTCTATCCACTCTTCGGTTGAGGGACACCTAGGTTGCTTCCAAGTTCTGGCTATTACAAATAATGCTGCTATGAACATAGTGGAACAGACATCTTTGTTGTATGAATGGGCATCTTTTGGACATATGCCTAAGAGTGGAGTTGCTGGGTCTTGTGGTAGGTTTATTCCCATTTTTCTGAGGAATCTCCATACTGATTTCCAAAGTGGTTGAACCAGTTGGCACTCCCACCAGAAATGGAGGAGTGTCCCCCTTTTACCACATCCTCTCCAGCATAAATTATCATTGGTGTTTTTGATTTTAGCCATTCTGACAGGAGTGAGATGGTATCTCAGAGTTGTTTTGATTTGCATTTCCCGGAAGAACAATAATCAATTTTGTATGGAAAAACTAAAGACCCAGGATAGCCAAAACAACTCTGTTCAAGAAGGCGACATCCGGAGGTGTCACCATCCCTGACCTCAAGCTCTATTATAGAGCTATAGTCCTGAAAACAGCTTGGTATTGGTACAAAACTAGGCAGGTAGACCAATGGAATCGAATTGAAAACCCGGGTATTAACGCACACACGTACGAGAATCTGATCTTTGACAAAGAAGCTAAAAATATACAATGGAATAAAGAAAGCATCTTCAACAAATGGTGCTAGCATAACTAAAGACTGGCATGTAGAAGAATGCGGATCAATCCATGTTTATCGCCATGCACAAAACTTAAGTCCAAATGGATCAAAGACCTCAACATAAATCCAGCCACACTGAACCTCTTAGAAGAGAAAGTGGGTGGTAACCTTGAACGAATTGGTACAGGAGACAGCATCCTGAAAATAACACAACTAGCACAGACAGTGAGATCAACAATTAATAAACGGGACCTACTGAAACTGAGAAGTTTCTGTAAGGCAAAGGACACAGTCAGCAAGACAAAAAGGCAGCCCACAGAATGGGAAAAAATATTCACTAATCCCACATCTGACAGAGGGTTGATCTCCAAAATTTACAAAGAACTCAAGAAGCAAGTCTCCAAAACATCAAAGGATCCAATTAAAAAGTGGGCTGCAGAACTAAATAAAGAGTTTTCAATAGAGGATTCTAAAATGGGTGAGAGGCACTTGAGAAAGTGCTCAACATCTTTGTTATTTTTATCACCTGTAAAGAGAAGCTTTTTCTTTGAGAGAAGCCTTCCTGCCAGCCTGGTTCTAGAGCCGCATCAGTCCCAAATAAACACACAAGAGGCTATATTCATTATGAAGCTGTTGGCCTTGCTTGTTTCTTACTGGCTAGCTCTGACTTAAGTAATTACCCCATAATTGTTAATCTAAGTATTTCTCTTACCAGAGAATAGTTCCGGGCTTCCTACCCCATGGCGGTTACATCTTGCCCTCTTGTGTTTCTCCTTCCCAGAGTCCTCCTGGACTCCTAGTCCCACCTATCTAGATTCCATATTGGCCAGACAGTGCTTTATTGACAAATGCACAGGACTTCCCCAACAAATCCTTTTTTCTGTTTAAACAAAAAGAAAGGTCTTAACTTTAACATAGTCAAATTATATATAACAGAACAGTTATCAAATAAGAACATAGTTACAATATTTTAGCAAGATTTAAAGAAAATATCATCCATCCCATCCTTGTGAGTCCAAAGTTCTATATGTAGCTTATCTTTTATCATAACTAAAGAAAACTATAATTATAACTATCTGTATTCAACTCCATCAAAGACCACAGAAGGATAATATATAAACACTAGGATTGATAGAGACATCTTACTGCCTGAACAGTCACCTGAAATTCCTCTGTATTGTCAGGGCATCCATCTTCAGCCCATAGGCGACAATGTGTCCAGAAGATTTCTCAGGATAGCAGAAAATTTCAAACTGTCCATCTGCATTGGCAGTCTGTCAGTCCTTTCTCTGTGTCCTGCAGAAAGTCTTCTAGATTCTTCTATGAAGCAGAAACCCTGTAAGACTGAGTTCAGCAGTCACTTTCCTGTGTGTGCTGCATGTCCAGATTATACAGCAACAGTCAAACAGTCTAGGCAAGAGCAGTTTCTTGCCTAAATGGCTAATCTTGTCATGTTGAAAGTAAACTCCATAACGAGTTTCTTCGATGCCCATCTTCCTCTCAGATATAATTGGTGCTGCCAGGAGCAGATATTTCTCTTTGTCAAGAAAAACCCTAAACCATTTTAAATGCCCTTTTCTGAAGGTCTTTGAAAGGTCTGCAGACTGTTTATGTCGAATATATTTCTGTATATCTAGAAAACCTAATTTATCTAAATATAAATTCTATTATAAGTAACTATCTATAGTCTGTATTCAATTATGCATTACGTTTTAAAAGATCTGTATGAGCACAATACTTAATCAAGAGGAGAAATATACACATCACAAAATTGACCTTGAATTTGTATCAATAAATGAAAAACCATACCCATACTATAACTCCCCTTTTTACCATTAAAAAAGAGATGGGCTGTTTTCATTTAGCCAATGATAAACAACCCTATTTAAATGAAAACAAAGATTTATAAACAAGATGGGAATTAGGACGTCGCTCATTCCAAACTGCTTCGTGCTGGAAGGGGGCGCTGTTCACACCATGGGGATAATGACAAAACTCAGAAACCTGTATAAGTCCTAATTTTCGTGGTCTGTAAGCTCCATCATCTTAGCTGTCTCAATTGTTGAAATGCCTGGCCCACTGCTTCCGAGGGTCTTGGTACATCAAACCACAGAAACCGGAAGGAATCCTCAGCTTTTCATTTTCTGTGGAAACATAAACTAAAATCCTTTTCCAAGTAACATATCCTTATTCTTAAAATTTGAAGTCAAGGCATTTTTAAAAGATATAAGTTGAATTAATTCAGCAGCATTTATCTTCAAGTGTACTTTAGTAGTTGTTACTTCCTGAGCAATGAAAAAACTGAAAAACACAATAGCATACAGTATCCAGACTCTCTGTGTATTTTCCATCTTTACGTGGCTTATTTATTTATCTATTATTACTTTATTTATTTTACTTTTATTCATTTTTCTTTGAGACAGGATTTCTCTTTGGAAATCTGCCTGCCTCTGCCTGTGGAATAAATCCTACCGGTGTGCGCTACCACAACACCGGCTTTTGTATTTATTTACCACTTTGCCGTTTCATTTTCTCTCTCAATCTCACGTATATTTTTAAACACACTGTAAACCTTTAGAGGTTTTGTTCATCCAAGCCTGACTTTACTGTAAATCTTTATGTTTTTCTGTCCACGTGTCTTATGTGTAAAACCGCGGCTGTTTTAAACTGCCGTTTTCAAGATGGTGGGCGTAAGCGTGATTTCAGCTTACTGCCTCAGTCCATGCTGACATCCAGCAAAAGCTGCCACTTCCAGCTGTACATACACACCTTTCAATCATTAGCAGAGTCTCTTAAAACAACCTTGCTGGTTTTTTTGTTTGTTTGTTTTCTTTTTATGCAGAGTCAGGAATACTCCAGTAAGCGAGCCACGTGAATCTCGGCTTGTCGATAGCAAAACAGCACACCTGAGAAAAATGCTGCTACCAAAATTCTGTGCTTCTCTCCGTTCTTCTGTTTCTAAAATTCCTTTAAATCCTTTGTTATTTTGTGTGGAAATTCAATCCCACTCATGATCACCATTTTGTAAAGAGAAGCTTTTTCTTTCACAGAAGCCTTCCCGCCAGCCTGGTTCTAGAGCCGCATCAGTCCCAAATAAACACACAGGAGGCTATATTCATTATGAAGCTGTTGGCCTTGCTTGTTTCCTCATAATTGTTAATCTATGTATTTCTCTTACCGGAGACGTTTCTGGGCTTCCTACCCCATGGCGTTACTTCTCAACTCTCCTGTGTTTCTCCTTCCCAGAATCCTCCTGGACTCCTAGTCCCACCTATCTAGATTTCTATTGGCTCAAAAGTGCTTTATTAACAAATGTACAGGACTTCCCCCATCAGTCACCAATACTCATGTTAGTGTCATTCATTACTGCTCACTATGCTCATGCTTTTTCCATGCCAATCAATCCACATATTACATTAATGTACTGGATCTAATTCAACTGTCAATAATTTAATGACCTTTCAAATTTTTCTTCCCACACCTTATGATTCCTTTCATCTAATACAATCTATAATTGAAAATAGGAAACTAAATTTTCTACACTGTAAATATTATTGTGTCATTTTTCTAGAGATACACAAACAAAACTTTGTTTCCCTCTGATGGGCACTGACTGAACTGATTGTATAAATACCTAGCTTGGGGAAAAAGACTGTAGTTACTCACAGAACCTTGGGCAACAGCAAGGTAGCTGCATCACAGGAAATCCTACCCCAGAATGACTGACAATTGGCAAATAATCAATTTCTGGATTTTTTTGCCCAAATACCAGGCAACATAAAAGGAGAATAGTAGAATCTCATCTATTCAGCAGGTGCTTGTGGATTCAGTCATTTTTGAATATTTCATCATCCTCATGGAATAGACCACTGTGATTTTTTCTTCAATGTGGAAGTTTGTTCAGTCTGATTGGTATCAAAGGAAAGTCCAAAGGCTTTTGCATTTCTCAGCAGCCATGAACTCTGAATTATAAATATGGTTTTCTTATTTACTATGGCAATCCTGTTATACTTTGCAAGATTTCTAAAACCTGCAGGTCTCCCTGGACTACATCTATATCTAAAGATTTGCTCCTCCAGAAAGAATCTTAGACATTCTATATTCACACCTCAAAATATATGTTAGCATAGCTTAAGTTTAGGATCATTGATTTTGTGAACTTTAGATTTCTGTATATCTCCTGGCACTTCTTAAATTGGAAGAATTAGATGAGTGATCCTACTATAATCTGGTGTCTCTATTGAGATAATTAATGCAAAATGTGAACAACAGAGATGAACATTGTAGCACTGAGAAGGTGTGGCCACAGCTATGTGGGATGGATTCACTGCCTCATTTTGCTTTTAGAGTTGGGAAGACTTGGGCCTCAGCTTTTGCTGAGGAGAACAAACCTATGACTGTACACATACAGAATAGACACCTTATGATGGAGGTACATTCTTAGTCTTCAGATGAACTGAGCCACTGTTCAAGTCTCCTAATTTCTTCACGTTCTTCCACTGTGTTCCTGCATGTAAGACTTATTTATACACAGGTTGACATCTCTTTTTGCATCTTTGTTTGTTTTGCTTGTTTGGTTTTAATTTTCTGAGGCAGGGCCTCTCTGTATATCCCTGTATAGTACACAATTTCACAACAGTACTTCCTCATCCTCTTGGGTTCTCAATTTCAGGATTACCTCACATTGCTTCCTCTGTTTTATAAAATATTACCCTGTCCAAATACAGGTGAACCGATCTATTATGGAACACACAATTGGGGAGTCAAAAATTATCTGAATCTTCTTCTGCTATAGAGTTCAGACCACTACACTTCCATCAGCTTCTTCCTGGCTTTCTATTTGGCCACTGAGGTAACATCATCTTATTAAATACATTATCGTGGAAGAACCTTATAAGTGATATCAGTCAATATATTCTTGATCATGATATGATAGTTCTCAATGAAGGATTGTTTCTTGTTTGTGTTTAATGTACATTTTGGGTTATCAGGTTTGTGTTTTATTTTCTTTTCTTGTTATGGGACACAGTGTGATGAAGAAGTCATGTCAGAACATAGAAAACCTGTGCCGTAGAAGGAAAATATCCTTGAAATATTTCACTAGAAGTGAGAAGTAGTACACATAACTTCCCCTAATGTCTCATTAAATATAGCAGTTCCTAGAATAAAATTTCACTTCAGCATGGTAGTTAAGAAGATCATTCTCTGTGTCAGAAGAAATCAAGTAACTACTAAAAAGTCATTTAAATAATTATTAGCTTAAATTACTCTTAAAACATGTTACTATCTGAGCATATTACTATACACTAATATTAAAGGTAAGGGAGATGATACAATGCATACTAATAGTTACAATTAATTTAGGGCATGCTTTATAGCATGTAGGAAATGTTTTGATTATGTATGAAAGTTTCTTTATGGCTATGAGAGCTGTTTAATATTTAAATGTAGGTAAAGGATGTTTAGGCTTTTTAGTTGCAAAGAGGTTCACCTCTTTTGTAAGAGTGACTATAAATATCAGAGCAATGCTATGTAAAAATTAATATGCAGTGCTTAAACTATTGTTTAGTTCTCGGATACACACATTGCACATGCATTAGTTCTTTGCTCTTGTCAGTACTGTTTATTAGTTTGCTATGATAACCTACCAGAAAGTCTCAAGATACAAACTAAGTAACTGTGTCCTCGTTTATGACAGTCACCTTACATGTTCTGTTATGTCTTACCCCCAGCTGTGCCAATACTTGAGAAAGATGGAATGATGCAATTATCGTCTTAAAATTAACCTTCTACTCAAGTGATTCTCTTTATGTGACAGATTAGTAAAAAGAAGTATGGTTTACATATACCCCAATTTTGTTAGTTTACATGCAAGCAGCATCTAATGAAATGATCTGATATATTGTCATAAAGAAGACACAAGGGATCCATGGCAACTCTGTTGTCAAGTACCAGCACTCTAGTCAGTAAACATTTTACTGCCTCTCCTGATGCATGGGTGCACTGAGGCTCTGTGGCCAGCATTATTTAGTATTATTTCCATATGTTCGTAGTCACATACTTTAATGGGAGCTATGATATATAGTAAAGTAGTCTGGGTGACATCTGATAGCAATCTTGGAGTCAATAAAAAGAACAGCACTTTAAGAGAAGAATGAGTAAACCCTAGCTTTAGAAGCAAGAAAAAGAATATTATAAAAGATTTAAAAGCAAGGTATAGGCTTCCTGGTCCACAAACCATTTACTATGGCAATAAAATCAGTGTGCAACTCTATTGTAAAGATTTGTCTATGGGCTATTGTGTGGCTATTTGTTTAGGCAGATGGCAGAGTGATTTTCCAAGTTTGCATTTCTTGAATATTGCAAAAGAAATAAATTTTAAAGAGGATATTAGTGCAGAATAAAAGTATCTCCACAATATTATTTCCACTGAAAACTTATAGATTGATCAGAAAATTAAAAAGATGAGAACTTATAAAGTAACTATTACAATGATTCTATAGTATTGTTTCACAGGGAATATCTTTTTAACTTCTTAATTTATAGTCATTCAAAAATTGTACAGTTTGCATTGTCCAAATATTATTATAGTACCTTTGATGGATATAGAGAGAAAACCTCAAACCATGCTTGATTTTTTAATGTTTAGATTCCTGTTGCCATTTTCTACTTGTAGTTTTATATAATTTTGAAATTTATTTCTCTCCAGCAATATGACAGCATAGACGTATTGATAGCATAACTTGAGTACACTCTTTCAATATGAAAGTAGTGAATATTTGCATTTCAAAGTAACAACTTATAGGAAATTAAGAGGCAGCATACAGAGAGAGAATCATATTTATTGCAAAAAATTCACCAAACATTGATTATTTAAAATGATGAAAACTTCTGAAATTACATTTATAATGAACATAATTGTAAGTATAATCAACTTTCATTTTTTACAGCAGTGGTCATCATAGCTAAGAGAATATACACCTACTAGTCACGGCCAGTTAATGCGGAGGATGAAGAAACGAAAAGTGAACTTGTGTATCAGATAAAATCAAATTATATTTGCAGTACTTCAATTTCTTGGACAATGAGTTAGTGGGAGCTGGAAAAGGATAATGTCTTCAACAAATGATGCTGCTCAAACTACATGTAGAGGAATCCAAAGAGATGCATATTTATCACTATGTACAAAACTTAACTTCCAATGGATCAAAGACATCAACATAAGAAAAAATCACAATGAAGCTGATAGAAGAGAAAGTGGAGAATACCCTTGAACTTTTTGGAACAGAAGACTTGGTTGACAGAACACTACTAACCCAGACACTAAGATCAACACTTAATGAACAGGACCTCATGAAAATGAGAAGCTTCTGCTTGGAAAAAGACTCCATTATTTGCACAAACCCCCACAGAATGGGAAAATATTTTATCCATTTACACTCCCTATAGATGGCTAATATCAAAATATATAAAAAAACTTTAAAAAATAATATATAAAACACAGTTAAAAAGGTGATACATATCTAAATAGAGACATCTTAAAGTTGGGAACTCAAATGGCTGAGAAACACTTCAAATTTTTTCAACGTTCCTAAGCATCATGGAAATATAAATCAAAATTACTTTGAGATTTCAACTTACAAGAGCTAAAATGGTTAAGATCAATAGGGCATATGATAGCTCATACTGATACAGATATAGAGTAAGGGGAACATTCATACAATGGTGGGGGGTATGCAAATTTACATAGTCCCTATGGAAATCAATGTGGTAGTTTCTCAGAAAAACGGGAACTGGGCTATCTTAAGTGTAGCTATAACACTTGTGGACATATATGCAAATGATGCTTCATCCTACCATAGAGACATTTGCTCATCCAAATTCATTGTTGCTCTATTCACAAAAGCTACAAATTAGAAGGAATTGGGATGTGCCTTGAAAAAAGAATGGGTAAGAAAAATATGGAACATTTACAGAATTGAGTTTCTATTTTAAAAGAATGAATAGAACTAGGGAAAATTTCTTTGTATGTCTGAGGTCATCGCTTAATCATTGCATGTTCAAACGCTGCCAATAGTGTCAAACATGTAAAAACAAACACATGGAAACCAAGAAAGAATCTGTACATGAGAACAGATGACATGGATGGTTTATGATAGGTAAAGCACTGGAGTATAAACATTAAAAGTTTGAAAATGTCCTAAAAAAATCTTGCGTTTACCATACTCCTTATTCTTCAGCTATCTTTCTTTAGGCCATTACACTTTTTATTGTTCCACCAATTTGTGAGGTCATGTTGTCTGGAGGTGCTGGGCTTCAGATTCGTCATCCTCCTGAGGAAGCCGCCAGTGGTAGCTAGTAATAACTTTTCTGAGGGGAATATTTTAGCAGATATTTCAAAAATATGAAAGATCCAGTAACTTCACTACCAAGTATGTATTAGAGACACTTGTGTAAAACCATACATTACCCAGTTGTTGCTTACATTAGCAAGAATCTAAGGAACCAGGTAAGAACACAGTTATCCTAATATGTGACTTTGTATTGTTGCAGCTAAAATATCTTTGTTCAGTAGCTAAAAAGAAACTGCTTTATGTGGGCATATTCAGTGAAACAAAAAGACAACAGCCAAAACTGTAAGGGCTTGCAGTATTGCTATTTGAACAAATGTCAAATGCCCTGCACTTGCTTTTTGATATGGGAAGAGATATTTCTTTCAAATACATTTGAAACTTGAACAAAATGACATCTTTTCCATATCCTTCTGTAGTATAACAGAATCAGTTACAAAATAGACTTCTTCAAGCCTTCAAAGAGGTCATTCCAGCTCTCATGCCATTGTCACCTCTATTACACTAGCACCTGGGAAAACTCAACCTTATTTTGTTTTGCACACTCTTTTTTTTAAATTTATTTTTCAGTTTAAATTTAGATAAGAAACAAGGTTGCTTCACAAGTCAGTTCCAGGTCCCTCTCCCTTTCCCTCCCCTACTCCCGTGCCCTCCCCCCAACCCCCATTATCCCCTCATTTCCCCAGGGAGGGTGAGGCCCTCCACGGGGGTGTCCATAGTCTGCCACTTCATACAGGGCAGGGCCTAGACCCTCCCCCAAGAGTTCGGGTGAGAGTGCATCTCACATTGTTGGATGGGAGTCCAAAGTCTGTGTGTATACTCGGCATGAGTACTGATCTGCTGCCCAAGGCTCAATAGATTACCTAGGCCTCCTCACTGACACACACATTCAGGGGGTCTTGATCAGTCCCATGCTGGATTCCCAGGCTGATGCCTGGGATTCAAAAGTTAACTATTGTCAGGTCAGCTGTTTCTGGGGGTTAAACCAGTCCAGTCTTAATCCCTTTGATCATCAGTCCTCCCTCTCTGTTACTGGCTTTCTTGAGTTAAGCTCAGTACTTAAGCAGGGAGTCTACCTCTTCTTCCATCAGTCACTGAATGAAGTTTCTGTTTCCCAGACTATCTGGCCATGGGATTGTAGGCTGGCACTCCCCAGGTCTATGTCTAAAATCCATATATGAGAGAGTACATGCCATGTTTCTCTTTTTGTGACTGGGTTACCTCACTCAGGATGGTTTCTTCTGGTGTCATCCATTTGCCTGCAAATCTCAGGATTCCATTGTTTTTTTTTCTGCTGAATAGTACTCCATTGTGTAAATGTACCACATTTCTCTATCCACTCTTCGGTTGAGGGACATCTAGGTTGCTTCCAAGTTCTGGCTATTACAAATAATGCTGCTATGAACATAGTGGAACAGACATCTTTGTTGTATGAATGGGAATCTTTTGGATATATGCCTAAGAGTGAAGTTGCTGGGTCTTGTGGTAGGTTTATTCCCATTTTTCTGTGGAATCTCCATACTGATTTCCAAAGTGGCTGAATCAGTTGGCACTCCCACCAGCAATGGAGGAGTGTCCCCCTTTCACCACATCCTCTCCAGCATAAATTGTCGTTGGTGTTTTTGATTTTAGCCATTCGGACAGGAGTGAGATGGTATCTCAGAGTTGTTTTGATTTGCATTTCCCAGATGGCTAAGGATGTTGAGCACTTTCTCACATGCTTCTCAGCCATTTTAGACTCCTCTATTGGAGAATCTCTATTTAGTTCTGCAGCCCACTTTTTAATAGGGTCCTTTGGTGTTTTTGAGACTTGCTTCTTGAGTTCTTTGTAATTTGTGGAGATCTACCCTCTGTCAGATGTGGGATTAGTGAATATTTTTTCCCATTCTTTGGGCTGCCTTTTTGTCTTGCTGACTGTGTCCTTTGCCTTACAGAAGCTTCTCAGTTTCAGGAGGTCCCGTTTATTAATTGTTGATCTCACTGTCTGTGCTAGTTGTGTTATGTTCAGGAAGCTGTCTCCTGTACGAATTTGTTCAAGGGTACCACCCACTTTCTCTTCTAAGAGGTTCAGTGTGGCTGGATTAAACTCAACCTTCTTAAGCTGTACCTTATTGCATTCTTAATTTGAGTCAGGGTGTGCATGGTTCATCACCAGATGGGATAACATAGTTAAGAGGAGAAGTGGGCTTTGCTACCATCCATAACCCAGAAGCTCTCTCAAATTGATAACAACCTTCAAATGAAAATTTAATTTCTTCTAAGGAAGTCTCACTAAGGAAATGAATTACTCTTAAGGTTAGAGTGCATGCCCAGTAGTAGATGGCAAAAAGAAAACAAATTCAACAGCATCATCGAAAGTTCTTTGTCTCATTTTATAACTTTGGGAATCCTTTTTGCATTTGTCTTATTTTTATTTTCCCTCGAGTTTTATTGTTACTGCTGTATTAGTGGTGGTGGAGGTGGTGGTATGTGTATATGTGTGTATATCATGGCTTTCAGCTTAGTGTTTTTATAAAATTCCTGAGTGAATGAGCGTGTCTCTTGTGTCTATATCTACTTCTTGTGCTTTTTCTTGACTTGTTTTCATTTTCTTCCCACATACTTTTTTCTATTATGGAATGTTTGCATTGGTTTTACATATTATATTATATTGTATTATGTTATATTTCATGTCATTATTGGTCCTTAGATGCCTGGTTGTTTTCCAATGATAGACAGAAAGTATATGGATACAAATCGGAAGACATGTGAGACAGAGGTACTGAGAGGAGCAGAGGGAAGGGAAAGTATAATCAAGATATAGTATGTGAAAGAAACTATTTTCAATAAAAGTATAATACATGTTTTTTAAAAAGGTTAACTTTCTTTAAACAAAATTGCTAAGTATAAATTTTAATTCTCTTGGATTCAATATCTTAAAAGAAATAAAAAGTAAATGAATATATGTAGAATAAATTACTTATATTTATTGCTTTCTTCCTAGATGTTTATTAATAAGTATAGTTATTGGATATGAATATTTCTTGAGAAAAGGAACACAATTGAATAATTATAGCCTGGCTCTACAGTATGTACCTTTAATCTGAGCACACAGGAGGCAGAGACAGAAAGGTCTCTATGAATTTTAGGTCAGTCTGATCTTCATAGCAAGTTTCAGGCTAGCGAAAGCTACAGGATGGTTCTTGTCCCAAACAACAATAACAACAAAAAAAGATAAAAAATAAAGAAACAAAAATGCTGACTCAAAATACAAATAAAAACAAAGCAAGAAAAGAACCAGAAAGAGGACAACAAGATAAAAACAATGTAGGGAATGGAATATATATTTTTAGGAATGTTAGTACATGAAGGAAATACTTCTAGATGAATGATGAAATATAACTGAAGTTTTATAAAGTAAAAGATTGTTTGTCAAAGGCAGAGTGGGCAAAGGATAGGAATTAAATTCCATTAACTTTAAGAAAACTAATGAAATTGCTTGTCACGATCACCTTGACCAGCAAGGAAGACACAACTCAGGAATCCTTCTCACAAGTTGATTATTCAGGACCTTGAGGACAATGCGGAGGCAGCCCCCAAGTGATCCCCTCCTGCCCTTAAGTAGCCGAGGCCAGCCAACCCTAAACAGCCACGTGTGTGCAAACCATAGGCTTAGTAGCATGCATAAGCAGTCTGATGATCATGGTGTAATCCTGGCTGGATGGGAGCAGGCCAAATAAGGAGTTGTTTATCACTGAGAGCGCTCACCAGCGGGATGGTGGAAGGCAGAAGCCGGCACCATCTTTAAGGCGCGGTGTAGCACAGCTCTCCACAATTGCTGACATGGTCACAAAAGTTACATAAAAGAGGAAGGTTATTATTTTAAGGTTTTATATATATTTAAATTGGTAATAATTAAGAAGATATGTAAAGAAAATACTAAGGTTGACATTTAACAAGTCGTGTCAACATAGAACCTGATGCTCTTTATTTAAGACAGGTTCTTCTTGAAATATTTATTGGATCTCAGTAACATTCATTAAAAAAAGAGAAAAAAAATGACTAAAGAGATCAAAGACTTTTTTCATTTTTTCCAAGATGACTGCTTGTGTTTTCTGTTGCTTTTGTTAAGCTTTTGAAAGAGCTTAAAAATCAGAGTCAGCAAAATCTTCTCTTTACACTAACATCTTTTCAAAATCACTCAGAACTCTGGCTACACAGAGAATTATTCATCTAGGTTCCTGTAACATAATTAACAGAACTAAGAGTGTAAAGTGTGCATATTCCTGAGAGCTAATGGACTGAGTGTAAACTTTGGCTAAACATTAGCAGAAACTTTATATAACTGAAAATATATAGATTGAATACAAGCAGCATGAACCATTTGTGCTATACTTTAACATATGATTCATCTGGACTTTTTATATATAAAGTCATCAATATCTCTTAATATTTTTGATTTTATATTCTTTACCCTTAAAGTGACACAAAAATGTCATTTGTATGTGTCATATCTAAGTCCTAGTGTACATCTCTTTGCTTTAACAAAATAAGAGGTTTTTCTTTGTATAAGTGAGTTTCACTTCTACATAAATGCCCCCATGTGTGGTCACCTGTACTGCCTCCCAAACTGATATGGTGTTAAAAATGATGACTCTGTCATTTCAGTATACTTAGTAAAAGTCATAGTCCCAAAATTATAATTATCCTGCTGAATCAATGTTTCCACTTTGAGCATCAAAAATAAAACACAGCTTCACACATATAAAGCTTTTTCACAGCAATGGTACTAGGTGTTCCTGGCTTCTTTGTATACTAATTTTTTTCCTGAGCATATAATACATCTTTAAAATACGACTTAAGAATGCACAATAATAACACTAAGGGCCTTTTGTAAACTCACATCAAAATATACAACTATGAACCCTTCCTAAAATACATACATGCATCAATGGAATTTACATGGTTTGCATACAATAGGGGAGCAAATGCTAAACTAGACTTCAATTTCTATCAAATAAAACCATCAGTAGCAGGAATGGGTCCATCATTTTGATTCATTGACAAAAGGGGTCCTATAGACACCATTCTAAATATAGCCAACTATTGCCTAGGTTATTGGCTACCTTCCCAAACCTAATATTAAGACCCTATTGCTGACAATACCACATACTTATGTTATCAAACATGGGTGAATCCAGCTGGCGACCAAATAGAAGATTACTCACACTGATTGATGTTCATGGTGCTGAAAGGTACGTTGTATGCTTCAGAGGAGAAAAGCAACCATTACTATCAACCAATCATAAATCTTTTTGTATATATTTTTCATTTAATTTAGAAGCAATATTATTTTACATATCAATCCGAGTTCCATCTCCCTTCCATCTGCCCATGCCCTGCATTAACTGCCCCCCAGGAAATGCAAATCAAAACCACTCTTAGATACCATCATACACCTGTTAGAATAGTTAAAATAACAAACACCAACAACAGTTTATGCTGGAGAGGATGTGGAGAATGGAGTACAATCCTCCATTGCTGGGGGGAGTGCCAACTTGTACAGCCACTTTGGAAATCAGTGTGGCAGTTTCTAAGGAATCAGTCTCCTCAAGATCCAGCAATTCCACTCTTAGGCATATACCCATAGGATACACATTCATACCATAAGGATATCAGTTAAACTGTGTTCATGGCAGCATTATTTGTAATAGCCAGAACCAGGAAGCAACCTAAATGCCCCTCAACTGAAGAATGGATTAAGAAAATGTGGTACATTTATACAACGGAGTACTACTCAGCAGAAAAAAAATTAAATATTGAAATTCGCAGGCAAATGGATGGAACTAGAAGAAATCATCCTGAGTGAGTTAACCCAGACACAGAAAGACAAACATGGTATGTACTCACTCAAATATGGATATTAGACATAGGGCAAAGGATTACCAGTCTATAATCAATACCTATAGAGAAGGTAGGAAACAAAGAGAACCCTAAGAGAGACATACATAAATCTTATGACCTATAACAGTGTCCTTTCTCTAAGATGAACTGGTTCAATATTGAAACAAAAATTATGAGAATAACCAAACCATTTTATATTTAATTTGATTTATGACCTACTCCATTAAATGGGCCTAGAATTTGGTGCTGCTAAGGGGACCTAGAACACAATACTAAATGGGAGATAGGTCCTGAGGAAAAAACTTGATAGTGTCTTCTGCTGATTGAGCATAGCACTAGAAATTTTCTTAATGACCTGACCCATTACTGTACAAAAAAAAGTATGTCAATCACCCTTATCACAAAAGCTTATTGCAGCTTATATGAATCAACATAGAAACCCACAAATGAACAATGAGGACAGAGTGAGGCAATTCGTTGTAGTAAGCTTTTAATGAGCTGTGTGTATAACAGCTCTCCTCTCAAGGTTCAGGGATCTATTTAGAAGAGAAGGCAGAAAGATCACAAGAGACAGAGGTGCTGAATTACTTCTAGGAAATAGTATTTCCCAGACATAATTGGACTAATGGAACTCACAGAGTTTGTGACAGCATGCAAAAGACCTGTACCAATTCAAGGCAGACAAAACATCCCAGCATGGAAGAAGGTAAGTGTGAACACATAACTTACCCACAACAAAGAAACTGTTTGCAGATAATAACTGCTGGGAGAAGGAAGACCAGTTTTAATCAATGGAGTAACACTGGGTATAAGAACTACACTGGTCCAGGGAAGGTCTAGCTCAGGTCAATACTTGACCAACACAAAATGAATGATGTGTGTGTGTGTGTGTGTGTGCTTGTGCATGTGTTGTATTTGGTTGTAATTTGTATTTGGTTTTGTTTCTTAATAAAATAGAGTATGAAGTAAAATGAGTTGTGGGGAGCTTCTGGGAGGTGTTATGGGAGGGAAAGGGATATAATAAAATATAGTGAATGAATTAGTTAAAAAATTAAAAAATAATAACACGCATTCCAAATCTGGATTTCTTCAAACTTATACTGCTGTGGTAATAGGCATTTTCGCTTTAGCACTAGACACTCCTAACTTTATTCTCATCATGTTAAGGCAAGACATTTATGTGCACAAATGCTGTGTACCTCACTTGGCACCAGTCTAGTAAAAAAGTAACATTTATGGATCACTTATGAAGAATATAATGGTAAAAGAATATATTCTCTTTTTGTTATCCTTGCTCTTGTCTTTTTTAGAAAAGCATGTTTAGGACAGAGAATTCACAGGTGAAGCTTCTCAGACAGTTCTTGATGAAATCTCATAGCACACCTCCTAGCTCTCTGGAAGTAATAAACTTCCAAGAAATAGGGAAAAAAGGTTATCCAATGCCAAAAGATTTACCACAAAATACATATAGGGTATGTGGGAGAAGTTTTGAGAGGGGAAGGTATATAATAATATATAGTGAATGAATTACTTTAAAAAATTAAAATATTGTAAGTTATATTCTAAAGCAGGATTACTCCAAAGTAATATTGTTTGTGGTAATAGGTACTTTCAACTTTATCACCTGACACTCCTAATTTTATTATCATCATTTTAAGGCAAAACAATTATGCACAGCTCTAATAATAAACAGTAATAGCTATAGGTCACCCAACTTATATAATAACAATTAAAGAAATAAAGGTCATCAATTTGCGATAAGAGAAGGGAGAGTGCATGGGAAGGGCTGGAGGGCAGAAAAAGAAGTAGGAGAAACAATTCTTTATAAAGTAAATTTAAGGAGGTAAACTTTAAAAAGGGAAGCATGTTTCATTTTACTTAACATCTCATCTATTCTTAAAAGACGAAATGAAATAAAGGCTTCTTTCCCTATAAAAAGAGGTATAAATATACAGTCGCTAATAACCCTGTAATAATTATTTATATGAGTTTGGGATAAAAAAGAAAGAGGAGAACTCCAGGGTCATACTGTTAGTAAAATGCTACATAAACAGGAAAGAGCTGGGTGGCTTTGTCGATTGATACACTTTTCTAAAATTCCAACTCTTCACATGTGCAGTACTAAACTTTATTTTTCCAAAATAAAACCTTTGAAAATGACTTTTTCTGATTCATATTTAACAAATCATTTGATTCTTCATTAAGTATCTATGATACTATTTACACTAATGTAAACAAAATGTTCACTGTTGATAGAGGAAGTCCATCTGCATATATTTTTCTCTTATTGGTTAACGAATGAAACACAGTTTGACTAGTGATAAGGCAGGAAAAATAGGCAGAGCTACCAGATGAGGAGACAGTTGTCTTGATGGAGAGACTAGGAAGGGAGGAGGCTCAAGATGTTCTCCAATAGGCAAAGATGACATGGAAAAACATAGATTAATAGAAATGGGCTAATAATACAGAAGTATCCAATAAGAAGCCCAAGATACCAACCGATATTTTTATAATTAACATATGTCTTGTGTGTTTATTTGGGACTTTCAAGCGGGGTGTGACCCTGAAGGGACAAAGAACCTTTCCAAACAAACTGACTTACAAACTTCCTGGTATCTAGTAATAAACATCCTACAGTGTTATAACTGATATAAAGTAACATGGAGAGTAATGTGAACAGCTAGACCCTCACTATACACACAGAAGTAATGGTGGAAGAGTCATCAGGGATTTAAATCCAATCTCTGTTTCTTCTACAGCCTAAACTGCTTAATTTGTGTCAAAAACACCTTTGCCACTCACTCTTAACACCTAAGCACCTATCACCACTCTGGGATAAGATCAGAAAAATTAGGATAATCCCATCACAATAAGGCCAGACAAAACCTAACCAGACAACAGCTAATTAGATAGATTATCAGAGCACTTTGGTAATTACGGGTTAATAATCAAGTCAGAGCTAGCCATTAAGAAACCATAAAAAACGTCCAACAGCTTCATAATTAATATAGTGTCCTGTGTGTTTTTGGGGGGCTAAACAGTGATGGGACCCAGACGGCTGGTGGGAAGACTACATGTTACAAGCTCCCCCTTGTTCAGGTCTGTTATTTCTGTGGGTTTCTCTAACCTACTCTTAACCACTTTGCTCATCACTCCTCCCTCTCTGCAACAGAATTCCTGGAGTTCAGCTCAGTGTTTAGCTGTGTCTAGTACTAATATCACCTCTAAGATTTAGATACATACAAAGAGGGCAGCAATTAATTTATTATTGCAATGGCTTCTTACCTGGTCTCATAAAGGATCTAAAAAGAAATCAAAGCCAAGTTTGGTATCTCTACACTCCATTATTATTTTCAAACTATGAGTTGAAGTAGGACTCCTGCTTAAAGATATTCATAGGTTTAATGGTCACTCAAGTGACTAGTGATAGACAACATCTCACTTCCCAATTCATGGCTGATAGTTCAATGGTGAGAGAAAAGAAACCATTGTATCATTCATTTTTACAACATTCTGAAAGATGGCATAAAATCTCTAGTTATTATTATCAACCTGCAGTGAGTGACCTTGAGTTCCAAAAATAACTGTTTTGTAAACAAATCACTGATGACAATCACCAAACAGAACAATTGTTTCACATTAAACTGAATTTGCCCTCAAGCAATGAAAATTTCTGAAGCTATATTGCAGGACCAGAACTGAGTTACCAATCAAGCACAGCATAGTATGATCAAGAGTGTTTAATTACATGAACCCCCTCATTCTCCTCTGTAATTATTCCTCTTTTAACACCTTAAAGTTAATATTAGTACTCCATAAAATATGGCTGTTATGCTTAAGCTCCATTTTGCAAGAATAACAATTTTTATTTCTTTCATTTTTATTGTTCCACAAACAATGTGTTGCTGTGTTCTTAGTCATGTAACTTTGCATGCTGATGGTAGAAAAT
Source organism: Mesocricetus auratus (assembly GCF_017639785.1). NCBI lineage: Eukaryota > Metazoa > Chordata > Mammalia > Rodentia > Cricetidae > Mesocricetus > Mesocricetus auratus. The sequence goes on along the minus strand of NW_024429207.1, from coordinate 3,404,664 downwards.
AATAGCATATTAGATATTTTAGCAATTTTTTCAAAATTTCTGTTTTATTTATTTTATATAGTATAGAAAAATAAACTTATACAGGGAAGTGAAACTTACTGTTTTTATCAAACTTTAATAACCAAGTTTCATTTTTAAGAAAAGATTTTAAATTGTTTTAAATTTTGTTTAAAAATCCAAATATTACTTTGGCCTTTGAACAGTCATGTATCTACAAAATAACTTCCATGGGCAAAATGAAGCTTCTTTAATAATAAGAGAGAGAGCCCATGCTTATCTGTGAATACAAAGATAACTGTTCATAATACAGTTAAAATTATACTGATTTATGAAAATGGCAATGGTAGATTCTCCTCTATGATCTATAAGCTGTAATGCAGAAATTCTCCACTAGAGTCTATGAACAGCAGAGCCATGGGTAGTTGGCTAGCTTTGAAATACTAGACTTGAATTTCCTACTATTGAGTGACCCCTAGGTAAATTAGACTGCTGTTGGTTACCCTCAAGATAAACATGCTGCTTTTGCACCTTTGTGGATATGTTGTCAGGCAAGATACTCTTATGATAGTAGCTTTCAAGGCTGGGTAGGACTAGTGTTACTATTGTCTCTTGGCAGCTTGCTTAGCACCTTCAGACTCTATGAGCCGTAGTTCTCAGAAGTAAATATCAGCCACTGTCTTCCAAGGTTTGTTTCTAAATTTTAAGGTGTCTCTAGCAATAACGGCTTGTTTGCAAGTTCTTGTATTCATTTAAGGGAAATATAAATAACCTGTATTAGAAGGGTGGAGAGTCTATTGTACACCCAGATTAAAAACTAAAAAAGGTTTCCCATAACTGAAACTGGAGTTTCTAAATGCCACCCCTACACCTAACACTCAGGGTACATTTTCTGTGGATCAAGATATAGAACTCGCAGCTCCTTTTACAGTACCATGTTTTCCTGCATGCTTCCATGTCATGCCATGATATTAGGTAAAAACGTCTGTATTTGAAAGCCACCTACTTAAATGTTTTCTTTTATGGGAATTTCCAAAGACATGGTATCTCTTCACAGCAATAGAAACCGTAGCTAAGACTTTGTGTTTATGGCTAATCCCTTGGAATTTGACAATATATCAAGGGATTATGCCTAGGAGAAAATTCATTCAGTGATCACTGATAGCCTGACACTTCCTCTAAAAAGTCTGTATCTACTCCAACATGCTACCCTCCTAATGGTGTCAGTCTTTATAAGGGCCATTTTCTTTCCAACCACCAATATATTCTCAAACACACACACACACACGTATGTGTGCATGTATATGTGTGTGTAAATGAGTACATGTATATGTGTATATCTATATTTATGTGCATATCTATGTTTATCTGTATGTGTATGTGTTTATGACTATTTTCTTGGTCTGTAATAATATGTGTGTGTGAATGTGTGTGTATGTAAACTGATAAAAGAACATCATGAATTTGAGAGGGGTTGGGATAACATAGAAGGATTTAAAGACTGAAATATAGAGAATGAAATAGTAGTTATGTTTATAATTCTCATAAGAACCTTTAAAAAAGACAAGACAAACCTAAGACAATCATTTTATTACATAAATTGAAATGTTAATATAATTAATCTCAATCAATAAAAAACAGAAGTCATGTCAGGGCAGAGACCAGGAAGATCAGAGAACCAGGAGTAACCACGAGTTGCTTCCTACCTGTCTCCCTTCTACATCCAAACGTCTGAGGTCCTGTCTCCACCCCACTTCATCACTTTCTATCTCTGCCTCATGAGTGCAGGGATTAAAGGCATGTTTCACCAGTGCCTGGCTTCTATGACTTACTCATGGCTGACTGCACCCTCTGACCTCAGGTAAGCTTTATTTATCAGAATACAAAAAAAATACAGGACAACATGGGATAGAGGTGATTTCAAAATTCTACTTTTTACAGAGGAGCTATTGGCAGTGAATAGCTGTTTGTGGAGAGGTGACTCATCCTTGGAGGGCCTACATACTGATGGTTTTCCAGTGGATGCCTCGCACATATGTACATAAAGAGCCCAGTAATGTGGCTGGGTGGGGATGATAAAGAAAGGAAGAGAATGATAAGGAGGAGGAAAAGGTAGAAGGTAGAAAAGCGGTTTGTGGCGAAATGAGTGATATTTGAATAGGAATATGGGAAATAACACCATTGTATACAACTATGAAATTCCCAAATAATAAAAAGAAAGACTAGAAATAAAGAATTACTTGGCATACAATGATAACTATACAAAAATTGAGGTTTGAGTAATTTTTTCCTGATTAAAAAAATTTGATGTGACTATGCTTTTTTCTTTCACCTAGTGAAAGAGAAAGTGTAATCTAGAAAAAGGACATGAATATAAGAGCTTGTAATTTTAAATAGCCAGTAGAAATATTAGTGTCAGGGATCAACTTTTTTGTTTTGCTAGAGGTAAATTTTCCCTCACAAATTTAATTAATGAAAGAGTGCTGAGTTTACTAACAGTAGAACCTGAAAGTGTTTCCATCCAGTATTCTTTGTTGAACCGGGAATGCATCTTCATCAAAAAGGGATTGTTACCCACTAACCACACTTGCTGAGCACTGAAATTTGAATTTCACAGTATTCCCAATATCTTACTTTAATTAATTCACATATTAATGGATGTTTGAGAAATGCATCCATCAAGTCAATATACTTACATGGAAATATGACTATTAGAATATTATTTCTTGTGTCACTAATTTTTAATAATTAATTTCATAGTAGGTGCTAGGGCAGGTGAGATGATTCCCTGTGTAACTCTTGCCATGTAGTCTGAAAACCTACATTCAGTAGTAGGTGGAAGGAGGGAAATGACTTTGAAAAAAATTTACTTTAAATGCCACACGAATGTTGTGGCATGTACAGTACACTTTCCCTGCAACACTCACAGAGATAGACATACAGAGATACAGAGAGAAAGACAGACAGATAAACAGACACACAAACACACACACACAATAGATAAGCAAAATTAAAAATAGATATTACTATATTATTAGTAGGTAGAAACTAATTTGAAAATATTAACAATAGTAAAGATGCATTTGTTTATAATGTTTCTTTTGTAAATGTATTACTAAAGCACCCCAGCACTACATGTGCATAACTCAAAAGAGCATTTAGCATTTATCTTTTAACTGTTACTACATCACAGAGTATTCATTTCAGGTTTGCTTTGACTATTTGATTTTAAAAGGCACTGAGTAGTCTTGTTGATTAATAAGTCTAGCTGAATAGTAACTCAAGCAAAATAAGCAAAATGTTATAAGGGGAAATAAACTCCAAATATATTATCATGCTTTTCTGCAAAATGATGTTAAAATTGGCTGAAGAAACCAGAAAGAATAAGTGAACATTAAGCAACTAGTATTGCTGATGGAGCACTTATACTTCAGAGAAAGTATGTCATATTTAAGCCCGGAGATATTAGTATCACAGTGGACAGTCTTCTTGCAAGAATTATGATTATTAATAAATAATGGGAGACAATATTTTCTCTTTGTACTTTTTACACTAGAGAAATACTTTTAGAAAAGTTTTGTTTTTAGATTGTAGTGTTTCAAGTGGAGAAGAAAAGGCCTTTAAAAAAGGTATACACTAATATTCAGTCACTATTGGAGTATTAACTTTTTTTTACATACCAAAATTGAAACTTTTTTCTCATAAAATATGAGAAACATGTTTTGATTTTGTTATTAGCTAACTCACATTTTTCCCAGTATCTTTGAGCCTAACTTAAGAATGCATGAGAGTTTCTCCTGTCTGACTACGGACAGGCTTGTCTGGGATGTATTTCTGGGTTTCATGGTAGATCATGACCTTCAGCAAACAAAAGCACTACTTATCTTAACCATTAGCATAAATTTCAGGTCAAAGTGTCTCAGAAGAAAATTCAATGTGAACTATAGAAAAAGTTTCCAAACTTCTTTATTACACTATTGAATGCCATTTACATACCATAATTAAAAAGTTTCATGGAGAAAAATTCATATATACTTGTAGTAGAACAAGATGACCCCTAACTGAGATCCTTTGGCAAGTTCTGCAGACACACCTAAGTAAACCTGGATCCACAAACAAAATGGACTAAGTGAATGTGGTCATGATAATCCCCTCAGGACATCAAAACAGATAGCAAAACTGAGAGGTAATGTAAAAGGTGTGTCACAGAAGTAGAGCGTGCAACAACATTTAATTTCAATCCCCAGAAGAAGACTTAAGACTTCATCCTTAATACAATCAAAGTAAGGCAGATAAGCAAAATGTCCCCCATGCTATTCCTTCATCATTTCCAAATATTACAATTCAGACAGAGGTGTTTCCCCACTGGGGGAAGTAAAAAGAAAATTAACTATAAGCCTTAATCCTAAAACCATGTACCTGCTCCAATGTATTGACTCATAGTAAGGGACATAGCTATACAACACCTGCTGCAAGGCCAATGCCTCCATGCTGAGTTTCTTCAACTATAAATAGTCAAGGCAGAAAAGAGCTTTCCTCCATAATCTGCTTCCAAATATTGGAGGGAGAATGAGGATCAACACTACACTTACTCCTGGAGAGCAAAAAAATCAGAATTTTCTTTAAGGTCCACTTGCTGAAGTTGAGATCAAACACCTAGTAGAACTTGAGGCATGGTAGAATTCACAGATTTCAGCCTACTGTACAGAGTAGCCTATTATGATAAAAAACTATACTGAATTTTGGTTTCATCATGTCTAGGTTTAATGCCGGACTAGGGATCAATTGGTCTTCTCATAATATTATGTAGAACTTAGTGACTAAAAGACAGTCATAAAGGTAGAAATATGTAGAAGACTGGAACTAATTCCCTATAATTTAATACCTAGGTGGCCTGTATGTCAACAAGCATGGCACATTTTCAATTCACCACAGATAAAATAAAAGAACAATAATCAATACAGGAGAAATTTAGAGGAAGTAAATGAAATTCAATCAAGTTGTTAAAACTAGAACATATTTCAATGTTAAAACAAAGAGACATAATATGTATGTTGGTTAATTTTATGCCAACTTGCCATAACTAGAGACATTTGATAAGAGGGACTCACAATTGAGAAGATATTTTAAAAAACTGACATGTTAGAAAGTTTGCTGGTCATTTTCATGATGAATGATTGATATGGGAATGCCCAGTCCCCTGCTGGCAGTGCCAACCCATGTATCTGGCTAAGAATAATATAAGAGAGAAGGCTATAAAAGCCTTGAAAAGCATGCTAATAAGCATAATTACCCATAGATGATTCCTGTCTCCAAGTACCTGCATTGAGTCCCTATTTTGACTTCCCATCATGCTGAACTGCTATTATGAGCTGAAATCAGCCCTACCCTACCCAACTTGCTTTAGGTTACTTTTATCTTGCTGTGATAAAACACAATAAGAATAGTTTATTTGAGGTTTACATTTTCAATAGGTTACAGTTCAGGACCATCTGCAAAGGACACGGAAGCAATCAGGAAAAGCATGACACTAAAGTGGTAGCTGAGAAATCACATTTTGATCCACAAGCATCACATAAAAGGCTGTAGCACAAAAAATAAAAGACACAGAGACTGATACTGTGGTTCAACCTTCACGCTGAAGATACAAAAAGCAAAGCAGCTGGTCACTAGTTCTTAATCTGTCTTAGGCTGAAAGGGCTGATCCTTCCTCCAAGAGCTCTCTACAAGCCTCTCCCCAGTGTGGCTGGAGAATCCTGAGACTTCAATGTCTTCCTGTCCTCAATGTGGCTGGAGAATGAATCCTGATACTGACTACTGAAGAACCTGCTCCTATCTTTTATACCCCCCATATGCTGAGATTAAATGTGTGATTCCAGGTGCTGAGATCACCTTTATGTGAGTTGTTTCTCTTAGGACAGGATCAGTCATGTATAGATCTGGTGATCTTGGAGTCACAGACATCCATCTGCCTCTTATTCCTGAATCTTAGGATTAAAGGTGTGTACCGCAACATCCTAGCTTCTGACTTCTGAGATTAAAGATGTGTATCACCACTTCCTGCTCTCTGCAAATAGAGGATGACTTTGCTTTCTGAATTCTCAGGCAAGTTTTAATAAATCATAAATAATGTATCACCACAAAGGGCTACACTGGGCATGGAATGAACTTTTGAAACATCAAAGCCTATACTAATTGGCTTATCACCTCCAACAGGGCCAAACATTTTCTTTGTTCTTAACAGACCAACTACTGGGAACTAAATATTAAAATAAAGTAATTCTATGAGGGATGTTCTCATTCAAACTAACACATTTCACATAGGTCCATAAAATCTTATATGAAAAATGCATTGAGTTCAACTTCAAAGTTCTTTCATAGTCCCAACACAGTTTAATAGTTCAAATTCAAATTATCTTCTGAGATTCAAGGCAATTCCCTAATTGTAATCCTTTGTAAAAAAATTCAAAACACAAGTTACATGCTTGCAGCATTCACTGGCACACAATATTATTGCAATTTCAAAGAGAAGGATGGCATCAGAGAAAGTCAATACAGGATGAAAGATAGACAAAACTATAGCAGAGGAATTCCAAAGACTCATAGTATCCATCACAGCAGTAGAAAACCAAACAAGGGCCGGGCAGTGGTGGTGCACTCCTTTAATCCCAGCACTCGGGAGGCAGAGGCAGGCAGATCTCTGTGAGTTCGAGTCCAGGCTGGACCGACTGCCTCCAAAACAATACAGAGAAACCCTGTCTCGTAAGAAAAAAAAAAAAAAGAAAGAAAACCAAACAAGGACAGTAAATAGATGGAAGCACTTGAACACCAAACTGAAAGTTCTTTAGCTGAAAACACACACAGTTTAAACACACACACACACACACACACACACAGACACACACACACACACACCAGAAACCAGTAATAGACAAAATCAAACAGAATGTTACTGACCTATAAGTCTTGGAAATACACATTTAAATCAGCAAAACTAATGTAGCATAAGAGGACTATAAAGGAAATATAGAAGCCCTGAGGGACTGTCAAAACAGGGACAGTCCAAAGAATAGGAGTTCCAGGAGAACGTGGTAATGCTGAAAACACACAATTCATGTTCTAAGTATTTGTACCGGAAAATAACCAAAGAAGAATGGAAATATCAAGGTATAGAAAAGACAAAATCAGTAGTGCAATTTAATATAACAAATTCTCTCATGAGACAACTTACATTCAAGTTAATTCTGGTAAAATGAAAAATTTCAAAACTGGGAGAAAAAATAACACAAATGACACAGCAGGCTTACTGATTTTCCTACGACATGATTTTAATTAAAAAAAAATAGTTCAAAAGGCAGTGAAATGAGATTTTTCACAACACAGACAAACATAGATATAAAAGATATCCATCAAGAAAACATTATGAGTATAATTTAGAAATTGTGGATTTCCAGACAAATAAGAGCTGAGAGGGTGAATCAACAATACAAACGCTAACAAGTGATTTTAATTGAAAATAGTATCCTATGAATAAAAATAAAATATACACACTTATAAAACTTTCTAGTGAGAAAAATTATACAAAGAAAATCATAGTTTGCTAATATTTTAAAGTAGTATGTAAAAAAAAACTTTGCATGAATGAAGACTCATGAGCCATCACTCCAGACTCCTGCGGTTAAGAGACCTTACTGATCTGCAGGAAACCAGGTTGGCTTCCCAGCACCCACAATCTCTGCTTCACAACTTTTGGCCATTCCAGATCTAGGGAATTAAATGGTGCACAAATATTTCAAAGCTGCCCAGGAGGTAGCATGCAATCATGAATTTACATCCTAACTAGAATGCATAAAAAATAAAGGATGTTATGGACTATATAGTGAAATCCTGTCTCAGAACATTAAGAATATGCTCGAATAAGTAAAACGCACATGCACACACACACACACACGCACATACATACACACACACACACACACACACATACACACACACACCACATTTATAGATGGAGAGAAAGAGAGAGAGAGAGAGAGAGAGAGAGAGAGAGAGAGAGAGAGAGGGAGAAACAAGAGACACAGAGAGAGATTGCAAATTAAATCTAGAAAAATAGATAAATTGAAGGAGAGGGAAGGGCAGGGTGATGTTAATTCTGTGCTCAGGGATGAAATTATTAAAAAAACTAAAGTAAATAAATAAATAAAACATATTGAATAGTAGAAAATCCAAAAGCTGTTTCTCATAAACTTCATGATATACGTATCATATCATATTTAAAAATATGATTTTTAAAAATAATCAAAGAAGAGGACATACCTATATATTGATTTACTTATCAACAAAGGATGGTTCTAAGGATAAGTTAAGAAATAGAAAATGCAGGTGAAAAGTAAAAGAACGGGTATAGGAAGAACATTATTGATCAAATTACTTTCAATCTAAATTAGCACCATTATAGACAGATTCAAAAAAAATTAGAAAGTGGAGGAAAAAATGTAATTACACATAAGGAAATTCTTCCACAAAATAAATTAATCTACAGTGTTTGGAAAAACCTCTCAAGAATGAGTAGTACAGTTTGAAATTTATACATATGAGAAAAAAGAAATACATGCAATTGCCAAGCAGTGATGGCTCACACCTTAATCTCAGCATGCAGGAGGCAAAGACAGGTCAATCTCTGTGAGTTTGAAGCGAGCCTGGTCTACAGAGTGAGTTCTAGGACAGTCACAGCCAGGATTCTGTGTGTGTCCGTAGTCATTGGAAGCAATACAAAAGGAGAAGAAATGGTCTCTGGATATTAGGCTCTATAGATAGGAGCAAGGATCTTTGTGAGGATATTGTCGAATGCTGGCACAATAAAAACGTAATATATCAAATATTTAAAAAACCTTGAAGAACACTTCCTGAAGTTTTCACTATGCATAAATGCCAAGTATCAAGTATAAACTTGTTTAAATAATTCATTATGTACAGACAAAAACACATATTGCATATCCCATACTGGTGTAGACTGCTTTAATACATTTACCAATAGCTTCACGTTTACCGATTGTCTCTTACAAATAAGAAACTGTAAATAAGGATAGTTGTGCCTAGATTTAAATAATTTTCTGGAAACATTAATTTCATGAAATGTATGGAAATCTGAATTTATAAATAATCAGAGAATGATGATGAATGCTATTACATATTATGTATTAACCATAAAATATAACAGAATTTTATGTATCTCAAAAATGTTTGCAGCATAAATATTGTCTTGGTGTGTATCTGCCAGTAGCTGTGACTTATGTTGCTACTGTACTCAAATTATAGTTGCCTTGATGATATAGAGGTATGATCATCTTAAACAACACACTTTGAATTCAAACAGGAATTTAATTGCCAGCCTACACATGTATTTTAATCATTTTTAAATTATTTGACCTGTTTTACATGCATTTCTCTGAGTATTAACTATCATTCTAGTAATGGCAATAACTATAGTATAAAACCCTAACCACTGGTTAAATCTCATTTTTTTGTGGACAGTGTAAGTAGTGACACATTAATAACAAATTAAATATCAAATGCATATTCTTACGTATTTTAGATGTGAACATAAAATTTCCTATTTTAAACATTTATATGTTATAATTAATATTATAGCTTCATATGTTTGTTTCATTATTGGCATAATCATTGATATAATCAATGCATTCCCTTTCTACCTAAAGAAAAAGCTCCTAGAAAATGTGGAGTGTTTATGGTTGTATGGATATAGATTTTTTAAAAAGTATTCAGCTATGTGAACTGATGAATAATCCATATTGTTTCTGGGCATTAATCCAATGAACAGATGATCAGCAAAATCCACATAGATTTTCATGTACTAGGACAAACCATCCTAATTAAGATTCTTAATTGGGTACTGATCAAAGAAATGTTCCTACAATATAAGACAACAAAGAGTAGACTAATTTCATAATATTTTGAAATTTCATTAATATAATAAATATTCATCAAGTCTGAAAGTTGCTAGGTGATCAAACAGCCATATTTCAGTCTTTGATAATATGTAAAAACATAGTTTTATTTAAAATGAAGAACTGGAATCTCTGGGTTTTTTCAACTTATAACTGATTTTCTTTTTTATTGCTTTTGGAATTAAACTATAACTACATCATATTCCTTCAGGCCTGTCCTTTATCTGTCCTTTCTGCATCACCAGCCTCCAGTCCTTCTCATGATGCTCCAATCCTTTTCACACTGATTGCTTCTTTTTCATTATCATCATACACAATCATATATATATATATATATAATTACATATATGCATATATATTTAAATACAACTTCTGTGTCCATTTAGAGTAGATTGTATGTATTTGGTCTCAGTGCCAAATTCATAGCATTTGATAATGATTTAGGGAGCTCAACCCTAAGAGAATGAAACTTCATCTCTCAACAGTTACTAGATGTGTGGATTTCTTTGTACTGGGTCCTCCATGGGAGTCTCTTTTACTATTAGAAGCATGTCTATTTTTTATTATTATTGTTCCTATCTTGTTCAAATAGCAATAATGTTACAGTGTCATGTATGAAGATTCCCTGTCAATTCTAGGAGACACAATCTCACACAGATACGGTATTAGTACGAATCTTATGGTCTTCCTGCACTGCTCATCACCAATGTTTTCTTATACTTCTATCTGGAGTTGTGAAATCTATCCATTGGAGTGAAGCTGCACAGAATACATAGATCTGTTGTGGTTTTCTGAATGGTCTCTCTGTGCTGTACAAAAAAAAATATTTGATGAAGCTTTAGAGCTGCACTTATCTGTGGGCATAAGGATAAGTTTTAGAATGAATTTAGGAATTACGGTGGTCCAGTAAAGTGAAAGTATTAGAGTGGATCCTAGATAAAATAAAATAAACTTCTACTATCATCAGGTGTATTTTAAAATGAGCCCTCGGTTTGACAAATTCTGTGGATTTTAAAAGTATTTTTCAGTGCTGACTCATTTACTTTTGGGTCTTTTCCACTCAATTATTCTGCAATGAGATGTCATAAGGTGCCCCTCTTTTATTTAGAATCCTTTTCACTGTTGGAATGTCTTTTTAAGCATGAATACATGCAGTTCTGCCTCTTACATTTGTGTTGATGTTGCTCGCTTCTTCTCCTAAACTCTAAACATTCCCAATTCTACACTATTCATATTTTATAAAGCAGTAACCAGTAAAGATATAGTCTCGCTTGAAAGATTAAGGCATATGGATTGCCTAACTACTCATATGTTTTCCTTGACTTCTATATTTTTATCTTCATGTACATATTTCAGTTTTAAAAAGATAATGTCTGAAAAGTTGAAAATTAACGTTTAAAATCACACATAATTATCTTAAGTGCAAACTCTAAAACAAAAATATGTTAAAATTTTGATGCTCTCACACTTTCAACATAATTATAAATGTTTTATAATGATAAAAAGTATATTATTTTTCTTTTGAGTATTCCATTCTACTTTATTCTTGAAATGTAATTTTATATTTGATTGCATTTTATTGACTAAACAGTCATGACTTTAAAAATGAAAAAATGTACATAATTACATATTTTTGATTCCTGTTTTTATTTAACATTTTACATATGTCACTCTCAGTTTTGTCTCCCTCTCCTCCTCTCCCACCCCCCCCCCAATCCTCCCAGTCTCCCACCTCCACTCCATCCCTCATTGAAGACCTTGCCATCTGATAGGGCAAGGGATTAAATGAGGGATTTTCAGAGTCTGTCACATTATCCCAGGCAGGGCCTAGGTCCTCCCCCATGTGTCCAGGCTGAACGAGCATCCCTCCAAGTGGAATGGGTTCCCAGAGTCCATCTGGATGCCAGGAATAAATACTGCTCTACTCTCCAAAGTTCCACAGATTGCTGCGACCTCCACTACGGCCCCCAGGTTCTATGGGGGGGGTGTTTGGATCAGTGGAATGCTGCCCTCTCAGTCATCAGTCTGGGGTCCATGTGTTCCCCCTTATTTAGGTGAGCTGCTTCTGGGGATTTCACCAGCCTGATATTGATTCCTTTGCTCATCATTCCCCTTTGCAACTGGACAATGTTAAAGTGATGGGTTAGACTTTCAGGTTGACAAACAGTGAAAATGTGATATTTTAACTCAAATCTCAGCTTGGTTAAATCTATAACTATTGGAAAGATGAATTTCTGTGCATATAAATATGGGATAATGTTTTTAAGGTTAATTCAAAGTTGAAACACTTAAACACTCTGAGAGACACCATTCCATAAAGCTAGGTTTCTGGAGTATATAAAGATGTAAACCTGAAGCAGAGATGAGCATAAGCATTTATCCCTCTATTCACACTGATTTTGGATGTAATGTGAAAAATTGCATCAGATTCCTGCTTCTAGGATTTCTCTACAATGGTGGCATTTACCATCAAATTTTGAGATAAATAAACCATTTTATTTATTTGGTTTTGTCGAGATATCCTATAACAATGACAGGAAGAATGCTTACCAGCAGTACTCTCTGGTCAACTTTTTGTACAGAATATGGACAAATGTGTTGTTGCCGTCCACATTGCAATGAAAAGGAAGAAATTTGTGTATAGGAACATTGAGTATTGGAGAGGGGATATCAAGGCAAAATTTGAGGTGTTTACTATGATATCCTTCACTCTCTGGTGATGCAGTTTCAAGACAATCTAGTAGAATATAGCATGACATAATAATTCTTAACTGAATAATAATTTTCTTTTTTTTTGTTTTTGTTTTTACGAGACAGGGTTTCTCTGTATTTTTTTGGAGGCTGTCGGTCCAGCCCGGCCTCAAACACACAGAGATCCGCCTGTGTCTGCCTCCCGAGTGCTGGGATTAAAGGCATGTGCCACCACCGCCCGGCCTCTGAACAATAATTTTCAATTTTCTCAGGTAAGAAAAAATAAGACATGGACTGATGCATAAAAGAAAAAAATGAAAGCATAACCTGAAGTCCAGTGTCTGAATTCCAATGCATACCATTGATTTATAAATCAATTTATATATGCTTACAAATAAAAATATGTATGCAACTACCAAATTCTCACATATTATAACCAGAATATGATAAAAAAATTGCAATGCTATTTTCCCCACATCCCCAAATATGTCTCACTTTGAGGCCTCCTTGTAACCTTGGCTCTTTGGGTCTGTGGATTGCAACATGGTTATCCTTTACTTTATGGGTAACAACCACATATGTTTGACGTTTTGATTATTACATGGCTAGGGGACTTATTTTGGGTCCAGTCTATTTGGTGTTCTGTTTTTCAATGATTATCTTTAGAGAATTTGTCTTTATAAATCCTAAACTATCCTTTTTAGTCTTTCAGGTATATGTGTGTTTTTTCTTATACTGCAGTCAGAGGTTTATTCTGGTACTGTAAGATTATTGAAAATCCTGTTCATACCTTTCTTAAGGTTCTAGATTTCTGTGTTCAAATTTGTAATTGTCCTTTAAATTTCTGTTTTAGTGTGTTTTTAATATTTCTCATTGGAGAATATTTCTATAGGAATGGATTTGTGTTTGGGGGGCGTTGTAATTTAAGAAGGGCAGCTTGAGAGAGAAAGACACAATGCAGCAGAGTTAATTCAGAGGGTTTTTTTATTAAGTGAAACTGATTCCAAAAAGAGAAAAGGGGAGAGGGAAACAGGCCTCAAAGGACAGAAACATCAGGAGAGAGGAAAGGGGGTAGAGAGAGGGAGAGATAGAGAGACAGAGAAAGAGAGAGAGAGGAATGGAGGGAGAGAGGGGGAGAGAGGGAGGAACATATAGAGAGAGGGAGAGAAAGAGAGAGGAGGGTATGAGGTGGGAAGGGTCCTTTGAAAAGGGAACATAGTGACTGTGCACAGATGCACAATGGGGCTCTTAGTGGCTGCAGCTGAGGGCATTCCCTGCCAGAACCCCAAACACAGGCCAGTACAGATGCCTGAATACTGACAGCATGTGAGTATAGAACTCATACTTCTTGATCTTTAATCTCTGTACTTACACAATGTGACCTGGACATATGGACTTCTTTCCCTGATTGAGTGATAATGAGGAATTCTAGTATAGCTACATTGAGTAAAAATTTGGTTCTGTTTTATCTGTGGCTCAAAATTTGTACATTTCAGACCAGATAGGAAAAGTTTGTAGATCATCCCTTCAGAAACTTGGTGCTAATTTTTCACTGGACTGAAAGTTTTCTTCCTAAACTGTGGTGAGCTGTGTGACCTGTGGATCTTAGGGGTGGTGTTAGACCAACTGAAGGAGGTCTGTGAAAGCTTCCCTGGGAGGCCTCCAGGTGGAAAGGCAGCATGGAACCCAGAAATCTCACCAGGAAAGCATGTGGAAATAGCTCAGGACCAACTCTGCTTCTGAAAATGCAACACAGAATAAGAAGTCTTGACAAACTCATCAAAAATTGTAAACAGCTGGGTGTTGTACCAGACATGATACCAGGCTAGAACCAGAAATGGATGGGCCATTTATCTAACACTGTCTCTTCAACAGCAGGCATTATGAGAGATTGAAAATTTGCTTGAAATTCATCTGTGGAATAAATTTTGTATGTGCACCATGTCCAAGATCTACAAAAGTGGATCAAAAAATAAGCTGTTATAGCCTGGTTTAAGCATTTTAGTTGAAAATTTTGTTTTGTGTTTCCTTTGGATTATCCTAAATACTTTAAAAAACATTTTCATATTTATTGGAAGTCTTTCAAAGGTTTTCAGTTGCACATAAAACAAACAGAACTCAGTAGTTACTAATACAAAGAGTGAGATAAAAATTTAATTGTTTTTGCATGTATTAAAATATTCACTTCACATTCTACACCCCCTATTAGTCATTTTCATCATTTTGTGTTGACTTTGGATCACTGAAGGGAGAAAAAACAAGGTCATCTCTTTTTCTAGCTGTCTCTGACTAGGATCGAATGATTTTACCAAGTGTCAGTGACAGTTTTACAATGTTAAAAATTCTTCTTTTAATTTATTTTTACACTCAAACTTCATTTTACATTTCAAACACAGTTCTCCCACCCACCTCTCCTTCTCGCTCACCTCCACCCAGCTCACTCCCCATCCACTCCTCTCAAAGGGTAAGGCCTGCCATGAGGAGTCAACAAAGCCTTACACAGTAAGTTGAGGCAGGACCTTATACCATGGATAGCACCACCCATAGTAGGCTATGCCCTCCAAAATCAATCATTAACCAATAAATTGCTCAACAAACAAGTCCACAGGCAAGTCTCATTAGACAATACCTCAGTGAAGTTTCTGTCTTTCCAGTTGTTAAAAAGTAATGAGGTCAACTGACTCCATTGTACACGACATATATATATATATATGTATATATGTATGTATGTGTGTGTATATATATATATATCATATACCTCATATTACATTATGACTGTTCTTTTCACATTCATTACTAAAATCTCATGTTACTATAATGATATGAAATAGCATCCTCCTTTAAAAGTTTTATGGCCTTTAAAAAAATACCAGACATTTAAAAGTCCTATTTGAAAATTCAGTCTCTTAACTACATTCACATAGAAAATTAAATTTCTATCCTTTGTTAGTGCAAGAGGGATTAATAATCTGTGGGGAATAAAGCCTTTGTTTTAATGGAATAATGGGATAAGGGACCTGAAGAATCAACTCTGATTCTTAAGAGATTCGAATCACTGAAGTAGATTTTCTGGAGACTAGTGCCTCAGGGTCAACACTCAGACTCTAAAATCCAGAGGAGATGGGTGTTGCAGCATATCAAGTTGACCGACAAACGCTCCCTTCCACCACACACACAGCTTGTCTTAGATGCTCATGTTGCCTTCATTCCATCTCTGTTTCTGTCTTCCTTGATGGAGTTCACACAGTCCTCTGATTCAAATTTGCTGTATATTCTACCCAAACTGAAGTTATTCCTTTCTCTAGTGGCCTCTTGGTCTCTTATGGAACATTAATTTAAGTTGTGTTACATTTCTTCAGGCTGTTTTTGTTTACAATGCAAAAACATGTCGCATTTGTTTGATTAAAAAAATTAACCTGCGATCAGCAGGCTGAGTCAGCAACTAGTTTGCAGGAAGGGGTAAGGAGGATCCAGGTATCGAGGGTTCTTAAGTGGGGTCTGAAGAAAAGGTCTCCTGTTTTTCTCGAGAGGCAAGCAAGAAGGGAATGTTATCGACTTGCTATTCACCTTCTCTGAGCTAGCAGAATTTCACCTCAACCTTTGAATTCTGAGTCGCATAGAGGGGTAGGGATCTAGATAATGTTTCCCTTAGTGGTTTTGAGAGAGCCAGGGCATGGGAAACACATAAGCCACTGCTGTGCTCCTTGTGGCCAAACCACTGGTAGAAGTAGAGCTGCTGTTGCTTATTATGACAGCAGTTGCTTAAGGGTCAGCTATTGAATTGGGTGAAAAACAACACTGGCCTCTATTCAAGGGCCTCAAGCTTGGTAGAGAGATGAAACTCACCTACTTTCCATATCCTCTTCAATCTTTTGGCTTTCAAGGCACTATTGCACTATGGTAGATATCTTGCCAGGCCAGATATTGGTGTGATTTCTAGGTATCAAATCTAAGAACTAAATGATCATTATTTCCCCTTGGTAGCTGACGTTGCACCTTCTCATACTACGAGATCTAGTCCTTGGTGAGAGGTTGCCATGTAGCACCTTCCAGATTCCATTAAATCCTGTGCAGGCATTTAGGAATAAGTTCTTAAATTTAAGTTCTGGAGTACAAACTAGGCAATATCCAATATTGTTTGTGAAGTCCATTGGTCCCACCAGACTAACAGCTCAAAGGGAAGTTTTGCAGGGCACTAGAGATTTTGTAGGCAGCCCATGGCTTCTGAGGGATAGATATCCCCTTAAGTATAATTATGTGTGTTCTTAAAAGATATAACAGATATAACTTGTCAATATTTTAAGCACACATACAATGCTGCTGCTCATCAGTTATCCAGTGTTTGTGGTATTTCTCTCTTTATTTCCCTGCCTCTGTATTAACCACCCTTTCTCTTGCTCTAGTTATAGAACATAGAACCGTCTCCCTATTTCTTCCAATGTCTTTCTATGTCTATATTTGGGTCTTTCTATTCCTTTCTCTAGAACGCCATCTCTCCTCTTCTGTGATCCTTCTCTATTTCTTGCCATCTGCAGCAAGATAATGTCATACAATCATATGAAAAGATTCAGATCTATTACCTACAATCAGGTAGGAGCCTATATTTACAGTTTGGATTACATCACCCAGTATACTATTTCCCAGTTTCATCTGCCTACGTGGAAGCTTAGTCTTTTTATTTTTATTTACAGAAGAATAGGATAACACTGTGTATATAAGCACTATACTTTTATCATTGGAAAGGTGTTCAATTTTTCCCATTTCCTATCTATTGTGAATAAAGTGAGAATGAAGAAGTAAAAGCAAACATCTCTAGAGTAGTACATTGAGTGTTTATTCATGGTGCAGAAATTATGAATTCAATGAAATCTCAATCAAATTCACCACAACATTCTTCCCAGAAATAGATGAAACCTTCCTAAAATTCATATGGAGGCATAAATGACACAGGGTAGTCACAGCAATAATCAACAAAAAGAATAATGGGAGAGAGACTGTGATACCAGGTACTGAGATATATTACAGGACTGTATCTACAAAATCAGCATGGTACTGGCACAAAATACAAAAAAATGTAAATCAATAGAAAAAAATCAATGAGTGCATAATATTGGTCATCTCATATTTGACAAAAATGTCAAAAATACAAACAATGGGAAGGTAGACATCTTCAACAAATGTTGCTGGGAAAATAGGAAGGAAAAAAATTCCTACACATTCAGAGTAATGAACTTAATGCTGTATCTATTATTTTCCACAAAATCAGTTTCCAGTAGATCAAAGGCCTCAAACTGAAACTTGAAGGAAAATATAAGCAGTTTCCTGTAAAGTATGTGTGAAGAGAAAAGCCTTTTTAAACAGGATTCCATATATTTAGGAGCCAACAATTGATAACTGGAACCTCATAAAACTCAAAACTTCTGTTCAACAAAGGAAATGATCATCAAGTGAAGAAGGCCACAGAGTGGGAACTTTTCCAGATATATGTCTGACACAAGACTAGTATTAAGACTTTATTTAACAAAACATAATACAAAAAAACAAGGAAACAAAGGATCCAAATAAAAAGCAGGCTACAGATCTGAGCACAGAATTAAGAAAAGGGGAAAAAAAGCAAAAGCACATGTTAAAAAAAAACACAAATTGGTGAAATCTGAGGCTAGGGAACAGCCCTACTTGAACCAGGACCCCCTCTTAACCAAGGAGTTGTATGAGTTAATAGCTTCTAAGAGAGGAGTCAGTTTTCTCTAAAACCTTATACCTTTCTGTATTGACCATGCTCCACTATAAGACCATACATACAAGTGCAACACAAATTGTACTTGATGGGTTTTAAAACAAAAATCATTTGTGTGAATAGGAAATGGTAGTGAATCTGGTAGGATTTGGGACAGCAGAAGTGAAATGAGAGCAACTCAGTTTGCACAGAATTCTCAAAGAAAAGTGTTTGTGTGTGTGTGTGTGTGTGTGTGTGTGTGTGTGTGTATGTGTGTGGGTGTGTGTGTGTGTAATTATAGTGGTGTTCCACATCCTCATTAATTAGGAAAATGTTAATTAAAACTGCTTGGAGACTTCATGTTATTTCAGTTTGAATGGCTAATATAAATTTAAAAAGTTGATAACAAATTCTGTTGACAATATGGGAAAAAGGAAACCCTCATTTTCCAATGGTCGAAGTATCAACGGGTGCAGCCACTTTGGAAAATAGAGTGTTTCAGAAAGCAAAAGCAATAAAGATGAAACAGAGTAAATAATAAGACATGTAAATATGAAAATCAATGCAATTATTTTCATTGCTCATAGAGAAAGATGTTTAACAATTTAAAATTTTGAAATTATAAAATGATTACCTAATTTCACATTTGCCCTCTATCCCAAATCCAACTGCACCATCAAACTCACATCTTCCTTTTTCTTTGTTTTAACACATAACACATACACATACAGAACACACACACACTTTCTAACTAACTAAATAGAACCTGCCCAGTTTGTCACTTTACAAATGTTTTCAGGGTTGACAATTTGGTAATAGATAATCATTTGCTATGATCTTCTCTGGGGAAGACTATTTCTTACACTCTCAACATTGTTTATCTGTAGTTCTTTGTACAGAGATGTGATCTCATGAGATTTTTTTTCCACATGCCTGCTAACTAGCATGTCGGTAACTGTAGTCATTGTTCAGGTCATATTTAGGCAACGTGCTGTTGAGATTTCAAGAATGTAGTTTCTGACATTTCATGAGAGAGGAGATTTTAAAGCTTGTGTCTCCTATGGAGACAATGTTGTAGAGGAAATTTAAAATGCCCAGTGACAATGCAGTAAAACAGAATGAAATTTACTTGATCTCTTAAATAATCGATAAACGGTAGATTTTCTCTTATCTTGGCAGTCCATACAGTTCAGTTTTTCTTATTTTCTTATACTCCTCTTATGCAAGGCCTTGGTACAAGATAAAGAGTTGCAAGCTGAATAGCAGACATTGTGGTTAGAGAACACCCATTTCAGCACTGCAGTACTGTAGATTAAGTGGCCAAATAGTGTATATGTGTGATTGGGAGGAAGATGTGGAAAAGTATGCATTTTCCAAGAAGGGAAAGGGCACTAGATTTGACCAAATACTAATTATAAACCTTTGTGAAATTCTGAAAATATTAAAAA
This sequence comes from Mesocricetus auratus, assembly GCF_017639785.1. Classification (NCBI taxonomy): domain Eukaryota; kingdom Metazoa; phylum Chordata; class Mammalia; order Rodentia; family Cricetidae; genus Mesocricetus; species Mesocricetus auratus. The sequence goes on along the minus strand of NW_024429207.1, from coordinate 3,384,844 downwards.
AATAAGAAAAATCTCTACTAACATGGTTTATGATCCATAAATATACTAATATTATATGAAATATCTATTGTGTGTGTAACCAAACTCAAGTACCAAGAATCAAAGTGGAGTGCCAAGAGCAGGTGTGTCTCTGCAGAAAGTTGCTAGCAACATCTTGTTGATGTCAGATGCCTCTCACAGAAAAAACACCTGCTCATGAAAGTACCTTAGGACCAACTGCAAAACAGACACATCCCTGAATTTAATGAATAATTAATTCCTGTCCTTTCTTATTTTAGAGAAAGAGATTTATTGATATGAACTTGAAAATTAGATAAAGAGGCACATTAACAAGAATATATATATGTGTATATATATATATATATATCTACATGATTTTAGTGAAGCAAACCACCCTTTACTCATAAAGTTGTCTTGATTGAGTACTAGCTCATTTTCCTCCTTGCCACAAAGATTATGGAAGACTTTCTCTTGTTTGTCTTTGTTCTCTATGAAATATGATAGCAGTGTGATCTTCACTGTATGTACCAACAAGAAATTGGTTTTGTCATATACCATGTGCTATCTTTCATGTTACAAAGCCTTCTGCCTTTAATGAAATTTCTAGAGGACCTAGTTTATTATTATCTATTATGATCCCCCAAACACTTGTAACTATGGAACTATACCAGTTATAGTAAATATTACAATGACTGATTGGCATCTTGAATTAAATGGAAGTGAGTATATGCATATGTAATAAAATATATGACACATTATGTAATTGAAGCATCTTCAGATACATAATCATACGTCTAGCTTTTCTTAATTATCATAGGAGCTATGATTTTTATGCTGATTTATTTTTCTCTGTGCTTAAAGTCATTTACTAGTAGCAAATTAGGTGCTTAGCAAGCCAGAGAATGTCTATTACCGCTAATGAGCTGCCTCATTGAATCAGGGCGGGGGAGGGGGCTGGTTGCCTATGATGGAAGCTACATAACTGAATTTTTATGAGTTTCGTGGTACTAAACTTTGTTTAGAATTGTTTTAAAAGCACTCACTACCTACTATCTCCTCTGACTCATCTTCATAGACTTAATTCCATAAACAGCATCCCAAGTTTGTTAAAAGGTACACATTGGCTGATTATTCCATATCAATTTTGAACTAAATTCACAGTTAACGAATTTGTTATTTTGGCTTAATTCACTAGTATGCTTTAAACTTTGGGGAAATATGAAAAGTTAACTCGTTTAAACAATATTTCAGGTTTTCGTAATTCTACATATTGAAACTTAATGTCAATCAATTATGAACTCCAAATACCCTTAGTCTCTGAAGAATAATATACAATTATTCTAAGCTTTGAGAACATGGAGCTTAACAAATTAGATTTATTTCCTGTCTTTCAATTTCCCCACTTAAACATTGGAAATTTCCTGTCAGTGCACAGAGGATTCTTTGTGTGGGACAAAGAGGGCAGGCATACACAAACTAGATTAGATGCTATATGGAAAACAATATATTTATTTACCAGAGAGGGAGAGAGAGAGTCACACAAACCAGGAGTTAGAAGCATGGATGGCTTCCAGGAGAAAAAGGGAGCTTCCTTTTCCTTTCACTTCCTTTTATATCTACCTGTGTCAGTTTACTTGTCTCCGCCCTCATGGGCGGATAGCTTTGTGGGGTTCACTCCTACACTCTATATTTTGGAAGCTATGTTTCCTTTGAAAATCTGTTTCTAATGGAATGTATAAATAAGTGGAACCTGCATAGTGGAAGAATAATTAAGCCAAGTGCAGTATAGCCCTTATAGTGATGTAGTTTGGTATTCATCTGTTGAGTCTAATGAACATGTCTATACAGGACATTGATTTTCACGTGCCTCTGTCTCCATTTTATAGCATTGACTGTGTCTCATCTTGCCTTTCTACCCAATTGTAAGAATCCATGGATGGTAGTCAATAGATAACTGAGTATATTTATTTTTGATTTATTTTATCTACTTTATCTAAGTCACTGTTTCTCTTTTATCACTTCATTACCATCTCAGATTCCCATTTGGAATTGCTTAATTAGAAAGAGTCATTTCATAACAAAATAATTAAACTAGTGTTTTTGTTTTTCTGCCCAGTTACTTGCATATATAACATAATTCATAATCTAATTAGTATTGTTTTGAAGACCGTATCATGGTAGTTAATACAGTTAACTTACCTTTCTCAAATATTTTACTCTTATATTCATCTAATTCCTCTGTATGACTGGCTTTATGAATCATTTCTTCATTGAACAATTTATTAGTTTGCTAAAGGACTGCATATCTTTAAATCATTGTTGACAATTTTACATGAATTTTTTTCTTCCTTAGTCAGAGTGCTTCTTTGACCAAAATATGGCTGAAATTTAATCCACACACACCTATTTCTTATAACAAGCAGAATATTGCAAGGTAGTTATCCCAGAAGTGTACCATAATCTACTAAAACTGAATAGTTTAGGAACAAATAGGAAACAAAGGTTTCAAGGACTGTAGTGTTCTAATGACACATTATAATAGTTTATGTGCTTGACATTGCCATGTCATCCCTAGCTTTCTGTAATGATTTCAGATTTATGAAGAAATAAAAATTAAGGTTCTTAGAAAACCTCTGTTTTACAATGAATAGGAAAAGTAGTCAGCGTCCAGTGTCATGCATGGCCAATGACAATAATGGATAAACAGAAAAAGAAGTAAAATTTGAAACTGTTGAAGCCACTTTTCCCTGAAATTGATTTCTTACTATTTAAAATGAAGAAAAAGGCTTATAGCCATCATGGGGCAAATACTTTGAGCAAAGATACCAAATATATTCAAAAAATTAAATAATAAAATATTACAATTTAAATGGAAGCAGAGGCAAACACCTACAGCTAAACACTGAACTGAACCGTTGGAACCCAGTGGCAGAGAGAGATGAGTGAAGAGCAAATAGGCAAAGAATGGGCTGCCTGGTGAAACCAAGTTGACCTGAACAAGGGGGAGGTCTTGGACCCCAGACAGACAGCAGGGAGGCCAGCATGAGACTGATCCAGACACCCTGAGTGTGACAGTTAGTGAAGAGGCCTGGGCAGCCCATATGGCCCTGGATAGCAGATCAATATTTATCCCTGGCATACAAGTGGACTTTGTGTGTTAATAAAAGAAAGAGGGATACTCTCTAAGCCTGGACTCTTGGGGGAGGGCCTGGACCCTGCCCTGAGCGAAATGACTGACTCTGGATATCCCCTATGTGGAGGGAAGTGGGAGGCTGGGGGTGCAGGAGGAGGGGAGGGAGACAGCTGAGATTGACATGTGAAGCAAGCTCTTTTCTAAAGAAATATAATAAAAAATAATGAGAAAAAAATGGGCCATTCTGAATTGCAATATTTGAGTTTTCAGTGTTCAGCACCCATTAAACTTGTACTTATCTGGCACAAGTGATCCTAAATACTATAACCATATTACTTACATTGTTGAAATTCTGACATAAACCAAACCAAAAAGGACTCTATGTGTACTTCCCACACAGGAAATACAATTTTGCTGTCTCTTTATAAGGACCCACAGGAAATAGTCAATTGTGACTTGATACAGCACTGAATTTCTTTTTGTATCATTTGACCTAATACATAATTATTTTCTTTCTATCCCTCCTATCAGTTGCTACATATACTTATGAAATAACACTCTGATGCTTAATATCAAGTACAATTGTTTGGGTAATAGCTCAGACATATTACTGGCTAGCTCTCTCTTATAAATTAACCCATTTCTATTTATCTATGTACTGCCAGGAGACTGTGGCTTACCATACTGCTCTGGAATATCACTCCTTCGGGAATTCATGGCATCTCCCTGACTCTACTTCCTTCTCTCTGCATCATTGTTTGGATTTCTAGACTAGGTATATTTTGTCTGGTCATTGACAGAAACAGCTTTATTCATCAGCCAAGAAAAGCAATGCATATCCACAGCATACAGAAAGATGTTCCATATCACTTATATGGGATGTGCTTTATTGTTTAATTATGTGTTTTACTGTTTCCCTATTGGCTTCTTGAGACAAGATCTTACACTACATACCTGGCAAGCTGACCCAAGATACATAAAATTCCTTTTACGTAGTCACTCTTGATATATGTAAGTATATATATATATATATATGTTAATGTTATATTATTGGACAAGAAAGTAGTAAACATAGTGTTTTTAAAACTGTCTATACTGGTGTATTCAAAAAATATGCATATTTGTACCAGTACCACAAGACCCATAAAAGTTTAGCTGTTCTAAGAACCTTGTGAAAGGCTAGGATTAGAAAAAAAACACTAAATTCCTACCTTAATAAAAGTAATAAATTAAATACAAATTTGTAAGTTATGTTTTAAAATAAATATATTAATTAAATTATTCTAGAAGAAAAACAGATACTTTTTGCTATAATAAGATGATAATGACATGTATTCTTTTTATAAAATCATGAAGTACCTTCAAATCCTCGTATTTACCATTCATTAATAAAGTGTAATCCCACTTATATCTTTGTAATTTTATTTTTGCTGATGTTTAATATATGTGCTGCCGAAGCGAGCACTTTGCTGATGTTTAAAAGCACCTGTAGTAGCTTTAGGTGGAATATGGGGAAATCTATATGCTTGATAAGGCTCATTTCTTAGGCTTCAAGATGAACCAAATTCAAGCAGCAATGACTGTCAGATGAGAGACAGATAGCATTTAGTGTGCATGATCACTGGTCTTTCCTTTATCCTCTTTGCAATGAGGATTAATTGGGTTCATGACCCAAACAGAGGGAAAATGCTGATAGTTGTGCCCAAAGGACATGTAACTTTGAGATGTTATCTTCCTGTGGCAAAAGTGCTGCACTATACATATTAAAAGGAAACTAACAACTGAAGAATGGTCTAAAATGTATAATTAAAACAATGAGTAAAGTGTGCTCTTAAATTGCTTTGCTCATTTTGGTGTCATTTCCTGCTGACAGTGCAATTACATTGGTATGTATATATTTCACAACACAAATTTATTTCACATTACAGTTTTGAAGCAGTTGCTGGCATAACAAATTAAATTTTATGTTTAAAAATGTACCTTAATTAATTATTTTTACTTCTTAAGCAGACAAACATATACTTGTTACATTGGAGGAAAGGAAAATATCCTGCACCTTTAAGACAATATTTAGTTGTCTATATTTACAAAAATACTATACTATGGAAAATTATAAAGTTGCTAAGTAAAAGCAGAATGTACTAAAATAATAGCAGTAAAACAGATAATACACATAGTAACCCTTAGACTTGTGAGACTTTCTAAGAAAGCAAAAGAGAAAAGATGAATAAATGCCACTCAAACACAGTAAATGGAAACAGGAACTTTAGGAAAGCATGGCTCACATCATCATAAAGTCAATTGAACAGTCCTCTCTCTAAATATCTGTGTAGTAGTAAAACATAGTAAAACAGAGAAACTGCAGTTGATATTTTCAGAAAATGATTCACCTTGGAAACATCATGACTTTCAACTATCTTGAGTGGTAAATTAGTAAATCATTGTACTTTCAATATCAATCTGTCTGTCTGTCTCCTGTCCTTAAAGGACTGTCTTATGTATATTTTATTATATGATAAAGGGGAAAATAAATATAGATTACTGTAGAGATGTAGTGTACAGCAGAAGCTTAGAGTTAGAGAAATGATCTTGGAAAGATGATAGACATAGTATTCTAAAAATCACCACTTAAGAATGACAAGGTAATGAAACAAAGTAGATAGAAAAAGTTCTCTCTTTAAAGGTCCATTTGTAAATGTCACTGTATCAAGGAAACCTCTTTCTAAAGACAGAATATCAATTCATTTTGGTGTTAGGTGTCAGTGGCAAGTGACATAGGACAATCCTAGTCAATGACAAAAGACAAACGAATGGCAAATATTTATAAATATACTAAACTACTGATAGAAGGTCATAAAAACACTAAGTGCTTTTAACTCAAGCCTGAGTGGTGTAATTGCTTATTACTCATCTGACCTTAGCTGGAATCTTATCTGTAATAGCAGCCATGGGACCTACATGGTGTCCTTTCCTGGGAACAATTATTGGAGCCCTTTTGTTCAACTCATAGCAAGAACTACATTGTGAAGTCTGCTTATGGGAAATTGAGTACGAGTAATTTCCTTTTAATGCTGTCACAGTATAAAATTCCATATCATTAATAAATATTTCATAAAACATTATATGACATACAATTGAGCATTTAAATGACACATTTCTTTATGTGAAATATCTCAAGGATGTGTTAACATACAGTTCTTGTAGATGACAGAGAAGAATGGAACATATTAGTTGTAATAATTTCTAATAAGAATAATAATGTGTTTTTGAACTAATTATATAATAAATTGATACAATATATGAATTATGAGTATGAAGATGTTTTAGGGCTTCTATGTGAGGGGAAATGAAGTTTCTGGCTTGCTCTCAAGGTCAGTGCTATGTATACTATTCATCTATTTGATTTTTTCTTCTTATTAATGCATTATAACAGGTTCTTTCTTTTGAGAATGAAAGTTTTTTATTTCAATTAGAAACAAGCTTGCTTCATATGTCATTCCCAGCTCAAACTCCCTCTCCTCCTCCTCCTCCACCACCCACCAACCCCCTCAACCCCTCACCCAATCTCCAATCCCTACTTTGCTACCCGGGGAGAATGAGGCCCTCCATGGTGGATCTCCAAAATCTGTCATATCATACACAGCAGGGCCTTAAAACCTCTGAGTAATATAGCTGTTGGGTGTGACAAAGAAATGGGCTATGCACTGAGGTACTCAAAACTTGATCATCCATATCCAGGAGTAGTTGGGCAACACAGAAATAGGTCCATGTTCTTGTTAGAGTGAGAGTGGGCTTTATTTTTTGTTTTCTTTTGATTAGATTTGATATTTAATTTTCTTGTTGTCTTTAAATTTTTTTTCTTGTTTTGTTGTTGTTGCTCTGTTGGAGACAGAGCCAGAAAGAGAGAGAGGATAAGTAGCACGTCAGGTACATAGGGAGATGTGGATTATCGCAATCACAGTTTCACTCCTTCCCCTCCTCCTGTTGTTTCCTCCCCCACCTCTACTTTTTCCAAGATGCACCCCCCTCAGCCACAACCCATAAAAGGGCAGACTCCAGGGACATCTAACTACATAACATGTTACGATAAGACCAGGTACACACCATCACTTCAAGGCTCTACAAGGCAACCAGTAAGAAGAAACAGGTCCCAAATGTAGGCAAAGGAATCAAACACAGCCCTTCGCCCTCTCACTATTAGGAATCCCACAAGAACACCAAGCTACTCAGCCACAACATATATGCAGAGGACCCAGTTCAGACCCCTACGGGCTTCCTGATGTCTGATAGGCTCCATGAGTCCTGTCAATCGAGTCTGTGGGCTTCGATCTTGTGGTGGTGTCCTGTCCCTTCCTCCAATCCATTCTCTGCTTCCTTTGAAGGACTCCACAAGATCTACATGTTTGGCTGTGGGACTCTGCATCTGCTCTCATCAATGGCTGGCTGAAGTATCTCTGCTCTCCTTGATGAACATCCTTCAAGCAGGACAAACTGTAGGTCAAAGGTTTTGTGGCTGGGTCGGTGTCCCAATCCCATCACTTGAAGCCTAGCCTGGTTACAGAAGATGGCTAGTTCAGGCTCCATGCTCCCCATTTTAGGAGTCTTTGCTAGGGTTTCTCATATAGTCCATGGAGTTTCCACTGCAGTAGGGTTCCACCTCAATCCCCAAGTACCCCCCCAATTCCAGTCATTTCTATCAGTATTTTAACCCTCCATTCCCCCAACCTGATCCTTCCTTTTCTCTATCCAACCTTTCCCCAGTCCTCTCAAGAAAAAAATAATTTTAATGCTTAATATTTCACTACTAAATGCAAACAAGTGTAACATTCAATATATTAATATTTAGGCTTTGATACTATGCTTCATGAAGACAGTTTATTGTTAATTATAATAATTTTCTCATCATAATTGAGAAATGATAGGAATAAAAATAAAAAATGAGTTAAAATTTGTTGAAAGAATATGAATATAGACTTTTTGACATATATTTGTAAAATGGTTGCATTTCAAGTTCAGAGAAGTTTTAACTGTGATCGTCAGCATCAAATTGCTGTTACATATAAGCTGTAAATAGTCTATTAAAATCAAATCCTATAAAATTTCAACCTCAGATGAGGCTCCTTTAGTTAAATTTGCAGTAGCTTCTTTCCAGTGGAAGCTATCCATTTGAGTCTGCCTTCACATTTCTGTCAAAATGGAGACACTTTTTAGGAACAGATTCATATTGGCTTCACAAGTATGCCATGTGAGTGACTAAGATATTCATAAATGACTTTTTAAACAAGGTAATAAACAATTAGTGTTAAAGACTTCTTTAGGTCTTTATGAAGCACTTTGGAGCATCATGTTTTCTAAACTTTAGCTGGGATTGCTGTAATCCACAACAGGCAGATCTTGAAATCAATATATTCATGTTAGATGTCTAACGGGGATATTTACACATCAAATGAATTCTCAAAAATTGCAGATTTTAGTAGCAGTTTAATATTTGTTTCACCCAGTTTGACTGTAATTTAACTCAGGATATAATCTTTGGATCCATTTTTGTTGTTGGTGGTTTAATATTATACAATGGATGTCAGGTACAAATAATAGATAGATAGATAGATGCAATGATCATTCCTTTTTTCAATTTTTGCATCAACTTCCTGAAGGGGGAAAATAAATTTCAAAAGGAATTATAACTATTTAATGAAATACAGCTTATCCATAGATGCTTCTTCTGGGAATGTGAGAGTGCAGTTTGATTATTTTTATTATAGAAACAAAGACTACTACACACAAGCAATTGCTACATGCAAAAGAGCTGTTTTGAAATCTTCCAGGTATTATTTAGTGTGGCTTGCATCATTTAATTTGAAAGGTAAAGTCTGTTTGTCCTTCTTGACAAGTACTGGCAATTAAAGTCAATTAAGAGGAAATAGAATTAAAGAAATGATCAGAATCCATATGCATCAAGAGCTAACTTCTCAAGGCAACTCTTGGTTTTAAGTTTTTTTGCTTTTCCTAAAGTCATAAGCATTCTTATTGTTTTTCTCATTTATAAAGGGGAAATGACAGAATCTATGGTCCCTACATCCCTGGCCTTCATTACTAATTTAATGAGTTAAGCTACAAATTGATCATTTTTTTCCTTGCCTAAGCATTTGTGCCAGAAACCACCAGGATCACAACTCTTGTGTGGCACTGCTGCAGCTTTGAGCTGTCTGTGAACATAACTCATAACAGAACTGTATGTGATAAGCTAACAATGTATAAAAACAGTGACTTTGTGTTGTGCAGTGTGAGTTGCAGTGGATAGTTAAGTATACAAGTTTTGTTCTTTCAAGAGCTTTTAACTTATGTTCAATTAGTTTTACAAAAATTGATAATTCTCAATTCTCATTTTCCTGTATTTTCAATAAGAGGGATATTTGTAGCTGCCTTTGATCCAATGAAACACTAAACCCTAAAGTGGTTGAATAATTTACCTTTGTTTGATTGGCTGATCCACAAACAAAATCACCTTCAACACTACCTTTTTATTCTTTTTTTAAATTTTTTTTATTCTTTTTTTTAAAATTTAGATAAGAAACAAGGTTGCTTCACAAGTCAGTTCCAGGTCCCTCTCCCTTTCCCTCCCCTCCTCCCGTGCCCTCCCCCATCCCCCCCCCTTTATCCCCTCGTTCCCCCAGGGAGGGTGAGGCCCTCCATGGGGGTGTCCATAGTCTGTCATTTCATATAGGGCAGGGCCTAGACCCTTCCCCAAGAGTTCTATTTTTATCTAACTATTATTAGTATGTAAGTTTATTTTTCCAACTATAGGCACACTTCAGCACTTAGGAAGGAGAACACATGTATGTAAAACCTTTATTCTACTTCAGTTTTATTTTAATATTTCCCATTATTAAACAAATTTTCTTGATATCTATAATATTACCTTATTATTTGAAGTAAAATGTGTTTGCCTTGATTTGCTTGAACTACTGAAACAAAATACCGTGTGTGTGTGTGTGTGTGTGTGTGTGTGCGCCTATATATACTATAGATATATGACTATTGTATTCATATATTTTCTACTTCTCCATTTCCCTCTTCCATTTCCTCATGTCCGTATCCTTCCTTTCAAATTCATTACCTCTGCCTTATTGTTAATAACATATTTATTCAAAAATATAGCCTTCCATATCTATGTAATGTTGCTCATATGCGTATGTGTTAGTAAGAATTGGATTATTCACCATGGGGCTTGTCCTTGGGAAAAACTGATTTGCCCTCTCTTTGTAGTCTTTAATGACTTGTAGCTATTCATCTAGAGGTGGGACCTTGTGTGATTTTCACAACAACACTGGCCTGTCAAGCACTGTGGGTTTTGTTTGGGCAACCATAGTGATGAGATTTTAAGGGTGCAGTTTCTGTCATATAGAGAAAACAACCTTGTAGTAGATGTCCTGATTCTCTGGGACTTACAGTCTTCCCTCTTCCTCTTCAGTGTTCCTCTATAAGCTTTGGGCATAGGTATTGATTAGTAGATATATCAGTCATTGTTGGAATGATATTTGTTGGAAAAGTCATGGTCAGTTATTTGCTATATTTAAACCAGTTGATTAAATTTAAAACCTGAATATAGCATAACGATTCACAATAAGACTAGGTGCAAACCCTCATATCAAGGCTGGATGAGGCAACCTAGTAAGATTAAATTTGTCCCAAGAAAAGATTAAAGTGTAAAAGACATCCCACTCCTATGTTAGGGGTCCCACAAAGATTTGAAGCAAAACGACCACACCATATATGTAAATGACATAGTGCAGACACATGCAGAGTCCATGATTGCTGCTTTGGTCTATGTATGCACCTATGAGGCCTGTTTAGTTGATTCTGTGGGTTGGTCCAATCTTCTGGTGTCCTTGATCCTTCTGGATCCTACAGCTGCCCCCCCCCCTTTTCTACCAGATCCCTGAGCTCTGACTAACGCTTGGCTATGGGTCTCTGCTTCAAGAAGCTGCATCCGCTCCCATTAGCTGCCAGAGGAATCCTCTGAGTCAGTGATAGGGCTAGGCAAGGCCCTGATCTATGAGTATAGCAGAATGTTATTAGGAATCATTTTATTGACTTTCTCATTTCTTTTTTTTTCTGTTTTGCCAGTCATGATTGGTTCTGTCCTATTTATCTTAACTAGCAGGAGTGAACAAACAATGACTGATCCAATTTGAGGACCAATCCTGGAGAGGAAACAAATGCCTGACATTACCTGAGTGGCCAGGAACAAATGCTGTACAGGTAGACCAATGGAATCGAACTGAACACCCTTATATTAACCCATACATGTATGAACATCTGATCTTCGACAAAGAAACTAAAAATATACAATGGAAAAAAGAAAGCATCTTTAACAAATGTTGCTGGCATAACTGGATGCTGGCATGTAGAAGAATGCAGATAGATCCATGTCTATTGCCACGCACAAAACTTAGGTCCAAATGGATCAAAGACCTCAACATAAATCTAGCCACACTGAACCTCTTGGAATAGAAAGTGGGTGCTACCCTTGAAGGAATTGGTACAGGAGACAGCTTCCTGAACATAACAGATGGGAATAAATATAAATACCCACTGTAACATGTATAATAAAAACCCAGAGACTGATATTGGGGTTCTAGTTTCAAGCTGAAGATCAGAAAAAGCAAAGCAGCCTGCCACTAGCTCTTTCCTCTACCTCAGACTGAAATGATGACCTTGCTAGCTCCATGAATCTTCAGATTGCAATACTAAACTGCTTCCTTTTCTCAACACGGCTGGAGATTTAGTATCTCATGAGATCTTTGTTTCCTTTTATACCTCTCTAGTGGTGATGTTAAATGCATATGGTACTAAGTGCTGAGATCACCTTTGTGTGAGTTGTTTATCTTTAGTTCTGGATAAAATTCATGTATCTCAGTGTGGCCTTGAACTAACAGAGATCCATATTCTTCTCTATTGATCCCTGGGACAAAAGATGTATATCACCATTGCCTGATATCTGTGGTTTTTGGCTAACTTTGCTTTCTGTACACTCAGGCAAGCTTTAAGAAATCATAATTGACTCCGACCTCTGCTTGAAGCAAGTGTGGGCTCTGCTCCAGGCCCCAGTGCCCTACTCTTGGATCTTTCTGGATCATCTCCGCACCTAGAGTAGATCTGATCAGCCAGAATGGACCACCTTGAGTCTGACCAGATTTCAGTCTTGGTCCCCTCTGCCCTCTGCTCTCTTCTTGAGGTGAGTGTGGGCTCTTCTCAGGGCCCCAAATTCCTACATCATGTGATGGGAAGACAACATCATAAACACATATTCAACAACAGAAAAACCAATATGACACCACCGGAGTCTAGGGACTCTACACCAGCAAGACCTGAACATCGCAATGCAGATGTAACAGAAGAGAAAGCCCTTCAAAGTAACCTCATGAAAATGAAGAGGCCCTGAAAGAATATATGAGAAAGTCCCCTAAGTAAATAGAAGAAAAAACAAAGCAGAAAATGCAAGAAATCAGCAAATCTATTAAAGAAAGCAGGAAAGCCAAGAGAAAACAACAACAACAAAAGTAACAATCAAACAGATGAAGAAAAAAATTCAAACTGTTGAAGACATTAAAACTGAAATAGAGACAACAAAGAAAACACAAACTGAGAGAATGGTGGAAATAGAAAAGTTGAGTAAACAATCAGGAACTACAGATGCAAGCATAATCAACAGAATGCAAGAGATGTTAGACAGAATCTCAGGTGCTGAACATAAACTGGAGGAAATTGATTCATCAACCAAAGAAAATCTTAAATCCAAATACTATTTGACACAAACTATCCAGGAAATATGATACACCATGAAAAATGAAAACTAAGAATAATAGGTATAGAAGAATGTGAAGAAGCCCAGCTCAAAGGTGCAGAAAACATATCATATTCAACAAAATCATACAAGAAAACTTTACCAACCTAAAGAAGGACATGGCTATAAAAGTATAAGAAGTTTAATGAACAGCAAACAGATTCGACCAAAATAAAAGTCCTCTCACCACATAATAATCAAAACACCAAATATACAAAATAACGGGAAAATATTAAGATCAGTGAAGGAAAAAAGGCCAAATAACATACAAAAGAAAAACTATGAGAAATAAATCTCATGTATCCCTGGAAAATCTGCAAGCCAGAAGGTCCTTGATAGATGTTCTGCAAACACTAAGAGAGCACAGATTCCATGCCAGACTACTCTATCTAGCAAAACCCTAAAATGTATACATATCCACAAATTCAGTCCTACAGAAAGTTCTAGAGGAAAACTCCAACTCAAGGAAATTAACTACACTCGCAAACACATAGGTGATAGATAATCCCACCTTACCAAAACCCAGAAATATGGGAAAAAGTCACAAAAATACCACAACCAGAAACGAAATTAAAACAAACAAGAATCAACAATCCATGGTCATTAATATCCCCCAATATAAATGGTCTTAACTCACCTATAAAAAGACACAGGCTAACAGAATGGATACAAAGACAGGCTCTATCCTTCTGCTGCATACATGAAACACAACTCAACTACAAAGTCAGATGTTACCTCAGGGTTAAGGGTTGGGAAAAAAAAATTCCAATCAAAGGGACCCAAGAAACGAGCAGAGGTAGCAACCCTAATGTCTAACAAATTAGACTATGAACTGAAATCAGTCAAAATATATGAAGAAGGGTTTTACATATTCACCACAGAAAAAATTCTACCAAGATGACGTCCCAATTCTGAGAATCTATGCCTGAAATACGAAGACACCCACATTCATAAAGGTAATATTACTAAAACTCAAATCACACACAAAAAGCTCAAAAACTTATAGTAGGAGAGGCCAATACTCCACTCTCACCAACAGACAGGACCACCACAGAGAAACTTAACAAAGAAACAAAGGAATTAACAGAATTTATGACTAGTTGAGATTAACAGACATCTATAGAACATTTCATGAAAACACAAAAGAATATACCTTCTTCTCAGCACCACAAGAAACCTATACTAAAATCAACAGCATGCTTGACAACATAGAAAACTTCCATAGATACAAAAAAAATTGAATAACCCCATGTATGTTTTCAGACCATGATGCTTTAGAGTTAGAATTCAGCAGCAATGCAAATTGCAGAAACCCTACAAACTCATGGAAATTGAACAATACCCAGTTGTGCTATTCCTGGGTCAAGGATGAAATAAAAAAGAAATTAAAGATATCCTAGAATTTAATGAGAATTAAAACACAAATACCCAAACCTATGAGACAATTTGAAAGCAGAGATAAGAGGATAGTTCATAGAATTAAGTGCCCACATGAAAAAACTGGAGAATAATGACACTACAGAATTGACAGCACAACTGAAAGCTCTAGAACAAAAAGAAGAAAACTCACTCCAGAGGAGTAGACACCAGTAATAATCATATTGAGGGATTAAATCAATAAAGTAGAAACTAGGAGAATATTACAAAGAATTGTCAATGAATCAATGAGCTGGTTGTTTGAGAATATCAACAAGATAGACAAATCTTTATCCAAACTAACAAAAGAGAAAGAGAGAGCACGATAATTAACAAAATCAGAAACGAAATGGAGACATAACATTAGACACTGACAAAATCCATAGAATCATCAGGTTTCCCACAAAATTTGAAAATCTAAAGGAAATGGACAATTTTATGGATAGATATGACTTACCAAAATTAAGTCACGATCAGATAAACAGTATAAATTGACATATAATGCCTAATGAAATAAAAGCAGTTATCAAATTCTCCAAACCAAATAAAGCTCAGGGCCAGATTATTTCAGTGAATAACTCTGTCAGAAACTCAAAGAAGAGCTAATATCAGTACTCCTCAAACTGTTGCACACAATAGAAGAAAAGGAACATTGCCAATTTCTTTTTGCAAGACTACAATTAGCTTGGTACCAAAGCTCCAAAAAGACACAACTAAGAAAGCGCACTACAGAAAAATATGCCTTATGAACATTAATGCAAAAATACTCAACAAAATACTTACAAATTGAATTCAAGAAAACATCAGAAAAATTATCCACCATAGTCAAGTTGGCTTCATTCCAGGGATGCAGGGATGTTTCAACATATGAAAATCCATCAATTTAATCTGCCATATAAGCAAACTGAAAAAGAAAAACCACATGATCATCTCACTAGATGCTGAAAAAGCCTTTGACAAAATACAACACCCATTCATGATAAAGGTCTTAGGGAGATCAGGAATAACAGGAAAATACTTAAACATGATAAATGCAATATACAGAACACCAAAGGCCAACATCAAAGTAAAATGGAGAGAAACTCTACACAATTCCTCTACAATCTGGAACAAGACAAGACTGTCCACTCTCTCCATATCTCTTCAATGTTATACTTGAAGTTCTACCTAGAGCAATAAGACAACAAAAGGAGATCAAGGGGATATGAATTGGAAAGAAAGAAGTCAAACTTTCACTATTTGTAGATGATATGATATTTTACATAATTGACCCAAAAAAGTCTACATGGGACTTCTACAGATGATAAACCCCTTAAGCAAATTGGCAGGACACAAAATTAACTCAAAAAATCAGTAGCCCTACTATGTACAGATGATAAACATGCTGTGAAAGAAATCAAAGAAACATTACCCTTTACAATAGCCACGAACAACATAAAATGTATTGAGGTAACACTAATCAAACAAGTGAAAGACCTGTACTGTGATGAATTTGAGTCTTTAAAGAAAGACATCAAAGAAGACACAGAAAATGGAAAGCTCTCCAATGTTCTTGGATAGGTAGGATGAATATATTTAAAATGGCAGTCTTGCCAAAAGCAATCTACATATTCAATGCAATTCTCATCAAAATCCCAACACAATTCTTCATAGAACTTGAAAGAACAATACTCAACTTTGTATGGAAAAACAAAATACCCAGGATAACCAAAACAACCATGTACAAAAACAAAATTCCAGAGATTCACCACCCATGACTTCAAGCACTATTACAGAGCCACAGTCCTGAAAACAGCTTGGTTTTGGCACAAAAACAGACAGATAGACCAATGGAATCGAATTTAAAACCCTGATATTAACTTACAAACGTACAGACATCTGATTTTTGTCAAAGAAGCTAAAGTTATATAATGGAAAACAGAAAGCATCTTCAACAAATGGTCCTGGCTTAACTGGATGAGGACATGTAGAAGACTGTAGATAGATACATATCTATCTCCATGCACAAATGTTAAACCCAAGTGGACCAAAGACCTCAACATAAATTAAGCCACACTGAACTTCTTAGAAGAGAAAGAGGGAGGCACCCTTAAATGAATTGGTACAGGAGAATGCTTCCTAAGCATAATACCAGTAGCACATTGTGATGAACAATTAATAAAGGAGACCTCCTGAAACTGAGAAGCTTTTTTAAAGCAAAGGACACAGTCAGTAAGACAAAACGGCATTTCACAGAATGGGAAAAGATCTTCCCCAATACTACAGCTGCCGGAGGTCTGATTTCCAAAATATACAATGATATCAAGAAGCTAGCCACCAAAACACCAAACAATCCAATTAAAAGTGTGATAAAAATTTAAATAGAGAATTCTTAATAGAGGGATCAAAAGTGGCTGAAAGACACTTAAGGATGTATACAACATCCTTAGCCATAAGGGACATGGAAATCAAAACAACTCTGAGATACCATCTTACACCTGCTAGAATCGCTAAAATCAAAAACACCAATTACATTCTATGGTGGAGAGGATATGGAGAAAGAGGAACACTCTTCCATTGTCGGTGGGAGTGCAAACTTGTATGACTACTTTGGAAATCGGCATGGCAGTTTATCTGGAAAATGGCAATCAGTCTACCTCAAGACCCAGCGATTTGTCTGCTGGGCATGTGCTTAAGCCAATGTACATTCATACACCCAGGACATATGATCAACTATGTTTATAGCAGTGTTGCTTATAATAGTCAGAACCTGGAAGCAACCTAGTTGTCCCTCACCTGAAGAATGGATGGAGAAAATGTGGTACATTCATTTAATGGAGTACTGCTCTGTGGAAAAAAACAAGAACAGAATCTTGAAATTCCCAAGCAAATGGAGGGAACTAGAAGAAACCATCTTGAGCAAGGTAACCCAGTCACTAAAAGACAAACATGGTATATACTCACTCATATATGGATTTTAGACATAGCCTACAATCCACAACACCATAGGATCTAAAAATCAAGAAGGAAAACAATGGAAGTACACATGGTCCCACAAAGAATGCTCTGGGGACAAGAACCTCAGTGGAAATTGGGAGCGTGTGGCAGAGAGAGGAGAGAGTTAGGAAGAGGAGAGGGGGAGAAATGGATGTGGGAGGAGAACAGGAGGGATCAGGATGACTGAGACATGGGAGGAACAGAGGAGGGCAAGAAGGATGATGCCTTGATAGATAGAGCCAGTACAGGTTTTGAAAGAGGTCTTGCACAAGGGGAATTGTTAGGAAATCCACAGGCATAACCCCAACTAAGAATCTAGGCAGCATTGGAGAAGCTGTCTTTGATGCAGTTCCCCTATAATGAGATTGTTGTCTATGTGGTTTAACATTCCTAGAGCCTTCACCTAGTAGGTGATCAAAGCTGAAACAGGCACCCACAGCTAAACACTGAGGCATACTTCTGGAATCTAGTTGCAGAGAGGGAGGAGAAATGAACAAAGGAGCCAAGACACTGGTGGACAAACCTGTAGAACAGCTGATCTGACCTAATTAGAGCACAGAGACCTTAGTAGTAAAGTTGGTTAACCGGCAGTGGAGCAAATCAAGCCCTCTGAATATGGGTGCCAACTAGGAGGCCAAGGCAGTCTATGGGACCTCTAATAGTGGAGATAGTGTTTATCTCTAGATCACAAATGGACTTTGAGGGTCCATTCCCTATGGAGGGATACTATTGCAGCCCAGATACAGGGAACAGGGCCTGGGACCTTCCTCAAATGATGTGACAAACTTTGATGATCCTCCGTGGAGGGCCTCACTGTCTCTGGGGGTGGGTTGAGGGGTCAGTGGGAAGCATGGGAGGATAAAAGGGGGATGGATATGTAAATGAGAGTGCTTCTAAAAGAAAAAAGAAAAACATCAAAAATAACATATCACCACTGTAAGGAGCATTCTTCCCGACAGCCTGGTCCCAGAGTCACGTCAGTCCCAAATGAACACACAGCATGCTATATTAATTATGAGGCTGTTGGGCATTTGCTATGGCTTTGTATTGTCTACTCTGACATGGTTTCTTATTGTCTACTCTGACTTCATTATTAACCCATAACTGCTAATCTATTTATTTCCATGTGGTCTTCTCTTACTGGAGAAAAGTTCCAGACCTGTTACTTCTCTCACATGCTACATCTCAACTAACCGTGCTTCTGTTTCCCAGAATCTGCCTAAACTACCAGTCATACCTATCTTGCCTCCCTTTTGGCCAACAGTGCTTTATTCATCAACCAATAAGACAGACATATTTACAGAATAACATCTCTAATCACATCACAAACTTCTGAGAATATTATATAGAGAGCTAGAGTCCTAGGAGCACTAAGCCCCAAATGAAAGGTCTCCAGCAAAATCCCTTTTCTCTGAGCTCAGATAACCCTGTGGCAGGTAATACAGGAACCGGAGGTCATGAAAGACACCACCAGACAAGGCCCTCTATAACAATAGTATAAATGCACACATGAAATCACAGAAACTTATTTAGCATTCCCATCTTCAGCAGATCAGGTCTGTATTAGGGTTTCAATTGCTGTGAAGTGAATACGTGGTCACTGCAACTATGATAAAGAAGACACTTAATTGGGGTTTCTCACTTACAGTTTCAGAGGTTTAGTCCATTATCATCATTGTAGGACATGTTGGCATTCAGGTAGACATGGTGCTGGAGAAGGAGCTGAGAGTTCCACATCTTGATCTGCAGCCAGCAGCAGGAGTCTCTGTCCACAGTGCATAGGAGACCTTAATGCCCACCCCCACAGTGATATACTTCCTGCTAAAGGACCATACATACTCAATGAGCTTATGGGGGTCAATTACATTCATACCACCAAACAGTCCTACAAAGGAAAGGAGAAGTTGACAAATGCACCCTTTCTTAAAGCCCAAGCAATCTACTATTGATAACTACTTGCAAATGAATATTTAATATTCTCCAAGGAAATTTCATTGGCAAAACAAATTACTCTTAATGATGTATTCCAAGTTCAGTAGTAGATGGTCAAAAAGTCAAACTAAATGGCATAATTGCATCATTGAAAGTTCCTTGTGTTATAATAATGTCCAGTCAGGGATTTTATATATATATATATATATATATATATATATATATATATATATATATATATATATATATATCTCTCTCTCTCTCTCTCTCTCTCTCTCTCTCTCTCTCTCTCCATATTATTCCATTACATCTATATCATGTGCTAAGTTTACTGTTTCTATGGGATTCTTGGATTGTGAAAGATTGGGTCTTTCTATCTTATGTCTTCTTTTGGGCTCTTTATTTTCTCTACATTTTTTGTTGTATTCCAATGTGTTAGTTGATGTTTTATCCTACTATATTTTATTTTATTAATATCCCTTAAAAGCCTGTTTTCTAATGAGAGAAATAAAGGAGGTACATCAGGATGAGAGTGAAGGTGGAGATGAACATGGCAAGAGGTGAAGGAGAGGAAGCCATAATCACCATGTATTATGTGAGAAAAAATATATTTCCAATAAAAGGAAAAATAAATCTTAATAAAAAGTATTCACTTAAAGCCTGGTTGCTGACCTTCATTTCAAGAAAACTGCTTTATGATATCAAAATATTAATGTATCAAAAACAAGAAAGTTCCCTTAACATCATATTTTTTTCACAAGTGGCACTGAATAGTGTGATGGTATAGTGTATCATTTCTTTTAAGCAGCAGGTTTTCCACGTCACCCTCACAGAAGGCCAGGAGAGTCCCTGGCCCTTGCAAGTAGGAATTGCTGTCTGTCACTGAGTTTCTCCTTTGAGTGTTGCTTTTATTTTTCATTATGTCTGGCATCTTTGAAACAGAACTTTATTTAAAACGTAGTACCCTGTGGCAGAATATCTAGGAAATGAAAGGCCAGCAAGATGGAAACAACAAAGCAGGCCCCTACCCAGGTAAATCATGTGGTTCTTGCAGACCAAGGGGAAAAACAAGCTTAACTGACAAGCTGATTTTGAACTTGATGCTTGCCATGATAATTTGAAACAAAATAACCCAGCCTGCTCTGTTTTCATTCTGCAAGGAAGGCTGGCTGGTTTATTTTTATCCCATAGATTGTGGAGCTAAAATGAGGTTTAAGAAGAAACTCCTATGCATAATAAATTAATTGTAGCCAGAATATAAAACTAACATTACTGTAGAAGAGTTACTGGGTAGAATATTAAAAAACGGTAATAGCGTGCCTAAATTGTAGTATAATTGCATCACATATAACTAAATTTTCAGGCAATATGAACTCAAATAGAAATAGACTCTGAGTGTATAAAGGCAGAAAAAAGAAGAACAGAAAAGAGATGAGAAAGGAAAAAGTATGGTAGGTAATTTTTACTTTGGATAGATTCTTTTTGTTGTTTACTTAAGTGTGAAAATGTATCTTTCTACCTATGTGTGGTCTGCCAATGGTTAAGCGACCCTCCAATCTGTTTCTATTAAGAATCTTCAGTAAAAACGTCTTACGCAGTGGTTTATGGGTTTGTATATAGATTATTTCATTTTCAAATATCAAGGTTTACTTCAATTATCTTTATTATCTGACCCTTCTCAAGAAAATATTTGCAACATAGATGTTGTATTTCGAATTGATATTGAGTATTATACTCTATTCTTTTCAGTGTTATTATGATGTTAGTAGATTAGAAGCCAAAGGTCAAACAACAAAAAAAGGCTTAGCCAGGGACTCTGGAGGCAAAGTTAGGCAGATCTCTGTAGTTCCAGGCCAGTCTTGTCTACAGAGCCATTTCCAGGACAGGTTCCAAAGCTACAGAGAAACCCTTTCTCAAGAGCAAAACAAAACAACAAAAAAGAAGCTGAAGGTCACAATTTTAAGAACATTAGAATGGTAACAGTATGTAAAATTATGTTTAGTATTACTCATCTTTTTTAAATGTGCATATAGTTATAATTAGGTTTGGTATTATGAATATGCTATCCATAAAGAAATTATAGAATCCGTAGTCAAGTAAATATGTTTTATCACTGTTATAGAAAACCGAAGAACCACAAATGTCTTGAAATCAACATTTAATCAAAAGTGTACTTATTAGTAAGTAACCAATAGTGTAAACAGACATTTCACTGAGTTTATCTAAAATTACTTTGAACATCTCTCCAGAGAAATATGCAAACATAAGGCTTCCAGAAAAGAAGTGGATTTGCCAATTGTTTGTTGGGTTTCATAAAAAATATGTTTCCTTATATTTGCTTGTTTCTGATGCCTTTCATGACAATAGCACAAGAAATATGATGCATGATAGTACAACTTTCTTCATTACATAACATCATGGTTTTTTGAGCACATAAAGCATTAACCAAAATATAATATATAAAGCAGAAAGGATAGTGTCACCTTTTGTAGTCTTTATTGTGCATCTAATAATGACTTTATTGGTCAATAATCATATCCATATTTCCCTAGTTGATTTGCAAGACGTATTTCTTGTATTGCTAAGCAGGGCTAGAAAATCTCCAATTGAATAAAAATGGTTAGACCTTTATATTACTCACAAAAATCAGTGCAACACTTAAAAGAATAGCCCTAAGATTTTCTTATGGCATGATCCTTGAGCTCCAACTCTTATTCCACTAATGGCATTATCTGAAACAGTGTACCTGGAGCCACTATTTGAGCTTCAAAGAGAAGCTAGGTTTGAAATCTGAATATAAAAGAATACTCCATGAGTACGCTTCCAATTACCAACTGCATAAAGATGAAAACTGAAAAAAGTTACACTTTTCTCATATCAGAAATATGCAATATAAGACCACATATGTATTTCATATCATCCATTAATATATAATGGAAATGATTATAATGGAATTCATCATATCAGTTTGTTTAAAAATCTTTGTTATCCTTTTTAAGAACATAAAACTAATAGAATGAAGTGCATTTGTGAATGAACTTAGATGATTTCCATGTCATAAATCTTATAAATAATTACAGATGCAGTATTAATCTAATTAATTTTATCAACTAAAACTTAGAAATCCAATATCTGGGTAATGAAGGGTTGCAGGGAACAGCTGCCAGTCATTTTCTACCTTCCCCACTCCTGAGTTCAAAAGGACCAAGATCTTCTCTCTGCCCCACCTTAAAATATCCTGGCTCCTCTCTGTCTGCAGTCCTCCAGACTTCTGTGGCTAATTTAGATCAGCAAGTGCCAAGCTCTGCACTATGACTGCAAGCAGGCTTTAATTGTGTTAACACAATCAAAATACCATACAAGGTGAAAAATGATAAATTAAAGAATTTTATTTATTTAAATATGATTTTTCTCATTTTGTACATTTCTATGAAGTGCTTATGTAAAGAGACAATCAAAGATAATTTACAAGGAGTATAGGTTATTGCAGCTTAGTATCAAGGTGGCAATATTAACTTTCTATATATCTGGTATTGATTTGATATTTTCTGCTTTGGAATGTTTACTTGCTTTAATTTGGAATAAATACTTACATTATGAAATAAATTGTCACGTCTGCTGCGCGGCCTGTGTCCGAGAACGTGCGGAGGGTGTCGGGGATTGACCACACAGAGACTCGTTTAACGATATAAAGAAAACTTTAAACAGGCTCCAAAAAGGTTCAAGAAAACCTCCTAAGAAAAGCTCCCACCAGAGAAGCTTCTGCTCTCTCCTCTCCCCTGGCTGGTTCTGCTCTCACACCAGAGGTGGATGTGTGTGGGTTTTTGAAGGTGCGGTTAGTCTTTAGACAAGGTCGAGGTCAGGGCGGTTTCCGTGGGAAGGCCTTTTCCAGGAACTTATTGTATCGTTTTTAGTAAACATGTTTTTACTAAACATTGTCTACAGCTGCCTACTCCTAGGCAGAAGGGGAAGTGGGTCTCTGCTCAAGGTCTGGTGTTCCCACAATAAATTTTGGATTATTTCTTAATATGCATTTGTTAAAACAAACCCTTTGAAAGGCTGTACTTTGTATAGGAATAGTAGCTGTAAGGAAGACAAAAAGTAAAGATCAAACCAACATTGGTTAACTATGTAAGCAATATCTTTTATGGTGCTTCAGGTTAGAAATTCAAGGCAACTGCATCATTAAGAATAATACAGAATATTTCCAAACAACAGCTGTGGACAATGGAGAGGGGAGTGTTTAGTAATTAACTGAATTGTGAACTAAGCCAGGGTCATATATGTGGGAAATCAAGGGACAGTTGCTTTGGTAAGAAAAATGAGGTTCATTCAGACAAATGAGATATTTTGTAACTCTTACTCTATGAAGACCATCATCTGCCTAAAAACTTAAAATACAGATAATAAAGAGGAATATATGAACACCACTGATGATAACTGAGGTATTCTACCTTGCCATTTGACTGAAATGAATATTTTGTCTTTTATACTCAGAGCAAAGGTGAGTAAAGAACATTATGTAAAGAAGTAAGATAAGAATTACAGAACCACCTGACAAATGAGAGGTTAATGAATATAGCCTGCACAAATCAATAATAAGGACCCAGGAGACTGCTTAGTAGTTCAGTTCCTGCTCTGCAATGTAGAGGCCTGAGTTCAATTCCTACACTCATTCAAGGAAGCTCACTACCTTCTGTGACACCACCTTCAGATTGTGATAAAATTCTGTTCTTCTACCCACAGGCACTGTGCTAATATACAAATGAGAACATACAGATCACACATGCACATTATCAATAATAAAATAATATAGTTTTAAAAATAAAATATTATATGGAAAAAACAAAAGAACCTGGATAGCTAAAACAACCCTGTAAAATAAGGAAACTTCTGGAGGCATCATCATCCTTGACTACAGGCTCTATTATAGAGCTATATTACTGAAAACAGCTTGGTATTGTCACAAAAATATTGAAAACCTTGATATAAACTCACACACCTACTAACACCTGATTTTTGAAAAAGAAGCTAAAATTATACAATGGAAAAAAATCTTTAACAAATGGTGCTGACATAACTGGATATTGGCATGTAGAAGACTGCACATTTATCTCCATTCACAAAACGTAAGTCCAAATGGATCATAGATCTCACCATAAATCTAGCTACACTGAACCTCTTAGAAGAGAAGGTATGTGGTACCCTTGAACAAATTGGTACAGGAGAACCCTTCCTGAACATAACACCAGTAACACAGACATAGTGATAGACAATAAATTAATGGGACCTAATGAAACTGAGAAGCTTTTGTAAGGCAAAGGACACAGTCAACAAAACAGAACAGCAGCCCACAGAATGGGAAAAGATCTTTACCAGCTCCACATCTGACAGAATGCTGATTTTTAAACTATACCAAGAACTCAAGAAGCCAGTCACCAAAACACCAAATAATCCAATTAAAAATTGGGGTACACAACTAAATAGAGAATACTTAATAGGGGAATCTAAAATGACTGAGAAACACATAAGGAAGTGCTCAACATCCTTAGTAATCAGGGAAATGCAAGTCAAAACATCTCTGAAATACCATCTTACTCCCGTCAGAATGGCTAAAGTAAGAAACACCATTTGCAGTTTATGCTAGAGAGGATGTGGATAAAGGGCACCACTCCTCCACTGCTGGTGGGAGTGCAAACTCATACAGCCACATTGGAAATCAGTATGATGGTTCCTCAGGAAAATGGGAATCAGTCCACTACAAGATCCAGCAATTCCACTCTTAGGCATATACCCAAAAGACGCACAGTCATGCAACAAGGATAGCTGTTCAACCATTTTCTTATCAGAATTATTTGTAATAGCCAGAACCTGGATGCAACTTACATGCCCCTTAAATGAAGAATGGATAAAGAAAATGTACATTTACACAAAGGAATACTATTCAGCAGAAAAAAATGGAATCTTCAAACTCACAGGCAAATGGATGGAACTAGAAGAGACCATCCTGAGTGAGGTAACCCAAACACAAAAGACAAACATGGCGTGTACTCACTCATATATGAATTTTAAACATAGAGCAATGGAGTACCAGACTACAATCTACACTGCCAGAGAAGCTAGGAAACAAGAAGAACCCTAAGAGAGACAGACATACATGGTCCCCCAGAGAAGGGGAAAGGGTCAAGATCTCTTGAGTTAATTGGGAGCACGAGGGAGGGGTGAGGCAGTTAGAAGAAAGAGAAGGGGAGGAGTGGGGAGGAGGACAGGAGAGAGCAGGAAGATCGAGTCAGGGGAAGGATAGAGGGGAGAAAGAAAAGAGATAGCATAATAGAGGGAGCCATTATAGGATTAAAGAGAAATCTGTCACTGCGGAAATGTCCAGAGATCCAAAAGATTGACTCCAACTAATAATTTTAACAATATCGAGAGACTACCTTAAATGCACTTCTCCAATAATGAGATTAATGGCTACCTTATGTGCTATCCTAAAGCCTTCATCCAGTAGCTGATGGAAGCAGAATCAAATACTCACAGTTAAATACTGAGCTGAAATCTGGAATCCAGTTCCAGAGAGGGAGGAGTGATGAGCAAAGGGGTCAAGGCCAAGCTGGAGAAACCCACAGACACAGGTGACCTGAAAAAGGGGTTCTTCATGAACTCCAGACTGATATCTGGGAAACCAGCATAGGACTGTTCCAGACCCACTGAACGAGGATTTCAGTTTGGAGGTCTGGTTTATCTCTGGGTCTTCTGGTAGTGGATCAACATTTATCCCTAGAACATTGGGAGCCCACTCCATATAGAGGGATACTCTTTCAGCCTAGACACATGGGGAGAGGACCTAAGCCCTGCTCCAAATGATGACAGACTTTGAAGGTCCCCCATGGAAGGCCTCAACCTCCCTGGGGAGCAGAAAGAGGATGGGATGGGGGAGGATCAGTGGAGGGAGAGGGAACTGAGATAGACATGTAAAACAAGTTTATTTCTAAATTAAATAAAAAATAATAATATTGACAAAGGGTTGGTATGAGAGTAGGAGAAATGAGAAATATCTTCTCTGGATATGGGTAAAGGAAAAGAAATGCATACAGCTATGAGAAATATGAGAAGCATCAGCAATTTCTTTGAATGATCTTGGTTTACCAGAGCACATGGCAAGCATTTCATGGAAAGGATAGACAGAGAATTTAAGTAGCAAGTCATCTAACTCCAATGTTTACTTGCTTTTTCTGATAACACCTTTTAAAATTATCTATCTAGTCCTCTGTACCATAAGACCTTATTGGCTTAGTCATGTCATTTCAAAACAAAAAGTACTTAGCATCTAGAAAAAATCAATTATATATTTGTGTGATTCACAAACAGCACTGCTCTTAATACTACTTGTTAATATAAGCAAAAATCACTACATGTAAGTAGTACTATTCAGTGTGCTGATTATATGACTCTGATTTCTTGGCAGTAGATGTTAACTTTGATATATTATTCCTATGAAAATAGAGTGGAGCTATTTTTATGTTTATAATTTTTGAACACACAGTGTAGGACAAAATTTACTTCAAAAGATAAAGATCCTGAAATTCTATATTTTTAAAAATGGAAGATATATCATATGATTATCGCAGCTACACCGAAGATTGTTAAACTCACTAATTAATCAAAAACACTGGGTGTCCTCCTGGGTTTTTGGGATGTCTAGCATTAAGTTACTGTTGTTTCTTCCAGATCGAAGTATTGCCACATGTTTGATCTGAATTAAGAAGAAATATGACAACAGTGATGCTTCTGTCTTCTTTTAGCCATCTGTACTTCATATTTGTCTTGGCATGGCAAACATTTGTGACATAATCACATCTTCAAAGGCTTCCTCTTTCTAGACTTTCACACTGAGTGACCAATAGGCAGTTATGAGAGAAATCATAAAACATCTGCTGTTCCTTTGAAGGATTCAAGTTTGTTCCTCAGCATCCACATGATGACATACAACTGTCCAGCACTCAAGTTCCAGGACGTGACACACTTTTCTGAACTCTGCAGGTGCTAGGCATTCAGGTGGCATACCTACATACAGCAAGATATATATACACATAAAAATAAAATAAATAAATCAGAAAACGTTTTTGATGACCAAAGGGATTAAGACTGGGCTGGTTTAATCCCCAGAAACAGCTGACATGACAAGGGTTAACTCTTGAATCTCAGGCTGATGCCTCGGGAATCCAGCATGGGCTTGATCAAGACCCCCTGAATAGGGGTGTCAGTGAGGAGGCCTAGGCAATCTATGGGGCCTTTGGTAGTTGACCAATATTTATTCCTGGCATACAAATGGACATTGGGTGCCCGTCCCACAATGAGAGATGCATTCTCACCCTGGACTCTTGGGGGAGGTTCTAGGCCCTGTCCTGGATGAAATGACAGACTATGGACACCCCCATGGAAGAACTCACCCTCCCTGAGGAAAGGAGGGGGTAGTGGGTGGGGGGGTGGGAGTGGGTGGGAGGAGGGGAGGGAAAGGGAGAGGGACGTGAGTTTGACATCTGAAGAAACCTTGTTTCTAATTTGAATTTAAATTTAAAAATAAAATATTTTAATATTAAAAAAAGCAAAAACAAAAAACTAAAAAAAGAAAACTTTTTGAGAAAAAAAAATAAAAAATTGATTGGAGAGAGAAAAGAATAATTATATTTATATATGATGAATATTTTTATAAAATGATACATATTCTTAATAAAGATTTGGCATAAAAACTTTAAAAATATGTTGCATTATTTATAATTTTGAAAATTCCATATTAGAGAAAAATTTTCAATAAGAATAGTTTTATAGATGGGTGGTGATGGCACATGTCTTTAATGCCAGCACTTGGGAGGCAGAGGCAGGCAGATCTCTGAATTCCAGACTAACAAGGTCTACAAGAGCTAGTTCCAGTACAGGCTTTAAAGCTATACAGGGAGCCCCTACATCATAAAAGCAAAAGCAAAACCAAAATAAAAAGGATATTTTTATAATCACAAATATTTACACACATTTTTATGACTCTGATAGATTATAATTAATCTTTACCAGTTAAAATATTTGATTAATTTTATACAAAATACAATTTAAATCTAGACCCTCTCCTTGGGAGAAATTAAGAACTGCTCTAGTAGTCAGCTCACTTTTTAGTCTGACATATCAGTTTGGACTTCACTGTCTGTTCAAATATGTCACAAATTTCTACTATTCACATAAATGCCCACATGTTAATTCTTATTCAATTCATATGAATATAAAAGCCTCAAAATAAAGGAACCATAATTTTATTAAATGGATTATTTAATAGGTACAGCTACTATAGAACATACATGTAAGAACAAATGTGTCAAGCATAAGAACTGCAAAAAATTACTCTCCATGGGGACTACCATGTTTTAATTTTTAAAATTTGGCCCATTATGAAAGGCCAGCTACTAGCACATTCAGATAATTGCCTGACATTTTCCATACAATATATTGCAAGCATGGGTTTTAAATCTTGAAACATATAATTTATCAATAAAATGGTTGTGGGTGCTAATTATAATTTTATTTTCTGAAACTTCAAAAATAGTTAGCTCAATATGACATTAGTCTCTATTTGTCAAAGACAAACTTGAACTCCTGATTCTCCTGCTTCCATATCCCAAGAGCGGAGATAACAGGTCTGTGTTAATGAGCATGATTTCATTATGATAATTTAAAGAGTTCTAAATCCTGAAGTCCTGAATTAAATTCCAAATTGAAAATGAATATCGTATCAATGAATCTCTCCAATACACAAAAATATAAATAAAAAAGCAATGTAAAATGCCAAAATTCAAAACACCAAGCAACAACAATCAATCTGTGCAATGAAGACAAATGAATGATGGTATAATTACTAATAAAATGTTATACTAATTTGTGGTACTCTGGCAAAAAGTATAATGATGAAGAAATACCAAAAAGGTGAAAAGGTCATTCAATGTAAAGAATTGCTCTATTTTTAAGAAGTCAAATTCAGGAAAACTGAATTTTGGGAAATTCAGGTTAATATAGAATAAAGAAATATATAGTAATGCGGTATTGAGTTATATCCTATAATAAAATGATGAAGGAACCTAAATAAATGTGTTTTGTTTCTCATGTGACTTATAAGGGAAACATATGAACTAATTTGCACAGCTCTAATAAAGAAGAAAGTTTTATTTATGTTATAAGTATTCATCTAGCATAATAGGAAGGTCCTATATTGTCTATATTCTAACTGTTCCTTTTGTATTTCTTTCTGCGTTTCTGATCTTTTTCATTATAAAGCCAAATGAGAGTTATTACTAATAACCACAGGGTAAAGTCAATATTAAGATGCTTTGAAATTTCCTTTACCAAATAAATTAGTCCACTGCTTTTAAGTTCAGCCTCAGGCAAGTTCTCAGTATGTGGGCAGAAAGCAGTCATATTCTTTGCTATCCATGAAAACAGGTCTAGCCTAATTGCTAGTAATCACCTCTCTGAAAATTCTTGAGCTGTAACTCCACAGTTTATATTGCTCTCAATAATGCCTACCTGAGGTTGGGGATGGACAGAGAGGTAGAGGAGTGAAAGATATATCTTGATAAAGGGAGCCATTGTGGGTTTAGGGAGAAGCCTGGTGCTAGGGAAATTCCCAGTAATCCACAAGGATGATCCCAGCTAAGACTCCTAGCAATAGTTGAGAAGGTGTCTGAACAGGCCTTCCACAAATAAATAGATTAGTGAATATTCTAATT
Source organism: Mesocricetus auratus (assembly GCF_017639785.1). Classification (NCBI taxonomy): domain Eukaryota; kingdom Metazoa; phylum Chordata; class Mammalia; order Rodentia; family Cricetidae; genus Mesocricetus; species Mesocricetus auratus. Next base: position 3,354,771 of record NW_024429207.1, on the reverse strand, counting down.
GGCATCATAGAACTTACATCCAGTAACTGATGGTAACAGACACAGTGATCCACTGCTGAGCACTGGGCTGAGCTCCTGGAGTTCATTTGAAATGAGAAAGGAGGGATCATAAGAGCAAGGGGTGTCTAGATCAAGATGGGAAAACCACAGAGACATGTGACCAGAATTAGTGAGAGTTCATATGGACTCTGGACTGATCATGGAACTGAAATAGGCCCTCTGAATGTGGGTGGCAGTTATTAGCTTGATCTGTTGGTGGCCGTTGGTGGAAGTGGTACCAGGCCTTATCCTAGGTGCATGAACTGACTTTTTGGAACCTATACCCTATGTTACAATACATTGCCCAACCTTGATAGAGTGGGGAGGGGCTTGGAGCTGCCTCAACTTGGTATGCAATACTTGATTTCTCCATGGGAGAAGGGTGAATGGGAGTAGAGTGGGGGAGTAAAGGGGTGGGAGAAAGGGAGGCACAGGGAACTGGGTTGATATGTAAAATTTAAAAAATTAAATAAAACATAATACCTATTAGGATCTTAACTTGAATAGTTCATTATGAGCAATTTACAAAGTTTAGCGACTTTTCTGTTCCCGAAGCTTCAAATTCTTCTACATTGAAAATAATAATAATAATAATATCTGAGTCTTGACAGCAGTAGCCTTCTTAGTACTAGCTTCTATCTTAGTTATTTTTCTATTGCTGGGATAATTATGAACATTGCAATTTATAGTATAAACGTTTGAATTAGCTCATGTTTCCAAGGGGAAAATGGTGATAGCATGTAGTTTGAGTGGCAGTAGACTGTTCACATCTTAGGAAGCAGAAGTAGCACAGTGTAAATGGCTTTTGATATCCCAGATTCTGCAACTAGTAACATATTTCCTTCTGCAAGGACATACATCCTAAACTTATAAAATGCCACTAATGGAAACAAATTATTTTCATGTCTAAGTATGATATGGGGACATCTCACTTAAGTAACCACATTATATATATATATTATTTATTTAGAAAAATAATATTTCCATTTTGAAGTTGGAACATCTCCTGTGCTTTGAAATACAAAAGTCATAATTCTACCTACTTATACTTGATCAAGTTTCTATAAGGCACTTAGGGAGGAAGGCAGCAGGAGCAATTAAGGTTCATAGGTTGCTAGCATTTAACACTCAAGTAGTAATAGGCAAGGAATTCAGCAACTAAATTCTCAGAATGAGACAAAGCAGAGACGGTTTCAGTCAACAAATGGGTGAGAAAACCAAAAATACTTTGTAAGTAGAGTCTGAGGGAGGAAATGTTACAATCATATTACAGACCTCTACTGAAGAGTCCCTATGGTTGTTTTGAAAAAAATGAGTTTTAGCTTAGAAGACTGGAGGTTCTTATAACTCTAGTGCAGCAGTGCCAGTGGAGTTGTAATAAAAAATTGAAGTTCATAAGGCAGGAGAGTGGAAGCTGAGAAGTTGGAGAATGGGCATTCCAAAATATTTCAGAATCAGGGGTTATAGAATAATCCAAACAGCAGATGAATAAACAAGACAATTTTTGTCCTTTACAGATACTATGATGTATGTAATACTGGATAATAAGACCATAACAATAGTATGTTGTAGACTGACTGGAGCAGTTTAAACTTGCTGTAACATTTTACTTGAAATTCAAATTATAGGATTGGAAATATAGATGAGATGGGAAAATGTTTGCCTTACAAACACTAGGGAATGGATCCCTGGCCCCAGAGTTCACGTAAGAAGATAAAATGTAGATGACTACTGCTTATAGTCTCAGAGCTGGGAAGGTTGAAGTACATATATCTAGGGTTCACTGCCAGCATAGCCTAGCCTAGCGAGTTTGAGTCTCATTAATGAGAAATATAGTTTCAAGGAAAAATGTGAGTGTGTGTATTCTATTCATCTACAGCCTCTGTTCTCCACATGTAAATACAGATACATACACTGTATGCACACACACACACACACACACACACACACACACACCACAGAGAGAGAGAGAGAGAGAGAGAGAGAGAGAGAGAGACTCTCATATGAAGAAACTAAACTGTGGGTATTTAGGAAGATTTCTTGGAAAAATGTTGGTATCCATGAACCTTGATATATTTATCATAAAAATAGGGCAATTCTAGAGCTGAAAATTTGTTCCAGTGGTTATGAGCAATGGCTGCTCTTTTCAGAGGCTCCAGGTTAAATCTTAACACCTACATGGTGGTGTGTGGTGGTATACAACCATCTGTAACTCCAGTTACAGGGAATTCAGCACTCTTACACACACATACATGCAGAAAAAATAAAATGTACTATATATATTAAATATATATGCACAGACACTTATATTTACATGTAGGCAATGGTGGCACAAGCCTTTTATCCCAGCACTTTGGAGGATAATGCAGGCAGATCTCTGAGCTAAAGGCCAGCCTGGTCTAGGAAGTTCATTCCAGGGCAGTCAGGGGTACACAGAGAATCCCTGACTTGACAAAGAAAAAAAGGAAGAGAAAATAAAAATTAGCAATGCTAAATAATTAAAAACTTTCAATTTGGCAATAAATTTTGCCTTATGTCCTGCTTCTTAGAAATGACTGAGTATTATGTATATAATTACTGTAAGTCTGTCATTCTAGTCCTTTACACTTGTATATTCAAATCATCATCTTTGTAACAGGTAAAAATGAATCAACTAATATAGAAACTTTAAACTTTCATTCTTGGTTTCATTAATACCCTAATATAAAGAAAGAGATCAAAGTGAATTTTTTCTCTTTATATGCCAAATTTTCAGAATAAAAGTTATAAAAGTAACTCTCTAGATTGTTGTCATATGAAAAATTCATAGGTATCTCCTAAAATTGCTTTGCTGAATTTGACAGAAAAATAACATCCATTAGTAGACATCAAAGGCATCCAAACAGAAAAGGTGTTCCAATCTACTTTAAAAGAAATTGTAACTTATCTTTCAAAGGAGCACAGTAAAAAGAGGTAATGATTAATCTGGGAAAAGTAGCAATGCGGTGATGTTACAGGCATCAGAGAAGAAATCAACCTTCTTGTGATGCCCAGGAAAGAAAGTTATGGCTCAAGGCAGACAGACAGAAAATGCCTTGAAGGCTGTTTCATGCTATGGAAAAGCTATCAAATACTGTTTTACAAATGTCATTTACCTCTGAATAGGAGTACTTTCTGATGTTGAGACTGAAGCCTAGCTTGAAAAAATTAAATGAAGAAAAAGGAGAAGAATACTTCACTTCATTTATGTGATCCTCTTTAGAAAACATAAATATGAAAGCTTTGACCACCTCAAGCTCCTGTCAATTCTAATGAGGAAAATTTTGTATTGCGAACCCAGACTTCATGAGCTACAATTGATAAATCACACAAGTGATTTACTAGGGGTGGTCGACACCTGCTAATTTGTTTCACTAAGATAAACTTAAACTATTTTGACATAAAGTCATCATTAAATTATATGATTTTGAACAAGATTTAAATGCAGAATTTATGTTGTAGATGCCTATATAAGTATTAATGGTAAACTTGCAACAATAATGTGCTGGGAGCCATGACTTAAGGCTGGATGCATTATTTCTAATATACATCAGAGAGACATGCTCCTACGACATATCCAATTGAGTTAATCCTTGGCCTGCTTACCTTTATTGTTTTACCTGTTACAAGTTCATTTGTCAAATCATTACTTTAGTGCTGCATCTCTTGAAAGCAGGTACAGACAGGCTGATCTTTTATGTTAGCATCTAAATCACAGTTAGCTTCTCCAGTATTGCTATGAGTGTTATCCTTCATTTTCATGGCTATATGTTGAATATTATATGATTATAACAGTTTATTATTAGTTTTTTCTTTTTTAAATTCATTTTTCAGTTTAAATTTAGATAAGAAACAAGCTTGTTTCACAAGTCAGTTCCATGTCCCACTTCCTTTCCCTCCCCTCCTCCCGTGTCTTCCCCCGAACCCCCTCATTATCCCTTCATTTCCCCAGGGAGGGTCAGGCCCTCCATGGGGGTGTCCATAGTCTGTCATTTCATATAGAGCAGGGCCTAGACCCTCTCCCAAGAGTTCAGGGTGAGAGTGCATCTCACATTGTTGGATGGGAGTCCAAATCCTTGTGTATACTCCGGATGAGTACTGATCTGCTGCCCAAGGCTCAATAGATTACCTAGGCCCCCTCACTGACACCCACATTCAGGGGGTCTTGATCAGTCCCATGCTGGATTCTCAGGCTGATGCCTGGGATTCAAGAGTTAACCTTTGTCAGGTCAGCTGTTTCTGGGGGTTAAACCAGCCCAGTCTTAATCCCTTTGATCATCAGTCCTCCCTCTCTGTTACTGGCTTTCTTGAGTTCAGCTCAGTACTTAACCAAGGGAGTCTGCCTCTTCTTCCATCAGGCACTGAATGAAGTTTCTGTTTCCCAGACTCTCTGGCCATGGGATTGTAGGCTGGCACTCCCCAGATCTATGTCTAAAATCCATATATGACAGAGTACATGCCATGTTTCTCTTTTTGTGACTGGGTTACCTCACCCAGGATGGTTTCTTCTGGTGTCATCCATTTGCCTGCAAATCTCAGGATTCCATTGTTTTTTTTTCTGCTGAATAGTACTCCATTGTGTAAATGTACCGCATTTTCTCTATCCACTCTTTAGTTCAGGGACATCTAGGTTGCTTCCAAGTTCTGGCTATTACAAATAATGCTGCTATGAACATAGTGGAACAGACATCCTTGTTGTATGAATGGGCATCTTTTGGATATATGCCTAAGAGTGGAGTTGCTGGGTCTTTTGGTAGGTTTATTCCCACTTTTCTGAGGAATCTCCATACTGATTTCCAAAGTGGCTGAACCAGTTGGCACTCCCAGCAGCAATGGAGGAGTGTCACCCTTTCCCCGAATCCTCTCCAGCATCCTCTTCTCAGTTTCAGTAGGGCCCATTTATTAATTGTTGATCTCACTGTCTGTGCTACTGGTGATATGTTCAGGAAGCTGTCTCCTGTACCAGTTCGTTCAAGGGTACCACCCACTTTCTCTTCTAAGAGGTTTAGTGTGGCTGAATTTATGTTGAGGTCTTTGATCCATTTGGACTTAAGTTTTGTGCATGATGATAAACATGGATTGATCCGCATTCTTCGACATGCCAGCCTCCAGTTATGCCAGCACCATTTGTTGAAGATGCTTTCTTTATTCCATTGTATATTTTTAGCTTCTTTGTCAAAGATCAGATGTTCATACTTGTGTGGGTTAATATCCAGGTTTTCAATTTGCTTCCATTGGGCTACTTGTCTATTTTTATGCCAATACCAAGCTGTTTTCAGGACTATAGCTCTATAATAGTGCTTGAGGTCATGGATGGTGATACTTCCTGATGTTGCCTTGTTGAACAGGGTTGTTTTGGCTTTCCTGGGTCTTTTTCTTTTCCATGCAAAATTGATTATTGTTCTTTCAAGGTCTGTGAAGAATTGTGCTGGGATTTTAATGGGGATTGCATTGAATCTGTAGATTGCTTTTGAGGCATACTCAAAGTTCTTGTGATACAGGTCTTTCACTCATTTGGTTAGCATTTTATGTTGTTTGTGGCAATTGTAAAGGTTGATGTTTCTCTGATTTCTTTTTCAGCCCTTTTATCATCTGTATATGGTAGGGCTACTGATTTTCTTGAGTTGATCTTGTAGTTTTTTATTTTGATAAAGATTGTTTTCAAGGTTATTTAGACTTTAATCTATGATTGTTTACCTGTAGGCAGCATTTGCATACACATTTCCATTGATTGCCTAGATAGGCAGAATTTGCATACATATTTCCATTGGTTGCTTATATAGGAGTAGAAGTCTCCTCTCCTCTCCTCTCTTCTCCTCTTCTCTCCCTTCCTCTCATGTCTGCTTTTCTTTTTCCTTTCACTATCCTTTCCTCCCGTCTTCCTGCTCTGTTTTTTTTTCTGTTTTTAGATATTGCTCAGAATTAACCAAAGTGTTGTTAATAGTGAATTTCAGTACATCTAAAACCATCAGTGACAAACATCTTCACCACAAAACAATATGTGTTTCAAGTAATGAGTGCATTAAGTAGCTTGACTTAATTATTGTATTCTACCTTGCTGTGTTACAGCCTTACTTTGTAACTCTTGAATATATACAACCATAAATTTTTTCATGTAAAATTAAATGGTGCATGGGAATAAAGACAAAAAATTTTGGAAAGGGAAAAAAGTAGGAAATGTAAATTACTGGTGTGTAATCACATCGATACTGTAAATAATCCATTCTTATTTAGAAATTATTGGTTAATGGCAATATATTTTTTCCAAATAAAAACTAGGGACTAGTCTGGGGCTACAGTTTAGTAGATAAGAGTGTTTGCAATATAATCATGAGGACCTGAATTCAAATACCTAATAACAAGTATATTAATAGCAGCAGCCCATTAAGAGGCTAAATGTACCCACCTGTGAATTACGTCGCAATGTTTATGTCTTGGATATGATCAATGGGGATTTCTAGGTTCTAGTCTAATGTAAAAAAACACGATGTGATTCCCGTACGTGGGGATTGCCTTGGGACTGCCACAGAGCTTTCCATCCCAGTGTGAGCCAAGCACCCCATTTCCCAGGTCTTCTCTTCCACCAAAAACACCAGGAAACCAGCTGATCAAGGTAAACAAGGCCCTGCATCCCAGCATGCTTTCCAGTGCCTGGGGACTCCACAGAGCCCTCAATCCTGCCATCCTGGAGGGAGCCAAGCACCTCAGATCCCAGGTCTTCTCTTTCACGAACAAGACTAGGGGGCAAGCGGGTCCAGACGTACCAGGTAAAACAGGCCCTGCACCCAGGCCTGCATTTCAGTGCCTAGGGATTGCCTGGGGACTGCCACAGAGCTTCCCATACTGGTGGGAGCCACACACCCCAGGTCCCAGGTCTTCTCTTCCACCCACTGAACCAAAACTAGGACCAGGAAGAGAAGAACTACCAGAGTATTGGACGTGCTTGCACCCACTGAAAGGGAACTCTGGTCCTCTAACCACCAGACCAGTAAGGGGCTCTTTCTGCACCCATTAGAGGAAGAGATGGGAAAGAGACAATTTAAAAACTCACTCAGCAACAGAAAAACATACCTCCAGATTCTAGAGATTCCATACCAGCAAGACTCCAACATTCCAATGCAAATAAAGCAGATGAGAATGACCTTAAAAACAACACCATGAAAATAATAGAGGCCTACTGTCACCACTATACAGGAATACCAGACAGAAACTCAACAAAGAAGCAAAGGGTCTAATAGAAGTAATGACCCAATTGATATTAACAGAAAGCTATAGAACATTACATCCACATAAAAAAGAATATACCTTCTTCTCACCACCACATGGAACCTTCTCAAAAATCGACCACACACTTGGCAACATATCAAACCTCAAGAGCTACAAAAAATTGGAATAACACCATGCATCTTATCAGACCACCATGCTTTAAAATTAGAATTCAACAACAACACAAGTTGCAGAAAACCTACAAACTCATGGAAATTGAATAATGCTCAACTGTACCATTCCTAGGTCAAAGAAGAAATAAAAAAGAAATTAAAGACTTCCTAGAATTCAATGAGAATGGAGACACAACATACCCAAACCTATGGGACACTTTGAAAGCAGTGCTACGGGGAAATTTCATAGCACTAAGTGCCCAGATGAAGAAACTGGAGAATAGTTATACTAGAGAATTAACAGCACAGCTGAAAGCTATAGAACACAAAGAAGAAAACTCCCCCAGGAGGAATACATGCCAGGAAATAATCAATCTGAGGGCTGAAATCAGTAAATAGAGACTAGGAAAACAATACAAAGAATCAAGGCAACAAAGAATTGGCTCTTTAAGAAAATCAACATGATAGACAAACATTTGTCCATACTTACCAAATGGCAGAGTGTGAACATGTAAATTAACAAAATTAGAAATGAAAGGGGGACATAACAACGGACTCTGAGGAAATTGAGGGAATTATCATGTCATACTTTGAAAAAATGTACTCCACAAAACTCAAAAATTTCAAGGAAATGGACGACTTCCTGGATAGCTATCACTTAGCAAAGTTAAATCAAGAAGTGATAAGCAATTTAAATAGACCTATAACAGCTATGGAATTAGAAACAGTCATGAAAAGTCTCCCAACCAAAAAAAAAAGCCCAGGTTCAGATGGCCTCAGTGCAGAATTCTACCAGAAATTCAAAGAACAGCTTATACCAATTCTTCTCAAAGTATTCCACACAATAGAAGCAAAAGGGTCTTTGCCAAACACTTTCTATGAGGCTTCAATAACCTTGATCCCCACGCTACACAAAGATACAACTAAGAAAGAGAACTTCAGACCAATATCCCTCATGAACATTGATGCAAAAATACTCAATAAAATACTGGTAAATTGGATTCAAGAACACATGAAAACAATCATTCACCATGATCAAGTAGGTTTCATCCCAAGAATTCAGGGATGGTTCAACATACAAAATCCATCAATGTAATCCACCATATAATCAAGCTGAAAAACAAAAATCACATGATTATCTCACTCAATGCAGAAAAAGCCTTTGATAATACCCATACCCTTTCAAGATAAATGTCTTGGAGATATCTGGGATAACAGGAACATACCTAAACATAATAAAAGCGGCATACAGCAAACCAACAGCCAACAACAAAATAAATGGACAGAAACTCACCGCAATTCCTTTAAAATCAGGAACAAGGCAAGGGTATCCACTGTCTCCAAACCTTTTCAATATTGTACTTGAAGTTCTAGCTGAGCCATATGCCAAAAAAGAGGTCAAGGGGCTACAAATTGGAAAGGAAGAGGTCAAAATTTCACTATTTGCAGATGTTATGATAGTTTACATAAATGACACAAAGAACTCTACCAGGAAACACTTACAGCTGATTAACACCTTCAGCAAAGTGGCAGACTACAAGACCAACTGTAGAAAATCAGTAGCCCTACTATATAGAGATGATAAAAGGACTGAGAAACAAATTAGAGAAACATCATTCTTTACAATTGCCACAAACAACATAAAATACCTTGGGGTAATGCTAACAAAATGAGTGAAAGACCTGTATCACAAGAACTTTGCGTCTTTAAAGAAAGAAATTAAATAAGTCCTCAGGAAATGCAAAGATCTCCCATGCTCTTGGATAGGTAGGGTCAATGTAGTAAAAATGGCAATCCTGCCAAAAGCAATCTACAGATTCAATCTAATCCCCATTAAAATACCAGCACAATTCCTCACAGACCTTGAGAGAACAATAATCAATTTTGTATGGAAAAACAAAAGACCCAGGATAGCCAAAACAACCATACTTAACAAAGCAACATCTGGAGGCATCACCATCCCTGACCTCAAGCTCTATTATAGAGCTGTAGTCCTGAAAACAGTTTGGTATTGGCACAAAAATATACAGGTAGACCAGTGGAATCGATTTGAACACCCTGATATTAAACCACACATATGTGAACATCTGATCTTTACAAAGAAGATAAAAATATAAAGAAGGCATCTTTAACAAATGGTACTGGCATAACTGGATGCTTGCATGTAGAAAACTGTGGATAGATCCAAATCTATCACCAGTCACAACACTTAAGTCCAAATGGATCAAAGACCTCAACATAAATCCAACCACACTGAACCTCTTAGAAGAGATAGTGGGTGGTACCCTTGAATGAATTGGTGCAGGAGACAGCTTCCTGAACATAACACCAGTATCACAGACAGTGAGATCAACAATTAATAAATGTGACCTCCTGAAACTGAGAAGCTTCTGTAAGGCAAAGGATACAGTTAGCATGACAAAAAGCCAGCCCACAGAATGGGAATAGATATTGACTAACCCCACATCTGACAGAAGCCTGAACTCCAAAATTTATACCAAAGTATCCTTAAAAAATTGGGCTGCAGAACTAAATAGAGAATTCTCAATAGAGGAGTATAAAATAGCTGATAGGCACTTGAGAAAGTGCTCAATATCCTTAGTCATCTGGGAAATACAAGTCAACACAAGTCTGAGATACCATCGTACTCCAGTCAGAATGGCTAAAATCAAAAACACCAAGGACAATTTATGCTGGAGAGGTTGTGGTGAAAGGGGAACACTCCTCCACTGCTGGTGGGAGTGCAAACTTGTACAGCCAATTTGGAAAGCATTATGGAGATTCCTCAGAAAAATGGAGATAAACCTACCACAAAACCCAGGAACTCCACTGTTAGGCATATATGGAAAAGATGCCCATTCATACAACAAGGATGTGTGTTCCACTATGTTCATAGCAGCATTATTTGTAATACCCAGAACTTGGAAGCAACCCAGTTGCCCCTCACCAAAGAGTTGATAGAGAAAATGTGGTTCATTTACACAATGGAGTACTATCATGCAGAAAAAAAAAACCACAATGGATTCCTGAAATTTGCAGGCAAATGGATGGCACTAGAAGAAACCATCCTGAGTAAGGCAACCCAGTCACAAAGGAGAAACATGGCATGTACTCTCTCATATATGGATTATAAACATAGATCTTGGGAGTGCCAGCCTACAATCCCATGGCCAGAGAGTCTGGGAAACAGAACCTTCATTCAGTGGCTGATGGCAGACTCCCATGGCTAAGCACTGAACTGAACTCAAGAAAGCCAGTAACAAAGAGGGAGGACTGATGTCTAAAGGGGTTATGACTGGGCTGGTTTAACTGACAGAAAAAGCTGACCTGACAAGGGTTAGCTCTTGAATCCCAGACTGATGCCTGGGAATCCAGCATGGGGCTGATAAAGACCCCCTGAATGTGGGTGTCAGTGAGGAGGCCTAGGCAATCTATTGAGCCTTGGGCAGTAGATCAGTATTTATCCCTTGTATACAAATGGACTTTGGCTCCCATCCAACATTGAGAGATGCACTCTCACTCTGCACTCTTGGGGGAGGGTCTAGGCCCTGCCCTGGATGAAATGACAGACTATGGAAACCACCATGGAGGGCCTCACCTCCCTGGGAAAATGAAGGGATATTGGGGAGGTTCATGGGAGTGCACGGGAGGAGAGAAGGGAAAGGAAGAGGGACCTGGAATTGACATGTGAAGCAACCTTGTTTCTAATTTAAATTTAAATTTAAAAATAAAATATAAAAAAATCCACGATGCTTCTGGTTTACTGACTGGCCTCATATCAAAGATACAAAGACCTTCAGTGGCCCAATCTAACGTTATCATGAACACATGAGAGAGAGAGAGAGAGAGAGAGAGAGAGAGAGAGAGAAAGAGCTGTTTCATTATATCATTAAATATATATATATATATATATATATATATATATATATATATATAATATACAATCAAGGAGTACTATATTTTGGGGGGCACATGTTTATGCGGGATCAAAGGTATTTCCCTCCTATTTCTTTCAATTACACTGAAATATCATTGCCCTTAAAGGATATTGTGCTTAAAAGGTGTTGTCTTGACTTTAACTTCTAAGTAGCTGAAGAGAATTAGGATAACTTCATACACATAATACTTAATACCTACCTAATTCCAAGAAGAGTACATTCCAAATATAAAGAAAATGAGAGCAAATTCTAAAGCTCTTATTGAAAAATGTCTATATTTAATAAAAATGAAATGTTCTCAAATTCTGTATTTCAAATTAAGTAATATAATTCAAACTTATGTAAAAATTCTCCCAAAGCAGTTTTGTAAACAAGTTTCTTACTATTTATAGAAATACATTTTATTATCTAATTTTCAAACAAAATCTGTTTCTTGTTTCTTCACACCTTTCTAGTATAGATGTCTTCCCATCTCCACTAGGTTCTGTCCACATTCTTGTCACATTTGAGCCTTGAACATCCTTTCCTTTCATGATAATTTTAGAGCCTCTAGTCGTTATCCTACAATTGAGGGATAAACAAGAATCCTTAGGTTACCATATTTAATGTATTTTATAAATGGTAAGAGTATCTTGCTTTCGAATATACAGTCATAAGTCTTAAGTATACTTATTTTCATTTTTTATTTGAAAACTAAATCATAAAATTGTAAGTGTTACAGGAATACTGTTTTCTTGGAACATGGTCTTTAGTCAAGTCTCGCCTATGTAACTAGTCAGGGATGACACTCAACTTGTGATTTCCCTGCCTTATAGACTAATGCTAGATCACAGGCAAGTGTCAGAAAGCCCAGTTTATACAGACATTTTAAACACGATGCAATGTGCATGTTAGAGTTTTTATTTTTAGTATTCAATTCTTCCCCCCCATAAAAGCTGTAAGAAAATGTTCCATAATAATAAAAATGGTTGCTTCGAATTTTAATGAAGTTGGGTTAAAAAAATTCTATCTTATGCCATATAAAGAAAAAGTTTGATCATTTTTAAAAGTACTTATAAACCAAAATTAATTCAGAACAACTCATTGCTGCATATGTAGTTCGATCAGTTACTTAATGAATTTTTAAAGCTAAATATTTGTCAATAAATGAATTTTTTCATTTGTTCTAATTCTGTTCTGAGTTTAAGGGAACACAGTGCAGATTTTGGAGCTTGGGAAGTATTTTAGAAACTGGGATCTGATAATTGAAAAGGAAAAATGTAAATAAAATGAGAAATTTATTATCATCTCATAAATGAGGGGTAATCAAAAACTCATTTATGTATACATAGATATTTATACTTGTATGTGTAAATTTGGGTCATAATATAAGTTTATATCATATCATGCAATTTTTTGTCATATATGTGACAAACATAACAACTTCACTAGCACTGCCCATTTCCAACTTATAGTTGAAAATTAGATATTGGGAGATTGGCAGTTATGCTTTGAAAACTATGTAAAGATATTGGGGTCATATTCACCTCTGCCAGTAATAACAATAAAACTAAAGAAGCCCTTCTGAATATTTTATTCTCCAATGATACTGAAGTTTGAGTGGTTTCAAATATAATACTAACTACAACAAACAAAATTCTGTGCCTTTCCCTCTAGCCTGTCTGAGATCTGGGGTAGCAAATATGATATTTGATAGTATGATATCTTGAAACGAATTACCTGGACATCAGATATTCAAAGGTTATATTAATATACTTAAAATTGGCTGATCCTGGGGGAAGAAAGTAGTGCTTTCAAAGTTCTCAGTTAAAAAATATAAGTCACAAGGAAGTAATCAAATTTGCAAGCTGCTCTGTTGTCTAATGCACAATGTGTAGCTAACTCCAAATTTGTTTTGCCCCTAAAACTGTGGTGTTTAGATAGATGGCTCAGATACTCAAAATACATAGAGTTCTCACACGTGACCTAGGTTTGATTCTCAGCACCCACACTGGCAGCTACAACAACATGTAACTTTAGCTCAAACCTATCCAAGACCTTCTTCTTAACTCTATTAGTACCTACACTCACATATGCTCACAACATGACATCAGCACATTCATAAATACTTAAAAAACAAAAGAAAGAAATAAAAAAGGGAAAATGAGAATTGTCTTGCGGGATTAGTATTGCTGATATCTGGATTTTTTCTGCAAATATGGCTTAAAACATAATTAAATATTTTCTATGTTCTAATAAAGATAGAAGTCCTGGAAATGATTAATCTTTTCAAGGCAGGCACTGGCAATGGGGCCAGCCATGACTCTATAGAAGAATGAAGATTTGAAGAATAGCAGCAATTTCATAGGTGGTATCTAAGAACACCACAGGGGGTTGATGAATGTTAATCATCAAAGGGATAAAAGGAATATATTGGGAAGAAACTGTAGAGAAAATGCTACATTTAGAGAAAGAGTAGATATAGTGACCGAAGGGAATCTTAAAATCTGAAAATCTAAAATCAACATGTATCATTGTTGTCAATTTTTCATAAATAATATTAAATATCTTATCAACATGTAGTTGAGAGATAAGGAGAGAGTCAGAGATCTTCTGTCCTAGACTACACACTAATTCAAGGTTTTAAAACCCCATGTATTAGTGAGAACTAATGAGCTGGTGACTTATAATAGCACACATATTAAAATGCACCTAATATTGAAATTAGCTATATTATCTCATCATTAGACATTGTTACTAACTAATGTTTTGGAAAATGAGAGTATCTGTGTATAAGGCTTTCCACAGAACCTTCCATTTCTAGAGTGTTAGCTCTTTTATTTTTCCCTGTAGCTTACATAATTATGATATGACATGTATTCTATTTCTTTATCCAAGTTTAGATTCTTTGATAATAAGTTGGGTCATCTATTCTTCCTACAAGCATTAATGAATGTATCTGTTTAAGGAAACAAGCACTGTTTGGTTTGTTTCATGTTAACTTACACACCATGGTTCCTAGGCTATAACAGTTAGACACAAAGATGTTAAGGCACAATGCCATAAAAATTTGTTTTATGTTCCTAAACAGCTTTGGGAGATTATTCATCTTCAGGGGATGGCTCTATTCCAAGTGATCTCTCAGTGACCCAGCCTTCTTCATTTTATGAATTCATCATTTCTCTAGGCTTTATTATTGAATGTTTTCAAGTGGAAAAGTGTTAGTGATGGGAGGGGAAGGCCCTGACTGCCACTCCTGAATCCTAAACTCTTTACTAGGGAAAAGCCAACATTGTTATTTCTTCCTTTTTCTTTATAAAGCCTAAGTCACATGAACACCCCTACACAAAACACCTGAGATTCAGAACACTCTGGTGAATGGCCACATCGCAGCTACTGTTCTCTAAAATAGAAAGTAAAATAATGAAATACAGTGATGTGAAGAGGGCCATTCTTTTGGACCTCAATATCTTTGTGCAATCTTACTCCCCTATTCAGATAAATAACCCCAGATCCTTCACATTCACTTAATTAATTTTGAAGCAAAGCTACCTAGATTGGCAGACATGAGAAACAGTAAAAAGGAGCCCAAGCTTTGTATTGTGTTCAAGGTGGTCAAGAGACTTCCACCTGGCAGCTCTTTGGGTTGAAACTAAGGGTAAGTCAGGTATTTCTCCTATCTTCTCCTCCTGTCCTTCCGCATTTGCTTCTTCCTCTTCTGTTTATCTTTACTCCTCATTTTTATTCTTCTTGTTACAAATCAATTTCCATCCATTGTTCCCAAAACTTAATTTTATTGATTTATCCTCCTTGGAATATGCTAAAGTTTGCTAATCACTAGTAACAGGCACAAAATCGGACAGTGTTTTCTTCCCTGTGGTGAGCATCTTAGCGCTGATGTTTTCAGGATAACAGGAGGTTACTAAATCCAGGAATAACTGAATTACAAGTAGACTAGTATAACTGTCCTGCACTCAGTGTTGCGTTTGGGATTCAGGTTAAAGCTTAGGGACAATAGTTTCATAAGCTGTCAGGAAATTAGTAGAGTGGGGTAAAAGGAGTGAATATAATTCTAATCGACAGTGTCTTAATTAGGGTTTCTACTGCTGTAAAAGGACACCATCACCACTCACATTAAAAAAGGTAAAACCTCCCATTAGTATCACTTCAGTTGGGGGGACTTATTCTTTCAAACCACTACAAGCAACAAGTCAACTTTGACCCTGTTAGCCCTGGAAATTTAATTTTAAGACACTAAACATATTTATATGCTGAACTGAATTGAATAATATTTGCACATTAAAATATTAGGAGTGAATATATACAGTATGAAATGAAATATGACATGCTTCTCATTCAACACTAGCTAAATACTAGAAAGCTATAGGCTCTGATAAAGGGGCACTGTTTTTAGAAAAAATGACAATCAAGTCTTTGCAAAATACTTCCAAGGAGCATTTATTCTAACTTACACATCATAGGTAAAAATATAGGTAAGAAACCAGGAAACTAATTAAAAAAGAATTACCCAATTGCATGACAACAAAAATAATTTTTAAATTAAGAAAAAAGTGAAACAGGTTGATTTAGTTAGGACTTTCTTGGGTAAAAATATACTTTCTTTGAATTTGTCATTCAAGGAGCCATCCAGAAGCCAAATAATTTTAGCTTTCATTGAATATATAGGGCTCTTCCTCTTTAAACATCCTGGTCATATGGCCTATTCTCATCTTTCCTAACAGTCATTCAAACTATACTTTGCATTGGCAACAGGTTAAGTTTACAACTTATTTGACCCTTGTTCCTTTACAGTCAACCCTACCTGTCTCGTCTGAATAATGCATGAGCTACTCTATTGAACCTAGAAATAACTCTTCATGGCCAGCCACTTATTAAATGAAAGTACAAGCTATTTGCCACCACACATATTAGACCAACTGGCAAAGTGTTTACAAAGGTCATCTCATGTAAGCAGGATAAAAAAGAAAGTATACACTGAGTTCTCATTACACCTTTCATTCTGACATGTACACAGTAAGGAAGACATTATGTCCTGAGGCATAGGTGACAGACTTATTAAACCTCTGAGACCTCTCTGGTCATGATATTTATATCAAACTTTAGGCATTAAACTTGTGAACATGAGTTGTTTCATGAACATTAAGAATAAAGTATATTAGGGAGTCAGGGTTAGAATGTAATGACTGAACATCTAGTATTCCACAATTCATAGGCTGATGTCACAATGCTAGTGTGACTGTGTCAGGTGTACGGTGGCATTGGAAACATGACTTCCTATGAAACAAAAGGGAATGGTTGCTTGCCACACACCATGTCTTCCTGCACCTTGTTCTTGTTAGTTTTAGCCTTTGAAATTGTGAAAAAGAAATCACTGTTGGTTCATAAGATATGTAGTCTACATAATTTTATTAGAGTGGCCTGGATGTCAAGACTAGCATTCTTCATTTAAAATACACAGACAAACAAACAGACAGACAGACAGACAGAAAGACAGGCAGACACACACACACACACACACACACACACACACACACACACACAGCATGGGTTATTTCAATCAATGGGTAAGAGGATTTGCTGTGCAGACCTGATACATGAGTTTGAATTCCCAGAATCCACAAAATGTGGAAGTCAGACCATGGGGACCTGGATGAAGAGCAAAGGCAGATACTTCCCAGGAACTAGCTATGCCAATGATCCTAACTGAAATGAAGAAGTCTGTGTTCAGTGAGAGGCTGTTGTAAAATAATAAAGGGAGTTACTTCATGTCCTTTTAGGACTTCTTTATATCCACATACTCCCAACCCACATGCACTCACAGACACCCATGAAGAAACAAAATTTTCATTAACATAAAATAAATATCTCATATGCACGGGGAAGCAGAGGAGTTTTGTGCCAAGTTTTACTATAGATTTGACCAAAATGTTAATTTGATAGAGGAACTGCCAGAAATTTAAACACTTTCAGCATAACTAAAATTATTGTCTGACTAATTTTAGAGCAAGTCAATAGAATTTTAGGTTTTAATTAGTATACCAATTGATATTTGGTTGTGGACCAATTTTATTAATTAAATTCAAGTAGATAATAAAAATTTAATGTAACTCTAACTTTGAATAGGATGCTATTCCACTACTATTGTTAAATCAATTGTAACATTTTTCTACTTTACTAATTGTCTTCATTAAGTAAGTTTTCCTGTACCCTACAGGTTATGAAAATTAACACAAATGTCATAGTTGCCTGAGGGGCACAATGAACAGTTGGAGAGCAGAGGACACTTGGCCTTTCACTTTTATGAAATTGCCTTTCTTCTAGAGTTAAATCTCTCACATCAGGTACTGAGAACGACTGCTAAGTTATTAAACATAGAAGACCTTACAGAAGAAGGAAATTTAAGCTTTAGCTGTGCAAATATTTAAAACCCAGTTTATCTCCTAGGAATTCAATAAGCACACTTTCTATGAATTTTACTATAAATTAGCTTTATGCTAATTAATTTTCCATCAAAGTCCATATAACAATAGTATCAGAGAATTGCTTACAGTTTTTTTAATGTATTATGAAATTTTGGCCTTTAACCTACATACATTCTTATTATAATACGGGTCTGTTCACAATTTTATCATAGATAGTTTTAAAATAATTCAAAGATGTCCAATATTTAGCATTCATTGTGCTACTATTTAAATATATGTGTTTTAAGATACACAAATAAAAAATACCCTATTAAGAACACATTCAAACTGACCTGAGTCATACAATAGAGCTTTCAATAAAACTGAATGAATTTAGTGGATGCAGGAAGATCATGCAATTCATGGAGAAAACCAAACCACCCAACCAAAAAAAGAAAAAAGCAATTAAAAAAAACAGTAAAAAACCTAAACTCTAGTTAGAAGTAAACCCCCAATTTGGTTGTTCTACAACAGAACTGATGCTCATGAAAAAGAATAATTGAAATTGAAACAGCGTATGAAGACCATTGATCCAGATGCAGATATTTATAAATTCACAAAGGATACTGGCACAGGTCATAAGGATTAGAGCACAGCTTGAGAAGGAGGTTGATTCTCAACTAAACATTTACATGTATTCATTCATCCATTCATTTAATCATTCAATCATTCTTTCATTCATGCAATATTCAGTGAGTGGTCAAGGTGACTCACTCACAATTCTAGGTTTTAAGAATTTATTGGTAATATATTGATTCCCATTTCCTGAGGAACCTCCATACTGCTTTCCAAAGTGGCTGTACGAGTTGGCACTCCCAACAGCAGTGGAGGAGTGTTCCCCACTCTCCACATCCTCTCCAGCATAAATTGTCTTCGGTGTTTTTTATTTTAGCCATTCTGACAGGAGTAAGATGGTATCTCAGAGTTGTTTTGATTTGCATTTCCCTGATGGCTAAGGATGTTGAGCACTTTCTTAAGTGTCTCTTGGCCATTTTAGCCTCCTCTATTGAGAATTCTCTGTTTACTTATATACCCCACCTTTTGATTGGATCCTTTGGTGTCTTGGAGTCTTGCTTCTTGAGTTCTTTGTAAAATTTGGAGATTAGCCCTCTGTCAGATGTGGGGTCAGTGAATATCTTTTCCCATTCTGTGGACTGCCTTTCTGTCTTGTTGACTGTGTCTTTTGCCTTACAGAAGCTTTTTAGTTTCAGGAGGTCCCATTTGTTAATTGTCGATCTCAGTGTCTGTGCCACTGGTGTTATGTTCAGGAAGTGTTCTCCTGTACAAATTCGTTGAAGAGAATCTCCCACTTTCTCTTCTAAAAGTTTCAGTGTGGCTGGATTTATGTTGAGATCTTTGATCCATTTGGACTTAAGTTTTGTACAAGGCGATAAACATGGATCTATCTGCAGTCTTCTGCATACCAGTACCCAGTTATGCCAGCACCATTTGTTGAAGATGCTTTCTTTTTTCCATTGTATAGTTTTAGCTACTTTGTCAAAAATCTAGTGTTCATAGGTGTGTGGGTTAAAATCGGGGTTTTCAATTCGGTTCCATTGGTCTACCTGCCTATTTTTGTGCCAATACCAAGCTGTTTTCAGGACTATAGCTCTATAATAGAGCTTGAAATCAGGTATGGTGATGCCTCCTGAAGTTCCTTTATTGTATAGGGTTGTTTTGGATATCCTGGGTCTTTTGTTTTTCCATATAAAGTTGATTAATGTTCTTTCCAGGTCTGTGAAGAATTGTGCCAGAATTTTGATAGGGATTGCATTGAATCTGCAGACTGCTTCTGGCAAGATGGACATTTTTATTATGTTGATCCTACCAATCCAAGAGCATTGGAGATCTTTCCATTTTCTGGTATCTTCTTTGATTTCTTTCTTTAAAGACACAAAGTTCTTGATATACAGGTCTTTAATTTCCTTTGGTTAACATTATCCCCAGATATTTGATGCTGTTTATGGCTATTGTAAAGGGTGAGGTTTCTCTGATTTTTTTGGGGGGTTTACCTTGTATCCTGTCACTTTGCTGAAGGTGTTTATCAGCTCTAGGTGTTCCCTTGCAGAGTTTTTTGGGTCACTTATATAAACTACCATATCATCTGCAAATAGTGAAAGCTTGACTTCTTCTTTTCCTATTTGTATCCCCTTTATCTCTTTTTGTTGTCTTATTGCTGTAGCTAGGGAATCAATCTACCAAAAGACCCAGTAATTCCACTCTTAGGCATATACCCAAAGGAGGCAAATTCATACAACAAGGGTATCTGGTCCGCTATGTTCATAGCAGCATTATTTGTAATAGCCAGAACCTGGAAGCAACACAATGGAGTATTACACAGCAGAAAAAAAATGGAATATTGAAATTTGCAGGTAAATGGATAGCACTGGAAGAAACCATCCTGAGTGAGGTAAACCAGTCACAAAAAGACAAACATGGTATGTACTCACTCATATATAGATTTTAAACATGGATCAGGAGAGTGCCAGTCCACTGACAGAGAGTCTGGGAAACAGGAAAGAACCTTTTAGGTACCCAAGAGAAGAGAAATGGGACAAGATCCTCTGAACAGATGGGGAACACGGCAAGGGGTGGAGGGGAGGGGGACCTGGGAAATAGAGAGGGGGAGAAGTGGAATAGAGAGTAGGACGTGGAGGAACAGGAAGGTCGACTGGGGGGTTAGAATAGGGGGAAGAGGGAATCATAGATTAGAGGACAGATCAGGCACCATTGTGACCTCTAGTGATCTAAACGGATGACACCAATTGGCAAGCTAAGCAATAGTGTAGAGACCACCTCGAATGCCCATTCCTGATAGTGAACTTGATGTGTATAACAATCCTGGAGCCTTTATCCAGTGACTGATAGAAGCAGAGGCAAACACCCACAGTTAAATACTGAACAAGGAACCCAGCGACAGAGAGAGAGGAGCAAAGAGCAAAACGGCAAAGAATGGGCTGGCGAAACCAGCAGAGACAGCTCATCCAAACAGGGGAGAGCTCTTGGACACCAGACCGACAGCTGGGAGGCCAGCATGGGACCGATCCAGACCCCCTGAATGTGAGAGTCAATGAGGAGATCTGGGCTACCTATGGGGTCCTAAGCAGTGGATCAGTGTTTATCCCTCGAACACTAACAGACATTGTGTGTCCATAACACAAAGAAGGTTGCTCTCTCTGCCTGGATTCTTAGGGGAGTGCCTGGACCTTACCCTGAGTGAAATAATAGACTCTAGATATCCCCTATGAAGAAGGAATTGGCAATAGGGTGGGAGGATGGGGGGGATGGTGGGGGGCGCGGGAGGAGGGGAGGGAGAGGGAACTGGGATTGACATGTAAAACAAGCTATTTAAAATTAAAAAAAATATTGGTAATAGAATTAGAGGGGAATACTTGTGTGAGTTGAAGGCCAACCTGGTCTACAGAGTGAGTTCCAGTACAACCAAAGATTCACAGAGAGACCCTGTCTCAAGAAACCAAAAATAAATAAATAAACATAAGTAAATAAAAATAAATAAACAAACAAACAAATAATAAATGGTACACATGGCAAGAGAAGACAAAGCATGAAAAGAAAGAAGGTAGTGAGAAAGAAAGTAAATTCTCTGCCCCTGTCTATTTCTGACTCTGTCTACATCTCTCTGCCTGAGTGTCTGCTGTGTAAGAATCTTAAGAGAATAGTCAGAAGGGATTCCCATAACTGAGTGATATCATACAAAGGAAGGGAAGAATGTCACCAGTATCCTAAAGGAAGAAAATATGCCAGTGAGGTAAAAACAAATGCATTTTTTGAGGAACTAATAAGTAGCCAATATATCTAAAACAGAGTAAGCAAGAAGAGGACTATGCAAAATGAGGCAACAAAGGGAGGGAGGCAGAGAGGGTGACAGGGTTTGAGGATGTCAAAGTTTGTATAAGACTCATTCTAGACCTGGCAACTTTTTCTATTGCCTAGATAAAAAGGACATTGTTTTCTGGTTTCAGTGGACTTACAAGGTGGAAAATAGAAGGTTTTCATCATAGACTGATGAGTTCAACATAATTGCCAGTACCAGAGTAGAAAAAAATTCAATTCCTCCAGAATGTGACAATATACATAAAAGGAAGTCATCCAATATATATTAAGAATGGGCTGAGTTTTGGGATTAAAACTGAAATAAATGCATTATTGTCAGATCTGAGGAAAGTGAGTACAGGAGGATGATTAGAAATTGTTTGATTGTTCATGGCTGCAGTGTATGGGAATTCTAACTTAAGGCCATTTCTTTTGTATGTATGACACAGTGAACCATGACTTCTTCATTCACCTTGTTTAAATTCCCAGTGGGCTTCAATAAACACTCATACAATATAATTTGCTTTTCTTGGCTCTAGGAAGAATGATTGGTTGGTGATAAATAAAAAAGATTGGTCTTGCTGAATTTGTAGCTGTATTTATCAGTAAGAAAATAATTCATAACATAAATAATTGCAGATGCAGAGTTGAATAATGTACATCTAGCAGAAACATGAATGAGATGTTGCTTGTGCTGATTTTATTTTTAAAGGCCAAATTCTGCTTGTGGTTATGATTAAACATCCTTTAAGACAGTTCCTCATTGAAGTTCAACTAAGCAATCCTGTTAGATGTTATTTAGGAAAAGACATAGTAATAAAGAATATAAGGTGAAATAGTCCAAATATTTCCAGAACCTGTAAAGTGTTGAAGTTTTCAATTGTATATGCACACAGATTATGGCCCTTGTTAAGGATATAGTGACATTTTCAGATATAGAATTTCATGCAATCTAGACATTTAAAAAACACCTGATTTTCTCAGAATAAAAGTGCTTGGTTGAAGAGTGCAAAGACTAGTCTTTCAAGCATGTGTTTTAAAGTAAATGAAAATGTATAATTAATAGGACCAGGAATACATACAAATATATATTCATGTGTAGTGGGTATATAATAGGGATATACATAATCACATGATTTTCAAAAAACTAAGCTGCCAGTTTTGCCCTGCTAAGATCTTAAAGTTACAATTTTCTTCAGTGTGGAACGTCTTCAAAAACACTTTTTTAGATCCTTTGGATAAAAGAAAAATATTTACACATCATTGTCACTGCAGTCATGTGTGAAACGTATCTAATTGGAAGAATAATGATTCCAGGGTCAAGTCCAGGATAATGGCAATTTCACAGTCCAACTCTGTAAAAGTGCCCCCTTTTCTCTAGGGCATCCTGTAAAAGACAATAATTATAATTTTATACATGCAGAAGAAATTACTTCAGATAGGAAACTCTGAAAAGAGGATTATAAAAATAATCTATGCTATGCTAATATGGTCACAAATTGCCCAGTTTTTGCTGAGGGGTAGGTAGTCTGTGCTGTTGATAGTCCCTCAGGGAAATGCTGAGATTCATTTCATTAGATGACCTCATTATTTACTGTAGATACATTTTAGACCAAATATATTTGATCTAAAAAATAGTGTGCATTTACACTATTGAGGACACATAATAAAAATTACACATGAATAATGTATTAATTACAGACATCTAATAATTTTCCACTATATGCTAGACTCTGAAAAATTTTGTATGGATTTATATCTCATCTTTTATTGCATATTGTCTTCAACATTACCTACACTTAATAATTATGAAGACCCCTTTGTTAGTGCATTACATCTTCCTTTAGAAGGTAATTAGATCAGAGATGTTTAAATTATGGACCTGAGATCACATCTTTTGAACATGGTGGAACAAAGATTTTACACCTCACTGTAGTAATATCTCTTGAGTCACACATGTCTGTTAAAGCTCTTTCTTATTTATATAAATGTAGTAAGTAATTTTGCAACCCATGACACTGAGTTTCCCTACCTGTAACAGTTGAAAATTCTACTGGCATCTCTTAGAGGGAATGCTCAGGGATTTAATTAAATAATATATGTGAAACACTTGTCCTGTTCTTTGTAGCTGGAAAGTACTCAAAAGATATATTTTTTTCTTCTCACGTTGATGTGTTTCAATTTCCACAGGTTCTCAGTGTTCTGAATATAACTGATAATCTCAACCAAGGTCATTAATAATTCCGGAAGGAAGAAACTGAGGTCAGATTCAATTTACTTTTGTCTTGATGTGTAAGAGACAGTAACACTCACCAAATATTTCAAATATTCTTCCTAGAGTGTCTGTTTCGTTTTTAAAAGTGATGAGCTGGAAAATTCTAGACAAAAGGCTGTGAGTGGAATTTAGTATAAGTCACTTTCAGAACCAAATGTGAAGGAATGAGTCTCAGTTTTCCTTTTCATCTATGTTTCTGCTTCATTTTGTCATATGTGAAGGCACATCTTGGTATTAGCCTGATTCTGAAT
Organism: Mesocricetus auratus; assembly: GCF_017639785.1. NCBI lineage: Eukaryota > Metazoa > Chordata > Mammalia > Rodentia > Cricetidae > Mesocricetus > Mesocricetus auratus. Next base: position 3,330,576 of record NW_024429207.1, on the reverse strand, counting down.
CCATACTTGAAGGATATATGCTACAGTAAAGCACATTCATTGGGTTTTTCTCCTGTCACTGTCAATAAAATAACTGGGATAAATAATTAAAAGGAGTAAGAATCATTTTGGCTCATGGTTTTGAATGAGTCATGCAACCCTAGAGGGAAGTACTTGGCAAAGAAGAGTCATTCCTATCTTATCAGGCAGGGAGCAGAGATTATAGACAAGAAGGCAGAAGATTTTATGTACATATGTTATTATGTAAATATATTATTATGTACATATATTATTATATACATATATAAGAATATATGCACATGCACACACATATATAATGCTGTTTGTAGAAGAATTCATATGTATATGAAGGCAGGAGTTTTTAGGTACAAATATATGATATGCATAGTGTTGTAATTTAAGAAAAGTGTTAGTTGAGAGATAAGTTGCCATGGGACAGAGTTCAAGCACAGGGGTTTTTATTAGGGAAAGGGATCATAAAAAAGTGGAAGGGGAAAGGGAAGTAGGAAGACCAGCCTCCAGATACAGGAGCTACAGGAGAGAGGAGAAAGAAAACAGGAGAGGAAGAGAGAGGAGACAGAGAGGAGCAGAAAGACAGAGGGAGAGAAACAGGGAGAGAGAGAGAGAGGATGGAAGGTGCATAGGGTCCTTTAAAAATGGAACATAATGAATATGCCCATGTGGTGTTCTTAGTGGCTGCAGCTGAATTTGTATTCTGTGAGAATACCAAGAACAGGCCTTTGTAGACAGAGGGCTGAAAACTTACGTCGGACACACACACACACACACACACACACACACACACACACACACACTAGATTACACAGGAAATGCTACTTGTACTATACATACACATATGTATATTCCCATGAACATATACACATATATGCATACACACTCACACACACACACACACACACACACACACACACACACACACACACACACACACACACACAGGACCATGCTATAGTTGGACCATACAGATCTACAATTTGTGTTGGAAAATTTCACTTGTAGTACATTCTTTTTTTTTTCAAGACGGAGTTTCTCTGTATTGCTTTGGAGACTGTCTTGGAATTTGATGTGTAGACTAGGCTGGCTTTCAGCTAACAGAGATCAGTCTGCCTCTGCCTCTGCCTCCCACTTCTCCTTTCCCCCAGATCCATTCTCACTCCTGATTCCTCTTCAGGAAAATGAAGACCTCTGAGATACAACAGCCAAAAAAGACAAGGACAATATATAATAAGACAAGATAAGAGCCCTCAGCTTAAGAAAGGACAGGGCAACTCAATAGGAGAAAAAAAGTCACAAGAGCAGGCAAAAGAGTCATAGATGCACTGTTACTAATGTTAGGCGTCCCAAAAAAGCATCAAAGTAACAGCCATGATAAATACGCAGTCCCAAACATGTCCTCTGCTCGCTGCTTCAGTCTCTGTGAGACCATATGAACTCTGATTAAGTGATTTGGTTGGTCATGTTCTCCTGGTGTTCTCCATCGCCTCTGTGATCATATTTTTATGGCACACAAGATGTTACATATAAATTTTTGACACTATTCACGAATAGCCATATTTAATATGTGCATGTATCAGATACTTAAACTGGAAGAGATTCAAACTGTGGAAAGATTTGTACCTAATTATGCATTTTTTCATGGTGATGAGTTATAAATAATATTTCTAATTTTCTTTGTCTTCTGAACTCTAAAATTCCCATATGTATCCAATTAAATTATCATACATAGTAAAAAAAGAGGAAATGTAGTTATCTGAGATGTGTTTACCCAACTCATTCCCAGAAACTAATACTTTTATATTAGTATTTAGATAATAAGTCTTAGAACTTATTTTGACTCCCAATGAATGAATATAGCAAAACCAAATGCTAACAGCAAATTCAGAGATTTTATTTTTATTATTCTTTTATATTTTTTATTTTTAAATTTAAATTTAAATTAGAAACAAGGTTCCTTCATATGTCAATTCCAGGTCCCTCTCTGTTTCCCTCCCCTACACCGGTGCCCTACCACCAACCCCCCCAAGGGAGAGTGAGACTTTCCATGGGGGTGTCCATAGTCTGTAATTTCATCCAGGGCAGGGTCTAGACTCTCCTGCAAGATTTCAGAGACACTTTGAAAGCAATGCTACAGGGGAAGTTCTTAGCACTAAGTGCCCACATGAAGAAACTGGAGAATAGTTGTACTAGAGAATTAACAGCACAGCTGAATGCTCTAGAACACAAAGAAGCAAACTCACCCAGGAGGAGTAGACACCAAGAAATAACCAAATTGAGGGATGAATTCAATAAAGTAGAAACTAGGAAAACAATACAAAGAATCAAAGCAAAGAAGAGTTGGTTTTTTAAGAAAATCAATATGATAGAGAAACATTTGTCCAAACTTACCAAATAGCAGAGTGTGAACATGCAAATTAACAAAATCAGATATGAAAAGGGGAACAAAACAACAGACTCTGAGGAAATTCAGAGAATCATTAGGTCATACTTTGAAAACCTGTACTCCACAAAATTCGAAAATTTAAAGGGAATGGACGATTTCCTGGATAGCTATCACTTGGCAAAATCAAATCAAGAACAGATAAGCAATTTAAATAGACCTACAACACCTATGGAAATAGAAATAGTCATCAACATTCTCCCAACCAAAAATGCCTAGGTACAGATGACCCCAGTGCATAATTCTACCAGAAATTCAAAGAACAGCGTATTCCCATTCTTCTCAAATTGTTCCACGCAATAAATGCAGAAGGGTCTTTGCCAAACTCTTTCTACAAGGCTTCTTTAACATTGATCCCCAAGCCACACAAAGATACAACCAAGAAAGAGAACTTCAGACCAATATCCCTTATGAACACTGATTCAAAAATACTCAATAAAATACTGGCAAGTAGTATCCAAGAGCACATCAAAACAGTCATTCACCACGATCTGGTAGGTCTCATCCCAGGGATGCAGGGATGGTTCAACATACGAAAATCGTAATCCACCACATAAACAAGCTGAAAAACAAAAATCACATGAACATCTCACTAGATACTGAAAAAGCCTTTGTCATAATCCAACACCCCTTCATGATAAAGGTCTTGGAGAGATCTGGGATAACAGGAACATACCTAAACATAATAAAAGCTGTATACAGCAAACCAACAGCCAATGTCAAAATTAATGGACAGAAACTCAACTCAATTCCGCTAAAATCATGAACAAGAAAAGGGTGTCCACTCTCTCCACACCTTTTCAATATCATACTTGAACTTCTAGCTGGAGCAATATGACAACAAAAGGTGATCAAGGGGCTACAAATTGGAAAGGAAATAGTCAAACGTTCACTATTTGCAGATGTTATGATAGTTTACATAAATAACCGACCCAAAGAACTCTACCAGGGAAGTCTTACAGCTGATTACCACCTTCATCAAAGTGGCAGGCTACAAGATCAACTCAAGAAAAATCAGTATCCCTACAATATACAGATGATAAAAAGGCTGAGAAAGAAATCAGAGAAACACCACCCTTTACAGTTGCCACAAACAACATAAGATACCACGGGGTACCGCTAACCAAGTGAAAGATCTGTATCGCAAGAACTTTGAGTCCTCAAAGAAAGAAACTAAAGAAGCCCTCAGAAAATGGAAAGATCTCCCATGCTCTTGAATAGGTAGGATCAATGTAGTAAAAATGGCAATCCTGCCAAAAGCAATCTACAGATTCAATGCATTCCACATTAAAATACCAGAACAATTCTTCATAGACCTTGAAAGAACAATAATCAATTTTGTATGGAAAAACAAAGGACCCAGGATAGCCAAAACAACACTGTTCAAGAAGGCAACGTCTAGAGGAATCACCATCCCTGACTTCAAGCTCTTTTATAAAGCTATAGACCTGAAAACAGCATGGTATTGGCACAAAAATATACACTAGACCAATGGAATCGATGGAAAACCCTGATATTAACCCACATATGTATGAACATCTGATCTTTGACAAGGAAGCTAAAAATATACAACGGAAAAAGAAGGCATCTTTAACAAATGGTGCTGGCATAACTGGATGCTGGCATGTAGAAGAATGTGGATCGATACATGTCTATCACCATGCACAAAACTTAAATCTAAATGGATCAAAGGCCTCAACATAAATCCAGCCACACTGAACCTCTTAGAGGAGAAAGTGGGTGGTAACCTTGAACGTATTGGTACAGGAGACAGTTCCTGAACATAACACCAGTAGCACAGACAGTGAGATCAACAATTAATAAATGGGACCTACTGAAACTGAGAAGCTTCTGTAAGGCAAAGGACAGAGTCAGGAAGACAAAAAGGCAGCCCACAGAATGGGAAAAATATTCACTAACCCCACATCTGACAGAGGGCTGATCTCCAAAATTTACAAAGTACTCAAGAAGCAAGTTTTCCTAACACCAAAGATCCAGTTAAAAAGTGAGCTACAGAAATAAATAGAGAATTTTCTTTTATTTTATTATTTTGAATTTAAATAAGTTGCTTCACTTGTCAATCCCAGTTCCCTCTCCCTCCCCTCCTCCTGCACCCTGCCAACATCCCCCCCAGCCTCCCACCCTATCACCACTTCCTTCCACATAGGGGATATCAGAGTCTGTCATTTAACTCAGGGCATGGTCCAGGCACTCCCTTAAGAGTCCAGGCTGAGAGAGCATCTCTCTTTGTGTTATGGACAAACGAAGTCTGTTTGTATGCCAGGGATAAACACTGATCCACTGCCCAGGGCCCCATAGGTTGCTGAGGCCTCCTCACTGACTCTTACACTCAGGGGGTCTGGATCAGTCCCAAGCTGGCCTCCCCGCTGTCGGTCTGGGGTCCAAGAGCTCTCCCCTGTTAAGATCAGATGTCTCTGCTGGTTTTGCCAGCCTATTCTTTGCCAATTTGCTCATCGCTCCCCTCTCTGTCACTGGGTTCCATGGGTTCAGTTCAGTGTTTAACTGTAGGTGTTTGCCCCTGCTTCCATCAGTCCCTGTATGAAGGCTCGAGGATGGTTATAAACATCAAGTTCATTATCAGGAATGGGCATTCAAGGTGGTCTCTCCACTATTGCTTATCTTGCCAATTGGTGTCATGCTTTTAGATCACTAGATGTCTGACTGGTTCCAGATCTGTCTTCTTACCTATGATTCCCTCTTCTTAAGAATTTTCAATAGAGGAGTCTAAAATGGCTGAGAGGCACTGGAGAAAGTGCTCAACATCCTCAGCCATCTGGGAAATGCAAATCAAAACAACTCTGAGATACCATCTCACTCCTGTCAGAATGGCTACAATCAAAAACACCAATGACAATTTATGCTGGAGAGCTTGTGGTGAAATGGGAACACTCCTCCACTGCTGGTGGGAGTGCCAACTTGTTCAGCCACTTTATAAATCAGTATGGAATTTCCTCAGGAAAATGGGAATAAACCTACCACAAGACCCAGCAACTCCACTCTTAGGCATATATCCAAAAAATGCCCGTTCATACAACAAGGATATCTGTTCCATTATGTCCAGAGCAGCATTATTTGTAATAACCAGTACTTGGAAGCAACCTAGATGCCCCTCAACCGAAGTGTGTATAGAGAAAATATGGTACATTTACACAATGGAGTACTATTTGGCAGAAATTCACAGAATTTAAATGATAATTATTTTAAAGATTCTTGTATTATGGCCCAAAACTCTGTTTAATGTGACTCCTTCTGGACTTAACTGGAATATTAACTTGTTGTTGCACTATCCTGGCCATTTCAAGATTCCTGGAAGAATGGAATCCTGATTGTGTCTTTCATCAACTTTACACAAGCAAGACTTACCTCGGAAGAGAAATCTGAATTGATGAAATGTTTTAATCAGATTGACTGCAGCCAAATCTTAAAGCATTCTCCTAATTATCAATTGATGGGAGCAGAGCTAGCTCACTGGGAACACACTACCATTGGGCTGGTGGTGGTGAGCGGTGTAAGAAAAGAGGTTGAACACGAGAGTAAGCACATTCATCCATTTTCTCTGCTTTATTTCCCATTTCTAGGTTCTTGCTCTGTCTGAGTTCCCTTCACGATGGCTTGTAAAACTGTAAACACTTTCCTTCCCACATATTTTTTCATCATGGTATATATCTCAGCAACAAGAGTCACACTCAGACAACTGTGTTTGTTCAGGTCATTTTCTCTTTTAAGATTAACTTAGATTCTCTCTGTGTGATTTAAGAAGAGAATAACTTCTGTCCTGGGAGCCCAATGGACTCTGAGAGAAGAAAAATCTCCCATTACCATTAAGGAAGATCCAGAACTGCCATATTGTTACAAAATCACCCATATTTTATTTGTAAAAATTATGACAAACTAGATAACACTCTCCTGGGAAACAATCTGAATTCACCCTTTCCATGGTAGGATATGAAAAAATGTATTCTAGGTCCCCTTCCAAAAAAATCTTTATCCGTTTATAATCTGTCATGTCTGGGTAATATGAGTTTTCTAAAACACAAGACATTTTAATAAAAAAGTATGTTAAAATAATAAATTTATAATTATATTAGCAAAATCTTCATTATTATTCTGAACTTCTGTTAATTAACATCTACCATTCTGTTTTTTTTCTTGCACATTAATTCTTATTTTTAACTTTGTATCATGTTACTTTTTTCTGGTTAAAATATTTAATAAATGTTAACTTATTGCTAAAGTGATATTAAAATATTGGACTTCCAACTAGTTATAGCTTGCTTATACATAACTCTTACAAAGTACATATATATTGCTCTATGTGGTGAGTAATATGAAACTCTAATTGCCTGAGTTTATACAATTAAGGTTATTACATTGAGTTCAGTGCTTCAATGAGGATTCCCAAAGAACTCTGGTTTCTGAAAATTGATGATATCACGTGATTCCAGTTCCTATCCATCAGACATAACCATCATTTTTTTTATCACAAGTTAAACATAACCATTTACATTTCTGTTTTGTTCAACACACACCTTCTCCTAATGAATAACTATTAAGCTAAATGATTCATAAATAATAGGTTTACATAAATAAGCATGCAGTCCTGGGACTTAGGGAGGTCCCAAAGATCAAGGACTTAACAGCATGGAACAAGGAATGCATGGCAGCAGGGTGACTAAATAATGACTGCCAAGGAACAGATTTACATGAAGTGAGGGCTCAGTTGTTACCCTCTTGCAACTTTGCACCAAACAAACCCAAATGATGTTTTTAATACAAGATTTCCATTTTATATTTTATTGCATAGTCATTCTGATTCATATAACTTCATACACACAGATGTCCAGAGCTAAAGCTTCAAAGTGTTGAGTCTTAGTTTTACAAATGGTAAGTTTGCTGTGACTTCATGCTGTAGGATGCATCCCAACCTGAGACCATCTGTCCTTCTGAATTCCAAAAAGGAATCAACTAAAACAAATGATAAGTGTTCATAATATAATACACAGACCTGTATCTCCTTTCATCTTTTTTCTCAAGTAAATTTCTTTATTTTGTTTACTACTGTAGTCTGTGTTCTATGACTTTCCTTCCTAATTAAATTCTTTACTTGCTCTAAAGCTTAAGCCCAGACCCAAGCACTGATGCCTTGATAATCTTCTGTGAGGGCTGACACAGAATTAACCCTTCTCAGGGTGTCCTGGGAGTCTTCCACTCACCTCTCCTTCATGCAGTGTAGTAGAACATATGCTTAAATCCTAGGTCTGCCTTTGTGTTATTATAAATAACTCAATTAATTTCTGGGGCCACTTACTTCTCGTTTGTAAAACTGTTAAAATTAGGACTTACTCATTACAATCATAGTAAAATACACCCATCAATATATAATATTTTATAATTATACTATACATTTATCACTTTCTTATAATTCATCATACTGAGGATTTAAATACTTCTAGATGATAATTTTTTAGACACATTCATGTGCTATATATCTTCCTGAGAACAATGAGCACAGACATTTAACATTTTGCATACCTTGTTGTCTGGGCACATAAAAATGGCTCTGCCTCATCTTGACTTAAGGTCAGAGAGTTTGAAGCTATTCTTACTCTTCCAAGGTTAAAGTCATAAGACCTAAAGGTCTAATGCATGGCTACTGTAGGACTTTAATCTTGGTCTTGGATGTCTTATCTAAAAAACAGGAAACTTGCTCTCAAGTGTGGTTACTCTTAACCCTCAAGGCCAGATAATGAGTCTCTCTCCTTAGTTACATTAGTTACCAATATTTGGAGAATTAAGGATGAAGATCTGTTCCTTCCTTGTATCTTGATAAAGAAGTCTTTTTACATCAGCTACTGGATGAAGGCTCTAGGATGGGATTTAAGGTGGTCATCATTGTCATTTTAGGGGAAGGTCATTTAAGGAAACATCTCCACAATTTCTTAGGTTCCTAGTTGAAGTCATCCTTGTGGATCTCTGTACAATTCCCTAGTGCCAGATTTTTCTTTAAACATGTAATGGCTTCCTCTATTGATGTGTCTCTTTACTTGCTCTCCTCTATTCATCCCCCAACTCAATCTTCTTGATCCCTCATGTTCTCCTTCCCCTCATCTTCTTCCATCCTCTTTCTCCTCCCTCTGTCCCCCTCTCTCCATTCTCCCCATTTATTCAGGGGCTCTTGTCCCTTTCAGCTTCACTGGGGGACAGTGTATGTCTCTTTTACAATCCTCCTTGTTTCCTAGCTTCTCTGGAAGTGTGGTTTGTAGGCTGGTAATCATTTGCTCTATGTCTAATATCTATATATGACTGAGTACATATATGTTTGTCTTTCTGTGACTGGATTACCACACTTAGGATGGTTTCTTCTAGTTCCATCATTTCCCTGTAAGTTTCAAGATACCATTGTTTTTTTATGCTGAGCAGTGTTTAATTTGTGTAAATGTACCACATTTTCTCCACCCATTGTTCAGTTGAGGGACATCTAGGTTGTTTCCAGGTACTGGCTATTACAAATATTGCTGCTGTGAACATAATTGAACAGATGTCCTTGTTGTATGAATGGGCATCTTTTGGGTATATGCTTAAGAGTGGAATTGCTGAATCTTGAGGTAGACTGATTCCCATTTTCTGAGGAATCTCCATACTGATTTCTAAAGTGGCTGTACAAGTTTGCACTCCCTTCAGCAATGGAGAACCGTTCCCCCCCTTTTTTTTTACTTCCTCTCCAGCATAAACTGTCATTGGTGTTTTTGATTTTAGCTATTGTGATAGGTGTAAGATGATACCTCAGGGTTGTTTTGATTTGCATTTCCCTGATGGTTAAGAATTTTGAACAATTTCTTAAGTGTCTTTCAGCCATTTTAGATTCTTCTAATGAGAATAATCTACTTAGTTCTGTACCCCAATTTTTAATTGAATTATTTCGTGTTTTGGTGACTAGCTTCTTGAATTCTTTGTATATTTTGGAAATCAGCCTTGTGCCTAATGTGGGTTTGGTGAAGATCTTTTCCCCTACTGCAGTAGCAGAGATTCACAACCAAGCACTGAACCAAACTCCTCAAATCTAGTTTCAGAGAAGGAGGAGTGATGGACAAAGTGTTTAAACAACACTGGGAAAACCCACAGAAACGACTGAGCTGAGCAATTGGGAGCTCATAGAACCCATTCTGACGGCTAATAATGTTCTGAACGCGGGTGTCAGCTTTGAGCACTGGGTGGTCTATGGGGCCTCTGTCAGTGGAACCAGGATGTATCCCTAATGCACAAATGAACTTCAGGAGCCCATTTCCCATGGAGGGATCCTCTCTTAGCCTAGATATACAGGGGAGGTCCTAGGCTCTGCCACAAATGACTTGACAGATATTGATGATCCCTCATAGAAGGCTTCACACTCTCTGGATAGTAGATGGGGGACAGTACGGAGGTGTCAAGTGGTGGCATGGGATAGGAGGAAGAGTGAACTTGGATTAATATGTAAAATAAGATTTTTTATAATTTAAATAAAATTTATTTTAAGGAAGAATTCTTTTGCCATCTTCCCCTTTTAAGTTAGGAAATTTAAGAATGCTGAGAATAATAGAGGGATACTCTCTTAGCCTGGACATATGCAGAAGGGCCTAGTGTCTGCCCAGGATGAAATGACAGAGTTTAGAGATCTCCCAAAGGAGGGTCTCACCCTCCCTGGGGAATGATGTGGGGATTGGGTGGGGGGGGCTGAGAGACAGGTGGAGGGGCAAGGGAGGAAGGATGAGAGAGGGAGCTGGAACTGACATGTGAAACACTCACGTTTCCAATTTAAATAAAAACATATATTGAGAAAAAAAGAATGTTGAGAATAAATTCAGCATGTCCAGTATTCACTGGATGGTCCTCCAGACTCTATTTTGTGTCTCTGTGTTTTTCCTAGTGTCTTTATCTGCTATTTCTCAATCTACACTCCCCCTCTCAGGTATGAACCAGGCAAGTAGGCTTGGATCCGAATGTAGCCGCACAAACATGGGTTACTATAGAAAAATGATTCATGAATGTATATTCAGAAATACCTAGAAAATTCAAACTTACTTTTTTTGAAGAAAAAGACACAATTCTTCCAAAAAGTGCCAGAATTATTCTTGACTATTTTGAATTAAATTAATGTCACAATCTTACTTTCATACTACATCACTATTGCCAGATCAATTTGGTTGGAGGTAGCAATGTGAATGTTGTCTCTATTAGCAAGGAAGGTAGCAAAATTCTCTATTTCAGTGTTATAAACATTCAAAGGATATATTATGAAGCTTTTGTTTTTCTCTGGTATCTGGAGATTTCTGTCCACACAATGTTGACAGGAATTTGTAATTATTAATTTCATTTTGAGGAAGTGATTCTTCTGTATTTCCAGGGCATGCATAATGAGACCCCCCTCTGTCTGTCTGTCTGTCTGCTCCCTGTGTGTGTGTGTGTGTGTGTGTGTGTGCGTGTGTGTGTGAGTGTGTTTGTCTCCATAGTGCTAGTTTGGAAAAGAACACAAGTTATTTTAGGAGCCTCTACAACGGTGATCTCATCTGTTGGCAAGAAAACATATGGCCAAATTATCTAGATAACGGAGCACTGAAATAATCCTCCCTCTTTTATTATTCTGAACTGAAGCAACATTATTTTGGCACAGAGCACGTGTAATGTTTGTGTCTAAACATAAGATTAAAACATGTCAAGTCTTTTGAAAAATCACTGACCATCTACAAAATAGATTGAAATACTAGATTCAATATGGACTTCTTAAATCTAGTCTTTGTCAGAACCGTGATTAGAAATTAAGATATTTTTGCAAGAGAAAAACATTGGTCCCATGATTATAGGTATTGGTGTTAATGGAGATTCTTACATCATCAAGATATCTATAGCCATTCCCTTCATCCATGCACATAAATTGAATGTCCTGGACTACAATATACCAAACACATAGTCACAGTGAAAACAGCTTTGGAAGTTTTATTTGTTGCATTTTCTAGCCATTATGAGTGAATCCTCTATTTCCAAAAGATGGTGATTAACTCAGAGACACACAACTGGTCAAGGTGCAGAGAAAAAGGGATTGTGGAATGCCCAGTCTCAAATGTAGCATCTGTATTAACACATGCTTCCCAAGGCTCAAAAACCATTGCAGATGAGGCAAACAAAAGACTATAAGAACCAAATGCTGTGAATGACTCTAAAGTAAAGTGCCTTCCAGAAATAACAGGGTAGATCTTCATAGGAATTAATAGCAGTTGTGACAGCATGCACAAGACCCATGGGCAAGCACAAGCTACACCACATCCCAACAGTGAGGTGAGTGTTGGACACGAAGTTGTAGCTTTAGCCAAGGAGCTATTGGCAATTGATAGTTCTTTAGAGAGGGACTGTCAGAAATCTATATGGTTTGTTAACCTTTTCCATAAAACGGCCACAGAACCATGAATATATATGATACATATAAGTAGTACATGATAGGAGAAAAGAAGGGTAGGGGCATGATGCTGGATAAGAATGAAAAATGAAATCTGTCTGGAAGGAGTGGGAGAAGAAGATTGGGATGTGATCAAAGTGCTTTGCGTAACACTTTCAAGGATTTAATTTTTAAAACTTTTACTTCGTGATACAAAAAGATTTGTTACAACTTCACTATGACATTGAATAAATATGGAGAGAGTGGACAGCCTTTTCTTCTTCCTGATTTTTGTAGAATTGCTTTGAGTTTATCTCCATTTAATTTGATGTTGGCTGTCAGCTTTCTGTATATTGTTTTTATTGTATTTAGGTATGTTCCTTATATCCCTCATTTTTCCAAGATGTTTTTCATGAAGGACTGTTGGATTTTGTCATAGGCTTTTTAACATCTAATGAGATGGCCTTGTATTTTTTTTCATTATGTGTATATGGTGGATTGCATTGACAGATTTTCATATGTTGGGCAATCCCTTCATCTCTTGCATGAAGCCTTTTTGATCATGGTGGATGATCTTTTTGGTGTGCTCTTGGATTTGAGTTGCCAGTATCTAATTGAGTATTATTTTTGAATAGTGATCATGAGGGAAATTGGTCTATAGTTCTCTTTCTATTTCGAGCCTTTGTGTGGTTTGGGTATCAGAACAACTGTGACCTCATAAAAAGAATTTGGCAATATTCTTCCCAGTTCTATTTTGTATAAAAATTCAGGAATAATTATATTAGCTCTTCCTTGAAAGATTCATAGAATTCTGCACTGAAACCACTTGGCCCTATTCAACTTCACATGGAAAAACAAAAATAAAAACAAAAAGCATAACAGGATAGCTAAAATAATCCTGTCATTATTCCTATCAAAGTTAAAAAAACGAGTAAGCCTAAGTATGTAAAGTGATTAACAAATGCATATCATATTTTATGTTAAAAATCCATTATCAAGTAAATAAATTTCCAGTTTTACTAATTTAGATGACCTTTTATATGCTCTTTGGGAACAGGTTATGATAATTCTAATATATATCAGTGCTTGAATCATATAAGAACAATTTTGTTTCTGATTTCCAATTACAGTTCCTTAAGCATTTAAATATGTTTATATTCAGTAGGCTGTTTATTCTTCTGAGAGGCTAACTAAATGTCCTGTGATAATGTGTCCATTATGGGGCATGTTGCTAGTTACTTCCAGCACTATGGACTTTTATCATTCATTACAAAATCATTCATGCATTAGTTGAGCTGGTCTATTTTACAACAGTGACTTAAAGACCTGACACTGACATTTGGATATTACTCCTACCTTTCCTCTCTTCGTCTTGTTTTTTAACCCTGTTTTAAGAAGGACCAGTGAGGCTTGGATCTGCAGGAACACTTTCAAGGAATCCATCTATGTATCAGATAATGTATCCATTTCTTTATCAATGCTTTATTGTAAAGACAGTTTTTGATTTTCAAAATTCAGACTTGATTTTAATAAGTTTATGTGAGCATTTGGTTTGATTCTTAACTATATGCTATATTCTCACAATGAAAGATGTTATCTATGAATATTAATCAGCATTTTCTATTGCAACTTTCTGGATAAATTAGAATATGTCTGATACAGTTGTCATCTGTAGCTGGCTTTCTTCTGAAGAGACTGCCACCATGATTTTATGGATCATTACAATCCACTTGGTGTAACTACTAAAACTTGGGTGGAAAACACTCATCTTTATGTCTTCATTAATAGGAGATCTATGGGTAACAGTAGTTGTTTATTTTCCAAAATCTAATAAAAACGAGTGTATAGATACAGTTGAGACACAAAAGAAACACAGCAAGGACATGAGGAGGATGCTCTTCTTTGTTAGTGTGTTAATGCTAGCAGTGCTCTGAACCTGAGACTCAACAGAGATGTTAGATTCTCAATGCATGATTGTAAAAGAGCATTCTTCCATTCAAATGCGAAGAATGAATGCCACAAAATAGTTCTTGATGTCTACACCACTTCATTTAATATAAGTAAGTACACAATTTCCAAGGAAATACACCATTGACCATGGTGCCACAGGCTTTTCCTTTCTTCTGGGAATTATTCATTGCAGAAGATGTGTCTGCCTAGCTGTATCCCATGACTAGGTTCTGTAAACTATAAGGACACATCTGCCAGAAATTTGCTAAGGCATAATAAGCTTTGACCTTTTCTTACTATTCACCAGATACATATCTTTTTATATGATTCTTCTTTATTTTATTATTTTATTCATTTTGCATACCAACCACAGATTCTCCTACCTCCCCTCCTCCTGCTCTACCCACCTCCTACCACCAACCCACCTACATCTACTCCTCAGAAAGGGGAAGACCTCCTTACCCAGAGTCAACATCCCTTGCCTATTCAGTTCATGCATGACTGAATCGCCTCCCCCTCACTTCTCCCTCCTACATCAAGACTGAGCAAGGCATGCTATCATATGGAATGGGCTTCAAAAATCTAGCGCATATACTACGGATAGATCCTGGTCCCGCTGCCATTCACATCCAAGCACCAGGCGATAGGCAGCTGACCTGAACTTGCTTGGAACTTTGGTGGAACTTGCGTGGAAATTGTGTAATACTCCCTAGTGCACGAAATGACAGTTAAATTTGAAGTAAAGATTGTGAAAGATAAACAAAAATGACCTGATCAACGATCAGTCTAAAATATAAGTCCTCAGCACAACACTGTGATGGGATGTAGTAGGATCTGCACAAATATTTACATACCACAGTAAAGCAGCACATTTTTCCTCTGCATCACTCTACCCTGTCTCATACTCTGGTTTGCTTGTTTATTTGAGCTTTGGGAAAAGCAATTATTGATTAAAGAAGGAACTGTTTTTAGTTTTTCATGATGGCATGACAGCCAATGGATAGCCAGATAAATAAAAGATCCTTAGATGTTGAGTTTTGCACGTAAGCAATGTAAACCCAGAAGAAGCTGTACCTTCAGTCAGCCAATGTATTTCAGAAAATACCTCTGCTCAGTAATCAAGGTGTGGGGTGTGGTTGCCTTTTACATGCCAACTTCCCTTGGTTTTAGGATTCCCAAAACACAAGTGGATGAAACCTCTATCCCAATTACATGCAGTTAAGCATTCCATTTTGATGAAGTCCAATTTGTATAATAAATAGACTTTGGAAATTAGAGTGAAATAGGGAGTTAATCATGAAAATCAAATCCAATAACTAAGTCAAGTATTTGAACAAAATTATCTTGGGGGAAAATTAACTAATATTTCAAGTTGCAAAAAGCCAGTTGTAAGTGGTAAAAAAAAAGTAGTTTGATGAACTGAGAATGTCTTCTGGATTAGGTACTTTTAAAATAGGAAATAAAAGCTGTGTGCATGGAAATATTTTAAATTGATTCTTTCATTTTGAGTCATGATATGTATCAGTATGCTTTAAGCAGCATATTACAAGGGTAACTCTACTTCAAAGGGTAGAATCTAAGTCTAATTTGCACTTGAGAAGAGGCACATGAAGGATTTCAGTCAATATAGAGGACTTCATTGTATTTCTCTGCTTAGCAATTGATATACTCCTTTGACAGTTTAGTCACATACCTCATTTACATGAAGAGTTTTCTTAAATGTCAGAAGCGAGATATGACAATGAGTAAGTATTCTCTTTGATTAACATGTAGAAAATTTTTTCCTGACCATAAATGAAGATATGAAATAATCACTCACTTCAAAATGTGAATTTGTTCTTTATAAATTAACAAGAAAAATCAACACTGACAATTGTGATCACAATCCTTTCATTGCATATATAGACACAATATATATACATATATATGTACATATATATATGTGTGTGTGTGTGTGTGTGTGTTCGTGTGTGTATGAAAGACAGGGTCATATTTCATTTGTTAAATTGATGTTACTAAAATTTACATTTTGAAGATAAATTATTTACATTTTAAAGAAAAATATATATTTCCCCCTAGTGAATTTAAGATTTACTGCCACAAGCTACACAGCAAAAAACTTTTTTTCAAGAAGTAATACTATATAGAATAAAATGACAATTATGAGGATTGTTGTTGATTGTTGCTTAAAGATTGCCTTTAACTATGCTTAAACTATTAGTAATGAACACATGTATATACATAATTGAATGGCTGCTAAACTTAATAATTGGAGTTGATACAAAATTTTCTTCACTTTTTCTTTTCAATGATAATCTGATAACATTGTTTTACATCTTCCTTATTTCTTATTTCTAAATGACTGTAAATATTTTAGTTATCTTTTAAAATATTACTTTTTTTGCTCACCTATCATCGTCCATCCAGGGCCATTGTATAAAAATTTGTCATATATCCAGTCTTAAGGAGTACCAAGAAGACGGAAGTACTTCCATCCAGATATGGTAGAAATTCAGTATCACAGGTGATAAGGGCAACTCTTCAACAAGGAACTAGAGAACAGAGATTTCAGAAACAGTGGACCTTCTGGTGGTGGTGAGTCAAGACAGTGGTTTTACAATTTAGCTCATGGAATCTTTCATTTAGTTTGAGATTGAGGGTACAGTGTGCTGCCTCTGCTTATTAATTACTTCTGAGTGCTGTGCTTCGGCTATATTATAAGCACTAAGAAATGAACGAGCATTTATTTTAATGTTACAGAATTTGAGTCTAATTTATTTGCATAAATACTTTGATTTGAGGATTTAGTGTCAGTGTTGAACTGGTAAAGTAGCCAATTTTTCTGTGTTTCAGTTTCCATATCCATAAAATGTTAAAAATAAAAGAGATTCAATCTGTAGTTTGTAAAGAAATTGAAATGAATTTAACATAAAATATTCTAATATTCTAAATGTCTTGATTACAAATGTCTGTTGATAATAACTACAACATGCTTTAAGGAATCCTTTTCCATAGAAGTCTATATCAACTTCAATGTGAAGGGGACATGTTGTAAGGGTAGCTTGTGAGTCCTGTGAATCCCTTCACTGCAGATTGCAATAATTTTCTCAAACCAACTAGTTGGCAGAAATCCAAGAGCTGTTATCATTAATAACAATATCAAAATTACAGTCATGGGGTAGCAATGAAATAATTTTTTGTTGGGGGCCACCACAACCACAGGAACCTTTGAGGGGTTGCTGTATTAGGAATGCTGAGAACCACTGCAGTGTTTCCATGGACATTCCATGCTTTCTTTTAAACTCATGGACTCCTGTTCTGGTCCTTATTTAATAAATATATATGTAGATGATATAGGTATATAACTAAGTATTTGCATATGTGTGCTTAATGTATGTATTTATATGTAATTAACATATAGGGCCATATTTTTGAAACTTCATTAATGTGGCTTACTAAGCATGTCCTGAACAAGGTCAAAAACAATAGACATATTTAAGTAGAAGAATGAAAGTTTAAAATGCCTCACTTCAGAAAAAGATTGACAGGCAACTAAGGAATGTGAAGATCAGAAGCAATAGTCTTCAGGGAAGTACACATGAATTGATTATCCAATGTCACTATTGTTTTAAGCTTGCTGTATTAGAGTTGTTTCTTTGCCACTGCAAAAATAAGTGAAGCTGGAGGCTCAACTTCCAAAACTCTGGTAGACCAATCTTCAGAAATTAGGGTAATAAGAATCACTTGGATTATCTCTTACGTAATGAAAGAAAACGGCCTCTCTTAAAGATGCAGGTACTTATTATTAATCTTATACTTTGAAAACTGAAGCAGTAGGATCTATGATTTGAGTCCAGTACTAGTCACATATTAAGATCCTATATGAAAAATATAAACAAGTAAATAACAATAACTTTATTAATTAAGAGATATAAATAATTATTTAAGGTAAAGGACACAAAAATTTCCAGGTCCTGGGTGGTCACCCCTAAAATTATAGGATTTTCTAAGTACTTAAGTATTTCTTCTGTTATTACTTCTATCATATGATCACCATGGTAACTTCATATTAATGATAGTATCCATTTATTCTGGCAGGAACAGGACTTGGAAAGAAGTGTAAGCTAGCAAGTTAACCACATGACTAGATGGCTGGGGTTTGGGGCAAAGTGCTATCCACCTGGTCCTTGGGAAAAGAGTTCAGCTAGATATTTACTTCAAACACAGTGTTCAAGATTCTCACAATTATACCTCTCAGATATATCACACCTACATAATAAGCTCTCAAAAACACTCAGGGAGTTTATAAGTTTAAGATTTTAAGAATATTTCATCTTACATATTATCTATTTATTAAGATAATAATATAATTATAATATTCATTCCTTTCCATTCCTCCTTCCAAATACATTCATGCACTCCTCCTTCCTCTCTTTTGGATTCACGGCCTCCTTTTTGCTCTAATTGTTATTACACGAAGATAGTATTATGTATATACATGTTATTCAATATAATCTGATCATACTATATGTTTCTTGTATGTATATGCCTTCATGACTGACCAATTGCTGTGTTCTTTTCTGGGAGAGACTATCTCATTCAGCATTCCTCGGTTGTAAGTAGTTCTTAGTATAGGGTTGAGTTCTTGTGGGCTTTTCTGCATTCACTTTGGTATACCTGTTGGTGTCATCTTTATTTGGCTCATGTTTAGGCAGTCATGTTGGTGAGATTTTACAGGTATAGCTTCTAACATTATCTAGGGATACATTCTCTCAGCAAGCTCTCTGATCACCTTGATCTTATCATTTTCCACACCTTCTTCAATAGTCCATGAGCCTTGGGTATGGGAGTGTTGTATAGATGTGACAAATAGGACAAGGCTCTAACTTTTACATTTGGTTTTCTGCAATGGTCTCTGTTGCAAAGAAAAGTTTCCTTGATGAAAGGTAAAGATTATACTTATCTGTGTGTATAAAGACAAATGGTTCATGATGTTAGAGATTGCACTGATTAAATGAAATTAGTGGTAGGTTCTACTCTAGTATCTACAACATCACTAGCTTTTAGTAGTTTTAGTTTCCAGTACCAGTCATGAGTCTGGGTAGTTGAGTCAGGTTAAGTCCAATTAGATGGCTACTGTTTATTTCCAAGGTGTGGTTTTCAATAACACACACTTGGGATTATCATACCATGCTGGTCTTTGATGTCTTTCATGTGGATCATAACTGGAAATGATTTTTTTCTCCTCTGAAAGCTTCTGTGACATGTTCTGTTACCATTAGGTACAGTCCTCATAGTGGAGAACTATCAGTGCCAGCTCAGATGATCTTGACCCTGTTACACAATTCCATGATTTTTTAAACAGTAGGGACTTACTTGCCACCTTTGTGGTTCGACCAAGAACAACATGAATAAGCTGCATGATTTGATCATAAAAAGTTTAAGTTAATAACAAATAGGATGAAAACATGGTACAAAGGATTAAAATATATACTAAATTGTACCTATTTTAAATTTTTTGTGATACTCCAGAATTTGTTTATGCAATGTTTTGGTTGGAGGTTCAGCTGATCAAGGAGCTGTGGTTTTGAACCATTTCTAACTTGAAAATATTTCCTTCTTAATTATCGTAGAATTAACTAAACAAAACGTAACTATTACAATCCATTGGTTTCACCAATGTGTGGTGGTTCAATATTTTCAAATTCTAATATTATATTGTTCATTGAACATTTACTATGTATTAAAATGTTATTTTATATATCGATTGGTGTATTGTAATAAGTTAGCTAATGTAATAAAAATATTTTCTGTTATCTCATGGTAATCCCTTCACCTGGTTGATGAATATTGAACTGAAGTCAACTCAACAACTTTAATATTTTTATTGCCAATTGTTTCTCTTGCTTTCTTGATGTACACTACATAATTCTCAAGCAGTAATTTGTCTTCTTAGAAACTTGACATAATGTAGTACCAAATTTATATCATATATAAGTAAAACTAAGTGACAGATTACTCCTTGTCCTAGGTTATTTAGGACATCCTAGTTGGTTTAGCAATATGATATTTCTGTACTGCATAGCTTTTCAGCTAATTTGGCTATTTCTTGCTTCTGAAAACTTCATTTTCTCTTGTCATAATTTAAAATCCTGCAGTACTTGCCAAATACATACTTTTGTATTCATAAACATGTGACAAATTTTCAATTAAACCTGACCTATTGTTAAATACAAATGGTTAATATTTTCTTTTAAAAACATAATAATCAATTTAAGTATAGATAGTGACAGCTGCTTAGCTTATTTTATGAACAACTGAAAAGAATTGCAGCTCAGGATTCAAGGTTATTTAATAGTTCTACATATAAATATTCAAAAATATATAGCATTCCTTGTAAGACCACAGAACTCAAACCACATTAATCAATAGTGACTCTAGTTCTTAATATTTGCACAAACATTGGTCTTACAACTTCAATTATTTGTGGCAGGTAAAAGAACATTTAATATGTCTGGTAACATCAGGATTAATAATAGATATGTACTTTTAATCTGTTTGGAGGTTATGCTTAGCTTTGTAATAACTCTTTTAATACAATGTACAGCTATTTCTGTTTGTATTATAAGCAAAGCATGGATAAGAATGTACACTTATATTCATGTGCATATAGAATATCAATAAGAATACTGTTAATTACTAGTAACAAAGGTCTCAGAACTATAATGTGTTATGCATTTTGAATGTTAGTCAAAGAGAATAATGCAATCATATTTATGGTTTTGTTTAATATTTTTGAAACAGTATTCTATGATTTTTTACTAACTATTGAGTTGTCATCATTATGATGCTTAAAAATAACATGACTGAAGAAGAGGAGGGGAGAGGAAGACATGGGGGAGCAGGAAGGTTGAGTTGTTGGAAAAATAGAGGAGAGAATGATGAGAGATACCATAATAGAGGGAGTCATTCTATGTTTGAGAGGAGATCTGGAACTAATGAGATTGTCACACATCTACAGGGATGTCACCAACTGGCAAACTAAGCAATAGTGGAGAGACTGTCATAATGCCCCTCCCTGATAATTATTTTGACAACTATCTTATATACCATCCTAGAACCTTTATCCAGTGACAGACAGAAGCAGAGGCAGACACCCACACCTAAACACTGAATTGAACTCTTGGAACCCAGTGACAGAGAGGGAAGAGCGATGAGCAAAAGGGTCAAGACTGGGCTGGTGAAACCCAGAGAAATAGCCAACCTGAACAAGGGGGAGGTGTTGGACCCCAGATTGAGGCCTGAGAGGCCAGCATGGGACGGATCCAGACACCTTTGCTTAGTAGATAAGTATTTATCCCTGGCACACAAATGGAATTTGGGTGCCCATCCCACAATGAGGGATTCTCTCTCAACCTGGACACATGTGGGAGGGCCTGGGCCCTCCCCAGAACGAAATGACAGATTCTAGAGATCCCTCATGGAGGGCCTTACCCTCCCTGGGTAATGTAGTCGGGATTGGGTGGGGGGCTGAGGGGCTAACGTGGGGAGTTGGCATGGAGGGGAGGAAGAGGGAGCTGGGACTGACATAGGAAGCAAGCTTGTTTCTCATTTAAATATATAGTAAAAAAGTGTTTCAAAAATGTTTATACTGAAGAGAACTTTTACAAAAAATGGTGTGTTGCTGGAATAAGCTAATTTCCCCTCAGGCAGACTTACAAATTATTTCTTCTGGAATAGAGAATATGAAAATATTAATAATAAACATGTACCAATTATTTTCAGGTTCTCAGTTTTAAACAGTCTTAATATTAAATGTGAAGACTCTAGACATCCCCTATGTGGAAGTATGTGGCAATAGGGTGGGAGGGAGGGTGGAAGGGGAGTGCGGGAGGAGGGGAGGGAGAGGGAACTGGGATTGACATGTAAAACAAGCTATTTAAAATTAAAAAAAAAACTAACGCAAAAAAAAAAGAAAAAAAAATATTAAATGTGAAACACATATTGAATGCCACAAATGGTAGTTTCAGAACCACCTAATTCAGCAGTAAATAAAAACACTTACTGCATTACTGCAAGCATGGCAAGAGTTATTTGGGGATTTTCTTTGGTATTAGTTACAATGAAAAAATTCAGAATGCAGCACACAAAGCAATTGTTGGAGCATGAAGTATAAGTAGATGACAAAGATAATTTACACGTGACTAATTTCCTCATTCTTTCTATCTTTCCTTCTTTGTTGAAACACAAATAATAAATTATCAGAAGGGGTCAGAAAGGGAACCACCTTACTTACAGAGTAACAAACATTTGACTTCTGTTTCTTATAGACTAGGTAAGCAAAAAAATGTATAGATTTTACAAATCAATGCAAACATATAATTACACAATGAGCAGAGGTATTCTTCAAGTGCAAACAAACTTAAAGACTTTTCAGGAAATATTTGGAGAAATGTACTGCCCTTGTGCTTGCTATTCATGGGACAGTAAGTTATAATTTTACAGAAAAAATATGTAGGATGACACTTTTCTTTGAAAAATATAAATATATCATAACCACTGTCCATCATCTTTGTGAAAAAGTGAAGGAACAAATTAAGGCAATGGAATTAAAAAGACAGGTCAACTTTGAAATACTGATATGTATCTTTTTTTTAAGATTCTCAGTTGGTCCTCTTATGCATCAATGGTTGATGCTCAAAATGTAATAGGTTGTTAAGAGCAGATGAAGTTTGCCTTGATAAACAAAAGATAGGAGAATCTCAAAGGAACCCAAAAGAAAAACAAGGGACTCAGGACTGAGTTAACTGTAGCTTTCATCACAACATTCTTTACTTTAATACCCGGACTGCCTGATTTACCTGGAACTACATCTTACCTGATATCCAGGATAAGCAGAATACTGACCTGATAACTGTATGAATTTTGTCTTTACCATTAACCTGGAATATAAGCAAAAGGCATAATCAGTGTCATATTTGGGGGCATAACTACAAAAGGAATTGTTCTTCATCCAAAGATATTAAGTAAACTTAAAAGACATCTCCTCTCCATAAAGCAAACATATAAAAATAATTTACCTTCATAATTTCTATTACAATTGATTTAATATTTCTTGTGTCCTAATTGAATATTCTCTTAAAATATTCTCTTAAAATTAATGCCAACCATTGTCTATTTCCCTTTGTTCTTTGTTATGCATTTAAATTTTATTTTACTTCTAACTGTATTGTTTTACAATGTGTTTAGCACGGGGTAGGTGGTTATGTGAACATGAGTTCAGGTGCCCTTAGAGACCAGATGAACATGTCAGATCCCTGGAACTGTAGTTATGAATAGTTATGAGTCACCATCATGACTCCAAGTAATGGAATACTGGTCTGCAAGGACAGTATTCTGGTCCTTAATTGTTGATCTCATAATTGTTGAGTCACTTCTTTAGACAGTAACAGGCATTTAAATCCCAATATTACTTTTCTGAACTATCACATATAAGAACTTTACCTAACACCTGCCCTTGGACCCTTTATATTTTAAATTCGGTTAACATCATCTTGCCAGAAAAGTGTGCCAGAAATTTTGTGGATTTTTAATCCCTCCCCCTGTACAATTTTCTTGTCTACAATGTGAAGAAAGAAGTTCTTTACTACTAATAAAAGGGAATATAACTATAACCAAGTGATCTAAAAAACCTACAAGCTAAGGGTAAATTTCATTTGATTTCAAAAATTGTTACGGTCTCTAAACTGGCATGAGAAAATAGTTTAGCAAATTTAGTTGAATTCTTCATGTTTAACTATTTCTGCAAGAAGATATTTTGTTTTATTGGGAGATGCTGAAATCAAAGCCAATTCTGTTAAGGCTTTTTTTTTAAATTGATGTAATTATTGTGACATCCTGAGTGTTCCAAACCTTGTGAACGAGCAAGCTGCATAAAATGTGGTGGGAATTGCCAATATTTTCTTTACTTCTGTTTATATTTGGTATTGGCATTCGGTTCAGAACAGACAGTGAACTAAATTTGTATACTTGTTTCAAAAATATTTTCTTTCTCTTTATAGTGATGTGAAAACAGGCCCATTCTCTATCCTCAACCTTTAAGAAGAGGTGAAATTGCCGCCAGTACTTTTGATAAATCTGTGTCATTTTGAAAATAAAATACTAGACTCAAGCTTTACTGAGAACACACAGACTTTTCTTTTTTAACCTGTATCTATGTCCTTATCCCTTGGAAAGTATGGATCTATAAATCACCACAGAGTCCAGTGTGGTGGGGGAGAGGGTGAGAGGCCTAGCTGTGCAAGAGTAAGAATCTGAATTCAGACCATCAGAGTCCCTGTAAAATGACAGATTTAGCTACATGTAATTACATACCAAGAGTTGAAAGATAAAGACATGATGATCCCCAAGGCTACTGGCCATCAATCCTAGCTGCAATGATGAACTTCCAGTTCAGTGAGACAATGTCTCAAGGCAAAAGCTGAATCCGTAAAGGAAGCTATCCATGTATGCATGGATAGGTACATGTATGCACCACACACAACAAAAACAGCACACACACACACAGACACACACACACACACACACACACACATGCACAGACACACACTACACAAAACCAAAAACATATTATTCAAAAACCTGAATGAGGAAATAAAATAGGACATGTATTCAGAGATTAAGTATTGGGAATAACTCAAACATTAAGGGTACTGCCACACATTCCATGGGTGGCTCACTAAAACTGCACAGTGCTGTTTGCAGCACTGAACCTTGCGTACAAAGCAGACAGAAGTGAAAAGCTGCTTCTACATCATGCTTAATATCCATGGACAGCAAGTCAGGTCTGCTTCAGATTCTAAAATCAAATTGATCTATGTGAATTGTTGACTGATTATTTATGGAAGATTATACATTTTTTTTATTAGTAATAGGATATAATCTGTGGGAGCAATAATTTTATGCTGTAAATTCCTTGAAAACAATCATATATACATATATATGTAAAATTTTTAATGAAAATTTTCCTCTCATTCTTTATCTAACATCAAAAAATGATGAGATATCTTTGAATTATTCTTTAACTATGTTTTTTGTACAGAATGCTATGAAAATTCAATTATTATGTACTCATGAAACCACCATTTCCATCATGGCCATTATTTCCCAGAATTTCCATCATTATTTTTATTTTTTTGGTTTTTTGAGACAGGGTTTCTCTGTATTGTTTTGGAGACTGTCCTGGAACTCGCTTGTTAGACCAGGCTTAGTCTCAAACTCACAGAGATCCACCTGCCTCTGCTTCCCGAGTGCTGGAGTTAAAGGCATGTGCCAACAACGCCTGGCTCCCTTCATTACTGTTAATAGTATTAATTTGTTTTAATTTAACATGAGAATTTAGCAAGTGCTTCTCATACTTTTCTCCCTTAATATACTTGGGGAGTTAGGTTAAAGGAAATCCAAAGGACATCAAAATCCTTCAACATTCAATTTCTTTTCTTCTGTATTGTTTTGGAGGCTGTCCTGGAACTTGCTCTGTAGACCATACCAGCTCCCTTACCGTCTATTTTTCCGAATAATTTGGGAAGAATTGTGACAAATCCATCTGACTCTAGGATTTCAGTTGGGAAAATTTTGAATATTCCTTTTGTCTCAAGTTGTTTATATTATTTTTATTTTTATTTTGTCTCACAATTTTATCATATTTAAGAATTTTAGTTAATATTGGTTTAATTTTATTAGGCAATATGCATCTAAAATTGTATCCATTATTTTATTAGTGTTACCACTTGTGTAAATTTCATTATTATTTGCTATTGGGCAAAGTTTCATGAAGCCCCAAATAACCATTTTACAAACAGAAATACTTGAAGATTCAAGAATCCATAATTTTGAAAGACAAAGTTCAAAACTTTGAAGCAAATATATAAGAAATTTGAAGTCACAGTTTAGTTTCAAGAATTTAAAACTTTCTAGTCTTTCTAAAAGCAGCTTGGAATCTCACAACATCTTTACCTAAAAGCATAATTAAGGAGAGGACTTAAAAGTTTTTGATATTAAGAAGGAATGAGACGTATGGTTCCTAATGCATATATGTTGTGTGGCAAAACTGACTTGGAAGTAGAAAATAATATAGGCTTAGGTATTTTGAAATAGGACTTATAATAGGACTGCAAATCTTGTTATTAATTTCTATTATGGAATTTGGTGAATTCAATGTCTAAAAGAACACTCTTACCATAGAAATGAACTCATGTCATGGTTAATTTCTTGTATGTATTTTGACAATAAAGAATTTTAATAGGGCATAATTTTAAATGTTTTAATATTAAAATTACTCATTGATTAAACAGCTGGTGGGAGTTCTCCTTTTTTTTTTTTTTTTTTTTGGTTTTTATGAGACAGGGTTTCTCTGTATTGTTTTGGAGGTTGTCGGTCCAGCCTGGCCTCGAACTCACGGAGATCCATCTGCCTCTGCCTCCCGAGTGCTGGGATTAAAGGCATGCACCACCACTGCCTGGCTGGAATTCTCCTTTTTTATATATGTTTCTCTTATCGGTTGATAAATAAATTGGCCAGGCAGGAAGATAGGCGGGTCTAGAAGATAAGGAGAATTCTGGGAAATATAGGCAGACACAATCGCCTTGTGAGTCGCCAAAAGAGTTAGAGGTCCTGACCCTTCTTCGATAAACCAAGTCCACATAGCAATATATAGATTAATAGAGATGGATTAATAATTAAGACAGAGCTAGACAATAAGAAGCCTAGATACCAACTAACAGTTATATTACTAATATAGAATCTGTGTTTTCATTTGGGTCTCAAGGGCGGTGGGAACCCTACAGGATCAGAAACATTCATACAAGAAGTACCCCTTTGTTATATTTAACAATTTAAGGCTAAAATATATTTGAGACTTCTACTTACAACTGCAGTTTTGAGTCTTTGAACAAGTACTGTCTGTCTCTCTCCATTCCTTTTCACTCATGAGGAATTTAACTAAAATAGAAAAATAAGATCTAGATAACATATTTTATTGAATATTTGGGGGATAGCTATTTTTATATTTGTAGAACATTAACTCCTGAGTGAAAACTATAATTACCCAAAAACAGTCAATTTAGGAAGACATATATGTAAAAGTATATATATATATATATATACTCAGAAGATTGCATTCTTGGTAACATCATGGAAATATTACAGTAGTGATGACTAAAGCTAATGAAAGCATTTTATTTCATATGTGAGAATTATACTTTCTTTCTCTCAGGTCAATCATAGAAGTGGAATCTCTGAGTCAAAGGCTATAACGAATCCAAGTGTCCTTCAATAGGGGAGTGGCTAAAACCCAGAGGCACCATTGTATGGTGCCATGGTACTTTGCAGTAAATGAAACAAATATTGATGCTTTTAAAATATAAACAATTCTCAAAATATTTATATAAATGAAAGAATAGTTGCAACTTGAAGTCAGAGACATATGGTAGGTAGATCACAAAAGGAAATATCAGGTATAATGGTGGGTCTAACTGTACCTTAGTTATAGTGGGGCTTATACATGAATATATATATATATATATATCTGTCTATAAATTCACGAATCATTCAACAACATCTGCCAATGTCTATATGTTGTACAAATTTTTTTCATTTTTATTCATTTGAATTAGAATCAAGCTTGATTCCCATATCAATCCAGTTCCCTCTCCAACCCCTCCTTCTCTACCACCCATCAACCTCTCCAATCCTCCATCTAATCCCCACTCAATTCTCCAGGGAGGGTGAGTTCCTTCATGGAGAATCCCCAAAGTCTGTCATATCTTCCAGGGCAGAAGCTAGGCTGTCCCCCATGTGTCCAGGCTGAGAGAGCATCCCTCCATATGGAATGGGCTCCCGAAGTTCAATTGAATGCCAGGGATAAATACTGATCTAGTATTTGAGGCCCCAGAACATTCCATGGCCTCCTCACTGACACCCACATTCAGAAGATCTGGATCAGTACCATGCTGGCCTCTCAGTCATCAGTCTGGGTTCCATGAGCTCCTCCTTGTTCAGGTCAGCTGATTCCGTGGGTTTCACTGGCCTGGTCATGATCCCTTTGCTCATCACTCCTCACTCACTGCAACTAGTTCTCAGGAGTTCAGTTCAGTGTTTAGTTGTAGGTGTCTGCTTCTGCTTCCATCAGCCACTGGATGGAGACTCTATGATGGCACACAAGGTAGTCATCAATCTCACTATCAGGGAGGGGCATTTAAGGTAGCCTCTCCACTATTGCTTAGATTGCCATTTAGTGTCATTCTTGTAGATCTCTGGAAGTTTCATTAGTGCCAGATCTTTCCACAAAACTAAAATGACTCCCTCTATTATGGCATCCATAATGCTATATAGATTTAAATTATTTAAAATGAAGTTGTGTTATAGACTGTTCGCAGAGAAATAATAGCAGAGAGGTGGATAAGAGAAATGGTGATTGAGGCTGACTCCTTTGAAGGCATTGACTCAAAGGGGCTTTTGAGTATGGGAAATCCCACAATAAACTGTGAAGTGATTCAGCCAGTGAACAAAATGCTTGAAAGGATTTAGAGATTCAGAACACATTGCATACATTGCAGTTTGATTCTCATAACCTGAATATTAGGTTACTGACAGTGGAGACAGATAAATGTTTTGGGCATCAATCAGGCAGAGGGAGTAGAAATCTACCCAGGCCTTTACTGGATGCAGTAATGCATAATCATATTGAGTTAGACCAACTGTTTTATTCATTCTGCAAAATATATGGTAACATTTTCCTTAAAGTTCTCATAAAGATCAGCAAGTAATATTTTACCAGTTATCTGACATCTTGGGAATAGTCAAAATGATGCTCAAATTTAAGCATAATGATCATATTCATTTGTATAAGTGTTGATCATATGAATAGAGCAGGATGCATTTCTTTATGCTTCCTCTACATTTACTGGATTCTGCTCTACCTTGCCTGTCTCTATTCAATGCTAATGACATTAAATATTTTGTTTACTGTTGCTCAAGTAACTCTCCATGAATGCCTATAAACATACTTTGAGCGTTTCAGCAGCTCATTCTTAGTGTGACATTCAAAAAGTACACATTAACCCCAGATAAGGAACCAACAACATGCCAAAATAGAATACAGAAAGTCCTATCTGGTAAATGTACAAGAAATTGTGTTAGAGATTTCTAAATGGAGTAGAAAGCACTCCAAGGCAGTGATATAACCAAAATTTCACCCTAGTATAATTGATAGTACACATAAGCAGGAAACCTATTCAACTTGAAAGGAGCTAGATTGTTTAGGGAGTGGCTCTTTCAGGCAAATGGACACTCAGTTGTCCCATGTATCTTTCCAGCTATCTCAGAAGATCATTTCTTTTCAGATGCTCTGGTAGGCTCTGCTTTGTCCAGGCACCTGGCCTAATCTCTGTTACATTCAAGATGCTCAGCTTTTCCTAGTGTCTTATATGTACCTGGGAATAGAGGGACTGAAGGAATCTAGTCTCTTTTGGTGACTTTCTGAAGCTCTGGAGTTTTTTGCTTCCTGTTTGTAAGATGCTTCTGTATAGGATAGAAATTTGATCTCAGAGGAATCTACTCTGCAATATATAAACGTGCACACGCGTGCACACACACGCACACACACACATACACACACAGAGAGAGACTGAAACAGAGAAAGAGACAGACACACAGAGACAGAAAAGGAGACAGACCCACAGAGAAAGAGAGAGCTCACACACACAAATGCAAGCATAGGGATGAGATAGAGAAAATGAATGTATCTATTTAATTTCTGTCTCTACACATCATGTATATTCGTCTTTCAAATATCTTATACAACAACAATTATTCAGGTATAATTTATGGCCTAGGGTACTTGTTTGAAAGATTTGTGCAGAATGTATACTATGTCATCTATTAGAAGTGATTGACATATGATTTAGCATATTATTGAAGGATTATGTAGGGTATATATTATAGCTAAGCCATTTTAAGCAAAGAAATTGACTATTCTCAAGTTTATTATATCTACGGGGAAACTGATTGCCCACAAATATTTAGTGAGAGACAAATCTCTTTAGAAAAAAAATGACTTTCTCTTCTCTTTGTTGGTATTCAACTCATGTCTTTCTATGTATTTGGAAGTACTGATAAGCTATCTCTTTTTCCCACTTAATATCCTTGAGCTCTTTATTACTATGTAGCTACTTCAAAAAATTTTATTTTTCTTTTATTCTGAAAACATCTTTTTTATTCCTCTTGTGGCTTAAGTCCATTTAATATTTTTGGTAGAATTAGTTGAAATAGTATTTATTCTTAGACTCCTAAGCTTTTCCTAAATTTGGGAGGCTATAGCATGCGATTGTACAGATAGAACAATGACAGTGTGTTAGCCCAGTTTTTACAAAGCCATGTACATGCACTAATTGACTTGAACTTTGAACAACTGATTTTTACTTAAGGTTAGAGAGGCTCTTGCACTAGGACTGTCATTTATGGAAAAACGTGACAAATCAATATTACACTGTGTGTTTCAGCTTTAGCTCTAACATGTGAAACACAATCTGGCCATCCTTCATTGAAACTGGTGAGCAGAAAATGAAAAAGTCACCATGAACATCAGTGGACCATGTTTTGATTTTTCTGGTTCCTCATCAAACCAGCTCATGCCAAATCAAACCATGTGGCAAATTTGTGTTCACAGGCAGTGAGCACTAAGAAAATTTTGTTGAAATTATTCAAATCATCAAACAGAATTCATCGTATAGTTCCCTCTCCTTCCCCTAGGAGTTGCCATTATGAGCACTACCGTGTTTGCCATTCATAAATGTTACTGACATTAATTCCTTTTTTTCATAATTATAACTGAGGGAGGAGTTGACAGTCCTATATAATTGGACCATCCACAAAGCAGATGTGTCACCACAGGAATAGATGCAAAGACCTTTGCAATTTCAGTTTGTCATAATCAAAGCTATTACTCTTCAGTGTTTCTGGAATTCCATGGTTTGTAACATTTCAGGTTCTGCCACATTTTATAGTTTATCATAATTTACTGACATATACAGAAACAGAAATGAACCAGAGCTCATTGATGTGCACTATAACACAATTCCTGGGATGGTTTCTGGCCGGAACGTTTAAAACCATAAAAGGAAGGAAGCCATTTTTAAAGCTATGAAATGGATCTCTTTCAGTGCAAGACAGTGCTATACTCTTTGGCCTTACAGCTTTGAACTAGAGAAAGATGAAGACAAGGATAATCCAAACCAAGACAGAATGGTTAGGAATATCTGGTTTCACAAAACATGGAAATAAAGTTGAAGAAAATTTACCCCATTTCCCGTGAAAACAATATCTGTTATCATGACATGATTATTTGAAAAGAACAACAATGCAAGAAGTAAAAATTAACTGTGGAAAATTATTGAACAAAAATAGAGGGGTATAGGAAAGACAAAAAGAGAGGGAGTGGTAAAAGGATAGTAGAAACAAAGTAAGCAAGATAAACTCACATAATTCTGTCAGGAAGAGAAAACAAAGTTGAAGAAATTGAATCAGAAACAAAATGAAACTGTGGTTTATTTCATAGACAAATTACTTTATTGTACAGTCAGTAAATTATCTCATTCAAATACAAACTAATACATAACAAGCAGCATGTTAAAATAAGATTACAGAGATATAGAAGCAAAATGAGAACTGATCTAATGATATTCTACACCTGATGAGTAATTTAGAAAAGAATGAAGCTATGTAATGTGTTAAAGATAAGCTAAAAGAATAGACTACTTCATTGATAAGGTGTGATCATATTAAAATAAATGAATAAAATACAATAGTTTGTAACCACTAATGGTAAATGCCTATGAAGAACAGAAGACAGTTTAAATTTCTGGAAAGAAAAAAACATAAAAATATAGGTGTCTTATAAAACATGTTATTTAAAAGCGATCTACAAACAATTTACATGTGTAAATCAGCACAGAAATCTACAAAAAGAGGAAAGCAAGTTAATAGTGACCACAGGACTCCAGCATGAATAAGTGAGACATGAGCATCATGATGAGAGAGTAGTAAGACAATGACAGCTCTGTATATGATAAATTTATGCTTGATATGTAATCATGAGCATTTTAGAATAAGTACTAATAGACGTATCATATATACATACTGATTTCAAACTCAACTGCATGTTATATGTGTGCTTCTATTTGTGACTACCATTGACACCAATATAAAGATAATTTGTAGCAGCAGGAGAAGTTCCTTTGTGCCAAAAAAAATGTCTAGTCTACCAGACAGCATCATGGTTGGAGATAAAATTGAGTTCAGCATCAAAGCATATCTAATATCTATAGTTTAAACCAAGTGCATGTGCCTTGTCCAGCTTGATCCTTCATAATTTGAAGTCCAGCTCTGACTAATCTCCAACTTCATCTAGCTTCAAAGCAGTTCTTTAAGGGGGAGAAACCAGTGATCACATTGGTGATGATCCTTCACTCCAAAGTGTTTTCCTCCTATATGTCATTCAACATGAACACTTTTAATTTACTTGAATGCTAGTAAATTTTACTACTGTAATAATGTAGTTAACAGGTACATTAAAGGGGGAGGCTTATTTCAGCATATAAATATTTTCAGGATTTAGTAATTAATCAATGGGTCCCATCTCTCTGGACCAGCCAAGGTACATCCTAGAAAGAGTGAGTTGCCCAGACTGTCATTTGCTGCTGGATAAGAATGAAGACAATTGCTAACACTTCAAGTATAGAATTGTAATAGAAACCAGGCAGTGGTGGCACTGAATCCCAGCATTCAGGAAGCAGAAACAGGCGAATCACTGTGAGTTCAAAGGCCAGCCTGGTCTACAAGAGCTAGTTCCAGGAGAAGCTCAAAAGCTCTATGGAGAAACCATGTCTCAGGAAACAAAAACCAGGGATCTTCATAATGGAAAAATACTAAGGCATCTAAGAATGTAATTGTATTTTAAATTTTTGAGTTTATTGGAATCTCTCAGTGCAAATTTGTTTCGCAAGCATGTAGATTTATATAGATCTTTTATTATATAAATGCAAAATTGTATTATGATACAAAATTTGGGATCCTTACAAAAGATATGCTTTCAACTCTATTTTATTTCATTCTTTATTTAGTTTTCAAAATGATTATTTTAAAAACTGGCATAATAAAACACCTAATTTGGAAGGGAGTTAGCACTTCTAATATAAGATAGATTGCTTTCTTCTTATATGTCACAAAGGTGCTTCCTTATTCTTTCCCATATTTCCTTAATATGATAAATCCTATGCAATTGTGGAGTATGTTGTTCCCTAAAGAATTATTTGTTCCATGCTAGTGAGTTACACACTGGTGTACTTTAAAAGCACGACAGAAGCTGTCTTTAAGCAGGTTCACTCTTTTCTTCACTCTTAGGCTACTGCAGCATGTTCCTGAATATAAAAAACGTAATTCACTTGTACTCAGTATATCAGGAATATTTAGGTGAACTGCTTACTGGCTCCTTATCAGAGTGTGGTATGAGGGTCAGTTGTGAGTATTCTTGAAACATGGGCACAACACCTGCCTGCTGCTGGTAAGAACTAACTCTACTTGGTGAAACCGAGAGACTGTATATCCTTCAACTGACAATTAAGCTCGCAACATTTATTTTGTGGGACACTCTGAAATTCTATGAAAACAAGTGCTGCACCTCCAAGCAGAATCGTGGCATTTATTATGTGAGCCTCCTTTGTCATTTAGATGAAGAGGTCACACAGGTTGGCTTTTGTGCCCTAAATTAGCAGTCCTCCTCCTTAGCACTTTTACCTCCCAAGATGCTAATTATACTTCCAGCATTTAGTTTAATTTGTGTGGGGTTTGCTCTTCTGCATATCATCTGTCTTTTGAGCTCTCGTCAGTGATCTATGAGGCAGCTGATTGCTGGTGTCAGCCTACTGTAAAGTTCCACAGCAAAGGAACACCTCTGAAGCAGATCTCAGTCAGTGCCAGCCTCTGATGTGTTCATTGCCCACCCCTCTTTGGCTACACTCTATTACTTTCATCTTATGTGCTATTTTATAATGTGACCTTAGTCATAAGAAAAATCCTACTTGAATTTTAAGTGGCAGTTAAGAGAAAGTAATTTGGTGAAAAAGGAGGGGAAAGAAACAGGAAAATAGGTTTTCATTTTAAGGCATTGCTTATTACATACCAGAGTGTTAATCACAGCTGGAATGAGACTTTCAAATCTCAACAATATAATACATCGGTACCCCTGAGTTTTTGGTGAGGGAAATGCATTTTTGTATTTTATAGAAGCCATAACTTCTTTGATAAACTTGTTTTCTTTGTTGTATAAAATATGAGCTCATATTTTTTCATTTGTTTTATATAGACTTTATTTATAAGAGTTTTGTGTTGTTTTACACAAAATGAGTGCATGATAATAAAAGTTTTGTCACACTTAAATGAGGTGTTTACTTTCAAATTCACTTTCTAAAATTTAAATGCATACCTCTCAGTGCATCTTAGTGCATTAAAACTTAAAAACTATCTAAATATTTTGTACTGTATATAAATATATGATATGTATATATAGATGTGGACATACATATAGATAACGTAACATTTTATTCAAAAATCTTATGATGCTAAAACACTTTGTTAAAATAGTGAAGTTTTTTTTTACATTTTCCACTTCAGCTCTCTACAAAGTATACCTGTCTATAGCCTTACTGCTTCCTGAACCTTTTCTGGCAGAATTCTATACTGTCCAACTTTAATTCTCTCCTGTATCCCATTCACTACAATGTGAAGAAATCTAGAGATGAGCCTTTTTGAGAACTGAATAGGGTTGTGTAATATTGGGGTGTAAAATCCTCAAATTGAGATTAAGACTCTTATTAAAAAAAAGTAGGAACAGAAATCTCTCCCCACTGTGCACTGTGCACAGTGCACCCCTAAAGAGGAAAAACAGGAAGACAAAACTTTTACTTAATTTTGATAGTAGGAAACCTAGAATGTGGCCTCCTTTTGTTAAGAATGTTAGAATTCAGGAAATTTCTAAGTTACATATACATCGAGACACCTAAGCTATGATATTCTCAAATACTGACTCATATAGAAGCCCCAACCCAATGAGACCTTGTAGCCAACTGCTTCAAACGAAGAATGAAGATAGCTGGGGTAGAGTTAAAGAGATGGTGGGAAATCTGGAATCTCAATCGTCTGCTTTTTTATGTGGAAGAAATGTAACACTGTGATGGAGAATGGATGTAAGGACCACTCAGTGGGAAAGGAAGGGGCATTGTGTCTCATAATGGAGTGAAAAGACTCAAACGATACATTAAAACACCTCCCTCCACTGAGACTCAGCTGTATAAAGCCTTTTCACATAGAAAGTTTAATAAGGAGAAGCTGCATTAGCTACATTTCATTATGTGTGTCTACACTTTAATGAGTGGCCTGAAGCTGCCTGCTCATGAAACCAGGCATGGAAGGAATTGAAACAGAAGAAGCTGCTGTCTTTCTAGGCACTGTGACTCACACTCTAGGTCCAGTCGTGTCATTAGAGCTTCACAACTGCTTAGAATGTTTGTGAACTTTCCCCTTGCAGAAAATTATCCAAGTCTGAGTCAGAGTTTTAACTGTATAAATATCTTTAACTACAAACTATATTAATATCTGAATTTATCACAAGCTAGACAACTTTAGTTTGTGAATATCTTGGCACATCACTGATTTTTTTTATCAACCTCATAGCAAATGATCCCGAGCATTTTAGCAAAAATACCATACATAGATTGCACATCAGTTTAGAATGGGAAAAACTTGACATTGTACTATGATGCATTATATTGATGCCTACCAGGATAATCCATGTCCTTGCCTTACACCAAACTTCTTATTTACACATGGATCCTACCATCTAAAAGTCAGCAGCTGGAGGCTGCGTTCTCATGCTGCCACTCTCGCTGATTCTCTTACCTCCATTGTCACTGATAAAGACTCCTAGGAATGCCACGGACCCACCTGGACCTTGCATCTCAGAAGCAATTACTATCGTATTGCTTCCATCTGCACTTTCATTCTTGTTATTCTGTAACCTAATATGGTAGTAGATTGCAGACAGTAGACTGTGGACCTATTTTTAGATCTGTCATCACCCACACTCCACGTCTCAATCATAATCAAAACTAGGCAATCAAATACACAAGTAATAATTTATTTCTTGGGGTCACTCAACATAGAACAATTGCCCTTTAAAGTATTCAGGCATTAGTGCAGGAGGCAAAAGGAACTAGCAGATTAGATGATGAATGAGAAGGGGCCATCAAGGCATGGCAAATCAGCTAGATAATCACTTCTAAGTGTGAAGAAGGTGCAAAAATCTCAGGAACTCTCCAAATTTCCGACCAAGTGTCTGCATTTTAACATTGTATCAAGGCAACCTGTTGTTCTTACCAGTAGATAAATCCTGCCTAGTTAGTGATGGTGTTCTCTAAATTCCATACTAAAAGATGCTCAATTTCACAGTCTAGCCTCAAAATTCCTGAACGTATTCTTAGCTTCACACAGCCTTATCACCTCACATATGAAACACACTTTTTAAATTACCAAATTATATAGATAGGTAAAGAATTAAATGTAACAAGTCATGTATAATTCTTATAATACTCAAAAAATATTGGTGATGTTTATTCTATAGTGAAGTGTAATATAAGAGAAAGTGAATAGAAATACAGAAATTCTATTAAGTAAACTCCTGCTTGTGGTGTTCACTGAATATAAAACATCTTGGCAAATTCAATACAGAATCTGAGACTATATGTTCTTAAGTGTTATGGAGAATCGGCATATAATGTGAATCTTATAAGAAAAGGATATATGAAAAGAATTAATAAAAACCATTTGCAATTGTTCTGGCAATTGGAAAGCTGAAAAGGGTCATAATTGGATTGTGAGCAGCCTGAGCTACATGTCGAGGGAGTGTTGAAAAATAAAAACAAAATACAAAGTGAAAATATTTAAATATTTACATTTTACTGGAAATGAGAAAGAATAATGTAAATATGAGCTGTTACTATCACCATCTGTCCTAATAAAGGCTGCTCCAATTTTTATCTGTTTAGTACTGTCAGGAATAGCATGCTATGTATTTGGGTCTAATGACATGTCAGTACAGTTTAAACTAGGAAAAAGACACCCCTCCCACACACAAACATTAAAATATAAACAATTTCTGTGTTCTTCATGAGGAATAGAAGACTCTACCTATAGATAAAGCCTATTAAAAGCCAATTTGTGGTGGTTTTCTTTTGTAGAGCCCCAATACGTAACACATGATTTTCAGGATCCTCTGTGGATAGAATATCTTAGAGCAGGTAACTATATAAACAATTTATGCATTTCATGCATTACAGGATATGACCTTCATAACTTACTAGTAGCTTCATTTTTATTGCTTATGACTCATTCAATAAATGATAGAAATAAATTATACTGTTCTACTGCCCTTTGTCATATATGCCCATTGCAAAAGGATATTTTTCGTTGTCCTGACATATTTGCAACAATAATGTGTTTTCAGTCTATAAATATTGACAGAGCAAAGAAGTGTGTTTGCACTTTGAATATTTGATCAGCTGTACAAATACCTATAGAATGAGCCATAAGAACCTTAAAAACTTCTTCTTAACTCTCAAAGGACAGCTTTTCCTACAGCACTTAGAAAATATCTTTCATTACACAAGTTATTTCTACTAACAGCTATTTAATTTTGCCTGACTTTTAGCTAAAGATAAAGCCTCAAGATGAACAGTTATCATTATTCATAATCTTATAGGTAATTCCCCTCAGTGAGTAAAACATGGTTCTTAATTTAATCAAGAATTATATAACTCAATTTTAAGTTCAAATGATTGTGTTTTCATTTATTTGCTTTGAAATATGAGGAATATATACATATATTATAAAAGCAGAAAGGGTAAGTCATAAGCAAGTTTGGATGGTGCATAGCTGAGGTGAATATACGGAAGCAGGCATTTTTATATTGAATTACTTATTCATTTTAATAATAAAGTACTTTATTAATTTTACAAAATTTTGAACTATTCTTCTTGATCATATTCACACTTCACTCCATTCCCACCTCCTTTAGAGCCACTCAAGCTGTGCAGCCACTTCCTTAAAGAATAAATTATATTGCAGCAAATGCCCTGCTTCCTTTTTCTTACCATCTGTTATATATTTTTAAGAAACACAATTATCTTTTTGTCTTCTTGTTAGTCATATATATATTCGCCAACCCATTAATATCCACTTAGTACTCTGAGAACTCTGGTTCATAACTGATTGAAGCTACTCCATTTGCAGTGGCAAGGAGAACATCTTGCAGGATTCATAGAAGGATAGATAGTTCTTTTTTCCATTTATTTTACTTATAAACCACAGTTTCCATTCCCTCTTCTCTTCCTGTTCCCTTTTATCACATTCCATCTATCCTGCCATCCTACCCCCATTCTCTCCTCCTCAGAAAGGTGCAGGCCTCCATTGGGAGTCAACAAAGCACGGCATATCAAGTTGAGGCAGAACCAAGTTCCTCCCCCTGCATCAAGGCTGGGTGAGGCATCCCAGCATGAGGAACGGGTTCCAAAAATCCAGCTCATGTGCCAGTTACAGGTCCTGATTCCTTGCTAGGGGCCCCAGAAGTGACCAAGATACACAACTGTTACTTATATGCAGAGGGCCTATGTCAGTCCCACGTAGGCTCTCTAGCTGTTGGTCCAGAGTCTGTGAGTTCCCACCACTAACTCTGATGGCCAGGAAGCAAAGCAAATAAAAATATAATGTAAATCCACTATCTGCTTATGTAGTTTGAAGGTACACCTTTAATGATCCAAGGACTTTTGCATAGTTCCAAATTTCAAAGACAACCTCTCTCAATAGAAATCCCTGGAGATAATGTTCTTTACCCATGAGCATTTGGTGAACATCCAATCTGTAGCAATGACAGTCCTATAGTTTTTAAATGTGAAATTCCTCATTTAATTTTTCAAGAATTTACAAGCAAATGATGTTTTCCTAGCTTCATATATTTAATTATTGGAGTATGCACTCCAGCATATCACTAACATAGGGAAAGTAACAGAACGAATTTAATATTGTTAATATAAAAACTGGATTGAAGATAAAACGTGATTTATTATAATGGCTGCTTCGGCTATATGGTGAACACTCTACTGTGTTTTCCCCATTGCATACATGAGTTCCAGCACCAACTGTGTGAATCATAGAATATGACTTGATAACGTCTTTGATGATGCTTATCCATGCTGATGCTGGTGTCACTGGAGGCATTTATTTTTATTTATTTATCTATTTATTTTTCATTCATTTATTGACATTTCCTATTCCTAGCCTAGTTTCCCAAGATATATACACTTAAACATTTCCTACTCATCACCCAGACTCAGCTAAAGCATTCTAGAGTGTATCAATTGTTTCTAGAGTCTTAGTAAATTAAATGTACAGGGAGAGCCAAAAATGGAAACCAGAATCCAAGATTAGTTAACATTAGAGTTTTAGTGTTAAACATTAAAGTGGTTCCCTAATGTTCGTTATTCTCTTCTTCTTTATTCTTCCTACTACAGATAGATGTTCTTGTGCAGACAGTTTAGAATCATTATTCCTCAGGATCTTAAATAATAGAAAATGTCAGAGGCAAACTCCACAATAACTTTGTTTCAGGAATTCATGACAGATGCTATCCCATACCCAGCTTTAAGCAATGAGCAAAATAGTCTATAAGCAATTAAGCAGAGTCATTTGAACTTGTCAACACTGACATTGAAATATTGATGTTTTCATGAGTCAGTAGCCAAAGAGTTGAAAGAAGGAGAAATGGTTAAATCTTGTCAAGCAAGACCAGACAAATGCAGAAACGTTGTACGTAAAAGAGAACTATAGAATATTTACTGGGAAAAATCTTGTAAGTACACACTCATATTGGTTGTTCTTATTTCTTGGCCCCAATTAGGTAACAGAAACTGTCTGAGGGAGGACAGGTGTGCTTAGTCTCTTAGTTTTAAGAGAATTTTCAGGAAGACTGCCTCCACTGGTGGAGATGAGATATATGGTGCTGAGTGTTCAAAGGACAAGAACTAGGAAGCAGAGAGTACAGCCTGAATCAGTCATTGCTATAACTTTCAAAGATCAGTTCCCAGTAACTTACTCTCAGGGATCCTCACTCTTAAGAGATCCTTATCATTCAAAATCACATCATTGTCTGTGGAATGACTGTGTTAAAAGAGTCTATCTGATCCATGTACACCATTAACCACATTCTTTCTGGCAATTTCTTAACTCCACATACAATTGTGCTCAGACCAGACCTGATCCTGACATACTATATGGCCAGAGGCTACTGAAGTTCAGTTCTGAAATTCTGTATGTAGATGTAAATAACTGTAGACATTTGCAACAATATGAACCCCAAGTTTGAGGGAGTTTCCCCTCCTTAGAAAGAGATACAGCTCAAATTGTGTTGCCATTAACTCTCACCTGGTATCTCCATAACCTTCTGGAAAGAGGAAGAAAGTACTTTTAGATTCAAGCTAACATACCCCTCTTCATTTACCCATGATGCTTGATGTGTAAATATACTTGTCCACCTTGTCTAGTCTGGTAACAACAGATCCAACATTTCCACAGAATTTTGTGTATGCTTAATGTTGAATCTAAAATTCAGAAATTGTTTCTAACTTTTTAGCTAAATAGTGAGAGGACTCCATTTGATGGCTTCTGTCAATTATTGATTAAGAGTGAACACGTAGGACTTTCTCTGATTCTATTTGGATATTTTTATGTCATAACCTTGCTCATCCATTTACTGAGCTGGTGGTTCTGTGCTTGTAATTCTATCAACCGTTTGCTTTTGGTAACATCAGAGTCATTTCACTTTCATGAGAACACCTGCAAATCTACTAACTCAAATGACCTCTCCTTGAGAGATTATTCATCAAATTCAGGAGGTTCAGTTGGTAGTATGGTTTTCATACAGTAGCCTACATTATATCAGATTTAAGCCTGTCTTCTTTAATACTAAAAGGTTCTGTTTCCCTCACAGCCATTTGCATCTAATTAATATGGTCTTTGTAAAATCCATTGCTATGGTGATAGAAGTACCAGGCTTGAAAAAGAAATTTTTAAAATGCTAGCACAGTATGTCACATATTTACAAGTCTTTGATAATGTTGCCATCTTATCTTTCTAACCTTTTATCATCCATAGATACAGACAAGAATACCTTTTAACTTTGAACTTTCCTGCATTGCCAGAAACAACAGATTTTATAATGAAGTGCATTGATTACTTTTGATGTGACTAGTAATTGTCCTTCAGTTGTAGAAACTGTTCTGTCATGTCACGTTTGTACCTTTGACAAACTGACCCACTTTTTGAAATGCCTTCAAATATATGGTTGAGTTAATGACCTAAATCCCCTTCTTGATGGGTTCAGTGCATTTGACATCTTTCTCATAGGAGCAGGGAACTGTGTTATGGCTGAACATTATTCATAACTGATGCCCATGCTGGGAGCTTAATTGAAGCATGGTTTGTAAAATGGAGCCAGAAATCAGCCAAGTAATCCACTCCTCTCTTTTCTGTAATTCACCTGACTTTAATATGCAAGTTTATTTCAAACTTTTAACTTAACAATGCATTTATTTTACAAGCAAGTGATTTATAAATTAAAATGTACATTGAAGTGTATTAGCTCTGCTTAGATTGTAGGATATCTAGGTATGCATACAGAGTTAGCAATTTTTTCAGTATAATGTCATAAGGATCTTTAGCATACAGATTTACAATGAATGTGGTGGTACAGGGATTAAAGTCTCTTTAAATACTCATTCACATGACAGACTGGAGCAATTAGTGTATAGTAACATTGGTGCAGGGATAACTAGAGTGTCTCATACATTTCCAGTGAGAGTCATCTTCCATTATAATCATCCTAATGAAAAAATCACAGTGGTTGAAGGGAAATGCTATGGGTATAGCATTAAAAAAATAAAAAAGAAATGAACACTAAAAAAACATCGTTAAAGTCACATTAAGGAACTGATTGAAATTGACCAGAAAGGGAGCAATCATGGAACTGTCATTACCACATCTTCCTTATAGCTTTGAGTCCAGGTGTTAGAGAAATCTCATGTCAGTGGGTGCTCATGTTATTATATCCTTGCTTTGTTGTATGTAAAAAAAAAGTAGCAGACCAAATAATCCCACAAGTATTAGGTTATCATCTTAGATTTAATCTGTGTCATGTAATCTCCATATAGATATTTCATATGTAGATAGTTACATGAAAAAATCAAATTTAAAACCATTTTATCACTGGGAATATTAATTTTAAAACCATTAACTGAACACCTGTACATGGTTAGCCTATTTGAATGCATGCCTTTCCTAACTCCTTTGATTATTACTGTTCTTTCCATAAAAATGTTAAGAGATGCATGCCCACATTTATGAGAATAAAGATAGTTAACAGAGAGTACTCTCCAGAGAAACTAAGTGTAAATCAATATATAAAGTGGAATTGGCTTGTTATGATGTCAACCAGTGAAGCCAGCAGATTCAAGAGTGATGTGTTCTGGATTTGGGATAAGAAGGTCCAATCCAGGGAAGGGTGATATTGCTGAAATGAAAGATGGTGTTTACAACAAAGCTTATTGAGTAAGTCTTTCTCTTATCCTTGAATAACGGGCAGAGGAATGAGCTGTCACACTTGACAGCTAACAAACCAGTTCAGTTTATCTGCAAGTGAAATAATCTTGCAAACTTAGTCAATCTGATGAGTTTTCCCATGTGCATCAATGTAGCATGCTTAAAACTTACTATTGATTGTTAGAACCTGAAGGTGACAATTCTATTGGGGTTCCACACTTGGGCAGAAAGGAATTATAGATATATTGTGTAAAAGTAAGAAGTCACAGCACATTTAGCATGAATGCAATGGATGTTCATTCCATCTATTGTGATTGCTGAGTGGAATATTTGAAGCCTGCAACAATTCTTCAGAAAATGCTATGAGAGCAAGCACAGGCACTTTGCTATATCATTTTGATATTCACCTTTGTCTCCTCAGCATTCTAAGCGTTCTAGTGTACTACTGCAGTTCTTTTAGAAAGAAAGGCAATGTAAATATGTTGGAGGGATTGTCTGTTCTTATTACGCCTTGAACTCTTACTACAGTAGTACAATATTTACTTTTCCATAGAAATTCAACTGCAACTTCATTTGAAAAAACTGAGTAGCATATAAACTTGGAATGAGAGAACTATATCTGTGTGCATCTAACAAATTTGAGAATTCATGTCATAGAAAGTTGGAAAACCATTGCAGATAAAATCAAGGGTCTTGATGTGCATCCAGTAACACAATAAAAAATAATTTTCTGTCCTTCCAAAGGCTATTATTCCTATTCAATGTCCTGCAGGTTGTCTGCCTATGTATAATGATATCACTAGAGTTAAATCACACCAGTAATGACAGTCATTAATTTGATAACTTACATAAGCAAATCAGAGATGTAGAAAGTTCCTTTCAAACCTCTTATATCAATCTTGTGTTTTTGGTAATGTGTGTAGTCTCTTACAGCAAAGACCCACAGATTGATTTCTTCAAAACAACAACAATGTATTGGTTCTCAATTGTGGATATCAGAGGTCTGAAATCAAGAGTTCAATCGAGACACATTCCCTCTTAAGTTCCCCAGGTCTGTTATTTCTTTTTTCCTTTTCTTCAGATGGATCCTTGTGTGTGGTTATACACAGAGACAGTAAAAATAGTCTACAGCACATTATTAAGGAACATGGCTCCATACTAAAACACAAATGCCCCTTTTTTATTCCTTTTAGTAATTCCTTGCAGAATATTCAATATTTCCTAAGCTTTGTTGTTGTTTTCTTATTAAAGATTCTCAAACTATAAACAAAGATACATATGAAAGCTAGTGACAATAACATTTGTAATAGATTAAAAATGAGAAAAACATGTCACCTGGTGAATGGATAGTAAATTGTAGCATATTTATATAACACAGAGCATCACAGAGATGCTTTACAATAATAATAATAATAGAACAAAAAAGTAATATAACACTGTGTTTGAATATTAAGAGCACAG
The DNA here is from genome assembly GCF_017639785.1 of Mesocricetus auratus. Classification (NCBI taxonomy): domain Eukaryota; kingdom Metazoa; phylum Chordata; class Mammalia; order Rodentia; family Cricetidae; genus Mesocricetus; species Mesocricetus auratus. The sequence continues at coordinate 3,286,522 of NW_024429207.1, read as the reverse complement.
TGCTAAGTAAAAGAAATCAGAAACAAAAGAACAAAAGACTGCATATGACACAGTTCTATTAGTTTCACTTTCATCCCACATAGAGGGATACTCTCTCAGCCTAGACAAATGGGAGAGAGCCTCGCTCTGCAACAAATGATAATACAGACTTTGAAGATCCCCCATGGAAGGCCTCATTCTCCCTGGGAAGCAGAAGGGAGATGGGACAGGGAGTCCGTGGGGGTCAAGGGAGTAGAGGTAACTGGGATTGATATGTAAAACCAGTGTGTTTCTAATTTAAATAAAATAGTAGAACAAAAAAACCAGAAAACTATAGAGACAGAAAGACATTGGCATTTACTGAAGGTGGGGTTGACTGTAGGAGTAAAGAGTGTATGTAAAAGTCACAAGGAAACCTCTGGAGAGGAATGTGACTGATAATTTGATTCTGCTGAATGTTTTACGATGGTATGTCTTGACAGGATTCAAAACTATGAATTTAGGGGCTGAGTAGATGACTCAGCATTTAGGCACACCTTATCCTCTTTTGTAGAAGACATTGGGGCCTTTTCCAGGTTCCCATCACCCAGATTGCATGGCTGACAAGGTCTTCTGGGATTCATGGTTATCTTGTGAATATGTCCACATAAAATAAGGAGCTTAATTATATAGGAAATGGGCTTTGAATTTACTTTTAAACCTGGGAATTAAGTTCCTACTTATTTTTGTGTGCCTACATTGGGTTACAAGGCAAATCCATCATTTATGAATAGATTCATTTTATCCCTTTTTTCAAGAAGAAGTACAAATAGGTTATAGAAAAATAAAATGATAATAAAAGCTCTCATAGTCTCTGCATGATTTTGTTTCACATGTGCATATTTTAGGAAGAAACATTATCAAGTTTTTTTGGACTGCCATTGTGTGTACATAATGTAAGTATTGATTCCATTTACAATTTCTAATTGTTCATTTATTTTTATAGTTAATTTAAATACATTGGCATCATAAAAATGAAGGGTGACTATATTATATATATACATATATAGAGAGAGATAAAGACATGTTATAATATACATATAATACTTATATTACTTTTTCACATTTTTTTCACATTTTGATTTTGAACTCTACTTTCTTTTAGCTTAATTTTCTAACACCATAGTGACCATTAGGCAGTATTAACTAAATACACACAGTGAACATAGTGTCTGGAGGCACGTGCCACCATAGGCATTTCCATGTGTTTTTTTTTTTCTGCTGTAGGGGAGTGTTTTGCATTTATTTGAAAGATGTATGTCTAGTGAGTATATTACTTACAAATTAATCACTTTCAAGGTACTATTTTATTTTTTAACTTACTTGAAGTTAGAAATAAAATGAAATCTCGAAAGTGTAGATCAGGCCAAAAAAGTCTTCACATATTCCATAATGTTGGGTTAACAATAACATTTTTTTGCATATCATTGTTCCTATGTTTTTGTGAGAAGAATGTGTGTGTATGTGTTTGTGTGTGTGACAGAGAGAAAGAGAGAGAGAGAGACAGAGAGACAGAGAGAGAAAGAAAGAAAGAAATGGGGGGCAGGGTTGAGGTTCTTTAGTCTCATTTCTTCTATTACAAGCATACGAGTTCTAGTGCAGAAGCTTCAAATTATTTGTTTTCCTGTTTGATCATTTGAGTAATTAAAGAACTCAATCAAAAATCTCTAATTGCTTTTGAAAGCTTTTAATCTGGCTATGTGGCTTAGGATGCATATATACCTAGAAGTTGAGCATATTAGAGAGATAGCAAGCTAATATTTCACACATGTTAAAATACCAAGGCTGTATATTTTCAATGGACTATATTGTCACACTTTAAAATAAATCTAACAAAGGGATGGAAACTGTGAGGGACACTGGTAGTTTTTCAGATTCCATTACCTTGCTCCACTGGTCTCCTGTGTTTAGAAATTTAGAAAAACATGTTCAAGTGTTTGTTTTCTGTTTCTACTGTTGTCATTGAACCTACTTAGTCCTTTCCCTTTAGATTAAACTTGCCCTGGTTTTCTTTATTTCTATTTCTTTGTTCCTATCAATTCTTTTATCTTTTTTCCCATGTATTTTATCCATTCCCCAAAGACTATTGCTTTCTATGATTTGTGGTTTTAAGCACTGAGATAACCTTAGGGTATAAATTCTTTCACTTATACACTTTGCATGCTTTATAGAATATAAAAATAATTTCTTGGGGCTGTAACACTGGAGGAAACCTGGAAGTCAGTCATCAACTTTCATATTCATCACTGATTGCCAGCCTTCTAGAGTTTAGCAAACTATTTCATTCCAACACTGTCCCAGGTAAAAAAAATATTGGATTTTTTGAAGGACTTATGTCTTTGTTCTTTACTCAGTTGTTATACAAGTGTTTCCCTACCACATAAAAATAAACATTCCGTAAGCAAGAAGTGAACCAAAAGGTTAATACAGTTCTATAAGTTAGTTACTAATTTTTTTATAATTAAAGGAAGCATATGTTTCTTTAATCCTCTTTTTGTATACGCAGTAACCCAACTGAATAAAATAAAATTAGAAAAAATACAAAGCAAACAAACAAACAAAAAACCCCGCTATTGTCCTAATCATATGGCTATACAAGTCTTTGGATATCTCATATTCTCATAGATGTGCATGTATATTGATATGTGCTTGCATATATCCATAGGATGTAAAACAATATAAGAGTGAAATCCTGGCACACAAGTATCATTCAGAGGCAGAGATGTGCTAGAAACCCATTAGTAATAAAAAGCTGAGATGAGAGCTTGAGTTCAGCATAACCGTGTAAAACTAGGTTCAAATGCTGTGCTTTTATGAAGTCTTCTGTGGAATTAGAATGGCTCCCTATAAATGGATGAAATAATGTGAGACAGGACAGAAATCAGGGAGTGTTTCAAAACTCCCTAGACCTGAACTCCAATGCTGATTGCCCCACTACACTGTATGTAAAATAGGGAATAAAATATATCACATATCGATCTTTCCTTGATCTGCCACTGGAGTTTTCATGTGGAGCATCTACAATGGAAATCCACATGGTAACTTCAGATGCACTCATTGCAAAATTTTAGCCTGGTGACTTGGCCCATCAAGTTAAATGTATAGTTTAAGGTGAAAATCTCTACTTCAAGGATCATAGTATATTTCAGGCTGTTTTGAAAGGAGCATATATTAAAAGGTGCATCAAGTTCTTATTCAAAATGATATTAAGAGGAGGACTCAGCTTGTCTTTCCATTTCTGTTATACACAAGAAGCCTGAACTTTCTATTGCTTTTGCTCTGAGAGCATACTCCTAAAATTACATTGAAAAGAACAATGCCTTTCTTCTCCACCACTCATCCCATCATGTCAAAGATATAATTTAGGGACCTGAGGCTTCAGGAAAATTGCATAAATAGTAAATGATGTTCAGAGAAAAAGGATTAAAATACAGACATGTTTAAAACAAAGCATTTTCACATTTCTCTGATAACACTCAGAGTTTATATATGTCCCAATTCATTTAGAGAGGACAGAGCTACTTGATTAGTGGGCACTTCCAGACTGAGAGTTACAAACGGGAAGGCCAGTGGCCATGCCTCTGCCTTATTACCACTTCAATAGTCAACTCAGCAGGAATTAGCATGCAGTTTGAACTGAGTCTTTTTGCCCCTTGGCTACAGAACTCAGACTTCTCTCTGGATTCTTGACTTTCTCACTGAAAATTGCATAACATGAAAGGGACTTTTGAATCAAGAGTCCTGGTGGCCTAACTGCTTCTCTAGCTCATGGTGAATCAATAGTGCTTTGGGGCAATCTCCAATTTATATATAAAAATGTTCGTTTACATAATGCCACTGAGTACAATAGCTCTGAACAGCACTTCTCTATAACCAAATCTTTTATTTCTCATGACTTTCAGCAAGTATTTCCCAATCTTAATATATTTTATTGTCATTACATATGTCACATATTTATTGTTGAAAGACTGGTGATTTATTTACTATCTGTTTTGGAGTGTTAAAGAGTAAGCAAGCAATGCTGTTTCGTATCACTGCTTACAGTAGTAATGACAACCAGAAAACTTGAAAAATTTCATTGATTTAGTAAACTCCATAGAGTTAAGAATGCCATTCATTGTTTACAAGTTCTTGGACATGAAAGTGTTAATAAGACACCTAGTTCACTGATGAAAATTGCTGTACTTGTTTTCCTCATCAAGAAAATAAGAATATTGAATGACATAATGTCTACATTACATATATATATATATATGTATATATATATATTAAGCAAGTTATTATAATTCAAGACATCAGCAATTCTTAAAAGAACAGTTGGAAGATGATGTGAGAGACATTACTAGCTGTATACATGAGCAAGTGTTTAAAAAGCGATTTGTTTTTCAGTATATTTCCACTGCAGAATTCCCTGTCCTGGGACCTGAGTGCAGCAGACAGAGGTCACTATCCTTATAAAGGAACTTCATGATCACGTGTCTCTCTAGTGCCAGGCGATCCTGGGCCTCTGACCTTCCCTCCACCTCCTCTCCTGTGTACAGACCCACATGCAAACACATAACTAAAAATGAGTAAAGAGAAAAAATATTCCCCTGTTCTCTCGGTAGCTATAAAACAGTAATTTAGAAATTCATACCATTAATGCCCAATTGTGAGACTGCCACTCAGTGCACTGTACAGGTAAACTTGACTTCTTTCTTTTCAGTGTTATCCATCCTTTCCCATATGTATTCTAGTGGAGCATATCTTTTCATAGTTTCTTCTTTTAGTGATGTTTCTATGCCCTCTTTGTCCTTAACTTCTTATTATGGAGTCCTTGACTGATCTTCTTGGTCCCAAAGTGGAGTTAGGAGGCAATGAAGTGCAGGAATGAAATCTGCTTCCTAACTCCTTCATTTTTTGGCTCTGTAATGTTAGCAGAACACTGTAGTTTCTTCTATAAGATTTAAACTAATAAATATTTGTATTGTCACACAATAAACAGAGATATTTCCAAGCTTTTACATTCATAACTGATTTGTAAAATAAATCGTCTTATAAAAATACTTAAAACGTCACATTCATAGAATCCTTATCAGATGTTTAATAAAACAGAATGACGATATAGGTAATGCAGTTGTCAAAATTAAGTTAGCAAGAACGAATAGCTATTAATGAGATGCCACCCAAAAAATAAAATACAATTTAAAGGACAAGTATTCATTTTCATACAAAGATCTGCCATGGGAGATTACTGTGAGTGTAGAAATGCTGACACGTGCATGTACATCTAGCTACCGGTGTATGCGCAGCTGGATTATCCAGATAAATTTAGAATGCTGAAAACGGCTGTACTTGTTTTCCACATCAAGAAGATAAGAATAATGAATGACTGAATGCCTACACTACATATACATATTGAACAAATTATGACAATTCAGGACATAAGCAGTTCTTAACAAAGTCGACGATGATGTGAGAGACATTACTAACTGTATACATGAGCAATTGCTTAAAAACTGCTTTGTTTTTCAGTATATTTCCACTGCAGAATTCTCTGTCCTGGGATCTGAGTGTGGCTGACACAGCTCACTATCCTTGTAGAGGAACTTCATGACCACCTGTGTCTCTAATGCCACTGAATATATAGAATAGCATAGCATAGAACTTCCTCAGGCATGAGGAATTATAGCACTTCTTCCTATCCATTGTCCCAAATATCAGACAGAATTAACCAAACAAATCTAGAACTTAACTCTTGGAAACTGTGGATCAGAACCACACAAAAAACAGAGGCTTGGCTGGAGTTTTAACTCAGTTGAAAAATGCTTGGCAGACGGACATGAATAAGTGAATCTGACCCACAACAACCAGGTTAAACAACAACAACAACAATAATAAGAAGAAGAAGAAGAATTTTCCCTGCTAGACATGGCTACTCTGTGAGTGCCATGGAAATGAGGCTATGTCTCAAAAACCATGGGATATGGTGCCTAAGTACCATGTGTGATATTAATATATGGCCTTCCAAGCATGTGAACCTATATACATACACCAAAATTGAGGAAGCAAAGAAGGAAGGAGGGGAAGAGAGTAAGAAAGTAATGTAGCATGTTAAAGAAAAGCATAATCTGATTGTTTGACTCTAATATTGCTCTACATGTATAGAGTGCCTTTGTTGATTGGAAGTTAATGGTAGCAATTTTTCTGGCATGGGTATATCTTTGGATATTTTTACATTTAATACAAAATATCCATGAGCAGGAACCAGAAGTGTAAAATATACGAAGGAAGGAAGGAAGGTAGAAAGAAAGGAAGAAGAGAAGTTAGTGAGTCAGCAATGAAAAGCTAATAGTTTTATGCAGTACTAATCTGAAAACAGGAAAGAATTCCATCTTCTGAAGGTAACAAGGGTGGAAAGGTGTGGCAGTAAATAGTTCCTAAAATATCCATTTCTTTATAAAGGGTGATTAAATATTCTTTCATATTCAATTGCAAGGCAAAGAGTTGATGAATTACTAGACAATAGCAGTCAAGCATATGTAAGGATTTGTAGTTAGTTGCAATTGATGATGCATACTTCAGTTAAGAGACCATTTCTTCACATATTGTGTTTCTTTATGTTAAAGAGACAGTGATAAGGATGTGGGTTTAGATTTAAAGAGTCTGCTTAATGTTGAGAAATATTTGTGGAATATTTAAGTAATAGCCTGCTGTTTGCAATGACTTGCATAAGTAGTAGCTGTTGGCAGAGATTTTACTCATTTCTTTTGATTCCGTAAGAGATCATTGAAGTAAAAACAAACAAACAAAAAAATGAAGATTTTTCTTGTCACAAAACCATGAGCACCTTTTAAAATGTATTACATTCCAATAATTAAAAATTCAAATAATTGATCCTCAGACATTTTATAATGTATGGTATGAAAATCTAGAAAATGCCATAATATATTTGAATTCACATGAAGCAATTAACGGTTCTTCATAGATGCACATCTTCTTTGGGATATACGCAATATATTTAGTTTAAATGAGGAAAAGCTAAATATTTGGGAAAAAGAAACCAGGAACCTAAGTAAGTCGTTAAGTCTTGTTGGATCTACTTTAGGGCAAGCATACACTTGTAGTATAGCCATTCTCTGTTTCACTTGCAGAGCAGAAATCATGTGTAGAAATGATTCTACTTTCTTCATTTTTAGAATTTAAATATCATAAATTATTTTTGCAGTGGGCTCCTTCTGTTTAGTCCACTCTTGGTTTTGAATAAACAGAAAATAAATGTTTTTCTTCCTCCTTGGGGTTGCAGGTAAAAACTGCTTAAACTGAAATTATTGTTTTTTCTGTGTTAAGAAACACCTCTAGTCATTAATAACCCTTTGTAACTTCTAGTTTTATTTTTCTTAATTGCATCCAATATTCAGAGGAAAGTAATTTGAAAATGATCTATTAGATTTCTTACACGTTTCAAATATTTTGAAGTATTTTCTTGAATTTCTTTTCTATGTAGGTACCGACAAGCTTAATAAATATTAAGCTCTAGCTTTTTTTACTGAAGTCCTGAGACCCTTGACTCAAATACACCATTTCCTCCTGTCTTTGACTTCCCAGTCCTGTTCATTCTCTTCTTTCATAATCTAACTAAATGATTCTTTAGCTAGGGCCAGCAGCTTTATCCCTGACCAGACTATTGTTTCTAATACATTCGACGTTTTAGCAAATTTCTTATAAAGTGGCACTAGCAACACCCTACTTCTTAAAATTACTATAAATATATTTCATAATTTCCAAAGTAATGCACCTATTATATAACACAGTGAAACCTAGTATCTTACCTTAGAAAAGATAGGTATCTAAGTGCACCATACTAAGGTTAAAACAACAAAATAAACACAGACAATAAACTTAGTATCTTAGAGCAATTTGAATTCCTAGCATTGTTGCTAGCTTGATCCGTCACTGAATAACTTCAGTTAGAACATGAATTCTAGCATGAGAGAAACCCAGGATTAAACTTTAGCATTTATAGCATCTCAAAGTGTATGACAGCTTGAAAGTCAGAAAAAGCAATTTTAGAACATTGTGCGTCTAGTCAGTAACCAGAGGTGTATAAAAATGAAGGTTCAGTTGTAATCTTATGTGACCCTTTGCCTTCTATATTCTTTCTTTCTACTTCTGCTTTTATTTCATTTCCTTAATGTCTTGTAATACCATCCATAATCTCACTCACACTGTCCAATGGCTTCCTTGCGCTGTACCTTATTAAGGGAATCCTTTCAATACAGCTCCGTGATTCTGAATCCCCTTTCACTTATGTTATTTAAAGTTTACACTTGCCGTGCCTTCAATTGTATACCTGTTAAATCTTCCAACCTGGAGATTATATGACTAAGGATATGTGCCTTGAGTAATTTTTTTTTTTGTTATATGAAGAGAGCAGGAAGGTCACAGTGGGTTAGCCTTTGTAATGTTCCAGGTGACATATCTTATTTGCTTCCATTTTATTTTGGTTGTATGTGTACTTACGAACATATGCTAAACCACAGAAGAAATTATATATATTATCTTCATTGAACAGCTTTCCCCCTTCATTTCAAACACTCTTATGCTACTCTACGGATTCAAACATCCCTGTAAATTATCCTTTTGCCCCTGTAACTGCTCCATTAGTATAGTAACAGATCTCTATTTTTGTGGTCCGTATCTTTTGAAACAAACAATGTTAAACAGTTGGTTTAGAATACTGTTTGATATGCGTTTGACATCCAGTCTTTTTTTTTTCATGGCTCCCACAGACTGTTCCTGCATCGTGGATTCTGTTTGCTCGCCAGCTGCTCTGCCTGCTTGAAATACTCAGCAGTTGAGGAGGGAATGTTCACATCCAACCTCTGGTGGATTGCAGCTGTGATCTGTGAGCTCATTGTTCTCCTCTGTGAAGCTGGTTATGGCCTTCACACTATGCCTATTAATTAGAACATAGGAGCCCTTACTGGCACTTTATGAGATTTTAACAATAGAGATTGAATATTAAATGTGCAACTGCAATGATATTCCATAGTATTGAAGAGGTAAAAGGGAGACACAGAAAACACAATTTCAGCTGTGATTTTAAAGAAACCAAAAAGGCCCCCCCCTCTCTCTCTCCCTCTCCCTCCCGCCACATGTGTACATATAATATATAAATATATATTATATATACATATGTACATGTATGCATATCCATCTTCAATAACCTACACAGAAAAAGAGAGATGTTTATTTGTTTTCTACCAAGAAACAGAAAGTGTATATTTACTGTTTTTTTGGGGTGCAGGAGGAGGCACGGAAAGGGAAACAGTAAACAAAATAGATTGTAAGAAAATACTATTTTCAAGAAAATAACAAAATGTATGCGATTTTTAGAGGGGAGAGAATAATGGTAATTTCTATAATGGAAACCAATGAGAACAATATACATTATTATTAGAAACACATAAATGTATTTGTAATCCTATTAGATCAAGAATATTAATTCATAATGCTATTGGCAAGCTTAGCAATGTTGACAACAAGTTTTTCTATACTTTTTGTAGCAATAAAATATGACTCCAACTTTGCAGAACATAGAATTTCTGGGTACAGTGGCTAGAAAACATAATGCACCATTAAAATAGTGGCTGCATCATGCATGCATAGTTTATATATGGCAATTTATCCAGAACCTTGCAGAATACTATTGGGTAGAAGAAATTGAGTTTTGATAAATACTATGTTTTCTAAACCCTGAGGTTTAATCTGAACCTTAACAGTTGCCCAGTAGTCCATGAAATATTGATATTGTTTTTCTAAGTATATACATTATTTACTGAACAGTCTATAAAGTATTTACGTTGTTTTTCTAAATACAGTATACATTATTTACATTCCACTGTACTTTTTCCTGATTCAGGTAGAACAGAATTCTCGGCAATCACCGAATCTAAAGAAGTCCAGCTATATATCAGAGAAAGTGTGGACCAAAATATTCTACACAATCCTTCAACTCTTGCTCAGGTTATCCAGTAGGGTAGGAATTTCCCTTGGATCCTGGGTAATTTGAAAATAGTTCTCGCCATCACCAATCGCAGGTAAACTGAACAGAAGTGAATGATGCAGCATATGCCCAAGAGTGAACATGAATTAACAAGAGTCAAATTCTATTGTGGGTCACCATCTATGGTGATAGAATGTATATGTGATCTAAGAACCAATTAAAAAGCCTAGAACCTTTGATCTGTACTGGGGGGTTATTACATTTTACTTTTGTGAGTAGAATAACATCTTGCAAATGATTTCTCACTATGATGTCAGTAATAATACATTGATCCTAATAGTTTTAAATTCTACTTTTCAACTCCTTTAAGTTGTGTAGCTTGGTCCTTTTATGGGACTCTTAACAGCAGAAACAGTGTCTGTCTCCGACTCCTTTATCAACATTTGGAACACTATTTTTCATACTGGGTTACTTTCCCAGCCTTAACACATGGGGAGGTACTTAGTCTTACGGCAAACTGATATGCTATGTTTTATTGTTACTCATAGGAGAGCTGACATTTCATGGATAAAGACAGAAGAGGAGGAGATTGAAACATGAGAGGTAGAAAATAGGGGAGAAAGACTGGGAGGGCAGGATAGGGCATCAGGCTGTGGCAGGGATGTAAAATAATTAGATGAATTAAAAAAGTAAAGAAAGAAACACTCATTGCTGCTCCTTTCTACATGGCCCCATTTGGTTGATTCAGATGGAGGGAAAAGACACCAGCATTACTTTTTCCCCGTGTTTTGCTGAATTTGAGCCACTTTTGAGAAATTAAGTTTCCAAGTACTGAAATTTATTTATACAATGACTCTCTCTCTCTGAGGTAGGGTATAACCCACTCACACTCTGATTTTGTTAAAGCGAAATTCCTGAAATGATACTGAGTAAAATGCATTTCAAAAAATCTGAGGTATAGAAAATGTCAACACCATTTTATCTTAAATAAATTATGCAATAGCGCACTAGCTGTTTTTAATAAGGAAATAAAAACGAAACCCATGTTGTTTGATGCAAATAATAAGAAAGAATCCTGCTGTAAATATTCCATTTTTAATTCTGTAGAAACTCTAGAGGGGAAAAAATTGTGAAACTAATACTTTAGAGCATCATATAATTAATGTAATTTTTAAGGTTTACAATATTGACTTTCAAAAATTGAAAACTGATAATAAGCAAATCTATTATTTGATAGGTAAAATAATTATGATATAGAAAAACCCTCAGCATTGAAAGAGACACAAAACAAAATAAAATTGTTCTATCATTTGTTTAAATTAGATAGAAGCAAATGGTTGTTTTTTAACTAAAGTTGGGGTTGTAATGTTAGTTTGATTCTGAATTCCAATGTGTACAAAACATATACTCATTTGATTTAAATTTCCATATTGGAGTGTTTTTGAAGAGATTCTCCAGTTATATTTTGAACAAAATTTTTTTATATTCTTGGTAAGAAATAACTATTGCCTTTGAAAAGGATCAGCATATATTTGTTTGGCATCTTTTAGTGTAGCACTCCATATTGATTCCTTTCTGTTTACTTTTCTTTCCAATTTATTAAAATATTATATTGAAATTTAGGTCCATGATATTATACATAAGTAAATTGCATATGAAGAAAGCAGACTTTTATATTTAAATTATCTGAATGTCATGAAGAGAAAGAATATATATTAGATTATATTTTCCTAATGAGACAGGGAGACACAAGATAAAGGTTTGGATATTAAGGCATATCTTGTTATGATTTTGTTTTCAACAGGAATTATGATTATTATTGAGAGATATATCCTTTTTCAAATGGCGTTACTTTCTTTTGAGAAAGGATATATCCTAAAACTCAGAGTAATGCCATAATTATGAAAAGCCGTAATCATGTCTATATTAAGTTAAAAGTTAGCTGGTAAATACTTCTGTGACAAGCATTTTCTTATTGTAGAAAATGTAATTGTTTTTGGCCCTTAGATAAAATGAAGATCGACAAAAGGGTTTCCAACAGGAAACGACTTCAGATTCTATTGGAGTACACCACCTGGAGAGCTCCATCCACACAGCTGTAAGAGATGGACCTTCTTAGAATGGAAACGTTACTTATGAGTGACTTCACATCCCACACCTCACATTTAACAGCCTGAATGCTGATCAAAAGCATGCTTCAAAACCTTGCATATCTTTCATCTAAATGCATTTTTTGTCTTGACCTAGTAATTTTTACAATCTGCTACCGCAATGTCGATCATCTTCATATTTTATTAGCAAGGAAATGCTGCTTTTCAAAGTAACTATATAAACTCTTACTATGTTCAAACCAATTTGTAGCACTGCCAGATCCACCCCCTGGTCATAGAGTGAGGGTATTTGGATAGTTGCCTGGGTGTAAAGCAAGCTTATGTATATCATTGATTCTCAAATGGACAAAAGAATGTGCAAAATTTGCTTAGAACGAAAGGTTTGTCAAGAGAAATGGTGTCTGTGAGGAAACGACTGCACAAATAGCCTCTTAGCAGCCAGAAGTATTACACACCCAGAGGGAGCCGGGAGCTCTTTGTGCAGATGCTAGATAACCTTGCCAAGGAACCATATGTTGCTCCTGGAAGAAGATTTTTGCAGTTTGGCATCTGGATCCCAGAATTATCATTCAATAGGGAAAATGAGAAGCATAAGAAGATGAGAAATAGGATAGTATCTGCACAGTACCAGAAATCCAAGATATACAAAGATGAATTTAAAGCTTGGTTTTGATGAAGAGGTAATTCAATTTCTATGACTAAGATGGAAATGTTTTAAGTAGATGCACATGATAAGATGAGAAGAATTAACATACTAATTTACATTATAGAAATTCCAGTAGCACTCACTGATTCATGTATTCTTATATGGGAATTTCAGAATCTGATTAACCAATAGTTGCATGGTAGAGAGACATAAGACCCTAGAGGATGCTTTTACAGTGACTTTAAAAATTTATACCCCACCATGGTTTTCCATGCAAATTGAAACTAATGAAAAATAACAGATTTTCTTCTCTTACTATTCAGGTTCCATGTTATGAAATTTGCCCCAAACATCACTGTGCTAGTGTGCTAACTACTCTGGTGCACAGTATTGGAATCATATTCACCAAAACATGACCTAAGTGAAAGGGAATACATTTTGTGCTGCTGATGTAACAGGCAGTAATATTAGAGGTAAAATTTCATGAAGGTCTGAATTCTGTATTTAAATAGGCAAAACCAATGGAAGATATATAAAACATGCATTTTAGTGCAATTAATTTAGTCTTATTTGAATAGCATAATTTGCCTATAGAATATGCTGATGTTTGTGCTGTTTGTGACAGGCAGCCACAGGTGTCCTAGCATTCTATTTTTCACCTTTTGAATATTGCACTCCAACGACTAATTGACAACTCTTAAAATTTTCTGTCACAGTTGGATTAACTAGTCAGTCATAGGTCAACATATCCGTTTGACACAGCTGAAGAGGCTTTCACAATGAGAAGCCTTGGGATAATGTATGGGAAGGGCTAGCTCTCTCCTTGCCCTTTGCCATCCCTCTATTTTGGCAATAGATCCCATGTTTTTTAATTACGGAAGAGGTTGTCACTACAATAATGAGTTCTCAATCTGCATTTAGTTTTGAATACAAATAGATAATGGGGGTCAGAAAAGGTTAAATTTTTATCTGGCTGTGTTTACATGTGGCCAAAACAACTCATCTTTTCAGTCAATTTAGAGGAAAAATCAGCTAGATAATTTATTTGTTGTTGAGTAGCAACCAATTGACCCACTGTGCCACCTCTGACCAGTTTAATACTGTGAAAAACACCATTAAATCAGGTGGATGTGTCAGTTAACTCTCTCCATCTCTTTCCATTAATATTCTCTGTCTATCTTTTTCATACCAGGATTTAAGGGCAGAAATTTCATTGTAAAATATTTTTATAATTTTCACCCTACATTCTTTTACCTCATGTTATCATGACTTTATTTGTTCCGCAGAGCAGAAAAATATGAACCATATCTCAGGTTAATATTTTATTAAAGAAGGACACATATCATTTGGTTTGGACTTCAATGTCAATAAACACACCAACACACAATTTTAGCCACACATATCCAATTCACTTATGCACACACACACAGACACACACACACACACACACACACACCTTACACTCAATCTCTCACTTATACTAATAAACTTATTTATAAACACATGTACTTTACCCATATACAATCATTTATATAAGTAACTTCACAAGACCTTTTGTCTGGTGTAGAAATATTTAAGCGATTTTCAACCGCTTAAAATATGGTATGAAATTAAATTGCATAAAGTTTTTGTCCTCAAATGTAAAAATCTTGTTATGTTATGATGGTGTCCTCTTCTACAACTAACATTTTAGATGATCTTTCTATTGTGAACCTGACCCATGTACTAGATCATGAAATTGACGGTGTTGAGAGTCTAGGTTGGCAAATCATTCAGATATTTGGAACGTACATGCCAAAGATATTTTCCTACTATTATTGTTGTCATAATTTATTGATTCTTTTTATTTAATTTAGAATCAAACTTGTTTTATATGTTAATTCCATGTAATTCCTCTCCCCTTCTCCCCTGCCCCCACAGACCAGTATCTCATTCCCTTTCTGCTCACCAGGAAGAGTGAAGTCTTCCATGGGGGATCTTCAAAGTCTGACACATCATTTGGATCAGAGCCTAGGTCCTCCTCCATGTGTCTAGGCTGAGAGATTATCCCTCTATGTGGAATGGGCTCCCAAAGTCCATTTGTATACTAGACATGAATACTGAGGCCACATAGACTGCCCATCCTTCCTAACTGACACACATTTTAAGGGGGTCTGGGTGGGTCCTATGCTGGTTTCTCAGCTGTCATTCTGGGGTTCGTGAACTCCCACTTGTTCAGTTCATCTGTTTCTGTAGGTTCCTCCAGCCTGCTCTTGACCCCTTTGCTTATCACTCCTTGCTCTCTTCAATTGGATTCCAGGAGTTCTGTTCAGTGCTTAGCTGTGGGTATCATTTTTACTGTGACTCTGAACAGTTCCAAATTGTTCAACATTTTATACAGTTCTCCATTAGTAATGAAAAAGTGTTCGGTTAAAACATAAAGCTCATTTTTCCATTGAAGCACAGATAAAATGTTTTATCGTTTTTGTCACAGCATTTCTACCTCACAGCAGGCAGCAACTATGTGGTATACCAACAGGTTGTATGACATGATACAGATATCTTTTACTAGATATTTGATGTCTTGCCAAGAGCAACATTACATTAGTAGTTTATTTTTCTTTTATAAGACATTATCATATAAACACAAGGTACATTATTTATATAAGAAGAAGATATGAAAAATGTGTATATGTTGAGAACGATGCATGTATTATGCATATTGCCAAAGGCTGTGAATAAACAAACAAATATGTATTTAAAGTCATGGAAAACATGAATGTTTGTTAGTTTACTGTTATTTCCATAATATTTTCTTATAGTTATTTTTCAAGTGAGGAGTTTGGGTCATTATAAATTGTATAAAGCAACTTTATCCTCTAAACATAGTTTCAGAAATCCTTATGTACAATAGGCAGAAGTCCCTGTAATTTATCATTAAGACTCTTAATGCTTTCTCACTATAATACAAGTAAAGACCCTGTAGAAAAGACATGACAGCCTACCTTCTGAGAATACATTTGCACCTTGGCATCCCAGTATCGTATCCTTTCTTGTAGACACTTGAGATATGGAGATTTACCTGTCAAAGCCTGGAACTCATGACCCCTCCCTACAGCTATCCTTAAAAAACAGTTTTAGAAAAATGTTAAATGCATTAACCTTGTTCTGATCTTGGGCACATAACTGCAGAGCTGTTCTCAGGTAGGGATAATTGAAAGGCATGAGGTTTTATATAGATTTTGCTCTCAAAGTCTTTTTCCTGAGGCAAAGCCAAAGGATAAACCCATGCCACATAGTAAGCTGCAAGAGCCAAAACCTGGCTCCATTACTTCAGCTTATAGAGCCACAGATGAACAAAATGGTCATGATTTAGTTCTGAGCATATTTTACATATGCCTTTTTGCTTCCTTTTTACTTATTCTGTGTATGTTACTGTTATAAAAATAGGAAATGCCTTTGAATTTAACTTTGTAGGGGGATGTAATTTGGGTTATTGCCTTTATCTTTATTCATAATGCTGCTCACATAGAAATAAATTGTATTTCTAATAAGAACTACTATAATAACCAATGCTGTGTGATTCATCCCACATACTGAATGTGTTTTGATTCACTGATGCTAGAGGACTTTACTGAACAAGGATGTCACTGTAAATGGCTGTGAGTCCCTTTCACATATCCAGTGGACACATTGCTGAGGTGGGCTCTGCAGCAGAGCTTCTTCTATCTGATACCTCTCCAAAGGGTAGCATCGTTGACAAAACACAAGTTCAGTACTGACTTTAATAAAGGTTTGCTTTGCTGAGCAGTGGTTGCACCTAGGAGACAGGAAGACAGATCAGTTTGAAATTTGACAGATTCAATCACATACTTAAAATCAAAGAAAAAATGTGTACTACAGTTGATAACTCTTTTTGTTTTGTTTTGTTTTCTTCTAAGACAAAGTTTCTCTGGGTATCTTTGAAGCCTATAATGAAACTCAGTCTGTAGACCAGGCTGACTTTCAACTCACAGAAGATCCACCTGTTTCTGCCTTCTGATTGCTGGGATTAAAGGCTGGTACCACCACCTCAAAGCTTAAAACACTTTTCTGAAAGGAAATATGGTAGGAGTGGATCTTCAAAAGAGGGGAAGTGGGCAGAAACTGGATGGACAGGAGGGAGGAGAAACTGAATTCAGAATGTAATAATATATTAGAGAACAAATTCAGAAGCTAACAAAAGTTTAAAACAACGTGTTTTCTCAAAATTCAACACAAAAATAAGGCAAAATAAAAATTTCAAAAACTGTAAAAATTCTCAGCAATCTCAAATTTTATAAGATTTTTAATACAAAGCTCATAAGTTTCAGACTTTATTTACTGGGGAAAACAGAAAACTTAAAATCCTCATACAATTTAATCAATACAATGGATGGCTTTACTAAATAAAGTGTACTTTACAGTTCTTTCAAATATGTGTATAACATAGCATCTAACTAAAAAATATAAGTATCTATGATTATCTTAAATCATAGATTTCATAACTGAGAATTTAAGACTCTGAAGTTGGCACAAGAATATATCACAACATAGTATAACAAAAAGAGATTAATACACCAACTGTATTGGTTTAAATGAAAATGATCCCTATAAGCTCATGTATTTGAATGCTTGGTTTCTAGTAGGCGGAATGCTTGAGCAGAATTAGGAAGTTTGGCCTTGTTGGAGGGGATATGTCACTGGGGGTGGGGTTTGGAGTGTTAAAAGCTGCAGCCATTCACCGTTAGCTCTCTGAGCAATGTGCTTATGGATCAGCATGGAAACTCTCAGCTATTGCTGCAGTTTGCCTCCCTGCTGCTGTGCTCCTGCCATGATGGTCTTCGCTGCCCATTGTGAAACATTACATAAGATGTAAACTCTTTCTTTTCAAGCTGCCTAGATCACAGTGTCATATCAAATGAAAGAAAATTAGCTAGGCCACTAACAAAGGGTAAGGCTTGGAACAGCATAAAGTGAAGGAAGTCTTTGTAGCTCAGTACTGCTTCTCTAAGGACAGAAACTGACACTTCATTAACTGGGTTTCTTGTCACTGTAACATGAATGATTAACTAATCCTATTGAAGATGCTGTTTTTAAATTGTAAAGTTGTTTCACTCCCTACCACACAACAACCAACGGAAATCACGACCTACAATGAATTTATGCATTGCTTTCCAGGATCGTGCTAACAAAAATCCACAGAGCTGGTTGTTTAAGACAGCAGGAAATTACTCTCCTGCCACCTAGACTTGAGAGCTGTGGAGTCAAAGTGTGGTAGGTATGAGCCATGTGCATCTGCTGGAGACATTGCATTTGGTAGACTCGAAATTTCTCATAATGACAAGATACTCTCGGAACTCATTGGTTTGTAGTTGCATCATTTGATTTCTGCCCTTGAACTATACTTACATAAGCACAACAACTAATAGATAAGAGTCCCTTGAATCACTAATTACATATGCAAACGCATGATTTAAAAGAAATGTAACATATTGAAGTACCACTTTTGTTATTTTTTGCATGCTCTATGCAACATCAAACTAATTTCATCTCAAAGAGTAAAGGAAGTTTTACAAGTTAAAAAGAAATACTCATGTACATTATTTCATCCAAAATTTTCAACAGTGGCCTGGTCTTGTGTCCAGAGGAAGGCAAGATTGGGGTGAAGTATGCTTTAGACTCAGCTTTCAAAAGAACTTTCATCCCTCAAAGCACAGTGACAGATCTTTTATAGAAATCAAGAAAGAATCAATTTGAGCTATTTTGTAAAACAAGCAAAAGACATTAGATACCAGCTATAGGCTGTAATGATACAGGATCTGTGTAGCAATGGGTGGCTTGAAGCTGATTGGACTTTCAGATGGTAACTAGTCTAGGCTGGCCTCTATTATTAATGTCTAAGCTAGACACTTTTGGCTCTAAAGTCAGAATGTAAGAATAGTAAATTTATGTAAGAGTATTTCTAATAATACTCTTTCAAATCATCAAATAACTAACACACACTCAGAAACTGAGAACAAAGCATACCATAATGAAAAAAATCTATTTTATGAATTGGAGAATCTGAAATTATTGGAAGATCCAATGAGTAGAGTCAAGTAGAAACTGATTTTTCTCAAATAGTGATTTAGCGGTTGGGGGACAAGCTTGATGAGATTATTCAGGGCTCAAGTAGTTGTCTGGCATTTACATGTAGGCTAGAAAGCAAACAAACCACCTGGTGAGTAGATTAACTCTCCTCATAAACAAATTCCACCCAATGCTGGTGCTCCATTTAAGGAAAGAAATAAACTCATGATTAGAATTTGATCTGTTCTTCTTTTATTTGGTTTTGGTCTATTAATATAGATCAAAATATCTGTAACAATTTTTGCTAATTTACTTTGTTACCAAATCCTGACTTGAGCTAATATGAAACTATTTTTTGTACTTTTCTCTTAGTAGGTGTACTCATATCAGTTCTTGCATTAATATTCGTGATTTTGCTTGCATGGTATAAACAATATTCGAACTTGAATTTTACTAAATAAATTAACACATGATCAAACATTAAAAAATTAAGCCTAGAAATTCAGAAAATGATATTTGTAGATATGGACTTTCATTATAAAAGAAAACATTACAAGATGTGGGTTGTTAGTGCTATCACAATAAAACATCTCAGATTAGGGAATTTAAATGAGAATTTTCTTTCTTACAATTCTAAAAGTTCTAAATGGGAGAACACAGGTATTTTTCTCCCGAGGCTCTATTCATGCTATGTACATGACTATTTCTGTGTATTCAGCTGGTCTTACTAGTGTGTGTGTGTGTGTGTGTGTGTGTGTGTGTGTGTGTGTGTCTGTGTGTGTATAAGAATATTTCTAATTCCCTTCCAGGCCCCAACCTCCGGTGACTCCAGCTTCAGGGAAGCTATCAGCCCTTCCAGACCCCAACCTCCAGCGACCCCCAGCTTCAGGAAAGGCATCAGACCTACCAGGCCCCAACCTCTGGCGACCCCAGCTTCAGCTTCAGCTTCAGTGTCAGCGTCCCAAGATTCAGCTTCAGGAAGGAAGGAGACCAATGGAGATGAAAGACCCCACCTGCACCCACTGGAAAAAGAAATGGGAAAAAGACAGAATAAGAGCTGACTCAGAAATAGAAAGACCAACATGACTCCACCAGAATCTAGAGAACCAATGCCAGCAAGACCTGAAAGGCACTACATAGACTAAGCAGAGGAGACAGACCTTAAAATTTACTTTATGAAGATGATAGAGACCCTCAAAGGGGAAACGAAGAAATCTCTTAAAGAAATAGAAGAAAAAACAAACAAAAATCCATGAAATGGGGGAAAAATCAAGAAATAAACAAATCTCTCAAAGAATCTAAAGAGTACCAAGAAAAAACAACCAAACAAATGAAGGAAACAACTCAAAAAGTTGAAGGATTGAAAGCTGAAATACAAACAATAAAGAAAACACTGACTGAGGGGATGCTGGAAATAGAAAAGCTGGGTAACGATTAGGAACTACAGATGCAAGTATCACTATCTTATCAAGAGAAGTCTACAGATTCAATGCAATCCCTATCAAAATTCTATAACAATTCTTCACAGACCTTGAAAGAGCAATAATCAGCTTTATATAGAAAAGCAAAAGGACCAGGATAGTCAAAACAACACTATACAATAACAGAACTTCAGGAGGCATCACTATACCTGACTTCAAGCTCTATTATAGAGCTATAGTCCTGAAAACAGCTTGGTATTGGCACAAAAATAGACCGGTAGACCAATGGAACCCAATTGAAAACCCTGAATTTAACGCAAACACCTATGAACACTTGATTTTTGACAAAGAAGCTAAAACTATACAAAGGAAAAGAGAAATAATCTTCAAAAAATGGTGCTGGCACAACTGCATATGGTATGCAGAAGGCTGCAGATAGATCCATGCCTATTTCCTTGTACAAAATTTAAGTACAAATGGATCAAAGATCTCAGTATAAATCCAACCACACTGAAACTCTTAAATGAGAAAGTGGGAGAAACTCTTCAACAATTTGGTACAGGAGACCACTTCCTGAACATAACACCAATGGCACAGACACTGAGATCACCAATTAACAAATGGGACCTCCTGAAACTAAGAAGCTTCTGTAAGGCAAAGGACACAGTCAACAAGACAAAAAGGCAGTCCACAGAATGGGAAAAGATATTCACTAACCTCACATCTGACAGATTTACAAAGAACTCAAGAAGCAAGTCTCCAAAACACAAAAGGATCCAATTAAAAGGTGTGGTACAGAACTAAATAGAGAATACTCGATAGAGGAGGCTAAAATGGCCAAGAGACACTTAGCCATCAAGGAAATGTAAATCAGAGCAACTTTGAGATACCATCTTACTCTGTCAGAATGGCTAAAATCAAAAACACCAATGCCAGTTTATGCTGGAGAGTATGTGGAGAGTGGGGAACACTCCTCCACTGCTGGTGGGAGTGCCAAGTTGTACAGCCACTTTAGAAATCAGTACGGAGATTCCTCAGGAAAATGGGAATCAATCTACCCCAAGACCCAGCAATTCCACTCTTAGGCATATATGCAAAAGATGCAAATTAATACAACAAGGATGTCTGCTCCAGTATGTTCATTGCAGCATTATTTGTAATAGCCAGAACCTGGAAGCAACCTAGAAGAGTGGATAGAGAAAATGTGGTACATTTACACAATGGAGAATTACTCAGCAGAAAAAAAACAATGGAATCTTGAAATTCGCATGAAATTGGATGGTAGTAGAAGAAACCATCCTGAGTGAGGTAACCCAGTAAGAAAAAGACAAACATGGTACCTACTCACTCATATATGGATTTTAGACATGCATCAGGATAGTGCCAGTCTGCACTTCCACTGACAGAGAGACTTGGAAAAAAGAAAGAACCTAAGAGAGATATGCATGGTACCCCAGAGAAGAGGAATGATTCAAGATCTTCTGAACAGATTGGGAACACGGTGAGGTGTTGAGTGAGAGTGGGATCTGGGAAGAAGAGAGGGGGAGAAGAGGAAGAGAGAGTAGGTCATGGGGGAAGAGGAAGGTTGAGTGGAAGGTAGAATAGGGGGAAGAGGGAATCATAGGGTAGAAGACAGATCCGGCACCTGTGAGACCTCTAGTGATCTAAGGGGATGACACCAATTGGCAAGCAAAGCAATAGTGGAGAGACCCCCTTGAATGCCTATTCCTGATAGTGAGCTTGATGTCTATAACCATCCTGGAGCCTTCATCCAGTGACTGATGGAAGCAGAGGCACACACCCACAGTTAAACGCTGACTGAACTGAACCCATGGAACCCAGTGACAGAGAGAGAGGAAAGCTGAGCAAATTGGGAAAGAATGGGCTGGCAAGCCGGGCAGTGGTGGCACATGCCTTTAATCCCAGCACTCGGGAGGCAGAGGCAAGAGGATCTCTGTGAGTTCCAGATTAGGCTGGACCGACAGCCTCCAAAACAATACAGAGAAACCCTGTCTCGTAAAAACCAAAAAAAAAAAAAAAAAATGCTGGCAAAACCAGCAGAGACAGCTCATCTGAACAGAAGAGAGCTCTTGGTCCCCAGACCCACAGCTGGGAGGCCGGCATGGGACTGATCCAGACTCCCTGAGTTAGTGAGGATGCCTGGATAACCTATGGGGCCCTGGGCAGTGGATCAGTGTTTATCCCTGGCATACAAACAGGCTTTGTGTGCCCATAACACAAAGAGGGATGCTCTCTCAGCCTGGACTCTTAAGGGAGTGCCTGAACCCTACCCTGAGTGAAATGACAGACTCTAGATATCCCCTATGTGGAAGGAAGTGGTGATAGGGTGGGAGGCTGGGGGGGATGATGGCAGGGTGCAGGAGGAGGGGAGGGAGAGGGAACTGGGATTGACAAGTGAAGCAACTTATTTAAATTCAAAATAACAAAATAAAAGAAAATTCTCTATTTCTGTAGCTCACTTTTTAATTGGATCCTTTGGTGTTAGGAAAACTTGCTTCTTGAGTACTTTGTAAATTTTGGAGATCAGCCCTTCTTAGGTAGTGTTGGAACGTTACGAACCATGAACCTATTTCCCACCCATGCTGGCATTTTTGCTGTTGTCATCTTGCACAGATTTTTGTGAAAACAGTCCCTGCTTCTCTAAGTGCTTTCTGGCCAGGAGGCAAGGAAAACAAGTACCACCATTTTCATTCGAAATGCTCACCATTTTCATTCAAAATAGTACTGGAGTCCTAGTCAGAAATGTTAAGAAAGAGAAAGAAATGATAAGCAGGCCTTGATGAAATAACAAAATATTATTAAAATGTAGATACGCTCCAAAGAAGTCTGAATGTTTAAGAAAAATCCTCGGTGGACATCAATGATGTTCATCATATTAGGGAAATTGAGCTTTAATTTTTATAAAACCATGGTAAAATCTCAAATATCCAAACAATCTTTAACATAGAGAAGAAAGCAGTAGCTATGACATTATATGATTTAGAAGAGGTCAAGTATGTATATATATATATATATATATATATATCTCACATATATGCTTGCAATGTATTCACATCGTTTTCATACTGCCCCTCTCATCTGACAGCACTCCAGTAACTGTGAGAGCTCTCTCCTCAAGTAATTATTGTAGTTATATTTGTATTAATATATATGACTATTGTGGATTTTAAGTAAGCTTACAAAATAGTTTCCAAAAGAGGTCTTCAAGCATTCTCAGTATGATTTATTTCTCATCCTTTCTTCCTCTAACTTCTTAACATTACCTTCAATTCATCTCCCCAGTTACCCTCATTTTCTACTAATTCCCTTTCAGGATGTGTGTCTTACCATTTTGAGAGATCTTTTTGACCATGCCCATGGTCCCGTTTACTATCCTTGTCCCTGTGGCTTTTCCAGGTTATATACTCACACCTAAGGATTCAGAACTAGGATACACAAAGTAGAAAATGGGACATCCCTCTTTCGGGATCCCAGATACCAAGCTTAGTATACTTTCCCATTCCATTCTTTTACCTGTGAATTTCATTTTTTCACTTTGTGATTATCCTGACTATAATTGCATTATACACATAAACCACATTAATGAGCATTGTTGGTGGCACTTTGGTGAGCACAGCTGTGTACCATCATTGTAGTCTAATAAAAGTAAAACACTAACCATTGGGATAGGCTACAAAACATAGAAGTAACCCCTGATATTTGTGTTTAACTATTGTTTTTTCTCTGCTGGAAATTTAATTTATAGTCTCACACAAATCAGGTAGATGGCATAATTGGAGGCTGGCATGTAGAAGAATGTGGATCGATCCATGTTTATCTCCATGCACAAAACTTAAGTCCAAATGGATCAAAGACCTCAACAGAAATCCAGCCACACTGAACCTCTTAGAAGAGAAAGTGGGTGGTACCCTTGAACGAAATGGTACAGGAGACAGCTTCCTGAACATAACACCAGTAGCACAGACAGTGAGATCAACAATTAATAAATGGGACCTACTGGAACTGAGAAGCTACTGTAAGGCAAAGGACACAGTCAGCAAGACAAAAAGGCAGCCCACAGAATGGGAAAAAATATTTACTAATCCCACATCTGACAGAGGGTTGATCTCCAAAATTTACAAAGAACTCAAGAAGAAAGTCTCCAAAACACTAAAGGACCCTATTAAAAAGTGGGCTGCAGAACTAAATAGAGTTTTCAATAGAGGAGTCTAAAATGGCTGAGAGGCACTTGAGAAAGTTCTCAACATCTTTAGCCATCCGGGAAATGCAAATCAAAACAACTCTGAGATACCATCTCACTCCTGTCAGAATGGCTAAAATCAAACACACCAATGACAATTTATGCTGGAGAGGATGTGGTGAAAGGGGGACACTCCTCCATTGCTGGTGGGAGTGCCAACTGGTTCAGCCACTTTGGAAATCAGTATGGAGATTCCACAGAAAAATGGGAATAAACCTACCACAAGACCCAGCAACTCCACTCTTAGGCATATATCCAAAAGATGCCCATTCATACAACAAAGATGTCTGTTCCACTATGTTCATAGCAGATTTATTTGTAATAGCCAGAACTTGGAAGCAACCTAGATGTCCCTCACCCGAAGAGTGGATAGAGAAAATGTGGTACATCTACACAATGGAATACTATTCAGCAGAAAAAAATAATGGAATCATGAGATTCGCAGGCAAATGGATGACACTAGAAGAAACCATCCTGAGTGAGGTAACCCAGTCACAAAAAGAGAAACATGGCATGTACTCTCTCATATATGGATTTTAGACATAGATCTGGGGAGTGCCAGCCTACAATCCTATGGCCAGAGAGTCTGGGAAACAGAAACTTCATTTAGTGGCTGATGGAAGAAGAGGCAGACTCCCTTGGTTAAGTACTGAGCTGAACTCAAGAAAGCCAGTAACAGAGAGGGAGGACTGATGATCAAAGGGATTAAGACTGGGCTGGTTTAACCCCCAGAAACAGCTGACCAGACAAAGGTTAACTCTTGAATCCCAGGCATCAGCCTGGGAATCCAGCATGGGACTGATCAAGACCCCTTGAATGTGGGTGTCAGTGAGGAGGCCTAGGGAATCTATTGAGCCTTGGGCAGCAGATCAGTACCCATCCCAAGTATACACACGGACTTTGGACTCCCATAGAACAATGTGAGGTGCACTCTCACCCTGAACTCTTGGGGAAGGGTCTAGGCCCTGCCCTATATGAAATGACAGACTATGGACACCCCCATGGAGGGCCTCACCCTCCCTGGGGGAATGAGGGGATAAAGGGGTCGGGAGGGTTGGGGTGAGGGCACGGGAGGAGGGGAGGGAATGGGATTGGGACCTGGAACTGACTTGTGAAGCAACCTTGTTTCTTATCTAAATTTAAACTGGAAAAAAAAAAAAAGAACCGTCTTTGAAGTAGGCAAGAAAGAGAAGGGACCTACGAGTATACCAGTTCATTACATTATTAAACAAACATGACTGCTTATAAAATATTCTAAGCTTGCTTGTACCTTTCATGATTTTATTTAAAAAATTGATTTATATAATATATAACAGTCTCACCTCTGTCTTTTACCTATCTTAGTGGAGTGCAGTTCAAATATTAAAAGTAGATGCACTTAGTTATACTTTTTCAATAAAACACCTGTTGATTCAATAAAAGTGACAAAATTGTTGTTGTAAGATGAACCTGACACTATGATTGTGAGAAAATGAAAACACTTTCATTTACACGTTCCAACACACTTAGTGCCAGAGGCCACCCATTGGTCATCACAGGCCACTTCTTTGTACCCAATGCTTGCATTGTTTGACTATTTCTTTTTAACCCTCTAAGACTGTCACTAGGCTAATTATAATCAATGTAAACTAATTTGTGATTTCTGGTTGAGTTCTCAGTGTTGGAGAGAAAACTATTTGTATTACTAGTCTAATGGGTCTGCTTTATTAATTGCCTGAATTCCCAGTGACGTTTTCTATAGTGCCTATCCACACATTATAATTAGGATGACATGTATTGGCTTGAAACGGTATTGTTTATAGAAGTTACATATTGCTTGTCATGTATATGTCCATTCATGTTATCCCTAATAATCATGTTTTTCATTGTTCTTATAAAGAGAGGAACCATGCCTGCAATATTGTTAGTGATAAAATCTAATTAATCTTTATATTCTGAATTTTCTTCTATTAAAAATTTCACAGCTCACTGGGAGGTGGAGGCACAAGCCTTTAATCACAGCACTCAGGAGACAGAGACAAGCAGATCTCTGTGTGTGTGAGAAAAGCATAGTCTACAAGAGGTATTCCCTGGACAGCCTCCAAAGCCTGTCTTGAAAAACAAAATAAAAATAAATAAATAGATAGACAGATAAATAAATAATAAATAGATGAAATCCCACAGCTGTGCATCCATTCACTGAATGTGAGAAGACTTTCTGTATAGCATATCTAGAGCTAGGCTTTTTAGAGATGCTTTTCCGTGTCGACAGAGGGAATGCTGTGACAAAACACTGTGTTTGTGCACATGTGTGTGTTCAAATATATAATATTTAGAGTTATAATGTGATAATGTTACATTTATAAATTAAAGTATTTATTCATAAATATATTCCCCTACATAATTATACACGTGTGTGTTTTCAGACAACATGTTATTTTATAAATACTCATATTTTACATGAATACATGTCAGAGGTTATTTGACATTGCCACATTTTGTTCTCATGCTCATTACCCACATAGTTTTGAAATATTTTTGAAGAAACTGAACAGAATATTTTTAGGATCAATTCTTCTTCAGAAACTATACCTCTATGTTCAAATATTTCTGTTCATTACAATAACCATATTTGTCCAAATGATGTTTAGAAACAAACAGATTCATTTCTATTACATATATGGATGCCAGAAACAGAAACAATATTCACTGGTTTAAGATCAGTTGTTATTGGCTTAGTTTCTTTTAATAGTCAAAGGTGGAATTTGTGGCATTAATTTCTCAGCTTCCAGAAGCTAAGCTTGTAATCAAAGCAGTAAGGAAGGGGACTTACAAATCTGAATTAACACTGAGCTACACAGTGAAGCCTTATCCAACAAAAGTAAACATAGAAGATAAATAGTAGATAATTATGTAGATAGACCAAAATCATCATAGGTAAAAATAACAGCAAGAACAAAACATAATATTTTTACAGAGAATGGGTACTTCTATTACCTTAATTTCCAGGTAGTTCCAGGGGAGTTACAGGTTCTCAAACTCAATAAGTTTTACATGCTAAATATTTTCAGAGGGTTTTTTTGTTTTGTTTTGTTTTGTTTTATCTTAATTGCACCGTAAAACTGTGGGGAGGCATCTTGGTTTGATTTGTGGATTATAGAATGGTTATCCTTTATGGATAATATCTACCTATAAGTGACTACATACCTTGTTTGTCTTTATGGATCTGGGTTACTTCACTCAGGAGTTTCTTTTTTGGTACCATACATTTTCCAAAAAATTTCTTGATGTCATTGTTTTTAGCAGCTGAGTAATATTCCATTGCATAAATATACCACATTTTCTCTTCCCATTCTTTAGTTGTAAACTTTGCACATATTAAATTGCTTAACATACACTTAACAAGAATGGTAGCTTGTGAATGACATGCTGTGGATAGAAGCTCAGAGATGTGAGATGAATTGCTTTAGCTTGAATACACAATAGCAAATTTGCTTCCAATACTTAGGAATTCCTTTTTTCAGGTGACTATCTTTCAATTTATTGTGTGTTGATGTGCTAAAACTTTCATCACCTTAGTCCTTTTCTTCAAAAGATTTACTGTATTTTTAAAATTGTGTGTATAAATCTGTTAGTGGCCATTGTATGCTCATGTGAGTGTAGCTGTCCCAGGAATAGAGAACGAGGCACAGGCTTCTCTGGTGCCAGAGTTTCAAGTGGCTGTGAGTTAGGTAATGAACACTGGACCGTCTATTTACTGAACTCTTAGCTATTGAGCCATGGACAGAGACTTGTGTATTTAAAATTTTCCAACACCATGCCTTATTTAAGACATTACACCAGAAATAGTTTCTAATAAAACCATAGTAAAACTTTGACCAAGCTTCGAAGCAAAATCTATCCACAATTTAGGCAGATGCTATGGAATTATGGAACTTGGGAGTTCTTTGTGAGATCCCTGTCTGGGATGACCATGGACTTTCTCTACTTAAATTTTTTGGGAAAATATCCTTAATGAAATTATTCTCCCAAATTTATCAGTGCTCAGGTATCAGAGAATCTAGGTAAATGTCAATTAAAGAACAGAATTAAAAAATTAATATGAGAGGTTTGTCACTATGAGTATATTGATTTATTATCACTTAATCTATCCTACCCACTGTTTAAAAGTCCCCATAATTTATTAGGTACCCACTATTTGATTCAGGATGCCTCTCAACAGTAAGTTTTCATTTTAATTATTCTTCTTCAAATATGAAACAATTGTATATTGGTAGCTTCAAGATACACATCTGAGTGTGCTAGCTGGCAGATGGTGTAAAGGATAATAGCAAGTTACTTGTGAGTGTGTCAGGAAATACACACACACACACACACACACACAAGATAAAGGCACTAGTTCACTTCAACTGCCAAACTGACACACCACACCACCTAAAGTTACTTGAGGGAGTCTTGATTGGAAGATTGCCTGGATCAATCTGACCTGTGGACATGTGTTTTGAGTATTTTCTGAATTATAACTGATATAGTTGGGCCTATTTCCATGAATATTCAGAAACCATGGATATTTTTATTTATTTGAAAGTAAGTGGCTATCCAACTCTACTTAGTATTTGTGAAAAATATTCCTTTTATTAACTTCTATATTAGGCCAGAGCACTGTAGATAGTGAAAGCCTAGCACATGTGGCCTAAGATATGTAAGAATGAGAGTTGGAAATATTCTAAGGGAAGTAAACCTATAAGTGTAACTCTTCCAAGGTTCTGTTTCATGTCCTCTAGGTTTCTGCTTTTACTTCCTGCCCTGGCTGGCCCTCAGTAATGAAAATACAAGCTAAAATAAACCCTTTCCTTTTGTTTAGCATTGCTTTGGGTTGGAATGTTTTACCACAGTAACAGGCAAGTAACATCAACAACTCATGTTTCTTTTCAGGATACTAAAAATAAAGAAGAATGTACTCAAAGTAAATTGAGAATTGTAGGGGAAGATAAATAGAAGTTAAGGGAGAACATGAGGGAAGTTTTAGACAATGGAAATATTAGAAAATATTTGGCTTCAAGGAAATTAGTGGTACAATGGTACAATGATGAATGTGGGCAGCATATCCTGCCTTGGTTTTATTGGTATTCCTAGGGTTAGAAAAGGAAATAGAAGGAGAAAGTATTTGCTTTTAGATAGTTTAAATGATTGTAGTTTATTTGTCATTTCTGTCATTCTTCACTCTTGTTTGAAGGAGCAAATGTAATATGAAAATTAGCTGAGTGGAAGACCCAAAACTCGATACATTTCAAAAAAATTGTTTATCTCATAAATTCTCATAATTTAACTCTCACAGAAAATATGTGTATCAATTTTATCTTTTAATAAAATGATTAAAATAAAAATATCCTTTTATCTTTTACGATAAGATAATCTTTTCTTTACATTTCATTTCATTCTCTATCATTTATAATGAATTTTTAAGCACACCACTAGTAATTTGGTCATTTTCCTTGCTTCACTTTTGCAGCAAAACCATGTACCTTTCAAATTATGATATCAGAGATTAGTTAATATGTATTGAACATAGGAATAGTGCAGGCATTTATACATGATGTTCATGCATATATATATATACATATATATGTATTTGTACTGTTTTAGATAGATGATAGATTGATATAAAGTTGATAGATAGATTTACCTTTCATTTGATTGAAGAATGCATTCGATATGTTTTAATCTTCACTGAGGAATTAGAAATATTTAAGTAACATTGTTTCTTTCCTTTGAGAAGATATTAAAGACTTGAGGTTAAATGTTTTGAGGGAAGATTAATACCTATTTAGCATCTGACCATACTGAACATTAATATTTATAAAACAACAAACTAAAACATTCTGACTAAGAAAAGTTAGTGTCACATACCTTAAAGCAATAGGGCTGGTAAAGGTCATGGAAAATTGTGCATTATTCCTTTTGAAACTATAAGGACAGAAAAACATCAATGAAACTATGAATCCATAGCCACTGCGACTACATGTACTCAGGAAGTCCCATTCTTGCTGAGAAGGTAGTGGCAATGGATGGTGTCTGAAGAAGGGAAATAAAGTTTTTCTCAAGGATGCTGCTACTGGAAGTCTACCAGTAACCCCATAAATAGTCCTACCCTGATCATACTGGCAGGACTCAAGGACTTAATGAGATTAAAATAAAGAGCACAAAAGTTGGAATGATTAAGAAGTGGAGTGGAGAGAAAAGCATTGGAGAGAAAGTAATGATTGTGGTTTTGATTCTAAGTCCTTTTATGCATGTGTGAAATTCTCAAAACATTAAGACATGAAATAAAACGGAACAAAAGAAGAGAATGGAATTCATATTGTAGTCTATTGAAATAAAAAGACATATTGTTTTTGTTTTGAATTGTCATTCAATTTTCTCTATGGATAATTTGAGACTGTGGAATAGGTTGTAAAAATAGGTACAAGAAGATCTTCTGACTTTCTGGTATTTTCCAGGTCAGTGTTACCATCCCCCATGTTATTTGTTATGTTGGAAACTTTGTCTGTGTATCTGTGGAAACATTCTTTTATATTTTGATGAGTCAATTACAGGGAGTATTTAAACACATATTTATAAGAGCCATTATATGAACTGAGAAAATCATCAACAGAACTAATATTTTCCTGTCTCATCTCTGGAGTACATCACTGTCTCTTTGTGTAAATCTTATATCCTAAAGAGGGAGTTATACATCTATTTTATTCCCTGTAATAATGATGATATCTGGGAATTATTTGCTGAATATCATCACCATATGATGTACATCATTTTTATTGATGATAAGGGAGATGCTGTTTATGAAACTTAGGTACCATATTTTGTCATTCAGTAAGTTTAAATCTGTATGGCTCATAGGAAAAAATCAAGAAAAGACTTTATGAGATATTCATACAGAATGAAGAGTAAATTACCGAAGGATACTTAATACTTTTTTTCAAAATTATTTGAGTATATTTTGCAAAGGCTATTCAAAAAATGGAAATTCCATATACCCTAATTAAGGCACTTGAGCAAAAACCAGTACCAGTAATGCATACCTGAAATTGCCCCACTTTTGAGATGTAGGCAGGAGTTCAAGGTCAACCTCCACTACTACATAGAAAGTTGTAAGACAGACTGAACTATAACACAACCACAACACTAAACTACAGGACCAGCATTCTAGTAATTCAGTGTATAAGTCAAGGACAAGAACAAAATTCACTGATTTGACTATCAGTGCTTCTTTTGTTCTATGACATATGCTTTTATTTAATGATAGTTATGTGACACGTTGATCAATGATCATTACAGCACACATTCAAGGAAGCTCATATTTGCTTTTTAGAAATCCAGTGTCTGTGATAAAGGGAAGCCATTTCTTCCTGCCTTATCTGTTCTCCACAGTCTCATTCATTCCTGATCCTAGCACCCAAACCTCACTGCTTTC
Organism: Mesocricetus auratus; assembly: GCF_017639785.1. Taxonomy (NCBI): domain Eukaryota; kingdom Metazoa; phylum Chordata; class Mammalia; order Rodentia; family Cricetidae; genus Mesocricetus; species Mesocricetus auratus. Next base: position 3,254,555 of record NW_024429207.1, on the reverse strand, counting down.
TTCATCCAATCCCTTTCCCTAGAAAAGGGAGCCAACTTCTTTCCCAAGATGAAGGGTTTTATGCTTTACTTCCAAATTCTTTTTCTTCGCTAATGAGCTCCCTTGTGATACTGTGCTGGTGTTTGAGGGAGAGAGGACAGGACAGGCTACCAGGAATTCAAAGAGTTACCTATCACAGTTGGGACAGTGGCTGGGCTTGCCATGACCTTCTTTTCCCTTATGAATTTCAGCTCATTGTCCCTCCTACTGAACAAAGCACCTGAATAATTTCACCATGTACTATAAAAGAAACACCCAGCTCTCTATTTTTAAGAATTTATATTAATATACATATGATTTCTTATAATTATATGGGTTCATACAATTACCCCATTAATTTTAAAATTACATTGAGTAACCTGGCATCAGCACTCATTTTTATGGTTGTTTTGAATGAGTTTTACCTTACAGAGTAAGGTAATATGGTTGATGCCTCATAAAGTTGTATTTTCAAAACCACTAATTACCTCTTCAAGTAATGTTCTCCTCTTCTGTAATATTAAGCATTAAAAATTATCAGAAGAAAGATTAGCATCAATTTGTCTTAGTAAGATCATGAGAGTTGCCATGTATACTAACTGTGGACTAGTGTATATGGAATGTGGGTATGACTAGAATTGCATGTTGCAGTTTAAAAAGAATCTTAACAATCAAGCAAAATAAAAACAAAATATAAGAACAGCCTTGTCCAACAGAAATACAATTTGCTTCTCTGTCTTCTCACTTTCTAATAATTTTATACAATAATGACCAGTTTCACTTCGATCCAGAAAAAACTCCAAAAAAGCATAACTTTTCATATCTTGTGTTTTCACTTATTCAGGTTATCTGGCTTGTTGTTGGAAAGTGTTCTGATGCTCATGTAAACACCAGAGGACTAAAAGCAGTGTATTTTCACCATTGGGCACCATTCACTTATTTGAGAATAAAACTGCAATTCCTCCTGGGTTTGAAAGTAAATGATACTGTAATAAGCTCTTATAATTTTATTTTCACTCTTTAAATTGCCTTTCTCTTAAACTCACCAAGTTTGGCTTTCCAGAATACTGTCTCTTAGCTATATAACTCAATGAGACAGAGACTCCTGGGTCTATAATACCCAGAAAGCAAAATTAACTTTTAGTCTGACCAAGCACTCATTTTATGAATAGAAATCTAATGGTCTTAAAATTAGTATATTTGTCTAAGTAAATGGCTCCTAAATGCATCACACAGGTTCAAATGATATTTCTTATTTAATTCATTAATTCAAAGGCCATGCAAATTACACTTTATAAAATAAATGCCAAATTTGTATAGTCAAAATATTTTTGTTTTCTTTTTCAAACAAACATTATGCATGCCTACTATCTTAATATACAAGCTATAGCAAAACATAATGTTCTGCATAATGTAAAACAGTAAATTTAATAATTTATTAAAGTTAGTAATATACTAGTATAATAGTACAGACTTTAGTACAACTAAATATTGCTGGATAAGGTACTTCATACAGTTTTTCAAGAAATATCACCACTATTGCCTTTTATCATGGATATAACTTCCATTTGAAAAATATGTATGATAACATAATTTCATACATTATTTAGTAAAATTATATCCAGAATAAAGTGTACAAACTTACATTACAATAAAAGTGTCATGGTTAATGTTTAGCAAGATTTTAATACTGTCATAAAATTTAGAAAGAAGTGTCCATTTTAAATTAAATTGTAATTAAGTTTCACAAAGGAACTCATAAATAATTCTTACTAGGAAAGGTGCAATTGAGACTTTTTGAACAGGTGTTTTATCCGATTACACACATTAGATAGGTCAAAATTGTCCCAAGCTTCTTTAGCAGTCCTGAGAATTCACAATGTGCTGACTGTAAAATTTTCAAACCAAGTTTGACTTTCATGTCCCTGATTTGAGATAAGACATTTCCCCCAATTTGGAATTTGCTTCTCATCTTTCAGAATTACTTAGGAATACTTTATTTCTCTAGGTTTGAACCATATCTACCTAAATTAATTCTTGGCATCAACAAGACACAACTAGGAGTCAGTTTTAAACCTGTATGTTTCATAATGATAACCAAAACTTGAAAGTCTCTGTTGTATTTCCTACTATTTTTAATACTTATTGGTGATAGATCTGGAATGATGACTCAAAACTTAAAAAACTTTAGCTACTTTTCTAGAGGCCCATGGTTTGGTTACTAACACCCACTTGACAGCTCACAGCTTCCTGTCACTTCAGCCTCAAGGAATGAGTAGCAGTCTTCTGGCATTAATGAGCACCCACATGTATATACCACACACACACACACACACACACACACACACACACACACACACACACACACACACATACACACACAGACAGACAGACAGACAGAGACAGACAGAGACAGAGGCAGAGATAGAGAGACACAGAAGCTCCCACACAAAGTTATAACTGAAAAACAGAATAAATATTATATTTTAATGATTTTTAAGACATAAAGAAATAAGTATTTATAGAAGGAATTATATGAACAACATTATAGTAATTGGGTCTGTTTTGAATCTATTATAGAAGGACTCTTGAGGAAGATTAAACTTCAGCTTCTGAGAAGAAAAGTCCAGGTAACTTATTATTGTATTACAGAGTTTGACGTCCCTATCTACTAGGAGCTGCTCTTATTGTTCCTCTGTCTTCCTTCTATCTTCATCAGTAAATAAAACAAACTATGCATGGACCACATACCTGAAAAATGATTGTCAACTGGGAGAAGAATGGAAAGTTGTTACTTTGTGTTAAGCACTGGGAGTTTTATGTTTTCCATTAATGTGGCTATAGAGACAGCTGTTGCTTCTTAGAGATGAAAATCAGAGATGGGCACTGATGGTGGTTAATTGATAGTAATTGACCAGTTCACAAAATCAGTCTTTTAGGAAATGCAGATTTGGGGTTCTCTTTGTTAGATATTATATAATTTGCTGATTAGGGCATCATTTGAATACATCAGATGCACAGTTAATTCATTTTCATACCAGGAATTTGAAGCACATACCTCTGTGAGAGCACAGAGATTCTGAAGTGACCATAGAACCCTATGTACAAGTCTACCAAGAGTGACTTTCACTTTAAGGGACAGCTTCAGTGAATTTCATTAGTTTATATCCACACATGGCATTGTTATATCTCTGTTTAATGTATTGACATTTATTAGGCATTGAAATTTATTTCATATACATAACTAAGAATGGGTTTCATTCTATTTTCATACATATGAATATTTCTTTTAGAATATTTTAATTAGTTCTCAGAGGTCATGAATTGTATTTTAATCATGACCACCCTGCTACAGACTCTTCTGAAGTCCGTCCATTTTCCACATCACCTCCACTCTGCATCATTTTTTGTCTTTAAACTCATCAAGAGCAGTTTGTGCTATCTATGCTCCTGGGTGTGTTGCCTTTCACTGGAGCTTACCTAGCTTACCAGTGGACATGCCCATATAAAAGCTGTTTCTCTCTCAGCAGCTATCAGGGTTTCATGGATACTCATCATGGGATGGTACCTTTCCACTTTGTGCTGAGACATTGTCTAGCTTAGACTTGCTGAGGTCTTGCACTTGATGATATCATAAATGCTTTGAGTTTATAAGTGCAAATGTCCGTTTCTTTTTTTGTTTTCGAAGCTGATTCTCTGGAGTCATCAATCATTTCTAGATATTACAATCTTACATTGTTTCTTCCATGGTGATTCCTGAGCCTCAGAATTAAGGGTAGTGATACAGATTCCTATATAGGAATTAGTCCTCCTCAGTTTTTTATTCTGTGCTCTTTGACCAGTTGTGGATCTTTGTTAAACACTATTAATAGAAATAAAAAAGAAGCATCTCTGATGAGATTTTTTTTTAAAAATCACTGATCCATGAAAACAATAATAAGTCCCTAGAACTTGGTTCAATTTTTGTGTCCATTTCATAATCTAAAAGAGACATTTTTTCAAAACACAGAAAGAATGACTTCAATTTGAATTACCAAGACAGAAAATTATGTGAAAATTTACAAGTTAATGGTCTTATCAATTCTCCCTATACACTAGGGTTATGAACTACACTCTATTTCTACACACAGTTAGTCACTGTGCTGTAATAAAAAGAGCCTCAATAGGGAAAGACACCATAGGACAGAGTTCAACCAGAGGTGTTTTTTTTTTAAGAGAAAAGGATCATAAAAGGGAGAAGGGGAAGGGGATAATGGTGTCCAGGGACAGGAGCAGCTAGAAAGAAGAAAGAGAGAGAGAGAGGAAGACATGAGAAAGAGAGACAGAGAGAGAGAGAGAGAGAGAAATGGAAGGTGGGCAGGGTACCATTAAAAGGGAACATATTGAATAGGCACAGGTAGCAGCTGAGGGAGTATCCTCTCAGAACGCTGAAGGCAAGCCAGGACAAATGTACAAATGCCAAAATACTAATGCACTGTATAGGGTAACTCCATCTAACCTCTTGACAAATCTCCAAAATGTGTATTTTATTTTATTTTTTGCTTGTTTGCTTGCTTGCTTGCTTTTTGATTTTTCGATACAGGATTTCTCTGTAGTTTTTCAAGCTGTCCTGAAACTTCTTCTGTAGACCATGCTGGCCTCAAACTCACAGAGATCCGCCTGCCTCTGCCTCCTATGTGCTGGCATTAAAGGCATGTGCTACCTCTGCAAGGCTACAATATGTATTTTTCTAATGCTCACTTCCTTAGTCAGTATACTGAGGCAAACACATTGATTAAAACACTCATGCATATATGCTGCTGACATCATAGCTTTTGACATCAATTAGATAATCGTGTAGCCAATGATCCTTCCAATTATTTATGACAATAATCTTTCTTTGAGGCTGCATTGTTGCCAAATATTATGCCATCTCTTCTTTCTACTGGTATTATTTCCACAAAGTATGCATTGTTATTTCTATCAAGCTTGCTAAGAGGTCAACATGAGCACATTTGACATTATTTCATGCACCCAATGCATGAGCTCTGATGAAAATCCAAGACTGTAGAAATCTCATTTCTAGTGTATCCCAATAAAAACAAAACCCATGTTTTTTACTAATTTAGTTTTAGTCCTCTTTATTTTCTCCATCAGTGTTTCAGAGCCTTCAAAATAACAGTTCACAGTTGGTCAGGGTTTCTTGATGAGATCTTCCTTCTTCACCCACTCTTATGGTCTAAATTCCATCACTGGATTTGAGGTTCATTTCATAGGAAAACATGAATAACAGGTATTAGTAAAAAAAACACTTTGACTTCAAAGTAATGGACTCTAGTAGTAGAATTCACTACTGTTGCGGAGCTACATTGACATGGTAGAGAGCTGAAGTTGAAGTAGTTATGTTTAGACACTGACAAATGCTATTTTTTTAGTGAGAGAAGCTCACTAAATACAGAGACTCATCGCTGTTCAAGATGCTCTGAATAAAATACAGATGAAGGCTCTGCTCTACGTAGGGAAGTATACCTGTTTATGGTCATAGAACATTTGGGGAGAATGAAGCATAAAGAATGCAAGAGTCAGAAAACACAGGGAATGACTATGACTTTAGATATAGGGCATTGAAACTGTCAGTGCAAACAGATCTGTTTGCTTATACCAGTCCTGTTTGGCATATATTGATATGCCAATTATTTTTTTCTTATCTTTAACTGACCTTTTATCAGACCTATTTTTAACTCTTTTTGTTCAGTATGGTGATTGCAACTATATTCTAGTAATAAGAGAATATGATAGGAGGATCATAAGATTGAGGCCAGTAAGTTTTACATAGCAAGACCCACTATAAAATATTTCAAAACAAAAAAAGAACAAACACCAACACTCCAACCCAAACAAACAATATTCAGATTAGCAGCATCCAAGAAGGAAACTAAAATATAAGAAATAAACAAACCTTTCATTCTACCTTGCTTGCTGTTTCTCTTTTTTTATCATTTTTTATTTTAATTTTAAATAGCTTGTTTTACATGTCAAACCCAGTTCCCTCTCCCTCCCCTCCTCCCGCACTCCCCTTCCCACCCACCCTCCCACCCTATTGCCAAATCCTTCCACATAGGGGATATCTAGAGTCTGTCATTTTCCTCTGGGTAGGGTCCAGGCACTTCCCTAAGAGTCCAGGCTGAGAGAGCATCCCTCTTTGTGCTATAGGCACACGAAGACTGTTTGTATACCAGGGATAGACACTGATCCACAGCTCAGGGCCCCATAGGTTGTCCAGGCCTTCTCGCTGACACTCACAATTGGGGGGTCCAGATCAGTCCCATGCTGGCCTCCCCACTGTCGGTCTGGGGTCCAAGAGCTCTCCCCTGTTCAGATCAGCTGTCTCTGCTGGTTTTGCCAGCCCATTCTTTGCCAATTTGCTCATCACTCCTCTCTCTCTGTCACTGGGTTCCTTGGGTTCAGTTCAGTGATTGTGTGTTTGCCTCTGCTTCCATCAGTCACAGGATGAAGGCTCCCGGATGGTTATAGACATCAAGTTCATTATCAGGAATGGGTATTCGAGGTGGTCTCTCCACTATTGCTTAGCTTGCCAATTGGTGTTATCCCTTTAGATCACTCGAGGTCACTCTGGTGCCTGATCTGTATTCGATCCTATGATTCCCTCTTCCCCCTATTCTACCTCCACCCCCTCAACTTACTGTTCCCCCATGACCAACTCTCTTCGCTTTTCCCTTGGATGTAGGTACCAGCTTTACATTTGGCTTCTCTCCTGCCTGACCTGCAGGTCCACTCAAGCACTGAGTACCATGGATTGAATCTCTTATTCATCTTTTTGCCTTTAAGATGCCGTTCACACTTACTTCAGTGAACAAGACAGGCTTAACTGGAAACTCTATTTCTCCCTTATAGCTTCACATTTACTGTTTCCTGTGACTGAGCTAAGTGTGAGAAAAAAACCTTCAATACTATACCTAAAGATTCCAAATCTCAGCACTCACATTAAACATTTTAATGTAAGAGTTTAATAAAGTTAGTCATGTAATAAAGGCCCAAATGAAGGAACATATGGCAAATTTCAAAAACAGGATCTAAGGACATCAGGATTAGATTAACGTGACTGTAATTTTTAGTGAAAAATTATAAAAGAGTAAGCAAATTCATATACAATTATAGTCTGGCACTTATTTCATAAGCATTGATATTGTGACTCACCAGATGGAAATATCATAACCAAAACTTGGTTGCTTGAAAAATAAAGATCTTTCACACATATTTCAGTAAACAAAATTAATTTTGAAAGGAAAAGGGGCTTTATGGAGAGTCTGTAATGGTCAAAAATGAACAATTAAATGTTCTACTGTTCAAATTCCTCATGTATAAAATAATGTGTAACAGTTTGTTAACCAACTGCACAGTATGATGTGTCTATCATTTGATAAAAGTGCTAAAAAGTTATTAGAAACAGTAGCTTACTCAGTTTTTAGTGACTCTGCCAGACAGATAAGAAAGCTGGACTTAAAGATCTTAATTAAGCTTCTTGAAGTGTCTTAAATTAGTGCTATTTGAAATTTGGGTTATAAGCAGATGGACCTTAATAGTAGAGAATAGCGTATATGTGAATAGTCCTGTATGTATATTTACTTCATTAACACAATTAGTAGTATTTTGTAATATCAATGTTACTGGAGTTTATTTACTATATTTCACCTCCCTACTCAATTGAGGAGCTACTCAATTAAATATTGGCACATGGAGTAATTATTCTAATTTAAATAATTAATATTCACATTTATATTTAAGAATTTAAGTTTTTTTGTTTTTTTGTTGTTGTTTTTTGTTTTTATGAGACAGGGTTTCTCTGTATTGTTTTGGAGGCTGTTGGTCCAGCCCGGCCTCAAACTCACAGCGATCCACCTGCCTCTGCCTCCCGAGTGCTGGGATTAAAGGCATGTGCCACCACCGCCTGGCAAGAATTTAAGTTTTAAAAGAAAAAGGAAGCTTTAATTTTACTTTAAAGTTTTAAAGTCTTTAAAGGAATAAGTGTCTCTATTATTTATTCAAGTTTTTTCTATGGTGTGTTGAAGTGTACTTCTGTAGGTAATGCTGACTCTGAACTTGGCATAATCTAGTCTCTCTAGACTTATAGACACATGTGTAAGGGAATGTCTGAATGAGGTGAGCTTTGCCCCATGCTTGTTAGAAATTATATTGTTTATTAAAAAAGGTGGAAAAACCAACCCTTTGTTTAATACTAGCTATTTAATGGGCTGGCATCATGAACTGAATGAAAAATGAGGAAGCTGTAGAATTCACCATTCAGCATATTCTGCTTCCCCTCTCTGGAAACAGTGGTACCATTACCCACAAGATCTGGAACTGTGAGCTGTAAGGAACCCTTTGTCCATTTAATTGTTTTGTCACAAAAATTCATCACAGTAATAGACATATTAACCAAATCCTTTACCATATTCATTTAAAACAGAGACGAAAAATAATCACTTATGTTTGATGTTTAATTTTTAATCAAAATAGACTTGTTCAAGTTTTAACTTACTATTATTGAGTTATATATTTTCTCAAAAGCTTATATGTTATTCTATTGACTGGACAACTTGAAATTATAGATAATTTTTATTATTTCTCAATTTTTCTATTGTTTTAGCTTTTAAGACACAACCACATACCTTTCTTTTCATTAACTGTAATTGCCTTTTATAATTAGTCTTAGAGTAGAATAGTTTTAAAGGAATATACCTAGTCTGTGTGATTATTGTTGAAATGCTAATCATACAAACAATATCTAAGTACTCATGGAAAGAGACTGTCTTTAGTCACAGATCAAAGACTTAGAAAGAAAATTGTTATGAAAATTATGTTAACATATATTGATCTAATTTATAGGTCATAGTCACTATTTTCGAATCAATCATTATTTTTACTGATTTATGTTCATAGAAGGATTCATTGTAACAGCCAGAACCTGGAAACAACATAGATGACCCTCACCCAAAAAGCATATAAAGAAAATGTGGTACATTTACATAATGAAGTATCACTTATCAGTAAAAAAACAGGGGCATCTTGAAATTTGGAAGCCAATGGATAGAACTAGAAAAAAAAACATGTTGATTGAAGTAACCCAGACCCAGAAAGACAAACATGGTATGTACCCACTCGTAAGTGTATATTAGCCATAAAACAAAGAGTAACCAGGCTATAATCCACAAGCCCAAAGAAGTTAGGTAACAATGAGGACATTAAGAGAGACATGGATGAATGTCCTTGGGAAACATCAATAGATAAGATCTCCTGTATGAATAGGGAGCACAGTGGGGGTGTTTGTGTCAAGGTAAGGGGTAAATGAACTTGTTTGAAGAAAAGAGAGGGAGAGCAAAGAAAGATAAACTTGATATATGGGGCAATTATGGGATTAGGGAGAAATCTGCTGCTAGGAAAACTCCCAAGAATCCACAAAGATGAATGTTGGTGGCAGTTTTGTGGATTGGGTAGTTGGTGGGGCCATTGACAATGAGACAAGGATATACTCTTGGTGTGTGAACTGTTTTTTGGAACCCATTCCATATGTAGGGATACCTTACTCAGTCTAGATACAGGGCAGAGAGGCTTGGTTCTGCCTCAACTTAATATGCCTGACTTTGACTTAGTTTACTCCCAATGGGAGGCCTTACCCTTAATAAGGAATGGATAGGGGTTGGAAAGGGATAAGGTAGGGTGAAGCAGGAGGAGGGGAGGGAGGGGTGTTGTTCTTTTGGTTAAATTTGATATCGCAATCGAGATGCAGCACAAACCAAGAGATTCATTAACCGTGGAGTTTATTAAAGGGGGGTAGAATGGGGGGGTGAAGAGAGAGAGAGAGAGAGATGAAGGCAGAGAGAATGTGAAGGGTAAGAGAGGAGAGAGAGGGGTCAAAGGGCTAGAGAGCAAGAGAGAGTAAGCTACCTGGGATCTGTCTTTTAAATGGGTCCCTTGTGCAGACTGTATTGATGGAACCCTGGGCTGACCAGAGTGCTTAGTGCATTCTGCCAGGTAACAGGGCAGGCCAGCATAATTCCTGAACCTTTCATTACACATCTATATATTTACTGCCTTCATAAAGATAAAAATTACAACTTAAAGATGACTCCATTGCCAAATAGATTGGATACAATATGCACTTGATTTTAAATTTTTCAGCCAATGTTGTACTTTGCAAGGATTAAAAAAAGGAGAAAGTAAAATCCATTTTGATTGCTCAATGTATCTCAGTGGTTTATGAGCTTATATTCCCACATTTTCCAGAAAATGTTCCTAGCATGATTCAGTTGTAGTTCAGCATTCAACTTCCCATTTGCAAATGAGAAACAATTTCTCAATGATGGGAAAATCATCTACTAAAGGACAAAACCAATGTCTTCAATTCATTTTATGATGCAACTGCATCCTTTATTTCCAATAGTCATGGGTCTGAGATGAAAGATCTTGCAGACCATTAAGTTCCATGTATTTTCCCTGAGTCAGCACAAAGTCTCCAGCACAGGTGTTTCTATAATTATGATACATTGGGAAAACTCTCTGTGTTCAATGGCCCTCAGACTCACACTTCCACCTCATCAGTCACATGTCAGTCGAACTCCACCCTGTACCCCGATCTCTAGTGTCATTAAGAAGCTACAAACTTCAGAGGGCAGATTTGCAGCTGTGATGTATTATACAGAACATTACATGAAAAATGCATGAATTTGAGATTTTTCCCTAATACTTTCTCTCTAGCAGTCTGCCAGAACCATACCCATTCAGACATGTTTATTATGGATATTTTTAAAACAGGCTTTCATTACTCCTTGCAATGTGATCTTACCTTGTTATTTCATAAATGCTCCATTGATATTCTTTCTGCAAAAAAGTGCTATAAACCCAGGAATACAGCTGCACCTTTCTTGACAGTGAAATACATATTTTCAATCACGGTAGTTTCACCTTGATAGAACTGTAGACTGTAGCACACTTCCTGATTTTCCAACTCAAACCAAGTGACTTATATTAGCTTAAGAAGAAACCAAGAGGATTAAGCAGATTTGTGATGACTGTGTTATCAGACAAGTCTTGGAAACTATGTAAGTGAAGGATATGATGATATTTTGAGTTATTGGAATTCAGAATGAAATAACAAGCATTCTTGTTTTTTCTCTAAAATTTCCTCATTCTTAGTGATAATTTTACTCCATCTTCCCTTTTAATTACTACATTTTTGTATATGTATTCATAAAATTTATGCTTTTATTTTTGGGGCAATAAACATTATTTTCATATTTGTGCTTGCAACTCTGTGGTGTGTATTCATTGCTTTCTTTACTTCATCATTTTCTCAATCTGTTTCTTCCTTCCTGCCTTCATTTATTCATGAACTACCTTTTGTTCACCCCAATAAGTCAGACACTTTTCCATGTGATTACTAATAGAATGCTCTCCCAGATTTTATAGCTATGTCGCTTACATACTTATGGCTGGCATTTAAAATTGCTAGCTAGATTCAAATACAGTTTCATCTCTTGAAAAGAGAAAAGGTAAATGTTGATGTACACTCCATACAACCATGATAATATAACAACATATCCTTGTTATCAACGTGCATATCGCTTTAGTCAGTGTGAAATAAAAACTTCATGTTATATTCAATTGTCAGTAAATGACATGGTAAGAAATAATATTCAAAGTTTGAGTTCATTTATTTTTACTTGTATTTGTCTTTTCTTGTAAGGAAGGCACATTTAGGAAGCAACATATACAGAAATATATACATACTTTACTTAAATTCACAGGTGCTCTAATTCAACTGCAGCATGCTGAAAAAGGAGCTCTGTACAATGCTTTAAAAACTGTTTAGCTGGGTTTTTGGAGTCCATTTTTTATGGTGGGATGCATTGCTCAACCTTGATAGGGGGAGAGTTTGACTGTGCCTCAACTGAATGTACCATGCTTTGTTGACTCCCCATGGGATTCATTACCCTTTCTGAGGAGTGGATTGGAATGGATTGGGGGAAGGCTGGGGGGTGTCTGTTTAAATGTAAAATGAATAAAACAATCAAATAATAAAAAATATAAAAACTGTGTTCCTAGTTCATAAGAATTTTCCTTAAGTGATACAATAGTACCTACTGTCAATGGCTAGCAACAGGGGAAAAAAGGAAGAAACTAAAGTCTGCTGTTCTTAGAATCAGTGGCATTAAGGCAGGAGAGCTTTTTCCATAGAAACTAAATTTGAAACCCACCCCACACAGTGGCTAACAGTGGACTATAGTTTCAAACCCACGGGATCAATGTCCACTTTCCATCCATATTACACAGAAACTCATGTGGCATATAGAAATACATGCAGGCAAAACCCTCATATGCAAAATCATAAAATAAAAGAAACACTGCTTTTTGGATGAAGTATTTTTGAGAGTTGGATCCCAACAGAAGTCACATATCTGTATATGTATTGGCCATAATACAATAAGGTTTCTGCCTGTGGTTACAAAAGAGTGCCTTTTTGTAGAATGGCTATCAGAAGGATTGCTTTTATCAGAATTTTGATTACTGGTTCCAACATTTGGATTGGTAAAGATAAAGAAGAATTTTCATCGGGTACCTTAGTCCAACAAACAAACAATATAACATGATGCATAGAATCACCTGATAAATGCCATCTTTGCTTTTTTATTTAATTATCATTTTCTCATTCACTTTACATACCAACTGTTGTTTCCTCCCTCTTTTTTCTCTTCCCCTCCCCACCCCCTCTAAACCCCACAAGGCATCCCCATCTACCCCCTCCCCCATCTACTCCTCCTCTGTCTTCATTCATGTTCATGACAGTAGAGGTAGGACCTAGATCCTTTTGCATAAAGGCTGGAAGAAGTAATCCAGAATGGGGAGCAGGTTATCAAAAGCCAGTTCAGCACCATGGACAGGTCTCACTGCAGGGAGCCTTACAAAGAGAGTAAGCTGTGCAACTGTCATTCATATGCAGAGAACTAGGTTGTTTCCAAGACTTCTTCCTAACTGTTGGTATAGAGTCTATGACTTCCCATGAGCTCAGGTCAGCTGTCTCAGTGGCTTCCTTATTCATGACCTTACCTGCTCTCCATCCACCCCTGCCACCTCCCAGCTTGTACAATCCTTCCCTTTCTTCAGCAGGGCTCCTGGAGCTTGGCCCTGTTCATCGCTGTTATGTCCAATATATTATGATCTTTGTCTTGAGTTCTGTTCCTTTTGTAACTCATTCTGGTGAATCTTCCAAATAAATCTTTGAGGGGTATTTATGATCTCAGTTTCCCATATCACAAACCTGAAGTTTCAAGGTTCTCTTACCATGTAATTTTCACTTTAGGCTAGCTTGTAAAAATTCATGCATTACTATTAAACCATACATATGAACATTTTTAGTATATTTTGTAAATTAGATTTGGTACAAACATCTCAGTTTTGATTCTGGAGTTATTGCTTACATGATTGGAAGGAAACATTGGAAAGTGAAAGTGATTTTTATTTATAAGCATATATTTAATTTCATTCTTATAGTTATTTCAACAATTTTTCCGATTTTATTTTTTCTCACTCTAATTTAAGATCTCTTTAAAGTGTAGTACAATATAATGTAAAGAATTTTACATTAAATAATTCCATGGTTTCTCTATATTTATTATGACAGATGCAAACAGATTTGTAGTAGCTGAAAATGGAAAACTACATTATAGATAATTAAAACATGGTTATAGCAGGTTGTAATTAGCCTTTTCTATTGTCTAGAGGAATTTCATTTTCCTTTATTAATCATCAACTAAGTATAGGGATTTTAGTAAGCTTACATTGTTTGCTCATATGTTAGGTTAGCTTCTTTTGTACTGGCAACAAGGGAGGAAGTACTGGGAATCAAACTTCACATCCCACAGGCAATTGTGTTACTACTGAGTTAAGTCCCAAATGATAGCTAATGATTCCTGCAAGACTTAAAAAATATGGCAAGGTAGAAAGACCAGTAGAACAACTACTTGCAATTTGAATACCTAGAATTTTAAGTAGTAAGTGTTGTGGTGCAACACGTCAAAGATAAAATTCATTTTTATGTCTTCCTGAACAAGTCATAAGACCATATGAGTTGGAAAATTATTACTTTTATACTTGACTTCATTTTCTTTAGTTTTTTCCCTCTTTTTTATTTAAATTAGACACAAGTTTGTTTCAGATGTCAATCCCAGCTTCCTGTCCCTCCCTCCCTCCCTTCTATCCCAACTCTCCCCACCAGGCCCCCCAGGCCCTCACCAAATCAGCACTCCCATCCCCAGGGAGGGTGAGGCTCCCCATGGTGGATCTCCAGAGTCTATCATGTCTTCCAAGGTAGAGTCTAGGCCCTCCTTCAAGGGTACAGGCTGAGAGAGATTCCCTCATTGTGGGATGAGAACTCAAAGTCTATTTATGTTTCAGGGATAAATAATACCCAGGTCCCCATAGATTACCTAGGCCTCCTCAATGACACCCACATTCAGGAGATCTGAGTCAGTCCCATGCTTTCCAAACAGCCATCAATCTGTGGTCCAAGAGGTCCCTCTTGTACAGGTCAACTGTTTCTGTGGCTTAATCCAGCTTAACTACATTGCCCATCAGTTCTCTCTTTCTGACAGTGGATTCCAGTTCAGTTCAGTGTTTATCTGTGGGTGTCTACCTCTGCTTTCATCAGTCACAGGATGAAGTTTCTGTTTCCCAGACTCTCTGGCAATGGGATTGTATGTTGGCACTCACCTGATTCATGTCTAAAATCTATAAATGAGTGAGTATAAACCACGTTTCTCTTTTTGTGACTTGGTTACCTCATTCAGGATGGTTTCTTCTAGTGCCATCCATTTGCTTTCAAATTTCAAGATTCCATTGATTTTCCACTGAATAGTACTCCATTGTGTAAATGTACCATATTTTCTCTATCCACTCTACAGTTGAGGGGCATCTAGGTTGCTTCCAGGTTTTGACTATTACAAATAATGCTTCTATGAACATAGTGGAACAGATATCCTTGTTGTATGAATGTGGATAACTTGGGTACACGCCTAAGAGTGGAATTGCTGTGTCTTGCGGTAGACTGATTCCCATTTTCCAGACGAATCTCCATACTGATTTCCAAAGTGGCTGTACAAATTGGCAGTCTCACCTTTCTCACCTTTTTTTTTTTTTTTGGTTGGGAGCCTTTTAATTGATGCTTTAACGATAAACAGCACACTTACTGAAAGTAAAACTAAGTATTGTAGAAATTACTCACAAGATACTAAACAAGTAACCCAGATGAGCCAAGTAGTTTTCTGCCACCGAACTGGAAGCTGAAAGCAGGAAAAAGAGACCAAGACTTCCATTGTTCAGTCTTTTATACCTTCCCCCTCATAACGCCCCTAACCATGCCCAAAAGTTGGCCTGGCTAGTGACATAGTTCACCGCCTACGTCTGTATACATCTTTAAGTCCATCCATATATGTCTTTAGTCATGCCTGAAGTGGGTGTGGTTAGCAGTATGGTAAACCGCTCTTTTATTACCTCATCTGTATGTGCCTCTAGTAAGTCACATGGCTAATGGCAGCACACGGCTTCATCCTACAATTCTCCTTTTAGTCTAAAAAGGATATTTGAACTTAAAACAGTGAACAAAATGTATCAAACATCTATCCCATCAAAACCTAAACTTATCTGAAAGAAACACCCAAGTCTGGACACCTCCTACCAATCCCAACTCTAAAATAATTGAAAACTAACACTAACAAGTGTAAACTATCTGATAATATCAATAGTAGGGAGAGGGGGCGTGGAATTCTCAAAACTGCTTCCTGCTGAGATGGGACAATGATAATCTCATGGGGACCTGTGAGAAGAAAAATGTTAGTGTAACAAAATCTTAGTAGATCAGACAGTCTCTGTATGTCAGGAGATGCTTGATTGAAGTTCCTGACTGGGGTTCTAGTGTTGACTGATGCTCTCTTCTGAAGCTCTGGCCAGATTGTAGAAGATGTACTGTTTCAGTTCCTTGGTACGGAGTTGTGTCGAGTGATGTAGTTTCAAGCCAATATAGTGCTTGTTAGGTGGAGTCAATGATGTGGGGCAGTTCAGATGCTTCCAGTCGAATCAGGTGGAGTCAAGGAAGTGGATCCTCATTCTCTTTCTGAAGCAGTTGAAGATTGCTGTCAGGAAATGCCTTGTTGTCTGGAAAACTCAAACATTAATGTTAACAAAGAAATATTTTAACTTTTATATGTATGCATACTGGAATAGGTGACAATAGGGAAGATGGTAAACATGAAGGAAATTAGACTTTTCAGAAAAAGAAATCCACAGATAACAGGCCCTATTTTTGTTTTCTTCTGGCTTATATCAATGGCCCTTTGATATAATACAGAAATTCTGAATTTTATTTAATGTGCTTGAATTTAGAGAAGGAGAACCAATCCAACTCCAAAGACAGGTTCAGTTAAATGAATGGGGGCTGAAGTATATATTTCTTTTTTTATTTCTTCTGTGATCAATGAATGGTGCCATTGTGCATTATTCATTTTCCATGAGTTTGTAGGGTTTCTACAATTTGTGTTGTAGTTGAATTCTAATTTTAACACATGGTAGTATGATAAGGTGCATGGAGTCAATCCAATTTTTTTGTACCAGTTGAGGATTGATATGTTGTGAAGTATGTGGTTGATGTTTGAGAAGGTTCCATGTGGTGCTGAGTTATATACTTTTTTATGTGGATGTAATGTTCAATATATACTTCTGTCTGTTAATGCCAATTGGGTTATAAATAATATTAGTTTCTTTGCTTCTTTGTCAAGTTTCTGTCTGGTATTCCTGTCTAGTGGTAAGAGTGGGGTATTAAAGTATCCCACTATAAGTGTGTGGGGCTTTATATGTGATATGAGTTTTAGTAATATTTCTTTTATGAACGGGGATGCCTTTGTATGTGGACATAGATGTTCAGAGTTGAAACTTCCTCTTAGTGGGTTTGTCCTGTGATGAGTATGAAATGCCGTTCATCATCTCTTTGGATTGATTTTATTTTAAATCCAATTTCCTAGATATTAGGATTGCTCCCCCCTGCTTGTTTTTTGGGGCCATTTGATTGGAAAATCTCTTCCCCACCCTTACCTCTGAGGTAATGTCTATCTTTGGGGGCAAGGTGTGTTTCTTGTATGCATCAGAAGGATTGGTTCTGTCTTCAAATCCATGATGTTAGCCTGTGTCATTTATGGACGAGTTAAAACCATTAATATTGAGGGATATTGATAACCATTGATTTCTCATTCTTGTTTGTTTTGGAATGGTTGATGGTGTTGGAGATCATTTTTTCTTTCTTACTGTGATTAAGGTGGGATTATCTATTGCCTATATTTTTCTTGTTGTAGTTAACTACCTTGGGTTGGTATTTTCCTTCCAGTACTTTCTGTAGGGCTGGGTTAGTGAATACCTATTGATTAAATTTGGTTTTGTCATGGAATATCTTATTTTCTCAATCTATAGCAATTGAAAGCTTTGCTGGGGTACCAGTCTGGGCTGGCATCCATGGTCTCTTAGTGTTAATAGAATATCTATCCAGGACCTTCTGGTTTTCAGAGTTTCCATGGAGAAATCAGGTGTGATTCTGTTAGGTCTGCCTTTGTATGTTACTTGGCGTTTTCCTTTGCTGATCTTAATATTCTTTCTTTATTCTGTATGTTCAGGTTTTTACTATTATGTGACGAAGGAATTTCCTTTTGTGGTTCACTGCATTTGTTGTTCTGTTAGCTTATACATTCATCGGCATGCCTTTCTTTAAGTTGGGAAAGTTTTCTTCTATGATTTTGTTGAATATATTTTCTGCCCCATTGTGGTGGTTTCCTTCTCCTTATTCTACGCCTATTATTCTTTAGGTTTGGTCTTTTCACGGTGTCCCATATTTCCTGAATTCTTTGTGTTAGGGATTTGTTGGACTTAAGATTTTCTTTGGTCGATGAATCTATTTACCCTAGTGTATGTTCAACACCTGAGATTCTCTATTCCATCTCTTGTATTCTGTTGGTTATGCTTGCTTCTGTAGTACCTGATCATTTATCCAGCTTTCTCTTTCCAGCATTCCTTCAGACTGTGTTTTTTTATTATCTCTTTCAGCTTTCTACGCTTGCACTGCTTGAATTTTTTCTTGCGATTTTTGCTTTGTCTTTTCATCCATTTGATGAATTTTTCAGTTTGTCTTTCATTTCTAAAATTTTTTGCAGTGTTTTTTCCTCCATTGCTTGCACTTTTGGTTTGTTTTTTTCTTCCATTTCTTTAAGGGATTTTTCTTATATTCTATTTCAGGGCCTCTATTATTTTAAGGAAGTTGTTTTTAAGGTCTTTCTCATATGCTTTATCTGCAATAGGCTGTTCATTTCTTGCGGGTGTAGAGTCTCTAGTTTCTGGTGGTGTCATACTGGTTTTTATATTGGTGGGTGTGTTTTTATATTGTCTCTTTCTAATCATTTCTTCCTGTGGGTGCAGAAGGAATGTCTTCCTCTCCTGGTGGGTATGTGACCATGGTTCCTTTCTAGTGGGTGTAAGCAGGTCTATACCCTGGTGGCTCTCTTCTTGCATGAATAGAGGCTGTCCTACTATCGAGACTTTGGCAGTCTCTGAGTAGGCTGGATCCTCCCATTTCCCATGGATAGAGAATGGGACTTGGACTCTGGTAGTCTTTGGGTTGCCTCCTGCTGGGATAGGGGCTGCAATATGCAGTACATTGTCCTCAGCTAGTTGCGCACAGGCTGTAAATAGGCCCAGGCCTATCTAGCCCCATGAGTGGAGAAAAGGACTATGGTGCTTGCAGTCTCTAGGCAGGATGAATTCTGTCTTTCTGGTATCTGCTAGACAGTGCCCTGGTCCTCAGTGGTTCTGCTCAGGGCACCATAAAGCAGGCTGGAGGCAGACCCAAGCTTACCTCTCCTGTCCAGTGAGTGTAGAATGGGACTTGGAAGCTGGCAGTCTCTGGGCAGGGTGAATGCTGTCTGGCTGGGATCCGGATCCTCCATGTGCCATCCTCAGGTCTCCCGTAGTTCTGCTCAGGGCATAGGAAGTTAGGCTCACCTCACCTATCCAGTAGTTAGAGAATGGTACTTGGGAGCTGGCAGTCTCTGTGTGTATTGAATCCCATCGGGCTGGGATCCAGATCTGCCTCAGTGCACAGGAAGTTAAGCTTGACTCACCTGTCCCATGGTTGGAACTTTCTTTATTTTTTAAAACAATCCTGGTATCTCTATTTCCTGGATGCATGCTTTTGGTCAAGACTTCTGCAATTCCTGTATTTCAAATTCATTATGGGAACTCCAGAATAATAACTTTTCATGGAGCTCTGAAGATTGACTTTGATGCTTGATGCTTCACACCTGGCAAACAGAACCGCTTACTGAGTTTAAGCTGTTATCTGTCACCATGGTGACTACTGTGATTACTATAAACTTCAGATGAATTTTACATCTTAAAGTACATAATTCTAAAGCTGTTCTCAATCTCCTAGCAGACGTTGGATTTCTGAGACATTGAATACAGACATAACGCTTAAAATCTTTTATTGTTTCTTTGTGATTCTGTGTATGTATATGATGCATGGGTAAATATTTGAACATGTCATGGTACCCAGGTGATCAGACAACTTGCAGGAGTCAATCCCCTACTTTAATAATGGATGTAGTTATAGAATGTTTGGTGTTATGGTGTATTGTTTGGAACCAATTGTACCCTCTGACCTATATCTCTGGTTAGGACAACACTTTCAATACAGGAGGTAGTAAAAATACTGATATGTTTTCATAAAGTTAATTGTAAACATTTTATTGCTGAGGAAATTTATGCAAATTACATACTCAGTATGTACTGTTTGGCTGACTATATTGGATTTACTAGACTTGTACTGATTAATCCTCTCAACTTGAAAATGCAATTTATGAAAAATGAGTACTCAAAATAATTATAGTATTAATAATACAAATATGGATAGCTTGTTGATTTTCAGCTAAAGTTTATAATCTCAAATACTGGGAGTTTTGATCTGTTTAAATGAAATTCGTTAATCCACATTTAGAGTAGTGATCTAATATGGTTCACTTGGAGTAAAGTAATTTATTTGCCATTAATCATTGTAATTTTCTCTCATCTGCTATGAGTATTGACTCTTATTTTTCACTTTATCTTTGCTCTATAAATATGTTAAACGTGTTAAGTTATGTCAATAGTAAGTTTTATTTGTATTCAATTTTGTTTAAATTAAGGTTTTTTCTTGTAATCACATACTTTAAAATTGACATTTTACAATGCATATGTTAACCCAAAAATAACAGGAAAGTCTTCTAAGTTTAAATTATATGAATATAATTCTTAGGATGTGTTGGGTTTATATTTTCTATTATTTAAAAAGGGTTAAAAGTGATGACTCTGAGAAATAATACAAATTCTTTTAGCAACTCCAAATATAAGACAATTATTTTAAGTAGTATGTAGTAAATGGCTAATTTTCTTCTTTCATGAAGCATTGATTTTTAGAAGTATGTTGACCTAAATAATATTACCAGGAAAGACACCATAACTTGATTTTCTGTTACTGGAATTTTTGCTGATGGAAATATTCATTTACTACAAAATGGCTAAGTAGTCTCACAATTTAGCACAGGGAACCACAGAAATGAAGAAATAGACAGCAAGCTACATAATTTTCCTTTATTTCAAGAGCCAACTACTGTGATTTTAATACTTTCTAAAAAGTGAAAACCACCTGCAATGTTGATGTATCTGAGTATGATAACTTATTTTTATCGTTTGTAAGGATTAAGTGAGTATAAGCAATAACAACATAAGAAGGTAAGTAAATTTTGCTTACTACTATTATAGAATAAAAACAAATTATTAGTTTTATTTTATCTCAAGCCAAAGTTATCATTACCTTGCTGTTATCATAGACAAAAAATTAAGTTTCAGAATATTATACAATTTGGTTAAATTAACATGATGAGACTTGAGGTGTGAAATGCACCATATAGCCACTCAAATATGTTTCCTTATGTCTATCAAATCACGTAATGTTCTTGCAATATAGTAAAGTTAAAAAGTTATAAAACTTGTTATATAAACGACTGTGATCTTCAAAATTCTGAAACTATCAACATATTTTCTTTTTCATTAACTAAAACTTACTGAATTTTATTAGTTAAATAGATGATAGATAGATAAGTGATTATAGATTACATATACATATACATATGATATATACATATACATATATATATGTATCATAGCTTGGTAGAATATCATTTACAAAAAATAAATCAAAGTATCATTAAAAATTATAGAACCAAATTAGTGTTGCCTGCCATTTATACATCAATTTCTGCTGGATATAGTGCTATACTACTCTTATACTGAAGTTCACAGTGTAAGCATCATGGTTTAAGAGTCTTTTGATCCGAACAGGGGAGAGCTTTGGACCCCAGACCGACAGCTGGGAGGCCAGCATGGGACCGATCCAGACACCCTGAATGTGAGAGTCAATGAGGAGGCCTGGGCTACCTATGGGGTCGTGAGCAGTGGATCAGTGTTTATCCCTCGAATACTAACAGACATCGTGTGTCCATACATGAAGAGGGTTGCTCTCTCTGCCTGGACTCTTAGGAAAGTGCCTGGAGCCTACCCTGAATGAAATGATAGACTCTAGATATCCCCTATGTGGAAGGAATTGGCAATAGGGTGGGAGGTTGGGGAGGATGGTGAGGGGGGGTGCGGGAGGAGGGAAGGGAGAGGGAACTGGGATTGACATGTAAAACAAGCTATTTAAAATTAAAATAAAAAAGAACAGCAAAAAAGACTCTTTTGTAACATGTCTGAGAGTTATTATAACTAATTAGGGTGTATCTCTGGTAGATCAAAAGTAAGAATTTAAAGAATATTACATTCTGCTTAAAACCCTTTTATTTACTGTTTATGTATTCACAATACTTGTGGATAGTGACAATTAGTTTTCCTATGTTAATCACACACAATTTATAACATGGCAGATTAGCCAAAGGACATCACCTTCTATACAGAATTGGTTAATGGTGTACCTTCATAATCAAAAGACTGATATAAAATGGGAAATTTATGTTCATAAACTTACATGTGCCTGACACAAAGCAAGAAATTTGACTGTACATTACAATTTACACTCTTCAATCATTCACTTTTTTACCTATGCCAAATAAGTAGCAAGATTCCTGCTGAGATTTGTGCTAGGATTTAAAAAAATCCTTGAAAGATGTCTGGGTAACTGATAGTAAATTATTAATGTTTAGTATTTTAAATAAATAAATTATTCCTATAAATATCAAAAGTGTACAATTTGTTCTAGAAATAAAGTAAATACTACCACACTAATAATACATGATGTAAATAACTACATAGACATGTGGTTTAAAAGTGCTGCTTTACTTTTTAGGCTATCTGAAACAAAACGATGTAGAAGTAATGGACCGTAGCTGGACAGTATCACCAATGACATACTAAGTTACAACATCTGATTTTCCTGCAAGAGACGTGACAGTATGATTACTATATTTCCATTGGCCACTCAGATAAAATTAAGAATCACTGGGTTACTAGAGATTCATAATACAAATTATTCACTGAAATATAAAATATGTTTTTATTCCTAGGTATCCTTCTAAAATCTGCTATTACAATGTAGCTGAAATGGGTTACATATTTATGCTTTCATAGGTCAACCTTTTTAAGTGGAGAAATTCTTGCTTCCTGAAGGGACCAACATAGCCAAGGAAAGAAGAGTGTCCTCGGGAGCTGATCACCAGAAAGGACATGAGCAGTTTTAATTAACATGAAAAGGTGTGTTTCATGCAGGCAGCTCACACTTGGAAAGGAGTGTGAAACTTCACATCTATACAAATGGTTATGCATCACAAAGAAGTGAATTATCAGGGGGAAATTTAAGATATATCTAGAAGTTAAACATGCATTTCAAAAAAACTATTATTTTCCTATATATCATTAATGTATAAGGAAATAAAAACATACAATTAACATAACACACTGTGATTTAACATATTAAAAGAAATAACTGAAATTTTAATTTACAGCAAAATATATCAAGAAAAATTGGAACAGTTTATTTTAGCCTTTTCCTTTTTGTTTTAGAGCTTACAATAGAGTGGGAGTCATTTTTATGCTTAAGAAAATGCCGTACCATTTCTAAGCATGGATCAACTTCAAATATTTTATCCTTTGCACTCTCAATGTCATAGAATATTTTGGAGTATTCTTTTAAAATTCAGCATTACTTCCTTTGGGACATCTTCATTTTTTTAAACCATTTTCTCCATTCATGTTGTCTTTGCCTCAGCAAGTTCCTCAGGCTACATATTCATTGTGTCTTCAATGGCAGTAATGCCCAAATTTGAGGTCAGCTCTTTCTTGTGTAGCTCTGCACAGGTTCAATGAGGATTTTAGTACCAGGCTATATTCTTGTTTCTCTACTTCCTTTTTTTTCTTCTGTTTCCTCTTGTGATTAGCAACATTTTTAATATATTCAAGTCGGCGAGTGAACTCACAGCCATAAACATTGTTTGTATATTACATTAATGACAGTCTCTGGGTGACCAATCACATACCAGCTTTGAAAGACAGAATGCCACTGATTGACTGCTGCGATTTTTGTTACTTCATCTTTATGGTTATAGAGATTAAATGTAGAGTCTCATGTGCTAGTTAAATAATCTATCATTGTTTCATAACCGACCACAATTCATTGGTCAAAATGCTTATCTGTTATTGTGTAGTGATAATGATGTGAGGATTAGAGCTGAATTTAAATAATGACAGTGGATAATCTGATTGTAATTTATTAGGTTATTGTGACTGAATTTCAATAGATTGTAAACATATATAGTGAAGACCAATTATTGGTGTAATACATTAAAGTTATAGGTTTTGTTTGATAATTTATGTCATATTGTTTTGTTACTGATCTGTTTTTAGAGTAAGTTTCTTATATATTCCTATAGATTAAAAGCATAACCTTTAATATATCTGTAAGTATTAGATAACTATTTAAGTCTTTAAATGTTGTTCCCATCTTCACTCAAATATTGGTATATTGGTATCCTTAACCAGACAGAAACGTTTAAGTTTCATAACATCCCAGTTTTCAATATTGAATACCCTATAAACTCAATCCTATTCCCTAGTTTCACTAGGGAATAGGATTGAGGTGTAACACTAAGGCCCCTCTCTTTAGAAATTTTCAGGAACTTTTATCTATCTTGAGCCTTTTGTATTTCCATAGGATTTTTTTGAGAAAATATATTTTTCTAATCACCTTTTTACCTTCTAGTTCTTCCCTACCTCCTCTCCTGTCTGTGCTAACTACCATTCTTTCTCTCCTGTTAGAAAACAGACAGACATTTAAGAGATTACTTTCAATGTATGTGAAGAATTGTTTGGACCTTTAATGGGAACTAAAGTGAACCTGGAGATTATTTTTGCCATGATGTCCTTTTTCACAGTATCAATCCTTCCAATATAGGACCATGGGAGAAAAAGTAACTTTTTCATTGATTACATTTTTCTTTTCTTTCTTAATTACATTTTTTCAAGATATGTCAATCTTTATTCAGGTTATTGTATCTCTCCCAGCCTGTTGGTTACTTGCACATTGAAAAGATACTATTTTAAAGTGTTAATTGTGTATCCTGACACTTTGCTGAATGTATTTATTAGCTGTAGGAGATGCCTTTTAATGTGCTGGTGAGTAAACTTGTCACAAACTGGAGTCATCAAGGAGGAGGGAGTAATTTTCCCCATTGAAGAGATATCTCTGTAAGGTCAGACCTTGCAGAAGCCTGCAACACTTTTCTTAATTAGTAATCGAGGAGGAAGGACCAAGCCTATTGTGGATAGTGAAAACTCTGGACTGATTATCCTGCATTCTATTCAAAAGCAGGCTGAACAAGCCATGGGAACAAGCCAATAAGTAATGCCTCTCCATGGCTTCTGTATTAATTAGGTCCTGCCTTCCTGCCTCCAGGAACCTGCCCTACTTGAAACCTGTACTCTTGTCCTTTGATGATGAAATGTGAAAGACGAATAAGCCATTTCTTCCCCAAATACCTCTGTGCATGGTATATCATCACAATAATACAATGCTTGACTAAGTCAGGGAGTCATTAAGAGCCACAATATATAGAATCATATCATCTGCAAATAAGACTAATTTTTAAATTTCATATATTCTCTCATTTGTGGTTCCTAGTTTTACACCTTCATGTGTGAGTGTAAAACCTGAAGTAACTCTAAAAGACAAGGTAGTAAAAAGATAACAAGGGGTGGTATGATGGGGTGATGTGAGTGGAACTTGAGAATAGAATAGAAAAATACAAATTATATGAAGGCAGGATCTGACAGATACAAAGGTATTTAATTGGGGAGAAGGGAGGGAAGTTAATACAGGAAAGAGCAAAGGGTGTAAAAATAGCACAAAGAATGACTGAAAAAGCCATGAGTAATCACTGTTATCCATCCCAAATTACATATAATACAAATAAGTGTATGTGTATTCACATACATACATAATTCAAGTGAATTTTTTCCAACTGTTTAAAGATTTCCACAAGAGGTAGACACTACCTAAAAAGAAAAACAAAACATAAACAAGCACAACAAAAAAAGCAAAAATAAGGTGTGAGAAATTCCAATTTGAATCCTTTCTCAGGAGAGATTATGACCTCTCTGATACTATTGACAATACTCTTGATCTTAGTGACCTTGTAGATTTTGATGCTAAAATTGTATACATGAAGACATTATGCTCTTTGATGGAAGGACTCTCAGAACCTTTAATAATCTAATTGGAAACTGTTCTTTTCCCCCTGAGAATAGTATTGCAAATTAATATGTAAACTGATTAGCTAGGGAAAAAATAACCAGTACTTCTTAGCATTGACACCTATGGATCACTACAAAGATCAGTTTGGCAAGAGAGTAATAAAGATGGAATACTGTCACCAGAATCTTCATTGTAACCAATGATGCTCCAATTGGATTAGCGTCCTATATTTCAAAAATCACACACACACGCACAAATATATATTAGCCCTGGGGTCACTTAAATGCAAGTAACACAAAAAGGACTAATCAAGTTTATATATTTATATATTTATGTTATGTAAAGTATATAATACATATACTTACATAAACACATATTTACACATATGTCACAAATTTGAAGAGGAAAGAGATAATGAAAAATTATTTAATCATATTTGGATTTCAATATTCATTAAGAAAATTTTAAATTCCTCCTTTCCTATTGCATATGTCCTTTATCTCTATCATTTGTTCTACTGTTGCAGTGAAGACATAGAGTGTTGTGCTATAGAGGAAATGATTAAAATAGGGCACTGTGTCATAGCGTTGGTTTTATTGGAAAGCTTGAGTTGAGGATGATGCGAACTATGTACTTGCTCTATACAATGATTATGATGATGTGGCATAGTTCATATGTCTCTTAATTCTCCTGAAAATTCATCAAGAAGGGGTATTTGATTTTGTCACAGACGTTTTCTGCATGTGCTATGATGATCCTGTGTGTGTGTGTGTGTGTGTATGTGTTTGCATATGTTTGTGTATCTCCGTTTCTATTTAATAACTTCAAACATAGTTTTAATGATCTCTTCCATTCTTTTTGGGATGTGGATTTTTACAATTTTCTCAGGCCTCAATGTGCTACAATAACATATATCCAAAAGATGCCCATTCATACAACAAAGATGTCTGTTCCACTATGTTCATAGCAGCTTTATTTGTAATAGCCAGAACTTGGAAACAATCTAGATGTCCCTCAACCGAAGAGTGGATAGAGAAAATGTGGTACATCTACAAAATGGAGTACTATTCAGCAGAAAAAAATAATGGAATCATGAGATTCCCAGGCAAATGGATGACACCAGAAGAAACCATCCTGAGTGAGGTAACCCAGTCACAAAAAGAGAAACATGGCATGTACTCTCTCATATATGGATTTTAGACATAGATCTGGGGAGTGCCAGCCTACAATCCTATGGCCAGAGAGTCTTGGAAACAGAAACTTCATTTAGTGGCTGATCGAAGAAGAGGCAGACTCCCTTGGTTAAGTACTGAGCTGAACTCAAGAAAGCCAGTAACAGAGAGGGAGGACTGATGATCAAAGAGATTAAAACTGGGCTGGTTTAACCCCCAGAAACAGCTGACCAGACAAAGGTTAACTCTTGAATCCCAGGCATCAGCCTGGGAATCCAGCATGGGACTGATCAAGACCCCCTGAGTCTGGGTGTCAGTGAGGAGGCCTAGGCAATGTATTGAGCCTTGGGCAGCAGATCAGTACCCATCCCAAGTATACACACGGACTTTGGAATCCCATAGAACAATGTGAGGTGCACTCTCACCCTGAACTCTTGGGGAAGGGTCTAGGCCCTGCCCTATATGAAATGACAGACTATGGACACCCCCATGGAGGGCCTCACCCTCCCTGGGGGAATGAGGGGATAAAGGGGGGGGTGGGGGAGGGCAAGGGAGGAGGGGAGGGAAAGGGAGAGGGACCTGGAACTGACTTGTGAAGCAACCTTGTTTCTTATCTAAATTTAAACTGGAAAATAAAATAAAATAAAATAATTAAATTATTACAGATCTCTCACATTGTTATAAGCAAAAAGTGCCTTAAGTTTCATCTTATGACCATATTAATTGTATTCATGAAATTGTGATACGTTTCTTTGACTTTTTCAATTCTAAGAATTTTATTTTTACAAATATTCATATTTTTATATAAATTAAGATTATGCACATAAAACATTGTATTTGTATATATTTAAATAAGTATGCAGAAGAATATACACACATGTAATATGTACATAACTAAATATATGTATATATGTACTAATTTCTTAACCAAGTTAAGATTCTGTTGTGTCTAACTTCCACATTTTATGTAGGTTCTCTCATTTCTATTGCTGTTTCTATCCAACTTTAATCAATTATTCTAGACTTTATGATTTAGCATATTCCTTACAATTATTGTATTTGTAAATATGACCTACTTAAACCACCTTGCTATCACTGTGTTGGTTATCAATCTGTGTTTCTAAATGTTAAAGTCTTTTTCTGATATAACATTACTCAGTTTTTTTCATGGACAGAGATTTTACTTTTCTCTCATTTGGATTGTTCCATTTTTTTCTTTCTTTGTTTGACATCAAATTTTGGGTTGAGGGCTGAATTTGAATATTTAGATCAAAGGGAAAGAGATAGACAGTTCATATAGAACCAATGAATACAATCTACAATGATATATATGGATGGAGTGGTCCCAAAGATACTTATTTTTTGATTTGCCAAGATATTAAATAGAAAGTTTCATCAATGAATTAAAAACATTAATAACACTCTTTTCCCCATCTAGGTTTTGCTGTACAGCTGATGTTTTGTTTCTGTTGGATGCTGTCCATGCTGAGATATAATAAAAAATGGTCTCAGATATGTTTGTCTGGTGTTTTGCCTAGGCATGAACAAGGGCTTCTGTAAAGAGAAGCTTTTTCTTTGCTAGCCGCTTTGGTTTATCCCCCGCCAGCCGCCTGGGCTCTGCCTCATTGTAGTCCCCAAATAAACACACAGGACGCTGTATTAATTATGAAGCTGTTGGCCTTGCTTGTTTCTTACTGGCTAGCTCTGACTTAAGTAATTACCCCATAATTGTAATCTAAGTATGTCTCTTACCGGAGAATAGTTCCGGGCTCCTACCCCATGGCGTTACATCTCGAACTCTCTGTGTTTCTCCTTCCCAGAGTTCTCCTGGACTCCTAGTCCCTCCTATCTTGGTTCCCTATAGGCTCAACAGTACTTTATTGACAAATGCACAGGACTTCCCCCAACAGGCTTCCAATTTTTTTCAGGATGGGAGTCCTATTCATCCTTCTCTTCCTGCAAAATTAATAAAAATCAAATAAAGTGAAGGGAGATCTGAAATGATGGTGCCTATAAAGTCTCCTGGAGTTTTTGTTTAGCTGAGGAAAGAAGATGTGTTATGATAACTCTTGCCAGCAGACTGGTCACATTGTTGTGTCATCAACAAAAAACACAGAGAGACTCAAATAGTTACAATGATGTTGGTCAATATCTAGGGTGTCTTATTCGCTAGCTCTGTCTTAAGTATTAACCCATAACTACTAATATATGTTTTTCTAGAAAGTCTTATCTCACTGAGAATGTCAGACTCATGTGTCCTCTCCACCAAGGATCACATGGTGAATTCCCCTTACTACATTTCCCGGAATCCTCCTTGCCTTCTAGTCCCACATATTTTGCTTCCCTATTGGCCAACAGTGTTTATTTCATCAACCAATAAGAGATACATATTTATAGAATGGCATCTCCCATCATCTCTTCTTTCTCTAAATAAAAAGAAAGGTTTAACTTTAACATAGTCAAATTATATATAGCAAGAGTTATAAAGAACTATAGTAACATATTTAGTCCATTAATTTTAGCAAGAATTAAAGAAAATATTTGATCATCTATGCTATCATTTTAAATCTAAAGTCTTATATGTAACTTATCTTTAATTCTAAGGAAAGATATAACGATAACTATCTGTCTTTAAGCCCATCAAACACCACATAATGATAGCATATAAACTCTAGAATTGGCAGAGACATTTATCTGTACATCTATAAAAGTATGGGAAAGGTGACACTGGCACAATAGACTACCAACTTGGTCTGTGACTCCTTTTACACAAGAAGTCAGCTGTCACAATCTCATTCTTCACATTTGGACAATGGTTTTATTTTTATTTTTTTATCATTTTTATTTTAATTTTAAATAGCTTGTTTTACATGTCAATCCCAGTTCCCTCTCCCTTCACTCCTCCCGCACTCCCCTTTCCCCCCCCCACCCTCCAACCCTATTGCTAAATCCTTCCACATAGGGGATATCTAGAGTCTGTTATTTTCCTCTGGGTAGGGTCCAGGCACTCCCCTAAGGGTCCAGGCTGAGAGAGCATCCCTCTTTGTGCTAAAAGCACACGAAGACTGTTTGTATATCAGGGATAGGCACTGATCCACAGCTCAGGGCCACATAGGTTGCCCAGGCCTTCTCGCTGACACTCACATTTGGGGGGGTCCAGATCAGTCCCATGTTGGCCTCCCCACTGTCAGTCTGGGGTCCAAGAGCTCTCCCCTGTTCAGATCAGCTGTCTCTGCTGGTTTTGCCAGCCCATTCTTTGCCAATTTGCTCATCACTCCTCTCTCTCTGTCACTGGGTTCCTTGGGTTCAGTTCAGTGATTAATTGTGTGTTTGCCTCTGCTTCCATCAGTCACAGGATGAGGGCTCCCGGATGGTTATAGACATCAAGTTCATTATCAGGAATGGGCATTCGAGGTGGTCTCTCCACTATTGCTTAGCTTGCCAGTTGGTGTTATCCCTTTAGATCACTCGAGGTCGCTCTGGTGCCTGATCTGTATTTGATCCTATGATTCCCTCTTCCCCCTACACTACCCCCACCCCCTCAACTTCCTGTTCCCCCATGACCAACTCTCTTCCTCTTCACCCCCTCCCTTCTTCCAGGTCCCACTCCCCCCCACCCCTTGCCATGTTCCCCATCCATTCAGGGGATCTTGTCTCCATCCTCTTCTCTTGGGTACTATGCATATATGCATATCTTTTAGGTTCTTTCCTATTTCCCAGACTCTCTATCAGTGGAAGTACAGACTGGCACTATCCTGATTCATGTCTAAAATCCATACATGAGTGAGTATATACCATGTTTGTCTTTTTGCGACTAGGTTACATCACTCAGGATGGTTTCTTCCAGTGCTATCCATTTCCCTGCGAATTTCAAGATTCCATTGTTTTTTTCTGCTGAGTAATACTCCATTGTGTAAATGTACCACATTTTCTCTATCCACTCTTCAGTTGAGGGGCATCTAGGTTGCTTCCAGGGTCTGGCTATTACAGATAATGCTGCTATGAACATAGTGGAGCAGATGCCCTTGTTGTTTGAACTTGCCTCATTTGGATATATGCCTAAGAGTGGAATTGCTGAGTCTAGTAGTAGATTAATTCCCATTTTCCTGAGGAATCTCCATACTGATTTCCAAAGAGGCTGTATGAGTCGGCACTCCCACCAGCAGTGGAAGAGTGTTCCTCTCTCTCCACATCCTCTCCAGCATAAATTGTCTTTGGTGTTTTGATTTTAGCCATTCTGACAGGAGTAAGATGGTATCTCAGAATTGTTTTGATTTGCATTTCCCTGATGGCTAAGGATGTTGAGCACTTTCTTAAGTGTCTCTTGGCCATTTTAGCCTCCTCTACTGAGAATTCTCTATTTAGCTCTGTGCCCCAGCTTTTAATTGGATCCTTTGGTGTTTTGGAGACTTGTTTCTTGAGTTCTTTGTAAATTTTAGAGATTAGCCCTCTGTCAGATGTAGGGTTAGTGAATATCTTTTCCTATTATGTGGCCTGCCTTTTTGTGTTTTTGACTGTGTCCTTTGCCTTACAGAAGCTTTTTAGTTTCAGAAGGTCCCATTTGTTAATTGTCGATCTCAGTGCCTGTGCCACTGGTGTTATGTTTAGGAAGTGGTCTCCTGTACAACTCGTTGAAGAGTATCTCCCACTTTCTCTTCTAAAAGTTTCAGTGTGGCTGGATTTATGTTGAGATCTTTGATCCAATTGGACTTATGTTTTGTACAAGGCAATAAACATGGATTTATCTGCAGTCTTCTGCATACCAGTACCCAGTTATGCCAGCACCATTTGTTGAAGATACTTTCTTTTTTCCATTGTACAGTTTTAGCTTCTTTGTCAAATATCAAGTGTTCATAGGTGTGTGGGTTAAAATTAGAGCTTTCGATTCGATTCCATTTGTCTACCTGCCTATTTGTGTGCCAATACCAAGCTGTTTTCAGGACTATAACTCTATAATAGAGCTTGAAGTCAGGTATGGTGATGCCTCCTGAAGTTCCTTTATTGTATAGGGATGTTTTTGCTATCCTGGGCCTTTTGTTTTTCCATATAAAGTTGATTAATGTTCTTTCCAGGTCCTTGAAGAATTGTGATGGAATTTTGATAGGGATTGCATTGAATCTGTATACTGCTTTTGGCAAGATTGCCATTTTTATTATGTTGATCCTACCAATCCAAGAGCATGGGAGATCTTTCCATTTTCTGGTATCTTCTTTGATTTCTTTCTTTAAAGACACAAAGTTCTTGATATACAGGTCTTTAATTTCCTTGGTTAATATTATCCCCAGATATTTGATGCTGTTTTTGGCTATTGTAAAGGGTGATGTTTCTCTGGTTTCTTTCTCAGTCACTTCATCATCTGTATATAATAGGGCCACTGATTTTTTTTGAGTTTAACTTGTATCCTGCCACATTGCTGAAGGTGTTTATGAGCTGTAGGAGTAACCTTGCGGAGTTTTTTGGGTCACTTATGTAAACTATCATATCATCTGCAAATAGTGAAAGTTTGACTTCTTCGTTTCCTATTTGTATCCTTTATCTCCTTTTGTTGTCTTATTGCTGTAGCTAGAACTTCAAGTACAATATTGAAGAGATATGGAGAGAGTGGACAGCCTTGTCTTGTTCCTGATTTTAGAGGAATTGCTTTGAGTTTCTCTCCATTTAGTTTGATGTTAACTGTTGGTTTACTGTATATTGATTTTATTATATTCAGGTACATTCCTGTTATCCCTGATCTCTCTAGGACCTTTATCACAAAGGGGTGCTGGATTTTGTCAAAGGCTTTTTCAGCATCTAGTGAGATGACCATGTGGTTTTTCTTTCGGAGATTGTTAATATGGTGGATTACATTGATAGATTTTCTAATGTTGAACCATCCCTGCATTCCTGGGATGAAGCCTACTTGATCATGGTGGATGATTTTTCTGATGTGTTCTTGAATCCGGTTTGCGAGTATTTTATTGAGTGTTTTTGCATCAATGTTCATGAGGGAAATTTGTCTATAGTTCTCTTTCTTAGTTGTGTCTTTGTGTGGCTTGGGTATCAAGGTAATTGTAGCCTCATAGAAAGAGTTTGGCAGTGAGCCTCCTGCTTCTATTGTGTGGAATACTTTGAGGAGTATTGGAATTAGCTCTTCTTTGAATTTCTGGTAGAATTCTGCACTGAAGCCATCTGGGCCTGGGCTTTTTTTATTTGGGAGACTTTTGACGACTGCTTCTATTTCATTAGGGGTTATAGGTCTGTTTAGATTGTTTATCTGTTCTTGATTTAGTTTTGGCAAGTGATATCTATCCAGGAAATTGTCCATTTCCTTTAAATTTTCAAATTTTGTGGAGTACAGATTTTCAAAGTATGCCCTGATTATTCTCTGGATTTCCTCAGAGTCTGTTGTTATGTCCCCTTTTTCATGCCTGATTTTGTTAATTAGCATGCTCTCCCTCTGTCTTTTGGTTAGTTTGGACAGAGGTTTGTCTATTTTGTTGATTTTCTCAAAGAACCAACTCTTTGTTTCATTGATTCTTCTCAGTGTTTTCCTGGTTTCTACTTGCTTGATTTCAGCCCTCAATTTCATTATTTCCTGGCGTCTGCTCCTCCTGGGGGAGTTTGCTTCTTTTTGTTCTAGAACATTCAGCTGTGCTATTAATTCTCTACTATGACTGTTCTCCAGTTTCTTCATGTGGGCACTTAGTGCTATAAACTTTCCTCTCAGCACTGCTTTCAGAGTGTCCCATAATTTTGTGTACGTTGTGTCTTCATTCTCATTGAAATCGAGGAAGTCTTTTATTTCTTTTTTTATTTGTTCCTTTACCCAGGGATGGTGCAATTGTGCATTGTTCAATCTCCATGAGTTTGTAGGGTTTCTGCGATTTGTCTTATTGTTGAATTCTAATGTTAATGCATGGTGGTCTGATAAGATGCAGGGGTTTATTCCAATTATTTTGTATCTGTGGAGATTTGCTATGTTTCCTATTATGTTGTCAATTTTAGAGAAGGTTCCATGTGGTGCCGAGAAGAAGGTATATCCCTTTGTATTTGGGTGGAATGTTCTATAGATGTCTGTTAAACCCAGTTGGGTCATAACTTCTATTAGTTCTTTTGTTTCTTTGTTAAGTTTCTCTCTGGAGGTCCTGTGTAGTGGTGAGAGCGGAGTGTTGAAGTCTTCTAATATTAGTGTGTGAGATTTTATGTGCATTTTGAGCTTTAGTAATGTTTCTTTCACGAATGTAGGTGCCTTTGTATTTGGGGCGTAGATGTTTAAAATTGAGACTTCGTCTTGATGTATTTTTCCTTTGATGAATATGAAGTGTCCTTCTTCATCACTTTTGATTGATTTTAATTTGAAGTCCAATTTGTTAGATATTAGGATTGCTACACCTGCTTGTTTTTTGGTACCATTTGATTGGAAGATCTTTTCCAACCCTTTACTCTGAGATAACATCTGTCTTTGATGTTGAGATGTGTTTCTTGTATGCAGCAGAAGGAAGGGTTCTGTCTTCGTATCCATTCTGCTAGTCTGTGTCTTTTTATAGGCAAGTTGAGGCCGTTGACATTGAGGGATTTTAATGACCATTGATTGGTGATCCTTGTTTGTGCTTGATTTATTGTTAGTGAAGTTATTTTGTGTAGTTTCTCCTCCCTTTTTCTTTTGGTGTTTTGTAAAGTGTGATTATATATTGCCTGTGTCTTTGTGAATGTAGTTATCTTCCTTGGCTCTAGGTTTTCCTTCTAGCATTTTCTGTATAGCTGGATTCATGGATACGTATTGTTTAAATCTGGTTTTGTCATGGAATATTTTGTTTTCTCCATCTATGGTAATTGAGAGCTTTACTGGATATAGTAGTCTGGGCTGGCATCCTTGTTCCCTTAGCGTTTGTAGGACATCTGTCCAAGATCTTCTGGCTTTCATCGTTTCCATTGAGAAGTCAGGTCTAATTCTGATAGGTCTGCCTTTGTATGTTACTTGGCCTTTTTCTTTAGCTGCTCTTAATATTTTCTCTTTACTCTGTAGGTTTGATGTTTTGATTATTATATGGCGAGGTGACTTCTTTTTCTGGTCGAGCCTATTTGGTGTTCTGTAAGATTCTTGTACTTTCATAGGCATATCTTTCTTTAGGTTAGGGAATTTTTCTTCTATGATTTTGTTGAATATGTTTTCTGTACCTTTACGTTGAATTTCTTCACCTTCTTCTATACCTATTATTCTCAGGTTTGGCTTCTTCACGGTGTCCCATATTTCCTGGATATTTTGTGTTAAGGATTTGTTGGTTTTGAGATTTTCTTTGGTTGACGACTCTATATCCTCTAATGAGTCTTTAACACCTGAGATTCTCCCTTCTATTTCTTGTATTCTATTGGTGATACTTGCATCTGTAGTTCCTAATCGTTTACCCAGCTTTTCTATTTCCAACATCCCTTCATTCTGTTTTCTTTTCTATTTCAGCTTTCAATCCTTCAACTGCTTGAGTTGTTTCCTAATGGTTTTATTATTAACTGTTTCATTTTTCTAGCCCTCATAAGTTAAGTGCAATTCACTCCAGGAACATTTATGTATTTGCAACACCTCAATGGTGGTTTATGGCATGGAATGGATAGCTTATCTGTTAAAAGGGCAAATTGTCTATATTAAATGGTAATCTGACTAAGGATTGGTAATCTGAGAGTCTTACCCAATTGTTTTTTAAAATAGTTACCTAAGCACTGGGCCAGTGGTGAAATGGATAAGTCTTCTATCTATGGATCAGAAAATCCTAATAATAATAGTTACTTAGATGTGATGTCAATATAAATGTCATTAACTGGGGAAATACTCCCCTGCCTGATGTTTCCTATGTAGTTTATTTTTCTTAGAACCCTTTATCTGTACTTATCTTTCGTATAAAATAGAAAATAAAAAGTCACATACTTCCAGGATGTGTATGATTAGATTACACAATTTTATAAAAAGCTATTATTTTTAAAAATATTGTATGTATTGTTACTTGGTAGCAATTGGTTTTTTGGAAAAACTTTGGAGCACTAGGCTCATTATACAGCATTAATTGAACACACTGCTTTATACAAAGTTCCAAAACATGTAGATGAGAATATGTTTGTAAGCTTCAGTGCCATTCTGTATTGTAAAGCAGATGGGTTCTTCTTTATTGGTCTGGAGAAAAAATATCTAATGTTGAAACATAAATCCACATTTCTTCTATTCATCCTATGACACACTATACATAATTGTGGGTTACTGCAAATAAACACCTGCAAATGCTCAAAAGGCAAGTCCCCAGGGATTCCCTAAAGTGTAATTCATAAATGCTATGCAACTCATGTTTTAAATCATCTCAGCCTTAACTTAAGCTTTAAATTCTTCTAAAAGTAACAATATCTTTTTCTTTATTAATTTTCATGCAAAGAAAAAAAGGTGTCCTTGTAAGTTTACACAGGTAAAGAATTCCTAATATTATAGATACCATATTTACTGGAATGTGCAACTCAAACTTTTCAGTATGTATGCAGAAGAGAAAAATATAACTATAGTCAAACAAGCTATTTCTAAAGATGTGAATGGGAAGAATGTAACCTAGAGAAAGTTGATATGAGAAAATTACAGTATGTTACATTTTAAATTACACATACATTATTGGAGATATTACCAACTGATAGTTTACATCATGGACAATGATTATACCTAAGGACCATTGGAAGAAATATTTTTCTTGATATGTATAGTTTTCTTTGTTGCTCCTATTTATAGGTAGTTAAGTGCTGGCTTTATGTAGTACAATAAATTTGTATTTCATTCTAGTAGTATAAAAAATCACATATATTATCTGATTTTCAAAGCAATCTTTTGAATCATGGATAATTGCTGTTCATTTTATATAAGAAGAAACTAGTGACTGGTTGTTTTGTTGACTTCTGAACTTTAAAGCTATTCAAAAGAACTGAAAGAGTCCAAGAAACAATTTTTACAAGTTTTAGATTTTTGAGATCATTAGCCTTAGTATACCTTATTACTATAATATAAAAAATACTATCC
Source organism: Mesocricetus auratus (assembly GCF_017639785.1). NCBI lineage: Eukaryota > Metazoa > Chordata > Mammalia > Rodentia > Cricetidae > Mesocricetus > Mesocricetus auratus. The sequence goes on along the minus strand of NW_024429207.1, from coordinate 3,217,480 downwards.
TATTATAACAGTGGTACTAGTATTTTACTATTGCATTTTAACTGTATGATGAAAAAGAAGATTTATATATTAACACCTGTGGTCAAGATTTTAAGTGAATAGTAGCCATCACCATCATCTCATCTTTCAGAGAATAAATTGTGGTATTCAGATCTGATTGCTGTTGTCAAAGTTAGTTTCAGAATACCCTGTGCAGATGTGAAAAATTTCTGTCCTTGGAGAACCATTATCAATTAACTAAGACTCCATTTGTCATGTTGCTAGTTTATCATGGTCCCAGAGTTTATCACTCTGGATTAGAGCTAGCATAATTATATGGAAAGGAATCGTAGCTTGTCTAGCTGCTGCCACACTGTAGCAATCAATGGCCTTATTTTATTATCTTAGGTTGCAATTCATTGTCATCATTATTTCGGCATTCAACTTCCAACAGCTTTATGGTCTCCAGGAAGAACATTATTTTGTTAAAGTTAACTGAGAAGAGTAAACCACAATTCAAATCTTCCTATATTTCCCATTATATTTTAATGCAGAATTATTGCAGAAAATTAATATTACATCTATTTGTTTTAAGTCTCTGTCCTCCCTGTCACCTGACTCTTCATCTCTTCACTAAGTCAATCTTTGTATCAACTCTGTCATATATTTCTACTTCTATTTGTCTATATATACTGTAACATTACCTTCAGAGCAGTGGATCTCAACCTTCCAAATGCTGCAACCATTTAACACAGTACCTCTTGTTGTGGTGACCCCCAACCATAAAATTATTTTTGTTGCTACTCCATAACTATAATTTTCCTACTGTCATGAATTATAATGTAAATATCTATGTTTCTGATCATCTGAGATGACCCCTGTGAAAAGGTCATTCAACCACCACAAGTGTGACCCAAAGGTTGATAGTTGATTTTTTTGAAAACTTTAAAATATTTTATTGTCTTTCTTTTTTTCACACTTTTTAGTATACATTTAAATTAGCAACAAGCTTGCTTCCCATGCCAGTCCCAGCTCCTTCTCCCTCCCCTCCATGCCCACTCCCTCCCCTCAGTCACCCAGGCCCTAGCCCAAGCCCCACTCCATTCCCTAGGGTGGGTAAAGCCCTCCATGGGTGATCTCTAGAGTTTGTCATTTCATTACGTGGATGGTTCAGGCCCTCTCCAAAGTGTCCAGATTGAGAAAGCATCCCACATTGTGTTCCAGGGAAAACCCCATAGATTGCTTGAGTCTCCTCACGGACACCTACATTCAGGGGGTCTGGATCAGTCCCACGATGGCCTCTCAGCCATCAATCTGAGCCCCATCCAAGATCTCCCCCTTGTTCAGGTCAGCTGTTTCTCTGGGATTCACCAGCCCAGTCTTGACCCATTTACTCATCACTCCTCCCTCTCTGTCACTGGGTTCCAGGAGTTCATTCAGTTTAGTGTTCAGCTGTGGGTGTCTGCCTCTTCTTCTGTCTGTCACTGGATGGAGGTTCTAGGGTGGTATGTAAGATAGTTATCAAAATCATTATTAGGGAGGGGCATTTAATTAGTCTGCTACTGCTTAGTTTGCCAGTTGCTATCATCCTTGTAAATCTCTGGAGTTCTCACTAGTGCCAGGATAAAAGATTCTTTAAAATAATAACATATACAATGAAACCAAAGCTATCAGTGCCCATTCCAACACATCAGGGATTCCCCTAAAATGTATCAAAGTGCTCAAGCAATCAAATTTTAAAAAGAAAGAGAGAAAATTATTTGGTATACATGGAACATGTTTCTAATAACAATTATTTTAGGTCACAGAAAACTTTGCAAATTACCCTCTTACATGAAGTTGAAATTTCCTTTTATTTTTCACAGTATACCTATTTCCCTTTGTAAAACTACATATTTTTATAAAGGGCTCCACATTTAAGCTTATATAAACAAATTTTGTATACATTGCTTTTCTCAACAGTCATTTCAGTATGACTAAATTATAAGCAAATATTTTTTCACATGAGCCACATATAGACTGTACCTCCATGAGATTTTATTTTATTAACATATTTCTTAAATTCTTCTACTACATATTTGCATCCAGACTATTAGACATTAATACGTTTTAATGACTTGATATGTTCTAATATCTGTTTTTAAAATTTTCATATCTTTGCCACTATATTTAAATTAAAGAAGTTTAACTATTTAGAGGTTGATTTTAAGTAGCTTTTGCAATTATCTAAATTTACTATGGTTTTATATATTCAGTATGTTAGCATTAAAAGAATTTCATGATTTCAATTACACCTTCTTAAAAACATCTGTGATCATTTTTGAGAACATCAATGTGAAATATTTTTGTATTTTGGGACACTGCCTGGCATTCTTCCTCTCAGGCACCTTTTAGAGTAGTAAGTACTCCACTCAAGTTGGAGCCTGTGTCTCATGATCTAAAATTGAATTTGACCTTGGAGCTTGATTTGACACCTAAGATGTTTAGACAGATCAAATGTAAAACTCAAGATAAGTTTGACAATCTTGCTATCAAAAAAAAAAAGACTATCAGAATCACTTGTGAAATTTTCTGCTCCAGTCCATTAGATGAGGAATGACCTGAGTGGCTATCATTTCACTAACTGATAGATAATTAGTTCTATAAATTAGACTGCATAGTAGAGTAGCTGTTAAACAGATAAATGAATGTGCTCCATAGAAACCACACAATTGTCCAACTTTACACAGCCCAAAATGTCTAGGAAATTATGAATGTGATAATTACTGATTGGTTGGTTGTTTTTGTCAACTTGATATCATATAAAGCCATCTGGAAAGAGAAACTTCATTTGAAGAACTGCACACATCTAATTGGCCCACAGTCAAACTTTTATCTATGATTAAGGTGGGAAGGTCTAATTCAGTTGTCTATGAGAGATGCTATTCTTGGGCAGATGGTCCTGTGTTCTGTTAGGAAAGTAGTGGATCAAGCCGCTATTTGATCAACCCAGAGCTAGCCAGAAAGCTTTGTTGTTCTAAAGTCTCTGTTTCAATTGTGATGTCAAGTTTCCTGCCTTGAGTTCCTGTCCCACCTTTCCTTAGGTGTGAACTATGGCCTGCGACATGTTAAGTAAATAAGCACTTTCTCCCACACATTGAATTTGGTCAAAAGTTTCTTCAGTATTTAATGGATCTTATCTCCCACTACTGGTGAGCTCTCTCTAGTTTGAGTCTAATAGTGATGATTTCCATATTGTTTTTTATTTTATTTTTTTAAAGTTTCCTATTTCCAATATGTACAATGTATTTATGTTAAAATTTCAACTACTTGTCTGCATTTTTCTTGTGTTGCTGACTTCTTTGTATCACTGATTTTCTCATCCTTTCTGCTTCTTCTGTTTCTGGTTTTATACTCTGTATCCTTGCTTGAGTTTATTTGATTATTTGTATTCTCTTTATGGTCACTGATTACTCTTTAGCACTAATAGCTAGTCACGTTTCTTTTCACATTCTTGTGTTTTGTCTCCTTGAGTGTCTAGCTTGTATTTTTCTTCCAAGTTTGTTTGTGGATATTCTTAGTAAGTGTGTTTCTCTTGAAGGAATAATCCCAAGGACCATAAAGAAAGAAAAGAAACACTTTTTGGAAGTGGCATCAATTTCTCGTTGGTATATTGCTCATTTCTTCTCTATACTTTTCATTTTTCATGTATTTTTTGCTTAATTATTGGATCTCCACCTTTTTTCTTCCTCTATTTAGTTCCTAATTGTATCTGCCTTATTCTGACTCTCTACTTAACAATGGAGTCAATTCTACTTTATCATTGACTGTCAATCAGATTTTCCCAATAGCTTTTATTTTAAGTCATTATGTGGTAAGTATATGTTGCAACTAATTAAATTTTAACTTCTTTGACTATTGTGACTGTTTTTATCCATAATATGTCAGAATATGACCCTATTTGATTACAGCATCATTATATATTCAGTTAGTTCAATTTAGATGATAGTCGTGATAAACACCAATTAACTATTACTTTCTCATTAATAAAGCACAGGGGTGTGGACACAAACCAGATCACAGTTTGTGAGTGGAGACAAGTAAAGGTTGAGGCCAATATTTCTACCAACATAGGAAAGCGCTGGACTAGAAACTGGGATATCTATCCTCTCCCACTCCTCACAGTAAGAAGGCAAGCATTCAGTCCATGAATCTTGAAATTTTAGCCTCCTGAAATGTAACTCACAAATGTATGTTGTGTAAGCCAAAGTATGTGGTTGTTATGGTGTCCCTGGGAGGCAAACAGATACACAACAAGATCTAACTAATTGAAGCTCCTTACTTATCTGTAAGAAAGTGCACAACAAGATTTTTTCTCTAGAGTTGTAGGTATTTAGAAATACATAACATAGAAAATTTTGTCATGCGTTGCTGATTATAAATGAATTAGAGAGGCCATGCAACTTCACATTATTTAAATGCGGGAAGACTAAGTATTTTACAAGCATTAGGTGAAGAAAGTACTTGTATGTTTGTCTCTTAAAAGAACAGAGAGGATACCAAAAATAGAACAGAACACGGGAATGGCATTTTGCCATTAAATATATAGTGGACTAAGATAAGAAGTGCATTGATATTATCCTCATACTTAAATTTACTAGTAAATCCATCATGATATTTAACTTACCTTTAAGCCAAACTATTTTATGGCAAGCCACAGAGAAAGTATACTATGTCTCTAAAAGAGGTCTAAGAAATAGTTTTAACTAAGTTCATTCCTGGTTGTAGATGAGAATTTCCCCTCAAAACAACAGCAGCAACAGAGCTTTATAAATGGAAAAACAAGAGAGCCAGGGCTTATGGTTTAATATTCATGTTATTTTTGCATTACTGTTTTGTGTAAACATCTCTTTGCCAAAGTCATGCCGAGCATGGGGTCATTAAGCTTACCATTTACAAAATTGAAAAAAAGATCTGTAAAACAGCTCCTGTTTCTATGCAGCTCTGGCAAAGGATGCCTGGATAATTGGTAGCACTTCATGCCAGTAACATTTTAGAACTGGAGCCACATCAAGACCATTAACCATCTTTCATAAAAATGAAGAAAAAACAGTCTCTAGCTTTCCCTTCCTAATCTGCTGTGTTCAGGTCTTGACATTCAGTGATGCCAATTTGGATGTCAGTGCACACAGCTGAATCCATTACAAGAGTCTCCAGCATGCACTGAAATTTGGCTGAGTTAGAGGACAAAGCATGCCTACAGTTAAACATCTTGAGCCCTTTCTATTCCGTGCTTCTGGAGCTTGACTCTGATAGCCCTTTCACAGGCCTATTTCTCATATGGGCAATAGAGAGTTACATTTTCCAACGTTCTGTGATTCTGTTTGCAAAGCACTTTATTCATTAGATTTGGGTTTTCATTAAGTTTCCTAAGCCAGCAATGCTGAAAAGACATATGGATAGTTCTGTGGGATGCAATCACCTTTCTTATTTTGACTAGACCTGATTGCTTTAGATCAGGAACAAACTAGAGTTGCTTTCTTTTACTCAAAATGATGTGTCCTTAGGGATTGCTTGCTGTGAATGACAGTCATTTGTCAGGGAGGATGCTTTGAAACATACCTTCCACTCCCGTGTTACTATCCTTTGGCAACTAGAAAAACTGGAGGAAAATAGTAGAAGACAATTTACAATAACATTTAATCTACAATGAAAAAAAGCATTAAAGGAGATAAATTTTTATTGAGTAAAAATAGGCTTACAATTTATCTGTAGACAACATTATTTTATGTATTCTACTTTCAAAAGAATATGCATTCATTTCTTCTGTGTGTTCCATGAGGACAAGACACGTTTTAAGTCATCATATAATATTGATCCATTATCTCTTATTTGGTCAATTGCCCATTCCCAAGTTGAACTACTCCTCAGGTCATGAAAAGATTTCTGAGGCACAAAATCATGGTGTTTTTACTTTATAAAATGTGAAGTGATTATAAATAAAATAATAGTAAGTATGAAATATGTGAAAAATTACTCTTTGTGTTTCTTGTGTTATTTATCAATGCAAAAGTTTAACTAATAGAACTATAAAAACTGATTCAAGTCTTTTTTCCACAAAATGTACATGGAATTTATGTGAAAGCAGTTTGCAGTTGAATATGGCTAAACATTATTGGAATAAAAAAGTATCAAAATGGTCTCAGAATCAGAAACATCAGAATTTAAATGATGACTTTTTCCATCAATATTATAACTTTCTGCTCATTATTATTATTATTACTCTTTTTGGTTTGTTGAAACAGGTTTTTGCTGTATTGTTTTGGAGTCTGTCCTGGAGCTTGCTCTGTAGACCAGGCTGGCTTTGTTCTCACAGAGATTCACCTGCCTCTGCCTCCTTAGTGCTGGGATTAAAGTCGTGTGCCACCAGCACTCACTATTTAAAAGCCTTTAAGCTTTATCCATGTGTCTTACTCTTTGTTAAGATAATTTAGCAAAATGTTTGAATTAATAATTGACAAAATATAATCAAGGATTTAATAACTATAGTTTTTACTGACATAGTGAGGAATCTCAACATGTTCATACATATAAAATGGTTCTTTTATTATAACATAGTCCTAATTTTCTCAGTGAACTCCAAATATTTATACAGAAATAAAAATTATCTTAGTAAGATATGGGAAATATACTTTATTTTCAAATACCAACCTGCTCAATGAAAATGTTATTTTCCCTGAATCATAATAAACTCAAACAAAGCAATTCATTCAGTAGCCAGTTTTCAAACGCTTTCCCTAAATTAGACACTTTATGAGATGTCTCCAGTGTACATTTTTATAAAGCAAGGAACTTTACTGTCAGAGGTCATGAATGGAGATTTTCGAAGCTACTTGTAGTTTTATGCCACTTGTCACTCTGCCCATTGCTTTTTATGACTTCCCTCCTCTGAATTAGGTTTTGTCATATATAAAAACTCAGTTTAAATGAGTTTGCAAAGTCATTGACCATTGTCAAACCTTCTAAAGTTAAACACTTTTACATTTCATCTAAACATTCCTTCAATGGGAATTACATTAAACATCTATGTTGCTTCACCACACCCTTTGGCATCATAGCTGGACCTAACCACAACCCTTTACATCTTCTGAGGATCTTCCTCTTTAATCATTCCAAATTCATGGAAATTTTTTTGTGATTGTGAATTATGCCATTAGCTCTTTAGTTCTGAAAGTGACGACAGATTCTTCGACTAGTCAATCCACTGGGTTTATACTTTCCCAGTTCGTTTGACTTCCTAACTCTTTACAGGGTTCTGTATGTTGCCTCTGTGTATGCCTGGGTATATGTGTGTGTATTTGTGAGTGTGTTTCTTCATGCACACATGTGTGTGCAGTGCGTGTGTGTGTGTGTGTGTGTGTGTGTGTGTGTGTGTGTATGTGGAGGTCTTGTGTGCAAATATATGTACCACTATGTTAATTTGAACTGTGAAATAATGCTATGTTCCATGGAATTCAGGATATTATTTTGAACTGAGGCAGGAAATATATTTATGGAACTTATATACCAAAATAAAATTATATCATAATAAATCAAATTATTCTCCTTTTTGGGTATAAAGAAACTTTCTGGAGGTTGAGTGCAGATTTTATTGCATTTCTTTGGCATTATAAGTCTATATATCAGACATGCTGTGGAGTTTACAGGTCAGGAAAGCAAAAATTAGGCATGGCTTTATTTCCTCAGACTGATTTTAAGTGAAGAAGCAAAATGCTTCAATGGCAGGATTAGAAACCATCCTCTTTGTTTCTTAAACTCACAGAGGAAATGTGAGAGACACTTCTAAAATGTGAGAGGGGGGCATTACTAAATTAGTATAAGATTTTGGATATTATATGCTAGTTAGAAAATCACATGGTACATGGAAAATGTTAAAACAATACTTGTATATCCGACAAAGACAAAATATTATAAAAATCCATAGTCCTGATCCTCTAGTGTTTTAGTTAGCTGCATGTTCACCCTCTTTTGTAATAACTCTTGATGGCAGGGTAATACATCCATTTCCTTTGAAATGTCCATATTCCAGCAAGTCCTAAACAGAGATCAAGAAGGCCCCAAAATATTAGAGAACACAATTGAATAAGTTTTTTTGCAAACTGGACAGAAGTTATTTATAGTTACTCTGTCTTTAATAGAAAAACTGTGCATTGCATCAATATATGCAAAATTTACTTTGGAAATTGGATATAAGTCTCCATTGGACATGAGGAGTAAAAAAGACTGAGATTAGATTTCAATGATAGTTTGATAATAAGACATCATGGAACATCATGAAGATCTTTTGTAGGAGAAAATACATGCCAAGAAAATGACCAACTGATGCTAATTTGAAGCAGCATAATCTAGTAGAACATGTACAGAAATGAACTACAAACTAAGTTAGTGTAATTTAAGTTTGAATTGGATCAAATTTATTGAAACAGTCATATATATTTTGTGCTTTGAGCTTGACTACTCACCTAATATCTACAATTTTTATTCATTTTAATATCTGACCCTGTATCACATACATGTAAAAAAATTAAAAGTTAGCCTACATTAATCCAATATTATTGATTTTAATCTTAGAAGGAATATTGAGTTTTATTACTCATCCACAATTTTTATAATTAAATAGATCTTTATGAGTTTCCTAGATATAATATTACTGGGTTACTTGTGAAAACACTACTATTGTTGTTCATATCCATGTATTGGTTGCCTATTTAGGCTTGGATAGTATATCATTACATTTTGTTAGGAATTTGGATGCTTTTTCTCTGGGAAGTTTTACCTTCGGATACTATGGGAGCTAGTTCTCTGGTAGGAGGCTTCAACATTTGTTCCATGTCAAGTCCTACAGTACTTCGTCTGTAGTGAATAGTTTATTCTATAATATGGTCTTGCCCTCAAGTTATAGAAGGTCACTCTGAGAAACAGCAAATAGCCTAATTTATAGGGGAGATTTCCTTGACTTCACTGATCAATTCTTAAAGCAATGTTTCCATGCCTGGCACTGAGATATTTGTTGAATAGTGTGTTAGTGGTAACATTGTTTCCCCAGTGGCATAACAATATTTAAAAATTTTATGTATATGTACTCATGCACATGTACAATATATTTTGAGTGCAGATAAATTATGTTTCTTTTGGCTTTTGATAAATTCTCAGTGTTATTTATCTCCCTCGTTTCCTGTTCCTAAGTAATGCCCTCCTTTTCCTTTCCCAATTATACCTACTTTCCTTCTACTCTGTTGGCTCCCTGTTCACTAGATTGATTGTTTCCACTATATTAAAAGCTTTATATTTTATGAGGATCCATGGGCAGCTGTTGGTCTTAGTTTCAGAGTGAATGCTGGCCCATTTACATAGACTTTTGCTGTATAATTCCAGGACATTGTATAGGTTTTCTTATACTATTTTCTATATTTCTTGTTTCACATTCATGCCTTTGAGCCATTATGATATATAGGTGACGAATTTCATTCTTCTGCATGTGCACATCCAGTCTTCTAAGTAACATTTGTTTTCAAAGATGCTAACCTCTGCCAATGTGATATTTTGGCATTGTCAAATATGAGATGTAACTATATGTAATCATATTTTGAAGTACTATATCATTCCACTGATGCACATGCAGGTTTCTGCGCCAGTCATTGATGTTTTATCTACTATACGTACATAATATACCTTGAAATCTTGTATGACAATCCCTCTAGCATGTCTGTCTTCCCTCATGTTTATACATCTTTAGCCATGTTCAATGCCATTCAATTCACAATAGCTGTGAAATGAAGTCAATGTAAATGGTCTTGAGTGCATGAACAGATAATGAAATTGTGATACATATATGTTTTCAGTTTGTAAGTAGGATGAAATAATGATATTGGAAACTAAATGAATTGATCTGGAAAATATTATAGTGAATGATATAATCCTGACTAAAAATGTTACATATTATCTCTAATTTTTGGATTCCATGTCATTAAGTTTGATTTGAGTAGATAATTAGAAGTAATCACAGAATCCTAAATAGTATAAATAGACCATGGGAGAATGGACACAAGAAAATCTAGGTAAGAGTATAATAATATATAGGTTTAACAAAATATGAAAAGGGAAAACAACTAGATTGAAATTTAACTGAGGAGGGAAAGGGAAAAAAGCAATCAGTATTCCTAATGACCTGTAAGTCTATGAACCAAAACAGTGATCAGTGGAAAATGGTCATCCCAATAGTGCACTTTCTTGTTGGGAATACCTGAAAGCTACCTAATTGAACTTAGGTTTGTTTCATAGGTGGGGATTTGGGTCTTGAACTATAAATCTAATCCACTACCTGTCACTGTGGCAGAATCTACTAGTGCCATTTTCCCAAAATTAAATCAAAATGCAACTTGTATTTAAACGTCTGTATCCACAGATAACTGTATCTCTAACTTCTTATCAAAGGAGCTTCTTTTTGTCACAGGTGAAGAGTATTACTGAGATACAGGATTTTCAAAGTGCAGAGAATGACTCACTGTGGAGTGTTCAACATCTACTGACTTATATGCAATATTGTATCTGTATTGTATTGTGCCTAAGACTCAGGATTAATTGCAGAAGTGGGGTTAAAGAGATTAGGCCCTGCCCTATATGAAATGACAGACTATGGACACCCCCATGGAGGGCCTCACCCTCCCTGGGGGAATGAGGGGATAACGGGGGGGGGATGGGGGGAGGGCACGGGAGGAGGGAGGGAAAGGGAGAGGGACCTCGTACTGACTTGTGAAGCAACCTTGTTTCTTATCTAAATTTAAAATGGAATAATAAAAAAATATTAATGAAAAAAAAAAAGAGATTGTAGGAGCAAGAGGGCCAGGTTACCTTCTTGCAGTGATTTATAGACATTGCAGAAATGCTGCACCCATGGAATATCAACACTGAGGTTATTCAAACAAGACCTGTCAAAGATCACACCAGTTGACATACTAACATAGACCGTGGAAACATCACAAAACTATTTCTCAAATGAAAAGCTGCAGACAATCAACTGCAATTCAAAGAAGAAAACAACTGTCTTCATATGGACAAGTCCACTGATAAATATCCAACAATGTTTTCAGTCCTAAACTCATTAATATATGAATAATGCTGAATGCATTAAGAGGTTGTGTGTTTATGTGTTTTTTTGTGCGTGTGTGATTGTGTGCGGTGTGTGGTGTGCATATGTATATAGCAAACAAAGATGAATTAAAGAAGAGTAATGTAGGGATATGTGAGGCATTAGATTGGTGGTAGGGAGGTACACAAATGATGGAAAAACAGTAATCTTGCATAAAATTCTCAACAAATCAAACAAATCATCTTGTTAAATTAGAATAAAAAGGCAGATGTTAACAAGCACCTGCCATTCCAGCACATAGGAAACAGAGGAAAGATCTTCAAGGTTTGAGGCCACATTTAATCAAATAGAGAGTTTAAGACCAACTTAAGTAAAGTGTCCCTCAAATCCAAAACTAAACAAAGTTGGTTTTCCATTAAATGTGTGTATGTGTGTGTATGTGTGTTCATATAGACATGCATGTGTAAAACAAACATGTATGTACACATTTCGTTTGTTATATACTTGCAATATTATGACAATATTAAATAGACTCAAGTTTATATTACATTAAAGATATCAGTAAATGGGGAAGTCTAGAGTTGATAAGACTAAATCCTATCTTACTCTTTTTCTATAAAGTCTTAATTACTTGCTTTTATTTATTTATTTAAGCAAAATCCTTTATTGATTCTTTGGCAATTTCATATCATGCACCCAGTCCTGCTTATCTCCCATTCCTTCTGTAACCTCCACTTGCCCCTGCAGCATCCCCTCAAGAAATCAATTAAAAACAAAACAGATGAACAACCAAAACTAATCCTTGATTCTCCATCTTTCTAACAACTCTTCATTCATCTTAGTGGCATTGGGTGCTGTGGTGTGTCACACAGTTCACCCTTTTGTCCAATGAGCTCTATCCACAAAATCTTTATTGCGATGTGTCGTTGGTCTGGTTCAAGTCCTCTGGTACACCATCATCATTGGACACTCATTGAAACTCCCCTCGGATAGCATGGGTTTGTCCAGAGTCATGGAGTTCCTGCAGCTATTTTTCCACAGGACTAGCCCCTTCATGTATACCAGGAATGACACCCACCCCCACACACACTGCCCAAATCTCACGTGAGGTGCAGATTCAGGTCTCTTCGACTCATGCCATCGAGGTCAGCTCTTTTAAGATCTTATGTGGACATCCAGTTCTCATCCTGGTTCATGATGAAGTCATCAATATGAAAAATCTGAGACATTCTACTCATTTAAAAGCCTGTTACTTTTCATGACTTAATTTGCTTTTCCTCCACACACAAAACAAGTCCTGCTATGTTTGTCTCTAAAGTCACTGGCTTTTTTTTACCTGCCCCCCACCCTTGAGCTCAATCACCATTATTCCTTTGTTGAGTTCTTCATTAATTTCATAACCGATATACTCTCTCAATTAAAATATACAAATCATCTGTTGTTTCTTCTTGTAACAAATGTACGCAATGCCCACTTCAAACTGTAATTCTGCCATACTGTCCTTATGATTAGAGTGAATACCTCTGTGTACAGTACTTGATACAGTTAGCCTCTACTTTAACCTTTGTGGCCAATAGTCACCTTACTAGTTACCCTCCAGCCCTATTGGACTAGATTCTCACTTTGGTATCTTTACACAAATTGTTCTACTAGTTTTGAGAACTCTAACTTATTTTTCAAATCTTAGCACAAAGCACAAATGTCATTTCCTTCAGCAAATTTCTCTGACCTTCAATCTGGTATAAGATTTCTTGATAGATTCTCATGCCTACTCGAAGAAATGATGGGAAGCAGAAAAATATTCTGAAATTTTAAAACTTAGCAGTCTGAACTCTTGTTTGATGTGTATCTTCCTTCCCAAATTGCATCAAGGATGCCATACCCCTGTGGATTTTTTCTAGTACTATATCTAATACTTCCAGGGCAATGGCTGGCCTATTATAGGCATTCCATTTCTTTTATAATCTACAAAGTTATCATTAGATTCTCTTGAAGTTGCATGAACATATTATAGCATAATTAATACCATGGTTTGATAAGATGATATAAGAAATGTTCTTGTAGAATAGTTTTCAGTTATTTTGGAAGACTTATTTTGAGCAAAATATCTATTTGCCCATTTATTTTATATAAATATCTTTAGAATTGTCTAAAATTAGAGTACTGCGATATGATAGTACTTCTTCCTAGTTGTATGTAAGAACAGAGATGTTTATTCAGAATTAATTGTTTCCTTTATTAGGAAACAATTTTATTTCATCTTTTCCCCTTTCCCCTAACTCATTTAGCAGTTATTTTAAGCCTCTTTCGATCCATGCCATTTGCTGTATTCAATGTCAATACTGTCTAGAATCTTACATTTTATAAATAAGAATTTAAGAACTGTTGAAAAAGCATTTCTTTATTAATTAGTTCATATTTCTACCATCCTCTACACTTTACAGTCATCTTTAGACTTCATTCCATACTCTAATATTTCAAATAGCACAAAAAATTCTTCCATATGTTTTTGATTTACTACAATTCGTGAAATAGTGGTTCAGTTTTTCTGCTCATGCAATATAAAATTTTATAAAACAGTGTTTATTATAAAGTCACACTTTAACACTTTTAAACCTCAAGAAAAAGTAAGATGGTTTAACCATTTTAGGTCAGAATAACCTAACATTAACAGAAAATCCAGTTCTGATGTTATCAGTAATATTTAAAAGATGTGGTGAATTGCTGGTGAATAAAAAGTGCAGCAATCAGTTTATAATGTATGTCTAGAAAGACAAAAGCAGGGTGCAATCGGGGCTAAGGAGGATGATTGTGATGTGTATAGTAAAGTTTGCAAACATCAAGTAGAGCAGTCCTGGAAATATTTTCAAGACAAATCACTGCTGTTCTTAAATAAAGCAAAAAAAAGAAAGACAAAAAGGAAAGAAACTCAGTGAAATGGTATCACTAACCCTAAAGTCTGAGTCAGCTTGATTAGCTTAGCTCTGGGATCTTATGTTGTACTGTATTTTAGAATTAATACTACAGAGAAAATATTGATTTTTTTATGAAATTGTACATTAGTCAATAAACATGCATGTTAATAATTTGGTATTGTCCTCTTTAACAAATTCTCTTGTGCTCATTTTATCACCAAATCATTTTCTCTGCCGGTGGGACTACATTGGATCAAGAGCTGATGCATCTGAGAGTAACTGAAGCAATGTTCCTCAAACTGATATTCAAACAAATCACCTGCAGGGCTTGTTAGCAAGTAAGTTTGCTCTCCTACTCAGTTTGCCTGGAGGACATTGATGACTTTTTTCTCATAAGCTTCAGGGTGATGCCATGATCTTGGTCTCCAAAGTGTGCTTTGTATTTGCTAATAATCAAAGTAGCACCATCTAATAGAAATGGGATATATGCCCCACATGCCATTTTAACATTTTTAGTAGCTACACAGAAAATATAAATGACTCAGGAATATATTTTATTTAATATTATGTATAGAGTAGCTTTACACGGAATTAGCAATAATCGATGACTATATTTATATTGCATTATTATAATATATATGTGTATGCACTTGTATGGGTGTGTGTATAAATGACTTGGCATGTGGAATTCAGAAGTAAACACAGGATGTCTTTCTCTACCACTCTCCTCATTATATTTTGAGACAGAGTCTATCAGTGAACTTGAACATCATCCAATCACCTACAGTAGCTAGAGTAGCAGGCCCATGGAATGTTCCTGTCTTTCTCTTCTCACTAGTGCTACGTTACAGGTCTATCGATTACTCATGACATTTTATGTGGTTCTGGGGATTGGAACTCAGGTCCTTATCAACTGAAGTAAGAGCTTTACCAAATGAGTCATATTCATGATCTCTTACATTGAATTTTCTTAATATATATGCCCAATAAAGTGTTATATATGTTAACAAAAATAATTGACATTTATTTTATGAATTTGATAAGTGGAAAGTAAATTGATATTTATTGTTTTTCCAAGATACTAAAACATTTTAACAGTTGATTTGAGTCTCATATTTTAAAATTAAATTTAAGTGAGTTCCAAATAAATGAAAATATTAAAACCTAGAGCCTGGGTAACATTTTAAATTCTGAGATTCTATATATAGGTTATTCCTTTTACAATACATAGCATGATTATATTTAGTGTATCATATCAAAACAGCTTATGGCAAGTGTCAGCAAACAGCGTCCAATTTCTCTTTCAGTAAATGTTTGAGGTGTCAGATATTCTCCTGAATGCCTCCATTAGATAAACAAAAGGAAAAGGAGCTTAATTCTAAGCTATAAAAATGCCTTATGAATTCCATAAGCAGGAACGTAGCTGGGTCTCTGCTGTCAGAACTAGGAAATGTGGAACTCACAGGAAATACACTTTCAGCTCTTCATTTTCCATGTGGCGAGAACATGTTTCCCTTGCTTACTCCCTGCAGGGAAACATCTGTCTCTTCCCTTCGTCCACATCATTTTGAAAGATGTTTATCTCAGAACTCCTCAGGTTACTGATTATTTACTTACTGTCCTTCTATGACAAGCTCAACTTTCTTTCTTCTCAATGGTGCTGGTTCTTGAGTTTGAGAATTAAATCTCTCTGACATGCTTGGTGATGCTAGATCTTTGCCCTTATCTTTTTATAGGGCACAAAGATGGGGAATGTGAGTTTCATTTTCATCCTTTATCACAAAGCTTATGTTTTCTGAATAATTTAGAACTTGTCATCATTAATGGGCTTAACTGGTGCCACATGGTCAACTGCTCTGCAATAAAAGACACCACACACCCTCTTCAGTGGTAGTGGTCCCTGAGTCCATAGGTTCCAACCAAATAATGTATTTACTTCTATATGTGGATAGCATGCTCAGGGTGAACTAATTCTCAGAAGTAGTGGCTCCTCATTAGTTTCTATTATATCAGTTAGTTTATCCCAGAAGATCATGTCTGGTTTGGATTACTGATATGTATCCTACCACAGGTTTTGCTCTTTTTTTCTGACTTCCAAAATCTGAATCTGTTATATCAAAGTACATCTATTATATTCATAGCCCAAATGTCACTAGAGAGGCTTAATCTAGCAACTATTGGAAACAGACACAAAGAACCAAAGGCATATATTAGACTGAGCTTAGGGAATTCTACCAAAGAGAGGGAAGAAGGATTGTAAGAACCAGAGGTATCAAGGACATCACAAGAAAACCCACAGAATCAATTAATCTTTCCTCATAGGAGATCTCACAACTAATCTGTCCTAATCAAAAAATCTTTCCTCATAGGAGATCTCACAATCAACAAACATGCATGGAACTGATGTACGTTCTCTACATATATGGGACAGTTGTACACCTTGCTCTTCTTGTGGGACTCCTAACAAGAGGAGCAGCGACTATCTCTGACTCTTTTGCTGGCTTCTGGGATGCTATCCCTCATACTTATACAGCCTTAAAACAAGGGCAGGTGTTTAGTCTTAAAGCAACTCGATATGGCATGTTTTGTTGATATCTATAGGATGCTTGCCCATTTTTGAAAGAAATGGAGGAAGAGAGGATTGGGGATGGGTAGGAGGATGAGAGGCTGGGAGGAAAGGAGAAAGGGGAACCTATAGTCAGGATGTAAAATAAATATAAGTAAATAAAACTGAAAAAATATTTTCCCCCTAGCGTGTGGTCACCCTGACAATTACCTTTGGTACTAAGAAAACTTCAATGTGAATCTCTTGATTCCAATTTCAAAACTGGATAAGAAAAAAATAATTCATATTATGTTAGGTTCCCATTCTGGACATGGTTAACCAAAACAAAGAGAATATTTTATGTAATTTTTAAAACGCCTCCCAAATTGTCATAAATCTGGTTATGTTTTGAGAGAAATAGTTTTCAGAGCAGTAAAAGATAATAAACAGTGATGATGCCTCAGATATTTTATTTGTAAAGGAAAATACGCTTTATCTTCTCTGTTTATCATCTTACACACTATGTTTCCAAATTTAGTTAGTGATTGTTTTGCCACTAAATTAAATAAGTTATTACAATATTTACTTCTGGTATACTTTGCTACAGGATTTCCTTTCCTTCTCCTATCATCACTAAGTTTTAAAAAAAATTTAGCAGATATTTCAGATGTCATATAATCATATTGCCATTCTTTTTTCATGTACAGAAAATGCTGTGTCATAGGCTTCCTTCTTTATAGTAACATTACAGGGAAAATTCTCATATGAAATTTCTGTATGATTTGCTTCTCACTTCCATTCCTTCTTCATTTGCTGTTGAAATCACTGCTTGGATAATTCATCTCCAGAACCATACAAAGCAGTTCATCTTGGTGTCTACAATAACCTTTCCGTTGTTAACCTCACAGCACATCTTATTTGACCTACCATTGTCCTCTGTATACTCTGTCTTACTTAATCATTTCCCTTTGTCTTATGTGTCATCTTTGTCTCTCTGACTTATAAATACTACAATGCCCCAGAATTTAGTCCTTGGAATTTTTCTGTCTTTGCACTCAATCTGTAACCTCATCAATTCTCTTAACTTTAAATAGGCCAACATGTCCCAAGTCTACACCTTCATCTTTGGAACTCATAACTGAATTTAATACTTAGGTAACTAAATTTTGACATCTCCACTTGAATGCTTAACAGGCACAGTGAATTAATTAAAGTTAAAAAATGTTGAAGCAAAGTGAATATTGAAATCTCTACAAGAAGATTCTTTGATTTGTTCCATGCTCCTTTTCCCCATTACCTCCAGCATTTCAACAAATATAAACTACTGTGTTCAATTGCAAGTCAGAAATAATCACATTTATCTCATCCCTTTGTCTTTTACACTAAACAGCTGCTCTGAACAATTCCTGTTGATTGTACCATCAAAATATGCACGGAAGCCCATTTCTTTTAACATTTCTGCTTCATTATTCACATTTAAACCAGCATAGGATCAAATGGGATATTGAGTTTCCAAGTGAGCCTCCATACCTTTATTTCTGACACTTAGCCTTCATATAACATAACAAATATGGCAAATATGTGTTTGTACTCAATTGCACTTCACCTCTGTTGTTCAACTTGAAAGACATGGCCTTGCAAGTTACTATGCTCTTTAACAGGAATTTCCTAACTCAGACATCTCTGTGGTCTGTTCCTTACTTCATACCCTGTCTATATTTCTAAATCAGCTTCCCAAACAGGTTTCTTCCCATCTAAAAATGTCAACCTGGAACTCTTACCATCTTTACATATTTTTCTAACATATCACATTTCACATATCTGTTCTACACTTCATTTCCTCACTATCCACAGGGAGTGGTTGGGAGGTGGTTTGGGGGATTGGTGGAGAGCATAGGAGGATGGGAGGGAAAGGAAATGGGGGGATTGATATGTAAACAAGAGTGCTTTTCAAATTAAAAAAAAACATTTAAAATAAAAAATAAAAGTGTTTCCTAATAGATGGAATTATTTCATATTTCTATTTAATATACTATTCAGGCATATTATTTAAATTGACCTAAAATTCTTAAGCAAAACATACTTATTATGTTTCAGAGTTGACAGATAAAAGGAAAGGAACAGAACACATTCATCCTATTTAGACGTTAAAATAGTAAACAGGCTTTTAATGGGTTTCCTATCTACTCCATGACGCTTAAAAGAATTTCATCCCAGGTTAAATAATTCTGTAGTTGGCTCATGAGACTGTAGCTTTTACATCTATAAGTGAATAAAATGGATACAGCTATATATACCCAATTTTTCTGACCCACCCCCATCTCTACTGATGACATTAAGCAAACAACATTTGAGATCCTTGTAAATACTTGTCACATTTATGAAATATATTTCATTTTTCTTATAGATGAAGAGTCAGGAAAACTTTCAGCTCATTTCTACAATTCACAGCAAGCACCTGGATCCTTCTCTGAGATGATTTTATTTTTGGTAGCTGATTGTGGGTATGATGAGGGTTTCATTACATTTCGGTGTGGTAATTATACTCACATATGTTACTTTGAGAAGTAATATTCACTCTGAAATTTTTGAAATTGGCATTTAAGCACTTTGAGGGGGGTAAAGTTTATGTTAAAAACTAAATGTCTTAGTTACCAAACATTTAAGCAGTTTTTAAATGTCAAAGTAAATTATATCATTTGGAGAAAACTTTTGACTCATCTGCAGGAAAATGATTTAAAATTAAATATAGAAAAGTTAAGAAGACAGACTTTAGAAGTTTAGGGACATAGATGAATATTGCATTGATTATATTTATTTAGTTCTAACCTAAGTTAGTTCTCTAAAAATATATTTATAAGAAAAAATCTTTTTACTAGTAGTTTATGCAATGATTAAAGTATTTTCACACTTCAAAATTTGAAACAGTATTTCTGTCATTTGTTAATTTTGTAATTTCTCATCCTAAATAAGCTGGTTGTTATGTGAGTACATTGTATATATTGAGTACATGTGTTCTTTACAGTTGATAATATCTATAATGACAAGAGTGCTACTTTCTTAAAAATAAAACTGTTGAGCTTTCATATACAATGCTTCAAACAAAGTTCTACACAACATCTCCATAATCAGATTTTCACTCAGAAATTTTGTGTGTTAACCCATTATATATAAAGATAAATATATGATATCCTCTATAATGACTTTCACAGTATCTACTATCTATCAGCTATCTATATTTATATTATATATAAAATAAGTATAGCTTGAAAGATTTCTTGATAAAACATTATGCTATTTATTTTATATTCATTATTTGGCATACACATAGACACACACACAAACACACACACACACACACACACATATATATATATTCTCATACTTTTAAAATGAAGTCAAAATTTTTATATTAATATTGTTTCCTTCTATAATCTTACATAAATCATCTAATCTCAGCTAAAGATTAAGAATTTGTAAGATGTTATTACTCTTAAATAGTCTTAAGAATTTGTCTCAAAGCTTGGAAATAGACTTTTTTATAAATGTATTACAAAATGGCAGAAGTATACATAGGATCATTTCTGAAGTCATTTTGAATTCAATCTTAATTCTAACCCGAAATTTATTTTATGGTGTCTTCTTACAAGAAAGTTTTCCTGGGTGCATGAACTGGCCTTTTGGAACTCCTTCCCTAAAGTGAGATAACTTGCTCAGCGTTGTTACACGGGGAAGGTGTTTGGTACTGCTCTGAAGGTATGACAGACTTTGTTGACTGCCCAAGGAAGGCCTCACCCCCTCTGATGAGTGGATATGGGGTGAAAAGGGGGGAAGTGTGAGGACAGAGAATAGGAGCTGGTATTGGTATGCAAAATGAAATTAATGTAAATAAAAGAAAATAATCAAGTTATTTGATAAATCAGTATTTTTATAGATCAAACATTGTATAATGACACAATCTAATGATACTTTCATGCTGAAGTATCAATAGAAAAATGATAAAACTTTCTCTAATTCAATCTTGATGCTTCTGTAAGTAGGGAAAACACTATAAACACTCTAAATTCACTATCATCCATACTACACAATGGACTTGAGTTTTAATTGATATTTCAGTCAGCATTACATGGCATGATGGCACACACAGTGCAAAGTAAACACATGTGTTTAGAACCCAGGCACTGAGGAAGTTTCATGACAGAAGTCAGGCAATTGCAGCCACAAACACCTTGATTTCTTATCATTTGATTTTTAACTCATTTATGATTGATGCACAGTCAGTAACCTTTATTCAGAAAAGCCAGCGATTAGGGAGGTGAACCCAACAATCATTGTCACTTCGCAGGGTGACCAGGAGGCTTCATTGAAAAGCATCTCAGTCCTCTCCAAAAAGGTATATTGACATGAAATTCATAGTTATGTATGTTCTCAATTGGCAAGAGATTTAGCATTAAAGAAAGGGAGGGATTTATTCAATAACTTTATGAGATTAACCTCATTTTATATGTCTTACTTGATAATAATTTTGAAAGTCTGAAATTAATTTCTCTAAAGAAAATCTTTGTTTTCTTGTAAAAAGAAGTACAATACTAAAATACATTAAGTTAAAAATGTTCTAGGAATAGACATTTCTTTAGCAGAATATGCCACCATGACAATGTGACTCCATACAGATATTATTTTTCTCATTTGTCACAAACTTAACCTGTGGCCAGAGCGTCCCATAGATTTCTATCTTAGAAACAGAAAAATATATTTTAACACATATAGATTTTATTTCAAGGTTAGTACTAATTCCTAATTGTGAAACAAACTGTTTGGATCACATGAATACCTCCATGTTTGGAAATTCTGTTTTGTCTATGAACAAAATATTGAAATCATGTTTTGGTGGATTAGAAGCTACATAAAATATATTCATTTTACTAATATTATAATTTTAGGAAGGTTTTTGAATGCATACAAAATACCTTTAGTATTTTTATTGAAGTGTCAAGAGAGTAGATGAGTGTCCTTACCTCAGTTACCTCAATTAATAACTTTATATGCCAGTATTTTATTTTATATTAGTTCATTCTCTTTAAAGATGAAGGTTTTCCCTGCAAGGATGTTTGTGCATTGCATTCATGCCTGGTGTCCATGAAAGCCAAATGAGGGTGTTGATTCCACTGGAGCTGGAGTTATATAGGTTATGAGCTACCATATGGATACTGGATACCAAACTAAGGTCCTCTGCAAAGAGGGAAATTTCTTTTATGCACTGAGCCTCCTCTTCCAGAGGTATGTTTTATGTTTAAAGCTCATCATAAACTGACATAAATTATGATAATTGAGTAATATAGATAAGTTGATTTTTCTGCTTTTTGAATATTTTACTGGATAAAGACATTTATGTAAGAAATGTAGAAATTTCTGTTTAAATAACAGAAATGTGTCAGGGTTTATCCATTCATATTTTAATGATAAAATTTTTTTAATATTACAAAACTAAATTCACAAAATAAAATGAAATATAAAAGATACGTTAAAGTCTATGCATGTGCAGGCCATCCATGTCTCACAAATTTCATTCATATAACTATTCACATAATACAAATTCTAATCCTCATGCTTCCATGGCAAGCACTTTATTCATAGATTCATCTCACTAGCCTAGACTTGAACTTAAACAAACTTTCCTGTTTTTAGTAAACGACTAAATTTTGTTTTGGTGTTTTTACTATTATTTGTTATTTTTATGTATAATTTACAAAACTCTTATTGTATGATCTCTTTACACAACAGGAAATTTCATAGTAATGTAGAGTACCCTCGGAATTCCTCACTGCCTGATTTTAAAAGGTAATAATGAGTTCCATTTACAACTTAGATCTCACAGTGGGCATAGTTGGAAAATGTATGTTTATAATTGATTTGAGTTTTCATGCAAAAATGATTCATAAGCAATACCACCATACTTTTATTTTGAAAGAATGTATAGAGATAATTTAACACCTGGATTGTAGTAGTTTGCAGCAATCAATGAATGAAGGAAATACTGGTACTCCACAATAATTTTTGCATTTGAAAGAAGTGTTAAGTTTAAATTCTAAAAATTATGGGTTTGATTAAGTTTTTAAAAAGTGTATTCAATCCAACAGGAGTAAGAAGCTATCTCAGCGCTGTTTTGATTTGCATTTGCCTGATGGCTAAGGGTGTTGAGCACTTTCTTAAGTGTCTCTCAGCTATTTTAGACGCCTCTATTGAGAATTCTCTATTTAGTTCTGTACCTCACTTTTTAATTGGATCCTTAGGTGTTTTGGAGACTTGGTTCTTGAGGTCTTTGTAAATTTTGGAGATCAGCCGTGTGTCAGACGTGGGGTTAGTGAATATCTTTTCCCATTCTGTGGGCTGCCTTTTTGTCTTGTTTTAGTCCTTTGCCTTACAGAATTTTCCCAGTTTACTGTCTTACACCTGTCAGAATGGCTAAAATCAAAAGCACCAAGACAGTTTATCCATCGAGAGGAGGTGGAGAAAGGGGAAGACTCCTCCCTTGCAGGTAGGAGTGCCAACTCATACAACCAGTTTCAAAATCTCTATGGAGATTCCTCATGAAAATGGCAATTAGTCTATCACAAGATCCAGCAATTCTACTCTTAGGCATATACACAAATATGCACATTCTTACAAAAAGGACATCTGTTCAAATATGTTCATAGCAGCATTATTTGTAACAGCCAGAACCTGGAAGCAACCTAAAAGTCCCTCAACTAAAGAACAGATATAGAAAATATGGTACATTTACACAATAGAATACTACTCAGTGGGGAAAAAATGGAATCTTGAAATTTGCAGACAATTGGATGATACTAGATGAAACTATCCTGAGTTATGTAAACCAATCACAAAAAGACAAGCCTGGTATGTACTCACTCATCTCACTCATATATGGATTTTAGACATGGATCAGGGGATTGCCAGCCTACAATCCCACAGCCAGAGAGTCTGGGAAACAGAGATGAATCTAAGAGAGATATTCATGTTCCCCAGGAGAAGGGGAATGCTACAGTATCTCCTGAGTAGTTTTTGAGCATAGGGGGAGGGGAGAGGGAGCTGGCAGAAAGAAAAGGGAGAAGAGTAGGGGAGAGGAGGACGTGGGGAACAGGCCTCGGTAGTACATTAATACTTTTCCCTGGCATATGAATGGACGTTGGGAGCCCATTCCACATGAAGGGATGACAGACTTTGGAGATCCTCCATGGAGGGCCTCACCCTCCTGGGGAGCAGAGTGTGGATTGGTTGGGGGTTGGGGGCTTGGGGGTCAGCAGAGGAGTGGAGGGAGAGGGACCTGGGATTGACATGTGAAGCAAGCTTGTTTCAAATTCAAGTAAAATAAATAAATAAAAAAGATAAATTAAAAATGTATCCAAATATAATTAGCCAGTCTGTGTCATATGATAGCTTGTTATTGTGAATGTACTTAATAGTAGTACATGAAAACAGTTTTCAGTATTTATTTTTGTCTTAAGTCTTCCTTTGTGTTCATGTAAATCAAAAGTCTATGTCAAAATATATGGATAAGTCAAAAAAAAGCACAAGCTCAAAACATGTTTGTTTCCTCTGTTACTATCTTTACTATGCCCTTAGACCATGAATTAATTAATTTATCCTCAAAGGAATAGATAACCTTTGAAAGCTTCGATTTTTTCTGGTGTATCATGTATCAAAAATACATACCTAAACAACTTTTTCTTGCTTCTTGAGGAGTTCAATATGTTTCTGGAAACCAAATATTAACTTCCAAGGTCAACTTCATATTCTCTTATAGATACTTCAAAATCCCCAGGGAAACGGATTACAGTAGTCTGTTCTTTTTATCCCATAATTGCTAACAATTTTACCAAATTTAGCTTGTCATCATGACTATCTGTACAAAAGACAGTGTCACAAATGCTACTACAGAGGGACAGAAAACAAACTTTGGGCACAAGTAATCAAGATATTATCAGAGCTAGAGACTAAGGCACAGTTTTATTCCAGCAATGGCATTTGGTTTGAACCTTAGTTCTCTTAAGATATATGTAGATGCTGAACTAGAAAATATCAAACGATAAAGAATGATAAATAGAGACATTAAATTTGGAGCAACGTCTCACAGTACAGAATTCACAAAGGAGTCTCACAAGCTAATAACACAATGTTTACCTGATTCAAAGAGGGGACCAAGCTCACAAAACATTCAAGACAGGGGAGCAATTAATTTGGAATAGAAGCCAAAGAAATGAATTTATTAAAAAAATCAAGAAAAAAGCAAATCTATAAAGAGTTGTTTGAATGTCTGAAAAAGTGAAAAGATAGGGAAGTATTTGTGGAAAAATATATTATTGGGATACATGGCCAACATGTTCAGTGCCTTAAAAAGGATTATTTATGGAAAGCATTCAACAGCCATTGAATTATAAGATATTAGGCAGGAAATATTAACAATTAAGAAAGATATCCACAGCATTTCTACACAAGGTTTAGTTATCCAGTCAGATTTTAAGAATTCTTCTTGAATTATAGATATACATTTATGATATTTTACTTATAGATATTTATATTTATTGTGGCAATTATTATTTGCTGGTTATTCTACAAAGATGATTAATTTATGAAAATTAGAAAAGAAGAGGTCAAATTTTCACAACATTTTCTACCCTTACCTTTTGTATACTCTTGTAGTAACTGTTTTCTTAAAGGTCTTTTATTAAAGCAAATTGTCCTTAATTAGCTCCACACTACCTAGTCCCTTGGCTAACTTGTTCCAGATGGCTTCCTTTGGATTTGGATGAATTTGTGGCAATCTTTTACCCCATCTGATACTTTGAACTGTAAATTCTGAACCATGTTTTCTGATGGCAGAGTCTTACAGAAAATGCAGGTCTAGCACGTATGCCTGAATAAAAGAACTCGTCTTTCCTTAGAACATTCCTTTAGCATTTAAATAAAGATTATAATATTGGGATTTGTGGGGGGGAAATGGTATCAGTAAAGTAGCGTGCGATGCAGCTACTGTGGCAATCTCTATTTAAATAGAGGGACACCATCTCTTGGACTGTCATGCTCTATAAAACATAGTCATTAGAATACCATATTTGCTAACACTATGCTGTTCAAAAGTGGTGTTACTTAACCTCACGTTTTTAGAGTTGTGCATTTACTTGCTTCTCTGGCTTGTTTCTATGTCTGTAACTGGAGCACACAGTTTCCTCTGATGTGATCTTCTTTTCTTCCTATACCCTGCCTTAGGCAGCTCACACGGTCTAGCCATGTATTCTGTTTGTTTGGATAGCTCTTCTGTGGACTGATATTCCCCCCCCCCCCCTCTCTTTCTCTCTCTCACTGGTGTGTGTGTGTGTGTGTGTGTGTGTGTCTGTGTGTGTCTGTGTGTAATAGACCATGTGTGAAGGTGTGGATATAATATTTCACTAGACCCAAGATAAAAGATAAATGAGTGTTTTATTGAGGAACAACTTACTCAAAACCATAATGGATCATCACAGCGTTTTCTCTGCCCTTCTGATTGGATCTGATACCCCAGAGAAAGGAACATGAGAGAGAGAGACAATGCCCCACACTTTTCTCTTTCCCCTTCCATCTTCACCTGAAACCATGGACAAACGAATGTGAGCACTGTTACAGGTTCACAGGCAAGACACTGCTACACATGTATATCTTGAAAAAAGAAATTAAATATATTTCGTGTCTTTAGTTTGATTAATAGCTTAATACATAGAAGAGAATAAGTTTGAAAATGCTATTTTACTGATTTTACTCATCAAATAACTAACAGTAAAATGATATAAAAGCAAGTTTAATATACTAGTAGGTTTCATTAATATAAACACTTAATTTCCATTCAATTTCTAATGTTTCATCAAAAGCAAATTGGCCACATACTGTGGTGTCAAATTCTATATCTCTTTATTGTCAGCACATCAGCATAACACTGGAATTATTGAAGTCATTTGATGGCCACAATCATTTCCTCAGGACAATTTTTATGTGAAGTTCCAGAGTTTTAGAAGTTCCTGCATAATGACTGAGTAAATGTTTTCATAGTGTAATATATTCAGGCAATAGAATCATTTATGCAGCAATCAATGACTGATGTTGAGTATTTATTCCTCAAAATTTTTTTAAATATAATTGATTTAAAAATTTAATAACTTTCTAGTCACTTAACATGGAAATTAAATAAAGGTGTAAATGCTAGTTTATAAGCATATGAATAATGTCAGGATATAAGTAATGATTTTAGGACATAAAAGAGAGATATTTAAAGAAAGATACTGATGTATGTCATCCAGAAGTAGATTGAAGGAATAAAATAGCAACTATAGTGGAATTAAGGTCTTGGGATGTTAGCAGGCAGCTCTTCCTCAAAACACAGCAAAAGTAAAGCTAGGAACAAGGGGAGGACCACATGAGCTCACCATAATCTCCAATTCAGGCCTTTCACATAAAATGAGATCCAAACTTAATCCATAAGTTATTCAAATTGGCCTTAAAAATGTTGTTCCTCCATACAAAAGAATATGAAATACAGAAAACACTGAAACATTTTCCTCTTTGCCATTTTATACCGCCACTCTGATAGAAATCAACATTTATTGATAGCACTTTGCTTATACTTTAATTTTTATTGTTCAGCACTGTGAAGTGCTTGTATCCCCAGTACTCTACATGGTGTTGAGTCCCAGATAAGTAACTTATCAAAGAATAAAGAAATAGTAAAAATTTAAAGGCAAGATTTACAGTTTAGGATGTCATTCCTCAAGCCAGAAATCATGACTATATTTCTATTATAATTTCAAATTAGCTATTCATTAATGCATTTATTTATTCAGGAAGGATTTGCTAAAAGTGTGTGTGTAGAAGTATCTAGACAAAAAAAGCTATCTTCTGAACAGCTCAGGGGTGTTAATCACTTATATAAGCTGTAACAACTACAAATGTCAATTGCTAAGTCAAGATTGAATATGAAAACTGTGAGGGAATTTGGAAGAGTGACTCCAGAGACAATAAAATTGAATACTAAGTTATGTTGCTATGGAAGGAGGTTTACAAAACTCAGCATGCAAGTGAGCATCTTCATAGCATTACAGTGCCATTCAAACTGTAGTTATATCTCCTAATACTGTTGAAAATCAGCTTTAATGCAAATAATGTTTAACAGTTTTCCTGTACTTTCAGGTGGTACATATTGAACTGTCTTACAGACTTCTAAAGCCTGTATTCTCTTTCCCATTTTAAAGAAGGACACGATGAAGTTTTGAAAGTTTTGGATGACATAGCTAGTAAATATAAAAGCAAGGATTTGTTCTCAGTTCTTCCTGAACTGAGTTTATTATTCTTTCAAGAGAAGCACAGCTTCTCCAACTTTGCCTCTGAAGTACTCCTTAAAGCAGAGGACGGTGTATGTGTGCGTCCCTAGGAAGTCCGGGCAGAGAGCCTGCAGCAGCCCTGAGAACATGAAGCTCCTTTGAAATCTTCTTTTTTATATAAAACATGAAAATGAATGACTTCACTGTTTTTATATGCATGCACAAGTGAAAAAGCTTTTAAAAGTGCACACATCGGAAACTTTTTCACCTTTCATTAAATTTGATTTTCAAGGAAGAAACACTGTATTGCTCCTCTGACATTTAACGCCTTCTGACTGGCCATCGGTGTAGCTATGGTAGGCCATAGAGCCGGTTGAAATGTATGACTGTCTCAAGATGGAAATTTCTGAAATGACTTATGTTAATGTTTAAGACAGTGGCTCATGAATCCTAGGCTGTCTTGAAACTGGCTAGATAGCCAAGAAGAACAAGGAATGTTATGCCCGTCTTATGTAACCTCCCAAGTACTGGGTTTAAAATTGCACACCAGTATGTCTTGTTTATGCAAGCTGAAAATCAAATCCAGGGCTTTGTGCATTTTACACAAGCATTCCACTCGTTAGGGAACTTCTGAAGCATATAGAAATCACTTGGTCTCTATGTCTCTCTTTCTTTCTCTGTCTCCCTCTCTCCTCTCTGTCTCTGTCTCTAACTTCTCTGTCTCTCTGTCTCTGTCTGTCTCTCTCAATCTCTCTGTGTGTGTTGCTGTTGTTATTTTAGACTTCATGATAGATATTTATGCCTGGGCTTGGTGCTAGAGTTCATTATCTAGTCCGTTAACATTTAAACTTAAACAGTAGTGTATCTAACTGAATGGAGACTGAGTGAATTTTCAATTACATGTTAATGTGATGCTGAAGGCTTTTGATAATCAGTTCTTAATGACAACTATGATGGCTACAGGGAAACTGAGCTCAGGACATACAAAGCTTTACATGAAAAAAAAGATTATGTGATGAGAAAGAAAGGAAGCAGATAGAAATAAGAACAGAAGGACATAACAGAAAGTAAGACCCAGACTGTAACGAAGTGCATAAAAGGAATTATGAAATTACAAAAGGGGGACTTATTTGAGCATAGTGAGGCTAATGACATAAAAGACAAAATGTGAGGATCATAGAGACAACATGGGGAATACTCATAAACACTTTTTGTCTAGAAGCAGGACTGACAGGGTGAGGCGTTATATTTTGGGTTTGAGACAGTTATATTTACCAGTGATTTGTGATTTGTGTGTGTGTGTGTGTGTGTGTGTGTGTGTGTGTGCGCGCGCACGCTCACAATGAGCATGTAATAGTGTAAGTAGTGTGTTTTGTGTGCCAATGATATCTGTGAATGAGAATACTCACATGTCATAGCATAGTGTTGCACTGAAAAAGACCCCTGGACTCTGCTGTGCATAGTCCAGAAAACAGACAGATAGGGAGAGTTTATATTAAATATTGCATGATATTTATATATCTAATATTGTAGAAAAGAATTTTCATTCACAATTTTCCATTAGCTCAGCATCTGTACATTGATAAAGGTATGTTTGTTCTGAATTAATCTTTAAACCCATTGCATCCAAATGATGTTTCAGGACACACATGATGCTCAGTAGTCTTGCAGAGTTTAAAATCCCTACTGTGCAGATAGAGGGAATGGGGAAGAGAAAGGAGTGAAAAATACAGAAGGCTATGAAGAAAGAAGTGGCAGCAATCTGAATCTTAGAGACAAGGCTGACCAACTCAGCAAATGATGAGGACAGAAGGCTGAAAGGATTGGTTGATTTTGTTCCTAGTCATTAATAAATTTGCTGCCTGAAGAGGAGATATAAAGAAGACCTCTAAAATATCAATATATTGTGTTCTCAGGTTTTCAGCTCTATGAATAAACTACAAAGATTCAGTCTTTTGTTAGCTGTGTAGGAGAGGCACCACAAAGTTTGCTATTCTGTATACACCTTGGCCTAGCATTTTTACCCCTTGAATGATCTGGAACCAAAGGTTAAGTATTGTATGGGAAGCATTTTCCTGAGTCTACGAGATGTTCTGTAGAATTTCTAAGTCAGAACAGGAGATTGTGATAACATATGCATTAATAGTTGGCTGGTCACAAGTACCAGAAATAATATAGAAGATGAACATACTGTTTGAAATATGACATCCTTGAAGGACTGCACGTTTAACTTGTACAATCTAAATCAAACTCCATGTAGTTATTGTCAGAATTGAATGAGATAGTAGGAGATGCTGCTATGGGAAAGTTAAAGTGACACTGCAACATATATCATACAGTTTGTTTCAGGGGAGTTAGGAAAAAGACAAAAACAGGTTAAGTTTATCTTAGGTTTAAAAATCAAAGTCATTTTTAAAGGCACACACATACACATAGTATTGGTAAAATTATGTGCTACATTTTGACTTCTTATTCCACAGGCACATAATAAGAGACTTGCCATAAAATTCTAAACTTATATTTTCATATACATTCCAAAAATCAGAGTAATATGCCTCTACCAAAGCATATTGCTGTGTTTTTTTAAGTGGGGCTTTTCCCTATTCTATGGTTTCCTTGGTACTGGTAAATAAGTTACTTTTCTGTTTTCCTTTTTATACTGCATTTCAGAATTCACCATGGCAGAGTGTGTATAACTCAATCTGTGATTTCCTTTTGTGGGCTGGTCTGTCTTTTCTGAATCGCAATAATTTATATCTCTAAAAGGGAAAGAAAGGCATAGGAAAACCTTGTGTTTGTAGGTTCAAAATATATTGCACTCTGATTCAATGTTTCCATAAGGGTGTAGTGAGAACCCAAGCTTGTATTTCTCTTTTGCTGGATTTTTGCAGAGAGCCTTCTAAGGGTTTTCATGCTGAGAAATGGAACACTGGAAAAGATTTATTATTATTTTGTTGTTTCACTTGAAAGCATGATATACTGAACTTTGAAAATGGAAATATCAAAGATGACATATTTTAGATAGAAATCTTTTGTCATTAAAGTAGCATTTGAGTTCTTAACTAAATGTAACAGACTTAAATAAATAAATAAATAGATAGATAGATAGATAGATAAATAAATAAATAAAAAGTGGAAGGCAAGTGTGTTGCTTAAAAAATTATGTGTCATCCTTCACAGTGGTGTGTTTTCCCTCTCAAGTACTTGTATTGATTTATGAAATACACAGAAGGATACTAAATCTATTAAAAAAGACCTGGCATGTCAGCACTAAGTAATAGTATGAACAGTATGAATAATAAAAATAAATGCTGTTTAAAGGAGAATAATACTCTTACGGTTTTTCATCAACAGAACCACGTGGTGATACTACAGCCACCTTGCACCACAGCTGATTTGAGCCCAAGCTTAGCAAACAGTGGGAAAAGCTCCATAATCTTTCCTACAGCCTTCCCTATTTCACCAGTTTCAACAAGCAAAGCTTGATACTAAAACACTTAAAATAAGCTGTCCTTATTCTGTGAAACTCTGGATTTATTTTAAAAATTGATAAATATGCTGTTTACTTGAGAGAGACTGATTGCTTTTCTCATTATATAATGATGAGAAAATAATGTCAACTACACTATGATTGAAAGACTAAGTAATGAATTTATTCCTAGGAATATGTGAATACCCAAATCTATATTTTTAATATGATGAACATTTGAGAAAAAATGTAAGACAGATATCCAAATAATTGTGGAATCTTGAATTTGTTGAGTTGGTGTATCATCTTTTCTATTTTATTTAATTAGTTGTGGCGATATATTGTTTATTATCTACTAAAGCCACTGAAGATCAGAACACAAAACCAGCCATACTAACTACAGCCATAGAACTTTGGCAGTGGTGGCACACATGCCATTTCCAGAACTCAGGAGTAAGTGGCAGATGGATCTCTGTGAGTTCAAGGTCACCCAGGGCTTAATTCAGAGTGAATAACTCTAAAAGAGTAAATAATCTCATTCCTTTAATCCTAGTACTAGAGAGGTATATAAGAAAGAAGCAAAGTATCTCATGTGAGATTCAGTTTCTAGTTACAGGGAAGACAGGATTAACTATTCAGCCTTGGTAAAGGTAAGAATTATTATTGTCTGATCTTTAGCTTGAACACCAATATCTATCGATGGGTTTTATTATTTATGTTACAATTATCAATTTATTTTTATTTTAAAACAGTAACTTATGTTACTAGACCAAATTTCCAATATGTATCTGAGGTAAGTTTTGAGATCCCTATTCTCTAGTGTCCATATTAAAAATGTTGGGGTTATACGTGTCTGTACCACGTCTTGTGGTGAACTGATACCTGAAGCAAGACTTTTACACATAAAATATGAGGACTTTAAAAAGAAGTTTATGTATTACTAGTCATTGGTCACTATGTATTTGTCTCTTCATTAAAATGTTGCTTGAAGGTATTGTCTATGAAGTGTTTTTTTTTAATGATTAAAAGGTATTTATTAGGAAGTACTTACACAATTATGGTAAGTAACCACCACGGTCTTCCTGCTCCTGAAGATGCAGTCTCTGTCCTTCAGGATCTCCGACTATAGCTCAAGAGAACCAGCCAAGTCTCTCCTTTCTTATAAGGGGTCAGATCTGCACACCTGAAATCACACCCCTAGGATGCAGCCACCACCGCAAGTCCACTAGCACAAGAAGATGCCACTATAATTATCCGTGTAACTATTGTAATGGTTGTAATTGCTATTGCATCTCCCACTACCATTAGCAAAGACCCAACACGACCTTACTTGATAAGTTGTACTAGTCCTTCCCTGAGTAGGGGCTAATATCCTGGACTGTGGAAAAAGAAAGGGGGCAGCGAGATCTTCCTAATGAGGAAATCTATCAGGGTTAGGTAGGGAGTTGGAATGGGGATGGCTGTTCTGGGCAGCCTTGTGTGATTATGCTAGCTGTTCCATCCACAGGTTTAGTGTCAAGGTCAAGTTCTGGAATAAGTTAGGGTTCTGCTACCAAGCCTTTGTGCTCTGTACTGGGGGAGGGTATGTTGAAGAGGAAGGAGCAGAGTCACATTAAAATACCAAGTCATGGGTCCATCTGCCAAGACTAGGCAACCCTAAAAAAAATCTGTCCTCACAGCAAGGGACCAGGAGGAAAGCCTAATTTCCCACCAGCCCCCATCAGTACTGTAAGCCTTCCATCAGCCCTGAATGAACCCTGAGGTGAGCACAGACCCAAAGTGACCTTTCCTGTACGGTAAGGCAAGCAGAAAAACCCCTGCCAGCTAAAATAGGGCAGTCATCACCTGTCAGACAAAAATATTTGTCAGTTCCTGCTGACTAGAGCTGGGTCAGAACCAGTGACCCCTAAGTACAAATCCCCTGACTCCTTTAAGGCAACTAGCAATGCACAGCCTAGCTCCTGATCGTGGTTTAGTGCTGAAACTTAAATCCTCTGGTGCCTGGGACTCAGACATAGACCTGGATGGGCTTGGACCTCCTGGTGATCCATTCTACCACCTGTGTGCTTCTCTGTCTCAAGTAGCCTGGTCTGGTGGTAAGAGTGTCACCAGGTGAAATAAAAGCAGAGCCCAAGGTGTGGCAGCTCAGCACCATAGAACTTTGGGTCATATCAGGCCTATCTTGGGAGCTGGCAGAGGGTGAGATGAGGACTCTGCAGATACAGGGCATCTTCCAAGGTGTGGGACATCTTTTCAAGTGAGGCTGTATGTAGCTGTGTTTGTGTTGTGAATTATGTGCGGATTGTGTGCATAACATTGCATGTGTATGGTATGCAGGTTGCGAGGGAGAGTCCTGGGCTGGGGCTTTGGAGAGTGGGTTATGGGCTCAAGGTTCTGAAATGAGTGCCCTAGGGACTTGTCATCTGTCACAGTTCATGCTTTCTGAATGGTACTGCATAGTACATTGAGGCCACCTAAGTGAGGTAGTAATCTGCTGCAGCTGCTGCTTTCCCTCCCATTCATTAATCTGGGTCAGCACTGGGGCCTTCAGTTCATCCGTTTACTTAAAAATGTCCCAGTGCTCGTCTGCTTCTAAGAACCGTCCACTCCTATAGGGCAATTATTTTCCCCTTTCATTATCATTCCAACTCCTTATCGATGTCTCTCTTTCCTCCTTCCTGTGCCTGCCTGTTTCTGCCTTCTTCACGTGTCCTTTCTTTCTGCCTCATCCTCACACCCAGCTTCCTAGAACAAACCCACACAGACACATCTGCATACTCAAAAGTATAGACACGCACAGGTACACCCACATCCTATGAAGTGGTATTTATAGAATTGGTGTTAGTAGTGTGTTTTTTTTTCTACCAACAACTATGTGACAGCTCCTTGGTTTCACCAAGTTATTCTCAGGATGGATCAGTAACAAATTTATTGTTCAGTCATGTGGTCTAACATCATTCAATCAGCATTTGATAACAAGGGGGTTTAAACCTCTGGATCCCACTGAACCTGGAATAAAGTATTTACTGTGGCAATTTTAGACCATTACCTAAAGCATTCTCTCTTTTTCTTAAACATATTTTCTATATTTTGTCACAAAAATATTAATTATACATTGGTCTATGTAATGAACTATTAGATAAATATAAACCAATAAGGTCTAGGGTCTTTTCTGTTGGGAAAAATGGATAATACCAGGTAACTATAGCACAACATTATGACAGAGAGGTTCAGTTGCAAATGGAGAGCCCTCTTTATTTTCTTCCAAAGAGTTACAATTCAGCTATGTTACTGTCTGTTGTTTCTACTTGACACCTGAATGCTTTATGGTGACTGTCTTTTATACCAGGACCACGACAGTATTGGATGACAGTATATCACTGGATCTTACTTGGGAGCAGATGCATATTCTTGGCATCCATTCTTGGTAATTATGATTAAAAATGGGAAAATTTTGAAAAAAAATGCTTCTCTTGCTATCACTTGACTTCAGAGAGGATCTAAATTGCTAGAGTACATACCACACAAGGTTGAAAGTGTCCTCTCCTCCCAAAGGTGTGCGTATACGTCAGGAAATCTGAATGCGTTTTGTGTTTGCTTGCTTTATTTTGTTTTAGTTCTCATTTGTTTTTCCCTTCCTGTTACTGAGAGCTCTGAGTTTAAAATGTTGCATATCTGCCATGATGTGAGAAATTACCATATTTTGCATGCAACCTTGATAAATAAAACTTATCATTTAGAGTCCAAGTATATATAGGCATCAAAGTGCTCAGAAATTCAGCACAAAGAATATTATTGCTTATTCTTAGCTTAGAAAAGAGATTCATTCTAGACATGTGTGTACTCAGTAAATAAAACTCATCTTTTCCTTCTTCAAACCATAACCAAAGACTCAATGCAAACTTTAAACACTGCAAGAAGACAAATCCATCTCATTTCTTATTTTGTTGTATCTTGGCACTATCAGAGCTTGAACCTCAAATAAAATACTGCATTTCTGTTAGTGAAATATCCTCCTAAATTTATTGATTTATACATGTGTGCATATGAATAACATTTTGCACATTTCTTACAATTCTTATTACATGAGTGATTTATTGATTAATAGTTCAAATCACTCTATACTTAGTAGATAATTTCTCCATAAATATTCAGTTGTTCAGATAATCATGTTTTCTGTCAAAAGTATTTCTTGGACACAGATTCTTTTTCAACCCAATTTTATTTGCTTGAATAGCTTAAAATGCAATATTTTTCAAGAAATATGAGACATGTAAACTTCTCTTATGTAATTGCCAAGCCCAGATCACAAAGAAAATATACCTGAATGTTTAATCATTAAGGTATATAAGTTGGGCAATTCACCATGCATGGGAGAGGGGCTTGGTCCTGCCTCAACTTAGTGTGCCAGACATTTTGACTGCTCACGGGAACTCTTACCTGTGATAAAGAATGCATGGAGGGGAGCTGGGGAGAGCTGAGAAGGAGAGGGAGGAGAGCAAGGAGGCAGAACTGTGAAATGACACTTAAAAAGTAAAGACATGTAAAAAGAACTATATCTTATTTGCTCAAATGCTTACAAAGTATTGCAGACTCAACATTTTAAAATAAACTTTTGATAAAACTTCCCCATTGAAATCATATTCATATCCAGAGTCTGTTATTTTTATATAATAGAACTATTCTCACTTGAGTAAAACATATCTTATCATTTATTATATGAAGCTCAAATAGTTGGAGACAGATATATTGAGGTCACATTTATTAAAATATTCCAGGTTTAATCTCAGGGTGATCAATTCTATTCCATTGGTCTACCCGTCTATTTTTGTGTCAATACCAAGCTGTTTTCAGAACTATAGCTCTATAATACAGCTTAAAGTCAGGGATGGTGATGCCTCCAGACATTGCTTTGTTGAGCAAAGTTGTCTTGGCTATCTTAGGTTTTTTGTTTTTCTGTATAAAGTTGAGAACTGTTCTTTCAAGGTCTGTGAAGATTTGGCTGGCATTTTGATCGGGATTACATTGAGTCTGTAGATTGCTTTTGCAAGGATAGACATTTTAACTACATTAATCCTACCTATCCAAGAGCATGGGAGATATTTCTGAGATTAATCCACAAAGCTAAGAACACCTGAAGATAAATTTGTACAATGGAAAAAAGATAGGATCTTCAACAAATGTTGCTGGCATAACTGGATACTGGCATGTAGAAGACTGCAGATAGATCCATGTCTATCGCCATGCACAAAACTTAAGTCCAGATGGATCAAAGAACTCAACATAAATTCAGCCACACTGAACCTGCTATAAGAGAAATTGGAAAGTACCCTTGAACAAATTGGCACAGGAGACTGCTTCCTGAATATAATACCAGTAGCACAAACACTGAGATGGACAATTAATAAATGGGACTTTCTGAAACTGAGAAGCTTCTGTAAGACAAAGGACACAGTCAGCAAGATAAAAAGGCACCCCACAGATTGGGAAAGGATATTTACTAACCCCACATCTGACAGAAGGCAGATTTCCAAAATTTTCAAAAAACTCAAGAAGCAAGTTTCAAAAACACCTAAGGATCCAATTAAAAAGTGAGGTACAAACTAAATAGAGAATTCTCAATAGAGGAGTCTAAAATGGCTAGGAGACACTTAACAAAGTGCTCAACATTCTTAGCTATTAGGAAAATGCAAATCAAAACAACTATGATATATCATCTTACTCATGTAGGATGGCTAAAATCAAAAACACCAATGCCAGTTTATGCTGGAGAGGATGTGGAGAAAGGGGAACACTGGTTCATTGCTGGTTGAAGTGCAAACTTGTACAGCCACTTTGGAAATCAGTATGGAGTTTTCTCAGGAAAGTGGAAATCAGTCTACCTCAAGACCCAGCAATTCCACTCTTACACATATACCCAAAAGATGCCGATTCACACAACAAGGATGTCTGTTCCATTATGTTCATAGCAGCATTATAAGTAATAGCCAGAACCTACAGGCAACCTAAATGACCCTCAACTGAAGAGTGGATAGAGAAAATATGGTATATTTCCACAATGGAGAACTACTCAGAGGGAAAAAAAACAATGGAATCTTGAAATTGGCAAGCAAATGTATGACACTACAAGAAACACTCCTATGTGAGATAACGCAGTCACAAAAAAAATGGTATATACTCACTAAAATATGGATTTTAGACATTCATCAGGGGAGTGTCAAATTACAATTCCAGTGCCAGTGAGTCGGGGAAACAGGCAAGTTCTTAAGAGATATGCATGATACCCTAGAGAAATGGAATGAGCCAAGATCTCCTGAGCAGATTGGAAACATCAGGGGGGGAGAGGGAACCAGAAAAAAGAGAGGGGTATAAGAGGAGGGGAAAGGCATGGGGGAGCAGGAAGGTTAAGTCGAGGTAAGAATAAAGGAAAGCAGGATGAGAGCTACCATAATAGATGGAGTCAATGTAGGTTTGAGGGGAGAGCTGACACTAGTGAGATTTAAAGAGATCTACAAGGATTACACCAACTAGCAAACTAAGCAAAAGTGGAGAGGCTACCTTACATGCCTTTCCCTGATATTGAGATTGATGACTACATTATATGCTATCCTAGAGCCTTCATCCAATGACTGATGTAATCAGAGACAGACACCCACAGCTAAATACTGA
Source organism: Mesocricetus auratus (assembly GCF_017639785.1). Taxonomy (NCBI): domain Eukaryota; kingdom Metazoa; phylum Chordata; class Mammalia; order Rodentia; family Cricetidae; genus Mesocricetus; species Mesocricetus auratus. The sequence goes on along the minus strand of NW_024429207.1, from coordinate 3,179,427 downwards.
ACTGAACTCCAGGAACCCAGTGACAGAGATGGAGGAGTGATGAGTAAAGGGGTCAAGACCATGCTGGTGAAACCCACATAGACAGGTGACCAGACAAGGGGGAGCTTTTGAACCCCAGACTGATGAAGGCTTGGAGGCCAACAGTGGTCTTATCCAGACTCCATGAATGTAGTGTCAGTGAGGAGGCCTCAGAAATATCTGTGGCCTTGGGTAGTAGATCAGTGTTTATCATGGCATAAGAATGAACTTTAGTTGCCCATTCCACATGGAGGGACACTCTCATGGAAGGGCCTAGGTCCTGCCCTCAATGAAATGACAGACTCTGGAGATCCCTGAAAGGAGGACCTTACCCTCCCTGGGGAATGATGTGGGGGTTAGGTGGGGACCTGGGGGAGGGCTGGTGGAGGGACAAGGGAGGAGGTGTGGCAGAGGGAGCTGGGACTGATATTTGAAGCACACATGCATGTTTCTAAGACATAATTTATTTAATAAAAATTTAAAAATAATTCATGTTTAGTCCTACTCTAAGTAGAGAAATATTCAAGGAAAGTAATATGAACAAAGAAATTATGAAAACTATTAATTTTGAAGTTTTTTTTCAGTAATCATTTCCAGTAAGTGTTGCAGGAAATTCTATTACAACTCTAGCACTGCAGTGAGAAGAAATGTGTTTTACACATTGAGTAATTAATTAAGGATGTTTGTTTGTGAGTCCTGGTTCCTCTACTTCTAAATAGCATGAACTTGAGATATTTATTTTTGCTTTCTAAGATTGTATAAAGAATTATAACATGTAGAAAGTATTTCCTATAACTTGAAATTTTTTTAAAACTAAACAAAATGAATTAAATTATCATGATTATCGGCCTTTATTTTTTCTTTTGTTAAAATTTAACTTTTTACATGTCATTCTCAGTTCCCTCTTCCTCCACTCCACTCCCGACTCCCCAATGCTCCCACTCCCCACTTCACTCTATCCCACTCTGCTCCCTAGGGGGCGCAAGGGCGTCCATGGGGTATTTTCAGAGTCTGACATATCATCCCGTGCAGGACTTAGGTCTTCCCCTATGTGTCCAGACTGAGAATGCATTCTTCCAAGTGGAATGGGTTACCAGAGTCCATTTGTATTCCAGGAATAAATACTGCTCTACTCTCCACGGTCACACAGATTGCTGAGGCATTTTCTCTGACACACAGGTTCAGTGGGAAGGGGTGTCTGGATCAGTCCCATGCTGGCCTCTCAGTCATCAGTCTGGAGTCCATGTGTTCCCCCTTGTTTAGGTCAGCTGCCTCTTTGGCTTTAGCCAGCCTGATCTTGATTCCTTTGCTCATCACTCCTCTTTGCAACAGGGTTGCAGGTGTTCAATTCAGTTTTTAGCTGTGGGTGTCTACCTTTGCTTCTGACAACCAGTGGATGACAGTTTTAGGATGCCATATAAGGTACTCATCAATCTCATTATCATGGGAGGGTATTTAAGGTAGCTGTAATGCCAGTTGGTGTCATTCTTGTAGATCTGTGAACATCTCACTAGTCCCAGACCTCTCCTCAAACTTATAATGGCTCGCTCTATTATGACATCTCTCATCCTTTTCTCATCTATCCTTATCCTTGCTTACCATTCCTGCTCTCCAATGTCCTCCTCTCCCCTCCTCTTTTCCCCTTCTCTTTCCCCCATATCCTGTGCTTCCCTTCTCCCCACCCCAACTGCCAATCCAATTAGGAGATGTCCCATGACGCTTCTCTGGGTTATCATGCATATCTCTTTTAGGGTCCTCTCTGCTTCCCAAACTCTCTGGAGTTGGTATTGTAGGCTCACAATGCCCTGCTCCCTGTCTAAAATCTATATATGAGTGAATACATATCATTTTTGTCTTTTTGTGACTGGGTTACATCACTAGGGGTGGTTTTCTTCCAGTGCCATCCATTTGCCTGCAAATTTCAACATTCCATTTTTTTCTGCTGAATAGTACTCCATTGTGTAAATGTACCACATTTTCTCTATGCATTCTTCATTTGAGGGGCATCTAGGAGCGTCCAGATTCTGGTTATTATAAATAATGCTGCTATGAACATGGGTGAGCAGATGTCCTTAGTGTATGAGTGTACATTTTTTGGGTATATGCCTTTGAGTGGAATTGCTGCATCTTGTGGTAGACTGATTTCCATTTTCCTGAGGAATACTCATATGGATCTCCACAGTGTCTGCACAAGTTGGCATTCCCATCAGCAGTGGAGGAGTTTTCCCCTTTCTCCATATCCTCTCCAGCATAAACTGTTATTAGTGTTTTTGATTTTAGCCATTCTGACTGAAATAAGACGGTATCTCAGAGTTGTTTTGATTTGCGTTTCCCTGAAGGCTAAGAATGTTGAGCACTTTCTCAAGTGTCCTCTAATGAGAATTCTCTATTTAGTTCTGTATCCCACGTTTTAATTGGATCCTATGGTGTTCTGGAGACTTGCTTCTTGAATTCTTTTTGCATTTTGGAGATCAGACTTCTGTCAGATATGGGTTTGGTGCATATAATTTCCCATTCTGTGGCCTGTCATTTTCTATCGTTTACTGTGTTTTTATCTTGCAGAAGCTGCTCAGTTTCAAGAGGTCCCATTTATTAATTGTAGATCTCGTTTCTGTGGTAATGGTGTTATGTTCAGGAAGCGATCTCCTGTACCAATTCATTCAAGGGTACTTCACACATTCTCTTTTAAGTGATTCAGTATGACTGGATAGATGTTGAGGTCTTTGATGCATTTGGACTTAAATTTTGTGCATGATGATTGATATGGATCTATCTGCTGTCTTTTACATGCCAGCATCAGGTTACTCCATCACTATTTGTTGAAAATGCTTTCTTTTTTCCATTGTATAATATTGGCTTCTTTGTCAAAGATCAGGCGTTCAAAGATGTGTGGGTTGATATCAGGGTCTTTGATTTGATTCCATGGGTCTAACTGTCTGTTTTGTGCCAGTACCAAGCTGTTTTCAGGACTATAGCTCTACAATATAGCTTGAAGTCAGGGATGGTAATTCCTCCTGATGTTCCTTTATTGTACAGGGATGTTTTGGCCATCCTGGCTCTTTTGTTTTTCCTTATAAAGTTGAGGATTGTCCTTTTGAGGCCAGAGAAACATTGTGCTGGTGTGTTGATAGATATTGCATTGAATCTGTAGATTGTTTTGGTAAGATTGCGATTATTACTCTGTTGATCCTACCTATCTAACAGCATGGGGGATTTTTCCATTTTCTGGTATCTTCTTTAGTTTCTTTCTTTAAATACTCAAAGTTCTTGTTATACAGGTCTTTCACCTGTTTGTTTAGAATTATCCCAATATATTTTATGTTGTTTGTAGCTATTATGAAGGGTAATGATTCTCTGATTTCTTTTTCACCCCCTTTTATGTCTAGTATAATAGGGGTACTATTTTTTGTTAATTTTGTATCCTGCAACTTCGCTGATGGTGCTTATCAGCTGTAGGAATTCCCTGGTATAATTCTTTTGGTCGCTTATGTAGACTGTCATATTATATGGAAATAGTGAACGTTTGATTTCTTTCTTTCCAATTTTATCCCCTTCATCTCCTTTTCTTGTCTTATTGCTGTATCAAGAACTTCAAGTACAATATTGAAGAGATTTGGAGAGAGTGGACATCCTTGTCTTGTTCCGATTTTAGAGGAATTGCCTTGAGTTTTTCTCCATTTAGTTTGATGTTGGCTGTTGGTTTGCTGTATATAGATTTTATTATTCTTAGGTATGTTCCTGTTATTCTGGATCTCCCCAGGACCTTTATCATAAAAGTGTGCTGGAATTTGTTTAAGGCTTTTTCGGCATCTAGTAAGATGATCATGTGGTTTTTCTTTTTCAGATTGTTTACATGGTGGATTACATTGATGAATTTTAATATGTTGACCCATCCCTGCATCTCTGGGATGAAGCTACTTGATCATTGTGTATGATTTTTCTGATGTGTTCTTGGATTCAATTTGCCAGTATTTTATTGAGTATTTTTCCATCAATGTTCATGAGGGAGTTTGGTCTGTAATTCACTATCTTGGTTGTGTCTTTGTGTTGTTTAGGTACTAAGGTAATTGTAGCCTTATAAAAAGAGGTTGACAGTGATCCTTCTGCTTCTATTGTGTGCAACAATTTGAAGAGTATTGGTATTAGCTCTTCCTTTAATTTTTGGTATTAATTCCAATCTGAAGCTATCTGGCCCTGGACTTTTTTGTTGGATGACTTTTTATGGCTGATTCTATTTCTTTAGGGGTTACAGATCTGTTTAATTTTTTATCTGTTCTTAATACAATTTTGGTAAGTGATGTCTATCCAGAAAATCATCCATTTCATTTAGATTTTCCAATTTAGTTGAGTACAGATTTTCAAAGTATAATCTGATGATTCTTTGGATTTTCCCAGTGTCTGTTGTTATGTCCCCATTTTCATTTCTGATTTTGTTAATCAGAAGCATGTTTTCTGTCTGTTGGTTAGGTTTGATAAAGGTTTGTCTATCTTTGATTTTCTCAAAGAACCAACTCTTCGTTTCTTTGAATTTTTGTATTGTTTTCTTTGTTTCTACTTTATTGATTTCAGCTCTCAATTTGATTATTTTTCTGGCTTCTCAATGAATTTGCTTCTTTTTGTTCTAGAGCTTAGAGGTGTTCTGCTAATTTTTTAGTGTGTCAATTCTCTAGTTTCTTCATGTGGGCACTTAGTGCTATGACTTTTCCTCTTAGAAATTCTTTCAAATTATCCTAAAATTTTGGGTATGTTGTGCCTTCATTTTCATTGAATTCTAGAAAGTCTTTTATTTCTTTCTTTATATCTTCCTTTACCCAGGGACGATGCAATTGAACATTGTTAAATTTCCATGTATTTTTGAGGTTTCTATAACTTTTGTTGTAGCTGAATCCTAATTTTAAGCTATGGTAGTCCAACAAGGTACAGGGGGTTATCCCAATTTTTTTGTATCTGTTGTGAATTGCTTTATTGCCAAGTATGTGGTCAAATTTAGAGAAGACTCCATGAATTACACCTCACACCCTTATAGTGGGAGACTTCAACACCCTACTCTCACCACTAGACAGTTCCACCAGACAGAAACTTAACAAAAAAAACAATGGAACTAACAGAAGTTATCACCCAGTTGGGTTTAATAGACATCTATAGAACATTACATCCCCCCCCAAAAAGAATGTACCTTCTTCTCAGTCATTACTTTTCAGAAGTAGTTGGTTTAAATGGTCATTTTGATGATGAGCAGCATGGCATTCTTTGTTATTGGAGATGAAAATTTAAAATATTCCTCATGATGCATTTGTTAAATTGTTCACAATTCACAAGGACATTGATTGTATTGGATATTTTGTATTTGTGTTATCAAAATTCTGTATTTAAAGGTACATGTGGTAGAGATAGTTAACCACTAACATATTCCAAAGGGTTTGTTGCTACTGACAAGTGATGGGGGATATACTTCTGTATCCTGTGAATGTAAGTTTCTCTTATTGATTGATGAATAAAGCTGTTTTCAGCCAATGGACAGGCAGGATTCAACCAGGTGAGAAATCCAAACAGGGAAAGAGAAAGTAGTAGGCAGAGTGAGTAGACTTCATGTAGCAGCTGAGGAAGGCCTAAAGATTTAAAATACAGCTAACTGTATGCAAAAGTTTAGGCTAGTGACTCCTTTAAAATCCCTTATAGATTACCTTTAAAGATAAGCAATAAAGTAATTGGCCCTTTCTTTGTAACTGCAAAATGCAGCCTGCCAATAAAAGACCTGCCAAGAATACCTTGTTTTCCCACACATTTAATCTGTCACAAGTTGCTTACATACGAATGTATGTGGGGTTCTTGGGATACTTTGATTTTTACTTGTAGTATGTAAAATGTTTAATCATTTAAGAGATGTGGAAAACATGCTGTTTTATAATATTTGCTTTGGATTCATTATAATAATTCACTTGAAAAACATAATGTAAGCACATTGCAATTCCTATATTGCCTGAAAAAAACATTGCTGTGATATATAAGCTGTGTAAAAAATATACAGTGGAGAGAAAGCACACAGAAAGAACATGAGAAAATCTAGACTAAAGAAGGAAGCCATCAAGAGAGTGTGTGAATGTTTGCCTTGAATTCCTCTGGAAGCCCTGTGGTCCTTGCGAGGAGGCTGACTCCTCCCCTCCCTGCCCGCATACAGCAATATTGTATATGTTTCCAATGTTGCCTATTTGTTATTGGATATTCCATCGATGTACTCTTCCCTGGAGAAGACTTGTTATTCCACTCTCAGCACTTCAAATTTTAACTGTACTTTGCACAGATGTATCTCTTTTTATTTATCCTTTTGTGTTATAGGAACCTTCAATTTGAAAATTAATTTCTCTTAGTAAATTTGGGAAATCAATGCACATATTTTAACACAAAGTTTCTTCAGCTTCACCTCTCATACCTTTCATTCTTGGGCTCCTATTACATGCTTAAATTTTGACGTCATTATACCCATTACAGCTATTCATCTCCTTTATTCTTGTCATTTACAATCATTTCCTGACTACCTTATATGCCATCCTAGAGTCTTCATCCAGTAGCTGATGGAAGCAGAAGTAGACATCCATGGCTAAGCATGGAGCCAAACTCCTGGAATCCAGTTGTAGAGAGGGAGGACGGATGAACAAAGGGTTCAAGACCATGCTGGGGAAACCCACAAAAACAGCTGACCTGAACAGATAATAGCTAATGGACCACAATCCATAGCTGGGGAACCAGTGTTGGACAGAACTAAGCATTCTGAATGTGGGTGTCAGCTGGGAAATCAATGGGACCTGTAACAGTAGAGACAGTGTTTATCCACAAGTGGACTTTGGGAGTCCATTACCCATGGAGGGCTACTCTCTCAGCCTAGATACACAGGGGAGGGCCTAGGCAGACTTTGATGATTACCCATGGAAGGCCTCGCCTTCCATGTGGAGTGATTTGGTTTGGGATGGGGGAGTCAGTGGGGAACATGGCAGGATGGGAGGGAGAGAGAACTGGGATTGATATGTAAAATAAGATTGTTCCTAATTTAAACAAAAATCCATATAAAATGATAAAAAATAAAACCATTTCTATTAATTAATCATTCTCTTGATAAATAGTCTTTAAGTTTTTCTACTTTTTTACAGTATTTCTATGAATTTTCAGGTTTAATGTCTCTAGAGTTTATGTAATTTCACCTTAAAAATAATTAGAATATTCATTTTGTGAAAAATGTTAACCTGATTAATATTAATCAGCCCTAATATCTAGGTAACTTTGAAGTTAATTGTATTGATTATCTATTTACAAGACTAGATTTGTTTTGAGGTTTCCCTTTATTTATGTTTTACTTTATATTAATGAATTCAAGGATTTTTCAGATGTTTCTTCATTTTATTAATCTAAAAATGTCAAAGGTTTATTTCATTGTTTTTCAGATAAATGCTTAATTAAAACCACAAAGCTTTTACCTTATTTGGTGTTCAGTAGCTTAACTACGTTTTCCTATTTTCAGTGTTCAGCTGTGTTGAATGAAGGCTACTGTCTACAAGCATAACTCAGGAATCCACTTATTTTTGAAAAAGTTTTAGTTTTCTTTGTGTGGATTTTATTACCCTAGCACCCACCACTTTTCATTTTGGCTGTCCTCTTGACCTCATTTTACAGAACCTGCTTCATTTTTAAAATAGTTCTATTAGTTATTTGAGACTCTTACATGATGTGTTTTGATCGTACTCAGAACTGTTCCCACCTAGTTCCACCCACATTCATTACTCACCACACACAAAAAGTCTGTCCTCTTTGCTCTTTGTTCCTTCTTAAATACAATTCTATTAGGAAAAATTTGTGCTTCTCAAATATTCTAGGATATATGGCTTTTCCTTGGAGAGTGGTCACCTTACCATGGCTGACACTTTTAGAGGAGACTGATTATCTATCTACAAGGAGATATAAGTTGTCCAGTGTTGCCGGGGTTATTGCTGGGATTTCCTGCCCAACGCCCTTTCCAATGACTGGATTTAATTTGTTCTATGTATGCTGTAACAGTTGCTGTGAGTTCATATGTGCAGCTGTTCTTCTGTGTTCAGAAAACTGTTCTTTTATAGTTCTCTACTGTCTGACTCTGATACTCTTTCCATTCCCTCTTCTTCGCTGAGCATTTGGAGGAAGTGTTGTGCTATACAAATTTTTTCTAGGGCTGAATGGTTTGTAGTGTCTTCTTATCTGCAATCTGGACAGTTTTCAGTCTCTGTGTTCATCTCCAACAATGGAAATAAAATACGAAAGAAGACCTTATCTCAGATAAGAGTTGAGTTATAAATTTTTAGAATTTAATTTAATTGCAAGTTAATTTAATAATGTAACAATCATGGGATCTCCCCTATGGCCTGTGACCTGACTAGCCCAGTGTCATTGCCCATATATTGGTAAAAAACATGGATTTTGTCTTGTGGAATGTGACTTAAATCAAATAATAAAGCAATTGATTACTCCCATGATGTTCATGCTAATGTTGCACTGGTAAATGAACAGATCTTCACTGGTAAACTATCATTGTATATCCCAGGGATTAGAGCTGTGTGAGACTGATCATTTCCATTTTCGTCTGGTAGGCTGTAGAGCACCTTCCAATATCTGTGGGGATGAAACTTCCATGTCAGTGCCAGGTTGAGTTGTCCAATCACATCTCAAGTATGTGACTCCTTCACCAAAAGAAGCTTTCTATCAGGTCCTGGAAATTTACCAAATTCAATTGCAAAAGCCTATGTTATGTGAACCCCTCATTAGTTAACAACCCCAAAAGAAGTAACCCATTTCTTGTGCTGGGAATAGTTAATAAAAATGGTTAAATATTGGTAGATCATTCAGTTAGTAGGTAAATTTTAGTTATGAAGAATTGTAAATTGAGTGACAAGCAATTTGGATTGGGATAACTCAGACCCATTAAGAAAAACATCTGTTGGTTAGGGGTGACAAATGTCTTTAATCCCAGCACTCAGCAGACTGAGGCAGGCAGATCTCTGTGAGTTCAAAGCAAGCCTCGTCTGGACTATAGAATGAATTTTGGACAATCAAGGCTATACAGAGAAACCTTGTCTCACAAAGCAAAACAAAAACAGAAAAAATAAAAATGTCATATTTTTCTCTCACTTATAAAGATTAGCTTTGAATCTTCAGATATGTTTGTCTCACTTGAGATATCTATAGAGGTTATAGCAATAGGCTATTGCTGGGAAGCCTACTTCCAATGGAGGTGATAAAACATACTATATAAAGGCTTAAAGGGGAGTCATGATGTAGGAAGGGGGAAGGCAGTGTGCAGAGGAGAATACAGGCAGAAATAAATAACACTAAGTACTTCGTATATATGAGTACTCTATCTGCATGTATACATGCATGCCAGAAGTGGGCATCAGAACCCTTTATAATGTGTTGTGTAACACAATGTGGTTGCTGGGAATTGAACTCAACCTCTGGAATAGCAGCAACTTTGCTGACTCCCAAGGAAGGCCTTAGACCCTCTGAGGTGTAGATGTGGGTGGGAACTGGAGGAGGGTCAGGAGGGGGGCATGAGAAAGAGAGGGAGAGGTAACTGGTGTTGGTATATAAAATGAAAAACTATTTTTAATAAAAAGTAACACTAAGTACCTCTTGAGTAGTCATAGGGACTCATACTACTATAGAACCCTCCTAAGTGCAAACAGGAGCAGTTCCCCACCACAAACACAGCCACTCCTCACACACACACACAAAACAACCATTGTTAAAACATAGTCTACAATGGAGCAACAATGCCCCAATGAGATACTACAAGCTAAAAAATAAACACGTTCTTCTTAAAGATGGAGAAACTATAAGGTTTGATGTAAAATAGTAATTGCTACATCCCAAAGAGACTAGGACCAAAATTCAGTCAAAAAGATGAAAATGGAAAAATGTTTTGTAAGATTTTCTCTGGAATATTCCCCCCTTTTTTCAAACTTTGAATTATTTTTGGGTTTCTAAAAGCATATTTTTGTAGTTTCTATTGCTGATTTTTATGTCCAGAGTTCACCTAAGTCTGATATTTTTGTGTAAAATACAGTCATCGTGTTTGACACTTTGGTAACAACTATTAATTGTGACATTCACTAGTTGTATAACTCAGGAGTATAATATGTGGATCAATTGCTGGACTGTTTGTTGCTAATCTGAGTCCAAACTTTCTTCACTGCTTTCCTTCTTTCCCAACTCCTGCCCTGCCTTCCTCTACTTTCCTTCTTGCTTCTCTAATTAGTTTCATATTATATTCAACTTCTTTCTTTTAAGGATTCAAAAATTAAGGCCTAGAAACTATGAATCAACATTTCCTTCATAAGTAAAGTTTTATTGGAATATATATACACCCATTCATTTCATCACTATCTTTGTTTTCCTATTACAATAGCCAAGTTGGGAAAACCTGAGAAAGCCTCTGACTAAAAACAAGTAAATATATACTATTCATCTACTTATAAACAAAAGTTTCTCATCTTGCAGATTAGTACAATCTAGAATAGAATTTGTGTGTTAGTATTAGTGGAAACTAAATTCATATATCAGGACTGACGTTTTCTAAAATTGTTTTTGTTGTTTTTCCTTAGTTTTCTAAATACGTTTAATCTTTAGATATACTCCTCTATTTCTCGTTTCCTAGGAGACAGTATCAAAAATTTGTGCTGAATTTGTTTCAATTGTACTTTGAGGATCTGTTGAAAATAACATATGATATGATATTTCCCCTTGTATTTGTTAATGTAGTATCTCAAGACAGATCCCTCAGGACATAGGTTTTGGAATAATGATTTGCATATAGAGTATTTGTAAGGAAATGGTCTCAAAATCAAAACCTGTAGAGACAAAATTGTAAGTGGAAGGATTTGAGCAGCAACAGTGAATAAAAACACTCTAGCTCTCTTGTGGTAAGCAATGGGGCTGTAATAGCCTTATACAATTTTCTTGACCTGAGACAAAGGTGACATAAGATCACTATTTTTTCCAAAGGAGGCACAGATAAAGAAATCTTCAGCCAACTGTAATTTATGAAGTTAAAGGTGACTGTGTCCACCATCAACTCTTCCAACAACTGCTTGAGTTCCTCAATATAGGGGTGGCTATATGTTGGTGAATCATATCTGTATACACTCTATTAAAACAAATTACCATTTTAATGAGTTTATAAATATTTAATATCTTCTGTTTTGTTTCTTTTAATGAGACAGGGTTTCTCTGTATTGTTTTGGAGACTGTCGGTCCAGCCTGGCCTCGAACTCACAGAGATCTGCCTGCCTCTGCCTCCTGAGTGCTGAGATTAAAGGCGTGTGCCACCACCGCTCGGCAAATATTTAATATCTTCTATAATAGGATTATGCACGTAAAACTTTTAAGCTATTATATCATTTTGTAAGCAATTGTTAAAATCAATTTACTCATACTTTGAATAAAATATTGTATTAAGTATATAGTTGATTTTAAGAAATAGTTTGTGTATATATGTGTGTGCTTGTGTGTATTATAGAGAGACAACACACACACATACACACACACACACACACATATTTCTGTGTTCCCCGGATTGTTATGTTTGTTGCAATAGATGGCTCTCCAAAAAGGTTTGCACCAGTTATCTTTTGTGCTCTTCCTTAGAGGCTAAAAATCATAACACATGTCATGATGGTAAAGAGACATCTCAGTGGTTGAGAGCATTTCCTGTCTAGTCAAATCTATGTTTGATTCCTAGCACCTTATAGCAGCTCAAAATCATCTGCAACTCCAGTTTAAGGGGATCTGACATGCCTTTCAGGCTTCCAAGGGCAATAGGTACACATGTGGTTCACAGAAATACATTCAGGTAAAATAGACATACATATAAAGACACAAAATTATTTTTAGTATTAAAATTAACATGGTCTATATTTTCTTAAAGGGAAGCCCTAATTTTACATAAATTAAATAAATGCTAAATATCTTAAATTAAAATTTAAGGGACATCATACTTTTACCACACTACATTACATATACTGGCACATTAATATTTAGAGATTGCAAGTGTTACTTTTTTTCTGCAGCCTTAGCAGAACTCTGTGAGGGCCGTGTGTTTAATACAGGGTACCTTGGTTTCACATAACATTGTGTTATGTTTTCCAAAGTTATTATGTTATTAATTTTCAAGTGTGTTATTTACAATAGAAGTGAATACGAAAGTAACTTGCAGAGTCCCCCTGTTTTTTCTGTGACTCATGACTTCAAGGCTAATTACAGTAAGAAAACTAAACTAGAAACTAACAAACTTCCCTTTAATTATGAAAGAGGTGAGTCAAAACCACATATCTCAGATTCCTGACAAAAATATGGAATCTGGATCCTCAAAGGAATTCCACAACTTAGGTGTTTCTCTTCTCAATACATACCTTCTCAGGTACTTGAGCTACCCTGGGTAGAAGAAAGGTAGAGATTGTATTGTGGTAAAGGGTCTCCATGAGTGAAGTTAGCAAACTCTCCATGTATAGTTACATGTCAAGATAAGCTTAACTACCGTAATATAATAAAACACTACTTGGTAACTTCCCTGAAGCCTTTTATTTAAGCCTTGAAAAAATATTTTCTTTTTTTCCTCTTTAGATCTTTTATTAAAGACTACAAAAACTAGGTTGTGTTCAGCAGGCAAGGCCACCAGAAAACTTTTAATAACATACATCAGGGGTTTATCAACTCTGTAGACCTTTGCTACAATTTAGAAGTAAAACGGTGACCTGAAATGTGAGATTGCCATCCGGCCACTCTGGATGCCCGTGTCTCAGAGTGAACAGTCCAAAAGTAGGATTACTACACTACCTAGGATTATTGATCCTGGTGACCCAGGGGAATTGAATTGTTACTCAGAATGGAAGGAAACATTAATGTGTGTTTGGAGTGAGGCTGTGTTTAGCTGGCCCACTCAGCACTGCAGTAGCCTATAACTATGTCAGAAAAAAATAACAAAATTCAGCTTATGTATAACTGATTCAAGGTCTGCCATATTCATACAGGAGCATTTGAACTCAACTATCATATAATATCATGATAAAAGGACAATAAGGATACAGAAATGCTCATATAAGGTAAGGGCAAATTCACTATATATGACAAAAATGCTCTCTGTATATGACAACTTTCAGAAATGATCATCTGGAGAATAATAATTTCTTTATTTTGCTATGAACAATTTCAATTCTCTTTCATGATATTATAATATAACATATATACACTGATGAAATTTTTGTATTGTGATACTTTCATTATAAGATACAATGGAATTGTACTCTCAGTTAAGGTTAGTGTAAATTTAGTTTTCAGCAAGATATCTGTGATATAAAGTAAAACATTGATTTGCTGCTAATATTATTTGCAGACGAAGTGTGGCTGGGGGAGCTATAACTGTATCTTTTCATTTGTATTTTGATTAAACAGTACTCACAGTAATTCAGTCAAAGGAACCATGTTATTTTGTAGATAATATTAAGATCTGGATATGCTGGATTCTATCAGCAAACAGTTTAAAAATATAGAAACAAGTCTGTCTTAATAAGAAGAAATTCTACCTGCAGACCGTATCTTGATTCTAAGTATAACTAAAACTTACCTTCCTGAATGCATGATGTAGATTTTGAACTTGACTAGCTAGCTATATTATTGTGCAAGCACATTTCTTGCAATACATTTCTCAATATGTAACACTTGCTATTTTGTTTTTATAGTAGAACTTTTTATTATTATAGTATGCATCTTTCTGTAAATTGAATGAGACATATGTTTTTAAGAATTGTGAATAAGGTGAGAATTTGGCATTGAGAATTCAATTTCTTAAAAGTGACCTTGAAAAAAGTCTTTGAAGGGTTTAGAAAAGCATGGCTGAAGAGATTCAGTACTTTTACAAAATAAGAATGGGGGAAGATTCCTACATCCCGTGAGGTGAAGGGAAGCATATAAAAGAAAATAGCTACAATATGTAAGGACAATTTTTTATATATTTTAAAGGAAATAAAGCCAACCTTTTATACTTCTAGGATAATAAATAGTACCTTTCTGAAAAGGACATATGGAAAGGCTTATTTGTATATTTCTTACAGTGAAACCATCAGATTTGAATTTGGTCCTCAGCATCCATACTATTGAGTATAGTACCTTGGTCTTTTCAATCTTATTTCTGGTGAGGTGTGTACAAGCCAATCCCGGCAGCCTGCTGACCTAATCATCAAGCCAGATGTTTGCTACTGTAAGAACTTGTTACACCAGTCAAGGTGGACAACTTCTGATACTACCCACTGTGTACCTCTTACCCAAGATGACTTTATTAGTGGGTGGTGCAGTAGTAGGAATGTGATGACTAGTACTTAATGTTTTCTTAAAACTAGGAAGCAGGTCTCTGGACACATCTGTAATGGATTGTCTAGATTAAGGTCATCTAAGAGAATATCTGTGAGAGATTGAAGCTGAAATCATTTTAACTATTGCTGGCATCACCCGCTGAACATGATATCCTGAACTGTATACAAGGGAAAATTAGTTTAAGCCTTCAGATACAGAAATTCATTTTTGTCTTCTTCCCAGTGTGATATTTAAGTAGACCCTTTCTCCCTTAGGTTGCTTTTGGCAGAGCATTTTTATCATAGTAACATAAAAAGAAACCAAGATGGGAATATTTTATTATATTCTTATTCATAACTATGAATTATGAATGAGGAGAATTTGTCTAAAGTTTAAGGACAGATGAAAGTATGAAATCCAAATGTAAAATAATAGAAGAATGTATGGACTATGTAAGAGGTTTCTTATGTGACAAGGCAGGCATATTTAAACCAGATTACTTTGTATGGCTGTAGAATTTTTCACTACATTTTATTCAGTTCCAAGGATGTATTTTAAATAAGCAATAATGAAAAGTGAGTTAAAATGTGGGCTTGTTAAATATATGAAAGATTTGAAGGAGATAAACTGTAGAAGAAAAGATAGAAAGGGATGGAGAGAGAGACACAAAGAAAAAGAATATAAGAACATGTAGTGAGAGATAAATGGGAAGAAATGTAAGGAATATGTTCACAATTAATATTGGCTAACACAAAAGAGGTTATAAAATTCATCTAAAGAGTAATAAATTCAAAGATATCGATTGGTGTATTTGATATCAAATTCAGTAGTGTATACAAAAATAATGTTGTGGAATAAATAAATCAGACAGTTGTCCAAGCTATGAATGCATTTTGAAGTAATGGGAAGGAGAATTATTGATATAAAGTGAATAGTGAATATATTTCCATATTTACACCAAATGAATATTACAATACAACTTCCTCTTTCTGAGACATTAATGGTACTACTTTGGAAATGAATTAAAAGAATGGAATCATTGGCCAAAGTACAGACAAATAACAATTTGCCTGGGGTATTTGTAGCATCCTCTACAAGATTCAGGAATCACTGTGGAAGAATGAACAGAAAGAATGTAAGTGTCAGGAGAGGTGGAGAGATATATTGAGCACTGGTCTCCAGGAGAATAATGAAATGATTCCTGTATCCTTACTCACAGAGACCGTGTAACTCCTGCTCAATATTTCCATAAGAGCAGACCTGTGGTTATTACATCACGGAAAAGTGAAAGGATCATTTGTTCCTATACCTGCAAGAGGAAGTAAATGCTGTTAACTGTTTATGGGGAGGAAGAGAGAGGTCCTTTGGTGGTGTAGCCACTGCTATTGTCAACAAATTCTGCCAAACTCATTGGTTTAGACAAACTAGGCAAATGAATATGTGAATAAGAAAGACAGAAAAGTAGAAGAGTGCTAGTTAGTAACAGCCAGCAAGGAAAAATAGACAGGGTAGCAAGAAAGAATGTCCAAAATCTGTTACATGTGTGAAATTGTTATGAGAAAGCCGTTGTTATGTATAATTAATATGTAGTAATAGAGGATTTTTTTAAAAGCTCAAGATCAGAATTCAGGAATGATATTTATACTTTTCAGACTCTGAAGTATATCGTGTATAAATGTACAGCACTCCTTCTTTGAAAGGACGAATGAGTAATAAAAGGATCATTGGGTTTCCTATGAAATTGTGGCCCCAAGATGTTTCCGGGACTACACCTCTGACAGCCTCATCAAAAGCATAATGAAGCCAGCAAAAGTATCCCTGAAAACATGAACAGCAGAGAGTCTAGGAGTCCTGAATTCTGGAAGCTTTCCTTCAGATGTGTTCGAGGACCTGGGATAGATGTGTGAAATGGATGTCAAGAAGACACTATGATCACTTGTTTAAACAAGTGGCCCAAGAATAGCTGTGCTGTCTTTATTTTCACAGTTTCAGTGGTTTGCATGCACAGTTTTACCATTAGTTTTGCTTCCTTAAGTTTCTGGAAATGGCTGCAGTAATTAACAGTTCCTTCCTTTTTCCAACTTTAGGCTCTCATTTTTGACATCAGTAGTCATTAACTTTTTGATCTATCCCTCTACTGTTAGAAGCATTTTGCAAGCTACTAAGGAACTTTCTAACTAGGCACACCTGCAGGTAGAACAGTGTACTCAGTTGGCAGCATAAAAAGTGACAGCATCATGCAGGGTGAGAAAGAGTTTTGCCTCCTGTGATTAATATTAAAAACTGATAGGTTCTGGATTCTCATGATCAACTCTTAAGCTAAAGCTGAGTCAAATCACTCTATCTCCACTTGGGACACACCAGGTTTTTCTACTTATTTTATGGATGATATAACTTAGAAACTTACCCTTAATGATTGACACTGTTATTAGAAATGAACTGTGGATTTCTATGATTTCTAGACTGTTTCCGGTAACTCCCAATATCATCTTTTTTCATAACAATTCTTTAAAACTCTTATGGTTAACATCATTCTTTACATAACCATTATGCAAATATATAATGACCTACTGTAAATCATTCAGGTCACCAGTATGACTAGCAGAGTGAAAGCAGGGAGAGCATGTAAAACACATGTTTCTGGTGTCATGCCAAGGATTATGCAGTGAACTATCTACAGGTCTTTGCTAAGTTGATTCATTCATGCTACATCCTGAGCTATATTGCTCAAGAAGCCACCCTGGCTTCTGCCACCTGAATCCTACAGAAAGAACAACACATAACTGAGGAATGCTGAGGGAAGAACACAAGAGTTAGTTATCCAATGTCAAATGATCAGTCCTGAGAGCATATAAAAAAGTTTCATCATGTGAACTAAACAGCTTATACGTAAGAACATATAAATTCAACATATGCATTCAACAACAATGAATAGAAACAGTACCAAAATCCATTTTTGAACTAGGAATGAACACTGATCCACTTCAAGAGGCCCCATAGATTGCACAGCTCTCCAAACTGACATCCACTTTCAGGGAGTCTGGAACAGTCCTATGCTGGTTTCTCAGCTATCAGTCTAGGGTCCATGAGATCCCTCTTGTTCAGGTCAGCTGCCTCTGTGGGTTTCTCTAGCCGGTTCTTCACCTCTTTTCTCACTCCTCCCTCTCTGCAACTGGATTCCAGGTGTCTGCTTATGCATCCAATGGGATGAAGGCTCTAGGATGGCATATAAAGTAGTCATCAATCTCATTATCAGTGAAGGCATTTAAGGTGGCCTCTTGACTATTGCATAGTTTGTTGGTTGGGGGGATCAATGTAGTTCTGTGGACATTTCCCTAGTGTTAGATTTCTATTCAAAGGCATAATGGCACCCTGCATTATGGTATCTCTATTCTTGCTCTCCTCTATTCTTCCCCTGACTCAATCTTCCTGCTCCCTCATGTCTTTCTCTTCCCTCCTCTTCTTCCCTTCTCTTTATCCTAACTAACTCTCCCCTCTCGCCATGCTCCCAATTAGTTTAGAAGATCTTGTCCCTTTTCCTTTCTCTGGGGGACCATGTATGAAACTCTTAGGGTCCTCCTTATTTCCTAGCTTCTCTGGAAGTGTGGACTATAGGTTGGTAATCCTTTGCTGTATGTCTGAAATCTACTTATGAGTGATTACATACAATGCTCGTCTTTTGTGACTGAATTGTCTCACTCAGGATGGATTCTTCTAGTGCCATCCATTTGCCTGAGTATTTCAAGTTTCCATTGTTTGCTTGTTTGTTTTCTGCTGAGTAGTACTCCATTGTATAAATGTGCCAC
Source organism: Mesocricetus auratus (assembly GCF_017639785.1). Classification (NCBI taxonomy): domain Eukaryota; kingdom Metazoa; phylum Chordata; class Mammalia; order Rodentia; family Cricetidae; genus Mesocricetus; species Mesocricetus auratus. The sequence goes on along the minus strand of NW_024429207.1, from coordinate 3,161,239 downwards.
ATTTTCTGTATCAGTTCTTCAGGTGAATGGCATCTAGGTTGCTTCTACTTTATGGCAATTATTAATAATACCGCTATGAACATAGTAGAACATAGGTGCATATTGTATGAATGTGCATCATTTGGGTATATGCTGTATCTTCTGTTAGACTGATTCTCATTTTCCTGAGAAACTGCCATACTGATTTCCAAAGTGCCTGTACTAGCTGGCACTACCACCAGCAGTGGAGGAGTGTTCTGCTCACTCCACATACTCTCCAGCATTAAACTGTCATGGGTGTTTTTGATTTTAGACATTCTAACAGGAGCAAGAGGGTATCTCACAGTTGTTTTGATTTGCATTTCCCTGATGGCTAAGGATGTTGAGCACTTTCTTATGTATCTTTAACCTATTTTGGATTACTCTATTGAGAATTCTCTATTTAGCTCTTTACCTTACAATTTAATTGGATTATTAGGTGTTTTGGTAACTAGCTTCTTCACTTTTGTGTATATTTTGGATTTCAGTCCTCTGTCAAATAGGGGTTGGTGAAGATCTTCCCCCATTTTGTTTGCTGCTGTTTTGCCTTGTTGAATGTTTGTTTGCCTTATAGAAGTTTCTCATTTTCAAGAGTTCCCATTTATTATTGTCCTTGTAGTGTCTATACTACTGGTGTTATTTTCAGGGAACAGTCCCCTATACCAATTTGTACAAGGGTACCTCCTAATTTCTATTCTAAGATGTTCAGGGGCTGGATTTCCGTTGAGCTCTTTAATCCACTTGGACTTACTTTTTGTGCATGGTGATAGATATAAATCTATCTGTATTCTTCCATATCCCAGCATCCAGTTATGCCAGTGCCATTTGTTGAAGATAGTATAATTTTAGCTTCTTTGTCAAAATTAAGGTATTCATGGGTGTGTGTGTTCACATCAGTGTTTTCAATTAGATTCCATAGGTTTACTGTCTATTTTTGTGTCAATACCAAGTTGTTTTCAGGACTATAGCTCTATAATTGAACTTGAACTCAAGGATGTTGATGCCTCCAGATATTCCTTTATTGTACTGTTTTTTTGAATATCATGGGTCTTTTGTTTTTCCATATAAAGTTGAGTATTGTTCTTTAAAGGTATGTATGTGAAGAATTGTGCTGGGATTTTGAGGGGTATTGCAATGAATCTGTAGATTACTTTTGGCAAGATTGCAATTTTTACTATATTGATCCTACCTATCCAAGAGCATGGGAGATCTTACCTTTATCTGGTATCTTATTAAATTTCTTTCTTTGAAGACTCAAAGTTCTTGCTATACAGGCCTCTCAGTTGTTTGGTTAGCATTACCCCAAAGTATTTTATGTTGTTTGTGTCTATTGTATAGGATGATGTTTCTCTAATTTCTTTCTCAGCCCATTTATCATTTGTATATAAAAGGGCTACTGATTTTTTAGTTAATCTTGTATCCTGTCACTTTGTGGAAGGTGTTAATCAGCTGAAGTAGCTCCATGGTAAAATTATTTGGGTCACTCATGTAAACTATCCTATCATCTGAAAATAGTGAAAGTTTGACATTTTTTTCTATTTTTTATCCCCTTGACATGCTTTCATTGCTCTACTTAGAACTTCAAGTTCCTTATTAAAGATGTATGGAGAGAGTGGACAGCCTTGTCTTGTTGCTGATTTTAGAGGAATCGTGTTGAGTTTCTCTCAATTTAGTTTGATGTTGACAGTTGCTTTGCTATACATTGCTTTTATTATGTGTATGTATGTTCCTGGTATCCAAGATCTCTCCAAGATCTTTGTCATGAAGGGATGTTGGATTTTGTCAAAGGCTTTTTCAGCATTGTAGTTTTCCTTTTGCAGTTTGTTTATATGGTGGATTACCTTGATATATTTTCTTATGTAGAACCATTCCTGTATCCCTGTGATGAAGCCTATTTGATTATGGTGCATGATTTCTCTAATGTGGTCTGGGATTCTATTTGCAAGTATTTCATTGAGTAGTTTTGTAACAGTGTTCATAAGATGTGTTGGTATGTAGTTCTCGTTCTTAGTTGTGTCTTTGTGTGGCTTAGGTACCAAGGTAATTGTAGTCTCCTAAAAATACTTTGTCAAAGACCCTTATGTTTCTATTGTGTGGAACAGTTTGAGATGTATTGGTATTTGGGTTTTTTTGAATTTCTGGTAGAGTTCTGCATTGAACACATCTTGCCCTGGACTGTTTTTGTTTGGGAGACTTTTGATGACTGCTTCTATTTCCTTAGGGGTTATAGTTATGTTTAAATTGCCTATTTGTTCTTGATTTAATTTAGGTAAGTAATATATATCTATCTAGAAAATTGTCTAATACCTTTAAATTTTAGATTTTGATGAGTACAGATCTTCAAAGTGTGACCTGATGATACTCTGAATTTCCTCAGGGTCTGTTGTTGTGTCTCCCCTTTCAGTTCTTATTTTAATGAGCATGCTCTCTCTCTTTCTCTTCCTTTTGGTTAGTTTAGATAAAGCTTTGTCTATCTTATTAATTTTCTTGAAGAACCAACTCTTTGTTTCTTTGATTCCTTGAATTATTATCTTTGTTTCTACTTTATTAACTTTGACCCCAAAATTCATTAAATCCTGGTGTGTATTCCTCCAGGGTGAGTTTGCTTCTTTTTGTTCTAGAACTTTCAGTTGTACTGTTAATTCTAGTGTTAATATTTTCCAGCTTCTTCATGTGGGCATCCAGTGCTATGAACTATCCTTTTAGCACTGCCTTCAAAGTGTACATTAAGAGCTGTTCCAGCAGCAGGATCAGGTAAAACAGACCATGCTTCTGGGCCTGTTTTCCAGTGCTTGGGGATCACCTGGGAACTGCACAGAGCTTCCAATCCCAGCGGGAGCCAAACACCCCAGACTACAGGACTTCTCTCCCACCAACGAGACCAGGAAACCAGAGGAGCCAGGGAGACCAGGGGAGCAGTTCTTCCAGCCACAGGATCAGAACGAGGACAAGGAATAGAAGAACCACCAGATTATTGGACTTGCTAGCAGCCACCAAAAGGGAACTATGGTCCCCCGAACCACCAGACCAGTAAGGGGCTCTTTCTGTACCCACTAGAAGAAGAGATGGGAAAGAGACAATACAAAAACACACTCAGCAACAGAAAAACAAATATGACACCACCAGATTCTAGAGACTCCACACCAGCAAGACTCCAACTTTACAATGCAAATGAAGCAGAAGAGAATGACCTTAAAACCACTTTCATGAAAACGATAGAGGCCCTAAAAGAGGATATAGGAAAATCCCTCAAAGAAATGGAAGAAAAAAAAAAACAAAACAAAAAATGCAAGAAATGGAAGAAAAAACAAACCAAAAAAGGCAGGAAATGGAAGAAGAAACGAAGCAAAAATGCAAGAAATGAAAGAAAAAACAAAGCAAAAAATGAAAGAAATGGAATAAGAAATATACCAAAGACGGCAGGAAATGGAAGAAGAAACAAAGCAAAAATTGCAAGAAATGGAAGAAAAAGCAAACCAAAAAATGAAAGAAATGAAAGAAGAAACAAACCATAAAAGGTAGGAAATGGAAGAAAGAACAAACCAAAAAATTTATAAAAGGTAACAAATGGACAAAAAGATGAACCGAAAATTGCAAGAAGCAATGCAAACACTGCAAGGGTTGAAAACTGAAATAGAGATAATAAAAAATTACAATCTGAAGAAAGGCATGAATTAGAAAAGCTGGACAAATGGTCAGGTACTACCAATACAAGCATTACCAACAGAATACAAGAGATGGAAGAGAGAATTTCAGGTGTTGAAGATATACTAGGAGAAATGGATTCATCAAAAAAGAAAATCTTAAGTCCAACACATCCTTAACACAAAACATCAGGACATATGGGACAACATGAAAAGACCAAACCTAAAAAAAATAGGTATTGAAGAAGGAGAAGAAAACTACCTCAAAAGGGCAGAAAACATATTCAACAAAATCATAGAAGAAAACTTTCCCAACCTTAAGAAAAACATGCCAATGAAGGTACAAGAAGCTTAAAGAACACCAAATAGAGTGGACCACAAAAAAGTCCCCTCACCACATAATAATCAAACCCCAAATATACAGAAAAAAGAATGAATATTAAGAGCAGCTAAGGAAAAAGTCCAAGTAACATATAAAGGCAGACCTATCAGAATTATACCTGACTTCTCCATGGAAACTCTGTAAGCCAGAAGGTCCTGTATAGATATTCTACCAACACTAAGAGACCATGGATACCAGCCCAGACTACTATACCCTGAAAAGCTCTCAATCACTATAGATGGTGAAAACAAGATATTCCATGGCAAAACTAGATTCAAGCAATACATATTCACTAACCCAGCCTTACAGAAAGATTTGGAAGGAAAATACCAACCCAAGGAATTTAACTACAACCAGAAAAACATAGGCATTAGGGAATCCCTCTCTACCAACAGCCAAAAGAATAAAGGGGTGAAATTTCACATATAATTCCACCAAAAACAACCATTGCAAATCGAAGAAGGATGAGCAATCAATGGTCATTAATATCCCTTAAAAGTAATGGCCTTAGCTCACCCATAAAAAGACACAGGCTAGCAGAATGGATTCAAAGACAGAACCCTTCCTTCTGCTGCATACAAGAAACACACCTCACCCTCAAAGACAGACATTACCTGAGAGTTAAATGTTGGAAAATTTTTTTCAATCAAATGGACCCAACAAACAATCAGGGGTAGCAATCCTAATATCTAACAAACTAGACTTTAAAATAAAATCAATCAAAAGAGATTTAGGAGGTCATTACATACTCATCACAGGTGAAATCCACCAAGATGAAGTGTCTTTCCTGAACATCTATGCCCCAAATACAAAGGCATCCACATTCGTAGAAGAAGCTTTATTAGAATTTAAATCACATATAAAGCCCCACACAGTTATACTGGAGATTTCAACACACCACTCTCACCACTAGACAGGAATTCCAGACAGAAATTCAACGAAGAAGCAAAGGGTCTAATAGAAGTAATGACCCAACTTGAATTAACAGACATCTATAGAACATTTCATCCACATAAAAAAGAATATAACTTCTTCTCACCACCACATGGAACCATCTAAAAAATTGACCACATACTTGGCAACGTATCAAAACTCAGCAGCTACAAAAAAATTGGAATAACTCCATGCATCTTATCAGACCACCATGCTTTAAAATTAGAATTCAACAACAATACAAATTGCAGAAAACCTAAAAACTCATGGAAATTGAATAATGCTCAACTGCACCATTCCTGGGCCAAAGAAGAAATAAAAAAAAGAAATTAAAGACTTCCTAAAATTCAATGAGAATGATGACACAATATACCCACAGCTATGGGACACTTTGAAAGCAGTGCTAAGAGGGAAGTTCATAGCACTAAGTGCCCACATGAAGAAACTGGAGAATAGTTATACTAGAGAATTAACAGCACAGCTGAAAGCTCTTGAACACAAAGAAGCAAACTTCCCTAGGAGGAGTAGACGCCAGGAAAAAATCAAATTGAGTGCTGAAATCAATAAAATAGAAACTGGGAAAACAATACAAAGAATTGATGCAACAAAGATTGGCTCTTTGAGAAAATCAACAAGATAGAAAAACCTTTGTCCAAAATTACCAAATAGCAGAGACGTACATGCAAATTAACAAAATCAGAAATTTAAGAGGGGGACATAACAACAGACTCTGAGGAAATCCAGAGAATCATTAGGCCATACTTTGAAAACCTGTACTCCACAAAATTTGAAAATTTAAAGGAAATGGATGACTTCCTGGATAGCTATCATTTGCCAAAACTAAATCAAGAACAGATAAGCTATTTAAATAGACCTATAACCCCTATGGAAATAGAAGCAGTGATCAAAAGTCTCCCAACCAAAAAAAGTCCAGGTCCAGATGGACTCAGTGCAGAATTCTACCAGAAATTCAAAGAACAGCTTATACCAATTCTTCTCAAAGTATTCCACACAGTAGAAGCAGAAGGGTCTTTGCCAAAATCTTTCTATGATGCTTCAAGTACCTTGATCCCTAAGCCACACAAAGACACAACTAAGAAAGAGAACTTCAGACCAATATGCCTCATGAACATTGATCCAATAATACTCAATAAAATATTGGCAAATCAGATCCAAGAACACATCAAAACAATCATTTGCCATGATCAAGTAGGTTTCACCCCAGGGATGGGGGGATGGTACAACATACGAAAATCCATCAATGTAATCCACCATATAAATAAGCTGAGAAACAAAAATCACATAATCAACTCACTAAATGCTGAAAAAGCCTTTGACAAAATTCAACACCCCTTCATGATAAAGGTCTTGGAGAGATCTGTGATAACAGGGACATAATTAAACATAATAAAAACTATATACAGTAAACCAACAGCCAACATTAAACTAAATGGAAAGAAACTCAATGCAATTTCTCTAAAATCAGGAACAAAACAAGGCTGTCCACTCTCTACATACCTTTTCAACATGATACTTGAAGTTCTAGGCATTGCCATATGACTACAAAGGGGGATCAAGGGGATACAAATTGGGAAGGAAGAGGTCAAACTTTCACTATTTGCAGATGATATGATAGTTTACATCAATGACCCAAAGAACTCTAGCAGGGAACTCTTACAGCTGATTAACACCTTCAGCAAAGTGGCAGGCTACAAGATCAACTCAAGAAAATCAGGAGCCCTACTATATACAGATGATAAAAGTGCTGAAAAAGAAATCAGAGTAGCATCACTCTTTACAATTGCCACAAACAACATAAAATACCTTGGGGTAACACTAACCAAACAAGTGAAAGACCTGTATTGCAAGAACTTTGAATCTTTAATGAAAGAAATTACAGAAGCCCTCAGAAAACGGAAAGATCTCACATGCTCTTTGATAGGTAGGATCAATGTCGTAAAAATGGCGATCCTGTCAAAAGCAATCTACAGATTCAATGCAATCCCCATTAAAATCCCAGCACAATTCTTCACAGAACTTAAAAGAACAATAAGCAATTTTGTATGGAAAAACAAAAGACCCAGGGTAGCCAAAGCATCCCTGCTCAACAAGGAAACGTCTGGAGGCATCACCATCCCTGATCTCAAGCTCTATTATGGAGCAATAGTCCTGAAAACAGCTTGGTATTGGCACAAAAAATAGACAGGTAGACCAATGGAATCGAATTGAAAACCCGGATATTAACCTACACACGTACGAACATCTGATCTTTGACAAAGATGCTAAAAATATACAATGGAATAAAGAATGCATCTTCAACAAAAGGTGCTGGCATAACTGGAGGCTGGCATGTAGAAGAATGCGGATCGATCCATGTTTATAGCCATGCACAAAACTTAAGTCCAAATGGATCAAAGACCTCAACATAAATCCAGCCACACTGAACCTCTTAGAAGAGAAAGTGGGTGGTACCCTTGAACGAATTGGTACAGGAGACAGCTTGCTGAACATAACCCCAGTAGCACAGGCAGTGAGATCAACAATTAAATAATGGGACCTACTGAAACTGAGAAGCTTATGTAAGGCAAAAGACACAGTCATCAAGACAAAAAGGCAGCCCACAGAATGGGAAAAATATTCACTAATCCCACATCTGACAGAGGGTTGATCTCCAAAATTTACAAAGAACTCAAGAAGCAAGTCTCCAAAACACCAAAGGACCCTATTAAAAAGTGGGCTGCAGAACTAAATAGAGAGTTTTCAATAGAGTAGTCTAAAATGGCTGAGAGGCACTTGAGAAAGTGCTCAACATCCTTAGCCATCCGGGAAATGCAAATCAAAACAACTCTGAGATACCATCTCACTCCAGTCAGAATGGCTAAAATCAAAAACACCAATGACAATTTATGCTGCAGAGGATGTGGTGAAAGGGGGACACTCCTCCATTGCTGGTGGGAGTGCCAACTGGTTCAGCCACTTTGGAAATCAGTATGGAGATTCCTCAGAAAAATGGGAATAAACCTACCACAAGACCCAACAACTCCACTTTTAGGCATATATCCAAAAGATGCCCATTCATACAACAAAGATGTCTGTTCCACTATGTTCATAGCAGCTTTATTTGTAATAGCCAGAACTTGGAAGCAACCCAGATGTCCCTCACCCGAAGAGTGGATAGAGAAAATGTGGTACATCTACACAATGGAGTACTATTCAGCAGAAAAAAATAATGTAATCATGAGATTCGCAGGCAAATGGATGACACTAGAAGAAACCATCCTGAGTGAGGTAACCCAGTCACAAAAGGAGAAACATGGCATGTACTCTCTCATATATGGATTTTAGACATAGATCTAGGGAGTGCCAGCCTACAATCCTATGGCCAGGGAGTTTTGGAAACAGAAACTTCATTTAGTGGCTGATCGAAGAAGAGGCAGACTCCCTTGGTTAAGTACTGAGCTGAACTCAAGAAAGCCAGTAACAGAGAGGGAGGACTGATGACCAAAGTGATTAAGACTGGGCTGGTTTAACCCCCAGAAACAGCTGACCAGACAAAGGTTAACTCTTGAATCCCAGGCCTCAGCCTGGGAATCCAGCATGGGACTGATCAAGACCCCCTGAATGTGGGTGTCAGTGAGAAGGCTTAGGTAATGTGTTGAGCCTTGGGCAGTAGATCAGTACTCATCCCGAATATACACACGGACTTTGGACTCCCATAGAACAATGTGAGATGCACTGTCACCCTGAACTCTTGGGAGAGGTTCTAGGCCCTGCCCTGGATGAAATGACATACTATGGACACCCCCATGGAGGGCCTCACCCTCCCTGGGGAAATGAGCGGAAATTTGGGGGGTTGGTGGGAGGGCACAGGAAAAGGGGAGGGAAAGGAAGAGGGACCTGGAACTGACTTGTGAAGCAACCTTTTTTCTAATCTAAATTTAAACTGCCAAATAAATAAAAAAAGAAAAAATAAGTGTTCTTTAAAAAAAAACATGTACAATAGTTTGGATATGTTCTGTCTTCATTTCCTTTGAATTCTAGGAAGTCTTTAATTGTTTTTGGTAAAGTCAGATTATCAATTTTTTGTTTTTTTCTGAGTGTAATTGAATTCCTTGTGTTGGAGTTTTTCTTCCAGAACTTTCTGTAGGGTTGGATTTGTGAATATGTATTGTATAAATCTGGTTTTGTCGTGGAATATCTTGCGTTCTCCCTCTATAGGGATTGAGGATATTATTGGTTATAGTAGTCTGGGCTGGCATAAATGGTTTCTGAGTTTTTGAAGAACATCCACTTTCTTGCTTTCAGGGTTTCAATGGAGAAAGCAGGTATAATTCATATAGATTCCCTTTATGTGTTACTTGACATTTTTCCTTTGCATATCTTAATATTCTTCCTTTGTACTGTATGTTTGGGGCAATGGGACTTTTTTTTGATCCAGTGTATTTGGTATTTGGTAAGCTTCTTGTACTTTCATTGGCATGTCTTTCTTTTGGTTGGGAAAGTTTTTTTCTATGGTTTTGTTTATTATGTTTTCTGCACATTTGATGTGGGTTTCATCACCTTTTTCTATACCTATTATTGTTAGGTTTGGTCCTTTCAGCATGTCCCATATTTCCATGTTATTTTGCTTTAGGGATTTGTTAGAGTTAGATTTTCTTTGTTTGATGACTCTATTTATCCTACTGTATCTTCAATGCTTGAGATTCTGTTTTCCATTTCTTGTATTCTGTTGGCTATGCTTGCATCTGTAATTTCTGATCATTTACCTGGCTTTTGTATTTCCAGCATTCCCTCAGTTTGTGTTTACTTCATCAACAATATGTCAGTTTTCTTGTATTGAACTGTTTCCTTCATGTGTTTGATTATTTTTTCTTTGTTTTCTTTAAAAGATATTTTGATTTCTTCTATTTGTTTAAGGGATTTTCTCAAATCCTAGTTGAGGGTTTCTGTCATTTCATGAAGTTGTTTTTAAGGTCATTCTCTTCTTCTTCCTTTGTTTTGGGATATTCAGGTCTTGGTGGTATAGATCTCTAGACTATGGTTGTATCATATTGTTTTCTGTTGTTGAATGTGTTTTTATATTGTCTTCTTCCCATCCCTTCTTCCAGTTTCTTCCTCTCCTGGTGGTTGCAAGTCCAAGGTTCCCTTTTGGTGGGTGCAAGCAGTTCCATTACTCTGGTGGCTCTCCTCTTCTATTGGTTGGAGGCGGCACTAGTACTGTGTGATTGCCAGACACTGGATGGCCTCTTCCACCAGGAGGCCACAAGCCTCAGGAAGCTCCAAGCAGGGCAATGGAAGGCAGGGTGGAATCAGACCCAAGCTTACATCCTTCTGTTGGTGGAGGTTGGACCAGGATATTGGTAGTAACTGGGTTGGCTGGACAGTCAAGATGGGTTCCCCAGCGCTCAGTCCCAGGCCTTAGGAGTCTCTGAGCAGAGCACCAGAAGGTCAGAGTTAGTCTTACTACAACTTGTTATGTCATGTTTTATTGATACCTGTGGAAGGCCTACCACCTTTCTGAAAAGAAACAAAGGCTGAGTGGATTGGAGGAGGAAAGTTGGGGGGAGAGAATGGGAGGAAAAGAGGGAGGCAAAAGTGTGACTGCTATATAAAATTAACCATTAACTGACTAAAATGAATAAAAATGTTTTTAAATAAACTGCCTGTAGCAACATGGTAGATGAATAGTGAATGCAAAAAACTAATTTTGATTCTTTCATGTCATTTTATGTGGGCTCTCAGAAGTAGTTGTGGCATCACTCTCCAAAATATACAGCTAAATGCAAAGGGACATGCTGCAAGTTTTACCTTTGATTCAAGTTCGCTAGGACACATCATTTGCTGAAATTCTTATTACTCTTATTATGCTTTTTCATGCACCCACTGAAATTAGTCAAGGAAAAATACTCTGAAATGCCTGCACTAGGATCTGTTACTTGCAAGTTATTCAACAACTTAAAGTCATTTAGTAAGCTACAACAAATTGTAAGAGAGCTTTTTTTTTACCAAAAATGTATTATTGTGATAGGAATTGGGTCACATGTTGCAATTTTATCCTCCATTTGGAAATATTGGTTTAAAAGTTTGAAGATATATCTGGATATTGGGCTGTGCTTGTGAGCATGCAGACATCTGTAAGAGAATCCAGACCAAGTTGTACCATGAAAGTTGAACTCCAGGCACTTGTGAACCACTTGGTACAGGGTCTGGAATGCAAAGTCAAATCCACTGCTAAAGAAATGCGCACTCTTATCTACTGAGCTATTACCCAGCACTTAAGGTGAGGAGAATATGTTCACAGCATAGGAAACATAAATCTAAAGTATTTAATACGATTTGCAGTCAGTTCTATATAAAGTATGAATTATCATAGAAATCTCAACATCTGGATTAACGCCATTATTCTTAAAAATAAAATATTATTCCTTCCTATCGTTTACTTATGCTCTTCACTACGAATATATGACTATTTTTTTACTATACATTCCTAACAACAACCTAAATCACTTGATGTTTAAATATTTCAAATCTCATCCTATTTATTTCCGTGAGAAGATTAAATGGTTGGTACTTTGTGTGGAACTTAAAGCCATGTATGAGACAATGGGAATTCCAGACCACATAAAAACTCATAAGAATATATTGCTATCTTTCCCTGAAGCACCAAATAAATATTTTCTAGTTAAAAGCAATCATATTTTTCATAAAGTAGTTATTCTGAAAGTCAATTACTTGTGTATTTTTCAGTTAAAAATTCTCTTAAATTGATCATTTTGAAACCTTAAAGTTTTATTTTACTTGCTTGAAAATGTTTTCTGGTTTTGTGCTTTGTCACCAAATGTGGAAGAATTCTGGTTTGGGGGATACTGAGTGGAGAATGTGTTTACCAATGTTATTTTATATTTCAGATTTGCAACATAAAAGTAATGTGACAGGAGTATCCACCCAGTTGCCCCACAGAATGTGGATGGACTGTACTTGGTTTCAGAGTTTGAAGCAGGGAGCTTATAAAGGTTGAATTTTCAAATTTTTTATAGCACTTTAAAAAAATGACTACATTTTGTGTTTTTTTCTCTCTGAATTGTTCTGTCAGTCTTTTTAAAAATCACAATATATCTGCAACAATATAGTAACTCCCACACAAAGAGCTGTTTGGATAGCTTGTTGTGATGTGGCAGGTCCAAATTGAATAACGGAAGGAAACTCTTAGCAGCCCATGCAAAAGAGCATTGTTTCCCTGTAATAAATGTCATAATTTCATAGAAGACACATAATAGAAGCAAAGCACCTTTACTTATTGGTGTGTAATAATCCTTTAGAAAGATTGACACATCATTAAGAAGACCTTGTCTACCTTTGACAGATCTTTCCAGTGAGGTGTCATATGTCTTCAAATGTGTTTTCTTATTACACTCTTATCCATTCACACATAACTAAAAGAACTCTTCAAGTAGGCAGCATTCTTCTGTGATGCAAATAGCAGTAACTTGGCACTTGAAATTAGCTGCTTACTTATGAAATTACTTTTGCCTCCTCTGTTAAATCTTAATCTATGACACAAAACAATAAATAAACTTGTATAATTATTTCAATACTTGTAACCTTTACTTTCTTGGTGTGTAAAGTAGAAATAAAAATTTATTGACAAAATTGTTCCTAGAATCAAATTAAACACTCTTTAGAAACATCTAGTAGGTGGTTTGACATTAAAATTAATAAATAAGAATTGTGTTTCCTTTGTGATACACAATTTCTCACCTAGACAAACAAAGTAGTGATATGGATGACTGGATCCTGGATGACTATAACTAATTTAACTGTTGATTTCCATTAATTGACATCAAATATTTGAAGTTTTTTTATGTAGATGTTCATAAGGCACATAACAAAGATTTTAATAAAAATGGAAGTACTCAAACAAAACCCGTAGTTACTTGTCATTTTAATGAGAAATTTGTAATGCTTATGTTGTCATTATTATGCACTAAATATTTTATTTGCATTATGTCATTTTATCATTGAAATGCCTCAAGAAGACCATTCTGTAAATATTGACATTAAAAAAATCTGAAACAGCATCATACAGAAGATAAATATCTTCTGTTTATCATACAGTTAATGAAAAACTGAGGCGAGCCAAACCACAGGGTCTACAAACAAATTGAGTATGTTATAATCTCATACTTTATGATAGTACTATATATAATTTCTGAAGATATACAAATTAACTATAGTATTCACTAATTGCAATTTTGATAATTTATTTTTGGTAGGGAATACACAATACTGTTTCATCTTTCCCATTGATTTCAAAAGTCATGCATACAATCATGGAGAAAATAAGTTACAGTTCTACTTATAGCCGAGACTAAAACTTCTTTCTCATCCTTATTATTTCTTGGTATTTTCATCAATATTATATTTTGAGCTTTTGTCTTTCATTTGAGTATAGTATCTGCTTTATCTTTGCATATATGAGTTCCTTCAGGTATCTAGTGACTTTAGGAAATGTAACAGAATTGTTTTGCATTGCAATAGAAATGCCATCTTCCATGATTCTTTGCCTCCACTAAAGTCCTAAAGATATGTCATCATTTAGTCAGGAATTATCTTTAATGACTTGAAATTTGTAACTCTAATAACAGACTCCATCTTGATTTTTCCTTACTATTAACTCATTTTCTTTAATCACCACTCTTCACAGTCTGTAAAAACACACATATCTGCCCCATAAGACAAAGTCTGTAGTATCCATCTCCAGAGCCTGTTGATATTGAGCATCCTATGCCACAGAAAACTTCATATGGCAGCAACTGATACCTGTCTTTACCTGGGGATCTCTAAACACACCAGCCACCCATGCCGAAACCCAATTGAAAAACTTTCAGTCCCAAATCATTTCCTACATGCTGAGTGTAATGCAAACTAAAAAAATGGATTTGTTAAACTATTAGCATTTTTAGATCTAATTTAACTTGAACTTTTCTCCTAGTGAGTATTTCTTTACACTAAATAATTGATTAATGAGTATTCCTTTAAAAATAAGTTAATAATATATTGAGAGAATTTCTTTGAATCTGTATACATAATAGTAATAAAAGCAAAGGAAGAGATACCTTAAAATGTTTTACAAAGATGTCAAATAAGGACATTAAAATTTCTCATTAAATTCCCAAGCTATATGTATAATATTTTGCGAAAAATGATGAAGGAAATACATTGTTCCTATTATTGTTGATAGATTTCATTTGTCAAGGAAAATGGTATTGCATTTATATATAAACATAACATTACCAGCTCAGTTTGAGAGAAAGGAAAAGGAACTAACATAAATGCAAAACAATTTTTTGTTTATCTCAAAGGACTAGAAAGTGATTACTGATTGGCATATCCTAAGTTAAATAAAGAGAGACAAACTTTGTTTTAAATCTTCAGTTTTTACTCAACACTTCATGGAGGACAGCATAAAGATTGGTTACATCAGTCACTATACCGTTCTCTTGCCAAAGTATTCACTTTCTCTATTGCTTTGTCATTTGAGCATATGATCTATCTGTTGTTTATTTTCTCACACTTTTCCCTTAATATTTATTACATCAAATATTTCTCAATGCCTGTATACTCCCTGGTAGTAAAATGTGCCTATAAGATGAATATTTCTGTAACTCAAAGTTTAATTTAGTTAAATTAAATACAAATCTGTTTAAAAGTGATATTCCTCTCTCCTCTCTTCTCATGTATCTCTCATTCATAAAAAAATCTACACAGCGAATGTATTCAACAACTTCATACTTGCTGTGAAATCTCTATTGAAAATCTTTCAAGTAACAATTTTATATTCTCCTAACAAATGCTTCTGAGTTCTTGGTAATATAGGGAACTTTAGGAGTCACTAAACATTACCTTTCTTCTTTCATCAAATGATAAAAATCAGTATTTTCATCTCTTTTAAGTCCACAGAGCTTTCTTACTCTATTTGAGAGCACTGATATAGATTCCTCTGAGCAACTGGCATGGAAAAGTTCTATTTTAATGTATACTTGAAAACACTGGAGAAATAATTCTGCTCAACTTGAAATCCATCATCCTCACTTAAGTCTCATCTTTACCTTTTAAGTACAATGTATTATTTTAATAATATTTGTAAATGATGTAGTCAGATAAATCATGTTTATAGCTGGAGAGAATTATGAAAATACAAAAGAGACATTCTATTCTAACACATAGTTAATTGTTTAGTAGATATAACAGACCTTCATTTAAAAAATCACAAAAATACCTGAAATTGTAATTAAGAGAAATATGCAGTTTCATGAGAGTTTATTCATTCCAGTAATACACATTTATTGCCTATCTTCTGTGTGACATGTTCATCTGTATTCAGCACTAGTCTGACCCTTCTTCTAGAGAAGGTAATTATTCAGGAAGTTAAATTATAAAACATCCTACTTGAATTAAGTACAGTTTTATATTGCTCTACCCAAGGGTGGGAAATTAGTTAAGTGTTTTGGACAAAACTGTTTCATGTGAAACAACTCAGTAGTCAGAAAAACAAGCAAATACACAAACAAACAAAAAACAAACAATGATCACAAGCAGCAAATTACAGAGTTCAGGGATGTGTTCAAAATTCCCATTTCTTTGTCAGTAAACTTGCCATTTGTATATAACTGTGATACTGGAGTTTGTTTGTTTGTTTAATATTGTTATTTGTCTATCATATTTATCTGCTGTAGGGTTTTTCATTGAAATTTTGTATGTAGAATAATATCTGTAAATAATTAATCTTTGATTTCCTCTTTCATTCTTTGTATCATTCTATTTTCATCACCTGTCTTTTTGCTTTAGTTCAAACTTCAAGCACTATTGATAACAAGATGGGAAAGTTCAGACACTCTTGTCTTGTTCCTAAGTTTAGGGAAAGTGCCTTTAGTCTGATGGGGGATGTTTTTCTGTATACATGTTTCTCTTATTGGTTGAAGCATAAAATATTGTTTCACCAATAGAGGCAGGAAGATAGGTGGGACTAGGAGATGAGGTGAATGCTGGGGAGAGAGCCAGGGTGAGAATTCAAGAGATGCAATGTATTCCACAGAGGAGTGGGCATTCCCCCGTAAACCAAAGTCACATGGAAATGCATAGATTAAGCAGAGCTAGTCAATAAAAATCCATAACTATCAACGAACATTTTATAATTAATATAGCATCTGTGTGATTATTTGGGCCTGGTTTGACAAGAAACTCAAGTAACAATGACTCTCCTAATACAAAAACTCTTCTATGTTAACCACTGTTCTGTTCACAATAGCCATGAAATATAACATCCTAGATGTTAATTAAATGATCAATGAATGATGACAGTGTAGTATATTCCCATAATAGAATAATTTTAAACCATGAGAAAATTTGAAATGTGAGCATCCCAGGTATTTGGATGGAGCTGTAAACAATAACTATAAGTGAGTTAACAGAAATTAAAATGTCACATTTCATCCAGTTTATATGATTCTTTTGAAATTTTACATATGTGTATTCCTACAGGATGTTCCTAGAAGCTAGGATATTAGTAAGGACTTGGGGATATGCTTTCAATGAAAAGAAGACAGAATACAGTGATATAGGGGTTCAAAGGGAATAATGGAGATGGAAGATACAGTGGGGTGTTAGATGGGGAAACACAATAGAGGTGGGAATAAGAGAAGGAATACATACATAACAATAAGGATTTTTTAGAAAAGTCACATGGAAACTTGATGTTAAAAGGAATGCGTGTGTGTGTTTGAGTATGAGTGTGTGTGTGTGTGTGTGTGTGTGTGTGTGTTTGTGTGTGTGCATTTAAACTGTTTGGCCCTATACAATTTAATTGTTCTTCTAGTAGACACCATAGCCTAAAAAAAAATTGCTTACTGATAGGAATGAATTATGTCTTTGGAATTTTTACCCAGTGAGATCACATATACCTACAAAACTTGCTGACCACTGCCACTGTAATTTATTCCCCTCCTGGAAAGGACAGTAATACTCTATCATTGAAGATGACATTTCCTTGGGTCATACAATGTGCAGAAATCAAGGTGGTAGTCACATGAACCTTTCATCCTACCTGGACAATTTCCACAGTGCTGGAAGAAAAAAATAACAGTCATTATTTGCCATCTATAAACCTTGCACAAAAATCAGGCCTGGCAAAATCCCAGCATGGAACTGGCATATCCCCAGCAGCAAAGCTATTGATCATTAGTTGCATTTGGAATAAAGAAAATCAAATTTCTTCAAGAATGTGTCTCCTTGTATGTTAAGAATGTGTCTCCAAGTACCAGAGTAGATGGGCAAACACAAATTAGACACAATAGATTGAAAAAAATTACACAGAGTTGGGTAGGAAAGAAGGTGGTTATAGGAGGATTGAGGAAGGCTGTATATGGTCAAAGTATATAAAATTTTTTCTAAAAAGAAAAAAAAGCCTAGCTATCACAGTCTGATACTACAAGAAATGCTCTACATCCATAATCATTTATTACTTTATTTTGTCTTGAATCATTCACCTTGCGTAAAACAAAACATATACATATGCTTCTCTTTTACCTTACTACATTTCATTAACAATGTGTAATCCAATTTTATGAAATCCAAAGATTCTGTCACTTTATATTTAAAATCATGTCATTTTTAAAAACAAAAAATATAAAGACAAATTTATATTTGCCAAGACATTAAGATGACTGAATTACAATACTGAGAATACTAAAACATGGAAAAGATTGGAGACAGATAGTATAATGACATCATGGGAAGACACAGAAGTAAACTAATTTTCACCGTTAATAAACTGAATACCCTTCAAATGAATGTTTTAATGAGTACTGACTATTGTACAAAGATATTGCTTGTACAGATTTCATTGATAAACTTTTTCAGGTATATGTGAGAAAATGAGAAAAAAATGAATGATTTTAAATATGCAGACTATGCTGCTCTAATCACGTAGTTTACAATTACCTTAAAAATCTCCCCTCATTCATTGAATTATACAGCATACAGGTTAAAATTCAACTAAGTTGGCACAGGACAGAGGTGATCACTGGGTCCCCATCTTAGACCTGATTTCCTCCAACTCGCCCTTGGGGACTGCAGCCAGGTCAACTCCTCCCTTGAAGGACTTACCAAGCAACCAGGAGCCTGCAGAGAGAGCTGGGCCATTTCTGCCCACACTCAGGGCAGAGGTCAGAGGTGAGCACCAGGTCCCCATCTTAGACCCGATTTCCTCCAGCTCACCCCTCTTGAAGCCTCTGGCTTGGGGGCTGAAGCCAGGTAAACTTCCCCCAGGATCAAGTGACCAGGATCCTGCAGAGAGGGCTGGTACACTTCTGCCCACACTCTTGGCAGAGGACAGAGGTGAGCTTGCCCTCTCTCGGGATACTCTGGCTTCAGGACTGAAGACAGGAATACTCCCACCAGAAGTGCTACCAAACAACCAGGAACCTGCAAAGAGAGCTGCTCCACTTTCACCCAAACTCAGGGCAGAGGGCAGAGAGCAGAGGGCAGAGAGTATTGGATTTGCTTGCACCCACCAAAAGGGATACCTGGTCTCCTACCCATCAGGAGAGGAAGAGATTCTTTCTACATCCACTGGAAGAAGTTATGGGGAAAAGACAATATAAGAACTCACCCAGCAACAGAAAAACACATATGACACCACCAGAGTCTAGAGATTCTACACCAGTAAGATCTGAACACCCAATGTGGACAAAGCAAAAGTGAATGACCTTAAAAACCCCTTCAGAAAATGATAGAGGCCCTCAAAGAGGATGTGAGAAAATCCCTTAAAGAAATAGAAGAAAAAACAAACCAAAAATTCCAAAAAAAAAATGGAAGAAAAGGAGGAAAACATGAGTAAAAAATGACAAGAAACAATTCAAACAATGCAAGGATTGAAAGGTGACTTGGAGACAATAAAAAAACAGTCTGAAGGAATGCTGGAAATCCAAAAACTAGGGAAACAGGCAGGTACTACAGACACAAGCATAACCAACAGAATACAAGAGATGGAAGACAGAATCTCAGGTGGTAAAGACACACTAGGAGAAATAGATTCATCAATCAAAGTACCCAGGAAATATGGGACACTGTGAAAAGACCAAACCAAAGAATAATAAATATAGAAGAAGGGCAAGAAACCCAACTCAAAGGGACAGAAAACATATTCAACAAAATAATAGAAGAAAACTTTCCCAACCTAAAGAAAGACATGCCAATGAAGGTACAAGAAGTTTACAGAACACCAAATAGAGTGGATCATATAAAAAGTCCCCTTGCCACATAATAATCAAGACCCCAAGTATTTTCTTTGAGAAAATCAAAAAGGTGGACAAACCTTTATCCAAACTCACCAAACAGGAGAATGTGTACATGCAAATTAACAAAATCAGAAATGAAAAGTGGGACATAACAACAGACCCTGAGGAAATCCAGAGAAACCTCAGGTCCTACTTTGAAAACCTGTACTCCACAAAATTCAAAAATTTAAAGGAAATGGATATTACCTGCCAACATTAAATCAAGAACAGATAAGCAGTTTAAATATACCTATAATACCTAAGGAAATAGAAGCAGTCATCAAAAGTCTCCCAACCAAAATAAAGCCTAGGGCCAGAAGGCTTCAGTGCAGAATTCTATCAGAAGTTCAAAGAACAGGTTATACCAATTCTCCAAAATGTTTTCCATGCAATAGAAGCTGAAGGGTCTTTGCCAAACTCTTTTCCAAGACTTCAATAACTTTGATACCCAAGCCACACAAAGACACAACTAGGAAAGAGAACTTCAGACCAATTTCCCTCATGAACATTGATGCAAAAATACTCAATAAAATACTGGCAAATCAGATACAAGAACACATCAGAAAAATCATCCACCATGAGCAAGTAGGCTTCATTCCAAGCATGCAGGGTTGGTTCAACACAAGAAAATCCATCAATGTACTCTATCATAAACAAGCTGAGGAACATAAATCACATGATCATCTCAGTAGATGCTGAAAAATCCTTTGACAAAATCCAACACTCCTTCATGGTCAATGTCTTGGAGAGATCTGGGATAAAAGGAACATACCTAAACACTATAAAAACCATATACAGCAAACCAACAGCCAACATCAAACTAAATGAACAGAAACTCAAGGCGATTCCACTAAAATCAGGCACAAGACAAGGCTGTCCTCTCTCCCCATACCTCTTCAAGTTCTAGCTAGAGAAATAAGACAACAAAATTAGATCACGGTGATAAAATTGGAAAGGAAGAGGTAAAACTTTCACTATTTGCAAATGATATAACAGTTTGCATAAGTGACCCAAAGAACACTTACAGCTGATTAACAACTTCAGCAAAGTGGCAGGATGCAAGATCAACTCAAGAAAATCAGTAGCCATACAATATACAGAAGATAAGAGGGCTGAGAAAGAAATCAGAGAAACATCACCCTTTACAATTGCCACACACAAGAAAAAATACTTTGGGGCAATGCTAACCAAACAAGTGAAATACCTGTATCACTAGAACTTTGAGTCTTTAAAGAAAGAAATTGAAGAAGATGCCAGAAATTGGAAAGATCTCCCATGCTCTTGGATATTTAGTATCAATGAAATTTGCTGCAGAGGCAGAGGCAGGCAGATTTCCAGAGAAACCCAGTCTCAGAGAAATAAATAAAGAAATAAAAGTAAAAGAAATAGAGTAATAATAATAGATAAATAAAATAAGCCACTTAAAGATGGAAAATACACAGAAAGTCTGGATACTGTACGCTATTGTGTTTTTCAGTTTTTTGATTGCTAAGGAAAGAACAACTACTAAAGTATAATTGATTATAAATGCTGCTGAATTAATTCAACTTATATCTTTTGAAAATGCCTTGACTTCAAAATTTAAGTATAAGGATATGTTACTTTGAAAAATAGTTTTTGTTTATGTTTCTACAGAAAATGAAAAGCTGAGGATTCCTTCCAGGCTTCTGTGGTTTGATGAACAAAGATCCCCGGAAGCAATGACCTAAGTGTCAACATCTAAAACAGCTAAGATGATACAGCTTTTACAGATCATGAAAATAAGTACTTATACAGGTTTCTGAGTTTTGTCATGATCCCCATGGCAAGAACAGTGCCCCCTACCAGCATGAAGCAGTTTCGAATGAGCTACAACCAAATCCTCATATTGTTAATAAAACTTTGTTTTCATTTAAATGGGGTTGTTTATAATTGGTTAATGATCACAACGAATCTCTTTTTAAAGGAAAAAGGGGATTATGGTATGGAAATGAGTACTTTGTATTGGTATGGTTTTTCATTTATTGAGACAAATTCAAGGTCAATTTTGTTATGTGTATATTTCTCCTCTTGATTAAGTATTGTGCTTTTACTGATCTTTTAAAACATAATGCATAATTCAATACAGACTATAGATAGTTATTCATAATAGGAAGAACTTATACAGAGATATATTTGAGATAGATACACAGTCTTCAAACCTTTCAAAGTCCTTCAAAAAATGGAATTTAAAATGGTTTAGTGTTTTTCTTGACAGTGAGAAATGTCTGCTTGTGTGTTTTTTGGGGACTACAACACAGCAGAGCCCAGGCGACGCATGGGGAAAAATCAAAGTGGCTTGCAAGGAAAAGGCATCTCTCTATAAGTGGAATCAAATTGAACACTCTGAGATTAATCCACAAACCTATAAACACCTGATTTTTGACAAAGAAGCTAAAATTATACAATTGAAAAAAGATAGCATCTTCAACAAATGGTCCTGGCATAACTGGATATTGGCATGTAGAAGACTTCAGATAGATCCATGTCTATCGCCATGCACAAAACTTAAGTTCAGATTGATCAAAGCCCTCAACTTAAATCCAGCCACACTGATCCTGTTAGAAGAGAAAATGGGAGGTATCCTTGAATGAATTGGTATAGGAGACAGCCTCCTAAACATAATACCAGTAGCACAATTAATAAATGGGACCTCCTGAAACTGAGTAGCTTCTGTAAGGCAAAGGACATAGTTAGCAAGACAAAAGGCAACCCACAGATTGGGAAAAGATATCCACTAACCCCACATCTGACAGAGGTCTGATCTCCAAAATTTACAAAGAACTCAAGAAACACGTCTCCAAAACACCAAAGGACCTAATTAAAAAGTAGGGGTCTGAAATAAATAGAAAATTCACAATAGAGGAGACTAAAATGTCTGAGAGACACTTGAGAAAGTGCTCAACATTCTTAGCCATTAATGAAATGCAAATCAAAACAACCCTGAGATATCATCTTACTCCTGTCAAAATGTCTAAAATAAAAACACCAATGACACATTATACTGGAGAGGATGTGGAGAAAGGGAACACTCATCCACTTTGGAAATTGGTATGGAGATTCCTCAGGAAAATGGGAATCAGTCTACCACACGACCCAGCAATTCCACTCTTAGGCATATTTCCAAAAGATACCCATTCATAAAACAAGGATGTCTGTTCCATTATGTTCACAGCAGCATTATTTGTAATAGCTAGATCCTGGAATCAACCTGGATGCTCCATAACTGAAGAGTGGATAGAGAAAATGTGGTACATCTAAACAATGGAGTACTACGCAGTGGAAAAACACAATGGAATCTTGAAATTTGCAGGCAAATGGATGGCACTAAAAGAAACCATCCTGAGTGAGGTAACCCAGTCTCAAAAAGACAAGCATGCTATGTACTGAATCATATATATTGATTTTAGATATGGATGAGGGGAGTATCAGCCTACAATCCCAGGGCCAGTGAGTTTGGGAAACAGGTAGGTTCCCAAGAGTTATGCATTATACCCCAGAGAAGTGGAAAGAGGTAAGAACTCCTCAGCAGATTGGTTACAAGGGGGAAGAAGAGAGAGAACCATGAAAAAGTGAGGGGGATAAGAGGAGGGTAAAAGAAGATATGGGGGAGCCGGAAGGCTGAGATAGGGTAAGATTCGGGGAGAGCAGGATGAGACATACCATAATTGTTGTAGTCATTATAGCTTTGAGGAGAGAGCTGACACTAGTGACATTCCCAGATATGTACAAGGATAACACCAACTGGAAAACTAAGTAATAACGAGAGACTACATTAATAGCCCCTACCTGATAATAAGGATGGTGACTACCTTATGTGACATCCTAGAACCTTCATCCAGTGACTGATGGAAGCAGAGACCGATGCTCACAAATAAACAGTGAACTGACCCCCTTGAACTCAGTAACAGAGTTGGAGGAGTAATGAGCAAGGCAGTCAAGACTGTGCTGGTGAAACCCACAAAGACATCTGACTGGATAAGGGGGAGCTCTTGAACCCCAGACTGATGACTAAGAGGCCAACAGGGGACTGATCTAGACTCCATGAATGTAGTATCAGTGCGGAGGCCTCAGAAATCTCTGGGGCTTTGAGTAGTAGATTAATGTTCACCCTGGCATACAAATGAGCTTTGGGAGCCCATTCCACATGGAGGGATGCTATCTCAGCCTGGACACATGGGGAAGGGCCTAGGTCCTTCCCTGGATGAGATGACAGACTCAGGAGATTCCCCCAAGGAGGTCGTTACCCTCCCTGGGAAATGATGTGGGCATTGGGCTGGGGGTAGGGGGATGGGAGTGGGGCTGGTGGAGGGAGAAGGGGGGAGCTGAGATATACATTTGAAGCATGCATGCTTCTAATTTAAATAAAAAACATACATAAAAAATTCAACTAGGTTAACTATGTATTTGAAGATATAGTAAATTGTCATTTCCCTTGTGGCAGTCATTCTCATTCTTTCAATGAGCAGTTGATGAACACTGCCAGAATGAAAGATGATCAGTAGTAATAATCCAGAAATATACATACTGACTTTTTTCCAGCCTTCGTCCCGTATATCCTAGACAAGCAGGATATATTTTTGCTATTGATTGTGCATTGGGATGATTTAGATAACAAGAGTTAATAGTGCATTGCAAAAGTGCTGAGGTTGAGTAGATGACTCATCAGGTTAAATACCTGCCACAGAGATACAAGGGCCTCCTTATGATTTCAGAGCCCACATAAAAGTAGCTGGGTGTGGTGATAACATGACGTTGCTTGAGAAAAATAATAGCATCACTATCTAGTAAGCATATAGTCCAACGTGTAAGTACCAAATCAAAAGAGACTTTTAATATAAGTTGGAAAAGCCAGGTAATGTAAAAACATAATTGGGTGCAGGATGTTTTTGAGGAATTACAGCTAAGAATTTCCTTTAACCACCTCAACACACACACACACACACACACACACACACACACACACACACACACGAGAGAGAGAGAGGGGGGGAAGAGGGAGAAACAGACAGAAAGTTAAGAAAAATAAGTAAAATGGTTTTTAAAAATTACTAACAAATTTCAACCAATTTGTCCAAATGATGGGGCAATCTATATGCTAATTACTTTTAGTTTAGCTTTATATAAATATAATACTTCTTAACAGAGCTGAAGGATTAACCAGCAATTTGGATCATTTGTGGCTCTTGCAGAGAACCAAAGTTTAGTTCCTAGAATCCACGCAATGGCGCACAACCGTCCCATCCATAACTTCAGTTTCAGGAGATTCAATGACTTCTTCATAGCTCCTCAGGTATCAGGCAAGTATGAAATATGGAGAGATACATATAAGCAAAGTCCTTATGCACTTAAATAAAATAAAATATAATATTTTTAAAAAATCTCACAGGACTCTATCAATATTAATTTTTTCAGTTAAAATATGTAGAATATTAGAGATAATATACATAAAGAAAATTTTATAAACAAAATATTAGAATACTAGATATTTGTGTCAGAAAAACAGATTTAAAAACAAGTTCAGTACTTTCTTAAGAAATCCTAATATTCAAACATACTGGGGAAATACTCATTTATATGCTTTTAATTTTTCTATCAAAGAATAAAATCTGAATTTTAGGGAAACGTATATATTTTGTTGAACATTACCTTATATTTTATATGTATACTGCATTAAGTTTAAGTATGGTTTAAATCAATAATAGTTTTATATTTATAGATTATCTTAATAAAAGCATAGATATAGTACAATTGATATATCCATGCATTTATTGAAATAATAGACTTTACACTCTATCTCTAATTCATACTGACCATAGCTTTTGTTGTCAACATCTAGTAATCAAAATACAGGATAAAACTATCTATTTATCATGCTTGTTGCATATAACAAATTATAGCATTTGGATGAGGCACAAAATTCTGGAAAAGATGGATAAAAGAACCAATCACCATTCAAATATATAAGCCTACAGAGGCAATTCTCATTCAACCCAACATAAAAATACTATTTTTGATTATTCTTTCACACATCAAAAATTATTATCTAATGACCTGAAAGTCCTTAATCATAACTCAACAACACATAGATACAGGGATTCTCTCTTTAAACTCAGAGTGACTGAGGAGGGTCAATAGTAATTAAAGCATATATTATTACTATTCAGTAGGAAGAGATGGTATTTATACAAAGGGGGCAATAAAGAAGAAGTTGATGGGATCAAGAAATCAGAGTGTTAGCATTGAAATACAAGTTTTACATTGAGCCTAGATTGTCAGGTTCCCTGGAATAGATCTCACTCTGTTTTTTTTAACTTGTTTGGTTATCACTGCCTAGGATTCCACTTTATTGCTTTTTCCTCTTTGTTGCATCAGTCATGCTTAAAAGAGTGAAGTGGTACTGGATGTTATAGGAATGCTTTGGACTGAGCCCATACTGTGAGATAATAACACTGTCTGTCTTCAACTTTCTATTTAAAATAGTTTTGTCACTAAGGAAAACACCACTTACTAGTCACTATTACACACACACACACACACACACACA
The DNA here is from genome assembly GCF_017639785.1 of Mesocricetus auratus. NCBI lineage: Eukaryota > Metazoa > Chordata > Mammalia > Rodentia > Cricetidae > Mesocricetus > Mesocricetus auratus. The sequence goes on along the minus strand of NW_024429207.1, from coordinate 3,135,361 downwards.
CACACACACACACACACATATATATATATATATATATATGTAATTTATGTATATTTCTTTGGTGATCGGAATCACTGTATAACTTCTAAAACATTGTGATATTACTTAGCTTAGGAAAGAGTTTATATGTGTGTGCTTTGGTTGGGGGGTGGTCATTATAGTGAGAGAAACAGAAATTCTTTTCTATCCTACAGAGTTATGTGCTAAGCAATGGGATAATTCCTTTCCTTCATGTGTTGAGCCAATAAACAAACTATTACCGAAAAAAAAACAACCAGCCTTTGAACTACAGTAAGTGTAAATTTGAATCTAGAAACAACTCACAAAAGTTTATCCAATTTTAAGGTTTTAATTAAACCTTCTGCTAAAAGATAATGATTGAATCTAGCTGATTACATAAAACTAAATGGGTTCCTAGTATGTTAAATTATTTTTTAATAATAAAAGGAAGTTAACAAGATTGGAAAAAGAAGAAAGATTTCAAACATAGAAAACATATTGTGTAACAGTAAAGGATAAGTTTTTCATGGACAGCTTTTGGGGGTGTGTGTGAGTGTGTGTGTGTGTGTGTGTGTGTGTGAGAGAGAGAGAGAGAGTGTGTGTGCATGTTTGTGTATGTGTGTGTGTGTGTGTGTGTGTGTGTGTGTGTGTGAATGTTCCTGGGAATGCATGGTTGTTTGTGTCCTCTATGGACTGGGGCACAAAATTGTAATAGTGAGAGACAGTAAAGTAAAAGAAGTAAGGAGATAAGAAGCAGAAGGTAAAGGCATTTAGTGATATGTAAGATATATATGTACATATAATCTTATATATTATGTACACAGTATTTGTACACCTTTATGTACATGCACCATATTATATAGTTATAAAATAGCTCTCTTTACCAAAATTAATTATATTGTATGGTAAATCTAAACTAATTTTAAGACCCATTGAACCTGGATCAATGTTCATTTAATCAAATATGACTAGTTAATCAGAGAAGCCCTTTAACTTTCTAGATTATGAAAAATAAGATGCTAGGTAGGAGCAACAAGAAAACACTTTTGTTGATCTTAATTTAAACTTCTGTGTTGTGAAGCATGACTTGTAATGGAAGGAAACTTTCTAGGAGATGACCTGACACTCATTTCCTTAAAGAACCGAATTACTCCATTGACCCAATAGCTGGAAATAGGTACAAGATGTGATGAATACTCTGAGAGCCTACTTAGGAGCTTGTATGGATATTATAGTTAACTGTGTTCTGTATTTTACCAATGAATGCTGTGAATAGCAAATTTAAGATGTCTTAAGCATTTAGAGTTATGCCATCATGTTACTCAGATTTTGTACTATGTAAAGTTGAATAGAGTTGCAATAGAAACCTAAACAGAAATGTACAGTGGTGGTGTTTTTCAGCAATGTGGCAGGATACAAGGTAAACTCAAAAAAATCAGTGGCCCTATTATATACAGATGATGAAGTGACTGAGAAAGAAATCAGAGAAACATCACCTTTTACAATAGCCAAAAACAGCATCAAATATCTAGGGATAATGTTAACCAAGGAAGTGAAAGACCTGTATATCAAGAACTTTGTGTCTTTGAAGAAAGAAATCAAAGAAGACACCAGAAAATGGAAAGATCTCCCATGCTCTTGGATTGGTAGGATCAACATAATAGAAATGGCAATCTTGCCAAAAGCAGTCTATAGATTCAATGCAATCCCTATCAAAATTCCATCACAATTCTTCAAGGACCTGGAAAGAACATTAATCAACTTTATATGGAAAAACAAAAGGCCCAGGATAGCCAAAACATCCCTAAACAATACAGAAACTTCAGGAAGCATCACCATACCTGACTTCAAGCTCTATTATAGAGCTATAGTCCTGAAAACAGCTTGGTATTGGCACAAAAATAGGGAGGTAGACCAATGGAACCGAATCGAAAGCCATAATTTTAACCCACACACCTATGAACACCTGATTTTTGACAAAGAAGCTAAAACTGTACAGTGGAAAAAAGAAAGCATCTTCTACAAATGGTGCTGGCATAACTGGGTACTGGTATGCAGAAGACTGCAGATAGATCCATGTTTATCGCCTTGTACAAAACTTAAGTCCAAATGGATCAAAGATCTCAACATACATCCAGCCACACTGAAACTTTTAGAAGAGAAAGTGGGAGATACTCTTCAACGAGTTGGTACAGGAGACCACTTCCTAAACATAACACCAGTGGCACAGGCACTGAGATCGACAATTAACAAATGGGACCTTCTGAAACTAAAAAGCTTCTGTAAGGCAAAGGACACAGTCAAAAAGACAAAAAGGCAGGCCACAGAATGGGAAAAGATATTCACTAACCCTACATCTGACAGAGGGCTAATCTCTAAAATTTACAAAGAACTCAAGAAACAAGTCTCCAAAACACCAAAGGATCTACTTGAAAGGTGGGGTACAGAGCTAAATAGAGAATTCTCAGTAGAGGAGGCTAAAATGGCCAAGAGACACTTAAGAAAGTGCTCAACATCCTTAGCCATCAGGGAAATGCAAATCAAAACAACTCTGAGATACCATCTTACTCCTGTCAGAATGGCTAGAATCAAAAACACCGAAGACAATTTATGCTGGAGAGGATGTGGAGAGAGAGGAACACTCCTCCACTGCTGGTGGGAATGCCGACTCATACAGCCTCTTTGGAAATCAGTATGGAGATTCCTCAGGAAAATGGGAATTAATCTACCACTAGACCCAGCAATTCCACTCTTAGGCATTTATCCAAATGAGGCAGGTTCATACAACAAGGGCATCTGCTGCACTATGTTCATAGCAGCATTGTTTGTAATAGCCAGAACCTGGAAGCAACCTAGATGCCCCTCAACTGAAGAGTGGATAGAGAAAATGTGGTACATTTACACAATGGAGGATTACTCAGCAGAAAAAACAATGGAATCTTGAAATTCTCAGGGAAATGGATAGCACTGGAAGAAACCATCCTGAGTGAGGTAATCCAGTCACAAAAAGACAAACATGGTATGTACTCATTCATATATGGATTTTAGATATGGATCAGGATAGTGCCAGTCTGCACTTCCACAAATAGAGAGTCTGGGAAACAGGACAGAACCTAAAAGATATGCATATATGCATAGTACCCAAGAGAAGAGGATGGAGACAAGATCCTCTGAATGGATGGGGAACACGGCGAGGGGTGGGGGGGAGTGGGTCCTGGGAAGAATAGAGGGGGTAAAGAGGAAGGGAGTTGGTCATGGGGGAACAGGAAGTTGAGGGGGTGGGGGTAGAATAGGGGGAAGATGGAATCATAGGATCGAAGACAGATCAGGCACCAGAGTGACCTCGAGTGATCTAAAAGTATAACATCACTTGGCAAGCTAAGCAATAGTGGAGGGACCACCTCGAATGCCCATTTCTGATAATGAACTTGATGTCTATAACCATCCGGGAGCCTTCATCCTGTGACTGATGGAAGCAGAGGCAAACACACAACTAAGCACTGAACTGAACCCAAGGAACCCAGTGACAGAGAGAGAGGAGTGATGAGCAAATTGGCAAAGAATGGGCTGGCCAAACCAGCAGAGACAGCTGATCTGAACAGGGGAGTGCTCTTGGACCCCAGACCGACAGTGGGGAGGCCAGCATGGGACTGATCTGGACCCCCCAAATGTGAGTGTCAGTGAGAAGGCCTGGGCAACCTATGGGGCCCTGAGCTGTGGATCAGTGTCTATCCCTGGTATACAAACTGTCTTCATGTGCCTATAGCACAAAGAGAGATGCTCTCTCAGCCTGGACTCTTAGGGGAGTGCCTTGACCCTACCAAGAGTAAAATGACAGACTCTAGATATCCCCTATGTGGAAGGATTTGGCAATAGGGTGGGAGGGAGGGGGAAGGGGAGTGCGGGAAGAGGGGAGGGAGAGGGAACTGGGATTGACATGTAAAACAAGCTATTTAAAATTAAAATAAAAAAATTGTTAAAAAAAACACAGTTGGAACTCCTGTTCTGTACCAACCTAGTACCTCCCTTGAGAAAGATGGCTGTCAGGTTGGAAGAAGAAAGAGTGAGGCATGTCAGTCCAAACCAGGGTGGATTGTTCCTAGGTAATGAAACCTATAACCTACTCACCACTTGCCTCTTGGATTCCACAACATTTCTTTAACTACCTAGTTACTTTCCTTTGAAGTTAGTTTCTATTCTGATATCTTTCTTTCTTTCTCCTCACTGTGGCATCTTGAGGAGAGATTGAAAAATGAGGGTTAGTGGAAATGGAGCGAATCAAAACACAGAATCTTGCTTTCCTCTGTAATAAATACAGGCAGCAACTCTAGAAGACATCTAGGAAACTCATCCACATCTGATTTAGATTTTTGAACTTTGATTTGATATTATTTAGATAATACTCAGAGCAGGTATGAAGGATAAGAAGTGATGTAGATTCACATAGGGAAAGATTTCAAACCTGGGTCCTTGTTCCAATATTATGCAGCACTTTAGAACCATCGGAAGGGATAAAGATAATTTTTCTGGACAAGAGAAATAGTGGTGTGTGTTGGAAGGTAGAATATAGTGATAGTGACATCATCTGTCCCCAAGTTTTGACGACCTACTTTCTGATAGAATCCAATTCTTTCAGAATTGGGTGTGTGATGAGGAAACATTCTCTTAGTTATGTTTTATGAAGTGTGAAAGGGGAAATGAATTTTAGATGCACTTAGAGTTCAAATGTAAAATTCTGGGACCAGCATTAATCAAGCAGTTGTGACGTAAAGATCAATGACCTTCAGACTTTCTTTATCAAATGAAACTCCTATAATTTCTCCAGCATTCAGAATACTAACAGTAATTATGTGATGCTACCGCATTTGCTTCTGACTTCAGAGGCCACGAGCAAACAAAAAAAAAAACCAAAAAAGGAAGCTATTGCTGTATTGCTAAACAACAAAAATCTTGCAATTTTGTAGCAATTTGTTATGCATCAAGAGCTAACAATTCAATGTTGGTATCCTTTAATAACTCACTAACAAATTCTCCTCTGACAAGAATCTTTTTGTTTCTTTTTATGTATTGTTTTGTTTTCAATCAGTTCCAAATAATCATTCATTTGTTTTTGTTTGTTTTTTGTTTTGTTTTTTGTTTTGTTTTGTTTTTTACGAGACAGAGTTTCTCTGTATTGTTTTGGAGGCTATAGGTCAAGCCCAGCCTCGAACTCACAGAAATCTGCATGCCTCTGCCTCCCGAGTGCTGGGATTAAAGGCGTGCGCCACCACTGCCCGGCTCCAACTAATGATTCATTTGTAACATGTAAAATGAGTTTGAATGCAGCTTCTATTCGAAGTAGAATTTTACAATGAATTTCGTATGCATCATGTCCTGATTTTGGAGTAGAAGAACAAACAGACTAACAAAAATCCACAAAATTTTAAAAGCTCTTTTAAAAGATCACTCTATTACAGTTTTGAGATTCAGGAAAATAAACTCTAATAACCAAGTTTCATCTTCAGGGACAAACTAAATCTATTTGGTGTTTCTGATATTAGTTTTTGCTTATAGTCCTTTATAATTCATATCTTAATTATTTATTGTAGAGAGAGAGAGAGAGAGATCTTAGGTACCTGTAGTGCTGACCACACCCATGGGCAAGGTCACAGGTAGGCAGAAGGTAAGGAGGATAAAGGAGGGAAAGGAGACTTGCTTTCTCTTTGGGTTCTGTTAGGGTCTCATAGAGCAGCAGAGCGCTGACCTTAGTTTCTCAGCTTCTCGTGTAAGTGACTTCTCCTTAATAAAATATCATATGACTTACCTACCCTGTGTAGCAAAATCTTCCTCAATAAACTATAAGGATTATTTTGCTTATATTATAATGCTTCAATCCAATTACTCCCAACTTTTACTACTTTTTCTATCTCTATGTGTAAGTAGATGTACTGCAACAATAAAAACAATTAGAACCATACAGCTCTATTCCAATTACTTTCTACCATGTAAACAATGTGCTAAAACTCACTTGCTATTTGCTGTTTCCACACTGTATTGTTATGTGTTGCAATTTTGATTTACAACCATGTGATAAAACACTTATTAGATGGAGTAAACTTTTAAAGCTGAACAACAATTATTTACTAAAGCCATATGGATTTAATATAACCCAATGTGTTTCATGGTTCCAAAAGTCTTGTAGCAAATATTGAATATTATTTCTCTAAATGGTATTTAGCATAGAATATTATTGCAATGGCCAATCAGTTATTACAGTGTAACTTCAACTCATATAATTAATATGGTTTTATTTAAGTGTTGGGCTTATTAACATTGAAACAGTGACTTGCTAACCTTGACAAAGTGTGTACCGTTATAAAATCTTTAACATTTATTCACTCATATGAACCTGTTTTAACCATTAAATATAGTGAAAAATAAAGTTCTCTAATATTATTAATTAAAAGTAGACTAGCACAGTTTGTAAATCAATGATACTGTTGACATTTTTAATTAAAATTTTAACATTTTATTTGCATATATTAATTGTAAAATAATGGGTTTCATTGTGACATTTTCATACACGCATATAAGTACTTTGATCATAATCACCTTATAAATTAAAATTTGAAAGTTTGTGCCTGATTCGGTTTCCATCAGAAAGCAGATCAAAAGATATTTATAAAGCACCAAGTTTGTCAACAAGAAATAAATTGATGTTAGTTCAGTCTATGAAATCAAAGGATGCATTTTTCAAAGCCAAAACACTGAAGTTTAAGTCTGTGAATACTCTGAATAATTGAAATGCTAATGTAATATTGACCAGATATGGGTATTATATCACTAGGTCATAAATTGAATATGGGTTTAATTGTACTAATATTTACAATGACTAAAAACTTAGGAAGACAAAGCAAAATGACCTATATTTTTAGTTTGGATTTCAATTGCTATAACCAAACACCATGACCTTTAAGTTGAGGAGGAACAGGATGTTTTCAACTTACAATTTGCTTCTAGCTTGCAGGGAAGTATAGACAGGAACCTGGGGACAGGAAACAATGCAGAGGTCATGGAAAACTGCTGCTCCCTGGTATGTTCCACAAGGCTGCCTCAGCTTGCTTTCATATAGCACTAGGGACCTCCATTCCAGAAATACCAACTCCAACTGTGAGCTTCACCCACCAAGATCAAACATTAATGAAAATAAATTATATGGCTGTACACAGGCCAAACGTTATGAACATTGTCTCAATTGAGAATCTTCTTCCCAAATAGCTCTATCATGCCTTAAACTGAGGAAATAATAATAAATCTAGTAATAACTACTTACACAAAGCACAAAACACATCACTAAGGTTTAAATATAATTTATTGCAAATTACTTACATATTTCTCTTTTGTTTTTCAGAGAAAGTTGATTTATTACTGGAATGTTATATCCTAATTAATCTCCATTCCCTCAGTTCCTCCCTACTCCTCGCCCCATCTGATTTTACCCCATGTTAGTGTCCCATTAGAAAACAGAGAGGATTCTAAGAGATACCAATAAAATGAAGTGAAATAGAATTGCATGCATTATAGTAAGATAAGACAGAAAATAGCATGACAAAATAGAAAAAAAAATACACAGAAGGAAAAGCGCCCAAGAAGAGGCACAAGAAACATAGATCCTCATGTTCACACTCAGGAATCCCATAAAAGACAATAAACTGGAAGTAATAATGTTTATAGACAGGGCCAGCAGGATAAACTGAGAGAAGCAACACACACAAACAAACACACACACACACACACACACAAATAAAAAATAAGATACTTTAAAGGAAAAACAACACTGGAAAAAGATTATAAGACAAAGAACCTTCTATGATGGCAGTTGAATTTATTTTCTGTTGATCATCTACGGCCAGTCATGCAGTCTAACTTTAAGAGCAATTTTGTTTATCCAGTGAGATTCTATTGGAGGAATCTAAATTTCCATTTGCAAATGATTATCAGTTGGAGATTGCGTATGGGTTAGGGATGGAAAACTGTGTCCCCTTCCTCTTTCAGGTTTAAGACCCTATATGATGCAGACCCATTAAAGGCCTGTGCATGCTGCCTCAGTATCATAAGTACTCTGGACTTTTGTGGCTAGAGGGCTTTGCTTCCTTGGTGTCCTCCACTCCTTCTGGCATTTAAACTCCCTGCTTCCTCTCCTCTCCTCTGCTGTTCCCTGATCCCTATGAGGAAAGACTGGATGGACACATCCCACTTAGGACTAAATGTTTTAAGTTGTCGTATTCTCTGTATAATACTGACTGTGGGTCTCTGTATTTGTTCCACGTGCTTCAGGCAGAAGCTTCTTTTATGATTGCTGAACAAGACACTGATCTAGAACTGTAGTAGAATGTCACCAGGAGCCATTTTATCACTACGTTTCTATTTTTAGTACAGTGATGTTTGATTTATCCTTGTTCCCTGGTCTATCAATCCTCAAGTTCATGGCCAACCAAGCATTGTCAGGTGTGGATTCTATCCTTTGTGTGGAGTGGGTGTTAATCCAAATCAAATATTGGTTGCTAACTGCCAAAACTTTGCGACAGCACTGCACTAGCATACCTGACAATAAGGACACTGTTGGCAATCAAAGACTTTGTGGCTGAGTTGGTGTATAAGTTTCTCCTTTGGTTACCTAAGAGTAGCTTCTGGTACCAAGAAGGGCCCATAGAGGAGAAGGCTCTATGTAGACATCTGCTTGACTTCTCTGTGTTCAATGAGCTATATCGATATTGTCTTCAGCAATGGTGCTATGCTGTCAGTTTGTGAACTACAACCTATATACATGGTAGCAGCCTGGATTGTTTGGGGATTCCCTACAGAACACTTTGGTTAACAACTGAATAGATGTAATTCAATCCTAGTATTGGAAACTTCATTTGGTAACAGGAGATATGTAGTTTGGACTGTTTTCCCAATTTTTTTAGTAGTATCATTTAGATCAATTGCATAGATGTATATATTTCTGGAAGCTTCTACAATATTAAATTTAATTACTACAACAAGAATGGCCCTATATATCAGCTGCATATCCCTATTCCTTCTCTTGTCCTCTTTCCTCTACTTCTCAACTTGATCTGTTGATCCCCCAGCTACAGCACCTGTTCTATCTATCACTCTATTTTATTTCTCTTCACTAGGGCAAAGTATTTGTTCTCCCTAACTTATTACTCTATGCCTGACTTCTGTGGTTGTGTGAATTGTAGCTTCATTATCATTGACCTAACAGCTAATATCCACATGTAAGTGAATACATTTCACATTTTGCTTTCTAGGTGTGCATTACCTTACTAGGATATTTTTCCTAGATCCATCCAGTTTCCTGTGAATTCCATTGTTTTCAGTTTTTAATGGCTGACTAATACTCCATTTTGCAAATGTCACACGTTATCTTCAGGTAAAGGACTTCTAGTTTTTTTCTGCTTTCTAACTATCATTGACAGAGGAGAAGTGAACATGTGTGAGCATATTAACTTTTCCTTGGGTATAACCCAAGAGTGATATAGCTAGATAGTAGAATCATTCTGTTGTCATCTTCTAGAGAAACCCAACACTATTTTCCATTGTGAACATACACAGCTGAATTCCATCAATCATTAAATGAGAATTCACCTTACTTGAGAACCTCACTAGCGAGGTCTGCTACTTTTTATTGATCTTAGCCATTCTGAAAGATGTAAGATGAACTATCAATGTAATATTGATTTGCATTTCCATGATGACTAAGTTCATTGAACACTTAAGAGTTTCATAGCCACGTATTTCCTTATTTTGAGAATACTTTGTAGATTTTTAACCTGTTTTTAAATTTGGTTATTGGTTTTTTATTTCTAGGTTTGTAATTATTTTTGGAGAGGATATATATCGATATTAAGTATCTTTCCAATGTGTACTTGGTAGAAACCTTTTACCATTCTGTAAGTTGCCACATCTTCAATTTCATGAGGTCCCACTTATTAATTGATGAATTAGTGCTTGGGCTAACGGTGTTCTCTTCAGAAAGAATTTGTACTGTACCAATGAGTTCAAAGTTATTCCCCATTTTTTCTTTAATTAGTTTCAGTGTATGTGGTTTTTGTGGCCAGGTCTTTGATCCATTCAAATTATAGGTTTGTACTTGGTGATAAGTTGAAACTCTTTGAATTCTTAAATATGTAGCTATTCCTTTTTTACCAACATCATTTATTAAACATGCTGTTTTTTCTAGTATGTATTTCTGGTTTCATTATGAATAATCAGTTGTTCATATGTGTGTGGATGTATGTCTGGATTTTAAATTAATTTTCATTGATCAATGTGTCTGTTTTACTGCCAATAACATGATGCTTTCATTATGATAGCTCCATGAGATTTTAAGTCTTTCGATCTTTATCTTGTTGGTGATAAACAGCTTTAAACTTTAGTGGTCAGATATGATGCAGTGAGTTGTTTCAATTTCTTGTATCTATTGATGTTAAGAGAAGCTTTCCTTGAGAAGGAGCCTTCTCGCCCGCCTGGTTCCAGATCCGCATCAGACCCAAATAAACACACAGGAGGCTATATTAATTATGAAGCTGTTGGCCTTGCTTGTTTCTTACTAGCTAGCTCTGACTTAAGTAATTACCCCATAATTGTTAATCTAAGTATGTTTCTTACCGGAGAATAGTTCCAGGCTTCCTACCCCCATGGCGTTACATGTTGACTCTCTGTGTTCCTCCTTCCCAGAGTTCTCCTGGACTCCTAGTCCCACCTATCTAGATTCCTATTGGCCAGACAGTCTTTATTGACAAATAACAGGCAAATAACAGGACTTCCCCAACATCTCCTCTTTTCTGTTTAAACAAAAAGAAAGGCCTTAACTTTAACATAGTCAAATTGTATATAACAGAACAGTTATCAAATAAGAACATAGTTACAATATTTTAGCAAGATTTAAAGAAAATATCATCCATCCCATCCTTGTGAATCCAAAGTCCTATATGTAGCTTATCTTTTATCATAACTAAGGAAAACTATAATTATAACTATCTGTCTTCAACTCCATCAAAGACCACAGAAGGATAATATATAAACACTAGGATTGACAGAGGTATCTTACTGCCTGGACAGTCACCCGAAGTTCCTCTGTAACGTTGGGGCATCCATCTTCAGCCCATAGGCCACAATGTGTCTGGAACACTTCTCAGCAAAGCAGGAAATTTCAACCTGTCCATCTGTGCTGGCAGTCTGTCAGTCATTTTTTTTTTGTCCTGTAGAAAGTCTTGTAGACTCTTCCATGAAGCAGGAACCCTGTAAGACTGAGTTCAGCAGTCACTTTTCTGTGGGTCCTGCATGTCCAGATTATACAACAAGAGTCAAGCAGTACAGGCAAGAGCAGTTACTTGCCCAAATGGCTAATCTTGCCATGTTGAAAGCAAACTCCATAACAAGTTTCTTCGATGCCCATCTTCCTCTCAGACGTAATTAGTGCTGCCAGGAGCAGACATTTCTCATTGTCAAGAAAAGCCCTAAACCATTTTAAATGCCATTTTCTGAAGGTCTTTGAGAGGTTTGAAGACTGTTTATCTATCTCAAATATTTTTCTGTATATCTAGAAAACCTAACTAACCTAACTATAAATTCTGACTATTAAAAGTAACTATCTATAGTCTGTATTCAATTATGCATTACGTTTTAAAAGATCAGTATAAGCACAATACTTACTCAAGAGGAGAAATATACATATCACAAAATTGACCGTGAATTTGTATCAATAAATGAAAAGCAATACCCAGACCATAATTCCCTTTTTTACCATTAAAAAATATTGGCTGTGATCATTAGCCAATTATAAACAATCCCTTTAAATGATAACAAAGATTTATAAACAAGATGGGAATTGGGACGTTGCTCATTCCAAACTGCTTCCTGCTGGAAGGGGGCGCTGTTCATACCATGGGGATCATGACAAAACTCAGAAACCTGTGTAAGTCCTTATTTTCGTGGTCTGTAAAGCTGCATCATCTTAGCTGTTTCAATTTTTGGGACATCTGGTCCACTGCTTCCGGGGGTCTTGGTTCGTGAAACCACAGAAGCCTGGAAGGAATCCTCAGCTTTTCATTTTCTGTGGAAACATAAACTAAAACTCCTTTTCCGAGTAACATATCCTTATACTTAAATTTTGAAGTCAAGGCATTTTCAAAAGATATAAGTTGAATTAATTCAGCAGCATTTATAATCAAGTGTACTTCAGTATCTGTTCCTTCCTTAGCAATGAAAAAACTGAAAAACACAATAGCGTACAGTATCCAGACTCTCTGTGTATTTTTCCATCTTTACGCGGCTTATTTATTTATCTATTATTACTTTATTTCTTTCACTTTTATTTATTTTTCTCTGAGACAGGGTTTCTCTTTGGAAACCTGCCTGCCTCTGCCTCTGGAGCAATTCCTACCGGCGTGTGCCACCACAGCCAGCTTTTGTATTTATTTACCACTTTGTCGTTTCATTTTCTCTCTCAATCTCACATATATTTTTAAACACACTGTAAACCTTTAGAGATTTTCTTCATCCAAGTCTGACTTTACTGTAAATCTTTATGTTTTTCTGGCCACGTGTCTTATCTGTAAAACCGCGGCTGTTTTAAACTGCCAGTTTTTCGTCAAGATGGCGGGCGTAAGCGTGACTCCAGCTTACCGCCTCAGTCCATGCTGACATCCAGCAAAAGCTGCCACTTTCAGCTGTACATACACACCTTTCAATCGTTAGCAGAGTCTCTTAAAACAACCTTGCTGGGTTTTTTTTTTCTTTTTATGCTGAGTTAGGAAGACTCCGGTAAGCGAGCCACGTGAATCTCGACTTGTTGCTAGCAAAACAGAGCATACCTGAGAAAATGCTGCTACCAATATCTGTGCTTCTCTCCGTTCTTCTGTTTCTAAGATTCCTTTAAAGCTTTTGTTGTTTTGCGTGGAAATTCAATCCCGCTCGTGACAACCATTCTGTTAAAGAGAAGATTTTTCTTTGCTAGCCGCTTCGGTTTATCCCCGCCAGTTGCCTGGGCTCTGCCGCTTTGTAGACCCCAAATAACACACAAGACGCTATATTAATTATGAAGCTGTTGGCCTTGCTTGTTTCTTACTAGCTAGCTCTGACTTAAGTAATTACCCCATAATTGTTAATCTAAGTATGTTTCTTACCGGAGAATAGTTCCAGGCTTCCTACCCCCATGGCGTTACATGTTGACTTTCTGTGTTCCTCCTTCCCAGAGTTCTCCTGGACTCCTAGTTCCACCTATCTAGATTCCTATTGGCCAGACAGTCTTTATTGACAAATAAGAGGCAAATAACAGGACTTCCCCCAACATATTGAGACTTGCTGTCTGTCTGAATATGTTGTTAGTTTTGGAGAAAGTTCCACATGTTGCTGATTAAAAGGTATACTCTTTTGTTTTGGGGTAAAATGTTCTCTAAATATTGGTAAAGATTATTTGTTTTATGACAACTGTTAGCTCTAGTATTTTCAATTTAGATTTTTGACTACATGACTGGTCTGTTGATGAGAGTGGGGTTTTAAGTCTCGCCTTTTAAGTGTTTAAGTGTCAGTGTGTGATTTTTGGCCATATTAATGTTTATTTTTTGAACTTGGGTACAGTGGTGTTTGGTGACATCAAAAGAACATGGGGAAGAGGTTAATAAGAGGAAAGCTATGGTCATGATGTACAAGAGAAGAATTTAAAAAAACATAAAATATAATATATAAGCAAAGGAACTAAGAAGTATAAAGTTAAATAAAATACTGAACAAAAAAAAATAAAACTCACAAGTACCTCCAAGTTAATTTTGTGTTGTTCATCTAATGCTGGACATGGGCAGCGTTGTTTCTATACCCAGTGAGACTTCAAAGAATTCTAATTTTTCTTTCCTGAGTGATTTGGAATAGGGGTGAGGCTGTTGGAAAATGATGTATATATCATTACCATATTTAAAATAAAAATGCTGCTTCATTAAACGGAAAGTCAATGTTCTCTTTAAAAAATTAAACAAAACCCACACCAAACTAACAAGCAAACAAAGAAAAAAGCTACATAAATCGTCATAATAACCTTCCCTCAGTTGAGTCTCTTCTCAAAGTTTACAAATTCTCCCTGGCATGCATCTTCCTGGAGACTAGTCATGCAAATATGAAATGTTTAACAATATTTCAAACTTAAGTCAGACCAGAATTAAACTGTATAAAATGCATTGCAGAATTTTATAACTCAACACTCTTATTAAATTGCATTTGTGTGAGAAAATTAATAATAAGTTGTTAACTGTAACACACATGCAAAGAACTATCTTGGAAGAATTTTGTTTTACTACCAATAATAGGTAAATATTGAGTTATTATTCTCTTGCTTCTTTTTTTCCTTTGGGTTATATATCAATTTGTAGTTTAAGTCAGTCTTTGCTTATAGTGTTTTCAAGGAATTTTGCTTTCATTAAAATGAATTTATATAAATGTAAATAATAAAAATAAACTGTGATAAATAGCATTTTTTTCTAATCTGTGTTTCCCATTATGTTCTTTATTTCTATTTAGGCTGAAAACTGAGTGATAAATGTCCAGTGTAATCAAACTAAATTTAAACTACAGATTCATAAAAATGTCAAACAATACAAAGTGAAATGATTGCTTTTCAGATTCTTATAAACTATGAGTTGAAGTATTCTTGTGTAAAAAAAATTACCTGCCATAGAAAATTTTAATCAAGATCATAGTTTTTTTAAATTTAAAAATATAAAGATAAGAATTTTACTGTATTTTAACATTATTCTACTTGAAATTTCAAAGATTAGATTATTGATGGTTGTAAACACATGATCCATAAGCAGGGAGCATTAACATAATATCAAGTCTCACATTTGATAAACTATTTGTCCATGTGGGAAGTGATGTCCATTGATGGGGAGTGATGTCAGATGCATTGAACTAAACTAAAATAAACTGATTTTATGATACCATAACAAAAATGTTCATGCATGAAGGTGGAGAAGCCACTGTAACTGAAGAATATTTCAGAGTTCTACACAGACACAAGATTATGGGTTACTGATAAGATCTGATAAGGTCATAGGTCATTTACACTGAACTTCACAGAAAATCACTAGTTAAAGACATGATAAACCAAATTCAATGGTGCATAACAGAATGTGAATGACCTGTAACTTATAGATATCAGAAGCTCTTTTCCCTAGTTAACGATGAAAACAGAGCTTCCAATGTTAGTTGTTTGTGGTAGAATTAGTTTGCTGAGAGAAGACTTTGAAGCTGCAATCCATGACAAATAAATAAGTGCAGTATATTCTTTTTAAACACAGGTTCTCAAAAACAAGAGACAAGACAATGAAGATAATATCATAGAATTCAGTGTACATAATTCCATGCAAATTTGAAGATACCCATTGATATACACAAAGCATGATATGTCACACAGTTCATTTAGAGAATACAATTTCTAGAAGACTGCAGATTTTTTAAAATCAAAAGAAAATATATACATAAATATAATGGGATTGCATGTGTCTTATGGAAAAATGTTTACGCTCAACTCATTCAGAGATATTGTTTGTATGTGGCACACTCATATTCACTCTAGGATGCATTTTAGTGTCTTAAAGTTTCATTGTAATTGGAAGAACACTTCATCAAAATCAATTGTCTTACTAAACAAAATAATTTAATGAATGATAGTTTTAAATGATACTTCTTCATTTTATTCCCTCTAAATTTATTTATTAAAAACATCATCTTTTTTAATTTAAAACACATACAAGATATAACAGCCATTTGGCAATTATGTAGTGCCAAATGTCTTTCTGAGTATGTGAACTTAAATTCAATTTGCTCACAAATCACTAGCTAAACAAATAATCCAGTCTCTAAATCAAAACTACCTATGGATTTAAGAAATTTGGATGATATAATGACTGTCAGAGTTTCTAACAGTATTTTGACAAATAGGGATTACAACTACTAATATTTCAAGTAAAGATGAACTGGCATCTCTGAAAGTTCAGCTTCTATAGAGCCATGTAAGACATGCTGTAAATCCTCAATTCTAGAGTATAATAATGGGCTCTCACAAAGCATCATCTAGGGAAGTCAAGCATTGAAAGAAAAAAATTAAAAATTCCTAAGTAATTAAATTTCCTACGGATTTTGTGATGTTTGTCTTTTTGTAACTGGGTTACCTTACTTAGGATTGTTTCCCAAATTTTTAAGAAACCTCCATTCTGGTTTCCACAGTAGCTGTGCAAATTTTCACTCCCACAAGAAATTGAGATGTGTACCCATGTTTCACATCCTTGCCAGGATGAGGTGTTATTTTTCTTTATTTTGTTCATACTGACGGATATAAATTGGAATCTCAGAGGAGTTTTGATTTGCATTTCCCTGAAGGGTAAGAAAGGATGTCTTGATGGGGGAGCATTTCCAGTGTGTGGTAGAAACCTGATGAAAGGGAAATAGTGGATATTTAGTCTTAAATGGCTGTCTCCTGTAATCAGATTGGTGACTATCATAGTTGTCATCAAAGAGCATTTATCTGATGACTTAGAGAAGCATTTGCAGAAATTCACAGCCAAGCATTGTTCCAGGTTCAGGGAATGCTACTGAAGTGAGAGAAGAAGGATAGTATGAGCCAATAGGTCAAGGTCATCACCAGGGAACCCTCAGAGATAACTAGCCTGGGCTCATAGGAGCTCATAGACACTGACCCAACACCCATGAGAGTCCTGCCCCTTTCTGAAGAAAAGTAGAGCAGGGGTGGATTTGGGGGCCAGTGTTGGGGAGGATAAAGAAAGGAGGTGGGGGAGGGAATGGGATGAGAGGAGGCAGGGTATCTGTGGTCAGGATGTAAAAAATGAGCAAGTTAATTAACTAAGATAAAGATGAACTTCAGACTTTGGCCAGCAAGGGTAGAGTGTTCCAATCTAAACTTGCTGTTATTGTTATCATTTGAATGGGGTAAACTTGTGTTAAGCTTTGGCATCACCTAACAGAGAAATTTCTGGGCATATCTTTTAGGTCTTTTTCAGAAAGGTTTAATGAGAGGTGAAAAATGTACCCTTAATATAGCTCATTCCATACTGAATGAACAAGAGAAGTAGAATCCAAACATTCTCTTGACTGTTAATTATCAATGTAGTGTGACCTGCTGTGACACATGATCCCAATTAGTCTTAACAATAAAACACTGAGTCATATATCAGGGTTAAAGCTGAAAGATAAGGGAAACAAAGGAATACCCATAGTTAACCATTACCTTTCTGAATCCTCTGACCAACAGGGTTGAGATCCCATCTATGCCCTGTCTCATAACTTCCTTTCTCTCCATTTGCCTTATCATTCCTATCCAATGCCTGTATAGACCTCCATATCTCTATTGTTAACCGGTGCCTAGATCTACCCTCTGATCTTCAGGAAAGCTTTATTTGTCAGAAGACAAACATGTTATCACATATTTCCCCCTTTTGGTGTAAATGAAAAGAGAAGGCTTTAGCTAACATAGAAAAACTATATACATTAAGTACATTAACTATTTACAATATATACAGGCAATGATTATATTCACAATATCTAGTTCACTAGCATTTGACACATTCAGATAAAATACCCATTATCTATACTACCTTGGAGAGTCCAAAGTGTTGAAACTAATTCATTCTCTATCCTACTTTTGTATTATTTATGTCAAACTATCTTTTTATGTCTTTCAATCTTATACAGTTTACTTTTCTTTGGTGACTTTCTTACTGAATTTGTTAACAAGGAAAACTATAACTATAACTATCTAGTCTCAATTCCATCAGAGATACTAGAAGGAATTAATGATGCATTAACAAACAGGAAGTGCAAGCAACTTGCAATAATGTGCCTGGCTGCATGGACAGTCACACAAGTTTCCTCTGTAACCCTTGAGCATCAATCTTTGATCTGCATCTTTGTCTTTCACAATTTCCCTGTCACTATACCCTGAATGTGTAGGACAGAATAAGCCAAAATTCTTCTGTAATTTCTTTATGTGAACTACTCTGTTACAAGAAAGAGAAATGAAGAAAGTAAGGGTTCAGGTGACAAGATTGCTCTTCATCCTAAAGAATCATATTTACATAATTACTGTACAAGCACAGATTGAGAATTCAAGTGTAAACAAGCTATCAAAGAACATCAGTAATGTTACTGAAAAATTATTCAAAATGAGAACAAGCAACACCTGATAATTTCAGATATTATGTGAACTTTATGTGTAAGCAGCATTCTCACACATTGTTAATAAACACATTATAATATGAATCCGGTTTTGACAAACCATTGTTTTGTTATCACAGTTAAAACAAATAATCCTTCACATTTTTTCAATAAATGAGCATGAATATTTTGACTCTAACAGAAGGCAAACTCAGTCGCATCATAACTATGATTTTTTGACAGGTTTTTACTTTGGGAGAGTAATTGTTACTTCTTTTATGTGAAAGAAAGTGGTGTTATCAGTATTTTTCAACCTACATTTTATTATCTGTGTATTATTTATATTTATTTGCTCATCCACTTAGTAATTTTCTATTACTGTAATGCAAACTTTAGAATCGTTTTACTTTTAAGCTAATCACCCATATACATGTCATAGGAAAATGTATATAAATAAACATGCATAGTTTTTCTGCTGTTCATGAGATATTAGATTTTGATTGCAGAGAAACTGTACTTATAATAATAAAAAGACTCATGAATTAGAAGCATGCATCATAATATGCAATGTTTCAGATAGAAAATATAGATGGGTTAAGTACTATAATGTAGATCCCCAAAGGTACAAATACTAAGTTAGCAACAATTAGGTGTATTACTACCTGGTACTCAAGACATTGTTTCTAGGCTTGGATTGATAGAAACATTTGTATGCTTTAACATTCAGGCAGTTTTTTGGGAGTGTATAAGGGAAAAATGCACGTGTGATCAACACAATGAACCTCAAAGATCTTGGGACCTTCTCAAAATTGCATCACTGTAAAATACTTTTCTAAAGCACATGCTGACAAAGATCTGAATAAAATAAGACGGCATCTGGCATGTGAAGTAACCTGGAGCATATATTATTTTGTTCCTTTATTCAAAAGAAGATTGTACTCAGTTACTATGTGCCAATAAATATATTCATAAACCACAGATATTAATTTAAAAGGACTTGGAAGATAGAAAAGTGTCCATATAAGAGAATAGTTTGCTATAATTGAGGATTAAATATGGCCCTGAGCTTTAAAACAATCAGATCAACATTAATAATGACATAACCCCATAATTCAAACCAATACAGAATGAAAGAAACAAGGATTGATGAAATTTCATCATAGAACTCTATTTTATACTTTGGCATATATTATCATATAAAGAAGAAAATATTATCATACTTTGAAATATTTGACATGGAAACATTGTGGTGGGAAAATGGTCAAACTTAAGTTAAAATCTAGCAAGAGAATTTGTGTTTTAACATCTCTTGAATCCATAATTAAAATATTCTGTTAGATAATTCTTTCAGCCTGAATATTTTTCACTAATAATTCTACTGAAATTGTAGAGCATTAATATTACAATCAAACTTTTACAAGAAGTAGAAGGAATAATAATTTCTTTATTTTAATGAAGCTAATTTTGTCCCAGAAAAACTAGATAATGACAACAAAGCAAAAGTAAAAAGTCATTGTCAAACTTTTTTTTGGTTTTTCAAGACAGGGTTTCTCTGTATTGTTTTGGAGGCTGTCCTGGGACTCGTTTTGTAGACCAGACTGGCCTCAAACTCACAGAGATCTGCCTGCCTCTGCCTCCCGAGAGCTGGGATTAAAGGATATGTGCCATGCCGGGCAGTCATTGTCAAGTTTGCCTATATCTTGGGGTTATTTTAAGTACTTAAGGAAACATTTTAGAGAATTTAGCATCCATTTGTAATAGAAGTAAACTATAGAGATATAAGAATAAGACACAAGTGAATGTTGATGAAATATATGCAAAAAACACATAAATATACTTTATCATTCAAAACTGATAGTTTCTCCCTAAGAGTAAGAGAAAATCAAATATGTGCGAATTCTTATGAAGTCTTCAAATCAATAAAATAATCAAAGTAAGGGAAAGACATGTAAATTTATATAGTTTAAAATATCCCTATCTCTATATTATATAATTTGTTGTTTATGTAAAAACTTTTGAATTACCATTTTAAAACAAACTATAAAAAACTCCCCTTTCAAAATTAGTTGAATTCTGCAAATTACAAATATAAGGGTGACTGAACAGTGTTAACCTTTCTTAGTTGAGACAAAAATACAATATAAATGTATCAAATGAGAAGGTTATCACTGTCATACAATAAAAAACAAAGCAGAATCTTTGTGATGATGCAGAGAGTGGTTTTCTTACACACTGATTGTGGGAATGTAAATAGGACAGACTCTATGAAAATACTTTGACAACTAAAACAATAATGTATCTATCATGGTATGTCAATTGAAATCTTGAGCAATTTATGTTGTTTGATACAGAATCAGTGTACCTTTAACCTAAAATTCTCTTGTCTTTGCTGTTTTCATACTGAGATTGTATACATATGTTACCATACCTATTTTATGGAGCATTTACCATTCAGCAGTTGACACTTGTGTTCATACAAAATCCTATAGATAGAAGTTTAGCAGTTTAATTTCCTTTCTGTATCTGATAAATAATGAGGCAAAATGTACACCACATGCTATTTCTCACCATAAAAAATAAATAACACCATGACCAGAGACAACCTCAACAGTTATAAATGTTAGCATAGTACATTTTCATATATGTACTTTCTCAAAATATGAAGAACCTTGTGCGTAAATTGTGGGGATAAGCAGGCATTGTATGCAGATATGAAATCAGAGGACCATAATGGGAAGAATAATTTTGTTACAGTGATGAAAATATTCTAGGATTCAGTTTATCAGTTTTAATTTGTTGGCTATTACAGTTTTCCATGGTTTGTGAAAAGTTGCACTCGGACAAAATTGTATAATGGATATCACTGTATAGGATTCCAAATAAATAATTAAAATAATTGACACCTCATTATATTATGTTATTAAATGAACTCAAATATTGTCAAAATGTTTTGTTATATTTTATATGTAAACTAAGGAAAATATTCAACAGAGATTTAGCTACTTTATGGTGTTAATGAAATATCCTTAGTTTTATACAAAATATTTGTAAAGCATTTATCCCTTAGTTCATTTTATGAATGATAATAAAACCTACTCTAGAATTTTTGTTTGTTTTTAATATAAGACAATTATATAATTATATAATTTAAGTCACACAATATCTGTGAGCTCAAGGTTTGCAGAGCTAGTTCCAGAACAGCCAAAATTACACAGAGAAACCATATGTCAAACAAACAAAAAAACAAACAAAAAATAAAGAAAATGATACAATTTCATTTTGTTTTGTTTTTTCCTGTAATGCTAAATATTTGTAAAATATCAAACTTTACGCTTTCAAAGTCACTTTTTTCATATTGTTTTATTTAAATTTTTACACATGTCATTCACTCTCCATTCCCTTCCCCTTCTGTGATCCCCAACCACCGATCCTCCCAACCCCTCACAACCACTCCATCCCCCCTCGCTTCCCAGGGAAGGCAAGGGCTTCCATGAGAGATTCTCAGATTCTGTTACATTATCCCAGCCAGGGCCTAGGTCCTCCCCCATATGTCCAGTCTGAGAAAGCATTCCTCCAGGTGGTATGGGTTCCCAGATTCCACCTGTATGCCAAGAATACATACTGATTTAATCTCCAAGGTCCCACAGATTGCCAAAACCACCTCTCTGTCACCCAGGTTTGGTGGAGGGATGTCTGGATAAGTCCCATGCTGGTCCATCAGTCATCAGTCTGGGTTCCATGTGTTCCACTTTGATTAGGTCAGCTGCCTCTGTGGGTTTCACCAGCTTGATCTTGATTCCTTAGGTCATCACTCATCTTTGCAACTGGGTTCCAGGAATTCAACTCCATTCCCAGCTGTGGGTGTTTGCCTCTGCTCCCAACAGCCACTGGTTGAGAGTTCTAGGATGGCATATAAGGTAGTCATCATTCTCATTATCAGACTAGGGCATTTAATGTAGGCTTAGTGCCAGTTGGTGTCATTCTTATAGATCTGTGAAGATCTCACTAGTTCGAGATGTCTCCTCCATCTTATAATGGCTCCCTTATTTATGGTATCTCCCATCCTTCTCTCCTCTATTCTTACACTGGCTCAACCTTCCTGCTCTCCCATGTCCTCCTCTCTCTTCCTCTTTTTCCCCTCTCTTTCTCACATCTCCTTCTGCCCTCCCCACCTTCCCCCTATTCAATTAGGAGATCTCATCCCATAACCCTTCTCCAAGTTAATATCCATATGTCTCTTAGGGAGCTCCTTGCACCCCAGACATTCTGGAGGTGGGATTGCAAGCTGGCAATGCCCTGCTCCATGTCTAAAATACATATATGAGTGAGTATATATCATTTTTGTCTTTTTGTGACTGGTTTACCTCACTCGGGATGGTTTCTACTAGTGCCATCCATTTGCCTGCAAATTTCTCAATTCCATTTTTTTCTGCTAAGTAGTATTCCATTGTGTAAATGTAACACATTTTCTCCATCCACTCTTCAGTTGAGAGGTATCTGGTTTGTTTCAGGTTCTGGCTATTACAAATAATGCTGCTATGAACACAGTTGAGCAGATGTCCTTTTTGTATGAGGGTACATATTTTGGGTATATGCCTAAGAGTGGAATTGCTGGATCTTGAGGTAGACTAATTTTGATTTTCCTGAGGAATTTCCATACCAATCTCCAAAGTGGCTGCAGAAATTGGCATTCCCACCAGCATTGGAGAAGTGTTCCCCTTTCTCCACATCCTCTAATCATAAACTGTCACTAGTATTGTTGATTTTAGGCATTATGACAGGACTGAGATGGTAATTCTGAGTTATTTTGACTTGCATTTCCCTGATGGCTAAGAATGTTGAGCACTTTAGTCTAGGTAAGCCACCCAAAGAATTATAACAGGGAACTCCTACAGCTGATAAACACTCAAAAAAATCAGTAGCACTCCTCTATATTGACAATTAAGGGGATGAGGAAGAAATCAAGGAAGCATCATCATTTACAATAACCACAAATGCCATGAAATATCTTGGGGTAACTCTAACCAAACAGGTGTAAGATCTGTATAACAAAAACTTTGACCCTTTAAAGAAAGAAATTAAAGAAGATACCAGAAAATGGAAAGATCTCCCATGATCTTGGATTGGTAGGATCAACATAGTAAAAATGTCAGTCTTAATAAAAGCAATCTACAGATTGAATGCAATCCCTGTCAAAATACCAGTTAAGGACAATCCTTAACTTTATATGGAAAAACAAAGATCCAGAATAGCTAAGGTAACCCTGTACAATAAAGGAACTTCTGGAGGCATCACCATCCCTGACTTTAATCTCTTATTACACAGCTATAATCCTGAAAACAGCTTTGTATTGGGACAAAAACAGACAGGTAGACAAATGGAATCAAATCGAAGAACCTGATATCAACCCACTCACCTTTGAACTCCTTATCTTTGACGAAGAAGCTAATACTATACAAAGGAAAACAGAAAGTATCTTCAACAAATGGTGCTGGAGTAACTGGATGCTGGCATGTAAAAGACAACAGATAGACCTATATCTATCACCATGTACAAAACTTAAGTCCAAATACATCAAAGAACTCAACATCAATCCAGCCACACTGAATCTCTTAGAAGAGAAAGTGGGAAGTACCTTTTAATGAATTGGTACAGAGGAATGCTTCCTGAACATAACACCAGTAGCACAGACACTGAGATTGACAATAAATGGGACCTCTTGAAACTGAGAATATTCTGCAAGTCAAAGAACACAGTCAACAAGACAAAATGACAGCACACAGAGTGGGAAAACATACTCACTAACCCCACATCTGACAGAGGGCTGATCTCTAAAATTTACAAAGAACTCAAGAAGCAAGTCTCCAGAACACAAAAAAAGGATCCAATTAAAAAGTGGGGTACAGAACTAAATAGAGAATTCTCAATAGAGGAGTCAAAGGAACTTCTTAATTGGAAGGTTTTGTCCAAGAGTTTATGAGATTCTGCAAATCATGCAGGAAGCATAGTTTACAGTAATCATTTCCTAATGGAAAAGATTCTTCGAAATGTGTACATTAATAAAAGGATGCAAACTTGGTGAAGCAAATGACTGAGATGACACTCCCCAACTGAATCAGTTTCCCTTACAGGAGATAAAGTTAGATGGACTCTTCAATAAGCAGTGTTTGTCAGAATACCCAGAGAGATATTAATGTCAGACATGCTTACTGCTATGGAGATGAGTAACATATATTTACAAGAAATCATTTTTGTGCAAATCTAGCTGAGCTTTGATGGCTATTATTTTTATTTCACATAATACAAACACAGTGTGATTAATGTTTGTTTAGGGATTGTTTTTTCTTTCTAGTCTATTATTCAACTTCAGATATCTTTGATGTGACAGTTTTATCAAGTATCTCATTACAGTATGAAACACTCACTCATGAGCATATAGCAAATTGTGTCTTAATGTGATTTTTAGAAATGATATTTCAGACTCTCGCAAAAGCTATCTTTTGTGATATTTGATGCTAATCAGAAAAAACTAAAAAACTCAATTGTCTAGAAGAATCTCTCAGTATATTGGCTCACAAAATGTGTGAAAGTTTCACAGGGAATTGATACTTAGGTTAGTGTTTATTTGGATTATATTTTAGGTTAACCCCAATTCTGATGAGATTGCGCATGGTCTATATCCTTTGCCTTCGAATGGGCTGCTGTGCAGAACTTTCATTCCATTTCTTTGTGAGTCATGTCAATGTAAAGGCTGAAGAATACCCCACATCTTTGCCATTCATGCTCATATATTTTCCCACTATTCCTTCTTTCCTTCCTTCCTTCTTTCTTTTCTTCCTTCTGTATTCTTTTTTAACAGAACAATCAAGGTGCCAATGCAATAAAAGCCCTCCTACAAAGTCTGGGCAAGGTACTCTAATAGGAGCAAGTGTAGGTAAACAGATATACCTACTGACATTTTTAAGAATCCTACAAAATCCCTAAGCTACATGACCACAATCTATATTCAGAGAACCTGCAAAGCAAATCAATGTAATTATTCTTAATGATATTCTGCAATACTTGTAGATCAGTGTTCTGTGCAATTGTCATCAGAGAAGTTTTATCCAACGGCAAATGGAAGCACAAACAGAGGCCCACTCTGGGCATTATTTGGAGACAGAGGTTAAATTGGCTGTCTCATGAGTTCCTTCTCTTTGGAGATCTTGGAACACCACAGAAGAGGGGTAAGAAAGATTGTAAGAATCACAGAGGATGTAAAAATCAGAAAAATGTGGTCCACCGAATAACCTAATCAGGGATCACACTGATGGACAGAGTGACCATGGAGACTGCTAGGGCCTATACTATCCATTCCAGCAGTATAAGGTATGGTTTGCCATGCCCTCAAGTTCTGCTGCATTATTGCCTCAGCACAACTTTCAGAAACAACAGATTATAAGTCAAGGGTTTTATTTCTGGGTTGGTGTTTGTGTTTCTCTTTCTATAGCCAGAAGTTTACCTGTTCACATCAAAGAGACAAGATAAATGAGTCCTCCTTATCCTGAAAAGCTTCAGTAAGGCAAAAGACTGAATCAAACTAAGCAGCATCCTCCAAAATGAGACAAATTTTACCAATGCCACATATAATAGAAGTTTGATATATATATATATATATATATATATTTATTTATTTATAAAGAACTTGAGAAACTAGGTATAAAATAGCAAACAATACCAATTAGAAGTGGGGTACTAATATGAATAGAGACTTATACAATTTAATGAATACATGAAAATAATAAAGACTCCTAAAAAAGACATGTCAAAATATGTGTTGGTATCTAGAAATCAAACCTTTTCTGTTACAAACAAAAGAGCCAAAATACATTGCTGTAATTATAACATTTTTCTACATGATAGTAATGTGGAAACTATTATTCAATATTAACAATCACTACTTGATTGAGATATGGACCTTGGTTGCATAGTGAATATTCCAACAAAGTTTTGAAGGATATGAAAACCTGCAGAAAAATCAAAACTTAAATAGCTAAAATAACCCCAAAGAGAAATGAAGTATACCATATAAAAGGATATTCCAGGAGCCAGACAATTGTGGCACAGTACTTTGGAGACAGAGGAAGGCAAATTTCTGAGAATTTGAGGCTACCCTGGTCTACTGAGAGAGTTCCAAGGTAGTCAGTGCTGAAGAGAGAAACGATGTTTTGAGAAACACAAAAATAACCGGGCTATGGTGGCACATGCCTTTAATCCCAGCACTCAGGAGGCAGAGGCAGGCAGATCTCTGTAGGAGTTCAAGGCCAGCCTGGTCTACAGAGTGAGTTTCAGGACAGCCTTCAAAACAATACAGAGAAACCCTGTCTTGAAATAGCAAAAAATAAAAGAAAGAAAAACACAAAAATAAAATAATGAAATGTAAGAAAGAAAGGTTATTAAAGTATTAGTTGAAAGTGGGGGTTGACAAGATAGTTTTCTTAGAAATATTCTTAAAGAATGTGGATATTTGGATATTTATTATGTAATTTAAGTGTTCTCCAACCCTTTTGAGTATACTATTATAGAAAATGTTATATATATATGTATATATATACACATATATATGACTGAATTTGTATTTAAGGAAAATGGAAGGCACTAAGAATAATCACTAACTTCATTAGCTCCCTATGATCATCAACATTATATTTCCATGCTCCAGAGCTTCTCCCTATAGCCTTGCTACATTTCTCCACACCTGGTAAAGTCACGAGGCCTAACTTAATCTGCTGAAACCTACTCAGGTCCAAAGATGAACATAGTGATGATGTACTTGCTGCTTTCTTGAGTCAAATTGGTCCTAGGATGGTACTGTAGGTCTGACTGTAGCCATTGCCTCCTCATCCAAATAACTGGGATGTTGGTGAAGTTCCTGGCTTGGCAAAATTATTTACCCTAACATAATATTTGGTGCTGGGAAATGTACCCTCCTTCATCTGCAGGTATAATTGCTGTAAGTTTTACAGCTCTGAAGGGAAAAGCTTCCATTATATAAACACAGCATCTCTGGAGGGAAAGGTTTCCCCAAACGAGGTACTGAAGCTCTGAAGGGAAATTGTCTGGTTGCAAGTGTTAAAGTTCTGATGGGACAGGTTTTCTTTATGCAACTGTTACATCTCTAGCAGTACAGAAACAGGTAATAGCACAAAGTGAACCCTCACAACAAAGCACATGAGAAATTTATTGGGAGAGACGCAAGGGGGTGGCTGCCTCTGCTTGGGTGAGAAGCATCAGGGAATTGGACAGAAGATGGGTGGGCTCATATAGGATTTTTTAATTTATGGATATTTGTTTCTCTGTCATGCTAAATTGCTAGTAAACTGAACCTTTAGGAGGATGGAGTCCACACTCATCTGACCAGTATAAATCATAATGTTTTGTGGAAACAGATGGTTATAATGGGTCACAGCGGGGAAGGAGGATGGGGTTAGGAGTTTCTCGGGCTTTTTGGATCTTAGAAAAGTAGACAGGAGAGTCATCTAGGCTTCTTCATTACTTTTTGGGTCTATCAGGTTCATGCCTTACTTTCTAAACCTGAGTTTTGTTAATAATAGAAAAATTTAGATAATCATTATTTGTGATACCCGATGTGGAGTATTGTTAAATCATGCCAAAGGGAGAACACATCACTTCATCACTGCGACTATGGCCCTGTGCATATGTTTTTGTAGTGCAGGGTTTTTCAATTGCAGTCTTTCTACTGCAGCCTCTACCTGTTGTCTCCTTCATCTGGCCCAAACACTGCTTTGATTAGACACACCACTTCCAGCAGGTGTCCTCACACCCTGTCATATGAGCCTCCGTTGGACACCCTGTTTGGCCATCAACCCAAGCCAGATGAGCTGCCTTGAGACCCAACTGGGGCTCCGGCTTTGACTACTGCTGCCTCTTCTACAAGCTACCCAGAGAACCATCCATGCAGTGTCCATGTCCTCTGTTCAGCCACGTTAACCAGCAACATCTAGCATTTTACTCCAGCACAATGACCATCAATGACACATCTAGTTACCCTGGCAAACAGCTCCACCTTTGCTGCCATTGTCAGCAGATATGGGTCTGCCAGTAAATACTGATTTTGCAGGTCAGAGCGAATTTGGGTCACAATAGATTCAGGCTTCTCATGAAAATAGAGGCAACCAGTTATAAACAGACAATTCATCATCAGCTATGTTTTAGACATATGTACAAGGTAAGTAAGGATATTATAATACAATCAGCCCTACCTCATAGTATGTATTAATGCATGTAAAGTTCATTTATGCACCTTGAGAAATAGCATATGTTCATATGTGTATTATTGCTATAATGATAATTTTCACCATGATACTGATACTAATAACTAACTATGTATAATTCCACTTTAGGTTTGAAGAAAACATTTAAAGCCTAAGAACAACTGTTAAGAATTTACAATTGGGAACTTTCTCAGTATTTAAATTTTGTAAAGAAGTTGGACCAGTTTAACCAGTGACTCATAGTTATGCTAAGCAATAATTTGAGGCAGAGAAAGTAGCTGGTGCTTAAAACATTTACTGAGAATTGGATAAAATCAGGAATACCAATGTAGTCCATACCTGACATGTGGGTGGTCCTTGGTTTGAAATTCATTGCAGAATGAGCTTGCAATGTATATCTGAACAAATAAATGGTTTATATCTAGTGCTGAATAGCTTTAAAAAAGAGATACTGTGTATGATCTTCTATTATTATTTCCTTTGACTGTGTTTTGACTTTGAAAATATATGCTTCGAAAATAACTGGAGAGAAATCAAAACAGGGGTTTATGAGTTTTTAACCTAATTCAACTTGAAAATTATTGAGTGAGATTAATATGTTTAATTTCTATTCATCTGCTTGGATAAATGAAGCTTGTCTTTGGGGAGGGGTTGAAATTTTTAATACTGGCTCGAGGAAATTACAGAAAGTTTTCTCTCTCATATTTTATTGTCAAACTTACATGAACTTGCAATGTTAGGTGGCTCACAGGATATGTGTTGATCAGATTGTTTCTACTAATGTCTGAAATGAAAGAATTTTTGGGAAATTTAAAGATATGGTTTTCTTAATACAGTCAGACATGAATAGATGCAGAATAATATAATAGTCATTAGTATCTCAATCATGGCTTGGGAAAACTTACTAATTATATTTGTTTATTGGTAACAAAAATATGTCACCAAAAATAAAGTGTATCCATTATCCACTATGGATTTATTAGATTTATCTAGCAATATATTTCTTCACATTTGTATTTCCTGTCATACATAATTGAGTCAGGATAGATTATATTTGACATTTAAGAACTGCTTGCCATGTTTTTCTCCTTTGGCTTTAGAATGAAAAGTAACCACTGGTCTTTTGTTACATAAAACTCTCTAAAACACAAGTCTACTGACAAGCTCATTATTCACTGTGGAAGAAAAAGCTGTATTTCCATACTTGACATCTAAAAGTAAATCAACACTTTACTAAAATCCATCTTTGCTTTAATTATAAAGAATAAGATACTGAAATTCACACTACAGACATTAGAAAATGAATAGATTGATACATAAACAGACATGTTATATACAGGTTCACTAAGATTATGTTAGAATACACTTACATTAACTTCATAAGTAACTACCATTTACTTGAGGCATTAGAACATCTTTAAAATATTTTTACTACTTATGTCTATTAAATTCTAGAATTCTATCAATATCTTGTGACAATTTTCTTTTTTGTTTTTTGTTTGTTTGTTTGTTTTTTCGAGACAGGGTTTCTCAGTATTGTTTTGGAGCCTGTCCTGGAACTTGCTCAGTAGACCAGGCTGGATCTCAAACTCACAGAGATCCACCTGCCTCTGCCTCCCGAGTCCTGGGATTAAAGGCATGTGCCTCCACCACCCGGGGAGAAATTTCTTGAATTAAGTAATTGATAAAACATCAAAAATAGCTATTGGAATGACAAAAAACAGAAAACCTAAACTGGTTTCTTTTTATCATATGTATGTATATATATATATATATATATATATTATTTGCAGACATTAATTGGTAAAGTTAAGGAAAGATGGTGTTTATGTTTTAAAACTTTTCTTTGAAAACTGTGTTAGGAGCATTAGGTTCTGGTATGGGAACTAAGTGAAGACAGAAGACTGAAGAAGCAAATTTTTTTCCATAGCTGAGTCAATCCATGGAATTAATTTGCATATTTGGTCTATTTCTGGAATTTCATTTAGAGATCTGCCTCGTGGAGTAAGACATCTTTTTTCCCAAGTCAAGGAACTGTCTAAACAAAACAAAACTATTTAAGGCTAAGGATTCAATAGGCTTGGAAACATGTAGGTTCCAGAATAAATGCTTCATTTTCGTGCCACACTGCCTTGAGGAGGAGCCACCACTAAGAAGATGACCCTCGTGCAAGTAAAGACAATGTGATGTTTCTTTCTATGTTGGATATTTTGAAGGAAGGGAAAGGTAGTTTTTCTATAGTGATATGTATGAAAAATAACTATATATATATAATGTTTAGGATATAGATGTCTGCCAAATTATGTATGTGATATATATATGTATATATATCAAGATTTTCAAAATGTATTGTTTTATTTTTAAAAAGTTTCATCCACATGATAGATATGAGTTATATATATTAGATAAGTAATTGACTCTTAAAGTTAGGTAAGAGTTTTGCTGGGGGTTAATTGTACTGTATTACACATAAAAAGCAATGAAGCAGCAGAAGCAGGTTTCTTAATCAAGATGTCTTTAAAACTATGCATTATTTTTCACATATTGAGAAGTAATTTGGAATATTTACAATTGTAATAACATTGAAAATTGGAAAGTGAAAAAAATCAAGTTCTTATGATTGAGTCCAGGAAGGACAAGACTCAAGGGTTTTTCCTTTTCTTCTGAGGAATTAACATGATTTTAAAAAAGATTTGGCATTTCTTCCATCTTTCCCCCAAGTAAGCAATATAAACACAATATCCACTTTGAAGAAACCTAAATTAGCAGAAGTTTTCAAAACCACCAATCTGTAAGTTAGTCGTGATTTCTGAATGGCATGGATAGAACATACTATGTGATCTGCCTTTTACAGGTGAGAAACTACAGATTAGGGACAGAGAGTTTTGTCACCATTACAAACAAGCGTGCATGATTTTCTTAATTCTAAGTGTTTTTAAATTGTATTACTTGAGTATAAACAGCCTGTTCTTCTGTCAATTTCAGAGTCTGGTCTGCTTAACTCCTTCCTATTACTGCACGCTTAAAATCTTCTCACAGAGTTAATAAAGTGAATGCATAGAATAGAATTGGGAGAAATTTCTGTGAGAAACTGCATCTCATGTTCCCTAAATTTAGATCTGTTCTTGCTGTATTGCTCATCCACCAGCATTCCCTCCATTGTCTAACAAGAGAAATTTGTGGTCATTGAAGGTTCCTGAGATGTAAAACAGGAGATACTGCAGTGAGGAACATTGGAAAGTATTTAGAAATGTCTGACAGACTGCTATCATTCTACAAATTACACCCTCTGGGTTTTGCAGTAGCATTGAAGACTTCACAATTGAATGGTACTGATAGGATATATTAGATGTGGGCAGACATTTGCAACTCTGAAATTTCATTAGTTATGCTCTTCTGTACTTTTCTCTGTCAGTTGCTAAGAGAAGTTTCTGTGAAGAAGTAATGACTACACCTTTGGGGAAGATGGTATGAGGATTATGTGTATAAATTTTTCTTAGAGATTATACTGATTTAGCAAATTAGTATCAGACATTTTTAACCTCAATAGTTGTTCCTTAGGGTGAGACAACTAGGAAGATCATTTTAAGTTTGCCATGTGCAGAAGATGTAGAAATTGGCAAGAGAGTCACTGGTATATGGATGACTTTAAAACATTATAGAAACTCTTTATGTCATAACTCAGTACGATATTTTTTAATCTTAAGCAGTTTTTAAACCTTGATTTGAACAACAACGTTTAATATTCCTATTCCTTTGATAGTTCTTTCTAAGAACACATAAAAATATCCTAATAAACTTCAAATTTTAGGGCTAGTTAATCTTTGTATACCCAGTTCTTCACATTCAACTGCAATAACCAAATTTCTGTCATTTCCAGAATATATGGAAACATAATATTTATTTTATGTGCATATTTTGGCGGCTTTGTATTGTGTGTATGTTGATTTCTGTGACAGAGAAGAAGAAAACCATTATCTTTCAAACTCGTGTGAAACTACTTATCCCTGAGCAAATCCCCAACATGTGAGTAGGAATTATATACAGAGAGTCACATGGATATCTGTAGTGAGGACTTTAGTCACTCGGTTCACCTAATTTGAGTCCTAAAAATCTGTACTATCTTGCCATTTTCCCTTATATAATATAGTATACCAATTATTTAAGTAGCATTTAATTATACTTAAGTATATAAATATATTATCTGTAACATATATGTGTAAATATTTTGTTATATACATTATATATTATGAACATATGGCTATGCATGCTTTCTATATTAATACATCTAATAAACACACATACACAGAAACACAAATATATAGGATAAACCCATAGGTTTATATTCTAATTAATATAAATCAAATATACAACCTGGCCAATCATGCAAACACATAGTATTTCTGTATATATTTTATGGTAATTACTTATTTTACTCTAAGATTATATATAATATATAATTGACTTTACAAAACATTCACTTAATGTCTTCAGGAATAGATTAATGTGACAATAGTGTCAATGATTTATTAAATAGTTTAATAAATGCTCTCAAGCAAATGGATGAATTCTGAAGTTCTCTGAAACAGGAAAATGATAATGATTTATTTTTACCTTGGTTATCAAATAAAATCAGCAAAGCAAAATTGACTCTCTGCTTATTTCTTTCCCAGTATCTGTGATTTTTATCCTTTATGATGTTTTCTCTAAGGACTAGAAAGAATTAAGCAGGATATAGCTAATCAATCTAATTTCCTTTCTGGGCCTAGCATGTGGATTATGAAAGTATGAAAGTCAGGCTGTATTTTAAATTAATTCAAGTTTAAATTTATTAGAATTCAGTATTTCCTGGTCTGTGTTGTTTTATTTATAGTCATTCTTGTTATTTAAAAATATTCATTTAATAAAAATGCATATCTTATAATGTTATTAATTATTCTTACATCTAGAAAATGTGTTTGAAATGAAGGGTTTTTAGCCATGTCATGCATGTATACTCCTAAGGAAACATGTCAACAGAATTCCTCTGTCTGGCACACTCCTTTCCTGTACAAAAGGGAGCACTGTGTTATGAATGGATGCTTTTGGATTAAGTTGAGGATTGAGCTGTTTTCAGAAAATTATCTCTATTTTGGCCGGCATCCCAGGGGTATTGGCATAGTCTAATGGCATTCTTGTACAGGAGCTCCCCATATTTATTTGTGATCACCAATTCAGGAATGTCTTTAAATATCTTCAACAACACTCTGTTAGCTTCCAAACCCTCAGCACCCAAGGAAAAGACGAAAGTCCTTTAATTTTGTTTCTTTTTTACAGAGCGATGAATATGAGGTAGGAATCTCTTCAGAAACAAATGTAGTTTGTATCCTAAAAAAGACTAGAAGATAAATTACCACATTTTCTAGGATTTCCATTTTGGGGATACACACACAGTATATTTAATACTTATTTGGGTAAGAACTGAGATGTTGTTGGTTGTTCTTTCTCTTTTGTGTTTGATGTTCTTATCACCCATTTCACAAATAAATCAAACATGGAGGCTTAGACTTAACCATGAATACCTGGACTTAGCTTGGGTTCTTTTTGGCCCTCACATCTTTTCCCTGTTGGTTTTTGTTTTCTTTACTTCTGTACATTCTACTTTTCTTTTTACTCCATGGCTGTCTGGGTGTCTGGGTGTCTGAGTGTCTGGTTGTTTGATTGTCAGGGTGTCTGGTTGTCTGTGTGTCTGGGTGTCTGAATGTTTGGGTGTTTGAGTGTCTGGGTGTCTGAGTGTCTGGGTGTCTGGGTATTTGAGTGTCTGACTCCTGATATCCTCCTCCCTTTGATCCTTCATTGCTCCTCCATCATTTCTCCTTCTATTTAATCTCTCTGCCTACCATCCCTGCCTATCCTTGCTTCTTTCTCACTATTCGCTCTTCTGCTCTTTATTAGATCATCAGGTGTTTTAGATAGGCAATGTAACACAGATTCACAGAGTTAAACAAATGCAACATAAGCAAAAGTCACACACCTTAAAATAATATTCTATTACACTGGGAGGAGCTCAGAAAAAGAAAATCAATATCAGAATACAGTACATGAAAAAATATATAATTTTAATAACAAAAATATGGCCCAGGCCAAAGAAGTCCAAGAAACAGAACTTTCTTGTCCAAAAGTGCTGTCAAAGTTTATTGTTAAGGGTGAATTTTATGCTTGGTAAAGGTAGTTAACAATAAGTTTCAGATTGTGTATGGCTGCTACCTGGCTGCTCCTAAAAGATTCTGCAGACCTACAAGAAAATGGGCACACCTGCTTCCAGAAGTTCTTCAAAACTGGGCTGAAACTGTGTAGAAAATTGCCCAAACCTCATCACTCCCTCAGCTCTTAAATTTTAAGTTGTCAAACAGTGGTTACAACACATACAGACACACACACACATGCACACACAGAGAAAGAGAGAGAGACCAAAATAACAAATAAATATTTAAAACAATATTCTTCTATTCTTAGTTCATAGTCTGTATTTTTGTCTGGCTCTTGCCAAAGTATACAATGACTAAAGACCGTTCTGTCCATGATTGTAGGCATACAAACCAACTGTGCCAATACAAAACCTTACCTGCCCTCCCCATTTCATTTCCAATTCTAAATTTTATCAGAGATATTCATTGTCACTAGCTGTTGACTTCTTAGAAATGAGAATTCTAATAAAAACTTTCTTCTATGGAAAAAATATGAGTAGGCAAAGATGACACAGTGACAGAGTATGTGAAAGTGCTCGTCTCCAAAAGTGACAAGCTAAGTTTAATCCCTAATACCCATATGATAAAAGGAGAAAATCAACTTATACAAGTTTTCTTCTGACCTCTACTAGATCAAAGCAGAAAGTGGGTATATATACACAAAATAATTTAAAAAATAACAATTTTTAAAAAGTTATCATCACTCCCATTCTCACTTCATTAATATTCATATTAACCATCAATTGGAACCAACCCAAATATCCTGTGATAGGTAAAAAACATCAATTAGGAAAGTCACACACATACAC
Organism: Mesocricetus auratus; assembly: GCF_017639785.1. Taxonomy (NCBI): domain Eukaryota; kingdom Metazoa; phylum Chordata; class Mammalia; order Rodentia; family Cricetidae; genus Mesocricetus; species Mesocricetus auratus. The sequence continues at coordinate 3,099,841 of NW_024429207.1, read as the reverse complement.
ACACAATTACACACACACACAAATATTAAATCAGAAATATTGTACAATATGCCCCAATATAGACAAATCCTCTAGATTATGTGTTAAGTAAAATTAGCCCATGATAGAGTTACTAATAATGAACAAATCATTGTACTAATGGGAGAAAGGAAAAATCATGAAATCAATTTATGTAAAGCATTAAGTTTTGTTTGTTGAAAATTGAGAAAGAAAACTGAAGGACTGTTAAAACTGTGCATAAATTTTCATTTATGTGTATGAGTTTTATTGCATAACCTGTGCACATAGGTAAATACAGCTCTTTTCATTGAAACTTTTCCAAATTGCATCCTTTGTAAGTTATCTCAAACTTTTTAAGTGAAAAAAGTTGATCAAAATAAAGAAGACAATGACTTACTAATGCTTATAGAAAAATCAATAAATATAATTTCACTTACATTAATAAAAACTTGGCTTTTCAAATTAACAAACATAATGAAATACTTCTAATTGAAGATGAGCTAGCACTTTAGTGAATAAACTGGCATGGTTTAAAAGAAGTCAGCTCGCCCTATAATAATCAAAACATCAAACCTACAGAGTAAAGAGAAAATATTAAGAGCAGTTAAAGAAAAAGTCCAAGTAACATACAAAGGCAGACCTATCCGAATTACACCTGACTTCTCAATGGAAACGATGAAAGCCAGAAGATCCTGGACAGATGTCCTACAAACGCTAAGGGAACAAGGATGCCAGCCCAGACTACTATACCCAGCAAAGCTCTCAATTAACATAGATGGAGAAAACAAAATATTCCATGACAAAGCCAGATTTAAACAATACATATCCATGAATCCAGCTCTACATAAAATGCTAGAAGGAAAACCTAGAGCCAAGGAAGAAAACTACATTCACGAAGACACAGTCAATATATAATCACACTTTACAAAACACCAAAAGAAAAAGGGAGGAGAAACTACACAAAATAACTTCACTAACAATAAATCAAGCACAAACAAGGATCACCAATCAATGGTCATTAATATCCCTCAATGTCAATGGCCTCAACTTGCCTATAAAAAGACACAGACTAGCAGAATGGATACGAAGACAGAACCCTTCCTTCTGCTGCATACAAGAAACACATCTCAACATCAAAGACAGACGTTATCTCAGAGTAAAGGGTTGGGAAAAGATCTTCCAATCAAACGGTCCCAAGAAACAAGCAGGTGTAGCAATCCTAATATATAACAAATTAGACTTCAAATTAAAATCAATCAAAAGAGATGAAGAAGGACACTTCATATTCATCAAAGGAAAAATACATCAAGACGAGTCTCAATTTTAAACATCTACGCCCCAAATACAAAGGCACCTACATTCGTGAAAGAAACATTACTAAAGCTCAAAATGCACATAAAATCTCACACACTAATAGTAGGAGACTTCAACGTTCCGCTCTCACCGCTAGACAGGACCTCCAGACAGAATCTTAACAAAGAAACAAAAGAACTAATAGAAGTTATGACCCAACTGGGTTTAACAGACATCTATAGAACATTCCACCCAAATACAAAGGGATATACCTTCTTCTCAGCACCACATGGAACATTCTCTAAAATTGACCACATAATAGGAAACATAGCAAATCTCCACAAATACAAAAAACTTGGAATAACCCCCTGCATCTTATCAGACCACCATGCATTAACATTAGAATTCAACAATAACACAAATCGCAGAAACCCTACAAACTCATGGAGATTGAGCAATGCACAATTGCACCATCCCTGGGTAAAGGAACAAATAAAAAAAGAAATTAAAGACTTCCTCGATTTCAATGAGAATGAAGACACAACATACACAAACTTATGGGACACTCTGAAAGCAGTGCTACGGGGGAAGTTCATAGCACTAAGTGCTCACATGAAGAAACAGGAAAACAGTTATACCAGAGAATTAACATCACAGCTAAAAGCTCTAGAACACAAAGAAGCAAACTCCCCCAGGAGGAGTAGACGCCAGGAAATAATCAAATTGAGGGCTGAAATCAATAAAGTAGAAACCAGGAAAACAATACAAAGAATCAATGCAACGAAGAGTTGGTTCTTTGAGAAAATCAACAAGATAGACAAACCTTTGTCCAAACTTACCAAAAGACAGAGGGAGAGCATGCTAATTAACAAAATCAGGGATGAAAAAGTGAACATAACAACAGACTCTGAGGAAATCCAGAGAATCATCAGGTCATACTTTGAAAATCTGTACTCCACAAAATTTGAAAATTTAAAGGAAATGGACAATTTCCTGGATAGATATCACTTGCCAAAACTAAATCAAGAACAGATAAACAATCTAAACCGACCTATAACCCCTAATGAAATAGAAGCAGTCATCAAAAGTCTCCCAAACAAAAAAAGCCCAGGCCCAGATGGCTTTTAGTGCAGAATTCTACCAGAAATTCAAAGAAGAGCTAATTCCAATACTCCTCAAAGTATTCCACACAATAGAAGCAGGAGGCTCACTGCCAAACTCTTTCTACGAGGCTACAATTACCTTGATACCCAAGCCACACAAAGACACAACTAAGAAAGAGAACTATAGACCAATTTCCCTCATGAACATTGATGCAAAATTAGTTAATAAAATACTCGCAAACCGGATTCAAGAACACATCAGAAATATCATCCACCATGATCAAGTAGGCTTCATCCCAGGAATGCAGGGATGGTTCAACATTAGAAAATCTATCAATGTAATCCACCATATTAACAATCTGCAAAAGAAAAACTACATGATCATCTCATTAGATGCTGAAAAAGCCTTTGACAAAATCCTGCACCCCTTTGTGATAAAGGTCCTAGAGAGATCAGGGATAACAGGAATGTATCTGAATATAATAAAAGCAATATACAGTAAACCAACAGTTAACATCAAACTCCTCCATTGCTGGTGGGAGTGCCAACTCACACAGCCTCTTTGGAAATCAGTATTTAGATTCCTCAGGAAAATGGGAATTAATCTACCACTAGACCCAGCAATTCCACTCTTAGGCATATATCCAAATGAGGCAAGTTCATATAACAAGGGCATCTGCTCCACTATGTTCAAAGCAGCATTATTTGTAATAGCCAGAACCTGGAAGCAACCTAGATGCCCCTCAACTGAAGAGTGGATAGAGAAAATGTGGTACATTTACACAATGGTGTATTACTCAGCAGAAAAAAACAATGGAATCTTGAAATTTGCAGGGAAATGGATATCACTGGAAGAAACCTTCCTGAGTGAGGTAACCCAGTCGCATAAAGACAAACATGGTATGTACTCACTCATTTAGACATGGATCAGGATAGTGCCAGTCTGCACTTCCACTGATAGAGAGTCTGGGAAACAGGAAAGAACCTAAAAGATATGCATATATGCATAGTACCCAAGAGAAGAGGATTGAGACAAGATCCTCTGAATGGATGAGAAACACGGCGAGGGGTGGGGGGAGTGGGACCTGGGAAGAAGAGAGGGGGTGAAGAGGAAGAGAGTTGGTCATGGGGGAACAGGAAGTTGAGGGGGTGGGGGTAGAATAGGGGGAAGAGGGAATCATAGGTTCGAATACCGATCAGGCACCAGAGTGACCTCGAGTGATCTAAAGGGATAATACCAATTGGCAAGCTAAGCAATAGTGGAGAGACCACCTCGAATGTCCATTCCTGATAATGAACTTGATGTCTATATCCATCCGGGAGCCTTCATCCTGTGACTGATGGAAGCAGAGGCAAACACACAATCACTGAACTGAACCCAAGGAACCCAGTGACAGAGAGAGAGGAGTAATGAGCAAATTGGCAAAGAATGGGCTGGAAAAACCAGCAGAGACAGCTGATCTGAACAGGGGAGAGCTCTTGGACCCCAGACCGACAGTCGGGAGGCCAGCATGGGACTGATCTGGACCCCCCAAATGTGAGTGTCAGCGAGAAGGCCTGGGCAACCTATGGGGCCCTGAGCTGTGGATCAGTGTCTATCCCTGGTATACAAACAGTCTTCGTGTGCCTATAGCACAAAGAGGGATGCTCTCTCAGCCTGGACTCTTAGGGGAGTGCCTGGACCCTACCCAGAGGAAAATGACAGACTCTAGATATCCCCTATGTGGAAGGATTTGGCAATAGGGTGGGAGGGTGGGGGGGAAGGGGAGTGAGGGAGGAGGGGAAGGAGAGGGAACTGGGATTGACATGTAAAACAAGCTATTTAAAATTAAAATAAAAAAGATAGAGACATCAAAATAAAAGTGGCAAATACAGTTATAAGCTATAAAAATTATCTTGCTGCAGTTCCTAATGCAAAATGAAGATCCTAACATTAAAGGATGAAAAGTAAGGGCGAGGTCAGGATTGTTACAAATTGGTATTATTCAGAGACATTTGTTTTGCAAGTCTTGCCTTAAAATGAAACAATGTGTTTTGACTTGAAACCAGAATAAACTAATATTCCTTTCTGCTATCCTCTCTGGCTCCTTCTCTCTGTCTCTCTGTCTTTCTCTTTTTCTCCCCCTCATATATCTTTATCTCTGCTCTTGATCTTCATTTTCTCCTTCTCTGTCTCCCTCTTTTTCATCTTCTTTTTTTTCTCCTGTCCCTGTACACATGTGCACCAAAACCATATCAACATTAGTAAAAGAATTTGGATCAAATCATCAAAACCTAAAATTAATCATATTTATATTACTTCCTAGCAGCCTGAAAATGTTTGGTATCATTCTGTAGTATCAGAGATTAAATTATCTTTCTGCTTATTAATTTCATTCTACTAAATCCCTTTGAAAATTCACCAGAGTCTTTGTATTCATTAGAAATGCAGAGATTGCCTGTGAAATGCCCATAAAAAATCTCATTCACCAGAGAACAACCTCTCAAAAAATGTTAGGTAATGTTATCTGAGAGCAGGTTATCTTTTAACTGAAATTAACAGAATATCAAGCAAGATACAAATATTCTTTTATAACTTTGAAAGTTTAAGTAAGTAAGAATATTGTGTAGTAGAATAAAATGAAGTGGGTCACAAGTATGGAGACACCACAAATAATACCATATTTGTTAAATGGTTTTCAATGAACAGTTACTCATCAAAAGAGAGATTATACACATAAGCAGATGATAAAATGTTATTCTTAAATTTCTATGCCAGCTAATTCTTTAAATGAATTAGTATAATATGTCCTCATACACTCAGCATTTTTTTTATTAATTTTTTTTATTTTCCATTTTAAATTTAGATAAGAAACAAGGTTGCTTCACAAGTCAGTACGAGGTCCCTCTCCCTTTCCCTCCCCTCCTCCCGTGCCCTCCCTCCCATCCCCCCCCCCGTTATCCCCTCATTCCCCCAGGGAGGGTGAGGCCCTCCATGGGGGTGTCCATAGTCTGTCATTTCATATAGGGCAGGGCCTAGACCCTTCCCCAAGTGTTCAGGGTGAGAGAGCACCTCACATTGTTCTATGGGAGTCCAGAGACCGTGTGTATACTTGGGATGGGTACTGATCTGCTGTCCAAGGCTCAATAGATTACCTAGGCCTCCTCACTGACACCCGGATTCAGGGGGTCTTGATCAGTCCCATGCTGGATTCCCAGGCTGATGCCTGGGATTCAAGAGTTAACCTTTGTCTGGTCAGCTGTTTCTGGGGGTTCAACCAGCCCAGTCTTAATCCCTTTGATCATTAGTCCTCCCTCTCTGATACTGGCTTTCTTGAGTTCAGCTCAGTACTTAACCAGCCAGTAAATGAAGTTTCTGTTTCCCAGACTCTCTGGCAATAGGATTGTAGGCTGGCACTCCCCAGATCTATGTCTAAAATCCATATATGAGAGAGTACATGCCATATTTCTCTTTTTGTGACTGGGTTACCTCACTCAGGATGGTTTCTTCTAGTGTCATCCATTTGCCTGCGAATCTCATGATTCCATTATTTTTTCTGCTGAATAGTACTCCATTGTGTAGATGTACCACATTTTCTCTATCCATTCTTCGGGTGAGGGACATCTAGGTTGCTTCCAAGTTCTGGCTATTACAAATAAAGCTGCTATGAACATAGTGGAACAGACATCTTTGTTATATGAATGGGCATCTTTTGGATATATGCCTAAGAGTGCAGTTGCTGGGTCTTGTGGTAGGTTTATTCCCATTTTTCTGAGGAATCTCCATACTGATTTCCAAAGTGGCTGAACCAGTTGGCACTCCCACCAGCAATGGAGGAGTGTCCCCCTTTCACCACATCCTCTCCAGCATAAATTGTCATTGGTGTTTTTGATTTTAGCCATTCTGACAGGAGTGAGATGGTATCTCAGAGTTGCTTTGATTTGCATTTCCCTGATGCCTAAGGATGTTGAGCACTTTCTCAAGTGCCTCTCAGCCATTTTAGACTCCTCTATTGAAAACTCTCTATTTAGTTCTGCAGCCCACTTCTTAATTGGGTCCTTTGCTGTTTTGGAGACTTGCTTCTTGAGTTCTTTGTAAATTTTGGAGATCAACCCTCTGTCAGATGTGGGATTAGTGAATATTTTTTCCCATTCTGTGAGCTGCCTTTTTGTCTTGCTGACTGTGTCCTTTGCCTTACAGAAGCTTCTCAGTTTCAGTAGGTCCCATTTATTAATTGTTGATCTCACTGTCTGTGCTACTGGTGTTATGTTCAGGAAGCTGTCTCCTGTACCAATTCGTTCAAGGGTACCACCCAATTTCTCTTCTAAGAGGTTCAGTGTGGCTGGATTTATGTTGAGGTCTTTGATCCATTTGGACTTAAGTTTTGTGCATGGCGATAAACATGGATCAATCCGCATTTTTCTACATGCCAGTCTCCAATTATGCCAGCACCATTTGTTGAAGATGCTTTCTTTATTCCATTGTATATTTTTAGCTTCTTTGTCAAAGATCAGATGTTCGTACGTGTGTGGGTTAATACCCGGATTTTCAATTCGATTCCATTGGTCTGCCTGTCTATTTTTGTGCCAATACCAAGCTGTTTTCAGGACTATAGCTCTATAATAGAGCTTGAGGTCAGGGATAGTGATGCCTCCGGATGTTGCCTTGTTGAACAGGGTTGTTTTGGCTATCCTGGGTCTTTTGTTTTTCCATACAAAATTGATTATTGTTCTTTCAAGGTCTGTGAAGAATTGTGCTGGGATTTTAATGGGGATAGCATTGAATCTGTAGATTGCTTTTGGCAGGATTGCCATTTTTACTACATTGATCCTACCTATCCAAGAGCATGGGAGATCTTTCCATTTTCTGAGGGCTTCTTTAATTTCTTTCTTTAAAGATTCAAAGTTCTTACGATACAGGTCTTTCACTTGTTTGGTTAGCGTTACCCCAAGGTATTTTATGTTGTTTGTGGCAATTGTAAAGGGTGATGTTTCTCTGATTTCTCTTTCAGCCCTTTTATCATCTGTATATAGTAGGGCTACTGACTTTCTTGAGTTGATCTTGTAACCTGCCACTTTGCTGAAGGTGTTAATCAGCTGTAAGAGTTCCCTGGTAGAGTTCTTTGGGTCATTGATGTAAACTATCATATCGTCTGCAAACAGTGAAAGTTTGACTTCTTCCTTCCCAATTTGTATCCCCTTGATCCCCCTTTGTTGTCGTATGGCTATAGCTAGAACTTCAAGTACCATGTTGAAAAGGTATGGAGAGAGTGGACAGCCTTGTTTTGTTCCTGATTTTAGAGGAATTGCGTTGAGTTTCTGTCCATTTAGTTTGATGTTGGCTGTTGGTTTACTGTATATGGCTTTTATTATGTTTAAATATGTCCCTGTTATCCCAGATCTCTCCAAGACCTTTATCATGAAGGGGTGTTGGATTTTGTCAAAGGCTTTTTCAGCATCTAGTGAGATGATCATGTGATTTTTGTTTTTCAGCTTGTTTATATGGTGGATTACGTTGATGGATTTTCGTATGTTGAACCATCCCTGCATCCCTGGGATGAAACCTACTTGATCGTGGTGAATGATTGTTTTGATGTGTTCTTGGATCCGATTTGCCAGTATTTTATTGAGTATTTTTGCATCAATGTTCATGAGGGATATTGGTCTGAAGTTCTCTTTCTTGGTTGTATCTTTGTGTGGCTTGGGGATCAAGGTTATTGAAGCCTCATAGAAAGAGTTTGGCAAAGACCCTTCTGCTTCTATTGTGTGGAACACTTTGAGAAGAATTGGCATAAGCTGTTCTTTGAATTTGTGGTAGAATTCTGCACTGAGGCCATCTGGACCTGGACTCTTTTTGGTTGGGAGACTTTTGATGACAGCTTCTATTTCCATAGGGGTTATAGGTCTATTTAAATTGCTTATCTGTTCTTGATTGAGTTTTGGCAAATGATAGCTGTCCAGGAAGTCATCCATTTCCTTTAAATTTTCGAATTTTGTGGAGTACAGGTTTTCAAAGTATGGCCTAATTATTCTCTGGATTTCCTCAGAGTCTGTTGTTATGTCCCCCTTTTCATTTCTGATTTTGTTAATTTGCGTGTTCACTCTCTGCTGTTTGGTAAGTTTGGACAAAGGTTTGTCTATCTTGTTGATTTTCTCAAAGAACCAACTCTTCGTTGCATTGATTCTTTGTATTGTTTTCCTGGTTTCTACTTTGTTGATTTCAGCCCTCAATTTGATTATTTCCTGGCGTCTACTCCTCCTGGGGGAGTTTGCTTCTTTGTGTTCTAGAGCTTTTAGCTGTGATGTTAATTCTCTGGTATAACTGTTTTCCTGTTTCTTCATGTGAGCACTTAGTGCTATGAACTTCCCCCGTAGCACTGCTTTCAAAGTGTCCCATAGGTTTGGGTATGTTGTGTCTTCATTCTCATTGAATTTGAGGAAGTCTTTAATTTCTTTTTTTATTTCCTCTTTGACCCAGGGATGGTGCAGTTGAGCATTATTCAATTTCCATGAGTTTGTAGGTTTTCTGCAATTTGTGTTGTTGTTGAATTCTAATTTTAAGGCATCGTGGTCTGATAAGATGCATGGAGTTATTCCAATTTTTTGTAGCTGCTGAGGTTTCATATGTTGCCAAGTATGTGGTCGATTTTTGAGAAGGTTCCATGTGGTGGTGAGAAGAAGGTACATTCTTTTTTATGTGGATGAAATGTTCTATAGATATCTGTTAATCCCAGTTGGGTCATTACTTCTATTAGACCCTTTGCTTCTTTGTTGAGTTTCTGTCTGGTATTCTTGTCTAGTGGTGAGAGTGGTGTGTTGAAATCTCCCACTATAACTGTGTGGGGCTTTAGATGAGATTTAAGTTCTAATAATGTTTCTTTAACGAATGTGGATGCCTTTGTATTGGGGGCATAGATGTTCAGGATAGACACTTCATCTTGGTGGGTTTCACCTGTGATGAGTATGTAATGACCTCCTTCATCTCTTTTGATTGATTTTATTTTAAAGTCTAGTTTGTTAGATATTAGGATTGCTACCCCTGCTTGTTTCTTGGGTCCATTTGATTGAAAAATTTTTTCCCAACCTTTAACTCTCAAGTAATGTCTGTCTTTGAGGGTGAGGTGTATGCAGCAGAAGGAAGGGTTCTGTCTTCGAATCCATTCTGCTAGTCTGTGACTTTTTATGGGTGAGTTAAGGCCGTTAATATTGAGGGATATTAATGACCATTGATTGCTCATCCTTCTTCGATTTGCGATGGTTGTTGTTGGTGGAATTATGGGTGGAATTTCACCCCTTTGTTCTTTTGGCTGTTGGTAGAGAGGGATTCTCTAATGCTTATGTTTTTCTGGTTGTAGTTAGCTTCCTTGGGTTGGAGTTTTCCTTCCAAAATTTTCTGTAGGGCTGGGTTAGTGGACACATATTGGTTGAATCTAGTTTTGTCATGGAATATATTGTTTTCTCCGTCTATAGTGATTGAGAGCTTTGCCGGTTATAGTAGTCTGGGCTGGCATCCATGGTCTCTTAGTGTAGGTAGAATATCTATCCAGGACCTTCTGGCTTTCAGAGTTTCCATGGAGAAATCAGGTGTAATTCTGATAGGTCTGCCTTTATATGTTACTTGACCTTTTTCCTTAGCTGCTCTTAATATTCTTTCTTTATTCTGTATGTTTGGGGTCTTGATTATTATGTGGCGAGGGGATTTTTTTTGTGGTCCACTCTATTTGGTGTTCTGTAGGCTTCTTGTACCTTCATTGGCATGTCTTTCTTAAGGTTGGGAAAGTTTTCTTCTATGATTTTGTTGAATATGCCTTCTGCCCCTTTGAGGTGGATTTCTTCTCCTTCTTCTATACCTATTATTCTTAGGTTTGGTCTTTTCATGGTGTCCCATAATTCCTGGATGTTTTGTGTTAAGGATTTGTTGGATTTAAGGTTTTCTTTGGTTGATAAATCCATTTCTCCTAACGTATCTTCAACACTTGAGATTCTCTCTTCCATCTCTTCTATTCTGTTGGTAATGCTTGTATTGGTAGTGCCTGACTGTTTGTCCAGCTTTTCTAATTTCTGCCTTTCTTCAGATTGTGTTTTTTTTAGTGTCTCTATTTCAGTTTTCAACCCTTGCAGCGTTTGCATTGCTTCTTGCAATTTTCTGTTTATCTGTTCGTCCGTTTGTTGCCTTTTATGAATTTTTTGGTTTGTTCTTTCTTCCATTTCTTGCATTTTTTGGTTTGCTTTTTGTTCCATTTCATGGATTTTGTGCTTTGTTTCTTCTTCCATTTCCTGCCTTTTTTGGTTTGTTTCCTCCTCCATTTTTTTTCATTTTTTGCTTTGTTTTTTCTACCATTTCTTGCATTTTTTGCTTTGTTTCTTCTTCCATTTCCTGCCTTATTTGGTATGTTTCTTCTTCTAATTCTTGCATTTTTTGGTTTGTTTTTTCTTCCATTTCTTGCATTTTTTGCTTCATTTCTTCTTCCATTTCGTGCCTTTTTTGGTTTGTTTTTTCTTCCAATTCTTGCATTTTTTGGTTTGTTTTTTCTTCCATTTCTTGCATTTTTTGGTTTGTTTTTTCTTCCATTTCTTTGAGGGATTTTCCAATATCCTCTTTTAGGGCCTCTATCATTTTCATGAAAGTGCTTTTAAGGTCATTCTCTTCTGCTTCCTTCGCATTGGAATATTGGGGTCTTGCTGGTGTGGAGTCTCTAGAATCTGGCGGTGTCATATTTGTGTTTCTGTTGCTGACTGTGTTTTTGTATTGTCTCTTTCCCATCTCTTCTTCTAGTGGGTGCAGAAAGAGCCCCTTCCTGGTCTGGGGACCAGAGTTCCCTTTGGTGGGTGCTAGTAAGTCCAGTAATCTGGTGGTTCTTCTATGCCTTGTCCAAATGCTGGTCCGTGGGTAGAGAAGAAGAACAGGAATCTGGGGCGCTTAGCCTCCTACCTGGTCCCCTGGACCCTATGCTGGGTCCTGTTGTACCTGATCCAGAACAGCTACTCCCCTGGTCTCCCTGGCTCCTGTAGTTTCCTGGTCTCTTTGGTGGGAGAGAAGATCTGGAGTCTGGGGTGCTTGGCTCCCGCCAGGATTGGGAGCTCTGTGCAGTTCCCAGGCGATCTGCAGGCTCTGGAACACAGGCCGGGAAGCTGGCCTGTTTACCTGATGATGCCAGAGGGACAGCTACTTCCCTGTACTCCCAGCCTCCTCTCCTCTACACTCAGCATTTTATAAAGAATTTTCCGTATAAAATAATACGTTTTGATTAGTTTCCCCTCTCTTTTCTTCCCTCCTACTCCTCCTAATTTCATTCGTCTTCCCTTTTATGCAAACTCATGGAAAGATATTTTTGTAAACAAGAAATATCTTTAATCTATTTATATTGTATATACTCTTTTTGTTATTTTTAATATTGTAAGTTAATTACCAATTGTCTCCCTTCACTTACTACCCTTCAAAAACTGCCATGTATCCCCTCTCTTTGTAAAATTCATGATGTTCATTAATTCTGATTGCATGTGAATTTATATTTGTTTATACATACATATTCCTAATTACTTCAATGGAATGAATATAATGGCTCAACTTAAAGTGATTCTGCATGTGTTGTACAAAAGAATCTTGCTTTTGTAGTTTATTTATAAAAATTCATAGATGATTTTTCATTAAGTCAGCAACATATTTAAAAAAACATAAAATATAAGGTGCAAAGATCTCTGGAGAGTATGACATTGATTTTTGACTCTTACTTATGAAAGGCAACCAGAATTAATACCATAATTGATGTAAAATGTGTACCTGATGTAAACTTTGGTAGGATTATCTCAACTTTACTCATTACTAGTTTATATAAGAACAAAAAAAAAGTAAATACTCTCCATGATCCTATTCTTCCCTCTGTTATGAAAGAGTTGAACCTACTGTTATTTGCTTTCTCAGATTTTCTCGCTAGCAGTTAAGGATTTTTGATGTCCAAGGTTGCTGTTGTATAATTGATCAAAGCTTTGAAACTGTGTAGGGCATTGGGATCTGGGATTCTGAAATGTCATTCCATCCCCTCTTTCTTTGACCATGCATGTTTCTAAAGAGATTATTAAATTGATTTTAAAAAGAAGGAAAGAATACAGTTGTTCAAATTAATATCATTAGGAACCAAGAAAAAGAGGTTTTAATAGCCCATTGCAGAGGAGAATTTAGACACATAAGTTTGGACAGCTTAAAATATATTACTGAATAGACTTTCTTCACAATAACCATGTAATTACTTTTGTTTCCTCTATTATGAAAATGAGTAACAATGCCAAAGCTGACACACTGACATTAACCTTCTGGTATAAAATTAAGTCAAACTTTTTGAGTTTTCAGGAGTTTGAACATTACGAATAATACATATTTCATGTCAGAAGAACTCTGGCAGAGGTCATTCCAAATCTTAGGAATTTCAATGTATCTCTTCCTCTGTACCATCTGACAGTGGCTCTGAAAGAGAGTGAACCTGTGAAGCAAGTGTCATTCTGACTGCAAATACTGACTTCTAATGCATTTGAAAGTGAGCAGTGACGAGAGTGATGTATTGCTCTGATTCTGGCAAAGCAACATTGATTTGATTGCCTCAACCAAGCTTAATTAAGTTGTGGTGAAAGGTCTTCCAGTAGGCACTGAAATGGAAGTGTCTGAACTCTGTTGTCATGCAACTGAGAATGGTGAAACAGTTGGAAAGGACAGAAATGCAATAGCCTTTTATTTCCCTTTGTTCACCTGTTTCTTTAATGTTACCCTGTACATCAACGAATTGGACTTTACTAAGTTCTCCTCAGAATTCTGGAGATTAAGTCAATGTTACTGAAGTGTGAAGAACCTATTACCAAGCTACAACAGGATTTACTACATTGGCAGAAAGCATTCTCATTTCCCTATGCATATAGATATAAAAATAAAACAAACATTTCCTTTTAATGGAAAATATATTGACATAGTAATCACTAACATTTCACTCAAAAACTCAAATTCCGTTTCCCTCTCTGCTTCCAGGGATGCTGATAAAGATCTTTATTCCACATAGATTATGAAAAATTACTTATTTCAGTTAGAGCCATTAAAAGGAGAGCTCTTTTAAATAGATGTTATCTCTAGAAAAAGAAACGATAAAACTTAGCGTTGATCCTTAAGAGCTTTTGAAGTAGAAATAAGTAACATATTGTAATGGGAAGAACTCAGGTTCCATTTCCAAAAAAGAAGAGTTTTGAATATACATTTAGAAACAATATTCTCTCTCTCTCTCTCTCTCTCTCTCTCTCTCTGTCAGTCTCTTCTTTTCTATCTCCTCTTTCTCCATGAGTCATTCTGCTCACCGTTTACATAATGTATTTCTTTTGCAACACAAAAAAAATTTACTTATATTCTCTAGTGTTTGTTGTGCCCCCCAAAGAGATTAGAAATACAGTCACAATCCTACTGAATATATGGGCATTATTTTGAAATCCATTCATTTCACTTGCAGAAAAATTTAGGCTTCTTCATCAATCATTAGTCTTCTTATATAACATTGACACCATGCTACTATCAGGTGTAAAGATCTTTTAAAAATCCAAAAATAAGACCTAACTTAAGGAAGACCTAGCTCCTTCACATATTTTCAAATCCTTTCCAGTGATTACTCTCAATTGACTGATGCATGTGGCACAGGAATTTCTAAAAGATATTTCATTCCTATCCTGTAAATATTGAACTGCTAGACAACCAGTGCTTTTAATTATCAATTTCAGGTATACTATATTTTGCATTGCAACAATGTCTTTTTAGTTATATCTGTCTTTGAAAGAATTATTCTCATCTACATTTGGGAAGCAAATTTACCATTCCATTCTTGTGTTTCATAACTTCTTATCATTTCCCAGCATTAACAACCCTTGTTTAAAATAGCTATTGATGAATATGTATGGAGTTATGGCAACACTTTTATTTTTACTTTGTTTTGATTTGCCTTTAGGTAAAATGTTAACAAAGTATAGAAGCCACAGTATAATGCTTTTGTCACAACACACAGACATATACCCTCCAACCTGTGCACATATATAGCCTTGAATATTGGTAAAATCATAGAGATTAAGACACATCTAAAAATGGTAACTATCTGACTTTATTTTATGGTATAAATTACTATTTTATCAGACAATATTTAGAGATCTTTATATAAGGAAAAATTAATTGTAATTAAAATTCCTATTTACAGAAGTTTATAAGAGTAGAGTAATAGCCTGGGTGGTGGTGGTGTACACCTTTAATCCCAGCTCGTGGGAGGCAGAGGCAGGTAGATCTCTGTGAGTTTGAGGCCAGCCTGGTTTACCAAGCTAGTAGCAGGACAGCTTGGTAAACAATACAGAGAAACCCTGTCTCAAAAAAAAGTAAAAGTAAGAATAGAGTAATAAAGGATTTTATTTTATGTCTATGTTTCCATGTACACTATTTACTATATATTGTACATTTGACTAGGAAATACTCATATATATTAGATTTAAATATGAAAAATCTTTCTTTTTTTCTTTTCTTTTGATTCTTCAATACAAATTTTCTTTGTAGCTTTGAGCCTGTTCTGGAACTTGCTTTGGAGACCAGACTGGCCTTGAACTCATGAAGATCTACTTGGTTTAAATATGAAATTCAAAACCATATTTTAAAGTAATTAAGTTTTTAGAGATTGTATTCAAAATTTCTAGTTAGCCATTACTTGTGTTATACAGAGTCAGTTCAGATTTAACTCAAGTTACAATTAACTTTCTGAGGAATACCTCATCCAGAAGTTTGAAAGAGTAAAGGATTCAATACAATTTGTTGATGTCTTTGGACTCTCACTGAAAAAGCTTTCATTTTTGTAATTCTTAATTGCCTACATAGCCTAGCAAGACTAAGTTTCTTTTGTTTTTTGTTTCAAGATGTGTGAAGTTTAGGTTTACCTTACTTATATACCTAGATACCAACAGAATAAGTGCAAATACAACATGCTGTTCTGTAAGGTCTTATTACACTAAATGTATAACTGTTGTTTTTTGTTGGGCATTATTTACCACTCATATTATCAGCAAACATTCCAAAGTACTTATTGTCTACCAGGCACAGTGTTGAACACTCAGGATATGAAGTCAAATAAAGCTCCTAACCCTCTTGGGAAGACAGAACCTCCATAGATATAAATAAGGGAAGTGAATAGCTAAATTGCAGTGAAGTGTGTGATTGGGTGTTGTAGATAGCAAATAGAAAAATGAGTTACCACATTCTTTAACTACTCTGATAGTAAGATTAAAGTTGTTTTTCACTAAAAGCATCAAATCAATGATTTTACATGATATTTTTAACTCTGGTGGAGGGAAACATTAAATAGTACCTGCCCCATAGCAATTCATTTTAAACTAGTTTAGTTGGTCATTTGGGGAAATAGATTGATAACATGTTGATAAGGAAGATGAATGTGAAGATTTCACTTGCCAGATTATAAACTAGACAGGGGACAGACGCCCAGGGAAAGAGCACATCAAGGATAACCAGAGGGAATCTGGGATTAAAAAGGCACTTTAGAAATTTCTAGACACACGTGCTAGTTATCCTGGCTTAGATATCTTTTTCTCACGTGAAGCTTGAATGAGAATATTCATTCCTGTAAGAGCAAAGAGTACAAAATCTTGTCTGTTCTTATATTGGAGCTGATTACACAGTTTGATCAGTTTTCTCGCAGATGCTGCAAAGAGCTGTAACCTTTCCTAGAATCTGTAGAGGGTCTTTGTTAGATCACTACGTAACCAGTAGCTCATCAGTTGCTGGGATGAGCAAATTAGACATTAATGCAGGTAGGTCACCAACCACAGTTTGTCCAAAGAGATCACTTGTTGTTACATCAGTTTTCTTAAGGTAATAAAGCAATTATTTCCCACTAGAGAGCAAAGTATTTGATGGGCTAGAGTAAAAGAGCAAACCTTACCTATCTCAGTCTAAAGACATGAGAGAGAAGAAAAACAATGACAGGACATTGAAGTAAGAATTTTCTTCAATTCATAGAAAGGGAAGTTGTCTTTCCATCTAAATTTTTAATATGAAATCCTGCCCAGACATATTTCTTAATGTGTAGTAATTGTACCCAACAAAGATAAAAATAACTTCCCCTGAGTATAATTTTAACAAGTCTCTAATATAAGATAAGCACAGAAAACCATGTATAGAAATAAGTTATTTCAAAACTAAATGCAAAAAATATCTACTTCTATTCATCAACTTCAAAAGTAGACATTGTTTGATTCTGGGAATGGTGGCTCCTGTTTGTAAGATCAACACACAGGAAACTGTTAGAGATAGCTGAAATTCAGGTTACTGTGTTCCTGGAAAAATTTACAAAAAAAAGAAGCAAAAAAAAACAAACAAACAAAAATAAAGCAGCAGCAAAACGAACATGTCATTAATCAGAATATGTATTTCGTTTGAATATTATTAAGTTTAGTTTTGACAGTAAAGTTGTAGGGGGAGTTTATTTCCAGTGGAAACATTTTCCAACAAGAAAGCTTTACAAATCCATTAAAGAGTCAAAGGGGATTCCATTAAGTTTTAAATCATCAATTCTGATTTCACTAATTTTGTTTCCTTCTCAGATCATGTACAGTCTTAAACATAAAAACAATTCCATATAGTCAGATATGGACTGAAAGACTACTCTATGAAGGAGTCAGTGAGCTGCATCATGAATAGAGACATTCTATAATACACTATGTTCCCCTTAAGAGAGATTCCTTCAAAAACTTTTAAATCTAAATTTGAATAAGAAGAACACAAACACACAAGTACTATGCATCCAAAAAATTCATAAGCTCAGAAGCTATCTCCAGATTTCCATTTGTTTATTTGGATTAATACTGACCTGGTATATTTGGTATTTGATTTTGTTCAAAAATTCATTTGCATATGAATTTTAAATGATGGCCTTAATGATAGTCAAGTCCATAATTTCTTCCTTCCTCAGTATGTACACAACCATCACAGAAAACATGTGATTTTACCTTCCTGATATCCACAAAATCCTGCAAGGCATTTGTCCCATTTTCACACTACAGACCAGTGAGATGATTGGAAGCTGGGACTGAAGTTACCCTGATAGCAAAACCACATCATTGGAGTATTCATAGAACATCAAAGCAGGCAAATTTTGACTTGTAGAGAATGAGATTCGTGTTTTTTGCATGCTTGGTGACCTTTACAAGGCACATACTGATATGCCCATTTCAGTTGAACAAATCAAGGAAATGGGAAAACTTCACAATACATAAACTGGAATTTAAATTGTGAACAAGTATGTATAAAAATACACTATACATACATACATACATAAATACATGTATGGGCACTATAAAATATATACATAAATATTTTAAAAACTAACTGAAATAAATGTATTGATAGGGATTTTTTACCTGTGAAATTTGAATCATACTACACAAATTTTCAGAGGAGATATCTTTCCTTGTATTTTTCTTCATGATTTACTGTGCACACTTCCAAAGTAACAAGAGTTTTTGTGCATCAATATTTAATCACAGCTGGTTTACTGGAAGGTTGTATTTGGTGGTATCCTCTCTAACTATGGAAAAGCATAATCTTTCAACTCAGAGCATCCTGGGACTTTCCTCTTCTCCCATTTTATCTCACAGAAGTAGAGAAAAAATACATGAAATTGTGAACCATTACTTTATTTTCAATTCCTAAGCAGGTTAGGTAGGAAAGAAATTACTGAGTTCTGAGTTTGAAGTACACACACTGATCTTGGTATTTATTAAAATAAATAATAAATTAGTTAATTTAGTTAAGAGCATGGCTTTGATAAATATAATAATTTAAAAAACAAAAAAGAAACATCAGAGAATTGAGGAGTTTCTCTAATTATAAAGCAACTATTACCATAAGGCTAGGCACTAATCCTCAGGTACTATTGTAAGCCTATGGGTAAATGTGGTCATGTATGTGTTGTGGGTGTGTGGATGGGAATTACATTGTAAATTTGGAAACTACCTTGATGTATTATGCACTTTATGAGCATTTCCAGCAAGTGGACATAGAACATGCTTTTTGAAAGAGTCACAAACCAAGCAAATATTTGTCACAACCATATGCAGCCTTTAGTAGATTCTAGTACAATGAACATTTTCACAAGTGTTCTTTATCTTCAGCTTGCTTTTGCAATTTCATTTTATACAACAACTCATCCTTCTAAGGTTTGGTAATTTAATCTTCAGGATTTAAGGGAATCTGGCTGTTGATCTGGCACCATATGTGTTTGGATGGCTTATTGACTTAGGTCAATCTAGTAGGTCAGGTATCACATTTCCATCTCATGGCTTCTTGGTGTTCTTCCCAACATAGCTTATTTGTCAGAAAGGGGCAGCTCTCCATTATACAGCAGAACTCTTCTTCACACAAGAGTATGTGCAAAGCTGTGCTCCTTTGTTGGAACCAACCTCCGAACTCATGGAACTGCAACAAAAATGTCATGAGATTATTAAATGTCTAGCAGGAATGATTACTGATATTATATTCAGATAGAATTTAATGTAGACTCTACTATGAAACAGCTGGATTGAAATAGGTGGAAGAAATTATATTTTATCCAGTGATAGTAACATATGCTTAGGTTTGGAAAGAAAAATTAGGTGTGCTAGTTGAATGCAAACTTGAAATACTCAAAGAGATTCTTCTCTCTCTCCATGTCTTTCTCTCTGTCATTTTTTCTGTCTTTGTGTATACAGATATATTATATCATTTTATATAAGTTATTTATTTATAAGTAAACCTCTTGGGGACGGAGAGGAGTCTCCACGATTAGGAGCACATGCTGTTGTTCAATGGTTAGAAAGCTAGACATGATATCTCAAAATCATCTGTAACTCCAAATCCAAAGGAATATAACAACTTCTTCTGACTGTGTGGTCACAAGACAAGCATGGGATTCCCAACATATACACAGCCAAAATATTCATAAAAGAAAATATCTTAATAATATAAAGAAGAAATACAAGCAATCTATTGGTTTATTGTGTTAAGGTCATCCATTGTAATCGTTAAAAATACCGATCTCTAAGAGCCTAACAGTATAAAGATAATGAAGCAGTATTTATGCATTAAATACATGACTTCAAATTTTATTTTTAAGTCAATATTTTTTCATCTGAATTTTTAGGGGGTGTGGTAACTGTTAAGATGTTCTCTGAGAGATGACATATTTGCCACTTTTTTCTACTTTTGAAGCTATATAGTTTTTCTATTTTCTTTTTTCCAGTTTTTCTTACTCTGTGCCTGAGAATAACTGTCCCCAAATAAACACTCAAGAGGTACCTTATTCTCTGTTGTTACATACAATCTCTTTTAGATAGAAATATGCCTCTAACTGTGATTATTGGAAACGTAGACCAAAAATAAATGTGATGTTATTATTCTAAGTTAATACTATTGATTTAGACTTCAGTTTAGGATTCTAGACTCTAGACAACAATAATTTGTTTCTAAATGACTATCCTTGCTTTATGGCCAATATCCATCTCCACAACTGTGTAAGTATCCCATTAAGCCATTGTTTTTTATTCACTACTATTTTTAGGACATTCAGAAATGTTATCAAATTTAGTTACTTAATTGATATAGAATATGTTCATTGTATTATTTTGAAACATAACAATAAATAAATTACTAATAAAATACATTCATTTGTTTTATATCCTGACTGCAGTTTCCCCTCCTGCCTCTGCTCCCATTCCCTCCCCTCACCTGCTTCTTCTCTGTTTCTCTTCAGAACTGGCAGACTTTCCATGGGTGTCAGCAAAGCATGGCATATCAAGTTGAGGTAGAACTAAGCTCCTCTTAAGGTATTTGTATCGTATGAAGAATAATGCTAGCAGGAAATCATGCCTCATTGTGTTCTGGACTAATATAATTGTATCAACTTTCCAAGTATATACAATAAAATGATGAAATAAATTATATGCTCTTCTGTTCAAAAAAGGTAAATTGAATGTTGAAGTGCATAAGTAATGTATCATAAAAATTTAAGTAGAAAATGTTTAATCTTCAAGTCTCCTATGATATATCTTCCCATTTAAGGAAGAATATTATAAAGCATAAGACAAAATCTTATTGAAACCAAAATCTTAAATGATAGACTCCTTAAAGTGCTTAGGTAAATGCACTTGACTTCATTAGAATCTAAGAAGATTCAGTTGGTTCATATTATATCTATTTGGCACACAGTGAATGAGTGTATTCTAGTGTACATTAGGAAATCGTTAGTGGTTAATTAAAATACAAGACTGAAGTGATGGCATAAAGGATAAGTATCCTTATTGCTCTTGCAGAGGACTTGAATTCATTTTCCAGTATGCTCATGGTGACTCAAAACTATGCTCAAATTCCAGTTCTCAGGAATTTAGTGCCTATTCCTGACCTCCACAGGCACCAGAAACACTTGAGGTGCAAACATTTGTATAATATACACATATAATATTCATACACATAAAACAAAATTAATAGGTCTGCAAAAATTTAAATATGCTTTTATTTGTGGTGACAAGAGAAGCATGAGTGACAGTGTAAACTGTGATGACATTTTCATAAGACGTTAAACATTCATAGTAGAAAACTTTATACTTTGATAAATTTCCAAGTAAGATGCTTCAGGAGCCCAGAAGAAGGTGTCAGAATTACTGAAACTAGAGTAACAGATTTTTGTCAAAAACCTGTTGGGTGCTGAAAATTGAACCCCAGCTCCTGTCCTCCTGGCCTTGAGGTGATATTATCTCAGTTATCACTGATTATGCCATCACTGTACACTTATGACTGGTTGCATGTGTTAAGTAGATGATAGGAAATTGTACTGATGGGTTTGCCAAGATATTATGGTACATATTGTACAGATGATCACACATATGTTTAATGTTTAAATTAAAGAAACAAAGACTACATTTAAATTACTAAATAATGGACAAGGCAAATTATTTTTTGTAACCTGGTAGGGTTTTTTCCCAATAACCAGTTTCAGGAAGTGGAAGGAATCCTGACTTCAGGCTGATCAGAGTAAAGGCAGCAACTTCAAATCCTATTGGTTCCAGTCTTTGCACCTTCCTCCCAGATTTCAGAACTTCAGACCTTCAGACACTCCAACCCTCATAATTGTTCAAGTAATTTTCTCAATCAATAAATCTCTCTCTGTATTTCTCTCTCTCACACACACATATGTATATGCAAATGTACATATGCACCTATACATTTCAGCATATATATATACAAATGCATAAACATATGCATACTTATATAATGACCTGCATATCTGGTCCCGTTTCTGTGGATAACTCTAATTAACACAGCTTTCCTGCTTGAATCATGTGATGGTTTTGTTTCCATTGTCTTAGCTCATAAAAGTGTCTTTGTATTAACAGATCAGCAAAATAAACTAAATGGGACTTGTGGATATCATCCAAAAGTGGACATCTACAGTACTATTGTCCCTTTCTGGGAAGTTCTTGAAAGATATTGATGATGAGACATTCTTTTATTGGGAAAAACTTTGGGCAATGTGCCTGGATATAGATTTTACTTGGAAGGGAAAATAGCTACACTAGCAATTATGTGCCAATTCACAGACTGTAGTCTATTGGTTAACATACAGTGAGAGACTTGTAAAGAACATGAGTGCAAAATCAGTGACAAGAGTATCTGAACAAGCACATGGATACAGATATTTGAAAGAGAGAAAATTGTGAAGTTGTTTGTTTTCTGTGACCATAATCATGCAGAAAAGAGTTTATAGGAGAACTGTTTCATGACAATTAGAAATAATATCATATTCTGTAGATATGTTATGATAGGTTATTTCCCACCCACTTCTGTCATCACTTAATAGGCTTAGGTTGAAGTTGCTACCATTGCAGATTCAGAGGATTGGCACAGACTCAGTTGCTATATTTCACTCACCAAGGCTGACTTAGCTATGAGCACTGATGAGTTCACTCTCACAGCAATGGAAGCCAACCTTGGACCACCAGTGTAGAATGACAATCAAAACTCCAATGTGAATAATGGATCTGTAAACATGGGACCAGTCTCCAGTTTGAAAAGGCAGCTACAATGTGGCATGTTGATTGCATTAAAACATTTTGATTGTAAGTGGAGAATATTTTGTTCTTATTGCAATGGCCCCTTATTCTGGATGTAATCTTACTGCTTCATATATAATACTGCTGCCTCATCTATCATCTAAGAAATTACTGATTGCCTTATCAACAGCAGTGGATAAACTACTTAACATTCCTCATAGCCAACGAAAATGCATCATAGCAAATCAAGTACAGCCTGTTATTGCTGTTTCCAGGTCTGGGTATATTCTCCACTTCTGTACAATTTAACAGTCCAATGGGATAGCCTACTGAAGACTCAGTTACAGTGCAAACTAGGTGAAATGACTGGCAGAGCAGGGCAATGTTAACTAGAAGGCTGTGCATGCTCAGAATCAGCATTGAATATAGACAAGAATTACATATGCAGTAAACATAAGTGGGAGTAGCAGAAAGTCCCTACTAGCCATGCCTACCTATATCTCAGTCAAATGTGTCATTACTGAATGCACATATTTCCAATAGGAAAGAGGCACATACTGATGTCGGGACTACTCCAAAAAGGTCTTGGGAATCTGTGCTTGTGAGAACAGGAAGGTCTGACTACTTCATTAACCCCAACATACAAGACCTCTTTTTAAAATGAGCTAATATTGAGGAACAACATACTGACAGAGATAAAGTTTGATTCGAATAATTGTTCTATTCGGGATGTACATGTCATTGTGTATGTTTGTGTATTTCCACTCAGGTATATATGAATGTATTCTTGTGTGTTGAGGCAAGTATGTGGAGGCCACAGGTTTATGCTGGTGATCTTCTTCAATCATTTTTTCACTGTTATTTTAATTTCTTATTCAATCTGGAGATAATAAGTTCAAGGAAATGGACAGACATCTAAGCCAGAGAGATCTCCCTTTCTTCATCTTCTCAACATTAAATATTGAAGGCACATGATGCCATGCTTGTCGTTAATGTAGAATATGATCTCAGTTATTGATGCTTATAAATGATATATACTGATCTTGCTACTCCCCTGATGTGAATCTTTAATAATAAATAATGAAATTCTGTTATTTGTTTGATGATAAAGTAAGCCAGAAGGTTATTTCTATCTATCTATCTATCTATCTATCTATCTATCTATCTATCTCTCTATCTCTCTATCTATCATCCATCTGTCTATAATCTATATAGCCATAAATTAACTATTTATATTATCTATATATCATCTATCTTTTCATCATCAATATAAGTATGATTTTTGACTGTCTATTATCTATATATCTATCCATCTATCACACATCTATTTTTTCCATCACTTGTCCATCATTCTATTCTTTCATCCATCATGCACACATCAATCTATGTAACTACATACCTGTCCACAAGTTGAGAAATTATTAAGGAATCAGTCTGAAATGCTTAAGTTAGGTTAACCAATTGGAAATTCCAGCCTCAATAAACATTGTGGTTCTAAAACAGAAAAACATTTTAGAGGTGAAAGTATTTCTGCTGTTAGAAAGCCCAGTCTGTTTTTTAGACAACTTTAAATTGTTAGATATCAGAAACCCATATTTTGCAATGTAATCATGTTTACTAGAAGATATACATATTCACATGGGCAACCTATGGGACCCTGGGCAGTGCATCAGTGTTTATCCCTGGCATAGAAACGAACTTCATGTGTCGATAACACAAAGAGGGATCCTCTCTCAGCCTGGACTCTTAGGAGAGTGCCTGGAACCTGCCATGAGTGAAATGACAGTCTCTGTATATCCCCTATGTAGAAGGAAGTAGCGATTGGGTGGGAGGCTGGGGGCATAATGAGGGGTGCAGGAGGAGGGGAGGGAGAGGGAACTGGGGTTGACATGTAAACAAGCTATTTAAAATTAAAATAATAAAATAAAAAAGAAATACATATTCACATACAATTCCAAACTAGTGTTTGAAATCAAACAAACAGAAACACCAAATAACACAGTCTAGACAAAGGAGTGAGATTAACCACCACAACAAGGATCAATCTTAAAACCATGAGATCGCATGCTGTGAAATAATTTTGCAAAATCATATAGCTAATAAAAAATAGAACTATGTTTAAAACCCTCTTCTAATCAATTAAATGTTAGCAGTCTCTTTACAAACAGCATAATTTTTTCTAGCATATTTTGTATTATTAGTAGTTTCTGTGCTAAGTATAAGGCAACTTACTTCTTTCCCCCTTTCTTTCAAATTGTATGAATGGAACTTGGAGAGTCTCAACTTCTACTTGGAAATTCACAAGTTTAGAATCTTTAGTTCCTTAGTGGAGACTCAAAGCCTCGGCTCTGATTCTTACAGGTCAATGAAAACATAAATATAAACAAAAGCAACCAGGGATAAGACACTCAATGCTGAAAGAGTATACGAAGTGAAACTTGTGGAATGGTCATCAAAATAAATAATATATCTACTAAGAGGAAAAAATGATCCATGTAAATATTTTACTGTTTTAACAGAATGAGATTTTATTTGTAAAACCATTGGAAAATTAGACATTCTGCAACACATTGACTTATTTTAAAAATTGTGTTTCCAAAGTTCTCAATCTCTATAAATGGAAAAAACAAGATATTCCATGAAAAAAAAACCTAGATTCAAGCAATACATATCCACTAACCCAGCCGTACAGACAGTTCTGGAAGGTAAACTCTAACGCAAGGAAATTAACTACAACCCAAAAAATATAGGCATTAGATAATCCCACTTTACCAACAGCCTAAAGGAAAAAGGGGTAAAATTCAACACATAATTCCACCAATAACAACCATTCCAACTCACAGAAGAAAGAGAAATCAATGGTCATAAATATCCCTCAATACTAATGGATTTAAATCACCCATGAAAAGACACAGACTAGCAGAATGGATTCGAAGACAGAACGCATCCATCTGCTGCATACAAGAAACAGGCCTCACCCTCAAAGACACACATTACCTGAGAGTTAAAGATTGGGAAAAGATTTTCCAATCAAATGTATCCAAGAATCAATCTGGGGTAGCAATTCTAATATCTAACAAATTAGACTTTAAAATAAAAGCAATCAAAAGAGATGAAGGAAGTTATTACATATTCATCAAAGGCAAAATCCGCCAATGTGAAGTTTCAATTCTGAATTTCTATGCCCCAAATACAAAGGTATCCATGTTCATAAAAGTAACATTACTAAAACTCAATTCACATATAAAGCCCCACACACTTATAGTGGGAGATTTCAACACCCCACTCTCACACCTAGACAGGAATACCAGACAGAAACTCAAGAAAGAAGCAAAAGGTCCAAGACAAGTTATAACCCACCTGGAATTAACAGACATCTATAGAACATTTCATCCACGTAAAATAGAATATACCTCCTTCGCACCACCATATGGAACCTTCTCAAAAATCGACTACATATTTGGCAACAAACCTCAGCAGCTAAAAAAATTGGAATAACTCCATGCATCTTATCAGAACATGTGTTAAAATTAGAATTCAATAACAACACAATTTGCAGAAACCCTAGAAACTCATGGAAATTGAATAATGCACAACTGCACCATTCCTGGGTCAAAGAAGAAATAAAAAAAGAAATTAAAGACTTCCTAGGATACAATGAGAATGAAGACACAACATACCCAAACGTATAAGACACTTTGAAAGCAGTGCTACGGGGGAAGTTCAGAGCATTAAGTGCCCACATGAACAAAATGGAGAATAGTTATACTAGAGAATTAACAGCACAGCTGAAAGCTCTAGAACAGGAAGAAGCAAACTCCCCCAGGAGGAGTAGATGCCAGGAAGTAATCAAACTGAGGGCTGAAATCAATAAAGTAGAAATTAGGAAAACAATACAAAGAATCAATGCAATGAAGAGTTGGTTATTTGAGAAAATCAACAAGACCTGTATTGCAAGAACTTTGAGTCTTTAAAGAAAGAAATTAAAGAATCCCTCAGAAAATGGAAAGATCTCCCATTCTCTTGGATAGGTAGGATTAATGTAGTAAAAATGGCAATCCTGCCAAAAGCAATCTACCCATTCAATGCAATCCCCAGTAAAATGCCAGCACAATTCTTCACAGACTATGAAAGAACAACAATCAATTCTTTCTTCAAATAAATAATAATATGCTAGCTTAAATACAACATGCATATTCAAATCACTTAGATTTTGTGCATCCACATATTGGAAAAAGGTGTGCAATGGCAGCAATGCTTTCAAGAAAGAATAGCTAAATAATATAGCCTTTGTTGAAGGGGTCAAGTCTTGACATGTACAGGTCATGAATCATAGATAACTAGCAGACTTGAATATAGTATCAGAAATTTACATCATATTATCCTGGCCAGCCTATATAGAGAGGCATTAGTACCCTTGAGACTTTTAGTACCAAGTGACTGGGCACCACTACCTGTCAGTGCAACTTGTCAGAGCACAAGGAGATTCATAAAGAGTCATAAAGGACAGAAGTTTAACTTGAAGAAATGTGGGAAGCAAGTGAACTGTTTTAGGGACCTGCAGGTCATATGTGAAGTTCTTTTGCCTCAGGTTGTCACCAATTATGTATGCGGCATATGGAAGCTACTCTTCCTGCTAAAGCATGAGGTTAAAGGGTGCTGAGATCACCTCTCTATGTGATGAGGGTTTTAAGAGGCTAAAAAGCTAAATAATTTTAACAAATTACCTCAGAAAGAAAAAATATAACGGGAATATGAGGAGAATGCCATAATATCGACAAAATAATACATGAAGTAAACCAAAATCAATATATGATGAAAAAAGAAAGAAGGAAAAAATCTTTTAAATGGATTCACAAACATAGCAAAGCACTTCTAGTGAAGCTAGCCAGAGAAGAGCAGAAAGAGATCTTTTTTTTTCATTTTCGGAATAAGACTCTACCAAGATATATAAATGTATGTTTTGATTAATATTCATAAAATTTTAATTGGTTTGGTTTATCAATCCAGATATTTGCAATTTTTGAATTATGTGGTTACTCCTAGCTCAGGATGATCGCCTTGACTTGTAGATAACACATGAAAAATGGCAAATTTTACTGCAAATCATGCAAGAAATATGAAGGAACAGGCAAAACGTTGATCCCCAAGTTGGAAGAAGTATATAAAGATCTTTATGATCACATATAGCAAAAATACTGTAATTTAGTATTAGCAAATGCTTTACTGAAAGTAAAGAATTCAAAGAAAAAATAAGCTGGAGGTGTTAAATATTTATGAAGTAAAATGTATTTGAGAATTGACTGTGAATAGTAACAAAACTGTGTGATAAGGAAAAAATGACATAAATAATTAGGTGGTTAGAATAATCTTTAACTGATAAGTCATCATTTCAGGTTAAATTGGAAGGGAAGAAATATAAGCAAATACATTTCTGAAATTAGATAGGTTGGGTAAATTGAGTATTTTAAGTAAGGTAGAAGTAATTATGATGCTACAAAGTGATTTTAATATGAAATAAAATGAATAAGTGCAAAGAATTGTAATTGTGGGCTCATACATGGATATGCTCATGTGCCTGTTAACGAAACTTGCAGTTTGGGGTTTCTGATTGAACAAATATGAACGTTGGGAAAAACATGCAATTATTTTTGGAAATAACGTGTAACAAGTATGCCTAAAAATGCAGATAATTTTGAACACATGGAATGAGTCCAACTCTCAAATTACAAGATATGGGAATTATAAAGAGAATAAAGAAAATCAGAAAGCTTTATCCTTTCCTCTACTCAGATTTTTAGAAATCAGCAAAGATTATTCAGTAAACCTAGAGATATAAATATATACCACATAAAATGGGGGCATTTATCCAGGTATATATGATTAATTTAAAATTAAATGGTAAATATTGTAATCCATCAAAACAGTAGTATAACAAAGAGAAGTATATGATCATATAAGTAGATATAGGATTGATTGTCACTAAATCTAACACCATTTCTGAAAAAAAAACCCTCAGGAAAGGAGAAATAGAGGGACTTTAACAGTGCGATATTTCCAAGGAAGTGTAACTAAAATCATCCTTAATAGTGAGAATCAGGAAGTTTTGTTATAAAGATTAGAAATGAAAAACAGTACCTTTCACCTGAAAATATAATATATAACAATGAGTCAAAACATAACATAGAAATTGTAGTAACTATAACAAAGGAACAAAATTATTTGAATAAGACATTATTGTTTCCATGGGATATACTAAATAGTTATTTAAAAATATTTAGTATTAGGAAATTATAAAACAAATTTACTGAAGATGAAATTAATTTACAGAAATATGTTTATATGCTTGTGTCTAATGTATAGAACAAAAGTTTAAAAACTTACAACAATTAAGATTTCTAGCAAGAAAATTACAAACTTTAGGTACAAACTTAGCAAAGCATACATTAAACCTAAGTAAGAAAAGCTACAAGATTCTGAGAAATGAAAAAAACATTAGTAGAGTAGTATTTCAAAATCACAGAAAAGAAGACTTGATCTGACCAAGTTGTCTGTTATTATTAAATTGTATAGATTTAACATGTTCAAAATTTATTTTTCAATAGTTGACACAATATGAAAGGCTTTAAAGAGCTGACATGGAACACTGTACCATGGGGCATTAAGATTTGTAAAATGCCACAATGAAGATGATAAGACACTAATAAAAGATGAAGCAAACAACCGTGGATCAGATTTAGAGGCCCATGTTTAGATTTCACTTGGCTTTGACGAAAGAACAAAAGAGCTGCAACAGGTACGTTACAGTCTTTTGAACAATATATGCTTAAGCAACTCATCATGTGTTTGGGAAGAGAAATAATTCATGGCAAGGAAAGGTGCTGGGCACACATTTCTAAATCAAGAACAAAAATTGTTAGTGAAACAGAGGAAAAGATAATGTATAAACTTTCAATATTTGTAGAAAATGATATGGACTGTGACTTAGATAGTCATAGAATTGTTACAAAATTTAGATTATCATAAAAGACATGATCTGAGAATTAAGTCATTAATATGTTTGATTTCTCTGTGAATGACTCTGTCAGTAAATGAGAGGTCATGCCACACATAACTTATTTGTGTCTTTTGGTTGGAGAGTTGAGCTTAGTGTTATAGTTACTATTGAAATGTGTGTGTTCTTTGCTATGTTTTTGTTGACTTTTGATGTTTATCTTATTAGTCTGATTTAGGGCCTTTTTGATTATGTCTTAATTTGTCTTCTTTCTATTATGATGGTGTTTATTACCTGACTCATTCCAAAATATGGCCTTCAGTATTCTCCTAGGATGGTCTTCTTGGCACATCTTCTTTTAATATGTTTATGTCAATATAAGGTTTTGTTATTCCTTCTACTATGTCCAGTATAGTTCTCTAGGTAAAGAAGTCTAGGATGTCATCTGTCTTAACATTGTGGCCCATTACTCAGAAAACTACAAAATATAGTCAAGCCGGTTGTGGTGGCACATGTTGATAGGATTTGCTGAAGGAAGCAGAGTCAGGAGGTTCACCAGTTCAAAGATAGCCTGGAGTACACATACACGAACCTACAAACACACACACACAGACTCACACACACCAAACAAACAAAAACATGATCAAGGCATCCCCTGATACCAAGTGTGACCATTGCAAATGGATAAATAGTAAACGCTAACTGAAATATAGTCACATCATATACACAGACTAAATAACCAATTAAAACATTTAGCACTGTTATTCCAAGTGGTGAGAGGAAAGAGACAAGCACATTACTTAGTGTACAGAGATAAAGTTATTTAATAAAGGCAGAAATAGAAGGTGCATTTTAAAACATACTAGAGGAAAACAGAAAAAATGTGAATTGGAAACTAACACATTCTTCATTCTTTTACCATAGTTTCTGCCTTTCCTCCTTGAAGGAATACTATTCTCCCTCTATTTTCTCTCCAAATTATTTCTTTGTTCTTATTATTTTCTATCTGTGCCCTCCTGAAGTTCAGAGTCATCTTGGTTATTACTTACCTTAAAGGATATCTGCTCTACAGAAGCTCTTGTCCTATTCCCTGTAGATGCTTACCATTTGGTACCTAACACTAATCCACCATATATTTTCCCTTTCTTCCTCTTATTTTTAGATATGGTCTCATTATGTAGACACAGGCAAACTTTACACTCATGATCTCCCTGCTTCTCTATGCTACATGCTGAGATTACAGGCATGCATCATCGTCCCCACACAGCATGCTTGTTTATAAATAGAATTTTTTATAGTATTGATTAACTAATAGCATAGGCAGAGAAAATAAGTACCTGTTCTTATGGAACGAGAGGAAAGTAATGGAACTGATATTTCATTATAATTTTAAAAAACTGTGTAAACATTCCAAAAATAAATTTGAGTAAATATGAATATGGACATTTGTCATGGCAGCGAGTAAGTAGTCATGTTCAATTTATATCTGAGTCTTAGAAGTCATTGATGATTTTGTGTCTAGAGGGTCCAATGCACTTCTTGTCAGGAGTGATCACTAGAACTAAGGCTGCTCTAATCAATTTAGTTTTCAAGCCACCCTCTCCATAACAACGAAGTCTGGAGTCTTAGTAAGGTTATGTTTACCGAACTCTGTATGTAGTAATTGGTTCCAGACTCTCATTCCAGTTATGTTACCATTGATGCGGTTTTTTTCACAGGTAATAGCTAAGCATTTGTGGGTGACCCAACCGTAGTGCCTTCTTAATCTAGAAATATTTTCCTCTATTGTTGGATGCAATAGAAAACAATTTAGATTATGATTTTCAGACTTATCCTGATACTTCGAAGAAGTTGGTCTAATGTAAGACATTAATTTTTGGATACATAAATTTGTCAAAGATTTTTCTAGTCTGTTATGAAGAAAAAACAGTCACTTTTTTGAAGTACATACTGACTGTTTCTGTGTTGCTTTTACTGTGGTTGTAGTTACTGTTAATATTATAATATTTTGTTTCTCCTTTAATATATTATTTACCTTCTGATGATATTGAGGGTCTCAATGTTAGTATTACACAAGATTCACTAGAACTCAGCTCTATCTCAAAGAACTTCCTAAATTTCACAACAATTCAATGATTGTGATAAAACGGTTCCCAACATTTGATTTCTCTGTGAGAAAAGAGCATAAGTTTATAGTGCTTCAATGTTCCATATACTGTTTGCCTCTGAATCAACTTGAAGAGAATTTCAAATGCAAATTGTTGTGTGTTCTCCAGAGGTGCTCAGCAGAGCCAGGGAAGGCCAGAATTTGCATTTCTATCAGTATTTCCAAATGACATTATCACTGCTGATCTAGTTCCCAACTGAAGATTTCTGTCTCAGAGGATCACTGTTTATATTTTTGGAGGTAGTACAATGAAAAATCACTTTGAAAATATAGGCTTTTTAACCTGAAGTTCATTTCAGCATTGCAGCCTGGATTCCAGCTCTATACCCAATATTTGATGCCTAGAACATTCTTTTAGCTGTTAACAGAGCCCCTCTAATGTATTTGGATGGTGTTGTGACAGCTTACAATTTGATTGAACTGTTTGAATAGACCTTTAGGTTAAGTGGACAGCCTGCTTAACACATCAAGGGCACAACCTTTTCTGGGGAGAGATTTTCTTCTAGCAGGATTCAAATGCAACCAGCATTCAAATTTCTTACTTCTTTTTAAAACTTCACTAGCCAATCTTTATCGCTGGGATAGGCATTCTATTCCAAATAATAATTTTCATGCTGTCAGAAGAAAATAAACTTTACTGACATTTGGATGTTGTAGTAAAATACATTGTGATATTTTCTTGTATTTGCATCATCCTGTTTTTTTGTGTTTGTAAAATCATGATATAAATAACTCACTGAAAAAAAAGAAATTGTATTTAGTATCTAACACCTAGATTATGGGAGCCACTGGGGATACAAATATGATTTAGATATGAGTTTATTAACTCGACCAATAGTATTGCCTCTTTAATTTACTTTTAAATTTAACAGCTATGTTGACAACAGCTGTGAAATAATCATTTTTATTCTCTTTTGAAAGTGCTTATTAAATGTCAGAAATCTTAAAATGTCTTGTGGACTTGCTCCCTCAAATTCTCCATTTTTTGTTTGTTTTTTGAGACAGGCTTTCTCTGTATTGTTTTGGAAGCTGTCGTGGAACTAGCTCCATAGAACAGGCTGGCCTCGAACACACAGAGATCCGCCTACCTCTACCTCCCTAGTGCTGGGATTAAAGGCGTGCACCACCAACTCCCGACTTCTCCAATGTTTTATTCCTCAAGATTCTACCATCTTTTTATGTTACTTGCAGAATGCAGAAAGAATCACTTTCTATTGATGCTATAGTAATTAATACTGAAATAGTCTTAGAAGTGGTTATCTGCGTCCAAAACAATGAAATAAGTACACAATTCATTCAAGAAGAGATTATAGAAAGCATCTATCTTATTTGCATAAATTTAGGCCTCAAACCAAAAATGTAACTTAGAGATCAACATGTCTTCTCTAACAAATGATCATTGAATGTGTAAATGAATCGGATGGAAATATTCAGATGCCATACTGTAGCAAACCTGCACCCACCTTCCCATCTACCACCCTACTCCTTATTGCCTGGCAGTTTTCCAGCAGGAATACCAGAGACACACAATAGAGCTGTCATGATCATGGAAGTGCCTTGCAATTTGTCTTGTTTTGGCTCTCCATTTGAAAGCATTACTTGTGTTTTCTCATTGACTGCTTACGACCAAATGAGATGCTGAAGTGTTGCATCTGGGCAGCACAAAAATAACTGGTTAAAACTTTCCTGTCTCATGTGTACATGAAGATGGATGTAGAGATAAAAGGTCATGTCCAGTATATATGTATGATTACATGACTTCTAATGTATAATCAACAGGAAAATCAAACACTGATTGCTCCATTTCCTCAACATCAGTATAAAGTCACTTACTTTGAATATTTTATATCTAACTATTTCTTATTTTTTTCAACCAAAACTAAGCTCCATATTCTCAGGTTACCCTCAAAGGGAGACAAGGAATTCTGTTTACCTAATAAAAGAAGCGCAATTGGGCAAGGTATGAGAGAAAGTGGAGGCCCTTGCTTTGAGAAGTTGAGAATTTTAGAGATAATCCCTGGGAATTTTATAATATAATTAACACGCAGGAAAGAAGTCACAATGGTAACATAATAAATACATAGCACCATATGAAATCATGAAGAGAGTTAGAACGAAAAACTTTAAGAACAGAGTCAGTGCCTGAGAACATCACTACTAAGACATCATGGAGAGAAACAATGAGCAAAAGAAACTAAGGAAAAGTTGCCACAAGGGCTCTGTACTGCAGTACTTGTCCTCTTCACTGTATATTCTCAATAGAGTCCAGGAATCCTTGCAAGGGATATACCCTGATCATAATGCATCTCTCCTCCCACTCTAATGGCTTGCCCTTTGCTCACAGTAAAAACTAAAGTGACCACGACATGCTGCAGAGTCATTATTGTCCAGAGCTTTCATTAACCCCCTGAACTGCTGTCACCTAGCCTTCCTGGATGTTCCTTCAATGTATTTTTTACATTTGACACTGATTTCTTTTTCTTGCCTTTTCCCCCTCTGACTAACACTTCTCCTGGCAGATGTGTGTGGAACCCCTTTCATCTGCTTCAATTTTTGCTCAAGTCTCATGTTTGCACAAAGCTGTGCTGTGACATTCCCATTTAACATTACAAGCTACATCCAATCCCTTTTATGCAGACACTGAGGTCTCATGATTTTCCTTTAAAATTTTATTCTTTGGGTATTGAGTTCATTATCTCTTCATGTGCAATGTTACTAACTTATGGTGATTATTTTTTTATTTAATTTTATGTTTTTTATTTAAATTAGAAACATGCATGCTTCAAACAGAAAGAGGACATGTCTGTTTCTGGGATTTGTCACCATAGGAGCCATGAGAAGTAGTTTTCACTAAGCTACCCTGAGTTCAATCTCTCTATGACTCATTTAAATTATAGTATTCAGAGTTTTATTCTGGAATGTGGCAATGCTAGTAGTAAACTTTAACAAGAAAACTTAGTTCTATTCCATCCTTCTGTTTCCTGCCAAGAGTCAGATATTTATAATTGTACCCGTAAATCTTTCAGTTATTGAAGACTGGCAGATAATTTATTTTACAATCTGTATTTTGTTGTACATGTGTTCCTGTGCATTTATGTGAATATCTGCTCTACAGATCACATATGGATACCAGATAGTTTCTGATTGAAAAAGTTTTTTTCTTTCAGGACATAGATTCTAGGTTAGAACTCAGGTACCAGATAAAATTCAAATCACACCTTCCTTAATGTGTTGAGCTCCTTTGGCATTCCAGAAGACATTTCAATAACAGTACCCCCTGGATGATTGTTATAACATTGATAATTTAATTATATCTCCCCTTAGATAACTTTTATGTCTTTAATAGAGTAATGCCGCCCACACAAACATCCCATACACCCACACACACATAATACTGATTTTTTTCAGTCTCAATATGAAAAGGTAGAACACGCATTATTTTCTACATTCAAGAGCCAGAAACAATAACTATTATTCATTGTGTTGACAGACAATTACATCTTCTATATTTAGGGGAAACAGACTTATTGTCTCTTATAGTATTGAGTAAAATGTTTTTTCATTGTTTAATTGTTATGAGAAGTGTCAGAACACTTGTTAAGTTAGTGATACATTATGCAACTGTAGGATTCTTTATAATAATCAACACAACATGATAAAGAATGAACAGATAGACATTCTTCAAATAAACTGTGCAATAAATCCAAATAGAAACATTTGACAGAAGTGATCAAATACTTGAAATTTTTCTATGAACATCATCATAGGTGGAAACACTATGCAT
The DNA here is from genome assembly GCF_017639785.1 of Mesocricetus auratus. NCBI lineage: Eukaryota > Metazoa > Chordata > Mammalia > Rodentia > Cricetidae > Mesocricetus > Mesocricetus auratus. The sequence continues at coordinate 3,064,424 of NW_024429207.1, read as the reverse complement.
GTGTCTTTGATCCTTGCTACATTAGCTGAACCACTTCAATCAGAAGACAAACTCATGAATCTCACTAACTCACAATTCTGAGCTGATGACTGACTATGAATATAATCTCAGTGCTTGTGAGGTGAGGCAAGAAAACTATGAGTTGAGCACCATGCTCTACTATTATCATGAGCCTCAGGTCAGCCTTGGAATCATGACACCCTGCTCTCCCAAAATCAAGACAAAAATAATACAAAAATCAAGTCAGCATTCCACTTGATCTAGTTTAGGAAGTTGGTCTCTAAATGTGAATCCCATGGGACAGCATGTTAATCATACTCCTATGACATTTTTTTAGAAATTATACTGAAAGAAATGAGGACAATATATTCTGAAGTAATCTGTATGGGTGAGAGGAATACAACTTTCTTTAACTGTTGGGTGAATGTCTAATTTAGAGGTCAGCATAAGATTCCAGAAAGAATACAAGAGGAACATGAAACTGAATGCATGCGTGCATGAAGTCAGATCATTTAAAACTCTAATAAAAGGAAAATATTATCTGTTCAGGCTTGTTTTCAAATTCATTTGTTAATTAATGTTAAGTAGTTCAAAATCAAAATATGCTAATGTGGTTCTCTTCTCAATTAAGAATGGATGCCCTACTTTTCCTTGATGTTTAATATTTACATACTCCAAAAAGAACAAAAAGATAGTTACAATGCTTGCAATACTGCTTTCTAGAACTAATCAATATGAAATAACAAGCATTTCATAAACTTACAACTCTAATAAGAGTTCTAGTAGTTTATTTGTGGAGTACACTTTCTTAGTTAATTTGGTAGAAACATCACATCTTACAAATGCACACTTACTTTGTTGTTGATATGCTATATCAAAAAAATTTCCCTTCAATAGCTCCCCAACAATCTGTAGTCCCAGGTCTCTTAAACAATGAGTTTTATTTAAGGCTCATATGTTGTAAGCCTTCTTTAGTCTATCTCACTGGAACTAGTGCTAATTTTCACAGGAGTAAGACAGAATTAAAATCAAAAACACCAATGACAGTTCATGCTGGAGCAAATGTGGAGAAAGGGGAACACTCCTCCACTGCTGGTAGAAGTGTCAGTGCATACAGTCACCTTGGAAATCAGTATGCAGATTCCTTAGGAAAATGGGTATCAGTCTACTGTAAGATCTATCAATTCCATTTTTAGGCATATACCCAAAAGATGCATATTCATACAACAAGGACATCTGTTCAACTATGTCATAGCAGCATTATTTGTAATAGCCAGAAACTGGAAGCAACCTAGATGCTCCTGGAATGAAAAATGGATAAAGAAACTTGGTACATTTACACAATGGGTACTCAGTGTAAAAAAAAAACAAACAAGCAAACAAACAAAAAATGGAAGCTTAAAATTCATAGGCAAATGGTTGGAATTAGAAGTAACCATACTTAGTGAGCTAACCCAGTCACAAAAAGACAAACATGATATGTACTCACTCACATACAGATTTTAATCATAGAGCACAGGATTACCAGCCAACAATCCACACCACCAGAGAAGCTAGGAAAAAAGGAGGACCCTAGGAGAGACATACATGATCTTCTGGAGAAGTGGAAAGGGACAAGATCTTCTGAGCTAATTGGGATAATGGGGAAGGGGTGAGGGAGTTAGGAGAAAGAGAAGTGAAGAAGAGGAGGGGAGAAGAGGACATGAGGGAGCAGGAATATTGAGTCAGGGAATGAATAGAGGAGAAAAGAAAAGAGATATCATAATAGAGAGAACCACTATAGGTTTAAAGAGAAATCTGGCACTAGGGAAAAGTTCAGAAATCTACAAGGTTGACCCCAGTTAACAATCTAAGCAATAGTGGAGAGGCTACCTTACATGCATTTCTCTGATAAAGTGATCGATAATTAACTTATATGTCATCTTAGAGTCTTTGTCTGGTAGCTGATGGAAGCAGAATAATACAGCCACAGCTAAGCATTGAGCCTACTTCCTGGAATCCAGTTGGACAGAGGGAGGAGAGATGAGAAAGAGTATCAATAACAGGCTGGAGAAACCCACAGAAACAGCTGACCTGAACAAGAGGGGATCATGGACCCCAGAGTGATAGCTAGGAAACCAGCAAAGAATTGGTACAAACCTCCTGAATGTGGATGTCAGTTTGGAGATCTGAGCAATCTATGGGGCCACTGATAGTGGGTCAATATTTATCCTTAGTACACTAATGGACTCTGGGAGCCTACTTCTCTTAGCTTAGACTCATGGCTCAGGTCCTGGTCCCTGCTCGAAATGATATGACAGACTTTGAAGATCCTCCATGGGAGACCTCATGCTCCCTGGAGAGCAGAAAGAGGATGGGATAATAGGTCAGTGGGGGGCAGGTGTGAGGGGAGGGAGGGGGAACTGGTATTGGCATGTAAACAACCTTGTTTGTATCCCAGGTATACAAATGGACTTTGGGCACTCATCCAACAATGAGGGATGCACTCTCACCCTGAACTTTCCGGGGAGAGTCTAGGCCCCGCCCTGGATGAAATGACAGATTATGGACACCCCCATGGAGGGCCTCACTCTCCCTAGGGGAATGAGGGGGTATTGGAGGGGTTGGTGGGAGGGCATGGGAGGAAGGGAGGGAAAGGGAGAGGAACCTGGAACTGATATGTGAAGCAACCTTGTTTCTAATTTAAATTTAAATTTAAAAATGTGCACGCCTTTAATCCCAGCACTCGGGAGTCAGAGGCAGGCGGATCTCTGCCAGTTCGAGACCAGCCTGGTCTACAAGAGCTAGTTCCAGGACAGCCTCCAAAGCCACAGAAAAACCCTGTCTCGAAAAATCAAAAATAAATAAATAAATAAACAAATAAAATAAAATTTAAAAAATGAACAAAAACAGAGAATTCTTATTTTCTCATTTATTATATTTTGACAAATTTGTTCATGTTGAACTTATATATTATTTAACTCTTTTTCAATAATTACTTATTGGTTGGTGGCCTTTTAGAAAATTAAGTCTTTCCTGTTTCTTTTAAAGTATTTTTTGTTTTGTTTTTTGAGACAGGATTTCTCTCTGTAGCATCTAAATCAGGCTGTCCCCAAACTCACCTGCCTTTGGGATTAAAAGGGTGCACCACCATTGCTGGGCTAAAAGTATGATATTAAGGTAACTATTAGAATTTAGTAGGATACTGAACATGTAGGTACTGTGTACAATCCTAGGAATCACAAAATATAAATAATAGAAGTTGAAAAGCAAAGGGAGACAAAGATTGCATGGTCCATTTAAAATATTCACAGTCATGAAAACTGTGAAAACACTCTCAAGGTGTGTGATTTCATGTTTATTTACTATCCTAAAATTAAGTGCCTGATTTATAATTAATTGCTAATTTTATACAAAGTGTCTCCTGAATAATGATGTTTCATTTCTAATTGAGTACTCATGGTCACTCCATCCCTATGTTCAGGAACCATCTAGAAAGAAGGGTTGGGGAATACCATTGTCAAGTAGTGTGTTTTGGAATGACAGGACCAATGTAGGCATGAAATTTCAACATTTGGGTTACCTGAACCAGATCAAGTCAGTGAATTTTCTACCATGTAATAGAAAGGAGTACCTGAGATAAACTTCCTGAGAGTCTATGGACAGTAGAAGTTCTATGGAGGGAAGAGTCATTTACCTGTAGGGTTTTGCTTATGATATGTCCATTATGCTCAAGTGAATGGCACCCCAATCAGAAGTATATGGAGAACACCAATTTGACAGGGTTAATTATTATCAGCTATTTTAACAACATTTTTATAAAACAAGAATTAAAAAGATATGACTATTTCAAAAGATGAATTATTTACTCTTTATATAAAAACTGCTGGTTTCATTTCAGTAATATTGACGTTTAAAAACCACTGGTTAGGCAAACCCCATATAAAAATTTGATGTTTTTACAATAAGGCTATTCATAAATAATGTTATTAATAACAGTTGTGGCATGCATTACTGCAAACCTACTTTTGAAATTTAATGTTAACTCACAATTATTTAAATACAATTCTCTTAGAACATTAGTAAAGGAGCTGTCAAGGTCCCTCCCTGGGGAAGAACTTGACTCAGATATCTGACAACCTGAACTGTGTACATATGATTTCACAAGAATGAGACAGTCATACACAGGTCTTGCATATATCTAAACCATATAGGCTCTCAACACTGTAATATCAAGTAAATACCAACTCCCCTCAACAAACTAAAAGCCATATGGAAATAATAACTTGTAAACATAAAGCAAACTCAAAGGTAAATTTCAAGATTTTTTAAATTAAATTTTTAATTTTAACTCAAAACAATCTTATTTTACATATCAATCCCAGTTCCCTCTCCTTCCATCCTTCCCCCTCCCCCCACCATCTACCATCCCATCCACCATACAGTCCTCAGAGAGTTTAGTTGTAAATTACAGTTTTCAGTTTTGAGTTTTTATAGTTGGTTTTTGTGTGTGTGTGTGTATCTTTGTATATATGCTTTTTTGTACTCTTAATACCTTCTTTATTGTGCTCTTGATAAATTTTGTTCATAATTAATCACTGGAAAAGGATAGAAAAGTATTTTTATTAAGTTCTGAAGCCAACTCTAGGAGTCACCATACATGATATTTGATGCTTAATTTTCCATAATACAGAAATTTAGTCTGTATCATTTAATAACATATTCAAAAGTTAAAAGAATGAATTTGTCAACTAGACCAAAAGAAGATTGAAATTTGCTAAAAAGACTTGGAATGTGCCAGGCATAGGTGGCATATACCTTTAATCCCAGCACTCAGGAGGCAGAGGGAGGAGAATCTCAGTGAGTTCAATGCCAGCCTGGTCTACCAGAGCTGGTTCCAGGACAGCCTCCAAAGCAACACAGAGAAACCTTGCCTGGAAAAACCAAAAAAAAAGACTTGGAATGTATAAAATATAAAGCAAATGAGTGCTCACTTTATTTAATTGGAAGACAATGGTAAAGCAAGTTTTCTTTTTTCACATTTTAATGAAGACCAGTCTGACAAGGTTTTAATGCCAAATGTAAAAACACATTTTTGGTTTTGGTTTTACACAGCTACTAGGAAATATTTTGTGAAGCTATTGATATTTTCCGTTTAAAGTGTTTGAAAGCAAATAAAATGTATACACATGTATGTTCAATATACTGTTCTATATGTAATAAGAGTAAGCTGAAGGTCTTCTCTTCAGGTGATACTTTCCTGTATCTTTAAAATCTATTTGTTTACTACCTGCAAGATATCCAAGCTAAGGATATAAGGAAGCAGCAGCAAGAAGGGTTAGATCCTGAACTAATCTCAAACAACAGTAGATCAATTGTTGCCATTTGTGATGGAAGATTCTTACATTATGTCATAAAGCATGTGTCCTAAAAGAAAGGTTCCAAACCCTTTTCTATAAAGAAGCATGTAGGTAATGCGCCTTGTAAATCACTGGTCTCTGTGCCAGTGCTGAAACAACTGTTAACAAAGCCCAAACATGAATCATTGTTTGTCAGTAAAATTAGATTTACAAAGACAGATGATGATTTTTTTCACAGATACCTGACACCATTTAAATCACATCATCAATGAAGCACACAAATACTAACAAATATGTGTCTATCATCTATCTTTATCTGTTTATCATCTGTCTATGGATCTATCACTGATCTATCTACCCATCCATCCATCCATCCATCTATCTATCTACCTACCTATCTACCTACATATATTTAACATTAAATATAAATGACCCAGAGACAGACACTTTGGAGTTCAAGCTGAAGGTCAGAGAAGCAAAGCAGCTCACCACAAGCCCCTACCTCTACCTCAGGCTGAGAGGGCTGTTGTGTTCTCAAAATGAATGGGAATAAATCTCCACATGAGGTGCTTTGCTTTTGCCTAGTGCTGGAATTAAAGGCATGTAATCCCAAGTGTTGACATCACCCTTGTCTGAGTTCTTAGTCTTTAGGACTGGATCAATTTTATGTGGCCTTGAACTAACAGAGCTCCATTTGCTTTTCTCTTGAGTCAAGGGATTAAAGGTTTGGGCCACCACTGCCTGGCTCTATGGCTAGCTAATATATGTCTGTGGGATTAAAGGTGTGTATCATCAATGTCTTACTTTATGACTTGTGGATAGCTTTGATTTCTGCACACTCAGGCAAGTTTTAATAAATGAAAATTAATAAATCAATTTATTGTGTATCTAGATATCATATGTATATATACATGACCATTATATATATGTATATATATATATACATGTATATATATTGATTTATCTATCACCATTTTCTGTCTTTTCATCTGTACCTGGAATCTTTGATGCTGTTCATAGACAGAGTGACCTATGAAAATAAAATCATGAGTTTAAGTGGAGTAAAGAAGACACTTTGAAGAAAATGGTAATGAAAATATTATTAGATAAAATTATCACATGGGGTATAATTACAAACAGTGACATAGCATCCATGAAAAGATCAAGAAGCCTTATAGTTTCTAGATGGTGATGCAGAAATCAATAAAAGGAGGGCAAATGGAAGAATCAGAGCAAGATGTTTAATTCTTTTAGCTTCTGTTGTTAAATAAATTATTTGTTAGAACTGTAAGAAATGCTAAATCCAATAAAACACTGACACTTTAAATATTTGTCACTATCTTTTATTATTATTTATATACCTCATAGTATTAGCGAAATGTAACAATATTTAAGACATCTTAACATAATAATAAACCAATTGTTGAGGAAATATCAGCACAAAAACAGATGTTAATGGTGCTAGAGCTTTAATAGAGATCTGAGAATAGAGGAACCTGTTATGATCAAAAGAGAGGGTAGAGAAAATAGGAGAAGGTGGGTATGTGGACTTTTCCAGTATTAAACAGTGTACTGAATCAAGGGGAAGAATTTCTTGTAAATGTAGAAATGAATGTTCAATGTGACTTTGTATTAGGAAATAATATGTTTTCTCATGGGACTGGTAAAGAAGAAATCCAGTAATTTTTGGACCATGATATAAAAACATTTATGCCCATGTTTAGCACTATGGTGATTTAAACTTCCTGATAACGAAAACAACTAAAATTGGATGGGGAAACAATTCTTCCAGTATCTTGACCATAAGGGTTTGTAGTAAAAATAGCTAATCACTACTAGCTCTGTACTATCTATTCCATCCTATGGCACACTTCCACCAGATATTCAACTTCCAGCCTTTGCTACCTCTTTTTGGGCAGCAGGCTCAGAAATAATGAAATCAAACATATATGGAAGCAGTTCTCATGCAGTGGCATCCAATGTTTGACAGTCAGAAGACCAATACATGTTTCCTTGTCCCTAACGAGGATGAGGAAACTCATTCATAATCTTTGTTGTTTTCTGGAGAAGATACTTCAGTCTTCATGGTCAAAAAGTGCTTGACAAATCAACACAATCATGCTGGTTTCTTCTCTTCTTTATCTCACTTTCCTACTGGTGTTTCTTTAAAACTAAAGAGACTACCTGAACTCATATATTTGTCCTCTCTTTTCATTTATTGAAACTGAATATAATTGGTAAAACATAATATTCTACTATCAAATAAAAGAAAACAGGTTACAATAGTAAGCTATTACATCTTGAAAATGTGAAGCCCAGTTTTAAATGTGTGTTCTGGACTGATAATTAAAGGACACAGACTCAAAATCTCTCTGTGAATAAAAGTTGGAGTGTATTTGGCCTCATTGGATTAAATTTCAAAATTTCTAGTCTTTCAACCAATAAAATAAAAGGTTTGAAACTGTAAATTATAAACTATTCTACAAGTTAAATAACCCTTGGTTTTATTCTTATAAGGACTGCCACAGTATAGGTAGTCCCTGAAAATTAACATTGACTTAGATTATGATTTCTGTCCAAACAGACCAGTATATCATAGGAATAAGGGGTGCTGACAGAAGGAATTTTATTAGTTTAAAGCAAACTGAAATGATTCCCCCTTTCAGATCTGATGATAAGAAATCCATAATTATCAGAACATGAGTTTTTTCATGTAAATTGAGGTTATCAATATGATTTACTAGGTAACACAAATGCATATATAATTTTTAAACATGACATGATATCCAGATTTAATTGGAAAATAATTATTTGCAGTATTCTGAATTTTGTTTTTCTGAGAAAATAATTTTTACTTTTTTATTTTTTTACTCAAAGAACACTTTATTTGATGAAAAAGGATGACTGATGAAAGTTATCACAGAAATACAGGCATTTAGCACACACCTGGAATCTTGGCACTGAAGAAGCAGCAGGCCTAATGCCGGAATCCATGGGACAGCCTGGGCTACATAAGGAATCACTACATAATTATTTCCTATACCACAAAATTTAATCAAATTTTGTTAGAAAAACAACTCCAGAGCCAAGTGGAATTAGCATGAACCTTTAAACCCAGAGCTCAGGAAACAGAGACAGAGAGAGCTCTGTGAGTTCAAGGTCAGTGTGGTCTACCCAGTGAGTTCAAGAACAGCTAAAGCAGTTACAGAGAGAAAACCAGTCTTATAAACAAAAACAAAGAAAAGAAGAAAAAAGAAGAAAGAAAGGAAGCAAGCAAGGAAGGAAGGAAGGAAGGAAGGAAAGAAAGAAGGAAGGAAGTTTGGGAAAGCAAAGAGACATAGAAAACCCCATGAGGAATTTTTTCTTTCATTCATTCTCTTCTCATATACATCCTCATAGCAGTTTCCCCTCCCTCCCTCTCCTTCCAGACCCTTTCTCCCCACTTCACATCCCTGCCTGATCCTCCCCTCCTCTATTAACCTGCAGAAAGTAGCTGTCCTCCCAGTGAAAGCAACCAAACTTGGCATTGCAAAATTGAATTTTGATATGTTCATTCTTAAAAAAATATAGGAATCAAGTTATTTTGCCAATATGGGCCTTTCCTTCAGATTTCTTAATTAATACATTGCCACAAATATTAACATATTTATACCTCTCTTTGCTCAGTAATATTAACTAAATTGTTCATTTTTCATTCTGTGCCCCCTTAAGCAAACTCTGCAGGATATACTCACTACATCATTATATTCCTCTCTGAAATCATAAATAGTCTATTTTCTTCCTCTAATTTTAGCAGAAGGGACATTTCATGACAAGGCAATCCAAGTCCTTAAGTTTTGAGTCTACTATAACTTGAACTCTTCTCTTACCAAGAATTTATCTTTGTCTTTATTTTCCTTACTGACTACAAGGTACTCAACATATCTCTATTCTTGTCATTGGATAGTTTAATTTGGGGCTCAATGATTACATTTTTCTTTTATCCCTCTGGTTTTGGAAATATTCAGCTAATGCTATACAACTTGTGTCTTCTGAACAATTGATGATACATTAAAATGTCATTTTCTCTGATAAGTGAACTCCCAGTATTTATTAGTACATCAACATACTACAGTTTCACTGGATTTTAGATTGTGTATCATAATCTTATTTATGTTTTTATTACTCCTTCCAGTGTCTGTATATATGTTTTGTGTGTGGTCAGGTGCATATATGGGTACACGAATATGTGAGTGTATTTGTGAGGCATGCATATGAAGGAGAATGCCAGGTGTCATTATTCAACAGCATCTGTGATGTCTTCTATCAAACCAAAATCTTTCCTGGAATTAGTCAAGGATGATAGGCTGGCTGGTCAGTGAGTCTTATACGTCTGCCCATCTCTACCTGAGAATTAGAATTACAAATGCATGCTACCATGCTAATCATTTTCTACATGAGTTTTGGGGTTCACTCTCAGGTCCTCACATTGCATTGCAAGGATAGTTTACTAACTAGGCCTTGACACCCAGTCTTTATCACACACACACACACACACACACACACACACACATACATATATACATATATATATATATGGAAATACTCTACACTTCAAAGTTTGACTGAGTCATTGAATGTGTTGATGATGCTGGTGTTGAATGTCAGAATTTAATTAATACAAAAAGATGATAAGTGTTAACATATTTGATTATATAGATTTTTGAGATTCAAATTTATTTCCACCTGGAATCCTAAGTATGCATTATCACAGAATAATTAATTTTCAATTGGAAAGTGAAAATCAGGTTTTCTAAATTCTATAATACCATATGTCTATATCTCTATATCTCTGTATTTCTATCTATCTATCTATCTATATCTGTATATATATATATATATATATGGTTAATATCACTTCTCTAATGAGAGCATTACATAGGAACACATTCTACATTCATCCCTAATGTACACATTCTTTTTTTAATAGTTTTAAGGCAAGGTCTTTTGCATTCCAGGCTACAGAAACTTCTGATCTTCCTGCCTTTATCACACCAGTTCTTTGGTTAGTGTCATGTAGCAAACACCATGATTAGTTTCAAATAACTTATGTCCACAATCCATTAATTTAGGGGTTGTCAGTCATATACCTGTGAAAAGTTTAAAGAATGAAATTCTAAAGTACAACTACTTTAATTAGCTCTCAAAAGTACCAGAAATATGAAACTTAATCAGAATGACTGATTATTGTACAAGGAGTTTCATGTAGTTTTTCTCTTCAGTATTTCCAGAATCTGTGTGTTTTCTTTAATGACACACATGTGCATACCATCCATTGCCATCTCAAACTAAGATTAATCAATTTTAATTATCTGTTACTTTTGTTTAATTGCAATGTGAAATTTAGCATTTCAGGAGTAGATATGTATTACCTCCTCTTGCTCCTTATTATGAATCTAAGGAAAGTAAACTCTCCTGTATCTAAGAAAAAAAGAAGGGTTTTAAATCTCCTTTTTGTTCTCTTTAATAACAGAATGAAGAGTGTGACTTTTGCTTGGGCACAAATACCACCATCCCCTCCTTGGAACTTCCTGGGTGTGATCCACATGTAGTGGATCATACCAGGCAGGATGGACCACCCTGAGTCTGGCCACGCCTCAGACTTGACACCCCATGCCCTCCATCCTCTGCCCTTTACTAGAGTGAGAAAAAGATCAGGAGAGGCCAGATCACCAGACTATCCAGAGTTGCTGACATTGAAATCTATAGAACAAAGCTATGGAACAAAAAGAAGCAAACTCAGCCAGGAGGAGAAGACACCAGGAAATAATAAAATTGAGGGTTGAAATCATTAAAGTAGAAACAAAGAAAACAACACAAAGAATCAATAAGACAAAGAGTTGGTTTTCTCAGAAAATCCACATGATAGACATATATTTAGCCAAACTATCCAAAAGACAAGGAGAGAGAGCATGAAAATTAACAAAATCAAAAATGAAAAGGGAGATATAACAAAGGACACTGAGGAGATCCAAAGAATCATTAGGTCATACTTTGAAAAACTGTACTCCATAAAATTGGAAAATTTAAAGAAACTGTACAATTTTTTGGATACATGTCACTTACCAAAATTAAATCAAGAACAGATAAGCAACTTAAATAAACCGATAACCCCTAATGAAACAGAAGCAGTCATCAAAAGTCCCCAACAAAAAAGCCCAGGTCCAGGTGGCTTCAGTTCAGAATTCTACCAGAAATTCAAAGAAGATTTAATACCAATACTCTTAAAATGTTCCACACCATAGAAGCAGAAGTTACATTGCACAACTCTTTATACAAGGCTATGATTACATTGGTACACAAGCCACACAAAGACACAATTAAAAAAGATAACTACAGGCCAATATCCCTCATGAACATTGAATCAAAAATACTCAGTAAGATACTGGCAATAATCTGCCATGATCAAGTAGGCTTAATTCATGATATGTAGGTATGGTTTGACATAGGAAAATCCATCAATGTAATCTATCATGTAAACAAACTATAAAAGAAAAACACATTATTATCTCAGTAGGTGCTGAAAAAGGCTTTGACAAAATCCAACACACCTTCATGATAAAGGTCTTGGAGAGATCAGGGATAACAGGAACATACCTAAACAAAATAAAAGCAGTATACAGCAAACCCACAGCCAAAATCATACTAAATTGAGAGATACTCAATGTGATTCGTCCAAAATCAGGAAGAGGACAAGGCTGCTCACTCTCTCCAAATCTCTTCAATATTGAACTTGAAGTTCTAGCTAGAGCAATTAGACAAAAAATAGAAATCAAGGGGATACAAATTGGAAATGAAGAAGTCAAACTTTCATTATTTTCAAATGATATGATAGTTTACATACATGACCCAAAGAACTCTACCAGGGAACTCTTACACCTAATTAACACCTTCAGGAAGGGGCAGGCTACAAGATCAACTCAAGAAAATCAGTAGCCATAATACATATAGACAATAATATGGTTCTAAAAGAAATCAGAGAAATATCACCATTTACAATTGCCACACACAACGTAAAATATCTTGAGGTAAGGCTAAATAAACGTGTAAAGACCTGTATCTCAAGAACTTTGAGTCTCTAAAGAAAGAAATTAAAGAAGACACCAGAAAATGGAAAGATCTCCCATGCTCTTGGATATTTAGTATCAATGTTGTAAAAATGGCAATCTTGCCAAAAGGAATCTACAGACTCAAGCAATCTCCATCAAAATTCCAGCACAATCTTCACAGACCTTGAATAACAATTCTCAATTTTATATGGAAAAACAAAAATTCCAGGATAGCCAAGACTACGCTGCTCAACAAAGCACCATCTGGAGGCATCACCATTCTTGACTTCAAGCTCTATTATAGAGCTATAGTCCTGAAAACAGCTTGTTATTAGCACAAAAATATACAGGTAGACCAACGGAATTGATTCAAAAACTCAGAGATTAATCCACAAACCTATGAACATCTGATCTGATTTTTAACAAATATGCTAAAACTATACAATGGAAAAAAGAAAGTACCTTCAACAAATGGTGCTGGAATAACTGGATATTGGCATGTAGAAGACTGCAAATAGATCCATGTCTATCACAATGCACAAAACTCCAAATTTATCAAATACCTCAACATAAATCCAGCCACATTGAATCTCTTAGAATAGAAAATTGGAGGTACTCTTGAAAGAATTGGTACAAGAGACTGCTTCTTTTACATAACACCAGTAGCACAAACACTGAGATCGATAATTAATAAATGGGACCTCCTGAAAATGAGTAGCTTCTGTAAGGCAAAGGACATAGTCTGCAAGACAAAAAGGCACCCCACAGATTGGGAAAAGATATTCACTAACCCCATATCTGACAGAGGGCTGATCTCCATAATTTACAAAGAACTCAAGACGTTACTCTCCAAAACGCCAAAGGACACAATTAAAAAGTGGGGTGTAGAACTAAATAGAGAATTCCCAATAGAGGAATCTAAAAATGGCTGAAAGACACTTAAGAAATTGCTCAATATACTTTGACATCAGGTAAATACAAATCAAAACAACTCTATGATACCATGTTACACCAGCCAGAATGGCTAAAATAAAAAACAACAATGACAGTCTTTGCTGGAGAGGATAGGGAGAAAAGAGAACACTCCTCCATTGCTGCAGGGAGTACAAACTTACATGGGCACTTTGGAAATCAGTATGATAGTTTTTCAGGAAAATGGAAATCAGTCTACTGTTAAGAGAGAAGCTTTTTCCTTGCTAGCCGCTTTGGTTTATCTCCCGCCAGTTGCCTGGGCTCTGCCGCTTTGTAGTCCCCAAATAAACACACAAGACGCTGTATTAATTATGAAGCTGTTGGCCTTGCTTGTCTCTTACTGGCTAGCTCTGACTTAAGTAATTACCCCATAATTGTTAATCTAAGTATGTTTCTTACCGGAGAATAGTTCCGGGCTTCCTACCCCATGCGGTTACATCTCAAACTCTCCTGTGTTTCTCCTTCCCAGAATCCTCCTGGACTCCTAGCCCCACCTATCTAGATTCCTATTGGCCAGCAGTAATTTATTGACATATACACAGGACTTCCCCAACATTTCTTCTTTTCTGTTTAAACAAAAAGAAAGGTCTTAACTTTAACATAGTCAAATTGTATATGACAGAACAGTTATCAAGTAAGAACACAGTTACAACATTTTGTCTATTAACATTTAGCCAGATCTAAAGAAAATATCATCCACCCCATCCTTGTGAGTCCAAAGTCCTATATGTAGCTTATCTTTTATCATAACTAAGGAAAACTATGACTATCTGTCTTCAACTCCATCAAAGACCACAGAAGGATAATATATAAACACTAGGATTGACAGAGACATCTTACTGCCTGGACAGTCACCCGAAGTTCCTCTGTAACGTTGGGGCATCCATCTTCAGCCCATAGGCCACAATGTATCCAGAAGATTTCTCAGCAAAGCAGGAAATTTCAAACTGTCCATCTGCATTGGCAGTCTGTCAGTCATTTTTCTTTGTCCTGCACAATGTCCCGTAGACTCTTCCATGAAGCAGGAACCCTGTAAGACTGAGTTCAGCAGTCACTTTCCTGTGGGTCCTGCATGTCCAGATTATACAACAACAGTCAAACAGTCTAGGCAAGAGCAGTTTCTTGCCCAAATGGCTAATCTTGCCATGTTGAAAGCAAACTCCATAACAAGTTTCTTCGATGCCCATCTTCCTCTCAGACGTAATTAGTGCTGCCAGGAGCAGACATTTCTCATTGTCAAGAAAAACCCTAAACCATTTTAAATGCCATTTTCTGAAGGTCTTTGAAAGGTTTGAAGACTATCTCAAATATATTTCTGTATATCTAGAAAACCTACCTTACCTAACTATAAGTTCAATTATAAGTAACTATCTATAGTCTGTACTCAATTATGTATTATGTTTTAAAAGAACATTATAAGCACAATACTTAATCAAGAGGAGAAATATAAGCATCACAAAATTGACCTTGATTTTGTCTCAATAAATGAAAAACAATACCCATACAATAATTCCCCTTTTTACCATTAAAAAGCAATTGGTTGTGATCGTTAACCAATTATAAACAATCCCATTTAAATGAAAACAAAGATTTATAAACAAGATGGGAATTGGGACGTCGCTCATTCCAAACTGCTTCCTGCTGGAAGGGGTGCCGTTCATACCATGGGGATCATGACAAAACTCAGAAACCTGTATAAGTCCGTATTTTCAGGGTCTGTAAAACTGCATCATCTTAGCTGTTTCAATAGTCAGAAAACCTGGTCCACTGCTTCTGGGGGTCTTGGTTCGTCAAACCACAGAAGTCTGGAAGGAATCCTCAGCTTTTCATTTTCTGTGGAAACATAAGCAAAATCTCCTTTCCCAAGTAACATATCCTTATGCTTAAATTTTGAAGTCAAGGCATTTTTAAAAGATAGAAGTTGGATTAATTCAGCAGCATTTATAATCAAGTGTACTTTAGTTGTTCCTTCCTTAGCAATGAAAAAACTGAAAAACATAATAGCGTACAATATCCAGACTCTCTGCGTATTTTCCATCTTTACTTGGCTTATTTATTTATTTATTATTACTTTATTTCTTTTACTTTTATTTATTTTTTCTTTGAGACAGGGTTTCTCTTTTGAAATATGCCTGCCTCTGCCTCTGGAGTAAATCCTACTTGCGTGTGCCACCACAACGCCGGCTTTTGTATTTATTTACCACTTTGCCATTTCATTTTCTCTCTCAATCTCACGTATATTTTTAAACACACTATAAACCTTTAGAGATTTTCTTCATCCAAGTCTGACTTTACTTTAAATCTTTATGTTTTTCTGGCCACGTGTCTTATTTGTCAAACCGCAGCTGTTTTTAACTGCCGTTTGTTTTTTCTTTTTTTTTTTTCGTCAAGATGGCTGGCGTAAGCGTGACTCCAGCTTACCGCCTCAGTCCATGCTGACCTCCAGCAAATGCTGGAACTTGGATAGGAGAAGCCATTTCTAAAGGATTTAGGAGGAATCAGGATGAAATATGGCCTACCCAAGAGGAGATACCAAATTGGGTTGGGGAAGCAATCTCTAGAAGTTTCAAAAGACATCAAAACTTTAGATGTTTTAATTGTGGTAAAATGGGATATCTGAGTAGGAACTGTAGACAACGCATTCCTAGGAATAATGTTTCTACCAGGAATGTGTCAAACAGAAGGCCTCAACCTCCTGGTCTCTGCAGGGGGTGTGGAAAAGGCCTGCATTGGACAAATGAATGCAGATCCACAACAGATAGACAAGGTAGATCTTTAAAGCCAAAAAATGGATCTCAGGGGCTCAACCGAGCCCCAAAAAGAGAGATTATCCGGTCATTCCCAGTGACAGTGGAGGAGAGCCTCTCCCAGGACAATTAGAAGATCCACTGCCCATTGTAAATAATACGGCACTGGACAATACATTAGCTCCAGAGGATGAATCAATCACATCAGGAGGAGATACAAAACATATATTTTGGCAAACTTCTATACAATATCATAGACCCAAGCTACCAGTTAAGGTAAATAATAGGGTGATTTACGGTCTACTGGACACAGGAAGTGACGTCACTATCCTTAATCAGCAGTCCTGGCCACACAACTGGGCTTTAAAAGAGGTTAATGTTCAATTCTTAGGGATTGGAACCCTATCTGAAGTTAAACAGAGTGTTAGATGGATTGACTTTATTGGGCCAGAAGGACAGAGAGGAAGGTTAAAGCCATATGTTGCAGATATTGCTATAAACCTCTGGGGTCGTGATCTACTCCAGCAATGGAATACACAGATTAACATTCCTCCTGTATCAGCTAGGAATTATAGACAAGCTTTTAGTGGTACAAAGAATATAGTAAGGCAGTACAGAAAACAGATGCCAAATGTACAGGCTGTACAGAAGCAAGATGCTAGTGCCAAACCAACAGAGCAACCAAAAGCTCTACCCTTAAAATGGCTGACAGATGAACCCGTCTGGGTGGGTCAATGGCCTATGACATCTGAGAAGTTAGAGGCTTTGGAGAAGTTAGTTCAGGAACAGTTAGATGCTGGACATATTGAGGAATCAACTAGTGCATGGAATTCACCTGTTTTTGTTGTCAAGAAGAAGTCTGGTAAGTGGAGAATGGTTACTGATCTTAGAGCCATCAACAAGGTAATTCAGCCTATGGGGTCTCTACAACCTGGGATGCCGTTACCTTCTCTAATTCCTAAGGATTGGCCAATTATAGTTATAGACTTAAAAGATTGTTTCTTCACCATACTGTTACAAGAAAACGACAGAGAAAAGTTCGCCTTCACAGTACCTAACTATAATAATTCCCGTCTGGTACAGAGATTCCAGTGGAAGGTACTACCTCAAGGTATGTTAAACAGTCCAACTTTGTGTCAATATTTTGTGAATAAACCTCTAGAAATAATTCGTAAAAAATTTCCACATTCGTTAATATATCATTATATGGATGACATATTATTGTCTGATTCAAATAAGGATACATTGGAAAAGATGTTTGAAGCAGTAAAAGAAACTTTGCCTCGCTGGGGATTACAAATTTCCCCAGAAAAAATACAAAGAGGAGATTCTATTAACTATTTAGGTTATAAAATAGATGCTCAGAAAATTAGACCACAGAAAGTACAGATTAGAAGAGATCGTTACCAGACTCTTAATGATCTTCAAAAACTATTAGGAGAAATCTCTCAATTACAGACAATTATCGGTGTAGAAGGGCATGATTTGAAACACTTGAAAATGGCTTTAAAAGGAGATAAAGATCTAAACAGCCCACGAGTACTATCAGCTGAGGCTGAAAAAGAATTAGAATGGGTAGAAAAGAGAATATTAGAAGCACATGTGGACCGTGTGGATCCAAATCTGGATTGTATTCTAGTTATTTTACCATCTAGAGAATATCCCTCGGGAATATTAATGCAGAGGGAAGACATCATACTAGAATGGGTATTTCTGCCACATAAACAGAATAAAAAATTGAAAACATATATAGAATAGATCTCTGATTTGATATTAAAAGGTAAGTTAAGGCTTAGTCAACTGACTGGGAAAGATCCAGCTGAAATTATTGTACCTTTAACAAATGATGAAATTTCCTCCTTATGGAAAGATAATGAGTATTGGCAAATAGCTTGCAGTGACTTTTTGGGAACTATTAGTAATAACTATCCCAAAACAGAGAGAATCAAATTCATAAAGAAAACGATTTGGATTCTTCCACGTATCGTGAGACACCTATTTCTGGAGTTCTTACCTTCTACACAGATGCAAACAAATCAGGTAAGGCAGGGTATAAATCAGGAAATATAAGTAAAATAGTTCAAAGCCCTTACAACTCCGTACAAAAGGCAGAGTTATATGCCATTCTCATGGTACTTAAAGACTTTACAGAGCCTCTCAATATAGTCACGGATTCTCAGTATGCAGAAAGAGTTGTCCTGCACATTGAGACTGCAGAATTTGTTCCTGATAGTACAGAATTAACCTCATTATTTTTACAATTACAGGAAACCATCAGAAAGAAACAGGACTCATCCTATATATATAACACACATCAGGTCCCATACAGGTTTGCTAGGTCCTCTGGCACAAGGCAATGATGAAATTGATCGTTTGTTAGTAGGTAATGTGTTGGAAGCTTCAGAATTTCATAAGAAACACCATGTCAACAGCAAAGGCTTAAAGAAGGATTTTTCTATCACCTGGCAACAAGCCAAAGAAATAGTAAAAAATTGCCCCAGTTGCTCCTTCTACAATCAAACTCCATTACCAGCAGGTTGTAATCCTAAAGGTATTCATAGGAATGAACTTTGGCAAATGGATGTATTTCACTTCCCAGAATTTGGCAGTTTAAAATATGTACACCATACCATAGACACGTTCTCAGGATTCCAATGGGCTACTGCCCTCAGCTCTGAGAAGGCTGACTCTGTTATTACACACCTCTTAGTGGTGATGGCTGTTATGGGTATACCTAAAACGATAAAAACTGACAATGCTCCAGCATATGTCTCCAGTAAATTGGAACAATTCTTCAAATATTATAATATAAAACATGTAACTGGTATACCTTACAATCCCACAGGACAAGCAGTGATTGAAAGATCTAACCGAACCTTAAAAGAGATGCTTCATAAACAGCCGGGGAGAACAAAGACACCTAAACACAGGTTACATAATGCTTTACTAACATTGAATTTTCTTAATGCTGATGAAAAAGGACAAACTGCAGTGGAAAGACACTGGACTACAGAGAAGACTTCTGAACTGAACCAACCAGTGTATTTTAAGGATGTTATGACCTCAGTCTGGAAACCAGGATATGTGTTACGTTGGGGAAGGGGTTATGCTTTTGTTTCCACAGGAGAAGAAAAGCTTTGGATCCCATCTAAATTAATTAAGATTCGATCAGAACAGAAAACGTCTCAGGAGGAGGAAGGATGACAGCTCATCTACAAGGTCCACTAAGTATAAGGAGACCTCATAAAAGGAAAGAGAAGTATTCTGTTTGTGTCTTTACAGGACAATTAGAAAATCCTAGAGATATGGATACCTAAAGAAGAAAGGATAGCTACTCAGAGGACCACCAAACATGAAATAATGTGATGTGTTATCAATGTCTACATCTCCGTATTGTGTTATTATAATTTCTATTTCTTCCATTTCTTAATATGCCTAAGTTCCAATTCATTTAATTATTGCTGGCTTTGGAGTTGGATTGGTTCTCCTACTTTAAACCCAAGCTTATTGTTAAAATGCAATTCAGACTTTCTGTATTATATCAAAGAGCCATTGATATAAGACAGAAACAACGACATAAAAAAAGATATACATATATGGGGACTGTCATCTGTGTATATTTGAATTTTCTAAAACTCTAATCTCCTTCATGTGTATTATCTTCTTTAGGGTTGCCTTTCCCAGTATTCATACACATTGAAGTTAAGAATTTCTATGCTAACATTAATATTTCAGTTTTCTAGAGACAAAGGAATTTCTTGACAGCGATCTTCAACTGCTTCAGAAAGAGAATGTGGACTCACTTACCCGACTCTGCCTGATTCGACTGGATACATCTAAACTGCCCCACATCAATCGACCCCACCTTACAGGCACCATCCTGAAACCAGCTTGCAACTACATCACTCGACACATCGTCAGGCCAAGGAACTGATACAGTGCATCTTCTACAATCTGATTAGAGCTTCAGACAAGAGCTTCAATCAAAATCAGAAATCTAATCCGGAACTTCAGTCAAGCCTCTCCTGCAAAACAGAGACTAACTGACCTATTTAAGACTCTTGTTATACTAACAATTTTTTCCCACAGGTCCCCATGATTGTCATCGTCCCACTTCAGCAGTAAGTAACTTTGAGAATTCCACGTCCCCTCTCCCTACTATTGACATAAGAGGATAGTTTATACCTGTTAGTGTAATTTACAATTATTTTAGGGTTGGAACTGGAAGGAGGTGTTCAGACTTAGGCATCCCTTTCAGATAAGTTTAGAATTTAGGTGGAATGGATATGTTTAGTTTAGGATAAGTAGATTATAAATTAAGTATCACCCTCTATGTATATATGTTGTATATGTTTGAGTTTGTATCAAATTTAAATCTCCTATTTAGACTAAAAGGGGAATTGTAGGAGTCAATGCCACAAAGCTACCCGCCCAACAGGACGGGTTCAAGGTAGAGATAAAAGGAAGTGAAAGGAAAAGGGGCTTCCCTCTTTTCTCCTGGAAGCCAATCATGCTTCTAATTCCTGGTATGTGCGATTCTCTCTGATAAATAAATATATTGTTTTCCCTATATAGCCTCGAGTATCGTTATAAGTCTACCTCAAGATACAGCAATTACACTCTTGGGCATATACCCAAAGAATGCACATTCATACAACCAGGACATCTGTTCAACTATGTTCATAGAAGCATTATTTGTAATAGCTGAAACCTGGAAGCAGCCTAGATGCTCTTCAAATGTAGAATGGATGGAGAATGTGTGGAACATTTATACAATGAGAACCACTCAGTGGAAAAAAAAACTATGCAATCTTGAAATTTGGAGGCAAATGAATGGAAATGGAAGAAACCATCCTAAGTGAGGCAACCCAGTTACAAAAAGACAAGTGTGCTATGTACTCGCTAATATATGCATATTAGACATAGAGCAATGGATTACCAGCCTACAATCCACACCATCAGAGAAACTAGGAAATATGTGTAGGACTCTGAGAGAGAAACAAGTGGTCCCCTGAAGAAAGGGAATGGGCCAAGAACCTCTTAGCAAACTGAGAGCAGAGGTAGGGGTGGGGACAGAAGCAGTAAAAAGAGAACGGGAGAAGAGGAGTGGGGAGGAGAACAAGAGATATCAGGAAGACTGAGAAATGGGAGGAACAGAGGAGAGCAACAAAGAGATACCTTAATAGAGGAAATCAGTTTAAAGAGAAATATGGCACTATGGAAATATTCAGAGTTCCACAAGGATGACCCAAGGTAAGAATGTTGGCAGTAGTGGAGAGGCTGCCTTTGAAGCCCTTCCCCTATAATGAGATTGATGACTGTCTTAATTGTCATCCTAGAGCCTTTACCCAGTTGTTGGTCAAAGCAGAAGCAGGCACCCACAACTAAGCCCTGAACCATACTCCTGGAGTCCAGGTTTAGACAGGAAGGAGTGATGAGCAAAGGAGACAAGACTGTGCTGGAGAAATGCACCGAAATAGCTGTCATGACAAAGTGAATGCACAGGGATCTCAGTTGTAATCCTGAGACTCCAACATTGAACCAAACCAAGCCCTCTGAATGGGAGTGCCAGCTAGGAGACCGGGGCAGTCTATCGAACCTCTGTCAGTGGAGCCAGTGTTTATCCCCAGTCCACAAATGGACCTTGCAAGCACATTGCCCATACAGGGATACTATTGCATCCCTGATATAAGGATTAGGGCCTAGTCCCTCTCCCAAATAATGTGACAGAAAGTGATGATCTCCCATGGAATGCCTCACTATGCTTGGGGAGTATGTGAGGGTGGGTTGGGGAGCTTGGTTGGGAGCATTAGAGGATGGGAGCGTGAGAAAATGTGGGAACTGATGTGAAACAATAATAAAAATAACAAATAATAATAGAATGCAAAGAATTTGTCTTACAATGTGAAAACAATCATACCCAACCATTACAGTAAGACCATTAGTTTTTGTTTTTGTTTTTTTTTTCTGCTGAATCATTGAACTCAACTTGTAAAATTGTTATAATTCTGCTTCTTGGTTTAAGTATTTGGCGTTATTTTATTTATTTAATAGTGATTGTTACTGATGTTAATTTGGATGTTATATAATTTAGAATATTAAATTCATAGATTTGGAACCTATATTTTCAAACAGTAACATACTAAATGCTGAGTTACTGGCCTGTAGCATTATAGAGAGGTTTTGAAAAAGTAAGCATATTTTTGGGAAGTTATATCAGTGGAAACTTGTTCTTGAAGGGGGTAATGAAAATATAGCCACCCATGTCACAGTTTCCTGGGTTCTTCATACTCTTTCTAATCTGCTGTCCTTAGCATAGCATAATTTTCAATATGAGAAGATGAAACATCATTACCTAAAGCCTCTGAAATCACCAACATCAAAAATCCTATAATGAAATTGTTTTGTGATTTCCCCCCAAACATATAAATATCTCTATCTCACTTGCTAGAAATTATACATTCCTTGTAAAATCATTTCACTGAATAGAAGGATAACTGGAATGTTGAATGATCAAAAGTATTGACTGGTATTTTTTATGTAATTTTCATTTCTTGTTTAAGCATTGAACATGTAGAGTTAGTTTTCTGGGACAAAACAGGTTTTTATCAGGTAGTAATAAAAACAAATTACCAGATGAGAGGTAGTCCCCTTGGTCTATTATCACAGGTAGACATCTCCAATGCCTGTATTTCTCCTATAGTTGATAATGGAATGATGCAATTGTAGAAATTTGCACACACAATCAGCACAGAAAACTCTTTTCTTCACTCAGAGTTATAAATGCCAGTCTTCATTTGTGTTTGTCAGAACAATGTTTATCTAAATTATTTCTATGAGGCCTTAGCCTTTTCACTCAGGGAAATGACATGAGAGAAGTCAAAGCCTACAAGAGAGTATTATTTATTAATTATCCTCATGAAGAAATATTTTCTAAAAGAAATACCATCCTCATTTCCTCATTCCATGTAGCCTTCTATTCATACACTTATTCATTTCCTTACTAATCATTTAAGTTTTTTTCAGTACTTTTTTGTTTATGTGTATGTCTGGTGTGTGTGTGTGTGTGTGTGTGTGTGTGTGTGTGTGTGTCTGTACACCTTTGTGCAAACGTGGAAGTATGAAGAAAACTTGAAGGAGCCCTTCATTTCAGTCTTCGCATCAGAAGAATTGGTATGTATTGCTGAAGTTATATGCATATGTGTATTCATAGAAACACATATTCAAATACATACACATGTTATTGAACGTTATATTTAAGGGAAACAATCAAATGCATTTCAGGAATTGTTGCCTTACTCAGTTTTATTATTTACTGCTACAAAGATGTGGCTACTCAGCTTCTTCACAGAGTGCTGAACAGCACAGTGTACGTCTGATGACAGCTACTTTGGTTTGACAATATTTCTTGGAAGAAACTAATCCCGTATAATCCTATGTCAATTCTAGCACATAGCAGTTGACAATAATAATCCTGAACAAGTAATCCAAATGCACAAGCAAATCTCTACAGTGTAGTGTGTTTGCCACGTGAATTCAAACCCTTGACTTCATACTTAATCATCCCTTAAGCCTTGAGACACACTGAGCTAAATTTGGAGTGATTTATTTACTGTGTTTTTTTCTGGTAGTAAATGATGGAAATTGAATAAATTTCTATCAGGTTTCCTCACTTTCAAAAGCAGTTTTTTATTAGAATTCTTTCATATATAATGTTTTCTTCTGATGCACACACTGCATGTGTTTGCCATGCACACACATGTACAAAAATATACTCAAAATTATAAATACATGAAGTAGAAGGTGATAACCTTTGTGTCTTCTGATACTTCATTCATTTTTCCTTGTTATTTCATTATTTAAATATTTAACTATATTGCAAACATACATGCCTAACAAACAGTGTTATAACCTTTCTGATAATAACGGTAATTCTGGATATTTTGAATTCACAGCATATATATATTAGAAATAAATTATGTTTATATACTTCTTATTTTATTGAAAAAAATTGTGTTCACATGAACCTAAATTTATTTGGTATTTTGTGAAAATACTTTTCAACCTTTATTCTGCTTTATCACATTGATATAATTGAATGTACCAGGTAACTAAAAACTACCAACAAGTATCTTAAAAGTTTAATTTAGCACATATGCTTGTTTGCAAATTTTCCAAAAAAAAAATGCGTGTTAAGAGAAAACATTACAATACTACAAAATTATGGAGAGGAGACATAGGAAAGATCAATTGTTCTAATAAGGAACTCACAGAGATCAGTCTGCCTCTGTCTCTCAAGTGCTGGAAATAAAGGCTTGCGCAACAACCACCCAGCTGTAGTTGCATATTTTCAGCTTCTCGTCACCAGTAGACTTTTTTGGCAAATGTATTAAACTAAAGCAACTAAGAAAAGCCAATAGAATATAAAAACAGAGACACTGTCATTGAGAAAAGAAAAATAAATACCATTATGAAATATGCAGCATATATCAGAGCAATGATGAAACTATCATCATTTAAAGTGGATTTTAATGAATTCTTTTCATATGTGAATACATCCTTTTACATGCTTTGTTAAGAATAGATAATTATCACAAGCTTGCGTCACTACTGCACCACTGTATATTGTAGGCAGGTCACTCTTGCACAATGAAGGTTTTGTAGATAGATTGGTGATGATTTTCTCTTTTTGTAACGTGCAGATTACCTTCTAGTGCCATGAATATTTGTCCATAGAGACGAAGCTCTAGTAGGTAGCAGCTCTGCATGCCTCTCGACAAAAGCCCCTTCCCCGAGGACCTCTAACTGCCAGGTTCCATCCAGAGAATACTCTAACTGCCCTAATTGCTGGTCCATGCCCCCACCTTACACAGCAAAAAGTTCAATCTCTGGACATGAAATCCTACCAGTCTCCACCCTGGAAAGCTCCACCCTGAGCAGTTCCATCGCCTTCCCAAGAAATTGTATATAAGCCCAGTATTTTCTTTAATTTGCTTTTGTTTTTTTTTTTGCTTGAGCAGAGACAGTCGCTCTCCTGGTGTTTTCCCTCCTGTTGTTCTTTTGCTGCAGCTTCTGTGCAGGCGAAAGACAATCCAAAAAACTCAACAAACACACATAGATTTCATTTGGGAAATAGAGCAAAGGGAAAAGAACAAAAACGGAAAGAACACAGAGGAAGGAGAGAAGAGGCAGCAGGCCCTTGATTATATAAAGAACAGGAACAGTTTAGAATGAGTCTCAGCAGTTGTGGCCATTGAAACTGGAGTCTTGGAGCTGCGGTTGCCCAGTTCCACCTGGCCACAGCTCCACATGGTTTTCTGCGTGCACAGTCCTTACACAGCCGTGCAACCTCTGACAGCTGTCAGTGAGCAGCGATCCTGGGACTGGGAGAGAGCCCTAGGATTAGAGAGGTCCCATGACCAAGAAAGGTTCCCTAAGGAGAAGGCTCACTCCCAGGGGAAGGATGGCATGGAGTGACGGGTGGGTGCTGAGGGGAAACCATCATGAGGGACAGGGAAAGACACTGGATACAGGGACCCGGCAAGGTTGCCCAGCACCGAGGGAGAGGGGTATCCACACCTACCAGTAAATCTTGTGTGAGATTTTTGTGTGGTGTGACTTTGTACTGTTGCATAGGTGTTGTCTTCAACAATAGGGCCTTTCTTTCAGCTTGTGGAGAGCTATTAATAGTGTTGGACATAGCCTCAGTTTGTTTGGAAGTTCACATAGGACCCCTTTGGCCAACAACTCAACTAAATGTAACCCACTCTGGCTATTAGAAGTTTTATTTGCTGGTGAGAGTTGACCTGTTGGGTGCTGTCTCTCTTTTTTTTGTGATTTCATATAGATCATCTTCACTTATTAATATAGTATAGGAAGCCTCTCCTGCATTAGGTTTCCATATAAAACCTCAAATGGCCCTTAGTTTTAGTTCTCGTTCGTCGTATTGCCTCCCTTGTCTGCATGTTCCCTCCCCTCCCCCTATTGGATCCTTCTACTTCATTTCCACCCTGTCATCCATCCATAACTGTTGATTCTATTCCCCTTCCTAGGGAAATAAACACTCTCCATATAGTTCCTTAACTCTTTACATAACCTCTAAACTTATATTCGTGGTAGCTTGCCTATCAATTTCTTAATAGCGTCCACACATATGTGATAAGCAACATATTTGTAATTCTGTGCCTGAGTTACCTCACTGAGAATGACTTTTTTCTAGTAATATCTATCTATCTATCAGACAATTTAATAATTACATTTTTCCTCCTACTGGTTTAACTCAACCAGCTGTGATATGAGGGTTTGTACCTAGTCTTATTGAATTTTATTACTGGAGGAGTGGAGGAAGAGAAAACTTTGGTCCGGAAGTATTGTATGTGAGAAGATTTTTTTTAAATATGATCTAATAGACTAGCATTCTTTTAAGTAGGTAGCTTAAACCTTAAAAAATGGGTTAACTTCCCTTCCCTCTTCAACTCTCTTTAGTTATTTGTATTCTTATTACTATACTCACACTGTTTTGCACAGGGAACTGTCTTTTTACACAACTTCATCTGCAGCAACCAGGAGCCCTGTGTATCTTGAGTGCAGAAAAAAACCCTGTATTAATTTGTTTTTCAGTAATATAAATATCTTTTCTATCTTATCATTTCCATGGAGAAACAAAAAGTTCAATTCAGGAAATCTTCCGTGTGTTTCATTATGTCACAGCAAAGTTGATTTGCAAGCATGCAAACAAGCTAACAAAAAGACTCAGTACTCGAAGGGCATTGGCAATTCTCCCTCATAACACAACTGACAGTGGTACAAATTGAGTTTCACTCCATGGAACTGAAAAGCAGCTCTTCTCAAGAAGCTCGGTTTCTGCATAAGAATGTGGAGATTTTCATGGAATTCACTCATAATCTGGATCATCTAGGAAGTTTGTTCTTTTGTCATAAGGCGCTGAGAACCTTCACTTACCTGGATTCTAATTTCAAGCGCTTTAAGGAGATGCATTGTTAAATGCTGCTAAAGATACATCTGAGATTAAACACATCTACCATGATTCTCTCCAAAATCTTTGCAATTAGAAATGCATCTAATAATAGCATGTTTTTTTTGAATGACCCTGACAGAGTGTGTAACTTCATTTTATGGGCTCTGGCATGAAAGAGGTTGGATTTAGTTCTCTAGTGCTTGAATATGAAAATAGGCCTTGTTAGATATAATTTCTCTTTGAGAAAATAGCTATTAATGCACAACAAAAGTTCAGGGTAAATGCCTGGTAGGTAAATATTGGAAAATAAAACAAACAAAAAATGTGAAAGTTATTAGCTTTGGAGAAAAGTGGAAGCTGCTTTGAGGGATTTTAAAAATTGCCACATACAAGCAAAGTTTTGAAAAGTAATTTCTGATATTTACCTTTGGTTCAGAGAAAACAAGGAAATAGTCTGCAGAGAGAACCAATTAGTTTCCTTTTTTCCCTTTTACTCTAATGACATAGACCCGCTTGGGAAATAGAGCATGATTGTGATGGCATGTCAAAATTCTTGTGACTTTCAGATGCATTCTCCCTGTACATGCACCAGATTCTGGTTAAGCATTATAAAAGCAAATTAGTCTTATTATGTTCATTATGGCTGAAATCCCAGAGAGTTAATTCAGTGGAGGGTCTAAAAGCAAGGCCTTGAACATTTTAAATGTCCTTGGTGTTTTGTGTAATTTCAAATCTTCCTAAGCCAAAACATATACCCCAAAATCTACTTATTAATCAGTTAAGTATTAAAAATTCAACAGAGATAATTATGAATATTTAAACTGCTTCATGTTCCTAAAAAATTACAAATATCCCATAAATCCCATAAACATGTCAATGTCATGCTAGGCTTAAGGTGTTTTTTAGAATAAACCAGTCATTGGCATTGATTATAGCAGCTTTTATTATAATTATATTGTAACAAACATGATTGTTTTATTTTTCAATGTTTTGCTGTAGTTTATTGTCAGAAGATCAAACAGGAAAGAGCTGGAGACCTTTTTTCTTGCTTCTTTCAAATACTATTTATTCAATGTATATTATGATAAATATACATACCTTATACAACAGCTCTTATCCCAACTTTCACATATAAAGTGTAATATTGCAAAATCCTGGACATGAATATGGAGAACTTAAATTTGATTCCCCATTTTGGTTATCATCAAAAATGTACTTCAAAGAAAATCACAAACTTCAACAAATAATTATCATAGAAAAAAATAAATGCTTACAGTAGAGATG
This sequence comes from Mesocricetus auratus, assembly GCF_017639785.1. Classification (NCBI taxonomy): domain Eukaryota; kingdom Metazoa; phylum Chordata; class Mammalia; order Rodentia; family Cricetidae; genus Mesocricetus; species Mesocricetus auratus. The sequence goes on along the minus strand of NW_024429207.1, from coordinate 3,036,016 downwards.
AAGGAACACATCTTGTATATATTGCATTTGGAATTGAAATGTGTCTGTAGATTTAAATAGCATTTGCTTACCATAGAATATATTTGCTACTTTTCTTTGGCTATGACAAAATACCTGAAGCTAATCAAAAATACTGACATCTCAAATCAATCATGATGCAGATAAAGAAGCCTGGTGGTTGCCCAACTGTCTTACTTTTTCTTTTCTTTTCTTTCCATTCAGGTGAGAACCTCAGTGCATGGGATGCTGTTACCCACATTCAGGGTGTATCTTATACCCTCAGTTAATTCATTTCAAGGAAGATCCTCATAGACACAATATGCCTCCTGGTATGTCCTAGATGCTTCTCAATTCAAACAAATATGCAGCCAGGTTAACCATCCAGCCTACAAGATGACCGAGCAGGTGACTGTGTCTAGAGTTTGGTCACTGAAACCCATGTAAATGTAGATGGAAACAAATGAAACACAAAGACTTTTCTCTGTACTCTGTATGAATGCAATGACACCCACGTCCATATGCGCATCATGTAAACAAACTATATTAGCTATTATTTTATTCTGTGATTAAATTCCTGGATTAAAACCTACTTATCAAAAGCTACATTTATTCGGATACATATGTATCCAGAGACTCAAGTGTCTATCATGATGGGGCGGTATGGCAGTAAGTGGCAGGCATGGGACAGAGGCAGAAACATGAGAGATCTTAGGTCCAGTCACACATAGGAAGCAAACAAAGTGACCAGAAAGTAATATGAGGCCATACCTCTTCAAAACCACCACCAGCAGTAATATACTTCCTTCAGCAAGGTGTGACCTCCTAAAGTTCGATAAATTCTACAAACAGCAACACTAACTGGGAAACAAACATTCAAATACCTCAGCATATAAAAATATTTCTCAGTCAAATCACCACACCACACACACACACACACACACACACACGCACACTAATTACCAATTACCTATCTAATTACATGTCTCTAAGTTACTATTTTGAAGACATTAAGTATTAAATCAAATCATCTAAATCATTGGAAATTTGTTATAAATTACTTTTTAATTTTCAAAGTAAAATGTATAAGAAGTTAGGTAAAATAGCAGATATAGTAACAGATTAACCACTTAAATATACAGTGAAAATTCCTTCAATAAAATGATGAGAAAATAAATTTTTCTAGCAAATGTAATATGTAGGACTTTATTGACCATCTGCTACAGGGGATGAAACAGTTATTTATATTCTAAGACATATTTGAGACTTATATCAGAATTACTTGGTATTTGTCCCATAACTTAAAAATATCAAAAACAAGTTTAAACAAAGTGGTGTTTGTTATAGATTGAAGAGAAAATTCAAATAAAGTACATCTCTTTACTGTCATATATATTAAACTTGATGTTACTTAGAAATCAAGAGTTTGGCTCTGAATAGTTTGTTTTGTTTTAATTTGTTCTTAAAAAATTTATGTGAAGGAAACTTGATCATCTTATTCTGTAGTCCATCTTTCAGTTAAACTTATCAGTTAGTTTATGAATCTGGGGGAGAGTAGAGGAGTAGGGGAAAGTTAAGAGTAGTTGAAAGAGGGAAAACTGTGATCCAGATGTATTGTATGAGAGAAGACTCCATTTTCAATAAAAATACAATCAATTTTTTCACAAAGCCTATTTATGATGCATAATTCAGTATTTTTAAGGTTACCCAGAAATATAAGCGGAAGATGGCTCAACATAAAGACAGTATACTGATGATGAAGAGGGTATAATTCATTTTTTTACACCCACATCAGGAAGTTTACAGCTGCCTTTATTTCTGGTTCCAATAGAGGTTCCAATAGAGGTTCCTCTTCTCTTCTCCAAGACTGCCAGTACTCACATGCATATATCAACGCACACATACACAAACAATTAAAATATTATTGAAATAGTTCTGTGACTGGATTGATGACCATCTTTCTCTTTTGTTACCCTACAGAGTCCTTTCCTGTATCAAAGAAAGTAGAACGTATATTCATGTATAGTAGGCAATAATGAAGGCCACATGTAAGAATCAGTTAACAAATCCATGTTCAATTAATTGTGTGTATGTTATACTTGGCAATGGGAGCCCATTGCCAGTTTGTGGGGTTGTTTCCAGTTTGTGGTTATTATGAATAAAGCCAAAAAAACATGGTTGATCATGCATCATTACGGTCAGATAGAATGTCCTTTGGGTGTATGCCAAAGAGTGGTATAGCTGAATGTTCAGATAGATCAATTCCAAACTTTCTGAAGGACTCTCATATTGATTCCTCCTGTGATTATACAAATTTGTTTTGCAACCAGCAATGGAGGTGTGTTCCTCTTGTTCCACACCCTTGCCAGCAAGAGCTCTACACTTGTGTTATTGAACTTACCCGTTCTGACAGGTGTAAGATAGAATCAATGTTAGCATCCAGGCACAATTTTGCCCTTCCACTTGAGGACCTGGCAGAGTGCATCACCCCTCCATGCATGCCAAGCAGTACTCTGGCTCTATATAGGCATAGGTGGTCATTTTAAGAGATGAAATCTGTCTTCTCCTGATCTCTCCATTTCTCTGAGGAAACAGCACATCTCCTCTTTATCTCTTTCTTTTTTCTGTTTATTATTTCTTTTTTATTTTGAAGCACATTTTATTTTTATTATATATTTAAATTATAAACAAGCTTGTTTCCCATTTCAGTCCCAGCTCCCTCTATCTCCCCCACACCTGATTCCCCACCAGATCCCCAGCCACACACCCAATCCCCAGTACATTCTCCAAGGAGGGTAAGGCCCTCCACGGGGGGGATATCTATAGTCTGTCATTTTCTTCCTGGAAGGGCCCAGGCCCTCCAACAAGTGTCCAGATTGAGAGAGCATCCTCATTTTAGGATGGGCGCCCAAAGTCCATTTGTGCTCCAGGGACAAATACTGAAATACTACTCAAAGGCCCACAAATTCCCTAGGTCTCCTCACTGACACACACATTCAGAGGGTCTGGATAAGTCCTATGCTGGCCTGTCAGCCATCAGTTTGGTGTCCAAGATCACTCCCTTGATCATGTCAGCTGTTTATCTGGGTTTCAAGAACTCAATATTGACCACTTTGTCACTGGGTTGCAGGAGTTCAGTTCAGTGTTTAGCTGTGAGTATCTGCCTCTGCTTCCATCTGTCACTGAATGGAGATTGTAGGATGGTATTTAAGATAGCCATAAAAATCATTATCAGGGAGGTGCATTTAAGGTAGGCTCTCCACTATTGCTTGGTTTGCCAGTTGGTGTCATCCACATAGATCTGTGGGAATTTTCCTTGTGCCTGATGTCCCCTCAAACCTAGAATGACTTCTTCTATTATGGTATCTCTCATCCTGCTCTCCTATATTCTTCCCCCAACTCAACCTGCCTGCTCCCCCATGGCCCCTGCTCCACTACTCTTCCTCCCGCTCTATTTCCTGACTCCCTTCCCCCCCCCAATGCTGCCATTCTTCTCAGGAGGTCGTCCCTCATTTGACCTTTTCTCTAAGATACAATGCATATCTCTCTTAGGGTCCTTCCTGTTTCCCAGACTCTTTGGCAGTGGGATTCTAGGCTGGCACTCCCCTGATTCATGTCTAAAATCCATATATGACTGAGTACATGCCATGTTTGTCTTTTTGTGTCTAGGTTACTCACTCATGATGGTTTCTTCTAGTGCCATTTATTTGCCTACAAATTTCAAGATTCCATTGTTTTTCTGCTGAGTATTACTCCATTTTGTAAATGAACCACATTTTCTGTATCCATTCTTCAGTTGAGGGACATCTGGATTGCTTCCAGGTACTGGCTACCATAAATAGTGCTGCTATAAACATAGTCGAACAGCTGTCCTTGTATGAATGTGCAGCTTTTGCATATATGCCTAAGTGTGGAATTGCTGGGTCTCGTAGTAGACTGATTCCTATTATCCTGAGGGATCTCTATACTGATTTCCATAGTGGCTGTATGATTTGGCACTCCCATCAGCTGTGAAGGAGTGATCCCCTTTCTCCACATCCTCTCCAGCATAAACTGTCATTAGTGTTTTTGATTTTAGCTATTCTGAAATGAGCAAGATACTATCTCAGAGTTGTTATGATTTGCATTTCCCTGATTGCTAGGGATATTGAGCCATTTTAGTCTCCTCTGTGCTCTTGGTGTTGTGCTCAGGAAGCAGTCTCCTGTACCAATTCGTTAAAGGGTACCCCCACTTTTCTTTCTAATAGATTCAATGTGACTAGATTTATGTTGAAGTCTTTCACCCATTTGGAATTAAGTTTTGTGCATGGCGATAGACATGGATATATCTGCAGTCTTCTATATGCCAGCATCCTGTTATGTCAGCACCATTTGTTAAAGATGCCTTCTTTTTTTCCATTGTATAATTTTAGCTACTTTGTCAAAAATCAAGTGTTCATATGTGTGGGGGTTAATACCAGGGTTTTCAATTCGATTCCTTTGGTCTATCTCTCTATTGTGCCAATACCAAGCTGTTTTCAGGCCTATAGCTGATGGCTGATCAGGGATGGTGATGCCTCCGGACCTTGCCTTATTGAACAGTGTGGTTTTGGAAATTCTGGGTCTTTTGTTTTTCCATATAAAGTTGAGAATTTTTCTTTCATAGTCTGTGAAGAACTGTTCTGGGATTTCAATGGGAATAGCATTGAATCTGTAGATTGCTTTTGGCAAGAATGCCATTTTTACTATGTTGATCATACCTATCCGAGAGGATGGGAGATATCTCCATTTTCTGGTGTCTTCTTTAAATTCATTCTTTAAAGATTCAAAGTTCTTGCGATACAGGTCTTTCACTTATTTGGTTAGGGTTACCCCAAGGTACTTTATGTTGCTTGTGACAATTTTTTTTTGGTTTTTCGAGACAGGGTTTCTCTGTACTGTTTTGGAGGCTGTCCTGGAACTAGCTCTGTAGACCAGGCTGACCTCGAACTCACAGAGATCTGCCTGCCTCTGCCTCCTGAGTGCAGGGATTAGAGGCGTGCACCACCAATGCCCAGATCTTCTGGCAATTGTAAAGGGTGATGATTCTCATTCTCTGATTTCTTGCTCAGCTCTTTTATCGTCTGTATATATATTGATCCTACCTATCCAAGACCATGTGAGTTCTTTGGATTTTATGGTGTCTTCTTTTGTTTCTTTCATTAAAGTCTCAAAGTTCTTGTGATGCAGGTCTTTACCTTGTTTGGTAAGGGTTACCCCAAGGTATTTGGTGAATTATATTGATGGATTTTCTTATGTTGGACCATCCATGCATCAGTGAGATGAAACCTAAAAGATCATGGTGGATGATTTTTCTGATGTGTTCTTGGATCTGATTTGCCAGTATTTTATTGAGTATTTTTGCATCAATGTTCATGAGTGAAATTTGTCTGAATTTCTTGTTCTTAGTTGTATCTTTGTGTGGCTTGGGTATGAAGGTTATTGAGGCCTTGCAAAAAGAGGTTGGCAAAGCCCCTTCTGTTCATATTGCATGGAATAATATGAGGAGATCTGGTAGAAGCTGATTTTTGAATTTCTGTTAGAATTCTGTGCTGAGGCAATCTGGACCTTTTTTTGTTTTGTTTTGTTTTGTTTTGTTTTTGGTTGGGAGACTTTTGATGACTGTCACTATTTCCTTTGCGATAATAGGTCAACTTAAATTGTTTATCTGTTCTTGATTTAGTTTTGGTAGGTCATATCTATACTGAAAATAGTCCATTTCCTTTACATTTTTTAATTTTGTGGAGTACAGGTTTTCAAAGTATGACCTGATGATTCTCTGTATTTCCTCAGTGTCCATTGTTATGTCCCCCTTTCCATTTCTGATTTTGTTAAATTGCATTTTCACATTCCGACATTTGGTGAGTTTCAATAAAGGTTTGTCTATCTTGTATATTTGTCTAAGAACTAACTCTTTGATATGTTGATTCTTTATATTGTTTCTCTAGTTTGTAATTTATTGAGTTCAGCCCTCAATTTGATTATTTCCTGGTATCTAATCCTCTTAGGTGAGTTTGCTTCTTTTTATTCTAGAGCTTTCTGTTGTGCTATTAATTCTCTAGTGTGACTATTACCCAGTTTTTTCATGTAGGCACTTAGTGCTATGAACTTTCCTTTTACACTTCTTTCAAAGTGTCCCATAAATTTGGGTATATTTTGTCTTCATTCTCATTGAATTGTTGGAAGTCTTTCATTTCTTTTTTTATTTCTTCTTTGACCCAGGAGTGACACGATAGCACATTATTCATTTTTCCATTAGTTTGTAGGGTTTCTGCAATTTGTGTTGTTGTTGAATTATAGCTTTAAAGCATCATGGTCTGATAAAATACATGGAATTATTCCTATTTTTTGTACCTGTTGAGGTTTGCTATGTTGCCAAGTATGTGGTTGAGTAGTGAGAAGATTCCATGTGGCACTGATAAAAAGGTGTATTCTTTTCTGTTTCTATGCCAGGCGGTCTCTGCAGGCTCCTGGTCATTTGGTTATCCAGGGGGGAGTTGACCTGGCTACTGTACCCAGGACAGGAGATCTGGAGCCTCTGCTTGCTTTCTATCCTCTCTCTCTCTTCTCACACTTCTCTTCCCCCAGTAAAACTACCCACATGAGTTCTGCCTGCATGGCATATTTATCTGAATTGCACCCATCATGAAATTGTCCAAGGAATACCACAGCAACCTCAAACTTACTTTGATTTGTTTTTCCATGATTGAATAGGATGCTGAACATTTATTCAACTTATATTTTGTCCTGACTACACAATATGCTATGGAAGTGGTTGTAGAGAACTTGTTAGAAACCCATATCTAGCTGGAGAAAAGACTACTTTCATTTTGGTGTGGCTCAACAAAACCCACAGAGAGAAATATTTTAAATTTTTAAATTAATATTATTGAATGATATTAATCCTGCAGGAAGGTAACATAATAAATAGTTTTTGTTTGTTCATTTATTTTTCATTTTGTTTTTCACCAAGGCAGAGATTCTGTGTATAAAAGCCCTGACTGCTGCGCGTTGGTGGCACACACCTTTAATCCCAGCTCTCAGGAGGCAGAGGCAGGTGGATCTCTGTGAGTTCGAGGCCAGGCTGGTCTAACAAGCAAGTTCCAGGACAGCCTGTTCCAGGAAAGCTTCCTAAACAATACAGAGAATCCCTGTCTCAAAAAACCAAAAAAAGAAAAAATAATAAAGAAACCCATATCTCTTATTGATCATGGAATTCCACAGAGCTGGAGGCAGAAAGATTATATGAGCCAGAGGACATGCCTTTCTGAATTAATAAAGCATGTCCAATATGAGTTCAGAGGCTGAAGCACCAAGCAGAGGGCTTATATTGGATCTGTACTAGATCCTCTGTATATGCTATAGCTGTAAGCTATGTATTTTATGGGACTCCTGACTGTGAGAATCAGTGGATCTTGACTCTTGTGTCTTTTCTTGGGTCTCTTTTCCTCCTGTTGTGTTGTCATGTCCAACCTTGATATGATAGCTTTTGATTCATCTTATTGTATTTTATTTTTTCATGTTGAGTTTTTACCTCTCAGAATCATTTTCTTACCTAATGACAGACAGAACGGATTCAGAGAGGAAGCAAGGTGGGGAAAATTGGTACAAGTAGAGAGAGACTCACAGGTAGTGTCACTGTTAGTAGGTGTGGCATTGTTGGAAGAAGTGTGACTCAGCTTTCTCCCTGCTGCCTTAGGATCAAGATGTGGAACTCACAGCTCCTTCTACTGCACCATGTCTGCCTGCATGTTGCTCTACACTGCCATGATGTTAATGGATCAAATCTCTGAAGCTGTAAGCCAGCATCAATTAAATGCTTTCCTTATAAGAGTTTTGGTAGTCATGGTGTCTCTTCACACCAACAGAAACCATGAAGCACACTCCATATCTATTGAGTTCAACCTAATAGTCCTCTTCATATTTCTCAGAATCATTATCCATAACATTCTTTGATCCTCTTGAAATTTCTGTTTGTGGGTTGGTGTGTGTATATCTGTGCTATGTTTTTGTGTGTGAATATTTTGGTTGTTTTGTTACAATTCTTATTGTGCCTAAGACCTCAAGTACAATGAAGAAGTAGCACTTAGCTATATAACCCAGTCCTTTTCTGTTACTTTTTATTGTGTAAATCAATAAGTATCTCAGTAAGTAGCTCATGTTGGCCTTGAATTGTCTATGTAGTCAAGAAGGTTGTGATTCATCTACCTCAGGCTATAATGTATAAGGTATGCAAGGCTGAGGCAGATCTGTTTAATTTTTATCAGAATTCACTTGCATGATTGTAAACTCTGATATTTGTTTTGAACAATTTATCATGGTGTGTCCTCTTGATGTATTAACCAGTTTATCATTAACAAGTGAGGTTTGCTGAACTGTATTATACAGCTGTCACTGAAATGTGTATATGTTTATAAGTCAGTGATTATTACATTATTAAGTATAAACAATAGAATTTTCTTTTGCATGTATGGAACAATTTTATCTCTCTTTTTCTCATGGAAATACTTCAGAACATATTAAGGTTGAATAACAAAGGTTAATTACACCTGTCACAAACAGGATACTATGTGAGATCTTTTGCCATTAAAAGGCTGGCACACTTCTAGACTGGATAATAACTGTATTCTGCAAGGAGCTATAATACAGCAATTATGAATAACCCAAATTATGGATGCAGAAAAATCATAGAACAATAAAAATCACTCTTTCCTGAATTTTTAATTAAAAAGGTAGTGCCTGCAATGATTGTTTAATAGTTAAAAGTACATATCGATCTTTGCATGATCCAAGATTCTTCTTTGTACCCATATCACGTAGGGTACAAATGCCTATAGTTACAGCTCTAAGGAATCCAAGGCATTTTTATGCCCTCTTTGGGTATCTGAAAACTGTGTACAATTCTCACACAATAATATACTTGAACAAAAACAGAATTTTTTTTAAACATGAAATTAGGAATCAGCCTTCTTCTGGGTAAGAGAGCGAAGATACATCCATGAAATCTCAACAATATGTTTGTCTGTACAAGAACTGAACCAAGACAGCATTTGGATACATGTCTACAGGGATAAAAAAATCACACGTGTTTCCATACCTAGATGGAGAGTACATGCAGGTCATTACTGCACAGATAAGTAAAAGTACTCTTCAGCAGAGATGAAATATACATATTTTGACAATATACATTTCAGAGGTTGATCCTATGACCATTATGGTGGGGACACAGGTTGGCATGGAAAAGCAGTAGCTGAGAGTATGCGTCTTAATCTGCAAACACAAAGCAGAGAGAGAATCATTGTTATTATGACCATGGAAAATTCAAAGACAGCCATGGTGACACATCTCTCCAAAAATGTAATACCTTCTAAACCTCTCAAAACATCAAAACATTATAATATATATATATATGTATTTGTGTGTGTGTATCTGTGTGTACATATGTGTTTGATAAACATATACACATACTAATGTATACGTATTTACCTTCTTTGTGTCACTATGGAACTTTCTAGATTTAATGCATCCTCAGAGACTTTAGTTTATTTAATATATTTGCAATTATATGTGTGGTAGTTAGAAAAAGAACAGGCCCCTTAGGCTCATATGTATAGATAGTCAGTAGCTAGTAGCACTCTGTAAAAGGAATATAGTGATTAGCAAATGTGGCTCCTTGTTGGAGTAGGTGTTATCACTAGGGCTTGGTTTTGAATTTTTAAAAACTCATGCTACACCCAGGTTCCCTCCATCCCTTGCTCCCTCTCTTTCTCTCTCTCTGTATCAGTCTGTGTGTCTGTCTGTCTGTCTTATGACCTAAGAATCAGGATGTAGTTAGTTCTCAGCTACTGCTCTGTCACCTGCCTTCATGCTACCATGCTCCCTGCCATGATGATAATAGAATGTACTTCTTAGAGGCTGAGTGGGTCCCCATTTAAAGGCTTTATTTTATAAGAGTTGCCTTAGTTGTGGTGTCTCTTCACAGCAATAGAACGGTAACTAATACAAGGTGTTTTCAGGAAGTTGGTAATTACTCTCATAGGACTAACTTTGCTGTTTCCTAAAGGAATATGAAAGACTTTGGAACATTGTGTTAGAATAGCAGTTGGACATTTCCACAATAGCTTAATGGACACCCTAACGGACACATGACAGATGGTACTGAGAGCAATTTGACCTGAGGGGGATTATCTCTACAAGTTTCAGAAGGGAAGAATGGTGGTAAGTGGCAACGAGAGGACCCATACTAGATTTTGGCAAACAATGTGGCTGCTTTTTGCCCTAGCTCTAAAAATCTGTTTAGTAATAAATTGAAGAATTTTGGATTAATGACTTTGCCTGAGAAGATTTTTAAGATAGCCAGATATTGATTCTGTTGCTTGCCTACTAGTAGTCTTATGTGAATCTGTAACGAGAAGGAGGAAGTTGGACTAAAACCAATAAAAAAAGGGGAAATCAAAGAACACCAGGAAAGGTGATTTTATAGCCAAGTCTTGTGTTCCAGCCATAAAAGTCTAAAGAGAATCATGAATCTAAGCTAATAAAGGCAGTGACGAACTCTGGGCAAGATCCCACCAAGCTAAGCTTCCAACTTAGAGAAAAGCAGTGACTGAAAGATTCAACACAGAAAGCTGATGCAGATGTAATTGAATGAAGGAGCCCTCTTTTAGCCCCAGCAAGGAGCAGGATGTGGCAACTTTGGCCATGTGGGTCTGGCTTTAGAGTCAACGATAGAAGAAAGGGGTTATGGGATCTCCCTCCAAGGCAAGTGTCAGGATGCCCCTGCATTGAGGCCCAGAGAGGACATTGAATGAATCTGTGAAGGTAAAGGCTCAATTTATTGGAGACCGTCAGGTTGTTGGAGATACTAGAGTCATGGGATACCTAGCAAGACAACTGCTAATAGAATATGAAGTAAGTCTGAGAAAGATAGGTATGTTGCAGCCAAAAAATCAGGAAGGATTTGCAATTCTGAAGAGTTCTTTGGCATCACATCAAGTATGCCTTGAGGATTTTTGAGTTTTGCTTTGGTCCAGTATTTCCTCATTATTCTCCCAGCTTTCCCTTTTGGAATAGTGATGCATATTCTGTGTCACTGGATGTTGGAGGTATCCAATCTGCTTCTTGGTTTTGATGTTAAAGGGAGTTACAGTTAAAAAATTGCCTTGAGTCTTAGAAGACACTTGAAACTTTAAACTTTTAAACAGTATTGAGACAATAATAGACTATGTGTACTTTCAGAGTTGGACTTAATGCATTTTTGTGTTAGGATATGGCTACAGCGTATGGGAGTCAGGGATGTGATGACTTAAATAAGAATGGCCCATATCATATCTTTGAATGCTCAGTCTCCAGGGACTGGCACTATTTGAAGAGAATACAATTATAACCAGGTGTGACCTTGTTTGATTATTTGTAGCCTTGTTGGATGAATTGTGTCACTGGGGCTTGTCTTTGAGGTTTCAAAAGTTCATGCCTATCCCAGGCCCTCTTGGCCTAAGGACCAGGATGTGGCTCTCAGATACTGCTCTAGCACCTGCGTGCATGCCACCATGTCCCTGCCCACCCTGTGATGATGGTGGAATAATCTCTGAAACTTTTGCAAGTGCCCAATTAAATGTTTTCATTCATAAAAGTTGCTATGGTTATGTTCATTACAATATAACAGTGACTAAGACAATATCAGTATTGATTTAAATTTTATCATTAGGTTTTTAATAATTATCTCATAATTCAGAGAAGCATGCTTAACCAACATAACATCAAAATCATTGAAGGGATATCAAAGGAGAGTTAAGCCATGTGCTTCCTCTAAAAAGAAGTTATTAAGAATAAAGTGCTTCAGATACTTTTGATAATTTCTAGACTTAGAAGTATTCAATTATTGTTTCATCATTACTTAATAACCATGGATGCTCATGATCACAATAAAGATTAATTAATTTCTTGGTATGTAACTTTACAATAGTTCTAGTACTGTGCCTTTATAATTAAAGCACTACAGAAAGTAGAAGCAGAGGGAATCTTAGTTGAATTAGTCCTTTTTTTTTTTACCTTGAATTTTCTTTCTTTTTTATTTTTTGAACACTCAAACGAAAATGTTTATTGAGTTACTACAACATTGTATCTGGTCATTCAGATGTCTTTGGGTTAGTTTTCCCAATAGTATTGTTTTTTTTTATTTTAGTTTTTTTTTTATTTTCCAGTTTAAATTTAGATAAGAAACAAGGTTGCTTCACAAGTCAGTTCCAGGTCCCTCTCCCATTCCCTCCCCTCCTCCCGTGCCCTCCCCCCAACCCCCCCCCTGTTATCCCTTCATTCCCCCAGGGAGGGTGAGGCCCTCCATGGGGGTGTCCATAGTCTGTCATTTCATATAGGGCAGGGCCTAGACCCTTCCCCAAGAGTTCAGGGTGAGAGTGCACCTTACATTGTTCTATGGGAGTCCGAAGTCCGTGTGTATACTTGGGATGGGTACTGATCTGCTGCCCAAGGCTCAATAGATTCCCTAGGCCTCCTCACTGACACCCAAATTCAGGGGGTATTGATTAGTCCCATGCTGGATTCCCAGGCTGATGCCTGGGTTTCAAGAGTTGACCTTTGTCTAGTCAGCTGTTTCTGGGGGTTAAACCAGCCCAGTCTTAATCCCTTTGATCACCAGTCCTCCCTCTCTGTTACTGGCTTTCTTGAGTTCAGCTCAGTACTTAACCAAGGCAGTCTGCCTCTTCTTCGATCAGCCACTAAATGAAGTTTCTGTTTCCCAGACTCTCTGGCCATAGGATTGTAGGCTGGCACTCCCCAGATCTATGTCTAAAATCCATATATGAGAGAGTACATGCCATGTTTCTCTTTTTGTGACTGGGTTACCTCACTCAGGATGGTTTCTTCTAGTGTCATCCATTTGCCTGCGAATCTCATGATTCCATTATTTTTTTCTGCTGAATAGTACTCCATTGTGTAGATGTACCACATTTTCTCTATCCACTCTTCGGGTGAGGGACATCTAGGTTGCTTCCAAGTTCTGGCTATTACAAATAAAGCTGCTATGAACATAGTGGAACAGACATCTTTGTTGTATGAATGGGCATCTTTTTGATATATGCCTAAGAGTGGAGTTGCTGGGTCTTGTGGTAGGTTTATTCCCTTTTTTCTGAGGAATCTCCATACTGATTTCCAAAGTGGCTGAACCAGTTGGCACTCCCACCAGCAATGGAGGAGTGTTCCCCTTTCACCACATCCTCTCCAGCATAAATTGTCCTTTTAATCAAGATAAATAAAAGAGGAAGCAATTATCTGCTTCTCACATTCCACAGGTATTGAAATGAAAACTACAACCATCACACTGGACAACGCTGTGCATAAATAATGTACTGAAACATTGTTTATGCTGATAGAACAGCTGCAAAGTACTACTAGCCTTTGTGTTTATTTTTAAGTTATTATTGATTATTATTATAATTGTTATTATTATTATTACTACTTTGTTTATATTTCCCTTATACGGTATATCCCAACTGCAATTTCTCCTCACTCTACTCCTCCAAATCTCTCCCTCTACCTCCCTTTCCTACACACACACTCCTGCACAATTTCACTTTGGAAAATAGCAGTCCTTCCAGGCATATCAACTAAACACTGCATAACAGGTGGCAGTAATGTAGGCACATGCCCTCATATCAAGGCTAGACAATGCAACTCAGTAGGAGGACAAGGATTCCAAGAGCAGGCAAAAGTGTCAGAGATGAGTCTTCAGTGCCTTCTGCCCTGTGCTTAAGGTGAATGGGGGCCATGTTCTGAACCCCATCTCCCTACACACCCCTGCTCCATCTCCCTGGATGTTTTCTGTGTCTAGAGAGTACCTGCCCCACCCAGAAGGATCACCCTGAGTCAGCCCACTCCTCAATCTCCAGTGCCTTCCGGTCCTTGCCCTGTGTTTAAGTATTCAGTCCATTCCCATCCTTGCCTAGTGCTTAAGGAGAGGAAGAGACCACACTAGCTCCCATTGAAAGAAAGGATGTGAAGAAGGCAATGTAAAAACAGAGCCAATAACAGAGGAACCATTATGACACTACCAGAATCTAGAAACTCTACATCAGCAAGACCAGAACATACCAACACAGATGAAACAGAAAACAATGGCCTTCAAAACAACCTCTTCAAAGTGATAGAGGCCCTCAAAGAAGATGTGAGAAAATCCCTTAAAGAAATGGAAGAAACCACAAACCAAAAAATGAAAGAAATCAACAAATCTATTAAATAAAGCAAGGAAAGCCCAGAAAAAAATCAAAGAGATGAAGAAAACAATTCAAGACCTGAGAGCTGAAATGGAGAAAATAAGAAAAACACAAAGTGAGGTAATGCTGGAAATCAAAAGGCTGAATAAACAATCAGGAACTATGGATGCAAGCATAACTAACAGAAGATGAACTAAAGGAAAAAGATTCATCGACAAAAGAAAGTCTTAAGTCCAACAAATCCATAACACAAAATATCCAGGAAATATGGGACACTGTGAAAAGACCAAATCTAAGAAAAATAGGTATAGAAGAAGGCAAAGAAACCCAGCTCAATGGTGCAGAAAACATATTCAACAAAATCATAGAAGAAAACTTTCCCATCCTGAAGAAGGAGATGCCTATGAAACTACAAGAAACATACTGAACACCAAATAGACTGGACCAAAACAAAGTCACCTAATCACATAAAAATTAAAACACCAAACATACACGATAAAGAACAAATATTAAAAGCAGTAAAGGAAAAATTCCAATTAACATATAAAGGCAAACCTATCAGAATTAAACCCGACTTCTCCATGGAAACTATGAAAGCCAGAAAGTCCTAAGAGATATTCTACAAACACTAAGAGACCACAGATTCCATCCCAGACTACTATTCCCAGCCAAACTATCGATCACTATAGATGGAGAAAACAAGATATTCCATTACAAATCCAGATTTATGCAATGTTTATCCACAAATCTAGACGTACAGAAAGTTCTAGAAGGAAAAACTCTGGCCCAAGAAAGTTAACTACACTCAAAATAACATGAGCAATAGATAATCTAACTTTACCAGAAATCAGGAATAGGAGAAAAACTCACACACAAAACCACCACCACAGACAGATCCAAAGCAAACAAGAATTAACAATCAATGGTCATCAATACCCCTGAATATCAATGGTCTTAACTCACCTATAAAAAGACACAGACTAACAGAATTGATACGAAGAAAGAATCCATCCTTCTGCTGCATACAAGAAACACACCTCAATTTCAAATTCAAACACTACCTCAAGGTTAAGGGTTTGGAAAAGACTTTCCAATTAAATGGACATAAGAAGCAAGTGGGTGTAGCTATCCTAATATCTAACAAAGTAGACTTCAAACTAAAATTAATCAAAAGAGATGAAGAAGGTCATTTAATATTCATCATAGGAAAAATCCATCAGGAAGATGTCTCAATTCTGAACATATATGCCCCAAATATAAAGACACCTACATCCTTAAAAGAATCATTACTACAACTCAAATCACACATTAAACCCCACATATTTATAGTGGGAGACTTCAACACCACACTCTAACCACTGGACAGGTCCACCAGACAGAAACTTAACAAAGAAACAATGGAACTAAGAGACATTATCACCCAATTGGGTTTAACAGATGTCTAGAGAACTTTCCACCCAAACAAAAATGAATATACCTTCTTCTCAGCACCACATGGAACCTTCTCTAAAATTGATGACATGCTTGGTAGTAAAGCAAACCTCAACATATAGAAAAACATGTAATAACCCCCTGTATCCTATCAGACTAACACAGATTAAAATTAGAATTCTATGTCAACACAAATTACAAAAACCACACAAACTCATGGAAATTGAACAATGATCAATTGTATCACCCTTAGGTAAAGGAAGAAATAAAAGACTTCCTAGGATTCAATGAAAATGAAGTCACAACATACCCAAACCTTTGGGATACTTTAAAAGCAGTTTAAGAGGAAAATTCATAGCACTAAGTGCCCACAGGAGAAAACTGGAGAATTGCCACACTAAGTAATTAACAGAACACCTGAAAGCTCTAGAAGAAAAAGAAGCAAATTCACCCAGGAGGAGTACATGCCAGGAAGTAATCAAATTAAGAGCTGAAATCAATAAAGTAGAAACAAAGAAAACAAAACAAAGAATTAATGAAACAAAGAGTTGGTTCTTTGAGAAAATCAACAGGATAGATAAACCTTTATCAAACCTAACCAAAACACACAGAGAGAAGATGAGAACAAAATCAGAAATGAAAACGGGGACATAACAACAGACACTGGGGAAATCCAAAGAATCATCAGATCATACTTTGAAAATCTGTACTCCACTAAACTGGAAAATGCAAAGGAAATGGATGATTTTCTGGATAGATATCACTTACCAAAATTATATCAAGAAGAGACAATTTAAACAGATCTATGACCCCTGAAGAAATACAAGCTGCCATAGAAAGTCTTCCAACCAAAAAAAAGTACAGGGCCAGATGGTTTCAGGGCAAAATTCTATGAAAAATTCAAGGAAGAGCTAATACCAATACTCTTCAAATTGTTCCACACAATGGAAGCAGAAGGATCACTGCCAAGAATTTTTACGAGGCTATAATTACATTAGTACCAGCACCACTCAAAGACACAACCAAGATATGGAATTATAGACCAATCTCCCTCATGAACATTGATGCAAAAATACTCAATAAAGTACTGACAAACCGAATTCATGAACATATCATAAAAGTCATACACCATGATCAAGTAGCTTCATCCCAGGGATGCAATGATGATTCAACATACAAAAATCCATCAATGTAATCCACCATAACAACAATCTGAAAAAGAAAAACCACATAATTTTCTCACTAGATCCTTAAAAAGCCTTTGATAATATCCAATACCCCTTCATGGTAAAAGCATTGGAGAGATCAGGGATTACCGGAACATACCTAAACATAATAAAAGGTATATACAGCAAACCAACAGCCAGCATCAAACTACATGAAGAGAAACTAAAGGTGATTCCTCTAAAACCAGGAACAAGACAAGGATGTCCACTATCTCCGTATCTCTTCAATAATGTACTTGATATTCTAGCTAGAACAATAAGACAACAAAAGGAGATAAAAGGGATACAAATTAGAAAGGAAGTATCAAACTTTCACTATCTGCAGATATGGTTCTTGACGTAAAATAATGGAACTACAGGAGGAATCACCATCCCTGACTTCAAGCTCTATTATAGAGCTATAGTCCTGAAAGCAGCTTGGAATTGCCATGAAAATAGATAGGTATACCAATGGCATAGAATCAAAGACCCTGATATCAAACTATACACCTTTGAACACCTGATCTTTGACAAAGAAACTAAAACTATACAATGCAAAAAAGAAAGCATCTTCAACAATGGTGCTGGAGTAACTGGATGCTGGCATGTAAAAGACAACAGATAGATCCATATCTTTCACCTTGCACAAAACTTAAGTCCAAATGGACCAAAGACCTCAACATCAAACCAGCCACACTAAATCTCTCTTAGAGAAGAAAGTGGGAAGTACCCTTGAATTCATTAGTACAGGAAACAACTTCCTGAACGTAACACCAGTACCACAGACATTGAGATCAACAATTAATAAATGGGACCTCCTGAAACTGAGAAGCTTCTGCAGGGCAAAGGACACAGTCAACAGGCAAAGCAACAGCCCACAGAATGGGAAAAATATTCACTAACCCCGCATCTGACAGAAGGCTAATCTCCAAAATTTGCAAAGGACTCAAGAAGAAATTCTCCAAAACACCAAAGAATCCAATTAAAAGTGGGGTATGGAACTAAGAGGAGAATTCTCAATACTCAATAATGGAGTCCAAAATTGTCATGAGACACCTGAGAAAGTGCTCAATATCCTTAGCCATTAGGGAAATGCAAATCAAAACAACTCTGAGACTCAATCTTACTCCCATCAGAATGGCTAAAATCAAAAACACTAATGACAGTTTATCCTGGAGAGGATGCAAAGAAAGGGGTACACTCCTCCACTGTTGTTGGGAATGACAACTTCTGCAGCCACTTTGGAGATCAGTATGGATATTCCTCAGGAAAATGGAAATCAGTCTACCACAAGATCCAGAAATTCTGCTCTTAGGCATATACCCAAAAGATAATACCCACATACAATAGGCACATCTTCTCAAATATGTTCATAGCAACACTATTTGTAATAGCCAGAACCTGGAAAGAACTTAGATGTCCCTCAACTGAAGAGTGGATAGAGAAAATGTGGTATATTTACACACTGAAGTACTACTCAGCAGAAAAAAAAATGGAATCTTGAAATTTGCAGGCAATTGGATAGCCCTAGAAGAAACCATCCTGAGTGAGGTAACCCAGTCACAAAAAGACAAGTATAGTATGTTCTCACTCATACATGGATTTTGACCTCCAGTCAACAATCATAGCACCAGAGAGTCTGGGGTGCAGGAGGACCCTAAGAGAGACATGCATGTTAACACGGAGAAGGGTTATGGGATCTTATCACCTAATTGGATTTGGGGGATAGAATGGGAGAACAGAAGGAGATGGGAGAAAGAGAGGTAGAAAAGAGGAAGTGAAAAGAGCACATGGAAGTGCAGGAAGGTTGAGCCTGGGTAAGAATAGAGGAGAAAATGATGGGAGATACCATAAATATGGGAGCCATTATAAGTCAGAGGAGAGATCTGGCCCTAGTGAGATCTTCATAGATCTACAATAATGACACCAACTGGCATTATAGCTACCTTAAAAGCCTTCCCATGATAATGAGAATGATGACTACCTTATAAACCATCCCAGAACTCTCACCCAGTGGCTGATGGAAGCAGAGGCAGGCACGCAAACTATGAACCATATTGAACTCCTGGAACCCAGTTGCAAAGACGAGTGATGACCAAAGGAATCAAGATCATGCTGCCCGAAACCCACAGAAGCAGCTGACATAAACAAGGCAGAACACATGGATCATAGATTGATGACTGAAGGGCCAGCATGGGACTGATCCAGACAACCCTCCCTGTTGGGAAAAGGATCCATTCAAAGAAACAAACCCTGAGTATAGCCAAAGAAACACACTTTGTCCTTGGAATCAAAGTCAGTGAAAGAAATGCACCCTGACCCTAAAATTGGAGCCAAAAGGCTAAAAAGGACCAGAGAAAGAAACACACTTTGGCCCTGAAACCAGAGCCAAATCTGACCCTAATCCTGTGCAGAAAACTAACCAGTCCTCAAGCACAGCTTTAGCCAATCTGAGCTCAGCACTGAAATCAGACCAATCCCTGCCCTGGAAAAACTTTCCCGCCCCCCAAGTATCCCAATATAAATCTTGTGTATGTTCAGCTTGGCTGGTCCAGATGCTTTCTTCCAATAAACCCCTTTGATGAGCTTTGGATGAAGATCTTTTGCAGCAGTAGTAACAGAGCAGAGGCTACCCTGGGCAGAGCAGAGCGAGCAGGGCTGTAACACTTTTGCCTGGGAAACCTTCCCTTGGCAGAGTGTAGTTATTATACTCCAGCTAGCTCCCCACTGTCTACTCTCAGGGAGCAGAACTGAACTGTAGCAACTTTGCCCAACCTTCTGCAGAGCAAAACTGCTACACTGGGCAAACATCCCTAGATGGAAGACCCTGTCCTGCTGGAGAGAAGCCAATACCTTGGGGAAGCCTTTCCCTGAGGCAAAGCTTTAAGCTGCTAAGCTTACTACAAGCTGTAGTGTTCCTTGGCTCCTGAGCTCCAGTATTCCTTTCCATCTGTGCTGTGTAACACTTAGTATTTTGTGGCTCCCCTGTGCCAGAATTCCTGTCCCAACTGGATCTGCCTGAAATGCTTACACTCCCACCAAACCTGGGTGACAGAAAGGAGGCCTTGGCAATTTGTGGGACCTTGGAGAGTAGAGCAGTATTTTTTCTTGGCATACCGATGGAATCTGAGAACCCATACCAGGTGGAGGGATGCTCTCTCAGCCTGGACACATGGGGAAGAACCTAGGCCCTTTCCAGTATGATGTGACAATTTCAGAAAATCCCTGCCCTCCCTGGGGAGTGGAGGGGGGATGGAGGGGAAGTGAAGGGTTGGGAAGACTGGGATGTGGGGGAGGAGGGGAGGGAGAGGAACTGAGAATGACATGCATAAAAAGTTAAATAAAAATATGAAAAAAGAAGTATAAATCACAATGTTTTGAAATTGTAAAAAAAGTGTCAGAGACAATTCCTACTCCCATTGTTATTATTCAATTTATTATTAATGTTTATTATTTACATGTTTATTGTTTGATAGCTTCAGGTATTTTTGCAAAGAATTTTAAACTTTTTCACTCCCTATTTTCTGTCATTATTTTTCTTTCTCCAATTGGCTACTTTTTTAATGTATTACCCTCCTATTTCCATGTATAAACAGTCAGTTTCATTATAGGTATTCACCTGAGTTGGACTGATTTTTAAAGTTATTATTCTGCTTATTATTGTATCTGTAATATGAATATATATCTACTTAATTTTAATATGATGTGTATTAATTTATGTCTGCCAGCTTGCACTAAACACTTCAAAAAGCAGAGCACTCATGTAGCAGGTAAACATAATTTTACTTGCTGACTTGGCTGTTAGCTCAACCACTGGCAGCTATGTTTTTGTACACAGAGGTATAATTTAATATTTTTGTACCATATAGCCTGAATATTTAGCTATATATGTTTAGCTTATCTTACCATTGAAAACATTCTAGCATTACCTGATTCAAACACCTTTTAATTTCTTCTTTAATTGATGCTAGGTTTACAAAGAATTGGAAATATTTAATGAAAGGTGTAATTGAAACTGATTAATTATGACTCTACAAAGAAGAACAATCTACCTTGGAAAATATTATTTTTGCATGAAAACCTAAGTTTAATAGTTCTTGATTTTGTATTATCACATTTCGCATATTTAGCAGGATAGACAAAATTCTCTCAGGTATAACCGAGGTTATGAACAGTAAGCATAGGTCTAATATGGACAGATATTCCCGATTGTTTACTGCAAGATTGCTCTCTTAGTTGTGCCACTCACGTAACTTTTGTGACTGGGCAATGAAGCATACTTAATTGAGAAACACATGTTTATGTTTGTAGGACATGATATTTTACAACTCCACCATCAAATAAAAACAATAGAGATGAGAGTATGATAGCATATTCTTGCTGCTCGTATTAATATTTTACAGTAAAAGAGCAAGATTCCTTGTTGACAATGCACAAGAAATAATGTATATATATATCATTTTCAAAGTGAGCCAAATCATAGATGAATAATTCCACATAAATGTATAAGGTCTTGACATTCAAGTTTATTTACATTAGAAAATCATACTTTAATTGTATTTTTCTTTGGGCCATTAGCTCACAAATACTGACCTGGAGACTTAAATTATGAAAGCTTGACCTTTAGCTTAGGTTTTTTTCCCAACCAGTTCTTATAATTTCACTTAACTTATCACTACTAATCAGCCTTCTGCCATTGACCCATTATCTCTCCTCTGTACCATATCTCTGACTTCTTTGGTCTCCTCGTGTCTCCTCTCTCATCTTCCTAAATTCCTCTCTCCTGAGAAGTCCTGCCTATCCACTTCTGCCTAGCTATTTTCTACTCAACTTTTTCTTAAAGCAATCATAGTGGGAGTATAAACAAATATTCTGCAAAATTTCCCCTTTTTGTCTAATTTTTTAATGTTTAACTCTAACAGAATTAAGCTATATATCATAAAAACAATTATCAGGTAAGAATCACATTTACAATGTCCGGTCCACTTGTATTTGGCGAATATGGAGAAAATGCTTCTCTATGTATTCCAACTTGAGGAGGCCAAAGTTTCATTTCTAAACCATTTGCTATCATAACTTGTACTACTGCCCTAAAAATATCTTTTTAGACCTTAAAACGTTTTCTAGATAAATAACTTAAGCTTTTGTGTTACTTAACCTTACAAACTTTATATCCCTTTTGTAAGATTATTTTCTGAATTTGGTAAAACAGAAAAAAGTAACTGTACGTGTTTCATCCTCAAACACATCAGCATACATTTTAGGATCAAGATTTTTAAATGGGCGAATATCTCTGCCCAATTTTTCTCTTTGGTCAAATATACATTTCCATTCTTTGACAATCATGAGGAAAACGAAGTATTACTAGACTGAAAAAAAATAATTCTGAAACAGTTCCTTCACAGAGTAGGTTTAGAATACTGTCACAAATATGGAGGTCGGTAAGCAAAACGAGCATCTTAATTGGAAGGAAATTGTCATGCCTTAGAAATTCACAATTGATAAATACATATGTGTGTGTGTGTGTGTGTGTGTGTGTGTGTGTGTGTGTGTGTGTGAGTATAGTACTCCAAAATAACAATTTAAAACTCTATGGATTTACCTGAATTGGTGCCAGTTACCTGAAATGACAATACTTTATGAGGCTGAGGTAGAGGAAACATAAATTTAAGGAGTTCATGTGCTGCAAATTGACCCCTTGCTTACAAAATTACAGATAAAATCATTATTTTGTATCAGGTTAGTGCTCAGTGAATAACAGCTTCATCATGTACACCTCAGTAAGTTATTAAATCATCATCTGTTTCCTTTGTCCAACGAAAACAGCTGATAATGAAATTTACCCTGTGTGTAATAGAGTTAAATGATTGGTAGCATAAATGCAAATTATTGACACAGATCCTATTTCTATTTTGTATCTTGGAATATTACCTGTACCCTAACAATTATTCAATATTGATTTTTATATGATTTGAGTTTAAATTAGAACTTTTTAAAAGATAAGGCTAGTATTTCTGAACAAAATGAGCGTGACAGTGGAAGAAGGAATTAAAAGGTCAAGCTCATGGGAGATGACCTATCCAGCTCCAGTGCCAATGTCACCTTCTACGACACAGCTCATCTTTGTGATACGCAAAATTCAAACACGAGAGCATGGGCATTTTCATATCATTTAATGCCTTGGGACTATTCCAAAAGTTTTAGTTCTGAAAATTTATTCATATATAGATCCTTTCCTAAAACACGAAAATATTAGGCCAAGTTAGTGACATTTAACCCCGAAGAAAATTCTGCCTAAAACTCTTTTCTTTTGAGATTAATTTTGAAATTCAGATCAAGTAAGAAAGATTCACAGTTCAGTTTTGCAATATAAATTTATAGCTATCAATGATACTAGTCTTTTTTCCTAACGACTTACCTTTAAATAAAATGAACTCATGAGTGTTAGGAAGAATTTTCTAAAATAAGAAAGAAATATATTTACCCTGTTTTCAATCTGAGTAAAACCTATGTTAAAGAGACTGACCTGAGGGCATTTTACAGATTATAGCAGCTGGTAATACTATTTATGTTTTTTTGTTGTAAAATTTGAAGAATTAGATAATTTTGCATTCTCATAATATTCATACAATAATATTAAAATCTGAATGGCATAATATTTTTAAATTATTTAAAAATTTTAGAAGCTTCTATAATTTTAAATTTTTGCTGTTTATAAAGGCCCAGAAATTATTCTAAAGTTTTTCCGAAAAATTCCAATGAGCATTATATACTCTTTCTGAGTTTTCTTAAACTGTCTATTGAATTTGACCTGAGGAAATACAAATTGACTTTCTATATACATTTTATAAATGATTCTGATTTTCTTTAAGTTCTTCTTTCCTTTTACACACTATTGGTGAGGAAAAATAAAGGTTAAGTGTTTATTTTAACTTGTGTTAATGTAACCTAATCATATTTATAATATGCTAAACTAAAATGGCATATGTAACAGTTTCTTGACAACTAAAACTGTGAAAGAAAAAGCAAAATTCATCATTATATAAATGTCTTCTAAGCTAAGCTTTAATGCGTTGTTTAAATTGTTTATTTTTGAACAAATATTTAAACAACTATGTATAGTCATTTCATATAAACTTCTAGCTTTATTCCTTAAAAGGTGGTGCTAAAATACATAAATCATATGATGAACTTCTTTTACAATACTTACATAATGCTCCAATTTCATCCAATGAACAAACAGTTTAATTTAAAATAATTTTATTTTTTGAGCATCACTGATTTTCAGTAAAATAATACATTTGATTTAAAATGGCTTCTTACATTTAAAAATAAATGCATCTAGTGAAAATTAATTATAATAACCAAGTATCCATCTTCAGTTTTATGTCCATCCCATGTCTATTGTTCATTTCTGTGTTGTTCTGTGAGCCAATTAAAATAACACTACAGATCTTCCCATTTTCAAGTTGAAAGGGCATCAAACACTAGTCAGTTGCAGTCGTGAATTAATTATTGCTACTTTTTAATGCATAAAGAACCTGTGTCAAATTCTGTAACCTTGATCTTAAAATCAGTGACATATCAAGTTGCATTAAAGTACCAGATATTGTCAATTTGCAGTTTAAATTACACACAAATCTTACCTATGCCTCCCCTAGATTAACTGATAAGTATGAAATGAAAAAGAGGAGTAAGAAGTAAGTAATTGTAAGAATCATTACAGAATTACAATTAAAGTTGGCTATTGCATAAATATTTCTATCATTTTTGTTATTGTATTATGGCTGGATTGCCTTGCTAGTCTTAATACTTCACCATAGGGCAATTCAAAATGCCAGGTATTTATGGTAGCCATGAGATGTTTGCCCCATTCTGAAAAGGAACAGAGAAGGAGTGAATTGTGGTGTACAGAGGGGGGTAAGGGAATTGAAGGGAAAAATGGATGGGAATCCATGGACAGAGTATAAATAAATAAATAAATAAAATTAATTAATAAAATTTAAAATATTTCTATACATTTACATTTACAGTTCAGCCTTTATATTGTCAATACTTTTGTAGATTTGATCACAGACATTTTGCCTATAAGATAGCTCCCAGTTAACAAGTTGCCAAGAAGCAAAATATTTTTAATAGATATGAAATTAGCTATGTATTTTTTTAAAACTAAGGGAAGGACGACAATACTTTTGCGCACTCAGTAAAAACATTGGAGCATTTTAATGCCCACACAAATCTGGGAACTGATGTCTTTAGTCTCAGAACTCCAAAAGTGGTAGAAAGCTGAATAGCACTACCTAGTGAAAACTAATTTCAAAATAAATAAATATAAAATAATTCAAATGTAGGTAATTAAGGAAAATCCATCAAAGAAGTTATATTTGAAGCTTAGCAGTAGAAATATAGCATTATTTTAAGTGAAAGGATACCTAAGGAATACCTTAAAATATGGTATTTTGAGACGGAATATATTACTTTCTCACTTTATGTAGACTTTTGCTTCTGAATGTCAGTAACTTTTAATTACTCATGTCAGTTTTAATCTAAGTCTTCTTTGAAAATAGAAATAAAGGAATTTGCCTATTTACATGCCAGTTTTCCCAAAGGATTGCAAACAGTTATGAACTGCT
This sequence comes from Mesocricetus auratus, assembly GCF_017639785.1. Lineage (NCBI taxonomy): Eukaryota > Metazoa > Chordata > Mammalia > Rodentia > Cricetidae > Mesocricetus > Mesocricetus auratus. Next base: position 3,010,504 of record NW_024429207.1, on the reverse strand, counting down.
CTGATTATAATATACAAAGCCACACACATTCTCCCTTAGTACAGTTTTTCTCCCATTCCTACTTTTAGAACTTCACCAGTCACACTCTGCATGTGGCTACATCTCTCTATATTTATAAATGTGTATAAATTTCATTTCATTACTCAGGTAACTTTTGATCTCTTCAGATTTCAGAAGGAAATGTATTTGACACATTTTGAAGAAGCTTTCTTTGCTCGTCAAAGGAATCAGACATGTTCAAATCTTTGAGTTCAAGTGCTTGGCAAATGATTTTGAAATGGTAGTTCCCAGAATTATGTTTCATAAATTGGTGTCACTAGATAGTTCTGTTGAGAAAAGTTGAGTTTGGTGACTATCATAAACTTCTTGGGCTATAACATTCACCCAGAATAGGGTGGCATTTCAGTACTATACCTTGAGTTGGTTCTACTGCAGAAACACATTACAGGCCTATAATTCTTCTGCAGATTGATCCAAAAAATTCTGTTGGCCAGAGTGATATTCATTGTCCACTCCTGAAAATATCAGTAAATGAGAAATCTGAAATAGCCTCAAGTTATTGTTAAAAAAAGTAAGCTCCCAAGGATTGTAGAATGATTGCAGAGTCCTTCTCAATACTACTGGATTTTTCCCTGTCAAGATACCATGAAGTATAAGGTATTGTTAGAGTGTGACACTCTGCTAATGTCATATTTTTCTGTGAATTTAAGACCATGAAATTTCATTTCATGACAGACCTATTTCATTTTATTAAATAGCAATATCTTACCATGTAAGGCATTCATTAGTCATTTAAGATATTTAGAAATGAAGCTCTCACATTTTCTTATTGCTGTAAAATGATGCATGAGTCACTCGAAAGTGGTACCCTCTTTGGGGATGCTTCCCTTGTAAATGTATGCACTATTGTTTTAGTACGCTGTTCTGTTATCAGCAATCTTTATCAGTAAGTGAAGCTTTAGGTGGTGGAGGGAAACACGAAAATACTTGGTCAATACTATCTGGAAAAAAAGTTGATCTGCTAAGGTACTGATAAGTTACATTACTGGTATCTTGAGGTATAGGCAGCATACTATGCTTGACACCACAGGCAGAGAGATCCATCAGTCTGAGCAAAAAATGTAAATGTACAGGTTATGGATGAAGTGCTCTACTTTTGAATTTTATGCTAAACCTATGAGTTGATATTGAGAATTATTTTTAAATGAAGTAAAAATTGAATTCACTTTCTCAGGAACTCACTAAGAACAATTCAGCTTAACATCTCTCATACTTTATTTTTACCTATTTGAATGGAAATGCTTATGATTGATAAAAATGCATAATTTGTCTTAACATATGGAAATATGTAAATTAAGTGGTAGAGAGTAATATGTGTACAACTATTAAAAATAAATTGAGCAGTTTTATTATGAACAATTTTTCCTAAAATAAAACAGTTAGGTGAAATAATAGACAAAAATAAAAAGTAATATATGAGAAGCCAGAGGAATTTCTTCCATTTTCTTTTGTAAAGATTACCATCATTTGCCTGTAGAAAGATGTAGTTAGCTTTAATAATATATAAATTAGGGTGGATGGAGAATTAGTTGATGATTACTGAGCTGAAAAATTTGGGAAGTTATCATTTAAAGCAATTTTTAATTAACTCAAGTAAAACTAGGAGATAAATTGCATGAATCAAAATGTGGGAATTCTTCACTTAAAGAACCATGAGGTTCTACTCTCATGTTCTTAAGCAACACAGTATACAAGCCAAATAATGGTAGAGGCACAAGAAAATGAATGACATTTATGTGTTCAGTGAATTCAACAATAATTCATTTCCTTCATTAACCTTGTTTAGCACTTGAGGAAAGTGTATATACACATTGGCTGAAGATAAAATAATTTTGCATGCAAACAAAAAGACTCAGAAGCACAATTACAACCCACATATAATCCCCTCCCTTTCAAGCCCTGTGCTTTACTTTGTGTCAATGGCATGATCACCACTAAAGCACTATACAGTGAACTCATTTACTTTGGTTTGTATCACCTTTCCTCCTACATCATGAGCTACAACAAGGCAGAGAACTTTGTCTATTTTGTTTGCTTCTCTAGCTCCAGTATTGAAAGCAGCTTTTGTCATACAGTATGAACATAGTATAAATTTATCTAGTATGTGATTAAGTAGGATAATTTCAACAAAGACTCTCATCAATTACTAATATAATAGGTAGGTCTAAGAGTGGTTAATCCTAAGCTGTTACTTGTAGTAGACTTTAACAGTTGTCCTTTCTCAATGAACTATAGCTGAGTTAATCAAGATACCACAGAATCACAGGATAGAAAGCTACACTGATGAAATAAATGGAAGGATGGAAAGATGTATTTAAAAAGTAATTCAGACTCCAAAGGCCCAGGATGTCAATCCCTATCAACTTGTCTTTTGTTCATTTGTTTTTTTGGTGGATGCAATTTACTCCTTAAATAGATGCTTTATTTTGTTCATAAAACATCATGTACCCTGTGAATTAATATTCAAAATAGAAAATCATGCTGTATGTTTCTATCTACTTATTTATTCTAGAAGCAGGAAGAACATCCTATCAAACCCAATCAACTATCTGCTTCCATCCCCATGGTTTCTGAACCATTTCTTCACTACCCAGGATCCAGATTTCTAGTTCACAAGCAAGAGTGAATTTGTAAATAGTCTTAAGTTGACTGTAGAAACACAGTCTCTGGAGTGTACACTGACAGAAACCCTCGTGTTTAAGGATATAGTATCATAATGTTGGAAATCTTTGATTCTGTTTAGTTGTCAATAGATGAAACAATGACATTTACTAGACAATAGTTTCACCCAATTATAAATTAAACAGAGAACACAATGAGTCTCATGGGAGAGGTTGAAGATGACTTACTGTAATGCACTGTAAACATTTAAGGAGGAACCATCTTTAAAAAGGGTTCTTACAGTGTTGCAGTCTGCTGCAAATAGTTTTATCTTGTTATTTTCCTGGTTTTCCATTGTATTTGCTGTGTTTTCGCTGAGCTTGTGTGTAATTAAATTATGTTATGTATATTTTCCTTATTATAAAATTCTTCAAATGTTTAAAAGTACATTAAATTTTGAAACATGCTATTACCATTTGTGTCCAAATCTCATATGTTATTTTTTCTTTTGTAATGATTCAAATAGTGTTCTGAAACAGCTACTTAAAACAGCAGAGCAGTAGAAAGGTACAGAGTAGAAGTTGAATTCTCTCTGAATAGAAGGACCCAGAGTAAACAATCTAACAAGAAATGGCAACAGGTTTGTGTACGTCAGGTCAGACAATTCATTCTAAACAGCAACTTTGTATGGATAAAAATTGAAAGAAAACGATGTTTTCAGTGATATTTTATATACAGAGAGCCATATGAGAGAAATGGGTTAAGAACATTGGATAGATGAAAGAAGGAAGCTCTTTCTAAAGTATAGTGAGCATAGTCTTCATAAAATGGAATGACAAGTGATTGCTGATAGAGAACATAGGACTAGAATATAAATGATTATGATTTAAATGTTTGTGAGTTTAAATCTAGACAATTGTACACACACGTACTGTGGTTATTTGGATACAATTATAATTCTTCAGTCATTTGGATGGCGATTTTTGTTACTTATAGTAGATACTTAGGAATCTTGGCCAAATCAGAACTTTTGCTCTTAATATACAATATAACACTGCCCATGAACGTCAAGAATAAAACACATAAAAGGAAAAAGTTAACAATCACAACAATGAATCAAATAAGCAGTTGGGTTATATATGTACCAATGGTTCCCATAGAACTCTTCAAGAAATATTTGTAAAGCATGCACATTCAGACAGAAGCTTAGAAGTCTTTCAGATAAATCAGACATATTCAGAGAATTGAAATATGAGACATCAAATGTTTCCTGGAATGACTTATATCTTGATTATATAAACTGGGAAATCCTAGGCAGGGGAAATTACTGGTAGGTTTGAAAAGCCTTTCACTACATGGTGTAATTTTTCTCACTTCTCAAATTGACTTTTCGTGCTTATGGGTTCTGTGTTTAAGGAATCGAGTAAAAACTGATTTAAATGTTTGTTTTCACATTCAGGAGGCAGAGGAAGTCAGGTCTCCAAAGCTACAGAGGGAACCCACAGAAATACCCTGTATTGAAAATTCAAAAAACATATTTGTTTTCAGGAAAGGTTAGTGTGTGTGTGTGTGTGTGTGTGTTTGTATGTATGTATGTATGTATGTATGTATGTGTGGTATATTCCTATTTGTAGTTATTCTAAAACATGATAGGGCAATAAATACTTGTGTAATATATATGCTAGCTTGGATTTTAAATGTAATTCCACAGATGATGTGTGAAATACAAAATACTTAAGTATGAAATGTGTTAAACATATCATTTTGAAGAGAATTTAGATAATTGGATTTTTGTATAAAAAGTATCCAAGAGTCATCTTTCCAGTGGTGCTGAAGAATGGATGGAGGCAGATCAATTTCAATTAGTACCTAATAAAATTGAAAATTTGTACTCCACAAAATCCAAAAATTTAAAGGAAATGTGATGCTGCAAAGATAAATGGCACATTTACTGAAAGTAAAAGTATTTATTGTAGAAATTACTCACAAGAGACCAAACAAGTAACTAAGATGAGCCGAGTAGTTTTCTGCCTCCAAACTGGAATCAGAAAGCTGGAAAAAGAGAGCTAGACTTCTGAGGTTCAGTGTTTTATATATTCCCCCATAAACCCCCTAGCCATGCCCCAAAGTGGGCCTGGCTGGTGACGTAGTTCACCGCCTATGTCCATATACATCTGTAGTCATGCCTAAAGTGGGTGTGGTTAGCAGTGGGGTAAACCGCTCTTCTATAACCTCATCTGTGTGTGCCTCTAGTAAGTCACATGATTAATGGCAGCATTCTGTTTTCCTCCTACAATTCCCCTTTTAGTCTGAAAAGGATATTTAAATTTAAAACAACTAACTTGTGTCAATGAACAAAATGTATCAAACATCTATCCCATCTAAATCTAAATTTATCTGAAAGAAACACCCAAGTCTGGACATATCTTTCCAATCCCAACTCTAAAATAATTGAAAACAAACACTAACAGGTGTAAACTATCCTACAATATCAATAGTAGGGGGAGAGCGCGTGGAATTCTCAAAACTACTTCCTGATGAAATGGGAAGATGACAATCTCATGGGGACCTGTGAGAAGAAAAATGTTAGTATAACAAAATCTTCAGTAGATCAGACAGTCTCTGTATGGCAGGAGATGTTTGATTGAAGTCCCTGACTGGAGTTCTATTGTTGATTGAAGCTCTTGTCTGAAGCTCTGGTCAGATTGTAGAAGATGTGCTGTTTCAGTTCCTTGGTCCGGAGTTGTGTCTAGTGATGTAGTTTCAAGCCATAAGGATAGTGCTTGTCAGGTTAAGTCTATGATGTGGGGCAGTTCAGATGCATCCAGTCAAATCAGGTGGAGTCAAGGAAGTGGATCCTCATTCTCCTTATGAAGCAGTTGAAGATTGCTATCAGATAATCCCTTGTTTTCTGGAAAACTCATTATTGTTAACAAAGAAATATTTTAACTTTTATATGTATGCGTACTGGAAGAGGTGACAATAGGGAAAATGGTAAACATGAAGGAAATTAGACTTTTCAGAAAAAGAAATCCACGGATAACAGTCCCTAATTTTATTTTATTCTGTCTTATATCAATGGCTCTTTGATATAATACAGAAATTCTGAATTTTATTTAAATAATATGCTTGAATTTAGAGTAAGAGAGCCAATCCAACTCCAAAGCCAGCTTCAGTTAAATGATTGGGGACTAAAGTATATGAAGAAACAAAGACAAAGGGCACTATAAAAAATAATATAGAGAGAGATTTAGATTTTGATACCACACAGTGAGTTACTGTTTGTTTGATGGTGCTCATGTTAGCTATTCATTCTTTTCAGGAACCTATATGTCCAGTATTCTTTGCTAAGTTTACCTTTGAAGACAAAAAACAAAACACTTCTCTTTCCTTTTAGGAGGTCACTTTACCCATGGTGGAATATGATTTTGTAGATGAGCTGTTATCTTCCTCCTCCTGAGATGTATTCTGTTCTAATCGAATCTTAATTAATTTTGATGGAACCCAAAGTTTTTCTTCTCCTGTGGAAACAAAAGGATAACCCCTTCCCCAATGTAAAATATATCCTGGTTTCCAGACTGAGGTCATAACATCCTTAAAATACACCGGTGGGTTCAGTTCAGAAGTCTTCTCTGTAGTCCAGTGTCTTTCTAGTGCAGTTTGTCCTTTTACATCAGCATTAAGAAAATTCAACATTAGTAAAGCATTATGTAACCTGTGTTTGAGTGTCTTTATTCCCCCTGGCTGTTTATGAAGCATCTCTTTTAAGGTTCGGTTAGATCTTTCAATCACTGCTAGTCCTGTGGGAATGTAAGGTATACCAGTTACATGTTTTATATTATAATATTTGAAAAATTGTTCCAATTTACTGGAGACATATGCTGGAGCATTGTCAGTTTTTGTTGTTTTAGGTATACCCATAATAGCTATCACCTTTGGTACAGAGTTGTAAGGGCTTTGAACTACTTTACTTATATTTCCTGATTTATACCCTGCCTTACCTGATTTGTTTGAATCCATGTGTAAGGTAAGAACTCCAGAAATAGGTGTTTGCCTCAAGATATGCAGAAGAATCCAAACTGTTTTCTTTATGAACTTGATTCTCTCTGTTTTGGGATACTTACTACTAATAGTTCCAAAAATGTGACTGCATGCTATTTGCCAATACTCATTATCCTTCCATAATGAGGAAATTTCCTCATTTGTTAAAGGTACAATAATTTTAGCTGGGTCTTTCCCAATCAGTTGACGAAGCCTTAACTTACTTTTTAATATCAAATCGGAGATCTTTTCTATATATGTTTTCAATTTTTTATTCTGTTTATGTGGAAGAAATACCCATTCTAGTATGATGTCTTCCCTCTGCATTAATATTCCTGAGGGGTATTCTCCAGATTGTAAAATAACCAGAATAAAGTCCAGCTTTGGATCCACATGGTTCACATGTGCTTCTAATACTCTCTTTTCTACCCATTCAAATTCTTTTTCAGCTTCAGCTGATAGTACTCATGGGCTGTTTAGGTCTTTATCTCCTTTTAAAGCCATTTTCACGTGTTTTAAATCATGCCCTTCTACACCGATAATTGTCTGTAATGTCTTAATTTTCTCAATATATGCTTTTATTTAAATTAGAAACATGAATGCTTCACATGTCAATCCCTGCTCCCTCACCCAAACCTTTTCCCTTCTCCCTCTACCAGCTCCCCCCCAGCCCCATGCCCAATCAACACATCATTCCCCAGGGAGTGTGAGACCCTCCTTGGGGAGATCTCCAGAGTCTGTCATTTCATCCAAGTCAAAAACTAGGCCCTTCCTCATGTGTCCAGGCTGAGAAAGCTTCCCTCCATGTGGAATGAGCTCTCAAAGTTCATTTGTACACCATGGTAAAAAATGATCTACTACCCAAGGCACCAGATATTTCTGAGACCTCCTAACTGATGCTACATTCATGGAGTCTCAATCAATCCCCTGCTGGACCTTCAGCCATCAGTCTGGGGCTCAAGAGCACCCCCTTGTCCTGTCAGCTGTCTTTGTGGGTTTCATCAGCACAGTCTTGACCCCTTTGATCATCACTCCTCCATCTCTGTCACTGGGTTCCAGGGGTGCAGTTCAGTGTTTTGCTGTGGGTATCTGTTTCTGCTTCCATCAGTCACTAGATGAAGGTTCTAAGATGGCATATAAGGTAGTCATCAACCTTATCATCAAGGAGGAGCTATTAATGTAGTCTCTGCACTATTGCTTAATTTGCCAGTTGGTGTTATCCTTTTAGATCTCTGGAAATCTCATTAGTGTCAGCTCTCCTCAAACCTATATTGCCTCCATCTATTATGTCATTTCTCACCCTGCTCTCCTCGATTCTTACCCAGACTCAGCCTTCTTGATACCCCATGTCTTCTTCTACCCTCCTCTTATCCCCTGTCTTTTTCCTGGTTCCCTTTCCCCACCCCTCTTGTTCCAAATCTGCTCAGGAGATTTTCCTCATTCCACTTCTCTGGGGTATCATGCATATCTCTTGGGAAACTCTCTGTTTCCCAGACTCAATGGCATTGGGATTGTATGCTAACATTCCCCTGATACATGTCTAAAAAGCATACATGAGTGAGTACATACCATTTTGTCTTTTTGTGACTGGGTTCCACTCAGGATGGTTTCTTCTGGTGCCATCCAATTGCCTGCAAATTTCAAGATTCCATTGTTTTTTTTCCCATTAAGTAGCACTCCATTGTGTAAATATACCACATTTTCTCTATCCACTCTTCAGTTGTGGGGCATCTATGCTGCTTCCAGGATCTAGCTATTACAAATAATGCTGCTATTTACATACTGGAACAGACATCCATGATGTATGAATGGGCATCTTTTGATTATATGCCTAAGAGTGGAATTGTTGGGGCTTGCGGTAGACTGATTCCAATTTTTCTAATGAATCTCCATACTGATTTCTAATGTGGCTGTACAAGTTTGTACTCCCACTAGCAATGGACAAGTGTTCTCTTTCTCCACATCCTCTACAGCATAAGCTGTCATTTGTTTTTTTTAAATTTTTGCCATTCTGACTGGAGTAAGATGATATCTCTGAATTGTTTTGATTTACGTTTCCCTGATGTTTAAGGATGGTGAGCACTTTCAAAAGTGTCTCTCAGCCATTTTTAGACTCCAATATTCAGAATTGTCTATTTAGTACAGACTCCCACTTTTTAATTGGATCCTTTGTTGTTTTGGAGTCTTGCTTCTTGAGTTCTTTGTAAATTTTGGACATCAGCCCTCTGTCAGATGTGGGGTTAGTGAATATCTTTTCACAATACTTGGGTTACCTTTTTGCCTTTCTTTTTTTTTTTTTGGTTTTTCGAGACAGGGTTTCTCTGTGGCTTTGGAGGCTGTCCTGGAACTAGCTCTTGTGGACCAGGCTGGTCTCGAACTCACAAAGATCCACCTGTCTCTGCCTCCCAAGTGCTGGGATTAAAGGCATGCACCACCAACACCCGGCTACTTTTTTGCCTTTCTAACTGTGTCCTTTGCCTTACAGAAGCTTCTCTGTTTCAGAAGGTCCCATTTTTTGTCCATATCAGTGTTTGTGCTGCTGGTGTTATGTTCAAGAAGTAATCTCTTGTACCAATTTGTTAAAAGGTACCTCGCACTTTCTCTTCTAACAGGTTCAGTGTGGCTGGATTTATGTTGAGGTCTTTGATAAATTTGGACTTAAGTTTTGTGCATGGCAATAGACATGATCTATCTGCAGTCTTCTTCATGCCAATATCTAGTGATGCCAGCACCATTTATTGAAGATGCTTTTTCCCCATTGTATAACTCAAGGTTCTTTTTTGAAAATCAGCTGTCCATAGGTTTGTGGATTAATGTCAGGGTGTCCAATTTGATCCATTGTTCTGTCTATTTTTGTGCCAATACCACGCTGTTTTCAGGACTATAGCTCTACAATAAAACTTGAAGTCAGGAATGGTAATGCTTCCAGACATTTCTTTGTTGAGCAGTGTTGTCTTAGCTATCCTGGGTCTGTTGATTTTCCATATAAAGTGGAAAATAGATTGTTCTTCCAAGTCTGTGAAGAATTGTGCTGGGTTTTGATGGGGATTGCATTGATTCTGTAGATTGCTTTTGGTGGGATTGTCATTTTTACTATGTTGATCCTACCTATCTAAGAACATGGGAGATCTTTCAATTTTTTGGTGTCTTCTTTAATTTTTTTCTTTAAAGACTCAAAGTTCTTGTGATACAGGTCTTTCACATGATTGGTTAGCATTACCCCAAGGTTTTTTATGTTGTTTGTGGCAATTGTCAAGGGCGATGTTTCAATGATTTCTTTCTCAGCCCTCTTATCATCTGTATATAGTGAGGCTACTGAATTCCTTGAGTTGATCTTGTATCCTGCCACATTGCTGAAGCTGTTCATTAGGTTTAAGAGTACCCTGGTAGAGTTTTTTTTTTTGGTCACTTATGTAAGCTATCATATTATCTTCAGTCACACATTGAAAATAGGTAAATAGTGGTAAAATATCTACTTTGATATTCTAAATATGCAATCAAAACCATGTAGTCTGTAAAAGAAAGAAATAAAAATAACATTGAAGAAGAGAAGGGAATCACTGCTGTTTAATGTTTAGAGGGATTTTAAAAAGAGCTTTATAATGAATGAGATAAAGGAAAGAAGAAGAAGTAAAGTAAAATGGTTTAGAGGAAAGGAACAAATTTTAAGGAGTCCATATGCCCGTATTTAATAGGTTTCCTATTATCTATTTTAAGTTTTACAGTTTCAATGCCTTTTAAAGATTATTTTCAGTTCTAGAAGTTTCTTTAATATATCTTTCATCTTCGATTATTTTACTGGATAAATTATACTATTTCTGTAATATTTGAATGTTTATCTGATTATTGAGGTTATTTGAAATCATTCATTTTAAGAGTTAGAAACAAGTGAAGCAAATGAAACTTCCACTTTATATACTAGAATTTACTTCGGTTAATAAGATTATATTACACTGGGTCTGTATGCGTTTTAAAGTTATCTAGTTTCTGTATAGTCTTATAGCCTCCTGTTAACAACTAAGCCACATCTCCTTGCCTGGCCACTGTTAGCATGTTGATTCGCCCCCAGTGGTCCATGCAATCCAAGTCTGCTACCATTGCTGTATAAGGCCTGCCCCTATTGAGGGAGATATTTACTTGGCCCCTCAGGATTCAAATCAATCCAGAGTCTGCTGAAATCTCAGTGCTAGCCTGTCTCCACTCACCAACAGAGGCAGTGTCTCAGACCCTCCTGCCATACTGAGAAGTATCAGAGTATTGGACCTGCTTGTTGCTATTGAAAGAGAACCTTGGATCCATACCCACCAGGAGTGGAAGAGACCTCACCTGCACCCACAGGAAGAACAGAAGGAAATAAAACATTATAAAAACACATTCAACAACAGAAAAACCAACGTGATACCACTAGAGGCAAGGGACTCTACACCAGCAAGACATGAATATGCCAACACAGATGAAGCAGAAGTAAACAACCTTAAAAACAGTTTCATGAAAGTGATAGAGGCACTCAAAGAAGATATAAGAAAATCCCTTAAAAAAGACAAATCAAAACATGCAAGAAATAAACAAATCACTTAAAGACAGCAAATAAAGCCCAGAGAAAAACAAGCAAATGAAGGAAATAATTCATACAGTTCAAGACCTGAAAACCGAAATATAGACAATAAAGGAAACACAAACTGAGGGAATGCTGAAAATACAAAAGCTAAGTAAATGATCAGGAACTACAGATGCAAGAATAACCAACAGAATACAAAAGAATGAAGACAGAATCACAAGGCATTGAAGATACAATAGGAGACATAGATTCATCAAACAAAGAAAAATTAAAATCCCTAAATCAAAATGTTCAGGAAATACGGGACACTGTGAAAAGGCCATAAGAATAGACAGACCAATGGAATCAAATTGAACACCTTGACATTAACCCATACACATATGAATACATGATCTTTGACAAAGAAGATAAAATTATAGAAGAATGGGGAGGAGGGGAGAGAGAGGATGCTGGGATTGACATGTGAAGCAAGCTTGTTTCAAACTTAAATTTAAAAATGTAGAAAAAAAGAGTACTAGGTATAGAAGAAGATGAAGACACCCACCTCAAAGATGCAGAAACCATATTCAACAAAATCATAGATGAAAACTTTCCCAACCTATAGAAAAACATGCCTATGAAAGTACAAGAAGCTTACAGAAGGCTAAATAGAATGGATCACAAAAATTTCCCTTATCACATAACAATCAAAATATAAAACATACAGAATAAAGAAAGAACATTAAGAGCAGCAAAGGAAAAAGGCCAAGTAACATACAAAGGCAAACCTTTCAGAATTACACCTGACTTCTCCATGGAAAAATAACAGTCCTGGTTAGATATCATACAAACACTAAGAGACAAAGAATGCCAGCCAAGACTACTATACCCAGTAAAGCTTTCAATCACTTTAGATGGAGAAAACAAGATAGTTCATGATAAAATCAAATTTAAAAAAGAAATACACATTGATACAGCACTACAGAAAGTACTGGAAGGAAAAGTCATACCTAAGGAATTTAAATACACTCCAAAAAAGATAGTACATAGATGATAGTACTTTACCCAGAGCTGAAAGAACAAGTGGGGCAAACCCCCACACAAAAGCACCAACTAAAACAAATACAAAACAAACAAGAATTAACATTCAGTGGTCCATAGTTTTCCTCAATATTAATGATCTTAATTTGCCTATAAAAGGACACAGGCTAACAAAATGGATACAAAGAAAGAATCCATCCTTCTGATGCCAACAAGAAAAACACGTCAACTTCAAAGACAGATGTTACCTCAGGTTAAGGGGTAAGGATAACATTTTCCAATCAAATGCAATCAAGAAAGAGGCTGGCATAGCTATCCTTATATCTATCAGATTAGTCTTCAAACTGAAATTAATCAAAAGAGATGAAGAAGGTCATTTCATACTCGTCAATGGAAAAATTCATCAGGATGAAGTCGCTATTATAAACATCTATGCCCCAAATACAAAGACACCCGCATTTGTAAAACAAACATTACTAAAACTCAAATCACACATAAGACCTCACACGCTTATAGTGGGAGACCAACACCGCACACTCACCAGTAGACTGTGTTGGGGCCTAGCCCTCACAGGGTCTCTGAGGTGTTTGTCATCTGACAGCCACAGGTGCATCCTGTTTTCTATTCCTGAATTACTAACCCCGCATTGCTCCACTGACATCAACATCTAGCATGAGGAAAACATGCTTTCTTCCACCTGGGGTTTTTCCACTGTCCTGTACGCCTGTATAAATATGACTGCTCCCTCAAGAGAGAGAACTCTTAGCATTTGCAATAAAGACACACTCTCTCTCACTCTCTCTCTCTCTCTCTCTCTCTCTCTCTCTCTCTCTCTCTCTCTCTCTCCTGGCAATAAAGGAAGCACATGCATTCTCTTAGTACAAACAGCTGGACGTCTTGTCTTTCTTCTCCTGATACCCTGGACTTGCTTGTGGCACGGGCGCAGCAGACAGGACTACCAGCAAGAAACTTAACAAAGAAACTAAAGAACTACCAGAAGCTATGACCCAATTGCTTTTATCAGACATCTATAGAACATTCTGCCCAAAGACAAAAGAATATACATTCTTCTCAGCTTCACATGGAATCTTCTATAAAATTACCCACATACTAAGCAACATTGCAAACCTCAACAGATACAAAAAATTGGAATAACCCCCTGTATCTTATCAGACCACCATGTTCTAAAGTTAGAATTCAAAAACAATACAAATTGCAGAAACCCCACAAACTCATAATTGAATAATGTGTAATTGCACCATTCCTGTGTCAAGGAAGGAACAAAAAAAGAAATTAAAGACTTCCTAGAATTCAATGAAAATGAGGACACAGCATACCCAAACTTATGGGACAGTTTGAAAGCAGTACAAGGAGGAAAGTTCATAGCACTAAGTGCCCAATTGAAGAAACTGTAGAAAAGTCACACCAATAAAATAAAAGCCCAACTGAAAGCTCTAAAACAAAAAGAACCACACCCACCCATGAAGAGTAGATGCCCCTGAAATAATCAAATGAGGGTTACAATCAATAAAGTAGAAACAATACAAAGAATCAATGTAACAAAGAGTTAGTTCTTTGATAAAATCAACAAGATAGTCAAACCTTTATCCAAACTAACCAAACAGCAGGGAGAGAAAGAAAATGCAAATTAACAAAATCATAAATGAAATGGGGAATATAACCGACACTGAGGAAATCTACAAAATCTTTAGGTCATACTTTGAAAACCTGTAGTTCACAAAAATCAAAAAATATAAAGGAAATGGACAATTTTCTGGCTGGATATCACTTTCCAAAATTAAATCAACAACAGATAAGCAATTTATGCAAATCTATAACCACTAATGAAATAGAAGCACTCATCAATAGTCTCCCAAACAAAAGCCGAGGGTCACAGTTTACAAAATTTCTTTGGATGAGGCTAACCAAATAAATGAAAGAACTGTATAGCAAGAACTTTGAGTCTTTAAGGAAGGAAATTCAAGAAGAAACCAGAAAATGGAAAGATCTCCCATGCTCTTTGATAGGTAGGATTAACATTGTAAACACAGCAATCTTGCCAAAAGCAAGCTACAGATTCCAGGCAATCCACCCAAAATACCAATACAATTCTTCACAGACCTTAAAAGAAAAAATATTTAACTTTGAATGGAAAAAGAAAAGACCCAGGCTAGCAAAAACAATTCTGTACAATAAAGAACTTCCAGGGGCATCACCATCCCTGACTTCAAGCAAAGTAGCTTGTTATTGCCATAAAAATAGACAGGTAGACCAATGGAATCCAACTGAAAACCCTTGGATTAACCCACATCCCTATGAAGACTTGATTTTTGACAAAGAAGGTTAAATTATACTATAGAAAAATGGAAGCATCTGCAGCTATTGTTGCTGACATGACTGGTTGCTGGTATTGAGAAGACTGCAGATAGATCCATTTCTATCACTATGCACAAAATTTAAGTCCAAATGGATCAAAAATCTCAACATAAATACTTATAAGAGAAAGTGGGAAGTGACCTTGAACAAATTAGTACAAGAGAATGCTTCCTGAAAATAACACTAGAAGCACAGACACTGAGATCAACAACTAATAAATGTGACCTTGTGAAACTAAGAAGCTTCTGTATAGTAAAGATCACAGGTAAGACAAAAAGGCAGCCCATAGAATGGGAAAAGATCTTCACCAAACCCCCATGTGACAGGAGGCTGATTTCTGGACTATACAAAGAACTCAAGAAGTAGTCACCAAAATACCAAATAATCCAATTCAAAAGTTGAATACATAACTAAATAGAGAATTCTCAATAGAGAAATCTCAAATGAACACTTAAGAAAGTGTACAACATCCTTAGTCATCAGAGAAATGCAAATCGAAACAATTCTGAGATACCATCTTAGTCCTGTCAGAATAGCTAAAATCAATAATAACAATGAAAGTTCATGCTGGAAATTATGTGGAGAAAGGGGAGCACTCATCCATGGCGGGTGAGAGTACAAACTCATACAGCCACTTTGAAAATCAGTAGTGTGGTTTCTCAGGAAAATGGAAATCAGTGTACTTCAAGATTCAGCAATTCCACTCTTTGGTAATACGGAAAATAAGCACATTCTTACAACAAGGACATCTGTTCAGCTATGTTCATAGCAGCATTGTTGTAATAGCTGGAACCTGATAGCAACTTAGATGCCCCACAACTGAAGAATGGATAAAGAAAATATGGTACCTTTACACAATGGAGTATTACTCAATGGGGAAAAAATGGAATCTTGAAATGGGCAGGCAAATGGATGGAATAAAAGAAACCATGTTGAATGAGGCAACCCAGGCACAAAAAGACAAACATGGTATGTACTGACTCACATATGGATTTTAGACATAAAGCACAGGAATACCATGCTATAATCCATAACACTAGGGAAGCTGGGAAACAAGGATGACCCTAAGATGGACACAGAGATTCACCTGGAGAAGAGGAAAGTGACAAGACATCCTGAGCAAATTGGCAGCATAGGGGGAGTGGAAAGGGAGCTATTTGAAAGACAAGGGGACAATAGGAGGGGAAAGGAGAACAGGAGGGAGTGGGAAGTTTGAGTCAGGGGAAGAATAGAGGAGAACAAGAGTGGAGATGCCATAATAGAGAGAGCCATTATAGGTTTAAACTGATGTCTTTCACTATGGAAATGTCGAGAGATTTATAAGGATGACACCAGCTAACAATATGGGTAATAATGGAGATGCTACCTTAAATGTACTTTTCTAATAATGAGATCGATTATTCCCTTACATAGGGAAGGGTGAGGAACAAAGGGGTCAAGACAAGGCTGGAGAAACCCACAGAAACAGCTGACGTGAACACCAGGGAGCTCATGGACCCCAGACAGCTGAGAAACCAGCATAGGACTGTTCCAGACCGTGTGAACTTGGGTGTCACTTACAAGACCTGTGCAATCTATATGACCTCTACTAGTGGATCAGTATTTATCCACGGTGTATAAATGGAACTCATTACACATAGAGGGATCCTCTCTCTACCTAAACACAATGGGGAGGGCCTAGGCCCTACTCTAAATGATATGACAGACTTTGAAGAGTTCCCTTGGAAGGCCCTACCCTACATGGGGAACAGAAAGGGCATGGAAGAAGGGACCATTTGGGGGCAGAGAAGGAAGAGAGGGAGAGGTAATTGAGACTGACATGTAAAACAAGCTTGTTTGTAATTAAAATTTTAAAAAAAGAGGAAAAATAAAAGGAAATTATGAGACATGTATTCAATCATTGGTACTTGAAAAGTTAAGGTATGAGAAACACAATGTTGCATTCTATATGGGCTACTCAGAATGTCTACTGCTAGGCTACACAATACAACAGGTCTGTGATTAAAATTAAGAGTTAAAATGTGTTAAGAAACTCAGTAATAAAGTACTTCTGTAGCACATAAAGACATCTTTGGGAGATGAGACGAGAGAGAGAGAGAGAGAGAGAGAGAGAGAGAGAGAGAGAGAGAGAGAGAATGAGAGAGAGAATTTTAGGAGAGGAGGATGTTGTGAATAAGGGAGGAGAAGGTGAAGGATGGATAAAATTTTGCTGGAGCAGAGTGAGACATGATATAGGAGTCGGAATTAGAGAACAGAAAGAAGTAAGGATGGGTGGGGTAATACTCAGGTTGTCTAATTAGGGATAGTGAGATGGATGCAAGCACACATTTTCCACCTGTGCAGAGGTCTAGCCTGTGAGACTTTGTGGGAATTTCAGTGAGTCTTACTGGAGTGTGCCTATGCAGCTGAGTTTTCTCCCTTAATGAGATTGTGGATGAGGGTTTCTGGATGAGCTTGTCTTGCATTCACACTCATGCCTGTAGGTGAGCCAAGGAGAAGGTATCAGTGCTCTTAAAGTCTAGACTACATTAATACTGAAATGCATTATCTGCTAGGTTGTGTTAGTAAAGAAAGAAATACAAAGTTTGCAACTCTGCTTCTCATTAAAGAGAATAGCAACAGACTCAATATTTTCAATCTATCACTCCTAGGTGAAAATATTTATTCCTTTATAATATTATAAAATGTATAAAGAACATGTTATTCCCCAGCATATTTTTAAGGTATTATATAGGAAAAAATTCAAGTAATAATTTATAAGCAACACCCATAGTAGACTACATCAGTTCATGATTTGAATCAGTGTTCTCAAAAAATAAATTGAGTTATTAGTTTACAAACTTCATGGAAATGTTAACACTGTGACTTTTTTTCTTCTTTTTTCTTTTAATTTTAAATAGCTTGTTTTACATGTCAATCCCAGTTCCCTCTCCCTCCCCTCCTCCTGCACCCCCTAGCATCCCCCCATCCTCCCACCCTATAGCCAGTTCTTTCCACATAGGGGATATCTAGAGTCCATCATTTCACTCAGGGTAGGGTTCAGGCACTCCCTTAAGAGTCCAGGCTGAGAGAGCATCCCTCTTTGTGTTATGGACACACGATGTCTGTTAGTATTCGAGGGATAAACACTGATCCACTGCTCAGAACCCCATAGGTTGCCCAGGCCTCCTCACTGACTCTCACATTCAGGGGGTCTGAATCAGTCCCATGCTGGCCTCCCAGCAGTCAGTCTCGGGTCCAAGAGCTCTCCCTTGTTCGGATCAGCTGTCGCTGCTGGTTTTGCCAGCCCATTCTTTGCCAATTTGCTCATCGCTCCTCTCTCTCTGTCGCTGGGTTCCTTGGGTTCAGTTCAGTGTTTAACTGTGGGTGTTTGCCTCTACTTCCATCAATCACTGGATGAAGGCTCCAGGATGTTTATATACATCAAGTTCATTATCAGGAATGGGCATTCGGGGTGGTCTCTACACTATTGCTTAGCTTGCCAATTGGTGTCGTCCCTTTAGATTACTTTTTTTCTAATTCTGGTACTTCATTAAATCTAAAGAGACAGATAATGTAATATTCCCACTCAATAGTACATAAGAGAATAGCATGATTAATTTTAGGCACGTGTTCATTATCCAGTTTTATCACAAGTAAACTTTCACTGACATTGTGCAATAACATTTTTAGAAAAGAGAGGATGTTAACATACCAGCTTTTAAGTTCACAGATTTACATGATTGACCAACCAATGAAATCAATTGAATAAGGAAAAAGAATTAATGAGTAGGAAATAGAGATACAACAGTTATGAAGAAAGTAACATTGTGAATTTGACACTTATAATGGATTGCCTGTTCATTTTTCTTCTTCTATGTGTTTTGCTAATAAGATTTGTCAGAACTGCTGTTCAATCTATCTTTCTGTGCATCTCCCTTACAGATGAAATATTGCTGACTGTTATGAGCCAAACTTCATATGAAGTAAAGAGATTTGCTTCAGCAGTAGCAACGAAGGAAAGACCTTTTTATGATTACATCTATGACTTTTATGCTCTTATTTACATTTAAAAAATTAAACAGGAATTGTGGTAGTTTGACTAAGAATGCCTCTTATAGACTTATATATTTTAATGCTTAGTTACCAGGGAGTGAAATCTTTTGAAAGTATTAGAGTGGTTAGGAGATGTAGTCTTGGAGGAAATGTGTCTCTGAGGATGGGCTTTGGAGATTCAAAGGCACATTCTAGGTCCAGTCTCTGACCCTTTTTACTCTCTCTCTACAGGTCAGGATGCAGCTCTCAGCTGTTTCTCCATTGTCATGCTCCTTGCCTTGTTTAAAATGTGGTAAGACTCTGAAACTGTAAGCAAGCAGGTAGTCAAATATTTTCTTTTAGAAAATTTGCTTAAATCATAGAAATAGAAGAGAAACTAAGACAGAATTTTAGATATGCTCCTAATAGCTCATGTGTAAACTATATTATTTCTACTCCTTTTTCTTTATTGAATGGACATCCTAGAGACAATTGTGCCTCAAGTCAAATGTTCAGTCAGTGTCAACAAGTTTTATACCCATGTCTATCAATAATTTTTGCTTTAGATATTATTGCATGTTCTCCTTTATTTTCTTTCTCAGATATAAATGGAATTCCTACTATCATTTCTGGAAATATAATTTATTCTACTTATGAATTGTAATCATGGGCTTCTAGGCACCAATAAGTATCCAGATAATATTCTTAGAATCTTCAGCAGGTTGTACTCTGTCCAGTACATATGCAAAAGGAAACATATTGTTCTCTTAATCCTCCCACACACAACCATGCATGCACACAGAAATACATAAAATTCAAATGAATAATGTTCCCCGACACAAATTTTTATATAGCAATATATCAAATTAATATTTTTGTATTTATTAGAGTGTATTCCATCATTTAATCAGAGAACTTCTAAGATACATGGTAAACGAAGACATGTTAAGTCAAAAAAGGAAGAAAAGTGAAAGAATAATTAAATATCTTTATACCATATTTATCAGTATTTTACTTTTGGATATTGCCATAGAAAATTTACAGTGACATCTTGGAAAACAAACAGCATGCTGAGCAAAATAATCTTGGAGCTGATACCAAAATTTATTTTGGTAAGATTTTTGTTTCTAAACTTCATGTCAACAAGGTTGATAATAACATTATTATTCATAACGGTATTTACTACATTTAATTCTGAAATAAACTACCTCTCAAAAACCAGTATTTAGAATATAAAATTAATATATTGCACATTTATGAATTAATTTTTCACAAGATACAGACACAGAAATAATTAAATTACTGTCCTTATATTATGAGAAATAAAAATTTAAGAATCATTCCCCATCCATGAGGAGAATGAGAAGATGCCAACCGTAGGAGAGTTGCTTTAAGAATATCTACTGTAAGCCGAACGGTGATTATACACGCCTTTAATCCCAGCACTCGGGAGGCAGAAGCAGGCGGATCTCTGTGAGTTCGAGGCCAGGCTGGTTCGACAGCCTCCAAAACAATACAGAGAAACCCTGTCTCATAAAACCAAAAAAAAAAAAGAATAACTACTATAATAGTGAAGGTCAACGTAAAACTTCTGGAGTGAGCATAGAGGCTCCCCATGAGCTTGATTATGAACATCAGTTTGGAGCACATTTTTAAAATGCATATTCCATAGTTTTGTAGTGGTGGTGCATACCTTTAATCTCAACACTATGAATGCACAGAAGCTCTCTTAGTTCAACGTCAGTCAGCCTGTGATACATAGTAACTACCTGGAAAAACAGGACTACTCAGAGGTACCCTATTTCAAAAACAACAACATCAAAAAAAAAAAACATTAAAATGCAGATCCTTTATAGATCACCCAAAATACAATGTCACAGAACTGTTAGATTGATGTTTGATGAGAGTTGAAGACACAGGAAGAAGTTGTTATTTTCAGACAGTGTATGCTTTAATTTTTATGATCATTTAAACCCTGAAGCTGATAAGGAAAGCACAGTTTTAGGTTTTGTTGTTGTTGTTGTTGTTTTGAGACAGGGTTTCTCTGTATTGCTTTTGGAGGTTTTCTTGGAACTTGCTGTATAGAACAGGTTGGCCTTGAAATCACATAGATCCACCTGTCTCTGCCTCCCAAGTGCTGGGATTAAATGTGTGTGCCATCAACGCCCTGCTAAAAGTAGAGTTTTCAATTATCAAACTATCTTCTACATAAAACTTGAATGAGTCCTAATCTGAAAGATCAAAACCAGATCACTAAGAGCCACACTTGCACATTAATGAGAGAGAAAATAGTTCAATTTTATTCAGTTCCTAATATATTGTGCATACTGTGATGAGACTTAATATGGGTTAGGCAAATTTCTCAACTAAATAAAAACTCTGTGATGCTTATTGTCATGATTTCCACCATCCCCTGAGTGTAAAACTGTGAGAACTAAACTTTAGAGGTGAAAACTCGTGCTTATCATACCAGAATGAGAAAGGGTGGAGTGTGATTTAATCCTAGGAAGTTTAAATTCAGACTTTTTATTCTTATTCACAAAAGTGGACTAGGTGATTGTCTTATGTTTATTGTGCTGGAGTTTTAGGGTCTTTGTGGGGTTCGCCACCCAGCTCCCAAGTAAATCACTTATGGATTTTTATTCTTAGTTACCAATGCTCAGTCTCTGCTTGGCTTGTTTCTTGCCAGCTTCTTTTAAATTATCCTGACTTCTTTTTGACTCTAGGCTTTTATTTCTATTTCTTATAACTTACTTACACTCTTACTCTGTAGCTGGTTGAGTGGCTGGGTGGCTAGCCCTGGTGTCCTCCTCTCATTGATCTCTCATCTCTCCTCTAATCTGCATGGTTTCTACATCAATTTATATATTGCCCTCCAGCCATGCCTATCCTTGCTCCTGCCTCTCTGTTGTCCATTCTACTCTTTATTAGACCATCAGTTGTTTTAGAAAGGCAAAGAATCGCAGCTTCACAGAGTTAAACAAATGCATCATGAACAAAAGGCACACACCTTAAAACCATATTCTGCCACACTGGGTACTCCTACGAGGTTTCAGAATTTGCAAATGAATTTAATTTTTGGCAGACCACATGTCTATGGAATGAAGACATCCAATGGAGCAAGTAGCCCTGCTGCTTTAAGAACATTATACCTAATTAATGGGATGGTTTCTAGTGAAGCCAATTCCTCCAAAGATGAGATTTAGGTGAAGTTACACACACGCACACACACACACACACACACACACACACAAACACACACACAGGACTGCCTTGAGAATATTTTCAAGCAAAAATTTAAAGTATGTCAATTATTTTTGCAAAAGAATTATTTGCAGTAGCTCTTTGCAGTATTTTGAATTCTTTCAAAGTATCATGTGGCTTGTACTACTGAATGAAAATTGTGATTACATTTCATATATACAACTGTGTATTGAGGTGTTTTTAATCTTGATTTTCTTATGGGAGAAGAAATTAACATCTGCATTTTAATGTTCATAAGATCATGTAACTGTAGTCAGAAGAGAAAGGAATGACAAAGATATCACCATGTGTGATTCCACAAAGGTCACCTGAAATATAAATTTGTCAATTAATTTTCAACACATACTTCTCATCACTTATTTTGTTTTTTGATAAAGAGTTATTGCAAGAGTACATCCGTAATCATAGTAGATAATATTGTCATAAGGCAGCTTTTGGGAAACAGTATGAAGAACTCTGATTGTCAGAGTAATAGAGAAGGTCTATACATGAATTATTCAAAGGATTGTATAATCAGTACAGCATTCAAATTAAACCCCAGAATGTGCAAATTAGGCAATTATTCACAAAATTATTAACATTTTAATTTTTCAGAGTTCAATGTGACATTTTGCCTAGCCTTACTTAAATATAGCATAGAGCACACAATTAGGGACATAGTTTTGCATTTCATAATGGTCAAATAGTATGAATTCTTTACAGTTCTACAAATGATATTATAGGGTAGAAGGGCAAGTAAAATTATTGATGTTCCTGTAAATATGAACCTGTGTCTGATCAATCAAATGTGTCAGTTATAATCAGTCAGATTATCTGTAAATATGAACTCAGTCACTTCTGAGTTTCTTTAATGCTGGTACAATTCACTTCCCTTGAAAAGACTAGAAAATCATACCTTCCATGCATATAACACAGATGTACTAAGTCTTACACAGAATGGAAGCTAAATTACATGAATGATTGATTCTAAAACATTGCTACATGTTATATGCTGATTTGGGGGGGAGCTATGATTTCTTCTAAAATCCCAGGGGAATTTTTTTCCTTTATTTTGCACCACCTAGCAATGATTTGCTTTCCACAGGCAGTGTCTCCCTTCTCCTTTCTCCTCTCTATGGCAACTCCTCTGTGGCATCATCTCTACTTGGTTTCATGTTAAAAAGGATTTCCTCTTCAGAGAACCTGTGTGATTAGATTGAACCAACTCATATAGAAAAGGGTAAGCTCCTCATTTCAACTTTATTAAGTTAATCCCATGAAATACCAGTTGTCATAAAAACTAGGCAGTGACTTGTTTTTGCAAGATTGTCATTTGGCCTTTGACAAATTTTATGAAGTGGGAGCTTTAGTGTAATTTGAGTAGTTAATATGGGCGATGAAGGATGTTGCAAAGAATAAAACAATAGTCTTTTCTATTTTCATTTGTATGACATGTTACATTAACCTAATTGGTGACATTTCAAAATATGAAGTACAGTAATTTAAGTACAAGAATTAAGATGGGTAAATATAGCTAGGGTTACAAGTGGAAAGAACTAATAAACGCTAAAAGGGATGCCTAACCAAATAGACTCTACCTGTTCTCTGTGAACAAAACTTAAAGCAAAACAAAAATCCCTACAATTAGACACTAATAAAATAACCAATCAGAATAAAATTGTTAAAAGCAAGAACTAACGAATATTTGTCTTCTCCAGTGACATAGACTCTTATTGACTGATGCTTTCCTGGAGAATGTCTCTCTAGCTGCATTGCTGCTCCACTTGCCTAAAACTAGCACAGCATCCTCAGATGAAATGGCCTAGAAACTCTTAAAGTTTGCTGTCTTCTAAAACAAAGCAATAGCTCATAAAGTAAAAACCAAAACTAATTAACAAAATAGGTAACAGGCTCTGAGGTAAGTAGAATAATTTCTACTCTTTCAAAATAGGGACAAAAGTAGTTAGACTTTAATGTGAAGCCAAATACCCAATGTCACCTTCCTCATTTACAGCTTAAACCACATGGTATTATATGCATTTATTATTACCACCTTAGTTTTATTTATTGTTGTCGCATGGTGTTTCTATTTGTTTATGAGTAAATACCATTGGTTATATGAAAGGGGACATATTAGGTTCTTTAACATTCACATAAAATTGTTTTCATTTAAACTAAAAACAATCATATTTTACAAGCAATACAAGTTCCTTCTCTGTCCTGTCCTTCCATTCTCCCCAGAACTTCCACAACACTCCCCCATGCACTCCTCAGGGAGGGTTAGGCTTCCCATTGGGAATCATCAAAGTCTTATACCATTTTGCATCTAAAGACTTAGAAATGTGTTAGTACCCATGGTGTAGAATATAGCTTGATTCTGAAAAAATTACTCCCGAAATGCAAACCAAAGGAAAAATGATTCCCTATTGAAGAAAACAAAGCCACCAACTGCATCTTCAATCATACATCCTGATGCGATGCCATCTCATGGAAGATATCTTATTCATTTCACTAGTATGAAAATAGATGTTACTGTGAAGTTGAAAGAGATGAAAAATTAGAGAAATTTGATGAAAGGATTGCTCATGGGCTATTCAAACAGACTAAGCAGCAATAACAGCAAAGGCATTATGGTACTCTTGGAAACAACCTTAATTTTTATTTGAATACAGATATTAATCATAGATGTCTTTTACTTATTCACATTAATATTATGATTTAATTAATTCTTCATTAAATGGAAAACATGTAGGTAGTTATAAAATAAATTCATTTTATTTAATCAATATTGTATGCTTATTCACAGTATTTTCTTATTTAAAAATATGTGTCGGCTGACACTCCCCTGATCCATATCAAAAATCCATATATGAGTGAGTACATACCACTCTTTTTGTGTCTGGGTTACCTCATTCAGTATGGTTTCCTCTAGTACCTTCCATTTGCCTGCAAATTTCAAGATTCCATTGTTTTTGTCTGCTGAGTAGTACTCCATTATGTAAATGAACCACATTTTCTCTGTCCACTCTTCAGTTGTGGGACATCTAGGTTTTTTCCAGGACCTAGATATTACATGTATTGCTGCTATGAACATAGTGGAACAGATATCCTTGTTGTGTGAATGGGCATCTTTTGGGTATATGCCTAAGAGTAGAATTGCTGGTTCTTGTCATGATACTCCAGAGAAGTGGAATGAGGCAAGATCTCCTGAGCAGATTGGGAACATTGGGGGAGGGGAGAGAGAACCAGGAAAGAGAGGGGGATAAAAGGAGGGGAAAAGAAGACATGGGAGATTAGGAAGGTTGAGTCAAGGTAAGAATAGAGGAGAGCAGAATGAGAGATACCATAATTGATGGAGTCATTATAAGCTTGAGGAAAGCTGACACTAGTGAGATCTCTCTCCAGAGATCTACAAGGATAACACAAACTGTCAAACTAAGCAATAGTGGAGTGAATACATTAATACCCCTCCTTGATGATAAGGTTTATGACTACCCTATATACCATCCTAGAACTTTCATCCAGTGATTGATGGAAGCAGAGACAGATACCCATAGCTAAATACTGAACTGAACTCCTGGAACCCAGTGACAGAGATGGAGGACTGATGAGCAAAGGGTTCAAGACCATGATGGTGAAACCCAAAGATAGCTGACCAGATAAGGGGGAGCTTTTGAATCCCAGACTGAGGGCTGAGAGGCCAACATGGGACTGATCCAGACTCCATGAATGTAGTGCCAGGAAGGAGGCCACAAAAATAACTGGGGCCTTGGGTAGCAGATCAGTGTTTACCATGTTGTATGAATGATCTTTGGGAGCCCATTCCTAATATGGGGATGCTCTCTCATGCTGGACACATGGAGAAGGGCCTAGTTCCTGCCCTGGATTAAATGACAGACTTTGGAGATCCCCCCAAGCAGGGCCTCACCTTCTTTGGGAAATTATGTGGGGATGGGGTAGGGGGCTGGGGACCCTGGTGGAGTAACAAGGGAGGAGGGGTGGGAAAGGTAGCATTCATGTTTCTAATTTAAATAAAAACATACATTGAGGAAATAAATAAATGTCATGCACAATATAAAGTAAGGTAAAATGTTTCATTTAATATTAGTTATATCACCTTTAGCAATGGTTTAAAATAGCCTTTTTATGAATTAAGATATTATCGTGGGTCTTTGCTTGTTTTTTATTCACTTGGTTGTTTGTTTCCTTTTTTGGAAGACTTTTACAAAATGTCATTTCAGAGCAACATCCTGAAGATGCAGCTGTCAATACGTTATTATTTTTGAGAAGGTGGTTGGAGTATGATGAACAGTGAAGGATTTCCCACCTTTATGATTTGAGATAAGGCTTGTGGTCAAGATCTTCAAAAGTAGCACTGTGTTCACCTGGAAACACAGAGGCTTATTGTTGTAGTTGTTGTTGTTGACTTGACCACATGAGTCACAATGAAGTATCCCTTCACTTGTTTGCTCAGCAAATCTTGTCTAAGTCCATGGTGCAGTGGCATGACATTGTAGGTCTCCCCTGGGGATGCTGATCTCAATCACAAACTCGATGACTTGGCCTTCTGTCTGTGGAGCTTCCTAGACATCATCTGTCTGTGGAGCATCCCTTGGCTCTACTCTCCACCTTAGCAAACTGTAACAAAACCTTCCTATTGAAATCTCTCCTAGGGTCTTACAATGCAGAGAGATTCCACTTGAGCATAACACACATCCTTTTATGATCACTTTTTCAACATACAGCTATATGCTGCCTTCAAGGAAGACAAGCCTCTTCCAGACTAAGGAGTCAGTTTTCTGATCCACACACCCTATCACCAAGAACATTCTGTGTCTTGGTCGCTAAGATAATGATTTCTGTTCTGGACAGTTAATTAAAACTGCAACTCCATGATAGCCATTTTCAACAGCAGAAGTTCCCTTTAGGCAGAGTACAGTCCCAGGATACACATGCAGATTTGTAAAAAAGATAAAGTTTTTTGCTGATTGCATGTTCAAAGCTGGACTGAATGGAATTTTAGCTTCGGCTTAACTTCTTGAAGGAACTTACATAAGTGTTGATGATATCATTAATTTTCATATAGTATAAAAAGATAATTATATTTCATTTTCTTCTAAAGATTTAACTTGGCAGTGGGAAAGATTTCTGTGCTGAAATGCAAGATTAAAATAATTAAAGCAGCCCATAAAACTTAACGATTTCTGAAAGATCTTTTTTTGCGAGTATGTAATTTAAACTATAATTTTCTTTTAAAAGTCATTGTCACTATAACTAATATGAACTGTCTGACAACATTGAACAGTGAGCAAGCTATGTTTTAGAAATTTTAAAAGTATAAGTATTGCAAAATTATATTCCAATTGCAACAAAAATATATATTGTTCATAAAGAAATATACGCTTAAAAGATATTTTACATAAATCATAGTGTATTTTATGTTTTTTTTGGTTTACTTTACATTTCTTTTCCCACCATATCAATCTAGGAAAAATTTTATATATGTAATAATGTATTTGATACCAAGAAAAGAATGGTTTTTTATTTTATACTTTTAAATTATATATTTAAATTAGAAACAAGCTTGCTTCTCATGTCACTCTCAGTTCCCTCTCCCTCCCCTCCATGCTTACTCCCTCCCCCCAGCCTCCCCAGTCCCCCACCAAATCCCCACTCCATTTCCCAGGGAGGGTAAGGCCCTCTATGGGGGATCTCTAGAGTCTGTCATTTCTTTCCGGGGAGGGCCCAGTACCTCTCCAGAGTGTTCAGATTGAGAAAACATCCCTCAATGTGGGATGGGTCCCCAAATTCCATTTGTGTGCCAGGGATAAATACTGATTTACTACATCCAAACCCCATAGATTGCCTGAGTCTCCTCACTGTCACCCACATTCAGGGGGTCTGGATCAATCTCATGTTGACCTCTCAGCATCAGTCTGGGGTTGAACATCTCCCCAGATCAGCTGTTTCTCTGTGATTCACCAGCCCAGTCTTGACCCCTTTGATCACCTCTCCTCCCTCTCTGTCACTGGGTTCCAGGAGTCCAGTTCAGTGTTAAGCTGTGGGTGTCTGCCTCTGATTCCATGTCACTGGTTCTAGGATGGTATGTAAGATAGTTATCAAAATCATTATAAGGGAGGGGCATTTAAAGTAGTCTCTCCACTACTGCTAATTTTGCCAGTTGGTGTCATTTTTGTACATCTCTGGAGTTCTCACTAGTGCCAGATATCCCCTCAAATGTAGAATGGCTCTCTCTATTATGGTATCTCTCATGCTGCTCTCTTCTATTCTTCCCCCTACTCAACTCTCCTGCTCCCGCATATCCTCCTCTCCCTTCCTCTTTTTTTCTGAAGAAATTAGCATTGTCCATACACCTCACTATAAAACAAGTGTGAACAAGGTAGAGTGCCTGCCCCAGTTTCCATATTAGGAAAATTTCTGATAAAAAGCTTGGACTTTTATTATTGTTATTGTTGTTTCATTTTGTTTTGTTTCTAAGCTGGAAAGATGGCTGGGCATTCAAGAATCCTTGATGCTTTCCCAGATTATCTGATTTTGTTTTTCATGTTCATGGAAACCTACAATACTTGTGCAGCTACAAGGCAAAGCATTCCCATACACACACATATGACCATTGCAGACTCAAGTCACACACACATGGAGCACATACATACATATAGGAACAACACTGATATACACAAAATAAAATGAGTAATTCCTAGAAAAAATATTTTTAAAGTCATATGCCATCATTTATGTAAAGTAAAATCACAAAAGTACCTTTAGATATCAAAATTAGACAAATGCTAAATGTTATACGTCTGTCTTACTCATATTTTAAAATCAATACAATCATACTGTCCCAGGATTAATTAATGATTTTCACTTAATAAATGGAAGAACTTGAATAATATTTAAAAATTTTTAACCTAATATGTAAAAAATTAACATATTCTTAAATGCTTTACAGTTTTATGAAAGGTTAGTGAAATCTGTTAGAAGCAATATATCATCTTAAACAAGGTAAAATTTCATATTCATTACCTCTTAGCTTGTTATTATATTAAATTTATGAAATAGTATATTTTTCTAGTAGTTTCCAACATCACAGTTCAAACAATTTAAATGAAATAAAATTAAATGAAAGAAAAGGATGGTAAATAAATGAGTTTTGTTTGTTGTTCTCTGAAATCTTATTTCTTAAAATTCTCTGTCTCATCATGTGTCCATAACACAAAGAGGGATGCTCTCTCAGCCTGGACTCTTAGGGGAGTGCCTGGACCCTGCCCTGGGTGAAATGACAGACTCTAGATATCCCCTATGTGGAAGGAAATGGCGATAGGGTGGGAGGCTGGGGGAAATTGTGTGGGAGGAGGGGAGGGAGAGGGAACTGGGGTTGACATGTAAAGCAAGCTATTTAAAATTAAAACAATAAAAAATAAAAAGCAACAAAATTCTCTGTCTGCTTATTTTTTGATATTTTTTTAGAAAATGAAAATAGTTATGAATATGATAAACATTTTCTATTTTATCTGGTGACTTCAGAGGGCATAATCAAGGGAAATGTTATTTTCTCATCTTTATTTCTTCCAGAAATAATGGCTATAAAGTAAGGGGAGAAAAGGTGAGTTGTTAAATAACAAAGATCATTCTAACATTTAAACCCTTTACTTTTATAATGGGTTTACAGTTGTAGATCATCCATGGAAGAATGTTGCATGATTAATAAATGATCTTAATTGGGATGGAAGTCCTAAACACATAGACCCATAGACCCAAGCACACAGAGTACCTGCTTCACACTCATGAAATACAGATTGTCTGGTAATTCACAGAAATGATGTGTTTTCTAAAGAGACTCTAAGTTCTGTATTACCAGCTTAACATTGCCTTGAAATTTGTAAAGGAAGTATCTGTTATATGGATCTCACTTTATAGAATCATGGTGAACCTCATCCATGTCTAACTACTTCAGTCTTGTCATTGAATGTTTCCTTGTTCATAATCATGTTATAAATTCCTAATACAGAACAGCCAATAACACTCTCCACATTTGAAATTCTGTATTCATAAGGAAACATGGCCTAGATATAAGTGGATAAAAAAGAACTCTTGGCAGGCCTTTTATGAAATATCTATGAAGGAAATTTGATGAAATAATTCAGTATTTCTTGTTAATTGCAAGTTAACCTGCAACAGAGGAGTCTGCACATAGCCTGCTCAATCAGTGCACCTGGCTTCCCTAAGAATAGCCTGTCTGCTCAGAAGGTGTTATAAACTAGGTCAGCTGGGAGGGGCACTTAGAGACACACTGGCCAACACACAGCTACATTTGCTGTCAAGCGGGGACATCTGTGGGTCTCTGTGAAAACTCTGAAAAAAACTTAATGTGATTTTTGCACCAAATAGCCAAATAGCCAAATAAATAATCTTGTGTGGATTTGCATTTGTCATTGAAGGAGGTTCTCTCTCAGTGGCACAGTTGTCCATGCGCAATCTTGTATGTGCAAAATACAGAGGACCTTGTCTTATTTTATGAATAAAAAGCCCAAGACATCCTAAGATTAGAAGATACAATAAATGAGAGGCATTCATATTTGCTAAGAAATAATTATCTAATACAAAAGTATGTTTGACAGAACATTGAGCCTGACTCTCCAAAGTAAAATTATGTAGAGAATAATTTAACATGTATTGTTAAATGACCATTTGGTACTAGTATTGAATTATACAGTATCTAGTTTAGAACTGTTATCCCTGGGTTTGAAATATGTGAAGAAAACTGTTGGATTTAGGGTGGGTATTGCTTTAAGTAATAATATATGCTACTGGAAAAGAAAATGTCACAATTTTTAGCAACTGATACTTTAAAGATAGTATGGCTTTTAAAGTTTTGATTTAAAATAAAATATGATATGCAGAAATTTGTCACAATTTGATTGAGCTGGGGCATTGAAATTTCAAAGTGACAAATGGAATTATATATGTGAGATACAAATTAATTAATCTAATGGAGCTTGCTAGACAGACTATACAATGAATAAAAAATAGTATTTACCTTCTTCAATTGAAAGAGGAGGACAATGACAAATAAAACTCTGGCAAGACAGAAGAAAACCATTGTCCTGTGATTATTACATAGAAGCCCATGCCAAGAAAACCTGTACTGGCAAGAAACAGATTCTTTGAACAAACTGACAATTAGCATCATATATACTGTGTAGACTTCCTAAAGAGATAGAAGTCACTGCTACATTCTGAGCACAGGTGTCACAGTTCATCATTAGTATATTCAATCAATCAAAATCCTGGTAGTTTTCAGATTGTTAATGAAAGATTATTTGTTCATTAAAAAGAAGAAATTAATTTCTAAATTTTTTTCAAGAAGTGAGAACAACAGCAGACTACATTGAATATTTGGCTAAGAGAGATGCATTAAAGACAGGGTTACCCACAAAGCAGGCTCCAAGTACTATATCAGTGACTAATGTAAGGATTTTTCTTCATATTGATGACATCGTAGAGGAAAGGATGAGAATGAGCGACATAGTCTGTATTTCAGTATTTACTTCATCTTTGATCAAATTCACAAGAATTCATCATTGCATTCACAAGATTGAGTGTTTGTGTCCTTGTTTTAATGAGTACTTAGTTGTTGGTGATCTCAGGAGGAAAGTAACTATATAAGTGTGGTCTTTTCTGTGCCATTAAGACAATTCCTGAAGCTTGGTCGACACTCAAAGAATTTGGGAAGTAAGTCTTCACTGACAAGAATCTCTGTGTAGACATAGCTGTGTTACTTTATTTCCCCTTGTTGTATCCAAATAATGGGTCATGGAACAGATGCTCTGGCTTCTGGTTGCACACATTCCCTTGGGAAAATATTTCAAGAGAAATCCAAGCAAGATAATACCCAGCACCTTCAATGTATGCACCTCTGTCAACCTCACTGATTCACTAGGAATTGTACCTAGATACAGAGACATCAAATGAATGATAGCCAATCCTTTCATTGACCAGTTCTGGAACTGTTGTCTCTCATGCTGTAAGGTATACAAGTGAATAACAAAAAGTTGCTCAAGTAGTCTATTTAAGTGCCATCCTTTTTTAAATTTTAACTATCAATTCCATTTAAGATTACGACTAATTTTCTTCAATCTGACTCTGAGACACAAATAGAAGGAGGCAGACAAGGCAATATTGTTTAACTGGAGTTATAACACGTTCCATGGATGAGGTTTATCTCTATGAGGATGACTGCCTCTAACCATGGAAACTTCAAATTTGTGTAAATGTCACTGGAATTACCAAGATGACGAAACACAAAACAGCTAGAGTGATCTATTTGTTTCTTTTGTGCTTCTTCAGTGTAGGTAGCTTAGCTAGAACATAAAACTATAGGTAATTCACTACTTGAAAGCCCTTATTGAATCTAGACTATAGTACAACATTCTTTGTTATAAGATACTCTACTCGGGTACAAGGTTATGGAATAATCTTTTCCTACATGGTAAATATTTGGTAAACTCCTAGTTAATGTCATGATCTATGCCTTCAAGTCAAACATTTGTCATCTCCCTCCCCGCAATTGTGTATCTCTACAGATAGTTAAATTAATAGTTCTTCCTGAGTGGAAAGAACACAGTGGGACCATATTTCCACTAAAGAACTGAATTGTCTCTGTATTTGTCTTTCATTTCCATGTTAAATTACCGGGGATAGTCAATGAAAGTAAGTTTCAAAATATTCCTTCCTTGAGGAAGAAGAGGTTCATGGCACTCCAAATAACTTCCTAGACTTCAAATTCACATATTTTATAAGACTGAAGATTTTCGTTCTCTGTGTTTCATAAGCACTAAACACTTTCTGAAGGGGATAAGACTCCTTGTCAGAGCTGCCTAGAACTCATACATGGGATTCTAGAAATGTTTCTATCACTGTGAATCAACCAAACTGCTGTCAATAACCCCAGTAAATTCATAGTATCTCTATTCTAACGTTGGGTGGAATATTTTCTTTTTTTTCTCTTTTGTCCTAGGGCATTAATTTGCTTAAATCTCCTGAGGAATAGTTACTCAACAGGTGGAAAATTTGTGTTGATTCATAGTGTTAAGGGTTCAAACCCATTGTTACTTGATTGCATTATTTTAAAGCACTGGAAAAGAAAATGATGATTGTTAGGAATATGTGGTAGAGCAAGCTTGCTTATATCATGGTGGTCAAGATAGAGGAAAACTGAAAAGAAGAGAAAGGAAGCTAGAGAGGGATGCTACATCATATTCTTCAAGCCAAGAGATTTTATTCAGCAAACTGTTCCAGAATCCTAAATATTCTACCAGTTTAAAACAGCATTATCATCTTCAACATATGAGTCCTTAGGAAACCATTTTGAATCCACACTATAATAGAAAAATTAAGGAAAAGTATAACCTCAAATTTGATCTCTGCTATTAAATGGATGAGCATTCATACTTGATGTGTAAAACACACTAAATTTGAATTTTTCCATGTCTGCTGCCACATGTATTTAGTTCATATGCTTGTGGTGTCAGAATAGTTCTGCAATGAACACAGATAATTGGTGATTCACTAATATCAGTGAGCGATCTTATTTTACCTAATTGGTTGACCAGTGATTTTCCATACTGGAGATCTTTTCTGGAACATTAAGATATCGTACAAAGGTTTTTATACATCTTAATTCACCCTCGTTCCAATACCCAGTCTTAACCTTGATCTTCTTCTTCACCATTTCTTCACAAAAGACAAAATGAAAGCAAACAAACAAAAATAAATAAAATCCCTATGCATTATGGCTAACTAAGATAGGAGATATGAGATTTTACAGCACTTGACACAAACCTACAGGGAGAATAGCAACTACGATCACTAGTTACCCAATCAACTAAGTAATTAATTTGTTAAATCAACTAAGATTATAGTCCTCTGCTTTATTGCAAAACTGGAAAGATTTCCATCAATATGAAATAGGTCAGAAAGGAAATGTGCAATGTACACTTTTATGTCAACTAAATAGAGACCACCTTAAATGCCCATCCTATAACCTTCATCCAGTGACTGATAGAAGCAGAGGCAAACACCCACAGTTAAACACTGAACTGAACTCATGGAACCCAGTGACAGAGAGAGGAGCAATAAGAAAATTGGTAAAGAATGGGCTCTTGAACCCCAGACCTACATCTGGGAGGCCAGCATGGGACTGATCCAGACTCTCTGAGTGTGAGAGTAAGTGAGGAGGCCTGGGAAACCTATGGGGCCCTGGGCAGTAGATCAGTGTTTATCCTTGGCATACAAACGGAATTCGTGTATTCATAACACAAAGAGGGATGCTCTCTCAGCCTTCACTCTTAGAGGAGTGCCTAGACCCGGCCCTGAGTGAAATGGCAGACTCTAAATATCTCCTATGTGGAAAGAAGTGAGGATAGGGTTGGAGGATGGGGAGGATGTTGGGGGGTGCATGAGGAGGGGAGAGAGAGGGAACTGGGATTGACATGTGAAGCAAGCTATTTAAAATTAAAGCAATAAAAAAGACAACAAAATCAAAAAAGAGACTAATGGTTACAATGGATAGAAATGGGTGTTAGGGTTTCAAAAAATGAAATAATTTATTCTCTACTTTACGTGGGAGCTATGAGAGCACAATTGAAAATGAACATAAATGGAAGAGACTGAGGAACAATAGAGTCAAGATTTTCCCTGAATAAGTAAATCATTGAAATTAAGGATTTATTTAGAGCAGTATGGGGATTAGCATTCCTTTTTGCAACAGGAAATCCATGTGTTTTGGAATCAGACAGGAGTTTCCAACTGCTGACTCCTGTGCTCAAAGAACATAAGGCTGGGTTGAAATTAAAAAAGGTAGAATGATAAAGGTCCTAGAGAGATCAGGGATAACAGGAACGTACCTGAATATAATAAAAGCAATATACAGTAAACCAACAGCTAACATCAAACTAAATGGAGAGAAACTCAAAGCAATTCCTCTAAAATCAGGAACAAGACAAGGCTGTCCACTCTCTCCATATCTCTTCAATATTGTACTTGAAGTTCTAGCTACAGCAATAAGACAACAAAAGGAGATAAAGGGGATACAAATAGGAAAAGAAGAAGTCAAACTTTCATTATTTGCAGATGATATGATAGTTTACATAAGTGACCCAAAAAACTCTGCAAGGTCACTCCTAGAGCTGATAAACACCTTCAGCAATGTGGCAGGATACAAGGTAAACTCAAAAAAAATCAGTGGCCCTATTATATACAGATGATGAAGTGACTGAGAAAGAAATCAGTGAAACATCACCTTTTACAATAGCCAAAAACAGCATCAAATATCTGGGGATAATGTTAACCAAGGAAGTGAAAGACCTGTATATCAAGAACTTTGTGTCTTTGAAGAAAGAAATCAAAGAAGATACCAGAAAATGGAAAGATCTCCCATGCTCTTGGATTGGTAGGATCAACATAATAAAAATGGCAATCTTGCCAAAAGCAGTCTATAGATTCAATGCAATCCCTATCAAAATTCCATCACAATTCTTCAAGGACCTGGAAAGAACATTAATCAACTTTATATGGAAAAACAAAAGGCCCAGGATAGCCAAAACATCCCTATACAATAAAGGAACTTCAGGAGGCATCACCATACCTGACTTCAAGCTCTATTATAGAGCTATAGTCCTGAAAACAGCTTGGTATTGGCACAAAAATAGGCAGGTAGACCAATGGAACCGAATCGAAAGCCCTAATTTTAACCCACACACCTATGAACACCTGATTTTTGACAAAGAAGCTAAAACTGTACAGTGGAAAAAGAAAGCATCTTCAACAAATGGTGCTGGCATAACTGGGTAGTGGTATGCAGAAGACTGCAGATAGATCCATGTTTATCGCCTTGTACAAAACTTAAGTCCAAATGGATCAAAGATCTCAACATACATCCAGCCACACTGAAACTTTTAGAAGAGAAAGTGGGAGATACTCTTCAACGAGTTGGTACAGGAGACCACTTCCTAAACATAACACCAGTGGCACAGGCACTGAGATCAACAATTAACAAATGGGACCTTCTGAAACTAAAAAGCTTCTGTAAGGCAAAGGACACAATCAAAAAGACAAAAAGGCAGGCCACAGAATGGGAAAAGATGTTCACTAACCCTACATCTGACAGAGGGCTAATCTCCAAAATTTACAAAGAATTCAAGAAACAAGTCTCCAAAACACCAAAGGATCCACTTGAAAGGTGGGGTACAGAGCTAAATAGAGAATTCTCAGTAGAGGAGGCTAAAATGGCCAAGAGACACTTAAGAAAGTGCTCAACATCCTTATCCATCAGGGAAATGCAAATCAAAACAACTCTGAGATACCATCTTACTCCTGTCAGAATGGCTAGAATCAAAAACACCGAAGACAATTTATGCTGGAGGGGATGTGGAGAGAGAGGAACACTCCTCCACTGCTGGTGGGAATGCCAACTCATACAGCCTCTTTGGAAATCAGTATGGAGATTCCTCAGGAAAATGGGAATTAATCTACCACTAGACCCAGCAATTCCACTCTTAGGCATTTATCCAAATGAGGCAGGTTCATACAACAAGGGCATCTGCTCCACTATGTTCATAGCAGCATTGTTTGTAATAGCCAGAACCTGGAAGCAACCTAGATGCCCCTCAACTGAAGAGTGGATAGAGAAAATGTGGTACATTTACACAATGGAGTATTACTCAGCAGAAAAAAACAATGGAATCGAGGCCAGTTTCCCGGCCTGTGTTCCAGAGCCTGCAGATCGCCTGGGAACTGCACAGAGCTCCAAATCCCGGCGGGAGCCAAGCACCCCAGACTCCAGATCTTCTCTCCCCCCAAAGAGACCAGGAAACTACAGGAACCACGGAGACCAGGGGAGTAGCTGTTCAGGATCAGGTACAACAGGACCCAGCATAGGGTCCAGGGGACCAGGTAGGAGGCTAAGCGCCCCAGATCCTGTTCTTCTTTTCTACCCACGGACCAGCATTTGGACAAGGCATAGAAGAACCACCAGATTACTGGACTTACTAGCACCCACCAAAAGGGAACTCTGGTCCCCAGACAAGGCAGGGGCTCTTTCTGCACCCACTAAAGGAAGAGATGGGAAAGAGACAATACAAAAACACAGTCAGCAACAGAAAAACAAATATGACACCGCCAGATTCTAGAGACTCCACACCAGCAAGACCCCAATATTCCAACGGGAAGGAAGCAGAAGAGAACGATCTTAAAAGCACTTTCATGAAAATGATAGAGGCCCTAAAAGAGGATATTGGAAAATCCCTCAAAGAAATGGAAGAAAAAACAAACCAAAAAATGCAAGAAATGGAAGAAAAAACAAACCAAAAAATGCAAGAATTGGAAGAAAAAACAAACCAAAAACGGCACGAAATGGAAGAAGAAATGAAGCAAAAAATGCAAGAAATGGAAGAAAAAGCAAAGCAAAAAATGCAAGAATTAGAAGAAGAAACATACCAAATAAGGCAGGAAATGGAAGAAGAAACAAAGCAAAAAATGCAAGAAATGGTAGAAAAAACAAAGCAAAAAATGAAAAAAATGGAGGAAGAAACAAACCAAAAAAGGCAGGAAATGGAAGAAGAAACAAAGCACAAAATCCAAGAAATGGAACAAAAAGCAAACCAAAAAATGCAAGAAATGGAAGAAAGAACAAACCAAAAAATTCATAAAAGGCAACAAACGGACGAACAGATAAACAGAAAATTGCAAGAAGCAATGCAAACGCTGCAAGGGTTGAAAACTGAAATAGAGACACTAAAAAAAACACAATCTGAAGAAAGGCAGGAAATAGAAAAGCTGGACAAACAGTCAGGCACTACCAATACAAGCATTACCAACAGAATAGAAGAGATGGAAGAGAGAATCTCAAGTGTTGAAGATACATTAGGAGAAATGGATTTATCAACCAAAGAAAACCTTAAATCCAACAAATCCTTAACACAAAACATCCAGGAATTATGGGACACCATGAAAAGACCAAACCTAAGAATAATAGGTATAGAAGAAGGAGAAGAAATCCACCTCAAAGGGGCAGAAGGCATATTCAACAAAATCATAGAAGAAAACTTTCCCAACCTTAAGAAAGACATGCCAAAGAAGGTACAAGAAGCCTACAGAACACCAAATAGAGTGGACCACAAAAAAAATCCCCTCGCCACATAATAATCAAGACCCCAAACATACAGAATAAAGAAAGAATATTAAGAGCAGCTAAGGAAAAAGGTCAAGTAACATATAAAGGCAGACCTATCAGAATTACACCTGATTTCTCCATGGAAACTCTGAAAGCCAGAAGGTCCTGGATAGATATTCTACCTACACTAAGAGACCATGGATGCCAGCCCAGACTACTATACCCGGCAAAGCTCTCAATCACTATAGACGGAGAAAACAAGATATTCCATGACAAAACTAGATTCAACCAATATGTGTCCACTAACCCAGCCCTACAGAAAATTTTGGAAGGAAAACTCCAACCCAAGGAAGCTAACTACAACCAGAAAAACATAAGCATTAGAGAATCCCTCTCTACCAACAGCCAAAAGAACAAAGGGGTGAAATTCCACCCATAATTCCAACAACAACAACCATCGCAAATCGAAGAAGGATGAGCAATCAATGGTCATTAATATCCCTCAATATTAACGGCCTTAACTCACCCATAAAAAGACACAGACTAGCAGAATGGATTCGAAGACAGAACCCTTCCTTCTGCTGCATACAAGAAACACACCTCACCCTCAAAGACAGACATTACTTGAGAGTTAAAGGTTGGGAAAAAATTTTTCAATCAAATGGACCCAAGAAACAAGCAGGGGTAGCAATCCTAATATCTAACAAACTAGACTTTAAAATAAAATCAATCAAAAGAGATGAAGGAGGTCATTACATACTCATCACAGGTGAAACCCACCAAGACGAAGTGTCTATCCTGAACATCTATGCCCCCAATACAAAGGCATCCACATTCGTTAAAGAAACATTATTAGAACTTAAATCTCATCTAAAGCCCCACACAGTTATAGTGGGAGATTTCAACACACCACTCTCACCACTAGACAAGAATACCAGACAGGAACTCAACAAAGAAGCAAAGGGTCTAATAGAAGTAATGACCCAACTGGGATTAACAGATATCTATAGAACATTTCATCCACATAAAAAAGAATATACCTTCTTCTCACCACCACATGGAACCTTCTCAAAAATCGACCACATACTTGGCAACATATCAAACCTCAGCAGCTACAAAAAAATTGGAATAACTCCATGCATCTTATCAGACCACCATGCCTTAAAATTAGAATTCAACAACAACACAAATTGCAGAAAACCTACAAACTCATGGAAATTGAATAATGCTCAACTGCACCATCCCTGGGTCAAAGAGGAAATAAAAAAAGAAATTAAAGACTTCCTCGAATTCAATGAGAATGAAGACACAACATACCCAAACCTATGGGACACTTTGAAAGCAGTGCTACGGGGAAGTTCATAGCACTAAGTGCTCACATGAAGAAACAGGAAAACAGTTATACCAGAGAATTAACATCACAGCTAAAA
Source organism: Mesocricetus auratus (assembly GCF_017639785.1). NCBI lineage: Eukaryota > Metazoa > Chordata > Mammalia > Rodentia > Cricetidae > Mesocricetus > Mesocricetus auratus. The sequence goes on along the minus strand of NW_024429207.1, from coordinate 2,970,969 downwards.
GCTCTAGAACACAAAGAAGCAAACTCCCCCAGGAGGAGTAGACGCCAGGAAATAATCAAATTGAGGGCTGAAATCAACAAAGTAGAAACCAGGAAAACAATACAAAGAATCAATGCAACGAAGAGTTGGTTCTTTGAGAAAATCAACAAGATAGACAAACCTTTGTCCAAACTTACCAAACAGCAGAGAGTGAACACGCAAATTAACAAAATCAGAAATGAAAAGGGGGACATAACAACAGACTCTGAGGAAATCCAGAGAATAATTAGGCCATACTTTGAAAACCTGTACTCCACAAAATTCGAAAATTTAAAGGAAATGGATGACTTCCTGGACAGCTATCATTTGCCAAAACTAAATCAAGAACAGATAAGCAATTTAAATAGACCTATAACCCCTATGGAAATAGAAGCTGTCATCAAAAGTCTCCCAACCAAAAAAAGTCCAGGTCCAGATGGCCTCAGTGCAGAATTCTACCACAAATTCAAAGAACAGCTTATACCAATTCTTCTCAAAGTGTTCCACACAATAGAAGCAGAAGGGTCTTTGCCAAACTCTTTCTATGAGGCTTCAATAACCTTGATCCCCAAGCCACACAAAGATACAACCAAGAAAGAGAACTTCAGACCAATATCCCTCATGAACATTGATGCAAAAATACTCAATAAAATACTGGCAAATCGGATCCAAGAACACATCAAAACAATCATTCACCATGATCAAGTAGGTTTCATCCCAGGGATGCAGGGATGGTTCAACATACGAAAATCCATCAACGTAATCCACCATATAAACAAGCTGAAAAACAAAAATCACATGATCATCTCACTAGATGCTGAAAAAGCCTTTGACAAAATCCAACACCCCTTCATGATAAAGGTCTTGGAGAGATCTGGGATAACAGGGACATACTTAAACATAATAAAAGCCATATACAGTAAACCAACAGCCAACATCAAACTAAATGGACAGAAACTCAACGCAATTCCTCTAAAATCAGGAACAAAACAAGGCTGTCCACTCTCTCCATACCTTTTCAACATGGTACTTGAAGTTCTAGCTATAGCCATACGACAACAAAGGGGGATCAAGGGGATACAAATTGGGAAGGAAGAAGTCAAACTTTCACTGTTTGCAGACGATATGATAGTTTACATCAATGACCCAAAGAACTCTACCAGGGAACTCTTACAGCTGATTAACACCTTCAGCAAAGTGGCAGGTTACAAGATCAACTCAAGAAAGTCAGTAGCCCTACTATATACAGATGATAAAAGGGCTGAAAGAGAAATCAGAGAAACATCACCCTTTACAATTGCCACAAACAATATAAAATACCTTGGGGTAACGCTAACCAAACAAGTGAAAGACCTGTATCGTAAGAACTTCGAATCTTTAAAGAAAGAAATTAAAGAAGCCCTCAGAAAATGGAAAGATCTCCCATGCTCTTGGATAGGTAGGATCAATATAGTAAAAATGGCAATCCTGCCAAAAGCAATCTACAGATTCAATGCTATCCCCATTAAAATCCCAGCACAATTCTTCACAGACCTTGAAAGAACAATAATCAATTTTGTATGGAAAAACAAAAGACCCAGGATAGCCAAAACAACCCTGTTCAACAAGGCAACGTCCGGAGGCATCACTATCCCTGACCTCAAACTCTATTATAGAGCTATAGTCCTGAAAACAGTTTGGTATTGGCACAAAAATAGACAGGCAGACCAATGGAATCGAATTGAAAATCCGGGTATTAACCCACACACGTACGAACATCTGATCTTTGACAAAGAAGCTAAAAATATACAATGGAATAAAGAAAGCATCTTCAACAAATGGTGCTGGCATAATTGGAGACTGGCCTGTAGAAAAATGCGGATCAATCCATGTTTATCGCCATGCACAAAACTTAAGTCCAAATGGATCAAAGACCTCAACATAAATCCAGCCACACTGAACCTCTTAGAAGAGAAAGTGGGTGGTACCCTTGAAAGAATTGGTACAGGAGACAGCTTCCTGAACATAACACCAGTAGCACAGACAGTGAGATCAACAATTAATAAATGGGACCTACTGAAACTGAGAAGCTTCTGTAAGGCAAAGGACACAGTCAGCAAGACAAAAAGGCAGCCCACAGAATGGGAAAAAATATTCACTAATCCCACATCTGACAGAGGGTTGATCTCCAAAATTTACAAAGAACTCAAGAAGCAAGTCTCCAAAACAGCAAAGGACCCAATTAAGAAGTGGGCTGCAGAACTAAATAGAGAGTTTTCAATAGAGGAGTCTAAAATGGCTGAGAGGCACTTGAGAAAGTGCTCAACATCCTTAGCCATCCGGGAAATGCAAATCAAAGCAACTCTGAGATACCATCTCACTCCTGTCAGAATGGCTAAAATCAAAAACACCAATGACAATTTATGCTGGAGAGGATGTGGTGAAAGGGGGACACTCCTCCATTGCTGGTGGGAGTGCCAACTGGTTCAGCCACTTTGGAAAGCAGTATGGAGATTCCTCAGAAAAATGGGAATAAACCTACCACAAGACCCAGCAACTGCACTCTTAGGCATATATCCAAAAGATGCCCATTCATGTAACAAAGATGTCTGTTCCACTATGTTCATAGCAGCTTTATTTGTAATAGCCAGAACTTGGAAGCAACCTAGATGTCCCTCACCCGAAGAATGGATAGAGAAAATGTGGTACATCTACACAATGGAGTACTATTCAGCAGAAAAAAATAATGGAATCATGAGATTCGCAGGCAAATGGATGACACTAGAAGAAACCATCCTGAGTGAGGTAACCCAGTCACAAAAAGAGAAACATGGCATGTACTCTCTCATATATGGATTTTAGACATAGATCTGGGGAGTGCCAGCCTACAATCCTATTGCCAGAGAGTCTGGGAAACAGAAACTTCATTTACTGGCTGGTTAAGTACTGAGCTGAACTCAAGAAAGCCAGTATCAGAGAGGGAGGACTGATGATCAAAGGGATTAAGACTGGGCTGGTTGAACCCCCAGAAACAGCTGACCAGACAAAGGTTAACTCTTGAATCCCAGGCATCAGCCTGGGAATCCAGCATGGGACTGATCAAGACCCCCTGAATCTGGGTGTCAGTGAGGAGGCCTAGGGAATCTATTGAGCCTTGGACAGCAGATCAGTACCCATCCCAAGTATACACACGGTCTCTGGACTCCCATAGAACAATGTGAGGTGCACTCTCACCCTGAACTCTTGGGAAGGGTCTAGGCCCTGCCCTATATGAAATGACAGACTATGGACACCCCCATGGAGGGCCTCACCCTCCCTGGGAGAATGAGGGGATAACGGGGGGGGATGGGGGGGAGGGCACGGGAGGAGGGGAGGGAAAGGGAGAGGGACCTCGTACTGACTTGTGAAGCAACCTTGTTTCTTATCTAAATTTAAAATGGAAAATAAAGAAAATATAAAAAAAAAAAACAAAAAAAAAACAATGGAATCTTGAAATTCGCAGGGAAATGGATAGCACTGGAAGAAACCATCCTGAGTGAGGTAACCCAGTCGCAAAAAGACAAACATGGTATGTACTCACTCATATATGGATTTTAGATATGGATCAGGATAGGGCCAGTCTGCACTTCCACAGATAGAGAGTCTGGGAAACAGGAAAGAACCTAAAAGATATGCATATATACATAGTACCCAAGAGAAGAGGATGGAGACAAGATCCTCTGAATGGATGGGGAACAGGGCGAGGGGGGTATTGGGACCTGGGAAGAATAGAGGGGGTAAAGAGGAAGGGAGTTGGTCATGGGGGAACAGGAAGTTGAGGGGGTGGGGGTAGAATAGGGGGAAGAGGGAATCATAGGATCGAAGACAGATCAGGCACCAGAGTGACCTCGAGTGATCTAAAGGTATAACATCAATTGGCAAGCTAAGCAATAGTGGAAGGACCACCTCGAATGCCCATTCCTGATAATGAACTTGATGTCTATAACTATCCGGGAGCCTTCATCCTGGGACTGATGGAAGCAGAGGCAAACACACATCTAAGCACTGAACTGAACCCAAGGAACCCAGTGACAGAGAGAGAGGAATGATGAGCAAATTGGCAAAGAATGGGCTGGCAAAACCAGCAGAGACAGCTGATCTGAACAGGGGAGTGCTCTTGGACCCCAGACCGACAGTGGGGAGGCCAGAATGGGACTGATCTGGACCCCCCAAATGTGAGTGTCAGTGAGAAGGCCTGGACAACCTATGGGGCTCTGAGCTGTGGATCAGTGTCTATTCCTGGTATACAATCTGTCTTCATGTGCCTATAGCACAAAGAGAGATGCTCTCTCAGCCTGGACTCTTAGGGGAGTGCCTTGACCCTACCAAGAGTAAAATGATAGACTCTAGACATCCCCTATGTGGAAGTATGTGGCAATAGGGTGGGAGGGAGGGTGGAAGGGGAGTGCGGGAGGAGGGGAGGGAGAGGGAACTGGGATTGACATGTAAAACAAGCTATTTAAAATAAAAAAAAACTAAAAAAAAAAAAAAGGTAGAATTTCAGGTTGTTTGAAATAACCCTATGGAGAATAGAAAACTAGAAGCATGATCAAGGACTCAGTTGAGGCTGTTAGGTATAAATTCACAGTGGCACCAATTATCAGATGATGTGATTATTTGCTACAGTGTGTGCATCTGGGGATAAACATTGATAATGAAGCTGATGAGATTGAGAGCACACTGAAAAGAGGCTGAGACCAAAGCCAAGGGAATGATTAATTTGTTTAATAATGAATTCATGTGTATATACAATAATTACGTGACTTATTCAGATTTAAAATTGTTACTTTTGCCTTAAAGATCTTTAAGAAAATTGCAGATCATGTATATGATGAATCATTTTCATTATTATGAAACTAGTTTGAGTTCATATAATCTAAAGTAAGATAAATACCACAGAGTAAGAGTGCCTGTTACCCTGCAGTTAGCCACACAAACTGCCAATAATCTGACTGCACTTTGTCCTTGTATGTGGAAGTTAGAAAATTAAGAGAAGACTGGGTGAACACAGAATTTCTTCCTTGTGTGGAGTGTCTATTACTTTTAATTTTTCTAATGCAATGAGAATAGTTTTGCTTATAGTTTTATAATGAAATAGTAGTTTATGCAATAATATGGTAGCCCATTGATTATAGAGTACACAATAAATAAAATTTTCTTTTGAATGTTATAGTGTATGGAGGCCGGTTTCAAAAATGTGAAAGTATAACAGATAATGCGTTGTGTGTGTGTGTGTGTGTGTGTGTGTGTGTGTGTGTGTGTGTGTGTGTGTGTGTGTAGAGATATAACATGTTCCCCATCATTTGGGAAATACTTATACCACACTACATATTGTTAGCATGAAAGGCATATTTAGGACAATATTTTAAATATGTGAAGGTGAAACCAAATTTATATTGTAAACTTAAATTCAATAAGTTGTGAATAAATCTCTGTGAATACATCTTGATTAATTTATTATTTATAAATTACAAACATATATTAAACAGCACATAAATTGGTAATGAAAATTGTGTTTAGTTACATTTTGACCAAACTATGCCCATAGCCCTCTATTAGGGAATCTTATGACAAAGGCTAGAGCAAATTTCAATTTGGTGTGAGACAGGTTAAATGACATTTTTTGCAGAAGGGGATCTTGGGCTCTTGTTGCTTCACTTTCATGTAACAGGTTTTTTTGTCATTTGTTTGCTTGTTAGTCAAGTATCAGCCAAACATTGGCTCTCAAAGATTATCCATCTTGAAAAAAAAATGTTTCCTTTATACCCATTCAATCCATTCATGTTGCAGACCTAGAGGAGTTACTCCTACCTAAATCCATTCTTTGGGCCATGCAAAGCAAAAGTCTATTGTGACATTTCTTAGTGTGCCAGTGTTAAGATGGAATCAGCATTGCTGTTGAACATACTAATATTGCCAGTGAAAAAAGGGTAATATTTCAATAGCTGAAGAAATGTGGACAATTGGATATCTATTGTCAGGCTTCCAGGTGTTTTCATGGTTCCTGAAGTACTAGAAACATTTGAATTTTAAGACATGTTTGAAGGATAATAAATTAAAATTCAATGGAAAAACATTATTACAGACATTTAATTCTTTTCTTTCAATTCTCTCATATAAATTTTAAATCTGAAATTAAAAAATTCATGGGACATTAGGTGGACCTGTTGTTGTTTCACTGAGGGAATGATTTAGAAAAAAACCAACTTACTCTAGATGTATTTCAGTCATAATAGTGCTTGCCCAGCATGCATGATGCCTCACGTTCAATCTCCAACTCTATATAAATGAGGTGTGGTGTACACTTGTAATCCTAGCATTTCTGTGCTGAAAGCAGGAGGAATACTAGATCAAGGTAATCTTTCTCTAGGTAGTAAATAAATAGGCAGCCTAGGGAATATGAAACACTGTCTCATTATAAGTAAATAAATAAATTTCAATAAAATATAAGGTAGCATACAATTCATAGAAAATAATTTTCAATACTTAATAGCATATGATAAATATAAATAAACCAATGTTAGCCATTTTTAATCTTTGTCTATATTTTTTCTTGTTTTATAATTATTACATTAAAATTCTTGGTTATCTTTGTTTCTACAGCTGCTAAAAGAAGAGCTACTCAAACATGATGTAATCTTTGAAAGCTTTCACTACCTTATTGAAAATTATACAGTTAATGTTGCTAGAATCTCATTCTGAACTTTTCTTGCTTCCTTTTTTCTGTGTGATCTCTGTTTAAAGAATTCAGTCACGATACACCTAATAGAATGTAAAAATCAGCGTTTATTATGGGGCAAATTGTGGCAACCTCAGGAAATAGAAGTGGGCAATGACCAAAGGGCCCATTGTGGAGAGACTGGCATTATAAATTGGCTAGACAATTTTTTACAGGTACCCAAAAGTAAATAATTTCATTATTGTCTTTAGCCAGAAACAGGAAATATCCTTGTTTCTTAAGTTCAGAATTCTTTCTCCAAGCTTCTTCTGTGAAATTACACATGAGGGTTGAGACAGAAAATCCACTCCTGCTGTTAACCACTTCATGTGAATGGCTTTAGAACTGAGGCAATAAATTGTCATGGTTTAGATGGGTTAAACCCATTGCCCAATTTTAGATTTTCATGCTAATGACTTTGGATGTGCCTTTTCAGTGGGCCAGAGTTAACAATAGCCTTCTTCAGAACTCTTCTGGGGCCTATTGATGAAAAGGTAGTTTTCCCTGCTTAAACAAACAAACAACAACAAAACCAAACCAAACAAACCTAAACTAAGCTCTTTCTTATCCCCATGTGGATCTAATATTCCAAAATACATATAACATAAATGTGAAGTAAGCTAAGCATGTTTATCCCATGGCTAGGCGACCAAGCCTCAGAAATAATGACTCACCCTTAAGTACAAGAAAGCCTGTTGTGGCCACAAATGGAGCCATTGTGCAACAGCCATGCTAGGTCTACCCAGTTGTCTAAGTTAAAACTTAGAAAAGTGTACTTCACTTTTTTTTTGTCATTCCTAACTTCTTCTTGCTTCTCCCTTGTCCTCCTTTTGCTTTTTCTTCAAAAGAAGAAAACATAGCTATTAAAGCTAAGGGACAGTACAGGACTAGAGAGGAATCTACTAGCAACCTCTCTAGCAGACCCAAAATTGTTTCTTCCTGATTTCTGTGAGAAATTTTGATTTAGCTTGTAGTTTTTCATTTCTCCCTTTGTTTGGGCATTTTTGTTTGTTTGTTTTGTTTCTATCTATCTCTTTCATTTAGATCCGTACTTCCCCACCTATCTCCTGCCACTTGGTAATGTACAAATGACATAGTTTTCCTATGGCAAAAAGAGAATATAAATAAAATTTGAAAACCTCTAATGAAATTACATTTGAGCTTTCTTCCAAATTATTAATTTTTTTCTGTTGACAAGACAAAGAAACCAATGAAGTGACTCTGGTTTTCAAGACAGCTTTGTGGCACACTTTACCATTTAGGGTAGCCCAAATTTCTTTAGCGATGGGGTGAAAATGGATAATGACCAGAAACCACTATGTAGGTTAGAGTACAGTTTTCAGGAGTGAGAGTGGACAATTGCTTACAGGACGATTGTGAGACCAAACATATTTTATGCTATTGCTTAAAGTTCCAATAACAGAGAACACTTCCAAAGAGCATTTCCTCCCTACGATATTGACAAGCCATTTTGTATAAACTGTTGAAAGAAAGGAAAATGTCCTTACTTTTTACAAGAAAGCCTCTGGGCTAGATGATTGTTTTCAGAAATTCTAGCTTGTATTCAATGCTAAGTCTCTCCCAAAGGCTAGAGATTGACTTGTAATTTTTTTTCTGATCAAAATACAAATGCAGTCACTTTGGTTTCTAATTGTAGAAGTCACTCAACATGAGGGTGTGGCAAAACAGTGCTGTTTGCCTAGCTGAAATCTAATCAACTCTATCAGTTAATTGGTCAGATGATTTGAGTAGGTAACTAATTCTACACAGGGGAAATTTGGCTTCATTCTGAATTGTGTCAGTCATGCTACTGAATATAGGAAACAAGACCTATATTTGGAAATTAATAGAGTACCATCTAAGAATTATCACTGGTCCTTAGGATATTAACAATATGGACATTAATACTTTTCCCTATTAAGTTATTAATTCTGTGACAGCAAGATGGGCATTTCCTTACACTACTTTATGTGTCTCCTATGTGAATTAGTGAATATGACACACAAATGATATTCCAAAATCACTTCAGAATATACTAATAAATGGAAAAATTCATGCTACCAGAATGAAAAAAGTATATTGGGGAAGAAATACTCAGGCAAAAATTGCATCTTTAAGATTTGCTTAAATTATAGGTGGGAAGATGAAAGTGTCTTGCAACCTGTAAATTTTATTAGAGGGAAAATGTGCAGTCAACCTCATTCATCCAATTTACCCTGGAAAATTTGGCAACCAAGAGTAATTGAACAATTTGCCCAAGGTCACACAGCCAGTAAGAGTACCATAAGTGATGTCACAGCTGTTAGATAAAAGATTCCATGCTCTTATCTGAATTGGCCAGTAGAGAGATCACAGAGCTGTTAATCAGCCTAAGTTGTTCAGCCTAATTCTCTAACTAATTATCAAAGGCCTCAGGCAAGTTAGTCATTAATTCTTGCTTTAATGTCCTTCTTTCTCATATATTGTCAAAGGGCTATCTTACCTGCTACCTATGACTAAGGAGACCCAAGCACCACAAATTAAGCTAGGACAATATTCATGTATTGATGCCATTGTTACCACAGTGTCTCTCATTATTGGAATCTCTCCCTGGTCATACATGACTGAGATATTTAGTATCTTAAAGGTGACATGCCTACAAAGACTTGCCTGATTTAACCTGTAGGACAAGGAGAGACACATTTAAAACCTATTTAAATTTAATGTGGCTCAGGAATCCATTTTCCAAAGTTTCAAGAGTCCTGGCATTCATCTCCAGTTGCAAAGCTCAGGAATCCATTTACCAAAATTTCAAGATTACTGGCATACATCTCCAGTTGCAAAGAGGACAGTCTATGATGTTGATTGGGGGTAGTGAGTTTTTAACTACTTTTCCAGTTCTGCCTTCCCAACTCTAATTTTAACTTGATTTTACAAAAGATTATAACATTTTCTCTTAAGTCAGGATATTTTCACTCTTAGGGAGCATCTTCATTTAGATAAACCTTCAAATGTTAGGGCAGTATTTATTGAAGGCCCTTTAAGGAGAAGATGTTATTCTCAGTCAAAAAAAATGGACTCCACTTCAAGGAAGCGACATCCCACCATCTCTTTCCACATGAGTTAATAAGTTGGGCAGTTCAGTCCAAGGGACCATCACCCAGAAAACTGGTTTCTCTTTAGGCCACACTAAAGAACACAAGGAATAATTAAATTTTTAATGAGATGATGCACTTTTCTTTTGCAAATTCCTGTCCTCATTGCTGTCCCTATTAGTGGCCTTTTGGTTCTGCTGGGCTTGTCAACTGTTCTGAGTCTACTCAGAAAGATGTAAGAAAAATATAGCAGCTCTTTCTTTTCCCCTCTATTCTGTCTCCTTCTGGTCCTTGGAAGAGCCTGTGTATGCCTTCTCTGGAATTTGAGATTTTCCATTCTTTGTTTAAATTTCTCTTTTCCAATTCTATGGCTGAATTTCCAGGATGTGACAAGCCAGATTAACTCTAGCAAAAGTTCTGTATCTTTTCTCTTTTCTCTCTTTCTCCTATAGGTAGATACCTAGATTACAGCTTGCTTGCCCTAGGGCTTTTATTTTAAATGCTAACAAAATTTCTGTCAAGTTTTCATTTTAATCTGTTCTTAAATTCTTGTATTAGTAACACTAAGAACCCCAAGAAAAACCCAATTACTTTAATATCATATGCCAACTCCTGCAGAACCCCAGATTTCTGGTAACAGAAACATCAACTTATTTTTTTTTCCTTCCCAGGAGATTCTTCATATTTTGTATGGATTTTTCACATTGAATAAAAAAGAAGACCCACAGCTCCAAGGTATGGTTGAGAAGAACAGGCCAAACACATACTCACTAGAAAAATGTTGTTATCCACACACTGTAAATAATCTCACATAGTCACCATGAATACTACCATTTCCTCAAATATTTTGTTGCAGGTTTTTTTCTTTTCTTTCAGAATATATTGTTTATGTGTGTTAGTGAATAAAAAACACAAAAGATACTCTGAAATCACTTTAGAATATACTAACAAATGAAAAAAGTCATGTTACCAGAAGGAAAAAAAAGTATGTTGGAGAATAATTACCTTGGTAAAATTTGCATCATTAAGGTTTCTTTGAACTGTAATAGTCTGTCAGAGATAGGTTGGAAGATGGTAATTAAAGTACCTTGCAAACAACCTGGTTAATTTTATTAAAGAATAATGTGCAATCCATCACTTCCATTCATTTATACATGGAAAACTTGGCAGTCTAGAGTAATTAACGATTGGGGTTCTGTTACTTAGCCAGAAATGAAACTGACAGCTTTAAACGCAAAATTTTCACATCCATAAAACAGTATGTTTCTGTAGTATAATAATATCAATATTTGTTGTTGGTTTGCTCATCTGGTACCAGTTCCACTGTATTTTTTGAACATATCAAGTCAGTTTTCTTGTGGATAATAATATTAATACTGTTTAGGAAGTATCCTTTACACAGGACAATAAGGCCCTACCTTGTAACAGCACTGTTACAGGACTGAAAGGAGTGTGAGTCAGGATTCTATTTATAGGATTTAATCTAAGCATGCCCATGGTCATTATGATGCAGGAATGAGAATGTCCCATCAACAATAAATCTCCTAGAGTCAAACAAAGTGTCCAAACAATGCGTGTATCATAATGCAACCAGCATATTTGGTTTTGAAGGGTAGAAATTTTATGTCTTATTGTGAATTATAGGGCATATAATATCTACGCAAATACCCACATATCAATGCTTTAATGTCAAAATTGAAATGAGAATTCACTTAGGATGCTACCTTGTATAAACTCTCCATTGGAAGGAGAATATTCTACAACCTAATGTATAACCTGTGCTAGAATGATGTTACCTAAGAGCATTTATGATATCTCTAGTCATTGATGGTTGACAATTATGTTTCTCTATAAATCAGATCTCAACTTGCTGTAATCTAAGCAAATGATGATAATCACCATGAACTGTTATTTATAATGTATAAAGAGGAAGGGAAGCCATGTATCACAGAACTAGATGGAAAATATTCAGTCAATTTATCTCTGTTGTTGTAGGAGGACAATGGATGACTATTGACAGTGGTGCATCTTTACATGTGTTTCATTTCCTTCTGCTCTCAGTCAGTACTTCTGCTGTTTGAGAATCTACATCTAACACAATTATTACCTAAGCTTTCATTCTTGGTGGATGTCAGAAACGGTTGAACTTGTCTGTACTGTATTAACCCGAAAAGGCTGTCTTACTACAATGTTATAGAGTGATGGTTTAAACAGTGTAATATTTTTTATAATTCTACATGCTAGATGTACAAGATGGAACAATGTCAACACAGGTTTCTGATGAATACAAATGCCTCTTCACTGTGTCTTAAATGGCCTTCTGTGTACATGTGTGGGAAATGATATGTAAGCCTATTTTTCTCCTCATAGAGAAACTAGCTCTATGAGATTAGGGTTTCTTATTTCCTTATTTAATTTACTTATAGATAGGCTTACCTTAAAATATACTCAAGTCACCAGAGATTCCTGGGGCTTATGAACCTTTGAAATTATTGCAGAACAGCCAGGTTTGATTCTCAGCACCCATATGATATCTTCCCACTGTCTGTTACTCCAGTACTAGGGATCCACTTCTGACTTCTGGGAACCTGCATGTATGGGACACAGTTACACACTTGTAGGAAAAATGCCCTAAAAAGAAATGTAAATAAATTATTAAAATATGATTGTGTTGAGGATTAAGATTCACGATAAATAAAGGAGGTGATTGCAGAGGAATAAGATTTCCTGGTGGTCTATTTTATTTCTTTCCATTTCCATTCAGCAGTAGTAATTTGCTGATGATGATTATAAAATTGGCAAGGCAGCAGGTAAATTCGAAGTGTCATTTAAGAGAAATAAGAAGTTAAAAATAATTATAAAATGATACATTAACTTCAGTTCAACTGAATCATTGTTAACCTCTCGATTGAAGCACTTACTTTTGAATGCTTAAGATTTCAAAGGAGAAAGTGTAAAAGTATTGCAAGCCAGGGACAACTCTTATGAGAGTCCAGTTAGGTCAATAAAGTAATGCATCTTCCCCAATTTTTAACCAGGTCTAATACTCATATGGGAAACCAAGAAACGGATATATTTTAGTATATATACTATGTTCTTTGTAATAGGAGTCAAAATCTGAAACATGACTTCAGCAACTATTCCATTGTTGCATAAGACTAATTATTTCACCATGATAGGTTAAAATGAAATATTTTTAGTTTATCATTGCCTCAAAGTTTTGCTGTTGTTGTTCCTTTTTACTGGGCTTTGCATGGCTACTTTCCTTAGAAATGATATTGAATTAGATAATGCATAAGTGCATATAGAATTTTTATTCATTTTAGATTAGATTTTGATAAAGACAGCAAGGCATGAAAGGCGAGCCAACATTCTGAATAAGTGACTGTTTCACTGAGGAAAATATGTTGTCCTCTATGTAATGGAATTGGTTCAATATAATCTTATTGGCATTAGATCGTTTGTTAATATAAAAGTAAGAATAATAACATTATGTTGGTGACCATTTTCAGATAAAATTGTTACCATACTGGGCATATCATTAAACAGTCTGTAAAGACCATACATAGCATTGCATATTCTATATTTCATCCATGGTTCTTGTTCCACAGATACTTTTAGAGTCACTAGAGTTACTTCAAAGGGGGATGAATGTCAGCCCATAGAAAGGAAGACAGTTTTTTCTAATTGACTCCTGAACCCTGTCTACAATGAGAGCTATCTGATGAGAATTCATGCTAACCAGTGGTGGCTCATGCCTTTGATTCCAGCACTCGGGAGGCAGAGGCAGGTGGATTCCTGAGTTCGATTCTAGCCTTGTCTACAGAGGGATCCAAGTGAGCCAGGGCTGTTACTCAGAAAAACCGTGTCTGGAAAAAGAAAACAAAACAAAACAATGAAAAAATTATTTGTAAAAATCATTATTCTTTTCCTACAACATTGTCCACTTTAAAGTATAGTCACATATAAATTATGTATCACTTTTCCCACCATGTTTCTAATCTGTCTTTCCAAATTTCAGATCTTTTAACAAAACTGTTACTAGCCACAATTTTTGTGATGATTTTATTTCAGGTATAGTGTATTACAAATCATTCTGTCTGCTGGGAGGCTTTTCTTCTTATCAGAAACCAACTGTAATGGTTGACGTAAGGTTTCCTGTGGTGGACACAATTTTATTGGAAACACTTGTCAGGCAAGTTCACACAGTGTGCTCCTCATTTCAAAATCAGTTTGAAAGTCCCCCATGAACTTACTGCTGTGCATTATGGGATTTGTAGAGATGACTGAGTACAGGAGGGCAGGATATTACAAAGCATGAACCATGTGAAATACAAAAATGACTTTTCATTATGCTCATTATGCAATACTTCAATGTACTTACCTTTATTTTGTGTATTAGTTGATTTTCTCACTATTGTGACTGAGTTTCTGATGAAATCAACTTAAGGGAAGAAGCACTGACTTTGGCTAGCGTATAAAATGGAATGATCTATGATGTTCTGGAAGGTATGATGGATTCTATGGCAGTAGGAGCATATGGCTGGGACACTTTGCATGCACTAGGACATACAGAAAGCTTGTGTTGAATCAAAGAAAGGTGGTAACTCAATGTCTGCTTACCATAACCCACTACCTCAAATTCTATCCTATCTCATCATAGTATCTCAACTTCCAAAGGAGATCCTTCAGACAGGCACAATGATTCAAACTCAGAAGTATGGGTGCAGTATTTCACATTCAAATCACAACAGTCTCTTCTTGGTCCCTATATGCTCATGGTCATCTCATGATCCAAAAGGCATCCACTCCAACCTCACAGTCTTAGTATTTTATTAAGTTGCACCAATATTCAGAAGTTTAAAGTCTTAAATCTCTTCTGAGATAAAAGACAGAGTTCTAATTGTGAGTTTTGGAAACACAAATTATCTGTCTATCTGTCTGTCTGTCTGTCTGTCCGTCTGTCTGTCTATCTATCTATCTATCTATCTATCTTTAAAATACCTGTCCCAAAATGTTCCCCATTGACTCATATGGGCATAGAACCAGCACTGAAGTACTGAGCTTATGCACTCATTTTATTTTTTCAAGAGTTTCTTTTAAAATGAAACTTTCTTTCTGGCGAGTTTGCATTTCTTCTATATACCCAGGACCTTCTTTGGCTTAGTTATTGCCACCTAGGTATCTTGTCCATTGTTCCAGAGCTTAGTGGAGATTTCCAAAGCATCTCTCAGTTTCAGCCATGTCTTCAGTTATCATTCCTAGACAAGAGTAAATCTTCATGCTTTATGAAAGGGAAACAACAATATCAAAATTCGGGACCAGATCTCCGTTCTGGTATTCTTGCCTCTGGCAAGGGAAAGAAAGAATGCTTCTGACTTCCACCCAAGAAAATGAATGAAAAGTTGTTTTCTAGATTGTTGTCATAAAACTGCGTCTGTTTACCTCATGTTTTCATTTTGGTGTATTTAGGGGACATATAATCTCTAGGACTTATGTTCTATGGGAAAGGTCCTTAGGATGATACAAGCATGCCATTTATGTTGACTGTGGGGCTCTTGAGTTTATCTCTTCTCTTTGATCCCTGGTTTATGAGGTGGGTTTTTTTCACCTGTCTCATCGTTCTGTAATCATCTGTTGCCTTGCTACAGACAAATTATAATGAAAACAACCAATCTTGTCTTGGGTTCTCTAAATCTTTATGCTACCAGAATGTTAAAGTGTTCATGCATCAAAGGAGAGTTTTCAGGACCAAAAGTAAACATTATGAATGATATAAAAATGAGGTAGCATTGGAAATGTAATACCAAATGTAAAATAGGATCTCAGTCCTTACTAATAAATGTATTGAATACGTAATTAAGATTGTGTCATAAGAAAAACATATGACAGAGAATTCCCTATTAAAGTGATAGAACATAATTCGAACTCACTTTCGTTCTGGGTACACAGAGAGGGGTTCAGAAAACACATGATGTTCAGACAGGGCAGGGAGTAATTGATACCTTGAAGAAATCTAAGTAAAGAATGCTGTATCAGCCATATGGTCAAGGGCAGTAACAGCATGGCTAAACCAGAGTGATTAGATGCACAAGATATGATGTGAAGAAATGGCATTTTATATCTCTAATTTTCCTCTCCAAGACACTGAATTCCAGTAATCATCATGAAGAAGCCTTGGGGCAAAAGCCAATTGAGGGACATTTTACAAAATGCATGCCTAGTACTTCTCAGACACTGTCAAATTTCATCAGAAACAAGAACACTCTGCAAACCTTTCATAGGTTCTAGAAAACCAGAGATATGGAAGCTACACGTAATGTTAGAGGTTGGATGCAATCCTGCAATCACAAAAGGGATAAAAAATTAAAAATGAAAATACAGGCAAACTTAATAACAATAAATATATCTTGATGAATACATTATAACCCACATAACTCACACATTTAAATCATCAATGACAGGTAGAACTAAGTACGTGAGTGGGTATTTATGGGGTTTTCTGGTCCTTTCATGATTTATTATCATTATAAATATCACATTATTTTCTTAAAATAAATATAATTTCCTTTAAATAAACAACAGTTTGGTGGAACCTTTCAGCATATAAATTAGATGACAACAATTTTGTTAGTAGTTAAAGAATTATGTCAGTCTAAAATCCATAGTGCCAAACATGCTACTGTCTCTGTTTATTTGATGTCCCACACTAGTTTTCAGCACCAAAGCTATTCTTGCAACTTAGGAATCTCCCCTTTTAAATTTCAGAAGAGATTCCCCCATATATACATTTCTCACATGCATATATATAGAAATATATTTCATTTTCAAAAGATTTGTAAGAAAGTTTGTAGATTATTTCTCTACATTAGAAACCTCTACAGAAGGAAACACACCCAAAAGAAAACAAAACAATTGATGATAGAATCAACTATCTAATATACCTTTCAATCACGGCTGCTCAAATTTTATGAGATTTGTCATATTTTCTTCTTCTAGGATACAGGACACAACACAAGTCTAATTAAATATTCTATTTCAGGGTTGCAGTTATAGCTTTGCAGTTAAAAGTCCTTGCTGCTCTTTCATAGGACCCACAGTCAGCTCCTAACATCCAAGTTAGGCAGTTCATAACCGGCTGTAACACTAGATCAAAAGACTCTACCTTTTTGACCTCTGTAGACATCAAGGTAAACATGTAAAATCACCTGCCTCACATGGCAATATACACATGGCAATATCCTGCTAGATGTGGTGGCACTTATTTTTATTCCAACAATTTGGAAACAATAGTAGGCAGATCTCTGAGTTTGAGTTCTATCTCATTGACATTGAGTCCCAATCTCTCTCTCCTTCCCTCCCTCCTTCCATTGCTCTCTGTCTTCTATTTGTTCAATACAGTAAATATTCTATTCCATTATTCAACTGGGTTTCCATTTTATCTCCTGGTGTCTGCAGTGGCTCCATATTTATAATCTTGTCTGAAGGACTTGTGAACCAATGACTCAGAAAGGATAGAAAATTGTAATAACCAAAGTATGAGGAACTCTGACCTGAGATTATATCTTTCTTGTATCTCTCAAAAATGACAAGGAAGCTACATGTATGTTATCTCAGTATTTTAACTACTTAAGTAATCAGAACCAACATAATGCCAATGGGCACCCCAACATAGAGTGGGGTAAGATCACCATGCCAAACAGCTAGTCAAAGAACAGCTGCCAACTAATGAATGCTGACAACAGAAGTATTGCTGGTATCTAGCGGTGTGTATACTGACATCATATACACATAAAGAAACTTAAGTGACTCAGCAGGTTGTGTTTATATATGCACAATACATATGTAGCAGTTTCAAGAGCCTGTGGCAGGAATTCAATGGAGAAAAGGGAAATTTTTTATTTTTATTAAAATTTTATTTTTATTAAATTTAAAGTCATATAAAAAGAAAAGATAGTCTATTCATTGAAAAAACTAATGAGCATATCTATATTAGTTTAAACTTAGAATCTGGAAGTAACTAAAGAGCCAAAAACAAGAAAATATACAAAAATATAATAAGAGATAAGATAAAGATATGTTTTACTTCCATTTATCCTAGGGTAGCATTGTCTTCATTCATTACTGCAAAAAAAAAACCTAGTTAATTCCTGATTTTACATTTACTTCATTAATTAATAACTAAGTTGTTATAAATTCCTAAAATGTGTGTTTCTTCTTTTTTCCTTGCCTTCTGAATTAAGAGCTGAGTAAAATTTGAATTTACATGTTTGAGACATTTTCCATCGTTCCCATGAATTAGAAAAGAACAGCTTTTATTAATCTTATTTATAAAATATTATGAAATATAGCAAGCATTTAAATGGTTTAATCATTAGAAAACTGAGTAGAAGTATCTCATCATATGTAGGTAATATCCTAGCAGAAAGGAAGTCTTGGGAAAAGGCACATTATCTGAAACCTGAAAGAAAGATTTGATAGGGAAGTGATGACTGCCTAAGACCAATAGTAAAATAAAATTGCTATAGTCAGTCTGGAAAAGTCAATAGGAATCAGAGAAAGAGGTAAAACAGTATCAAATAGAAATCACAGAGTTCTTTCTCTATATTAATTAAATGACAACTGCTGCATGTATCTTAAACCATTGGGCAAATTACACCCAACTTTGCCTTTTAAGGCACAGCTTTAAATGGATTCTAAGTCAGATTCTGTGACCAACTGTTTACGACTTTGGAAAACAATTTTGTCATCATCATTTGGCTAGAAACAAAATTATCCCATTCTCCTTACAGAATGTCACTTCTTATACAACAGTTAGGTTTTCACTGATTGGTCAGTAGCCAGGCAGGAAGTATAGGTGGTGCTACTAGATTAGGGAATTGTGGGAAGAGGAAAGGCAAAGAAGCTGTCTTGAACCAGATGCAGAGGAAGGAAGACGAGAATGTCCTACTGATAAAAGATACCAAGTCATGTGGCTAAACAAAGGTAAGAATTATGGGCTAACTTAAGATGTAAGTTAGTTAGTAATGACCTGAGCTAGAGGTCAAACAGTTTATCATTAGAAAAAAAACACAACTGGGCACAACACAGACATTAACAGGCCATGGGGAGTCCTTCCCCAATGACTACATCTATTTGAAATTCCTGAGTGAAATAAATAAATAAGATCTGTAAGTGAAAAAAAATGGTTAGTTTTTCCTAAATTGGTTGCTTTGTCACAAGCATACAAGTTAAAAATTCTGATTGAGAAATTTGTTTTGTTCTTGCAACTTACTCATATATACAATATATATATATATTATCAATTGGCAATATTTAGATTTGGAAACGCTTACAGAATTGAAATTGTATATTAATTTGTGTGTGGGCCAACATTGATTGTTAATGTTTACATAACAGACATTTGGCCTTGCTATTAGAACTTTAATGGATTATGACACATGATCATCTAATCCACTTTCTCTTCGCTGTGAGAGGCCAATATATGGAGCAGTAAAATATAGTTCAATTATATTGGTCTTGAATTATAAAAAGTAATTACAGTAAATAATTGTAATAACAGGAGCCGAAAGTATAAATGAAAATTTAGCTCAGAAGTAATTAAAGAAAATTTTTGATAAAATGTGAAACCATGGTATTTTTCCATTATTTGATAGCTGTTAAAAATTAAGCTCTATATAAATAACAACATAAATAATGTTTAATTAGGAGTCTAGTACTAGTTGTTTTTAAGTATTCCTGATTCATGATAAAATGTACTTTAACCAATGACATAAATCTATTGATTCCAAAAGAGTTAATAGATTTCAAAGGTAGAAAAAGTCTATAGCATTTGATTGCTAAAATACCTTTCTTTCTACTCACACAGTCTAACACAAGTTTTAAAATTCTGACACGTTCTCCTTTAAGGCTCTTATTCCAAGACCAAAAGGTTATTGTAGGAATAAGAGACAACAGCACTTCATTTATTGTACATTAGGGCGGGCTTTCTGATGCTCCGATGTAACACCTATAGTGCTGGTTATGGCAGTGAGGGTCACAGACAAGGAAATGAATGACCTACCAGCGGTAACCTCTGCAATTAGGAAATCTGCTGAGATCAATTAAGGCTAGGTTATAAATGAAAAGAAAAGTTACTCTTGTCTGTATTTTTGATGCCCAGAATTGAACTTCAGAGAGATCATTTCAGGTTGGAACCAATGACCTGCAAAAATGTACTTGAGGCTAAAACTGCCTTGAATGGTCATGATAATCTTCTCAGTCATAACTCTTTGATTTAGCCCCCCATTGAGAATCACACTGGCTCAAATACTAGAGATTTTGCTATGAAAATGATTCAATAAATTAAAAATTAAAGTAATATCTCCACTTAAAAAAAGATGAAAGAAGTTGAGGGCACATAAAAAAGGCATTTGACATGAGGTATTTTAACTTTATTAGCAGACATGAAATGAGCTGGATAATTTTAAACTGACATAATAATTTCTCAGATCTAAAGAGTAACACATCTGTTTTTATTTCTATCCATTTAAGAAAATAAGATAAATTAAACATAGAATACCTGCTAACATTTCAAAGTCCTCTTGTGTATATTATGGTCAGAAGTTTTATTTCAGAGCTAGTGAATGAATATTCTCTCCCAAGTGAATCATTTGTATATATAAAGTCTTAAGACTTAGGTGAATAATGATGGGGAGCCAGCCTTCCTTCATATAACCTATTATTTCACATTGTGTTAATATCTTAGTCACAATTTATTAAGCTTTTATAGCATGATAATAGGAAATGACAGTTGATCTTAGATAATTTTGTTTTACTTGGTTTTACTTGGTGGTTGCAAATATCTGCTGAACACATGAATACCTTTTCTCCTAAAGGAATTTTCTTTATTTTGTTTTTTTCAGAAACTTGTGTTTGGATTTTTATGACCACATGTATTAGTTACCTTTCTGTTGCTCAGGTAAATTGAACTTATAATTTCACAGCAAATTACATGAATGTCAGGGGAGACGTGACAACAGGTGATCACAGAAGGAAACTGTGCCTCTTTCAGCTGTAAGTACAAACCACTGGCAATGAGGTGAGGCTGAAGGCTCTCAAAGCTGCCTCCAATGACACCCTTCAGCAAGGCTGATTGTGCTAATGTTTTACAATTTGCCCAAATAGAAGCTACAACTCAGGACCAAGTGTTTCAATAGTGGAGCCTAAAAAACTACTTGTGTATATTTACTGTCCCTCCTCAAGTAAATATTTTCTTCAATTTTGAATACTAAAAACCTAGGTCTTAGCCAAAGTGAATTGACGTAGAATCCCACC
This sequence comes from Mesocricetus auratus, assembly GCF_017639785.1. Lineage (NCBI taxonomy): Eukaryota > Metazoa > Chordata > Mammalia > Rodentia > Cricetidae > Mesocricetus > Mesocricetus auratus. The sequence continues at coordinate 2,949,825 of NW_024429207.1, read as the reverse complement.
ACAAGTCAAAAAGCATGATGTTATAAAGTATTCTTTTTTTTTCAATCCATGACCAAAGAAGAACAGAGATTTCCATCCTAGCTTTATAAGTCAGATTCTTAAGGAAATCATAGAGGAAGGAAGAAAACCTAAAATCTAGGAAGGTTCATGAGTTGAATCAAGCATTAAATTATACGAAAGTATGCCTTGCATCACTCATGAAATGTTAAGTAAATCTTAACAATTTTTAAGCTAAATACAGGCTCATTTTTGTAACCTGACCTCATCTAACTTTGGTCTATTATAAAAATATGCCACCATCCTAAATCTTTAAATAAGATTTTTTCTTTCTGAAAATAGGAAATGGACATATTTATTTCTACAGCAAATTTATATGCTAGAGATTTCAGAGAGCCATCCAAACAAAATCACCTGTTTAGCTGGTGAATAATTGGATATGACACTGTGTTACATCAAGTAATTCTGAATATGGTCGCAGTTATAAAGAAAACCCAATGCTGTCATATATGGAAATTAGTGGAAAACATTTCTTATGTTAACTCCAAGAGTTGATAAAAGGTTGTAATATTATCGCTTCATAGATTCACATCTTAAATGCTTCCATATATCTGAGGTCCTACCATTCATTCACAATAATACAAATACCATAGTCTGTTATAAATTTCATTCCAAATATATCATCTATGAATGCAGAGCATATTTGAATGTATCTCCATTTACAAATGTGAGGTTTCTTTCTCTTGTATCTGTACATAATGATTAAAGGTGTGTGTGTGTGTGTGTGTGTGTGTGTATGTGTATGCATGCTTGCAAAGCAGGGAAGCCCAAAGAAACAAATATTAACTTGTATTTATTTTCCATTTAGCTTCTTAGAAGTAAAGTTTCCTTAAATAAAATATGTCTGCATTTACTGGCTTCATGGTAATTTCCTCTTGTGTAGGCAGGCAGGTATTTCTTTAACATACTTCAACTATCATTTAAAAAATCACGAGTAATGTAAAAAGTGCTACAATCCAGGGCTATTTATGTAAGATGTGATTTTATGAATAACTCCCCTTCTGTTATTAGTTAGCTTTTCTTAATCTACTTATCAGATACATGCAAACATAAGCACAGATTCTTCATAAATGACGTGAACTTTTCAAAATGTATAATTAATAAATATGCCTTTTGTAATAAATGTTATGGTAATAAAAATCCCATTAGTTCTACAGTAAGACTAGCATAAAATAAGGCATATTTAAATAATTTATATTGGAAATTTCAGGAACTCTTTGCTGTTTCAATAGCAAATTCAAACCAGAATTCAGTAATCACAATAGCTGTCTTGTCATTTAATTAATTGTTTTCATCAAAATTAGTAGTCATAACTCTATTTGGTATTTAGCTTTGATATATAATTAAAGTGAAAATCTATGGCTTTCATATACTGAATATATATGAAAATATATGCTTCATGTATGCTTTTTTGATATGTGTGTGCATGTGTATGTATTTGTGTTTATATGTGATGATAATTTAATATCACTATTAGATTTCTTTGTTTATTTATATTTTATTTATATATGTAGGCCTGAAATATTCAACTTGAGACCTCTTGTATATTAAGTAAGTATTCTCCAAGCCACTGGTAAATTAATTAAAGTCCCAGTATATCAAAAGTCCTATCCAAGAAAATAACTTGATGACTACTAAAAGAATCACTCTCATTCACCCATAGCTCATCTAATGATAAGCTAGCACATACAGACCTTAAAATAACTGTTCTACATAACTACTAGAACAGAAAGGAAACCATGAGAAGCTTGGGAAACAAAGATACAAAGAAGAGCTGACTAGAACGCCCTCAGATAAAAATAGAATCTCTGGAATAAGATACCCCAGGTTAAATGCTTTAGAAAGAAATAACAGTTAACTTAAAGGCTTAGTAAGAGAAAGTATCAAAGATGAAGCATAGAAGAAAAAATGGTTACTTGAAAACAAGCACAGTGGTATATGAAATGACAGTGAGTGTTCCAACACACATGTAACTGATATTCAAAGTGTAGAGGGCAGAAAGCAGCTTGAAAGAAATAACAAACTACTTCAAAAATTTCAGAAAAGAAAATATGAAAACTAGTTAGTATAAGCAATTGATGGCTTTGGAGGACAGTCTGTTGTTTTTTTTAAAGGTGTGGCACCTGGTAGATGAACCTTGCTGCAGTAGATTGCCCCATGCCCATTATGGCAACACACATTGTATTCAGTGGAATATATCTGTATGCGTCTCTGTCTGTCTGTCTGTCTGTCTGTCTATATATCTGTCTGTCTGTCTCTCATATATTTATGTGTATGTGTACATAAAGTTTCATATAAAGTTGGTAGTTGGGGTGGATTATGTAGAAGCTGGGAAAAGTAATGAAGGTGAATGTTATCAATATAATTTGCATGCATATATGAAATTCGAAGAATTAATAATATATATTTAAACAAATGCAAGAGGAAGGTCTATGTGTCAAAGTAAAATGAAAAAAAGTAAGAAATCAATGTGGAAAATCTGATTTTTGGGGGATTGTTTGTTATCACACATTTATCAATTATATATTTATATATTATATCTAGTATATATAATGTTAACAATCTGATATGTACTCATTACTTAAGCAAGAGTATCCACTGAAGTACAAATAGTCATCCTCCTCTCTCCCTTTATGCCTTGATGTGAACCATGCACTCTTGTTATCTCAAACATAGTTAGACTAGACAGTGTGAAACTATGAACTAAGTAAAGATTTATCTGCATTAGGGTATTTTGGGGGGGATCATTATACCACAGCAAAGCCACCTAAAAAGTCGCTAACTGTATGGCCTCTAATTTTAAGTCTATCCAGTCAAGAGTCACAGAAGCAATACACATTATGCTGTGGTAAATAACAAAGAAAGTAAACAGACTGAATAGTGGAAAACCTAGGAAGAGCCAATAAGAGCCAATTTCCTGAAAATTAGAATGAGATCATAAATAATAAACCCTGCTTTTAAGAATATGAGACACTATGGGAAACAGGGTGTTAGATACTTTCAGTGCTGTTTTGACAGTGTGCGTTGTGTGACTAATTACACACAAGTGAATGTGAAGTAGATATGAAGGTTGCTGGAATTGGTGAGTTCAAGAACTTCAAGAAAACTATTAGAGTATAGAATCATCTCATTTTAAAATTAAACATTCAAAGAGTGAAGATATTTTTAGTTGATAGCATATATAGCAAAAGGGATAAATTGTTTGGTCCTTGTTGTCGAGTTTAGAAGAAAACAACAGCTGTCATATATAGACTATAAATAGAATGACCTAAATCAGCTAAAAATAAAGTGAAAATATCCCATTTATACTGAATGTTCCAAAGCTGATCACTCTCAGCCTATTATCAAATTTATCATGATTACTCCAAATTTTCACTTAGTGGGATTAAAAATCATCATAAAAACAAATATCTCCTCTTATTGTTGAGGAGTTAATTAGATTAAGTTGATTGAGGTTGAAAGACACACCCTAAATTTGAGTGGTACAATGCCCTGAGCTGGGATCTCAACATTCTTCAAGGAGAAAATAATCTGAGTACAAACATTCATTGGTTTCTATAGGACCAGAATTCTCAATTTTATATTTAAAATGGTTTCCTCTTAGCTTCTTGCTCAGCATATGCCCCAAATTCTAATTTATGTACTTACATTATTCTCTTCTAATATATTATGTTGCTGTATATTTCTTATGTGATCATATAAAACCAGTTTTATCTCCCAGCATCCATAGCATTTCCTGGCAGGGATACTTAATAACGTTTGAAAGTCCCTAAGTGTTTTGTGATGGTCAATTAATGAGTAAATCCCAAGTCATTTATAATTATTTGGTATTCTCCCAGAATGTTTATGCTCATCTTAGTCTTCAAAATTATCTTACATTTAATTTCTTTAAATTTACTCCTTCCTGGACTTATTAGATGTATTTTTAATGAAGTTAAAGTAAATGCTGATTTTTCATTTTTCTGCTCAGTATACCTTACAAACTAAGCAAGTTTTTAATTTTAATTGACTAGAACATTTTAATTATTCTGGGAACATTACTAGAACTTTATACTTTCGAGCCAATGCTCCATCATTGACCAACACACTCAGTACTTACCAAGCAGATTTTTAAATGTGAACTTTCAGACCTAATCTATGTATATGTTTCAATTTTCACCATCTCCCTTTATATTATTTTAAATAAATCCCAATTATATTATCTTTATCACATATTAATATTTTTATCTTTGCTATATTTTTTACAAAACCTTAAATACTGAAAAAAGTTTACTTATTGCATATCCCAAATTTTGGTGAAGTATTTCTTGTTTTTAATTTTTAATCTTTATTTTATGTGCATTGGTACTTTGACCATGAGTGGCAGGTCCCCTGAAACTTTCGTTACAGACAGTTGTGAGCTGCCATTTCAGTCCTGGGCATTAAACCTAGGTCCAATAGAAGAACAGTCAGTGCTCTTAACCACTGAGCCATCTGTCCAACCCTGGTGAATTATTTCCAATCAACACCAATGAAGAGAGAGTAAAAACTTGACTATAATGAGTTAGGTGTGATAGCACACCGCTACAATCCTTGCACACTGGAAGCTGAAGCAGTATGACCTCAGATTTCAAACAATGATTTAACAGTGTGAAAGGGACAACAGCAGTCATAACAACCAAAACCAAAAAAAAAAAAAGAAGAAGACATCAGAGCACCTGTACCAGAACATTTACTTCTGAAAATTAGAAATCTGCATTGACAAAGGGTATATTGATGAATACATTGTCTGTACTTATTAGAGCTTAGGGAATATTTTACAAGTGAAAGCATTGGATTTAGACAATTCTGAAATTCAACTCTGAAGTTTTCAACCTCTATTAGTGAAAATAGAATCTCTAAGCTAAGCCTTCAAATTATATTCTTGTCAGTAAAACATGGGCCATAAGGTGCATCTCGTTGGATTTCTGGAATGATTTTACTTAATAATTAGAAACAATAATGGAACATATGTTTGTAACAACATAAATGGTTAATTAATCTAGGCAGTTGATACTACTAACATGTATTTCACTGTTTTAAATTCACATGCAATATTTTTCTTATAATTACAAAGAATTTCGGCATAAGCTCACCAACATATTAAAACTTTAGTGCTATATCTAGATTTTTATTCCTTAGGTTACTCCTTGTTTTATATGTTAATTCTTAGAGTCATCATTTTAAATCAACTCAAGGCCTCCTGTGTATTTTTAATTTTGTAGGAAAATCATTTATTCCTTTCCAAAAGTCATTTTCAAACTAACTACCAGCAAGAAAATTCACATATTTTTATAAATGGACAGCTAATTTCAGTTTATCTTGTGGGTAGTGTTTTACCTGAATTTACATAGCAAGTGCACCTGGATTCATAGAAAAAGCAGATCACTCTCTAGGGAATTCACTATGTGGTGATTGATCATATGTGTTCTTTATAAAAGTCTTACTTTTATGCTGATACTTAGCTTGTGTTATTTCTCCACTTTAATGTTTATGTTTTGATATTACTATCATTTTGTTTTATATGCTTTCTAGTTAGGCTTTCAAATTTTATGCAAGTAATATTTCATTACAAGAAAATGTAACCCTATTAAAGCCAGCAACTGAGAAAATCTGATTTTCAATTGTGCTATTCTAAAATGAGAAAATGTTTTCTGAGCAGCTAACGGGCATAATATAAAAGTTCAATGTAGCTCAGCAGGGTCTTTTTCCATGTTGTGATTTTTGCATCTTACAGCAAAACTTCTGTCTGAATGCGGGACAATTGGAGGATCATGTTACAGCTGGGGAATGCTTCACTCACAGGCTTTGGGCCAGAAATCATCAAATGTCCACAGGAGGCCAGCTATGTACAGGGACTGCCTGCTAAAAGTTTTTTCTCAGCTACAGTAATAACCACTGATTTGTTTCTTTTTTCAGTTCTACTTCTGTTTGGTAAGTTTTCTAGCAAAGTAAGTACTCCATTTTATTTCCCAAATCTATTGTAAGGTATACATGTCTCCTATTCTTTAACATAATGAACAATTCAATTGATTGTGTCATGTTAAATCTTTCCCTGACTTCTTTTCCAAGCACATGAACATATAAATAGATTTGTTTGCTGATATTTTGCCTAGGAGTTTTGTATGTTTTCTTTCAACAAGATAATGGATTTGATATTCTACATGACGTGGCATCATACAAAATTTTAATACCAAAGTTATGTTGACTCAGAGTAAGATTTTTCTGTTATTTCTCTCTGTACCTGGCACCAATAGGTGTTGTGCTGCCCTTTAAATATGGAATGCTCGACAATAATAGTTAAATCATCTGGGACAAGTAGTACTGTTAAAGCAAAAAGCACATTCCTCATACTCTTTAGTAATTTCTGTTTAGTAACCAGATTCTTTAACAATGGCAGCTATTTGATTCCAAGCGTCTTTGATTTTTTTCTATGTTTGATTTCATATACTTCTGTGTTTGAAATGGAGTCAAGACTTAAGGCATTATTATGTTCTTCTGGTTACTGGAAAGAGCTGTGCTGTTTTACTCTGACATAATCCAGCACTTAGTTTCAGACAATCTTTCTGGTGAGATTTTTCAATTTTGGTACAATGCTTTGTTTCACTCTTATGGTTTGTTTCGTATGCACTTAAGGTTAATATTTGCCTTTTTGGTTCTTGGGGCTTCATTTGTAATTTATTTTTTAAGGAGTTGAGAGCTTTTTTCCTGTCTTTTTTTCAATTTAAACATGTAGGATGGGCTCCCACAGTTCATTCAGATGCTAGGGATAAATATTGATTTATTGCCCGAGGCCTCAAAGAATGCTGAGAGCTCCACCTGTCCCCCACGTTCAGGGGTCTGCATCAGTCCAATGCTGGCATTTCAGCTATCAGTCTGGTATCCATGAGTTCCCCCTTGTTCAGGTAAGCTGTTTCTATGAGTTTCACCGGCCCATTATTTATCCCTTTACTAATCGCTCCTCCCTCTCTGCAACTGGTTTCCAGGAGTTCATTTCAGTGTTTAGCTGTGGGTGTCTGCCTTTGCTTCCATCAGCCGCTGCATGGAGACTCTAGGATGGCATACAAGGTAGTCATCAGTCACATTATCAGGGAAGGGCTTTTAAGGCAGCCTCTCCATTAATGGGTAGATGTCCAGTTGGTGTCGTCCTTGTAAATCTCTGGAAATCTCACTAGTGCCATGTCTATCCTCAAACCTATAGCGGCTCACTCTATTAGGGTATCTCTCACACTACTCTCCTCTATTCTTTCCCCAACTTAAACTTCTTGTTCCCACATGTTCTCCTCTCCACTCCTTTCGGCCCTTCTCTTTCTCCCAGCTCCCTTTCACCTCCACCATGCCCCCATTACCCTCAGAATATCCTAACCTGTTCCCCTACTCTTGGGTACCATGCATATCTCTCTTAGTGTCCTCCTTGTTTTCCATACTATCTGGCAGTGGAATTGTTGGCTGGCATTCCCCTATTTCATGTCTAAAATCCATATATCAGTGAATACATACTGAGTTTGCCATTTTATGACTGGGTTACCTCACTTAGGATAGTTTCTTCTAGTGTCATCCACTTGCCTGCAAATTTCAAGATTCCATTGTTTTTTTCTGCTGAGTAGTACTCCATAGAGTAAATGTACCACATTTTCTCTATCCACTCTTCAGTTGAGGGGCATCTATGTTGCTTCCAGGTTCTGGCTATTACAAATAATGCTGCTATGAACATAGTGGAACAGATGTCCTTGTTGTATGATTGTGCATCTTTGGATATATGACTAAGAGTGGAATTTCTGGATCTTGTGTTAGACTGATTTTCAATTTCATGAGGAATCTCCATACTAATTTCCAAAGTGGGTATACGAGTTTACACTCCCACCAACGATGGATGAATGTTCCCCTCTCTCCACATCCTCTCCAGCATAATCTGTCATTGGTGATTTTGATTTTAGCCTTTCTGACAGGAGTGAGATGATGTCTCAGAGCTGTTTTGATTTGCATTTCCCAGATGGATAAGGATGTTGAGCACTTTCTCAAATATCTCTCAGTCATTTAGGACTCCTCTGTTGAGAATTCTCTATTTAGTTCTGTACCTCATGTTTTAATTGGATCCTTTGGTGTTTTGGACACTTGATTCTTGAGTTCATTGTAAATTTTGGAGATCAGACCTCTATCATATGTGGGAATTAGTGAATATCTTTTCCCATTGTATAGGCTGCCTTTTTGTCTTTTTGACTGTGTCCTTTGCCTTACAGAAGCTTCTCAGTTTCAGGAGGTCCAATTTGTTAATTTTTGATCTCAGCGTCTGTGCTACTGGTGTTAAGTTTAGGAAGTAGGCTCCTGTACCAATCCGTTCAAGGGTACCTCCAACTTTCTCTTCTAAGAGTTTCAGTGTGGCTGGATATATATTAAGGTCTTTGATTTATTTGGACTTAAGTTTTGTGCATGGTTATAGACATGGATCAATCTGAAGTCTTCTACATTCCAAAATTCAGTTATACCAGCACCATTTGTTGAAGATGCTATCTTTTTTTCCATTGTATAATTTTAGCTTCTTTGTCAAAAATCAATTGTTCATAGCTGAATGGGTTTATATCAGGGTTTTCAATTCAATTCCATTGGTCTACCTGTCTATTTTTGTGAAAATACCATGCTGTTTTCTATAATAGAGATTAACATCAGAGATGGTGATGCCTCCAAAAGTTCATTTATGTCACAGGGTTGTTTTGACTACCCTGAGTCTTTTGTTTTTCCATATAAAGTTGATTCTAAGGTCTGTGAAGATTTGTGCTAATATTTTGATGGGAATTTCATTGAATCTGTAGATTGCTTTGGCAAGATTCCATTTTTAATATCCAAGGACATGAGAGTTCATTCCATTTTTTGTTATCTTCTTTAATTTCTTTCTTTAAGGACTCAAACTTCTTGCTATACAGGTCTTTCACCTGTTTGGTTAGCATCATCCCCAGATGCTTATATTGTTTGAGGCTATTGTAAAGGGTGATTTTTCTCTGATATCTGTTTCAACCTATTCACCATCTATATATAGTAGGGGTACTGATTTTTTTTAGTTAATCTTGTGTCCTGGCAATTTGCTGAAGGTGTATATCAGCTGTAGAAGTTTGACTTCCTTCTTTCCAGTTTGTATCTACCTTATCTCCTTTTGTTGTCTTACTGCTCTAGCTAGAACTTCAAATATAATATTGAAGAGATATGGAGAGAGTGGACAGTCCTGTCTTGTTCCTGATTTTAGAGGAATTGTGTTGTTTCTCTCCATTTAGTTTGGTGTTAGCTGATGGTTTACTGTATATTGTTCTATTATGTTCAGGTATGTTCCTGTTATACCTGATGTCTCTAAAACCTTTATCATGAAGGTGTGTTGGATTTTGTCAAAGGCTTTTACAACATCAAGTGAGATGACTATAGGTTTTTTCTTTAGCAGTTTGTTTATATGGTAGATAATATTGATAGATTTTCAAATGTTGAAGCATCCCTGTACCCCTAGGATGGAGCCTACTTGATCATGGTGGAGGATGTTTCTGATGTAGTCTTGAATCTGAATTGCTTTTATTTTATTGAGGTTTCTGCATCAAAGTTCATGATGGATATTGGTCTGGAGTTCTCTTTCTTAGTTGTTAATTTGTGTGGCTTGGTACCAAGTTAATTATAGCCTGGTAAAAACAGTTTGGCAATGAATCTCCTTCTTCTGTTGTGCAGAACACTTTGAGGAGTCTTGGAATTATCTCTTCTTTGAATTTCTGCTAGAATTGTGCACTGAAGTCATCTGGACTTGACTCCTTTTTTTTTGTTTGGTAGACTTTTGATGATTGCTTCTATTTCATTAGGGATTATAGGTCTGTTTATATTGCTTATCTGCCTTGATTTAATTTTTGATATCTATCCAGAAAATTGTCCATTTCCTTTAAAACTTGGATTTTTTTTTGGAGTACAGGTTTTCGAACTATGACTTGAGGATTCTCTGGATTTCCTCAGTTTCTGTTGTTGTGTCCCCCTTTTCATTACTGATTTTGTTAATTTGCATGTTCTCTCTCTGCCTTTTCATTAATTTGGATAAAGGTGTGTCTATCATGTTGATTTTCTGGAATAACCAAGTCTATGCTACATTGATTCTTTGTATTGTTTTCTTTGTTTTTACTTTATTTATTTCATCCCTCAATATGATTATTTCATTGTGTCTACTACTCCTGGATGAATGTGGTTCCTTTTCTTCTAGAGATTTCAGTAGTGCTGCTAATTCTCTAATTTGACTATTCCCCAGTATCTTTTTTTTCCTTTTCTTTTTTTTATTTTAAACAGCTTTTTTTACATGTTAATCCCAGTTTCCTCTCCCTCCCCTCCTCCTGCAACCCCCCACCATCTGCCCTCAACCTCCCACCCTATTGCCAATTTCTTCCACATAGAGGATATCTAGAGTCTAGGCTGAGAGAACATCCCTCTTTGTGTTATGGACAAACGATGTCTGTTTGTATTACAGGGATTAAACACTGTTCCACTGCTCAGGGCCCCATAGGTTGCCCAGGCCTCCTCACTGACACTCACATTCTGGGGGTATGGATCAGTCCCATGCTGGCCTCCCAGCTGTCTGTCTGGGATCCAAGAGCTCCCCCCATCTTCAGATCAGCTATCTCAGCTGGTTTTGCCAGCCCATTTTTTGCCAATTTGCTCATCACTCCTCTCTCTCTGTCATTGTGTTCCTTGGGTTCAGTTCAGTGTTAAACTGTGGGTGTTTGCCTCTGCTTCCATCAGTCACTGGATGAACGCTCCAGGATGGTTATAGACATCAAATACATTATCAGGAATGGGCATTCTAGGTGGTCTCTCCACTATTGCTTAGCTTGCCAATTGGTGTCAAACCTTTAGATCACTATAGGTCACACTGGTGCCTGATATGTCTTCTAACGTATGATTTCCTCTTATCCCTATTCTACCCCCCACCCAGCCTTCCTGTTCCCCCATGACCTACTCTCTCTTCCTCTTCTCCCCTCACTTCTTCCAAGCTCCCACTCCCCCCCACCCCTTGCCGTGTTCCCCATCTGTTCAGAGGATCTTGCCTCATTCCTCTTCTCTTGGGTATGATGCATATGTTTTAGGTACTTTCGTGTTTCCCAGACTCTCTGTCAGTGGAAGTGCAGACTGACACTATCCTAATCCATGTATAAAATCCATGGTGGTGTGATAAGATACAGGGGGTTATTCCAATTTTTTGTATCTGTGGAGATTTGCTATTTTTCCTATTATGTGGTCAATTTTTGATGGACTTTTCTTTTGATGAATATATAGTGTCCTTCTTCATCTCTTTTGATTGATTTTAATTTGAAGTCTTGTTTGGTACATATTAGGATTGCTACACCCACTTGTTTCTTGGGTCCATTTGATTGGAAAATCTTTTCCCAACCCATTACTCTGAGATAACGTCTGTCTTTGATATTGAGATGTGTTTCTTGTATGCAGCAGAAGGATAGGTTTTGTCTTCGTATCCATTCTGCTAGTCTGTGTCTTTTTATAAGCAAGTTGAGGCCGTTGACTTTGAGGGATATTAATGACCATTGATTGATTATTCTTGTTTGTTCTTGATTTATAGGTAGTGAAGTTTTTTGTGTAGTTTCCCTTCCCTATTTCTTTTGGTGTTTTGTAAAGTGGGATTATATATTTCCTGTGTCTTTGTGAGTGTATTTATCTTCCTTGGATCTAGGTTTTCCTTCTAGCACTTTCTGTAGAGCTGGATTCATAGATACATATTGTTTAAATCTGATCTTGTCATGGAATATTTTGTTTTCTCCATCTATGTTAATTGAAAGCATTGCTGGATATAGTAGTCTGGGCTGGCATCCTTGTTCCCTTAGTGTTTGTATGACATCTATCCAGGATCTTCTGGCTTTCATCGTTTCCATTGCGAAGTCAGGTGTAATTTGAATAGGTCTGCCTTTATATGTTACTTGGCCTTTTTCTTTAGCTACTCTTAGAATTTTCTCTTTATTCTGTAGGTTTGATGTTTTGATTATTATATGGCAAGGTGACTTCTTTTTCTGGTCCAGCCTATTTGGTGTTCTGTAAGATTCTCGTATTTTCAAAGGCATATCCTTCTTTAGGTTAGGGAAGCTTTCTTCTATGATTTTGTTGAATATTTTTTCTCTACCTTTGAGCTGTGTTTCTTCGCCTTCTTCTGTACCTATTATTCTCAGGTTTGGCTTCTTCACGGTGTGTCTTATTTCCTGGATATTTTGTGTTAGGGATTTATTGGTTTTGAGGTTTTCTTTGGTTGACGACTGTATATCCTCTAATGAGTCTTCAACACCTGAGATTCTCTCTTCTATCTCTTGTATTCTATTGGTGATACTTGCATCTGTAGTTCCTGATTGTTTACCCAGATTTTCTATTTCCAGCATCCCTTCATTCTGTGCTTTCTTTATCGTTTCTATTTCAGTTTTCAATCTTTCAACTGTTTGAGTTGTTTCCTTCATTTGTTTGGTTTTTTTTCTTGGTGCTCTTTAGATTCTTTGAGAGATTTGCTTATTTCTTGAATTTTCCCCCCATTTCATGGATTTTGTTTGTTTGTTTTTTTTCTTCTATTTCTTTAAGGGATTTCCTTGTTTCTTCTTTGAGGGTCTCTATTATCTTCATAAGTAATTTTAAGGTCTGTCTCCTCTGCTTCATCTATGTAGTGCTTTTCAGGTCTTGCTGGTGTTGGTTCACTAGATCCTGGTGTAGTCATGTTGGTCCTTCTATTGTTGAGTGAGCTCTTATTTTGTCTTCTTCCCATCTCTTCTTCTAGGGGGAACTGGTGGGGTCTTTCTGTCTCCACTGGTCTCCTTCCTTCCTGAAGCTGGGGATGCTGACACTGAAGCTTAAGCTGATGCTGGGGTCTCCAGAGTTTGGGGCCTGGAAGGGCTGATGTCTTTCCTGTGTGGGTGGGTCTTCTGGATGCCAAGGAGTGCCCCGGAAGATCAAAGGGATGGGTGTTGGGCAGAGGATGGAGAGTGTCCCCCTAGAGACCCAATCTCACCTGAAGCTGGGCTCACCAGAATTTGGGGCCTGGAAGGGCTGATGTCTTCCCAGTGTGGGCATATCTTCTGGATGCCAGGAGCGGCCCCTGGAATCTCGAGGGGATAGGTGTTGTGCAGGGGATGGGGAATTTCCACCAGGAGACCCAAGCTCACCTGAAGCTGGGCTCGCCAGAGTTTGGGGCCTGGAAGGGTTGATGTCTTTCCTGTGTGGGCAGGTCTTCTGTCCCCAGTTTCTTCAATGAGCACTTAGTGCTAGGAACTTTCCTCTTAGCATTGCTTTCAATTATTTGTTAATTCTTGGAGTTTTTTGTTGTTGTTGTTGTTATTGTTTGTGTATTTACCCTGTTGTTTCTTTTGGCTTTTGGTAAGTATCTATTTCCTATTTTTTTTGGGGGGGAGCTATAGTTACCTTCATTAGGGTGAAGTTTTCCTTCTAGTACTTTCTGTAGGACTGGATTAGTGGATATGTGTTGTTTAAACCTAGTTTTTTCGTGAAATATTTGTTTTCTCCACCCATAGTGATCGAAAGCTTTTCTTGGTATAGTAGTCTGGGCTGGCATCTGTGTTCTATTAGTGTTGTTAGTTTCCATGGAGAAGTCAGGTGTGATTCTGATAGGTTTGCCTTTAATGCTACTTGGCCATTTTCCTTTGCTGCTCTTAATATTCTTTCTTTATTCTGTATGTTTGGGGTTTTTATAATCTGTAGCAAGGGACCTTTTTGTGGTCCACTCTATTTGATGTTCTGCAGGCTTTTTGTTCTTTCATTGGAATGTCTTTCTTTAGGTTGGGAAAGTTTTCTTCTATGGTTTTGTTGAATATGTTTTCTGTATCTTTGAGCTGGCTTTCCTCACCTTTTTCTTTCCCTATTATTCCTAGGTTTGGCCTTTTTAAGGTGGCCCATATTTCCTTGATATTTTGTTTTAGAAATATATTTGATTTAAGAATTTCTTTGTTCAATGAATTTATTTCTCCTAGTGAATCTTTAACACCTGAGATTGCCTCTTCTAACTCATGTGTTCTGTTGGTTATGCTTGCATCTGTAGTTCCTGATTGCTTACCCAGCTTTTCTATTTCCAGCATTCCCTCAGGCTGTCTTTTTTATTGTCTCTATTTCAACTTCCATACCTTGTACTGTTTGAACTGTTTGTGGAAAGTTTTTTGTCTTTTCCTCCATTTCTTGAAATTTTTTGTTTATTTTTCCTCCCATTTCTTTAAAGGATTTTCCCATTTCTTCTTTTAGGGTCTCTATCTTCTTCAAGAAATTGTTTTTAAGTTCATTTTCTTCTGCTTCATCTGTCTTGTGCTGTTCAGATCTTACTGATATACAGTCCATAGATTCTGGTAAAGTCATATTGGTTTCTCTGTTGTTGAATTTTTTCTTACATTGTGGTCTTCCCAGTGGGGACAGGTGGGGTCTCTTCCTTTCCTGTTGGGTATGGGTCCAAGGTTGAATTCTGGTGGGTAAAAGTGGGTCCAATACACTGACAGATCTTAGGGTGGTTACAGACAGGTGTGAGGCACTCCCTTTCCCAGTGGGTGGGAGCTCTGCCCACTCCTCTCTGCCCTGTGTTCTCTGCACTGAGTCTGGCAGGAGCAGACCTGCTCTTTCAGCAGGCTCCTGGTTACTCCATCATCCAAAGGCAAGTTGAGCTGGCTGCACTTCACAGGCCCAAAGAGAGCTAATTTGCAATTTTACTTTAATATTTTTCATTTGTTGTTAGACATTGGTGTTTATGGTGTGCAGTTGATAATAATGCATAGTTTTATATTAATTGTAAAAGTTTGTATATTACCTATTCTCTTTTAAGTTGTTGGTATTTCCCCCTTTGATCATTATTTTACTTGTTTCTTATCATTCATTACATTGAAAAATAATTAAGAAGCTTTAACAATATAGAAATTGACCAAGGAACTTAAATAGTAATTAAAATTAATAACATGTTAAATCCTTTGAAACAACTCAGAAGTTTACTTTTGATTTCTCACTTGGTAATGACTATCTAGCTCTTATTTTCCTACAAAATTTTATTTAAAATTATAGGTTACCGACCACTACTGCCTCTGTTGCCATGCCCATTTTCCTTCCATATCTCCTCTGTAGGTTCTGAGCTCACCTCCTAACCTACTGCAACAAAGTTCATGAGTAGATAATAAAAAATATTCAGTTCCTACTTATGTAGTACTCAGCTTTGCTACAGCTTTAGTACCGGTGTCTCTCTTACAGGACATGGTACTTCCTTCTGAGTTCTCCTGCTAAAGGCTGCCAATGCCAAGCTCCAAAAAGTGCTGTGAAATTCTTGTTTAAGATGTGTTACATATGATTATGCTATGGAACATTTATATAATAATGCAAATATGTGTTGATTCTCTTATGTTGTGTGCAGATAACTGTGGGACTGTACAGCAGTTACAACTAGTATTTAACAATTCAACACTCTAGATGTCACTGGGGAGTTCTACTTGGCAAAGCAGACTCACCAGATGTCATTGGGGACTCCCACTTGGCAAAGCCATGGGATTACTGACTGGATGACTGGTTGTTCCTGTAACTTTCATGGGTACCACTGCTATGCCTCACTAATAAGAACAGCTGTGAGCTTCTTTCCACAGCCCTTTGGTGGCATGTTTTGCACTCGGGCACACATATATCTCTGGGTGACAGGAGGATTTCTACTTAGGCTGTATATTTTCAATGAGTGAAAATAATACTAGGATATATTACATTACTCAGACTGTCATAGGATTCTCAGCCACAAAGACAGCCTTTTATAAAGACAAGCTAACTTTAGACTTCATACCAGATTGAAAGCAGGCAGGTTGCCTCTGGAGACAAATATACAAGGTCATTTTCCTAGGTGTTTGTTTTACTGATTCAAGCCTAGAGCTTGAAGCATCTCCAGTCTGCACATACTCCCTAACTAATGGTTTACTGCTAAGTCTTGATTTCCAATGTCATTTTCTTCCTGGGAACCCTCACCAACTTAAGTGCCTGGGTCAATATGACATTCCTAGCCTGAGAGAAGCCATGCAACTCATAACTCATGTGTTATGAGAAGGTGTCCAGCCCTAAAAATAAGTAACTCGTAATTGTTGAGGGGTTGGTTGTGAGGAAGGCAGATGGCAGTGATGTAGAGAGGCAGGGAGGCAGAGAGCAGAGAGTGAGGCAGAGAATCAGAAGCAGCAGATAGAAGGGAGGATGCAGGGGCAGAAAGATAGCAGCAAAGGCCAGCTAGAAAGAGAAGAAGAGAGAAAAGAAAAGGATGTAGCCAATTAGGGAGAAATTGCAAAATAAAGCTTTAGTAGGAGAGATATAGAGCTAATTAAGTAACTGTAAAAGAGCATGAGGGATTTTTTAGAGGATTTTTTTCAAGATAAAGTAAAGAGAAAGTTGCTATCAGAAAGCATTTATTTTTCCTTTGCAGAGTGGTCTAGCCCCCTGCTGTCTTCATGGATATTTTTAGTTATCCCATTACTAACTAGGGGCCAGATCCTGCCAAGTGAGCAACAGTTGTGCTTGGTTAACTCCTTGAAGCTGTGTTTCTTTGCTTGCCTAAAACACCTGATTCGCCTAATAAAGAAGTGAACAGCTAATTGTTGGGCAGGAGAGGGATAGACAGGGCTCAAGACCAAGAGAGTAAATAGAAGTAAGAATGAGAAGAAGGAAAAATGAGAAAAGGAGGAGAGAAGGGAGCCAGGGGCTAGCTACAAAAATCAAACCAAAGAGTAAAAAGGAAAGATAGGTATACAGAATAGAAAAAGGTAAAATCCCAGAGGTAACAAGTAGATTAGATAATTTCAGTTAAGAACAGCTGGATAAAAACACACTATGTTAAAGTCAGATATTTATGAGTAAGATTAGGTCTCTGAAATTATTTGGGAGCTGTTAGCAGATTCCTAAAGAGTAAAAGAGAAAGCAAAACAAAACAAAGCAAAAACAACAGCACCTGCAGGATACTTTAATTTTTTTTCATAGAAATACAAAAGGTATCTCACCAAAACAGATTTAACCTTAACAATGCTTACCCTGAATAGCTAGGCCTTCATGTGTGTCTCATGACCACATATAGGATTCTACTTACATGACATAAGCTAGAGATGACATAACCCTGATGTTCCACTGCTGAGAGATCATAGAGTGGGAATCAGAAATATACAAATATTTCTAAATGTACATGAAATCCACTGTTCTGTAAGTAACTTCATGACTATTATGCTGTTATGAGGACTTAATTGTTAACTTGTCAAAAATCTAGAATTGCCTATGAGAATATCTGTGAGTGATTATCTTGAGTAATTAATATTAGATGAACTGCCCATTGTGGGTGGCACCATATCCCTGGCTGGAAGTCCTGATAGTGAGCTGACCACTAGTGTACATTAACTTCTTCCTGCTCCTGTTGAGGGTATGTTAGGACCTGTTGTTTCAAGTCCCTGTCTGTCTTACGTTCCTTCAATGATGGACTGTCCCCTGGAACTTTGAAACAAGCAAAGTCTTCATTAAGTTTCCTTAGTAAAGGTAGTTTATCATAGCAACAGAAAAAGAAAGGAAAATCCGATTCTTTTCATGTTCTGTTATACATTCACAAACATAAATAATTTATCAAAGGCTTATGATTTTACTTGTTATTTACTTTCTTAATGTATTGTGTGTATTTTGAAAAATATATACTACATATAGTTTTATTGGCCTTTGCATAGAGAATACTAATAAGAACACTAGTTACTAGTTTGTATATGATTAATTGAATTTTTAAAAATAATTAAAGAAGTGAAGTGTATACCTAACATGAAATTATGAAACAGATAAATTAAAATATTTATATTTAAAACTCATTTAATTTGGCATATTTGTTTGACATCAAATAAATATTTCTTAGAAATATAAGTAAAAGACTTTAGTTATTTTCTAGAACACAATTTAGATTTAAAAAAATTTCTTAAGTTCTTCATTTTTTCTTAATGTAAAATAAATTTAATATTAGACATATGTTTCATGAGAGATTTATCTAGATAAATATTAATTATTTTTAATAAAAATGCAGGAAAATTAATAACCCCAATATTTTTCAAAAGATTATATGCACAATAAATTTAATTGTAATATTAAAAGAGTTGTTTTATAGAAAACTAACAGCTAAGCCATCTATACTAAAATAAAAAATAGATCATTTTTACAATGATAATTTTATATATTAATCAGCAAGTATATAGGAAACATAGGTTTCTGTTAATGTGGTGCAATCAATTAGTAAAAAACAGGCATATGCTGATAGCATTCAGATCAATTACTGATAAAGAATAATTTTAAAACCTAGCCTTTAAATAGTTTTTATGGAAGAAACAATTTTCTGTTTTTATGCTCATTTAAAATTCATCAAATAAAGTGTTATGTTTTAGAAAACTTCTCATCATTTTCTATCAATTGATTTTGCTATATGTTATATCTATTTTATTTTTTGCATACCACAAGTTATTAACTGGCACACCTGCTGTCTAAATGTTTTCATTCACGTTACACAGAAATTGAAGTTGTTTTCACACATGGACAATGAAATATCACCTGTTTCTGGTTAGTTAATTGAACTAGTAATTATTATTAGACATGTGGTGCGGATGTTTTCTGCATAAAAGAATTGCTCAGAGAAGCTTGTGGTAGGGCTGTCATAAGGAAGCTAACAATTGAGGTGTTGTTGAGAAGATTGTCATAAAACTTCTGTTTCTACTGCCAGATGGAGAGACAGATATGTGTATAACATAATCAAAAATAACTACACAATTCCAAGGCTTCACAGGGTCATAATACATACTATTTAAAAACCAGGGTTTCTGTTTACTAGCCAACATTTTTAAGTCAAACTTTTTTAACTCAAATCATACATTTGGTGCTGTCACTTGGTCAAATTAACTTGATGTGTTTTATACTATATGACCAAATAACTGATAACTCAGAGAAAGATATTATTCCTCAGAATAAAAATTGAAATTACTAAATTGATTTTTTATTTATTAAAGTATACTAAATGAAGCTTGTTGTTAATTCCATATTTATTTTTTGATTGTGCACCCACAAACACAAACACACAGTTTTATAGTTATTACATTAGGCACAGATATCCCACTAATATGTACATGAAGGTATATAGAAATACATAATAGTAATTTAGAATATGATAATCTTTTAAACAAGAAATGAGTTTGCTGAGCATGAAAATGATATTACATGTTAGTAATTTAAGTTCAATAAAGAAATAAACTTATGAAAGTTGGCTACCTGATACTCCAAACTTCAAGAAATTATAGAACTACAATAAGTGTAATAAATAAGGGGAAAAGGAACTTTTTATGATTTTTTATTTTTAAATTTAAATTAGAAACAAGGTTGCTTCACATGTCAATCCCAGGGCCCTCTCCCTCTCCCTCCCCTCATCCCACGCCCTCCCACCAAATCCCCCAGCAATCCCCACTCCTTTCCCCCAGGGAGGGTGAGGTCCTCCATGACGGTTTCCATAGTCTGTCATTTCATCCAGGGCATGGCCTAGCCCCTCCCCCAAGAGTCCAGGCTGATAAAGCATCTCTCATTTTGCGATGGGCACCAAAAGTCCACTTGTATGCCAGGAAAAAATACTGATCTACTACGCAAGGCCCCATAGATTGCCTAGACACTGACATCACATTCAGGGGATCTGGATCCATGCTGGATTCCCAACCATCAGTATAGGGATCAAGAGCTCCCCCTTGTTGAGGTCAGCTGTTTCTATGAGTTAAACAAGCCCAGTCTTGACCCCTATGGTCATCAGTCCTCCCATTCTGTCTCTTGGTTCCTTGAGTTCAGCTCAGTATTTAGGCATGGGTGTCTGCCTCTGCTACCATCAGTCATTGGTTGAAGGTTGTGTTTCCCAGACTCTCTGGTGGTGGGATTGTAGGCTGTCACTTCCCTGATCCATGTCTAAAATTCATATATGAGAGAGTACAAACCATGTTTGTCTTTTTTGTGACTGGGTTATCTCACTCAGGATAGTGTCTTCTAGTGCCATCCATTAGCCTGCAAATTTCAAGATTCCTTTTTTTTCCACTCCATTGTGTAAATGTACCACATTGTCTCTATCCACTCTTCATTTGAGGGACATCTAGGTTACTTCCAGGCTCTGGCTACTACAAATAATGCTGCTATGAACATAGTGGAACAGATATCCTTGTTGTATGAATGTGCATCCTTTGGGTAGATGCCTAAGAGTGGAATTGATGGATCTTGAGGCAGAATGATTCTTAGTCTAAGTTACTTTACACAAAGTGATAATTTTTTAGTTCTGTCCAATTACTTGAAAATTTTTATGATTTCATTTTTCCTTACAGCTGAGTATAATTCCATTGGTTATATATGGCATGTTTTTACACTTAATTTATTTGAAGAAGAAGGTTTAGGTTTTTTTTTTCATTTCCTAACTATTATGAATAGAGAGGCAGTGGACATTCTAACAAGCTATCTATGCAGTAGTCTCTCCAGTCCTTTGCGCACATAGCTAGGATTGGCATATCTAGGTCATATAGTAGATTTATTTTCAGTTTTTGTATATTTTCACATCAGTTTACAGAGCAGGTGCAATGATTTGCTATTTGCAAACATTGAAAGAGGGTTCTGCCTTTCAGCATCTCTTTAAGTGTTTGCTGTCTGTTGGTGTTTATAATTTTGTCACTGTAACTGGGAAAAGATGAAATCTCAGAGGCATTTTAATTTGCTTTTGCCTAATTACTAAGGGGATTGAAGACTTTCAGAGGCCCTTCTTAGCCTTTTTTTTCTATATTTTTGAATACATACAGATAAGTGTAACTCTTTTCACTCATCTAAGACCCTTAATATTTTGTAGCTGATAGACCACTACGTAGGAGCACAGAACTGGTCAAAATGGAGAGAAGAACTGACCATGGGTTTACCCAAACCAACTGGTAGAACTACAAAATAATTATTTAGCCCTGATCAGGAAATGCTTTAAAAGAGGGAGCTGAAACACTATGCTATCAGAAAACAGGAAGTCAGATGTAGGACTATGTCTCTTATTTATCACAGGGACAATGCAGTCATAAATATAACAATATGGCTGTCTACCTATACAAGGCCTGGACAAAGGCAACAGTTGACATGTCAATGCAAGGGATGGGAGACCTGATAAGACACACTCCAAGATGAAGATCTATAACCAATTAATGATTACTGAAAGAGGGAGAGTCAGTTGTCTCCAGAGATCAGTCAGAAGAAGGTGATCAGCCCTAAACACATATAAAATATGCAATAGTAAATAGACTCAGAATGTTGTATTTATATGTATATGTACACTACACACACACACACAAACACTCATACATGTGCATACACAAGTAATAATTACAATTAAAAATTAAGTTTCAGTAATCTAAGGGAGTAAAGAGGACAAGGACTAGTTGGAGAGAGGGCTAAAAGAGGTAGGAATAATGTAAAGATGTGACTCATAAAATTCTGAAATAACAATAACATAAATATAGCAGCATATGAATACCTCACAAAAATAAGTCAGAAAGGTTTTATTTTTTAAAATTCAGTTTTTCTGATGCTGTTTTAGCAAGAAATTAATTTGTTTGCTTTCATGAAAGCATATGAAATGGAATAAGCGAGAAATTCCAAAAGTCCATGTCAAGATGTACATATCAAGTCATGTTTCAGAAAATTAATTTCATATTCTTAAAAGTCTCTTGCTTTGGTATCTGAGGGATGAAAATCTCAGAGAATGTCTTATGCACAGCCTAGAGGTAAACCAAGAAAAATGGTCTAATCAGGTCAAATCCCATTCCCCCCTCTCTTTCTTCTGCTCTAACTTTGTATAATGTAATTTTAATATTGGAGGATTAAAAATTATATTTATAGAATTAAGAGAAAGAAATAGAAATAAAACCAAACAAGAAGAATATTCCCTAGTCTCCATGATTAAAATTTATTTTCTAGTATAGGTGCCCTTAGAAGACAAACTGCAACATTTAAAGAAATAGAATGTTGTATTAATAATTATTAAATGAAACAAGACACCTAAATTACTGAAGCAAATTAATCTCTTAAAGACTATAAGTAGAACATTTCTAATTTTTTCTTAATTCATTTAATATTGGATTTTTTGCTATTTTTGTGCTTTCCAAGTTTTAATAGTCTAAATTGGAGGCCTGTGAACATCCACTGTGTTCTCTGGCACCATGTCATTAGGACACATATGTGGCTTACACAGGTTTTAACACAATTTTATGCTTACTATCCTCAAGCTGCTTTTGAAAGCACCTAAAATATTACTTTTCTCAACCACTGCTAACTGAAAATACTTTGATATACCCATTTTAAAGTAGGAACTTGATAACAATCAAATAGTAAATAAGAGATTTGTGTGTAGCTTCTGGAGTTGGACTACAGTGTCTATCATAATGTTCATGGCTCTTTACTATAGCACCGTCCCTTCCAAAGATAAGAATCAGGGTGTATGTTTTCATTATTTTACAGTTCAAGAGGCATCTAGTAAGGGATGAGTAGGAGTGTTTGTTTTCTATATAAAGGAGAGCTGATAAATGGGAATGTATCCAAACAGGAAGAAATGAAGACCTAGTTTAAACTATTGGCAGTAAAAATTGATAGAAATGAAAGATAAAGGGAAGACATAATTTAGAGGAAGGAGAGTAGGAGTAAGCTTCTAACTACTTCCTTTCTCTAACCAGTCAGGGAAAACATCTCTTTCCCTAGTTATTGCTAATTGATTCCACTCTTCAGGCTGCTTGTTTAAAGGAAATTCTACGTGCCCCAAATATACTAGTAAATCAGTTGGGTATAATTAAGACTGTGAATAGGGAAAAACAAAGGTTTATGTGTTAGAAAACCAGTATCCATAGATAAACTCTGAATCTAACAACATGGTGCTAGAAGTCATTTTGCCCTGTGATCTAAAATTTGATATGTTAATGAGCTCTGAGGTACCAAAGTCATTTAAGAGAGCATGGGAAATTCTTTTTATCCCCAATTTCTGAAGTAGTCTTGTATATGACAATAGGCAACTTATAGTTCACAAAAGCAAGGTAAATTTCTTACCTCCTCTTATGGTCATGCTGTGAGGTGAGGATTGCTGGGTCTTTGAAGGGTCTTAGTTGAAAGCATGACTCAATGGACTATTGCTTTATGATATGGACCAAATTCCTTTTCTCCCCTGCACCACAGTCTCCCCACACAAAATGCTAATAATTTTAAGGACTAATTCACCCAGTGTCTAGCACCAGCTATAAGCTCTGATGAAAACAAAATTTTTCATAAGCAACGGTAATACATTTTAAGATACACAGGACAATGCCATAAAAATGACTATATAACTGCACTGAAATGTTATATGAACACAACATAATGTGATGATTTAAATTCAGTGATGGACTGTGTGAAATCCAGAAATACCCTTCAGAGAGGAAGAGGTGACACACTCAAAAAGTAACATGTAAACATAAACTGTACAAAAATTAAGAATGAACAGTTGATAGAACCCACCTTCGATCATTCTTTACAGTCAGGTATGTGACAAAAAATTACACGGCATGAAGGCCTTCAGTGGTCCATGCACTGAATCAAAAGGTACTACCTGCAGTTCTACAATTATTTAATTCATTCACACAGGACATTTTTTTCAGGCATAGAGTGGTTCAGATGTCAAGAGATCATATGTAAACTCCATACATGGCATGGTGAAGAAGAATTAATTAATTTTCCATCAAGGCATCATGGTGCATGCTGCATATTCCAACAATTGAGGAGCAGAGGCAAGAGGATCAGGACTTCAAAGGCACTCTCAGGTACAACACAAGTTTCAGACTATCCTAGGTTGCATGAGACCTTGTCTCAAAAATATTAATGGTCCATCTTTCCTGTAACTAAATATTTTGAAACTATGATTTTTCCATTATAGTCATAAAGGAAAATTTGTAACTTATTTCTTGACATTTTGTTCCAATGGGAATTTCACACAAAAGTAATAATTTAACAGCAGGCAGGAAGGAAGACTCATTGCCCTGTCAAGTACCAGTTACAAAATTGGACACAGCCTTAATGTGAATAAATGAGGAATTAAAATGTTTTTGAAGCTGCTCATTTGTCTGAACTTTATTAAAATTTCCAAGAAAGGGTAATGATATTGATCAATACATTGTCATATATACAGAATGAAAGCAATGTGAACAGAAGAATGATAAATGATTTCATCTTAAAATTAAAATTACTGATGGCTAATGCTATCCAAATATTACTAAGATGAATTAAGCGTATGGTATACCTTTATTTCTAAAGAAAGATATATATTTGAAAATAAATGGAAGATAAATATAGAAAATATGTGCAAATAAGAACTATCAACCCTACTAGTTAGAGGTGTGGTTAACAATTGTTTGATTTGAAATAAACAGTCTTTACTATGACTATAGTCAATGCTCAGGGTTCATATGCATTTGTCTTGGTGTGTAATGTATGTTATATCATGAAAGACTGATTATATTATTTGCTTTAAAATTATTATTGGAATCAGTTTTGATTCCCAGGAGATACGATGCCAAGTCCCCTAGTCATTTGTCCTTGGGCCTGCATAAAGGCAGGAGAAGTTGGTTGCCTTAATTTTACTTTTTTCTAGATTCAAATTTTTAGTGGATTTGGATATAGTTGTCATTTTGTTTTTGTTTTTGTTTCTTTTTATTGTTGTTTTGTTTTTCGGGTTTTTCGAGACAGGGTTTCTCTGTGGCTTTGGAGGCTGTCCTAGAACTTGCTCTTGTAGACCAGCCTGGTCTTGACTCCCAGAGATCACCCTCCAGACTATTTTCTATCTGGTAGAAAGAGTTTTTGGAAGATGTCAGTATATTGAATAATATGGGATTGGACAATGCATAAATAACCATATTTGAAGAGTAATGCTTTTGCATTTTATTTGAGTTCCCAAATAGTTATTTCAGGCTGTTATGAAAGCAAAATCCTTATGGAAACATCAGCCCCTTCCCTCTTAAGAGAAGAAGGAGGGACAATCACAAATAAGATTCATCAGAGTCTTGGCACTACCATTGACCCACTAAGGACATACATGTTCTGTGGTGATCAGGGAATAATGCAATCTGTGCTATTTGATCACATGATTTTTTATCCAAATATTCCTCCTAGTAGGAATAGCACTGTTACTCTGACACCATTCTCTGTCTGTAATGAAAAATGTTTAACCTTGACATTGATAACCCTTTGGAGAGCCTTCCTAATGGAAGATTTCCATTGTGAGAGTCCAAACTTCCTTCATCATTTTTTAATCTTTGCCTTTTCCTGATATAATTTATTTTCACTAAAAACTGAAAAGTAAGTTTACTAAAAAATAAGACATATTTGAATATCATTGTAATTAAAATTGAAATTAAATTACAATTTAATATTCATAACAAAATTAAATCATAAAATCATTCATAAATATTTACTATTATTTGAAAAATATAAAACTCAGAAATTACTGCATGTATAAAAGGAAATAAAGTATTATTCCAGAAATAAAGCTTTAACAATATCAATTACCATAACTCCAACAACTGAAAACTGTGTAGTTTTTGTCTTAGTAGAAAAAGTGCACTCAGATGGTAAAAGAGTTTTATTTATTCATATAAAAATAAACTATACAGCTTTAACAGTTTTATTTCCATAACCTTCAAATGATAACTTCATCACCAGACATTGCTCCTTATAATATCTTGTTATAGTTAATTTGATAATTATCACTCTAACTTTAATAAATGAAATTAAATGCAACATGGAAATTTGAGAGTGTATACACTGACTTTCTGTTCTTAGAGGGAGTAGACATACAGATGTATACTCTAAAGGTAGAGTGGCCTTTGAAGAACATAATCAAATGTCCTGTGTCTGCATTCTTTGGTTCTTTTCTTGAATAGTCAGAATACATATTATATAAAATGTTGCAGGGCATTCAAACTGCTTGCCCTACATGATAAAAATCAATCCACTATTATTTTTAAGTAGGAGGTACATATTAAAGACAAAAATGACACGCCAAATTAACACAACTCTTCTGTCTTCCTCCTCCTCTCAAAAATTTGTGTTATATTATTCATGTTTTGTTTCTCAGGAACCTTGTTGAATTACGCTAGGGTCTAAAGGTCTAAATTGTTTTCATCCATATGATTTACACAAATTCACTTACCAATGATATTCAGTGTTTTTTCACTCACGAACATAAGGAAAGAACATAACTGTATTTCCTTTAACCCTCTGGTTTATTTTCTACTGTTCCTTCTCCTGCTTTCTAAGTCTCACAAACAATTATTCATCACAAGTGATGGCCACAGAAACTGAAGCTTCTTTCTCTCTGAAGAAGCCATGAACCCTGAAAGACCAACCATTGCATTCTGTTTGTATCATTCTCATTTCAGAGCAGAGCTTTTCCAATACCCAGAATGACAGACAGTGCCATATTCATAGGAAGTTTTATTGCATCTCTCTTTCTGGCCCTTTTTGTTAGGTTCAGTGCTTTACTGATTCACATCAGCCACAAATTATTTTAAGTGGGTAGTTATCCCTGTGTCTCCAGACCTTCATGTGTGAAGGATTCTATGCAGCACAAAGCTTCACATACATTTGTTCTGCACTTACTGACTCTTTTACTTATAAGAACTTCAACTCTGGTCCGTAAGATGGGTAAGAGAATATATCCTGCTATTCTTACCCTAACATTACATCTCCATATTCTTTACTGTTTAAATATTATAATAAAGTTTATCTTAAACATTGTTATAAATGGGAGTACTAATTTATGGTGAAAGTTTTTAATAAATCTTAAAATATAAAATTTTATGAATGAAAGAAATACTTACATAATAGAATATATATTGCCAACAGGTACTCCTGTGTGTGTGTGTGTGTGTGTGTGTGTGTGTGTGTGTGTGTGTGTGAGTGTATGAGAGAGAGAGAGAGAGAAGGAGAGTGAATGTGCACACATCCATATATATGTGTGAATGAAAGTAATTGTGTGTCATGGCATGTTTATATATGTCAAGGACAAACTCAAGCGTTACTCTGAACCTTCTCTATTTAGGCAGGATTTCTATGTTGTTTTCACTAATATGCATCAGGCTAACAGGCCATAGATTAGTAAGGAACCTCCTTTGTTCAATTCCCATCTCTTTAAGAAACACCTAGATTATGGGTATCATGTATCCAGTTTTCCTTTGTGTACAGGGAATTTGAACTCAGGGCATCATAGGCTTTTGCTCTTTAACAGAAATACTTACAGCCCATCCATGTTTTAAAAGTATGATTCAAATATCTTTACTAGTAGTATTGTAATATAAATAAAAATGGCATAAGGGCTATCAATGACTAACTTCTAAAATAAGAAGATAATATTTTTTGGTCTTTATAAAGAAAAATAAATAGCCAGAGATTGTGGGATGGAGAGAGAGCTTAGCAGTTGATAGCATGCTGTTCTTGCAGAAGCCCTGAGGTCCTTTAGAATACCCACATGCTGTACTAATTACTGCCTGTAACTCCAGATACAAGATGATTTAGTGTCGCTTGTCTTCATAAGGTACCTGTGCTCAAAGTCACATACTTGTACATAGACACATGCATACATTTAATTAAAATTAAAACAAATAACAAAGCATAGGGGTACATACCTACAAATTCCAGTGCATAGGTACTGGAGATAGGAGGATTGGGCATATGTGGTCATCCTCAGTACATCAAAAACCAAGTGAGACTGCTTCACATCAGACAATCAAAACCAAGCAAAAACAAAAGAAGTAACCACTTGTATGAGATTGTTCACAACAACCAGGCTCATTATATTTTGACATGCTCAGATTCTCAAGATTAATTTTTTTAATTTTCTGTTCACTCATTTATTTTTATCTTTTAATGTTTCGTAATTTATATAATGTATATTTATGATATCTACTTACCACTTCTTCTCTCCAACCTTGCTTAGTTTCCTCATCTCTTATCTCGATAAACATTTTGTCTTCTTTTTACTCTTGTTGCAAATAGCTTCATGAGTTCAATTAACACTACCACTAAGTGCATCTTTGTCTGACAATATCCTGGAGCCTGAACAACCTACCAGAGGCCCTGTTTGTAAAGGAGAGTGACTCTCCCACTCTTATCACTAATCAAATGCTAATAATCTGTCCAGCACGCATCAGGGACCCCTCCCCATCCATGGTGGAACTTTTACTGGGTAGAAAGTATGAAGGCATTGTGCAGGTAATTATAGATACTACAAGTTGATCCATGAAATATTCAGGTAGTATCCAGAAGTCAACATTTTATACCTTTCTCTCTATCACCTGGGGTGTTCCTACACATTATTGCAGGAAGATTTTTGAGCCTTGGATTCTCGGATGTTTACACAGATGACATGTTTAAAACTAAGTACACATTGCTACATATGATTAACAGTTTAAGTAGTTATGAGAGTGTGAAATGGTTGCTAACTATTGTAAAAAGAAATGTCCCCAACCAAAATTTAGAGCAGCACAAATCCATGAGTATATACACCATCACTTAGAGTGCAGCACAATCATTTGCAAAGCAGCAATTGTTATATTGACCCTGGAGCTTCTGATTTCTCCACTCATGGGCTTTGAATAAACAGACAATATGAGACCTACAATTCATCCTTTGGAACAGAATTTATATCCGAATAGGGAATATATGGTTACCTCAGAGCCATCATGCCACTATTTCATCACATTGCCAGGAGGGCAGACTCATAACAAAGGGGGACTAGTACTGAGTAAGGTACCCATGTGCTCTCTCATATGTGGATCACAGCTATAAATCTTTTGTTTGGAATGTTTAACTTGGAATTCCTGTGAAAGATAGGAAACAAGAAATGGGTTTTTGGCATGAGCATTTCAAGATGGCAATAGTAAAACAGAGGCCAGGTGATAAAGAGATGAAAAATACTGGAGAACTAAAGGTTCCGGGATAGCCGGTAGAGTAGAGGGGATAATGAAATATTGGTGATGTGGGAAGTCCTATGTATATGTCAATAAAGCACTGTTGGGCCAATAGGGAACCAAGATACGTGGGACTAGGAGTCCAGGAGGACTCTGGGAAGGAGAAACACAGAGAGTCAAGATGTGACGCCATGGGGTAGGAAGCCCAGAACTATTCTC
Organism: Mesocricetus auratus; assembly: GCF_017639785.1. Classification (NCBI taxonomy): domain Eukaryota; kingdom Metazoa; phylum Chordata; class Mammalia; order Rodentia; family Cricetidae; genus Mesocricetus; species Mesocricetus auratus. The sequence goes on along the minus strand of NW_024429207.1, from coordinate 2,920,540 downwards.
CAGTAAGAGAAATACTTAGATTAACAATTATGGGGTAATTACTTAAGTCAGAGCTAGCCAGTAAGAAACCAGCAAGGCCAAAAACTTCATAATTAATATAACCTCCTGTGTGTTTATTTTGGACTGATGCAGCTCTAGAACCAGGCTGGCGGGAAGGCTTCTCACAAGGAAAAGGTTTCCCTTTACATATTGGCAGAAGGTTTAACCAAAATGAGAACACTACATGGGATGTTGATATCTTCCATCCACCCAAAATGTAATTAAAGGGAAGAGTAGAACAAATGTGATATGAGAAAAAATGGGAAAATTAATCAGTTTAATATGGGATGGGGGATGAGAGAGAAGAGACAGTAGTTGTTACATAATCCCAAATTAAGAATATATGAAGCATCTTTATAGGAAACCTACTTCTTAGCCACCTAATTAAAATGCTTAATATATGAAAAGGGAGAGCTTAAGCAGAAGCATTCTACATGGGTGCATAGTGTTTCCCCAGAAATATCTAAGTTATTAGTGGAAAAAATTTCAATACTAGGCACAGGTTATCTCCTCATTTATGCAATACGATCTTATTACTTAAGAAGAACCGAGAAGTTCCCAGAACAAAACAGGCTAATATTATTGCCCACTGTGACGAGATGGTGAGACCATGATGCTGAGAAAAACAATCTTCAAATTATGAACTAGTCACAGTATAACTGCTTGTAAAAGATTACTGTTTTCTCTGAACCTAGTTATCTATTTGTAAAAAGAAACAACATGGAATTTATTGTGTACCAAATAGATCTTCATTATTTATTTATTTATTGTGATATGTTTTTTCTGTATATTCCAAACAAGTCTTGAAATGAATGGCAGTCCAGCTTCTGCTCCCTGATTGGTAGAATTGTAGACCTTGATACCACATGCAACAGTCATGGATTTTAAGTAGAGAAGCTGCCTGGCCTTGCAGCACACAACTTTAATCTTAGCACTCAGGAGGCAGAAAGAAGCAAATCTCTGAGTTGAAGGCAACCATGGACTACAAAACAGTTCCAGTATAGCCATGACTGAGACACAAACCCTGTCTCAAGAAATAAACAACAAGAGACGACCATCAAATAATTCGGTGGATGTGCTTGATGATAGAACAATTTCAGAATTTGAGAACCTGTCTCATATCTCTGTTATCCTGAGCACATACCAGGCTTTGTTCTCATATATTAGTATATCCACCTCAACTTCCTATTACATATCACTAATTATAAGTATAAAAAGGGAAATTATTAGAACAGTAGCGTAAGGAAGTTTTCTGTTTTCTTTAAGGGGCTGGCCACTGTGGTTTTGATGATGATCTGGTGAGCATGTGGACTAGACAAATTGTATTCAATATTTTTTCTATGTATTTTTTGTCAGGGAGGTCATAAGGATGGTGTGGAACTAGAAGGCCTGGGAGGCTATTGCGATCAGGGCACATTATGTAAATTTTCTAAATAAATAATAAATGTGTTGTTGGAAAAAGAAGGAAATATATTATAATGTGATGGTCAAACATAGTCACAGATATAAACCCACCTGTAAGAGAGTGTCCTTGTAGTCAAGTGGGCTCACATGTGACAACAATCCCATAGGGCATATTTGCTTTGTTCCTCAAAGGCTCTCAGAAATCTTGAATATCATTATATTGCCACAGCAGTCACAATATTCTCTGTATTGTATCATTCCCATTGAGTTTTCCTCATTACATTGTCTTTCTTGCGGTATTACTACATTCTAACTAAATTGTAACCAGAGAATAACAATAAAAACAGAATATTTGCACACTATTTTAAACAAAAACACAAAAATAAAGTTAAGATATTTGCATATTGTTTCCCATACCAAATATGCAATAGCTTGATCAGAATAGATAACTACAAGAAAGCAAGTCACTTGATGAAATTAAAAATATAAAAAAGTCACTAGTTAAAATATCATCTCCACAAGTTTTTCTAGATCTGGATTCTAAAGAGTTCTGGCAAAGGCAAGGTTACTTTTCTGGTAAGCTCATTTGTCAGCCTTGTTCTGCTCCCAGGGAGGAACTCCTCTCTCCATTGTCTATTGACCTTGATTTGGCTCTCTAAGTGGTCCTGCCTTTTCTATTATCCCCTGTCCCCCTTTTGAGATGTGCAGCTCATTTGAAGTAAAGTATTTGCTGGTGCACATTGAGAGAACACTCAGAGGCTCCTAGAGCCTAATATGCAGTCTCTTTCAAATTACATTTTCAGCCTAAAAGAAAGCAGCTTCCCAATCTACTTGCTTTTTGTCAATTTCTTGTGCAAATAACCCCAGACAGAGAGCCCATCTGGTCACAGAAATTAAACGTGAGCACCCTCACCTTCTGTAATCAGGTCTTTTTTTTTCTACTCATGATTTGTCCTTCAGGATCTCTTAGATGACAGAAAACTGCAATAGTTGGGCAATTTAAAAGATATATACACATCAGCACAGAACCTGGCAGAGCTGATTGTAGCTGACAGGCATGATGGCCCTTTAATTTTCATTCTTTGGTGCAAGATCATTTTTATTGTTCATCACATGCAATGTTATAGTTACCTGTTTTTCCATTGGGAATTTGAAAACCCTCAATTACATGTCTAGATTAGTAGATCCTATAACTTTTCTAAAAAAAAAGATTAATCATTTCTAGAAGTCTAGTAATAAAACAAACAGTGTATAAAGATTGAAGCTAAATGCAGTTTTGGGAATTACTTAATGATCAATGTCATTGCAAATATATTCAATTTTTATTATTTGCTAAATTTCTTATTGGATTTAATACATTAAAATGGGTATTGTCCATATAACTTAAATAATATTTAAATATAGGCACAAACATAAGAAATGACTAAAACTTTATTTGAGTATATTTCCTATGATTAAGTGGATCCAGATATTTAAAAAATATAATATAGTTTTTATATATTATGTGTATAAAATAAATTTTTTATGAATAAACGTGTCAATTTTATTTACCATCAAGTATCTATAATTGAGGAAGATAACATATTTCCTGTTATTAAGATGTTTTTTCCTGAGAGTTTTCTAAAGTCAAGCAAAGAACAAAGGACTGACAATACATATTTCAGTCTCTTCTAAGGTTGTGGTTGTAGGAAAAAACAGAGTAGTATCACAAGTAAATGAATGATGTCTGGATCTGTCTTTGCTAATCTAGAATGATACTAGCATCTTGTGATTAATATATTTATGTAAATAACCTTGAAACTGAATACCATTCACAAGCTCTAGAATGTGTTTCAAGATTTGTTTGAATTTCTGCTTTTCACACATTTTAAATAAACTGACATTAATGGAATGGTATTAACCAATATATAGAGCTATTTATATTTGTATATGCAAGTGAATATATGTATTCATAGTTTTATTTGGACATAATTTAATTAGACAATGAAGTCACATTCTTATTATATTTGGTTGATTTGTACTGCTTTTCTCCAAAGATTCTGAAGAATACTGTGCAATAGGTAAATATTCAAATGTCTTTTTTCTTTTGATATTGGGCATAAACCAAACAATTTACTTCCCTATGGCCCTAGACATTTATAATGAATGAGGAATATTTCTCCAATGCCAAAACTTTTTCCTTGTGTTATTTCTTACATTTATTTTTTAATTATCAGTTAAGTAGGTAAATTATTAAAAAAGTCAATTTTAAGTGAATTTAAGTGGATAAGAATGAGAAGTAGTTTTGAAAACGTACTAAAAACAACTTGACTCCTAGTTGTATGGAAGAAGCATTACCAAGGAAGATTTTGCTTCTGTTTATTTCCCTTGGTGTATTATTATAGAAAAAGTTATATATTGGAATGCTTCTAGGACTAAATAGCAAAAATATAAAACCATGGAGAGACAGAGAAAGATTGATAAATAAGTGCTTACACACATATGTGCTCCAAATGAGAGGTGTATAAGATGTACAAATGGAGCTGATACAATGTGGACTTTTTGATGTTAGAGGTGAAATCAGAGTTGAAGGTTTAAATTATATTGATATTTGCTCTTATCTGCAATTTTTATTAATAAGTTGTATTTATGTTGGTAGTCTCATTAAGTCAACAGTTTTCATTCAATATTTAGCCACCATGAATGTACTAGATAAGATTAACTTCTTCCTGAGTTTAAACTTTGTCATTATTAGCCGGGCAGTGGTGGCGCACACCTTTAATCCCAGCACTCGGGAGGCAGAGGCAGGCAGATCTCTGTGAGTTTGAGGCCAGGCTGGACCTACAGCTTCCAAAACAATCAGAGAAACCCTGTCTCGTAAAACAAAACAAAACAAAAAAACTTCGTCATTATTGACTTCATCTAAAATTTATACATTTTCTTTTACACCTAGTTGTTTTCTTAGTATCTTCTAAACATAGAATTATTTCAGTTCTGTACTTGCTAATTTTCTCTTGTTCTCATTCTGCTGTTTAGACTATTAGTAAACTTGTTTTACTTCTCACAATAGTATTTTTATTATAAACAACTATTAGACAATCTTATGTAGTACCTCATGTCATTCAAATATGTTTATTATTTATCTATAACATAAGGCGTGTAACCATTTTATAGGATGGGATCTATTGTTTTTAAATATTGTGTTTCTGAGTTGATTGCATAGATATATAGAATTTCCTTCTAGAAGGTATTTACTGCACTTGGCTTTATGCTATTATCCTGATTTATAAGAATCATCCAAGCTTAAGATGTCCTTCATACAGAAGGATTTGGGAAAAGGAAGCTACGGCTATGATTGGGCTTGCCATAAAAAATTTCATTCCGCTCAATATCTTTTTTGCTTCCATTGGAAACATTTTTTTCAGTTGTCTGTTTTGTAAGAAGGTGAAGAATAAGAGATTTATAAAGAAACATTCAAAATTCTTTCATTATCTAAAAACTGGTTACTCCTAAAACATAGATTGTCACAAAAAATAACATTTCTGGAGTTCAGTTCTAAAACTCCCATGTAACATATGTTGCATGTACTGCACATTCACACAGATCTGACAAGTTTCTTCCAACATCAGTGTACAAAAATAATTTCCACTCACCTTATTTTGAAGTGACGGTATTCTCAATGGCATCCATTCGACTTCAATAGTAAACTAAAATATAGTTGAGCTGGGATCCAATCTCGGCAGGGTAGAGACTGGGACTTTACCTCTTCTTCAATGATTCACTCCCAAGGCTCAGGAACTGTTTTAGCCGCTGTTGTGGAATATTGTTTTAAGGTGTGTTACATTTGTTAGTGCTGTGGGCATTTGTTTAATGATGTAAATATGTGTTGCTTTCGTTTGTGTTATATTTTTAACTCTCTGAAGCTGTGATTCTTTGCCTTTCTAAAGCACTGCTGGTCTAATAAATAGCTGCATTGCCATTAGCAATGCAGGAGAAATCAGAGGTGAGCCTGGCAGGCAGAGCAAATAAGTAAGATTTTTGTTAAGTTTTGTACAACATTGTGCTTAAATCTAGATTTTTATGTGATCTCAATAAAAAGGGTCAATAGATGGCATTAGCCATAAAAATTACTATAAACAATGTAATATATTATCTAAGGAACAAGCGCATGAGTGGTTCTATTTTGCCATACTTCTGTTTTCTAAACAAAACAAGGAGGGGAAAAGTGCATAAGACCTACCAAGGTGAAATGAGAAATGAATATTTTCAATTGGGACATCTACTTAAGAAATCTGACACAAGATATGGTGATAAAATATGTGTGAGTGAAAAGATTCTAACTTTGAAATATTGCACATATAAGAGTTTGATGAATGGATATGTGTTTCTTAATAAAATATTGCATTATTTACAAACCACACAAAAATGCAAAAAAATAGCTCTAATGGTCTAATAGTATATTATTATTCTAAATCAAGACGTAACTAATGATACATTGGGAGAGTTTTCCTTTAGACTGAGGCTAGGTGTCTTGCAAATGAAAAGCTATTTAAGTGCTAAAATCAATTGACTATATAATACCATGTTTTCTGATGGGAATAATGCACAAATAATGCCTGGAAGTTGTTTGTTACAATAGCTAAATGAGACTCTACCTCTGGTTATTATCAACCTCTACATTCATCATTATAAACCACTTCATTTTTATTTTATTATATTGATTCACCTTAGCACCCAAGACAGTTTGTACTCCTACAAAATTCAGAAAACATTGATTTACTTAAATTATTCAATACTTTACGATATGGCTATTATGTCAGTTAACATTTTAGAAAAATCAATAGAACTTTTTTAATTGCCTGTCACATACCTAAGGTATTGCAAATGTGCTTTGCTATAATCATCAATTTGCACTATGCTGATGACATTTTTATAAATCAAATAGTTTAAAACAATAAAGTATTATATGTGGGGGAACTACTAAGATATGAAATGAATAATTTAAATCTACTTGGGACATAACACTGCAGAATATTTTATTAAGTTTATAATAGTCCTATTTCTCATATATCTGAAAGGTAAGCAGTTGTCGTCTGTAGCCATGATGTATATATGTGTGTGTGTGTACATATATTTATATAAAACGTTATATAAATATGATAGATGAGATGGTAAGGAAAGTTTAATGCATTATGTCTTCTACTTTGAGAAATCTACAATAAAGAATTTTAACTTAAAGGAGTCATTATAATTCAGGTGATTATTGAAGAATCATTTAATAATTTGTTAAATGGAATGATAGTGTTATTTCTACCTGCCCATATTTCCTACTCTTTGATTATTCTGTAAGGAATTACTACAAATCTCTTATCTATAATTTAGGTCATAGATAGTTATCTATCTAATTATCTATCTTCTTTTATAAAGAATAGTTGTTTCTATTTTTTTCTATGAAAATTATACCTGTGACATGTGTGATACAAAATAGATGATCAATAAGTATTTGTTTAATGAGTAATTGATAGATGTTTTCCAATCACTGACATAGGCTATTTGAAATAAATATACATATTTTCTATTATTTTATGTAGCTATGATTTGAATAAAGAAATTATTTAAGCTTAGTAATTAGATTTTATGTGTGAGGTTTCAGTGAAAACATTATAACTATGCTTTCACCTCTCATAGGACAAGAGATATTCCAGGACTGATATTTGTTGTATTTTCTTTGGTATCAGACTTTGTCATCATTGAATTGTAAAACTAGTGTGTTTAATAGGAATACAAGAATGATTATTTTTCATCACCCAAATCTATATTCTGTGACAGAGATAACATGGGGCACAGGTCATTCCCCTAAGAAAAGAGCAATTAAATTATCACAGTTAAATTTATACATGTATTAGCCTTTGCCTTGGGGTATTATACAAATTATAAGATGGTAACAGGCACAGTTTGAGGAGAAATTAATCTTTGTGTAATGGACGAACTGTAAATGAACCTATTATTTACAAATTTCAACTTCTTAATTTTTCTCCAGATTTAAGGAAACTGGGCTGACTATGTAGCTCAATTGATACACTTATTGACTAATAACCTAGAAACACTACACTCAGTCTCTTACTGTCAAGAAATGAGGTTTTGTGGTTTTGGTTTAAAATCTCAGGAGGTAGAGGCAGAAGAAGCAGGGACTAACTTTGCTTATTTAAGTTTCATCTTTATATTCTGTTAAAATAACAACAGAAAGAATAAAGGAAAAAGCAATGAACAAACAAAAATTAAGGTCATATGAAAAGTTTAGTTATTTAGTAATGTATGACTACTGGTAATAACAATAGGTATAACAAATTGAGCTAACTTAAAACTATGAGTAACCATTTGCTTTAGAGAATGATGAAAATGCTGTGGAGGTATGATAAAATGTGTTATCCCAAATCACAGTGTAAGAAGTTAACAAACTGAATTTTGGCAATCATCTTAACATGCCAATAAATTAACATTCATGTGATTTAGTAATTATCTGTCAATTATTTCTAACATATGGAGTATCAGATTATTCTGTGTTTCCCTAATGCAGGATGGTGCAATTATAATTTTGAAGGTGGTACCACATCCCTTATTTATTCAATTATTTGTATTTGTAGACTAATATGCTTCACATAGGTATGATGAACCAAAAAATCCGAAGAAAATAATGTCTTTAGAAAAATTAATGTTGTATGTGTATTTGGGTGAGCATGGGTATTTGGTGTGTGTGTTATATGTGCACATATGTGTGAAAGTACATGTATCCACACATGAAGGGACTGAAGACAGAAAATGCTAAGTGTCTGTCTTCTCATTCTCTGCCTTATTCATTTGAGATATAAGAAAGGATAAAGAATAATCATCCCTTCACCCTACATAGCATTAGATTTACAGGCCCATGTGTAGCCATAGAGAAGGATTTGAATTGAGTTCTTCATGAATCTGAAAAGGAGCCACTACCTATTTCCTCTGCCTGGAAGCCATCTGTTGATATAAGTAAAATTTCAATTTCAAAAAGAAAACTTAAAAAAGTGTGTTGGACCTACCAAGAGCATGGGAGATCTTTCCATTTTCTGGTATCTTCTTTGATTTCTTTCTTTAAAGACTCAAAGTTCTTGATATACAGGTCTTTCACTTCCTTGGTTAACATTATCACCAGATATTTCATGCTGTTTATGGCAATTGTAAAGGGTGAGGTTTCTCTGATTTCTTTCTCAGTCACTTCATCATCTGTATATAATAGGGCCACTGATTTTTTTTAGTTTACCTTGTATCCTGTCATTTTGCTGATGGTGTTTATCAACTCAAGGAGTTCCCTTGCAGAGTTTTTTGGGTCACTTATATAAACTATCATATCATCTGCAAATAGTGAAAGCTTGACTTCTTCTTTTCCTATTTGTATCCACTTTATCTCCTTTTGTTGTCTTATTGCTGTAGCTAGGACTTCAAGTACAATATTGAAGAGATATGGAGAGAGTGGACAGCCTTGTCTTGTTCCAGATTTTAAAGGAATTGCTTTGAGTTTCTCTCCATTTAGTTTGATGTTAGCTGTTGGTTTACTGTATATTGCTTTTATTATATTCAGGTATGTTCCTGTTATCCCTGACCTATCTAGGACCTTTATCATGAAGGGGTGCTGGATTTTGTCAAAGGCTTTTTCAGCATCTAGTGAGATGATCATGTGGTTTTTCTTTAGCAGTTTGTTTTTATGGTGGGTTACATTGATAGATTTTCTAATGTTGAAACATCCCTGCATTCCTGGGATGAAGCCTACTTTATCATGGTGGATGATTTTTCTGATGTGTTCTTGAATCCAGTTTGCTAGTATTTTATTATTTTTGCATCGATGTTCATGAGGGAAATTGGTCTATAGCTTTCTTTCTTAGTTGTGTCTTTGTGTGGCTTGGGTATCAAGGTAATTGTAGCCTCGTAAAAAGAGTTTGGCAATGAGCTTCTATTGTGTGGAATAATTTGAGGAGTATTGGAGTTAACTCTTCTTTGAATTTGTGTTAGAATTCTTCATTGAAGCCATCTGGGCCTGGGCTTTTTTAGTTTGGGAGACTATAGATGACTGCTTCTATTTCATTAAGGGTTATAGGTCTGTTTAGAGAGGGGGAGAAGTCGAAAAGAGAGTAGGATGTGGAGGAACAGGAAGGTCGACTCGGGGGGTAGGATAGGTGGAAGAGGGAATCATAGGTTAGAAGACAGATCAGGCACCATTGTGACCTCTAGTGATCTAAACAGATGACACCAAGTGGCAAGCTAAGCAATAGTGTAGACACCACCTCCAATGCCTATCCCTGATAGTGAACTTGATGTCTATAACCATCCTGGAGCCTTCATCCAGTGACTGATGGAAGCAGAGGCAAACACCCACAGTTAAATACTGAACAGAACCCAAAGAACTCAGCGACAGAGAGGAGCGAAGAGCAAATCAGCAAAGAATGGGCTGGCAAAACCAGCAGAGACAGCTGATCTGAACAGGGGAGAGCTCTTGGACCCCAGACCGACAGCTGGGAGGCCAGCATGGGACCGATCCAGACCCCCTGAATGTGAGAGTCAGTGAGGAGGCCTGGGCGATCTATGGGGTCCTTAGCAGTGGATCAGTATTTATCCTTCAAATACTAACAGACATCGTGTGTCCATAACAGAAAGAGGGTTGCTCTCTCTGCCTGGACTCTTAGGGAAGTGCCTGGACCCTACCCTGAATGAAATGATATGCTCTAGGTATCCTCTATGTGGAAGGAATTGGCAATAGGGTGGGAGGATGGGGGGCATGGGGGGGGCTGTGCGGGAGGAGGGGAGGGAGAGGGAACTGGGATTGACATGTAAAATAAGGTATTTAAAATTAAAAAAATGTTAAAAAATAAAATAAAATAAAAAATGTGTGTTGGGAGTGAAGGACTATAAGAAAAAATCAGTGTAGAGAACAGAGCTGAATTAATGCCATTGCTGTCAATGTAGGTATTCCACAAGAACACCAAAATACTGAGCCATAACATGTATGTAGGTAATCTAGATCAGACCTCTACAGGTTCCCTGATGTCTGTAAGCCCCCATGAGTATATATCATTGATTTTATGATCCATATTATCCTGTGTCTCTGTTTCATCTGGCTCCTATGATCCTTCCTCTACCACCTCCACAGCTCCCTGCCACCTGGAACTCTTCCAGGCACTCTGCATCTGCTTCCATAAGTTTCTGGATGAAGTCTTTCTAGTCCATAAAATGAGGAATCTGTTAGGCCCTGGTTTCAAAACACTTTGCAGGCAGGAAAAACTGTCGGTCAAAGGTTTTGTGGTTGGTGATGTTCCAATCCCTCCACTAGTGGCCTTCTCGGGTTACTGAAGATGGCCAGTTAAGGCTGTGCATTCATTAATAGTCTTTGCTGGGGTTATTGTCCTAAATTTCATGGAGTTTGGGTTGCACTGTTTCACCTCACCCCCCAAAAGGTTTTTCACTTCCAGGCATTTATTCCATTATTTTCTCCTTCCCTCCCCCTACTTGATCCCTCCTAGTTAAAAAAATCACTTACTCCCATTTTACCTGAAAAATCTATTTCCCTATCCTAGGGATATTCTTGGGCACCTCTCGAAGAACTCCTCATTAGTTAGCTTCTCTGGGATTGTGAATTTAGCATGATTACCTTTTACTTTACAGGTAATATACACTTATAACTGAGTACATAGCATATTTTTCTTTCTGCGTCTGCATTACCTCACTCAGTATGACACTTTTCAAGTTCCATCCACTTGCCTACATATTTCATGATTTCATTGTTTTAAATATCTGAGAAAATATACATTGTCTTTATCCATTCTTAAGTTGAGGGGCATCTACTTTCTGGTTTTTATGGGTAAATCTGCTATGAACATACAAAGACCCTGATGATAGGATATAGTGTCTTTGGGTATAAGAACTAGGAGTTCTTATTCTTTATTTTTCCTATTTATTATAAATTTTAAAACTTACAGTGAAGCAAGATGACCCAAGTTTGATCACTGTAACAACACATCTGCCAATAATATATCCAAAAGGTTTAGCGTAAAAGTTCAAAAATCATTAGATCAGATGTTTTCGCACATTGGTCATATCAGATAGGCACAGATGTGACCAATGTATGCCTAGTATGGGAAATAAAAACAAGACAAGATAAATTGACCCTTGGATATGCATCTTAACATCTCTCCACTTTTGCAAAATTATAATCAGTAGAATCATAAGTGTAATAGTGATCTCTCTGAGTACTTCAAAGGTAAAATGATTTTTATGTATGTATAGAATAGATTGCAATTTATTTTATCATTATAGCTTTGGCCTGCCTGGAACTCACTATGAGGGTAATTCTGGTTTCAAAATCATAACATTCCTCCTATCTCAGCATCTTGAGGTCTGGAATTGCAAACATAGCCCACCACATATGCCTTACAATTTTATTTTAACCTCAGCATTTGTATAGATTGCATGGTATTTCAATTAATCTACTATTTTGGAATAAGACTGTAGTGGGCTGATTCATATTTTAATTTAATAACTTTAAATTGGGGCATGATATCATTAATATTTATTCATGCAGAAAATATAGTCTAATTCACATCATAACCATCTTAGTTTTCTACTCCTCAGTCTGCTTGTATTTGTTGGCAATGGGTTGATGTGTAACTATTTCAGATAATAAGGTGAGCTTTATGATGCTCATATCCATGTATTTATCAAAATACAATTAAAGACTGAGCTGACTTCGTGTGTTCAGTCAGCTTGTTCTTTATATCTTCTGCACTTCCCTATCAAATACAAACAGAGGTTCATTAAGAAGCTGGGTGTGGACTCAACACAACAATCTTTTTTCCTTCTCCTTTTATTCTATCTCCCTCCCTTTCTTTTTTCCAAACTCCTTGGACTCATTTTTCCCAACTTTTATATTATTTTACAATTTTCCACTTGTATATAAGTGGAAAATTAGCTCTTCTTTGAATTTCTGGTAGAATTCTGCACTGAAGCCATCTGGGCCTGGGCTTTATTTGTTTGGGAGGCTTTTGATGACTGCTTCTATTTCATTAGGGGTTATAGGTCTATTTAGATTGTTTATCTTCTCGTTTTCTCTTTCTGATCCTCTTAACACTTTGAAGTCCTTCTCTGGAATAAGACCACCCCCTTCACTGGTGTGTGTGTGTGTGTGTGTGTGTGTGTGTGTGTGTGTGTGTGTGTAGAGAGAGAGAGAGAGAGAGAGAGAGAGAGAGAGAGAGAGGGAGGGAGGGAGGGAGAGAGAGAGAGAAAGAGAGAAAGAGAGTGAGAGAGAGACACTGAGGTAAACATGATTATGAGTTGTTACGGCACTGGAGCAATATATAATAACCCCAAAGCAATAATACCCATAATTGTCCATCTGTATTTACCCACATAACATTTTGATTCAATTCTTCATATTTTTATACAAAGGTATATATTTTCCCTTCCCCACTGTCTCTGTGTGTGTGTGTGTGTGTGTGTGTAAGCATGCGTGCACGTGCATATGCGTACACATGTTTGAATGTGTTCCACAGTTCCACAGTGCATTTGAGCTAGGGATCCACTGTGGAAGCTGACTCCTAACTTGTGTGACTTGAGCATCCTTCTCAGGCTTGTCATAAGTCTTTTACCCACTGAACAATTTCTCTGGACCTAAGTTTTAATTAACATGATCTTTTGCAATGTCAAGAGAATATGAAGTTGTGTATTAGCCTGATTATTCAAGGAAAAATAGCTATGGTTTTACAAAATGTAGAGATTCCAGTTTTTTGTTTATTGTATGCACCTGACTCGGTCAGCTCTTGGTATTTAAATCTCTAAAGAGTATTTGAATGTTGATTATTTATTTAATACTTTGGATACAAACTTTGATTAAGATTTGATGAATATTTCTCCATAATGCAGTACATTTTGGCCAAAAGCTTCATATTTTATGTTTCAGTGTCATTTAAGGATAAGAACAGAATTTAATACTAAGGTAGACTCATGTCAACTTTTCTGTTTTTTTTTTTTCATTTTCTTATTTTTGGATTTTTGTTTTTTTTAATTATTTTAATTTTAAATAGCTTGTTTAACATGTCAATCCCAGTTCCCTCTCCCTCCCCTCCTCCCGCACCCTCCTCCCCCCCATCAGCCTGAACAATGCACAATTGTACCATCCCTGGGTAAAGGAAGAAATAAAAAAAGAAATTAAAGACTTCCTGGAATTCAATGAGAATGAAGACACAACATACACAAACTTATGGGACACTTTGAAAGCAGTGCTGAGGGGAAAGTTTTTAGCACTAAATGCCCACATGAAGAAACTGGAGAACAGTCATACTAGAGAATTAATAACACAGCTGAACGTTCTAGAACAAAAAGAAGCAAACTCACCGAGGAGGAACAGACGCCAGGAAATAATCAAATTGAGGGCTGAAATCAATCAAGTAGAAACCAGGAGAACACTGAGAAGAATCAATGAAACAAAGAGTTGGTTCTTTGAGAAAATCAACAAAATAGACAAACCTCTGTCCAAACTAACCAAAAGACAGAGAGAGAGAGCATGCTAATTAACAAAATCAGAAATGAAAAAGGGGACATAACAACGGACTCTGAGGAAATCCAGAGAATCATCAGGGCATACTTTGAAAATCTGTACTCCACAAAATTTCAAAATTTAAAGGAAATGGACAATTTCCTGGATACATATCACTTGCCAAAACTAAATCAAGAGCAGATAAACAATCTAAATAGACCTATAACCCCTAATGAAATAGAAGCTGTCATCAAAAGCCTCCCAAACAAATAAAGCCCAGGCCCAGATGGCTTCAGTGCAGAATTCTACCAGAAATTCAAAGAAGAGCTAATTCCAATACTCCTCAAAGTATTCCACACAATAGAAGCAGGAGGCTCACTGCCAAACTCTTTTTACGAGGCTATTTTTGGACTTTCAAGACAGGGTTTCTCTGTATTGTTTTGGAGCCTGTCCTGGAATTCACTGTGTAGACCAGGCTGGCCTCGAATTCAAATATATCTGCCTGCCTCTGCCTCCCCAGTGCTGGGATTAAAGGTTTACTCCACCAATGCCTGCTTTCATGTCAACATTCCATATGTGTTTTCACGTTGTATTATTAATGATACACTAAGGAAAATATTTTCCATCAAAACACTGTAGTTATTTCTTTTATACACAGTTTAATTGGAGTTCAAATGAATCTAACTTTCTAAATATATCTGCAAATATCATATATAAAACAGCTTCACTGGAAAATGATTTCTAACAAAGCACATGATATCTAGTTTTAAAACTATTATTTTTATCTGAATTAGAAGCATATCAGAAATTGTAGAAACCTTATGTTAGTTGTGTCACAATTCCTACTTCAAGGGGAGAAGCTTAATTTTCATTTGCTGCTGATGCCATTCAAAATATTGTCTTCATGTCCCATGATATTTTAAATCTAGAAATGTATTAAATATATCGCCCGGCTTCCAGAAGAGCCGCCCACACAGGAAAGAGATCAGCTCCTCCAAGACCCCAACCCAGCAAGCCCAGCTTCAGGTGAGATTGGGTCCCCGGCTGGGACCACCCGCCCATCACCCATCCCCCTCCATCTTCGGGGCCGCTCCGGGCTTCCAGAAGAGCCGCCCACACAGGAAAGAGATCAGCTCCCCAAGACCCCAACCCAGTGAGTCCAGCTTCAGGTGAGATTGGGTCTCTGGCTGGGACCACCCGCCCATCACCCATCCCCCTCCATCTTCGGGGCCGCTCCTGGCTTCCAGAAGAGCCGCCCACACAGGAAAGAGATCAGCTCCTCCAAGACCCCAACCCAGCGAGCCCAGCTTCAGGTGAGATTGGGTCCCCGGCTGGGACCACCCGCCCATCACCCATCCCCTCCATCTTCGGGGCCGCTCCCGGCTTCCAGAAGAGCCGCCCACACAGGAAAGAGATCAGCTCCTCCAAGACCCCAACCCAGCGAGCCCAGCTTCAGAAGAGCCACCCACACAGGAAAGAGATCAGCCCCTCCAAGACCCCAACCCCAGCGAGGCCAGCTTCAGCTTCAGCTGCAGTAAAGAAGGAGACCAGTGGAGACAGAAAGCCCCCAACAGCACCCACTGGAAGAAGAGATGGGAAGAAGACAGAATAAGAGATCACTCAGCAATAGAAACACCAACACGACCCCACCAGAATCCAGGGATCCAACACCAGCAAGACCTGAAAAGCACTACATAGATGAAGAAGAGGAGACAGACCTTAAAAATTATTTCATGAAGATGATGGAGAGCCTCAAGGAAGAAACGAGGAAATCCCTTAAAGAAATAGAAGAAAAAACAAACAAAAAAATCCATGAAATGGGGGAAAAATTCAAGAAATAAACAAATCTCTCAAAGAATCTAAAGAGCACCAAGAAAAAACAACCAAGAAAATTAAGGAAACAGCTCAAACAGTTGAAGGATTGAAAGCTGAAATAGAAATGATAAAGAAAACACAGAATGAAGGGATGCTGGAAATAGAAAAGCTCGGTAAACGGTCTGGAATCACAGATGCAAGCATCACCAATAGAATACAAGAGATAGAAGAGAGAATCTCAGGTGTTGAAGACTCATTAGAGGACATAGCATCGTCAACCAAAGAAAATCTCAAAACCAACAAATCCTTAACACAAAATATCCAGGAAATATGGGACACCGTGAAGAAGCCAAACCTGAGAATAATAGGTATAGAAGAAGGTGAAGAACTTCAACTTAAAGGTACAGAAAACATATTCAACAAAATCATAGAAGAAAACTTCCCTAACCTAAAGAAAGATATGCCTATGAAAGTACAAGAATCTTACAGAACACCAAATAGGCATGACCAGAAGAAGAAGTCACCTCGCCATATAATAATCAAAACATCAAACCTACAGAGCAAAGAGAAAATATTAAGAGCAGCTAAAGAAAAAGGCCAAGTAACATACAAAGGCAGACCTATCCGAATTACACCTGACTTCTCAATGGAAACGATGAAAGCCAGAAGATCCTGGTCAGATGTCCTACAAACGCTAAGGGAACAAGGATGCCAGCCCAGACTACTATATCCAGCAAAGCTCTCAATTACCATAGATGGAGAAAACAAAATATTCCATGACAAAGCCAGATTTAAACAATACGTATCCATGAATCCAGCTCTACAGAAAATGCTAGAAGGAAAACCTAGAGCCAAGGAAGATAACTACATTCACAAAGACACAGGCAATATAGAATCATACTTTACAAAACACTAAAAGAAAAAGGGAGGAGAAACTACACAAAATAACTTCACTAACAATAAATCAAGCGCAAACAAGGATCACCAATCAATGGTCATTAATATCCCTCAATGTCAATGGCCTCAACTTACCTATAAAAAGACACAGACTAGCAGAATGGATATGAAGACAGAACCCTTCCTTCTGCTGCATACAAGAAACACATCTCAACACCAAAGACAGACGTTATCTCAGAGTAAAGGGCTGGGAAAAGATCTTCCAATCAAACGGCCCCAAGAAACAAGCGGGCGTAGCAATCCTAATATCTAACAAATTAGACTTCAAATTAAAATCAATCAAAAGAGATGAAGAAGGGCACTTCATATTCATCAAAGGAAAAATACATCAAGACGAAGTCTCGATTTTAAATATCTACGCCCCAAATACAAAGGCACCTACATTCGTGAAAGAAACATTACTAAAGCTCAAAATGCACATAAAATCTCACACACTAATAGTAGGAGACTTCAACACTCCGCTCTCACCGCTAGATAGGACCTCCAGACAGAAACTTAACAAAGAAACAAAAGAATTAATAGAAGTTATGACCCAACTGGGTTTAACAGACATCTATAGAACATTCCACCCAAATACAAAGGGATATACCTTCTTCTCGGCACCACATGGAACCTTCTCTAAAATTGACCACATAATAGGAAACATAGCAAATCTCCACAGATACAAAAAAATTGGAATAACCCCCTGCATCTTATCAGACCACCATGCATTAACATTAGAATTCAACAATAACACAAATCGCAGAAACCCTACAAACTCATGGAGATTGAACAATGCACAATTGCACCATCCCTGGGTAAAGGAACAAATAAAAAAAGAAATTAAAGACTTCCTCGATTTCAATGAGAATGAAGACACAACATACACAAACTTATGGGACACTTTGAAAGCAGTGCTGAGAGGAAAGTTTATAGCACTAAGTGCCCACATGAAAAAACTGGAGAACAGTCATACTAGAGAATTAATAGCACAGCTGAATGTTCTAGAACAAAAAGAAGCAAACTCCCCCAGGAGGAGCAGACGCCAGGAAATAATCAAATTGAGGGCTGAAATCAATCAAGTAGAAACCAGGAAAACATTGAGAAGAATCAATGAAACAAAGAGTTGGTTCTTTGAGAAAATCAACAAAATAGACAAACCTCTGTCCAAACTAACCAAAAGACAGAGAGAGAACATGCTAATTAACAAAATCAGGGATGAGAAAGGGGACATAACAACGGACTCTGAGGAAATCAAGAGAATCATCAGGGCATACTTTGAAAATCTGTACTCCACAAAATTTGAAAATTTAAAGGAAATGGACAATTTCCTGGATAGATATCACTTGCCAAAACTAAATCAAGAACAGATAAATAATCTAAACAGACCTATAACCCCTAATGAAATAGAAACAGTCATCAAAAGTCTCCCAAACAAAAAAAGCCCAGGCCCAGATGGCTTCAGTGCAGAATTCTACCAGAAATTCAAAGAAGAGCTCATTCCAATACTCGTCAAAGTATTCCACACTATAGAAGCAGGAGGCTCACTGCCAAACTCTTTCTATGAGGCTACAATTACCTTGATACCCAAGCCACACAAAGACACAACTAAGAAAGAGAACTATAGACCAATTTCCCTCATGAACATTGATGCAAAAATACTCAATAAAATACTTGCAAACCGGATTCAAGAACACATCAGAAAAATCATCCACCATGATCAAGTAGGCTTCATTCCAGGAATGCAGGGATGGTTCAACATTAGAAAATCTATCAATGTAATCCACCATATTAACAATCTGCGAAAGAAAAACCACATGATTATCTCACTAGATGCTGAAAAAGCCTTTGACAAAATCCAGCACCCCTTCATGATAAAGGTCCTAGAGAGATCAGGGATAACAGGAACGTACCTGAACATAATAAAAGCAATATACAGTAAACCAACAGCTAACATCAAACTAAATGGAGAGAAACTCAAAGCAATTCCTCTAAAATCAGGAACAAGACAAGGCTGTCCACTCTCTCCATATCTCTTCAATATTGTACTTGAAGTTCTAGCTACAGCAATAAGACAACAAAAGGAGATAAAGGGGATACAAATAGGAAAAGAAGAAGTCAAGCTTTCATTATTTGCAGATGATATGATAGTTTACATATGTGACCCAAAAAACTCCGCAAGGTTACTCCTAGAGCTGATAAACAGCTTCAGCAAAGTGGCAGGATACAAGGTAAACTCAAAAAAATCAGTGGCCCTATTATATACAGATGATGAAGTGACTGAGAAAGAAATCAGAGAAACATCACCTTTTACAATAGCCAAAAACAGCATCAAATATCTGGGGATAATGTTAACCAAGGAAGTGAAAGACCTGTATATCAAAAACTTTGTGTCTTTGAAGAAAGAAATCAAAGAAGATACCAGAAAATGGAAAGATCTCCCATGCTCTTGGATTGGTAGGATCAACATAATAAAAATGGCAATCTTGCCAAAAGCAGTCTATAGATTCAATGCAATCCCTATCAAAATTCCATCACAATTCTTCAAGGACCTGGAAAGATCATTAATCAACTTTATATGGAAAAACAAAAGGCCCAGGATAGCCAAAACATCCCTATACAATAAAGGAACTTCAGGAGGCATCACCATACCTGATTTCAAGCTCTATTATAGAGCTATAGTCCTGAAAACAGCTTGGTATTGGCACAAAAATAGGCAGGTAGACCAATGGAACCGAATCGAAAGCCCTAATTTTAACCCACACACCTATGAACACCTGATTTTTGACAAAGAAGCTAAAACTGTACAGTGGAAAAAGAAAGCATCTTCAACAAATGGTGCTGGCATAACTGGGTAATGGTATGCAGAAGACTGCAGATAGATCCATGTTTATCGCCTTGTACAAAACTTAAGTCCAAATGGATCAAAGATCTCAACATACATCCAGCCACACTGAAACTTTTAGAAGAGAAAGTGGGAGATACTCTTCAACGAGTTGGTACAGGAGACCACTTCCTAAACATAACACCAGTGGCACAGGCACTGAGATCAACAATTAACAAATGGGACCTTCTGAAACTAAAAAGCTTTTGTAAGGCAAAGGACACAATCAAAAAGACAAAAAGGCAGGCCACAGAATGGGAAAAGATATTCACTAACCCTACATCTGACAGAGGGCTAATCTCCAAAATTTACAAAGAACTCAAGAAACAAGTCTCCAAAACACCAAAGGATCCACTTGAAAGGTGGGGTACAGAGCTAAATAGAGAATTCTCAGTAGAGGAGGCTAAAATGGCCAAGAGACACTTAAGAAAGTGCTCAACATCCTTAGCCATCAGGGAAATGCAAATCAAAACAACTCTGAGATACCATCTTACTCCTGTCAGAATGGCTAGAATCAAAAACACCGAAGACAATTTATGCTGGAGAGGATGTGGAGAGAGAGGATCACTCCTCCATTGCTGGTGGGAATGCCGACTCATACAGCCTCTTTGGAAATCAGTATGGAGATTCCTCAGGAAAATGGGAATTAATCTACCACTAGACCCAGCAATTCCACTCTTAGGCATTTATCCAAATGAGGCAGGTTCATACAACAAGGGCATCTGCTCCACTATGTTCATAGCAGCATTGTTTGTAATAGCCAGAACCTGGAAGCAACCTAGATGCCCCTCAACTGAAGAGTGGATAGAGAAAATGTGGTACATTTACACAATGGAGTATTACTCAGCAGAAAAAAACAATGGAATCTTGAAATTCGCAGGGAAATGGATAGCACTGGAAGAAACCATCCTGAGTGAGGTAACCCAGTCGCAAAAAGACAAACATGGTATGTACTCACTCATATATGGATTTTAAATATGGATCAGGATAGTGCCAGTCTGCACTTCCACAGATAGAGAGTCTGGGAAACAGGAAAGAACCTAAAAGATATGCATATATGCATAGTACCCAAGAGAAGAGGATGGAGACAAGATCCTCTGAATGGATGGGGAACAGGGCGAGGGGGGTAGTGGGACCTGGGAAGAGTAGAGGGGTAAAGAGGAAGGGAGTTGGTCATGGGGGAACAGGAAGTTGAGGGGTGGGGGTAAAATAGGGGGAAGAGGGAATCATAGGATCGAAGACAGATCAGGCACCAGAGTGACCTCGAGTGATCTAAAGGTATAACATCAATTGGCAAGCTAAGCAATAGTGGAAGGACCACCTCGAATGCCCATTCCTGATAATGAACTTGATGTCTATAACTATCCGGGAGCCTTCATCCTGGGACTGATGGAAGCAGAGGCAAACACACAACTAAGCACTGAACTGAACCCAAGGAACCCAGTGACAGAGAGAGAGGAGTGATGAGCAAATTGGCAAGGAATGGGCTGGCAAAACCAGCAGAGACGGCTGATCTGAACAGGGGAGTGCTCTTGGACCCCAGACCGACAGTGGGGAGGCCAGAATGGGACTGATCTGGACCCCCCAAATGTGAGTGTCAGTGAGAAGGCCTGGGCAACCTATGGGGCTCTGAGCTGTGGATCAGTGTCTATCCCTGGTATACAATCTGTCTTCATGTGCCTATGGCACAAAGAGAGATGCTCTCTCAGCCTGGACTCTTAGGGGAGTGCCTTGACCCTACCAAGAGTGAAATGATAGACTCTAGACATCCCCTATGTGGAGGGATTTGGCAATAGGGTGGGAGGGAGGGTGGAAGGGGAGTGCGGGAGGAGGGGAGGGAGAGGGAACTGGGATTGACATGTGAAACAAGCTATTTAAAATTAAAATAAAAAAATGATTAAATATATCAGGTGCAGAATATAATGCTGAACTTAGTATAAATTAATTGAGGTCTTGTATAATACTGAAAGTTCTTTTTTTTTTTTTTTTTTGGTTTTTCGAGACAGGGTTTCTCTGTATTGTCTTGGAAGCTGTCCTGGAACTTGCTTTGTAGACCAGGCTGGCCTCGAACTCACAGAGATCCACCTGCCTCTGCCTCCCGAGTGCTGGGATTAAAGGCGTGTGCCACCAATGCCCCGCTACTGAAAGTTCTTAAGACAAGGGCTGAGAAAAATTTCTTAGGAGAAAGCCATTGAGAAGGCTCAGTGAATCGGCAAGGATATTTTGCTGCCAAGTACAAAGACCTGAGTTCAGTTCCCAGGACCCTCATGTTAGGAAGACAAGCTGACATCCAGACATTTGCTCTTTCCACCACACAGTGACTGCTGCATAAGCATGCCTCTCACAAAACAACCTAAGTAACTAGCAACTAAATTTTAAATCCATTCAATTTAAATCTTATTGTCATCTTTGTAGCTTTATGCATTATTACTGATGTTGAATTAGGACAATTACATGCCATATATTGAAGGAAACTCAGTTCTAGTAAACACTTTTTGGCCATGTCTGTATGTATAAAGAACGCAAATACTGAAGTAGCCAGTGTTTTTATTATTTTCATACAATGTCATAATTTTGAAAGGTTTATTATCAAATAAACAGTCAGGTTGACTTCTAGAATCGATGGTATATTATCCATTTGTTTACACTCTATAAAATTGTGCTTTCTTTTGTGAAACAGATTTGGTAGTCTAAGCGTTTATGTTCATCATATTTATGTTAGCTACCTGAGAGTTCTGTATGTGGGTGCATCTTAAGGTAGCCAGTCAGCATCATAAACAAATACTTGTTTGCCTGAATAAATACAGAAATCACAGAAGTTTCTCCACTCACAATATTTTCAGAAGCTTGAAGTTATATTGCTTTTAATGTAGTTCAATTAGCATACTGCATTTTTAGAAAGAAAATACATTGCAGGATCTTGTTGCTTTAACTCATGGTGCATGTTTAACTATGATTCACTCTTGACTGACCATGACAGCAGCTGAACAGCACTACCTATAACATTGATACATACAGTATACCTTCATGTATATCAATAGCACAGGTAAAGATAAAGTCATACAACTGGTTGAATGAAGACTACTAAAAGGACATGGTTTTTCCACATTAATAAGGTTGAGAAAGTATCAGAGTGTTACAACTCTGACGTATAAAGTTCCTTCCTTAATGTGTATGATTTGATATTTTAACTTCTATTTATAGACCATAATCTCTCATTTCATGGACCACAAAGTAAAATCTAGCAAACAATAAACACTTGCGTGCATTCTGCTTAAATTTATAGAAAACAACATTTATGAAAAAATATAAAGAAAAAATGGACAATGGATGAAACTTGCAGTTTGTTCCATGGTCTTTGTCTCAGAACGTTTGGTTCTAGACTTTGAAACACATACTTCTTAGTTGGCATTCTTGCTTTTGCTCTCTATGCCATCACATTGATTTTCTCAAAGAATTAATATCTACCACAAAATATTTTTCTAATAATTAGATGCCTTTCCTTACGTTTGTATATAAGTGGCCAATGTTGTGTTTCAGCATATATATGAAAAAATACACGCATTCGAAAGGAAGGAGTTTTGTCTATAATTTGTTCTATGTATGTCTTCCTATTCAAGATATGTATGTGGTTAAATCTAGGTTATGAGGCAAAATTCTGGAATAAATAAACAGAACTTCATATTTATGATATAACTTGTTACATGATTTGAGGAAAATATTTTCATTTATGCTTTATTTGTTCACGTTTATATTAGACAGCAATGAATATCCAGGTAGCACCATATTAGATACACACACAACACGCACACACACACACACACACTCATGAGCACGTGCCCAATCCCATAATTATATAAAGGTGTGCAAGCACATATACACACAAAAGCAGGCTTAATACTTAGACACAATAAAGTCCTTTATTGTAAAGATGCTTTGGTTTTTATGTGCACTGAACATTTCATCACGTCTCTGGTTGATATCAAAGAATTCTCTTTTTTATTGGTTTTTACGAGACAGGGTTTCTCTGTATTGTTTTAGAGGCTTATCAGTCCAGCCCGGCCTTGAACTCACAGAGATCTGCCTGCCTCTGCCTCCCGAGTGATGGGATTAAAGGTGTGCGCCACCACTGCATGGCCAAAGAATTCTCTTAATCCCACATTCCAGTTCCTTGTTTTACAGTGGGAAACTTTTTTAATGTACTTTAAAAAATATTTCTTTGATAAAAGTGGCTGATTAGTGCTGAGGCAAAAATTTCCATTACCTACTCCACAGTTTTTTGATAAACTAAAGTATTTGTGTCCATAACTGTGTAGTTATATATAGAGGTTGATGGCTGCAGCGAGAACAATGGAAAGTAATGTTGAGAAAGCTCCATATGTGATGTGGCACTTTAGTAGACTTAAAAGAGAAACAAATTACCCATAGAACAAAAGTACTTCAGACAAGCAGACTGAACATGTAATGTCTGTAGCTAAGAATGATCCGTCTAATGTATCCACAGAAGATCAAAGGGACTCAAATGTTGATGATTTTGAAAATAATTATCTTTCAAATCTGTTTTTCTAGCATAGGTACTTTTGTTCTGTCAACTCTCTGTTTTCAAATTCTAATCTTTGATCTTAAAATACGATATTTCATCATCAGTATTAATCTGCCTTTCTGGCTAACTTACATTTTTTGATGGTGAAGGGTAAATTGAAAATTAATTAATTTAATTTCTATTGACATGAACTCTGAATAGGCAAATTAGTTTGATCCTATTACCAGATTTTCTTAAATAAGACAGTCTCATTAACAGCCCTGAGATGTCCAATTTGAGCTGTTTGGTAACATGGATACATGCATAAATTAATTTTGTAATGTCCTTTCTAAGCTTAAATGGAATAGGGTTGCTCCAGCTATTGTTTGTAATCAGTATGCTTGTTGTGTGGATGTCTGAAAAGAAAAGCATTCTCTACAAGAAAAATAAATTAAAACAAAGAAGTGAGAAAGATAAAAAGGAAATAATGAAATATGGTTCAAAGAGAGACTGAAAATACTAAAAAATTAACTTTATTGCTCACACTTTAAAACAAAAATACTTCTGAAAGTCAAAGGAATATTTGTAAATGTTTCATGTACTCTATAATGAGGAAATGTATAATAATTCCAAATCTTTAAAAACATTGGTCAATGAGAAATATAAAATTATTTCTATGACATTCATATTATAACTTCAAGATTATGTCTATGAAATTTGTGACTCTTATGCAGATTTCAATTAAGGAATTAACAACTGGTTTAAATACTTTAATATACCGGTATTTCTGAAAATACCAGTGTATCATTAGTTATAAGAAGAGTTGTCAGTGCATAGGAAGCAAAACTATAATTCCTGTCTTCTCTGCCTCAATCAGATTTTGATATAAACCAAGGTATGGAATGAAATTATAACTAAGAACAGAAAAGTCTTTACATAAAGACTATTTATTTGAAAGAAAATAAAGGACTTACTTTTCTTTGCTTTAAAGGAACTCTAAAGGAACAAATACATACCAAAAATGAGATGTTTTAAATGTTTTAATATTTTTAAGAGTGGGAGGAATAGTATTTTCTCAGGAAAAGTAGAACAATTGGTTATCCAATACTAAATAGTCATCCCTGACTGAAATCATGCATATGAGTAACATAATTCATATCAAGCAGATTATAGTTAAGGGTGTGTGTGTGTGATAAAAGAGGTCATACCCACACATTTGAATAATAGCAAAGAGGTGTTTAGAAAATTTAGAGTAAGTAAATAGAATGTAAAATGGATCTAGTTATAATTACAAAAATAAAATTAATGATTTTTCCTTGGGTTGCTGACATATCTAGTCTCAGGTTCTTGACTTCCCAAACAGTGCTTGGTATGGGTTCCATCTTGTGAAGTAAGGCTTCACACCAATAAAATAGTAGTTGGTTACTCCCACAAGCTTTCTTCCACAGTATAGCTTATTGGCATGTCACTCTTGTAGATTGAGATGGTTATAGTACATTAATACTAGTCCAAATATAAACACAACTCCTATGTTTTGACAAGTTATGTAGGTACTGTCTTCAGCAGGAGGACCATATTGTCATTCTGTGGAGATTCACCAATAAACTAGACAACAGTCTGGGATGTTTATGGGTTCCCATGGCTGTTCTTTGATCAAGAACTCAGTTACATGTAACTCAATGCTGTTATTAGAAACTTGTCACAAGTTGTCCAGTTACAAATGCCAAATAGTTTTCTCCAGGGGACTCTCACTGTAAAAATACTTAAGTGTGCATCCTATGCCCATGAGTAGGAGACCAACATGATAGCAATTCACTGACACTTTAGGAAGATCTTTGTCTTATTATATAAAGTTCATGGACTTTTTCCCTTACTTTTTACTTCCTTTGAATATATATTATGGCTTCTATTTTAGGGTTTATGGGATTCCTGCAATGTAAATGTGTCTGCATCTGCTTGTTCCTCGTGTACTTTTCTGGATAAATATGATTTGGTTATACATTTATGCTGATAAGTAGTATTTAGAAATGCCAGCATCATTAACAGGATCTCACTATTTTTTAGCTAATTATCCATTTTGGAAATGAAAATACATTTCTGTTTGTGTACTTTCTTTTATCATTAATATATTAGCCCAGACATTCTTTTAATAGCAAGTAATCTAGACAGTATATTTTCTTTCTCCAGAATCATCCCACACTCCAGTGGTCTATGATGCAGTCCTGACAGATAGTTGTGACTATAGGACTTCTTTTGACTACACGCAGGAAACCCAGCACCTTCTTCGTAGCTATAATCTTTTCTTCTGTTTCACAAGTTTTTGAATTACATAGTTTAAATTCTTCAAACTTGTGTAATAGTTTCTCAGTAGAAGCAGGAGAAGCAATGAATAACAGTCAACATTTTGAGGATTTAACATTTTTATGTGATCTTCCTAACTTAACCTAGGACAAAGGATTACCTAGGTGTGATACCGTAAAATGATTCATTTAAATTCTTCAAAATGCAGTCTTACTTTTTGACAGTTATTATTTTTATTTTTACTTGCATCATTTTCAAATGTTTTCTTTTGCATTGTCTCATGTCAGCTTGATTATCAAAGTGGTACTAAATGTGTGCCTTTATAAAGTGTTAGTCTAGAAAGACAATGACAACATCTATTAGCTTAGATGAACTGAAATTTGTTTTTTGCATCTGTCACTCTGCACGTTTATTTGTAACAGAAGTGTGGAACCTTGATGGGTCTTCTGTACATGTTTTTCTCTTATTGGTTGATGAATAAACCCCTGTGGCCAATAGTACAGCAAGATAGGTGGGTCTAGGAGATGTGGAGGATTCTGGGAGGTGTAGGCAGAGAGCAGTTGCCAAGTGATCTCAGGATGAGTAGACACAAGTGATGTGTTCTCCGGTAACAAAAGACCCTGGAGAAATACTTATATTAGTAAAAATGGGTTAATAATTAAGAAAGAGCTAACCAATAATAAGCCCTAGTCATTGGCCAGCAATGATGCAATTAATATCAGTCTCTGAGAGGTCATTTGGGGCAGACTCTACAATGGGCACAGGCTGATGGGAAAGAATGCTCATTACAAAATGTCACAGACAAAATGGGACTACTTACATGTACAAACTGATGTAAACATAAAAAAGGATGGGATTTTAAAAACAAAAGAACAGAAGAGGCAAGCATAGCTTCTTGGTAGTAGCATTTTTCTCGGTGAACTCTGCCTGAGACAAGCAGAAACTCATGGCTCCTTTAAGAGCAGTTTGATGACTCAGAAAAGAGGTTGAAAACAAAACAAAAAACAAAACACTGCATGGCTCTTTTGCCTTGCTGTATAACAGATTAAGACTTGTGGCCAGAAAAAGATAAACATATACAAAAACATTAAAGTATTTAAAATGTCTTTTAAAATACACGTAGGCTTGGAAGAGAAAAGGAAAATAGAAATAGAGTAGCCGGTTGTAGTGATGCAGGCTGTTAGGATTTGCTGAGAGAGGCAGAGCAAACAAATTTCTGTGGTTTCAAGGCCAGCCTGGTGTACAGAGTGAATTCCAGGACAGGTAAAAGTACACAGAAAATGAAAAAGATAAAAGAAAAAATAGAGCAATAAAATAAATCACATAAAGATCGAAAAGGCACAGAGTCTGGATGCCGTAAGTTATTGTGCTATATTTAAATATTTTGATTGCTTAGGAAGGAGCAACAACTTATAAAAGATAAATTCTGCTGAATTAATCCAACTTTCATATTTTGATAATGCTTTGTCTTCAAAATTTATGTCTAATGATAGGTTACTTTGGAAAAGAATTTCTGTTCTTCTTTCCACTGAAAGTGAAAACCTGTGGATTCCTTCCAGACTAATATGGTTTGATAAAGCAAGACCCCTCTGAAGCAATGGCCCAGATGATTCAACTTCCAAGACACCTGGATGATGGCGCCTCAGACTACTACAGCCAAGATTTGGCCAGGTTTCTGATTTCTCATGATTCACATGGTTCTGACAGCAACCACAAACAGCAGGAAGCACTTTGGAAAGAGCAGCACACACATTCCTAAATATTGTTTATAGATGTTTGTTTTCATTTAAATGGGATTGGTTATAAATGGTTAATGATCACAACCAAACTCTTTTTAAAGGAAAAGGGTGATTATGATATAATAATGAATATTTCGTATTGGAATGCATTTTCATTTATTGATACAAACTTAAGGTCAATTTTGTGATATATCTTTTTCTCCTCCTGTTTAGGTAACATGTTTATACAGTTTTTAGAAATGTAATGTATAAATAAATACAGATTTTTTATAGTCACCTTTGCTAGTCAAAACTTAGAGTTAGGTTAGTTAGCGTCTCTAGATATACAGAGATATACTTGTGATGGATAAATATTCTTCAAACCTTTCAAAGACGTACAGAACATGGTATTTAAAATGGTTTAGGCTTTTTCTTGACAGTGAGACATAACTGTTCCTGGAAACCCAAATTATGCCCGAGAGGAAGTTGGACCTTGAAGAAACTCGTTATGGAGTTTGCTTTCAACGTGGTGAGACTAGTCATTTGGGCAACAAACTGCTTTTGTCTGGACTCTTTGACTGTATGCTGTATGAACTGAACATGTAGGACCCATAGGAAAGTGGCTGCTGAACTTGTAAGACAAGATGAACAGTGCTGCAAGGTTCCTGCTTCATGCAAGTGTCTGCCAGAGATTCTAGAGAACACAGAAAAATGCCTGACAACCTGCCAATGCAGGCAGACAGTTTATTATTTCTGGCTTTACTCAGAAGTCTGTCAGACACACCGTGGCCTTAAGCTGAGGATGGATGCTTGAACATTAAGGAAGAAGAACTTTTGGTGACTGTCCAGGTAGAAAGATGTCTCTGTCAATTCTAGAGTATATATACTATCCTTCTAAGGTCTTTGATGGAGTTGAGGACATATAGTTATGGTTAAATTTTTTCATAGTTAGGATAAGGTATTTGTTGCATATAATAATTTAGACTCACAAAGAAAGTTTAGATAATATAATATTTTTTAAGTCTTGCTGAATGTTAATGGAATAAATATTGCAATTATAGTTTTTGCTTAATAACTGTTTTGTTAGATATAATTTTACTACATTAAAGTTAAAACATTGCTTTTTATTTTGACAGAAAAGAGGAGATGATTGGAATGTCATATATATATATATATATATATATATTTCTCTTATTGGTTAATGAATAAAATGCTGTGCCCAATAGGGCAGCAAGATAGGTTTGTCTAGGTGATGAGGAGGATTCTGGGAGGAGTAGACAGAGAGCAAATGTCATGTGATCCCAGGATGAGAGGATGTGAGTGAGGCATTCTGCGGTAACAGAAGGCCATGTAGAAATACTTAGATTAATAAAAATGGGTTAATAATTAAGACAGAGCTAGCCAATAAGAAGCCCCAGTAATCGACCCACAGTGTTATAATTACTATAATTCTGATGTGGTCGTGGGTCCAGGCTGGTGGCAAAGAATCCTCCTTACAGAACCACACAGAAACTCTACAGCCCTAAGGATTCATTTTGTGCTATCTTACTTCCTTATGTTTTATGATATTATTCATGATGATGGGTTCAGATATTTATACTCATGACATCCAAACTTTTATTCCTATTAGCATCATTGTCAGGACTTCATGATTGTCATGTCCTTCATATATCAAGAGAAGAAACAATAACTCATTTCTTTGTTTTTTTAGTTGAAGATTTGGGTGATTGAAGCCAGTCTCAAAATATAAATGTATTTATGATTTTGAGGATGACCTTGAACTCCTGATTGTCCTTCCTTTCACTGACCCATGTTTGGATTGTGTTACTTCTCCAAGCTGATTGGTAGTTCCTTGATACAGCATTGCATTTTTTGTTTGTTTTATCATTAGTTTAATTTATGTACCTATTTTTGTTTGTTTTTACAGCTTTGGCAAATAAATATCACTAATAATATAAATAAAATAATCTGGCCAACTTCTGCCACTGAGCAAATCCTTAAATGTATCAAAGTACTCTTTTAAAGGTGAATTCTAGGTACTGAGTACTAGCCTTCATTATTCCTTCAAACAGGATATGAAGCAAAGAGGTCACTACATACAGGAGCATTGTCAGTCACATCAGATCATTATCCAAACTGAGGTCACTTAGGAAGAAAATGAATCTTCTTAAGACATGGCTATCTTTCATGCTTTACATAAAGTGGAACACTAGACACTATCAAGAAACTTAGATCTTCAATGCAGATAATGGCTAATTATTATATATGAGAAAAAGAATTTTTTGTTTAATTTTTTATTGTTTGTTTTAATTATATAATGTTTCCTATTATGGTTTCTTTTCTATTTAACTAGAAACAGAATTAACAAGAAATTATTCAATATTTAATATTGTGTCAATAAGTATTCACGTTTTGCTTCTTTAATAATTGTATTAATTTGATTTTATTTAGAACTATAAGACATTTCTTTTAATTATACAGTCAGAGTAAAGCACCATTAAAATGATCATATGCCCCTTGATTAGGCTGTTTACTCTAAAGGGTATTAGATTTTAGTTCACCTATAAAAACTTACCATTCACAAAGCCCATCTGTATGTGAGCATGTGTGTTTGATATTCTGCTGGAAAGTTAATATTGTTTCTTTTATTTAATTTCTCATTGTGTCCATTTGTGTACACACACACACACACACACACACACACACATGCAACAGAAACTCTATCTCTTGGACTACACATGTGATTAAGTAGTTAAGAATACTTTTTAGCCCAGTGGTTTTGGTGCACACCTTTAATCCCAGTACTCAGGAGGCAGAGGCAGGCAGATCTCTGTGTGCTTGAGACTAGCCTGGTCTACAAGAGCTACTTCCAGGACAGCCTCCAAAGCCACAGAGAAACATGTATCAAAAAGAGAAACAAAACCCCAAAACAAACAAAACAATAGTACTTTTTTCTTCTGCAGAGGACGCTGTTAACTGTTTAGTTACCATTACCCATTCAGTGCTTCAAAACCAAGCATATCTCTAAGTCTGGTGGATCTGATTTCCTCCTCTAAACTCCAAGGTCACTAACACACAAAATTCACACAAAATTAAACTTAAACAAAAAATGAGATGATAATTCCTTATTAACTTTTATTTCCCTTTTGATCAAATTACTACCTTATTTTCATATTTTAAAATATTTTCTGGACTAGTAGATAATTATAATAT
Source organism: Mesocricetus auratus (assembly GCF_017639785.1). NCBI lineage: Eukaryota > Metazoa > Chordata > Mammalia > Rodentia > Cricetidae > Mesocricetus > Mesocricetus auratus. The sequence continues at coordinate 2,889,176 of NW_024429207.1, read as the reverse complement.
TAAATTACTATTGAATATCTAAAAGTGTGCTTAAATGTATTCAACTAATTTTAGATCTTTTACTATAGAAATAGATACAAATGAATATAGATTTACTTTATAATAACCAAGTAAAATTTAGATCTTTAAGTCATTTGGACTGCAAAGATGAAAGAAAATGTGTAATATGTTACAAGTGAGTCTCTGAGGGTTTTTGTTTTTATATTCAACAATTTAAATCCTAAACTTAATGATCATTTTTAAATTCATCAGGTATGACAATCATCTATGTAGTTATTTCTGGGAATGCGGTAACGATAAATATTGATAAACATTTTGGATCATTTTGTTTGAAACAATACCCTTAAAATAAAATTAAGGCATGTTGAAAGATAGCTGGATGTATTCCAGATGAAATGATAACACAGAAAGAAAATGCCAGAATCTATTATTGTATTATTAAGTAAGTAAAGATTCAGTTTGTGATAAATGAAACCTGCCTTACTCTCAAGTAAACTCTCCTTATATGTGATCTGATAATCATAAAAACCAAGCAAGCAACATAGCAAACTGCTGTGTTAAGAAATTCATCTCTGTATTTCCTATGAAGTTTATTTATAGTATGAACTATGAAGAAAATAAGTGAGAATTTTAAGTCTTTTTTGTGTCACTGATCTTTCTGTGGACATGTACACTTGCAAGTGGGCATGAAGTGCATTCCTTTAGTCTTAGATCTCTGGAGGGAAGAAGATTTTGAGTTCCAGGAGAACCTGGAAACAGTCAAGATATCTAAAAACAAGCAATCATTGTCTTATAATTATTTTTGTTTCTTTCATTCCTTTTCTCATATTGTTAATCTCATTATCTTAGAATTAGTTCAACAATGAATAGAATTTATAGTTGATTCTTCATGGCATTAATACTGTATAATTATGAATGTAATGGGTTATCAGTGCTGAAATGTTATTTGAAGCTGACTGACAATTATTTGATTTATTGAGCAGATCTACAATACTCACATGTTCCTTGAGAATGCATCAAATACAAAATATTTTCATGCCAACTAACACCTGTTATGATGATGTTTGAATCTTCAGATTTTTGTAATAGCTTATAAAACTGGTAAATTCTTTTACTTAACTTCCTGTAAAATTAAAGATTTGAATAAAACTATTTTACTATAATCTTTCTGAATGCCTTAATGTACCTGTCATGTATATGATTATCAATGGATTTTTAAAACCACAATGTTAGATTGTGCAAAAATAAACATAAATATTTATGATAGCAGAAATGTGGTTTATTTAAGCAAAATATAAATGGACCTGGGCCTATGAGAAATTTTATTTCTGTCTTCTTCACTGGACAAGGTTTTAGAGACCAAACAAAATGCATTCTCCTGGGCACATCATGTTTATAAGTTCATGGTTTCTGTGTACTCAGAATTTTTTCTAAATGACATAAACTTGTTCAAAACATCACCATGAATCCCATTTTGACTCACAAGAGATTTCTTAATTAGCAGTCACATCTGTGCCTTTTCACTATATTTTTGCAATGCTAGCAACAACTTAAACTACATTACTAAATTATGGAAAAAATGTTTAAGTCTCATTGGGCTTGTTTAGTGTTTCAGAAGCCAGCCGCAGTTATCTCTCTGCCTCTGGGGTTAGGGCTTGGATTACTTAAAATTTTTGTAATAATTTTATTAAATATTTAATAGTATAATATTTTGAGCACCTTTCAAATATAAAAGACATTAAAAATTAACCTTCTTAGACTATTAAAGGTTACCTGAGTAAATTTGATTAGGAGTCTAACTGAGATTGCTAAAGAATCACTTATGCTAGGAGATGCAGTTTTCTGAGAAACCAATAAATCATAATTCAAGTATTGACTAAAATAGATATTAAACAGTGAACATGTACAAACAGTTTACAATTCTGTAAACTACATAAAATATTGATATAAATTACTTATTGTTATATTCTACATGCTGCTTACCAAATCATTTCTAAAACTTATTAATCACTTCCCTATATCTTACAATTTTATCCTAAAATATACTGAAATGTCTGTTATATTATTTCCTCACTTTTCAGTTTTTTACTTTCTTTTGCATTATTACACTATTTCATAGTCTTTCACTGGAAATATTCATGTGACTATTTCTTCTGTGAACTAGAATTCAAAACAAACTTAATTTATATTGCATATTTGATAGCAAATATTATTGAAATAAGGCAAATGCAGACTATTTGATCAAGAAATGTCTCTCTTTAAAAAAATCTTTGCTGACTTAAAATATGTGGGCTGCACTTAGCAGGTATATGTCAGATATGTAGTGAAGTATCTATTTATTAAACACATTAAGTCTTATTAAGATGAGTATAATTGTGCTGAATAGAAAAGCATTTATTAGCATCAAGTATTTTAAAAAATCACTTCTTGGAGACTTGAAGTTTTTTTTTCACTTTTAAATCACATGGAAATCCAAGGATTAATTACAATTGATTTCGTGGAAGAATTAAGCAAATCTTCTAGAAAGCTGATAGTTTTACTGAATTTCTAATAAAACAGTTAAGTTTCTTTGATATCGCTTGAGGTCCAACAGATGATTTTGTTTGATAGGACAAACTCTGTCTTAAATGAAATATTTAAAATATGTCAGCCAACCTCAAACGCTTAATGATTTATAGAAAATCACAAAACAATTCATGATATTGTTCATTTCCAAATAACAGAAAAAGATCCTTGGACTGTGGGTTTCTTTGATTTTGAAAATTTCCTCTGTGAGCTGCATGGTGCTTTAAAACAGAAATTGAGCACAAATTCCTGAAAGAACCTGATTTTTTATTCAATCTATACAAATTATTTATACTTATAGAAGTTCGTGACATTGCTGACTCTTCATTTCATTCCTTGTGAAATACTTCCATTAAATTACATGTTCTACTTATGTATTCATTAGATAAACCAGCAGAATGTTTTATTATGTCTAGACACATATTACAAATTTTCATTGAGATGAATTATGCAGCATCATGTCTTCCTTCTTCCAGAATTGCAAATCTTCATCTACAACATATAATTGAGTTTAGGATTATTCAGTACATCTCCCTTTCAAAATGAAACAAATGTCAGAGGGATCTGAAAGATTAAAAAAATGAGAATAACTCTAAACGTAAAGGCAAAATGAAAACGCGAAACAGACAACAAAGTGCTCATATCACATCCAAATGTAGTAGCTAAATAAATAAGTCATTTGGGTAAAGCCTAAAGTAAGAAGTAGTTGCTTCTCTCTGGTGCCTCTAAAAATTGTGCAAAACAGAGAAATTGGAGCCATCAAACACTTTACCTAGTTGACTAGGAAACTGGAAAGATGCTGAGTGATATCCTGGGAGACATGGAATTTTATAAATAATCCAGAATATGATTAGAAAGATTGTCTACATATTTAGATATGTTTCCTAGGGAAAATTAATGACAAGTATTCAGTGGTTTGAAGAAGTCAGAAAAAAAAATGCTTCTACGTGAAACAATTGCATTTACAAGGACAAGAAGATATAAATAAAAACTTGCATGGTTTTACATTATAAAAGCACTCAAAACACATGGCGGTCAGGACTATGACTTGATGAGCCAGAACAGGGTTAGCCAGAGGAGTTGGGTGTTAAGGTCACTGGTACTGAAAATGTATTTCTCATGGAAGCAAGCACTGTAGACCTAATTTTCACTATACCCTGGAAAATGATTTAACATGGATGACTGAAGTGTTACAAAAATTGCAAAATAAACAATCACTTATTCTCTACAGGGCTACATGAATAAGTGAGCTCCACATGAGTTTTATTTTTCAGGTGTCATGTTGCTCAGTATCATCCCTACTTTCCTGTGAACTTCTATGTTTTCCTGGGTTATTTTGTCTAATCTTTGCCAAAAAGCAAATCAGTATTAAACCTTCTGCTGTTTCTGTTCAGCTCCTTGGCCAGTGGCCAAGATGTACTTCCTGCCAGACTCTCTGGAAGATGTCTGTTCTCTCTGGGGATTTAGCCCACCTTGGTTTCTTTAATGACTTTACATGTGCCAGACACCTTCTCAAGGCATTGAAGTCTGACTCTTTACATTAATTAATTTCCCATTCCTGATCTCATTTCTGTAGTTACCAGCAAGCTGGGAGCAGGTGTTTCTACCCATTGTTCTGCAAGCTGATTTGTGTGGGCTAGGACCCATCTATGTTACAAAGAGAAAGACTCGAGTTAGTTTCTGTCGCTTGTTCAAGTGCTCCAATTTACCTATAACAGTTTTTTCATTAAAATAATTAAGCCCCTCCTTCTGGGACCAAATTACAAATAATCATTGGCTGAGTTTTCCACCATTGACGCAAAGTATGTTAACTTTGCACATGGCCACTATTTTGCAGGCACGTTAATTACAGATTATTTCAAGTGATTTTTACTTTTAAAAAAGTATCTCATCTCCTTCTCAAACCTTAGAACCTTAAAGAGGATTTTAGGGTGAACAAAAACCATTATCAGAATATAATCAGATTATGATAATGTATTTCCAATAAAATAATAAAGGGAGAAAATATGAAAAATTTAGCTACATGTATAAGCTATACTGAAAAAAAAATTATACCAATCAAATCAGCCTCCGGTATACTATGTTTAGCTTTTCAAAGTAGTTATTTCTATGTAGAATTCATTATTTTGAGTGTTTTGTCCTAAAAATATTGATTTTGCTGGCAGTCTCAATTTTTTTAACTCCTTCTGCTCACTACTATTCCATTAATGCTAGTGCTTTCTATATGAGACTTAGAAGTTTAAAATAGTGTAGGCATCACATGCTGCTTTGGTATTAATCACATCTACACACCTGTAGTGTAGTTAGTGTTGTAATGAAGTCACTGTTAATAGTAGTAAACTGTATCCTGGAGATATAATGGTGGTGCTTTCTAATTATTCCTCACTGGTGACCAGAGAACAGTGAATGTCCCATGAAAATTATATTACTGTTTTCACCCTAGGTTGGCCAACTTTCTTCTCTGACTGGACTTTAATCATAAAACTGCAGTTTCCAATGAATATTTAAAGTATATAAATATAAACTGACTTTTTAATTCCTTTAGTTTACAAATAGTTGATGGATTAGATTTTCCTGAGGTAATTTATTTGACTCCATAGACACTAAATTACAATGTAGGACATAGGGACATAACATCACAGATAGGCTATTTGTGGATTTATTATATTATATTATATTATTTATTATATTATATTATTTTTCTTTCAATTCAATAAAGGTAGTGTTAATGATGCAATCTCACGAGTCTACATATCTTCTGAAGTGTATTCTTTGATCTCTAATTCATTTTGGCTTCATTAAATTGATTTAACACAGAAGGTGATTCATTAGGGAAAGTGCCAGTATCCTATTTTAAGGATTTACATGACACATAGAGCACTGTCCAAGGTGCAAGTAGTCATCAAGTAATTTTAATTACTATAATGGAAGTTGGGCACATTTGGAATCTCTGGGTGTGATGAGAAGATACAGTTTTGTGGTCATGGTAAATGGAAATTTCATCCACACTCAATGAAAATTATACTAGTAAGTATTTATTTGAACATAAATTACCATGTTAAAGTATCACTTTATTACTACAATTGCTGATATTTTAATATAAAATATGCCATTTATAGACAAAACCTTCATTGCATTGGATGGGGATTTTATTTTTTTATTATTTTAATTTTAAATAGCTTGCTTCACATGTCAATCCAGTTCCATCTCCCTCCCATCCTCCCGCACCCCCCCAACCATCCCCCAGCCTCCCACCCTATTGCCACTTCCTTCCACATAGGGGATATCTAGAGTCTGTCATTTCACTCAGGACAGGGTACAGGCACTCCCCTAAGAGTCCAAGCTGAGAGAGCATCCTTCTTTGTGTTATGGACACACACGAAGTCCGTTTGTATGCCAAGGGGTCGGGATCATTCCCAAGCTGGCCTTCTAGCCATCAGACTGGGGTCAAGAGCTCTGCCTTGTTCAAGTCAGCTGTTTCTGTGGTTTTTCCCAGCACAGTCTTTACTCTTTGCTCATGACTCCTTCCTCTCTGTCACTGGGTTCCAGGAGTTCAGCTCAGTGTTTAGCTGTGGGCATCTGCCTCTGCTTCCATCAGTCACTTGATAAAGGTTCTAGGGTTGCATATAAGGTAGTTGTGATACTCAATTCAGGGAGGGGCATGTGTCCACTTGTATTAAATTAGTTTAACCTAACTAACCTATTAGAGGGACAGAGCTTCCCTTCCTGGGAGACAACACACCCCAGTTTCCTGGCATTCATCTCCAGCCACGGGACCAATGCCTAGGGATTGCCAATTCTTCTAAAAGTATTTAACCCAATAGAAGCAGAAGGGTGTTTGCTAAACTCTTTCTATGAGGTTTCAATAGCCTTGATACCCAAGCCACACAAAGACACAGCTAAGGAAGAGAAATTCCGATCAAAATCCCTTATGAACATTGTTGCAAAATACTCAATAAGATACAGGGAAATCAGATCTTTATAAGAAATAGACTATACCCATTTCTGTAGACAATACATAAGATGCTAACTAAAAATGACAAATTGGTTTATTTGTTAAATGTTGCACGCTTCTCTCATAGCTATTTTCTCTATTCCACCATCAATTGAAAATCTGTTGTAATATTTGTTTGGGGGTTTCACACATACTATCTTCTTCATTATTCTTAAGGTTGATAAGTTCATGCACTTTGCATACATTCACATTTTTCATTGATGGAGATAAATAGCAGCATAAGTTTAAATACATATATAAACAAAAATAATTGATATTAACAACTAAAAATATAAGCCTAATTACATAATTTATTCAACATTCTCCATTTATTTTCTCAAACTAGTACCACTAAACCCTCTAAACGAGAAAGCAATGATAACTCTGCTATTAGATTGGTGGTGATAAAATAAAATAATTTTATCACAGCTTTAGCCTACCTAGAAATTAAAAAAATCTTCAACACATGTCAGAGGGGAACAAAAATTTTCTATGAAAATATACAAAAATATGTATTGAATAATAAAAGTCAAGTACTTTTATAACTAGATGAAAATTAATAGTAATATCTCTATGGTGAATTTTCTATATAGGAAAAGTATAAAATGGCTTTAGTTTTTATTATAGAAGGAAAATGAATAAAAATCTTATAATATGCTGCCTTCTATAACAATCCCAAATCTTTAGGATCCACTAGCATATCTATAACTTACTTATTTCTAGAATCTATATATTTTCATTTGTAGAATTTTAAACATGTACCTAATTATAGAAATATACTTAAACAATTTGACATCTATTGCTGCACTCTCTGGAGAACATAGAATATAAATATAGTTCATACTTTCTCAGCATCTCTGTTTTTTATGTTCATTTGAAAAAAATCATATTAATTATACATAATAAAAGTATAGCTAATATATATGTGTACATATACAAGTAGTGTTTCTTCTATTTTTTTTTAGTTATCTCAAATCACTTGAGCATCTTTATATCAGGTAAAATTAGTTCTTCCATCCAGGAGTAAATGTTTTGGTCTGTCATTCTTTATCTGATATCAGCAGTTATGATTATTAATAATTACTGACACTTTTCATTTTAATATGTGGATTCATATATCATTGATAATCATAGTATTTTTGATAATATTATTTTTAACACTTAGATGAACAGTATATATTTGCTTAGCTCTGACATAATTATTATTAATTCTGCATGACATTTTATACCATTATATTCTATTTCAAAGGCTTTTCTAAAACTGTTCAATGTGGAAGCCAGTTATAAATGATGGCATATATATAATTCCCAAAGGAAGTAAAGTGTTATAACCTATCAACAGCTATTTTTCAATTAATGCATATGAAAATGCTAATTAAATATATTTTTTATTTATTTTTCAGTTTAAATTTAGATTAGAAACAAAGTTGCTTCACAAGTCAGTTCCAGGTCCCTCTCCCTTTCCCTACCCTCCTCCCGTGCCCTCCTCCTAACCCTCCCATTTAAAATGGTTTTTGCTTAAATATGAGAAAAACAAACTAAAATACTTATTTATTTTTAAAAGCTTAAATATATAAGTAGATTTATGTTTGGAGACTGTCATATCTTTTTGAAATAAGCTCCATAAAACTTCTAAGCTTTATGATGAGCATAATAGTTTTACTTTCTTCTAAGTAATCATTTAAATTAACATTTAAATTAACACCAGCTATATATTTTGTTATTGCTAAGCAAAATTGTGATATAGTATATATCAAGAAAATGCTACATATTTTAATACATTTTTTATAAAGAAGCAGGTATTTATTCTGTGGTTTTACTCAAAAGCTTTTATTCTGTTTTTTTTAAATCCATATTATGTCCTCATTGTGTGTGAAGGGATCTGAGAACATCATGAGTTTTCTTTTTAGAGGGAGGGAAGATATCTTCATCCAATATTAGTTTTACTCTTAAATATTCTGACATACTGCTACTAAAATTTTGTGGCTAAATATTTATCAAAATTTTATTCTATAATGCCTACTCTACATAATATGAACTAGATAGTTGTTAGTTTTGGGTTTCTTTCTAGTAACATAAACTTGATGAGTGAGGCGGTGAGGAGTATCTGGGATGAATGGAGGAGGGTAAAGAACATTATAGAAATATATTGCATACAATTAAATAATAATGGTAAATAGCAACATAGTCAAACTTTTTGTAATTCAGGATTATGGAAATTTTGTAAATAGATAACTTCCATTTTCTTATATTCTCAAAATCAATTTGAGTGTGTAAGGTGAGTAACACCCATCAGTATTCATGTGTTTTCTCTCTGTCAAATATATGGAACCTATTTATAAATGATTAACCACCTAGAGAAAAAAAAAAGATGTAGATTTAATTGGGAGAGAAGGTGGTGAGGCATTATGGAAGGAAAAAAATTTAATCAGGATATATTGCATGACAAAAATCTACCTTCCATAAAATGAAAATCAAAAATAGAGTTATATTAAATAAACAAGTAGACAAATCTCAAAAAGAACAAAATACCAAACAAAAAAGCACACAAGAAAAAAATGGGTCCATTTTATGTTGGTTAACTACTCCAGATTAGGGTCTACACTACACTCTGATTGGTATATCCTTTAACATCGTTTGGAGAAAATTTATTTCTCCTTTGCCGGGAGTGATAATTTACAAACCGCTTCCTGACTAGGGTAAGACTTTGTGTACACTTCCCCTTCTCAGTGCTGTGATTTTCTTTTTCTTGTTTTTTTTCTTTTACTTTTTTTTTACGAGACAGGGTTTCTCTGTATTGTTTTGGAGGCTATTGGTCCAGCCCGGCCTTGAACTCACAGAGATCCTCTTGCCTCTGCCTCCCAAGTGCTGGGATTAAAGGCTTGCGCCACCACCACCCGGCCTTAAGAGTCTTTTTATTGCTATGTTTGCTAAAAGAATAATAGTTGAAGGTTGTCTGTCAGGTTTATCTTTAATGTATCAATGTCATGTATGGGTTCCATCTCTTTGGAATGATATGGAGGTGTTTTTTAAGATTTCTGTGCTTATTTAGACAATCATCTGTTTATACCTTACTTCAAAATGCTTAAGGTAAAACCAACTCGGCCATTTTAGATTAAATAGAACGTTGAAAGCTCAATTCTTAAATCAACAGAGCAGCAAATTTGAAGCCAATTGTCAGGATTCTTATGCCTGAACTGCCTGGACTCCCTCCCAAGGCTGATCTCTGACTGCAGCTTTATGAGCTCCAGTGAAAATGTCTTCTGTGTTCAATTGTTAATCACTCTTGGAGTGACACTAACCCTACTAAAGGCATTATGCACCAATAGTGGCCTTCTGTTAGTATTCAGTGAAGTCCTTATCAGATAGTGTATAATTTGTATTTAATTGCTCTGAAAATCTATCAAGACCTATTTGAAGAAACTATATTGAAAGTATAGTGATTAATGTTATTTAAACAAGTAATGTTATTAAACAACCTTATCTTTTAGACATTTTCATCTACAACATGCTGATTTATCCCCAAGACAAACTACTGTGTATCACTATAGATTTTTCTTGATCCTGCCCAAAGTAGTTAAACACTGACAAGACACTGTAATCTGGTTACCAGGAACAAACAGTTTGATGTTAGACATCACTACGCTGAAGTCCAATTCTACAGGTTCTAAAAGTTGTATTATGTGAAAACTGCTCATTCCCCTGAAACAAAAACTGATGTTAGAAATACTCATCTTTGACTCTTAGAGGATCTTTGCATTTTAAAGGAAAAGCATTTAATAACAAGCATTTGAGTATCTCTTCAAGCTGAGACAGTGGTATTCCAGTATTACAATAGTAATATTTAAGTTGTCAGAAATGAAATGTTCTTTCTTATTTTTTTACATTTATGAATTTGTTATGAAAACTCCAGACTTATTAGAAAAGAATTTCTAAAAGCAATTGATAGAGGCTGGTATAAGATAAGGATGGTAAAATATATGATATGAATAAACTTTCAGTTTGGTCATTTATTTTATCAAAGACTTATAAATAATTGGTATCAGTTTATAGATGCATGAGACTTGTAGTCAACATTTACAGAAAAGAGAAATGGATGTATAACATTCATGTTAAAGGCTTAACTGATTGAAATAATGAGCAGATACCAAAAAAAAATTACAAAGAGGATTCAAAACCTCTCTTTCCATATTCAACACAGAGAGATTAATAGAAATGTAAGGACAGATGGCTGCAGGACTTTTTTGTTAGAAAGATGTTACAGCAACTCCACTCTGTGGAAGCATAACAGGCTTATTTTAATGATTCTTTGAAAAGTAGAAATGGGCATATAGACTTTCATAAGAAGGATCTAAAAATGGGAATAAAAGGCAGAGGCTAAAGAACTTTGGGATGTAAAACCCAGTATGAGAATGACTGCATGGTTCCTTTTTTTTTCTTTGTTTTTCTTGTTACTATATCATAGACTTGGAATTGATTAAAGTGGCCAAAGGAAACATCAGGAGGCTCAGATCATGATTTTCTAGAGCAACTATTACTGTAGCCAAGGATATAGATGTATGAGCCTTGCCAACAAATGATTAGGAGGAAGCCTGTGATATATTCCCCTGCCTGAGATAAGGCATCCTTATTTGCTGGTGAAATTGCTGTCAAGGAAAATAATTGTGAAAGCACAAAGCTCAAATTCCCATAGAGCGATTGTTAGACATATCTCCATTCCTCTATGGAATCAGTGAGTGATAGTATGGAATATAGTTGCTACCTATCAGGCAGAAAGGACATATTCATCTCCTGTCCCTTCATGGTGAGCATTGTCATGGAAGGTCTTACTGTGTTTCAGTACTTTACAAAGCCAGTGACCAGTCACTTTCCAGTTCTGTCATTGGAAGGCAAGAGAGGAGAAATAGTGAGATGCTCTCCATCCTGGCAGTCAGCAATGGTTCTGTACAGAGTTAAGGCACATCCTGTTACTAAGCCCTCATAAGATAACAGATGGTGACTAATGCCATAATCAAGGCCCATACCTCTCTGAGATGCCAAATGATCAACAGAAGGACTAAACCAGTTCTAAAGCTTTATAATAAATAATTAAAAGGCCCAAATTTTAGTAGTAAAAATGTGTATGTCATTGTGAGAATCACTAAAATATCTAACTAATGGAAAATAAAAATTCAGAGATCATAATTGAAATCTAAAATATTTTATTGTAATATTTTTTGAAATTGAAATGTGGAAGTTTCCATTAGATAAACAGTAAAAGTAATTACAAATTTATTTGAAAAGTGAAAGGTTGGAAAAGTGTAGGAAATACAAATATTAGTGGATGAAATGTTTTAAAAGATAACACAGTACAAAATTAAGAGTGAGAATTAACAGCAAATTCAATAGCATAGTAAAGTAAAATATGGTAAACTTTAAATTAAAATAATATTGTACTCATGCAAATGGAAAAAAATTAACAAGAATGAAAATAAGCAAACAACTACTGAATAAAAATGTGTAATGGGGCCTTAAGAGCTTTGAAAATAAGTGATAGAAGACAGTTTATGATGCCCCAGGGAATGAGATGTGTGAGAAGAAAACTCAAAGGTTATTTTAAAAAGCATAGATAATTTCTTACAAGACTGGAATCATTTCTTTTTACCTTTCTGTAGGCTCCAAAGGACGCTGTAACGATAAGCAACACACAATTACTGAAAGTAAAACTAAGTATGTATTGTAGAAATTACTCACAAGATACCAAACAAGCAACCTAGATGAGCCAAGCAGTTTTCTGCTGCCGAACCGGAAGCCGAACTCCGGAAAAAGGGACTGAGACTTCCTGTGTGCTGTCTTTTATACCTTCCTCCGTAACGCCCCCTAGCCATGCCCAAAAGTGGGCCTGGCTAGTGACGTAGTTCTGCCTACGTATGTATACGTCTTTACGTCCAGCCGTATACGTCTTTAGTCCTGCCTAAAGTGGGTGTGGTTAGCGGTGTGGTAAACTGCCCTTTTATTACCTCATTTGTATGCGCCTCTAATAAGTCACATGTTTAATGGCGGCATACAGACTTCCTCATACAATTCCCCTTTTAGTCTAAAAAGGACAACTAACTTGTGTCCATGAACAAAATGTATCAAACATCTATTCTATCTAAACCTAAACTTATCTGAAAGAAACACACAGATATGAACACCTCCTTCCAATCCCAACTCTAAAATAATTTAAAACTAACACTAACAGCTATAACTATCTTATAATATCAATAGTAGGGAGAGGGGGCATGGAATTCTCAAAACTACTTCCTGCTGACATGGGACAATGATAATCTCATGGGGACCTGTGAGAACTAAAATGTTAGTATAACAAAATCTCTGTAGATCAGACAGTCTCTGTATGGCAGGAGATGCTTGATTGAAGTTCCTGACTGGGGTTCTAGTGTTGATTGAAGCTCTCATCTGAAGCTCTGGCCAGATTGTAGAAGATGTGCTGTTTCAGTTTCTTGATCCGGAGTTGTGTAGAGTGATGTAGTTTCAAGCCAATTTCAGGATAGTGCTTGTCATGTGGAGTCAATGATGTGGGGCAGTTCAGATGCCTCCAGTCGAATCAGGTGAAGTCAAGGAAGTGGATCCTCATTCTCTTTCTGAAGCAGTTGAAGATTGCTGTCAGGAAATCCCTTGTTCTCTGGAAAACTCAAACATTAATGTTAACAAAGAAATATTTTAACTTTCATATGTATGCATACAGAAGAGGTGACAATAGGGAAGATGGAAAACCTGGAGAAAACTAGACTATTCAGAAAAAGAAATCCACAGATAACAGTCCCTCATTTTATTTCTTCTGTCTTATATCAATGAGTCTTTGATATAATACAGAAATTCTGAATCGTATTTAAATAACATGCTTGAGTTTAGAGTAGGAGAGCCAATCCAACTCCAAAGCCAGCTTCAGTTAAATGAATGGGGACTGAGGTATGTGAAGAAATAAAGATAAAAGGGTACTATGAAAAAACAATATAGAGAGATTTAGACTTTGATACCACACAGTGAGTTACTGTTTGTTTGATGGTCCTCAGGGTAGCTATTCATTCTTCTACAGGAATCCATATGTCCAGTATTCTTTGCTGAGTTTACCTGTGAAGACAAAACACAAAACACTTCTCTTTCCTTTTAGGAGGTCACTTTACCCATGGTGGACTATGAATTTGTAGATGGGCTGCTATCTTTCTCCTCCTGAGATGTTTTCTGTTCTGATCGAATTTTAATTAATTTTGATGGAACCCAAACCTTTTCTTCTCCTGTGGAAACAAAAGCATAACCCCTTCTCCAACGTAACACATATCCTGGTTTCCAGACTGAGGTCATAACATCCTTAAAATACACCAGTTGGTTCAGTTCAGAAGTCTTCTCTGTAGTCCAGTGTCTTTCTGCTGCAGTTTGTCCTTTTTCATCAGCATTAAGAAAATTCAACTTTAGTAAAGCATTGTGTAACCTATGTTTAGGTGTCTTTGTTTTTCCTGGCTGTTTATGAAGCATCTCTTTTAAGGTTCGGTTAGATCTTTCCATTATTGCTTGTCCTGTGGGATTGTAAGGTATACCAGTTACATGTTTTATATTATAATATTTGAAGAATTGTTCCAATTTACTGGAGACATATGCTGGAGCATTGTCAGTTTTTATTGTTTTAGGTATACCCATAACAGCCATCACCTCTAAGAGGTGTGTAATAACAGAATCAGCTTTTTCAGAGCTGAGGGCAGTAGCCCATTAGAAGCCTGAGAACGTGTCTATGGTATGGTGTACATATTTCAAACTGCCAAATTCTGGGAAGTGAAATACATCCATTTGCAAAAGTTCATTTCTGTGAATACCCTTAGGATTACAACCTGCTGGTAATGGAGTTTGATTGTAGAATGAGCAACTGGGACAACTTCTTACTATTTCTTTGGCTTGTTGCCAGGTGATAGAAAAATCCTTCTTTAAACCTTTGCTGTTAACATGGTGTTTCTTATGAAATTCTGAAGTTTCCAACACATTACCTACTAACAAACAATCAATTTCATCATTGCCTTGTGCCAGAGGACCTGGCAGACCTGTATGGGATCTGATGTGTGTTATATATATAGGATGAGTCCTGTTTCTGATGATTTCCTGCAATTGTAAAAACAATGAGGTTAATTCTGTATTATCAGGTACAAATTCTGCAGTCTCAATGTACAAGACAACTCTTTCTGCATACTGAGAATCCGTGACTATATTGAGAGGCTCTGTAAAGTCTTTAAGTACCATGAGAATGGCATATAACTCTGCCTTTTGTATGGAGTTGTAAGGGCTTTGAACTACTTTACTTATATTTCCTGATTTATACCCTGCCTTACCTGATTTGTTCGCATCTGTGTAGAAGGTAAGAACTCCAGAAATAGGTGTTTGCCTCACGATACGTGGAAGAATCCAAATTGTTTTCTTTATGAATTTGATTCTCTCTGTTTTGGGATAGTTATTACTAATACTTCACAAAAAGTCACTGCAAGCTATTTGCCAATACTCATTATCCTTCCATAAGGAGGAAATTTCCTCATTCGTTAAAGGTACAATAATTTCAGCTGGGTCTTTCCCCGTCAGTTGACGAAGCCTTAATTTACCTTTTAATATCAAATCAGAGATCTTTTCTATATATGTTTTCAATTTTTTATTCTGTTTATGTGGCAGAAATACCCATTCTAGAATGATGTCTTCCCTCTGCATTAATATTCCTGAGGGGTATTCTCTAGATGGTAAAATAACCAGAAAACAGTCCAGATTTGGATCCACATGGTCCACATGTGCTTCTAATATTCTCTTTTCTACCCATTCTAATTCTTTTTCAGCCTCAGTTGATAGTACTCGTGGGCTGTTTAAGTCTTTATCTCCTTTTAAAGCCATTTTCAGGTGTTTTAAATCATGCCCTTCTACACCGATAATTGTCTGTAATTGAGAAATTTCTCCTAATAGTTTTTGAAGATCATTAAGAGTCTGGTAACAATCTCTTCTGATCTGTACTTTCTGCGGTCTAATTTTCTGAGCATCTATTTTATAACCTAAATAGTTAATAGAATCTCCTCTTTGTATTTTTTTCTGGGGCAATTTGTAATCCCCAGTGAGGCAAAATTTCCTTTACTGCTTCAAACATCTTTTCCAAAGTATCCTTATTTGAATCAGATAGTAATATGTCATCCATATAATGATATATTAACGAATGTGGAAATTTTTTACGAATTATTTCTAGAGCTTTATTCACAAAATATTGACACAAAGTTGGACTGTTTAACATACCTTGAGGTAGTACTTTCCACTGGAATATCTGTACCGGATGGGAATTATTATAGGTAGGTAGCGTGAAGGCGAACTTTTCTCTGTCGTTTTCTTGTAATGGTATGGTGAAGAAGCAATCTTTTAAGTCTATAACTATAATTGGCCAATCCTTAGGAATTAGAGAAGGTAATGGCATCCCAGGTTGTAGAGACCCCATAGGCTGAATTACCTTGTTGATGGCTCTAAGATCAGTAACCATTCTCCAATTACCAGACTTCTTCTTGACTACAAAAACAGGTGAATTCCATGCACTAGTTGATTCCTCAATATGTCCAGCATCTAGCTGTTCCTGAACTAACTTCTCCAAAGCCTCTAACTTCTCAGATGTCATAGGCCATTGACCCACCCAGACAGGTTCATCTGTCAGCCATTTTAAGGGTAGAGCTTTTGGTTGCTCTGTAGGTTTGGCACTAGCATCTTGCTTCTGTACAGCCTGTACATTTGGCATCTGTTTTCTGTACTGCCTTACTATATTCTTTCTACCACTAAAAGCTTGTCTATAATTCCTAGCTGATAAAGGAGGAATGTTAATCTGCGTATTCCATTGCTGGAGTAGATCACGACCCCAGAGGTTTATAGCAATATCTGCAATATATGGCTTTAACCTTCCTCTCTGTCCTTCTGGCCCAATAAAGTCAATCCATCTGACACTCTGTTTAACTTCAGATAGGGTTCCAATCCCTAAGAATTGAACATTAACCTCTTTTAAAGCCCAGTTGGGGGGCCAGGACTGCTGATTAAGGCTAGTGACATCACTTCCGGTGTCCAATAAGCCGTTAATAACCCTATTATTGACCTTTACTGGTAGCTTGGGTCTATTAAAGTTTGCCAAAATATATGTTTTGTATCTCCTCCTGATATAATTGATTCATCCTCTGGAGCTAATGTATTATCCAGTGCCGTATTATTTACAATGGGCAGTGGATCTTCTAGTTGTCCTGGGAGAGGCTGTCCTCCACTGTCACTGGGAATGACCGTATAATCTTTCTTTTTGGGGCTCGAAGGAGCCCCTGAACCCCGTTTCCCGGCTTTAAAGATCTACCTTGTCTATTTATTGTGGACAAGCATTCATCAGTCCAATGGCACCCCTTCCCACACCTCCTGCAAAGACCAGGAGGCTGAGGCCTTCTGTTTGATGCATTCCTGGTAAAAGCATTATTTCTAGGAATGCGTTTTCTACAGTTCCTACTAAGATGTCCTATTCTACCACAGTTAAAGCATGTTGCATTTTTATGCCTATTAAATTTCTTGGAGATTGACTTCCCTACCCAGGCCTCTATATCATCACAGGTAGGGTATTTGGCATCCTGGTGCCTCCTCAAGCCTGTAGAAATAGTTTCACCTACCCAAGCTCCTGTATCCTGACTTTTACATTCCAGGTTTGCTGTATGTAGGACCCATTCCTCCAATGGCGCTGATCTTATTTTTAATGGCCAAATTACCTGCCTGCATTGAGGATTCACGTTCTCATACTCCAAAGATTCTATAAGGAGACGCCTGGATTCTGGATTCGCTACCTGTACTTCTACTGCTCTGGATAATCTCTCTAAAAATTCAGTGAACCTTTCCCTTGGGCCCTGTAATACCTTGGTAAGGGTTGCATTATCTCTCCTGTTTCACAAACCTTATCCAAGGCATTTAAAGCAGCTGTACGGCACAAATACAACATGTGCTCATCATATGCAGATTGAACCTGCGTGTCAGCGTAAGGACCCTCCCCAAGAATCTTGTCTTGGGGTACCTCATAACCATTCTTTAATTCCTGAATCTCTATAGCTTTTGCTTCTTGCATCCATAAAGCTCTCCATTGAATTTGACAAGAATTGTCGAGCACTGCAGAGGCTAATTGGGCCCAGTCTTTTGGGGTTACTTTATTTACAGTAGCCCATGAGGTTAGGAGCTCTCTGGCAAAGGGAGAATGAAGACCATACAAAACAATGGCCTCCTTAATATTCTTTAGATCCTTCATCTGTATAGGTTCCCGGTGATAAGCAATGGGACCATTTGATTGTTTTTTCATTGCTGGTTTTTCAGTTACAGATACTGGAAAAACCATAGGTGAACGCATAGCAACCTTAAGGAGATCTTTCCGGCATTTGAAAAGCTTTGGGAAACTCCTGTCCTGACCTGTTGCTTGTATTTCTGATTCTGAAGTATCAGATTGAGCGTCTTCTAAATCCTGCAGTCTATTCATCGTTGTTTCTCTGAGCTCTTGAAGTTCTTGGGACAAATAATTTTCTAAGGACGTCATGGAAACTTTCATTTTTTTTACATTCATCATTTACACGTGATTCCAAATTTTTAATATTCTCATCCTTAGAAAGTACCTCAATAGCATGTATACTGCCTTCCATAAATGATATTCTATCAGTTAGTTTATCATTGCTCTCAGACATGGAACAATTCTTTTCTGTTAGCATTTCAATTTAATGTTCCAGTCTTTGTAATTTGCTAGTGAAATCATCAAACATGGAATAGTGTTTTTTGTTAAATGTTTCAACATTATGTTCCAATTTTTCAATTCTATCTGTGGAACACATTTTCCCTGAAAGTAATTCAATTTTGTGTTCCGTCTCTTTAAACCTGTTCGTTAGACCTACATTATCATTTTTAATATCCTGAATATTTTCTACCAACCCTTTCTTACTCTCCTGCAAGGAATTTTGCATTTCCTGAATCCTTTGTATTAAGATTTCAAAACTATCCTGCGATGACTGTATGACCTGTATAATTTTAGTTCTATTTTTGAGCCATTTCATTAGCAAAATTGTATTGATTATGAAACTAATAATCACCATCGTGGGTAGGAAGTACCTTTCAGGTAGGTCCTCAACCCTTTCTAAAATCCCATCCATACAAAAAACAAGAAAATTCTTAACATCCTGCATCATAATGTTAGCTGTTGACATTGTATAAATCAGTTACGTTTGTTACCAGTGGAGTAATTCAGGCCGAAATCAACAGGCTGCCAGTAAAACAGCACATGGCCGCGAGAGAAATCTTGGAATACTGCCTAACCTTACCAGCAGGTAGAAGGTGCTGGTTCCTGGCGGCAGGAATCGTGCCTTGCCAAGCGAAGTGGTGAGGAACTTAGTGAAAGGAGAGTCCACGTGTGCCTGGTCGGGCCGAGAGAAGCTGCTTTTCTGGGCGCCTGGATCCGGATTCCAATCCTGCTTCTGACACCAAACTGTATGCTCCAAAGGACGCTGTAACGATAAGCGACACACAATTACTGAAAGTAAAACTAAGTATGTATTGTAGAAATTACTCACAAGATACCAAACAAGCAACCCAGATGAGCCAAGCAGTTTTCTGCTGCCGAACCGGAAGCCGAACTCCGGAAAAAGGGACCGAGACTTCCTGTGTGCTGTCTTTTATACCTTCCTCCGTAACGCCCCCTAGCCATGCCCAAAAGTGGGCCTGGCTAGTGACATAGTTCTGCCTACGTATGTATACGTCTTTACGTCCAGCTGTATACGTCTTTAGTCCTGCCTAAAGTGGGTGTGGTTAGCGGTGTGGTAAACTGCCCTTTTATTACCTCATCTGTATGCGCCTCTAATAAGTCACATGGTTAATGGCGGCATACAGACTTCCTCCTACACCTTTCTGTGAAAATTTCATATACACCTATACTATGTCTTGATCAATTCCACCTTCCATTTCTATCTCTACAATTATTTCTTGATCCGCCCAGGTGCCTGAACTCACAACCCCTCTCTCCAAGTCTTAGGGACTATCTCAGAAGAAGGGGGAGAAATAGCATAAGAGAAGAGGCAGTGGATAACTGGAACAAAACATGATCTTCTTATGGATGTGGCAGAGCTATTTTATGCATGAGCTTTAGTGACTGTATTGGTTTGCACAAGACATTCACAGGGTCAAGTTCCCCAAACTTCATGGGCTTAGTTGGTATAGTAGAAGGAATGGAGTCTCACCAACAACTGAGATGCTACTAACAATCATTTGCTGCAGAAAAAAAGAGGTAATTTTGTTTAACATGGAGCCCCTAGGAGCTTGCTCATAATCTAATAGATCATCCTTCACCGAAGCTATACAATCAGCACTAAATAGACCTGATATCTTCAGGGGAAAAAAATCAAACAGTGAAAGCATATGGAATAACTTTGATGGATAATACACTCTGAAAAGGACAACCTTTGTCATAAGTCTTCTAAATCCTAAATCCAAAGAAAATTATAACAAGTGATGGGATCAGTGGTCTATTATATAATGGAGGTGATCATTTTTAACTATACTCAGATCTCACCTGGAACCATGAAAATGAGAGTAATTTGTCTGAATATGTTTACATTATGAAACATCACACACACACACACACACACACACACACACACACACACACATGCCAGAACATCCTTGTGAAACACAGTATGTACTCACTCATATATGGATTTTAGTCATGGATCAGGGGAATGCCAGCCTACAATCCCACTGGCAAAAACTCTGGGAAACTGAACATTCACCCAGTGACTGATGGAAGCAGAGGCAGACACCTACAGCTAAACATTGATCTCAACTAAACGAACCCAGGGACAGAAAGGGAGGACAGATGAGCATAGGGAAAAAGATTGGGCTGGTTTAACCCACAGAAACAGCTGACCTGAACAAGGGGAGCTCTTGAACCCCTGACTAAGGGCTGAGAATCAGCATGGGACTGAACAGGACACTCTGTATAGGGGTGTCAGGGAGGAGGCCTAGGCAATCTATGGGGCCTTGAGTAGTACATCAGTATTTATCCCTGGCATACTACTGGACTTTGAGTGTCCATCCCATAATGAGAGATGTTCTCTCAACCTGGAATCTTGGGGTAGGGCCTATGCCCTGCCCTGGATGAAACGACAGACAATGGACACCCCCACGGGAAAAGGAGTAGGTATTGGGGGGAGGGGAGTGAGAGGGAGAGGGAGCTGGGATTGACATGTGAAGCAACCTTGTTTCTAATTTAAATTTAAAAAGACAAAAAAGGGAATCCAAAATTCTCTGTAAGAGAAAATATTCTTCTGTGATAAAGGAAAAATACAGTTTTAAACCAACAATAGGAAAATAGGATAACTAAAGGGATTTATTTAAAGTAAAACCAAGGAAATACATAAAAAATAAGAACAAGGGAAAGAATCTTAATAAATCTTCACATGGTGCTGTGCACACTGGTAAGCTGAGCACTAGATAATCTGTGGTGAAAAAATTGTTGTGAGTTCAAGGCCAAATGAATAAACAAACAAACAAACAAATAACATACACATAAAAAAGTTAAAACTACAAGAACAAAAATCAAGACAAACAAGGAAAAACCTTTAAGACCAAAGCTGCTGAATCAAAAGAAAATGAAACAAAAAGTAAATAGATAGCAAGGCCCTGTCTCACAGAGAAGAAGCAGTGCTATACAAACAAGTGTGGTCCTTGGATTTGATATGTCAGAAACCATGTAGCTAGCCCACATGGTAGATGGATGATGTATCTAGCATCATGATACTCCTACTGTGAAGTGACAGCAAAGATGGGATAACATCTAGATGCTCACCAGCCAGCCTGGATTATGTGGCAAATGCCTCCACCCAAGAAAGGTGGAAGACAATGCCCTTGGGCTAACCTTCATCTTGAACCCCTCATTATGGGTCATGTTCATTTTTACACACATACACACATAGATATTATATACAGGCAGATATAGACACACGACAGACAAATAAGTAGAGAGAGAGAATATGCACAATCAGATAAAATAAATTTTCATAATATTAGAAGGAAAGAACATTACGTTTAAAGTAAGCATATGATTTTCATTATCTTGACAGGAAGTTTTTGTTTTGTTATTGTTGGAAATTTTACAAACAAAATATCAAATACATTCATACGTGTTTCCAAATATAAGCATTGAAAATTATTATATTTAACAATATAAAATATAAAGGAAGGTAAAATCAGCTAAGGGTTTCAAACTGTTCAAGAATTGCCAAGAAAGTCATAAAGGTAGATTCTATAAGATTAAACACTAAGAAGAGAAATTCTCTCTTCAAAAACCACCAAAGGGCCCCCCCTTTTTTCTGGGCTCTCTCTCTTAATATATTTTCTTTGCTTTTATAATTTATTTATTATTGAGGTATACATTTTCCCACTTCCCTTATTTCTTCCCCTTACTCTTTCCCCATCCACTTTGCTCCCAGTTTATTCAGTAGATCAGTCCTCTTTTATCTGCCTGCTCAGGCTGCTGTGACAAAAAAACCATAGAATGGTGTCTTACACAACAGAATTTTTCTTTCAGTTACTTATGGATCTACAAGCTTAAAGTCACATTTTGGTAACTCTCTCTGTTGGAAAAGTTTGTCCTCTGGTCTTGCTTACAAACAGCTTTTCCCAGTATCAGTTCCTTGGTGCTGTCACACATGTCTCTTGGTTCTTGGGTTTTAAAAGGCATTCAATAAGACACAGGAAAAATGGTGAACCCATCAAAATTTATCAAAGCAACCATACACTTACAAACACACAAGGGGTTAGCACAGGGTAGGATCAGCTCACAGGATCTGCAACTCTCCGGTTCTGTGCCCTTCATCTTCCTCCTAAGTCACCCATCCCAGCTTCTAGGGTGGTTGCTTCAGACATCACTTCCCCCACATAAAACCTATAGCATATTCACTTTGAATGGGTTTGAATTCTAAGCTGTTTGCATTCCTGTTTTGTCTTACTCAAAATTGATCATAAAACCGTATGTTTTGATATTCTGTTGCCTTAAGTATTTGAAACACTGTTATGTTAAAATCAAGTATCACTGCCAAAGCTGAGGCCAGGATTTTGTAGTGTGTTTCATAAACAGATCCACATTTTGACCTGTTTCATTGGACTACAGATTCATGATTTCCCCACTAATATCTGTCTTTTCTCTAACCTTGTGTTAATAGAAGAAACACAATTTCATTGATGTGACACTTCATGGGGGATGCTAATCCACTCACATCTACAGTCAATATCTATAGCAGAACTCATATCTAATTCTGTCCTTAAGAGTACTTTGTCAACATACAGTCATATATAATGCTGGCTAGGTTAAGACCTAAAGACATAAATTGAGCAGGAGAAAAGCAGACACAAATATTCAATCTGTAGCACAGAGTAAATGGGTTTTGAAATATGTACAGGACACAGGTAGTAAGAATATAGAGAAAAATATAGGCAGACAAAAAGGGAATCAAAATAGGCATATTCACAGTGGTTAACAAATATCAGTAATAACAGGAAATTAGTGTACTAAGGAGAACAATTAAACAAAAATAGCATCGCAGACTTAAAAAGAAAACACAACTGAATTATGTTTAAAAATCCATTATGAAGTCACATCACAAAATACCAAAAGTATGAAAGTTTAAGAAATAATAATAATGTCAAGGAAAGTAAATAAATAATTTACCACAGTCAATGGGCAACATTTGAGTGTGGTAAAAACATGGGTTAATCACTAAATTTTGCCCTCTTAAATTCATATATTGCAGTCCAATATGCCAATGTGCCTGTGCAGGAGAAAAGATGCCTACCTGAGAGGCTGTTAAAATGGAACACTAACCCAACAGGACAAGCACCCATATGCGATAGAAATAAAAGTTTGTGTGATTCTGTGAAAGAATGGGTGGCAGCAAATGCCAAGAGTCAACTCATCATAAATCTATCCACTGGTACTTTCTGCATTCCCACAATTCAGAACTGTGAAAATAAACGTTTGTCATGGAAGACACATAGTTTGAGGTATTTTTGTAATGGCAGAGTGAACATACTAATAAATGTCTCCATCTATCCAGTAATCATAACAAATCTTTATTTTGTTTAATAATAAAAGACCTAGCTTCCAAGGATGTGCAGCAAGTAGAAGAAAAATGACAGATAGACTCACAAATCAATTGCTGTGGGGTATAGGATCAGAAATTCAGCAAGCAGATAGAAGTTAACAGACCAACTACTAGGCACAATTTTTTAGAGTTTATAGAATACAAACACAAACCATAAAAGATCCCATAAACAAATATTAACATACCCTATATCTTAGGGTATAAATATACTTCAATTGTGTAAGCAATTGGATCTCAGAGTGTTAATCACTACATTGATATAAAGTAGACATTTAAAAACTCAATTATTGATTGTTTAACAAGTTTTAAATAAACAGTGGATAAAAGATAACAACTTAACCATTGTATGAAGCCACAGTGAACTTATCTTCAACATTTGAATAACTTTTAGAAATGTATCCTTTGCGTGCCTTATATTAAAAAATAAGAAGTATGAGAAAACATATTATTCATGAAATAAAATTATCTATTATATTTAACATTTATTTGTATTGTTGGCCTGACAACATTGTTTCCACTTAATATGCAATTCCTTTTTCATGTATACATTTTATTTAACTTATAAACAATCTTATTTTACTTATGAATTACAGTTTTCTCTCCCTCTCATCCTCCAATACTCCTCAATGCCCCCCCACTCCATCTCCCCTCCACTTCCCAGGGACCTCCAATACTCCTCAATGCCCCCCCACTCCATCTCCCCTCCACTTCCCAGGGATAGTGAGGCCTTCTATAAGGGATCATTAAAATCTGTTAAGTCATTTGGGGCAGGGTCTAGGCACTCCCCTGGGTATCTAGGCTAAGAGAGAATCCCTCCATGGGAAATGGGCTCCTGAAGTCTATTTGTACAAAGGAGATACATCTTGGTTCCTCGGCCAGAGATTCCACACACTGCCCAGTGCTACCAACTGGCACCGACGTTAAAGAGGGATGATTTTGTCCTTGAAGAAACCCCACAAACTCATGGAAATTGAACAATGCTCAACTGCATCACTTCTGGGTAAAGGAAGAAATGAAGAAAGAAATCAGAGACTTCCTAAAATTCAGTGAAAATGTATACACAACATACACAAACCTGGAGGACATTCTGAAAGCAGTGCTAAAAGGAAAATTCATAGCAGTAAGTTCCCACATGAAAAAACTGGAGAATAACCACACTAGACATTTAACAGAAAACCTGAAAACTCTAGAACAAAAAGAAACAAACTAACACAGGAAGAATAGATGCCAGGATATAATCAAATTGAGAGCTAAAATCAATGAAGTAGAAACATAGAATCAATAAAACAAGAGTTGTTTCTTTGAAAAAATCAAAAGATAGTCAGTCCTTTATCCAACCTAACCAAAAGGCAGAGAGAGAACATAAAAATTAACAAAATCAGAAATGGAAAGGAGGGCTTAAGAACAGACACTGAGGAATTCCAGAGTAACATCAGGTCATACTTTGAAAACCTGCACTCCACAAAATTGGAAAATTTAAAGGAAATGATTGACTTTCTGGATAGATATCACTTATCATAATTAAACCAAGAACAGATAAGCAATTTAAATAGACCTATAACCCCTAACGAAATAGAAGTACTCATCAAAATTCTTCCAACCAAAAAAAAATGTTCAGGGACAGATGGTTTCAGTACAGAATTATACCAGAAATTCAAAGAAGAACTAATACTAATACTCTTGAAATTGTTCCATACAATAGAAGCAGAAGGATCATTGGCAAACTCTTTTCACAAGGCTATGCAAGTCTTTTAACTCTGAAATAGTATATTATAGTTATGAGTAAGTGTACAAAACTTGAGTACAAATTAAGCATTTTCTTAAGTTAAACCCAATATCAAGACAATGTTTGACATATGTAAGACATGGTAAGGAAGATTTTAATTAAAAAACGTTTGACTCTGAAGTTTAAGTTGGTCAAATGTTATTGAATAATTTTGTTTTTATTTTACATTTATATTAATTAGTGATACTTCAACCGAAGACCTTTCACATGGTTGACAAGAATTCTCGCATTGATAATATATATTACTTTTAAGATTTTTTTTTGTCTTTTGGTGATACTATAGACTGAGAATGAGGACGCTTCTTAAAATTAAAACTCAGGTATCTGAGTAGGATTGGGATTACATATATCTCAATTTAATGTGTTTGTAACTTTGAAAAATTTTATTAATTTCTGAATCTCTTGTGACTGAAATATTAACAATTGGTTCTAACACAATCTAATATATAACATAACTGAAATCAAGTTAGTAGAATTTTTTATGTTTCTAAATCTTCTATTTTGCAGAATTTATAAAAACAAAATACAGAATTAAATATGGTTGACTAGAATCCTTAAAAATACTGATAAATTTGAGAAAAATATTTACATCCCACAATCTTAATGATAAATTCAATAACATAATAACACACTTTTATTAGTAGTACTTGGCAGCAACAGATTTGAGAACTCACTTACTAAAAATGTCTAATTTCTCCAATGAAATTAAAATTAAGAATATTATTGATATTATTTGAAGGAACTACTACATTTACAACTATTGGATTAAAGTTTAACTGGGACAAGACCACAAACTACTAGGTTGAAATTATTATTACATTTACCTTTACCACATGAGTTCTATTGCTTGAGTGAAATTTAATTTAATTTTTCTACATTTTAAGTAACTAAGGATCACACTGAAAATCAATGACATGGGTAGTACTCCAGAATTCAATTCAAATATCTAGAAATTTTCTTGATACAAATATTTAATATAAAAAATCGCTTTTATGACATGAACAAAATTATCTAACAAATGGGACAGAAACACTAAGATGAAAACTGCAATTATATTTTGTTACGGAAACCCTTTTTTAACTACTTGGGAATTTGAGTGAAATAGTTGCTCGCAAGCCGCTAATGTGTCTGTGAAAAGGTTTTAGAGGCTGCATTGTTTAACTGTTTAAGTGACAGTTGTGCTTTCACAAGACTGACTCTATTCTGCACCATCTCACTACATGGATTCCAAATTACATCTGGCAAGCAACAGGAAATTACTGTACCTAGAATGCTTATTCTGAAACATAATTTAAGACATGGAGTTTATTCATCTGGTTTTTAAGAGCATCTAGTAAGAAATGACTTTTATTGAGAACTGAACAACTGCAATTTATTTCATGCTCTATAACTTTATGAGAAACAAGTGATAATAAACAGACTAGTGTTATAGTCATATCCATAAAGCAGTGAGGAGAATGCAGTATATTTCATAACACTAATAAACATGATTTTTAGAAAAAGACGCTTGAGGTATGGAAGGAAAACTTGCATCTGTGATGACTACTGCTGATGGGTTTGTAAGAAATTGACTATCTTATTTACAAAGGGTCAGGCTCCAGAATCTAATTATTCCCTGGCTTTGGAATAGTATTCTTCACTGTAGCTGTAGGATTACAACCAAAATATCTTAGGCAAACTATGGAAACTCTGTCTACTGCTTACAAATTCATCCTTACTTCATTAGATGCATTTGTTTGCTTTTGAAATATCTGCTTTCAAATAGTTGTAGGTTAGCACTCCCCTGATCCATGTATGAGCAAGTACATACCATGTTGGACTTTACCATTTCTATGACATGACTAAGAAAATATCACACCTAGTGCTTAAGGAAATTATACAAAATTTCTGGTTATTAAGTGTTGAAGGCAAGTTGGGCAGTCAAGTCTCTCCAGACACCTTTCAGGCATTACTTATAAAGATATTGTCTAAGAAATAAAATAGAGTGATTAAGAAATGTACCAAAAGAAAAAAAACACTGAAACTATATGAGAATATAATGTGTTCTGAAGTATACAAATATTTTACTACCCAAAAGGGGAATACCAAATTAAGTTCTGGCATTGCATACTAAAGAATCTCATGTAAGTCTGAATGGTCAGAATCATTTTTACACTATGGAAAATATTGTACTAACAAGATTTATACTCACACATTTCAATCTAATCATAGTCAAAGATGACTCTTTCATCTTTGTTATTTCTCAAATCTGACAGTAAAGTTACTATCCCCATGTATAAAGTCATATGTTAATGACAACTGTATACACATTTAGTACTTGTGTTGATTTACAATTAATAGTCCTAAATGTATTTGTTTCTATTCCCTTAATTTTGTACTCATGTAAATTCTTTGTAGACATTTTCAAATAATACAGTAGACTATGGAATTTTTTGAGAAAAAAATGTGTATTTCAATTCTTACATCAATGGCTTTAAACTTTTCCTTCATAAAATAAGGCTTAATGATATGTCTTACATCTTTGTACTTTCACTCTAATGCATATTTAACAAATAACCAGAATATTTTTATCTATGATAGTTACAGATTTATTCTTTAATATATACATAGGCATAACATGTTGTTTACATTTGTATAAAGAGAGCACATAACAAGACAGAGAACATAATGGAATAACTTTCAGGAATATTGGAAACCTTCATATTTAGGCAAGGACAAGGACACATGTTATCATTTCATAAGTAGGGCTATGAACAGTCATATTTATGACATATATTCTCTGAGATCCCAATATTTTTTTTACATTTTTATTAATTTAAATTAGAAACAAGCTTGCTTCACCTGCCAATCCCAGCTCCCTTTCCCTCCCCTCACCCCCCACTCACCAAAGCCCCCAACCCCCTATCCAATCCCCACTCTACTCTCAATGGAGGGTGAGGTCCTTCATGCGGGATTTCCAAAGTCTGTCATATCATCCCGGGCAGGCCATAGGACATCCCCCATGTGTCCAAGCTGAGAGAACATCCCTCCATGTGGAATGGGCTCTCAAAGCGCATTCGGGTGCCAGGGATAAATACTGATCTAGCACACGAGGCCCCAAAGACTACTGAGGCCTATTCACGGACACCCACGTTCAGGGGTTCTGGGTAAGTCCCATGCCCAGTCTTGACACATTTGCTCATCACTCTTCCTTGTCTGCAACTGGTTTCCAGGAGTTCAGTTCAGTATATAGATGTGGGTGTATGCCTATGCTTCCATCAGTCACTGGATGAAGGCTGTAGGATGGCACACAAGGTAGTTGTCAATTTCATTATCAGGGAAGGTCATTTAAGGTAGCTTCTCCATTATTGCTTAGATTGCCAGTTGGTGTCATCCTTGTAGATCTCTGGAAATCTCATTAGTGCCAGATCTCTCCCCAACCTACAATGACTCCCTCCAGTATGGTATCACTTATTCAGTTCTCCTCTATTTTTCCGCTGACTCAAATTTCCTTCTACCCCATGTTCTACTCTCCCCTTATCTTCTCCCCCTCACTTTACCCCAGTTCCCTGTCCCATCCCTTCAATAATACCTGTTCATTCAGTAGATCCTAACGCATTCCCCTTCTCTGGGATACCATGCATATCTCTCTTAGGGTCCTCCCTGTTTCCCAGACTTTCTGACCATGGGATTGCAGGCTGGCACTCCCCTGATCCATGTATGAAGGAGTACATACCATGTTGGTCTTTATAACTGGGTTGTCTCACTCAGGATTGTTTATTCTAATATCATCCATTTGCCTGCAAATTTCAAGATTCCACTGTTTTTCTTCAAAGTAGTACTCTATTGTTTAAATATACCACATTTTCCCTATCTACTCTTCAGTTGAGGAGTATCTAGGGCAGTTCCAGGTTCTGGCTATTACAAATAATGCTGCTATGAATATAGTGGAACAGATGCCCTTGTTGTATGAATGCACATCTTTGGGTATATGCCTAAGAATGGTATTGCTGTATCTTGTGGTAGACTGATTCCCATTTTATTGAGGAATCTCCATACTGATTTCCAAAGTGGGTGTACAAGTTTGCATTCCCACTAGCAGTGGAGGAGTGTTCCCCTTTCTCCAATACCTCTGCAGCATTAAGTGTCATTAGTGTTTTTGATTTTAGCCATTCTGACAGGAGTGAGATGATATCTCAGAGTTGTTTTGATTTGCATTTCCTTAATGGCAATGGATGTTGAGCACTTTCTCAAGTGTCTCTCATCCATTTTAGACTCCTCTATTGAGAATTTTCTATTTAGTTCTGTACCCCACTTTTTAATTGTATCCTTTGGTGTTTTGGAGACTTGCTTCTTGAGTTCTTTGTAAATTTTGGAGATCAGCCCTCTTTCAGATGTGGGGTTAGTGAATAGAGTCCCCATTCTTATAATTATAGGCAAAGAAAGATACCTCTATTAATTGAAGCATGTAGTGTTTTGATTATTCATTATGACCTTATTAAAGACCTGTTTACTTGATGTTATTTCCTGTTTAATAGGGAAGCAAGAAAGAATACTTTGAGTAGCAAAGTCAAATGAGTGAGGCTAGCATATGTAAGATAATGCATTTTAATTTGAAATATAGAGTGATTATAGAAGTAGAATTTTGGGTATAGATAGTATTGAAAGTAAAAATTGACAGCTCAATAAAAACAAAGATGCAAACAATGTCCAACATTATGGATAGAAGATTAATGAGAAAATTATGCAGATTGCTTAAACTGCTCAGATTTTCATGGTGATGCTATAGATTGTTTATGATTTATGATTGAATACTCCTATGTTCTATTTCTGTGTCTCTGTATATAATCCTGGATATGACATAGCAATTTTCTTTAACAAATACTGTATTAAACAATTATAAAGCAGAAAATGAGCACAAAAATCAGAAATATAATGTGGAGCAAATTTTCTCCAAATCATCACATCCATGTAACTAACTTGATGATGAAACAAAATATAAAGTAAATGCATATTCTCATTTGGCTTCTTCTGCCACAATGTCCTTAGTGAGTAACCTGATTCCTAATACAAATCTCACATTTAATATGATTGGAGATTTATGGTATACCACATAATTTCTCCAAATTAACATTGCAACTTTGTGTTTCATCATGTCTATATAGCTACAAATAATTAATTTAAATATTTGTGGGTATAAATAATATAATTGGTTTTAATCTGAGAACAATACTATTTGATACTATTCTACATATTTACTGGGTGTTAAAAGATTGTTAAAGTCATAGAAAATCAAAGTTTCTTAATTTTAATTGAGCTTGAATTTAAGCCCTCACATGTGGCTAGTGGTTACAATGTTGGAAGAATAAAAATTAGCTTTTTGTATTAATACGTCATTATTTTTATATGTGGAAAATTCTTTGGCAGTCTCAAATTTATGCTTTTCGAATTGTGTTATAATATATTAACATACTATATACTGAAGAGTCTGGCATATGTATCTTCTCTATGTAAGTCATATCATAATTTCAAATTTAGTAAATTTTGTCAAGTAATTTTTCAAATTGGTTCCATTGCTAAGTCAACTTGCTCACTCCTGTGTTACCAGCTACTCTAGAGGCCAAAGCAGAAGGTCCATCATTATTGCCCTCTTAAGAGCAGTATAATCTGTTTTATTCTTCATAATAGAATAATAAAACATTTTGCATACATATACAATTTTATTAACAATTTACTGTGTCTTTCATCTCCAATAACATATCACCCCAGTAAAAACGAGAAAAATATTAGAAACTTAATTATTTTAAAGGTCGTGTCATTTAAACTCTTTAGCCTTTAAAGGCATGTGAGAAGTTGCAGTTAGAACACATGCATGACCACATGCTGCATTGAGGAAACCCATAAAGAGCTGGACACCTGACATAATTTGTGGTCAGGTTCAGAATGAAGAAACAAATACCTCTGGATAGAGTACAGGTTTTTTTTAAGTATTAACATACCTTGCAATCCACATACCATATTAATTTAATGTGGTAACAATATAGTAATATGAGTATACAGTGAATGTGATATAAGTGCACCACCTTGATTTTTTCTCACTCTGAAATTATTTTGAAATTAAAATTCTATCTTATTTTTGTTCTAAAAACAAGAGGTTAAGATCATATAAATTTTAGCTTTCACTAGAGGCCCCTGCTCTGAAATAATAGCTTTCAAAGTTAAAGTAAAAAAAGTATTTCTCAATAGTATAAAAGTTTGAAAGATATGTATTTCCCAAAATTTAATACAAGAGGTCACTGAATACTTACAGATGTCCCTTGTAGACACTGGAGGAGATTGAAAGGAACATGAATTGCTAACCTGCCTCACTGCACTGATGCGCCATGATTGACTTACTGTGACAAACAGCAAATGAGATTTTTTTTAAGGAGCACAATGACACGCTGACTAGTTTTTCAGCTGCAAGCATATGGTAGGTAGTAGAAGCCAAAATCACTCTTCTTTCTGAGAAAAGAAACATCACTTCTATTTTATCAACATAAGAGATTAATTTTAGAGGCGCCAATGTCCATGAACATATTCCTCTTCAGACATCTCCAAGGTCCAAGGACTTTTACATTGTCTGAACATTTGTGATGTGACACAACTTAAGCCTTCCAGGAACAAACAGAACTCTTCATCTATTGAGTTTATTTGCTAAACTTCACGCTGGATATTTCTATTTCTAGTTCAACCTTTACATACTCTACTCTCGTGGCTACATTTCTCATCTATTTGTTTGGCACTAGAGCCCATGACTCTATGAACTTCAAAATTTGTTAAAAGTAAAACTCAAAAAGAATTTCTGTGGATTCAGAGTAGGAATTACATACAGTCTTGTGGTTATAAGCATAACTTCACATTAATTCACCTAAAATTTGTGTGTGTAGAAGAATGGCATGATTTTATCCCTTGCATCATATGAAGCATATGCTTGCTCTGTGGAGGTTTAAGATCAATGTCTTCCAGCAAGTGAATCATAATAATGTGCACATTTGGAAATTGCAAATACTTATCTATGAAAAATTAATAATTAGACATTAGACTAAACTCTGTAGCTCCACTACACACTTCTTACAATTTCTCTGTGTCTTATATTGATTTTCAATTGAAGGCATTCTATGTGTTGCTATGGGTCAGGTACTGTGTATTTCTTTTAAAAATATTTTGTTAATTCTATGAGAATGCCATACGAGGTGTCTTGGTTATATTCACCCCCAGCTTCCGCATTATTCACTCTCTCTACCCTTACCTACCCTTACCTTGCCACATACCCAGCTCAGGTTATACTTTATTTCTCCCTATCAAGTCCAGTTTGTGTTACCCAGGTACTTTTGTAGGGGAGCTGTTACATCATTAAATGAAACAGATTCTCACCCACCCAGAAGTTATCAAACAAAAATAGGGCCTCACTACGTAGTGAGACATATTGCCCAAATTCTTCCCTCCGTGATGCAGTTTTGACTGGCTTGAATTTGTAAAAATTTTGTACTTGCCACCACAGTCCCTGTGATGTTGCCTTAAAACTGTTTTCTTGAAGTTACCTAGCATGTTTGAATCTTACAGTCTTTCTACTCTCCCACAAAAATCACTGTGCATCAGGGCAGCGGGCTTATATTTCTAAGAGTGAAATTTCAGATCAAAGATGTCTGCATTGTGAAACAATTAAATGTGTAATATTTTATTTTTACTGTTTTCCTAAAATGAATAGAACTCTTTTTTGTTCTTGATAGTTCATGGAAGCCACTTATAATGTTCATTGAAACTAATGTTCTGTGTTCAAATGTATGGAAGGTTTTTCAAACTCAGAATTTAAAGATACAAGGAAAAATAATAAAACAAGTATTTTAAATAAGTATTTTTATCTTAATGATTTGTGTCTAAATATCTTGTTAGTAGCAGTTTCATTTATTCTACGAACAGTGTTGTATCTTAATACTTTGATACTTACTCTTTACACATTGTTTAACAGAAAACCATTTTTTCATACAATATCTTCTGATTATGATTTCCCTTCCCTCCCCTCCCCAAAGTTCCTTGACATATACATGAAACCTCACTGTTTCTGTCTCTTATTAGAAAATAAGTGGGCATCTAAACAGTAATAAAATATAAAAATACATAATAGGGGTAAACAAACAAACAAGAAAGAGAAAAAAATACAAGGAGTGTGAATAGATGCTAATTTACACACATTCATAGACAAATGAGTCACATAAAAAGCACAAAGAGTGAAGCCATAGTGCAAGTTAAAAAAAACACAAGCAAAAATGCCCTAACAAAATATCATGAGACAAAGAATATCCAAGGATATTACTGGGTTTGTTGTTTCCTGGCTATAGACTGGTGGGCATGGCTCCTGGCCTTAAGAATGGTTTGTATGTGCAATAGAATTCTGGTAGAAAGAACTAATATTTCCCAGGCAAAGATCCAGAGATTGCTTCTGGATTAGGGATGGTATCTTTTTTACACTTCTGTAAGCACTGGGAATCCATCTCACACAGACCATGCATGTCCTGACCATACTAGGAAAAACTGGTGAGTTCATGTGTGTGTTGGTCCTATTGTGTTTAAAATGTCTTGTTTTCTGGTATCTTCCACCTCCTCAGGCTCTTCTAATAATTGTTCCTCCTCTTTGTGAAGTTTCTATGATCCCAAAGGAAAGGGGTTTGTTGGAGACATCCCTTTTAGTGCTAAGTGTTCAAGACCCCTCACTCTCTGCCCTTGTCCAGATGTTTCTCTGTGTTGTCCCATATAGTGGAGGTTTCTCCAATGATGCCTGAGTCATTAGGAGTCATTGTATGGCTATGTTCCTTTAGCAGGACACTAGTAGTTGATTTTACCTAGGTCCTATTATCTATCTCACTCCAGGGTCTTAGCTACCTGAGTAGTGTCAGGTATGGGTTCCATCTCATGGAGGTTATCTTAAATCAGATGTTATTTGGTTAGTTTCTCACAAGCTTTGTGCCACTAATACATTAGTGCACCAGGCAAGTATTTCATAACTATAGAAGGAAACATTTATAGTTTTTTATGTTTTTACCTTTGTTCTTTGGTAGCATACAGAGAGCCTTGTAGTACCTTGAACACTACTAGTCTACAGGATTTCAAGTGGTAGGTTGGTACTCTACTCTGTGTTCAATGAGTTGTGTAGGTGTTGATATCAGAATTGAGGCCCTACCATTGGTTTTTGAGAGACAAATAATAATCAGGGTAATAGCCCAGGTTGTTTGGGGATGCCTTTGGGCCCATTTGTCCAAAAATTCAATGAGATATAGTCCGTTACTGGCAATGGAAGCTTCACTTGGTGATGATAGATGTCCAGTAGGGGTTCATTTTCAAACTTCATTGGCTAATTTTATTTAGATTATGTTCATACGTGTATATATGTTCGAAAATTTCACCTGTATTTGCTTTGCATATGAAGCCTCAAATAACCCTTGGTTTTAAATGTCCCTTCCCATAGTCCTTCTACGTCCCTGTTTGATCTGGTGACACTCTATATTATGTAAGTAGACAAGTTCAAAAATATAGAATTTATATATACCAATATGAATTCAATACAGAGATAGGCATGCTCTAGGTGGTATCATTGGTTACCTCTAAGGCAATTCCCATTTAGACTTCATGCAATTTGAATTGAACTCAGACAAATTTCTTGAGTGTCAACAGATTTACATTTAAAAACATAGAGGTCACAAATTTCTCAATCTGTTTTTTTATACCTTCAATGTTGCAATCACTTTATTTTTGCTTTTGATTTTATTGTAAGAGTTCCATGTAGTCAATGCTGGCATCATATTTAGTATGGAGCCAAGGCAGGACTTGTACTCTTGATTCTCCCTGTGTCTACTAACTAGGTGGTAGGAATATAAGCATAGATCACCCTGCTCAGTGATCCTGCTTCCTGTTCTTTCTGTCTTACTTTGTCCACATTTATATGTGAAATTCACAATTCCAGATTTCTGGTAGTGTGGATTATGTCTTCAGAAGGCAACAAAATGGAGACCTTTAGACAAAAGGTTTTATGATATTCATAAAAGATTTATAAGTGGAAACCCTAATTCCAAACTTATGGTAGTGTGGAATATGCCTTAGAAGACAGTGAGGTAATAAAGATGGAGGCCTTTAGACAAATGTTTTAGTACTTTAATATTTATAGTGTCAAAGGAAGGCTGATGAGTGGCCTTGGCTGTTAGAGATATTTGTTGAGAAGTTTGAATAGTGCAATCATCAAACCTACTCTGGGTGGATGTAGGCCTTCTACTTGTTCCTGAATCATTAATACCATTGAATTTGGGCTTCTGATTCTTTAATACCATAATTAATAAATTTGTTTTCTAAAGTAGTTTGTTTACAGCATACACTTTAGCTTCTTTAAACCAGGATACTTACCTATGAAAATTAATATTACATAATTTTTAAAAAATTTTAAAGTTTATTTTAGAAGCACTCTTATTTACCTATGTATCTCCCCATTCCCATGCTCTCCCATCCTCCCATGGTTTGCACCAACCCTGCAAACCATTCCTCACCCAAACTCCAAGGATAGTGAGACCCTCCAAAGGGATCAACAAGTCCATCACATCATTTGGAGGAGTGCCTGGGTTGCAATAGTATTCCTCCATAGGGAATGTGCAGCCAAAGTCCATTTGTGCTCTAGTGATAAACACAGACCATATATTGTTTATATGTAGAATGTATTGGGAGTACCCATCCAAATACAAAAGGTCTGTAAACATATCCCAGCATCACAGCTGCTTGAAGCATGGCTTCTATAGTGCATACATGAAAGGCTTGTCAATCACAACTGATGTCTGAATGAATAATTAAATAAGCACAACAGAAAAAGTTAAAATAGAAGATTTTTTCAGCACATCTTATAAAATGTATACATAAAATTCCCCTGGAATGTTTTTCCATTGAAAAAACTAGTTGATCAGTAATTAAGAAGTGTGTATAATAAATTATAAAATCTAAATGAGCAGAGTTAAAAAGAGTTGCTACTAATTTGCCATCTATGGAGTTATAAGGCCTTTATGCCAATGTCAAGATTTAATCTCATTTTCTTATGCCAAAAGGTCTTCATTTTTCTTCACTTATAGAGTTATACTTATAGAGTGGAAAATTTGAGAAAACCATCCCCTAAGTTAGAAATGCACTAAAATTAGTATGTAGGATTCTGTAACTTATTAAAAGAAGAAAACATTAGCATTAGATTTAGTGGATGATCTGATAATTTAATAGAAACATCAGAAATTTAGTTTTGAAATCTGGTGCCTTATGCTTTGTGGAATATTGCAGAAAATCAAATAATTGAAAGAGGTGTATAAGCCTAGTAGCATTGAAAATGGCCATTCTCTGACTTGTCTCAGATCAGTCAGATATGTGCCAACCCATCATAACCCATATGCACAAAGCACATTGTGGCTCTTCACACCCCTTTGAGCTCATATCAATCATTGGAAAATAACATTTTTTCCTCAGAATGAGCTGTCACTATCAATTTTAATAGTGGCTGTAGATGAACTGAATTCTTTCCAAATTTCTAGCAAGCCATTTGGTTCACTATATTGCAAACCAAATGACTTGTAAAACTGTACTATTTTCCTACTGCTTTACAGCAAATACAATAATATCATTAGAAGGACTTCAATACTTAAGAGTTTTTGTTTGAAATTCTGCCTAAGTTTATAATGATATTTTCCTGATTTATACTATTCTAGATTAAATTTTTATTTTCAGTCAAAAGTCCTTTTCTCTTTATCTCTAGCCTGCTTGCTTCATCAGTGCCTTAGGGCTGAGAATGGGTGACCACGAAGGTAAAACAGTGCTTTGTAATGCCTTATTTGTGTTCCCATTATAAAATTGTAAAACAGTAGATTTCTCTCAGTAAAGACCATGCCCAGAGTAAAATAATATTATTGGATGGATACTTCTGAATAGAAAGTCATTTTTTCATGCCACAACAATTTTAGTGTAATGCATACATTTTTTTAAGATTTAAGATTATTTGTACTCTTCAATAAAAATTTGGGGCCACAATAGGAGGTTGGTAATTGATAATATAAAATAAGATGATTTTTGTATATACTAATGTACCAATTATAAAAAGGAAACACATGAACTTCTTTATATATATGTACATATATATATAAAAATATATATATAGTTTCGGATTCACGTTTCAGGAGAAATAACCTTTATTTCTATTATCTAAATAGGTTTCAACTGGTATTAGCCATTTTTTTGTTAAATTTCTTGCAATTATAAGTTTTCATGTTACCAACTGTGAATTCCTTTGAATGATGTGCTTGCTAGTATTGTATAGCAAAATAAAAGAAAACAAATTAGAGTTCCTCAATTTTGAAAAAAAAATCTCAGTACCTGAAAAATATTGCTGATAGAGAAGGAGTAAATAAGGGTCATATTAGAACATTCAATTCTGAATCAATACCTACATTGTAACATTTAACAAACACTAACTTATTTTTTCTGATAAAATGAGGTTAAAACATTGAATTGTAAAATGCGTATTATAAACCTAGAGACAGATATTGCTGCTCAAGCTGAGGATCAGAAAAGCAAAGCAGCCACCTCCTCGAGAGTTCTAACCTCTTTCAATGCTCAGATCGAAGAGGTGATCCATGAACCTCAGATTGCATTTCCAGAGTGCACTGATGTCCACCAAGCCTCAGAATCATAGACTGCCTGACTGAGACTACCTAAGCTCCTCAGGTACTCTCTAGTTTTGGGATTAAATGCATCAGCTCTGATTCTCTTTTGAACTGATTCACTCTTGTATAGGACAGGGTAGCCTTGAACGCACAGAGATCCATCTGCCTGTCTCATGTGTCTCATGTGTCCTAGGATTAATGCTATGTGTTACCACTTCCCAGATGCTATGGCTGTGACTAGGTTTGCATTCTGATCCTTCAGGTAAGTTTTATTAAGTCTTAAATAGTATAACACCACAATAAGTTTTCTGTATTGTTAGTAAGTTAATAATAATTAGTAATAGTTTTACAAATTAGCATGCAAAAGTATTTGGGTTGCAGATTGTTGAACTGTCCTAATTCAGGAAGTGTAGGAAATAGTCTGTTAAGAGAGTTTTCAAGCAGAAAGCTTTATTTTACCTGTATTTCATTAAGTTATCTGAACTACAAAAACAATAACAACAACAAAAATCCAAACAGCTTGAGACACTTACCTTTTTCATCCTCTGAAAGAATTCAAAACTTCAATAGCAGATGTTCCTGGTAAATTGAAGTCTCTGTTTGTGCTGGTTTGAATGAAAATGGCCCCCAGAGGCTCTTAGGATTGAATACTTTCTACCCAGTTGAGGAACTGTTTGTGAAATATAGGGGTATGTTGTCTTATTAGAGAAGGTATTTGAAAAGCCTCCCCGGCATCACC
This sequence comes from Mesocricetus auratus, assembly GCF_017639785.1. Taxonomy (NCBI): domain Eukaryota; kingdom Metazoa; phylum Chordata; class Mammalia; order Rodentia; family Cricetidae; genus Mesocricetus; species Mesocricetus auratus. The sequence goes on along the minus strand of NW_024429207.1, from coordinate 2,850,211 downwards.
ATCCCTGACCTCAAGCTCTATTATAGAGCTATAGTCCTGAAAACAGCTTGGTATTGGCACAAAAATAGACAGGTAGACCAATGGAATCGAATTGAAAATCCGAGTATTAACCCACACACGTACGAACATCTGATCTTTGACAAAGAAGCTAAAAATATACAATGGAATAAAGAAAGCATCTTCAACAAATGGTGCTGGCATAATTGGAGACTGGCATGTAGAAGAATGCGGATCGATCCATGTTTATCGCCATGCACAAAACTTAAGTCCAAATGGATCAAAGACCTCAACATAAATCCAGCCACACTGAACCTCATAGAAGAGAAAGTGGGTGGTACCCTTGAACGAATTGGTACAGGAGACAGCTTCCTGAACATAACACCAGTAGCACAGACAGTGAGATCAACAATTAATAAATGGGACCTACTGAAACTGAGAAGCTTCTGTAAGGCAAAGGACACAGTCAGCAAGACAAAAAGGCAGCCCACAGAATGGGAAAAAATATTCACTAATCTCACATCTGACAAAGGGTTGATCTCCAAAATTTACAAAGAACTCAAGAAGCAAGTCTCTAAAACACCAAAGGACCCTATTAAAAAGTGGGCTGCAGAACTAAATAGAGAGTTTTCAATAGAGGAGTCTAAAATGGCTGAGAGGCACTTGAGAAAGTGCTCCACATCCTTAGCCATCCGGGAAATGCAAATCAAAACAACTCTGAGATACCATCTCACTCCTGTCAGAATGGCTAAAATCAAAAACACCAATGACAATTTATGCTGGAGAGGATGTGGTGAAAGGGGGACACTCCTCCATTGCTGGTGGGAGTGCCAACTGGTTCAGCCACTTTGGAAAGCAGTATGGAGATTCCTCAGAAAAATGGGAATAAACCTACCACAAGACCCAGCAACTCCACTCTTAGGCATATATCCAAAAGACGCCCATTCATACAACAAAGATGTCTGTTCCACTATGTTCATAGCAGCTTTATTTGTAATAGCCAGAACTTGGAAGCAACCTAGATGTCCCTCACCTGAAGAGTGGATAGAGAAAATGTGGTACATCTACACAATGGAGTTCTATTCAGCAGAAAAAAATAATGGAATCATGAGATTCACAGGCAAATGGATGACACTAGAAGAAACCATCCTGAGTGAGGTAACCCAGTCACAAAAAGAGAAACATGGCATGTACTCTCTCATATATGGATTTTAGACATAGATCTGGGGAGTGCCAGCCTACAATCCTATGGCCAGAGAGTCTGGGAAACAGAAACTACATTTAGTGGCTGGTTAAGTACTGAGCTGAACTCAAGAAAGCCAGTATCAGAGAGGGAGGACTGATGATCAAAGGGATTAAGACTGGGCTGGTTTAACCCCCAGAAACAGCTGACCAGACAAAGGTTAACTCTTGAATCCCAGGCATCAGCCTGGGAATCCAGCATGGGACTGATCAAGACCCCCTGAATCTGGGTGTCAGTGAGGAGGCCTAGGGAATCTATTTTCCTTGGGCAGCAGATCAGTACTGTATACACACGGACTTTGGACTCCCATAGAACAATGTGAGGTGCACTCTCACCCTGAACTCTTGGGGAAGGGTCTAGGCCCTGCCCTATATGAAATGACAGACTATGGACACCCCCATGGAGGGCCTCACCCCCCCTGGGGGAATGAGGGGATAACGGGGGGGGGGAATGGGGGAGGGCACGGGAGGAGGGGAGGGAAAAGGAGAGGGACCTGGAACTGACTTGTGAAGCAACCTTGTTTCTTATCTAAATTTAAAAAAAAAGAATAAAAAAAATCATAAAAAAGTGAAAAGCCTCCCCATTCCCAGTGAGCTGCCTGTGCTTCATGCTAGTGCATCAATATAAAAGTCCTCAGGTACTGCTCCAGTGTCATGCCAGCCTGCTTCTAATGACAACCACAGACTAACTCTCTGAAAACGTAAACCTCAAGTTTAGCATTGTCTTCTGCAATTTACTTGGGTCATGGTGTTTTATCACAGCAATAACAGAAGTACGTATGATACCCTTTTATCCCTTTTATTAGGAAATGAAAACTTCTATATCATACAAATATTTTTGTCATAATCATTTGCAGTTATTCAAATGATGCCCTGGTCAGAATTGGCCTGCCAATCACATACAGTTTGAGTCACCATCCAACAAGTAGTCAAAAAAGGATGCCATATAATTTCTTTACTTTATTCACAAACTACAACTAGTAGTTCACAACACCCACTAGACATTTTAACTACAGTATATTGTTCAGTGTCTATGTAATTGGATATGACTCCACATGCTTCAATTATTACTGACATACTTTTTTCAATGAAATTATGAAAATTACCCTTTTAGTTTTCAACCACCGACAAATTCTATTTTAAGTGAATTTCACTATCCTATTAACAATACTTCGTCACACTAACATAAAAGTACTTTATTATATATAGTGTCCTTACATGTAATGTGATACAAATAACAACATATTACAAATTCAGCAAATTTGGGTGAAATGTTCTTTTTATTTCATTGCTACCTTTTAAATATGAATCATATTATATCAAGTGTTTAGTTGTAAAATTATTGTCATGTACTTCTTAGAATGCATTGTGTTTCATTAAAAGCATAAAAACATTTTTGTACCCTATCCCAATTGGAGTGATATAAATCTGGCTGAGGTTCACCTTCTTATTTATTTGATGATTGATGATCTCATATATTTATTTATTTATTATTTATTTTTATTGGGTTCAGCACAACATGGGCAAGTATATTCAAATGTCACAGCATTAGGAAGGTGATCTCATATATTTATGCATAAACTTTTTATGCTATGGGACTGTGTTCTGAGAAGGAATTTTTTTTCAAGTTCACTGACTACTTTTATAATGTAGGCTCTTTGAAGTTATATGGTCTTTATAAAATCAAGGTATTATGGCCTTTTAGAATTTGTTGTGTGCATAGCTATATTTATATGTATTCTTCCTTCTTTATTACATGAGGATATAAGGAATTTATAATAATTCAAACCTCACTAGTGAAAATGAAGATTTAAATAAAGTGGTAGACAGTGTTTTGGCTTCCCAAGTAATTAAATATCTGTTTTAAATTAGTTAGGGATTACTCTCTTTAGGATATAACCTAATGACTTTAAAACATGGACTCAACAAGTATTTGCATATCATTAAATTGTTGTCAAACAGAATGGCAGCCAGTAACTTAATGAATTAACAAAATGTTTTAGATCACCCGAATTATATAAATGTGAATGAAGTAAGAACATATGGTACACTTACACAAAAGCCAGAAGCAAAAGATTACATGCATTCATGTTAAACTTGCAAAATGGAAGAAATCCTGATGATGGAAATTTGATTAGTGATTACGAGGGAGTGGGATTTGAAGAAGAAGTGCTCTCCCACCTAAATATTATACACTTTTCCTTAGGTTGAGCAATAGTAGGAGAAACTTGTCTCATGAAATAACAAAGGTCCTATATGAGTAGAGAATCACTCTTTAAACCAATTAGTGATATATGGAAGACAGCATCTCTACTTCCAATCTTTGTGGATAATTGGAGTCTAAATCAATTGGGGATTTTATCCCAATTTGCCAACTTGCCAGCTGCCACATAGAGGAATTTATTTTGACATTATAGAAGTCAATTTAACTAAGCCAGTAATTAATCCATATACCAGGTTAATTTAGGATGAATTACATAGAGAAACTGTTTTTGAAACTTAGTGTAAAATTCTGTTATTGTCATGTCATCCTAATCAATGAATAATTATTATTTGTTTTGAGAATATATGCATTTAATTGTGTCTGCTTATGTACATTAAAATGGGACATCCATGTCCAGTGATTGTAGTATCTTAGTGTATTACATGTGTTATACCATCTCACTTTTGGACTGATATTTAATATTAAAACTTTTATATTCCCAAGCATAAGTTAAATTTTGTGAAATAATCAATCTACATATTTTATCTCAATAAAAATATTTTATGTGTATTCTATGTTTTGAGAAATATTAATTTTAATCAATTCTATTTAAATTAAAAAATCTTGTTTTGCATACCAATCCCAGTTCCCTCTCCTTCCAATTCCCCCAACCACTGAACAAGAAGGTCAAGCCTCCCATGGGGGATCATCAAAGTCTGTCACATCATTTGGGGCAGGACATGGCCCTCCACTCTATATCTAGGCTGAGAGTATCCTTCAATTGGGAATGGGTTCCAAAAGCCCCTTCATGAACTAGGGATAAATGCTGGTTCTACTGACAGCAGCTCCATAACCTGCCCAAACCAGATGGGGTCCTAGAGCTGAGAGAAGAAGCAACACATGCCCCTCTCCAGATAACCAAAAGCAATCTCCAATTGAAAACCATTTGCAGGTGGCAATTTAATTTTTTCCAAGAGAGTCTCACACTCTATCTTATACACAAAACTTCATATGTTAAATTTTTTGGCTATATACTATTCCTTGAGACAGAAATCATAGCTCCAGTAGTGGAAATAAATTCACTTGATGTCTTACACACATAAATTCAAACACGAGAAAAGAACTTTATTGCAATAATTAGGAATTTTTAGTAATACACACCTTTAGCCAGAGTGTTAGTCTATGCATCAATTCACAAAATCACCAAATATTCATTGATAACTCACTGTACACCATGTGTAATGTATAACCTACCTTCAAATTTTTAAAAGCATATGATATTTAAGTAAAATGTTTAAAAATATATAACACCATTGCATATATTACGTCTTTCTTCAAGTCAAGTCTTTAAAAATATGCATCTATGTCTAAAATAACTTACTATTTCAAGTCTTTCACCTGGATGCCTATACGAATATCTCTGAGGAATATCATCCATCAACTATTTGCAATAAGCTGTTAGGAACCAATTTGGTCATATAGTGCAGAAAAAAATACTGGTAGAAGTGTTTTCTTAAAGCCTTAAATAGTATTTTAATATCTCAACCCAAAGCAAGATGGCAAAGATCAGATCCACACAGGATCTAATAAATGCAGCTTGCTGGACTGTGATGAATTCCATAGGCTTATAAAAAATTTGCAATATTTTATTTTAATTTACAGATCAATTATAAGAAAACAATTATCTAGCTATTAGGCTATTATCTATAAATTATCTCACCTGTCCATGTTTTATTTCAGGTTGCAGTCATGAAACATATTGCATTGTGAAAAATATTAATGTTAAAGTTGGGTTTATATTTTTAAAACTTTATTATGTTTTTAAAATTTTAATACCCATCATGCAGAGAAAATATTTCCTGTGCACAGTATTATAGAAGTAAAGTTATTTCTATTCTAGCATTGTGGGCATTGCAATTTATATCACTGACGCAATTTATAACATTGTGAAGCTTTAAATTTTAAGAATGATTTTGAGATGTTTTAGTTGGCTTGCTGAGTTACATGTGATTCATAATATTCTGCCAAAGCAAAGCACAAGGGTTGAAAGTTATTAAACAAGAAAACTGTGTAGTCATTTTACTGCAACAATAAGAAACACTTTTATTTACTCAAAATGATCAGAAGAAAATATATAATCAAAAGTTAGTAAATTGTATTTGTAGGCAAATGATCATAAACAAAATTGAGAAAGGCCCAGGTTACTACATTACTGTTTTTATTCTATTTTATGTTTTTAATTTTCTTTTAGTTTAAATTTAAATTAGAAACAAGGTTGCTTCATATGTCAATCCCAGGTCCCTCTCTCTTTCCGTCCCCTCCTCCCATGCCCTCCAACCAGCCCCTCCCCATTACCCCCTGCTTTCCCCAGGGAGGGTGAGGCCCTACAAGGGGGTGTCCATACTCTATCATTTCATTCAGAGCAGAGCCTAGACCCTCCCACAAGACTTCAGGGTGAGAGTGCATCTCTCAATGTGGGATGGTTACCCAATGTTCATTTGTATGCCAGAGACAAATACTAGATTGCCTAGGCCTCCTCAATGACACCCACATTCAGGTGGTCTTGATCAGTCCCATGCTGGATTCCTAGCCATCAGTCTTGGATTCAAGAGATAACCCTTGTCAGGTCAGCTGTTTCTGGGGGTTAAACCAGTCCAGTCTTAACCCCTTTGTTCATCAGTCTTCCCTCTCTGTCACTGGGTTCCTTAAGTTCAGCTCAGTCTTTAGCTGTAGGAGTCTGCCTCTGCTTCTATCACCCACTAAATACTTCTTCCATATTCAATTGTTAAGTAAAATCATTAATTGGAGTGTGGTAGTCAGCTTTATGTTTTCAATTAACTATGATTCCACTCAAGTGTGTGTTACGACAGGATGATATGGTCCTCAAATTGTTCCTATAAATTATAAAACAGAAGCATGCTTTCAAAGTATAGAAGAATATATTTAACTTCAGCATTTCTTTATGTCTTTATTTACAGACACATACATTTTAAGCACTTGAAGACATCAATTACATTACCAAATGCATTCATTGCAAATTTATTTAATAAGAGCTATGATTCTATAAAAATCATGAGTCATAGCCCAGGTGCTGAAGATTTCTATTCCAAAGTTCAGCATGAATGATATTTTATTTGTTCTTGTAATTCATAGCAATTAAGATGCAGGAGCTGTACTCAACTTCTTAGAGATTGACTCTTAGAAGTGTTTTCCAAACCTTAGAAATCCAACAACCCAATCCACAAGTTTTGTGAATATGCCATAGGTATTACCTGTAGTGTGTTTCTGAAAGTGTTGCTGATGTTTACTAAATACTTTCAGATAACTTCTCCGCATGAAGGGACAAGTTCCCCTCTGTTTCTGTCTTCCACAAAATGCTTGGTGTTTATTTCAAATGTTTTCATTTCTCACTAATAGTGATCTTCCTAAATATGTGTAACTTAGTAGGAAGAGACAATAAAAATAAGAATTTAAATTGTCCTATGCTTTTGGGAAGACTCCATTCTTATGGCCATTTCAAACTCTTTAACTACTTCTTATGTGCTCTTCTTGCCAAATTTTTTCCCAAGCCACAGATGTCAATGCCTACTCATCTGCTGCTCTGTTTCTTCCTGGTACCCTGCTTTCCTCTATTCTTCCCCTGACTCAATCGTTCTGCTCCCTCAAGTTCTCCTCCATCCTCCTCTTGTCCCCTTCTCTATCACCTAACTCCCTTTCCCCTCCATCCATGTCCTCCCAATTTGCTTAGGAGATTTTGTCCCTTTCCTCATCTCCAGAGGAACCTGTATGTCTCTCTTAGTGTCCTCCTTGTTTCCAAGAATCTCTGGAGGTTTTTATTGTAGGCTGGTAATCCTTTGCTCTATATCTAATATCCATATATGAGTAAGTACATTCCATGTTTGTCATTTTGTACCTAGGTTACCTCACTCAAGATAGTATCTTCTAGTTCCATCAATTTGCATTTCAAAATTCCACTGTTCTTTTCTTCCTGTTGACTAGTACTCCATTGTGTAAATGTACCATATTTTCTTTATCCATTCTTCAGTTGAGGGGCATCTACTTGCTTTCAGGTTCCAGCTACTACAAATAATGCTTCTATGAACATAGTTAAACAGATGTCCTTGGTAGGAATGTGCATCTTTTGGCTATATGCCTAATTATTTTCCATTTCCAGGGAAATCCATGAGTCCCTGATCCCTTTTAGGCCAGTCTTTGCTGTCAAGCCTCTATGGGGCTGTAGATTGTTGTAGCCATAGATCTAACTAAGCACCTATAGCCCTGACCATGCCTATCTGGGCATAGTCACAGGTACTTAAAGGAAGGGAGGTTTTAGGTTGGCTCTGACAGAGGCACCTTCTTTCTGGCAGCTGGCAGGGTCATGAAACAGCCTGAGAGGAACTTTGGAGATGGAAACTGGGGCAGCCACAGAGTCTTATGTAAGTGTTATCTCTCTGAGTAAACATTTTAACCTGTACTGGGTTTAGTAAATCTTGACTCTCATGCAGGATACTTTGTAGCATAATTAACATGTATGTTACATGTCACTTATGAGTGCATACATACAATATTTTTCTTTATGTGTATGTAGCAACTCATTCAGGATGACTTTTTTCTGGTTGCAAATATGTGCCTTCAAATTTCCTGATGCCACTCTTTTCAGTAGGTGAGTAATACTCCATTACATAAATGTAACACATTTTCTTCATCCAGTCTTCAATTTAAATGGCATCGAGATTGTTTCTAGTCATTATGAATATAGAATGATTGAGAAAAATTTGAGTATATGCCCAAGACTGGTATAACAGGATCTTGAAGTATTTTGATTCCAACTTTTTTGAAAAACTTCTATATTGATTTCAAAATTGTCTGCACATGTTTTCATTCCCGCTAGCACTGGAGGAGTGTTCATCTGGTTCAACATACTCTTCAGCATAAGCTATCTTTAGTGTTCTTTGATCTGAGCCATTCTGATGGATGTAAGGTGGAATCATAGTCATTGTTTGTACTTCACTGATAGCTAAGAATGTTCAACAATTCCTTAAGGATGTCTCAGATCTCCTGGGTAGACTGGGGCCTAGTGGGGATGGGAATATGAAGAATTGGGTGGCGTGAGGGTAGGGGGGAAATAATGGAAGAGATATCTTGGTGTGGGGCATTTGGGGGTCAGGTTGAAACCTGGTGCAAGGAAAACTCTGATAAATTTACATTGATTACTCTAGAAAAGGCCCATAGCAATAGTGGAGAGCATACTTCAACTGGCTCTCCCTTGTAAATAGATTGGTGACTATCCCAACAGGCATCAGTGAGTCTTCATCTAGTCACTGATAGAAAACAGATGCAGAAATCCATAGCCAAGCACTGGGTTGAGCTTGGGGAATCCTGTTGAAGAGTGGGTAGAATTATTGTACAACTCAGGGGAGGTCAATATCATCATAAGGGAACCCGCAGAAAACAACTAAACTGGGCTCATAGAAGCTCACAGTCTCTGGACCAACAGGTAGGGAACCTGAATGAGAATGAACTAAAACCTGTATACCTGTGTTGCAGTTGTGTAGCTAGATCTATTTGCAGTATTCCTTGCGGAGGAGCAGGGCCTGTTCCCTAATGCTTTGACTGACTTTCAGGAACCTGTTTTTCCCACCAGAGTTGCCTTGCCCAACTGAATTACAAGGGGAAGAATTTAGTCCTATGTCAACTTGACATGGCATGTTTTTTTGACACTTATGGCAGGCTTGCCGTTTCTGAACATAAATAGAGATGGAATGGATTGCGGGGATGTGGGGGGAAGGAATCTCAAGAAAGAGAGGGAGGGGGAAACTGCAGTTGGGTGGTAAAATATAACAATGAATTTAATAACAATAATAATCAATAATAAATATAATAAATAAAAATAAAGTGTTTGAAATAAAAAAGAGGGAATTAGAGCGATTTTTAGAAATTTTAACATTATCAACTTTACTATTTGCCTACATTCTATGTCAGGCCACTCTAAAATTTCTTTAGATAAAACAAATAAAATGAATTACTAATGTACAAATCAGAGGAACTCCCAGGCAATTTTGAAAATACCTAATAATTAGAGGCAGAGATTTCAAGTCCATTCTCCATAGAATAAAATTCTACATGCTCAGTGTTTCCAATAGTATAAATTGCATGAATATTAGTTGCACATTTATAAAAATTATTAATATGCTTGCCAGTATTTTATAACCATATAAAGAAAAGATGGTTGAATCTAGCATATAGTAAATTTTCCTTGTTTTATTTAACAGTGAAACACACACACACACACACACACACACATATATATATAAAAAATCTGTCAACATAAAGATTTTTAAAATGGTTCCTGATCTTAACATATATTAAAGTAGATGTCCTTTGTCATTTATAGGACGATCAATCTACATTCTGTCAATACCAGAGGAAATTTAGAAATAACAATAATATTGCAGTATTGGATAATAAGCTGTCAGCAAATTGTCTTTTTACATTTTGATTCATTAGAATCTCAAAGAAATAAATCAAGCAATAGCTGGATACAAATTAAGGTATTTCATTAAGTATCTCCCATGCTTTAGTAGCTTCAAAGTTTAAAGATATTGAATATAATTCAGAAATTAAATGTATTTTGGCTAAATTCCATGCAATTATTTTTACCTTAAAACTTTATCCTTTATTGCATATTTATATAAAATAATAACTTTTTAACTTGATTCATGTTTTCCCAATGTCTAATTTAAAATTGCTTAATCATTTGTCTTTGGCCATATTATATGAATTCTTTCATATAGATAGTTGAAAAATGAATCACCTACATGGACCATTTCAGCTTTCTGGTCACTGTTCAATCATACCCAATCCCTGGGGCTCCTGGGCCTCCTTTATTTTGTTTCTGGCAGCCTTGTGTAAATTGGAGTGTTCCTACTCTCATCTGCTCATTCCTTTACTGTCATAACAATCCCATTTTTGTATTGAAAATTGGTCTTCTCTGAGGCTTAAATATTGTTTTATGTTCTTTATGGTTTCGATATTCTAAATGAAAACTAAGATTTATGATGCCCTGGAGAGACCACTTGCTTTCAGTCCTTTAAAGAAAAATGTTACGTTAAAGAGAGTATGGGTAACCCCATAGTGTATCAGGACATTTTATGAAATATTAACTATGCTAGAAATAAAAGGAACAGCACACTTATTTATGGAGGTGCAAATTATTGTATGTGCTAATGTGATGCTATGAATATTCACAATAGTTCTCACCTTACTTTTGTCTAAGATATTGTTCATCACTAGATTCTCCCTAAATATCTGCCTCCCACACATCAGTTTATTCTTTATGTATCTCTCCACAGAAGGGGCTGAATAACCTCCAGGGAATTCATCTATTTTCTTGGAGAGGAGGAATCTATCTTTTAGGATAAATGTGAAACATTAATAAATTCCACAGGCTGTCATATAAATTGTAATTTAATCCAAAGTAGAAAAAATATAAAACAACCATAACTTCTAAGGTTTATCTTCAAAAGGTGACTTTTATATAATTTTTCCTGTCCTCCAACTAGAATAGCTCATGAGACAGCCCACACATTTATGAGCCAGCCCACACACTTAATCCACTATTTGAGGTTAGTGCTAGGAATGTTGTCCTTTTAAGTTAGAGGAATTTTAATTTAGAGGATTGTTTTATCATAAATACCCTTTCCTTGCCTGTGTAATGTCACCATTGAAAATTTTGTTGCTAAGATTTAATCATTGACATCTTATGAATATGGGTATTTTGCTTGTGTGGATGTCTGCTCATCACATACCTGCATTATCTCCTGAAAACGGATTTAGAAATGGATTTTAGCCACATTGTGAATTCTTGGAGTTGATCTGGCAGAGCAGCCAGTGTTCTTCATCACTGAGGCAGTCGTCCAGCTACATCATTTAAAAATATTCTTTGGCAGTCTGTGGAACCACTGACCTGGATTTATCGCTAGTGCTTGAACTGGTGTCTTGGAGCCCATTCTCTATGGAGGGAAACCTTGAACAGCCTAATTACAGGGGAGAGTGTCTTGGTCTTCCTTTAAAGTAATGTTCCAGACCTGAATGACTCCCCATGGGAAGCCTGGCCCTATTTGAGGAATGGAGGGGTCTGGTGTGGGTGGAAGGTATGGGGAACAGGAGGAGTTGTGCCAACTGTAATTGCTACATAAGAGTATTTAAAATTTTAAAAACTGAAAAAAATAATGCTCTTTGGCAGTGGTCATTAATGGTGGTTCCTTAACTTGTGCTGCGTCCTTTATCCAACAAAAGCCGTATGCTGTCTTTATTTTGCTAGCAGAACTTCAGTGCTTTGGAGCTAGTTGCTATTACATTTACATACAGCAGTGTTAGCCAACCTTTTTCCAAGGTCTTGAAGTATCTAAAATAAACAACTTCTGTCTAACAGAGATCAGAATTGATATACAAGTATGCTTTCCAGTGGAACTCTCTAGATAAAGTGTGTTGGTGGTGGTCAAAAAAAATTGGCCTGAATAGTAAAAGTGATTAGTTATGGAGAAATAATTTCCTTCTCATACTGTTATTGTCCTTTAATGATATCAGAAGAAACTCTCTTAGGAACTTAATTCTCCTCAGGACTTGACTCATACTGTAATATAGTGACAGTCATCCATATTTTGCATGTAAAACACATTTCCTTTATTTGAGAAAGTATTTCCTGTCATGTAAACCCCTAAAAGTAATGAATTTGATAATCCTATTTTTCCTTTTTTAATTTAAATTAGAAACAAGCTTGTTTTACATGTCAATCATAGTTCTCTTTGACCCCTTTGCTCATCACTCCTGCCTCTCTACAAGTGGATTCAAGAGTTCAGCTTATGTTTAGCCATGGGTGTCCATTTCTGCTTCCATCAGAGATTGGATGAAGACTCTAGAATTGCATATGAGGTAGTCGTCAATCTCATTATCAGAGAAGGGCATTTAAGGTAGCCTCTCCCCTATTGCTTAGATTGTTAGTTGGGATCAACCTTGTAGATCTCTTGATAGTTCCCTAGTGTCAGATTTCTCTTTAAACCTATAATGGCGCCCCCTATCATATCTCTTTTCTTGTTTTCCTCTATTCCCCCTGATTTGAACTTCCTGCTCTCTCATGTTCTTCTTTGCTTCCTCTTCTCTCCTAATTCCCTCTCATTTCTCCCCATGCTCCCAATTCTGTCTACACTTCAATTTTGTTATTGCTCTATTTAGATGCAACACAATTTACTAATGGATGATAACCCAATAGTTGGATAAATATTTTTGTTTCCATGTGTCATACATAATAACTACCATGATACATATTATGAATACTAAAACTTCTACAAGAAATTTATATGTTTTGAGAAGACCTGTATATAAATTGACACACCTTTGGGCAACTGATTATTTTTTTTTTTTGCCTTTATTTCTAGAGGTTATATTTTAAAAATAGGATTGCTAGGTCAACACACACGCATCATTAACATTTATTGATATTTCCCATAGTATTCATAGCTGAAAGCCCACTGCAGCTTTACATGAATCCTCATGCCCACTTGTTCAGGCTTTTAACTTTTTGAAACAATTTGTCGGTATTATATGATTTAATTTTAATTTAGATTTACATTTACCTGATTTAATTAATCTTTTTTTTGTTAGTTTTTTTTTTTTAATTTTAAATAGCTTGTTTTACATGTCAATCCCAGTTCCCTCTCCCTCCCCTCCTCCCGCACTCCCCTTCCACCCTCCCTCCCACCCTATTGCCACATACTTCCACATAGGGGATGTCTAGAGTCTATCATTTTACTCTTGGTAGGGTCAAGGCACTCCCCTAAGAGTCCAGGCTGAGAGAGCATCTCTCTTTGTGCTATAGGCACATGAAGGCAGATTGTATACCAGGAATAGACACTGATCCACAGCTCAGAGCCCCATAGGTTGTCCAGGCCTTCTCACTGACACTCACATTTGGGGGGGGTCCAGATCAGTCCCATTCTGGCCTCCCCACTGTCGGACTGGGGTCCAAGAGGACTCCCCTGTTCAGATCAGCTGTCTCTGCTGGTTTTGCCAGCCCATTCTTTGCCAATTTGCTCATCATTCCTCTCTCTCTGTCACTGGGTTCCTTGGGTTCAGTTCAGTGCTTAGATGTGTGTTTGCCTCTGCTTCCATCAGTCCCAGGATGAAGGCTCCCGGATAGTTATAGACATCAAGTTCATTATCAGGAATGGGCATTCGAGGTGGTCCTTCCACTATTGCTTAGCTTGCCAATTGATGTTATACCTTTAGATCACTCGAGGTCACTCTGGGGCCTGATCTGTCTTCTAACCTATGATTCCCTCTTCCCCCTATTCTACCCCCACCCCCTCAACTTCCTGTTCCCCCATGACCAACTCCCTTCCTCTTTACCCCCTCTATTCTTCCCAGGTCCCACTACCCCCCTCCTCGCCCTGTTCCCCATCCATTCAGAGGATCTTGTCTCCATCCTCTTCTCTTGGGTACTATGTATATATGCATATCTTTTAGGTTCTTTCCTGTTTCCCAGACTCTCTATCTGTGGAAGTGCAGACTGGCACTATCCTGATCCATATCTAAAATCCATATATGAGTGAGTACATACCATGTTTGTCTTTTTGCGACTGGGTTACCTCACTCAGGATGGTTTCTTCCAGTGCTATCCATTTCCCTGCGAATTTCAAGATTCCATTGTTTTTTTCTGCTGAGTAATACTCCATTGTGTAAATGTACCACATTTTCTCTATCCACTCTTCAGTTGAGGGGCATCTAGGTTGCTTCCAGGTTCTGGCTATTACAAACAATGCTGCTATGAACATAGTGGAGCAGATGCCCTTGTTGTATGAACCTGCCTCATTTGGATAAATGCCTAAGAGTGGAATTGCTGGGTCTAGTGGTAGATTAATTCCCATTTTCCTGAGGAATCTCCATACTGATTTCCAAACAGGCTGTATGAGTTGGCATTCCCACCAGCAGTGGAGGAGTGTTCCTCTCTCTCCACATCCCCTCCAGCATAAATTGTCTTCGGTGTTTTTGATTCTAGCCATTCTGACAGGAGTAAGATGGTATCTCAGAGTTGTTTTGATTTGCATTTCCCTGATGGCTAAGGATGTTGAGCACTTTCTTAAGTGTCTCTTGGCCATTTTAGCCTCCTCTACTGAGAATTCTCTATTTAGCTCTGTACCCCACTTTTCAAGTGGATCCTTTGGTGTTTTGGAGAAATGTTTCTTGAGTTCTTTGTAAATTTTGGAGATTAGCCCTCTGTCAGATGTAGGGTTAGTGAATATCTTTTCCCATTCTGTGGCCTGCCTTTTTGTCTTTTTGATTGTGTCCTTTGCCTTACAGAAGCTTTTTAGTTTCAGAAGGTCCCATTTGTTAATTGTCGATCTCAGTGCCTGTGCCACTGGTGTTATGTTTAGGAAGTGGTCTCCTGTACCAACTCGTTGAAGAGTATCTCCCACTTTCTCTTCTAAAAGTTTCAGTGTGGCTGGATGTATGTTGAGATCTTTGATCCATTTGGACTTAAGTTTTGTACAAGGCGATAAACATGGATCTATCTGCAGTCTTCTGCATACCACTACCCAGTTATGCCAGCACCATTTGTTGAAGATGCTTTCTTTTTTCCACTGTACAGTTTTAGCTTCTTTGTCAAAAATCAGGTGTTCATAGGTGTGTGGGTTAAAATTAGGGCTTTCGATTCGGTTCCATTGGTCTACCTGCCTATTTTTGTGCCAATACCAAGCTGTTTTCAGGACTATAGCTCTCTAATAGAGCTTGAAGTCAGGTATGGTGATGCCTCCTGAAGTTCCTTTATTGTATAGGGATGTTTTGGCTATCCTGGGCCTTTTGTTTTTCCATATAAAGTTGATTAATGTTCTTTCCAGGTCCTTGAAGAATTGTGATGGAATTTTGATAGGGATTGCATTGAATCTATAGACTGCTTTTGGCAAGATTGCCATTTTTATTATGTTGATCCTACCAATCCAAGAGCATGGGAGATCTTTCCATTTTCTGGTATCTTCTTTGATTTCTTTCTTCAAAGACACAAAGTTCTTGATATACAGGTCTTTCACTTCCTTGGTTAACATTATCCCCAGATATTTGATGCTGTTTTTGGCTATTGTAAAAGGTGATGTGTCTCTGATTTCTTTCTCAGTCACTTCATCATCTGTATATGATAGGGCCACTGATTTTTTTGAGTTTACCTTGTATCCTGCCACATTGCTGAAGGTGTTTATCAGCTCTAGGAGTGACCTTGCGGAGTTTTTTGGGTCACTTATGTAAACTATCATATCATCTGCAAATAATGAAAGTTTGACTTCTTCTTTTCCTATTTGTATCCCCTTTATCTCCTTTTGTTGTCTTATTGCTGTAGCTAGAACTTCAAGTACAATATTGAAGAGATATGGAGAGAGTGGACAGCCTTGTCTTGTTCCTGATTTTAGAGGAATTGCTTTGAGTTTCTCTCCATTTAGTTTGATGTTAGCTGTTGGTTTACTGTATATTGCTTTTATTATATTCAGGTACGTTCCTGTTATCCCTGATCTCTCTAGGACCTTTATCATGAAGGGGTGCTGGATTTTGTCAAAGGCTTTTTCAGCATCTAGCGAGATGATCATGTGGTTTTTCTTTCGCAGATTGTTAATATGGTGGATTACATTGATAGATTTTCTAATGTTGAACCATCCCTGCATTCCTGGAATGAAGCCTACTTGATCATGGTGGATGATTTTTCTGATGTGTTCTTGAATCCGGTTTGCAAGTATTTTATTGAGTATTTTTGCATCAATGTTCATGAGGGAAATTGGTGTATAGTTCTCTTTCTTAGTTGTGTCTTTGTGTGGTTTGGGTATCAAGGTAATTGTAGCCTCGTAGAAAGAGTTTGGCAGTGAGCCTCCTGCTTCTATAGTGTGGAATACTTTGACGAGTATTGGAATGAGCTCTTCTTTGAATTTCTGGTAGAATTCTGCACTGAAGCCATCTGGGCCTGGGCTTTTTTTGTTTGGGAGACTTTTGATGACTGCTTCTATTTCATTAGGGGTTATAGGTCTGTTTAGATTATTTATCTGTTCTTGATTTAGTTTTGGCAAGTGATATCTATCCAAGAAATTGTCCATTTCCTTTAAATTTTCAAATTTTGTGGAGTACAGATTTTCAAAGTATGCCCTGATGATTCTTTTGATTTCCTCAGAGTCCGTTGTTATGTCCCCTTTCTCATCCCTGATTTTGTTAATTAGCTTGTTCTCTCTCTGTCTTTTGGTTAGTTTGGACAGAGGTTTGTCTATTTTGTTGATTTTCTCAAAGAACCAACTCTTTGTTTCATTGATTCTTCTCAATGTTTTCCTGGTTTCTACTTGATTGATTTCAGCCCTCAATTTGATTATTTCCTGGCGTCTGCTCCTCCTGGGGGAGTTTGCTTCTTTTTGTTCTAGAACATTCAGCTGTGCTATTAATTCTCTAGTATGACTGTTCTCCAGTTTTTTCATGTGGGCACTTAGTGCTATAAACTTTCCTCTCAGCACTGCTTTCAATGTGTCCCATAAGTTTGTGTATGTTGTGTCTTCATTCTCATTGAAATCGAGGAAGTCTTTAATTTCTTTTTTATTTGTTCCTTTACCCAGGGATGGTGCAATTGTGCATTGGTCAATCTCCATGAGTTTGTAGGGTTTCTGCGATTTGTGTTATTGTGGAATTCTAATGTTAATGCATGGTGGTCTGATAAGATGCAGGGGGTTATTCCAATTTTTTTGTATCTGTGGAGATTTGCTATGTTTCCTATTATGTGGTCAATTTTAGAGAAGGTTCCATGTGGTGCCGAGAAGAAGGTATATCCCTTTGTATTTGGGTGGAATGTTCTATAGATGTCTGTTAAACCCAGTTGGGTCATAACTTCTATTAATTCTTTTGTTTCTTTGTTAAGTTTCTGTCTGGAGGTCCTATCTAGTGGGGAGAGCGGAGTGTTGAGGTCTCCTACTATTAGTGTGTGAGATTTTATGTGCATTTTGAGCTTTAGTAATGTTTCTTTCACGAATGTAGGTGCCTTTGTATTTGGGGCATAGATATTTAAAATCGAGACTTCGTCTTGATGTATTTTTCCTTTGATGAATATGAAGTGCCCTTCTTCATCTCTTTTGATTGATTTTAATTTGAAGCCTAATTTGTTAGATATTAGGATTGCTACGCCCGCTTGTTTCTTGGGGCCGTTTGATTGGAAGATCTTTTCCCAGCCCTTTACTCTGAGATAACGTCTGTCTTTGGTGTTGAGATGTGTTTCTTGTATGCATCAGAAGGAAGGGTTCTGTCTTCGTATCCATTCTGCTAGTCTGTGTCTTTTTATAGGTAAGTTGAGGCCATTGACATTGAGGGATATTAATGACCATTGATTGGTGATCCTTGTTTGCGCTTGATTTATTGTTAGTGAAGTTATTTTGTGTAGTTTCTCCTCCCTTTTTCTTTTAGTGTTTTGTAAAGTATGATTCTTATTGCCTGTGTCTTTGTGAATGTAGTTATCTTCCTTGGCTCTAGGTTTTCCTTCTAGCATTTTCTGTAGAACTGGATTCATGGATACGTATTGTTTAAATCTGGCTTTGTCATGGAATATTTTGTTTTCTCCATCTATGGTAATTGAGAGCTTTGCTGGATATAGTAGTCTGGGCTGGCATCCTTGTTCCCTTAGCATTTGTAGGACATCTGACCAGGATCTTCTGGCTTTCATCATTTCCATTGAGAAGTCAGGTGTAATTCGGATAGGTCTGCCTTTATATGTTACTTGGCCTTTTTCTTTAGCTGCTCTTAATATTTTCTCTTTACTCTGTAGGTTTGATGTTTTGATTATTATATGGCGAGGTGACTTCTTTTTTTGGTCAAGCCTATTTGGTGTTCTGTAAGATTCTTGTACTTTCATAGGCATATCTTTCTTTAGGTTAGGGAAGTTTTCTTCTATGATTTTGTTGAATATGTTTTCTGTACCTTCAAGTTGAAGTTCTTCACCTTCTTCTATACCTATTATTCTCAGGTTTGGCTTCTTCACGGTGTCCCATATTTCCTGAATATTTTGTGTTAAGGATTTGTTGGTTTTGAGATTTTCTTTGGTTGACGATGCTATGTCCTCTAATGAGTCTTCAACACCTGAGATTCTCTCTTCTATCTCTTGTATTCTATTGGTGATGCTTGCATCTGTAATTCCAGACCGTTTACCGAGCTTTTCTATTTCCAGCATCCCTTCATTCTGTGTTTTCTTTATCGTTTCTATTTCAGCTTTCAATCCTTCAACTGTTTGAGCTGTTTCCTTAATTTTCTTGGTTGTTTTTTCTTGGTGCTCTTTAGATTCTTTGAGAGATTTGTTTATTTCTTGAATTTTTTCCCCCATTTCATGGATTTTTTTGTTTGTTTTTTCTTCTATTTCTTTAAGGGATTTCCTCGTTTCTTCTTTGAGGCTCTCCATCATCTTCATGAAATAACTTTTAAGGTCTGTCTCCTCTTCTTCATCTATGTAGTGCTTTTCAGGTCTTGCTGGTGTTGGATCCCTGGATTCTGGTGGGGTCATGTTGGTGTTTCTATTGCTGAGTGATCTCTTATTCTGTCTTCTTCCCATCTCTTCTTCCAGTGGGTGCTGGTGGGGGCTTTCTGTTTCCACTGGTCTCCTTCCTTACTGCAGCTGAAGCTGAAGCTG
This sequence comes from Mesocricetus auratus, assembly GCF_017639785.1. NCBI lineage: Eukaryota > Metazoa > Chordata > Mammalia > Rodentia > Cricetidae > Mesocricetus > Mesocricetus auratus. The sequence continues at coordinate 2,831,084 of NW_024429207.1, read as the reverse complement.
GCCTCGCTGGGGTTGGGGTCTTGGAGGGGCTGATCTCTTTCCTGAAGCTGGGCTCGCTGGGTTGGTGTCTTGGAGGGGCTGATCTCTTTCCTGTGTGGGCGGCTCTTCTGAAGCTGGGCTCGCTGGGTTGGAGTCTTGGAGGGGCTGATCTCTTTCCTGTGTGGGCGGCTCTTCTGGAAGCCGGGAGCAGCCCCGAAGATGGAGGGGGATGGGTGATGGGCAGGTGGTCCCAGCCGGGGATCCAATCTCACCTGAAGCTGGGCTTGCTGGGTTGGGGTCTTGGAGGGGCCTGTGTGGGCGGTTCTTCTGAAAGCTGGGAGCGGCCCCGAAGATGGAGGGGGATGGGTGATGGGCGGGTGGTCCCAGCCAGAGACCCAATATCACCTGAAGCTGGGCTCGCTGGGTTGGGGTCTTGGAGGGGCTGATCTCTTTCCTGTGTGGGCGGCTCTTCTGGAGGCCGGGAGCGGCCCCGAAGATGGAGGGGGATGGGTGATGGGCAGGTTGTCCCAGCCGGGGACCCAATATCACCTGAAGCTGGGCTCGCTGGGTTGGGGTCCTGGAGGGGCTGATCTCTTTCCTGTGTGGGCGGCTCTTCTGGAAGCCGGGAGCGGCCCCGAAGATGGAGGGGGATGGGTGATGGGCGGGTGGTCCCAGCCGGGGACCCAATCTCACCTGAAGCTGGGCTCCCTGGGTTGGGGTCTTGGAGGGGCTGATCTCTTTCCTGTGTGGGCGGCTCTTCTGGAAGCCGGGAGCGGCCCCGAAGATGGAGGGGGATGGGTGATGGGCGGGTGGTCCCAGCCAGGGACCCAATCTCACCTGAAGCTGGGCTCGCTGGGTTGGGGTCTTGGAGGCGCTGATCTGGGCAACTGATTATTAGTAAAGGAGCCAAGCCAGAAATATACAATGGTGCTGGTCTAACTGGCTGTTGGCATGTAGAGGAATACAAATTTCCCTGAGCAGAAAATTCAATCCATGTGGCTCAAAAAGCTCAACATAAAAGCCAATGACATTCAGCCTAACAAAATAGAAAGTGGGGAATAACCTTGTTAGGGTTATTGGTTGTCAACTTGACCGTATCTGTAATGAACAGAAATGGAGGGAAAATCTATGATCTAGATATTGCGACTGGAAGATACATGCCTTTAATCCAGATCTTGAGCAGGGAAGGCACACCTATAATCTGGGCCACACATTCTGCTGGGAGCCTATATAATGACAAAGGAAGAAGGAAGGGTTCCTTAATTGTTCAACTGATTACTATTGCCTTGCCAAAACTTATATTCCTTCACTGCCATTGGAGCAAGTGTATAAAAGTTCTAACAATAAAGAACAAGAGTTGAGACACCCAGCCTTGTAAGACTGAGCAACTAGTAGATTCTTGAACTTGCCATTCACAGCTAGCCATTGTTGGACCAAAGTCTGTAAATCATTCCTATAACTGACCTAGGGAGAGAGATTCTATGTTCTATGTCTCTAGAAAACCAACCAGATCAAAGACATATTATCTTCTTTTCTCAATATCTGGATTAAACTGTGCCTTCAATTCCTGGATTGCAGTTCATTACAGATATAGTTGATAATTAAGAATAGCCATTTCAAACCTTGACCTCTTTGGAACAGGATACAACTTTCTGAACATAACATAAATATCTCCAGCACTAAGAACAACAAACATTAAATGGTACCACATGAAACTGAGCAGCTTCAATAAGGCAAAAGATATGGAAAAAAGGACAGTCTACAGAATAGGAAAGATTATTGCCAACTCCACATCTAACAGAGGTCTAATATCCAAAATGCACAAAGAACTCAAGAGAACAACAAAGAAAGCAAATAATACAATAAAATGGGGTACATATATAATTAAGAAATGTCAAATGACTAAGAAACAATGAAATGTTCAAATCCTAGGCCATCAGGAAAATTCACGTTAAAACTACTTTTAGATTCCATCTTACACCTGTTAGAACGACTAAGATAAAAAACTCAAGTGACTGCTCATGTTTGAGAGGATATGGAGCAAGGAGAATGCACTACCATTTAATGTGGAACTAAAACTAGTACAGCCACTAAAGAAATCAATATGATAGTTCCTCAGAAAATTGGGAATACCACTCTTGAGCACATGTTCCTAGGACAAACCATCCTGCTACAAGGAAATATACACTTTCTCAACCATGTTTATAGCAGTATTATTTGCAATATCCAGAAACTGGGAATAACCCAAGATGCCCCTCAACTAAAGAACTGAAAAAGAAAATGTGGTACATATGCACAATGGATTAATACTCAATGGTAAAAGAGAATTTCATCGTGAAGTTTACTGGCCAATTGATGTTGTAGAAGAAATGATGCTATATGACTGATCAATACCCCCTGAATCTGGGTGTCAGTGAGGAGGCCTAGGTAATCTATTGAGCCTTGGGCAGTAGATCAGTACCCATCCCAAGTATACACACGGACTTTGGACTCCCATAGAACAATGTGAGGTACACACTCTCACCCTGAAATCTTGGGGAAAGGTCTAGGCCCTGCCCTATATGAAATGACAGACTATGGACACCCCCATGGAGGGCCTCACCCTCCCTGGGGGAATGAGGGGATAACGGGGGGGCTTGAGGGGAGGGCACGGGAGGAGGGGAGGGAAAGGGAGCAGGACCTGGAACTGACTTGTGAAGCAACCTTGTTTCTTATCTAAATTTAAACTGGAAAACAAAATAAAAAAAATTAAAAATATAAAAAATAAAAAAAAGAAATGATGCTGAATGAGATAAACCAAACCCAAAATGCAAACATGGTGCATACTCACTTATAAGTGGATATTAGGTCTAAAGTAAAGGCTAACCGTGCTGCAATCCATAGACCCAGATAGTCTAGTTATAAAGGAGGCAACAAGGAGGATGCTTGGGACTCCGTATGAAGCAAAAATAGAAGAGATTTCATAATTGGATTGGGTGTGAGTGGAGATGGGAGAAGGAATGATCAGGAAGGAATTTGGATTTAGGAGTGTTCAGAAAGATGACTAATATTGCGTAATTGGCAGGTTATATAGAAACCTAGTGTAGTGGAAACTCCCAGAAATCTGTAACAGTGACCCTAGAGATGTCTCTTAATAAAAGGAAATATGGAGTCCTAACTGCCAAACTTTTATAAACAGCAAGACTCCTAGTAGTGGGACTATGACATGGGCCCAACCACAAAATCTTTTATTTGTCCTCTTTTTAAGATTTGCTGAGGCAATGGTGGCATAACCTGGCCAACCCATGACTGGTCCAACCTGAGGCCCACACCAAGAGAAGGAGTCTTTGCCTGACAACGGTCAGGAGCTAGAGGTAGACTAAACCAGACCCAGAACAAAACCAAACATGACAGGAAAAACAACAAACAAACAAGCAGAAAAACAAATAAAATAGTCTGAATGACATTCTGCTATTCTAATAGACTGGTGTCTAGCACAAATGTTATCAGAAGGGCATCATACAGCAACAAAGCACAGCAAATGCAGAGACATGCAGTCATGAAAGAAAATAAGAAATATAAAAACTATTGCAGTTGCAGATAAGGTTATATGGCTACTGTTGGAAAGGTTTCATTCTTTGAAGAACCTGCTTATTTAAAAATGCAGTCAAGGGATGCATCATTCCCTTACATTCATAAATCACATACAAATTAAAGATACTATTACAATGTTACAGCACCAGTGATTCAAACTCTGTTGCTATAAAAGCTACTCAGCTCACTTTGGTTCTTTTCCTGTTAATCTTTTTTCTTACTCATTCTGAAAGACTTTTCTGAAAGCATATAATAAAAGTATACAGTACACATTATAATTTTGGATAAGTATGCTGAATTAACATCATAAATTCTTAATGGTTCTCATAAGAGAATGTACTATACATTGAGCAATGTAGTTCATTTCAGTACTTTATTATATATGCTTTAAAACACTTGACTATAATCTCATCACTAGATTTCAGGAATTCAGACTAAAATGATTTCCATGTATCCAATATTGTATATTCTCAAAATCATGTATTATTTTGAATTTATATATTTGACATGTAAAAACATAAAAATCATGTATGTGACATATGGTACTCATATGATATATGATACTCATATGACATAGGATAATCATATGACATATGATACTCATATCATGAACATTTGACACTGTTCAGACCATATATTAGATTAAACAGAACAATATTTGCATACAAAAATCCTACAAAGCTGTAGGACCAATGAACCACATTAATCACCAACATGGCAATCAAGTCATAAGAGTGGGATAGTGGCACTAGTGTCTTGAGGATAACCAACACCATTCTAATTATAATTCAGATCCACTCAACTATAGGGAATCCATGCCTAGAAGTACAACCTATCAAATGCCAGTGACTCATAAGGTTATGAACCCAAGAGGAAAACCTTCTAATTTCTATTTCATAAACACTTTTAATTACTAACTACATTTGAAGTATATGTTATTATACCTATAGATCACTGCAGTGCTAATCTACATGAAGGAATTTTCCTTTTCAGACAGATACAAACTTTTCCAGAAAATCAGGAATTATAAATATAAGAACATGAATAGAGAGGTGGCATAATGATTTAAGAGAATTGGCTTCTCTACTTGTAAACCTTGGTTAGAATTCCAGCACACACATGGCAGCTAAAAACATGACTGTAAACACAGTTCCCAGTTATCCAAAATGTTCTACCTTCTGTGGGTACCAGGTAAAAATATTTTGCAAGGGAAATACAAATACGAAGATAAAATTTAATGTCTTAATCATTATTTTATGTTAATACATTTAAAATTAAAATATAATCACATCACTTTATTGCTTTTTTTGTCCAGGATGTCCCAAATCCCTTCTCTTTCATTGCATTTGAACTCTCAATTTGATAGCCTCTTTTCCTTGATTACTGTTGCTTCACTGTATATGTATACATAAATAGATAAACACATCTGTTGGGAATATGTTTGTTTTTGTGTGTAATGGTTTCATGAATGACCACTTTATATTTGATAATCAATTAGTGGTCCTTTCACTGAGAAAAATAATTCTCCCTTTCAGCTGCCATTAATTCCCTATGCTTTGTTTGTTTATTTGTTTGTTTTGTTTTGTTCACTGATAATTCCCTCCTCCATATTCATATGTTTTCTATTATTCTTTTTTACAAAAAATGAAGACCATCTCAAAAAAAATACAAATGGATCCACTGAAGAATATAAGAGATATCGGGACCTAGTAACAATTGATACACTTAACATTATAGCTGCTGTGTCAGTAGCTCAGGGGACATTGTGGAAAAGGGGATCGAACAAATGTAAGACAGAATACCAGGATGCATACTGCTAAACTGTCTCTCATAGATATAGCCTCATAAGTAAGTCTTAGACAATTACAGCATAAACAAAAATACTTTAAATACAGGTATTAATATTGTTACATGTATAAATATATATAAGAAACTTGTTTAACACACACATATATACATATACATATATGTGATACATAAAGATAAACACGTATCTTTACATGAAAATATATGAAGCTTTTAAAAATATTTCTTCAAAAATTATAGATTTATGTAATGTTTTTTGATCAAAGTCCTCCCTCGTAATTATCCTATATAATAATCCTCCTCCAAAAGAATATTTTCCTGAGTCCCTCTCCTGAATTATTTTCTTTTATGTGTGCCTATGTGACCAACTCTATCAGATTGGCCAAAATGAGCATGGATAGAACACTGCTTCCAGAAATAAAGGAAGTTTTAAAAAGTAAGTGTATCACTGAACAATATTATTTTCCCTGCAACATTTAATTCCTCACAGTTTCTCTGAGAAGGGTGGTAGCAACCCTGAACTGAACCTCTACAACACCCATCAAGAGTTAGGGTACCATCAAGGACGATGGGGCCGAAAAAGTATAAGTCAAGCATAATGGCAAACAATGATATAAAAGTCTGTTTTTGAGATGACATGACTTGGTAAATACGGAATTATTGTAGCAGTGCATGCCTACATCTATCTGTGCAATATTAGCTCCATCAATATAAGAAACGCGGTGAGAAAAACCCATGAGAAAAAACTAGACAAGAAGTAGAAGCACTTTCCTAGTGTTTATGAGGTATTTATCCCCATAAACCATTAAAGGAATTCCTGTCGTGACTTCTGCTTTATGAAACATCATGGTTGTAGAGCTGATGATCGTTAAGAGAAGAGCTATCTAGCCAAGGCAAAGGTCAAACTTACGTCATTTTTATGTTTTACAAAATTAAAATTGGGATTGTACTTGACAGAACCAAAAATGGGCATTTCAGGAGTTCTATAGAATAAAATAACAAGATAAAAATATAATAACTTGTACAAAAGAATAATGATAAGAATGAGAGAAAAAGGGATGTATAAGAAAGAAACACAACAGAATGTTTTGAAAAGATAAAAAATATACGCACAACAATGAAAAGATAAAGATATAGTCTGCCATATCAGGATCTTGAATTTAATTCTAAATGGTGCTGAAGTATTGGATTAAATTTAGTTGGGCTTACTCAAGCCTACATCACTCAGTATGATATATTCACTTACCACTTTATATATTATGCCCTAGCTGATGCCACATAAGTTCTTAGCAATGCATATCTAACTAATATCCATGATATCATTACTTTTTGCCTAGAAGTAATAGAATTCTCTTGATATACTTCATTTTTTAGATTATACATTCTTAAATAACAGTTAATGTGCAATTTGCTCTGCCATCTACAAAAGGCACATATAATTTTATTGTCTCTAATATTAATATAAATACTTAAATTATCATACATATTATTTGGATGAAAAAGCTAAAAATGAAAATATATTCACCCTTTAATCATTCAAATTAAAAAAATAATTATTCTAGGGATAAGTTCTTGTATTTTTCAAAAGTTTAATTCATGATTCTATCCATGTATGACTTCTATGGAGTCAGTTCAAAAATATTTGACCTATCACTGTCTACATGGAGTCAGGTGACAACCTTTTTCCAAGCTAAGGCCAGAATTTCTAGGAGTTTACTCATGTTGAAGAACATTGGAGGGGACTTAAGTAGATAAATAGCATCTAGTTTTATTCTTTCCAAAATAGTGTCAAAACAGCATAGTCATTTCCTAAGTGCACAATCCTATCAGCATTAGCCAAGAATAAACTTGAACTTGACGACACTAATACATTTTCCAATAGAGTCTCTGAATCCATTATTAAACTGGGTGTGAGTATTCACTTCCAGTAGGACATTTGTCACCTTCTTTATCAGAAGAAGCAGAATCAGTCAACCTTACTGAAATAAGAACTTGCTTTCCTACTTATGCTTATGTGTACTTGCTGTGGTTGTGAGAAACATAGAGATTCATTCATCTTTCTTTTAACTTACAGATCCACAAAAACTCCTGCAAGTGATCTGCAAATGACTCAAGATCATTATGACATTTCTCTCTGTTCAAATTGTAAGAATAAAATGTTCCAGAAACACAGGTCATCCTCATTTCCCAGATTTCTCATCAGTATAATATATGCATGCTCAAGTAGGGCAAAATCAATCAATTGAAAACTGTCACTGTACACATTACTGATATTGTTTGGTGAACTCATACCTACCCCCTACATTATATTTTTGAACACTGAATGCTTCAACATGAATTATGTTGGTTTTTCACATTAAAAACAGAACATCATGCACAGCACATCCCTATAAGATACCAGGAAATTTTCAAAGAGTTCATAATAGTCATGTATATAAATACTTGCCTATGGATGAAGTTACATTACCTGCAAATAAAAACACTGTGAGAAGGTGTAGGGCAAGAATCAAGAATCACATTGATCTAAAACTGAAATTATAATCCTTAGAAATACAATGTTTAAATGATCTTTCATTTATGCTTAATTGAAGGGTATTAGACTTGAGTGTCTGAATTCTTGCATGGCATGTGTGAGTCTGTGTGTTGGGATTCCTACACCAGAATAATAAAAGAATGAATGAATAATTAAATATATTTATGAATTTCCATAGTACTGTTCAAAAGCCACTGAATATTTCACAATTCATTCCTATGCTCACAGCAATGTCCAGACTTGATCTGGAAGTTCAGTCAATATATTTTTGTCTCTAAATATATCAGTTCTGTAATTTACCAATGAACTCTGAATAAGAAAGGATTGGCAATTTGAGATATTTGCTAAGGAATTGGCTTAGAGTTTCTACTGTTATGATAAAATAACATGATCAAATTAAACCTGAAAAAGAAAGGGTTTCTTTCATTTTACAATGTCCAGATGAGAGTTCAGTATGAAGGTATGTCAGGGAAGAAACACATCACAGGAACACTGAGGCACGAACTGAAGCAGAGGCCATGGAATATGGAGGCTTAGTAACTTACTTATTATGGGTCACCCAGCCCATCCAGTACTACCTTCCTAGATATGTACCACCCTCCATGCATTGGGACGCCAATAATATTGGCCTTTTGTATTTACCTACAGGCCAATTATGTCCAAGAATTTCCTCATTTAAGATTGTTTCTTCCCAAATAATTCTAGCATGTGTGAAGTTGGCAAAACTCTAGCCACCTAAAATTTGTATTTATATTTTGTTTAAGGTGAAATGAATAATTTTGCAACAGAGCTAGGTTGTATTTGTGGTACTTACTATGAATATTTATCAGTTTTGTTCATTTTCCTTATGTATAACTAGTACTCTTCACATGCATCTCTTTGTGTGTTTCTGTGTATCTGTCTCTCTTGATGTTTGTCTCTGTCTGTCTGTCTACCTCTCTTTTCGTCTCCGCCACCCTCTCTTTCTCTTGTGTGGGATCAAACCCATGTTATACACTTGCTTTATCTCTGACATAAAGTCTAGTCCCTTGATTTTATTAGTTATTAGTGTGGGATTGAACCTAGGTTCTCAAAAATGTTAACAGATAAGAGTACAACTGAGATACACCTCAGATTCTTCCTAATTCCATCTTTGTAAACACTTACACTCGTGTGTTTTATGTCTGAATGCGTGAAATTTGTATTTACATAATATATGAAATATATAACCTTGAAAAAGTCACTATATATTTTGATCTTAGTTTTCTAAATACATTTGAAATATACTAATGAATAAGTGAACTTTAAATTAACAGAGAGTTTTTTGTTTTTATTCAAAGTAATAAATAGGTTATCAGTGTCAGGATTATGCCAATGACTTTTACTAATGAAAATACAATTTTGAAAGGTCTCTTAGCAGGTCTCCTATGAAAATCAAAAGACAACTGTTGATGGCATCCCTCCTCTTGGGAATAATAGAAGCCTAAGGACAACTGAAGAGCATCATCTTAACACTTATAAAAGCAAAACAACACATGCAGTTTCATCTGACCTTCAGATTAATAGCAGGGGTGAAAGTACAATGGCTGTAAAACTTGACTTTGGGTGAAATACATACCAAAGTATGATAGTTTTGAGATTTGTGACACTTTATTTAGAACTCTGTCTAAAATTACTACCTGTTTTCTAAAAGTGATTCCCTCCTATTCTATTTCATTTTTGCCTCATAACTTTTTAAATGTAAATAATGTTTACAATCCCAAAATGTATATAATATTTCAGAACTATAACAAATTATGTATAATTATATGATTTTTTTTGTTCGTGGGGGAATTGGGCTCATGTCCTAGACCCTACATTGCAAATAAAAGTTTTAGCACCTAATGCATGATATCTCTCCTGGATTTTTAAGTCAGAGAAATCTCTGACATTTCTGAAATAATAGCATCTCTTGCCTTCACAATAAGATATATTGCTGAAGACAGTGCACACACAGGACGAGGAGAAAACAAGTAGACACTAACAAGGAAGCTTCCATTCTGTTGGCTAGATGTTATATTACTGGAAGATACGTGTTAAGTGTGCTGCTTGGTGTGAGTGGGATTCACGAAAGTACTACCCAGCTGTGAACCTCATGAGCTGCACTAATGACCAATATGGCCAGGTGTTCTCATGTGTGTATTAGTGTCATAAATATTTTGGGGTCACCAGTAGCTTCCCGATTGGACTTAAAGCCTGCTCCTCGGGAAAATAAAAACAAAAACAAAACCACATGCCTCATACTATAAAAATGATCAAGATCCCATGGTTAGGGAACAACAGGCACATACCACTATTATTCTGGTAAATGGAAATAGTATCTATCTCCTCTGCAAGTTCATTTCTCTACATTTCTCACATCAGCACTCAAAAGACAAGAGGACATTTTTTGTTCAATAAGCAATGATAATTACAAAGTCATAACTGTTCAGAGAATAAATTCAGAGAAGAGTTAGGGCCTTACTCAGACACAAATGTGGTAACTATGTCACACTTCCTCATGAAAGCTCAGAAACCATCATGGAAGAAGAGGCTAAAAAGTTATCAGACTTCACTACAAGGACAGCAGTGAATGATATCAGAGTTGATATTCTCAAGAACACTTGGCAGCTCTGGTTGTGTGCACAAGACCTTTCCAAACTCAAGCCAGTCAACACTGTCATGAATGGGAGGATTTCAAGAACTCTTAACCCTGTCTAATGACTTACAGATAGCAAATGACTTCAGGAGGAGTGGCAGTAAATCTTCCTTAAGGATATTTTTCCTGATATGTCAACCATTCTGCAGGGATATCTCCACATCCAAGACCTTAGAAGCAGAACAAATTGAAATGGATCGATAATTTTTTTTGGTTTTACGAGACAGGGTTTCTCTATTGTTTTGGAGGCTGCTGGTCTAGCCCGGCCTGGAACTCACAGAGATCTGCCTGCCTCTGCCTCCTGAGTGCTGGGATTGAAGGCGTGTGCCACCACCACCCGGCCTGGATGGATAATTTTTAAAAAGTAAAGAAGACCTGAATTTGTAAGTTTGCAAGGTGGATTGGGAAAAGTTGAGCTGACTGTCATCAAACCACTCTGTATGAAATTCTTAGAGAATTAATGTAAATATTAAAAAATAACTACTGAAGATTAATGTGTGGTTAATGAAACGTTTATTACAATAAAATTAATGTATTTACCAAGTAAATAGTTAAAACCAGACTATATATACATCGCTACATCTTTGGCCTTTCCATAAAATTCTTCCTAAAATAAATGTCATTTGTCTTATTTGTCTTACATGGAGAATTAGCAATAAATTAGGTTTTTTTGCAATAAGATCGTCAAGTATGAAAGACAATGATGCACATTACATAAAAACTCGAAGTGTGTAGGCATAACATTTTTAAAGAGTTAATAGAAATTGTTATATCATTATGGAAAAGTAAATTAACCTCCCATAAAGTCCAGTGAGTAGCATGCAAACATTAAAAAATATGGCATTTTTAAAATTGTAAAGAGGACATTGTATTGTATTACTCTAGTTGTTAAAATATGCTAATTTTTGTTTCAGTATATAAGAGAATTCTACCATGAAAATAACTGCTGACTCTGTATACAATACAAAGAAAGAAAGAAAGAAACAAACAAACAAAAAAAAAAAAAACAAATGGAGGTGCGGTGCACATTCACTAAAAAGATTTAGTGAATCACCCAGTTGAAATTTTCCCGGGATTTTATTACATTTTTTCATCAGTTTAGATTTTAGAGAAGTCACTGTGAGTATTGCCAAAAAAAGAATAAAGACAGAAATATTTTATATAGGAGGTGTCCCTTATACTTATTCATATCTGCCACCTATGTCAAATTAACACTTAATTTCCTGAATGGCAATTATTTTAGTCAGAGTAGCTTTGTGCAGTATGCTGCTTATACAATTTCTACTTCAATTACTTTGATCTGGCTGTTATTTTGTTACTTATGTCCTCAACACTCAGGTTTCTTATTGTGATACATCTTTTATTTCCCCCTCCTTCAAATCATGGCTGTAATCAATATGAATCCAATCCAATTGTCGGAAGATCTAGGTCATATCTGGTCTCCAGAAGTGGACAGTTCTTTCCTGATAGGTACCTCCTCTATGTATGAAAGAAGATGACAAATGAAGGGTGACCTAAGGCGAATAAAGGAAATTTGCTCTGGGTCATTCTCAGTGAAGGAGAAACTTAGGCATCGGAGCATAAGAGAGAAAAATAATTTGACATGTATAAGGATCTGCAGAGAAGAATGAGGACAGAGAAGGATATTTCGAGTTGGCTTTAAAAAAATAGAGAGCAATGAGAAAAGCAAAGTGTGGGAGGAGATGTATGAAAAAAAGAGTTTAATGAAAATCAGCGGGATCATTCTTCTGTCTTTCAGATGAGCAATAAAGGCTAAACCTGGTTCTGATCAAGCACTCTGGATCTGGCTGATTGGCAAATGGTGAAGTCAGGGTTCGGGTCAGAAAGAGAAGGGAGACAATCATAGAGGGATTAGCATCTCAAAAGAAGCCCATGAGAAAAGCAGAATTGGAAAGTAAAGGAAGCTTCAGGAGAATAATTGACAGGAGGAACAGATCCAGTAAAAAAGGAAAGGAAAATATGAATGCCACTTAATTGGGTAGCCATTGCTTGGGGACAAAAGGTGTATGTGGAGATAATGGTGTTTGAAGATTAATGAATACTAAAACAGGAGGACAGTGAGGTCTGTGAAGGTAAAAATAAACAATTATTTTTAGTATGCATAAGAGATTTTAAGCTAGATCATGTAACCAGGTTTTGAGGCAGTGAGCACTCTTGTATAAGAACTGTGCCAGATTGAAAAGAAGTTCTGAAAATTTCAAAAGCAGCAATGCCCCAGAACAGGGGGCAATAAACCAGGTCACTGAATAACTCTGAGGTCATTTGCAGGTTGTTTATTATAGAGGTAAGCAAAGCTTAAACGATCCCTGACATACATAGAAGAGTAAAGTCAATCATGGAACTAGATGTCACGGTGAACCCGAAATGCACGGGAAGTTAGACTGTTCCTTTGATGTCTCAAACCTACTGCAAACTGCTAGCACAAGGTGAAGTGAAATGCAATGAACGGGCTCTGGAGTGCTGAATATTAAAGTGAGATTGGGAATGCAGATAGATCAGGGATGGTACAGTGCCTGTTTCTGTTACTGAAGACATAGATAATACATGAGCAATGCAATGATGTCTATGCTAATATTGGAGGCTGGAGGACACTGGCTGGGAGTTCCAGGTTCTTGTATCCCAGATGAAGGAATTAGATCAGGTGAGAAGGCAGGGAGATGCAATGACAGTCTGCCAAAAAAAAAGCATCAACACTTGTAAGATTGTGGATTTTCCTATTTTATTTTCTTGTAAATCTGTTAGTGAAGTCTTTGGTATTTGGAATTTGGGGCCAGTTTTCGGTTTGAATATTGCCTGTGAATCATAGTTTGCTTTGTGGGTTTTGGGGTTTTTGTGTGTTTGTTTTGTTTTTTATTTTTGGTCCATAGATTAAAGGACTAAAAACACAGGAGAAAGTTGAGCATAATTTTATTGGAGTTTGAATGAAAGACAACAGAGAAAGAAAATGTGAATCTTTGCAACTTCCATAGAAAAGAGATGAATAATGGGAAAATGTCATAATAATTTTATACTTTTTAAGTGAGAACTAAATCTTCAAGAGGCTGTGAGAGTAATGAGAATGACAATCTTTAGGAAAAGCATAATGGTGTCAGAGCAAGCCATGGTTAAGATATTGGCTGTTGTCCTAGGAAGAGATAGGGGTAGGGAGTGAAGAAAATGATACAGTTTTATTTTTTCTTAGAATTGAGAAATGCATTAAAGCATTGCCTTGAAATTCTAGAAGCATCTGGCTCATGAGAGAAGCTTCAGGGTTTTATAACAGCATAAATCATACATATCCCTCCCATCTTCTTAACTGGTTCCATCAGTCTCAGATTTTCTGAGGTCTCCAGTCCAGGTGATTGAGAGGCCCAGTCGATTAACTATTAACAAAAGGGGGCAATACTCAGTTTTGAAGGTGTTATAGTATTTTGAAGGATGTAGAAAACCTTGAATCACCCATAATCAGAGGTATGACTCAGATCCCATTGTTTTGACCCAAATCACATAACAGTAGGCTACTAACTATAAGAAAAAATACAAAACAGAAGGAAATTACATTTGATAGCCAAGGTTGACTATGAAGAATAAATTTTCCTTACTGGGCTCACAAATCCCTGTTCCACTAAGCATAAGACATTGGAAATATTCTTATATTTTTTCATATCTGAGTGTGTTTTCTATACTTGCTAGTGTGGGTATGTGCACACATGAATGTAGGTGTCCATGCACATGTAGGCACAAGATTAATGTCAAATGGATTATATTTTTTGATTTCTACATTTATTTTCTGATAAACTCTCTTTCAGTGAATCTGCGTCTTACAAATGCATCCAGTCTGGCTGCACATTGTGTCTCTCTCCATGCAGGGGCCCTGTCTATTGCTATTGCGCAACTGAACCTTGTCATTTTTAGTATGAAGCATTTCATTCCTTATCCAGTACCTGATTGTCAATGTCACAGACCACCCACAAAGTGCTTAACTCTCATTGTTAATTATGTTACACACATTTATTTTCTCTTAACTGACAGGGTATTTTTCTGTGCTGGTAAGATAAATCCTCTGAAAGATTTGACAGCTTTATTTTCCTTGATTTTATGGCATTGTTTCTTTCAATTTTAGTGTATGGTTTTTGTCATTGCTTGAAACCTCAAATGGATTTGGAACTTCCCCCAATATTTCCAGTTGCCTGTTAAGAGGGTGAGTTAGTGCTTCTGACCCATGAAAAATACCACCTCCTTGCCTGCATGTTTCCAACATTTATATTTTCAAGAACAACATCATATATATTTTCATGACAAAAACTGTCTTCTCTTATTTTAAGGTTCACAGAATTGTGATGCTTCATGCTATTTGTGAGGGTTTGTTAATGATTTTATTCTGATCTATGTCATTGCCCACTTACCCTTTCATTTCTTCACTTAATCATCCCAAGTTTCCTAAGGACTAAATGTTCTGCCC
The DNA here is from genome assembly GCF_017639785.1 of Mesocricetus auratus. Lineage (NCBI taxonomy): Eukaryota > Metazoa > Chordata > Mammalia > Rodentia > Cricetidae > Mesocricetus > Mesocricetus auratus. The sequence goes on along the minus strand of NW_024429207.1, from coordinate 2,816,075 downwards.
AAATGTCAGCATCAAATTTAAATGCTGTGACAATTATATGAAGCAATAAGGGCCTGAAGAGATGATGACATCACAGAGCTTTGTATTCGTGAATGGATTAAAAAATTTCTGTGGGAGGAAGTATTTTTTTCTTTTGGTTTTTACAAGACAGGGTTTCTCTGTATTGTTTTGGAGGCTGTCGGTCCAGCCCAGCCTCGAACTCGCAGAGATGCGCCTGCCTCTGCCTCCCGAGTGCTGGGATTAAAGGCGTGTGCCACCAACGCCTGCCCCGGGAGGAAGTATTTTTAATCATTTTTTTCTTTCTTGTTTTTATTTTTTGGGCAGTGAGGAAACATATCTTTAATCCATAACTTGGGAATCAGAAACTGGAAGATCTCTTAGTTTGAGGCAGCCTGGTCTACACATAGAATTCCTGACAGCCAGGGCTACACAGAGAAACTGTCAAAACAAAAAGTTTTCTTTTAATCGTAAGAAAATAATTCTTTTAAATTTATCAGAGTTCTGTTTCTATATTGACACAAATATGTTCTCTCTGTCATGATTTGCTCAAGATAATAAGGATCCTGGATAGCTGTCTGTGTTGATGTCCTGTTTTAGAATGTGTCAGTATTCATTCCAAAAGCTAAATATATCACATTTGTTTAAAAAATGTAGCAAATTACTGAATGAAAAATGGACTAAGATATATATATGTGTATATATATGTATATATATATTTATATGAATACATAATGAAACAAATGTAATGATGTTGACTGAGGTCTGAGAGAACATGGTGAATAGGAGAAAACTATAACAACAGGAATAGAATATTCTGTAGGAAGTACTTTGAGAAAATGAAGAAAGAAACAAAAAAGGTAAAGTGAAAATGGAAATTATATCAGGCTTGTGGTAGACACTTGATAAACTTATACAATACAGTGAAGATACTGAGAAAAAATGCAAAATGAGAACAGAACTTCAAAATGCTTAAAGGTTTCTGGTATGGAATGTAAAAGTATTTGTTTTTCAATCTGTCCTACAAAATGTTTCAAAAATATTTTTAGACATTTTAATTTTTGTGGTTATAATATACTTACAGCATTTTCCCCTTCGCTTCTTGTCTCTCTTTCAAAAACACTGGCTTCCTTTTTCATTAATTGTTGTTACATGTATCTGTGTATGTATGTATATATATACTTACATGTATATTTTTGTGTGTATACAAAAATATGCTGTTTGAATAGAAGTTTAAGGAAGAGATGGAGAATTCCAATGAAAATATTGTGATGCCAAGTGGAAGATATTCAACTATAGAGATGTTTGTTGTAACAAGAATCAATGAGATAATATGTTTTTACCATAAGCATCTCACACAAGAAATACACACAAACACACACACACACACACACATACATTTTTTGTATTCTTGATACTATTGTAGGTAGCCTTTGCTCATTAGTTATTGAATTAAAGCAGCATGATATTTTTATTATTGAAGTTAATTACCTTCTGTTCTTACACTGGGAGGAATTTCTGGCAGTAATTGCTTAAGATTCTACTTTTTCCTGATTTCTGAGTAGCAGTTATCATACTAACAACAATGATTCATGAGATAGAGATACCAAATATTGTTATTTTATTAAGTGTCTTACAATATAAACATATAAGTGAATATCATATTAAATATGAATCTATGTGGCTAGGTTCTTTCATTTTGATAAATGCAAACCTGCTTTTCAAATGTCTTTTCAACATCTCAATGAAGGAATTAAATGCTGTATTGGAGTGCAAAATGTTTTTAATTATATGACTACTGACTCTTTGTAGTTTAATACTCTTACACTGAAACTTCCATCATCGAGTTAGCAGGATGTACTCATGAGTGCCCAATGGTTACTATACTGTTATAGGTGTTAAATTTTAGTGCTGAGCTATGATACCATCCCCTTCATTTCATGCAGACAATATATAAAATGCTAAAATCTGTTACTTTCTAAATGTCAAAATACAAAATACCTATGAGATATGACATGAGACATGTTAACCGTAGAAGGATGACTGGCATTGGAATCTAGCAGAAAGACTTTAGGCAAGATTGTTAACTTCTTTGTGGTTTGACCCCTGATCATTTTGGGTGAATTCCGTATTGCACCTATTTTTGTTTTAACTGCTAGAGTGGACTGGACAGATTCTCAATTGGATGTCTCCCTCCTGAATTGATTTCTTCAAGGTCCTCCCTTCCCCTTTGCCTTACCTACAAGGAATTGTGCTAGCATCTAGTGAGCAGAGATGAGGGATAAGAAGGAAAGATAAAAAATTCTGCCACATACTTCTTATTCTCATACTATTCTGACCATTTGTAGTTAATCTTTGACTGCAGAATTGTGGTGATTCCTTATTTTGCTGTTTAGTTAGCTATTAAATTTGGTTGTGTTGCTTGCTAGTTGATAATCAAGAACTATTCATTGTATTATTAAATACAGATAATTACATATTTAGGCTCTTTTCATACTATTACAATTCTTTAAGGAGAAAAGTAATCTTTTCTTCTTTTAGCAATAAGGAAAGAATAATTTATTTTACAGAACATGAAAAATCAGAAAATTGTTAAATACTACTTTCACCATTAACCACTGCTAAGAAGATATTGCACTTTTATTCCACTTGCCTAAATTCCTCATGCTGTTTTTAAGTATAGCCCCCCCACACTCTGCTGATATAATTTGTGAAAATATAATTTATATCGAACACCGAATGTCATCATCTTGCTTTCAACATGGACCAGAGTTATTCCAAAGAGTACAATTTTAGAGTACTTCATTTGACACTGAAAGATATAAAAAAATAACAGCATTAAATTTTAAATGTCACTTATCACATTAGACATTATTTGCCTAAAGATATTAGAGAAATAATGTCAGTATCTCCTGGTAATAAATTTCACTGGGCTTCCATATAGATTTCTGAAAATCTTTTGTCCATTTGCTGGAACATCAATCTATGCACCTGAATTTAAATGGAAATTTGTGGCAGGAGTTACTATCATAATTGTTCTATAGCTGTTACAGACCCTCAGCTGTTTGCACTTTCTGATGCCTTTCTATTGAGGGAAAAGGAATGAGTTGCTCTTGGCTGGGGGGAAAAGCATTTCTATTTTACATTTTATTGTGCAGGCTAGTTTTTAACTCAGGTTTGAATTGCAAGCTGTTTAACTTTGCAAGACTTGGAATAACCAAGGTAATTACTGGTATTCCACAGCTGTTCAAATTATGTACTCATTCATTCATTCATTCATTTATTCATTTATTTACTTACCTACTTACTTATTCACCATTTTTATAGGTAGTGAATAAAGAGCTATAGATTTTTAAGTATTGTGTCAGTCAGTATACAGTGCCAACAGATCATGGAAATACAAATCTAAAACTCAGAAAATTTATTCAGAGTAACTTATCTCTAAGCACTCTTGAAATATCATGGAAAAGATAAAAAATGAACCTGAAGTTTTACCATTTAACATTTGAAACTCTATTTTTCTCAAAAATAAGTCTATGTGAGGTGTGTTTGTCTATGAGCATGTGATACACTGTAACCTAGGAGACATGGATTATCCCATGCAGTGTCCTGCAGGCCTGGGGAGTTAGATTCTCAGAAGCTGAAGTTATTCGGGTTGTGACCCAACATGACAGAGAAAGTTCTTCACATCCAAACAATCTCTCCAAATGCTACCTTACCTAGCTTTCAATACTGTCATAATCTTCCCAAACACCTGGATTTATAAAGCAGAAAAGTGTATTCAACTAAAAGTTCTAGAGATCCAAGAGTACGGTGACACCCTCTGCTTAGATCCGAAGGGAACATCACTACTGTGTCACAACAGAGTAGGCTGCAGTAAGCATGGACACCTGTGGGAACAAGGAATGACAACATCCTAAGCAAAGTGAGAGAGGGAGATTGTAACAGACAAATGCAGACTTTCATGACTCTTCCTTAAGCACTCACTATGAGAAGCTGCTAATTTTAGCATGAATAGAAAGTCTCAGACAGATATTGGGGTTCAAACTGAAGATCAGAGAAGAAAAGGAGCCAAGTAACCAAAAAGCTCTCACCTCTGCCAAAGCTCAGACAAAAGTGGTGATTCACTGAACCTCAGATTTCATCTCCACACTGCGTTGCTCCTCACCATATCTCAGGCTGCTCCTAAGATTGCACTGAGCTCCATATATACCTCTCTAGTGCAGGGATTAAAGACGTGAACTCTGTTTATTTTTTACAATGATTCACTGTCAAGTAACCCAGGGTGGCTTTGAACTTATAGAGATATCCATCTGCCTCTGTTTCCTGAGTCCTGGGATTAAAGTTGTATGCCACCACTGTCTACCTTCAATGACAATGTCTAGTTTTGCACTCTGATTTCTAGGCAAGCTTTATTAGATCATAAATAATATATCACCACAGGTAATTTGTCCCAGCAGTCCAAGCAGTCTCTTCTCCGCCAGAGGACCACAGTTAGACTCCCAGCACCCACACTGGTGACTCACAACTACTTGAACTCCAGCTCCAGGGTATATGATATCCTCTTCTGAATTGTATAAGCATGTATATATACAAGCACACATATACACAGAAATAAAATTAATAAAGTGAATTTTAAAAGAATGAAGATAGATCTCAACTGGACCCTACATAAAATACGTAAACACCTTTCAAGAACATATCCCCATTTAACTTGAAAACACAATATTAGTCCACACCATTTAATATTTCCATTTACCTTCTCTCTCCAGGTTCCTCCATTCAAGGAAAAAGCTTCCAACCTTTGCGGAAACAATTTGAAACCATATCCAAAAAGTAGTAATTATCTGTGGAGTGTAGCATTGAGCTGTGTGCTATTCTCCTGCTTTCCTAAAATTACAAAAGATGTATATTCTCATTTTTTATATGTTAATTGAACCTCACAGATCACATGAAGTAAAATACACTGGACATATGAGGTAACAGCTAAGCATTGCAAATGTATCTATACATATATTGATTTTTAATATAGAGAATGAACTTATAAATTTATTTGTAAAACATTTATGCTTAATAAATATGTTTAAAGCATATCTAAAACATATTTCCAAAATAAAATATAAGAAGTAAAGTTTTCAAAAAGCAGGAATATCTATTGCAAGTTTCAAAACTTGCTAAGATTTTAAAAACACTCATGATTGTTTCATTTAATTATTCAGAGTGATGAGAAATAATGAGTGGTAAGATTAGAAAATAGTTTGGGGCCACATTTCGAAGGTTTTTCAAGTACCAGCTAAGATAATTGGAGTTGATCCTCTCATCTTCACTGATGCTTTTGCGTGTGCTTAAAACAGAAAAGCAGAGGGCAACTAAAAGGTGAAATGTTTCCCTGCTTTGGAAACTTTCCTTGAGTCTTCTGGTATGATAAAAGCTAGTTCTGAGGAAGGAGGTTGTCACATAAGCTCCAGTTCAGGTAATCCAGGATTTTGCAACCAAAGTACATAGTGTGTTCAGTAACAGATGTTTACGTTCTATGTCTTTGGCTGAAACCAAGGGCAAAAACAAGAGCCTATAATGCTCCTGGTGTCTCTTGAGCAGCCAGGAACACAAACCTAGAAGAGGGCTACTCATGCTGGTGTTGGGGTTTTTGTTATATAAGTCATTGGCTGTTGAAGCAATCTTTGACATACCATATGAGAAATCTCTTTTAAACTGTCTATGTACATTTATATACTGACTTAAATGTATTATACTTTTGTACTTTTGTTGTTGCTTTTTGCAAGGAGGGTAGATACTTAATGCCATGATTAATTAATAATGCCATGATTAACTATTTTTTTAAAAACATCCTTACAATTATTTCACCATCCTTTCTTCTTTTTCTGTATTTATCTCTGTCCCCCTCCCATATTTTCCCACATCCCCAGTTAAATCATTTGTACCCTACTAATGCCCTCTCAATTGCTTCCTGGTGTATATTCATACATGAAAGCAAATAATTCCAATAAAATAAATAAACGCTTTAAAAATATTTTTAAGAATGTGAAATGTTGGAAAGAATTTACTGTTGAAAATGTGCAAGAAGGATAGATTAAAAACCTATTCTACATAATGACACTACTAAGGAATGATTTTAGGAGGATAAGGTCTTAATATTTTCCTACAGACAATTATTTCTATGCTTCTATAATACCAAAGCTATTTTCTCTGATGCAATATATCCTGTCTATTTTGGAGGTACTGCAAATTCTGTTTACCACATTCAGGGCAAGTTTCTTACCAGCTGTCTCCCTGTTCTTTTCATCTCCCATTATTTCATCTTACCAATCTCAGTCTGTTGTTCCTGTCTGCCTGCATCTCTTTCTCTTATATCCTCTTTCATTTCCTCTGTACTTATTCATCCTTTCCTCCATCCATTCTGTCTCTATGTTTTTCCTTGCCTTCCTTTCCTTTCATTTCAACATTTTGCTATCAATTACTAGGTTTATAAGAGTTTGTACCATTCATTTTCATAAGAAATACATAACAAACACACGTTCAGCTACCATCTAGTTAATAATTTCTAGCTTCAGCATTCAGAACATAATTGAATAGTTCCCAATATGAAAACATAGTCATGCTAAACAATTTGCATTCATGAATTTGTGAATTTTTTTCTGAAATATTTCTAACTTAGTAGGTTTAACCTACCAAAAATGTATGGACTTCAGTATAAATCAAGATCCATCATTTATAAACTAAGGCGATTAGGATATCTATTTTGTATCATCTCTTATGAGAATATGTAGGCATTTTAAGACTATATAAAGGGGCCAGGTGGTGGTGGCTTATGCCTTTAATCCCAGCACTCGGCAGGCAGAGGCAAGCAATCTCTCTGAGTTCGAGACTAGCCTGGTCTACAAGAGCTAGTTCCAAGACAGCCTCCAAAGCCACAGAGAAATCCTGTCTCAAAAAAATTAAAAAACTATATAAAGTATTTATGTGATTTGAATCTGATACCATGTTTCATTTAACTATGGGACCATAACAGCTGACTAGGTTAAGTTATTTTTGGTGTCATGGATGATTTATAGTATGGAGAAAACACATACTAATTCCAAGAAAATACAAAATATTGTCTTCATTAATAGAGCAGATGGAACCGGTCCTATGCTACATAGTGGCTGAGATAATTTCACCAAATTATTCTATTGCTTACAGAGTGTGTCTGGATATGAAATCTAAAAGGCCTATTAACTGCCATATATTCCTGTTGTTTTTCAGAATACATAACTTAGAACTTAAAATGTTTATTACTAGCACTTACCCACTTAATAAGCAAGTAATTTATCAGATACACGCACACACATATTCATATATATGTTATATATAGTTATACATATATGTATAGTTAAAGAAAACAGATGAAACATGGAGAAGAAAACAGCAATTGTGAATATATGAATATATGAGTATATACAAAAATACACATGATAACATTAAAACCCTTTCATATAGCATCAGTATGATGACTTTATGTTTTCATTATACTAGCTTAGTTACTACTAGATTGTACTCATGTCTTTGTAAGTAAAAGGAAAATTAGGAATCCTAAAGGAGGACATTTGTCAAAATCCATTGATGTATGTATCATCCACTAAAAATGACTTGATTTCCCTCACATTATTTCAGGTTCTTTTAAAAATACCTTCTCTGCTCTCATGTCTTACATCCTGAGTGCATTTTCTCTCCCTCCACTCCTGCCACCTTGTCTCTCACACATGCACAATCCTTCCATTTCCCTTTAGAACAGATCAGTCCTCCCAATGATGTCAACTAAACTTGGCATAATAGGTTATAATAAGAGTAGGCCCACCCACCCCCCACTATGAAGCCTAGAAAGATAAATTGTATATTAGAGCCTAGCTTAGTCATAACCACACAAGCTTCATCCAGCAATTGGTGGGAGCAAATGAAGGGACCCACTGGAATTCAGAGAGCCCCACAGAATAATGGGGACAGTAGGACAGCATTGGAACATGGCATACAAAGTCAGCTAGGCAGGGCTCCCAGATACTGAAGCAAAGTTCTTGGAGCCTGTAGAATCTGAGCTAAGTGATGGCTGTATATATGGGTTTTTTGTTGTTGGTGGTGGGGTGGCTGTTTTGGTTGCTGTTGTTTTATAGTTTGTTATTCTTGTAGAACTACTAACAGTGGGAGTGGGGAGGGGTCTCTGACTCTTTTGCCTGCTTTTGTAACCATTTTCTTCCTACTAGTTTGCCTAGTCCAACCTTGACGTGAGTGTTCTTCACAGTTTTATTCTTCAGATTTGTTTCTTAATAAGACACTCTTTGATACATTCTCTGTAAACCATGCTTGCCCGTAACTCACAGAAATTAAAGAAAAATAAAACATATACTGTGGTTATAATTTCATACATTGAGACTGTAATTAAATTGTTAAAATATCCTTGAGAACTATGAATATGATAAGTATGTATTTCTCTAAAAACATCTAGCTTATTTTTCATGTAGGTTTTACTAGGCCACAATCTCATAGTTGACCAAAATAGCTGCATTTCAGAGTTCCAATTATATGACATGCTTTGTTATGAAAACTATTCAGAAACATCAAGTTTATGAAATGCATATAAATATAAAACTATTATTTTACTTAATCATTTAAAACAATAATTCAAAATACTAGAAAATTCAACTAATCCTATCTTAAGAAGCTTTTTAAATTTTTATATTTAAATATAAATTAGAAACAAGGTTGCTTCAAAAGTCAGTTCCAGGTCCCTCTCCCTTTCCCTCCCCTCCTCCCGTGCCCTCCCTCCAACCCCCCCCAATATCCCCTCATTTCCCCAGGGAGGGTGAGGACCTCCTTGGGGGTGTCCATCATCTGTCATTTCATCCAGGCAGGGCCTAGACCCTTTCCCAAGAGTTCAGGGTGAGAGTGCATCTCACATTGTTGGATGGGAGTCCAAAGTCCATTTGTATACCCGGACAAATACTGATCTACTGCACAAAGCTCAGTAGATTACCTAGGCCTCCTCACTGCCACCCTCATTCAGGGGGTCTTGATCCGTCCCATGCTGGATTCCCAGGCAACAGCCTGGGATTCAAGAGTTAACTCTTGTCAGGTCAGCTGTTTCTGGGGGTTAAGCCAGCCCAGTCTTAGTCCCTTTGGTCATCAGTCCTCCCTCTCTGTTACTGGCTTTCTTGAGTTCAGCTCAGTGAAGAAGCTATTTTTAATACTGAGGTAGACCCTATGTATACATTTACAGATACAATCTCTAAAATATAGAAATACTTAATTATGGGATAGTAGTATTTTAAGAAATGATTAATGCAATATTAATTTAATGTATCAGTCAGATAAAATTCTTTTACTTTTTCGATGAACGATTGAATTCAGTGTCTTGCATGTTCTAAACATGCAATCTAGCACTAGAATATGAACACAATCCTAAGAATTCTAGTTTTGTTTTTTAAACTCAAATAGTGAATCAAAAGAAAAGATGAAATGATTTAAGAGACCCACCCAAATGTTATATATGATTTTGTTTTCCTTTTCTTTTGAAGCTGCTGTGTATATTAGTGTAAGCTAATGAGGAGCATGCCTTATATCATCATGATCGATTTTATGGCTTTAAATTTTAGACACAATATATTTCATTAACTATGAGGCATTATCCAGTGAAATGTATGTTCAACCTTTAAGTCTAAGCATGATTTATATCTCTTATATCCCTGCTTTAAAATGGTATATACATCTTTTTATATATTTATCCCTTTTCTTTTATGTGTATGTTTTAATGAATGTACGTATATTCATTGTGTGCATTGTCAGTAGCTTAGAGGGACAGAGAATTGAGTTGACTCTCTTGGAAGTAGAATTATAGATGGCTGGGAGCTTCCTATTGTGGGTACTTACAATATAAACCTGGGCCTCAGGCAATAACAGCAGGTTCCCTTAACCACTGAAAATCCAGCCCTGGTTTTTTTCTTGTTTATCGCAATTTTGAACATGTTTGAAGGAAAATTCACTCAAAAGACAGAAAATAAAATATTATATTTGATTTTCATATAACTATAGGTCATTTCCGCTGAAGTACAAAGCATCAATAACTCATGTAAAGATATCCATTACATATGTAATTTTTCCCTAAAATTTTAGTATTATCATAAATTTGTGAGTAAATTAAAAACTGAAAATTGCAGAGAAACATCTTTTGGCTCCTAATTGCATCAGATTTAGCCATATCCATTTTAAGACATTAATCATTTTATTCTTGTTTAAAATTATTACCCTCACTGTTAGAGGAGCATTCACTGGTTGACATAGATAAGCTTTGATTTCTAATTAAAAGTCTTCCCAAACATCCTTCCATAATGTTGCTGTTAAAACAATTGTCAGATGTAGACACATGAATTCAAGGACACTTTCCCACCAAAGGGTTAATTATGTTGCTCACAGTCACAAGAATGTATGATCTAAGCTTGTACATTGGACTCAGGAATTGTCATCTAAAAGGCATTCGTAGAACCTTCTTGCTTATCAATTAATTAGATGACAAATTAAGATAAATTAACTGTGTTGTCTTTTGAGGACACAAAAACCAAGATGGCATTGCTTGTGTTAAATCCACAAGAACACAGGTGTTTAATATGATAGTCAAGCTGGTCATAGAATTACAGAGGTTGTAGAATATTGACCATGTGTATATTTACAGTTATCCAGAGCAGAGGATATTCTGTTGAATATAGAAGTCAAAATTGAGACAACAAAAATTTCAATTGCCACAGAAGTGTTTTCATGACAAGTCATATAAAGTTGGAATGCTACTAATAATCAAGGTTATAAGGACAGGATATGTCCTTCAAACACAATACTTCATCCCTAGAAGTTCTTTTTTTATTCTATCTCTTGGCTTTAATCTATGAATTGAGTAATGAGAAACAATAAATGCTGCATGCAGCAGACTCAGGGACTGAGACAGTGGCGTTGAATGTGCTTATCCTTTAATTTTGTGACTCCACAAGGAATGCTCTGTCATTAGTATTTAAATCACTTCATAAATATTTCACTTTAAATACCATTGTAAAGTCTTGTGTATGCCTTAATTTGTGTCTAACATAATGGTTTTGTATAGTGAGACAATTTCATCAGGGCACTTACACGATTAAAAAGAGATTTAATAGAACACTGCATTTCTACTTTGATTTGACCATCTCGTGGAAAACAAAAAGGCATTTCATCTTCTCAAACAACATCTTGTATTTAAGCACTTGAAAATCAAAAAATATATGTCAAAGAAAAATACTCAAAATAACTGTGGACACTAGCTTATACAAAGCAATAGAGGATAGAAAGAGTTGGAAAAAAGGGGAAACATTTAATGGCTGGAGGCAATGATAGCCAATAGACAGAACAAATTATTGGAAAATATCTTAGATATTTGTTAACACTTAATTTTGTTGACCACTATTCTGTTGTTTTTCTTATATTTTTATTAAATTCATTCATTTGCAAAACTACTCTCAGATAATGATAATAACTCTTGTGCACAGAATTCTTACAGTATTTCTTCCTCTCCTATAAGCTAATGGCAGAGGCTTAGCAAATATCTTAACTTGAACATTCTCTTTTCTTATGTAGTTTGATTTTACTTACTTTAAATACTCACAAAATAACTCAAGAGACGAGCTATATCTTGTTCATTCTACCTTTTGTAGTAACATGACAGTTGAATAATAAACAGTGATTAATGAAAGAACTTCCTCTTAAGAGTCTAACTATGGTAACATAAAAATTAGCTGTGTTTTTTTTCAAACTCAGTGTCAGTTTTTTATCCATAAAGTAAAAGTTTGCTATAAGTTTTAAATTACATAACTACATAAAATCTGAAGTAACAAAAAGACTAGTAACAATTAAATGAATATTTTAAATTAAAAATTATATGGTTAACATTAAAACTGTCAAGCTGAATACATGCCATGTTACTCGTTTAGTGACTAGGTTACCTCACTCAATTCTAGTGCCATCCATTTACCTGCAAATTTCAAGATTCCATTATTTCTTTTCTGCTGAGTAGTAGTTGTAAATGTACCACATTTTCTCTATCCACTCTTCTGTTGAGAGGCATCTAGGTTGCTTGCCGGTTCTGGCTATTACAAATAATGTTGCTATGAACATAGGTGAACAGATGTCCTTGTTGCATGAATGTGCATATTTAGGGTATATGCCTAAGAGTGGAATTTCTGGATCTTGTGGTAGATTGATTACCATTTTCCTGAGGAATCTCCATACTGAATTCCAAAGTGTCTGTATGAGTTGTCACTCCCTTCAGCAGTAGAGGAGTGTTGCATTTTCTCCACATCCTCTCCAGCATAACCTGTCATTGGGGTTTTTGATTTTAGCCATTCTGAGAGGAGTAAGATGGTATCTCAGTTGTTTTGATTTGCACTTCCCTCATGGCTAAAGATGGGGAACACTATCTTAAGTGTCAGTCAGTCATTTTAGACTCCTCTATTGAGAATTCTCTACTTTTTAACTGGATATTTAGTGTTTTGGAGACTTACTTCTTGAGTTCTTATAAATTTTAGACATCAGCCCTCTGTTTAGACATGGATCAGGGGAGTGCTAGCCTACAATCCTACTGCTAGAGAGACAGGGATACAGGGAGAATTCTAAGAGAGATATACATGATACCACAGAGAAGGAGAATACAACAGAATCTCCTGAGTTAATTGGGAGCATGGGGGAGGGGAGAGGGAGCTGAGAAAAGAGAGAGGGAGAAGATGAAAGGAGAGGAGGACATGAGGGAGCAGGAAGGTTCAGTGTGGGGAAGAATAGAGGAGAGCAGGATGAGAGATATTATAATAGGGGAAGTCATTATATATTTGAGGAAAGATCTAGCACTAGTGAGATTTCCAGAGATCCAAAAGGATTACATCAACTGGAAAACTAATAGTGGAGAGGCTACCTTAAATGACCTTTCCTGATAATAAGATTGACAACTACCTTATATGTCATCCTAGAGACTTCCTTCAGTGGCTGATGGAAGCAGAGACAGACACCCACAGCTAATATTAGCAGAATAATCTCACAAGCTTTGTTAATTACAAATTAAAATTATCTGGAGAGGCAAAAATTAATAACTAAATTGAGAAATGGGCACCGAAGCATCACAAATTCATGAATGCAGCACAGAACGCAAGATCTCACCAGAATTAAAGAACTCCTGGATATATAATTGTTTTCAATGAGAACTTAAATAATATAAACTTTTAAGGTCAATCTAGACACTAACAATTAGAAGCTAAAAAAGAAATGGAATATCAAGACACTAGAATGAGAACAGAAAATATTTGAGAGAGGCAGAGAAAAACGCTCACTTGTAAGAAAATATTAGAATGAAGAAAATATAAATAAAAGTTCGGTGCTGAATTAAACATGAAACTGAGGAATAACATTCAAATAAATATATTGAGAGATAACTGTAAAACTATCCCCCAAATACTTGTTCATTCCATTTACAGCAACAGAAAAAGATGTAAGCTCAAGGATGCAGAGTTGGGTGGGGAGGGGAGGGTAGGTAGATCTAGAAGCAATTGGAAAAATGGTAATTATGGTAAGAAAATATGTTATATAACATTGTCAATAACTAATAAACATTAATTATGAAAAAGAAAACAAATATGTCAAACAGTCAAACACAATGGCATTCCTATAAAATTAAAATAGCCATGGTCTCCTGATTTGTGGTAAATGTGTCAGACATTGCAGAGAAGAAAAAATAATTGTGGAATAAAATTAACACTGCTATATTAATATAAAAATGGAAGAAACTGATAAATTCACAAATGTGGCTAGCAAGAATAAAAACCTTAGGGTTTTCCTTCAATTATTTTAAAAGCAAAATATAGTTAATAGCATACGTACTTGACACAGTCATATTGCAGTAGAAAACACATTTGTTAGAGGATTTTCCAGGTGTCAAAAATTGTAGAAGAACTTCATGAGCAGGTAATTCTTCATTTGTCTTGAAAACTCAAGGACTAACAAAGGTTGTATCCCTACTACCCAGAGTCTTTCAAGAATCCACTTGACATTTGAAGCTTCAAATGCCTAGAGATATATTTGCATTATAATCTTTCTGCACTTGAATGTTTTGGTTCAATTAATTCCCTATATAATAGTACCTTTAAAACTACACTTATGATTTACATTTTAGGGAGATAGAGTAAACAAACTTACTGCATTTTTACTATGAAATACAAATAACATCCCTTCATGTTAGATACAAAACGCTTTATAAGAAATGAGTGCCAGTCAATAGTAGAATAAAGTTAACGTCAGGATACCAGGATCCAAGCTACAACCTGAGAGTGAACTTCCAGCTTCCTGTTTGCATGTGTTATACTCCAACATGGCCACATCTATTCTTTTGTAAACAGTCCCACCAACTGCAGATTAAGCCTTTGAACATAAATGACTGTGGGAGCCATTCTCATTCAAACTACCAAGGTTAGGAGTACTTTCCATAAAGGCAGTTGCCTGACAGGAATATCTTCCACTACTTTCCCATGATGGTGTAACAGAAATCTCTGGGAAAGATAGTCTTTGAGAGAGCCAGGACTTTCATCACCAGTTAAGACATATATATATATATATATATATATATATATATATATATATATATATATATTTAACTTTTTATGCATGTCACTTTCAGTTCCCTCTCCCCTCCTCCCCCATCCCCCAATCCTCCCAACCCCTCTGCTCCCCAGGGAGGGCAAGGGCCTCCATGTGGGAATTTCAGAGTCTGTCAAATCATCGCAGGAAAGGCCCAGTTAAGACTTTAACCAGCTATGAGCAAATAGATTGTGTGATAGATATTTTAGATGATGGTATCTGCAGAGGGATAGAAGCAAGCCATAATATTTCCTCCTCCTTAGCAGGAGTAAGGCATCTCTTCTCCCAGCAAGAGTCAATGGTCTTTCCATAATGGAGATGGATCCTAGTGAGTGGCATTTACCTTAAGCAATGATCCTATCCAGGACAGTTCATTTAACTATTTGAATGTTATTCAAATTTAGGTTAAATAGGAACATGATTTCTTTTTTTTATCATTTTTTATTTCAATTTTAAATAGCTTGTTTTACATGTCAATCCCAGTTCCCTCTCCCTCCCCTCCTCCCGCACTCCCCTTCCCCCCCACCCTCCCACCCTATTCTCAAATCCTTCCACATAGGGGATATCTAGAGTCTGTCATTTTACTCTGGGTAGGGTCCAGGCACTCCCCTAAGAGTCCAGGCTGAGAGAGCATCCTCTTTGTGCTATAGGCACACGAAGACTGTTTGTATACCAGGGATAGACACTGATCCACAGCTCAGGGCCCCATAGGTTGCCCAGGCCTTCTCGCTAACACTCACATTTGGGGGGTCCAGATCAGTCCGATGCTGGCCTCCCCACTGTCAGTCTGGGGTCCAAGAGCTCTCCCCTGTTCAGATCAGCTGTCTCTGCTGGTTTTGCCAGCCCATTCTTTGCCAATTTGCTCATCACTCCTCTCTTTGTCACTGGGTTCCTTGAGTTCAGTTCGGTGATTGTGTGTTTGCTTCTGCTTCCATCAGTCACAGGATGAAGGCTCCCGGATGGTTATAGACATCAAGTTCATTATCAGGAATGGGCATTCGAGGTGGTCTCTCCACTATTGCTTAGCTTGCCAATTGGTGTTATCCCTTTAGATCACTCGAGGTCACTCTGGTGCCTGATCTGTCTTCTAACCTATGATTCCCTCTCCCCCCCTATTCTACCCCCACCCCCTCAACTTCCTGTTCCCCCATGACCAACTCTCTTCCTCTTCACCCCCTCTCTTCTTCCCAGGTCCCACTACCCCCCCACACCTCGCCGTGTTCCCCATCCATTCAGGGGATCTTGTCTCCATCCTCTTCTGTTGGGTACTATGCATTTATACATATCTTTTAGGTTCTTTCCTGTTTCCCAGACTCTCTATCAGTGGAAGTGCAGACTGGCACTATCCTGATCCATGTCTGAAATCCATATATGAGTGAGTACATACCATATTTGTCTTTTTGCGACTGGGTTACCTCACTCAGGATGGTTTCTTCCAGTGATATCCATTTCCCTGTGAATTTCAAGATTCCATTGTTTTTTTCTGCTGAGTAATACTCCATTGTGCAAATGTACCACATTTTCTCTATCCACTCTTCAGTTGAGGGGCATCTAGATTGCTTCCAGGTTCTGGCTATTACAAATAATGCTGCTATGAACATAGTGGAGCAGATGCCCTTGTTGTATGAACCTGCCTCAATTGGATATATGCCTAAGAGTGGAATTGCTGGGTCTAGTCGTATATTAATTCCCATTTTCCTGAGGAATCTCCATACTGATTTCCAAAGAGGCTTTATGAGTCGGCACTCCCACCAGCAGTGGAGGAGTGTTCCGCACTCTCCACATCCTATCCAGTATAAATTGTCTTCGGTGTTTTTGATTTTAGCCATTCTGACAGGAGTAAGATGGTATCTCAGAGTTGTTTTGATTTGCATTTCCCTGATGGCTAAGGATGTTGAGCACTTTCTTAAGTGTCTCTTGGCCATTTTAGCCTCCTCTATTGAGAATTCTCTATTTAGCTCTGAACCCCACCTTTTAATTGGATCCTTTGGTGTTTTGGAGACTTGTTTCTTGAGTGCTTTGTAAATTTTGGAGATTAGCCCTCTGTCAGATGTAGGGTTAGTGAATATCTTTTCCCATTCTGTGGCCTGCCTTTTTGTCTTTTTGACTGTGTCCTTTGCCTTACAGAAGCTTTTTAGTTTCAGAAGGTCCCATTTGTTAATTGTCGATCTCAGTGCCTGTGCCACTGGTGTTATGTTTAGGAAGTGGTCTCCTGTACCAACTCGTTGAAGAGTATCTCCCACTTTCTCTTCTAAAAGTTTCAGTGTGGCTGGATTTATGTTGAGTTCTTTGATCCATTTGGACTTAAGTTTTGTACAAGGCGATAAACATGGATCTATCTGCAGTCTTCTGCATACCAGTACCCAGTTATGCCAGCACAATTTGTTGAAGATGCTTTCTTTTTTCCATTGTACAGTTTTAGCTTCTTTGTCAAAAATCAAGTGTTCATAGGTGTGTGGGTTAAAATTAGAGCTTCCGATACGGTTCCATTGATCTACCTGCCTATTTTTGTGCCAATACCAAGCTGTTTTCAGGACTATAGCTCTCTAATAGAGCTTGAAGTCAGGTATGGTGATGCCTCCTGAAGTTCCTTTATTGTATAGGGATGTTTTAGCTATCCTGGGCCTTTTGTTTTTCCGTATAAAGTTGATTAATGTTCTTTCCAGGTCCTTGAAGAATTGTGATGGAATTTTGATAGGGATTGCATTGAATCTGTAGACTGCTTTTGGCAAGATTGCCATTTTTATTATGTTGATCCTACCAATCCAAGAGCATGGGAGATCTTTCCATTTTCTGGTATCTTCTTTGATTTCTTTCTTTAAAGACACAAAGTTCTTGATATACAGGTCTTTAATTTCCTTGGTTAACATTATCACCAGATATTTGATGCTGTTTTTGGCTATTGTAAAGGGTGATGTTTCTCTGATTTCTTTCTCAGTCACTTCATCATCTGTATATAATAGGGCCACTGATTTTTTTGAGTTTACCTTGTATCCTGCCACATTGCTGAAGGTGTTTATCAGCTCTAGGAGTAACCTTGAGGAGTTTTTTGGGTCACTTATGTAAACTATCATATCATCTGCAAATAGTGAAAGTTTGACTTCTTCTTTTCCTAATTGTATCCCCTTTATCTCCTTTTTTTGTCTTATTGCTGTAGCTAGAACTTCAAGTACAATATTGAAGAGATATGGAGAGAGTGGACAGCCTTGTCTTGTTCCTGATTTTAGAGGAATTGCTTTGAGTTTCTCTCCATTTAGTTTGATGTTAGCTGTTGGTTTACTGTATATTGCTTTTATTATATTCAGGTACATTCCTGTTATCCCTGATCTCTCTAGGACCTTTATCATGAAGGGGTGCTGGATTTTGTCAAAGGCTTTTCCAGCATCTAATGAGATGATCATGTGGTTTTTCTTTTGCAGATTGTTAATATGGTGGATTACATTGATAGATTTTCTAATGTTGAACCATCCATTCATTCCTGGGATGAAGCCTACTTGATCATGGTGGATAATTTTTCTGATGTGTTCTTGAATCCAGTTTGCGAGTATTTTATTGTGTATTTTTGCATCAATGTTCATGAGGGAAATTGGTCTATAGTTCTCTTTCTTAGTTGAGTCTTTGTGTGGCTTGGGTATCAAGGTAATTGTAGCCTCCTAGAAAGAGTTTGGCAGTGAGCCTCCTGCTTCTATTGTGTGGAATACTTTGTGGAGTATTGGAATTAGCTCTTCTTTGAATTTCTGGTAGAATTCTGCACTGAAGCCATCTGGCCCTCGCTTTTTTTATTTGGGAGACTTTTGATGACTGCTTCTGTTTCATTAGGGGTTATAGGTCTGTTTAGATTGTTTATCTGTTCTTGATTTAGTTTTGGCAAGTGATATCTATCCAGGAAATTGTCCATTTCCTTTAAATTTTCAAATTTTGTGGAGTACAGATTTTCAAAGTATGCCCTGATGATTCTCTGGATTTCCTCAGAGTCTGTTGTTATGTTCCCTTTTTCATCCCTGATTTTGTTAATTAGCCTGCTCTCCCTCTGTCTTTTGGTTAGTTAGTTTTGTTGATTTTCTCAAAGAACCAACACTTTGTTTCATTGTTTCTTCTCAGTGTTTTTCAGGTTTCTACTTGATTGATTTCAGCCCTCAATTTGATTATTTCCTGGCGTCTGCTCCTCCTGGGGGAGTTTGCTTCTTTTTGTTCTAGAACATTTAGCTGTGCTATTAATTCTCTGGTATGACTGTTCTCCAGTTTCTTCATGTGGGCCCTTATTGCTATAAACTTTCCTCTCAGTACTGCTTTCAAAGTGTCCCATAAGTTTGTGTATGTTGTGTCTTCATTCTCATTGAAATCGAGGAAGTCTTTAATTTCTTTTTTTTATTTGTTCCTTTACCCAGGGATGGTGCAATTGTGCATTGGTCAATCTCCATGAGTTTGTAGGGTTTCTGCGATTTGTGTTATTGTGGAATTCTAATGTTAGTGCATGGTGGTCTGATAAGATGCACGGGGTTATTCCAATTTTTTTGTATCTGTGCAGATTTGCTATGTTTCCTATTATGTGGTCAATTTTAGAGAAGGTTCCATGTGGTGCCTTTGTATTTGGGTGGAATGTTCTATAGATGTCTTTTAAACCTAATTGGGTCATAACTTCTATTACTTCTTTTGTTTCTTTGTTAAGTTTCTGTCTGGAGGTCCTGTCTAGAGGTGAGAGCGGAGTGTTTAAGTCTCCTACTATTAGTGTGTGAGATTTTATGTGCTTTATGAGCTTTAGTAATGTTTCTTTCACAAATGTAGGTGCCTTTGTATTTGGGGCGCAGATGTTTAAAATTGAGACTCCATCTTGATGTACTTTTCCTTTGATGAATATGAAGTGTCCTTCTTCATCTCTTTTGATTGATTTTAATTTGAAGTCTAATTTGTTAGATACTAGGATTGCTACACCCACTTGTTTCTTGGGACCGTTTGATTGGAAGATCTTTTCCCAACTCTTTACTCTGAGATAACGTCTGTCTTTGATGTTGAGATGTGTTTCTTGTGTGCAGCTGAAGGAAGGGTTCTGTCTTCGTATCCATTCTGCTAGTCTGTGTGTTTTTATAGGCAAGTTGAGGCCGTTGACATTGAGGGATATTAATGACCATTGATTGGTGATCCTTGTGTGTGCTTGATTTATTGTTAGTGAAGTTATTTTGTGTAGTTTCTCCTCCCTTTTTCTTTTGGTGTTTTGTAAAGTGTGATTATATATTGCCTGTGTCTTTGTGAATGTAGTTATCTTCTTTGGCTCTAGGTTTTCCTTCTAGCATTTTCTGTAGAGCTGGATTCATGAATACGTATTGTTTAAATCTGGCTTTGTCATGGAATATTTTGTTTTCTCCATCTATGGTAATTGAGAGCTTTGCTGGATATAGTAGTCTGGGCTGGCATCCTTGTTCCCTTAGCGTTTGTAGGACATCTGTCCAGGATCTTCTGGCTTTCATCGTTTCCATTGAGAAGTCAGGTGTAATTCGGATAGGTCTGCCTTTGTATGTTACTTGGCCTTTTTCTTTAGCTGCTCTTAATATTTTCTCTTTACTCTGTAGGTTTGATGTTTTGATTATTATATGGCAAGGTGACTTCTTTTTCTGGTCGAGCCTATTTGGTGTTCTGTAAGATTCTTGTACTTTCATAGGCATATCTTTCTTTAGGTTAGGGAAGTTTTCTTCTATGATTTTGTTTTCTGTACCTTTAAGTTGAATTTCTTTACCGTCTTCTATACCTATTATTCTCAGGTTTGGCTTCTTCACAGTGTCCCATATTTCCTGGATATTTTGTGTTAAGGATTTGTTGGTTTTGAGATTTTCTTTGGTTGCGACTCTATATCCTCTAATGAGTCTTCAACACCTGAGATTCTCTCTTCTATCTCTTGTATTCTATTGGTGATACTTGCATCTGTATTTCCTGATCGTTTACCCAGCTTTTCTATTTCCAGCATCCCTTCATTCTATGTTTTCTTTATCGTTTCTATTTCACCTTTCAATCCTTCAACTGTTTGAATTTTTTCCTTAATTTTTTTGGTTGTTCTATCCCGGTGCTCTTTAGATTCTTTGAGAGATTTGTTTATTTCTTGAAATTTTTCCCCCATTTCATGGACATTTTGTTTGTTTTTTCTTCTATTTCTTTAAGGGATTTTCTCGTTTCTTCTTTGAGGGTCTCCATCATCTTCATGAAATAATTTTTAAGGTCTGTCTCCTCTTTGTCTATGTAGTGCTTTTCGGGTCTTGCTTGTGTTGGATCCCTGGATTCTGGTGGGGTCATGTTGGTGTTTCTATTGCTGAGTGATCTCTTATTCTGTTTTCTTCCCATCTCTTCTTTCAGTGGGTGCTGGTGGGGTCTTTCCGTCTCCACTGGTCTCCTTCCTTCCTGCAGCTGAAGCTGGGGATGCTGAAGCTGGACTCGCTGGGGTTGGGGTCTTGGAATTGTTGATTTCTTTGCTGTGTGGGCAGGTGTCCTGAAGCTGTACACGTTGGGGTTGGGGTCTTGGAAGGGCTGATGTCTTTCCTGAAGCTGGACTCGCTGGGGTTGGGGTCTTGGAAGGGCTGATGTCTTTCCTGAAGCTGGACTCGCTGGGGTTGGGGTCTTGGAGGGGCTGATGTCTTTCCTGTGTGGGCGGGTCTTCTGGATGCCAGGAGCAGCCAGGAAGATCAAGGGGGGATGGGGGATGGACAGGCAGTCCCCGCCGGAGACCCAATCTCACCTGAAGCTGGACTCGCTGGGGTTGGGTTCTTGGAGGGGCTGATGTCTTTCCTGTCAGGAACATGATTTCTTAAATAGAATTTTTTAATTCTTTGTATTTCATTACTTTATGGCTTCATAGTCTTTCTTTACCATACCTTGGTTTGACTGAAGTATCTCAGGAGTAGTGATACCATTATTCATTATTAGTACTATTATTAATCATTTTTCATTTATTTTACATCCTGAACACAGTTTCCCCCTCTCCCAACCCCCTATTCCCTCCTCCCATGACCACCTCCTCTCTCACCCTCCCCCATCGACTCCTCCTCCATCTCCATTCAAAAAGCAGCTGGCCTCCCATGGGCATCAACAGAGCACAGCATATCAAGTTGAGGCAGGACAAAGCTCTGCCCATGCATTAAGCTGAGTTAGGCAATGCAGCATGGTGAATAATTTTCCAAATATCAGCTAAATACAGGGAAAGACCCTGATCCCACTCCTAGGAGACCCATAAAGAGACAAAGCTACACAACTGACACAAATATGAAGAGGGCCTACATCACTACCATGCAGACTCTCAACCTGTCAATTCAGGGTCTATTAGTTCCTAGAAGCCCAGGTGAGCTGCCTATGTGGATTCACCCACCATGAGTTTGACACCCCTGGCCGACTAGTACAATCTCTCCTCTCTCTCTTCAGATGGTTCTTTGCCCAATGTTTGTCTGTGAATCTCTGCATCTGCTTCCATCAGATACTGGGTGAATCCTCTCTGATAACAATTAGGGTAGTTACCAATCGGATTAAAAAAGGGCAGTTCAGGCACATTCTCCATTATTGATTATTGTGAATTCCTAGGAAGAATTTTTTACACCAGGTATCTCCTTGACCGCCAAATTGCTCCCCTATCATTATGTCTTATTCATTACTCTCCTCCTCTATCTTGCTGACCCCAACCTGCCCAATACAATCCCTGATTTTCCCATCCTCCCATCTTCTTGCCCTCAGTTTACCCAAGAGATCTCTTCCATTTCCCATTCCCAGAGAAATCCATGAGTCTCTCTATGATTAATGTTACCACAAGATATTTTATATTATTTGTGGCTATTGAAAAGGGTATAGTTTTCCTGATTTCTTTCTCAGCCTGGTTATCATTTGTATATAAGAGAGATACTGAATTTTTTAGTTGATGTTGTATTCAGCCACAATACTAAAGTTGCTTATCAGCTGTAGGAGCACCTTGGTACAATTTTTGGGTTCCCTCTTCATTTCTTATTTTGTTAATTTCCATATGTTCTGCCTGAATTTTAGTTTGGATCAGGGTTTGTCTTGTTAATTTTATCAACGAACCAACTCCTTGTTTATTTTTGGTATTGATCTATTTATATTTTAATAATTTCAGCCCTGACTTTAATTATTTCTGCCATGTATTCCTCTTGGGTGAGTTTGCTTCTTTTTATTCTAGATATTTCAGATATGCCATTATGTCACTAGTGTAATAATTCTCAAATTCTTTTTGCTTGCACTTAGTACTATGAATCTTCTTTTTAGCACTGATTTTGTAGTTTCCCCTAAGTTTGGGTATGTTGTGCATTCATTTTCATTGAAATCTTAAAAGTCTTTAAATTCTTTTTTTTTTTTTTGACCCAGTGATAATTCAGTTGAGAGTTGTTCAGTTTCCAGGATTTTGTAGACCTTCTGTACTTTGTGTTGTTAAATTCTAACATTAACCCATGGTGAGCTTATAAGATGCAGGTGGTGATTCAAATACTTTTTATCAGGTGAGATTTGCCTTGTGACCAAGTATATAGTCAAGTTTAAAGAGGGTTACATATGGTGCTGTAAAGAAGGTATATTCTTTTGAGTTTGGATGGAATATTCTTTAGATATCTGTTAAGTCCATTTGAGTCATAGCATTGCTAATTCCCCTGTTCTTCTGTTAACTTTCAGTCTGAAAGACCTGTACATTCCTGACAGTAAGACAATGAATTCTCCCCCTGTTAATGTGTGGGATTTGATGTGTGATTTAAGTTTAGTAATATTTCTTTTACAATTTATGTACCCTTATATTTGGGTCCTTGGTTGACAGATCAGTCTTCATGGGCTCTTAGAAACCTAGGTTTTCTTGGGGTGCCCAGAAGCCATTATATTCTACAACCCTTCCTTCCCATCTTCCACAGGATTCACCAGCTCCACCTCATGTCAGGCTGTGTGTCTCTGCATTTGTTTCCATCTGTTGCTGGGAGAAACCTCTCTAATGACACTTGGACAAGCTAACAACCTATGAGTATAGTAGGGCAGAATATCATTAGCAATCATTTCATTGACTTGGTTTTTCCTTGCCATTCATGTTTAGTTCTATCCTATCTTCTGTGGGTCCTGGCCCAGAAGGATGAGCGCCTGCTAGTGCATGGGTCTCCAGATATGTCAAATATTAGTTGGTCATTCCCACAATATCCGTGCCATCTGAATCCCAGCACATCTTGTAGGCAGGACAAATTGTAGGGTAAGTGGTTGATGGCCAACTTCTTTACCTTAAAAGTCTCATCTGGTTACAGGAGATGGCCTGCTCAGACTCCATATCCCCTGTTCCCACAAGTCTCAGATATGGTCAACCTCATAGATCCATGGGAGCTTCCCCTGCTCTAGGACTAGCTCATCCAAGAAATGCCCCCAGATTCTCTCCCTTCATTCTCCCCACACACTTGATCACTCTAGTTCTCACCCCCAAGCCTCCTTCAAGGTTCAGATTCCATCTTACACCCATCCAAATGGTTAAGATCAAAGCACAAGTGATAGCTTGTGCTGGAGAGGATATGGAGCAAGGAGAATACTCTTAACCTGCTGGTGGGAGTACAAACTTGTACAGCCACTTGAAAATCTATATGGAGTTTTATAAGAAAATTGGGACTCCATCTAACTCAAAACCAAACTATACCACTCCTGAGCTTATACTAAAAGCACACTTCACTTACAACTGTGTTATAGCAGCTTTATTCATAATATCCAGAAACAAACTAGATGACCTTCAACCAAAGAATGAATAAAGGAAACAGGGTATATTTATACAATGGAGTATTACTCAGCTCTTAAACACAATGACATCAGGAAATTTGTTGGAAAATGGATGGCACTATAAAAGATCATCATTAGTAAGTTAAACCAGGCCCAAAACCTTATAAGTGAATATTAGCAGTAAAATAAAAGAGAACCAGGACTCAACCCACAGACACAGTGAAGCTAAGTAATAAGGAGAGCTAAATGGGGGAATCTCATGAATCTCAATGAGAATGGGAAGTATAGAAACTCATTTTTAGGTGAATACTCTGTGAAAAACAATAATCAGGTAAAAATGGATTATTATGTCTAAATAAAAATCTCTATTCAACTAAAAACTAAAAATTTAAAGAAATGTAAGAGCATAGAATGACTATGCATGAAAAATAGCCTTAAACCACACTGTTCACATATTGAAGTGTACTACAATATAGGCCAATTCCATTTTAATAGAAAATAACTCTTCTGTAACTACATGATATCTTAAATAATTGGTATGTCACAATGTGAATCATTTCAATCTCCATTTATCAAATGCATGTTTAGTAGCTTCTTCGTGTCAGGGACAAATTGTTAAGGCAGTATTGTGAAGCAGACGTCAAGAGGATAATGTGATTCCATCTTCAAGAAAGTTGCAGCATAGCTGATCTTGTACTGTTATACAGGCTCAGGGGTGCTGGAAGATAATTTTATCCAGATTGGAAGTACTGCCTTAATTAGAAGGGAGAGGGATGCATGATTAATTTATTTAAAACATATCGATTTTAATCAGGCTTAAGTGATCCTTTTAGATTTTAAACTAAGGAGCCATTCAGAGAAGATAAAATTTCATCTAATTTTGAACGTGGTTTCACTTTATTTGCTGCACACTTTCCACTATTGTTGCTTGATATAAGACACAGAAGATTCTGTAACACTAGGAAGATTCTGGAGAGAAGATATACTGACAAAAGTGATATTTGCAACCCTGGAAGTTTAGGAAATCTAAAATGTCATTAAGTTATATTTGTGTTTTTGTGTTATATGAACCCTAACACTTTTCATTCTTTGTATTTAAGGTCTCAAACATCAGTTGATTGAAGAAATGTAAATTAAGTAAAACGTATTTAGTAGATCTTCATAATCAACTATATGAGAATTTAATTATATATCCTGATTCTTGTATGTCATGAAAAGATCAATTTATCTACATAAAGGACATTCTAGTACGTGACACTGTATTCATCAAGTTTGAATAGGTTCTCTGAAGGTACATTTATTGCACCAAATGTCTCAGTAGACAATCACTCACATCTAAAGTGTCTCCTTTGTGTTTAATGAGAGGTCTTGAAAATTGTTGTTCATTGAATTTACAGCTCCTATTTTTTAAGACATTGTAACAAGACTTTGGAGGACAGGAAATGCTCAGTGTATGTAATGCCTGTGACTATAATTGCCTTTTGTTTACACTGGACTATTTTAGCATCATTATTCATATATCCAAAGGCCAAGGGACAAAGCAGAAAATAATTATTTTTAAATCATTTGCCCATTGAAGGTTACTATAAGTATTTTGTACACATACAACAGAACTGAAATGTCAGGAATTTAATGATAAAAACTATTTTTAATAGCACAAACAAGTTCATGGCTTATTTGACAATATTGCTAGACCTTACATAAGAACAAGAAAGGTAATCATATTTTATTCTTTTATTTATGCCTGTGCTATCAGACATTGATGATATTAAACCATTCTGTGTACATAATACCATGGGTTTGTTAACTTCCCTCCTATGTCAGAAGTAGGAACCGTTTCTGTTTTAGCTCAATGCCAGTTTTGTGCTGACTGCCTGCTGCTTCCCTACTATATATCTAGGATTTTGTAGTTTAATTGCCACTTGCACAGTGGTATTGTACATAAACACAGCAGCTGCTACTGTATGTTGGAAGTGGCTCAGAAAAATCTATGGACACTGTTCAGCTTTTACTAAAAAGCCAAAAAATTTAGACCCAGCTGCATTACTCTAACAGCCTGGCATTATACCACCTTCACAAAAAGAATTCAACCCATTGGAAAACTTCCTGCAATATGTTTGAGACCGTACCAGAGAAAAATGCATGGCGCCATGTGGATTAGTGTTAAAAACTTTTTGAAAATGAAGATTTTCTGTCTTTCTTTTCTCAACCACAAGGTTCCTTGGATTTTGTTCCTTATTATTCTGTGTTGCTACAGATTTCCACTAGAGATATGAAAGCTAATATGAAACTTGGATATTTTCCTGGTAAAAGGTAGAGATTATGTTCCTCTTGGCTAGCACAATTAAAACCTGAATCAAAGGGTAAATTCAAAGAAACCTTCAGAGTAGTCCTTTGAAGCAGATTGCACACTTTAATGGAATCTTTCATGTATGAATGTGGTGATCACCTGATGTCACATTGAAAATATAGCGATGAAAAGAGATAGATAGATAGATAGATAGAGAGAGAGAGAGAGAGAGAGAGAGAGAGACATAAACAATGAAAGGAAAGAAAACTCCCACCATGAGGTCATACTGATATGACTGAAGGTATACTTTTTTCTAAGGTTATATATTAGAAAGATATTTTCTATTTTTATATGTAAGTAGTACTCAGGCATTTGTAATAATATAAGATATCCAGACCACCTCATTTTATTTCATTGACTTGATTGACCCTGCTGTATAAAAGGATTTCTGCACTTCAACATTCAAAATCCAAAGTAGAATACTTTGCAGAGTAAAAATTGTCATGTAACATAGGAACTAGACATTTTAGTCCCATGATGACATGCTGTTATTGCCATGCTGTTTATCTACTTTTCCAGACAATTTCAGAACGTCTAAGAATGTCTAAAAGAACGTAATTTCAATTAGAAACACAAAGCTTTTTTCTTTTTCTTGCATCATTGTATTTTAAAAAGGAACTCATCATATGATCATCAATAATTTCATGCATGTGTGATGTATACTTTTATAATTATAATACCTCAATTCCCAACACACATTAATTTCACTTAATTCTACTTATCAGACCCAAAGTAGACTAGCGACTATTTTGTCAGCAACTGATTTACTAGGATCATGTGCATTTGCGACTACTTACAGTCTACTATGTTCCTCAGTAGGTACACAGATAAAAATATTTGACTACCCCTCTCCCAGAATCCTTCATTAACAGGTACTTTAGTAAGGTGATTAGGGCCACATCTGCTCTGGCATAAACTCTTCTTTTTTCTTGATGGCTTTAATCTTGTGTAGGTCTATTGAGAGAGCTATAGCTACTGTGAAGTCATGACCACATTGGCTGTTCCATAGCAGCAAAAATCATGTCAGAGTGCTTTATATTAAACTACTTTATGATATTCTGTAATAGCTACGTATCATCAAATGTACTATCATTCATTTTGTGTTTTAGATACTGAAAGATATGTTTTTCTGTCTTAGGATCTAAGGGATTCCTTAAAATACGGCAGACCTAAATCCAGTGGCTGCATTCAGATTCTTACATTTTAGAATTATACATATTTGTGAAAGGAATATTTGCTTTTCTGTAATTTACTAATCTACCTTCTTGATAAGTCCTGATTTAATCCTTACTATAGTTAATGCAGTGATTTGTGTCCTCATTTACCATAATGATGCATATAGATCTAACTATTATTTTAGCTGCCTTGAACTTATGTAATCTAGATGGGTCTTTCCCTTTCTTTAATAATCACAGTACAACTACTTATGTATTTATTATTCCATAATCACTATTATTCTAACAAGAAATGCATTTTCTTCTTTTATTTTCTCTTTTTATTTTATTTACAAATACAAGCCACTTTTTGCAACTGTAATGTCAACTAATGAAAACTAAATAACTAAAATCCAATAATTTTCATTCTAAACAGAAATCCATTTTTTAAATCTTATTTCCATTATTTTTGTCTTATTACTTCCATTTTCATTATAAATTCTTCTTTGAAACACATCATAATATCTCACCTACAATATAATACTTTACTTGACTGTCTTAAATATTATAGTCTTAAGGTAAGATGTTATCAATTAATATATTTCTACTTAGTCATATTTTCTTCTTGTTCCCTAATCTTCTATACATTCCTACCCAACCCACCCCTTCATTTCTTTAATTATTCTATTTCTTATGTAGGCTAAGAATTTTCTTTAGTCATGAAAATTGTGATGAATTCCATCCTACTTCTCTGCTATTAAAGTTAAATTGAATTTTTCTGTGAATTTTAAATATATTTTATTCTTTCATGTTTCAATAGTACTAAATACAAAAGGTGGGATAAACATTTTCCAAAGTTTGAAAAACATCCAGTGTTCCACAAGTATCAGCACATTTAGAGATTCTAATTTTTCTCAGACAAAAAGATATAGGATGTATCTATACTTTGGGAGTGTTGCCTTTAGGGAACATAATATATTCCTCTCTATCCAGCTTCAGCAGCAATAATGTGTTAACTTCCAGTTTCGGCTACAAAATAACCCTTAGAATAACTTATAGAAAAAATTAAATTTAATCCATGGTCTGTTAGCTCCACTAGCTTAGGAATTGTGCTGAAGTAGACCAGCAAGGTGATTGAAACAGAAAGAAAAGTTAGGCTGTTTTCATTGGCTGTGTACAGCAAGTAATGAGAGACTGACAGAGAAAGGACCAGGAATACTCAGCCCATTGAGCAACGAGTAAACCATAAGGCATTTATGAGTCAGTCGCCTTCTAGCAGCTCTGTCTCTGAATAGCAGTGTAATGATGGCCAAATATTCATCACATACCTATTGAGGGACACTGCAGAATCAAATAAAAACTCATTTCTTAATTTGTTCCACAGATGACACTGTTGAAGATACTGAAGACAAGAATCGCGTTTATGTTGGAAACACCTTCAAAAGACATGATTTTTTCAGGGCAACTGTATTAAACTATAAGTAGGAAATGTATTTTAATTCAAAATGTTTCCTAAAAGACCACTTTTCATATTTCTGAATCATGAGCATGCATAAACTTCTCCCAGGACACCCAACACTATTTCCATTATATTTTAAGTATAGAGACTGGTGATTGTCTAGTCTTAAATTTTCTTCCATGTGGCTCAAAAATAGCACAGGACTTCAAATAATCATATCTTTAGTGCACTACAAAAATTCTATCACAATCAATGAAAACACCGGCTTACAACTTAATGAACAATCTAGAAATACTGAGCTAATTGTCTTTAAATAGCACAGCTATTAGAATACTTGCTGGACCTCAGGGATCTCCAGATTAATGAGAGACACTGTGCTAGGGGCGGGCACAGATAGCATCAGTCTTACTCCTTCAAACCTTTTGCCTACAGTTATTCTTATGAGTCTGCTTTTCCGGTATAGTCTTCTATGGTCTTCCTTAATTTGCTCAGGATCTTCAAGCACATTATTTTATACTTAACTGCATATAAAGGAGGATATGTATAATCGTGTTTTATGTTACTTTCATTAAAATTAGTTATATGCTAATCAAACAATACATTTCAAGTACAATTAACTACTAGGAAAGTGGTAAAGGTCTCCTTGTTTAAGAGCACAGATTGCTGTTTTGGATGCCCAGAGTTCAATTGCCAGCACAGTCATGGCAGCTCACAATTACCTCTAACTTTATACTCAGGACATCCAGTGTCTCTTCTGGACTATGTGGGCACAAGTTCAGTAAACGTTGTACACGCATACACCAGATAATATATCTATACTCATAAATTAATGCATTTATTTAAAAATATGTAAAATATAATTAATTAGATAATTGATGCTATAATATTGTACAATTAATGTACCAAAAACTATAGTAAATAAAGCTGTGGCTTTTTCCATTTTTTTAGCAAACAGTATTTAGGATTTCTTAAAATCTAATGCCTAAGTGAATTTCCTTGTGTCATTACAAGGAGCAGAAAACAAACAGCTACATGCTTGTTCACTTATGTATACCCAGAAGAATAATGTTGCCTTGTGAGGTTTGGAGTAAAGTTAGCTGCTGTGAAAGAAAAATCACTGGGTCATTTTACACCTTTGTAAGGACCATATTCACATCAAAAGTGCATAGTCTTAGCTACTTCATGGCATTTTGCTTAGCATCGTTATTTAGCTGAGAATTAAAATTTGTATTTGATGGCAATTTTCATTTAATTTGCTTTTAAATTCTTTGCTTAGTAAATGATTAATGATTGCAATCTAATTCTTCTCCCTCCTAAATTGTTTTCCTCACACTAAATATGTATAATAGCATGTATCTTACACAACCTATATGATGCCACACAGAAGAATGGAGATAAGAAGTACACTGATGGTCTGCAGGTCAGCCAAATAAAGTCTGAGCTGTAAGTGAGGATCATTATCTGGGCCATCTGTGGGTTTCAATCTCAGTCCATGATGAGCAACAATACAAATCTCCCTGGACAATGAGAAGCAAAAGATATATCAGTTTGATTTAAGTAGCTAACATATGGCTTTATAAATATTTGGTTTCATGATATTCCCTGTGTTGAAATATCCTCAATGATCTAAAACTAATAAGCCCCACCTTATAGCTCTGTTTCTCAGGACCTCTGATTAGAAAGAGATAGTTTCTTTATGTTCATAGCAGCGTTATTCTTAATACCCAGAACCTGGAAACAACCTAGATGTCCCTCTAGCAAAGAAGTGGGGGCGTTTTGGGGTTAGGAAGAAACCTGGTGCCAGACAAACTCCCAGGAACTCACAAGGATGACCCTATAACATGAATAATAAAACCCTAGAGATAGACATTGGGGTTCAAGCTGAAGATCAGAAAAGCAAAGCAGACAGCCCCTAGAGAATTCTCACCTATATGAATTCTCAGACTGAAAGGGTAATTCATTGAAACTCAGAATGCATCTCCAACCCGCACTGTTGCTCACCAAATCTCAGACTGCTCCTAAGACTATACTGAGCTTCTTATATTCTCTCTAGAGCTGCTATTAAAGACATGAGCTCTGTTTTTCATTTAGAGTGATTAACTCTCATGTAGCACTGGGTGACCTAGAACTCACAAAGATCCAACTGCCTCTCTATACTGAGTCCTGGGATTAAAGGTGTGTGCCACCACTGTTCTGCTTCTAGGAATGTGACTAGTTTTGCATTCTGATCTACAGGCAAGCTTTTATAGATCATAAACAATATATTATCATATAAACCCAGCTACGACTCCTAGAAATAGTGAAGAGACTAGTTGAACTGGCTTCCTGTAATCAGATTGGTGACTACCCTAATTGTCATTTTCATTGCTAATCTGTGCATTTCTTGTCCTGTTAAATCATTCTATGTTTTATTTGTGTGTGTATGTAACAGTTAACAAACTCAATTTAAGTAATTATTTACAAATTAATGAACATCTCCTGGTTGATGTTCTAGTAATATCACATTGAAAAATTCATCAAGATTTATATTTTCCCTTGAATTGGACTCTTTCAACATGGGGTCCTTAAGTATCCTTGGGGTTCCTCTCAGTTTCTTTTTCTATTTATGAAGTAAAACATCTAAATATGAGATAGACTTTCCACTAAGAAATGTGAATAATGGTGTATCAAGACACAAACAACTAAAGACTGCATAGCCACAGGCAGTCGTTTTGTTGTTTAATAAAAATAAATAAGAAATAAAGTTATAATATCACTGGAATTTGGTATGGGTTCTTGCCACAGAAAAGCCTAATGAGAGATTTTTTTTACACAATGTGTCCTATTGATTAGCTATGAAAAACTACTTTGTAGAATGAACAATCTACATGCTAAAAGGCAATTAATAAAGTTTTTCATCACTGTAACAAGACCAATACTTGAAACACTAAAATACTTCCTAATTTCTCTAAACTAAAAGGAAGAACATGATATATAATTATTCATTTTTATTTGTGATGTTTGTGATTATTGATGACATTGAGTATCAGCTCATGTATATTTTTCTTCTCTGTAAATTGTGTTACATGTGTATTTTTATACAATTTAATAGCCTTTCTCTTCTTAAACTGCACAGCCTTGTCTTTTCTCTACTTGATTTGTGGTGCCTAATGTAATGAATATTGAGTCTATCTCCATTTTTCATTTTGGTGAATTCTCTATTTATCTATTCCTATGAAAATGTCACACTACTTTTATTGCTATGATATTAACACTAGAGAAAGTTTTCTTCATTTGTTAGAGGCTACCATGTATTGGAAATTTCAGTAACCATATAGGCATTGTAATGATTTGCAATTCATACAGGAAAGCTTTTGAAAAATTGAAATTCAGTTTATTTTGTGGACTGATTTATTCACCATCCACATGTAAATTTACATTACTCACTCAAAAGATAAATCCCATCAGGGGGCTGAGCTGCCACAAAGGCTCCTGTCTCTGCAGATGCTTCGCTCCTTCTTAGATGTGATAATAGATTTCATAATACCTATTGGTTTCAGTTACTTCCATGACTTGTCAGGTTTCATATATATATGAAATTATATACCTCTTCTTTGTTTAGCTGATAGGATCATTTTCAAACCATGGTGTACTCAAATTTTAGTTAAAAAATAAGACCAGTCTTCAAGTCTGTTTAACTGTGTGGAAGAAAAAGTGGGTAAACACATGCTATATCACTTTTTGATGAGAAGGTAAATGTCAATGATTGGATCTAAGTAAAAGAGAAGCATGAATAGTTCATAGCTATAAGTTTTGCTACTTCTTATATCTCCAATACAAATGATAATTTTTTTATTTTAAAATTTCAATATTTCTTCCATAGTCATAAATGATAATGGACATAAAATATCCTAATAACATTCAGCAAAATTCATATTTTAATGAATAACAGATTAAAATATTTAGCACAGTGCTAGTTTAAGTTAAAACTAGACTTATTCTCTTAATAAATATGAGGCAATTTATTTTGGGAGTCATAGTACAAGTACTAGAAGCTGACAAATTTATTTTCAGGTCTATTGTCTACCACTCAAAGTTTTATTGTACCTGATAAAAACCATGTTACTTCACATTATATGAGAGTTATTTAATATCATACAAATGTATCATAACACATATTTCAATTTCATTTGTGACTTGATTTTTAAGAATGAGATAATACAAATGCTTGATTTATATCTTTCTGGAACAATCAAAAATAAAGTGAAGTAAATGTGTGACTATATTGCGAAGATATTATTCTTCAGTAATTTTAACAAGAGTTGTTTGTCCTGTTTAACATTTGTGTACACACATGGGTATAATTAAGATTATTCTTCAATTAATCTACCAGATGAATCACGAAGACCATGTTAGTTACTGTTATGTTATCTTCTAGGTGGAAGATCCAGAGCAGAATTATGAAAGAAGGAAATTGATATCAGGCTATGTGTGTTATTTCAAGGGCAGTATCGAAATAATTTTGTCAAAATGCATTAATACTGTAGAGAACTGGACTCAGGTCTCCTACTTCCCTAAGATGTCTTTGAAGTGGAAATGATGTGAACCTTTAATGTCTTGTCCAAATAGTAAGGTATAAAGATATCAAAGACATACTTGGCTAGAGATAAGAAGCATTGAAAATACAGTTTAGATGAGCAAGTTTAACATGTATGGTCCCAACAGAATAATGTCAAGATAAAATGGCCAAGAATTTCAAATGTATATACAGCAGAAGTCTTGTCTCCTGTATGTATTGTCATGTAATAGCTATTACATGAAGGCCTATTATGTAAGTAGGGTTGTTGTAGGAAATTTGTATCAAAATTATTGCCATCATTGTGCCTAAGCTCTAGAATTAACCCCGAGGAATTTCCATTGGATACAATTTCTGTAATAATAGAGGTTCCCATTCATGTAGCATTAGATCTTTGGTTACATCTTGTACTGCTACTATTTTTGCATGAATAAAGATGGAAAGTGATTAAATCATTTAGAGTATATGTTAACAACAAGTTCCAAAGACAGCAAAGATAAAGGAAACAGCACAGTAAAGTAGCTGCTATGGTAAATGGCTGAAAGCAAATGCATTCAAACTAGCCAGACTGAAGCTCTTAGCTTCCAAATTAACCCTGACCACTTAAAAACCTTGGCTCTGCTTTCCATGAAAACTTATGCTTGTGAGGGGCTTTCCTATAATGTTAAAGCTTACTATCTATTTTCAATTGTTGTCAAGCGGGAGAATTTTGATAAAAGTAAAATGGAACGTCTACTGAGTCTCAATAGGGGAAATGATAACTATGGTCCGGACAGCTGAGACCAGCAGGGTGTTCCTATTGAATACAGCTTCATTGATTTTCCTCTTTCTCAGGAAAACACCATCCCACTTGCTCTGTTGAAACTTTTGTTTACACACCATGCAGGTGCATGATTCTTGGAAAGAAAATGCATATGTCTATCATTTAAACACCTATGAGTTTTTTGTTCCTTTGTTCAGACAAGAATTTTGGAAGACAATTTGGCCTTCACTCAGACTGCAATATAAAGTAAAGATAATTTGGTTAACAAAACTGAATAAAAATCATTCATATACATTAATTTTCTATGTATGAACTTTCTATTTACAAAATAATAACACATATTTGTTAAGTGGCAGGGCTTTTTTTTCTTGTGGTAGCAATGAATAAAAGGAAAATGAAAAATTACTGTATGGGGTAGGGGTGAGACAAAAGGAGAAGAAGTATGCCCAGCTAAAGGTAGAGTAAATAAAAGAGGTGAAGGAGCTCAACCAGGCCAACAGAAACAGTGTCAACATTGACAATTCTGTGACAGGAAGACCTTTAATTCCTCAGATATTATCTTAGAAAAAAACGTACCATACTTCCTCTAAAAATGTATACGAAATATAATAAATAAAATGCAAAGCAAATTCAATGAGAGGATACAGTTTACTTGGGATGTTTCAATTGAATGTTAGTTAAAGACAGTCAAACTGACCAGAGAAATGATTGTAGGAAGATATCACATGTAATTTGCCTATCATTAGTTCAGTGGCTCAGCCTGTTTGTGTATAGTCTATGGCATGGGCACAATTTCCATATATATCTTTATTCAGTCCATTCCATTGTAAGTCCACATTCCCAACTTTTAGAACACTCTGAGGTTCTGGCTCAAACTTTCCCCAACAGAGTAAGAGAGATTATACAGATTATATCCAATTGTCAATTATCAGATGTCCTGAAGAGAGGATTTTCCAAGTGTCTACCTACCTCCCTTTCTTTTAGCTAATACTGAAAACAAAGAGTGAATAGTATGAGTCCACATCATCATCTTCAGCTTTGCTTCTTAACCTATGCAGCTGTGCTCAAGCACATGGATGGAGAGCACATGTTAACTGGAACTACGTCCATCTAAACATTGTAGACAGTCTCTTTTGTGTATTTTTTGAGGTTTATTCCTTTCTTTCATATGAAACTACAGCTTCTCTGTGAACACACAACTATGAGGCTAGATGCTCTCTTATAATTGTCAGTCTGCTTCCTGAAGATCCCAGGAATCAGTCTTACTCTTCACTTTTTACACATCCTGATAGAAAGTGAAATCTCCATATCTACAATTTCATAGCATCTCCACACACTCAAGTAGTACACCGAGTGTATGAGCAATTACATTGCTTACATTGCTTTTCCACTTAAAGAATACAGTATTTTACAAAAGAATTCTCTATATGGAACCTAGAGAAATATTTTCTATTGAGAGTGCCACTGAATTTGGTCCTGACTTTCCAGCAATGCACTGTGTAGTCCTGGCTGCCTTTAGTGTATGAAGACCCAGCTGCCTCTGTATCCCCAATGCTTGCATCGATGGCATGCACCACCATACCCCACAGGATCTTCTGTACCAGATATTCAAAAACATTTGCATTCATTTTGTGAAAGTGAGACTTTGTATACACTTTCTTGTTCCTATTTGATTGAAAAATAGGTTCTTCACTCATACAATACATCCCTACTATGTCTTCCCCTCCCTCCACTCCAATTAACCACCCTCCTACTTCTCCTTTTCCCACACCCCCGTCTGTTTTCTCTTCAAAAGAGAACAGGCCTTCAAGTGATGTCAGCCAAACAGGACAAAACAAGAGACAGTAAGACAAGACAAAGTCATCCTATTCAGTCTGATCAAAGCAGTCCAGTATCATTTTTTGTCTGTGAGAAGGAAGGCAGTTTCATTAAGAAACTTATGACTGAATTGTCCCCCTACCCCCAAAAATTTGAGTCCCCCTTCATTAGACATATTTTTAAAATAGTTCATACTATGAATTATTTTAGAAATATTAGATTCCCAGAAATATCATCTCTAAACAATGAAAATAATTATTATTTTTCATTAAATCTCATGGAAGGCAAAAAAGTCTTTCAAGAATATCATAGAAATATTGTATTGACTAACCCCTCCCTGGGTAACTCAATGGGTTATATACCACCAAGAACAATTATACTAAAATTAGATTGTGAAATAATCACTAGGGGCTCTCATTAAAGTTTAGCTGTGTTAGAGTTGTTTTGGCTTGGAGCCTTAGGGCCAGCATTTCAGACAAAGTCCGGGTATTATTTAGGCTGTTGTTTCTCTAAAACAATCCAGAACAAGAAATGCTCATGCTGTCTATCTCATAAAATTCATAAAACCATATAATATTCTTGGAAGGAAATATAGAAGTAGATCATTCATATTTCTTACTGGTCATAATAAGATCTACAGAAGGATGATTTTCCTGCTTTATTTGGTATTTTCATAAAGGCTTAAAGCTAATATCTTTTGACTCATGAGAGGAACCATCAGTCAAATTCGATCCTACGAATTCAGATATTATTTATGGTCAATTTTTCTCTACAGCTATCTCTGTCACTTACTGTTGGCATAACATAAAATGAATTCTTATTAAAAATTCATAACTCCCTGCAATAGAACAACATCAAAGAACTTGCTTCAACTTTATGCAAACTTTACAAAGAAAGGGAAATACAATAAATTTCTTCCTGGGAAATTTGGCAGAGCAAAATAGAATCATATATAAAATACTGAAATTTTGAACCAAGAA
Source organism: Mesocricetus auratus (assembly GCF_017639785.1). NCBI lineage: Eukaryota > Metazoa > Chordata > Mammalia > Rodentia > Cricetidae > Mesocricetus > Mesocricetus auratus. The sequence goes on along the minus strand of NW_024429207.1, from coordinate 2,778,603 downwards.
GGGTCATCCCTTGGCACTACAGTGGAGCTGAAAACATTATATTAGTTAGTAATAGCACCAATGTGCACTGTAACACTTTTCTCATGTATTAATTGTGAAACTTGGGTGAAATCATTGCCTGTGCTATCAATCACAGAAAAGTGTGGTCAATAAAATTATATATAATAGTAAATTAGTTTGCAATGTAGAAACAAAACAAGGGCATTGATTTAAGTATTTTTTCTACTATGGTAATAGAGTTTATTCCAGCGTGCCCTTAATTACATATGAATTATGATTCTGTACTGTTTGAGTTATACAGTTTGCTTTAGGATTTTAAGTAATTTCAAATGGTATCTATTATTTATTGTCTTAGTGTCAAATTTCAGTCAAGTATCAATTTTGTTACTTTTCAAAATATATTTCTGACAAATTTCTACATGAACTAAATGTGTTGTGACTATATTCACCACCTAAATGTGTTGTGACTATATTCACCACCTGTTACTCTCTCAGTCTCCCATACATTCCTACAGTACCTCTTCTTCTTCAAACTCATGCCTGTTCTACATTTACAACTTAGTTTGTGGTTGATCTTTTGTGGAATTTATCGTTGCAGCTGTGTGTTCATGATGATATTAAGTATGGCATGTCTACTAGAAAGAGTATCATGTGACTCTTCTCTGCCTTCCACCTTTTAACGTCTTTCTGGTCCTTACATCTGCTTTTGCCCTCTTAGGATTAAGCATTCAGCAATCATCAGCATTTTGACCAGTTACAGTTTTTGGTATTATTAGTCACCCACTGTAACAGGAAAATTTTCTGCCTGTGGCACTTAGTAGACAAGACTTAGGATCTTAATGTAGTTATAATACTATCTCCATACATGTCCTCTTAGTTTAATAACAGTCTATAATGCTTATAATTATAACATATAACATCAACCAGCTCACAAAAGTACTATAAAGCATTATGCTTTGCAATGACACCTGTAAGCTTAAACATGTCATACTGACTAAATTTGTGATTTATTGACTGGTCTATATTGCCAATGATGTTTGAGCTATCATAAAATTTGCAGAACTGATCTGTTCATTAATTTACATACAAGTATTATCTTGCTGAATATTTTTTGCTAAATGTCCAGAATAAATCATTTACTTACAGACTCAAATAATCATTACCCAGATACATAAACACCTATACTATAATGACAGAAAGTAGAACTTATGTTCATGAATTATTATATTATTATAGTATATACATATATTACTTATGTACAATTATATACATATATTCCTATATTAAGCAACTAAGAACCAAATAGAAATTCTGGGGTGTTACATTTTTATCAATGAAAACAGAGCACATCTTGTACCACCATATTTCCCCACATATCAGTCATCACCACAAAAGGACATAATACTCTAGCTTTCTCTCAACTTTCAATGTATCCAGCTTCTATAAATACTATATTTGCACAATGCTACATAAACCTGAATTTCACATGACTTCAAACATGCAACCTATTTCTCTGTAAGTTCTGAAACCAGCAGTTCATCATTATTCAGCTCTTTTCAAAACACTCCTTCTATTCATTGTGCCATCAACCCCAACCCTGCAAAAAAGCCCTAACTTTTCTCAAGGAGGATTTTGTTGTTTTATTATCAGTCACTCGAAAATTTTCTAGGTCATTACAATATGCAGACTACTTCCTCTTCTCCTGAATAATACTCCAGATTTCTAGCCCTTGTCCACGGACAACAGTATCCACTTTACCTGTTCAGAGAAAAAAATCCTTTGATCCTCCCACTGTATATTCAAAAACATCCTTTGTGCTAGTCCTGTTTATAAGGTAAATGTGCCCCAATCCATTTAAATTTTTCTTCTTTCTTCTGGACTCTATGAAAGATCATTTTATGCTAGCCAGAAAAACATATAAATAAATCCAAACATAAAATCTCAATAACCAAAAAAATTTACACACTAGTCCTTAAACACACAAATAACAAATGAAAAAATAAATGACTGTATATTTATTTATCGCATGCAAAAAACAAAAATATCCTCAGGCATTTCAACTTATCATCTAATGCAAAAAAAAAGTGTTATGAAACACTGCTCATATCAAGGTACTGAAATTATGGCTGGAATTTTCTAAAAGTGTTGACCTTGCTTACCCTGTCACTCACACACTATTTCTTTTTTTTTTTACATTCAATTACAGAAATGCAAGGTAATTGTTTTCAATTGGATAAGCCAGGTGATAAATAGATATTTTGATGTGTATTTTTTGTAGAGAATGAAATCTTAAATATTAGTGAAAAGTATATGATTTTTACATGAAGGAGTAAAAGTAGAAATGAAAATGTATTTGAACACAATAAGCCAAATACAAACATTTTTCAGATACCTGCCATGAGAGACCAATTTAACAGACCAAACAAAACTGTGTTTTGCATGATGTGGTTTTAGGTAATAAAACCGAGAAGGAAAACATAAAGGAACTCTAAATTTCAGAGTAATACTCTTATGTAATAGAAAATAATGGATCTTCATTCCCCCAGATTTAAACCCTCAGTCTCATGCTCAGCTCTATAGAACAACCATGCCAGCCTTCTCTGACACCATTCCTCCAAAATATCTCCTGGATATCCAACATTCCATTCCCTATTATCTTCCCTCCCCCTACTTTTGCTTTTTACCTGTCCTAGTTCCAGCAGGCACTCCCTAATTCCCAACAGGCTGTGCTTGTCAGAAAACCAGATAGGCTACCAACCCACCTCTTGTCTCTTTCTCACCCCAGATCCAATCCCCAAGTGTCATGCCCAGTTCAGCAGCCAAACAGCATGGCAGAATTTCCTTCCCCTTGCTGACATCTCCTGTGGATCTTTTCTGTCTAACTTACATGCCCCTCAGTGTTTGCTTTGTCTCAGACACCAACCCCAGGTAGCAAGCAAAGGATTTCTTCTCCTGGGACAAAAAATAGGCTGAATGGGATCCACATATCTCCTACTGATCCTGATAACCAATCCACTTAGGTCTCAGTCTCAACTTTGTAGCAGGGAAAATGCTGTGGTCTCCCTTTTCTCTCTGACCTGATCCCAAATGGAACACAAAAACCTCCATCCATCCAACAAAAAACTCCATCAGTCTTTTTCCTAAGTCATGTAAGTATCCCAGCCTCCAATAACTATAGGTATTCCCTATTAACCTACCAGCTGAGCTGGCCTGGAAAACTAGCAAGATTCATTCATCACATTCTTAGAAAATCCTGAGAGGAAACAGAAACTAAGGAACAAAATTCATACCCAACAAATACAAACCCAGAACTCAGCACATAGAGCTATAATTATCCCAAACTCAGATGCCTAGACACCAGCATAAAATTGCAATCAATAACAAGCAGACTAATATATCTTTGCTAAAACCCAGATATCATTTCACAGCCTGCCCTGAAAATTCCAACACAGATGAAGCACAAAAAAAAAAGACCTTAAAAAACTACATGAAGATGATAGAGTGGGTTAAAGAGGTAATGAATAAATCCATTGAAGAAATTCTGTAAAACAAAAAAGTTGGACCCCAGATTTATGACTGGGAGGACAGCATGTGACTGATCCAGAACCCCTGAATGTGGGTGTCAGTGAGGAGGTCTAGGCAATCTATGGGGCCTTGGGTAGTATTTATCCCTGGAATACAAATGGACTTTGGTGCCCATCCCACAGTGAGGGATGTGCTCTCAGCCTGGACTCTTGGGAGAGAGCCTAGACCCTATCCTGCATGAAATCACAGACTCTGGAGATCCTCCTTTGAGGGCCTTATATTCACTGGGGATCGGAGTGGGGACTGTGGGGGGGAACTTTGGGGCCTGGTCAGGGGGGTAGATGAGGAGGGGAGGGAGAGGGAGCTGGGATTGACATGTGAAGCCAGCTTGTTTCTAATTTAAATAAAAAAGGAAAAATAAAATATAATAAATAAATAAATAAATAAAACTCTGTTCAAGACCCAAAAGCAGAAACAGAACCAGCAAAGAAAATACCAAATGAGAGAATTCTGGAAATGAAAATATAGTAATTAATTAGAAACTACAGAGGCAGGCTTCAACCACAAATTACAAGAGATAGAAGCAAAATCTTATGTATTGAAGATAGAATTGAAGAAATGGGCACATCAGTCAAAGAAAATGTTAAATCACATGATCATCAAAGGAATAGAACTGAAGATCCAGACATAAATCCTCACACTACTGATTTTTGATAAAGAAGCCAGAAATGCACAGTGGGTAAAAGACATCATTTTCAACAGATGGTGCTGATCAAACAGGATGCTTACATGTAAAAAATAAATGCAAATAGCTGTATATTTATAATCCTACACAAAGCTCAAGTAGAACTGTTTCAAAGATTGCCACATAAACATAGGTACACTAAACCTGATGCAGAGAAACAGGGGAATAATCTTGAAGGCATTAACATAGGAGATGACAGCTTGAATAGAAAACCAATAGTGTAAGCACTAAGATCAACAATCAATAAACTGGACCCTATGAAACTAAGTATTCTATAATACCAATGGCACAGACAATTAGGCAAAACATCATCCAACAAAATAGGAAAAGATTTTTATCAACTTCGCATCTGAGAGAATACTAGTATCCAAAATGTATTTAAAAAAAAACAAATGATCCAATTAAAAAAAGGATACAGACCTAAACAGAGAATGGTTAATACAGAAATATTGAATAGCTGAGAAACACTGAAAGAAATGTTCAACATCACTAGCCATCCATAAGTTCTGATCAAAACTGTGTTTTGATTCCATCTTATACATGTCAGAATAGCTAAGATTAATTACACAATTGTCAGCTCATGCTGGTGAGGAGGTAGGGCAAGGAGAATATTCTTCCAGTGCTTGTGGAATTGCAATGTTGTACAGCCTTATGGAAATCAATATGGTTATCCTTGATAAATTCAGTAATTAATCAACCTCAAGACCCAGCTATACCCTTCTTGGAACTATATCCAAAGGACACTTTGTAGTCCTATAAGGACACTTGGTCAACTAGGACCATGTTCTTTGCAGATTTACCCCTACCAATCTTTAACTGTAAACAAAATAGATGTCACTCAACAAAAGAATAGATAAAATTAGTGTTGTACATTTACCCATAGGAGGATACAGTCTCTCACTTACTCATCAGCTGTCTCTAGGAAAGGCTACCAGGGACTGACTCTGTTGCATTCAATTGAGTTGTTGGCCATAGTTTCTCATGGAAACCCCAACCAATGCAGGATGTTACTAAGAAAAAGTGTTGTTCTCTGCAAAATAACAGTGTGTCCCTATTGCAGAGGACAAAATCCACACATTTCTTGAATATGTAGAGCTGGTGCCTACATAAAATCTTCACGTCTAAGTTCTAGTGTCTTTGGAGGTACTCTGATGGCCACCAAAATAGGCACAAAAACATGTCCTACAATCAGTTACTGCACATAAAATATGCTAAGGCAATTTTGTCATAGAATTTTTGGGAGTAGCCAGCCAAAAGCTGATTTGACACTGCTTGTGTAACCACAGGCCAGTGGCTAAATACCTTACAGACCTATGTCAAATAAACAATGTTGGGATTAAAAAAAGTTTCAAGAAAATGACTTCTAATGATATTTTGCTATACTCTTAGATTGATGCCCCATCCAGTTGTCATCAGAGAGGTTTCCTCCATTAACAGTAGGTGTATCTTTGGATTTCTATTGTTGTGAAGACATACCATGACCATGGCAACTCTTATAAAAAAACATTTAATTGAAGTGGCAGCTTATAATTTCAGAGGTTTAGTTCATGATCCTTACAACAGAAACCAAGGCAGCATGCAGGCAGACATGGTGCAGGAGCTGAGAATCCTTACATCTTTATCCAAATACAACAAGCAGGAAGTGTTCTGACACTGGGCATTATCTTGAGCACATATGAAACTTCAAAGCCTGGCTCCACAGTGACATTTTTTTCTCCCACAAGGCCGTACACACTCCAACATAGTCACACGTCCTAATAGTGAGTCTCTTTTGAAGCCATTTTCTTTTTGACCACAAGATGGAAGCAGATGCAGAGAGCCATGGCCAGACACTATGTAGAGTGTGTCTGAATTGGAGGACTCCATCCACTCCTGTCCAAGTTCAGAGAATCCATTAGGGAGAAAAAGAAGAAAGTTTATAAAAGCAAGAGAACAAGTCCCTCTAACTCAGCTAAACAAGCTACAAATGAGCACAAGAAGACTGAAGCAGCTATTATTGGTCCTACAAGGGTCTGCACCAATTCCTTTATGTATATATTACATTTATTAGCTTGATTTTTATTGGTCTTCTGTCAGTAAGAACATGTGTGTCTCTCACATTTATGTTACTCTTGGAACTCTTTTCCTCCCGAGGGTAGTGATATCCAATTTCATATATGTGTTTTGTCTAATCTTATCATTATTTTATTTTATCATGTTCTAAGATGCCTGTTGTTTTCTAATGGGAAACAGAAGAGGAGTAGATTTGAAGAGAAGGACAGGTGGGGAATACCCAAGAGGATTAGATAATAGGGAACCTAGAATTAAGATGTAGTTGATAAGTATCTATTTTCAATAAAAGGAAAATTTGAAAAAAAGGAGAAATTAATGGAGTTTCCAAACACAATGAGCTTTAGATACATGAGACTTTTTAATTCTATATAAAGTGTGATTTGAAATCATTAAGTCATGGCTTTTAAAATGCATTGTCCTGGCATATATAAATAATATGTGTGTAATAAAATTTATAATATTTGATAATATGTAAAAATCTAAATCACAAATAATAAGTTGTGAAAATGCAAAAACATGTCTGCATAAGTGGCAGTGCTGATCTTCCTGGGTACTGCTAGACCTCAAGTAAATCACAAGAAAATATATTTCCTCCAGTTTTTGGTTCTCATTAAAAGAAGAATTTGCCAATGCTTATATAGCTTAAATCTCCAATCCAATTCAGGATGTTCTTTCTTAAAAGAGAAAAATAACTTTAAACAAAAAAGGCAATTTGACTTAGATATGAAATTTACTCAATATATATGTCAATATTTACTATATTTACTAGTCATTAGATAATTTGTACCATAACATTGAATGGTATTAATGATCTGGAAATTATACACAAATGCTCTATTATCTTCAAAACTCTTAATTAATTTTAAATTCTTTGAAAATTAAAGTATATATTTCCAATGTAGTATGACTTTTCAAATGTAAGACAAAATTAAAAATATATTCATTAATAAAGTGAAATGCATTGAAACTAAAAGTATCATAATATTATAAGACTTAAAATAAAATTCAAGAGAAAGTAAAGCTATCAGCTGAGAGATTATACATATGCATGTAGTAGACAAATAGTTATTTCCTTTCAGATATAATTACTTCAATCACCAATACATCAGAATAAACACATTAAATATTAATAGATGAGTAGTATGTTGAGAAATGTCCATTTTATAGGATAATTAAAATATAACTAATTCACATTTGATCAAGTAGATTATGTACATGTAATTGTAATGTCAGTAAACTCAACATGAAAAATGGCATGTATAATGTATTAGTATAAACATACACTTCACAGATTCTAGTGCCTGGAGATTGTCTGGGAACTACACAGAGCTTCCAACCCCAGTGGGAGCCAAGCACCCTAGATTCCAGGTCTTCTCTTCTAACAATGAGACAAGAAAACCAGTAGATCCAGGTAAACAAGGCCCTGCATCTGCATCCTGGCATGCCTTCCAGTGACTGGGGATGGCCACAGAGCTTCCCATCCTGGCAGGAACACCCCAGATCCCAAGTCTTCCCTTCCACCAAAGGGACCAGGGGACCAGGTAGGAGGATAAGAACACCAGATTCCTGGTATTCTTGTCCACCCACGATTCTAGAACTAGGACGAGGAATAGAAGAACTACCAAGGTATTATACTTGCTAGCACCCACCAAAAGGGAACTCTGGTCCCCTAACCACCAGACCAGTAAGGGGCTCTTTCTGCACCCACTAGAAGAAGAAATGGGAAAAAGGCAATACAAAAGCACACTCAGCAATGGAAAAACAAATATGACACTGCCAGATTCTAGAGACTCCACACCAACAAGACTCCAAAAATCCAATGCAAATGAAGCAGAAGAGAATGACCTTAAAAACAACTTCATGAAAATGATAGAGGCCCTAAAGAGGGTATAGGAAAAATCCCTCAAAGAAATGGATGAAAAAACATAGCAAAAACTGCAAGAAATGGAAGAAAAAAACAAACCAAATAAATTCAAGAAATTGAAGAAAAAACAAAGCAAAAAATGCAAGAAATGAAAGAAAAAACAAAGCAAAAATTGCAAGAAATGGAAGAAAAAACAAACTAAAAAAGGCAGGAAATGGTAGAAAAAAACAAAACAAAAAAGTCATCAAATGCAACAAAAGGAAGAAAAGACGAACCAAAAAAATGCAAGAAACAGTTCAATCAGTGCAAGGGTTGAAAACTGAAATAGAGACAATAAAAAATCAAAATCTGAAGAAAGGGTGGGTAAATGGTCAGGTAATACCAATACAAGCATTACCAACAGGATACTAGAGACAGAAAAGAGAATCTCAGGTGTTGGAGATATACTAGGAAAAATGGATACATCACCAAAGAAAATCTTAAGTCAAATAAATACTTAACACAAAAAATCCAGGAAATATGGGACACCATGAAAAGACCAAACCTAAGAATAACAGGTATAGAAGAAGGTGAAGAAAACTACCTCAAAGGGGCAGAAAACATATTCAACAAAAACATAGAAGAAAACTTTCCCAACCTTAAGAAAGACATGCCAATGAAGGTACAAGAAGCTTACAGAACACCAAATAGAGTGGACCATAGAAAAAGTCCCCTCGCCACATAATAATCAAGACCCCAAATATACAGAATAAAGAAAGAATATAAAGAGCAGCCAAGTAACACATAAAGGCAAACCTATCAGAATTACACCTGACTTCTCCATGAAAACTCTGAAAGCCAGAAGGTCCTGGAAAGATATTGTACCATCACTAAGAGACCATGGATGCCAACCCAAACAACTATACCCAGCAAAGCTCTCAATCACTATAGATGGAAAAACAAGATATTCCTTACAAACCTAGATTCAAGCAATACGTATCCACTAACCAGCCCTACAGAAAGTTCTGGAAGGAAAAATCCCACCCAAGGAAGTTAACTTCAACCAGAAAAACATAGGCATTAGATAATCCCACTTTACCAACAGCCAAAAGAACAAAGGGGTAGAATTCCACACATAATTCCACCACCAACAACCATTCCAAATCAAAGAAGAATGAGCAATCAATGGTCATTGATATCCCTTAATATTAATGGCCTTAACTCACCCATAAAAAGACACAGGCTAACAGAATGGATTCAAAGACAGAACCCATCCTTCTGCTGCATACAAGATACACACCTCACTCTCAAATACAGAAATTACCTCAGAGTTAAAGGTTGGGAAAAGATTTTCCAATCAAATGGACCCAAGAAACAAGCAGGGGTAGCAATCCTAATATCTAACAAATTAGACTTTAAAATAAAATTAATCAAAAGAGATGAAGGAGGTCATTACATACTCATCACAGGCAAACTCCACCAAGATGAAGTTTCTACCTGAACATCTATGCCCCAAATACAAATGCATCCACGTTCGTAAAAAAAAACATTACTAAAATTTAAATCACATATAAAACCCCAGACACTTATAGTGTGAGATTTCAACACCCCACTCTCACCACTAGACAGAAATACCAGACAGAAACACAACAAAGAAGCAAAGGGTCTAACAGAAGTAATGACCCAACTGGGATTAACAGACATCTATAGAACATTTCATCCACATAAAAAAGAATATACCTTCTTCTCACCATCACATGGGACTTTCAGAAAAATTGGCCACATACTTGGCAATATATCAAACCTCAGCAGCTTCAAAAAATTGGAATAACTCCATGCATCTTATGAGACCACCATGAGTTAAAATTAGAATTCAACAACACAAATTGCAGAAACCCTACAAACTCATGGAAATTGAGTAATGCAGAACTGCATCATTCCTGGGTAAAATATGATATAAAAAAGAAATTAAAGACTTCCCAGAATTCAATGAGAATGAAGACACAACATACCCAAACCTATGGGACATTTTGAAAGCATTGCTGCAGGGTAAGTTCATAGCACTAATTACTCACATGAAGAAACTGGAGAAGAGTTATACCAGAGAATTAACAGCACAGCTGAAAGCTCTAGAACACAAAGAAGAAAACTCCCTCAGGATGAGTAGATGCCAGGAAATAATCAAATTGAGGGCTGAAATCAATAAGGTGGAAACTAGGAAAACAATACAAAGAATCAATGCAATGAAGAGTTGGTTCTTTGAGAAAATCAACAAGATAGACAAACCATTGTTCAAACAGCAGAGTGTGAACATGCAAATTAACAAAATCACAAATGAAAAGGGGGACATATCAATGGACTCTTAGAAAATTCAGAGAATCATGAGGTCATACTTTTAAAACCTGTACTCCACAAAATTTGAAAATTGAAATGAAATGGACGACTTCCTGGAGAGCTATCATTTGCAAAAATTAAATCATGAACAGATAAGCAATTTAAATAAACCAATAAATCCTATGGAAATAGAAGAAGTCATCAAAAGTCTCCCAAACAAAAAAAAAGGCCATGTCCACATGGCCTCAGTTCAGAATTCTACCAGAAATACAAAGAACAGATTATACTTATTCTTCTCAAACTCTTCTGCAATAGAAACAGTAGGGTCTTTGCCAAACTCTTTCTACATGGCATCAATAACCTTGATCCCCAAGCCACCCAAAGACACAACTAAGAAAGAGAACTTCAGACCAATATCCCTCATGAACATTGTTGCAAAAATTCTCAGTAAAATACTGGCAAATCGGATCCAAGAACTCATCAAAACAATCATTCATCAGGATCAAGTAGGTTTCATCCCAGGGATGCAGGGATGGTTCAACATTGAAAATCCATCAATGTAATCCACCATATAAACAAGCTGAAAAACAAAACTCACATTGTCATCTCACAAGATGCTGGAAAAGCCTTTGACAAACTCCAACACCACTTCATGATAAAGGTCTTGGAGAGATTTGGGATAACAGGAACATACGTAAAGGTAATAAAAGCAATATATAGCAAACTAACAGCCAAAAATAAATGAAATTGAAGGAAACTCAACACAATTCCTCTAAAATCAGGAACAAGACAAGGCTGTCCACTCTCTCCATACCTTTTCAATATTGTACTTGAAGTTCGAGCCAGAGACATACAACAACAAAAGGAGATCAAGAGGATATAAATTGGAAAGGAAGAGGTCAAACTTTCCCTTTTTACAGATATTATGAAAATTTACATAAGTGACCCAAAGAACTCTACAAGGGAACTCTTACAGCTGATTAACATCTTCAGCAAAGTGGCAGGCTACAAGATCAACTCAAGAAAATCAGTAGCCCTACTATATATAGATGATAAAGGGGTGAGAAAGAAATCAGAGATGCATCACCATTTACAATTGCCACAAACTATATAAAATGTCTTGGGGTAACGCTAACCAAACAAGTGGAAGACTTGCATTGCAATAACTTTGAGTCTTTAAATAAAGAAATTAAAGAAGCCATCAGAAAATGGAAAGATCTCCCATGCTCTTGGGTAGGTAGGATCAATGTAGTAAAAATGGCAATCCTGCCAAAAGCAATCTACAGATTCAAGGCAATCCCCATTAAAATCCCAGCACAATTCTTCACAGACCTTGAAAGAATAATAATCAATTTTGTATGGAAAAACAAAGACCCAGGATAGCCGAAACAACCCTGTTCAACAAGGCAACATCTGGAGGCATCACCATCCCTGACCTCAAGCTCTATTATAGAGCTAAAGTACTTAAAACAGCTTGGTATTTGCACAAAAATAGAGAGGTAGACCAATGTAATCAAATTGAAAACCCTGATTATTAACCCACACATGTATGAACATCTGATCTTTGACAAAGAAGCTAAAAATACACAATGGAAAAAAGAAAGCATCTTCAACAAATGGTGTTGGAATAACTGGATGCTGGCATTGATCCATGTCTATCACAAATGCACAAAATTTAAGTCCAAATGTATCAAATCTCAACACAAGTCCAGCCACACTGAACCTCTTAGAAGAGAAAGTGGGTGGTACCCTTGAACGAATTGGTACAGGAGACAGCTTCCTGAACAAAACACCAGTAGCACAGATGGTGAGATCAACAGTTAATAAATGGGACCTCCTGAAACTGAGAAGCTTCTCTAAGGCTTTTGTCAGCAAGACAAAAAGGCCGCCCACAGAATGGGAAAAATATTCACTAACCTCACATCTGACAGAAGGCTGATCTCCAAATTTACAAAGAACTCAAGAAGCAAGTCTCCAAAACACCAAAGGATCCAATTAAAAAGTGGGCTAAAGAACTAAATAGAGAATTTTCAACTGAGGAGTCTAAAATCACTGAGAGGTACTTGAGAAAGTGCACAACATCCTTAGCCATTTGGGAAATGCAAATCAAAACACCTCTGAGATACCATCTCACTCCAGTCAGGATTGCTAAAATCAAAAACACCAACGAAAATTTATGCTGGAGAGGATGTGGTGAAAGGGGAACACTCCTCCACTGCTGGTGGGAGTTTCAACTTGCACAGCTGCTTTGGAAATCAGTATGGAGATTCCTCAGAAAAATGGGAATAAACCTACCACAAGACCCAGCAACTCCACTCTTAGGCATATATCCAAAAGATGCCCATTCATACAAGGATGTCTGTTCCACTATGTTCATAGCAGCATTATTTGTAATAGCCAGAACTTGGAAACAACCTAGATGCTCCTCAACCAAAGAGTGGATAGAGAAAATGTGGTACATTTACACAATGCAGTACTATTCAGCAGAAAAAAAATGGAATCCTGAAATTTGCAGGCAAATAGATGGCAGTAGAAGAAACCATCCTGAGCAAGGTAACCCAGTCACAAAAAGAGAAACATGGCATGTACTCTCATATATGGTTTTTATACCTAGATCTGGTGAGCCCCAGCCTACAGTCCCATGGCCAAGGAGTCTGGGAAACAGAACCTTCATTCAATGGTTGATGGAAGTAAAGGCAGACTCCCATGGCTAAGCACTGAAATGAACTCAAGAAATCCAGTGACAGAGAGGGAGGATTGATGACCAAAGGGATTAAGACTGGGCTGGTTTAACCCCCAGAAACAGCTGACCTGACAAAAGTTAGCTCTTGAATCCCAAACTGATGCCTGGGAATCCAGCATGGGACTGATCAAGATGCCCCTGAACATGGGTGTCACTGAGGAGGCCCAAGTAATCTATTGAGCCTTGGGTAGTAGATCAGTATTTATCCCAGTTATACAAATGGATTTGGACTCTCTTCCAATAATGATAGATGCCCTCTCACCCTGAACTCTTAGGGGAGGGTCTGCCCTGGATATAATGACAGACTATGGACACCCCCATGGAGGGCCTCACCCACCCTGGGGAAACGAGGTGATATTGGGGGGGCTGGTGGGAGGGCATGGGAGGAGGGGAGGGAAACGGAGAGGGACCTGGAATTGACATGTGAAGTAACCTTGTTTCTAATTTAAATATATATTTAAAAATAAATATATATATATAAAACAAAAAAAACATAAACTTCACAGAATAACAAAAATATTAAGGAACATAAATATATTTAATCTTGTTTAAAATTAGACAAATGAAAAGCCAAATTATGATTATGCCTCTTTATTGTTTGGAATACTGGCAAAATTCAATAACCAGATATCAATTATGACTCTGAGTAACCACTATAGACATTATGTATTGTTACTACTAATTGCGAAACAATTCACATATCTTTGGGAATTTGATTAATTCATTTAAAATGTACACTAGTGATCCAGTCATTACTGAATCTATCCTGTGGAAATAATGTTAAAATTTAAACATTTTGTGCTTATAAAACTTTTTCATTATTATTCTTTTGAGCATAACTGAAATAATGCATGATATTCAGTATTGTATTTTTTAAGTCGTAGTTACAATGAAGTAAAATGTGGCACTAAAATGACATTAATTTCTGAAAAGCTGGCTGAGGATAAATGCATTCAGCATGACATTGTATATAATGTAGCTGTGACAACCTTCTGTAGAAAGCAAACTTACATTTTAAAAAAATTCTGACAGTATTTGTGTTTTAGGTAAAGGAAACAAAGGGATACATTTAGAGAACGCACAGAGTACTCTGTGTAGTGTAATTACTGAGCTTGCATTATATAAAAAAATGTATAATAATCCAAATTGGCAATTAAATCTATTGCATCCAATGTTTTTTATCATTCCTTTATTCAGGATTCTGTCACATGTAGAATGTTGCTTTAAAATATGGTATGGCTTCATTTAAAATCAGATTTGAAACATGTCAAATTAAGAACCACCATTCAACTATTTTCACTATTTTTGTTAAAAGTTTAAAACAAAACTTTCTTGCCTTCTTCTAAAATGCAATTATATAAAGAGAACTAATAGCCCTGCATAGATTTCCTCCAGCAATAATCACATAATATCATATATGATTATACATTGAAGCATTTTGATAATAATCATTGATACTAAAATTCATTCCTGAAACAACATAATTATGGCAACTTTTATCCAGCATAAAGAAGGATTTCCTAAATGAAAGTTTGTTTACATATTTTCTATGAAGAAATATTGTAAGGTTTAAACACATATCCTATCATTACAGGCAAAGATCCAGAGCAATCATTTTAGACAATGACATGGCTTGTTTTAAAAATGTTGTTACCATCTACACTCTTCTACAATTAATTAGGTATAATTATTAGATTTCACAAACAAATAAGTTTAGTTCATAGTAAATAAATTGAAAACATATTTAATGCATCATAACTGTGCCCTGCAAAAAATGGATCATATTTTCATTCAAATACTTTGCTTTCAGTTTGAGATAAAATTTGTAATTTGTTTTACAACTTGTTTTCTTATGTTAAATGTCTATTAAATCAATAAGAGAAAGGAAAGGAAGAAGTTGTTTTTTTTGCTTAACCTCTGTAAAATCTGTATCTTTTTAATAGGGAATTCAGTCCATTGATATTGAGAGATCTTAATGGCAAATGGTTAAGTTCCTTTTATTTTGTTGTTGATGGTGGTAGTGTGTTTGTGTATGATTGTGTGTGTGTGTGTGTGCATGCTTCACTTCTTTTCGTTTTTCTGCTATAAAATTATTTATTCCATGTGATTTATTTAGCTGTAGTTAACCTCCATGGGATGGAGTTTTCTTTGTAGTTCCTTCTGTAGGAATAAATTTGTAGATAGACAATATTTAGGTTTGAGTTTGTCATGGAATATCATAGCTTCTCCCTCTAAGATGATTGAAAGTTTCATTGGATGTAGTATTTTTTGGGCTGGTATATGTGGTCCCTTTATATTCTGCAAGACCTGTTTCCAGGCTGCTCTAGCTTTTTGAGTTTCCACTGAAAAGTCAGATGTAATTCTAATGTAACTTTGCATTTTTCTCTTGCAGATTTTATTTTTATTTTTTTCTGTGCATTTAGTATTTTGATTTTGATCTGGTGTGGGACAATATTTTTGTGGTTCAATCTTTTTTTGTTTTATGTAAGCCTGTTGTATCTTTACAGGCATTTCCTTCTTTATGTTAGGAAAAGTTTCTTCTATGACTGTTGAAAATATGTTCTGAGACCTGAGCTGGGATTCTTCAGCTTTTTCTATTCCTATTATTTTTATTCATTTTTATTGTTTCCAAGATTTCTTGATTTTTTTTTGTGTCAGGAACATTTTAGATTTAACATTTTCTATCATGTCTTGTATGACTGAGATTCTCTCTTCTACCTCTTGTATTCTGTTGGTGATGCTTTTGTCTGTAGTCACTACTCACTTTACCTAGATTTTCTATCTCTGTGATTCCTTCAGCTTTTGTTTTCTTTATTGCTTCTATTTCCATTTCCAGGTCAGAACAGATTCATTTATTTCTTTCCTCTGTGTTTTCCTGAATTTCTTGAAATAGCTTGTTCGTTTCCTCATTAAGGGCTTCTATCATCTTCATGTGATTTGGTTTAAATATTTGTTGATTGGTTTTATTGTTTGTATGTTTGTTTGTTTGTTTGTTTTACCAGTTTTGCTGGACTAACCAGTGCTTGTTGTAGTAGGATGGCTGTGCTGAGGTAGTTTGATATTGTCCTGACTGATGTTGATTGTGTATTAATGTTGTCTTCCAGTCATCTGGGTCTGTGGTTGTAGTAGACTTATTTGCCAGTTTCTGAATTTGTCTTTGTTGGATGGATGCTTTTTGGGTGGTGTTTCCTCCCCACCCCTCCAGTTGCTATCTCTTCTCTGAACTTCTGAACTAAGTGGCCTGCAGTTCTGATGACTAGTAAGTCTTCAGGTCCAGGATTGTGTATCTGCTGTGGTTTTGGCAGTCTTCAGGACCTCTTGTATTTTTGGCTGCCATGTTGCCTCTGGGATTTTATGTTTCTAGAAACTAGCATGGTCTCTGGATTCTTGGTTGCTTGTGTGAACTCCTGGGTACCAGTTGTCCATGTGACCTCAACTTCTGTGTACATATTTGGTCTCTTTCTAGGCCTGGTTAGTCTTTGGTAGAGCATTGGTCTTCTACTGCAGTTGGCAGCAGCCCTGTTATGTAGTTCAGCACAGAGACTGTCGGGTGGGCTTTGCAATTGTTGGTAGGCAGTGGGAAGTGTCTTATCTGGGGTTCCTAGCACCAGCATAGCTACTTGTATACAGGAAGCTCCTTAACATTCCTTGACATATAAAGAACCCATTTGATTGGCATCCTATGTGACAGTGTGTAAAATTGAGATATAGTAGTTGACAAACTAAAGAAACACAAAAAACATGTAAGAAGTCAATAGTGAGTGAAATTCTGATAAATTGTGAGACTATGTGATTATAAACATACACATTCTTGAGAGAACAATATATGAATGACATTAATTTTTCACATGAGGAAAACGATCTGACTCAAAATGCTGGCTGAAATGGTAATAGACATAAAATAAAAATTCTGTAAGTTTATTGATAATGTTCTAGAGTTTGCTTCTGTGCGCAAAAAGATAAACAGAAGATACATATTATAAAGTACTTCACATAGACAATAGCTTTCATTATTTTATTACTACATACTCTTTTATTTTCAGTTCAGGATACAATAACTTCTATAAAAGTATAATTTAAGGTAACATTAATCTTAATTGCATTGGAAAAAATGCAAATATAATTGTTTTGTATTGTCACTTCTCCACATAAAATGATATTATGCATAAAATCTAAGATTTTAATCTCTAAATGAATTTTCAGAGAAATACACTTAATATCTGAATTGGAAATTAAGGAAAAGGAAACTGAAAGGAATTGTTATCAACATCTTAATAGTTTGGTATGTGTTTCATCTCCACATAGCAATGATTACAGCACAATAACAAGTGAAAATCAGAAAAGAGATGTTAAGAATAAAATGAAAACTAAGGATAAATAACAAACATGAGCAACGTTATCCAGATTATGATCATACTTTTCTTATCCCATAAATTTAATCCTTCTATATTCATTTGAGCTAAACTACAAATGTGTTCTATGTTGCATTTTAATAATAAATTATAACATTTTGAAGAGTGCAGGTTAGTAAAAAGTATATATTATAATTGCCATTAACTGGTTTAGTTTCTTCTTTTCAAGACTTTTTTTGAGCATATACTCAAATAATGGAATCAGTAGTAATTGTCTTTATTCCTCAAAATGGCCTTGTGTGATTTGTTTTTGTTTATAATGTCCTCAAATAGTACTTAAAATTTAAACCATGATTTCTTCTCTTGAAGTACATATTTATCATTAGATCCTCTAGAGAAGGCATATTTTCTTGAAATATCCTCTTTTGTGTTAAGGACCCTGCACTGAAAGCTTGATAGCCTTCTCTTTGATTTATAAGTTATGATAAGAGGTTCAAGTTATCAGTGGAATCAGAAAGCCTTGTTGGTTTCCATAATGGTAAATCAATGAGTTTTTGTTCACTATTTACAAATGAACACACACACACTATATTTGTTGTTTGTCATTACTGCTCATTTCTTGCTGTAGCAGCACAAATGGACTAAAATAGCTAATAAGTATAAAAAGTTTTAAATGCACTTATATGATGCTCTTTTTCTAAGTTCTTTCTGGCCATCTTCATTAAATGAACAAAAATCTACATTATTAATGAAGTATTAAAAGTCAATGCTTGAGTGTCTAATAATTTACTTACTTGATTACCTCTCCAAAGCCTGTGGCCTTGTTCATGGATGCATACATGTGCATGAGTATATGTATGTACTTATATATATATATAGTATATGAGTAATCATGCTTTCCAAACAGAACTCAATGTCATTGTATAAAATGATAACAATAATACACATACTTTCTTCTAAATATTTAACATAAAATTATTCCACACTTACATAATGATTTACAGAAATTAATCTTCACTAATATGAAAATTGCAATACACCCTCATTGACGATAGAAGTATGAAATGTGAAAAAATATACTTAAGGGAATTAAATTTCACTCATCCTGAGGTTCTTAGAATTGACTTAAGGAGTAGAGACTGTGATTTTATCACTGACATGTCTGAGATTACATGTTACAGATGACAAAGACAAGTGGTAAAACATCTCTGATGCCTAGCAGATGATCATCCTTTTCTTAGATTCTCAGCTCTTCATATAATCCCATTTGACAAATTCTGCTTCAGTTTGACACATTCTTGATAAAAATAACTTTGATTTTTAAATAACAGAGATTATATGAAGTAAACAATCCAATGTATTTATACTCGTACAACAGTGATGTTGTAAGAAGAAATATATTTACTTCAGATTTAGTTTAAGAATTATCAAATCATCCAATTAAGAATTTGACCTTTAATATAATTTAAATTTTCATAACACTGTAATTTACTTAAATTTATACAATCTGAACATCAGATTTATTTTTCCAGGTTTCTAAATGCTGATTTTTTGACTTTTATTTTATTTGTGAAGATGTATTAATGAATCTTTAGGAAACTTCCCAATGAAAAATGGTATTAACCAAAAATAATAGGAAAAATATCAGTTCTGATGGTTATTAGATTTGTGTCTCATTAAAGCATTATTTAGCATTTTAATGAAACAAATTTTGTAAATTGTGTTGTATCTTTTGTAAATGGTAAGGTTTTTCTTTTTATTTAAATTAGAAATAAGCTCCCTTTGCATGTCAATCTCAGCTCCTTCTACCTCCCTGCATTCCTTGCCCCCCACTATTCCCCTAGTCAATCCCCTTTCTGCTTCCCAGAGAGGGTGAGGCCCTCCATGGGGGATCCCCAAAATATGTCATAACATACTGGGCAGGTCCTAGGCCTTCCCCCCTTGTGTCCAGGCTGAGAGAGCCTCCCTCCATGTATAATGCGCTCCCAAAGTCCATGAAGATTCCAGGGATAAATACTGATCTACTATCTGAGGTCCCATAGATTAACGAGACCTCCTCTATGAGACCCAGGTTCATGGAGTTCTGGATCAGTCCCATACTGGCCTCTCAGACATTAGTCTGGGATTCATGAGATCCCCCTTGTTCAGTAAGCTATTTCTGTAGGTTTCAACCGGCACATTCTTGACCTCTTTCCTCAGTACTTATCCCACTCTGTAACTGGGTTTCAGGAGTTCAGTTTAGTGTTTAGCTTTGTGTATCAGCCTTGTCTTCCATCAACCACTGGATGAAGTCACTAGGATGGCATACAAGGCAGTCGTCAATCTCATTATCAGGGAAGGATATTTAGGGTAGCCTCTCCACTATTGCTTAGATTGACAGCTGGTGTCATCCTTGTAGACCTCTGGACATTTCACTAGTGACAGATTTCTCCTCAAACCTATAACGAGTCCCTCTATTATGGTATCTCTCATCCTGCTCTCTATTCTTCCTCCAAATCAAACTTGCTGCACCTCTATGTCCTCCTCTCACCTCCTCTTCTCCCTTTCTCATTCTCCTTGCTCCCACTCCCTCTTCCTATGCTCTGTCTCAGCTCAGGAGATCCTGTCCCATTCCCATTCTCCAGGAAAACATGCATATATCTTTTAGTGTCCTCCCTGTTTCCCAGACTCTCTAGAGTTAGGACTGTTAGCTGGCACTCCCCTGATTCATGTTTAAAATCAACGTATGAGTGAGTACATACCCTGTTTGTCTTTTTTGACTGGGCTACCTAAATCAGGTTGGTTTCTTCTAGTGTCATTCATTTAGCTGCACATATCAAGATTCCATTGTTTTTATCACCTAAGTAGTACTCCATTGTGTAAATGTGCCACATTCCCTCTATCCAGTCTTCAGTTGAGGGACATCTAGCTTGCTTCCAGGTTCTGACTATTACAAATAATGCTGCTATGAACATAGTGGAACCAATGTCCTTTTGTATGAATGTGTATCTTTTGGGTATTTGTCTAAGAGTGGAATCACTAGATCTTGTGGTATAATAATTGGAAGCAGATATGTTTAGTATGGTTTGAACCTCAATAGAAATTAGGAGCAAGTCTTTAAATATGGAAGCAAACTATATTATTTTACATAATGTTTTTTAAAACTTTCTTTTTGTTCTTAGATCAAAATGTACAGACAGTTACAGAACAGAACAATTTGCCCCATCTTGAAAGTCAAATTGCTTTTGCACAAATGAAATTTCAGCAAGTTTACTTAAAATTGAAAATCAAAGAGTGACTTTATAACTCAATAATTATGTTTCATATTTTTCTTGAATATTTTGAAAGTATATTCATATATTTAGTATGGTATCCTTTTTAAAAAGGGAAGTATGCAGAGCAAGTCCTTGAATATATATTATTAACTAGTAAATTCAACACATGTTGTAAAACCCCTTCCTTATCATCACATGGCTAATTTTTGAACGTTACTGATAAAGGAATACCACAAAACGTTCCCATGAAACATCTACGAAGCTGTGACAATGACAAATAACACAATGCCATCATGTTTTTTACTGTCAACACTGAAAGTGAACTATGTAGGAAGTATTGGCTCTCTGTGTTAGAGTGTTTTAACTTAAACATTTGTCACCAAAACAAAGTAGTGATATAGCAATGCATTTAGGCTTCTTACTTCCTCATCTAGCACGGGTTACACTTGTGTACAAGACATTAAATCAATGTAAGGATATAGCTCAAGTAGAAACAAGCAATTTACTTTTAATAAGTGAGAAAGCACACACATAATAGACAAATGTCACAAACTGAAGGAGGGCTTTCTCAAAATGTGGAAAAAGTCTCAACATTTATTTTCAGATGCTTACTGGATAAAGTTAGTGTAAGTAGAATTCACAAAAACTCGAGAGTAATGTAAAGGATATATCACATCTCTTGCAAGTGATGACCACAGAAAATAATTAAAGTAGTTGAGAAAGGTGGATAAACTCAGGGGCTTCGCACATTTAGTAAACGTCTAACATATGCTGAACGCCTCTAAACTTTCCAGAGTAAAAAATAACCTGTGCACTGAAAATGTAGAGAGTGTGGATGGGACAGTGTCAGTGGTGGAGTGATCCTAATGGAGATTAATCATATGCTCAATTTACAAAGAGTAACAGAGTCTCATCAAAGGCATATCTCTGGGAACAGAAACAAGGCAGGAGGCGAGTAAAGACAATTTGCTAATATCTAGCAGGAGTATTAAATGTGTATTAAATAGACAAGCCTGTGTTCTAGAATTATCTACCAGAATAATTTAGGGGAAACAAGTGCATTCACAAAAACTGACATATAAGCTGTACAAATTATGCAACTTAATTTTCCCCATAGTGTCATGCTTACCAGGAAGGGGTAATACCATGACCAAGATGAAGTTTTTCCCAGGATGAGGCTTACCCGTTGCAATCTATATGCTCTCTCTGTGATTTCCCCAAATGCAGAAACTCAACTGCATAATGTGTGGTAGTAGTGGGATGCTTTGGACATTATTTTTAAAATAAGGAGGACTGTTATATAATTTTTACTGTTAATGTTTTTATAAATCCTGTCTTTTATATTGGTATTAATGTCACTGAATCTTTTTCTCTATTTAATAGAGAACATTGCGCATATTTGTTATTATGGGTTTTTAAGGCTAACCAAGTAATTACACTTACCTATTTTAGAATGTATACAAGGAATTTTTTGATGTAATATGTGTATGACAATTCAAATTTTATTTTAATATGGGATGTATTTTGCCAGTTCACAGAGTATTTACTATTAATATTTTATAATTAACTGTTTAGTCATGCATAGTCTCCAGCTGCAACCTTGAGTTATTCCCAAATCTCACAAGTTGTACTATTTTTTTGCTTTCTCAGACTTGCTGGAATTTAACCAGTTTTATTGATCCCTTCGCAAAGAGCCAGAATTTGGGTTCATTGATTTTGTCCATTGTGTTTCCTTGTCAATTTAATTGGTTTTGCTAGTGCCTTTATAATATACTTTAGTCACATTTGGGTTTAATTCACTTGCTTGCTATGCCATTTACAACAGATTCACACAAGATATTTTTCTTGGTTTTCTAATAAATATAAAAGGCTCTAATTACCAGTTAATTTAAGTGAAACACATTTCAAAATATTTTAGATACTTTTTTTCTGTTTTAGCAGTTTTCGAGTTTGCTTCCATGCTTCTGTTCACACTAGCTTCCACAGAAATATTTTAATGAACTTACATGCTTTTGCTGCATTTCATCTTATGTTTTTGTAGATTTCAAGTTTCATTTTATATGACTACATACAATCATTTTGAGTGAATGCCATTTTTAGTAGACTTACTAATGTTAGTAGAGGAAAGACCATGCTGTCTCAAACTTACTCAAAGATGTACAGACAACATGGGAATATTTAGAGTGTAAGAAACAATCTTCCCTAGGAAGAAAATATGCCATTTGATTATTCAATACCAAATGACTAACACTGAAAACATCCTTTGGAATAACCTCATACAGAATGAATAAGTAGTATTTAGGAATATGTATGTGCATACATGCATATGATGACAATTGATGAAAACAGAAGAAATTAATTTGAAAGATGACAAGGAGGGTTATAAAGGAGCTTTTGGTGTAGGAAGGGGGAGAAGAAAATACTGTAATTATATTAATCTCAAAATTGGTATGGAATAACTCTCTAGTGCGGGGAGAAAAATAATGACACTGAAGCAAGCAACAAGGAAAAATACATGAAAAGAGATTGAGAAAGATATCTAAGTTGACCTCTGGTTTTGCACACACACACAGAGAGAGGGGGGCACACTTTTGCATATATCCATGTAATGTGTAATGTGTTTTGATCAAGTCCACATTCACTATCTCATTCTTGACATCTCTCTATCTCCTTCACCAAAATTCCTCCCACCTATTACGTTTTTGATTTTTGTTTCCAAAAGAACAAAAATCTAGTGAGTTCAATTTGGGATGCACACGTGTGTGCGTGTAGGGCCATCTATCTGTGTGATTATGAGTAGACTCTCAGAAATCACCTCCCTGCAAGGAGATATCTCTCCTCACTGTAAGTCTTTCTGGACAGTATATACTCTGTTAACAAGGCAACAGGGTTCTAAGCACTGATCTTCAACAGTTATATGGCCATTTTTAGCACTTCTTAATTTTTGCATGTTCTTAGATTTTCACTAGTTTTATATTTTTTCAGTCCTGCTGGAACTCTTATGCCAGGAATTTGGCATTTATTATGGTTGAGAGCTGAATTTTATTCAGCATATTACTTTTGTATTAGTGAATTTGATAAATTCTATTGACTTATTTTCAAGATAATTGTCTCTTTTTTAACCTTCTTCAAAAATAATTATTGGATTTTTTTCAGCTGTAAGATTTCTATTTGTTTCTGCTTTATATCTAGGTAGAAGCCTTATATTTTTGCATTGGTTTCCTGATCACTTTGCAGGAACTACTTGTAATGCTATATTAAAAACTTTGGTAGTTAATACCAATATCTGTGTCCATTTTATAACAGGTGGTACTTTCCCCGTTCCATATGATGATTTTATCATCCCCTGTATGGGAAGAAGCTTTACATCAAATTGGTAACATTTTGAATATTAATTTAACAATTCTGAGATCTTTTAAATTATGATATTGAACTACTTGCTTGATTAGGAAAATTAACTTGGTGATTACACACGACAAAATTAAGTACAGAATGGGGTCTGATATGGACCTCCATGTCCAGCAAGTGGCTGTGCCAAACTCCCCTTCTGTGCTCTTCCTCTTGGGTACCTATGGCTGATGAAAGGCAGTTATACAAGGTTCTACAGCTAAATTATTCTTCTGTGATCAGAAGGAACGTACAGAAAACAAGGTGAGAAAACTCAAAAGTGTGTACTTGATCAGACTTCCTTAGGGGTAGACCTTCAGCTCACAGTGGGAAGACTCCATTAGGATTTCTTTCTTCACATGGGCAAGTGGCTTCCTCTGTTGACAAGGCTTCTTTTCACATTGTTAAACGTTGACAAAGGAAATTATTTTTAATATTAAGTATTCTCTCTTCTTTCTGAATTTGGAATTCTCATTTCTAGTATTCAAATCAGAATTTTAGAATTTCTCATTTCCACTTCTCATGACCTCAGTACCTCCTGGTTGGTTTGCCTGGTGACCATCTAAGAAAGAAAGGACACTATATTTGACTGTATATTCTAGCCTTTAGCGTTAGTTGCCATCTATGTATAACTATGTTAGAAAGTTGCAAAATATCTTTGTTCTAAATTAAATTGAGGTTTTATGAGCACATTCACTGTAGTATAAGTATGTATGTTGTTTTATTTTGGTTAGAAGAGAAATGAGCAGTTCTATAGCTACATCACTTGTTCTTTTTTAATAATAGGGATTTAAAACTAAGCCCATTCACTATAAAACTGAGGTACAATGCACGATTATCTTAAATCAAGTTCTCAGTATGTAGACCAAATTGGTCTTGAACTCAATATATAAATGAGACTGACCTCGTACTATCTTCTTTACTCGGGCACCCATGATAACTATAACATGTTTCCTTTAAAGCAGGATCTGAAATGTAATCTGTACACTTACTGTTAGTTTCAGCTCTACAAATCTCACCATATTTATACATACTTTAATAATTAGACCTTACATTTTTGATGTATTACATTGCTATATTCAATTACAATGCATTAAATCTTTGGTACTAGCATGTCAGGAAAAGAAATACTTTAGTATCTATTGAACTATAAATTTACATAAGGTGATTTGCATGTTTGATTTGCATTTGTGGAGGAAGACAAATGGAAAGTTGGAATGATGCAAGCAGAGGACTTACATATGAAACTGATATAAAGCTTTCTAAAAATTAAATTAAAAGATAATTAGGATGAGCTGTTGTTCATGTTGACTAAAAAAAGTTTTATACATGCTTTACAAGAGTCAGGGAAAAATGATCCACAAAAAGACAAAGATGAAACTCAGCTCAACCCCATTTTGTTGTAGCTGGTGCTGGACCAGGACTTCTGGAGTCTGGCCCAGATCATTTTACTTCAGCATATTTAAGTACAGCAGAATTTTTGAAAACAGTATTCAGATAACAATTAACTCAGTCCCAAGTGCACAACTTAAGTCATATTTTGATTGAAATTGCTTACAAAACACATGTGGCTTCTTTTACAAGAATTGATACTGTTGACTCAGAGATAGTGCCCAAGATGTAGCTTCTAAGGATTTTGACTAATGTAAATACAGGGCCTGTTTGTGTTGGTCAGAATTGGTCCTAAGATAACATAGAAGACACTTAGGCTGTCGTATAGCACAAGTGATCTCACACAAGTGAGGTCTATGCTCTAAAAACAATGTTCAAGATTTAGGTGGAAATACTTTGGATATGTAAAGGATAAATTCTGGGAGACATGGGCTTAGCCTGCTTCATCAGATAGCAAAGGATCGCCAGATTGTAAAATTATACCATTTCTAGCATTCCAGGAAGAGCAGCCACACACATCATTCCATGGAAGAGGTAAGTTCTGTGTGCAACTTCCCTGACTTCTACAGTGATTATATGTGTTCACAAGAGAATTTGTCCTCTACATCTCTGTATTTCCATGGCATCCTGAACATGTCCTTCATAAATGGTGAATCTTAGGTAAAGGAGCAGATATAATCCTTTTCTGAAGAAGAGGCATGTATCTCGTAGTGCTAATTTAAATATCATCTATGATGAATATTACTACACTTATAATTAGCTTTAGTTTGAAGTCATTAAAATACAATTCTACGAGGCTTCTGTTTATCATTTACATTGAGAAAGTTTTTATCTGCATATTTGCATAATGGCCTGTGAGAAAGCAGTGTTCTCTGCAAGCACAAATGAGAACACACATCTTTTCTTAAGACTGAGCACCTTCAAGGATCAAGTGTCTTCCCTCTTTTCTCAGTACAATCAAACTCTTCATTTCAAACATGCTTATTCTCTCTTCTCATAATGAACAATAGCCTACAAAGTTATTGCAGGAAAGACTACATTAAAATGTTTTTATATCATGTTTCCCATATCACATTTCAAGAACTCATTTGAAATCACATTTATTTTTACTACACTTGATACATAACACACAAAAATTAACATAGTAACAAAGTAATATAACGAAGTAACATACAATAAATTGATTGTTAAATGAAATATTGAAAACTACATATTCCATAGTTTAGCAATATTTATAAATAATTTGAGTAATAAAGTCACATATATTTTTCAAACATATTAACAAAGTATTTCCCTTTTAAAAATAAGTTCAGACTAATAGTTTCTTCATATTTTCCTCTTTCAAATGTTTTGTGGTTATCTAAATTCACTCCTATTTTTACACAAAAAAATGCACTGTGGCTCTTCGGTTAAAATTTATCTCTTTAAAATATGTGCAATGAAAACTGCTACATTTGCATTTTTTGCAAATCTGGTAAGGAACAGCCCATTAATTTTTCTAGTTTTCCTGGGTAAGCATAGTTTTTGTACAACTATTAAATTTTTAGGTACATGAAATAAAATCATTTATTTCTTTTTTAAGCTATATTAATTTGGTATTTAAAAAGTTTCATGAAGGAAGAAGTAAATATATCATCTATGGAACATAAATGTAAATTGCATAAATGTAAATTAATAGGAATATATTTAAACTAGTCTTATAATTAATAATTATAGCATAATACTCAACAACAATATTTTTTACCAAGAATTAGCATTTATTTGTGTCTTGGAGTATGTTTATGTATGTTTCTCTGTATGTGGACATAAGCATTCAGGTGCAAGTAAGTGTGGGTGTATGTGTGTAGAAGGAGAGACCAGAGTTCCATGATTTGAAAGTCTTCCTCTCATATTCTCCACTTCATTTTAAAAGACTTAGTTTCTCATGATTTGGGAAAGAATAGAAGAACTAACTATTAGTCACTTTAAAGGAAAATGTAAAGACTACAGGTTATATCATTATTGTTGATGTAACTTTCATGTTCAGACATGACTCAAAACTAAAATATTACACAGTATTACTAAATATTTGCTTAACAAAACGGTTTATAAGCCAGGGTTTCTTTAAATATATTAAAAATTAGGGTAAAACGTAAAACACAGCAACATATTCATAAACAGTTAGAAAACTAACACCAACTATTTTATTTAATTATTGAAGGTCTAATAGTAAAATTGGTGTTTGAAGTTCAGAAGATCATTTGTAATTCAATATAAAGTTATTTTCTTCTGACTTTCAAGAAATAATTCGATTTTAATTTTTTAAACTTAGGAATTGAATAGAGTAAAATAAACTATTCCAAATCTGAGCCCTAGATATTGATGTGTACCCATAATAATAAGATTTCTTATGTTTTTAAATACACGTTATGTTCACCAGACACAAGAGAAAATATTGAGACTTTAAATAAGTAGTTAGCTCAAAAGTGTGGTTAGTTCTCCAGAACATATTGAAATCAATATATTCATGTGTGTTTAAGACAAGCTGAAAAGTCTTCTACACAGCATGTATGTATATTAAATATAGTTCTGATCAGTAAATAATCTGAATGGAATATTAAAATTAATTAAAACCATGAGACATCATTATATCAGGAAATCTGTTTCTTTACAAATTACATTTACTAATGTAAAAAGCAGAAACAGTGATTGAAAACAGTTAACATCTTAAACTAATACCTATAATTCACAGACTGATGAAAAGCAATACACATAGATGGAGACAGGGACACACATTGCTCTTTAAATAAAAACCAATGTATAAAAAAATCATCTGCAAGTTATCTATTTCTACCAACATGCTTAAAATACTGACTTTGTCTTCTACGAAAATGGCTGAAAGATAATTTCTCATATTCAAAATATGCTAATCAGCAAAATGTTAATGTTAAACAACTTTGTGAATATTGACTAAGAGTTTGAATTTTTCTATTATCATCTTGGTATCCAAATGATTGTTCTGTCTTACAGAAAAATATTTTTCAAAAGATGTCTCTAGTTATTTAACTTTCTGAAGAGATTTTGGAGTAAATTTTCATTTTAAGATTTCAATGACTTATTATATACATTATAAATCATACACAAGAACACACCTGTAAACCCACTTAAACATGGAAATTTTTCAGGGTGAATATGTAAAGAATAATTAAAACTTATTATTATAAGTTTGTGTTCTGAGTGTAATTATTGATTTCCCTTCTTATATATACCTTCTGTATATATTGGAGTATAAATTGCATCAGAATTCAAAAGAATGTGACAGTTAAATGAGATATTTTTTTTTCTTTTATCATTTTTATTTTAATTTTAAATAGCTTGTTTTACATGTCAATCCCAGTTCCCTCTCCCTCACCTCCTCCTGCACTCCCCTTCCCCCCCCAGCCTCCCACCCTATTGCCAAATCCTTCCACATAGGGGATATCTAGAGTCTCTCATTTCACTCAGGGTAGGGTCCAGGCACTCCCCTAAGAGTCCAGGCTGATAGAACATCCCTCTTTGTGCTATGGGCACAAGATGACTGTTTGTATACCAGTGATAAACACTGATCCACAGCTCAGGGCCCCATAGGTTTCCCAGGCCTTCTCGCTGACACTCACATTTGGGGGTTCCAGATCAGTTCCATGCTGGCCTCCCGGCTGTCAGTCTGGGGTCCAAGATCTCTCCCCTGTTCAGATCAGCTGTCTCTGCTGGTTTTGCCAGCCCATTCTTTGCCAATTTGCTTATCACTCCTCTCTCTCTGTCACTGGGTTCATTGGGTTCCGTTCAGTGATTAATTGTGTGTTTGCCTCTGCTTCCATTAATCACTGGATGAAGGCTCCTGGATGGTGATAGACATCAAGTTCATTATCAGGAATGTGCATTTGAGGTGGTCTCTCCACTATTGCTTAGCTTGCCAATTGGTGTTATCCCTTTAGATCACTCGAGGTCACTCTGGTGCCTGATCTGTCTTCTAACCTATGATTCCCTCTTCCCCTATTCTACCCCCACCCACTCAACTTCCTGTTCCCCCATGACCTACTCTCTCTTCCTCTTCTCCCCCTCTCTTCTTCCCAGCTCCCACTCCCCCCAACCCCTCGCCTTGTTCCCCATCTGTTCAGAGGATCTTGCCTCATTTCTCTTCTGTTGGGTACCATGCATATCTTTTAGGTTCTTTCCTGTTTCCCAGACTCTCTCTATCAGTGGAAGTGCAGACTGGCACTATCGTGATCCATGTCTAACATCCATATATGAGTGAGTACATACCATATTTGTCTTTTTGGGACTGGGTTACCTCACTCAGGATGGTTTCTTCCAGTACTATCAATTTACCTGCGAATTTAGGCATATATCCAAAAGATGCCCATTCATACAACAAAGATGTCTGCTCCACTATGTTCATAGCAGCTTTATTTGTAATAGCCAGAACTTGGAAGCAACCTAGATGTCCCTCACCCGAAGAGTGGATAGAGAAAATGTGGTACATCTACACAATGGAGTACTATTCAGCAGAAAAAAATAATGGAATCATGAGATTCGCAGGCAAATGGATGACACTAGAAGAAACCATCCTGAGTCAGGTAACCCAGTCACAAAAAGAGAAACATGGCATGTACTCTCTCATATATGGATTTTAGACATAGATCTGGGGAGTGCCAGCCTACAATCCTATGGCCAGAGAGTCTGGGAAACAGAAACTTCGTTTAGTGGCTGATCGAAGAAGAGGCAGACTCCCTTGGTTAAGTACTGAGCTGAACTCAAGAAAGCCAGTAACAGAGAGGGAGGACTGATGATCAAAGGGATTAAGACTGGGCTGGTTTAACCCCCAGAAACAGCTGACCAGACAAAGGTTAACTCTTGAATCCCAGGCCTCAGCCTGGGAATCCAGCATGGGACTGATCAAGACCTCCTGAATCTGGGGGTCAGTGAGGAGGCCTAGGGAATCTATTGAGCCTTGGGCAGCAGATCAGTACCCATCCAAAGTATACACACGGACTTTGGACTCCCATAGAACAATGTGAGGTGCACTCTCACCCTGAACTCTTGGGGAAGGGTCTAGGCCCTGCCCTATATGAAATGACAGACTATGGACACCCCCATGGAGGGCCTCACCCTCACTGGGGGAATGAGGGGATAACGGGGGGAGGATTGGGGTGAGGGCACGGGAGGAGGGGAGGGAATGGGAGAGGGACCTAGAACTGACTTGTGAAGCAACCTCCTTTCTTATCTAAATTTAAACTGGAAAATAAAATATATAAAAAAAAGATTCCATTGTTTTTCTGCTGAGTAATACTCCATTGTGTAAATGTACCACATTTTCTCTATCCACTCTTCTGTTGAGGGGCATCTAGGTTGATTCCAGGTTCTGGTTATTACAAATAATCCTGCTATGAACATAGTGGAGCAGATGCCCTTGTTGTATGAATTTGCCTCATTTGGATATATGCCTAAGAGTGGAATTGCTGGGTCATTTGGTAGATTAATTCCCATTTTCCTTAGGAATCTCCATACTGATTTCCAAAGAGGCTGTACAATTTGGCACTCCTACCAGCAGTGGAGTAGTGTTCCCCGCTCTCCACATCCTCTCCAGCATAAATTGTCTTCGGTGTTTTTGATTTTAGCCATTCTGACAGGAATATGATGGTATCTCAGAGTTGTTTTGATTTGCATTTCCCTGATGGCTAAGGATGTTGAGCACTTTCCTAAGTTTCTCTTGGCCATTTTAGCCTCCTCTATTGAGAATTCTCTATTTAGTTCTGTAGCCCACCTTTTAATTGGATCCTTTGGTGTTTTGGAGAAATGTTTCTTGAGTTCGTTGTAAATTTTGGAGATTAGCCCTCTGTCAGATGTAGGGTTAGTGAATATCTTTTCCCATTCTGTGCACTGCCTTTTTGTCTTGTTGACTGTGTCCTTTGCCTTACAGAAGCTTTTTAGTTTCAGAAGGTCCCATTTGTTAATTGTCGATCTCAGGTCTGTTCCACTGGTGTTATGTTTAGGAAGTAGTCTCCTGTACCAACTCGTTGAAGAGTATTTCCCACTTTCTCTTCTAAAAGTTTCAGTGTTACTAGATTTATGTTGAGATCTTTGATCCATTTGGACTTAAGTTTTGTACAAGGCGATAAACATGGATCTATCTGCAGTCTTCTGCATACCAGTACCCAGTTATGCCAGCACCATTTGTTGAAGATGCTTTCTTTTTTCCATTGTACAGTTTTAGCTTCTTTGTCAAAAATCAAGTGTTCATAGGTGCGTGGGTTAAAATTAGGGCTTTCAATTCGGTTTCATTGGTCTACCTGCCTATTTTTGTGCCAATACCAAGCTGTTTTCAGGGCTATAACTATATAATAGAGCTTGAAGTCAGGTATTGTGATGCCTCCTGAAGTTGCTTTATTGTATAGGATTGTTTTGGCTATCCTGGGTCTTTTGTTTTTCCATATAAAGTTGATTAATTTTCTTTCCAGGTCCTTGAAGAATTGTGAGGGAATTTTGGTAGGGATTGCATTGAATCTGTAGACTGCTTTTCGCAACATTACCATTTTTATTATGTTGATCCTACCAATCCAAGAGCATGGGAGATCTTTCCATTTTCTGGTATCTTCTTTGATTTCTTTCTTTAAAGACACAAAGTTCTTGATATACAGGTCTTTCACTTCCTTGTTTAACATTATCCCCAGATATTTGATGCTGTTTTTGGCTATTGTAAAGGGTGATGTTTCTCTGATTTCTTTCTCAGTCAATTCATCATCTGTATATAATAGGACCACTGATTTTTTTGAGTTTACCTTGTATCCTGCCACATTGCTGAAGGTGTTTATCAGCTCTAGGAGTAACCTTGCGGAGTTTTTTGGGTCACTTATGTAAACTATGATATCATCTGCAAATAGTGAAAGTTTCACTTCTTTTCTTATTTGTATCCCCTTTATCTCCTTTTTTTTTTTTTGTCTTATTGCTGAAGCTAGAACTTCAAGTCCAATATTGAAGAGATATGGAGAGAGTGGACAGCCTTGTCTTGTTCCTGATTTTAGAGGAATTGATTTGAGTTTCTCTCCATTTAGTTTGATGTTAGCTGTTGGTTTACATGGTTTACTGTATATTGCTTTTATTATATTCAGGTATGTTCCTGTTATCCCTGATCTCTCTAGGACCTTTATCATGAAGGGGTGCTGGATTTTGTCAAAGGCTTTTTCAGTATCTAGTGAGGTGATCATGTGGTTTTTCTTTCGCAGTTTGTTAATATGGTGGATTACATTGACAGATTTTCTAATGTTGAACCATCCCTGCATTCCTGGGATGAAGCCTACTTGATCATGGTGGATGATTTTTCTGATGTGTTCTTGAATCCAATTTTGCAAGTATTTTATTGAGTATTTTTGCATCGATGTTCATGAAGGAAATTGGTCTATAGTTCTCTTTCTTAGTTGTGTCGTTGTGTGGCTTGGGTATCAAGGTAATTGTAGCCTTGTAAAAAGAGTTTGGCAGTGAGCCTCCTGCTTCTATTGTGTGGAATACTTTGAGGAGTATTGGAATTAGCTCTTCTTTGAATTTCTGGTAGAATTCTCCACTAAAGCCATCTGGGCCTGGGCTTTTTTTGTTTGGGAGACTTTTGATGACTGCTTCTATTTCATTAGGGGTTATAGGTCTGTTTAGATTGTTTATCTGTTCTTGATTTAGTTTTGGCAAGTGCTATCTATCCAGGAAATTGTCCATTTCCTTTAAATTTTCAAATTTTGTAGAGTACAGATTTTCAAAGTATGCCCTGATGATTCTCTGGATTTCCTCAGAGTCTGTTGTAATGTCCACTTTATCATTCCTGATTTTGTTAATTAGCATGCTCTCTCTCTGTCTTTTGGTTAGTTTGGACAGAGGTTTGTCTATTTTGTTGATTTTCTCAAAGAACCAACCCTTTGTTTCATTGATTCTTCTCAGTGTTTCCCTGGTTTCTACTTGATTGATTTCAGCCCTCAATTTGATTATTTCCTGGCATCTGCTCCTCCTGGGTGAGTTTGTTTCTTTTTGTTATGGAACATTCAGCTGTGCTATTAATTCTCTAGTATGACTGTTCTCCAGTTTCCTCTCAGCACTGCTTTCAAAGTGTCCCATAAGTTTGTGTATGTTGTGTCTTCATTCTCATTGAAATCGAGGAAGTCTTTTATTTCTTTTTTTATTTCTTCCATTACCCAGGGAAGGTGCAATTGTGCATTGTTCAATCTCCATGAGTTTGTAGGGTTTCTGCCATTTGTGTTATTGTTGAATTCTAATTTTAATGTATGGTGGTCTGATAAGATACAGGGGGTTATTCCAATTTTTTTATCTGTGGATATATGCTATTTTTCCTATTATGTGGTCAATTTTTGAGAAGGTTCCATGTGGTGCCTTTGTATTTGGGTGGAATGTTCTATAGATGTCTTTTAAACATAATTGGGTCATAACTTCTATTACTTCTTTTGTTTCTTTGTTAAGTTTCTGTCTGGAGGTCCTGTCTAGAGGTGAGAGCGGAGTGTTTAAGTCTCCTACTATTAGTGTGTGAGATTTTATGTGCTTTTTGAGCTTTAGTAATGTTTCTTTCACAAATGTAGGTGCCTTTGTATTTGGGGCGCAGATGTTTAAAATTGAGACTCCATCTTGATGTACTTTTCCTTTGATGAATATGAAGTGTCCTTCTTCATCTCTTTTGATTGATTTTAATTTGAAGTCTAATTTGTTAGATACTAGGATTGCTACACCCACTTGTTTCTTGGGACCGTTTGATTGGAAGATCTTTTCCCAACCCTTTACTCTGAGATAACGTCTGTCTTTGATGTTGAGATGTGTTTCTTGTGTGCAGCTGAAGGAAGGGTTCTGTCTTCGTATCCATTCTGCTAGTCTGTGTCTTTTTATAGGCAAGTTGAGCCCTTTGACATTGAGGGATATTAATGACCATTGATTGATGATTCTTGTTTGTGCTTGATTTATTGTTAGTGAAGTTATTTTGTGTAGTTTCTCCTCCCTTTTTCTTTTGGTGTTTTGTAAAGTGGGATTACATATTGCCTGTGTCTTTGTGAATGTAGTTATCTTCCTTGGATCTAGGTTTTCCTTCTAGCACTTTCTGTAGAGCTGGATTCATGGATACGTATTGTTTAAATCTGGCTTTGTCATGGAATATTTTGTTTTCTTCATCTTTGGTAATTGAGAGCTTTGTTGGATATAGTAGTCTGGGCTGGCATCCTTGTTCCCTTAGCGTTTGTAGGACATCTGTCCAGGATCTTCTGGATTTCATCGTTTCCACTGAGA
Source organism: Mesocricetus auratus (assembly GCF_017639785.1). NCBI lineage: Eukaryota > Metazoa > Chordata > Mammalia > Rodentia > Cricetidae > Mesocricetus > Mesocricetus auratus. The sequence continues at coordinate 2,743,691 of NW_024429207.1, read as the reverse complement.
AGTCAGGTGTAATTCAGATAGGTCTGCCTTTGTATGTTACTTGGCCTTTTTCTTTAGCTGCTCTTAATATTTTCTCTTTACTCTGTATGTTTGATGTTTTCATTATTATATGGCAAGGTGACTTCTTTTTCTGGCCCAGCCTATTTGGTGTTCTGTAAGATTTTGTATTTTCATAGGCATATCTTTCTTTAGGTTAGGGAAGTTTTCTTCTATGATTTTGTTGAATATGTTTTCTGTACCTTTGAGCTATGTTTCTTCGCCTTCTTCAGTACCTATTATTCTCAGGTTTGGCTTCTTCACGGTGTCCCATATTTCCTGGATATTTTGTGTTAAGGATTTGTTGGTTTTGATATTTTCTTTGGTTGACGACTCTATATCCTCTAATGAGTGTTCAACACCTGAGATTCTCTCTTCTATCTCTTGTATTCTATTGGTGATACTTGCATCTGTATTTCCTGAATGTTTACCCAGCTTTTCTATTTCCAGAATCCCTTCATTCTGTGTTTTCTTTATCGTTTCTATTTCAGCTTTCAATCCTTCAACTGTTTGAGTTGTTTTCTTCATTTGTTTGGTTGTTTTTTCTTGGTGCTCTTTAGATTCTTTGAGAGATTTGTTTATTTCTTGAATTTTTCCCCCATTTCATAGACTTTTTTGTGTGTTTTTTCTTCTATTTCTTTAAGAGATGTCCTCGTTTCTTCTTTAAGTGTCTCCATCATCTTCATGAAATTATTTTTATGGTCTGTTTCCTCTTCTTCATCTATGTAGTGCTTTTCAGGTCTTGCTGGTGTTGGATCCCTAGATTCTGGTAGGGTCATGTTGGTCTTTCTATTGCTGAGTGAGCTCTTATTCTGTCTTCTTCCCATCTCTTCTTCCAGTGGGTGCTGGTGGAGTCTTTCTGTCTCCACTGGTCTCCTTACTTCCTGAAGCTGAAGCTGGGGATACTGACCCGGGGTTTGGGGCCTGGAAGGGCTGATGTCTTTCCTGAAGCTGGACTCACTGGGGTTTGGGGCTTAGAAGGGCTGATGTCTTTCCTGTGTTGGCTGGTCTTCTGCATGCCAGGAGAGGCCCCAGAAGATCAACGGGATGGGTGTTGGGCGGGGATCCCCTCCGGAGACCCAATCTCACCTGAAGCTGGACTCGCTGTGGTTTGGGGCTTGGAAGGGAAATGGGATATATTAATTCTCAGATTTTATACATTGAGATTTGTAACTGTATGAATAAATATTAATTTTTTATTTCACTTTCTCTGCATCGTGAATTTTTTTCAAAGTCAGCAATTTGTTATCAACATTTCAATGACCATAAGTTAATATTCACTCAAAATTTAAAATCTCACACTAAGGTTATTAGATATATTTTCACAGATTTTGGTTCCTAATTGGAAGTTATTTTGCTCACTTATTGTGTGTTATTCTAATTCTCTCTCACTGAAAAATATTTTATAAGTGTATTTTGCAATTTCTACTTTCATTGCTTGAAATAATTTGGGAATCTCTCCAATCACTCAAATTCTGTTGTCGTCTTAATCAAAACGAAACACCAAAATATCAAAGTAGATCTACTATGTTATTTATTGTTTAGAAATAAATATATAAATATATGTTAATATAGATGGTATGTGTATAGATGGTATGTGTATATGTCTATATTCAAAATTTTTTTTTTTGGTTTTTCGAGACAGGGTTTCTCTGTATTGTTTTGGAGACTGTCCTGGAACTAGCTCTGTACACCAGGCTGGCCTTGAACTCACAGAGATCTGCCTGCCTCTGCCTGCCAAGAGCTGGGACAATAGTCAATTTATAACATAATAAAGAATTACAAGCATAAATTTTATGGACACTTATTTTCTCATGCACATTTTTTGTAATTGTAGTAGTATAACAATTTAATAACTACATATAATTCACTGTATAATATTTTCCTTGCCTAAGGACTTCAAAACAGTCTGACCAATCATATCAGGTATTTCTAAAGTAAATAATAACAGACTTCCCATTATACCATTGTTAAAGTGTTCCTTGAATCTTATGCTCTATTTTAAATCTTCACAAAAGGCACAAGATAGACCTACAGACAATGATGTAGTTCATTTATTGTTCAGCCAACTGATATGTGACTTCATGGATCAAAGCATTGTATAATCTTTTAAATTAATATAGCTCAGCTTACTGCATGACACCGTTCATGCTATCTCTAAATTCCAAAATAGTTTCTCCCCATCATACATCTCAATCATTATATCTGTTTTTGATTTGCATTAGATTATTCTTATCTCTTAAATTCAACAATCTTTGGTAGATATGACCCTTTTGGAAATTAATTAATTAATTTAATATATGTGGAATTCCACGTCCTACTTTCCTGATATTAGAAAATACAAAACAAGCTGGGCATTGGTGGCACACGCCCTTAATCCCAGCACTCGGGAGGCAGAGGCAGGCGGATCTCTGTGAGTTCGAGGCCAGGCTGGACCTACAGCCTCCAAAACAGAGAAACCATGTCTCGTAAAACCAAAAAAAAAAAAAAAAAAGAAAATACAAAACAATATGAGTACAAGTTAGACAGTATATTCTGTACTATATAAGTTATGCTCAAAAATCACTTCTACATTTTTATTAAAATACTTTTCCATAGAAGGTAGTTTCATTATGTCTACCCTTCTACTCCTCCTAGATCCTATTTACCTCACCTCCCATCTAGAATTATACTCCTTCTGTCTCTCCATTCAAAAACAAACAGGCATCTAAAAAGAACAATAATAAAATAATATAATACATAAACAAATTCTAATAAGATCAAACAAAAGAAAAAAAGAACTGAAGAAAAATCTAAGAAAAATGATATCAACGAAGAGACACCCATGTTTGCACTCACAGGAATCCTATAAAAACACAAACCAAAAACCATAATATGAAGGAAAATCACTTGTTAAACTTAAAATATAATGCTCCAGTTTAACATTATGAGACAAAGATCCCACAGAGATCCCTTTGAGTTCCTTTAGTGTTGGAATCTACTGTTGATCTTTAAGAGTGCTTTGTTTCCTCAATATGACACCTGTGGGGGGAAAATTCTTCAGTTAGTGGGCATATCCACCATTTACAAACAAAGAAATGTGGAGTAAAATTTGAGATAAAATCTATCTTTGATGTTGAGGTGTGTTTCTTGTACACAGCAGCAGGATGGATACTGTATTTGCTTCCATTCTGATACTCTGTGTTTTTTTATTGGGAAATTTAGTCCATTGATACTGAGAGATAGCAATATCAAGATCAAACTTTCAACCTTCCCTGCAAGATTTATCTGGACAATGAAGGCAGAGAACTCCTGAGGGTGGTCAATCAATGACTAATATAACTTAAGGCCAACTCCATGAAAGGGAGCCCATACTAGAAACTACCTGGATATCCAGAAATCAGAGGCTGGATAGTGTAGAGAACTATGATAGTAAATACCAATAGAATTATTTTAACAATTTTATATATTTATTAATAAAATATATAAAAAATTAATAATTTAATAATGTTTACATACTTATAGATTGCTGTCTAGCCTAATCACCATCAAAAACACTGCTACAGGCAGCTGATGGGAGCAGATGCAGAGATCCTCAGACAAACATTAGGCAGTGAGATGGCTCAAATTGAAGATCTCTGTCCTATTTCTCCTTTTGGAGCTCAGAAAACCCTATGGAAGATATGTAGGAGTCAGAGTGGACAAGTGTGCCAGGAGACCATGGTCCACAGACTTAAACTATGTAGGGCATAAAAAGACCCCAGTAACCCACAGATATTTAAGCAGCACTCATATAGACTATATGAGTATATGCTAGGTCCTCTGCATGTACGTTATGGTCATTAGCTTGATTTGTGTGTGTGTGTGTGTGTGTGTGTGTGTGTGTGTGTGTGTGTGTAATTGCTAACAGTGGGAATCTGGATGTATTTGACTCTTTTGTGTGTTCTTGAGACCATTCCTTGGTGGCCTTGATATGAGGGTTTATATTTACTTTTATCTGATCTTGTTATGCAGTACACCTTGCATATTCATGGGAGGTCTGAGCATTTCTTGTGTGTGTGCTTGTGAGCACTGAAGCCAGAGGACAGCTTACAATTTGTTCTCTCTTTCCACCACATGGGCATCAGCAATTGAACTCGGGTCCTCAGGGTTGGTGGTAAGTGCCTTTACCTGCTGATCTTGGTATCTTGCAGACACTAGAGGACTGCTCATTTCTGAAGGGAAACAGAGCAGGCCTGTATCTGGAGGCAAAGGGAAGCAGGTTGGGGGAAATGGGAAGAATGTTCAGGAAGCACAACTGGGTGGGATGTATTGAAAATAAAGAAACAAATAAATAAAAAGATAAAAAATTTTAATAGAAATAAATGCTGTCAAGTGATTCAGAACATTAGGTGAGACTTTCCTCCTTGATAAACACAATATAGAAAATGGTATACAAGGAAGGATAGTCTTTCTGATTGGCCCAAACCTTAAAGTCTTGTTTTATAAAAGGCTCTTGACTGCAAGTACTTGCTCCACTGTAGAAAACACACCTGTGAAAAGAATAACACACTCCACACCTGACACCATGGCCCTCTCCTGGAGCTGCCCTCACTGTCAGGCAATCTGCTGCTGGACCACCAGCTGCCAGACCTGATGCCCCTCAACTTGCTGCTAAAGCACCTGCTGTGAAGGCACCTGAGGAAAACACACTTCTGTTTCCATCTGCTGCAGCACACACTGCTGCCAGCCCAGCACAGCTAACCAGCTTCTCAATGGTATACCTACCTAGCCTTGCTCTGGAGAGAGAAGCAGTGTACGAACTGCACAAAGCTACACCTTAAGCTTTGCTGACAGCCTTCCTGTTCTCACCAGAAAACCTGACAGGCATCAATTCTTTTTTTATTTTTATTGTTTTTTATTTTGAAATTTAAATTAAAATTAGAAACAAGGTTGCTTCACATGTCAATTCCAGGTCCCTCTCCTTTTCCCTCCCCCCATCACATGCCCTCCCACCAACAACTCCAATATCCCCTCATTTCCCCAGGGAGGGTGAGGCCCTCCATGGGGGTGTCCATAGTCTGTCATTTCATCCAGAGCAGGGCCTAGACCCTCCCCCAAGAGTCTAGGGTGACAGTGCATCTCTCATTGTTGGATGGGTACCAAAAGTCCATAAATATCGATCTACTACCTAAGGCTCAATAGATTACCTAGGCCTCCTCACTGGCACCCACATTCAGGGGGTCTTGATCAGTCCCATGCTGGAATCCCATCAGTCTGGGATTCAAGAGCTAAACCTTGTCAGGTCAGCTGTTTCTGGGGGCTAAACCAGCCCAGTCTTAACCCCTAGGTCATCAGTCCTCCCTCTCTGTCACTGGATTTCTTGAGTTCAGCTCAGTGCTTAGCCGTGGGAGTCTGCCTCTGCTTCCATCAGCCACTGAATGAAGGTTCTGTTTTCCAGACTCTCTGGCCATGGGATTGTAGGCTGGCACTCCCAAGATCTATTTCTAAAATCCATATATGACAGAGTACACACCAATTCTTATTCAAGTGTGTGAAGTGCTTTGAGGAAACGTGGGGTCCCTCACGCTTACTCACCTCATCTGCAGAGACTATGGATCTTATGTTATCTTCATGGGTGGCCAACATGGATATCTGTCAACAGTTTAAATTCTGACTCAAGATCTTCACATCTCTCACCAGATAACTTAAGAAAACACTTCTCCAAAATGCCTGGATTTAACTATTCATCTTCTCAACTGTATTTTCTTCTGGATTACTGCAGACTTTTTTCGTCTATTTTCTTCTTTTTTTCTCACTTATGAGTTGAATGTCTAAAAGCAAGCAATTTCAACAAACTCTGTGCTATCACTATATAAAAAGTGGAGAATATATACAGAAGAAAGCAACAAAGGTAATAAAATGTTAACATGTTATAAATTCAGACAATATATATTTGTTTCTTATGTACAACCCATTATCTTTTGCTGTCAAAAGCATTTGTTGCTATGAGTTACAAAGCAAACTAACTCCTGAGCACTGTGATAAACAAGGATGGATGTTAATTGGATAGAGTCATATTTATGTGCATCATCCATAGATTGCTATTGAAGAAGTAAAATTTATTAAGGTACATTAAACTGTACTGTTTTATATGTCACTTTCCATGATGAATATGTGTAAACATTAAAAAATTTCATGATTGATGGAACACATTTTTAACATTGAATTTAAGCTGTAACAAGCATAATAGCACTTGTAAAGTACAGTATAGGTAATAATATTCAAGATAGCTATTATTACTTGAGAAATATATCACAGAAAAAATAAAATATAATAACTTGTGCCATAAAACATTAATGAGAAGCATAAAAACTAATATACATCAAATTTCAATAAATTACTCTGAAACATTTAAGAGCTACTATCACAGGATATAGTTATTACACTGAATGTTTTGTTTTGGTATTCATTATTCCTTGATTTTGCTATACAGTGCAAGATGTTTAATTGAAACAATAATAAAGTGAATATAGGACAGGGTTTACTTTCTTAAGTGTCAGTACTTGGTAAGCACATATATTTTAATTAAGAACCTGTATTTTTCTTTTTATCAGTGTAAGAAATGAGGAGTAATAGAAAATAAAAGTTTTCATTTTCTGATTTATTATAAATACAACATTAAGAAAATTTAGGCATTTTTATTGCAATTATTATAATGTTGTTATGGAGGATATCCTGCACGACATTATCAAAATATTGTTTATCATGTTTTCTTCAAAATTTACACTAGGAAACTCAAGGCAAAATTTACCTGTTCTCCCAATTTTGGAGGCATTATAAAATCTCATAAAATCATATCAATATGAAGTTTTCATTTGACAATTTAAACTTGATTAAATGTTATATGAACCAATTAAAACTTGAAATCCATGCATTAAAAACAAAAGCCAAATTATAATTGAAACTGGTTTGAAAAATAGATATAAGTAGGTATGTTGTTTTTGTAAATCATAATTATCTTTATGATTCCAGTAATATACAAATGAAATCTGTTAATACTAATCCAGATTTATAGATAGGGAATTCATATACATTAACAGACCTGCCAGGAAATAAATTATACTTCACAAAACAACAACAAAGTAACAATTCTATTGATGGTGCACACCAAAATATAGGCATACATATTATTGATATTAATATGATCTATACTGTATGGATAGATGGAAACTTTGTAATGAAGATAAAAATGAAAGTGACAAATACCAACAGCTAAACACTGAGCTGAACTCTTGGAACCCAGTGACAGAGATGGAGGAGTGATGAGAAAACGGGTCAAGACCATGCTGGTGATACCCATAAGCCAGCTGACCGGAAAAGGGGAAAGCTTTGGAACCCCAAACTGATGGCTGAGAGGCCAACAGGGGACTGATCCAGAGTCCATGAATGTAGTGTAAGTGAGGAGGCCTCAGAAATTTCTGGGGCCTTGGATAGTAAATCAGTGCTTACCATAGCATACAAATGTACTTTGGGAGCCCATTCCCCATAGAGGGATGCTCTCTCAGCCTGGACACATGGCAAAGGGCCTAAGTCCTTCCCAGGATGAAATGACAGACTTTGCAGATGCCCCAAGGAGGGCCTCTCCCTCCCTGGGGAATGATGGGAGACTTGGGGAGGCTGGAGGAGTTACTGGTAGAGGGACAAGGGATGAAGGGTGGGAGAGGGAGCTGAGATTTACATGTGAAGCATTCATGCTTCTAATTTAAATAAAAACATATGTTGAGGGAAAAATAAAATAAATACAGAAGGTAAGCTATCAACAAGTAAAAAAAAGTAGTTGTCAAGCACATCTGAGAAAGAAGACTTAGAATAAATAAACGTCCCTATATTTTGGTGTGTACCACATGGTAACTACTGTTGTGAAAAAATATTATTTAAATTTGTATTATATTAAATGTCTAAAATGTATAATTTTAACATGTAATTAATAAATTATTGAACTATATCAATCTGCTCTCATATATTTTTATTACTCAGCAGGATAGTTTTGAAGATGTGAGTAAAAGTATGTTGTGTGTGTACGTGTGTGTGAAACCTTTGCTGTGTATGTTTTATTTAGTGAAATCTCTAAAATATAATAAGCTCTCCAAAATATAACAAGCTCAATTACAGTCTTTAAAAGATAGAATTGTATCTGCAGGTTTCTCCAGCACCGTCTTGGCTCCTTTACTACATCCAACCTCCGTCTCCACAACTGGGTTCCCGGAGTATGACTCAGTGTTTAGCTGTGCGTGCCTGTTTCTGCTTTGATCACCTACTGGGTGAAGGCTCTAGGAATGTTAACCAAGGTAGTCATCAATCTCATTATAGGGGAACGACATTAAGAAATAGTTGACCTGACCTAGTGAGAGCACGGAGAACCTATTCATAATGCATTGGACCGAACCAAGACCTCTGAATGTGGATGCCAGCTAGGAAGCCAAGGCAGTCTATGGGACCTTTAACAGTGGTGTCAGTATTTATTCCTAAAACACTAATGGATTTTGGGAGCCCATTCCCTATGGAGAGATACTATTGCAGCACAGATATGGAAAGGGGAACATGACCCCTCCACCTAATGATGTGATGGACTTTGATGGTCCACCATGGAGGGCCTCACTATCCCTGGGGAATGGGTGGGGGGTTGGTTGTGGGGTTCAATGCGGAGCATGGGAGGATGGGATGGTGGGGGAATGGGGGCAAGGATATATAAATAAGAGTGCTTCTAAAATTAAAAAGATAGAATTGCAATTATTGATTATGTTAAAATTATAAATTTAGTAGGTTCTCAAGTTTGTCATTTGTAAATTGGAAGAAATTCTAAGACTAGATGATTGGTAGCAGCTTCACTGTAATCTGAATGTGCACAAAATAACTACATAGTGCATTTAAATGGTCCATATGGGAAATTTTAAGTTTTATACATCTTTCTATAATTATACATATGAGAACATAGTGTTTGATAAATGTTGAATAGCATCCCTTACATGGCATGTTGAATGGTATGTCTATAACTAAAATACCCTTGCTTATCTTAAACCTTTGATTTTTACAGTCATTTGTAAGTCATTTTAAAGAAAGCTAACTGATAAAACTATTTTAATTTTTTAAGTAAATAACTTATAAATTCACTTTGTCTTTTGAAACATGCCTGTGTTTATATCTTCAGTTATACCATTGCATCTGTTATCAGTTAATATGCCTGTTATATCACTTTTCGTGCGTTTCTTTCTTCATTAATTTATACAGAATACTAACTTCTCTTTCTGGTCTACAAACTGATTCAAGCTTGTCCCTGTGCCCACAAGCTATTCCCTCACTCTCTATGCCTAATATTCATCTTATTTGTCTCTGATGACACATTTTGCTGCTGCCATTCTTGTATCTCAGTTCTTAGAGGGTGAAATTCTCTCTCTCTCTCTTTCTCTCTCTCTCTTTCTCTCTCTCTCTCTTTCTGTCTGTCTCTCTCTGTCTCTCTCTCTCTCTCTGTATATCTGCCTTTCCCTATCTCTCTCCTATCCCATCCACTTTCTAGTAAAATAATATAGCTACATTGGTCATTGTTTTAAATTTTATAAATAATTTTCTGTAATATTAATCTTTATTTAGCACAAATTTGCAATCATATTGAGGAAATTATAAAAGAAATTGTGTTGTAATAATGCTATTTGTGTGTTAAGTTATACAAGGTCGAGTGTCCTTAGATTTTCATGTCAATTTAATACAATCTAGAGTCATCGAAGAAGAAGAACCATCACTTCAGAATTCAGAACTGAATTGATCATATTGGCTAATGGACATGTCTCTGCAGAAATTTTTTGACTGATAATTGATTTGGGAGTCTCCAGTCCACTGTGGGCACCATCAGTCTCAGGCATGTGGTCCTGGGCTGTATAAGAAACCTTGTTGAGCTTAAGCCAACAAAAAATAAGCAAACTGCATCACTTCATGGATTCTTTGTTACGTTCTTACCTTGAGTTCTTTTCCTCACTGATGAATTGCAATGGGTAATATAAAATAACCACACCCCAAGACAGATTGCAGATTCCTGTGAATCTGCTTGTTATTCTTCTCCATGATTGGCTCATCTAGTCTTTTTTATTTCTCCTCAGAAGAACTATTCAGTGGAGTATATGTGACATGCTTAGTCAGTTAAGAAAATTGGCATCTGAGTAATAATCCATTTAGGGTCAAATTCTAGTTCTAGCATGTCTGATGACATGACTTTCGGGAAATTTCTTTAATTGCTTGATTCTTTGCTTTCAGTTCATGCCTCTATTAGTGACAATAGTATTTTCAGGTACAGACTTTAACAAATAATCTGTTATTAAAACGAAAGACATGGAATAGGATCCCAAAGAATAAATATAAATATTAATCATTGTAATAATGATTTTATTATTGGATATGATACTGCTGTTTTATGAAAATTGTCAAAGGTACCATAAAATACACGTGAATTTGAAATAAAATACAGTCTATGTCATATTTATTCATTGCTTATGGGATTGTATGATGTTTTAAATCACTCGACATTTTGGAAAACAAAATTCTTATTCTAGTTTGCTTAACAGTGCATTCATACAGTTATAAGTTGTGGTTGAGAAAACATATTTTTGTAGATCACAGATCTATAAAAAATGACACCAAGTGGCATTAAGGCTACCTTATATGCCTTCCCCTGATAACGAGGTTGATGACTACCTTATATGTCATCCTAGAACGCTCATCCAGTGGCTGACAGAAGCAGAGGAAGACACCCACAGCCGAAAATTGAACTGAAGTCATGGAACCCAGATGCAAAGAAGACTGATGAGAAATGTAATCAAGACCAGGCTGGCAAACCCACAGAGGCAGCTGACCTAAACAAAGGGGAATGCATGGACTCCAGACTGATGACTGACAGACCAGCATGGAACTGATCCAGATAGCACCCCACCACCCCCTGAACCTGGGTGTCAGAGAAGAGCCCTCTGCAATTTGTGGGACCTTGGAGAGTATATCAGTATTTATTCCCGGAATACAAATGGACTCTGGGAGCCTATTCTACATGGAGGGATGCTCTCTCAGCCTAGCCACAAGGGGGAGGACCTAGATTTTACCTGGGATTATATGACAGACTCAGAAAATCCCTCATGGAAGGCCTTACTTTCCCTGGGGAGCATAAGGGAGATAGAGTGGGATGGGGGGTTGGGAGGAATGGGGCCCTACGGCAGAAGGGAAGGGAAAGGGAAACAGAGTAATCTGTGGAAAAAGTTAAATAAAATACATATATAGATATATATACATATATAAAAGAAAACATATTTTTAAAGAATCAAAAATTAAAACAGTAGAGCATAGCATATTTGAGCAAAATCTGAAGTATTTGAGTAAAGAATAAGCTAACCTTTTTAGGTCAGTATATGAAGGACAGACTATAAGATGCAAAGAAAAGGTTTTAGTTTGTATTGGAGAGAGAGAATGAGCATCAACTTGGTTAGGGAGGTGAGTATATTTTCAGGGGAGGTCAGTTAGGGTAAATTTACCAGAACAATTTTATGAAAAAGTAAAAGATATTATTTATTGCTGGTAAGATATCTCAGTCAGTAGCATACTTGCATCACAAGCACAAGGACTTGAGTTGGATCCCCCGCGGCTACAAATTAGCACAGTCATCATGGCATTCCATTCCTCTAACCAGAATGATGGAAGGGGAATCAAGCAAACCCTGAGAGATCACTGCATGGAATTGCAGTGTACTTAGTGAGAGACCTTGTTTCAACAAGGTTACTGACTACTGATGAAGCACACATGCATAAATATTCTGGCCTCCACACTGTCACATACATGAGTACCTGCACATACATATGTGTGTGTACATACTTACCCATAATATACATTTGACTATAAAGTCAAATGAAAGATAAAAGGATAAAATTCTTATATGTGTGCGAATGATAACACTTAAAATGTGTATCAAAGATAATGGAAAGTTTAAGGGTAAATGCTCAGGGTTTTTTTTCAAAATGTTACTTCCACAGAGAACTTATAATAATATTGCTCTATAATCAGTGACTTCGTAACATGGAACCAACTGCAAGAAAATGTATTGATTTTTTTTTAAATTACAGACAATGTTGCAATAAACTGTTGAACCTGACATCAGCTAAAATATCTAATTGTATACACAATTATGCCTCAGGGGAGTGAAGATGTTTGGGGAGTGACAGACTTGAAGGTCCTTGGAGACTGATATATTATACTCTTGTTCAACATAGAACTGCTGAATTGCCTTTCAGAAGAACCTAATTCCTGGGCCAATAAGAACATTCTGGGTTAACAATTTCCTGTTTCTCTTAAGTGAAAAAACCTTTACATGCAAAGACATATTCAACTGGATATTCCATGAACACTTGTCAACTTACTCTCCTATTAGTCTGTATATGATAAACATATTGGAATCTTTCTCTGGAGTACATCACATAGTGCTGTCTGTTGGCCAATCTCAAAAATAGTGAGACAACTTTATATAAGTCATAGACATTATTGTCCCTTTTATTAATTAATATTCACATAATATTAACCTCTCATGTTCCCCTGATGCTAATGCTATTTTCCTTTTTACTACCTACTTCATATGTTCCTTCATGATATAAAAGCTGAGTGAGAGAACATCATTTTATCATTGCCTGCAAGTGAGTATGAGGGAATATAGTATCCAAAGAATAGCTATCACTTCTTTTTGCAAACACAATTGCCATATTATATACCTTCCTTGAATTGATTTGTTGCATACTACTTAGAAAATGCTATTACTTCTGCCAATCACATGAGCTCTGATCCAACCCGAATTGGATTGACAAAGTACTTTTGTCACATTATGTCCAAGCAATACATTCACTAACAGGTTAAATAATTTTTCCCAAATTTACTTTATCAAAATATTTGAGAACAGGGTTATGATGGTTAAGAAATCTTATTCTAATGTTTCTTAACCAATATGCATGCCACCAAAATACTGTGTTAAATGTCTACATGATTGAAGCAAGATAAGTGAATTAGTGATATTTTGATTTCTGTCTTTCTAATTTGTGTCGCCTTGATTTCCTCTAGTTATCTTACTGCTCTAACTAGAACTCCATGTAGTATGTTGAATAGGTATGAAGAGCCTTTTCTTGTTACTGATTTTAATGCAATTGTTTTGGTTTTTCTCTCCATTTATTTTGAAGTTGGCAATCAGCTTAATGTTTAGGTGTGTCAATTGTATTACTGATCTCTTCAAGATTTTTATCATGAAGATGGATTTTGTCAAGGGCTTTTAAAGCATCCAAATAGATGATCATGTTGTTTTTCTCTACGTTCAGTTTGATTATATGGTGGATTATCTTGAAGAATTTTCATATGTTGAACTATACCTGAATCACTAGTATGAAGCCTACTTGGTCATGGTAGATGATTCTTTTGATGTGTTCAGTGTTTAGTTTGCCAGTATTTTATTGAGTATTTTTACATCAATATTAATAAGGGAAATTGGTCTGTAATTCTCTTTCTTTTTTGAGTATTTGTGTGGTGTATCCGGCTCTTGACTCAAAGAATAGATTTGATAATGTTTCTTTTTTTGAATAATTTTAAGAGTGTTAGTATTAGTTCTTCCTTGAAATTCTAACAGAATTTTCTATTAAAACCATCTGGTCTTGTTTTTCTTTTTTCTTTCTGTTGGGAGACTTTTAATTAGAGCTTCTATCTTGGTCAGGTTAACAGTCAATTCAAATGGTTTATCTGGTCTTGATTTAAAATTGGTGAGAGTGATATCTATGAGGAAATTTGTACAATTCTTTTAGGTTTTTCCAATTTTGTGGAATACAGATTTTTGAAATATGACATAATGATTTTCAGGATTTCCTTAAAGTCTCTTATTATGCTCCCCTTTTCTGATTTTGTTGGTTTGGATATTTTTTCTCTGACTTTTAGTTAGTTTGGTTAACTTTTCTTGAGGAACCAATGCTGTTTCTCTTTTTTATTTTATTTTTTGTATTGTTCTATTTGTTTATACTTCAGCCCTCAGTTTGATTCTTTCCTGTCCTTTCCTATTCAACACAGTATTTGAAAGCCTAGCTAGAGCAATGAGACAACTAGAAGAAATCACAGAGCTGCAAATTAGAAAGGAAAAACGCAAAATATCATTATTTGTAGATGATGTGATAGTATATATTAGTAACCCATAAAAACTCCACCAGGGAACTCCTACAGCTGATAGAACCCCTTTATTGCATTAGCTGGATGCAAGATTTACTAACAAACAGCAGTCCTCCTGTATAAGAGTGATAGACTGAAGATGGGCTTTTTTGGTGCATAAGTTCAAGGCCAGCCTAGTATACAGAACAAGTTTCAGGACAGCCTCCAAAACAATACAGAGAAAGCCTGTCTCGAAAACAAACAAACAAACAAAAAGTGATAGACTGAGAAAGAAATCAGGGACATTAAAATACCTCAAATAATTATAAATATCTTGATGTAACTCTAGCCAAGCAAGTTAAAGACCTGTATGAAAGTAACTTCATGTCTTTGAAGAAAGAAACTGAAGAAGGCATCCAAAGATGGAAAAATCTACCATGCTCATGGATCAGTAGGATTTAAATAGTAAAAATGGCAATCTTACCAAGAGCAATCTACAGATTCATGCAATGCCCATTAACATCCCAACACAATACTCAACTTCATACTAAAAAACAAACAAGAAACAGGAGAGCTAAAACAATCCTGCACAATAAAAGAATTTTAAGAGATATCACTATCCCTGATTTCAAGCTCTAAAACAGAGCTATATTAGTAAAAACCACAGAGTACTGGTATAAAAACAGACAGGTGGATTGATGGAATTGAATTGAAGTCCTAGACATAAATCCATACACTTATGAACACCTGACTTTTGACAAAGTAACTAAAATTATTCAATGGAAAAATTGGTCATCAACAGGTTGTCTAACTGGATCTTGCCATATAGAAGAAAGCAAATGAATCCATATATATCATGCTGTACAAAATTCAAGTACAACTGGATCAAAGACTCCAAAATAAATCCAGATACACGAAACCTGATAAAATACAAAGTGTGAAATAATCTGGAACATATTGGCACAGGATACAAGTTCCTGAGCAGAACAGCAATAACACAAGCTCTAAGATCATCAGTAAATAAATAAATCAGTAAATAAACGGGATCTCCTGAAAATTAAAAGTTTCTGTAAAGCAAAAGACACCACAAGTAGGACAAAATGGTAGCCTAGAGAATGAGAAAATAAAATCACCCACTCCACATCTGACAGAGGGCTGATTGCCAAAATATTAAAAGTACTCAAAGAACTAGATTTCAACAAGCCAAGTTTACCAATAAATAAATGGAGTACAAATAAAGACAGAATTCTCAGCAGAAGAATCTCAAGTGGCCAAGAATCCCTTAAGAAGAAGTTCAACATCCTTAGCCTCAGAGAAATTCAAATCAAAAGTGATTCTGAGATTCCATCTTATACTTGTCATGATGGCTAAGATAAAAAATAAAAAACACTAATGACAGCCTATGTCAAAAAGGATGGGAAGTAAGGTGAACACTCCTCCACTGCTGGTGAGAGTGAAAACTTATACAGCCACTTTTGATATCAGTATTATATTTCCTGAGAAAAGTGGCACTCAATCTACCCTAAGACCTAGCAATACTTCTCTTAGACATATCCCCAAAGTATGATTAATCATACCACAAGGACACCTACTCAATTATGTTCTTAGCAGCTTTATTTGTAATAGCCCGTACTGGAGCAACCTAAGGCCCTTCAACAGAAGAATGGATAAAGAAAATGTGGTACATTTACACATTGAAGTATTAATCAGATTTTTTAAAAACAAATGTCACCAGGAATTTTTAGAATACATAAATGAGAACTAGATAAATTCATTCGGAGTGAGTTAACACACCCAGAAAGACAAACATGGTATGTACTCTCTCATAAGAGGATATTATCTTTAAAATGAAGGATAACTATGCTATAATACACAGCTCCAGAGAGACAAGGTAACCAGAAATGTTTATGGTGGCTGTGCCTGGGCACTGCTACTGCGGCATCCATCTTGCAGGCGGCTAGAGCCAAGGTACCCTAGTTTCCTGCTCCACCACAGGACTAGGACTAGCTCTGCTGCCTGTGTTTGGGGTCTACCACTACATCTTCCATCCCAGCTGCGGGAGCCAATGCTCCCTAGTCTCCTGTTCCACCCACGGGTCCAGGTAAACCAGGGCCACCTGCTAGTACATGGGGACTGCCACTGCGGCTTCCATCCCGGTGGCAGGAGCCGAGGCATCCCAGCATCCTAGTGTCCTGCTCCACAAACATGACTAACACTACCAGGGCCTGTCTCCAGGCCACATTCCTGTGCTTGGGGTATACCAATGGAGCACCCATCCATCTCAGTGGAATCCAAAGCACCCCAGCATCCTAGTTAATTTCTCTATCCATGAGAGACCAGGAAGTGGAGGGCTACCAGAATGGAACCCTGGTCCCACACCCACCAGGAGAGGAAGAGGCACCTCATGGAACCCACTGCTAGAAGGAAGGGTAAGGAGACAACATAAAAAGACAAGGAGAAACAGAAAAACCAATATGACACCACCAGAGTCCAGAGACCCAACACCACCAAGGCTGGAACACCCCAACAAAAATGAACCAGAAGAGAATGACATTAAAAAAAACTTCATGAAAATGATAGAGGCCCTCAAAGTGGATATGAGAAAATCCCTTAAAGAGATGGAAGAAAGACCAATCTTTACCTTGGGGTAAGGCTAACCAAACAAGTGAAAGACCTGTATCGCAAGAACTTTGAGTCTTTAAAGAAAGAAATTAAAAAGTCATAAGAAAACGGAAAGATCTTCCCTGCTCTTGGATAGGTAGGATCAATGTATTAAATTGGCAGTCCTGCCGAATGCAATCTACATACTCAATGCAATCCCCATCAAAATCCCAGCACAAGTTTTCACAGACTTTGTAAAAACAATTCTCAACATTATACCGAAAAACAAAAAACCCAGAATAGCCAAGACAACTCTGCTCAACAAAGCAATGTCTGGAGGCATCAGCATCCCTGACTTCAAGCTCTATTACAGAGCTATATTCCTGAAAACAGCTTGATATTGGCACAAAAATAGGCAAGTAGACCAAGGAATCAAATTGAAAATGCTCAGATTAATCCACAAACCTATGAACACCTGATTTTCAACAAAGAAGCTAAAATTATACAATGGAAAAAATATACCATCTTCAACAAATGGTGCTGGCATAACTGGATATTGGCATGTAGAAGACTGGAGATAGATCCATGCACAAAACTTAAGTCTAAATGGATCAAAGACCTCACCATAAATCCAGCCACACTGAACCTCTTAGAAGAGAAAGTGGGTGTTACCCTTGAACAAATTCTTACAGGAGACCGCTTACTGAACATAATAACACCAGTAGCACAAACACTGACATCGACAATTAATCTATGGAAACTGAGAAGCTTCTGTAAGGCAAAGGACACAGTCAGCAAGACAAAAAGACACCCCACAGAATGGGAAAAGATATTCAGTAACTCCACATCTGACAGAGGGCTGCTCTTCAAAATTTACAAAGAACTCAAGAAACAAGTCTCCAAAACACCAAAGGCTCCAATTAAAAAGTGGGGGACTGTACTAAATAGAGACTTCTCAATAGAGGAGTATAAAATGACTGAGAGAAACTTAAGAAAGTGTTCAAGATCCTTAGCCATTAGGGAAATGCAAATCAAAACAACTATGAGATATCATCTTATTCCTGTCAGAATGCCTAAAATCAAGAACACCAATGGCAGTTTATGCTGGAGACGATGTGGAGAAAGGGGGGCACTTGTCCATTGCTGGTGGGACTGGGAATTTGTACAGATACTTTGGACATAAGTATGGAGATTCCTCAGGGAAATAGGACTCAGTCTACCACAAGACCCAGCAATTCTACTCTTAGGCATATACCCAAAAGATGCCCAGTCACACCCCTTTTCCTTTCACTTCCTTTTATCTCTACCTTGACCCCGCCCTGTTGGGCAGATACCTTTGTGGGGTTCACTCCTACAGATGCCTTTTCCACTATGTTCATAGCAGCCTTATATGTAATAGCTACATCCTGGAAGCAACTGAAGAGTGGATAGAGAAAATATGATACATTTACACAATGGAGTACTACTCAGCGGAAAAAAATAATGGAATCTTGACATTTGCAGGCAAATGGATAGCACTAGAAGAAACCATACTGAGTGAGGTACCCACTCACAAAAAGACAAACATGGTATGTACTCACTCATATATGGATTTTTAGATTTGGATCAGGGAGTGTCAGCCTACAATCCCAGTGCCAGTGTGTCTGGAAAACATGGAGGTTCCCAAGAGAGATGCATGATACCACAGAGAATAGTAATGAGTCAAGATATCCTGAGCAGATTGGGAACATAGGGTGAAGGGAGAGGGAACCAGGAAAAAGAGGAGATATAAGGGGAGGGGAGAAGGAGGCATGGGGGAGCAGGTAGGTTGAGTTGAGGTAAGAATAGAGGAGAGCAAGATGAGAGATACCATAACAGATGGAGTCATTATAGGCTTGAGGATAGATCTGACACTAGTGAGATCTCCAGAGATCTACAAGGATAACACCAAGTGGCAAACTAAGCTACTTGATATGGGGATTGGGTGGGGGGCTAGAGGGGTACTGGTGGAGGGACAAGGGATGATGGTTGGGAGAGGGAGCTGTGATTGACATGTGAAGCATTCAGGTTTCTAATTTAAATAAAAACATATATTGAGGGAAAAAAGAAATGTTTATGAGGGGATACCCAGATCTCCCTATGAAGGAGAAATAGAAGAGAACTCTATCCATGGGGGAATGGGGGAAATACAAGCATTTATGGACTGAGGAGAGGAGAAGTATATAGCCTTCTACAAGTATAATCCACATAAATGGTTACCTAATATCAAGTAGCCAACATTCAGAAATTATTCACAAACAATTAGACAGACCAGCAGATTGTATATATATATATATATATATATATATTTTATATTACATTTATTTGCATGAGTGTGGCATGTGTTTTTATAAAAACCAATAAAAATTAAAGAAAAAGGCCATGTATTTGAGATAGATTGGGTACCATTCTAAGAATGGAGGTATTTTATTTATAATTGAACAAATGAGAAAAGATGAATATTAAATATCACAAACAACTAAAAAATTAATTGCAGAAGTACTTAAGATATTATAATTGTAGGATATATGTTTAGTACTAGATTATCAGTGGCACTGGAGAATTGATTTTGAAGTCCACACACATGTGCTCTCAGATGATGTGAGAAGCTCATGGCTTTGAGTTTTGTAATCTAGAAATAACAAGTGGGAAGACTGGGCCTGAATATGATGAAGATATGTACTGAAGCCATGTGTCATAGTGCACTCCTTTATTTCCAGCACTTGGAGGCAGACCAAGCCTTTTGCTGTTAGTTGGAGGCCTACTTGACCTACAGAAAGAGTTCTAGGAAGGTCAAAGGTATATAGTGAGACTGTCTGAAACAAACAAAAGAAACAATAAAAAGTTAAAGATATGCTGTATTGAAATCTCAAACAATAAAATGTTATTTTAAAAGATAATTATGTGAATATTCTGGTAATGCTGAAAAGCTTTAGGTTTTATGAAAATGTTTTAGCATGTAGACTATCACCCAGAAGCTCTCTATGTTCTAGCTGTAATGACAGACTTTAAGGAAAATATACAACTGACTAATACCTGACTATAAGTTTAATCTTTCTTTCTCTACACGGTATAAAGCACATTTTCTTCATTTTACTACCATTTTCATTTCTAGAATAATCTCCCAATTTCTACTATGTCCTATCACATTAATCCATGTTTAAACTAGTATCCTACTTGAATCCTAAGGCTGTAGTCTGTATTTCTTCTCCCATTCCTCTGTCAATTCTATCGAATAATTACATTAATACACTTTGGTTCATATTGTTCTTTCCTAAGTGATGATCTAGTTTCATTTCTGTTGCTGTAAGGATGTTAACCCACAAAGCAATTTGGAAAAGGAGACTCTCATATGTGGGTTACATGTTAAGAGCAAGGCCTTCTTTCACAGAGAACCTAGTTTGGCTCCTAGCAACCACCATCAGAGGGTTTCCATTTGCTCATAACTCTGGCTAAAATTGATCTCATATTTTATTCTGGATTCCACTGGCACTTTTACTGTCAGGTGCATTTATTCCCTCCTATACACATAATTTTAAAAAATGAGTAAAAAGAATAAAAACAACATCAGAAAAAAAGGATTAATTCAACTTATAATCAAGGGGCTAGTCATGTCTCATCTATAGACAAGAGAAGAGAGAAGGGAATGAAAACATACTCCCTTGTCATATTGACATCATTAGCTAGCTTTGCTATCTCTTGTATTTCAGGGCCACTTACAGAGGAAGTGGTGTGGCACATAGTGTGTTAAGATTTTCAAAGTCAATCAATAAACATGACCATGCTATACAGACATAATTACAGTGAGCTTGATCTAGAGATTTCTTCAACTGAGGCATCCAAGTTCATATTTAAAGCTACCCAGCAGAGATGACTGGTCAAATTAATGACAATTTATAAGTGGTCAAATGAAATAGAAAGCATCCAGGACCTAAAAATGATGAAGATTGTAATGAGAGTTTAATGTTTGGCATTTACATACTGACTTATTTACATTTTTAAATTTTCTGCTTTGAAGATATGGCAATATGACTTTTAATGGCTTTCAGTCTCATAGGGAAATTATAAGGCTCAGAGTTTTTTCCTCTAAAAACAAATTAAGAATTGATTAATAGATGTTATATTTATATGCATACTTACTGATATATCAACAGCAAATTAGATTTGACAAAGAGTTTTAATATATACATACCAATTAAACCCTGTTTTAATATATAAAATATTAAAGTATTAAAATATTCTACATGTTTATTATAACTCGCTAAATCTAATTATCTATGATAACATAAAGCATAACAACAGAAAAAATTAGATGTTATTATTTTAATGATATATTATCAATAGGAATAACTCAACCTCTAATATCTTCACAATGCTTCTATAAGAAGCCAATAGATCATTAGACCATAATGTTTATATGCAGCAAAAAATGGAGAATACCAGTATTTTTGTAAAAAAATTATGCCACATCATTGGTTTGGTCATTTGGAAGACCTTATTTATATATGTTGCCCTTGTGAAAGTAACAGCTATCCAAATAGAGACAGGTTGTATCTGACAGACTTTACTTAGCTTGTTGTAAAACTTATGTTCATAGATGAAGACAGTTACATGTCTATCCAAACATCAGTAATAATGTAAAGTTAGCAGAATGACAGCAGTCATCAGTTCTACATTTTTAAGGCTACTGTTGGTACTTTTATTGCAGAGACATTTCTTCAATGACCTAGTTCAACTTTGTTCCCCAAGCAGTAGCCCCTTTCTAAATGAGTTGATATGTGTTTGCTACCTCTCATGGGTTTGAAAAACATATATCACTAATGACAGATAAAGCCTAAGAAGTAAAGTCTCTTGGCCTCTCATTTGAGCTATATTTTCTATAGAATTATTTAAAAGGTTGTAATAACCAGGGTCTCTTTAAGGGTGAAAGTAAATTCTCTATAAATCTTTCCTCAGAGTTTCTATTTCATGGCTTCACATACTTGAAGAAAATATTTATGTTCAGGTCTGCAAGTGTTTTCCTACTTTTAGCTTATGCCATAAATCTCACCTAATACATTTAGCTTATCACTTAGTGACATGAAGCAATATTCATTGTAACTCTAGGAACTTGTGCTTATCCCCTCAGTACTTCATATTCTCTTTCATATTGAAACATATTGAACTTTGCTCACAGTGCTTCAGGAATCTTGATAGATGGGTATTCCTGTGAAGCTTAACATGAAAGGTGGCTTAGTCAAATCAGGACCTATATCATTTCCTCAAAATACCTAACATATCACTTGTCCAATAAATACTAGCCTTACTTTGGGGAGCATTAAATGCTGATCGACTTCCACTTTTATCATTGATGTTTTTGTCACACTCAAGAGTTAAGATATTTCCTGGCTTCACTGAACAGCTTAAATAGTCTCAGTGCGATTGATGTGAGTCTGTCCTTGCTCATTTTAGAGACCAATGTGTATGCTAATAGGAGACTTCTCTGAAAACTTGAAGAGAAATTAAAATAAAATTCTTTCAAAATAAGATGCATTAAAAATTGTAGGTGCTGTCATTTTAATGAAGCAAGTAACATTAAAGAGAAATTAAATATAAATTGTGAAAACACAGATTTACTGTCCCAATACTCTCACTGCTAGTTGCCACATGTAGTCTCTAGGGTGGATATTTAAAGATATCTTCATTAACTTGATATAAATCTAAGCAAAATAATCTGTTTCATTCAAAGTAGAGAGCTCAATTTCTAGATGTGTCTCTAAGGGCAAACAAAGATAATGGAAATTGTAATATACCAAATGCAAGGAAAGGGGAACTTCTCTGCCATCGGGTTTTAGAAGCCTTCAATGTCACAAAATATTTATAGGAAAATACATTTTACTTAACTGTAAATTACCAGGAAAAGATCAGGCATTATAATCCCTCTCCAGACCCATAAAAAATACCTTAGGAATAAAACCAATATTCAACTTCAATGCAATTTTTGGAGAATAGAAAAAAGTCATGATGCCAAGCTCAAATGTATGTGGCCTTTGGATTATGCAGGACAAAGTTCATAAGAATCCTTCCTGGCCTGGTGGTGGTGGTGCATGCCTTTAATCCCAGCACTTGGGAGGCAGAGGCAGGTGGATATCTGTGAGTTCGAGATTGGGCTGGACTAACAGCCTCCAAAACAATACAGAGAAACCCTGTCTCAAAAAACCAAAAAAAAAAAAAAAAAAAGAATCCCTCCTGCATGACACACATGTAATACATATCTAGAGGTTTGTTTATAAACACCTAGAAAAATTAGTGTTAATGCTTAAACACTAAAATTTTCAAATTCTTACTCAGAATTTCAAATTGAGTATTATAATTAGAAAATTTAAGCACTGAATATTTATACCTGGAAACATTTCTCATTGTATAAATGATAGTATAAATTAGTTATAATATGATTGATTTTTAGTTTTTGGCTCTGTTCTCAGATCAGATGACAGATGAAATGGCTGACAAGGAATTTGAATTTTAGTGAGCTGCCAATGATCCCTGCTATGGTGCTACACACTTCACAATGATCAGAGGCTAAGGGCTAAGGATGTAAAACACAAATGAAGACAAAGACAGTGGCTCATTCTTACAAGGAGAATTGTGTTTATTATTACAAGGGTGGAACCTTAAATACCAAAGGCAGGCATGGTGGAAAATCACCAAGGTCAGAAACCTACATTCCCAGGACCCTCTGACAAAGGGTTGGCCAAATACACGAATTAGCATTTAGACAAAGGATGGACTGAAAACAGGAACTTGCATGCAGGCCTCATTGGGAGGAGGGGATAAGAAGTGTTTAGCTAAAAGTTCCTAGTAACAAGTGGTCAACAGACAGACCCCCATGGGGGAAGGGTGCAACAAATCCCCTCTTATATATAATTTAAAAAATGAGCATCTGGCTTAGGTTGCCCAGGATGTTAACATCCATTTTACCTGTCATTGAGAAGTCTGTCAAGGCCTCACCAAACCTCTGTCTTAGGTTAATAGATGTCCCCCAGGACATAGCTTTCATTGATAACTCATTTGTCTGGCTGGCACAACCAGAACTGCCCTGAGGGGTTATCTGTTGACAAGAAAAACACAATCTGCTTTGTATGAAAATTTCGCTGGGACTGTGGCCTTTCCTAAAGTCAAACTAGGGCTAAAGACTGCCTTGCCCAGTGTCATAATCCTGAGGGCTAGTGACCCACTCTGTTTCTTAAGTAATAGACCTGTCTGTTGCAATCCCATTAAGAGGGGGTCTCCCAAAAGGGAGGCACCATGGTCCCAGTTAGAATAGCCAATTAAGTCCATTTGTTAAATAAGATTTAAAGTGCCCAATTGTAATTAGTATAAATTTGGGGACTTAAGGTAGAGGCATCCTCCCCTGGGGTTTATCCAGCATGCCTGTCATGGCAACTGGCTAAGAGATAGGGAAGCCAAAAACTGCAGCAGCTGTGATGTCAAAGTCACTCCTGTGTCATGTGAGCACAAGTTGGTTCTCTCCTGAGTGTTCCACTGGAATAGGCATGGCACCTGGAACAAGGACCACCAAGGCTGATCAACAGCTTCTCAACCTGCATTCCTAGGGGAAGTAATTAAACATTTCTTCTGAGGGAGGATTACTGAATATAGCAAATGTCCAAACAGGCAAATCCATCCTGAGGGCTGCCTTGCCTCGGCTATGGTTGAGGCTGATTATAGCTGGATACACTTGGCACTGAAGACCCGCCAGAATCAGGACAGGCAGGTTCCTCATTAAAGCCTAATGAGTCTATTGGTAACTGATGAGTATCAGCAGGAACAGAGTGCACACAAAACTCTGGAACCCAAATTGGGGATTCAGCATCCCATGGGAATACACACCACACTCTGGTCCTCCCCAAAGACCTGAGGTTAGGTCTTTCTATTTTACTAGAGGTTTTTGCTGTCCAGCAGACAGCCAATGACAATCTGCTGTGTAGTTGCCATAAGCATGCACAATTTAAAAAATTAAGATATAGAGGATAAATGATAGAGTAAGGTGGCCCCCAAGACTTAAGGTTCAATGTCCCTCACTCTAAATACATGTTTAGAATTTAAAACTATATAAATTTATTCTTATAAGTAACATTACAAAATGGGAAGTTATTCATTTTAACATTATTAAAGCACATAAATTTCTTGTTAAGTAGCTGTTTCTTTTAATTTAAGCAAGCATGCATACATTTTTATTTTGTTTATGACATTGTTTCAGACAATATCAAATAAATCTGACAGAATATATATTTTCGTCATGCTTCAAATATAATTGAATATTTTATCAAATAGTAACCTATGAATATATTTGTTTCAGTCCAATATGAAACTGAGAATTAAGCAGCACTCCTAATTAGAAAAAAAAACTTAGAAACTAAACCAAATAAATGAAATACTGTTGCTAAAACACTATATATGCATCAAGAAGTAGATGGAATGAGTGTTTGCCTCAGCTGATTGTTTATGGGTTGTTCCAAGGCTCCATGGGAAGCACAGGAAATCATATTGGTAGCCAAAAAATTCCAAAGACACCCTACTTCAAATTTAGTAAGGAAAGAGACAATTAAACAATGGCATAATTAGAGAGTGAAAATAACTCCATATATCTGAGGATGTTCTCCAAGGGTTAAGCAGTGATGTGTACATGAAAATCCTGAGTAAATAAGAAAGCATTCCTCTTGACCTGTCATGAATTCACTGTGACTAATGATAAAGTGTTTTAGAAATAATTTGTTTTCTCTTCTGCCAGAGCAATAAATATCATATACAAAGAGCAATATGGGGTAACAATGAATGATCAGCTCTAGTAAAAGCTATTCTCCAAAATTCCTGACACCTTCAATGTTCTCCCATAAAAACTTAAATTACATCAAATCTTAATGAGCAAAGATATGAAACTGCCCAACATCTATGGTAGTGACACATAGTATATCATACTCAATAAAATACAGTCAAGAGTGTAATGAAACAAAGACTAAGTATCCATGATGAGGAATAAATGACTCAGACTAGAGTCACGAGTGAGGCAGATGCTTTACTTCAAAGGCAAGGATACTAAAACACTATTAAAAATGTATTACAATCACCTCCTTCCTCCTTTTCTCCACTTCCTTCTGCCCTTCCTTTTTGGGATTGGTATGTAAAATGAGAAAAAAATTGTTTTAAAATGAAGTAAATGATAAGTAACATTTTAAAATGTGTTATATATATTCAAAATGGTGAAGCAAGAAAATTAATATTAAATACCAAAAAGTAGAATCTGGTAAAAATGAAATAATTTAAAGATGAAAATTCTACTAAGAGTAAGTTAAGTAAAAAATTATATATTAGACATACTTCAGGAATCTCATAAAATCACTAAACTGAAAGCCATAATGTATACACAAAGCACCTGTGATGTAAAAGTATGTTTAAAATATAAAATTTAAATATGTATTAAATAAAATATATTTTACTACAACATTTAGTTCAAATATTAATATGTACAAAAATAACTAGATAAAATTTAAAAAATAAGAAAGCAAATGCTATGGCACAAAGTTATAAGGCAAGGAACCGTCAATGAAGCATTTGTTTTCTGTTGGCCTTCTATTGCTGGTCATATGACCTAACTTTAAGAGTAGCTTGTTTACCCAGAGAAACTATTTAGAAGGAAACCATTTTTTTCAAATGCTTTGTAATATTCATTGAGTAAATATAACATATTCTCTTTGCCCATTTATCTGTTGAGAGGTATTTGTTTGTTTGTTTGTTTTAATTTCTGGCTAGTATAAGCAGACCCATAATGAACATGGTTGGACAACTGTCTCTGAGATAAGATGAAGCTTGTTTTGGGTATATGTCCAAGAGTAGTATAGCTCGTTCTTAAGATAGATTGAGTGCCATCTTAGAGGTACCACAACATGGCCTGGAGATACAGAACATCTAAATTAACAAAATGTTTATGAAAAGGGGAAATAAGAGACACAGACGAAACATAGAAAATCAGAAGGACATACTTAAAAACTTGTTCTCCAAATTGGAAAATCTAAAAAAGATGGGTTTATTTCTTAATATACTTTACCAATATAGCAAAATCATACAAGCAATTTAAAGAGAACTATAACCCACAGTGAAATAGAATAAGTGACTGAAAATCAACCAAAACTAAAAAAAGCCATTGGCCAAATGATTTAATGCAAAATTCTAGCAAATATTTAAAGAAGAGTTAATACCAATACTCCTCAAATTATTCTACAAAATAGGAACACAAGAAATATTGCCTAGTTAATTTTATTCTTATACCCAAAACATATAAAGTCCTCATAAAGAAAGAATTACAAAACAATTTGCCTTATGAACATAGATTCAAAACTTTCTCAGTGAAATATTTGCAAACCAAATCCAGGAATACATCAAAATGTCTTCTAGCACTCTTGGAACTCCCAACTAACAGCTTCAAGGAAGGCCAGTATGTATTCTTCTGACTGTTGATCTTACAAAGAGTGATATCACTCATATAGTATATCTCCATTCAATGCATGTCTCTTTCTACAAACACACACACACACACACACACACTATGTATTTTAATGAGTATTACAAAAAAAGTATTTTTCTTATTATTTTTCAGACATTCTAAATGCTACTTATCTCTTCATTAGGGGTTCCTCCTCATTTATCTATTCTCCCCATGTGTGTATGTGTGCACATGTGAATTTGTGTATATATGTGTATTTGTGTTTGTGTATCGGTGCATGTGTCCATTTGTGTTTTAGAAGACAACATTTTATTAAGTAGTTCTGTAGTCTCCAAATTAATGAGACTGCAAGCACACAAATCACACCTAGCTTTTGTAGTTATGTTTGTTGATTGTATAGTGGCCACAATTTTGTTAACTGATTATCTGAATAATAAATTCAGTAAATATTTGTAACGGTTTAATTAATAATTTGCATGAATTGCAACAATACAAAGGGACCGTGTTTGATCTGTTTCATTAAGAGCTCAGAAATTAAATGTAAACATGAACCAAGGAAAATTAGAAAATGCATAAAAAGCCCTGACATTTATTGGTTTCACTATAATTATGACTATGACTACACTATAGTTAACAATGTTGATCAATGAAAAAGTGGGAGCTTCTAATTAATCCCATGAGAATTAATTCTAAATCACGCAATTTTTAAGTGATATTCAGCTATGTTATTATATCGTAAAAACTTCCTAATGTTTCAGATATATGACGTTCTTCTAGTTTTGGTAAATGTCAGTTTCTTATTTTCATCCTCAATATAATTACACTTTAAATTAACTCATTGTATTTCTTTACTCAGTACATTATAGCTCATAAAACTCTACTGGAAGCCTGGGCTGCAAGGTTGAGACTGGAGAATGTTTGATAATAGTCTGGTTTACAAGGCACCATATTTATCCTTTTAAAAAATGTATTAGAAATACTTTTATCATTTCAAAAAATCTGTTCATTATTTTGAAATTGGATGTTTATGGAAAGAAGATTCATTTGGCTTATAAGGCCTGATAAAGTAACATTAATTTTGAATATACTATATAACTGAAGATCAAAAAATTGTCTTGGATACTTATCCACTGTAAGAACTATGTACCTAGCATAAAACTAGGAATTTGATTTTTTTATGTCTTCTTCTTTTCTAGTGAGTAATGGAAAATATTGTAGTACATTTCTTGCTCAAGTCTTGAAGATATTAAGTGAAGATACTCAGCACAAAACATTAACTTTTTGATAGTTTGTAAATTCAGAAAATATTGCCTTTTGTAAAAATTATTTTCCCTGGAAATATTAACTATTTTAAAAGAAATTTTACAAATTTTATTTACTACAAGAACTTACAGATTGAAACAAAAATGAAGAAGTGCTTAGCAAGTAGGCAAAAACACTTTTTTATGATCAGACAGAGCCATGTGCATTGATGCTGGGCATGATAAGAATTCTAAGAAAGCATTCTGAACCTACAAGAAAAAAATGCATGAAACTTTCTCATTAGATGCAGAGGAGAAAGGAATATATGAAATATAGTAGAAAAGGAAGAAAACCGTTTTGAGGAGCAGAGATGTGAGGTTTTCATCCCCCATAGAGTTCATATATTGCAGGGTGTATCCTGAGAATGGATTACTATTTTATTTTTACTCTTTCAAAGCATACTGGAAGAACAATGACTTTATGATAGATAGCTCTTTCCCTAAATCTACTGCATTTCTAGAGCCTGTAAAGAAACATTCCATCAAAGATGTGGACTCTGATTTTTCCCCACCATACACGAAATATTCATTATTAACCCCTTAAGGTCCAGTGAGCTCTAATATTATATAGTGGTCTCTTCTTAAATAAGAAAAAAATATTTTACATATTATATCTTTTATTTATTCCTTTAACTTTTAGGTGTCATCTCATTTTGTATCTCACACTGCACTGTAATTCAGAGTGAAGCCCTGACTGATTTCAAAGTCATAACAATTCTCCTGTCTCAACTACCCAAGTAGTGTAATTAGATGCGTGAACCGCTAATCAAATTTCCTAACCTGGACCCAAAAATCTGGCTTCTTAACTTAATTTTATCACATCTTAGAGTCTTTGTCCATCCGCAGTTACTTTGTTCTCTAATCCAAACCCAGAAATTTCAATCAACCATTTTCTCAGATCTCCATCTTTCATGACTATATATATCTGATGTTCTAAGCTCTTGCTCCAAAAGTCTCAGAAAGCATTTGTTACTAAAAGGAAAAAGAATGCAACATACCACTTTCAAATTCAGTGTTTGTGTAAGTTTAAATGAGTCAATCTATTTCCCTCAATGTAGTGGTCCTTTTGTAATGTTTTATTTTAATTTAAATACTAACTTCCATCCCTTTCCTCCTCCCAATCCTCATCTTGCCCCCCACCTCCATTTTCTCTCCTGAACCATCTCTTAATCTCTCTACAAGTTTCCATTTCACTTTCAAATGGATAGACTCTTTTTTCTTTATTATATTCTTAGATATTTATAAATGTGTCAACAAATGTAGTATCTTGTGACAGGTTAGTGTTATTTGTATGGATATGATTTCAGTGTTAACAACTTATTGTATAACCCACTAGGAGATTCTCCTTCTCTCAGTAGTCATTTGTTGCCTGTCATTCTTTGTCTAGTGGGGTGAACCCTTGAGACTTTCCAATTCCACATTAGTTTGTCTAATAGTATTATCATTGTCTATGCTGAAGTAATGTTGAGATGTTTTGTGTATAGCCTCACTGTGATTTCTTTTTTTTCATTTTTTAATTTAAATTACAAACAAGCTTCTTTTATATGTCAATCCCAGTTAGCTCTCCCTCCTATCCTCCCATGGCCCTACTGACTACCTAACCCATCTCCTTTATGCCCCCAGGAAGGTTGAGGCCTTTCATGGGGTATCTTCAAAGTCTGTCATATCATTTGGAGCAGGGCCTAGACCCTCCCCAATGTGTCTAGGCTGATAGAATATCCCTGGATATGGAGTGGGCTCCCAAAGTCCATTTCTTTACAAGGGATAAATACTGATCTACTACCAGAGGCCTCATAGATTAACCAGACCTCCAAACTGACATACACATTAAGGGGATCTGGAACAGTCCTAGGCTGGTTTCCCAGCTATCAGACTGGGGTCCACGAGCAACATCTTCTTCAGGTCAGCTGTTCCTGTGGGTTTCCCCAACCGGGTCTTGACCACTTTGCTCATCACTCATCCCTCTCTGCAACTGGATTCCAAAGTTCAGCTCATTGTTTAGCTGTGGGTGTTTGCTTCTGCTTCCATCAGCTACTGGATGAAGGCTCTAGGATGGCATATAATGAAGTCACCAATATCATTATCAGACAAGGACATTTAAGGTAGCCTCTGGATTATTGCTTAGATCGATAGCTGGGGTCAACCTTGTAGATCTCTGCACATTTCCCTAGTGCCAGAATTCTCTTTAAAACTTTAATGGCTCCATATATTATGATATCTCTTTTCCTACTCTTCTTTATTCTTCCCCTTACTTAATCTTCCTGCTATGGCACATGCCAGTAGGATTTGCTGAAGGAAGCAGAGGCAAGATGATCATGAGTTAAAGGTCAGCCTGGGGTACACATTTTAGTCAGTTGTGGTGGAGTCACTGTCATTTCTAGGAGAGATGATCTCTCACTAGAATTCCTGGTTCTTTGTCTCTTACAATACTTCCAAACACCCTAAAGCCTATGAGCTACACCTGGTAATAGCTTGGCTATATAACCCTAAGGGTGGTATAGTGGACCTCAGATTTTTTGGATTAAAAAACATCTGTCTAACTAGTCATTAAACAAGAGAGAAATCATAGCTTTTCCTTGACAACCAAGCAACTACCTAGATCTAATGAGGTCATGGACCTTTTAGTAAAACCTACTGTCACTATCAAAACTGTATAATTGCTGGTTTTAAAAAGTTAATTAATATTTATACTAACAGATGTAGCATAACAACGAAAGACCCAGAGACAGATATGGGACTTCAGTCTTCAAGCTGAAGGTCAGAAAAACAAAGCAGCTGGTCACTAGCTCTTACCTCTAGCTCAGGCTAAAAGGCGAATCCACAAGTTCTTCACCAACCCTCAGACTACTGCCTCTCATCATCATGGTAGAAGAGAAGACTGAGCCTACTGAAGACTCTACCTATCTTTCAATCCACGCTAGTGCTGGGATTACAGGAGTGTGATCCCAGGTGCTGAGATCACCTTTGCATAAGCTGTTTCTCTTAGCACTGAATCAGTTTCCTGTAGTCAGTGTGGCCTTGAACTAACCGAGATCCATCTAACTCTTAATCCTGAGTACTGGGATTAAAGGTGTATACCTGGCTTCTATGGCTTGTAGCTGACTTTGCTTTCTGAATCTCAGGCAAGCACTATTAAATCATAAATAATATATCATCACAAACAGATATTTGTAATCAAAGGTCCTTCTGTTTAAAATAGATTAAGGCACTCAAAGATTCAAAAGTGGTCAAAATACACAGCACAACTAATCATGGAATTCCCAATATTACAAATATTTGAATAAAGCATTATATAAATAGCTTTGACATCATTCTGATATCTAAAATAAAACTACTTTTCTAACAATATGAAATACCACCATGAGCTAAGCTGCATGGTGGGTTCCCACAGTCTC
Organism: Mesocricetus auratus; assembly: GCF_017639785.1. NCBI lineage: Eukaryota > Metazoa > Chordata > Mammalia > Rodentia > Cricetidae > Mesocricetus > Mesocricetus auratus. Next base: position 2,711,700 of record NW_024429207.1, on the reverse strand, counting down.
TAACATGGGCTGTAGTACAGAGAGGCTTCTCTCAGTTATTGCCTGTGGATAAAGCAACTAGCTCAAGCTTCTCCAACAGACTGCATTGCAGATTTGGAGTTTTGCTCTCACAGACAGAAAAGGATTACAGAATCACAGTAAGACATATTTTGATGTATACAAACATTTAAACAGGATACAGTGTGTTTAAAAATATACTTAGGCTTTTCGAGCAGAAAGCGAAAAGATAGAGAAAGTCTTTGAAAACTAGAGTAATAAAAATATAGTAAGATACGTAAAGATGGGAAATACACAGGGATTCTGGATCATATATGTTATTGTGTTATCTTTGAATATTTTGGCTGCTAAGAGACACTGGATTATAAAAACTGCTAGATTCAACCAACATATATATTTTTAAAATATATTGAACTTCAAAATTCAAGTAAAAAAACTTACTTTAGGGGAACGTTTATGTTTTTATTTTCACAGGAAATGAGATGCTGTGAATTCATTCTGGGTTCTAGGAAATCAAGTTTGATTGAGGAAAACCACAGAAATCCTGACTATAATAAAAAAATAAACATAGAAGAACTATAAAACATATTATGTATCTTTTACCTGAGCAAACACAGAACAGAAACTCATCATTGGCTGATTTTGGTATAACTCATAGTATATACTTGTATTGCTGCAGATATGTATGTTACCTTTAAAAGTATATATATTTTCACAGCATAGTGTCCAGACACCAATAAAAATATCACAGGTGATCCAAAATATGAAACAGCTTCAAGACTGCTGACTGAGACGATGCAGCTTCACAAAGTACTCCAGACAAGACTTAACAGTTATACAGTTTTCTCAAGGTTACCCAAAAACATGCCATTTCCCCAAAACAATAGGAATTAATCTAAAGAACTATGTCGATATTAACAAAAATTTTGTTATGGATGTTGGTCATAGTGGTATTCCCTAATGTTAGAGAGGACTTTGGGTGACTGTCCAGGCAGCCTGATGACAGTCCCTGCCATAAGATAATATTTTTCATCCTTCTAAGGTCTTTGATGAAGTCAAAGAATAAATAATTAAACTTGTAGTTTTATTTAGTTATAACAGAAAGGAAATTAAGTTAAAAATTAGATTCAACAATTTTTTTAATACAAATATACTGGATATTGTAATTGTAATTCTTACTTAATAACTGTTGTGATGTATACAATTTTACTATGTTAAAATTAAAATCTTTTTTAATTAGACAAAAGGGGTAAATACTGTGAAATAATCTTTTTATACAATGTCAAGATTTGTAACTAGGTTTGGTTTAATAAAAATATGATTATCCTGTAGCCAAGCATGACAACCAAACTAGTAGAATGATGGAAAGAAGGACAGAGTCAGAGAAGTTGTCAGCCAGCTGATAAGGAAGCAGGATGTGCAGAAAAGAGGTAGCAAGTCATGAGCTCCTTGGCAAAGCATAGATAAAAAACATGGGCTAATTTAAATGTAAGAGTTGCTAGTAACCAGCCTGAGCTGTCAAGCCCAGCACTTATAATTCATATTGTCTCTGAGTCTGTTATTTGGGAGCAGGAGTTAGGGACAGGAAAACTCTGCCTACAACTTCCAAACTCCCTAGTATATTATTACTACCTTTGACTTCCATGTACGTATCATGGTGACATGCAATCTTGGGAAAGCTGCTGCATGTGGCAAGGATATATATATATTAGCCTATTTTGCAGTAATGGGTCAAGTTAGAAGAGCAGGCAAGTATACGTCAATGTGATTGTTCTATCGTAGGAAATTATTCGATATATTTCTAGTCACAATATTAACAGGCCAGTTGAATTTTAATATAACTTGAACATAGGAGCTTTCAGTTTAAACAATCACAAATGATGCAAACAAGCATATCCAATCCATATGCAAATAGTATGATATATTAACCCATTATGCTTCTTAAAGATCTTGAAAAGCTCCACAATCATTTACACACATGTCATTTGTTCTAATTTTTTTTTTTTTTGGTTTTACAAGACAGGGTTTCTCTGTTATGGAGGCTGTCAGTCCAGCCTGGCCTCGAACTCACAGAGACCTGCCTGCCTCTGCCTCCCGAGTGCTGGGATTAAAGGCGTGCGCCACCAATGCCCGGCTCATTTGTTCTAATTTTTAATAAAAGCAAAATTTAATTCTATTTCTTGACTATGCTCAAGTGTGTTCATTGTTTTCCTCCTAATGCATTTGAAAGATTATTTTTACTATACTATATTAATCTGTTAATTTCAAATATTACTTTGTTAATTATAGTGTCAACTATTTAAATTGTTAATTAATAATTTAGTAGTTGTTTTCAACAATATTTTTTGAACGGTATTGTGATTGAGTCAAGGGCATTATGTATTTCTGTATAACTGTTCTGCAAATAAGGTATATTGCCATCCCAAATATTTATTTGTAATGTAACTAACATATTCATTTATTTACTGATTTAAAACATAAAACAAAATTTAATCAGGACAGTAATTTAATATATTATAAGACAAATTTATATCCTTTTCAAATACATTAGAAAATAACTCAAATGTGAAATCTTTCCATTTTTATCTATATCCTATTATATCCTTATTATCTCTATTTGAGATTATGGACACTATAATAAATACCTTGAATTATTATTCTCCATATACAGACATAATGAATCATAATATTTAAAAAAGCTTTGTCTTCAAATATAACAATGTGATGGATATATAAAGAAGAAAAACTAAAATTAATACACTCATTTGAGAGAAATAATTTTTCAAAAATGTATACAAAATTTTAAGCTTAGAATATGTAATCTTATATATAAACAAGGTGAAAGATTTCCCTTCCTCCTGTGATAGAAAGAGAATTTATCTGGCTAACCTTCACATTTGTGACAGGTTTTCACATTGTCATTTCACTAATCCGTGAATATAAGGATTAATCATTTCTTCCAGTGGCACAGTATGTTTCTGTCAGGTTGAATTCTCCTTAAAAGAAAATCCACTAGCCTGAACATTGAAGATAACAAGAAAATCAACACAAATTTGTTAAACTTTCTAATACTTTCAGGTAAATATGTCTTGTTGATATACACTTTAAGTGATTTAAACCTGATGCAAACCTGAAGCAAATGTGACCCCAGGTGGTGTGAGGTCTGATATAGTAATTAATTTTTGCAGCTTTCTAATATGCTATAGGACCTTAAGTTAATACTTTTTTCTCTGCAACCAATTATCTGAATTGAAATGCTATATTGCTATAAATGTCAGAATAATTAAATGCCTCTTATTTTGACGCATGAAATAATTAATCATTCAATTATTTGACTGTAAAACATCCTCCAGAAAATCACAGTTTACACTAAAATATCTCCAAAACTTACACGTTCCTTCCAATGACGAACACATTTATACCTAGTATCTAGTGAGAGATTATTTTAAAAATTAAAACTTCAAATATTTGGAAGTCAAATTAATAATTGCAATTCTATACTAAAAATAACATATGAAAACACAGAAAATAGCACTCTGCCTATGATGACAGAGACTACATATTAACCACAAGCTTGCCACATTAAGCACTGATGAACTCTCGTATTCTTCAGTCTAATTTGAAAAAATGTGTATTTAAGATTTTTTTTATCTACAAAATACTGGTTACAATCTGAATAAATAGAAATGGATCCATGCTTAACCATTAATTATTAGGCTTGTTAAATTCACAACCAGTTTTTAAATATCTCTTATGTGTCAGAAGCACTGTCTTGGTGAAAACCAAAGGACAAAATGATGTGCAGGATAGATTGAGACCAAGACATTTGATGAAATTCACAGAGATTTCTAGACAATTGCAGCAGTCCATTAGCAAAATAAGTCGAAGATACATTCATAATTTTATGAATTCACATTTATATTGGATAAGTGCATATTAACAAAGCCTTTCCATTTATTTGGCAACATGATAACATTTTAAAAATACTTATGGAGATAATTTATCATAGTATATATAATTAAAAATCACTCTCCCAGTAATAAGAGGAATTTAAAAATTACATTTTTATCAAAAGAATGCATAATAAATACTATTTTTCATTATTTTCCTTATAAAATTGATACATTCTTATCCATTTATTGAAGGAATATTTTGACTATGTCTTGTCAATTCACTATAATCCATTTGTAAATATGCAAGAGGTTATCTGTTTCAGGAGGTTGCATCCCATTTCATTAAAAGCATTCTTTTCTCAGGAGAAAAGAGCAAGCCTGTAAAGATTTGTGTATATTTGACAACACTAAAATGTTTCATGACACACAAGATTCCTAGAGATATCTTAAACTCAGGGTCGTTAAACGAGTATTGTCCAAAGACAATAGGACTATCAACATAAAGTAAAGTCAGCTATTTTACCCACTGCACATTCATGCTGCTCTATAACAAATTAAGGAACTCATGAAGACTGCTACATGAAAGCCCAGTAAGTGCTATTTAATATTTATTTGTACCTATTTTTTACTTTTGCCAATAGTATTCCCCATTTTCTTATAGCTTGTATAGCCTTAATAATTCTAAGTAGTGTATATCTAAAATTTTAATCCATAGGAATGCCATTCATCAGGTTTATATATATTTGTAACATCTCACACTTTTTCTTTTTTCCTTCTAAAGTAGAGTAATAGTGACTGTAGAGAATTTATAAGTAGGCACAATTATAATATTTGAAAGTAACACTAACATAAATTGAAACAGTTTAAAATGAGTGATTTTCATGAATTAAAAAGATATGTATTTTCTTCAACACAAGTATATAATCGCCAGCATATGGCAATACTATATGAACCATATGTCTTCATTTGCAGCAAAACATATGGAATAATTTTAGAGTAAGTACATCATAAGAACATGTCAGGCTTGATAAAGGATATTTTCTCATATATTAGCGATCCTCCATAGGAGAACGTGTACAGAAGATTATGATGGAATCTAAGTAGATATCCTTGGTGACTCTAATTAAATGTTTAACAAGGATTGAGGGTGCCCTTGTTTGTATATCAAAACAATATTTGATACTATGTGCACATATATGTGTTCTGTTTTGCACATGTGTGGAATATAATAAGTTGGTATGGCCCTTTCTGGAGTGTCTAATCATTCGACATTCAGCAATGGAAACCTCTCTTCTATACTAATTGGCTATTGCTTTAAAAATCTCCAAAGCAGAAAATTAAGGAGACTATCAACTTGTTTTTCAAATAAACAATTAAATGATAGGTAAGATTTTTGTTCCTTTAATTTCTTTTTATATAATAGGAGTGAGACACATAAAAGGTATCTTCTCTATGTGTGACTTCCATGGGTATTATAAGTACTATTAAAACAGAAAATAATTTTTGTAGTAACACTAATGTTCTTTATGTTCTTATTATAAGCATTTCACACACTCATTTTCTTCTAAACAAGCAACGATGTGGGGGAATTGGGGAGATTTAACTTTGTAGTTATCATCATTTGAGATCTTTGTTCTTTGGGTTGGCTTGAGCCAAAGAATACACAAAGAGCTATTAGCTAATCATTTCTTCAAAACCAGCTTTTAGTAAAATACCACAGATTCCTTAAGAAAATGTATCATTATCGTAGCTGTTGAATTGGCCCCTGAAGATGCATCCCCACCAAGATCTATTTTACAAATGTCCTATACAACATTTTTTCCTCAGGAAACTACAAGTGACCCTCAAGCTGTTTCTATTTCAGAGACATGGAGAAACTGGTAAGTTAGCAGAGTTGAGACTGGTTGGTACAAACACCATTGCTATGATTGTTGCTAAAGACAGAGCTACGAATAGTTTAAAATACAAGCCCAAATGTCTGTAATTAGTTCAAAAAATATGGCTCTGATTGGTTCAAACATTCCGTCTTAGACTGTGCAGTCTCTGTGTGTGATGACACCATGTGCTTCATACTAAGTATGAAGCATCAGGCTCAATTAAGAGCATGTCTCTAGTGGTCTTTTCTTGTCTGCTTTCAGTATCATAGTCTTTCCTGATGTTATAATAAAAGGCAAGAAGCGGGGGCAGCAGAGTAAGTCAGTTCAAGCTGATAACTGCTTGGCGTCTGAAGAAGCTGCCACCACAGCAGTGTGAGAATGCAACTTAGAAATGGGCACTGGAGTAAAAGGAAAAAATGGTGAAGAGGTGAGACTGCTGAAAGACAGTTGAAAAAGCAGAGCAGCACATGGTCTTTATTCCAAAATGGGAAATAATTGTTTTATGCACAAACCTATTCTTCTGTGTGTGAAGAAAACATTCTCAAACTCAGTCTGCAGAAACTGGCTTTTAGAGAGACTATTCTAGCTACCTTATCCTGGTCTAGTTAAAGTCCTCCGGAATAGCCATTTCTTGACACCCTCCATATCTGAACTAATACATTTTGGTTAATTGATAAAAATTGTTTAGCATCTATTAACCTGTCAGAGTCCCAATCCAAGCCAACAGTACCATCAGAGAGAATCATCAACCTTTAGAAAAGTTTCTCCTATATCACTCTATCTGACTCTCAGATGTAGTCATCCATATTGTTTTAAACTTGCTTTGATTCGTAACTTTCTTTATCCTATAAAAGTAAAAAAAAAAAACTTCCTGAAACCACTTCCACATTGGAACATGGAATTTGGAGCAGCCTGAATTTGGGATCCTAAGCAAAGTTCACTTACAATGGCTTCACAGTGAACGATTTTATACCCCCTTTAAGACGAGTGATATTGTTTTTTGGTTGTTGGTTTTGTATGAACACATGTATAATCACTGTTTCAATAGGATTAGTAAGTTTATTGTCACAGGATGAAAATAAAATGTATGTTTATAATTTTCTCATCCTTTCATTGGGTCTACTTAATTTGAAAATATTTGGCTAAGAGTTAGTTATTCCAATTTCTATTGAATTTCATCAATTCTCTTTGCAAACTTGGTCATGCATGCATTCTGAGTATAAAGGCTGTGTGTTTTTTAGTTCATACATATTTGTATTCCCTCCTCATTGTCGACTGCAATATCATCTTACTAATTGTCCTTTGTTGCCTCGTCTCATCCTATTTATCTAATTCAAGAGACAGTGAAATTTTAAAATTCTGTGTGATTTCCACTATTATACCTTTTGTCTTCTTATTATACTTATTTTTAAAAAATTACACTAAAAATGAAAATATTCATTGATTGTAACAATAAAAGGTAACCCCAAAACTTCTTCTTTGGATTGCCTTTCTGCAGTATCTGGAGATTACCTTCACCTAAATGAAGAGACAAAGTGTATAGTTCTACAGATATCTGTATATATGAATATGATGATAGGATTTGTACATTTGGAAGTCCTTCACATTCTTAGTGCTACCATAAGTAAACATGAATGGGGAATCTGGGACCAGCTGTTCCGGCAGGACCAGGTACAACAGGCCCTGCATCTGGGCCTCCGTTCCAGCACCTGGGGATTGCCTGGGAACTGCACAGAGCTTCCAATCCCGGCAGGAGCCAGGTACCCAAGATTCCAGGTCTTCTCTCCCACCAGCAAAACAGGAAAACCAACAGATCCAGCAAAGGGACCAGGGGACCAGGTGGGAGGCTAAGTACCCCCAGATTCCTGGTCTCCTTCTCCACCCACGGGACCAGAATAAGGATGAGAAATAGAAGAACTACCAGATTATTGGACTTGCTAGCACCCACCAAAAGGGAACTCTGGTCCTCTAACCACCAGACCAGTAAGGGGCTCTTTCTGCACCCACTAGAAGGAGAGATGGGAAAGAGACAATACAAAAACACACTCATCAACAGAAAAACAAATATGACACTGCCAGATTCTAGAGACTCCACACCAACAAGACTCCAACATTCCATTTCAAATGAAGCAGAAGAGAATGACCTTAAAACCACCTTCATGAAAATGATAGAGGCCCTAGAAGAGGATATAGGAAAATCCCTCAAAGAAATAGATGAAAAAACAAACCAAAAAAATGCAAGAAATGGAAGAAAAGACAAATCAAAAAAGGCAGGAAACAGAAGAAGAAACAAAGCAAAAAAATGCAGGAAATGGAAGAAAAAACAAACCAAAAAAGGCAAGAAATGGAAGAAAAAGCAAACGAAAAAATGCAAGAAATGCAACAAATGGACGAAAAGATAAACCGAAAATTGCAAGAAACAAAGCAAACAGTGCAAGGATTGAAAACTGAATAGAGACAATAAAAAACACAATCTGAAGAAAGCCTGGAAATAGAAAAGCTAGGCAAATGGTCAGGAACTACTGATACAAGCATTACCAACAGAATACAAGAGATGGAATAGAGAATCTCAGGTGTTGAAGATATACTAGATGAAATGGATTCATCAACCAAAGAAAACCTTAAATCCAACAAATCCTTAACACAAAACATCCAGGAAATGTGGGACACCATGAAAAGACCAAACCTAAGAATAATAGGTATAGAAGAAGGTAAAGAAAACCACCTCAAAGGGACAGAAAACATATTCAACAAAATCACAGAAGAAAACTTTCCCAACCTTAAGAAAGACATGCCAATGAAGGTACAAGAAGCTTACAGAACACCAAATAGAGTGGATTACAAAAAAAGTCCCCTAGTCACATAATAATTAAGACCCCAAATATACAGAATAAAGAAAGAATATTAAGAGCAGCTAAGGAAAAAGGCCAAGTAACATATAATGGCAAACCTATCAGAATTACACCTGATTTCTCCATGGAAACTCTGAAAGCCAGAAGGTCCTGGATAGATATTCTACCTACACTAAGATACCATGGATGCCAGCCCAGACTACTATACCCGGCATAGCTCTCAATCACTATAGATGGAGAAATCAAAATATTCTATAACAAAACTAGAATCAAGCAATACGAATCCACTAACCCGGCCCTACAGAAAGTTTTAGAAGGAAAACTCCAACCAAAGGAAGTTAGCTGCAACCAGAAAAACATAGGCATTAGAGAATCCCTCTCTACCAACAGCCAAAAGATGAAAGGGGTGAATTTACACACATAATTCCAACAACAACAACCATTCCAAATCAAAGAAGAATGAGCAATCAATGGTCATTAATATACCTCAATATTAATGGACTTAACTCACCCATAAAAAGACACAGGCTAGCAAAATGGATTCGAAGAGAGATCCCATCCTTCTGCTGCATACAAGAAACACACCTCACCCTCAAAGACAGACATTACCTCAGAATTAAAGGTTGGGAAAAGATTTTCCAATCAAATGGACCCAAGAAACAAGCAGGGGTAGCAATCCTAATATCTAACAAATTACACTTTAAAATAAAATCAATCAAATGAGATGAAGGAGGTCATTACATATTTATCACAGGTAAAATCCACCAAGATGAAGTGTCTATCCTGAACATCTATGCCCCAAATGCAAAGACATTCACATTCATAAAAGAAACATTACTAAAACTTAAATCACATAAAAAGCCCTACAAACTTATAGTGGGAGATTTCAACACACCACTTCACCACTAGACAGGAATACCAGACAGGATCTCAACAAAGAAGCAAAGGGTCTAATAGAAGTAATGACACAACTGGGATTAACAGACAACTATAGAACATTTCATCTACATAAAAAAGAATATAGCTACTTCTCACAACCACATGGAACCTTCTCAAAAACCAACCACATACTTGGCAACATATCAAACCTCAGCAGCTACAAAAAAATTGGAATAGCTCCATGCATCTTATCAGACCACAATGCTTTAAAATTAGAATTCAACAACAACACAAATTCCAGAAAACCTACAAACTCATGGAAATTGAATAATGCATGACTGCACCATTCCTGGGTCAAAGAAGAACTAAAAAAAGAAATTAAAGACTTCTTAGAATTCAATGAGAATGAAGATACAAACCTATGGAACACTTTGAAAGCAGTGCTACATGGGAAGTTCATAGCATTAATTGCCCACTTGAAGAAACTGGAGAATAGTTATACTAAATAATTAACAGCACAGCTGAAAGGTCTAGAATACAAAGAAGCAAACTCCCCCAGGAGGAGTAGATGCCAGGAAATAATCAAATTGAGGGCTAAAATCAATAAAGTAGAAACTAGGAAAACAATACAAAAATCAATGCAACCAAGAGTTGGTTCTTTGAGAAAATCAACAAGATAGACAAACCTTTGTCCAAACTTACCAAACAACAGAGTATGAACATGCAAATTAACAAAATCAGAAATGAAAAGGGGGACATGACAACGGACTCTGAGGAAATCCAGAGAATCATCAGGTCATACTTTAAAACCTATACTCCACAAAATTCGAAAATATAAAGGAAATAGATGACTTCCTGGATAGCTATCACTTGCCAAAATTAAATCAAGAACGGATAAGCAATTTAAATAGACCTATAACTCCTACAGAAATAAAAGCAGTTATCAAAAGTCTCCCAACCAAAAAAAAGCACAGGTCCAGATGGCCTCAGTGCAGAATTCTACCAGAAATTCAAAGAATAGTTTACACCAATTAGTCTTAAAGTATTCAATGCAATAGAACTTCAGACCAATATCCCTCATGAACCTTGATGCAAAAATACTCAATAAAATACTGGCAAATCGGATCCAAGAACACATCAAAACAATCATTCACCACAATCAAGAAGGTTTCATCCCAGGGATGCAGGGATGTTTCAACATATGAAAATCCTTCAATGTAATACACCATATAAACAAGCTGAAAAACCAAATTCACATGATCATCTCACTAGATGCTGAAAAAGCCTTTGACAAAATCTGTACCCCTTCATGATAAAGGTCTTAGAGAGATCTAGGATAACAGGAATATGCCTAAACATAATAAAAGCTATATAAAGCAAACCAACATCCAACATCAAACTAAATGTACAGAAACTCAATGCAATTCCTCTAAAATCAGGAACAAGACAAGGCTGTCTACTCTCTCCATAAATTTTCAACATTGTACTTGATGTTCTAACCAGAGCCAAACGATAACAGAAAGGGATCAAGGGGATACAAATTGGGAAGGAAGAGGTCAAACTGTCACTATTTGCAGATGATATGATAGTTTACATAAATGACCCAAAGAACTCTAACAGGGAACTCTTATATCTGACTAACACCTTCAGCAAAGTGGCAGGCTCCAAGATCAACTCAAGAAGATCAGTAGCCCTACTATATACAGATGATAAAAGGGCTGAGAAAGAAATCAGAGAAACATCACCCTTTACAATTGCCACAAACAACATAAAATATCTTGGGGTAACACTAACCAATCAAGTGAAAGACCTGTATCTCAAGAACTTTGAATCTTTAAAGAAAGAAATTAAAGAGGGCATCAGAAAATGGAAAGATCTCCCATGCTCTTGAATAGGTACGTTCAATGTAGTAAAAATGGCAATCCTGCCAAAAACAATCTACAGATTCAATGCAATCCCCATTAAAATCCCAGCACAATTCTTCACAGACCTTGAAAGACTAATAATCAGTTTTTTATGGAAAAACAAAAGACACAGGATAGCCAAAACAACCCTGTTCAACAAGGCAACATCTGGAGGCATCACCATCCCTGACTTCAAGCTCTATTATAGAGCTATAGTCCTGAAAACAGCTTGGTATTGGCACAAAAATAGACAGGTAGACCAATTGAATCGAATTGAAAACCCTGATATTAACCCACACACGTATGAACATCTTACCTTTGACAAAGAAGCTAAAAATACACAATGGAAAAAAGAAATCATCTTCAACAAATGGTGCTGGCATAACTGGAGGCTGGCATGTAGAAGAATGTGGATCGATCCATGTCTATTGCCATGCACAAAACTTAAGTACAAATGGTTCAAAGACCTCAACATAAATCCAGCCACACTGTACCTCTTAGAAGAGAAACGGTGTGTTACCCTTGAATGAATTGGTACATGAGATAGCTTCCTGAACATAACACTAGTAGCACAGACAGTGAGATCAACAATTAATAAACTGAGAAGCTTCCGTAAGGCAAAGGACACAGTCAACAAGACAAAATGGCAGCCCACTGAATGGGAAAAATATTCACCAACCCCACATCTCACATAGGGTTGATCTCCAAAATTTACAAAGAACTCAAGAAGCAAGTCTCCAAAACACCAAATGATCCAATTAAAAAGTGGGCTGCAGAATAAATAGAGAATTTTCAATAGAGGAGTCTAAAGTGGCTGAGAGGCACTTGAGAAACTGCTCAACATCCTTAGCCATCCGGGAAATGCAAATCAAAACAACTCTGAGATACCATCTTACTCCTGTCAGAATGGCTAAAATTAAAAAAACCAATGACAATTAATGCTGGAGAGGATGTGGTAAAAGTGGAACACTCCTCTATTGCTGGTGGGAGTGCCAACTGGTTCAGCCACTTTGGAAATCAGTATGGAGATTCCTCAGAAAAATGGGAATAAACCTACCACAAGACCCAGCAACTCTACTCTTAGGCATATATCCAAAAGATGCCCATTCATACAACAAGGATGTCTGTTCCACTATGTTCATAGCAGCATTCTTTGTAAAAGCCTGGACTTGGAAGCAACCTAGATGCCCTTCACCTGAAGAGTGGATAGAGCAAATGTGGTACATTTACACAATGGAGTACTATTCAGCAGAAAAAAAAACAATGGAATCCTGAGATTTGCAGGTCAATTGATGACACTAGAAGAAACCATCCTGAGTGAGGTAACACAGTCACAAAAAAAGAGAAACATGGCATGTACTCTCTCATATATGGAATTTGTCATATCTGGGGAGTGCCAGCCTACAATCCCATGGCCAGAGAATCTAGGAAACACACACTTCATTCAGTGGTTGATGGAAGAAGTGGCAGACTCCCACGGCTAAGCACTGAGATGAACTCAAGAAAGCCAGTTTCCGAGATTGAGGACTGATGACCAAAGGGATTAAGACTGGGCTGGTTTAACCCCCAGAAACAGCTGACCTGACAAGGGTTAACTCTTGAGTGGGACTGATCAGGACCCCCTGAATGTGGGTGTGAGGAGGCCTAGATAATCTATTAACCTTGGGCAGTAGATCAGTATTCATCCCGAGTATATACATATACTTTGGACTCCCATCCAACTATGTGAGATGCACTCTCACCCTGAACTCTTGGGGGAGGGTTTAGGCCCTGCCCTGTGTGAAATGTCAGACTATGGACACCCTCAAGGAGGGCCTCTCCCTCTCTTGGGAAATGAGGGGATATTGGGGGGCGGTTGGGGGAGGATACTGGAGGAGGGGAGGGAAACAGAGAGGGACCTGGAACTGACTTGTGAAGCAAACTTGTTTCTAATTTAAATTTAAATTTAAAAATAAAAAAAAGAAATTAGGAATCTGAAGAAATGTTGCAGGTTTTTTTAAAAGTAAAATTTTAAATTCAGTTAGAGAAATCATCAGTAGAACCCTATAACTTTATTGTAGAAATCACTTAGTTATCTAAGTTATGGTACAACATGATGAAATATAAACTGAGAATAGTGCCATTGTTTATAATGGTTTTGCTTTAAATCATTTGCTCTAATAATATTGTCTAATCTCTAAAATGAGAACAACAATATTTGATCAATACAAAGACTTAGAAATAATTAAATTCTAAGGCAATAGTCAAAAATAGGATTATACTGAATGGCTTAAAAACTGAACTCCAGTGAATTCACTTAATCAATATAGTCAATATTTTTAATATATACTATCAAATTTGGTATGGTTTCAAACATCACAATATCATGTTTCTATTCAAACCTCTATTCAATTATTTTTTACAAACTATGGAAAACAACTAATAAAATAGACACAAATCACGTTTCATTGCTTATCTTCATAGATTTTTTTCTGCAATCTCAGTTCCTATATCACACTGAATGAAAATATTATTATAATCATTCAATGCTTTAGATAGCTTGATGTTCACAACCAAATGATTAATTTTATTTTAACCTTTACTTTAACAAAAATATATGAATGGGTTTTCAGGCAACATGTTTTATTTATAAGTATTTATTTTTATCTAAAATATTATTTAAGAATAATTATTTTAGTTTAAAAGGATAGAATACATTATTAATTAAATAGTAACTTTAATCCAAATTTCAAAAGCAGTTTTATAGTAAATATTGATAAGAATTGGATTGCCATTTGCACGTTTCCCATTAGCTTTCGTGGTGGCAAATCAAACTTCTCTATCTTTATGTACTGTTGTGAGGAAGGGGGAACTGAACCTTTACTCATTCTCCACGTGTATGCTCAATGGTAAAATCTATTTGCATTTCAGTCTAGTGACAATTAATAGCTTACACTTCTAGTTCCTAAGAAACCTGCAAGAATTTTAATAGTATTAAAACAAAAGTTGAATGAGAAGTACATGATTTCACTTAAATCTGTGATATTTACATATAAAAGGTTGGTTATTTAATAACATTTACATAAGTAATTCTGTCACAATTATCAACAGACTCATCTGGAGGAGCAGTCAGTGCTCTTAATAGTTGAGCTATTTTGAGTCATGCATTTCTCAATTTTAAATTGAATTATATTACATTGAAAGCCATTACTTTATCCTTTAGTTTGTAATGGAATATTATACTTGGGAATTTGATGAAAATCATGTATATTTAAAGCTGAATTCTCAAAAAAATATTTCAGTCCAATGTTCATGTTTGAATCTACAACCAAATACTATTTCAATTTTTATTTATTAGACTGGAATCTGGTTTTGATAATCTAAAATTTGAAAATTAGTAACCTATCTCTATCAGTTCCTGACCATTTCACTTTAATCTTACCATCTATTTTATAGAAATGCTTTTGCAAAGAATTACTGTGATATACATTTTATTATGCTTTATGAAGTTTACCTCAAAGAGTTAGCTGGAGAAACGAAACAAAATGCTCAATAATTAATAGGACAATGGGAAAAACATTAATTTAAAAGTTGGAAAAGTGAAATCTCTCAGGATGTTTTCATTTTATAAGAGGTAACTGAGTGCAATTCTAAAAGACAAATTTAGAGATGTAGGTTTTGATAGAGACAGACCGGAGATGAAGGGAGAAGCTAACAGTTTTACTATGGCCATATTAGTGGAATTCATTTTTTACCCTCAATTAAACAGCCTATGACTGTACCACAGTTA
The DNA here is from genome assembly GCF_017639785.1 of Mesocricetus auratus. Lineage (NCBI taxonomy): Eukaryota > Metazoa > Chordata > Mammalia > Rodentia > Cricetidae > Mesocricetus > Mesocricetus auratus. Next base: position 2,696,529 of record NW_024429207.1, on the reverse strand, counting down.
GATACAGTTTGTCCATCCTCTAGATCTAAAACTAAAACAATAAAAATCTATTGACTAGTACAAATATTTTGTACCAAAATATTTATTGGTAGAGCATCTGGTCACACAAAATAATGATTAAATTTTAAGGAAAGACTTTATGCATGCCATATAATAAAACTTTAATTTTGATGTCTCATTCATGCTGAGCTACAATAAATTGGTATGAAGGACCAGAATGTGCATCTCCCAGGTAACTCTCAGGAGATAATGAACTGCATTTATCAACATTTATACATGTTGTAAGTAATTAAAATTTTTGATAATTGGTACTTAATTAATTTTTGTTCTATTTAATTTTAGTTAACATTATGAAAATTCTGCACAATTTATACTACTTGTTTTGGTCATATATTTTCTGCTTTTATTCATCACTGTATATGTCCCTTCTCATAGCACATTCTATATTTTGTTATGTTGCATTAAATTGTCTTTTTGTTTTGATATATTAATTTCATATAAAATGTACCAGTCATCAATCCAAATTAGTCTATATTTTGTCATTGAAACATTATTTTATTTTCATTAATGGTATCATTATGTTACTTATTTTTCTTTTGTGCCAAGCATGGTGGCTCATCACTTTCATCCCAGCACTGAGGAGGAAGAAGCAACAAGATATCTATGAATGCACAGTGAATTCCAGGATAGCCAGAATAACATCGAGACTCCCTTTCTCACAATAAATATTTTATAACAATTTCACACATTTCTCATGTGCTTAGACCCAGCTTGCTAAACTGTAGGTCACAAACCCATATGGGGTAGTGTAACTGAATGAGTAAGTTGTAAATATTTGAAAAATTATATTTCTTAATACTTACTGACTAAACAGTAATAAAGTACCATGAAGCAAAGGATACTAACAGCACCCACCTGTAATGTTCGGGCGTTTCACTATGACCTTCATTCTGAACAGTCATTGTTAACAAAGGCTGGGTGGCATTTTTAGGGACAGATTATAAACCACTGAATGATATGAATTGCCTTAATTTACTGGAAAATGCATTCTTATAATATAATGATTAAATTACACAAAATAAATATTTTTAATATTTTCCTAGTATTGATCTTAGTATACATAATATATTATGCTATTGTATTATACCATGATAAACATTTGATTTAAAAAATTGTTGAATTTTGGATTAGTTCATAATTTTAAATAATTACAGAAATAAGCCTAAACATACCCCTGCCAACCTGTACTATGCATGTATGTATGTATGTATGTATGTATATATGTATGATAAATAATTATTTTAGTATTGAGAATTATTGAGTCAAAATATTCAACTCTAAAAGTCAGGGATATTCTGTTTATTGTTCAGTATCAAACTTCAAAAGAAATTTTTGTCCGTGCACACACATGTGGAAGTCAGAGTAGAGGGCCATGTGTTTGCATCTGTAATACCAAGTGTTATTTCAATGTGAATAGATGTTTCAATGAGGTTGTCATCCAGATCTAGTGACTATACTGATGTTTAGCAAGTCTTCAGGCTCATCTTGTCTCTGCTCCTACCGAGCTAGGTATGATTGGCTTCTCATAGATTTTTTTAAGCCCCATGTTTATTGTCATGCTTTTGCACAAAAAAAATTTACTTACCACACCATCTGCCTATTCAAGGTTTATTTATACTTAATTTTATTTTTTGATTCTTTTCTCACACAGTAATTTCTGACTAAATTCCCCTCCTTCCACACTTCCTAGTCCCTTGCGCCCACCTCCATTCTTCTCCAGATCCACTCTTACTTTCCTTCTCTTCAAAAAAGGACAGACCTCTCAGGGATATAATCACACTACATCTGGAAGCAGAAATAAAGCACACCCAGTTCAGTATAAGCAAATCTTTAGTAAATGATGCAATAAGCAATTTTTAAAATTAAAATTTTCTATGATTTCAAATCAATATATATTTGAATTTATTCTTATTTTATGTAACTATATACACAGGGTATTATGAAAAGTGGTGCAGGTGGGTAAATTTTGAGAAGTATTGGACTGGTTCAGAAGTTCAGTGAGTCAGGTGTCATGTTTTGTTTTTTTAAGATTTATTTTATTTAAATTAGAAACAAGCTCACTACACAAGTCAATCCCAGCTCCCTCTCCCTCCCCTCCTCCCCCGCCCCCCCACCAGTCACCTCAGCCCTCCATCAATACACACCCTGTTCTCCAGGGAGGGTGAGGCCCTCCATAGGGGATATCTAGGGTCTGTCATTTCCTTGAGGGCAGGGCCTAGGCCCTCCCCCCAAGAGTCCAGGCTGAGAAAACCTCCCTAATTGTGGGATGGGTACCCAAATTCCATTTGTATGCCAGGAATAAATAGTTATATACTACCCAATGTCCCATAGATTGGTCAGGCCTCTTTGCTGACATTCATGTACAGGGGGTCTGGATCAGTCCCACACTGGCCTCCCAGCAAACAGTCTGTGGTATAAGAGATCCCACTTGTTCAGGTCAGCTGTTTCTGTGGGTTAAACCAGGACAGTCTTAACCACTTTGCTCATCAGTCCTCCTTCTCTGTTGCTGGTTCAGTTCAATGCTTAGCTGTGGGTGTCTGCATCTGCTTCCATCAGTCCCTGGGTGAAGGTTGTTTCCTAGACTCTGGCAGTTGGTTTGTAGGCTGGAACTCCCTTTATCCACGTCTAAAATCAATAAGAGTGAGTATATGCCATGCTTGTCTGTTTGTCACTGGGTTAGCTCACTCAGGATGGTTTCTTCTAGTGTCATTCATTTGTCTGTGAATTTCAACATTTCATTGTGTTTTTCCTCAGAGTAGTACTGCATTGTGTAAATGTACCACATTTTCTCTATCCACTCTTCAGGTAAGGGGTATCTAAGTTGCTTCCAGGTTCTGGCTATTACAAATAATGCTGCTATGAACACAGTGGAACAGACTTCTTTGTTGTATGAATGTGCATTTTTTGGGTGTATGCCTAAGAGTGGAATTGCTGAGATCACCTTAATATAAGATGTTTCTTTTAGGACTGGATCAATTTCTCGTAATCAGTGTGTTCTTGAACTAACAGTGATCCATCTACTTCTTAATCCTGAGTCTTGGGATTAAAGGTGTGTACCACAAATACTAGCTCGATGGCTGCTGGTATTAAAGCTGTGTATCATCAATTCCTGACTTCTATAGCTTGCGGCTCACTTTGCTTTCTGAATCCTCAGGCAAGCTTTAATTAACCATAAATAATATATAAGTACATATAACCTTACAAAAATGTTGATTTATAGCTAAATCCAATGACTCCTTGCAAGGTGAATGTTCATTGTTTGTTGTTTTGGCATGCCTCTTCCCATTGACTCAAATTTCCATTGAACCAAGATCACAGGATTTAACTTCAAATTTGCTTTCATTTTAAATGTGTTTTGCCTTTGTTAAACTACCTTCTCAGCAAGATACTTGCCATCTCTAAATTATAGAATGCTCTATAGAATGCTAATGTGGATTTACTTTATTAGATGGAATTAAATTTGTTACTACACAATATAAGGTCATATGATTACAAAGACATAGAAAGTTTAAATCCTCCAACCAAATAAAATACCAATAAGTAAGTAAATAACTAAATAAATAAATAAAACTGATATTGAACCTAAGTGCCTAATAGAATATTATCCATATATTTCAAACCTCCTTTTTTGTTAAAGATAGAGATGAATGAAAGAATTTCGAGTTGAGAAAATACAATTTAATAATATTACATATACCATATGCTTTATATGGGCCAAAGTTAACTAGGTACATATTAGTATGCTTCCTATGAAATTGAATGCTACCATTCAAGGCACATTTTTATTTAAAAATCAAACATTGACTTGATGATTTGGACTCAAGTTCTTTGACAAGAAGATTTCAAATATTAACTATAAAAAAGAGAGTTGAAAGCTTCTAGAAATTCAGGTGGAAAACAGAAGTTGCTGCAAGAATAAATATGAGTATGAAACAGAGCGTTCTTTGGCCTCTGGGCATTATAAGAGCCTATTTTGTACATAGTAAACAAATTGAGTGAGCCATTTGAAAATCATTGTTTTCTTGAGATGATTCTAGTAAATATCCTTACTTCAATACCACAAAGTGATTGGCAGTCAGATACTCAAAGGTCAGCTTGAGAGATACCAAAGTAAAAGTTGAGACAAGAATTTTAGAATTTTAGATGCAAAAGAATGACAAATCCTGTTTTACCAAATCAAAAATAACTTTAGTAAAAGATAAAAATATTCAATATTCTACACACCCTTGGATGTTTTATCAATTCCCCTAATGGTAAACAATGAAAATTAATGAAATTAAGCTCCTTAATTCAAAATACAAAAAGCAGCAGACTCCCTGACTCAGGTGAAAACCATAACCCAGCAAGCTAGTAGCTGAGACAGAAGCCCAGTTTTGACTACTGTGTGATACTGTATGGAAAAACAAAACTGCATTCCTCCCTCTGTCCTCCACTCCCTCCCTGACTTCTTGTACTACCCTCTTCTCTCTATCCCTACTGTCTCTCCTCTCTCCCCCTCTCCCTGAGCTTTATAGTTGTGCCCTTTAACTACCACCATTGCTGTTGCTATGCAGTAGATAGACTAGCCTCTTTCTAAACCTCTTCCTCTTCTTCCTCTTCCAACACCACCTACTTTATCCTTCTTCCTCCATCTTCTTACCCCCTGTCATTCTTCTTCTCTGGAGATCTTAGGAACCTATAGAGTCGCCTTCTAGGTGGATCATCTCACTGACCAAGGCTTGCCATTGGACCAGGTGGAAATAACAAAGACAAAGATCTGAAGCAAACATGCATACAAGAATCTGAATCACAATGAAATGAAAAAGTAAATACATTGATAGTCCCTATTCTGACTAGTACCCCAAGTCCATATTTGTTTGAAATTTTATTTTAAATTCTTATCAGGAGAAAAAATACATGAAATCAGTCTTTATTAATAGATCCTAAAATTCTTAATATTCAGTTTTGGGGTAAGTTATTAAAAGAATGGAAAACTAAATTAAAAATCAAAATCTAAGTGGAGTACCTAAACAAATACAATAGGTATAGCCAATATAGAGATATGGTTAACATATTGAATGTTGCTCGAATGTGGAATTATTTTGTTGTTAACATTATGAGTGAAGCATTATTTATAAATAGTAGTAAATTAAAATTATTTTATTCAAAAATTATTCCATCTTCTTAGGAAGTCACTCAATATGAGGGAAACAATAGCAATATATAAAACTCCATGTATAATTTCAACAGCCGCTAAATCAATATAAATTATCTTAAGGGCTTAATTAACATGACTTGTATGGTTACAGCAGCCAAGGAATGTGGGCAGAAATTCTGGATAAAACTGAAATATAGAAAGCATTCTAAAGTAAAAAAGAAAGTATTGTAAATTTTAAATGAATTATAGTATTATTGAAGTTTTAGTTAATTGAAATATATAAAATAATATAATATTGTTAAGTTACTCTAATGCATATGCAAAATATCACAAGCAAACAAGGAAAGATATTTTTAAATACAGAAAAAAAACAAGACTAAGTCAAAATGAGATTGTAGAACAGGTTTATAAGCCATATATACTTTGTCTGGCAAGGTTATTTTTAAAGTGAAAGTGACAGAGAAAAAATATTAAAATTTCAAAGAAACCTCTACATTCTCTGTGAAAAGATTAATTAGAAGTTTCATGATAGCCAGAAGTCATATTTTATATTGCCTAGCAGTGAAGAGTTAAAGTGTTAAAAATAACTAGAAATGGCAGTTATAATTATGTTCCCCCAATAGTGGAAAAAGTATTACTGCACAGTGACACTTTTTATCTAGGAATACTGTCAAGATAATCTCATGGTCCCTTGAGGTTAAATATTACTATATTTACAGTGTCGGTCCTGAAATGTTAACAAAAGTCAAGGTCTGACTAGGATATCCCATTCTTTCTTTGTATTTTATTAATTTTGCATCACTTTGACTTAATAGCATGTGAGAAAGTACAGTTTAGTAAGCTTAGATCTGCCTCAAATGACTAAAAGACCAACTTGTCATGGTCATTTAATGATTGATTGATAATAACTGAGGTGCACCACTGCTTGTTAGCAACAAATCATAGACATAAGCATCTATTGATGTTCAAATCTGAAATTAACATCTTATAGATAACATACTTAACGTCATTACAATTTTATCTTAGTAAATATTGCGTTTTTTTATTTTATTTTCCAGTTTAAATTTAGATAAGAAACGAGGTTGCTTCAAAAGTCAGTTCCAGGTCCCTCTCCCATTCCCTCCCCTCCTCCCGTGCCCTCCCCCCAATCCCCCCCTCCGTTAACCCCTCATTTCCCCAGGGAGGGTGAGGCCCTCCATGGGGGTGTCCATAGTCTGTCATTTCATATAGGGCAGGGCCTAGACCCTACCCCAAGAGTTCAGGGTGAGAGTGCACCTCACATTGTTCTATGGGAGACCAAAGTCCGTGTGTATACCTGGGATGGGTACTGATCTGCTGCCCAAGGCTCAATAGATTCCCTAGGCCTCCTCACTGACACCCAGATTCAGGAGGTCTTGATCAGTCCCATGCTGGATTCCCAGGCTGATGCCTGGGATTCAAGAGTTAACCTTTGTCTGGTCAGCTGTTTCTGGGGGTTAAACCAGCCCAGTCTTAATCCCTTTGATCATCAGTCCTCCCTCTCTGTTACTGGCTTTCTTGAGTTCAGCTCAGTACTTAACCAAGGGAGTCTGCCTCTTCTTCGATCAGCCACTAAATGAAGTTTCTATTTCCCAGACTCTCTGGCCATAGGATTGTAGGCTGGCACTCCCCAGATCTATGTCTAAAATCCATATATGGGAGAGTACATGCCATGCTTCTCTTTTTGTGACTGGGTTACCTCACTCAGGATGGTTTCTCCTAGTGTCATCCATTTGCCTGCGAATCTCATGATTCCATTATTTTTTTTCTGCTGAATAGTACTCCATTGTGTAGATGTACCACATTTTCTCTAGCCACTCTTCGGGTGAGGGACATCTAGGTTGCTTCCAAGTTCTGGCTATTACAAATAAAGCTGCTATGAACACAGTGGAACAGACATCTTTCTTGTATGAATGGGCATCTTTTGGATATATGCCTAAGAGTGGAGTTGCTGGGTCTTGTGGTAGGTTTATTCCCATTTTTCTGAGGAATCTCCATACTGATTTCCAAAGTGGCTGAACCAGTTGGCACTCCCACCAGCAATGGAGGAGTGTCCCCCTTTCACTACATCCTCTCCAGCATAAATTGTCATTGGTGTTTTTGATTTTAGCCATTCTGACAGGAGTGAGATGGTATCTCAGAGTTGTTTTGATTTGCATTTCCCGGATGGCTAAGGATGTTGAGCACTTTCTCAAGTGCCTCTCAGCCATTTTAGACTCCTCTATTGAAAACTCTCTATTTAGTTCTGCAGCCCACTTTTTAATAGGGTCCTTTGGTGTTTTGGAGACTTGCTTCTTGAGTTCTTTGTAAATTTTGGAGATTAACACTCTGTCAGATGTGGGATTCGTGAATATTTTTTCCCATTCTGTGGGCTGTCTTTTTGTCTTGCTGACTGTGTCCTTTGCCTTACAGAAGCTTCTCAGTTTCAGTAGGTCCCATTTATTAATTGTTGATCTCACTGTCTGTGCTACTGGTGTCATGTTCAGGAAGCAGTCTCCTTTACCAATTCGTTCAAGGTTACCACCCACTTTCTCTTCTAAGAGGTTCAGTGTGGCTGGATTTATGTTGAGGTCTTTGATCCATTTGGACTTACGTTTTGTGCATGGCGATAAACATGGATCGATCCGCATTCTTCTACATGCCAGTCTCCAATTATGCCAGCACCATTTGTTGAAGATGCTTTCTTTATTCCATTATATATTTTTAGCTTCTTTGTCAAAGATCAGATGTTCGTACTTGTGTGGGTTAATACCTGGGTTTTCAATTCGATTCCATTGGTCTACCAGTCTATTTTTGTGCCAATACCAAGCTGTTTTCAGGACTATAGCTCTGTAATAGAGCTTGAGGTCAGGGGTGGTGATGCCTCCGGACGTTGCCTTGTTGAACAGGGTTGTTTTGGCTATCTTGGGTCTTTTGTTTTTCCATACAAAATTGATTATTGTTCTTTCAAGGTCTGTGAAGAATTGTGCTTGGATTTTAATGGGGATTGCATTGAATCTGTAGATTGCTTTTGGCAGGATTGCCATTTTTACTACATTGATCCTACCTATCCAAGAGCATGGGAGATCTTTCCATTTTCTGAGGGCTTCTTTAATTTCTTTCTTTAAAGATTCAAAGTTCTTACGATACAGGTCTTTCACTTGTTTGGTTAGCGTTACCCCAAGGTATTTTATGTTGTTTGTGGCTATTGTAAAGGGTGATGTTTCTCTGATTTCTCTTTCAGCCCTTTTATCATCTGTATATAGTACGGCTACTGATTTTCTTGAGTTGATCTTGTAGCCTGCCACTTTGCTGAAGGTGGTAATCAGCTGTAAGAGTTCCCTGGTAGAGTTCTTTGGGTCATTGATGTAAACTATCATATCATCTGCAAACAGTGAAAGTTTGACCTCTTCCTTCCCAATTTGTATCACCTTGATCCCCCTTTGTTGTCGTATGGCAATAGCTAGAACTTCAAGTACCATGTTGAAAAGGTATGGAGAGAGTGGACAGCCTTGGTTTGTTCCTGATTTTAGAGGAATTGCGTTGAGTTTATATCTATTTAGTTTGATGTTGGCTGTTGGTTTACTGTATATAGCTTTTATTATGTTTAAGTATGTCCCTGTTATCCCAGATCTCTGCAAGACCTTTATCATGAAGGGGTGTTGGATTTTGTCAAAGGCTTTTTCAGCATCTAGTGAGATGATCATGTGATTTTTGTTTTTAAGCTTGTTTATATGGTGGATTACGTTGATGGATTTGCGTATCTTGAACCATCCCTGCATCCCTGGAATGAAACCTACTTGATCGTGGTGAATGATTGTTTTGATTTGTTCTTGGATCCGATTTGCCAGTATTTTATTGAGTATTTTTGCATCAATGTTCATGAGGGATATTGGTCTGAAGTTCTCTTTCTTAGTTGTATCTTTGTGTGGCTTGGGGATCAAGGTTATTGAAGCCTCATAGAAAGAGTTTGGCAAAGACCCTTCTGCTTCTATTGTGTGGAACACTTTGAGAAGAATTGGTATAAGCTGTTCTTTGAATTTCTGGTAGAATTCTGCACTGAGACCATCTGGACCTGGACTTTTTTTTTGGTTGGGAGACTTTTGATGACAGCTTCTATTTCCATAGGGGTTATAGGTCTATTTAAATTGCTTATCTGTTCTTGATTTAGTTTTGGCAAATGATAGCTGTCCAGGAAGTCATCCATTTCTTTTAATTTTTCGAATTTTGTGGAGTACAGGTTTTCAAAGTATGACCTAATGATTCTCTGGATTTCCTCAGAGTCTGTTGTTATGTCCCCCTTTTCATTTCTGATTTTGTTAATTTGCGTGTTCACTCTCTGCTGTTTGGTAAGTTTGGACAAAGGTTTGTCTATCTTGTTGATTTTCTCAAAGAACCAACTCTTCGTTGCATTGATTCTTTGTATTGTTTTCCTGGTTTCTACTTTATTGATTTCGGCCCTCAATTTGATTATTTCCTGGTGTCTACTCCTCCTGGGGGAGTTTTCTTCTTTGTGTTCTAGAGCTTTCAGCTGTGATGTTAATTCTCTGGTATAACTGTTCTCTTGTTTCTTCATGTGAGTACTTAGTGCTATGAACTTCCCCCGTAGCACTGCTTTCAAAGTGTCCCATAGGTTTGGGTATGTTGTGTCTTCATTCTCATTGAATTCGAGGAAGTCTTTAATTTCTTTTTTTATTTCCTCTTTGACCCAGGGATGGTGCAGTTGAGCATTATTCAATTTCCATGAGTTTGTAGGTTTTCTGCAATTTGTGTTGTTGTTGAATTCTAATTTTAAAGCATGGTGGTCTGATAAAATGCATGGAGTTATTCCATTTTTTTTTGTAGCTGCTGAGGTTTGATATGTTGCCAAGTATGTGGTCGATTTTTGAGAAGGTTCCATGTGGTGGTGAGAAGAAGGTATATTCTTTTTTATGTGGATGAAATGTTCTATAGATATCTGTTAATCCCAGTTGGGTCATTACTTCTATTAGACCCTTTGCTTCTTTGTTGAGTTTCTGTCTGGTATTCCTGTCTAGTGGTGAGAGTGGTGTGTTGAAATCAACCTATTCTAGTTTTTAAGCTTTTTTTAACATACAAATCCTAGTTTTCTCTCCCTTCATTCCTCCTTCTCCCATCACCTTCCTCTCACCTCTTCCCATCTGCTCATCAGAATGGGTAAGTCCTTCCAAGGGAAGTCAACATTTTGAGGCAGGACCAAGGCCTTGTCCCTAAACCCCCATGTCTAGCCTGAGGAAGGTATCTCTCAGTAGGAAATGGACTCCAAAAAGATACTTCATGCACTAGGCATAGATCCTGGTCCCACTGCTAGTGGCCCCACCAACTGGCCAAACCATCTTCTGTTACCCACATTCAGGGTCCTAGTTTGGTCCCATGTAGGTTCCTCAGCTGTCAGTGCAGAGTCAGTGAACTGCTACAACGTAGGGTTAGCTGTTCTGTGGGTTGACCTTTCATGATCTTGATCCCTTGCTCATATAATATGATCCTTCCTCTCTTCGACGTGACTCAGGGAACTTGACCAATGGTTAGTTACAGATCTCTTCATCTGTTTCTGTCAGTTATGAGATGAAGGTTCTATGCTGACAATTATAATAGCCACCAATCAGATTACAGGGAAATGCCAGTTCAGGCACCCTCTCCACTATTGCTTAAGAATTTTATCTGGGGATATCCTTGCGTATTCCTGGGAATTTCCCTAGTGCCATGTTTCTCACTAATTCCATAATGGCTCCCTCTATCAAGATATATCTTTCCTTGTTCTCCCTGTTTGTCCTTCACCCAATAGACCATTATGTGCCCTCAAGTTCTCCTCCCCATTCCCCTTCTCTGCTCCTGTCTCCCCTTCCACCCTCCACCGTCTCTCCCACACTCCAAATTTACTCAGTGTCTATTTCCCCTTCTCAGGAAGATCCATTAATTCATAAGTTTTAAACGATTTGCTCAAAATTAAAAGTAAGTTTTAGAGATGGAAGTGTTGACTAGCATATGAGACCTACGTTAGGTTATGTATTAGGAACAAATACTGGAAGAGTAGGAAGGGTATATTTGCTATGATCAATGGAACCTCACAATATGTGTTTTCCTAGAATGTTTTTCTCAAGCTAAAATTACATTTTTTAAAAGCAAGGAGTATATTTCTTACAACAGAATAAAGTTTAAGAATGACTATATAATGTTATATTTAGGTCACCTTGCTATTGATTTTAATACAGTGTTGATTTTAGTAAAGCTTACTTGTAGAATTTTGCTATTTTATTTAAGGTTGTCATGTTTGAGACATGCATTTAGAATCATGATTAGCTTGCCTTCTATTTCTGTCAGCATTTTCTCAATGGGGCAAACATTTCTTCTTACTGAAAAGTAAGAAATTCAGTTCTTTGGCATAAACAAAGTATTCTCCTCTTCCCTTCTGTTCATAATAGAATACGATTTGAAGTAGAACTCAAATGAATCACTAAAAATACAATGACAGTATTATGCCTAAAATAGCAAATGCCCTGTCTTTCTGTCTTTGTTCCATCTTCTGGTTGCTATGGGTTTTCATCAGAAGTGACTTTTCAGATTCTTTTCAAAGAATGATTCAGTGAGGTTGATTGCACACTAAAAAAATAACCACAAAACACATGAATTCAGGTTGGGGAAAAATGTTGATCCCAGAATATATGGGTCAAAAAATCATTCTAAAAATCAAATGAAATTATAAGAATGAGGCTAACAAAATACACTTCAGAATGATTACATTATTAGACAAATATTTGGAAATACAATGTGATTTACATAAGTTTGGTGATACTTTGCTTATACAAATAAAGCCTGTCTGAAGGTCAGAGAATGGAGGTTGACACTACCTAACCATAGAGGTTTGGAAGTCTGTACAGAGAGAGAAGAAGTGATATACCTGGTTAGAAACTGGATATAATCAGGGAGAAAGAGGAACTTGTTCTCTCAACTACTGACATGCTAAGGAGTTAAGGTGTGGCCATGTTACTCCTTTTCTCTGCATTTTCCTCTATATCTGACTCTGGGTTTTTAATTGCTTAGACCAATTAAGAACTCCAATTATAGAAAGCTCTCTCAAAGAGAAAAATATAGAAATGTCTATTTTTATGTAGCCATATTTAAGAGAGATTATTAATCATAGAATTTCCTCTTCACTCTATCTGGAAGCTTGTCTTACTTGGTTTTAATTGACAATTAGACACAGTCTTCTGTCATTTAAAAGAAAGTCTCAATTGAGAATTTAGTAATGTCATATTGGATTATGGGATTTTCTTATTAATTTATGTTGGGGGGCTTAGCTCACTGCGAGGCACTATCCATGGGCAGGAGGCACTGGGTTGTATATATTAATGCTTCCTTGATTTTTGCACAAACACACACACACAAACACATACATGTATTTGTATATATGGCTTTTAGTTTTATTTAAGAATTCATGATGTTCTGTGTAGTGCATCAAGGAGAGATCTCTCTGACTTCAAGTCCAGTCTGGTCTATGCAGAGAGTTCTATGTAAGCTAATAAAAGAAAAAAATGAACAAAACAACTACATGAATGTCTGAAATCACTAAGAATTGGTACATAATAATAGCTGCTGCATTCAGCCAGTCTATCTAAGGTTCTTCCTGAACTTTGACTTCTTACACCCAGACAGCATGTGGATGAGAGGATTCCCAGGAATTTACAGGGAATTGGAATATCTAATTCTACTCTAACATGGACTTTTTCCCTGAATGATCATAGCAAACAGGTATAGTTCATGAAAACTCATGCATGCTCAGTTGTCCTGAAGCATTCTGACTACCCCTACATGATTTTATATAACTTTAGCTTTATAATGTCCCCTCAAACTGTACAGATATTCTAATAAGTCCTCTATGTTTTATTTCTTTATTATTCAAAATTAAACTTTTGCAATTTTGAGATCTCTTCCCAATGATTGACTGATATAAAATAAAAGGAAATTCAGAATTTAAGAGCACAATTTAATTATTTTAATAAATACATTTGCATTGTTATTAATACAATCTAATTTTGAAACATTCTCATGCTCAAAAAAAAACCATCTCATCTACCCATTTTCAATCTACCTTGTCCCTCACTATCTTATTTTTGGAAGTATCACCACCATGGTTGAATCTTTGAAGACAATTGACTCTGTTTCAGCAGTCATTTATTATCTATAGGTCTTCAGCTAGAGGTAAGACATCATAACCACCTCTTAACTAGATACTGAGTTTTGTTTTTCCAGCTAAGTTTCCATGGGCCATATGTATACTATCAAAAGCATTGTGAGTTCATATGTACAACTGCCCTGTTCTACCCATATAACAAAATTTCTTTCCAGCCCCCTATCACCTCTGACTTTACAATCTTTATTTCAACTTTTCTTTGACTTTCCAAGTACCTTCAGTGAAAGAGGTGTAATATAGATGCTCCATTTTTGGCTGAAAATTCTAGTATCTTATTCTCTGTACATTATTCATTTCTAATTAATTCTAAATGTAAATTCCTATTTACTGCAAATAGAAACTCTGTTAAAGATATTTGATATCAGAACTAATCTGTGAATATATAAACTAATCTGTGGATATCTATCTATCATCTATCTATCTCTCTATATATTCAAACTAATAGATAGATAAGTTTGATTCTATCTCCATTCAGCATAATTGTTATGATAAATTGTGTGGTGAACCAAGTCACACACCAAGGTTATGATGAAGTATGAGGGGAATCTTAGAGGATTCCATGGCAGGCAAGGTTGACCGAGGTGGGAAACAAACATGCCAGGTGGACAGAGAGGTCAAAGGAGATTTACGAGAAAGGAAAGGCTGCAAAGAGGAAAGAGAAAAGAGGTAAAGAGACTCAGAGACACAGAGACACTGAGACACAGAGACAGAGAGACAGAGAGAGAACAGTAGAGAAAAGGGAGACAGAAAATGTCCTGTCTGCCCCAAGGGAACAGCATGAAGACAGAGGGGGAAAGTGGACTGTAAGTGGACAGAGATCTGTCATTTAAAGGCATTCTTGGCACATTTGTGCAGACTAGTAGTCATGGAACCCTGGGCTGACCATGGTATCATCTGAGTCCATTTTGCCTGGTGACAGGGGCAGATCAGGATAATGCCTGAATCCTTACATTCCCACCTTTATATATTATTTAAAAAGGTGATGTGTCAGGTTAGGAAACAGTGCATCGAGTTCTCAAGACTACTTCCTGCTGACCTGGAGGGTATTGACCATATTTGGGGGACCTGAGAAAGCTGGGGTGTTGTCACTTCTTTGAATATCTGGTTGATTAATCACAGTTTCAAGCTGTATGGAACTTTCTGGTGCCTCTTATACCTGACAAGATGTTGGTAGACCACAGGAAAGGGTTAAGTTTAGAAAAATTATTTTCCTTAGGTCCTGGTACTTGAGGAGAGGAGGATCATAAGATGAGAGAGTGATTCCTCGGGATGTCCTAAGATGAAAGGAAGGGAGTCCTGGGACCAGAGAAAGGTTGAATGGTACATATCTGTTGTATATCTGACCCGTTCCAATTTCAGTTTCCTGGACCTTACAAGAATTCTTTGAGTTTATGAAAATGTAAGTTTTAGACACATTAACATTTCCATTGTTTAAAAACTATATTGATTGTGTCTTTTACCTTTCAGAAACTTGTCAGTTTCAGGAGGTCCCATTTATTAATTATCAATTAATAATTAATTATCAATTGATAATTTATTAATTATCAATCTCAGTGTCTGTGCTACTGGCATTAGGTTCAGGAAGTGGTTTCTTGTGTCAATTCATTCAAGGGTACCTCCCACTTTATCTTCTAAGAGGCTCATTGTGACTGGATTTATGTTGAGGTCTTTGATCCATTTGGACTTAAATTTTATGCATGGTGATAGGTATGGATCTATCTGCAATCTTCTATATGTCTGCATACACTTATGCAACCACAATTTGTTGAAGATGCTTTCTTTTTTCCATTGTATAGGTTTAGCTTCTTTGTCAAGTTCATAGGTGTATGGGATAATATCAGTGCGTTCAACTTGATTCCATTGGTCTACCTGTCTGATTTTGTGCCAATACCAAGTTGTTTTCATTACTATAGGTCTATAGTAGAGCTTGAAATCAGGGATGGTGATGCCTCCTAAAGTTTCTTTATTTTATAGGATGGTTTTGACTATCATGGGTCTTTTGTTTTTCCATATAAAATTGAGTATTTTCCTTTCAAGATCTGTGAAGAATTGTGCTAGGATTTTGATAGAGATTGCGTTGAATCTGTTGATCACTTTTAGTAAGATTGCCATTTTTACTATGTTGATATTACCAATTCAAGAGCATGGGAGATCTTTCCATTTTCTGGTATCTTCTTTAATTTTCTTGAGTCATCACTGGTCTTCACCAGTTTGGTTAAAGTTATCGCAAGATATTTTATGTTGTTTGTGGCTTTTGTAAAGGGTGCTGTTTCTCTGATTTCTTTCTCAGCCCCTACACTCAACAAGACTAAAATACAGCCAACAGAAAGAGAACAGATCTTCACCAACCCCACATCAGACAAAGGGCTGATTTCCAAAATATACAAAGAACACAAGTAGCTAGTCACCAAAACTACAAATAATTCAGACAAAACTTGGGGTACAAAACTTAACAGAGAATTCTCAATAGAGTAACCTAAAATAGCTGAAAGACACTTAAGAAATTGCTCAACATCCTTAGCCATCAGGGAAATGCAAATCAAAACAACTCTGAGATACCATCTTATACCTGTCAGAATGGCTAAAATCAAAAACACTAATGACAGTTTATGCTGGAGAGGATGTGGAGAAATGAGAATGCTTCTTCATTACTGGTGGGAGTGCAAACTTGTACAGACACTTTGGAAATCAGTATGGTGGTTTCTCAGAAAAATAGGAATCCGTCTACCTCAAGATCCAACAATTCCACTCTTGGACATATACATAAAAGATGCACATTCATATAACAAGGATATCTGTTCAACTGTGTTCATAGCAGCATTATTTGTAATAACCAGAACCTGGAAGCAACTTAGACGCCCCTCCAATGAATACAGAAAATGTGATACATTTACACAATGTAGTACTACTCAGTGAAAAAAAATTGTAATCTTGAAATTTGCAGGGAAATTGATGGAACTATAAGAAACCATCCTAAGTGAGGTAACCCAATCACAGAAAGACAAACATGGTATGAACTCCCTCATATATGGATATTAGACAAAGAGAAAAGTAATACCAACCTACAATTCACACCTCCAGAAAAGCTAGGAAACAAGGAGGACCCTAAGAGAGACATATATGTTTCCAGCGAAGCAAAAATGGAGAAGAGCCCCTGAAGAAATGGGGAGCAAAGGGGAATGGGAGGGAAGTAGGAGAAAGAGGAAGGGAGAGGAGAACAAGAGGGATCAGAAAGATTAAGTGGGTTGAGGAACAGAGGAGAGCAAGAAAAGAGATACATCAAAAGAGGGAGCCACTATAGGCACTAGGGAATTTCACAGAGATCCACAAGAATGACCCCAAGTAGGACCCTAAGCAATAGTGGAGAGTCTACTTAAAATGATCTTCCCCTATAATGATAATGATGATTTCCTTAAATGTCATCTTAGAGCCTTCATCCAGTAGCTGATGGAAGCAGAAACATAGATCCACAGCCAAGCACTGAGCCAAATTCTTGAAATCCAGTTTCAGAGAGGGAGGAGTGATGAACAAAGGGGTCAAGACCAAGGTGAGAAAACCTACAGAAACAGCTGACCTGAGGAAGTGAGAATTCATGGTTCCCATTTGGACAGCTGGGGAAGCAACACAGGACCAAACCAAGCCCTCTGAACATGGGTGTCAGCTAGGAGCACTGGGAAGTCTCAGAGCACAGTGAAACCAGGATGTATCCATAGTGCAAAAACAGAATTCATGAGCCAATTCCCCATGGAGGGATACTCTCTTAGCCTAGATACACAGGGCAGGAACTAGGCCTTGCCCCCAAATGACTTAACAGATATTGATGATCCGTCATAGAAGGCCTCATCCTCCCTGGGGAGTGGGTGAGGGATGGGATAGGGGAGTTTGTGGAGGGCATGAGAGGAGGGGAGGGATAGGGAGCTGGGATTGATATGTAAAATAAGATTGTTTCTCATTTAAATAAATAAAAAAGATACTATGTTGAGATTTACATTGTAGAAATAGCAGCACACTCATGCCAGAAATGATTTAGTTGGAAGCATTAACACTTTTCAAACTGACAGATCTCTTTGTCACAATGAAAACCACCTTGATTTTGAGCTTGCAGTGTCTCTTTAACCCTTTTCCAATAAAACTTCCCACTTAATGCTGCCTGTCTGCCTAGCATGTTTGTACCTCGCCTAGGTCAACCCTACCTGCCATGGAACTTCTAAATTTACCCTAGCACATTGTCCTGACAATAATAATAGTTGCTGATTCTGATCAAGGACTTGTGACTTATCTAGCCATTACCCTCCGTAATGAACATCAGTTCTATCTGTGGAAAAGTGTCTGAGTTCAATCATAAAGTAACCCATTACTCCTATAACACTGGTGCTAGTAGTGTGCCGGTTGGCATATCCCACTAAACCACTTGCTACTGCAGCTTCCAGGGTTCACATCTTGGTAATGCTGATGACTGTTCTCCCCATCTGATAACACATGTATTGCCTCCCATCACTATAAAATCTACCTAACAAAGATTAGATAGAATAGGAGACACACAGGCCAGCCAGAATTGGGATTGTGGTAAGGGATAATGCTGAAGATCTTTGAAAAGTCACTTTAGACATGTCCTAAAATCCATGCATTGATAACAAGTAATTCAATATAGCTACTATAACAGGGGATACTGTTGAGTGATCAAATAAAAATCCAACTTCTAGGAATAAGTCACCATACCTACTGGGCCCAATATAGCAACAATCATTACAAGCTTCTGCATTTGTCTAGGATGCTCTCCAAACCTAATGGTGAGAATCTACTGCTGATGTTAGTTATTTAGAAAAAATTAGCTAATTAAAATATATATAGCAGTCAAAGGCAAGTGAGGATTTCGTTTAAATTTAAAAACACCATAAGTATCGGGGGAATAATAGAGTAGAGCAAGAAGAGGGATACCTTAATAAAAGGAGCCATTATAGATTTAAAGAGAAATCTGGCACTAGGGAAATGACAAGAAATCCACAAGGATGAATCCAACTAAAAATCTAAGCAATAGTAGAGAGGCTATGTTAAATGCTCTTCCCCTATAATGAGATTGATAACTACCTTACATGCCTAGAACTTTCATACAGTAGCTGATAAAAGCAGAAGCAGAGATCCACAGGTAAGCACTGAGCTGAACTCCTAGAATCCAGTTGAAGAGAGAAAGGAATGATGAGCAAAGGGGTTAAGACCATCCATGCTGGGGAAACCCATAGAAACATCTGAGCTAATCAGATGGGAGCTCAGTGACCCCAGTCAGATAGTTGCAGAACCAGCCTAGGACTGAATCAAGCCTACTGAATGTGGGTGAAAGTTAGGAGTCCTGGGCAGTCTTGGGGACCTCTGACAGTGGAACTAGTATTTATCCCTACAGCACAACCTGACTTTGGGAGCCCGGGATGCTCTCTCAGACTAGACACACAGGGGTGGACCTAGGCCCTGCCACAAATGGTATGACAGACTTTGAGGATCCCCAATGGAAGGTTGCACCCTCCCTGGGGAGTGGATGGGGATAGGATGGGGAGTCAGCAGAGGGCATGGCAAGATGGGAGGGAGAGGGAACTGGGATTGATATGTAAAATAAGATTGTTTCTTAATTAAATAACAATATGTGTACTAAAAACACCACAAGTGTGATCATATTAATCCATAAATTCCTATCTATCATAGGCTGCAAGAAATTATGACTTCTTTCTTTTTTTAATGTAGGCCCTCCCTCAAGAATCGCGGCTGAGAAAGCATCTCATATTGTGGCATGAACAAAGAAAACTTTTTGAATATTAACTTTAACTACAGACTTCACAAGAATAAGTGTATATTGTACTTCCAAGAACACTATCTGTGTTCAATATAGTATTAAAAATTCAGTTTGGGCAACAAGATTAAGGAGAGTGTCATTCTTGTAATTGATCCAGCTAACACTTTCTTCAAAATTTTTATTGTGTAAGGAAATTAAAGCTAGTTAGAAAGTATATGAGACAAACAAGTACTTCTTTGTTTCTTCAGGGATATTTTTGTTTTCTTGCTTATACCTACACCTTATTGAGAAATGACTTAGGCTTAATTCCAATGGAAATATGATTCATAACAATAATGTCATATGCTATCATCAGCCTATTAAGACAAATATGATTTTCTAAGCATATACCATAAAATAGGGAGTGACTATTTGAGTCATATAGAGTCTTAAATACAATGTAATACTATAAAGAATAGTTCAGGTCAGAGCCCTTAGATATGTTACAAAGATTATCAAATATCATTTGTATTCTAAAATCAAAGTAAGAGTAATAAAATTTTAATAGTTCATTTGATCCATGAGATTATAACACACCTTACCTTAAAGTACCAATAAGCAATATTCAGAAACTGATAGAAAAGAGTAAACATTCCATGATGTTTTGAGTCTAACGGGCTGCCTTGGAGCTTCAGGAACTTTCACCCAGACAATTCCTCTTGAAGCTCCTTATAGCAGTGAGCAAATGATAATGATATTCCCAACATCTCATCTTCAAATTGAAACTTTTGGAAATAGAACACGACACCAACCAACCAGCAGCAATAATGAAGATCATGTAATAGAAATTTTTCTATGTTCACTTGAGATAGCATACATGGAGAAATAATTGTTAACCACTTACTAATACTTCAATTATATAACTTTTCTGTAATCATTTTCTTCAAATTTAAACATTCCTGCCTCAGTAGAGGAAAGAGACATGTAAAATTTTAGAGACAAAAAGAATCTTATTTAAAAAATAAAACTTATAAGAGTCAAGAAGCTAAGCAGTAATCATGAGGCCTCTCTCAGAGATTATAAGTGCAATGAAGAATTATTTATGGAGGAGGATACACTTCAATGTCTGAAAGTGTGACATAGAGAAACAGAGATGGGATTTTCAGAGGTTATCAACATTGTTGGAGTGGCCAATTTCAGGGACAGTTTTGATTTAGACATGTTCCTGCATTTCACACTTCATCCATGTGTCCTTAAGAAACTTCAAAATACTCATGTGTTCATCAAACTAGTGTTAAGTAAAGCAATATCTTGGATGTATCATCAGTGCTCTGTCTAAATAGATATTTATTTACATATACCCAAAATTCATAAACTAGTTAGAGAATTATATATAAATATTTTATGATCCTTAGATATAATCATCATACTAGTTTTGTTGGAACAATATCATACAATGGAAGGAAATTGATCTTCACATAAACAGAATATACTCAGTGTATAGTAGTACTGTTGGGGGCACCTACCATAATTATACAGAAAAGCCTTGTATTTTAGGGTTGTTTGTCTGATAAATATGAAGAATCACTTAGTATTTCTCAAATCCTCAAGTTAGTGGGCTGATTTCAATAATATTAGTTGAAAGAAGATAAATAAGTGACAATGGGACAGGAGATATGACTCAATGTGTAAAGTGCCTGACACCAAAGCATTAGTGACTACACATGAATTTCCATTTCCCATTGTAAAATCAGGGGTAGTCATGCTTGTTTGAAATCAAGGTGCTTGTATAGAGAGGTGGGAAGTAGGAAAAGGAGAACCTCTATAAACTGACAAACCTACCAGCATGTCATACACAGCAGCACATAAGAAACCTTGTCTCAATGAGATTAATATGGGCACTTTCATGTGCATGTAAGTGAAGTCATAAAACATAAACACACATACATACACATAGAGAAAGAAAAAGACAGGAGAATTCTAAGTTTGCAGATGATCAACTGTCCTATTTAGCTTTTTTGCATACCATGTGGAGGGATGCTCTCTCAGCCTGGACACATGGGGAAGAACCTAAGCCCTTCCTGTGATGAGGTGACAGACTCTGAAAATCCCCCATGGAAGCCCTTGCCCTTCCTGGGGAGCAGAGGAGGGATGGAATGGGGGGTGAGGGGTTGGGAGGAGTGGAGGTGGGAGAGGAGGGGAGGGAGAGGGAACTAAAGTGACATGCGTAAAAAGTTAAATAAAAATATGGGAAAAATTTAAAAAGAAAACTATATGTAATTAAAACATAATTGCATCATTTGGCATTTCCTCCCTTAAAGAGCTCCTATGTACCCATTCCCTTTCTATCCATGGCCTGTTCAGTCTACATAATGGTACTTCTGTGTATGTTATCTCTTTCAATTGCCAATTTGATACAGTCTAGAGTCAAATAAGTGGACAGTCTTATTATAGAGTTTGTCTGAATCATATTTTCCTGTGAGCATATCTTTGTGGACTTATCTTTATGTAAGCGAATTTAGCACGTTCCTACGATCTTTAGTTGTATAAGAAAGCTAGCTAAGTATGATTCTGTGAACGAAGTGGTAAACCTTGGACTATCATAAAAGCAAACTGTACAGCTTATTCTAGGTAAATGATGTCCACTAGGGAAAACCTACAGAAATTACTATGTATGTCAGTGTGGACCTTCTTGGCAGATTAAAAAGCAATTCAGAGTGATGTAGGGCTCACTGTGATGCTAGCTGAACATTAGCAAAGATTCTAAAAGAATTTCATTTTTAATTTGCATCTGAGGATACATTCATCAATAATAGGTGCAAACTGGACTTTGTTCACTAGCAAAAATATAGGAACCATGGAATTTCAGACTAATTTGTGTTTTTCAAGGATGTCCCGGTAATCACAGTTCCTTCCTGTGTACTAATATGCTTGGAGATCACATATTTTTTGATAAAGAGACATGATCTAAGAATGTTTGTGCGTGAACTGTACTCACTCTAAATTACTTTCAATCTTCCAATACTATGACAATAACACAGGCCTTTCCTACATCAATGCCCAGTCCATATCATATTGTGTGTTTGCCAGAAGCATGGTGACACAAGAATAATAAAGTGAGTAAACTGTATAGATATTGACACACATTTTATTATCTTAAAATATTAACGTTAACCATTTTAACTTTAACCCAGGACCTGAAGGAAGCAGATGCAGAGATACACAGCTAAGCACTGGCCTGAACTCCCAGAGTCCAGTCAAAGAGAGGAAGGAGCGATAATTTGAAAAAAGGGGCCAAGATCATTATGGGTATACCCACAGAAAGAGCTTACATGAGATAGTGGGGGCTCACTGACTCTCGACTGAAATTGGTGGAACATGAATAGGACCAAACTAAGACCTGTGAATGTGGGTTGCTCTTATGTGGCTTGGGTAGTCTGTAGGGTCACTAGCAGTGTAACCAGGATTTATCCATATTGGTTGAACTAGGTTTGGTGCCGGGGTTTGGTCTGACTCATTATGGTGATGTGCCAGATTTTGAGATTTTGTTGACTCCCCATTGGAAGCCTTACCCTCTCTGAGGAGTGCAGGGGTGGGGCGTGGAAAGCAGGAGGAGGAAAGGTAGTCAGAAATGAGATTGGTATGCAAAATGTTAAAAAAATTTAAAACAAAAAAGATTGAGAACTTTAATCATGTTAGAACAAATCATTCCTTTGTATTCAATGAATTCATAATGTTGTGCAATCTCCCTCCTATTACATGGCAAAGCAATTTTATTATATCTCAAGATAACTCCATATTTATTTAATTACCATCCCTGTGATGCTTCACCTCACCACAGATACTTGACTCAATCACATATACTCTGAGATCATTTGTTTAACTTGACATATGTTGTGTTACGAGAAGCTTTTCCTTGCTAGCCGCTTTGGTTTATCCCCCACCAGCCGCCTGGGCTCTGCCGTGCGAGCCTGTTTCTAGATCCGCATGAGTCCCAAATAAACACACAGGAAGCTATATTCATTATGAAGCTGTTGGCCTTGCTTGTTTCTAACTGGCTAGCTCTGACTTAAGTAATTACCCCATAATTGTTAATCTAAGTATGTCTCTTACCGGAGAGGTTTCCAGGCTTCCTACCCCAATGGCGGTTACATCTCGAACTCTGTGTTTCTCCTACCCAGAGTCCTCCTGGACTCCTAGCCCCACCTATCTAGATTCCTATTGGCCAGACAGTGCTTTATTAGCATAAGACTTCCCCAACATCTCCTCTTTTCTGTTTAAACAAAAGAAAGGTCTTAATTGTAACATAGTCAAATTGTATATGACAGAACAGTTATCAAGTAAGAACATAGTTACAATATTTTAGCAAGATTTAAAGAAAATATCATCCATCCCATCCTTGTGAGTCTAAAGTTCTATATGTAGCTTATCTCTTATCATAACTAAGGAAAACTATAATTATAACTATCTGTCTTCAACTCCATCAAAGACCACAGAAGGATAATATATAAACACTAGGATTGACAGAGATATCTTACTGCCTGGACAGTCACCCGAAGTTCCTCTGTAACGTTGGGGCATCCATCTTCAGCCCATAGGCCACAATGGGTCTAGAACACTTCTCAGCAAAGCAGGAAATTTTAAACTGTCCATCTGCATTGACAGACTATCATTCATTTTTCTTTGTCCTGCAGAAAGTCTCGTAGACTCTTCATCAAGCAGGAACCCTGTAAGACTGAGTTCAGTAGTCACTTTCCTGTGGGTCCTGCATGTCCAGATGATACAACAACAGTCAAACAATCTAGGCAAGAGCAGTTTCTTGCCCAAATGGCTAATCTTGCCATGTTGAAAGCAAACTTTATAACGAGTTTCTTCGATGCCCATCTTCCTCTCAGACGTAATTGGTGCTGCCAGGAGCAGACATTTCTCATTGTCAAGACAAACCCTAAACCATTTTAAATGCCATGTTCTGAAGGTCTTTGAGAGGTTTGAAGACTGTCCATCTCAAATATATTTCTGTATATCTAGAAACCTAACTTATGTAACTAGAAATTCTATTATAAGTAACTATCTATAGTCTGTATTTAATTATGCATTACGTTGTAAAAGATCATTATAAGCACAATACTTAATCAAGAGGAGAAATATAAGCATCACAAAATTGACCTTGATTTTGTCTCAATAAATGAAAAACAATACCCATACCATAATTCCCCTTTTTACCATTAAAAAAGATTGGTTGTGATCACTAGCCAATTATAAACAATCCCATTTAAATGAAAACAAAGTTTTATAAACAAGATGGGAATTGGGACGTCGTTCATTCCAAACTGCTTCCTACTGGAAGGGGGCGCTGTTCATACCATGGGGATCATGACAAAACTCAGAAACCTGTATAAGTCCGTATTTTCGGGGTCTGTAAGGCTGTATCATCTTAGCTGTCTCAGTCGTTGAAATACCTGGTCCACTGCTTCCAGGGGTCTTGGTTCGTGAAACCACAGAAGCCTGGAAGGAATTCTCAGCTTTTCATTTTCTGTAGAAACATAAGCAAAAACTCCTTTTCCGAGTAACATATCCTTATACTTAAATTTTGAAGTCAAGTCATTTTCAAAAGATAGAAGTTGGATTAATTTAGCAGCATTTATAATCAAGTGTACTTTAGCAGCTGTTCCTTCCTGAGCAATTAAAAAATTGAAAAACACAATAGCGTACAGTATCCAGACTCTCTGTGTATTTTCCATCTTTACGTGGCTTATTTATTTATTATTACTTTATTTCTTTCACTTTTATTTTTTTTTTCTCTGAGACAGGGTGTCTCTTTGGAAATCCGCCTGCCTCTGCCTCTGGAGCAATTCCTACCGGCGTGCGCCACCACAACACCAGCTTTTGTATTTATTTACCACTTTGCCGTTTCATTTTCTCTCTCAATCTCACGTATATTTTTAAACACACTGTAAACCTTTAAAGGTTTTGTTCATCCAAGTCTGACTTTACTGTAAATCTTTATGTTTTTCTGGCCACGTGTCTTATCTGTTAAAACCGCGGCAGTTTAAACTGCCTCTTTTTTTTTTTTTTTTCCAAGATGGCAGGCGTAAGCATGATTCCAGCTTACCGCCTCAGTCCATGCTGACCTCCAGCAAAAGCTGCCACTTCCAGCTGTACGTACACACCTTTCAATCGTTAGCAGAGTCTCTTAAAACAATCTTGCTGTTTTTTTTTTTTTTTTTTATGCCGAGTCAGGAAGACTCCCGTAAGCGAGCCACGTGAATCTCAGCTTGTCGTTAGCAAAACAGAGCACACCTGAGAAAAATGCTGCTACCAAAAATCTGTGCTTCTCTCCGTTCTTCTGTTTCTAAAATTCCTTTAAAGCTTTTGTTGTTTTGCGTGGAAATTCAATCCCACTCCTGACAACCATTATGTTAAGAGAAGCTTTTTCCTTGCTAGCCGCTTTGGTTTATCCCCCGCCAGTCGCCTGGGCTCTGCCGCGCCAGCCTGTTTCGAGATCCGCATGGTTCCCAAATAAACACACAGGAGGCTATATTAATTATGAAGCTGTTGGCCTTGTTTGTCTCTTACTGGCTAGCTCTGCCTTAAGTAATTAC
Source organism: Mesocricetus auratus (assembly GCF_017639785.1). Classification (NCBI taxonomy): domain Eukaryota; kingdom Metazoa; phylum Chordata; class Mammalia; order Rodentia; family Cricetidae; genus Mesocricetus; species Mesocricetus auratus. The sequence goes on along the minus strand of NW_024429207.1, from coordinate 2,670,763 downwards.
CCCATAATTGTTAATCTAAGTATGTTTCTTACCGGAGAATAGTTCCCGGCTTCTTACCCCTATGGCGTCACATGTCGACTCTCTCCTCTTTCTTTCCCAGAGTTCTCCTGGACTCCTAGTCCCTCCTATCTAGGTTTCCTATAGGCTCAACAGTACTTTATTGACAAATGCACAGGACTTCCCCCAACATCTCCTCTTTTCTGTTTAAACAAAAAAAAGCTCTTAGTGGTAGTAAGAATATAGTAAGACAGTACAGAAAACAGATGCCAAATGTACAGGCTGTACAGAAGCAAGATGCTAGTGCCAAACCTACAGAGCAACCAAAAGCTCTACCATTAAAATGGCTGACAGATGAACCCGTCTGGGTGGGTCAATGGCCTATGACATCTGAGAAGTTAGAGGCTTTGGAGAAGTTAGTTCAGGAACAGCTAGATGCTGGACATATTGAGGAATCAACTAGTGCGTGGAATTCGCCTGTTTTTGTTGTCAAGAAGAAGTCTGGTAAGTGGAGAATGGTTACTGATCTTAGAGCCATCAACAAGGTAATTCAGCCTATGGGGTCTCTACAACCTGGGATGCCGTTACCTTCTCTAATTCCTAAGGATTGGCCAATTATAGTTATAGACTTAAAAGATTGTTTCTTCACCATACCGTTACAAGAAAATGACAGAGAAAAGTTTGCCTTCACAGTACCTACCTATAATAATTCCCGTCCGGTACAGAGATTCCAGTGGAAGGTACTACCTCAAGGTATGTTAAACAGTCCAACTTTGTGTCAATATTTTGTGAATAAACCTCTAGAAATAATTCGTAAAAAATTTCCACATTCGTTAATATATCATTATATGGATGACATATTATTGTCTGATTCAAATAAGGATACTTTGGAAAAGATGTTTGAGGCAGTAAAGGAAATTTTGCCTCGCTGGGGATTACAAATTGCCCCAGAAAAAATACAAAGAGGAGATTCTATTAACTATTTAGGTTATAAAATAGATGCTCAGAAAATTAGACCACAGAAAGTACAGATCAGAAGAGATCGTTACTGGACTCTTAATGATCTTCAAAAACTATTAGGAGAAATCTCTCAATTACAGACGATTATTGGTGTAGAAGGGCATGATTTAAAACACCTGAAAATGGCTTTAAAAGGAGATAAAGACCTAAACAGCCCACGAGTACTATCAGCTGAGGCTGAAAAAGAATTAGAATGGGTAGAAAAGAGAATATTAGAAGCACATGTGGACCGTGTGGATCCAAATCTGGACTGTATTCTGGTTATTTTACCATCTAGAGAATACCCCTCAGGACTATTAATGCAGAGGGAAGACATCATTCTAGAATGGGTATTTCTGCCACATAAACAGAATAAAAAATTGAAAACCTATATAGAAAAGGTCTCAGATTTGATATTAAAAGGTAAATTAAGGCTTCGTCAACTGACTGGGAAAGACCCAGCTGAAATTATTGTACCTTTAACGAATGAGGAAATTTCCTCCTTATGGAAGGATAATGAGTATTGGCAAATAGCTTGCAGTGACTTTTTGGGAAGTATTAGTAATAACTATCCCAAAACAGAGAGAATCAAATTCATAAAGAAAACAATTTGGATTCTTCCACGTATCATGAGGCAAACACTTATTTCTGGAGTTCTTACCTTCTACACGGATGCAAACAAATCAGGTAAAGCAGGGTATAAATCAGGAAAAATAAGTAAAGTAGTTCAAAGCCCTTACAACTCCGTACAAAAGGCAGAGTTATATGCCATTCTGATGGTACTTAAAGACTTTACAGAGCCTCTCAATATAGTCACGGATTCTCAGTATGCAGAAAGAGTTGTCCTGCACATTGAGACTGCAGAATTTGTTCCTGATAATACAGAATTAACCTCATTGTTTTTACAATTGCAGGAAATCATCAGAAACAGGACTCATCCTATATATATAACACACATCAGATCCCATACAGGTCTGCCAGGTCCTCTGGCACAAGGCAATGATGAAATTGATCGTTTATTAGTAGGTAATGTGTTGGAAGCTTCAGAATTTCATAAGAAACACCATGTTAACAGCAAAGGTTTAAAGAAGGATTTTTCTATCACCTGGCAACAAGCCAAAGAAATAGTAAGAAATTGTCCCAGTTGCTCATTGTACACTCAAACTCCATTACCAGCAGGTTGTAATCCTAAAGGTATTCACAGAAATGAACTTTTGCAAATGGATGTATTTCACTTCCCAGAATTTGGCAGTTTGAAATATGTACACCATACTATAGACACGTTCTCAGGCTTCCAATGGGCTACTGCCCTCAGCTCTGAAAAAGCTGATTCTGTTATTACACACCTCTTAGAGGTGATGGCTGTTATGGGTATACCTAAAACAATAAAAACTGACAATGGTCCAGCATATGTCTCCAGTAAATTGGAACAATTCTTCAAATATTATAATATAAAACATGTAACTGGTATACCTTACAATCCCACAGGACAAGCAATAATTGAAAGGTCTAACCGAACCTTAAAAGAGATGCTTCATAAACAGCCAGGGAAAACAAAGACACCTAGACACAGGTTACACAATGCTTTACTAACGTTGAATTTTCTTAATGCTGATGAAAAAGGACAAACTGCAGCAGAAAGACACTGGACTACAGAGAAGACTTCTGAACTGAACCAACCGGTGTATTTTAAGGATGTTATGACCTCAGTCTGGAAACCAGGATATGTGTTACGTTGGGGAAGGGGTTATGCTTTTGTTTCCACAGGAGAAGAAAAGGTTTGGGTTCCATCAAAATTAATTAAAATTTGATCAGAACAGAAAACATCTCAGGAGGAGGAAGATAACAGCCCATCTACAAATTCATAGTCCACAATGGGTAAAGTGACCTCCTAAAAGGAAAGAGAAGTGCTTTGTTTTTGTCTTCACAGGTAAACTCAGCAAGGAATACTGGACATATGGATTCCTGTAGAAGAATGAATAGCTACCCTGAGGACCATCAACAAACAGTATCTCACTGTGTGGTATCAAAGTCTAAATCTCTCTATATTGTTTTTCATAGTACCCTTTTATCTTTATTTCTTCACATACCTCAGTTCCCATTCATTTAACTGAAGCTGGCTTTGGAGTTGGATTGGCTCTCCTCCTACTCTAAACCCAAGCATATTATTTAAATACAACTCAGAATTTCTGTATTATATCAAAGAGCCATTGATATAAGACAGAAGAAATAAAATGAGGGACTGTTATCTGTGGATTTCTTTTTCTGAACAGTCTAATTTCCTTCAGGTTTTCCATCTTCCCTATTGTTACCTCTTCTGTATGCTTACATATGAAAGTTAAAATATTTCTTCGTTAACATTAATGTTTGAGTTTTCCAGAGAACAAGGGATTTCCTGACAGCAATCTTCAACTGCTTCTGAAAGAGAATGAGGATCCACTTCCTTGACTTCACCTGATTCGATTGGAGGCATCTGAATTGCCCCACATCATTGACTCCACCTGACAAGCACTATCCTGAAACTGGCTTGAAACTACATCACTCAACACAACTCCAGACCAAGGAACGGAAATAGCACATCTTCTACAATCTGACCAGAGCTTCAAGATAAGAGCTTCAATCAACACTAGAACCCCAGTCAGGAACTTCAATCAAGCATCTCCTGCCATACTGAGACTGTCTGATCTACTCAGATTTCGTTATACTAACATTTTCTTTTCACAGGTCCCCATGAGATTATCATCGTCCCATCTCAGCAGGAATCCCACTCCTGACACCAAATTGTTGGCTTTACGGACGCTGTAACGATACGCGACACACAATTACGGAAAGTGAAGCTAAGTATTTAATATAGAAAATTACTCACAAGATACCAAACCCCGAGAAGCCCAGCAGATCTCAGCTAGCGACTGGACCGGAAGCCGAACTCCAGGAAAAGAGAGCGAGACTTCCTGTGCGCTGTCTTTTATGCCTTCCCCCGTAATGCCCCTAGCCATGCCCAAAAGTGGGCTTGGCTAGTGACGTAGTTCCGCCTACGTACGTATACGTCTTTACGTCCAGCCGTATACGTCTTTAGTCCTGCCTAAAGTGGGTGTGGTTAGCTGTCCCGCGCTACCGTCTCGCCAGCAAGAACGACGCAGAACACTCGGATCCTTCTGCAGTAAAGCTTTAATGCATCTTGAGAGATAGATGATCAGCTTCTTAGAGGGAGACCCCAAGCTAAGAAACCCAGCCCCTTATATAAGCCTAGGAGCTCCGAGTGAGATGTGTAGAGCCGGGATTGGTGGTTTGCACATCACCCCAGATGACGTCACGGGAGAGGCACAGTTTAAACGGTTAACTCCAACTGACAGCGACAGTTAACTCTAACTGACAGCGACAGTTAACTCCAACTGACAGCGACAGTTAACTCCAACTGACAGCGACAGTTAACTCCAACTGACAGCGACAGTTAACTCCAACTGACAGCGACAGTTAACTCCAACTGACAGCAGATGTCAGCGCCATCTTCTAACGGCAATAGCGATAGCGAGGGCGGCTCCTCACATCTCCCCCTATTCATTTATTTTTGAAGCAATAGGACACCCACAACTTTGGAGTGGAGATAGAGGTCAAATCCCCATGTGCAAATTCGGAACATGTACAAAGCTCCTCTCCAGGGTCTTATCCCCAGAGGAAGTCCTGACCAGTCCGATGTCTTTTTTCTGGGGGAAGGAGATCATGACATAGAACCTTCATGCAAGATGACTTATCTCCCAGGAGAAAGTCGTTATACCGCAGACCTCTCCTGTGCAGTGCTTAGCCTTGCAACTCCTTGGGCTGCTGAAGCCTACCCACTCTATCCCGTGCAATGAGACTAGCCTCGTGGGGTGCAAGAGCTGGGAGGCCAGCGACCTATTGCTTTAACATGGTTAACCAAATGTCAGGGGAGGCTCCGTGTTCTAAGGCAGCAAGTGCTTGTGCCACCACCACTTTGTCTCTTTTGTTTGGGCTCTGAGCTTACACACCATCCAAAGCATCAACACTATTCCACAGCAGAGAACTAGGCTAAATGATCCTACCCCCACCCATTCCTTAAAATAAGAAAATGCAGATGAAATCCAGGAGGAGAGGCCTTCCATCAGAGAAAGATCCAGACGCGTGGAATTCACTTGCAGGATCGCCATTCTCAACTCACGGAGTGTCTGCTCAAACTCAAAAGTCCAATTCTGTAATAAATGTTGAGACAGAGCTTTTGACAGGTTAGCTGCTCTTGTAAAATTCTCATATTGTACTGAAGTGACACAAAGGCCAGGCAACTTTTGTTCACATCCCAATTGGTCCATCTGCCACAATATATCCAATTGTTCCTGAACCAAATTAATCTGTTGGTTTACCAACATCAGGCCTCCTTGTATCTGAGAATTGGCAGTGGCCTGTTTATCTAGGACCATGGTCACAGTGGCCTATAGTTCATTAATGGTTTGAGTTGTCTGCACAGTGGCAGAAAGTGCAAGGGCCGAGGCGGTAACCGAAGCAGTAACCGCGGCGGTGGCTATCAGGCCCACAATAATAGCAGAGATCCCAAAAATCTCGCTTTTCCCTAAACAAACTCAAATTACTTGGCGCCTCAACAGGAGCTGGAATAAATCGAGGCATGCGCATTACCAAAGCAAAAGGGTGCTTAATAGCATCCCAGCATAATGCATAAAAACAATTCTAAGCAGAACAATTTATTTCTTTCTGATTCTTACCTAAGGTATCATTAGTCACAACCCAAATAAAGGGCAGCTGAATAATTAGTTCTCTTAAAAGGGGTATACTTAACATTGGAGGAGGACCAATCAGATGATCCAGAGCTCTGTCCCTCACTCAGACTGTTGCCTAATGCCCCTTTCCAATCAAAAGTAATCTGTCCCTTCTCACTATCATAGGAGAAAGATCAGTACAGCTTCCATTAATTCAAAAGGATTAGCATTAGATCTTTCTGGATCCATATGAATAAAATTATCCTTTAATGAAGAAATCACAGTAAAGCACAAGCTTCCTACTAATGACAAGGTTCTCTCATCCTGAAAACTCTGTATCTGAGGATCTAAAGGCAAAAAGGCAAGCCCCAACTCTCTATTATTTGTGAAAAATCTAGGGAACACCTGGGCATTCTGCATCACTGGCATCGGTAGGGGAAGGTAGACATGATGGCCCACCGTAACTCTCCCATCATACTAGGAACCATCATCCCGAGTAGGAGAGTCTTCATCACCCACTTGGCCTCCATCCTTCTTATTCTGGAGTTGTGAAGGAGCTCTTCGAGTGAGTCTTTCAGGGATCCACAGGGGGTTTTCTTCCTCCTGTGGAAAAACACACACAGCTCCCCTGGATCTTATAAGAATAGGATCCGGGCCTTTCCAGAGATCAGTCAAGACATCTTTCCATTTTACCATTTCTTTTGGCCTATCAGGCTCTAAACTGTGGCGATCAGCCGCAGTGTGGCCTTGGGCATCACAGTTCAAGAAATTAAGGGTAAAAAGTGCCATGGATACAGCAACTCTTGGTACCGAGGGTAGAACATCCTCAATACTCCCCTTTTGTTTAATCAGATATGATTTGAGTGTACGATGGGCACGTTCCACAATGCCCTGTCCTTGAGGGTTATAAGGTAGGCCAGTTAGATGGGTAACATCCATTTGCCGACAAAACTGTCGGAATTTTTGAGAGGTATATGCTGGTCCATTGTCTGTTTTTAAAATTCTGGGTTTTCCCCAAGCACTCCAGGCCTCAAGGCAATGTTGAATCACATATGAGGCCTTTTCCCCTGTTAGGGGTGTGGCAAACATTACGCCAGAACAGGTGTCAACAGAAACATGAACATATTGAAGCCTTCCAAAAGAGGGAATATGAGTAACATCCATCTGCCACATCTGCAATGGTCTAATGCCACGTGGGTTTATTCCCATGTGGGGAGTAGGTAAGAATTCGCAGCAATTCTGGCATTGAGTAACAATTTCCCTAGCCTCTTTCCTGGATAGAGCAAAACGACGGCGCAAGGTCTCAGCCGTCACATGAAAGCGCTTATGGAATTCTTTTGCTGCTTGTGCATGGGTAGACAAGGCAGCTTGTATCTTCTGAAAGATGTTAGCAACTCTGCTGGAGGATCTTATTATTCCAGCTATCTCAAGGAGATTAACTGCATTAACCACATAAGAGGAATCTGATACAATATTGAGGGGTCCTGGAAAAGCCTCAAGAACCTCCAGTACTATCAGACATTCTACAACTTGAGGTGAAGTTTCATTATATTGTTTAGATATAACCCTATCCTTGACCACATAAGCTCCCATACCAGTTTTTGATCCATCAGTGTACACCACAGTCCCATCTGGGAGTGGGTCTTTAGCTGTCACTTGTGGAAACACTATAGCCTGGTTTAGGGCAAACTGTAAAATTGGATGCTTTGGAAAATGATTATCAATTTGTCCTGAAAAGGAAGTAACTAAAACTGCCCAATCACTAGATGTGGCTGCCAAGGTCTGAACTTGTGCAGCAGTATAAGGCACAATCAAGGAATCAGGATCCCTGCCAAAATGTGTAACAGCTGCTTTTATTCCGCGAAGCGCGAGCTGTGCAACAGCATCAGGGTACCAGTCAATAATCTTAGCAGGGGAAGCATTTGGATGAATCCAAAGTAATGGTCCATGTTGCCACAGGACTGCAGTTGGCAATTGAGCTGTCTTAAAAACACACAGATTAAAAGGTAGTGACTCCTCAATTCGTTGTAATTGTGCTTCCTGTAAGGCCTCTTCCACCATCTGTAAGGCTCGGTGGGCGGCAGGGGTAAATTTTCTGGGTGAGGAGATATGAGGCTCACCCTCCAGGAGATCGAAGAGGGGTTTTAGATCAGCAGATGGAATTTTTAAAAAGGGCCTCAACCAATTTATATCTCCCAGAAGTTTCTGAAAATCATTTAATGTTTGTAAGTGGTCTTTGCGAATTTCTATTTTCTGAGGAACTATATTTTTGGGAGTAATCTTTGAGCCCAAAAAGAGCCCTGTATCTGCAATTTGAACCTTTTCTGAGGCAATCTCTAATCCCCACTGTTTTAATTCAGCCACCAGCATGGGAAAAGCCTTTTGTAAAACATCTAACTCTTTGTGACAAATAAGAATATCGTCCATATAATGGATAACGATTAAAGATGTAAATTGCTTCCTAATTGGCTCCAAAGCCTCCTGCACATACAGCTGACATATTGTTGGGCTATTGGCCATGCCTTGCGGCAGTACCTTCCACTGAAATCTCTTGTCTGGTTCCATATGATTAAGAGAAGGGATAGTGAAGGCAAACCTTGGTCTATCCCGTGGGTAAAGTGGAATAGAGAAGAAACAATCCTTAATATCTATAATAATAAGCTTCCAATCTTGAGGAAGTGCAGAAAGCAAAGGAAGGCCTCTTTGAACAGGGCCAAAAAGATGCATCTGATTGTTAATGGCCCGCAGGTCATGGAGTAATCTCCACTTCCCAGATTTCTTCTTAATAACAAAAATTGGTGTATTCCATGGGGAGGTAGAAGGCTCTAGATGCCCCAGCCGTTCCTGTTCTTGCACTAATCTTGTGACAGCCTCTAATTTTTCAGAGGATAGAGGCCATTGAGAGACCCATAACGGCTCCTCTGTTTTCCATGGTATGGGTCGTGAAGCCTCAACGGCCCCTAAATAAAACCCAGTCCTTTTCTACCCCGATTTCCGTGTTGTGTAATGGGTTTTATTCTGCCTTGTTCTTGCCTACCCAAGCCTCTACCATTTGTATACCCCATCTTTGCCATAATGGCTGATGCCTGGGGGAGTATTCATTAGTTAGGGTCATGCCCATGGCTTGTAACACATCTCGTCCCCATAAATTTACAGGGAGTGGCAACACATAGGGGGTAAAACATCCCTGTTTGCCCTCAGCATTCCGCCAGGTTAAGGCTGAGGCACTGATGGCAGGAGAGGACTGGTATCCAAGACCTTGTAGAGAATGAGATGAAACAACAGTGGGCCAAGACTTCGGCCACCAATGGAGTGAAATAATGCTTTTGTCTGCTCCCGAATCCATTATCCCTTCAAATTCTTTTCCATTAATTAACAATTTTATTGTAGGTCTCTCATTTAGGGGTATAGCCAGATAGGCTGAATCACTTCCAGAAGATCCCATAGCCCTTTTTTGTAAAGTGTAGGTTTCTCCATCCCCGAGGGAGGGCAGCAACACCAGTTGTGCAATTCTATCTCCCTGCTTTATAGAAAATACACCCCGAGGGCTAGAACAGAGAACTTGAATCTCCTCTTTATGATATGGGTCAACAATCCCAGGATATATAATGAGTCCCTGTAAAGTTAAGGAGCCACGGCCCAGAATAAGCCCAATGGTGGCAGGGGGCAAAGGTCCAGGGGAATGGACTGGGACCGGTTGAACATTCATTTGGGGCATGAGTAAGAAGTCGGAGGCGGCACGCAAGTCCATTCCGGGGGTTCCTCGCAAGCCTCTACTTCCTCTTGATTGCTTTTCTGAAATTGGTTCCCATATTTCTGAGGGCCCTGGGACCATGGGCCCCGTGACCCGTTTTTTGATTGGGGTACCTTGGATTCTTCAATAGGGGGCAGAAGCCTCCCTTTTACATCCCGGACTGACCTGCATTCGCTAGCCCTATGATAACCTTTACCACAACGATAGCAAAGCTTCGATTCTCTTGTTCTTTCAGGGGCTTGACAATCTTTCTTAAGGTGCCCCATTCTCCCACAATTAAAACAAGCTTTTCGATTAGATAAATCTCTATACCTGTGCGTTTGTAAAATGGCGGCAGCTAGTCCTGCATTGGTTAGGGGTCCCCCAGCTCCCTGCACACTCTGAGCCAATCTTGTAAACCTTTGCTTTTGCGAGGGCGATAGCCGCTCGACATTCCTGGGTTGCTTGTTCATAGACAAGTTGCTCAATCAGGGGCATAGCTTGTTCTGAATCACCAAAGATGCGACTGGCGGCCTCTGTCATTCTGGCCACAAAGTCTGAAAATGGCTCTTGGGGTCCTTGGACAATCTTTGTAAGGTGTCCACTGGACTCTCCCCTTTTGTGAGGGCCTTCCATGCTTTAATAGCGGCGGCCGACACCTGACCATAGACGCCCCAGATGTAGTTGGTTTGATTAAGGGCATGTTGACCCTGACCTGTCAGCATTTCAAATGTCCACTGCCTCTGATTCTCATCTTCAGCTGTGGCATTAACTCTAGCTTGTGCCTGGGCTGCATCATACCAGAGAGCCTTCCATTCCATGTATTGTCCCATGTTGGGAAGCACTGCTTTCACTGTCGTCTGCCAGTCAGTGGGAGTCATGGCAAAATTAGCAAGCCTTTCCACCTGTAATGTGGTAAAGTTAGCATTGACCCCATAATTACGAACGGATTCGGCCAATTCTTTAATTTGATTGTAATCTACGGGGGTATGTACTCTTCCGCCTTCCACATTCTCGAATACTGGAAAAGCCATTTGTATTTTTCTCCGTTCCTCTAAAGGTAAAAAGGAGTCAGTACCAGTATTCAGCCGAAGCTCATACTGCGGAGGCGCTGAGGGGCGTGAGCCCGCCGGATTTATAGGCGGTGGCCTCACATTCATTTTTGTTTTCAGTGGCCGGTGTCTATCAGGGTGATATCTTTTTTCCTCATACCGTGCCACCTCCCCCTCTAGACCACCTTCTTCGCTAGAATACAGAGTGTCAGAATCAGAATTATCTAGCTCCAAGGCTTCTAGCTCTACTGCAGGGTATAGACTAGATTCTGGCTTTTTCTTTTTCTTAGATTTGTTAAGGGGTGAATGATAACTCCCTTCTTTCTCTCCCCCTTTCTTAACTTCCTGGGGAGGGCCTTTTTCTTAGACATGTCTTTTCTTTTGCGAGCTCCCATTCTCTCACTCCGTTCAGTTTCTGACATGCTATCCTGAACTTCCTCTAAGGTTCCCTGACTTTCTATTATAGCAGGGTGACAGGCCTCATCCTCCAAGCAGTTTTTAACTAGCTTCCAAATGGCTTTGGTACCTAAGCAGAGATCTCCTTCTGCATGCTTCCTGTCTAGTTCTTTACCTAGCTTGTTCCATGAGGCCACAGTGAGGGACCCGGAACAAGCATACCATGGTGCCACTCTATCTACCTCCTTCACAAAATTTTGAAGTGTTCGTGGTGCAATTTTAAGATCTCTTTGTTTTAGCACAGTCTGTAAGGCTGTAACCACTGACTGTGACGACCCCATCGCGCTGACAGCTTATCTAAAAAACGCGCTCAACTCCGTTACCAGACTGACAGCACCAGACTGACAGCACCAGACTGACAGCACCAGACTGACAGCGCCAGACTGACAGCACCAGACGGACAGCGCCAGACGGACAGCGCCAGACGGACAGCGCCGTTCTGTCAGCACCAGCCACGATGAAGGAGAAGGACAAACAGGACTAGCACCAAAGCCTCCACTGACCCGTCCCACGGTGATGACAAACTAAGGCCAAAGTCGAGAAAAGGGTTGTTCAGGATAAAGCATACCTCTCTGAACCTACGTCCCTGCAGTTCTGAATCCGCCCCGTTTTCCGAGGGGTCTCCCGCGGCGCCGGCGATGTTGAAGAGTTCCCGGGTTTCGGCACCAGATGTCCCGCGCTACCGTCTCGCCAGCAAGAACGACGCAGAACACTCGGATCCTTCTGCAGTAAAGCTTTAATGCATCTTGAGAGATAGATGATCAGCTTCTTAGAGGGAGACCCCAAGCTAAGAAACCCAGCCCCTTATATAAGCCTAGGAGCTCCGAGTGAGATGTGTAGAGCCGGGATTGGTGGTTTGCACATCACCCCAGATGACGTCACGGGAGAGGCACAGTTTAAACGGTTAACTCCAACTGACAGCGACAGTTAACTCTAACTGACAGCGACAGTTAACTCCAACTGACAGCGACAGTTAACTCCAACTGACAGCGACAGTTAACTCCAACTGACAGCGACAGTTAACTCCAACTGACAGCGACAGTTAACTCCAACTGACAGCAGATGTCAGCGCCATCTTCTAACGGCAATAGCGATAGCGAGGGCGGCTCCTCACAGTTAGCGGTGTGGTAAACCGCCCTTTTATTACCTCATCTGTATGCGCCTCTAGTAAGTCACATGTTTAATGGCGGCATAGACTTAGTAAGTCACATGTTTAATGGCGGCATCAGACTTCCTCCTACAATGTTGAGAGTTGGTGTGTGTGTGTGTGTGTGTGTGTGTGTGTGTGTGTGTGTGTGTGTGAGTGTATACACATGGCACAACGTACATATGGAGGCCTGAGGACAATCCTCAGGAATATCACTTCTCATTTTGCACTGAAAATTCCAGGGATCAAACTCGGATCTTCAGGTTTTCACTACAAGCAAGTTTTCCTGCTGAACCAGCTAGCTATCTGCCAGACCTACTTTTGTTACTTGTGAAATGTCAGAAGCAAAGCAGACAATGTTTCATACTCTCAGTATTCTAGAAGTTAGGAAATGAGAAAAAGAGGAACTACAAATGCATTACACAATGTTTGTAAATTTCACTGTATATAGGACAGAGTGATATGGGAAATAAAGAAAAAAGTAAACCAGGAAGAGTGGGATTTCCTTAACAAATTTTGGAATAACAAATAAACAATAATCATAATAAATGGTATGAATAATTACATCATAGAAATTGAAGAAGATGACAGCGCTAGCTAAGAGGGGAGAATTGGTCTTTTTGTGTGAATAATTACGACTGGTCAATTATCTGTTTTAATACAGTTCTGAGTGTGGTAGAAAACATTACCAAGAATTTCATGCGATTATTCTGAGAGAGTATTAGCAATGGAAGATTAGAAATAACAGTGGAGTAGCTGTACAGATCAACTACCATGTTTTTCATCATCAGGATCCCTGCCTGTACTCTATTAAGGTAGGAAATAAAACCAAATGTTTAGTGCTGAGGACAGAACTTATGGCTCTTGATTGCTTTCGATACATCTGTTTCATTTTTAATAACATGATTTTTTTCCATTAAAAAAGACTAGACTGTTGTGGTAAATTTAAGACTTCAAAAAATAAACAATGAAGACTGAAACATGAGATGTTATAAGGATGAGAATATTTTAAAACACCGTTCACAAAATCCTGATGAACTGAACAAAGACTGACTCTAGTTTGCTGGAACTGTGAAAGTAAGAAGCATTAGTAAGACATGAATCAGAATCCAATCTCAGGGGTACAATTTAGGATCATGTACTGACTACAGCAAAGTGGCAAGGCTTCGAGTTTGCTCTAAATAGTAGCAAATGAAAAACCTAGCAGTGGGAAATTGGCAAGACAACTGACACTGAAATAAAAGCTCATGATCACCAACAGCCAGGTTGCAGAAGGGATGTATCTGGATTCGGACTTCCAGGAAAAGAAAAACTTGTAGTCTTAGATTTGGACTTGAACTTCTGGGGAGGATATTGATACTTTGAATAGTCCTGGTAGTGCAAAAACTGCATTGTAAAACTAAAAAGGGGAGTGGGCATCAATACATTTTGGCACTTTGTATTCTAGTTAATAAATGCAGAAATTAAGAGATACAGACAATGTCTAACATGCCCCAAAGTTTATCTTTTTTTTTGGAGTAGTGACCTACACCTGTTCAAATGTTTCTATATGCTTTAGAGTAACAACTCCAGAGTTGAGTGGATGCAAAATCATTGTAGCAAAGCCTCAAAAACTTGCTACATTGAATGTCATAGAAAATATTTGCAAACCTCAGTCTTTTACTATGGCAGGGGTATGGCTTGTTGGAAGGCTGCTTCATGCTTTGTCCTCTACCCTTTGGCCTTCTAAGCATTTAACAAGCAAATGAGAATAAAATCACAGTTCATGACAAAATGAAGAAAATCACAACTTTTGTAAGAAAAAATGCTAATAACAAGTTTAAAGAAAACATTTGTGAGTGTCGTGAAGATTATGACAGTATACAAATAATTGGTAATTGGTTATTGCGAGGAATAACCTAAGGCCCTTCAAGATCATAGATGAATTAGATCAGATTCTGCAAAAAATTTAGTAAAGGAAAGCTAATAAAGTATAAAATACTACTTTTTCATAATTTGTCTCATTCTCCTGTATTTTCAGTCTGGAAAATAAATATTTTATGTGTGAATATTTACCTGGCTAACTTGTGCTGCTGTTAGGGATGCTTAAACAATAAGATAATGATATATTGCTGCAATATACAACTCTTCTTTTATTACTACTAGCTACTCTGGCTATACTTCATCAGGGGAAATGCTAGCTTCATAAGAAGAAGTATTCTGGAACTTAGGAAATGTGTAGGAACTCTTAAAAACTTATTAAAGGTTCCAATAAATCCTAGAAAATGTTAGTCATAGACAAAAAGGTGTTTTAATTACTGTATTCCAGGATTTCAAATGTCTTTACACAGAAGATATTGACCAGCTGTTCTTTATCTCCATAGAGAGGAGAGCAACAGACGAAGGCTCTGATGGCAGCAATAAAGAGAGCAGTAAGCGAGGGCTACTAAAGCAAGAATGAAAGCATTGTACCTTGTGTTAGAAATCTCCTCTAGAGCTCATTTCACTTGGATGGATTCTTGTGTGCCTGGAAGCAGGAGCATGTGGCTCAGGAAAACTTTAAGGATGAACTTTCCTGTCCTTCAAGATCTTTGGGTGGTTTTTAAACTTGTGATGCACTTCTCTGCACGTCAAACATATGGTAGTTAATTCATGCAAGTCGTCTCAGAAGTCATGGGATTTAACTCAGGAGCATGACACTATCTGCTTTTGCAACAAAGACTGAAAATTGAAATATCTTAAAGACAAAGGGTATTCCTTTTCTTCAAAAGTCTTATCATTTTCTATCAAAGTTTAAACTAAGTATTGACTTGATAAGAACTTAAAAGAAGCTAGCATTAATATTCACAAAACAAAATGCTAGACTACCTCAGAGAGTGTTACATTTTGCTCCAGAGTACTACAAGAAAATAAATACGTTTCACAAATTTTGTTTTCCTGGTAAAAGCATGCTCATATATAATATATTAAAGTCTACATATGATACATTATTGTCTAGTAAAACAATGTTCATAGATGAATGCAGTAGTATATGTATACCTAGTGATTGTCAGTTTGTAGTACAATGGTCAAGACATCATTGATGGCCTGAGCTGCATGAAAATATTTCTGTGGGAAGGCTAATAAGTGTTGTTTAATAACTATTTAGAAATTAGTGACACTCTTGTCTCTAATGGACTCCAAAGGAGTGAAAGTATATGAATTTATCCTTCAATAAATTGTTGCCTCAATCTCCTACAACCTGGACATTATTAGCTTTAGCGTTTCAGCTACACAAGTTGTTTTTACTGTAACAGCTGATGAAATTCCTTCCTTTGATTGTACTTTGAAAATACCTTCTACAAAAAGACAAACATGGTATGTCCTCATTCTTATATGGATTTTAGACATGGAACAGGATACTGCCAGTCTGCACTTCCACTGACAGAGAGTCTGGGAAACAGGAAAGAACCTAAGAGATATGCATGGTACCCAAGATAAGAGGAATTAGGCAAGATCCTCTGAACAGATGGGGAAAATGGTGAGGGGTGGGAGGGAGTGGGAGCTGGGAAGAAGAGATGGGGAGAAGAGGAAGAGAGAGTAGGCCATGGGGAAACAGGAAGGTTGAGTGGGGGGGGGTAGAATAGGGGGAAGAGGGAATCATAGGTTAGAAGACAGATCAAGCACCAGTGTGACCTCTAGTGATCTAAAGGGATGACACCAATTTGCAAGCTAAGCAATAGTGGAGAGACTACCTCAGATGCCCATTCCTGATAATGAACTTTATGTCTGTAATCATCCGAGAGCCTTCATCCAGTGACTGATGGAAGTAGAGGCAAACACCCACAGTTAAACACTGAACTGAACCCAAGGAATCCAGTGACAGAGAGAGCAAATTGGCAAAGAATAGGCTGGAAAACTGGGAGGCCAGCATGGGACTGATCCAGACCCCCCCAAATGTGTGAGTCAGTGAGGATGCCTGGGTAACCTATGGGGCCCTGAGCAGTGGATCAGTGTTTATTCTTGGAATACAAACAGACATCGTGTGTCCATAACACAAAGAGGGATGCTCTCTCAGCCTGGACTCTTAGGGGAGTGCCTGGCCCCTACCCTGAGTGAAATGACAGACTCTAGATATCCCCTATGTGGAAGGAATTGGCAAAAGGATGGGAGGCTGGGGGGGATGGTGGGGGAGCTGCTGGAGGAGTGGAGGGAGAGGGAACTGGGATTGACATGTGAAACAAGCTATTTAAAATTAAAAAATTTTAAAAATCTAAAAAAATACCTTCGACTTTTTGTTACTGTTTTTTGTTTTGTTCTCAGGATTTTACAACACAGAATTATTTTCATGTATTTATAATCGACCTGAAGTTTCCCTTCCCTCTTCTCACAGACCCCACCCAGCTCCTCCCCTCTGTCACTAAGCTCCACTCTGCTCCTCCACTTTCTGTTTGTGAAAGGGCAGGTGTCCAATGAGTATCAACAAAACATGGCATATCAAGTCTCAGTAAGACTAAACACCTCCCCATTTATTAAGGTTGAGTACAATGACACAGTATGAAGAATAGAGTACCAATGGCTAGTAAAAGAGTCAGAGGCAGCCTCTATTCTCACTGTTAGGTGTCCCACAAGAGTACCAAGTTAGACACCTCTCACATATATGCAGAGTGCCTAGGTCAGTCCCATACAGGATCCCTGACTGTTGGTTCAGCCCCTGTGGGCCCCTATGATCCCACTCCAGTTAACTCTCTAGGTTTTTTCGTGGTGTCCTTCTGGTGCCTACAAGCATTCCTTCCTCTTTTCAGCAGGATTCCTTGAGTTCTGTCTACTGTTTCACTATGGATCTGCATTTTTCCATCAGTTGTTGGATGAAGCCTCTGTGGTGACAGTTGGACTAGGCAGCAATCTATGGGTATAACAAAAGGACATTAGGAGTCATTACATTGTTTTACCAAATGCTGAACACTGGACCATTTCTAGCACAGGTCAGACCCTCAACCTGTGCTTTTCTTTTTCTCATAAAATTACTTCCATTTAATGACAATTTGACCATTTTATTTTTATGATTACATTTTGTTCTGTTTATTTATTGTTTGTCTGGATGTGGAAGTTCACACACTGTGTGTGTGTCCCGCGCTACCGTCTCGCCAGCAAGAACGACGCAGAACACTCGGATCCTTCTGCAGTAAAGCTTTAATGCATCTTGAGAGATAGATGATCAGCTTCTTAGAGGGAGACCCCAAGCTAAGAAACCCAGCCCCTTATATAAGCCTAGGAGCTCCGAGTGAGATGTGTAGAGCCGGGATTGGTGGTTTGCACATCACCCCAGATGACGTCACGGGAGAGGCACAGTTTAAACGGTTAACTCCAACTGACAGCGACAGTTAACTCCAACTGACAGTGGATGTCAGCGCCATCTTCTAACGGCAATAGCGATAGCGAGGGCGGCTCCTCACATCTCCCCCTATTCATTTATTTTTGAAGCAATAGGACACCCACAACTTTGGAGTGGAGATAGAGGTCAAATCCCCATGTGCAAATTCGGAACATGTACAAAGCTCCTCTCCAGGGTCTTATCCCCAGAGGAAGTCCTGACCAGTCCGATGTCTTTTTTCTGGGGGAAGGAGATCATGACATAGAACCTTCATGCAAGATGACTTATCTCCCAGGAGAAAGTCGTTATACCGCAGACCTCTCCTGTGCAGTGCTTAGCCTTGCAACTCCTTGGGCTGCTGAAGCCTACCCACTCTATCCCGTGCAATGAGACTAGCCTCGTGGGGTGCAAGAGCTGGGAGGCCAGCGACCTATTGCTTTAACATGGTTAACCAAATGTCAGGGGATGCTCCGTGTTCTAAGGCAGCAAGTGCTTGTGCCACCACCACTTTCTCCTTTTGTTTGGGCTCTGAGCGTACACACCATCCAAAGCATCAACACTATTCCACAGCAGAGAACTAGGCTAAATGATCCTACCCCCACCCATTCCTTAAAATAAGAAAATGCAGATGAAATCCAGGGGAGAGGTCTTCCATCAGAGAAAGATCCAGATGCGTCGAATTCACTTGCAGGATCGCCATTCTCAACTCACGGAGTGTCTGCTCAAACTCAAAAGTCCAATTCTGTAATAAATGTTGAGACAGAGCTTTTGACAGGTTAGCTGCTCTTGTAAAATTCTCATATTGTACTAAGTGACACAAAGGCCAGGCAACTTTGTTCACATCCCAATTTGGCCATCTGCCACAATATATCCAATTGTTCCTGAACCAAATTAATCTGTTGGTTTACCAACATCAGGCCTCCTTGTATCTGAGAATTGGCAGTGGCCTGTTTATCTAGGACCATGGTCACAGTGGCCTATAGTTCATTAATGGTTTGAGTTGTCTGCACAGTGGCAGAAAGTGCAAGGGCCGAGGCGGTAACCGAAGCAGTAACCGCGGCGGTGGCTATCAGGCCCACAATAATAGCAGAGATCCCAAAAATCTCGCTTTTCCCTAAACAAACTCAAATTACTTGGCGTCTCAAGGAACTGGAATAAATCGAGGCATGCGCATTACCAAAGCAAAAGGGTGCTTAATAGCATCCCAGCATAATGCATAAAAACAATTCTAAGCAGAACAATTTATTTCTTTCTGATTCTTACCTAAGGTATCATTACTCACAACCCAAATAAAGGGCAGCTGAATAATTAGTTCTCTTAAAAGGGGTATACTTAACATTGGAGGAGGACCAATCAGATGATCCAGAGCTCTGTCCCTCACTCAGACTGTTGCCTAATGCCCCTTTCCAATCAAAAGTAATCTGTCCCTTCTCACTATCATAGGAGAAAGATCAGTACAGCTTCCATTAATTCAAAAGGATTAGCATTAGATCTTTCTGGATCCATATGAATAAAATTATCCTTTAATGAAGAAATCACAGTAAAGCACAAGCTTCCTACTAATGACAAGGTTCTCTCATCCTGAAAACTCTGTATCTGAGGATCTAAAGGCAAAAAGGCAAGCCCCAACTCTCTATTATTTGTGAAAAATCTAGGGAACACCTGGGCATTCTGCATCACTGGCATCGGTAGGGGAAGGTAGACATGATGGCCCACCGTAACTCTCCCATCATACTAGGAACCATCATCCCGAGTAGGAGAGTCTTCATCACCCACTTGGCCTCCATCCTTCTTATTCTGGAGTTGTGAAGGAGCTCTTCGAGTGAGTCTTTCAGGGATCCACAGGGGTTTTCTTCCTCCTGTGGAAAAACACACACAGCTCCCCTGGATCTTATAAGAATAGGATCCGGGCCTTTCCAGAGATCAGTCAAGACATCTTTCCATTTTACCATTTCTTTTGGCCTATCAGGCTCTAAACTGTGGCGATCAGCCGCAGTGTGGCCTTGGGCATCACAGTTCAAGAAATTAAGGGTAAAAAGTGCCATGGATACAGCAACTCTTGGTACCGAGGGTAGAACATCCTCAATACTCCCCTTTTGTTTAATCAGATATGATTTGAGTGTACGATGGGCACGTTCCACAATGCCCTGTCCTTGAGGGTTATAAGGTAGGCCAGTTAGATGGGTAACATCCATTTGCCGACAAAACTGTCGGAATTTTTGAGAGGTATATGCTGGTCCATTGTCTGTTTTTAAAATTCTGGGTTTTCCCCAAGCACTCCAGGCCTCAAGGCAATGTTGAATCACATATGAGGCCTTTTCCCCTGTTAGGGGTGTGGCAAACATTACGCCAGAACAGGTGTCAACAGAAACATGAACATATTGAAGCCTTCCAAAAGAGGGAATATGAGTAACATCCATCTGCCACATCTGCAATGGTCTAATGCCACGTGGGTTTATTCCCATGTGGGGAGTAGGTAAGAATTCGCAGCAATTCTGGCATTGAGTAACAATTTCCCTAGCCTCTTTCCTGGATAGAGCAAAGCAGACGGCGCAAGGTCTCAGCCGTCACATGAAAGCGCTTATGGAATTCTTTTGCTGCTTGTGCATGGGTAGACAAGGCAGCGGCCACCAGCTTTGTAGCCTTGTCCGCTAAGTCATTCCCTAAGGACATGGGACCTGGGAGTCCAGAATGTGCTCGGACATGGGTAATGAAAACAGGAAATCTCCTATTTAACAAGGCAGCTTGTATCTTCTGAAAGATGTTAGCAACTCTGCTGGAGGATCTTATTATTCCAGCTATCTCAAGGAGATTAACTGCATTAACCACATAAGAGGAATCTGATACAATATTGAGGGGTCCTGGAAAAGCCTCAAGAACCTCCAGTACTATCAGACATTCTACAACTTGAGGTGAAGTTTCATTATATTGTTTAGATATAACCCTATCCTTGACCACATAAGCTCCCATACCAGTTTTTGATCCATCAGTGTACACCACAGTCCCATCTGGGAGTGGGTCTTTAGCTGTCACTTGTGGAAACACTATAGCCTGGTTTAGGGCAAACTGTAAAATTGGATGCTTTGGAAAATGATTATCAATTTGTCCTGAAAAGGAAGTAACTAAAACTGCCCAATCACTAGATGTGGCTGCCAAGGTCTGAACTTGTGCAGCAGTATAAGGCACAATCAAGGAATCAGGATCCCTGCCAAAATGTGTAACAGCTGCTTTTATTCCGCGAAGCGCAGGCTGTGCAACAGCATCAGGGTACCAGTCAATAATCTTAGCAGGGGAAGCATTTGGATGAATCCAAAGTAATGGTCCATGTTGCCACAGGACTGCAGTTGGCAATTGAGCTGTCTTAAAAACACACAGATTAAAAGGTAGTGACTCCTCAATTCGTTGTAATTGTGCTTCCTGTAAGGCCTCTTCCACCATCTGTAAGGCTCGGTGGGCGGCAGGGGTAAATTTTCTGGGTGAGGAGATATGAGGCTCACCCTCCAGGAGATCGAAGAGGGGTTTTAGATCAGCAGATGGAATTTTTAAAAAGGGCCTCAACCAATTTATATCTCCCAGAAGTTTCTGAAAATCATTTAATGTTTGTAAGTGGTCTTTGCGAATTTCTATTTTCTGAGGAACTATATTTTTGGGAGTAATCTTTGAGCCCAAAAAGAGGCCTGTATCTGCAATTTGAACCTTTTCTGAGGCAATCTCTAATCCCCACTGTTTTAATTCAGCCACCAGCATGGGAAAAGCCTTTTGTAAAACATCTAACTCTTTGTGACAAATAAGAATATCGTCCATATAATGGATAACGATTAAAGATGTAAATTGCTTCCTAATTGGCTCCAAAGCCTCCTGCACATATAGCTGACATATTGTTGGGCTATTGGCCATGCCTTGCGGCAGTACCTTCCACTGAAATCTCTTGTCTGGTTCCATATGATTAAGAGAAGGGATAGTGAAGGCAAACCTTGGTCTATCCCGTGGGTAAAGTGGAATAGAGAAGAAACAATCCTTAATATCTATAATAATAAGCTTCCAATCTTGAGGAAGTGCAGAAAGCAAAGGAAGGCCTCTTTGAACAGGGCCAAAAAGATGCATCTGATTGTTAATGGCCCGCAGGTCGTGGAGTAATCTCCACTTCCCAGATTTCTTCTTAATAACAAAAATTGGTGTATTCCATGGGGAGGTAGAAGGCTCTAGATGCCCCAGCCGTTCCTGTTCTTGCACTAATCTTGTGACAGCCTCTAATTTTTCAGAGGATAGAGGCCATTGAGAGACCCATAACGGCTCCTCTGTTTTCCATGGTATGGGTCGTGAAGCCTCAACGGCCCCTAAATAAAACCCAGTCCTTTTCTACCCCGATTTCCGTGTTGTGTAATGGGTTTTATTCTGCCTTGTTCTTGCCTACCCAAGCCTCTACCATTTGTATACCCCATCTTTGCCATAATGGCTGATGCCTGGGGGAGTATTCATTAGTTAGGGTCATGCCCATGGCTTGTAACACATCTCGTCCCCATAAATTTACAGGGAGTGGCAACACATAGGGGGTAAAACATCCCTGTTTGCCTTCAGCATCCCGCCAGGTTAAGGCTGAGGCACTGATGGCAGGAGAGGACTGGTATCCAAGACCTTGTAGAGAATGAGATGAAACAACAGTGGGCCAAGACTTCGGCCACCAATGGAGTGAAATAATGCTTTTGTCTGCTCCCGAATCCATTATCCCTTCAAATTCTTTTCCATTAATTAACAATTTTATTGTAGGTCTCTCATTTAGGGGTATAGCCAGATAGGCTGAATCATTTCCAGAAGATCCCATAGCCCTTTTTTGTAAAGTGTAGGTTTCTCCATCCCCGAGGGAGGGCAGCAACACCAGTTGTGCAATTCTATCTCCCTGCTTTATAGAAAATATATCCCGAGGGCTAGAACAGAGAACTTGAATCTCCTCTTTATGATACGGGTCAACAATTCCAGGATATATAATGAGTCCCTGTAAAGTTAAGGAGCCACGGCCCAGAATAAGCCCAATGGTGGCAGGGGGCAAAGGTCCAGGGGAATGGACTGGGACCGGTTGAACATTCATTTGGGGCATGAGTAAGAAGTCGGAGGCGGCACGCAAGTCCATTCCGGAGGTTCCTCGGAAACCTCTACTTCCTCTTGATTGCTTTTCTGAAATTGGTTCCCATATTTCTGAGGGCCCTGGGACCATGGGCCCCGTGACCCGTTTTTTGATTGGGGTACCTTGGATTCTTCAATAGGGGGCAGAAGCCTCCCTTTTACATCCCGGACTGACCTGCATTCGCTAGCCCTATGATAACCTTTACCACAACGATAGCAAAGCTTCGATTCTCTTGTTCTTTCAGGGGCTTGACAATCTTTCTTAAGGTGCCCCATTCTCCCACAATTAAAACAAGCTTTTCGATTAGATAAATCTCTATACCTGTGCGTTTGTAAAATGGCGGCAGCTAGTCCTGCATTGGTTAGGGGTCCCCCAGCTCCCTGCACACTCTGAGCCAATCTTGTAAACCTTTGCTTTTGCGAGGGCGATAGCCGCTCGACATTCCTGGGTTGCTTGTTCATAGACAAGTTGCTCAATCAGGGGCATAGCTTGTTCTGAATCACCAAAGATGCGACTGGCGGCCTCTGTCATTCTGGCCACAAAGTCTGAAAATGGCTCTTGGGGTCCTTGGACAATCTTTGTAAGGTGTCCACTGGACTCTCCCCTTTTTGTGAGGGCCTTCCATGCTTTAATAGCGGCGGCCGACACCTGACCATAGACGCCCCAGATGTAGTTGGTTTGATTAAGGGCATGTTGACCCTGACCTGTCAGCATTTCAAATGTCCACTGCCTCTGATTCTCATCTTCAGCCGTGGCATTAACTCTAGCTTGTGCCTGGGCTGCATCATACCAGAGAGCCTTCCATTCCATGTATTGTCCCATGTTGGGAAGCACTGCTTTCACTGTCGTTTGCCAGTCAGTGGGAGTCATGGCAAAATTAGCAAGCCTTTCCACCTGTAATGTGGTAAAGTTAGCATTGACCCCATAATTACGAACGGATTCGGCCAATTCTTTAATTTGATTGTAATCTACGGGGGTATGTACTCTTCCGCCTTCCACATTCTCGAATACTGGAAAAGCCATTTGTATTTTTCTCCGTTCCTCTAAAGGTAAAAAGGAGTCAGTACCAGTATTCAGCCGAAGCTCATATGGCGGAGGCGCTGAGAGGCGTGAGCCCGCCGGATTTATAGGCGGTGGCCTCACATTCATTTTTGTTTTCAGTGGCCGGTGTCTATCAGGGTGATATCTTTTTCCTCATACCGTGCCACCTCCTCCTCTAGACCACCTTCTTCGCTAGAATCCAGAGTGTCAGAATCAGAATTATCTAGCTCCAAGGCTTCTAGCTCTACTGCAGGGTATAGACTAGATTCTGGCTTTTTCTTTTTCTTAGATTTGTTAAGGGGTGAATGATAACTCCCTTCTTTCTCTCCCCCTTTCTTAACTTCCTGGGGAGGGCCTTTTTTCTTAGACATGTCTTTTCTTTTGCGAGCTCCCATTCTCTCACTCCGTTCAGTTTCTGACATGCTATCCTGAACTTCCTCTAAGGTTCCCTGACTTTCTATTATAGCAGGGTGACAGGCCTCATCCTCCAAGCAGTTTTTAACTAGCTTCCAAATGGCTTTGGTACCTAAGCAGAGATCTCCTTCTGCATGCTTCCTGTCTAGTTCTTTACCTAGCTTGTTCCATGAGGCCACAGTGAGGGACCCGGAACAAGCATACCATGGTGCCACTCTATCTACCTCCTTCACAAAATTTTGAAGTGTTCGTGGTGCAATTTTAAGATCTCTTTGTTTTAGCACAGTCTGTAAGGCTGTAACCACTGACTGTGACGACCCCATCGCGCTGACAGCTTATCTAAAAAACGCGCTCAACTCCGTTACCAGACTGACAGCACCAGACTGACAGCACCAGACTGACAGCACCAGACTGACAGCGCCAGATGGACAGCGCCAGATGGACAGCGCCAGATGGACAGCGCCAGACGGACAGCGCCAGACGGACAGCGCCAGATGGACAGCGCCAGACGGACAGCGCCAGACGGACAGCGCCGTTCTGTCAGCACCAGCCACGATGAAGGAGAAGGACAAACAGGACTAGCACCAAAGCCTCCACTGACCCGTCCCACGGTGATGACAAACTAAGGCCAAAGTCGAGAAAAGGGTTGTTCAGGATAAAGCATACCTCTCTGAACCTACGTCCCTGCAGTTCTGAATCCGCCCCGTTTTCCGAGGGGTCTCCCGCGGCGCCGGCGATGTTGAAGAGTTCCCGGGTTTCGGCACCAGATGTCCCGCGCTACTGTCTCGCCAGCAAGAACGACGCAGAACACTCGGATCCTTCTGCAGTAAAGCTTTAATGCATCTTGAGAGATAGATGATCAGCTTCTTAGAGGGAGACCCCAAGCTAAGAAACCCAGCCCCTTATATAAGCCTAGGAGCTCCGAGTGAGATGTGTAGAGCCGGGATTGGTGGTTTGCACATCACCCCAGATGACGTCACGGGAGAGGCACAGTTTAAACGGTTAACTCCAACTGACAGCGACAGTTAACTCCAACTGACAGTGGATGTCAGCGCCATCTTCTAATGGCAATAGCGATAGCGAGGGCGGCTCCTCACAGTGTGTGTGTGTGTACATGCATGCCATAGCAAACATGGACATCAGAGGAAGACTTGCTGGACTTGGATCTTTCTTTCCACCATTGGATAATGTTGACTGAGCTCAGCTTTTCAAGCAAGCACCTGTTAACTAATGAGCTCTCACACTAGCCAGACAATGGAAGACAAATGCTAATGTTTAACTCAAAATCTTTTTTCCTGACATTTTATTTAAAATAGAGAAAGGAACAGTGTGTCTCAAGATAAAAGATGCCCGGGCTTCCTTGGTTGTTCACTACAATCTTCACCTACTGGTTGATTTGAAGCTGTTACTGTGCAGTAGTTCAATAATAATGAAGGCCTAGGTTAGAGATAGATTTTTAATTCGTCATATTTGGAAAATATATAGTTTTGATACTTAGTTTATACACTATTCTGGTTTTAGACATAGCATCACTCTGTGTTAATAATTTTATAGTTGTAAGTCTGAAAAATTTTAAAATTATGAAATGGAATACAAACATTTGATCAGTTTCTGTTTTACTTCCAGGCAGACACAGGCCTCCTTGCTGGGATCGCATCACAGGATGCATATTATCTGTTGATGTCCCTCAGCCAGCAGAGCTGGAAAAACAACACAAAATAGATGGGCATCCTCTGCTTGCCCTGCCTGCAGCATCTCCTCTGGCCATTTCAGACCTGGCCCTGATGGGTTTCTGAGGGAGTGACATTCATCTGTCCTTGGGCAGAAACACATCTTCCAGTGAGAATTGTAAAAGCTCAATGCTTTTTTTGTGGTAAAATCTCAAATCTTTTCTTTAAAGTCACCGTTTAAAAGTTTTCCCCTTCCCCAAACTATTAATATGAAAATAGAGACAACTTGCCTTTAATCTCTGCTTCATGACTCCACATGAAAGACATTTTTAATCTTGACTGTATTAGTTCCCTAGATGTGAGCATCAGATTTGAAAGTGAGCATACTCAAGGCTCAGTGAAAAATACATTCCCTCACTTTGACTCCTACATATTGCAACTTTTATTTGAGGTCAATGAAATTACCACATCCTTGGCTTCACAAGTCCAATACACACTCCTCACCTAGCATTCCGCAATTCTGTGATACAATGTAAATATATTCAAAGGAATTTCCTCAGCCTCCATGACAATTTTACAATGTTCCACTGAGAACACTCTTTGGAAACTTGGCTATTCATTCTTTCATGTTCCTGAAAGAGGAATTATTATATTTACATAATATAATTATATTACATACACCTAATTTTATTATCTAGGATTAATAAGAATTTTAACAGAAATCTAAATAAAATATTTGCTGAGAGTCTTCATTACTAGTTTGGAAAGGAACAAATAATATGTATTATTTATATATACTTGAACAAAACAGACTTAGTTATTAGTGAAAATATACTTCCTAACACTTTTATAGAGGTTTCTTGGCAACATAATTCAAAACAATAAAATATAGTAAAAACTAACACGTCTTTCCTAGGGAGATAATTAAACTTACATGTTAAAATTGTTCATTAAAACCTTGTTTATAGTATATTTTTTGAAAAATCAAATGGTTGTTGGTAGAATTGCATAAATTTATGCTACCTTTGTAGAGTACCTTACTGAGCATATATTTAAAAGTGGTATGATTTGCCAGCACTGCTTGAATCTTATGTGACCTAAAGATCAGAGTGCCCTCTACTTCTAGTATGTCAGAATTAATGGAAGGCCCTCAACAGGGCAACATAATATCATAAAGAGTATAAGAGAACAATGGGGTACTCAGCCCTAAATGGGAAAACATCAAGGAAATGGAGTTTTCCATAAACAACAGAGAAACTGCATGCATGAACTCAGAGCAATTGGGCATTATAACATGCACAAGAACAGTTTAAGCCCCAGTGATATAAAATTATAGCATGTATGAGGGAAGGTGGACATGATAACTGACCATGAACTGAGGAGCTTTTAGAATTTGGAAGTTTCTTGGCGGTTAGGCAGTTTTCTTTAATTGTGCAAACTTAGGTACATTGCCCATATACCAGAGTAGGACACACTCCCAGGTCTGGTTCAGCCAATACATAAAGAACTTTATGTGTAAACAAGAAAAAAAATAAAAAAGTTTGGTGGGAAGGCATGGGAGTGAGGATAAGCTGATTATAGCAGACAAATATCTTCAACATCATTGCATGAATTTCCCAAAGTATTAATAAAAATATTGTTTAAAATGTGAGGTCTTTTATATGAAGTTTGACTAGAAAAGTCATCAAATAATGTTAAGTTACACCTTGTATCCTAATTGCTTTTTAACATGATTGCCAGAATTCATTTTTTTAAGATTGCAACCTTGGATACAGATAGCAAATATATTAAGCTTGAAATAGGAAATTTTACTTTTGTATTTTATGTATTCTTTAATATTTGGATATGTGTATTGTGGTTTCAGAGATGGATGCAATTTAAAATAAACGAATTGATGAGAAAATAGCAACATGTAATATTTTAATTTCTAAAGCCATTAAAACTTTAGTAAAACATTTTAAAAAGAAAAACTTATTCATCAATATTATACATGTATTATTTGGGGCCCATCATAGAACTGTTTTTGCATTATTGTTTTCATTCTTTAAAAGCATAAGGTGTTCAAAATGTTTAAAAAGGACGAACTAGCTAAAAATATTAAAAATCCCAAGAATGCATTTTTGGATTATTTTTGATGCTTTAATTTTTCTCAATATAAAGTCACTTGTTTCTCTCTCCAATTTAGTGATAGGAATATTTTTATTTAGGAATGCATGAGAATGAAAATTATTGTACATCTTAAATTTAAAATTTTACACAAGTATTAATGACAATAATACAACAATGACTTATACTTCTTTAGAAAATATTAAGTTTTCATGTTGCCTTCATGTGGGGAATGACCCCTTGTACTGTAAGTCTGTAGATAAAAGAACATTTGTAAAATAATGCCAGTGTCCCTTTTTTCATACATACATATTCATTTCATTTGTGAATCAATTACTCAAGTATGAAATCACATTCTAAATGATAATCTGCCATTTAAACTTTGATGTTTACATGACGCTTAAGCCACAGTTGGCCAAGGATATAAAGCATCCATTCCTTCTTCATGTTCTATCATTCACAGCTCATTTAAAAATGGGCTGAAAAGGGCTGGCAAATGGCTCAGGGGATAAGTATCTCAGAGGAGATAAGGTTGCATCCATTCATCCCAAGTAAAATCTGGGCAGAGTGGCTTGTCTGTTACTCTAGAAGTATAATGGGATAAAATCAGGCAGACTGTTCATTGATCATCTAACCCATACAAATCCATGGGATTCGAAGTCAATGAGATCCTCTTGCTTAAAAAATAAAATTTGAAGAAAGTAGAAAGCACTCAAGGAAAGATAACAGATGTTAATCCAAGCATAATGCTTTCCAATAACATACACAATGATAATAATGGCAATGATACTACCACTACTAATAATTATACTAATATTAAAATTAAAACGTCAAAAAAGAGACTATGAATGCAACTGGTATGGTTACAAAAGACAGGGCTCTATAAACAACAGGGCAGGCCATCTGAACACAGAGAAAAGGGAAATAGACATAAGGTAAACATTATAAAGCAGGCAGATTCAATACTGACTACTTATAAACAGCTGCTAGGGAGATGCTCAGATGCAGTGTATGTACATATCTTATTTAAATGAATAGTGCATCTCCCATTTCCTCATTTTGTCTGATTTTTAGGTGAAAACAGCCTTCCCAGGCCATGTCCACTGCCTCTTTTTGCCTTTGGTGCTTTGAATCAAATTGACCATCATAAACTCATAGAGAGTGGCATTCTTAGGAGGTGCAGCTTTATTGGAGTTGATGTGGCCTTGTTGAAGGAAAGCCCATTGTGAGAGTGTGCCTTGAGATCTGGCACATGCTCAAGCCATGCCCAATTTCTCAAATAACTTCTTGATGCCCAAAAGTCAAGGTATAGGACACTTGACTACTTCTCCAGCACCATTTCTGCCCATGTGTCTGAAACTGTAAGTCTCCCAGTTAAATGTTTTCCTTTATAAACAGGGGGAAGTGGGGTTACAATGTAAAATGAAAATATTAAATAAAAGTTGGTCTTGCAATGGTGTCCCTTCACAGAAATAGAAACCCTAACTGATATACCCCTAGATCTATTCCCATTCCATCACCTCTTCAGAAAACATCAAGCGCCCAAAAAGACAACAAACAAAAACAAATGAATATATGAAATGATTCCTAATTATATTCTCGTATATTCATATATTGGTGCTTTGTCCAGTGATCATCAGAGAGGTTTCTTTAGGCACCAGAAGGGAACAGATCCAGAGACCCACATTCATACATTTTTGTAGAGAGAGAGTCTAAACTGAATGTCTCAATCAGATATCTCCTCTTGAATCTCAAGGGAACCTGGAATAAGAGGCAGAACAAACATTGTCCTACTTATTTGCCATATCACATCTTTTTTATCTTTTGGTCTTTGAGGGGTGGTAAATTGGAATTTTCCCTTTAACATGGACAGGTATATCTCACATTCAAGGGCATGTCATAACTCAATAAGTATATAAGAGACATTATAGGCATGAAGAAAAAGGTAGTAGTGCCCACCAGTCCTGCTAATTAGCAAAGGGTATTATTGATTATGGTCCATGCTATTTGTTGGAGAAATTCCAAACAATTTATATTCCTAAGGTAAATTGCTGATCAGAGACAAAAAGACTGCAGACAGAATTATATCATTCACTTTCTCCCTCATAAGTATGTACTTAAAAATTCTAGCTACTAACACATTTCAACCATACAAAAAGTACAACATTTAAAATTGTATATTCTTTCTCTGTTTTTGGAAATAAAATAGGATTTTCGATGCAAGTGTCTATCTACTCAGACATTGAATAACAACATTCTGAAATTTTAAAAGATAACAGAAATGTAGTTTTACTTTTTTATATTTCCTCTTATAGGTTTCTTAAACTTCATTAGTAATTTACAACTGTGGATTTCAAAATCTTCTCTAGAGAAATCTTTATTAATAATCATATGGTGGACATATTATCTTACCTACAAAATATAAATGCAAAGACTTATTTCACAGAACATATATTTTTCGCCCTGAGTAATCCTAACATTTGTTTTCATTACTATTTCTTCTCAAAGTCAATTTTAGAGTCTTATTTGATTTTGTTTGTAGTTATTAGAAGCCTGAATCATATCTTTATTAGAAAACAAACAAAAATCTCTGTTTATAAAATAACACCACCCATTCCACAGTGTAAAGAATTATACCATTCAACATTTAAGATCTTCAATATTTAGAGCCTAAATATACCCGATAAACATGTAATTGGAAAGACAATTTCCTAGAGAAGGTATCAAACAAAATATCAATAAACATAAAAAAGAAGTAAATAAGGCAAATTATATGCATTGACAAAGATAAACTTAGATAATTATAAAAATAAACAAAAACATTTTGGAGAAGTTCTTTGAGAAAAACACAGTATAGCCCTCACTGTGTTTTTGTAACCTGAGAGCTGTGTTTGCAGAGAAGTTGATTCAAAATATTGAATGGTGGGAACATTGTATTGACAAAGCCTGTATTAAGATATCAAGCAGGCACAAAAAGATCTATGGAAACGTGAAGCTTAAATTCCCTAAAACCCTTGTTGTCTTACTGCCACATCAAAGTTGATTGTAGAAATATTTGTTAGCACATGATTCATTTTGAAGTATACAACTAATTGATATTACTTAAGATCATATATGTATTCCCTACTTAAAATGATAAAACTAACCATAATTTGTAAATATTTACATGTCATTTTTGTATATGGGTTATTTTGAGTTGAAGGCAATTGAAAAATAACATATTGGAAGGGTGTCTCTGGCCTCCTTTGTGGCTGAAACCATGGCAAAGAGTTCCACTTGTGGCAGTTTTCTCCTCTTTAAAAGCAAAATGCATTCTTTTACTTAGTAGATATAGAGATGATACCAAAAAGAATATAGAAACAAAATCTTAATATATCCTATCAAAATGAGCCCCACATATATTCAGTTTACCACAATTATTTTTCATCTTGCCATCCCTCCACCATTTTTAAAAAGGGCAGATAAGTCTTCTAATATCCTTAAAATTTTGAGTTTTCATTTTCTATGCAGGCCCTCATTCATATAAAATATATTATCACCAGTCAAATTTACCAGGAACAGAGTGGGAACTTATGGCAATTCTTCTTGTGATCACAATGGATTATTTAGCTGGGGATATGCTATTTACAGACAGACTTCTGATTGAATCTGTAATGCTTGGTGCTGTGAACTTAATGGCCTCATGCCCATATTGGAATGTATGGAAATCCTACTTCACAATGGGATGATACTAAAACGCTGCCCCTGAAAAATTGATTATGTCATAAAGGTGGAAAGCTTATGAACATATGAATATGATTACTATCTTGACAAGAGACACTAGGTTTGGCTTTCCTCCTCTCCATCATGTACAATGACAATTAACTAGATATGGGTACACTAAGAAAATAGTCCTAAGCAATAACCTAATAATACTGTCACAATGACCTGTTTCCTACCACCAACTACTGTGTGAAAGAAATGCCTGTTGCTTAAGTCATTCTTTGTTTTGTCTTGTATGACATCTCTAACTGGCCGCTGAAGCCAGCAAAAGACAAGCATTCTCACTAAGCCTCCAATTGTGCTTGCAATCTATAGTGGTTGAGATAGAATGGTGAGCTCTGTCTTTTACTGTCCTTTACTTCTAAGTGTACAAAAGGAGAAAGTATTGATTTGTACTACCTTGGGGATTCCCATTTATATTTTACTTGACTTTAAATATTGACCTTTCCTCTTCCAGAGGTAACTATGCTTTCCTTTTCCTTTTGTCCCTGAGAAATCTATCTTAAGTCAAAAAATCCAAAGGTAAGATGCAGGGCTAACGATTAAACATACATGTCGCCCCTGAGGTTCTTCAAATGAAGAGAATCTGTAGTTCTCATCAGACTTTTGTGTATTTGGGAAAACTCTGCTGAGTCTCTAAAGACCTAGAATTGTCTTACATTCTGCTTCTCATAATATATGCAATGAAATATCCCTAGGAACTATCATCTTTAATATATGGGGCAAAGTTTCTTCATTTACCTTGTTTAACACTGGAAGTAATTTTTTACATCGTGAGACACCTGCTCAAGGATGATTTGCACATCCATAGTGAAAACGTTCCCTTTGTCTCAACAGTAGCCTGAAATTCTTTCCATGATTTCCCTCCCTGTGTTGGCCTTGGGTAGGGGAGGGAGAGGAAACTGAGAGTAACATGTGTAAGAAGTTAAAAAAAAGAGATGCAACTGTGTGTAGAGACATGTATATATATATATATATATATATATAAGATATATATATGTGTGTATGTATGTATGTATATATGTATGTATGTATGTATGTATGTATGTATGTAAAGAGTAGTGATGGTGAAGAGAGATTGTCAAAAAGAGAGATTATTCAAGATGAAGTAAAAGAGAAAGTTACCAATGTGGGGAAAAGACTCTACAATTGACTGATAAGTTGACATCTCTTATACTTTGGAAACACTTCTATAATGGAAAGGATTGGGTTTTGTATGTAGCACAGATTGCAACAGGACTCAAAAATACTACTGATAGGATAAAGGGTGTCCACAATACTATTTTTCAATCATGTCTATTTGAAATGTTTGTGTTTTTTTATCCTAGAATCCAGGTCCGAACAACAAATTAAGTATCTATATCACTGCCACAAAGCTCATTCTCTAAATTTTTCTACCATTTCCTCTGCAAATTCTTTCAATTCACATACCTACTCCTCAACTTTCCTAGAAAAGCTCTTAATCATTTAGCTTCCAATTTACCTTCCATTGATATAAAACAAACACACACACACAAAAACACTCAAAACTGACAACTAAGCTTGAGTTACATAATGACATTTTAAATCAGACAACAAGGAAGCAGCTTTGGCAGAAGTCTTGGGGATATAAGATCAGGATCATTTTGTTGACCTCTGCAATCATAACTCCTTTCCAGTTCATTGTAATTGTTTCCTATCATCTCCTCATATTCATGAGCAAGATTCTCTGGTATTAGTAAGTGAAATATATAAAATAAATTGTAGTAATGGCAATTGAGATATTATTTTGACCTATTCAGTTGTAATGTGTCTGATATAACTTCCTCCTGTTCCACGTCCTTCCTTCTTCTTCTTATCTCCCCTTGACTGTTTGTTCCTCCTTCTCATTTAATTTTCATCTCATTTCCCCTTTCCTCTTCTGCTAGGCCCACCATCCTCTACCTTATTTATCACTCCTCCTAGCCCTCTTACTCCTACCATACCCTCAACCATGTTCACTCCCCTGTTGTTCTTACTCTTCATCAAGATACCTATACCTCTTGGGCATCCTTGGGGAACACTAACTAACTGGAATTTGTTCTCCACCCCTTATCCCATCCTCTTACTCCTATCTCTCTCCCCCTCTCCTGTGCTCCCAATTTTCTCAGGGAATCTTGTCCTCTTTTCCTTCTCAAGAGTCTATGTATGTCACTGTTAGGGTTGTCCTTCTTTCCTAGCTTCTCTGGGGTTGAGAATTGGTTATCGTTTCATATACATTTATGAGTGAGTACACATCATGCTTTTCTTTCTGAGTCTGGGTTACCTTACTCAAGATGGTTTCTTCTCATTTGATCCACTGAGGGATCAGGAAGGTCCAGCTGGGAGAAGAACAAAGAAGAAGAGTAAGAAAAGAGATACCTTAATACAGAGAGCCAGTACAGGCTTAATGAGAAGCAAGGTACTAGGGAAATCTCCAGGGATCCACAAGAATGACCCCGATTTAGAATCTAAACAATCATTGAGAGGCTACCTTAAATGTTCTTCTCCTATAATGAGATTGATGACTACCTTCAATGCTATCATAGAGCCTTTATCCAGTAGGTAACAGAAGCAGAGTCAGAGTTTCACAGCTAAGGAATCCAGTGTTAGAGAGGAAGGAGTGATAAGAAAAGTGCTCAAGACCATGCTGGGGAAACACACAGGTACAGCTGACCTGAGCAAGAGGGAGCTCATGGACTCCAGACTGATAGCTGGGAACCAGCATAAGATTGAACTGGGCCCCTATTCATGGGTGTCAGCTGGAGGGGCTGAGAAGTCTATGGGGCCTCTGGCAGTGGAACCAGTATATATCCCTAGAGTACAAACGGACTTTGGCACCCCATTCCCTATGGATGGATACTCTCTCAGCGTAGATATACAGCTGAGAGCCAAGGGCATGCCCCCAGTGATGTCACAGAATTTATTGCTATCCCATGGGAGGCCTCATCCTCCCTGAGGAGTGAATGGGGTTGGGATGGGGTTTGGTCTGGGGAATGGGAGAGGTATGTGAAATAAGATTGTTTTTAATTTAATTTTTAAACAACTTGAAAGGAAAAAAACTAGATTTGCAGAGTTTCGTTTTTCTTCTTCCAGTGATGACGTTCATTGACTCAATTAAACTCTCTTCTTTCATACTCACTATAGCTGAACTCACCTCTTTGTGACATATGAATCCTATCACAGAGTGTGCTTGTGTGTGTGCGTGTGTGTGTGTGTATGTGTGTGTGTAGTTTAGATATAAATATACATAACATAGATATATATAGACATAATTTATCTATGTTTGTTTGTTTTATGACAACCAATTTTCTTCCAATTACCAAAAATCCAAACAGATTTGCAAAAATTCTAGAAGTTTTAGTGGCTAATAACACATAGATCACTGTAGGCATCTGATCTGTGGACCTGAAATGGCAGTCCTGCCCTTTTGGCAGACAGAAGCAGAAAGTAGAGTTTGAGGCATGGCTTTCCTTTGCACACTCTGCTGGTTCAGCATATCTGTTAGGAAGAGCAGGGAAATACTCTGGTGGTTCTTTGCGCTTTTCTGTGTAATTGTCCCCAATATACAAACACCCATTTATCACTTAACATGGGTCTTGTGATATAATTACATACTTGGTTTCAATTGGCACCCAGTGTTTGCTTGGGTAGGTCCCCATGACTACTTCTTGACTGTCTATACAGGCCACAACTTTTGCATTTTGCTCTGGCTGCTGAGTTGGCTGCACAGTTTCCGTAGTCTGTCTGAGGAAATGCCGGTACTTCGAAGTACCTTTTGAATTACTTTGATTTGCAAGTATGTGCCTGTGGACAGTAGCCCAAAGCTTTGAGTTGCAATGGCTTTCCTTCCAGTGGATTTGCCTGCCTGGATGTAAGGTTCCCTATGAGCCAACAATCACCCAGCTCTCCATGTTTCAGGATTCTACATAAGGTAACTTGACTACCCATAGCAATGGCAGATAATAGTACAATACAGGAAGTGAGAAACATTTTGGTTTCTTATATGAATAAGATTTAGAAGAGACTTATGACCTACCTGGAATTGTCCATGGTAGCAATTTGTTTCATAATCCATGTAATGCCCTAAAAGAAATGGTTTGACAGTGGAGCTAAGAAGGAGGAACTTACAAAAACCATACACACTTCACAGACTAATAAGGAGAGCTTAGGAAAAAGGATTCAGAACATTGAAAACAGTAATGGCTATTTAACAAACAGAATGCAAAATATAGAACATAAAACTGACCAGCTAACAAAAAAATGTTCCTTGTCTGCTGATTTGATAAGCAGAATGCTAAAATATGGAATATAAGGTTGAAATGCGAACAGAAAACTTTGCTCCATATCTGAGACTACTGACATGCTACAAGATAGGATACTGTTTTTGGAAGGTAATTTACATGCCATTCAGATATTCGTTATGGATGAGGATATTGAATGTTTAGAATCATATATAACTGAAGAGAACAAGAAGTTGCCTGATTTAATGAAGTCCCTAGAAATTTATACTGTCCAGGAGATTCAAACACTCAGATAAAGAAATGGTGAATAGATTAGAGGCCATAGAATACCTTTAGGCTGAGAGACCAGAAGTGAAAGTAAAAATCATAGTCAGGGATGAACTAAGGTCATGACATCATCCCCTATGGTTCACCCCATTATAGTCATTGAAAAACCAGCAACTAAAAACCACCCAAAATGATGTCTTGAATGTCATAAGGACACAATGATTATTAAAGATTTAAAAAGTATAAGGGAAGCAGTAGCCTCTTATGGCATGCATTTACCATATGTGAGGCAATTAGTAGAGTCATGGGCAACAAGAAATAGGCTGACCCCTAAATATTGGGACCAGTTGATCTTAGCTATACTTGAACCCTCCTCTCAAACTCAATATTAGGCTTTATGGTGGGAAGAGGCCTAAGCACTTTAATTTTAATGCCAAAAGAATCATTATAAGGCTCCACAAGATAAAATTCTTGGTGAGGGTCTTTATGCTGATACAGAGACTCAAGCTGCATATGATCTTGTTCCTATGCCATAGAGTAGCTCTAAATGCTTGGGATAGGATTCAAGAACCAGTGGAAAGAATTGAGTACTATACTAAAGTGTTATAAGACCCAAAGGAATGCTATAGTGCATTTATGCAAAGATTGACTGGAGATGTTCAAATAGGGGTGGCAGATTCAGAAGCTAGGTGAATGCTCTTAGAATCTCTAGCTTATGAGAATTCTAATTCTTTTTGTTGGGTGTCCAGACAGGTTTTTGGTGTTGTCCTGGAACTAACTCTTTTAGACCAACTAGGCTGGTCTCAAATTCATAGAGATACACCTGCCTCTGCTTCCTGAGTACTGGGATTAAAGGCATGCACCACCACCACCAAAAATGCTAAATTCCTAATGCAAAACTGTGCTCTGACCTTTACAGATCAGACCAGCAGCATTGGATGAATGGATCCTGCACACAGCCAATATTGAGTCTAATGATTATGACACTGAAATGTATGACAAAACATCAAAATACCAAATGCTTTAATTGTGATAGAATAGGACATCTGAGAAGAAATTGTAGACAAAGTCTTCCTAGGAATAATGCTTCTTATAGGAATAACTCAAACAGAAGACACCAACCTTCTGGATTATGTAGAAGATTCAGTAAAGGCTGACACTGGACCAATGAACGTAGATTTACCAGGGACAAACAAGGAATCCCTTTACCACTGGGAAAGTCCTTGGGGGTCCTCTTGAAGGTCCCCATGTCATTTGTGGACCAGTCGTTCCCAGTAACTGTGGAGAACAACTCTCCACAGAACAATTCAAAATCCAATGCCTATTGTAACAATTTATACCGCTCTGGATGGTAGATTAGCTTTGGAGGATGAATCAAACATACAGAGAGGAAACAAAAAACGCATATTTTGGCAGTCTTCTATAAATGATAAAAGACTGAAATTAAGAGTTATTTGTGCCCTTATTTACAAATAAGAGTACAAATAGGCTTGGTGCACATAGGAAGAGATATTACCATTACCTCAAGAACCTTGGCATCCTTATAGAAAGATAACAAATATTAGCAAAGAGTTTGAAGTAATTTTTTGGGACTGATTAACAACAATTATCTCAGAAGTGAGAGAATAAAATTCATAATGAAAACCATTTGCATCCTTTCACACATTGCAAGGAAAATACCAATCTCTGGAGACCCTACATTCTACACTGATGCAAACAAATCAGGTAAGGCAGGATGTAAATCATGAGAAATAAGTAAACTGGTTCAAAGCCCATATAACTGTGTAAAAAATGCATAATTGTATTCCATTCTCATGGCACTTATGTGTTTTACAGAACCCATCAGTGTAGGAGGAAGCCTGTATGCCGCCATTAACCATGTGACTTACTAGAGGCACATACAGATGAGGTAATAAAAGAGTGGTTTACCACACCGCTAACCACACCCACTTTAGGCATGACTAAAGACTTATACGGACGGATGTAAAGATGTATACGTATGTAGGCGGTGAACTACATCACTAGCCAGGCCCACTTTTGGGCATGGCTAGGGGGCGTTACAAGGGAAGGCATAAACAACCGAAGAATAGAAGTCTTGGTCTCTTTTCCGGATTTTGGCTTCCAGTTAGGCAGCGGAAAACTTCTGGGCTCATCTGGGTTACTTGTTTGGTATCTTGTGAGTAATTTCTACAATAAATACTTAGCTTTACTTTCAGTAAGTGTACCGTTTACCATTATAGCATAATTTGGAGCATTGCATCATCATAGTTAACTACTTTCAATATGCAGAGTCATTTTATATATTGAAACTGCTAAATTTATTCCTGATGATACAAAATTAACTTAATTGTTTATACAATTACAAGAAATAATCAGGAATAGGACATATCCTATATATATAACACACATCAGATCCCATATGGGTCTACCAGGTCCTCTAGCACAAGGCAATGATGAAATTGATTGTTTATTAATAGGAAGTTTGCTGGAGGCCTCAGAATTTCCTTAAAAACATCATGTGAATAGCAAAGTTTTATAAAAGGATTTTTCTGTCACTTGGCTAAAAGCTAAGGAAATTGTTTTAAAAAAGTCTTACAACCAAACTCTTTACCAGTAGGTAGTAACCCTAAAGGTGTACATAGAAATGAAATTTGTCAAATGGATGTGTTTCTCTTTGTAGAATTTGAATAATTAAAATATGTGCACCATATAATAGACACATTTTCAATGGGCAGCTGTTCTGAGCTCTGAAAAGGCTGATTCTGTTATTACCCACCTATTAGAGATAATGTATACTATGGGTATTCCTACACAATCCTCCAGCATAGGTCTCAAATTAATTTGAAACAATATTTTTAATATCACAACATAAAGCATGTTATTGTTATACCACACAATCCTACAAGACAGGCAGTATTTAAGTGATCTAATCACACTTTAAAGGATATGCTTTATAAGCAGGCTGGGGGAACCAAGACCCTCCAAAACAGGTTGCATAATCATTTACTAACTTTAAACTTTCTTAATGATAATGAAAAAGGAAAAATAGCCAAGGAAAGACATCGGACAATCGGAAAAACTTCTGAGCTAAACCAGGCAGTGTACCTCAAAGACATATTTACCTCTGTATGGAAACCAGAATATGTGTTATGTTGGGATAAGGATTTTGCCTTTCTTTCTTTATTAGAAGAAAAGTTTTGATAACATCAATGTTGATCAAGATCTGATTTGAACAGGAGAAGCATCTTGAAGAGAGGTGATAGGTCATCCACCAAGGTATATCCCAAGAGTTGTATGAAGACCTCACAAAGGTAGGGCAAGTTTTCTATTCTTGTCATTATATGAAACCAGAAAACACCCAGTTTCAAGAAACCAAAAGACATTGGATGTGTAGATGCCAAAAGAAGAAAGGATTGCTATGAAGAAAGAACCAGCAAACAAAGAAGAATCTGATTTATGGTGCCCATCTAATCTTGTTGAAAGCTTTCTTTACACAGTCTTTATCTTCTTACTTCCTAGTACTCTGCTAGTCCCAGTTCAACTAAAACCAGTGCTAACTTTGGAGTCATATTTGGCTTTCCTAGTCTAAATTCAAGCATGTTATTAAAATTCAGAGTTTCTTTCTTATATCAAGAAGTCCATTGATATGAGACAAAAAATCTAGGGACTATCATTTGTCTTAACTCTGTTATATCTCTAAAATCTTAATTTTCTTCATACTTATTCTCATCGTTATTGTTACCTTTCCCTGTATGCATACCTATAAAAGTTGAACTTTCTTTGTTGACATTAATGTTTAAGTCTTCCACAATGAACAAAAGGATTTCCTAACATCAGTCATTGAAGTTTCCAGAAAGAAGATCAGGCCCCACTTCCTCTAATCAACTTGATACAACTTGTTGTCTCTGAACTAGGAAACACCACTCTTTGACCAGTTTAGGACTAACACTGCTATAGACATTTCCAGACTAGCTAGCTAAAATGGTAGAACTTCTTATAACACTCTGGCCAGAGCTTTAGATAAGAACTTCAGTCAATCATCTTTTGTCACTCAGACACTAGCTACAAAAGCTAGTCCTCTTGAGATTTTCTGATGCCTTTTATTTTTTCCTACAGGATCCTATAGAATTACAATCACCCTGTTTCAGCAGGAAGTAACATCATCTTTCCATACAGTTGGCAAAAGGAATTTTTTTCTCATCACTGAAAAGGGAAAGATTATCACCTGCTGTGGTTGGTTTTAAGTTGTAGGGTTGGGTGTGCAAAGTGATAGTTAGACCCGAGTATCCTTTATAGAAGTTTAGCGGTACGGATGGAAAGGGTGTGATTAGGATGGACTCTAGGTAGATTAACTAATTTTAGCAACTATTAGCTGCAGATAAACTGTTAGATTCTTGTATATATTAAGCAGGGTCTTCTTTCTGTTTACAAAATCCTGCACATAAATATAAAACCATCTTTATGTATATGTTTTGAATATTGATACAACTTAGGATATTTTAGTGTCTTGCACTTTAGTTTGTTTTTTTTTTTGTTTGTTTTTGTTTTGTTTTTCGAGACAGGGTTTCTCTATATTGTTTTGGAGACTGTCCTGAACTAGCTCTGTAGACCAGGCTGGCCTCGAACTCACAGAGATCCGCCTGCCTCTGCCTCCCAAGTGCTGGGATTAAAGGCGTGCGCCACCAACGCCCGGCTTGTGTCTTGCACTTTAAAGTTCTACCTCTAGTCAAGACATTTCAGCTCTATCTCTGTCATTGAGATTTATACTTACATTTTTTGAAGTTATTATCCTTGCAAAATTCTGTTTGGAAACTTTATCCATTGAGTAACTATATTTATGAGAATTACAGATTGTAGTCACCCATGCTTCTTAAAACTATGAGGTTAGTCAGACCTAGATATTTGATCTTCAGACACTGCAAAAACCTGTGGAATATAGCATTTAAATA
Organism: Mesocricetus auratus; assembly: GCF_017639785.1. Taxonomy (NCBI): domain Eukaryota; kingdom Metazoa; phylum Chordata; class Mammalia; order Rodentia; family Cricetidae; genus Mesocricetus; species Mesocricetus auratus. The sequence continues at coordinate 2,629,748 of NW_024429207.1, read as the reverse complement.
TTTAATATTAGGACTCTCTTGACATGAGACACAATTTCTCCTGACTGCACCGAGCTAGTCCCAAGAGTAGGTTGGGCACTGATTACACTCTATCTGGAGTTCATCTCTCCTCATCTATTGGACCCTTGGGCAAAGAACTGTCCGTCCTTTGCTCACTGACCATGAGCATGCTGTCCTAACTGAGCTTGCAGGAGATAAACATAAAGAAGAGTGCTGAACCCTTCCAAGTCAGGGTAATGTTGAGTTTTCCCACCAGCCTATTTCCAGATCTGCACCAGTCCCAAATGAACACACAGGAGGCTATATTAATTATGAAGCTGTTGGCCATTTTCCTGGTTTCTTACTGACTATCTCTGACTTAAGTATTTACCCCATAATTGATAATCTAAGTATTTCTATTACCAGAGAAAGGGTCCGAACTCCTTTTGAGGCTACATCATGACTCCCCGTGTTTCTCTTTCCCAGAATACTCCTCAACTCCTAGTCCAACCTATCTTGCTTTCCTATTGGCCAACAGTACTTTATTCAACAGCCAGTAAGAGACAGATTTCAGAATGACATCTCCCATGATCTCCTTTTTTCTGTCTAAATAAAAAGAAAGATTTTAACTTTAACATAGTCAAATTATATATAACAGAACAGTTAAAAAGTAAGAACATAGTTAGAATATTTTGTTCATTAACATTTAGTAAGATTTAAAGAAAATATCATCTCTCCTATCTTTGTGAGTCTAAAGTCTTATATGTAACTTATCCGTTATTATAACTAAGGAAAACTATGATTATAACTATCCATCTTCAACTCCATCAAAGACCACAGAAGGATAGTATAAATACTAGGATTGACAGAGAACATCTCATTGTCTGGGCAGTTACCCAAAGTTCCTCTGTAATGCTGGGGCATCTATCTTCAGCCTATAGGCCACAATGTGTCTGGAAGTCTTCTCAGCAAAGCAGGAAATTTCAAGCTGTACATCTGCATTGGCAGTCTGTCAGTCATTTTCTGTGTCCTACAGAAAGTCTCCTAGACTCTTCCATGAATCAAGAACCCTGAAGGACTGTTTTAGTTTAGCAGTCACTTTCCTGTGGGTCCTGCATATCCAGTTTATACAGAAACAGTCAACCAGTCTAGGCAAGAGCAGTTTCTTGCCCAAATGGCTAATCTTGCCTTATTGAAAGCAAACTCCATAATGAGTTTCTTTGATGCCCATATTCCTCTCAGATGTAATTGATGTGCCAGGAGTAGACATTTCTCATTTTCAAGAAAAACCCTAAACCATTATAAACACTATTTTCTGAAGGTCTTTGAAAGGTTTGAAGACTATCTATGTATCTCAAATATATCTCTGTATATCTAGAAAACCTAATTAACCTAACTGTAAGTTCTGACTATTATACATAACTATCTATAGTCTGTATTTAACTGTGCATTACGTTTTAAAGGATCAGTATAAGCACAATACTTAATCAAGAGGAGAAATATATGCATCACAAAATTGACCATATCAATAAATGAAAAACCATACCAACACAAAGTATTAATTTCCATACCATAATTTCCCTTTTACCATTAAAAAGAGATTGGCTGTGATCATTAATCAATTATAAGCAACCGCATTTAAATGAAAACAAAGATTTATAAACCATATGGGAATTTGGATGTTGATGTCACACATTCTGAACTGCTTCTTGCTGGATGGGTGCTGTTCACACCATGGCGATCATGCCAAGCATAGAAACCTGTATAAGTCCTTATTTTGGGGTCTGTAAGGTTGTATCATCTTATCTGCTTTAGATGTTGAATCACTTGGGCCACTGCTTCTGGGGGTCTTGGTTCATCAAACCAGAGACTTTCTGCAGAAACATTTTCTGCAGAAATATGAGCACAATTTTCTGTAGAAACCTAAACAACAATTATTTTCCCAAGTAACTGTCCCTTATATTTAAATTTAGAGGTCAAAGCATTTTTGAAAAATATAAGTTGGATTAATTCAGCAGCATTTATAATCATATATTTTAGCAGTTGTTCCTTCCTTAGCCACTAAACAACTGAAAAACACAATAGCATACAGTATCCAGACTTTATTTGTATTTTCCATCTTTACATGACTTATATTTCTCTATTTCTTTTACTTTTATTTATTTTTTCTCTGAGACAGGGTATCTCTTTGGAAATATACCTGACTCTTTCTCTGGAGTGCTGGGATTAAAGGCTTGTGCCACTATACCCAGCTACTCTCTTTGTTTATGTTTTTTTCCCCAGTGCTGGAATTAAAGGTATGTGCCACCACACCCAGCTACTTTATTTTTATTTTCTCAACATCTTGTTTCTTTTACTCTCCCAAGTCTACTTATATTTTTCTTCATATGAATCTGACTTTACTGTAAAACTTTATGTTTTTCTGGCTACATGTCTTATATATGGTAAAGAACATTTCTACAATTAAAGCAGAAACAGCTGCTGGCTTTCCAAGATGTTGGGCATGAGTTTGACTCCAGTTCACTCCCTCACCCTATGCTGACATCCAGCAGCATGGTGCCAGCTTGGAGATGTGGTCACTACCACTGCCAGATGCTCATCATCCAATTGTTAGTAGAGCCTCTTAAAAGAACCTTGCTGTTTTGTTTGTTTGTTTGTTTTGCTTATGCTGAGTCAGGAAGACTCCCTTAAGTGGGCCATGTGAGTCTCTGCTTGTCTCTAGCAAAACAGAGCCCACCTGAGAAAAATGCCGCTACCAAGAAGCTGTGCTTCTCTCTGTTCTTTGGTTTCTAAAATTCCTTTTAAGCTTTTGTCATTCTATGTGGAAATTCTATCCTGCTTCTGACAACCATTTGTTGAGTACAGCCTTTCCGCCAGCCTGTTCCAGAGCTGCATCAGTCCCAAATGAATACACAGGAGGCTATATTAATTATGAAGCTGTTGGCAGTTAACTTGGTTACTTACTGGCTATCTCTGACTTAAATATTTACCCAATAATTGTTAATCTAAGTATTTCTCTTACCAGAGAAAGGATCCAGACTTTTAACTCCTTTTGACACTACATCGTGACTCCCTGCATTTCTCTTTCCCAGAATCCTCCTCAACTCCTAGTCCCATCTATCTTGTTTCCCTATTGGCCAACAGTGCTTTATTCAACAACCAATAAGAGACAGATTTCAGAATGACATCTCCCATCAGGGTAAGACAGTTTTTCATGTTCCCTGCTTCTGAGATGGTCCATCTGATATTTTAGACCTAAGCTAAAACTTGGTTGCCCCAATGTTGCTGTGAGACCTTGGGTGACTGTCCAGGTAGTCTGCTGTTTCTGTCTTTGCTTGCACCTTTGGAAGTTGCAGGTTTGTACTTCCAGCCTACACTAGTATTATTATTTTCCTTCTCAGGTCATTGATGAGGTTGAAGACTAGACAGTCATAGCAATATCCTCTCTTATCTTAGATACACAAGATTTAGACTTTCCAGACTAGGACTGCTATCAGAGTAATCTCTGTCATGCCCTTACCATGATACTGGTCATGTATACTGGAAATGTAGTATATATATATTACTTCATGTTGCTCTTGCTGATAGTAGGTTTTGATGTGTGTAGGGTTACTTTACCTTTCCTGGTTCATACTTGGCATTTGTTATAATTGTATATAGTGTTTACATAATGCTTAAAACCTTCTTCTTTAGACTAAAAGGGGAATTGTTGGCATCTCATCTGCGGACCTGAAATGGCAGCCACATCCTTTTGGGTGTGACTTCAGACAGACTGAAGCAAAGAGAGAGGAGCTTGAGGTGTGGCTTTCCTTTGCACACATTTTCTGTTTGGTCAGAGGAAACACTAGGAAGAGCAGGGAAATTATTCAGTTGTTCTTTGTATTTTTCTGTGTAACTGTCCCCAGTAAACACCCATTTATCATTTATGTTGGATCTAGTGACATAATTACATCCTTGCCTTCAGACCTCAGCTCATCCACTAAGAACTCTTCCCATCCGTAATTTCACTATACTAATATAAAATGCAAGACAGCTTCCTGCTTATCTCTGGCTACCCACAAGGAAACCAGGGATTGACCACATTTTGCAAATTGCCATGGAAGAGGTTGAATTGGAGGACCTCATTCAATACCTGTAAACTGAGTGACTACTAAGTATAAAATGGGTATATGTTGTCTACACAATCTCCCTTTGCTTATGTAGAACATTTGGAATTTGCAGTCATATTCAGAGCAGTGGGATCTTCCCTTTATCTTCTTATCTTTCTTAAGGATACAGACCTTGGCAGGAAACCAAGAGTCAAATTCTTCTTTCAAAGGAACCAAATATTTTAGTATGACTTAAAATCTGTAGATTATCATATTGATGTTCCTAATTTATCAGATTTCAGAAGAGTTATAGAACTTAACCCATGCTCATCTTTTTATAGTATTTTATATGGTCTCACTGTACTTCTTTACATCTGAGGTTAGAAGATAGTTTAAATGCCCCTGTATACCTTAGGGATATCTCCACAGCTGCTTGGTAGACATAACAATTGTTGACTCCATTGCCTTTATCTAGGCTTCAGGCTCTACATACTCTCAACTCCCAGATTTGTATTATTCATTTAATCAAACATTATGCCACTCAACCAGGAGAACAAGCTAATATACAGAATGATAGTAAAGTCTCCCATTATTTTACATGAGTATTTTCTTAGTTTCTCTTCCTGTTTCTGTGACAATGTAAGTGCTATGAGAATTTTATGGAAGGAAGGCTTAGTTTAGCTCATAATTCATCATAACACAGAAATGGCACTGTCAAGTGCTTGAGACAGGTGGTCCCATGCCATCAACAATCAAGAACAGAGAGCAATGAGCACTAGCATTCTGTTTCCTTTCTTTATTTGTGTATAATCCAGTGTACATGTCTAAGGGGTGTTCCTATCTACAGTTGATAAAACATCCAACAATGATTAAACTATTTAAGACAGTCTATCCATCATCCTTAGAGAGTAATCTTAGTCTTTGAAATCTCTTACAGGCTTGTTTGAAGACTGGTCTCCTAGATAACTTCAGATCCTGACAAGTTGACAATACTATCACAGTAGTAATACTCTAAGTCTTTTTCACTCTGATATACTTTGTGTTGGTGGAGCATATGTTTACTGTTTACAAAATTGACTAAAAATATAGAACCACTCTCCAAGCCAGGTGTCCACTTAAGCAACTCATACTGTGAAACATCACTGATTCTGTCATAATTGCTTGACCTATTATACTTGAAGCATAATAAAAATTGCCAGTGTAAAATCAGAGCAAGCAAGGGAATTCAGTGCTTTTCTGTAAGCCTGACTATAAACAGAAAGAAATTCCCCCATTTACATTTTTTGAGATGGTTTGTATCCTGCAGTTGTTTCACTCTGGAAACCCTACAGATGCTTAACTTCTGAGTGATGTCAAATGCCAAAAACAACCACAGAACTGCTATGCTATTACAGCATATCCATCTCTCTGGTAGCACAACTATTAATCACTGTCCATCCTGTACCAAGGAAATTGATGGTATATCTCCAGGAAATGATAGGTCAAACATAACATCTCAGTATATAACGAAAAGCAGCTCCATCCTTTTTATGTAATTTATAAACATGCCTTTATCCATGCCTTGGATTACCATCAGGAAAATGCAGAAAAATCAGAAAAAAATGACAGATGGGTGCAACAAAAGGCCAGACAATTATGAGATGAATGGCACATTGTACTAGATGGGCTTCAGTTAGCCTCCTGTCTTTTTTTCTTTAGGCTGCAACTTTTCTCCCATCAGGTGGGATACATGTGTAGACAGCAGATAGCTTAGGAAATAAAAAAACAATTCAATAGGTTCTACAGCAGCATCCATAAAAGTCTGACCAAATCATTTCCAATAGTGGCACCCATATATTTTATTGAATTTGTTGAGCAAACTAGGATATCTCAGGAAGTCTCTATGGTTCACTACCCCCTTGTAATATTCCACATGAATTTTATTAATTCATGTTGATCTCAAGAGAAATATCCCATTTAAAATATTGTCAACACGTTCTATAGATGCACTGGGTACTCTCCAAGTGGGTATACCTACACAACAGATTTAAAAAAGTAAGTACTAATGTTATTTCTCATTTTGATTTGCTCTGTGTCCTAATACAGACCAAATAACTCATTTTAAACAGAAATCCACCAATTACTTAGAAAACATCAGAGATAGTCATTAAAATTTCATGTACCATCTCTTCTTCAATGCTCTGGGAAAATGGAATGTAAAAAATATAGGCATAAAGATGGATTTAGGAAAAAAACATTTTCAAAACTGGATTATTTATTCAGACACATTGTGAACTAAGTAAACAAAAACAACCTCACCCATTCCCACAAAAATATGAAGACAAATACTCCCAGATCATATAAAATAAGAAATGAACTGACTGATTCTGGGGACTCAAGGGAGTACTGTGTTGCTGAAACTGGAAGCATCCTTAAAAGTTATTTACCACTTACAGTGCAATCAATATGGAGGTTCACTCTAGATGCTCTGACACCATGCCAAGGTAATTCAAAGACCGTCTGTACAAGTGACCTAAATTAACGAGTGCTGGCCAAATCAAACCAAGTACAAACAACAGACACTTCGAAGCAGAAACTGCATTGTCCAAAACTGCTATCCATATTTTCCTTCAAAATCTTTCATTGGAGAAGTCATAAACAATTTTGATACTTTAAAGAACTTTTATATTACCCCATTTATTCTATGTGTGTTTGAAGATGGCTTAGCCACTCTTTCTTATTATTCATCAAAATTATGATACAGGTTGTTTTGTCCTTCACAATATTTGTCCTGTTTGCATTAGATTGTCTTCTCAACACACTGACTTTAAAAATGTCCAAGAAATGACAAATGTTGTTGAGAATCTGTGGTGAGTTTTCACATATTCACCAGAAAGAATGAATGGTAGTATAGTCATGTAAAACAACATGGAATTTCTGCAAGAAAATAGAATTAGGACTGAGACATGGCTCAGCAACACTACCTCTGTTTGTATTACCCTAAAAAATAAAATGGCAAATAGAAAGATTATGCACTCACATGTTTATTTCAGTATTGTTCACAATAACCAGGTAATATAATTAATCCAAATTCTTCATAAGGAAATGAATGTATCAAAGATATACAATATGCACAATGATAACTTCCTCAGCAATTAAAATTGTGTAAAAGAGTTATTTATTTCTTGAAATATGTTCAAATTAATTTGATTATGTGTAGCAGGGTGTGTTGTGTCTTTCTATGGGGTATGTACATGTAAATACAAGTTGCCTCCAGGTTCCTGCTTGACTCACTTCTATGATAGACTGTGACCTGAGATTTGTAAGCTAGAGTAAACCTTTTCATCTCCAAGTTTCTTTTGTTCATAACTTCCACAGCAGTAGAACCCTAACAAAGTTATTATTGAATATTTTAATTATTCTTAGTTGAGCAATACCTAGCATGTATATGTGTGTACACGCATATACACAAACACATGCAACTATAATCAAAATATTGTATGTGCCTGGATGATTCACAAATATTCCTTTGTAAATTAAGAATAATGCACAATTGTGGAAAAGTAAGTAGTTAATTATAATAAAATAATGAAAATATAATGTATAATAATAAATAAATAAAGATTAATTTAATTTTAAAATATAGTGCACATTCAGACTGCACAATATTTTGTGACACATTTATAGACAGCAATATGTGAGAAACTCAAGGTCATATTTAAAGCTAACTCAGCTTTACAGTTAATTCTATACCTGAGGGAGGTAATAAAATAGGAGAAGCTAAAAGGTCTGTCTGAATACTTGTTATCCCAGTGTGGTCTCTTGACTCACATCAGCATATTGCCTGTAGAGTCATCTGGGAGAGTCTCAGACTCTGTCCTCCACTACTAAATCAGAATCTGTATTTTAAAATTGAGATTTGAAAGTGACAACCATTCCCTTATTTTTTCTTAACCTATATATGGCATACTTTGGAGCTCATTTTATGAATATTTTAAATTATGCATATACCTTTTCTTTTTCTAATCTGCACTAATTCTATTATACAGCAGTTATTTATAATTATTATGCCACCGTGTTTACAAACAATGATGTAAGATTTAATAAGGGATACCTGGTGAGGCATAGACAGGTGTATTTCCACTCTCTCTAGAAATTCTATTGTTTAAAAGAATACTGTAACACTTGGTAATGAAGTATCCTATAGTGAAAATTACATTGGAATGTAGACTTAACATAGACACTGCTTTATGGAAAGTAATTCATGTACAGAATATGTTAGTATTCAGGCATCTGTTCTGGCCTGTCCTTGGGGATCTGACAGGATATATCTTCAGATGCAGCCACTTAGAGCACCGCCTGTGCACAATCAGTACGCTCCCTTTTAAAAGGGCCTTGCCCACCTTGCATTTTTCTCTTTCCTTCTCTCTCTCTCTCTCTCTCTCTCTCTCTCTCTCTCTCTCTCTCTCTCTCTCTCATCTTTCTCTTCCTCTGTCTGTCTGTCTCCCCATCCCTGTCTCTCTGCATCTCTCTTCTCTTCTGCAGCTCCTGTCCCCAGAGACCCTTCTTCCTGCTCTCTGTCCCCTTTCCCCATTCACTTTCCTCCAATAAAAAGTCCCTCCACCCAATCTTTGTCTAATGGAGTCTTTTTTTCTTTTGTACTGCTTTCAAAAATTATAATAGAGTTTCCCTGAGTAACATTTCAATGTTTTAGTTTAAATATTTTTGTTTTTCTGTGGTTTAATGAATTATATGCCATGCTATAACTACTCCAAAATGTCCATATTAAAGAGAGATCCTAATTTATAATAGTTTGCTAATTGTAGTGTGTTGGTGTATACAAACATCACCTCAGTTTTAATACCTGACGAAATATCTCATGATCTTATCCTCATCATTGTAGTTCTCTCAAGTACTACATTATATTCCCCTATCCTCCCATTTCCAGAGATGCTCTTCTCCTCATTCCATGTTTAATTCTCTGTTTAAAATCTTTCTTGAAATCTCTCATATTTTGATACTGAAATAAATCAACTTTAATATGCATTTATCAATGTTATGATAATATCTCCTTTAGTTATTATATTTGTTTTACATAATTGAATGGGCAGAATTCTTCTGAAATAAAATATTGGAGAAAAGAACCACATTTTATTCATTTATATGACCACATTATACCCAATTTTTCTTGTAAATTTTCAATATTTTCAACATGTGTTTTACCTGATAGGATGCTACAAATATCTAATTTCATAGACCATACTAAATCAATTTTCACACCTTGGCATGAGGCATTTCTTATTTACTTGTCTTGTTTTTACATAAAAGAAAAAGTTACAGTGCACAAAATAGCATAGTTGTTAGAAATAGTATTCGTTTGTTTCTTCTCTTAAACCTCCGGACCTCATTTCTCCCTTGTGTTTTCTTCTTTATAGAATCATGTTAAATGGAATGCACAAACAATACATAGCTTTCAGTAAAATGTTCACATTGTTTTTTAACTTACTAAAGGGAATCCCTTCATATGCACATGAAGAGATGAAGATCCACTGCATATTTTCAGAGTTTGATTACACATCTCCTTATAAAAGGAGACATACCATTTTTGGAAGTTTTATTGGCTAGCTTCAGGGTGGGTGCTATTGATGTAATTTTATGGGAAGAAATTGGAGAAATTCAGATAGTGTTCAGGTATATAATTCCTGTTTTCCTTTCCTTAGGAGCCTGTCCTTGATAATAACCTCACTTCATGGTCACAGTCACATTAAACATAGTTCCTTATGTTACCTAATTATGCCATCCATCACTTACTTCCCAGTCCTCATAGTGGTAAGGGATTCTTATTATTAGTTATCTAGTTATACCATCCCCTATATTTTAACTCTGATCTCACCTATAGGGTCAAGAATTTTCACACATTATAATATGTATGTTTTAATATCATCATGTATTTAAGATAATTGATATGATGAACCATCATCAGAAATTCTGATAATTTCAAATAATGTGTCTGAATGCTTAAAGAAATACTCAAATAAATGTAGCTGTTGCACTACAGGTATTAGTTATCTTTCAACAGGCAACTTTTATTTATGGGCATTACTTGATTTCAAGAGGTTTCTCATTACAGGATTATAATGGAAATATCATCATGCCTATTAAAAGATATTCCACAGCACTCTGGTCAATTACAAAAAGAAAAGTATTGTCTTCAAAACTGTGATTATTTAATTATTGGCATATGAAATCCAAGGCTCTCAAAGAATAGCCACCTTAGGTTGCTCACCTCTAAGAATCATACTTCATTCTTTATTACGTCATATTATACTGTCCTTAAATTTAATTTCTATATTGGTATCTCAGTTATGATTTCAAAGACTTTTTAAAGTTCTCTTTTATCCATTTCACAATTGGACAGGAAAAAAATCTTTCTCTGTATGTTAACATCCATCCAGAGAATTGATGGAGATGGGACTGTTCAGTTTCCCAGTACACAACACCCACACAAGTGGGAAATACTCAACGAAGATGTCAGACAGTTCTTGAATTCTATAATGAAAGTCTAAACTTTGCATTAGATGTGAGAGCTTAAATATGATCAGAAAAAACTAAGACTTTTGAGCTAACTGTTTATTATCCAGTCCCTCTTACAGCTCCCCTAATCACAGTAGGAGCTGAATAACTCAAAGGCTCCAAACACTTAGAGCTATCTCAAGTGAAGAAAGAAAGTTTTTATGAGTTTCTGAAGTCAGCACCTGTTATTAGGAACTCTGTCATGAAATAAAGGCAACATTTCTAGATACCACTTATGTACACTTGAGAAACATAAGGAGAAGGAATATCCTCCATAAAAGTTTACAAGTAGTTCCAGCTAATTCCACAAAGTCACCTTGAAGCACATTTCCTCGACCTGACTAATCATAACAAGTGTGTTGTATAGAGAAGTATAAAAACAACAAAGAGGGTCACAGTTTTCACCTTAAGCAAATCTGTGAGTGTCAGATGAGCCTTCAGAAGTGTCCAAGGGCGACAGAATGTACAGCCTCTTCAGCATGTTTATCTCATCTCATTTTGAATAATTGAAAAATTACTAAATGGATTTTCCTATAAATCAGTTTCGGGTATGAACATAATGCTTACTATTGTGAAAAGTACTGTCCATAGTGAGTATTTTATATTTCATGGTATTTAACTTAATAAAATGAATTTTCTCAGAATGTTTGGCAGATGAAAAAGTATATCTTTGCTGCCCACGACAATTTCAAGACAGAAAGAAATAATACTAAAGCATTTTGGCCTGAGGCTAAATAATGGCAAATTTCCAGAAGCGTGAAATATTTTTCCCTCTTAGAACATGGAAATTGAGATATAAAAGGGGATCTTTGTGCAGCTGTAACTACACCTGTCACTACACATGACAGATATAACGAGCTTGGGTCCCCCAGGTTCTAGAGAAAATGAAATAGGACCCTCAAGAGATCTTCACATTTCTAAGAAATTTAAAAGGCTGACAGCTATTTTTTTTATCAAAAGTGTGTGGGTTTTGTATTCTTTATTATGAATTTAGACTTAGCATTGTTTCTACTTATAATGTCAATTCTTTTAAGCATACATACATCTCTCGTAGCACATCCCATAGACAAAGTTTGATTCACATATACCTACTATGTGTTAATTTCATATTTGCTATTAAATTTATTAAATAATTTTGAACAGATAAGAATAGTTTTAATGTTATATAATATCCAAATTATTTATTATATTTCCATTTTAATGTTTAATTAATTAAGAAAACGATGCATTCATATCTTTGATAACCAATATTCAAAAAGCTGAATGCATTTATACTGACTATCTCTATTAACTCATGTATGGTGAGTAGTGGATACTGTAAACATGTTAGTAAATCTAGTCTGACTGATTAGGTTGAATTATGTGAGAGGAACTTGTCAGAATATTTTTATAATAACTTAGAGTAATTCTGATTATTTTAGATGCATCTATTGGGTACCATGCTGAATCATTTTTGAAGGAGTTGTAAGAGTTCTTATTTTAAAAATAGACAATAATATATTTCAAACCAATTAAATTTGTCTGAAGAAGATATTACACAACAAAAGAGTTTATATTCCTAGAGTGGTAGTACATCAAGAATTTGAAGATATATTATCTCATAAAGTATGGACATAGTTTAGGTTGAGATTTTTGTCTATTTTGCTAAACAGGTTTTTATATTACAATTTCAATTTCATTCCAGTTGAATTTAAGATTTCAACTAGAAATAAATTGTGAATATCCAAAACCATCCTGTCTTATTGGTACAGGTAATGTAGTTTTATAACTTCCCAATCTATGCAACTTCTGTCTTCTTCTAAAACAACCTCATAAATGGAATAAGCCCCATCTTAATGAACAATAGAAAATTTACCAAAATACACAGATATTCAATTTTATATACATCCTTTTTGTGGAATGACACATGAAGAGATGGGATGGAAAATACATTCTAACTACCCAGGTGTAATAGACAAAAGAAGCAACTCACTGTCACCATGGATGACAAGCAGGAAGGAAATAAGTAACTCTTCACTCATCATTATCTTACCCATTATTGATCATAAACCTGCCTTTCCATTAAGGCATGTGAGACTCTGTGTCAAAACACATCATTCAAATGGTCAAAAGAAATTTTGCCAATATGAGCAGGTAGTCAGTGCAATACTTTTCTATATTCAGTGATTAAGGAAGGGTAGCATAACCTTGCAAGTTTGATAAATAGAGTGGATGAAGGTAATTATTATACTTTTCAAAAGTATTCAAAACCAAGGTAAGTTGTTTCCAGGGGAACTACAGATAATGAGGAATTTTATTTATTTTCTGCTTTGGGGATTTTAAAATATCTAATAAAGCAAGGAAAGAAACATGATGTTTTCATAGAGAAATTTAAATACACACACTAGATATCCTATGCAATAAATACTTAGAAAGTATAGTCTGTTTTTTTATTTCATTTCAAAGGTGCTCTGTATCATAATGTATGTGAATAAAGTCATTTTTAATCTGAGAAGGCAGAACAGATACTATTTTAAAGTAGAAATAAAACGTTCTATCTTAAACTTTGAAAGTATGTAATAAAATACATATATATTCACAATGAAGTAATTTCTTTAAGGTTTTGTTAGAGGTAATTACTTTATGAAACTAGGAAATGCATTCCTCAGTAAAATGAGGACCAAGCAACTTTAAATAACATGAACAAATAAGGTCTTGACATTGAGCTACATAGATTAAGTGTTCTCTCAAGAAATTGCTTTAAAAATTTTCCTGTCACAATAAAAAAATACTTGAGATAATTAACTTACAGAAGTAATTTTTTGAGCTTTCAGACAGAGTGGCCATTGTCCATCCTTGGCCAGAAACTGTACAGCCTCTGATGGTTTTGCTGAAATACAATGTTGGTGAGTGTGTGCCAGGGATCTCTGCTCACCTTGTAGAAAAAAAGCATAAAAGAAAAGGAAGGAATTTGCTTTCTATGTTACCCTCATATTCATTAATATGTTGACCCAATGACCTCTCTCCAGGCCCACCTCCAGAAGATTCCATTTACCTCTATATTGAGGATAAAGCCTTTTAGACATCGGCTTTTGAGATCTGTTGCATATGAACCTGCAGCAGTTGTATATTTTTAACATCCCTGGACTTTCTAACAAGCATAATTTATAATGGACATATAAAGTAAATTTTGTGAATACCATCTGCTTATGTGTCCTGAAATTCAACAAGCTTTAGAACATGAAAGCTACTATATTGCCATTCTGGAAGGAGATGTCCTCTCTGTATTCAGTCTTCACTTTATTACATATTAGGTGTGATCCATCTATATTATTGTGGCCATGCACTATGAATGTGGTCCACTGGTTCAAATGTTCTCATTCCTAAATGGCTTCATTGTCATATATAGAGAGTAATGTTTGATGGCCTACTTGTCCATTTACTGACCAAATTGTTATTTAAATTGTCACATAGAACTTTAAAATATTACTACTTCTTCCTTTTATAATTTCTCCATATTAGCTTTTCCTCAGAGTAGTTCCCATACAATGTCAACAAATGACTGACTCTGAGTTATAAATAGAAGTTATAAGGTTTTAGGATGACTGAGGATACAAAGAACTGTCCTTCTTGATTATATTTCTAATAACAAAAATTTATGCTAATTGATAATGATATAATACTACTCTAGTTCCTCCTTCTCCTCTCCTCTTCTTCCTTCCTCTTCATTTTCTTTTCTATCTACTCTTTCCTGCCGATAGGGTCCCTTGATTACTGTGCAGTCCAGGCTGCTATGAACACTCCAGAGCAGTGCTGGGCTTTCATTTGTTCTTGCCTACACTTCATGTCTCACAGTAGATTTGCCCTTGTATTCATTTGAAAAACACATATGGCCCAAAATAAATAATTAGAAAAAATATATTCAATAATGTTATTTAAACATATCATTAATAATCATAGAGCCTTAATAATTGTCCAGTTGCTGGCAGAAGCAGAAATAGAGATTCACAGCTAATCACTGAGCTGAACTAGAGTCCAGCTGTAGAGAGGGAGGAGTGATAAGCAAAGGGAGCAGGACGGTGTTTAGGGGAAACCCACAGAAATAACTGACCTGAGCAAGTGGGAACTCACAGAGCCTAATCTAACATCTGGGAAGCAGCATAGGACCGAATCAGACCTCCTGAACATGGGTGTCGTTCGGGGGGGGGCAGGGGTTTGGGCAGTCTATGGGGACACTGGCAGTGGAAACAGTATTTATCCCTAGGGCATTAACTGGCTTCTTGGACCCCATTCCCTATGGAAAGATCTCTTGCTCAGCCTAGATGAAGTGGGGAGTGCCTAAGTCCTACCCTAAATGATGTGACAGACATTGATGTTCCCCCATGGGAGACCTAACCTTCTCTGAGGAGTGGATGGGCATGGAATAGGGAGTGAGAGGACAGGATGGAGAGGGAACTGAGATTGGTATGTAAAATAAGATTGTTTTACTTTAAATAAAAAATAAACAAAATAGCCAAAACATAAAAATCAAATAACTCTTATCTGGTTACAGAATATACATGAGAACATGGGTTATGCAGAGAGTGGCAGGTCCTAAAGCAGTGCAATGACTCTCTAGTGGTAAGCTGACAACTTAAATGGATCATTTAATAAACATTACTGCATTTCTTTTGTGTGCTGTTAGTTGCCTGTGAGTTTCTTGAAAGTCAATAGGAATATCCTTCTCCAAAATATGAATTTATGAGGTAATACTCAAAACTTCTAAAATTAAAAGATAGTATAATATATTTGGCGCATAACAAAGTAATAAATGAAAGGTTGTCAAAAGAACCCAGTTGAACCAGCCCAGTCTTAATCCCTTTGGTCATCAGTCCTCCCTCTCTGTTACTGGCTTTCAATTACTAAATTTTAGCAATGTCGTTGTAACTTTAGTTCTCATTTTGAAAACCTAATGCTAGTATTGAAGAGAGATGATTTGTTCGTCTCTTTTAAGTTAAAGAGCAACAAAAGGAGCTGAAGAGACACTCAGTGGTCCCAAGTACATGCTACTCATCTGCCTCTGTGCCTGGAGGTCGAAAACCTCCTGCAACTGCAGCTCCTGGGGGATCTGACACCCTCTTCCGACTTCCATGGGCACTGGCGCACACACATGACAGATTCACACAGCAGACAGATACACACACACATACACACACACACACACACACACACACAAAGAACTCAGTTGATAAGAACATTTTCTTCAAAACATTTTTGTACCTGAGTTGAAAAACCAAACAGATGTGAAAAGCCAACTGTGTTCATATTTTGTTGGAGGCAAGAAGATTCCTGGGGCTTGCTGGCTGCTAGGCTCATTATGAGTTCACTGAAAGACCCTGAATTAAAAGAATAAGACAATTATTTATAAACATTTGTCTTTATACTCAAAGTGAAATTCATTGTTTACTCCTTATGAAAAAAGTTCTCGTTGCAACAGATATAGACCACTCCAGAAAATCTTAAGGGTCCATACTATCTATCTGCCTAATCCATATATTATGCATAAGAATTAGTGAACACATAAGCATAACTCTTCTGAGAAATCATGCAGTTTGGACTCAGGACCTAGGGGCCATGTGCTAGATACAACAGCAAAGCCAAAAGGTGCCAGACAAGCTGCAGGAAGACTGGAGGAAATAATAGTCTTACCTAGCAATGGCATCTTTGACAAACAGCAATAACCAGCATGGTATGATTACTGTAAGGGTAGATGTATTTCTTGGTGGTAAGCAATAGCTCTCTAATTAGACACCAGCCACTCAACAAAAGATAAACCATGACTGCCTCCAAAAATCTAGCCAACAATTCAGAGCTAGTGAAGTCATGTGAGCAAGAAAAGAACCTATAAATCCCATTTTAATAAACAGGCATAACTACTAATTACATACTAAATATCAATCCTCATACCTACAAATAAGTATAGTTGCCACTGACAATCAAAGAAAAGTACTGCTTACTAACGACAAACACTACAGAAAATCAAAACTAAACAAAAATTCAGAGAACAAGAACTGTGTTGCTTCATCCTAATTGAAATACAACTGGCAAACAACACTTGCACCTAATAATCAGAAATCACTGTGACAGATGGAGCTAGAAGATGGCAAGAAGAAAGAAGAGTTTATTTTGAGGGTGTGTCCTAGAAATGCCAAAGTGGCTCTATCCATGAAGTATCAACATGACAGCCTAAAGAAGACCTAAACAAAGATGCCATCCATGGTCACACTATCATAGGAGGTGAATAACTTGCAAAACCTCAACCCTAGACAAGAAATTATGGGCGACATACTCGTGCTGAGAAAGAGGGCAATTATTTTCCCCAGAAAATCCCGATATGTGCAATTAATTATTCAATGCAAAGTTCTTAGCCTTTGTGTGTGTGTGCATGTGTGTGTATGTGTGTGTATGTGTATACATATACTATTACACAAAGTGATGAAGTTATATAAAGGTATGTAACTGCCATTAAAGGAAAAGAATCCATGGATTGGACTGATAACAAATGTGATGCATGCTAGGTGTTGAAGGGAAGAAATGAAGGAGGTAAACGATGAAATTATTCTATAATTACAATATTATATCTAGAAAAATTCAAACATTTGTTTATAGGACATTGAGTATCTACTTAAGTGTTCTGAGCTATACATCTTTGTCGCGCCCACCTTGACCAGCAAGGAAGACTCAACACCCAGACTCCTCTTTAAGTAGTTTATTCAGGAACCTTAAACAATCTTCTTCTCCCAGGGAGCGCCAACCCACAACTTAAAAGCCCTTGGGCGGCCAACCCCAGTATGCCACGTGGAACATGCAGATAGGTCCACGTACGCGGAAGCAAGCCTGATATCCAGCCTTAACCAAATACAGGTGCTATTTATTATAGAGAGCACCTGCTGTTGGGCTAGGAGAAGGCAGGAGCCAGCACCATCTTAAGGGTGCGGCACTTCGCAGCTATCTACACATCTTCATTTGGGAAAATATTCTAAATATCTATTTTAAAGTTTCTATAATATCTTATTGTTCTAAGATTTTGTTGGGCTCAACTACATGGAGGAATTTTGAACAGGTCCCTCATGACAGTCTGCTTATTAGTGAGGCTGGACTTCTCTACATACATTTAATTTGAGTGTCCTTCATATCCTAGTGGCCTTGGCAATTTTAGTTTCTCTCGTAGCAGCTGAGTTCACACCAAACAAGGTTACATCTGTCTTGGAAGTCTCCCAGAATGGCTACTGACCAATAATTAACATTAGCCTGCTCCTAGAAAGCATGGGATTTTATAGAAGACTCGATATAATTCATGCCATCTGTTTTATTATTTTTTAAATCTGTGCAGATTCTTGTTTGTCAGTAAATTATCTCTTGTATTTTACAAGAGGGAGTATTATAATTGATTCTATCTCTTACATAATTATTATTTGTGAGTTTTTAACCTATTTAAATTCAGTCAGCTACTATTAGATTAACATTTCCTCCAGTCAATTTACTTCTACATATTGTTATCAATTTTAAGGTTGATAATACCATGTCACAAATGAAAAGTGTTTTCCAACTTAAGACATAGACATGATACTTGAATAAGGACAAGGTATGACGAATAGCTACTAATATGTGCAAAAATTAGGTTCCTATAAAAAAAAGAATGAACTCTGTTTAAATTCATACTACATTTTGATATAAGGGGGAAAAGTGCTCATATATTTCCAAAGTCTTTCTTTCATCTCTTTTAATCTATACTGAATTTGTCCAAATTGCTTATCTATACATTTATTGCTTGATGTAATCATAGACCAAAAGTCAGAAATTTAGTTTTTATGTTTTCAGAAAAGCCAAACATTTTCCAGTGATATTTTCTAATAGAAAATTTTTCCAGTAGTTAATATTGAACTGCATGCAGGGAGAGGAAGAGAGGAAGGAAGGGAATATGAAGAAGGAGGAGGAGGATGAAGGAACACCTAAATATTTCAATCCTTAATACTTGGGGCTTTTATTTATTGGAAAGTAAGAGTGTTTTCCTCTGTGATTAAGGCTTTGAGCATGAGGAAATTACCCTGGGTTTTAAAAAACAAGAGTGTTTATAAAAGAAAAGCAGAGAGAATGTGAACCTGTGGTGATACAAAAGAGGAAACTATATGGAGTTAAACGGAATGGTCGTAATCTGAGCTAAAAAGTGATTTAAAAACTATTGGAAGCCAGCAATGGCAACAAAAACAAGGGACAAAGAAACCAAAGTACCAGAAGGGAGGACAAATGCCAGCCTGCATTCCTAAAAACTTTTGTCCTTTATGCAGGGCAAGCGTTCAGATTTACCCTAGTCTTGGTGTTTTAATATACTTCTTAATTCTACATTTTTACCACAATTATGATTTATTTTATACCATTTAATTAATAAAGTTGCCAAGATATCATTAGGGTTCACTGCATATTTTCCTACACTATATTTATATTCTCTACACCCCAGTGCCATCCAATGGTAGACCAATCGAGAACTCTGCAAGCAAACAAAAAATGTTAACTGTTTCACATAGGTTTTTGTCATATATTGCTGAATGTGATAGAGATTGGAAATCAGATCACGTGTTTGCTTTAAACAATTATTTTAAACATGGAGTAAATTAATTTGTCATATATATATATGTGTGTGTGTGTGTCTATATGCAATACAATTTTGAACCATCATATCATCAGATATACAGAAACAGCAGTTTAATAACTTACATCTGACAAAATCCAAGGAACATATATTTCTCAGTTGGGATATTTATTAATAAATAAGTATTTTCAGTGTGTGTGTGTGTGTGTGTGTGTGTCTTTTGTTGTTGTTACATAATTTTTTTCTGTTTTCCTGGTAGTATACCTATTAGTTTTTGTTAAAGCAAAGGAGGTGTGAAGTTGGATAGGTGGCGAGGTGAGGAATACCTGGAAAGAGATGGGGTTGAACTGTAATCCAAATGTATTGTGAGAGTTTTCAAAAAAAGTCCTGTGTGAGATTTGGATCTATTCAGGTGTGATTAAAACAATCAAACAAGCACCAAACAATAATAAAATATAGTAAAAATGTGAGAAACATTTCATTATGATATGTGTTCACTTATGGTTTTATTACCCTTTTGGGTACCAAGCAATCAAGGCCTTTGCAAATTCCATGATGCCAGTGTTCTACTGCTGAGCTCCATTATCAGACTGTTCATACATTTCTTCATAAATTGTTTCCTTAGTTGATGTAGATTAAATTGACACTATATCAGAAGGAATGGTGTTTAAAGCAATACATCCATGTGCAGTATTTCCATTTAATTATCTTAGAAAAGATACAACCCTCATCTTCCTTTTTAATCCACAGCATTTTACCAAATTACATAGTTTATATACTTTTACTTAACTTGCATATGTGAAAGGTGGTGTTTTCTTTTGCAATTTTAGTAAGAATTAGTGTAAGTGGGTAGGTGCAAATTTTGAGAATGAAATAATGATCTTAGGTTGCCAAAATAAACATGTATAAAAGGAATGGAGAGAAAGGCGACAAAATGCATGTTTTAACTTTTTGTTAAGGAAAGAATGAGGGGAAGAAGCAAATAAAGAGAAAAATCCTGAGGACAAAAATGAGATGAATGGTGGCAGATTTATATATTTTGTTATAGAGTAGAACCCAATTACACAGCCCTATTATAAATAAAACATTTTAGCAAAATGAATAGAAGTCCAAGCTTTCATAAAAAAATCATAGGCATGATATTTTTCTGTATAGCATATATCCTATAAGAAGAACCAGAGGAGAACAAGGAAAATATCATCTTAAGATGTATTTCTAGATAACAATTAAGGAAATGGCTCATCTTCAAAGGTACAAAAAGGTATTTTATTCTTCTAGGGAGCCAGAAGGACCAGGAAATTAGAGCTACTCTGAGTTCATATTTCTTCTGAGCTGAAATAAGGTGCTAATGCATTTCTTAGGTGGGAAAGGAAAAAGGAAGACATGTTCAGTTTAGCTCTAGTTGTGGAATGTGTTTTCTTCTCTGCAGAATAACAATGAGTGTGAGAAAGAAAATTTAGAGTAGTGAAGTAACTTCAAAAAATCACAATAATATCTATGAAAAACAATGATTATGATAAGATAGTTTTAAGGTATAGTTAGAAATAAACTAATTTTCAAATCTCTTAGAATTAATAATTACTCACCAAAACATTAGAGGAAAATTACTGTCATGTTTTGCCTGAACTATGGTTGTTTGTTTTCTTAGTCAGGGATACTATTTCTTCAATGAAACAACATAGCCAAAATCAAGTTGGGGAGGAAATGTCTTATTTGGTTATACTTCCAAATTATAATCCATCACTGAAGGAAGTTAAGGCAAGAACTCAACACGACAGTGTTCTAGAGTCAGGAGCTGATGGAGAGCTGATAGATGGATGCGGCTTACTGGCTTGTTCATCATGGCTTTCTAATAGAATCTAAGAATTCAATCCCATGAACAGCCCCATCCAAAATGAGCTGAGCCCTCTGCCCATCAGTCACTAATGAAGAAAATGCTTTACAGGCCTCTCTGTTTAAAGTGCTATTTTCTGGAGGTATTTCCTCAATTGAGGATCCCTCCTCTCATATGACTATACATTCTGTCATGTTGAACTAAACTAGTCTTCAGAGTGGTAGAAGTTAATGATAATCCCTTTCTTATTGAACAACTACTAACACTAGAAATAAAGCAAGATGTAATGGAAAGGGAAATCTTTTGAGTTTTTAGAATTAGTTCTTTGAGATTTCTGTAAATTTTTTGTGGCATGCAGGCATACATGAAGATTGAACACTCACATGCATAAAATGAATAAATAAATATTTAAAAATGAATGCATTACTTGATGCCTAAGGATGTTGAACACTTTCTTAAGTGTCTTTCAGCTTGAGCAAATTAGGAGCATGGAGGGAAAGGAGAGGGAGTAAGGACAAAGAGAAGGGGAGAAGAGGAGTGGAGAGGAAAATATGAGAGACCAGGATGATTGAGTTGAGGGAAAAATAGAAGAGAGCAAGAATGGTGATACGTTAATAGAGGTTCAGATATATACAAGGATGACCCCAATGAAGATTCTAAGTAATAGTGAAGAGGCTATCCTAAATGCTCTTCCCCTATAATGAGATTGATGACTACATCATAGAGCCTTCATTCAGTAGCTGATGGAAGCAGAAGCAAAGACCCACAGCTAAGCACTTAGCCAAATTCTTGGAATTCAGTTGCAGAGAAAAAGGAGTGATGAGCAAAGGGGTAAAACCAGGCTGGAGAAACTCACAGAAACAGATTAGCTGAATAAGGGGGAGCTCATGTACCCCAGACTGACAGCTGAGAAACCAGCATAGGACAGAACCAGGGCCCCTGAACGTGGGTCTCAGTAAGGAGACATGGGCAGTCTATGAGGCCTCTGGCAGTGGATTAGTATTTATCCCGACTGTATGAATGGACATTGGAAGTCCATTGCCCATAGAGGGATACTCTCTCAGCCTAGTCACTTGGGGGGACAGCCTAGGTTATGACCCAAATGATGTGATAGATATTGATGATCACCCATGGAAGGTCTCACCACTTCATGTAGAGGAAGGGGGATGGGATGGGGATCGCTGGGGGACATGGGAGGATGGGAGCAAGAGGGAAATGGGTTTAATATATAAAATAAGGTTGTTCTAATTTAAATAAAAAGCCTAATGTATTAAACATATTACTCCTTTCCCTCAGATCTTCCCAGATCCATCCAGCTTTCCTAACTAGCCATTTTTATGCTATCAATATTAGTTTGTGATGGCCAAATATTCTTGAATATGATATCATATACTAGAGTATGATCCCCTTACTAGAAGTACACTATTATAGAAAACATACTTCCCCTTTACTGGCAGGTATCAATAGGCAATGGATATTCCACTTTGGATGGTTCTTCGTATTCTACTTCTTTCTTTATGTCAGAATTTGGTCTGGTTTAAGGTTTTTCATATCATGTGCACGCTATCACAACTGCTATAAATTCATATGCACAGCTTCCCTGCTCTCTAGATCTCTAAAAGCCTCAATTTCTTTATAGTTATCCATTGTATCTGGATCTTACATGGTCTATGTCTCCTCTGCTTCAGTCATCCTTGAGCCAAAACCAAGAGCAAGTCAAAAAGAAGTTGAACAAGGGTACAAAACCAAGGACAAGATGGAAACAATGTAGTAGGACTGTGTGTGCCTCATCTATCAACAGCTGCTTCTACTGACACAGTGTGTCCCTCACCCCAAAATCTCAACAGAAGAAAGAATGTGGCATTTTTCTTTCTAGATCAAATCTGCAATATCACTAAAGAAGTCTAGAAACACAATTGAAGGGTTATAATACGAGTCTCATTTATAATACAGGGCCAAATGTCCATGTTATAACTTTCTTTCTCTAGTGTTCTGAGATGCTCTATCAGCCACAATGAATGACTGGAGATGTCTGCAAAGGGAATCCTGCCACAATAAATTCAACCGATGAAAATATTCTTCTCCCTCTTGATATTAAGACTCCATCCATATAAACAAGAATCAACAGTGCGCCACCCATATTAATTTTGTCTCATCAATGACTCCATCCCCAGGTTGTCCAAACTACTGAGGACATTCCATATATACATATCTGAGAAGATAAGTGAGTGAGTGGCTCAGGCAAAGGAAGCGTCATGTAAAAGTGCAGATTGCTTTTAGTATTTATCCTAGGAAGCCTGAAAGATCCCCCACATCCCTTCCAAGCTTGAAATCCAGTCCCTTTCAATATTAACTTTGTCCTCCCTCTGTCTCTGTTTCTGTCTCTGTCTCTCTGTGTATGTGTGTGTGAATGAAAATATATAAACATATACATACAAACTAACGTCCAATTTTCTGCACTTGACAGGCAATAAATGACTCATCTCTGAGAGAGAGAGAGAGAGGGAGGGAAAGAGAGAGTGTACTGTTTATCATACAAGGTAAATATAAAATAATATGAGGCTTTATTAAACAGATTTAGTGTTTTTTGAGGAAATTGTGTTAACTATGTAAATGTATTATCTTAAATGTGTGAAGGTGTGTTACATTTGTTCAGCTGCCTCTGTTAAGGATTCGAAGATGTGTTATTTGTTTGCGCCGCACAAGTTTAATTATGTAAAGATGCATTGCATTTATTTATCTTTAATTGTCTAAAGTACCTGAATGGTCTAGTAAAATGCTAAAGAGGCAATAGATAGGCAGGAGAGGCGTAGGTGGGGCTGACTAACAGAGAGAGTAAGTAGGGAGACAGAGCAAGGGAAAATATAAGACACACATAGGACCAGAAGACAGGCGGCTGCCAAACAGACAGACATGAGAGGCAGTCAACATATGAGAAAGAGAGTGTGAGAGAGAGAGATAGAGATAGAGAGAGAGAGAGAGGTGTAAAGCTAAGAATTCATGACTAATAAGAAGTCTCCATGTCATGATTTGGGAGCTGAGCAATGGCCAAAAAGAAAGCCTGCTACAGATGTTATGTGTCCCTTCTCTTCTCCATCTGTATTGATCTCTCTTCTTCTTCCACACTTAGATGTCCCTTTCAGTTTTTCTATTTCTCCCTTCACATTACCTGTATCCTGCTATTCCCTTTTCAAAGCCAGACCATCTACACCACCATAATCCCTTTGTACTTTCCTAGACTCTGTGGTTCCTTCATTTTATACACTCATATCTGAGGATTTGCAATTAGGGACTAGTGATGCCCAAGCACATGCCGTGTTAGTCTTTCCAGATCTAAGTACTTACCCAATATACTCTTTTTTTGCATCCAGTCAGATACTTAAACATTTTACAGTTTCATTGTCTTTGCAGGTGAATAGTATTTCATTGTGTATGTGTGCCTGTGTACTACATTTTCCTTACCAATTATTTGTAGAAGGAGATTTAGATTGCTTCCATTTCCTTACTTCTTGAGTAGTGTAGCAGTGATTACTGTTGAGCAAGATTCTGTGAAGAAGGATGCCAAGTCCTTTGGGCACATGCCCAGGAGTGGTATAGCTGCATCATAGGGTAAATTTTATAGGTCACTCAATTTATACATTCTGCCTACTTCATTTCTGGTCATATTACTTTCTAACATGATGAAGAGAGTATTTGTCATTTTTATTTCAGAAATTAACTGCTCAAGTAAGAAAGCTACAGTGTTTTCTATAGCAATAATATAATTAATGGTTTGGAATAAATGTTTTTGACTTTTAATGACCTCACTTTTTCAAATAATAATTATTTTTTAAAAACCAACTTCAAGCTAAGTTGTGTTCAAGGCACTGGTAATATATCAACTAGGAAAACATAAACTACATCATAATTAGTGTTAGAATACAGAATATGAAAACAAAATACACATCTGATGAATTCAGAAATGAAAGTAGTTCAAAATATCAAATAAGTTTTGTAATGTGAACATCATATTTTTAAAGAAAACTATTTTTATTAATACTTTGAGAATTTCATACATGTGAACAGTGAATTTTGGTGACATTCTGGTGAATTCTTCTTGCTAAGTTCTCCAGATGAAATCATCAGTTCTGGTGATATATTGTTTATTATTTATTAAAGGTTGTCTGAGGAGTCAGAAAGCAAAGTCAGCCATAAGCCATAGAAGCTTTACTCCCAAGCAGCAGAAGCTCAGTGGTGGTGGTACACACCTTTAATCCTAAGACTTAGTATTAAGAGGTAGAGGCATCTCTGTGAGTCCAAAGCCACCCAGATCTACACAAGAGGGAATCATTCTAAAAGAGAATTATGGCTCAACCATTACTCTCAACCTTAGGAAAGTATGTAAGACAGAAGCAAGGTCTCAGTAGAGGCTTCTTGTTCTCCAGTCATGCTGAGGAGAGGTTACAGAGCTCGTGGAGACAGGATCAGCCCTTTCAGCCTGAGTTGTAGATAAGTGCTAGTGGCTGGCTGCTTTGCTTTTCTAATCATCAGCTTGAAGTTTGAACCCAAATATCAGTCTCTGAGTCATTTATTACACCAAGTTCGGGAGACACCAAAAGAGGCCACTAAAGAGCCAACTCACTGATGGAAACACATAAGGTTTAATGTTACAAGCCTCAGCAGGGACCCTATCCAGAAAATTGTTACAGCGGCTGCAGAAAAGGTTGCCTGTCCTGAATTTGAGTGATTTTTAAAGGAAAAATCTACAAGCAGGGTAGTACTGCCTTGGCTGTTCAGGATTGGATAAGAGTAGGTAACCTTTGGATTCATTAATAAGGTGCTAGGGGAATTTCAAAATTGTTACTAACAGTTGCCCGTAAGGACAGTTGTGGCGAGAAGCTGTTATTTACCAAAATTAGTTATTGTCTGACCACTTGGATGGGGTCAATTTTTCTGGGGTGGGCACATTTTGGGTGCTCCTTGGACTGTTTACAGTTCCTTTGCTGGAGCTGAATCAGCCTTGTTCCATGCAGGGAACTTCTCAGGGTGGGTGGCTTTTTCTGACGATGGAGTCATCTTGCTCTTATAGTTACAATCAGTCCCATCTCTCTTTCAATGTCCTCTTCTCTTTTTATTCATTCATTTTTTTATAATCTAACCCATTGAATACAATTTGTGCTTATCTTATAAACAAAGGAATGGGCTATTCATTTGAACATGGTGGAAGTTCCAAGACGAAAACCATTAAAGAAAACCAACTCTTCCTCTCAGGGTAGACAACAGTTTTCAATAACTCCAAAGCTGGGTTGTAGCCAGTGAGTCTTTTCCCACACAATACAGGAATGTTGACTGACTGGATCCCATGAAAGTCTACCAACAAGTGTCTATGACTTCACAAGCTCAGGCTTGTAATACTATCTGTTATGGTGGTTAGTTTTGTCAATTTAACATTATGTATAATCCAGAGGAAAGATCTCAATGAACAGTTGTAGAGATCAGGTTTGTCTGTGAGCATAACTTCCAGGGGCTCCCTGTCTTTTTTATGTTAATTGAGATGGGAAATCTCACCCATTGTAGGTCACACTATGAACCTGGTGGGGACAGGGACTCTGTAAGTGTATAGCAATGATGAGCACTAATAAGCATGCATGGATTCATTCTTTGTTCTTGGCTGTAAAAGTGATCTGTGTCTTTAACATCATGCCTTGCCTTCCCCACAGTGAGGAGATATAACTGGCAATGATCTGAATAATTCATTCCTCAATGAAAATTTTCCTTATCAACTTTCTTTATCACAGCAACAGAATTGTACCTAGTACATTTGTTTGTTGAAACAAAGTAGTGACTGAAACTTCCATGGATCTAGGCGAGCAGAAAAAACAAATGTGTACTCTAGCATTTGCCTCCTATACAATGAAAATGAAAACTGAGGTTGAGCCGAATATGTTGCACATGTGTTTTTATTTGTGTGAATGAATGTGTGTATGTGATATAGCAGACAATTTTCATATGTTGATAGAACATATTCTCTAGAGAAACTAATAATAGAGAAAGAAAGAACAACTACGGAAGAGATAACCTTGGGATACATGGAAAAGGAAAGTTTTCGAGGCAAGACACATATTTTAATTTATGTGAAATTTAGGTTAAAACTTTTGCTAATAATTTTAATAAAAAAGGAAAGAGTGAATATTAACCTAATGTGTATATTCTTGGAAACACAAGTTCAATTGCAGTTTTTCTTCATTTTTAATAAAGCACTTATTAAAATAAACTTTTGAATTTGAAGGCTGAAAACCAGTTGCATGGAGGGAGGAGTGATGAGCAAATGGCTCAAGACAGGGCTGGTGAAACCCACAGAAACATCTGACTTGAACAAGGGAGGCTGAGACTGTGGAAAGGCAATCCATACTGCCATTAGTCCATGAAGAAACTACTAGGAAGTACAGGTGAGTATGTTACTAGTCAACTCTCCGTTTTTGGTTTCTGGGCTTTGTTCACTGACATTGTGCTTTTAAGAAGTTTCCTCACTTTTGAGATCCAATAAGAAATACTGGCTATTTGGCATGTAATTTTGACTCACAATAAGATTTTCAGCAAATGATTATTTTCCAGAAATTATTTTACAAATATCAGAAAATTTTTTTTAGGTTTTTAAAATTTAAATTAGAAACAAGCTTGTTTCACATGTCAGTTCCAGCTACCTTTCCCTCCCCTCCTCCACTGCCTGCATACAACCCCCACAACCCCCTCCCAGTTCCCACTTTGCTCCCCAGGGAGGGTGAGGCCCTCCATGGGGGATCTCCAGAGTCTGCCATTGCATCCAGGGTAGGGCCTAGGCTCTCCCCAATGTATCCAGAATGAGAGAGCATCTCTCCATGTGGAATGGGCTCCCAAAGTCCATTCATATGCCATGGATAAATACTGATCCACTACCGAAGGCCCCAATAGATGCCAAGGCCTCCTCATTGACACCCAAATTTAGGGGATCTGCATCAGTCCCATGCTGGCCTCAGAGCCATCAGTCTGGGGTTCATGAGTCCTCCCTTGTTCAGGTCAACTGTTTCTGTAGGTTTCACCAGCCCTGTCTTGACCCATTTGCTCATCACTCCTCAGTGCAACTGGTTTTTAGGAGGTCAGGTCCCAGTCAAGCTGTGGGTTACAGCTTCTACTTCCATAAGCCGCTAGATGAAGGCTATAGGATGGCATATAAGGTAGTCCTCAATCTCATTGTTGGGGAAGGGTTTTTAAGGTAGTGTCTCTACTATTGCTTAGTTTGCCAGTTGGTGTCATTCTTGTAGATCTCTGGAAATCACATTAGTGCCAGATCTTTTCTCAAAACTATAATGACTCCTTGTATTATGGTATCTCTTATCCTATTTTCTCTGTTCTTCCCTCGACTCAATCTTCCTGCTCCCCCATGTCATCTCTCCATTCCTCTCCTCCCCCTCTCTTTCTCCCAGCTCCCTCTCCACTCCCCCCATGCTCCGACTCAGCTAAGGAGATCCTGTCCCATTCCCATTCTCTGAGGTACCATGAAAATCTACCTTAGTGTCTTCACTGTTTCCCAAACTCCCTGACAGAAGGATTGTACACTGACACTCTCCTGATCCATGTCAAAAATCCATATATGAATGAGTACATATCATATTTGTCTTTTTCTGACTGGGTTACCTCACTCAGGATGGATTCCTCTAGTGCCATCCATTTGCCAGTGAATTTCAAAATCCCATTGTTTTTTTCTGTTGAGTAGTACTCTGTACCTCATATTTTCCATCTACTCTTCAGTTGAGGGGCATCTAGGTTGCTTTTAGATTCTGACTGCTATGAACATAGTGGAACAGAGTTCCTTGTTGTACGAATGTGCATCTTTTGGGTATATGTATAACAGTGGAATTGCTGGATCTTGTTGTAGACTGATTCCTATTTTCCTGAGGAATCTCCATACCGATTTCTCAAATGTCTGCACAAGTTGGCATCCCCACCAGTAGTGGAGGCATGTTCCCCTTTTTCCGCATCCTCTCCGGCATAAAGTGTCATTGGTGTTTTTTATTTTAGCCATTCTGTCAGAAAGCTTTTAACTCTTCTCATTCCATGTGTCAGAGAAAGAGGCAATTAACCAGAACTATTATGTGATTCTCTCGAATTTAGAAAACAACTGATTTATTATGATGCTATATAGATGTGTCTCATAACATACCTGAGCTACCTTGTTTTATAGGAGGAACCTGAGCCTTTTGATTTAGAAATTTATGTTGGCAAATACATCTATTTTCTCACATGTTTTGTCTTCAGTTTTTAAACTTTTTGGGGTATTAGTGTGCATGCACAGTTCCTTGGGTGTATGTGTATGTGATGTGAGTATCTGAGTGCAGGACCACAGATGCCACAGTACATGTTTTTGAGATTGG
The DNA here is from genome assembly GCF_017639785.1 of Mesocricetus auratus. Lineage (NCBI taxonomy): Eukaryota > Metazoa > Chordata > Mammalia > Rodentia > Cricetidae > Mesocricetus > Mesocricetus auratus. Next base: position 2,600,297 of record NW_024429207.1, on the reverse strand, counting down.
AGGTATGTCTTAAATGTCATTCCCCACCTTCTGCCATCAGTGTGACAAATTCACTTGTTCTTTCCTGCTAAATATGTTGGTTTTTAGTTGGTCTATAAGTTTATAGAGATTCCCATGTTTCCACCTTCCAACTTATAGGTTACACTGGGAATGATATCAGAACTCTATCCTGTCTTGTCTTCTTGTTCGCTGCTAGTCTCTCTGCTTCTTACTCATTATGAGACAAGGCATTCTTCCCTACCACTCCTTTTCCACTAAGACTCTTCATATCACTTGTATGTCCAGACACAATGGGACCGAAACATAGGTTAAGATAAATCCTTTCTCTGGTAAGTCTTTTGGACAAGAATTGTTATTATGCCAATAAAATTGATTAAATGTGCACTAGATCAGGATCAGGGCAATTATCTGCATCTCCCCAGGAGTCTCAAGTAGCAAATTTTTCTAGGGTGCTTTCTTTTCCTTTTCTATATAAGGAAAACTGAATCATAGCTGTATGTATTTTAGAGCTAATATGGAGAACTTATGTCTGTACTAATGGCAGAATATATTGCCTTAATTTCAGTTTAAAGAAAATAATGCTCATCATTATTATCATTGGTGTTTTGCTGTCATTATTAAATTTGGACTGAGGGAATTCAGAAAATGCTTACATTTAGTCTTACTTATCCCATACTCAGTTGCCTTGTTAACCTGGCTTTGCTTGCTTGTTGGAGGCACCGCCATGGCTTAAGAAACTATCCAAAGGAATAAGTAGTGTGAAACCATGATGATCAACACAAATCTCAGAATCCAAAATTCAGAGACAGATGCTATTACCATCTACTGGTAAAGGTGGCAATGCTGGTATGGGCTCAGGTGGCAATTGATCCTACCCCTATCTGAGAGCTTGGATCCAAAGAACTAAAGGGGGCCACTGAGGATTAAAATTTCTGACATATTAGGCAATCATTGACCTCTGTTCAGCTTTAGGACATGGCACTATCCAAACAATATCAAAATAATTCTAAAAAATCCATAATAATTTGATGTAAAGAATAAGGATTGACAGCTGACCAACTCAAAACTTCACTAAACATAAAATGTAGTGTCCTCTTTGTAATCTATAAGTACCCATGTGACCAAGTACACACAAGATTACAGCTCTCAATGTAAGGTTAAAAATCAATGGGCTACATGCATATTCCTTGATTTTGATATTATCTTATGAATAAATAAACATCTTGATTTATACAAGTGACAAAAATTTTATGCAATGAAATTTGCATATAATACCTGGCTTTGTTTTAATGAATGATATATGCACACACTTTGATTGTCCAACTGAAAGTCAGCAGTTGAGAAGGACTGAGATTCACTAGGTTCAGAATGTGAAAAACTTTGGCTACCCAAAATGTAGAGAAAACTATAGAAAAGGAGAGAAAAATAAATTTGTCCTTGACCTATTCCGACATCTCATTGACATCCCATTGATGCCTTATTAAGTAGATCTATTTCTCCTTTCATGATTTTCACAGGAAATCAATTTTCCTCCTAAAATGAAAATATTTCACACAAAAATAAAGAGCTGTGTGTGAAAGATCTGAAATCAGAGAAATGCTTGAGGGGTGTATGTGCTTTGAGAGAGAAGACATATTTGACGAAGAATTTGCTCTTGTATTTACAAAGCTGAGATATATCAAAGAGAAGAAAAATCTTGTGGTCTTAACCAAGCAAGATGCCAGACATTGGAGAGGAAAACACATAGAGGCTTTAGTAAGACTCACAGAATAGGTCAGCTAAATGCAAATTTTGAAACTGAAAGGCTGCTTTTAGTCCACCCTTCTTGCTTAGAAGAGAGTTTTAAGCCTCTCAAAATTCCAAGAGGCTCATATATTTTGGACTAGTTAAAATACTATTAAACCAGAGAAGGATTATGTAGATTATTAGAAGGGGGAATGGTGGGTTTGCTCATTTTTTTTTTTTTTGCTATCTTGTTTTATTTATTTTTTTTCCGTTAGTTTTTTTTAATTTTAAATAGCTTGTTTTACATGTCAATCCCAGTTCCCTCTCCCTCCCCTCCTCCCGCACTCCCCTTCCACCCTCCCTCCCACCCTATTGCCACATACTTCCACATAGGGGATGTCTAGAGTCTATCATTTTACTCTTGGTAGGGTCAAGGCACTCCCCTAAGAGTCCAGGCTGAGAGAGCATCTCTCTTTGTGCTATAGGCACATGAAGACAGATTGTATACCAGGAATAGACACTGATCCACAGCTCAGAGCCCCATAGGTTGCCCAGTAATGTAGCATTCTCTGAATCAATTTCGATTGTTGATGCTTTCAGTTTAATTCCCCTTCATACATGGTACTATTCATAAGTATTTGTACAGGGGCTGCAGACGACCAGCAGGAAATATTTAGAACATGTTACATTAACCTGTGCATTGAGAATTGACAATCAAACATAAATCCCTGGATACTGTTGTATAGATCAGCTCCTCTACACCATTTGGATGTAAGATGGAAATTTTTATGAAATTGACCAAAACACTTGGTTTACCGACGTGGTTTCTATTTGTTCAGTTTGTGTGTGTTTTTTAGTTTATGTATGTAAACCCATGTTTGATTGGTGCTTAACTTTTAACATATTCGTGATATTGATGGTTCTTAAAATTTCAAAATTACGTTTCATATAAAATTTCTTACATACATATATTAACCCCTCCAATTAAATTAACACAACACCCTTTTTAAATATATCTTCATGTGACTTATTTGTAAAACCACTGAGGTAATTTACTGGTCTATATAGACACAAATATAGGACCATCTATTGGATCATGTGTAGCCCCTTCTAGACAGGCTTTCTGAAGAAAACTAAATCTTGTTCTGCCAGAATCAAGAAAATGCTGATCCATACCATCTGTGACAGGAACCTTATGAGTTCTAACCATTTTATGCTTTATCCCTGTGCCTTTAATATAGTATGATACTAATGTCTGATTTACAGTTATTCATGGCACAGTCTTTTAATATTTAAACATTGACAAGTATGACTCTCTACTGATCATGATCACTATTTCCTTATAAAAGAATTTTATGTTTCAAGGATTGAAAAATACCTAATTCCATGTGTATAAGGATATGAATTTAGGAATTAGTTTTTTATATTTCTATTTAAGAGCAATATTATATGATTCTTCAGGAGATTCAGGTCAAGTTAAGGGATCTAGGTATAGTTCTATATTGTGAAACGAGCCTTTAATCCAATCAGAGTTGTGTGTTAATGCCATTGAATTTAAATCACTGTAATTATGACTGTGCACCTATTCTTTCAGGGAAGTTGCTGTTTAGCTTACAGTCACAGCTAGGTAATTGGTTAAAAATTGTGAGGACTTTATTGAATGAATTAAGAATTATAAACACTACAGGTATTTGAAAAGTATCTTATGGAAATGTATTACTAGGTACTTAGCAAAAAATAATACACATGTACACATGTAAAGAGGGATTAATGGAGTTATCCTCTAATAGATGTACAATGCATCTGCCAAGTATCATAGTTTATTCAATGAATAACTCCAGTTCTAGGTGTGGAATATGTCTTTATGAGTTGTTGTTCAATGGAATTACATATAGTACAACTAACATTGTGGACCATTGCTGTTATCCCTGTATACAGTGAATATTTGGATATAGATCCTGTTACTGAAAATACCACATACTTGAGTTCATAGAACATGAAGGAAAAGGTATCTCCATGGAAACTTCATTGCATTGTGCTGGAAAGTTGTATGAACACTACCAGTGGTGGGGTGTAAAAAGCTATTAATGGTTTTAAGTTATTAATTCTTAAAAAGAATATGTAACTCTGCTTGCCGTACTCAAGTAACCTAATAATTCCAGTCTATATGCACAAATTTATTTTAGACTATATGGTGTTATTTTAAGACAAAATTAAATTAAGAAGGAAAGTACACTTTCACTTCTGATAAACACAAAAGTAACCACCAGGTTAAATATTAAATTAATCAGTATTTAATTAAATAATAAAATATTGATTAAGAACTTTTTTTCATTCATATTGAGCATTATGTACTATGAACACAAATAGAATCTGTCCTTACATTAATGGAAGTTGGTCACTGAATTCTTATGCTACATAAGGAAGATCTGGATATTTCAAATGTTATGGATATACATTCAGACACTGATAAGAAGCATAGTGCCATAGAACACTAAGCACTTACATTAACATATACATGTAGATGGCTGAGCAGAATACTGATGTACTTCTCTATTAAAGCTGCTCATGTGATAAAAAGGAAGCTATGCTCTATTCCTTGATCATATTAGAAAATGATAACATGATTTAATATTTATCTTGATATATTTTCCCAAGGAAATAGTTATTAAAAACTTGATGAAGAGGCCAAGTGAGCAAAGTAGAGCAAGAAAAACGTTTGAAGACAGCTTTGGCTTACAACACTTACCCTTAAATAAATGCATGGGAATTGGAACGAAAAATGTATTATGTATGTCAAAGGAACAGTCATTAAACTGTTCCCTCTAAGTACTCTTGGTAAGCCATTTTCAGAATGAATGGCTGAGGTTCAATAAGGGCACTTCATATTTAATGTCTGCCTCTAGGGTATTATTCTCTATGAAGTTTCTGTTCAACACAGATTTTTTTGTTTAAATGTCAATTTTGAAGAATGATTTCTGCTATTCTAGCAAAAGATTACATACAAGTTACAAGAACACTTATAAGCTCTTCCTAATATATACTAATTTGGTCAATAAACAAAAATGATTATCAATGACACTAAAAATGAACTCTGAACAAACATGGTAGACACAAGTCTTGATCAAAAGAAGAGCTATTATATTTTGGCACTTAGTAGTAGAAACATATATATATATATGTATGCATATATATGTATGTATATATATAAGTAATTTGGTGATGAAAAAGAATAATGGACTTATTATCTGACTGAAATTGTATGCATACATTATATGTAAATATATTGATGGTAACTCTATAAAAAGTGTTAGTGTTTTTATCACACAACTAGGAACACTTGATTTTTGACGAAGAAGCTAAAACTATACAATGGAAAAAAGAAAGCATTTTCAACAATTGGTGCTGGAATAACTGGGTGTTGGTATGCAATAGACTGCTGATAGATCCATGTTTATCGCCTTGTACAAAACTTAAGTCCAAATGGATCAAAGAACTCAACATAAATCCAACCACACTGAAACTCTTAGAAGAGAAAGTGGGAGATACTCTTCAACGAGTTGGTACAGGAGACTACTTCCTAAACATAATACCAGTGGAACAGACCTGAGATCGACAATTAACAAATGGGACCTTCTGAAACTAAAAAGCTTCTGTAAGGCAAAGGATACAGTCAACAAGACAAAAAGGCAGTCCACAGAATGGGAAAAGATATTCACTAACCCCACATCTGACAGAGGGCTAATCTCCAAAATTTACAAAGAACTCAAGAAGCAAGTCTCCAAAACACCAAAGGATACAATTAAAAGGTGGGGTACAGAACTAAATAGAAAATCCTCAATAGAAGAGTCTAAAATGTCTGAGAGACACCTAAGAAAGTGCTCAACATCCTTAGCCATCCGGGAAATGCAAATCAAAGCAACTTTGAGATATTGTCTTACTCCTGTCAGAATGACTAAAATCAAAAACACCAAAGACATATTATGCTGGAGAGGATGTGGAGAGAGGGGAATACTCCTCCACTGTTGGTAGGAGTGCCAGCTCGTACAGCCACTTTGGAACTCAGTATTGAGATTCCTCAGGAAAATAGGAATCAATCTACCACAAGACCCAGCAATTCCACTCTTAGGCATATATCCAAAAGAGGCAAACTCATACAACAAGGACATCTGCTCCACTATGTTCATAGCAGCATTATTTGTAGTAGCCAGAACCTGGAAGCAACCTAGATGCCCCTCAACTAAAGAGTGGATAGAGAAAATGTGGCACATTTACACAATGGAGTATTACTCAGCAGAAAAAAACAATGATATCTTGAGATTCGCAGGTAAATGAATGGCACTAAATTAAACCATCCTGAGTGAGGTAACACAGTCACAAAAAGACAAACATGGTATGTACTCACTCATATATGGATTTTAGACATGTATCAGGATAGTGCCAGTCTGCACTTCCACTGACAGAGAGTCTGGGAAACAGGAAAGAACCTAAGAGATATGCATGGTACCCCAGAGAAGAGGAATGGAGCAAGATCTTCATTCCTCTTCTCTCCCTCCCTCCATGGGGAACATGGCTAGGGGTGGGGGAGAGTGGGAGCTGGGAAGAAGAGAGGGGGAGAAGAGGAAGAGAGAGTAGGTCATGGGGGAACAGGAAGGGTGATTGGGGGTAGAATAGGGGGAAGAGGGAATCATAGGTTAGAAGAAATGTCAGGCACCAGTGTGACCTATAGTGATCTAAAGGGATGACACCAACTGGCAAGCTAAGGAACAGTGGAGGGACCAGCTCGAATACCCATTCCTGATAATGAACTTAATGTCCATAACCATCCTGGAGCCTTCATCCAGTGACTGATGGAAGCAGAGGCAAACACCCACAGTTAAACACTGAACTGAACCCATGGAACCCAGTGACAGAGAGAGGAGCAATGAGCAAACTGGCAAAGAATGGGCTGGCAAAACTACCAGAGACAGCTGATCTGAACAGGGGAGAGCTCTTGGACCCCAGACCGACAACAGGGATGCGAGCATGGGACTGATCCAGACCCCCTGAATGTGAGAGTCAGTGAAGAGGCCTGGGCAACCTATGGGATCCTGGGCAGTAGATTAGTGTTTATCCCTGGCATACAAACAGACATCGTGTGTCCATAACACGAAGAGGGATGCTCTCTCAGCCTGGACTCTTAGGAGAGTACCTGGATCCTGCTCTGAGTGAAGTGACATTCTAGATATCCTCTGTGTGGAAGGAAATAGCGATAGGGTGGGAGGTTGGGGGGGATGGTGGGAAGGTGCGGGAGGATGGGAGGGAAAGGGAACTGGGATTGACATGTAAAACAATCTATTTAAAATTAAAATAATAATAAAAGAAAAAACAAAAAAACAAACAAAAAAGACATATAGTTATACAAACATGGATGTATACATCCAGTTTTCAAACTATCATGTGAAATATACAGTGTTTTATAAGTAAGATCTGCTTCCTTTCATAGGATCATTGAAGGGCAATATTTTGTTCTTTGTGTTTTTTATGATAAACACATTTACATTTTAATATTAAATATGCATATCAGAACTATAAGACACAGTCATAATAAAATGCAATATAAATACAAAGCAAATGCTAAAAAATATTTTTGAAGGGCAGTGTATATGCTCACGTTAGGCATCTGTCTGCTGGGTAGAGGAAAGAAAAGCTGTTTCCCCCTTGTGAAGCTTGCAAGTCAGTAAGAAGTATGGAAAAAAAGTGGTGATGAAATAAACCTTGGCATTAGATATTCAAGATAAGGGAATGATGCTGTCAAGAGAACCTCCAAGTATTTGTTAATAAAAAGTGAGTGAATGCCAAGAGTCATGTAGAATATCTTACATGCATCAAGATCTTAGAATAATATTGTTAAGTAAAAGTAAAAAGGACAATAAATGGTAGCAATCATTGACAGGTAGAGAAATATATCATTTATTATCTTTGGAGTACTGCTACCAAACACAAAATGTACAACATTTGGTTACTGATTCCTCTACCTTTATCATTAATGGTAGATATATCAATGCTCCCAAAAGATGAGTCTAATGACTTTTCCCAAATCAAGTAAGATGTTAGTTACATCAAACATATGAGAGTTTGGTTTTAATTTTCTTAGTTTGTTCCTTGATTTAGAACCCAGAAAAGAAAACCATATGAATTCAAGGACAAACTTTGCTAAATAATTACTAAAAGTACAATGTGTTTCAAATCATAAACCACAGTTCATTTCATGAAAGAATTAAATGTCAATCACTGTGTTTTCTTTAATCAAATCCTTTAAATACATATACTATTTTTCTTATGTAGGTGAAATTATTTATTTATTAAAAATTCACAGCATTGCTTGTGAAAGTGTCCCATTATTTTTGGAAAATTTCTCATTTTTCTAGGTTAACATTTTCAACTGTTTCTTAAGTACAAAGACAAAAATAATTATGAGATCATAGCATTAAGCACTAATGTGAAAATATGTAATTAATATTTCTCCCAAGTATCTAACTTCAATGGTAGTTTTCAAATTGTGATTAGCTATTTTTATATTTAATGTTTGCTTGTTACAATGACAATTTTGCATAAAACTTTTATAAAGAAGAGAATTTAAATTAAAGTACTAACTTTTAATGACAAATAATTTGAGACGTTGAAAATGGAGTTCATTTGGAAGTCAATGTGTATATGAATATGTTTTATTTAATTAAATCATGAAGTGTTTTCTCTTAGCAAACATGGGAGCTGCTAGCAGGAAAGTAGCCTTGTCTTAGTATTTGTCTATATTCTGTTGAAGTGCATGTTAACATTTTAGATTCCCATCATAGCACGTTTTCAATTGAAAAGTCATATTTTAGGAAATCAAATGTTTGAACAAAAGGAATTTTAATTGTTTAAGAGTCACGTAGTGGGACAAAGTCATTTTAACTGCATTCATTTGTTTTTTTAAGTGGTGGACCAGAGATGGTGTTCATCAGTTTTAGATCCTGCACTGACAATCCTCCAGGCATATTTTGCAAATTGTTTCTGTACAAATGTTGCTTTGTGATTTAGATCAGATAGAACACATGTGCATGTAACCCAAAAATAATGAAAAAATACTTATAAAGGAAATGAAATGCATATTATAGATACTCATATCTCGTTATTTTCAGTTATCAAAATGATAATCAGCATGCTATGAATTCAGTTGGCTAAGGAATTCTGCATCTCTTTCTTTTCTGTTACTTGCTTTAATCAGTTAGTTTCATTTGTCTTAGTTTTGAAAGGTTTACTGATAGAGAAAAAACAAGACAAAAACTATGGATTAATTTTCAGGAAGACATTTCAATTGTACCTTTAATAAAATATAAAAACACAATATTTAAGCATAATATATGAAAAAGCAGAATATTATTAAATAAGAAATATATGCATATTCAATAACTGATCCAAAGTGTAACTGAATCCATAGCTCAGATATTCAAACAAAATCCATTGTATTTGAAAGTTATATTGTTAGTTAAGGAGGGGTAGAAAAGAATTTAAATATTTTGGAAGAGTTTATTGTATTGATTTATTCACTGTTGTTATCATAGTTGTTGGTTTGGTTTCTATGAATGAATAGGTAGAGTATAAACAAGTTAATTTTGTTTCACAAAGCACAGGAATCTTGGAAGTCAAAGACCAAACTATTAGAAGTTTTAGATAGGATTTGGCTGCATAAAGGGTTTAATATATGTTGTTTTTTGCTATTTATTCACACAACAAAGCAAAGAATGGGATATCTGGAGGTCCCTTTATAGGGGAAGGAATGGTATGACACTTTTTGTTTGTATTGTTCCCACAAACGAATCATCTTCTAACAGGTCCCTCTTTTCTAGCAACATGTATTGATTTGTGGGCTAACATTCCAGCATTAATTTTCAGGAGAATTAATATTCTTTCACATGCCATTATTTATTTTTTATTATGTAAGTTTCAAGGCATGATATACTGCATTTCATTTTATATAAATATCCTGCATCAATTATCAACAAATGCAAGCACCTAATTAAAAACATTAAAAATACTACTTTTAAAAATATTTTAGATTCATTATCATAATACAATTTTTAATGATCTAAACTCTATTAAGTTGCAATAGCAACATCCTTTAAACAGAGAAACTAAATTAGTAATGTGTCAAAATGCCAAGTCCATCATAGTTAACTATGATACTTTTACAATTGCCAATCTGACTATTAAGTTGTGTTGTATTTATTATACCATTGATTCATTTTGACTTAACAATTGATTGCCTTATTTTCAGAATAATAATTACACCTGGGAAATGATCATTTTCCTTACTCATGACAATCATTCAAATGAATGACCATAGTTTGCAGATTATGAGCTGCTTGGCTCTTGTAGTAGATGTAATCATCTCACATGATAGCTTACTATTTTAATGATATGATATTATCAGAAGTTTGTAGCTGGTCTTGATACAAATGATGTACAATGTGTATGGAATGTAGAGGAAATAAAATTATGTTATCCTAAAGCATGCAATTCCAATATGTGAAAGATTGCAAAATTTGATTCCAAGCATTTTGGGTGTTAGCATTTTTTTTGTTTTCTTTTTTTGTTTTGTTTTTTTTTTGAATTTTTTTTTGAGGGTAGAGTTAAATATTCTTTTTTTTTCCTTTATTTTTCAGTTTAAATGTAGATAAGAAACAAGGTTGCTTCACAAGTCAGTTCCAGGTCCCTCTCCCTTTCTCTCCCCTCCTTCCGTGCCCTCCCCCAATCCCCCCCCCCATTATCCCCTCATTTCCCCAGGGAGGGTGAGGCCCTCCATTGGGGTGTCCATATTCTGTCATTTCATATAGGGCAGGGCCTAGACCCTTCCCCAAGAGTTCAGGGTGAGAGTGCACCTCACATTGTTCGATGGGAGTCTAAAGTCCCTGTGTATACTCGGGATGGGTACTGATCTGCTGCCCAAGGCAGATTACCTAGGCCTCCTCACTGACACTCACATTCAGGGGGGTCTTGATCAGTCCCATGCTGGATTCCCAGGCTGATGCCTGGGATTCAAGAGTTAACCTTTGTCAGGTCAGCTGTTTCTGGGGGTTAAACCAGCCCAGTCTTAATCACTTTGGTCATCAGTCCTCCCTCTCTGTTACTGGCTTTCTTGAGTTCAGCTCAGTATTTAACCAAGGGAGTCTGCCTCTTCTTCCATCAGCCACTGAATGAAGTTTCTGTTTCCCAGACTCTCTGGCCATGGGATTGTAGGCTGGCACTCCCCAGATCTATGTCTAAAATCCATATGAGAGAGTACATTCCATGTTTCTCTTTTTGTGACTGTGTTACCTCACTCAGGATGATTTCTTCTAGTGTCATCCATTTGCCTGCAAATCTCAAGATATCATTTTTTCTGCTGAGTAATACTCCATTGTGTAAATGTGCCACATTTTCTCTAGACACTCTTCAGTTGAGGGACATCTAGGTTGCTTCCCAGTTCTGGCTATTACAAATAATGCTGCTATGAACATAGTAGAACAGACATCTTTGTTGTATGAATGGGCATCTTTTGGATATATGCCTAAGAGTGGAGTTGCTGGGTCTTGTGGTAGGTTTATTCCCATTTTTCTGAGAATCTCCATACTGATTTCCAAAGTGGCTGAACCAATTGACACTCCCACCAGCAATGGAGGAGTGTCCCCCTTTCACCACATCCTCTCCAGCATAAATTGTCATTGGTGTTTTTGATTTTAGCCATTCTGACAGGAGTGAGATGGTATCTCAGAGTTGTTTTGATTTGCATTTCCCGGATGGCACTTTCTCAAGTGCCTCTCAGCCATTTTAGACTCCTCTATTGAAAATTCTCTATTTAGTTCTGCAGCCCACTTTTCAATTGGGTCCTTTGCTGTTTTGGAGACTTGCTTCTTGAGTTCTTTGTAAATTTTGGAGATCAACCCTCTGTCAGATGTGGGATTAGTCAATATTTTTTCCCATTCTCTGGGCTGCCTTTTTATCTTGTTGACTGTGTCCTTTGCTTTACAGAAGCTTCTCAGTTTCAGTAGGTCCCATTTATTAATTGTTGATCTCACTGTCTGTGCTACTGGTGTCATGTTCAGGAAGCTGTCTCCTGTAACAATTCGTTCAAGGGTTGGAGAGATGGCTCAGCTTTAAAGGCTAGGCTCACAACCAAAAATAAGGGTCTTAGCATTTTATTATATTATCCTAAAGCATGCAATTCCACCATGTGAAAGATTGGAAAATTTGATTCCAAGCATTTTGGGTCTTGGCATTTTTAGAAAGACAAAAGTAGATAGATTCACTAAGCTTCAGATCTCCCATTTTAACCAAATTACAAATATGTCTCTAATTTGTTTCTGAGATTTGAAGACTTAAAGTAGTTGTGAACTTATATTTCACTCAAATTCAATACACATTTAGAAAACAAAAGCTTTTGCTGTTATTAAACAAATTATATTTTAAATATAGATGATTTGATTTCAGTGAATTTTTAAAATGTAATTTTTGCATGAAACAATTGAGAATAATACACAGACACAGAAGTGCTTTGACTAATTAGCTAATATATCCTACAAACAAAATATTTATTTTATTAAATGTATTACAGTATAATTTACTCTATGACAAATGTAAATTTATAAGTTTAGAATTAACAATTGCATCAATGTTTTAAATTCCTATTGAAAAATTATTTGTTTATGAACAACTATATCCATACTTTTGCAGTTTGTGAATAGAACTTTATTCTTTCCCACATTCTCTTTGAAACAGAAATCCCAAAGGGAAGATATTGCAGGTTAGAAATTGCTCTTCCCAGATGTGATATTTTTGAGCTCTGTCTCAGTTATCTTCAGGGGTTGAACAATTAAAGTCAATGCTTCATCTGATTTCTTCTTTGAAATGGTTAAGACATTCGGAACAATCTGTATAATTTATTTAACAATGACATAAGAGTGGGTATTTGCATAGACCATATGTAAAAACAGAGATGCAATATTGCATGTGGTTTCCCCTGTGTTTTAAAGTCCATTCAATCTCACGTGAGCGTGCACTCACTGTGAATTCTCTCATTAGAATATTTATGGTGTATCTTTTCCTATATTTTTTCTAATGTCTTTTCTTTGGAACTTAAGATTTTCCTGAACCATAATATCCATGGTGTATGAATAAGAAAGTATAATCTCACCCTTCCAGTCAAACTACCACACATTGATTGGGTCAGAACAGACTAAATAAATCACCTCTTCTCACCTGCATCCACTTTGCTGAGTAACTTTCATATAACGAATGGTGTTTTGAAGGCTGCTGGAGCCATCACAATCCAGAGGTAAGTTCAGTAGTGAAACATTTGATCACTTTTCCACCTGAAAATAAAATTCTTGATGTGATCTTCCAGGTTCAACAAATCTCCAAATGTCTGATGTTTTAGACTGTTAAGTGAAGCTCATCTTAAAGATGGGAGAATAAGAAAGGAGATGATTTTTATGGGCAGACTTGTTTTCCTCCTTCATATGGGTCTTTATCTTTTCCTCATTATTTCACAAAGTGCTATAAAAGCTTTGTCAAATTCTTCTGGCTGAAATTTGGATCATTCATGACTCACTGCACAGTTCTTATATCTTGACTCTCTGAATTATTGGAAGATATATTTAAATGATACAATTTGTCTTGATATCATTGATTTAAAGTTGTGTGGTTCTGGCAGTCCACTTCATTTCCTCTGTAATTTGGATGTTCACACACTTATCTGCTTCATTTTTTTCTGCCTTCTTGTCATGTTCAGTCTTACATTACTTGTATCACAGCAACAATGCTTCTCTCTCTTGGCATTATAATGAAAACACCACTCTGTGTCCGTCATCCACTATTTGCTATCTGCCCTATTTGTATCTGCTGAGTTACTTCAAGATAAAATGTCCTCAATTGCACTTCTTTCACAATATTTTCTGAATATCAGTCACAAAATCAGCATAAAGCTTGCCCCTCATCAATAATACACAGTTTTGGAGCCAGCAAAATTACACATTGTCCATTGATTAATGTTATATTGAAGATGTAAAACCAGAATTTACTAGCTTATTAATAAATACACAATAGTATCCAAAATCATTATCTATTGGTGTTTAGGCATATGCTATACAGCTCAGCCTACATGCCTTCAGAGTGATTAGCACATTGCTACAAGTTCTTTCAATGATAGAGCTGAGTCGTTACATGTGGATATAAGTCTTGTGCTTCCTCTTTGATTTCTTCTGAAGGGCTGTTAATTCCACAGGTTTCTTCGGTACAGCCTCTGAGAAGAGTCCTTGGTAGTATTCTCATAACATTACCACACATTTATTCCTCACAATTCTCTTTAGTGCAAGCTCACAAATGCAATGTGCTTGGATTGCTATGGGTGTGGTTGTATTTCCATTGCTCATTCTGTATCATTCCTGTATGGTTTGACTCATGATAAAATTATTATTCCAAAAGGTTTAAACAAAAAAACAATTTAAATATCAAGGACTAATAAAGCAAGATCACAATCCATAAAAAATGTATATGGAATTCTGCATCCCTAATTTCAACATTGGGGAGTATTGCTGGTATCATCTGTGTTCAAATAGCTTTGTACACTGCCATATGTACAGCTATGTCACTCTCAGAACACATAGCCTATCTATCTGATTAGTTCCACTTTGTACCTACAACTTTCATTGGTACATATCACATGGCCCTGATATTTAGAGCATTCTTGGCTTCATGAAAATATTGGATTTACCTTTGAAGTGGCATCTTCACATCTTCATAGCAATAAAACTTGTGTATTTTTTTGGTTAATAAGAAACTGGCTTCATTCATAAGACTGCCTACATAATATTTTATTTAAAATATAAGTCCAGCATATGAATTCTATAAATAAATTGGAGACTAGGATAATAGAAATAATGGGATAATATATCTGGCTATCATATTAGATTTTGGTGTAAAGAAAAAGTTAATGGTATTTATGTGGTATGTAAATTTTCTCTCTTGCTTAGTAAATTATGTGTAGATAATAACAAAGGCCTTGATTTATGAGCCATGTAGATGGATTGAAAGCATTAGTAAATGAATAAATAAAGCATAATTAGAATTTGAAAATATTTCAATTCAGTGACAGCGCCAATGAATATCATATAACAAAATGTAAAACTATAGATAAAGTATCCACTAACCACACACATATTATTTTTTATCATTTTTATTTTAATTTTAAATAGCTTGTTTTACATGTCAATCCCAGTTCCCTCTCCCTCCCCTCCTCCCACACTCCCCTTCCCTCCCACCCTCCCACCCTATTGCCAAATCCTTCCACATAGGGGATATCTCGAGTCTGTCATTTTTACTCTGGGTAGGGTCCAGGCACTCCCCTAAGAGTCCAGGCTGAGAGAGCATCCCTCTTTGTGCTATAGGCACACGAAGACTGTTTGTATACCAGGTATAGACACTGATCCACAGCTCAGGGCCCCATAGGTTGCCCAGGCCTTCTCGCTGACACTCATATTTGGGGGGTCCAGATCTGTCCCATGCTGGCCTCCCCACTGTCAGTCTGGGGTCCAAGAGCTCTCCCCTGTTCAGATCAGCTGTCTCTGCTGGTTTTGCCAGCCCATTCTTTGCCAATTTGCTCATCGCTCCTCTCTCTCTGTCACTGGGTTCCTTGGGTTCAGTTCAGTGATTAATTGTGTGTTTGCCTCTGCTTCCATCAGTCACAGGAGGAAGGCTCCCGGATGGTTATAGACATCAAGTTCATTATCAGGAATGTGCATTCGAGGTGGTCTCTCCACTATTGCTTAGCTTGCCAATTGGTGTTATCCCTTTAGATCACTCGAGGTCGCTCTGGTGCCTGATCTGTCTTCTAACCTATGATTCTCTCTTCTCCCTATTCTACCCCCACCCCCTCAACTTCCTGTTCCCCCATGACCAACTCTCTTCCTCTTCACCCCCTCTCTTCTTCCCAGGTCCAACTCCCCCCATCCCTCGCCATGTTCCCCATCCATTCAGGGGATCTTGTCTCCGTCCTCTTCTCTTGGGTACTATGCATATAATCATATCTTTTATGCCACACACATATTTTATGGCTTGAAACATAAATATTACCCATAATAATATGCACACAGTGCTCTGTTGGGAGATGGTAATCTCCTTTAAGAGACATGGTATAGATTAAGAAATTAAGATGTAGACGGTATATGCTCCAAGGTTTTGATGTGCTTACAATCTGTCTTTCTTTCCTTCTCTTTCCCTCTCCATTTCTCACCTCCTTTCTCTCTAATTTTTTTCCTCTCTTCCCTCTCCCCCCATATGAATGTGTGTGCATGTGCGTGTGCATGTGTGTGTGTGTGTGTGTGTTTCCCCTGTTCCCTACCCTCTGATGTAAAGCATGTCACTCACTTCTGGGCTCTACATTACTATTTTCTGCTTCATCACAGGTACAAATCATCGTAGACATCCATTTAATTCCTGAAATTCCTAAAAACAAGAACAGAAATAAACATTTTTCCATTGAAATTGATTATCTCACATATTTTGTCACAATGACAGAAAGATAATTAATATAAATAATCAGAAGGACAAACATAAAAGAATAATTTATGAGATTATGATTACATGTTTATTCTGAAAATAACCACTAAAATATAATAATCGAGGAATTTCTTATAAAGCATAAGTCAAGTAACAATGTAATCAAAAAATGGTTTCAGATAAATAAAAAAGCACATAAAGAAGCAACAAACAATGAGTGATGAAAATATAGAACTAATTTACAATAGGAATACTGTATAACATGACAATGTATGAAATATTACCTAAAAGTTTTAGTTTTAAAGAATGTGAACTATTTTAAATTAAACAAAAATATGTCATGATAAAATACAGTGTCTTTAAATAAATATATCTTGTAATGTTGAAATTCTTAAAATTGATTGATATTAATAGTACCTTATATAGGTCAAACAGTATGATTTTTTTAGTATTGTATGCAGAATAAAACTAGAAAGAAAAACACTTAGTCATGAAACTAATAATCAAAGTTATTCTGGAAAGAGTTTGGTAAACTATTAGTTATGGTCGTTTTTAAATAACATAGAATATTTACTTAATTTTCATCTCTAGAATATAAGATACAAAGAACAATAAGAGGGATATAAAGAAGCATGATATTTAAAAATAATGGAAATCAATGAAGAATAAAATCAAAACAAACTTATCCATAATATGTAAGTTTTTGAGTGAATGTGTTAAATTATGTATTTTATATCCAAAGGAAGCAATGTAGGATTATGTTGTACATTCTTGCCTTATACTGCTCAAGAGCAAAATCAGCAGTCCTCTACACACACTTCCCTAAGTATACATTTTCCTAAAAGAAAAATGCTTCTGTGCTTCATTTGTCTTATTTGCCCAGAGGTATTGCTTATAAGATACCTTGCCAATTTTTTAATGATGTCAGTGAATGAGCCAGGATTGTTCTATGCCAGCTGCACAGGACTAATTATCTGCTTTTCTCAAATGTCTGTCTTTAATAATTATGGCTTATTGGGACTATATAGGCTCTAGGCTTGGGAGAGACAAGAGTACTGACTAATCATTTTTTGCCTTTTAATGAATATCGGTTTTATTCGTCAATTTAAAGATGCCTAACAATATCTGCCATACTCATGGATTGGTGACCATCCCAATTGACATCAGAGAGCCTTCATCCAGTAACTGAGGGAAACAGATGCAGAGACCCACGGCCAAAAAATGTTACTGAAGAGAGGTGGGAAGGATTGCAGAAGCCAGAGGGATCTAGAACATCACAAGAAAACCCAAAGAAACACCTAACCTGGGCTCATAGGTGCTCACAGATTCTGAATCAACAACCATGGAGCTGACATTCCACTCTCCTAGGCTCTCTACGTATATGTGACTGTTGTGTAGGTTGGTCCTCTTGGGATTCCTAACAGTGGGAGGAAGAGTTGTCCTTAATTAATGTTTTGGCTGGTTTGGGGAAAACTATTCCTCATACTGGTTTGCCTTGCCCAGCCTTACACATGGGGAGATGTTCAGTCTTACTGTAACTTGATATGTCATTCTTTGTTGATAACACATAGGGGACCTGTCCGTGTCTGAACAAAAAAAGGAGGAGTCGATTGGGGATTGAGCAGGAGAGGGCAAGTGGGGAGAGGGAATAGGATGAAAGGAGAGAGGGGAAACTGCATGGGATATAAAATAAATAAATGAATTTAATTTATAAAGAAAATAGGTTAGGCTGTCACATGAAAATCCTAATAATTATTTCTGTTACTGTTCGGCATCTGTATGACCTGCCCTTGGGGTTCTGACAGGATGTGCTTTCAGCTGCTGTCACTAAGCGCATCACCTGCGTATGTTCACTATGTTCCCATTTAAAGGGACCCTTGTCATTTCACATTCTCCTCTCTCTTTATCTCCCTCTCTCTGTTTGTATGTCCCATGTCTCTCTCAATCTCTGTCTCTGTCTCTTTGTCTCTGTAATAGCATGAATGTACTAGACAATAATATATAAAAATTCCATTTGGTAAGGGAACTTTTCAGTTTATTGGTAAACATTCACCATCTACTCCAGTCAGATTGGGTTATTATATATTTCCTCTGTGTGGGCAGTGGGTGGGTGGGTGTGTATTATGAACCTGAACCATTTGACTTGGCACAGAGACTCTCCAGCAAACTTGTAGCCCCCTCCTATCTGTGAATCACATATATATATATATATATATATATATATATATATATATATATGAAAACAGGTTTGTTATGTCCTAACAATGATTTCTTTTCTAAAGGATTAGAAACATCAAAGAGCTGCTAAATCGTTATGGATTTATACTGGCTTAAATGAACACCATCAGGCTTCACCCTTGTGTGTGCCTAGTATTCTCTTATATCTTGTATCACATCTGTAGTAGATTGTCTTCCCAAGGAAGACAGCCTAGGAAATAACCTTGAAGATAGAAACACTGTGTCCTTCTGTGACAGAAGGTAGATATGTTTCCTCTTCAATACTATTTATCAAAGAAAATGCCTCCTTCCGGGCTAATGGTAGGACAGGTCTACTAGCAGTTTTCTTTATAAAAGCGGTTTTCCAAATTTAAATTTCCTCAACTGTGACATGAAATTACTGTGTATAGCATCCACCTGGGGCTGTCTCAGCATTGTCTTAAGGGAGTTTAGGGGCTGTGAAAAACCCAATTGGTCATGAATCTCATGCCAATTGCAGTGCTGTGAGAAATAAAGTCCCTCATCTCTGAACTAGGAACCCCTGACTTCTGGGAGCATCTGTGAAACCGTGGCAGTTTACCTTGCTTAAGTAAAGCAGCAGTTGAAATCATCTATAGTTCTTGACATATATGTTCCTATATCAATTCATTTATTGTTGACTGATGAATGAAAAATGACAATGTATCTGTTAATGAGGTTCCATGTAAGTTTTGTACATTTGTACATTATGTTATATACAAGTGAGGTATAATATGTTTCCTTCACAAGCAAACATTGACTGTACACTAATTCGTACATTCCCATATCTGCACTTTTTACTTTTCGATATACACAATTCATATATCACACTACTATACTATAATAAACTAGAAGCATCCTCACAAAGTAGCAAGTACAACTATCAGGAAGTTGGAAATATTTTCTAGGTAACATTATTAAAGCAGATAAAATCAGTACATTGAAAACACACAGGTATGTACAGGTGAATTGTATAAAATAGTACTAAAACAATAAAAGGAATGTGGCAAAAATACAATGGAATATTTGTTATTATCATTATTACCATTTTTGCTTTTGAAGACAGTGTTTCCTTGTGTAGTCTTGGCTGTATGGAACTCACTCTATATACCGGACTTGACCAAACTTACAGAGATACACCTACCTTTGCTTCCAAAGTGCTGAAATTAAAGGCAAGTGCCATAAACAACTGGCAGAATATTTTTACCCATAAAGTAGCATAAAATTCTGCCATTTACAATTCTATCAATGCAGATAGAATTGGAAGTCATTTTGCTATTTGATGTAAACCAGGTGTGGAAAGACAAAATTACTTGCATATATTTTTCAACCTGAAACAAAATAGAATAATTTTCTTATGAAAATGAGTCTTCCTCAATATATTTCCTAAATAATTACCTTTGTTAGTATGTCAGTATTACTTATCTATGGCCACATGCCTCATCACATTTCTATTGATTCATTTTTAATTAAAATGTTGTATTTTATTTACTCAATTCTTAATATTTGCATGGCTTATGTATAAATATATAGAGAAAATAACCTAACCTTATTTGTAATAGTTTTAATGGTAACATGTATGAAAATAATTTAAGTGAAAACAGAAATTACTAAGAAATGTGGTATGTTTTAAAAATGTGCTGTTATAATTTTATTTTTATCAGAATTTTTTTATTAATATTTTTTTTATTTTCCATTTTAAATTTAGATAAGAAACAAGGTTGCTTCACAAGTCAGTACGAGGTCCCTCTCCCTTTCCCTCCCCTCCTCCCGTGCCCTCCCCCCGATCCCCCCCCATTATCCCCTCATTCCCCCAGGGAGGGTGAGGCCCTCCATGGGGGTGTCCATAGTCTGTCATTTCATATAGGGCAGGGCCTAGACCCTTCCCCAAGAGTTCAGGGTGAGAGTGCACCTCACATTGTTCTATGGGAGTCCAGAGACCGTGTGTATACTTGGGATGGGTACTGATCTGCTGTCCAAGGCTCAATAGATTACCTAGGCCTCCTCACTGACACCCAGATTCAGGGGGTCTTGATCAGTCCCATGCTGGATTCCCAGGCTGATGCCTGGGATTCAAGAGTTAACCTTTGTCTGGTCAGCTGTTTCTGGGGGTTCAACCAGCCCAGTCTTAATCCCTTTGATCATCAGTCCTCCCTCTCTGATACTGGCTTTCTTGAGTTCAGCTCAGTACTTAACCAGCCAGTAAATGAAGTTTCTGTTTCCCAGACTCTCTGGCAATAGGATTGTAGGCTGGCACTCCCCAGATCTATGTCTAAAATCCATATATGAGAGAGTACATGCCATGTTTCTCTTTTTGTGACTGGGTTACCTCACTCAGGATGGTTTCTTCTAGTGTCATCCATTTGCCTGCGAATCTCATGATTCCATTATTTTTTTCTGCTGAATAGTACTCCATTGTGTAGATGTACCACATTTTCTCTATCCATTCTTCGGGTGAGGGACATCTAGGTTGCTTCCAAGTTCTGGCTATTACAAATAAAGCTGCTATGAACATAGTGGAACAGACATCTTTGTTATATGAATGGGCATCTTTTGGATATATGCCTAAGAGTGCAGTTGCTGGGTCTTGTGGTAGGTTTATTCCCATTTTTCTGAGGAATCTCCATACTGATTTCCAAAGTGGCTGAACCAGTTGGCACTCCCACCAGCAATGGAGGAGTGTCCCCTTTCACCACATCCTCTCCAGCATAAATTGTCATTGGTGTTTTTGATTTTAGCCATTCTGACAGGAGTGAGATGGTATCTCAGAGTTGCTTTGATTTGCATTTCCCAGATGGCTAAGGATGTTGAGCACTTTCTCAAGTGCCTCTCAGCCATTTTAGACTCCTCTATTGAAAACTCTCTATTTAGTTCTGCAGCCCACTTCTTAATTGGGTCCTTTGCTGTTTTGGAGACTTGCTTCTTGAGTTCTTTGTAAATTTTGGAGATCAACTCTCTGTCAGATGTGGGATTAGTGAATATTTTTTCCCATTCTGTGGGCTGCCTTTTTGTCTTGCTGACTGTGTCCTTTGCCTTACAGAAGCTTCTCAGTTTCAGTAGGTCCCATTTATTAATTGTTGATCTCACTGTCTGTGCTACTGGTGTTATGTTCAGGAAGCTGTCTCCTGTACCAATTCTTTCAAGGGTACCACCCACTTTCTCTTCTAAGAGGTTCAGTGTGGCTGGATTTATGTTGAGGTCTTTGATCCATTTGGACTTAAGTTTTGTGCATGGCGATAAAGATGGATCGATCCGTATTTTTCTACATGCCAGTCTCCAATTATGCCAGCACCATTTGTTGAAGATGCTTTCTTTATTCCATTGTATATTTTTAGCTTCTTTGTCAAAGATCAGATGTTCGTACGTGTGTGGGTTAATACCCGGATTTTCAATTCGATTCCATTGGTCTGCCTGTCTATTTTTGTGCCAATACCAAGCTGTTTTCAGGACTATAGCTCTATAATAGAGCTTGAGGTCAGGGATAGTGATGCCTCCGGACGTCGCCTTGTTGAACAGGGTTGTTTTGGCTATCCTGGGTCTTTTGTTTTTCCATACAAAATTGATTAGTTGGTTCTTTGAGAAAATCAACAAGATAGACAAACCTTTGTCCAAACTTACCAAACAGCAGAGAGTAAACACGCAAATTAACAAAATCAGAAATGAAAAGGGGGACATAACAACAGACTCTGAGGAAATCCAGAGAATCATTAGGTCATACTTTGAAAACCTGTACTCCACAAAATTCGAAAATTTAAAGGAAATGGATGACTTCCTGGACAGCTATCATTTGCCAAAACTAAATCAAGAACAGATAAGCAATTTAAATAGACCTATAACCCCTACGGAAATAGAAGCTGTCATCAAAAGTCTCCCAACCAAAAAAAGTCCAGGTCCAGATGGCCTCAGTGCAGAATTCTACCACATATTCAAAGAACAGCTTATACCAATTCTTCTCAAAGTGTTCCACACAATAGAAGCAGAAGGGTCTTTGCCAAACTCTTTCTATGAGGCTTCAATAACCTTGATCCCCAAGCCACACAAAGATACAACCAAGAAAGAGAACTTCAGACCAATATCCCTCATGAACATTGATGCAAAAATACTCAATAAAATACTGGCAAATCGGATCCAAGAACACATCAAAACAATCATTCACCACGATCAAGTAGGTTTCATCCCAGGGATGCAGGGATGGTTCAACATACGAAAATCCATCAACGTAATCCACCATATAAACAAGCTGAAATACAAAAATCACATGATCATCTCACTAGATGCTGAAAAAGCCTTTGACAAAATCCAACACCCCTTCATGATAAAGGTCTTGGAGAGATCTGGGATAACAGGGACATACTTAAACATAATAAAAGCCATATACAGTAAACCAACAGCCAACATCAAACTAAATGGACAGAAACTCAACGCAATTCCTCTAAAATCAGGAACAAAACAAGGCTGTCCACCTTTTCAACATGGTACTTGAAGTTCTAGCTATAGCCATACGACAACAAAGGGGGATCAAGGTGATACAAATTGGGAAGGAAGAAGTCAAACTTTCACTGTTTGCAGACGATATGATAGTTTACATCAATGACCCAAAGAACTCTACCAGGGAACTCTTACAGCTGATTAACACCTTCAGCAAAGTGGCAGGTTACAAGATCAACTCAAGAAAGTCAGTAGCCCTACTATATACAGATGATAAAAGGGCTGAAAGAGAAATCAGAGAAACATCACCCTTTACAATTGCCACAAACAATATAAAATACCTTGGGGTAACGCTAACCAAACAAGTGAAAGACCTGTATTGTAAGAACTTTGAATCTTTAAAGAAAGAAATTAAAGAAGCCCTCAGAAAATGGAAAGATCTCCCATGCTCTTGGATAGGTAGAATCAATGTAGTAAAAACGGCAATCCTGCCAAAAGCAATCTACAGATTCAATGCTATCCACATTAAAATCCCAGCACAATTCTTCACAGACCTTGAAAGAACAATTTATCAGAATTTTGATGTCTGTGTGTAAGTATTTATTCATCATATAGCTATGAATGCTGCTCTTTGTGAGCTTGTGTTTTCACTTGATTTATTTTATTGCTACATCAAAGTAGCAACAGATATAAAATTATAATAGCAATAATGAGTGAATATATTCTGTAGCTGAATATATTCTGTAAATAGTATATCTTCGATATCATGGAAAAATCCACATTATTTCATGATACAATATTTAAATTTATGTTGTATTTTCACTTAATTTCTTTTGTTCCCATTAGGTGTAAAGAGTTAAATAAAATTTATTATAATAAATTTTTTTAAAGTACTGTCTTGCATTTCTGAAATTGCTTTAGACAGTAAGCAATCTGGCATTTCTTAGGCAGCTATTCTTATACCCCACCCTGCATTTGAAGGTAACATCTTTTGTTGGCAGTTTGTTTTCTATGTTCCCGGTATATTTCTCATGTTAGACTTATGTCAGATCTATATGTGATAAAGATTGACACCTCATCTGTGGCTTTCTTCTTCACGCAGTTGTTTTCTTAGGCTGGGAGGTAGAGGCACACACCTATAATCCCAGCATTTGGAAGGCAAAAGCAGGAGCTTCTATGCTCGTTTGAGGCCATCCTGGTCTACAAAACAAGTCTCAGGACATCCAGGGCTGTTAAACAGAAAACCCCTGTCTCAAAAGTTCAAAGCATTCCAGCCACAGCTCTGCCCCACACCATGTGCCTGGGGCCCCGCCAGTAAGACGCAAGCAAACTCCAGTATTTCTAACCTTGAGACCCACCGGAAGACTCCATCAAAAGCTATGTACCACCCCGGAGCATATCCAGTGACAGAAAAGCAGGGTAAATAGGCCCTATTTTGATCTCTTTGTGATGAGGAAACATGGTTCTTCCCAGTGCCATGATGGACTGAGCAGGACAAGGAAACCTATATGGAGGACTCGGGTGGTCGCCCTGGTTCTGAGGAGAAAACACTTGCCCAACTGGCACTTTGTGGCATCAGGCAGATGGGCACTATTATGGCAAGTAAATGTATGGTGTGGTATGGGAGACAGAGAGACAGAATAGTCCCTGTCCTATGGACAGAGGCACTTTTAGGTTTATTAAACCCTGGGTTTCAAGAGTTGACTTTAAATACTTGACAAATAGAGGCCCATACATAAAGTTTACCTCTATGCCTCTATCTCTCTCAATATTGGTTATATGTACCTTCAGCAATAATAATGCCTCAGGTTTCAAATTAAGTTCTTTGTTCCCATTGGATCTATTTTTGTTCAGCATGATAGAACGGGCATAATTGCAGTGACCTAGGTTGGTGGTGCAGAGTGATGTATAAAACCACGCTGAGTGAACAGCTACTATTCTTCTGCTAAAAAACATATCAATAAAATTGACTTTTTATAACAATGCTATTTATACATCAGTGATGTTCATCACTCAACCCCCTTCAAAGAGCCTTCTTACAGCAGATGGTAATTCCCACAGAAGTGCATAATGGGACAAAGTGCATAATTTTTAGCCTTCTGTCCTAAAAGAGATGTCCTCATAATACTCCTCACCTAACGTTCTATGTAGTAGAGGAGGCAGAAAGATTGTAAGGTCCAGAGGTGGTAGATGATTTTAAGGAAACAGTGTCTTCTAAGTATCACAGTATGGATAAATATATATATATGCGTGTGTGTGTGTGTGTGTGTGTGTGTGTCTGTGTGTGTCTGTGTCTGTGTATGCGTGTGTGAAATCACAGGGATTGTAACATCATGTACAGGGTCTGCACATGTACAAAGAATAGAAAAATGACAGCACAGAGAAGGGAAAGTAAACATATAGTCCAAACTCTAACCAAGAAACAATTTACTAGACACCTTAACTAGACCCCTACTGGGAAAAAGAAAAGTAGTTTTTGGGATGGGGGTGGATGGAATTTGGTTGGGTAGGATCTGAGAAAATAGTAGTAGGAGGGAAAATGTATTATATAAAACAAATAAATAACATTAAAATAAAGTGAAATATGCATACACATCTGTATTAGCAAACATTTGGTGATGTTAATTGCATCTAATCAATTATAACTAAATCATTAATTACCATTTCTAGCTTCAGTTGGTTATATATTAAGTATTTAATTTATATTAATTAATAACATCAGTTTAACAGGCACTCTCTTACACTTATTTTCTATTTTCTTTATTATCTCTAATCTTCTGGCCCAAGATTGCTAAGCCAAAATTTCAGTCCCCAGTGGACAGATGTTCTTTCTCAATTAAATGTTATATCACTTCATGCTTATACTATAAAAAATGTTCATTTCCCTTTTATCCATAAGCCTATAAAGGAACACAAGCCATTAACTTTCTTTAATTAATCTTTCTATTGCAGAGAAATAATGTAGGCCACATATCTTTGAATGGTGCACTAACTCTTGCCCTAGAACTGTGGTTTCTTAGAGATGCTTGTAGTTTAGTCAGTTCCCAAGGTTAGTTCTGGACTGTTTCATTGTTGATTGTAAAACAGATATTTCAAATATTCAAGAGAAACATTTGAAAAGTAGCATCTCAGCTAGTAGCTTTAATGTTGTTCTGAATGCAGAACTTTGAGGAAAATGTAACACTGGTATTCTGAGACACTAGGTCATCTGGACTCTTTGTCTTGTCTTTATTGGCATCTGTTCCTTTTTTTTCAGAAGACACAAATTTATAAAGTTAACATATATGTCTGGGTAATAGAAGTATGGAATGTGTGTTGTGTACAAGTCAGTTAATGTGATTTTTTGTTCTATATTTGTGTAAGCAAAGGGGATCTGTTAACTTTCTAAGTCTGCTTGAACTGTATAGTCAAACCTATACCCATGCCATGTGAAAGGATGGCGTGTAGTAATCAGTCAGCAGGACTCTGTAGCCAAGGGAAATTTTCATATCTCATCCAGTTTCAAGCTGTTTCCATGTAGAGGTAATAGCAGACATGTCACTGTATACTATGCCTTGTTAGAGTTTTGTATGTGTCTGTAAATGTGTCTGGACCTGGCTGGAGTGTTCCTGGCCATATGAAAACCAAGTCCTTGACTGGAACTTTTTTACCTTTCTCAGTCCCTATGTTTGGATAATCAAGTTTCCAGGTTAGATGCCATATGTAGTTAAATTATTCAGTCAGGTCTGCCAGCCCACAAATACCTGAATACACATGAATTGTAAAAAGCCATCCTACATTGAATGTTATACTCTTTCATTATGTATTTTTATTTATGAAACTATCAGATGTAATTTATTACCCTATCATGTTATCTTACTAAGATATAAGTGGTGTAGATTCTTTTGTGCTAATCAATATAATTATATTATTGTTCTTGCTTTTATTAGAATAAAATAAAATGCTTTGCACAGTTTAAAAAGTCAGGTATTAAAGAGTTCACATTCATTAGAAGAAAAGAGAATGAAAATGCCAACTTTTCTGAAACACTTCAGCAATGATACCCTTGTTTTAGAGTTTCACCCTGATATTTTGGTTTTTGAAAGAAGCTTTGTTTATTTGATTACTTAATTATTTTATGCCCTTCAACTCTTCCATCACAAATGATTTGGAGATGTCTCTCTCACACACAAATGCCATATGGCTATGCTTGTGAAATCCAAAGCATAAGATAAACAGATCTACTCTAGATGTAACATACAAAAGAAAGAATAAAGGATCTTTAATTTATTATGACTTCATCTGCCTTATTCAATCATGCTTTAAGTAATTATCAAGAATATTGCAATATATATGTCTTAGCTGGGACACAAATGCCATTGATTTTGTTGGACAACCCTGTCTTATGTCCAGTTCCCAGCACTTACACATCATAAAGCAGTCCAGCAATATGAGCCATGAGAAGTTCAAATTAAAGATCTTGTCTGACCTTCACTTCTTACTTGCAAATTGGAGGAAAGAATTGGTTGACAAAGTGCCCTGTTAATATAATTATCAAAAATAAGCTAACATATGATGGACTTGTGATAAATTAAATTCAAATACTCTAATATTTTAATTATGTTTATTTATTCTATGCATATGCATGTTTGTTTCATGTAGCACTAGTGTTGCTGGTACCCAGAAATGCCAGAAGAAGTTTGTAGATCCCTCAGAACTGTAGCCATTGACAGTTATGAATCACTAAGTGGGTGTTAGCAATCCAACTCAGATCGTCTGAAAGAACAACAAATGTTCATAACCTCTGTGCTATGTCATCATCCCTATAAGATTCAAACCCTAATAAAAGAATATACACTCATGTAAAATTATTATGATAATAAGGTTAGTAAATAAAAGGAAAACACAATGGCTTCTCTCAAAGGTGACTATTTTTAATGGTTAATATCATTTGAAAGAAAATTGGTCAATTTTGCCTTTTACTTATTTTGAGAATGCAAATTGATGTCAGAATGAAATAGCATACTACCTCAGAGTCAGTTTATTGGAAAGAAGAGGTAGTAACAAGAACAGGAAATGGTGTAGAACGACTGGGAACATCATAGGTATTGCTACTGAGCATGCAGAGTGGTATTTATTTATGATCAGTAACCTATGATCACTGTGTTGTTATATTTATTGATGTGTTCAACTGCATAACATTCTGGAAAGGAGAAGCCATCATGATAATGATAGGTCTGTGTTTTCCAAGAGTTATCCAGCTGAAGCAACTAGATGAATAAATGGATCACAGAACCTCTGTAGAGCACCAAGAACACTCTATTTAATGCTGTAATTGCACGTTCAGGTTATTGTCCATTTTAATAAATCTCATGAATAACAGGTAAGAAATAAATATGGTGCCAACTCAGGGGGCCAACAATGCATCATGATTGACTTAACAATGTCTCTCTCTGACGCGGGTGTTGAGGATGAGGAAAGTCATGCAAAAAAAAAAATTGAAAATGTGCACTTTGTATGGGTTGTTTCAGGCTTGAGCATATGAGTGAGAAAACATACTTACCTCTTATTAATCTGTACTATTGTTAAGTCACTGTAAATCTAATTTGACATTAGATTTTGGTACATTTTCTTGTGTCTCTGGAGAAGTATAAAGTCCTGTATCCTGTCACACATAAACAAGTTATGCTCTTTATTTCAAAAGTCAGCTACAAATACATCAAAGTGGGGTACAGAAAGACATCAAAGTCAATAAGGGTATAACACCAGAGAGGAACATGCTAGGCTCAAATGGGTGGTACAAACATATTTACCGATGTAGTTTTCTTCTGAATTTGGCTAATATATAACAAGTTGAATTTGAATTAATATTAAGCCTTCAGAATCCAATGTAAGTTTGTAAGCAGAGTTTCAGAAGATATTTCAAGTTTCAGAGAATTAAATAATTATTATATAATCAATAATTATGTGTTGATGTGCACAGGCTGGGCCTTACCTTTCAGCTGTTTAATTTCTTACTTTCCTTTGTTTTTATGCTTTTCTATGTGAGTAAATGGCATTATTATTTCTTTTAACATAAGACTTATTGGCTTGAAATGATGTTCAATCGGTTAGCACCATTCCTTTCACTTTCAGACAGGCTTGATTTTCCAATTTGGATGGGATTATTATTCTTCTCCACTTGTTTTCAAAAAGTATTAAGCACTCTTAATCACTGAGTGACTATGTTTATTGGTTACTTCAGCAAATCAATTCTTCCTGACTTCTTTCTCTGCCAAACTGTGATATATAAGTCTGGCACTCAACGTTTCTCTAAGTGAATTTCTACAGAATTCATTCGACTGGTCTTGTTTCTAACCTAAGACACCTAAGGTTCCCTCACATTGCTCTCTGAAATCAATACATACTTGAAAGTGTTATATCTGCCCTTAAAAAGCCACTTAATGAAAATCATCTATAGATTATTGTCAAGTTCTGTGTTAGTTTAAAAATTGTTACTAAAAAGAAAATTAGGTTGCGGCTAGGAATCATTGACACAGGGCTTGCTTAGTATGCCAGAAGCTCTAAATTTGGTACCCAGTAGATGGGGAAATGCCACACATCAATCAATCAATCAAACAATTTAATTTAAAGTCTGTACACAGAAGAATTATCCAGCAAAATCAAGATTATCTTAAAGTAATTAAGAATTAAAATAGACAAAAATGGCTGGGCGTTTGGGGGCACACGCCTTTAATCCCAGCACTCAGGCGGCAAAGGCAGGCGGATCTCTGTGAATTCGAGGCCTGCCTGGTCTACAGACGGAGTTCCAGGACAGTCTCCAAAACAATACAGAGAAACCCTTTCTTGATAAAACCAAAAACAAAAATAGACAAAAATGACAGTCATTTTAAAAATTCTAAAATTTCACATCTTTTATAATTTATGAAATTAATATAATGCAATGGAAACTGATTTAAACTGTATAAACAGCCATACGACTTTCAAAATTCCTTAATTGAAAATCTTTATCTATCATAAATTTCTGTAGTATGTATGCTTGTATTTTGTCAATTTCACCATATATACAAACATACATATATACACACTTATATATTTAGAATATTCTAGTGATACTTAAAATTATTGAGTATTATGACTCATAAATTATATATGCCTTTATTGTTATTTGTTTGCATTATTCGAGTTTTATTATTAATTCTCATTTTTCCTTTTGTTCTTTGTAGAAAAACTCTGCCCAGTTAGACAGTAAAATGGAAGCATGAAGAAACAATACATATGGGAGCCTGGCACTATATCTCCTGTCTCTTAGAATACCATGAAGGACAATAGTTTAGAAAAAGAGTCTGATTTGTAAAAGAGGATCACAGCAGCTATGGTCAGATCACCTTTTCTCATTTTAAAGTTGTTTTAAATAAAATTAGCAAGCCTCATTTCCCGTGTTCCTCTGTTTTCTCCAGACTGCCATTAATTCAATCTTCTGAAAGCTTCCAGCAATATTTTTCAATAAATGGAAGTAGTAAGTGTAGGTGTTCAAATGAAATCGTTGCTTGCAACTTCAAGACAGTGACAGAAGCCCTCTAATTATACTTATATTCTTTTTAAACATGAGCTGGTATTTTCTAAATATACTTTTTAGGCAATTTTCCTTTAAAATCCTAGTATACTTTTTTCCCTCAAATGTGTTATGACTTACTTAAAGCTTTCCTATGTACTGAGTCCTATAGAGTAGATATTGATCTATCTCCAAAGAAAATCACATGCTGTCTTTCCAGGAGAGATTTCAAAATGATGTTATTGATTATCTATGACGAGAAGAGAAAATTTAAAAAGTATGATGGCTACAAACTTACATACAGGCTACTACTTCATGCCACTTTGCCAAATATTGTTAACCACTGCCTGAGAGAGAATTATGAAGAATTAGAAGGATGATTGATTCTGGAGATCAGAGAACAGCTTCTCCTTGTCTTGTTTACTTAATAGTTGGCAAACAAGTTCATTTCCTCACTCTCAGGAATTACAGACATTTGCATCCAAAGTCACCCTTACTTCCAGCATTTTCCCCAAGTAATTGATATCTAGTTTCTTTTAATGTTTTAACTATAATCTAGCATGAGATCTTTTTTATTTTATTTTTTTGAACGTGAGCCTTTCCCATTTGCACTGAGTACACATTTCAGAGTGAGGTTTCAGTGCCATGTTAGCTATGATCCAAATGGCTACTCTAGCTTCTAAGCACAAAATACTTGACATGCAGATGATTATAGTCAATTTATTCATTTTGGTTAGCGTATAAATTGATATATATCTGAAATTTATAATTAATCCTTGTTGTACTTTGAAGGGGAGGACGTGAAAACACCTCCCCTATTCTCTAAACATGTAATTAGCTCCTGGACTTATTCACTTGCAGAGTGTTTGTTATTGACATTTGTTTACATTGATTCATAAAATGCTATTTTACACTCTGTGTAAAGTTAACCATTTTTAAGTGAACATTTATGGTTTATTACCATGCAGACAGGTGAAAAATTAGAAAAAGCAATAGATACTCTGAAATTCTAAAACATGAGAACACTTTTAGCAAATCTTTAAACTGTAGTAATGACAACAAAAAATATATTCCCTTTCAAGAAATTCTCTCTAATTTTTCTCATTGGTTCAATCCATAAGCATTTATGTAACACAGTATACAAGCCAACATTCATAACAAAGCACACCTCAAATAGTACACTATTTAGTGGACTGTAGAGCTATATTAAAATGAAAGACTCATTTTTGTGGTTTTAAATAGTATTACAAACCCAGTGTGTATAATAAGCATACCATATAGTCTGAAACATGGTTCAACTCATTTAATCTCATCAAGAACACTTAATTTGGATGACTTCTATTATCATTTTATAATAACTTTTGAAGGAAAACACAGCTTATAACTGATTTGTATATTGATAGTCATTAGAACAAGAAATCACCGAGCTTTAATATTAGTCCAATCTTATCTTCCTTGAAGAGTAATAAAAATAATTAATATTTATAGTTTAAACCATTGCCAAAGTCATCTAGTAACTGAGAGTTATTTAATATAAAAAGATAAAGGCTCACAAAAGAGGTAACAGAAGAGAGTTGATTTATATTTGAAATTCATTTTATATTTCATGTGCTGCTCTTCTACTTTATTGTCAATTGTAAATAATAACTTATATTTTGACTTTGTCTAGGATATTTTATTGGTTCGACAGACATAATATTTGTTAAGTTGAATAATTTGCAGGGGCGTAAGTAAAAACCCATGCTAACCACTTTGATGACCTGTGATTATTCTTCTAGTACCACACGGTAGAGAGAACTAACTTCCACACATTTCCCTCTGAGGTCCACAAATGTGCCACATTGCACACACACACACACACACACACACACACACACACACGTGCACACACACAAATCACATGTCCATTAATAAATGAAATAAAAAATTTAAATAATCCAGTAAGTACTTTACTGGTAAGAATCATCGAATCATCTCCTTTTCATCCAGAATAAGGTGATGGCAGGGAAACTGATCCCAGACCCTGAAAATAATGCCTGATTTCTACCCTCTGACCAACTGTCAGGTAGTAAGGGCTTCCAAACACTACTGACCCAACTTTCTGCCTTAACACAGCTCAAAGAAAATGCAGGTAAGAGGATTATCTGAAAGCACAGCTTACATTTCTGTGGCTGGCTAGTTTGCCGTATGGGGAACTAAATGTTCCATTGATCAACAGCCTCCCAATCTACACTTTTGCAGCCCCTCAGATTCTGGTGCTATCCAGTCAGCAGTCGCCAGAAACCCTCACAAGGGAAGAGCTAAGAGCCCCCAAATGCATTTGTGGTTTTCCATACAGATGAGGCAAGTGTTGACATTTCCAGCATTACTGCCTTGTAATTCATTCTCTTTTTCCCTGTCACTACCAGTCTCTCCTCAGCTGTTCTTTATATCTTACATCCCCTCTTCATTAGATTCCTGGTACCATCCAACTGTACTATTGAGGCAGGGTCTTATCTGAAACTATACATACACATGTGTGTTTAATAACAAAAGCCTTTGAAGAATCTACCTAAAGGTGCTGAATTTCACAACACATGAAAAATGACTTAAACTAAAATATTCCCAACATAAAACAGTTAAATTTGCCACACACACCCCATAGCACTTTAAAGAATAATATGATTTAATTGTTGTTAACTAGGAAAAGAGGGAGAAGTGAAAAATCGCTCACTACATTTGATGAATGTTGTTTGTGGAGCTTGTTCCTGCCTCCAATTGATATGCCATGCTGTGTAGACTCTCATGGGAGGCATTCCCCTTTCTGAATGGAAACACAGGAGGAGTGGATGGTGGAGGGAGAAGAAGAGAAGTGGGGGGAGGGGAGAGTGTAGGGGAGGGAGGGGAAGCTGTAGTCATAAGTAAAATAGATTTTAAAATATTAAATTAAATGAAAGTTTTAAAAACACTCTTGCTTAATTTGAATGATAGAACAGTCATTTTGTGTACATTTTTATCTAAGATACTATTCGAAGTAATTAATTTTTCACACTGGAAAAATGAGTTTGTACAAAGATCCAATGTGGAATATATGATATCACAATGGAAAATCTGTTTTATTATATATTTTTCTTAAAACCTCATACAGAAATAATATGTAGGAGAGAGGAATATTGTTCCAGTGATTCCTATTTATCATTGAGCTGAGGGATCTCATGAGCAATTTGGAGAAGAAAGGTGCCCCATGGGTTAGAGACCCACAGCAGGAGTTGCTCCACCAGACTAATGTTCTCAAGATTTATCTGTTTGTGTACACAACTTTTTTTCTTTTGACGATACCTATGGATGTTTCTTACATCATTTGGTACTGATCTGTAAGATGCTAGCTGTAAGGAAACAGGAAAATAAATCATAGACTTTTCTCGTTGAAAATACTACATAATAGACATTTGGAAACTTGCAGAAATGTTTTATTTTGTAAATCCCAAAATAATGTCCCTGAATTGTAAATGCCTTTGAATAATAATATCCATTAACAACTTTATTCTGAAATTCTAGTAGGTTAATATCTGGTAATATCATTTTTTGTGTTTAATCAAAATTCAAAAATATTTTATTTTGAATACAACTGGTCGTAGATTCCTGTTATTCCAGGAAATGACTAAAAGCAGTAGGATTGCAAGTTAAACACAAACAAGGCTACTCATACAGTTTCCAAAAAATGCTTTGCATATTTATCAACTCATGTTATGTAGATTTAATCTCCAAATATTTTACTTATTATAAAATACTTAGCATATTTTTCTTCATTATAAAATACATAGCATTATATTTTTCTTCTATGAGCTTGTTAAAGTTCTGGTCTATGCCCTAGACTTGGAATTCTTATCTCTCCTCTATGCCTATAATTCTGCTTGTTCTTTTATTGTTTCTCACATTTCTTGTTTGCTACTTTCCATTTTAAAGTATTTTGAATTCATTGCTATTTTGAAAAGGATCTTCATCTTTATCTTCAAGTTCTGATATTCTATCTTCTGTTTATTCATACTTGTTTTTGTAGTGATATTACGTTAATGATCTAATAAAGCTACACTTAGAATAATGCTAGCTACACTGGTTAGTCAAACAAACCAGATAGCTGTGGCACATGCCTTTAATTCTAGCAACCACACTAGTTATCCGAAGAGGCCAGGCAGTGGTGGTACACAGCTTACTCTGAGTACTTTGGAGACAGAGGCATACAGACTTCTGTTAATTCAAGGGCATCTTGAGCAACATGAAATTGATCCAGCCGAAAATGAAACTGAGTTTATATAAAAATGATCTCAACACTTGGGATACCAAGCCTTAACTCCCAGCATTAGAGAGAAATATGAGTCAGGAGGAGACAGGAGCTCCAAACAATCTGAGATTTGGCGGGGACAGCTGGAGTCCGGAGATGAAGTCTGAGGACAGGATCACCTTTTGATCTGAGCATTGATAGAGGTAAAAGAGGCTGGCGACATTGCTTCTTTGTTCTTCAGGATTAAGCCCAGTCTCTGAGTCGGGGTTTTTTAATATTAATATTGATTAGAATTTGTGCTACAAGTTTTCTTTTGTGTTCTCTAGTTGAATTAGTGGGGTTTTCAATTTTGTTTTAATTTCAGATTGAGTTCTCTCTAATACCAAAATATCCTGGTTGAATTCTACACTCAAGTCCTAGATTGTCTTTGTCAATTTTACTAGTATAATGCTATGTTTCCTTATTATTCACTCAGTAATTTATCCGGAATCTCTTTCTTCTTAGTTTCTTAAATTGTTTCTGTGTGTCTTCTATAAACTTCTTGAATACTTTGTTGAAGTTTATGGTTTTGTTATTTCTTTGTCCTGAGGCTCATTGTCAAGCAGTTCTATAGGACATTTAGTTTTTTATTTGTCAAGGGAGGTCAATGCAATATGGAAATTAATATATTCATTTACCAGAAGAAGAACTCACAGTCAAGCTGGGAAGATCAGAAGCATGGCAGTGAAAGACCCTGCAGTCTTTCTCTCA
The DNA here is from genome assembly GCF_017639785.1 of Mesocricetus auratus. Classification (NCBI taxonomy): domain Eukaryota; kingdom Metazoa; phylum Chordata; class Mammalia; order Rodentia; family Cricetidae; genus Mesocricetus; species Mesocricetus auratus. The sequence goes on along the minus strand of NW_024429207.1, from coordinate 2,564,808 downwards.
GTACCCTCTCCCAAAATGCAAAATGCAAGAACTTTTTTATTAAGCCGGTGTGCCAGCGTTCAGCAGCCTTGGGAAGGAGTGAACCCCGAGCAGAAATTACAGCAAGTTTTTAAAACCTAAAACTGCAAACGGCGTGGTGGGGGTACAAGGGGAGTTTGGAAGTTGGTGCCAGACCTTCATGAATCACGTACTCTTGTGGCTGTCTTGCTGACTAGCTTGTTATCTGTCTTAGGCAATGTCTGTGCCCTGGCTGAACTTTGTGACCGACCTGAGATCTGGAGAATGTTCCCAAGTCCTTGAAGACTGAGGTTTGGGAAATATTGTCAAGTCCTTGAGGACCACCAGGGGAAGATGTTTTAAGTGTAGCTCTTCATGTCCAAGGACAGGACAGCTTAGTAATTTTCCAAATATTGGGTGCCTAACTGTTGGGGCTCTTCAGCAGGCTTCCAAGAGAGAGTGCTTTTGCCTTGTCCTTCCTTTTATTCTCATCTGTGCCCTACCCATGTCCATGCCCTTTTTGGGTCAATGACAGTATTGTGAGCTCACCCTTACATTGATTGTTTGGTTTGGTTTGATTTGGGGACATTTTGTTTGGTGCTTTATTTTTTTAAGATACTGATTTGATCATTTATATTCTTTACATATGAATTTATTTTGCTGTGCTAAGACTCATATAAACAGAGCAAGCTGTAAAAGATGGTGTGTGGGCAGGGTGTACTTAGAGGTTGGAAATGACTTTGGTAGAATTATCTCTGATGAATGGAATGGCATACAAGATCTACTTCCTTGCCCAAGCCTGATGCATGAGTGTATATGGTGATATATTTTTATGATCTAATAAAGCACTGAGGATCAGAATTCAAAGCCAGACACACTAGACTGTCATAGAAGCTGGGCAATGGTGGCACACATTGTCCAGCTACTGATGAAAGCATAGAGATCATTTGTACTTGTAGTAGGGGAGGCTCTGCTAGGCCAGACCATTAGATATGGGACAGCACTTGATCTGGAAGCTTGGGTAAAAAACATAGATGGGGAATTCAGGTAGAATCAAAGGCTAGTCTCTAGAGAAGGAAGTAGTACTAGATGTCTGGCTGAGTAGAAAGGTTGGATGTTGTGGCAAGCAGGGCGGCACCTAGTAGAAGGCTAGAGATTGATTATTGCATAGTTGTATTGCAAGAAGACACCTGGGCACTGGATATAGTACTCCTGTTAGATCCAGTTTGTGAGAGAGAAAGTTTGGATGCTGAGATCTGAACGGCTCACCACACTAGAGCCTAGAGAGGAAATTGAGAGTTTGAGCTGGTAAAGCAGTCCTTTAAAAATGCTAATCTCTATAATTACTGATAATAGTGGTAGGGGCTAACATCCATATGTAGAATTAACATGTCTCTATTTAATACATCTATTTATAGAAGAGGATACTACCTACCTAATGTTTTTATATAGAAGGTAATGTGTTTAAAAATTGGGTGCAAGAGTACAATAGAGAATAAAGAAAAAATTTTCTCAAATATATTAATTTTCTGTGTTCTTTTTATTTCTGTCTTCTGAGGTTATCACAGCAAAATGATCCCACAGTAGAGTTCCCTCCTCACTGAGGCAGTGTGTTTTTTTAAAGATCCATATTTCTGGTTGGGATGGGTAGATCAGAAATGCTTCATGGAGAATCCTGCCAACACTGATGGAAAAGGTACTGTTATTACACTCAAGGCATTTGTTTAAGATCTTTAAACAATAGCTACAGGACAAGTTTTAAACTCACCTTAGCTAGGACCAAACTTGCAATTTTACTTGAGAATACCCACGTTGCTAGTGTAATCTTATGGGAAATAGTTGTGACTAAATTGGCAGCCATCAACATTGACATGTAGAATAAATATAAATAGTTGTGAAATAGCCTTGGAATTAGGTTATGTGATTTCAAAGACACAGCTGTCAAAGAGCCACACACTGTGTGTCAGCAAATTTCTAAATATGTATAAACAAAAATAAAAGGGCAAGTAGTTTGTCCAGTTTACTATAAATATAACAGATTTTAACATTTTTGAAGTATTTCCTTTCTCTAGTATGAAAAGGGTTATGTTTTTGAACCCATAACAGCAATTTGCAAAATTGACAAAATCTAGTATAAGAATATGCATTTCATCCTCTTATATGATTGCTTTGTTTTCTGCTAGATAGAATAGTTCTGCTAGAGTCATAGTTTTAAGGGCAGAGTCATGCTTTAACATGGCTATATCCATGCTTTAACATGGCTATATTGATGTATATAAATAGAGGGATTCCTCATCACAATTATTACTATTAAGATAATAACATTAGAGAGTTAATTCCTTAGAGGTAAACACATATTTAACTCAAAAATGTTTTTTTCAATATCTTGATTACTTTTTAACTTATCATTGTTTCTCTGACCCTTGTTTCAATATTTAAATCACAACTAAACCACTTTGTACAAATACATGTTTACCACTTTCGTGTTCTAGTTTCCACAGATCAATTTTGAGGTATTAGTCACTTGAATTTTAATTTGTCTTTATGAGATGCTAATTTCTTTTACATATAATAGTCCAAGCAACAAATATGTAGTAATATCATGTATCTACCAATGGTGTTAGAAATATAGTTACTGTCTGAATTCAACATTTAAATTAAAAACTTTAATAATATTAATTTCAAATGAATATAAAATAGGACTCAAATTATATAAAAGAGAAGCAGAATTTGTGGTGAGTAAATGGTAGAACCTACTTAGGCAGAGAATAGAAGAAACTTTGCACATTATACAAATTCAAGATAGTCATGGTGGTATATGATTTAATCCCAAAACTTTGCAGGCAAGTGAGGGCACATCTTTGTGAGTTCAATGACAGACTGCTCTATTTATGAGACCTTAATGAAATAAATAAATAAATAAATGATAGATAGATACTGATATCCAATGTGAGAAATTTGTGATTAATGGGCATAAAACAGCTTAACTTTTCAATATTGATATATTCAAGGATAGTTTTTTTCTACTCCTTGGGTGATGGGTTAAAAAATAATTCACAGCAAAACTGACTTATTTTTATTTCTACACTCTATTTCAGTTAGTTTTAAATATGGCTTTCTTGTTTGTTGATCTTTTCACGATGCGTTCTTTAAGATAAATTATGATTCTCTTGCTCTTTTATTTATGGAACGTATGGCTTATGATTATCATAGTATTATCCCGTATCTTTTTGGTGTGTTTGTTTGTTTACCTTTCAGGAAAAGGTTTCTTTGTGTAGCCTTCATTGTTCCGGGAATTTCCTCTGCAGAACAGACTGGCCTCTGTGTCCCAAGTGCTGGGATTAAAGGCATATGCCACCACTGTCTGGCTAATCTTCCATCTCTTAAAATTTACTCCCAAAAATCTATTCAAAATTTGTCTTTTTGATATAACTCACATTTTCAGAGAGCTGGTAGCAACCTTCAATGAGTCAAAATACATGTTATGTGACAAAAGTCTCAAATTCTTTATATTTTTATTTTACAATGCAAACTTGAGCAATAATACCTAAAAATACAATATCTATCCTTCATATTTAAGAATAGTTCCACTTATTTATGTCACTGTTCAATGCTACAGATTCAGTGGAAGTAATTCGTTTTCACAGATGACCTTTGTTACTTCAAAAGGGCACAAGATGATGAGTTCATTTCTCCTGTAATGAAATACATATGTATATTTTACTTTCAAAGACAAGAGTATAAATGTTTAAGAAAAATTTTAACACTTAAATCTTACTTAGTTCAGAAAAAGGAAGTTTGTTAGAAAAAATATATGATACTCTGAACTAAAAGAGTTATAAAATATGGATGACTCATGAGTATCTATCAAAATTAGTCCCAATATGAAGAAGTTATGTTCTACATGACATTTATCATCATATTTTGAGGAGTTAGGACCTTATCTATGAGTCCAGAGTAATAAGCTATGTAAGTAACTGGATTTGAAAATGATGATATGGAACATTAGAACAATTACTGATTCAATAAGTAACCTAAAACTCTCATCTACTTTGAATGACATCTCTGAAAACTTTGTCGCCTAAATTCGTGTTTTCCCTTCATAATATAGAGAATCGCAGCTTCCTAAGAAATCTTAAGTTAGACATATATCCTGGTTATACTGAAATGTATATATAGAGATAATTCATCTAGGAGAATGGACTCACCAGGACTCTTGTCTTGGTGTTGTGCCTGTTTTTACTTTTAGTATTTTTGAATGCTGTGACACTGAGGCAATGTTTATGTTTCCAATACAGTTACACTTTATTAAATAAATTATTAAGGATAAATTTTTAAGTATTTTGGTTACAGGTCAATGGTATAACACAAAAGCTGAACCACGTGAGTAAAAGAGATTGAAGATTGGATTATATGAATTTAACTGACAGAAAGCACAGGACGCTTTTCCTGTGTGATTCTGTTGACCTGTACCTGCATAGTATGGAGGGGTACTAAACACTAAGACAGAGGGAAGTCAATTTTCATTGGGGAACCCCTTCCCATCATAAGAAAGTGATTGAAGAAGCTCCAGTAAGTAAGGATCTACAGAAATGGACTGGTTCTTTGCTTTTAAGGGCAACTGTAGTCAAATAGCTTATGCTATAGCTAAACATCAGACATGGTATGAAGAAGAAACATTTACCTTTACAGTCAGTGGGTTATGGCCTGTGAAATATAAGATGGTAGAATGAAACATTCAAATGGTTTTTAAGCCTCAAGTAGTTCTCATGAATTTCCTGTTAGATACTAACTTTGGATTAAAATTATTAATTTAAAAATTCTAATTCATTTAAATAGATCTCTTGAAACCATGGGTCTTTAAACTATTAACTTATATTTACTTGGGCATTTATTCAACCCAAGGCATATGTGCCATATTATCTCTATTTTGTAAGGCAATAGTTAATCCTCTATCAATTCAAAGTAGCCTACATCTGACGGCTGCTTTTACCTTCCTTCAGTGTGGAATACAATATATCATTTGCTGTGTTGACACACTAACAATTCACAATGAGATTCACTACTGAATACTGTTTTCTTCAAGGTGTGCTTTAGCTCTCTAGAATTATTCTATACAATTTCAATCTTCTTCATTGGTCTATATTGTCTACATTTTCCCAAACCATGAAAGCTCTTTTGCCTTGGAAAATGGGCTCTACATATTCCTAAGATCATGAAATACTGTTTTTTTGTTGTTTTTAATTTTTCTGCCTGGTCTATTTTCCTCAGAGCATTTTCATCTATTATGTAGAAAAATAAATGACAGAATCTCTTTCTTTTTTAAAACTTACTTAATTCAGTTATGCACATATCCTGGAATTTATCCATCCAGTCATTGACAGCCAAATAGATGGTTCTGTATTTGGCTATTGTGAATAATGTCACAATGAAAATTAGGGTAAACATTTCTTTATGGGATTCTGCTTTTCTTTTTTTTAAATGATATATAATTTAAAAAGAGATTGATGAATCAGGTCTTCATTTCTTATTTGTAATTCATGTATCTCTATTCTTTATCTATTAGGCTATACTAATCTATATTTCAACCAGTGATATAAAAGTTACATGAGTTGTACATATTACAATGACATCGAATTTTCAAATGATAGAGATAAATTCTTTTTCTGCCATTAAAATATATGATAGGACATTAAACAGTTTAGATGAATAACAAATATTAAGTGCAATATCAAAATGTTCATATTCATATGTGAATAAAATATAATATTTTGAACTCTTCTTATTTAAAATGGTGTTTATTATACCTATTTTCCTGTAGAATTTTATATTCTTGTTTTATGTGTGACTAATACTCAATCAAATCCCTTTTAAAAAATGAAGCCCAATTAAGCCTTATGAGTCTTAATGATCCTTGAGAATAAATTATTATTTAAAATATAATCAACATTCATTTACCTCACCTATCATTTGCAAGCTATAAATATATATTTTTACTAAAATATAACATCGGTTTCTGTGAGTCATGACATCTATCATTCATGAGATTTCACGGTTGCAGCGTACTATATTAAGCAGGTGTAAAAAAAGTTAACTCATTGAAAGCACAATTTTAGTTTCTTAATCAGTAAATATAGGTAATCAGTGTAAGATAAGAAAAATTAAACCTTAATGAGAAAATGTTTTATATAACAATATTGCTAATAATAGTTTCAATATATGTGGGTAAACTAAAGTTTATTGTTTGCTACCTTAGTATTTTGTTCTAAGACTTAAGCATGTTATTTTGTAACAGAAGGGACTGAATGTTGAGGAATATAATGATTGAAACTATACAATTTTCATTTGCTGTGCAAAACCTTTTAGCAACAAAATTTTTTTCTCTTACTTTATCACTGTTGGTGGAATTCACAACATTTTTTTATTTCCTCAAATTCTCTTTTGCCTCCCTAAGGACATTATAAACAATAAAAATGGCAAAAAATAATCACAGATTTTGTTTTAAGTATATCTATACACAGTTGTAACAGGCAGATACTCCTTGTTTTAGTGTTTGTATCTGTATAATACTGCTTACACAATTTGTGTTGAGTCCTACATTTCTAAAATCATTAGGCAATATAATGGCCGCCTTTGGGGGGTCCATAGAATTGAGGTTTATAAGATAAATTATTTCCTTCTCTATTATTTTTAATAGGTTTAGAAACATTTCTTACTGTATTAGAAGCCCACAGAGTCAATTTTAGAGGCTGTTGATAATTTGCATTTCTTTCCAGGGTAAACACTGAATAGCATCTTGTTTTGTGACTATTTAGCTACTGGAAAAAGAGAACAACTAAGAAGCAGGTCACTTAATTCCTCTTTGATGTTGGAGACTGATAGATACTGAGTTTTAAATTACTACTTAGGATACCTTTCATTATTTTTGAAATACACAATTAAATTACACAAAGATTACACTAAGTGTTTTAAAATATTTCCAGAAGATGCTTAGTTAAATGGCAAACATCATTGAAAATATAACATGGTCTTTGAAAAACAAAAATAAAAGAGAAAGGAAAAGGCAGTTTAAAAGCATAGAAGTATAATTTGAATAATAAAAAAACAGAGAAAGATTTCGGGGTTCAAGCTAAAGATCAGAAAATAAAAGCAGCCAGTCACTAGAGATCTCACTTCTATCAATGCTCAGAATGAAGGGAAGAACCACTGGACCTCAGATTGCATCTTCAGACTGCACCACTTTCCACCAAGCATCAGAATTCTAGACTAATCTCTGAGACTGCACTGAACTTCTTATATATTCTCTAGTGCTGGGATTAAAGGTGTGAGTCACTGTCATGTACCCAAGGTGATCTTGGGTTCACAGCTCCCTTTTCCTCTGTGTCATGAGTCCTGAGATTAAAGTTGTATGCCACCACTGCCCAACTTCTATAGCTATCTAGTTTGGCTGGCTTGACATTCTCATCTCCAGTGGCATTATTAAATCATAAACAATATGTTAACACATGAATGCATTGATGATAAAATGACACCAATTTTACAACAAAACTCATCTTTTCAGTCATGTGCTCATTGTTAAATTGCTCAATGTTACTATATTATTATATTTTTCCTATAAGGTGCCACATTGAACAGCTTACTGGATCGTAAGTATCTCTAAAACAATTTAGTTATCTAAAACAGATTTATATTTCACAGTAGACATATCAAGATAACTATTGGGAGGTATATTATCTATAGGTATCAATTATATACCTTATAATTGTACTCTGTTTTAATGCAAATATTCTCTTAGTTATTGTTCATTGTTAACTGAAAAACATAGAGCATGTTATCATATATCGATATGTCAAAAATCTTAAGCAGAATGACAGTGCTTGGAATGCATCAATGATAATTTTTAATAAAAGTCTGGAATGTCAATTCTTTGTTTAATACATGTGCTCAGGGAATAGGCTGTATTATATTATTTCTCTCAGAATTCCATGTGAAAATTGATAAATGAGTTAGCAAATACAGAAAATACCAGCTTTAATTTATTGTACTTCATATCAAAACATAGTGTCTGTCAACAAATATGAAAAGAAAACTAAAAACTAATAATTATGGTTACCTAAGTACTTAGGAGATAATAGATGTATATTAAATCTTCCTTTCTATTCCTGTAAATAAATAGAGGGAAAACATAGAGACTGAACTAAATATGATAGCATAGACTCAGCTATAAATCCTGGTGTAGAGACAGGGAAATGGACAGAAAGTTATGTTCTTTTTTTTTTTTTTTTGGTTTTTATGAGATAGGGTTTCTCTGTAATAGTTTTGGAGGCTGTCGGTCCTGCCTGCGTCGAACTCACAGAGATCCGCCTGCCTCTGCCTTCCGAGTGCTGGGATAAAGACGTGCACCACCACTGCCCGGCAAAAGTTATGTTCTTATCCAGGAAAGTATATGTAACTTATAAAAACTGGCAGACAAATAATAATTTTTTCCAATAGAGTAATGCTGGGTATACAAACTATTGTCACCATGTTTTCATGTGTTGGTACTCTATGTGTCTGTGTGTTTGTGTGTGTGTATGTGTTGATTTATTTGATACTTGACAATTTTGTTTGCTTTCTACAAATTTTGTTAGGTTTTTTGGTAAGGGAGAAAGAACATGAAGCTGGAAAACTAGGAAGGTGAAGACAATCTGGGAAAATGGGACAGAAAGAATATTTCAAAAGTATATGAAAATTAAAAATATAGAAAGAGAAATGAGGATTTTGAATTTTTTGAATTTCCATTTTCAATTTTCTTGGACAATGTTACATTAAAGAGTCAGAAATATGAGAAATATAACCAGCAGTTGCTATTAAAGCCTGGTGTTTGTCTGTATTTGTATACATTTGATAATCTATACACACCCACAAGATTTCTAATCTTCTGTTAATAAATGTCTCTTACTTTCTAAAAAATATTTTATATTGTTCAGTGTTTGGTGAAAAGAAACTTTACATGCATAAGTAAGAACTTGTAATTTATTATGCAGGAGAATAAATAACCAAAATATCTAATTACATGCCTCTTTAATCAGTAACATACCAAAATTTCTGTAGGTGCTTTTAAAATCATAAAGACCTTCATGATCCTGTTTTTTTTTTTTTATTTTCCAGTTTAAATTTAGATAAGAAACGAGGTTGCTTCACAAGTCAGTTCCAGGTCCCTCTCCCATTCCCTCCCCTCCTCCCGTGCCCTCCCCCCATCCCCCCCTCGTTATCCCCCTCATTCCCCCAGGGAGGGTGAGGCCCTCCATGGGGGTGTCCATAGTCTGTCATTTCATATAGGGCAGGGCCTAGACCCTTCCCCAAGAGTTCAGGGTGAGAATGCACCTCACATTGTTCTATGGGATTCCAAAGTCCATGTGTATACTTGGGATGGGTACTGATCTGCTGTCCAAGGAAAATAGATTCCCTAGGCCTCCTCACTGACACCCAGATTCCGGGGGTCTTGATCAGTCCCATGCTGGATTCCCAAGCTGATGCCTGGGATTCAAGAGTTAACCTTTGTCTGGTCAGCTGTTTCTGGGGGTTAAACCAGCCCAGTCTTAATCCCTTTGATCATCAGTCCTCCCTCTCTGTTACTGGCTTTCTTGAGTTCAGCTCAGTACTTAACCAAGGGAGTCTGCCTCTTCTTCGATCAGCCACTAAATGAAGTTTCTGTTTCCCAGTCTCTCTGGCCATAGGGTTGTAGGCTGGCACTCCCCAGATCTATGTCTAAAATCCATATATGAGAGAGTACATGCCATGTTTCTCTTTTTGTGACTGGGTTACCTCACTCAGGATGGTTTCTTCTAGTGTCATCCATTTGCCTGCGAATCTCATGATTCCATTATTTTTTTCTGCTGAATAGTACTCCATTGTGTAGATGTACCACATTTTCTCTATCCACTCTTCAGGTGAGGGACATCTAGGTTGCTTCCAAGTTCTGGCTATTACAAATAAAGCTGCTATGAACATAGTGGAACAGATACCCTTGTTGTATGGATGGGCATCTTTTGGATATATGCCTAAGAGTGCAGTTGCTGGGTCTTGTGGTAGGTTTATTCCCATTTTTCTGAGGAATCTCCATACTGATTTCCAAAGTGGCTGAACCAGTTGGCACTCCCACCAGCAATGGAGGAGTGTCCCCCTTTCACCACATCCTCTCCAGCATAAATTGTCATTGGTGTTTTTGATTTTAGCCATTCTGACAGGAGTGAGATAGTGCATGCTGAATATTTGTTTCCCAATACCTGCAAACTGTGTGTAATCATCATAACCATGCATATTAAACAGAAACAGAAACACAGATGGAAATTGGCAATAGCTTCACAGCACATGGAGAAGGATATCCCGGAGATGAGCCCAGCGTTTACACACCTAATCTGAAATGATATCCAACTGTTAGGTCTAACATCTGGGCTCTGACCTCAAAAGAAATATTGAAGGGAGTGAATAACATGTTTCAGAAAATAAGATGTAATTTCAGATGAGAAAATTAAAAATATAAAATTAATTCAGTATGTTTTTTAAAAGAAACAAAAAGTAAAAAGAGGACACAAATAAACTCTTGGAAGAATGCCAAAAGAGCACAAACAGCTGAATCCAATTAAAAAAATGTTAAAACAGGATATGAGAGTAGAATAGAAAAGGAGATACACTGAAAGCAAATGAACTGGACATACTAGAAGTTAAATTTCAATAAGTTGAATATGAAGCTTTCTGGAACATTTCACCAGTTATAAAGAATATAAGGACTTGAAGACAGGGTACATGTACTGTTGTTTTTGACAACTTGACCTAAATTTTAAAGATCTGGATAAAAGGAGCCTCAGCTAATTTCTGTCTGATTGGTCTGTGGGCAAGAGTATTGGTGAATTTTCCTGACTGATAATTAATAGGGGAGGTTGAAGTCCACTGGCACTGATGATCCTTGGGCAGTTGTTCCTTGGGTATATAAGAAAGCAAGTTAAGCAAGGCAAATGAGGATGATGGCAAGCATCATCCTTCCATGGTCTTTGCTTCAGTTTCTGCCTCCAGGGTGAGTTCTGGCCCTAGATTCCCTCAGTGATGTTTCCTAACCTGAGTATTTTAAGATTAAATATAATTCTTTCTTCCTGTTGCTTTTGTTCATTGAGTTTTATTACACCAGCAGAAACCTTTTGAGAACTATAGAGTAAGTAGATCATTAACACAATGTCAAGCAAATTTGTAAGAAGGTAGGAGGATAACATTTGAGACATTTTTGTACTATAAGAATATTCAGTGAACAAGTTGCCTGTATAGGACTTCAAGCTAAACACATAGAAATGTTAAACAACATTAAATAGAAAACTATTTTAAAAGTAAGAAATAAGATGGCCAATAGGCATTTATAATACCAATGGTCAATATCAGTTTCTTTGTGCCATGCTACACCTCAGGCTCAAAAAAAGAAAAAAGAAAAGAAAAGCCCACATTCAAATAAACCAAATGAAAACATCCAAAAGAGGAATACCAAAACATATATAATAAAAAATCCATCATACTAACATTAAATTCTCCAAATGAAACTATAAGACAGATCAGGAAATAATACACTACAAATTCTGAGCGGCAGGCACTAGCTTTCAACCAAGATCACTCCTGAGTAAAAAAACTGTCATGATTGAAAGAGAAAATATCATTTTCCATAATAAAACACCCAAAGAAATTTATGACAACAAAGACAGCTATACATAATGAAAGGATACTTCAGATTGATGAGTGAAATAAAAACATCTATGTGGTTTATGATAAATGATGAATCATACCAAGAAAGTAGCCAAGAAAATTAAAATTACATGATCAAATACTAAATATTCAAGTTATTAAAATGCATAATATTAAGTAATTATAATAATTAATGGCCTAAATACCAATCAAAAAGTATTTTAATAGCATTATTCATCTATTTGTTAACTGTATTAACTTAAGGAAGCACACTTCATCTTAAAAAATCAGAGACAACATTGGAGCAAAAGTACGGAAAATCTTATTTTTAAGCAGATTCAAATAGGAACTAATTAGATTCTTCTATCCTAATAGTTGATAAAATAGATTTCAAATCAAAATTAACAGAGATAAAAAAGTCACTTCATATTTCTTAAGGGAACAAGAATATGGCAATACTGAACATGTACTCATAAAATGGATATATTCAACTTCATGAGACCACTACATGTACAGTGGTTTTTTATATATTATACAGATTAATTTATAAGTTCATTGTAAAGGGAAGCCTTTTTCTTGCCAGCCTGGTTCTGGAGCCGCATCAGTCCCACACAGGAGGCTATATTAATTATGAAGCTGTTGGCCTTGCTTGTTTCTTACTGGCTAGCTCTGACCTAAGTAATTACCCCATAATTGTTAATCTAAGTATTTCTCTTACCAGAGAATAGTTCCGGGCTTCCTACCCCATGGTGTTACATCTTGATTCTCTGTCTTTCTCCTTCCCAGAGTCCTTTTGGACTCCTAGTCCCACCTATCTTGGTTCCCTATTGGCCCAACAGTGCTTTATTGACATAATCACAGGACTTCCCACATCAGTTCATAATATTTAATGCAGACTAACACCAACATAATAACTGCGATAGATCATAGTACCTTACTCTCATTAACAGATAAGCCATGTTAGGAGAAATTAACAGAGAAACATCTTAATTAATTTATGTCTTATATCAAAAGGATGTAATAGATTTCTACAGAATATAACATGCAAATACTTCATACAGCATATTCCTCTCAGATGTCGACCTTACTTTCTCTAAATGAGCGAAAGTAGAGTGCATACTCCCAAGTAGTACATGTATTATGTGGAATGTTCTTCTGTATGTTCTTCATGTTGCTGTTAATGGTTGATGAATGCATCTATTTTACCCAAGAGTCAGTCAAAATAGAACCAGGCAGGAAATCCAAACAGAGATATGGAGAGAAAGAAGACAGAGTCAGAGAGATGGGGTGTAGCATTGGCGAAACAACTATAATTATTATTAAGCCTCAGAGTGATTATTTTAAAGGTGGTTGCAGGACAGGGCAGAAAGCATATAAACTTTCATTTACACATGTAAATTGCAACCTAGTCCCTCAAACCTCAGGTACTTGTAAGGAAGAGAGGCTGCAAATACTGTAAAGACAAGGGTAATGGAGTCTGCTGTGAAACAATATTTTCCAGAAATGACAGATATTTTGAACACCTGAACTCATAGTAGTTCTGGCTACTTGTGTAAGGACTGTATAAGATCAAGCAAGACACATACATGTCTAGGGCTGGTATTAAAGGTGTAATCTATAATTATCTTTTAGGCTGATTCAATCTTGTATAGATCTGAGTACCTTGGTCTCACAGTCAGATTGATCTTACTCTGTCTCTTGAGTCCTGGGATTAAACATATGTGCCACTACTGCTCAACTTCTATAGCTATCTAGTGTGGCTGAATGTGCATTCTGATACTTCAGGTGATCTTTATTAAGTAATAAATAGTATATCACCACGTGTCCCCATAACCATGAACATACTGGCCACACAAATTTGCCTCATTGAGTTTTTTTTTAAGTCAGTAGTGAGAGAAGTTTTGGAGGAGACACATGGACATAATGGAGAGAGGTTATGCTTCAAATACATTTATTCATGCCTTTAATTCTCAAGCAATAAATTCAACATATTTTCCAACAAGAGATCATATCCTAAGATACCAAGTGCTTCTTAACAAATAGGAAAGCTGAACCAATTTATTGCTTTATATTTGACCATAATGAAGAAAACTAGATATGAATGTGAAGAGAAACTCCAGAACATATATATATATACTTATGAATAATATACATTGTAGAATTTTGATTTAACCACTGAATAAATAAAAATTTAAAAACTTCTAACATTAAAAGACAACATTTTCCATGTTGATCCAGAACCCCTAAACATGGGTGTCAGTGAGGATGCCTAGGCAATGTACGGGGCCTCAGGTAGTAGATCAGTATTTATCCCTGGCATGCAAATGCACTTGAGAGCCCATTCCACATAGAGGGAGGCTGTCTCAGGCTGCACTATTTGGGGATGGCCTAGGCCCTGCCCTGGATGATATGACAGACTTTGGAAATCCCCATTGAAAGCATCACCTTCCCTGGGGAGTGGGGTGAGGGGGTTGCCGGGGTTGGTGCAGGGCAGGGCTTGAAGGGAGAGAGAGGTAGCTGGGATTGGCATGTGAAGCAAGCTTGTATCTTTTTTTTTAATTTTCTCTCTATCGCATTTTATTTTTTTGGTTTTTTTATTACTTTAATTTTAAATAGCTTGCTTCACATGTCAATCCAAGTTCCCTCTCCCTTTCCTCCTCCCGTACCCACCATCTCCCCCAGCCTCCCACCCTATACACTTCCTTCCACATAGGGGATATCCAGAGTCTGTCACTTCACTCAGGTTAGGGTCCAGGCACTCCTCTAAGAGTCCAGGCTGAGAGGCATCCCTCTTTGTGTGTATGCCAGGGATAAACACTTATCTACTGTCCAGGGCCCCATAGGTTGGTTGCCCAGGCCTCTTCACTGACTCTCACACTCAGGGCGTCTGGATCAGTCCCATGCTGGCCTCCCAGCTGTATGTCTGGGGTCGCAGAGCTCCCCCTTGTTCAGATCAGCTGACTCTGCTGGTTTTGCCAGCCCATTCTTTGCCAATTTGCTCACTGCTCCTCTCTCTCTGTCCCTGGGTTCTTTGGGTTCAGTTCAGTGTTTAACCATGGGTGTTTGCCTCTTCCTCCATCAGTTACTGGATGAAGGCTCCAAGATGGTTATAGACATCAAGTTCATTATCAGGAATGGGCATTCGAGATGGTCTCTCCACTATTGCATAGCTTGCCAGTTGGTGTCATCCCTTTAGATCACTAGAGGTCTCACTGGTGCCTGATCTGTCTCCTAACCTCTGACTCCTTCTGCCTTTCTACCCCCCACTCAATTTCCTGTTCCCTCATGACCTACTCTCTCTTCCCTTCTCCCCCTCTCTTCTTACCAGATCCCACTCCCACGGACACCTGGCTGTGTTCCCAATCTGTTCAGAAGATCTTGCCTCATTCCTATTCTCTGAGGTAACATGCATATCTCTCTTAGGTTCTTTCCTGTTTCCCAGACTCTCTGTCAGTGGAAGTGCATACGGGCACTGTCCTGATCCATGTCTAAAATCCATATATGAGTGAGTACATACCATGTTTGTCTTTTTGTGACTGTGTTACCTCACTCAAGATGGTTTATTCTAGTGACATCCATTTACCTGTGAATTTCAAGATTCCATTGTTTTTTTCTGCTGAGTAATACTCCATTGTGTAAATATACCACATTTTCTCTATCCACATTTCAGTTGAGGGTCATCTAGGTTGCTTCCAGGTTCTTGCTATTACAAATAATGCTGCGATGAACATAGTGGAGCAGATGTCCTTGTTGTATGAATTTGCAATTTAAGCTTGTTTCTAATAAAAAAACTTTAAAAAGATGACATTATTATTAAAATGTGTAGAATAAAATGAAAAATTCCCAAGTAGCAAATATAATAAGCCCAAAATGACTACATGGGAAAAACTAGCAAAACTTAACCATCTGAAATAAATGATAATATTTCAAAGCCCAAACCTACAGTGGAAAGAAGAATGAGGTACTTGAGGCCTATGCAACAAGCCAAGCCCAAAACTGTCACTGCCTAGTCAGGAGCTAGAGGCAGGTTAGCCCAAACCCAGGATAGAAACAAACATCAACGGAAACAAAAACATGATGAAATGATTCCTAATGATATTCTCTGCTATACTCATAGATTGGTGCCTAGCCCGATTATCATCAGAGGGTTGTCATCCTGCAGCAGATAGGAGATGATGCAAAACCTGAAGACAAATACTAGGCTGAGTCAGAGGAATCCCTCTAAGATGGGGCGAAGGGTTGTAGGAGACATATGGGTAAAGGACACCAGGAGAACACAAGCCACAAAATCAACTAACCAGGAATAACAGCATTCACACACTGTATGAGTATGACCATGGTTCTCTGCACATAAGCTTGGTGTTCTTATGGGACTCCCAAAAGTGGGAGTGGGGTTTTCTCTGACTTTATTTTTGCCTGTGCTTGACACCCTTTTCCTCTTACCAAGTTGCCTCATCTATCCTTGAGATGAGGATTCCTAGTCTGATTGTAACTTGTTAGGCCATGTTTGGTGGCTATCACAGTGAGGCCTGCTCTTTCTATAAATGAAACGGAAGAGGAGTGGATCTGATGAAGAGCAGATTTAGGTTGGTGGATTGTAAAGAATGAAGATAAAGGGAAGGGAAACTGCTGTCAGGATGTAATGTGTGAGAAGAATAAAAGGGAAGACAACTTTTCAACTGAATTATATATATTATTAAATAAATAAGTAAATGAGTAGATAGATAGTCAAATAAATATAAAAGCTTTCTCAAAAAGACAGACTACTCAGGAATAAGGCTAATTATGATAAAATAGAACTTGGTGAAATTTAAAAGCTGCTATACATGAAAAACATAAATTTTTATTCAGTAAAGAAACAACAAAGTAGGGAAAATATTTTCTAGCTAAATATTTGATAAAGAATTGCTGCCTAGAATACACAGAGCATCAGAAATACAAGTAAGTAAGAAGTAATGAAATAGGTTAATCAATAAATAAGCTAATACTTGGAATTTAACAGCTGTAAAAACTGAAGAGTAAGTGGTCAATAAGCATGAGAAAGATGTTCAGTATTACTAGCAATCAGAGGAATGCAAACTCAAACTACATTGAGATCCAATCTCACTACACTCACAAATGCAGTCATTAAGAGAGCAAACATCAATGACTACTGGAAAGGTTGTAACTTCACCCTGAATGCAAATCAATATGGAGCTTTCTCAAAAAAGTGAAGTAGGACTATCTTGTTTTTTATTCAGTTTTGTCATTCTCAGGCATTTGTGAAAAAGTGGCCAAGTGAAACACTAGAGAGCTACTAGCACATCAGTATTTATTGTCCATGATTGGTAAGTTACGGAATCAGATTATTCATCTATCAAGAGAGAGAAAGGTAAAATTACCATGTATGTTACATATATATGAATAGTTTTTCAGATTTAAAGACTGAAATGTTTTGTTATTTTCTGAAATAAATGGATGCAAGAACTGTAGATGTCAGTATTAAATCATTAATTCAGAAAGATAACTACATTGTTTATTTGCTCATCTATGCTCCATATGTTTTTAAATACTTATAAAATTGTGTATTAATACAGAAAAAGCAAGGAGTACACAAAACATATTCCAAATAAGGCATATATGTATATATACACATATATATGTCCTTATGTTACACATTATTTTGTGAAATGAACATGCATCACTCCTTTATTACCAAAGCCTTCCTTTAGTAACTGCTAAACATATTAGAAAGAACAATGCTGTTTACATATTGATGATAATATTAATGTTTTTATATATATGACACCCTCAAATGTGTACTGTTTGACTTAGGTAATTTTCTTTTGTTCAACACATTTATGAAAGGCATTTTTTAATCCCTCTTGAGGTTTAAAGAACCAATGCATATAATTCAGTAGTTTGCTTCTTTTAGATAGTTCCTCATTATTTCCTGAATGCACTGGCATATATGCCAAATAAAGGTCTCAGAAATTCTTCATCGTTTCCCTGCTCCATAAGGGAGAACCACAGAACTTCATTATTTGTATGTATATCGTACATCCCTTCTGTCTAATATGTTCTAGCTCATTTAACTTGGAATCATTAAATCCTCCTTTGAAGTAAAACATCTATCACTAATATTAGAAAGTAGTCATATACTAAAATTGTATTTTTTCTTTTCATGTCAAGATGTGTGTGATTTCCACTTTGCTTTTAAGACATAAAGACAGGGGCTCTATATTTTCTCTGTCAATTCCTTAGAGGTTTTGCTGACAAAATCAGATGAAAAATTTACCTCTTTTCCTGGGGCTCATTGGTCTTACAACTCTCAAAGATTTCCACTGAATATCTTTCAATAATGTATTTGAAAATAAAAATCAAAAGTAATTACTATACACTGTTAGCAAAAATATGTCTCTATAGATGTCATTGTGTGTTCCAGCAAGTTGAATTCTGTTATGAGCTAACTTGTAACAGACCTTCTTGCAAAAATATCACCCTAGGTGAAACCACTGTTTGAATTCCCTTGGTCTTCATCAAGGAGCCAATAAGGTAGAATTTTTAGATACTTCATTAGCTAATTTGACTGACTCATATGTCTGAATACAAATGTCTTCCTTAACCTCATAAATTATGCTATCCATTCTATAAACACTATTATAGAAAAGGGCACTTTGAATATATTTCTGATTGTATGTTTTCTAATATTCTTTATTAAAACAATGTGAAAACTGTTATTTAATAATTTAATTTGTACATCTTTGAGGATAATATTTTATAACATATAACTTTATTTTGATATTAACTGCCTCAAGAAATATGAATGGTCTCACACATGTTCTATGGAATCTATATACTTTAAACCCTTATAAAAATTACACACTGATTTTTTTCTTCTTAACAACATTACTCATTTTTAAATGAATAGATTATTCTTTTCACTTTCCCTCATTCCAGTAGAAAAATAAGATTATGCAAACAATAAAAGAAAAATAAAACCATGTAAAATGGTCATTTTATATTTTCTAAACATTTATTATGATCCAAGATTATTGTCAAATGAAACTTTTATACTGGTCAATAGTTTCTACATGAAACAAAAAAGGATGTAAGCATTCTCACTATAGCAAGACTATAAAAGACAGTCTACATTCTTGTTTACTGATGTACTTCAGAATTTATTGTTGGTTGCTTTTAATAGTTTCCATCTCTGTTGATATCATCCATCTGGCATATATATTCAAGCTTTAATTAGAATCTTTAATTTATTAGCATAATTATCTTTGTGCTTAGCTGATAAATCTACCTACTTTATTGTTTCAGAACCTAAGGATAAATATTGTTTTCCCACACTGACTTCTTGTTGTGTTATTTTGTTTGTTTCTCCTTTGCTGTGCCTCAACTTTCCTCTGTTGGCAACTACAAGTGGCACTTGGATCTGTGAATGACAAATATCAAACATTAGGAGTGTAATTCATAATGTTTCCATATTCAGTATAGGAAAATGTGAAGTATGCTGTTGTTATTATTTGTATCTTATGACTTGATTAAGGAAGTGTTTTCTGTTGTAGTCCTTGGAACGATTCTGAGTCCTAGCTCTTGGCTGCTGAATTTAAAGGTGTGTGCCCGGCATTTATGGATTGTTGCTGATTTTGCTTTCTGAATCTTCAGGAAAGCTTTCATACATCATAAATAATATATCACTATAGCTATGGTCTTCACAACTGTTTGTTATTTCTATTTCTCAGGGGTTTAAATGGTTAAATAGATCCATCTGCCACTTGTCCTTTCCATGTACCATCTCCCGTTCTCTTCTCACAAAAACGTGTCTAGTTTTACTGGTACCTATTTGACACTTTCATATTTGTATTTGTTTCTCTTTGATAGAAAAGATTATGTTTGAGTCGAGGAAGAAATTATTTTCCCATTGAAGAGACACTTTTAGTATTTCTTCAACTTAGTGTTGCTTCTGAGAAACATACAATTTAGTGAGAAGCATCATTGTGGCCCAACTTTTTTTTCTTCCATTCTGTGGACCTTTCTTATTTACCTATCACTGTTCTACATTGCTGCAGTCTTGAATGTGTATCTGCATGGGACCCTGGCACCTATCAGTGAAAATACTAAAAATCCACTTTTTTCCCTATATGCAAATTCTCTTCCCTTGACTCAAAGTTTATCAGGTTCTGTAATGTTTAAATTTTACTCTTTCAATTAGTTTATTAGTATGCAATCACATGTGGATCTTGCCCTTAACATATTTAACTTGGTGTATTCCACCTGGTGTATCAGGAAATAGAACACCTGGATTCAAATTTTGGATTATAAATTCATCTGGCTCCAGATTCTAACAATAATTTCTTGAGTGCATTTCTTTACATGAGTGTTTTTTATTAGTCTCGCTTAACTTTCTAAATATAATTACATAAAAGAAGTATTTTCTGAAGAAAAATAAGCTAAAGTGCACCTGATCAAAAAATAACTAACAAGTATAACTTCCTCTTATTTCTAAATAGACTGGTTTGTAACAGAGACTAGGGCACAACTCTTCCTGTGCTATTCCTAAAAATGCAATGTACTAAACACTCCCTCTGAGTATACACTGGAGGAAGAAACTTCTCTCCTGCCAACAACTCCCAAACACCCAGCAGCCACTTTCCCATTAATTGACTCGGAGGCTTAATATTACTAATAAATGCTTGGTCAGTAGTGAGGCTTATTACTAATTAGCAGAGTGAAGCTAACCCATAATTCTCATCTATTTTCAGCATGTGGCTTAGTATCTTTTCTTAGTATGACATTCTTTTCTTGCTTCCTCTACATTTGATTGGAGATGCCTGACTCTGAACTTCCCCTTCCCAGCATTCTCAGTTTGCCTTTCCTGCCTAACTACCTGCCAGCTTCATTAAGAACTTTATTAGGCCAATTTACATGACATATCTTTAGGTTCACACCTTTAATCCCAACACTCAGGAGGCAGAGGCAGGCAGATCTCTGTGAGTTTGAGGCCAGCCTGGTCTACAGAGCAAGTTCCAGGACAATCTCTAAAGCAATACAGAGAAGCCCTGTCTCAAAAACAAAATCAAACAAACAAAACAAACAAAAAAGTTTACAAGAGGATTATTCCACAACACACCTGAATTGATATCAGTTTTTCTGTATCATCCTGTCTAAATTTGATTTAGTGTGTATCCTTGGTTCATCCCCTCACTGTCTAGAACCCAAGCCATCTATGACACAGAAATCAATCCCACCTTATTAGAAGATACACTTCAAAATGAAGAAGATGGCTAGAGTAGAGAAGGCTTGGAAGCTAAATGAACTCACAGTGCAAAGTTACATTTTTTTTCTTTTTGGCTAATTGGACTTGTCCGTTTTTCTATTACATGTGGTACTACATAGAATCTCCTGTATTATGTATCCTTGGTACATTAAATCACTGCTTATGGCTGCATATTTTACATTTATAAATGAGCCATGGTTTTTATACATACATATCAGTGTCTTAAGCAGGTTGGAGATAACCCTGTTTGAGTTCATAGCATAGCAAATTACCAACCTATTTTTCTCATGTGCTAATATTGTAATGCTTTACAAACTTGATGCTCCATATGAATCTCCTATCATGTTACTTATACATATATGTTTTCATGGTTGACTATTAGGTATTGGATAACAAATTGATATGGTCTTCCCAGTGGATGAATAAGGCAGTATTTATGTATTTAGGAAAACACACACACACACACACACACACACACCAATTAAAGAAAGAGATTATGTATTTGAAAAAGAGAAAGGGGCATAAATGGGAGGATTTGGAGGGAGTTAAGGAAAGGAATAAATGATATAATTACACAGAAATCTAAAAAACTATTAAAAGTACATTAAGTCTATGGCAGCATCAAGACTTTGGAAGGGTGAGTGGAAAGGTTAAGATCCTGAAGATCAGAGTGAATGTTGTAAGATGGTGTCTTCAGGACAGAAGAGGCATGGTGCATAGGACTTGAAACTTCCATATTAACTGGCACCCCAACATGAATGGAGGTAAATTTCACAGGGTCTATTCTTATATAAAAAGCTACAAAGAGTAAATGTCTGCTGGGGAGGAGGAAAGATGTTTTTCCAAGAACAAGATCCTTAAAGGCCAACCTTAAATAGCTACTAATAAAGGGCAGTACTATCTAGACTCAGTAGGCTGAACTACATATATGATTGAAAATTAAAATGTATAATGCACAGCCGGGCATTGGTGGCGCACGCCTTTAATCCCAGCACTCAGGAGGCAGAGGCAGGCAGATCTCTGTGAGTTCGAGGCCAGGCTGGACCGACAGCCTCCAAAACAGAGAAACCCTGTCTCGTAAAACCAAAAAAATGTATAATGCACATATTAACATTGGCATATTAGTTATGTGCATGTACACATATATGTAGATGTTAAAAAAGAAATTAAAGGAAATAAGTGAGTGGCTTTTTTGTGAATCTAAATTCACACAAATAGCATTGGAAAAATGAACAGAAAAATAAAAGTAAAGATTAATCACCTTACTTTACATCTACCAAATGAAAGCAAACAAAATTTTCTACTACCATGTATTCCTGAATTTCATTCACTGCATTTAACTAATTTCCACCTATATTCCCGATGCCTAACTAAATTTGACATTCTTCATATGACTATGTCACTTTTATTCTCAAGTGATACTGACTTAAAATTCAGGAGAAATTTTACTAGTCACAAAAATGAATATATTTCATTTATTAACTGAGAAATATAATTTTTAAAGTAAACACAAATACAGTGGCTTCCATGTTATGCTAAATGCTATATTACTCATTTTGTAGCATATCAGGTGTTTGTGTTCTTCTTGTATAATTAATACAATCATCAAAAAGCATGTGTAACTTGGAGTTAAATTTATTACAGAAAGAAGGAAATACGAAAAACAGAGAGCATATTCATCATTGGTATTACTTATACTTTTAAAAATTATTAATTTGATTCTTATATAGTTCTCTAGGTATCAGATTTTTGGAACCATCACAAGTACATTTCTTAAATTTAATTGCAACTTATCATTTACATAGTCCTGAAATCACTTTTATTATTTGCACTCACATAAGAGAATAAAGTCATGATTACAGCCTTTTAAGAACTACAATGTTTATGTACATAGATGAAAACATGTAACTGAAATTTTATTCTTTCCTGTTACTGTCATCTGAAATTTCAACATGTTTCCTGTATAGTGTTTGGTGTTGGGATAATATTAAGAAAATATCTCAGTGTCTGTGACCTTTTAAATTTCCTACTCTGAATCACAGGTGGCAAACCGTTTCTTTGGATAAGAATTAATCTTGAAGACATCTTCCGTTTACTTTCAATAGGTTATAGCCCCTGAAGGAAAGGGTTTGAATGTCTTGTCAAATTTTATGGCAGGTTATTACTTAGATACAATTGTGTCCATTTCTATTCATAAAATGCCTAATTCAATCATTTTGTAAGAAACCACCCTAGGATTGGAGGTGATTTGATTTTGTCATCTGTGTGTCCTCAGAAGACGAAAATTCAAACAAATAAGTTTATTAAAATGTTGACTATTATAAATATCTCGAAGGAAATGTTATTGACACAAGTCGTTGCTGTTACAAGCTATGTTTGAGGGGCTGCATCTTAACAGGAGAAGAAAGTCAAATTTCAAATATTTGTGAAATTTCCATATTACATTGGGACATTTAAAGAGAGGAGCAGGTAATGTAAACATGACAAATAATTTGATTGTAGAACCTAAATATCTAAGCTATGAGCTCTGAAGAATCCTTGAATTGCTTTCAGATTATCTGCAAAATCAAAATAATGAAGCTTCCATATGTTGAGATTTTCACTAATCCTTCAAAAATAACAGGAGAAAATATTGTTAGTAGTAGTATAAACAGAAGGAAAACTCAGTGATAATAGTAGGAACTCTGTTCTTCCACATCACTCGCTTGCAGAAGTTAAACATTTTATCATTCTACTGCCATATTTTAGTAGTTTTTTCTTATTCTGAGCAATACCATAAACCTTTCTTCTCTCTCTCACTCTCTCTCTCTGTATATATATATATATTTATATCGCCTCCTCCTCTGTGTGTGTGTGTGTGTGTGTGTGTGTGTGTGTGTGTGTGTGTATGTGTGTGTGTGTTTGTGATGGCCTGAGAAGTCAACTGCCATAAGCGACAAAAGTCTGGGGTCTGGGGTTGTGTACATTACTAAATAGGTTAACCTAGATTATTAAATGCCACTAAGGATGCACCTGTCTCTGCCTTCTCAAAGCTTCAAATACTATGTTGCATAACACAATGTCTGTCCAACTAATTTGTTTTTGGTTGATCACACCATCTGTTATGCAAGCCCTACTTGAGATAAGTCATTTCCCCAGAATCTGCACTTAATCTGAGCACAGCTTATTATAAAGCATCAAACTTTGCTAGGAAAGATCATATGTGTTAACATTTGTATTGTGATGAGAACCTTGATTTGTATTGATACCACTTTTACTAAACAAAAGTGAGACTAAAATAAAACAGGATGTCGTAGGATATGATTATTAAGGATATTTATAATTACATTAAAAAGACAAAAAAGAGATAAAAGTCATGTAAGGAATTAATATACAGGGATAATATGAATATAATACTGACCAATTTTAGGTTGAATGAATTATTTCATAGTTAAAACACGCCTCAATAAAATCTAGGACATTCATATTGCTTTTGTTCCAAATTTGCTTACCTATTCCACTGTATGTATAACACTTATGAGAGCAAATCAGTTGAAATATTAGGAGGACAGTATTTGGTCTTCAATAATTTATATACATATATATAATGCATATTATTGTGAGGAAACAATAGATTCATTTCATTCATAATTATCAATTTAAATTGATTCTATTGTCTGCTAGTTTATTACCATTTAGACCATAGAGATGTGTAAATTATAGGTTTGTAAGAACTAGTTTTCATTCGAATTATTTTAAATTCATTATTGACACATATATACATAATTAATATATATGACCAATACTTGAAAGTATGAAGAAGCACTTTTTGATTGTAATTTCAGAGTTGACTTAAAGGCTAACACATTTTTTTTTCTTTCTGTGGACAAATTTTACCTTAGATTTTATTTCTAGCCCTGAGCTCTCAGAGTACTGGTAGACAGAGGATGGCTGACTAGATCACTTAAGAACAAAATTAGATGCCCTTAACAAAGGCATTTCCCACATCAAAGTTCTAGATGGTCACTTTATTTTTTAGGCAATTTCAGCAAGCTACTAGAGGACACAATTTTCAATCCTTCTGGCAAGTGAGGATGGAATTCTGCCTCTTTATCATCAATTATTATTGACCACTATCCTGAATTTTATATTATAATTTTTGAAGGCTATATTTTGCTCATCATATGACTTTCCTTATGAAAATGACCAGACTGACCCTGAAGCCATCCCTCTAATATTTTGCCTGAATAAGCGATGCTCATTCTTTAAATAAATGACCATTTTATGTCTAAATGAGACATTCAAGAAACACAATTGTTTCTTGAATGTCTCATTTAGGGTGAGGTCTACCATGGGTGATCTTCAAAGTCTGTCACCTCATTGGAGCAGGGCCTAGGCCCTTCCCTGTGTATCTTGGCTGAGAGAGTTTATTTCTATGTGGAATGGGCTCTTAAAGTCCAATCTTACACTAGGGATAAATACTGATTAACTACCAGAAACCCCATAGATTGTTCAGGACTCCTAAATGACACCCATATTCAGGGGTTCTGGGACCATCCTATGCGAGTTTCCCAGCTATCAGCCTTGGCCAGATCAGCCTGGTCTTGACCACTTTGCTCATCACTCCTCCTTCTCTACAACTGGATTCCGGGAGTTTGGCTCGGGCTTTAGCTGTGGGTGTCTGCTTATGCTTCTATCAGCTACTTGTTAAATAAAGGCTCTAGAATGGCATATTAGGTAATCAGTCATCAAACTCATTATCAGGGAAGGACATTTAAGGTAGCTTCTCCACTATTACTTAGATTGTTAGTTGATGTCATCCTTGTAGATGTCTGGACATTTCCCTAGTGCTAGATTTCTCTTTTAACCTATAATGGCTCCCTCTATTACAGTATCTCTTTTCTTGCTCTTCTCTGTTCTTCCCGACTCAATCTTCCTGCTCCCTCATGTCCTCGTCTTCACTCATCTTCTCCCCTTCTCTTTGTCCTAACTCCATGTCCCCTCCCCCCTGCTACCAATTAGCTCAGGAGACCTTGTCCCTTTCCCCATCTCTGGGGGACCATGTATGTCTCTCTTAAGGTCCTCCATCATTTAATCCAATGTCATGGTATCCAACAATCTTTGGTGGCTCCCTGGACAATGTACACATGTAGTGCATACAAACATGAAAGCAAAGCTTTCATACAAATAAAATAAACCAAATAAATCTTTTGAATAGCTAAATATGTAAATGGAAAATTTGCTAATTATGAATGTGTGTAAAATAGCAAGTTCACAGTAGTTTTCCCTATAACACTTGTAGCCATATCATGAATCACAGCATGGAAATATATTTAATGCTGATTCTATCAATTTACTGTATTCCCTTAATTTATTTTTCAAAATAATAATGTTTAACAAGATAATCACCATTGTACTTTTCAACTATAATTTATAGTAATTGATAAGAATATCTGGAAAAATACATATTTAAATGTCCATATAATAACTTAACCTTGTACATATAAATTTTTCTAACTTTTGCTACAAATATAGATGGCATTAATGTTTAATCAGTAACAATAAGTTGGTGTTGTAGCTTTCTGGGAAGTATGTGCTCAGCATGCAAAAATTTATGTGGTTAAATTCTTTAAATAATAGTATTCCTAAAAATAATAAAGAAGACTGGGGTTACCTAAAATTATGTTGATATCCTGTTTTGTTCATTATAACTGTCACTTATAGTTCTTTGTGTTTAACAATTCCTAACTGATGATTTTCTAAACTACTATTATTAGAAACATTGGAAGCATTATCAACAAATCGAATGAAATTTTTTCTCTTTAAGTTTTTAAAATTTCCTATGAATAAGTTTTTCTTGGATGTATGTTTTTTGTGATATGTGCATCACTGTTGCCCACAGAAACAGAAGAATCTAAGAGATTATCAGAGCCCCTTGAACCGGAATTGCAGATGTTTACTTGGCACCTTTGGGCAATGGGAACACAAGTCTGTCTTATCCTTTGTGAAAGCAGCAAGTTATCCTAACTGCTGAACCATGTCTCCATCTCCAAAACTATATATTTCAAATATAATTTCCAATATTATATCACACCTTGTTCCTCATTCCAAAAGACAAAATTGAGAAATACAAGACTTAGCAATATGAATATAAAAATCTTCTCATTTTATATTGTGCTTTACAAAATATTTCTGGATTTATTGAAGTTTAGATTAATATTTATGATTTTTTCTCTCCAAAGATACCTCTAAATCATTATAGTTTTATTATGGCTTACTTCAATACAATAATAAAATTCAAACTTTTTTAAAGTTAAAGTGAGATAAATATATAAATTCTATGTTTTTATAGGCAAGTGAACATGCTTTAATTTCTCTTTCATGCTAAGTAAAGCTCCATGTTGTAGTAATAAATATTTCACAAATTGAAATGTAATTTGTAAATCAGGAAAATACTGAAATATAGACAGTAAAATCAAAGCATATATCAATAAATCTATATGCTCATAGTCTTAAATATGAAATTTTATGTTAAATTGAAGCAAAAGTAAAAGTACCTTCATAATATTAAAATCCACTATATTTTACTTACTCTGCATTAGAAATGATTAATAAATATAATGCCAAATTAAATCAATTCATGAGAACTTAATGAAATTTAATGTTTGTATATCTTTTTTAGTATTTTCTTTTGTAATGTTTTTATTTAATTAGAAACATGAATGCTTCACATGTCAATCCCAGCTCCCTCTCCAACCCCTCCTCCCTTGTCCCTCCACCAACCGCCCAGCCCCCCTCCCAATCGCCACATCATTCCCTAGGGAGGGTGAGGCCCTCCTTGGGGGGATCTCTAAAGTTTATCATTTCATCCAGGGCAGGACCTAGGCCCTTCCCCATGTGTCCAGGCTGAGAGAGCATCACTTTATTTGGAATGGGCTCCCAAAATTTTTGTATATCTTAAATGCAATGTTTTCAAATTTTTTATATCAAATTATTTTACCATAGTAAACATTATGTTTGTATCTAAGAACACTCCTATAGTCTGAGAAGTTATCCACTGTAGGAAGATTTTATCAATAAAAAATTTAAATGCAGTGTTTTATGTCAAGAGGAACTTGAATAACTAAAGGTTTATATAAGATGCATTTTTATGGAATATATCTGATCATAATATGGTACTCATTATAGGATAGAATATTTGAAGCATATACTTTCTTCTATAAGATTATCAAAAGCAAATTAAATTCCAGGGCAAAGAATCCAATTCCAGGACAAGATGCTTTCTGCTTTCCATAGACACTGCACATGCACAGTACACAGACATTCAGGCAACAAATACTCATACACATAATATAAAGGAAACTCTTAGGAAATAATTATAGTGCCATTTAAACATTTAATGCAAATTTTCAAGATTAAATTAAGTAAATCAATTTAAGTGTAGATTATATAGTATACAATCAATTATAAAAGCAGGCAATCTTAGACTTACTCCCATAGATGCCCAGAATACCAGCAGACAGAACAAAACAACACATGGCTTACACTTGCAGCATTGTCATTCTCCTACAGGTCATTTGATAAAGAAAATCACAGGGTATACAAGAAAAAGGAAGAAAACTACAAATTGGTATTGTTAAGTATATGTGAAAGAAAGAAACAAAATTGCAATGCACTCTGTAAGTAACTACAATTCTGAAACTAGCAACAGCAAAAATTTTGATACATTTGCTATTCAAAGCAAAGTAAAACAGAAAACAATATCTATGTCTATCAATACAGATACACCAACATATGGAATTCAATGCACACAAAATCATTTCTTGATTATCTTAATGTTATCAAAAACTTTTCATGGAAACCTGAATGAAGGGGCCCTTTCAAACCTGTGTTTGTGTTTGAAAATAGGAATAGCCTAATAGTAAGTGTCTACCAGAAGTATAGTAATGTGCCTTTTAGTAGCTCTGAGAAAAATAATGTATGGGAAGCAGAAAGGGATTGTGGGAGCCAGGAGAGGAGGGGGAAGGAGGCAAATGGGATTAACATGTAAAACAAGATAGTTTCCAATTTTAGTATTAAAAAGAGAGGATAAAAACCCAACTACTCCCTAAAAAAGAATTCTCTGTGGGTGCTTTTATACAAGGTATAAAGAATGTTCACATTGATTTCTTTCCTCCCAATGTCCCTCCAACTCCTCCCAGCTGTCATGAATAGAGCAGCAATGCACATGGATGAGCAAATATCTAATGTGTAGATGTAAAGTCTTTGGTCATATACCAAGGAAGAGTATAGCTCATTCATATCATAGGTTTTTGTTTGTGTTGTTGGTTTGTATATGCATTTTGTGGATTCTCTACATTCATTTCCATTGTGGCTGCAGCAGCTTGCACTTCCAACAACAGAGAATGAATGTGTTCTTTCCCTACTATTATTTACCTGCATTCCCAGTGCTTGAAATCTTGGAAAGGGGAAATGATAGGGGAATTCTCTGCCTGAGAATTGAGGCTCTTAGCAACAACAAAAATATTTTTCTGTGACTGGATTCCAGGACTTCAGTTCAGTGTCTAGCTGTGGGTGTCTGCCTCTGCTTTCAGCAATCACTGGATGAAAGTTCTGATTCCCAGACTCTCTGACAGTGGGATTGTGTGCTGGCACTCCCCTGATTCTTGTCAAAATCCAAATATGAGTGAGTATATACCATGTTCCTATTTTTGAGACCAAGTTACCTCACTAAGGATGGTTTCTTCTAGTGCCATTCATTTGACTGCAAATTTCCAGATTCCATTGTATTTTTCTGCTGAATAGTACGCCATTTTGTAAATGTACCACATTTTCTCTATCCACTCTTCAGTTGAGGGGCATCTAGGTTGCTTCCAGGTTCTGGTTATTACAAATAATGCTGCAATGTACATAGTGGAACAGATATCCTTGTTTTATGAATGTGTATCTTTTGGGTATATATCTAATAGGGGAATTGCTGGGTTTTGTGGTAGACTGATTCCTATTTTCCTGAGGAATATCCATACTGATTTCCAAATTGACTGTATGAGTCGGCACTCCCACCATCAGTGACAGAGTGTTCAGCTTCCTCCACATCCTCTAGAGCATAAACTGTCATTGGAGTTTTTGATTTTATCCATTCTGAGAAGAGTAAGATGGTATCTCAGAGTTGTTTTGATTTGATTTTCCAAATGGCTAGGGATGTTGAATACTTTCTTAAGTGTTTCTCAGCCATTTTAGACTCCTCTACTGAGAATTCTCTATTTAGTTCTGTACTCCACTTTTTAATTGGATCCTTTGGTGTTTTGAAGACTTCCTTCTTGAGTTTGTCATAAATTTTGGAGATCAGCTCTCTGTCATATGTGGGGTTAGTGAGTATCTTCTCTGAATCTGTGGGTTGCTTTTTTGTCTTTCTGGCTGTTTCCTTTGCCTTACAGTAGCTTCTCAATTTCAGGAGGTCCCATTTACTAATTGTCAATCTTAGTGTCTGTGCTACTGGAGTTATGTTCAGGAAGCAGTCTCCTGTACCAAATCATTCAAGTTTACCTCCCATTTTCTCTTCTAACAGGTTCAGTGTGGCTGGATTTATGTTGAGGTCTTTGCTTCATCAAGGGGATACAAATTGGAAAGGAAGAGGCCAAACTTTCAGTATTTGCAGATG
This sequence comes from Mesocricetus auratus, assembly GCF_017639785.1. Taxonomy (NCBI): domain Eukaryota; kingdom Metazoa; phylum Chordata; class Mammalia; order Rodentia; family Cricetidae; genus Mesocricetus; species Mesocricetus auratus. Next base: position 2,534,200 of record NW_024429207.1, on the reverse strand, counting down.
ATATGGTAGTTTACATTAGTGACCCAAAAAACCCTACCAGGGAATGCCTACAGCTGATAAATACTTTCAGCAAAGTGGCAGAATACAAGATCAACTCAAGAAAATCAGTAGTCCTAATTTATACAGATGATAAAAGGGCTGAGATGGAAATCAGTGAAACATTGCCCTTACAATAGTCACAAACAACATACTATACCTTGGGGTAACTGTAACCAAACAAGTGAAGACCTGTATTGCAAGAACTTTGAGTCTTTGCAGAAAGAAATTAAAGAAGACAAGAAAATGGAAAGATCTCCCTTGCTCTTAGACAGGTAGGATTAACATAGTAAAAATGCCAATCTTACTGAAAGCAATATAGAGATTTAACATAATCCCCATTAAAATCCCAGCACAATTCTTCACAGACCTTGAATGAACAATTCTCAACTTTATATGGAAGAGCAAAAGACCCAGTATAGCCAGAACAACAATGTTCAACAAGGCAACATCTGGAGGCATCACCATCCCTGACTTCAAGCTGTATTACAGATCTGTAGTCATGAAAACAGTTTGGTGTTAGCACAAAAATAGACAGATAGACCATTGGAATTGAATTGAACACCAAGACATTAACCCATACACGTATGAACACCTGATCTTTGACAAAAAAAGCTAAAATCCACAATGGAAAAAGAAAGCATCTTCAACAAATGGTGCTGGCGTAAGTGAAGGCTGACATGTAGAAAACTGCAAATAGATTCATGTCTATCAGCATGCCCTATAGAATTTTTAAGATTTCCCTTGCTGTGGTAAACATCATGTGAACAAGTCAATATATGTATATGATAACATATTTTGGGTTTGAGATTAAATATTCTAACTTAAATATTCTCAGTAGGCAGGGAAAGGTATTTTCAAGTGAGTTTTCATAGATCATAACAAAACATTTTGATGTTTTTTTCCTGACTCTGTTTACAAATTTTGTTTGTTTATACTATGGTTAAATGTAAGAACATAGCATCATGCATTTCTAGGCTTTTCCTCAGTCTTTCATACTATGTACTAAATGCTGTATTGTTCAACTAATTACTCAAATTTAATAATGTTATATCATATTATGTGATTCATTATTCCACAATAGAGAGTAAACAATAAACTTTATGCAAGAGGTACAATGAAAATAGTTATCTCAAGAAGAAAAAACTTTAGAGAAATCAGAAAGCTGAAAACAACACTGTTATAATCATCACATAAATAGGTCTTTCTTGGGCCTCTCAGGTAAAGATGAAGTTAAATTTATGCCACTAATTAATGAATTAGATCTTATGACACTTGGTCATCTCAGACTTTTCTTGTGTTGTATATTGGAGAAAGTCTATTAATTGTGAACCTGTTAGGAAAAAGAAAGAAATCTAAACTTCAAATAACAACCTTTGCAAATGAGAAAACATTTTGACCACTCCAACATAAACAACCTGCCATGATATACCTAGCTTGCTGCAAGAAAAGAGTGGGATATTATGTTGGGAAGGAAGTTATATGTTAGTCTGTTAATGTTTTCACTGAGTACCAGCATATCTTCATCTCTTTGTTGAAACTACAACCATGACAAAGAGGTCTTTTGTTGGAGCACAAGAAAACCAGTACTTTCTAATCAATTCAGCAGGGAAATCGGAAGTTGGAAGAGGGACTGAAAGATTTTCAATCCAAAGGCAGAACATTACTACATCTTGTTATTGAGAGTCTCCAGGCTTACAGACTCTTATTGCTAAGTTTCAGATGATAGACCTTCTTTGACCATTACTAAAATCTGAAAGATCCATGTACATACCTGTTCAGCAGCTTGCAATTCCAACAACAGATTCTATTCTCTGAAAATTGATTGAGATCTTTAAACTTTTTGATCAGCTGAAAAAAAACATTTTCTTTACTTCAGTGGTGATTTCTATAAAAAAATGTCATGCACTATTATTTTATTTCAGACTGGGAGAAAGCTTCATTGGTGAAATTCTTTCTACACAGGACTTAGTCTGAACCTGGATCCCTCACACCTTTATGAATAGTTGTACATTGTAGCAGAGATCTGTAATCGGGATACTTGGTGGCTGATTAGAAACAGGAAGATTCACGGGAGTTAGTGGACAGTCAGAATAGCAAATAGAAGACCTCTAGGATCCCTAACAGATTCTGACTGAATAAAAAGATTGAGTACAATAGAGGAAGACAACTGATGTAACTCTCTGGGCCCAATCTTACACATATATGTACATGCTTATTAGCACAGAAGAATGAACCCCACCATACTAAACTATATACACCACACACACACACACACACACACACATATATATATATATATATATAATTAGTCTTAGTTTTGATTAAATGACATCTACTTATGTAAATGTCTATCTAAATATATATAATATATTTCTTTCTGTCTTCAATAAAATGCCTATTAGATACACGTTAATATCTGCCTACCTATCATTTATCATACATATGGCTTTCATAGGAAATTTTCTAAAATTCCAGTGACATGAATTGATAAATGGTAGTCATAGAACTAGTTGTAGGAATCTCTTTATGAATCTGTACAAGCTTTTTAATATTTGCTGAGAACATTATCAAATCTACTACCTTTTGATTAAATACCAGTGATCTGATAAACAAGACTCTGTTTACCAATGGCAGCATGGGTGCTATCATTTCCTTTATGTTATTCACAAGTATCAATGGGAAGAGTTGCTTATATCAGTGTAGACACCAAAGTCATGAACTTTAATCCCTCTATGCAAGGAAATGATGTCTACAAAATATATCAAATATTTTTGTGTGATATTTGACAGTCAAGAACCATTTGTGCAGTACTGTGTTGTAGAGCAAAGAGTTTATAAACCTCAATTGATATGATGATCATTCATTGAGGGAAAATAAAAAAAATCACAAAATGTGACAGTTTGATGATTCTGCATCAACTGGTTGTAATGAAGCAGTTTTTTCAAAGAAAGATAACATATTAGGACAAATCATCACTTTTGAAAGTAATAATTCATAAAGTGTAAATTATTCCATTGTCATTCCACAAAGTCAACTTAATTCTTCAGAGGACTAACAGTGACTCTTTTTTTTTCAGTTTAAATTTAGATAAGAAACAAGGTTGCTTCACAAGTCAGTTCCAGGTCCCTCTCCCTTTCCCTCCCCTCCTCCTATGCCATCCCCCCAGCCCCCCCCATTATCCCCTCATTTCCCCAGGGAGGGTGAGGCCCTCCATGGGGGTGTCCATAGTCTGTCATTTCATATAGGGCAGGGCCTAGACCCTTCCCCAAGAGTTCAGGGTGAGAGTGCTCCTCACATTGTTGGGTGGGAGTCCAAAGTCCGTGTGTATACTTGGGATGGGTACTGATCTGCTGCCCAAGGCTCAATAGATTACCTAGGCCTCCTCAGTGACACTCACATTCAGGGGGTCTTGATCAGTCCCATGCTGGATACCCAGGCTGATCTTTAACAGTGACAATGTCCTCTTCAAATCTGCAAGTAAGGTGTCATTACCATTGATATTTACCTGTAAGTATACCTTTTTCCATTTGGTCCCTTGTTTTGTTGTGAACCAAGGAAGAGTCTCAGTAAGTAAAATGCTGACTCACATACAGGAGGACCTGAGTTAGATTCAGAAGTCAAGTTCTGATTTCAAATACTGTGGTACAGGCTAGTAATGGGGACAAAATATGTACATCCCAGGACACATTAGTCATCTGATCAATTTCTTGAAAATGAGCTTTGGGTTAAGTAATTGTCTATAGAAAATACAGTGAAGAAGCTTTTGGAACAATAACCGAATATGAATCCCTCAAGCTAACACAGGTATTCACGTGTACAAAAATGCAAATACTACACACAGAAATAAAAGTTTGAGTGGATAAGATAATATGCGTAGATTCTATTGTAAAATTTAGTTTAAAGGATAGACTAATCTTTTGAAGTAGTATTGAAAATATTGAGTGGGAAAAATATATATCACCTGTGAGACTATGTGACATTTTTCATGATGACTCACAGAGGGTTTGACTGTTAGATTTCAAAAGGAGCTCAAGGCTATTTTCTGGACTTCTCTGTAATGTTAATGTCTAAGTGTTTTGTTTATTTAGAATATAATTACTTTGAGAATCTATGACAGCAATTCCACTTGCAGAAGTCTAGGAGCAGAATTTACAGTATGGTCTTGTGATGTTTGATAAAATTTTGAAACAGACTTGGTATCCTGGGGGTCATGGATTCCAACTGAAATCAAAGGAGCTATTTAACTGAAGTGTCTCCCCACAGAGAACAGTTAATCTTGAGCCCCCTTTTAAAGTTTCTGAAAGCCCTTTTATAGGTGTCTTCTATGTATGAGTGAGTTGACCTCCCGGTACTTAAGATGACATGGTTTGGGATGAGTGTCCTACATGCAACAAATCTACTCAAATATTTTATTATACATATCTTTTAATTTTTCACAATAAAACCATGAATTTCTGACATACAAATTTGTGGAGATTTTGGTTCAGCACTGAATCCAAATGTGTCAACTAATGAAGAAGAGAGATTATAAGCTCTGCCATCTGTGTGACCCAGAACACTGAGTGCAGAACAATGGGCAGATGCACTTACAATTGCAATCCAAACTACAATAACATTCTGTGTTAATTTTATAGTTTTCAGACTTTGTTCAGAGATATATGATTCAAGGTTCAATTCAAAATTACAAACTTTAGAACAACTTTACAGCCTTTTTATGTCAGTCTCTTTTTTAAAGACTTATGTTCTGATTATTCCACATAAAAGTAATTTTAACCAAGTTTGGTCTGTAGAAACACAGTAAGTTAAGAGTGGGGTTAAATAGGAACTTTCCTCCCACATGTTATTTGATTTTTTGTTTGTTTGTTTTCTTTTGTCTATTTCTTTTTTGTTTTTTTTGAACAGGGTTCTCTGTGTAACTTTGGAGCCTGCCCTAGAACTCAATCAGTAGACCAGGCTGGCTTCAAACTCCACCTGCTTCCAAGTGCCTGGATTAAAGGCATGCACCACCACTGCCCATTCTTTTATATGTTATTATAGAAGTTATTTAACAACATTTAGAAAGTAGAGGAAATACTAATTCCCATGAAAGATGTAAAGATGTAACCCTTGTTAGACATTTCAGGATAATATTTGCATTGTTTTCTTTAATGTACAAAGTATATGATGATTTAGTATTATTCATTTAATAAATATTTACAATGATATCTACAAGAATTATCATACCACTTACAGTTTTATTTCTACATGTGGTAGAATTTGATGATTTAGAATTATTAATTTAATAAATATGTATAATTCTACCTCCATACCTAATGAACCAATTCCAAGTTAATATGTCTCAGTGATATGTTTGTGTAAACATGATCTGAAAAATGACAACAATCATCCTTTCAAATAAAATACAAAAAGACTGTAAGATTAAGGGGCTCAAAATAGTGTTGTGAGATAAGGACTTCTATATTGGACAGAGAAGCTATATCAATAATATCCCCAAAGTATGGCCACTTCAACAATACCCAAAGAATAACAATTCCAACTGGCACGCCAATGTTAGTGGGCAGGGGTTAGTTGCAATCTCTTAACCTTGGATTATACAAATCAATGAAGCCAGTGGTAACCACATGTATAAATGAGCATGGACTTTGATAGGATACTCACAAAAAATACATAACATATATATGTTTTATTTTATTTTATTATAAATTTGAGAGAGGATCTGAGAGATATTACAACAGTTGAATCAAGGAGGAATTAACATGATGTAAATATGAAATATATATATGAAGTTCTCACAAACAAAATAATGTTTAAAAGTGGCTAGAAAGAATCAAGTGAAATTGGAATTGTGTAACAGAAGACTAGAAACTTGAAATCACACATTCTTTTTAGCAGTGATTTAGAAACAAGTAAAGAGATTACTTTTCCAAAATTAAAGGAGCTACTATAACCAAATAAATTAGTATAATCAAAGAATTCAGAAAGGTAAGCATCTATAATAGTCACTCATGTCTACCATTTGGTAAAATATTCTCATTCAGCCTTTGAGATATTAATTTACCATTATCTGATAAATTAAATTACATTTACCCATCCATTAAAATTATTAATAAGCATGCATTCTTTTTCACATACTGTCATATGTAAATGTAACATAGATATGAACAAAGTTCCTTCATTGGAACTAATATTTTAATAAGATAAACTGAGCAAGAAAAATTTTGAATGCATATTGTTAAGTACCCAAAGATAATGGTTATCTTGGGTAGCCTTTTCTAGCAAGAAGAAAGATGAACTCTGTAACACTTACCTTTCTTTACTGCTAATAAATTTTCCTGATAATGACAGTAGGTCATATAATGGAATATGTTCATTAAACTTTTCTAGGACCACCTATTATTTCCAGTGGTATTTCTGCTATTTTGTAAGTCACTCTAGTTCCTTTCTCCCAGATTTGACTAGATAGTCTATTTGTGTATAACCACTCGACCCACATTGGTTGAATGACTTATATTTTATAGTAAATATGCAAAAATTAGACAAAATAATAGAGTTCAGGATATACTTTTATGTTAGACCTGCTTCACATGGGCAAGGCCTTCAATTCAATTCTCAAACACTGAACAGAAACAAAGCAATGGGTAAAATGATGAAGAAGTAAGACTTGCTTAGCTGGGAAAGGCATTTCATTCCAAGCCTGAGGACAAGAGTTAGATTCCTGGAACCATATTGTAGAAGGAAAAAATGGCCACCTGCAAGCTTTCCTCTGACTTCCACCCATGCCTTGAATCATCCTTGAACATGAGTGCTCAGGAACGCATGCAAGGACATACCCCAAGTACACACACATACACACACACACACACACACACACACACACACACACACACATACACATACACATACACACACACACAGAGAGAGAGAGAGAGAGAGAGAGAGAGAGAGAGGGAGAGAAACAGAGAGAGAAACAGACACAATAAAAAGCTAAATAAAACAAATAATATACATATTCAAGCAGAAAAGTTAAAGAATTATAAAGTATTTAGGTAGACTGGTAATATCCAGTGTTATTTCAGAAGCCACCACATACTTATGCTATGAATTTGTTACCAAAGGCAATAGCAGAGATTTGGTCCAATGTCAATATTCTTACTAAAAGTATGTATTGTTTCATGTAGATGCTTGGAAGGTGATTCAGATATCAAGCTATTAATATCATTGTAAAAGCTTAGATAATAAAGTTTTTTTTGTTTTTTTGAGACAGGGTTTCTCTATATTGTTTTGGAGGCTGTCCTGGAAATCACTCAGTAGACTATGCTGGCCTCGAACTCACACAGATTCGCCTGCGTCTGCCTCCCGAGTGCTGGGATTAAAGGCGTGCGCTAAAGTTCTATAAAAGAAAATTTTATAGAATATGTCTCTCACTATGTTTTATCTTTTTAATCAATCTTAAAAGTTTGAAATATCTCATGTGCTGAATACATGTATTGATCTGCTAATGGATGTTATGTTTGTAAAAATGTAAAGACAATCTATAGAATAATTTTAACAGTGGATCTCATTAACTTGTAGTTCTGCGTTAATTTCACTATGACCTATTTCTGCTTTACCTATGCAACACATCTGATCCTAATTAGAGAACACATACTTACTAAAGAATTTATGTTAAATAATGCAATTATCATAACTAAAATAATATTATTATAAAATAATAACTAAAATTGTCATGAAAAGTTTAAGAGAAAATTGTATGTTCAGTTCATAGAAGTTATTCAATAAAAGACTGAGTGAGAAAAAGTGTTCAACAGTGTGGAATTCATGACTGGTACGATAAGCCTGATCAAATTCATGGTTAGAGCATACCTAGGCCTTTGGTGAAGGAACAGACTGCTTTCTAAATATCTGTTCTAATGTAAAGATTTGTGTAGATGTGGATGTTTTTCCAAGAGGCTTATTTTTTGCAGTAGATAATGGATAGAGACTTATAATTGTTCAACCTGCTGAGAATGGATGACTATGGAGCTTCATAATAAATAGTTCATCTGTTAACAATCCCTAATGCCCAAAAACTCAGACATCATCTTAGAAAAGATGATGGAAAAGGCAGATAATGGGAACGTCAGAAACACAGGGTTGGTTATAAGGGATAATATGATTGTCTTCTGGCCACAGCACGCTATAAAGCAGCTGTAGATACCTGGAAAGACATGAACAAATTAAGGTAGTAAAACATTTCAGGGTAGATAGCCCAGCGGGAATGGGGGACACTATTGGCAGTTGATGGTTGCTTTAGAGAAGCTGTCACTCTTCTTTGGGGATGTGACCACAGGTAAATACATCTTGCCTTGACAAAATGGATGGTCCCACATCCATACACATATAGGCAGCACTATTTGAACTCAGTAAATCAGAAGAAAAAAAAAGAAGAATGTGCATGAAGTGTGATAGAGATGTATTGGGAGTGAGTTTTGCAGAGTTAGAAGGACATAGTCAGGAGTAGATATGATCAGGCTTGCAGTGCTGAGTGAATGGAAGGGGCAAAAATAGTATCCAAGTATTATTTCAGTTCTCATATTTGAGAATTTACATTTCTCCCCATTTACTATGAAGCTGACTGTTGCTTGTCAAATATGGGGTTTATCCAAAATATTTTCCATTTTTTATTTAACTGGAAATCATTTTTCTTCGTGAAAAATTGCTGGATTTGTCAAGTGCTTTATTTTCATTTATACATGCATGGTTTTGTCCTTCATTCTGTTAATGAGATATTTATCACATTAATTGATTTTTGTGTGTTGAATTATCTTTGCTTCTCAGGGACAACTCACCCAGTCACAGTGTGTGATATTCTTATTATGCTGTTTAATTTCTTATTGTCTTGTTGAGGACTATTGAATCTGTGATTCCCAGAATTATTTGTCAGTGTCCTTACTAAAATATCCTTGTGTGCTTCAGTGTCATGAAATACTTCTTATGAAATAATTTGAAAGCTTTTCCATATTTAAATTTTTGAAAGAGATTGGGAAGAAATGGCATTCTTTCTTTTAATATTCACAGAATCCACTAATGAAGACAAATGAATCTGTTTTTTTAAATTTTTTATAGTTTCTTGATAGGATATCAAGTTTCTTACTGGGTATATGTTTGTTCAGATTTTCTGTTCAGATAATTCAACCTTGGAAAATCATGCTAAAATCAAAGAATTCCTTGCAACATATTGATGAACTCCTTAGACACAAACCAATAGCTAGCCAACCCTGTGATGCTTTGCCAGTAAATGCTGTTTGTTTGGTTGTTTTTTGTTGTTGTTGTTCTTTATGTATTTTTTTTGTTTTTCTAGACAGAGTTTCTCTTTATAATAGCCCTGACTGCCTGACTGTCCCGGAACTCACTCTGTAGAGCAGGCTGGTTTGTAGCTCATAGACATCCACCTGTCTCTTCCTCCTGAGTGCTGGGATTAAAAACATTATCTCAATTTTCCAAAGAAATTTCTGAAAGACCCAAAGTGTCTGTGTAACAGTATCACAAGAGAACCTCGAAGATGGTTTAGCAAAAAATTTAAGTAATTCTCTGAACAATTTTCTCTCAATTAGTGCATTTATCTGCCATATTATTTGATTCATTTAGTGCCTATTTCAAGGGTTTTCTTTACATTATGTGTCTTTTCTCTCTGATTTCTTTAGTGCCACTGGACAACAGCAAAGTTAAAAATGAAGACACAAGTAACAATGCTTTTGTCTTACGTAGCGGTTCATAATATTGATTTTGTTTCATTCTTATACAATGAGGAATTGAAACCTGCAAAGAAGTTCCTTGTTTTTTACCCCATATTCCCAGTTTTCTGTCATGATGGATACAGTGTCATTCTTTATTGATAAACAAGGGTCTTGACAATTATTGAAGTTGTGCTTTTTACACATATACTTAAAATAAAATTTTAATCAGAGATAACATTCATTTACCATATAATGCTTATGTCATCAGAATGACACAATTTTCATCTTATAGCACATTAGAAGTAAAGAAGTTCACATTATATACACAACTATGTCAAAATGCTAATTTTCAGATCATAGTGAGTGGGAAAGTAGTATTTTAACAGTGTTCATTTTTGAGAGTCTGATAATTAATACAGACTAAAGAAAGATGGAAAAATGGGAAAAGAGAGACGGAGAATGAGACAGATGTTGCAGTAATAGTATGAATTAAGGACTAGGTATACTTGATGATGAGCGTGCTTTCCTCTTGGATTTTTTCATATACAAATATGATCATGATAATAAAAGAATATAGTAAAGAATTCTCTGGAGCCAGGCATTGGTGACACATGCCTTTAATCCCAGCACTCCGGAGGCAGAGGCAGGAGGATCTCTGTGAGTTCGAGACCAGCCTGGTCTACAAGAGCTAGTTCCAGGACACCCTCCAAAGCCACAGAGAAACCCTGTCTTGAAAAACCAAAAAAAAAAAAAAAGAATTCTCTGGAACACAGAAAAGAATATTCAATATAGGGATGAATAAAATAAATCATTTTTTAGATTATTGAAATGTTTCCTTGGATTATATGAGAAAATCTTGTTACATATATTTACAAAAAATCGGTGAAAAACATTCATATGAATAGGTAAATAGAAACAAGATATTTTGTTATAAGCATTATGAATGGACCTTCATCTTCAAATATGCACATAACTTTTAAATACACTGTGAAAATATTATTAAAAATTGAACTTTTTAATCTAAATTATTTCTTCTAACTTTCTGCCTTACAATTTTATTCTTTAATATGAAAAATACATGAGCATTGTTTTCATAAAACATCATAGTATTTTGTAAGGAAGCAGTTGCTGTGTGCTTTTACTCAAAAATTTGCCAACCAATAATCACCTAGAGATCACAGAGCAAAACATAGTTTGTGCATCAGTAAGAACAATCAAAGTCAAAATTCCATTCCAGGTCCACAAGCAAACATCCTATTTCTTAAGCTTTCTCTTATAATCTTTGTTCTCTTTCTCCTTTCTCTGGTTTTCTTCCTCTGTAAATGATTTATAAATAAATAGTAACTTTGTTATTGTTCTTGCTATTGATAGTCAACCCCCAAATTCCTTATTTGTAGCCCTGAATGGTTTGGAACATGCTCTGTTGACCATGCTTGCTTCCATCTCCTGAGGATCTACAGGTGTCTGCCTGCATAGTGCTGGGAATGAAGATACCTGCCACCATGCCTGGTCAATAATTATTATTTCTAGTATACATTTTAGAAACTATGTATTAATCCCTAACCTGGATAGCTTATCATTGCATCCCCCTGACTAGCTTTAACCTTACATCTTACTTCTTTCCAATCTCTCAGGAGAAGACAAAGAGGCATGAGGCACTTTGTCATTGTCAATGTTCTCATAGTACAGACATGTCCATTTATATCTATGCTAAGTGGTACTGAATGACAGAACACAAAGAATTAAAAGATGCCAAAGATATGTAAGCACATGAAGATTCAGAAATCATTAAGTGCAATAGGAATGCTGGAGCAATTTTGCTGATCCCTAATGAATTGGACCCCTGCTAAAGAAGAGACCTTCAATTAGAAACATTTTATGAGAAATGGAGTTTGAAATTAAGGTTTTATAGTTAAAAGTTGATGCCACTGTTGTAAAGATACATTTTACTATCAACCCACAGCATTTTCAGGTCTTGTCTCCCACAGACTCGTGTCCTTTTCTTGCATTTCTACGTTTTTCCTTCCCCCACATCTCACTGAGATTTCTCAAGATTCCTGACAGGAGTACATTTATTGCCTCCCTTTTTATTAGGATTTTGAGTTTTGACTAGGCTGCTAGGTCATAACTTCAGGCTCTCATCATAGAACATGGTTTGTTTAGCGTTTTGCCACAGGTAAGGAAATACTTCTGAATAAATGATATTTATATGTCAGGGAATTAATATTTCACTATTTTGAAGTTATTTAATGAAAAAAATCAATAAACTACCCAAAAAGTTACTTTTAATAGTTTAGTATTGGATGATATAAGTGTTTTGTTATAAAATACCCTAAAATACATCATTATTACATATATTTAAGTAAAACAGAGAACATATAGTTAATATATGATAGAACAAATTACATTAGAAATATTAAAAATCACATGGTATTTTGCTGTCAAGCCAAAATCACATTAGTATAGTAAATGATGGATTTTTGCATAAATCCAAGTAAACAACTCAGTTTGATACAATTCCTGCTCCTAAAAAGTCTATTTCCTTTGCTGTAATTGATTTTAAAAATATAGATATTGCAGGGTAGTGGTGGCACATGCCTTTAATCCCAAAACTCGGGGGGCAGAGGCAGGAGGATCTCTGTGAGTTCGAGGCCGGGCTGGACCGACAGACTCCAAAACAATACAGATAAACCCTCTCTCATAAAACCAAAAGAAAATATATTATATATATATATATATATATATATATATAGCTATTAAATTAGCAATTAGAAACAATACAGCATGCGTTTCTTATCAGACTTTCTTTGGAACACCAGCCACCAAATAATGACCCTGAGACTTATTTTTTTCCTTGGGAGAAAATTTTTTATTTAACTTTTTACACTTGTTACTCTCAGTTCCCTCTCCCTCTCCTCCTACCCCGCCTTCCCCAATCCTTTCAACCCCCACCCCATTCCATCCCCCGTCTGCTCCACAGGGAGAGTGAGGTTTTCTATGAGGGATTTTCAGCATCTGTCATATCATCCTGGGCAGGGCCTAGGCCACCCCCCAAGTTTCCAGGATGAGAAAGTATCCCTCCATGTGGAATGGACTCCCAGAGTCTATTTGTGTGCTAGGAATAAATACTGATCTACTCTCCAAGGACCCATAGATTGCAGAGCCCTCTTCTCTGATACCCAGATTGTGAGGTGGGGGCAGATCTGGAACAGTCCCATGTTGGCTTCTCAGGCATCAGTCTGATGTCCATGTCTTCCCCCTTGTTTAGGTCAGCTGCATCTGTGGGTTTCACCAGCCTGGTCACAATTCCTTCACTCATCACTCCTCTTTGCAATTGTGAAAGCTTGTTCTTAACTTATTCCTAATTTAGGTCTTATAACCTAAATTAACCTATTTCTTATAACCTAAATTAACCTATTTTTATTAATCTATGTTCTTCAATGTGTCTCTTTATTTGTTCTCCATTCTGTATGTCCACCACTCTCTGTCTTCTGACTTTTGTCCACTCAGGTCTTTATTAAACCAGCCAGAAGGTAGCTTGTCAGGGAAGCATCTTCACGGTATACAAAAAGTTTATCCCACAACAAAACAAGTAGTCCCTTTCCTCATGGGAAAAAAAAGGTTAATAGGTTAAACATTTATCCTTCCTGCACATTTAAAATTTTTAATTTATACAGATTTTCAAAGATGCAAACCAATAGATTGTGTTGGAAAAAATTATCCATTTATATGCTGCATTCAAGAATAAAAATCTTATGATCTAGGAAAGATATCATCTCAAGGAAAAAGGATGGACAAAGATATTCCAAGCAGTGGGCCTAAGAAACGAGTCAGGATAGGCCTTTTAACATATGACAAAATAAGCTTCAAACACAAACTAAGGGAAGTACACTACATATATACCAAGGAAAAATACACCAAAAATATTTTGTAATTCTTTAAGTCATCAGACAGGGATATTGGGTGATCTCAGTACCTTACATTCTCCATTAGAAGAAAAGTCATCCAGAGAAAAATTAAACAAATAAATGCCAGATTTAAATGATGTAATAAACCTAAAGGACTTATTATATATTTACAGATATTACAAGATATTTGATCACACTGTAACACCCTAAGACTGTGTTCTAATAAAGGTAATATTGAATCAAGGGATGAAGCCATTGACGAGCTGACTAGAATTAACCACAGAGAAGACAGGAATTTGCATTGAAAAGGTACACAGGAAGGAATAGGGAAAGATTTGGAGATTTTGCAGGCTTTATTTGATTATAGTGGAGAAAAGGTCACCTGGTCACTCCTTTGATCTATGAGGTGTTTACCCTGATATCTGACTCCTGAGTCTTTATTGGCAATTAAACAACTTAGATAAATAAAACATGCAGATCATTTCAACTGAACACAAAAGAATATAGGATCTTTTGTTTTGTTCCATTTTATTTAGCATCTCATGGAATTTATTTGAAAATTGACCACATATGTAGACACAAGATTCAAAATGTACAAGAATTTTTTAATAATACTCTGCATTCTATTTAAACACCATGGGTTACCCTATATTTCAACTATAACAGAAAAAACAGAAAGCTTAGAAAGTCATGGAAACTGAACAACTAGCTAATGCATGAAAAATGTGCCAAGAAAGAAATTTATAAAGGAATTAATGACAATTTACAATTGAATGAAAGTGAGTAAATGAGGAACGCAAACTTATAGGACAAAAATGGGGTGTGATGTCCTTCTGTATGCTGCGAATTGGTGTTGCTATTATTGGTTGTTGATTAAAGCAGCTTTGGCCTAGGGCAGCAAGGCAGGAAATCCAAGCATTGATAGGCGGAGAAAGAAGGAGAAGTCAGAGAGATACCATCCAGCTACCGAGAAAGCAAGACAAGTAGAAAACGAGGCAATGCTAAGACCATGTGGTGATACACCGAATGATTGAAATGGTATAATTTAAATAATAAGAGCTAGCCAGAAATAAGCCTAAGCCATAAGCCAAACCATTATAAATAGTATTAAGCCTCTTAATGATTATTTGACAAGCAGATGCGGACTGACAATAGGGCAAGAATTGTCCAGGTATATACAATGAAAGTTGTTCTGAGGTAAGTTCATAGCCTACATGCCCACCAGTGAGAGAGAGAGAGATAGAGATAGAAACACACAGAGATACACAGAGACAGAGACACACAGAGAGAGACAAAGAGACAGAGACAGAGATACAAAGAGAGATACAGAGGAAAGAGAGAGGAAAAAGATTAATTTCATAATAGTAACTAACTTTGTTATACACCTGAAAGATTTAGAACAAAAGAAGAAATGACACACAATAAAAAGATGAAGACAACAAGAAATAGTCAAACCCAGGGATAAATAAAATCAATACAATAAAATTTTAAAAAATCCAAAGAATCATTAGAAGAGAGGTGGTTCTTTAAGAAAACCAATAACGTTGAAAAGCCAAATTTAATTTAGTCTCTCGAATTATAAGGTGGAGAGAGAAGACCCAAATTAACATATTTAGAGATAAAACGAGGAAAATGACAATATGCACAGAGAAAAATCAGAGAATCATAAGGACATACTTTAAAAACTTTGCTATAACTACATTGAGAAACTATCATAATAATAATGATAATGAATAATTAATGATAACAAAATAGATAATTGTCTTGATATATAAAACCTACCAAAGCTAAATCAGTATCAGATAATCAATTTCACAAACCTATAAATGCTAGTGAAAAAGAAACAGTAGCTAAAAATATACCAACCCAAATAAACAAAATAATAAGTCTCTCAAACAGTCCAGGGCCAGATGTTTTATCACAGAACTCTACAAGACATTCAAAGAAGAATTTATGCCAATACTCCTCAATGTTTACCCCTGAAATAGAAAGAAAAGGAATATTATCCAGTTCTTTTTATGAGACCATAGTTACCCTGATGCCCAAATCACATAAAGGCCAATTGGAGTGATAGCTCAGCCATTAAAATCTAGGCTCACAACCAAAAACTATTTTACATTTTCATGTAGCCAAGAATTGCTTCTTTAGAGATTTTGTGTGTTATTTTAACTTGTTGATTTGTTTGTTGGCTTACTGTCCATGTTTGTTTGTGACACAAATTCTATGCTGTAATCCAGGCAAACCTGGACCTGCCTATCACCCACCTGTGCATGGTAGGTGTAAGTACACTGGCCCTTTAAAAGAAAATCTCTACCTACTTTCCTTTTCTCTTCCTAGCTGTCCCTCTGAAGGGGCAGACAGGACTTTTTATCTCTCTCCTTTTCTCTCAAACCTGTTCTGTTCTGTCCTCTGACCCCCTCTGTCTATGTCTGTGTATCTCTTTAAGTTTTTTTTAAAGATTTATTTATTTATTATGTATACAACATCCTGCCTCCATGTATGTCTGCATGCCAGAAGAGGGCACCAGATCTCATTATGATATGATTGTGAGCCACCATGTGGTTGCTGGGTCTTCTGGAAGAGCAGTCAGTGCTCTTAACCTCTGAGCCATCTCTCCAGCCCCCTCTTTAACTCTTTTGTCATTTCTTCCTTTATTTTCTTATCTCCCTGCCAATAAAGCTTCCAATATGAGTCATGCATGCAGGTCTCTGTTTCCCCATCCACTCTCTGTTCATCACCTTGGGACCTGCCACCTGTGGTCCCAGCCCAGAGCTGTTGTATCCTTAACATGCTATAGCACTTGTGTGGAAACCAGAGATCAACTTACAGCCCTCAGTTGTCTATCTCCATCATGTGGGTACCAGAATCAAACATTATACTTGAAAGCAAGCATCTTTACCTTCGGAGCCATCTTCTCTGTTTAAGCCTTTTCCATTTTAAGTAGCAGGTATCTCCTTATGTCATTTAATATCATCTCCTTGTTGTCTATGATTTTATTAGCTTTAACTTTATCCTTTTCCTATAGCTAATATGAAATATGAATTTCAGTGTCCCTTTTATTAATTTTAAAACTTTTATTTTTTTTGAGAAGATAATCTATACCATTAAGAATAGGAATATGAGGACTGGCCAAGATACTTTTAAAATAAATTTCAAACACATGATATTTCTACACAGGCGGTAGATTGATATATCTGGGAATTTTATTAGTAATGCATGATTTCTCAAAACTCTCATACTGAATGTTAAACTGAAATTCTGACTCATCAGGGCTATACTAAGGATGAAACTTTTTCTAATCTTTGAAAGTCAATAGAAGTACCAAATTTGAGCAACATGAGTGTACATAATTGAATACATAACATTAAAATAAAATGTACTCCAGTATATTTTGCATGAAGATTAAAATTTGTAAATGTATTTTGATTTATCTCCATATTTGATGAAAACTAAGATCATCTTATATATTATGAATTTCCTTCTGCCATTCAGGCACTCATGTTCTCTGACCCATTAGTTTTTACGTCATTTCTTTATTATATGCATAGCTATAATCTCTCCATAGTATTTATTTGCATTGCAAAAGTATAAGATCTTTATGAACTAAAAACATCATATAGAACTGCATATTTCATATTAGAACTGTAACCTTAATTACATTTCAAAAATGACTCAGCTACTTAGAAATGCTGATGATACATATTGAATGAGCTTTTGCAAATCTATCATCCAAAAAGGAAAAGAGCTAGTCTAAGAGTAGACAAAAAGAGATCCTGTGGTGCGTAGTCCCAGTTGACACATCTACAACACCATTCCTACAGCTAAGACTCAGAGATCATTGAGGAAGAAGGGAGCCAAAGAAACTGTAAGTTTCCTGTGAGATAGAGATTGTGTCCCCTGGAAATGTCTGCTAGGCTATACATAGGATGTCTCCTCAGCATTGGTCACTAAATAATACCAGAATGACAATACCTACAAAAGATATGCAAATGTGGTAGGGTTAAATATCTTGAAGACTCAGTCTTAGACAAAGGAGTGCAGGCTTCTAAAGAATGCAAAGAATGGGAAAATGGACTTTCCTAGAGAGAAGCTTGCATGTGATTATCCAATAATGAGTGAATGAATTATATATATGTATGTGTGTGTATAAATATATATATATATATAATGTATCACAACTAATGAAGGAAAACAAATTAGGAACATGAGAGAGAAAACAAAAATAAGTGAGTGGTAGGAATTGGAAGGAGAAAAGGGAAGAAGATATATTTACATAATTATATTAAAATTGCCAAAAGATCTAAAAATATATGTTCAAGTCTAACATTACATGAATAAAATAAAACACCCTAAACAAAGTGATTGTTAATTGATGTAAAAAGATGATTAGAGTTTAGGTAAAAAGAAAATTGAAAAGTTTCTAATGTGTTCAATAGACATCATTATTTTTTGTTATTTTTTTCATATGTACTTTTATCTAATATTTTATAATCCATGTTCTTGAACTCATATCCATCCTTAATGATACAAATGCTTACCACATTAATTGAGATGTCACTACTTCCTGTAAGAACACTGATTGGTCCTATAGAAATCATATATGTATATATGTGTATATACATAATATATACACACATATATATGTGCATGCATATTACATATACATATATAACATTTTAATTTTGTATTGATTTATTTTCAAATTTTTATACTACACATTTCAGAAATAAGTACAAATTTTGTAATTGAATCTACACTATTAATGGAATAATGCACAGAGAAATAATTAAGAACAATCTGTATAGACAAACAAGTTAGTTCACTGCCAATCATATTATATTTTGGATGCTACTTGACTTTTCCACAGCTTATCTCAATTATGAATAATAATGAGAGTATTAGGATCCCTTTCCTTTGATATAATAATTAATGCAATGATATATCCAAGATTTTATGCTACCAACAGAAAATATGAATACATAGTCATTGTCAGCTATTATTGCAACATTAATATTGATGATATTTCCATAACATCAAATCTAATTACTTACATCAGGTAGAGAAATAATCAGTTATTGGGTTCATGCTTAGGATTTTTACATACAAACTGCAATTTTCTGGACAATAACTTAATTATCAACTGTAAATCACAACGTATTCATATCCTCACATTTTATATGGGATGTTTCATTCCAAAATGGTCTCAACCATTATTCTCAAGTTCTCTTCATTTAAACACAGTTGGTATTAGTGTTTGCCCTGTTTTTCATAGACGGTAGTTAGGACTGGCCTCTTAACCTTTGGTGTCAGGCAGCCAGACTGCCTTTCTAAAAGACAAAATACAACAAATGGTCATATTTAATGAGGCAGTGAATCAGCCAGCTCACTTGGGAAGACGGCAATTATAGAAATATGCTTTCATCCTTCATGAGATAATTAGAGGTGTGTTGATTGTGGACTCAGATATGAGTGACCAGAGTACTTTCATCTGCTCTGACACTTAGGTAAGCTCTTGTACCTTTGACTTTATATTTGCATACCTTCCACACTGTCATGGGGGAGGTTTTAAAAATGAATAATTTCATTACGATGTCAAGTAATTAATCAAAGTAATTAAATTGTGAGCCTAAAACAATGAAATTAGAAAGAGACTTTTCAATGGTCTAATAGATATCACATGGAGACATTGAAGAAATAATGTATACTGAATCTAGTATGTCACAGTGTGGTAATGGATTTCACAAAATTACATGTGCAATCACACAGTAGTCAAAACCTTGCATTTTATGTGATTTAATAAGTAAAGTAAGTGGTTATTAGCATTTTATATAAAATATTTTGGCAAAATCAGCTCATTTGAACCGTTATGACTATAGAAAGTTATCTATTGCTGTCAGGGTAGTTTCTGAAATAAGATCAAGTTTAATATAATTTATTTTTCATTTTTTTAACTAATTTAAAATTATAATATAGGCTTTCTGACATGAACTGAAATGAGATCTACATCCTATTAATTTACAATTATCAATAATTTCTGACTAAAATAGAAATAAATTTCTTAAATATATCATAAAATGCAAACAATTGCTGTGATAATAAAGTTTTATGTGCAAACTACCTACAAAGTAATCTGTCAGGAAAGATTTGAACAACAGTAAAGATACCACCAAGATATTTTACTAAGGCAGTTGAGTGGAACTGAACCTGGGAATAAATATATCAATATTCCATCATACCCTATGCCAAAATAGAGGTGATAAGACTAAACTTCTTTTTCATTTAAAGTCCTTACTTCAATACAATATTTCACATGAAACACTCAATGAGATTCTCTCATCAATGTTTAATATGGCCTCTTCGAGAGAGAGAGAGTCCTCAAAGAACACTAATGCACATATAGGCTCTCATTAATACACAGCCAGTATATTCTTGCCTTTGGCTTAGCAATCATTTCAGAGGAGAGTAAATCATGATCACTTTAGTAGAATCTCATTCCATCAGATGTGCAAAGCCTACACAGGAGAGGTAGTTGTATATCATTTGCTGAACCTGCACAGGAGCCACAGGAAGCTTTAAAAATTCTGAAACTGTTATTAGTAAAAGCATAAAGTACATCTAATATAATCCACATTCATTTTTCTACATGTTGTGTATCTGAATCATGTATACCTCCAAGAGAGTAATGAACCACGGGAATGATGTTGTTTGGAAGTTATGCCATAATAAAATTTACTTTTTATGAAGGGACCTTGGTTGAGTAAATACCAGATTTTTTTGAGGTTAGAACAGTGATGTACTTCATTTTGAATCCTAGTTTATAGCAATGATCTCATGTCGTTCAGTGGTCCTATGTGAGAACATGTAAGAATCATTAAAAATTTCAAAATGTGTTTTTAAATGAATATATTTATATAATTTTCAAAATTGAGATTTGGAACATAGATGGAGTATATAAAAACGAGTCTTGACTATGCTGATAATTTATTTGATTTAATTTAGCAATAATATTGGACATATAAGACAAGAAATTGTGCAGAAGTTGCATACACCAGAGTATTTATATATATTCTTTTAAAATATTTTAAAATATGAAATAAACTTTGTTTACTCAGGTAAGTTATTACTTTAATTTCAAAAAAGTGTTGGCTATTTAAAAAAAACATAAGGATACTCTTAACAGATTCACATTTTAAAAACAATTTTTCACAGATTGATCATAATAATGGCTACAACCAGATGAGATTAATGAAGAAATGTGTCATGTTGATTGTTTATTACCACCTCTATGGTAACATTATGACCACAGTCTTAAGTGAAGAACATGCCTTTTTATCCACATTACTTCTGGTCAGTTTTATATAGCAGACATAACAAAGATCCTTTGTATATTAGAAAGGTAAAGGACAAGTCAACAACTGTGGAACATGTTAAGCCTTTCCTGCATATAAATGTCCAACCCAAGTACTCCTTGTTTTTTGTTTCAAATGAATAAAAAGAATAAAATCTAAGGAAAATAGGGTTCAAGGGCAACAAACTAGAAATGAGCCAGCCAAAAATGGCAGGTGGTATGGCTGAAATAACAGAAAGCTATACCCATTGGGGAAACACTTGTAAGGAACACCATTAAAATACAGAGAAAGATCAGTATTTATCCCGGGTATACAAATCGACTTTGGACTCCCATCCAACAATGTGAGATGCACTCTCACTCTGAACTCATGGGGGAGGATCTAGGCCCTGCCCTGGATGAAATGACAGAGTATGGATACCACCATGGAGGGCCTCACCCTCCCTGGGGAAATGAAGGGATATTGGCAGGGAGGTTGGGGGGAGGGCACTGGAGGAGGAGAGGGAAACAGAGAGGGACCTGGAACTGACTTGTAAAGCAACCTTGTTTCTAATTTAAATTTAAATTTAAAAATAAATAATAAAATTACAGAGAAAGTTTTAGCATGAAGCAGATTCTGAAAGGAGATATGCTCCATTTCCAACAAATTCTGTAGATTGATATGCTAAAATAAATTATAACATAAAAGCCCACACAGATTCTATAGAAACTTTGATGAAACCAAGAATAACCAAAATAAAAATGTTTTTGTTTTGTTGCCAGCCCTAAGGAATATAACAATACTAAACACACCTAATAACCAAACTCTAAGATAGATTGACATAAAACTTCCTTGGAAGGAGTTATTTACTTTAGTTAATTTTATTGAATAAATCACAGTGTTTCCAACAGGAAAATTAGAAGAAATGGAAAAATAGTTGGAAGAATCAAAGAGAAACCAAGACCCTGTTATGACAAGCATTTTTTAAGTATCAGAGAAGGGTTTAAATTAATGTAACTAATTAGTACTAGTGGAAAGTTTGGGTTGCATAACTAAAATAGACATAGAAAATCATAAAGAATAGCAAAATTAAATGAGTAAAATACTGAGTAAACATTGTAAAATTGTTCTGATGAACTTATCTGTAGATAGTAGATGGAATGAGTGAGCTTAAACATCAGAAGAGTTTAGAAATCAGCCAATTGTAACATAGGGAGAAGAAAAAAAAATTGTAGAATACTCAGACATTGCAACACATTTTTCAAATTAGTAACTTACATGCATTTTTATCAAAGACAGTCAGTAGAGAATGGAATAGAAGAATTATTTCAAGTAACAGCTTATTCTTCCAAATATTAATTAAAAATTGTTAAATCACAAAACCAGAAATTTAGAGAACACAAGTCAGTATAAATACAAAAACAAAAATGCTCAGCCTTACCAGACAATGAAAAAAACCCAGCAAACAATAATGACAAAACCACAGAGTCATATCTTACTCACAATTAGAGAGTCACACACAAAGATAACATCTTTAAACATTATGGAGAATGCCTTTAAGCAAACAAAAATAACAATTCTTGCCCATTTATAATGATAAACAAATAAACCAATAGATGTAGTGCAATACATTAAAGACTGATGAAGAAAGAAAATAATTGGCCTAGATTCAATATTTAAATGACAAATAATGATGTTTTCTCCTTTAAAAAAACTAGGCATTCATTAGCTAGTGACACAGTGAAAGAAATACAAGAAATTATTCAATCAAAAGAAAAGTGTCATGTCTGAAACTTAGATGTATATAAAAGAAAGGAAACGTACAAGGGAAAGAAAGACTAAAAATCAAGTATAAGCTTCTCATTGACTTGTCTTACTCAATCTAAAGAATACCTTTTACACAAGTGTTTACAGAGTACAGGATAAATGCAGAGTATTAATGAGTTAAATCAATCATATTTAAACAATGTGTAAAAGATGTATACAATACAGTTGAGCAAAATTTAAAGTATTAATTGTTTATATACATGTATACGTACATACATGTATAAATAAAAATACAAATGAAAAAGAAATACTGCTTTGTTCTGTGTATATTGAGAAGTTGCATGCATATGCATTAATCATTATTTACTTCAAGGAAAGGCTTCTTTGATAAGGGTGGACAGGTGCACTCATCTGTGGATATAGTGTTAAGTTCTGAGAAATTAGTTTAATATGAAGTCCATTTGGCATAACAGTATCATGCATATGAATTGTAAAGCTACAGCATCTTAGCCTAAGAATGGTTCCAGATGTTTCCTATTGTGAAGCAGGTGTTAAATTGACTCAGGATTGGTTGCTTACCCTCATGTTGTTCATGTAACTATTTCATCAGTGGGCATATCTTCCTAGGCAAGTCAGTTTGTAACTCACAGAGTTCATAGATGGGTCAACCTGCCAACTACTTTATTCTCAGGTAACATACATGGCACCTTCCAGCACTATCACAGCAAAGTAACAGAACTGAAGTATCCATGTCAAAAAAGGGAGGACCCTATATGTGGTATCTTTTTTTTTTTTTTTTGGTTTTTTGAGACAGGGTTTCTCTGTATTGTTTTGCAGGCTATCGGTCAATCCCGGCCTCAAACTCACAGAGATCCGCCTGCCTCTGCCTCCCGAGTGCTGGGATTAAAGGCATGCGCCACCACCGCCCGGCTATATGTGGTATCTTTAACAATACTAGCTCACTATTAATTCTGTAGGGTAAGCAAGAGCTGTCGCAATGAACTTTAATATTAGAATGTTTTAAAGAAATTGGTAAACAACAAATCCAAAAGAATTAGCCAATTCTTCCTGTGGGGCTTTTTACTGGTTACCCTTTGATGGCCTGTAGAATGTTTGCTGCCCTGTTAAAGAATCAACTCATTCAACCTCCTTTTGATAATCCTATAAAATGTTAAGTATCTCCAAGTGTTTCACAAAAGGCCATTATTTTAGTTATTCAACTCCATATTGTCTCTTCAACACAGAAGAGTGGATAGAGAAAATGTGATACATTTGCACAATGGAGTATTATTCAGCGGAAAAAAACAATGGATTCTTCAAATTTGCAGGCAAATGGACAGCATTAGAAGAAACCATCCTGAGTGAGGTAACTCAGTCACAAAAAGAAAAACATGGTATGTACCCACTCATACATGGATTTTAGACATGCATCAGGGGACTGCTAGCCTAGGCTACAATCCCACCAGCAGAGATTCTGGGAAACAGAAAGGAACCTAAGAGATATATGCTTGGTACTCCAGAGAAGGTGACTGGGACAGGATTTCATGAGCAGATTGGGAGCACAGGGGCAGGGGAGAGGGAGCTGGGAGAAAGACAAAGGGAGAAGAGGAGGGGAGAGCAGGACATGGGGGAGCAGGAAAGTTGAGTCTGGGGAAGAATAGAGGAGAGCAGGATGAGAGATACCATAATAGAGGAAGTCATTATAGGTTTGAGGTGAGATTTGTCACTAGTAAGGGTTCCAGAAATCTACAACAATGACACCAACTGGAAAACTAAGCAATAATGGAGAGGCTACCTTAAATGACCTCCCCCAATAATGAGATTGATGACTACCTTATATTCCATCATAGAGCCTTCATCCAGTGGCTGATCAAAGCAGAGGCAGACACACACAGCTAAACACTAAACTGAACTCTTGGAATCAGTTTCAGAGAAGGAGGAGTGATGAGCAAAGGGGTCAATAATGGGCTGGTGAAACCCACAGAAACAGCTGATCTGAACATGTTCGACTTCATGGACCACATACTGATGGCTGAGAAGCCAGCATGAGACTGATCCAGACCCCTAAGTTTGGGTGTCAGTGAGGAAGCCTCAGGTAGCAAATCAGTATTAGTCTCTGGCATACAAATTGAATTTGGAAAGGAAGATGTTTCAGACTGGAAAAATGGGGGAGGTGGCTAGGCCCTAACCCTGATGATATGAAGGACTTTGGAGATCCCCCATGAAGGGCATAACCTTCTTTTGGGAAGGGTGTGTGCATTGGGTGGGGATTTGATGGGAGGGTGGGAGGGAGAGGGAGCTGGGAATGACATGTAAAGAAAGTGTTTCTAATTTAAATTTAAAAACAGACATGGCAAAAAGGTTAGTAAAGTTGAAACACCATATACAAATATTCACTAGCAAAGTGCCATTGAATGGCATGAAGAGAAAGATTAGAGGTTAACTCAAACTCCATGGGTCACATCCAGGACATTAAATTGTGTCTTATGTGCTAAATTTGCTTGACAAAGAACAGCCTTTCAAATCATGTTTTATACAGCTGATATTATCAATAAACACAATTTGAATAATCACATAGTTTAGAAAAGAAGTTGTCATATGCAGTTTATACACATAGAGATATAAGTTGATTGAATGAATATGTATTTACATTTTTCTAAAAGGAGGAAGGCTGGTCAAAGGCTTTTAAAACATTAAAATGCTGCATATTTTGGTATTTTATGTGTGTTTCTGAAAAATAAACATCACCTAGTTGATTTTGGTGAACTAAGTTTTTAAAGTATATATATAAAGAATTAACAAGATGAGTCTTTATATGAAACTTTAATTGGAGATGATAATTTACAGAAATGATATGTGAAAGGAGTTAAACAGTAAGTCATTTTAGCACATTAAGAATGATATAACAATGGCAAGTCAATTAAACCAATGTTTCTTGTGATTGGGTATGGGTGGAGGTAGTCCATTCTTATGTTTTAAAATATTAAAATATGCTTTTCAGTTTTCTAAATGGTCCTTTCTTAAGATTCACTTTGAGTTCACAATCTAATTAGCCATAAAGTTAATAGAAATTTACATAAAAGGAAAGGGCAATGAGGAAGTGAATGACAGAGTATATTATGTCTTTTAAGATAAATTTTTAATTGTTTAAACATAGTATTTTCAAAGTAGAATTATCATAAGCAAATACTTTTTTATTTTGTCCAACAACAGTTATATTCCAACATTGGAATAAAATATATAATGGCTTCTGATATGGAGATGAAGAAAAACAATTTTGCTATTTGCAAATATGTCATTATTTTGATTTAGTAATTGTCGTTAACAATCTAAAAAGGTAAGGACATGTATGTTAGTTAAAAATATAACATTAACAAAATACTTGGGCTAAACAGGTGACAGTACTCTATTAGTCTATTAACTATCCTATTAAACAAATATACATCTTATATATTTTATTTTCTGCTCTAAAGACTCTTTCAGGGCCAAGTATTATATATGGAATTCAGATAACATTCTCAAAAAAGAATGCAATCTAAGTCTCTCTGGCTTGCACTTGCTGTCTATCTCCTTGTCCATCCCTCCTTCATACTCTCAGTATTCTCTGTGTTTCAGCCCAAGCTGGTACTTATTATTGATCCTAGAACTGCCTTTAATGTGCAGTATCATCCTGCCTCAACCTTGTGAGTTTCAGAGTTCCAGATATAAGACTTCAGCCATACAGGAATTGAGTTTTTTTAACTAGGTTCTCACAGAGTTCCTGGATCAAAGGAAAGTCTAGCTTTGATCCAGACATTTCTCATTTTTTAGGGGCGTGGGGAGGGCATATGGTTGTTGATTCCACTTCTCACCTGTGTTTTCATTGTTTAGCCTAATGCAACTAATAGTGACCATTCTCTAGAATTTAAAGTACAGTTCTTCATTAATAGAAAGAAAAGTTTTAAGTGCTAAAATTTTCATTAGCATACCTTTCTAGGCAACTTAACTCAATTATTAGCTAGCATTCTTCCAAAAATATATTTTATTGCATGTGTATTATGTGTCATACATACAGATGTCAGAGGACAACTTATGGAATCACCTTGTTTCTTCTGTCAGGTGACAGTGAGATATCAAACTCCAGTGGTGAGTTTTTGTGGCAGACACTTTTACCTTTGAGCCCTCTCCCTGGCACTTATTTATGTATTTTTATTCCAAAATAATGGATCATTTGTTTTTCATTTGCCCAAACATAGATGTGGATTGAAGGGAGACTTGGGATACACATCTGTTTATGTTTGATCACAGGGACCATCACCAAATGAAAGAAGACAGAGAAATTATATGCAAGCAAAAAATAAGTCACATAGTTCACCTTACTGTGATTGATAAAACAGTACAGGTATCAAGGTAACACTCTCTCCCTTTTATCAATAACCCATCTTAAAAAATCAATGTCTATTTCTGCTTCTTTG
Source organism: Mesocricetus auratus (assembly GCF_017639785.1). NCBI lineage: Eukaryota > Metazoa > Chordata > Mammalia > Rodentia > Cricetidae > Mesocricetus > Mesocricetus auratus. The sequence goes on along the minus strand of NW_024429207.1, from coordinate 2,506,988 downwards.
AATTATGCTACTATAAACTATAAATCTGTATTCCTGCAAAAGACCATCAATATCAGATGAAACACAGCATTAAATTTATTTTATCTTGTGAAGTATCAAATAAAAAGTACTGATGAGTTAGATGATAGCAATTCCATCTTGTGAATCTGATGGTTTTCAATCTTGTTTCTAATAATACCCCAGCTGTTCAGAGGATGCTGGTCTGTAAACTGTGTTTTATGTACTTCTGTTGTAAACTGCCCCTATAATGAATGACCTGGGTAAATCTATGATGAAATTTTATCATTCATGAATTTTATTTCAAAAACATGAACCCCATTTTAACTGAAAAAAATATTTTAAACTAATGAAAAAGTGCTGACAAAAGAGTAGAGAACATAGCAATCATGAAATATTGGGAATGAAGTTTTAGTAATCATTATAAAAGCCAAGTATGGCTAGTCTATAAAACAGGATTTATTGACTTATATGACAAAAATATCTAAGGGCACTATGCGTCTCAAGACTAAAATTCAATGATACAATCTCATCACAGAGGACAGTGATATTTCATACATAATACTTTGATTGTGTGCTCTTCATTGTGTTTATTTTTTTTCTACTCCCAACATATTGGTAATTCAAAAATAAGCTTCCATAATTAAATACAGTAGTGAGGATATAACTTAAAAAAAGAGATGAAATGGATGCAAGATACAGCATGTTTTCCTTCTTATTATAAATAATGACATATTACCCAGTAGGGTAGGCTGCCTATCAATCCAGGTGAAAGGATGGACGCAGTGGTTCACTCAAACTAGCCAAATGTCATTTGGGTGGCTGAAAGCCATGGTTAACTGCTCCAAACAAAGGAAAGTTAAAAATCAAATGTTGTTAGAGATGTGTTCCTTTGTGAGTGTAGGGTATTTGGTGGCTTCTTAACCAAATCTGAATGCTGAAAGGCTCCATCCATGGGGAGACTGAATTTCTCACACCAGATGTCATATTTCAGTCAAGGGCATGTCTTCTTGTCCCCATATACCATTCTGTAGAGTCATAGTCCTCTTTCCACCTCCATATTCATGGCAAATACAAAACAGACTGTCTCTAACACCATTCATATTTCTCTTGCTCCCTTTTCTCCTTCCCTCCCTCCCTCCCTCCCTCTCTCTCTGTCTCTCTCTCTTTCTCTCTCTGTGGGTGTCTGTGTGAATGCTGTGTTCAAGTACTCATAATCTAAGTTTGGAATGCCTCAAGGTATATTTGCAACTTTTAAAAAATTCTGTCAAAGCTGATATAAGGTGATACGTATATACTTTGTCACTGGTTGGATAATGATACAAAGTACTTTTTCTATGATTTATTTACCTATACAACATTTTACCTTTTTTATTTTTAATATCATTTATTTACTTTTACATACCAACAAAAGTTTCCCCTCCCTTCATTCATCCCATCCCCCCCCCACCTTCCTTTTACCACTCCCCATCCACTCTTCCATCTTCATTCAGAAGGGGTAAGTCCTCTCATGGGAATCAATAAAGCATGGCATATCAAGTTGATGCATTATCAAGCTCTTCCCCCCTCACATCAAGGCTGTACAAGGCATCCCACCACAGGGAACAGCTTCTAAAAGCCAGCTCATGTATCAAGGACTAGGGCTGGTTCCACCACGAGTGAAGACCAAGTTACATAAATGACACCTAGATGCAGCGAGCCTAGGTCAGTCCCAGTCCCAGCTGATGCCCTAGCTGTCAGTTCAGAGTCCACGAAGTTCCACAGCTTCTGGTCAGCTGTCTCTGATGGTTTCTTCATATGATCCTGACACCCCTTTCTCATATAAGCCTTTCTCTCTCTCTTCAACTTGGCTCCATGAGCTTGGCCAGATGCTTGTCTGTAGGTCAATCTATCTGCATCCATCTGTTACTGGATAAAGGCTCTGATGACAACTAGGGTACTCACCAATCTGATTACAGAGGAAGGCCAGTACAAACACCCCCTCTACTATTGCTAGGAGTCTTATTGGGGTCATCCTTATGGATTCCTGGGAGTTTCCCTGGCACCGTAATGTCCTCTTTTATCAGGATGTCTCTTTCAATACTTTCATCATCTGTTCTGCTCCCAACTTTATCATACTGATCTCCAGACCATCCTGATCCCTCATGTTACAATCTCTCCATTCCCTCCACTCTACCTCCCCTACAGTTTACTTGGGACAACTTATCTATTTCCTCTTCTCAGGGAGATCCATGAGTCACTCTTAGGGTCTCCCTTGTTTCCTAGCTTCCATGAGACTGAATTTTGTACCCTGGTTATCCTTTGCTTTACATTTAGTATCCACTTATAAGTGAGTACATACTGTGTTTGTCTTTCTGGCTCTGGGTTATCTCAGGATATTTTTTCTAGTTCCATTAATTTGCAAGCAAATTTCTTGATTTCATTTTTTTCTTCCACTGAGTAATACCCCATTGTGTAGATGTACTACATTTTCTTTATCCATTCATTGGATGAGAAGCATCTAGGTTGTTAATAGTTCTTAGCTATTTTGAATAATGCATATATGAACATAGCTGTCAAAGTGTTCTTGTGGTATGATTGAGCATTCTTTGGGTATATGCCCAATAGTGGTATCGCTGGGTCTTGAGCCAGACTGATTCTCAATTTTCTGTGAAACCAACATACTGATTTACAAAGCAACTGCACAAGCTTGTACTCTCACCAGTACTGGAGCAGTGCCCCCCTTACTCCATATCTTCTCCAACATTGGCTGCCATTATTGTTTTTGGTTTTAGCCATTCTAACAAGTATAAGATAGTATCTCAGAGATGTTTTGATTTGCATTTCCCTGATGACTATGGATGTTAAATAGTTCTTTAAGTATCTGGGCCACTTGAGATTCTTCTGTTGAGAATTCTCTTTTTAAATCTGTACCCCATTTTAATTAGTTTATTCGTTATTTATGTCTAGTTTATAATCCATATATGTTTTATTTCAGTCTTCTGTCAGATGTGGGGTTGGTGAAGATCTCTCATTCTGTAGGCTGCCCTTTTATCTTATTGACAGTGTTCCTTGTCTTACAGAAGCTTTTCAATTTCAAGAGGTCCTATTTATTGTCAATCTCAGCATCTGTGCTACTGGTGTTATATTTATGAAATAGTCTCCAGTGACAATATATTCAAGGTTACTTCTCATTTTCTCTTCTATTAACTTCAGACTAACTGGATTTACACTAAGGTCTTTGATCCACTTGTACTTGAGTTTTATGCAGGGTGATAGACATGGTTCTATTTGCATTCTTCTACATGCTTGCCAGCCAGTTCCGCCAGCACCATTTTTTGAAGATACTTTCTTTTTTCTATTGTATAAATTTTGACTCTTTGTCAAAAATCAGGGGTTCATACGTGTGTGGATTCACGTCAGGGACTCTGATTCAATTTCATTGACCCACGTACCTGTTTTTATGACAATATCAAGCTGTTTTCATTACTGTAGCTCTTTATTATAGTAAAAAGACAGGTATGGTGATGCCTCCAGAAGTTCTTTTATTGTACACGATTGTTTTAGCTATCTTGGGTTTTTCGTTTATGCATATATATCTTAAAGTTTACTGTAGTGTCAGAAACTGTGAGGGATTTGTTATACTTGCAAACTAAAAATTAGTGTTCAAGATATAGGTATAAATATGTGTATACAATCAGTCTGTAAACACATACATAATTTGTCCTTACACAAATGTATAATTAACAAGTGTATAATTACACAACTCAAAAGATGTGAAAGTAGGATGAAAATTTTCTGAAAGGAGAGAACTTTTAGTGCGAGGTGTCAGGAAGTGACATAGAATAATGGGAATGTGTCTTAATGATTTCTACATATCTTATCATCAAAGGATATGGTACCTTTAACGATAGGTCAAACATCCTAAAAGCTACTGAGACCTACTGTAAGTGAAAATGGAATCATTTGAAAGTTCAGTAATTAAAAATAACATCTAATATTACAAACTATAAATAAAATAGCATTATAAAGTCTGAGTAGGTTATAGTTAGGATAAATTCACATATATGAGTTTAGCAACAATTATTTACAAAAGGTCATTAACTTGAAAGAGAAAGGAGGAGGATATGGGATGGTTTGCAAGGAAGAAATGGAAGGCGCATATTATGTAATTATGTATAATCTGATAAATAAAATCAATAATAAAAAATAATAATAAAGTCATGAAGATATAAAAAGATAAAAGTATTTTCAAGTCACCCTCATTTAGTATATGAACATTTTATTGCCTAAAATCATACACAGCATTATAAAATGAAGCAACTTTTGCTTACTTATTAGGAAAAATTAAACTAAATAATTGGGTGGATGTGTGTGTGTGTCTGTCTGTCTGTATGCATGTATAAATAAGTCAAAAATTAAGGAAAATAGATACCAAGAATTTGTAAATGGGCAAGGAGGAACATTTGGGAGGTTTGGGAGTAATGACAGGAATGGGGAAATGATATACTTATAATTTCTAAAGAGAAAATTATTTCTTGAAAAGATTTCAAATCATAAAAATGAGATGTAGTAGCCGGGCAGTGGTGGCACACGCCTTTAATCCCAGCACTCAGGAGGCAGAGGCAGGCGGATCTCTGTGAGTTCGAGGCCGGGCTGGACCAATAGCCTCCAACACAATACAGAGAAACCCTGTCTCCTAAAAACCAAAACCAAAAAAATGAAATGTAGCATAGTAATCATTTTTTAATATGTCAATTGCTTTCTCTGGAACCATTATTTTATCTTACGATTTTATCATCAAATATAACAATGCTGCCTGCTTTTAAATCTTTTTAATTTTATATTTTATATTGTGAGTGTCTAGGTTTGTCTATGTAGAACAGGAGTACAATTTAGCCAGAACTGTCTGATAACTTGTAGATATAGTTTCAGACATTTTGTAAGTCACTCCACAGTGGGTACTGTGAACTCAAATCTGGTCACCTGCGAAAGCAATCAAGATAAAATGCTTTTGCTTATTGACTCATCTCTGTAATCCTCTCTGCTCACTCTTTAATATATACACATATATATACATATATATATATCTTTAAGTTTTATACAGATTTGAATGTTACGTTCTATTACATTTAAAAATCATATAGTTATTGCTGTTTCCAAACTCCTGGCCCAATGAGCAAAAGCTATCATAAAATAGCAGAAGTAAGCAGAGACTTTTCACATTTAAATACGCCCTTTATTGTACACATTGAAAAGTCATCTCATTTTTCAATAAGTCGTTGAACACAGGCCTACACAGTTCTATCAAAGCACATGAATCAATAGACTAAACAAGTTACACTGTAGCAGTTTGTACATCAAAAGCACTTGTCTATTTCTGTGGGCAATATCATCAAAATCAATATATCCCCCAATCTACAATGATTCCCCAAACTATTCTTCCATATTACATATTCAAACAGCTGTAAACAAATTAATAAATTGCTCTGGACTTTAGTTTCCTCTCCTCTTGAATTTTAATTGATTCGCATCCCTGGAAAATCCATGTAGGCTTGTTGTGTTGGCTCTTTTCCCTTTTCTAGCATGAAGACAAATACAGTGAATGAGTGCCTTAACCTCACACTTCACTACCCACTTGTAGTTTTTATGTTAAACTCAAAGAGAGTTCTTCTGTTAAACATTTAGTGCATAATTTTCTCCCATCATTAAAATACAAAGCAACAGTTTTCTTGCCCAGACCATGCTGATGAGTCCTATCACATCACTGAAGCACAGAATCTACAGATGCTCTTAGAAGCATCCAATCTATGCAAGCTAATAAAGGAGTGATTACTTACATCTGCAAAAGCCAGAGTCTGAGAGAACAGTTAATTACTAAGTGTCTTTCTCACATATTGCATTAAGTGAAGCACCCTGCTCATTCCCTCCCCCTTCTCCTTGCATGTGTATTATATGTATGTTTACATGTATTTTATCTCTCCTCACTCCTTCTCATCTCTCTTTCACTCTCTCTCTCTCTCTCTCTCTCTCTCCTTCTGACCTCATTGGTGCTGTTTTGTGTTCTTGTACTAAAGTTGCAGCATTTAAATTTTGAGTGTTATACTTAGGTAGTAAAATAAAGATACCCCTGATTTAACATTTCTAAATCTCTTCTCATAGTTAAGAATGCTCATGACATTTTAGATGATACTTGTAACAGAAACAATTTTGGCAAAGAAAATGGAAATTAAAAATGGTATGCTAAAATATGAAAAAATGGGAATTGAAATAAAGGTAGAATAAAGCTTTGGACCTTGTCACTGTATTGGGTAAACATAAGTCAAAATGTCATTCTGCTGTGAAATGACAATTATGATCAATACCTCCTAAGTTTTTCTCAGTGTTAAATTAGATACATTCATATCAGGGCATAACATTGAATACAAAGTCTTCTGTGTGCCCTGCTCTATAATACTTATTGCTTACATAATGGAAAATTTAATAGGTTTTGAGACAAACATCTAAGTGGAACAGAATTACAAAGAAGTTTGTCAAATGGAAAATGTTTAAGGAAACATTATTAATTATTTCTGTATTTGTGATAGGTCAGGAATATAATCTATATCAAAGTACAATGAATATATTTCTTTGCTCCTCACCACACAATTTATCATTTCAGGAGATTATTATAAGAAGGAGATCTATGTATTTAAAAATTGTATGAACAACTACACCTTTGTTTTTATGTTATTAACATAATTAGAAAACAGTTTCTAAAGGCTACCAAAATTCATCTTTTTTCTGTTACCTCTCAGTGGCCTCATTAAACATTTGCATATGGATTCAAAGACCAAATAGGCAACCCTCTTGCAGTACTTTTCACAGCTTGATTCTTTACAATTTCTTACAATCAATGTTAATGATTCAATGTGGAGAAGTCTTTGTGTAGTAAGATTTTAGTACATACAATAGGGTGCATTAGTCAAAGTTCTCTGTAGGGTCAAGGTTTATAGAAAAAATGTATATATATTCATTCTATATATAATATATATGCATTGTATAATATATGATATATAGATGTATATTCATTCTATATGATACACACCACACACACACACAAACAAACACACACTCACATGAATGCACACATGCGTGCGTACACACACATACACACACACACACACAGGGAGAGCATGTGTTTATTACAAAAGCTCACAGGTAATGCAGTTAGTGCATGGCTGTCTAGCAATGGAAAGTCCTAGAATCAAGTCATTATTCATTCTGTGAGTCTGTCTATCACAGCTGGTCTCCAGTAGATGGTGGAATTCTGAAGAAGTGTGCTTTAACACCATTGAAAGAATGGCCTTACCAGCAAGAACAAAATCAAGCAGGCAAAAGAGCCAGCTTCCTTCTTCAATGTCCTTTATAAAGGCTGCCAGCAGAATGTGTGGCCCAGATTAGAGGTAGATCTCAAAAGATCCAGATTTAAAGTTCATCTTCAGACTTAAAATGACTTAATTAAAAAAAAGAAAAAGAATCCCTCGAAGGTGTATCCATCACTGAGGGTTTTAGTTAGTTCCAGATACAGACAAGAATAGTTATCACAAAAGGTTGACCCGTTGTTGTTTTTCATTAAATTCAGTAGCTGCCCCTTAAGCAACTGCTCTTCTTATTGGTAATTGCAGTTTATAGGCAAGGGTAGCCATTCAGCCACACTGGCTGTATCCAGGCTCAAATTCTGTTCTCTCAGGCATCATTGCTATCACATCTGTTAAAGAGAACTATATCTAGATCACCAAACTCTATAAACTCAGGATTCAAAACTTGAGGTTAAATTGTTCATGCTCAGAGAAACTAAACAGCAAGTAGCTAACCTTCTCAACTATCTCATGTTTCCCCTCAAATGGGGCATTCTTCTGCTTAGCTCCCACTTAAGAACCCTGGCCACATATGGTTCCCCTTTATCACTTCCTATCAGCAAGTTGCTGACTCAGCCTCCTGACCCCATGTTAACTATATTTAATTAAACAAATGTAACAGGTCCTTGCATCATTAAAAAATATTCTGCAGCATAAACAAATATAACACATCTTAAATTAACATTCCATAACAACGTATTTTAAATTTGGCTCTCTAAATTACCTATAATCTAAAATAGTCACAGGTTCTGAATTTTAGGCAATTCATAACTTTTATGAACTTTACCAAAACTATTTTAGTTACTATGTTTCTCCATGTCACTTTTTCAAAAAATGCCATGCTGTTTAGCATAGGCTAGCCTGAAACTCATTATCATGGTTCCAACTCTTGACTGTTGGAATTGAAGGTATGCCATAATATCTAGCTCAAAATGTCTTTTACTCCACAGTGGCGTTACAATGTAACATTTGTTACTTTAACATTGTTATACTTAAGTTCCTATTTTCCTATAAGTTAAATCATTTGGACACTTGTTCACCTTAACAAACCTAAGCATTTGATTAAAATAAATGAGGGAGTATATCCCGGCTCAAAGTGCATAGAAAGAGGAGATACCATTGTGCATTTTGATTTAATTGTTTGTGATTGTTACAGGATCACATTTGAAAAGTTATGTGGCAGGCTGTGGGAGCATTTATATGATGGGATGTTACTGAAGAAATTGAATTAGTCAGGAACAGGTTTTGAGGTTTATATCCCAGCTCTTCTGGCCAAATGTCTGTTTCTTGACAATGCATATAATACAATATGACCCTGTCTGTCATGGATCTGTCATCATTCTGAGCACACAGTTATTGACAATATACTCTCAAACCATGAACCCAAATGATCAATTCTCTCTTCAAATTATTTTGACGGGAATATGATCACAGTAATGAGATAAGCAATGAATGGAGAAAATAGAAACTAAGAACTGGGTTTTTGTTGTGATAATCTGCCCTTGTGGTGCTAGATATTTGGAATTTGTCTGAAAGAAGATATGGAAAAGTATGACACTGTAACTAAGAAAAGCCTTGAAATTTACTAGTCACACTTAATAGGACTTTCTGATTAAAATTCAGAAGACCTTAATTATAAATATAAATAAGTACAATGTAGACTTGTACTCATAAGATTCAGAGCAGAAAAAAGGGTTCCATCTGGAGTTGGAGAAGACATGATATTGTGTTGAGATCTTGAATGAAGCAAATTTTGGAAACAATTGATTAGTTGTATGGCAGAATAAATTCAAGACAACATAACATTCAGGCTGTGTCATGTTTAGCCATATGCCAGGTGCAGTTCATAGAGAAAGTGAAGCAAAGTTGTAAAAACAAGTGCAGCTTGTAACAAAAAGGACAATGAACATTAAAAAGTGACAGACAATAAGTATAAAGAAGCTATGGCTACTAAGGATAAGTTGAGCATTTTTTACTGTTACAATGGAAAAGTGCATACCAGGTAGGAATACATTTGACGAGGTTTCATTTGAAAAGAGAGTGCCTAGTTGAGTCTGCTATACATTTCAATAGTCTGAGAACTGGGGAGCCCTAGGGAGGAAGGAGTACAATGGAAACCTGGGCAACATTGTGAATACTGGCTGGTTTGTGTTAAAATGATACCCTATCTAAAAACAGAAAACAAATTAACCTAAGGCATTCCATAGAAAAAGAGTGCCACAATGTGCTCCTTGAAGCAGTGCCATATAGTAAAGTGTTTTTTATTTTATTTTACTTTCCAGATTACAGATACCTAGCTGTCACTGTTGCCATAAGTAAGGACAAGGATAAAGCTTTATCAGACAACAAGCACTGTCATGGTTTCATAACATTGTTTCTTTAGGAATGCTGGATGAAAAAAAGGCAACAGTGCAAGGTTATATAAGGCTTACACCAATGTTCCAGAAAGACAAGTTATTATGTACCACATATGCATTTTGTACATTAACTTGCCTTAGCTGTAATTGACGAACAGAGGTGACTCAAGGGACAGGACACACATGTCTCAGACAACTAGAATTAGAAGAACAGAACTAATGAAAATTAGAGCATGAATGATGCTGTCCTGAAACCAAATCTGGACATGACATAAGTTTGAAATTTGTCTTGGTGGGGTTTCATCATGTATGGTTATGCTCCAATCTCTTCCTTTTAAAATGAGAATGTTTGTTTACTTTATACTATTAATTGATGAATATCTGCAACTTGTATGCTTGCATTGATCTATTCATTATATTTTCTTATATTTTACAAAAGATTTAAGTTAAGAAATTAACTGGCATCTCAGAAGAAACGTTGTGCTTTGAGCAGCATATAAACTTGAAGACTGGACATGTTGAAGTTATGTCAAATGCCTTTTTCATTGTTTGATGACCATCAGTCACTGGGGGAGCAGAAAGGAGGAATATTGCAGTATCTTGTTTTTAGCCACTTAGTATTCAGGGATACTAGGGCATTGCTTTGATTGTTTACAGAAGTTCTTGAATAGCCTAGGTGATTATAGTGAATAATTTGCAGGAGGCAGAATTGGGGAGACACAGACTGCTAAAGGTATTGTTTGTCCTTACTTTTGGTCTGCTATCTACTTACTGGTCATCATGACAAAATAAATAGTTGTCACCAACTTCTCCCACTGTGTAAGTTTCAACCAGTATACCTTTTTGGTCATGACAGTTTATATCTCAAGCTGTAAGTCCCAACTAACCTCTCCTCCTTTAAGTTGCTTCTTACTAAGTATTTGTCAGCAGCAGGAAGAAAATTCTACTAAAAGAAATGCATTTCAGTGCTCTAAATATGGATAGTTTGAGAGGTATTATAGCCTTCATTGTTTCTACAAATATATTCCACCTTTCCCAAATGGTGCCAAAAATGCCATATATCCCCCCCCTCTCTCTCTCTCACACACACACACACACACACACCAGGCAACTAATTTCCGACTGCATGTTGCTGCATTTATTGATTGATACACTTAATGTTTTCAATTTCTACCATGTGCTTAGTTTTGTAATGAATAGCACTGATCCAGACTTTGTGCTGTGATTAAACCTCATGCACAAACTCACTTCGGTTCTTTCAGCCAGTCTTCTTCTAGAGTTCAGCTAACCATAGCAACTTAGAACACATTGTGGATAAGAAAGTCATTGTGGTGCAAGCTTCTTCCCATGTTGGTAACATTTTCAGACATATCTTCTTAACCTGACAAGTTCAGTGGGTGCTCTGATCATCTTCCTCAGTTCTTATAGATGTGTGCTCTTTGTTGTGGTGATATATTTCGTCATCAAAATCACCATCTTCAAACATCAGAGTAGACATAGTGTGTGAGAAAATTAGTCAAGACCACTATGATGTAGTGAGTCTGGCTTTATACCAGTAGCCCTTAGATATCAGCACAATATCTCACTTCCACTTTTTCTTCTCTAAGCGCAATATGAGCTCAGTAAAAAAAGTCATTCCAAACTTATGAAAATAAAACTTTTCCAGATTTAAAAGAAATGCAGTTAGTGAAGGGAATGCATCCATCCCTATGCAAAGACCTAGATTAATTTGTAAATAGTTTCCCTAATGGAAAGAGGAAGTCATACATATTAATTTTTGAGTCTCACTCCCTGAAGGATAGTATCTTCAAGTGTATCATCTAGCTTTCTTCACACTTGAGGCAGCTAGAATGCAACCTCTCTTCAACAAGAATTAAGATTCTCCCTCTCAACAATGTATACAACTGTGTATTTGCTAATCTCATTAATTCAACATATCAGTTATTTTATTACATAATTCTTGTCATAGTATATCCTAAATCCTTTGCAGAAAAGTAATTCAAACATGATAGTGAAACTTACATGGGTTTTCTACAAGTCAATTAGACATAGGAATTCCATAAGTACAATTAGTATTAGTGGTGCCCTGGTCATTGGTAATCATTTTCACAAAGTAAACATTTTCTACATCACTTTCAAATGTTTTTAGACTAGCAATAGGACTCATATATTCTAATTGATATCTATCAAACCCCTACTACATTGTTTGGTAGACAGAAGAATTAGATGAATAAAAATGAATTCAATTATGTAAACAGAAAAGTACTTGTGCATGCCTACATTTAGAGTTTAACATTCTTCATGAAAATGTGCTTAGGTTGATATCATACGTCAGTTAAAATTTCTACTCAGAACAGATTTCAGTATAGGGAAATTGTATGCCATAATATTTACCAAATGAGAAGTCACTGACATCCACATTATATAGTATTCTTTCTTCACCTCTGGTTCTACTAATACATATTTTAAACCTACAAGATAGACTCCACTTCCATGGATAGTACAGTAGTTATGATAAACTAACTAAATAAACACAAAGTGGTTTTTATTTTATCCTTCAATAAGCTTGAAAGAGAGTTTGATCTTAATTGAAATAGGGATAATATCTGTTTAATATAACTCATAGCAGAGTTATGAATTTGCACAGCTCCTGCCTCTGCCCTGTTTTTACAATTCCCTGGCACTTCTGGAACAATGGAATTGCTCTTCTTTTCACTCAGACTTTTCCTTCAACACCTTACATAACGAGGGGTTTATCGCTAATTGGCTGTTTACTGTGAAATCCATTTCTAGGCTTAAAGATGAAAATTACTTTTTATTCAAACATTTTATCTCACTTAGAGAGACAGGTATAATAAATCACACATTCTTTCACAAAGTTACAATAATCAGTATAAAATTACCTGAGCTTCATAATGTGGTTTATGCTGAAGCTCACTCTCAGTTGAAACTGTAAACATGCCAAATTATTGTTTGATCTCTCAAAGCCCAGGAATTAAAATATTTGAGTGTTAACAAAATTTTCACATGAGGCTGACCATTTCTTTAAGTATTCCAATCTGTTGTTTATGCAAACCAAGCATATCACAAATATTAAAGAAATAGAGTGGTGAAAACTGTCTGGACACTGATGAAAGATAAGAAACTACTACTTGATGAATATTTACCTGCTCAGATCAGACAATTCATTTAATTCTTAAAACAGTTAATGAGGGAGGTGCAATGATTTCTTTTCTGCAGATGGGAAAAATTAAGAGAACAATGACTAACTTGCACATATGAGATCAATCATTCACTGAACAGTTAGAAAAAAATCCCAAATCTTTTCAGCTCCAAAGCTCAGGATGTTTATCTACAAAGAAGGTATGATTTTAGGTAAACATTCACTGCTCAGTGATCCTTTTGCATTTTTTGATTAATAGAAAATCAGTTAAATATGTTTAGCTTACCTCAATTATTTTACTTACATTAGAAAGAATCCCTACTTCATTTTATTAATCTATTTTATAGCTCATACTTAATTCATCATTTAGACATTTATGTAAAAAGAACTATCCTTATAGGTATATGATTTGAACTCAGCATGACATACATATTTTTGTGATTGTACCTGAATTTTGAAAAGTTTTGAAAACTGAAATATAAGTTTTAAATGTATATTTAAAGACTTTAAAATTATAAGTATAAGTACAATTATCAATATAGATACCCAAAGCCTTTCCATTCAGAGTTACATAATTGTTATTATTATGTATTGGCTTGCCTCTATGTCTGTAACCTATCTATTGTCAGGTTCTTGGCCACTCAGGCAGTGCTGTGTTGGATTCCTTATCAATGTGTAGGCCTTTACTCAAATCAAATTAGATATTGGTTACTCCTATACAAGTTTTGTGCCATTATTATGCTGCAGGTGTGTTGCAGGCAGGTGACTATTTTACATCAGAGGGTTTGCTGACAGGTTGGTGTTTACCTTTTTCCTTTACTAGACTACAGAATAACTTCCAATACCATGAGTACCAGTCCTTAGGGTTGAGGCCTTCAGTGTTCACTGGTTGTTAAGGTGTTTTCTTCAGCAATATTGCATTATGTCAGTTTGGGTGGGTTGTTTGGTGATTCCCATGGGAACCCTATGGTCAAAATCTCATTTAGATGTATACTATTCATGGTAATGAAATTTGATGAATAGAGATATCCAGTTGGGACATATTTGTCTACACCTTTATTTGGTGCTTTCATTTAGATTGCTTTCACATATGTACCTATTATAGGAAGCTTATACTTCATTAGTCTCCACATATTTTTCCACTCACTCACATCTTCCTTCACCCTCCATGTTTTTTCCCACCATTCCTGAGTTCAAGCTTATTTCCCTGTTTCCGTACTATCACTTTCAGTGTATCAGGCCTTATGTTGATATCTTTGATCCATTTGAAAGTGAGTTATATCTGACATAATAAATATGAATCTATGTACCTTCTTGTATATTCAACCATGCAGTTTTATCAGCACTGTTTGTTGAAGATGTTGTCTTTTTTTTCTAGTAAGTGCTTTTGTCTTTTTGTATAGTCAAAAAATCAAGTGTCCATAGATCTGTGGATCTCTTTCTGGATTTTCAAGTATATTCTGTTGATTAAGACAGCATCGTAAACTATGTTGCTCTAGACTCTAATAATGAAATAAGCTTCTTGTTCTCTATGATACAGCTTTCACATAAGGAAGATATAACTGAAATCCCAGAAGTGATTGTAAGAGCATGGAAAACAAACAAACACAAATCTATTCAAGTCCAAGCCAGTCCAAATTCAAGCATGGGGAAAGGATTTGGTCACAAAACCCTTCCACTTGCAGTGGTGACCTTGACAATTGTTAGAAGCTATGAAAGGGAGAATCAAGAGTGTAGTTAGCCGCTTTAAGTTGATCACACTATAGTAAAATACATATGCCCAACAGTATTTTTTTAGCATTGTTAGCATAACCAGTTTTAAAGAGATAAGATTCAGAGTAGGGTCCGTAGGGAATTGGATATGGGTGTGGGAAGAGTTTGGGAGGGGAGGCATATACAAAAACATGTATTAAACTCCCAAAGTTCCAATTATTTCATTTCTTTTGTCTAGTGACACTCTTTTGTGTAGTGAGAGCCATAAATTTTTCAGTTATCCTTTTAATGTTTAATATGTATTTATATGAGGTCATAGAAGCAGAACCTAATCAAGAAGAGATGTAACTCTAATGCAAATGGAGAGGACAACAATGCTGGTGGCTTTAATAAAAATGCTTAGTCACCAGGGAGTGCAATATTTGAAAAGATAAGAATGATCAGGAAGTGTTGACTTGCTAGGGAAATTCATCACTGACTGGGGGCTTTGACATTTCAGAAGCCCAAACCAAGCCCAATATCTGTCTCCTGTTCTCCATATCAGGATGCAGTGCTCAGCTGTTGCTCCAGTGTCATGTGTGCTAACATGATTTAGGCCATGATGATAAAGAACTAAACCTCTGAAACTGTAAGCAAGCCCCCAATTAAATAATTTCTTTTATGAGAGTTTCCTTGGTCATGGTGTCTTCAAAGCATCAGAACAATGACTAGGAAAAATTCCTGACTAACTGATAGTTGCTTCCCTAAGAAATCAGTGAATAGTTTTGATTAAAATGGGGAGGACATTTTGAAATTAACTGAGAATTTCACAACAAGCAACTCTGGAGAAAGTGGCTGAATCCTCTATAAGACACTGGAGCATCACAGCAGTTGTGCTGTTTCTCTCTGGTAGAATTAGTTTGTGTAATTAGAATATAATGAAGAAATCAGTATGCAAATATATTTAAAAGATAAGGAAAATTGACTTGATACTCAAGCAATACAAAAAATGTTAGAAAAATCTGTTAGTCAAGAACTAACTGGAATAAAATCTCTCAGCAAGGTGCTCATTATAATATAATTAGTAAGCAATTTATATCTTAATTATAATGAGTTAAAAATTATGAGACAATGACTATTTCATTCATCTTGTATACTTCACTCTTTATAGAGATATTGAATTCCAACTCCATTGCAGAGGATTATCCATGTTTATATTATTATCTGTATATCTATATACAGTGTATATACAGAATAGGATATATCTGTATTCAGTCAGAAAATATCATGTGAAATTTTTTTATTAAATTGGAAACAGATTTTCATGGATTTTTATTAATAAAGCATCTGTAACTTCACCGAAAAGTCAATACAGACACTGACCCAAGGTTGGGTTCTTATCACATCATTGCAATTATTAGTTCTATTTTCAAACCTCATTATTTTGGTTCCATAGCATTTCCAAGGGCTGATATGCCAGGCTTATTGCTAGCCATTTTGCTGCAAAGTACCATATGAATGGAATATATATACACATCCTATGGAAACAATAGAGATTTCCATTATGAATGAGATTAAACAGTCTGCCCTCCTCATGGGCACATTTGGAGGAGCATCTTTGGAAAGCACATAGATTAATGATTATTGAGACATGATGTGTTTCTTATCAGATTATAGATTTATTACTTCAGTGTTAATATGAAGATATCTTATAGTAATACACAAAAATGTCAATGCTCTATTGTGTTTTCATAGACAACAATCTTTGAAACACTCAGATGTAAAGACAGGAAGATACAGTCTAAAAATCAGAAGCAGTCATTGTCCTTGGAAAAGTAACTATAGAATTAATTAGTTATCTTGAGACTTAATTAGTTGCTTGATGTTTAATATGAATATATTAGTGACAGATAGGTACTTATAGAACATGTAGTATTTGGAACACATTTGTATGTAAGTTAATTTTTACACCATCATTATTCTACTGCTGTAGCTCAAGAACTGTTTCTTCAAGTAAGTAGATTCAAACTCAAAAAGGCTTTATTAAATGTCATCTGCAATATTCAATACACGTATGCAGGCATGCAAGATGGCATTAACTCAATGCCTTGTTCCATTTGTGTAATATAAATTCAAATATTACTAATTCAAAATGAAAATATAACAGAAAATATGTAAAAATGGTTAAACAACACATTAAAAGCTTTTGACAAGATCTTCTAAACACAAAAATACATGCAGTGAAAATTTTAATCATCTTTTGCCAACTAACCTATCAAGCAGTGAGTAAAAATTCATCATATACAAACACAGGCTACAAAATGTCTGCATCAAGTTTCTTGTTCTTAGCGACACTGCTTTCAAGAATTTATCAACTTCTTGAAAATGAGAAAGAAAAGGGAGAGGGAGAGAACATGTTGGTATTCGTAGAATGTACATGTATCCCAGTGAACCTTTCAAAACTGCTGACCACTCATGTTTAAACTGCTGTACTTAGCCCAAACTGAGACTTCAACTCTGAAATAACCATGCTTTTTGAAAAACGTTAAACCCTCGTCACAAAGTAAAATAGCAATTTCTGAACATTTTTTCTCTTGTTAATGTAGCTCTTATTCTGACAATAAGTTCTTCCCTGAAGATGACACAATGAAATCCCAAAGATACTTTCACAAAACTATTAAATGGTATTGAAGCTAGTTTCGCTTTGCTCCATTTCTCCTTATTTGTTTTAATAGTTATATCATCTAGACACAGAAAAAAGATGAATTGTAATGATTTTCTTGCTGTATCTTCTAATTTTAACTAAAATAGCCTTGAAATATCCTGAGAAATCTCATTTGGTGTTCAGTTTGTTCAGCAATTTTGAGATGTCACATGACACATTTCTTTATGTTTGTCATGAAAATCTTCTAAAAAAAAATCCCTTGTTTCATGGGCATTTAAAACTTTCATGAAGAGGGTGAATTATCTTGATTAAAGCAGTCCATGGTGATGGAGATTACCCAACACATCGTGGAAAAATTAGCAACATTTTAAAAAGGTCACATGGTTCCACATTTATATATTTATCATTATTTTTATCATCTATATTTTTCCCATTAGTTCACTGGTTTGAACATCCTCAGCTTCCACACCTCCTAACACTTCAGTAATGGAAATCAACTTTGTGAAATTTTATTCTAAAAGCAGCTTCCAGAAGATATTTCTTAGAAAAGCAGTATTAGTTCAGGTAGACACGGGTGCCTGGAAAAGAAAAAAAACAAACACCTTTCAAATGCAGACACTTTATGAATTACAGGAACAAAGAAGGTGACTGTCACAAAGGTGTCAACCCTAGATGGTTCCCATTCCACAGGATGACACTGAAAGAAATAGCCTAGATGACAGAGACAGGAACAGTGTCCATACTGGCAGTGTAGAGTGGAATGCATGCTGCTGCCATGAAGTTTAAGAAACTATGCACTCTCCTTCTGGCTGGAAAACAAAAACAGCACAGGCCTCTTCAGAAGCAAGAATCTGATGAGAAGTTGCAGCCTGACAACCTTGATAAATATGAAAGTGAAGGAGAGCAGATACCTACAAGCCTCTTGTGTTCTTACTACACTCTAGTCACAGGACATTTTATAGAACCTACCCCCAACGGACATTAAGCCATGTTATATGATAAATCGGCTAAAGAATGGTATTAATTCAACTTTTGAGAATATGATTGGTATGGCAACTTGTATCTCCAAAATAGGGTCTTGGACCATGGATGCTGAAATTGGGAGTTCAACGTCAATTTTGGCTGAGTTCAGGATCATGTAGGGCCAACTGATACCATAATTAAAAGGAAACAAACAAACAAGAAAAAAGCAAAGCAAAAATAAACAAAAAATAAGAAATGATAAATTTAAAGGAAATATATTCATGTTTCTAGTTAATACCTGGTCTATATTTACTTATGGATGTATATGCTTTTCAATAACTTCTCTTGGATAATTTTTACTCTATATGATTGATTTGAGGTCTTGTAGGTTGATGATGTTTCTTTTGATTCTTGTCTGTGATTGTTTTCAGTACAGAAAACCTACAGTTTTGGATCTTTTCAAAATCTTTTTTCCACAAAACATGGAATAGTAAACTTTCCTAGAATATTTCTTCTTTATGAGGAAGTCATTATTAGTTTTAACAGAATTTGGGTGGTAACGTGATTTCTGTTTGTAACAGAAATCAGAATAATTTTCCCATCAACAATACAATCTGTAACAGGAGGGGGTATTGGTGGTATTTATGTTGGTCTGTTTTTAAGAATAAAGATGCATATCACCTTTTCATTTATTTGAATTTCTTTGTGTTTAAAATGAAAGAATTCCTCGTATTTTAATTGTTTATATGAATAAAGCAATTTACCTCAAGTGGGTTTATTGCAGCATAAATGAATGTTCTCTATTAAGGAGACAATAAACGTATAATCTTCAGCATATAACACCCTGAGTACTCAAAGGTGTATGGCTGTAGCAAATAGAGTAGTCCACACATTCTAGAGAGTGATAATCACATTATGGTAATGTTCTTTCAAAAATTGATATTTCTTAAGCTTGCTCATGTCCCTTAAAATCATCTACTATGAATATATCATTATTAGCTATCACAGTATGTCTAATCTCATCTATGGAAATTTGACACTAGTTAATTTAGTAGTAATTTTTTTTGGTTTTCAAGACAGGGTTTCTCTGTTTTGTTTTAGACCTTCTCTGGAACTTGTTTTGTAGACCAGGCTGGCCTCGAACTCACAGAGATCCACCTGCCTCTGCCTCCCGAGTGCAGGGAATAAAGTCGTGCGCCACCAATGCCTGGCAGTTGTAATTTTTTAAATGTTAATTAAAAAGTATTTTTTTAATTTTTGAGATTATAATATAACTATATCATTTATATCACTTCCCTTCCTTTTTATCCCTCCAAAACTTCCAACATACTCCTCTTTATTTTTTCAAACTTAAGACTTCCTTTTTCAGTAATTATTCTTACATGTATATACACAACTCACACACACATTTTCTCTCTGTGTTACTCTCCGTGTGTTTATCTCTCTCTCTTACTCCTGGCAAAATATATTCCTCCCAATTTGAGAACTTTCTATCCGACTGTAGTATTTTGTGTAGGGTTTGGCTTCCTTGGATTTTCCCTGTCCACATTCGCTTGTCTACTGGTGTAGTCTTGTGCATCTCATATTTGAGGCACTCTGTTGATGGGATTTTATGGTTGTGGCTTCTAATATTCCTAGGAGAAACAAATTTCACATTGAATTTCTTATATCACTGGCAATAATCCCTGAGGAGTGAGGGTTGAACTGTAGATACTCCCATTGTCTTTGGGCTTTACATGTCTGAATTTTTTTTGGTTGTCGTTTTCAGTAATGATCTCTGTTAGTTGAGAATGTAAGTTTCCTAAAATAGGGTGGATGAGAAGTAGAGTTATCTATAGGTATTCCGGAAAATATTTATAATATAGTTAAGGATTATACTGGTCTAGTAAAGTGGCAGTTCTAGATCCTTCTCTATAATCAATTACTTTACTAGCCTTTGGCAGTTGACAAAGTTTTACATTTTGTTTGAGTTTTAGTAGTACTTCTGTCAAAAATAGAAATTTGTTAAAAAAGAGAGTTCTTAATGTTCTTAATATTATCTGTAAATAGCAATTTTCTTATCCATATCTTATCATCTAGGTAAGTGTTGCCAGGCTCAGAAAGAGTGCTTTGGTCATTTCTCAATAATATGTATTCATTTTCTTGTTTATTGGAAGAAACTGTCTTATTACATTTGTAGCATGTCTATTGTGACTCAAGAGAATTCAGTTCACTATGAGATTTAAATTTTAATAGGCCAGGTCCTTCGTTTGCGACCATATTATTTGAACAATAGATAAAATTCATCATAGACTATTAAAAATACAAAATAGATGTGCATTTGAATGACAGAAGTCTTGCATAAACTTATATAATATGTTCCTTTGTACTATATATCTGTCACCTTTGTCTATGCATAAACAATTGGTGATTTTATTATTTTTATCACTTCTTTCTCTTACAGAAATAACTGGTTCTAATGAGCTGCCAGAGATTGTACTTGCCAAACATTAATTTTAATAGTGACATTCTTATCAGGAAGGAATTCTATTTCAGGAGATATATGTCAATTAACATCACCATTTCCGCTAAAAACTGATAATATTCTTATTCACAAAATTTACTAGCAGAATTGAGTGTTATATCAGTGTTGTTCCATCATACAATCTGAAAAAAATCGAGCTAATAAGCCAATACTTTACATAACTAAAATGAAATAAGTTAAATTAAAAATGCAATGGAGAACTATTTGCTTCAACATAGAGTCAATTTATTCCAAATTCGATAAGTTAGTCATTATATTTTTGTAAACTTTATCATTTGCTTCCCCCAAAAGAGTTCTTTAATGGACAAGCCAGGACAATCTCCTCTTTTAGAAAAGGAAAAAAAGAATGTAAGTTGATGACTAAACACTTGGCACCCAGCTGGGGGTGCTGCTTCAGAAGTTTATGGAATTCTATAGTATTTGCGACTTGACGAGAGAGTATGTAACTTGGAGTTACCTTTGAGGTGTTATAGCTTGGACTCATTCCCTGTTTGTTCTCCGCTTCCAGATTGCCAGTAAAATGTAGTGGAGTTGCTTTATGTTCTTATTAACATGTGTTCTTGCCATAATGCACAATGTGTTCTCAGTAACTCTAAGTCCCAGTGAAGACTTTCCTCCTTAACTTGACCTTGTTACAATATTTACAATAGCAAAAAGCATTTCAATGAATATAGACAGAACTTTGAACTTTGGATTTTTTATATTCCTGCTCCCATCTTTTGTGGTAACACATGAAAATAAGGCAAAGAACATCCCTTTCATAAAAAGTTCTTTGACTAAACTTGGAAATTCTAGCAGTTCTGATTCCATTCTCCAACATTCAGAATTTGATTTTGACTGTTTCTCTAATATATCATGTGAATCTTTTTGTTTCTGACTATATTCTACAGTTATACAGAGTAAAAAAATAGTGGGAAATCTAACAAAACGTTACATAGTATGACTCATACCAAAACCATAATATTGTAAGACAAAATTATTATGTTATAATGCATGCATATAATTAAATATATTGTAGAGCTTATGGAAAATGTGCATATATGCATATAATTATTTCTTTAGATGAACTCCAAATGTTTATCCTGATACATACTGATAAGTGTATTTCTCACCCATCATCAAATAACCTTCATTTTACAATAGAAACTGTTTAAAACACACACACAACCTTTCAAAAACAAAGAATAAGACTAAGGTGTGCCTTAACTCAATTCATGCATCTATAATACTACCACCCATACCAAAAATTCAGAGAATATTGCAGAAGAGAGTGTGGAAGCATAAGAACCCAACGGCCATGATATTTCTTTGAGATATTGGAGTATCTTCTATATACATCTTCTATGTTGCCACTTAAATAAATGAATGCAATGAAACACTAGTGGCTATTGCACTGGAATGGGAAAACCTCACATGGCGTTATTCATAAGTGAACAACCACAAACAATTAATACCTCTGAGAAAATGAAAAGTCTGACTTCCCAAGTGTAGGGTTGAGCCACTAATAGTAACCAAATTTCAAATATCATCCATAAAATATAGACACAAGAGCAAATCTATATGGGCTCAACCTGCTGGATTTATTTATACATATGTGTGTATTAAGGCGTATTAATAATTAAAGAAGACAACATAAATTTAATAGGGAATCAGGGAGGCACAAGAGGAGTTAGGAGAAGAAGGTGGCATGAAAATAATATAAATTCTAAACTCACAAATTTTCAAAATGTTTTAAATTAGAAAGCAATAACATTATCATGACTAACAATAAAATACTCATGGAAATACCATTTTCCTCTCCTCTGAACTGTCCTGTCAATCATTAAGATAATACAAAGTCTCTCAGGAAAACTTACCTCTTCTAGATACTTTAAAAATACTATACAGCCTATTTAAAGTGATGATGAACACACTTGTGCCTTAAGTCACTGTCCAGTCTCATCTACTCTCAAAGGCAGGTTAAGGATGAACACAGCCCTTCTCATCTGTTGTTACTTCTTTCCCCAGGGTGTGCCTTAACTGTCAGAGTAGAGTATTACTGGAATCTCCAAATCTATCCGTGGTGGCTTTGCACTGTCTGAACCATACAAAATAGACTCTGACAGTGGCCGAGAAGGCAGACTTGATTTCTGCAGAAGTATTGCTGTGGATTAGGTGGTTAAAGAGGGGTAATATCTCCTATCTGCAGTACCCTAATACCTATTCCTCTTTTTAAAAAATTAGTACAAAAAAGGAATTTTTCAGGGTACAGTTGACCTTTCTTTTTTTTCTTTTCTGTTCTCTTTATGCTTTCCTTCTATTAGCTTTTAACTCCCATATTACAGTTTGCCCTTGCTTTGATATATAATGATGGATCTTCAGAGATTATGCCTTGAGTGACTTATAGATCTGAAACAAAAACAATAAAATCCACTTAGGACAACATTAGAAGGACAACAAAAGCAATTGTTAAATCATTTATGCTAAGCTGCCTTGCATGAGCAGAGAAAAGTCAAAGCCAGAAGTACCCCTCTTACTATAGGTGACAGTCAGGTTTTTTGACTAGAGGCAAAAAGTAGATAGTGATGTCACACTACTAATGACAACATATACTTCAGTTTCATAATGTAGAGCTATGAAACTGTAGAGGACTTAGTAGTTTTCTTCTTAAAAGTTGGCATTTATAATTAAGGTAAGAGCTATGAATGTTCTTGGGGGAGAATTATGGTCAAGAGGCTTGCAGGGATTTGGATTCTGTGGGACACAGTATTAACATGACAGGCAAGATATATCTACTGGTATGGCACAACTGATATGAATACAGCCAGAAGTTTATTGACTGGATTTAAGGTCCATACTACAAGAGGGAAAACATGCTTTGTACTGTAGTCATAACAAAGATCTGGACTGTGAGTAGGGATGATAAGTTCTTTTAAAGGGAGTGCTCCTAGAATGTGCTTTAATGGGGAGGATGTGACTGTTCAATCATCTTGTGCATACTTTTCTGAATGACTATCAGTTGCTGGTCCCTTACCTTGATTGAGAATGCAAACTTCTTTGATTTTGTTGGGAGCAGATACCATGGGGATTTAGCCAGTCAAAATAGCGAGATTAATGAACAATTCATATGGACTAGAAATCTACTGTTCACTTAGAAATGAAAGAATGTGACAATGAATTGATATTACTGTCTCCGCTGCTTAAGAAATATGGTGGAAGAGGGTTCAAAAAAGAGTGTAAGTGCCGGGAGGAAAGCCTGGTTGCCTGGGATAAGAGTTGTGCAAGGGTGGTTTTCTCTGAGGAGAAATGTTTCCTCTTTGAAGAAACAAAGAGCTTCAAAATAGTCAGGAAAGCAACAAAAGTTAAAAGTTATAAGCCTTCCCTCAGTATTATAGGAGCGATAATCAATTGCTGAAACAACAAGAAGAGTCATCAATTATGAAGCTCGCTTCAGAGAAAACTCTAATAATAATTTTGTAAGTTACCATACATGCAGGGGTAGCCTCCTTAGTGCCATAGCTGCAAAAACCACATACCTTCCTATGAGTAACCTTAATAAATTATAAGCAGTTCAACAAGCTTGACTAGTAAGAAATTTGGTGAGCATTGTCCAGTCAATTTGGAGTAAATTGAAATAGACACTTTAAGAAAAGTAATGTAACATATTTCTACATGTTCTAATACTGATGTTATGTTTTCTATGCTGGTAAAGGAACTGATACCTAAAATTAAGACTGATTTTTCTCAAATTTTAAATCAACTTTGTTTTGTAATGTAATAACAATGATCTTTATGTTTAAATAGATATATGATTACATGATGTATATATTAAATTACAACTAAAATGCACTATTTGAATCTTATTTTCATTTAGTGATAAGACTCATATTTTATTTCTGCACTGTAATATTAACAATGATAATAGAAGTTGTCTTCCCTAAACCTAAATTTACTATGTACTATGCACTTTTCTAAAAGGTTTATATTTATTAAGGGTTTGAAAACAAAACAAAGTTTGAAGCAGAATTTATGTTTTATTGCTCTATTAGAAGACAAAAATCTCAAGAAAATAATAGCAGATGGCAAAATGACTCTGAGAAGTAAGAAAAGTAAATAAAAGTTGGAGTAACCTGGGGCCACAGTGTCACAAGAAAATACAGCAATTTCTTCAGTCACACAAAATCCCCTCCATAAAAGCCTTATGGAATAAGCGTGTCTCATAACAGTCTTTCCAGAAGAAATATGTAAGCCACTAATACGCCAGCACCTACATATCTCAATTGTGTCTGACATCAATTTGGACCAAAGGATGTAATTTCCCTATTTTTCCTAAGTATATGACCTAGTCCTTTAGACACATGATATGGGGTACATTTCTGCTCAGAGTGAATGAGATGCTTAGAATGTAATGCCGTCACATTAAACCTTCGTTATTCTTCCTGCAGGTACAGTTAGGAGATGGAGTTGAAGCTGTGATGGTCAAATTTTTCAGGTAGCATGTAATTCGAGCTTATAGACCACTGAGATCAATGGATTTTAGGAAGTTAATGAATCTCTTTGTGGCATATTTCATGCTTTGTGACCCTATATGCCTATGGATAAATTTAAAGTCCATTAACAAATTTATACATAAAAGTTAAGTGCATTATTAAATTAACCTATTATAACTTCTTGCAGTCTAATACAAAAATGTGACCTTTTTCACAAAGATTATGTATCCAGATTTACTTAATTGAACCATCATTTGCCCTCATTTAAGGAATATCCAGAAGATCTAGAAATACCTGAACACTTCCTTGTGAGACATCTTGTATTACATTTCCAACTCCTCCATTGTGAAAATACAACCATAACTCTTTATATACTGCACTGGAGGCAAATTATCACACCATGCACTGAAACATAGTTGCCAATGATCTCACTGTCCTCTGCTCTAGTTGACAGTATCAAAGGCATTTCTCATTTGGTTATGAATTTTCTGCTTCCTTCTAGGTACTGTTAACTGAGCAAGTGGCCTCAGGTTCTTTGAGTATGGAATAAAAGATCATTAGCCATGTATATTGCAATAGTAATTAAAAAGCCATATTTATTTTTGGAAGATATTTTTATTTATTGTTAAAAGTTGTTCATGTATTTACAAAGCACATCAATAAAGATACATGCCATATTTCAGTCAGGCAATGTGTCTTGTAGTAGCCTTCATCTGGAAAACATTTGAGAAATCATGACCACTCTGGTAGAGACTCAGTTCTGTCATCCTTGCAGCTATCTTTCTTTTATACATCATGCAAATAGAGTAAACTATAGACAGTTATCTGCCCTGCCTACAGAACACCCTAAATATGATCTGTTTGTTATCCATTAACTCATATTTCTGGGGCTATTGAACTACAAACCTAACTTCAACTTTGCTTCTCATTAAGATAATTGCTCCCCTTTACATCAGTTCAACACTGCCATCTGCCTTCTGCCATTTTTGAAGAGATGTAGTGTATTTATACACAGCATATCCAACTTCTAACCTGAAAAGAAAGGGGACCATATATCATTTTATACTTCATACCTCCCTTGCTTTCAGGGTTCACTGTGGTGCTTTAGTCACAATACTCTATGAGTTCCAAGGTTATTCTTTCGAGTACATGTTCAAGTGGTAAAATACTTACAGTTCTTTTCTACAATTGTCATTTTTCATCACCCTCAGATAACTCCCTGTATCTAGTGAATTGTGTACACAGAAGTGCTAACCTCCTTAACATATTTAATTCATGTTAATCATTTTAATCCATGGTTTGAACTACTGGAAGAGATGATCAACTATTGAGATCATCTGCTTGGAGAACATTTCATTTCATGTCAAAATCCAGTTATCAATGACTTTGATTCTATTGTATAAAGCTATTCAGAAATTTAATCCTCATAAAGTTCTCCCCTTTATAGCATTATTTTGGTTCTTGACCAAATGCGCTTTGGAGGCACATTTTTCCATGTGTTTTTCTCCTAAGTCAAAGGACGCAAAAGAATTGGATATCAAGTGAAATGCTCATATTGTGATCATCATAATGTCTCACACAAAGAAAATATCCTATTGTAGCCAGTAGGACAGGAACATTACAGAGGTCTTAGGAAGTGAAATTCCTTAGCCCTTCTCTAAATTTCAGTTCCCAGGCTCCTATTCATTTTCTGTCATGTTCTGAAATTGGGTATGCAACATTACAATTTACTTGAATTGCTCAGTTCTGTCCTGGGCTTGATTTCAACCATGCATTGCCTGCAGTTGGGGGATATGATAATCTTCTCCAAAGCTGCTTCAAAAGCCTCTGGCTTTTAAAACACATCTGAAATTAGAGAGTAAGTGTCGTTAAGCCTATGAATTCCTGTGTGTTTTGCAGGATCAGTAATGTCATAAAAAAGAGTCACTCATTCTGCAATCCTTCTGAGCTTCATAGCCTTTAAATCCACAGGGCAACATCCACTTGATCTTATAATGCCATATATTACATAACAATTTGAGAAGGTGAACACTTTAATAATGGGTTATGTTATGGCATGCTATAACTTTATTTCACACTTTAAAAAGGAAAAGGGATTTTATTAACCCCAGGTAGGTGAAATGGCCAATTCAAAATCCAATTACATGTTCTTTGCTTTCAGTGCCTATATCTCATACTATCTTCCTCAAGATTCCATTAAAAAATAAATCTTGACTTCATCTAATTTATTCAGCAATATATAAAAATTTAACAAACTTTATTCATGATTGACTTAATCTTTTCTATTCATTGACCCATATACAAAATAGGGCAATGTGAAGCTTTTAAGTTGTGTACACTACTCTTAGTCAACAAACGAGAAGCAATGAAGGTAGTATCAGAGATGGAGAAAAGGCAAAATAAGGCATTGTACTAAATGGACTGCTGAGTCCCAAAAATATTATATGTATTTTTTCACACAGTGGCATTTTTAGAAATCTTTCAGATTTTCATAAGCTGTTGAGATGTAATGTGTGAATTCCCCTTCTATGTTCTCCCTATCCCCTTTATTTACTGAGGATTAGTCACACAATTATAAACAAATTTCTCTTCTTCCAGTCATTGATTTACAAAATCACCTAAACAGGATGTATGAAATTAGGTGTCCTGTGCTCTCCTACCACTGAATCTATTATTCATAATGTTGATATCATGAGAGCTCTTACCAAATTTCCTGAAGAAATTCTAGTTCCTAGCTACATTTTGATAGGGGAGTCACATAACCCAGTCCAATAAACAGGTAGTTCAAATACCGAAGACCCTAGGATTCAAAGTCACTATAATTATATTGGTTTAATAATTTTACTATTGATATAGACTATCTTTCATTCTTTGGAGGTAAGGCAAATATCTGGGATGCCATGTCTCTTATTAAATGTGACAATGTCCAGAGGCATGTGCAATCAAGTAGGCAAGGTGGACTTTGCATGTACTATTACACAGATACTATGCTTATATATTTATAAGTAAGGAAACAGAATCACATACTCAGCATCTATGCAGTAGGACTTCTTCAAAGCATAATTAATATGAATCACCTTCTTTACTGTGGCTCAAAAATCCATGGACTGATAGAAATAAAATGATGAGAATATAATAGATATTGATTAGATCTTATACTTGAGAATTTAGCTCAGAATAGAACTCTTTTGAATTTTAAATGCCCATCATTAGAAATAAAAGCAAATACTTAGGTAGTTATTGCCAAAACTCTTTACCACTAATCTTGTTCCATACTTTGTTTTTAAGTGGTTGAAAATGTATTGATTTCTTAGTGATTATTTTGCAGATGTTTTTTTATTTTTTCTTAAGAAAGCCTGCCTTCCTTTTTATTTCTTATAGCTTTATGAAGTTCTTATATGAGTACTATATTCACATCATTTCTACACCCATCTTTCACCTTCAAATTCTTCCCATTGCCCTTCCCACCCTCACAAAATCATGACCTCATCTGTTAATAACTATTGTTATATACACACATATATAATTTATGAAATCCATTTAGTTTTGATCATTTATACATATGCATATTTTGACTACTTAGGTTTGGGTGACATACTAGAGTCTCATCCCTGGAGGAAAGCAACTCTGAACACTGACTGATAGCCTGTATGTCTTAGTCTAAGGACTGGACTTGGAATTTTCCATAACCACATTGTCATTTTGACAAGTTTTGTACTATATGGGTCATAATTCTTCCACCATAGGGTTGTCCACTGGGAGTCAGTTTCTCTCCTTTCATCTAAGGGGCCCAGGATTAAACTCAGATGGTCAGTCTTAACAGCAAGAGCCGTTAATCCTGAGATTTCTACTCAGAATATGTTTTAAGAATATTTTGTAAAACTGTATTTCTATTTACACAAGGGAAATTTGAAAATATTTCAAAACTATGACAACAAACACATTCTTCAATTTGATTAGATTCTGATGCTCTGACGAATATTTTACTACACTATTACACCTGGATATAATCCTTGCAAATGAAAATGACAATTCACCTGCTAACTTGTCAGTATGGAATATAATCTAGGATTTTGATTTATTACCAACCCAGTACGGGCAAAAGACCCTAATGTTATGTAACTTGCATCTTTTTTAGTTCAAGTAAGTGCTGGCATATTTTAAACAATACTTGCTGTTTACTTTCACTGGCTCAATTGTTTTTGTTTAATTTTATTGTACGTGTCTCACAGTTTCCTTTAAAATTTAAGACTATGTGCTCTTGGACTAATAATGAACTTTAATGATACAGAAGTTTGTTTTTTTATTTTTCATTCTATCCTATTGACATGTCGCTCAAAGAATAAATGAAGAATATATGGTTCATTCAAACAATGGAGTATTATTCAGCTGCTAAAAATATGAAATCAGAGCCGGGCATTTGTGGTGCACACTTGTAATCTCAGCACTCAAGAGGCAGAGGCAGGAGGATCTCTGTGAGTTTGAGGCCAGCCTGGGCTACAGAGCAAGTGCCAGGATAGGTTCCAAAGGTACAAAGAGAAACCAAAAAAAAATCAGGACATTTGAGCCAGGCGGTGGTGGCTCACGCCTTTAATCCCAGCACTCGGGAGGCAGAGGCAGGCGGATTTCTGTGAGTTCGAGGCTGGGCTGGACCGATAGCCTCCAAAACAATACAGAGAAACCCTGTCTCGAAAAAAACAAAAAAAAAAATCAGGACATTTGAAGGCAAGTGGAGAAAACTGGGTTAGGTAACCCAGACCCAGAAACACAAACATGGTTTGTACTCACTCATAAGAGATACTAGCTCAAAAGTATCAGATATCCATGCTACGATCCACAGCCCCAGAGAGGCTAGGTAACAAGGAGGGCACATGGGGGCATGCTGGATCTCCATGGGAAGGAGCTATAGAAGAGATCTCCTGGGTGGACTGGGGCCAGTTTGATATGGGAACTTGAGGGATCCTGTCTGGGGGCAGATGGAGGGAAGGGTACTGAAAAAGAAGATTGGAAGCATGATGACATTTCAGGTTCAGGTATGCACCTGGCACAAGGGAATTTCCCAGAAATCTACAAAGATGACCCAAGCTAAGACTCCTAGCAATAGTAGATACTCAGTCTGTACTGGCCATCTCCTGTGATCAGATTGGTGATTACCCCATTGTCACCAGAGAGCCTTCATCCAATAAGTGGTGAAAAAAGATGCAGAGAATCATTAGGCAAAGCTCAGTGAATCCTGCTAAAGAGAGGGAGGAAGGGGTGCAGAACTTAGAAGGGTCAAGGACATAAAAAGAAACAACTAACCTTGCACACTGTCACTCACAGTATTTGAACCAATAAACATGGAGCCTGCATGGTACTGACCTAGGCCCTCTATATATATGTGACAGATGTGTAGCTTGGTCTACTTGCGGCATTCCCAGCAATGGGAGCAGAGGCATTCCCTTATGAATTGTCTGACTCTCGGGAACCTATTCCTCATACTGGATTGCCTTGTGTAGCATTAATACAAAGAGAGGTTCTGACTCTTACCACAACTTGATATGCCCTGCTTTGTTATTATCCTCAGGAGGTCTACACTTTTCTAAACAGAAACAGAGGAAGAGTGGGATGGAGGAGGCAGACAGGAAGCAGAATGGGAGGACAGGAAGGAGGAGCAACTGGGGTTGGGATTTAAATAAACCAATTAAATAGAAATTTATTTACATTTACTTTGTAAACAGTTCCATACACTATAGGCATGACTGGCTTGAACTGATTATGCAGCAGCACTGCCATGGGAATCCTGTTTCAGTCACCTGAGTTCTGGGATTCAAGGCTTGAGCTCCAAGTCCTGGCTATATTATGATTTTTGTTGAACCTGATAATTTTTTTCTATTCTTTATTGTTGATTTTGGATCACATATTTAAAAAGACCTCTCAAATTTATGATGGCAAAATGAACATAAGGATAAGTCTTTTTGAGACATATTTAATAAACATTTTTCACAATAAAAGATTAATTTACAATTTATTAAGTGTTCATATAGAGGAGGGAAGAGAGAGAGAGGGTGAAATGCAGAGTAACAAGGAGAAAGCAGAGACAAGTACCACTAAGGATGCTTAAAGATTGGTGTAAGTATTCAGGAATCTGTAGTGGCCTGTCCTTGGATTTCTTACAGGATATGCCCTCAGCTCCACCACCAGTGCACATACACTACATTCCCTTTTAAACAGGCCTTGCTCATCTCCCAGCCTCCTCCTCCTCCTCCTCCTCTCTCTCTCTCTCTGTCTCTCTCTGTCTCTCTGTCTCTGTCTCTCTCTCTTTCTCTCTCTCTATCTCTCTTTCCTTCTCTCCCTCTCTGTCTAGTTCTCTTTTTCTCTCTGCCCCTCTTTCCTGTTTCCTGCTGTTCCCATACCCAGAGGCTGGTCTCCCAATTCCCTGTTCCCCTTTATATGACCCCTATCCCTAATTTAAAAAACCCCTCTGATTGAACACTGTCTCATGGAGTCTTTGTCTTTTGTTCTGCTTTTCTTAAATTACAATAATTGGGAAACACTATTTCCTAAACGCACACACACACACACACACACACACACACAAACACACACACACACACACGAATGTAATTATGCCACAAGGTATGATCATACTCCCCACCAAAGCCACGGATTGTATAATGAAAATCCATGTTTCTGGCAATGGAAACCTCTCTTGAGTTGTTGACACCCCTCTCTCCTGAAATATAGAGTATGGTTGTTGTCCTCATACTCCCTTCAGAACTGTAATACACGAAATCTCAAGTGGCCATAAATAGCAGATGTGAACTGGAGGAATTGCATTTAATGCCTACATTGATAATCACAGTTCCAAAAAAACAATGCTTTTGTCTTTTGTACTAAAACAAAAGAATAATCGATGAATATGGCACCAATTTGACCTCATGATAAATATTGAACTGATGAGGAGCTATCACACAACTTCACTTCAAAATTTTCTAAATGAAATCCTTCCATATATGATGATACCAATTTTATCTAAACTTAAGTTTATTTCTGTTTAAAATGACAATTACAATGTTTCTATTTTCACTTTTAAATTTACTTTTCATATTATAAAATTTATATTATGAATGGCGTTTCCAGACATATGAATTCCCCCGGCAGACAGAAATTTGTCAGGGAGTAGTTACAGATTGAACCATGCTGTTATCCCCATCCCTTGAAAAGTTCTTCACAGTAGGTCCAATGGTATCCTTAACCGGGCTTTGAGCAAGTCTAGGGTGGTGGACCCTCAGTGAGTAGAGATGCTCTTGAGGGAAGAGTGGGCAGGAGACACCACGGAATGCAAATATGTGAAATCAAATGTGAAAGATACAATTATGACCTTTATAAAGTTCTAGCCCCTTAGACAATTCATTTTTTGTATAAAATTCATATTAAAAGAATACATATGCCTTAGGATCATTAACTGTGCACAGTAGGGGAGTATGCCTTCTTCTGTGTTTCTATTATGCATGGCACCTGACAACCTTCCTCTACTATTCATCTCTGATTAGAATATTTTGTCTTTCACAAGAATGGCTGCACTGTCCTAGCTAATATTATTCCTTCCAACTAACCCCTCATTTCTCACTAATATTATCACATTAATATCACCATGAAACTTTGATCTGTTTTTCATCAAGACTTAAATATGACACGCATCCTACTATGTATTAGAACTTTATTGAAAATCTGGGCAATAGAAACTGCATTTTTCAATAGAGTATACAACCCTAATTGGGCTTTTTTTGCATTCTTCCTTTCTTTCTTTTTTCTTTCTCTATTTCTTTCTTCTTTTTCTTTCTTTCAATTAGAAACAAGCTTGCTTCACATGTCAATCCCAGGCCCCTCTCCTTCCCCTCTTCCCCTGACCACTACATAAGAAGCATAAAATCTCAAATAGGTGTTGATTTTCATTTCAGCTCCCAGAATGCTATATAACTAAGTATTCTTCTAGGGCAATTTTTACTAGTGAATAATAAATTACTCTGAAACTCCTTTATTCTGACACTTAAATACATAAATACCATCACTAGCAGTCTTTCTGAAGTATGAGTTATAGTGTCTCTCCTGCTGCAAGTTAAGTTTGAGTTATACAATGCAATTTTGGACCTTTGATCCAACAGTGATCACATAGGCTTAGGTGGTGTTCATATTCCATCTGTCTACCCAGATCACAGCACTGTGTGTCTTTCAGAAAAATGCTACCAGCATTGTCCTCAATTATTTTCTTCATTTTTAAAATTGTATTGTAAATTTTACTCTTAAAATTTTAACATAATTATCACACACAGAAATTAATAAGACTGGGAGATATTACAACACCATAAATTTATATGCAGTTATAATATTCATTAATAAGGAAAATTATGCAGCTTCATATTAAATTTTACAACTTACACTGTTAAATATATCTTAATGTAAATCCAAGAAAACATTAGAACTTAAGATGACAGAAAAATACTGACAGTATTAGAACTTAAAAATCAAACAACTCTATCTCAGTTGCCATAGTTCCTCATTATTGATAGCATTCAGTCCTTTCTTATCTTTAAATATTTATCCTTTTATTCTTTTATTTGTAATACTCTATCTTTTATTTATGCATTATACATTTCCTTGCATTTACATATATGTCAATGGATAAGTTATGCACATGAAGTATATGATTAATATCTAACACTGTCGACCTTGTTTAATATTATACATTTAATTCTATTCACTTTCTTATAAATTTTGTGAATTAATTTTTCTTTAGAGCTGAATAGCATTATCTTTTATATAAACCAAAATTCCTTTATCCATCATGTGTTGATTGATATCTGAGCTAAATTCAATTCCTACTCACGGTAAATGAAGAAGAACTAAACAGTGAGGTTCTACTATCTATGGAGGGGAACACACTTCTCTTGGAATATTCAGTATAGTGAAATAGCAAGGTCATATGATGGTTTTGATTTTTAAATTATTGAAAACATCTAAAGTGCACTCAAATATCTATGTTAATTTTGCCCCAAAAATATCAAACAAGGCTTACTTTCTCTTCATATCATCTCCAGCATTTAGTCTCACTTTTATTCATCATTACAATTTTGATTAATGTGAGGTTCACTAATTTCTTTCTAAGGGTGAACACTCTTGATATTAGTAAATACAGTTTTTGTTTTACATTAATTTTATATTCTTCAACTTTACTGTGTTTATTAGATAAAAAATGTTCTAGTAAATTAGTTAAAGTCATGCCATCTGCAAACCTATGGTTTGTCCTCTTCTTTCATACTTTTTAATCCATTTTATGTCTTTCCCTTGTCTAATGCTGTAGCTACAACTTCAAGCACTATATCAAAATAGGGAGGGAAAAGTGATCATCCTGCTCTTGTTCCTAATTACTAGGTAGTAATTCATTCAATTATTTTTCCTTCCTGTTTGCAAACCCACTAGGACTATCTGGTACATGAGCTCTCATCTTTACACACTATTCAGTACAGTGTCAAATTCTTCCCTCAGGCTATTGTTTCACATTTCATGACTGAATGACCTATCTCTACATAGTCTGCATTTCTTTCTTCTATCTTAACCTTAATTTCAGACACATAACAGCAGAGTTCATGGAATAATAAATGGATAAATTCTGATATCTAAAATACATATTGATATATCCATAGATATTTGTATAAAGAAACAATATATCTCTTCTGATAAATTGGGAAATAAAATTCCCCACTTAATCTGTACTTTGATAACTCACAGAGAATGCCACAGGCAAATATATTCAAAACAGAAAATATGGGAGCTGAATTGATACAGTGGAGAAATTGATACAGAAAAATATAAAGTAAAATTAGAAGGAAACAGAGCAACATTGACACCAGAAAATGATGAACACAAAAAATAGTAGCCTCAAAAAATAGTGTGCATTTATTTTCTAAAAATATTTGCTATCAGATGTGTTTTATTATTTTAAGAATTATTTTTATTTTTATGAAAATATATCACTGTAATTCACCTTGTAACCAAACTGCTGAAGAAAAACAACATGATTATCTCACTTGAAGCAGAAAAAGCCTGTTACAAAATCCAACACCCCTTCATAATAAAGGTGCTGGAGAGATCATGGATAACAGGAACATACCTTAACATAATAAAAACAATATACAATAAACCAACAGCTAACATCAAACTAAATAGAGAGAAACTCATTGCAATTATTCTAAAATCAGGAACAAGACAAGACTGTCCTCTCTCTCCATATTGCTTCAATATTGTACTTGAAGTTCTAGCAGACCAATAAGACAAGAAAAGGAGATGAAGGGGAGGCAAATTGGAAAGGAACAAGTCAAACTTCCACTATTTGCAGATGATATGATAGTTTACATAGGTTACCAGAAAAACTCTACAAGGGAATTCTTACAAATGATGAACACCTTCAACAAAGTGGCAGGATACAAATTTAACTCAAAAAATCAGTAGCCCTATTATATACAGATGATAAATATTCTAAGAAAGAAATTAGAGAAACATAACCCTTTACAATAGCCCCAAACAACATAAAATATTTGGGGTTATTGCTAACTAAACAAGTGAAAGACCTATACAGTTAGAACGTTGAGGCTTTAAAGAAAGAAATTAAAGAAAATACCAGAAAATGGAAAGATCTCACATGCTCATGGGTTGTTAGGAGTAACATAGTAAAAATGGGTATCTTGCCAAAGCAACCTACAGATTCAACACAATCCCCATCAAAATACTGGCACAATTCTTCACATACCTTGAAAGAACAATACTCAACTTTATAAGGAAAAAAAGACCCAAAATAGCCAAAACAACCTTGTACAATAAAGGAACTTCAGGATTCATTACCATTCCTGACTTCAAGCTCTACTGTAGAGCTATAGTCCTGAAAACAGCTTGGTATTGGCACAAAAATAGACAGGTAGACCAATGTAATGGAGTTGAAAACACTGATACTAACCTACACATGTATGAACACTTTGTTTTTGACAATGGAAAAAAGACATCTTCAACAAATAGTGCTGGCATAACTGGATATTAGCATGTAGAAGACTGCATATAGATCCATATCTAGGACCTTGCACAAAACTTACGTCCAAGTGAATCAAAGACCTCAATAGAAATCCATCTACCCTGTACCACTTAGAAGAGAAAGTGGGAGTCACCCTTGAATGAATTCGCACAAGATACCACTTCCTGAACATAGCATCAGTAGCACAGACACTGATATAAACAACTAATAAATGGGACCTCCTGAACCTGAGAAGCTTCTGTAAGGCAAAGGACACTGTTAACAAGACAAAAAGGCATCCCACAGAATGGGAAAAGATATTCACTAATCCCACATCTGACAGAGGGCTGATCTCCAAAATTTACAAAGAACTCAAGAAGCAAGTCCCCAAAACACCAAAGCATCCAATTAAAAAGTGGCTGCAGAATTAAATAGAGAATTCTCAACAGAACAGAGAAGTTTAAAATGGCTGAGAGACACTTGAGAAAGCGCTCAACATCCTTAGCCATAAGGGAAATGCAAATCAAAACAACTCTGAGATACCATCTTACTCCTGTCAGTTTTGGCTGGAGAGGATGTGGAGAGAGGGGAATGCTCTTCTTCTGGTGGTGGGAGCACCAAATCATACAGCCACTTTGGAAATCAGTATGGAGATTCCTCAGGAAAATGGGACTCAGTCTACCGCAAGACCCAGCAATTCCATTCTTAGGTATATACCCAAAGCTGCACATTCATACAACAAAGACATCTGTTTTACTTTGTTCATAGCAATATTATTTAAAATAGTCAGAACCTGGATACAACCTAGATGCCCCACAACTGAAGAATGGATAGAGAGAATGTGGTACATTTACACAATGGAGTACTACTCAGAGGGAAAAAAAACAATGTAATCTTGATATTGGCTGACAAATTGATGGTACTAGAAGAAACCATCCTGAGTGAGGTATTCCACTCACAAAAAGACAAGCATAGTATGTACTCACTCATATGTGGATTTTAGGCTTGAAACATGAGAGATCCAGCCTACAATCCCACAGCCAGAGAAACTTAGAAACATGCAGGACCCTAAGAAAGAAATGCATGGTAACCCAGAGAAGGGGAATGTGGCAGAATCTTCTGAGGGGATTAGGAGCATGAGTGAGGTGAGGAAGCTGGAAGAAAGAGAGAGGGTTATGAGGAGAGGAGAGGAGGACATGGAGAAGCAGGAAAGTTGAATTAGGGGAAGAATAGAGGAGAGCAAGATGACAAATAGCATAATAGAAGGAACCATTATAGGTTTAAAGAGAGATCTGGCACTAGTGAGATGTCCAGAAATTACCGGCATGGCACCAACTGGCAATTTAACCAATAGTGGAGAGGCTACCTTAAATGCCCTTCCATGATAATATGATTGATGATTTCCATGTATGTTTTCCTAGAGCCTTTATCCAGTGGCTGAAGGAAGCAGAGGCAGACAACCACAGCTAAACACTGAACTGTACTGCTGGAACCCAGTTGCAGAGAGGGAGGATTGATGAGCAAAGGGGTTAAGACTTGATGTAACCCACAGAAATAGCTGAACTGAACAAGGGGGAGCTCATAGACCGCAGACTGATAGCTAAGAGGCCAGCATGGGACTGATCCAGACCCCCTGAAGGTGGGTTTCAGTGAGGAGGTCTTTGGTGCCTCAGGCAATAGATCAGCATTTATCCCTGTCATCCAGATGGATTTTGGGAGCCCATTCCAGTGGAGAGATGCTGTCTCCTCCAGAAAACATGGGGGAGGGCCTGGGACCTGCTCAGGATCTTATGACAGACTTTTGAGACCCCACATAAAGGGCCTTACCCTTCTTGGAGAGTGGAGGGTGACTGAGTGAGGGGTTGGGGGAGCATTTAAGGGGACGGGAGAGGAGGGGATGGAGAGGCAGTTGGCATTGACATGTGAAGCAAGTTTTTTCTTTAAATTAAATTTAAAAACATGATAAAAATGAATTAGTTTTCTTTATTTCAGAGAATCATTGAAATAATTTGTAAATCTTTCTAATATATCACATACATGAAAATCTTATGTAAATTAGGAATTATTTAAGCTTAAGAAGGTACTCTTGCTGAGAAAACACCACAATATAGATGAATCCTGTTCACTCCGCATTTAACCTGAAGACCCTTGATACTGAAATGGCAATTCTTCATGAACAGATAGGAATTTAAGGAAGCTGGCTCCCATTAGATCATATAACTGATCAGCAGGTGGGCCACACTTTGATAATTATTTACTGGTCCAGTGGTCTTTAATTGCATGTCATTCCCTGTATCTTTTACCAGTCTCATGGAAACACACTCAGCTGCTTGTTGATGTACAACTGGCATTGATGTATTAAGTTTACTTTTTTCTTAATTTCCAAATACTCCTTACCTAAGAGTAGCTATTCTTCAAAAACAACACTGTGTGAGGTTGTCATTTAAAATCTGTCACTCTAAATTGAAAGCATGTCTATGATGACACATTGCATGAAGTTACAAACTCCAGAAGACAGATGGGCAGAAGAGAAGAGATTCATTCTTGGTTTCATGACTATGACTCTTTCATGGTTTCCGTTCCACACCATTCTTAGAAGTTGTTCCTGAGTTCCATATCTCGACCATTCAGGTGTCATAACTGAGAAAATAACCATTACTACTAATAAAAATTTTGGGAATTTCAAAATAAGCAAGCTATAACTTAATATTTACCTTTTCTTTTTTATGAGATTGACTTTTATCTTAGGATTCTCTTGAGCTTTTTATAAGTGCTTGTAATATAGAAATGCTTTCCTCCATTGTTGACAAATACTTTTATGTTAATAAAAATGACTATAACTTCCATTTTTCGAATGTTCTAAATTTCAGCACATGTTTGTTTAAACTGAAGTTTGAAAGTAAGTACTTACTAGTAATTGGCTAACTGTACTTATTTTTAAAGGAACATTAGGGAAATATAGTTTGTATTATTTCTAGTTGTTTAGGATCAGCATGAGGTCAGTGCACTTATAGAGGGTAATTAGACAGAAGGTTCAAAAATATATTACCCAAACATCATGCTTTTCACTTTTAATTAAGTTATACTAGCAGACACGGCAGGTATACCCACCCAAATTAAGTTAAATTGCTCTGTATGTGCTGGTTTACTATTATATTAGCCTTAATCCTTCATGAAAAAATATATATAGTTTAAGCTCCTAAAACACATAAAAGGTTTAATCAGAGTCTGCTTTAGACTAGTTTCCACAATATAAATTTAGATCATTTTTTAAATAGCAACGGCATACAGTAAATAATCATTTCCTTTAGGATAATATCACTTGTATGAATGCTTTGCTTTTCCTATGAACCAGCATTTGACTTATATTAGCAAACTAAAATGCAGACAAAATTAGGAACTAATGCCATAATACATCTGCGTTGTATGAATTGACTTACCTTCATTAATTCTATCTCACTATATATAGGTTTATTAGCTATACACATCTGAAGAAATACAGGGACATAAATAATATAAAACTTAACAGAGGAGCAAATAAAAGCTGGGAAATGTCCTGCGAATTTTAATCTTATTGATCTTAATATAAAGAAAGTAAGAAAGAGAGAGAGACAGAGAGAGACAGAGAGAGAGAGAGAGAGAGAGAGAGAGAGAGAGAGAGAAATCCCTGAGGCATAACAAAGAAACAGATTAAAATAAGATCTAATATAAGGCAGAGCACTAATAACTTCTAAGAAGTTTCCATGTCAAAACTTGGGAGCTGGTTGGTATCCCAAAAGGAAAACCCTGCCACAGACAAATATATGAGTACGGACACAACAGTTAGTCAAATGAACAATAGCATTTATTTTTTTGACAGTTGTAGTCTAGAAATGCCCAATTACTGTAATCACCACTAAATTTTAGCTTGAGTTTAATTCACACCTTTCAAGGCAATTGTCATTCCTAGAACAGTGAACAGGACCAGTCCACCACTGAGTCTGCATCCATACCAACAGCAGAGAGAATCATGGTACCATTTCTGTAGGATCTTTCTATGAATAGAGGACAGGCTAAATCTATACTTGACAAACTTCTGCCAAACTCACTTTTCCAATATGTCATCGCTTTCACCTTGGAGACAGGTTGCAACATTAAGCAAAGAATCAAGCCCATTCCACCAGGGAATCCTCTGATTTTCTGATAATATAGTTCATATAGTTAAATACTTAATGAAATGTGTCAGATAATTCTTATGCTATTGCTACATTAACACACATCTGAAAGGCTGTGTCCTTTTGCTAATTCTCCACTATTTAGTTTCAAGTACAGTAGCTTTTAACTGCAAAGTTCATTTTCAGAGTAAATCTGTTTTTTCTGCAACTTTTTTAAATAAACCAGAATACATGTTAATAGACAATAGCATCTAATCAGTAAATTTCCACTCAGATTTATTGTGTTCTAGCTGCTATTCTATTACTGATTATTCTGGAAAATTGCTTGACTTCTCCCCAGCAACAGCAACAGATCTGCCTGGATCTTTTGCTCCTCCTGATTGCACTATGTGCCAAAGCAGACATTCAGCATTTAAAAAAGAATGAAGGTTGAAACAGTATTTCCTATTGTGTTTCTCAGGCATGTAAGTAATATCTAAGATGGTAAGGAGTTCTCTCTTCCCTTTATTCCTTAGGGATTATGTAATTGTTGCCTTCTAAGAATAACTATGTAACACCTTTGGTATTGTTAGCATCTGCAGTGAGTTGGTATCTGTAAAGAGGTGCAAATCGATTTTTGACTTAGTCATATGAGGAGTGATGCTCACTGACACCAAGTGTCAACAAAATTTGAAGGGAGAAATAAAACTAAGACAAAGTCACATATTCTCAAGAATATTGGATTGTAAAACTTGCTCTCTGAAAAGTTTGATAAGCTTGGACTTAGGACTATTTTGTTATTAAATTCCAACATGGCTCAGCAAGATTATTTATTGAAATTTTAGAAAAATGCATTTAAAATAACATATAAATAAGTTATGCTATAGTATGTTATCCTGGGAGAAAATTATAAGCAAATCAAATCATAATAATTTAATGTGTTGGGTATTGAAGGGCAGTATTTACCACAGGTGAATAGAGAATTTATTATTTTGTCCACAGTTGAACTATGTTTCTTCAGAAATGTAATTATTGAATATACAAGAATTCAGAATACAACAACACAGGAAAGAAAAAAACAGGAGGAGAAAATGTGATATAACAAGCTTACTGAGGCTTTAAATGAATATATATTTATAAAATTGCCTTTGACAATTCACATGATATGATTATGTGGCAGGATGCTCTGACAAAAGATTTGATTACATGGAGCACTGAGCTGTGACTGGTAAATAACAAACTTCCCTGTTCATGCTCCCATTTACTATAGTCAGGAAAGGACAGGATGCTGGGAACTAGTTGATATCATAAACAAATCAATTACTAATGCCAGAGGTAAGATGGCATGGCAATCATGCACAACACTGAATTTTATGAATGAATAATAACATTTTCTACTATGAATGGTAATTTTACTATAATCACCTATGTTAATGGCAACCAGTCCTCCATGGATTTTCCCCCATATGTATAACCACATGTGCTGAGTGATCACACAGGGTTGGACAAATGGTTCTTTAAGAGCACCATGAAAACATTTAGTTATGTTTCTATATGAAAATAATTGCCTAAGACTGTATTTAAGTCCTGCAGGAAAGTGAGAATGTGTGATATAATGGGGAATAGAGTTAATGATATGTATTAAGAAAAGGATATAACATAATCACAATCACATATATTGTAATTGCAAAGGATCTTTTCCTAGTATTACAGTTTCTGATAGGAAATTATGTTTACTTAGTACAAAAGTTTATACTGGGGGAAAATTTATGTTTTATTGTATTCAAAAGGAATCTTAAGAGTCCCATGCAACACATCGAAATACAGATAATGGGTAATATACACATATACCCACACAAATATATATGTCCTAAGTTTATATATATATATATATATGTATATATAATGTAGAGAGAGAGAGAAAGAAAGAAAGAATGTATAGGTATATAAATCTGTTTTTCAAATAACTTATGACAAATTATATAAGAATGTATGATATACACACATACAATATTACAATATGTGATTTCAAAAAATTTAGAAGAGTGCCAACAAATACTTAAAATATTTGTGCATTTAAATTGTTAATTTTTTGTGCAATGGGCAAATTATGTTTAGATTTATGTGATATTGATATGTTTTCTCCTTCCTATGGCCAAGATTCCTTTAAAAAGCAACTTGGGTGATGCTCTCTTTTGAGTCATGGTCCAGGAGATAAATCCTTCATAGTGGGGAAGGAATGATGGTTGATGTGAGCTACTAACTCAACTAGATTGTTTATTGAATCCCTTTATATTTTTTCCAGGACTTAGCCCATGAAAAAGTGCCTCAAAAGCCAGAACAAGTCTACCCAACACTATTAATGGTCCCCGGAGAACCCTTCACACACAACAAACATGAGCCTCATTAATCTGATATAGTTGCCAGTTGAAATTAATTAACACATTTCATGTTATGTTATTAATTTTCACTGGAATCTAGGGAGAATATTTTATTAACACTTGGCTCAGATTATTAGAAAAGAAGAATGTGCTTCGTAAATGTCATTTTATTTAACTATATATCTATATTCAATCCTTTCAATAAGTAATGTCAATAATTTATGTGATTTTCAAATACACAGATTAGTGTAATTCT
This sequence comes from Mesocricetus auratus, assembly GCF_017639785.1. NCBI lineage: Eukaryota > Metazoa > Chordata > Mammalia > Rodentia > Cricetidae > Mesocricetus > Mesocricetus auratus. Next base: position 2,463,965 of record NW_024429207.1, on the reverse strand, counting down.
AACATGATTGTTAATATAATAATAGTTGTTGCTATCACATGGGTGGCTTATGGTGGAAATGTTACATAAACCATTTGTCCCTGATGCATTGACATTTCATCTGAAACTGCCTGAAATACACTAGCAGTATTTCACTGTATATTGTCTTACAATATTCATTTACTAATTTTTACTTCTCTTTATGTGTGTACAAGCATATGAAAGCTTATTGCACCATGCGTGTTCAGCTGGTAGTGGAGGTGAGAGGGTGTCAGGTACCTGGAACAGGAATTACTTGCTGGTATGATCTGGGAGCTGAAATCATGACGCACAGCACTAGAAGAGCATTTAGAAACAAGCTCTCCAGTCCACAAGAACATATTTTAAAAAGAGACTTTCTTACAATATAGTTAAAAGGCAACAGTAGATATTTATTAAAATGTGAAAACTTTGAATGAATGCACACACACACTATATATGTATATATGTATATATATATATATATATATATATATATATATATATATGCCTTTTCAGGGAGGCATCTAGCTGTAAACTAACATAGACTCTACAGTATCGTATTGTAAACTACTGGCACTATATTTGTTGCACACAAATCTCAGAATTCAATTCATCTCCCATAATCAAATGATACCACCTGTTGTCTTAATTACAGCCCAGAACTGATGAAGTTTCACGTGGCATTCTCCATAAACACACAGTGCAGCCTGATGTCTCCTTTTCATGTTAATGTATTCACTCAAGTTATATTAAAGTTTGGTTGTTAATACTATTTTATGTACCTTAAATATCACACCTCTCTTTTGGATGAGTTTATTTCTTCATATAATTTATCTCTGTGGAGAAATCTTGCTTCTTCCATGACTCACTTCTGATTGTTTCTAAGTGGTGTTAACAAAAATATCAGTTTCTCTCTCTCTTCTGTCTTCTCCACTGTTTCCTTTAGAAAAGATCAGGCCTTCCAGGGATATCAGTTGTAAAGGGCATAATAACATACTTAAAAATATACTTTTGTTAGAATGGCCATTTACTATGTTAATACTACCAGTCCATGAACACGGGAGATTTTTCCATCATCTTATATGTTTTTCAGATTCATTTTCCAAAGCCTTTTGTCATATGAATCTTTCACTTTCTTTGTTATTTTTTATTATTTCAGGCTATTATGAAAGGTGTTATTTCCCTGATTTCTTTCTCAGTCCATTTGTCATTTGTACATTGGAGGACAACTAATTTTTTAGTTAATTTTGTGTCCAGACACCTTGCAGAAAATGTTTGTCTGCTGTAGGAATTCCCTAGTAGAATTATATGGTCACTTATGTATACTATCATATCATCTGCAAATAATGATACTTTGACTTTTTCTGTTCAATATCTTTTTATGTCTTTTTTTAATTTTATATTTTAATTAGAAACGCGGTTGCTTCACATGTCTATCCCAGGATCCTCTCCCTCTCCTTCACCTTGCCCCACTTCCGCAGTCCCCACTCCTTTCCCTAGGTAAGGTGAGGCCCTACATGGGGGATAACCATAGACTGCATTTCATCCAGGGCAGGGCCTAGGCTATCCCCCAAGGGTCCAGGCTGAGAGAGCATCTATCATTGTCGGATGGGCATCCAAAGTCCATTTGTATGCCAGGGATTAATACTTATCTACTACCCAAGGCCCCATAGATTGCCTAGGCCTCCTCAATTGTATTGTACTAGCTAAAACTTCAAATGCTATATTGAATCAAATTAAAAAGTGTGGACAACCTTATGTTGTTCCTGATTCTAATTGAATTGCTTTGAGTTTCTCTAAATAGCAGTTGATGTTGGTTATAAGCTTGTTATAAACTGCTTTCATTATCTTGAGGTTTTTCCTTTGTATCACTAATATTTTCAGGAATCTCATCATAAAGTTTCATTGGATTTTATTAAAGGCTTTTTTCTGCATCTAATGAGATGATAAGGTTTTTTAAAAAATTATTTATATGGTGAATTATATTCACATATTAAAGTATCCATAAATCTCTAGGATGAAGCCTAATTAATTCTAGTGGATCATCTTTTTATCTGTTATTGAATTCAATTTACAAGTACTTTTTCCAGTATTTTTGCATCTCTGTTCTTTATTCAATCTTTTTCTGGTTTTGGTAAGTGAAATTGTGGCCTCATAGAGTGAATTAGGCAACGAGCCTTCTGCTTATATTTTGTGGAATAATTTGAGGAGTATTAGCATTATCGCTTCTTTGGAAATCTGTTAGAATTCTGTGCTAAACTATCTCGCCGTGGGCTTTTGTTCATTTTTTGAGATTTAATGCCACTAAAGGTTGCATGTCTATTTTAATTGTTTATCTGATCTTCATTTATCTTTGGTAATTGGAATCCATTCAGAAAAGTATCCATTTTTAATAGATTATTCTATTAATGGAGTAAACACTTTTGAAGAATAACCTACTGATTTTTGAAAATTTTAAGTGTCTGCTGTTATGTCCCTTTTTTATTTCTGATGGTATTAATTTGGTCGTTCTCTATCTATCTTTTTTCTTTTTCTTTTTTTTTTTTTTTTGGTTTTATGAGACAGAGTTCCTTTGTATCGTTTTGAAGCTATCAGTCCAGCCCAGCCTCGAACTCACAGAGATCTGCCTGCCTCTGCCTCCCGAGTGCTGGGATTAAAGGCCCGGCACCACAGCCCGGCTTCTATCTATCTTTTAATTTGGATAAAGGTTTGTCTATCTGATAGGTCTATATGTTTAATTTCTCCTAAGTCCAGTATTTATCTGTTTTGTTGTTTTTTTTAGATGAACTGCCAATTTTGGAGAATGGGATATTAATGTCTCCCATTATTAGTTTGTGAAGGTTAATATGTGATTTAAGTCATAATAGTGTTTCTTTTACAAAGTGGATACCTTTGTGTGGAGGGTATAATAATTTTCTTTTGATAAGCATATAATGTCCCTCCCTATGTCTTCTGCTTAGCTTTGGTTTGAAGTCTATTTTGTTAGGTATTAAAATAGATACAGCAGCTTGTTTTTAAAGTTCATGTGCTTGTAATATCTATTCCCAAATCCTTCCCTAATGTATTATTTATCTTCTCTGTTGAGGTATTACTTTTGATTTGGATGCAAAATAAGGATGGATCCTGTTTTTGCATCCATTCTGCTAGTCTGTGTCTTTTTATTGGGGAATTGATACAAGTAATATTGAGAGATATCAAAGACCAGTAATTGTTGATTACTCTGATTCTGTTGGTGGTAGTGTTGGTGATGGTGTGGTGGTTGTGATGGTAATGATGGTGATGGTGTGTTTGTTTCCCTTGCTTTGATTTTACTGGTGTGAGATTACTTGTTCTTTGCTTTTCTTCTAGTACCTTCTGTAGGGATGGTGGTAGTGGGTGTGTATGGGTTGGCATGTTGTTGTACATGTTTTATGCTACCTCTGGAGCCCATGTTGGCCTTCAGGGTCATTGCCACCTCCAGTGAACCTGTTGATGCCAGTTGTTCATGCTGTCATCTGAGGCCATGTTGTCTCTATTGTCTGTGTTCCTTCCTGAGACTGTAGTGATGTTCTTGGTGTGTGCTACCATTGAAGACCATGTTATTGTCCGTGATCAGGGGTGGTGCCACATGCTGATATCTATGGTCTCTAATGCCACCAGAGGCCATGTTGATATCTGTGATCTGCGGTTTTTGTTGAGAGGATGATTGGCGAGGGGAGGTGTTGATGTCCATTTTTCCATGTGATGACCTTGTTGATGTTTGTATGTCGGTGGTCTGTGCTTTCACCGGAGGCAATGATGAAGTCCATGGTCCTTGGTTTTACCAGAAACTATGTGACTAACTGTGGTCCATGATGAAACCAGCTGTTCTGGACAAGTAAATACCTGTTGAATTAGTATCAATGACTCCAGACTTCTAACTGAGAATGAGAGATACTGAAGGCTTCTGCAATTCTTGAAAGTGGAATTCTGTTGTAATGGAATCATTTGTTATATATTGGTAAAGTGAAATGTTACTTTACGAAATTTTCAGCATCTATATCAATTGTCTTCACACATGATTTACTCACAGCATTAAGGAACTAGAAGCAGGAGTATCTTTGTGAATTCCAGTCCAGACTGGAATGTATAGGAATTCTGAGGTAAGCCAGGACCTCAGGGTGAGACCCTTAAAATTTTTTCTGTATACAACAAAGGTGAATGTTAGTATACGTAAGATTTTAGTTATCTTCAAAGGCAGATAAAAGTAAAAAAATATTAATTTGAATGTGGAGATAGATAACATATCTCAAAAGGGCATGAAATGTCACCTCAGTTGTGATCTTTATTTCTTTGATAAAGGGAGAGCAGATTCCTCTCCAAAAAAATAATAAATATAGAAATGGGAAATAACCAGGTGCAATGAGTATTTGTAGCCAAGTTTCAGAAATGTGAGGGAGGCAAAAATCTTGAAATATGGATTCATTTGAGATTTTCACGCATAGACAGATGTCATACTTCCTGAAGGACTGCACTGGAATACATATAAAATGAAAAGTCCTGATCATATGTACCAATGTGTATCTAAAAGTTGTTACCTTCTGTACTTATTCAAATGAAAGAAAGCACATGTTTTATAAGTTTCACAAGTATTCTATATATCTAAGACAATAGGTGGAAGGGTATTTTTGAATCATTCAATGACTTCCTTGTAATCTAAAACATATTAATAATTGTATCAAGAAGTATCAGAATTGAAGGATAATTTGTGTTAATTTTATTTGAAAATTATTACAGGAGTTTTCTACACTACTTTGTAATTAAATATTTGCAGAAAGTTGAGAGAGGTGATTGACAATTCGATTTAGTGAACATTTGTAAAAGTGTCACTTGCCCCAGTTGTCACTGTACTATACCATGTCTTCACCAAAGCTCTCTCTGGTGCATCTCTGCAGTTCAAATGAATTGCAGTTTCAGAGCAGTGATGAATATAAGAAATATCAATATTGAATATAAGAACATTTTTGAGTGGGAATCAGTCTACCACAAAACCCAGCAATTCAACTGTTAGGCATATACCCAAAAGATGCACATTCATGCAACAAGGACATCTGTTCCACTATGTTTATAGCAGCAGTATTTTTAATAGCCAGAACCTAGAAGCAACTTAGATGCCCCTCACCTGAAGAGTGGATGGAGAAAATGTTGTACATTTACACAACAGAATACTATTCAGCAGAGAAAAACAATGAAATCTTGAAATTTGCAGGCAAATGGATGATACTAGAAGAAGCCATCCTGAGTGAGGTAACCCAGTCACAAAAAGACAAACAGTATGTACTCATTCATATATGGATTTTAGACATTAATTAGGGGAGTGCCAGTCTACAATCTCACTGCCAGAGAGGCAGGGAAACAGGAAGGATCCTAGGAAAGATATACATTGTACTCCAGAGAAGGTGGAATGAGGCAAGATCTCCTGAGCAGATTGGGAGCACAGTGTTGGAGAGGGGAAAGGGAGCCAGGAAAAGAGAGGGAGACAAGAAGAAGGGAAAGGAGGACACGGGGGAGCAGGAAAGTTGAGTTGGGAGAAAAATAGAGGAGAGCAGTAGGAGATATACCATAATAGAGGGAGCCATTCTAGGTTTTAGGGGAGATCTGGCACTAGTGAGAACTCCAGAGATGTACAAGGATGACACCAATTGGCAAACTAAGCAGTAGTGGAGAGACTTCTTTAAATGCCCCTCCCTATTATGATTTTGACGACTGTCTTACATACCATCCTATAACCTCCATCCAGTGACAGACAGAAGCAGAGGCAGACAACCACAGCTAAACACTGAACTTAACTCCTGGAACCCAGTGATAGAGAGAGAGGAGTGATGAGCAAAGGGGTCAAGACTGGGCTGGTGAATCCCAGAGAAACAGCCTACCTGAAGAAGGGGTAAATCTTGGACACTAGAATGATGGCTGAGAGGCGAGCATGGGACTGATCCAGACCCCAGGAATGTTGCTGTCAGTGAGGAGACTCGGGCATTCTATGGAGTTTTCGGATAGTAGATCAGTATTTATCCCTGGTACACAAATGGACTTTGGGAACCCATCCCACAATGAGGGATGCTTTCTCAATCTGGACACTTTGGGGAGGGCCTGGGCCCTTCTTGGAATGAAATTACAGACTTTAGAGATCCCACATGAAGGGCCTTTCCCTCCATTGGGAATGGAGTGGGGATTGGATGGGGGGATTGGGGGGACTGCAGGAAGGGAGTTGGCATGGATGGGAGGGAGAGGGAGCTGGGGCTGACATGGGAATCAAGCTTGTGTCTAATTTAAATATATAATAAAAAGAACATATTTGAGAATGTAAAAAGGAAATCAAGCTAATTATCATACATTATGATTATGATTCCAGCACATCACGGTTTTCAACATGTATCTGAATTAAGGAAGAAGTGTTTTGAGCAGGGGATATTATTACTAGCCCTACTTAGTCCTGATTCAGATGTATGTCACTTTCCACTTTTGCAGTTCCAAAAAGAGCTAATAGAGAAAACTGGCTGTCTTAGCATCATCCAAATAAAAGAGAAAGAATTAATACATTGATTCATTCTCTAACAAGAGCTACATACTACTATAGAGTGTTGTCTTATGTTCAGGTATGTATACACACAAGCTCCTGGCTATACCCTGGAACAAATTCAATTTTCAGATTATTTTTCATGGTACACCTAACATTTGAGAAAGAAGAGGAGTTTGGAATGTATAAATTACTTCTTAACTGAGAAAGAAATTTGTTATTGAATTAACAATTCATATTTCTTATGGATATATTCTTAATAAATCACCTCATGGTTTGTTCATGCTGCCCAGTAATGTTAACCTAAAATGTGCTCATTATATACATTCTTAACATTATTTGGAGGCAGAAATTATATTAGTTTGTTTCCAAAGGGCAAACACATTTGCAATAAAAGATTCTAATGAAGACTCTAAACATATTTCAGTTATTAATCCATGGCCCTAGGAAACTAATCAGGAAAATAATTTGGACATTTTTCTTTATTAATGCATATTTGATATGTATTCCATAGCGACTAAAAGTACTTATAAAAATTCTCAAATATCTTTACAAAATTAATGGTTTGCATTTTCCAACAAATTTCTACAGCCTACTCTTGAGAACTGAAAAATAAAATAACCCTATTGTCACTCATAATGGAGGAGTTTCATTTTCAGATACTTATATTATCCCAAATTACTAAGGAAATTCAAAATGATTAGAAATTTGCATTGTTCATCACCATAATAAAATTGACTGTGTAATTTTAGTGAAGAATAATTAAAATGTAATCATATCTATAATATCAATGTATAAGAAACTGAACATTCTCCACCACACATAATTTTCTTCAAAATTATTGCCACCCATTACTGGTGTTCGGCCTTATAAATTACTGAAAACTGTGCCATACTCTTTTACCAAACATTCTATTGCTTTATTTTTCTAATAACAGAAGTAAAGCCTGACAGTCTGAAATACTATACCAGTTTTTAATTGCTATAAGTTTCATTTAGGGAAATGACACTGAAGTTCATGGTAAACTGTACTAGGTCTACATTGTGGGACCATATTGACGAGTTTATCCACATCCATCCTTCTCATCATAGTCTTAGTTTCTAGAGGTCAAAGAAAGAGACCCCATGACTGGAAGAAGCTTATGATATTTTATGGATCACAAATCATTCAGAATTCTCCGTGCCACACTCGGTTTATATCTTGGCACCAAGAAGAAGAATTTCATAAAAAATTTATAAGTTCCAATATTACAGTATTTCCCATTTTCTTTCCAATAACAACAGGGGCACTAAGAGGAATCCCAGCCAGATTCTTTGCTCCATGGGAATTTTTCTTATCCTTTCACATCCTCAGATTTCAGTACTGTTGCTGTGCTCAACATTAAGTATCCAAATATCCACACTGACATTTTATGCACCCGTGCTGATCCATAACTCTATCAAGAAGAATTAAAAAAATAAGTTTTTCTGAGTAAACTTGAGTTAAAAACAAATACAGAACAAACAAAAACAATAAGGAAAAATTGGTGAAGATATTTTCCTTTAAGACTGTCTTTTTTAGGTCAGTGAGAACATTAGAGTGTTTTTAATAACAAATTGCTAGACGGTTGATATTAATAACAGTAACAACTGCTAATAAAATATTTAAGAATTATTAGGAAACTCAGTTGGGGAACGTTGCCATTCTTCAATTCCCTACTCCACTGCTTTTCCATCTTGTCCCATCTTTATATAAATTTCAAGGCATTTGTCCTACTGCTCTTCCTCTGACAAACATTTCCTCAATATTTGTATTCCTGCTTCCATGTCCTATTACTGGTATGTCTTTGTTAAGCCAAAGCACGATTAATGTATGATAAATAAGATATTATCTGTCAACTTTTCTACAAATTCTTCCACAGAAACATGTAAAACTCCTAATGGAAATTACTGATTGTTCACATATAGCAGATGAGACAATTTTAAGGTTATTTTTGGAATTTCTTATGGCAAGATTTTTTTACATATATCCTTTTACTTCATTGCTGGGGAATGCTTAATACAATAAGAACTTTGTGTGAAGTCAATAAGAAAACACTTTAATCTAAACACAACTTTATTTATAGATATTGACATATTTATTCAGCCATACCAAGGGTACTCCCTTGAATAAAAGCAAATGAAAGACAATGGTGTCAGATAATTTCACAATAAACCGAATAACAAATAATATATATGAACAATAATATTCGATCAGTTTTCTGTGTCATTTTAGTAATTATAGTAGCTTGTATATTTCAAATTAAATGAAAGCTCATAGTCCCCCCTTTGGATTTAGGGCTGCATTTTACCCATAATTTCAAATACTTAATACTAATTTCAGTGAATGAAGACTATTGAACATTCATTCATTTATATTTAAATTAATCATTAAAAATATAAAATGTCAGTCTTTAAAATACAAACATTTCTTCATCTTGTGCATGCACACAGTCCAAAGGAAACCTGAAACAGTCCCAGAAGTGATGTAAGAGTTTCTTGATTAGAGTATTGATATTCTTTTGCTGCCAAACTCTGCATTATCAGAAAAAGAAAAGTGTTAGCCATGTTTCAAGACACTTAAATATGATCTAGCCAGCTAATGGGAAAATGTGTGAAAAGTTATGATAAGGGCAGTAAACAATGGACTGTAAATTCCTCACTATGGATAGAAATTTATGTCTTCTGGTACGGAATTTTCAGTAAGTATACTTTAGCAATGAATATTGAAGATTGTCTTTGGCTGCCTAATATACCACCAGGGAAGTAGAGCTGCCAATGTTTATCCAATGTAAATATGTGCCATCAACAGAAACAATCATTTGTTCTTTATTTGTGTTCAAATTATTAAAAGCTGAAGTACAAAGGAATTGTGTGAAAGCGACTATGGAGAGGTTCACCTCACTTACACTAAATTTATTTTCTCCCAGTATAGTCCTCTTCAGCTATGATTTTGAGATTTATACTATACAATTAGATAGACCTAAAGAATTCTTGAGAGTTTTCACTGATTAAAGGATATTTATTGTGTTAATAAAGAATATTTAGGCTATCTTGTTAGTATTGGGATGAATCCTGTGTTCTATTCTTATTGACACATCCATATTTGATTGCTCTCACTGTCTTTGTGTCTACACTGCAGAACCTATGTTGTTTCTTTAATTTATCATCTCTACATAAACACAATGTTTTCTCTTTAAAAAAGCAAGGTGTGTGTGTGTGTGTGTGTGTGTGTGTGTGTGTGTTGTTGTTGTTGTTGTTATGCTTATGTGTTTAGAAACCTGGTCCTTTAGTCAAGTGTAAGTCTGTAATGAATCACTGTCTGCCCTAAATACTTGACAGAGAATATCTATCTCACTGATATGTGGATCCAAGCTTGTGTCTAACAAGTATCAGAGGTCTTCTTGCTTCTATACCTCCACTGTACTGTGCTTATAGGTGAAATCATGCCCTGTTTTTACAGGTCCTTATGTTTTTACAGCAGAGATTCATAATCACTGATCTCTGTTTCAGTCCAGTGTTCAGTAAAGTCTGCCCACATCTATCATTTTTCTACCACTCCACATAACAATTTGTATATATAACAAGACTTAGATTCTGCTTTGAATATATGTAGTATTTCTTTATGTCTTCAAGAATAAGCATTTAAAATTTATTTTATTACTTTCATGTAATAAATTCATAGTTAAAGTCATGCTTTAATGAGGTTATAGAAGTTTATGCTTGAGTATAATTAGTATCATAATCAAGACACTGTTATTTTATCTTCCTTTCAGCTTCTCTTTTGTCCCTCTCTATTTTGTCTTCTCACTAACCCAGCCTTTGACAAGTGCTGATTAGATTCCTGCCCTGAGAGTTTCTTATCTCAAATGTATTATATTCAATCTATCCTATATTACACAATATACAGCTTTCCACCATAGTTTATGTTTTAATGTATCACTCTAATTTTGAATTTTAGACAGAAATTATGTATCAGTGTTTCAATTATTCAATTGTTCTTTATGTGCATGTAGCCATATTGATATTCTCCACTTAACTGGGTAAAATTTATCCATTTTTCTTTGTGGAACAATTTTCATTTCAGCTGTCATAAATATTTGTTGGAAAATCTTTGCAAGGACATCACACTTAATTCGCAGAGATCAAAGGCATATTTAGCTCATGACTTCAGAATGTCTAGTCTATGGTCATTTGGTTTAAATAATGTTGGTTTCTAATAAGGATTGCAGATGTCAACAACAAGGAGTGTATGATGTAGGACTCTTTACTCAGAATTGAAACATTCCTTTGAGAAAAGAAGAGGATGCTCATAAACCTTAGAAGACAAATGAAATCCACCTGTTTGGAAACATAGTTACTTGGACAACTCCACAGGACTTATCTCTGGCCATATTAAAAAGAGTACACAACTGAGTGGAACATCAGAGAGAATAATTGCAGATATGGAGTTGCTGTCTGAAAGTTTGGCAGAAATCGGCAGAGCTGTGTCAGGCATGAATGGGCTTCTCAATGATTCATCTGCTTTCTAAGTCATCCCTGTCCCATGTAAGTAATTCCCTAACCACAGTCCAGTTAAGAAACAATAAAAACTCACTGGTATTATAGGGAGATTAGCAAGTTTCAGGCTAATTACCTTAAGCGGGCTAGTTCTTGTCCTTGGAACAACTAATCTTTGCACACCCCTGTGTTTGAATTAACATACTGTGATGAAAAGTTAAATCCTCTTGAAATCTATCAATGTCGATAACACTCAGTCCCACCACATCCAAGTCCAGATAGCATATTGGGCCTACAGTTAAATCTATGTATCTTGCTGTACCTGACTCTCTGATGTACCCACTGAGTATTTTAACTTGCTTTGAATTATGACGTTTTTGTCAGATGATAAAATCTTCATGAAAATGATTCCATGTTTCCTGCAACCTAAATGTGGTAAAAGTTAAATAATCATGCTACAGGGCTCCACAATAATTTAACTCGTATTCCTAAACAAAAATTTCACTGATTCAGCAAGTTGACCATTGGTGTAATTGCTGTTTGTCCTCTTGGGTTCTTTTTTTCTGTATTTTTTATCATTTTTATTTTAATTTTAAATAGCTTGTTTTACATGTCAATCCCAGTTCCCTCTCCCTGCCCTCCTCCCTCACTCCCCTTCCCCCCCACCCTCCCACCCTATTGCCAAATCCTTCCACATAGGGGATATCTAGAGTCTGTCATTTCACTCTGAGTAGGGTCCAAGCACTCCCCTAAGAGTCAGGCTGAGAGAGCATCTCTCTTTGTGCTATAGGCACACGATGACTGTTTGTATTCCAGGGATAGACACTGATCCACAGCTCAGGGCCCCATAGGTTGCCCAGGCCTTCTTGCTGACACTCACATTTGGGGGATCCAGATCAGTCCCATGCTGGCCTCCCCACAGTCGGTCTGGGGTCCAAGAGCTCTCCCCTGTTCAGATCAGCTGTCTCTGCTGGTTTTGCCAGCCCATTCTTTGCCAATTTGCTCATCACTCCTCTCTCTCTTTCACTACATGGAGGAATGGTCTCTCAGCCTGGCCACAAGGGGGAGGACCTAGATTTTACCTGGGATTATATGACAGACTCAGAAAATCCCTCATGGATAAACACCTTCAGCAATGTGGCAGGATACAAGGTAAACTCAAAAAAATCAGTGCCCCTATTATATACAGATGATGAAATGACTGAGAAAGAAATCAGAGAAACATCACCCTTTACGATAGCCAAAAACAGCATCAAATATCTGGGGATAATGTTAACCAAGGAAGTGAAAGACCTGTATATCAAGAACTTTGTGTCTTTAAAGAAAGAAATCAAAGAAGATACCAGAAAATGGAAAGATCTCCCATGCTCTTGGATTGGTAGGATCAACATAATAAAAATGGCAATCTTGCCAAAAGCAGTCTACAGATTCTATGCAATCCCTATCATAATTCCATCACAATTCTTCAAGGACCTGGAAAGAACATTGGGGTTCTTTTTTAAGTGAACAGACATATGTCTTCTATCTTTCAAGGAAAAAAGTTCTTTAACACAATATGGCAAAGCAAATCACTTCCATCTTGGAAGAGATAACAGAAAGGACAGGCAAGGCCCCCAAATATCTGTCAAAAGCATGTAGCAAATACCTCCTATGAGGAAAAATTTCTAAAAGTACATAGTCTTTCCCAAAAACATGACCTCAGAAGGAAAGCATTATAGGTATAGACTTCTGTGGGAAATGGCATTCACACTGTGATGCTCTAATACGCAGTAACCCCATAATTTTATATCTTATTCAGCATGGCCAGTATGCACATGATCAGTATCCTCTGAAAGCACTTCCCTCTTGTTTCTGCTGCCCATTCATCTCTTTCTTCATATCTATACACCTTATTATATGTCAAGCAATTGAAGTTTTATCTTCCATCTCACTGATATTGAATATTTACATTCTTATGTTTATTTTACATACAATTCTTTATGATAAAATAACACTGAAAATTGACCTCTCCTGCCCTTCTCTTCTCCCATTCTCTTTCTCTGAACACCATCTCTCCTCACACATGCTCCCAGTTAGCTCAGGAGATCTTGTGATGATTGAGTCAGGGTAAGAATAGAGGAAGGATAAGAAAAGAGATACAATAATAGAGGGGGCCATTATAGGTTCAAAGAGAAATCTGGCACTAGGGAAATGTCTAGAGATCAACGAGGATGACCCCAACTAACAATCTAATCAATAGGGGAGAGGCCACTTTAAATGCCCTTCTCTGATAATGAGATTGATTATTACCTTATATACCTAGAAACTTTATACAGTAGCTGATGGAAGCAGAAGCAGATACCCACAGCTAAATAATGAAACCAACTCTGGAATCCAGTTGCAGAGAGTGAGCAAACTGGTCAAGACCAGGATGGATGGAGAAACCCACAGAAACAGCTGGCCTGAACAAGGGGGAGCACATGGACCCCAAATTGATAGATGGGAAACAATCATAAGACTTTTCCAGACCCCCTGAATGAGGATGTCAGTTTGAAAGTTTGGTTAATCTATGGGGTCTCTGGTAGTGAACCAGTATTTATCCCTAGTACAAAAATGAACTTTGGGAGCCCACTCCACATAGAGGAATACTCTCTTAGCCAAGAAACGCAAGGGAGGGTCTAGACCCTGCTCCAAATGATATGACAGACTTTGAAGATTCCCCCATGGAAGGCTTCACCCTCCCTGGGTAGCAGACAGGAAATGGAATGAGGGCTTGGTGGGGGCTAGGGGAGGAGGTTAGGGAGAGAGAATTGGGATTGATATGTAAAACAAGCTTCTTTCTAATTTAAAGGAAAAAAAGAAAAATGCAAACAAAGGAGAATAAATAAAAATCACACCCCATTTAAAAATGAAGCTCCTATTTTCCAGCTTCATGAATAGAATTATCAATATTTTCCTACTGAAAATCTTTTATACGACATTTATTTTATCACAATTTTTCTAAGTTTGGGCATTTTTGAAATTAATTTTAGTATTCCAGTTTGTTCTTTAAGAATACTACAAAATATTTTAGCTTCTTTGTCGAAAATCAGATCTTCATACACGTATGGGTTAATATCACGGTGTTCAATTCAATTCAATGGAAAAAAAGAAAGCGTCTTCAACAAATGCTGCTGGCATAACTGGATGCTGGCATGTAGAAGAATACAGATAGATCCATGTCTATCGCCGTGCACAAAACATAAATCCAAATGTATCAAAGACCTCAACATAAATTCAGCCACACTGAAACACTTAGAAGAGAAAGTGGGTGGTATCCTTGAATGAATTGGTACATGAGACCACTTCCTGAACATAACACCAGTAGCACAGTGAGGTCAACAAGTAATTCATGGGACCTCCTGAAACTAAGAAGCTTTTGTAAGGCAAAGGACACAGTCAACAAGACAAAAAGGCAGCCCACAGAATGGGAAAAGATATTCATTAGGCCCACATCTGACAGAGGGCTGAACTCCAAAATTTGCAAGGACTCAAGAAACACGTCTGCAAAACACCAAAGGACCCAATTAAAAAGTAGACTAGAGAACTACAAAGAAAATTCACAATAAAGGAGTCTAAATGGCTGAAAGGCACTTGAAAAAGTACTCAACATCCCTAGCTATCTTGGAAATGCAAATCAAAACAACTCTGAGATACCATGTTACTCCTGTCTGAATGGCTAAAATCAAAAACACCAAAGACAGTTTATGGTGGAGAGATTGTGGAGAAAGGGGAACACTCCTCCACTGCTGGTGGGAGTGCCAACTCATACAACCACTTTGGAAATCAGTATGGAGATTCCTCAGAAAATGTAAATAAGCCTACCACAAGACCCAGCAATTTCACTCTTAGGCATATATCCAAAAGATGCACATTCATACAACAAGGACATTATTTGTAATAGCCAGAATTTGGAAGCATCCAAGATGCCACTCAACTGAAGAGTAGATAGAAAAAATGTGGTACATTTACACAATGGAGTACTATTAAGCAGAAAAAAAAATGTAATCCTGAAATTTCCAGGCAAATGGATGGTACTAGCAGAAACCATCCTGAGTGAGGTAACCCAGTCACAAAAAGACAAACATGGTATATTCTCTCTCATATATGGATTTTAGACATAGATCTGGGGAGTGCCAGCCTAAAATTCCATGGCCAGAGAGTCTGGGGAACAGAACCTTCATCCATGGCTGATGGAAGCAGAGGCATCTCCCACAGCTAAACACTGAGCTGAACTCAAGGAACCCACTGACAGAGGAGGACTGATGAGCAAAGGGGTTAAGACTGGGCTGGTTTAACCCTCAGAAACAGCTGACCTGACAAGGGTTAGCTATTGAATCCCAGACTGATGGCTCAGAATCCAGCATGGGACTGATTAAGACCCCTTGAATGTGGGTGTCAGTGAGGAGGCCTAGGTAATCTATTGAGCCTTGGGTCGTAGATCAGTATTTATCCCTGTCATACAAATGGACTTTGGGTGCCCATCCAACAATGATAGATGCACTCTTAGCTTGGACTCTTGAGGGAAGGCCTAGGCCCTGGCCTGGGTGAAATGACAGACTATGGACACCCCCATGGAGGGCCTCACCCTCCCTGGGGAAAGCAAGTTGTTTTGGGGGGGTGGGAGGTGGGCATGGGAGGTGGGGAGGGAAAGGGAGAGGGACCTGGCATTGACATGTGAAGCAACCTTGTTTCTAATTTAAATTTAAATTTAAAAATAAAAAATAACAAAAAACAATTACCACAAAATATATTTTGAGGATATTGTTTCCCCTTCCCCACTTCCTCACAGTCCTCCTGCACATTCCTTCCCACAGCATTTGTTTCTTTTTCCAGCTAAACAAATGGGAGTTGTATGCTCAGGCTGTAATTGATACACCCTGTGTTCTCTCCACTGTAGAAAACTGATTTTTCTCTCCTAACAGCTATCAATTGCAAATAGGTCCTTAGCTAGAGCCAGGGATTTATACCCACTTTCCTCCTCTTTATGGATTTTTTTCAACTTTGAGTACTGTGCTGGTCTTATGCTTGATGCCATAGACTCTGTGAACTCTTATATGCATCTACCCTATTCATCTGACAAAATACCGATTCCTTGACATTAGTCAAGTCTCAGTTCTCGATCTCTGAGGTAGGCTTTAAATTCAAACAGAAAGTGTTTGGTTATTCCCTTTTCACCCATGCCACTATTGCCTCATTGCTCATATCTTTCAGGAAGGTTGTCATTGTAACTCAGAAGGTTCATATCTAGGTGAGCTTGCTGATGACATTTCTCCCCTGGTAGAGTGCATTGCACATTCCAGCACTGTGAATGCATATCTTTGGGGCTGAAGCTTCTGTTTGAATACCAATTTGATTTCTCCATGTTCTTTTTCTTTTTTTTTTTTTTTTTTTTTGGTTTTTTTGAGACAGGGTTTCTCCGTGGCTTTGGAGGCTGTCCTGAAACTTCTTGGTAGTCAAGGCTGGTCTCGAACTTACAGAGATCTGCCTGCCTCTGCCTCCCAAGTGCTAGGATTAAAGGCGTGCACCACCAACGCTCGGCTGATTTCTCCATGTTCTATGACATAAGCCTGCTGAATGTTCCACAGGAGAGAGTTGCTATCAATATGTGTTTTATAACCAATAGCATCATCAATACTCTGTCCTGTTTGGTGCTGTAAGTTCTATGGGACTGCAATAAAACAGATGTGACCAAGTCCTAGACTTCCAGGTATTAATTTTATCACATGATGTTCACTCTGTATATTGTCCCCAGTCACTATATGAGTATTCAAAACTCTGTTTATTTATGTACATATATTAAGCAGCTTTTGCAGTGGTAGGATTGTGTATGACTTTTCCACAGTCATTTAGTTTTTTGTTAGCCTTCCTGTTTTTCTACCTTTCTCCCACCCCTTTTAATCTTTGTTCTATTTTCCCTTTATCCTTTTATAAAGTTGTATTATGTCTCTTCTTCCTCATGCATCCTCAACCATCCCTCTGGTTCCTTAATAAGGACCTGACTGCTGTAGATATTCTTAACAAAATTACACACACACACACATACACACACACACACACACACACACACAAATCTATACATGTATATATATGTATGAAGCATAAAAGCTAGCTTGCCTAAAATAAATTGAGGTTTTAATTTGGTGATAAGTTTTCTCCTTTCCATCTTCCCATGTCCTCCCATCAGTGCCTCCCATATAGACCTCCATGCTCATCTTCATATTCCTGATCATTTTTTAATTCATGTTCAAATTCATTCATTCATATGCATACACACACATATATCATATTTCTTAATATAAGCTTTGGAATCCATGTTACTTGTATGTATATTTTTAAGACTGACTCTTTTGCACCAAACCAAAATTGGTGTGCTCCTTAACTGTAACTGACACGAATTCTCCTGCCCTGTGGACTAACTTTCATGGTTACAGAAGATGCAAAACAGGTTACCAAAGGAGAGAGACAGCCGGACATCGGTGGCACACAAACTGGGCATTGGTGGTGCAGCGCGCCTTTAATTCCAGCACTCGGGAGGCAGAGGCAGATGGATCTCTGTGAATTCGAGGCCAGCC
The DNA here is from genome assembly GCF_017639785.1 of Mesocricetus auratus. Taxonomy (NCBI): domain Eukaryota; kingdom Metazoa; phylum Chordata; class Mammalia; order Rodentia; family Cricetidae; genus Mesocricetus; species Mesocricetus auratus. Next base: position 2,446,320 of record NW_024429207.1, on the reverse strand, counting down.
TGGTCTAGAGAATGAGTTCCAGGACAGCCTCCAAAACAATACAGAGATACTCAGTCTTGAAAAATGAATAAAAAAAAATCAGAGGCAACAGTCATACCCAGCTAGGAAACTTATCAACCACCAACATGCACAATAGCCCTGTGGGTGCAGTAGTAGCATCCACATTTGAGAGACATCAAGCTACATTTTTGTTATTTTTCTGAATCTGAATCACATCACCCAACATGATTGTTACTAGCTCCATTCATTTTCCTGTAAAGTTCATTTTTCTTAACAGCTGAGTATTTCACTTTGTAAATATATCATATGTTCAATATCCATTCATCAGTTGGTGGACATTTCAGAATCTAAATGAATTAAACCAGTCTTCTGAGGTGATACAGTGATTAAGAGCATGTCATAATCTTCCAGAACACCCAGGCTTGGGTGGCACCCACACAAATCATCATCAGTATAGCCTTATAACTTTAGCTCCAGAGGATCTGACTTCTATTTCTATTTTTGGCCTCTTCGGGCATGTGTCCAGATCAACACAGACATAAATGCATGTAAGAGAACTGCAATGACCAAATTAATAAATGAATTTTAAAATGTTCTTTGTTAAATTATTTAGCACATTGGTTAAAAACAATTTGTTTTGCAATTTGTGTTTAGTTTAATTCTTCTAAAATTATTTCCCAAAAGTAACATACCAGTACACATTTCAATGTTGTCTGTCACTTCATGGGTTATATTTAGTTCTCCAATATTTGATATGGATGATCAAAGACTCATGATTGTTTTTTGAAGCAACTAGATCTCCTTTTCATTGTCTTGTTCTCTTTGTTGACATAAACTAAATGAAAATGTATAGATAGGTTATTAGATTCAATGACCTATTTAGTTAACATATTGTGAAGTTTATTTTGTTTTGATTAAATATATATATATATATATAATTGATAGGTACAAGATAGATAGATAGATAGATAGATAGATAGATAGATAGATAGACAGACAGAACAGAAAAGAGCAGGGAAGAAGAGAGGAGAGGGGAGGAGAGGAGAGAAGAGAACAAGAGAGAGGAGAAGAGAGGGTAAAGGAGGGAAGAGGAGAGAAGAGAAGGATAGGGTAGGAATTTTGGATAAAATGAAAATAAAATTGAGGTATAGAGTTGTATACCTGGGAAATGCTCCACCCACAAAGTCATACTGCTCTGAGAGGCTCTTGGGCTCTAATTCATGCTCTGCTTTAGAACTTCTGACTAATTTGTGTCCTTTTTTATGAAGCAATCCCAGATCTCTTTCATCAATTTGCCATTTTCTTCAAAGTTTTCACTATTCTCTTTATTACCATTTGTTTCTACCTCTGAGACTGTTAGCAGTAAGCAGTCTATGTTATCTGCTGTCCCATGACTCCTTTTTTCAGCTCTCATATAAACACATGACACTAAATACTCAGTGAGGAATAAATTGAAATATCACAGACATCAAACAATTATGATTCTAGTCTACAAACTGATCTTCTCTGATTGGTAAGTATAAAATGTAAGATATTGCAAAAATTCCCTTTCATTTCAGGTAGAAAACCTCACAAATTCCCTAGCCAACACTCAATTTTGCTATTTTGTGGATTCCTGTCAATTTCTAGTCAGATAGCTATTATTTCTAGTTGTTCTTTTCCCAATTTATGAGTAGAAAGTTGAATATATTAATTTGATTTTTGCCTCTGTTGGCTCAGCTACATGTCTGAAAGTTACAGATTAGATATCCCATTTCACAGAAATTACTTCCCTTAATTAACTCATTATATGTAGTGAGTCATACAAATGGGAACAGCTATAGTGATAGCCACCAATAAGTTACAAAAGGTCAAAGGCATCGAATAAGGAGAACTGGACATACTCTGGGAAGTATAGAGATTTCTGACTTCCATATAAACCTAGTTGATATGTTGGAATTAAGTGTTTGTCAACGTGTTAGAGGACAGGCATAATTCTTATATGAAATTCTTTTCTAACCAGAATATACATTCTGCACAAAAGGAAATCCATTTGAACACAATCAGTTTGTTCTTATATAAACCACTCTTCAAACAACTTTTAAAATCATTTATCTTGCTAAAAGTTTTGGGCAAAGACTATAACCCCATTGATACATTTTCAAATTGAGTAAAATAAAGACAAAGGAAGGTGCAGGTATGTTTGTCACAATAGTTTTGCAATGTGCTGAGCAAAATGTGATGTACAAAATATAAGACAATGTGTAGGACTGGTAACCTAAGTAGAAACGTTAAATAGGAGTAGTAGATTATAAACCACATAGAAAAAATATTGCATTTTCCTACAGGGTGGTTATGGTGCTCACCTTTAATATCAGCACTTTGAAGGCAGAGGCAGATGACTCTGGATGAGTTTAAGGCCAGCTTGATCTACAAAGTGAGTTTAAGGGCAGTCCTGACTGCTACATAGAGAATACCTGTCCTGATAAAAGGCTAAAGCAAAACAAGACAAAACAAAAAAACTTAGATTTTTCCTTTCCTTTCAATAATTGATGTCATTTTACATACACAATTTCAGGTTACAAATATTCAGCATATTCTCTATGTGTGAAATATAGGTCTAATTTTTCATTTTAAAATGTTTCTTAATGCCTTCAATTATAATTTTCATCTTTTGTTTCTTGTAATTTATATAAAAATTTAGGGGGTATTGCAAGTTTCCATTATCTTCTATCAAAGAAAAAAAAGCAATTATAAGCATTATAGGTTTTCTGTTCTCTTTGTCCTATGGTTTTTTTTTTTTTACAGAAATAAGCTTTTTAATTTGCAGTATGCTTAATTCCTGTCTTCATTGTTTGTATTAGCTCTTCCCATAATGTAAAATAGTAATCCAAAATTTGAAGTCCAAATTTTTTCTCTGAATGACATATATTACTTGAAAATATTAACCTTATTCATATCAACTCATAAACTATTTTGAAAGGAGACGTTACCTGTGTAAACACAGCATGCTATATGTCAAATTTGTGGAGACAAAAAAGTTTTGTAGAACCGCCCTTCTTTTTGGCACACAAGCAGAATTTGGAATGCATCCTGCCATTTGGGTTTCTGACTTAATTACAATACTATTAGACATGTTAATTGGAAGACAAATCTCCTTTGCTTCCATCCATAGACAAAGAACTACAGTAAACTATATAATGTCTGAGAGCAGGAGAAGTAGTTTTTTTTTCCCTGGGATGTGTGTCAATGCTAAAGGATCAGCCCTGAAACTGTATACATATAAGCAACATACACTTCTAATGATTGTTCAGTAAGTTAATATTATAAGATGTAAATGCTACAAAATTACGTGATTTTTGAAACTTATCTGATAACTCTATGTAATATGTATCCAGTCCTGAATGAGGCACTTGAAGATGTATCATGTATCATTCCACTGCAATTCTTAGAAAAGAATTAAAGAGAGCTGAGATAATTTGACACTCACACCATTTTTAGTGTTGAATTCTATATTATAGGTGGATCAGTCTCACATATGTTGCATATCCTCTCAGAATTTACTCACTTAATTCCTAGCAAAGGTAACACTGGAGTCTAGCTCCACCAGATAAACATATTGTTCATATCCTTGGGGCTTTGTTTTTAAATATTGAAATGTAGATTGTGTATATTTACGGTGTTCATTGTGGTATTTTCATACATTTTACCATGTGTATTGATTGTGTCCATCTATCTTCTGCACAGGGACCAGCTCTCCCAAACCACCTGGCAATACAAACAGATCCAAGTAAGTTTTTCTAGTGCCATACTTGCCCATGAATATCTCTAGTTCTTGTATTTTTTCTATCTTCTATGAATTTCAGTGTAAACTATCTGCACCCAGGAAATTTATCTCTCACTCCCCAATTTAGTCTAAGTCTAAATCCAGGTAAATAGAGTAACTTTTTAAATAATTAGTAAATGAATTAATTGGTTCTGATTTCTACTCTGGTGTTTTAATTAGAATATCACTATAATTATGCCTATCTATTCTATTTACACTATATTACTCTTTAGATAATGTGATAGATCATGACGAATGCAGAATTTATTTGGAGCTCAAGTCTTAGCTGTAAGCACCCTTCCCTGCGGTTGCTTCTCATCAGTCCTCTCTGAAATGTTTTACCAGAGCCACAGTACCGTACTGTAAAGAGAAGCCTTCCCGCCAGCCTGTTGCAGAGCTGCATCAGTCCCAAATGAACACATAGGAGGCTATATTAATTATGAAGCTGTTGGCCTTGCTTGTTTCTTACTGGCTAGCTCTCACTTAAGTATTTACCCCATAATTGTTAATCTAAGTATTTCTCTTACCAGAGAGAAGTTTCCTGGCTTCTTATCCCTATCGTGGTTACATCTTGACTCCCTGGGTTTCTCCTTCCCAGTGCCCTCCTGGACTCCTAGTCCCACCTATCTTGGTTCCCTATTGGCCAACAGTGCTTTATTGACATATACACAGGACTTCCCCCATCATCATACTGTATTTAAAACAGTTGTTTTCAAGGGGAAAATCATTAATGTTACTATATTAACATAAACTAGCACTTAAGTTTCATTGATTTCAAGATTCTCACAAATGATAAATTTATTTTTTCAGGAATTATAAGGCAAATGGAGATGTAATGATGCAAGTTTTCTAAATATTAGTGCTTGTCATAATGAAAAGAAAATAAGATATTTATCCTGAATATGTGAAACTGTTAATCTTTAAAGATCACAGTGGTCTTTTAAAATACTACTGATTCCAAAATTTCACCATTCAAAAATATTGCTTTTGGGTTTTCATATTTCAAAAACTCAGTGTATTTTGAGAAATATTTCTTTTGTTTATAACCCCAAGAAATGTACATCAAAGGCAAATCAATGCTAACAACATAGTAACAAATGTAAGCATGTAAGTCAGATAAAAAAAGTAACAGTTCTCCTGGTACCATTAAGTTAGCACCATTATATAGCCTGTACACTAAAATATGCATTTAGGATGCTAACTAGTAATTTCAAATACCACATGTTATATATATTGAATGAGGATGCTACCATCCCTAGGAGAACCTTAATTTATCTGGCTTTGAATTAGTGAGTTTTAAATTAATAACATTCATGATTAGAATGTTCCATTCTACAGCTGCACTCTTTCTATGCCTGTTTATTTTTTTTCTTTACTAACATCTTTCATGGATTGACTATGAATTTGAGGACAAAAGAGTTGGAAATATGTTGAGATGATCTTTTATACAGTATATTATTAGCCCCATCATTTTTCTGGGATAATGTCCTGCTATTAGCATATTTTATGATAATGTGATAACTACATCTGATAGAAAAACCCTTGCCAGTTGAGGATCCAGATGCAAAGCCTCTATTCTTGAATTTTAAGTAAAATATTTATGTACTTATTTAAATAATGATGAGTTGATTCCATGCTACACCACAGTTTAAGAATAATGACACATATGTAATACTGGAGGGACTCCTAATTGTTAGGATTCCATGCATCCAGCTGAGAACAAAATTCCATGTCACAAACTCCAAATAGTTTACTCAACTGTAAGGAAACATTTTAATAAATGTACTTTAAAGTATTCATTAAACAAGGCTTTTTTGACATGATATTTACTACAAATGTACACTCAAACACAAAATTCATATGACAACACTTGAGTGATATTTAACAGATATAAAGATGATAAAATTAATTAATAGTGTAATTTTAAAAGTACAGGTAGTTTATTCCTGAGTTAATCATGTAAAAGTAAATTTATGAAAGCTGGTTATTTTTCAGACAGTTTTGCACCAAAAGTAGACTTACATTCATTCTGCAAATGTATTGAATTCTTTGTGAAGAGTGTGAAATTGACAATAGTGAAGGTGACATTATATTTTTTAGTGAAATTAAGACTGAAAGCCTTGTCTTATATTTCCTGTCATTTCCACTTTAAATAGGCATAAGCATAGCTACTATTTTGTGTTCCTTGTTTTCATCTCTATGCTGAGTGATGAGGTCATAAAGCACAAAATGCATTCACTGTTTTGTTAGCATCACAGCCAATTATTGAGCAAATGCTAAGATGGACATGTAATACCTGCCTTCAATTATAGCACTCAGCATGCAGAGGTAGGCAGATCTTTGATTTTGAGGACAGCCTGGACTATAAACTGAGTTTCAGGACAGCAAGGGGTACACAGTGAACCCTGTGTCAAAAACAAAAGCAACAAACAAATAAGCAAACAAAAGAATGAGAGGAAAGCAGCCCCAACGTAAGATATTGTGTTTATGAGTAAGTTTTTGATATTAGAAACATTTAAATATGTAAGACTATTAAATAGCGGCATTCTTTCTACATTATTTATGTGTCAAGAAAAAAATATAAACCTATGATCTTCTTTTATTTTGAAATTCAATGTTATAATGTGCCAACAATACAATAAATAAGCAAAAGTCAAGCAACATCCCTGTTTGTTAGTAAATTTCAGAATTCTCTTCAATGTCTGTGAAGCCTTGGTTTTTTACCAGGAACATTTAAATTACAAAAAATGATGGGTTCTTTTTTGTCTACTTTTATGAAATGCTTGAAATGCATCACATCTTAGGTCATCCTGCTGCATAATATATTTGATATAAAGATAGTTATTTGTTGGTAGTTGTCATACAGTTAATATAAATATATTTCTGTGTTTCATTAAATGCCCTTAAATACTCTTTTAAGACTTATTATAGATAATTAACTGTAATCCTCCTTCATCACTGAACTTCTTAGACATTCTCAATGCCATAACAATACAACAAGCTTTCTATGGCAACTGCCCAAGATCAGTTTCAATATGTTGTTAGTTTACTGACGCTGCTTTATTAAGTTTCTATGAAGGCACTTGCCTTCAATCCCAGAACTCAGGAAGCAGATGCAAGTGAATCGCTATGATTTTTGACATATCCTGGCCTATATGGTGAATTCCAGATCATTCAGGGATATATATTGAGAGAGAGAGAGAGAAAGAGAGAGAGAGAGAATTATAATGGCATAAATAAAAATATCTAAAGTTTGAAATGACTCATGAGGTTTGTGTCACTTTTGATTTTGTGTGGAATGTGCATACCCTTCATTTCTCATTTTTTGGAGATTTCTCCATCATGTAGATGTTGATGCCAAATTTTGTCCTTCTTCTCCAGCTCAAAGCAACACCATTATCTCTCTCTTCCTATGACTGTTCATACCAGTCTTGTGTTCTCCATCTCTGTCTTTGTACAGGAGCATTTCTCCCTCCAAAACTTCCATTTAATTCTAATAAAAATGTTGGTGATTACATTGCAGTTGCTTAGCTGGTCAAAGGCAATGGTTCTCAATGTGGGGATCAAGACATCTTGTGTAGTATCAAACAACCATTTCACAAAGGTTTCATTTCACATGTCCTGCGTATCATATATTTATATTATGACTCACAATAGTAGCAATATTGCAGTTATAAATTAACAACAAAAATTGTTTAATGCCTGCAGGTCCCCACAACATGAGGCACTGTATTAAAGTTTCACAGCATTAGGAAGGTTATGAACCACTGTTCTAAGGAAATGCGCAGACATCAACAAGAAACTCACAAATCAGGGGACTGTGTTTTGCAAGCTGTACACATATTCTACTGATTATGAATAACTTGGGGAAGACATTGTCCAGCTTAAAGTAGAAAGAAAAGACGGAACAGACAAAAGAGCCAATTTGGTAAAGTTTAGCTGTGTTGAACTAAGACTTTGCTGTACAAGACCAAGGACCTGAATTTGATCCCCACAACCCATGTAAAAATCTGGCCAGCATGGCAGTCAGGACTAGAGATTTGAGAGTTGGGTAATCTGTGAGCCCGGTGTTGAGTTTCAGTATCACTGAGAGATCATGGCTATTGAGGAATGAAACCCAGTATATGCCTGTGACTTCCTCATGTAGATGCATACATATGTGCATCTAATTTTGAACACATATGTACATCCGTAAATGCACACAGATACACACACATACATACATACGCACACGCACGTGTACACACATACACATACACACTCACACAAACACACACACATACCTGACCCAAAACCCTTAGAACATGGATTGTAGTGGAATCTGGAATTCTTTAGATGTTCAGTTTTTTAATTAAGAAACTAATATTTGAAATGTTTTAGATTTAAGCTGCTACATTCTCAACTACTGAATTAGGCTTCATTATTTGTAACTTCATTTGCCTTACTAAAACTTATGAAATTGAGTAAATATAGGAGAATTATCTGAGAATGATATAGCATTATGCATATAATATACTGAGCATACAAAATTCATTCATACACTTATTGTGATGTTTAGAATTAAACTTCAGGTTTGTCATATACAAGAGAGATGCTTCTTCAATGACTTACATGCTAAAACTTTAGATTTTTGGTACATGATCTTAGTGTGTCCTATTCTGTCCTTGAACTTTGAATCAATTTGGCCAGTCCTCTAACATAAGGATTTGGGAAACGTGTTTAACAGCAATTTGTAGGACTCTAAAAGACAAAAATAATGATTAATTTTCAAATAAAATAAACATGTTTTTAATATTTGAATTTTCATTATTGAAAAGAAACCACAGGGCTGTTAAATTCAGGTGAGAAATAAAAAAAAATGAACAAAAAACCTGCACATGTATACAGAGCAAATGTAGTGTCAATCATTTATAGGAATAATGGGACAGCTTCATATAAATGAAAAGAGGAAGTAACTCAAATTTCTCCTAGAGAGAATTTATATGCATATGTATAAAAAGGAATTATTTTGCATTGCTATCTGTTATCTACAATTTTCAGAAATGAAGTAGCTGAATGCCACTTAATATGTCATAGGAGTGGCTGTCCATTCATATTTACAGCTCATGCCCTCGGCCAAGGGGAGATGATTAAGCAAAGCATACACAGAAAGGACTGTGAATCTTTGAGACTATCTGTAAAATCAGCCTACAACTGATACTTTAATCAATTTCACATGCTTTAAGCAGTTATTTAAATTCTTGCAAACTGTGAGTATGTATTTTAATGATTTATTTTTCAGGATGAACTTTTCAAATACAGGATGAAATTTAGTATGGAAGAGTTATATTACTGATTTCAAAGAAAAAGAAATGCTTTGAAAATAATGATCAGAAAATATGTCTTCAATTAATTCCAAGTTGCACTTTTAACTCTCAGATACAATGTATTGAAACAGTGTTTGGCTGACTTTTCTATGTGTCCATAATTCCCTATCACTTAAAAAATTTTCTGGATTTTGTTTCTTTTAAAGTTTATATATAAGTCAAGCTTTTTCTCTCACATTTGCTGGCCTTCTGTCACTTGTATAGATGAGAATACTAAAGTATACAATGCTATAACTATGCTTAAAACTGGTAAGCAACGTAATTTTAGTAAGAAAATCTACCATAGTCTCAAAGCCTTGGTCTCTGTCTTATTGTGGAATTGCACAAGAGTACTCTTTCTACATTACTTCACCCTCTGTAATCATCTGAAGCATACATTTTGCTCCAATTAAAATGCAAATTTCATTGGCAACAGAGTGAAGAAAATTCACTCTAAAGTAATGTATCAACAATTGGCAAAGTTTGTCATGCAATCTAATTTTGAAGTCATAATTGTAAAATTATGCTCTTGAAGTTGAAGAAACGATTACAACATAGTTTATTTAAGATGTGTGAGAATTATCATTGTAAATGCTGATTTGTCACCAAACTAATTTGGGAGTTGGTTAAGGAAACATGAGTATGCTTAGGGGAATTGGCAGTGTAATTTGGTCATTTACATAATTTTTGCAAGGAACTGTACTTCTAGCCAAGCATCTGCCATCTTGGGGAGTGTCTGCTTGTTAAAGATCATCAGGGGGTAGAGGGAGGACTTGTTGACTGTGCACACCTCTCATAGATGGCAAGGGACAGCCAAGAGGGAACTGGCTTTTTTCAATTTGGCTTCCAAGTACGTTTCAAGACATGCTAGAATATGTAGGCTGGAGACGACTGGAGTATAATGATATATTGTTTATGATTTATTAATGCCACTGGAGATCAAAAATGCAAAACAGCCATTCTAGATAGCTATAGAAATCAGGCAGTGGTGATACACACCTTTAATCCAGAGAGATTTCTCTCAATTGAAGACCATCCAGGGCTCCATGAGATTGAAACACTTTAAAAGAGTAGCAGAGTCCACACCTTTGATACAAGCATTGGGGATCAATGCCTTCAGTCCCAGGGATAGTGAGGTGGAGACAGGAAGATATGGCTGGGAAGAGAAGGAGAAGATGGGAACTGAGAGCTTTTACCTCTGAGGATTCAAAGAGACAAGATTGCCATTTCAGCTGGGAAGAGGTAAGATGTAATTACTTGGCTGCTTTGCTTGTCTGATTTTCAGCTTGAAGCTTAAACCCCAATATCACTCTCTGTTTTTTTTTCTTCTTCATGCTGCACTGAAGGAGGGGTTTCATCTCTGCTGGGTAAATGCTTTTACAGTCCTGTCTGTTAAGAGAGTAGCACCCACAGCCTTTCAAGCAATCCCTTATATAGGCTCTCTTAGGAAAACCAATAAACTCATTGCTTTTCTGGCAGAATCACACCTCTATCCTTGGAAACTTTAGAGAAAAAGGCAAACATGGCTATGTCTCTTCTTGAGATAGAATTTCACCAAAATACATCTTTGTTTTTACATTCAGGGATGCAGAACTATTTTGACAAGTCTACTATGGGATAGTGCAAAAAAAGAGACAAGTTTGAAGACAGCAATGAATTGTCTGTCTTCTGAACTTAAAGTGGAATACTGTTTGAAGACATTTCTAATTTTTCTAGCTGCCAGCTCTGTGTCTCTAAAGTTTGGCCAAGTCACATTGAATGACTCTTAAGTATCAACTCTCCTGTGCAGTTGTAGTGTTTAAATAATCCCTTTCTAGGGTCATGTACACCCTTGGGTTTACTGTTTCAGACTTTGATCTATTTTTCTGTTAGCATTTAACATGGTTTGTAATTGAGCAGGCATCAAAACAATGAATTTCTGGAGACTACAGAGCATTTTCCCTTTTCTCTTTGTAGAAGCCTCAGTATTGTTAACATCAACAGGAGAAAGATTTACAGAGAAACAGAAAGAAGTGCAGTTTTTGTTCTTTATATAGCTGGCAGTAGTTCTTTTAATTTACTAATGCAATAAAAGAGAAACGATAATGCTTTTCCTAAAAGGAGAAAACATATTTTCTAATAGTGGTAATATTTTTAATCACAAATCCCACTTACACAGCATGGGCCCAGATAAATGTATCAGAGTATTTTACTATGTGAGTTATTGCCTAAGCTCTCAGTAGCCTACTGTAGTGAGAGCAGATGGTGGGAGTTTATGTCTTTTGTGCCTCTCAGTTATTGATGAGGATTATATGAGAAGATAATTGGCAGGGTTTTGCACATAATTGATATAAAATGCTGTTAAGTCTCTTCTTCTATTGGTCAAGTTTCTAGGACATCTGGGAAGCAATCTCTTGAATTACATCAGAAAAGACATAACTTTTCATCATCTGCATGTTCTCAGAAAAGTGTTAAAATGCTTTATAATTTTTAATGTATTCTAGGAAAAAATACACGTTGATCTTCAAAAGGAAAAAAATGTTTCAAAACTGAGACACTACACGTTTAAAAGGAAAGAAAATGTCTTACTTTTATTTTTGCCTATGTAAGAGAGTACGTGATAGGTAAACAAATAAATCCAATTTAGAGGTAAAGTAAATGACAATCAATATGCCATACTTCAATTTAAAGCACATGAGATTTCTTCATAAATATTTGTTTTCAAGAGAGTATATCATAATGAATTCACAGGCATCAATATCTGTCTTTTGAGGTTATAAAATACTGATTAAAAATGAGAATGGTGGTCTAGTTCATAACAGCAAACAGAGTACTGTAGTATCTACTTCAGTCAATGAGACAAGCTATTTAGGTATCTGATCTTTTCTCTTGCATTTACTATGCCTTGCATTTTCTTAACTCAAGTGTTTTCTACTGATAACACATTGCCATTATCATGTATTACAAATTTCCGAATTCTATATGATGCTTGACTTGTCATTTTTCCTGTCTTAGTGAAATGTCATGTCAGACTTACCAATGACAAGTAAATAGTGTATTGACCACACACAACCGTTTCACCTTTTTAATAAACATATTTAAGAATGCACAGTGGCAGAAAATAGAGAAACATATGTCTTCACGACTACTCAAATCTTAAAAATAAAAATTCTTGAAAAGTACTATACTTGATCTACTGAGAGGTTATGAAAACTAATTTAAGCAGATTAACAGTAAATGTACATTCAATGAAATGATTATGATAGAGATACTTAACATTCATTTTACATCACTATTATGATATGCCAATTTTAGCCAAAGGTTTTATATAAATAGGTAATGTATATTTCCAATATAGACATGTGGTTGTAGCTTATATGTGTACTATGTGGACATATATACATTTGTTTTAACCATACTCACAGTCTGATGATTAGGGACAAATCAGAGTTTTGCCTTTGAAGCCATAATATTGAAGCATATATAAAATTTCAGACTTCTGTTTCATATATCTTTTCTGCTTCTCCCTAAATCTGCTTAGTTATTCTTTCTTCCCTTTAATTCATATGTACTTCCATAAGATTCATTTCTGTAGCCAAGACAATTTTAAACTAAAAAAGCTATTTACTTTTCTGAAATCATATTATCCATAGTTAACTTCCTTTACCTCTTCTTTATTTAAATTCCAAAGGTTCCACAGTTCTGTGTCATCCAGTTATTCAGGATAAGGCATACTTCCTATAAGGAATATACATATAGCACAATACTCTTTATATAGAGGATTTAATTTGAAATCATTATGTATGGAAAGAGTGGAAATTGTGAATTAAAGTCTGGAAACCATTGTGGCCAGTAGATACAAAATTCAGTGCAGTAGGATACTTGCCCCCACACAGATGAATATATACTTTAAAATAAACATTATGAAATGATTTCCATTTTGGTTGGGTACTCCTATATGATAGCCCCATGGAAGGCAGTTCCTTGGGGGCAAATGCAAGAATCAATTCTTTGTTTGGAACATTGCAGAAACTAGAAAAATAAAGCAGTGTTTACAGATGGTATACGAAAATCATATGCTGATTTTTCATATCCATAAAACTATATATTATTCAGATAATAATAAAATCAACAAACACATCAACAGTGAGCAAAGAAATGTATTCTAGTAGAGGTTTTGGTATGATTTGTAAGTTTCTCTTGAATACCTATAATACTCTTCAACATTTCTGTCCCCATATCCTCCAATTACATTCAAAATAAGTGGATTCATTAATTCACAATTTAAACCCTCTTCTCTCCCCCTTTATATCCCTTTTGAGAAAAATCAACTTTTTAATATTTTTAAATGCCATTTTTAAATATTTGTAAGGGTAGATTCAGTGCTTTAGACCCATTCTGGAAGGGTAGTGGCATTATTTTTCATCAAGAAAGAAATCTCTAAAAAGGTCCTCAAACTTTGTGCAGATTGCTTCAAATTACTGTGAACACTGGCACATGTGTCTCTAAACTCAAATTTTCCCGATAACTTTGAGCTCTGTCTGATGTTTCCCATTTTATGGTTTGTCTTTGCTTCACTTCTTTGTCTCACTTCTTAACCAGCAAACTCTCCAGTAACTTAAACCCCATGGATTCATAATTGACTTCACATCTTCCCAAACCTGTTTCCAACATTGTATTACTCTTTAAGACCTAGCTGTTGAGCTGTTCCTCCGGCAGCATCAGGTAATCAGGCCGGCTTCCTGGCCTGTGTTCCAGTGCCTGCAGATTGCCTGGGAACTGCACAGAGCTCCCAATCCCGATGGGAGCCAAGCACCCCAGACTCCAGATCTTCTCTCCCACCAAAGAGACCAGGAAATGAGAGGAGGCTGGGAGTCCAGGGAAGCAGCTGTTCCTCTGGCAGCATCAGGTAAAAAGGCCGGCTTCCTGGCCTGTGTTCCAGTGCCTGCAGATCGCCTGGGAACTGCACAGAGCTCCCAATCCCGGTGGGAGCCAAGCACCCCAGACTCCAGATCTTCTCTCCCACCAATGAGACCAGGAAACCAGAGGAAGCAGGGAGACCAGGGGAGTAGCTGTTCTGGATCAGGTACAACAGGATCCAGCATAGGGTCCAGGGGACCAGGTAGGAGGCTAACCGCCCCAGATTCCTGTTCTTCTTCTCCACCCACGGGACCAGCATTTGGACAAGAAATAGAAGAACCACCAGATTATTGGACTTGCTAGCACCCACCAAAAGGGAACTCTGGTCCCCAGACCAGTAAGGGGCTCTTTCTGCACCCACTAGAAGAAGAGATGGGAAAGAGACAATACAAAAACACAGTCAGCAACAGAAAAACAAATATGACACCACCAGATTCTAGAGACTCCACACCAGCAAGACCCCAACATTCCAATGCGAACGAAGCAGAAGAGAATGACCTTAAAAGCACTTTCATGAAAATGATAGAGGCCCTAAAAGAGGATATAGGAAAATCCCTCAAAGAAATGGAAGAAAAAACAAACCAAAAAATGCAAGAAATGGAAGAAAAAACAAACCAAAAAAAGCAGGAAATGGAAGAAGAAATGAAGCAAAAAAATGCAAGAAATGGAAGAAAAAACAAAGCAAAAAAAGCAGGAAATGGAAGAAGAAATGAAGCAAAAAAATGCAAGAAATGGAAGAAAAAACAAAGCAAAAAATGCAAGAATTGGAAGAAGAAACATACCAAAAAAGGGAGGAAATGGAAGAAGAAACAAAGCAAAAAATGCAAGAAATGATAGAAAAAACAAAGCAAAAAATGAAAAAAATGGAAGAAGAAACAAACCAAAAAAGGCAGGAAATGGAAGAAGAAACAAAGCACAAAATGTGAGATATGGAACAAAAAGCAAACCAAAAAATGCAAGAAATGGAAGAAAGAACAAACCAAAAAAATTATAAAAGGCAACAAACAGATGAAAAGATAAACAGAAAATTGCAAGAAGCAATGCAAACACTGCAAGGGTTGAAAACTGAAATAGAGACATTAAAAAAACACAATCTGAAGAAAGGCAGAAAATAGAAAAGCTGGACAAACAGTCAGGCACTACCAATACAAGCATTACCAACAGAATAGAAGAGATGGAAGAAAGAATCTCAAGTGTTGAAGATACACTAGGAGAAATGGATTTATCAACCAAAGAAAACCTTAAATCCAACAAATCCTTAACACAAAACATCCAGGAAATATGGGACACCATGAAAAGACCAAACCTAAGAATAATAGGTATAGAAGAAGGAGAAGAAATCCACCTCAAAGGGGCAGAAGGCATATTCAACAAAATCATAGAAGAAAACTTTCCCAACCTTAAGAAAGACATGCCAATGAAGGTACAAGAAGCCTACAGAACACCAAATAGAGTGGACCACAAAAAAATCCCCTCGCCACATAATAATCAAGACCCCAAACATACAGAATAAAGAAAGAATATTAAGAGCAGCTAAGGAAAAAGGTCAAGTAACATATAAAGGCAGACCTATCAGAATTACACCTGATTTCTCCATGGAAACTCTGAAAGCCAGAAGGTCCTGGATAGATATTCTACCTACACTAAGAGACCATGGATGCCAGCCCAGACTACTATACCCGGCAAAGCTCTCAATCACTATAGACGGAGAAAACAAGATATTCCATGACAAAACTAGATTCAAGCAATATGTGTCCACTAACCCAGCCCTACAGAAAATTTTGGAAGGAAAACTCCAACCCAAGGAAGCTAACTACAACCAGAAAAACATAAGCATTAGAGAATCCCTCTCTACCAACAGCCAAAAGAACAAAGGGGTGAAATTCCACACATAATTCCACCAACAACAACCATTGCAAATCGAAGAAGGATGAGCAATCAATGGTCATTAATATCCCTCAATATTAATGGCCTTAACTCACCCATAAAAAGACACAGACTAGCAGAATGGATTCGAAGACAGAACCCTTCCTTCTGCTGCATACAAGAAACACACCTCACCCTCAAAGACAGACATTACCTGAGAGTTAAAGGTTGGGAAAAAGTTTTTCAATCAAATGGACCCAAGAAACAAGCAGGGGTAGCAATCCTAATATCTAACAAACTAGACTTTAAAATAAAATCAATCAAAAGAGATGAAGGAGGTCATTACATACTCATCACAGGTGAAACCCACCAAGATGAAGTATCTATCCTGAACATCTATGCCCCAAATACAAAGGCATCCACATTCCTTAAAGAAACATTATTAGAACTTAAATCTCATCTAAAGCCCCACACAGTTATAGTGGGAGATTTCAACACACCACTCTCACCACTAGACAGGAATACCAGACAGAAACTCAACAAAGAAGCAAAGGGTCTAATAGAAGTAATGACCCAACTGGGATTAACAGATATCTATAGAACATTTCATCCACATAAAAAAGAATATACCTTCTTCTCACCACCACATGGAACCTTCTCAAAAATCGACCACATACTTGGCAACATATCAAACCTCAGCAGCTACAAAAAAATTGGAATAACTCCATGCATCTTATCAGACCACCATGCTTTAAAATTAGAATTCAACAACAACACAAATTGCAGAAAACCTACAAACTCATGGAAATTGAATAATGCTCAACTGCACCATCCCTGGGTCAAAGAGGAAATAAAAAAAGAAATTAAAGACTTCCTCGAATTCAATGAGAATGAAGACACAACATACCCAAACCTATGGGACACTTTGAAAGCAGTGCTACGGGGAAGTTCATAGCACTAAGTGCTCACATGAAGAAACAGGAGAACAGTTATACCAGAGAATTAACATCACAGCTGAAAGCTCTAGAACACAAAGAAGCAAACTCCCCCAGGAGGAGTAGACGCCAGGAAATAATCAAATTGAGGGCTGAAATCAATAAAGTAGAAACCAGGAAAACAATACAAAGAATCAATGCAACGAAGAGTTGGTTCTTTGAGAAAATCAACAAGATAGACAAACCTTTGTCCAAACTTACCAAACAGCAGAGAGTGAACACGCAAATTAACAAAATCAGAAATGAAAAGGCTGACAAAACAACAGACTCTGCGGAAATCCAGAGAATCATTAGGTCATACTTTGAAAACCTGTACTCCACAAAATTCGAAAATTTAAAGGAAATGGATGACTTCCTGGACAGCTATCATTTGCCAAAACTAAATCAAGAACAGATAAGGAATTTAAATAGACCTATAACCCCTATGGAAATATAAGTAGTCATCAAAAGTCTCCCAACCAAAAAAAGTCCAGGTCCAGATGGCCACAGTTAAGAATTCTACCAGAAATTCAAAGAACAGCTTATACCAATTCTTCTCAAAGTGTTCCACACAATAGAAGCAGAAGGGTCTTTGCCAAACTCTTTCTATGAGGCTTCAATAACCTTGATCCCCAAGAAAGAGAACTTCAGACCAATATCCCTCATGAACATTGATGCAAAAATACTCAATAAAATACTGGCAAATCGGATCCAAGAACACATCAAAACAATCACTCACCACGATCAAGTAGGTTTCATCCCAGGGATGCAGAGATGGTTCAACATACGAAAATCCATCAACGTAATCCACCATATAAACAAGCTGAAAAACAAAAATCACATGATCATCTCACTAGATACTGAAAAAGCCTTTGACAAAATCCAACACCCCTTCATGATAAAGGTCTTGAAGAGAGCTGAGATAACAGGGACATACTTAAACATAATAAAAGCTATATACAGTAAACCAACAGCCAACATCAAACTAAA
This sequence comes from Mesocricetus auratus, assembly GCF_017639785.1. Lineage (NCBI taxonomy): Eukaryota > Metazoa > Chordata > Mammalia > Rodentia > Cricetidae > Mesocricetus > Mesocricetus auratus. The sequence goes on along the minus strand of NW_024429207.1, from coordinate 2,428,441 downwards.
TGGACAGAAACTCAATGCAATTCCTCTAAAATCAGGAACAAAACAAGGCTGTCCACTCTCTCCATACCTTTTCAACATGGTACTTGAAGTTCTAGATATTGCCATACGACAACAAAGGGGGATTAAGGGGATACAAATTGGGAAGGAAGAGGTCAAACTTTCACTGTTTGCAGACGATATGATAGTTTACATCAATGGCCCAAAGAACTCTACCAGGGAACACTTACAGCTGATTAACACCTTCAGCAAAGTGGCAGGCTACAAGATCAACTCAAGAAAATCAGTAGGCCTACTATATACAGATGATAAAAGGGCTGAAAGAGAAATCAGAGAAACATCACCCTTTACAATTGCCACAAACAACATAAAATACCTTGGGGTAACGCTAACCAAACAAGTGAAAGACCTTTATCGTAAGAACTTTGAATCTTTAAAGAAAGAAATTAAAGAAGCCCTCAGAAAATGAAAAGATCTCCCATGCTCTTTGATAGGTAGGATCAATGTAGTAAAAATGGCAATCCTGCCAAAAGCAATCTACAGATTCAATGCAATCCCCTTTAAAATCCCAGCACAATTCTTCACAGACCTTGAAAGAACAATAATCAATTTTGTATGGAAAAACAGAAGACCCACGATAGGCAAAACAACCCTGTTCAACAAGGCAACGTCCGGAGGCATCACCATCCCTGACCTCAAGCTCTATTACAGAGCTATAGTCCTGAAAACAGCTTGGTATTGGCAAAAAATAGACAGGTAGACCAATGGAATCGAATTGAAAACCCGCGTATTAACCCACACACGTACGAACATCTGATCTTTGACAAAGAAGCTAAAAATATACAATGGAATAAAGAAAGCATCTTCAACAAATGGTGCTGGCATAATTGGAGACTGGCATGTAGAAGAATGAGGATCGATCCATGTTTATTGTCATGCACAAAACTTAAGTCCAAATGGATCAAAGACCTCAACATAAATCCAGCCACACTGAACCTCTTAGAAGAGAAAGTGGGTGGTAACCTTGAACAAATTGGTACAGGAGACAGCTTCCTGAACATAACACCAGTAGCACAGACAGTGAGATCAACAATTAATAAATGGGACCTACTGAAACTGAGAAGCTTCTGTAAGGCAAAGGACACAGTCAGCAAGACAAAAAGGCCGCCCACAGAATGGGAAAAAATATTCACTAATCCCACATCTGACAGAGGGTTGATCTCCAAAATTTACAAAGAACTCAAGAAGCAAGTCTCCAAAACACCAAAGGACCCTATTAAAAAGTGGGCTGCAGAACTAAATAGAGAGTTTTCAATGGAGGAGTCTAAAATGGCTGAGAGGCACTTGAGAAAGTGCTCAACATCCTTAGCCATCCGGGAAATGCAAATCAAAACAACTCTGAGATACCATGTCACTCCTGTCAGAATGGCTAAAATCAAAAACATCAATTACAATTTATGCTGGAGAGGATGTGGTGAAAGGGGTACACTCCTCCCTTGCTGGTGGGAGTGCCAATTGGTTCAGCCACTTTGGAAATCAGTATGGAGATTCCTCAGAAAAATGGGAATAAACCTTCCACAAGACCCAGCAACTCCACTCTTCGGCATATATCCAAAAGATGCCCATTCATACAACAAAGATGTCTGTTCCACTATGTTCATAGCAGCATTATTTGTAATAGCCAGAACTAGGAAGCAACCTAGATGTCCGTCAACTGAAGAGTGGCTAGAGAAAATGTGGCACATTTACACAATGGAGTATTACTCAGCAGAAAAAAAAATGATATCTTGAGATTCGCAGGCAAATGGATGACACTAGAAGAAATCATCCTGAGTGAGGTAACCCAATCACAAAAAGAGAAACGTGGCATGTACTCTCTCATATGGATTTTAGACATTGATCTGGGAAGTGCCAGCCTACAATCTCATGGTCAGAGAGTCTGGGAAATAGAAACTTCATTCTGTGGCTGATGGAAGAAGAGGCAGACTCCCTTGGTTAAATACTGAGCTGAACTCAAGAAAGCCAGTAACAGAGAGGGAGGACTGATGACCAAAGTGATTAAGACTGGGCTGGTTTAACCCCCAGAAACAGCTGACCAGACAAAGGTTAACTCTTGAATCCCAGGCCTCAGCCTGGGAATCCAGCATGGGACTGATCAAGACCTCCTGAATCTGGGTGTCAGTGAGGAGGCCTAGGGAATCTATTGAGCCTTGGGCAGCAGATCAGTATCCATCCCAAATATACACACGGACTTTGGACTCCCATAGAACAATGTGAGGTGCACTCTCACCCTGAACTCTTGGGGAAGGGTCTAGGCCCTGCCCTATATGAAATGACAGACTATGGACAACCCCATGGAGGGCCTCACCCTCCCTGGGGGAATGAGGGGATAACGGGGGGGGATGGGGGGAGGGCACGGGAAGAGGGGAGGGAAAGGGAGAGGGACCTGGAACTGACTTGTGAAGCAGCCTTGTTACTTATCTAAATTTTAACTGGAATATAAAATGTAAAAAAATTTTTTTTAAAAAAAAGACCTAGCTGTTGTGCAATATTTGTATACTGTGTGAAGTTATATTGTGTGATTGGGGTAAAAAAAAAGCTGAGCAGTCAATAGTTAGACAGGAAGCATAGGCAGGATTTCCAGAGGGAGAAATAGGGATTAAAGGGATCATCAAGGCATGTAGAGTAGGGTCTGTGGAAACCCAGAATGTGTTGGACAGAATGAAAGAGAGGTAAAAAGCATGTGATATAACATTAATAAAACTAGAGGTTAATTCAAGGTATAAGAGCTAGTGGGACAAGCCTAAGATAAGACTGCTTTTATAATTAATAAAAACTCTCCATGTCATTACTTGGGAGCTGGCTGGTGGGACAGAAAAAGGAATCATTACACTTACGTGAAAGTATGGACTTTCATGCTTTTGTCGTTCCCATTAACAGCTAAAGTCAGAATAAATATAATTCCAAAGTTATCTTGATAGCTCAACAGTTTCTTATACTTTATATTTCCTTAGGCTTCAAATATAAAAAAAGGAATAGAAACTTGGACTTCCTTTTAAAATCCCAATTGATGAAATACACATTAGGAAATTTAAATTCAGTGTGACTTCAGAAAGTATTTTTATTTGGAGGTTTAGTTGGTAATCAGTTACTGAAACTGTAAGCGTTTCGTCGGGATGGGTCAGGACAGGATGGAACAGGAGTGGGTCAGGTATTCTGGCACTCGGGAGTCACAGAATACTCAGTGTTACACAGCTCAGGTGGAAAGGTATCCTGGAGCTCGGGAGCCAAGGATACTGAGTGTTACACAGCTCAGGTAGAAAGGTATCCTGGAGCTTGGGAGCCAAGGACCACCACAGGTTGCAGTAAGCTTGGCAGCTTACAGCCTTGCCTCAGAGAAAGGCTTCTCCGGTGTATCAGCTCCACTCCAGCAGGACAGGGTCTTCCACTAGGGGATGTTCGCCTAGTGTAGCAGTTTTGATCCACAGGAGGTTTCTTGGGCAAAGTTGCTACAGTTCAGCTCTGCTCATGGAGAGCAGAGAGCGGAGAGCAGGGAGCCGGGAGCAGAGTGTAACAACTCTGCTCTGCCAAGGAAGGTTTCCCGGGCAAGTGTTACAGCGCTGCTCGCTCTGCTCTGCTCTGCCCAGGGTCGCCTCTGCTCTGTCGCCGCCACAAAAGAAGATCTTCACCCGAAGCTCATCCAAAGGGGTTTATTGGAAGACAGCTGGACCAACCAAGCTGAACATACACAGGGTTTATATAGGGATTCCTGGGGTTGGGGAAGTTTTTCCAGAGTAGGGATTGGTCCGATTTCAGTGCTGAGCTCAGATTGGCTAGAGCTCTGCTCCGGGATTGGTTACTTTCTTACACAGGATTAGGGTCAGATTTGGCTCTGGTTTCAGGGCCAAAGTGTGTTTCTTTCTCTGGTCCTTTTTAGCCTTTTGGCTCCAATTTTAGGGCCAGGGTACATTTCTTTCACTGACTCTGATTCCAGGGACAAAGTGTGTTCCTTTGGCACTGGTTTTAGGGTCAGGGTACATTTCTTTGGTTCTGGTTGCAGGGCCAAAGTGTGTTTCTTTGGCTCTGCTCAGGGTGTGTTTCTTTGACTGGTCCCTTTTCCCTACATTCCTCCCTTTTTTGTTAATAAAACTGGGGTTTGGAAAAGGGGTGGTGTTATCATTAGACTACTTCCTGCTGAATGGGGGCGTCGAGGTTCATGGGGCAATCTTTATCTTTGTCCAGATGTGTCCAGGTGTTGTAGCTTTCTGGTTCCTTAGCTAGGGGCTGATAACTGGTTGAAAGTTTGGTTAGAAATTTTTTGAACTTGTTGTTAAAGGAATCTAGACAAAAAAAATTTATAAGACAGGGTGCCACTAGTAGAATTAAGAAAACAGAGAGGAGTTAGAAAAGGTAGCATCCAGTTCCATATTGGATTATTAGTGATTCACTGGCCAGAGCTGTCAAGTTGTTCTTTATATTTTTGAAGGTCTGTTTGAAGTTGTTGAATTTTATCCTTTACTATTCCTGACTGGTTAACATAAAAGCAACATTCTTCCCCGAGAAAGAGGCAAAGTCCGCCTCTTTCTGCTGTTAGTAAATCTAGTCCTCTCCGATTTTGTAGTACTACAGCAGATAGGGAGTCTATCTGACCCTGAAGGGTGAGGATGGTTTGAGCTACCTGTTGGAAATCCTGGATGAATTATGAGGAAAGCCTATGGTACATCGTTAGGGAAATAGTTAATCCTGCTGCTCCTGTGGCCACACCTGCAGTTATGCCCAGAACTGCCAGGAGGGGTGTGATCTGAATTGCTCGCTTGTCATGTCGTCCTGCTATAAACTTAGTGATGGGAATTGGTAGGGGCTCTTCACCAGGTATCACTCCTAATTTAGGGAAGAGGAACACCAGGGTACATGTCCCAGACCAACTGGCAGGCAGGCAGTGGTATACCTGTGTGCCACAGAGAATCGACACATTGTGAATATTTGGACATAGGGGCTGTGTGGTAGTATTAAGCATTATGGTATTGTTGCAGTCTTTAGAATCTAGAATGCCCACAAGGCATGTTCCTGCTGAGCTAAAGCAGTCTGAGATACCGAAGAGAGAGATGTGGGAGAGATAAGGGGTGGTAGTAATGTTTGGCTCAGAGCAGTTTAGAAGTGGCAAAGGGGGAAAATCTGTTAAGACAATGGGTAAGGCCACAAAGGGTGGTTGTGAGTTTGATCCAGGAGATATACACAACCAGCATTCTTCAAAGCGGTTAGGCAAGACATTATTTAATAGCTTGTATGTAGAGATTAAGGTTTGAAATAAGAGATGGTATGACAGGTGTAGGAAGGAGCTGCCATCCATATACCATGTATAGGTGGCCTGGGTAGAGCTCCCTCATGTATATGTGTAGGATGAGGTAGTAACTCTTCTAGGGTCTCAGTGCAAGAGTGAGATGGGGAGTATTTTGAGACTGGTTGGGGGAGAAGATTTGAAATATTAAGAGGTGGGCATGGCTGAAAGGTAAGTGTTGTATCCTCTACTAATGCTATCTGAAGGGAGAGAACTCTGGAGGGGGGTAATGTTTGGAGACCCTTGTATGTTAGAAGATGGGACAGGTGGTGAGGAGAGAGGACAGTAATAAGAGACCCAAAGGTTAACTTCTTTGATTCTCGTATGAGGAGTTCAGCTGCAGCCAGAGCCCGCAGACAAGGTGCCCAACCTTGGATAGTGTGGTCTAATTTTTTTGATAAGTATGCGACTGGTGCAAAGGAAGGTCCCAGTTGGTGACCCAGGACCCTGAGGGCATATCCCTCTTTCTCAGTAACATAGAGAGAGAAGGGACGTGTTAAGTCTGGAAGGTGTAAGGCTGGAGCCTGTAGGAGGGCCTCTTGAAGCTGACGAAATGGCTTGGTAACAGGTGCAAGGAGAGGCTCATGTGATGGGCCAAGGGCTGCCTGATATAGAGGGCGAGCAAGAAGGGAGAAGGAAGGAATCCAAGAACGTAAGAAGCTGGCCATTCCTAGGAAGGATAAGATTTCATCCTTTGTGGTGGGGACTGTAAGTGATTGTATTAGGTTTTTTCTATCTAGGGTAATGGCCTTATGAGCTGGAGTAACAGTTAGTCCTAGATAAGTTACCTGAGGAGTGGACAGCTGGACCTTAGAGGGTGATACCCTATATCCTCGGCTACATAGAAAATTTAACAAAGTAGAGGTGTCGGCCTGGCTTATTTCTAGGGATGGACTACAAAGGAGAAGGTCATCTATGTACTGTATCAACTTGGATTTTGGGAGAGACAAAGAGAATAAGTCAGAGGCTAGGGCCTGACCGAATAAATGGGGGCTGTCCCAGAACCCTTGAGGTAGGACTGTCCAAGAAAGTTGTATAGAAATGTGAGTGTCTGGGTCAGTCCAAGTAAAGGCAAAGATATTTTGTGACTGGGGGTCCAGAGGAATAGAAAAGAAGGCATCCTTGAGGTCAAGGACAGAGAAATGAGAAGTTTTTGAAGGGATGGTGGAGAGTAGAGTATAAGGATTGGGAACTACAGGATGAAGGGGAACTACTGCTGAATTAATAAATCAGAGATCCTGAACCAGGTGGTAGGTTCCATTAGGTTTTTTGACTGCAAGTATGGGGGTGTTGAAGGGGGAAGAAGTGGGGCAAAGAAGACTTTTTCTCAGGAGGTCAGAGATGAGAGGTTTAAGTCCCCTGAGACTTTGGAGTGAAAGTGGGTATTGAGCCTTAGTTATATATTTGGCAGGGTTTTGTAGTCGGATGATTAGAGGGGTGTGATGTTTGGCTATAGAGGGATTTTGGGTGTCCCATACCTGAGGATATATCTGAGAGGATGGTAAGGGAAGAAGTGTGTCAGACTGTGTGGTTTGTAGGAGGAGGAGAAGGGGAACAGCTGGCAAACCTGAGGCCAAACGGATAGGAGGAGCAAAAGAAATGGAGGCTCCCACTTTGGCTAAAAGGTCCCTTCCCAGCAATGGGATGTGACAGGCTGGTATCACTAGGAAGGAATGAGTAAGGGGGATAGCCTTAAAGATACAGTTAAGTGGTGGGGTTTGTTGGTCCTGATAGGGCTGTCCTCCTACTCTGACAATAGAGGAACAAGAAAGAGTGGTTGGTCCCCAAAAATTTGTCAAGACTGAAAAAGTGGCTCCAGTGTCCAGGAGGAAGGAGATAGGCCTCCCTAATACTATGATAATTACCCGAGGCACCCTGTCGGAGATGGCGGTGGTCAGGCCAAGGGAGCCCGGGCCCCATTGTCAGTCATCAATGGCCAGGCCAAGGAGGTCAGTTGAAGGGCGATCTGGGATTGATGTCCCCATGCTGTCAGGAACATGGGGGCAATCAATGCCCCAGTGTCCCTCTTGATGGCACCTTGGACATGGTCCTGGTGGTTTACGAGGGTTTGGACAGGCCCGGGTCCAGTGGCCTTCCTGAGCGCATTAGAAACAAGGACGTAGGAGCCTTTGTCCTTTGGGAGCCTGGGCTTTTGTTTTGGCTGGCCAAGAGGTTTTAGCCATCATCAGGTATTTTTGGTTTTGGGCCTTTTCATCCCTTCCATGGTCCACCTTGAATGCCACATTTAGGGCTTCTGACTGTGGAGTTAGGGGGCCCTTTTCTAGATGTCTGAGTTTGGCCCTAATATCAGGGTAACTTTGGGAAAAAAAGTAGGTCATAAGGAGTTGGTTTCCATCTTGAGTCTCAGGATCCACATTGGTGTATTGTAAGAGGGCCTTTGTAAGACAGTCTAGGAATTGGGATGGGTTTTCATCCTTGTCCTGGATGACCCTTTGGATCCTTTCATAATTTACTGCTTTAAGAGCAGCCTTAAGGAGACCAGCCAGGAGACAAGTTAAAAACCCGCTTCCTAGCTAGGATGCCCCCTGGGGTATTGTAATCCCAGTCAGGCTCCTGGTCAGGAACTGCCATAGATCCAACTGGGTAGGTATCATCAGTTTGATGGATGTCATCTGCATAGATTCTAGCCTGTTCCCAAACTCACCTGTGTTCCTCAGGGAGGAGATTGTTGGTAAGAATCATATAAACATCATGGAAGGTAAGGTTATAGGACTGGGTAATATACTGGAATTCTTTAATAAAGGTGGAAGGGTTGGCACTATAGGATCCCAATCTTTTGTCTATTTGGGAGAGTTCAGTTAGTGAGAAGGGGACATGAACTTTGACTAAGCCATCCACCCCGGCAACCTCTTGCAAGGGGAGAACTGGAGCTGGTTTAGGTTGGGGAGGTAAAGAGGGTGGTCCCTTAGTGGAGCGGGACCGAGTAGTGGGAGGACTAGGGGTTGTTGGTGGTGAGTTGAAGGAGGGTGCCAGTGAAAGCTGAATAGGGTGACTTGTCACTGAAGAGGGAGAAAGGGAAATCGGAGGGGCCAGTACAAGAGGGGGAGCTGAGGGTTTTGTTCGACGGGGAGAAGGCTCATTGGCTGGATCAAAAGTAGTGGAGGGATCATCTTGTTCAGACTTCCTAGCCAAAAGGAGTTGAGTGGGAGAGCATGAGGCACAGAGAGAAGGCTTAGAGCGTAGCAGAGAGAAAGCCTGGACATAGAAAATCTCCTTCCATTTCTCCAATCGCTTACAGTAGTTGTAAAGGTCCCGAATAATATTGGGATCGAGGGTGGCATTACGTGGCCATTTGGACTGATTATCTAAATGGTATTTAGGCCAAATTTTATTGCAAAAGCGAATAAGTTTAGAACCCTTTAGTTCAGGTGTCAGGTGTAGAGACTTGAGGTTTTCTAGAAGGCATCCCAAGGGGAAATGGGAGGGTACGGATGACACGGTTCCCATGGATGAGAAGGAAAAGGTCACTGCAGCCTGTAGTCAAGGGCGTCCCCAGGACTCAGGGAGGACCACCGAAAGAGGACCAAGCCGTTCAGAGGGTCGTCACCCAACTCAACGGGGGTCAGGCTTAGCCCGGCTAAGCCAGAAGAGACTCGGCGCCTGGTACCAGGGCTTTTCTAGAGGCCAGAAGGCATAGACGGAAACCGAGCTCTAAGAGGGTCTCATCCACAGGAAAGGGTCAGGAATGGAATCGTAGAAGCCGCAAGGGCCTAGAGGAGCTGTGCAATGACAGCCAGCTCCAAGGGAGAAGGTCAGGAAGGGACGCAATGACCCGGTAGGACCTAAGGAAACTGCAGGATTGCAATTTCAAGGGTGGTAGGATGGGGTAAGGTGAGGAGGGTTAGCTGTAGCCTTAAGGGCCTTGGCTGGGGTACCTCCGCCTCTACAAGTATCCCTGACTTAGGGAGCTGAAACACCAAATGAAGGGGAGACTTACCCAATCATTGATGGTGGATGGAGTGTCAAGCGATTGGTGAGCTGGAAGGTGAGTCTGCTGCAGGCCAACTGGAGATGAGAGATAGGGTCCCAGTGCGGCTCAGACCACGAAGGGGAGCACAGTCACCAGGAGAGCCTATCCAAGTCACGGGTAGACTGAAGATGAGGGATAGGATCCCAGTGCGGCTCAGACCATGAAAGGGAGCACAGGCACCAGGAGAGCCTATCCCAGGTTTCAGCACCAAATGTAAGCGTTTCGTCAGGATGGGTCAGGACAGGATGGAACAGGAGTGGGTCAGGTATTCTGGCACTTGGGAGTCACAGAATACTCAGTGTTACACAGCTCAGGTGGAAAGGTATCCTGGAGCTCGGGAGCCAAGGATACTGAGTGTTACACAGCTCAGGTAGAAAGGTATCCTGGAGCTTGGGAGCCAAGGACCACCACAGGTTGCAGTAAGCTTGGCAGCTTACAGCCTTGCCTCAGAGAAAGGCTTCTCCGGTGTATCAGCTCCACTCCAGCAGGACAGGGTCTTCCACTAGGGGATGTTCGCCTAGTGTAGCAGTTTTGCTCCACAGGAGGTTTCTCGGGCGAAGTTGCTACAGTTCAGCTCTGCTCCTGGATAGCAGAGAGCAGAGAGCAGGGAGCCGGGAGCAGAGTGTAACAACTCTGCTCTGCCAAGGAAGGTTTCCCGGGCAAGTGTTACAGCGCTGCTCGCTCTGCTCTGCTCTGCTCTGCTCTGCTCTGCCCAAGGTCGCCTCTGCTCTGTTGCCTCAGCAAAAGAAGATCTTCACCCGAAGCTCATCTAAAGGGGTTTATTGGCAGACAGCTGGACCAGCCAAGCTGAACATACACAGGATTTATATAGGGATTCCTGGGGTTGGGGAAGTTTTTCCAGAGTAGGGATTGGTCCGATTTCAGTGCTGAGCTCAGATTGGCTAGAGCTCTGCTCCGGGATTGGTTACTTTCTTACACAGGATTAGGGTCAGATTTGGCTCTGGTTTCAGGGCCAAAGTGTGTTTCTTTCTCTGGTCCTTTTTAGCCTTTTGGCTCCAATTTTAGGGCCAGGGTACATTTCTTTCACTGACTCTGATTCCAGGGACAAAGTGTGTTCCTTTGGCACTGGTTTTAGGGTCAGGGTACATTTCTTTGGTTCTGGTTGCAGGGCCAAAGTGTGTTTCTTTGGCTCTGCTCAGGGTGTGTTTCTTTGACTGGTCCCTTTTCCCTACAGAAACACTAGACCAAAATTGGCAAGTCAAAATTTATTTCCATTCTCAAAAGTGTTAACAGTTAGCCAAGTCGTCGTGGTACTAGCCTTTAATCCCAGCACTTGGGAGACAGAGGGAGGCAGATCTCTGTGTGTTTCAGACCAGCCTGATATATAGGAGTAAGTTTCAGGACAGGCTCCAAAGCTACAGAGAGAAACCATGTCTTGAAAAACAAAACAACAACAATATACACCAAAAACTGATAACAGTTAAAATAACAATAAAATGTGGAAAAGTATAGCTTATATCTTGTGAATAGGAAGTTAAGGTGCCATAGAGTGTTCAAGAAACACATGCTATGTGCCCTGAATTTGAGTGAAGATTCAATACTAAGTAGATAAATATTTAGTTACTTATCATTTGGCACATTTACAGAAGTCACATATCATCAGTATTATCTGTCCTTCACAAGATTTAAAAAAATTGATATAAAAAAGATGATTTCAGTTATTAGCTCTAAATGGCACAGAGTAGTTTCATTGATCATTATTGTCATAGATACTATTCTATATTGGCCAACCACTAAACTATTCCAACACATAGTTTTGGATAAACTATCCTAAAAGAATTGCAGTTTGTATCCATTTATTAATGAATGTGATTTTAGATAAAATAGATTTAAAGTGACTGCTCATTCCTTCTCTATCATTACTCCCAATGTCTTACCCACACCAATTCTCATTTTTCCCTATTATGTCCAATTTCTTTTATCCAAATACTGTTGCATGTGGAGAGAGTCATGCAGCATGATCTACTTACTAGAGTTTATATTCTTAATGAAAATTGACTCTACCTCTCCCAGCAGCAATGAAATGCCAACAGTTCTTCATTAAGCGTAGTTAACATGTATTCTTGTTAAGTGTAATGAAATTATTAATTATGTACAAATTCACAACTCTTTGTAAGAGTAAACCTTTATGCAGGAATTGTCTCTGATGAGGATGAAAAGATGCATTAATCCACAATATGATCTCAACACATAGCATGAAATTTTCTAAGACCTGATAAAAAGCAAGGAAGAAAAATGTGAAATTGTGCAATTTGCAGATGTGTTATCACATATGATGGTTACCACAGGTCATAATTTCTTGCACAGTTACTTCCTGATTGGGAAAATAAACTTTTGGATTATCTCAGTTCATACTACAGCTTCGATAAGTGATAGTGTAAACTTGTTTCCAGGAAACTGCTAGAAGACCCCTTGAAAGACAAAAATCTGTCAGTCAGATTGCATTATTTTAGTAACTACCTTTTGAACTCAAATTTTATGTTATAACACATTGTTTATTAAACTCTCATTATTAATACCTTATATTTATCAAAATGTTCATAAATTGCCTCGTATCTTATCTTACTTCATTTCTATCTTAAGTATTTTAATTATTTGTTTACATATCTTTTAGGTCTCACCACAAATTATTTACATACATATATGTGTGTATGTATATGTATATAGTTTCTTTGCATAACTATATGTATATGAACATATATATGGATACATATGACAATATTTTACATATGAGCAACACTGAAGCTTGGGTGAGCATTAGACATTTATTATAATTTACATAATTACAAAAATGTAAAATAAGGTAAAGGCAGAAAACTGTTAAGATACAGGATATTGTTTTTTGGGGGGAGCAAAAGATACTTAGATTTTAAAACAAATCCAAAAGTATAAATGCATTTATTTTAGAATTAGTCATAAAACTCTATTCCTTATACTGACAGATTTAGGAACAAAAATTTAAGAGAACCTAAACTTCATCATTTCCTTTTCATTGAACAAAACTTTCAATATTTTTATTTGGTCTTATAGTAAATACCTCAATCTGTTAATATATACCCTGGTCAAACACTTTACTTTATTAGATTCTGTATTAAATTGAGCCCTTAAATTTACATGGTGTTATCATCACACACAAACCTAGCCTTCCTCTGTCTTGTCCTATTTTGAATCCAGAGATAAGCTTGTCACAGGATTCTGGATCACCTTGACTTTATACTAGCTCCTATTTAAACCCAGTCTTTTCTTCTCAAAAGTCCCCAGATTTTCAAATCCATGTCTCAATTTTTCCTTTTCTTAAATTCACTTCTGCAGCTGTGTTTAGGACACGGCTGCCTACTGACTATGTTACAGGGTTTAGGAGGTATAGTTAAGGGAATCATGTGGAGATAAATCAGAAAAGCAGTCTTAAAATCAAAGGATTGTACAGACCCAAAGATTCAAAAAGAGGCCGAGTTCACAAACTAAAAATGTGCTGAAGTTGTTCTCTCCCAGGGTAATTGTAAGGAAGTCAATATTTTTATAAGGTCCAGATTAAATGTGTATCTATCTGTATCTATCTACCAAGAGGACTATCTGAATGCTGACCTCACACTTGTTTTGTACTGTGGGCTGTAATAAAATGCTGGCATTTTTCCGTATGAACACTGCCATTAAATAGCATAGCATAATGACTTGCATGGTTAATCATAAATTATGAATTTATTTAAAATATTTCTCTGGGATTTAACATAGTCACTAATAAAAAGCAGACACTCTTTCTACATTTGTTGAAGAGGCGATCACGTTAATAGACCAAGGACAATATTTTTTACTAAGCATCAAGATTTGAAGTATTCTACAGGGAAGTAAAAATCATGGGATTTTAAACAGAACATAGGTTAGAATGGAAGACCACCTTTTTCATACCGGCTACAATACACTTTTAATTATCTTACAGAAAAGCTATATTCATAAGGCTAGAATATGGCATATCATTAAAAGAATCTCCAAGGAGTAGATATTATGTGGCCTAGTATTAGACTATTTGAAAGGACTTTACAGAACAAAACCAGAAGTCTTGGCAAGGAAGCTATGGATAGTCAAGTCAAGAAATAAACACTGTAATTAGAAGTCCTGATAAAAATGAAGTAAAATTATAGTATGCATGCAACTTAAATGCCTACAACTGTTTGGCACAGAGTAGGACTTCAATGATTATGTATTCAATGACAAGAAAATAATAGGGAAACAAGAGACATTGAAGAGAATGTCCAAAGAAATTTCATTCAAGATAAATTCCACTGTGAAAAGCAGGTGAAAAAAAAACAAAAAAGATAAAATCAAACTCAAAGATAATGATATAGCTTAGTAAACTTAAAACCAAAAAGGAAAGCTCATATGTCCACATAGGTCCATGGGAAAGGGATTAAAAGTCATGAACATATTACATGATCACATCCCTAAGGAGGAAACTTGCTGAATATTACAAGTAGGAAAAGTTTATACTTCAAAACAATAACTTTCATTTATTTTTCATTTTCTGTGTGATGCATGTGAACCATATGTGCTTATAGATTCTGCGGAGTTCAGTAAGAGGGCTATCAGTTCACTAGTAACTGAAGTTACAGGTAGCTGTGAGTCACCTGATGCTGCTTCTCAGAACTGAACCTAGATCTTCCATAACGCAACAAGTTTCGTAAACACTAAGCCACCTTTTCAGTCTTCTCTGGTTATTTTGAAAGGAGAAGTTTAGAAGTGTAAAAGATGAGAGTTTGAAAGCTTGGTATTTTATGGAAATCATTGTTAATTGCATTTGCAGTAGATATGAGGATGAAGAAAATACAGTAAAACAATGAGCTGAATGTTGCTTCTATAGCACTTAGGTTAAAGGAGTTGTGTGTGTGTGTGGCGGTGTGTTTTGACATAAAGAACATTTGAGAACTTCCAGACTTCTGAAATGATAAAATAATATTAGTTAATAGAGTTAATTTAATTAATCTTTCAAGGTACTTAATCCTAGTCATTGTCATTTACTATGATCCTTCTATTTTTAAGATATGCTTTTTCTTCATTAAAAATGTATTTTATTAGTAAAAACATGTAGAATGCTAAGAATATAAAGTGTGGTGCCAGGAGGTATCATTCAAGCTTCAACAGGAGAGAAGCAATCCTCATGATCCAAAAAAATCTAAGGATGAAGGCATAGCATGCAGACCTTGGCAAAATTCATGTTTTCCAATTGGAATTATGAACTTCTTAACATGACAGCAAGCAAGTCTGGTGCTGGAAATCTACTCTAGTAGCCAGAGCTAGTGAAGTCACTGATCCTGGATGTGAATCTACACCCACCACTTTACCAAAATAACTATATTCTTAATAGTTGTCTTTGCAACTACAGATAAATGCAGGCCTCACCTCTTTGCAACAGGCAATGGCCATTCCAGAAAAAAATGATAACCAATAAAAGTGCAGAATTATGGAAGTTGGTCCACATTGATACATCAAAAACGCATTATACCCCTAAGGCTAAGGTGAAATTGCAGAAAAGATAATGGGAATATGCAAAGGCCAGATGATCAGGGAGTGTTTTGTGAGACAATGTCTCCTAGTAACATCAAAAGTTACATCCGTGAAGTCTCAGCAACATAACTGCCTAATTATAGCAACAACAACAACTGAAATGACCAAGTGGATAGAAATGACACGAAAGATCAGCACTCCACAAAGAACTACAGGGAACTGAGGAATGCTGAGAAAGGGAGAAATAGTTTTCCCTAGAGAAGAGGACATCAACTGGTTATCCAATGCCAAATGGTCAGCCCTGAAAACATGCATAAAAGTAACAGTATGTGGACTCATTTGGTTATGGTTAGGAATAATATGTATTGTATATACTTATTTGCATATAACAATAATTAATAAAAACAAACATATAAAATGAAAGATAGAAAGAATGGGTATATACAAGGATTTAGAGGGAGGAGAGGAAAGGAGGAGCATTTTCTGCTCTAGCTAGAGGTGGAATCCAGGAAACTGGAGTCTCTGAATGAGGTGTATTTGTGTTGGCAACTGAGTGTTACAATGTGTAAAGGTTAAAGAACAACTTACAGAGATTTATTATCTCTTTCCACCATGTGGGCTCCAGAATTCTAACTCAAGTCATCAGGCTTGGCAGCAGACACCTTTACCAACTGCAGTCCACACATTATACTTTTTTAAGATAGAAGTTCATGTTCTGTTTTATTCACATGCTTAAAACATATGACTTAATGTTGGCCTTTTGTTTGTTGTTAGTTTTTGAGAAGCAATATCTTTATGAATTCCAATCTGCCTTTAGATATAATATTATTGTGTACAGTATAATAACATTTGTTTTGCACTATGCTCAACTATATGTATTTACCATAGTAAGAGGTAAATACTGTGATCACCAGAGCATATTTTTATCATTCCAAGAATACTCCTTATATCTTCAGGATATCATGCCCTTCTTCC
This sequence comes from Mesocricetus auratus, assembly GCF_017639785.1. NCBI lineage: Eukaryota > Metazoa > Chordata > Mammalia > Rodentia > Cricetidae > Mesocricetus > Mesocricetus auratus. Next base: position 2,412,620 of record NW_024429207.1, on the reverse strand, counting down.
ATCACATATGGCAACTTCTTAATTTCTCTATACTTTTGTAGCTTGAATATTTAACATAGGTCTAATAACACGACACAGCTTCTTGTCAATGACTTTCACACTGAGCAGTTTAGTGAAATCTGTGAGGATAGTGCTTCATCCTAAATAACACCTCTATAAATAGATTCATCCTACATGACATTCATAGACTCACCAATCTATAAACATTTGGAGTATTTCTAACTTTTGTATTCTATGATTTAAGTTTAGACTATGCTTAGACATTCATGTACATATTTTAGTGATCATTTAGGTATTCTTTTTAGTCTCTTGTAAAAAATAAGCAATAAATTCCAGAATAACATTGCTTCATTATGATTTAGCACTTAGAAATTTTGCTTTTTCCTGAGTTGATACTCAATGGTTCATGATTATTAGACAGCTATATATAAATGTTGAAATTGTTTACTCAGAGAACCAGCCCAATAATCAGTAACAAGTATTTTCTTAATTTTGAATGGTGCTACTTTTGTTTGTTCTTGCAATATTTCCCTTTAAGTAACAGAAGTTGCAAACATTTTCTTACAAATGATAGATTACATTTCTTTTATATGCAATTTATCTTAAAATAAGCATAATCTTACGCTAGCTATTTTTGCTCAAATTCATATTTTTCTTTTGTTTCCCATGTTTTGCATCATTTATAAGCATCCGTTGCCACTTTTAAGGGCACGAACTTTGCACCAATGCTGTCATTTTCTGAGACTTCAGTCATGATATAAGACCAGCAAAAATTGACAATCACTCTATACTCTAAACTGGCCCAATTTGAAAGCCACTTCTAAATAAGTAGATGTTCCAAGATGTCTCCATGCTTCAGAATTTTCTTGATGCTCTTACAAACATGCCTGATATCATCACCATGAGACATTCTGGCACAGTTATGAACAATAAAGTCATTCAAGGGAAAACAAACTGAGGGCAGTCTCCCAGAAAAAGTGAGCTATCCCACTGCATAGGTTTCGAGCTGTACTAACCACACAGTCAGGACAGCAGTACCCAGTTAGCATCACATCAGTCTATGATAACTTATGCAAGACAGACAGCCAAGAAAACTCACTGTAACTAGGCTACCTGTAGTATTGAGAGCAGAACTGTCAGCTTACATGGCTGATTGTTGAGGAATATTAGTTTAAGATGAGGTACATTCATTTGTACTGTGGAATATTTGCTTAATGATGCAAAGATATGTTGTTTTCTTTTACATTGCATTTGTTTAACTCTATAAAGCTTTGGTACTTTCCCTGTCTAAATTACCCAATTGGTCTAATACAGAGCTGAATAGCAAGGCAGGAGAGAGAAGTAGGTGAAGCTGGCAGGCAAAGAGAATAAATAGGAGGAGAAATCTAGTGAAGAGAGTGAGGAACTAGAAAAGAAGGAGACTAGGACTCCATGGGCCAGCCACCCAACCACTCAGTCACAGAGTAAGATCGACAGAAAGCTATATAGAATAAAGTTAGGTAAAAGCCCAGAGGCAAAGCAGTTAAAGAGACAGCTGATAAGTTTTAGTTATAAAAGCTGGGCAGAAACAATCAGACAACTTAAGGCTGGGCATTCATGTGTAAGAATAAATCTCTATGTATTTGGGGGGGGGAGCTGATTAGTGGGTCCCCAAACAGAAAAAACAAAAACAGCTCATCAAACTTAGTCGTATTCCAGGGGTTTCTAATATCTATGTGGCATACAGTGACAGTATAGCTACCCTGAAAGCTCCAAGTACATAAAGGTAAACCTGTCTTTACATTCCAAGGTAGAAAAATCACCCTCAATTTTATATGACTCTTTATCATATAAATTTTTTCCAATCATTTTCACCTAGCACTTCTTTTTCTCTTAGGTACCATTAACAATGACATCAGCAAAATTGCTATTTGGACTTCTGGTATTGTTCTTACTCTTAGAGTAGCTGTTATTTAGTATTACAACATTAAATAAGATACTTCCATGTTTTCGCGGGTCAGATTGAAAAAGCACACGTATTTTACTTGGTTAACCTTATGATAATGAAAACTTTAAATTGCTCAAATGATTTTACGTATGACCTAAGATTATTGCAAGTTTGCTATATGCTATTGAGAAGATATTTCTATTTTAATAAGTATGCATATGCATATTATTTTTACATTCCTGAGGCCAACCTTATTTAGTCATAGTATATAGTTACTTATATATGTTTCTCTATCTGGCTTGTTGGATTTTTTTCAGAATTTTGTGTATCAATTTTAAAATCATTTAATTGATATTACTAGTTGACATATTTTCCATAGGCATTACTTTTGTTTTATTCTTAATCAGGCATGTCAAATAACACAATAATAAAACCAAAAAAATACATTTACTTCTAGGTAACTGCCATGCCATCAGTGCACATTCTCATATCTTTAGCTTTTATAATTTCATTCAAACACTTAAAAAAAGAAGATGAAAAAAAATCCCGATTGAACCGAAAGTGCACAATTTCGACCAGTCCTGTTGCTTTTTCAGACGCACAAAAAATCATAAAGAAGTAATTGTAGTAATCTAAAGGGCATTGGAGGTGTGAAGATCTACTGCCTGTGGAACTCTAATCAGGAGTTTTATTTTCCACTAAATGTCAGAAAAACTGATGAAACTTCTCCCTGTGCGCCAATTCAGAAGGAATGAAGGGCCCTTGGAAGATGTTGCTTTGCCTATTAGAGCGAGCTTGGCATCACCAGGCTCTCTCTCAAACAGGGTGCATGTACTGATAATTAAATACAGAAACAACTGAAAGCCAAGCGATTCAACTGACGTTGTTGCCTCTTTAAAGTCTTTTTCAAAAAAGAAGAAAGGAGAGCAAAGGGAGACAGATGCTTCTCTGCAATTAGTATCAATCAGCTCTGACACAGAAAGTGACCCATCCAATGTCAAAGTGGTTTGGATCGATCAGCAGGGTTTTCATTGAGGTGGGACACAGAAAAAGATCAGGGGACTGCTGGAGAAAACAGCCAGATAAAAGAAACCTGGAAAGGCCTGTGCAAAACTGTTTCTCTGGGTCACACTTAGTTAAATATTAAAATAACTTCTTCAGAAACAAAATCTGACAAACAGCACACAAACACACTGAAGTGTGCAGCTTGAGTAGGCTACACAGGGAGGCTAATTTTGATCTGTTTATTAATTAACTAGTGTGGGTCTAACCCTCCTTCAGCAGCTCCTGCGGTCATTGCTGTTTTCCAGCTCTTTACTTAACAATAACACAATTTTGTCTCCTAATGAGACAAAAAGTATTTCTGGTAGTTTATATCCAAAATGGGGTGCTTTCACAGATCACATGAAAGTGGTTGTTAACTGAGAAAAGAAAATTGTGTACTGGTAATACCTACCAACACCTATTTTGTTGTGTTTTCTTAAATATCTTATAATTATGCCCAATACAATTGTTTTCGCAACTGTAAAACATTTCTCCTGGGTTATTTGGTCATAATTTTGGACTTTTATGATACCACATTTAATATATATATATACAACCATTTCTCATATTTGGGACAGTAAGCAATTTTAGTAGCTTATTTTTCTGTTGTGTTTCTTTTCTCTAGCCTGGGAATCTTCTGTTTCAGATGGTTCATACACTTTGCAACAACTCAATATTTACCTATGTTTTAATACTGATGACACAATGATAATAATGGTTATATTAAGTCTTTTATATGAATAATATTTACTTGATGTTTGAGGTAATTTACTCCAGTGTTTCCTTCTTATGATTTTGACTAAACTGGGAATTATGGTTTAAACCCCATATTTCATTTCATTCTCATTGAATTCATTCAAATTTCATATACTAGAAATAACTGTAATTAGCTGCTTTTAAACACGTTCTGAATGATACAATGTTTTATGTCTATTCTATAATTATAAAAACATTATAATTTAATTGTACACCAGACTGCACTGGTAACTATCTCTTTACAATTATCTTGCTTCAGTTTTCCCCCAACAGACACTTTTTTGTTTCATTTTTGATATATGAAACACTTTTCCTAGTTATGAAAATAAAAAGTTAGAGTATTAATAAACACAAACTGTCCTTGAATAACTTCAACATGCATTTATCACTTAACATGTTTGGCTATAATATTGTGGCAAAAAATAGTTCACAAAAACATCTAAGACACCAAAATTTTCACTGAAGATTAATTTCCAAAAAGAGTCCCTTTGAAAGATGCAGTGAGATGTGTTTGGGTTATGGGGAGAGCCCTCACAGATGGGCCTTTCACGTGGGGTAGAGTGAATTCCCTCAAGGCAGGAAGTAAAGCAAAGATATCCACTGTGGGTTCTTTTCTACTCACCCCATATTCACTTCCTACTTCCTTTCTATGCATAGAAACTCACTAGGGCCTCACTGACACCAAACAGATGGACCAGTCATTGTTGGGCTCCTTCTAGAGCTATGAACTTAGAGAGCCTCATCACCAGTTCTTCAGCTTGCCTACTAAAGCCACAGAAAAAGAACTGAGTAACAGTAGATACCAAGCCGGGCATAGGTGGCGCATGCCTTTAATCCCACCACTCGGGCAGCAGAGGCAGGCAGATCTCTGGTCTACAGAGCCAGTTACAGCACAGCCTCCAAAACAATACAAAGAACCCTGTCTCAAAAAGCCAAAAAAAATAGATACCAAATAGATCTTCATGTCATTTCTTTCATAAAGCCACTCACAGTGTCAAATCCCAGTCAAGAAATGAAACTTTGAAATGTTGCCTAACATATACGTAATGTATGTTTTAGATACATAATGAATATATATATATATATATATATATATATATATATATATATATATATATCCAAAGTGTACAAAGGCTGTATAATTTTTATTTAGTATTAATACTAAGGCACATTGATTAATTGCAATAGCTTTCATAGCTTGAAAAATCAAAGTTATTGATTTCTCTTGGTATTTTTACATTTAAAGAATCAGATGAAAATGTTTTATATCCATGATAGAGATCCTCACCTAGTGCAACTAAAGCTTATCCTTCAAGCTAGCCTGCACTTGCAAGGTTCCTCAGAAAGACACTGTATTGCATTTATCAGTGGAGTTAATATTCAATCCTGTGAAGTTCTTCAAGAGTTGCTATATATTTCCTGATTCATCTTCAGCTGTTTAATTAGTACACTGACAATTGTGAAATGGTCATTTGTATTATTTTCTCACTGTGTGGCAAAGCTCAATATATATAATCTGTACATGTGTTTATCATCTGTAATTATTTTTCACTTTTATAAAAATAACTCCATATTCTTCCTCTAGTATAATGATATACATTTATAAATTTCATTGTTTTTTGAGTTGTCCAGTTTTTTCAGGTTTGGTTTTTGGAAATCATTCAAACTCACTCTGGTTTTGATGCTGGTTTTGCTCATTAGTTTTTGCTAATTTTTAACAGGTTCAAGAAGATGGCCCATTTGTATGCATTCTACTTCTGAATATTAAAGGCTATTTATACATTTGTATAACCCTAGGTCTAGATTTGGCTTATTCAAAAGCTCCTGGATCTCATACTGTGGATGACATTCAAATGCCAAGGTATGGTCAAATGCCAAGGTATCGTCAATATGTCTTGCTTGTGCTTTTCTTTCAGGACAAAGCACCACAAAGATATCTCATTGAGGATCATGTAGTCACATTGATTTCTCTCCATCCAATTTGTAATCTAATGGTGATTATTCCTTGTATTTTGTCTTTCCATGAATACTTTTCTAGTTCTGCAAAATACTCGTTCCAAACAATACCACACTTAAGTTGTTTATTTTGTCCTACAATAAAATGAGTAGAAAAGAATATTCCAACAATATTGTTGAGAAATTAAGTTGGATAAATATTATGATATTAGGAAAAGTATGAGTTTGAAAACAAAGATAAAATGACACTTTAATTGTGTTTTGCATGTGACAGTATGTATAAATTAATTGTTAATTTACAGTAGTTAGACTAATTTAGTACAGTTTGGATTTTATATTTTCATTTAATTTTGTAGTTTATGCATTCCATTAAGTACTTAGTCTCATTTCCCCCTAACTGATATTGTTATAAAGTAAATTTTACAATTTTTATATAAAAGATTAGTTTTCCAAAAGTTGTAATGTGACTGTGACAAATAAGAGTTGTATTATGTATGACTAACTCTCCATGAATTGTTGTAATGTTGGACACTCTATTTTGACTTATTGTAAAAACATGAAACAGAGTAACTCAGACTAAGCTGTACTTAGTACATTTTCCCACAGTGATACAAGGAAAATATATTGTGAATGATCCTATTATCTCAATAAACACCTTTGAAAATGAATAAAAAAGAATACTAAAATGAACTGTGTGAGGCTATACTGAACTCAGGAATTCCAGTGAATACCAGTCAAAACACTAATTTAGTAGGAACAATTTTAATTCTTTAATTGAAAATATTTTTATTCACACACTATATTCTAATTATTATTTCCTTCCCAAACTCTTCCCATATCTTATTTACCTCCTCACCTCACCCATTCAATTCCATTCATTCTCTCTTCTCTCCCCCCCTCTCTCTCTCTCTCTCTCTCTCTGTCTCTCTCTTTTTCTCTGTCAATCTCACACACTCTCTATCTTTAGAAAATAAGCAAACAAAGCATCATTAACACAGCAGAATTTTAAAAAAACCCAAGAAACACACACACAAATAAATATATGAAAACACAAAATTGGAAACCATGATATATATGCAAAAATACCAAAATTGATATGGGAAAAAGCCTACAAAATACCATTGAGCTTATTTTCTTATGGCCATCTACAGGTAGAATTAATCTTAAATTTATGTTACATATAGACCACTACTACGGTTTCATTTCTTCTTTCTGTTTGGTGGGAGAGTCTGAGAGTCCTTGTAGCTCCTCCAACATCAAGGAACAAATGCAGTGCCTATTCCTTACTATGTAAATGCTATTCTTCCATAAAAGAACACAGTCTTCATGAAGACAACCCTAATTTGTGATAAAGACAGAGACTTATAAAGTGTGATTCTGGAAAATGTGGTCAAGAATGAGGTATTGAGTTGTATCTTCTGGGTTGTTGTGATATGTAGATGGTAGTTCTGTCCCAACATGTCCCACAGCTGTTTAGACCCAAATAAACACACAGTTTTGCAATAATTATGAACTGTTTGCCCAGTGGCTTAAGAGTGATACAGGCTATCTCTCTCTTAATTATTAACTCATTTCTATTAATGTAGCCTTATCTTATTACAGAAGGTCTAGAACTGTTGTTCCTTCAGTCCCTCTCAGTTCCACTCTGCATCCTCTCTACAGAATACCCCTTGTCTGGTAACCCTGGCTATTCTCCCTGACTGGCTACTGATAACTGTTTTAGTCAACCATTAAGAGAAACATATATACAGAAGGACATCCCCATCAGTGATAACTAGAGATTTCCATAGAAATTATTGTGGTGTCAGTTGTAGCTCTTCCTATTCCCAAGGATTTCACAGCTTAAAGATGCCAATAAAATACAAACTGATGCCTTGACTTATGAATGATAAAACAGTTTCAAAATTAATCAATGTGAAGCTGAGTCACACTTATTGAATGAGATAGTACACACTTTAGATTAAGTGTGTACCTGGAAGGACAAATTCCATTATCTGTCTTAATAGAAAGTATGTTGGTTTTAAGAAAATGGCCCCCAAAGGGAGTGGCATTACTATGAGGTGTGGCTTTGTTGAGGAAGGTATGGATTTCTTGAAGGAAGACTGTCACTGTGAAGGATGGGTTTGAGTTCCTATATATGCTCAAGATAGCACCAGGTGCCTCAGATGACTTCCTGTCCTTGGATAAGTTTGAAAGGACTCTCAGCTCCAGGACCTTGTCTGCCTGCATGTTGCCTTGTCTCCCACCATAGTGATAATTAAAATAATGGACTAAACCCCTAAACTTCAAGTGACCCACCCCAATTATTTTCCTTCATAAGCGTTGCAAAGGTCAGCATGTCTCATCACATTAATAGAAACTCCAGCTAAGGCATCATGTATATGATTTCGTAGCTTTTGATGTACCTTGCTGAAAGGATTTGATTTATAACCAGGTTTAAAGACTGAGCAATGATTAAAAATCAAATAAAGTTAAAAATTAAGAATATGGGGTTCTCTACTTATTTATTTCAGGTAATGTTATTTTGTAAATGAAATTTGAAGGTGGTTCATGAGGTTTAGTTTTAGTTTCAAATGTGGTGGGGATTTTTGATCAGGTTGACCTCAAAACTCATATATACTGTAGCATTAAACAAGTAGGAATCATTTGCTATTTCTTAAAATTCTTGTTTGAGACATCTTTTAGTAAAGCACAAAAATGTCTCTGACAGATATATTCTCTCATTTTTTCTTTTGTGTTGAAATCCATGATTTTTATCCAGTGAGAGACATGACAGGGTAGGGTGTTTCTTTGACTTATATTGTTATCATAAATTTTCTTCTTAATATTCTGACTAAGGCATGTCTTGATTATTCATTTGCATAATCATTCATTATTTACTTATTTATATCTGAGTGCCTCACTACTTAGCCAATGATGACATGGACTTCAATATCTTCCTTCATTACTCTTCTAGGTGATGTGATTATAGCTGTCTGCCAACAAACTTGGCTTACTTATAATTATTTATTATTTATTTATTATTTTATTTAACTATATGAGTACCACAGTATGAATATTCAATATTTTTATTATATTATGATTTCATTTTTCTCTTAATTTAGGTTGATTAATTTCAGCATTGGTGTTTTGGAGTTGCAACAGCACTTTCATATATACTGATCCCAGACAACTTAAAAATTATAGTAAAATATAAGGCTGTTTCACAGGGTGGTACCGTGTGACGTTTATTACTCACTGGGGAACTTAAACCAGTCTTTCCTATCCATGAATTTATTCCATGAAATGTCCATGGGAATTCAATATTTTTCCATGTGTGCTGAGTATAAAACAACTTATCCCATTGTTTTATAACTGGCAAAAATTAAATCAAGTCCACTGAACATTTTTACCCACCGTTTCTTGTAGTTTTATTGAAGAAAGGCACACAAATAAATTCTGTCAATAATGAAAAATTACCAGAGTAAAAATGATGAGCATCTCCTCTGGTATGAGAACTTATATTCTAAGAAAAAAAATACTTCTTAAATAAGTCATAAATCATACAATATTGAAATAAATGTTGGTAAAGCTCAAAATTCCATTAAAAAGTCAGTTACTTTTAATTTCAAACAAGTGGATTTGAATAATAAATGAAACAAGGCTTGAAAATCATACAGCTGATTATGTTGTTATCCCTATCCTAGAAACAAGGTGAGCAGAAAAATTTATTTCCAGTTTACTGAAGCCTCCAGCATCTTTTGTCATTGTATTTACATTGCTGGGGGAAGTAAGTAGCAGGGTGTTTCCATTGTAGTCTAAGAACAATTCCACATAAAAAACATAGAATTATTTTGTGATTTCTTTCTAAGAGCTTCTAAGCACCATGGTGCTATAACATTGTAGTGTACATGCTCACATACTCAATAGCAACTGTTGCTGTTGAGTACATTTCTAAAAGCAGAATCCTTGGGCACCAAATAAGAAATTTTGGCATGATGGTAGAATCCAGAGTTATCATTGACAGACAAAGTTAAGTTCAAATGCAATAAGTCATGAAATTCAGAATGAACTATGAACAGATTAGATAGTCAAATACTGAAGTAGGCACTAACATTTGATAATATAATTCATCTACATGCCAGTCTTCAAATCTGTCTGTGAGATCCTATGATATCTCTCTAATCTTAGTGCTTGAAGAACGTTGGACAGAAGATGGAATTCTAAGTGCAGAGCAGACTACATAGGAAGACTGTATATCAATAAAATAATTGAAACAATGCACACACATACACATATTTGTATATGCTTAAATATATGTTTAAACTTTCCTAAGATCAAATGCAGTTTTCTAAAATAATTCTTTAAATAAACATGCTTAGCACCAATTAAAACTTCAAAACTCAAGATTCCACCAATCACTGATATTGTCAGATATTTTTCATCCTATAATCGTCCTGAAAATATGACTGTAACTTTGTCAGTTATTTACAGAACTATCAAACGTGAGAAAGCTGCAATAATTCTGAATATATGGTCAGATGTATTTACAAGCTGGGGGACCTCACAGTGGAGTAGTCATCTTAAACAAGGAGAGTCTTATTAGATTTGCAACATTGGATCCACTAAGAGTAACAGAATTATATTGCACTACAAATAAGTTAGATTTATAGAATAATTGCTATAGTAAATACTTGTGTACGTGTGTGTGCGTGTATGTGTGTAATGTATATCATATATAAGCTAATAATGATGATAATGTCAATTATTTTTTAAATCAACTGTTGCATGTTCAAGATGAGAAATATGATTTTGTGTATTTATGTTTTCACTCTTTTAGTGAGGCATCCACCCCACCCATACCTGTAGTACTGACCATGCCCATTTGGGCATGGACACAGGTGAAGACGTGATGGAGGAGAGGACTAGATCTGGGGTACCAGACCCTAGAGCTCTAACTTGTTTCTGGTTGTGTTACAGGGAACAGTCAGGGAGGATCGTTGGAGCTGGAACCAGGTGTGGTGGTCACCTGTCTCTTGTGTAAGTTTATTCTCCCTGAATAAATTTCACTTAACTTGTAAAGAGTCTAATGAATCTTGATTCCCATGCAATACACTCCAAAAGCCTTTGTTTATTTGTATGGGATTCTCATATATTTATTTGAAAGATTCTCTATATGCTCAATGTCTTTCCAGTGTTTATTGAGAACCTCCACTGAGACACTTGACCCCAGCTCTTGACTATAATTCATCAACATTTTTTGTTCCCAGAAGTGAAACTTAACAAGAAAAAATCAGATTGCCTTTATTAGAACATTTCAGTCTTTCCCAGGGATTTCAGCACTGTCATGTGCCTTAATCTGTCTCCATGATTCAGATGTTTTTGTTTTATCTTCTTTTCTGTATTCATGCTTATAGTATAATTCTCTTGTGCTGAATTAACATGTTCAAAGAACTGACTCCCTTGATGAGGCAAAGGTTTAATGGAGCAAAGTGTTTTTCACTTAGTTGTTTTCCTGGGTATTTACAGTGTAGCAGGTGAATAACTTTAGATATACAAGAATGAGTGCATTAAGTGATCAGGAAGAAACTGGTCAGAATTGTAATTTTAGCTCTCAGAAGGCTGATGCAACATTTAGCTCAGCTTCAATTACCTTTCAGACTTGGTACCAGACCAAACCAAACAACAAATGTATAAATAGCAAAAGCTTGAAAGAATACTACAAAAAATATGTAGTGTTTTCTTGAAATCTTGTAGTCTTATAATTTCAATTAACTTCCACTAAAATAAAAACCTCCAAGTTGTTACTCTACACTGTTTTAGGGGCTTTTATCCAGGTGTGTATGCATGTATATGCACATCAATGTGAATGCCTAGGAAATGTCCTCCAGATTGTGTACAGGGAGAGATTTGCTGCCTTTTTTTCTGGGCATTAAAGCCCTAGATATCCCCATGGCTATGCATGAGGAAGGTATCCCTGTGGCTATGTGTGAAGTTTAAAAGCTTTATTCTTGTTTTGTAAAAGTTTCTTTTAGCATAGAAACATTCAGAGATGAATCTAAAAGCAAAATAACTTTTAAGCTTAGAATTCTGCTATGAAGATTCCTTCCTTTGGTAAAAAGAATCCCAAATCATGTCTGAAAATAGGTCTCCGTGGACACATTTTATGATTTGAAAGTCTTTTGTCCCGTTTTTTCTTAGGAAGACTGCTTAGAAGCTGAAGCATCTAACTTTTGTAAAGGAGAAAATTAGCAGAACAACTTTGGAAAGTGAGGAAAACACCTTGCATTATCTACTTTGCAACTCCAGATCTGCTGCTATAGCATCCAGTCACCCTGTGTTGGTCTCAAGCCAAACATCACTTAGAGTAACCGTTCAGACGCATTGTCCTGCTTGCCCTGCCAACTTAATTTTCCTTGAACCTTCCAGATTTGGAACCCATTCTGAGCGTGCTTTCTTCATTGCCAATTTTGATGCCTCTTACTGCCTCTTGATTTGGCCCATCGTTCTCTTATTTTTGTGAGTGTTCTAACCACCCTGGACTATGCTTTGGTGGGTCTATGCTTTAGCATGTATGTCATGTCTGCAGCTGGTCAGTCAGTGTGGGTCCCACAGAAATCCTTACCTTGTTATCATGCATGTACTGACTGAGCTGAGCTAACCACGGCTGGGTTAAACATATCATTTAGAAATGGGACCAAACAGATAGATAACTTTTTTGCCACCTTCCACAGAAAACATTTTTAAAGAAATACATAGGCTTTGGATTTCTCCATAGACCAGGCAAATTTTGACTACAAATAAGATCAGCTTAACTGGATCTCATAACCATCACAGCATTGCTAAAGCTTTGTTTGTGTTATTTTCTTTCTCCAAGAATTATTTCTTTTTCTTGATATGATATGATCCCTCAGCCATGACAAAAAACATTCACATTTATCATGTGATAATCAAATGTGTTTAGTTTCAATTACTAAATGAACAGCAAATCCATCTTAAAGTCCTATTCTCATGGTACTGCTTCTAATAAAAGTTTTGACCCAGAATTGTGAAGTCCTCCTTATCCTTGTTTGCTCATTCCTGAATCCTTTGCATGATTTGTCAATTTTATTAAAAAAGATCAACAGATTCCCTTATGTAATTTATTCATCAATAATTTACACATTTTACATTAAGTACATAATGATTTATTCTATGACCCTAACAATGTCTTCTTTTGCAGTATTCCTTTATATTTATGTGCTGTTGTGTAGCCCTTTATTTAATATTCAAAGAGTAAAAATGTCTAGCAGAGACAGAAGAGTATTGTTTTTTACTGTAGTATCAATACACAGCAGAACCATTGTGTACATACTACCACAGAAATGCATCATCATGTCTACTGTATTTACCATCTTCAAAATCTGTTCCTACTGAACTGCGCCCTGCTTCTTGCTTCTCTGTTAACCTGGATATCACTGTGATTAACATTATTAATTGGTAACAAAAAAGGTCTATAATCACCATAGAGACAATACTTAAAGGCATTCATAAGTTATAATGTAAATTAGTTAAATTCAAGTAGGAAGATACACCCTAATTGTAGATGGTGCCATTTCTTTGGCTTGACTCTGGGACTGCATGAAAAGGAGAAGGTTAGTTTTCCACAAACATTCCTGGCTTACTGCTTCTTGTACTATGACCAACCTCCTCAAGACCCTACTGCAGTAAATTTTCTCCTAAAGTCTAACCATGAACTAAAAGGAAGGCTTCCATCCACAAATTGATTTTGTCATTGTATTCTATTGCAACAAAAGGAAAAATAACGAATAGAATCACCTATTTTCTTCTTATTAGTAATTGTTACATAATATTGCATGTGTTCACTAAAAAGTATTTTGTACATTTTTCTGTTCCATTACCTTTCTATACCAAAATTTCTTAGTATAGTACCCAAATTAAGAAGTAAAACCTGGGCTCTGCATTGGTGGCATATACGTTTAATCCCAGCACTTGCGAGGCAGAGGCAGGCAGATCTCTGTGAGTTCAAGGTCAGCCTGGTCTACAGAGCAAGTTCCAAAGCAATATAGAGAAACCCTGTCTCAGAAAAAAGCAAAACAAAAACTGTAAAATCTAAATTTACATCTTTCTAAAAAACTATTAAAAATACCTTTTTGATTCTTATGCATTTAAATAAAATGTTATCTAATAACTCCTCTGTCAGTTAGATATTTGAAAAGAAATGAGAATTCTTAGCAATCCTTGTAACCAATATGTTAGACTATTCATTTACAATTTCACTAAGATTGCTGCAGAACTCCAAGTCTATGCCACCAACCATTCAATATTGGCACTCCCTCCTCCTTGTTGGGAGGTCTAATTAATAAGACAATAACTATCAGTATATCTTATATTGTATTTACAGGAAATGTGTTGTATATGAGTGTTTCTATACATTGATTCACCTACATAAAACTATTCAATCATTGCAACTGAATAAGGCTACCAGAAAATGGTAAAAGTAAATATAAGGAATGGCAAATTTTAGCTTTCTTTTTGTTATAGCAAGAGACAGAGAGACAAGCCATTCTGATAGTAATAGTTTTTCATTTCATTTTATTAATCATATATAGTTTTAAATTAATTAAGGAATATATTAGAATACAAATAATTAACAGTAACAGTGACTGGGTACATAGAAAAATGGAGAAATATCAGAAACAGTGAACATTTAATTGGTGTTTTTGAGATTTTCACTTTTAACAAAAGACTCAGCATTTGCACAACGTATTCAAACCTCTGTTGGCATGCAAACATTTAATTTTCTGGTCCAATTATGCTAGTGAAAAACATATAAATCTTGACAAAACAAAACAAAAAAACAGCCATTTCAGGCATTAATGAAGTAGTTTTCTCTATAATATATACACAGAACAACTCTTTTTAATTTAAACCTTTTCAAGGGTGACATAATTTTAAGGGTAAAGATATATCTAAAACAAGCAATTAGGTTCACTTTAAAGCTCACTACACTACTAAATTTTCAGATTTCATATTTTCGTTTAGCTTCATGAAGACTTGACATGCTTAATTCTGTTCTGATTTAGTTCATTAGCAGACAATAAATGAAATTTTAAAAGAACATATTTATTTGAGTTTCTCAGAAAAAGCCAAATGTAATCTTCCAATTTGTTTTGTAAATAGGGCACCCAAACATCTTGCATACTCCATAATTCTGCTCCTTGAACACATTTTACAGATACTGAACTACCTAAGTATTCAGAGTGAGAAAAATTAAAAGTGGTGCATTTTTATTGTTATAAAACCAGTATATCATTACTCACTTCCAGATTTTTTTCTGAACATTTTTGGAAGTCCTATGAATGTACATAAAACAATGTAGGTACAACATTTTGTCTTCTTTATTTTCTATTTTTTGTTTTACTTTTCACATCTTTGGAAGCACAATATAAAACAACTACCCCTGTAAATCGAACCAAAGCTTTCACACATTCTAACAAATGGGTTTTTGCCATTTTATTCAATTATAATTTGAATGAATATTTTCAATTTTGAATTCATGCACAATATTTACATATTAGTTTTGATTAGACATGTCTTCAATTAGCACTGTATTATATTACAATAGGAAATATAATGAGATAAATTTTATAGAACGATGATACAATTAGTAAAATACAAAATTCTGTCCTGTAGTTTGACTGTCATCTAGTTTAAATAAAATTGATTCTCTCTGTCTATAGGAAAAATGATGTTATATTTGGTAAGTCTTATATGAACCCTGCTCATTTAAAAATATAAGGAATATTATAAAATATCAAATCTGTACTTTCTATCATAGTTTTCATCAGTAATTTGTATGTATAGCATATTCTTACATTTTTACACAAGTAAGAATTACCACATTTAGCTCTAGAAAAGCAATTAATCAGTTAAGAACACACATTTCTCTCACAGAAAACCAGGGTTCAGTTCTTGGCACTCATAATTCAATTTAATTCTATCTCCTAGGGATGTGACACTTCTAACCTCCAAGATTACTGAAATCCTTTTGCACATACCCCTACAACACACAGATATATACACATCTACATACTGAAAGGCAATTAAAATGCCATATTTATAGTTGTTTTTTATTCTTAAAACTGGATTTTAATGTAACCTGATAAATCACAAGTTTTCCCGAGTTTCCAAGTCATATTATCTACTTATGAATATTGAAGGCACATCTGAAGAATCTAACTTACTCGCACTCTTATTTATAGATATATTTCACTCACAAATCAAAAGTACCAACTTTTCATTGATTCACAGTTGCCTTTAAAATTTTACAAGTGCAAAAAAAGCGATTGAGAAAATTAAAGGTGAATGCATTTTACTGATTACGAAGCTATAGAAAGTTGTCAAAATGACTTAGAAGTTCTACTAGGCTACACTCTTATTCTGATAAGAAGTTTTATAAGACTGAATAAAAAGCTTGCTGTTCTAGAATATTTATATCAAAGCACAGCAGATTAAATGCTGTAGAAGTGACATGTATCTTATATTCTTTGGTGATGGGTCTTAGTAATGGAATCTGTATTAGTATAAAATAAAAGCAATAGGTTATTTCACAAAATTCAAGGGAAAATGCAAAATAAAGAATTTAACTTTAATCTAATATGCATATACATAAATTTTAAAATACACAATAAGAGTGGATTTCAATATGGGCAATTAAAGAAAATATTATTTGTAAAGATACATGTTATTAAACACAAATAAGACGCTTGAAGAAGTTTCACTATTCTCACTTTTAAAGAAAGTGAGGATAGATATATACTAAATGAAGTTTCCCAGATAGTTTTCCATAGTCTGACAAGGACCTCTGTTACAATAACTCTTCCCAACAGCCTGGTTCTAGTACCACATCAGCCCCAAATAACATACAGAGACTCTATCAGTTATAATGCTGTTGGCCAATTTCTAGGGCTTCTTATTGGCCAGCTCTGTCTTAAGTATTAACCCATAAGTACTAATATACGTATTTCTACAAGGTCTTATCTTACTGAACAGACTCATGCGGCCTCTCCTTCCATGATCACATGGCAACTTCTCCTTACTTCACTACCCAGAATGCTCCTTGTCTCTTAGTCCCAACTAGCTTGCTTCCCTATTGGCCAACAGTATTTTTATTAATCAACCAATAAGAGACATATTTACAGAATAACATTTCCCATCAGCCCACCCCTTGTTTTCCAACTATGTGTTTATATAACAACTTAAAGGAAAGGCATATATTGTTTTAGTATAAGAAATCAAAATCTTCAATACATGGTCATTAGAAGTTTTTGTTTACTGGCTGTTGACAAGGAAAAAGTCCCTGAGGAAAGGATAGGGAAAAGAGGTTGTATGCCTCCCTTCATTTTTGCCTGAGAAAGTAGAAAAGAGATTGAAACATCAAGGTGACAGTTTCAGTGTACCTTTCAAGGGGCCAAATCCAGAGGTCCATTCCTCTACTTGTATCACTCTCCTAACGTTTTTGCCATCATCCAATAGCACCTTCGATGCTGGAGAACAACGTTTCAACACAGGGATGCTCAATAAGAATTTAAGGTCCAAACCATGACTCACACAAAACAGAATATTAATGGACAGTGAAGATCACCACAGTGGAAATTTAGAAGCTAGACAGGGTTTCAGCTGGTGCATAGATTTAGTGGAGTAAGAGAAATAGATTTTTGAAAGTCTAGTGAAAACTGGAGGTCTCAAAATCAGCAAGAACCAACACAGCTATTAAAAACATTTTTTGCATTGGTTCTCAGCAGAAAATTTGAGACAAATTGATGAAGCTAAAAATACTTCACTCTCAATTCATGTTACAATAACACAAAGAACCCAGGTTCCAAAGAGTTTATTTAAAAATCAGCAAGACATTCCCAGCAAGACAAAAAAACCACTGAGGGTGAGAATGGGATGGATGTCTCATGGTTATCTAAATTCGACAGAGTGGAAATTGAATACTTGTAGAAGAGATCAATGATGTTTTGAAAGTGATAAGAGTTGCTCAGAGAGAGAAATCTCAGGAGTGCATATGGGGTAAAACACAAAGGTCACCTTAGTGACAATATTATTATTTAATATTCAGTGTTACAAAGGGAGCTATAATCTTAGATGACAGGAAGCTATTCAGATTTGTTTCAATTATAGACATAGGTACACCTGTCTCAATGTATAATGATATATGTCATGGCTTGGGAGATGGCTGATATTGGAGGAATGATGTACGGATAAGCAGTACATATAAAATCCCAACTTTACTGATAAAGCTTGTATTTTCAGAGGAGGAAGAAACAGGATCCACAGGACTCACTGGACAGCCAGTCTGGGATAGTGAAGGATTCTAAATATAGTGTGAGACCCTGTCTTGCCAAAAAACAGCCGGTGCCAAAAAAAAAAGGAAACCTAATATCTACCTCTGGCCTTTACATGTATGATCATGCAAATACACATGAGTAAAGACACATGTGCACTTGTGTGAATGCACATACCCACACCCACTCCTGCCCCCATAAATACATTTCATTCCAATGTGTCCCAAAGAAATAAACGTTCTGTGTCTCTTCCCATTATTTTTGACTGATAATTTGATATCATACTTACATTTTATTTCTTTATATAGTCTTAGACTACTTGGTACATAGGCAATGCTGAACAAATGATTTTTGAAGTAATGGAAATTAAACATGGAAAATACACAAGCCACCCTGCCAGAAACTAGGTATCTGTTTACCAAGATCCCACCCTTCATTATCATCACTAGTACTGAAACAGATCAATCTGATGTACACTCTCACGCATCTTGCAACATTTCATGTGGAACCCACATATTATTCCCACCCCAAACTCCCTCCTTCCATCCTTTGCTGCATCCCATCCTCAAACACAGGTCATGTATGCCAATAATACAGGTAGGCTACCTACAGACCTTCCCATTTATCTGTTCCCTAGACTCATTTCCTCAGTCTTGTCCCTAATGCTTCAATAGATTGCCAGCTACAGACTCCCTTCCTCCATGCTCACATCCCCTTTGGAACTCACAGACCATTCTTTCCCAATCTTCCTCCCCCCAGTGGTCATATGCAAGCCACCAACTCCAGCAAGTATCCCCTGCTAAACATAGTCCACAACTCCAAAAAATACAGGTAGGATGCTTGTATACATCCTCTCTCTTTCTCTTTCTCTCTCTCTCTCTCTCTCTCTCTCTCTCAATTTTCTGTGTGTGTGTGTGTGTGTGTGTGTGTGTGTGTGTGTGTGTCTGTCTGTCTGTCTGTCTGTCTTTCTCTTTATCCCAAGAATTAATCCCCTAACCTCATCCCCAGGACTGCCCCAGAGCACCTCTGGCAGCCTTTTCCCCTGCCCACTGCTTTCATCTCTTGTTGATCCCGCATATATTCCCCTTCTAATCATCTGCTCCTCACTGATTCGTAAAGGGTCACCTTCCCACCAGCCTGGTTCCAGAGCCGCATCATTCCCAAATAAACACACAGGAGGCGGTATTAATTATGAAGTTGTTGGCCTTGCTTGTTTCTTACTGTCTAGCTCTGACTTAAGTATTTACCCCATCATTGTTAATCTAAGTATTTCTCTTACCGGAGAAATTTCCGGGCTTTCTACCCAATGGTGGTTACATCTCGACTTCTGTGTTTCTCCTACCCAGAGTCCTCCTGGATTCCTAGTCCCACCTATCTTGGTTCCCTATTGGCCAACAGTGCATTATTGATATATACACAGGACTTCCCCATCACTTATTGTTTTGTTCCAGACTCCAGTAGGCACCTCCTACTAACCCAAGAGCCAAGGCAACAAGGAGACAGGAGAAAGACCTAAAAATACCCTATAGTTCTTGACATGTAAACTCCATATTCTCTTTTCCACTTCATCAGTCAAAGAAAATATTAAATCCAAAAAAAACTACTGAAATATCCAGGAAATCTGGGATGTTATGAAAGGACTAAACATAATAGGTAGAGAGGATATAGAAGAAATCCAGCTCAAAGGCCAAGAAAATGTTTACAACAAAATCATAAATGAAAAAATGATTATTTTAAGCCTAACCAAAGGAACACTACATTCACATCAAAGGAAAAGCTCATCAAAATGACATTTCAAATCTTACAGTCTATTTCCCAAATGAAAGGGCCCCCAAGTTTTTTTTAAAAGAAACACTACAATGGTGTGAATCAAATATTGAGACTTATACACTGGTAGTAGGAGACTTCAATGCTATATTCTAAATAATGGACAGTTCATCCAGAGAAAGAAGAAACAGAAATACAGGAGCTAAGAGACTTTGTAAACTAAATGGACCTAATAGATATTTCAGAACATTTTGAGTTCAAACACAAAATAACATAACTTATCTAAGTACCTCACAGAACTT
Organism: Mesocricetus auratus; assembly: GCF_017639785.1. Taxonomy (NCBI): domain Eukaryota; kingdom Metazoa; phylum Chordata; class Mammalia; order Rodentia; family Cricetidae; genus Mesocricetus; species Mesocricetus auratus. The sequence goes on along the minus strand of NW_024429207.1, from coordinate 2,392,536 downwards.
TCTCCAAAACTCATCATATGCTGAAGCAGAAAGAAGGTTTCAAAAAGTAGAAGAATATTGATATTAATCTAACAGTCCATCACAAATTAAAACTGGATGTCAATAACAACAGAAACAATGGAAAGCTCACAAATGTACAGACACAGAATAACTCCCTTCTGAATGAAATATTAGTAAAGATAATAAATAAAGAAATTCAATTCTTCCTAAAATTCAATAAAAATGAATAAATGTCGCACCTGCTGTGCGGCCTGCATCCAAGAATGTAGCGAGGTGGTCGGGATAGATGACACAGAGACCGGTCGGTTGCTTTAAGAAAACTTTATATTTCCCAAGTCAGCTTAGGAGTTGACCCCAGTCCGCTTAGGAGAGCTCTCAGGCGAAATCTCAGGAGAAGTCTCTGGCGAAATCTCTGGAGAAGTCTCTCTAAGAAAAAGGAGCTTCCCTTTTTAAGGACTTTTGCCATCCATTTACATACCATTCTTTCCACTTCTCACCCTCCTGGCTGGTGGTTTAATCTCCGGCCCCAGAATCGGGGAGACACCACAGGGGGCAGGAAGAGGCATCTAGCCATAGGAGGTGTGGAAGGCATGGTATTTCAGTGAGCCAGCCCTATCTGAGCCCTATCAAGCTTTAAAGCACTGAATTGTTTTCAGTAAACAATACATAGATGCCTGCTCCCAGGCCGAAGGGGAAGTGGGTTTCTGCTCAAGGTCTGGTATCCCCACAAATAAATAGCATACACAAACCTATGGGAAACAAGGAAAGCAATGCTAAGAAGAAATTTCACAACTCTTATGTTTCTACATAAAAAAATGGAGAAATCTCGTACTCACATCTTTACTGAACACTTAAAATCCCTAGAAACAAAATTGCAATCACATATAGAGTAGTAAATGGCAAGAAAATATAAGACTGAGGACTGAAATCAAAGGAATAGATGCAAAATGAACAATACAAAGAATCAAAGAATCAACGAAACAGCGATTTTATTTTTTAGGAAAATAAAAAGTAAAATAGGTAAATCCTTATCCAAACAAATTTAGAAGGCAGATAGAAAATATCTGAGTTAATAAAATAGGAAACAAAATGGGGGCATCAAAATGGACATCAAGGTAATCCAGAGAATTATAATAACACAATTTAAGAACTTTAGGCCTCAAAACTGGATAAATTTAAAAAATGGATAATTTGCTCAACAGGTAACACTTATCAAAGTTAAATCAAGATCAGAAAAAAGAATTTAAACATACATAACCCCTGCTTAAATAGAAGCATTTATTAAATTCTCCCAACCACAAAAATCCCAGGAAAAGATAGCTTTAGTGCAGAATTCTACCAGTCTTTGAATAAATAATTAACTTTACAGCAATAGCCCTCAAATCATTCTATTAAATAGAAACAGAAGGAATATTTTCCAGTTCATTTTATGAGTCCAGAGGACTACTGATACCCAAATCATATAAAAACTGATCAGAGAAATACAGACTAATTTTCTTTTTGGACATAGATGCAAAACTACTCAATTAAATACTTGTATACCAAATCCAAGAACACATCACATAGATCATCAAGATCAAGTAGGCTTTGTCCTAGAGATGCAAGTATATTTTAATACATGAAAATCAGCAAATGTTGACCACTATGCATAATAAAAGACTATGTGCTCATCTCATTAGATACTCAAAAGGCCTATGAGAAAATGCAACACCAACTACAGCAGTTGAAGTCTTAACTAGCATGATAGGACAACTGAAGGAGTTTAAGAACACAAGAATTGCATTTGAAAAATAAAAGTATTATATGCAAATGTTATGATAGTGTGGAAAAGTGAACCTAAAATTTCATGAGGGATCTCCTAGAGCTGAAAAACTCTTTCAACGAAGTGTCTGGATAAAAGATGAACTAAAAAAAATCAGTGGGTCTCCTATATACAAATGACCAACAGACTGAAAAAGAAATTGGGGAAACAACCAGTTTCTTAAAAGCCTCAAATAATATATAATAGCTTAGGGGTAATTCTAACTTATAAAGTGAAAGAATGGTAATGATAAAATCTTTAAGTCTTTGAATAACGAAATTGAAAAGATATCAGAAGATGGAAAGCTCTACCATGCTCATGGATTAGTAGGATTAACAGAAAAATAAGGTCATTCAATGTATTCAGTTCATTCCCTATCAAAATTAAAATGAAATCCTTTGGAAACCTTTAAAGGACAATTCTCAACTACATATGGAAGACAATACAGGATAATTGAAATTCTGAACAATAAAAGAACAGCTGAAGATACCAGCATTTCTGATATTAAGTTTTACTACAGAGTTATAGATAAAAACTGGTATGAAAACACAGCTGACTAATTGAATCAAATTGCAGATCCAGACATAAGTCCATATGGACACTTGATTTTTGATATTGAAGCCAGAAACACAAACCAGAAAAAGACAGCATCTTCAGCAAATGGTGCTATTCAAACTGGATGTCTGCATGTAGAAGAATGTAAATAGATTCACATTTATCACCCTGCACAAAACTCAAGACCATGTGAACTAAAAACTTCAGCACAAAATGAGGCATACTGAACCTGATAGAAGGGAAAGTTGGAATAGCCTTGAATACATTGGCATGTGAAACAACTTTATGATCAGAATGCAAATACCATAGGTACTAAAATCAACTATTTATACTTGGGACCTTACAAAATTGAAAACCTTCTGTAAGTAAAAGGACACCATCAGATGGATATGGTACTAATCTATAGAATGAGAAAATATATTTATCAACTTCACACTCAGTAGAGGACTAATGTCAAGATACATAAAGAACTGAAAAAAACTGGATATAAAAAACAATCTAATTTAAAAATAGAGTTCATGTCGGAACAGAGAATTCTCAATAGCAGACAATTAAACTGGCTAAGAAACACTTAACCTTGTGTACAAGCATTTAAGGAAGTTTTCAGCATCCTTACCCAGCAGGGAAATGCAAATCAAAACTACTTTGACATTCTCTTATACTTGTCAGAAAGGGTAAGATAACACAAATGACAGTTCATACTGGCAAGTATATATAGCAAAGGGATTGCTTCTCATTTACTTGAGGGAGTGCAAACATGTAGAGCCCCTATGGAAGTCAATATGGTTGTTTCAGAAAATTGGTAATTGATCTAAACCAAGAGTGGTATAAATCTAGTTATACCACTCTTGAGCATATACACGAAGGATGCTCCATCTTACCAGAAGGACACTTGCTCAACTGTGCTCATTGTGGTGTATTCATAAATAAACACCAGAAACATCCTCAATGACCCTTAGCTGAATAGATAAAGAAAATGTGGTACATTTATACAATGGAATATTACACTCAGCTCTTAAAAAATGACATCATGAAATTTTCAGGCAAATGAATAGAACTTGAAAAAATCATTTCGTGTGTATTAACCCAGACACAGAAGGAAAATATATTCACTTATATGCAGCTCTTTGTTGTCAGCTAAATTATTAGCAAACTAACATATAGATCAATAGAGGTTAGGAGAAGTCTAAAGGGTGATTTTACATGGATCTCCATGGGAAGGGAAAATAGATTTTTGTGGGTGAGTTAGGGTTGAGTGTGGATGTAAGCAGGAATGATCGATCGGCTGTAGGACTGATAGGATGAAGTGGAAAAGTGTAGGGACAGAAAGCTGAAAATTAGAGGCTTTTGGGGTGTTTTGTGGAAAGCTATTGCAGTGGAAACTTACTGGAATCCATCAAGGTGATCTAATGAGGACACCTAATAATTGGGTATATGGAGTCATAGCTGGCCTTCTCTTAGTGTCAGACAAGGCTTCCAATTGCAGGACTGAGTTGCATTCAGTTGAATTGCTGGACTGTTGGGTCCCCATGACATGTCCAACCAAACCAGACTGATGCTAAAACAAAGGGTTTTTCTGCAAATTGACAAGGACCCATTGGTGAGGCTAGCATCCACATAATTCATTCAACATTAACAAGTTGAACTGGTCCCTTCATACAGACTTCATCCTATATTTTAGTCTCTTCTATTTGGAAAGGTGCTCTGAAATTTACCAACAGAGCAATGTGGACACCAACTGAGTCAAAAATCCTGTGACATGCCTGCTAAATATGCTAAGTCAGTGGTGACACTGTACTTGTGGGAGTAGCCAACCAATATCTGATTTGACTTAAGGTTCACTCCAGAAGAAGGATCAGAGTCACAAAGTATAAACTTCAAAGACCTAGGGTAAAAGTAAACAATATGGGTCTAAGAATTCAATAAAATATTTCCTAATGATATTCTTCTATAGGCACGGTTCTCCTTCTTATCCAGTTATCATCTCTGATGGTGAGAATGAGTGGATCTCTGACTCATTTATCATCTCTTGAAACTTTTTTGTCCTGTTGTATTACCTTGTGTGACGTCAATATGATATATTTTGGTTTGTCTTATTGCATTTTATTTTATCATGTTTGATTGTTATTTCTTAGAAGCCTGTTCTTTTCTAATGAGAGACATAAAGGTAGTGGATTCAGAGAGAAAATTAAGTTGAGAGTGCAGTAAAAGAGTAGAGGGGAAACTGTAATCAAAATACATAGTGTGAGAAATTTATTTTCAATAAAAATTACAAAAATGGAAAAGATGTACTCTAAAGTTTGCTTAGTTGGATTCCTTAACCATACATTTAAACTGAAATGTTTATATTTCTTTACTATTTCTGTTCTTAATAAATAGCAAAGATTCTTTTATATATTAAAATATTTTCTGTACTATTAATATCATTTTCTTGTCTTTAGTTTTAGAAATATACTGAAACTTTATTTCAGTAATAATCATAATACATTGAGTAAAATTATCCACTGACCCAAACCTAAAATTATTATTTTAATTACTAATATTTTAGATTCATTTGTTACACTTATTTTGGATAATGCTTTTCAATATAAATCACATCTTTCTTAAAATTCCAGTACTTAAAAGGAATACTTATAAAAATACATTAAGCTCTACTCTGATCATTTTAATTGAATTACCTGAATGTGAAACATTTAAGATAGCATATATTTCTTTTTTAAATAAAATTATTGTGTATGTTTGATTAAAGTGGGTGCTTTTCAATTCCTTATAACACTGACACTTAAAAGTCATTGATCTGAGAACCCTAAGGACAGCATATAGCTTTCAAAGTGTAAACAAAGTGTGTGAAATCATAGGAGATAGACTTTCATAGTAGCATGCATGTCTCAGCACAGGTGGTTATTTTTCCCAGAGATATCACACTGCCTTTCTTACTGAAATCAAGTGTCTGCCTACCCCCGATGCTTCAGTCCATTTTTCCACTGCTGTGATCTGGATCTTCCAACAGACATGTTACTTCAAATTAACCTCATATAATAAAGCCAAGTATTGTCATAGATTGAGCAAAAGTTTCTATCATTCCCTCTTCCCTCTCAAAATGTTTCAAAGACAATCTTACTCAGCATCCATGATTAAGATATTTATTACCAGGACCAGGACCAGATAATCTGGGCCCTGTATCTGGGCCTGCCTTCCAGTGCCTGGGGACTGCCACTGAGGCTCCCCTCCTGACTGAAGCATGGGACCAGGACTAGGACCGGGAAGAGGAGAAGTATAAGAGTAATGGATTTGTTTGCACCCACTGAAAGGGAACTCTGGTCTGCTAACCACCAGGCCAGAAGAGGCACTTTTTACACCCACTAGAAGAAGGGATGGGAAGAAGACAATACAAAAACACACTCAGTAACAGAAAAACAAATATGACATTGCCAGTTTATAGAGACTCCACACAATTAAGAATCCAACATTCCAATGCAAATGAGAATGACCTTAAAAACAATATCATGAAAATGATAGAGGCAATCAAAGAAGATATGGGAAAATCCCTCAAAAACAGAAGAACAATCCAAAAAAAAGCAAGAAATGGAAGAAAAATCAAACCACAAAATCCAAAAAAATGCAACAACTGATGAACAAAAAGACAAAGCAAAATTGCAAGAAACAATTCAAACAGTGCAAGGGTGGAAAGTCAAAATAGAGACAATTAAAAAAAAAGTCTGAAGGAAGGCTGGAAATAGAAAAGTTGGGCAAACGGTTAGGTACTAAAGATGCAAGCATAACCAACAGAATACAAGAGATGGAAGAGAGAATCTCAGGTGTTGAAGATACACTAGGAAAAATTGATTCATGGACCAAAGAAGATCTTAAGTCCAACAAGTCCCTATCACAAAATATCCAGGAAATATGGGACAACATGAAAAGGCCAAACCTAAGAATAATAGGTATAGAAGATGAAGAAAACCACCTCAAAGGGGCAGGAAATATATTCAACAAAATCATAGAAGAAAACTTTCCCAACCTAAAGAAAAACATGCCAATGAATGTACAAGAAGCTTACAGAACACCAAATAGAGTGGACCACAAAAAAAGTTCCCTTGTCACATAATCAAGACACCAAACATACAGAATAAAGAAAGAATATTAAGAGCAGCTAAGGGAAAATGTCAAGTAACATATAAAGATAAACCTATCAGAACTACACCTGACTTCTCCATGGAAACTTTGAAAGCCAGAAGGTCCTGGATATTCTTTGAATACTAGGAGACCACGGAGGCCACCCTAGACTACTATACCAAGAAAAGTTTTCAATCATTGTAGATGGAGAAAACAAGATATTCCATGACAAAACTAGATTGAAACAATACATATCCACTAACCCAGACCTACAGAACGTTCTGTAAGGAAATCTCCAACCCAAGGAAGTTAACTAATACCAGAAAAAAGTAGTCATTAGATAATCCCACCTTAACAACAGCCAAAAGAAAAAAGTGGTGGAATTGCACATATAAATCCAGCACCAACAACCAGGAAATTCCTACAGCTGATGAATACTTTCATCAAAGTGGCAGGATACAAGATCAACTCTTGAAAATCAGGAGCCCTACTATATATAGCCGATAAAAGGGCTGGAAAGAAATCAGAGAAACATAAACCTCAAACCTGAGAATAATAGGTATAGAAGAAGGTGAAGAACTTCAACTTAAAGGTATAGAAAACATATTCAACAAAATCATAGAAGAAAACTTCCCTAACCTAAAGAAAGATATGCCTATGAAAGTACAAGAATCTTACAGAACACCCAATAGGCTTGACCAGAAAAAGAAGTCACCTCGCCATATAATAATCAAAACATCAAACCTACAGAGTAAAGAGAAAATATTAAGAGCAGCTAAAGAAAAAGGCCAAGTAACATACAAAGGCAGACCTATCCAAATTACACCTGACTTCTCAATGGAAACGATGAAAGCCAGAAGATCCTGGTCAGATGTCCTACAAACGCTAAGGAAACAAGGATGCCAGCCCAGACTACTATATCCAGCAAAGCTCTCAATTACCATAGATGGAGAAAACAAAATATTCCATGACAAAGCCAGATTTAAACAATACGTATCCATGAATCCAGCTCTACAGAAAATGCTAGAAGGAAAACCTAGAGCCAAGGAAGATAACTACATTCACAAAGACACAGGCAATATATAATCATACTTTACAAAACACCAAAAGAAAAAGGGAGAAGAAACTACAAAAAATAACTTCACTAACAATAAATCAAGCACAAACAAGGATCACCAATCAATGGTCATTAATATCCCTCAATGTCAATGGCCTCAACTTGCCTATAAAAAGACACAGACTAGCAGAATGGATACGAAGACAGAACCCTTCCTTCTGCTGCATACAAGAAACACATCTCAACACCAAAGAAAGACGTTATCTCAGAGTAAAGGGCTGGGAAAAGATCTTCCAATCAAACGGCCCCAAGAAACAAGCGGGCATAGCAATCCTAATATCTAACAAATTAGACTTCAAATTAAAATCAATCAAAAGACATGAAGAAGGGCACTTCATATTCATCAAAGGAAAAATACATCAAGACGAAGTCTCGATTTTAAACATCTACGCCCCAAATACAAAGGCACCTACATTCGTGAAAGAAACATTACTAAAGCTCAAAATGCACATAAAATCTCACACACTAATAGTAGGAGACTTCAACACTCCGCTCTCACCGCTAGACAGGACCTCCAGACAGGAACTTAACAAAGAAACAAAAGAATTAATAGAAGTTATGACCCAACTGGATTTAACAGACATCTATAGAACACTCCACCCAAATACAAAGGGATATACCTTCTTCTCGGCACCACATGGAACCTTCTCTAAAATTGACCACATAATAGGAAACATAGCAAATCTCCACAGACACAAAAAAATTGGAATAACCCCCTGCATCTTATCAGACCACCATGCATTAACATTAGAATTCAACAATAACACAAATCACAGAAACCCTACAAACTCATGGAGATTGAACAATGCAAAATTGGACCATCCCTGGGTAAAGGAACAAATAAAAAAAGAAATTAAAGACTTCCTCAATTTCAATGAAAATGAAGACACAACATTCACAAACTTCTGGGACACTTTGAAAGCAGTGCTGAGAGGAAAGTTTATAGCACTAAGTGCCCACATGAAAAAACTGGAGAATAGTCATACTAGAGAATTAATAGCACAGCTGAATGTTCTAGAACAAAAAGAAGCAAACTCCCCCAGGAGGAGCAGATGCCAGGAAATAATCAAATTGAGGGCTGAAATCAATCAAGTAGAAACCAGGAAAACACTGAGAAGAATCAATGAAACAAAGACTTGGTTCTTTGAGAAAATCAACAAAATAGACAAACCTCTGTCCAAACTAACCAAAAGACAGAGAGAGAACATGCTAATTAACAAAATCAGGGATGAAAAAGGGGACATAACAACGGACTCTGAGGAAATCAAGAGAATCATCAGGGCATACTTTGAAAATCTGTACTCCACAAAATTTTAAAATTTAAAGGAAATGGACAATTTCCTGGATAGATATCACTTGCCAAAACTAAATCAAGAACAGATAAATAATCTAAACAGACCTATAACCCCTAATGAAATAGACGCAGTCATTAAAAGTCTCCCAAACAAAAAAAGCCCAGGCCCAGATGGCTTCAGTGCAGAATTCTACCAGAAATTCAAAGAAGAGCTCATTCCAATACTCGTCAAAGTATTCCACACAATAGAAGCAGGAGGCTCACTGCCAAACTCTTTCTACGAGGCTACAATTACCTTGATACCCAAGCCACACAAAGACACAACTAAGAAAGAGAACTATAGACCAATTTCCCTCATGAACATCGATGCATAAATACTCAATAAAATACTTGCAAACCGGATTCAAGAACACATCAGAAAAATCATCCACCATGATCAAGTAGGCTTCATTACAGGAATGCAGGGATGGTTCCACATTAGAAAATCTATCAGTGTAATCCACCATATTAACAATCTGCGAAAGCAAAACCACATGATCATCTCACTAGATGCTGAAAAAGCCTTTGACAAAATCCAGCACCCCTTCATGATAAAGGTCCTAGAGAGATCAGGGATAACAGGAATGTACCTGAATATAATAAAAGCAATATACAGTAAACCAACAGCTAACATCAAACTAAATGGAGAGAAACTCAAAGCAATTCCTCTAAAATCAGGAACAAGACAAGGCTGCAAACTCTCTCCATATCTCTTCAATATTGTACTTGAAGTTCTAGCTACAGCAATAAGACAACAAAAGGAGATAAAGGGGATACAAATAGGAAAAGAAGAAGGCAAACTTTCACTATTTGCAGATGATATGATAGTTTACATAAGTGACCCAAAAAACTCTGCAAGGTTACTCCTAGAGCTGATAAATACCTTCAGCAATGTGGCAGGATACAAGGTAAACTCAAATAAATCAGTGGCCCTATTATATACAGATGATGAAGTGACTGAGAAAGAAATCTGAGAAACATCACCCTTTACAATAGCCAAAAACAGCATCAAATATCTGGGGATAATGTTAACCAAGGAAGTTAAAGACCTGTATATCAAGAACTTTGTGTCTTTGAAGAAAGAAATCAAAGAAGATACCAGAAAATGGAAAAACCTCCCATGCTCTTGGATTGGTAGGATCAACATAATAAAAATGGCAATCTTGCCAAAAGCAGTCTATAGATTCAATGCAATCCCTATCAAAATTCCATCACAATTGTTCAAGGACCTGGAAAGAACATTAATCAACTTTATATGGAAAAACAAAAGGCCCAGGATAGCCAAAACATCCCTATACAATAAAGGAACTTCAGGAGGCATCACCATACTTGACTTCAAGCTCTATTATAGAGCTATAGTCCTGAAAACAGCTTGGTATTGGCACAAAAATAGGCAGGTAGACCAATGGAACCGAATCGAAAGCCCTAATTTTAACCCACACACCTATGAACACCTGATTTTTGACAAAGAAGCTAAAACTGTACAGTGGAAAAAAGAAAGCATCTTCAACAAATGGTGCTGGCATAACTGGGTACTGGTATGCAGAAGACTGCAGATAGATCCATGTTTATCGCCTTGTACAAAACTTAAGTCCAAATGGATCAAAGATCTCAACATACATCCAGCCACACTGAACTTTTAGAAGAGAAAGTGGGAGATACTCTTCAACGAGTTGGTACAGGAGACCACTTCCTAAACATAACACCAGTGGCACAGGCACTGAGATCAACAATTAACAAATGGGACCTTCTGAAACTAAAAAGCTTCTGTAAGGCAAAGGACACAGTCAAAAAGACAAAAAGGCAGGCCACAGAATGGGAAAAGATATTCACTAACCCTACACCTGACAGAGGGCTAATCTCCAAAATTTACAAAGAACTCAAGAAACAAGTCTCCAAAACACCAAAGGATCCACTTGAAAGGTGGGGTACACAGCTAAATAGAGAATTCTCAGTAGAGGAGGCTAAAATGGCCAAGAGACACTTAAGAAAGTGCTCAACATCCTTAGCCATCAGGGAAATGCAAATCAAAACAACTCTGAGATACCATCTTACTCCTGTCAGAATGGCTAGAATCAAAAACACCGAAGACAATTTATGCTGGAGAGGATGTGGAGAGAGAGGAACACTCCTCCACTGCTGGTGGGAATGCCGACTCATACAGCCTCTTTGGAAATCAATATGGAGATTCCTCAGGAAAATGGGAAATAATCTACCACTAGACCCAGCAATTCCACTCTTAGGCATATATCCAAATGAGGCAGGTTCATACAACAAGGGCATCTGCTCCACTATGTTCATAGCAGCATTGTTTGTAATAGCCAGAACCTGGACGCAACCTAGATGCCCCTCAACTGAAGAGTGGATAGAGAAAATGTGGTACATTTACACAATGGAGTATTACTCAGCAGAAAAAAACAATGGAATCTTGAAATTCGCAGGGAAATGGATAGCACTGGAAGAAACCATCCTGAGTGAGGTAACCCAGTCGCAAAAAGACAAACATGGTATGTACTCACTCATATATGGATTGTAGCTATGGATCAGGATAGTGCCAGTCTGCACTTCCACAGATAGAGAGTCTGGGAAACAGGAAAGAACCTAAAAGATATGCATATATGCATAGTACCCAAGAGAAGAGGATGGAGACAAGATCCTCTGAATGGATGGGGAACACGGCGAGGGGTGGGAGGGAGTGTGACCTGGGAAGAATAGAGGGGGTAAAGAGGAAGGGAGTAGGTCATGGGGGAACAGTAAGTTGAGGGGGTGGGGGTAGAATAGGGGGAAGAGGGAATCATAGGATCGAAGACAGATCAGGCACCAGAGTGACCTCGAGTGATCTAATGGTAGAACATCAATTGGCAAGCTAAAGCAATAGTGGAGGGACCACCTCGAATGCCCATTCCTGATAATGAACTTGATGTCTATAACCATCTGGGAGCCTTCATCCTGTGACTGATGGAAGCAGAGGCAAACACACAACTAATCACTGAACTGAACCCAAGGAACCCAGTGAAAGAGAGAGAGGAGTGATGAGCAAATTGGCAAAGAATGGGCTGGCAAAACCAGCAGAGACAGCTGATCTGAACAGGGGAGTGCTCTTGGACCCCAGACCGACAGTGGGGAGGCCAGCATGGGACTGATCTGGACCCCCCCAAATGTGAGTGTCAGTGAGAAGGCCTGGGCAACCTATGGGGCCCTGAGCTGTGGATCAGTGCTATCCCTGGTATGCAAACTGTCTTCATGTGCCTATAGCACAAAGAGAGATGCTCTCTCAGCCTGGACTCTTAGGGGAGTGCCTTGACCCTACCAAGAGTAAAATGACAGACTCTAGATATCCCCTATGTGGAAGGATTTGGCAATAGGGTGGGAGGGAGGGGGGGAAGGGGAGTGCGGGAAGAGGGGAGGGAGAGGGAACTGGGATTGACATGTAAAACAAGCTATTTAAAATTAAAATAAAAAATGATAAAAATAAAAAAAATTGCCACAACCAACGTAAAATACCTTGATGTAACGCTAACCAAAGAAGTGAAAGAACTCTATCGCAATAACTGTGAGTCTTTAAAGAAAGAAATTATAGAAGACATCAGAAAATGGAAAGATCTCTCATGCTCTTGGATAGGTAAGATCAATGTAGTAAAAATGGCAATCCTGCCAAAAGCAATCTACAGATTCAATACAATCCCCATTAAATTACCAGCGCAATTCTTCACAGACCTTGAAAGAACAATAATCAACTTTGTATGGAAAAACAAACGACCCAGGGTAGCCAAAACAATGTTACTCAAAAAAGCAACATTGGAGGCATCACCATCCCCAACCTCTAGCTCTATTATAGAGCTATACTCTTGAAAACAGCTTGGTACTGTCACAAAAATAAACAGGTAGACCAATGGAATCTAATTGAACACCCTGATATTAACCCATACATGTATTATCATGTACTCTTCGACAAAGAAGCTAAAAACTTACTATGGAAAAAAGAAAGCATCTTCAACAAATGGTGTTGGAATAACTGGATGCTGGCATATGGAAGAATACAGATAGATCCATGTCTATCACCATGCACAAAACTTTACTCCAAATGGATCAAAGACCTCAACATAAATCCAATCACACTGAACTTTTAAAAGAGAAATTGAGTGATACCCTTGAATGAATTGGTACAGGAGACTGCTTCCTGAACATAACACCAGTAGCACAGACACTGAGGTCAACAATTAATACATGGGATCTCCTCAAACTGAGAACTTTCTGTAAGGCAAAGGACACAGGCAACAAGATAAAAGGCAGCCCACAGAATGGAAAGATATTTATTAACCCCACATCTGACAGAGGGCTGAACTCAAAAATTTGCAAAGAACTCAAGAAGCAAGTCTCCAAAACACCAAAGGATCCAATTAAAATTTGGGCAATAGAACTACAAAGAAACTTCTCAACAGAGGCATTTAAAATAACTGAGAGGCACTTGAGAAAATGCTAACATCCTTAGCCATCCAGGAAATGCAAATCAAAACAACTCTGAGATACCATCTTACTCCTGTGAGAATGGCTAAAATGAAAAACACCAAGGACTGTTCATGCTAGAAAGGATGTGGAGAAAGGGGAACACTCCTCCACTGCTGGTGGGAGTGCCAACTTGTACAGCTACTTTGCATATCAACATGGAGATTCCTCAGAAAAATGGGAATCAGTCTACCACAAGATCTAGCAATTCCTCTCTTAGGCATATACCCAAATGATGTACTTTCATACAACAGGGACATCTGCCCACTATGTTCATAGCAGCATTATTTGTAATAGCCAGAACCTGAAATCAACCTAGATGCCACTCAGTTGAAGAGTGGATAGAGAAAATGTGGTACATCTACACAATGGAGCAGTATTAAGCAGAGAAAAAACAATGGAATCTTGAAATTTGTAGGCAAAGGGATGGGACTAGAAGAAATCTTCCTGAGTGAGGTAACTCACCCACAAAAAAACAAGCATGGTATGTACTCTGTCATATATGTATTTTAGAAATGGATCAGGAGAGTGCCAGCCTACAATCCCATGGCCCGAGAGTCTGGGAAATAGAACCTTCAACCAATGACTGATGGAAGCAGAGGTAGACAGCCACAGCTAAACACTGAGCTGAACTCAAGGAACCCAGTGACAGAGAGGGAAGAATGATGAGCAAAGGAGTTAAGACTGGGCTGGTTTAAGCCCCAGAAACAGCTAACCAGACAAGGGTTATCCCTTGAATACCAGACTGATGGCTGGACATCCAGCATGGGACTGATCAATACCCCCTGAATGTGGGTATCAGTGAAGAAGCCTAGGCAATCTATGGGGCCTTGGGTAGCAGATCAGTATTTATCTCAGGCATACAAATGAACTTTGGGTGCCCATCCCACATTGATAGATGCACTCTCACCCTGGAGTCTTGGGAGGAGGGTCTAAGTCCTGCACTGAATGAAATGATAAACTATGGACATCCCTTGTAGGGCCTCACTCTCCCTGGGGAAAGCAGGGGGTGCTGGGGAGGGGTTGGTGGTAGGACATGGGAGGAAGGGAGGGATAGGGAGAGGAACCTGGGATTGACATATGAAGCAACTTTGTTTCTAATTTAAATTTAAAAATAAATAAAAAAGATATTTATTATGAGTTTACGGTTGTCTCAAAAGCAATGTTGAACTTACGAATCACAAGTGATAATATAAATGTATTTTTAGTGTGTAAGCATTTTGTTACTGTATTATTATATAATATGTATTTTCTTATTAGAACAAATATGTCAACTCCAATAAATATGTTCACCACTTATTTCACAAATGTTCAAAGAGTCTGTGCTGTGGTAAGTTACAATATTATCGGGTTTGTGGAGGGTCATAACAAAACACTAATGAAAGCTTCTCATAATTGTCCAGCTGTATTTGTTTGGGTAAAGATCGTCTCATATTTAAATGATGAGCCACATTGCTGATTTCGTAACAATAAAGACATTTCATTAACAAGCTAAAATTTAATTTTATCGATATGTTGGAAGGACTGAGATACATAAGCCCATGTTCATGCATGATCAACAGAAAGAAGTAGAGGATTGCCACTTTCATTTGAAAACCTTGACATAGGAGCAGAAATTTCCCACTTCAATGAGGATTTTTTAGAAGCATTCTGGGAAACCTAATACTGAGACCCATAACACACTTATGGTGCTGTTACAAACATTGACTATAGAAACAAAGTTTTTTTTAATGATTTGATGTATGTTAACTAATAAATTCTGGTAAGTAAACATACATTATCATCTTTTAGTAATCTGAAATACCTCACTGAGGGAAATAAGAACAACATGGTCTATGTTTTCTTTACTTAAATAAATTTATGTCTACCTTTCCATGTATCTTTAAGATTTTAGTTAGTCACCTTTCTAGTCCTTATAAATGTTCATCTCTGTGTATGTGCAAGCACACACATGCACAGGTAGTGTTTGTGTACATACATACATGATGTGTGGTGGATATATTCATGCCCTTGAATATAAAGGTAAGTTCCAATGTTATTCTTACCTAGTCCTTGTGGACAACATAGTGAAAGCTACCTTTATCTATTGAGTTATATATAAAAAGTTTGCCTTTATTGATGAATTGACGACTGGGATAAAACAAGTGATACCTGACTATGAAATGTCCTGGCATATATGTGTCATACAGGTATGCTATGGAGAGGTGGTAAGTAGTGAGAAGTCAATTTTCACTTTCCATCATTATGTCAGTTCTAGGAATGAGACTCACATTATTAGGCTGTTCTGGTTAAGTGTCTTTATATACTAAACCATCTGACTAACCAACATTTTGGTTCATGTGCAATATCCTGTCCCATGTATTAGGAACCAATATTGCAGTTGTCCAGAAGAGAATATAAAGACTTGAGTATGTCATTAACATAAGTCGAGATACTGTATAATCTCTTCACCTGCAAATCTAATATAGTTCTCTCAAAGGACATACAGAAACCTGGAGTTTCCTGTTCTTAAGGTGATGAATGTGGGTGTTATTGACCTCCTGACAGCAGATTTGGGAGTCAGATTTCTTGCAAGACCGTGACCATGTGCTAATAACTTTCTTCTTTCATCTCACTTATTTTTTGAATTCATTAAATATCTCAAGGCAGTTTTTTTCTAAAACATAGCCAGGTTTATATGTCACCCGAAGAGCTTGTTAACACTACAAGTTAAAACCACCTCTCAGTTAAGGGAGGTGTAATTAATTCTTAGAATACAGTGTGACTTGCAAATACTGGAAGTCATTAACATAGTTAAGATTATAAATATCTAAGAAAAGAAACCAGTTTTAAATTAAAATCCAAACTATTATCTTTGGCATGCACACATCAAGCCTGTTAAGATCATATCCTACTGTGGGATAAATATCACCAAAAATAATGCCACCATGCCATAGCAGTGATCTGGATGTAACTTTGACAATATGATTATTCATGAGATTATAAACACTTGACCACTTCATTCTGTCTTACTGTGTAATTGTTCTAACAAATGTAGTGTTAAATTTTTCACTATTTTACAGTAGTTTTTAATTGTTCTACTAAAAGTACACTTGGATTTTAAGAGATATAAATTTTGTGATTGTACTCTATGCTGTGTCTTAAATGTCTTTTGTAACTGGAAATGAAGTTTAAGAAATACTTTCATCAAAAGTTTCAGATTGAGTGATTGATATCTGCTAGTTCTTAGTTTTGTTGTTCTATCTTTTCAGTTCCTTTAAGAGATGATGTAAACCTACTGATTGTGGTTTTAACTCATATATGGGAAAGGGAAACCATGACTGTGTAAAGGAATCATGAAAGCATATGTTTCTCCAAGGACCACATGGTTATCGTGGACATTGTATCCTTTTCTCAGCATCTTAGGTACCAGAACATCTGCCTTAGCAGAATTGCAGCCCCTACCCAGATCTGTCATGTCCAATCCGGGTATTAACCAAGATCTATGTACTTTGTATGTAATAATTAAATGAAGTGGTTTTATTGCATTTTTCTGATCAAAAACCTACAAATTGCCTTTGTATTGTTTACAGTAACAAGCTTCATGCCCTGTGTCCATGCCACTACCCCAATTCTGCAGAACCATCTTACATCTAGTTACATTCTGCATACTATAATATATTAATCCTAATCATGGAAACTTGTGGCATCATAGGTGTTCTCTTCTCTGGGTGAGTAAAATCATGAGGATGAGTAGAAGAACTATCAGTGGCAAGACAGAATGTCACACCATGGATGCCTCCTCTTCTAAAGGAGCATGTCTGTCTGCCAGTAAACTTGCTTGCTCAAAAGCATGACTTTTTCTCTAGGCAGAAAGAGAACACCTTCTTTTCTTTCTCTCTTGCACATTTTACTCCATGGTTAAACAGACTTTTGTTTATTTGTTTTACTCTTTGAAATTTGTTGTCCAGAATTTGTGTAAGTCGTTTGTCTCTTGCTTTTTCTCCTCTAGTCCTTCAGAGTGATGGCCAACTATGAATCACTGTAGTCTTTAACTGAACTAGAAATTCTTCTGTCTTGCTCCTACACTCAAGAAATCACCTATATTTCTTCAAACCTGGAACACAGATACAATAGAACACCCCACCTTCTGCACAATGGTACAAAGTAAGTAATTAAAAGGTCAAGAAAATTTTGCCCTCATGTGATTTCAAGTGATATACTTTATTAAGTCTTGTGAAGAAGATAGTGAAGTTATGTTTAGCTAATTGAGTCTGATAAAGAGTTAAATATAGAAAAATGTTAAGTCAAAGTAGATACACTTACAAGCACTGGAAATAATTAACATACGTTAAGATTATAAAAATCCAAGAAAAGAAAC
This sequence comes from Mesocricetus auratus, assembly GCF_017639785.1. Classification (NCBI taxonomy): domain Eukaryota; kingdom Metazoa; phylum Chordata; class Mammalia; order Rodentia; family Cricetidae; genus Mesocricetus; species Mesocricetus auratus. The sequence continues at coordinate 2,374,748 of NW_024429207.1, read as the reverse complement.
CAGTTTTAAATTAAAATCCAAACTATTTTCTTTGGCATGGCTCTTATATATTGTGTCTTTTTCAGGAATGCACATATCAAGCCTGTTAAGATCATTCCTTCAGTGTATGACATGATTGACAAATTGAGAACTGGCAACAAAACAAATGACACATGACTATCAAATATCCTAGTAATTTTAAGTTGAATGTCCTTTATGTCAGTGTTCATTTTGACTTTAAATATTTTTATTAACCTCTTGTTCAATTGAAATGAGGAAAAACTAACAAGAGACATCAGAAAAATATGATTACTTAACTTTCCAGTCCTAAAGTTCATGTGAAAAAGGATCTTCATTGTCTCTATTTAATTGTTGTTGTTTCACTTCCTTTTGTGTTATTTGGCTACACCACATGTCTGCTCTTTAAAACACATAAAAACATGAAGGTTTTTCTCAAACTTCTAAGTAACTATTTGAGGTAAATTTCATCCTAGATTTATATGCTTTGACAGTCCCCACCTGTTACTGAGACAATGCTTACACTTACTGTCTGCTGAATATAATGTACACACTGTGGTTATGGCTACACATCTGACAGTAAACTGTGTTCATATTCGGCCAACTGACATATGGTCATCTGGAATGAAGTTATCAAATAACTAAACTACAGATGATTATATTGTGCAACTGTAATGATTAATGGCATTTTATAATTATTCATTAACGACAAATAGAAAGAGGAATGTACACAGACTCCTAGAATTTTAGGAACATAATACTGACAAGTTTAAGTGTAATGTTACAGTCTCTGAGCAAATTTCTAGTTGCTTGAAAATAGCTTCAGTGTTCTCTTGCATTCCAATTGATGCCACCCATTATTTTGTTAGTATACCCAGCACACAAACACTCCAGATTGATTCCTGTGCCTGACACTGATAATGTAATGAAACAGCAAGAATTCTGTTATCTTTTATAACACCTATGATTTTTATTTGTGATAATTTTATATGTAATAAGCACATAAGAACAATGGTATTCTATACATTTTTAAAGAAGACAGTATTTTCTTAAAGGAGAGAGTAAATATTAATGCTTCTTCAGAGTAATCAGCTTCTGTCACTCCATCCCCAGGTTTTTCTCTACACTCATTAGCTTGTTTGTCCTTGAAACAACTTTTTATTCTTTTATAGACAATGCCAATATTTCACATGGACCTGGAAATAGAAAACAAGTTCCTTTTGCTCCCAGCAGAGCTTTCTTGCCAGAGATTACATTGAGTCCTCATGCACATTAGCAATTTCCCTTCACACTGAAACAGATCAGTATTTTTGATTGAGTTTGACATTTTGAAATTTCACTACAATAGCTTACCCTATAAACAGGAAGTGACTGTAAAACAGATGTTCTTATTTAGAGAAGATGTTACCAAAAGAGCAAATCACTAAATTTGTCCTTGCTGTAATTGTGTCATTTAAACCAAGAGGAAAAAGTCAGAGTCCTAAGACTGAAGAAACCCTGATAGGAAAATTATGCCATCATTCAATGTTATAAGATGTCACCTGAAGAAAGAATGTGATTTAAGATTCAATACTGTTTCTGTGTGATATGAATACTAATTTTCAAATTCTAGTATGTAATTACCTAGCAAAAGGCTTTCAGTATTTGTGGAAGTAAAGATTTGCAAAGGGTTTTAAATGACATGGGGAAAAGAGTCAACCTCAAACTCTGGAATCCAATATTAGATTTTTAATTTTTTTAGAAAAATTACTCCTATTTATTTCTCTGGTGGTGTGGATTATAGGCTGGCAGTCCTTTGCTCTATGTCTAATATCCATATATGTGTGACAACATACCATGCTTTTCTTTCTTTTTTTTATTAATATTTTATTTATTTTCCATTTTAAATTTAGATAAGAAACAAGGTTGCTTCACAAGTCAGTACGAGGTCCCTCTCCCTTTCCCTCCCCTCCTCCCGTGCCCTCCCCCCATCCCCCCCGTTATCCCCTCATTCCCCCAGGGAGGGTGAGGCCCTCCATGGGGGTGTCCATAGTCTGTCATTTCATATAGGGCAGGGCCTAGACCCTTCCCCAAGAGTTCAGGGTGAGAGTGCACCTCACATTGTTCTATGGGAGTCCAGAGAACGTGTGTATACTTGGGATGGGTACTGATCTGCTGTCCAAGGCTCAATAGATTACCTAGGCCTCCTCACTGACACCCAGATTCAGGGGGTCTTGATCAGTCTCATGCTGGATTCCCAGGCTGAGGCCTGGGATTCAAGAGTTAACCTTTGTCTGGTCAGCTGTTTCTGGGGGATCAACCAGCCCAGTCTTAATCCCTTTGATCATCAGTCCTCCCTCTCTGATACTGGCTTTCTTGAGTTCAGCTCAGTACTTAACCAGCCAGTAAATGAAGTTTCTGTTTCCCAGACTCTCTGGCAATAGGATTGTAGGCTGGCACTCCCCAGATCTATGTCTAAAATCCATATATGAGAGAGTACATGCCATGTTTCTCTTTTTGTGACTGGGTTACCTCACTCAGGATGGTTTCTTCTAGTGTCATCCATTTGCCTGCGAATCTCATGATTCCATTATTTTTTTCTGCTGAATAGTACTCCATTGTGTAGATGTACCACATTTTCTCTATCCATTCTTCGGGTGAGGGACATCTAGGTTGCTTCCAAGTTCTGGCTATTACAAATAAAGCTGCTATGAACATAGTGGAACAGACATCTTTGTTATATGAATGGGCATCTTTTGGATATATGCCTAAGAGTGCAGTTGCTGGGTCTTGTGGTAGGTTTATTCCCATTTTTCTGAGGAATCTCCATACTGCTTTCCAAAGTGGCTGAAACAGTTGGCACTCCCACCAGCAATGGAGGAGTGTTCCCCTTTCACCACATCCTCTCCAGCATAAATTGTCATTGGTGTTTTTGATTTTAGCCATTCTGACAGGAGTGAGATGGTATCTCAGAGTTGCTTTGATTTGCATTTCCCGGATGGCTAAGGATGTTGAGCACTTTCTCAAGTGCCTCTGAGCCATTTTAGACTCCTCTATTGAAAACTCTCTATTTAGTTCTGCAGCCCACTTCTTAATTGGGTCCTTTGCTGTTTTGGAGACTTGCTTCTTGAGTTCTTTGTAAATTTTGGAGATCAACCCTCTGTCAGATGTGGGATTAGTGAATATTTTTCCCATTCTGTGGGCTGCCTTTTTGTCTTGCTGACTGTGTCCTTTGCCTTACAGAAGCTTCTCAGTTTCAGTAGGTCCCATTTATTAATTGTTGATTTCACTGTCTGTGCTACTGGTGTTATGTTCAGGAAGCTGTCTCCTGTAACAATTCTTTCAAGGGTACCACCCACTTTCTCTTCTAAGAGGTTCAGTGTGGCTGGATTTATGTTGAGGTCTTTGATCCATTTGGACTTAAGTTTTGTGCATGGCGATAAACATGGATCCATCCACATTTTTCTACATGCCAGTCTCCAATTATGCCAGCACCATTTGTTGAAGATGCTTTCTTTATTCCATTGTATATTTTTAGCTTCTTTGTCAAAGATCAGATGTTCGTACATGTGTGGGTTAATACCCGGATTTTCAATTCGATTCCATTGGGCTGCCTGTCTATTTTTGTGCCAATACCAAGCTGTTTTCAGGACTATAGCTCTATAATAGAGCTTGAGGTCAGGGATAGTGATGCCTCCGGACGTTGCCTTGTTGAACAGGGTTGTTTTGGATATCCTGGGTCTTTTGTTTTTCCATACAAAATTGATTATTGTTCTTTCAAGGTCTGTGAAGAATTGTGCTGGGATTTTAATGGGGATAGCATTGAATCTGTAGATTGCTTTTGGCAGGATTGCCATTTTTACTACATTGATCCTACCTATCCAAGAGCATGGGAGATCTTTCCATTTTCTGAGGGCTTCTTTAATTTCTTTCTTTAAAGATTCAAAGTTCTTACGATACAGGTCTTTCACTTGTTTGGTTAGCGTTACCCCAAGGTATTTTATGTTGTTTGTGGCAATTGTAAAGGGTGATGTTTCTCTGATTTCTCTTTCAGCCCTTTTATCATCTGTATATAGTAGGGCTACTGACTTTCTTGAGTTGATCTTGTAACCTGCCACTTTGCTGAAGGTGTTAATCAGCTGTAAGAGTTCCCTGGTAGAGTTCTTTGGGTCATTGATGTAAACTATCATATCGTCTGCAAACAGTGAAAGTTTGACTTCTTCCTTCCCAATTTGTATCCCCTTGATCCCCCTTTGTTGTCGTATGGCTATAGCTAGAACTTCAAGTACCATGTTGAAAAGGTATGGAGAGAGTGGACAGCCTTGTTTTGTTCCTGATTTTAGAGGAATTGCATTGAGTTTCTGTCCATTTAGTTTGATGTTGGCTGTTGGTTTACTGTATATGGCTTTTATTATGTTTAAGTATGTCCCTGTTATCCCAGCTCTCTCCAAGACCTTTATCATGAAGGGGTGTTGGATTTTGTCAAAGGCTTTTTCAGCATCTAGTGAGATGATCATGTGATTTTTGTTTTTCAGCTTGTTTATATGGTGGATTACGTTGATGGATTTTCGTATGTTGAACCATCCCTGCATCCCTGGGATGAAACCTACTTGATCGTGGTGAATGATTGTTTTGATGTGTTCTTGGATCCGATTTGCCAGTATTTTATTGAGTATTTTTGCATCAATGTTCATGAGGGATATTGGTCTGAAGTTCTCTTTCTTGGTTGTATCTTTGTGTGGCTTGGGGATCAAGGTTATTGAAGCCTCATAGAAAGAGTTTGGCAAAGACCCTTATGCTTCTATTGTGTGGAACACTTTGAGAAGAATTGGTATAAGCTGTTCTTTGAATTTGTGGTAGAATTCTGCACTGAGGCCATCTGGACCTGGACTTTTTTTGGTTGGGAGACTTTTGATGACAGCTTCTATTTCCATAGGAGTTATAGGTCTATTTAAATTGCTTATCTGTTCTTGATTTAGTTTTGGCAAATGATAGCTGTCCAGGAAGTCATCCATTTCCTTTAAATTTTCGAATTTTGTGGAGTACAGGTTTTCAAAGTATGACCTAATGATTCTCTGGATTTCCTCAGAGTCTGTTGTTATGTCCCCCTTTTCATTTCTGATTTTGTTAATTTGCGTGTTCACTCTCTGCTGTTTGGTAAGTTTGGACAAAGGTTTGTCTATCTTGTTGATTTTCTCAAAGAACCAACTCTTCGTTGCATTGATTCTTTGTATTGTTTTCCTGGTTTCTACTTTGTTGATTTCAGCCCTCAATTTGATTATTTCCTGGCGTCTACTCCTCCTGGGGAGTTTGCTTCTTTGTGTTCTAGAGCTTTTAGCTGTGATGTTAATTCTCTGGTATAACTGTTTTCATGTTTCTTCATGTGAGCACTTAGTGCTATGAACTTCCCCGTAGCACTGCTTTCAAAGTGTCCCATAGGTTTGGGTATGTTGTGTCTTCATTCTCATTGAATTCGAGGAAGTCTTTAATTTCTTTTTTATTTCCTCTTTGACCCAGGGATGGTGCAGTTGAGCATTATTCAATTTCCATGAGTTTGTAGGTTTTCTGCAATTTGTGTTGTTGTTGAATTCTAATTTTAAGGCATGGTGGTCTGATAAGATGCATGGAGTTGTTCCAATTTTTTTGTAGCTGCTGAGGTTTGATATGTTGCCAAGTATGTGGTCGATTTTTGAGAAGGTTCCGTGTGGTGGTGAGAAGAAGGTATATTCTTTTTTATGTGGATGAAATGTTCTATAGATATCTGTTAATCCCAGTTGGTTCATTACTTCTATTAGACCCTTTGCTTCTTTGTTGAGTTCCTGTCTGGTATTCTTGTCTAGTGGTGAGAGTGGTGTGTTGAAATCTCCCACTATAACTGTGTGGGGCTTTAGATGAGATTTAAGTTCTAATAATGTTTCTTTAACGAATGTGGATGCCTTTGTATTGGGGGCATAGATGTTCAGGATAGACACTTCGTCTTGGTGGGTTTCACCTGTGATGAGTATGTAATGACCTCCTTCATCTCTTTTGATTGATTTTATTTTAAAGTCTAGTTTGTTACATATTAGGATTGCTACCCCTGCTTGTATCTTGGGTCCATTTTATTGAAAAAATTTTTTCCCAACCTTTAACTCTCAAGTAATGTCTGTCTTTGAGGGTGAGGTGTGTTTCTTGTATGCAGCAGAAGGAAGGGTTCTGTCTTCGAATCCATTCTGCTAGTCTGTGTCTTTTTATGGGTGAGTTAAGGCCGTTAATATTGAGGGATATTAATGACCATTGATTGCTCATCCTTCTTCGATTTGCGATGGTTGTTGTTGGTGGAATTATGGGTGGAATTTAGCCCCTTTGTTCTTTTGGCTGTTGGTAGAGAGGGATTCTCTAATGCTTATGTTTTTCTGGTTGTAGTTAGCTTCCTTGGGTTGGAGTTTTCCTTCCAAAATTTTCTGTAGGGCTGGGTTAGTGGACACATATTGGTTGAATCTAGTTTTGTCATGGAATATCTTGTTTTCTCCGTCTATAGTGATTGAGAGCTTTGCCGGGTATAGTAGTCTGGGCTGGCATCCATGGTCTCTTAGTGTAGGTAGAATATCTATCCAGGACCTTCTGGCTTTCAGAGTTTCCATGGAGAAATCAGGTGTAATTCTGATAGGTCTGCCTTTATATGTTACTTGACCTTTTTCCTTAGCTGCTCTTAATATTCTTTCTTTATTCTGTATGTTTGGGGTCTTGATTATTATGTGGCGAGGGATTTTTTTTTGTGGTCCACTCTATTTGGTGTTCTGTAGGCTTCTTGTACCTTCATTGGCATGTCTTTCTTAAGGTTGGGAAAGTTTTCTTCTATGATTTTGTTGAATATGCCTTCTGCCCCTTTGAGGTGGATTTCTTCTCCTTCTTCTATACCTATTATTCTTAGGTTTGGTCTTTTCATGGTGTCCCATAATTCCTGGATGTTTTGTGTTAAGGATTTGTTGGATTTAAGGTTTTCTTTGGTTGATAAATCCATTTCTCCTAATGTATCTTCAACACTTGAGATTCTCTCTTCCATCTCTTCTATTCTGTTGGTAATGCTTGTATTGGTAGTGCCTGACTGTTTGTCCAGCTTTTCTATTTTCTGCCTTTCTTCAGATTGTGTTTTTTTTAGTGTCTCTATTTCAGTTTTCAACCCTTGCAGCGTTTTCATTGCTTCTTGCAATTTTCTGTTTATCTGTTCGTCCGTTTGTTGCCTTTTATGAATTTTTTGGTTTGTTCTTTCTTCCATTTCTTGCATTTTTTGGTTTGCTTTTTGTTCCATTTCTAGGATTTTGTGCTTTGTTTCTTCTTCCATATCCTGCCTTTTTTGGTTTGTTTCTTCCTCCATTTTTTTCATTTTTTGCTTTGTTTTTTCTACCATTTCTTGCATTTTTTGCTTTGTTTCTTCTTCCATTTCCTGCCTTATTTGGTATGTTTCTTCTTCTAATTCTTGCATTTTTTGCTTTGCTTTTTCTTCCATTTCTTGCATTTTTTGCTTATTTCTTCTTCCATTTCGTGCCTTTTTTGGCTTGTTTTTTCTTCCAATTCTTACATTTTTTGGTTTGTTTTTTCTTCCATTTCTTGCATTTTTTGGTTTGTTTTTTCTTCCATTTCTTTGAGGGATTTTCCAATATCCTCTTTTAGGGCCTCTGTCATTTTCATGAAAGTGCTTTTCAGGTCGTTCTCTTCTGCTTCCTTCGCGTTGGAATATTGGGGTCTTGCTGGTGTGGAGTCTCTAGAATCTGGCGGTGTCATATTTGTTTTTCTGTTGCTGACTGTGTTTTTGTATTGTCTCTTTCCCATCTCTTCTTTTAGTGGGTGTAGAAAGAGCCCCTTCCTGGTCTGGGGACCAGAGTTCCCTTTTGGTGGGTGCTAGCAAGTCCAATAATCTGGTGGTTCTTCTATGCCTTGTCCAAATGCTGGTCCATGGGTAGAGAAGAAGAACAGGAATCTGGGGCGCTTAGCCTCCTACCTGGTCCCCTGGACCCTATGCTGGGTCCTGTTGTACCTGATCCTGAACAGCTACTCCCCTGGTCTCCCTGGCTCCTGTAGTTTCCTGGTCTCTTTGGTGGGAGAGAAGATCTGGAGTCTGGGGTGCTTGGCTCCCGCCGGGATTGGGAGCTCTGTGCAGTTCCCAGGCGATCTGCAGGCTCTGGAACACAGGCCAGGAAGCTGGCATGTTTACCTCATGATGCCAGAGGGACAGCTACTTCCCTGTGCGCCCAGCCTCCTCTCCCACCATGCTTTTCTTACTGTGACTAGGTTACCTCACTCAGGATGGTTACTTCCAGTTCCATCCATTTGCCTGTGAATTTCAAGATTTCATTTTTTTCCACTGAGTAAAACACCAGAGAAACTAGGAAACAAGGAGGATCCTAAGAGAGAAACATGTGGTCCCAGAAGAACAGGAAACAAACAAGAATCCTTGAGCAAATTGGGAGCATGGTGGGGAGAGGGGAGGGAAGGAGCAAAAAGAGAAGGGAGAAAGAGGAGGGGGGAGTAGAACAGGAAGAATTAGGATGACTGAGACAGGGGAGGAACAAAGGAGAACAACAAAAAAGATAGTCTTAATAGAGGGAGCCAGTGTAGTTTAAAGAGAAATCAGGCACTAGGGAAATGTTCAGAGATCCACAAGGATGAACTCAAATAAGAATCTAGGCAGTAGTGGAGAGACTGCTTTTGAAGCCCTTCCCATATAACGAGGTTGATGACTACCTTATTTGCCCTCCTAGAGTCTTAATCCAGTATCTGATCTTAGCAGAAGCAGGCACCCACAGCTAAGCACTGAGTCACACTCCCAGAATCCAGTTGAAGAGAGGGAGGAGGGATGAGCAAAGGAGCCAAGATCTGCTGGAAAAACCAGCAGAAACAGTGGACCTGACAGAGTGAGAGCACAGGGACCCTAGTCGTAAAGTGGGCGAACCAGCATTAGCCTGAACCAATCTCTCTGAATGTCAGTGCCAGCTAGGAGGCCTTGTCAGTCTATAAGAGTGGAGCCAGTGTTTATCTCTAGTACACAAATGACCTTTGGGAGACCTTTCTCTATGGATGGATACTATGAAGCCCAGATACATGAAGAGGGCCTATGTTCTCCCCCAAATGATGTGACAGACTTTGATGATCACATGCAACGCCCCAAAAATCTTTGGGAATGGATGGATGATGGGTTGGGAAGGTCAGTGTGGAGCACAATAGGGTGGGTTGGTGAAGGAATGAGGGGATTGATACGTAAAACAAAATTGTTTCTAAAGTAAAAATAAAAAAGAAAGAAAATATTTTCTAGAGATATCATAAAGGGAGCCATTATAGGTTTAAAGAGAATCTGGCACTAGAGAAAAGTCCAGAGATTTATAAGAATGGCCCCAACTAACAATCTAAGCAATAGTTGAGAGGCTACTTTAAATGCCCTTCCCTGTAGGGAGAGATTTTACATACCAACGGAACTGGTCACAGCTATGTAGAACATATGGGGGAGAGGAAAGAGCTAGGGGGAGTAGACTCTTTTTCTTTGGGGTTCTGGTTGTATCCCTGAGAGCAGCAGGTGGACCTTTGGTTCTCAACTTTCTTGACTTCTCACATAAGTGATTTCTCCCTCAATAAAATATTATAGGACATCACTATTGTGTATAGCTTAATATTTCTTCATTACTTCCCCAGTAATGAGACTGATGACTACCTTATATGTCATCCTAGATCCTTCACCCAGTACCTGATAGATGGAGAAGCAGACACACACAGCTAGACACTGGGCTGAACTCCTAGAATTCAATTGCAGACGGGGAGGAATGATGAGCAAAGGGATCAAGATCAGGCTGGAGAAACCCACATAAACAGATGACCTGAACAAGTGGGAGCTCATGGACCCCAGATTGATGGCTGGGAAACCAGTATAGGACCGACCCAAATCCTCTGAATATGGAAGTCTGGACAATCTGTGAGACCTCTGGTAATGGATCAGTATTTATCCCTAGTACAAGAATGGACTTTGGGAGCCCATTATACATACAGGGATACTCTGTCAACCTAGACAAAAGCGGGAGGGTATATTCCCTGTTCCAAATCATATGACAGACTTTGAAAATCCCCCTGAAAGGAATCACCCTCCCTGGGGAGCAGGATGGGAATAGGAAACGGAGACACTTGGAGGCAGGGGAGGAGGGTAGGAGAGGGAACTATGAATGACATGTAAAACAAGATTGTTTCTAATTTAAATTAAAAAAATTAAAGAAGGAAAATTCTAAAGTAGTTGCAAGAAACAGTTTCCCAACACTCAGAACTAAAAACTGAAGCATCTCTTAAAACAAAACAAAACAAAACAACAACAACAAAAAAACTTTTCTTCTATAGAATTATTTGTTGGTCTTAAAATCTTCTCCAAATCAATCCAAATGCCTCCTCTCATATTTGCTGAGTCTGATTAAACAGATTTTCCAGTCTTCATGCCTATTTAATAGCATTCATAATCTATTCCTCACTCTAATGCAGTTCCCTATATTGCCCTTCAATAGACTTCATACTGAATTCTCAACACATATTTGTATGAAAGGATTATAAACTTCGGATAGCCCTTCTCTGAGTTTGAGCATCTTTGCTGATTCTAAATTCTAATTTCTACATCTTCAGATTCCAGGAATGAACTTTAAACTATAGGTAAGAAAATTCAGGCAGCAAGCAGGGTTTTCTCTGAGTATCAGGGACAGTTTATGATATCCCATCCACTATCTTGACATGGAAATATGTGGTAAAACAAACTTCTATTGTTTTTTGAGGAAATTTCATGTCTATTTATTTTATATAATAACTTTATTCTGACAAAACAGTTCATTTCAGTCTTCTTATTCCCTAAGCATTACATCTGCCTTGCTGTTATAGATGTTGACCTCCAGCTCTATTTAGGTAATAAATAGCTATTATACTCAATTGTTGCACTGTGAATGATTTGTATTGCTAGGAATCTAAGACACTGAATCTTAGCACCAATTGATTAGATCTGAAGTGAAGACCAACATTTCATAAATCTGATGAAGATTCTGGCGATATTGTCCCTGCTTGGAATAGTTCTACTAGAATACTGGACTGTGATCGACTCAAATAATCACAATGAAGAAATTTATGGATTTTGGGTTGTAATATGCAGAAAAATCTTGCTTAGCTAATTCAATCAGCACCATGGCTGACTGCCAATAAAAACTGAAAATGACTGTTTTCTTTAAATCATATACTTCTAAAGAAGATACAGTTATAACATTAAAACAAAGGTAAGAAGGCTTCTTGGTTCTTCTTCTACTGATAGTATTATTATTAATATTAACATTAAATAAATGCCAAGATTAAGATGAAAGTGATGTTAGATTTCACACAACAGACGGTACTAATGAAAATGGTTATAAAACACCCACCAATATATCTTGACTTGTAAAACTTTGCCTTTTGTACATATATGGAAAGGTTAATATAATACAAAAATAATGAATTATATAATGAATCCATTCATTCAGTGAACACTTCAACAGGCTTTAGTAAAGATCGGCCAATGTACAACTTTGCTATATCCATGTCTCTACCCCAATTATTCCTACTTTGGTCCATAGTTTGAAAGTCATCCTAGGTAATGATTATTTCATACCTAATTGTTTTTGTGGCATAAATAGCTTAATCTTTAAAAATATCTTCACAGTACAACTATAAAGTATTAAATAAAATTCAAGCTGGATTTGATGACACAAGCCTGAAATCCTGTCCTTTAGGAGACTGAGGTAGGAAGACTGATAGTTTAAGGTCAGTGTGGGCAGGCAGCACAACATGCTTTCTAACAAAGAAACAACTTATAAATTAAATTATAACTCAAATATATTTAAAATGGAAATGACTGTTTTCTCAAATTATCTGCAACTATTCTTATTTTTAGGTAATGTCAAAATAGACAGGCTGTGATTAAAATATTCACAACTTTTTCTTTTCTCCTCTTTCAAGGAAACCATATAAGAAAAACTGTTCCATTTTAAGACGTGTCGACTCTATCCTGGGGAAATATGAGTTTAACATTTCAAAAGTGCTAAAATGTAACCTGAAGAACACCGTATATTGCCAAGAATGTTTTCTGTTTAACTAGAGGCACAGGAGCTATGCAGATTCTTAAAATGACTCCATTTTGTAAGTTAAAAATTATTTCTGCCAAAGACATCTGTTTTGTGAAGATGTGAACACATAGCCATGCATTGCAGAGAACATATAAAAAGGACACCAAGAATGTATTTCATTCAACTCCATCTTGGTAAGCCAAAGAACTATTAGAGTTATTTACTGAATCAGAGGCAGCTACAATTCCCTGAAGTCCCACCCCTACAGGTATCTCATTTTCATGAAAGTTACATCAATAGGGACCTACATTTGGTTAACATTTTACCACTTATGGACATTACCAGTCCCAAACTATGTCCATTTGCATTTGTGGGACAGCAGTAGGAGAAATGGATGGGGTCTCAGATGAGAATCAAGTGGCAGGCATCTATTCCCACTCGCCACCAATCCCTGGGACCTTGTCAACTTCCACATGTAATCACTATCAGTAAAATAACCATTGCCAGAGACCTAATTCTTACTACTGTTTTGCTTATTTTGTTGTTCTGACTGCAGGAGTGAGTATTTTTATAGTTCACAAAAGCCTGTTCTCCTTCATGACAGAGGAGATGTTATGTCTAGAGGTGACTGCTTTACACCACAGGTCATGCTTGCTTGTTATAAATTTGTTAACTTGCTGTCACTGTTGCTCAATTTCACCATAGGTTATTTTATGTTTCCTGAGAATATGACAGCTTTGTGTATGCATGTTTGACACTAAAAGCAAAGGGGAAGTAAAATGCTATACAGAATCAGTAAAAACTGACACTGCATATAAAATTATGGAAATATTAAGTAACTACTTAGCTATTAGGAGGCCTCAAAGATATTAGGACTGGATTACATTCTCTTATAATACAGTATACAAAGCCAATGATTGGTACTGCAGGACATTTAATACAGGTCAAGCAACAGAATCTGTCATATCTCTGGCTCTCAGAGAGATTTGGACTTCCTGAATTACCCAGAGGATTATTAACTGATAGTTATCTTAACCTAGTTATATTAACTGCTCCTCTAAGGGTTAGTCCACATGGGTGTGTCAATTGCCAAGTAAAAGTTGTTTGTTCAAGACACTTTAGAGATAATAAAAGCCTGTATAAATGTAAATGGGTAAAAGGGTATCTCTAGTTGTTGTCTAAACTTACCTTATGAGAGTGCAATGGTTTATTTTCCCAATGTGCAATTGGCACATGGCTTAAGAAGACTTCACTTTATTTTGAAGTAAATACTGCCTATAATTAAAACTATTTTAAAGCCTTGTCTTATTTTTTATGTAGAGATCGTAAGAGTCAAGCAAATGTTAGATTCTAGTAACAAACAAAAATCTTTATACCACAGAGTTGAACAGAAGATTAATTAAATTCTAGTGTTTCACACCAATGATATTCAAATACTACTGTTTTTTTATCACCATTGCAAAATAATGTAAATGTATTTCTTTAGTAAATTAGGTAGGAAGCTGGGAAAACAAATCAAGTGGAGCATGTGAAGATAATCTTCAGATTAAAAAGAAAACATTGGAATCTATAATGCCTTTAGCCTGTCAGGAATTGCTATTTCTTTTTCAAAAACATGCAGTTCTTTTTAATAAAAATAATCCACTAACTGTCCTAAATTAGTAATGAATCCAATAAGTTGTGATTATTTTATTTAATTTTAATAACAAGAATTAAAGTGGATATTTAATTTGTCATCCTAATTTTAAAATGATATTCTATGAAATAATATTTGTCACGGCACAGCATATGGATAGCATAAAAGAGAACAAAAATATACTTTTTCTGTATAATCAAAACCTGTCAGTTGTGTGTGGGACCATGGTCTTTAACCCAAGCAATTGGGAAGGAGAGGCCCATTTTCTTAAATGATTATTGATGTGGGAGTCCCCATACCACTGTAGAAAGGTACCACCCAAACTGGAGGTCCTGAGGTGCTATAGGAAAACAGGCTGAGCATGCTATGACGAGCAACATTAAACTGCAATCTTCCATGTTGTTGCCCTGCGCAAGATCATGTCCTGAATTCTTTCAGTGATAAACTGTTATCAGGAAACTTAAGATGATATTAACTTCCCAAATTGCTTTGATCATGGTGTTTTGTCACAACAGTAGAAACCATAATTAACTCTACTATATTTCTTGATCATGTAAATCATTCGTTTTGTGTGAGAAGTTACAAACATAACAGCTTCAGAGTTCACCTCAGTGAATGCAGTCATTTCTTTAACAATTTCTAGCTGGACCTCAAATCTTAAGATTAGAGAAATAGCTACAATTTTAAAACTTGTACAGTTTTTTTTTCTTTAATGAGTGGAGCAATTCTGTTGAGTTTTACCTGAACAAGTTACAAACTTTTCTTGTTAAGCAAATAGCATTTTCTTAATAAATATGAATTATTAGAATTGTGACACTGAGTAAACAATACTTAAGCTGTCTCAGTGGTGCTGAGTCAATGAGCTTTAAGAATACTAATGAAAAAGATTGAGAAAATGGAGATATGTATTATGCAAAGGGGAAACAAATGTTTACAATGTCATCTTCAATAACTTGTAACACAGACCAAATGCCCACTCAGCCTCTAGCTTTAGTGAAAGAGAATGGGAAACAGAAGATAGTAATATATGTTGGAGACTTTGAGCAATATGCATCAAACCTTTACATAAATGAAAATATTTCAAAGCCTTGCTTTTAGATAGGAAAAGAGGTCTTAGATAAAATACAAACAACTCATTTGTACAATTCTCATTTCTCTTGAACACTATAAACAATTTGACTGGATTTTGACCTTAAATTAAGACTAAGTCCAACACTTTTATGTAATTTCTCTAAAGAAATATAAGATAGCCACGTGATAAAAGATGGTGTGAAGTAAGAATTATTAAAAACTAAGATCTGTAGCCAGAAATCTCTGTGGACTAATGATTCAAACATTTCATTTTTTAACAGAATGTTGTTTTGAAAGAATATCAAAGTAGAAGAGCAAGCATATGACTACCTAGAGGAGAAACTGGGAGATAAAGCATATTCTACCAAAACGTGTTGGCAAATAGTGTCTGCCAGCAGTAAATTAGAATTGGCTAAGGATCACTCACAGACACCAGAATTGTACACAGAGGAGAAGAAACAAGGGAAGGAGAAGGAAGAAAACAGGAGGAAAATGGGAGAGGGGTGAGGGAAGACAAGTAACGGGGAAAAAAAGAATTTCCCATGTATAAAAGGCATAGTAATTATGGCTACACATGTCCTCAAAGGGGTGGGGTGCATGGAAGTCACCTGCAGCTTCAGATGCATGCAATTGCATATAGAAAGTTCTCTTGCAGATCTCAATGAAATAGATATCTGACACTCCCAGTGGGTATAATGAATCATAACAATGAGTAGTGTATGGTTACAATGGACCCTGATGTGGTTATTAAGGGAGTTTCCTGTTCTTGCCTTGAATTTTTTTCAACAGAAAGAGGGTAAAAAATTTAAAAACTTTAATGAAAGTATCAGTACTCACTTTTATATTGGTAAGTAGCCACTGAAGAGCTGCCTGGGCTAAGGAGGTCAAGGTTCAAAGATATTTGTCATAAACATTAATCTGTAGTTTGTATCAGAGATCCAGTATAGGCATTTCTACTGTCCCCTAACTGGGAACTGGAAAATCTGCAGTCCTGACAACAAGATGTTGTGTATCATTGATATTTATATATTTCTCTTTTAGAAACTTGTTGAATAGGTTAGACTTTCTTTTCTTAATAATTCTTTTATTTAACTTTTTACACATGTTACTCTCAGTTTCCTCTTCTTCCCCCAGGCTCCCAATTTCCCCAACCGCATCCCCCTATGCTCCCCATGGAGGGTAAGGCCTTCCATGAGAGATTTTCAAGTCTGTCTTATCATCCTGGGCATGGCCTAGGTCCTCCCCCATGTGACTACACTGAGAGAGCATCCCTCCATGTGGAATGGGCTCCCAAGGTCCATTTGTTTGCCAGGAATAAATACTGATCTGCTCTCCAAGTTCCTGTAGATTGCTGAGGTCTTCTCTCTGACACTCAGGTTGTGTGTGGGGGGTCTGGATCAGTCCCATGCTTGCCTCTGAGTCATCATTCGGGGGTCCAAAGTTTCCCTGTTGTTCAGGTCAGCTGCCTTAGTGGGTTTCCACAGCCAGGTCTTGATTCCTTTGCTCATCACTCCTCTTTGCAACTAGGTTCCAGGAGTTCAGTTCTATTTTTAGCTGTGGGTATCTTCCTCTGCTGCAGCCACTGGATGAGGGTTCTAGTATGGCATATAAGGTAGTCATCAATTTAATTATCAGGGGAGGTCATTTAAGATATCCTTAGGCTAGATTTCCATTCATCTGTGTAAGATGCAAGTCACTTGTGACCAGGTTGGATTTGGTGCTGTCTTCCGTGAGAGTGATCTGTATTGTTACAGAAACTGAAAGTGAATGGATATAGTAATGTGCAGAAAGTGGTGATAACCAGTATCTTAACTTTCACCTTTTCAATATGTCTATGTGACTAATACACAGAATGGACTTTGACATGTAATAATTTTACACATAGTCTTCTAAAATGTGCTAAGCAATTGTAGGAAGAGAATTAGAAATGTGTATGAGGAGGGAATATGTTTGTAACACACTGCACCCATATATGAAATCACAAAATAGTAAAGCAGCAAAGGATAAAGTTAAATCGCTTCCTCTGCCTTCACACATAAACAACAAAATTTACCAGGATTAGATTTGCTTTAAAGAATAACTAAAATAAAATTCTCCTACAATTATTTATTCATTTTGGTGTCCTTTGAGTGACTCTTGACATGAGTAGTAAAATTTGAAGCCCTGTGATGAAGTTTCCTCAATTACTATGAAAGCATCTTTCTAAAAATGATTTTATTTTAATGCATGTGAGTTTCTGTATATTTGAAACACATGTCACACATATACACACATCTCAAACTACAAAATGCCTGTCTTCCTGCTGATCTGACCTGGGGTCAGACTCCTACTGGCCCATCCTCCCAGCTACCTACATCAATGCTTTCACCCTAGGGCAATGTGCCTATAACTGCTTTTTCAGTCCTAAAGAGGAATTTTGTTTTGGCTGCTTTGAAAACCATAACCTTTATTAACTCAGTGCTACATTAACCCAGTGATTCACCATGGAGACCAACAAAAACAAGTGACTTTCCTAACTGAGCTCCATTGAAATTTTAAAACTTTTCTGTTATAGAATACCATATTTGATATGCACATACAAACAAAGCATTAGAGACAAGAAATTTATCATTAGCACATTATACTAGACAGGGACACTTGGAAGTTGCTGATTCCAAAATCAAAGAGCTAGAATTGAGGAAGGATGGAAAGAAGGGAAATCTGGGGGAACAAGAGGAGAGAACAAGATACCCATTAGTCAATTTTGATATATACCTTATTGAGAATCTAGGATTGAAGCATAACTGAGGAAATAGCAAAGATTGATTACATAGAGAAAAGGTAGCTTAGCCAAGGATATATCAAACAGTAACATTAAAATTTCAGTGGACTCAATGAATCTAAACTGAGAAACACCCCTCATGAAACCTCTCAAAAATTCCTTTCAAAAGAAAATACCTGACTCTGAGTCTGTCCACACCTCAGTCTTCAGTGTTTTCCGGTACTTTCCCAGTGGATAAGGTGAGTGGGGGCCCTGCTCTGAGCCCCAACTCCCTACATCCCCAGTTCTGTCTCCCTGGCATTTTCTGTGCCTAGAAAAGACCTGCCCCTCCAGGAAGTACCACCCTGAGTCTGCCCACACCCCATTCTTCAGTGTCTTCTGGTCCTTTCCTGGTACTTAAGGAGTGGAAGAGACCCCATGATCTCCCACTAAAAAAAAGGATAGGAAGAAGCCGATATAAAAACACAGCCAACAACAGAGGTACCAGTATGACACCACCAGGGTCTAGAAACTCTATAGCAGTAGGACCTGAACATATGAACACAGATGAAACAGAAAAGAATGGCCTTTAAAACAACCTCCTGAAAGTAATAGAGGTCCTCAAAGAGGATATGAGAAAATCTCTTAAAGAAATGGAAGAAAACACAAACCATAAATGCACGAAATCAACAAATCTCTTAAAGAAAGCAAGGTAACCCAAGAAGAAGCTATCAAACAGATGAAGGAAACAATAAAGATAGTCTTAAATCCAACAAATCCTTAACACAAAATATCCAGGAAATATCACCATGAAAAGATCAAATCTAAGAATAATAGGTATAGAAAAATGTGAAGAAACCAAGCTCAATGGTACATAAAACACATTCAACGAAATCATAGAAGAAAATTGTCCCAACCTGAAGGAGATGCCTATGAATCTACAAGAAGCTTACTAAACACCAAATACACTGGACCAAAAAAAGTCCCCTTGCTACATAATAATCAAAACATCAAACATGCAGAATAAAGAATGAATACCAAAAGCAGCAAAGGAAAAAGACCAAGTAACCTATCAAGGCAAACCTATCAGAATTAATCCTGACTTCTCCATGGAAACTATGAAAGCCAGAATGTCCTGGATAGATTTTCTACCAACACTAAGAGACAACAGATTCCAGTCCAGACCACTATTCCCAGCAAAACTCACAATCAATATAGATGGAAAAAACAAGATATCGCATGATAAAACCAGATTTATCCAATACATATCCACAAATCCAACCCTACAGAAAATTCTAGAAGGAAAATGCTGACACAAGGAAGTTAACTACACTCAAAATAATAAGGGCAATAGATAAGCTAACTTTACCAGAAATCAGAAATAGGAAAAAGACTCACACATAAAACCACAACCAAAAATGGATCCAAAGCAAACAAGAATCAACAATCAATGGCCATTAATATCCCTGAATATCAATGGTCTTAGCTCACCTATAAAAAGACACACAGGCTAACATAACAGAATGGATATGAAGACAGAATCCATCCTTCTGCTGCATACAAGAAACACACCTCAATTTAAAAGACAGATGCTATCTCAAGGTTATGGGTTGGGAAAACACTTTCATATCAAATGGATATAAGAAGCAAGCAGGTGTAGCTCTCCTAATATCTAACAAATTAGACTTCAAACTAAAATTAATCAAAAGAGATGAAGAAGATCACTTCATATTCATCATAGGAAAAATCCATCAGGAAGAAGTCTCAATTCTGAACATATATGCCCCTAATATAAAGGCACCCATCTTCAAAAAAGAAACATTACTACAACTCAAATCACACATTGAACCCCACACACTTATAGTGAGACTCCCACACCCCACTCACACCACTGGATAGGTCCACCAGACAGAAACTTAACAAAGAAACAATGGAGTTAACAGAAGTCATCACCCAATTGGATTTAACAGATATCTATAGAACATTCCACCAAAACAAAAAAGAATATACATTCTTCTCAGCACCACATGGAACCTTCTCGAAAATCGACCACATACTTGGCAGTAAAGCAAATCTCAACAGATTAAAAATATATTGAATAACCCCCTGTATCGTGTGGTTTAAAATTTGAATTCAACGTCAACACAAAATGCAGAAACCTCAGAAACTCATGGATATTGAACAATGCTCAATTGCATCCCCCCCGGGTAAAGGAAGAAATAAGAAAGAAATAAAAGACTTCCTAGAATTCAATGAAAATGAAGGCACAATATACCCAAATCTCTGAGATACTTTGAAAGCAATACTAACAAGAAAATTTATAGCACTAAGTGCCCACATGAAGAAAGTGGAGAATTGCCACACTAGAGAATTAACAGAACACCTGAAAGCTCTAGAACAAAAAGAAGCAAACTTACACAGGAGGAGTACAAGACAGGAAATAATCAAATCAAGAGCTGAAATCAATAAAGCAGGTTACAATACAAAGAATCAATGAAACAAGGAAGAGTTGGTTCTTTGAGAAAATCAACAATATAGACAAACCTTTATTAAACCTAACTAAAAGACAAAGAGCGAACATACTAATTAACAAAATCAGAAAAGAAAAAGGGGACATTACAAAAGACACTGGGGAAATCCAAAGAATCATCAGTTAATATTTTGAAAATCTATACTCCATTAAATTGGATAATCTAAAGGAAATGGATGATTTTCTGGATAGATATCACTTACCAAAATTAAATCAAGAAGAGATAAACAATTTAAACAGATCTAAATCCCCTAAAGAAATAGAAACAGCCATATAAAGTCTTCAAACAAAAAAAAGTCCAGGGTCAGATGGTTTCAGTGCAGAATTCCACCAAAAATTCAAGGAAGAAATATAAACAATACTCTTCAAATTGTTCCACACAATAGAAGCAGAAGGATTACTGCCAAATTCTGTTTACAAGGCTACAACTGCATTAGTAGCCAATCCCCTTAAAAACACAACCAAGATAGGGAATTACAGACCAATACCCTCATGAACATTGATGTAAAAATACTCAATAAAATACTGGCAAATCGAATCCATGAACACATCAGAAAAATCATACACCATTATCAAGTAGGTTTCATCTCAAGAATGCAGGGATGGTTCAATATACAAAAATCCATCAGTGCAATCCATCATATAAACAAACTGAAATAGAAAAATCACATGATTATCTCACTAGTCGCTGCAAATGTCTTTGACAAAATCCAACACCCCTTCATGATAAAGGTCTTGGAGAGACCAGGGATAACAGGAACATACCTACACATAATAAAAGCTATATACAGGAAACCAACAGCCAGCATCAAGCTAAATGGAGAGAAACTAAAGGTGATTCCTTTAAAATCAGGAACAAGACAAGGATGTCCACTCTCTCTATCTCTTCAATATTGTACTTGAAGTTCTAGCTACAGCAATAAGAAATGAAAAGGAGATCAAAGGGATACGAATTGGAAAGGAAGAAGTCAAACTTTCACTATTTGCAGACAATATGACAGTCTATGTAAGCGACCCAAAGAATTCTACCAGTAAACTCCTACAGCTGATAAACACCTTCAGCAAAGTGGCAGGATACAAAATTAACTTAAAAAAATCAGTAGCCCTACTCTATATAGACAATAAAGGGAACGAGAAAGAAATCAGAGAAACATCACCCTTTACCATAGCCACAAACACCATAAAATATCTTGGGGTAACTCTAGCTATCAAGTGAAACACCTGTATAACAAGAACCTTGAGTCCTTAAAAAAGAAATTAAAGAAGATACCAGAAAATGGAAAGATCTCCCATGCTCTAGGATAGGTAGAATCAACGTAGTAAAAATGACAATTTTACAAAAAGCAACCTACAGATTCAATGCAATTCCTATCAAAATACCAGCACAATTTTTCACCACCCTTGAAAGGACAATCCTTAACTTTATATGGAAAAACAAAAGACCCAGGACAGCCAAGGCAACCTTGTACAAATGATCCCCCGGAGGCATTACTGTCCCTGACTTCAAGCTCTATTACAGAGCTATAGTCCTGAAAACAGCTTGGTACTAGCACAAAAGCAGACAGGTAGACCAATGGAATCGAATTGAAGACCCTGATATCAATCCACACACCTTTGAACACCTGAACTTTGACAAAGAAGCTAAAGCTATACAATGGAAAAAAGAAAGCATCTTCAACGAATGGTGCTGGAGTAACTGGATGCTGCCATGAAAAAGACAACAGATAGATCCATATCTATCACCATGCACAAAAATTAAGTCCAAATGGATCAAAGACCTCAACATCAATCCAGCCACAATGAATCTCCTAGAGGAGAAAGTGGGAAGTACCCTTGAACGAACTTGATTAGGAGACCCCTTCTGAACATAACATCAGTAGCACAGACACTGAGATCGACAATTTAAAAAATGGACCTCCTGAAACTGAGGAGCTTCTTCAGGGTAAAGGACACAGTCAACATGACAAAACGACAATCCACAGAATGGGAAAAGATATTCACAAACCCCACATCTGGCAGAGGGCTGATCTCCAAAATTTACAAAGAACTGAAGAAGCAAGACTCCAGAAAACCAGAGGATCCAATTAAAAATGGGGTACACAGTCACAAAAAGAGAAACATGGCATGTACTCTCTCATATATGGATTTTAGACATAGATCTGGGGAGTGCCAGCCTACAATCCCATGGCCAGAGAGTCTGGGAAACAGAAACTTCATTTAGTGGCTGATCGAAGAAGAGGCAGACTCCCTCGGTTAAGTACTGAGCTGAACTCAAGAAAGCCAGTAACAGAGAGGGAGGACTGATGACCAAAGGGATTAAGACTGGGCTGGTTTAACCCCCAGAAACGGCTGACCTGACAAAGGTTAACTCATGAATCCCAGGCATCAGCCTGGGAATCCAGCATGGGACTGATCAAGACCCCCTGAATGTGAGTATCAGTGAGGAGGCCTAGGTAATCTATTGAGCCTTGGGCAGCAGATCAGTACCCATTCCGAGTATACACATGGACTTTGGACTTCCATCCAACAATGTGAGGTGCACTCTCACCCTGAACTCTTGGGGAAGGGTCTAGGCCCTGCCCTATATGAAATGACAGACCATGGACACCCCCATGGAGGGCCCCACCCTCCCTGGGGAAATGAGGGGATAATGGGGGAGGTGCTGAGGGGAGGGCATGGGAGAACGGGAGGGAAAGGGAGAGGGACCTGGAACTGACTTGTGAAGCAACTTTGTTTCTTATCTAAATTTAAACTGAAAAATAAATTTAAAAAAATAAACTATATATACATATGATTAAGTTCACTGTAAGGACAAAGTTTTGTGTTGTGAATCAATGTTAACCTTGTTAACCTAAAGCTTCTATTATACTTGGTATATCTTCCAAAAAAAAACAGTTTAGAACAGAAAAAAATGGGGTACAGAACTAAATAGAGAATTCTTAATAGAGGAGTCCAAAATGGCTAAGGGACACTGGAGAAAGTGCTCACATCTTTAGCCATTAGTGAAATGCAAGTCAAAACAACTCTGAGATACCATCTCACTCCCTTCAGAATAGCTAAAATCAAAAGCACTAATGACAGTTTATGCTGGAGAGGATGTGGAGACGGCTGGTGTAAATGCCAACTAGTGCAGCCACTTTGGAGATCAGTATGGAGATTCCTCAGAAAAATGGAAATCAGTTTACCACAAGATCCAGCAATTCCACTCTTAGGCATATACCCAAAAAATGTACTCTCATACAATAAGGACATCTGCTCAACTATGTTCATAGCAGCATTATTTGTAATTGCCAGAAGCTGCAAAGAACCTAGATGCCCCTCAACTGAAGAGTGGATAGAGAAAATGTGGTACATCTACACAATGGATTATTACTCAGCAGAAAAAAATGGAATCTTGATATTTGCAGGCAAATGGATGGCACAGGAAGAAACCATCCTGAGTGAGGTAACCAAGTCCCAAAAAGACAAGCATGGTATGTTGTCACTCATATATGGATTTTAGACATGGAGCAGGGCATTCCCCAGCCCACAAATCCACCACCAGAGAGTCTGGCGTGCAGGGAGGACCCTAAAAGAGATATGCATGGTACCCCAGAAAAGAGGAATGGGACAGGATATCCTGATTGGATTCGGAGCATGGGGGAGGGGAGAGGGAATTGGGAAAAAGAGACAGGGAGAAAAGGAGGAGAGAGGAGGACATGGGGGAGCAGGAAGGTTGAGTCGGGGGAAGAATATAGGATAGCAGAATGAGAGATACTGTAATAGAGGGAGTCGTTATAGGTTTGTAGAGAGATCTGGCACTTGTGTGATTTCCAGAGATCTACAAGGATGACACCAACTGGGAACTAAGTTTAAGGGACCAGGGTGCCAAGAGAACAGAGCTCCTGGCAGTCGTGGAAGCATGGTGCAGACTACAGGTGTACAGGTTTGTAGGGATAGGCGGTTGGCCAATCATTTGATGCCAGCACATTTCCTGTGAATCTTTCTGGTAACCTTCTGAAGAACAAAGGCTAAGGAGACAAAAATTATTTTCTTCTGAAAGATGACCTGGGATGTTGTAAATTGACAGTGGACAAGTTTTTCTGTACTACAGTTATCATAATCCTCATGTTCAGATCTCTTTATGCTCTTTGATGTCATTCAGAGAAATGATTATCCATTCTCAGAAGTTAATTGAGAATGGGGTTCAGGCCAGCTTTTAGACCTGTTGATTGCATTTATGGATGTTCCTTAGTTTTTAAAAGGGCAATACAGTGACAAATCTACAATATTCTGGGAAATAAAACTGCACTTAATATAGCTGCTCTAAAGATAGATTGTGAACTATAAAGCAATAGTTACCTCCCCTTGTCTATATGGCTTTCTGGAACCTGAAGCTTGCTCATCAAAATTCAAAATTTGAAGTTGTAGCTGTTACTATAAGTTGTCAATGTTAGAGGATACAGAATCACCTAGGAGGTAGATGTCTGGGAAGGAACACTTGTGAAATATTATCTACATTTGTTAACTTCTAGGGATAGCTATGCGGGATTGTCCTGATTATATTAAATAAGATGGAGAGAAAAATCTTAAAAGTGAGCAGTCCTATTTCTCTGAGTTGAGGTCCTGGGCTGAATAAAAAAGAGAAAGTACGCTAAGCACAGGCAATGTCCTCTCTCTGCTTACTTACTGTGAATACTATGTGATTACCTGGCTCACGTTTCTGTCTCCAGGCTTCCTTATCATGATGCAGTCACTGTATCTCAAGAACCAAGATAGTCTTTCTCCCTTAAATTGTTTTTGTCAGGGTGTTTTATTGCAGCAAAAGGAAATAAACAAATACAGAAGTGCATTTTTTAAATGTGTGTACATACACTTCATATGTGAATACATAGTTTTTTTGGGCCATCAGAGATTTGAGAAACCATTTGTAAATGGAGGTCCATCTCTGTGTGAAACCAAACAAGTTCAGTTGAGCAACAACTAAAATGCATGAAGTTTAGTTGTCACTTTTGTGTAAACATACTGGCTGAGGCATTGCAATCCTTTATGTTAAATAAATTCATATAATTGCTTCTAAAAATACCTTAAGATAAATAAGCCAACACACCTATATTTGCTTTAACTTCAATGTAAAACCACTTATTTTCAAATATTACAAAATTTTTGAACCTGTTGGTAAATTACATTTAATAATACAACCTCAAACACCATGAAACCATGTTATATCTTTCATGAATAATTAGGATACAAAGCCCTTTCTCTGGTACTGTCTCTCAATGGCTCTGTCGATCTGTCTCTTTCTCCATGCTTCTCTCTCTCTCTCTCTGTCTCTCTCTCTGTCTCTCTCTCTGTCTCTGTCTCTCTCTCTCTCTCTCTCTCTCTCTGTGTGTGTGTGTGTGTGTGTGTGTGATATTTCTCTTCACCCATATCATCCTCTAAAGAACATACTATCCTTAACTGTACTTAGTAAGACTGCCAACTTTATTCCACTGGCCTCATCCAGGACTTCAAGGGCACAGTTCTACATTAGTGCAAATCCCCAAAAGGGGCGTTTCACATTGTGACCAATGGTATCTGGCTGCCTCAACATAAGTCATTCATAAGAGAAGTACACCTGGAACTTCAGATTTCTCTGTTAAGCATTTTTACACTCATCAGTGTGGTGCAAGAAATCACTTTGATCATTCATTTTATGCAGCTTAATATTTTATGCTCTTTTCAATATACATATTACTACCACATGTTCCTCAGAATACACCACATTTTCCCTTTTTGTGTGTTACTGATTTCTTGGAGATTTCACATAAAATACCCTGATCACCTTTACTTCCCAATCTTTCCATGCTTAACCCTTGCCCCAAAAGGTCCAATTTTAGTTGTTCATGTAGTCACTGGAGCATGATCAAACTCCCACGGGCCAGTCCCTAAAGGGAGAGTAAGGCTTTTCCCACTTCCACCCTACCAGTATCCATCTATTGCAGAGAGCTACACTTCAGCATCCTTATCACAACATTTAAGAGTTCTCTTTTATGGCTTCCTGTCTAGGTTATAACTTTTTCTGCAGACTGGGACTAGGGGTTTTCCCAGAAGCCTTCCATGTCTTTCTCTCAACTATGAGTTGGCAATCATCAATACCACTGCAGAAGAAGCTTCCTTGCCCTTTCTAGTCAATAGGAACATAATTCATTCACTTCAGATGGTATCTGACAGCAACACCAACCATGAATATCTACCTGGCCTTCAGCTTTGGCACATGCCATGGACCTCAGCATGGACTCCAGTGGCAGTAGAACCATTATAACAGGGTCCCTGTTGGCAGCCGGTCCCCCCACAAAATAGCTTTAGGTGGCCATACAGTCAAATTTGCTTTGTTTCACTGGTGTGCTGAGAGTCATACTCAGGGCCTTGTGGATGTGAGTTCTTCACTCTCCCCCTGAGCTCTATCTCTGGGCTTTGAACCATACCCACACTTTGTTTAAAAATAACGTTTTCCATCAGCCAAACAAGAATTACAAAAAAACCTCTACAATCATATTTAGTTTAATATTTATTTCTTTAAGCATTGCAAAACTGGATTTAACTCCAGATGTGTGTGTGTGTGTTAGTGTGTGTGTGTGTGCATGTATGTATGTATGTATGTCCGTATGTATGTATCTTACAGCCTCAATATATAGAGGTTTCAATATAACTCAAAATAAAATAACCCATTACTTCTGCAATTGTTATTCAATAATACAGAAAAGTTTATTAATTTGATGCCCTTTCAATTGTTTAGGAACCTAAAGTGGTTGCTTACAGAGCAACATACAAGAAAGTGGTCCTGTCATCATTTCCTATTGCCTTTTTATGCCAACAAATCATGTGTTCATTCTTTGTTGCTTCTTTTTAAAATACTAGCAGGAAAATATTTCTAGCTTTATCCTCTGGCCCAGGGCCATAACATGAGTCCATTCCTGAGTAGCCATATGGCAATGGCATAGCCATCTGCTTACCCTGATTCTATTTTCCTGGCAAACCTTGGCTCCATATGTGTTCTTGTTGTATCATCTGTATCCATCAGGAGACGAGGCAAAATCAATATCTGCCCTTTCCCTTTGAAATAACATTTTTATAATTGCTCTGAACATGGAGATCATTCATTTTCTTTTCCTTTTCTTCTAGTTTGCACACAGTCTCCTTCTTCTGCTGTAAACAGAGACAATTTGATTTCAAGCAACCCAAAAGCTGTCAGGGCAGGCCGTCAGGTGTTAGGCGATCTAATCAACTCAAAGGCTTGATGGCTCATGCTTTGTGGATATGAAACTTTGTGGCTCAGGAGATAAAATGAGCCATCCTTTTACATGTTAACAGGATAACACTTTGGTGTCAAAGTGAAGATTCACATATTCAGACAATAAGGCAATGGGAAATCTATGAACAAGCCTCTTTTATTTCCACTGACAGTCATTTTATGGGACACATAAAATATTTGATGTGTGCTTGTTTAAAAATGATTTGAGCTTCTATGTCATTTTAATATGACACATTTTGATTCTTTGGTAACAGCATGGAGTATCTGTTAGTAATCTGCTCCTTAATATGTTCTTCAACCTAAACAATTACATTTTTATTACTGAATTTTTAAATATACATGTGCATGCAACTCTAGTTTTATATTTGTGTGTATGTGTTGAATTCACTCAAAAATTGTCCTTTAAAAGAGTCATTTCAGGGCGAGGTATAAACCTAGTTCAATGAAAACTCTCAAGTATTTTTAGGGTGACCTTCTCCTGCCAGCATTGTTGGTGGATAGTTGTTGGTGGAGGGAAAGTTTTTCTTTTTTCAGCATGTATCTACTGGTTTCCTCATGGTCTGGTTAAGTAATCTAAGGCTAGTGCCTGTCTGAGGATAACTAACTGGAATTATGAGCTTTCAAAACATTCTTGAAGATGGGATGGGTCATGATTACAGCATGAGGGATATTAGAAAGGAAAATCAGAGGGAAGAGACCATGTCTATTGTATTTCATATATGTATGAAATTCTCCAAAAAAAACATGGGAAGAGTTATTTACCTAATGTGTTAAAATTTGTGAAGATAGTTCATGGTACTAAGCATGCAGAGGGAAAGTGAAGAACGTTCCTGTAATGCAAATGTGAATATTGCACTCATGTGCTTTTCAACATTTCTCAATCGGGTTTCCCACATGCTATGGTATGTAAAATGTTTTGAAAGTGCTGAAGTTTAACAGAAAAATATTTTCTGAATGCTGATAAAAGACCAATTTATTAAATTTAATCTAGGAAATATAGTCCATTTTCAAATAAAGACTTTAAAAATAAAAGAAAACACATAGTCACTCACACATACACAAACTCTCCATTCTCTCTCCCTTTCATATACTATAATATATATATATATATACATATATATACATATATATGGTATGTGTGTGAGAACTTGCTTTGAACTGCTGGGTATATAGATGATGCAGCATGAATCCAATGGACATACTAGATCTTAAATTTAGTGAATAGTTACAAAGCTGTTTAAACCAAAACCTTGTGGTAACAATGAATAGTTCATCATATTTCTAGACCAATAAGTAGAATATGGTGGGTAATTTTGGTAACACAGCATACACCAAGTTACTACAGCATCTCAAACACTCAATGTTGCTAATAAATAACCAAATCTAAAGTTTAAAAGGCCCATTTTTCACAGGTAATCACTCTTACCTCACAATAATTCTACACTATTCATTTCCAGAGCTCCATGCTCTCTGAGAAACTAAGATATGTAGAGATTGCTATTCTTTAGAAAGCCTGTGCTTATTGTCTCTTGGTGTGTTTCAGGGGAATTCAAATAACAATCTAACCTCACATTAGAGTGAAATTCCTTGTAATTTTTGCTTCCTGTTTAGTTAAAAGATGCAAAAATGATAGAATGTGCCAGCTCCCAAGGGCTCCTAATATGGCTGCCTGTTTTGTACCCATGATCAAGATGACTCTGCCTTTAACAATATTTCCCAGTGAAGTCAGCCCACTGGTTCGAACAGTGCAATCCTATTCATAGAATCTGTGCCACCACTTTTGGCAGAAAGGAACTGTCACCCAATGGAATGTTAGGACATTAGTAACTCCCTGGTAAATTTAGGATACTAGGGGAAGAAAGGTGTTCCATGTTTAAAATTAGTATTATAGTCATTTTCCTCCATGTCCCTAGTATTACAGTAATTTTCCTTCAACCAAAGGTTATCCTTGCTTTCTAGATTAATCAACAAATAGTCATTCTTTAAAAGCAACAGATAGAGTAGAAACTGTTACCAAAATAAAAACTGAAATGTTTACCATAATTACATCATCTCCTATTCGACTTATTCCCAAGCAAACCTTATGGGGTATATATGTTTCTCTTATAGGTTGATGAATAAAACACTGATTGTCCAGTAGCTAGGGAGGACGTATACCAGGAAGATATGACTCACCAGGTATTCTCTGATAAGGCAAGTATATATAGAAATACATAGATTACCCTGCCCTATATGAAATGACACATTATGGACACCCCCATGGAGGGCCTCACCCTCCCTGGAGAAATGAGGGGATAACGGGGG
Source organism: Mesocricetus auratus (assembly GCF_017639785.1). NCBI lineage: Eukaryota > Metazoa > Chordata > Mammalia > Rodentia > Cricetidae > Mesocricetus > Mesocricetus auratus. The sequence goes on along the minus strand of NW_024429207.1, from coordinate 2,345,129 downwards.
GGGTGAGGGCATGGGAGGAAGGGAGGGAATGGGAGAGGGACCTGGAACTGACTTGTGGAGCAACCTTGATTCTTATCTAAATTTAAACTGGAAAATAAAATTTAAAAAAAATAAAAAAAAGAAATACATAGATTAATAGAAATGGATTAATAATTAAGACAGAACTAGCCAATAAGAAATCTGAATCATCGCTAAACAGTTTTTATTTAATGTAAGTCTCTGTGTGTTTATTTGGGGCAGAAAGACAGAGGGAGCAGGCAGAAGAGAACCTCCATCTACACAAACTTCCTTGTTTCCCCTTTTCTTTTCTAGGCACTGCTATCACATGTCATGATTTGGATCTTCATTTATGTCTCCTTAAATTCTTAGGAGCATAGAAAACTAATTACTGTATGTATGTTTTGAATATTAATTTAAATGAATGAAAATTGGTTCCTGAAGGATTTCAATAACCAGTGTAATTTATTTGACATTTTAAATGAATTTACTTATGGTTTAGATTCATATTAGCATGTAGCCAATAGATGTAAAACTATTGCTAATCCATGTATGACTAGGGAAAGCAGAAAAGCAGAATTAGCTCAAATTTTATTTTCTTAAGATGGACAGCAACAATAGACAAACCAAAGTGGATTGGGGAGAGACAAAAGGTTTTAATCCTACACAAATAGCTACAAGCAAAGAAGGGATGTTGAGAACATGAGAAATATAGTCTTTGGTATGTCAGAGCATACCAATTGTTTGTCTAGTACTGAATGTTCAGCCCTGATAGCAAACAAACTTGTAACATCCATGCTGAATAGGTTGGTTATATTTAGGAATATATGCATAGGTACATATTACCAGATGTATGCGACAATAATCAATTTAAAAGAATTTATGAATTTGAGAGAGAATAAGGAAGGGTATATGAGAGAGTTTGGAGGGATGAAAGGGAAGGTGAAAATTATATAAATGTATTATAATCTGAAAAAAGTCCCTCAATAAACTTCTTTCCTACCATCTGCCTAAGTGTTTATATGTCCATGTAATGTTTGATGAGATGGAAAACAAAACATATTTTCAGACACCTGAGAATATTTGAACGTAGGTAGATTCATAGTGAAATTGGCATTATGTATCAATGGTGCACTGCCCTCCAGGGCCTCATATGTTTATGTGTTGTTTGCCAGGTGATGCTACTATTATGGGAGGAGCTAAGAATTTCAGGTGGTGGTAAATGCACAGAGAATTTGGGTTCCTCATAGTATTTTCATCAGTGTTTTTAGCTCTGTTCTCCTTCTTGTATTCTACCTCCTTGCTGTTATGAAGTGACCAGCTTCTTCTACATGCTCATCTTGTTCTGATGCAGAGTTCTGTGCAAGGCCCAGAGGAGAGTGGCAGAAGAAAATTCACTAAAAACATTCACTGAGCCCAAAGAAAAATTTTCCTTCTGGTTTGTTAAGTATCTTGTCCTATGATATTAAGCTTATATAATTGTTATTCCTATGAAAGCAGTGAATCATTTATTTGAAAAATTATGAGTGTCCTACATTATTTTGCAATTTTCCATATTCCATATAAAACATAATTATTCTTATTAGTGAAAAAAATTTTTATTGACCATCAAATATTTCTTTTTTTCTTCTTGAAACTGTATCTAGATTTTCCTTAAGTTCAGTAGTAAAAGTATAACATTTCATGGCTCCAGGTATGTGGAGTTAACTATTTCTGCTCATGGAAGGCATTACTATACTACTGACCAAAAACTGTCACTAAAATGTATCACACTAGGCCAATTAGAGCCACTGGATATATTTTGACTGTATCTTCAAGGATATAATTCTTTCCTTTAAGGTTATAAGGCTGATAGAATATAATCTACAGTAGTTGGAAGTCTTATTGTAATTGACTTTGGAGAAATTAAAAAACCAGAGAAGGCATAAAAAGCATGTATTTCTTGCTGGAAATTCAAGTATGTACTAATCTCTCCAATTAACTATACACATGATGTTTTTGAGTCTGTATATTTTTTGTTTGCTCTCTTTCTTCATTCCTTCCTTTACTTCATCTTTTCTACATTTTAAGACATGTTCTAACACAAATTGCTGTACTGAATGTCACTACATAGTAGAAAATAAATTTGAATTTATGAATATCTTCCTCCCACTCCCTGATTCCTGGTATTACAGGGGTGTACAGACACAAGGGATTGATGCACTCTTAAGAATAAAGCCCAAGGTCTTGTGTGTGCCAGAAAAGGTTATTTCCCTACATCCAAATCCTCACCCATACATTCTATCTATAATTTATTTCAGTTGTATTTTGAGTATAATGTAATTCTATTTCAAAATTTATGGAATCATTTTCTGTTAGTGTTAAAGTCTCACAACCAAGACAACTTACAGAAAAAAGAGTTTATTTTTTTCTTAATCTTCCAGAGGAATAAAAGTACATCATGGTTTTGGGAACACGGCAAGAAGTGGCATATTCAATATCAAGAATATTCAACAGAAAATATAACTTATCAAGCAAGGAGAACAAACTAAAATTTGTTAGTCTCAAAGTCCCCCTGACACATGTTTCTTTCAGTAAATCAGCACCTTCTGAATCTCCCCCAAAATACCACCAACTGAGGAGCAATTGTCCAAAGACCAGAGAATATGGGTGACATTTCTCATTTAAAACATATTAGATTCCTTGTCCCCCACAGTCTTGTTGCCGTATCAGGATACATAAAACATTTATTTATTCAATCTTCAGATTTTCCTATGGTATTTCTATAGTTACAACACTTTAAACATATAAAGCCTAAAGTCTTGTTTGAGATCCAAGATAATGTTTTAATTGTGATGATTTATAAAATAAAATTAAATTGAGTCCTTGTATCATATCATTATTTGAATACATACTATCCCAAAAGGAAGGAGCAGGGACATAAATAAAGAAACACAGGTCCAAAGCAAAACTAGGATCCAGTATTGTAAGCACAAATCCTATACCTTCATTAACCAGTGTTCTATATGTCCATTGTCCAGTTTTTAAATACTGAATCGTACTTCGAAGTATAATATATTTGATATAGAATTTCACTTTTCATTAAAAAATCAAACACAAAAATTTTAATAAAATATTTCTACTTAATTACTATAATGACTTTCATTATTTTCCAGATAATTATTATGTAGACTGTGAAGTCACTCAGTTGTAGTTTATTAATAGTTGATTACACGTATTGATAAGTGGTACACCAATATATGCTTGCACATTCTTAAAAATAAAGTCACATGTTAATGGAAATTTGAAATTTGAAAAATTGTCAGCTCTGTGCATTATAAATAAACCCAATACATTCTCTGTAGCAGTTATTTTCCTATTGATCTGATAAACTCTATGTACTATGCGATTTATAGAAGAAAGAGTTTGTTTGGTCCTAAAGTTCTAGAATGTTAAATTAGTCCATGATGGTGGACCAGAGGCAACATCAGGAAGATACTTGAGGCTGCAATCATTTGCCAAGTGCTCATATCTTGAACTGTAAGCACCAAACAGAGAATGCTGTCTTACTCTATCAAAGACCACTGCCCATGACATACTTCTTCTAGCAAAGCTATACTTCCTAATCGACATCAAATAGCACAACCAACTGAGAACCAGGTACTCAAAGGGAAGAAGCTATCGGGAACATTCTCATTCAAACCATCACAATCAACATTTTATATACACAATTTGATTCATAAATTTTATCTGTATAATATATTCATGCATATTATTATGTATTATATATTATATAAATTGTTATATATTTGTTTAGTATATGTGTACATGTATACAAACACCATTTTATAGTATATGGACAATGTAATATTACATATACCATTCAAATACTATAAATTTTATAAATCACTTGTAAATGTTAGTGTCTTATTTGTGTCTATTGAAATTTTAATGATGATGAACTGAATATATCAGTTCATTCTTTTATGGAATATCTGTTGCTTTTTATGAAAGCCAAGGAAGAGTATGTGCTATCTCATTCCATATACTCCACAGTCGATCTTTATAGCTGTGGACTTAGCTATAGCAATGAACCCTGAATCAATGATGATACAGAGAATAGAATTTTATAAATATATGTGGGTACTGCTAGATATAAGGAATATGAAAAATATTATGATTATGAGGATGATGTTTGGTCAACACACTTGTGGAAAAACATAAAGTTTTATGTTCAAATATATGCAGTAAATTTTGTGGTAGTCACAAATCAATAAATCTGATTTTTACCAAGAATTCATATAGAGTAAAACAATATATATGAATGACTGTATTCTAGGAACAGACATAAAGTGAAAATTGTGTGAATTAGTTGTTGTCCTCACTGAGGCTTAAATAACTAGTGAATTGTTTTATGAACTTTGGATTCTCAAATTTGCATCAAAAACTGCCACTCAGTGATTATCGCAATGGAAATGGGGAGTAATGAGACACACAGTCATAGCAGTTTCTAGTCTCTAGTTACATGGTGAAGCCCAGCTTATTTATTTATTTATTTTAACTACATAGACCTGACAGTGTCTGCTGGCAATACTCACTTTGAAAATACTACATTACCAGATCCCTTACTTTCCCCTAGATGATTTATTATCTCACTGTACTACTGCTAACTATGTCTGCCTTTTGCAGGCCAGCTAGCATATAGATTGTTTATTTTCCAAAAATTAACCTTTGAACAAATTGTGGTCATAGCATCCTGTAAGTCTATTTAGGAGAAGAATGGAGATTGTGGGTTGGGGGGGGAGGCCTTGAGAATACAAAGAAAAGAAAATAAACCTGTAAAAATTATAATTTTCTCTCTTATTCAGCAAAGAAACAGTGTAAAAATTAAGTATACACTTCTACAAGATAATTTAGCTTAACTGAGATTATCACTTGCTTAGCAACTAATGCTACTGAATTGGCCAAATAAAAGTAACAGCCATGGGAAACAAGATAAACAGAATTGAGCCCTTCATTTTCCTGCTGAGAGGTTGTCAGCAAGGTATTATAATAGGATTGCTGAAAATAATTAAAAAGGGATTTTTTCTTTGTTATCAGTATTAAATCTATAATTGTTTACTTATTAGATAATAAACATCTAAAAATTAATTACAAATTAATCACCTAAAATCAGTTCCTAAATGTAACACCATACTGTTGCTATTGGCTAAGACTTGCCATATAATGTGGAATAGTTATAATAACAGAAATTCATTGAACATAGTACTGTGTGAAAATAATATTAATTTTTAAAGAACTACTCCTACCATTCATATCTAGACAAGTATCACAAAATAATGCTTTATGTTGAATTCTTTCTGTGCTCCATGTCTAAGACAACCTCTGTAGCAGGAAAATGGTATTTTAATCTTTTCTGACTTTAAGGTCTCATATTCAAATACTGTTCAACTCCTCTACAAAAACAATTCCTTTCTACTAATACAAATCTGGGCAATTTTTCTTTCACACTAGGATGTAATACAGAAAATGGTCACTACAGGAAACTTAAGTGATTAGAAACTACTGGTGATCTCACTCACATTTCTGAATGATTGGAAGTAAGCTGGTCATAGCTAAACCAGAAGATTCTAAAGGAAACCCTCATTATTGAAACGGAATGATTTTCTCATTTCTGTTGTCACTATTCTTTTCTATATCCAAGAGCTGATGTTCCATATTGGAATACTGATACCAGTCAGCTTCTAGGTTCTTGCATCTGCCTCAACCTATGAACACTTCCCCAGTCTTATACTCCCAGTATTATTATTTATCAACAAAAATACTCAATTAGGAGGAATTTAGGTTTATTAGAGCCTCTCCAGACAACATCATTCTTACAACCATATCGAGTCTAGCTCAAAATGGAATGTGTTGTCAATCAACCAGATTAAGCACAGTCTGCCCTTAGCAACTTAGGGGATATCGGTACCCAAAACGTATTTTCCTTATTTTGAAGGGAGAATTTATTCTCATTAACTTAGGGAAAGAGTAACGAAAATGACATTTTGGTGTGTGTGAGGGGGGGTCCTATAGTGAAACCTGGTGCCAGGGAAATTCCCAGAAATTCACAAGAATGACCCCAGCTAACACTCCTAGCAATAGTAGAGAGGGTGCCTGAATTGGCCTTCTCTGTAATCAGATTGCTGGCTAATCTAATGGTCATTACCTAATAACTCATAGAAGTAGATGCAGATACCCACAGTCAAGCACTGGGCTGAGCTTCCAAGACCTCCTGAAGAAAGGGAGGAGGGGTGGTACAAGCAGGGGATTCCAGGAAACGGCAGAGGAACCCACAGAGACAGCTGACCTGAGTTAACAGGAGCACATGGAATCTGGACCAACTGTTAAGGGAACCCGCATGGGACCAACCTAGGTTGTAAGCTTGATGTTATATAGCTTGGTCTGTTGTAAGACTACTAGCAGGAACTGTCCCTGGTGCTCAGCTGACTTTTAGGAAACCATTTCCCAGGTTGTATTACCTATCCCAGCCTCTATGAATGGGTAGGAACTCTGTCCTTCCTCAACTTGATATGCCGTGCTTTGTTCAAACTCATGGGAGCCCTGCTCCTGTCTGAATGGAGACAGAGTAAGAGTGAATGGGGAAGAATTGTGCTAGGATTTTAATGAGGATACCACTGAATCTGTAGATTGCTTTTGGCAAGATTGCCATTTTTACTAAGTTGATCCTACCTATCCAAGAGCATGGGAGATTTTCCATTTTCTGGTGTCTTCTTGAATTTCTTTCTTTAAAGACTCAACGTTCTTGCAATACAGGTCTTTCATTTGTTTGGTTAGCCTTACCCAAGATAATTTATGTTGTTTGTGGCAATTGTAAAGGGTGATGTTTCTCTGATTTCTTTCTCAGTACTTTTCTCTATATAGAAGGGCTTCTGATTTTCTTGAGTTGATCTTGTATCCAGCCACTTTGCTGAAGTTGTTTATCAGCAGTAGGAGTCCCTGATAGAGTTTTTTTGGTTCACTTATGCAAACTATCATATCATCTTCAAATAGTGAAACTTTGACCTTTTACTTTTCAATTTGTATCCACTTGATCTAATTTTGTTCTCTTATTGCTCTAGCAATACTTGAATTTCAAGTACCATATTGAAGAAGTATGAAGAGAGTGGACATGCTTGACTTGTTTCTGATTTTAGAGGAATAGCATTGAGTTTCTGTTAATTTAGTTTGGGGTTGGCTGTTGGTTTGCTGTATATAGCTTTTATTATGTTTAGGTAAGTTCCTTTTAACCATGATCTCGCTAAGTCCTTTATCATGAAGGGGTATGGATTTTGTCAAAGATTTTTTCAGCATCTAGTGAGAAGATCATGTGATTTTTGTTTCTCAGCTTGCTTATATCATGAATTACATTAAGGATTTTCATATGTTGAACCATCCCTGCATCTCTGGTTTCTACTTTATTGATTTCAGCCCTCAATGTGGTTATTTCCTGTTGTATGCCCTTCCTGGGTGAGTTTGCTTCTTTTTGTTCTAGAGCTTACAGTTTTGCTGTTAATTCTCTAGTGTGACTATTCTCCAGTTTCTTCATGTGGGCACTTAGTGCTATGAACTTTCCCTCTGACCACTGCTTTCAAAGTATCCCATAAGTTTGGATATATTATGTCTTCATTCTTATTGAATTCTAGGAAGCCTTTAATTTCTTTTTTTATTTCTTCTTTGAGGCAGGAATGATGCAATTGCACATTATTCAATTTCATGAGTTTGTAGGGCTTCGGAAATTTGTGTTGTTATTGAATTGCAATTTTAATGAATGGTGGTGTAATAAGGAGCATGGAGTTATTCCACTTTTTTGTACCTGTTGAGGTTTGATATGTTTCTAAGTATGTGGTTGATTTTTGAGAAGGTTCATGTAGTGCTGAGAAGAAGTACATACTTTTTTATTTGGATGCAATGTTCTATAGAAGTCTGCTAAAACCAATTGGCTCATAAGTTCTATTATTTTCTTTGCTTCTTTGTTAAGTTTCTGTCTGGGGTGAGAGTAGGTTGTTGAAGTCTCCCATTACAAGTGTGTGGGGCTTTATATGGGATCTGAGTTTTAGTAATATTTCTTTTATGAAGGTGGATGCCTTTAGGGGTTTTAATTTTTCCCTCTAAATCTGTCTATATTGTATATCTTTATCAATTTTTGGTCAATAGTCTTAATGTGTTAAACAGCATGGCAAAATAGTCATGCTGCAGCTTTTGCTGAGACAGGAAACTGCTGCTAAAGAGCTTTGCAAGGGCCTTTGCTTTTCTCTAGCAAAACAGAGCCCACCTGAGAAAAATATTGTTACCAAGAAGCCTGTAAGTGGAAGCTCTTATTACTTAGCAGGTGCTATATTTTTACGTGAATGTTTCTATTCTGCCAGTCTAGTCCCAGAGCCACATCAGTCCCAAATGAAGACACAATCCTTATATTAATTATAAACCTGTTGGCTGTTGACTAGGGCCTTTTATTGGCTAGCTTCATCTCAGTTAGTAACCCATTTCTATAAATCTAATTATTTCCACATGGTCATATCTTACCAGAGAAAAGGTCCAGGCCTCTTACCCCATTGCTCTCTACATCGTGTCTCTCTCTGCCTCCACTTCCCAGAATCCTCCTCATCTCTTAGACCTACCTATCTTGCTTAACTATTGACCAACAGTGTTTATTCAACAACCAATAAGAAAAACATATTTACTGAATGCCATCTCCCATCACAGTAGCTGACAACCTTTGTTACTTTTACAAAGAACTTGGATTCACTTCCTAGCACCCACATTGAATGTTGCACGTCACCCTTTAATCCCAGCTATGTAGAATCTAAAGCCATATTCTGGCCTTCATGTACACATACACACATGAGGAATACACACACATACACATGCACATCTCCCTCTCTCTCTCTCTCTCTCTCTCTCTCTCTCACACACACACACACACACACACACACACATACACACACATACTTGAATCTTTAATAGAACTGAAAATGTCGGAGTAATGAAATAATACACTATAACCTTTCATAATATAGCAAAACAGACTACATCAAAGTGATGGAAGGAAACATGAGCTTCTCTGTGCAAAGACCAAGAGGAAATTATGAGAAGATATACACATTGGTAAAAAAGTTTCATGTGTGCTTTCAGCAAATCTCTAAAAGCTGAGTGCTAGAAAGATAGTTTGAATAGATGATAGCCTATTATTTATAGAGCATCCCTGGAGTTCAGGTCAACTCAATATAGATGACAATACTGAAATGTTATATTATGTCATTATTGTTATCCAAGAGCCTTCACAATGATTACATTCACATGATGGAGCAGCTGCCTAAGTCATATAACTAACAAGCTATAATTAATTTAGTTTCAAAAAACAATTCATTTGTTTTTCTCTGCCAAATCTATAATTAAGAAATGCTACTAAAATGCAAGTCCAATACTGCAAGATACATTGTATACTAAATGGTGGAATGTGACACTGTAAATAATATTTTGTGCAAGGTATTAAAAGCTAGAGGGTTTAAACCTGAGAGTTCAATCTATACAAGTAAATGCAGAACAAATAGACCATACCATGTTTGATTACATACCATTTTACCTTCAGAATGCAGTAGAGAGGGGCAAAAAGGCATTGGTTTATTTAACATGTTTGCACTGGGAAATTTAACCAGCATAATATATGGAATCAAGTTTATCATACAGTATTATATGAAAATGAGAAATTAAGATAATTTACTGAGTTTAATATGCAATTAACCTCAGATGCATCACTAATTTTAGCATCACTGCATAAGCATGAGCAAATATATGTAGATTCACTAAGGTTTAATATATCTTTCACCAACAATGGAGATCAAATTTTTACATAGTATTCTAAAACCTTACACCCTCTGCATCTGTTTTGATACTGCTAACAAAAGCAAGTGATATGAGTTCACAAGTGCTTAAAGGAGCAAGGTGTATTAATCTCATACAAGCTTATAGTACAATATATAGCCTACCTGGGAATAGGAACACTGTATTCAAATACGAAAATTTTCCAATGCTACCAATTATGAAGAAAAAAGTGAACCAACTGTTTGCAGTGTTTCGTATGTTATCTCCTTGATAACAGACACTTGTAGGTTTCATTTACCATTGCCTCCCTCACTGCTCATGTGAAAAATGATCAACATCTATTTTCTAACAAAATGGTAATGAAGGAAACTATAAATATTTATACTCATATTAAAAAATCTCTGTCTGAATAGATAACTAGTTTTACTCAAAGAAGGAAGAATAAAGAATACGAGAAAAGTCATCACATAATGAAACACAATGTATCATTTTGAAATTCCGTTTCTCATTCCATAATTGGCTCAATATTTTCTGAATGTTGTTATGCTTATTTTACATGAAACTGAGGAATAAAACTTAATTATATTAAACAATGTAAGTACAATCAGAAAGTTGGATGGCCCACTAGCCTGAACAGATTTGCAATTTCTCTGTCTTACAACTTATCTTATAGTTCTGTAATTTCACAGAAGAAAAACAAAAGACAAACTGAGCATATTCATATTGATCATTCCAATAATTATCTGTATTTGACTGTAGTTTATTGGAAATACCTATTAGTAAGCAAATAACTTTTAATTATTTATATTAATATTTATGTATAATACAATAAAATAGTAAAGTTTACTTTGTAAGTTTCACACTCTAAGTTTCTTAAGAGCAGAGGGTACTTCAGATCTCATAATAATCATCAAACACATTTTTCTTAGTTATGGGAAGCATGGGCTTCTTTACCCAAATCCATTCACCCAATCTCTGTGAAGAGCCTAATTGAATTTCTTCCTATCTTTTCCTGAAAATGAGAGAAGCTAAAACACAACTTATTATGAAACTGGAAGACTTTCTTATATTGCATTACCTCTCTTTGTCAGAGTTCTGAGTCATATTCTCAAAATGCCCAGCACTTACCTCCTAGGAGATGGCTGTAGCACTCCTCAACCTCCCTTCTCTGAAACCCTTGAATATATTTGAAGAGCACTGAGTAGACTTAGTGTAAAAAAGACATTGTTTTCATAATCATGAAGATGGGTTCTTCTTTTGTCATTGATGTATTCCAATGAAATCAGTGCTATGAACTGAAAAGCTGTGGTTTATTTTTTGTTTGCTTGTTTTGTCTGAATCCATTTACACTGATTCACCTATTTTACCTGCTCTGGTTTCACTTTTGAAAATATATGCCATTACATTATTTTATTATGCTTGAAACTGATTATGTGTCTATTTTCAGACATTACATATTTTAATACTAACAACAACAGTAGTATTAGATAAATACAATATGAATACATAGTTTTATCTTGCTATTGAATATGAAAAATAAATCCTATTTCAGTGGATAATATTAAAGTATTTATTTAATCATGTAAGAAACATAACAATTATAAAGAAGTATACTGGTTAGTTTTGGTTTTTTTTTGTTTTTGTGGTCAATGTGACACAAACTTGTGTTATCTAGAAGGAGGGGACCACAGTCTTTCTCAGACAGACTGGCTTATCAGGAGGTCTTTTTTGGTTGTTTTCTTGACAATGATCCATATGGAATTCCCAGACAATTGTGGGCAGTGCCATTCACGGGCAGTTGGCTCTGTACGTTATAATAGAGTAACATGAGCAAGCCATGAGAATGAAGCCAGTCCATTTCAGTCTTCCATATCTTTGTATCACTTCCAGGCCCAGACCTTTGCTTCAAACATCCTAACTTCCCTTTAAGATGTAGTATAATCTCTAAGCTAAAATAAAGTCTCTCCTCTACAAGAAACTTTGAGTCCATTCTTATCACAACAACATCAAACAGTGATTGGTACCAGATTGTGGGACATTGCTGTAACAGAAATGACCATGTTGTCTTTGGGAGTAAATGTTCATAACTTAGGGACTGGAAAAAGCCAGTCATGCTCAAAGCTCAGAGAATGTTCTGTGGCAGCTTGGAAGAAGAGTGTTGAGAGAAAGACATATGACGAAGGTCTGGCTCTGATGGCTCAGGGGGAAGCAAACACCAACCCAGGGTTGTTAATGTGATTTGATTTGAGAATCTGTCATTTCTGGTCTGTTTGGGCTGAAGATTCAGTTCTGGCTAACAAGAAATCAATTCCAATAAAGTGGAAGCTTTACTTGACAGGGACAACAAATGCTTGTTTTCTGGGCCTGAAAACTTGGCTGTGATTAATCAGGGAGCAGTATCATTGAGTTAAATCATCTGGAAAGAATTTCCTCAGGATTCACACAGGAAAGTTTGGGCCAAGTAGTGCAAGTTTGCATTTCTGTGTGGTAATGGAACTCAGTATTGCGTAAGAGTTTCCCATGTGGCAATGGTTTTAGTAGCAAAGATTGAAGGAGTCATGTAGAGTATCTGAAGCTTGATCCTGGGATGTAGCTTCAGAGTCTCCACAAAGAAAGTTCCAGAGAGCCTATTAGGGGAAGTTACTGCCTCAGCTGCAGTGGAAGTAGTGGATTGGATTCCTTGACAAAGGCTAAGCAAAGCTGTGGGTTAACTGTGTATCATCAATTGTAGTCAAGATTCCGGGACATTGCCGATGTCATGACTGTAGGATGATCACCAATAATAGTGTCACATGTGGGTAGAGCTGGACAGAGCCTACATGACTGCACACACTGTACCCTGATGGAGTCAAACTCTTCTTCATGTGGAGTGGTCCTCACCCAGTTCCCATCCTAATCTCCCCTCTCTTCATCTACATCAAAGAGATGTGTTCTGTCCTTATCTTTCCCTTTCTCTTTCATCACTTGATCCTTCTCTCCCTTGATCCTTCTCTTTTCCTTTGTGTTTCTCCTCCCCCCTCTCTTTCTCTCTCCCTCTGTGTCTATCCCTGTCTTCCTCTCCACGTGTCTCTTTCTCTCTCTTCTCCCCCTCTCATCTTGGCCCTCCTTTATCATTTTCCTTCTTCTCCCTCAGTTAGAACTATCACTCCAAGCCACAAACGTATCATTCTATCTTTTTACACTGCTTTAATTCCTATATATTTCATTCTTTTTTTCAAATATAACAAAGTATTTATTGTGCTACAAGCAACTACAGCCTCACCAATCTCTGTAAGGGTATAGAACACTTGAAATTGTCATAATCTAGTTCCTTTCCTGTACTATTTATAGAGTGTCTAATTTTCTTTTTTTTCTTATATTTTTATTTATTTATTTTATTATTTATTTTTAAGTTTAAATTTAGATTAGAAACAAGGTTGCTTTACAAGTCAGTTCCAGGTCCCTCTCTCTATCTCTCCCCTCCTCCCGTGCTCTCCCCCCAAACACCCCCCCCATTATCCCCTCATTTCCCCAGGGAGGATGAGGCCCTCCATGGGAGTGTCCATAGTCTGTCATTTCATCCAAGGCAGGGCTTAGACCCTCCCCCAAGAGTTCAGGGTGAGAGTGCATCTCACATTGTTGGGTGGGAGTCCAAAGTCCATGTGTATACTTGGGATGAATACTGATCTACTGCCCAAGGCTCAATAAATTACCTAGGCCTCCTCACTGGCACCCACATTCAGGGGGTCTTGATCTTTATTTCACAGTAATTCACAATTTACTTCTGACTTTTTCATTGATTCTTTTAAATTTTATTTTATATTCCAACACTGCTCTCCCTCACACCTGTCCTCCATCTTTCCCCTTATATCCCCCCAGCCCACCCCCAGTCTATTCCTCCTCACAGGTAAGGTCTCCCATGAGGAGTCAACATGGACTGGTACAATAGGTTGGGACAGGTCCTAGCCTCTCTGCCATGTATTAAGGCTGATCATGGCATCCCACCATTCCACCCACCACAGGGAATGTGTTCCAACAAACTACCTTATGTACCAGATTTGTAGCAGGGTCCTACTGCCAGAGGCCCCTCACATAGTCCAAGATTCACAACAGTCTCCTACATATGGAGGGTCTAGTTAGGTTCCCTGGATCTCAACAGCTGTCAGTGTAGAGTTCATGAGTTTCCACTGGCTTGGCTGAGCTGTCTCTGTAGATTTCTTTATCATGATCTTGACCTCTTTTGCTCAAATATTCTATACTCCCTGTCTTCGACTGGATTCCTGGAGCTCACCCTGGTACTTAGTTGTGGATCTCTGCATCTGCTTCCGTCAATTACTTCTTAATTTTAAAGAGACATTGGGTATTTTAGGGAAACTGAACTTTTGAAATTATTAAACATGTAAAGCTTGGGACATTTGAAGTTATACTAATTTTTATGGTGATATTAATATGGAGGTTTTGCACATAAGAAAGAAAAGAATGTCTTTTAGTCATGTTAACATAAGTTAGTGGTATCTGTTAATATGAACACTAAATTGAGAAGACGCTTCAATCAGACTGGCCAATAGGCAAGTCTACAGAGTATTTCTCGATTAATGATTGATGTACAATCAGGTCCATCATGATCAATACCACCTGTGGGGAAATTGTCCAGTGATCTGCAAGAAAGAAACTGAGAAAGCAAGTCAGTTAGCAGTATTAATTCATGAGGTCTGTTTAAGGTTTTGGCTCTGGGTTTCTATCATAATTTTCTGCTGTAATATTTTGTTCGTAATGGACTGCAAACTATATACTGAAATATGCCATGTCCTCCTCAGGTTACTTCTGGTCATTGGTGTTTTATCACAGCAACATGAATTAACTAATACAAGAAGATGGCAGAGAATGTTCAAGAACTTGTTACAAGAATCTGCAAGGAATACACAAGGGGAGAAGCTGCTCAATGAAGTAGATGATGACAGACAAATACTGGTTTCTGCAGAACAGATAGAACCTTTTAGAAAGTGTAGCAAAAGGAAAGGGAATTCAGATCCATTCCTACATACTCATCTTCAGTTGGGGACTGCTTGGCTACCAGTGTGGAGAGAGTGCAGCTCCTGAGGATTGGGAATAAGGATTAGAAAGGAACCAAGCAGCAGACTTAGAAGACTCCTCTCTAAGGATTAATTTCCACAGTATTGTGAGATGCTGTGCAAGCTGCCAAAGAGGAAGTGTTATCTTAGCCTTGGCTAGGATGGGGGAAGAACAAGGTGTGGGAATAATGGAATACAGTGTATTTAATATTGTCAAAAACTTAAAATTAAACGCCATGAATAAAAAGTTAAAAAGAAACATTTGTTCATATATCTATAGAATTTATGATGAGAATAGCTCTATTACCTAAAGCCATTTATAGACTGCATGCAGCCTACACAAAAATTCCTATGATATTTTTCACATACGTAGGAGAAAATGATCCTAAAATCCATATGCTAACACAAAACATCTCATACAGCCGAAGAAATTCTGGGCGAATGAACATTGCTGGAGGTCACAACATGTCTGATTTCAAGTTAAACTACAAAGTTATAGTAGCTCTATAGTTATAGTAATTTAAACACTGATACCAGGCAGACATTTTGATCAACAAAGTAGAATAGAGAACTTCACAATTAAAATAAATTAGGTGTAGTCACTAGAGTTTTGACAAAGATACCAAAGACCTACAGTACAGAAAAGAGACCCCAGTGAATGGTTCCAGAGAAACTGAACATCTACACACAGTAGCACGAAATTCAATTCCTATTTCTCATTCTATATAAAAAAGTAACTTTAAAATGATAAGAAACTCTAAAACTTGAAATTCTATAACTGTTGGAGTTGTAAAAGAAACGATATAGAAAGCATTCGAGGAAAAAAATGCCAATCACTCAGATATAAGCTGCAACTAATTTCAGTAAGCAACATATTTTTTCAGGAATTTTTTTCAGGACTTTCCAGTGATCCTAATGTACTATAGTTTAATCACCTAAATTAGCATTATTCTAAATGAAAATTGCGTTACTGCTAAAATAAAACCAAGATTGTGACAGACAACAGTTTTAAAACAATTTAAGTGAATGGGATAAACTTATAATTATTTCATGTGTTCCTATAACAGGGACAATACAAAAATAAAACAGTTTAAAATTTAAGACTACTACATAAAACATAGCCATTGATAATCTCATAATACATCACACACCCTCATGATTCATGATGTTGCCTACCTAACAGAAATAGCAGCTGGAAGCGTGTGAGATATTTGAACTTGGAAAGCCCACTTCTAATGATGAACTTCCTTTGTCAAGGCCATATCCTCTAGTTCTTTCCAAATAGTGCCCCCACCTGGGACAAAATGTTCAGTTACCAAATTAAATGGGGTTATATCTCATTCAAACAACCACAGTTGTCATACACTATTTTCTTCCTATTAGAAATATATAAATATGTGTACTTGTAGCATTACAGAAAGGAATTTAAAAATCTCTTATGTTCACATAGACTAAAATTATTACAGACTTCCAAACATGTTCATTTATTTCATCCACATAAATGTTTGTTCTTCGTATATGCATCTCCACCGTGTGTATTCCTGTTGCCTATGGAGGTGAGAAAAGGGCAACGGATCCCATGAACCAGGAAGTGTGAAGTTTGTAGATTCTTATGTGGCTACTGGGAACTGCAACTGTGTCCTTTGCAAGAGCAAAAAGTGTTCCTAACTGCTTGGACATCTCTGTAGTCTTGTACTTCAGATGGTTACTTTTAAAATATGAAATAACCAACTTGATTTTTGAAAATTTTAATCAATATAACACACATCAAAAATATCAGTTAAAATAGAGAGTTTACACAAAATAAATGTCCAGCCAAAGATCTTTGGCAACTGCTTAATTACAAATGATGTCATAGTCATTTTTATTATTCATCAAAGAATTGAGCTTTAGACAGTGATCTATGAATCAATTTTGAACTGTTGAATTTCCAATCTAAATTTGCTTAATGTCTTTGTCAACTGCATTTTCACCATTGTATATTATGAATACCCAGAGCATATTGTAAATGCATTGATTTGTATAGCTACTCTGTCAGATCTCTCTCTAGTTTTTCTGAGAAATCTCCAAACTGATTTCCAAAGTAGCTGTACTGGTTCATGCATCCATCAATAGTACTGAATACACCACATATCATGACTCCAGGGCACAGAGAAATCAATCTCATACTAAGAAATTTTCTCACTCCTGGGTAACTTTCTTCCTGCTGGAAAGTATACCAGCTGCTGGGGGGAAAAGCCATTGATGGTGTTACATAGCCTTTGATCCTCTATGATGAAATGCTTACCTGCCTAACAAGATGTGCCTACTGGTGCAATAGTGGCAAGATAGTTATTGCATAATTAAAATCTTTTTAATTAGATTCAAGGCCTGTTCCATAGGAAGTAATTTCATGCCTGGTACTGAAATCCTGGTCTGAAGCCGGTTGCTGTGGAGTCTTAGTATAGTATCGGATATATTCACTTTGTTGTGATGATGTCAAGCTGCCTTCTAGGTATTTATCATTCTAGATATTGACTAAAGGTCACTCATGACCTTGACCAGAGAAGCATCGTTTTTCAGTTGGCAGTACTCTATGGAGAGAGGCATTCATTAGTTGCCATTGTGCTGGGGATTAAACAGAAGATCTACAATAACCCCACCACTGCTAATTCTCAAGGAACATCACAGAAGAGTAGGCAGAAAGCTTTTACAGATCTTAGAGTGGAAAGGAGTGATCAGAGGTTTCTTCTGCTGGGCATGACATGCTACTATAACCATAATTAGAGGTTATGACTATTTGCAGACAAAATAAGATCTGTACAAGATCTTCAGCCTGCCACTCCTTATTGACAAACTATTGCCAGTGGGCAATTGCTGTGGTTTTTATTTTCTTAATTCAAATATACATGCCATTCCCAGTTCCTTCTCCTTCTCATCCTCTCATACTCCCCCTGTTACCCCCCATCCCACCCTCATCCACTACCCAGGAAGGGTGAGGCCTTCCATGGGGTATCATCAAAGTCTGTCACATCATTTGGAGCAGGACCTAGGCCTTCCCCCATATATATATAGGCTGAGAGAGATGACAGTTTCTCCATGGTAAAATGGGCTCCCAAAGTCCATTCATGTACTAGGAATAAATACTGGTTCCACCACCAGAGGCCCCATAGACTCTTGTGGACTTTCAAATATTTTTTAAGTATGTGACCAGTGGTAGAATTCCACCTGCTACAGTGGATGGTTTCACAACATGTACCTATAGGGAGCACTAACTAGACTTAGTAGGTTATCACAATAAAAGACATAAAGTGATGTTGGGAAGGGCATAGGGGGAGATAGAAAAGGAAAATGGAGGAGTAGACATCACCATATGTCATAATGCATACCTTAAGTTTTAAATTTGAAGAATATATCTATATGTAAGTTGAATGATATGAATAACAAGTGGTGAGTCAAATGTTTCTTCTTTTTTGAATCAGAATATATAATTCCAAAGATGCCAGTTTGGCATTTTGACCTGAGAATGACTGAGAGATTCAGACACAGGAAGGGATATGACCAACCCCTTCCTGTATAAAAACAGGACATAATATTTCCATGAGAAAGGCTATGTCTTTTGTGCTAGGAAATAAACATACTTAACACAAAATAACTGACATCACCAAGAAATACTAGGACTACAGATACTCATATTATATTTTTGGATTATTGCATGTATTGCAGTAATTATAATTAAGGTCCCATTATTGTAAGACAACAGTTTTGCTCACTGAGTTATGTACCAAGGTCCAGTGAGCATTTGTCTGTTCCTTTACAGTCAAAGTTAACTAGCATGAGGTTGCAAAGAGCACAAAGAAACATTACACTCTGTGACTTTCAAGGTCATAGGTAGATCTTGCTCCCTTTTCTTCTCACAGCTTTCCTTATGCCCATATCTACACAAAGATATTTAATATTCTAATAATTCCATTAACACAGTATCCATATAAAAATAACTAACTCATAGAGAGGGGGTGATAAAAACATCAGCAGATTTCACATATTGTCTTCATGTACTGAAATATGAAAACCATATACAAAACATGAACACTGACCCTGGTGAGAAGACTGAAGTTCTGAACAGTTGTCACCACTCCAGTTTCCGTGAGGAGACAGCACAGCAGAGCTTTTAATGCCAGCCCAAGCACGTTCCTGAAGATATACCACCATATCTTCTGTGTCCCTGAAGATATATCACCATATCTTCTGTGTTCCTGAAGATATATCACCATATCTTCTACATTGTTATCATTTGTATCCTTCAAACAAAATGAAAACTTTGTAGTGAGCTGACTTTATTTTATGTAAAATTAGAAAATATTGTTTTAAAATAAAGAAATGATAAGAAAGAGTATAAAAACAAGTGAAAAGGCAATAGTACTAGTAAGGAATCAAATGTAAAATTTGTTGTCAGTGTCTGTGTTGCAATAACCTTGTAGGCTTAAGCCCATATGTTGGGAGGACTACATAAAATGTCTGTACTGAATTGTAGAACACAGGACTGATAGTAAAGAATATATTAGAGATACGAAGGGGCTATATTTAGTAACAATTTATAGGCCACCGAGAATACCTGGCCTTTGATGTAGAATTCTCTATGATACCCATCTTTCCCTTTAGGCTCTTTCAAGGATCACTCCTTAATAAAAATTTTAAACATCGACCAGAAAAACTGATGAGTTGAAGCTTTGTATTCTAATGAAGTCAGTCTTGAAAAAACTACTTTTCCCTTAGTAGTTCTGAAACTACTTGAAGTTTTAATTGAAAAGGTGTTTTATGATTAAACATATATATATGTATATGTATATATATGTATATATATGTTTTTTTCAATGTGTTGATATTTATCAGTCTAAACTTTATTTTATATTTACTTCTGCATAGTAACTTCTTTCATTATCTTTGTATCAGACATTTCTTTTTAAAAGTAGAACTACAGTCACACATAGTGGGGAAGCTCAATCAATATTCAGTTGCTTGCTTTTAAGGTGCTGGAGTAGTTGGGCAGTCGTAGCACACACCTTTAATCCCAGCACTTAGGAGGCAGCATAGGCAGATCTCTGCTAGTTCAAGGGCAGCATGGTCTACAAATCGAGTTCCAGGATAGGCTCCAAAGCTACACAGATAAACCCTTTCTCAAAAAGAGAAAAGAAAAAAATTGTGCTGGAGCAAAAGTGACACAGAACTTGTAGAAATGGCCAATCAATGACTGATCCAAATTGTGACCCACACAAGGAGAGGGATCTCTTGCCTTACACTGCCTGGATGGCCAGGAACAAGAAACTCTACAGCCTAGAGACCAAGGATAGAATGAAACAAGAATTGCAAAGAAAGAAAAATTGATTCCTAATGCTATTCTGCTCTACTCATAGACCAGAACCTTGCACAATTGTCGTCAGGGAGGCTCCATCCAGAAGATGCAATGACCCACAGCCAAACAATAAGCAGAACTTGGAGAATCTAGTGGAAAAGTAGGAGGGAGGGTCAAGGACACTACAAGAAAATGGCCCGTAGAATCAATTAACCAGGGCTCATAGGGGCTCATAGAGACTGAACCAGCAATCATGGAGCTGCCTTGGTTCTATCCTAGGTACTCTGCTGATATAAAATCTCATTCACTGTGGATACACTCTCCAACAAAATGTGATGTGTGTTTTGAAGTAGTTAGAAAAAAATGGCCCAGGTTCTTCTTTCATCAATCAGATAAAAGAGAACACACACACACACACACACACACACACAGATGAAAGTACTGGCACCCCACATCCAATTATTTTCCTTAAATGAATGAATGCTAATGTTTTCTTCTAATCTTAAGGCTTGATCTCTGGTTACTGCAGAGCCTTAGGACTGTAGAGAGTAATTGTTAGACTTTGTTCTGGCTATTTGTATTGTTTGGCTTCCTCATTGGTTTGCTTTGCTTGGTAAATGCTACAACTGAATTTGGAATAAACTGCATTTTAGGTTCTTCATGTCTCTTTATGAGGCAAAAGTGTGCTCCCTTTTTTTTCTTTTAGGCATTGTTTTGTAGTGATTAGGTGGAAAAGTTACTATCCTACAAGTGGACAGGCACAATATATGTGAAAAAATTGTGTTCGTGTCCATTGCCAGAGCAAACAATAGAGGAGCGCAGGACATTGTGTTAGACACAATGTACTCACAGATCTTACAGGATGAGCTATAGAATGCCTATAAGTCTTGCGGTGGTCAGTGCTTGGCCTCAGGTGTAGGGATGAGCCCACAAAGATATCAGCCCAAAAGGCTGGAGATATGAAGATTAGACAGGTGCGCTATTTAAAGCCTGCCACACTTTCTGTCCCCCCAGCTTGTTTGTAAATAAATATATTACATCCCATATTGCACTGGCCTCCCATCTCACTCAGGTTTCCTGTTAAACACTGCTATGTACTAACAGTGACTAACAAAATATAGTAGATATTTCACTTGGTGTATTCCTCATTCAGCTTACTCATTCCATCTTGATCCATCTTTATTTGTTGTTGTTTTTATTTTTCCTTTTTGAATTTAAATTAGAAACAAGCTTGTTTGACATGTCAATCCCAGTTCCCTCTCTCTCCCCTTCACTGTTGCCCTCCCTAAACTCCCTATCCCATCCCATTTCTGCTCTGCAGCTGACACCTTCCATGGGGGGACCTTCAAAGTCTGCCATATCATATCATTTGGAGCAGGAACTAGGACCTCCCACAAAAGTCTACACTGAGAGATTATCCCTCTATGTGGAATGGGCTCCCAAATCTCATTCATATACTAGGGATAAATACTCATCCACTATCAGAGACCCCATAGATTGTCCAGGCATCCTAACTGACACCCATGTTCAGGTTGTCTGAGTAGGTCTTATGCTAGTTTTTGAGCTATCAGGCTGGTGGTCACGAGCTCCCTCACTTTGCAGGTCAATTGTTTCTGTGGGTTTCTCCAGTCTGGTCTTGACCCCTTTGCTCATTACTCTTCCCTCTCTGCAACTGGATTCCAGGAGTTTCGCTAAGTATTTAGCTGTGTGCATATCTGCTCCTGCTTCTATCAGCTACTGGATGAAGAGTCAAGGATGGCATATAAGGTAGTCATCAATCTCATTATCAGAGAAGGGCATTTAAGGTAGCCTCTCCACTATTGCTTAGATTGCTAGTTGGGGTCATGCTTGTAGATTTCTAGACATTTCCCTAGTGCCAAATTTCTCTTTAAAACTATAATGGATCCCTCTATAATGGTACCTCCTTTCTTTCTCCATGTTTTACTTTTAATAGATGAATTTAATTGTAAACTGTATTCTTTTTGTTCTGTACCATTTAATAGATTCCATATCTGTGAACAGCAGGAGGTGGAACAGTTTGAAGAAATTCTCTGATGCAGTTTTCACATTAATTCTGTGGAGTCATTGCTCGTTCTTCCTCTCTCTGAGAGTTCACTAATGCCCCCCTTTTTTTAAATTAGGCTACTCAGGTGAAATTTTATTATTTGCAAGAATTATGAGCAATATTGCCTGACTTACTTTCTCCCTAAAATTATTCCCTCCTCAGTTAAATTAGTTATGGTTGATATCGGATGTCCTTTTCCATGCTGTGAATATTTGTTGCTTTATTGGTTGACGCATAAAGCTGTTTATACCAGTGGACAGCTAGAACAGAGTCAGGCTGGAAATTCAAACAAAGATACAGAGATAAATAGGACAGAATTTGGAAGATGCCATATATCAGCTGGGGAAGCAAGATGTGTGGTAACAAGTCTTGAACATCATGGAAAAAAATAAAATATTAGAAATGGGTTTATTTATATGTAGATCTATCCGTACTAAGCAATTAGCAAAACTCTTATAATTAATATTTAAACTTATAGTGGTTATTTGGGAACTGGTGGGTGGAACGGGAAACTAACTTCATAGGGCAAAAATTGGAAACACATTAAAAAAAAAAGATTTGTGAATGGTCTTTCCTCACTTTTTCCTGGATTTTAACATTATAACAATTTTCTGTCTAAAACATTATTTTCTTAATATAACTGGGATAAATTTAAATGAAATATATGTATTTACTAAAAATAGTTGAAAAATATATGTTTTAAAATACCTCATCTGAACAAAAATCATGCATCATTTCTCATATAAAGACCCCAATTTAAAATTACATAACATAAACACAATTTAAGCCTAATTTGTACAAATTCTTTTTCTCATATATATTTGTACGAGTTTTACATTAATACTTACTATTTATAGGTCTATTAATTGCAAATATTTTTATGAAACTCAGTAGCTAAAATGAAGAAAGAAAATAATTTTAGAGTTATCCTTTTTAACTTAAGTAAATTGTGAAAATTGACAATGTTTTACTTTAATTAAAAATTCTAATTATACATTATCAAAGCGAATTTTCTGGTTGTAAGTATTGTTTTCATTTAATTAATTTTGAATTTTGCTTATAACAAGTTCATATTCTGTTGTCATTTCTCATGATATGTGTGTGATTTTTGTTTTCCCTTGGGGGCAAACAGTTAAAAGGAATACAAACTACTCTTATGTACAAATTTTATGTTATGTTTTCATGTTATACTTCCATGGTATTATAATCAGTCCTAAGTTATATTAATTTCTTAATGTTTAGTTTGGAAACTAAATATTCTGTGTCATATATTTGATTTTCCTTTGTATTTACTATTATCTTTTTCTAATACTATAAAAGAAACCTCTAAAATGTACTATGACTAGAAAAACCATTTTTATTCTTTGTGACTGTTATTCTCCTACCTGTTTTCCTCTGGAGAATATGTTTCTTTAACAAGTGAAATGAGAGCAGAATGCATGTGGTTTACAATGTGTTTCGAATCTTTTCTATAAAATTGTCTTTCTATTTCATTTTATCTCTCAATAGTTCATATTTTAATTCTCATCTATAAACCCTGATCCAGTTCTTCTGATCATTCTCCATTTATGTGATTTTATAACATTGTAAACAAAAGCATGTTGGTTTTGTTTTCCTGTACCTCTTGACCTTTGTAAATCTTAGTACTTTGAAGGTAAATAAGTTTGCTAGGCAATGTCACTTCTTGTATCTAAAGATGTTAATGATGAACTAATATGAAAATCACAAAGGTGCTGTTATTAAATACCTCACAAGTCTAAGACATCTCCATTTCTTTTGTTCTTCTAGTGTAGCAACAATAAAATTTATTTATTCATTTTTCTTTTATATATTTTACTTTTTAGTCATTTTACATACCAACCAGAGTTCCCCCTCCAACCTCTCCTACCCCTCCTTTCTCCCTCTTCCTAAGGCACCTCCATCTACTCCTCAGAAAGGGTAAGGCCCCCCATGGGGAGTCAACAAAACCTGGCACATTTAATTGAGACAGGATCAAGTGCCCACCAGCATCCACATCAAAATTGAACAAGGCTTCGGAAAGTTAGCTCATACATTAGGGATAGATCCTGGTCCCACTGCCAGGGATCCTAAAAACAGACCAAGCTACAAAACTGTGGCCCCAAAGCAGAAGGCTTGCTTCATCCTGGGCAGGCTCCCCTGGTGTAAGCCCTAGGGTCCTCCCCATTCTCCACTTCTTAATAGAAACTCTGAGAAGTATAGAAATATCTGCGTCAGGAGTAGCTGTTGTTATCGCCATTCATTTCTTAAACAAAGTCGCCACTTCAGTATTGTCACAAACTTTAATCAATAAATAGCTGTTTATCTTTCAATCAATTGTGAAAATAGGTACAGAGAATTTGGAACATTTGCATTTCACTCTTTTTCAAGAAGTGCAGAAAATATTTCCAAAATAAACAAACATTCTTTACAATTTATCCAGGCTTATTTATTTTTTCTTTTTCTTTTTACACATGTCATTCCCAGCTCCCCCTCCCTTCCCTCCTACCCCAAATCCCCAAACCTCCAAACCCCCTATCTAACTCTATCTCAACCTTCCATGAGGGATCTTGAGAGTCTGTCATATAATGCCAGGCAGAGCCCAGGTCCTCCCCCATGTGTCTAGGCTGATAGAGCATCCCTCCATATGGAATGAGCTCCCATAGTCCATCTGTACCTCTGGAATAAACACTGATCTACTCTTCGAGGTCCCATAAGTCGCTGAGGCCCCCCCACTGACACCCAGGCTCGGAGACAGGGGAGAGTTAGGGGTTGAATGGATCAGTTCCATGTCTCTCAGTCATCAGTGTAGGGTCCATGTGTTCCCCCTTGTTTAGGTTAGTTGCCTCTCTAGGATTCACCAGCCTGGCCTTGACCCCCTTTTCATCACTCTTCCCTTCAACTTGCTTCCAAGAGTTCAGCATGGCTTGTAGCTTTGGGTGTATGCCTCTGCCTCCATCAGCCACTGGATGTGGGTTCCAGGATGGCATACAAGGTAGTCATCAATCTCACTATAAGGGGAGGGCACCCAAGGTAGCCTCAATGCCAGTTGGCATCACCTTTGTAGATATGTGAAGATCTCAGCAGTGCCAGATATCTCCTAACCCAGAGTGGCTCCCTCCATCATGGCATCTCTCATCCCTCTCTCCTCCACTTGAGCCCTGGCTCAACCCTCCCTCTCTCCTGTGTCCCCCTCCCAGCTCCTACTCTTCCCCTCTCTTTCTCCCATCTCTATCTGCCCTCCCCTCTCCCCTGCTCCCAATCAAATTAGGAGATGTCCTCCCATAACCTTTCTCAGGGTTACCATGCATATCTCTCTTCCAGTCCTCCCTGCTACCCAGATTATCTGGCAGTATGATTGTAGGCTGGCAACCCCTGCTCTATGTCTAAAATCCATATATGAGTGAGTACATACCATGTGGTTACCTCACTAAGGATGGTTTCTTCTAGTTTATCCAGGCTTATTTCTAAGGGGGAAAAATCCCATGGGGCATACTTAATCAATTGAAATGCATGTTTTGTTTACATTCCATATGTGTGAATCAGGCATATGAAAAACACTTTTTTTTAATTATGAAGAAAGTGTTAAAAATCATTGATCTAACAGCCCTCATACCTGATCTTGACTTGCTCTTTGTGTTGAAGGCTTGCTTACACTTGTAGAACTTTATCTTCATCTTTGAGAACTTCAAATAGCTTCCTATCAGGTGTGCAACTGCACATTCAACCCTACTCTAGTTCCCTGTTTTCTTTACTTAGTTTATATTTTTCAATAAATTTGAAGTGAGAATAAATGTATGGAACCCTCAACTGGAGGGAAATATTCCCTGGTGCTGTTAAGCTAGTCAACTCTACATGGCTATTGAGGTCATGTAGATCAGAGTAGAAATCACTCCTGTTACTTTTCTAAAGCAATATATTTCTAGATACTCTCCTTCTACCAACAAATTAGTGTGGTCCTTGTCCCCCACTACAGGAGCTTCAAATTACAGCACACACCACTTTAAAAAGCCAGAACAGCTCAAAATGCCATTAGCAACTGAGCATAGAATGCCCAGCATCAACTTATATATCTACAATGCAACTCCTATTTATGAGGATCAGGAAACATTGTAATAGTCAGAATGCCAGACTATCATGAGGTTATACTATGAGAAGAAAGCTACACCCATGGAATCCCAACATGGATGCCTAAACAAAACTTGAACAGTGGCAGCACCAGTTGGCATGCCCATGTAGAGATGCTGGAAGCGTCATACAAGGTCTGTCCTGCAGATGAAAAGCATGGGTTAATTAACAACTGTTAAGAAAGGAAGAAATATTCTTCCCCATGGTTAACTCCACAGGTTACATTTGTGTATGCAATGTGTGTACAAGCATGTGGGCATGTGTGCCTCTGTGTATGTAAGATTTTTTTCTAAAAATGATGTCAATTTATGAGTTTTAGAGGGAGTCAGATGGTATAGAGATGGTGAAAGAATAAGGTGAGGGAAAGAGCAAATGATGTAACTGTAGTGAACATATATGAAAATAAAATTCAATTTAGTTTAATTTTTAAAACATGGAAAAAGTTGTGCTAATTTAACTTTTGGAAATCATGAACTTTGAAATCATTCAATTGGCTGCTATGCAAATAAAGCCTTTTCTCCAATACTTAAATTAGTCTTTAAGTTAGGACTGAGATTTAAGGTAGTATTTTATAATTTGAGAAACCTATTACAGGCATTTTCATTAATTGCATATTGCATTAGAAAGCGTTAAAGATAGTACCTAAATAGTTATGATGGCATTGCTGGAACATAAATATGACAGTAATTATAATTACTATTTTGCTCACTTTAAATTATCTGATTCTAGGGACTCTAAGATACACATTGTTTTCATAAGGACTACAATTTCACTAATTGAGATGTCTCTCATCTTTAAAAATCTGGTTTAAAAAGATATTAACTGAAAATTTCAAATAGAGAAAAATAAAGTACTCGTTTTGTAGAGAATAAAATAACAAGTAATAATGTAATTCATGTACTGTGTAAGTATTACATAGTGACTAAAAAAATTGCAAGCACATTTTTATTAGTTTTATAGAACACTAAAGTAGCTATTATTAATGCTCCTTTCAATATTTTACCTAGAATTATATATCGAAAGACTATTTAAAAATCTGTAATAAAAATAGTATTTTCATGATCCATGTTAATATTTTATTTTAAAAAGTTAAATTTAAAATGTCTCTGTAATATCATGATTATGAAACATAAAATATAATTCAATTCCAAAGGAATTTATCATTGAAAGGGCAATTTTGATCTGAAAAATAGTTTCTTTAGCTATCTGTCTAAAATTTCAGTAATTTCAGGAGTTTAAGCAAGTCTTTTATGAAATTCTGACAAAGGGAGCATCATTGTATTACTTACATATTTTCAGTTGTTAAAGAGAAGCCAAAAAAGACAAGTTTTAGCTTTTTGTACAATTTCTATTTTCTGAAACTTCAAACTATTTAAGTTTAAAATATTCGAAGCATTACTGCATCAGATTGATTATGTTAAAAAATCATCAAAACAGTAACATTGATCTTAATATTCACCAACAGCAAGATTTCTTTCTCTAACAGCATGCCATGTTGAAATAAGTGTTTGAGAACAGATAAATAAATGAAAACAGTGTCATAATATTAATTTCCATTATTTAACTGTAAATATTGAGGAGAGACAAACATAGCCTTTGGTTTTACTTTCTCTGACTAAGCTGATACACATAATACATACAAATAATCAATTTATATTTTAATATTTCCTATTAGCATTAATAGTACAAATTATTTTATCAGAAATACTTCACACACACACACACACACAAAAAAAAAACAAGCCCAGTGTCAAGGATTTGTCCATATCATCGTCTGATGTGGGCTTGCTTCCGGGGCCCTAGCTGTTGATCCCTAGCCATTTCCTCACAGATGCAGCAGAAAACATGCTTCCTGGTGTTTCTTCTACTGAGGCTATCATCCAGTTCTGAACTCTCTTTACCCATTAACTGATCATCTCACAAAGATTCCCACCTCTCCAATCCATGTCATGAGGAGTATCAAATAGGTTAAATGGCAACATATGAACAGGATGAGAGTAGAAATCTCCAGAACATACCTTTGCCTTTCCTTTCCTTCCACTTTTAAAAGATATTTTACTATTATTTTTTTCTCCAAAATTATTATCAGGTATCATTTTCTTTTTTTATAGCTTGTCAATTACCAATATAATTTTATTGTCATTGTCAAATATATTTCACTCTTAGTTCACAAAAATATTATTACTACGGGCTGAATATCTATTCAACACAAATTTCCTTGTTCAAACCTGTCCCCTTGGCCATAAAGATTTCTTGAGTCCCCTCACAAGTACAAACATGGCAGAAACAAAGAACCAGCTCCTGAAACTTGTCCCTCTTCCTTGCCATGGGGGAAAGTGGCATGTGCAGATTCTCATAATTACGTTCATCAGTGAACCAAGGAGCATGCTTTTGTGTAACAGTTAATCTCAGGGAGATCTTCCTTTGACTCCTTTGGCTACCAAAAAAAATGGAAAATATATTTGCTTGTATTTAAATCACCCTCAAATTTGGGACTGTTGCAGAATGCCAAACTAAATAGACATACTTATCTTGTTGTTTATAATCATTTTCTAAACCATATGAAAAGAGAGAACTAATATACAAACCTCTCCAAAGAAACTTCTCTTTGCAATAGGTAGAGATAATTAACTAAAGCACAAACTGGTCAAAATACAGAGAATACACTGTCATGGAATGACCAGCAGCAAGGCTCAGACAACATCTCTGAAGAAGGTATTGAAATACCCTAAAAGTCAGAGGTCCAGGAAATCTATGAGATTTTTGTCTCCTAGAAATGACAGTGAGTCTCCACCTGGTATGTCAACACTATGACTGCTAAATCAAGACCTGATCAAGGAAAACAGCAGCAGTCAGGCTAATGTGGAAAGGTGAATGTGTACATGGCCTCATAACTGAAAACCGAACGTCAGGCAACTAAAGGATTCTGAGAACAGATGAATTAGACTTCCTTCAAAGAGGATCCCCCTATTGCTACAGCTACCAAGTGGTAAGACACAAGAGATCAGACAAGAAATCATGTACATGCAACACTGAACAAATTCAGCAGGTTGTAGATCTATATTTATGCATGTATGTGGTGTGTGTGTGTGTGTGTGTGTGTGTGTATGTGTAAATAACTGGACAAGCAGAGCTCAAAAGATTAGGATGGAGTGGAGTAAGGTGGAGAGCATGGGAACAATCTTGGAAAAAGGAAAGGGAAAAAAGGAAATGATTTAGATATATTTAACAAAAATATTTTACTTTAAAAGGTAGCATAATGTAAAATGATTAGAAATCAAAGATAGAATTGCTTGCTTCTAGATACTAAGAAAACAAAATAAGAAAAATCAAAAGTAGGATGAAATTGTAAAAGCAAAGCACGATGTTAGCTCTATGAAAATTAACATCAAATAAACAATATCACAAAAAGCACACATTCTCTTTCAGCTACTGTCTAAAGACACAAGCATCACTCACCCCAAAGCATTGAGTATTTTTTATATTACTTCATCTATTATATTCAGTTTCCAGATTACCAGGAATTAGTTTTATATGTAAATGCAATTACCGTGCATTCCAGGTCCCTGTGATACCCTCAGCTGAGCTAGTTACTTCTAAACAGGTGCCTCAAGGAAGGATTAATTCAAACTCCAAAATGTGATGTTTTGTCCATCTTTCTAGTATCATATGCTG
This sequence comes from Mesocricetus auratus, assembly GCF_017639785.1. NCBI lineage: Eukaryota > Metazoa > Chordata > Mammalia > Rodentia > Cricetidae > Mesocricetus > Mesocricetus auratus. The sequence continues at coordinate 2,315,041 of NW_024429207.1, read as the reverse complement.
CAAGACTTCACTGCAGATTTTGTTCTAAACACTCATAGTGTGTTTCTTATACCATGCTGTCTGTCACTCCATAAATGACAATGAACATTGCCTGAAGGACTTTAGCTCAGATTCAGGACTAAGAACATTATGAATTGCCATGTTTTCATTGCATTAATATTTTATGCTCTTATATCACAATAATACTTTAATTTGGGAAAACAAATAATTATTATTACCATAGGAGAATTATTCAGGATGTACATGTCAAATTAGTTCATCTTTGAACTTTACTGTGCTAGAATATATAATGTTAACAGTTACTATTTGAATTTCTAACTTAAGTTTTGCATAAAAATGTCATTAAATACAACTTTACTTGGTGATAGTGCAGAATTTCAAACAATTTCTAAAATGATTCTGAGAAACTTTTTGTACTCATATTTTTTGTTGACATGGTCCCTTTCACCCGTCTTTAATTATTTAAAGAAAATCATTTTATTTATGAGAAATTTAGTCTCCTTATAGTACTCAAATAATTTCCACCCTATTTTTAATTGTTTGTTATACCTGTATTATAAATGTTAGTACTCTGATTTTCTCTGAGATGGGCAAGATTCATGCTGACTGGCTTTCTAAGCAAGTATGAGTCCTTATTGTTACCTGGTCTGATAAATGGCATTTTAACTAACTTCCACATCAATGTTAACTGGATCATTCAGGAAGACAAATGACTAAGTACAGATCAAAGAATAAACCTTATCTGCAGATAGTCTTTTTTGTTTGTTTTTCTTGATTTTTTCTTTATTCGTTGCTTTTTTTTTCAATATAATTTTTTTTTAATTTTAAATAGCTTGTTTTACATGTCAATCCCAGTTCCCTCTCCCTCCCCTCCTCCCGCACTCCCCTTCCACCCTCCCTCCCACCCTATTGCCAAATCCTTCCACATAGGGGATGTCTAGAGTCTATCATTTTACTCTTGGTAGGGTCAAGGCACTCCCCTAAGAGTCCAGGCTGAGAGAGCATCTCTCTTTGTGCTATAGGCACATGAAGACAGATTGTATACCAGGAATAGACACTGATCCACAGCTCAGAGCCCCATAGGTTGTCCAGGCCTTCTCACTGACACTCACATTTGGGGGGGGTCCAGATCAGTCCCATTCTGGCCTCCCCACTGTCGGTCTGGGGTCCAAGAGCACTCCCCTGTCCAGATCAGCTGTCTCTGCTGGTTTTGCCAGCCCATTCTTTGCCAATTTGCTCATCATTCCTCTCTCTCTGTCACTGGGTTCCTTGGGTTCAGTTCAGTGCTTAGTTGTGTGTTTGCCTCTGCTTCCATCAGTCCCAGGATGAAGGCTCCCGGATAGTTATAGACATCAAGTTCATTATCAGGAATGGGCATTCGAGGTGGTCCTTCCACTATTGCTCAGCTTGCCAATTGATGTTATACCTTTAGATCACTCCAGGTCACTCTGGTGCCTGATCTGTCTTCGATCCTATGATTCCCTCTTCCCCCTATTCTACCCCCACCCCCTCAACTTCCTGTTCCCCCATGACCAACTCCCTTCCTCTTTACCACCTCTATTCTTCCCAGGTCCCACTACCCCCCCCTCGCCCTGTTCCCCATCCATTCAGAGGATCTTGTCTCCATCCTCTTCTCTTGGGTACTATGCATATATGCATATCTTTTAGGTTCTTTCCTGTTTCCCAGACTCTCTATCTGTGGAAGTGCAGACTGGCACTATCCTGATCCATATCTAAAATCCATATATGAGTGAGTACATACCATGTTTGTCTTTTTGCGACTGGGTTACCTCACTCAGGATGGTTTCTTCCAGTGCTATCCATTTCCCTGCGAATTTCAAGATTCCATTGTTTTTTTCTGCTGAGTAATACTCCATTGTGTAAATGTACCACATTTTCTCTATCCACTCTTCAGTTGAGGGGCATCTAGGTTGCTTCCAGGTTCTGGCTATTACAAACAATGCTGCTATGATCATAGTGGAGCAGATGCCCTTGTTGTATGAACCTGCCTCATTTGGATAAATGCCTAAGAGTGGAATTGCTGGGTCTAGTGGTAGATTAATTCCCATTTTCCTGAGGAATCTCCATACTGATTTCCAAAGAGGCTGTATGAGTTGGCATTCCCACCAGCAGTGGAGGAGTGTTCCTCTCTCTCCACATCCCCTCCAGCATAAATTGTCTTCGGTGTTTTTGATTCTAGCCATTCTGACAGGAGTAAGATGGTATCTCAGAGTTGTTTTGATTTGCATTTCCCTGATGGCTAAGGATGTTGAGCACTTTCTTAAGTGTCTCTTGGCCATTTTAGCCTCCTCTACTGAGAATTCTCTATTTAGCTCTGTACCCCACCTTTCAAGTGGATCCTTTGGTGTTTTGGAGACTTGTTTCTTGAGTTCTTTGTAAATTTTGGAGATTAGCCCTCTGTCAGATGTAGGGTTAGTGAATATCTTTTCCCATTCTGTGGCCTGCCTTTTTGTCTTTTTGATTGTGTCCTTTGCCTTACAGAAGCTTTTTAGTTTCAGAAGGTCCCATTTGTTAATTGTTGATCTCAGTGCCTGTGCCACTGGTGTTATGTTTAGGAAGTGGTCTCCTGTACCAACTCGTTGATGAGTATCTCCCACTTTCTCTTCTAAAAGTTTCAGTGTGGCTGGATGTATGTTGAGATCTTTGATCCATTTGGACTTAAGTTTTGTACAAGGCGATAAACATGGATCTATCTGCAGTCTTCTGCATACCACTACCCAGTTATGCCAGCACCATTTGTTGAAGATGCTTTCTTTTTTTCCACTGTACAGTTTTAGCTTCTTTGTCAAAAATCAGGTGTTCATAGGTGTGTGGGTTAAAATTAGGGCTTTCGATTCGGTTCCATTGGTCTACATGCCTATTTTTGTGCCAATACCAAGCTGTTTTCAGGACTATAGCTCTATAATAGAGCTTGAAGTCAGGTATGGTGATGCCTCCTGAAGTTCCTTTATTGTATAGGGATGTTTTGGCTATCCTGGGCCTTTTGTTTTTCCATATAAAGTTGATTAATGTTCTTTCCAGGTCCTTGAAGAATTGTGATGGAATTTTGATAGGGATTGCATTGAATCTATAGACTGCTTTTTGGCAAGATTGCCATTTTTATTATGTTGATCCTACCAATCCAAGAGCATGGGAGATCTTTCCATTTTCTGGTATCTTCTTTGATTTCTTTCTTCAAAGACACAAAGTTCTTGATATACAGGTCTTTCACTTCCTTGGTTAACATTATCCCCAGATATTTGATGCTGTTTTTGGCTATTGTAAAAGGTGATGTTTCTCTGATTTCTTTCTCAGTCACTTCATCATCTGTATATAATAGGGCCACTGATTTTTTTGAGTTTACCTTGTATCCTGCCACATTGCTGAAGGTATTTATCAGCTCTAGGAGTAACCTTGCGGAGTTTTTTGGGTCACTTATGTAAACTATCATATCATCTGCAAATAATGAAAGTTTGACTTCTTCTTTTCCTATTTGTATCCCCTTTATCTCCTTTTGTTGTCTTATTGCTGCAGCTAGAACTTCAAGTACAATATTGAAGAGATATGGAGAGAGTGGACAGCCTTGTCTTGTTCCTGATTTTAGAGGAATTGCTTTGAGTTTCTCTCCATTTAGTTTGATGTTAGCTGTTGGTTTACTGTATATTGCTTTTATTATATTCAGGTACGTTCCTGTTATCCCTGATCTCTCTAGGACCTTTATCATGAAGGGGTGCTAGATTTTGTCAAAGGCTTTTTCAGCATCTAGTGAGATGATCATGTGGTTTTTCTTTCGCAGATTGTTAATATGGTGGATTACATTGATAGATTTTCTAATGTTGAACCATCCCTGCATTCCTGGAATGAAGCCTACTTGATCATGGTGGATGATTTTTCTGATGTGTTCTTGAATCCGGTTTGCAAGTATTTTATTGAGTATTTTTGCATCAATGTTCATGAGGGAAATTGGTCTATAGTTCTCTTTCTTAGTTGTGTCTTTGTGTGGCTTGGGTATCAAGGTAATTGTAGCCTCGTAGAAAGAGTTTGGCAGTGAGCCTCCTGCTTCTATAGTGTGGAATACTTTGACGAGTATTAGAATGAGCTCTTCTTTGAATTTCTGGTAGAATTCTGCACTGAAGCCATCTGGGCCTGGGCTTTTTTTGTTTGGGAGACTTTTGATGACTGCTTCTATTTCATTAGGGGTTATAGGTCTGTTTAGATTATTTATCTGTTCTTGATTTAGTTTTGGCAAGTGATATCTATCCAGGAAATTGTCCATTTCCTTTAAATTTTAAAATTTTGTGGAGTACAGATTTTCAAAGTATGCCCTGATGATTCTCTTGATTTCCTCAGAGTCCGTTGTTATGTCCCCTTTCTCATCCCTGATTTTGTTAATTAGCATGTTCTCTCTCTGTCTTTTGGTTAGTTTGGACAGAGGTTTGTCTATTTTGTTGATTTTCTCAAAGAACCAACTCTTTGTTTCATTGATTCTTCTCAGTGTTTTCCTGGTTTCTACTTGATTGATTTCAGCCCTCAATTTGATTATTTCCTGGCGTCTGCTCCTCCTGGGGAGTTTGCTTCTTTTTGTTCTAGAACATTCAGCTGTGCCATTAATTCTCTAGTATGACTGTTCTCCAGTTTTTTCATGTGGGCACTTAGTGCTATAAACTTTCCTCTCAGCACTGCTTTCAAAGTGTCCCATAAGTTTGTGTATGTTGTGTCTTCATTCTCATTGGAATCGAGGAAGTCTTTAATTTCTTTTTTTATTTGTTCCTTTACCCAGGGATGGTGCAATTGTGCATTGTTCAATCTCCATGAGTTTGTAGGGTTTCTGCGATTTGTGTTATTGTTGAATTCTAATGTTAATGCATGGTGGTCTGATAAGATGCAGGGGGTTATACCAATTTTTTTGTATCTGTGGAGATTTGCTATGTTTCCTATTATGTGGTCAAAATGAATATTCGTTGCTTTTATTTATTAATTTATTTTACATGCTGAGGACACCCTCCCTTTCCTTCTCCCCACTGTACCACCCCACTTCCACTCTTCTCCCAGAACAATCCACCCCTCTGCGTCTCAGAAAGGGGCAGGACTCCCGTAGGCATCAGCAGAGTATGGAATAGCAAAGTTGCCATAAGGACAAGCATCACCCCCTGTATTCAGACTGGACAAGGCAATATGGCACAAGAATAGGTCTCCAAGAGCCAGTCAAAGTATGTGGGACAGCACCTGCTTCCACTGCCAGGAGTAGCACAAGAAGATAAAGTTTCACAACTGTAATATACATGCAGAGAACCTAGGTCGGACCTATACAGGCTCCCCGGTTGTTGGTTCAGACATGTTTCTTCAGGTTTTTCATCTGAAGTTCCGAAACCCTCTAGCTGCTACAATCCCTCCTCCCTCTCCTCAGCAGGGTTGAGGAGGTTGGCCCAAGGTTTGGCAACGGATCTCTGAACCTGGTGTATCAGTCAATGGATGAAGCCTCTCTGCTGACCACTGAGATAGTCACCATCACAGGGGATGACACATTCAGGCTATGCATCCACTGTTGTCCTTTCGGTATGATTTAGCTTTCTTTCAGTCATTAAAAGTCTCTGAACTAAGAAAAACACAGGGCCAGAAGGTTTCAGTGCAGAATTCTACCAGACTTTCAAAAAAGAGCAGACATTCTTAAGTCGAGCCCACTTTACATCTTTGTCACTGGTATTCATATTTACTCCAAGCCTCAACGTTTCTGTTTCCCTGTTACAGGAAATATTGTTCAAGCGACTAAATTGCCCAATCTGTCTTAACTATAGGATCTACAACTTTCCAGAGGATAGCTTAAACACAGAAATGCAAATAAGTGGAAGGATGCTTCTCTAATATGCATATAACTATAATAAGTACAATAAACAAAATCCGGCTCAAAACCACGTGACTGTTTATTACAAGTCTCAGAAAAAACAGACAAATGCCAAGGCTAAATATGTACCTTACCCAGCCAACTATAATCAGGTAACCAAGACCACGAGCAATACATAGCTACTAAAGTCCCATCCTCATCATTTGGATGAGGATGTCAGACAATAATAATATTATCCAGAATTTAGAAATGTCTTTCAGCCAACAACATTTCCATTCTATTAAATTATGACTTACAAGTAAAATAAAAAAATTCCTCAAAAAGGAATAAAAATAAATATGAAATTATAATTGAATATAAAATTTCAAGGATGAGGAGAATATTTTTAATTTTGGTTCTTTTTATCATTCATCTGCAAGTTACAAAATCATACATTAATTGCTTATATAAATTAGGGATTTTTTTTGCTTATTTGTTTTATTTTTCTGTAAGTTAGCATCAGTTAATTGGATTTGAAAAAAGTTGAGCATCTCACTATTGTCCTTAAAGATTTAAGTTACTTCTCATCCCTACTCTGCTTCTTAAAACATCAGTGTTCATCCCCTCATTTGAGATTTCTCTTAGACATACCATAATATTTCCATATCTCTCTAAGAATGAAAAAGACACTATCAGAAGTAAACATATACAGGATCCTGTTTTCAAATTTGAAAACTGTCAGGTTACAGTTTAGATACTATTAACATTTTTTCTTTGTTACATGCTTTCACCAAACATATGGAAGACAAACAGGCATTATAAAATAATCCATAATAACATTAATAATTTATTAAATAAAAACACAATGATGAGAATAGATTCGACCTGTTATAATGTGGACTATCTCAAAATTGGCTGTAGTTGAAATCTGACCGAAAAGCACCATCACAGAATCATATTGTGTCACAAAACTAGGAAAACATAGTATGATATCAAGTTTCCTAAAGTCCAAAATAATGGTGAAAGCACAGAACAAGTGAGAGTTTCTGGTGATAAAACTGCTTCTGAATCTATTTTTTGCACAGAGAACCGATTCAACCAAACTAAAATTAAGGAATTTTGCTAAAAATGTTGCAAGACATATGGAATATCATCCACGTTTAATTAGGTAAATAATACAGACTAGAAACAAATTAACTAGTTCAAGTGTTCAAGTCATGAAGGAGAGTAGAATGAGAGGAAGTGTCTTTGCTATGTGTTCAGTATTTCCATTACTGTATATAAAAAACAGTTACTTGAACACTAACTCCCTGACATCTATTATTCTGCTTACTATGGAATTTTAGATAGATCATAAAGTGTTCAATTCTTTAAGTAAAATGATTTATTTGCATTTACAGATTAATATGATTTTTAGACAACATAAATTTAAATAATCATCAATGCCAAAATGTTTATTTTGATGAAGATTTTAAATACAGAAATATGCAACTATTTTCATAGATCAATAAGTTTTAACTACTGTCAAAGATATTTTCTGGGACTTGGTGATTGCAACTTGGTTTGTGCAGATGAAATGTTAAAATTGTAAGTGTGTGGAGTCAATCTGGGTATATGGAAATATCAGGAAAATGAGATAACTAAAAGCAAACAATAAAAGATCCAAGCAAATAGGATTGCATTGAATAATATTAAATATTTCATGCAAAACACCACTTGGGAGAATCTCTAGAAGACAGAGATTGTTCAACTCATTGTCTAAAAGGGGAGCAGAATGCAGGTGCAGTTTACAAAGGTGCCCTAAGAAGGGGAAACTCCTCAGTCATTTATTTGACTCTCCCCCCATTACATGACTATCATCTTTATTACCAATGAATTTGAGACAACAAAACCTGAAATCATTAAAAGTTCTTAAAATCTCTTTGTTGAACAACTTAAATTAATTAGAACCATCACAGAAATTGATCTTTTACTAAACTATTCAATATAATAAAACAATTTTTTAAAAAAGTTTCTTTTTTGAAAGCTGAATTAGTGTGATATATAGTTTTGACTATAAAGCATGCTATCTGTGCCTGCCATGCATTTTTATCTGCATCTTTATCATCTATATTTAAATATAGAGTAGTGTGATCTTTTTAGATTGGTATCACCTTTAGGATCAATACATTTCATTCAGAAGCTCTGGAAAAACTGGAACAAAATTATTTTTAATCATCCTCTAGGTCATTTGCTACTTAAGGTCACCAGATCTAATTTGACTAGAGATCTTCTCAGGAACAGAAACAAACTATCAATATGTTCAGGCAATATCTGCCTAAGGATTCAACTGGGACTTCATGGTAAATCAAGCTGAGATCTCCTTAATAAATATTGTTTATCATATTAGTGGTGTTTGATGTGAACAAATTGGAAGTCCTCAAACCAGACAAGTTACACAGTTCTTTAATTTGAGAATGGCTTTAACTCATTGCTGGGATATACCCCATCATATTCTTTTAGAAATTTTCTCATAATTCAGAGAATATTATATTTTTCTGTTGATTTCTTAGCTTGTTCCTTATATACTTTAAGTTAAGTCATGTATTGCTTATAGCAAACATCCAATCTTCTTAATTCTGAATATAGTCACAAAATAATATTATAAAAGAATAAAGGCAGAATGTTGCAAATTAAACAATTCATCTTCTTTACATACATATTCACACATACATATACATATGTTGTTTCACAATGTATTTTAGCATTACTTCTTTATATGTTCCTTAAGAACAGAAAATGCATTGATTTGTGATTTTATATAAATAAATATTTGGAAATAATGAGAATCTCACAAGTAACTCTTTCTCATTTTGTATTGCTTCAGAATTACATGTGTATAAAAACTGTCTTTTGACCAAACCCTGTCTGTCCACACCCCAATAATTGCTCATGCAATGCTCACCAAGCTCTGCTCCCAACTTCCTGTGCAATCCTTTTGAAAAGCCCCTGACTACACTTAGTTCTGTACTTGTGCGTTGGCTTTAAGATCACCTACCTACTGCGGCATAGGTAGCCATATTTTTCCCCACTTGATTTCTTAGGAAATGTGAAAATTTTAAATTTTTGAAAATATACCTTGATCATAGCAATATTGCTATCTGATGCTACCTACTTGATTGACTATATTTAGGTTATGTGATATGTGTTAACAGTAATTAAATTTTTGCTAATATTTCTTTCTGAATGTTATTCTATGTAATGTTCTTAGACTATGTTCTTTGGAGGCATGGCTTCATAACTGAATGTGATTCAGTATCTTCTGGTCATCAGTATAGGGAAATTATTCATGTTTCAGTACTTCAGTAATGAGATATCATCCCATAATCCTCCCTGTTGAAGGGATTGTCAAAATGATTGAATCCCTAGTGATATGACCTCAATATATTTAAAGAATGCTCTTCTAAGAGAGTTCATCCTATCTCAAAAGTCCTTTTTATTCCTCTTAGCCTTTAAGTGGTTCCTGTATAATATCATCCATGTATGCCATGTGTCTTGATAATTCAAACTGAAAATCATTCCAGAAAGACTCATGAAAACATAGAGCTCCCACTGAAAATGATTATAATGTACAGTTATTATGAAACGTGTGTGTGGAACCATTTTCATCCAATTTATTTACAAATACTAAAATTATTCAGTTTTTTAGGAATCCATTCAAACACTTGCCTAATCCAAAAGTCTATGCATCCTCATAATCTACTATGTAGCTAGCAGGGTCATTTGAAGGAATGGAAATTAGTTTAGAGATTTATGCTGTCATTATGAATTTCATTTTAAATTATTTTTTGTGTTCTTCATACTCCAATACAATAAATGCAAATATTCTACTCATATTTCCATCAAATACCTTTTACTGCTAAATTGGAAGCAAATAATATCTCATCATCTAGTAAAAAATAATTATAAAAAAAATGGAAAATGTGTTGAAAACATGGTTAAATAATTGTTATTATTTGTTTTATTTGATAAAATAATGAGGCAATGCTACACCAGTGACATCATAGTAATTGTATTTGCCTTCCAGTATTCTTTTTGTTTGATAAGTAATAATTTTGCATATCTTGAATAAATTATAATTGGTCATCATTGAATCTACAAACTCACTATAAAATAGTAATAAATTAATGGCAAATATAATTGTTACTGATCTTATTAAGAGTTATACACCAAAAAGCTATTCATATTTGAATAATTTGTTGCAAAAATAGCAAGGCATTAAACTTTAATAAAAATTCATAGATTTTTTTGTTGAATATAATTACACAGCAATATTGGAAGATAAACTATTTGTTTATAATAAAATAATTACTATTTTGAAATATTTGGCTTTTTAAAAATAATTTGCTTATTACAGCACTAATTTTTTGAATAAAAAATAGAAAAAGAGAAAGGCAGCAATATAATACATTAACTCACCAGAAATAGTATCTTTCAAAAGTAAAATTTAACATAGTAGAATAGTAAACTTTGATGACTGATTAAATAGCAAATTTAATAACATATTTAATGATTTGAAATATAAAAGTGGTTGTTATGTTAACCTTGCTTATGTGCAGAGGTGCCTGATATATAATTGTGACATACATACTGATGTGTCATATAACGTGTTCAGAGGTAAGGCACCACACACAGTCTGAGCCCACACCCATCAATCACTAATTAAGAAAATATCCTACAGATAGACCTTAAGGGGACTTTTTTTTTTCAATTGAGGTTCCCCCTTTCAGATGTCCTCAGCTGGCATCAAGTTATTACAAAACTAGTCAGTACAGCACTGTATTCATACATAAGGAAAGATAACATCTTCAGGCATGATTTTGGGAGAGTAAACAACTGAACTCCTCCTGGATTCCTCTTGTTATTCGCACTGGGTTCGCATAGCAGGCCCTGAGAATCACTACTGACATTCTTCCCATTTAATTGCTCTAGGTCGTTGATGGATTCATGGAGGAAAATTACTGTCTTTAATTTGTACAAACTGTTATACCCAACTGGCTCTAAAATAAAACTCAAAACTCATGGTCACATAGATGGCACAGGCTAAACTCAGGAGATCCAAAAAAAATGAGCATACATAAACATGGCAAAAGTTTGTGGAGAGTAGAAGTTGTATGTAGGGGTATCAGGGAGGTAGAGATGACAGTTGTCTGTGTGTATTGTGTACTTGGGAAAATCTCTTAGAACAAATTTAGTTCATAAACAAATATTAAAAGACACAAATGTATCATTTTTCATTAAATCATGAGGTTTTAGTGACCTGCTATCAAATTGTCACTGAAAAGTATTTTAACCTATGTTCACAGGATTTTAAAGAAAATATTTCAATAAAATAAAATTCCCTTTAAGATCCTCTTAATTCAATATTATATAAATAAATATTCTTTTAAAAATAGTACTGAGTTACAAACTAAATATTATTGTAATGACAAAATATATTCTTATAAAGAAAATGAAATTTACAGGCATGATAGCGCATGTCTTTTGTTTGTTTGTTTATTTGTTTTTGTACTCAGGAGATAGAGGTTAGTTGATTTCTGTAGGCCAGCCTGCTCTTTTATTTTTTTCTTAAATATTTTTTCATGTTACATACCAACCGCAGTTCCCTCATCCCTCCCCTATCCACACCAGCCTGTTCTATATAGGGAGTTCCAATCCAATTACGGCTGCATAGTGAGATTATCTCTTCACCACAAAATAGAGACTGGAATAAAACTAAATGGGAAATATTAAGATTGTACACTGATTCTTATGCACAATATAATGTAATTGGAAGGAGAGACTATAATTTAAATAATAAGAAGAATTTTTCTTTCTATGTAGTACATATCAATTTATTCTCTACTGAGAAATTATAGATTACAAAAGCCCCACTAAAGTATATTAAGGCACTACTAAATATTAAAGATATCAAAAGGAACACAAATGTTTATACTAATATTATGAAGTTGAAGAAAACGCATTTGACATTTTACAATAGGATATAAAGCAAAATTCTCATGTAATCCTCACTGAATTCAGGCTTATTTGAGCTTAACAGAGGCTTGACAAACTTAAGAGAGGCAGAAAAGGAATTATAGATAGATTTATGTTGTTATTAACAAGAAAATAGTAAAATAAATATGAATACTCAAATGTCATTCTTTGTAATGTGCCAGTGATTATATTCTTAATTGGATAAATAAATTAAAGTTGAACCAACTACAAGGTGATTTCTGACATAATGTCAATTTTCTGTTTGCTTTCAAGTCTTATTTGTATGCATACTTTTCTACAAAATTTCAGTTTGAACAACTGAGACATTTCTTAGCTCTGACATGCTTGTTAGCAGAGTGCAATTAAATCTACTGTTTATCCTTTGTTTTACTTGCATCAATACTTTAATACAAGGTGATACCAAGGTGTGTTATTGCTAGTGGCTGCCATTTTACACTTGTTAAATAATAAAGGATCCCTAAGCAATGCTTCCAAATATACATTTAATTTGATTCTGTTTTAAATATTTTTTCTGGGTGATAGGGAGTTTGTTTTCACCAGTCAGGAGCTAAACATATTAATAAAATGATAAAGATGTGTATTTGTGTTAGGATAAGAGAGATGCCTGGATTATAGATATAATGAAATATGATGATTACAATGATATCAGCTATCCTTGATTGACATTTATCAGTTTTCCAAGTGGTATGCCCAACAAACAATTTGTAATAACCTATTTGTTACTCTCAACAATTTTATGATACGCATACAATTATACTTCCTGATTTACAATTTTTACTACATTAATAAAATATACAGCATATCCAGGAACATTCTGTTTTAGTAGTTAGCTTATGAAATAATAAAGTGCACTATTTATAATTACTCATTTTAGGATATGTGGAAATCTAAGACAAGTTTGTAAAATAAAGAAAATGTACTTATATAACATCAAGATTGAAGAAGAAATCTTATTCAAGGTATATTATTACAGGGTAATAACCAGAACAGAATAATGTCGCAGTCTGACTGCCTGAGCAGGATTTTCTGGTTTCTCTGGGCATTGGGGGTGATTAAAATGTGAAAAGAGAAGTCTGTTATGTTATATAGATTTGAACCATTGAGGAAATTGCTAAGCAGTGTAAGCTTATGAAAGAAGACTGTCAATGACTTACATCAGTTGCTATTCTATGCTACAGTCAGTATTCATGAGTAAAATTGTATGTGCTACATTTGGTCTATTACTTTAAAAAATACAATTATTACTAGAACATAGAAAACATGGAGACATCAAGAATAGTAGGGACATGTGACAGGAAAACCTAGTGAACAGACGTCCAGTAGAGCCAACATATTTTGCCTCACTCCATACCTTACCAACAAGAAGAAAGGAAATAAACAACATGGCTTTTTATAGATGGGACATGATGTGATCAAAGACATTGTTTCTACAACCATGGTTGGAAAGGATGTGAGAATACCAAAGGTAAGGATTAAGAATATCTAAGAAAAGGGATAAAAGGTCAGAGATGCCAAAGAAGAAAAGCTCACCATAATGTTACCAGAGGCAGTAGAGCCCTTTGATGCTATATCTGACTCCACTGAGTCCATCATGTAAGTCACTTCCTCCAAGATTCAGACATGTTGAAGATATCCTGTCTATTCTTGAATAAATGATTTTCTGATATTGAAGAGTGTTCTAATCCTTTGTAGATCAGATGGCAAGTGCTGGGCACATTTAAGGAGGATACTACTACTAATTTCTTGGACTTGCAAATACTAATACTTCTACAACAGGGCTTTTAAATTTCATCCATTAAAGGATTCATTGAAAGAAAGTAATCTTCTTATATTTCTGTAAAACAATAATTACACAGCAATCACCAGTAGGAGTGCTTGAGTTCTTTCTGGTAAAGAATTGCAGAGGAACTATAAAATGAATGCTTCTTGTGTTAATGTATCATTAATTGCATTTCCATTTCTTTCTCCAAGGGGAGGCTTATGAGAGTGAACGTTAATAACATTGACCTCTACACCTGCTATGCTCATTTACTATATATGACTTAAGCAAGGAAAAAATGCTACTAGTGAAAATAAGCATATATGGTTTATAAGTTTACTAGCTCTTCAGAACTGCTTTGGATGGATAAAGCATTCTGTCTCACTAACAGATTCTTACTATTAACAGATGTTTCAGTGTCAGGGATGACAGTGAGCAATTGCTCTAAAATATTTCATTTTCAGTGATAATTTTATGAAGGAGGATTATTGTGAATCTTGCATAAGATAAAAAGTTGTAGAAATCTAGGATGGCATATAAGGTAGTCATCACTCTCATTATCAAGGAAGGGTATTTAAGGTAGCCTCTCCACTATTGCTTAGATTGTTATTTAGGGTCATCTTTGTAGATTTTGGGACATTTCTCTACATAGGGGGCTGGTGGAGGGCAGGGCTGGAGGGGAAGGAGTGGTAACTGGCATTGACATGTAAAACAAGCTTGTTTCTAATTTAAATAAAAAGAAGAAATTCATAAAATCCATATCTATAAATTTCTTTAGACTAAATAAGAAATTGAACATGAGAAAAAAAAGAAATAGTAGAACTCTTGCAAATCATGTTAGATACAATGGGACAGAGCCATATATATGTGGAATCATTGCTTGAACTTTTCTTTTTTCTGATATTGCTTTAAAAGGTACTTGTTATTAGTAATGCTTTTTGCAGTTTCCATCCTTAGTGAATCTATTAATCTTAACTTTAGAATCTAATTATATCTTTGTATTTCAGACATTGTATTTGTATTGAAACATTACGTCACTTATATCAATAGTATAAAAATGTAGACAAGCTATTTTCAAAATTTCTGGGACATTTTTGCCACTTCTCCAGTTGATAAATTACTATTGTTTTCAAGTTTCTTGTCTTTAACTCTAGTGTATTTGGATTTTTAAATATTTGTTTTCAGATATTTCCTTTCAAAATAAATTTCTTTGAATATAATTTTCTGTCTTTACAAATCATATCCAATGACAAACTTTTCAGGATCCATACCCGTTTTCCTCCACTGAAGAAACAAAGAATTTCAGTCATATGTGTGTCTCATAGTTTCCTGTGGAGACGTTTACTACTATCTACCTTCCACAAGTAGGTAAACTATGTGAGCGACCAGATGACAAAGTCCTACATGGGAATCCAAGAGGTTATAGGAGTTACTTATGTGACTATGGTTGACTCAAAGGCGTTACAGTTAGCACCAACATGAGAGATTATTCATGGAAACTGCAAACCTTGTGGTATCTTGTGAACTCCCAACAGCTCAGGGACTGCCTGTGGACTTAGAAATCACTTACATACATACTGACTCTTAGGAAGCCTGCTGTGCCTAGCATTCTGACTCTTAGAATACTTCTCCCAGAATAGACTACTTCAATAATGAGGGAAATTCTACACATAATATTATAGTTATAAGTAATGTAGACTATTAAATAATGTAGATTTTTACTTTACTGATTGTTTTACAATATGTAAGTAATTAGTTTCCAAATTCATCCAGTGCAACTAATCTCACTTAATCACATAGAGAGAAGCTGAACATCAGGAGAAGTTTGCTTTTAATACAAATTCTATTTATAACGAAAATGAAGTCCAAGCCAAATTCTGTAATCATTCTTTAATCCTCAAATTTCCTTCTTCAGTAAAATAGACATGATCAAAAATATTTGTCACCATATTTTGTGAATAAATTATCTTACTTGAATAATGAAGTAATTATTTATGGGTAGTACTCTCTCAAAAATATGACTGATAATTGTAGGGTGCACATATATATTCTGGTAAGATGTAGAAATCATATCGTTTAATGTACCATAACTTTCATTTTTTTAGCCAAATGACATTAACATTTTAGGTAAAAATATCTTGCTCATTGCTACATTATTCTATTTAAATGTGTATTGATATCAAGTGGATTATTAGGGATTTAAAACTGATGCAACATATTTTAATATTTTGATTTTGGTGTTCTATTATAATTAATACCAATTATCAATATTGAAAATGTGAATATTTATTTCATATTACCATAATTTTACTTTGGAGAAGTTAAATGATTTACTGAAGACAACAGAAACTATTTCATACATCCAAATATACATCTGAATTTCAGATATGTATATTCTTTTGTTAATAAATTGATAAGTTTAAAGTATCTCTCAGTTCTGCTGTTAATTCTCTAGTGTGACTGTTCTCCAGTTTCTTCATGTGGGCACTTAGTGCCATGAACTTTCCTCTCAGCACAGCTTTCAAAGTGTCCCATACATTTGGGTATGTTGTGTCTTCATTCTCATTGAAAGCTCTAGAAAAAAAAAAAGAAGCGAGCCTGGCGTTGGTGGCACATGTCTTTAATCCCAGCACTCGGGAGGCAGAGGCAGGTGGATCTCTGTGAGTTCAAGGCCAGCCTGGTCTACAAAGCAAGTTCCAGGACAGCCTCCAAAACAATACAGAGAAACCCTGTCTTAAAAAACCAAAAAAAAAAAAAAAGAAGCAAACTCAACCAGGAGGAGTAGATGCCAGGAAATAATCAAATTGAGGAATGAAATCAACAAAGTAGAAAACAGGAAATCATTGCAAAAAATCAGTGAAACAAAGAGTTGGTTATTTGAGAAAATCAACAAGATAGATGAACCTTTATACAAACTAACCAAAAGGCAGAGACAGACCATGTAACAAAATCAGAAATATTGGGGGGGGGAAGACACACAAAAACGGACGATGAGGAAATTCAGAGAATCATTAGATCATACTTTGAAAACCTGTACTCCACAAAATTTGAAAATTTAAAGGATATGGACAATTTTCTGCATAGATATTACTTGCCAAAATTAAACTGAGAACACAAAAGCAATCTAAACAGACCTATAACCCCTAATGAAATAGAAGCAGTCATAAAAAGTCTCCCAACCAAAAAGAATCCCAGGCCCAGATGGATTCAGTGCAAATTTCTACCCAAAATTCAAACAAGATTTAATTTCAATACTCCTCAAAGTGTTCCACAGAATAGAAGGATCAAGTTCATTGCCAGCAAACTAAGAAGGAGAACTACAGACTAATTTCCCTCATGAACATTGATGCAAACATTAATAAAATACTAGCAAATCGAATCTAAGAAGACATCAGAAAAATCATCCACCACGATCAAGTAAGCTTCATCCCAGGGATGCAGGGATCGTTCAACATATGAAAATCTATCAACATAATTCACCAAAAAAAAAAAACTGCAAAGGAAAAGCCACATGATCATCTCACTAAATGCTAATGAAGCCTTTCACAAACTCTAACAACCATTCATGATAAAGGTCCTGGAATAACAGGAACATACATTTACATAATAAAAACAACATACAGTGAACCAACAGCTAACATCAAGCTAAATGGAGAGAAACTCAGTGTAATTCCTCTAATATCAGGAACAAGACACGGCTATCCACTCTCTCCATATCTCTTCAGTATTGTATTTGAAGTTCTAGATAGAGCAATAAAATATGAAATGGAGATCAAAGTTAAACAAATTGAAGGAGAATAAGTCAAACTTTCAATATTTGTAGATGATATGATAGCTTACATAAGTGGCCTGAAAAACTCTTCATGGGGACTCCTACAGTTATAAACACCTTCAGCATAGTGGCAGGATACAATATTAACTCAAAAAATTCAGTAGCCCTATTACATACAGTTGATAATGGGCTGAGAATGAAATCAGAGAAACATCACCCTTTACAATAGCCCGAAACAACCCTAATTATCTGGTAATAATATTAACCAAACCAGTGAAAGAAGTGTATAGCAAGAACTTTGAGTCTGTAAAGAAAAACATTAAAGAAAATACAGAAAATGGAAAGATCTCCCTTGCTCTTGGAAAGGTAGGACCAATATAGTAAAAATAGAAATCTTGCCAAAAGCAATCTACATATTCAATGCAATCCCCATCAAAATACCAGCGTGATTCTTCACAGAACTTGCAGGAACAATAATCTAATTTATATGGAAAAACAAAAGACCCAGGCTAGCCACAACAACGCTGTACAATAAAGGGACTTCCAGAGTCATCACCATCCCTGACTTCAAGCTCTATTATAGATCTATAGTCCTGAAAACAGCTTGGTGTTGGCAAAAAAAGACATGTAGACCAACAGAATCTAACTGAAAACCCTGATATTATCGCACATACCTAAGAACACTTGATTTTTGACAAAGAACTAAAATTATACAGTGGAAAAAGAACGTATCTTCAACAAATGGTGGTGGCATAACTGGATATTGGCATGTAGAAGGTTGCAGATGGATTCATGTCTATTGCCATGCACAAAACTTAAGTCCAACTGTATCAAAGACCTCTACATAAATCCAGCCACACTGAAAATCTTAGAAGAGAAAGTGGGAGGTACTCTTGAATGAATTGGTACAGGAGACCACTTCCTGAACATTCCCAGTAGCACAGACACTGAGTTCGACAATTAACAAATGGGGTCCCCTGAAACTGAGAAACTTCTGTAAGGCAAAGCTCACAGTCCACAATACAAAAAGGCAGCCCACATAATGGGAAAAGATTCTCACTAACCCCATATCTGACAGAGGGCTGATCTCCAAAATTTACAAAGAACTCAAGAAGCAAGTCTCCAAAACACCAAAGGACCCAATTAAAAAGTGGGGTACAGAATTAAATTGAGAATTCTCAATACAGAAATCTAAAAAGGTTGAGAGACACTTCAGAAAGTGCTCAATATTTTCACGAAAATGGGAATAAGTCTACCACAAGACCCAGCAATTCCACTCTTAGGCATAAATCCAAAAGATGCACATTCATACTACAAGGACATCTGTTCCACTAAGCTCATAACAACATTATTTGTAATAGTCAGAACATGGAAGCAACCTATATGCCCCTCAACTAAATAGTGTATAGAGAAAATGTGATACATTTCCATAATGGAGTACTATTAAGCAGAAAAATAATTATGGCACCTTGAAATTTGCAGGCAAATGGATGGCACTAGAAAAAAACCATCCTGAGTGAGGTAACCCATTCAGAAAAGGACAAACATAGTATGTACTCACTCATATATAGAGGAGAGTGAGAGGGAGCTGGGATTGGCATGTTAAGCAAGATTGTTGCTAATTTTAATACAAATAAAAAAAGCATCTCTTGGTTATTTTCACTTCACTATCTACCAACTCAAAGATGAAGTCTACAAACTTCACACATTCTGATTGTCAAGCTTTTTTATGAAATCTGGACTTTGTGGTATCCTGTGAATATATTATTTAGTATATGAAGAGTGCAGCCTTCCCACTAGCCTGGTTCCAGGGATGCATCAGTCCCAAATAAACACACAGGAGGCTTCACTAATTATGAAGCTGTTAGCTGTTTGCTTGTTTCTTACTGGCTAGCTCTGACTCAAGTATTTAACTCATAATAGTTAATCTAAGTATTTTTCTTACTGGAGAAAAGGGACCAGATATCTTATTCCTATGGCAGCTACATCATGACTGCCTGTGTCTCTCTTTCCCAGAAATCCTCCTCTGTATAGAGAAGCTTTTTCTTTGAGAGGATTCCTTCCCACCAGCCTG
The DNA here is from genome assembly GCF_017639785.1 of Mesocricetus auratus. Taxonomy (NCBI): domain Eukaryota; kingdom Metazoa; phylum Chordata; class Mammalia; order Rodentia; family Cricetidae; genus Mesocricetus; species Mesocricetus auratus. The sequence continues at coordinate 2,295,579 of NW_024429207.1, read as the reverse complement.
GTTCTAGAGCTGCATCAGTCCCAAATAAATACACAGGAGGCTATATTCATTATGAAGCTGTTGGCCTTGCTTGTTTCTTACTGGCTAGCTCAGACTTAAGTAATTACTCCATAATTGTTAATCTAAGTATTTCTCTTACCGGAGAATAGTTCCAGGCTTCCTACCCCATTGTGGTTACATGTTGACTCTCCGTGTTTTTCCTTCCCAGAGTCCTCCTGGACTCTTAGTCCCTCCTATCTAGATTCCCTATTGGCCAGACAGTGCTTTATTGACAAATGTACAGGACTTTGCCCATCATCTCCTCTTTTCTGTTTAAACAAAAAGAAAGGTCTTAACTTTAACATACTATATGACAGAACAGAGCAGTTATCAAATAAGAACATAGTTACAATATTTTAGCAAGATTTAAAGAAAATGTCATCCATCCCATCATTGTGAGTCCAAAGTTCTATATGTAGCTTATCTTTTATCATAACTAAAGAAAACTATAATTATAACTATCTGTCTTTAACTCCATCAAAGACCACAGAAGGATGATATATAAACACTAGGATTGACAGAGATATCTTACTGCCTGGACAGTCACCCAAAGTTCCTCTGTAACGTTGGGGCATCCATCTTCAGCCCATAGGCCACAATGTGTCTGGAACACTTCTCAGCAAAGCAGAAAATTTCAAACTGTCCATCTGCATTGGCAGTCTGTCAGTCATTTTTCTGTGTCCTGCAGAATGTCCCGTAGGCTCTTCCATGAAGCAGGAACCAGTAAGACTGAGTTCAGCAGTCACTTTCCTGTGGGTCCTGCATATCCAGATTATACAACAACAGTCAAACAGTCTAGGCAAGAGCAGTTTCTTGCCCAAATGGCTAATCTTGCCATGTTGAAAGCAAACTCCATAACGAGTTTCTTCGATGCCCATCTCAGACATAATTGGTGCTGCCAGGAGCAGACATTTCTCATTGTCAAGAAAAACCCTAAACCATTTTAAATGCCATTTTCTGAAGGTGTTTGAAAGGTTTGAAGACTATCTATCTCAAATATATTTCTGTATATCTAGAAAACCTAACTTACCTAACTATAAATTCTATTATAAGGAACTATCTATAGTCTGTATTCAATTATGCATTACATTTTAAAAGATCAGTGTAAGCACAGTACTTAATCAAGAGGAGAAATATACACATCACAAAATTGACCTTGAATTTGTATCAATAAATGAAAACCAATACCCATACCATAATTCCCCTTTTTACCCTTAAAAGGAGATTGGTTGTGATCATTAACCAATTATAAACAATCCCATTTAAATGAAAACAAAGGTTTATAAACAAGATGGGAATTAGGACGTCGCTCATTCCAAACTGCTTCATGCTGGAAGGGGGCGCTGTTCATACCATGGGGATCATGACAAAACTCAGAAACCTGTATAAGTCCTTATTTTCGTGGTCTGTAACACTCCATCATCTTAGCTGTCTCAATTGTTGAAACTCCTGGCCCACTGCTTCCGGGGGTCTTGGTTCATCAAACCACAGTAGCCTGGAAGGAATCCTCAGCTTTTCATTTTCTGTGGAAACATAAATAAAAACTCCTTTTCCAAGTAACATATCCTTATACTTAAATTTTGAAGTCAAGGCATTTTTAAAAGATAGAAGTTGGATTAATTTAGCAGCATTTATAATCAAGTGCACTTCAGTAGCTGTTCCTTCCTTAGCAATCAATAAACTGAAAAACACAATAGCATACAGTATCCAGACTCTCTGTGTATTTTCCATCTTTACATGGCTTATTTATTTATCTATTATTACTTTATTTATTTTACTTTTATTTATTTTTCTCTGGGACAGGATTTCTCTTTGGAAATCTGTCTGACTCTGCCTCTGGAGTAAATCCTACCGGCGTGCATCACCACAACGCCGACTTTTCTATTTATTTACCACTTTGCCGTTTCATTTTCTCTCTCAGTCTCACGTATATTTTTAAACACACTGTAAACCTTTAGAGGTTTTGTTCATCCAAGTCTGACTTTACTGTAAATTTTTATGTTTTTCTGGCCACGTGTCTTATCTGTAAAACCGCAGCTGTTTTAAACTGATTTTTTTTCAAGATGGCGGGCGTAAGCGTGACTCCAGCTCACCGTCACAGTCTAACATCCAGCAACAGCTGCCGGCTTGGAGATGTGGTCACTGCCACTTCCAGCTGTACGTACAACTTTTCAATTGTTCGCAGAGTCTCTTAAAAGAACCTTGCTGGGTTTCTTTTTTCTTTTTATGCTTTTTATGCAGAGTCAGGAAGACTCCAGTAAGTGAGCCGCGTGAATCTCGGCTTGTCCCTAGCAAAACAGAGCCCACCTGAGAAAAATGCTGCTGCCAAAATTCTGTGCTTCTCTCTGTTCTTCTGTTTCTAAAATTCCTTTAAAGCTTTTATTGTTCTACGTGGAAATTCAATCCCACTTCTGACAACCATTTTGTAAAGAGAAGCTTTTGCTTTGAGAGGATTTCTTCCCACCAGCCTGGTTCTAGAGCCGCATCAGTCCCAAATAAACACACAGGAGGCTATATTCATTATGAAGCTGTTGGCCTTGCTTGTTTCTTACTGGCTAGCTCAGACTTAAGTAATTACTAGATTCTCTGTCTCTGTCTCTGTCTCTCTCTCTCAGTTTTGTACTTCTCATTCAAGATATGAATTATCAATTTGCTCAGTCAGCTACCATGCTCTGATCTGCTACCATGCCTACCAGTTATGGAGATGACAGGTTCTTACCTTTCTGGAACTATAAGCCTAAATAAAACCTTCCATATGTAGCTGCATTGTCATGGTGTATTAGCACATTTATAGAAAGGTAACTCACACAGTGTGCAAAGTACATTATTACTTTACCACATTTATTAGTTAAAAAAATAAAGGTCATTGGAGGAAATTTAGAGCCTATAAGAAAGCTTGCCTAATTAAATCTTTACAGATTGAAGTAAGATTCAGATGAGAGGTGAAATTGAGAATAAGACATGCAAATAAACATCTTTCCAGTTATAAAATGAACAAGTGCTAAGGAAAGGAAGAAATTAAGTAACAAGTATGTTTGGGAAGCTGTAATGCTTATTGTGTTCTGTGTAGTGTGGCTGGTTTGCATTGAACATATTGGGAACTGTTACATTCATTTAAATTCTTTTTGATACTGAAGGAAAATCAATCAATTTTGAATTGACCAAAGTCATCTCATGAAGACTACCCTTATTTGAGACAAGGTATCTATACATCTGAAAAATACAAATGAAAGAAATCAAAATGTACATTATGGGTCTTTGAAGGAATCTTAAATCCCTTCATTTGCATAGTGATTAGACAGAGGAATATGAGGAAATCTATTCCAATAATGGTCATGAAGATCCAGTGAGCTTTTCTGTTCATTATCTGGGACATTTTCTTGTTTATAAATCATTTCTTATAATGTGTTTTACTAATTTTGGCATTTTGGAAAAGGAGTTCCTAGAGGAACAGTCATAAAGAATTTTTCAAAGTTAGATATCAGGAGATAGTCACTGTGTATCTGGTAATTAAGTTTTTGATTGTCATGAGATGAATGGAATATGTAGACCCAAAGTAAGAAGGTCAAAAGCATTACACCAGGGAAGAATGGATTGACAATGACCCCCCCATTCAATAAAAAATGCTAGGGAAAAAATGCCCACATGAAAATTGAAAATAGATAGCTAGGGAGTTATGAAAGAATCCTAGTAGAATGGTGTCAATTTGTTATGTTTTTTCAACCTTTGAAACAATTACATTGTTCTTGGTGAGTGAAATCATTAGTCTAATAACTATAATTAGTTATAATTACACAAAATGGGAATGTAATTTAATGTGTTCTCTATTTACAGTTCTCAATAGATCTCATTAATAGTGTTTATGAACAAAGTATTTATCTCTGTCCTTAGAATATCTCTAAGGTCTTTGTAGCTAACCCCCTAGGATATACATGAACTCTTGTTATACTTGAATTCAAAGGCTGACTCCTGAAAATTATAATGATTTGTATCAACTTTATACACAATAGTTGCCTTTAAATTCTAAGTGATGTTTTTATCTATATTCATTCTAAAGAAAAATATGCCCATAGACAATATCTTAACAGTCTAAAGGAATATGTATATCATCCTTAAGAATGGACACAGAGATTAATCTTTTTCCAATCCCATACGATACACATTCCACATTCCCTTATGAAGATAGAACTATTTATAAAATAAATTGTCTTAAATGATCACAATTGAAAAAACTGAGTGAAACATGTCTGCTAATTATATAATTGTTTCACATTACATTAGACACAGAATTTTAGGATTTTCAAATTTACTAATAGTTCATTATAGCATAAGACTAAATTGTTCTAAGCTTTGCAAATCAGTCTCTACATTTAGGAATCAATATTTTATGACCTTTATTAATAATTTTCTTAAGTTTTTAATTTCTAAGGTTCAACTTTAAAAACTATATATGGACACATCATATGTTTACAACTCCTGTTAATGTTATGTACAATTTAGAATTTAATGAATCAGTATATCTTTAACATGAAATTTCTAAAGTCTGCCAGATGGGCATATTCTGGCTTTAGCACTTTATACAAAACAGTAAAGAACAACTATCAATGTATTTAAGTCCTTTCTGTACAAGTAGATTAAAGTACATGTTATGTGTATATCAACTGAAATTATATTTATAAACTTTCATTATTAACTCTGAAGGGCTTCATAAATGTTTGAATGCCTTGCCATCTCTCAAGAATATATGTTTAAAAAAGAAAATATGCATAGCAAATATTATCTGGCATCATTAGGTTGACTTCTTTTCTTCTCTGATTATGTTTGGTTTTATAGTAGGTCTCTATGTCATCCAGTCTCCTAACCCAGTCTCTTCAGGCAATGTCAGGGGTATGCTCACTCTCATGGTATGGGGCTCAAGCTGGACTGGTCATTGGTTGGCCACCACAATTGTCATCATAGAGCCTTCATCCAATAACATATGCAAGCAATGAACATACTCACATCTCAGCATTGGGCCAACCTCATGAATCCTGCTGAAGAGACTGAATAAGTATTGTACAAGCCTGGAGGAAAATTTCATCACAACAGAATCCAGAATAATAACTAACCTGAGCTCATAGAAGATCACAGATTCTGAATCAATAGCTAGAATACCTTCATGGAACCAACCTAGGTCCTCTATATCATGTGACACTTTTGTAGCTTGGTCTACTCGTGTAACTCCCAACAGTTGTATCAGGGGTTTTCCCTAATATTTGACTGGCTTTGGGGAACCTACTCCTTATATGGGGTTTCCTTGTCCAACCTTAATACAAGGGGAAGAGCTTAGTCCTACAGAAACTTGATACGACAGGCCTGCCCCTTTCTGAACATAAACAGAGGAGGAGTGGGTTTGGAGGTGGTGCAGAAAGGATGCGAGGGAATATAATGGGAGAGAAGGAGAGAGAGCAAAATGTGGTTGGTGTGTAAAATAAATGGATGAATTTAATTAATAAAAATGCAATAAAAAATATGTAGTAATAGTTCTCTTAATAATCAGAAGGTTATAATACAGCCAGGCACTTGGAATATACCACACCTTTATACTTCAGTTGTTCTGAATCTAAAAGTCTCTCAGAAAGTTTCCAACTTTCATGAGAACATGTAGTCCTCTATATGGTGAAGAAAATAAGGAAGAATCCTAAGAAACAATATTGTATTTCTGTTAAGTCTAGCAATATTATAATAACATAGTAAATATATGCTAAAATATTTCAGGTTATAAATCAGTTATTCCTTCACCCTGATCATTTAGCAATATTTCAGAGGAAACTACTAAGGAGAAATAATGGAAAAAATTAAAGCTGCTAATAAACAATAAAGAAAATAATATAAAGGGTTTAAGTACACAAAGAATTAGTTGTGCTTTTATTTTCTAATGCTTATTAGTCTTCAAAAAATAGGGCATGCATAATACCTTTGAATGATTGACACCACTTATGTAGGTTTCCCATTGTCTGAATATTTATACTTGTCAGTGTATTATATTTGTAACCATGGAACAATTGTTTCTAGAACTGCTACAGAATAAATTACCCTAAGGAATCATTCCTTAAAAATTCTCCAGTTTCCCTCTGAACTGCTATGATTATTGATGAATTCATATACTGATATATTTTTCAAAGGTAATACTTGCTTGTCTGAAAATATTCACTGAACACAAGATAAATATTTTTTCCATTAACACATGGAAGTTGTTTGAAGGAAAATTACAAGCTATGAGAGAAACTATATTTAGAACAAGTATTTTAGAGTTAGAGTTTGAATTCTATATTTGAAACCTAAGTTATATGATCAGATACTGAGTTGAACAATATGTTCCATTGATACTGCTTAGAGAGACTCTCTGATAACGTATGTCAAGTTCTCACCAATGCTTACTATTTTGTACATGACAGCAAGAGAATGGAAACTTAATATTAACACAACAATTAAAGTACCACAGTACGAGCAGTGTTTCAATGTAGAAATTAACTCATTTTCAAACTACTGAACTATAAGTTTACTTGGTTCTAAGAGAGGATTGCTTTGCCATCAATAGTAACACATTGAACAGCTAACTTCAATGAAATGGTTAATTTCATTTGAGTTGTGAATAATATTTAACCATCTCTTTTCTAGGCTTATAAATATAAGAGATACTTTCATGATGTATAACATTTATAAAGCACAGGTCTAAGTAATGTTTAGAATCAGGCATTTCTATTAGTACTGATAATCATTATGCTAGAGAAAAGATTCGATTGCAATATTTTTCCTCTGAACTCTAACACAAAAAAAATCCCACAGTTTCATATTGGGGTTCAAGCGTCAAGATGAAGATGAGAGAAGCAGAGCAGTCATCCACTAGCTCTTACATCTAACTTAGGCTTAAAGGGCTGTGCTTGTTTCCATCAGTACAGGAGTATAAAATGGCTGATAGACACTTAAGAAAGGACTCAAAATCCTTAGTCAACAGGGAAGTGCAACTCAAAACAACTCTAAGACACCATCTTACTTTCAGAATGGCTAAAATCAAAAACACCTATGAAAGTTCATGCTGAAGAGGGTGTGGAGAAAGGGAAACACTCCTCCACTGCTGGTGGGAGTGCCAACTCGTAAGTCACTTTGGAAATCATTATAGAGATCCCTCAGGAAAATTGGAATCAGTCTAACACAAGATCCAGCAATTAAACTCTTAGACATATCTCCAAAAGATGCATATTCTTACAACAAGAACACTTGTTCAACTATGTACATAATGGCATTATTTATAATAGCCAGAACCTGGAAGCAAACTAAATGTCCCTCAACTGAAGGATGGATAGATCTAGGAGAAAGAGAAGGGGAAAATAGGGAGGGAGAGGAGGACATGAGAGAGCAGGAAGGTTGAGTCTGGGGAAGAATAGATGAGAGCAAGATCAGAGATACCATAATAGAAGGAGCCATTATAGGTTTAAAGAGAAATCTGGTACTAGGGAATTGTTCACAGATCTACAAGGATGACACCAACTAACAATATAAGCAATCGTGGAGAGGCTGCCTTGAATGCCCTTCCCTGATAATGAGATGGATGACTACCTTACATACCATCCTAGAAATGGAAATAGAAGCAGAAACGCACATCTAAACACTGAACTGAATTCCTGGAATCAGGATGCAGAGAGAGGGAGGAGTGATGAGCAAAGGGGTGGAAAAACCCACAGAAACAGCTGACATGAACAAGGGGGAGTTCTTGAACCCCAGACTGATAGCTGGGAAACCAACATAGGACTGAACCAGACCCCCTGAATGTGGGTGTCATCAACAATCTATGGGGCCTCTGGTAGTAGATCAGTATTTATCCCTATCATGCAAATGGTATTTGGGAGCCCATTGCACATAGAGGGATATCCTCTAAGCCTAGACACAAGGGGAGGGCCAAGGTCCTGCTCCAAAGTTATGACAGACTTTGATGGTTCCCCTGGAAAGCTTCACCCTCCCTAGGGTGTAGAAAGGTGATGGGATAGGGAGTTAGTGAGGGGCAAGGGAGGAAGGGTGGTTGAGTGAACCAGGATTGACATGTATAACAAGCTTGTTTCTAATTTAAATACAAAATAGAAAAAATCCTATGTCCATGAATCCTCTGAGGCAAAAGCTCTGAGTCCCTGCCATATCTTGCTTTGTATTCCTTTCTCCACCCAGCCTTATCACTCCTATCTCTACCTCCATAGTGTTGGGATTAAAGACATGTGATCCCAATTACTAAAATCACAGGCATGAGCTCCGTTTCTCTTCTCTCTTGTGCAGGCCAGGGTTACCTTGAACTCGGAGAGATCTATCTGTCTCCTGAGTCCTGGGATTAAAGATGCATACCAACACTGCCTGATGGTTTGATAGAATGGCTGCTGGGATTAAAGTTGTGTATCCCTATTGCCTGACCTCTATGGCTTGTGGCTAACTTTGCTTTCTCAACCATCAGGCAAGTTTTAATAAATCATAAATAATATGTCACCACACTGAACATTACTTGAGCTTATAAGAGAAAAGTTGACTGACCTATTAAATATTACCAATGTATTTTATTTTTACTCTAATAGTAATTTTTATAATGACATAGTAGCCCTACAAACCTATAGCTAACATGATGCAAAAGTAAATTGTTTACAATTTGCATTTTTGAAAGACACACGAATATGTCCATTTCTACCCTCAAAATGTAATCAGGAGTGGGGGTGAGTTTCCAAGGAAATGAGAAATCATGTCATCAACGTTATAATTAATAATAACGAATGAAATAAATAGAAGAAAAGAGGCAGGATTGAATGGTAGAGAGAAGGGAGGAAATCATAATAGGCAACATAGTCAGGGAGAAATCCCAAAATAATAATCAAAAAGAGTTTTGGGAAAGGATCAGTTGCTAAAGGATTTGCCGTGCAAGCTTCAGAGCCTAATTTCCAAGACCCAACACTTGTGAATAAGGTGAGTGATGCAGGGGTATGCCTGAAATCCTAGCACTAGGAGGGTGGCTTCCACATAAACAGAAGGGTATAGGATATTATCATTGCTATGGCATTTCATTTCAGAATTAGAAAAGGAAAGCAATAAATATTATGAACCAAACTCAGACAGAATAAGAGTTTAGTCTTCCCCTGGAGAGAACCCTGATATTTTTCTGTTAGCTTAGCAGCTGCGTGTAAATTTACTGATATTTTCATTATTATTTGTGGGCCCACACCACCAAATTCAGTGCCCTGCCAGCCACTCAGACCCTGGCTTGGCAGTGCTTCTGGTTCTCCAGTCCTGGCTAAATCTTTCTTGTTAGTTTATCAATAAGATTTGGCAGGCAAAGGCTGCTACCTCAGGGAGGTTGAATAGCAACTGGCTGACTTTGGTTCTTGGCCAAAGACACTGCAAGCAACACATCTCTTTCCTCATTCCAGACACCCTACCCCCTGGGAAAAAAAACAAGCTCAATTCCATTCCTTTTCCTTCCTTTGTGTGGTCTCTATCAAAATTTCTGGCCTCTCTATGGCCAATTCCTGGTCATCTAGTTGCTGGCTTTGACTCCTGATTCAAAGTTTAACTTAACTGGTAAGCCTTAGGAGTACAAAGGTATCATCTTATTATCAAGCACAACAGAATCATATTGGCTTTCCAATGCCAAGTGCCAAGCCCTGAAATCACATACATGAAGGCAGTACTGAATGGATTCAGAAAGCAATATTTATATGCTTATTCCTTTTTAATGTCTGTGGAACAACAGTGGTTAAAGAAATGAAAACCGAATTTAGAAAGGAAGAATTAGACATGTAAGTGATAGGAGGGAGGAAAGTAATATAGAAATGATAGAATAAAAACTTTTAAAACTAAAATAACAAGGAACTTCATATGTTTAAATAATCTTTAAAACGGTGTGTGCTTTTTGTTCTTTATTTTCATCTTAGAATGCACTTCCTCCTCAGTTCCAAGTCAAGGAAAATTACTTCTCACATATGCAGAAACTGGAAAAGATGAGCTTGATTTTACTAAGCAAAATATTTTGCAGTTCATCCTAGATAGTCCGATGAAGGAATGAAACATCTAATCATTACTTCTCTTATAATGCCAGTAAACATTAATGATCACACCCTAAACTGACTTCTCCAGAGACTTACCTGGAGGACTTCCAGCATCCTTTCCTAATTCAAGAAAAGAACAATATTTCATAAAGAATTTTCCCAGAAACATTTAAGTTCTTAGAGTGGTTCATTTAACAAATGAGTATAATGTGAATGCTTCTCTTATTTCTAATTTCAAAATGCTAAGCTGGTTCATAAGCAGGAACAACATGGTATTTATGAACTTATGAAATGGTGAGGGAAATGGGTTGGGGGTTAGTATGATTGAGGTAGTTGATTTGCATATATGAAATTTTCACAGTAAGTGAAAATATTATTTATATTACTTAGGAACTTAGATTTTAGTGATAACATTCCATTTATATGAAATATAGAAAACAAATGATATGCTGAAAAAATAAGACTCATGTATTGGCTGTTTCTTTTCTTGACTATCTCATTTTTCACTTCAATAATCTCCCTCATATATAACCATTTTCCAAAAGTAGTTAGGTTGTATTTACTTATGCAGTAAGTTTTCTTTATTCATGGAATCCTTCCTTACAGTTTAAAAGAACAATGGACCTAAATTACTGGGAAAACCGTAAATCTTATAGATACCAAATGTACACCGAGAATTTTCTTGTAATTATTCTGTAAACAATACAATCTCAAATACCCTTATATCACATTGATATTGCATCAAGTATTTTAAGTAGACGTGACTTAAATTTGCACATGTCCATTATCTGCACACACATATTTTGTATTTACTTAAAAGACATAGTATTTGTATACTTATTTTTTGAGGAGACACAGTTCAAGCACTTGAATTTGCCTTTATAAATGCAACTCATTTTTCCCATGTATGCAAAATATATATTATTTTCTCATATACTAAATCCCATTAATAATTTCCTCTCCCTCTGTGCCTCCTAGTTCTTCCCTTCCTCCAATTCAATTCATGTCCACTATCTTTCTGTCTCTTTTTAGAGACAGTGTTGTTTTGGGGAATTTCCAGTGATTCCTTAGATCAACAACTCTATTGTATGTAACCCAGTGCAGGTATGGGAAAATTCCATTGGCGGTATGAGATAGCCAGTTGGGACTTTGTCCTCCTTAATTATTTGGAGAATTTATTAGGATAACCCTCATATATATACAAAACCTGGTAGAGACCTCTACAGGCCCTATGTAAACTGCTTCCATATTTGTGAGTTCATTGGAGCTTTCCTCAGTTGATTTAGAGGGCTAGTTCTCCTGATGTTCTCCAACCTTTGGCTAATCTACTCTTTCTGCCTTGTCTTTCATGGGATTCCCTGAGCTCCAAGGAGAGGGTTATCATGAAGACATCCCATTTAGAATAGCGTGTAATTCCAAGTTCTGTCTTTATTTCTGCATATTGTCTGGTTGTGTGTTTCTGAATTTTTACCAATTGATGAAGGAGAAGCTTCTCTGATGATGGCTGAATAAGGCACTGATCTATGAATGTAACAGAATATCATTAACAGTTATGTTATTGCTCCATTTGTTAGCATTGGCAGTATTGGGTTTTACTCCAGGTCTCTGAGATATCTAGAGTCTGCTTCTTGGTCACTGAAGAAGTATCAGATATGGGTTCCATCTCATGAGGTAGGCATTAAGTCTAATCAGGTGTTGGTTGGTTACTCCCACAAGATTGCACCACCATTTCCCTAACATATATTCAGGAATGTCAGATTGTTTATCAAAGGTTTTGTGACTTGGTTAGTGATTGTGTTTTGATTTTGGTAGACTGCACAGTATCTTCTCTTACCCAAGACACAAGAATGCAGGGATGAAGGTTGTGTGTAGCCACTAGTTCAATTTCTCTATGTTCAATGAATCATGTGAACATTGTATTCAGCAATGAGGCTTTGATATCAGTTCTGGAGAACAATCTATTATCTTTATAGTAGGCAGTGTTGTTTTGGGGAATTTCCAGTGATTCCTTAGATCAACAACTCTATTGTATGTAACCCAGTGCAGGTATGGGAAAATTCCATTGGCGGTATGAGATAGCCAGTTGGGACTTTGTCCTCCTTAATTATTTGGAGAATTTATTAGGATAACCCTCATATATTCTAAGATGTTTTCACTGCACTGGGTTTCTATACCACCACTCAAATGCCCCCTAGACTCTATCTGGCTCTCCCCAAATTTCTTCCCTCAACTCTATATCTCATTATTCTTTCTACTTGATCCTCTCTTTTCCCTTATCCAACACCCAGTCCACCAATATAATCTGTACTATTTCCATCACACAGTAAGATCCATGTGTCCTCCCTAGTCCCTTTACTTATGCATAACCTCTTGGAATCTATGGATTGTAGATTGGTTATCATTTATTAAATGGCTAATTTTCACATATTAGTGAATACATACCAAATTTTTGTTTGTGTGTCTACATTATCTTACCCAGAGTGATTTTTCATTCATTTGCCTGCAATTTTCCTAATGTCATTTTCTAACTACTGAACAATATTCTATTTTGTAACCACAGCATTTTCCTAATCTCTTCTTTGGTTGAGGGACATGTAGGTTGTTTCTAATTTCAGGCTATCATGATTAATGCATCAATGAATATGACTGAGAAAGTGTCCTTGTGGTTGGGTGAAGCTTCTTTTGGGTATATACCTAAATGTAGAATAGTGGATCTTGAAGAAGATGGATCCCCAAATTTCTGAGAGACTACTACATCAATTTCCATAGTAGTTGTGCAAGCTTGCATACCCACTATCATGAATGAGAGTTTCTCTTATTCCAATTCCTTGCCAGCATTAACTGTCACTTGTGTTATTGATCTTCACCATTCTGACAGGTTTAAAATGGAATTTCAAAGTAGTTTTTGTTTCCATTCCCCTGATGCCTAAGGATGGTGAGGATTTCCTTGAGTGTTTTTCAATCATTTCAGTTTCCTCTGTTTAGAATGCTCTGTTGAGATCTATACCCAATTTTTAACGGATTATTTAGTTCTGTGATTTCTAGTTTCTTTAGTTTGCTATATATTTTGGATGTCAGATATTTATCAGATGTGGTGTTGGTGAAAATATTTTCCCATTCTTTAGTTTGTCCCTGTGTCGAAAAGACAGTGTCCGTTCCTTACATAATCTTGTCAGTTTGCATGAAGTCCCCTTTATTAATAGTTGATCACTTTGCTTGTGCTAAAACTGTTCTTTTCAAGTCTTCTACTGTACCAGTGAATTCAAGGATATTCCTCAGTTCCTCTTCTATCAGCTTTAGTGTATTTTGGTTTTATTGAGATCTTTGGTCCATTTGGAATTGAGTTTTGTGCAGAGCAATGAATATGGATTCATTTCTCTTCTTCAACAAGAAACAAGTTTAAGCAGCACAATTTATTGAGTATTCTGTCCTTTTTTTCGACTGTATATTTCTGGCCTCTTTACCAAAAATGATGTATCTGTATATGCATGGATATATGTCCACGTCTTTTATTCAATTACATTGATGAACATGTCTTTTTAAAATACCAATACCATGCTGTTTTTTATTACTTTAGTTTTATAGCAAAAGTTGAGATCAGGAACAATGAGAACTCCAGAATTTCTTTTATTGATCAGGATTGTTTCAGATATCCTGCACTATTTGTTTTTCTGTATGAAGCTGAAAATTCTCCTTTCAATAACTATGAAGACTTGTGTTGGGATATTGATGAGAATTGCATTGAATCTGTAGATTGCTCCCAGTAGGAAGGCCATTTTTTTTACCAATTTTAACAAAAGTTGTTTCTGTCAAGCAGTCACATTTTATTCTAAAATATAAAACAATTACATGAAGTTTAGTTAAGGTCTCAGATCAGAAATAAACAATTTTCTGGAGTCACACAATTTCAATACAAATAAAGTGTGTTTATAGGTTCAGACTTATCAGTATTGTGTTTTAAAAGACTGAATGGGTTTAGCCTGCTCAGAACTAGGGAGGCTAGCTGGGGTTGACTAAATGGTTTGAAATATTATAAATATATTCACTATTTCTTTTGCAATCATTTGAGTCACAAACACTCAAAATACACCATAGGGAGTTAATTTCTAATAATAGTCCTCATGCATTATTTGTTGTAACAAAATAATATTTTAATTACAACTAATATGAATGTTAACTGGAAGTCATTTGCCAGAAAAACAATCATAAAACCATCTAGAAATTATTCAGTAGTGACATTTCAATGGCAAGTTTCAACTTCTGTCATGTTAATATTGTATAAAATAATTTATTTATTTTTTAATTATTCTTTTTTGAGATATTCTGTTTTGAAACTGAAGTTGTATTTTAGGTACAGCATTTCTCTCCTCCATTTCCCCCTCAAGCGCTCCCATATACCCATCTTCTTTCTGCTTTGAACTCAGGGCCTCTTTTTTAAATCAATTATTATTATATGCGTGTGTGCATTTATCAGTGTGTATCACATGTATGTGTGTATGTATATGTTTGTTTGTGCATTTTTATTTGTATATACTAAATCTATTGAGCTTCTAAACCCAGGGTTCCTCAATCCTACACAAAGAAATTGATGCAACTAAGTAATCCTGGAAGCAGAAAAGATTGAGATTTCCTTATCTTCAAGGAAGATTGGTTGTCCAGTCCCATTATTCCCTGAAAACATACATACAAATAGCATTGTAGGAATGCAACAGTTTATATTTATAGATAGCTTTCTTTTAAATAAATAAGATATTATTTTATAGACCGACCAATGTTTATAATAAATATAAGTTCTTTTACAAATACTAAGAACAAAAAGTAAGTTTTGTAAAGCCTTGTTAGTGTAACTAACATTCCAGAAAAACTTCATGTCTTTTGTTTTAATTTTATCTCTTCCAATATTTTATGTATGATGTAAAATTAGTTAGCACTTCAATCCATGTTAATAAATGAACAAACAATTTTTCATATAGCTTCTACTAATCTCAAGAATTTTAATTTTAATTCGTGCATTAGTACTCTGTTTATCTCATGTAAAAAGCTGTTAAATCTATTTTTAAAAACTGATTTCACCAAAACATCCAATCATCTTATTACCAGTTATTTCACAGAATCAGAATAATGTTCATTGAAAGTTACATTTAAGAAAAATATTTATTTGTCAAAGTTTTTATTTAAGTTACCAAAGTAAAGTCCTTCATAACTTGTTAGAAGGAAAGATATATAAGTAGTAAATGATGACTTCATAAAATGCAGTTGTGCACATAAATAAATTGGAACAAGAAAGAGTAGTATCAATTTTAATACACATTACAAATCTGAACGATACAGTAGTACAGTGAGGATAAATTAGTTGACTGTGAATGGGTGATATTAACCTTACTAAAATGTGTCTAGAAATAATGATTAAAGAATGAAAGGCTAACTGCTGCTTCTTGCTTCCATGGTTATGTTTCCCATGTTACTTGACCACAAAAAGAGTTTATAAGTGTGTGGATCCAGCCATCATTTTCAATAGGAGACTATTAATAATCTGAAAAGAGATCTATCTTCCTGTTTTTTATCTTACTTTTTTTTAGAATTACATCACAAACATAATTTAAAATAATGGAAACACCATTTACAATAGAGAATTATGTACAAAAATTAACAAACAGCTAGCCTGTATGTAAGGAGTCTTTCAAGTATGGAAGAGGATTGGAATACTTTTACATATAATGAAGGTTATATAGTAGGATTGCCAGAAAATTATATATTTGGTTATTAAGACTCGTATGCGATGTAATAAATAACCTGATTTCACTTATAAATGTGGCTGACATTTCCTCTTAAAACAGTGTGTAATTAATTATCCTATAGATTCCAATTTTATATATTTGACTTAAATAAGGTGTTAGGTTGAAATGACTGGCTATCAGTGATGCTATAGGGGAAATCTGCAGCAAATATGACTTTCCACGGCCAATACTTTCTTACTTAATTGGGTGAGGCTTCTATTTTACAAATCAATATTTGTAATGAGTGTATATATTAATTACCCTTGTCTTAGACACCACAATAAAAACAGAATGCATGTTTGGCTGCTTTCACTATTCTGCATATTCTTACTTTGTTTAAAATAGTACTTGAAAACAAATGTCTGTATTTTCATATGATTTTTTGTAGTAATTCTTCTGTAAATAAGTCAGTAGTTTCAATCCAGTTTATTCTTTGTTTATTTGTCGGTTTCCTATTGGCTATTTTCCTAAGAAATAACATGCAGATATTACTGGTTTTATTAGATGACACCTCATTTATCAGCATATTTTATGGGGTCAAGCAATATCTGCTTCTACTTGAATAATTATTACTATTTTCCATGTATTTACAATGTAAAAGTTAATAAAAAATTAATGTTTTGGTTATTGTAATCAATTTATAAAAAGATAAAAAGGTTTTATTTTATTTTTTCATTCTGTCACAAAACATTTTTGAAAATACTGTCCTTTATTAATTTGGAGGTATTTTAATATTTCTAGCCTATAGACTTTAAGGAAAGCCTTGTAAATAGATATAAATAGGAAACAGCTCCTTCACTAAATTAGTTTAGAAACACATACCGGCATCATTTGATTCCTTTAGGTGGTTATTACCGGTCCACTTCTTTGCTCGCGAAACACCAAGTTCAGGGCAAATTGTAGTCCAAGACCATATTTCAGTTTCAGACATCAATCTGTTAGGGAGTAACTCCCATGTAGGGTAGATTAGCCACAGCACAGCAGGCCTTTAAAATCATGACCTTTTCAATCCATCCATATGCCCTTCCTCACTAGAGGCAGCAGCTAAGTAGAGATCTCAAAATCCACTCAGAACAAACAAAGCAAAATGTGAGTCCTGTATACTATTTACAATTACTATTTCCTCCATCTAACAGTGCAGGAGTTTTTATTTCCCTTTGCTACATCATAGAACAGATGCATAAATGGACCTGTCCTTGCTGGTGCTTGATTCCCTAAACATCTTTCCCTGCAGATGTGATTGGCTCCCTAGAGAAATAAGTTGAATTAGTATGTGTCACTTGTATAATTTGCCAGGGAATTTTACGATGTGTACTGAAATGAGTGATTTTCTTTATTCATTTAGCCATCATCTGAATATCAGGAATCAGCTCTCCAGAATGTCAGGTGTACGAAGGAGAAATTGCTGTTTCAGTGTCAAGGCATGGACACAGACAGAAAACCCAGTGTTACATGTATGAGAAATTACTGGCTGCCTCCCATAGCTCAGGACTTATTCTTAAGTTGGTTTGTATTGCTCTAGTATACTAATGTTTAGTTGTTTATGCATCTTGTAGCAAACAAGCTTGCTGGGGCAAGATAATATTTATTGTTCATACCTGTATTATAGAGGTTAGCTATTCACCTGTGCCTTTGCAATCAAGATACTTGTTTAAGATTTTTGTTGAGGTCTGTGCTCTTGTATAGGAATGCTAGTGGGCTTTACATATTTTCCTTGTACCAATGGTCTTTCTGTGACACTAATTCTATGTATGGAAAAGTCTTCCTTGGGGTTATCTGCCATTTTAAATAACAGTGTTTTATTTTTTATGCAGTCACGATTTTATTCTTATTCAATTGATTTGATGCCCTGGAGGCTATAGTGAGTATATTATTGATCAGAAATCAGAAGAACTGCGTTTTTGTCTTTATTCTGAACTTACACAGAGTACTTGTAATTTTTCTTACTGCCTCACAATTTACATAGATATTTTTACTAGATTAAAGCAGATTTGCAGCCAGAGCTGGACATCTACTGTTATCAAATCGGTGCCTAGCCCAATTGTCATCAGAGAGGCTTCATCTAGCAATTTATGGAAACAGATGTGGACCCCACAGCCACATATTAGGTAATTTCAGGGGAATCCTGCAGAAGAGGAGGAGAAAAGAATGTAGGAGCCAAGTGTGTCAAGGATTCACATGAAAACACATGGGATCAACCAACCTGGCCTAATGAGGCTCACAGAGACTGAAAGGACAACCAGGGAACCTGCATGGGATTTACCTGGGCACTCTGCATATATGTTACAGTTGTGCAGCTTGGTCCTTTTGTGGAACTCCTTACAGTGGAACCAAGAACTGTCTCTGATTCTTTTACTGACTTTTGGGACGCTATTCCTTGTATTGGGTTGCCTTGCCCATCCTCAATACAAAGGGAAATACTTAGTCTTACTGCAAATTGATATGCCATTTTTTGTTAATATTCATGGGAGACCTGCCTTTTCCTAAACAGAATCTTAGGGTGAGTGGTTTGGTGGTTCCTACCACCAGAACTAGGATGGTGGTGGGTGTTGGACCTAAAAAAACCTTGGATGCTAATTCTAGTGTAACTTCTCAAGCCCGACTTGAGTTTAAGGCTCAGATGTGAGGCCCAGTATAACCTCCTGAGCCTGGCTAGAGTTTGGTGACCTTTGCTTGACCTGTAACCTCCACATGGGGGTGACTCAGCCAGACCTGATGTATAGTGCCCCTGCATAGCTACCTGCCAGCTTGGTGGAATATTATTGACCCTTATTCCTCATGTCACCTTACCCTATCCTATGATTCCCATCACCTACTTCAGCCCTATATAAGTTCATAACTATTAAAATAAATTGAGATCCTGCTTCGACAGTCTCCTGATTCAGTGTGTATCTCCCTTCCCTGTAACTAGTAGGGGGGAGGGTCTCACCATCCAGCTCAGCCCTTTGAAAAGACCAGCTGAATGGACCAGCACTACCTCCTCTCTTCCATAGGAAGAAAGGAAGGGGAAAATTGTGGCCAGAATTTAAAATAAATGAATTTATTTTTTTTTAAATTTCTCTTTTACTAAACACAGAAGACACGGCTGTCATCTTAACTCTTGTGAGGGGATGTTAGACAACCGAGTTAAGTTTCATCCTGAACTACAGAGTTCAACCCAGTCTGGGCCACAGAATTCAAAAACAGTTTTGAATTTGTGAAGCAAGTTATTTAAAAAAAATCAACTACCCTCTGCATAATTGCACTTATGATAAGATGAAAATCATGTGAATCCTTGAATTATGTGTCCATAATGTTTGGTAAGGCCCAAAGATTGAAGAAATGGGGGACTATTACTTCATAGCTGACAACCCTGTCTGAATAGACCCTAGATGTTCAAGTCTCCAATTGAAAGATGGCTCAGGAAGTAATGGAGCTTGTTAAAGACCTAATGACCCAACAACAATCATAGGGACCAACAGAGTAGAAGGAAACCACTAATACCAAGTTGTCCTATGACCTACAGACTGAACATGTTAACAGACATATGCTTATACATATGTATTATACGGGCACGAATGCTCACATAGTTAACAAGAAAAAATGTGATATTTTCAAATGTAGATGCCATTTCAGTCCATCCATGAGGAAATTTATAGCATTCTCAAATGCCAATTTCATAATTTCCTCTTAAGAAACAGCGTGAGGTTCAAAGTAGTTATTCTGGACCTGTCGATTTTAAAGTGTCTTTATGATAAGAAGTCAATATGACAAGATAGCATATCTCACAGATATGTCAAATGTTCAAAGAAAATTTCATAAAAAAGAAAGGAGATAAAGAAACCCTTGTATATTTAGACATGCATATGTAAATAATAACAATGAAAGAAAAAGAGACTGTGATTTCCTGAGGGAACAAGGACTTAGGGTGCATAAGAGAGATGAGAGGGTTAGAAGGAAAATGTGAAATTAGCATTTGAAAGACCCTTCTTGTGTAAGAGTGAACAACATCATTATTATATTCAAGGATGAGAAATGAAAATTAAAAGAAGCTTGTTTATATCTTGGTAAGGTATTCAGATATAAATTTCACTCCTTCACAAACTAAGTATTACTTGTCCAATTCAGAATATAAGTAGCAGCCTACTCCTAGCTTTTGGAGTTTACACTTATTTTGGTGCTCCCTTGTTATATAAATTTACATGAAGGATGAATACTTTTGTCCTAGTATCCTTTTGGCAGTATAATTTTCAAATCCAATGCAAGCCCTGCTGGAATGGAGGTAGAATGTTGCTGCCCTTTTCCCCATTTTCTGAACTTCAATTTAATTTCTCTTAACTCGGTGGAACAAATTGACTATGAGTTATCTTCTCTATAATGCAGTAATATTTACCTTGCTTGGGCAAGGACAGAACTCACTCCAGGTTTCCTTCCTCTGTGTGACTACAAGCCTGTAAAGCAGGAAAACGCATTTATTCTGTCTTCTTCGTTTGTCACATTTTAAAGTTGCCAAATATATTTCATCTTTAATTACCATTCAATTAAACTATGCCCAAAATTAAAATAACCAAAAGTAACTACTTTTGTTTATATAATTTTGCTATAGGTAGAAAATATTTCACCCTCATTAGCATCCATTAAATATATAGATCACATTGAAGTTTTTAAATTAACATTTTATGTAACCAAAGAGAAATTATACAACACCATATTGGGAAAGTCATCCATCACTTGATGAACATTTTGGTTAATTCATTTTCCTAGCTATCGAAAATAGAATGATGATAAATCTGGATGTATAAATATCTCTGTAGTGTAAGTATCTTTGTATTAAGATGGAAGGACTTTTGGGCCTTGATGGGTGAATGGGCTATCTGTGTCAAATGGCAATTATATTTCATGCAAAAAAGGCAATTGCCAGGGCTGTTGGGTACCAAATTTTTCTGTTGAAGATACCAGTCTGTTCAGGTACAAGGCATAGAGAATTTAACCTGGACTGACCACAAGAGAGTCTTTATTTGAAAACATTTTCATGGCACTGGAAGTCCTGGTCAGGAGGTCTGAGAGAGAAAATGCATCATTGGTGTCACCCAGAGGTGTCCTCTTCATGCTACAAGTCCAACTGCACAGGCAAGATGGTACAATAGAGACAAGATTCTATTGGGATAACCAAATACTTTCTGGATTGTGTCTGCAGCCTGACAGGAGGAAGCAGTTCATGCCTGAAACTGTCAACATAGTCAAAACCTATGACCAGGACAGTCAGCCCCAAGGGGTGAAATTTTTATGGTGTTTGTCTAAACAGTCATGCTGCTAAACTGCTTTGTAAATAACCACATTTTTATCCATAAGTTTACATTACTTTCAGTTTTTCTCAGAGAAGTTTTTAGCAGTAGGTAATGATTAATGCAGAGAGTAATAATCATTTAAGTGCTGTGAATAAGCAGTGGTAAGTGCTCCACTACATACATGAATCTGTATTAACCCTCATTCATGTTCCCCTCAGACAAAGGGAGCAGCACAGAAGAGGAGAAACATAGACTGTAAGAACTGAGGAATGGAGAGGAATGCTAAAATTGTTGTGTTTTAGACTTGCACACATGAAATCACAGAAACTCTGGTGGCCTGTAAACACTCAAGTGTAATGCACATTCTTTCTTCCAGCCTGGTCTCTGAGCCACGTCAGTCCCAAATGAACATGCAGGACACTATGTTAGTTATGAGGCTGTTAGCCATTTGTTATGGTTTCTTATTGGTTAGCTCTGACTTAATTATTAACTCATAAATGCTAATCTGAGTATTTCCACATGGTCTTCTCTTAATGGAGAAAGGGTCCGGACCTGTTACTCCTCTGGCTTCCTACATAGTGAGTGCTGTGCCTCTGTTTCCCAGAATCCTCCTCGATTCCTAGTTCCACCAGTGTTGCTTCCCTATTGGCCAACAGTGCTTTATTCATCAACCAATAAGACAAACATATACACTTCCCCCATCAGTCAAGTCACTTAAAATTCCAGCATGGATGACACTCCTGTGACCTTACCTCTTCCTTAAGAGCCATTGGCAGATGATGGCAGCTACAGGAGACAGAATTGCTTTGCTTGAATGGTTATCTCTGAAAGATGATAAAAACACCTGCAGAGAACTACACAGTACACAGCACACAGACCTGTGCATGTGTACAGCACTAACTGAATTCAGAAGTACTAGGGGAAACGGATGTGAGGCTGGATGGGAGATATATTTGGGAAAGAGCTACAGAGATGTAAGATGGAGGGTGTAGAGGGTAAATGCAATTAACATAAATTATGTATATCCATGTAA
Organism: Mesocricetus auratus; assembly: GCF_017639785.1. Taxonomy (NCBI): domain Eukaryota; kingdom Metazoa; phylum Chordata; class Mammalia; order Rodentia; family Cricetidae; genus Mesocricetus; species Mesocricetus auratus. Next base: position 2,273,405 of record NW_024429207.1, on the reverse strand, counting down.
GAGGTGAGGAATAAATTACTTTAAAAATATGAATATTGCCACAAAATTAAAAAAATACATATTTTTATTAAATTTGAGATGGCCCAGATTCATCAACTCTGCAGTGTTGACTCCTGCCTGAGACTTACTAAAAAATTAATTGATGTAATTCTGTTACTCCTAATATAGCTAGTTTGCTTTAAGTCAATAGAAACTCTCTTTCTACACGTAGATGCAGGAAGAGTATTTATCAAGTGAAGGTGCGATCACTTAGCAGTATTTATCAATACAAAGGGTTCAGTGCAGACCTTTAATTATTATTTATAAAGTTTGTGGTTGGAAAAATCTCTGAATTATTACTTAAGAACAGCCTGCAGGATTGTAGTATCATAGACTGTGGTTTCCAAAGTAGAGTAACATAAAATAGAAGTTTTAAAATATCAGCATGAGCTAGGTGGTTGTGGCACACACCATTAATACCAGCACTTTAGAGAGAGAGACACGCAGATTTCTGTGAGTTCAGTACCAGTTTGGTCTGAAAGAGCTAGTTCCAGGACAGGCTCCAATGCTACACAGGGAAACTCTTTCTTGAAAAAAAAAAGGAAAGAAAAAAATCAACATGATTAACAAGTTTTCAAATATATTCTAATTAAGATGTATGGATGTAGATTTTTTTTTGGTTTTTACGAGACAGGGTTTCTATGTATTGTTTTGGAGGCTATCGGTCCAGCCCAGCCTCGAACTCACAGAGATCCGCCTGCCTCTGCCTCCCGAGTGCTGGGATTAAAGACGTGTGCCACCACCGCCCAGCTCCTGATGTAGATTTTTTGAAGACTCAAATATGGTATATTTATATCTGAGCCAATTAATGTAATCATATCAAAATATTCCTTTTATTTTAGTGATGTAGGAAAATATTGGTGGGATACTTGAAATAATTTTCTTTCTGGAATGTTTACCTTGTTTCCAGATCATAAAGCAGCAATAGTCTAAATTCTTGCATCAGTCCTTCAACCATGTACATAAGAAGCTATTGTGTGAAAATCAGCATTGCTATTTTCCAATGCTGAAAGTAAGAGAAAATATCAGTTTATTTCCAAACCTACATGTTCTACTCTGAAAGGTACTACAAATACTAATGTATTATTTTCCACACATCTTCCTCATTTCCCAATACAGATTTTATATGAAAGCAGTCTAGGAGCTTTCTATTTTACAGTGGTTATTATGAGGTGATAAATTTTTCAATCTAGGGAGAGTTTAGGCATTGTTTATGCCTCATTTCATGCCAGTGAAATAAATAAACAGTGGGTTACAGCACAGGCCTTTCTAACAGCATCTCAACATGACAAACAAAATTATATACTTATGATATTTTCTACATGGATCCTACTGTTATTTTATCAGAAAATAACCTTCACATGGGATAAATACTTCAACAATGTTTATTCTATGATTGCTTATTGATTATCTAAAACTGTTTAAATTTTGTACTTATTAGTCTTACATCATTTGGATTAGGTTCAGTTCTTGTTTGGGAAGAGACATTGGTGAGACTTAATGAGTATATCTTCTGACATTCCTATGAGATACAATCTCACAGCAACCTCCCTAATCATCTGGATCTTATAAAGTCTGTCCCGTTTTCAGCCAGTGATCCCTGAGCCTTTGGTATGGGAAATGTTTTGTGGATCATTCAAACATGGCTCCTCCACTCTGCATTTTGGTTGGGCATATCTGCTGCAGAGAGAAGTTTCTTTGAAGAGGAGTGCGGGCTATTCTCTGTGAGTATTAGGATTAATATGTAGATTGTAGTAAAGTGATAGTTGCACATCTTTTGACAAGGTCCATGACATTTACAGTCATTGTAGTTGACTATGTTTTGAAAGACCCCTACCCAGGACCCCCTAGGAAAAGTAAAGTAAGGCTAGGCCATTGCCTAATGAAAGAAACCCAGACCAGGTGCCTCGCCCAGCTGGCAGGATGTCAAACAGCATCTGTGGTCACCAGAGCAGTCATGCGACCCGGATAATAATTGCTGAAGCGTGCCAGGGTCTCTTATGTGGCAATACCAGGACACCTAGTCCTTGGCAACTACCCTTGCCCCCAGTTGTGTCTATGATCACCATAGTAGTCATGGGACCCGGATAATAATTGCTGAAGCGTGCTGGGGTCTTTCCTGAAGTAATACCAGGAAACTTAGTCCATGGGAACTACCCTTGCCCCCAAGATGAGCCAATGAAATGCCTGTTACTTATGTAACCATTAAAACTCTATAAATATTGTACTCCCTGTAAGCCCAGTATGCTCTGCACCTGAGTTGCTGTAGCATCCGCAGGCGCCTGTGTACTCAATAAATCACCTCTTGCATTTGCAGCCAGTGGTCTGGACCTGGTTCTTGGGCAGAGGGTTTGGTTCAGTGCCCGGCGCTTTGATGCCGAGGTCTTTCAGTTTCTAGTACCAGGTGTAGTTTCTTGCTTTATAGATTTTAGGGCTGTTTCAAAAAGTCTGAAATAAAATAAGAAATTAAAGAGCTGCAGGGACAATAATAGATGTATTTAGAACTGTAGTCACTCATAGAGCACCTGTTGTACATATTTATTGTTTATTTATTATTTATTTTTTATTTTGGCCACATAGTCTATCTTAGTTTCACATAAAACTAAATTAAGTGCTTTCTAATTATAGAAGTGCCTACTCACTATATTTATGTTCTATTTATATTTTTCTGAGTAGTCATTCATAATTTTTCTTTTTTCCAAAATGTTTAATGCAGAATGATGTTGCATTTTCCTAACTAAAAAGTGCAAGAACTTGTGTTTACTATAAAGCTATTTCTCTCAATAAACTACAGAATGGCTCTTTCTTCTCTCTATTGCTTAGTAGGAAGGCCCTTGTAATGCTCGTCTTGTGAATTAAACCCTGAAAGTAATTTTGTTTTGTCTTCCAGTATTTTTTGTCTGCATATTTACTAGAATAATGCAAGAACTTACTCAGAAGTATATTTTCTATATTGTGTCCACTTTATATATCTTAAATAAATTAATGTGTGTGTGCGTGTGTGTGTGTGTGTGTGTGTTTGTGTGTGTGTGTGTGTGTGTGTGTGTGTATGGCACAAGTACATATAGTAATAGCATGAGTTTAACCAATTACAAATACTGCAGTTTAAAATGGTCAATTTTAACTAGGGCAACATCCCCAAATTCAAGATGTATTCTTTAAATGTTTTTAGGCTCTCATTATAATTGTAGAAGTACATAACATGCTCCTTTGTTTTCATCTGAAATTGCCAGTGTTTACAAGTCTAGGGATTCAAAAGTGCCTTAATTATGCAGGATTCTCTTATGACTGGTATCTTAACTATTATCTGTAAATAACAAATATAGTGAAGTCGGAATATTGTGCTGTGACATAAATAAATTTTTAAAATGTTATCATAATTGGACCTTGTTGATGTTTGGAGGTTGAATTTAAAATAGGAACAGAGAATGTTTTATTGATTGGTGTCTCCTTTCCTGCTAAGCATCACAGTTACTTGTCTCCTGAAACCTCACAACACTGCAATAAATATTCAAGGGGAAATCAACAGTGCTTATCTCACAAGCAAGAAGTTAGAGACAAGGCTTGGTGTATACTGCCCATCTTTGCAGGAGTTTTAAAGAACAACACAAATGAATGGGAAGACCTTGCCCAAGGCTACAGGTACAAATTATTGACTACGCAGGGAACTACTTTTTAATCAGTAGATTATCCAACAAGATTGTAAAATTCTTGCTTGCTCAGCAGTTGGACAAAACATGCCTATAAGTTATTCTACTTTCAAATAGTAAGAATGCCGTTTTTGTCTTCTACTTGGCACTTGCTGTATTTCTTTTAAGCCCAGATAAGTCTATGGGAAATGCATTATTTTGCCAAAAAAATTAAATCTCTTAAATGTTGTCTTCTAATACATCATATGAATGGATACAAAGAAAAAATAATTTTAATTTCAGGTTTTATTCTCTGTAATGTGTGGGGACACCAGACCTTGTTCAGAGACCCACTTCCCCATCATCCTGGGAGTAGGCAGCTGTAAGACAATGTTTAAAAACATGTTTACTAAAAACAATACAATGCCCGGGGCAATAAGTTCCTGAAAAGGGCTGGCCCATGGGAACCGCCCTGACCTCGACCTTGTCCAAAGACTAACCGCCTCTTCTGACACACCCAAATCAGTTTCTGGTGCCAGAGCAGAACCAGCCAGGGGTAGAGAGAGACAGAAGCTTTTCTGGAGGGAGGCCTTTCCTGGGAAGTTTTCTTGAGCCTTTTTGGGGCCTGCTTAAAGTTTTCTTTACATCGTTACGAGTCTCTGTGTCATCAATCCCCGACACCCTCTACACATTCTCAGACACAGGCTGTGCAGCGGGCACGGCAGTAATGAATCTTTCAATTCTAAGATTTCAATCTGTGGTGAAAAATCTTTAGAGAAAATATGCGACAAACAATAGATGTTGTATAATTCCAACACTCACAAGAGCTTCAGCTCTAAGATTTTGCTATGTATTAATTTTTGTAGTACACTGTTCATTAACTGTTTCATTTATTTAATAAAGAATTTTAATAATACTTATGTATTTTGTGATACCCATAAGTATCATTCCATTCTTTAGATAGAAATCAGTTTCAATTTCCAAGAAAAAAAGAAAACTATACAACTATATAAATTTATAATAAACAAATACTGCTTTGTAAGCAATATTTAAAATTTCTTCTAGCAAAATATTAGAAAACTCATTACATTTTTGTAGCTTTGTAATTATATTACATTACCCAACATCTTTTAGCAATATCACATAAATTAATATTTATTAATTTATTATTATAAATTATCATTAATTTATTTTATCAACTTCATGAACAGTACAGTTCAGGTGTTAAATTTACAGATGCTTAATATATACACATATGATATATATGTCTTATTTAGGCAGCCATATTGTTGCTATTTCAGAGGTGCAGCTCCCAGTAATAAGTGAAAGACAAAATTGCAGAGACATTCATATATGTGTACACAAATGTGTGTGTATATATGAGTGTGTGTGTGTGTATACATATATTCTTCTGATTTCATTTAGTGTTTCTCATTCACAAATTTGTTTAGGGCTGAATATTTGGAATTGTGTAATCTGTCAGGGCACTCACCTTCAGAAGCCTGGTCTCTCACCTTTTTATGAGTTATATACTTTATTGGTAAGCTGGTTTTCACCTTGTAGACCCATGCTTAGCTCATTTCAATGAGCAGTTCAATGCACTCAAAATTGCTTTTTCTGTAAATGAGTTTTGCTCATCAAATACTGAAACAAACACTGTTCTTGATACTATAAGTGGTCGTTTACTATAACACAGATTATGAAAACTCTTTGCTATTTGGCCTTGACCCAGATATCCTACTTCCAACAAATTCGTAACAGCCATAAATTACTTATAGCTTTTCACCTTGTCGTAGGACCTTATGAGATCCCTTATTCCACTGGTATGTGAACTGGTGTTATCAATGTGTGTGTCTTGCTTAGCTAGTCATAGAGGTGAGATTTCGTGGGTACAGTTTCTGTCCATTAACAAACACAAAATCACATAGAAGACATCCTCAGCCTCTAGCTATGAAAAGTCTGCCTGGCTCTGTACTATGAGTGAGTCTTAGGTATAGGGGTGAGAGTTTCATTTAATAGTCTGTGTATTGTGATAAAAGGACTTGAGGTTTGGAAAATATGTTAGAGATCTTCAGGGAGTTGGGGATAGCAGTAGGGTCAATGAGATACTGTGTATGCATGCATGAAATTTTCAAATAGTAGATAAGTATATTATTAAATGTTAAATAAGTAAAATGAAGAACGATATGAATGGTGTAAACGTTTTAAATATATGTGATTAGATAGAAAATATTCATTACTAATGCAAGGTTTCAGGCATCATTTTAAACAAACCTATTGCCTATTGTCTGTTTTTTCGTTACCATCCCTATGAAATGAGAAATATACATTAGTGAATTCTGAAGCTATTGGTACTTTTCCATATTGGTTATTAACTGTTGGCGATTTAAAAAAATGTTGCAGAAATAGAAGTTTTAAAGTTGTGTACTCATTGTGCATTTTGTTAGGATTCCTTTTATAAAGCTTACCTGTGCATTTGTATATTTTCTTCCTCTACCATCAGTATGACTAGGTACTGTTTGTTTTCTGTAAAATAAAAGGTACTAAAGCAGACAAAGGGGCACAATAGACTCTCACAAGTCACATCCATGCCAAAGGAGAACTATGTACCTAAATAAAGTTTTGATAAGAAAGTTTTTCCATAGGTACTTTACATATCATGGAATAATAGCTACCAGCACAAAGTAAAACAACCATTATGCAATTTGCTTTCCCTTAATTTACAAGCTCAAGCCTGTAACAGTGTTTGTGATGAACTTGGTTTTACTTACTTGATTTCACATGATAATTAAAAACCTTGAATTCGCCGGGCGCTGGTGGCACATGCCTTTAATCCCAGCACTCTGGAGGCAGAGGCAGGCGGATCTCTGTGAGTTCGAGGCCAGCCTGGCCTACAGAACTAGCTCCAGGATACCCTCCAAAACAATACAGAGAAACCCTGTCTGGAAAAACCAAAACACCTTGAATTCATATCCAGTACCATCATTGCTAATGTATTTTCTTCATAGTAATAGCAGATTTTTCATCAGATATACCTTGGTCACCATGGCATGTGCATAAATGACCCAGATTATAGCTTCATGCCCCATAACTTATTTATAAACAGATGCTTTTCTCATCATATGATTTTTTGATAGAACCAATCTCCTATTTGACTATATTGAGAATATCACCAATTATACCATTACATCATCTACATAAAATGGGAGCTCCTAGTTCCTGGAAACAAAGGTATAACATAGATTAGAGAAGCTGTGTATTATACAGTGTTCCTTTAATCAAAAATTCTAGTGGCATTAATTGATGATAGCTATGGAGGATCAACTTGAAAAAAGACCATAGAATGTACTAGATGTAAGAATAACAGCAAGATATAGATCTCATGGAGAGTGAGTCATTCATGTTTGTAGGAGAACTCTTCCTGTGAACTTTCCAGGGGGAGTGAATGTTGGATTGGAATAATGATAAATAAGCTTCACATAGCTATGTACCATGCATGTGGTTTAGGAAGCAATGGTAGGGATGCACCTTAACATTGAAAAGTTCATGGAGATATGGCTCAGTGTTGAATTGCAGAAGTTGCTTATCCAAAGAGTTGGGTTCCATTCTCATCACTCACATAGCATCTCACAATGTAACTACAGTTTCATGGCATCCAGTATCATTTTCTGGACACATTTGGGCACCAGACATGCACATGTAGGTGTTGTACAGGTGTACATGCAGATAAAACATTAAAACAAATTTTATTAATTATAGGAAAATACTAAAATAATTTTTAAATGTATTGTAAGAGGTGACATAATACAAATTTATGAATTTTAGCATGTATTTTGCATTCTGAAAGTACAAAGACATTGCACTAAAAATTAAGAGTTCAGAGAGTAGTCACTAATCTGATTATAGGAGACACCCTCTCCACTATTGCTAGGAGTTTTAGCTGGAGTCATCCTTGTGGATTCTTCAGAAGTTCCCTAGTAGCAGGTTTCTCTCTAACCCCATAATTGTTCCCTCAATCAAGATATCTCTTTCATTGCTCTCTGGCCCCATTCCTCCCCAAAATGTGTTATTGATCCCTCAAGTTCCTATACCCCATCCTCTATTTTCTATCCACCCCCACAGTTTACCAGGAGATCTTAACTATTTTCCCTTCCTGGGGCCCTCCATGATGTTCCTCTTGAAGTGGATGTTTGGAGCACATTCCATATGGAGGGATACCTTGATACCTTGCTCTGTCTTGATACAAGTGGGACGGGGGAGCTTGATCCTGCCTCAACTTGGTAAGCCAAACTTTGTTGACTCCCCAACAGAGGCCTCGGCCCTCTGAAGAGAGGATAGGGGTGGGAACAGAGGGAGAAATGGAGGGAGTGGGAACTGGGGTTGGTATATAAAATGGAAAAAAAATTAAAGGGCAGAGAGTATGTCTTGTATTTGTGCAGGACAAAAGTTGTGTTAGTTTAAAAGATCAGAGTAATAGAAAACAGAATAAAGAAAGGCTATAATGAGGTTCTGAGAAAAAACATGTTATCTTCAACTAGGTCTGAATTGTTTGATGGTTGCAACTTACCTAATGACTCATTTTAATTTCACAGATTAAAATGCAGTACAACAAACAATTTTCACTGTGAAACAATGGCACATGCAGTGTTATAATTTCTGCCTACCTTTTGTCATAATTACAGTCAAACAAATGGAGTCAAGAACTTTAATTGATAAGAAAGTCAGCTCTAAGACAGTTACTCTTACTGTCAAGGAAAAATGGCTACTGACCCTGCCTCACAGTTGAGGAAGAATTTGGATAGAGTTCCTGGGAAGTCCTAGTACCCTGCAAGACTTTGGTAACAGAGCAGACACTATCAAGTGGTTTGATTTCCCTAGAGTGTGCATTTTATTGTCAGGGTAGTGTAGGAGGAAGTCTGATGCCGCCATTAAACATGTGACTTACTAAGTCTATGCCGCCATTAAACATGTGACTTACTAGAGGCGCATACAGATGAGGTAATAAAAGGGCGGTTTACCACACCGCTAACCACACCCACTTTAGGCAGGACTAAAGACGTATACGGCTGGACGTAAAGACGTATACGTACGTAGGCGGAACTACGTCACTAGCCAGGCCCACTTTTGGGCATGGCTAGGGGCGTTACGGGGGAAGGCATAAAAGACAGCGCACAGGAAGTCTCGCTCTCTTTTCCTGGAGTTCGGCTTCCGGTCCAGTCACTAGCTGAGATCTGCTGGGCTTCTCGGGGTTTGGTATCGTGTGAGTAATTTTCTAAATTAAATACTTAGCTTCCCTTTCAGTAACTGTGTGTCGCGTATCGTTACAGCGTCCGTAAAGCCAACAGTTTGGTGTCAGAAGTGGGATTGTAAGGTATACCAGTTACATGTTTTATATTATAATATTTGAAGAATTGTTCCAATTTACTGGAAACATATGCTGGACCATTGTCAGTTTTTATTGTTTTAGGTATACCCATAACAGGGTAGCATTCATTTTTATGTAACTACACACCAAAAAGATACCATATTTTATTTATATTTGATATCTGGGAACCCTGAGCAAGGTAATTAAGCAACAGTTTGATATTTTTGATAATGTCTGTAGTATACCAAAGGTAGAAGTATTTGTAAAACATAATAAAAAGACATTAAATTTTCCTAAAGAAATCTCTAACACTAGCTCAGCAATCTCTTTCAAGTGCAGGAGAGAGGTTTAGTCAATAAAGGCTTTGCTATGTAAGTAGAAGCCCTGAGTTTAGTCTTCAGAATTCAGAAAAAGTCAGGGTAATAACTAGCATGTATAATCCCTAAAATGGGCAGAAAAGACAAGCTGATTCCTGCAGCTACCCACCAGCAAATGTAGCCTATAGGAGAAGCTGTAGGACAATTTGAATCTCTGTGTGTAATATCAGGTAAATGGTACCTGAGGAATGACATCTGAGGTCTACACACACACACACACACACACACACACACACACACACACACACACACACACAAAGAGAGAGAGAGAGGAGAGAGAGAGAGACAGAGACAGAGACAGAGAGAGGCAGACAGGGCTGGAGGGAGGGGAGGAGGAGGAAGAGGAGGAGGAGCAGGAGAAAAGGGAAGAGGGAGGGAGGGAGAGGGAGAGGGAAGTAGGGACAGAATGAGAGAGTGGAGGATAAAGAATCTCTATTAATTCTGTAGAATAATTTAACCAAACAATGCACTTCTATCAGTTTACTTATATAAAAACATTGCTGGTCAGAGTCAATTGTTGCTTCTGTGTCCACATTTCTGCATTTCACATCCATCAGTATAAAATGATAAAGCTTACGTTTAAAATGTAAGTATATACTTAATAATCAATTCCTGTTCACTACTGTGTATTGAAATGTATTGACAAAGAATAAAAGGGACTTGAAATATCAGTGCTCCAAAATAACCATCTGGTATTTGATAATCTTAATGGTTGAACCTATAATTATGTGATTTTTAAGGGAGTTGGATCTTATAATATGTACTAATTTGTACCTTTTTGGATACGGCATTATAATTCTCAACTCTAAGAACTACAAAGTATATGCAAATTATTTAACAGCCCTGCGACATACATGTATTTTTCAACATAGTAAGTTTTATCTTAATTGACCTTGCCATTAACTCTGAGAATGTGTAATATTTTCTCACATAGTCCCCACAAAATATCAAGTTAAGGGAGACATATTCCATCTTGTTTCAAAGAAAAATTGCTAGCAGCACCAACTAACACACCACTCAACACAAATACTCAATACTCAAATTTAATAGCAATAACTAACAAGCCCATAGATTAGCATTTCAAATGCATTTTTGAGTCAGCTTTTGCTATTTGGTGAAGATTTCATTTTCTTCTACTATTTTGTGTACCCCTACACATTCTTCAAGATCATATTGTAAAGTTCTATTTTCAGGATCCCCTTTATGTTTATTCTTGGTGTTGACTCTTTCTCTCATATTGTTAAAATAATAAACACCTCCCATGGCAGCCTATGCCATTCTGCTTCGATAATATCTTCCATCAACCTGTTCATTGACTGTATTTAGGTCTACATTTTACTTACTTTTGTATCATATTAACTTGTTACTATTAGGATGTTATACCTAAATACCCTAAAACATTTGACCTAGTACAAAATGGTTATGAAAGCAAAGGAGGTTTGGGCAAAAACATGATTTCTATTTGGCTATTGAAGTATGATTGTCACAATATTGAAATATATTTATATCCTACAAATTTTCTGTGGGAGCAGGAAGGTTGAGTTGGGTTAAGAATAGAGGATAGCAGGATGAGAGATATCATAATAGATGGAATCATTATAAGTTTGAGGATAGAGCTGACACTAGTGAGATTTCCACCAATCTATAAGGATAATATCAACTGTGGGGACACCAGACCTTGAGCAGAAACCTACTTCCCCTTCAGCCCAGGAGCAGGCAGCTGTGAGATAATGTTTACTGAAAACAATTCAGTGTTATAAAGCTCTTGATAGGGCTCAGATAAGGGCTTGCTCACTGAAACACCATGACTTTGACACCCCCTATGGCTATATGCTTCTTCCTGTTCCCCCTGCTGTGTCTCCCCGATTCTGGGGCCAGAGATTAAACCACCAGCCAGGAGGGTGAGAAGTCTGGGAGAGCTGTTGGAGAGTTGTATGTAGATGGATGGCAGAAGTCCTTAAAAAGGGAAGCGGTTTTTCTTGGGGAGACCTCTCCTCCTAAGTTGACTTGGGAAGCATAAAGTTTTCTTAAAGCAACCGACCAGTCTCTGTGTCATCTATCCCAACCACCTCACTACATTCTCGGATGCAGGCTGAACAGCAGGTGCAACAATCAACTGGAAAACTAAACAATAGTGGAGAGACTACATTAATAGCCCTTACCTGATGATAAGGTTGATGACTACCTTATATGGTATCCTAGAGCCTTCATCCAGTGACTGATGGAAGCAGAGGCAGACACCCACAGCTAAACACTGAACTGAACACCTGGAACCCAGTGACAGAGATGGAGGAGTGATGAGCAAAGGGGTCAAGACCGTGCTGGTGAAACCCACCAAGACAGCTGACAGGAAAAGGGAAGGCTCTTGAACTCCAGAGTGATGGCAGAAGTCCAGCAGGGGACTGATCTAGACTCCCTGAATGTAGTGCCAGTGAGGAGGCCTCAGCAATCTCTGGGGCCTTGGGTAGTAGATAAGTGTTTACCATGGCATACAAATGAACTTTGAGAGCCCATTCCACGTGGAGGGATGCTCTCTCAGCCTGGACACATGGGGTAGGGCCTAGGTTCTGCCCTGGATGAAATGACAAACTCTGGAGATCCACCATGGAGGTCTCACACTCCCTGGGAAATGATGTGGGATTTGGGTGGGGGGCTGTGGGGAGGCTCGTGGAAGTACAAGGGAGGAGGGGTGGGAGAGGGAACTGGGATTGGCATGTGAAGCATGCTTGTTTCTAATTTAAATAAAACATATGTTGAGAAAAAAACTACAACTTTTCTAAGTTTCTGATTATCACCTCCACTTCTCTGTGAACATTCTTGAGCTCCCCCAAAACTTCTGAGAATCTGTATAATGTATACATGATAAAGAGAAAGGACTTTCAGAAGCACTGGGCACGGCATGGTCCACATTCTACTGTGCAGGTTCTATGAGTCTTAAATCTGATTGACTATAAGTTACTGTGTTCACTTTTTTGTCAAAACACATTTCCTGGTAGCTATTGTAGTGCTGACCAGTTACAATATTGCCAATATTAGAGTTTTTGAGAAAGCAGATATACAGAGTGCTTGCTTGATATCTCTGGGAGGCCTTCCTTTTTCTGAAGGGAAGCAGATCACGGGGAGATGAGAAATGGGAGGTGGAACTGTGAGGAAAGGAGGGAAGGGAAACCAGGGGTGTAATATATGAGAGAATAAAAAAGACAATCAAGCAAAGTTTTATTAAGAGGTAGATTAACAGCTTCTTGCATCAGGGAAGGATCTCAAAAATAAATAGTCCATCATTATGATTGAATCACAGTGGGTTTTTTTTAATCTCCTGAGAAGAGGAAATTTGGTTCTGGTTGAATACGAATTAGGCATCTAATTCATATGTCTCTAATTGGTTAATTTTAAGCTATAAAGGGGATCTTCATTGACCCAAGGATATGCTCACCAATATACACTACATAAATGTTGGTATTGAAGCATAGAAAGTATCAGAAACTCTGTCCTCTAAAGGGTTTTTAATTTGAATCTGTAGATGCAACCAAATAATAGACAGATATAAAGAGGGAAGGAATGCAGTTTTGTACATGTCCGCTACACTACAGACGATGACTGTTGGAACTGAATCAGAATAGAAACGCACAAGCTATTTCACTAAGGAGAATGTGTGGGAGCCATATGTAATTTACAGGTAAAGATCTCTGAGGAAGACACACTGAATATAAATCACACTGACTTGAGGCTAGATGTAAGTGCAGAGTCAACATTTTTTCTTTTGTTTCTTTTGACTTAATCTTCCATGCGTGTGTACAAGATAGGGTTACAGCTTGCTCTTGCCAACTTCACTAATGAAGAAGGAACTCCCATTAGAGACAGAGAACAACTTCTCTGAAACTTGGGGGAGCATGGGGAAAGTCAAAGAAAATGGAAGAATTTAGTTGTGGAACTGCTTTGCTAATTGAAATTACTCAGAAAATAAGGGCCCTTTATTTGGCTTTCGTTTTCAAAGTTTTAACAGGAGTTTCTGTTCATTGACAAATAGAGTTTAAGATAATTTTCTTCACTGATTAGAAACTGCAAGTGGACAGAGCCGAGTGTAGGAAAGCTGTATTATTTGAGAAACAAATGAAGTAAATTTATACATAACTAAGAACCACTTGAAAGCTCCAGATGTCCTGAGATGCTTTTCCCATATAGACTCTTATTTGTTATGTTAATAAAAACTGAAAACATTGCATTTTGTTATTCCTGTGAATAAATTATGTGTTGAGATAATATGTTTATTATATTTTAGCCTTACCAAAAACTTGTTTCAGTTGCTTAAGGCTTTTTAAACTCCATGATAGCTAATCTTGTATACTTATTTACTTATTTATATTTGAGACAGAATTTGAATAAGTAGCCCAAGCTCCATGGAATCTGTAGATTCCCTTCCCTTCCCTCCTGAGTGTTGGGATTACAAGCATTAGCCATCCATCTGTCTCTAGTTAGTACCTTCAAAGCAGTTAAACACATGTGAATTTCCATTGTTGTGACAGTATTCATTAACAAATTTGAAATATTAATCATATAAATTGTTTCACTGGCATAAAGAATTTTATTTGAGCTAAAATTCAGAATAAGGCAAGAGTTTAAGACTTTAAAATGCTTATATATTTCCAGTATTTAATTGTTTCATTTTATTTTTATATTTGAGGTGATAATGCAATTACAACATTTCACCTTCCATTTTCTCCATCCAAACACTCCCATATATCCTTCTCTGTTCTACTGAATAAAGGACCTGTTTTTCTGTCACTATATAAGTATGCTATATTTATATTGCCTATATGTTATACTTAAATAATTCTAAATATAATTTGTTTAACCTATATAATGTCCTTCTAAGCATCTTTTTGTCTATTGATCCATAAGTGTATGTTGAATGGTGGTAAAAACTAAACAGTTTTTGTGCTTAAAGAAACCATCCTGAGTGAGGTAACCCAGTCACAAAAAGAGAAACATGGCATGTACTCTCTCATATATGGATTTTAGACATAGATCTGGGGAGTGCCAGCCTACAATCCTATGGCCAGAGAGTCTGGGAAACAGAAACTTCATTGAGTGGCTGATCGAAGAAGAGGCAGACTCCCTTGGTTAAGTACTGAGCTGAACTCAAGAAAGCCAGTAACAGAGAGGGAGGACTGTTGATCAAAGGGATTAAGACTGGGCTGGTTTAACCCCCAGAAACAGCTGACCAGACAGAGGTTAACTCTTGAATCCCAGGCATCAGCCTGGGAATCCATCACGGGACTGATCAAGACCCCCTGAATCTGGGTGTCAGTGAGGAGGCCTAGGGAATCTATTGAGCCTTGGGCAGCAGATCAGTACCCATCCCAAGTATACACACGGACTTTGGACTCCCATAGAACAATGTGAGGTGCACTCTCACCCTGAACTCTTGGGGAAGGGTCTAGGCCCTGCCCTATATGAAATGACAGACTATGGACACCCCCATGGAGGGCCTCACCCTCCCTGGGGGAATGAGGGGATAACGGTGGGGGGGGAGTTGGGGGGAGGACACGGGAGGAGGGGAGGGAATGGGAGAGGGACCTGGAACTGACTTGTGAAGCAACCTCGTTTCTTATCTAAATTTAAACTGGAAAATAAAATATAAAAAAATTTTTTATTTCCCAGATCATGTTTAACCCAGATATTATTTCTAAAGGATTCATATTCTTTTTTGTTAACAGTGTTTATTGAAATTTTACATATACATTATGCAAGATTCCCCTTAAGAGTAATAATAAATAGAATGAGGAAAAGGAGAATAAAAGATAACTTTATAATATTTCAAATTATGTCATGGAAATAACTGCACAGCAGGATGGAAATCCTCTAAAAATTACAGGATCAGTGTGGATATTAATATGTTAACATTATTGATAGAGAATTCTACGAAGTAGAGACTATGGCATTTTATTCATGAAGGAGTTAATATATGTCACACTCCAGCATGTTGTTTATGCAATTAAAGTTACTTAAAAAATAGCAGTTATTGAATCCAGTTGTAGGGAGGATGGAGTGAGCAAAGGGGACAAGGACAGGCTGCGGAAACTCAAAGAAACAGCTGACTTGAACAAGGGTGAGCTCATGGATCCCAGAATGACAGCTCAGAAAGCAGTGTAAGACTGATCCAGACCCCCTTACTGTGGGTGTCATCAAAAGTCTATGGGCCCTCTGGTTGTAGATCAGTATTTATCCCTAGCATACAAATGGACTTTGGTAGCCCATCCCCCATAAAGGGATAATCTCTTAGCCTAGACACAAGCCTAGGCCCTCCGTCAAATGACGTGACAGAATTTGATGATCCCCCCCATGGAAAGTCTCACCCTTTCTATGGAGCAGAAGAGGGATATGTTGGGGGTCAGTGGATGGCATGGGGGAATAGGAGGGAGAGGGAATTGGTATTGATATATAAAATAGGGTTGTTTCAAATTTACATGAAAAAAATGACTCTGACCTTCATTCAATCTTATAATAGCAAAAGATGAGCTTCCAATATGAAATAAATCCTGCAGATGCTACAAACAAGCACCATTTTTGTTTCTAATCCAAGAAGGAAGTTTAAAACCAAGAGATTTCTATACTAATTTTCTTAACCTATCAACTTTTGCTATGCTAATCACATTTCTGCCCAATTAACCACTCTTGCCCAAACCCCTTTACCTCATTACCTTTAGATACACTGTGTATCATTTAGCACATAAGCAACTCACTCTAACTGCTTCTTAAAAGTTTTTATTTTCTCATGAAGGACTCTGTGGTTCATAAAATGTTTGTGTACTTTTCTTCTGCTTACTATTTTACATTGCTTTAATTCTGACACCAGCCCAAGATCTAAAGATATTCAGAATGGTGTTTTGTCACCTCCGCAAAAATGTTTTTTTTTCAGATTTATAGAAAGTACATTTGTCTTGAATATTTTTTACAAAATCTAGCTTGTTCAAAACAGTTATTTCATGTATTTCAAAACAAATAAACATATTTCATCTCCATGAATTTTAAAGCAATTATTTCTGAGAAGCACGATTTCTGGTTGTCTGGTATAGACAAATCTCTTTCAGTGATTCATGAGATTAGTAGCTGTTAATTCTCCTTGTGTAGAAGGAATAAGAAACACATTTGCAATAACAAGATCAGTGACAAGGTATTTTCTATAATTTGTAGCTACTAAGAAAGATGTTGTTTACTTGATTTCTTTCTCAGCCCATTTATCAATTGTATATAGAAGGGCTACCATTTTGTATCCAGCCGCTTCACTACTTGTATTTATCAGCTGTATGTGTACCTTGGTAAAAATTTTTGGGTTGCTTATTTATTCACTGTAAATAATGATACTTTGACTTTTCATCTCCCATCTGAGTCCCCTTGATATCCTTTAGCTGCCTTATTGCTCTAGCTGGAAAGTCAAGTACTGTATTGAGTAGATGTGGAGAGAGTGCAAAGCCTTGTCCTGTTCCTGACTTTTTGTGAAATTGCTATGAGTTTTTCTTCATTTAATGTACTGTTGACTGAGGGCTTGCTGTATATTGCTTTTATTAAGTTAAGTATATTCCTTGTATCTCTGATCTCTGCAAACTTTTATTATGAAGAGGTGTGGTTGGATTTTGTCAAAGCGTTAAGCAGCATCTAATGAGTTAATCGTGCGTTGATTTTTTTTTCTTTCAGTTTGTTTATATGGTGGATTATATTAACAGATTTTCATATGTTAAACCATCACTGCATATCTGCGTTGAAACCTAGTTGATTATGATGAATTATCTTGATGTGTGCTTGGATTCCATGTGCAAAAATTATATTGATAATTTTGAATAAATGTTCATGATGTAAATTGGTTTGAAGTTCTATTTCTTTGTTGAGTCTTTCTGTGGTTTTGAGTATTAGGGTAACTTTGGCCTCATAAAATGAATTTGGCAATATTCTTTCTGTTTCTGTTATGTGGAATACTGTGAGGAGTATTGATATTATCTCTTTTCTGAAGGTCTTCTAGAATTCTAAGATAAAATCTTCTGGCCCTGGGCCTTGTTTTCAGGAGACGTTTAACCACTGCTTTTATTTCCTTAATGATTATAGGTCTATTTATATTTTTTACCTGGTTTTGATATAATGTTGGTAACTTGCATCTATCAAGACATTAGTTTATTTATTTTATATATATTTTTTTTACTTTTGTAAAGATTTTCAAAACATGCCCTAATGATTCTCTGGATTTCCTCAGTATCTTGTTATGTTCCCACCTTTCGTTTCTGGTTTTCTTAATTTAGACAATTTCTCGCTGCCTTTTAATTATGTTGGATAAGGGTTTGTCTGTCTTGCTGATTTTATCAAAACATCAACTGTTTGTTTCACTGATTTATGGTACTGTTCTATTTGTTTCTAATTTACTGATTTCAGCTCTCAGTTTGACTATTTCTTGCTGTCTACTCCTTTCAGGTGTGTTTGTTTCTTCTTGTTCTAGAGCTTTCAGGTGTGCTATTAAGTCACTAGTATGAGATTTCCCCTACTTCTTCATGTGGGCACTTAGTTCTATGAACTTTCCTCTTAGTTCCACTCTCATTGTGTCATATAATTTTGGGGATGCGGTGCATTTACTTTCATTCAATTCTAGGAAGTCTTTAATCTCTTCTTTATATCTTCCTTGACCTATCACCAAATCAGAATAAGAGTTGATCAGTTTCAGAATGTTTATGTGTTTTATGTAGTTTCCGTTATTGAAATACAGACATAATACTTGGAGATCTGAAAAGATAAAGGTGCTATTTCAAACTTTTGTATTTCTTGAGACTTGTTTTGTAACTGAGTATGTGGGCAATTTTGGAGAATGTCCATGAAGTGCTGAGAAGAAGATATATTTCTTTTTGATTGATTAAGTGATCTGTGGTTATCTTTTAGTTCCATTTGAGTCATAACATCTGTTAGTTCCATTATTTCTCTATTTAATTTTTGTTTGGACACCCTCTCCTTTAGTGACATTGGCTTAAACTTTAGTAATGTCTTTTTCAAATATGGGTGCCCTTGAATTTGGTGAATAGGTGTTCAAAATTGAGAAATAATCTTGGTGGATTTATCTTTGATGAGGATGGAATGCCCTTTTTCAAATGTTGGATTAATTTTGGTTTGAAGTCTATTTTGTTAGATATTAGAATAACTTTACTAGCTTGCTTGTTAGGTAACCTTGATTGGAAAAGTTTGTTCCAACCTTTGATGTTGAGGTGTGTTTCTTGTATGAAATAGTAAGATGGATCCTATTTTATTATCCATTGTGTTACTCTGTGCCTTTTTATTGGTATATTAAGTAACTACATAATTGGATATCTCTAACCGACCAAGTGAAAAACCAGTATAACAAGAACTTCAATCATTGCAGAAAGAAATTGAAGAATATATTAGATGATAGAAAAATATCTCATGCTCATGGATTGTTAGAATAACATAGGAAAAATGTCCATATTACCAAAAGCAATATACAAAGTCAATTCAATCTCCATTAAAATCCCATCATAATTCTTTCTAAATCTCTGCCCCATATCACTCCACCATTCTATGTTGAGTCATGTCTGGCTTCAACCAGATTCTCAGGAAATATGTCCATTCTGGTAGTCAATTAGCATCCTACGCAACCAAAAACAAGAACTATTCTTGCTATTTTCAGTCAGATAGACTCCTGATACAGAAGACAGTCTCCTGACACTACAACTACAGTTGCTGACCAGATGTCATGAGCCAATCATAAAATGTTTTCTGTATCAGTAACGGTCTATACTCAACCACTTCAAAATACACTTAACCACAGCTGAAATTCCCCTTAGCAGACTTAAAAGGGGCTGTTTGCCCTCCCCTAGGGGCAAAGTAATTTTTAGCAGGCATTAACATGGATTAAAGCAGCTCTCTGCAATTGTATATCAGGGGTCTTCTGGTCATTTGCAGGAACAAAAATATCTTACAGCTTTTATAAGGCAAAGCACACTGACAATAGAATCAAATTGCATCCTAAAGAATGGGAAAGGATCTTCATCAGCCCCAGATTTGACAAAGGACTGATTTACAAAATATTTAAGTACTCAAGAAACTAGACATAAAAAAAACAAAAAATGCAATTTAAAAAAATGGAGTGCAGATCTAAACAGTATTGTCAGCAAAAGAAATTGAAATGGCCAAGAAATACCTAAATATTCAACATCCTTATCCTCAGGATAATGCGAATCAAAAAGACTGTGAAAGTCTACCTTACGCTTATCAGAATGACCAAGATCATAAGAACAAGTAACAGGTCATGCAGTAAGAATGTGGAGCAAAGGGAACACCACTCAATTGCTCGTGGTAATGCAAACTTGTTTAGCCACTTTGGAAAGCAATATGGTCGTTTCTCATAAAATTGGGAATCTATATACCATTTATACAACTCTTGGTCATAAACCCAAAGAATGTTCAAAATACCACATGGACACTTGTTCAACTATGTTCATAGCAGCATTATTTGTAATAGCCAGAACCTGGAGACAACCTACATGTCCCTGTACTAAAAAAGAATGGATAAAGAAAATGTGATACATTTGCAAAGCAAACTATTACTCAACAATTAAAAACAATGACATCATCAGAGCGTTAGTGGTACACACCTTTAATCCCAGAACTCTCGAGGCAGAGGCAGGAGGATCTCTGTGAGTTCCAAGCCATGCTGCTCTACAGAGTGAGTTCCATGACAGCCTCCAAAACAATACAGAGAAATCCTGTCTCGCCAAACAAAACAAACAAACAAACAACAACACAAAACAAAGTCATCATCATGAAATTTGCAGGCAAATGGTTACATCTAGAAAAACAATATCCTGAATAAGGTAATTCAGACCCTGAAAGACAAATATGGTGTTTGTAGTCACTCATAAGTGGATATAACTGTAAAGTAAAGGATAACCATCCTACAGTCCACAGACACAGAGAGACTATGTACAAAAGAAAGTCCAAGGGGAAATGCATGGATCTCCTTGAGAAGGGGAAATAGAAGGGAGTCCATGGATGGACTTGGAGTAGATGGCATAGGTGACATAAAGGATCAAGTTGGAGATGGTTAAAGGGAAAGTGGTGACTGGAAGAGGTACATTTGGGGTTCAGGCAGAAATCTAGGGTAAAGGAAATTCCCAGGAATCTCAAAGGATGACCCCAGCTAAAACTAGGAGAAGTGAATATGTATTCTGGATTGACCAATCTTTTGTTAGCAGGCAAGATGTCCAATGAAGGGACTGGGACACCCATCCAGTCACAAGACCTTCAACATACAGTCTGTCCTGTTTATGTGATATCCTAGGAGGATGGCATAAACATTGTGGGTATGGACATTACAAGAAAATCCACAAAATCAACTAACCTTGGGTCATAGGAACTCACGGAGTCTGCATTCAGAGCCAGTGAGTCTTCAGGAAATGGGTTTAGGCACACTGCATACATTTGACAGTTGTGTGTCTTTGTCTTATTGCAGGATGCCTCACAGTAAAGGCAGGAGTAGTCTAATTCTTTGACTGACTTTTGGGAACTTAATACTCATGCTGTGTTGCCTTGCTCTGCCTTGATACAAGGGGAGGTGCTTATCTTTACTGAAACTTGATATGCCATCTTTTGTAGATATCCATAGATGCCTGCCCTTGTCTGAATAGAGGAGGAGTGGATTGGGAGGAAAGGTAGAGAATCGTTGGGGGAATTAGGAGGAGAGGAAGGAGAGGATACTAAAGTCTGGTGAAAATATATATGTGCTCACCAACTTTCCATATACTTGCTTGACTTATCAAAGAAAGGTGTGGTGACAATATAACATATATGCATCACTGTAAGTTAAGGTCTTACATAGTTCCTACTTGTGAATTTGTCATTATTTAAATTTCAATTGTCAAACATTCCTAATCCCTAAATGGCAAGGTATCTATTATGCTAATATTATTACAAAATTTCCATGAAGCTTTTATGTACACTATTTTGATTACAGATGGCTAATTTTGAATCAGATTAAATTTGAAATCTCTCTAAACTCTTGCTCACTATACAAAAATAATTTTAAGTGTTGTAATAGATAAATATGAGGAAAAATATAATTCCCATTAGTGACAATACCTGGTAATGTCTACTTGGTATTCAATGCTTTCATGAAAATTGGAATTGAGAAACTGTAGGCCATAAAATCCTAATGTTCTAATACATTTTTAGTAGAAAAAAATCCTATTGATGGTTAAATTTTTCACTGTATATTTTACCTTTAAAGAATTATTACAAATACAGTTCTTGTAGAAACTGTTTTTTATGCTGTTTACTAACATCCCTCTTTTTGAAATATCTTTCTTAGGCTTTTTACAATGAAGTTGAAAACTAAAACTGTTTCAATTACTCATGTAATATGTATTTGTGTATGTATTTTATCTTTTTGATTAACGAAGTATTTTCCTAATCCCTCATTTTTGCTTCCTATTAATGAACAAAAAGCTATCAAACTTCATTCTTAACTTTTTCACAAAATTATTCAAATTAAAATTTGCAGTTTTTTAAAGCTTGGATAAACCCATCAATAGAAACATCAAAAACCACAAGCTTCCTCTTGTTTTAATAAGCTTAAAAAAGCATCTGTTTTACAATAAACAATATACTTCACCAACCATTTAAGAATTTATTTCTGTCATCTTGATTTACTGACTTGAAATTTTGCTTTTAGGAAATAGTAAGTCACTGTCTGTACTCAATACAAAAGGCTTTCTATGTGGAAGCCAATGGACTGAGTTACACACTTGTTTTCTGTACCAGAGACTGTATAGGTAGAACTTCTCCACTATTGCTGAGTGTCCAGTCATCATCAATGTAAAGCCAGTTAAGGAAATGATGCTTTATAAAAACCTTTCTTACATATGCCAAATAAGAAGCAATGAGAACTTGAAATCCAGAAAGGTGAATTTTTGTCACTCTAAAAGTTGGTAAGAATGTATATGTAACTATGCCACATAAAGAGAACAAAAATGCCATTCATTGATACAAAGTATTTGAGGAATGTATATTTTTTATAAGAATGAAATGAGTTTACTCCAAAAAAGTTCCTTAGACTGCTTTTTCAATTACAGAAGTTTTTTGATACTAAGTGAAATATGATGAGTTTGACCAAATGGACAGTCACATACCACCTTTACCAGAAAGAGAAAGACAATTGCACAGATGTTAGGGAGTAATTTAATATTAAGATGAACAAAAACATAAAAGAGGACTTGTCAGAGATGTGACACCAATGTTATCTAGCACAGTCTAATGGCTTATTTGTATAATTGGGCAAGAATATATAAAAAATAATGCTTATGACAATTACCATGAAATAAATGAGCATATATGATATATTCAT
Organism: Mesocricetus auratus; assembly: GCF_017639785.1. Taxonomy (NCBI): domain Eukaryota; kingdom Metazoa; phylum Chordata; class Mammalia; order Rodentia; family Cricetidae; genus Mesocricetus; species Mesocricetus auratus. The sequence goes on along the minus strand of NW_024429207.1, from coordinate 2,250,602 downwards.
TGCATTTTGGAGGAGTATTGACAAGAACAAAGAAAAGTTGACCAAAGTAGCAATTTAAATGTAAATTACTATGCACCTGACTTAAGGGCTAAAATCCATAATTAGGTAGGGAAGAATACAATAGTAAATTAACTTCGACAAAAAACTGAATAATTGTTCAAATAAGAAATAAGAAATTTATTGTCCTTTTGAGGTCTGTGAAGATATGTGCTGGGATTTTGAAAGGGATTGCATTGAATCTGTAGATTGTTTTTGGTAAGATTGTCATTCTTACTATGTTGATGCCCTATCCAAGAGCATGGGTGATACTCCCATTTTCTGGTATCTTCTTTAATTTCTTTCTTTAACAACTCAAAGTTCTTGTCATACAGGTCTTTCACCTGTTTGGTTAGAGTTAAACAAAATATTTTATGTTGTTTGTGGCTATTGTAAAGAGTGATGTTTACCTGATTTCTTTATCAGCCCCTTTATTGTATATATATAGTAGGGCTGGCAATACTCAAATTTATATGGGAAAACAAAAAACCCAGGAGAGTCAAAACAACACTGTACAATAAAGGAACTTCTGGAGGCATCACTATCCACAACATCAAGCTCTAATACAGAGCTCTAGTAATGGAAACAGTTTGGTATTGGCTCAAAAATAGACAGGTAGACCAATGGAACTGAATTGAAGAACCAGATATTAACCCACACACCTATGAACACCTCATTTTTGACAAAGAAACTAAATCTATACAATGCAAAAATGAAAGTATCTTCAACAAATGGTGAAGGCATAACTGGATGGGTTCCTGTAGAAGACTGCAGATAGACCCATGTCTATCACCATGAACAAAACTTAAGAACAAATGTATCAAATACCTCAATATAAATCTACCTACACTGAACCTCTTACAAAAGAAATTGAGGGGTATGCTAGAACGAATTGGCACAAGAGATCACTTCCTGAACATAATGTCAGTATTAGAGACACTGAGATTGACAATTAATAAACAAGACCCCCTGAAACTGACAATCTTCTGTAAGGCAAAAGACACAGTCAACAAGACAAAATGGTAGCTCACAGAATGGGAAAAGATCTTCATCCACCCCACCTCTGACAGAGGGATAATCTCCGAATTTACAAAGAACTCAAGAAGCAAGTCTCCAAAACACCAAAGGATCCCATTTAAAAAGTGGGGTATAGAACTAAACAGAGAATTCTCAATAGAGGAATCTAAAATGACTTAGAGACACTTAAGAAATTGTTCAACATCCTTAGCCATCAGGTAAATACAAATCAAAATAACTCTGAGATACTATATTACACCCATCAGAATGACTAAAATAAAAGATACAAGGAAAGTTTATCCTGGAGACGATGTGGAGATGGGGGAAAACTCTTTCACTGCTGGATGGAGTACAAAGTTGTAAAGAAACTTTGGAAATTAGTATGGAGTTTTCTCCAGAAAATGGAAATCAGTCTACAGCAGTTCAACTCTTAGGCTTATACCCAAAGGATGTGCATCCATACAACAAGGACATGTGTCCCACTATGTTTATAGCAACATTATTTGTAATAACCACAACCTGGAAGCAACCTAGTTGCACCTCAACTGAAGAGTGGATAGAGAAAATGTGGTACATTTATACAAAGGAGTACCACTCATCAGAAAAAAATGGAAAGGAAAATAGATGGAACTAGAAGAAATTATCCTGAGCAAGGTAACCCAGTCACAAAAAGATAAAAATAGTATGTAATCATCCATATATTAATTTTAGACATAGAGCAAAGGATTGCCAGCCTACAATCCGTACTGCCAGAAAAGCTAGGAAACAAGGAGGACTGTAACAATGACATAAGTGGTCCCAGGGTGAAGGGGAATGGGAAAATCACTCCTGAACAAATTGGGAACATGTGGAGAGGGGAGGGAGTTATGAGAAAGAGGAGGAGAGAAGAGGAGGAGGGAGGAGAACATGAGGGATCTTGAAGATCCAGTCGAGAGATGAATAGAGGTGAGCAATAAAAGAGACACATCAAAAGAGGGAGCCATTATAGGCTATAAAAGACATCTGACACTAGGGAATTGCACAGAGATCTGCAAGGATGACCTCCACTACTAAGCAGTAGTGGAGAGGCTACCTTACATGTCCTTCCCTTACAATGATAATGATGACTACCTTAAATCCCATCCTAGAGCCTTCATAAAGTACCTGATGTAAGTAGAAGCAGAGATCCACAGCTAAGCACTGAATTGAACTCCAGGAATCCAGTTGCAGAGAGGGAGGGGTGATGAACAAAGGGGTCAAGACCATTCCGGGAAAACCGAGAGTAACTGCTGAGCTGAGCAAGTAGGAACTGATGGACCACAGTCTGACAGCTGGGGAAACAACATAAAACCAAACCAGGCCCCCAACATTGGTGTCAACTAGGAGGACTGAGAAGTCTATGGGACTTCTGGAGTAAAACCAGGATGTATCCCTAGTGCACAAACGTACTTCTTAGCCTAGATACATGGGGGAGGGCCTAGGTCCTGCCCCAAATGACATGACAGATATTGATGATCCCTCATGGAAGGCCTCATCATTCCTGGGGAGTGGATGAGGGATGAAATGATGGGGGATGGGAGTCAGTGTGGAGCATAGGAAGATGGGAGGGAGAGGGAACTGGGATTGATATGTGACCTCGAGTGATCTAAAGGTATAACATCAATTGGCAAGCTAAGCAATAGTGGAGGGACCACCTCGAATGCCCATTCCTGATAATGAACTTGATGTCTATAACCATCCGGAGCCTTCATCCTGTGACTGATGGAAGCAGAGGCAAACACACAACTAATCACTGAACTGAACCCAAGGAACCCAGTGAAAGAGAGAGAGGAGTGATGAGCAAATTGGCAAAGAATGGGCTGGCAAAACCAGCAGAGACAGCTGATCTGAACAGGGGAGTGCTCTTGGACCCCAGACCGACAGTGGGGAGGCCAGCATGGGACTGATCTGGACCCCCAATGTGAGTGTCAATGAGAATGCCTGGGCAACCTATGGGGACCTGAGCTGTGGATCAGTGTCTATCCCTGGTATACAAACTGTCTTCATGTGCCTATAGCACAAAGAGAGATGCTCTCTCAGCCTGGACTCTTAGGGGAGTGCCTTGACCCTACCAAGAGTAAAATGACAGACTCTAGATATCCCCTATGTGGAAGGATTTGGCAATAGGGTGGGAGGGAGGGGGGGAAGGGGAGTGCGGGAAGAGGGGAGGGAGAGGGAACTGGGATTGACATGTAAAACAAGCTATTTAAAATTAAAATAAAAAATGATAAAAAAGATAGTTTCTAATTTAAATAAAATTCATTTTAAAAAAGAGGATAATATGAAAAAAGGAAGTTTATTACAAATATTCTCCAAGGGCCAATCACAGGGGAAATGGGTCTTGGCGTAGCAGGGTTCGTGGACACTTGGAAAGGATTACTAGGGGTGGGTTCCTAAGCCACCATGAAGATATGATTTTTGTAAATAAGTCAAAACTTTGTATGTATAGAGGAGGGGACATGAGGAACAGGCTACATTATAAATTTTGTATCCTTTTTTCGTGTATTTATGTTTCATTTATACAATTTCCATTAAGAAATATTTGAGCCCCTTGCCTTAGTATTTTAATCGGGTCATTAATCATTTATTTAGTTTGATTTTTGAGTGTCCTTAATTTTTTACAAATAGAACCTAGGTTAAAATTTAAACAAAAATCATAGGAGATAAAGATTGTCAGTCTGACTCATAGAAATCAAAAGAAACTGGAAATACACATTTTTTAGAAAGTGTTGAAAAATGGAAAAAAATATATATCATGTGAGTATGAATTTTTAAAATGTTATATATCTTTGTCATTATACATGGTGAAACAAAATTTGCTACAGATTTTAATTAAAGTAGAGATGCTTCACAATGCTAAAGATTTTAATTCAAGAAGAAGATACATTGTACTCTCATAAGTTACTACATATATATACAACTGAGAAAATTTCATGTTTGTATGGAAGCCATGAAATAATTTAAAATGAGTTTTTTAAATTCATTTTTATGTCTCTGTATGTGAGTACTTGTTTGTCTGTATGGACAACAATGCCAGAAGAGGGAATTAGATGCCCTGTACATGGAGTTAGAGGTAGCTGTTGGCCACCAGATAGGGGTTCTTCATGATGAACAGGAGGTACCCTTGAGGCTGGAACCATCTCTCTGGAACCGCCAGAGATATGTTATTGATTTGTTTTTCTATGATTCAGCAACACAAACTGAACTGATCCTTAGATTCTATTTCCTCTTTTCCTTTTTGTTTTGCCTGGATCTCTTATGTGATATCTACATGAGGCAAGATAAGACAAATGCATGACCTGCATCTGAGTTGGTCTCTGCTCACCATGTTCTCCTGCACAAAGTTCACTGAGACTCCCTCAGTGTAACACAGCTTCCCTCAAGCATTCCAAAAGGAAAGCTGCTAAGGAACAGCTTGGGCATCCAAGTGAGCTCGTTCAGTTAAGAATAAAGTCAATTCCCTGAGAAGGACCAAGTTCCTTTTCTCTTCTGTGGCTTCTTAGCTCTTGGTAAGAAACCTTATGGATGTGTGTTGTCCCCAGAGAAGTTTTTCCATACTTATTGAAGACTGTTCTCATTGAAAGCTAAGTAAGTTTACCAGACTGCTACCAACTAGTAAAGGCTTGAAGACTTCTTACATAGAATTTCATTAGTCTCTTTCAGTTCAATCTGTTAAACTACTTAAAGCATGTTGAGGTATCCTGCAGCCTGAAACAAGAGGATAGTTTTGAACTTGATACCAGTCTGGGTTACACAGTCAGCTTTAGGCAGTCTCAGATACAATGAAAGACATCTGGTCGTTAAACCACAGACACAAAATGAAATGACGTGAAACAATGACAAAAAGAAACTATACTAGGGAGTTTTCTATGTCCCAGTTAATGTTAGATCAGCAATTCTCTTGTGGGAAAACATCTCTCAGCTTTTAATATCAGACTGTGTGTTCTGAAAGACACAGAGTATTCCCCAACTCTTTCTCACTAGATGAGGACATCCACTAAGATTTTCTGAGTCATTCACAGATTGTAATCTTTACAGGGAAAAATAAACATCTAAATTGACATTTTCTACAACTTTATTATCTATAAATTAAGTAAGTGTATTTTACACAGTAGCAGATATTACAACTCTCCATAGTTTCTTTCATTTCAGTGGAAAAGCATTATAAAACTTCTCCTTTTAGTTCAGCAGATCTCAACATGTGACTTGTGACTCCTTAGGAATCACATATCAGATATCACACATATCATATATTTAGATTGCAATTCATTACAGTAGCAAAACTTTACTTATGAAGCAGCAATGAAAATAATTTTATGGCTGTGGGTCACCACCATATGAGGAACTGTATTAAACGGTTGTAGTATTAGGAAGATAAGACCCTCTATATTAGAACATAATTCACTCATAATAGTATATAAAAAGTATAAACCCTCATTAATACATTTAATTGTGAACAAAAGCACTTAAGCTAGGTTCTATCTGCTAAGATTCTACTAAAGAAATACAAGCCAAGTGAACACTTCAAAAATATCACACAAACTCCTTCTTCCAGGCTTACATGAGCCCCTCTGCTTGTCTTCACAAATAATTGTCAAAATATTCTAGGTCTGACGATTAGTATCTATCTGGCACCAATTCTAAAGTCAATGCCACAAATCTTTGATATCTACTCTATTTCAATATCTAGATTGAAGGACCAAGTTCTAAATGTATTCATATTTCTAGTAAAATGTATATCAATCATGGTAGCATAAACCATTAACTCTTGTTTTCTCATAATTCCAGAGTGTTAATTTTCCCTGAGTGCTCTTAAGTACTAGTTTGTATGATCTATTGGGAATCATCAGTAGATTTCCTCTGAGATGCTCAGCCACAAGGAGACTGACAGTGACCCACACATGAGATTGATCAAAGCCAACAATGTGGTGTTTCATGAGAGCAAAGGGAGAAACAATAGTCACTCACACAGAATGCATTGAGTTCCTGATTTCAAGCCTTAACAATGAAAAAAATACATAAATAAACAAACAAGCAAACAAACTCAGTCAAGAATTGTAGTGTAGAGTGTAACTTGTACTGCATCATTTTCATTGGCTAAGTCACAGATGTAAGAGTTGGGAAGACGGATGAGTCATTGAGGGAGTGAGGAACTCCAAATCCAAAGGACACAAGGGTGAGGGGACACTTTGCATTTAGAGTGATTTTACATTCAAAACAAGAATCAGCAAGTTATATGGAACTGAAGAAAATGTGGAGAAGTTTTAAGTCAGTATCAATAAATGGAACAATTCACATGAAATATAAACAGATGCTAAATCAAGGTAGTGGGAATTTTAGAGAGAATGACAGCTTGGATGTTGAAAATATGGTAATGAAAACTGACAGTTAATTGACATGATCATGGTAGAATATGACAGGTTTCTGAAACTGAAAATGTTTTGATGCTGATGACAGAAGAAGGAAATTTAATTTTTAAGGAGAAAGAAGTAAAGATTCTGAAATTGATTTATGCCATGGGGAGTTTGAAATGGGTGTTAATTAGAGGAGCATCAGCAACTTCTATCATCTCAGCTCTCTCAGGGAACTGAGAGAACAATCTGAACATAATATGTGAGTGTGCAAAGAATATAGGAATGTAACACTAATGAAAATATTTTATAAGTAAACATGATAGGTGACTATATATATCCACATTCAAGGTTTTATAACATGGATATCTTTGAATGTCAGTGTAGTGTACAGTTTATCAATAAAAGTGGGTTAAATATTTTGCTAATTTTAAGTTGCTAATCATGTACAAAAATGGCATATACAATTCAGTAGACCATAGTATTATGCACTCCAAGTTAAGAAAAAAATATTTATAAATTGTTTGAAAATCTTTGGACTAAGGACATGACTGCATGAAGCACTTATTGTACAGTCATGAGCATTTCACTTCAGATTCTCAGAATTCACATAAAACCAGATGAAAGAGAATAAACATCTAACATCCCAGTTTACACAAACCAGGAGACAGGGACAGTCACCCAAGGCCCACGTGCCCTCTAAGCAGCAAATAAGAAGATAACCTATCTCAGGCAAGGACCAAGTAAATGCTGGCATCCAAGGCTTTTCTCTGGCATACACATACAACATGGTATTGGAATACCTGTAATCACTCACAAAAACACAAAAGTATACACACATCTCATATGCATATACTGATACACAGACATTTGCACACCTGTATTCCTCACAAAACACACAAATATACACACATCTCACAGGCACATACAGATAAAAACATACACACACACAGACACATACACACATACACACCAAAGAGAGCCACTAAGAAATCACTAAACATAAAGAATAATCAAAATTAAGTATGTCTAAAACATAGATTACCATCAAAATTAAATTATGCCTAAACATGTTTATTTAAATGATATGTAATTATATACACAAACATATGTATATGCTATAAATTACATGAGCTGTAGTTCTGGTAAACATATTTCATGTAGGATAAAAATTAAATTCTGCAAATTATTTGAAAAATGTTAATTGTAACTATGTATCCATACTATCTAATTCACTGCTATGATTCTGTGATGTCTCTCATAACCCATATTATCTAACTTCTCATGCAGGATCACATTGTATCAAGATTACAAAGCAGAGAACAATTTGATATGGAGATGAGTCTTGCAGTCAGTTTTTTAAGGTAAATTCAAGTTCAGATATTTTCACCTAAATATATTGTGTCATAAGCAATGAATCACTTTGGCACTGACTCATTTACTGGAACATTGCTACTTCTATAATTGTATAAAATTTTACAAAATAATATAGTAAAATTACATTATTATATTATACTTAATCATCAATATAATTATAGTAACTGGAAATACATTTATGTGTTTATACTTTATAGTTTTAATATTAAATATTAAATAGTAATCAGGTAAGTTGAGGTCCAAATGTAACTTTTTAAAAAAAAATGATTAACTTATAACCACTTTATGTTTATATGTGCATATGTGTGAATATATGTGAATGCATTTTTGTGTTTGGGACCTTGTAGGTCAAAGGGATTTAGCATACCATGGAGTTGTAGCACAAGCAATAGTGAACCATCTCGTGTAGATAATGAGAAGCGAATTCTGGTCCTCTGTATCACATTTCTTAACTGCTGAGTCATCTTTCAGAGTCAGTTATTTATTCTTAATTGTGAAGATTCAAGTCCAAGTTTGAGACCCATGCCCCTCTTCTCCCAAATACTAACATATCTACTGGAAGTAAAGTTTGGGTACCTTTCAAATATTCATTTCCTATGAAGATATATGTAAATAGACTCAGCTTTTCTTTTAGAATTCTTATTACATCAATTAACTGTTTCCCAAAATGCAAACATCAAATGTTGATTAATCCATTAAATTCTGTATTTCTGTCAAATCATTAAAAATATTCATAAGAAATCCAACCAGGATTAGTGGAGCTGAAGTAAATGATACACAGACTAACTTTGATGTGACAAAGAAGTTTTAACACTGGACAAAGACCAGAGGGCAACTTCAGATATTTAATGTATTAAAGGATTAGCATGGGTCCATGCTCAGAAACCCTATTACTTTCAGTTTTCCTAACCTTGTACTCTAGGTTCCTATTATAAAGGGTCATTGTGTTCCATGGGAATGATTGATAGTATAATCTCTCTTTATCAACTTAATTGAAACAAAAACTGTATCGCTGCCTCGCCTCTATCTAAATAATTCAATTCCAACCATTAATTGAGCTGAGATCACAAGCTGTTCAATCAGGTGATTGGCTTCTCTTTATTTCCTTGCCTGGAGAGGTAGCACTCTTTATCTGTAATCAAACTACCAAGCCATTGCTTTGAATAATTACATTTGGGACATATTATTAGAAGCAAGTCCCAGGATATCTCAATGATAATATTTTCATATTGTTTATAGTCAGTGAAATTTTTGCCTATATTTCTGCTATCTTTTATATTATCAAACTTCAATACATTTCATAAAATAAGCTCATCTAAGAAGAGCTTCACTGATAGTCATTAATTATAATGCTAAGTATAATAGAAAGAACAATAATAGCAGTGGTAATACTTTATGTCTTTTGAATTCTTAGGCAAGGTTCTACTATAAACTGTTTCTGTGCAGTGATGTCAGTTAAATAAACTTCAACAAAATTCCATGAATTTCTCATGTTGTCCAGTCTTTATATTGTTTAGTTTGGGGACACATGATGTTTTTGGTTAACTGACTGTAGAATGTACTGATGTGTCTAACTTCTGTTGTGGAAAATTTATGTTCATTTTGTCCTGGCCATCTTTATTTTTCCATTGTGGAGTGTACAATGGATGCTATGTAAACATAGACCTTGTAATGTCCTGGAAGTATAACAGAATAAATGCAGTTTCATTTAATGATGTAAAAACAAATTGAAGACATTCCCAGTTACGGATGCCAGATTTAATGTGATTGAGAAATTAGTATTTCTTCTGCCAAATCACTGTGATGTGTGCTTGTAATGTGGCTGCAGCCTAGTTTTGCCAGAAAAATATGGTGGATCACCTCATACAACACCATAGAAAGCAAAAAGTGTTAGATAGTGTGTTTCTTCATGCTGCATGTGAGAAAATTTAAAGTAATTTGCTTAATAAAATGTAATAATATCCACTGAAATGGTGCCTATATCATATCAAAGGAATAAAGTGGACAAGGAGCTAGATAAAACATGGCAGTTATTTAAATTCGAAAAGCAGAAAATTGTAAAGCTCTATGATTCACTCCATAAACAAAGTCAAAGACATTCTAGGCTAAATCATATTGACATATAATTCTGCCAAACCATCTTATCTAAAACTCAGCTGAATCATTAAAATTTTTGCTTCAGAAAACTACTGCAAAAAACATGCTTCAGAACCAGGAAAAATTGACACAGGATGGTAAGAAGTTCAATGGGTAATTTTGTGTGAAGAATATGAAATATTTTTGACATACTTTCTGTCAATGGCACTGTGTAAGCTCTTCTTGTTAATTGTGATCCATTTAAACTAACAAAAGAGCTTATATATAAATCAATAAAATAAATGATATTGATGAATTTAAAGAAATCAGAATATTTTAAAAGATCTTCGAATTTACAAAACAAACAAATAAAAATGTTGTTTAAAAGAAAACAGAACTATTATCACACATAGACTCCATGATTTAATCATAGCAAGGGCAGGCTTTTCCAGGGGTTCAAATGAGTGATGCAGAAAATTACCAAGTGATTGAATCATAGCCTCCTTGATGTTATGAGGCAAGAGTTGTCCTCTTGTTTCAATGATATCAACACAGAAATAATTGTGAGGACAGCAGGAAAAGAACAGCATCAATCAAAGGGAACAGCACTGCCACTAACAGCCACTATCCTGTGACATCATCATGAAACTCTGCTATGATGGCAGACACATCAATGAAAGACACATCTGCCATTGGATAAGTAGAAGCAGGTTTGGGATTTTACGATGCCCATCCCTTTTGGATGCCATGATTTAAAGGACTAAACAATGAATATAAATACACAGTGTGATCCAACAAACTCACTCTTAGTAAAAAGTACCAGAAAAGGGGAGTAGAAATGTAAAGTTAATTTTAGTTTAGAGTAACTATTTGACTCTTAAGCATTGAATAGTGATGTCCTAAGAGAGAATACTAAAATTTATGAGAAAATTTTGTGTTTCCAAAAATAACACTGTTATAATGCTAACCACCACAACACCAAAACTGAAGAAGGGACATGGTATACAGCAAGGCTTAAAGGCCAGTGAGAAGACAAGAGAAAATGTGTACATACATGTATGCATGAAATGTATGATACACATCCAGACATATATAATCTTAAGTAAAAATTAAACTAAAAAATTTAACTTATTCTGACATCAGTCTGGTATACAAAGCTACACAGAGGAACAAAAAAATGCGATTTTTCAATACTTTCATTTGTACTTTAAAGGGTGTTATTATTCATTAATAAAGTGATTTTTATATGTGTAGTTTTACAGTGCAACAGTAAATGAAATTATTTGTACCAAAATAACTACAGACTGCTTAGTTATTTTAGAAAAGTTCTTAATTCTCCCTCCAACATAAGATGAGATTTTCGATATAATTTGTTTTTAATAACAGAGTAGAGCATTCATGCATGGCCTATCTCTTTACTCATAAAAGAAGATGGCAATCGTTATATGCCATTAATTTAAGTATTTATCAATGCAATGAGATAAAAATTCCTTAAAGCATTACTTATTTACCCTTAACAATGTTAAAATCAGTGTCATACATATCAAGATTTCTTTATGCAACAGAATTGTAGGTAATAAGATCCAACCATGCAAAACATATATCTAAAAAGGCACTTTAAATTCCATATATTTGTGATCATTTACCAAGCTTTATGCATTCCTAGTTTTGTATCATCTGAAGTTTAAATTATCAAAGTTGAAAAACACTAATTCCTGTTAATTCTGTACTTGAAGATTGAAGATTGGCCTCTAATCTTACAACCTTAAAATTGTAGCATTGCAGTAAGCTCAGACTCCAATTGGTTTTTCTGGCATATTTTGACACTCCGGAGTGACTAGTTATAAGATTTTTAAGAACATGTACATTATGATGTTCATTGTTTTTGTTTCTATCAGCTTGCTTAACTATGTCTTCAGAATTGAAACATTTACTCCTGAAGAATGGAACTTAGATCTAATGACCCAAAAAATGAAGATTTAAAACATTCCCAAATTTAGAATCTTAGGATGCTTGCCAACTCTCTGAGAAGAATTGGTTTCTTAAGACAATTCGTTCTCTGATCCTGTGATAGAGACAAAACAGGTTTAATATTCTGCAGGAAATTTTACGGTTGCAGTTTTTTGGGGATTTGCCTGTTATGCTGGGTTGGAGTTTTTGGGAGTGCCTTTTATATGTCCATGTTCATCTAATTAATTTGTTTTCCAAATTCCTTTTAAATAAGCCCAGTGAAATCACGGATTCTCTAAACCAGACTTGACATGAATCATTTGATGTCTTGTCTAAGACAACACAACTTTGCTCTCATCTCTTCAAGAATAGTCACACAACACAGGATTTCCTGTATCATAGACTAGTCTGAAAACATTATGGAGCTGAGGATGTCTTTGGACTCTTGAGCCTCTGCCCTTGGCAACCAAGATCAGAGACTACAGGAGAACACCACTAATGTGGAAATATTAAGCTACACAAAATAGGGATGTCCTATGATATTTTCTTGAGGAAGAAATCACTTACGTGAGAAGACAAGAAAGCCGAGAACCAAAGTTTCACTGCTCTCCAGGATGAAACCGGATCCCAAAGAGAAAGAGTTTCCTCCTCCTAGCTCTTTTTTCCACAGTATGTTCTACCTACTTGTGACCACACCCAAATGGGCATCGTCAGTGTTGCAGGTACATAGATCTCTTCCTACACTTCCCCTATTAGTTTAAAGAAATTATTTAGACTTAAAACTAAACTAGATTGTATCAATATAAAAATGTCTCAAACATATGTAAAGCATAAACACAGAGAATATGATAAGGAAATTATGATCTACCTATATTCTATCCTAAGCATATCCATCTAAACCCTAAACTTATCTGAAGGAGATGCCCAATCTGAACACCTCCATCAAATCCCAACCCTAAATAATTGAAAACTAACTCTAACAGGTGTTAAAGGGGGCATAGTATTCTCAGACTTACGTCCTACTGTAATGGGAGGATGATACCGTCATGGGATCATATAGGAAGAAAATGTTAGTGTAGTGAAAGTCTTGAGTGAACAGGCTACAACATTTGTACCCAGAGGCTATGTCCTCGGTAAGGTAAATCCTTGTAAAAATATATAGATTACTAATTTTGGGTTAATAATTAAAACAGAACTAGTCAATGAGAAACCATAGCAAATGGCCAATAGCTTCATAATTAATATAGAGTCTCATGTGTTATTTGGGGGCTGAGACAGCGGCAGGACCCAGGTGGATGGTGTGAAGAATACACATTATATATGGCACCCAGATTTGGGGCATGAACTCCCACTTAAAAATCTAACAAAAACTTAAAAATCTAACAAAAGAACAGAGACAAGCATGGCTTCATTTTTATTTTTAAATTTAAATTAGAAACAAGGTTGCTTCACATGTCAATTCCAGGTCCCACTCCCTTTCCCTCGCCTCCTCCCTCAATCTCCCACCAACCTCCCCAGTAAACCCTAATTTACCCAGGGAGGGTGAGGTTCTCCTTGGGGTATCCATAGTCTGTCATTTCCTCCAAGACAGGGCATAGACCATCTGCCAATACTCCAGGGTGAGAGTGCATCTCTCATTATGGAATGGGCACCCAAAGTCCATTTGTATGCCAGGGATAAATACTAATCTACTACCCAAGGCCAAATAGATTGCCTAACATGGCTTCTTGGTAGCAGCAATTTCTCCGGTGGGCTCTGTTTTACAAGAGACAAACAGCCCAGTTTGCACAGTAAATTTATGCCCACCATGTTGGAAAGCCAGCAGCTAAAACAGCAGCTGCTTTAATTTTGGCAAGGTTGTTTAGCAGATTAAAAAAACACGTGGCCAGAAAAACGTAAAGATTTACAGTAAATTCAGATTCAGGTGAAGTAAAGCCTCTAAAAGGTTTACAGTGTCTTTAAAAATATAAGTAGGCTTGGGAGAGAAAAAGAAACAGGATAGGGGTAAAAGAAATAGAGAAGCTGGGCTGTGGTGACACACACCTTTAATCCCAGCACTCCAGATGCAGAGGCGGGCGTATTTCCTCAGAGAAACCTGTGTCAGAGAAAAATAAATAAATAAAACAAATGGAGTAATAAATAAGCTACATAAAGATGGAAAATACACAGAGAGTCTGGAAACTGTATGCTATTGTGTTGTTTTTCGAATTGTTCGACTGCTGAGGAAATAGCAACCACTGCTAAAAGAAGGGCTGCTGGATTAATCCAAATTCAGTATTTTAAAAATGCCTTGACTTCAAAATTTAAGTATAAGGACATGTTACTTTGGAAAAGAGATGTTATTTGTGTTTCCACAGAAAACGAAAGGCTGTGTATTCCTTCCAGACTTACATGGTTTGATGAAGCAAGACCCCCTGAAGCAGTGGCCCAGGTGATCCAACATCTAAAACAGCTGAGATGATGCACTCTTACAGACTACAAAAACAAGGGTTTAGCCAGGCTTCTGTGTTATGTCATTATCCCCATAGTATGGACAGTGCCTGCAACTCCCAAATCTCCAAATATTCTTTACAATTTTTTGTTTTTATTTAAATGGGGTTGTCTATAAAAGGTAATGATCATAGTCAATATATATCTAAAGGGAAAAGAGAGAATATGATGTAGAAATGAATACTTTGTATTGGTATGGATTTTCATTTATTGATACAAATTTAAGGTCAGTTTTATGTTATGTGTATTTCTCCTCTTGTTTAGGTATTATGTTTGTATAACTCATTTAAAAATGTAATGTATAATTAAATACAGATTAAAGACAGTTACCTATAATAACCAAAACTTATAGTTAGGTTAGTTAAGATTTCTAGATACACACTGATGTATTTGAGATGGATAGATATATTTTAAACCTTTCAAAGACCTTCAGAATAGGCATTTAAAATGGTTTAGGGTGTTTCATGACAGACACAACTGCTCCTGGAAAAGAAATTTTGCCTGAGAGGAAGATGGGCATCAAAGAAACTTGTTATGGGGTTTGCTTTCAACATGCCACTTGGCAATAAACTGCTTTTGCCTGGATTGGATGACTGTTTCTATATAAACTGGACATGCAGGACCCACAGGAAAGTGACTGCTGAACTTGGATAGTACTACCAGGTTCCTGCTTCATGGAAGAGTCTGCCAGACATTCTGCAGGACAAAAAAGACTGACAAACTGCCAATGCAGGCAGAAAGTTTAAAGTTTCCTGCTTTGGTGGCAAGTCTTCCAGACACACTGTGTCCTATGGGTTGTTGGATTCCCCGTGTACCAGAGGAACGTCAGGTGACTGTCCAGGTAGTAAGATGTCTCTGTCAATTCTAGTGTTTATGGTCTTTGATGGAGTTGGAGACAGATAGTTATGATTATAATTTTCCTAAGTTATGATAAAAGATAAGCTATATATAAGAATTTAGACTCACACAGATAGAAAAGATGATAAAATGCCTTCTTTAAATCTTACTAAATGTTAGTGGACAAAATATTGTACTATAGTTCTTACTTGATAACTGATCAGTTATACATAATTTGACTATGTTAAAGGAGTTGCCATGTGATCCTGGGGAAGAGAAGACGAGTCAGGATGACATCTTAGAAAGATAAGTCCTTATAGAAATATGTGTTAGTATTCATGGGTTAATGCTTAAGACAGAACTAGCCAATGAGAAGCCCTGGACATTGCCCGACATCATTGTAACTAATAGAGTCTCTCTATGTTACTTGGGGTTGAAGCAGCTCAGTGACCAGGCTGGCAAGAAGAATACAGTTTACACACCACCACCTCCAATCTCCTTGAGGATTTAAATTATGTTATAAGCAGCTGAATTACATGAAGACTAATGGTAGATAACGTCATTACAGATAACTCATAAATATTTCCACATTAATACCTATCACAGTCATTAATTCTTTTTTTTAAGTTTCAAACTTTTTCTAGAGCTTAAATTTTCTTTTCTTTTTTCTCAATATATGCTTTTATTTAAATTAGAAATGTGAATGTCTCACATGTCAGTCCCAGCTCCTTCTCCCACCCCTCCTCCCTTGTCCCTCCACCAGTCTCCTAGCCCCCCACCCAATCCCCACATCATTCCCCAGGGAGGGTGAGGCCCTCCTTAGGGGGGGATTTCTAAAAATCTGTCATTTCATTCAGGGAAGGACCTAGGCCCTTCCCCCTGTGTCCAGGTTGAGAGAGCATCCCTCTATTTGGAATGGGCTCCCAAACATCATTCATAAACTGTGGTAAACACTGATCTACTACCCAAGGCCCCAATTATTTCTGTAGCCTCCTCCCTGGCACTACATTAATGGAGTCTGTGTCAGTCTCCTGTTGGCCTCTCATCCATCAGTCTGGGATTCAAGAGCTCCCCCTTATTCAGTCAGCTGTCTTTGTCGGTTTCATCATCATGGTCTTGACCACTTTACTCATCACTCCCTCCATCTCTGTCACTGGGTTCCAGGAGTTCAGTTCAGTGTTTAGCTGTGGGTATCTGTCTCTGCTTCCATCAGTCCCTGGATGAAGGTTCTAGGATGGCATTATAGGGTAGTCATCAACACTGTCATCAAGGAGGGGATATTAGTGAAGTCTCTCCACTATTGTTTAGTTTGCCAGTTGGTGTTATCCTTGTAGATCTCTGGAGATCTCACTAGTGTTAGCTCTCTCTTCAAGCATATAATGACTTGATCTATTATTATATCTCTCATCCTTCTCTCCTCTATTCTTACCTCAGCAGTAATTAATTCTTGCAAAAAGGTTGCATCAGTATCAAATGAAATTTTGACATCTGGTATCAAGTAAATGATTTTATGAGAGAGTTGGGTGATGGGTTTACTGAGGCTTCCTTTGAAACTGGAGGACTTGAAACAGTGAAAGTTCATAAATTTCAGGCACCCTTACTCTATGCCACCTCTCAGTTCAAAGGGAAAAATAATGCATACATGTTTAAAACCTAAGGTAAAAGGATCAAGAGAGTATTTAACTTTATATTGCTCCTGAAAATGCAAGAATTTTATGGCATAAGTGCAAGATGGTGCAAGAGAAATCATAAATTATTTTTTCTTTAGTGTAGATGTGGAACTTTAAATGAAAGCACCAACTGGTCATAAAATATCCTATTGGTTTTCATGCTTCGCAATGAAATATAGTTTAAAGAAAGTGTTCATGATGAATGAATTGAAATCTGAGCGTCATTTAGCTGATGGAGGAAGAAACTGAACTCCTGTGCATTAAGACAGTGGCTAGGCCAAGCAGTAAATCTTTTGAGGTAAGTATAATTCAGAAAAAAAACTTTTAATTTATATTAACACTGCACTGATATATTGTTCATATTGACAATACTAGAATGTGAAGACTATTTCGTAAAATCTAGGAGGATTACATGTGGTCTTATAAAATATGTGATAGGGTGCAACTTCTCTTACATGGAATTTATTGTAACTAAGTATATATATATAGATATAGATATGTATTTGATAATTTTTATATAATTTTATAGTTTTCCACTAATACTGTACATTAATTCCCAAAACATTGTTTTGAACCTACTAAACTTTGGGAAATGCAATCTTTTTTCTTGTTTTTGATATCCTACACTCTTCCATAATGTACCCTTGTCTCTATATTTAATTTATGAACACCTTATTTTGGTTTCTGTGAAAAATATTTAGAGCCCAGCTTCTGGCATAGAAGGGGATAGAACTGTAATTGGATGGAACACAATTGGAATACAAAAGGTTCGTCAGGGCATGTTCATTGACGGAATACTGGCTTTCACTGTTTCTTTCTTTCTAGCAATGAGGTGAGACATTTTGTCCATTCATGCTGTCTTATTTAAATAAACAAAAACAAATTAGCATGAATAAAATATAGACCACAGATACATTACAGTAATTTTTAGTATTCTTTTTAACAACTAGGAAAAGTATTTTCAAGATAGTTTATGAGTAATACATTTGTAAAATAAGGCCATTAAAAAGAGAAAGCCAGCGTGGACCACTTATAAGTGGTCACTTACAAAAATTCTCAAGCAATACATCTATAATAAAAGAACATATATAAATAAAATTATGTGTATCCATGCAATAGAGCCAAAATTTACACAAAAATCAATAAAAATTATACAAATGTTCTTTATTATAAAGTACTAACACTGTAAGTAAATTTTAGTATTTTTTACAAGAACAATAAGTATCTATATCCAGATGAAATATTAACATATTTTACGCCAAAAATCTGTTAAAAAACAGAAATATGTATTTTTGACACAGTATAATAATTGAACCCAGGAATTAACACATCTTAGATAAGCACTCTATCGTTGATCTATCCTCACCCAATCCAAAAATACACACACACACACCCTACAGAGAATGTATTCCAATAACAAATAACAAATTTCAACAATATAAAAATAAAAAGTCAGTTACTTTTGCATCATCTCGCTCTACATACATGTATACATATATATGATAAATTTTATGTAGATAGATAATATATAAACATATATATGTAACTTAGGAATAATTTTATATTTTGTTTCTGTTAATGATTTCCAAATTATCATTAGAGTAAAACTGACTCTAGGTAACAGACTTTGCATACAAAGGATCTACTTTGTGTTTTATATTCTATACAGGATGCAAGAATATTGTCTTCTCATTTTCATTTCTTTCTCCCTATTTTCCTCCTTGTGCTTATTCTGTGACCTTCCATTGTTTTCTTTTATACTTTAAAATGATATCAATCTTAATCACATTACTGCTGGATTTCATAAAAGATGCCATCGCTTTTCATGAGTACCTATCATTTGGTTAAAACAAGGAAATGCTGATGGTTTTGTATTCAGATTCCATGTACATGAGCTAATCAGGATTTTTTTGTTTCATATTTTCCAGATGGACTACATTATTGCTTTACAAATGAATTTGGGTAAACAGTGCAAGTTTTCACACATGAAAGGATTTGTCTTATTTCAAAGTCAATGAAGAATTTCATAATCAACTTTGGAGGACTTTTCTCAGCTTCACTTAAAGGAATTAAAAATAGCATAAAGTAGTAGAATTGGTGATATTCTTCAGAATGCCACGAGTCCTTTTTCAATAAACCCTACTTACTAAATAACTGTTGGAGTATCAATTGCATTTGTATCTGCTAATTTACAACAAAGTCAGCAGTTGTCACTACTTTGATATATGATACTGTTAGTACTTATTAACTAGCAAGGAAAAATATAGTTTCTGTGAAATAAAGATGACAATATTTTAGTATAAGTTTTATTAGAGCTTGTAGTAGGGTTGATGCAATCACCAGAGTTACTGATATGATGTTCACTGACAGGTAGACATATGAGTTAAAATGCAGATAAGTACATGAATGAAAATTGAGAAATGGAGTCTAGAAATAGCATCAAATTGTTACCTTTTACTATTGTTAATGTCAATAACTTTTTCATAGTCTTATACAAAATAATTATTTGATTGTGGTGGACTTTCATCAACAGATTTCTTTGAGCAGTTTATTATAAAACTCCACATCAGACCAATAATGCTGTCAGGATCCCATCAAAAATTTATTTTATCATTTTTTTTAAATTTAGATTTTAGATTTTAATTGCAAAATATTTTGTAATTAAATTCTAGAAAACTATTAAAGAATAAATTTCACATTATCGCTGGGCATTGGTGGTGCACGCCTTTAATCCCAGGATTTGGGAGGCAGAGGCAGGCATATCTCTGAGAGTTCAAGGCCAGCCTGGTCTACAGAGCAAGTTCCAGGACAGCCTCTAAAACAATACAGAGAAACCCTGTCTTGAAAAACCAAAAAATAAAAATTATCTATAATATGTTCTTGATTTTAAGTCCTATTGAATTTTATTGAGTTTCACATATACATATGCAAGTGTGCATGTGCATTTTTCAACCTATATGTAACCACCTATAATTACATCATTGTAAATACAATTTAAAGTTTTATGTCTTTAATATAATTTGACAACAAGCCTGTTGGTGGTGGCACAAGCCTTTAATCCCAGAACTCGGGAAGCAGAGGCAGGTTTATCTTGGTGAGTTTCAGGCCAACCTGGTCTACAAAGCTACACAGAGAATCCCTGTCTCGAAAAAAAATATATCTATATCTATATCTATACTATACTATAATATATATATATATATATATTGACAACATCGCTGTTTTGGCTAGTAAAATGATAATTTTTCATTTTTTAATTTCTTTTTTATTAAAAACTAATTATTCACTCATACAACACATCCTGACTACAGACTACTGGTTCCTTTCCCTCCACTCCTCCCAGAGGCACCCTGTCCCATGCAATTACCATGTGTCCAATATCTACTCTTCATACATTTCCCTTCATAAAGGAGCAGACCTCTAAGAGACAGCATTCATTTTTTTCTCATGATAAATTTAATCATTTTTATTTTGATT
This sequence comes from Mesocricetus auratus, assembly GCF_017639785.1. NCBI lineage: Eukaryota > Metazoa > Chordata > Mammalia > Rodentia > Cricetidae > Mesocricetus > Mesocricetus auratus. Next base: position 2,230,303 of record NW_024429207.1, on the reverse strand, counting down.
TTAATTTTTCAGTATTTTTTCTTTAGTGGCTTTTCTTTTCTAAAAATTTGAACCACATCATTTTCTTTATAGTTTTAAAGCTTTTAAGGTATATTTTATTAATTTTTAAAGATTACTTTGCCATAGAATCACAAAGTAGTTGTGACTTTAAGTGATATAAGCTGTTCATATTTATGCCTTTGGTCTTTTAAGGCTGGTTTTATAATAGCTGAGGCAGGCTTTACATGTTTTACATAGTCAAGAATATCCTCTAACTCATGAACCCCTTTCCTCCATCTTCCATGCATTAAGATTGCAGGCATGCACTCCCACATCTGGCAGTACATTTACCATATTGAAGAGAACAAAAGGTCATAAAAGCTAACTATGGCTTTCACCTCATGGCACAATACTGGTATCCAAATGAATCAACTAAAAATGGCTAACACTGGACATCTGGAGAACTTCTATTCTGTCCAAACTGAATGTCTCCAAATATCTAGGAAACCAAGAGTATACACTAATCTTTTATGTATGTATTTCTGGCAACAAGATACGCCTACATGATATATATATCCATACACATACATATACATATACATATACATATATACATCCTCTTGAGATTACAAGCCAGTATGCTTGGTGTTGCTTGGTGTACGACTTTGCCCTCGTGTGACAGCTTGTGCTTATATGATTACCCACTTGCAGACTATGTGCTGGTAGTTAATAAAGCATTTCCCACTTGACTCTAGTTCCTTACATTTTATACAATCCAGGTCTTTCAGAGCAGCCCTTTCCTAGATTTTGTAATCAGTTTTAACATATGTACAAGAGACTCTAATTTGATTCTGTTTCAATTTGGAATTAGGAAAAGAGAGAATTGAATCATGAAGCACACACAAAGACACTAATCTACCTAAAAGATCACATAAACAACCATGTATGCATCTTCCCATGTTTCTGTATGCTCACATAGAGTATAATAAGTTAGATAGAAGATGGTAACACACTTGGGGACATCTTCTTGGCTTTCTGCATATGGCTTTATTTTACCAACCCATTATTAATTCATTTAAGTCCATAACCTGTAGAAGAACTCACAGTCACCACAGGTCATATTATGGCTAAGGAGAGTTAGGTAGACAGGTGTGTTAAGAGAAGCTTTTTCTTTGAGAGAAGCCTTTCCGCCAGCCTGGTTCTAGAGCCGCATCAGTCCCAAATAAACACACAGGAGGCTATATTAATTATGAGGCTGTTGGCCTTGCTTATTTCTTACTGGCTAGCTCTGACTTAAGTAGTTACCTCATAATTGTTAATCTAAGTATGTCTCTTACCGGAGAAGTTTCCGGGCTCCTACCCGGTGTTACATGTCGACTCTCCTGTTTCTCCTTCCCAGAATCCTCCTGGACTCCTAGCCCCACCTACCTAGATTCCTATTGGCCAACAGTGCTTTATTAACAAATGTACAGGACTTCCCCCATCACAGGTGAATTTTCATTTACTTTAATTAAGAAATTTCGAAGGTAACAGAATTTCCACATCCCTTACTAACATATAGCTAGTGAAATCAGATCTCATGTTAACTGTTAAATGTTATACAGTTAGAGCAACACTTTTGTCGTTTTTAACTAATGTTTAACTTTCCTTAGGATATGGAAAATGCAAAAGTTTTACTATATATATACTCCCACATCTGGTTATAACCGCTTTACTAGAATATTCAACTTTCATTAATATAATTGCTTTTTTAACAAGATGCGTTATTAGCTCAGTGTGAAACAGAAGGTCTACTAACTCTTCATTAATATACTGTGTTCATATATCTTATTATTTATTTAAATATTGACCTTTACAAAAATTATAATTCTATGCTTAAATATATATTATATATAATTCAAGCACAGTATAAAAGACTCTTGGCCTAGTTATCTTAAAATAGAAAATTTCATTAAATACAATGGAAAATAAAACTGACCAAATGTGAACTTTTTGAGTATTATTCTTTGCTTTCTTTTGACAGGGTATTAGGAAGCTCTGACTTGTCTTCATCTACTTGTGTAGATGAGGATGATCTTGAACTCCTGATTCTCCTGCCTCCAATACCCAATATTGAAACCACAGCAATATGCCACCATGTTAAATTACAACTTGCACTTTATTGTGAAAAAACCTTTGGTAAGAATGTCTGAGTGTACAAGTGCACCTCTCAAAGATACCTTCCCTTTGAGAGAGAGTGCAGTCCAAGCAAATAACATCAGAGAGATACCTAAGAGTGAAATCTCATATACCCCTCCTAGTGTGTGTGTGTGTGTGTGTATGTGTGTGTGTGTGTACAAGTATCAACCTATTTGGAAATATATTTATCATAGTTCATGCTTTGTTACTATAACAGAATACTGCAGACAGGGTAATTAATGAAAAATTTCATTTCTGAATTCTGCAGTCTGGGAATTTCATTTATGAATTCTGCAGTCTGGGAGACCTCTGATAAAGTGTCAATGAGCTGAAATATTCTGGTTTAATGAGAATATGGTAGAAGACATACTTGTGAAAATTCCTTAGAGAAAGAAGGAGTGGAATGGAGACATACTCATCAGAACTCATTACTAATATACTTCTGTAACTAACTCACCTCATTATGATAACACTAACTCATTTTGAGGGATTTTCAAGAGTTCCTCCTTCTTCTATTAGCATCATGGTGTTGAATATCAACCTAAATTTTGGAGGACATATTAAGAGATTATCTTAAATCACATCTGCAAAACTATCTAGCCATCTACACTTCTAATCTCATTCCTCTGCATAAACGTCTTTATATGTCTTTCTAACAGTCATTACAATGTCCTCCTGCGTACATGTTTTATGTAAATTTTATAATTCTATATTTCAACTAGTGTGCCCACATGTTATATTGTTAGAATCTGTGCTGAATTGAAGAATTGTCTTGTTTCCTACTCTACTCATTTTTCACTGTATGTTAAGAAGTCAAAAGCTCTTAGTAGAAACACCTGACTTAATATTTACTATTATGTTTTAAATCTTATTTCTTAGTGATAGACAACTATAGGGACACCAGGGAAGACCTCAAATATTGTTATGTTATCTTTGGGAGCATTTCTACTTAATATTCACACAGAATCACCAGGTCGAAGGCTTTGTGTACACTTAATGTACAAAGTGATAAAAATGCATTTCAGGGCATAATTGCGATTTTGTGTATGTATGTGAATACGTATATGAGAGTTATTTTGAAATTGAGACAATAGTTGTCTAATGTAGTTTTAACTTCCTTATATTTCAGAACAATTAACATGAAACACTAGAGAATGCCTCAAGTAAAGCTATAATCTATATTTAAGCCTATAATTAACATGCTTTGATGTTATGATATATAGAGACTCATAGTAGTGCTTTTCTTCTTAAAGTAAAAATATGCCTCTATATTCTTATGTCTTTACCTTTATATTCTATGGATGTTTGTATAATTAAAATATTATTTAGATTTATTCCTTGTAATTTATTATTTGTCATGATATAGTTTTTTTCTTTATTTTTGTTGTCATTTTGATATAGTTCCTTCATCTTGCTTTGTTTTGCTAAAGATGTTTAATTAAAAACTTTTGACAAAGGTTAGTTTCTGTATTTTCATAATTTTGTGTTAATGGCCATTATTTTGAATAAAAGACCATCATTTGCTAAATATATTTATAAGATAAAATTTTTAAATATATGTAATTTCATGTTTACAAATTGCATGCTTGGTTTTATTGTTGTATTAATTTTTCTGTCAGAGAAAACTTAAATTATTCACAATAATTATGCACAGGTTTACCCTGAGGGATACTGATTTATTACTATTTTCTGTAGTATAATTATTAATAATGATACTTTCTTATTGAGATACCAATTTGAAAAAGAATTGTATTCAAAACAATTTTTATTGATGTGTTAGGCTATTTTAAGATTTAATCTGTAATGATGCAATGTTATTAAATAATAATAGGCAAATATAAAATTTCTGGTTGAAAATTATCAAACACTACCACTCACCCTTCAAAATAATTCCTATTTCTGGAACATAATAAATCAATCCTGTCAAATGCCATGGATTCTATTACTTTGATAACAATAACAAAAAAACAGAGAATTAAAATTTTTCCTTAAATTCAGTAAACAAGAAATATCATACTTTGTAATTTTATTCTGTATTTTTATTTATTGTAGTCAATGTTGTTTCAATATGAGATACACTGATTTTGAATTAATTTAAAACATCAAACAAATATTTTAAAAATATTTATTTTTATTTGGAAAAAAACACATTAGGGAGCACTATATGTTACGTATCCTATCAAGACATTGAAAACTGGCTCATTCTGCTGTAGCCCATGGGTCATCTGGGAGGAGATGTTGACAGAAACCTAATCAACACACTCAAGAAAGTAGCCACATTCAAATGACCATAAATCCCACAGTATCTTAGCATCCTTATCTCACGTCTCTCCAAACAACATGATCTTGTTCTGAATACAGTGCCAATATATTTCCAAGCTTTCTATCTTGAACCAGAGGAAGTGTAATAGACATTGTTGGAAGTGTTTTAGTATGTCTCGGGCTGCCTGAGGCCTAGGCTATATTTTGTCTAATGTGGATTGGCAAGCAGCAGGCACACGATGTCCTCAGATATCTGGATCAAGATATTTTAGAGAGACCTGTGAGAAGCACACATCTGAGGACTCTCGAAGAAGCTAAATGAAACTCTTGGAGATTTAAATATTTAAAACTAGTCATGTGTAAGGGAAAACCAAATAGGCCACATTCATGCCCAGCCAAAGCACATACCATCAAACAAGCAAACAAACAAACAAAAAGAAAAAAAGGAATTCTTCAACCTTCCTGGTTGCTGACCCTGAATATTACAAAATACCTAGGCAATTAATGATAAAGTTGAGCAAAGAGACAGCCTACTAGATGGGAAGGATGATTGCTTCAGAAAAAAATCATGATGCATAAAGACAATCAGAAAAACATGAACCATAACAGCAAGGAAAATGTAAGTGAGAGTAAGCCATTTGAAAAACCAGGAATATAAGAATATGGCTATAAAGCAATTATCTTATTTGTTATCAAAATATTAAGGGTACATCTGCTCTTAGAAACTCAATAAATCTGAAGTGCATGAAAAATGAGAATGTCAGCAAGACAATAACAAAAGTAGCTAAAAAGAAATTATCAAGCATAAGCTTACATGATCTAAATTGGTTTATAAAATGTACCAAAGGATTCACATTAAATTGAAAGAAACAGAAGAAACTTCAGACTGGAAGATACAACTTTTGAAATCAGCAGGGCCTCAATTCAGAAAGAAAAGGAGTCTACAAAGACCTTAAGAACTGAAGAATTTATGGGTGGTATAAATGTAAATCTGTGCATTATGGGTTTTTCATCAGGGGTAGTGGGGGAAATAATTTAATTACTTTAGTAAATAACTAGTAAGAATTCATTGCTTCCAAGGGATGAAGTTATTACCTCAGCTGCCATTCTCACATAAAAATATAATAACATAAAATAAAAAGAAAAGGAAAGAGAAGAAAAAATACAAATGTTTCCAAGTTTGAAGATATATATGAATATACAATTTCCAAAAGTTCAATACATTCCAATACTCTCTTAGAAGAAGGAACCGAAGAAAAATCATACTTTTGGGATAGTAAAATGACAGCATTACAAATAGAAAGAGAAAGTAGAAAGCAGTGGGACAAACTGATTCCCTATGCTCAAGGGATCCTTGATAAGATGATAGTTAATTAGATAATATGATTTGATTTTAGTTGTATAATGTCCCTAGAAAATAGTCAATTACCAGGAAAAACAAATAGAGTTGAGCTATAAGTAGTTGGCAGTATAGAGCTAATGACAAATTAATGTTTAAAGACTCTAGACTTTAATTTTGGGTAGTGCTAACTGTCTACAGATAGGTGTTGGTTACGGTTGCAAAAACGGTCTGTGTGTAATGTGTTAATCTGCGGAGGTACAATATCTATAATTGTAGGTTTATTTACATTATCATCCATATTCTTCACTATATTTATTCATATGTGGATACACCACACACACCAATGTGCAGGTAAGGAAGTCAGAGAACAGCTTCCAGGAGCCATCCTCCTACTCTACCACTGGATTATGAGGAATGAATTTAATTCAGCAGGGTTCAAAAAGAAACATCAGAATCCACCTTTTCATGCCTAAAATTTGCAGATTAACATGCTGTATACTGAGACAAAATATTATAAAACTCCAAAAATCATTTTATATATAATTATTTTGTCTTTGATGTTTGGTACATTATTTGTTTATATATTATAGCAAGAAATTAATTGTAACTCAAACTTTTTATCATTTAACTATCATATATTATAGATATGTTAATGTGGCTTAAATAGTTTTAAACTTACAAAGTCTTCAAAATGTGGGTCTTGTTTGATAGATTGAATATGTTTACCTTTATACAGAAATCTAAAATACTAAATATTCCATAATACAAAAAATTTTAACAACACTTTAGAGGAGTGATGATCAAAGGGTCAAGACCAAGCTAGAAACCAACAGAAACAGCTGAGCTGAACAAGATGTTGCTCATGGACTCTAGACTGATGGCTGGGAAGCCAGCACAGGACTGTTCCAGACCCCCTGAAGGAGAATGTCAGTTTGGAGGTTTGGTTATTCTATGGGGCCTCTGGTAGTGGATCAGTATTTATAACCAGTACACGAATAGACTGTGGGAGCCCACTCCACATAGAGGGATACTCTCGCAGCCTAGACACATGAGGGAGGGTCTAGGACCTGCTCCAAATGATATGACAGACTTTGAAGATCCCCTATGGAAGGCCTTACCCTCCAAGGGGAGAAGAAAAAAAATGGGATGGGGGATTGGTGGAGGGCAGGGGAAGAGGAGAGGGAACTGGGACTGACATGTAAAACAAGCCTGTTTCTAATTTAAGGAAAAAAAATAAAGTAAAATTTTCAAACCTAAACTCATGTGGTGAGTCATAGTCTAAGTACAGATGCACTAAAAATGTTTGAAATTAAACCCAGAATGTTAACATAAAAAATGTATGAACTATGCTGGGCTGTGGTGCTCCCATCATTTGGGAGGCAGAAACAGGTGAATCTCTGTGAATTCGACACCAGTCTGGTCTACAAAATCTAGTTCCAGGGCAGGCTTGAAAGCTACACTGGTGTGAACAATTGCTGGGAAGTGATGATACATACCTGTAATGCCAGCACTGGGGAAGCAGAGACAGGTAGAGTTCTGTGAGTTCAAAGCTGACCTTGTCTACAGATCTAGTTCAAGGACTGCTATATAGAGGAGCCTTGTCTGGAAAAACCAAAGCCAAAAAAGAGTATATAAAACATAAATTACTTTTGTAGTTAGGTTTTGCTCTAAAATGTTTATAAAGTACCTAAGAGAAAAACAAAATTTAACACTTTCCTGATCTTAGACATGCCTTTTGTCTTAGACAATTTAAAGTGTAGAATGTATATACTTTCCTCTAATGTATTTTATTTCATTAAAATTATGTCAATTTTTGATATCAATTAAAACTAAATATAAATTATCTATTTTTGGTACTGTAGAAACAATATGTATATAGAAAACATCATGGAATAATTATTCCTTCCCATGTTGCACAGGTACCATGTGTGATAATTTTTATGTTTGCAAGTATAAGTACTGTCAATGTGTTGCCATGAGTGTCATACATACATAACTATTTCATTAGGTAAGTAATTAATGATATAATCACCTAATATATTATGAGCCCACTCACTGCCTTCTTTCCTTTTGACATACCATTATCTATGATCCATAAAGTCCGTTTAATTTCTTCTAAAATTTCAATTCAATATGACAAAGGAGATTCTGATTGCTCCAATCTATCTTGCTGTGTCAGAAAGTGAGACATCAGCTTAACCGATAAAGAACTACCCTTGGGTCAGGCACTTACACCTGGAACAAATGTTAATCATCCTGCAATGATCTCTTCCACAGCTGACATTCTTGGAAAATGTTCTGAGAAGCATGTCCACAGGCATCTGCATCATCAGAACTTACTGAAAGGAGACTCTTGGGCATCTCTGGAGGATGCCTGTCATTCTGATACTTATCACAGATTTATCCTCATCCTTTAGCAATAGATGGTTTGGGATGTTTGTGTCTTCATCCTGAGGATAACTCTGATTGCATAAAAAATAAGACAATGCAGAAGAAACAGAAGCATGTCATTCCTCCATTATGTTTTTTATTTTTTCATCCCAGACTCCCAATTCAGCTAAAATCTTGAGGAGAATATGACCCAGGGTACAGCAATACCTTTGGTAAATCTTAGTGGTCTTGTTATCACAGGACTTTGCCATGAGTAAACTGGATTTAAAACACTGAAGAATAGTTCTTCTGAAAGAACAGAACTAAATTCAGATATATCTGAATAAAATATGTAAGAAATTTCAACCTACTTAGAGTTTTCAAGACTCAGCCATTAAACTAGTATGTCCTCTCATGAAACAATATACAAAATTCTGAATGGGTATATGGCAAAACTGGTAAAGCTCTATTTGCTTGATATGATAACATATTACGAACATATATACATATATATATGACAATTATGAAGAATAACTTAAATCCAGTTAAAACAATTAAATCGTTTTTAGAATTTATTGAGATTATTCACCAGAAACAGAGTTTCAAATACAGTAAAATGAAACCTAATATTTAATTTTGCTATTTTCCATAGTCAAAAGAGATTAATGATCATGAAGATATGATGTTATAAAGAAATACAAACACCCACAAATTATTAAGATAACGATTTAAGAGGAAAGCCCAGTTTCTTTACCTAACCAGAGATTTTCAAGTGTTTAAAACATTGGTAATTTTTATGATTTATTATTCTTTTTTGTTTTATTAAATGTGTATTTTTATTTTGGGGAATTTTTATATTTAATTTAGAAACAAGCTTATTTTACTTGTCAACCCCAGTTCCCTCTACCTCCCCTCCTCTGCTGGCCCCCACTGACCACAATCCTGTTTGCTTTCTGCTCCCCAGGGAGGGTGAGGCCTTCCATGGTGCAATCTTCAAAGTCTGCCATATCATTTATAGCAGGGCCTAGGCCCTCTCCCATGTGTCTAGGCTGAGAGAATATCCCTCAACATGGAATGGGCTCTTAAACTGCATTCTAGCACTAGGGATAAATACTGATCCATGACCAGGGGCCCCATATTGCCCAGGATCCTAACTGACACCCATATTTAGGATATCTGGATCAGTCCTATGCTGGTTTCCTAGGTATCAGTCTGGGGTCCATGAGCACCCCTTTGCTCAGGTCAACTGTTTCCACGAGTTTCACCAGCCTGGTTTGAGCCATTTGCTCATCATTCCTCCCTCTTTGCAACTGGTTTCCAGGAGGTCACTTCAGTGCTTAGCTGTGGATGTCTGCTTCGGCTTCCGTCAACTACTGGATGAATGTTCTAGGATAGCATAAAAGGTAATCATCAGTCTCATTATTAGGGAAGGGCATTTAAGGTAGCTTCTCCACTATTGCTTAGATTGTGTGTTGGGGTCATCCTTGTAGATCTCTGGACATTTCTGGAGTGCCAAATTTCTCTTTAATCCTATAATGGCTCCCTCCATTTTGGTATCTCTTTTCTTCATCTCCTCTGTTTTTCCCCTAACTCAATCTTCCTGCTCCCTCACATCCTCCTCTCCCCTCCTCTTCTCCCCTTCTCTTTCTCCTAACTTCCTCTCCCCTCCCTGCATGCTCCCAAATACTTCAGGAGTACTTGTCACTTTCCCTTTCTCCAGGGGACCATGTTTGTTTCTCTTAGGAATCCTCCTTGTTTTCTAGTTTCTCTAGAGGTGTCTCTGGTAATCCATTGCTCCATTTTTAAACTCCATGTATGAGTGAGTACATACCATATTTGTCTTTTTTGTTATTTGGCTACCTCATTCTGAATGGGTTCTTTTAGTATGATCCAACTGCCTGAGAATTTCAAGATATTTCAAGATTCCATTGTTTTTTTTTCACTGAGTATTACTCCATTGTGTAAATATTTCTGCAACCATTCTCTAGTTGAGGAGAATCTAGGTTTCTTCAAGGTTCTGGCAATTAGAAATAATGCTGCTATGACATAGTTGAACGGATGTCCTTGTTGTATGAATGTGGATCTTTTGGGTATATGTCTAAGAGTGGAATTGCTGGATCTTGTGGTAGACTGATTCCCATTTTCCTGAAGAACCTCCATACTCATTTCCAATGTGGCTGTATGAATTTGCACTTCCACCAGCAGTAGAGGAATGTTTCCCTTTCTCCACATCCTCTCCAGCATAAACTTTTTTTGGTGTTTTTAATTTTAGCCATTCTGACTGGAGCAAGATTGCATCTCAGAATTGTTTTAATTTGCATTTCCCTAATGGCTAAGGATTTTGTGCACTTTCTCATGTTAAATGTGCACTTATTAGACTGGATTATACTGTCTGGGAAATCCAACAATGGCTGTCATTCTGCCAGCCTGGGTGTCTCAGCAGTTCCAGTAGTGTGGTGTCATGGAGTATTATTGAGGAGTTGTTGTTTTTCTGTTCATATTGTAATCCTGATGCAGTCAGATTTAATATTGTCATCCCCAGCAGGATATGCAAACTTGTCTGTAGCATGAGGGTAAGTGGGCAAAACTCAAACTTTTATTCCTCTATGTCCTTTCTTAAGGATGTGGCCCATACTTGGGTAGGTTTTCCTGTTTCAAATAATCTGATTAAGAATTCCTCACTGGAGTGCCAACAATTTAGTAGTCAAGTTGGCAACTGAGATTGGTCACCACATTTTATGTGAATCTCCTAATTGTGTCATCAATGATTTTTGAAGTTTCATGATTCAGGCCTTCATTGTATATCCCTCAAGCGTCTCATAGTCTTAGATCTTGTAAGCATTACCCATTAAGCCCTGCCCACAGCATTCAATGCCTTTTCCTACATAAAATTCTGAAGTCTTCCTTGACATACACTTGACTATTTGTACATGCCTGACTATGTGCACATGCGTGCCCATGCTAGTGGAAACAGAAGTGGATGCTGTATACTTTTGGGCTGGGATTACAGAATGTTGTGAGTGATCCAGTATGATTACTGGGATGTGAATTAAAGGATGTAAGTTTTTTAAGTATCTGTTAGAATTTTTTTCAGTAAAACACATGAAAGATATAAAATAAAACCCATTGTGTTCTAAAAGCAAATTATGTGTATTATGTGGGTGTATATATATATATGTGTGTGTGTGTGTGTGTGTGTGTGTGTGTGTGTGTGTGTGTGTATGGCATTTCCAGTCTCTACAAATGATGCAAAGCTATAATGATTAGAAGTATCCTTCATGAAAGATAATCTCAAATAGGTAGTTCTCATAAACTTCAAAATTAGGGAACTTTTAATGGTTGCACAAACATTTAGAGCTGTGGCCATGATCATATCCCATTAAGCATTCTAATAATCATCACTTGTAGGAGCATAGCAGTAGAACACTAATTCACATCAAGCAGGGAAAGTTCTAGTCACAAAGAAAGCAAATAGTCCTTGCTTTCTGCAGGGAAAAAATCCTAGTTAAAGTTCTAGAAAACCTGGAAATTTTTGCAGCATGAGCTGGAAATTAAAAAAAAAATCAGTAGAAAAAAATGTACCGTGGCAAAGAACACCAGAAGCCCCTTCTACAGGGAGGAAAGAGATTGATGAAGTTCCTTAGTAGCAATATGGAACATTTCTCATGAGGAGAGACAAGATTATATTCCAAAGTGCTTTGTAACTAGATCTTTGTAGCTGAACGTCATCTATATTGGCCATATCTGATGATTTATATTCCACATTCTTACTAATAATATTAATATGGGCATTTGGGGAATTCTCAGATTTAATAATGCATGTTATACAACTATAGTCCACAATAGCATTAACCTTTATTGATATATAAAATAACAAATTAAATCTCTAAAATTGTTTTCAGATCACCTTGATATTAACTGGCTAGACTGACAATATCGAGGCTAGCTTCCTTCCTGTATGACACTTGAGGATTTCAATCTTTTAGCTTTTTATAAGAGTCTGGAGAGCTGAATTATTATACTCATTAAATTATTGTAAATTAAAGGTAGTAAGATATTTCAAGGCCTAATATTGAGGCAAGTTTTCAAGTAGAAATACTTTAAAGGAAACATAAAATTTTAACAAACAAGTATAGGTATCTTTAAAATAATTAGCATAGAAATAAGTGAGACAAATGAAATTTAGTGTTCTATCAAACTAATGATAATAATTGATTACTCTTTTTTTAAAATCAGCACACAAATTTAAAAACATGTTCAGTTCATAATTAGTCCAGATTGCTTGATTGAAGCAATTGAATTGCCTGTGATTTATACAGGGAACAATCCCCACTGGTGCATTGTTTTAAATCACTAAAGACACAAATTTCCACTTTCTGCTCTTTCTGATGTTGATGAACTAACATACAAAAGCACAGGCATTTTACAGTGTTTGTAAGCCATATGCTATACATATAAAATTGCATATACTTTGAAAGAGTATTCCACAAGTAACAAATGAAATATATTATGATTATTACAGTCTTATATACTCATTACTCATATAGTCTTACATTCAGTTTGATGTGTTGTCCTGATATTAAGAAATGTAGTACAGTTTTTTAAATACTATTACATGCTGAAGAAGAAAACTTTAATAGTATGGAAAACCACATACGGTTTTGTGTTTTGTAAATTTAAACAATAATAGAGAGATTTTCTTCAGTTTCCAACAATATTTCCTCTGTGAACCCAGATCATTGAGAGTTGGTTGTCAATTGTGTTCTTAGCATATGGGATGAAGTTTTCAATTCTCTCATTGGTCCAGTCAGACACAACAGTTTTATTCACACATAAGTAGGACCATGAGGATCCAAGACCATGAGGAAATACTTGGAATATTAGAATATGGGTGAATAATTAAGACTGAGCTAGCAAATAAAAAAAAACTTTATCCAAGGGCCAAAAGTGTTTATAACTATATAGAATCTATGTGTTTCTTTGGGGCAGAGAAGGGCAGTGGCACCTAGCCAGACCAAAGAAAGCCTCAGGTAACATCTACCCAATTTCATGTTCTGAAGGGGAGAACAGAAACAGAGAGATATTTTATCTATTTTTAAAAAATTCTACTAAAATGCCAAACTTTTCCTATTGTACCACTGAACTTTAGAAACCTTTGCAAAGACTTTAAAACACAGAATGAAATGACCTTCTCACATACAAGTACAGACAGATTAGACATACATTTACACGCCTATTGTGCTAAGCATTGAAGATTGAGAGTCAAAACAGTATTTTTACTCACAAAGGTTCTATTTGCCTCCTGTTGGTGAAAACACATATTTCTTCAGGTAACCAATTCAATTTATTCTCACACAGAACTACTCTTGAAGCATGTTCCCTCACACATTGTGTTGTCTTAAGACATATAGCCTACACAGGTACAATAAGACTACTTTGAGAAGCAAATTATGTCAGTTTGGTAATGTATTTATATCAGGACTCTACTTCAGTTTGACTCATCTCAATAAAAAAGACATGTATGGCAGTATTAATATTATCAACTGCAGACATGTTGAATAGGCTTCCTCACTCTTAAGAAACTCAGCTGTCTTCTACAATGGGATAATGCATGTGTGTACTACTGATTGTTTTCACTGTAATATTTGGTGATTTTTTTAGCAAATAACGAACAAGAAAATAAGCATATGATATTCAAGTGATTGACGACAAATGGGGTCTGATACTGAGGAATGGATCCAATTTAAGAGATAAAACAGGGCTACCAAAAACTAAATCTACTTTATTAAAAGACAGAGATGTTTATATATCAACACTTTCACACTATAGAATGCAAAGGCCTAACTTTCTGGCATCATCTTTATTATCATTAGGAAAAATTGTTTCAAGAAAATGTCATATTTCAAAAAACACCTTAAGTATAAATCAAACCTCTTAATTTCAAAGATTTGTTTGTTTTGATTTAAATTTATGTGTGAGTGAATATATGGCTACCATATGTAGTGTTCCATATGTTTGTCGGTGCCTAGGAAGACCTAAGAAAGACATCAGATCTTTAGAAATGCAGTATTGCGTTTGTTTGAATGAGAATAAACCCCACAGGCTCTTACTTGGTCCTTTGTAAAACTATTTGAAAAGGATTGGGATACAGTGTTTGGGTTGCAAGAAATGTGACAATGAGGGCAGTGTTTGTGGTTTAAAAGACTCCTCACACTATTCCTAGTCTCCCCTGTCTCTTCCTCTCCCCCTCTCCATCTATCTCTATCTGTCTCTCCCCTATGTGCAGAGAAAACTATAAGCACTCAACTACTGCTCAGCAACAAAGCTGCCTAGCTATCACAAATGCTTCCCACCATGATGGTAATAGATTTTAACTCTGTGAAACTTCAGATTCTCTCTCTCTGTCATATTTTTTTGTGATTCAAAATAGGGCTTTTCTTAAGTTTTAGAGCCTGTTCGGGAACTTGCTCTGTGGAGCAGGCTGGCCTCAAACTCACAGAGATCTGCCTGCCTGTCTCCTGAGTGCTGGGATTAAAGGCATGTGCCTCCTTCACCAGGCATAAATAATCACTTATCTATAAATTGTCTTTGTTATAGTGTCTTATCAGAGCAACAGGAAGGTAAGACAGATGGTAACTTTTAAAAGTATAAATGCAAATCTCTTAAATCTCTTAAATTTAAACATTATTTTTCTGAACTGAACTCCTGGAACCCAGTTGTAGAGACAGAGGAGTGATGAGTAAAGGGGTCAACACCAGGCTGATGAAAACCACAGAAACAGCTGACCTGAAAAAGGGGGAGCCCATGGACCCCAGACTGATGGCTTCGAGGGCAGCATAGAATTGATACAAATCCCCTTAACGTGGGTGTCAGTGAGGAGGCCTCAGTCATCTGTGGGGCCTCAGGTAGTGGATCAGTATTTCTCCCTGGCATACAGGTGGACTTTGGAAGCCCATTCCACATGAAAGGATGCTCCCTCAGCCTGGACACATGGGGGAGGGCCTAGGCCCTGCCCCAGATGATATGACAGAATTTGGAGATGTCCCATGGAAGGCCTCACTCTCCCTGGGGAGTAGAAAAGGGATGGGATAGCGGGTCTGTGGGAGGAAGTGGAGGAGGAGAGGGAGAGAAAGCTGGGATTGATATGTGAAGCAAGCTTATTTCTAATTTAAATAAAAATATTTTTCTTTCATCTGAATACATAAATGTCTACATGTGACCATGTGTACCACATATATGCCAATGCCCATGGAGCTAGCAAGGGTCACAAAGCTGTTTTGAGCTGCCACATGAGAGTTGGAATCCAAATCTGGGTCCTTTCAGAACATCAGCTGCTCATAACCACTGAGGATGTGTTAAGATCTTTGGTAAACCTTTTTCTACTAACTATTTGGCATAATTGTTATTGGCAACATTAATTACTCAGAGATCATACTGCCAACTATATAACTTTCACAAAAATTGTCACTCTAAGCATATTTTCTTCTGTATAATTACAAAATGAAAACAAATAAATGAGTGGTATAATAATTTAATCAATGAATCAATCATAACATTACTATAATAGGAAGATTAGTGGAAATGCATTCCATTGGGTAAGGAAAAAAAAGAAGGGAAAGGAAAAGGCAAGAATCAAAAAATGAGAAGAAAACACGAATAGTCATGAACTGATAATAATTCTTTGTAGTCAATAGATAACATTTAATAAAATGTAATCATAAGATGGATGGTTAAATAACAAATAATATGCCTCATAATTCTAGAGATTGAATTCATTAAAATCAGCAAGATATGTTTTAAAATATGTATTGCTCTGTCTGCAAAGATTAAACAAGCCTGACTTTTCTTCCTTAAAATTTGTGTGCTATTCTCAAATTTAGCTTTGCTCATTATTTTATTCTATAAAAATGAATTTTATAAAAAGTAGGTTTTATAAATAAATTCTGCTTACCATTTTACTATGTCACTTGAATTAATCTAACACAAAAATGAAAGTAAATACACAAGTCTATTTAAGAAGGAAAATTGTTATATCTGATTTTTTTGTTTAGTTATGATAGATATTTGCATTTCAGATAATCTTGAAAAATATTAATGTCTTCACTTGATGTAACACTTATATATACGTGTGTTTGTGTCCAAAGCAAATGAATATTGACTTAATATTCTATTGTTGAGGAGACAACAGTATCTCAACATGGGGAATAGAGGGAGACCAATGAAGTGTTAACTCAAGTGGAAGAGCTCTTGACAAAGCGTAGCCTCTAGGGAGGGAGATTCAGTTTTCCCTAATAATATTACCCTTCTAATAAGTCAACCATATTCCATTGAGAGGCCATATATCCAAGAATATATGGGGAGGAGAAATTGGATTTTATGGGTGAAAGCAAATGATAAAACACAAAATTAGGTGGGCAGGGAAGGGGGATGTATAGCAGAGGAGTTGAAGGAGGAGTAGACATGATCAAATCACATTGTACAAAATTCTCAAGCAACTAAATTTAAAAAAAAATATTTATAACCTCCTCAAAAAATTTATTGAATTCTAAAGACACCAATTCATAAAACAAGTAACTCAAAAGTAAAGTGAACATGCAACTAGAAATGTTCTCTATTTCATGCCTTTTTAAAAATGTTTTTAATTGAAATATACTTACATTACTTTGCTTCTGCCTCCTTCTTCCCACAGCTGTTCCACTCTCAAACTCCTACATTCCACCCTCAAGTCTTAAATTGACAGGGTATTTATCTCTATTATTATCACACACAGAGATATGTTTACATGTCTATGTGTGCATATAAATAAATATGAATTCAACCTGCTAAGTCTGTTTCTGTTCCTGTTATGTATATGGTTTCTAGACATTAGACAACCAATAAGGGGCTTATTCTGGGAAAATGTAATCCTCCAAGCAATGTGGAAATCTTAGAAGAGGGTGGAAAGCATGTAAATGCTGGGTTATCAGAACGTCTGCTGTGAAACTTTCTCTTTAGAAATGCCTGCATACACAAGACCAGAGCAATGCAACATCAATGGACACATCAACATAGAAGAGGCATGGTTTTGCTAGTTACCACCCCTAGACGTACCAATACATGTCTTTTTAAACAATTATACATTCATGCATCTATTTTATGAGAACAAAAAGATTAGCAGCATTGCATCTGAGCCAGGTATGGAGGACAGAGGACAAACTTCAGGAACTGGTTCACTCCTTCTGCTTCCTGGTTTCCATGAATCTTAAACTACCTAACAATCTTACTAACAGTAGTTACTCATTTATAGTGTTGCAGCTCTTAGGAATGTCAGGAGCTACACCCATAAAGTCTGACAAAGCATGACTGCTTAGACATGAGTTAAAAAGAACAACAATAGACATGCTGACATAAATTGGGAAAGCCCGGTGTACCCAATAATAATTAGAGCCATAGGCTGCTAAGGAATGCTGAAAATAGAGAAAACATGGTCTCCAGGAAGGAGCATTTCAATTGGTTAATGAAGTTAATGGATACCAAATGGCCAGACCTGAATATATGCAGAAGGTAACTTTGTACAGATTGAGCAGGTTATGCTCATGTACTTAGGAATATATAAATGTGTGTGTGTGTGTGTGTGTGCGTGTGTGTGTGTGGTGTGTGGTGTGTGTTTAACAACAATTAATAAAAAGATGAATTTGAAAGAGCATGGAAAGTTACATGAGAGGATTTGGAAGGAATAAAGGAAAGAGGAAAATTGATGGAATTATATAGTTATGTAATAATTTTAAAAATAAAAGAAATAATTCTTTGGCATTTATTTGTTTTTCAATATTGGTTTATTTATTTTACCTCTGGACCACACTTTCCCCTCCCTCCTCTCTTCCTATTCCCTCCCTGTACCACCTATCTGAACCACGACTAATCCACCGCTCCCCTGCTTCTGTTCGTAAAGGGGCAGGCCTCCAATGGGTATCAACAAAGCATGGCATATCAAATTGCCATAGACTAAGAACCTCCCCTTGTATTTAGACTAGACAAGGCAATGCAGTATGAGGAACAGGCTGCCATGAGCCAACCAAAGCATTAGGGACAGCCCTTGATGCTATTGTTAGGACTCACACAAATAGAATCTGGTTCAGAATTTGTGAGTTCATACGAACCAGTTTAGTTGTTTCTGTGGGATTCTTACGGTGTTTTTGACCCCTGTGTCTCCTAAAATTCTTCTTCCTCTGTTCAACAGGATTCCCTAAGCTGCGGCTCACGTTTGACTGTAGGTCTCTGCATCTGTTTCCATCAGTTGCTGGATATAGGCTCTCTCATGACTTTGGAGGTAGTCACCAATCTCATCAGAAGTGATGACCTGTACAGGCTGCATGTGCACTATTGCTGGGAGACTTAACTGGTGTCATCCTTGTAGATTTGTGGGAGTTTCCCTTGCATCAGGTTTCTGTCTCACCCTGAAATGCTCCCCCTCACCCCTGCCTTTCCAATCATCTCTTTCAGTAGTCTACTTCTCCAACTATCCCCCAAATGGAACTCTCAAGTTCCTATCCCCACCTATCCCCTGTTAACCCAGGAGATCTCTTCTATTCACCCTTCCCAGGGAAATTCATGAGTCCTACCTTGGGCCCTCCTTTATATCTAGCCTCTCTGGTGCTATGTTGTAGCAGAGCATTCTTCAATTTACAGCCAATGCCCACTTATGACTGAGTACATACCATGTTGGTCATCCTGGGTCTGGTTTACCTAACTTGACATGTTATTTTTCTGGAAATATTTTGTTTTTAAAAGCTAAATATGTAGTTTATTGATTTGGCTTCAGTACTCATGATCTTTACTTCCACTTCCCTGATAGCATGTATAAGAAATAGTATTACATATGGAAGTGACTCCCCCATGTGTTATTTATTACTGAAATTATGTATGTATGTATGTATATATATATATATATACTTTTATGGGTGTGCATATATGTATATATATAATTGCTTCTATATCTGCTCATATGTATGCATATTTAAAATAGAATACGTATTTAGAATGCTCACAACAAGGGAAGACTTGCCTTTGTTCTCAGTTGCCAGCACTTCATTGGTTAGGATATATATTATTCAAATTCTAAATATGCATATATATATTTATATGTTTGCATTACAACATATTTTAAACACTCTATGAATTTGAGTCAGATAAAGAGAAATATATGGGTTTCCTTCTAAGAAGAAAAGGGGATGGTGAAATTATGAATTAATACTTAGTTCAAATGATAAAGATAATATAAAGAAGTTAAATGTGGTTCTTCCATTCTGGGCTTACAACTTCAACCTCTAACAGTAGAGACCATCATGCCAACATGAATTTAATCTTTCCTTAATATTACCTAGAACATGTGTGTCAACACTGGCCAAAGGTGAAGGAAAGAAAGACTCAAATTGATTTCTTGGTGATGTTAAAAAAAATAGTTTACAAACTTTAATGTGCCACTAGAAAATAAGGATATAGCATTTTCAAAGCAAAAATAAATACATACAAAATTCAGGTAATCTGAAATTCAGAGACAACAAGAGACACTCCAGTAAAACAAAGACACTACACTGGCCAGACTAGTAGTATTAATGCAAACTTTTCTTACTTCACTGTTTTATATAAAATAGACTAAATTCATTCAATGATATGTAAAAAGCTAAACTTTGATTATGGGAGATTAAACATACAGATTTTACCCTGCCATTTTAATGATTCTTTGAGAGCTAGTGGAATTATACCAGAAAAAAATCACTTCTCTTTGTAGTTTGTGCTGACACATTTCTTTCAAAGACAATTTAAGCTCTGATGAGCTAAGGTATAAATCTTAAAGTCAAGTTATGATAATTAAGTCTTAACTCACAAGAAATATTGAGTAAATCCAATATTCAAAATTTGACTCTCATACTATGCACATATGTATTTATAATTGGGGACATGAAATGTTTATGTGCATGATTTTGTTTGCAATAACATTTATAAAAATCACTTAGCTTTACAGATAATAATTTTAAAATATAAAATGTTTGCTTACCATAAATCTATGGACATTATGAGGACTTTGATTCCATGGCCATTAAAGACCTTTGCCTCTTAGTACATTCTCATTTTTACTAAATAAAAGGAGGTATTCTAAATTGTCTATAGTTGTTATTTTATTTCCAAAATATATTTTAATATTCCTAACTAGTGAATAACTGCTCTTTGAATTATCTTTAGACAAGGACTTAAATCCTGGGTACACTACTTAACGAACCATCATTTCACACCAACTGAGTCTGGTAGTACCTCTCATTATTTGAAGTCAAGGGAGCTCAAACATTCCTGAAAGGTTGGAATTCAAATGCAGAACCCTGACTGTAGACATTTAGATACAGCATCTCTCCAAATAAAATCACATTCTTTTATTAGCTGCATAAAAAAGCAGTGCTGTTTTCATCAAACATTTTTTGCAGATTCATTGAGTTATAACATGCTATTCTTCACTTTTTAGCGTGACTAATGGGCATTATATTAAATCACTTGCCTGAAAAAGAACAAAGACAACAAAGCCACTGAATATTAAAGTGATTCAAATATATAGAGGTATTGTTTTGCATATTTAGTCTTTATAGCCATATTTTCTATTTGTTTTCCTCCCTATTTAAATTATTCATATCACTTTATATCAATGTTGCATTCACACACAAACTGAATATGAACCTGACAACTAATAAACAGATTTAAATTTCAAAAGTAAAGCCATATCTAGGTAATCAGTCATTCAAAAGACTGCAGGAATTCACTTGTATTCTACAACAAGTACAAGTAAAGTATTTGAAAAAATAATAACTGTTAGTCTACTCTAATTTTACCAAATTTCATTTTGTGACATTTCTATGATGTGTACAAGGTAAGTTAATCATATTAACTCCTGTAGTATTATTTTTTATCCCCTCTGGCTTCTCTCTTTTTTGCTTTCCCCATACAAGGCCCAGAAGAATCAAGCATTCTTTTCCAAGTTTCATTTTCAATCACCAAGAAAACTGACAATTAAAGACAAAAGAGGCCATGAATTTATAGTTGGATGGGTGAATATATGTGAGGCTTTGGAAGAGGAAATCAGAAAGAAATGTTGCAATTTTATTACAGAATCAATGTTTGAAATAAAAAGTAAAGAAAAATATAGACAACTTAGTAGGTACATTGTTTCAGATTGTTAACAAAATACTACATAGATAAGAAATTGTATACAATTGTAATCAATTTAAAACAACATGCACAGGCAAAATAAGTAACTGCATGTTCTTCAAAATGTTGCCAATATTTATAGGATTAAATACCACATATATTACATATGTCCACCTCACATTTTATTCTGGAATGTGTCGTTTTTATTTTCAATTTTTATTTCTTTAAATTAGAAACAAGCTTGCTTCACATGGCAATCACAGCTCCCTCTCCCTCTCCTCTTCCCCTGTCCCCCACCAACATCCACAACACCTCACCAAATCCCCACTCCACTCACAGGGGAGGTGAGGCCCTGCATGGTAAATTTCCACAGTCTATCCTTTCAGTTGGGGCAGGGCCAATGCTCTTTCCTATGTGTCCAGTCTGAAAGAGCATCCCTCTATGTGCAGTGGGCTCCCAAAGTCCATTCCTATGCCAGGCATAAATACTGATCTAATTCCCAAGACCTCATACATTGCCTAGGCCTCCTCACTGACACTCAAATTTAGAGGATCTGGATCAGTCCCATTCTGGCCTGTCAGCCATTAGTCTGGGGTTCATGAGCTCCGCTTTGTTCAGGTCAGCGATTTCTGCGGGTTTCACGAACCCGTTGATCATCACTCCTCCCTCTCTGCAACTGGGTTCCAAAAGTTCAGTTCATTGTTTAGCTGTGGGAGTGTGTCTTTGCTTCCATCAGTCACTGGATAAGGCCTCTAGGATGGCATATAAAGTAGTCATCAATCTCTTTGTCGGAGAAGGGCAGTTAAGGTAGCATCTACACTACTGCTTAGATTGCTAGTTGGTGTCATCCTTATAGCTCTCTGGAAATCCCACTAGTGTCAGATCTCTCCTCAAACCTATAATGACTCTATCTATTATGGTATCTCTCATCCTGCTCTCCTCTATTCTTTCATGACTCAACCTTCCTGCTCCCCCCTGCCCTCCTCTCCCTTCCTATTCTCCTACTGTCTTTCTGCCAGCTCCCTCTGTCCTCCCCCCATGCTCCCAATCTGCTCAGGAGATCCTGTCCCATTTCCCTTCTCCTGGGGACCATGCATATTTCTCTTCGTGTCTTCCCTGTTTCCCAGACTCTATACTGGTAGAATTGTAGGCTGACAATCCCCTGCTCCATGTCTAAAATCCATACATGAGTGAGTACATACTATGTTTGTCCTTTTCTGACCGGGTTACCTCACTCAGGATGGTTTCTTCTAGTGCTATCCATTTGCCTGCAAATTTCAAGGTTCCATTTGTTTGTGTGTTTGTTTTTTTCTGCTGAGCAGTACTCCATTGTGTAAATGTACCACATTTTCTCTATCCACTCTTCAGTTGAGGGGTATCTAGGCTGCTTCCAGTTTCTGGTTTTTACAAGAAATCTTCTATGAACATAGTGGAACAGATGTCATTGTTGTATAAATGCGCATGTTTTGGGTATATGCCTAAGAGTCGAATTGCTGAATCTTGTGGTAGACTTATTCCCATTTTCCTAAGGAAACTTCATACTGATTTCCAAAGTGGCTGTATGAGTTGGCACTCCCACCAGCAGTGGAGGAGTGTTAGCCTCTCTCCACATCCTCACCAGCATAAACTGTCATTGGTATTTCTGATTTTAGCCATTCTGGCAGTAGTGAGATGGTATCTCAGATTTGTTTTGATTTGCATTTCCCTAAAGGCTGAGGATGTTGAGCACTTTCTTAACTCTCAGTACTTCTCTGCATGGTAACTCAGAGAAGGGGAACAGGACAGAATCTTCTGAGGGGATTGGGAGCATGGTAGGGGGGTCAGGAAGTTCAGAGAAACAGAGCATGTGCTAATGTCTGTATTACAAGAACAGAATATGATTGTATTTATTTAGGAAAATATACTTTGATTATTTCTGGTTTTTATTTTTGTGGCAAAACAAAAAACTTTTTGGATGTTGTTTCCAGATCGCCGAACCCCAAAATTCTCTGCACCAAGGAAAGGACTCACCAAATGCAAGGACAAAGGTTTCATTTTTGATTCGAAGATTCGAGCTGCAGCAAGGACTCCACTCTTATGGGAACAAGTGGAGCACTTGCTTCTGACTGAGGCATGCTTTTATAGGGGAAAATAGTCGGGCTACAAGCCCTAAGATTACAAAGCTTCTGTGGTTACACAGAGTTACAAAGCTTCTGTAGTTACACAGGATGGAATAATGTTTGTATGTTTCAGGCAAGATACAATTAAGGGGGATGCTGCAGAGGAAATAAATTTGTAAATTACCTCCTGGCCCAGGGTTGTTAATTCCCACCTGGACTGGGGATTTTTACAACTGTGAATTGATAACTATCTGATCCTGTTTGAAATACAGGAATGTAACCTTATCTTGTTGGGCTGCCTTTTGGGAACTCAGAGACACTTAAGAGTTTTCCTGTTTGGGCTTCAGAGTCCAAGTTTTGGGCTTTTATTAGTTTTCCCTTTTCATG
This sequence comes from Mesocricetus auratus, assembly GCF_017639785.1. Lineage (NCBI taxonomy): Eukaryota > Metazoa > Chordata > Mammalia > Rodentia > Cricetidae > Mesocricetus > Mesocricetus auratus. The sequence goes on along the minus strand of NW_024429207.1, from coordinate 2,206,513 downwards.
TAAAAATAAATTTCTTATTATTTTAAGTAAATTTATATCTTAGATTCAAATTTAGTGTTATATTTAAAGGATGAGTTATTTATTCGATATAATTTAAAAATATAAACAGCAAACTAATATCCATCTTACTGCTATTTAATATAATTTGATTACTTCAATTTCCTATTTTCTAGAGGCAAAAATAAATTGATTTCATTTTTATAATGTATTGTGTGCTTCATTAACTTATTTTATTACTTCAAATATGGTATGTTAAATTATTAATATGGAAAATTAATTAAAAGTATTTATAGGTTTTATACTCATTCATTCATATATATGAACATATAATAGGTATACACATGTTTATATATATAGTTCTGTTCACCAGTTTTATAAAATGTATTATATAATATAAATGTATCTATTAGTGAATGTGAATTAATATATATTAATTGGTTAATAGGAACTGCGTTTATTGACTACTATAAAAATAAATGACAATATGCAATATGGAGTTCAGTCAAAAGTTCAGAAAATTAGAGTCTATTCATTTCCAGAGATTTCATAAAACTCAATCATACATCATTTTGATATATCATTTATTATTTTACTTTATCCTCAAAAAATTTGCTATGCTTAATAAATATACTTAAGATCCATAATAGCAATGTTATTCTTGGTTTTCTGAACTATTTCTCCATCAATATCTAGATTATGATTAAGGATATTAAGCTACAACTCATCCAGGGCTTTTCTCATAATTAAACAAACCTAAAATTTTGACAGAACACAACCAGAGAAATGACATTTAAATACGTACAACTAGGTTTCTGCTTATTCATTTCCCCTTCTATTCAAGAAGAAACAAGAAGTGTTCCTCTCCCTGAAGACAGCGCTACTTAAAAACTTTGAAATGTCAAGTATAATTAAAACAAAGTGTTCTTTTTTCTGCCCAAAGAAAGAAATTCATCTTTCAAACTAACCAACTCTTGACATTAGATGATAGAAGCTGTCTCTCAGCTGAAATAGCATGTTTTATTAAATCACTTGTCAATTTAGGATAGCTCCAACATGGTATATGATTTAACTGGCATCTTATCATTGCCCAGCAAGACTACCCATAGATATAATCACAGCATGTTTTAAAGTTATGAGTATTCATATTAGCTAGATACCCACTGCTAGAAAACAAAAAATTTGGGAGACAGGATCAACTCAGTAGAAATGTAAATCCAGAAATACTTAGAAGCAAAGGAGTAAGAGATAGAGACTACAGATTTTCCTGTATTGCAACAAATATGTCACTTCGAAATTATAGGTGTTTTATATTTTAGAGATGTAGAATTTCATTTCATTTAAGTTGAGAAAAGAACTGTATTACATAGAAAAATTCATATTTTTTATTTTATTGTTTCTTCTTAAGACAGGATATATTAATGTAACACAAAATAAGTAAAAAGTATTATGAGAGAATTTTGAAGGAATATGTTTGTAATCAGTGCTGTTCTGGATACACAAGTAAAGGCTTTATGAAAGTTTCTAAAGAATATTTGAAAAGTATAATTAAGTCATTGTGCTTTATGCGTATTTTGTCATTTTTTGTCATACATAGTGGTGGAAAAGCTCCAACAAGCACATGATCCTGAGTCTCTTTGGTTAGAAATTCCCCAGAAATATCCATACAATAGACCATGCCCAGACTTATCAAACTGTAAAAGATCTCCTGATCATAATTTTTACACTTTTTGATATCTGTAGGTGCTATAGCTTCGTGATTTTGTATCATTGGAGTGTTGTCATAAGTTACAATATGTGTTACCCAAATTTTATAAACTGAAAATACATTTTACAATTCTGGAGGATAATCTATTGAAGTGTTGGGGTACCCCGAATTGAGGAGGGGTCCGCAAGCTGGATTCGTCACCCCAAGAATCAAGAGTCCACATGCCAATTGATGCAACACGCAAGAGGATTTAATTAGGCATCTGTAGATGGGCCTCTCGGTCAGCTTTTAGACTGATTGGCCCCGAGGTTCAGTTACAATCAGCTTTTAAAGACAAAAACCACAAGCTTTTGGGAGGGTTCCCTATCTTGTTCCCTATCTTGGGGGGGTACATGACTACTGACCAGGGGAAGTAGATGTCTTCCTGACCTACATGTTGTAAATTCCTCAAACCTTGGTATGAGTTAATCATCTCTCCCTAAGTAAATGGTGGTTCCCACAAATCTTGTTTGCCCATCTCTTACACCCTGGTGAGTTCTTCACAGGTGGTCAGCAGCCCGGAATTGACCTTTTGTGGGTTTACAGTCCTTCTGCAATTAAGGTTGCTAAAACATACATTCCATTCTGTGGTTTGGCCAGTTCCTGGGATGGGGTCCTTTGCTCACTTCCCAAGTTCTCTAGTGGGGTGCCCTCCCTGTTTAAGCTTATATTTTACTTCCATAAATTCGGGGTCTTTCAGAAGGAATTCATATTGGCCAAGGTTCAGCTTCTTTTTCACTGTTTATTTTTTGTGTTTTTCAATTAAAATATAATTATATTTCTCCTTCCCTTATTCCCCTCTAATCAATCCCACAATCCATTTGTATTCTTTCACATTTAGGGTAACATTATTTTGGCCTTTCTTGCACACAGAGAGACACTTAAATTCATATAGACAACCCTCTTAGTTCATACTATGTTTCTTGTACATCTTTAATTTCAGGACAGACCTCTTGATATTAGCTTCCTCAGTGGTGTGTGCTTATCCTGAGGAAGACTTGCACTTGCTGTCAAAATTCCTCTTGGATTATGCTTCAAACACCATGACATTTTCTCTTTGGGTACTATCATGTTTATTGATATTGCACTTGTGCAGGAATTTTGTGATTTAAACACTCTGGTCTCACCTTTTTCTTTTAAGCCAATATTCTATATGACTTTCTCCAATTTCTAATTCCTGTAAAAACCTAACTGTTCTTCAAGGTTGAAATCATTTGTAATTCCAACAATAAAATATTTCCGAAGGAAAAAAAGGAAAGTATTTTTCTTACATTTTGAGAAATGTTGTAATAGTTATATTCTTGATCACAATCATTTATAATTGCATGAGTACAGGGGCTCACAGATACTTAATAAACAAACAGGAACCTCAATCTGATGCATACACCTTATGGTTGTATAGCTTTGTGTTCTGGGACTGCCAAAATGGAAGTGTGAGGCATCTGACATTTTGCCTATTCTTGAGATTATCCCTTTCCTTCTACTGGGTTGCTTTGTCCAGTATTAATAAGAGGGGTTGTGCTCAGTTTAGCTGTAACTTGTTAGGGCAAATTCAGTGGATATCCCCTGGGGGGTCTGCTTTTATTTTATTTTTTTAGGAGGAGGGGTTGATCACGGGAAGAGATGAGATAGGGGAGAAACTGGGAAGTGTAGAGGGAGAGAATCTATAATGTATGAGAGAAGGATAAAAATTGAAAAATAGAAAATAATCAACATGTTATATCTTAAGACTGATTACAAATTTTTCATAAAGTGAAAAAAAGCATCCATACTACTGTAATAAATTCAATTAGTTCTAAGACATAAAAGACCATCCAAATTGAAAGTATGAACATTTATGTTGTTTTCAAGACTAATGTCCCTTTTTGACAAGACCAAATTAAACAACATTGTGAAAATTCATGTGGATCCTAAAGTGGCATAATGCTTCAAATTATGTCCCCTTCAGAGAGCAACAATTAGGCCAACCACTTCCTAGACCTCAGAAACAGGTCAACAGTTCTCATGCCATAATTGTGCACCCTTTGAGAACTGCATAGTACTAAAATAACCCTCAAAACAGTAAAAATGACTTTTCAATTTGTTATGTCAAAAATATGAGGAGGAGGCCACTTGTCTTCTTACCCTAGCTTAGCTTTTTCTTTATTAATAGCTAGCAAGTAGTTTCAGGACTGTGCATAGATACAAAATTTGTTACATTTTGACTTATTGCTAGCATTTATTTGAGAAAATGTTATATGTGAAAATATATGCTAATTGTTTTTATATTTTATTTCAATTATCTATAATAATCTTATAGTTTATTTTTGCAGATAATAAAATTGAGATTTATAAACTTTAAGATATCCATTTTACACTGTCTTAAAAACCTAAAATTTAATAGCCTCTGTATTTAATCCATTCTATACATTTTTTCTTGAATGAATGTTTTTCATGATTATAAATATTAATCTTTGTTTTGTTAGAACTATGTGATTCTGTCAGTGTGCCTAAAGAAAATGTCCCATTGGCCATCAACATTTTCACAAGCATAATATTTATAAAAGGCTAAATTATCAAGTGTAAATATTATTAATCCCTACCTAATATAAAGAATAGATAATTAGTTTAAATTAATAAGTGCAGTCTATTTCAACATTAGGATAGTTGATAAACATTAATAAACTCCACCTTATAGATTTGACTTGATTGATTTGTTTCTTTTGGCTTTTATACTAAAATGGTCATAGATACTGTGTCACTATGAGAAGTCCCGCCTCTGGATAAAACTTGCATATAACTTTTCAGGCCTGTTACTGTGAAAGTTTTATGGACAGGAGTCATGGAAGAACCTTGTCCTTCCCCCATTTTCCATTGTATACAGCAATGCACAGAACTCCTTGCAGGAAGTTGCACTCAAGGATATGAACATTGTGACAAGTTCTCTTACACATGCTTATGCTCTGTGGTGGTTAACCTGGATTTTTAACTGAATGAGATTTCGAATTACATATAGAAAAAAATCCTGCATGTGTGTGTGGGGGGGTGCGTTTTCATAGAGGTTTAACTGAACATAGAAAATTCACTCTGAGTGTGGGTGGCACCATCCCAATGGTTGGTGTTTTGTGTTAAGCGAAGAAGATAAAAGCAGCCAAGAGCTGGCATTTTCTCTTTCTGTTTCTGACTTTGGATGCACTGTAACAGCTGTCTCATGCTCCTGACATCATACATACCATGCTATGAGCAGCTCTGCCCTTATGACATTAGCCAAGATTAACCCTTCATTCCCTAAGTTGCCTTTGTCATGTATTTCATGTATTTTGTCACAACAGTTAAAAAAAAAAGTTTTTGATCCCAAACTAATCACCTTTACCTGTAATTATCCCTTAATCAGCCGATTTCCCTCTGGTGTTTGTGCGAACTGGAAAGGAAGTCACATTTATCAGTGTGTCTCAAAGGCACTTTTTAATCTCCATTCCCTCTAACTCTCCTATGAGTGTTTCAGGCCACCGGACTTTGGCTCACGATAATGTCTTAAAGAATTTTTGTTTTGAATGAATGGAATGACAAAGATAATTTTTCTGCAATTACATGTTTATATTTGTTTGTCCTTATTTATACACATATTTATTTCTGTGTCTAGCTGTCCCATAAAGCTATATTAAGATATATGTATTAATCTATCAGGATGATTAACAGTTAATCGGGAATTCCTACAATTCCTAAGGAATATTTTCATCACAAATAAGAGATTCAATGTATTGTAGTGCTAGCCAGAGTTGTCTTATATGGGGTATCGTTACAAGGGTATTTTGCTGACCCTATTCACCTCTGAGCATCCCAGTATGTGCCAGATAATGACAGAAAATGACTGGTCCTATTTTCTCCAATCCTGCAAGTAGAGAACCCCATTGAGTGCCCACAGTGTTTAGCAAGAATACTTGACCTCCTTCTAGCGTGTTAGTAATTCTGTGAGAACTGAAGGAGGTCATTAGCCCAACCCCAAAGAGAATCACCAGGAAAATAGAGCCCAGGACATTAAGGTAGCTTTAACTAAACCATTTGCTTTGGCCTAACAACTCAAATGGTAAAAACTTTCTATATTGTGCATCAGCATTAGCATTAGCATTCACAAATATGTTTGCAAATCTCACAAAAGCCATATACTGTCAACTCAAAATACACATGGAGGCACACACACATGGAAAGACATATGTACACACATGGACAAACACATAAAAGCACATGCATTCACATATACAGATAAGCGTGTATAAACACATATATACACACATACACCCAGAGAGAGAGAGACAGACCTTTAAGTACTATCAGTCTTGTTTTCACCAGAAAACTGTTTAGAATTATAGTGATACATTATTTATGATTTATTAAAGTTTGCCTGAAGATTCAAAAAGCAAAGTCAACCACAAGCTCTAGAAGCTAGTCACCCACCTTTAATCCAGCAGCCAGAAGCTAGGAGGTGGTGGCACACACATATAAATCTAGCACTCAGGATTAAGAGATAGACAGATTTCTGTGAGTCCAAAATCTATGCAAGAGTGAATCAATCTAAAAGAGAATTATAGCTTGTATATTTAATCCCAACATTTGGGAAGTATATAAGACAGAAGCAAGGTCTGAGGAGAGGCATTCATTCTCCAGCCATGCTAAGGAGATTTTACCGTCTGAGGCTTGGTGAGTGTTCTTGAAGACATGAGCAGCCCTTTCAGCGAAGGTAGAGCCAATTGCTTTGCTGCTCTGATATTAGCTTGAATCTTGAACCCCCAAATATGTCTCTGGGTCTTTTATTTATTTAATTGTGTTATATAGAACAATATGATTAAATTATTAGAAATCACAATGATTTGTGTATGGAATTTAAATTCGAGTTTCCATATTATAAAATTCTGTAACTATCCAAGAGTTTGCTAGCATTTCATTTGATTCTACCAAAGCATTTATACACAAAAGAATAATTTTCCAACAGGGTCAAATTTTATTATTTTTATCAAGACCTTAGTAGAAACACACATTTAAACTTAAACAAAAATAAAAACATTATTTTTCACTGAATGTAGTAATTTAAATATAGAAATATTAATTTCTTATTTTTAGAGTTTTTAAATGTCAGATCTGATTTCACGACATGGATAAGCTGGAGTATGAGGCATTTGAAAACTCTTAGTTTTAAAAAGTTCTTTATGAAGTTTTGTGCCATTTTTTTACAACATTGAAAAGATAAAGGCATCTGTCCATTATTGGAAAAGCAGTAGATTAATATAATGTGCCCGAAAGCACGCATACCTTGAAGTCTGGTGCCTTCAGATTTCAATCCAACTGTGCAACATTGGCCAAAGTTTTTTAACCCCCTGTGTTTCAGTTTTCATCATTTCTGCCACAAATACTACCTTCCTACTGAGTGGGAGGCACTGGGTGAAGGGCCATAGTTGGAAAGGCTAGCAGGGCATGGCTTTTGCCCTCAACAAAACTTGTAAATTTTGTTTTCATCAAAGCTATGAATGCCTCAAATATACCTGTGTGGGGTAAAATCAGAAGGAAAAAACTACACAGAGATAAGAGTAATGAAACTTTTGGGCATTCATCAGAACTCCATGAAGGAAGAGGAGAATGGAATAGAATCACAAAAGTAACATGAGAGGGGAAATGAAAGGAGGCAAGACAGCTGTGTTCCTAAATGCCTTTGTTCCGGCTTTCCCTTAGAAGAGCCAGCTTTAAGTTTGCTGGCCTCCCCAATGCCACTGTACGGCAATAAAGCTACTTTTAAGAGCTACACTAATTGAAGTCGGACAAAAATACCTGTTCGTAAAGTAGAAAAGAAATAATTTTGAAAGCTATTGTAAAGAATGGGAAAGTAGAACTCAGATGATTAGTGGATAGAAAGTAACAATGACACTATAAAATCTGAACTTCCTGTTAATTTACCTAATGAATTACATATTTGCTAGAAAATGTTAATACAAGATTTGTTAGAAAATATTAATATAAGATTACCCCTGCACATATAAATGTCTGTTTTGTTTATAAAATTATTATATAATGAATCACAACCCGTACAGACATATTATATTCCAAGAATGGTGCTCTTTATAAACATCCAATTATATATAAATAGATATAGATACAGGTATATAGTTATAGATCCTAGTCTCATTGTTAAATGTGAAGCATAGCATAAATATATACAACAATAATTTGAATTAGGGAACAGTAATGTCCCTTAAATATGTTTTGGTAGAAAGCATTGGATAACTCAAAGATTAGTTCAGAATAGAATATCTGGGAGGTCAGATATTGGACAGGTGGTCATGTTGGCACATCCATGTTCTTGATGGAGTCATCTGGTGCCTACATTCTTTTCATTCTCTCTCTGTGCTATTGTACTCATCATAAAGCTGTTCTGTCTCATAGACTTGAAGAGTTACTGAAGTCTCTGACTTCAAACCTTGAGATTTATCATTCAGTAGTACTAAAGGGGTTTTCAAGTATTTTCATGAGACCTAGGGAAACTCATTGCTGTGCCCTCTCACCACAGCCTCCTTTTCAAATCATAGACCGAGTTTAAGCATGGAGTGAATCTGTGAGATAAGTAATGCTATTCAATGATCAAAGTGTCCTAACAATGCCTTGCAAGGATTATGCTGCATGGTTTAACACATAGGATCCAATCGTGTATGGATAATATCAACCTCCCCCTAGCATTAGTCATCTGTATGTAGGGTAAGAGAGCAGCCAAAAAAAATTAGGCAAGTTCTATGTGAATGCTAAGTATAGGTAATAAGCATTTATATCTATTTCCTCAGTAAGAAAATGCAACCTTTTTTCATCAGCAAAGATCCCAGCTAGGAATTTTTGAGAATGAGACACTGTTGCAAGTATAGTTGTATTATGCCACAGATTACCACATGACTTGCTCACAGGGTCACTGGGGAGTTATGCCACAGATTACCACATGACTTGCTCACAGGGTCACTGGGGAGTTATATTCTCACTATATAGAGAGAAACTGTTAGAGACAATAGATCTTTGGACTCCTGTTTACTGGAAATGGAAACCATCCCTGGAGTCATAGCAACACTTTACTGATCAAGAAGACAAAACAAAATGTGATGAAGATGGCAGTGAAGAAAGGAAACAGTGCGGGTCGTCTAGATGAGGCCATCAAGCATAGATGCATAAATCACAGGCCTTCTTTACACAGACTCAGTAAAGCAAGAAATGGGTTGTGTCTGAACAATCCTCACTCTAGTTGCTTATGTAACTCAGCAAACTAAAATTAGTGAGCATTTGTCACATCCATCTCTATGTTGTTCCTCTGAGTTATGCCATGGTCAACCAACACAGTATGTGATACAAAAAGTTGAAGGGGAATGTCTTCTTTTAAAATCAGTAAATAAATTTAAAAGCAAACCTAATAAAATCCTCCTTCAAACAACAGGAACAAAATTATCTTTGTCACTTGATTATTTGCAAAGGCAAATAAGTACCTCATATTAAAAACAGAATTCTTATTTGAAGATTTATTATTTCGACATTATCATCTGAAGACATCTAGTAAAATCTGTGCTGGCAATTGTGAAGACATAAGATGCTCTTGTTTTGGGAATTGAATTTACTTCTTCAGTCACCTACACTCGGGCTAGGATATTGTCCCAGTTTTCTGTACTACATAGAAAGATAGAAATTGAATACTATGTAGAAATATGAAGGACATAGGGAATGAGTAGTCCAGTATAGAGAAGGTATACATCTGAGGAAGAAAATTAACCTTTGCTATAGAGAGACTAGTGGAAAATCTTTGAACTATCTCTTGTATCACTTTTCTTAAAATGTTGTCAATCTTAAGTGTGTGTGTGTTTTAATGACTCATTTACATTCCTTATATTCTTTTTTTGTTTTTTTTTTTCGAGACAGGGTTTCTCTGTATTGTTTTGGAGGCTGTCGGTCCAGCCCAGCCTCGAACTCACAGAGATCCGCCTGCCTCTGCCTCCCGAGTGCTGGGATTAAAGGCGTGCACCACCACTGCCCGGCACATTCCTTATGTTCTTAATTTTATTTTTTATAAATTACATAGAGAGTATCATTTTCTGCAGGACAAATTGTTAAACTGTCTATAACAAATACATTAAATTATTTTTAATCCCACTACCAAAACATCATATAGCAGATTTCTCTGAATGATCTTGGGGTCTTTGTCCCCATGCATCTGTCACTTCGTATTGTATTTGTAAAATTCTTCTGTTCATGCATGATTAAAATATGAGGTGACATGTGCAAATACACTTATCGCTAAAAGAATCACTTAAAAATCTCAGGGAAGCTATAGTTATGTTGTTTCCATAACATGGGTGCCTAAGCACAACCTCAACAATAATAACTAATACACATGGTAATCTGGAAGGAAGAAATCTCATGAGGGCCCACCCTAGACAAAGAACAACAGATTACTAAGGATACTGGGAGTAGGAGAAATAGTGTTCTCAAGGAAAGAGGCCCCATTTGGTTATTCAATACCAAGTATTCAGCCTTGAAATATATGCATACATAAATATATATGCATGCATGTACACATATACACAAAACTTTATATGGACAGGACAGAATACATGTATATATATATGTAAATATAGTTATAAACATAAATAGATAACAATTAAAGAAAAAAGCAGTGAATTTGAGAAATGGAACGAGGGACACATTAGAGGTGTAGTAGTTATGAAAAGGAAGAAGAAAAATGATGCATATATATACATATATATATATATATATATGAAATTAAAAACACCCACCCACACAGCTGATGTTCAAAAAGTAGAAAAGTAGTAGAATTTTATTTGTTTGTCCCAGAATAGGAAAATATGTGTAAGCTGTAAATTTGATGATGCTTGAGTGCATATTTGGTAGAATGTTAGGCAGATGTTCCCGAAACTCCTGGGATGTAGAACAGGAAACTCTGAAGGAAAAACTGAGGTTTCTCTAGGAATCACAGGGTCTGAAAACCTTCCTAAGTACAAGATATTGAATGAACACTTCATCCTGCTATACTGGGAGAGGGGGTCATTTCGTGCAGTGTTCTTGCTGAGTTAGTTCAATGAGTTTGCAGATTATTGCAAAACTTTAAAGGGTACGTAAGGTAATCTGGAAATGAAGGTTTATGGTGGGAGTTTGAAACAGATTAACCCAGATCATGGTATTGGTGTCCATTTTCTTCACCTGTTAGCTCCTCTGGTTTTTTTTTCATTATTTTTCTTTGTTTTTGGTGAACTTTTAAAATTGAAAATAGATTCTTCCCTCATACAATACATCTCAATTAGAGTTTCCCCTCTCTTCACTGCTCCTAGATCCCCACATTTCCACTGCCCCTCCATGTCCTCTTCAGTGAAGAGAAGAGAAGGTCTCCAAAAGAAGACAGCTGTTAACATTTGAAATTATTTTTAAATGAAACAGGATTAGCTCTCTTTGTTCCCTCCCTTTTTCTCCCCATCTCCTCCAATATCTCCTTGCTCTCATGTAGATAGCTTCTTTTCCTTTGGTTAAAATCACAAACAGAAGTATGTATGTGTATTCACAAATATGTACAACCTTCAGAGTCTGCTTTTGTTGTTTGTCTGTGTGTGGTTTCACTAGCACTAGGCAACAGATAATTTAAACAAGCACTTCAGATACAATATATGTCCTAACAAAAGCAGTATGTTTAACCAACTCAAGTTTAAACATAACTTTGCAATGAAGGAGTCAGAAGAAACAAACACAAACATGTTTCTAGTTCATGGAATTTTCCATATTGAAATTGATTTGTACTTTAAGTATATTCGTGGTGGTATCTTCATCCATATCATTAATTTGTTATGAAAACATAATGAAAAATTAAGTGGACAGAGGAAGACATAGATATACCTAACCAAAAAGTTGGCTCTTGAAAAGACACATCTATAAAACAGTTAATTTTCATTATTTTCAGCCTTACACATGTTTGCTTAAAATATATAAAAATGTTTTTGTAGGCTTAGCAATCAGTATTGTGTAAGAAAACTTATGTAGTTACAAAATGTTCTGAGTTTTAAATATTAATATTCCCAATGGTAATGTATCACATCAACACTATTAATTGTACCTTGAGTGGATAATTTTGACATCTAGTAGATTAAGTACAAGAAATTAAGCCAAAAAAATTACCTTGTAACAATAATGTTAGTCTTGGAGTTATATATTAAAATCAATTAATTTAAATCCATGTTCTTTTAAAAAATGAATAAACCATCCGGGAGCCTTCATCCTGTGACTGATGGAAGCAGAGGCAAACACACAACTAAGCACTGAACTGAACCCAAGGAACCCAGTGACAGAGAGAGAGGAGTGATGAGCAAATTGGCAAAGAATGGGCTGGCAAAACCAGCAGAGACAGCTGATCTGAACAGGGGAGTGCTCTTGGACCCCAGACCGACAGTGGGGAGGCCAGCATGGGACTGATCTGGACCCCCCAAATGTGAGTGTCAGTGAGAAGGCCTGGGCAACCTATGGGGCCCTGAGCTGTGGATCAGTGTCTATCCCTGGTATACAAACTGTCTTCATGTGCCTATAGCACAAAGAGAGATACTCTCTCAGCCTGGACTCTTAGGGGAGTGCCTTGACCCTACCAAGAGTAAAATGACAGACTCTAGATATCCCCTATGTGGAAGGATTTGGCAATAGGGTGGGAGGGAGGGGGGAAGGGGAGTGCGGGAAGAGGGGAGGGAGAGGGAACTGGGATTGACATGTAAAACAAGCTATTTAAAATTAAAATAAAATATGATAAAAAATGAATAAATATGTACAATACAAAATTTGCACATTTTTCCTGGAAAATTTTAACAAGAGGTGAAAAAATCTCTTTGTCTCTTTAGACACATACATACCCACAGACGATCAAGATAACATACCACATGAGCAAATAGCCTTTGGCTTGGACAGTATTGGATCCTAAGATAACTTGCTGCATTTATTTTACATTCAAATAGTCTTTAGTATGCACAAGTCATTAAAACAAAAGTCAAGACCTGAAGAGGTTTTTTTCAATATTTTATAGGAAGGATTTTGATCTATGATTTATTAGTTGACTGACAGCACTAACAGTGGAGAGGGTTTTTTAAGAATCCATTCTTCTGGAAGATAGATTTTTTTACTCCCTTTATCATATCTCTCATTGGGGAAAAATAACTGTTTTGGGATATCTCTGCCAATGCCAGGGACCAGATACATAAGTGGTATAATATGTGGGGATCTTAAGCTGCAAGATGAACTACAATGTTGGAAAATACAATGAAAACTGGATAAATAAAAATACCAAAAACTGTTGATTCTTTCTAGGTGTTTTAGAACACTAAAAATATTGAAGTGGAATGCATTTTATACATCTAAAGGTCAATATTGGGCTTTATTTTGACATACATCTTGCCAGTGCAGTGCAATTATATATTTCAGGGGGATTGCTGGTTCTTGTCTTTACGATATTTTACTGAGTGCCATTTATTTTGTTATATTAAGTGATTTATTGCTAAGCGATGCCAGCTAGCATATACTTCATTCCTCAGTTACGTGTGACTGCATTTCAAGTAAATTTTCCAGTCAGTTCATATTGACTTGAAAAGTAAATATCACAGAAAAATATCAAGTTTTATAAGAAGATATATCATATTATTATTTATCTATGCAAAAAGCTGGCAGGCACAGAGAGTTGTAGGCAGCTGCTAAGCCTCAGGTGAATATCAAATAATTTGGAGAGATTTTTATATTGCATTATATATAATTAATTGAATAGTCTTTTCCTATGTAATTGGGAAGCTTATTTTTGTATTTCTCTTAGATTTCTGTGTCTCTCTAAAGGTCACAGGTCATGATTTCATCAGAGTATACTGTTTTGGATTGGAACCTTTATGATGACTATATATATATATATATATATATATATGTTGTATGTATTGTGGTAAAGTCATAGTGTATGAAATTATTACAGGGACATAATAAGAAAGTATCCCTTCTCAGAATGCTGGTCCATACTTATGGAAGTTATGTATTTTGCCAGAATGGCTTGAACAAAAAGCCCTAATCCATGACTAGTCATGCACACTGGTAATTTTAGCACTTACAGGCTGAGGCAGAAGGACGAGGGTTTGAGCAGAGTCATTGATGTGGAATGACACAGCTTATTGATCTGTGATGTCTTTTCTCCCACAGAAGCCCTGATGGCACCTTCCAGCTCTGTGATATCTAGCCAGTATGGTGAGAGTTTCGTGACAAGTCAAAGCTGTTTTATTTCCCTATGATCTGATACCGAAGAGTTTGGTGTCTTCAGCTGTCTAGCTATGTACAATGGGTAACAAGAACAATGACAATAGTCGGTATTATTTTGGGTCCACCTGGGCATGTGTGTCTAAATAACTATAGAAAAGTAAGCTGTGCCCTGTCTCGGGGTTTTTATTTAATATTACATACCATCCTTGAATATATAACTATTCGAGTTCTATTTTTGTAATTATATTTTAATTACCTGGAAACAAGCAAAGTTTCATAGGGTTTCTTTATATGTCCTTAGTTTAGGTTAATCTAACACTTATTTCTTCTTTCCCCCAAATTACTTCCAATCCTTGATAGTACCTTTACCTCACAATTAAGGGACCCCATTCTTTCATATCACATGTATATGACCATGCTTGTTGTCGCAGTTTATTTCACTTTGGTTACAAGATTATAAGCTTGCATACACCTTCTTCACACATACTACATTTTGGTCAACTGTTTCTTTCCTATTTTCTTCTTCCCAACTCTACTACCTGCTTTAACCTTCCTTCTAATATCAATGCTGATCTACCAAGCAAGATGTTTCCACTAGTACAATAGCAGCAAGCCTATCTATGGAAACAACCAACTTCCTTCTTGATTTGATTAAAGGCTTACTCCACAGGAGGGAACTTGTCACGACCACCTCGACCAGCAAGGAAGACGCGACTCAGGAATCCTTCTCACAAGCAGTTTATTCAGGACCTTGAACAAATCTTCTGACCCCAGGGAGTGCCCGCCCACACCTTATAAAGGCCCTTGGGTGGCCAACCCCCGTAAGCCATGTGGCGACAGCAGATAGGTCCACATACGAGGAAGCAAGCCTGATATCGAGCCTTGACCAAATAAGGAGTTGTTTATCACAGAGAGCACTTGCTGTCGGGCTAGCAGAGGCTGAAGCCAGTACCATCTTAAGGGTGCGGCACTTCGCAGCTCTCTACAGGAACTCAGGCCTGGCACTGAAACAGAGACAAAACTCATGGTTAAGAAAGTCATAGGTGTTGGAGTTAAAAGTTACTGATAACGTTTTGTTAAATAGTCATGTCAAATTCCCTCTAAATATGTATGTTTATAGCAATAGATCTGGAATTTTCCCAACCTTTGTCAAATATTCTTATTGCAAAGGAGCAGCAGTTCATGGGCATAGCCAAATTGATCAAGATGTTGAGAATAGTGTCCATGAGAGTTCATTTCTAGATTATACTTATGTATTAACCCCCAACTCTTCAAGGTTCAAGGAACAGAATGGAATAATGGGATGGAAAGGATGCTAAAGCTGGAAGATTAGGAGGAATGCTGTGGAATTCTGGGCTTTGACACAACATGTCTGTTGTACACATGAACTCCTGAGAACCTTGGTAGCAGATATATGGAATGTGTGGGAGGAGCCAGGTGCTGCTCTCCTGCTCTTACCTCTGTAGGACTGGCTCACCTGCACCCACTCCTCCCTGAGTTGCTCTCCCACATGCTGTAACTGGTGACTGGAGACAGACAGGATCAGTTTTCCTATTCTCTAGAGCCTGCGGCTAGCTCTCTTACCTACCTCAGATGACAAGGTCCAAGAAGTGGAGGTCATCTTTCCCTCACCATATTCCATCACATGGCAGAGGAAGGGGTAGTTTGTTGATGCCCCCAGTGGATGACCACATTCTTCTGTGCACAGGCAGCACATTTTAGTCTCAGGAAAGGACAAAAAGAAGACATAAGTTGAGATATGTTAAGAGGCCCAAGTGGAAACTGAATGTGAGTGGATATGACCAAAATTTACTGCATACATTTAGAAAATTTTTAAAGAAAACAAAACAAATCTGGTCATGTCATTTTTGTAATCAATCAAATATTTCCTTGTCCATAAAGCAATTGTATATGTCTTTATGGTCTAGTGTTGTGCAAGGATTTACTTTGCCCAGCAATGTTTGCGTTGAAACTACTGAATATTGAAAAATAAAATTTGAGATATCACCTTGTAGGAGGAGCTCTCTTGCATGAAGTAAAGTGAATATCCCGGCAGAGGGCTGTTGATAAAATGCTAAGTTTGGTCCAGATGTTCTTGTTATCATATATTAGTCTGCCTTAATGCAATAAAATCTTTCACCAGGAAGGTCCTTAAAAGATGATAGGACCTTGTAATTAGGTTTCAACACCCTAAGAATCATAGGGCAAATGAGTATTATTGCTTGGAAATCACCAAACATCAAGTACTCAGGTGTAATAACACATAGCAGACTATAGTCTTCTATCTAAGTTTCCAATGTAATCTATCTCCATGACCATATTCAGAATATAAATTCATCTCATATTATTTATTGTAGAAGAAAGAAAATGTCTTGTTCTTTAGGTTTTGATCATTTTATTATAGTCTTTTTTGCTACAGACACCATTATCTTTGTTCCATTCCTTTTACGATTCTTGGAAGATATCAAAGCCAAGTAGTGGTGATAATGTCTTTTATCCCAGAACTCAGGAGACACAGGCAGTTGGAGGGCAGCCTGGTCTACAGGCACGGTTTCAAGACAGGCAGGGTAATGCAGAGAAACCCTGTATCAATAAACAAAACCAAAAATTATTTGAAGATGGTATTGAGTAGACATGCCCTCTGAAAACTTCCCTCCAATTGTAAACCCCGTTAAGTTATGTGTTTTAATGCTTTTCAGTACTCGCTTGTTGGCACTGGACATTTAATTACTTTTTGTCTATCTCTAAACTTAAGTTCCCTAGACATAGAGAGGCTTTTTTTATTTTTGTCTTTATCAATCATACCAATATGTAGGAAAGAAAGTGCTGAAAATATGACAGACAAATATTTTTTAAATATTATAAAAAATCTAATTCTGCCTTATTCTGGATTTCATAGGGTTGAAAAATGCTATGTACATTACTGGAGGAGAAAAGGAATCACTAGTCCCATCCTGCAATAAAACCTGCAAATTGCAGCAAATACTAGCCTGACAAGATATGCCAACTAGTACAAGAGTTGCATGAATGTCATTGGTGTATCCAACAATTTTCTGACTCTATTAAAGTACAATTACACAAATTGAAACCCATTGCTGGCACTGTTTTGAGGGACAAGAACCTGTGACCATAAGTGTCACAAATTGTAGAAGGGAACTTACCAATATTAACTATGATGAAAGGGCATAGAATTAAACTGAATTCTAATGAGAAAAGAGCACTGTTAAGATAACAAACAAACAAAAAACAGAAAGTTTGTTTAAACTTAGACCTAATCAATTATTTCCACTTTGTTGATTACTTCAAGTGGGGCAAGTTACAAATATCTATGTACCTTAGGCTCTCATTCTAGGAGCTGGTATTTGTCTATGGTTTTACAGGGTACAGAAGGTCAATTATAATGATATTTATATCAACTCCATATTTTAAAAAATATGAAACAATTGTAGTGTACTATTTTACAATTTCACAAAGAATGAAAAAGCTAGCTAAAGGGAAAATTGTAGGCTGTGTATTTATATTTAATTTAATTTTATAGGGGTAAGCCACATGAGTTTTTTTTGCCTTCTTAATGGATTTTAAGTATGTGTTGACTGTATGTACAATGTGAGTAGTTTGTAAAAACTAAAAAAGTATAGTTAAATATCTTTGTGTCTTGTGCATTTTATTAATGCACACCTGGCTGTCATGTGGGCACATCTAAGAAACTCATAAGTTCACACATAGGCAATGGGCTGTATGCAGGCCCATGAAACTTAGCTTTAACATTAACAAACCACATCTTTATCTCCTTACTGTGTGCCCTCCATATATGGATTAGATTTTTTTGCCTTCTGTAAGCAATGTACACTTTCTATAAGACTGTCATATACATAGCGCTATGGAAAAAAATGGTGCTAAAATCCTCCCTCTCTGGTAAGGAAGAAATAGTCACAGTTTAATAATTTATTGCTTCTGAATATATTTGTTTTAATTTGCTATTTTCATGTTAATCTCAGAAAGGTTTGACAGGATCACTATGTAAAGTACTACTTGAGGTGGCAGTTTCTATACAAAGATATTGTCACAGGTGGATCCTCTACATCCTAAAGACATCAAAATAGACACCACCAAGGAGCTCAGTGCTCTCTTCCAATTAAGCTCTTTCTTTGTCTTCTTCCGTGCCTCTACCACCATGTTACTTGAAAGAGGTTTGATGTTTCTGCTTCCTCAGCTCCCACTCATCTTTTAAATTATTAATATCCCTTTTCACATACAGCTCTTGAGAAACTCATCAATGATCATCTAAGATCTGGTTGATAAATTGAAAAGTACAGCTCATTCTGTCTGACAACTTATCCACTGCTTCAACTGAACTGATGTGTTCAGCCTTCACTGTTGTTTACTAATTCCAGATCCAAATTTTACCTCCAAACGCTCCCAACTGACACTTACAGCTCCACAAATGAAGACAGAAACTAGTTCATCTGTTTCCAGACTCTCCCCTTTTATCTTGTCTGCCTAAGTAAATGGCATAAACTTCTGTTTATTCATTCAAATGGCATGTTCTACGGTTAGTTCCACCTTTCCTCTGTCTTATCAAACAGCAGGTTATTAGTTCAGATTTAGTTATCCAGAGAATTTCAGTTCAATGTCATGGCTTCTCTCCTATGACTGTCTGCATCATTCTTCTCATCATTTCTCTCTCAGCACCTTACAATAGGGTCCCTGACATTAGTATCTTCCCTCTAGTAACTATCAGAATTAACTATTTTAAGAAGCAAAATGCCTTACATTGTAAAATTCTAAAAATTTCCTTCCCACAGAAGTCACATTGTGACTTCTATTTTCCATGACATATCTTATTACTAACCGTATGCACATCCATTTTCTTAAGCTATTAGATTTTGCCATGCTATTTCTATTCTGTGTTTTTGGTTGTACTATTCTCCTGTTCCCTTGGCTTTTATGAATATTAAACCTCTTTAAAAACAAACCCACCATCCAATTTGAGTATTTGCTCATAGGTCAAATGTTCCAGGTTTCCAATGAAAGCGTAATTGATCAACATGTCTTTTTTATAGTCTTTTATGCTATTATACAGTATATATTGTATTTGATCTACTGAAGGGGTTATGCCCCTAAACAATCTTAAAGTGAATGTTGTATACAAGAATAGGAAATGCTAATACATATTTGCTTCTTCCCCATAGGAATTTAAATTATCTGATTAACTAAAAATTCTTCATTGGCTACATAGCACATACCCAGCCCTGCTCACACATAAGTTGTGACATTTCTGTGACAGTCACACTTTGTACTATTATCAACACAAAATTCTTCCTTATCCTTGCCTTAAAATATTTACTTGTGTTCATTTTGTTTCCAACTTTTGTTCCTCTTTGTTTCATAGAATAATCTCATGTTTTCTTTAAAGTCTTACATTCAGAGCTCAAGGCTGGTTGGCAAAACTGCCCGACATATCATATCTAGGTGGCATAACATGGTGAATAGGAAACCTATCCACTTCAAATCAAGTGTTACTTTTTGATGTTATTATATCTTATTTTTATAATTACTGTTTATTATACGACATGCTAGAATCAGTTCCTAAGGGGTCATGTGTATTATTTGTTAATTGCTTGGTGTTCTGGAAGTGGTAAATAAAACATGATGCCCATATTACGTTAAGAGGCAACTTAGTATTTTTTAAAGTTTCCTTTTAGAAGTTCAATAAAAGATATCCGTGCCATTGCCAGTTTCATGTTTTCAAAACACACCTTTACTCTTTCTTTCTTCTTTCACTAATTAAATAGAAGCATGAAACAACATTCATGTTGCAGATACAGTCATTTATTAGTAGTAACACAGTTAGTTATCTATATACAGTGCTCTGCAAGACCAATAGTAACAGTCTACAACAAAAAGTACTGTGTGGAAGGAAAGCACAGAATAATGGCAGTGTGAGTTTGTTGCTCAATAGTAGAGTGCTGGCCAAGGACTCACACTGTCCTGACTTCAATAGACACTGCAACCAAAATGAAATGTCTATGCCATATCTTTTCGAAAATATATGTGATACAAATGCTTCATAAGAATAACACATACCATAACGTATGTTCAACATACCTTGAACATTTGACCAGTTATTAATCATTTCCTAGTTGAAGACACAGATGTCAAGATTGTTTTCCTCAGTTCCTACGTTATCTGAAATGAAACTTATACTATAAGATATAGGTGAAAAATAAAAACTTTTGCTACAAATAAGTAAGAAGATTTAAGAAATAAAATGACTTAACCCGTGATCATTGAACTCAGGGAAATGGACCCGTGGGAGCAAGTGTCGTTAGGAAGTGAGGAAGGTATTTGTTAATTGTATTTGAAGTTACATTATAAAATTGAAAAAAATGGTCAGCATAGCTGTGAAACTTCAGGACAATATTTTGAGAAATTTCATTCACTACACATCCATCATCATAGGTGTACAGATTTTCTCATCCTTATCACTCTTCCCAGTCATATATTTACGAATTATCATGATAATGCATTCACGCATTATCCAGCCAAAGCAGCTTCTCTGCCTCAAGCCAGTTCACAGCATAAACTGACATTTGACATAACCGGCTCTCTTGTGTCTAAATGAAATATTACGAGAAGACGGAAATACACTAACCTCATTTGTCTGATGGGAAACTTTGTAAATGTGTCCATTAGGCCTGGGGTACACTGATGGGGGCATACAGGTCTCTTGCAGGCAGTCCTTATAAGAGACAAAGGCCTCTGCAGTAAGCTGAGAAGCTTCATGGAAACAGCAATTTCTCCTTATGTTTAAAAACTTTCTTTTAGCTTGATTGTGTCTTATTAGCATGCCCTTGATTAAATAGTATCATTGGGGTTATCTTATTTCCTAGAAAGACTTTAGTAAATTCTTATTTTTTACAACACTTGATTTAAATGTTCAAAAATATTTTGTGTAAGAGAGTAGCAGTAATAACAGCAGTAGTAGTGTGTTTGTGTGTCTGTGTGAAATCATGCCTGAGTGGATGACCGTTATCAACTTTATTATAGTTGTAAGCCTAGAATTCTCTCAAGACATACATAATTTAAAACTACTGCCATTTGCCTATACTAATTTTTATAGATAAACCTGAGATGTGAATTACAGACAAAGAAATAATTACAGTCACAGATTTTACAATAATTTAAAACTATTTTATTTATTAATTGATATTATAAATATGATAAAATAGGATGGAAATCATGAAGCCATTTGCTATTGCTTTGAATAAACATTTGCAATACCTGTTTAAATGTTCTGGATATCATCAAGGACAAGATGATCAAAGCAAACAATTCTAAAAATTTACTGTCACCAGTGTGACAATTAGCAATGTCGAAGTTATAATTCTATTTGGAAGAAACATACTCTGTTGATATTGGTACAACATCCAGATCATAATACAAAAGGTGTTATTTTATGAAAGTTTTAAGGGATAAGGATCAATGCGCTATAAACGTTATTATAAAATGCCATTCATAACCATAAAACACTGCTGTACAAAACACAAATAATTTCTGTGTGGGTCATGGTAAGGATAAGTTGTCAAATCCTAACCATATATTCATGACAACATTTTATGTTTTGTTCATATTTTAAAATAAATCTTCAGTATGCTGAAATGCTGTGCATTTGTCCTTACAGAGAAGAGTGTCGTATTTGATACTGATGTTTCTAATAAATACTTACACTCTGTCAGCTATACTTATGAAAATGCTACACCGGTGGGTAAAAAGGCCAATCCATCAAGGAGATAGCTGGTATCTATAATGAATACATGGCAGAAGCAACAGTTACTGTCTACTAAAATAACAACTCAACATAATTTCATACTTTCAGGCAGTTGCACAGCATGTAATAGCAGTAATTTACATGCAAACAGGCATGGCTGTGTTACTTTACTACCAATTACAATCTTACAAACATTTCCAAGTTTCTGCCTACACCTCAAAATGCAATGAATGTCAAGACTTAAAGAACAAAACCAAGTTCCTCAGAAGAAATCATGCTAATAAATGCTGACTATCTAAAACAAGAAATTGGTAGTAAACTCTCTATGAATAAAACTACCATTGACTGGAGATGTAATAATACACCTATTTTTGTTGAAACTAATACAAGAAAATACTTCTTCATAGGACACACATTCAAGTTCATAAGATGTAGAAAATATCATATTCATGTTTTGAGGAAAATATTAATTTAATAAGCAGGAAAGATTTTAAGAGTTTGAATGATTCATATATGGGTCATTCTGCTGTCTCCCATGTTACTTTGCCATTAATAATTATAGAAATGATATGTAGATCTCAATTAAAAATATTGAATATTATAAAATTTTTGGATGGAAATATACAACAGTAAGGTGAATTTCTTAAATTTGTGAGTATGTACTTAATATTTTTCTGAATAACTAGTCAAAAATTACAATAACAACATTTAAAAGTTATTCACTTGCATGTTTCATGATACAGATACAAAATTATACTGTTTTGATCACATATTATGCATTTATGTGGATGTGTATGTACATCTGTACATGTATGTGTAATATTCACATTAGTACATCACATTTCTAGAGATACTATTTGTAATAAATAATCTTCTGATTATGCCTGAAGATACTTTCATATGTAGGAATAAGAGTGTTCAGATGAAGCATATGTAAATGTGACTCATATAACTTTCCAAGGTCAGTTCGTTAGCCTGATATTAAGGAATTGAATGACATTAAAAATATTCTAAAATTTCTAATGGGTAAATGCCAACATTATTTAGTTGTACCTGCATTATATGCTCCTCTGGAATAATCCCTTGAAAGCTTTAAGGTTGAGGTGATTCTGCATCAGCGTGGTGAAATTTTATAATCTCTGTACTTAGATGAAATATGAGCATCAGTAGTCCAAGGTAAACTTTAGACATCCAGAAAGCTCCAAGACAGCCTGCACTATTTGAAACCCTTTATTAGTATTTTTTCAACTGAAATTTAACAATAAATGAACTCTGAATTTTCTTTCAAGATCCAAATTGGTTTTGAATGCATTGTCACAACATATGTGCAATTATATCTTGATCTGTAAATCTTATAGGTTATACTAAATATATAAAAACTAAAGGAGGTAAATACAGAAGAAATACTAACATCCATTTGAAAATTAATACTCTGATCCACATTGTGAAAAATTTAGTAGATTAATGATTAATGCAATTAATTGAGCTCATTTATATCAAAGTTTTCTTGTCCACTCATAAATGTTAAGGTAGTATCTTTCAGTTAAAGTACTGGCCTCAGTAGCAAATGACAAAATTTAAATTCATGTTGTTTCCTACCTCTGTGTAATCATACCCAACTCTACACACATATATACACATACGCAGCACAACCTCTACCATGAAGATATATCAGGGTATAAGTTAAATATTTTTTAATAACTATCATGAAGAGATTTAATATACTGGTGACACAGTCCATATGACATTGAACTGAAAGTTAAAGAGTAAATATATATGTTTCTAAACATGGCAAAACAAAGTAAGAAATTTTATGATACAGTATACATTACCGTTCTAAGTGCTAAAGAGTCAATAGCTATATTGTAAAAAGTGTATCTGTACAGTGATGTGTGTAGCAGTCAAAACCTACGTGATAAATGCTCAGTCAAGTTTAAATAAGGCAAGCTAATACACTCAGTGTACATTTTGTACATCTACAATATGTGTAAGTAGCTCTCTTAGAAAACTAAGTTGGGGGAGCAGAGAGTGAGAATTTTTAATTCTGATATTAAGAGATATTAGGTTTGAAAGCTGTTAGCTCTCAAAATTTCACAACATTATGATAAATAAAAGACTATAGTGAGTATATGAAATATGTTAAGGACATGTAAACGTTTCTGAATTTCCACTAGGATAAGCATTGGCAAAATTTACTATGACAGAAAATAAGAATTCAGGTGGATAAATTCTAAGATCAAATAATCAACAGAGAATAGAAGGAGGGAGAGAGGGATAGGAGGAGTGAGGGAGGGATGGAGAGAGAGAGAGAAGAGAGAGAGAGAGAGAGAGAGAGAGAGAGAGAGGGAAGGAGAGAGAGTTTCTCAATTGGCTTCTGCCTTTGGAGACAGGTTATTTTGTGATGTGATATGCATCCTTCAAATTGTAGAATGTTTAACGGTTTTCCTGTCTTGTACTTAGAACGATAGAGTAACAACTCTTATCTCTGAGAGCAAAAATATCTCTAAGAATTGCTAAGTGTGTTCTGAAGCAAACTTTGCATGACTTAAGGAAAATAGAAATGGTCAAAAGAAACAATAAGTTTCCTTGTAAGTTTTTATTATCTCCTCTAAATTTAAGTGTGATAGTCAAAGTAGACATATTTCTATAACTATTTCTTCAATAGTAAATTATTTTATTAATAAATACCTCCAATAAGCCAGTTCAAGCACTGGTTGTAAATGCTGGTCCCGCTGCCAGTGGTCCATCAGACTGCCCAAGTGACACCACTGTCTCCCACATTCAGAGGGCCTAGATTGGTCATATACAAGGTCCCCTGCTGTCAGTCCAGAGTCAGTGGGCTCCTAATAGATCAAGTGACCTGTTTCTGAAGGTATCCACAAAATGGTCTTGACTCCTTTGCTCTTATTATCACTCCTCCTTCTCTTCCACTGGACTCTGGGAATTTTCCCATTGCTTAGCTGTGGATCACTGCATTTGCTTCCATCCATTGTGAAATGAAGCTTGTATTAGGATAATTCAGGTAGTTATCAATCTGATTACAGGGAAAAGTCCCCTCTCCACTAATGCTTACATTCTTATCTAGGGTCCTCTCTGTGAATCTCTGGGAATTTCTCTAGTGCCAAGATTCTCCCTCACCCCATAATGACTCACTCAATCAAGATAACTCTTTCTTTGCTCTCATGCTCTGTCCTTCCCCCATCTCGACCATCCCATTCTATCATATTCTCCTCCCCTTCTGCTTCTCCCCTACCCCCGGTCTCCATGCTTCCAGTTTTCTCAGGGGATCTTGTCACATAGTATTTAAATGCTCTGCTATTCCTGATCTTCATGTTCTCTTCCCCCCCCCTTCTTCCCTTCTCTTTCTCCTAACTCCCTCTCCCTTCTCTTCGTGTTCCCAATTTGCTCAGGAGATCTTTTCCCTTTCCCCCTCTCTGAGGGACCATATAAGTGTCTCTTAGGGTCTTCCTTGTTTCCTAGATTCTCTTTGGTTGTGAACAGTAGACTGGTTATTCTTTGTCCTAAGTATAATATCCACTTATGAGTGAGTACATACCATATTTGTCTTTCTGTGTCTGGGTTATCTCACTCAGGATGATTTCTTCAAGTTCCATCCATATGCTGGTGAATGTCAAATCTGCTGTTGGGATGCTTTCTTCCTGCTGGGTTTCCTTATCCAGGCTTAATAGGAGAGGAGGTGCCTAGTCTTGCTGCAACTTTATATTTCATGGCTGGCTGATATACATGGAAGGTTTGCATTTCTCTAAAGATACTGAAAAGAGGGAGTGGATGGGGGTGTGATGCTAGGGAGAGAGGTTTGGAGGAGAGGAGGGATAGACAGGAAACTGTGATTGGGTCTGGAAAAATATTAATTACTTGAATAATTAATTTAAAAAATGAAGGAAAAAATAAAATCAAACCTAATAGGAAATCCTTATCAAAATCATTTTTCCAATAACAGAACTCTTCCAGTGAAATGTTATTAAATAAAAAGTATATTTACAGGGATCCTATTTATTGTTTTATCCTAAATCATACTTTCTTGACTAGTCAAGGCTGTACATTTGTCACGACTTCTGAGGCCTCGGTTGTGTTTTGGCTTAACCACAAGTAAGCACAATGTGCTGTTTAGGGACAGTATTATTTCTCAGTTCATTTGATTAAGATGACAGTAGTGTCTTTATTGAGATTATTGATCGCGGAAGTCTTCTGTACGTATGTTTCTCTAATTGATTGATGAATAAAGCACTGTTGGCCAATGGGGAAACAAGGTAGGTAGGACTATGAGACAAGGAGCATTCTAGGAAGTGTAGTAAAGTCACCATGTGATCCTAGGAGGAGTAGAGTAAGATATATTCTCAGTAGAATAATACCTTGTAGAAATACATATAATAGTAGTTACGGGTTAATACTTAAGACAGAAGTAGTCAAGAAATAATCCTAGTCACTGGTCAAAAGCTTCCAAGAAATATAGTGTCTTGTGTGTTATTTGGGGGTTCTGAGGCACCTGTGGAACCAGACAGGAACACTGTAACAGATTATTATTTTAGATTATTTACCACAAGTCTCTCCAAGTTTTCATCTCTCCCTATAATTAACAATAACAGTATTGGATGCTTTTCTATTAACTAAGGACATGTAAGGGAACAAAATAAGCACACACATTAATAAAGAAAATCAGAGTACATACTAGTTTTATTTGCTATGACATAAAATTTAAGCAGTTGTCTGAAATGGTAATTAACAATTGACATTAGGTAATGATGAAAAGCAAATAATTTAGATATAGATAATTGAGCTAAGGATTAAAAGAGAGAAGGCAGTTATGGCAAGCAATCACAGCTTTAGTTCTGTATAACTGTGAAAAGTGGTTTAGGCAGGTTTAGGAAGTATAGAAAATCTCACAAGATTACGAATGTGTTTCATGATTTTGGAATGGGGTCCTAGGCAATGAGTGAGAGCGGAAGTGAAAGAAGTGATGAGATGACGGGAATGAGGGGATACACTGTGGACCTGGTGGAATATTGGAGGATGCTTTGGCTTTGTTCTATAAGACGGAATGCCCTGTAAGTATGAACACAAGGGTGAATATGCTCAAAGAAATGCTTTAACCATTTCCACCTGGCTAAGGAATATATTGCAAAGATGAAAGGAAAAAATTCAATTCAGCAACTGTTTGAAAAGAGCATCCCTTGTCAATCAGAATGATTGCATGAGAAGAGATATTCAGACAGTATTAATATTTGAAGTACATATAACAGAATTTACTAATAATTAGATTGGGGCTGTCACATAGAAAGAATGATCAAGGAAAGTACGTTTTCTTTCTCTAAAGGAACTGGAGAAGTGAGGTTATATGTAGAGAAATAGGGAAGAGTTGGTGTGGATCAGTTTCCACACGAGAAAGAGAGCAGTTAAGTAGGTTGCTTATAGTTCTGTTGAATTTGAAGATATTTGACAGCCAAGTGGGGATCCGTGTAGGGCTTTTGATATTATGTATAGGGAGTGCAGAGGAAAAATTCTGATTGGTGTTATATTTGGAGAATCCTCACCACAGAGGTGATAATTAAAGGCTCAGAAGGTATGAGATCTCCAAGGTATGGGGTAGATATTGAATAAAATTTAAGGTTATTCTAGAGTTTCAAAATCAGGAAGTGGCATAGAAGATAATAAGAAAATTATATATTGACATTATAAGATATTCACAAAATAGCAATAGCAATGAGAGAATATAGTTTCATAGAAATCAAGTGAAAATGTACTTTGCTAAGTTATCAGCTATAGTTTGCAGACTAACTCTCCATTACACTTAGAAACTTATACATTAGTGACAACCACTAACGCAAACAGATTTGTAGAATCAATTTAAGCAATACTCTTGTTGACACAGGTATAGAGGTGCAGGACAAAGAGGCTGAAGTAACATGGGAACTCAGCAAGGAATGTGATGGAATTGGGATTATGAAAGGAAAGACTTTCTTTGAGAAGAAATTGAACCATTTTAGTTGCTTGTGTTGTTGCTGACTAAGCGCCTTAAGGAAGAATTACTTTAGACTCACAATTCTAGGCTGGAAAGCTATCGTGCCAGGCTCTTGAAACACCAGTAATACTGTATTTATAAGGCAAAAATAGAGAGCAATGAATTCGGCTGCTCTCCTCACTTCCTGCTTTCTATTCTGTCTAGGACTCTATTCTTGAAGTGGAGGTCCACACATTTAGAGCGGGTTCTCCACTTCAATTAACCTAATGGAGATATTCCGTCACAGACAGGACTGGAGGTTTCTCTCTTTGATAGTTCCAGATTCTGTCAAATTTACCATCAGCCTTAGTCATCACAGGATCCAAGAGAAATTTCTTACTTCTGAAATTGGATGGCGTTTTTGATGCTGATTGTAGAGATCAAATAAAGAAATATATTTGATATTTAAACTGGTGAATTGAACTGAATATAGAAAATAGAATTTAGTGCTCATATTGACATATTTTCATTACAAGAATGTAGAGCAACTTTATCTAATAAAGACAGACTATGAACAAAACCAACATGGGTCTCCTAGAAATAACTATATAGACCAACATGGGTGTCCTAGAAATAACTATATAACGCTCCTCCTCCCTCAACATTCAGAGCTCTGAGATTATAAGCATGACCATCATTTCTCCTAATACATTAAATTTTCTCCATGAAGCATAAAAGAACAGTCTTCATTTGGTGTGATGATCTTGTGTCTAGAGGACACAAATTTATTGAAAAAGATAGCTGCTAAATTCATAAAATATGATGAAAGTAGAGCAGGATTGCAATACCATGTGGAGACAAAATGGTTATGTCTGCAAACATAACAAGGAAACAGGGTGACTTTCCTCCAGAAATATTTAGTTCTGTGGACAAGTATTAATATAAATTTGAATTTAATCAATGTTTCTTGTTTGTTGTATTATTCTTTGCTTCACAGAGGTAGTTAACATCAATGGTTAGAGGAGAATTTTTATTACTTCAATATTTATTCTTCTTAAGCTTTTACAATTACTTTTTTAAAGATTAACTATTGATGTTATATGCAGACTGGCTCTTATCTGCAATATCATGATAGGCAACGAATGCCCGTTGGATGCTTTTCAACACTAACTGTTGGCACCATGGTATTTATCCTGAGTTTTCATGGCTTTATGGCTCAGCTCTAAATTTATGTATCTTACTGTTACAGTTTGATTTCTATTGTTTTAATGAAGACCATAACCAAAGAAAACTAATGAGAAAGGTTTCATTGGGGCTTATACTTTATAGTCCATCCCTAAGGGAAGGAAGGCAGGAACTCATGGCAGGGATTTGGAAAAAGAAACTGAAACCAAGATCATAAAGGAATACTATTTATTCTTTGTTCCTCATGGTTCACTCAGTTTGGGTTTTATACAGTCACATACCACTTTCCAGAGGTGACACTACATTCAGTTGCCTTGACTCTTCCACAGCAATCTTTCATCAAAATAAATCTACACACTTGCCTACAGGCCAAGCTGATGGAAGCAAATCATTAATTAAAATCCTCTTTTCCCAGATTGATCTGTTACCAGTACACTAACCAACTATGTCAAAATATGCTCACTGATAGAGAAATAGGGACATCATCATGTGTTGAGAGTCACGAAACTTGTTATAATTTTCATACAAGCAACCATCATCAAGGAGGTCTAGGGTTATTTCTGTTTCCCATCATCATACTCCTATCCATGACTGTCAGAAATTGATATTCTCATTATGCCTATTGCTTTAGACATGCCAAGATATTCTTATAATTCTATTTATCAAAGTTTATGGTAATTATAATCAGAATATCAGCATATTTCAGTATCAACCTGCTATATGACGTCAAAATACCTTTGACATTTTCTTTCCCAACTCCTTGCATATATCCCAATGCCTGAAACAATTTGAGCAATTTTTAAGTTGTTCAATAATTTTGAATCTGTATTTAAATTTCCTCCTCACTTTTTTCCTGAAAATTTACACTAAAACTAGTCTCTTCATATTTTACTAGTTCCAATCCAACAATCTGAAAACAACAAATTTTTTTTAATTTATCAAATGGTAGAGATGGTAATAAATTTACCAGTTCATTCTGCCTTACTACTTCCAGAGCTCTGTTTCTCTCCATCATTTTGTTATTACTCATGTCACACATCAATGTCTTTGTTTGTATCACTATACATACTTCCTTACTTACTGATATCAAATGAAGATCAGGATTTGTGATACCAATATTTATTAAACCATAATATATGCTAAAGTCAATGTTGATAAAGTGAGGTTAGAGGACTTGAAATAATTAAAATATAACAATACTTATTTTGATATGCTTTTGATAAAGTATGAATATTTATATAAAATAAAGTTTAAACAGAAAAATATTTTTCTAGTCATGGCATATTTAGTCTTAATACATTGGTGAAAATTTAAAGTAGTTAATATTCACAAATATGTATGCATTTAATTAATTTAAGATTTGAAAGTTTATATCTACTTGCTATGTCTTAGAATAGCTAGTGCCTTGTAATAATGTAATAAGCATGTAAATCACTCCATAATTCTTCACAAAATATGTAACTTAACATTTTAATTTTTATTTTCTCTCATTGTTACAGAAGAGAAGAACAAGACTATTTTTTAGTATCATTTTTTATTTTAATTTTAAATAGCTTGTTTTACATGTCAATCCCAGTTCCCTCTCCCTCCCCTCCTCCCGCACTCCCCTTCTCCCCCACCCTCCCACCCTATTGCCAAATCCTTCCACATAGGGGATATCAGAGTCTGTCATTTTACTCTGGGTAGGGTCCAGGCACTCCCCTAAGAGTCCAGGCTGAGAGAGCATCCCTCTTTGTGCTATAGGCACACGAAGACTGTTTGTATACCAGGGATAGACACTGATCCACAGCTCAGGGCCCCATAGGTCACCCAGGCCTTCTCACTGACACTCACATTTGGGGGGGTCCAGATCAGTCCAATGCTGGCCTCCCCACTGTCAGTCTGGGGTCCAAGAGCTCTCCCCCTGTTCAGATCAGCTGTCTCTGCTGGTTTTGCCAGCCCATTCTTTGCCAATTTGCTCATCACTCCTCTCTCTGTGTCACTGGGTTCCTTGGGTTCAGTTCAGTGATTAATTGTGTGTTTGCCTCTGCTTCCATCAGTCACAGGATGAAGGCTCCCGGATGGTTATAGACATCAAGTTCATTATCAGGAATGTGCATTCGAGGTGGTCTCTCCACTATTGCTTAGCTTGCCAATTGGTGTTATCTCTTTAGATCACTCGAGGTCGCTCTGGTGCCTGACCTGTATTCGATCCTATGATTCCCTCTTCCCCCGAACAAGACTATTTTTAAAATGTCTCTGATTACTGGGAAACTAATTTTGAATTGAAGTGGGCAACCTTAATCATTTCAGTTCTCATCACAAAGAAATACTGAAGTATTTGAAGACAGAAAAGTGTTTTTGAGAATTTATCAAGCTGGTGCTGACCTGAAATCATAATCTCTCTTTGGTAACTTGCTTATTGCCAGAAGATGCTATGCATCCTATCATGGAGGGAAGTAAGCACCAATCTTATATAATTGTGAATCCTTTGAGCTCCAACAGTGGTAAACCTAGAAAGCCATGTTCACTGGTGCAATAGGGGCACAAAAGATTATCACTCACTTTCTGATTGGATTTGAGGGATGCTCTATAAGACAAAACTTGTATCAAGCACAGATATCAGGGCCTAGAATCTGTAAAGAGAAGCTTTTTCCTTGAGAAGGAGCCGTTCCCGCCAGCCTGGTTCTGGTATCCAGACTCTCTGCGTATTTTCCGTTTTTACTTGGCTTATTTATTTATTTATTATTACTTTATTTTTTTACTTTTATTTATTTTTCTTTGAGACAGGGTTTCTCTTTTGAAATCCGCCTGCCTCTGCCTCTGGAGTAAATCCTACCGGCGTGCGCCACCACAATGCTGGCTTTTGTATTTATTTTCCACTTTGACGTTTCATTTTCTCTCTCAATCTCACGTATATTTTTAAACAGACTGTAAACCTTTAGAGGCTTTCCTTTATCCAAGTCTGACTTTACAGTAAATCTTTATGTTTTTCTGGCCACGTGTCTTATCTGTAAACCCGTGGCTGTTTTAAACTGCCGGTTTTTCGTCAAGATGGCGGGCGTAAGCGTGATTTCAGCTTACCACCTCAGTCCATGCTGACATCCAGCAAAAGCTGCCACTTCCAGCTGTACGTACACACCTTTTAATCGTTAGCAGAGTCTCTTAAAAGAACCTCGTTGGTTTTTTTTTTCTTTTTTCTTTTTTCTTTTTATGCCGAGTCAGGAAGACTCCAGTAAGCGAGCCGCGTGAATCTCGGCTTGTGGCTAGCAAAACAGAGCACACCTGAGAAAAATGCTGCTACCAAAATCTGTGCTTCTCTCCGTTCTTCTGTTTCTAAAATTCCTTTAAAGCGTTTGTTATTTTGCGTGGAAATTCATGATCCCACTTCTGACACCATTTTGTAAAGAGAAGCTTTTTCCTTGAGAAGGAGCCGTTCCCGCCAGCCTGGTTCTGGAGCCGCATCAGTCCCAAATAAACACACAGGAGGCTATATTCATTATGAAGTTGTTGGCCTTTCTTGTTTCTTACTGGCTAGCTCTGACTTAAGTAATTACCCCGTAATTGTTAATCTAAGTATGTCTCTTACCGGAGAGGTTTCTGGGCTTTCTACCCCAATGGCATTACATCTCGAACTCTCCTGTGTTTCTCCTTCCCAGAATCCTCCTGGACTCCTAGCCCCACCTATCTAAGTTCCTATGGCCAGCAGTAATTTACTAACATATACACAGTACCTATAAAGGTCACAGAACCTCCGGGAAAGTGTACTACTATTTCGCTGTTAAGTAGTTAGAGCTTTAAACAGATTATTAATGATTTGTTATACCTTTACATCAATGCTTCTTTCAAAACTCATCAAAGGAGGGTGTTGTGGGATATTTTTATACTGTGTGAAGATGTAATACTGTGATAGGTTTAATAAAGAGCTGAATGGCCAATAGCTAGGCAGAACTTCAAGGCATAGAGAAAGAAAGTAGGAGATGAATCTAGGTGTGTATCAGAAGCCAATAAAGCATAGAGGGAATCAGACATATAGAATGAAAGAAAGGTTAAAAAGCCTCAAAGCAGAACATAGATTGATAAAATGGGTTAATTTAAGTTGTACGAGCCAGTGGGATAAGCATAAACTAGAGCCAACTTCTCATAATTAATTAGTCTCTGGGTCTTTATTTGGTAGCCGGTAAAGGACAGAAATACACTAGTATTATAAGGGTCTTTGTTAATTTTGCTTTGCTTTTTAGTAGATGGTACACTGGGTAGCTTTATGACAGCTCCAAAAATTCTAGAACTATCATTAAAGAAGGCACATCGATTGAAAAATGATTTCATAAGATCCAGGTGGAAGGCATTATATTAGTCAATGATTGATGGGTGAGGGTCCAACCAATTGTGGGAAGGGCATGTCTCAGTTAGGGATCCTAAGTTCTATAAGACAGCAAGATGAGCCAGCCAGTAAACAGCACCACAACATGATTTCTGTATCTGCCTTATCCTGACTTCCTTCAGTGATTGACTATGATGTGTGAATATAAAACAAATAAAACCTTTGCTCTCCTATTCCTTTTGGTGTTTCATCCCAACAACAGAAGCCAAAAATAAGACAGACGATAATTAGCCTATACACCCACACACATCTGGGCAAGATAAAGAGAATGAGAGACAACAAAATGATCTGTCATTAAAGAGTCATCTAGACACATTTATCCTTTCAAGGCTCAATGATCATTGCAGAGAATTGAGAGGAAAGATTGTAATAACCAGAAATACTGGTTGACTACAAAGAAACTGTTTTATGAGAGGTACTATGATGGTTTAACATAATAGTTTGGGAAGCAGGCATAAGACCCTTGTAAAGTCAATTCAGATAATACCCCAGAATAGACAGCAGAGTCTTATCCCAGTCAAATACCAATTCCATGTTGATACATGCTTGGAGAGAGATAGAAACAAATAAAGACAGAGATAGAGGATAGCTGGTGGATAGGTGATAAATATATACATAGATAATCAGACAGACAGACAGAGAAGTGGATGGACTGACGGGTAGAAAGAAGAGAGTGCTTTCTGTAAGGGTATGACAGTTGGTGTTACAATGATGCTCCAGAAGAATGGTGTGTATCCAAGAGTGAAAATTAGCAACTGCATTTCACAAATCAAAAAGGAAAATGTATAAAGAAAATTGCACTGGTAGGTGAGGGTGCTGTGTCTTAAAGGATTTTGGAGAAGGAGTAAATATAGTCAAAGTATAGGGGATAAGGCTAACCAAACAAGTGAAAGACCTGTATCACAAGAACTTTGAGTCTTTAAAGAAAAAAATTAATGAAGACACCAGGAAATGGAAAGATTTCCCATGCTCTTGGATAAGTAGGATCAATGTAGTAAAAATGGCAATCCTGCCAAGAAAATTTACAAACTCAATGCAATCCCCATCAAAATCCCAGCGAAATTCTTCACAGACCTTGAAAGAACAATTCTAAACTTTATATGGAAAAAAAACCCAGGATAGCCAAGATAACACTGCTCAACAAAGCAATATCTGGAGGCATCACCATCCCTGACTTCAAGCTCTATTATAGAGCTATAGTCCTGAAAACATCTTGGTATTGGCATGAAAAGAGACAGGTAGACCAATGGAAACTAATTGAAAACCCTGAGATTAATCCACAAATCTATGAACTGCTGATTTTCGACAAAGAAGATAAATTATACAAAAGAAAAAAGATAGCATCCTCAACAAATGTTGCTGGCATACCTGGATATTGGCATGTAGAGGACTTCAGATAGATCTATGTCTATCACCATGCAAAAAACTTAAGTATAAATGAATCAAAGATCTCAACATAAATCCAGCCACACTGAACCAGTTAGAAGAGAAAGTGGGAGGTACTCATGAACGAATTGGTACAGGAGACTGCTTCCTGAACATAACACCAGTAGCACAAACACTGAGATCAACAATTAATAAATGGGACCTCCTGAAACTGAGAAGCTTCTGTAAGGCAAAGGACATAGTCAACAAGACAAAAAGGCACCCCACAGACTAGGAAGAGATATTAACTAACCCCACATCTGACAGAGGACTGATCTTCAAATTTTACAAAGAACTCAAGAAGCAAGTCTTCAAAACACCAAAGGATCCAACTAAAAAGTGGGGTACAGAACTAAATAGAGAATTCTCAATTGAGGAGTATAAAATGGCTGAGAGACACTTGAGAAAGTGCTCAACATCACTAGATGTTAGTGAAATGCAAATCAAAACAACTCTGAAATATCATCTTAGTACTGTCAGAATGGCGAAAATCAAAAACACCAGTTTGTGCTGGAGAGGATGTGGATAAAGGGGAACACTTATCCACTGCTGGTGGAAGTGCCAACTAGTACAGCCACTATGAAAATCAGTATAGGGATTCCTCAGGAAAATGGAACTCAGTCTACCACAAGACCCAGAAATTCCACTCTTAGGCATATACCCAAAAGATGCCCTTTCACACAACAAGGATGTCTGTTCCACTATTTTCATAGCAGGATTATATGTAATAGCTAGATCCTGCAAGCAACCTAGATCCCCCACAACTGAAGAGTGGATTGAGAAAATGTGGTACATTTACACAAGGGAGTACTGCTCAACAGAGAAAAACAATGGAATCTTGAATTTTGCAGGCAAATGGATGGCACTACAGGAAACCATCCTGAGTGAGGTAACCCAGACACAAAAAGACAAACATCGTATGTACTCACTCATATATGGATTTTAGATATGGATCAGGGAAGTGTCAGCCTACAATCCCAGTGACAGTGAGTCTGCAAAACAAGGAGGTTCTCAAGAGAGATGTATGATACCCCAGAGAAGTGGAATGAGGCAAGATCTCCTGAGCAGATTGGGAACATTGTGGGAGGGGAGACGGAATAAAGAAAAAGAGAGGGGCATAAGAGGAGGGGAGAAGGCATGGGGGAGCAGGAAGGTTGAGTGGAGGTAAGAATAGAGGAGAGCACGATGAGAGATATCGTAATAGATTGAGTCATTTTAGGCTTGAGGAGAGAGCTGACACTAGTGAGATCTCCAGAGATCTACAATGATAACACCAACGGGCAAACTAAGCAATAGTGGAGAGACTACATTAAATACCTTTCTTTGATGTTAAGGTTGATGACTACCTTATATGCCATGCTAGAACCTTCATCCAGTGACTGATGGAAGCAGAGACAGCTACCCACAGCTAAACACTAAACTGAACTCCTGGAACACAGTGACAGAGATGGAGGAGCGATGAGCAAATTGGTCAAGAGCTTGATGATGAAACCCACAAAGAAAGCTGACCGGATAAGGGGGAGCTCGATTGCTGAGAATCAACAGGGGACTGATCCAGACTCCATGAATGTAGTGCCAGGGAGGAGGCAACAGAAATCACTGGGACCTTGGGTAGTAGATCAGTATTTAACATGATTCATGAATGAGTTTGGGAACCCATTCCAAATAGAGGGATGCGGTGTTGGGAATGGGTGCGGAGTTGTTGGGCTGGTGAGGGGCAGGGAAGAAGGGGAGGTAGAGGGAGCTGGTATTGAAATGTGAAGGAATCTTGATTCTAATTTAAATTATTTATACATATATATGTGTATAAACACTAAATATATTTCACATATGAAATAATAATCAAAGAAAACGGGTGCCATAGGTTTGAGAATTTGTGAGAAAGGTCATAAGAAAGGTTGTATGGAGGAAGAATGAAAGGGATTGTAAGAAATGGAAGAGAAAAATGATGTAATAATATCTGAATTCAAGTAAATTTTTAATTAAATTTGTTCTTTGACTATTGCAATAACTTCTAATCTATGAAAACTAAAATATTTAAAATTAAAGAAAACTGAATGGTCTTCATCCAAGTTTTATTACATTTTCTTTGATATGTATGTCTGAGCAGCTATTTGGATCACCTAATTATCCAATAAAATAACTTAAGTGTAACAGTACGATTTTAATAGTGACTCATAAAAAAGTATGTACTGATAACTTCATATGCCTTTGACAACCTTTTCAAATCTGTACTTAAATTTGTTACTTGAATACATACCAATAATATATTATTTTTAAATTTGAGTAACTTGTTTAAGAACACATCCTAACTACAATATTTGATGAAAGATTTGACCATACAAGACACATTTCATAACAAATTACTCATCATGAGTCAGTGTTAGTCTAAATACTTCAAGAGAGAATCTTTGTAGGTAAAATAGAATCTTAGTCACTATTCCACAAGTTGTGTTTATGAAGAGAAAAATATCTAATAATTAATAATAATTTATCTTACACTTTGCATTATTTCATGGTTGAGATTGAACGTTAAAATCTTTCACAGTATTGGAAATATTTCATAACATTGCAATTAATGACACAGAAGGGTTTCTTAATCAGATTTTATGGAACACAGATGGAAAGAGATCCATAAAAGTAGAGACAGTGCCCTGGAAAAAAGATGGCTCTTCTTTTTTAAATCATTTTTATTATTTCTTTAAGAATGTTGTACAATATATATATTTTTATTTAAATTAGAAACATGAATGTGTCATATGTCAGTCCAAGCTCCCTCTCCCACCCCTCCTCCCTTGTCCCTCCACCATCCCACTACCCCCCCAACCAATTCCAACATCATTCCCTAGGGAGGGTGAGGCCCTCCATGGGGGAGTTTCCAAAGTCTGTTGTATCATCCTGGACAGGGGCTAGGCCCTCCCCCATGTGTCCAGGATGAGAGAGCATCACTCCATGAGGAATGGGCTCCCAAAGTCCATTGCTATGTCAGGGACAAATACTGATCTATTTCCTGAGGCCGCATAGATTGCCTAGGCATTCTCACTGACAACCAAATTTAGGGTGTCTAGATATGTTCCATGCTGACCTCTCAACCATCAGTCTGGGACCCATGAGCTCCCCCTTGTTCATGTCAGCTCTTTCTGTGTGTTTCAGCAGCCTGATCTTGACCCCTTTCCTCATCACTCCTCCCTCTCTGCAACTGGGTTCCAGGAGTTCAGTTCAGTGTGTAGAAGCAGTGGGTATCTACCTCTGCTTCCATCAGCCAATGAATGAAGGCATTAGGATGGCATATAAGATAGCTGTCAGACTCAGTACCAGGGAAAGGCATTTAAGGTAGCCTCTCCAGTATTGCTTAGATTGCCAGTTGGTGTCATCCTTGTAGCTCTCTGGAAATCACACTAGTGCCAGATCACTCCTCAAACCTATAATGGCTCTCTCTATAATGTTTTCTGTCATCCTGCTCTCTATTCTTCCCCCAAGTCAACCTTCCTGTTTCCCCATGTCTTCCTCTCCCTGCCTCTTCTCCCTGTCTCTTTCTCCCTGCTTCTTCTGTCTAACCCCCATGTTACCAATCCTCTCAGGAGATCCTGCCCCATTCTCCTTCTCCTGGGTTCAATGCATATCTCGCTATTTCCCATACTCTCTGGTGGTGGGGTTTTAGGCTGGCATTCCCCCTGCTCCATATCTAAAATATGTATATGAGTAAGTACATAACATAATTCTCTTTTTGTAACTGTGTTACCTCACTCAGGATGGTTTCTTCTATCCATTCTTCAGCTGAGGGGCATCTAGACTGCTTCCAGGTTATGTCTACTAAAATAACGCTGTTATTAACACTGGAACAGATGTTCTTATTGTATTAATGCTGCACCCTTTGGGTATATGCCTGAGAGTAGAATTGCTGGATCTCGTTGTAACATATAGTCTTCCTGCCAGCCCACCTGGGGCCCGTTGCCACTTTGACCCCTAAATAGCACACAGGATGCTATATTATTTATATAGCTGTTGGCCATTTGCTTGATTTCTTATTGGCTAATTCTGACTTAATTATTGAACCGTAATTACTAATATATATTTTTAATCATTTGTCTTTCCAAGAATGCAGCCGCATGCACCCTCTCCCTCTCAATCGCATGGCAACGACTCTATTCGCTACATTTCCCAGAATCCTCTTAAACAACTAGTCCCACCTATCTTACTTCCCTATTGGTCAACAGTGCTTTATTTACATATACACATAAGGACTTCCCCCATCATCTTGTGGTAGAATGATTCCTATTTTCCTGAGGAATCCCCATACTGTGTTCCTAAGTGGCTGTATGAATTGGCACTCCCACTACAGTGTTCACATATCTCCACATCCTATCCACCAGAAATTGTCCCTGGAGTTTTGGATTTTAGCAATTCTGACAGGAGTAAGATGGTATCTAAGAGTTGTTTTGATTTGTATTTCCCTGATGGCTAAGGATGTTGATCACTGTCTTAAGTGTCTGTAAGCCAATTTAGACTCATCTATTTTGTTCTGTACCCCACTTTTTAATTGGACCCTTTGGTGTTTTAAAGACTACCTTCTTGAATTCTTTGTAAATTTTGGAGATGAGACCTCTGTCAGATGTGGGGTTAGTGAATATTTTTTTCTCATTCTGTAGGTTACCTTTCTGTACTGTTGACAGTGTCCTTTGTCTTAGAGAAGCTTTTCAGTTTCAGGATGTTCCATTTATTGACATCCTCAGTGTCTGTTCTACTGGTGTTAAGTTCAGGAAGGTGTCTGCTGTACCAATTCATTCCAGGGTGCCTCCCACTTTCTCTTCTAAGAGGTTCAGTGTGACTGGATTTATGTTGAGGTCTTTGATCCATTTGGACTTAAGTTTTGTGCATCGTGATAAACATGGATCTATCTGTAGTGTTCTACATGCCAGCATCCAGTTTTGCCAGAACAATTTGTTGAAGAGGCTTTCTGTTTTTCATTATGTAATTTTAGCTTCTTTGTCAAAAATCAGGTGTTTGTAGTGTGTGGGTAAATATCAGGGTTTTCAATTGGATTCCATTGGTCTACCTGTCTCTTTTTGTGCCATTACCAAGCTATTTTCAGGACTGTAGCTCTGTAATAGAGCTTGAAGACGGGGATGGTCATGTCTCCAGAAGCTCATTTATTATACAGACTTGTTTTGGCTCTCCTGGGTCTTCGATTTTTCCATATAAACTTGATTATTGTTCTTTCATGGTTTGTGAAGAATTGTGCTGGAATTTTGATGTGGATTGCATTGAATCTGTTGATTGCTTTTCATAAGATGGCC
Organism: Mesocricetus auratus; assembly: GCF_017639785.1. Classification (NCBI taxonomy): domain Eukaryota; kingdom Metazoa; phylum Chordata; class Mammalia; order Rodentia; family Cricetidae; genus Mesocricetus; species Mesocricetus auratus. The sequence continues at coordinate 2,166,499 of NW_024429207.1, read as the reverse complement.
ATTTTTACTCTGTTGACCCTACCTATCCAAGAGCATGGGAGGTCTTTCCATTTTCTTGTATCTTCTTTAATTTCTTTCTTTAAAGACTCAAAGTTCTTGGTATACACTTATTTCATGTGTTTAGTTAGCGCTATCCCAATATATTACAATAGTTGTTCATGGCTATTGTAAACTGTGATGTTTCTCTGGTTACTTTATAGCCCATTTATTATCTGTGTATAGTAGGGCTAATGATTTTGGGGAGGTTAATCTTGTATCCTGCTGTTTTCATGAAGGTGTTTTTAGAGATGTAGGAGGTCCCTGGTATAGTTTTTCAGGTCACTTATGTAAACTATCATATCATCTGAATGTTTGACTTCTTCCTTTCCAATTTGTATCTGCTTGATCTCCTATTGTTGTCTTATTGCTTGAGATAGAACATTAAGTACAATATTGAAAAGATATGGAGAGAGTTGACAGCCATGTCTTGTTCCTGATTTTAGAGGAATTGCCTTGAGTGTCTCTCCATTTACTTTGATATTGACTGTCAGTTTGCTGTATTGCCTTCATTATGTTTATTTATGTTCCTGTTATGCCTGATCTGTCCAAGACCTTTAATATGTCAGGATTTTGAACTTTGTCAAAGGCTTTTTCAGCATCTAGTAAGATCATCCTGTGTTTTTTCTTTTGCAGTTTGTTTATATGGTAGATTACATTGATTGATTTTTGTATGTTGAAACATTCCTTCTTCCCTGGGAGGAAGCCTACTTAATCATGGTGGATGATTTTTCTGATGTGTTATTGGTTATGACTTGCCAGCGTTTTATTGAGTATTTTCCACATCAATGTTCATGAGCTATATTGGTCTGTACTTCTCCTTCTTAGTTGTGTCTTTGTGTGACTTGGGTACCAAGGTAATTGTAGCCTCATTAAAAGATTTTGGCAATGAACCTTCTGCTTCTGTTGTATGGAACACTTTGAGGGGTATTAACATTAGCTGTTCTTTGAATTTCTGGGAATTCTGCACTGAAGCCATGTGGGCCCTGGCTCTGTTTGTTTGGGAGACTTTTGATGACTGCTTCTATATCAGTAGGCCTTATAGTTCTATTTAAATTGCTAATCTGTTCTGGATTTAATTTTGGTATGATATATCTATCCAGAAAATTGTCCATTTCATTTAAATTTTGGAATTTTGTGGTGTACAGGTTTTCAAAGTTTGACATGAACGTTTTCTAGATTTCCTCAGTGTCTGTTGTTATGTCCCACCTTTTTTTTTTTTTGGTTTTACAAGAAAGTATTAAAGGCGTGTGCCACCACCGCCTGGCATATCCCACTTTTTATTCCTTATTTAGTCAATTCGCATGTTTTCTCTCTTCCTTTTGGTTAGTTGATTTTCTCGAAAAACCAACTCTTTGTTACATTGATTCTTTGTATTGTTTTATTTGTTTTGATTTTATTGATTTCAGCCCTCAATTTGATTATTTCCTGGTGGCTACTTCTCCAGGATGAGTTTGCTTCTTTTTGTTCTGGAGGTTTCACTTGTTAATTCTCTACTACAGCAATTCTCCAGTTTCTTCATGTGAGCATTTAGTTTTATGAAATTTCTGCTTAGCACTGCATTCAAAGTGTCCCATAAGTTTGGGTATGCTGTGTCTACATTTCATTGAATTCTAGAAATCTTTAATTTCTTTCTTTATTTCATCTATGTCCCAGAAATGGTGCAATTGTGTATTGTTCAATTTTCATTATTTTCTATGATTTCTGCTATTTGTTTTGTTGTTGAATTCTAACATTAAACCATGGTGATCTGATAAGATGCAAGGAATCATTCCAATTTTTCTGTATCTGTTGAGGTTTGCTATGTTGCCAAGTATGTGGTGGATTTTAGAGAAGGTTCCATGTGTTGCTGAGAAGAATGTATACTCTTTATGTGTGGATGGAATGTTCTATAGATGTTTGTTAACCCCAATTAGGTGATATCTTCTGTTAATTCCTTTGTTTCTTTGTTAAGTTCTGTCTTTTGGTCCTGTCCAGTGGTCAGAGAGGGGTATTGAAATCTCCCACTATAACTGTGTGAGGTTCTACATGTACTTTGAGTTTTAGTAATGTTTCTTTTATGATATTAAGGTAGCTCACCAGCTAGTTTGTTGGGTCCATTTGATTGGAAAATCTTATCCCAAACCTTTATTCTGAGGTAATGTCTGTTTTTGAAGTTGAGGTGTGTTTCTCATATGCAGGAGAAGGATGGATTCTGTCTTCACAACCATTCTGTTAGCCTGTATCTTTTTATAGGCAAGTTAAGACAATTGATATTGTGTGCAATAAAGGACCATTGAGAGTTAATTCTTGTTTGTTTTTTATTTGTTGTTTTTGTTGGTATTGTTTATGGATTTAAGCTGCTTTTTCTTTTGTCTTTGGTAAAGTTGGATTATCCATTGCCTATGTATTGTGAATGTAGTTAACTTCCTTGGGTTGGAGTTTTCCTTCCAATAATTTCTGTAGGGCTGGATTAGTGGATATGAAATGTTTAAATCTGGTTTTGTCATGGAATATCTTGCTTTTACCATCTATAGTGATTGAAAGCTTTGGTGGATCTAGTAGTATAGGATGGCAGCTGTCTCTTAGTGTTTGTAGAATTATTATCCAGGACCTTCAGGCTTTCAGAGTTTCCAAAGAGAAGTCAAGTGTGATTCTGATAGGTGCACCTTTGTATGTTAATTGGCATTTTCCTTTGCTGCTCTTAATATACTTTCTTTATTCTGTATGTTTGGTGTTTTAATTATTAAGTGGTGAGTGTATCTTTTTTTGTGGTCCACTCTATTTTGTGTTGTGTGGACTTCTTATACTTTTATTGGGATGATTTTTGACCTGCTATTTCACTACCGTATTATCACTAACAAGCTCATCCTTAATGAGATTCCACAAAGAAAAGGTAACAGTTGGCATGGTATTTGGCTCTTTTTTATGTAAAGTTCTTTGCAGGTCTACTCTAACCTGCTCCCCATCAAGGAAATTAAGGTCACCAGAGACCAAAAACCAAGGGCTGACTGTGTGTATAGTTTTTAAAAAGTATTTTGCTGTCTTATGTCTGATATTGGTGCCCTGCTTTTTTTTAGCAATTGGAACAATTGGTCCTCCTTAAGAAGGTAAGAACTAGCAGCACCTATGTTCAATACACTTACTCCTAACCTTAATGAGAATGCTGACTGGCCTTCAGCAATGGTTGCCTCTCAGTAAATCCCTTACAATACAGACATCAATGGATCAGGTGAGGGTTGGAGCCCAACTTAAACTGCCCTTTAGCCAGGGCTGACTCTCAGTATATTCCCTAACAATCTGCATCTCAACAGATCAGGTGAGTGCTGGAGCCTAACTTGGCACCCCTAACTTGGTACCCCTATTCAAATATACCCCTCTACCTTACTTGCTGGCCAGCATTCGACTGTAACCCTTCAGCAATTTCCCTTCTTTCCGATTTTGGTGTTACTTCCATTTGTAGCAATCTCAGGCACCAACACTTCCCAAATTTTGGGCAAGGGCCTGAGGATAGAAATGAAGACAAAAAACATCAGCTCATTCTTGCAAGGAGAATAGTGTTTATTGTAACAAGAGTGGAGCATTAAATACCAGTAAACAGGCATGATGGAAAACTTCCAAGGTCAGGAGCTCACATTCCCAGGGCCCTCCAGCAAAGGATGGGCAGATAACAGGAACTTGAAATTAGACAATAAGGATGGGCAGAAAACAGGAACATGCATACAGGTCTAATTGGAATAGGATATGCTTGCTCCTAGTTACAAGCTGGTCAGCAATCCCTATGGGGGAAGGGTCCAATAATTAAGAAAGAAAACTAAAGACCAATATTTCTCATGAACAATGATGCAAAAAAATTCAATAAAATAGTAACAAATCAAATCCAAGAACATATCAGAAAAATCATCCACCATGATCAAGTAAGCTTTATCCCAGGGATGAAGGAATGGTTCAATATAGGAAAATCTATCAATGTAATTCACCATATAGACAAACTGTAAAAGAGAAACCACAGGATCTTCTCACAAGATGCTGAAAAAGCCTTTGACAAAATCCAATACGTTTTCATGGTAACACACCTGGAGACATCAAGGATAATAGTAACACACTTGAGAATAATAAAAGCAATACATAATAAACTAACAACCAACATGAAACAAAATGGAGAAAAACTCAACATGATTCCTCTAAAATCAGGAACAAGACAGGGCTGTTCAATCTCTCAATATATCTTCAATATTGTACTTGAAGTTCCTGCTAGAGCAATAAGACAACAAAAGGAGATCAAGGGGATACGAATTTGAAAGGAAGAAGTCAAACTTTCACTAGTTTCAGATGATATGATGGTTTACATAAGTGACTCAAAAAACTCTACCAGGCAACACCTTAAGCTAAAAAACACCTTCAGCATAGTGGCAGGATACAATATTAGCTCAAAAATTCAGTAGCCTTACTATATACAGATTATAAATGGCTGAGAAAGAAATCAGATAAATATCACCTGTCAATATAGCCACAAACAATATAAAATATCTTGGGTTAATGCTAACTAAACAAATGAAAGACGTGTATAACAAGGACTTTGAGTCTTTCAAAAATGAAATTAAAGAAGATACCAGAGAATGGAAGATTTCCCAGGCTCTTAGCTAGATAGGATCAACATAGTATAAATGGCATTCTTGCCAAAAGTAATCTTCAGATTCATTGCAAACCCCATCAAAATGCCAGTACAATTCTTCACAGACTTTGAAATAACAATAATTGGCTCTTTATGGAAAAACCAAAGACTCAGGATAGCCAAACAACCCTGTACAATAAAGGAACTTCCAGAAGCTTCGACATCACTGACATCAATCTCTATTATAGTCCTATAGTCCTGAAAATAGTGTGGTATTGGTGTAGTGACCAGTCCCTCATTTTAGCAGCCATTACAGGCTAACATGTGCTTGCATGGCCTTACCACTCCTGTCAGAAGATAGCTGGTGGGCCTGTGCTTTATTGCTCTGGGTGTGCTTTATGGACTGTATACAACAGTGACATGCAGAACATAGCAATCACCCTGCGAAGGCCTATGGGCCATAACAACCACTTGACCAATTAACACAGGGCAGGTCACCCAAACCTAGAAGTGCACCAATCCCAAGACTGTTTCATACCCCTAGACACTCCCCTTATGCTGTCCTTTAAGGTCCCTGCATCAAGGTTGCTTGGGGTCTTTCTCCAGCCATTTGCCATGGTGGCAGGGTGAAGGGCCCGAGCTAATGGGGTTAGCTCGTTAAACATCTACAATAGCGGGGCGGTGGTGGCGCACACCTTTAATCCCAGCACTCAGGAGGCAGAGGCAGGCAGATCTCTTTGAGTTCAAGGCCAGGCTAGACCGACAGCCTCCAAAACAATACAGAGAAACCCTGTCTCGTAAAACCAAAAAAAACAACAACAACAACAACAACAACAACAAAAAACATCTACAATAAAAGACTCTTTGCTTTTGCATCGAAATGGGCCTCTTGGTGATTTAGGGGTTCAGAATTTGGACACAACATTTGGGGTCTCACCTGGGATCTCCAAAATCCACCACAACACCCCATTTCTCTGAGTCACATGGGGCCAAGTCAGATAATTTTCTGTTTTTTGCCTGAACAAGTCTTTCAAGTTCTGCTTTCTGTCTCTGGCTGTTGAAACTTTGGTCTTTGTTTTTGGTTGTTTAAGCTCTGGTTTCTGTAAAGCCTGCACTCAGTGGTTTGGAGCAGGCTTGTTATCACGGGCAGGCTTCTTATAGCCAGTAGGCTTGTTATCTGATTTGCTCTGATCCTCAGCCTACAGGCTTGGCAGGTCCTGAGCACTATGTTTTGTGTCAGTTCTTGTGTGATTTTCTGTAAGTAGGCCTACAAGGATTTAGGAAACAGAGGGTTAAGGGCGATGTCCCAATGCCTTGTTCAGGGCAGAGGTCTGGGGGTCAGCCACGCTCCAGAGTCTGTAAAAAGGGGACTCAATCATGGGATTGGGCTGCCCATTCTATAGGAAGGGGACTTGGTCAGGGGACCAAATTGCCACATTTGGCCTGCCATCTGACTGAAAGTTCTTGCAAGATTCTGTAGATTCTGAAGAGGGCCCTAATCTGTCTAGTCTTTGTAATGTGCTATGTGGTTGTTAAGTCTTTGTTTGTCCTGTCTCTGACACCCAGGAGTTCCAATGGAAAGCTGCCACTCTGGACTCCAGCTGGGTGCTTTTCTGATAAGTTGGTCCTGTGGCTACTGACTTTGGCCAAACCTAGCTAGTCGCTGGCCCATCTTATTCCTCTGTCTCTGCCCTTGCCTGCCTGTGCACGTGACTCGGGTCAGGGGTCTTCTCTCTCTGCCCCAAACACATGGCATGTAAGACAGGAGTCCCTCCCGCCATGTGTTAGAGTGTGTTGCGGCAGGTCTCCTGTCCCTGGACACATAGTGAAGTGGATGCTCTGTTCTCCAACTGCTGCTGCAGCCCTCACAGCTGAGCCTGTTCTGTCTTCACCTGCCTGCCTGTGAGGTGTGCAGGATGTGAGGATGTGGGTATCTCTCTCTCTCTCTCTCTCTCTCTCTCTCTCTCTCTCTCTCTCTCTCTCTCTCTCTCTCTCTGCCCCACACACATGGTGTGCTGGCAAAGAAGCCATCTGCCAGCTTTCCCCTCCATAGAGCTCCCTGCCTGAGCACATAGGGCTGGGGCAGGTAAGCCATTTGGCCAGATCTGGTCTTTCCACAGAAATGAAATGACCTTAAAGTTATCATAACCACAAGAGCGAAGGGAAAATGTAAACTGTTACTGTGGTATATCATGTCTACAAATGCTAAATTTTAAAAACTGATAATACATGTTAAAAATTTTGATCATATTCTGTTTAAAAAGTTGTTTATCTCTCAAAAAATTATGTACACTTGTTTTGCTGAAAAGTTCTGTGTTTTCTGACATAATCTAAGTTTTTTTTTACAAACGTAGAGCTAAAACAACAATGGTGCAGGTTGCCACCACTTTGCAGTCAGTCACATGGCAAGCTGGCCACATGGCTGGCTGGTAGCTATTTTGCTGAAGTTAAAAGAGATACCTGGACCATCATCATGACTAAAGGTGACCAGATGGAAGTTATGAGATAACATCCTATAAACAAGTTTTTTGTTCATATTTAAAATGTTAATGCTTTTATACACTGGAATGCTAACCTTTGCAATTTGACAGTGGCCCAGATGATAATAGTTTTAAAGGCCTAAAATGTATTTTTATTTTCAATATTATTAAAAAAAATAAGGGATTTTTAAATTTCTCTTTTAAGAACAGTTTTTAAATGTTTTAAATTTATAAGATATTTATACTTTTAAAATATTTTCATTGTTAATGTTTATACTTAAAGAGCTTAAATTTAAAATCATTGTTTTTTTAAAGCTAAACATGACAATGTAAAGTTCTAGTTTTATAAAGCTACTAACTTAGTTTAAGATGTTAAAAAAAGGTTAATAAAGTTTATGCTTTCAACATTAAACTCATGGCAAACAAACTTCTAATACTTCAGAGACATGTAGAATATGGCATTTAAAATGTTAATTTAAAAGTTTATAATATCAGACTGCCAGATCTTAACAGTGACCAAAAATCTCCAATGCAGTTTACTAGGCACCCTGGTCCCTGCATCTGGATTGTGTCGACTCTGACCAGTGAGCAAGATGCTTAAAGGTGACACCTGCTGCTGCCAGGTCCTGGCCCAGAATGTGGACAAAGCTGCTGGACACTGGAAAATTGACTGCACCCCTTTTGCCAAGACAAAACAAGGTCAGTCTTTTCCATGTCCCTCTTTCACAGAAAGAAAGAAAATTCACACCTTACAGGCCTGGTAAAGATTGATGCCGTTCCTGATACTTGTGCCTCCAACGCTAATGGAAGAGATTTGGGCATGGCTCTATATGGACTGGTACCTGTCACTTTTTTAATAGATTCGAAAACTGTATATATAATTTATCTTTCTCAGATCTCTGAAAGCATTAATGATTGTCATCTTGACAATATCAAGCAGCTTTAATCCACAAGACTGTAGTCAGCTTGGTAGCTCATTTTATTTATATAAAAATCAAGCCTTAATATGGCTCCTCAATGAGGATCAAAAGATGTAAAAATATGAAATCTACTGTTCAATTGGTTTTTTAGGTTTATTTTAGTTGTCATCTAAGTATAAACTTAAAGGGCTTTTCATCAGGGCAAAGATACCTGTCTAATTCATACCTGCCTCTCTGAACATTAAGACAAATGTACACCACTAGCCCAAATCTGTAAGTTTTTTTACTAGGACATGAAATACAATGCAGATTTTAGTCCAGATTCATAATGCTAATGTGTCTATAACCTTTATGTCATTTTGTATAATAAAATTTATATAGGCTTCAGAAGATCAAAAATCATACAGCTTGGATCCACTTCTCACAGGTCCAAAGGACTCCAGAGAAGTATAACCTATGTTATCCCACCTGTCTGTTCCTGAATATGAGATTTTCTCTCCTGGCCGTGGGATTCCTGCCTTTCCTGATCACTATGTGTCTAAAGTGTTCCAATTAAATACATAAGTTTTAACATCTGTTCCCAATTTTAAAATATGTCTTAAACAAGTTTCCACTTCTGGCAGACACATATAAACATCAGTTGCTGACCACAGCCTGCTCCTAAAGACTGCAAGCCCTAGACTTGCTGTGGATGTGAACCAGTTCAGCTCATGTGGACAGCCCCTGTCTCTTCACCACAGTCTGCCAATCATCTGCTCCTGGATAGATACCCCATTGCCTGAATTCCTTTTTTGCTTTTGACTTGCATTTCAGACTTCTTGGGTCCCCTAACTGCACCCCAAAGTCAGCAGGAAGTAGCATGGAAAAGAATATATCGTCCCTTTTCCTTGGTTAACATGCTAAGTCAAAAGGAAACTCCATTACAAAGGGAACAGTATGATATTAGATACAAAAGTCACTCCCGCAGAAAAATCAGTTGGCTAACGGCAGGGCCTGCTAACACCTCTTTGAGCCCCCAACAGGCAGGACTCAGGACTGAGCCCTGTCATGGGTACTTCAAGAAGGGGGTAATGTAGTGACCAGTCCCCCATTTTAGCAGCTATTGCAGGCTAACATGTGCTTGCATGGCCTTACCGCTCCTGTCAGAAGTTAGCTGGTAGGACTGTGCTTTACAGCTCTGGGTGTGCTTTATGGACTGTATACAACAGTGACATGCAGAACATAGCAACCGTCCTGGGAGGGCCTATGGGCCATAACAACCAGTTAACCAATCAACACAGGGCAGGTCACTCAAACCTGGAAGCACACCAATCCTGAGACTATTTCATAGCCCTGACACTCCCCATAATCTGCCCTTTAAGGTTCCTGCCTCGAGGTTGCTTGGGGTCTTTTTCTAGCCATTTGCCATGGTGGCAGGGTGAAGAGCCCAAGCTAATAGGGTTAGCTCGTTAAACATCTACAATAAAAGACTCTTTGCTTTTGCATCGACATGGGCCTCTTGGTGATTTTGGGGCTAAGAATTTGGCCACAACATGGCACAAAAATACACATGTAGATGAATGGAATTGAATTGAACACCCTGATATTAACCCACACATAGGAACACCTAAAACTATACAATGGAAAAAAGGAACCATCTTCAACATATTGTGCTGGCTTAACTGGATTCTGGCAGATAGATCCATGTCTATGGCCATGTACAATACTTAAGACTAAATGTACCAAAGATCTCAACATAAATCTAGCCACACTAAACCTCTTAGAATCACAACTGGGAAGTTCTCTTGAATGAATTGGTACAGGAAACTGCTTCCTGAACATAGCACTAGAAGCATATACACTAAGATTAACAATTAATAAAAGGAACCTCCTTAAACTGAGAATCTTCTTTAAGCTAATGGACAGTGAACAAGACAAAACAGTAGCCTAAAGAATAGGAAAAGATATCTACCTACCCCACATCTAACACAGGGCTGCTGTCCTATATTTACAAAGAACACAAGAAGCTAGACTTCAAAACACCAAGTAATCTAATTTTAAAAAGTGTGGTATAGAGCTAGAGAATTCTCGATAGAGAAGTCTAAAATGGCTGAGAGACACTTAAGAAAGTGGTCAACATCCTTAGCCATCAGGGAAATGGAAATCAAACAATTCTGAGATTCTATCTTACTCATGTTAGTTTGGCTAAAATCAAAAACATCAATGACAGTTTATGTTGGAGAGGATGTGGAGATTGGGGAACACGTCTCCACTGATTTTGAGAGTGCCAACTTGTACAGCCACTTTGGAAATCAGTATGGAGATTCATCAGGAAAATAGGAATCAGTCTACCATAAGATCCAGCAAGTCCACTCTTAGGCATATACCTAAAGATGCACATTCATACAACAAGGATGTCTGTTCCACTATGTTTATAGCAACATGATTTGTAATAGCCAGAACCTGGAAGCAACCCAGGTACCTCTTAACTGAAGAATGTATAGAAAAAATTGTGGTACGTTTACACAATGGTGTGCTACTCTGCATAAAAAAATGATAATGGAATCTTGCAATTTGCAGTCAAATGGATTAAACCAGAAGAAACCATCCTGAGTGAGGTAACCCAGTCACAAAATAACAAACATAGTATGTACTCACTCATATATGGATTTTAGACATAGAGCTATGGAATACCAGCCTCCAATCCACACCATCAGAGAAGCTAGGATACTAGAAGGACCCTAAGAGAGACATGCATGGATCCCAGAAAAGGTGAAAGGGACAAGATCTCCTGAGCAAATTGGGAGTATGGGGGTTAGAGGAGCTAAGAGAAAGAGAAGGGGACAAGAGGAGGGGAGAGTAGGACATAATGGAGCAGGAAGATTGCGTAAGTGTAATAAAGAAGAAAAAGAAAATAGATACCATAATAGAGGGAACCATTATAGGTTTGAAGAGAAATCTGGCACTAGTGAAATTTCCAGAGATCTACAAGGATGACACCAACTAACAATCTATGCAATAGTGGAGAGGTTACATTAAATGTTCTTCCCCAATAATGAGATTGATGACTGCCTTATATGCCATCCTAGAGCCTTCATCTAGCAGCTGATGGAAGTAGAAGCAGACACCCATAGCTAAACTCTGAGCTGAACTATTGGAATCCAGTTTCAGAGAGGGAGGAGTGATGAGCAAAGGGGTCAGGAGCAGGGCTGTGAAAACCACAGAAACAGCTGACCTAAGCAAGAGGGAGCTCATGGACCTCAGGCTGATAGCTGGGAATCCAGCATAGAACTGATCCAGGCCTTCTGAACCTGGTTGTTAGTGAGGAGGCCTTGGCAATCTATGGGGCCTCTAGTAGTAGATCAGTATTTATCTGAGTATAGGAAATGGAGTTTGGGAGCCAATTCCACAGAGAGGGATGCTCTCTCAGACTTGACATGTAGGGGAGGGCCCAAGCCCTGCTCCAAAGGATATGTTAGACTTTGAAGATCTTTCATAGAAGGCCTCACCCTTCCTGGGGAGCAGAAAGGGAATGGGATAGGGAGTTAGCAGGAGGCAGGGGAGGAGGGGAGGGAGAGGGAACTAGGATTGATATGTATAACAATCATGTTGCTAATTTAAATAAAAAAGTAGGAAAAAATTTAGAATCTCTTTTATTTATATATCATTTCCCATTCCCTTGCCCTCCCATTGTTACAATATTATGCTTATTGCCTAGTTGTCTTCTCTAAAAGACGAAATCTCCCAGTAGATTATCCTATGCTTTCTGAACTGTATTTCTATGCATTCCCTTATACCTAAAGTTGTCAAATTTTAGTTTCATCTAAGGAGTGCATTGATTATGCTGTCATATAAACTCATTTGATCAGCTTTGTAATAATATTATATGTGCTGCAAGGTATAGGGAAGATATATACTTTTGTTTTTCACTTATTCCAACACATTCATTAAGACACTAACCTGCATTATCTTGGTACTTTGCTGGAAAACCAGTTGACTATTACTCTAAGAGCATGTGTTTAACATCTCAAATATCACTCATTGAAATCCGCATCTCTAATTATACCTGTGGCTCAATGTGTAATATTTTATAACTAAGTTACAACTTAAAATTAACATCTTAAAAATTGTATATTTATCTACTCATTTTGTTACATTTATTCACAAAAGCGTTACTTCATTTCATATGTTTTCAATTTTTTCTTAATTTAGTTTATTAAACTGTTGTTTATTTGAAATATATAAAATTGCCTTCCATTTTGCATGTCAGTTAATGATCCTGTAATCCTCTGAAAGTGAATATCACTTACAACTCTATTTTTCTACATGATATTTGTGAATGCTGCAAGCATTTTTACACAACAGACCACATCATCTGTAATTATATTTATTTTTCTGACTGACTTTTCAAACTGAACATCTATTTTTATTTACCTTTCTCTTACTTCCCTGCCAACACCATACTGAAGTGCAAAGGCAGCAAGAGGTTCTTCTTTCCATTGTGAATTAATGGAAAATATGCTAGTTTTCTCTCTTTTGGCATTTAGTTGTGATTTTTTAAAAATATACTTTATTATTTTAATGGAATATAAGGCTTGCTCAACATGAGGTAAAACTGTTTGGTACTGTAAAATGTCAGAAAAAGAAAAGAAAATGAAATCAAGAAAATATGATAGTACCCAGGACCTAGAATAAATCTAATGAGATGATGGGTGATATTTAAATATCACTGAGAAATACATGTTATGATCTGTACCTAGAAAAATATATTATGATTACTTTTCTGAAATATCCTTTATAACTATTTACCTTTTCTCTAACTTCTTTGAATATTGATAATCAAATTACGATTTCTTTTTGTAACATTTTATCAGTTCTTTGAGAATATTCTTAAAATATATTTTGAGTCTCCTGCCACAGCTCCTCCCAACTGTACTGTCCCTTCCCTACCCAGTTAATTTCTAATAGTCTTTGTTTGTTAATAAAATAGTTGTTTCTATTTTATGGGTATGAGTGTTATGCCTCTGTGTATGTATGTATATGCAACACATGAATGTCTGGTGCCCACAGAAGCATCAAGATGTGTCAAATGCCTGGGAACTATAGTTGCAGACTGTTTTGAACTGGCAATCAGGTACTGATGGGAATTGCAGCTTAATCCCCTGAAGAGTAATCCCATTAAGTCCAACGTGTGCTAACCATATACTCCTGTGTCTGTTGTCACTGTAACTTCTCAGGGACTACACCCTTAAAGAAAACTGACTTTACCTCTTCCAGCAGCTATCATTTGCAATAGAATATGGGCTGAGAAAGAATTTAATAGCCATCTTTCCTTTACATATTATAATTACTGCCACTGAGAGTTCCTATGTATGACTACTTGCTATGTATGGAAAACATTTCTTGTTATGTTTTGGTATAGTCAACTACCACCTCTAGTTCTTTCAGTCTTTTCTCCCATTCTTCTTCAATGATCCCTGAGCCTTATGTAGATTTCCTATTTGAGGCTGAGTAATTCAATCTCTCCTTTCCTATACCCTTACTAGTTATGGATCCCTCTGTTATTTCTAATGTCGTTGTTTGGTTTTGTTGTTGTTTGATACAGGGCTCTCTGTGATTTTGGAGGCTCTCCTGGAACTCTTGCAGACCAGGCTGGTCTCGGACTCACATCGATCCACCTGCCTCTGCCTTCTGAGTGTTGGGATTGAAAGCTGATCTCTCTGTTTTATTTGCCATTCACTACTCTAAAGAGGTCACTGATTGTACACTAATGTATGGATGCAGAAATAAGTCATCATAAGTTGGTTAAACACTGTGGCCTTTAGAACAATAATAGTAAGCTCTTCCCTAGATCCTATGGCTTGTCTACACCAGGTTCTTGGTATTGGTTGCAAGGACATGTTTTGCATTCATCACGTAGATCTGACTTTAAATTAAATCAGAAAGTTATTAGCTACTCCCATTACATTTCTGGAACTGTTTTGCCAGTAGGTATGCCTTGCCAGTCTTTTGCCCACAGAAAAGTACAAATGTAGTCAAACTGGGACAAAAAATCCTATCCTAACCACACCCATTCCAGAACACAAATAGCCACAGTTTTGAAGACTGAGATGTCTTGACTTTAATTAGGAACACTGGATACATGCACAGGAATAAAGAGTGAGGATAGAATCAGGCTTCCTGCAGCTGTTTTTGGCTTTTAGCAAAGTAGTGGAAGATGCCATACCTGCTACTAGAGAACACTAGTTTGTGATATGAGTGTTTTCCACAAAAGTGTATTTCTATATGTCTAAGTATTTAAAACACTTCAGGAAAAAATAATCCAAAAATATTTTCTGTATAGAATGTCATTCTTTATTATAAATAATGTTCTTTACAGTCTTTAAACAAGACAAAAAAGCAACCAATGGAAGAATATACTACACAATGGCTTGCTAAGTGACAGAAGTATTGCTGTCTAGGGGTCTTGATCTGATTCCTTTTCTCTAACAGTTAAAGAATTTAAAGACAGGCCGGGAGGTGGTGGCGCATGCTTTTAATCCCAGCACTCGGGAGGCAGAGGCAGGCGAATCTCTGTGAGTTCGGGCTGGACCAACAACCTCCAAAGCAATACAGAGAAACCCTGTCTCATAAACAAACACACAAAAAAAGACAGGAAAATCTGGAATGCAACAGGGAGCATCAGCGAAATCTCAAACATCAACACCTCAGACAGCAGCCGACCCCTGATCGCTGAGTCATCAGTTACAGAAAGGTGTTCATTGGGTGTGAGGAAGCATGCACATGCAACAGAAGCATAGTGGAAATAACTCAGAAATAATTCTCTCCAAAGAAGAGTGGGGGTGGGGGAGACTCTGGAACCTGAAAAATGCTGCTGGGGATTTGAAAGTCTCTGAAGAACTTTCCTCACCTAAGAATTTAGGGTTGCAAAGTTTGAAGAAAGATAGATCTATCTAGCTGCCAACAGTTGTGTGACTATCCTAAACCCTCCTTGAACTTGCTGAGTCAGTCCATCAGAAGGGATTCTGCTAGGGAAATGAAAAGTCTAGGAGGCATTAGATGTAAGCTGCCAGGCTTTTGTCTCAGGTCAAGACTATGAGGAAGAAGCTAACCATCTTGCAGTTTTACCACCTTTATTACCTAATTATGGTTCCTCTTCAATCTGTCTACCTGCCAAGGAATCAGTCTGCAAAAGATTTTATTGAACTGTATAAAAATGAAAATACCTATGTAGTTTTGATATAAGAAATTCTTCATGAAGAATAAGCCAGAAGTTCCTATTTGTATCCTTGGGAACTGTGTTTCTCCAAAATTTTCCTAGAAAATGTATCAAACTGAAATATTGGATTTTATGAATGTTTATCTAAAAATAAATAATAGCATTACTACCGTAAATAACAGTTTATATGAACAAATGATGAATAATGTAAACTAGTCATAGAGTAGAAATCAACAGTACTCTTCCATCAAGAAAACCTCTTAGTCACCTATTTTGCTTTAGTGAGGGTTTTGAAAATTTATTTATCATACTCAAACAGAAATTGTAATAAGACTACATCACACTCCCCTCCCTGCCTTGGTCTACATAATTCTCCATGGCCTTGGAAGGGATAGAAAAGCTATACCTCTACCCACATTGGAGGGAACTCAGAATTAAGTTGTCAACAAGATTTTTCAGGATAAAACACCGGACAACTTTCTATCAATTTTATGGAGACCTTCATAAAGAAACAAAATTCTGTACAATCAGCCAGACAGATATTTGGTTTGTTTGGTTTGCTTTTGGTCTTTTGTTTGTTGTTTGGATTTGGGATGTAGAAAGAAATGCTAGTTGTGAAGAAAAACATAAATGTTTAGAAAAAAACGTCAAAGGTTAAAAAAATTGTATCATCTCTACAGAATTCTGTTAGTTTTGAATTCCAGTCTTTGAAAATACTCATGTTCTTTTTTTCTACTATAGGGCAGATATCACTTACATGGGTATTTCATTTTTGGTGTAAAGAAACAGGATGATTGTCAAAGTAATGCTTTTGTTTCTGTTGATTTTCAGATGTCTTTCTTTACAAAGTAAAATTAGCAGAACAACACACCTTAAACCCTTAGCTAAGGCCAGTGTGAGGGAATAGTGTCGATCATACATTCTCTGTTTGTTTCTTTACTCTCCCAAGAAAGTTTGTGTATGGTGAAAAGTTTCTGCACCTGATAAGCCTCTCCAACAAGGCAGCAATCCACATCAGACCAAATCAAACCTAATTAGAAAATCATGTATTTTATGGATGCAACATTCTTGGATGGCTTTCCAGTCTGCAAGAGAGGAGATTTGAATGAGAGACTAGAAAACCACATGTCTGTGTTCTGGACAGCAGTTAAAATACACTGTGGGAGTGGTCTTGAGCATTACTGGGGGAGGGTGTCATCATTTGACAGGCGTTCTAAGGGGTAGGGTCTTGAGAAAGACAGAAAGTTGGGGCTTCCACTCCTTCTCTCTCTCCCTCTCCCTCTCCCTCTGTTTCTCTGCCTGTTGCCTGGATATCAGGATGGAGAACTCTTCTTTTCTGTTTCAGTGCCATGCCTATCTGCATCACACCATAATGATCAAGGATTAACACTCTAAAACTGAAAGCAAGTACCCAATTACATGCTTCCTTTGATGAGAATTGTTTTGGTCTTTGGCAGGCAAGAATTCTACCACTGAACCACGATTGCTGTTTTAATCCTTGGTCATGGTCATTCTTCACTGCAATAAAACAGTAACTAGTTGCATAATCTAAGATTGTTAAAGCTCTTTCACAAATTCCATTCCAAAAAACAAAAGCATATGTAATATATACAATATTTCAACATATATATGTATACATATGCATTCAGTTATATTAAAGTTCATATTGATATGACCTTTAACATTAATGGAATTACTAAATATAATTATTTAAAATGACAGGGAAATTGTACATAAAGAATGCTATGAACTTTAAAAAGTCCATATAAAACAGTCACATTTCTATAATTTAACAAAACCAGACAATTTTAATACATTTAATATTCCCCACAACACCAGAATAAACAAAAATAATATTTTGAACTTAGTTTGGTTAAAAATGATGGCAAATATTTCTAGAATAATTTTTTAAATACCGATTTGTAAAAGATTCCCACTGGACATTTCATCTTCATTAATAGTAAGTAGGGCCGGGCGTTGGTGGCACATGCCCATAATCCCAGCACTTGGGAGGCAGAGGCAGGCGGATCTCTGTGAGTTCGAGGCCAGCCAGGTCTGCAGAGTGAGTTCCAGCACAGTCCCCAAAAGAATACAGAGAAATACTGTCTCAAAAAAACAAAAAAACAAAAAAACCCATAATAATAATAAGTAGGACACAGTTTTGTCTTTTAGTTTTCTGTTTGCCTCAGTTTTTTAAATCAACATGAAAACATTGAGCCTACACTAACTTGGGCTTATACTAACTGTGATGCATTGAGAAAGTGGGATCCAGGAATACTATCATACCACAATCACCAGCGTATTTGCTAGACTGAACAAGTAGCTTTACATTTACTTTTCCTGAGAGAATGAGGGAGCAGGCATACTGGTTGCCTGGCCATACTAGCAGTGGACCCAGTGCAGAAGTTTAGTGGCCAGCAAATGGGTAGGACATCGACAGGTGTATGGAACAATACTGTGATATTAATCTAGGATTTATACATTAACACAGAGATATTTAATAGCAACAGAATGTTTTCAAAGAGCACAAATTCAGAGGTTCTTGTTTATCAAAGAATGGGCATTAAAATTCCTTTCCAAGAATTTTAAGTAAATTAGGTGAAAAGGCATATATAAATCATCATTACACACTATAAATTTGTAACAACATCTATCTATATTCTCATAAGATTTTATTTGAAATATAAAATAATTAAAAGGAAAAATTTAATGTTGGGTTTCATATATATACATATCATAAGTTATATATAGAAATTATTTATTAATATTACTAGGATTATAAATTATACTGAATTCTTCAACTAAGAAATATCTTTTTAAATGAAAGTAATTTCATACCAATGGTGATGTAAACTAAATGTGTACTTAGGAAAATATAGATATGAATTATTCACATTGGTCTTTCAGAAAAACTAATCAGTGTTTTAGTGTCAACATTCACTACAAAATAATGTCATTAAACTTTGCTCTTCTTTATGCATTTTGGTCATCTTAATTAGCTACCCTTACAAATTATGTACTGCATTGAGTCAACACAAAAGGAGTTATTTCTCTAGATGATTTTAAAATCACCAATCATATAACATCCAAAGCTAGTTTATTAGCTATTTCTTCAGAATATTTTCTTCCCCACAGCTAGACATATGTATGTTTGTGTGTACAGCATAAGAACAATGAATTTATGCAATGTCTTCATCTCTATGCAGATGAGGAAGAGGTTACTCTTGTCCTTGATTTAACATTCAGAGAAAATCAAGTAAGTTAAAGGGCAATATGAAAGAATATTTGTGTCAGCACTTTTGGTATAATCATGTATTTCTATACAGCAGTGTATGATTTAATGAGCACTCCTTCAAAATGAAATCACAACAGTATACTTTTAGGCTTAGCTACTCAATGAAAAGTCTGAAGAAGTAATTTCAGATAAACCATAGATATTAAACCTCTACAAAGAAAGGGAAAATGAACATAGCCAAGTTGTCTCAATGCCATAGAGTATATTTCCAGTTATTTTCGGTAAAAAATTAGTATACTCTTCAATAAAATAATGCCAAAACTTATATGCCACATTGATTGTTCCAAATACTCAGCAATCTGGTTTCTCCTATTTGTTCAAAGTTATTTCTGTAAACAATCTTCAATGTTTCCAAGGATATTTGTTTATGTATATGTTGAGATTTTTGCCTGAACATAATTTTATAATTTATGAAGCAAGACAATTCTTGGTAAATAAATAAGAATGAAAAACAAATACTGCAGTCACCAAGTGTGGATCTTTGTTTGGATCAACCTAAATTCTTTCTCAATTTTACTTCTTTGGAGGGCTACATATATATTTATAAAGCATAATCCATGCACTACTTGAGGAAATTTAATTTCTTTCCTATATCAAAGACAGTTGTCTGGATTTTTTAGAAATATGTAGACATGAATACTCTAACTCTCAGAAGTTTAATGTTGGCATTTCTTGATATTACTATCATCTATCAACATTTTCCAGAATGTCTTCTTAATTACCTTAACAGTATTTTAAATTGCCAATCAATACAACTGCTACATTGCCCTTCAGTTTGTCACTAAATTAGACAAAAACATGTACTAGATTAGGTTTATAAATGAATTCCATTATTCTTTAAGTACTTTGATTAATGGGTTATTTTTCATACAAAGGAAACCTAAAGTATGTAGTTTCACAAAAATACTTTCAATTAATCCTCAGAGGTTTCCAAATTCTTATGATTGATATATTGAGAGATGTTCATTGCCTGAATCAGTGTTCTATTCCATGAAGAAACACATGGCCACAGAAAAAAGGTATGATTTCACATGGCAGGCTGATCGTTTCAGAGGGTCAGTCTGTTATCATTATGGCAAGAAGCATGGTGGAACACATGGCACTGGAACACATCTTGATCCACAGGCAGAGAGAGAGAGAGAGAGAGAGAGAGAGAGAGAGAGAGAGAGAGAGAGAGAGAGAGAGAGAGAGAGAGAGAGAGAGAGAGAGAGAGAGAGAGATTGGCCTGGCCTAGGCTTTTGAAACCTCAGAGTCAACCCCAGTGCCACACTTACTTCAACAACTCCATGCCTCCCAATCTTTCTAATCCTTTGAAACAAATCAATTCCCTGGTGACTAAGCATTCAAATATAGGAACCTATGGGGATTACTCTTATTCAAATCACCACACTCACAGTTATACTAATTACTTTAATATAATTCAGTAGAAAATGCAATTTTTTTGGAATTTGGCTCAAAAAGGTTGGAAATATTCACTCAATATATTCATTCAAATGTACATGGAAATATCCTTCCCTAATTACTGAAATATAGGACCACGTATCTGAATGAGGAAAGGAGGTATATGAATATATCAGACACATAAAAGAGACAAAATAAAAGTAGAATATTTGCATTCTGTATTTCTGTTACAGTGTGGTTATGAGCTGCTACATAGCTCTATGCTTTATTGATCTGAATTTAATTGGGAATTTTTACATTTCATCTTAAATATTATCAGCTAATGAAACTTTTAAAGGAATTTGCATAACCCTCAAGCAAACCATGTTGTTTTCTCTGAAGAGCCATCAGTATTCTTCTTGAAGGTCCATATTAGCACAACTTTGGAAATATCTCCTCATGACAACCAGGGCAAAAAAAAAAAAATAAAATAAAATAGAAACGTAGTCATTTATCATACTATAGTTAGGAAATGTCTCAAGATAATCAGACTTGTTCTCCTACAGTCCTGCAAAAATCTTTTGTACTTCAATTACTTTGTTATTCTTTCAGATCTCTAAAAAATAAAAATAAAATAACAAGGGTTTTTTCTTTTCATCTATTTATTTTACATCTTGGCCACAGTCCATTGTCAAATCTTTTGCTTTAGTTCCCTCTTCCCCAATTCCTCCCCTTTAGGGTTCCCATCCAGGAAAGGGAAGTTCTCCCATAAGTATCAATAAAATATGACTTACCAAGTTACAGTAAGACTAAGCACTTCCCTGAATATTAAGTCTGGGCAAAGTGACCTAGTAGGGAAACAGGGTCTCAAATGACAATAAACGAGTCAGAGACACTCCGTGTTCCTACCATTAGGAGTCCCACAAGAGGGCCAAGCTACACAACTATAACACAGATGCAGAGTGCCTAGGTTAGTCCCATGCAGGTTCCCTTATTGTTGGTTCATTCTTGTGATCCCCTATGAGTCCAGGTTAATTGATTGCACTAGCCTTCCTGTGGGATCACGGTATCCTTGACCCCTCTAGCTCCTTCACTCTTTCCTCCTCTTCTGCTGCAGGGTTCCCCAACTCTTAGCTGTGAGTCTCTGTATCTTTTTCTACCAGTTACTGGATGGTGACTCTCTGTTGACAATTGCAGAAAGCTCCAATCTGGTCACAGGAGATGGCCAATTCAGGCTATATATTGCCCTGTTGCTAAGAGTCTAAGCTGGGATTTTCCCCCAGACAACCAGAGGATTCCCCTGTGCAAGACTTTAACCCTGAAATGCATTTCCCCCTCACAGCAGTTTCCCTCATCACTTTCACCCTCTCTGTCCCCCAACCCCAAAAGTAACAAGGGATTCTTAAAATGCAAGTAAAACTGGCAACTGAGGTGTTATATATTTTTTCTTTCATTGGGACAACAAAAGATACACAAAGTATGAACTACAATATGTTCATTGTTCTTAAGCGTGCATCACAGATGATTACAGTTTTGTCATAATAGCTAATTTTTATAATTTTCTTTGGTTAACTATATTTCAAATATTACCTTTTTCTCATGATATCTGCTTATTTAGTTAATATAAATATATAGGCAAAAATAATCAATCTTACATAATAAACCATACATATATATGTATAAATCAAAACAATTCAACAGAATTAAAACTAGAAAATGTGTGCAATCAGTGCAATCATATTTTTTAAGAAGTTGCACTATAAAACTTAGCTGAACTCTAATTCTAAACATTTTAGTTTTTCTAGTCACATTATATTTGTTTGTCATTGGGGTATTTTGGAGAGGAACATAGAAGAAGCGTGAGTTATGAGTTGAAGTCAGGTTCAGTGATTGGAGGACTCCTGGGGAAGCACTGAAGTCTTCCTTCTGGGATGTTTTCTCAAGAACGATCTGAGATTGATTGTCATAACTGATTGTCAGTAGCTGCTAGAATCAAAAGTCAGCCTGTGAAAGGTCTGCAAGTATCCAAATTTTTAAAATGTTTTCTACTCTGTGGTACTTAAGAAAAGCCACAATGGCCTACCCTTCAACAGTGACAGGAATTTGTGATAGTGAAGATGACATATTGTTTCAGTGAGTGGTATGCTTAGATATTCCCCCTAGTTGAACAGTCTGGTACATCCAGTAATTATATTGCCCCCACTGTGTGCAGACTTGCCAGGGTGGTTCCTATGTGATGCACCATGGTTATCTTTGACATTTTGTGAGATAGACATATTTTGCTAGGTTTTGTGTCTCTTTGACTAAGGCTGAATGCCACCAGTAATAACCAACTGACTCAGAAAGAGAAGGTGAGACTAATTGGATTGGAGGAGCCCACGAGAAGACAGAAAGTAGAGACAGGGCGACAATATATGCCACCAAGATCCTTCTTCTAATGCAGAAACCCCCAACAATGGGTCAGGCTTGTCCATCACTCCCACCCACCACCAAAGCCATATCCACAATGTCAAAAGGACACTAGAATGTTAACTGTTTATCCTTGCCAAGATAAGAAAGAGCAGTGTCTCCCTAAAATCTATCACAGAATATTTTGAACAACCTTATGAAGACTGAAAGTGTCCTAGTACCTTCACCCCCAACCACATGCTTTCAGTAAAAATGGAGGAGCCAGGGTCAAAGACCAGGTGTCAAGTAAGCAAATCTCATTTGTCTTAGATATGGGAACCACAGGGTCAGTCTTGTCTCTCTACTCTGGTGAAACCTACCCTTCTCAGGTCCCCATAGTGTGGGCTGATGGTCAATCCAGTACCCTACAATCATGGCTCTCATGCCATTTATAATGAATGAAATTGCCTTCACTCATTCTTTTTGATGATACCTACAAGCCCTGCCTTTTATTAGAATGAGTCAAATACAAAACCTTCTCTCCCTCCTATCACTGCCAAATATCTTCTTTGGCCTCTTTGATGTTTCCTCAGACAAAAATTCACACCTCTCCTTCTTCTATCACTACGGAATAATGGAGAGGAGACCCACGAGAAAGAGTGGAATAAGGAGAATGACAAAGATTATTAGGAACAGATCAAGAGGAGAAGAAGAGGGAGGGAGAGAGAAAGAGAGGGAGGGAGGGAGGGAGGGAGGAAGAGAGGGAGAGAGAGAGAGAAAGTGTCAAGGGAAAGTCACCAATTTAAGAGGCATCCCTCAAGAACCAGGATCCAAGAAAGTGACAGGTCTGGACATCAGACAGGAATGCTGACCACCGGAGGGGCCCTATCAGTGAGGAACTTTTCTGGATATGCTGCCACAATTTTGGCTGGGTACAAGGCTCTGGAGTAGAGGCTAGTCTGGGAAGTACAATTACTGAGAAGGAGATCATTTGGAAGCCTGGAAAGAGAAATTTTAATCAGTGTTGAATGCAGAGGCCAACAATGGGCAGAATGTCCATGGCACTGAAGGATGTTAACAACAGTTTGATGGTCCATTTCCTAGGGAAGGAGGGACACAGTCCATGTAGAAAATAGTAGAGTCCTCTCCCAGGTTTTGACACCAAGTGTAAAATTTTATGGGAGAAGGAGGCCACCAGAACCTCACTGAGATCAAAGAATGTAGTTTTATTGAGGTGCAAACTGCTGAGCTATCTCCAAGTAAAGGGAGAGAAGTCCTCATGAAAGTGGAGTTTGAATTTTTATGGGATGGTTTAAGCTGGGTGAGAAAGTGGCTAGAGAGCATTAATGGGGAAGGAAACTAAAGCAAACAAGAATTTTTAAGAGCACACCTCTGGTCATAATTGTATGCTGTGGTCTGGTGTCATATTCCTGTGATGTGTAGAACATGTAGTTTTTATTTCCTCAAAAGGACTGGTTCCATTTTCACCTGGGACATACACCAGCTTAACAGTTTTATTTTGGTCCATTGAATAAAATATATGATTCTCTCTAGGAGCAATGGATCCATATTGAGTAATTCATTCACTGTTCTCAGTGAATGTATAGAGCATGGAAATCCTGAATTATGAAAACCTGTTTCTGTTACAATAGCTAGATCCTGGAAGCAACCTAGATCCCCCACAACTGAAGAGTGGATAGAGAAAATGTGGTATATTTACACAATGGAGTACTTTTCAGCAGAAAAAAAAACAATGGAATCCTGAGATTTGCAGGCAAATGGATGACACTAGAAGAAACCATCCTGAGTGAGGTACCACAGTCACAAAAAGAAAAATATGGCATGTACTCTCTCATATATGGATTTTAGACCTAGATCAGGGGAGTGCCAGCCTACAATCCCATGGCCAGAGAGTCTGGGAAACAGAAACTTCATTCAGTGGCTGATGGAAGAAGAGGCACACTCCCATGGCTAAGCACTGAGCTGAACTCAAGAAAGCCAGTAACAGAGAGGGAGGACTGATGACCAAAGGGATTAAGACTGGGCTGGTTTAACCCCCAGAAACAGCTGACCAGACAAGGGTTACCTCTTGAATCCCAGGCATCAGCCTGGGAATCCAGTATGGGACTGATCACTGATCAAGACCCCCTGAATGTGGGTGTCAGTGAGGAGGCCTAGGTAATGTATTGAGCCTTGGGCAGTAGATCAGTACTTATCCTGAGTATACACACGGACTTTGGACTCCCATCCAACAATATGAGATGCACTCTCACCCTGAACTCTTGTGGGAGGGTCTAGGCCCTGCACTGGATGAGATGACAGACTATGGACAACCCCATGGAGGGCCTCACCCTCCCTGGGGAAATGAGGGGATAATGGGGGGGTTGAGGGGAGGGCACATGAGGAGGGGAGGGAAAGGGAGAGGGACCTGGCACTGACTTGTGAAGCAACATTATTTCTAATCTAAATTTAAACTTAAAAAATATATAATAATAAAATAAAGAAAACCTGTTTCTGTTACAATCTGTGTACTTATGCATCAATGAATTTAAATATGAATCTACATATTGATACATATATCATCTTCCCATCACTGATCTAAGATGCATTTTTAAGTCTTACTCATACTTATATTATTAGAAACTAGTACAAACATAATTTACATCCTAGAAGTTAAGAACATTAATGACTCTCATTAATAGCGTTCAAAAAATCTCTTTATGCAAAAATAGTTTCCAAATTGTTTCTTTCAGCAACATTAGGTGATAAAAATTAAATTGATAGTTGATTGATATTTAAAGTACTGTAATAACAGATTACATAATTCAAACATTGCTTAAATATTTATCTTTTTTTCTTTTTTTTATATTTTATTTTCCAGTTTAAATTTAGATAAGAAATGAGGTTGCTTCACAAGTAAGTTCCAGGTCCCTCTCCCATTCCCTACCCTCCTCCCATGCCCTCCCCCCAACACCCCCCTCTTATCCCCTCATTCCCCAAGGGAGGGTGAGGCACTCCATGGGGGTGTCCATAGTCTGTCATTTCATATAGGTCAGGGCCTAGACCTTCCCCAAGAGTTCAGGGTGAGAGTGCACCTCACATTGTTCTATGGGAGTCCAAAGTCCGTGTGTATACTTGGGATGGGTACTGATCTGCTGCCCAAGGCTCAATAGATTCCCTAGGCCTCCTCACTGACACCCAGATTCAGGGGGTCTTGATCAGTCCCAAGCTGGATTCCCAGGCTGATGCCTGGGATTCAAGAGTTAACCCTTGTCTGGTCAGCTGTTTCTGGGGGTTAAACCAGCCCAGTCTTAATCCCTTTGATCCTCATTCCTCCCTCTCTGTTACTGGCTTTCTTGAATTCAGCTCAGTACTTAACCAAGGGAGTCTGCCTCTTCTTCGATCAGCCACTAAATGAAGTTTCTGTTTCCCAGACTCTCTGGCCATAGGATTGTAGGCTGGCACTCCCCAGATCTATGTCTAAAATCCATATATGAGAGAGTACATGCCATGTTTCTCTTTTTGTGACCGGGTTACCTCACTCAGGATGGTTTCTTCTAGATTCATCCATTTGCCTGCGAATCTCATGATTCCATTATTTTCTTCTGCTGAATAGTACTCCATTGTGTAGATGTACCACATTTTCTCTATCCACTCTTCGGGTGAGGGACATCTAGGTTGCTTCCAAATTCTGGCTATTACAAATAAAGCTGCTATGAACATAGTGGAACAGACATCTTTGTTGTATGAATGGGCATCTTTTGGATATATGCCTAAGAGTGCAGTTGCTGGGTCTTGTGGTAGGTTTATTCCCATTTTTCTGAGGAATCTCCATACTGATATCCAAAGTGGCTGAACCAGTTGGTACTCCCACCAGCAATGGAGGAGTGTCCCCCTTTCACCACATCCTCTCCAGCATAAATTGTCATTGGTTTTTTGATTTTAGCCATTCTGACAGGAGTGAGATGGTATCTCAGAGTTGTTTTGATTTGCATTTCCCGGATGGCTAAGGATGTTGAGCACTTTCTCAAGTGCCTCTCAGCCATTTTAGACTCCTCTATTGAAAACTCTCTATTTAGTTCTGCAGCCCACTTTTTAATAGGGTCCTTTGGTGTTTTGGAGACTTGCTTCTTGAGTTCTTTGTAAATTTTGGAGATCAACCCTCTGTCAGATGTGGAATTAGTGAATATTTTTTCCCATTCTGTGGGCTGCCTTTTTTTCTTGCTGACTGTGTCCTTTGCCTTACAGAAGCTTCTCAGTTTCAGTAGGTCCCATTTATTAATTGTTGATCTCACTGTCTGTGCTACTGGTGTTATGTTCAGGAAGCTGTCTCCTGTACCAATTCGTTCAAGGGTACCACCTACTTTCTCTTCTAAGAGGTTCAGTGTGGCTGGATTTATGTTGAGGTCTTTGATCCATTTGGACTTAAGTTTTGTGCATGGCGATAAACATGGACCGATCCGCATTCTTCTACATGCCAGTCTCCAATTATGGCACCACCATTTGTTGAAGATGATTTCTTTATTCCATTGCATATTTTTAGCTTCTTTGTCAAAGATCAGATGTTCATACGTGGGTGGGTTAATACCCGGGTTTTCAATTCGATTCCATTGGTCTCCCTGTCTATTTTTGTGCCAATACCAAGCTGTTTTCAGGACTATAGCTCTGTAATAGAGCTTGAGGTCAGGGATGGTGATGCCTCCGGACGTTGCCTTGTTGAATAGGGTTGTTTTGGCTATCCTGGGTCTTTTGTTTTTCCATACAAAATTGATTATTGTTCTTTCAAGGGCTGTGAAGAATTGTGCTAGGATTTTATGGGGATTGCATTGAATCTGTAGATTGCTTTTGGCAGGATTGCCATTTTTACTACATTGATCCTACCTATCCAAGAGCATGGGAGATCTTTCCATTTTCTGAGGTCTTCTTTAATTTCTTTCTTTAAAGATTCAAAGTTCTTACGATACAGGTATTTCACTTGTTTGGTTAGCGTTACCCCAAGGTATTTTATGTTGTTTGTGGCAATTGTAAAGGGTGATGTTTCTCTGATTTCTCTTTCAGCCCTTTTATCATTTGTATATAGTAGGGCTACTGATTTTCTTGATTTGATCTTGTAGCCTGCCACTTTGCTGAAGGTGTTAATCAGCTGTAAGAGTTCCCTGGTAGCGTTCTTTAGGTCATTGATGTAAACTATCATATCGTCTGCAAACAGTGAAATTCTGACCTCTTCCTATCCAAATTTGTATCCCCTTGATCCCCCTTTGTTGTTGTATGGCAATAGCTAGAACTTCAAGTACCATGTTAAAAGGTATGGAGAGAGTGGACAGCCTTGTTTTGTTCCTGATTTTAGAGGAATTGTGTTGAGTTTCTGTCCATTTAGTTTGATGTTGGCTGTTGGTTTACTGTATATAGCTTTTATTATGTTTAAGTATGTCCCTGTTATCCCAGACCTCTCCAAGACCTTTATCATGTAGGGGTGTTGAATTTTGTCAAAGGCTTTTTCAGCATCTAGTGAGATGATCATGTGATTTTTGTTTTTCAGCTTGTTTGTATGGTGGATTACGTTGACGGATTTTCGTATGCTGAACCATCCCTGCATCCCTGGGATGAAACCTACTTGATCGTGGTGAATGATTGTTTTGATGTATTCTTGGATCCGATTTGTCAGTATTTTATTGAGTATTTATATCAATGTTCATGAGGGATATTGGTCTGAAGTTCTCTTTCTTAGTTGTATCTTTGTGTGGCTTGGGGATCAAGGTTATTGAAGCCTCATAGAAAGAGTTTGGCAAAGACCCTTCTGCTTCTATTGTATGGAACACTTTGAGAAGAATTGGTATAAGCTGTTCTTTGAATTTCTGGTAGAATTCTGCACTGAGGCCATCTGGACCTGGACTTTTTTTGGTTGGGAGACTTTTGATGACAGCTTCTATTTCCATAGGGGTTATAGGTCTATTTAAATTGCTTATCTGTTCTTGATTTAGTTTTGGCAAATGATAGCTGTCCAGGAAGTCATCCATTTCTTTTAAATTTTCGAATTTTGTGGAGTACAGGTTTTCAAAGTATGACCTAATGATTCTCTGGATTTCCTCAGAGTCTGTTGTTATGTTCCCCTTTTCATTTCTGATTTTGTTAATTTGTGTGTTCACTCTCTGCTGTTTGGTAAGTTTGGACAAAGGTTTGTCTATCTTGTTGATTTTCTCAAAGAACCAAATCTTCGTTGCATTGATTCTTTGTATTGTTTTCCTGGTTTCTACTCTATTGATTTCAGCCCTCAATGTGATTATTTCCTGGCGTCTACTCCTCCTGGGGGAGTTTGCTTCTTTGTGTTCTAGAGCTTTCAGCTGTGATGTTAATTCTCTGGTATAACTGTTCTCCTGTTTCTTCATGTGAGCACTTAGTGCTATGAACTTCCCCTGTAGCACTGCTTTCAAAGTGTCCCATATTTGGGTATGTTGTGTCTTCATTCTCATTGAATTCGAGGAAGTCTTTAATTTCTTTTTTTATTTCCTCTTTGACCCAGGGATGGTGCAGTTGTGCATTATTCAATTTCCATGAGTTTGTAGGTTTTCTGCAATTTGTGTTGTTGTTGAATTCTAATTTTAAAGCATGGTGGTCTGATAAGATGCATGGAGTTATAACAATTTTTTTGTAGCTGCCGAGGTTTGATATGTTGCCAAGTATGTGGTCGATTTTTGAGAAGGTTCCATGTGGTGGTGAGAAGCAGGTATATTCTTTTTTATGTGGATGAAATGTTCTATAGATATCTGTTAATCCCAGTTGGGTCAATACTTCTATTAGACCCTTTGCTTCTTTGTTGAGTTTCTGTCTGGTATTCCTGTCTAGTGGTGAGAGTGGTGTGTTGAAATCTCCCACTATAACTGTGTGGGGCTTTAGATGAGATTTAAGTTCTAATAATGTTTCTTTAATGAATGTGGATGCCTTTGTATTTGGGGCATAGATGTTCAGGATAGACACTTCATCTTGGTGGGTTTCACCTGTGATGAGTATGTAATGACCTCCTTCATCTCTTTTGATTGATTTTATTTTAAAGTCTAGTTTGTTAGATATTAGGATTGCTACCCCTGCTTGTTTCTTGGGTCCATTTGATTGAAAAATTTTTTCCCAACATTTAACTCTCAGGTAATATCTGTCTTTGAGGTTGAGGTGTGTTTCTTCTATGCAGCAGAAGGAAGGGTTCTGTCTTCGAATCCATTCTGCTAGTCTGTGTCTTTTTATGGGTGAGTTAAGGCCATTAATATTGAGGGATATTAATGACCAATGATTGCTCATCCTTCTTCGATTTGCGATGGTTGTTGTTGGTGGAATTATGTGTGGAATTTCACCCCTTTGTTCTTTTGGCTGTTGGTAGAGACGGATTCTCTAATGCTTATGTTTTTCTGGTTATAGTTAGCTTCCTTGGGTTGGAGTTTTCCTTCCAAAATTTTCTGTAGGGCTGGGTTAGTGGACACATATTGCTTGAATCTAGTTTTGTCATGGAATATCTTGTTTTCTCTGTCTATAGTGATTGAGAGCTTTGCCGGGTATAGTAGTCTGGGCTGGCATCCACGGACTCTTAGTGTAGGTAGAATATCTATACAGGACATTCTGACTTTCATAGTTTCCATGGAGAAATCAGGTGTAATTCTGATAGGTCTGCCTTTATATGTTACTTGACCTTTTTCCTTAGCTGCTCTTAATATTCTTTCTTTATTCTGTATGTTTGGGGTCTTGATTATTATGTGGCGAGGGGTTTTTTTTTGTGGTCCACTCTATTTGGTGTTCTGTAGGCTTCTTGTACCTTCATTGGCAAGTCTTTCTTAAGGTTGGGAAAGTTTTCTTCTATGATTTTGTTGAATATGCCTTCTGCCCCTTTGAGGTGGATTTCTTCTCCTTCTTGTATACCTATTATTCTTAGGTTTGGTCTTTTCATGGTGTCCCATATTTCCTGGATATTTTGTGGTAAGGATTTGTTGGATTTAAGGTTTTCTTTGGTTGGTAAATCCATTTCTCCTAGTGTATCTTCAACACTTGAGATTCTCTCTTCCATCTCTTCTACTCTGTTGGTAATGCTTGTATTGGTAGTGCCTGACTGTTTGTCCAGCTTTTCTATTTTCTGCCTTTCTTCAGATTGTGTTTTTTTAATGTCTCTATTTCAGTTTTCAACCCTTGCAGTGTTTGCATTGCTTCTTGCAATTTTCTGTTCATCTTTTCGTCCGTTTGTTGCCTATTATGAATTTTTTGGTTTGTTCTTTCTTCCATTTCTTGCATTTTTTGGTTTGCTTTTTGTTCCATTTTTCTCATTTTGTGCTTTGTTTCTTCTTCCATTTCCTGCCTTTTTTGGTTTGTTTCTTCTTCCATTTTTTTCATTTTTTGCTTTGTTTTTTCTACCATTTCTTGCATTTTTTGCTTTGTTTCTTCTTCCATTTCCTGCCTTTTTTGGTAAGTTTCTTCTTCCAATTCTTGCATTTTTTGCTTTGTTTTTTCTTCCATTTCTTGCATGTTTTGATTCATTTCTTCTTCCATTTCCTGCCTTTTTTGGTTTGTTTTTTCTTCCAATTCTTGCATTTTTTGGTTTGCTTTTTCTTCCATTTCTTGCATTTTTGGTTTGTTTTTTCTTCCATTTCTTTGAGGGATTTTCCTATATCCTCTTTTAGGGCCTCTATCATTTTCATGAAAGTGCTTTTAAGGTTGTTCTCTAATGCTTCGATCTCATTGGAATGTTGGGGTCTTGCTGGTGTGGAGTCTCTAGAATCTGGCGGTGTCATATTTGTTTTTCTGTTGCTGACTGTGTTTGTATTGTCTCTTTCCCATCTCTTCTTCTAGTAGGTGCAGAAAGAGCCCCTTACTGGTCTGGGGACCAGAGTTCCCTTTTGGTGGGTGCTAGCAAGTCCAATAATCTGGTGTTTCTTCTATTCCTTGCCCGAATGCTGGTCCCGTTGGTGGAGAAGAAGAAGAGGAATCTGGGGCACTTAGCCTCCTACCTGGTCCCCTGGACCCTATGCTGGGACCTGTTGTACCTGATCCAGAACAGCTACTCCCCTGATCTCCCTGCCCCCTCTGGTTTCCTGGTCTCATTGGTGGGAGAGAAGATCTGGAGTCTGTGGTGCTTGGCTCCCGTCGGGTTTGGGAGCTCTGTGCAGTTTTCAGGCGATCTGCAGGTACTGGAACACAGGCCGGGAAGCCGGCCTGTTTACCTGATGCTGCCAGAGGAACAGCTGCTTCCCTGGACTCTATTTATCTTTTTTTCTACTAAAAGTACTGCCGTTTAAGAAATCTTTTCTTTGTAATGTATTTCTTATTTTTTTTTTTTTTTTTTATGAGACAGGGTTTCTCTTTGGAGGCTGTCGGTCCAGCCTGGCCTCGAACTCACAGAGATCCGCCTGCCTCTGCCTCCCGATTGCTGGGATTAAAGGCGTGTGCCATCACCGCCTGACCATATTTCTTATTTTTAAGTATAGGAAATATTAAGAAATACTGCTACTTATATTCTAATAGAATCATTTAGAAAATTCATGGCAGTATCTCTTAACAATAAGTAACATGACTTTTTAATATATTGAATCATGGTGGAATGAGGAAAGACTGCAATCTTGGAAATAATAAGACAATCAAACTCCTGGTTTTAAAGCAGGTTGTTTACAATCCATTTATCTTTTCATTGTTGTTGTACTTTGTCTTTTCTGCCTTTAAAGGCAATATTGACAACTGAAACTCAGAGATTCATTTATTCAAAGCAAGTGCACTATCCCTGAAAAACAGCCTACTCCTACTTAAAAATCTCTTGATTTAAACACAGAAGGCTGTGTTTCCTAATTTATATAAGTGAGCACTAAAAGAAAACAATATTAAACTGTTTAAAGCAGAACTCCTTGCATGTTATCCATATGTATTGAGCCAATTTCCAAAACACTATTAAGCGACTATATTTTGTCTCTTCCCTAATTATCCTATACCACTATCAAGTTCTGATGGCTCTTTTCTGAATGCTCTGTTTTTCTTATATTCTTTGTTCTGGGTTTAAAAGCATTTTAAGGCAATTATAGTATAATTATGTAAAAGTCAAACTTATTTTTTCCTCTTCTAAAAGTTGAAATAATTAGTAGCAACATTACTCTACTATAAAGATATTGAACATTTTTCAATTTGCTCAAAATATCAAATTCTACATTTCTAATTTGAATAGATGCTTACCCATGAACTGAGAAATTCATTTTTTTTAAGTTGGCTTGGTGTCTTCATAAAATCTGATTTTCTCTGTATCAACTGTTTTAATTTTTCTATGATTGGCCCAGAGATCTTAAAGAGTGCTTGATAGTGATATAAACTGTATTTGTTTAATTTCACAGAATTTTCTAATGGTTGTTCTGGTGTCAATCATTAGCCTGGGACTCTGGAAAAACTTCCTTTTGAAATCAAACTGCTCTGCACAAAATTTTTGACAAGAAAAAGATGGTTTGTCTTTTCATCTACATATCAAATTTATAAGCTATAAATTGCTTGGTGCAAATTTTACTTTAAGTAAAAATAAGAGGGGAGTAAGACAATTAAGGAGAGTCTGAATTCTAGAGGCCTGGTGTATTCAAGATAACATCATCTGGCCTGACACTACTATTTTTAATTTTGCATATTTCTTTTATTGAAGATAGATTTTTTGCGTATAATATGTCCTGATTATGATTTCCCTCCCTCTACCCCTCCAAACCCCCCCATGTCCCTTCCTGTCCGGATCAATCACCCCCCACACCAGTTAGGAACAAGGAGACTTCTAAAGGAAAACAATAAAATATAAGTTTAAAAAGACAATTTTATTAGCACAAAACAAACAGGAAATAACTTAATAAAAGGCACAAAACCAGGGAACCATTCATTTGCACACTCAGGAAACCCATAAACACACAAAACTGGAAGCCATAATATTTACCCAGAGAGAGAGGAAAGAGAGAGAGAGAGAGAGAGAGAGAGAGAGAGAGAGAGAGAGAGAGAGAGAGAGAGTGTTAGCCAAAGGAATTTAAAGTAAAGCAGAGACAGAGACAGAGAGAATGAATGAAATTTTTAGAAAGAAAAAAATGCTAAAGGCACATTATGAGGCAAGGAACTTACAAAGAGTCAAGGATTACATCCAGTTCCTTTTCTGTTGGCCATCTGTTGCTGGATATGCTGCCTGCACTTAAGAGTAGTTTTGCTGCACCAGTGAGACTCCCTTGGAGAAAACTAAATTTTCAGTTGAAAGTATTTATCAATTGGAGACAGCTTCTGGGTTAGGGATGGGAGCATGTGTCCACTTCTTCATTCAGGTCTAGGACCGCAATATGATACACACCAGCACAGACCTGTGCATACTGCCTAGGTTTTTGTATGTGCTTGAGCCTTTAGTCTTTTGAAGTTCTTGTTTTCTCCATTCTCTCTGACTTTTACACTGTTTCAGCTCCAGTTCTGAGGTGTTCTCTGAGTCTTGAGGAGAGGAATGTGATGAAGACATCAACTTAGGGATAATTGTTCCAAGGTATGTCTCTCTCTGCATATTGTCTGGCTGTGGGTCTCTGTACTTTTTCCATCTCCTTCAGGAAAAGCTTCTCTGATGATGGTTGAGCAAGGAACTAAATTATGAGTATAAGCATCTATAGTCATAGCAGAATATCATTAGGGATAATTTTATTTCTTCATTCCTTTAGTTTTACCTTAGGCCTCAGGGCTATTTAGTCACCCAAGCAATGTGGTGTATGGGTTTCACCTATTTGAGTGGGGTTTAAGTCACATCAGATATTCATCAGTTACTCCCATAAAATTAGTTCAGACAATGTTAATTAAAGAAAAATGCATACCTAAGAAAGCTGTGGATGCATCTCATTAATTTTATATTCTGTATCAATTAAGGATTACTCAATTAAAAATATCTAAACCATGTGCTTCATGTGTTGTTTGCAACACAGTAAGCTTTGCAGAATTCTGAATAGGTGAGCAAAGTAGAGATTTATTGCGTTACTGTGGCAAGAAATACTTCATCAGTGTGAAATTCTCAGGTGCCCTCTATTCAAGAGCATAAGCTGTCAATCACAGGATAATGTCTCCTACCCAATTTCTAGCTCACTTATTGGGTCTATATTTTATTCTGTTTGTTTGATCAAATTTTTAGAACTCATGATAACACCTTTCTCCCTTCATGCTCTTATAAATTTAATCAGGACTTCCAGTGACAGCTAAACTATAACCTTAGTAATGGATTTTATATTTGGTTATCTAATAAAAAACTCAGTAGAGTCTTTATTAGGTATGATATTTGCTGGAGGATTTTACTAGATGATTTATATGTTTATGATAGATCAATTAGACTAAAGGGCTTTCTGCAGGTAAGGGATATAGTTTTCAGAGGTGTTCATCAATGATATCTATGTGTCCCTTCATGAACCCTGTGTAAGTGAATGCTTACATTTTATACATATATATATATGTTCTAAAATAAAATATGTATGTTAGACAATTCTCCAAACTCTCAACTTCAAGTTGTGCTCCTCCTTTTTCATAATTGTTCTTGCTTTATCCCATTAAAAATAATCACACACCTAATTACTCCAGTCAACTTGATCTTTAGGCTAACCAGAGCTCTCAACTACCCTTTGACCTTCAATTCATGTTTATTCTGATGTCTTCCATTCTACGTACAAACATCTTTTTACTTCATCTCCTTGAAAAGTTGTTCATATAAAGTTCTGTTCCATGAGTACCCCCAAATGATAAAATATTTTTCTTCTGAACCTTCATAAATCTCTTTGTTCATTAAGCCACACATTTGTCACTATAATGTATCTGTTATATTTCTGCATTTATTACTACATAGTTAGCATATTCTATAAACTCATAATATGTTTGCATATGGTAGAAACTAAATAATACTTTATTTTTATTTTTTAAATTTTAGAGAGAATTTTATCTTAGATTTATAAGCGGAAGCCTGAGACGGAATCAAAAAAGACTTGAATAGGAAAAGTGACCCTAGGAGTTAAGGTTTTTCAATAATAGGTTATTGAACTTGTCATTTGTGACCCTTTGTATACTAAAGATTTATAATATCATTATTAAGAGGCATGTTACCAGATTTTAATATGCAATTGAATGGTGTAGTTTCCAAAACACTTTTTATCTATATTTAGAAAATAGGACATTCTCTGTCCTAAACACACAGTTGGATTTAGCCTTTCACAAAGTATCAGGAAGGTTTTGTTTAATCTATTGTACCATATGTCCACAAAACCCCTTGTGAACATATATTCATAAAAAATCTGCTTATAGACATATGTTTTTGTTATGTTAGGCAAACACTCAGGAGTATAATTACTAAGTTATAGAGTAAGTGAATGTTTAATGTCTAGAGAGATTGGTTAATTAGTTTCCAAAGTGGTTGTACCATTTTCTATCCTTACCAGTCATCAGTGAAAGTTCAAGTTGCCACAGATCCTAATTAACATGTGTCATTTTCAGGATTTTTTAAACAATTGAATCCATTCTACTGGGTTTAAAGGTGTACCTCATTGTGGCTTTAATTTTTATTTTCCCAAGTTAGTTTGAAGTCTTGCCAAAATAATAGTGTTTACGTATGTAACCACATATTTTACATTTAGATTAGTCTCTTTGATTATGCATTATCAGTGACCTCCTGCTATGACTTAGAACTTACTCTTCACTGTATTGCTGATTTGAGAAAGATATATATGTTAATGTTTGTCTTGGCTGTTTTTTACCTCTGCTGGAGAGTCAGTTCACAAGGAGAAAACAAAGTTTTGGATTCTTGTCATTGTACCCAGAACACAAGATTTTTAAGAGTTTCAATATTCACTTTGATCTTCCTATATATTGTCCTTAATTCTGCTCAAGTTCTGAAAGCTCTCCAATATTCCACTGTATTTACCTATGGAAATAGTCCTCTAAATGTAAAAGTCCTTTTCAGTGATCTCAGTCAGTGAAAGATGGAATATTATCTATCGACAATCTAGCATCATCTATCTGTAAATCACCATATTTTTATCTTTATATCTATGAATCTATACAAGTATCTATCTGTCTGTTATCTATCCATTATGTTTTTATACATGAATCTATATGTCATCTATGCATCTATAATTTATCTATTTATCTATGTATCACTGTATCTATCTATCAATCAGTTTATCAGCTATCTACTTATCTAGCTGCTGATCATGTAAACTTCTGTCTCATCATATCTCCATAGAGTTGCAATAGAACAGATTATACCATACATACTTTGAATCAGCTATTACAAATAACCAAGAAATAATTTAAAGTATGTGGAAAATTAATGAATTTTATACAAATGCACTATTTTATGTAAGAAACTTAGAAATTATTTTGATATTTTTAAGAGTTCTCCAACAAACACCACACAGATGCCAAAGAGACAATTACTAAATGAGATTTAAACATTTTCAGATTAGAATGTAGATGCTTAGTAGGTATAAGAAGACTGAACACTCTAAGCAAATGCTGGTGTGCAAGAAGAGCACCTTTGTTCATTGGTACTTGGCAACAATGAGAGAAAGGGGTGGGCATTCACACTCTCGTTTCTCTATGTTATTGCTTCCTGTCCTCTTGAATGCAGTAGTCATATGTCCTGTATTTTGTGCAGATGCAGCATACTCCTTCTCCCACGGTAGCTTGTAAACAGATAGTGTAAGTCTACTGCTTCTGTTTTCTTCATTTGTTAATGGAATTCTAGGTTCTTTGCATTTCCATATAAAATTTATAAGCAGGCAAACCATTCATATACATAAAATAACATATACATAAAAAGTAATAAAGTGTAATTCATGTGTCCATAACACAAAGAGGGATGCCTGTCAGCCTGTACTCTTAGGGGAGGGCCTGAGCAAAATGACAGACTCTGGATATCCCTATGTGGAAGGAAGTGGGAGGCTG
Source organism: Mesocricetus auratus (assembly GCF_017639785.1). Lineage (NCBI taxonomy): Eukaryota > Metazoa > Chordata > Mammalia > Rodentia > Cricetidae > Mesocricetus > Mesocricetus auratus. Next base: position 2,129,280 of record NW_024429207.1, on the reverse strand, counting down.
GGGGAGATGGTGAGGGGTGTGGGAGGAGGGAAGGGAAAGGGAACAGGGATTGACATGTGAAGCAAGGTATTTAAAATTAAAGTAATTTTTAAAAAGGAAAATATTTTAAATAAAAATTAGAATTTACAGAATATCTTTGTTTTATATTATCAGAAAATCATAAAAATTAAAGCATATTCTATCCAATTGCCCTCTGTATTTTATGTTTGAAAACTATGACTAATATCATTTACACATCAACATTTAATTCCACCCTGAACTCTCTATTCGTTTTAAAATCAGCTTCAGTGTGTGTGTGTGTGTGTGTGTGTGTGTGTGTGTGTGTGTGTCTGTGTGTGTGTGTGTCTGTGTGTGTGTGTGTTTCATTTGTTGAATTCTAGGAGAGAGCTATCTTGAAATAAAATTAGATCATTGAAATTATATTGAAGTTAAAACTTGGCTAGCTAAGTACTTAAAGCTTTATTTTTCTCACCTAAAGAACTCTATACTCAAAGCTGAAGTTCATGCAGAATTTCTCCAATTTGCTAAAAAAAAAAATCATCATTAAACTACAGATGTAATTTAAGTCTAACACTATTTCTTGTCTTGGCAAATTAATGGAAAAATAAGTAGCAGATAAAACTCTGGTATATGCTGTTATTTTTCTGGTAAAAAATCATAATTAAACATGAAGAAAACTAAGTAAAGCCAATGTTAAATTTAACCTTTTCTCCCAGAATGGCACAAGTCACACTTTTACAAACTTTTTTCAGAAAATGTAATTGTACATATTTTCCAATATTTAAGTAAAGGATAAGAAGGAAATAATTGAGAAGAGAAATCCAATTATTTCCATTCTTATTTATATTTCCACTGATAGTTATCAACTCATATATTATTGTCAGACTTTGAGTGCTAATTAAAATTTGCAAATAAATTAAGTAGGCAAGTGAAGGTAATGTCTTTTATATAAATTAATAAGGAATTTCTTCCTGAGAATGTTTTATTACTACCATCGTCATTATTTTCATATTAACAAGTTGGTCACAATCCTTATTAATTGTCCTTTCTTACACTGTGCTGTTATATTACAGATTATATGATATTCTTCATGTTGCAATACTCAATTACTAAGCTATTATTTTTGTTATAGGCTGAGTCCTAGAAAAGTTCTAACCATTTACCCTTGCAATTCTATGTGTTTATTGAAAAGCAGGTCACTTATGATGTTTCTCTTTCGTCAAGTGAATAAATTAATGTTATATCATAGCCTCCTTGAGGTTCCAAACTATCACAAGCTGAGCATTTTACAACTGCATTGAATTTTAAACCATATGTAGAAATTGTGTTTGGTTTTGAGTTACATTCTTCAGATAGAATGATACTCCTAAATCGCATGTGTCACTTGCATCCTAGATTTGGTTTGTTATATTTTGCTGCTTCTGCTTTCTGAATCTTATATATAAATAAAGAAAACCAATGGTCTGATGTTTTGTTCTTTCATTGGTTTGTTTGTTTATTTGTTTATTTTACTTTGTTCTGATTTGAAAGAAGGTATATCAGGATGTAATCAAGGCTGTCCTGGAGTCAGTGTCTTCCTGCCTTGAGTCTAACAAGCACGGAGATTTCAAAGCACATTCCACATATACAACACTAGTTAAGTGTTCAAGGTAAAACTGTGGTATGAAACAATCTACTATATAAAATATTATCCATTATATTCCTAAGGAAACTTGTGCCCCAGTATGACTGTGTATAAATTTAATGTTGCCACTATATCATTAGTGTGTTATAATGCAAAACATCTAAGGAGTAATTAGATATATGGAATATATTAAATACATACATAATATATTAAATAATTTAAAAGTTTTGGGAACTGAATGCTTTATAAGTGACTGTGGCTGGTGGCATTATATTTATTTAACATTTATGTGGAAATATTAGTTATTTTTCTGTTGCTATGATGGAATACTCTAGCCAAAAACCAACTTAGACAGGAAATTACTTTGTCTTACACTTCTGGGAAGCACAAAATCTGTCATGAAAGAGAAGGCACGGTGTCAATAGTCTGAAGTTGACATTGCTGTGGGGAAACAGTTTGATCACATTTCATCCACACCCAGGAACCAGACAGAGCTAATATAATACACAGCCAGGACGTAAAGGCTCAAAGCCAAGTTCCAGTGACACACTTCCTCCTGTAAGGCTATATCTGGGGTGGATCCCATAACTTTCTGGAACTGGGAATCAAGGGATTAAATAAACAAGCTTTTGAGACATATTTTTTTCATTCAAATCACAAAGACTATATCATCAAAGAAAATTGTCATTACAGGTGTTAGGCATTTTATATTTCATAAAAGGTCCATATAAATTTGTACTATGAGAAACTATATAACATATTACAAAGCAACAAAAGAAAACAAAACAAAGTATTGGGTGCAATGAAACCAAGTAATTTCAATATAAAATAATAGGAAATAAGTGTTCTAAAATGGCATGTGTTCATGTTAGATGTATTTTAAACACTAAAAACATTTTGGTAACATTAATTTAAAAACTTAATTTTTAAAAAGTCACTGTCATATTTTTTACATAGAGTGATTTATATAAAATAAAACACAATGCTATATGAAGTTATAAAACTTTATCATGAAATAAATATACAGGTCCAATTAAATATATTTATGAATGCTAAGTGTACATGTGTATTTTTCTAATAATCCTTGATTCACAGGCTGAAGAACTTGCATTTTATATGCTTTTGATATTCCTTGTAAAGTTAGAGATAATTATGTAAAACAACAACTTTATAAAAGCTTTGTCCTCTCAAAAAGTCAATTTACTACATAATATTGTTAAAGAAATACTCAGTTATTTCTTTTTTACTGACATATTGAAATAAAGATTATATTCATTCAGGGGATTTTGCAATGGTCTTTGAATTTGAGAATACTGGGTTTATTAGAATACAAGGAACATGTTATTTATTTTCCTTTGTTTTCCTCTACATTTATCATGGGCACATTTAATGAAAAAAATGCATGCAAGTAGTACTTAGTTCATTAATAAATATAGCCCAATGGGCTACAAATATGCCACTTCTGTGTGTACTTTTAATATAGTAGATATCCATGCCATAGTGAAATATATTTACTGTTTGTTTTAAAATAAAAAATTTTTTATTTTCAAATTTAAAGCCAATTAATGCTTACACATAAAGTAAGGAACTGTGCAGATAATACGTCTTTGTGTTTACTTATGGTGTGTGTGTGAGAAATATAGGAAGATGAAATACATTTCTTTCTTAATCATTTAAACAGTTCATAACAACAGTTGATAGCAACCTCAGCAGGAGACTTTCTTTTCTCTAATCAAATAGTTCTTTGTTTTTATACCAATTTTGAGTTCTTATTTTCTTACTCATATACGAAGAAAATAATTTTAACATGTGAAGTCCAAATTCAGGGAACATGCCATTTCATTTCAGCCTTCAAATTTAATTAATCCCAATGGAAGACATCACATACTTTGGCCATACCAGATGGAGAAACCAAGCTGTACTGATGAGGACCCTTCATCATCATTGATCTCTGATAACGCTTATCAGCTTGGTTGGTCTTTACTCTTTCTATGCAGCTGAGCTTATTAGAGAGCATTTCTTAGCAGTCCTATATGGAGGTTCGTGAATCTAGTCAGGTTCAGGGAAGTCCTGAAGTTATTTTGAATGATTTACCCCCTGAGTTTAATGCACGTTCCTGTAATTGGAATATTTCACCTTGTTGTAAACATGCTTTGTCTCAAGGACCTTCCCACTAAAATAGGTTTAATCATGCAGAAACTGCTAGAGGCAAGATACCATCTGCAGATGAGAGGAAACAGTTACATTTGTCTTCCTCGGTCTGGATTACCTCATTCGGGGTGATTGTTTACCACTCAATTTCATAATTTAGTATTATTATCAAATATTATTCTACTGCATAATTATGCCATATTTATACTAACCATGCATCAGATAAATAATGAACATATAGAACATGATAAACATTTCTTGACTACCTGAATAAAATAGCAATTAACGAAGATGAACAGTTATCATTGAGTAGGATATTCAGTCCTTTGTCCACAAGTGCAAAAGGGATAAAGATCATGTAGGCCTTCCAGGCTTCTGAAGATCCTCCACATTGATTCCCATAGTAGTTGTGCAATTTTGGTGCACCAGGGCAGAACTGAGAAAGCCACCTAGGGAACTATGTCAAGGAAGCCACCAACATCTAGGCTTTCTAATTTCATTAACATGTTTCTTCATCTCATACTACCTGATAATGCACTGAAAATTCTTTGAGCTCTCTCAGGTACAGACCAAATACAGTGTAACCATCTCATTGGGTGTTTAAACAGACAGCACTTCAAGTTTCCTTAGGTGTTAGGAAATAAACTCTCTAAAGAAATATTACTTTATTTCACATGTCTTGCTTTGGGTAGTGGTATTTTCTTGTATGTTTCAAAGTTTTTTATTTAGCATAATTTTAGATATCATAAAATAGATTAGTGTCATTAACAGCACTGAAGTACTTAGAGTAGTCATATGTGTGAACACACTTCATCGTATGTGCTGGACAGTTTTATGTCAACTACCCATAACATATACTCATGAGAGATGAAGGTAGTATTAATTGAGAAACTGCCTCATAAGATCTGGCTGTAGGACATTTTCTTAACTAGGGTGAGGCCACTCCTATGCTGGTGGTTCTACAACAGACTGAGCATGCCATGCGAAGTAAGCCAGTAAGCAGCACTCTTCCATGGCCTCTACATCTGCTCCTGCCTCCAGGTCCCTGCCCTGCTTAAAGTCCTACCCTTCCTGCTTTTGATGACAAACTGTTGCATGGGACTATGAGTGAAATAAACCCTTTCCTTTCCAAATTCTTTTAGTCATAGTGCTTCACTACAGCAATAGTAACACTAACTAGGACAAAAATTAAGCCAGAAGTGGTGGTGCATGACTTTAATCCAGCACTTGGAAAACAAAGGCATGCTTCTCTATGAGTTCAAGGCCAGCGTGATCTACAAAGCAAGCTGGCAAAACCATCAGAGACAGCTGATCTGAACACGGGAGAGCTCTTGGACCCCAGACTGACAGTGGGGAGGCCAGCATGGGACTGATCTGGACCCCCCCAAATGTGAGTGTCAGTGAGAAGGCCTGGGCAACCTATGGGGCCCTGAGCTGTGGATCAGTGTCTATCCCTGATATACAAACAGTCTTCGTGTGCCTATAGCACAAAGAGGGATGCTCTCTCAGCCTGGACTCTTAGGGGAGTGCCTGGACCCTACCCAGAGTAAAATGACAGACTCTGATATCCCCTATGTGGAAGGATTTGGCAATAGGGTAGGAGGGTGGGGGGGAAGGGGAGTGCGGGAGGAGGAGAGGGAGAAGGAACTGGGATTGACATGTAAAACAAGCTATTTAAAATAAAAAAAAATTGAAAAAAAAAAAAAAAAGCAAGTTCCTGGACAGCCAGGACTGTTACACAAAGAAACCTTTGGGTTTTTTTGTTTGTTTGTTTTTGTTTATTTTTTGTTTATGTTTGTTTGTTTCATTTTCTTTTAGGTGGAAGCTCTGACACAGCTCCTCCTTCACTCTATCTCCAAGCCCAATGCCTTAGAAAGTCTGCCAAATGGTGGCTTCTCCCCTGGAGGTGTTTTAGACTACATTTACAGGGTATTTAAGACCCAGCCAATAGACCTGCTCTTTGATCTCCCTCCTGCCTTCTTGAGAGTCCTCCAGAAGTTTCTTTGCTCTGCTTATTAAATCTGGTCTTATTAATTCACTTTGATTTGGTTTATCATATCAATAGAGTAACTGTTACTAGGAAAAGTCCAGCATTACTGAGGTTCGGTCTTCTGGGAAGTGTTTCCTAGGGGTCTGTTAGGGGTCTCTGCAAACTCCACGGCCAACAGTGTCAGTATATGGGAGTAATAAGGGAATTCAAGTCAACTGATTTAATAGCTAGTGCTGGTTCAAATTTTGAGTCTTACACTTTACTAGAAGCATATTTCAGTACAAGAAATTTTGGAAGAAAATTCCTAGTAATAATTAACCAATCTCATATGTACAACAAAATGCTGTACATCAGATCTCATGTAAAATACAAATGACATCCTCCATAAAGATAGGTTCTCTAGATAGATTAACAGAGGAATTACACACAAGGTAAACAGTACTTCTAATAAGAGTCTGTGGGAGCTGCAGATGGACTGAGATAAACATAAGAGACTGAGACAGCTGTGGCCTGGCCATACAGACAGCACAGAGTTCACCAGCTTATTAATCACACCTGTTTCTTCCATTCTGAGTGTAAAACAGGTCATACATCTCTCTCTTTGAAGAGACACCCACCCCCCAGTGTAATAACATTTCAGGTTTCCATAATGCCTATTTTGAGAAAAAGCATCAACACACTTAATTCAAAGGTCAGCACATAGAAGCTATGTTTCAGAGGCAGCTGAAGTTGTATTTCGTGATGGAAGCTGAATTTGAAGTGTAGGAGTCACCCAAGTGGTACTCATTTTGAAAGGAAGAAGGGGTCATGAAGAGCAGTTGTGTCTTGGCACTGAAGGTCAGGGCTGGAGTCTGTGGGACCTCAGAAGAGGCTGTTGGAGAAAGTACAACTCAGTTGCAGCAGAAGATCTCAGCATTTTGGGGATGCTAGTCCCTTGGAGATGAATATCAAAAATAGCAGTGAAGGGATGACAGCCGAGCCCAGAAGACAGTGTGTATGTGCTGCAGAGGACAAAGACAAAAATGTGACCAAAAACTTTAGGAGAATACCGGAACGTTGTGAGTAAATTCCAAAGATTGGATTGACTTATCTCAACTATTGGAGTTTTGTTTCCCCTTCTTCTGATTGTGACTGTGTTAGGGTTCTTCCCTCTTTATGTAAGCAGATATTTATTTGAATTTTGAATTTTGCAGGAACCTACAGTTAAGAGAATTTGGATTTTTTATTTGTTTTGATTTTGAGACAGGGTTTCTCTGTGTAGCTTTCGACCCTTACCTGTAACTGGCTCTGTAAACCAGGGTGACCTCAAACTCACAGAGATCTGTCTGCCTCTGCTTTCCAAGTGCTGGGATTAAAGGCATATACCACCACTGACCTGTAAGATTTTGGATTATTTTTTAAATATTGAGCTTTCCATGTCCTTCAATTTGGGAGGACTGTGGGACTTCTAAAATTATTTATGTTTTATATTGCAATATTAATATTAAGATGGTATCTTGGGGATAATGAGAAAGGAGAGATTATTACTGAAAAGTGATATGTTAATGTGTCAAGTTGAGAAGATGTCAGTTTCCTGGCTAGTTTTATGTCTGCTTGATAACAGCTAGGGTCCTTAGAGAGGAGGGATCATCAATTGAGAAAATGCCCTGATGAGATCTGGCTGTAGAGCATTTTCTAAATGAGTGACCAATAAAGGAGTGTCTAGGCTGTTGTGGGTTTGGCCACACCTAGACTGGTGGCACTGAGTTCAATAGTAGAGGATGAGCAAGCCACAAAGAAGAAGCCAATAAGCCACATCCCTCCTTTGCCTCCGTATCATCTCCTGTATCCAGTTTCTAACCTGCTTGAGTACCTGCCCTTACTGCCTTGGATGCTGAACAGTTATATGGAACTGTGGCTGAAACAAGCCATGTCCTCCTCAATTTGCTTTTGTCATGGAGTTTCGTCCCAGCAATAATAACCTTAACTAGGAAAGTGTGTGTGTGTGTGTAATATTATAATATTATATAATGCAATATCATAGATGAATTATAATACTATCCATCCTTGACTACTTACATCACGATATAAATAATGTAAATTCTGCCCTCAAGCCTCCCAACACCATTTTATTTTGCAAGCTAATGTCTTGCAAAGTTTAGGCCTTTTTCCATCTCTTGTCTCATAATCTCTCTTATCAGCAGTAGAAATGTTTGTTATTTTATTCTGCTCTGTGCTAATATTTTGTTTCATTTTTCCTTGATGGGCAAGACCTGACCTATCACCAGAGATTCATGGGTGATTTATCTTCTTTGGACAGCCAAGGTGATTTTCTGCTGCCTTGTGCTGGAGTAAGGAGAGAGAAAAAAAGAGTGAAATAAAGCATAAATCTCCAAGCAGTATGTCTGTCTTGAAATGTCAACTCAGTACATACATTTTCATTTCTCATCTGGGAATAAATTGTGATCTTAGAAATATGAAAAACGAGGGAAATCAAGAAGGTCAGTTCCCTGTTAATGGAGTTCTATAATCTGTGGACCTTTCTGGTAAAACAGTGCTGCACAGGCAAACACACAAAAAATCTGGCTTTAAAACAAGAGCAACAATGTACATATTTGTTAAATTCCATGAATGTAGATCAAAGAGAATGGCCATCCTCACTATTCTGGGAAATATTGAAATATTAGAGATCAACAAAACTCTGAAAATTCTTATTTCTCAAGTATTATGTAACAGTGAATTGATGATGATGTAAAGATACAATTAAAGCAGGAATATGTCTACAAGACTTTGAACTAATTTTCTCTCTAATGTCAAAGCATTAAATGGACTAACCAAGTTCATTACAATTACACAACAGTTGTAAAAATATCTTCTAAAATACTATAAATTATGTTTATGAAGTAAACAGAAACACATTACTTTCAGTCTATGTTTAAATAAAAGTTCATGCAGATCAAGGTTTCAAACAGTTTTGTACTACAAATATCTATAAATAACAGTATTTCCTTAAAGAGCACTTGTGGAATAGTGTTCTCATTTGAAAACCATTTCCTAGTCATAATTATCATTTTCAGTTGGTAAGAAGACTGCAAAACAATCTACTTTGTAAAATTTTGCAATCGTCCTGCATAAATAATGACTCAAAAGGACTTTCACAATCGATAAAAAATATTTTTATTTTCAATTCACTTTTGTGAAAATGACTGGACCTTACATTAGTGTAATTTGTAATACCTTTTCCAATTCTCAATTATACTATTTTTCTTTTCACAGTGAAGGAGCTAGTACTCTTAAATAGCAATAATATGACTATAATATAAGCATACCATCTGACTGCTATAGAAAATGGATTTTTAAAAAGTTTGGTCAGAAGCCAGAGAAAGGATTCACAGAGGTAGCAGGGGTTTCGATTTACTTTGCAGTGGGATCCTTCCCAATTTAAAGCAGATAATTTTTTATATTTTTTATTATTCTTTTTTTAAGTTTAAATTTAGATTAGAAACAACGTTGCTTCACAAGTCAGTTCCAGGTCCCTCTCCCTTTCCCTCCCCTCCTCCCATGCCCTTCCCCCAACCTCCCCCCCCATTATCACCTCATTTCCCCAGGGAGGGTAAGGCCCTCCATGGGGGTGTCCATAGTCTGTCATTTCATATAGGGCAGGGCCTAGACCCTTCCCCAAGAGTTCAGGGTGAGAGTGCACCTCACATTGTTGGATGGGTGTCCAAAGACCCTGTGTATACTTGGGATGGGTACTGATCTGCTGCCCAAGGCTCAATAGATTACCTAGGCCTCCTCACTGACACTCACAATCAGGGGGGTCTTGATCAGTCCCATGCTGGATTCTCAGGCTGATGCCTGGGATTCAAGAGTTAACCTTTGTCAGGCCAACTGTTTCTGAGGGTTAAACCAGCCCAGTCTTAATCCCTTTGGTCATCAGTCCTCCCTCTCTGTTACTGGCTTTCTTGAGTTCTGCTCAGTACTTAACCAAGGGAGTCTGCCTCTTCTTCGATCAGCCACTAAATGAAGTTTCTGTTTCCCAGACACGCTGGCCACAGGATTGTAGGCTGGCACTCCCCAGATCTATGTCTAAAATCCATATATGAGAGAGTACATGCCATGTTTCTCTTTTTGTGACTGGGTTACCTCACTCAGGATGGTTTCTTCTAGTGTCATCCATTTGCCTGGGAATCCCAGGATTCCATTGTTTTTTTTCTGCTGAATAGTACTCCATTGTGTAAATGTACCACTTTTTCTCTATCCACTCTTCGGTTGAGGGACATCTAGGTTGCTTCCAAGTTCTGGCTATTACAAATAAAGCTGCTATGAGCATAGTGGAACAGACATCTTTGTTGTATGAATGGGCATCTTTTGGATATATGCCTAAGAGTGGAGTTGCTGCGTCTTGTGGTAGGTTTATTCCCATTTTTCTGAGGAATCTCCATACTGCTTTCCAAAGTGGCTGAACCAGTTGGCACTCCCACCAGCAATGGAGGAGTGTCCCCCTTTCACCACATCCTCTCCAGCATAAATTGTCTCCAGTGCTTCTGATTTTAGCCATTCTGACAGGAGTGAGATGGTATCTCAGAGTTGTTTTCATTTGCATTTCCCGGATGGCTAAGGATGTTGAACACTTTCTCAAGTGCCTCTCAGCTATTTTAGACTCCTCTTTTGAAAATTCTCTATCAAGTTCTGTAGCCCACTTTTTAATTGGATCCTTTGGTGTTTTGGAGACTTGCATCTTGAGTTCTTTGTAAATTTTGGAGATCAACCGTCTGTCAGATGTGGAATTAGTGAACATTTTTTCCCATTCTGCGGGCTGCCTTTTTGTCTTGCTGACTGTGTTCTTTGACTTACAGAAGCTACTCAGTTTCAGGAGGTCCCATTTATTAATTGTTGATCTCACTGTCTGTGCTACTGGTGTTATGTTCAGGAAGCTGTCTCCTGTACCAATTCGTTCAAGGGTACCACCCACTTTCTCTTCTAAGAGGTTCAGTGTGGCTGGATTTATGTTGAGGTCTTTGATCCATTTGGACTTAAGTTTTGTGCATGCCAATAAACATGGATCGATCCGCATTCTTCTACATGCCAGCCTCCAGTTATGCCAGTACCATTTGAAGATGCTTTCTTTATTCCATTGTATATTTTTAGCTTCTTTGTCAAAGATCAGATATTCATACGTGTGTGGGCTAATGTCAGGGTTTTCAATTCGATTCCAGTGGTCTGCCTGTCTGTTTTTGTGCCAATACCAAGCTGTTTTCAGGACTATAGCTCTACAATAGAGCTTGAAGTCAGTGATGGTAATGCCTCCGGACGTTACCTTGTTGAACAGAGTTGTTTTGGCTATTCTGGGTCTTTTGTTTTTCCACACAAAATTGATTATTGTTCTTTCAAGGTCTGTGAAGAATTGTGCTGGGATTTTAATGGGGATTGCATTGAATCTGTAGATTGCTTTTGGAAGGATTGCCATTTTTACTACATTGATCCTACCTATCCAAGAGCATGGGAGATCTTTCCATTTTTTGAGGGCTTCTTTAATTTCTTTCTTTAAAGATTCAAAGTTCTTGTGATACAGGTCTTTCACTTATTTGGTTAGTGTTACCCCAAGGTATTTTATGGTGTTTGTGGCAATTGTAAAGGGTGATGCTTCTCCATGAATGTAGCCTCAGTGAGGAGGTCACAGAAATCACTGGGGCCTTGGGTATTAGATAAATATTTACTATGGTTTATGAATGAGTTTGGGAGCCCATTCCAAATAGAGGGATGCTCTCTCAGTCTGGACACATGGGGAATGGCCTAGGTCCTGCCCTGGATGAAATGACAGACTTTAGAGATTCCGCCAAGGAGGGCCTCACCCTCCCTGGGGAATGATGTGGGGATTGGGTGGGGGGCTAGGGAGAAGGAGTGGCAGAGGGAGCTGGGATTGACTTGTGAAGCATTCATGTTTCTAATTTAAATAAAAACATTTCAAAAAAGTATTTATTGGCTACTCCTAGGCACTTTTAGCAAAACTGAGTCATTGTCACAGAGAATTTATTTTTAAAAAACCCAGAAATATTTGATCTTCAATCTTTAAACATATGACCAATTTCTACATTACATTGGCATGTTGCAAAAATATTAAATGATTGTTTCCTAATTATCACAGGGAAGACTAAAACATGTTGCCAAATTACAACAAAAAATCACTCATAAGTTTTATGCCCAAGTTGCAAAGATCCCCAGACACCACCAGGAAGACACCCACCAAAACACAAAAGCAAGGTTTTATTGTTCATTCAATCATAACAGAGACCCTTTCTAACATGCTGATGCAAAAGCCTCTAGAGGGAGTGAAGTTCCCTGTTTACTGCTAGGTTTTAAAGACAAAAGTTACAGGATTATCATAACTAACTTATATGACAGCCTAGAACCCTTATCCTGTTGCTTACAGAAGCAGAGGCAGACACCCACAGCTAAAAACCAAATTGAACTCCTGGAACCCAGTTGCAAAGAGGAGTGATGAGCAGAAGAATCAAGATCAGGTTAGCGAACCCACAGAGGCAGCTGACCTAAACAAGGGGGAACACATAGACGCCAAACTGATGACTGAGGAGCCAGCATGTGACTAATCTAGATACCCCCACCCCCAAACCTGGGTGTTAGAGAAGAGGCCCTGGCAATCTATGGGACCTTGGAGAGTACAGCAGTATTTATTGCTGGCACACAAATAGACTCTGGGTGCCCATTACACATGGACACATGGGAAAGGACCTAGGCCCTACCCGGGATGATATGTCAGACTCTGAAAATCCTTCATGGAAGCCATTATCCTCCCTGGGCAGAGAGGGTATGGAGTAGGGTGGGAGGTTGGGTGGATATGGGGTGGGGTGTAGGGGAGGGATACAGAACTGAGAGTAACATGCATAAAAATTAAATTTTAAAAGTTACAGGATTATATCAGTAGGAACATGTTGGTTTCTGTTTGGTTGACATTTGGTCATTTCTGAGGGGGAACATTCTGTGGTTTCTATGGCTTTTTTTGTTACTTGCAGGTGGCCTGCTATACATAAATACCAATAGTTTTTAGGACTATATCCTTCAGACTATAAGGAAGGTTTTGGTCTCCCTTGGAGTTCCTCTTGTGGTCAAATAGTTTCTAGGAGCAAGTATCTAGGATGCTGGGGGGGGGAGGGCTATAGCCTGTCATGGTTGCTAAAGAAGGGGGCTGAGTGAGTGTCTGGCCCCCTTTTTTCTAAATTGTTAGAAGCGAAGCCTTTGAAAATAGTTTACACCTTTCGATAAATAGCTGGATTTTTATTTATTATTATAATCACATTAGTGTTATTTTATTCCATATATGTGTTCCTTTGATTAGAAATAGAAAATTCAACTCACAGGTAGACATCATTGCTCTATTTGATCATAATATGCAAGAAACCAATGTCAGCACAGTAAAGAGACACACAAATATTGTAAATTATGATTAAATTACATCACTACTATGTTCATAAGGAGCAAAATCAACTGTTTTGTCAATAAAAGGATGTAATTTAATAGTTGTAGATTTTGAGACGAATACATCTCACTCAGAGTTCAATGAGGTTCTTAAAAAACACCACCTTGCTAGAATTTGTAAGCAACTTGGCTAGAAGTGACCATCATGAGTTTTCATCAGTCCTTCCTATTTATTTATTCTGTCTTTGAGTTATTTCCCCGAACTATTCAGATTGCAGAATTATGGCTGATTTTATTTGTTACTATGCCACATGGAATCATCACATTCATAAATTTGGGCTACTAGTTAAAAATAAAGGATGCTAACCAGATAAAGGCCTCTCAAAGAAGCCTGTGTTGTGTGCACATTTGAAGCATCTATTTCTACATGTTACTTTCTGTTGTTCAACACTCATATAAGGACTCAGATGCCATTTACTTAACATGACAGCAAACAGCTGCAAATGCACGTTAAAACAAAATTTGATTAATTATTCGATAGTTTTTATATAAGGCATTTAAACAAGCTTACAACCTTCCTCAACTCTGCCCATAACTACCATCTAGAAAACTATATTTATGCTTTTTATTACTCTTTTTATTTTCAATATAAATATACATATACATATATATGTATATATGTATTTACACATCAATCCCCACCATTCCCTTGCCCTCCCATCCTCTCATGCTCCTAAGAAACCCACCCGCCCACTCACTCCCCAGGGATAGTGAGGCCCTCCACTGGAGATCATCAAAGTCCCTTACATCATTTTGGGCAGGGCCAGGTCCTCCTTCATGTGGGTTGCAATAATATCTCTCCATAGGACATGGCTCCCAAAGCCAATTTGTGTTCTAGGGTTAAACACTGGTTTCACTGTTAGAGGTCCCATAAATTGCCCTGGCCTCCTAGCTGGTACCAACATTCAGATGGCTTGGTTCTAACCAAAGCTGGTTTCCCAGATTTATGACTAGGGTCTGCATGCTCTCACTAGGTCAGGTCAAGTGTTTCTGCAGTTTCCTCCAGCACCTTCTTGGCTCCTTTACTCATCCCTCCTCCCTCACTGAAAGTGGATTCCAGGAGTATGGCTCAGTGTTTAGCTGTGGGTACCTGTATCTGCTTTGATCAGCTACTGGATCAAGACTCTAGGAATGTCAACCAAGGTAGTCATCAATCTTATTATAGGGAAAAGGCATCAAAGGCAGCCTCTCCACCACTGCCTATAATCTTAGTTGGGATTATCCCTGTGAATTCTCTAACATTTCCCCTGTGCCAAACCTCTCTCCAAACCTATACTGGCTCCCTCTATCAAGGCATCTCCTTCCTTGCCCTCTCTTATTCCTCCCCTGTCTCAGTCCTCTGTTCCTTCTACCTCTCGTCTCTCCACCTCACTCTTCTCTCCCCCTGTGCTCCCAATGTGCTCAGAGATACTTGTCCTCCTCCCTTACTTTGGGGTATCATGCCCTCTTCTCATGTGGTCCTCCTTGTTTCCTAATTTCTCTTGTGGTGTGGATTGTAGGCTGGTTTGTCCTTTGCTTTATGTCTAATATCCATATATATGTGAGAATACATATCCTTCTTGCCTATCTGTGATTAGGTTACTTCACTCAGGCTGGTTTCTTCCAGTTCCATTCATTTGCCTGCCAATTTCAATATTTCATTTTTTTTTCCTGCTGAATAATACTCCATTGTATAAATGTACCACATTTTTCCTTCCATTCTTTAGTAAAGGAGCATCTAGATTGCTTCCAGGTTCTGGCTATTACTAACAATAATGGTATGAAAATAGCTAAACATATCTCCTGGTAGTATGAATGTGCATTCTTTGGGTATATACCCAGAGTTATTGCTAGATCTTGAAGTAGATTTGTTCTACATTTTCTGAGAAAGAGCCATAATGATTTTCAAAGTGGTCATACAAGTCTGTACTCCCACCAACAATGGAGGAGTGTTCCTCTTTCTCTGCATTTTCTCGAGTATAGAATATTATTCATGTTTTTTATTTTAGCCATTCTGGCCAGTGTAAGATGTTGTTTTGAGCTGCATTTCCCTGATGTCTAAGGATATTGGAGTACTTTCTTAAGTGTCTTTCAGCCATTTTATATTCCTCTATTGAGAATTCTATATTTAGTCTGAAACCACCTTTTAATTGCATTGTCTGGTGTTTTAGTGGCCAGGTTCTTGAGTTCATTGTATATTTTGGAAATCAGCCCTCTGTTGATTTCTGGGTTGGTGAGCATCTTGTTCCATTCTGTGGGCTGCCATTTTGTCTTGCTAACTGAGTTCTTTGACTTACAAAAGTTTCTCGGTTTAAGGAGGACCCAGAGAATCATCAGGTCATACTTTGAAAACCTGTACTCCCCAAAATTCAAAAATGCAAAGGAAATGGACAATTTTCTGGATAGATAACATTTACCAAAATTAAATCAAGAGCATATAAGCAATTTAAATATACCTATATCCATAATGAAATAGAAGCAGTAATCAAAACTCTCCCAACCAAAAAATAGCCCAAAGCCAGATGTTTTCAGTGCAAAATTATGCCAGAAATTCAAAGAATAGCTAATATCAGTACTCCTCAAATTGTTCCACACAATAGAAGAAGAAGGGACATTTCAAAACTCTTTTTTTATCATTTTTTATTTTAATTTTAAATAGCTTGTTTTACATGTCAATCCCAGTTCCCTCTCCCTCCCCCTCCTCCCCTACTCCCCTTCCCCCCCTCCCTCCCACCCTATTGCCAAATCCTTCCCCATAGGGGATATCTAAGGGTACAATTACCTTGGTACTCAAGCCACACAAAGACACAACTAAGAAAGAGAACTACAGACCAATGTCCCTCATGAACATTGATGCAAAAAATCACTGGCACATCAAATACAAGAACACATGAGAAAAAATCATCCACCATGATCAAGTAGGCTTCATCCCAGGGGTGTGGGGATGGGTCAACATAAGAAAATGCATCAGCTGTGTATTAGTGGCACATGCTTTTAATCGCAGCACTAAGGAGGCAGAGGCAAGAGGATCTCTGTGAGTTCAAGGCCAGCTTGGTCTACAAAGACAGTTCCAGGACAGCCTCCAAAAAATACAGAGAAACCCTGTCTCAAAAAACAAAAAAAAAGAAAAGAAAAGAAAAGAAAATGCATTGATGCAATCCACTGTATAAACAAACTGAAAAAGGAAAACCATATGATCATCTCACTAGATGATGACAACTACTTGACAAAATCCAACAACCTTCATGATAACAGTCTTGAAGAGATCAGGAATAACAGGAAAAATAACAGGAACTTACATAAACACAATAAGAGCAATATACAGCAGACCAAGAGCCAACATCAAACTAAATGGAGAGAAAGTCAAGTTTGTCTTCTCTCTCCATATCTCTTCAATATTGCACTTGAAGTTCTAGCTAGAGCAATAGACAACAAAAGGAGATCAAGGAGATACAAATTGCAAAAGAATAAGTCAAGCTTTCACTCTTTGTAGATGGTATGATAGATTACATAAGTGACACAATAAACTCTACCAGGGAACTCCTACAGGTGATAAACACCTTCAACTATGTGGCAGGAAACAAAATTAACTAAAAAAATCTATAACCCTACTACATACACACAGGTTGAGAAAGAAATCAGAGAAACATCATCTTTACAATAGCCACAGACAACATACAATAACTAGGGTTAACACTAGCCAAACAAATGAAAGATCTGTCTAGTAAGAACTTTGAGTCTTTACAGAATGAAATTCTTAAAGACTGTATGTTTGGTGTTTTATTTATTATGTGACAAGGGAACTTTTTTTGATCCAGTCTATTTGGTATTAGGTAAGCTTCTTGGAGTTTCATAGGCATCTCCTTCTTCAGGTTGGGAAAATTTTCTTCTATGATTTTGTTGAATATATTTACTGCACCACTGAGCTGGGCTTCGTTGTCTTCTTCTATACCTATTATTCTTTGATTTGGTCTTTTCATGGTGTCCTATATTTGCTGGATATTTTGTGTTAAGGATTTATTGGATTTAAGACTTTCTTTTGTTGATTAATCTTTTTCCTCTAGTTTATCTTTAGTGCATGAGATTCTGTCTTCCATCTCTTGTATTCTGTTAGTTATGCTTACATCTGTAGTTCCTGATTATTATTTCAGCCTTTCGACTTCCAGCATTACCTCAGTTTGTATTTTTCTTATTGTCTCTATTTTGGTTCTCAGGTCTTGAACTGTTTGTATTGTTTCCTTCATCTGTTTGATTGTTTTTTCTTGGCTTTCCTTTCATTCCTTAAGAGGTTTGTTGATTTCTTGCATTTGTTGGTTTGTGTTTTCTTCCATTCTTTAAGGCATTTTCTCATATCCTCTTTGAGGTCCTCTATCACTTTCAGGAGGTTGTTTCGAAGGTCAATCTTTTCTGTTTCATCTGTGTTGGTATGCTCAGGTCTTGCTGGTGTAGAGTTTCTAGACTCTGGTGGTGTCAAACTGCTTCCTCTATTGTTGGCTGTATTTTTATATTTATATTGCCTTCTTCCCATCCTTTCTTTCAGTGGGAGCTCATGTGGTCTCTTCCTCTCCTGGTGGGTTTGGGGAAAGGATCATTTCCAATGCGTTCAAGCAGGTCCAATACTTCAATGGTGCAGGTGGGTCTGGGACACTCTCAAGCACAGGGCAGAGACCAGAGGGAACTAAAGACTTAAGCACCTGGAAAGGGCTGGAAGACACTGAAGACTGAGGTGTGGGCAGACTCAGGGTGGTCCCTCCAGAAAGGGCAGGTCCTCTCTAGGTGTAGAAAACAACTAGGGAGATGGAGTCAAGTAACATATAAAGGTAAACATATCAGAATTACACCCGACTTCTCCATGAAAACTATGAAAGCCAGGGCGTCCTGGATAGATGTTCTACAAACAATAAGAGACCACAGCTTCCAACCCAGACTACTATTCCCAGCAAAACTCTCAATCAGTATAGATGAAGAAAACAAGATATTCCATGACAAAACCAGATTTATGCAATATGTATCCACAAATCCAGCTCTATAGAAAATTCTAGAAGGAAAACTCTGACCCAAAATACACAAAATAACAAGGGCAGTAGATAATCTACCAGAAATCAGAAATAGGAGAAATACTCACACATAAAACCACCACCAAAAACGGATCCAAAGCAAACAAGAATCAACAATCAATGGTTATTAATATCCCTCAATATCAATGGTCTTAACTCACCTATAAAAATACACAGACTAACAGAATGGATACGAAGACAGAATCCATTCTTCTACTGCATACAAGAAATACACCTCAATTTCAAAGACAGACACTGCCTCAAGGTTAAGGGTTGGAAAAAGACTTTCCAATCAAATGGACATAAGAAGCAAGTGGGTGTAGCTATCCTAATATCTAACAAAATAGACTTCAAACTAAAATTAATCAAGAGAAATTAAGAAGGTCATTTCATATTCATCATAGGAAAATTCCATCAGGAAGAACTCTCAATTTTGAACATATATGCCCCAAATGTAAAGGCACCCATGTTCATAAAAGAAATGTTACTACAACACAAATCACACATTAAACCCCACACAATTATAGTGGGAGACTTCAACACCCCACTCACACTACTGGACAGGCCCACCAGACAGAAACTTAATAAACAGAAGTTATTACCCAACTGAGTTTAACAGATGTCTATAGAACATTTCACTGAAACAAAAAAGTATATACCTTCTCAGCACCACATGGAACTTTCTCTAAAATCGACCACATACTTGGCAGTAAAGCAAATATCAACAGGTATAAAAAATTTGGAATAACCCCCTGTATCCTGTCAGACCACCACAGCTTAAAAGTAGAATTCAACCTTAACACAAATGACAGAAACCTCAAAAACTTATGGAAACTGAACAATGCTTAATTGCATCACCCCTGGGTAAAGGAAAAAATAAAGAAAGAAATAAAAGACTTCCTAGAATTCAATGAAAACAAAAGCACAACATACCCAAACCTTTGGGATACTTTGAAAGCAGTTCCAAGAGAAAAATTCATAGCACTAAATGCCCACATGAAGAAACTGGAGAATCACCATACTAGAGAATTAACAGAACACCTGTATGCTCTAGAACAAAAAGAAGCAAACTCACCTAGGAGGAGTAGATGCCAGGAAATAAATTGAGAGCTGAAATCAATAAAGTAGAAACAAAGTAAACAATACAAAGAATCAATGAAACAAAGAGTTGGTTCTTTGAGAAAATCAACAAGATAGACAAAACTTTATCAATCCTAACTAAAAGACAGAGAGATAACATGCTAATTAACAAAATCAGAAATGAAAAGGGGGACATAACAACAGACTCTGGGGAAATCCAAAGAATCATCAAGTCATACTTTGAAAATCTGTACTCCACTAAATTAGAAAATCTAAAGGAAATGGAGGATTTTTCTGGATAGATATCACTTACCAAAATTAAATCAAGAAGAGATAAACAATTTAAACAGATCCATATCCCCTATAGAAATAGAAGCAGCCATAAAAATTCTTCCAACCAAGAAAAGTCCAGGGCCAGATGGTTTCAGTGCGGAATTCGACCAAAAATTCAAGGAAGAGCTAATACCAATACTTTCCAAATTGTTCCACACAATAGAAGCAGAAGGATCACTTCCAAATTCTTTTTACGAGGCTACAATTACATTGATCATACACTATGATCAAGCAGGCTTCATCACAGTGATGGGATGGTTCAACATATGAAAATCCATCAATGTAATCCACTATAAATAATCTGAAAAAGAAAACCACATGATCATCTCAATTGATGCTGAAAAAGCCTTTGACAAAATCCAATACCCCTTCATGATAAAGGTCTTGGAGAGATCAGGGATAACAGAAACATACCTAACATAATAAAAGCTATATACAGCATACCAACACCAGCATCAAACTAAATGGAGAGAAACAAAAGGCGATTCCTCTAAAATCAGAAACAAGACAAGGATGTCCACTCTCCATATCTGTTCAATGTTGTACTTGAAGTTCTAGCTAGGGCAATAAGACAACAAAAGTATATAGAGGGGATACGAATTAGAAAGGAGGAATTCAGACTTTCACTATTTGCAGATGATATGATAGTCTACTTAAGCGATCCAAAGAATTCTACCAGGAAACTCCTACAGCTGAGAAACAGATTCAGCAAAGTGGAAGGATACAAAATTAACTCAAAAAACTCAGTAGCCCTACTATATATAGACAATAAAGGGGATGAGAAAATAATCAGAGAAACATCACCCTTTACAATAGCCACAAACACCATACCAAACAGGTGAAAGACCTGTATATCAAGAACTTTGAGTCTCTAAAGAAAGAAATCAAAGAGGATACCAGAAAATGGAAAGATCTCTCATGTTCCTGGATAAGTAGGATCTACATAGTAAAAATGGCAATCATACCAAAAGCAATCTACAGATTCAATGAAATCCCTCTCAAAATACCAGCACAAATTTTCACCGACTTCAAAAGGACAATCCTCAACTTTATATGGAAAGACAAATGACCCAGGATAGCCAAAGTAACCCGGGAGGGGCAGGTCCTCTCTAGGCACAGAAAATTCTCAACTTTATATGGAAAAACAAAAAATCCAGAATAGCCAAAACAACCCTGTACAATAAAGGAATTTCTGGAGGCACCATCATCCCTGACTTCAAGCTATATTGTAGAGTCATAGTCCTGAAAACAGCTTGGTGTTGGCACAAATGTAGACAGGTAGATCAATGGAATCAAATTGAAAACCCAGATATTAACCCACACACCTATTAACTCCTGATTTTTCACAAACAAGCTAAAGTTTTACAATGGAAAAAATAAGGCATCTTCAACAAATGGTACTGGCATAACTGGATGCAGACTTGTAGAAGACTGCAGATAGATCCATGTCTATCACCATGCACAAAACCCAAATGGATCAAAGACCTGAACATAAATTAAGCCACACAGAATCTCCTTTAGTTTTTTATATTTTATTTTCCAGTTTAAATTTAGATAAGAAATGAAGTTGCTTCACAAGTCAGTTCCAGGTCCCTCTCCCATTCCCTCCCCTCCTCCCGTGCCCACCCCCCAACCCCCCCCCCCGTTATCCCCTCATTCCCCCAGGGAGGGTGAGGCCCTCCATGGGGGTGTCCATAGTCTGTCATTTCATATAGGGCAGGGCCTAGACCCTTCCCCAAGAGTTCTGGGTGAGAGTACACCTCACATTGTTCTATGGGAGTCCAAAGTCCGTGTGTATACTTGGGATGGGTACTGATCTGCTGCCCAAGGCTCAATAGATTCCCTAGGCCTCCTCACTGACACCCAGATTCAGGGGGTCTTGATCAGTCCCATGCTGGATTCCTAGGCTGATGCCTGGGATTCAAGAGTTAACCTTTGTCTGGTCAGCTGTTTCTGGAGGTTAAACGAGCCCAGTCTTAATCCCTTTGATCCTCAATCCTCCCTCTCTGTTACTGGCTTTCTTGAGTTCGGCTCAGTACTTAACCAAGGGAGTCTGCCTCTTCTACGATCAGCCACTAAATGAAGTTTCTGTTTCCCAGACACGCTGGCCATAGGATTGTAGGCTGGCACTCCCCAGATCTATGTCTAAAATCCATATATGAGAGAGTACATGGCATGTTTCTCTTTTTTGTGACTGGGTTGTTGGGGAAGTCCTGTTATTTGCCTGTGCATTTGTCAATAAAGTACTGTCTGGCCAATAGAAAACCTAGATAGGAGGGACTAGGAGTCGAGGAGGATTCTGGGAAGGGGAAACACAAGAGAGTCAACATGTAACGCCATTGGGGGTAGGAAGCCTGGAACTATTCTCCGGTAAGAGACATACTTAGATTAACAATTATGGGGTAATTACTTAAAGCAGAGCTAGCCAGTAAGAGACAAACAAGGCCAACAGCTTCATAATGAATATAGCCTCCTGTGTGTTTATTTGGGACTGATGCGGATCTAGAACCAAGCTGGCACGGCAGAGCCCAGGCGACTGGCGGGGGATAAACCAAAGCGGCTAGCAAAAGAAAAAGCTTCTCTTAACAGAATGGTGTCAGAAGTGGGATTGAATTTCCTCGCAAAATAACGAAAGCTTTAAAGGAATTTTAGAAACAGAAGAACAGAGAGAAGCACAGATTATTGGTAGCAGCATTTTTCTCAGGTGTGCTCTGTTTTGTTATCGACAAGCCGAGATTCACGTGGCTCGTTTACCGGAGTCTTCCTGACTCAGCATAAAAAGAAAAAAAAAAAACAGCAAGGTTGTTTTAAGAGACTCTGCTACCGATTGAAAGGGGTGTACGTACAGGTGGAAGTGGCAGCTTTTGCTGGAGGTCAGCATGGACTGAGGCGGTAAACTGAAATCACGCTTACGCCAGCCATCTTGAAACGGCAGTTTAAAACAGCCGCGGTTTTACAGATAAGACACGTGGCCAGAAAAACATAAAGATTTACAGTAAAGTCAGACTTAAATGAAGAAAAGCCTCTAAAGGTTTACAGTGTGTTTAAAAATATATGTGAGATTGAGAGAGAAAATGAAACAGCAGGGTGGTAAATAAATACAAAAGCCGGCGTTGTGGTGGCACAAGCTGGTAGGATTTACTCCAGAGGCAGAGGCAGGCAGGTTTCCAAAGAGAAACCCTGTCTCAGAGAAAAATAAATGAAAGTGAAAGAAATAAAGTAATAATAAATAAATAAATAAGCCACGTAAAGATGGAAAATACACAGAGAGTCTGGATACTGTACGCTATTATGTTTTTCAGTTTTTTGATTGCTAAGGAAGGAACAGCTGCTAAAGTACACTTGATTATAAATGCTGCTGAATTAATCCAACTTCTATCTTTTAAAAATGCCTTGACTTCAAAATTTAAGTGTAAGGATATGTTACTTGGAAAAGGAGTTTTTATTTATGTTTCTACAGAAAATGAAAAGCTAAGGATTCCTTCCAGGCTTTTGTGGTTTGACGAACCAAGACCCCCGGAAGCAGTGGACCAGGTGTTCCAACAATCGAAACAGCGAAGATGATGCAGTCTTATAGACCCCGAAAATATGGACTTATACAGGTTTCTGAGTTTTGTCATGATACCCATGGTATAAACAGCACCCCCTTCCAGCAGGAAGCAGTTTGGAATGAGCGACGTCCCAATTCCCATCTTGTTTATAAAGCTTTGTTTTCATTTAAATGGGATTGTTTATAATTGGCTAGTGATCACAGGCAATCTCTTTTAATGGTAAAAAGGGGAATTATGGTATGGGTATTGTTTTTCATTTATTGAGACAAAATCAAGGTCAATTTTGTGATGCTTATATTTCTCCTCTTGATTAAGTATTGTGCTTATACTGATCTTTTACAACGTAATGCATAATTGAATACAGACTATAGATAGTTACTTATAATAGAATTTCTAGTTACATAAGTTAGGTTTCTAGATATACAGAAATATATTTGAGATGGACAGTCTTCAAACCTCTCAAAGACCTTCAGAACATGGCATTTAAAATGGTTTAGGGTTTGTCTTGACAATGAGAAATGTCTTCTCCTGGCAGCACCAATTATGTCTGAGAGGAAGATGGGCATCGAAGAAACTCATTATGGAGTTTACTTTCAACATGGCAAGATTAGCCATTTGGGCAAGAAAATGCTCTTGCCTAGACTGTTTGACTATTGCTGTACAAACTGAACATGCAGGACCCACAGAAAAGTGACTGCTGAACTCAGTCTTACAGGGTTCCTGATTCATGGAAGAGTCTACCAGACTTTCTGCAGGACACAGAACAATGACTGACAGACTGCCAATGCAGATGGACACTTTGAAATTTCCTGCTTTCCTGAGAAATCTTCTGGACACATTGTGGCCTATGGGCTGAAGAAGGATGCCCCAACGTTACAGAGGAACTTTGGGTGACTGTCCAGGTAGCAAGATGTCTGTGTCAATCCTAGTGTTTATATATTATCCTTCTGTGGTCTTTGATGGAGTTGAAGACAGATAGTTATAGTTTTCCTTAGTTATGATAAAAGATAAGCTACATATAGGACTTTGGACTCACAAGGATGGGATGGATGATATTTTCTTTAAATCTTGCTAAAATATTGTAACTATGTTCTTACTTGATAACTGTTCTGTCATATACAATTTGACTATGTTAAAATTAAGGCCTTTCTTTTGTTTAAACAGAAAAGAGGAGATGTTGGGGAAGTCCTGTTATTTGCCTGTGCATTTGTCAATAAAGTACTGTCTGGCCAATAGAAAACATAGATAGGAGGGACTAGGAGTCGAGGAGGATTCTGGGAAGGGGAAACACAAGAGAGTCAACATGTAACGCCATTGGGGGTAGGAAGCCTGGAACTATTCTCCGGTAAGAGACATACTTAGATTAACAAATATGGGGTAATTACTTAAAGCAGAGCTAGCCAGTAAGAGACAAACAAGGCCAACAGCTTCATAATGAATATAGCCTCCTGTGTGTTTATTTGGGACTGATGCGGATCTAGAACCAGGCTGGCGTGGCAGAGCCCAGGAGACTGGCGGGGGATAAACCAAAGCGGCTAGCAAAAGAAAAAGCTTCTCTTAACATGGGTTACCTCACTCAGGATGGTTTCTTCTAGTGTCATCCATTTGCCTGCGAATCTCATGATTCCATTATTTTTTTCTGCTGAATAGTACTCCGTTGTGTAGATGTACCACATTTTCTCTATCCACTCTTCGGGTGAGGGACATCAAGTTTGCTTCCAAGATCTGGCTATTACAAATAAAGCTACTATGAACATAGTAGAACAGACATCTTTGTTGTATGAATGGGCATCTTTTGGATATATGCCTAAGAGTGGAGTTGCTGTGTATTGTGGTAGGTTTATTCCCATCTTTCTGAGGAATCTCCATACTGCTATCCAAAGTGGCTGAACCAGTTGGCACTCCCACCAGCAATGGAGGACTGTCCCCCTTTCACCACATCCTCTCCAGCATAAATTGTCATTGGTTTTTTGATTTTAGCCATTATGACAGAAGTGAGATGGTATCTCAGAGTTGTTTTCATTTGCATTTCCCGGATGGCTAAGGATGTTGAGCACTTTCTCAAGTGCCTCTCAGCCACTTTAGACTCCTCTATTGAAAACTCTCTATTTAGTTCTGCAGCCCACTTTTTAATAGGGTCCTTTGGTGTTTTGGAGACTTGCTTCTTGAGTTCTTTGTAAATTTTGGAGATCAACCCTCTGCCAGATGTGGGATTCGTGAATATTTTTCCCATTCTGTGGGCTGCCTTTTTGTCTTGCTGACTGTGTCCTTTGCCTTACAGAAGCTTCTCAGTTTCAGTAGGTCCCATTTATTAATTGTTGATCTCACTGTCTGTGCTACTGGTGTTATGTTCAGGAAGCTGTCTCCTGTACCAATTCTTTCAAGGGTACCACCCACTTTCTCTTCTAAGAGGTTCAGTGTGGCTGGATTTATGTTGAGGTCTTTGATCCATTTGGACTTAAGTTTTGTGCATGCCAATAAACATGGATCGATCCGCATTCTTCTACATGCCAGCTTCCAGTTATGCCAGCACCATTTATTGAAGATGCTTTCTTTATTCCATTGTATATTTCTAGCTTCTTTGTCAAAGATCAGATGTTCATACGTGTGTGGGTTAATACCCGGGTTTTCAATTTGATTCCATTGGTCTACCTGTCTATTTTTGTGCCAATACCAAGCTGTTTTCAAGACTATAGCTCTGTAATAGAGCTTGAGGTCAGGGATGGTGATACCTCCGGACGTTGCCTTGTTGAACAGGGTTGTTTTGGCTATCCTGGGTCTTTTGTTTTTCCATACAAAATTGATTATTGTTCTTTCAAGGTCTGTGAAGAATTGTGCTGGGATTTTAATGGGGATTGCATTGAATCTTTGGATTGCTTTTGGCAGGATTGCCATTTTTACTATATTGATCCTACCTATCCAAGAGCATGGGAGATCTTTTCATTTTCTGAGGGCTTCTTTAATTTCTTTCTTTAAAGATTCAAAGTTCTTACGATACAGGTATTTCACTTGTTTGGTTAGCATTACCGCAAGGTATATTATGTTGTTTGTGGCAATTGTAAAGGGTGATGTTTCTCTGATTTCTCTTTCAGCCCTTTTATCATCTGTATATAGTAGGGCTACTGACTTTCTTGAGTTGATCTTGTAGCCTGCCACTTTGCTGAAGGTGTTAATCAGATGTAAGAGTTCTCTGGTAGAGTTCTTTGGGTCATTGACGTAAACTATCATATCGTCTGCAAACAGTGAAAGTTTGACCTCTTCCTTCCCAATTTGTATGCCCTTGATCCCCCTTTGTTGTAGTATGGCAATAGCTAGAACTTCAAGTACCATGTTGAAAAGGTATGGAGAGAGTGGACAGCCTTGTTTTGTTCCTGATTTTAGAGGAATTGCGTTGAGTTTCTGTCCATTTAGTTTGATGTTGGCTGTTGGCTTACTGTATATAGCTTTCATTATGTTTAAGTATGTCCCTGTTATCCCAGATCTCTCCAAGACCTTTATCATGAAGGGGTGTTGGATTTTGTCAAAGGCTTTTTCAGCATCTAGTGAGATAAACACGTGATTTTTGTTTTTCAGTTTGTTTATATGGTGGATTACATTGATGGATTTTCGTATGTTGAACCATCCCTGCATCCCTGGGATGAAACAGACTTGATCGTGGTGAATGATTGTTTTGATGTGTTCTTGGATCCGATTTGCCAATATTTTATTGAGTATTGTTGCATCAATGTTCATGAGGGATATTGGTCTGAAGTTCTCTTTCTTAGTTGTATCTTTGTGTGGCTTGGGGATCAAGGTTATTGAAGCCTCATAGAAAGAGTTTGGCGAAGACCCTTCTGCTTCTATTGTGTGGAACAGTTTGAGAAGAATTGGTATAAGCTGTTCTTTGAATTTCTGGTAGAATTCTGCACTGAGGCCATCTGGACCTGGACTTTTTTTGGTTGGGAGACTTTTGATGACAGCTTCTATTTCCATAGGTGTTATAGGTCTATTTAAATTGCTTATCTGTTCTTGATTTAGTTTTGGCAAATGATAGCTGTCCAGGAAGTCATCCATTTCCTTTAAATTTTCGAATTATGTGGAGTACAGGTTTTCAAAGTATGACCTAATGATTCTCTGGATTTCCTCAGAGTCTGTTGTTATGTCCCCCTTTTCATTTCTGATTTTGTTAATTTGCGTGTTCACTCTCTGCTGTTTGGTAAGTTTGGACAAAGGTTTGTCTATCTTGTTGATTTTCTCAAAGAACCAACTCTTCGTTGCATTGATTCTTTGTATTGTTTTCCTGGTTTCTACTTTATTGATTTCAGCCCTCAATGTGATTATTTCCTGGCATCTACTCCTCCTGGGGGAGTTTGCTTCTTTGTGTTCTAGAGCTTTCAGCTGTGATGTTAATTCTCTTATATAACTGTTCTCCTGTTTCTTCATGTGAGCACTTAGTGCTATGAACTTCCCCCGTAGCTCTGCTTTCAAAGTGTCCCATAGGTTTGGGTATGTTGTGTCTTCGTTCTCATTGAATGTGAGGAAGTCTTTAATTTCTTTTTTTATTTCCTCTTTGACCCAGGGATGGTACAGGTGAGCATTATTCAATTTCCATGAGTTTGTAGGTTTTCTGCAATTTGTGTTGTTGTTCAATTCTAATTTTAAAGCATGGTGGTCTGATAAGATGCATGGAGTTATTCCATTTTTTTTTTTAGCTGCTGAGGTTTGATATGTTGCCAAGTATGTGGTCGATTTTTGAGAAGGTTCCATGTGGTGGTGAGAAGAAGGTATATTCTTTTTTATGTGGATGAAATGTTCTATAGATATCTGTTAATCCCAGCTGTGTCATTACTTCTATTAGACCCTTTGCTTCTTTGTTGAGTTTCTGTCTGGTATTCCTGTCTAGTGGTGAGAGTGGTGTGTTGAAATCTCCCACTATAACTGTGTGGGGCTTTAGATGAGATTTAAGTTCTAATAATGTTTCTTAACGAATGTGGATGCCTTTGTATTTGGGGCATAGATGTTCAGGATAGACACTTCATCTTGGTGGGTTTCACCTGTGATGAGTATGTAATGACCTCCTTCATCTCTTTTGATTGATTTTATTTTAAAGTCTAGCTTGTTAGATATTAGGATTGCTACCCCTGCTTGTTTCTTGGGTCCATTTGATTGAAAAATTTTTTCCCAAACTTTAACTCTCAGGTAATGTCTGGCTTTGAGGGTGAGGTGTGTTTCTTGTATGCAGCAGAAGGAAGGGTTCTGTCTTCGAATCCATTCTGCTAGTGTGTGTCTTTTTATGCGTGAGTTAAGGCCATTAATATTGAGGGATATTAATGACCATTGATTGCTCATCCTTCTTCGATTTGTGATGGTTGTTGTTGGTGGAATTATGTGTGGAATTTCACCCATTTGTTCTTTTGGCTGTTGGTAGAGAGGGATTCTCTAATGCTTATGTTTTTCTGGTTGGAGTTAGCTACCTTGGGTTGGAGTTTTCCTTGATTATTATGTGGCGAGGGTTTTTTTTTTTTGTGGTCCACTCTATTTGGTGTTCTGTAGGCTTCTTTTACCTTCATTGGCATGTCTTTCTTAAGGTTGGGAAAGTTTTCTTCTATGATTTTGTTGGATATGCCTTCTGCCCCTTTGAGGTGGATTTCTTCTCCTTCTTCTATACCTATTATTCTTAGGTTTGGTCTTTTCATGGTGTCCCATATTTCCTGGATATTTTGTGTTAAGGATTTGTTGGATTTAAGGTTTTCTTTGGTTGATAAATCTATTTCTCCTAGTGTATCTTCAACACTTGAGATTCTCTCTTCCATCTCTTCTATTCTGTTGGTAATGCTTGTATTGGTAGTACCTGACTGTCCAGCTTTTCTATTTTCTGCCTTTCTTCAGATTGTGTTTTTTTTTTAATGTCTCTATTTCAGTTTTCAACCCTTGCAGTGTTTGCATTGCTTCTTGCAACTTTCTGTTTGTTGCCTTTTATGAAGTTTTGGTTTGTTCTTTCTTCCATTTCTTGCATTTTTTGGTTTGCTTTTTGTTCCGTTTCTCGCATTTTGTTCTTTGTTTCTTCTTCCATTTCCTGCCTTTTTGGTTTGTTTCTTCTTCCATTTTTTTCATTTTTTTGCTTTGTTTTTTCTACCATTTCTTGCTTTTTTTGCTTTGTTTCTTCTTCCATTTCCTGCCTTTTTTGGTATGTTTCTTCTTCCATTTTTTTTCATTTTTTGGTTTGTTTTTTCTTCCAATTCTTGCATTTTTTGGTTTGTTTTTTCTTCCATTTCTTGCATTTTTTGGTTTGTTTTTTCTTCCATTTCTTTGAGGGATTTTCCTATATCCTCTTTTAGGGCCTCTATCATTTTCATGAAAGTGCTTTTAAGGTTGTTCTCTAATGCTTCGTTCGCATTGGAATGTTGGGGTCTTGCTGGTGTGGAGTCTCTAGAATCTGGCGGTGTCATATTTGTTTTTCTGTTGCTGACTGTGTTTTTGTATTGTCTCTTTCCCATCTCTTCTTCTAGTGGGTGCAGAAAGAGCCCCTTACTGGTCTGGGGACCAGAGTTCCCTTTTGGTGGGTGCTAGCAAGTCCAATAATCTTGTGGTTCTTCTACTCCTTGTCCAAATGCTGGTCCCATGGGTGGAGAAGAAGAAGAGGAATCTGGGGCACTTAACCTCCTACCTGGTCCCCTGGACCCTATGCTGGGTCCTGTTGTACCTGATCAGGAACGGCTACTCCCCTGGTCTCCCTGCCTCCTCTGGTTTCCTGGTCTCGTTGGTGGGAGAGAAGATCTGGAGTCTGGGGTGCTTGGCTCCTGCCGGGATTGGGAGCTCTGTGCAGTTCCTAGGTGATCTGCAGGCACTGGAACACAGGCCAGGAAGCCGGCCTGTTTACCTGATGCTGCTGGAGGAACAGCTGCTTCCCTGGACTCCACACAGAACCTCTTAGAAGAGAAAGCAGGAGGTATCCTTGAAAGCATTGGTACAGGAGACAAATTCCTGAATTTAATACCAGTAGCACAGACATTGAGATGCACAATTAATAAATGGGATCTCCTAAAACTTAGAAGCTCTTTTTATTTTTTAAGATTATAATAGAATTATCTTAATCTGCCTTCCCTTTTCTCCCTCCAAATTGTCCTGTATACCTCTTTGAGTTCCATTTCTTTATTTTTCATTAATCTTTATCATATACATATATGTATACTTATTAAAATATTTTTATGTATATATATTAATATGCAACTTACTCAGCCTGCATAATGTTATTTTATGCATGTTTTCAGGACTGACTATTTGGTATTGGATAATCAATTGATGTTCTCTTTCCCAGGGGAGACTATTTCCCCTTATCTTGGCCTTTATTAGTTACCTGTAGTTCTTTGTCCCTGGTGGAGGACTCATAGGTTTCCACCCTCCAATATCTACTTTACCACTTCTTTAGTTGTAGTTCTTGTTCAGCTCATGTTCAGGCAGTCATGTTGGTGAGAATTTGCATTTTGATTTCACATATATCATTCACATTTTCTCATGTGAATTCTTGTAATTCATCTTGAAGTTTGAAGTTACCTCTATGTTCATGCTAGTATATGTTATATTAGACCAAATTTATAATCTGTATTTCCTAGATGCATTTTCTTTTTTTAAAATTGCCAGGATATTTTCAGATAATGTTGTGCCTATAATTCTTATGTCAGCCCAGCATACAGTAGAAGGGCAACTGAATTAAAAAAAATCTTCTATCTTTAAATAAGAATAAGATGTAAAAAGAACATCAAACACTGCAAGATTTTTAGACATTGACTTTTTGTCTATTTGCTTATTTGTTTTTTTGTCGTGTCTGTACATGCATAGATTGGTGTGTTTCTGGACAGATACTGATGTATTTTTGCTTTTAAAATCAGAATGATTTTAAAATATTTCTTCCAGAATTACAAGATGGAAAAAATTCAAAGCTATTTGCATATGGAGTTTTGTTTCTGTATAAGTGTATTTTCCCTTCTACATAAAATACTATGAATAAAATATCCAAACATTCTAAAAGGACAGACTAACAAGGTGAAAATTTTTAATCACCGCAAAATTGCTTTTTTTACTTCTTTTTCTTCTATAAAGAATACTATTCTAGTCTTTTAAGAGGAATTAAATACTATTTTGCATTGTTGTCATAAAATGCCCACATATGTTTCACAATATAAAGTACAGTCATAAAGGTATATAAATGAATTCTATAGCCATAGTATTTGTTGGAATAAATGACTTTATTTTTAGTAGACACACTTCTCTATGTAATATTGTTATTTCAGTAAACTGAATTTCAATTAGCACAGCAGCAGGACAAATTAGCTGAAGGGTCTTTTTCTAGCAGAAGCTTACACTAGATCTAAAGTGAGCTGTAGCTGTAGACTCCTTCATTCTGTAGGTGGAAGCTGGGTTAATTGCTTTTAATTTGCTTACCTAATTACCCTAAGTAAAACCAATATTTGTCTACATCATTCTTGTACCAGGAACCTGAAAACCTCAAAGTAAAATTCTTTCACTTTTTTTTCCTCTGTGCAATATATTTGTTCTCCTATCTTGTTGTCAGTCACTATTGACATCTACTTTGTGGCCAAAAAGAAGTGGGACACACAACTTTTCTTTACCTCAGGATGCTTTGTTGCCCAAGTTATTGCCCCTGCCCCCAGGAAAGTTGTTTCCTGTAATGGCATTTCCTTGTTTTCCTTTCTCAGTGAAGAAGATTCTCACCCCACAATTTAATATAACACACACCAACCAATATTTTATTGCTATGTGTTCAAGTTTTCATGGCCTTAATCATTTGCCAAGAAATCTTATTTTCACCTATTAATTCTGTATTGCTTACATAGTATTTCTGAAATGAAAACAATGCCATTTCCCCCTTGTGTTGTGGATTGTTTTGTTTATTTTATATGATTTTGAGATTGATGTTCTACTCATGGAACTCATGTTTGGGTAGTCATGTTATTGATACTTTATGGATGTAGCTTCTGATACTACTAGGAGACTTAATCTCACAGCAAACCCTAGACTTTGCAATATCCCTGTACCTTCTTCCACAACATTCTCTGAGCAATGCGTGTGGGGGAGTTTTGTAGCTGTATCTTTTGGGACTGGGCTCCACAACTCTACATTTTGATTGATTGTGACTTTCTGTAGTTAGTCTCTGCATCACAGAGAAGTTTCTTTAATGATGTGTTAAGATTTAATGAAATTCATATGCCATATACAAAAACTGAATTCAAAAATTTAAGTGGATTAGTGAATGAATACTGTTTTGTTATCAGTGTCATTATTTTACATCATGAATTTATAGGTATATTCAAGGAATTCTCATGGTATAGGAATTATACAACTTGATTGGTGCTCAATGTTCCATTTGCCAGGTTACAAGCTATACATAGGAAAATCATAACAAGTTAGAAATGCTCAAAAGAAAAAAATGCTTTAAGCTGTGAAACACTACATTCCTTCTTAAAGTAGAAAATTGTATACCTTTTCATTTATAAAGTTAGCATAGTTTTTTGCACAGGTTTTTTGCATTAGCACAATTGCACTGTAAAAAATGAATAAAACAAAATCAAATAGAACATAATGTAAGATTTCTATGCTTATGGCATGTAAGTAAGATCCTTCTTGATTCATGGCATTTAAATACATAAACCAAGGAGAAGAGTTTGGAAACAGCATGGTGACAATGAAAAGAAAATACCAAGTGCAAACTTTTGGAAATATGGCTTGAAATATGTAAAGTAACAGTTTATGCTCTAACTTGTTAGAGCAAAACATTTCTTTTAGTCTCAAAATAAATGACTGAAAAACTAAATCTGAGCTAGAATTTATGAATGAAATCAATACGTTGAAATTAATATGAATACATTTTCTAGCCACATTATATTACTCTGAAAGTACCAATATTTTTTCTTAGGTTGATTTTAATAGGACATTTGCTGTTTAAAAATGGATGGCAATACTACAAGCAATTAATACATTTATATTGTTTTGGTGAATTGAATGATAATGTGACATTGTTTGTGGTTTCATTTAGTATCTGATTTTAAAAAGTGACTTACTGAGTAGTAAATCATAAATACACTGTGTATTAGTTTTAGAATATATATGTCTCCATTAATCATGGGTATAATTCAACTTGCATTATATTTTTGAGTGTGTGTTCGTGTGCATGTGCACACATGCACAAAAGACTATTTTCAAGGACAGTTCTAGGTTCACATCAAGTTAAGTAGAAAACACAGAGATTATTCAAGCCCCATACATTTATAGTCTCCCTATTACCACTATCCTCACCAAGATCTTACATTTGTTTTAGCCAATAAGCCTACATTATCACATTAGTACTACCTAAGGTCCATAATTGTATGAAGATATATTCCAGATACTTTACCTTTTATAGATGAATAAAATGTATAATGATATGTATCCACAATCCAGCATCACAGAGTGTAATTTTTACTTCCATCTCTTAACTTCTATTGATTTGTTTTTAGTGCTTGTTTTACTGTCCCCGCCATATTTTGCTGGATGTAATTTGTTAGAATCTTAGTGTGTAGCTACAAGACTTATGTTTATGTCAATGTGTTACTGTGTTCAAATGAGTGAGAAGCATCTTACAGAAAAATAGCTTTAATTGATGTTATAGTTCAAGCTGGGAGAGTATGGCAGCTGAAACCTCTCAATCCATGGAGATGGGAATTAGTAAAAGAACATATTCTGGAAACAGATAATGAGCCAAGAACTTAGGTGGGAATCATAAAACGTCTAACCCGCCAAGAGCCACCCTTGGTTTCATACTTTAACATTTCCTCTTACCCAATATCAGCAATTCCTCCTCCACAAAAATGTTCTGCCTCTTTTCATACACAGCATCAGGGGAGGACCAAGTATCCCAATACCTTAACTATTAGGGTAATTTTACATCCAAAAGCAGTTGAATTTTCAGATTCCTTCCATCGGTAGGATCCATGTAAGTGGTCTCCATGTCTTTTCATTGTCTGAGAGCTTATGTGTTCATATTCTTGAAGACATTTCCATTGTCAAAAGTGATTGTATTTATCTATTACCACCTAAATACATCATTTGCTAGATTCTTTATGACCCTACACAGATTGTTTTCACAAGAAACACTGTTTAAGTCATTTGGTCAATTCCCAAATGGAATATTTCCTAAATTGTAAGCAAAATATGAAAAACTGTTAAAAGTCTTCCAGACTGGTTGTATGTTTTGACATTCAGATTAGCAATAAATTCAAGAACCTATTCTTCTGCAACCTCATCCTAATTTGAAATTATCAACTTTCTGAATAAAGGATATTGATGGGGGATGTCTTTCTGTATGTTGTGAATATATGTTTCACTTATTGGTAAATTAAGTAAATGCTTATTAGCCAGTAGCCAGACAGGAAGTATAGGTGGGGCTTCCAGATGAGGAGAATTCTGGGAGGAGGAAATGCAGATAGTCAGTCAAGAGAGAGACATCATGTGGCTACTGGGAATGTAGGATGCCTGGGCAGTCTCCAGGAAGTTAAGGCTTTGTGGAAATACATAGATTAATAGTTATAGGTTCACACTTAAGAGAGAGCTAGCCAAAAAGAAGTCTGAGCTATTGACTATACAGTTTATAATTAATATATAAGCCACTATGTGTTTATTTGGAACTAAAGGGCTGTGGAATCAGGCAGAAGAGAAACTCTGTCTTCAGGATACTCTGATGGGTGTGCACTGGTACCTCAATGACATTTTAATTTCCATTTCCCTAAGGATATACAATGTAGAACATCTTTTCACACACTCATTTTAAAGCTGTACATTTGTTTCATGAAGGATATGATAAAGTCATATGACATTTGACAATCAGGTTGTTTATTTGCTCTTGAGTTTTAAAATCATTCATGTAGTTTGAAATAGCATCATGTGTAACATAATTATACACACCTTTTCTCTCATTATGTATTGTGCCTTCTTATTCTCCTGGAAATGTTGCTCACTTATAAATGAACTATTCCTTTGTATATGAAAGTAAAATAAATTATGTTGCACTCAAAAACTTTAGATTTTGATGATTTTGGTAAAATTTTGTGTGACTCATTTCCTCTCTTCTTTTCATGTGAATGTGTATATAATTTACTATATATAATGAAAAAAATTGTACTTGTGCCATCGTATAACTCCTGTTTCTTTCTCAAATATAAATTTACTTTGATTTTGTCTTTCTTTTCTGGGCTTTCTGTCCTAGTACACTGGGCTACTTGCTTTTTTAGTTAGTTAGTTTGTTTTGTTAATACCACTCTGTCTTAATTTGTGTTTATAATAAATATTGAAATTGTGACTGTACTTTGACTTTGTTTTTCTTCTTCAATATTTCATTGGGTCTATTTTTCCTATAAAATTTATATTTAATTTGCTTTCCTATGGCAAGTAATGGATAGGAAGTTTTATTGGTACTATTTTGAATCTTTATATTGAATGGTAATCTGCATTGACACTATTGAGTCTTCTATAATATAAACTATTTCTACAATCATTGATTTCTAGATTTCTTTCATCTGAGTTTCATAGTTTTGCTCACACAAATGTGTATTTTATTATATTCATATAAAACTACTTCATTTGTGATTAATGACATTGTTTTTAACCATGTATCCCATCTTAATTTTATTTTTAAGAGTCGAAGTAATTCATTGGTATCAAATAACTCCTATATTTATGATACCAGTGAAGAAGTCACAAAAGATGACCAGATGTTATGATTACTTAGAAAATTTTAACAAATTGAAAAAGTAGGCATTGGAACACCATATTCTCTGTTCAGAATGAAAAATAGCTGTTTGTAACTTAGAGACAGAAGGAACTGCAACCAAGGACAGTTCATTGATCTGTCCTTAACAAATGTATTACAAAGACAAAAAAAAATGGGAAACGGTTATTTTATAAATATGGTTTGCTAAAGTGCAACAATTAGGTATTATGTATTCTTTTTACT
This sequence comes from Mesocricetus auratus, assembly GCF_017639785.1. Taxonomy (NCBI): domain Eukaryota; kingdom Metazoa; phylum Chordata; class Mammalia; order Rodentia; family Cricetidae; genus Mesocricetus; species Mesocricetus auratus. The sequence continues at coordinate 2,093,054 of NW_024429207.1, read as the reverse complement.
AAATAAACAACAGGATAAAGAGTACAATACAACACAGACATGCTATCTGGTTGGAAGCAATTAAATTTCACAAACAAATTAAAAGCATCCTTTTGTAATCTGCAATTAAATGATAAGCAATTGGTTGACATACTCAGAAAAATGAAAGGAAGAAAACATGCAAATTAGAAATCCTATACGGAATTTATTGGACAAATAAAGAAAACTTTAAAGGGATTAAAGAATATTTTATATAAATTTGAAATCCATTGTGGAGTTAGAGTTTGTTAAAAATTAAAGTATGTCAGAACTCTCAAAGTTATTCATGAAATCTCTGAAGACCAATTATTATAAAATAATTGTTCAAGTTGTCAGAAAGTAAGTACCTAATAAAGATAATGTCCAGAAAATTATAGTTTATCTAATTTTAAATGAATTAAACATTTAAAGTCTATTCAAACTCTTCCAGATAATTTTAAAAAGTTCAAACACTTTTAGAAACCAGAATTACATGGGTTTTATTAACATAAATTTTGTATTTAGATGAAGAAGAAGAATTCTTAAAAGCTGTAGGCCATTTGATTTTTGATGTGGTCTATCTGAGCTTGTATAAATCTAGTTAAAGATAATTCATACACTGAGTAGATAAAAAATACAAATACAATTAATACAGGCAAAATATGAGCAGATGCTCTAGAGCATTAGCGTAGCAGGAGGTCTTGCATAGTAGGTATGCAAGGGACTCTACTGAAATATGGGAATATATAACAAAATAATATATGCAACCAAGTATATAACAATGAGAATATTCAAACAGTATAGCAAAAACACCTAAATAACTATAGAAAACTAATATTTCATCAATAATTAAGGTAACTATATATATATGTATATATTTCTCATCATTATCTAAGGTAACTATATATATATATACATATATTTTTACTTCTGTGACATATAATAACAATTAAAGAAAATCACTGTCGTTCAAAATATCAAGGAACAATTTACAAATATAGGTCTAAGCATGCTTATATCCAAATGAAGATGCTTTATGAAATAAAAACTTGTTGTTTCTTGAGATTACTGTAGAAAAGGTAATTGCCTTGTTTCCTAAGAGGAATTTGATCTCAAATTATGTTTTACAATGTGATCTCTTTTCTCACATAACGTTACCTTCACAAGCATTCATTGAGCTAAACACAGTTTACTCATATAGATGTTTAACAGGAGAAAAGTTATTCTGAAAGTGCCCACTCAGCAAATCACTAATTTATTTTCAGGTGTTACTAGATTTTGAGCAACTTCACAGTCTTGCTCTTTCTCACGTATTTGCCTAGCATCTTATGTTGTGCCCAAATTCTGAACCCCAAAAATCACGAAGAGGCCCATATTGACGCAAAAACAAAGCGACTTTTATTGTAGATGTTTAACGAGCTAAACCCATTAGCTGGGGCCCTTCACCTGGCCAGCATGGCTGATGGCTGGAGAAAAGATGCAGAGCAATGTCAAGGCCGGGATCTTAAAGGGCAGCATAAGGGGAGTGTCTAAGGGTATGAAAGAGTCTCAGGATTGGTGCGCTTCTAAGTTTGGACGACCTTCCCTGTGTTGATTGGTCCACAGGTTGTTATGGCCCATAGGCCCTCCCAGGGCATTAGTTATGCTCAGCAAGTCACTGCCGTGCACTGGCCATAAGCACACCCAGAGCCGTAAAGCACAGCCCTGCCAGCTAACTTCTGATTGGTTCCTTGCCACAAGGAAGTCATCTGACCTCCTAATGACCAGGACAGGAGCCACAAGGTCATGCAAGCACATGGTAGCCTGTCATGGCTGCTAAAACAGGGAGGTTGGTCACTCACTACACTTGTTCCAACAATGTATCTATAACCCTTAACAAATATTTGTGGGAATAGATATAGATTTTTTTCAACTATTGAAGATTTCCATATGCATAGTGAAATATTCTGGAATAAGATGCATGATTCTGTATGCAATTAAGGTGCTTATATAATTCATGAACATAGTCTGGAATTAATTTTATAAAATAATAGTTCTATTCATTAGAATAAGAATTTTTGTCTTTTTTATTTTTAAATTTAAATTTAAATTAGAATCAATGTTTCTTCGCATGTCAATCCCAGGTCCCTCTCCCTCCCTTCCTCCCAAACCCTCCCACCAACCCCCCATCTGCCCTCCCCCAATCCCCACTCCTTTCCCCAGGGAGGTAATCCCTTCCATGGGGAGTGTCATTTCATCCAGGGCAAGGCCTAGGCCCTCCCACAAGAGTCAAAGTTGAGAAAGCATCTCTCATTGGGATGGGAACTCAAAGTTCATTTGTATGCCAGGGATAAATACTGATCTACTACCCAAGGCCCCATAAATTGTCTAGGCCTCCTCACTGACACCCACATTCAGGGATTCTGGATCAGTCCCATGCTAGATTCCCAGTCATCAGTTTGGTGTTTAAGAGGTCCCCCTTGTTCAGGTCAGCTGTTTCTGTAGGTTAAACATGCCCAGTCTTGACCCCTATGCTCATTAGTCCTCCCTCTCTGTCACTGGGTTCCTTGAGTTCAACTTAGTGTGTAGCTGTGGGTGTCTGCCTCTGATATTTTGGTGTGAAATTTTCCAATGTGTAGTGATGTCAGAACCAAATATATTTAGATTGCAGAATTTTCAATTTTCAATTTGGGCATTAAAGGTAATAATAAATAATAAATAACAACTGAACCACCAATGCACTTTTTTTTTACTTTTTACTATTTTCTGTCTTAGACTCATCTTTTTGAATTGTGCTGATAAAAACAGCTCTAGGATTAGAACAAGATAATTTCACATTTAACCACATCTTTTACTAATTCTGAGACACATTTCCTAATCCTTCAGTGTCTCTGTGTCTTTATCTCTAAAAGTGGAGGATATAGAGTTAGGACAGAAGTTAGATGAAAACTTTTATCTTGGGCAAGGTCCATGGTACAGATAGTTGAGGGAGGTGAGTTTCAAGACTGGGGGGAGCAAGTGCACCCCCATTAGGAATGAGCAAGTGAGGAAACTTAGGCCTTAGGCGTTCTTATCTGGAGTCTTTTTGACCTACAAGAGGAAGATGCAAGTTGTCTCCCTGAAACATATGAATTTTTAAGTCTATAGAAAGAAATAGAAGTTTTAGATATATTAGTATACTGAAGTCCATACTGTAGGAAAGGAAGCAGTCTCATGCCTTGGAGTCACAATAAAAGCTTGGGAAGCCAATGATTCTGAGATAAAAGACATTCACATTTTTTGCCAGAGAGCTGGATATACATAATAGACATAATAGATGTTTAATATAATATACATAATAGATGTTTCTTATCGTGATTGGGAAGTATTTTGTCCCTACTTATAAAAAAACCAAAGGAAATTCAAGCTTTTGAGCTTGTAACTGTGATAACAGAGGCAGTCAGTGTTTTACCAACACTAGATTAATGGTTCATCAGAGTCTCATTGATTAATGCCAAAACTCTGAACTTTTGAAGTCTTACTGCATGAACGTCATCTCATCCTACCCTCCTCCTCTTGAGATCCCCCATGCCACCACCCATTCACTCCTCAGAGATTGTGAGACCTCCCATTGGGTAACATCAAAGTCTGTCACATCATTTGGGGGCTGGAACAAGGCCTTCTCCTCTGTATCTAGGCTGAGAGAGTATAGGAAGAAGGGGGGGAGGAGAACATGAGGGATCAGGAAATCTGAGACTTTTTTAAACTTGTTTGGGGGAATTTGTCAGCATGGTAAACTATGTCAGCCTTTATCAGCAGGAGACCTAATACCCTTAGAAAAATGAGGCCTGATTTTAAATATGAAATGAACTGAATAGGCTGCTTCAGTCTTGGGAGGAGCTTTTTGCTTGCTGTTGTTAATAATGAAGCCAAAATTAGTCATCAATATCATCAGAGATCTGAGAAGAATAAATTTTAGCAGGAAGTATTATCCAAATGACACAATGTATACATTAAAATTGCAGAGACTTTATGCTAGTTGGGTAGCCACCCTAGGTTCCTGTCATCTTTATGGCTTTATTGGCGTGCCGAAGTTCCAAGGCTGTGTCAGTTGCCAGCTGCTAGGTCCAGAAGATCTGAGAAAATTTCATGTGGAGAAAGGTGTCTTAGTAAGTGTAGAGTTGCCCACATCGTGGTGCCCTGAAAGTGTAGCAGGCATAGTGGCATCCCTGGAAGCTGTTCTAGGGAGATGCCGGCATGGTGGACACTCTGAAGGGCACAGTAGGAAGATGCCCGCATAGTGCACAATGTGACAGCAACAATAGGGAGATGCCGGCATGGTGGACACTCTGAAGGGCAGATGCCTGCTTAGTGCAAAATTTGACAGCAACAATAGGGAGATTCCCATATGGTTGGACAATCTGAAGGGCAAATTAGGGAGATGCCAAAATGGTCCACACTGTAAAGGGCACAGTAGGGAGATGCCCATATGTTGGCCGCCCTGAAGGGAGTAGCAGGGTCCAGAAGCCAGAGAGAGGACACTTACTGAGTAGGTGTGGAAAGATGGACAGTTAGAGTCAATGCAGGGAAAAAGCAGCTGAAGAGGTGAATTCTAGAGTTGGAAATCCAATGTAGTAGGTGGCAGAAGCCAAAAGCAACACATGATCTGTAATAGCTTAAGAGAGTCAAATTAGCACCTGGGTTTGGAGTGGCAGAGTCTCAAGGAAGGGAGTCCATTCATGCCTTTCCTATGATTTTGGCACCAGATGAATGAAGAAAAAAAGAAATAAAAGAATGAGGAGTTGGCTACTCCTAAAGTATGGAGAAGGATTTTATTATAAATATAAGGGAGAAAGCAGGCCCTGGGAGGAATCCAGACTGAACATGGCTCACAGACTAAATTGGACTACTCTTAGATGAGAGAGAGGGAGCCCAAGAGCAGAGCTGCAGGTCAAGTAGAGTGTCCTGAGCCAAGAAACTGGCCAAGAGAGCAGTATAGCCAAAATGGCTGAGTTACTAGTGACCAAACTGGGAGAAAGGCAGGAGAAACCCAGCCCAAGGGAGGGAGAGTTTTGGCATAGAGGCATGGTGAGAAGTGCTGGGAGGAGCCAAGAGTACTGAGTATAGGCTGTATCTGCTCCGATATGTTTATAGGCAACTCCATTAGTTATTGGTCCTGAGTTTCTGAGCCCTGACAATAGCATGCCTTATTTTAATGCATTTACACATGTGGTAACTACAAAAATAAATTCTGCAATTTACTACTGAGTGGCTTTGTGGAATGAGAGTTGGAGCTGATAGTATAGGATATTCCCTTAACTCTTGTTTCTTTGCTTGATTTTTCTCATGGATTTTCAATTGGAGTGAAAGATTTATATTATTTCAGAATTTTTTTAAAAAATCAGTAATTTGACTTTCTAAAACAAAAACTCCCATGTGCGTCATTTCATGTTTCTTCGAACTGAAAGAGTGCTCTTATAATTGACGCAATTTAATGAGTTTAAAAGTGTATGTGAACACTACATTGATAGTCTGAAAATATATTTTCTTGAGGAGATTCAGCGAACCTGTTGATTTGTAACACTTTTAGGAATTTCTCAAAGACAGTTGTGTGACAGTCTGTGTAACTGCTGTACTTAGAGAATAGCAAAATAAATGTCTAAATATATAGTACAACATACGTTTGATTAAGATGACATTACACCATGCATAGTGTTAGAAATTTAAGTTAACAATTTAAAATATTAGCAAGTAAAATTATGTTAATTAATCAAAAATTATTTTATAAATATTTAAAAGGTGATTAGTCTGTTTTCTCTTCTGTTATTTATCCTATAGCCATTGCTAGGCAATTTGACTATTATAATGTTTTTCAAGGAATTACAATTTAAAATTGCTTTGTTGAATATTTAATTTCCATTATTGTATCATGAAAAAAATAAATACAAAAAATCCACAACTATAATTGTAATAAGTGAAAAATCTCCCGAATCTTGCTAATTTAACTAAAGGTTTAACCTCAATAAAACTAAATTTGTACCTATAAAATGATAGAACATTGAGAAACAGTCTTTAATTAACCAACCCAAAACTGGTTTACTCTTTTTTTTAAAAACTATTGTTCCTCAGATCAAAGAGACTTGCTATATCTTTGATTAAAAAGAGAATACCTCTTCACAGATAACTAGTTTACCTTTTGAAGATTTTTTTAAGATTCAAGTGAATAATTAAAGAAATCTCCATGACAAGTATCAATTCTTCATAAAAAATTCTTAAAATATGAGCACATTAAAACTATGCATGTATAGCAGCTCATATTTATTCTTCATACTGAAATAAATTAAATTATTAAATTAGTGACTTAAGAAAGTACCAATTCCAGTATATATTTTTTTCTTTATACAAAGCAGTCTTTCTCCAAATATTTGTTGGGCATTTTCTTTACCTTAAAATGTTGCAACTCCTATCTTTAGAAACCTAGTATATAAAATAAAAGCTTCAACTTTTTATCATGTTTCCAGAGATAAGTATGTACTAAACTTAAAAGTTTTTCATTCCTGATAATGAACTTGATGTCTATAACCATCCTGGAGCCTTCATCCAGTGACTGATGGAAGCAGAGGCAAACACCCACAGTGAAACACTAAACTGAACCCATGGAACCCAGTGACAGAGAGAGAGGAGCGATGAGCAAATTGGCAAAGAATGGGCTGGCAAAACCAGCAGAGACAGCTGATATGAACATGGGAGAGCTCTTGGATCCCAGACCAACAGCCAGGAGGCCAGCATGGGACTGATGCTGACCCCCTGAATGTGAGAGTCAGTGAGGAGGCCTGGGCAACCTATGGGGCCCTGGGCAGTGGATCAGTGTTTATCAATGGCATACAAATGGATTTCATGCGTCCATAACACAAAGAGGGATGGTCTCTCATCCTGGAATCTTAGGGGAGTGCCTGGACCCTGTCCTGAGTCAAATGACAGACTCTAGATATCCCCTATGGGGAAGGAATTGGCGATAGGGTGGGAGACTGAGGGGAATGGTGAGGGGTGTGAGAGGAGGGGAGGGAGAGGGAACTGGGATTGACATGTGAAGCAAGCTATTTAAAATTAAAATAATAAAAAAGTTTAAGTATATACAACATTATTACTTCATTTATTCAGTTTCTTCTTTCAATACTGGTCTATATGATATCTTTGAATTAAATAGTTTTTACAAGTTAATACATTTCTTGCCAAAAATAGCAAAGCTTTTGCCTACAGTTTACAAAATAACGCCTTTGACACATTCTTTCTTTGTTCTTGCTAACATACAATATATAATAAGTTATACACCATATCGCTAGATGAAAAAATATGAGTTATTTGTACTTAAAGAACTGATTATATGATTCCACAACCTTTTGCATCAATTTGTAGAGTAGAATCTATTTTTGTAGAGAAAGTACACCAATTTATTATAACCATGATAATTCCTATACATGTTACCTTTGGATATGCAGTCTCTAAAGCAATAGTTGGTCTAAGCACATGACCCTTTAGACATCTGTTGTATGTCATTTATAGTTTTTCATTAAAGCAACTTACCTGAGGTTGAGCTAATGCCCCACTTCTGAGATCACTCTCCCTTCTCCAGCTTTATTTTTATCCACAGTAACATATATTTCTCACCTTTTTTATCCTGAGAATTTGACTTTAAAGAAGAACACAGAAGCGGTCAATTTGCAGAGAACAAATAACTTGGGGTAATACAGTCATACAAGGACAATCTACACCACACACTTCTCACCAAAATTTGAGAGTGACCACAATGAAATATTGTTTTCTGCAGACAAAAAGAGAAGTTTCTCATATGAGCTCACAGAGATTGTGACAGCATGCACATGAAATATACAACGTCAAATCAAATGAAATCCAAGCTTGGATGGCACAAGCAAAAAATCTCCCATTAGCGGGGAAGCTATTGGCATTGAAACAAGCTTCAAGAGAGAGAATCAACTTTCTATAAGGGTATTGCACCTGTTAGATTGACAGTACTTCCAGGATTTGGCTTCACACTTAAGATTATTTAGGCGAGACCAATTGGACTCAATGGGAATTTAAAGATAAATAAATAAAAATATTAGAATTCACAAAGGTGCATGGGTAGGAAGGTGGGCATGGATCTATGGAGGAGTTGTAGTAGGGATGATGAATATGATCAAAATAAAATTTATGATATCCTCAAAGAAAAAAATATGAATTTAAAATTTAAAAGTGCCAAGTTTAATTCATCATAGAGATTTATTTCTCATGGTCCTGAAAAGTAGGAAGTCAAAGATCAGCACGCCAAACATGGTTTGTGGTAAGGCATATTCCCTCCTGTGCTGCATCTCCCAGGAAACCAAGAAGTAAAAAAAAATTGATCCAATGTCTTCAAAGGGTAGACAAAGGAAGCATCAAACAAATGTTTATACAATATTTAATAGGAATAATAATCATACAATTTCATAATGCTGGCATATAAATGTTTAATATCAAACATATGAAAAGGAGAAAAACAGAAATTAAAAGCATGGGTAATATAACAATTGAACCATTTTTCTCAATACTCGCAGAAGTGAAGGGAAGGAGAAAGAAGTTCAAACATTTTGCTCCTAACAGCCTTCTCTCTAGTCCCCAAAACAGAGTTAAATATAAATATGACATTTTCACTCATCAGAGCAACTACGTCTTGCAGCAAATACTAACACAGAAATCTATAACTGGACAATGTTCACTGAGTGAGAGATTTTTGAATACTCAGTGTTACTACTGGGAGGCCTCCAGAAATGACCACTCAGACACAATGTAAAATCAACCAGTTAAGTCTTTATTCCAGCCAGTGGGGCTGCATTCAGTTATGCATGTCCTAAATCTAGCACCACTTGTTGAGAGCACAGAGGTTTTGGAAGGCAGAAATCAAGTGCTGGCATCTAGCCTGGCATCTACAAGGGGTGCTTCTTGTAAGCAAGAAGCTTAATAGAAGCTTTGTGTTGTTAGTGAGAGGGTGAGCTTTGTACAAGCAGGTATTTCAACAGAAGCTAAGTTATCTGGGGTATATTAAACTTTAGTTTCTAGCTAACTGGGTAATTTTCCACGTGACTCTGCATCATCAAATTCTAAATCAATCTAAAATGACCTCAGCAGGAATACAAGAAGGAGGAACCACTTCTTTGTCTTGGCCTGTCACACACAGTCCTAAATGGGATGTCTCACCAAACCTCAGCCTTCAGGGTTCAGTGAGCTATGTGGAAGAGGAGGTGGAAAGACCATTTGAGCCACGGGCAATGGATGACTCTGAAGAAACGGTGTCTTTTAAACATGTCAGAATTTTTGTAAATCAGAACATACAAGAGACTATGGCAACATGCATACAGTCTCCACAGGCTCAAATCAAACTAAGTCCCAGAACAGAGGGAGGAAGTTGACAGAAGTCCCCATCCCAAACCCAGAATCAATCTCCAATTATTATCTGCATGCAAAGGAAGAATTACCTCTCTCCAATGGAATCTCACTGGATATTTTAACTACAGAGAAGGAACCTTTTGACTTACATGGCTTTGTTTGCTCACTTTGTTTGTTGACCTTTTGTTTGTATACAAAGTTTCTGATTTTGTGTTTTATAGATTTGTGTATTTTATAGTTTCTGTATTTACAGTTTCTGTTTTATAGTTTCTGTATTTTTCTTGTTTTTTCTTATTATTATATTTGTGGTTGCTGTTTGTTTGCATGTTTGTATTACAAAGAGATAAGAAAGAAATAGAATAGAGTTGGGTGAGTGAGAAGGATCTGGGAGAATGGGTGCAGGAAACTGAGATCAGAATATATTCTATGCAGAAACATTTTTGGAAAGACAAATAAATACACAAATGAACAAAAGACTTATCAGTGTTTAAGGTCTTCAGACAGCCTAGACACCAAATGTAATATTAATAATATCCTTGGTAAGTTACAGAACTTCAGTTGTGCCCACCACCTTAATATCCTTCCTGAGATAAGATCTGTTTTAGAGGTTAAACATATTTTTCATAACCACACAAAGAGTACATTTTGTCCACCAAAATTATAAATACTTATTTATGTTTCTCAAAACTGTCACATTAAACTAACATCTTGTTGGGTGTTTAATCTCCTATATTTGAGCTATTGATCAGGTTCTCAGCTCTTACTGTAAATTTACTTTATGAGTATGGGACAATTCTACCATGTGAACTTTAAGGAATCTTTTTTTTTTTTGGTGAAAGTAAAGTTGTCTACAAAATAAGAGGGAAATTAAGACATGCCATTGAAGCTATTTCAATTGTGAGACACATTTATCATGTATAGTCTTTGGAAATAGAATAAAATGTATTTTAAAATTGATAATAGGTCTTACATTTTAGATTATTATATGCAATCTGTCTTTTACCCAAGTTCATATTGCCTCTCACAAATCCCCATTTAGCTACTAGTTTCTTAAAAGGGCTGTTGCTTCCATATACTATCTCCCCTATTCTTAACATGATATTTTGGGGAAAGCAGGCACATAGACAACATGGTTGAATGTGCAATGACCAAAAATTAATTGTGAATTAAACATAAAATTGATTCTGAGGTTTTCTGAGGAGCTCTAGCCTGTTCTTTGTTGTGCAACTCCATTGCTTCTATTTGTTGTGAACTCCTAACAGCCATACTTTTTTACTGTGCAACCATGATCCCAAGCATCTAACAAATGCTGCCTCAACACCTTCATCCCAGAGTTAAGACTATTCTATGTGAAATTAGTGTACTGACTGTACATGCAAACCTTACACTTTTACCATTTGCTATCAGAAAGCAAATACAATATTTGCCTATTCCCTAACCATCAGATTAGTCTATTATTGAACTGTATTTTGTTACAATATTTTATTTTTAAAAACTGATTAAATTTTTGATTAAGTTTCACGAATAATTGTTAAATGAATTTTGGCTTGAGGCTAGAATAGAATTTCAAAATTTACAGAAATTATCCTAAACAGCCTTTTGTATGATTAATAGTTAGCTTGTGCCTTGGTTAATTTCATAATAAATTTGGTTCATTCATACAATGGTCTTGGAAATAGGACCTTAATAAAAAAGAATTAGACTTAGGGTTTATTCAAGTTATTATACAGCAAATGTCACTAGACTTAATTTATTATTTCCTTAGTAAAAGATAAACATATCATAATTCACATTTCATCTGCAAGCTAAAACCATTAAGTTAACTGTTGTCCATGATACAGTCTAGATCTAAGCAGTAGCCAATTATTAGGGTGATATAGTGCTTGTATATAGGACTAGAGATGTAATTCAGAGGAGTGGAGAGATCACCGAGTTACTAAAGAACCATTAAACAGGCTGAAAGACCTGAGTTCCAATTCTCACCATCCAAGAACAAAGTTAGGTATTCCTTCTTGTGCTTGTTACTGAATGGATGGTAGGGAAGACAATTAGACCCTTGTAACTCACTGTCTAGCCAACACAAGTGCACACACAAAACACACAGACACAGACACACACACCATTCAAAAACACATATACACACACACACACACAACACATAGCACTCACACACACACACACACAAAGAGAATGCAGAAAAAAAAAGATAAAGGGATACTCTCTCAGCCTAGACACGCAGGGGAGGGCCTAGGCCCTGCTTTTTAAAAATGATATGACAGACTTTAAAGATTCCACATGAATGGACTTACCCTCCCTGGGGAGCAGAAATGGGATGGGATAGTGGGTCCCTCAGGTGCAGCGGGGGAGGGGAAAGAGAGAACTGGATTGTCATGTAAAAGAAACTTGTTTCTAATTTAAACTAAAAAAAACCAGATGGTATAATATAGGTTTTCAAATCTTACAAAGTTAAAATAATATCTTTTTCAAATCAAGGAACTCCTTTCAGTAGAGAATCCCTGGTGTATAGGATTGAGATTCTTTACTGTGTACCTCTGAGAAGACCTGTAAATATGCTCCTCCCCAGTTCCTAATAAGTCTTCTAGGGATAGTAAGTCTTCGGATAATTTTTTCCTCACTATTTTTAAATGGATTTTATTTCTCATAACTTTTAACAGATTGTACATGCAAATTATATCCCTGATACTTACAGCATCAAATTTATTCACGTCCCAAAACCCTAGCTGAGAGTTGAAAATCACTAATGATGATGGCAGTGGTAGACCATCAGGTGCTAATGGTCGCTTTACTTTTTTTTGTAACCCGAAAATATTATCTGTAGACTTTTGTTCTTCCAAATTTTGTTTTTCCTTTTCTCCATCAACCAAGGCCCATCTGTGGATTCAGACTTGCCTAATCGATATGAGAAAGAAGCAGGTGTGAATCTGTAGACTGGAAACTCGGGAAAGGAAAGATTGATGTGCCGATTTGTTTTTGTATACCTGCCCAAAAGCTGAGGGATGAGTGTAATCTAATGATCATAAATAATAAACACTCTCATCAGCTGGGAAGGGAGCAGGAATGGGGGCCGTCTCCATCAGAGGGAGGAGCTCCAGCTGTCGCTTCTTCCATTGTACAGAATTACAGCTAAGCCTTTTCCAGCCCATCCGTGAACTGGGAAGGAAAGGGAGTAGCTGTCTCTTCCAGAGAAGATTCCTCACTAAATCAAATTAATTCAAGTGTCTTCTCCCTCCTAGAGATGTGTAGCAACTCATATTACAAGTTATTGTACAAGGGAAAGAAACTGTTGAGGAATCCACCAAAACCACTCCAATTCTCTCTTAAAATAGTCAATCATTCTAACATAATTTTTCTTTTCCAAGTTCACCGGGATGGTGAACTCACGCTTCATTTTTTTCCTTCCCACAAATATAATCAGTTATTAATAATCCCATGCAGATTACTACTTAAATATTTATAGGAAGTGTTTGAATTACATTATTAGTCCTCAAAATGACTATTAAATACAAAAAACATCTTTCTAGATTTATAAAATACTGTGTTCAGATTGCGTTTTACAAAAACCCTTACAGACAGCTATCCAGTATATTTCATTAATTTACATTATAACAGATTCTGTAAGGAAGCAAGACCTGTGTTATTCAAGCAATTACTATCAAGTGAAGAGAAAAATCACACAGGTAATTAGAAAGAGAATATACTAAAGGCAAGTTCACTTCCCTGGCCTGTCAGTCTTTCCTATCCTATTTCACATATTTTTGTGATATATAGCTTTCTCAATAAACACGTAGCCCTCAATGTACCAGGATCTCTGTCTCCTTTTGTTTCCCTAGAAATAAGTCTTATCTTTTTCTTCTCAGATAAAGATCTCAGGAAAGAGCTCTTCCCTATAATTCATACTTAACATTTGCATATTCATGAACACTTCATTGAGAAGTGATAGCCTGCTTCTGCTTTCAAACGATATTTAATTTGCATGCTGACTGTGAACAAACCCTTGAAATGCATTATAATTAACAATACATTAACTTGTTCAAAAGCACTTGTTTATATGGCTTTCGGTAAGAACTGAAAACAGTTACTCTTCAATAAGCTACATTAAAAACACATTTGTTATAAACCTTCCTTGAACTAAGCACACCATTTTAGGACACCAGTAGTCTTATATCGTGGATTTTCCTCATTGCTCAATTGTTAGGGTATGAACAAAAATCAGTGGTCAAATATTTTGATCAAAAAGGAACTGTAGCTTTAAAAGTCACTCAACATCAAAAGGAAATGTTGGGCAGCTCCAGGATTTTTCTTTGAGGTTTAAGCAAATGGTATTTATGAAAGTCATATGTCACTTACACCATAAAGAAACAGCTGGGAATTGAAAAGGACGGAGATATCCTGTCTTCATTTCTAAATAAACTAAGCAAATAGCAATACACTTTAGTAGTAAAAAAAAGGTAGCCTTTTAGTTTACTAAGCACAGAGAATTTGCTTATCCCATAGTATTTTCATTTCAAGAAGCTTAAATTCCTTACATTCGATATTACATGTTGTTGAAACATATTTTTTTAATTTGGTGACTTTTGTAATTGTAATTGTATGTTTAAAATTAAGATGTAGTAGTTTTAAAATTTTTATGATTTGGCTTAAAAAAACAGAAACATTTACGTATTAAATGAATTTTTCATTCACAGGTAAACTAAAATTGTGACTACGTAGTTGTTTATGTAGTAAAAAGTAAGTCTTCCATTTGTCTTATATGGTCTGAATATCCACATTTGTTACAATGTAAATGGAAATAATTAAGTTTGTGCTTTCCTACTTATGACTGGAACCCAGGAGACAGTTTAGCTGTTAATGAACTTGTGAGCCTAACATGAAGACTGAAGTTCGGATACCTAGCAATCACGACAAAAGCCAGGTTGGGTGGCACCTGCAATCCTAGTGCTGGGAATTCGAAAACAGGAGATTCTTTGGGTATTTTTTTTTTTGGTCAGTTAGCTTAGTTCTAAAGGTGAGCTCCAGGTTCAGTTACAGACACTGCTCCAAAGCAGTCACATCTTCCACACAAGTAAGAATAGGTTCACAGAAATACCATGGTTCTATTTTTTTCTGTTCTTCTGTTCTTTCCTGATGTATACACTATAAACATCTTTCTGCAAGTCACTTTATCATACAAACTTATATAAGGGCTGAGTTTCATTGCATTGATAGCTTACTCTTGTTTGTTTATTTTTGTTCCTTCCTGTCTTCTTTATTTCATAGCTTTTACTCCCTTTACATGTGGTTTTACTACATGCATATATTTGTATACTAACTTTTTGCAATTGTGTAAAAACTACTTTCTCTTTTGACTTATACTATGCTGGTTTAGTTTATCTATTTGTTGTGTTATGGGTCAACAATAACATTTATATGCAAATATATTCATAATTATAAGTAAACATGATTAAAAGGCATGTAGAAAGAGGAGAGATTCTTTGGAAAATAAATTATATTTTCCTCATAATTTATTATATATGTGTATATATATATATCACTGCCCATATATTAGTATAAGCTGTATTTTAAAAAATAGGAAAGTATATTTATTTGTATGTTTATGTAAAACATTGATTAAAAGATCATTTTCTTCATCTCTTGGGTTTTTTCATTATTTTATCAGTCATGAGGATTTTTCATTGTGATTATAAAACAAAAAATCTAGTTACAAAGTTCTTTTTTGTATTTTTTAGACATGATTGCACTACATAACCAAGACTGGTATTGAAGTCATTGTTCCATATTCTGAGATCTTATCACAATTTTACTTTATAATACATGCCAGCTATTTGTGTATCTGTATTTGTAACTGAAGTCAGGTTTATAATTAAATTAAGGTCTTTTAATTTTTTTCATATAGTTTCAGCTTCTATATTAAGAACTATTATAAATCTTAATTAGTTTCTCATAAATTACTTTAATACCAAACATAGTTAAATGCTTATATTATCTTTATACAATATTTATAACATTCTCAAATATTAATAATGGCCCAAGTTATTGTAAGTTTTGTTGTTTCTTCCTAGGTGTATTGAGACCTAAATGAGAATATATACTCATACACACGCAAACAATGCTCTCTTGTCTCACATCCATAAAAGTGCTTTGTTGATTGTAACCCTTTTTTTTTTTCTTTTTTTCTTTTTTTTTTTTTTTTTTGGTGTTTTTCGAGACAGGATTTCTCTGTATTGTTTTAGAGGCTGTCCTGGAACTCGCTGTGTAGACCAGGATGGCCTCGAACTCACAGATATCTGCCTGCCTCTGCCTCCCGAATGCTGGGATTAGAGGCATGCGCCACCAACGCCCAGCTGTAACTCTTTTTAGAAATTACTTATCCACATAACTTGAATCTGAAATTGAAACTGATTTCCTTTTTTTTTTTTTTTTTTGGTCTGTTGGTTTTGTTTAGGATTTGAACATGTTTTGGTGAATTATATTTTTAGTATTCCTTTAACATAATTATAGCTTTCTTCTATAGTCAACTTATAGTAGTCAACCTTCAACCTAATAATGTATACAATGTAACTATTTCAGTGAAGCTGTGAATCAGGGAAAACGTTGCATCAGCACAGTATCTACTCACAATTTATAAGCTATATCTTTTTTCCAAGTGAGCAACATCTGCTGCTGTAACCCTATAAATAATTACTAGAATCTGAGCTTTCTTGTAAGTTAAGAAGGAAAGCTGTTTCCTCCTGGGGTATCTGAGTTATGTAGGATTTGAGGACATTCATAATGAAAATTACTTTTAGTGTTTTTGTTTTACACAGAGAAATTTTTAATGACCTCCAAATAGTTCTTCACAAATGCAGTCCTCAATACAAATGATATTTCCCATAACATCAATCAAATTCTTCAAACAATTCAAAAAGAATATTAGTATTATGACTATTATTGAAAAATTATTGTAATTGAATTGGGGTAAAATAAAAGGATTCACCTTAAATGAAAAGAATGTTTATTGTATTACCAATTCTTCAAGTAAAATACTCCTCTTGCTAAACTTAAATTTATATTTAAAAAACATTTGAAAATTAGCTGGATATGTTAGCAAACTATATGTTTTAGTATATGAAAATCTCATAAAAGTTCATTACTTATTTTATGCAATTATTTTTGCATGTAATTATTGCTTTGGGGGAAATTATTAAGATTTGGTAGTGAACCATTATTTAGGATATTAATGTTGACTGTTTTTCCACACTACTCCAATGATCTCTTGCTATCGAGTTTTATTTGTTGAGGAGGGTTACAGGTGAAGAAGTTCTACTTAAATCTTGGCCTTCAGTCCTTTCGTCACAAATGTTGCCTTGCACACCATAGATCTTCAGCAGCATCAGATCTAACAAGAAAAAAATGCAAGCCTGAAACTCACATATATTTCATTATTGAGTTTCATTTTCATATGTATATACATGTATATGTATATGTATGTACATACATACATACATACATACATATTAGTTTGCCTGACAGTTATAGGGAGGTGTTGTGTGTTTCAAACCGGTCTGCAGTGGAGAATACACAGTGGCATAATTCCTCTTTTTGTACATTCCTTCGCTGAACCAGATGTGATGACTAAATCACCCACATGTCACAGAAGCAAATGGATGGCTGTGAGGTGCCACTGCCCTTTTTAGTAAGTTACTTTCAGTTTTGGTCAAGTCTAAACAGACTGTTTTGGGTTGTGAGGAGTCAAATATGAAGCTGCATAGCTCACACAGACTTGACTTGGATCTAGACCCAGTTTTCAGTGGAATCAGGTTAAAAAGGCAGAAAAAACCGTTTCTTTCTCTGTCCTTAAGTGCCTACATTTGCTGTTTAAACTAATCATTTGCCATCAGTAATAATCAAGTTAATCAATTCTGCTTTTTTTCACCTTATTTCCCAGTTAGTTTTGTCCTTTTACATACTAAAGCATATAAAAGTTAGGCAAAAAGACTGGAAGAGCAGAATATCAGAAAATCTGCTGAAAATAGCCTCTCATAGAAACACCTCCATATATGAGATCTCAGTAATGACAACATCAGGAAGTATGCTAACATGAAAGGGGGCATTTCACAGAGTTCCACAACTAGGCAAATAACTACAGTTCAATGATTACTAAGGTAGGTCAAATTTGCTTTTTCCAGGGATGAGATCTCTAATTGGTTATCCAATACAGAGTGGTCAGCTGTGAAATCACATAAACAAAAACAATAAAAAAACAATTCAACATATACGATGTATGTATATATCTCTGTGCATGTGTATGTACAGGAGGATTTGACAAAATTTTCAAAAAAAGGGGGGCTTTCTATTTGAAATGGGCAGGCCTAGGAGAAGCTGGAGAGACAAGCGGGGCAGAAATAAGTTGTGTAATTCAATGTTAATTTAAAATATATAAACAATGGAGAAGGAAATTCAATCACCGTATAAGGGCATCTAATTTTAACACTTAAAAAATAAACATATAATCATTTTTGTAAGAAACAGCATATATTAACACTTACTATAATAACCTTGGAATAGACGTATTATTCTCTTCACAAGTCAAGTATATCTTTATATAATCTCAGAGATTACCTTGTGTTTTATATTGGAAATATTTGTATTTATAATGGTGTTACCACAAACAAAAGAAGTTAGTTAAAAAATCTTGTCTTCATTGTGTTAATCTAAATAGAACACAGGACTCCAAGCTATATTTTTCTTATTTTAACTTATATTTTCTTCTTCACTCATTTCACACGCTTCACTTATGTTAGTCATAAAAGACTGTGAGTTTTCATTTAAAGTTACATGATGTGAAAATACAGAAAAACAATTCCCCAGAATTTCAAGAGTGAATCAGAAAGCAAGGAACTTATTGAGTGGTGTTCAACATCTGGTATCTGAATAAGAATAATATTATAAAATGAAGTGAAAGCAAAGTAAACATCAGCATTAGTTTCGAAATAGCGTATTTCCATTATTTCATGAAACCTGAAGGCATAACCAGTCATAAGTAAGTAAGAAAAAAAAAGGCAGCTGTATGAAATAAAGCACACTTTAGAAGTGGCATAAGGCCATGATCTTGTGTGAGTGAAGAGCCCTTCTTATTTCACCAGCTCGATGTTCCTTCTTTGTATGAGACATTTGGTCCTGATGATTTGCAGTAATTAATGTTGATCCTTAAAATTCCATAAAAACTGCTGTGAGTTCACAGAATTAAAATATATTTTGTAAGGAGCAGGAGATATGGTCCAACATCTATGAGTGCTTCCTGCTCTTTCAGAGGATATGATTTGGCTCCCTAAACCTACGTCTGTTGGTGCACAAATGCTTGTAAATCCAGTGTTAGGGGACCCAGAAGGCTCTTTGGCTTCCAGGATATTGCACACATGTGTCATACACACACATCAATGAGAACATAAAAAATAAAATATAATTCTTAAAAAAAATAAAAAATAAAATATACTATATTGGATTAAAGTAAGATGTATATATACTAGCTGTGTAATATTTCATTATCCATACCCACCAAAACAAAGCAAAACAAGAAAAAATAATTGTAAATAAAATTATGGTATTTCATGAAAATTATATTTTTCTTTGAGCCTTACATAAAGGAACATTTGAATGCCTTATTTGATATTTAAATGTTCTGATGACTTCAATGAGGATAATAATATCTAAACTATAAAATGTCAAGTAAATAGTACAAACATGGGTACATGTTAGGTAACAAAAATTAGGTAAAATGCACAATAATGAGGGAAAAGGCAATTTTGTCATATTATTTTAGAAATCTCTGCATTATTTGTTATATTTTCCCTTATGGTCTAAGGACTACAAAAATCCAAATGTTAGACCGTTTAGATATGTTGCCAAAGAAGAATCAATTTGATATTATCGAGCATTTCCTTACATCTTCACTGAACAAAAACAATTTCTTTCAAGTCTAAGACATTTATATGAAATTCACTGCTATGATATATGTAGGGAAAAGGGGACACTCAAAGAAACACACCCTGAGCAGAGCCAAAGAAACAAAATTTGGCCCTGAAACCAGAGCCAAATCTGACCTTAATCCTATGCAGAAAACTAACCAATCCTCGAGCAGAGCTCCAGCCAATCTGAGCTCAGCACTGAAACTGGACCAATCCCTACCCTTGAAAAACTACCCCGCACCCAAGAATCAAGAATCCCTATATAAACCCTATGTATGTTCAGCTTGGCTGGTCCAGCTGCTTCCTTCCAATAAACCTCTTCGGATGAGCTTTGGGTGAAAAATCTTCTTTTGCATCAGCTAAGGAGCAAAAGCCGACCCTAGGCAGTTCAGAGCAGAGCCAGCAGGGCTGTAACACTTGCCCGGGAAACCTTCCCTTGGCAGCTCTCAGCTCTCTGCTTATAGCTCTCCAGGAACAGAAATGAACTGTAGGAGCAGAGAAGAACTGTAGCAACTTTGCCTGAGAACAAACCTCCTGCTGAGCAAAACAGCTTCACTGGGCAAACATCCCCAGCTGGAAGACCCTGTTCTGCCAGAGCTGAGCAGACACACTGAGGCAAGCATTTCCCTGAGGCAAGGCTGTAAGGAGCTATGCTTACTGCCACCTGTGGTGGTCCCTGGCTCCAGAGCTCCAGGATACCTTTCCACCTGAGCTGTGTAACACTCAGTATCCTTGGCTCTGGAGCTCCAGGATACTTTTCCACCTGAGCTGTGTAACACTCAGTATTCTGTGACTCCTGAGTGCCAGAATACCTGACCCACTCCAGTTCCATCCTGTCGCAAGCTGAAACACTTACAATATATGTTCCAGAAACCTGAATTTGGGCATTATTGTATCTAACAATATCTTTAAAATCTAACTGAAAGTATAGTGAAATATACCCTGAATAGGTTGAAAAATATACATATAAATATTTTAATTTGATTACCATAAAAATGATCATCAAATACAAGATTCAGTCTGAAAAATTTAAAGTACACTCACTTTATGTAAACTATCAAAGTAACTTGATTACCGCACATTATTGCAGCGCCTGCACCACAAGCAACCCCGAGGTATTAGGAAAAGAAAGACCAGACGTCCATTTGCTTGTACTAAGAGAATGCCTGTGCTGCCTTCATTGCCAGGAGAGTGTGTGTGTATCAGTCTTTATTGCAAGTTCTAAGAGGTCTCTCTCTTGTAGGAGGGAGCAGTCTTATATATACAGGCTTACAGCACAGTGGAGAAACCCTAGGTGGAAGAGAGCCTGTTTTCTTCATGCTAGATGTTGATGTGAGTGGGGCAATGTGGGGGCAGTAAGCCAGGACTAAAAAACAGAATGCACCTGTGGCTATCAGCTGAGAAACACCTCAGAGATCCTGTGTAGGCTAGGCCCCAACACATTATCTTAAAATTATACAAACCAACAACCTGTTTACTATAAGTCAGATTTGATATATGAAATAAATTTCCAGAATCACTTTTCAACTTCTATTTATAAGCATTTATTTATTTGACTTTTCACTTATTTTTTTATTTAGTTTACATACCAAACTCAGATTCCCCTTCCCTTCTCTACTCCCAGTCCCTCTCTCACTTCCCATCTGTCCCCAATCCACTTCTATTCCTCTGTCTCCATTCAGGAAGGGGCAGGCCTCTTATCAACTTGAACAAAGCATTAACCAACAGTAAGCATTTAGTTTATCAGTTTTATTATTTAAATTAAAAACAATCTTGATTCACATACCAATTCTAGTTTCCTCTTCCTCTTGTCCTCCCATGCTTCCTCATTGACCCCCATTCCACCCCCAACTATTCCCCAGGGAGGTTGAGGCCTCCAGTAAGGGATCACCAAAGTCATACACATCATATGGGGCAGGACCTAGACCCTCCCCAATGTATCTAGCAGAGAGCATATCCCTCTATGGGAAATGGACTCCCAAAGTCCACTGGTGCACTAGGGGTAAATACTGATTAGAATGTCAGAGGCCCCATAGTCTTCACAGGCCTCCCAACTGACACCAATGCTCAGGGGGGCCTGGTTCAGTCATATGGTGGTTCCCAGCTGTCATTCTGGTGTCAGCAAGCTCCTACTTGCTCAGGTCAGATGTTTCTATGGGTTTCCCAAGCATGATCTTGACCACTTTGCTCATTACTCCTTCCTCTCTATAACTTGATTCCAGGAGTTCAACTCAGTGCTTGGCTGTGAATCTCTGCTTCTGTTTCCATCAGCTAATGGCATTTAAGATAGTCATCAATCTCATTATAGGAGAAGGGCATTTAAGATAGCCTCTATATGATTGGTTAGATTCTTAGTTGGAGTCATCCTTGTAGATTTATGGATATTTCCTTAGTGCGAGATTTCTCTTTAAATCTATAATGGCTCCCTGTATTACAGCATCTCTTTTCTTGCTCTACTTCTCTATTTTTCCCCCAACTTGATCTCCCTGATCCCTCAGGTTCTAATCCCCCTTCGCTCCTCCTCTTTCTCCTACTTCCCTCCCCACTCTCCTCATTCTCCCAGGAGACCTTGTCCCTTCGCCCTTCTCTGGGGAACCATGTATCCCTACCTTAGGGTCTTCCTTGTTTCTAAGCTTCTCTGGGGTTGTGGATTGTAGTCTGGTTATCCTCTGCTCTATGTCAAAATCCACATATGAGTCAGTACATACCATGTTTGTCCTTCTGTGTCTTGGTTAGCTCACTCAGAATGGCTTTGTGGGAAACAAAAAGCACACGATATCCAAAACAACACTGTACAATAACAGAACTTCCAGAGGCATCACCATCACTAACTTCAATTTCTACTCTATAGCCATAGTAATAAGGATAGATTGGTATTTGTATAAAAACAGACAGGTAGACCAATGGAATTTAGTTGAAGTCCCTGATATTAGTCCACACATCTATGAACCCCTGATATTTTTTTATGAAGAAACTAAAATTATACAACGGAAAAATAAAGTATCTTCAACAAATGGTGCTGGCATAACTGCATGCTGACATGTAGATTGCAGAAAGATCCATATCTATCCCCATGCACAAAAGTTAAGTCCAAATTAATCAAAGACTGCAACATAAATTAAGCCACACTGAACCACTTAGAAGAGAAAGTGGGAAGTACCCTTGAGTGAATTGGTATAGGTGACCACTTCCTGAACATAACACCAGTAGCACAGACACTGAGGTTGACAATTAATAAATGGACCTCCTGAAACTGAGAAACTTTTGTAAGGCAAAGGACACAGTCAACAAGACAAAATCACAGCCCATAAAAAGGGAAAAGATCTTCACCAACCCCACACTTAGCTCCTTTTGAGTGCAATACTTCTAGCATTCCTAGGATTCTATAAAATTATAAGGTAACTCTTACATGTTTGAGTAAAACTTTAAAGATGTAACAGTGCTTCCTAGCATAGTTTTAGGAACTAACCCATATATTTTGCCTTTAAGTACTGCTGTAGTTTTAATATAATGCATTTTTTGTGTAACATTTCCTGAAGAAATTTTAACAAATATCTATTCAACTCAAGAAGGGAGCCAGGAACAGAACAAGAATGGTCTGATTGTAGTGTATCTTGAAGAAAAAATGAAGTTATTCTGAGTACTTATTCATCATCTATGCTTCCTATATATAAGTACAACAAACTCATTTAATTATCAATCTAATCTTGGATTGCAATCTTCTTTAACTTTTTATTATTGAAATTATAATATAATTATAAAATTTATCCTTCTCTTCACACCCTCCATATACCCTTCGCCATTTTCCCTCAAATTTCAGCCCTCTTTTTTCATTAATACATGTATTTGAATATATCTATATATTTCCAGATAAAACCTGTTTCGTCCATATTTTTATTTATATGTATGATTTCAGGTTTGATCATTTGTCACAGGAGGATCAATTGGTTCACTCTTCCCTGGGGAAAGCACTTCACCTGTTTCTAGCTTTGCTCAGTTGCCTGTAGATCTTTGTATACAGTGAGGATTCATGCTTCTTTCCAATCAAATTTTACATGCTCATTGGTGTCATAATTTTCAGTTCATATTTGGAAAGTCATTCATGATGGTGAGAATTTACAGTTATAGATTCTGATGCTATAAGGGGGCACAGTCCCATAGCAAATTTCATAGTTCTATGGCTCTTACATTCTTTCCACCGCCTTTCCAAAATGTACCCTGAACCTTGGATGTGGCAGCCTTTATAGATGCAACTTTCATACTGATCTTCACAACTCTGTACTCTGATTGGTTGTAGTTTTCTCTAATTGTCTCTTCTTGTGGCAAAGAGAGTGTCTTTGAGGGCTGAAGACAACATTCCTCTGTTGACATAAGGACAAATGTTTATGTGGGATTATGCTGGGTTAGTAAATTAACAATTATAGGTCTTCCTTCAATAATTGCAATTTCACTATCAGAATGTATTTACATAGGTTTCTAATAGAAGGCATATTTTTCCTCTTATAGATCTGGTCATAAGTCAAAATAGAGCACAAGTGGTCACCACAAAGGTAGGTGTACCACTACTTCACTCATGGGTGATATCATGTTGGTTGTCATAAGTGTCATACTGGATAGGACTGTTGGTTGAATTCCACCTTTGGAATATTACATATTGTCTTGTCTTCTTCTACCACAAGCTAGTCTTCATGAAGGGGACATTCAAGTTAGTTTTTGTTCAGGCTTTCTGGGCCTTGTTTCTGAAAGGCATGGTGTCTTCTGCAATCGACATTTACCTCCAACCTCTTTGGAGTAACCAAGGGATTCCAAAGCATCAATAGGATGCATTTTTAATAGTGTGTAAGACAGGTCTGTCCCACAACTCCAAAGAACTTCTCATATGTGGTGTTGGTGTTTTGTTAGGTGGCTTTTGGCTCATGGAAGGAATGCCAAGATGAGAACAGTCCATTATATATATATATATATGTGTGTGTGTGTGTGTGTGTGTGTGTGTGTGTGTGTGTATCACCAAGTGTATTATAATTAATTAACTATTTGCCTAATGTAAATAACATGTAATACATATAGTATCTTGAAGAAACTTACAAAATAAAGTTATGTAAATCAAAGTAAAAATATTTCTTAGACTAGTTATCTCAATTTACAAAATTTAGTCAATAATCTCTGTGATAAATCACCCACATTTAATTTGCTCAATGTCTTCACTAACTTAGCATTATTTCATAGAAAAAGAAAAATAGATACAGTTTTGCTAAGACTACAAACAGTTGTTATCAGTTTTGATGCAGGAAAGAATCAGGAAACAACAGGCCTTTTTATAATAGGCATTTATTTTTCATGAAAACATTTGTAACCATCTCTACCAGCTGGATGAACAGCAAAAACGTTCCTATAGAAAACTCTACTGATTTTTTTAAAGAAATGTTTCTTATCACCTCAGAAGCAATTTCTTTCTAGATGTGTTCACTTTATAGTGTCTTTAAACTATTGGAATCCATTACAATTTTGATCTCACAGTAAAATATGAACCACAACCACTTCAACACTGTGAGGAGAGTTGTAAGAAGATAGTTTATAAATGAGGATATACTGTCAGAAACTTCAATAAAGGCACTGAAAGTTATATTTTTAAAGGAGAGTGTTTCAAATTATTTTGAACAATGTTTCCCACACAGGAGAGACTTTCTTCTCTGTAGACTCAATGTAGGTTTAAGAATCAGCTTAACAATGATAAGAAGCACAGTGATGGGGAAATATCTCTTGACTCAGCTATGAAGGAATTATTGAAGGAAAACATGTCAGCACTCAGATTCTATAAACCTCTGGCATGTAACAGATTTAAATTTTGTTACAAAACATCATAAGTTTTAGTCAGCAAAATTTTAAGAAATATGGAACTCTTTGCTGAAGTTTAAGTATGAACATAAACCTAAATTGTGGATAGAAAATAAAATGGGTTCCTAAAAATATAATAGTTAGTCTGTATAATAGGAGAGAATTTACAGGTCCAAGGGAAATGGGTGAAGGGTTTGAAGGGAAGAATGGAGTATGATATGGAAATGATGCTATAGAACTAATAACCCTATAGATGGCCGAGCATTATATATAGTACAAGAATATGTAGAAAGTTGTTAGAGTAAGGTTTTAAAAAAATAGTCAAAGGTAGACAAGACATCTCAGAATGTATAGGAATTTGCAATGGAGCTTTATAACCTTAATTCAAACCCTGGAAACCTTCGAAGTAGAAGACAAACTTCATCTCTCTTATGATGTCCTCTCAGCTGCACAAGCATTCCATGGTATGGATGTTTCCACACACATACACACCAGCACACTCATGGAACACCACCCAGGCACATAATAAAACATGACTCTTCAAGTGCTTTATTAGCACTTTATTAGCAGCATTTTATCTTTGGTAGAAAGATAATTAAATTTTGGATGAAACTATGCTTTGCTTGTTGGATCTTCACAATGTGGAATAAATGTAGTTATGATTAAAGATTCTATCCAAGTCTAGGAAGGCTCTTATTTCAGGCTCTGAGTTAACTGAGGTATTTATTTGCAGTTTTGGGTTTACACAGGTAAAGAATAAGACTTAGGATAAGCGGACCAAGATTTTAACTTACTCAGAAACATGAGTATCATTTTGAATTTGAAATGGTTTACTTTTTCTGTTGGTGCTTTGAAGAATCATAACCAAGGGCCAAGTTAACAATATGAGGTAATAAAATAAAGCAGTAGAAATTTGAGAAAGTATGTACAAAATCATGAATACTAGAAAAATGGAAATTATAAGAAGTCTATTAAGTCTATGTAGAAAATGGCATAAATTGCAAATGGTCATCTAGTATAATTAGATCACTTTCCAATTAAAGAAGAGAAAATGGAATAACACAACACAAAACCAGGACTAAAAAAAGTAATGTGACTACTCAAAGAGTACTGAGAAGCCATTATTAAAAGCTGATAAAGTAACTATATAATGTTACTTCAAATACAAAAGTCAATTGTGAATTAAATAATGTAATGAAGAATGATTTAAATAATTTATTTTCTCGGAGAATTTTTAAGACTATACTCATTCATGATCTTGGAGATTATTAATGCAGATATTTGGGCTCCTCAGATGTTATCATTGTTTGATTTATTCTAGTCCTTTAATGGTGAAATAAATGGACCAATGAGTTTCATTAGCATGAATTATATAATTTACATCTAAATGCAAAATTTTGATAGCATACATAAGTGATCATAAAAATTAATCTGGGAAATTGCTACAGCTTATAAAAACTTTTAGAGAAATGGCAAGATACAAGCTTAATTTTTAAAAATAGACCTTCTATATATAAATGAAAAAAGGATTGAGAAAGAAATCAGAGACAACAATATCTTTCACAATAACCTCCAATAATAGAAAATATCTTGGTGTAACTCTAACCAAGCAAGTAAAAGTCTCAAGTGATAAAAATGTCAAGTTTTTGAAGAAAGAAATTGTAGAATATACCAGAAGATGGAATGATCTCCTACACATATGGATTGGTAAGACTGACATTGTAAAAACAGCCATCCTACCAAAAGCAATCTACAGATTTAATGCAATCCCCATCAAAATTCCAGCATAGTTCTTCACAAATATTGAAGCGACAATTTTAAACTTCATACCAAAAAAATAAGAAACCCAGAATATCTAAAACAATCTTGTAATACAAAACAATTTTCAGAGATGTTACCATTCCTGATTTCAAGCACTAATACCAAGCTATAATAATTAAAAACACATGTTAATGAGCATTCTTCCCAACATCCTGATCCCAGAGCCTCATCAGTCCCAAATGAACATGCAGTATGCTATATTAATTATGAATGTGTTGGCCATTTGCTATGGTTTTTTGTTGGCTAGCTCTGACTTAATTACTAACCAATAACTGCTAATCTGAGTATTTCCATGTGGTTTTCTCTTACTGAAGGAAGGGTCCACACCTCTTACTCCTCTGGAATCCCACATGGTGACGGACTATGCCTCTGTTTCCCAGAATCCTCTTCTACTCCTAGGTCCACCTATCTTGCTTCCACATTGGCCAAAAGCTCTTTGTTTATTAAACAATAAGACAAACATATACACAGCAGGACTTACCCCATCATGCATGGTATTGGAGTAAAAATAGACAGGCTGATTAATGTATTCAAATCAAATACCCAGACATAAAGCCAAACACATACAGAAACTGGTCTTTGATAAAGAAGGCAAAAATATGCACTAGAAAAAAAGACAGCATCTTCAATAAATGGTCTTGGTCTAACTGGATATCTGCATATAGAAAAATGCTAATAGATCCATATGTATTACCTCACACAGAATTCAATTCCAATAAATCAAAGACCTCAACATAAAACCAGAAATACTGAACCTGATTGATGCTGCAGCGATAAACGGCACACTTACTGAAAGTAAAACTAAGTATTTATTGTAGAAATTACTCACAAGAGACCAAACAAGTAACTCAGATGAGCCGAGTAGTTTTCCACCGCCAAACTGGAAGATGAAAGCTGGAAAAAGAGACCGAGACTTCCGTTGTTCAGTCTTTTATACCTTCCCCCGTAATGGCCCTAGCCATGCCCAAAAGTGGGCCTGGCTAGTGCTATGTCAGTATACGTCTTTATGTCCATCCGTATACGTCTTTACTCATGCCTAAAGTGGGTGTGGTTAGCAGTGTGGTAAACTGCTCTTTTATTACCTCATCTGTATGCACCTCTAGTAAGTCACATGGTTAATGGTGGCATTGTTTTCCTCCTACACCTGATAGGAGAGAAATGGGTAATAACCTCTAATGAATTGGCACAGGAAACAACTTTTAAACAGAACACCAAAAACAGAGGTACTAACACCAAAAATTAATAAATGGGACTTTATGAAATTGGAAGCCTTCAGTAAGGCAAAGGTTTCTGTGGGGACACCAGACCTTGAGCAGAAACCCACTTTCCCTTCGGCCTGGGAGCAGGCAGCTGTGAGATAATGTTTACTAAAAACAATTCAGTGCTATAAAGCTCTTGATAGAGCTCAGATAAGGGCTTGCTCACTGAAATACCATGACTTTGACATCCCCTAAGGCTAGATGTCTCTTCCTGTTTCCCTGCTGTGTCTCCCCGATTCTGGGCCTGGAGATTAAACCACCAGCCAGGAGGGTGAGAAGTCTAGAAAGAATTGTATGGAGATGGATGACAGAAGTCCTTAAAAAGGGAAGCTCTTTTTTCCTGGAGAGACTTCTCCTGAGACTTCTCTCTCCGAAGCGGTCTTGGAATCTCCTCCTAAAGCTGACTTGGGAAGCATAAAGTTTTTCTTAAAGCAACCGACCGGTCTCTGTGTCATCTATCCCGACAACCTCGCTACATTCTCGGATGCAGGCTGCACAGCAGGTGCGACAGGTTTCCACTAATCAGACAACATGGCAGCCTTACAGAATAAGAAATGATTGTTACCAAATAAAGAACCCAAGAAAGTAGACATTTAAAAAAACCAAATAATCTAATTAAAAATGGGGTACAGGTCTATACAATTTCTCAATAGAGGGATCTCAAATGGCTCAGAACCATTTAAAGAAATGTCAACATCCTTAGCCTTCAGGGAAATAAAAATTACATGGAAATCCAATATTATACCTGCCATAATGGCTAATGTCAGTAACACGAATGACAGTTTATTGTAGTGAGGATGTTGCAATGGGAACCTCCCTCCATTGCTAGTAAGAGTGCAAGCTTTTACATATACTTTGAAAATCAGTATGTCAGTTTCTCAGAAAATTTGGAATTGGTCTACCTCAACACCCATTTATACCATTCTTGGTCATATACAAAAGGGAATCCTACCACAATTGTACTTGGTCAACCTGACAATTGTGACTTTAATCATAATACCCAGAAACTAGAAAGCATATAGATGTCCCTCAACAGAAGAATGAATAAACAAAATGTGTTACATTTATACATTAGAGTTTTATTCAGATGTTTAAAAAAGAAGTCATATCATGAAATTTGCAGCAAATGGATCAAACTAGAAAAGGGGTATTGTCCTTAGTGTGGTAACCCAGAGATTGCAAGACAAGTACAGTATTTATTCCCTTATAAGTAGATATTAGTCATTAAGTAAATGACAAGCAAGCTGTGGTCTGTAGACTGAGAGGTAATGTAAAGAGGAATGATCTAGTAGGTAACATGGATCTCACTAAGAAGGGGAAATAGAATAGATGTTACAGGTATACTGGGGGGTGGGTTGTGACTGGAGTATGAGAGAAAGATGGAGGGAGGTTGGATGAAGGATATGAGTACAGGGAGAGACAGCTGGAATTGAGGGGGGCTTTGTGAGGTAGTGTAGAAATGTACTGGAGTGGAAACTCTCTGGATTCTATGAAAGTGATCCTAATGAGGACTCCTAGTAAAGACGGAAACAGAGACTCAACTGGCCATCCATTTTATCCAGTCAAGGTTTCCAAGTAGAGGGGCTGAGTAACATTCTATTGGGGTGCTGACCAGCAACAGGTAAGCACTATAGCAATTTTTAAATGTTTTTTCACAATTTCAAATGTAATATTATTTGATAATAATAACACCATATCATTCTCTTTTCATCCACTCTTCCTACATCATCCCATCTATCCAAATTCTCCTCTACTGTCATTTTTAAAAAATTTTATTTGCAGACTAACTAAACATTTTTGAAACTTTTGCCAGTATTCTCAATTAAAGCAATCATCACCAATTACATGAGCTTATAAACAATAAAACATGAATGACTAAGTGTAGTAACACTATACAGGAAAGTGTTTTACAGTTTCCCATTTAGGACTGTTTTGAGAAGAATATATACAAACTATCCTCGTTATCTGATGGTTCTATGCAATTCACTACTCACTAAAGTTCCTACACAATTCTCAGATTAATACGGATAGTACTTCTATAGCCATTTAGCGTCATGCTGGCCAGTATTTTTATGACTGATACAACAAAGTATTATAAACTAGATAGGTAATTAAACAGCAGTCTTTTAATTCTAGATGCCAGAAGGTCCAATATTAAGGTTTCAGGAGATTAGCTGCCAAACAGGGATTTCTTCCCAGTTCATACACATGCAATGTCTCCTTGCATCCAATGACTAGAGTCCGGGGTCTTTCTTGTGATACATTTGTAATGATGGTAGTTTCACTCATGAGAATACATTTTTTCAGGTTATAGTCACCTACTGAAGCTTCCAGTTCCAAATACAACCTACCTGGAGATTATGATTTCAACTTGTAGATTTCTGAAGCAGATAATATTTGGTCTACAGAGCTTAGATATAAGTGAAAATCTGACTCATGCAATAAAAAGATGACCAGGTGGATTGAAAAGTGGGATAATACCCCTTACTCATACCATGTCATTTTAAAGTACACCTTTTGTTTTACATTTAGGGATGTGTTTTCCTAGGTTTCTCTTTGTTGATAATTTTGCTATTTCAAATGGTCCCCCAATTTGTGGTTGAATTGCTATCAAGAATTTGTCATTTCAAGAAAACATTGATGTGCCTTAAAGAAATGTATACAATCTAGCTTTTGTTAGTAAGAGTTAGAGACTCTTGGCTGTGGTTAAGTACTAATATAATAATATGGTTTAAATAAGTTATTCATACAGGAGCAAATAAGAAAAAACTTCACATTACGTGTTGATAAAAATATGACCAGAAGTTTACAGAAATCTGAAACTGCCAATCTCTCCTGAGAAAAAGTTTAGTAGTCATTAATTCAAGTTCATTTTAATTTGATAAAAACTAATTGCCAGAGGCTGCAGAGATGGCTTAGTGTTTGAGAACACTGGCTGTTTCAATTACCAGCACACACAGTTGTCTATAACTCCAGTGACAGGGGATCCAATACTCTCACACAGATATACATGTAGGCAAACACTAAGGCACACAAAAAAATTATTTTAAAAAATAAAATAATTGCCTTGTAAATAGTAAACATACATGCATGTGTAAACACACACACACATATTCACCCGTATGTATTTTATAATGATGTACAAATGCTTTTTAATCTCTGTTATGTAAGAGTAATGAAAATGGAAAATCAAAAATCATGTCTTCTATACACTACATACCAAGATCTGAAAAGCATAAGACAAATTAAAAACTTATTTATAACATGGGACCACAAAAAATAATGATCAGAAACTTCAGTTTATTTCCAAAGAACAAATAGCTAGGAATCTGCACTGTTTTAGGAACAGAGATATAGCTGAATGATTTTTGAGCTTGGGTGATTTTATTACAGAATGCTGCCAAAAAATGAAATATCAATTCACAAATTTAGACTCACATTTTATGATCAAAGTAAAATTTGAGATAACTTCAAGTTGAATGACTTTTCTCCAATTTCTTAATTGACATTTTTGTAATAATAATAAAAAAACCTAGTTTGGTTCTAATTTATTGTTTCTGGATTGAAGTTCTCTTTAAACCTCCTCTCATTTTGTATTCTCTTTCATAAACTTTTCAATTCTTAATTCCAATATTTAAGTTATTTTCTCTACTTTTCTTGTTCAAAAATCAAATTCTGCAGCTGTTTATAAATCCTCTGCAGGTGCCACTGATAGATAATTATTCCCTGTGGGTTTCTAGTCCAATCCCACCAGCTTCATTTATTGCATACAATTACATCTATTCTACTTTTAAAATGTTTTCTGTTTTGTTTTGGTTCTGGTAGACTTACAAGAAACACCATTATATCAATTTTCAGCTAACATCTGTGGATAAAAAGCATTATAATACAAAGGAAATGTCTTTAGGGTACAGCGCAACATTATGTTTCTTTCTTCACTGCCTAAATAGCACTGCACTCAGTTCATTGTTTTAAATTTTTGGGAGAGAAAACGAAAGCAAGAACACTTATTTTGCCACGATACAACGTGAAAGAGTGTGGTTTGCCCTTGACATATGGTAGGCAAGATAGGAATGAAGAATGATGATTTTTGTGTACAAAGTTGTCACCAGTAAAAGAAGTTGTAGCTTTAGCTCATTCTTTTCTCTCTTTTCTTCTTTTCATTTCTTTCTCTCATCCTCTTTTACATAGAAACAAAGGATAAATAAACCTCTTCACTTTTTGTTTATTTATTTTATCATTTCTCCTTCCTTCTCTCTTCCAAGTCCCTTCCCCCACCTCCCCAGTGCACTTCTCCTCTTTCATTTCTGTTCAGAAAATGCAGGCTTCCTATGGATATCAGCCAGCCCTGGTATTTCAAGTAGCAGTGAGACCAGGAAGTCTCTTCTTCTACTAAGGCTGGATGAAGCAATGCCTTAAGAGGAATGTGTCCCAAAAGCAGGGAACAGAGTCAGAAACAACCCTTATTTGTCTTCTTAAAAACCAGGTATGTGATGTATTAAGTGTGTTGCTTGAAAATGATGATTAATTTCAACTCCCAGCATGGAAAGCTTTTCCAGTGATTAGTACTGGAGTTCATGTTAAACTTCCAAAGGAAAAGGAGCAATTATTTAAGCCCTACATGTTTCACAAAAGCTGTGTTTGTTGTGTGTGTTTTGTTTCTTATCACAATCTAGGTGTGTGTGTGTGTGTGTGTGTGCACATGTTTTATTTTCTACTACAATCTATATATTTTTATTTAAATTTTATCCTAGATGAATACTGAGTAAGAAACACACTGAAATTATGAGAGTAATGTCTACAATTCTGAGAATTGTGTAACAGGGTCCAAGGACATTTTTATCACAAAATATTTGAATAATCAGCACTACAAAATGATTTCCTTGATTTCAGAATGGAAGACAATGAGTGGCATTACTATGAAAAGCATCAAATTAGTCTGAATGGAAGTCAGAATAGGAAGGAGATAGAGATAGGCTAGTCTGTTATGGTACGGCAAAACATAATATTGGTAGCAATTAAGAATCTACAAATAGCTGACCTGACAAGGGTTAACTCTTGAATCCCCCAGGCTGATGCCTGGGAATCCAGCATGGGACTGATCAAGACCCCCCTGATTGTGAGTGTCAGTGAGGAGGCCTAGGTAATCTATTGAGCCTTGGGCAGTACATCAGTATTTATCCCGAGTATACACATGGACTATGGACTTTGGACTCCCATCCAACAATGTGAGATGCACTCTCACCCTGAACTCTTGGGGGAGGGTCTAGGCCCTGCCCTGGATGAAATGACAGATTATGGACACCCCCAAGGAGGGCCTCACCCTCCCTGGGGAAATGAGGGGATATTGGGGGGGTTGGGGGAGGGCACGGGAGGAGGGGAGGGAAACGGAGAGGGACCTGGAACTGATTTGTGAAGCAACCTTGTTTCTAATCTAAATTTAAATTTAAAAATAAATAAAAAAATTTTTTAAATCTACAAATACAGGTGACAATTCATCTTTTCTTACTAAAACACATATGTTATCCTAGGTTATTCTAGAAAAAATTCACTGCTTAAACCATCTATTATTTATTGGAGGGCTTAAAAATTCAATTGGCATTGGTTTACAATTAGTATTTTGCTTGGTGGATGGAAAAAAAAGGTTATTTTATGGTGAAAATATTTGATATCCATGAAAGAACTGTAGATAATCTGAGATGAAAAGCAATATGTGGCTTTTCCAGTACCAATGGCACAGTCTTGCTTTATGCTAATGTAATACAAGCTAGAGTCATTGGAGAGGAGGGAACCGCAGTTGACAAAATGACCCCATAAGTTCAGGCTACAGACAAGACTGTAGAATATTTTCACAGTTAGTGATTAATCAAGGAATACTTTATAATCTCTGTTATATAAGAATAATGAAAATGGAAAATCAAAAATCATGTCTTCTATGCAGTAAATACCAAAATTTGAAAAGCATAAGACAAATTAAAAACAGAGGAGGTGGTGGTGCCATCACTGGGCTGGTGGTTTTGGGTTCTGTAAGAAAGAAGGGTGAGCATGTTCTGTGGAACAAGTCAGCAAGCAGCACTGCTTCCAAGTATGTTGGTGGTGGTATTTCATCACTGCACTAGTCATCCTAAAATCACCAAATAGGCTGAGAAAAGTGAAGGAGAAGCAGGGGAAATGGTGGGAGCTGTCTTAATGAGGAAACATTCTGTGTAGGGAACACAGAAGATAGGAGTACACTTCTTGAATCTCGGGGTGACAGAGTATACAATACAAATGGAATTTTTCTACTTGTGGGAAAAAATTAAGTTCTTCATTTGAAAATCTGAGAGACATAGAGACAAAAGCATTGTGGCATAATTAGTACTTCTGCTAATTGGCACATCAATGAAAGAGATACCCAAAAACAGATGTAAAAGAAATATCCATGACTATGGCCAGGCTGGAAAAAAAATAACAGCTGGTGGTGTGTTTAAAAGGCAGTGGCATTCATCCCTGCTCTCAGAAGGAAGCTTGCATGGTAAAATACAGGGTCACAGAGTTCACACTGCAGCAATTGCTTTCTCAACAAATATGTCAGTTGTCTGAAGAACAACTAAATGTCCATTCAATAAGAGTAACTGGTTGGATACCAATGTCTGGAACCTGATGTAAGATTAAGCAAAAGATTCACTAATCTGAAGAAATAATTAATAA
Organism: Mesocricetus auratus; assembly: GCF_017639785.1. Taxonomy (NCBI): domain Eukaryota; kingdom Metazoa; phylum Chordata; class Mammalia; order Rodentia; family Cricetidae; genus Mesocricetus; species Mesocricetus auratus. Next base: position 2,058,106 of record NW_024429207.1, on the reverse strand, counting down.
AGGAATTATGGGAAATACTGAAAAACTAGAAGTGTTAAAATGACTTCCATGTTACTATCTAATACATTTTCATTTTGCAAGATTGATAACTATAAGAAAACATGCTATCACAGGGTGGCGGTGTTTTATTTTATTTTTATTTGTGAATTATTTTTTAATTTTAGATGCAATCTTATTTTTCATATCAATCCCCCAACTCCCTCATCCTCCCATCCTGTCATGCCCCCCAAAATCCTCCACAATCCACCCCTCACCCAATCTCAGGGATAGTGAGGCCCTCCATGGGGGACTATCAAAGTCCTTCACATAATTTGGGTGAGGGACTAGGCCCACTTTTTTGTATCTGAGCTGAAATGATATCCCTTCATAGGGAATGGACCCCAAAAGTCCATTTGTGCACTAGGGACAAACACTGGCTCCACTGTTAGAGGTCTCATAGACTGCCCAGGCCTTCCAGCTGGCACCCACATTCAAAGACTTGGTTCGGCCCAATGCTGGTTCCCCAGCTTTACAAGTAGGGTCTCTATGCTCACTAGGTCAGGTCAACTGTCTCTGTGGGCTCCTCCAGCATGGTCGTGGCTTCTTTGCTCATCCTTCGTCCTTCTCCATTACTGGATTCTAGGAGTATGGCTCAATGTTTAGCTGTGGGTGCCTGCTTCTCTTTTGATCAGCTACTGGCTGAAGGCTCTAGGAATGGCAACCAACGTAGTCATCAATCTCATTATAGGGGAAGGCCATGAAAGGCGGCCTCTCCACCACTGCCCATATTCTTCGTTGGTGTTATCCCGGTGATCCCCTACCATTTCCTCTGAGCCAGACCTGTGTCCAAACCTATACTGTCTCCCTCTATCAAGGCATCTCCTTTCTTGCGATCCTCTATTCCTCCTCCCTGCCCTTCTCACCCTCTCCATTTCCCACCTCCCTCTCTCCAGTGCTCCCAATTTGCTCAGAGTTTCTTGTCCCCCTGCCCTTCTTCAGGGAACCATGTGTTCTTTTCTTGGAGTCCTACCTATATCCTAGTTTCTTTGGTAGTATGGACTGTAGGCTATCAGGGTAGTGGTTTAAATGAGAATGGCCTTCTCCTTGGCTCAAGTATTTGAATATTTGGTTCCCTGTACTTGAAACTATTTGGGAAGGAATAGGAGGAATGTCTTTGTCAGAAGAGATGTGTCAAAGAGGTTAAGATTTGAGACTTCAAAGAACTCCTGTAATCCCAGTTAGCTCTCTTGCTTCATTGTGTTTCAAGATAAGAGCACTCAGCCACTGCTCCAGTGTGCTGCCTGCCTGCCTCCTGTCATGATACTTGCAATGACCCTCATGGATTTTAGTCCTCTAAAACTGTAAGCACCAAATAAAATACTCCTTTGTATGTTGCCTTCATCATTAGTGTCTTATCATATCAATAAAATAGCAGCTAAGACACATGAGTAAAGAGCTGAAACATGTTAACTTTGTTTTGCATCAGAGAGATGTATATATTAACATTTTCTGTCTTAATTATCCCAATTATTGCCTCAAGTGGAATTTAAAGTTTAACTTAGCATTCTTTTAGTATTTCATAAATGTTTTATGTAATCCATTTGCTATTTATTTTTATGATTTATTTAAGGAGTATCACATTTGGTTTTCTCTGATTTCCTCTCTTGTTATTTTTTCTTCTATTTAAAAAAAAACACTTTATTCTCCTGCCTCTATTTTGTTATCACCTTACAAAATATTGTGTGACAAGATAATTTGCAAGCAATGGCTTTTGAACTTTTGTTCTTTATGTATTTTCAAGTTTGTAATCTCCCAATAAAGACAATTTACTAATAATTGGTTCTATCTTACCAAATTAAATATTGTCATGGAGTCATAACGATTTCCTATATCATGACATTCAGAATCTGTAATTAGCTGCTGTGGATAATTTCAAGTGAGCACTGCCACCTGGTAGAAATTTATGAAAATATTTGTTAGCATCTAGGAGGTGATTTAAAGATTCAACATTAATTAAGTTTGTAAAATTCACACCTACTATTTAGCACTTGATAGCTGTTTTAATAAATACATTAGCAACGTAAAACAAAATGGGCTAGATCTAGAAAAAACTGACATTAAATTAACCCAGTTAGGTAAAATACAAGTTATTTCTTCAGGAAAAACATGTCACCCTTTGCTACATGTCCATCTATTGATGGACATAGAGTGGAAGGTTATTTTTGAAGAAAGGTAGAAGTGTTGATAATCTAATAGCAATATTGTAATTTAATATAATAGGATATAAAAAGCTCTAAGAATTTATCTAATTTGAAAGAAAAAAATACAAAATACTTTGCTTGTGGTTTGGATGTAGATATTAATAAATTACCATTACTATTGAGTAAATCACAAGAATATTCTGGATAAGTCACTATTAAGTGTTCTGATGTTAAAATTCAAATAAATTGAAGCTTAGATATAAGTAAGACATGAGACCCTCCTCTATTATTAAGTATTATTGGGTGAAAGAAGAAATCTTCCATTGGTGATATTAACAATGGTCCACAGCTGCCTTGGGTGATTAATGTTTATAATGTGTGTTAATATGATAAAATTAATCCAAAAAGAAGATAGCAAGTCTGTCTTTCCCTGGAATTCTCAACAGGCAGGCTATGGCTGTATTCCTGTTCTCTGCCTAAATGGCTAAAAGCAGAGCTCCAGAACCAAGCCACAGCTCCATGATAAACCCGTTGAGTGCAGGGTAATTCTAGAGGTGGAAAAGGATCACTCCATAAAAACACATCTTCTGTGGAATATTCCTTTACATTGTGTGAAGATGTGTCACTATGTTTGGTTTAATAAAAAGCTAAATGGCCAATAGCTAGGCAGGAAGTACAGCAGAGACTTCTGGACAGAGAGAGCTCTGGGAAAAAGAAAGGAACAGTTCCCAGGCAGATGCACAATAAGAAGGATGGACAATATGGAGGTGAGATAATGAGCACATGGAAGAATGTAGATTAAAAAATATGGGATAATTTAAGTTATAAGAGATATTGGGACAAACCTAAGCTAAAACCAAGCTTTCATAATTAACAATAAGTCTCTGTGTCACTTTTTTGTGAACTGGCAGCCCAAAGAAAAATCTGTCTACACATGGCCCCTTCTGATAGTTGGAACAGAGTAAATAATGGAAAGAAATGTTGGAAATTAATAAAAGTAGCTACAAGAAACCACATAAATATCAAATGAAACAATATACAAACATCTCTGATAAAAAGTAGAGAGAAATCCAACTCTCAAGACAAATAGATTATGAAATTCTGGTTGCTATTTGGAATTGGCTTTTGATTTCTTTACTTTTAATTTGCTAGACTGTCAAAGGTTCAACTTGAGACCTTAAATGCTTGATTCAATGGCATTGATCAACACACCTAGCTGGTGCCAACATACAGATCTTTGGGCTATCTTCGATTTTAGTGCTTTACTGAGACACACTTCAAATACAAAAACTGTACATTTAAGGCATAGATTTGGAAGTCTTAATATATAACATAACCACATATATACATATATAATAATAACAACAAATCAAGTTAATTAACACTTCTGTCACCTCACTTAGTTACCATTTTGCATGTGGGTGTAGTGATAACACTTAAGATTTACTATTTTAACAAAGTTTCAAGAATTTATTTTGCTACTATTAGCCATATACGTTATGTGGCAGTGATGATCATTTGGACTAGTGACCTTTTCAGTGAATGTTTGAAAATAATCTTCTACTTTTTGCTTCTGGGCTCAACATTTCATGCCTGTCAGGGACATTCAGTTAGTGTAAATTAGAGAAAAAGCAACGATCTCAGCATAGATGAACAAAAATATAAGAAGATGAAGAACAGTAGGGAGGAATTCAAAGTCGACTCTGTGGCCTCATTTATATAGAATTATCTTCATTCTTTCTTTCAGGCAGTAAATATTATCTTCCATTCAGAATCAGACTTTTGCTTATGAGAGAATCTTGATTACTGACGCCCAGCCTGCACTGCAGATCAGAATGTATGAGTGTATACCTGAATTATTTGGAGCTGCTACTTCTCCTATCATGTATTTCAGCTTCATAGAACAAATGGTTTCCATTTATTTATTCGTAATGCAATATCTTTATTGGCTATGGATATAGATTTATATAAATAGATGAAATTAAAATATATTCCAGGATTAATCTTCAATATATAAACATTACTTGTTATTACATCTGTGAAGTCAATCTAAATCTATATTAACTCATTTTTATCAAACTGATACTGAAATAAAATTGCATATTAGTTTAAAAAAACTTACAAGTTAGCTATAGTAATACAGTGCATCTAAAGAAATTTTTCATAATAAATGAACAAATTTTTTAAGACTTGTTACTTAAAATAGTGATAATTATTTAGAAAGTGAAGAGCTTTATAGAAAAATAAAAGAATACTAAATGTGAAGGATTTCACCATTACTGGATCTGGTTTCAAAAAGATATTATCTGAGTGTCGACTGTCACAGTGTGAATGATATCATTACAAATTATCTGAAAGAGATAAATTATACAGCTTGCAATTAAACAGGATAGTGACAGTTTAGCTCATGTGGATATACCTTAATTTTCAAACCAAAGAATTCAGTATTGGAAGTAGGTATTTCAACACACAGAAGAAACTTTAATTCTCTTATTTTATATATCTCCCTGCCCCACTCAACTCAATATTTTTATCAATACCCAATGAATAAGTGAACTCAAATATCACAATTTATATCATAAATACATGCAGTTCTTATGTGTTGAAATACAGAAAATTTCTAGATAACTCACTTTTATTTTGACATTTTATCTTTTTTTTATTTATTCTCTAACAGGCACCCAGTTTTAATGAATAGAAGCAGTTTTGTATACCACTGGTGTGTGTAATAATGGATGTGATTTTATGTAGTTTTACAACATCTATCAAAGTTTAATATCTATATAACCTTTGACCCATATTCCCCATGTCTTTTTTTCTTTAATTTATTAGAAACAAGTTTGCTTCACATGTCAATCCCATATCCCACTCCCTTCCCTCCTCCCCTAACCCCTACCCAATCCCCACTCCACTCTCCAAGGAGGGTGAGGCCCTTCATGGGTCATCTCGAAAGCCTGTCATATGAGCTGGGACAGGGCCTAGGCCCTCCCCCTGTGTCCAGGCTGAGAGAGCATCCCTCCATGTGGTATGGACTCCCAAAGTCCATCTGGATGACAAGGTTAAATGCTGATGTATTGCCAGAGGCCCCAAAGAATGCTGAGGCCTCCTCACTGACACCCATGTTCAGGAGGTCTGGATCAGTCCCATGCTGGCCTCTCAGTCATCAGTCTGGGGTCTATGGGCTCCCCCTTGTTCAAGTCAGCTTTTTCAGTAGGTTTCACCTGTCAAGTCCTAACCCCTTTGCTCATCATCCCTGCCTCTCTGCAACTGGTTTCCAGGAGTTCATCTATGTGTTTAGCTGTGGGTATCTGTCTCTGCTTCTTTCAGCCACTGGATGAAGGCCCTAGGATGGTAATCAATCACATTATCAGGGAAGGGCATTTAAGATAGCCTCTCCACTATTGGTTAGATTATCAGTTGGTGTCATCCTTGTAGGCCATTGCATATCTCATTATCTTCAAACATATAATATCTCATTCTACTATAGTATCTCTCAATCCCTCATCCTTCTTGTGGGAACACCAGACCTTGAACAGAGACCCACTTCCCCTTCTGCCTGGGAGTAGGCAGCTGTAAGACAATGTTTACTAAAAACATGTTTACTAAAAACAATACAATGCCTGGGGGCATTAAGTTCCTGGAAAAGGCCTGCCCGCAGAAACCACCCTGAGCTCGACCTTGTCCAAAGACTAACCGACTCTTCTGCCACGCCCAGATCAGTTTCTGGGGTCAGAGAGAGAACCAGCCAGGGTAGAGAGGAGAGCAGAAGCTTCTCTGGTGGGAGCCTTTCTTGGGAAGTTTTCTTGAACCTTTTTGGGGCCTGCTTAAAGTTTTCTTTACATCGTTGAACAAGTCTCTGTGTTGTCAATCCCCGACACCCTCCGCACGTTCTCGGACACAGGCCGCGCAGCAGACGCGACACTTCTCTCCTCTATTCTTCCCCGACTCAACTTTCCTGCTTCCCCATGACCTACTCTCCCCTCCTTTTCATTGCCTCTTTTCTCCCAGCTTCCTCACCTCCCCCTCCCAGTGATCTCAGTAATACATGCGCGCGCACACACACACACACACACACACACACACACACACACACAGCCATGCCATGTTCAAAAGACAATATTCCATAGCATTCCTTCATATCCCTAGCTTTTAAATTTTTACATCTCCCCTTTATGATATTTACTAATCCATGCAAGGAAGAAGACATGATATAGTTGTCCCATTTAGGGTCTAGTACATTATAGTCATTTATCTACACATTGACAAATAGTTTAACTCAGGGTTTTACTGATTATCTTAGGTATGTTAGAATGGAGAAATTTACTTATGCATTCATTTCTCCCCTCACTTGATGGTTACTGAAATATTTCATGTATATGTTCTATTGAAAGTAATATCACATATTCCTCCACTTACCTATGGATAATATATATGTAAAAAGTACAAAAACTCAAATTGTTGGATCACAGTGTTTTCTCATTTCTCTAAATAGATGCAGTGAATTTTCTTTACAAATTCTACTAATTTAACTTGTCCAGTAACAATAATATAGCCAGACATTTGTTTTCATTATAAAATCTTTATCTTAAAATATTAGACAAGATCGGGCGTGTTCAGTGTGGTATGGATGAAGACTATAAAATCATTATAAGGTAGTCATTCTTCTTGACTGTTTCAAATCACCCAAATTTCTAAGCATGGCAAGGTTAAAATCACCCATTTGCCCTGCTGTAAACTAAGGATAATAATAAATTTCTAAAGCAAAACAAACAATTAAAAAGTATTTTGTTACCATAGCAATCTAAAATTTTCAGACTTGAGGAAAACTGTGGTTAGTATAAATAATAAAATTAAACACAAAAAGAATAACATGTTATTACTGCATGAATTTAAATTTAATATCATTGATTAAACCCAGGTAATTTTAATAACCCATTTTGTCCCATATAAAACTATAAATATTTGAAATAAAAGAAAAGACATTTATAAAGGCAATATTTCATATAAACTTCTCTAAAGGGATAAGGAAAAACTTAAATATTAACAATTTTCAATAAAAATAGTTATATAAGGAAAATTATTCTGATGAAGTTATCAGGCAAGAAATTCCAAGCATTTAAGTAGTTCTACTAAAAGTATGGCACAAAGTGAAACTCCCTCAATGAAGTTTGGTCACATACATACACACACACACACACAGACACACACACACACACACACACAGCTATAGTTTGGTATAATTTCATTTAGTGTTTTAATAATTTCACAAAATATTTAGTATCAAAATGAAAATATAGATGAAAATGAGGTGTTTGAACACAGAACTGAAAACCTAGAAAAGCTATGGTGCCTTAGTGAAATCCCTTGCCCCTTAATGACCGAGTGAGGCTTTCAGAATTTGACAGTAGAAATGGATATGAAACCTATGACAACATTACTAAGTATCAAAGCCCATTGCTATTGACTCTATTCCATCTTCACTTAAGGTCAGATATTCAAACTTATTCTTGCTCCTCAATGTTAAATGACAGGATGTTTTGGCCTAAGGTGTCTACTCAATGTCTTGACACTCAATACAAAATTAAAGGATGTTTGAATTAGGGCATGGTGAACTAATTTTTTCGGTATTGGGAAGGTAATTATGTTTGTCCTTTCTTGTATCATGGTATAGGCTCAATGACTGACACTGTGCTCAGAAAATAGCCATTTATAGAGGGAAGGACAAAAATTAGCCACAAGGGTCTAAAAGGAATTTTACTTTTTAAAATTAAGGAACACTAGCCGGGCAGTGGTGGCGCACAACTTTAATCCCAGCACTCAGGAGGCAGAGGCAGGCAGATCTCTGTGAGTTCGAGGCCGGGCTGGACCGACAGCCTCCAAAACAATACAGAGAAACCCTGTCTCATAGAAAGCAAAAAAAAAAAAAAAAAAAAAAAGAGAGAGGAACACTAAGTCTTTATTTTACATTGTCTCATTCCCTGTCTCTACTTCTCTTCTAAGTCTCCATGTCTCTTTTTTATTCATTCTTCCTATCTTCAGACAGATTCATTTTTTAAGAAATATTGCCATAAGAACATTCCTGACAAATGTGACTTGAAACAGTCAATTTTTGCTGATAGCTTGAAGAAGCTGATTACATTGTCTTAGCAGACACAATATGTAGAGTGAAATGCTTGAGTTCAGTTTTCTTCCTCCTTTTCATCAATTCTGGTAGTTATAATGGCTTCTCACCTGGAAATCATGCACAAAATCACCTACAACTTTATCTTCAAGGCATTTCTAGGTGCTATCCCATTGAAAATTACTATAAATTACTACAGGAGGATAAAGCCATCTGCTCTTCTTATGTGCATCCAGTAAGGGCATTACTGGAACCCAGTCTTGTTGGCATTGTGCCTTTAGATTTCCAACCTTAGAAAATTAGTTACTATTTATTAAAATAGCTAGTTTGCAATACTTTTTAATGGCATCACAAACAAACACACATGCTATTGTAGAAACTTTTTAAAATTATTGCTAACACATTTATATGTTCCATGAGATCTTCATAAATAGAAAATTGTCAAATATAATTCATTAATATTGCTGTAGTGCATAGAATAATTTAATCTCATCGACATCCTAGAATATTCCTTTTAATATGTTTAAGGAACAGGAATTTTCTTTCCAGAGCAGTGAGTTGAAATAGATATGTTGGAAGGATATGATAAACCATACCTAAAAACTCACAGTTCTACAAAGAATTATAGACAAAAATGTAAGAATTTGCATTGCATAGAAAGGAAAAGATATTTAGTTTCTCGTGTTTTAAATGATACAGATGAAAAAATAATGGGTCAGTATTACATGTATGATCTAGGATCAAATTAGTGAAACAAAATTGCATTTCTTTAAAAGAGTAGGAAACATATGATATCATCCATTGGAACTTTAGAAGATGCTATTCTTGTATTATATACAAAACAATAATGACATGAAGAGATGACACATAGGTAAAGCATTTGCCATTAGAGCTGACTCTCTGAGTTTAAACCCTAGGATCCATATAGAAGGAAAGAAATCATTCTGACTAATTGTACTCTAATCTCTGTATGTATGTTATAGCAAGACCCCTTCTAACACACAAACACACACACACACACACACACACACACACACAGCTACATTAAAAAGAACAATGGAAGCAAAGTAAAATCCTGAGGTAGAAATCAATCAGAAAATAGAAAAATTAAAATAAAAATGCCCAGGATCATAATTCTGAAGCAAAGTTCTTCAATATACTTACTACAACTTGTCTTAAAAAATGAAAAGTGGGCCCTTGTGACATAGTGCTCAGTCAGTAACACATTTGTTGGGCTAGTAGAGTACCTGGGTTAAAAACTACCCAACTAACTCATGGAAAAAGCTGAGTGCAAGGACTGCTTTGTATCTCCGTGCTGGCAAGGGAGGAACCGCAGGATCTCTGAAAGTTGTTCACAAGGAAACCTAGATGAACATACTTCTCAGTCCAGCCCACACTTTATGTACAAGTGCACACAAGTAAACACACACACACACACACACACAGGAGATTCAACAGTAGCTTACCATGAGGCCTGTAACACCCTTCCTATCTTTGCATATTGATGATATCTTTAATAAAGAAGCATAACATTAAAACCTATGCAATGAAGATATTTGTGGAGAAATTCATGCAGAAGTTTGAGTTAGTTGGGTAGGTATTTTGATAAACCAACCTGACAAAATGGTAAAAAATTGCACTGATTTGTGCTAAGATGGATGGTAGAGGCGCTGGGCTTGCACGGACCTTCATGAGTATCAACCATTTTTTTTGAAGAACAATGAATTCATGTTTAACATTTTTGTTAAATGATAAAAGCCAAGAGCACAAGGATTCCTGAAATAGCAGCACAGGACTTTTACAAAAGAGCCTGAGAACAAGGATTCCATCTTCTCCACAAACAGAGCTCTACAGGGAAGGAAGGCAGAATTTTTAAAATGTGTTTTTGATCTCTTTGAAAGTTACCCAACTGATATCACATTTTACAGATATGGCAAGCAGATATCTCAGTCATTCATAAACTTCCCTGTGTGTTCCATAAAACATTCTTCTACCTACAGACTGCATTTTCCTTTGTCCAAGTTCTGCATATCATTTGTATTTTTACCAGTTAGGATTTCTGTAAAGGTCTGTCTTTTGCATAAAGAAACTTCTTAATGAGGGATGAAAACTAGGCTTAGCTGCAGTATAGGGATATAAAATTAGAATGCAATTGGAAATATACCAGTTTCAGTAAGTGTCAGTAGAAGGTTCTCCTGTAGGTTCCATGACACCACAAATTTGAGAGATCTTTTAAAAAACCCCACAAACAAATACCAAACTACAACAGTGCATACGTTTCTAAGAGACAATAGTTATTTTAATATGACATTTATATCTTTCTATACTTTAAAATATCTCTAGATGATTTATGACTAATGTAACCTCACTACTACTAAAACAATTGTTCTGTAAGTTTAAACAAAAAGGATAAGAACAAAAGTCCATATAGTTTCATCTAAGATGCAGTTTCTCAAAAAATATTATTTGTTGGCGTTGGGTCAAATATGCAGATGAGTCATCTGAAGTGTGTTGGATACATTATTGTTATTGTGAGAGATTCCTGAGGGGAGCAATTTACAAGGAGAAAAGTGATCCACTTATCATTTCCCAGGTTCCAGCCCAGTGTCCAATCTTTTTATTGCTTTTGTTTGAGGGGAAGCATAATATCATATAAGTAAGGATGCTTAACTAACTGATTGTCTGGAATAAGAGAAATAGAAATACCAGAAAGGGCATACTCCACAAAATAAAGTATACTTATAAGACAAACACTCTCAAAGACCATTTTTCACCAGACATCCCCATCCACAGCTCTAGAACTTCTGATAGTCTATTCTCATTTGCAATCCATTAATGGATCAATCAATTGATTTGGTCAGAGCCAATGTGATGTAAATATCTAAGAAAACAGACTCAGATATATCCACAGAAGTGTTTTTCAGTAGTCTTCTAGATTTTTGGCAATGTAATCTTATTGATAGTCAATATGGACAATTCCAAGAGAAATACATAGTACATCACATATATGTGCATACAAATGATATAAATGCACAGTGTATAGTCATAAACACATCTAGACATAAACACATAAACATATGTTTCCAAATGATCTGTTAGAAATCAATGTTTTCATTTTTTCTTAAATTTTACACTATTGGAACAGGAAATATCTTTTTCAAAATACAGTTCTAACCTAAATCACAAAAATAACCTGTGATTAAGTACCGATAATTTAATATCTTCTGTGCTTTTTATTTTTTATAAAAGTGGAAAGCAATAGTTTTACCTTACAAACATTTTTTCAGAAGGATAAAATTCCTTATTTTTATAGTAATAAATAAATGAAAAGAAAAATGCCAGAATTAGGGTAAAACTCATTTATCACAGATTTTTCTAAAACATCTTTGTTTTCATTCATCTGTCAAGTCACTCTGACTGAAAACAAGTCTTTGTAACTCTTTGTTACCACTGAAATCCAGAGTACTTATTTTAGATTCTCAGAGTCTACCTCCCACAAAGAAATCATCAGATACTGAACTTCTTGGTTAGTATAAAGATGAAGCATTTTCTTGATTTGTATGAATTATTATGTACTTTTCATAACAAAGCAGGATGTCATGTGCTTTTATAATGAAATTGTAGTGTTTAGCTCTATGGAAATAATAGCCTTTCCGTGTATAAAAGCAGGGCTGTACACAGGAAATGAGAGTTTGAAGTTCAATCCTGTCTTTGTCATTTGCTAACACAGAGACCATGGATAACATCCATTACTTTTTTTCTCACTTGCTAAATGAGAATTAGGGTATTTTGTACATAATGCTGTTAGGGAAAGTATTGTAACTCATACAAAGCGCTAAGCTTTCCCTCAATGCCTAATTTTGCTTCTTCCTCTCCTGATTATCAGGGGTAAATTTTTGATCATACTGCACTGCATTATTCCTCAGATGACTACAGCTTTACTAAGACCATACTGGCCATATTTTTACAGGGGATAAAAATGGAATTAAATAATAGGAGCATTACTGAAGGACTGATGATTCCCTACTTTCCTCTCCCAATTCTTATAGCTAAGTAATTTGCTAAATAAACATACTAAAAACTGATAAAAGTAATACTTCAGTATTATTGAACAGAGATGTAACTGAACAGAGAAGCAAGAAATGTTATTTGAGTTAAGGATGTCATAGGAAACTAAGTTGTTCTCCACAGTTGCACCTTCGTTCTGAGATAAGCTGACAGCATGAGGTCTCTCTGGGGAATCTGAAGTATAAACCAAATAGAAAGCCCATACTTATACAATCTGCAGGCTTTAGCAATTTAGTTTGGAGATGCAGCCCCTCCTATAGGAGAGTGAGTCTCAACAGTCTCATTTGAGCTTTCAGCTAGAGAATAGCAGATCCGTATTTAGCCACAGATCTCTCCTAGTTAGTGAAAATACATGCCAACAGGGATGGTCTTCTATTTAATCTTCAAAATCAGAATAAAATAATATTTAAAACTTGTGTTCCTAATATTTAGGCACAGTAACCCCAAACTAGATGGAAAAAAGAATTAATTTGTGTTCTGTGGAAAATAAATTAACACACACATAAACTCATCTCTCTGAATGATATTACACCTGGGCTATATTTTCTAACATAATTTTAAAAACATGTAAAAGTTTTTTGACAATTTTAATCAGGAAATATTAGCATCATTTTATATTTTCTATGATACATATATGCACACGTTTGACATTTACACTAAGAGATATCTTTCATCATATTAATACATTGCTATGTAAAATAGGTAATAGAGGACAACGTAATCTCTGATTTGAAACCCAAATTAACAGTGTGATAGACTTTATGAGTTACTTTAAAAATTTACTGAAAACCTATAAAGCATACATATGCCTTAATAGTCAGGTATTATTATTTCTGATATGAAAATGGCTTCAATTAGAAATCCCTTCACTTTAAATTAAGGATATAAATCTTTCCATAAAAATACCCCGCTATCACATAAATTATCAAATTCAAAATTTGAAGAAAACTTGTAGGCTTACCATACTTCGGACTAGATAAAGCTTCAAATTCATCTCATCTAGATATGCTAAATAATACCAATTCATTTGCCAATATGGTAATTCTATATGAAATTTGAAAGTACTTTTTTTCTAAGTGACAGGAAACAATGGTGTGAGTGCTTAACAGCAACCATGAACTTGATGATATTGAATTTATCTCCAAAGGAAAGAACAATCAAATGAATTCACAAGTGCCTTAGATTTATCTCAGATGCATTTTTATTATTGTGAGGAGAATAAAATAAAATTAATTTAATATAAAACTTTCCCAGACTATTAACAATGATGCATTTATATTTTCCAGACTGTGGTCAATCTGAGGATTTTACGCATCTCCTTCCCCTTAAGAAAAGTACAGATGGGAAGTAGCTGTCCCTCTGGCATCATCAGGTAAACAGGCCAGCTTCCCGGCCTGTGTTCCAGAGCCTGCAGATCGCCTGGGAACTGCACAGAGCTCCCAATCCCGGCAGGAGCATCAGGTAAACAGGCCAGCTTCCCGGCCTGTGTTCCAGAGCCTGCAGATCGCCTGGGAACTGCACAGAGCTCCCAATCCCGGCGGGAGCATCAGGTAAACAGGCCAGCTTCCCAGCCTGTGTTCCAGAGCCTGCAGATCGCCTGGGAACTGCACAGAGCTCCCAATCCCAGCGGGAGCCAAGCACCCCAGACTCCAGATCTTCTCTCCCACCAAAGAGACCAGGAAACTACAGGAGCCAGGGAGACCAGGGGAGTAGCTGTTCCGGATCAGGTACAACAGGACCCAGCATAGGGTCCAGGGGACCAGGTAGGAGGCTAAGCGCCCCAGATTCCTGTTCTTCTTCTCTACCCACGGACCAGCATTTGGACAAGGCATAGAAGAACCACCAGATTACTGGACTTACTAGCACCCACCAAAAGGGAACTCTGGTCCCCAGACCAGGAAGGGGCTCTTTCTGCACCCACTAAAAGAAGAGATGGGAAAGAGACAATACAAAAACACAGTCAGCAACAGAAAAACAAATATGACACCGCCAGATTCTAGAGACTCCACACCAGCAAGACCCCAATATTCCAACGCGAAGGAAGCAGAAGAGAACGACCTTAAAAGCACTTTCATGAAAATGATAGAGGCCCTAAAAGAGGATATTGGAAAATCCCTCAAAGAAATGGAAGAAAAACAAACCAAAAAATGCAAGAATTGGAATGCGGATCGATCCATGTTTATCGCCATGCACAAAACTTAAGTCCAAATGGATCAAAGACCTCAACAAAAACCCAGCCACACTGAACCTCTTAGAAGAGAAAGTGGGTGGTACCCTTGAAAGAATTGGTACAGGAGACAGCTTCCTGAACATAACACCAGTAGCACAGACAGTGAGATCAACAATTAATAAATGGGACCTACTGAAACTGAGAAGCTTCTGTAAGGCAAAGGACACAGTCAGCAAGACAAAAAGGCAGCCCACAGAATGGGAAAAAATATTCACTAATCCCACATCTGACAGAGGGTTGATCTCCAAAATTTACAAAGAACTCAAGAAGCAAGTCTCCAAAACAGCAAAGGACCCAATTAAGAAGTGGGCTGCAGAACTAAATAGAGAGTTTTCAATAGAGGAGTCTAAAATGGCTGAGAGGCACTTGAGAAAGTGTGCAACATCCTTACCCATCCGGGAAATGCAAATCAAAGCAACTCTGAGATACCATCTCACTCCTGTCAGAATGGCTAAAATCAAAAACACCAATGACAATTTATGCTGGAGAGGATGTGGTGAAAGGGGGACACTCCTCCATTGCTGGTGGGAGCAGCATATGAATAACAAGAGCTGAAGTACATTCACTCTTATTAACAACATCTGGGAGGAGCACAAAAGCACATTCCAAGAACAATTCTGTGTTTTGAGGCAACTGAACAGGCACAAGACCCTTGACTCCTTTCCTTGGAGTTTTCTAACAAGCACTTGGAGTTCTCACACAACTCCAATCTTTGACTAAATTATTTATGTCTTTAAGATTAAAAGATATCAATCATTTATTATTTACAACCTAAGAGAAGAAAATAATTTGAATTCTTGTGATTCATTTATAAATTCAAACTGTATATTAGGTAAATGAAGTACACTATAAGCATGTGTATGTAATATATAGTATCTCATTATTCATATACAATGATTACATGGGAAAGAATAATACAGATAATCACATAAGTTATAAATGTTAAAAACTGAAATGTACTAAGAAACTTTTCAATGTCTGTGCTTGTTCCTATTGAATATTACTACACAGTTTACACTTCGGTTTTCTTCAATTAGTTGTCACTGAAGGATATTCTTCAAGAGAAAATGCAAAGGAATTTAACATGGCATTATAACCTTCTACCTAGTTCTCTCACGTGTGTGAGTGTGTGTGTGTGTGTGTGTGTGTGTGTGTTGTGAATGTGGCATATGTGTATTGTAGTCCAAAACTTACCATCAGGTGTTTTCCTCTGTAAATTTCCCAGAGTGTCTTTTGCTGAACATGGAACTCAACAGTCCAGTCTTCCCTGCATCACCTATCATCCACACAGGGATGAAATTATAGATGACAAGCTTGCAGTCATGCCTGACCTGTCTTTCTATTTGGATTCTGTAGATGAGATTTGGTCTCAGATCCTCATATTTGTGCAGGCAGCATGTTTACTGATCCATTTTAGCCCACTGTGGTTTCTTTGACACAGAAGAGAACATCTTGTTTGCCTAGCAAGTTAATTATATATTCTCTCTCTCTCTCTCTCTCTCTCTCTCTCTCTCTCTCTCTCTCTCTCTCTCTCTCTCTCTCTCTCTCTCTCTTTCTCTCTCTCTCTGTCTCTCTCACTGCAGGGACTCTACAGTCATTTCTGTTGGCTTAGGGCTTAAATATCTCCTAAATTAACCTAAGAGATAGTTTGTATTTTTCTGAAAATCAGCCTTCCAGACAAGAAATTTGAGGGTTTAGCATAGAATAATCATGTGATTACAAGTATTCCACTGGCTGGTGTGAAACATCCCACATTAAATAAATAGATAAGGTCATGGATATGTTTTATGACCTAGAAGTAGTAGTAGTAGTATTTCAAACCCAAAATGAATTTTAGTGTTTTCATTAATTAATAAGCTTATCTCTTCAAAGGTTTCTTTTACTGAAAAATATTTTAAAACAAAATTAAAGTATTTGTGATTTTTATGTGTATTGTATGTTGTACAGCCTACACTCATCATATTTATAGGGAAAATTTTCCAACTTATCTTTTTACCAAAACACATTATCTCATCAACTTTTAGTACTTGGCTTCAAGCAGAACTATCAGTAATAACAATAGTTTTTTAAAGTGTTGCAACAATTCTTTGACAAAGTGTATAACTAAACATTAGGCATAACACATATTCTTAAATCCATGGTTTCTCAAAAGAATACATCATTTTCATTTTCTAATTTTTTTCCTCCCTCTATAACAGTAATTCTTGTAACAGACCCATCTTATTTAAAATTATAGCTCTTTCTTTCTTCTATGATATAATTTTAGAAAAACACAGCTTTAATTTAATAGTATACTACAACCAAGCCGAATAATGTGTTTCCATAGTAGTATAAGTTCTTACAAAAATTACTATTTCACATATGTATTATAGCTGCTCATTCCATACTCTTGTATCCTCTCTTTTCCTTTCTCTCTAGAAGCATGGTGGTCCACCTAAAGCTCATTGCTAATTTGCCTAGCTATGATCTTAGTGTAAATTATGTGACTAAGTGCCTTTACCATTTTGTAATATATTCAAAGAATTGCAGTATAAAACTAGTCTTAGATATTTAGGCAGTAGTTAAAGACATTTGCCACATACCTGAATTTCATTCCCACCATTCAAAAAGGAGAAAAGAATAAACAAACTCCCATACATTACCCTCTGATTTCCACACAGGTACTAATATGCACACGAGTTTAGAAACACACACACAATTAGCAAGTATATATCAATACAAAAAGCAAAAGGAAACATTTAAAACAGAATCAGTTATGAGATTTTACTTCTCTGCTAATTTCATAAAATTTTACATTTCATGCAATGAAGTACTCTTTTCTTATCAGAACTGATTGTGCCTGCAGGACATGCCTCTCCAAAATGCCCTGCTCTCGGATCCCTCCAATCTTCTCTTTATTTGCTGGACATCCCACAATAAGAGGACTTCAGAGGTGTTTCACAAGTCCTATTACTGAATATTTTTTATAATGTAAGACACTTTCAACATTTCTTCCTCATTACAAAAATGATGCATATAAAGGCCACGGGACTCACACTTTGTAGAGTGACTGCTTTCTTTAGGAGTGTAACTCACCATTCCTTTTCTTGTATCTTGCCCATAAGCAATAATGAAAATACATTTGTTGTATCAGCTTATTTATTTAATACAGTTCTATCTCCTCAGTCAGAATAGATGCTGCTTGGATAGATGCTTCATTCACGGTTGCTTTCATGAAAGATTGCTACCTCTTGACACATAGTCAATTACTATAGAGTAGAAAATAAATAGACCAGAGCCCATTCCATTTGAAGACTTCATAGTCCAAAGTTTTGAACCAAAATTAAAGGTGACCATTTGGTTTTGAATTTTATATCAAAGTCCTTGTAACAAAGGAAAATAATTTATATCTCTTTTACTGACTATTATCATTTCTCATCTGCCAGAAAGTTTAAGTAACTAAGTACAAAATATGAATTATCTTAAAAGTGCCAAAGTCATCTACATGATACGCATATATAAACAGATTATAATAAAATATAAAACTTTATGCTGTCTCTTCAAAAAATTAAAGGGGGAATAAAGTCAAAGAAAAATATTGAATATTGATATCTACAACAAATGAAACATTTTCTTTTATGTTCTATAACTTAAAATTTGAAATCTTTACAGTAACTTAGAAAAGGGACATTGGGAATACTTCCTCATGTGATAATCTTACTTCACAAAGGTGGTCATCCAATTTCTGCTGGAAGATTTTAGTAATGGAGAAATCACAATGTTAGAAAGGAAGCAATCCTATTATCTGACAGTTACAATTATCAGAATTATATTTCTTTCTCTGCCATGCTGACTCTGACTTTTTATGGTTTTGTTCTTGGGTCATGCTATACTTAAATTTAAACAGGAAATATTTGGATATAATATATATTTATCATATTATTTGCAGTATTTTAAGTGAAGTTATATTTCCCTAACTTTTCACTTGTTGGATCAGCTTATAGAATTTGAAAGTATTTGGAACAAACCATACACATCCCCTTTTATACTATATTAACACCTGCATACTATTGACTTTTCCAGTATTCTTTGGAAACACTGTACTAATAAATATACCAATGCAAACTAGCAATTGATATGACCAATAATGTAATGAAATAACAACTGCGACAGCACTAAAAATTAAAGTCACATGTTATATACCCGTCCAAAAATGAAATCAGTTTATTGTAAATTTAGAATACATGATAGCACATTTCACTACCTAATTGCATATTTACACACTGAAAAAGATGGCACAATGTCAGGAAAGACTTGTGTAATCAGTTCACCTAATTTAACATAAGTGAGTCTGAAATAAAAGTAAGATGTAGAAAGGGAGAGATATGGTACAGCTAAACAATGTAATAACTTGATTAAGCTCTGAGATGTAATCCCAAGAAATGCAGAAAGATTCAGATCCATATCTATCACCCTACACAAATTTTTTTTCCAAATGGATGAAAGACCTGGACAAAAAAAAACCCTAAAACATTGAACTGGTAGAAGAACACATAAGCACTAACCTGTGAAATGTAAGCACAAGAAAATGAACTCTCTGAACAGGATTCCATTAACTCAGATTATAAGGCCAATAATTGATGAATGGGACTTCACAAAACTCAAAGATTCTTTGCAGTAAAGGATGCTAATCAATCAAGCGAAGATAAGGCCTGCACAGTGTGGAAAATCCTTGCCAACTACAGAGGATTAACTTAAAAAACACATCAACAACAAAAAAAAACCAGTTAAGATAACAAGTGACCCAATTTGCAAAATAGGCTAAGAATCTGGATAGAGTTTTCAAAAACAGCAACAAAAATGGCTAACAAAGATGTAAGAGTTCACAATCATTAGCATTGAGAGAAATGAACAGTAGAACTTTTGAGATTTATTCTTAACCCAGTCAGGATGACAAAGATCAAGAAAACAGCTGACAATATATGCTGGTGAGTTTATGGGAAAGGGGAACATTTATTCAGTCTTGGTATGTTTACAAACTGGTCCAGCCACTATAGAAATGAGTGTGTAAAATTCTCAAAGTGCTAAAGCAGATTTACCATATGACCTAACTATATCAATCTGTAGTATATTCGCAAAGGATTTGACAACCTACCCAATCGCTACAATCTCAAGAATGTTCATTGCTGCGCTATTCATAGTAGCTGGCAAATGGAACAACCTAAATACCCATCAACTGATAGTGAAAATGTGGTATATATGCACCATGCAATCCTATTTATATGCAAAGAAAAGAATTCATAAACTTTATAAGTAAATGGACAGAAGTAGAAATTATTATAATGAGTGAGGTAACATGTACCCAGAAAGACAAACACTAAATCTTCTTTGTTATTTGTTTATCATAGTTGTGAAGGACTTAGACGTGAATATGTAAGCTGGAATAATCAAAGAAAATAAAGGATTGAGGGTGTGCTAAGGGGGTCAATAATGTGCATTAGAGAGGACATTAGTAGGATACAGATATTAGAGATGACGAAATTGGAAAATCGTGGGGATTTTATATGAGGAGGGAAGGGGGTAGGTAATAGAGAGGGAGAATAAAGGAAGAGGAATGAATAACGCTGGAATTCTTGGTATGAATTTTAGACCACTTGGGATGACAATGCTCCCCTAATAACCATAATTTACTTAACAAAATCCCCAAGTCTTCCCATGGAAATCTTTCTTCAAGTTGTTGGGCTTAAATATCCAAGAGACTTGTCAAACAACATAGGCTTTTGTTGTTGCCCTTGGTTGCTCCCAGAGCTTGAATGTAAGATGCTATTACTAAAGAGATTTCAAACGTTAGATATAGGACTTTGAGACATTGAGTGAGAACTACCTTTGGAACATCTTTCCTGAGGAATAACTGTCATCATCTTGAAGATGCAGTGCAAGCTCCCAACAAAGGAAAGCATCCATTATCCAATATTCCCACATGCTGTTACCCTATGAACCATAGTAATCATCAGCATAGAAAGATACTCCAAGGCATGCTCTGGTGGCATCTTGGTCTTAAGTGTGTGCAAGAGGTACCCAATTGTACTTAAGAGAAGCTGAGTAGTGTTTAATTTAAGTCTAATATTGTAAACTGAGCAAAATTGCTGTGGTCGTTGGGGTCATACATCCTAAAGAAGTATATGACCTCAGCCACCACTACAACCCTCACTTCCCTAAGCCACTGTTCTCTCTAATTATATTCTAAATGCATACTCTTTTACCCACAAATTACTGTAGCTCTCATGCCTCATCAAAGAAACTTTCAGTTGCTAAACACAGAGGTCATTACAGAAGAGGGATGATCTCTCAGCCTGGACTCTTGGGGGAGGACCTAGGCCCTGCCCTGAATGAAATGACAGACTCTGGAGATCCTCCATGATGGCCTTCACCACCCCCCCTGGGATCAGAGTGTGGATTGCATGGGAGGCTGGGGGGCCTGGTGGGGAGGAGGGGAGGGAGAGGGAGCTGGGATTGTCGTGAAGCAAGCTTGTTTCTAATTTAAATTGAAAAAACGAAATTCTAAACTGGTCAATTGATAAAGTTACAACATAACCTCAACACCAAAGCTCAGCAAGTAACATGGACAGAAGCCGATGCCCTTTTAAGAGCCAGAGGATGAGAAACTCTGTTTTGAAATAGCATCTTCTATATATAACAAGGAAGATGAAACCTGAGAATGCAGTCACATCAAAAAGACCTGCAGGGTGACAACACCAGTTGAAATCCCAAAGTGAATGGGGGAAATATCATAAGGTATGAGACCTAGATGAAGAGAGGTAACAGTTAATGACTGCTGAGAGAGGCAGATTTGATCTCCTCCAGGGAGGAACACTGTCATTAGGTTATCCTATCTCAAGTAGTCCATCCTGAACACATAGAAGTATGAGCATCATTAAATGTACTCATCTGCATATAAGTAACATTTAAATGAACTCAGAAAGTTGTATTTATATATTTATGAATTGTGAAGGTGCAAGGATGGATAAGAGGCTTAGAGGGAGGAAAGGGAAGGGGATATGATATAATTATATTTTAATTAAAATTTCTTAAAATACTGAAAAAGAAAGCAAATCTGGTTTTTATTTAAAGTGTTATTGCAAACATAACCCTGATAACTGTTTTACTTTGATTAATGTTCAAAATGAAAGTTGATATAGATGAGAAATTAATGTTCTAAAACTTGCAAAACTATATTAATAGAAAAGTTATCTAAAACTAAATATATAAATAAGAAGTGAATTTTTAATTGAAATATGAAGACTCAAAATTAGCTTTAACTTTAAGAAAATATTTCTAAATATTTATAACTCTCACATTTTGCCATTCTTCCATCCTTCCCAAGTTTTAATCCACTTAATACATGATGATAAGTTCACTTGTCACAAAGCCTGATGACCTGAGTTGAATCTCCAGAACCCAGATGGAGAAAACAGTACCTCTAGCATCCACACTCACCATCATTTGTGCACACACACATATAAACATACAAACAGCCAAATAAGTAATTGATCTTTTAAATGAGTAATCATTTTAAACATTCTCAAGGAAAAGCTTTGTGTGGAACTTTGTATCTTCATGCTCATGCTTGGGCAGATTATTACAGCTCTAAATGCTATCAAAATTATTATGCACTTATTTGAGTAAACAAAAACTCAGCAAGATCATGTATTACATATTATATATATTATATACAATATTGTATAATTAAATATTTATATAATATTATATATAATACATATAATAAATACTCACTTATAACTCATCATTTATATAGCATATATACTTTTAAATAAGAACTATGCATTACAAAAATACAGCACAACTATATTTTGAAGGCTCGTTAATTTTGAACTTCTACAGAACATATATTAATGGAAGTAATTGTTGAAGTATAATTGTGTTCCATCACAAGCAATAAGAAAATGTGAGTACATAATCATCCTGCCAAGCCTATGAAATTACATTCCAGAACA
Source organism: Mesocricetus auratus (assembly GCF_017639785.1). NCBI lineage: Eukaryota > Metazoa > Chordata > Mammalia > Rodentia > Cricetidae > Mesocricetus > Mesocricetus auratus. The sequence goes on along the minus strand of NW_024429207.1, from coordinate 2,035,513 downwards.
TCATTGGGAAGCATTTGATATCTCAAAACTGAAAGATAAAATTCTTTGTGTTTGTGTGTGTGTGTTAGTCGGTCTTTGTCTATTCTAGTTAAAGTCTCTTTTCATCAGAATCACCTTTCCTTTTGCCTCATTATTTGGGAAGAAGTTTTGTCCTCAGAATTGCTCTCTGTCTTTGTCATCCTGGCATACACCCTTCTTCATTACCTTCAATCTGTGAGCAGAAATGTATTAGAGCCACCTGAGCCAGTGTTTTTGATGGATAGTTCCTCACAGAATCTGAGAAAGTACTGATTTATCAGAGAATTTGTTGGTTTATCAGAACATCTAGTTTCACTTTCCTCAAACTTATATTTCTGTTTTATACTGTTCTTTAAGAGTTTTTACAATTAAGAGCTGTTGTATTCTGAAACTATTCTTACCGAGTCTTGAAAGCCAACACTTGTTTCACACTACTGTGAGTTAAATTAATATTAAGTTGCTTTCTCCCTTACATACCATAAAAAGAAGGTTTATCTGACATCCTAAATTATTTGATAACTAGTATGTTTTACTGATAATTGTTATCTGTTTTCTAATTCCCTTCCCTCAGTGAGTTACTTTCTGTATTTTGTTAAGTATTACACTCTTAATTTAAAATCTTATGACCATAAATTGTTGAGAAAATGTCATTATGTGACTTGTGATGTAATATTTTAGTATAATAGTTTTAGAGGTAACTATTATTTATAAGACAAAAGCAAATATTATAAATATTGGACCTGAATATTTATTTCATTATATACTTATATTATCTACCATACAAATCACAAGCTCTCAGAAAAGCTTCTTTATTCAGTATATTGAAATCATCATTTACTTTAAAAGTCATAAAAATTTTTAAGAAAAATATCATTTTTGCTTAAGTACTCTTAAAATTAAAGAGTAAAAGGTGATAATATTAATTTCTAGAATTGATAAAAATTTCCAGTAGCAAAAAGAAAGCTGGGAGAGTTATGACCCTGTATACACACACACAGACACACACACACACACACACACACACACATATATATATATATACACTGATACGCAGGCCTGATACAGTTATCACATACAAAACAATGGAGAAAGATAGTGTTATACCTTGAATTTAAATATCACTCTAAGAAGACTCAAGCAGGTCATAGTGCTTTATGAAGGGTTCTAAAGTTTCAGCATCTGGGATGTAGATGAAGGAAAACAGGTCACTGGGGCTTTAGCCTTGTGAGCTCTATCTTTTCCATTTGGTTTCTCTTTTCCCTCTGTCTCCTCTCTGTTTCTGGAAACTCTAAGGGGAATTTCCTCCTCCTCCATCATGTACATCTGCCATCATGATGCTCTCCAAATACATGAACAGCTTTAGAAATGTCAGAAACCATGGCAAACTAAGTTCATATTCTCTGAAGTTGTTCATACCATGTAATTGGAGAGTGGCAAAAGTCTCGCTATCCTAATGTTGGGGCAGCAAAATAGAAGACATTAATAAGTGACAATGCTTACAAATGACAGTAGTAGGAGAAGTAACTGGAAAACAGGAAGTTGGAATAGTAAGAAGGATTTTACAGAAGTGTTGGTATGTGGGTCCCTATGAATATGCCATTTAGTCACATTCAAAACAAATGAAACATACAAGCACAGAATCGCACAAACTCATGTGTGTACATATCCTATGTTTAAATCTATGCACACCCTAGTTTTTGTTCATTTAATAGGTTGGTTGTTTTTAAAGAAGTTTAACTATTATTAATATTTTACACACACACACATCAAAATGAAGGTAAATAAGATGTACAGCAATTCAGTAGACCACAGGCAACTGAAAAGGAATCACACCCCTAATGAAAACTGATTCTTTCTACCCAGGAGCTTTGAACTGCCAATGTTCCTCAGCTACAGATGGAACTTCTTGAACATTCTCTCAATCTATGATGGACCTTTGCTTGGCTTCTTGTTGTGTACTTACATCTTAAGCAGATGTTCTGGTTAGGATTTCTATCGCTCTGATAAAACACTATGACCAAAACGAAAGTTGGAGTGGAATGGGTGTATCTGACTCACATACACTTTCATATCATTGTCCAACACTGAAGGAAGTCAGGACAGGGACTCAAATGGGACAGGCGCCTGTAGGCAGGAGTTGATGCAGGAGCTGTGGAGAGTGCTGCTAACTGGCTTGTTCTTCATGTCTTTCCTGATTTCGTATATAACCCAAGAATAGGGCTTGTACCACCCAAACTGGACTGGGTCCTCCCTCATCGATCAATAATTTAGAAAATACCCTTCAGCTGGATCTTATGATGGCGTTTTCTCAATTGAGGTTTTCTGTTTTCAGATAACTGTAGCTTGTGTCAAGATGACATAAGGCATAAGGTTAGCCAACACAGCGGTAATCACAGCAGCTGAGTTCAGTAACACACTCATGTTCATAAGACACTGTTACTTGGCAGTCCTCCTCAACTTCTGATACTACAATCTCTCTCTCCTCTCTTGTACAATGGTCTTTGAGCCTTGGGAGAAGTGTGTTGTTATCTCATTTAGGGAGAAACACTCCATAGTTGTTTGTTCTTTCATTTCTGACTAGGGGGTGGGTCCTCATAATAATCTCTTCCTACTGTAAAAGCAAGCTTATATGATGAACATTGAAATCTATGGGTAGGAGGTAAAGCACTTAGAAAATACGTCTCAAGAAGCCCCAGAAGTCAAGCATACACATAATGTTATACTGAGCAAACAGGTTATATTTAGGGACACATTTGCATTTACATATACATATTTACATGAAATAATATTCACTGAAAAACAGCCGTGAATTTGAAGGAGAGCTGGGAGACTTGTATGGGAGGCTTTGAAGGAGGAAAATGAAGGAAGAAATACTGTAATTCCATTGTAATCTCAAGAATGAAATGAAAAGGTTCTACTTAGTAAAATAATAGGAGTATGTTATTTCCAAGAATCTATACAGTTGTGGGTTCTTGAGCAGGTTTACATATCAGGTATGGTTTATGTCTTTAGATTATGCAAGAAGGAAGAACACAGATGTCTATAAATATTAAACTAAACAAGCGAAAAAAGTACTTTTACAGCGAAATATTATGAAATAAAATGTAAACAAGAAAACAAAAGTATATGAAAACAAAAGCAGGTGCTGCATAGAGCACACTGGTAGGAGAAACTTTAACAAATGTAATGTGATATATATATATATATATTGGTTTGAAGAAGAAGATTCCCCATAGTTTTGTATATTTGAGTGTTTGTTTCCCGAAGAATTAGGAGGTGTGACCTTTGTAGAAGATGTGATTTACTACAGGGGCACTTTGAGGTTTCAGAAAGCCCATCACACACTGCTTGCCCTAATGTGTGTGTATTTGTCAGTCTGTATGTCTGTATCCCTGTCTGTCTGTCTCCTGGCTGTGGATTAAGATGCAAGCTTTCAACTACTGCTTTAGTGCCATGCCTGCCTGCCACCATGGTGGCTGCTATGGATAATCATGGCCTAACTCATGAAAAATGAAGTAAGCCCCCAAATAAATTATTTCTTTTTAAAGCTGCCTTTTTTTGACATTTATTTAAACCAACAGAAGAGTAACTAAGACACTATATAATTGCAAATGTTATTTTCTCCCCATTGACAGTGAGGAGAATTTTTAATACAGTGTCTCAAACTGAAGTCCAACATGGCTTAGGATTTGCTATTTGTTCGAAGCTGATCTCTAATTCCAAGCAATCCTTCTGTCTCAACTTCCTGAATACTGGGATTACAGAAGTAAGCGCTTATATGTTACATTTAATTTTTATTTAATTAAATTACCTATTTAACACTCACAGCACAGTTTCCCCTCCCTCATCTCCTATTCCTTCCTGATACTCCCCTCACAAACATACTCCTCCTCTGTTTCTGCCCAGAAAGGGAGGGTATGGCATCCCACCACAGGGAATAGGTTCCAAAGGATGTGTGGAGGAAAGGGGAGAGGAGAGAGAGGGGAGAGGGAGAACTGCAGTTGGAATGTAAAATGAAATTTAAAGATATATTAGTAAAAATAATATGAAGACGTTAGAAACAGGAAACTTGTGTGTAGTTAAGTAAGTGTATGTTTTAACATTACAAGAAGGTCCAAATATGTCCTCTGTAATCGGTAATCATTTTAGTATTCAGTCTGTGGCCCCAGTGCATTTAAATAATGAGAGATGAGCCTTGAGTAGAGAAAGTCGAGGCCAGAGAGTATATTAGAACATCCATAATATTTTTATATAATTTTTATTTAAACTAAAAACAATCTTGTTTTACATACCAATCTCAGTGCCCTCTCAATCCAGTCCTCCAAATCCCCTACCAAATTTCTATTCTACCACCCATCCACTCCTCAGGGAAGGGGAGGCCTCCCATGGCAGATCATCAAAGTCTGTCACATCACTTGGGGCAGGGCTTAGGCCCTCCCCAGTCTGTATAGACCAAGAGAGTGTTCCTCCGTAGGAAAGGGGCTCCCAAAATCCTGAGCAAATTTGGAACATCAGGAAGTGGGGATTGTAGAAGAAAAACAAGGGAAGAAGGGAAGGAAAGAGGAGAACATGAGGGATCAGGAAGATCGAGTTCAGGGACGAATAGACACAGAGAACAAGAAAAGAGATACCTTAGTAGAGGGAGCCATAATAGGTTTAAAGATAAATCTGACACTAGGAAAATGTCCAGGGTTTCACAAAGATGACCCCAGTTAAGAATCTAAGCAATGGTGAGTGAGGAGGCCTGGGCAACCTATGGGGCCCTGGGCAGTGGATCAGTGTTTATCCCTGGCATACAAAAAGACTTCGTGTGTCCATAACACAAAGAGATATGCTCTCTCAGCCTGGACTCTTAGGGGAGTGCCTGGACCCTGCCCTGAGTGAAATGACAGACTCTAGATATCCCCTATGTGGAAGGAAGTGGGGATAGGGTGGAAGGCTGGGGGGATGTTGGGGGAGTGCGGGAGGAGGGGAGGGAGAGGGAGCTGGGATTGATATGTGAAACAAGCTATTAAAATTAAAAAAATAAAAAAAGAATCTAAGCAATAGTGGAGAGGCTACCTTAAATGCTGTTTCCCTGTAATAAGATTGATGACCACCTTAAATGTCATCATAGAGCTTTCATCCAGTAGCTGACAGAAACAAAAGCAGATTCACAGCTAAACACTGAGCTGAACTCCTGGAATCCAGTTGTAGAGAGGGAGGAGTGATGAGCAAAGGGGTCAAGACCATTCTGGGTAAACCACAGAAACACCTGACCTGTGCAAGTTGAGGAACCAGCATAGGATCAAACCAGGTCCCCTGAATGTAGGCGTAAGTTAGGAGGCCTGGACAGTTTATGGGGCATCTGGAAGTGGCAACAAAATCTTAAAATACAAAATCTGAAATCTTTTAGAGCCCCAATATGTTCACAATGGGAAAATCCCACCCTACAAATCAATGTTTCATGTACACTCTTGTTCAAAATACTGTGTGGGATAACATCATATATATATGATGTATGGGAAACATGAGAATTTGAATTTTAGATACAGGTCGCATCATAGGCTATGTCATGATGTGCATATACCAATAAAAAGTGCAATTCTGATTAGAAATCACAACCTGTAGTAATTAAAGAGAAAACTTTAAAGAACACTCCATGAAGCAAGTACAACATATTTTCTGTGCCTTCTGCCTTAGACATTCACCTTTCTGTGTAGCAGCGTGAAATGTATGTAAAGATCATGAGGTATGCCCCCCTACAGAATTACAAAATGCATTGCTTTTAGGGTATTTTCTCCTTTCTGTGATCTTTTATACACTTTTAATTCAATCACATTCAATTATCGAACTAAGCTATCTCAAAATAAAAGTCACAGCAAGGGGTTCTGACTTAGTGTTTCACTGCTTAGTAAGAGTTTGAATTCTTAAAAGTGACAGCAATTATAGCAGGCTTGGGAGTTATTAAAATAAATAAGTCATGCTCACTATCCTTGAAATCATGACCTCCTGAAGGTGGAAACCAAACGATTACTCAAAAATGCTTATAGAAAGATGGCAATGCATCATGTGTTGGAATAAATATTAAGAACCTAAAAGCTAAAAATGTATTGACCCAAAGAAAAGCTCAAAGCACAGACTTACTTTTCTCTTTTTGTTATTGTCTGTATGTCAAAGTTAAAATTTTACTCCTGGAATAAATTAAACTGGATTTGGGCCATCAATGGCTATGCTCTTCAGCATTCAGGAGTCCCAAAACATGTACATAGTGGCATCTTACTGAGTTGTATGTAGATGGTCTTATGAAATAATTCTTTGATATCTCTGCCATTTTTAACTGTTCCTTCTTGGAATTTATCTTCACTTGGCTATTGGTTTAGAAAAAAATTTGCTTGTCAATATTTGACCATATATAGGTTTTAGTAAAGATCTCCCATGGAGATTGATTGTACTTTTCCAGTGAAGTCCTTCAAGCATGTTTACTTAGAATTAGTTTCAAGGGGATTTTTTTTCCAAACTACCTTCCCATCTTGATTTGTGTGGAGTTTGCATTAGCTACTGCAGACTATTATCAAATGGGGCCTCTGATGCCTGAAAATAGAAAGAGTTATCTGTAATTAACTCTATTTTGCAGGTAAAAACTTGTAAATTAGCTAAGTTTTTAAAATACCAAATGTTCTCACATGGATGTTTTACAAAATCAACAACAAAAAACTTCAGTCAGTACCTGAGGCTAAGGGAAATAAAGGTACAGAAAAAGATGGGAGAATAGCAAAGACTGTCAGCTAATTAAAAATTGTTCAGTTTTATCTCATTAAACTAGCCAAACATATGAATCCAGGTAGCAATCATAAATACTAGTAAATTCAATAAAAAGGTAGTCCCTTCAAATTTGATTTTTATTATACACAATTCACATAATCTCTGGCCCCAAAATAGAAAACGTAGGAACCAAATATAAGTTAAAAGAAACATCTTCATGGAAAGGACCTAACTGCTGTCCTGAAAAATCACATACTAATGAAAATTTATATTTTGTGACTTAATAAGATTGATATCTTTGAAAAATCAAATAAATACTGTTTGATTTATAGTTGTTAATCAATTTCCCCTTACCTTAATTTCAAGCTTAGTGAACCAGGGTCTCTGAATGTGGCTGTCAGTTGATGGGCCTGGGCAGTCTATGGGGCCTCTGGAAGTGGAACCAGTATTTATCCCTAGTTCACCAGTAGACTTTGGGAGCCCATTCCCCAAGGAGGGATACTCTCTCAGCCTAGATACACAGGGGAAGGCCTAGGCTCTGTCCCAAATGATAAGACAGATTTGATGCTCCCCCATGGAAGGCCTCACCCTCCCTGGGGAGTGGATGGGACATGGGATGGGGGTATGGGGGCAAAAGAGAATGGGAAGGAGAGGGAACTGGGATTGATATGTAAAATAAGATGGCTTCTAATTTAAATAAAAATTTATTTAGAAAGTTAGATTAATATTACCAAATTATGAAAACCAGAAAGACACCCAAGTGTATTTCTAGACAGACATTTTACATTTTATTCATGGGCTGATATAAAATTTCACATTTGTATACCAGTAATAAATCCTGTGTACAATGACATCCGACCACATGTGAGGGAAAAGTCGCTTCCTACATTAAAGCTAACTTATTATAAAACTCACACTGTCACGATCTGTTCATAGGAAAGTAGTGGAAACTTTCTCCAAGCTTTGCCCCTAGACTTTAACACTAGTGTAACGCCAAGAAAATAAAATGCAGACCACCTTTTGGCTCATCAGTTTTTATCAGTTTTTGTGCAGATAATATGTAAAATATGTAACACAGTCAAACTTTCACCAATGTGGCACAAAAAAGAAAAAAATCCAAAATGATGCTTTAGATAACAGCATATTTATGTAGAATCAAAATTCTGTTTCCTCATTAGACAAATAGGTCAGGCCTTGTTATATGAAAAGTACAATTCTAGGTGATGATATCAGTGAAATTTAGCAGTTTCTGGGAAGGACACAGACAGGAGACAATCACCCTGGTGGAGTCCTGTATCTAGATGTGTCTGTCATGGCATATGCAGAGTTTATACATACATTTCTGGTGTGATCAAGCCCAGGGGCTTAGGGTAGTAGGTGAATAAATAAGGGCATTTAGAAATTTGAATACTTGGAAAGTTGCGTAGGATTTACAACTAGAAATGCCTGCGTTTGAATCTTGGCAGTAGTTTTAATTATTGGCTATATGAATCCAAACAAGTTTCCTGAAGCTGTCAAAGTACTAGTGTACTAGTTTTTGTGAGAGATACAGAAGATTGAACCTAGGACATTATGCATGTTGGGTAACCTCTGTACCTCTGAGCTAGGTCATTAGCCCTCCTGTTAATCTTTGTTTTGAGACAACTTTATACTAGTTTGCACAGCAGGGACTGCAGATCAAACTATGTAGCCCAGGCATGCTCTGAAATTGTGATTCCCTGACTCTTACACAGCCAGATTTGCAGGCATATCTAAAGTTGTTTAAAAGGGGTAAACTATGAAACCTCCCACAGAATAATTTTATGTGTTATTTTAAATTGCCAATGAATATCCTAACAAGAGCCCATTTGTCAATCTGCAGGGGCTGTAGACAATAACCACTAGAACACTGCACTACTTCTAGGAAGAACTCATAGCTTGTAATAACTTCAGACACTTTATCATCATTTGTTTTTAATATCAATGGAAAGTCATTTCTGCTACTCATTTTTAAATCTCTAAATCTATCGGTATTCAAAAGCAATATTTTCTAACATAAGCAAGTATATTAAGACAATTGTCTTTCCAAAGGAGAGAACCTAAAAATTAGATGTGGCATTTGTTAACTCAAGCTACTGCACTGAATTTAATCTTCTAGTAAAGTTGGGTTTTTATGGATGACTTCATAGTAGGTAAAATCATAATTAATAATAATTCTCAGCTCTCATTTTGTGAAAATTACCAATCAAATTGGAAAACAACCTCAGGTTATTTAAAGGTGAGGAACTGAAAGCAAAATATAAAAACAGTTCAATAATGCAAGATTCAAATGTATTTTAGCTAACCTTGTTCTAAAGACAAAGTATAAACTATGTTTCTTCTCTGCTGTAAATGAACGAAGCCATTCACTTCATTACCTCCAACAGAGAGTAATAATTCTCCGGAACCCCTGTAGTCATTTATTTTATCATCTCTGTGTAACTTCACATGAACATTCCCTCTTGCAAGAGGAACCGTAACCAGATCACTCGTTCTCTGTGGAGAATCAGGATTTCAAATGAATGTTAGAAATTCATCTCGCCATTTGCCTATAAGCAATTTTGAAGTAGAAAACAGCATATTTACCACACCTGGTGAGCGTCTAATTACTATGGTCTATGTTCATCATTTGCATGCATTTGTCATTTTAATTAATTACTCAAGGCTCAATTCAATCCCTTTGCTACATTATAAAATTCCCCTTGATTTAAATATGTGTAATTGTTACCTTAAAGTAGCAGCCTTTGTGGAATTGCTGGTTTTCATGCAATCACAGAATATTATATAAAAGCCATCCTGATGTGGAGTTTAGGTTGATTCCATTTAGAATCATTATGCCCTTCTTTCCTCTGCGGCTATGAACTTAGATAATCTAGTATATGTTCATAAACTAATTTTTAAGAGCCTGCCTTTAGTAACAACTTTCATCTTTAATATCATTATAAGTTCTCAAAAGGGATTTTTATTGTGTTATATTAATAGGCATTTCAAGCATATATTAGAGACTGATTTGGTGTTCAGTCTTATTTGCCTGAAGGCAGATCAATCAGAGGGATACCAAGATTAGTTTTCAAATGTTAGGTAAACATCCTCAATTATTTATTCGATTTATTTTTATTTTTTATTGTTAGAGATTTTTCGTATATGCATATAATGATTAAATCCATATCCTATTACCTCTCCTTCAAATCCTCCTATATCCCCTGCTACCAACACTGCTCATCACTCCCAACTTCATGAACTCTTTATCCACTTAGTGCTGTGCCCATAAGCGGGTGAGTATAGGCAGTGGTTCTCACCCTGCTTAATGCTGTCGCCCTTTCGTACAGTTCCTCATGTTCTAGTGATCCCCAAACATAAAATCATTTTGCTGCTACTTCATAGCTGTTATTTTTCTAATCTTATGACTCACGTTGTAAACATCTTGGTTTTCCAGTGGTCCTCAGCCAACAACTCAATTACATGTAACAGAATCCTAATACTGGAAGTTTCATTTGGTGACAAAAGATGGTCATTTGTGACTCTGTCTCCAATATCCAGCAGTTTCCTTCACATATATATGAAGGTATCTACTATGTTTCCATACTACCCTTAAATACCCCTTAATTTAGGATGTATCTCCCCATATTTCCCCCCCATCAATCCTCTTTCCCTTCCCACCCCCTGCTCTATCTCCTATTCCTGGAGAAACAAATAGATCTCTTTAGGAAAAGGAAAGAGAATATATGCTGATCTTCTTAAGCACTGATGATTTCTCACCTCCACATAACCAGCATCAATTGTGCAAGTAAAGCAAAGTTGTCCTACATTTTCTGTAAATTCAAGTTTTGATGAAGTATGGAGCTACCCATATTAATGGGTGTAAGGGAAATATTTAGAATGTAACTAGATTATGCTGGTCTAGCAAAGTGGTAGTAATTAATAGATTCTCTTCTAGGATCCATAACCTCACTTGCCCCAGAAAGTTGGCAGTGTTTCTAGTACTAGTAATGCTGATTGAGCCTCAGGTCAAATTAGACATCCTTTGGTTACTACTGACATATGAGTAACACTTAATTACCTTTATGGATATCTTGTCAAATTGAACATTGTGGTTCATGGAAGTCATAGCTTGGAAAGACTATTAACTGGTTCTTTCTCGTGGTAGCTTTCATAGCATTTTCTGATACCATGGAAACTTGACCACAAAAGGACTTTTGTTTTAGACCCAGTTTAGATAATCTTTGCATCCTCTGCTTGAAATGTATGTTGTCTCCAGCAATAGGAGCTTACCTTCCACCTGAGAAGCAAACAAGGACAATATCCATAGTCTATTTTGAAATTTCCTGCTTTGCTGAGAAGTCTGCCAGACACATTAAGAACTATGGACTGAAGATGAATGCTCCAACATTAAAAAGGAAGTTCAGGTGACTGACTAGGCAGTGAGATGTCTCTGTCAGTTCTAGAGTTTATATATTTTCCTTCTGTGGTATTTGATGGAGTTAAGGACAGACAGTTATGGTTATAGTTTCCTTAGTTAGGATTAAAGATAAGTTATATATAAGACTTTGACTTTAGACTCACAAAGATCGGAGAGATTATAGAATATTTTCTATGAATTTTGCCAAATGTTAATGAACTAGTATTGTAACTATAGTTCTTACTTGTTAACTGCTTTGTTATATATTTTACTATGTTAAAGTTAAAACCCGTCTTTTTGTTTAGACAGAAAAGAGGAGATGATAGTGAATGTTTGTCTGTGTATATGTTTGTCTTATTTGTTGTTGAATAAAGCACAGATTACCAACAGGGAAGCAAGATAGGTGGGACTACGAGTTGAGGAGAATTCTTGGAAATTTAGTAAAGAGAAGTCACCATGGGATCCAGGCAGGAAGCATCAAAACTGTGCAGATTCAGTATATAAGCAGCGACAAGCAAGAAATAGCTCTCCTCTTCTTTTCTTTGGGGAGACACTGAGCAGACACAATGTAGACCCCAACAGAGTAAGAGACCTGGACCTTATCTCTGGCAAGATAAGGCCATACAGAAATACAAAGATTAGCGGTTATTGGGTAAGAATAAGAAACCCATTTTGTGGAGTACAGGTTTTCAAAGTATGTCCTGATGATTCTCTGGATTTCCTTAGTGTCCTTTGTTATGTCCCTATTTTCATTTCTGACTTTGTTAATTAGCATGCTGTCTCTCTGACTTTTGGTTAGTTTGTACAAAGGTTTGTCCATCTTTTTGATTTTCTCTAAAACAACTCTTTGTTTCATTGATTCTTTTCAATGTTTTCCTGGTTTCTACTTGATTGATTTCAGCCCTCAATTTGATTATTTCCTGGCATCTATTACTCCTGAGTGGTTTTGCTTCTTTTTGTTCTAGAGCATTCAGCTGTGCTATTAATTCTCTAGTGTTACTGTTCTCCAGTTTCTTCATGTGGGTACTTAGTACTAAGAACTTTCCTCTCAGGACTGCTTTCGGGAGTGTCCCATAAGTTTGGGTATGTTGTGTCTTCATTCTCATTGAATTCCAGGAAGTCTTTAATTTCTTTTTTTATTTCTTCCTTTACCCAGGGATGGCGCAATTGTTCATTGTTCAATTTCCATGATTTTGTAGGGTTACGATTTGTGTTATTGTTGAATTCTAATTTTAATGCATGGTGGTCTGATAAGATGCAGGGGGTTATTCCAATTTTTTTTGTATCTGATGGTTTGCTATGTTTCCTATTTTGTGGTCCATTTTAGAGAAAGTTCCATGTGGCACTGAGAAGAAGGTATGTCCCTTTGTGTTTGGGTGGGATGTTCTATAGATGTCTGTTAAACCCAGCTGGGTCATAACTTCTATTAGTTCTTTTGTTTCTTTGTTAAGTTTCTGTCTGGAGGTCCTGTCTAGTGGTGAGAGCAGAGTGTTGAAGTCTCCTACTACTAGTGTATGACATTTTATGTGCTGAACCCATGGAACCCAGAGAGAGAGGAGAAGTGAGCAAATTGGCAAAAATGGGCTGATCTGAACAAGGAGGAGCTCTTGTACCCCAGACCCCCTGAGTGTGAGAGTCAGTGAGGGGTCCTGGGCAACCTATGGGTCCCTGGGCAGTAGATCAGTATTTATCCCTGGCATACAAATGGACTTTGTGTGTCCATAACACAAAGAGGGATACTCTCTCAGCCTGGACTTTTAGGGGAGTGCCTGGACCCTGCCCTGAGAGAAATGATGGACTCTGGATATCCCCTATGTGAAAGGAAGTGGGGATAGGGTGGGAGGCTGAAGGGGGATGGTAGGGGGTATAGCAGGTGGAGAGGGAGAAGGAAATGGGATTGCCATGTGAAATAAGCTATTTAAAATTAAAGTAACAAAAAAAAGAATAAGAAACCCAAGTCACCAGCCAACATCTTATAACTAATGTAGTGTCTGCATGTTTTTTGGGGCCAGAGAAACCTCACATTACAAACAGTGGCTGACAAATGGGAAGACGTGAGACAACAAGTAACAGGAAGATCCCTGTACGGCAGAGAAACTATCAGTATAGTGTAGAGTCAGTCCATAGATGGGTGAAATCTATGAAACAGCTTCTATTCTTAACATTCTTTAAACTTTTCTCTGGTCTGTACTCCTAGTATTGAAGGATTTCAATAACATTAAAGCAATCACTCAGCCAATTTTTTAAAATGATGGTTAATAGTTGCATGATGAAACTTTGTAGGCATTTTAGTAAATTACAATTATGGAGAGTAAGTAATTGTTATGAACATTATCCAGTTAGTGTAGTATTCTACACTATAATAAAGTCACTTAATTGACAAAGTTTGTGTGTCATTGATGCCTGCCTGACTATGATTAGTGTATTCTTTCTTCTTATTTATTTATTTTTATTAATTTTTAAAAATTAAAACCAATCTTATTTAACATACCAGTCCCAGTTTCTTCTCTTTCCAGTCCTCCCATTTCCCCTACCATCTCCCCATCCACTCCTCAGAGGGTGAGACATCCCATGGGGTTTCACCAAAGTCAGTCACATAATTCGCATCATTTGCAACATGATCGAGGCCCTCCCCCGAGTATCTCCGCTGAGAGAGTGTACCTCCACAGGGAATTGGCTCTTTAAGCAATGTTTATTTCTATATATGACTCATAATAAATTCATTGTTTGCTTAAACTATAGCATATGCAGATATAATTACTGTATGTGGAAAAACTAAATCATCTCAAAAATCTTTTCAATATATTATATTTTTATCTGTTTTAAGTAGTGTTTCTATCATTCCTTTAGGAATTTATGATAATTCATTTTTATCATATTTACCCCTATGCCAATCTTTTCATCAACCACCCCATCTTCTTAACTCTGTGTCCTCTTTTTTCTGACATCAAGTCCAATTCTGATGCCAAATACTCTACTACTGAGTGTGGGAATTGTCATAAGAACTCACTGATTTATCAGAGGTCATATCTTTAAAGAAAATAGACTCACACTATTTCAGAAGCGATAAATTGAAAATAGTTCCCTAGTTAGGGGTAAGATTGTGTCATCCTCACACACATATTGCCTGGCTTGAGCTTGTGCAAGTTTTGCACATACTGTGACTATTATTATGTGTTCATACATGCAGATGTCCTGTCCTATATAAAAAACACCCTTTCCTTGTACTTAGTAACCACTTCTGAAATCTTTCTTCCTCAATCTATGTGATGATTTCTAAGCCTTTTCGGAGGCAGTATGATATAGGTGTCTCATTTAGATCTAGACAAAGACCACATTACAATATCTTATTCTCTGTATGTTGACCAGTTGTGAATATCTATCATAACTCATCTCCTGAATAAGCTACTCTGATGAGTATTGACAGATCAGGTATGTTTGGGTATAGAGTTAAGTCATTATATATAGACTTAATATTGTGTCCCTTTGGCAGAATGATAGTAGTCGTTGCTCATCTATGGGGCCTATAAAATATGTGGACACAATTTTTAGCTACCAAAATAGTACCAGATATGAGTTCTATTATATATAAGGCCTTAAACCCAATCAAAAAGTGGTGGGATATTTATTTAACATTCATGCCACTATACACCAGTGGGCATTTTTGGCCAGGATAGTCATTATATTAATAGCTGGGTTAGACTTAAGACCCTCCTGTACTATGGAGTACCTTCCAGCATTAGGAAATGTAGCAATAAAGAGGCTTCTAGGTCAATACTACCTGGATTTCTTTGTTTTATGACCTAACTATGTGATCATTAGGACATAATCTATATGTTATAGAAAGTAACAAAGAACAATGTCAATAGTCTGTAGCATTTGGGCATAGATTAGACCACATTGGCCTACAACTCAAAATTAGTTCATAAATTCCTGATCCTTAGGTTTTTATTTATTGTCTGGAAGGGGTATTTTCTGTGAACCATAGTTTAACTCCTTGTAGATTCTCATATATATGTGTGTGTGTGTATGTATGTATGTGTGTGATTTTAATAATTATATGTTATATATAATATTTAAGTAAAAGTCTACAGTTACAAACTGCTTTCCATATGACAATTCAAAAGGCTTTCAGTGACAGTTATCCCTTCCTATACTTGCTCCACTACATTGAACTCCACTGTCACACCCATTAAATCCTATCTGTTTTATTATTCCCCTTATACCTTTTATCACTATAGTAGATCTCTCTTACCTTGAAATCCCCACCCCTCCCATAGCAATTTACTGATCCACTAGTCTCTACTGGTATTCCTGATGAAAGTCACAGTTCAAAACTTCAAGGTCACTATTAGAAATGGGAGAACAGATGATGTAATTGTCTTTTTGTGTCTGGGATAACTTAAGGATACTTGTTTTCAGAAAAATCTGTTTCACTGTGAATTTCATGATTTTACTTTTCCTAAAAACTGATTAATTTCTATACCCATTCATTTAAGTTGTTTCCAGAACTTGATTATTGTGGATACAGCAGCAGTGGACATGAATGATGAAGTATGTCAGTAATATGATGCAGTATTGGAAATATAACCAACAATGATATAGTTTTATCATATAGTAAATCTATTTTAGATCATGAGGAACTTTTATATTTATTTGTGAATTATATGAATAATTGTTCATAGTTGTTAAAGACTCTACCATAAAACTCCTACGCTTGATAAACACATTTATCAAACTTGAAAAGGAAAAAAGTACATACAAATATTAGTAACCACTAGAGAGAAGGCTCAGTGGTTAATAGTGCTTATTGCTCTTGTTGAGGACCTGGGACATTTCCCTGAAATCCTGTTGTGTATAACAACCTCCATAATTTTTCAAACACACTCTACTAGCCTCCTTAGGCACAGATCCAGGTAAAAATATTCATACACACATAGAATAAAAATAAATAGATATTTAATAATTATGTAATCTTCCCTATAAAAAGAGCAAACCAATGAAGAAAAACATCAGGAAGCAATCCCATTTACATATCCACACCAACATTCATCATCATCATTTTTTTAAATCTCAGCTATACTCTCTAATTATTTAAAAATAATTAAGTCATTATTTTTCCTAATATTTCTTCAGTCCCATTTTCTCTCTCCCCAAATTATTTTGCTAGGTTTCCATACCAAGATGTCACAAGTGAATTGGGAAGGAGATGTAGGACCAAAAGTAATGTGATTCCTTACTTCCTTCTCATCCTCCTCTTCCTCCTTCCCTTTCTCTTTCTCTCTTCCTCTTTTTCTTTCTATTCTTCTTCTTCTTAGTGTTTGTTTAGGAGAGAGAAGACGTTATTGGATAGATAAGGGAAGCCTTGAAGTAGCACTGTGCATGTTTCAATATTCTGACATTTGGGAATGGATGGTCTCAAGTCTTTGAAGATGAAGGTACTGGTGGTTTTATTCTGATGATGGAAAGGACTCTCTAACTAGATTTAAAACTTTTATTCTCACAATTGTAACCTTTCTCAACACAATGGCACTCTTTCACTTCTAAGAAAAGAGTTATTGTGAAAAAGAGCAAGCATAAGGTACACATGACATTGAAGCAGAGAAAAAGCCATTGGGGTTGAAAGGTTCAAGGACTATTGGAGGACAGGGCACAAAGGAAAACCAACAAAAACAAGTTTGAGTGGAAATGTCACAATAAAATGCAGTACTTCACATGATAATTAAACAACTAAATAACAAATCATTATACAAGTAAATAAACATACCCTCTAACAATATAATAAAAGATAAATCCATAAAAAAGAAAATTTAACCCAGTATTTGGAATCTATAGCTCTCTCAACTTTCAGCCTATCATTTAAAATATTTTTAGTCTTAGAGCTTTTGTTTCTTTTGACAGGTATCACACCTTTTTTCCCTATCTATGCTATTGTTGATTCTTCACCACCCTTAGTACATATATGTTTCATCAAAAGAAGATGGTTGGAACATTGTGAACCCTTACCCTGCTAGTACATTTGACACTTGTTTTTTTCTTGCTTCTGACATTTAAACTTCATACCCCTCTTAATGCTACAAGGCTTTAAAAATACAAAATTACACATTTGTTGATACTTTGGATAACACAAAAAATAGATTAGAAACATCCAATTAAAGTGAAAAATATTTACAGTTAAAGAGAAACCTCTTCTACAAACCACTTACCTGTTACATTGAATGTAATACTTAATAAACAATAAATTAGACACAATAAAAACCATCCAATGCAGAAACATAAAATGTAAAATAAATGATGAATACCTAAAAAACAAGCAACCTCAAGATAAGATAAATATTGGCTATGCAAAACAAAAACAGCAGTGCCTTATAAAATTCTAATATTCAGAGAAAAATAGTTATCTATTATTATACACAATATAAATCATTTTAAAGCAATTCCCAGTTGTTGGTATTCTAATAGTGGAATAATACTAATATCTTTTATTTTTAAATAAAATACAGATATAAATTAAAAAATTTGAGAGAGGGCTGGGCGTTGATGGCACACGACTTTAATCCCCACACTCGGGAGGCAGAGGCAGGTGGATATCTGTGAGTTTGAGGCCAGCCTGGTCTACAGAGCAAGTTCCAGGACAGCCTACAAAACAATACAGAGAAACCCTGTCTCGAAATACCAAAAAAAATGTAAAGAGGGCAACAAAATAAAATTAATGATTGTAATAGAAAATTGCATGATAAAATATCCATGAAACAAGCAATAATACCTCTAATATTGAATATATTTTATCTAATAAAATCATAAATCTTGCATAATTCAATTTTGTTGTATGTCTAAAAATACCACGATTATCAAAACATATGGTTCTAATCTAAAATATACATAATACAGTACATTCTAGAGCCTTAGTATTACAAAAAATATCTAGATGCTGAAATTTTGATTTTAGAGTAACAAACATTACAAGACAAAAAGTACATATCTTGCTAATATTTTCAAGTGAATGAATAAGGAAGCTATAAAATATTTTTGATGTTGAGTACATGGTGAAGGCTTCATTTTTTGTAGATAGCCTGACATCATGAAACAAGGAAATCAGAATTCACCCCACCAAATACCCTGAAGCACTCAGCAAAATTTAGAGATAAAAAAGGTAATATTCAAAAATATTTAAAATGGTAGATTTATTTTATTTTTCTGAGAACTATATAATTAATTAAAACATTCATACTGAGGAGTACTAGTCCACAACATCAGAGTAACACATTGGAAAATTCCAGAGCTCCAGAATAAAATTCATTAGAAATTATAGTATATTTAAATAAACAATACCTATATGATATCAGTCACTAAATCATGTGTGGAGGTGTAAATAAAAAATGTGATCCACAAACCTGAGTTTTTGAGTAAATGGTCCCTGGTTGGTAAACTGTTTAGGAGGTTACCAAGCCTTTAGTTTTTAGAACTTTTAAAGTCTTTCAGGAGGAGGTATATCACCAGGGGATGGATTTTATAGTGCACACTTTCCTTCTACTTCCATGTTGATTTTCCTGATTTGTGCTTGCAGTAGATGTTTACTCTCACCCTTCTGCTCCAGGAATCTATTTAATGCCAAGACCCAAATTATGGCTGTCTCCCTGAAATAAGCTAAACTACTCTTCCCAAAGTTCTATTTGTTTATGATCTTTTATCACAAGAACAAAATATAATGAATTCAGCATGCTTATAGTGAAATGTTCAGCTTCAGTTCAATGCACATAATGATAGCAGACTATAAAATACTTGAAATTTCTCTTAATACATAAAAAGGGCATGAATTTATGCTACAATAAGAATAAAGAAAGGGTCGTAGAAACTTAAAACAAAGCACACTGACAAATCAATAGTATTCTTTGAAAATGTTATACAATTTGATATTTCATCACTTATTTCTTCTATTTTTTATTTAAATTACCAACAAGCTTGTTTTACATGTGAATCCCAGTTCGCTTTCCCTATCCTCCTGCTCTGCTCCCCACTAGCCTCCTATTCCATCCCCTTTCTGCTCCCTAGGGAGGGTGAGGCCTTCCATGGGGCATCTTCAAAGTCTGTCATATAATTTGGAGCAGGGTCTAGACACCTCCCCCCCCCAAGTGTGTCTAGGCTGAGTAAGTATTCCTCTACGTGGAATGGGCTCCCAAAGTCCCAGCTAAACACTGAACTGAACTCCTAGAATTCAGTTGCAGAGAGGGACCCAGAATCAGATATAGAGGGAAATTCTGAGAGAGAGAGACAAGATGGACTAAGCACCTTTACTCATTCGCTTCCTAGTGGAAAAAAATGTTTCCAGTATCTTCCTGTTTATTTCTGCTCTCTTCCCAGTCACCCCACTTCCTGTCCATCTGGACAGACCTCCAGAGCTCAATGGTTAGCTAGTGGCCCGCTTCATCCTCTGATCTTCTGATAAAATTTATTTGTACAAGCAAGATATCATCTCACAAAAGGGATAGATTGATTATTGATTGTTTTATTCCTTTAGCACTTGGCACAGAACATTCTGGAACTATGAAAGCTAGGCCAGCAAGAAAGAGGCTTTCTGGTAAGATCAAATATCTTAGACCTTCAAGGTGTCTGTCGAAAGTGTGAGGTCTTTTCAGCAATAGGCCATTACAGTCAACCTCTGAGAAGTAAGCAAGATAAACAACAGTAATTTATACAGCTTTTCATACTTTATATGAATGGTTAAATGTTTACTGTAGTTAATATCTCAAAGCAACTATGGGAGGAGTTGTGCAAATTTACCAAAAAATTCATAGTGTTTTAAGAACAAAGGGCAGTAGAACTATCAATAATAATTCTGGATTGTGCTAAAGAGTACTAATAAAGATTGAAACAAAAATGTGTTCCTACTGGCAGCTTTACATACAGGAAGATTCATTATATCCATTTAAAAAAGCTATAATTCTACAGACCTCTTATTGAACTTCCCAAGGACATGATTATAGAGTGATCAATAGACTACATTTTACCTTCACATTTTCTTTTCCAAAACCTACATTAATTTCTTCATAAACTAGGCTTCTTCATTTTATAATTATAAATTAGATAATTAAAATACTAAAACTTGGATTAAAATTTAATTACATTGTATTTTTAGAAAATTAGGGCATATTCTACAACCTGATTTTTAATTGGATCTTAATGTAATTTTTTTTAAATGAAATATGTACTGATTTCTCTTTCATTGAGAAAAAGACATTTTATTATAATATTGTCTTGAATTATGCATAGGGAATGAAATGATTTTCAGTATTTCATCATAAAAGCTAATAAATAACATTGAAATTTGTAATAATTTACAATTAACAACTCAAGATTGTTACATGGGTACACTAACTTTTCTTTAATATGTGATAGGTTTGTTTGTTTGTTTTTCTTCTCCATCAATGAATTTCTTGATGAAAGACCAAAAAGTGCACATAGACTAATCTTCAAACATGCACTTTATTACATCTATCTCCTGAAAACATGTTGTTTTTCATGATTCTTATAAAATATATATGTGACTTAACTTAAAATACCAAATACCTTAGGGACCAAAAGTTCCTGTGATTTCTAAAAATGTTCTCAAATATTTAAATTTGTTTATGTAGGTACATCAGGATACCTCTAAAAAATCTCTCTTTTAAAGAATAATTAGTACCATTGAAATATTTATTATAATGTAAGTGCCTGCTTCTGTATAAATACAGCATCTACACACAGTTTCTCAAATAGGACAGAAGATGGTGGCAGGTAGCTTAGATCTAGGCTGAAGGGCAGTTTTGAGCCACTATATGGGTGCTGAGGACAGATTCTAGGTCACTGTGTGCTGTAGGATAATGCTTCTGTAAAGTGTTAATATGTATTACTCTCAGTGGTTAATAGTAAATCTCTTTGGTTAAAGTTAGGCAGGACAATCAAACTGAGGACTCCAATGAAAAAGAGCTCAGTCAAGAGAGACACTGGGAGCTACCCAAGAAGCAAGATGCCAGAGGAGAGGTAAAGCCACAGACCATGTAGTGATACATAGATTGGTAGAAATGGGTTAATTTAAAGATACGAGTCATTTAATAAAAAGTATGAGCTATTGGCTGAGCATTTGTAATTAATAAAGACCTCTGTATGGTTATTTGGGAACTGGATGGCAAGAGGAAAATGTGTGTTTACAACTCATCCTACCTTCCAGCCTTTTAAAAGTCTGTTTTAATTTTAAATTTTACCTAAGCATTATAAAAGTCTCAAGATATATACATTTTAACTAATTATTGTTATCCTTATAATTACTGAATCCAGGTTGGTTATATAGTATCCAATTATAATCTATTTCACTACATAGTTAAGATAAAATGAACATTTATATAGGTTAAACATTGTGAGCAACATCAAACAGGTATGTAGTGTACTTCCTGTTACATCAAAACAGAAATAATTAGTGATTGCTACTTGTCCTTATTCATTATGTTGACATAAAGATGAATGTGTTTTTATTGTTGGTAACATTCTGAGTTTCTGTGAACTCTCTTAGTCTGTTTTATTCTGTCTCTCAGGGAATCTACTAGTCAAACATCACAAGATTTATTTGCTAATTGTACTCACTTTCCTCTTTTCAAAAAATATGTGGTAATAAGATCTTTACAACTTATAAATTATTCCTTATTTCTGGAACTACTCTTAAAGACTCTGAATTATTTCTCTAACTCAATTCAAACTGGCATTTTTCATAGTAAAGGTTTCTGTCGTATGGTCAATAAGAAACTCTTATATTTGCACCTAAGCTTTGACAGGACCTCTTTGCTTGCCTAGATGTCAGGGACTCTAACTGTCTCGAACCATAAACCAGCTAAACTCTACTTCTACAAAAATAAAAAAATCAAGGCATCTTTTGTTACATATACCTTTAATTTTAATACATTGTTAAAAGAGACATTCTTTTCACAAAATATGATTAAAAGGAATAATATTAATAAGAAATGACTAGAGATTTGTTCAAAATTTCAGTATCAGGCAATACTTTCTATTTAATATATGAATCCTACATACATGTTTTTTAAACAAGGAAAAATTGAATCTTCATTTTTTCATTTTGTTTGCTAGTTGGTTTCAAAATGAGAAACTTAGATGCACATATTGTCCATTGCAACACAAATAATAAAACCCAGAGAGAGAGAGAGATTGGGGTTAAAGCTAAAGATAAAAGAAGTGGCCAGTCACTAGAGAGTTCTGACTTCTGCCAGTGCTCAGACCGAAGCAGGGATTGTGCCCTCTGATTGCTTCTCCTAACTGGACTGCACCTCAGACTGTCTAGACTGTCATGAGTCCCTGTCTCCTCCCACCTTATACTTCTCTATTTGCCCAATCACATCACTCATATCTCCATTTCTGGGATTAAAGATGTGAGCTTTGTTTCTGCTTTAGACTGCTTCATTCCCATGTAGCTCAGGGTGGCCTTTAACTCACAGAGATACATCTGTCTCTGTTTCCTAAATCCTGGGATTAAAGGTGTGGCCACCACTGCCTGACCTCTATGGCTAACTAGTATGGCTGCTGGTAATAAAAGTTCGTACCACCACTGCCGGGCCTCTATGGCTGTGACTATCTTTACACTCTGATCTTCAGGAAAGCTTTATTAGATCATAAAAAAAAATGTCATCTAGTGTATAGTGTGTTATATACTAGAATCCATCTGAAACAATTTTGGAATAATGATATAAGCAATACTGAGGTGAAGAAAACTTACATAAAACCCAATATATTTTTTCTTGAAACTTTCCTAGAAAAAGTTTCAGTAAAGATCTACTTTCCTGTTTCTGAGTTCAAAAACTGACAAACTTTTATACAATTAGATCAAATATCCTTATATAATTGAGTTGTAGATAGTGTTATTCTACTTTTAAGTTCTTTTTAAATATTGTGATGTAATTTTATCCTGACTTAAAATATTTTAAAATGTTATCAATAATGATAACCCTTTATATGACTTCAATTTCATAATTAGTACTTCCATAGTAAATATACATTTCATAACTTTCTTTAAACACATAATTGTTTTTATTTTAAAACATATGGGTTATGTCAAATGTGACAGCATAAAACTGAAAACACAACTTCACAGTAATTACTAATGTAACATTTTAAAAATGTTCATCCACATTTTGTATGCAAAACACTAACTTACATTTGAAGCTAAAACCTATTGGTGTAAGAATTCTCTTTGGCTTGCATTAGGAACTTTTATGCATTTTGATTCTTCCCAATCTTGTGGAAAATTATTATTTTTCATCCAAAGCCTTATAAACATTGCCTTCTACACTAAATTATTATTAGTGATTTGTAAAAGAAAAATTTTTTTCAAAACTACATTTTGGAAAGTATTTTTCAAGGTTCCCTTGCTTTACAAGTTTATAGCTACCATATATAATAGAATATATTTACTATAATAAACACAATATAAGTTCTTTCTGTCAATCTACCTTATATAATACTCGTGAGAGGATATATAGTATTTAATTTCCTAGTAAAATACATTTGTTTTATTTAAAACACAAATATGTTTGAGTTTTGTTGAATGTCCTTCAACTAGCTACCAGTTTGGTACAGTAATATATCATGTTGTTTTTCTTGGAATGCAGGAAAATTCCCTATAATTTAAATTTCGGAAGGAAATAGTTGTGTCTGATTATCTGTAGAAAGATCTTATTACACAAAAAATATTGTTGATTATGAATGTTTTTCTCTTAACTTAATCAAACTTTATTTCAACAAAAAGAATAAATATTAATGTTGAATGGTACAGGAGATCTCATAAATAAATGCAAATAGAAAAATAATATTGAATAATAAAAATAAGAAAAGTAAGCCAAATATGCTGTGAGAAAAATAAAGTATGAGAAGTATAAAAATGATAGAGATGAACTAGACTTTTGTGTGAGAAACTAAATGCTTCCATAAATTGAAATGTTTCTGAACTCCCATATGACAGCATCACTTTGATAGAATAGGAGTCAAATAATAGCAAAATACTGATAGCAGAGATATTTTTGAGTTAAATCATTACAACTACACATTCATTCAACTTTTTTGTGTTTTACCATCTTATAATAACTTTTAGAAGGTCCAAACTAAAACCCAAATATGATTTAATACCTCTCTTAAAATACAAAATCACCCTTAACAATAGTGGAAAAAAGTTGCTACAATATCCTGTAATTTCCAGAAAGTGTCAAAGGAGTAATATAATGTAATTCTCAATCTGTAAGTAAATCTATGTTTTAAACAAAGAATCTAGGACTTCTGCAAATTATAGACAACTGCTAGGGCCACTGGGGAAAATGTAGGATTTGTTGTCTTTTTGAGATAAAAAGATTCAAAGTTTGAAAGAACAACAAGGGATATAGGACCTACAAGGATAGGCTGACACCCAAGACTTCCCTTAAACTCTTCATATAAACTCCTAAGCTGCACTTACACAACACATAAGGATATCATGGGGGACTTGTGAAGGAATAGGGCATTTTTTTCTTGCTAATTGTCAGTGCATGATTGGTCACACAATGAGGTGGCAGCATCAATGTAGACTACTAAAGACAGAGTTTCTAGCAGACAAAACAATGATAAAACGGGGTGTAAAAATTTAGGTTACTTAATGCTCTGTAAGTTTCCCCTGAAGTTTTCTTCTAGTAGGTTTACAGCTTGGCTCTCACTCCCAAGTCTTCATTCTAACTACATGTTCGTTTTGTTTTGCATGGCTAGAATTTTAGAGACAGGTTGTTTTATTACCACAGTGTGTACTTGAACTCACAATCTTCCTCTCTATGCCTTCCACATGTTGAATTTACAGGCAAACAACAACATCTGGCTTAATCCAATGGGTTTTGGTAGAAAATAACACGCACACACACACACAAAACAGCATTGGGAAAAGCAAACATCCACAGGTAGGACACATTCATATTAAAGATTTTATTTAAACAATGTTGGTTTTCTGTTTTAGTTTGTTCTCTGCATATAAGAAGATACTGCAATTTTAACTGCAAAACACAGCACATTTTTATAATGTGGTCCTTGCTAGTGTACATTATATATCATATAATTAAAATGTATCACATAATGTATACTTCATCTTACATAAAATATAGTTTATATTATTATGGTATATAAGTGAAAATTTTATAATGCATACACTTTATACATATAATACTTAAACAATAAGGAAAAGTAGACATATACTTTCATATAATTATGATGAAACAATAAGACAAAGTAGATATAAATATAAGTATCTATACACATGCATATGTAATATAAAGGAGAATGATTTTATCATTACTGCAAGTTTCAGAGTTAGTAAAAATTTTGAACTAATGAAAAATTATTTCTAAAAACAAAATCGTAACAAATGTAAGAATGAATAACAGTATTAAAATTTTTTAATATTATTTCAAAAATTTACTCTACTTTATTTGCTTTCTTGAACTTGTCTTCCTTTTTTGGTGTCTGTTTAAATTCTTATTGTTTAAGAGTGCAAATAAGTTCATGCTTTTGAATGGTCCTGACTACCTCAGATGCATTGATGAATCTCTATTTTTCCAAGAACATCAAAAATACCTTGAAAGGCATATACAGTCACAAAACATAGGAAGGCTTAATGGTTATTTAATCATATATTTTATGTCTTTGAAGACTCCAGTTAAGCTTTAAGTCTTTGGGGTTTTGTTGACAATTTCCTTTTAGATTAACTGAGATCACTTTGAAAATACCATAGGTAGAGTACATTATTTTTAAAATTTATTTCACTTCATTTTATGTGCATTGATAAGAAGGTGTCTGATTACCTGGGCCTAGAGTTACAGACAGTTTTGACATACCATGTGTGTGCTGGGAATTGAGCCTGGCTCCTTTTGAAGAGCAACCAGTGCTCTGAAATGCTGAGCCATCTCTCCAGCCCCAAATTATTCTCTTAGAGACATAAAATAATTAGGTTTTTATTTTTCTACTTACTTATATTCAACATTTGCATTTTGCCATCACAGAGAACTAAAGTTAATCTTTGCTTTCTGATAAAACATGGTTTACTTTATTCCATTTAAAATAAAACATGGTATGAAAAAATTCTGGATTTGTGTGATAGAAGCTAGTTAGAAACTAAGTGATTTTGATTTTTTTTTGTATTGTAACTAAATAAATGTTTCACAAAAGTTACTCATCAGACACAAGTAATAAGCCTGGGAATGAAGCTTACATGGGCAAAATATGTACTGAAAACCCCATATTCAGTATCCAGCATAATAGTTGACATAAAAAGTTAACCAATCATCGATCTCAGTGTCTGTGCCACTGGTGTTATGTTCAGGAAGTGGTCTCCTGTACCAACTCGTTGAAGATTATCTTCCACTTTCTCTTCTAAAAGGTTCAGTGTGGCTGGATTTATGTTGAGATCTTTGATCCATTTGGACTTAAGTTTTGTACAAGGCAATAAACATGGATCTATTTGCAGTCTTCTGCATACCAGTACACAGTTATGCCAGCATCATTTGTTGAAGATGCTTTCTTTTTTCCATTGTATAGTTTTAGCTTCGTTGTCAAAAATCAAGTGTTCATAGGTGTGTGGGTTAAAATCAGGGTTTTCAATTCAGTTCCATTGGTCTACCTGCCTATTTTTGTGCCAATACCAAGCTGTTTTCAGGACTATAGCTCTATCATAGAGCTTAAAGTCAGGTATGGTGATGCCTCCTGAAGTTCCTTTATTGTATAGGGTTGTTTTGGCTATCCTGGGCCTTTTGTTTGAAACTAAAAAGCTTCTGTAAAGCAAAGGACATAATCAACACCACAAAAAGGCAGTCCACAAAATGGGAAAAGATATTCACTAACCCCACATCTGACAGAGAGCTAATCTCCAAAATTTACAAAGAACTCAAGAAGCAAGTCTCCAAAACACCAAAGGATCCAATTAAAAGGTGGGGTATAGTATGACTGTTCTCCAGTTTTTTCATGTGGACACTTAGTGCTATGAACTTCCCCCTTGGCACTGCTTTCAAAGTGTCCCATAGTTTTGGGTATGTTGTGTCTTCATTCTCATTGAAATCGAGGAAGTCTTTAATTTCTTTTTTTATTTCTTCTTTGACCCAGGGATGATGCAGTTGAGCATTATTTAATTTCCATGAGTTTGTAGGTTTTCTGCAATTTGTATTGTTGTTGAATTCTAATTTTAAAGCATGGTGGTCAGATAAGATGCATGGAGTTATTCCAATTTTTTTGTAGCTGCTGAGGTTTGATATGTTGCCAAGTATGTGGTCGATTTTAGAGAAGGCTCCATGTGGTACCAAGAAGCAGGCATATCCCTTTGTATTTGGGTGGAATGTTCTATAGATGTCTGTTAAACCCAGTTGGGTCATACCTTCTATTAGTTCTTTTGTTTCTTTGTTAAGTTTCTGTCTGGAGGGCAAACACCCAAAGTTAAACACTGAACCTAACCCAAGGAACCAAGCGACAGAGAGAGAGGAGCGATGAGCAAATTGGCAAAGAATGGGCTGGCAAAACCAGCAGAGACAGCTGATCTGAACAGGGGAGAACTCTTGGACCCCAGACCGACAGCTGGGAGGCCAGCATGGGACTGATCCAGACCCCCTGAATGTGAGAGTCAGTGAGGAGGCCTGGGCTACCTATGGGGCCCTGAGCAGTGGATCAGTGTTTATCCCTTGAATACTAACAGACATCATGTGTCCATAACACAAAGAGGGATGCTCTCTCAGCCTGGACTCTTAGGGGAGTGCCTGGACCCTACCCAGAGTGAAATGACAGACTCTAGATATCCCCTATGTGGAAGGATTTGGCAATAGAGTGGGAGGGGGGAGGGGAGTGCGGGAGGAGGGGAGGGAGAGGGACTTGGGATTGACATGTAAAGCAAGCTATTTAAAATTAAAATAAAAAATGATAAAAAAAGGTGGGGTATAGACCTAAACAGAGAATTCTCAATAGAGGAGGCTAAAATGGCCAAGAGACACTTAAGAAAGTGCTCAACATCCTTAGCCATCAGGGAAATGCAAATCAAAACAACTTTGAGATACCATCTTACTCCTGTAAGAATGGCTAAAATCAAAAACACCAAAGACAATTTATGCTGGAGAGGATGTGGAGAGAGGAGAATACCCCTCCACTGCTGGTGGGAGTGCTAACTCATACAGCCAGTTTTTAAATCAGTATGGAGATTCCTCAGGAAAATGGGAATTAATCTACCACAAGACCCAGCAATTCCACTCTTAGGCATATATCCAAAAAGGCAAATTCATACAACAAGGGCATCTGCTCCACTATGTTCATAGTAGTATTATTTGTAATAGCCAGAACCTGGAAGCAAGCTAGATGCCCCTCAACTGAAGGGTGGATAGAGAATATGTGGTACATTTACACAATGGAGTATTACTCAGCAGAAAAAAAAAAAACAATGGAATCTTGAAATTCGCAGGTAAATGGATAGCACTGGGAGAAACCATCCTGAGTGAGGTAACCCAGTCACAAAAAGACAAACATGGTATGTACTCACTCATATATGGATTTTAGACATGGATCAGGATAGTGCCAGTCTGCACTTCCACTGACAGAGAGTCTGGGAAACAGGAAAGAACCTAAATGATATGCATGGTACCCAAGAGAAGAGAAATGAGGCAAGATCCTCTGAAGAGATGGGGAACACGGCAAGGGGTGGTGGGAGTGGGAGCTGGGAAATAGAGAGGGGGAGAAGAGGAAGAGAGAGTAGGTCATGGGGGAACAGGAAGGTTGAGTGGGGGGTTAGGAGCCATGGAAGAGGGAATCATAGGTTAGAAGACAGATCAGGCACCATTTTGAACTCTAGTGATCTAAAGGGATGACACCAATTGGCAAGCTAAGCAATAGTATAGAGACCACCTCGAATGGCCATTCCTGATAATGAACTTGATGTCTATAACCATCGGAGAGCCTTCATCCAGTGACTGATGGAAGCAGAGGCAAACACCCAAAGTTAAACACTGAACCTAACCCAAGGAACCAAGCGACAGAGAGAGAGGAGCGATGAGCAAATTGGCAAAGAATGGGCTGGCAAAACCAGCAGAGACAGCTGATCAGAACAGGGGAGAACTCTTGGACCCCAGACCGACAGCTGGGAGGCCAGCATGGGACTGATCCAGACCCCCTGAATGTGAGAGTCAGTGAGGAGGCCTGGGCTACCTATGGGGCCCTGAGCAGTGGATCAGTGTTTATCCCTTGAATACTAACAGACATCATGTGTCCATAACACAAAGAGGGATGCTCTCTCAGCCTGGACTCTTAGGGGAGTGCCTGGACCCTACCCTGAGTGAAATGACAGACTCTAGATATCCCCTATGTGGAAGGAATTGGCAATAGGGTGGGAGGATGGGCGGTATGGTGGGGTGATGCAGGAGGAGGGGAGGGAGAGGGAACTGGGATTGACATGTAAAACATGTTATTTAAAATTAAAATAATAAAAATTTACAAAAAAATTAACCAATCATGGTAAAACATAGTTGTAGTCTTATTACCACAGAAGTGCATGCAGGGGGTCTAGAAATTTAAGGGCATCTTTGGTCATATAACTGGTTCAAAGCCAAATTTTTATTGATGGAGCCCTGAATTTAAAAATACGTTTTCTTAAAAAGTACACAATTTCCTACCCCATATTTGAGTTCAGATCATGTGGTTACATGGTTCTGGATTGCAACCCATGTAAACAAATCATAGACACACAGATAAAAGCATATATGTGTGTGTGTATTATTTATGTAGAATATGTTTTTCTATACATTGAAAATCAATTACACAGAGACTCACCACAGCTGAATACATATTCACATATACACATTTGGAAGGATTAAAAATAATAAGAGAGATGTTGAGAGAGACACATTAGCAGATGAGAAAGTATATAGCACAGCTAAATTACACCTGGGATTCTTGTAAAATCTAAGTGTGTTCATTCTACTTCATATAGCTTAGGCTGTACGAGCTTAAAAGTAAACTGAGAGTAGTTCATTTCTATCTAAAAAGACAATGCAGTGACTTTTGGATGAAATCTTGTTTCCCTCCCTTTTTTTTTTAAATTTAGAAACAAGCTTGTTTTACATGTCAATCCCAGTTACCTCTCCCTCCCCCCTCCCCTGCCCTCCACTGATCTCCTATCCCATCCCCTTTTGGCTCCCCAGAGATGGTGAGGACTTCTATGGGGGATGTTTTTTTTTTTTAATTTAGACAGTTTTGTATTCAATGACTTGACCACACAGTATAACCAGTTACTGGAAACACTGTTTCTACGTGGGTGTAATACTAATTTAAATTCTCTAATTTTTCAATTAATCAGCCAATCTGTACTTTAGTTCTCAATATGAAGTACTAATTCCTATTGGTTGTCAAAATGTCACATAAAAGTGAAATTACATACTTTTAATCTAACTTTACTATTTTCAACTCACATTAGTACTGTACTTACCCAAGTAATTATAAAGTATAATTTACACAAATAGTAAATAACTTTTAGAACACTGAAAAATTCTGACCACTGAATAGTGGTGTTTCTGTTTTCATGACTTCATTATTTATAGTATCGAATATTCCTTGATTCTGTGGAGATATCATACATATTCTTATGTAACTCTCAATACAAAAGGTCAACCATCTGAATTTCATTTCTATTATTTTAACAAAAATAAAAAACGATAGATTATCAGTGGAGTACCGACAAGTCAGATAAGTATTTCTGAAGCTTAAATTCCTAGAAAGAATTTCCAAGCATGTGACTTCCAATACATTCATTCTAAATGCATCAACTGATAATTCTTAAGAAAAACTCTGCATATTGTTTCTCACTATTTATCATCCTAATTTCTGTTAACGAAGTATTTCAAACTGTTGTGTCAATATAATCAATGCTCATATTTATAGTTCATGAAATATTGCTTTTACATCTCATGCCATCTGTACTTTCCACTACTAACATGCATAATCTAAGCACAGAATTTCATCTTATTAGCAACTTTTTATTTTTCAACTATTGAATTTTCATCTTCTGATTCTCCTTCCTGTTGATATAATGATAACAAAATTAGTGGAATACTTACCTCATTCCTGTTTCTTACAGAGTAAGTAATATTAAAAACTCTGGTATGACAAATTGCTAGGTATGGGGGAGGTTTCATTACTAGATTATGAAAAATGAAAGAAACCTAATTAAAATTTTATTCAACCAAGTTAAATGGCAAAGACTAGCATGGGCTGATTAATGTTTTAAACTGAAAAATCATATGTTGGATGATAAGATTGCGGTAAACACAACAACAATCTTTTACCCATTCTGCTTCACTATGATCTCCAACAAAATGTCACTTCCCACTGTCTCAATGCTGAGCATGTTGTTACTTAAGACAGTTTCACCTATCTCTAATTTGAAAACACACACTTCATGGTAGATTACACATGGGTGCTGAAAGGTTGCATAAAAGAAAACTATTGAGCAACTGATCAGCTGAAGAATACAAATAGATCATAGGACAAGCAAATATGTTTTGTAATCTTTCAATATTACTCTGTATTTTAGATAATATGTCATTCTCTTAAAAGTGAACTTTCCCATTACCTTATCTCTATCTTTAGTATGCCACTTATAAATAAATATTACTCTATAGTCATTTGCTACTCAGAGAGCATGGGAACAATATTAGAATTCTCACAAAACCTTCATCTAATTTCTCTTAGGACATCTTTCATTAGTATTAGTGAAACAATATTAGCTAATTATTATTGACTCTCATGAAGAATTTATTCATATTCATGAATTTTCCCAATTATCCTTTCCATGGAAGTCTCATAGTCTATTGAATTTTCATCCTTCATGAAGCTTCAATTGTAATAACAGATTTCCTGACATTTCTGATGATCTCGACAACTTTAAGGAGTAATGATCAAGTATTTTTAGGATTCCTCTCACTGTGGGAATTTTCCTCAGGCTCAATAGGAGCCCATTGTTAGTGAAGGAAGGTCACTGAATTAAAGTGTCGTTCTCATTGCATCATATCACAGGTCTACTGCCAGCGTGATATATGACTGCTAACTTTGTCCTTTACCATCTCACTGGGAAGCATTTGTCTTATGTCGCCACTGCAAAGTTCCTTCCCTTAATCTCCTATCAGTTCTGCATTCTTTGGAAGGATGTTACTGTGTGCTTGCAGCAGGCACTAACAGCAGACTGGTCTACCCTTCGCTGTAGCTATAATTTCTACAAAGAATTCTTAGAATTCTTTCTACATGGAGTTTTTTCATAACTTTATCATAATTGACTGACAATTTGTACATTTTTTGTGAATTTACTACTTTATACCTGAAACATCTGTTTTCCTGGATGTCATGGACCATTTTTGTTAGAGAAGGATATTACAAACTAAGACCTGATTTTCAGGTTTGCCATGTACTATTGGCATATCATTTGTCTCATGATTTCTCAGCTCACTACGTTAAAGATTCCACATGTGTATGGGTATATATAGATGCAAATGAAAGCATTTAAATATATAACCAGCAATACAATGAAAGGAAACCATTATACATTCAGGTAGATAATATTACCTGTTGGGCTTCCTGTAATAAGCTCATAATGCATCTTCTTTTCTATCTGCATTATGAATTCCTCAAGTGCATATGTATGACTTTCATCATATTTTTATTATTTCTACAAATGTCTTTATGCAGAAATAGTAACTAACCAAACAGACAATATTACCCATTCATATTTTGTTTTAATAATACAATTGCTGTGTTTTTTTTTACTGTTTCACTTAATTATTTGTGTTGTCCATGTCATCACCACTTATCAGCACCATAGACAACATATGTATATAATGTATTACACATCTTCCTGAGCCCTCAAAATTCTAGTTCTTAAAATTATAAAAACTTTAATCCATTGCATCAATTTTATGTGCTGTCAGGTGATGGTTAAATGATAGAAAATGGGTATGTTTTGTTTAAATGTCATTTCTGTTGCTTCAATAAAACATCCCAACAATTACAATATTAGGAGAGAAAGGTTTACATAATGCAGGGTCAAGGCAGGAACTAGAAACAGCTAATCACAGTCAAGAGCAGAGAATAATAAATGGACACCTGTTTAGTGCTCAGTCTTCTCATCTCTGAGTCTCTGAACCATAACCAGGGAATGGTAAGTCACTTCAGGCTGGATTGTCCAACATCACTCAGGTAAAGCAGTCCTTCAAACACATGCCCAGAGGACAGTTTGACTTAAATAAACTTTTCCTTGAGACTCTTTTCCCAGGTGAATATAGCTTATGTCAAGTTAACAATTAAAAACTTGGTTCACAGGTATTTTCATTTTTGCTTAAAAGAAAGATGCATACGTATATATCTTACCTATATAATATGAAATTTATATCCAGGCTTCCCTAGCAGTTATGTCCTACAAAAATATTATGTAAGAAGAAAATTAATAATGAGAAAAATCAAGTAGTAAAAGGATGGTAAATATTTTCAAGTGTAGCAACTAATAATCTACATTTCTAAATAATAGCAAGTTATAACTAATTTTATAACTTAATTTATTGAACAGATATGCCTTTTTCCTTTAGTAAGACAAAGTACTCTTTCATCTATTATTATGACAATTTAATATGCAGGACATATTGATCATAAACTTGAATTGTTTTTCCTCAAGATTCTCACATATTGTGGTATATAAATATTTAGTCTTCTTGGTAACAGAGTTTTTCAAAGATTATAATTTCACTTAAGTGTTCTCTTATATAAAGGTATCACAGTTTCTGACCAAAGAGGTTTACTTTTTATAGCCTGAGAAGCAGGATGCAACGTCACAGAATAATTACATGTATTTATGCCTCTGAAAATAACTAATTTAGAATTTCATTTATGAGATTGCACTGTAGCTCTTTGGTCATGTCGAGAGGCTTTATAGGTGAATGTGTGCTCAAATACACTTACTACTGAATACCACCATCATGTAGTCAAGGTCCTTTGCAAGGTTGGTGGGAAGTGCTATTTTTCCACCAGCCACAGAAGCCAAATGAATGCTTGCAGGATTTCAAAAATTGGGTAAGGAAAATTCTTGCAAAGAAAAGGTATACACATTTTGGGATTTGCATATATTAAGTCAAAATATAAGACAACAGACTATACATCTATGTGTGCATATATATATATAAATACCAAATTACAAAGATTTGATTTATCATTTTATTGTAATTTTCTTGTAGAAATTATGCTGCAGGTTCTGTTTTCTTAATTATTTAGAATCATTTTGCAGAAGTTTCAATATATTATAAAATATATTTTCACATGCACAAATGTACCTATTCGTGGTCTCTGTAGAATAACGAGGAATAAGGGACTGTCAAATTCCCCTTTACTTAATTATTAATAAAGATTATTGACTATTTTATGTAATGAAAGAATACATTATTTAAAATAATTAGCAGATACATAGAAATTTTCTTCTGTCCTCATTCCAGTCGGGTTCATTATATACTAGGCCATTCTCTGAAAGTAGAGGTGGGGCCAGGAAACCCTCTACTCCAAGCATTGTTGAGACAATATAAAAATGTAACCCTTGTTCCATTTTGTCTCCAAATAAGGACTAAAAAAAGAGCACTAAACTCAAGTTTATTATTGATCATTGTGGGACGTTCAAAATATAATTCCTATCATAAAATCACTTTCATTTTTACAGATTGCAACATACGGTAGCATAATGAGTATTAAACTGTAACCAGAGACAGTTCTAATGTACCTGTGGTAGCTGATATTGGGACAGTCTTCTGTTGATTTAACCTCATCTGGGTAAGTTCAAAACATGGCAAGATACCAGAAAACTTCTAACCATTAAATGTTGTGTTTCAAAATATAAACAAACAAAAGCAGAACAATTGGTCCCTTTATACAGCATCAACATATTAAGATAAATACAGCAATTTTTAAATTTAAATTCAGTATATTGATACTGTGCTTATTAAAGTTTTCTATTCAATACAGCTTGAAAATGGAGCTTTGCATGATTACACATGTGTTAAGAAGTTGAGAGATAAAAACAATATGTTCCTGTGCATGGGATTCCCATGACCAGAATACTACAGCTTGCTATCACTTTTCAAGACACATTGCCTTTTCTGAATTTATTTTATTTTTAATATACTTTTAATTGAGATGTAATTACTTCACTTCTCCCCTTCCTTTTACTCTCCCAACCTGGTTCTCCCATGTTGCCTCACTGCAATCTTTCCTATCCACCACCTTTTACCCTCAAATTGATGGCCTCTTTTCCTTTGGTTATCACTGAATTTCACTGTAAAACTGCTCACTACAAGCTTTAGCATGATTATTTGTTGTTGAAAGAAGCACAGAAATGTTGTGCCTAATGTCACAATTTCAAATAATTTGACACCTACAAAACTGAAACAAGGACAATAAGAATGTTCTCTAGTATTAGAAACATGCTTCCAATTTTCTGGAAAGTTTCATCCTTACAACTAAGACCTCAGTGATGAAAAATAAAGTGTTTTTAGAGAAGACAGTAGCAGTGGAGAGAACGGAGATTATGTCTCAATACTGATCAAGAGAGTTTCATATTAACTGTGTGGCCTTGAATTATAGACCTCAACAATCCGAGAATGCACATACAATGCTTGATACTGATGCATACTCTATCCAATGAGGAGAGTGATGGTCTTATTTAAAGCAAATATCCAATTAAACTCTCCCACCTCCTTACATTTTATAAGAAAATTTAAGACTTCACACTAAAAAAATATGACAAGTGACTATTTTTCAATACATTCACATAGATAGGTGGGTAAAGAGACAGACACATAGATGTTTATGCTTATAATTATATAGACAGATGATATGACAGATAATTAATACATCATTAATAGACAGGTGATAGAGACAGATACAAAGGTAGACTATAGATGATAGATGGAAGAGATAGATGATAGATAGACAGACAGATAGATAGATAGAGATGATAGACAGACAGAAAGAAAGTTGACTTTCTTAATCCCTTAAAGACTATCAGTATCCTGCCCACTTGGTAAAACTTTTGCAGTGGTATTGTATACAGTTACTATTATTTGGAAAAGGATTTTAGAAAATTGGGTCATTTTTTTCCTCTTATATCTTCATTCTCTATCCCATAAGAGTTGCACTGTAGATAATAAGAGCTCTAAGACACTCTGACTTTTATTTAATGAGACACATTTACTTCTCTCCTGTTATATGAATAGGAGCTTTATCCTAGCACTCTCTTTGATTCAGAGCAAAATTCATCCAGGCTCATTTTAGAGACAGAAAATTCTTTTATAAGAAAGCAAACTATCAAATCAGAGGTTACTGCAGATTCCTTCCTTGGGGAGTCTGAAGAGTTGTATTGTGCACACAAATTTTGTAAAGTGAGAGCAAAGGAAGGACACTCTTTTAAATACAAAATAAACACTTAGCAGAAATTGTTTGTTCCTAGTCTATGTCTGAGATTTCAATAGACTTAAAACATAAAGATAATTATGTTCATTAATGTTCATTATATAATGTACCCCTAAGAAATTATCCCTAATTATTGTATTATAATTTATTTTTGTCCTGAGGGAAAATGGATTTAATATTGTTTAAGACCTATGTCCTTGTGAACCTATGCTTCTATAACAAAATTGTACTGCCTGACTAATTTACAGAGAGTAAAATGGTATTTCTCAGAGGCCTGAAGCCTGAGGAATGAAAGATCAAAGTGTTGGTAGTTTTCTTGTCTGAGAGAACTTCAATCTTTGTTAAGATGGAACCTTGAAAGCAGCATCCTCATAAAGAAAGAAACTACATGTTTGCAGAAGGGAGGGATAAAGGTGTGAACTTCCACCAATTATTTTTATTACAGCTCCTAATATAATAAAATAAAAACAGTCATGTAGGAAATGTGTGAGGATGCCACTACCCACCATCATGAAGTTGCCATCCCTTGAGGATATCTCCTTGACCTAGTGAGTTTCAATTTTCCATTTGGACACACTCTAGAGTCATGAGACAGTAACATCTTGGTTTAGCAAATGTCTAGAACAGATAGTTCTGTGAACATGTTTATGGAGGCTTTCTTGATTATTAATTTATGCAGTTCATAGTGGAAAATGTCATTTCCATTAGAAAGTGGTCCTGAGATGTATAAAAAAAGCTAGATATTCATGAATCTCTGTGTTAGTCAAAGGCCAAGCCAACATTCCAGCTTCTTCATGGTCCTGCCTTGACTTTCCCTAGTGATGGATCTTGATTCAGAAATATAAACCAAGTTAACCCTTTAGTCCCCAAATTGCTTTTGGACAAATTATTTTATCACAGAAAGAAAAGGAAATAGATTCTAATTCCTAATATTATCATATTTTTATTGAATTTCATTACCTCTTTTTTGAAACAGATACACTGAAGTCATAAAACGTTAGTGACTTAGAGCAAAAAATATAAGTATAACAATTCATAGTATAGTTGGAGTATCTTGGATAACTTTGAAATTTACATAGCTATATGTTTATGAATATACATAGCACTTTTTTCCTCGCTTGTATTAACAAAAAGAAAAGTAACATTTCATGTTTTTGAACAATGTAAAAGTATGTAATTTGCTAGTAAACTGTAATGGTAGAAATCTTGGCTTCTTATAATGGGGCAAAGTAAAAACATTTCATCTCATTTGTTTAAATGACATGGATATGTATAGATGAGAAGTCCTACAGACAAATTTGCTGTTTCCAACATCATCAGTTTCAGCAAACAATAGTAAATTTTATGCAAAGCCCCACTTTCAGTTCAAATTTTACAGTCTCTAGTGTTGCTCTGTCTTTCAATAGCAGGTAATTGGAAGAAGCAATATGCATTTTACAAATGTTTTTCCTTGGATTTCTGATAAGGTGACTCTTTTCAAAATAACATAAGCCAAAGCAGTTCTGAGTCACAGAAATCTCATGTAATTAAAGTCTCCAGCTGCATGCATTTTTAATAGCATAGACAACAGTGTAATTGACACATGCAATTCTGGATCACACTTCAGATTTGAAATTATTTTAGTCTGCTGAAGTGTGTTTAAGTGCACTAACCAGATATGCTTTCAGTAATTCAGCTTTTAATGACTATCCTTCACTTCAGAGCTACCTTTGATGTTAAAATAGTCCAAGAAATAATGTAATTTCCCCACATGCTGGTTGGGTTACAGTCAGATGTTTCTTAAATATTTCATGTTAGAACTCTCCCTGACCCCTACCACTGTGAGAATGTGAGGAGATATTCCTAACAATAATTTTATATCTTGTAGTTCACTGAATTAACTAGAATGATCAGGACCTCAACCAAAATTGATTGCTGAACCTAAAATAAGATCAAAGCAATGAATCAAAAGGATACAGCAGATGAAAAATAAAAATTATAACTATAAGTTCAGAATAATTAATATTTGTAAAATTGCAGGACTGAAGACCTTAGAAAGTGTAAAACTACACACATTAAAATGTAAAATTTTAAATAGTTCCCTGGACCCAGAACATACTCCTAATTCCTACTTATTAGCCGTGAAACCAAAAGGCACAGTACCACAGAGCTTTATTAACTATAACAGCATCTAATTTCTCTGTACATTTCATCACCTGCATTAAATTTCCTACCACTAAATGTTGAATGCTCCAACACATACAACATTCAAGCATTTCCAGTCACCACTCTATCAACTCAGTCAAGGTCATACACTCTTTGCTTGTCTCCGATTTTTTTAAGTAGAAAACTATGCCAAACAATATCACACCAGTATTTGACTTTATGCTCTATAAGTGTTTGCTGAGATCCACTTGTTCTTCAAAGAATTTAAGGAATTCCCACATTAAGGTATACATGAAGAAAGAAGTCAAGGTTATCTTTGTCTGCAGAAGTTCAAAGTGTGAAAAGAGTTTAACTGACAGTTGCTGTGTGTAAGGTAAATCATATATGCAAAAGAACAGTAGTTATGACAATATGGAGTTAGAGTCACGGCTTTCTTTTCTTGAGAGAGGAAGAAAACTTTTTCAGCATAGCAGCGATATATGAATTGGTTTGTAGAAGAATAAAGGAAGCATACTCAGAGAGAACAGGGACAATCCTGAAAGCTACCTTGTTAGACTGGAAAAGATGGGAATTTCTAGTCCTCTGGTGATTTGTGGTTCATGCTTGTTTGCTCTCTGAGTCACAATGCTTCTAAAATGTATAGCATATCCAAAATCTACCCTTTGGAGGAGGCCCATGATGTGAGGGCAGTGGGACTTCTTTTGTATTCTTTAATATTTTTTATCTCAATAGTGGCAACAGGAAGTTAAAACTATATGTGATACTTTTGATCATATATGTAATTATTATTCATAGGTACATGTACCATATATGTGTGTTTCCTATTTATTTATTCTTTTTTTTGACACAAGTTCTCACTGAATAGCTTTGACTGGTCTGCAAGTCACTCTGCAGACCTTGAACTTAGAGAGAAAAGAGTTTAGTACAAGACCTTAATATTAGAAACATATATTTTTGATAAAAGCTATTTTACATTATTCAAATCATTAAAGTTAGAAAAATTCTAATATTTTGTTCCCTTAATAACTAATAGTTATTAGTCATGAGATAACAAAGACATTGACATTGACATCCTTATGATCAAAAGAAATCACTGAGTTAAATATATTAAACTTAAGGCCAGGGAAGCAGGTAGGGTAACTGCAGATCTTCACTTCTGCCATCTTTAATTCAAGTCCATCCCCCTTTCCAACCCCAGCTCTGTAGCAGATGACCTACTACACTGCAGCTTCATCCTTGCTCCCATCTACATGGGACACACAGATATTCCCTCTAATATCCCTCCCAGTTCAGCATTTTATCCCAGGTCCCAACTCCAGCGGGAATTCACAGGTAATCAAGGACTGCTCCTACTTTTCTGAAAAACAAACGAAAAATGTAGAAACCAAATGACTCCTAATGACATTCTGCTATGATCATGTGAGTGCCTTCTCAGCCATCGTTAGAGAAGCTTCCTTCTGCAGCAGATGGGAATGAATGCAGAGACTCACAAGCAGAAATTATGCAAGAGAGAGAGACCTAGCAACACTCAGCTCTAAAAGGGAACATTTCCATCAAATCTCTGTCTTCAGGGTTCAAGGAAAGCCACAAAAGAGTAGGCAGAAAGAATTTAAGAACCAAAGGAGTTAGAGGACACCAAGTAAACAAAGCCTTTGTCTTATTTTGAGTTTTCATGGAAAAAAAAGCACATTGGGAAAGAAAGTATTTATTGGGCTTACATTTCCTTAGTAACTAATTGTTCATTTTAGTGCTTGTAGAGGAAGACTTTTCTGTCTAGTCTGGGTATTACTACCCTGTATTTTTTTTCATTCATTGGGTCCCACCATAGGAAATGAGGTTCAAAAAGCCAGTTCCTGCACCCAGGAAAAGTCTTGGTCGCACTGCCAGGGGTCCCCAAATAGATAAACCCATGCAGGTTCTGCAGCTGTCAGTCCACAGTCCATGAGCTCCTAATAGCCCGGGTCCGCTGTGGTTTTCTCCATCAGAATCTTGAGCAACCCCTTACTCATATGAACTCCC
Source organism: Mesocricetus auratus (assembly GCF_017639785.1). Taxonomy (NCBI): domain Eukaryota; kingdom Metazoa; phylum Chordata; class Mammalia; order Rodentia; family Cricetidae; genus Mesocricetus; species Mesocricetus auratus. Next base: position 1,994,664 of record NW_024429207.1, on the reverse strand, counting down.
CACTCTCTTCAACTGAACTCTAGGAGCTCAGCCCAGCATTTGCCTGTGGTTCACTGTATCTGCTTCCGTCAGTTCCTGGATGTAGGTTCTATGATGACAATTAGGGTAGTTAGCCACTAATCTGATTAATGAGGCAGGCCAGTACCCTCTCCACTATTACTTGTAGTGTTAGCTGGGGTCATCCTTGTGGATTGTAGGAAATTTCCCTAGCACCAGGTTTCTCCCTAACCTCATAATGGCCACCTCTAAGATATCTCTAGAAAAACCTTTGAGTGCTATCATCAGAAAGAAATTATTGTTGTTTGAAGAAGAGATGTGTTTGGTCTGATTAACAATATGCAGTTTCCAATGTTTCATAACCACATGACACTGTATATACATATATGTTTTCATGAATATGTAAAAGTAAAATAAGAAGAGAAGATACTGTGCAATATTTTACATAATTTTATTTAGTCATCAAGAAATATTTAGCAGCAATGTAGCCAATTTCATGGTTCTAACACAGTTGATTTACAAAACTTTTAAGGGCTAAGTTGGCATTCTATAAAGAGCGGCACATTTTAAATTCACACTTCACCTATAAATACATGGAATATACATTTCATTTCATGTCACATTGGTTAGACATCAAAACTGGATTATTTTATGAACATTCTTTGCTTGATGTGCATATTTTGATTGTATATAACAAGTGGTAATGGTCTTAAATCAAATTTTTTTCAGTGTTACACTGAAATGCTGTAGGTAAAGTATAGAACAATGCAATCTCTGATATTACTCAGAAAGAGTGCTGAACAATGAATTGCTAATTAATGCTTTCAAAAATGTTTTGGAGTAACTGGTTTCTATTCAGGTAATTAACCTAGTTTTGTTGATATGACAGATAATAAGTTGATCCCTACTGTAGTGTCATAAAGAGAATTAGCTCAATAGCACATATCTTACATCTCCATTATCAGGCTGTCTCACCACCATGACTGCCTAGATGTGAACTGAACAGGGATGACACCAAAGGCCTTGTCAAACTAGACAAAGAAAAGCTCCTGAGGCCTCAGTCTTACTGAAAACGAATTATCCATGACTAAGGAAAGCTGGAAATGGGACAGGTGGCCTTCTCAACAATGGGTTGTCCATTGCCAAATGGACATCCCTGACCACATACACATAGAAACATAGATCCATTATTACAGACTGCAAAGTATATGTTAATATATATAACATATATTAACAGTTTTAAAAAAGAGCACTGATCAAAAGGAAAGAGAAGGACGGCTTATGGGAAACTTTAGAGACATGTGTATAAGAAACGTTGTAATTAAAGTGTAATCTCAAGATTAAAAAATAATTTCTAATCAAGAGAAAAAAATTGTGTTCACATCTCTATAATTATAGTACTAGTTTGTGCTTTTTCAAAATACTGTGTTTTTTCTACCACAAAAGAAAATCTGTCAACATTATTAACAAAATTACTAATGCCCATTTTATGTTAAAGTATAAATGTTCTCAGTTTTCGATTATATTAAAATGAAAATTCAAATTGAATCATGCAACAGCAGAGATAAATCTAAAGTAAGGATTTGGTTTTAGACAGAAAACACTGCTACTCTGGCTAAAGTTTCTGTTTGGAAAGGAGGACCGTTGTAAAGAACCTTGAGTTAAACGTAGGTCACACAACAATTTGAACATGCTGAATCTGTATAACTCCACCAAGCAACAGACAAGCTATTACAACGTTATTGTTTCAGGATATAAGCCTATTATGTTCTGTAAAAGAAGACACTGACATTTTGCTGCATTGGATAAAAAGATTAACAGTTCATAAAGAACAGTACCAACTGTGCCAAATTAAATAGATTAAAATATGAAGGCTTAATGTTCTCCATGCCCTCTACTATAAGTACACATACAGTGAGTTTAAACAGCCCCAGTGGTTCTGTTGGTAATGTACTAGCATGCTGGTTTTAAGAAACAATTTACATCTCTGGCACCTGGTAATAAACCATGGGAACATATTTTTACATAAGCCACTAATATATATGTGTGGCAGAGGAGAAACAATGAAGGATACTATATTTAGAAGAATGATTACTTTCATTTTAGGTCATCATGACATGGCACATTTTAGTAGATACAGGTAACTATTAAAGTGTTTAATTAATACAATTGAACTTTTTGTTCATCTATTTAGTGTATGTATGTCTATGCATTTATCTATTGTGGGGGCACACAGAAGGCAGAGGACAACTTCCCTGAGTCAAATCTTTCCTTTCACTGTGTGGGGTCTGACCGTCCATCTACCTCAGTCTGTCAGACTGGAGGTAAACACCCTAGTCATTGAGCATTCTCACTAGTAGTTAAAATGGTTTGAAACTTTGAAAAACTTAATAGCATTTCTCTTTCCTTCTCTTTTTCTCTTACAATTTTCTTTTATTTGGCTCCATTACTTTCATTTGAAGTATCTGCCTTTACATGAGCACAAATTCATGAAATTAGAAGTATATTTATCTGTTCCAGCATCATTTTATCAGAAGTGACTAAAATCATATCACTACTGATATCAGAGGCAGAGTTTTGTCATGAATATTAAGCAATATAGTATTTTAAGGATTATATATCATAATTTGCTACCATATGGGAGCTATGCATTCAAAAATAATAATGCTTATGGCAATAGTAATTTAGACACTGCCCTTTCCCACACATACTCACATGATATTGAGCAGACAATTTGACATATTTTCTGGGTTCTGGAAAATATACCTCACCTTGCTCAATCGTTTTTCTGTGACACAGCAATGACAATCCGTCATTTTAACTGACCTTTATTTTTCTCTACTAAGATGACAAAACTTGTCAGTATGTTTTACTTTCTGTATAAGAAAAACACACTATCTCAAAAAACTCACCTACCTGTCCAGGTGAACAACAGAAAACGTGTTGGATTCAGACTTCTAGCCTCCCAGGAAAGATAGCAACCATCTGACCTACAAATGTGTCTGAACTCTATTTCTACTTTTGCATTTCTGCCTAATTCAGGAATTCCTCTTCATATTTGATACAAGAATATTTTATCCAGGTGCAAGTAGCATAAGATACATTTCTATTATGTTGCATAACCTAGTTACATATCTCAATAAAATTTGGTAATTGGTATCAAGTAGCCATGACATGAACTACCTAAGGGGTAAGTAATAAAGGTTGGGAAGTAAATTTCATTAACCATGAAAACACATTGACCCTAATTTATTACATAATCAATTTTAATATCAAAAGAAAGAAATACAAGAGGCAGAATGGAAAGAATTTCATTGTCACTTTCCTAGGCTGGCACCCAACCTATCAAAATAGGAGGATTTTAAACTTCCCACAAGAACACAATGGGACAATTGAGAGACAACTCAAGTCAGACTTTTTTTGACAGTTGATTGCACTCCTTTATTTTTATAACATAATGTGATAACGCCATTCCTTTTTTTTTACGAGACAGGGTTTCTCTGTATTGTTTTGGAGGCTATCGGTCCAGCCCGGCCTCAAACTCACAGAAATCCGCCTGCCTCTGCCTCCCGAGTGCTGGGATTAAAGGCGTGCGCCACCACCGCCCAGCAACGCCATTCCTTTTAACTGTTACATCTGACCATTATGTCAGCACATACTTTTGGGCCACTTAAATATTTTTGGAATAGTTACAAATGTCTCTAAGGAAAAAAAATGAAATACAATGTATGATCAATACATTAATGTATTTCTCTTGTATTTCTCTTTATTTAGTGGGACAGGAAATAGGAAGAATATTAAAGTCCATGAAGGTAAAAACTGTATTCATCCTGATATAAGGATTTATATGGGGATTTTTCTTTGGTGACTGCAAGGGCAGACTGCATATGAAATGACAAATGTAAAGATAGTTCTAAAATGCTTAATTCTTTAAAGTTGATTATGAAACAAATTCTCTTATTTTAAAGTAAAATTATCAGGCTTGTGTTGGTTTGAAAGAAAATGTCTCTCAAAGGGAATAGCATTATTAGGAGGTGTGGCCTTGTTGGAGGAAGTATGTTCTGTGGTGGAAGGCTTTGAGGTCTCTTTATCTCAAGATCCTATCAGTGTGATGGTAGACTTCCTTGTTGCCTTCAATATGTAGCACTCTTAGTTCTAGTACTGTGTCTGCCTGCACAAACCCATGTTCCCCTTCATGATCAAAATGGACTGAACCTGTGAAACTAAATGAGCCACCCTCAATTAAATGTTTGGTCATGGTGTTTCTTCACAGCAATAGTAAAACTTAACTAAGACGTGCTAAAATAAACAAGATGCTAGATAAAAATACATTTCAACAACTAGATGCTAGAAAATATTGAGAAGAATTAAATAAGATTCAAAGACAAAAATTCCATGACTTTGCACTGAATGGTGATGAGAGAGTGATATATAACTATGATATTATTGGTACCTATTTAGTCGTAAAGAGCTGAGTGTTGACTTTGTATGAGCTACACTCACACAGGCTGTAGATACTAGTGATCTGGAAACAGAAAGTTCTGGTATTCAGAAATCTATAGTGCAGGTGCAAGGAGATGCCTCAACAGTTAGGAAAATATACTATTTTCTAAGAGGACCAGAATTTGGTTCCTAGCACCTGCTTGGACTGCTCACAACCAACTATGAGCCCAATTTCAGAGAATCTGATGCCTCTGGTCTAAGTGGACACATGTGTTCATGTGCATACAACACAAACACACATGCACACACACAAAAATAAAATGAATTATTTTTAAAGGACACATTAAAACAATTCACAGTATTATGGATAAATAGCCTTGACTAAGAATTTATGTCCATACAATTTTTAGAGCTTTAAATTATTTTAATGGTCAAAACAAGATGCCAAAATATATTTGATTATGTCATTTATCAGGAAGGAAATTCTAATCAAACCTAAAGTGAAATATTGCCAACCCATTAGAATGCCTACATAAGAACCATTAAAACTAACAAATGGTCAAGACACTAGTGGTTAGGGACAAATGCTTAGAAGCCACTAGAAAACAATACATTAGCTTAGTCATCTGTAATACTGCATTATACTTACATAGAGAACATAACATCAGCAAGTTGAAGTCTGACACATTCATTGCAAACACTGTTCCTAATAGCCAAGTGATCGACTCAACCAAATCGTTTATTAGTGGATCAATAGGTAAGTCAAACACAGCAAACAAGCACTATAGAATACACTCCAGACACGAAAAAGAACAGAAATTGTGTTTGTGGCAACGTGGGTGGGGTAAGGGAAGATTGTGTTGAGCAGAATAGTTAAAGAACAAAAAGATCAAAGGGCTATCAGAGATGGGAAAAGTGAGTCATACTCCAGACAGGATGGGTAACATGGAGAAGGGAGGAAGTGAGTTCCAGAGTGCCAATAGTTACCAAAGATTCCTAGAAAGGAGCTAGAAAAAGGGGTGTTTTGATGTTTGCCACACAAAGATATGATGAATGTCCCAGATGACAGATACACTATTTACCCTGATCTGATACTTACACATTAAATATGTGTCATGAGATATCACATTAAACTCTCTTTTTATATGTACAATGTTATGTGATTTAAAATATACTAAATATTTGAAAGACAGCAGATAATTATCAAAAGATAGATTTAAAAATTAGAAAATTAATAACACATGACAGACTATAGAAGGTGAGTGCTTTGCAAATGACTTTGAAAGATGTTTGTATTTTCATGAACTGATTTAGAATTACTCTAATTCATGCTAATATATTATTATAAATGATTGAAAGCTAAATAATTTCTCTGTACTGCTGAACTTGTAAATGTATGTATTTCAAAGCAGAACAGAATTATCATAGCATTTTTCAATAATCGAACTGTCAGACATATCTATTTCCTATATCAATAAAATTCCAAACAGTTAAACATTTTAAAACCACATTTCCTTTCCTTTCAGACCATATACATTTTATCTTACTCTTTGAAAATGTTGTAAAAGTTAATACAAATGTAAAAATAAAAGTGATATTTTTCAATATAAGATGTACTGCTAGGTTATTTAAAAGCATTTGTATTTTTACAGTTATGATGAGCAGTGACATGCACTACATGAAAAAAAACATGTGCATATGTGATCAATGATTGCGATTTGTATAATCTGTTTGTTTGGAATTGCAATTTGGAAAGTCATATTTGGAGTTAAGCAACAACCACATAAAGCTACATCTATCAACATTAGTATTTACAATAAATATTAAAATAATTTTAATACTTTCTAAGACAAATATGATTATTTCTTCACCAAAATTCTCAATTGCTCAGGATATCTTATCTCTTGTCCCTTCTCTGGGGTACCATGCATATGTCTCTTAGGGTCCTCCTTGTTTCCTAGTTTCTCGGGCAGTGTGGATTGTGGGCTGGTAATACTTTGCTTTATGGCTAGAATCAATATATGAGTGAGTACATACTATGTTTGTCTTTTTGTGATTGGATTACCATACTCAGGATGGTTTCTTCTAGTGCTATCAATTTGCCTGTGAATTTCAAGACTCAATTTTTTTCCCTGCAGACTAGTACACCATTGTGTAAATGTACCACATTTTTCTATGTATAGTTCAGTTGAGGGGCATGTTGGTTGCTTCTAGGTTATGGTTATTACAAATAATGCTGCTATGAACATAGTGGAAAAGATGGCCCTGTTGTATGAATGTGCTTCTTTTGTGTATATGCCTAAGAGTAGAATTGCTGGATTTTATGGTAGACTGATTTCCATTTTCTTGAGGAATCTCCATACTGATTTCCAAAGTGGCTGTACAAGTTGACACTCCCACCACAGTGGAGGAGTGTTCCCTTTCTCCACATCCTCTCGAGCATAAGGTATCATTGTTATTTTTGATTTTAGCCATTCTTACAGGAGTAAGATGGTATTTTCAATCAGATTTGTTTTCATTTGCATTGCCCTGATGCCTAAGGATGTTAAGCCCTTTCTTAAGTGTCTATCAGTCAGTTTAGACTCCTCTATTGAGAATTCTCTATTTACTTCTGTACTCCAGTTTTTAAATGGATTATTTGTTGGGTTTTTTAAACATTTTTTGTTGTTGTTTTTATTTAAATTAGAAACAAACTTGCTTCACATGTCAAATCCCAGCTCCCTCTCCCTCCCCTCCTCCCACACCCCTAGCCAAGTCCGCAACCCTCACCCCATCCCCCCTTCACTCCCCAGGTAGGGTGAGGTCTTCCATGGGGATCTTCAAAGTCTGTCATATCATCCCAAGCAGGGCCTAGGCCCTACCCCATGTGTCCAGGCTGAGAGAGCATCACTCTATATGGAATGGGATCCCAAGGTCCATTGGTACACCAGGGATAAATATTAATCTACTATCAGAGGCCACACAGTGTGTGGAGGCCTCCTCACTGACACCCATATTCAGGGGGTCTGGATCAGTCCCATGTTGGCATCTCAGTCACCAGTCTGGGGTCCATGAGTTTACCCTTGTTCAGGTCAGCTGCCTCTGTGGGTTTCACTAGCCAGGGCTTGATCCCTTTGCTCAACATTCCTCCCTCTTTGCAACTGGGTTCCAGAAGTTCAGTTCAGTGTTTAGCTGTGGGTGTCTGTCTCTGCTTCCATCAGCCACTGGATGAAGGCTCTAGGATGGCATATTAGGTAGTCGTCAATTTCATGATCTGGGGAGGGCATTCAAGGTTGCCTCGATGCCAATTGATGTCATCCTTGTTAGATCTCTAAAAATTTCCCTAGTGCCAGATTTCTCTTTAAATCTATAATGGCTCCCTGTATTATGGTAAATCTCACCCTGCTCACCTCTATTCTTCCCTTGACTCAACCTTCCTGCTCTCCCCTACTCTTCTCACCCTCTTTTCCTCCCATCTCCCTCTCCCCACCCCCCATGTTCCCAATCCCCTCAGGATATCCTGTTCCATTCCCCTTCTGCAGGGTAACATGCATATCTCTCTTAGGTCCTACTTGTTTCTCCGACTCTCTGGCAGTGGGATTATAGGCTGGAACTCCCCTGCTCCATGTCTAAAATCCAGGTATGAGTGAGTTTTGTCTTTTTGTGACTGGGTTACCTCCCTCAGGATAGTTTCTTCTAGTGCCCTCCATTTCCCTGCGAATTTCAAGATTCCAATTTTTTCCATTATGTAGGACTCAATTGTGTAAATGTACCACATTTTCTCTATCAATTCTTCAGTTGTGGGCATCTAGGTTGCATCCAGGTTCTTGCTATTGCAAATAATGCTGGTATGAACATAGATGAACAGATGTCCTTATAGTATGAATGTGCATTTTGGGGTATATGTCTAAGAGAGGAGTTGCCAGATCTTGTGCTATACTGGTTCCCATTTTTCTGAAGAATCTCCATAATGATTTCCAAAGTGGCTATATGAGTTGACACTCCCACCAGCAGTGGAGTAGTGTTCACCTTTCTCCACATCCTCTCCAGCATAAACTGTCATTGGTGTTTTTGATTCTAGGCTTCTGACAGGCATAAGATGATATCTCAGAGTTGTTTCGATTTTCATTTCGCTGATGGCTAAGGATGCTGAGCACATTCTCAAGAGTCTATCAATGATTTTAGCCTCCACTAACATTCTGTATCCCACCTTTAACTTGGATAATTTGGTATTTTGGAGCCTAGCTTCTTGAATTATGGTAAATTTTAGAGATCAGTCCCCTGTCAGATGTGGGGTTGGTGAAGATGTTCTTCATTCTGTAGGCTGCTGTTTTATCTTGTTGACAGTGTCCTTTGCTTTGCAGAAGCTTCTCAGTTTCAGAAGATCCCATTTGTTAATTGTCTATCTCAGTATCTGTGCTGCTGGCGTTATGTTCAGGAAGCAGTCTCCTGTACCAATTTGTTCACGTGTATTTCCCACTTTCTCTCTAAGAACTTCAGTGTGTCTGAATTTGTGTTGAGGTCTTTGATCCATTTGGAGTTGAGTTTTACGCATGGTGATAGATATGGATCTATCTGCAGTCTTCTACATGCCAGCATCCAGTTATGCCAGCACCATTTGTTGAAGACACTTTCTTTATTCCATTGTATAGTTTTAGCTTCTATGTCAAAGATAAGGTGTTCATATGTGTGTGGGTTAATATCAGTGTTTTCAATATGATTTGGGGGAGGGGAGAGGGAGCTAAGAGAAATAGAAGAGGAGAAGAGAAGAGACAGGGAAGACATAAAAGAGCAAGAAGGTTGAGTCAGAGAAAGAATAGAGGAGAGAAAGAAAAGAGATACCACAATAGAGGGAGTCATTATAGGTTTAAAGAGAAATCTGGCACTAAGATAATTTCCAGAGATCTAAAAGGATGGCACTAACAATATAAACAATAGTGTAGAGGCTACCTTAAAGGCCCTTCCCCAATAATGATAAACAGCTGACCTGAACTAGGGGAATTTCATGGACTCCAGACTCATATGTGGGAAACCAGTGTAGAACTAATCCAGATCCCCTGAATGTGGGTGTCAGCTAAGAGGTCTCAGCAATCTATGGAGCCTCTGGTAGTAGAACAATATTCATCCCTAGCAAAATAATAGATTTTGGGAGACCATTCCACATAGAGGAATACTCTTTCAGCCTAGACACATGGGGGAGGGCCTAGGCCCGGCTACAAGTGATATGACAGACTTTGAAGATCCCTCATGGAAGGTGTCACCCTCCCTGGGGAGCAGAAAAGGGATAGGATAAGGGATTAGTAGGGGGCAGAGGAGGAGAGGAGGGAGAGGGAACTGGGATTGACATGTTAAACAAGCTTGTTTCTAATTTAAATTATAAATTCTTTTTTTTTGAGTTTCTTTTTTTTATTAATATTTTTTTATTTTCCATCTTAAATTTAGATAAGAAACAAGGTTGCTTCACAAGTCAGTACGAGGTCCCTCTCCCTTTCCCTCCCCTCCTCCCGTGCCCTCCCCCCCATCCCCCCCCGTTATCCCCTCTTTCCCCCAGGGAGGGTGAGGCCCTCCATGGGGGTGTCCATAGTCTGTCATTTCATATAGGGCAGGGCCTAGACCCTTCCCCAAGAGTTCAGGGTGAGAGTGCACCTCACATTGTTCTATGGGAGTCCAGAGACCATGTGTATACTTGGGATGGGTACTGATCTGCTGTCCAAGGCTCAATAGATTACCTAGGCCACCTCACTGACACCCAGATTCAGGGGGTCTTGATCAGTCCCATGCTGGATTCCCAGGCTGATGCCTGGGATTCAAGAGTTAACCTTTGTCTGGTCAGCTGTTTCTGGGGTTCAACCAGCCCAGTCTTAATCCCTTTGATCATCAGTCCTCCCTCTCTGATACTGGCTTTCTTGAGTTCAGCTCAGTACTTAACCAGCCAGTAAATGAAGTTTCTGTTTCCCAGACTCTCTGGCAATAGGATTGTAGGCTGGCACTCCCCAGATCTATGTCTAAAATCCATATATGAGAGAGTACATGCCATGTTTCTCTTTTTGTGACTGGGTTACCTCACTCAGGATGGTTTCTTCTAGTGTCATCCATTTGCCTGCGAATCTCATGATTCCATTATTTTTTTCTGCTGAATAGTACTCCATTGTGTAGATGTACCACATTTTCTCTATCCACTCTTCAGGTGAGGGACATCTAGGTTGCTTCCAAGTTCTGGCTATTACAAATAAAGCTGCTATGAACATAGTGGAACAGACATCTTTGTTATATGAATGGGCATCTTTTGGATATATGCCTAAGAGTGCAGTTGCTGGGTCTTGTGGTAGGTTTATTCCCATTTTTCTGAGGAATCTCCATACTGCTTTCCAAAGTGGCTGAACCAGTTGGCACTCCCACCAGCAATGGAGGAGTGTCCCCCTTTCACCCCATCCTCTCCAGCATAAATTGTCATTGGTGTTTTTGATTTTAGCCATTCTGACAGGAGTGAGATGGTATCTCAGAGTTGCTTTGATTTGCATTTCCCGGATGGCTAAGGATGTTGAGCACTTTCTCAAGTGCCTCTCAGCCATTTTAGACTCCTCTATTGAAAACTCTCTATTTAGTTCTGCAGCCCACTTCTTAATTGGGTCCTTTGCTGTTTTGGAGACTTGCTTCTTGAGTTCTTTGTAAATTTTGGAGATCAACCCTCTGTCAGATGTGGGATTAGTGAATATTTTTTCCCATTCTGTGGGCTGCCTTTTTGTCTTGCTGACTGTGTCCTTTGCCTTACAGAAGCTTCTCAGTTTCAGTAGGTCCCATTTATTAATTGTTGATCTCACTGTCTGTGCTACTGGTGTTATGTTCAGGAAGCTGTCTCCTGTACCAATTCTTTCAAGGGTACCACCCACTTTCTCTTCTAAGAGGTTCAGTGTGGCTGGATTTATGTTGAGGTCTTTGATCCATTTGGACTTAAGTTTTGTGTATGGCAATAAACATGGATCGATCCGCATTATTCTACATGCCAGTCTCCAATTATGCCAGCACCATTTGTTGAAGATGCTTTCTTTATTCCATTGTATATTTTTAGCTTCTTTGTCAAAGATCAGATGTTCGTACTTGTGTGGGTTAATACCCGGATTTTCAATTCGATTCCATTGGTCTGCCTGTCTATTTTTGTGCCAATACCAAGCTGTTTTCAGGACTATAGCTCTATAATAGAGCTTGAGGTCAGGGATAGTGATGCCTCCGGACGTTGCCTTGTTGAACAGGGTTGTTTTGGCTATCCTGGGTCTTTTGTTTTTCCATACAAAATTGATTATTGTTCTTTCAAGGTCTGTGAAGAATTGTGCTGGGATTTTAATGGGGATAGCATTGAATCTGTAGATTGCTTTTGGCAGGATTGCCATTTTTACTACATTGATCCTACCTATCCAAGAGCATGGGAGATCTTTCCATTTTCTGAGGGCTTCTTTAATTTCTTTCTTTAAAGATTCAAAGTTCTTATGATACAGGTCTTTCACTTGTTTGGTTAGCGTTACCCCAAGGTATTTTATGTTGTTTGTGGCAATTGTAAAGGGTGATGTTTCTCTGATTTCTCTTTCAGCCCTTTTATCATCTGTATATAGTAGGGCTACTGACTTTCTTGAGTTGATCTTGTAACCTGCCACTTTGCTGAAGGTGTTAATCAGCTGTAAGAGTTCCCTGGTAGAGTTCTTTGGGTCACTGATATAAACTATCATATCGTCTGCAAACAGTGAAAGTTTGACTTCTTCCTTCCCAATTTGTATCCCCTTGATCCCCCTTTGTTGTCATATGGCTATAGCTAGAACTTCAAGTACCATGTTGAAAAGGTATGGAGAGAGTGGACAGCCTTGTTTTGTTCCTGATTTTAGAGGAATTGCGTTGAGTTTCTGTCCATTTAGTTTGATGTTGGCTGTTGGTTTACTGCATATGGCTTTTATTATGTTTAAGTATGTCCCTGTTATCCCAGATCTCTCCAAGACCTTTATCATGAAGGGGTGTTGGATTTTGTCAAAGGCTTTTTCAGCATCTAGTGAGATGATCATGTGATTTTTGTTTTTCAGCTTGTTTATATGGTGGATTACATTGATGGATTTTCGTATGTTGAACCATCCCTGCAATCCTGGGATGAAACCTACTTGATCGTGGTGAATGATTGTTTTGATGTGTTCTTGGATCCGATTTGCCAGTATTTTATTGAGTATTTTTGCATCAATGTTCATGAGGGATATTGGTCTGAAGTTCTCTTTCTTGGTTGTATCTTTGTGTGGCTTGGGGATCAAGGTTATTGAAGCCTCATAGAAAGAGTTTGGCAAAGACCCTTCTGCTTCTATTGTGTGGAACACTTTGAGAAGAATTAGTATAAGCTGTTCTTTGAATTTGTGGTAGAATTCTGCACTGAGGCCATCTGGACCTGGACTTTTTTTGGTTGGGAGACTTTTGATGACAGCTTCTATTTCCATAGGGGTTATAGGTCTATTTAAATTGCTTATCTGTTCTTGATTTAGTTTTGGCAAATGATAGCTGTCCAGGAAGTCATCCATTTCCTTTAAATTTTCGAATTTTGTGGAGTACAGGTTTTCAAAGTATGACCTAATGATTCTCTGGATTTCCTCAGAGTCTGTTGTTATGTCCCCCTTTTCATTTCTGATTTTGTTAATTTGCGTGTTCACTCTCTGCTGTTTGGTAAGTTTGGACAAAGGTTTGTCTATCTTGTTGATTTTCTCAAAGAACCAACTCTTCGTTGCATTGATTCTTTGTATTGTTTTCCTGGTTTCTACTTTGTTGATTTCAGCCCTCAATTTGATTATTTCCTGGGGGAGTTTGCTTCTTTGTGTTCTAGAGCTTTTAGCTGTGATGTTAATTCTCTGGTATAACTGTTTTCCTGTTTCTTCATGTGAGCACTTAGTGCTATGAACTTCCCCGTAGCACTGCTTTCAAAGTGTCCCATAGGTTTGGGTATGTTGTGTCTTCATTCTCATTGAATTCGAGGAAGTCTTTAATTTCTTTTTTTATTTCCTCTTTGACCCAGGGATGGTGCAGTTGAGCATTATTCAATTTCCATGAGTTTGTAGGTTTTCTGCAATTTGTGTTGTTGTTGAATTCTAATTTTAAAGCATGGTGGTCTGATAAGATGCATGGAGTTATTCCAATTTTTTTGTAGCTGCTGAGGTTTGATATGTTGCCAAGTATGTGGTCAATTTTGAGAAGGTTCCATGTGGTGGTGAGAAGAAGGTATATTCTTTTTTATGTGGATGAAATGTTCTATAGATATCTGTTAATCCCAGTTGGGTCATTACTTCTATTAGACCCTTTGCTTCTTTGTTGAGTTCCTGTCTCGTATTCTTGTCTAGTGGTGAGAGTGGTGTGTTGAAATCTCCCACTATAACTGTGTGGGGCTTTAGATGAGATTTAAGTTCTAATAATGTTTCTTTAACGAATGTGGATGCCTTTGTATTGGGGGCATAGATGTTCAGGATAGACACTTCGTCTTGGTGGGTTTCACCTGTGATGAGTATGTAATGACCTCCTTCATCTCTTTTGATTGATTTTATTTTAAAGTCTAGTTTGTTAGATATTAGGATTGCTACCCCTGCTTGTTTCTTGGGTCCATTTGATTGAAAAATTTTTTCCCAACCTTTAACTCTCAAGTAATGTCTGTCTTTGAGGGTGAGGTGTGTTTCTTGTATGCAGCAGAAGGAAGGGTTCTGTCTTCGAATCCATTCTGCTAGTCTGTGTCTTTTTATGGGTGAGTTAAGGCCGTTAATATTGAGGGATATTAATGACCATTGATTGCTCATCCTTCTTCGATTTGCGATGGTTGTTGGTGGAATTATGGGTGGAATTTCGCCCCTTTGTTCTTTTGGCTGTTGGTAGAGAGGGATTCTCTAATGCTTATGTTTTTCTGGTTGTAGTTAGCTTCCTTGGGTTGGAGTTTTCCTTCCAAAATTTTCTGTAGTGCTGGGTTAGTGGACACATATTGGTTGAATCTAGTTTTGTCATGGAATATCTTGTTTTCTCCGTCTATAGTGATTGAGAGCTTTGCCGGGTATAGTAGTCTGGGCTGGCATCCATGGTCTCTTAGTGTAGGTAGAATATCTATCCAGGACCTTCTGGCTTTCAGAGTTTCCATGGAGAAATCAGGTGTAATTCTGATAGGTCTGCCTTTATATGTTACTTGATCTTTTTCCTTAGCTGCTCTTAATATTCTTTCTTTATTCTGTATGTTTGGGGTCTTGATTTTTATGTGGCGAGGGGATTTTTTTTTGTGGTCCACTCTATTTGGTGTTCTGTAGGCTTCTTGTACCTTCATTGGCATGTCTTTCTTAAGGTTGGGAAAGTTTTCTTCTATGATTTTGTTGAATATGCCTTCTGCCCCTTTGAGGTGGATTTCTTCTCCTTCTTCTATACCTATTATTCTTAGGTTTGGTCTTTTCATGGTGTCCCATAATTCCTGGATGTTTTGTGTTAAGGATTTGTTGGATTTAAGGTTTTCTTTGGTTGATAAATCCATTTCTCCTAATGTATCTTCAACACTTGAGATTCTCTCTTCCATCTCTTCTATTCTGTCGGTAATGCTTGTTTTGGTAGTGCCTGACTGTTTGTCCAGCTTTTCTATTTTCTGCCTTTCTTCAGATTGTGTTTTTTTAGTGTCTCTATTTCAGTTTTCAACCCTTGCAGCGTTTGCATTGCTTCTTGCAATTTTCTGTTTATCTGTTCGTCCGTTTGTTGCCTTTTATGAATTTTTTGGTTTGTTCTTTCTTCCATTTCTTGCATTTTTTGGTTTGCTTTTTGTTCCATTTCTTGGATTTTGTGCTTTGTTTCTTCTTCCATTTCCTGCCTTTTTTGGTTTGTTTCTTCCTCCATTTTTTTCATTTTTTGCTTTGTTTTTCTACCATTTCTTGCATTTTTTGCTTTGTTTCTTCTTCCATTTCCTGCCTTATTTGGTATGTTTCTTCTTCTAATTCTTGCATTTTTTGCTTTGCTTTTTCTTCCATTTCTTGCATTTTTTGCTTCATTTCTTCTTCCATTTCGTGCCTTTTTTGGTTTGTTTTTTCTTCCAATTCTTGCATTTTTTGGTTTGTTTTTTCTTCCATTTCTTGCATTTTTTGGTTTGTTTTTTCTTCCATTTCTTTGAGGGATTTTCCAATATCCTCTTTTAGGGCCTCTATCATTTTCATGAAAGTGCTTTTAAGGTCGTTCTCTTCTGCTTCCTTCGCGTTGGAATATTGGGGTCTTGCTGGTGTGGAGTCTCTAGAATCTGGCGGTGTCATATTTGTTTTTCTGTTGCTGACTGTGTTTTTGTATTGTCTCTTTCCCATCTCTTCTTTTAGTGGGTGCAGAAAGAGCCCCTTCCTGGTCTGGGGGCCAGAGTTCCCTTTTGGTGGGTGCTAGTAAGTCCAGTAATCTGGTGGTTCTTCTATGCCTTGTCCAAATGCTGGTCCGTGGGTAGCGAAGAAGAACAGGAATCTGGGGCGCTTAGCCTCCTACCTGGTCCCCTGGACCCTATGCTGGGTCCTGTTGTACCTGATCCGGAACAGCTACTCCCCTGGTCTCCCTGGCTCCTGTAGTTTCCTGGTCTCTTTGGTGGGAGAGAAGATCTGGAGTCTGGGGTGCTTGGCTCCCGCCGGGATTGGGAGCTCTGTGCAGTTCCCAGGCGATCTGCAGGCTCTGGAACACAGGCCGGGAAGCTGGCCTGTTTACCTGATGCTCCCGCCGGGATTGGGAGCTCTGTGCAGTTCCCAGGCGATCTGCAGGCTCTGGAACACAGGCCGGGAAGCTGGCCTGTTTACCTGATGATGCCAGAGGGACAGCTACTTCCCTGTGAGCCCAGCCTCCTCTCCTTTCCTGGAATCGTTGGTGGGAGAGAAGATCTGGAGTCTGGGGTGCTTGGCTCCCGCCGGGATTGGGAGCTCTGTGCAGTTCCCAGGCGATCTGCAGGCTCTGGAACACAGGCCGGGTATCTGGCCTGTTTACCTGATGCTCCCACCGGGATTGGGAGCTCTGTGCAGTTCCCAGGCGATCTGCAGGCTCTGGAACACAGGCCGGGAAGCTGGCCTGTTTACCTGATGATGCCAGAGGGACAGCTACTTCCCTGTGAGCCCAGCCTCCTCTCCTTTCCTGGAATCGTTGGTGGGAGAGAAGATCTGGAGTCTGGGGTGCTTGGCTCCCGCCGGGATTGGGAGCTCTGTGCAGTTCCCAGGCGATCTGCAGGCTCTGGAACACAGGCCGGGTATCTGGCCTGTTTACCTGATGCTCCCACCGGGATTGGGAGCTCTGTGCAGTTCCCAGGCGATCTGCAGGCTCTGGAACACAGGCCGGGAAGCTGGCCTGTTTACCTGATGATGCCACAGGGACAGCTACTTCCCTGTACTCCAAGCCTCCTCTCCTTTCTTGGAATCGTTGGTGGGAGAGAAGATCTGGAGTCTGGGGTGCTTGGCTCCCGCCGGGATTGGGAGCTCTGTGCAGTTCCCAGGCGATCTGCAGGCTCTGGAACACCTTAAATTATAAATTCTTGATTGTTAGAAATTATTGCAGAGAGTGTCCTATGTCTCTATTAACTTGATGGATGGTAAACAGTTATCTATGCAAGAACTCATGAGAACTGGTGTTGCAGTGACCCTGTATGGCTGTATGGTACTATCCCCAGGGAGGTCCAGAATGAAGGTTAGAATGGAAAGAGATGCCGTGTGTGTGTGTGTGTGTGTGTGTGTGTGTGTGTGTGTGTGCGTGTGTTATTAGAAACAGGGTCTTACACTATAGACCAGACTGGAGGTGAGCCTGCAGAGATTCTTTCATTTCAGTCTCCCAAGTGTTGAGAATACATGTGTTATCCAACACATCCAGCTTTGCTATGAACTCTACAAAACTATTGTTCTTTACAATTACATCAGTTAAGACTCAGTTTAGCATTGATGCATATACTAATTACAACCTTACATTATGTGAGGATTAAAAACAGTAATGAGTGGTATATTATAAATCTATCCATAAGACAGAGTATAGAAGGAACCTGGAAGTTATAATTAAAATTTGAACAGAAGAGAATTACAACGTTTGTGATGTAAAAATTTAATTTTGAGTGTTAGTGAGAAAATTTTTGCTAAATATTAAACCTGTAGCATCTGGCTTAGATTTTTGTTCAGCTCAACCCCAACTCGTTGCCAATTAGACAGTTACTTATTATTGTGCCAACTGAATCATTCCCTATATTCCCTACTCTGGAGAGTATTTTGGTTATCAATTTTCTATCCATTAAGTCATGTTCCTCTAAGCAGATGACTTGATTACATGTCATTCTACCACTCTTAGAATGCACTACACATATTTCTAGAAATAAGGAAGAAAGACATTTTTTACTCTTTGAAAGCCTTCAAGATACATATGCCATATGATTCTTTATTGGGTTTACAATTTAATGATGTGCACTTTGAAAAAATTTCAGTATAAATGATAAATACCACCACATGCACATGTCTATTCAAATTGAATAATCCAGATCAATAACATTTGAAAGAAACTACTTGTGAAATAGATATTCCTTGTGAGAGGACCATTACTACTGTCTTTCTGAAGCAGAATCTACACTTGTGCAGACATTCTCAAACTTGGTCTTGGTGGTAACTCTCTTTAATGGTCTCATAATAATCAGCTTGTTCAAATGAAGCAAAATACTTTTAGGTTGATAGATCTCTGTGTGCCTCACCTGAAGCAAGATATAAATTTTATCCTCAGAGACCATTTCCAACTTAATCTCCATAGTCCTGCAAATTAAGATTAAGTAGGCTTGTTTTTATTTGGCTAAGTCAAAATTCATGAGTGAAGGAGAAATAAACGTTCCTTTGGACAAAAAAACAAATTCTTACCACAGTGAATTCAATGTTACTGAAATAACCAATGAAGAATTATGTCAGAAAGAAAAAGAAAATTATCAGACAAAGAAGCTAAATTAAAGAATGCAGATAAAAGAAAAAACTGCTGAGCATACAGGACATTAGAATTCTTTTGCACATTAATAATTGCACATCCAAGGCACAAGCAATTGAGAAAAGGAAATATAACACACAAAATTGCAGTGAATAACATATGCATAAGCGGTGATTCAGAGTCTCCCAGTTGAAACTGATGACAGAGTTAAGGTCACTTGAAGAATAGCATAGATATTAACATATAAACACAGTGCAGGAAAACAAGAATGTGACTCTGAGACTATTGCATGAGTGTCTTGTCCTTCCAGACTCAGTGAGATTGAGAAGTTTCATAGACTAATTTTTCTCAGCCTCACTTTCTCATGAACAAATTAGGGAAAACGGCTTTTATTGTGTGGGGTTTGGCTGTTCCCTATGCTTACTTTTGTGCAGCAGTCTTCACATTTCTTTCTACAAGGTCTGAGGTGAGTTGTTTTCGTGGTGCCCTTTGCTAACTTTATGAATTGTTTTCCTTGGTAGAGGAGATCACAGGTCTTACAAACACAATGCCTCATTCCAGCTGCTGCATCCCCTGCAGTGAAGAACCCGGTTTTTTTGCTTCCCGATCAGCAGGATAAATATGAATAGAACAAAACACATTGTATGAACAATCATGCCAGATAGCTATGTATTGCCAAACTGCTACACTTGAAAGACCTGTCTTGAATTTCTTTGTCTTAGCTTTAGGTGTGTAATGTTCCATACCAAATTTAAAAATTTAGCTCATAGAAAAAAATACTTGATAAAACCATTGTAGATATGAATGAAGAAACAAATACTCACTGAAAATTACACAAACAAAGGAAATTCCTCTTTCATTTCAGCAGTAACATGATGTGAAGAAGGTGGCTTTCTTTCCACAGCTTTGACCCGTGTGAACACATTGACAGTGTCCGAGCAAAGCAGACCCTTACCTGTGAATAGCTTTTCTATTAATCTCTGATTTAGTAACCCATTGCTTATATTTTTATCTAACAGAGAGACGCATGGAAACAATCACAGCAAATATGAATATTTAGTTCTTGAAAAGTTTGTGATTTGTTTTATTGGGGAATTCAGAATTCTTTTTCAATTAATTTTTCAATTTAATGTAGGTAATGACTTTATTTCGTTAGTGAAATTTTTATTTGTAGGTGGTATTGTATTTCATTCTTGCTCATCCTCCTCTCCCAGTGTTCTCTACCCGATACCATCTTGTTGTGAAACAGTTTTCTGTGAGTTGAATAAATTCCTCTAGGGAGGCAGGAAAGAGAGGTTCAGGAGTCTTAGGAAATCAAAAGATAAAATAATATATAAAACTTCCTAAGAAATAAAAAGTGAGTCCTTTGTGGAAACAGTGTTGTGTCAAATCCAAACATCCCCTGAAATTATGGATAACAAGGAGAGGACTCCCCATAAAGAAAAGTGAGGCAACAGAATCACCCCAAACCATGTGCTTTGTTATTTATGTAGTTTGGAAGGTTAGATGGTCCCTAATCTTGATTCTCACACAAAAAGTCGTGAAAGCAAGAGAATTATAATGTTTAACAATTTTAGCAGTGAATGAATCTCTCACAGTCAGAATAAGTCAAAGCATTTGGTTTATGCTTCCTATACAGTAAGCACCTTCTCACATGGGAGGGATAACTCCTGCTAAAGACAATTGAGAGTACTCCCAAAGAGGCTCAGAGTGCTTCCAAAGGGGACCTCTGAAAAGCACGGTGTCTTACTTTGAATCATTAGTGCTTTAATAAAATACACTAACCAAAAGACCTTAAGAGAGAAATGATTTATTTGGCTCATAATCCCAGGTTACAAGTCAATTACTGTGGGGAAATTAAAGCCACGGGACCTGAATCTACATCACACCCAAGGTCAAGAGGAGAGAGAATGAATGCATGCATGCTATACTCAACTTTCTTTGTCTTACACAGCTCAGATACCCCTTCCCAGGAAATGGTGCTAACAACACCATTTGTACCATAATAAAACATAGGTCTTCCAACCATAATCAAGATGACAAACACAGGCATAGCTGTAGGAAAATCTTAGGCAGACAAGTTGATAATTAAAACTAACATTCGTATACTGTTTGATGGTAAGTGGTTCTGAGGAGAATGTAAATCCACATCGTAGTAGAAATCTCAAGCAGAGGAGCCCCAGTTGCAGCTAGCAAATGGTAAGGTAGGAGTAACTGTCAAAGTCAATCTGCAAGCTGTGGAGGACACAAAGGTATTTGAGATTAGTACCATTCAGGACAAAATTTGTGGAGAGTTTACAAAGTCATCACTCCCCATCTTCACTTCAAACCTCGAAAAGGAAATTTGAGAGAAATCAGATAAACGGAGACACCACTGCTCATGTCCGTTCCCACACAACAGACTGTCAGCATATAGCCAAGCTTACATTCACATGGACATCAAGCTCAGTCCATAGTTATGAGTGACGAAGACTGAGCATCTGTCCCAATTGTTGACTGAGTATTCTGTTGGTGATATTGAACATGGGAGAAGCACAGAACTTCTCAAGACTTACCAATTAGTGACATGACTGTCCAATTTTGTTTTAGAGGATAAAGAATTGTTTTTCATACTGGAAACTGTGGGAGAGAGAAAAGAGGCAGATAATAGTCAGGCACATTAAAGAATTTCAGATAATATCTCTGCGATACCTCAGTGCCATTTGCATGAAGGGATCCTTGTCACATCTTTCAGAGTTGGCTAGGATGTAGCTCAAACTTTCCATCAATGGATTTGCTCAATAAAGACAGTGAAATGAGGAGGCAAACACTTATAGAAGTTTTTGTTTTCTGTTTTACTTTTTTTTTCTGTCCTCAGTATAACCATCTGGCAGCTATCCTGTGGCAATTACTGTAAAAATGAGTGGCTCTTATTCCAACAGTCATTGGCGCACACAATAGATATTTAGAAGAAAGAGAATCTCCAATCACAGGCAACACAGATGTCAGAAATGTAAAGTGGATGGATGGAGCGTAACTTCTTTATTCAGCTAAATTTCACAAGACAAACAACAGATTTGGATGGCAGCTTCTGAGCGGCTGATTAGTGAGAAACATACTTTCTGCACCTTCAAGGTCCTCCTGCTTGGGGCTGAATAACATTGTACCACATCCTGTATACTGGAGGAGCAGAGCAGTACCCTGGCCTCTGCAATTCCTTTCTGGTATCACACTCTAAATATGACAACTAACAGTATCAGCAGACAACTGCCAAGTCTCCCCCAAGCATTGATGTTACCCTTTTCCCACTTTCCATGAGAGTCGCCATTCAAAAGTAGTCACATGACATAAAATTCTTGGTTCTCAACCTAAGTGTAGAATACTTCATTTTATCTAACATTAAAAAACAACATGGTAATTTGGCACAAAATCACAGCTCTCAATAAATGGTACCTGAAGAATATTGGAAATTAGACATTGCTGTCAGAGCTCTTCAAAGACACGAATTCATTCTGGAGCTATGGAGAGATGTGACATTTCCTGACTTACGATGAAAGCCTGGAGAGTGTTTACTAATGTCCAAACTCGGTGAGTTTATGCCATGAATGTGTATGATTCTCTGCATGACAGTTGTACCTACATGCAGTTACTACATTTTCTAAAGATTTATTACTATATATTTTACATCCCAATAAGTTTCCCCTCCCTCCTATTCTCCTGATCCTCTCTCCTCCCACTCCCCTGTGCACTGCCCCCATACACTTCTCCTCAGTTTTTATTCAGAAAAGGGCAGGACATCAACCAAACATGGTATATTAAGTTGCAGTGAGACTAGGCACCTCCTCTTCTATTAAGTCTAGGCAAGTGACCCAGAATGAGGAATAGGGTCCCAAAAGCCTATAAAAGGATCAGAAGACAGCCCCTGCTCTCACTGTTAGGAGTCCAACAATAGGATGAAGCTATACAACTCTAACATATATACAGAGGACCGAGATCAGGCCCATGCAGGCTCCCTGGTTGTAGGTTCAGTCACTGTGAGGTCCTATGAGGCCAGGTTAGTTGATTATGTGGATTTTCTTGTTATGTTCTTGACACCTCTGCCTATTAAAAAAATTGAAACAAAACCTATACTAATTGTCATTACATTTATAAGACAAACCACATCTATGAAAGCATATCTTGCTGAAAATGTAATAAAACTATTTCTCCACTCTACAGCTAATACATTATAAAGAGTAGGAAAATGTGGTTAACAGCAGCACAAAATTAATATGGTTAACTATCTACTAAGCTTTCTGGCACAAATAAAAGTCACTGTGAAAGACAGTTTTTCCAGCTAGGATGAATTCTGTTACCTTTATAAGAACCATAACAAAATATTAGTCAATTAATACATTATTCTGGCATTATTAAGGACACACATATTTGTGATATTATTAGCAAAATTAGCCATTTATAACATAGCATGTAAATTTTGTTGATTCCTTAAATGAACACTAAAAAGGATCAGGAAAATTCCTCTAATTTAGCTATTCTTTTCGTTGGTGGTGAGTAGTAAAAAGCCAGTCTTATAGAGGTATTTTCTCAATGAATATTCTCTCTTCCCAATGAACTTATTCTTAAAGAAAATTTTATTTTTGCTACAATAGGAATGAATAGTTTAAAAACACTTGGGAGCAAAAGTATTACAGGTATACTAGTACACTTCTTTGATATTGATACACTTTCATCAATGAAAATAGACACTATCTCATTGTCACAGATTGTTTTTCATAGAAACAAAACAAGCTCAAATTGTGAATTACAAATATTTTGAAAGATCCTTTTGTAGTGGAGTTGGTATCCTAAAGAGGAAGAAAATGAAACAGTGGCAAATAGTTTGTAGTACCAGCAATTTGGTATGCTAAAACACAGGGGTCACTTGAACTCAGGAGCTAGGGACCAGCTTTGTCTACACTGTACCACAAAATGAATTAATGGAAATTACACCTGGGCTCCATCTTAAATTAAGTGAATGAACAGATAATTAAACACAATGAAGCATGATGTAATTTAAAAGGCTATGCTATTCTACAATCTCTGTTACTTCAAGCATGTTTGAGTGTATTCTCTTATATGAAACAGCCCACAGTAGGCAGATTCCTCGTACATCAATCATTAATCAAGAAAATGTCACCACAGAAATGCCCATGGTCAGTCTTCCAAGGTTACTCCCATGTTGTCATGTTTACCAAACTTAGCCTGTATTATTTATCACTTGTCAACTTGACAAACAATTACATTGTTATTGTGGGCGGTAGAGGGTCCTTCCTGAGGACCAAAGGTCAGTTCTCAGCACTGACATGCCAGATTTCACCATTTATAACTCTAGTTCCAGGGGATCCACCGCCATCTTCTGGCCTCCACAAGTAGCAGGAATGTACTTGGTGCACAGGTATACTATCAGACAAAACAACCATACATATTATATATATTATACAACACTAAATGCATCATTATTATACAATAAGATTTCTTTTCCTGTTAATATTAAGAAATCTCATGTTAACATCACAATACAAAACAATGTATAATTTTAAAAGTCCAACATTATTTTAAAATAAGTCTTTTAAAAATATTTGAAGTCTCTTAAAAGTTGACTCTTGTAAAATACCTAAAACTTTAAAAACTTTATCCTCTCCAACTGAGCCACGGTGCTGGAATTATGGAGGACACCAGAAGAACGTGGTCTGCCAAATCAATTAAGTAGGGTTCATCTATGTTCACAGATACTTAAGAGACATGCAGAACCTGCATGAGTCCACATTATGGCTGTTAGATTGGTGTTCATGTGGGACTCCTAACAGTGGGAGTGAATGTGTCTCTGACTCTTTTGTCTGTTCTTGGTAATGTTTCCATCCTATTGGGTTGTCCAAACTTGAGATGAGGAATTTTGTCTTGTCTTATTGTGTATCATTTTGTACAGCTGTTGTTTCTTGGAGGCCTGCTCTTTTCTGAAGGAAAATGGAGGTGGTGTATATTTTTGGGATCCTTCTTCAAGGAATCTGACCCTCCCACACAGTGCAAATAAAGCTGTAACTTCTATCCATGATCCCATCATTTCTGGGGTTTCCAGGGCAACTGAGGCTATACCTTCACCCATTGACCTCTTAGAGTACCAAGTCTCAGGTCCCTCGTTATCTCTTCAATTCTGTGGCTTTTGTGCTACCAAAACCAATATTATGTAGGAAGCTACTATGCTGGGTTGCCAGAATGAGTTGTACCTTAGAACCAGTCTGGGCTACAGCTTCTTTGTCCTGACCCAAAGAAATAGTTCTCAGAAGATTCCAGCTGACAAGCGTCCAATGCCAGGTAAAGGAAAGTTTTCACTTTTACAGATTTCTAATCCAAATATCATACAAATGACCCTGATAGAGTTTTTGCTTCCTTCTGAAACTTCACAAGCCCAGAATACTTTATCTTCATTTCTCTCAACATTCTTATATTCAAGCTCTCACAGGACAGACCATCATGCTATGGGGACTCAGTGGCTTTTCCAGCCAAATATTCCAATTGCTTCAGTAATCCACACAGGAAACAAAGTAGTCAGGCCCATCACAGCAACACCCCATACACCTGGTACTAACATGTCATTGGAAAATGCCCCATTGACAGTCCCCCAAGTCAATCTGATGGAGGCCACTCCTCAACTAAGGTCCATTCTTTGAAAATATCTATAGGTTCTTGTGAAGTTGACAAAAATTAGAACAGAAACTAAATCTTCCAGGGCTTATCACTGTGTAATAAACTCTTTTCACACAGTTATCATTTTCTTTTCTTTTTAACTGCTGGCAACATCAACAGTATCTAAAAACCCTCACCTAAAATTCCTACATTAAAATCCAGCAAATGGCCAGGGAACACATAATAATTTGATGAACTGAAAATTTAGATACATTTTAGTATTGTGTCAGCATAGTTCAGAATACCACAGATCATTGTGTATCTGAATGGAGAAGTCATTTTCTACATAATACAGATAACACAGTGGTAAATAGTGGAGTGAAGGAGAAAATAGTTACATGGAATACTGTCATGACATGACAACAAAGGTATATTATAGTGAGCTGAACTAACTTTCATTAAGTTGATACAAAATTGTGTCACCAGACAAAGGCATTATTGTAGTCAAAAAATCAGGCTTAAATTAGACACTCACCATTCACTCCTCTGACAAGGCTTAAAGCCTATTTAATAAATTTCCAATGAAATATTTATAAGTGGATACAAATTCTAATTAACCAAGAGACATTTTACAAAGGGAAACTAATAACTAGTCTTCTCACCCACACGTTCCCTTTCACTGTTTAAAAAGCAATCATACGAAGCACATTTCTATTTGGAAAAATGTAATAGATGTTTGGTAATACTACAACTGACATAATCTAATGAGGAAAATGAGCCATGGCCTTCTCCTTTTATTAGAATAATTTGTAATAGTATTTGAGGCTTCCTCATGTCAGATTTAAAAATATTTAATGACAGTCTTTAAGACACACTGCATGAGAAATAAAATAACTAGGGTTTTGAAACATAGTTGGGAGGATATTATATAGCTTTTCATCACAAAATCACTGAATACTTGTGATCAATTTAGACCAAATATAACTTGTGTGTTAGCATAATACATGTAATTAATAATAGTGTACTATAATAAATACTTTTATGATAGTGTTAAATAATAAGTATCATTATAATAATATACTAATATTAAAATTACAATGTTTATCAATGGAGAATAAATCAAATTCAAGACAAAAACATTAAGGTATGGAGGGAAACTAGTTTTTGCTTAATAGAGTTGCTCTCGTATTTTCAAATGGAATGTTTTGTACATGAAATCAGAGTACAGCAAACCCTATGCCTCATCTAGCTGGGAAGTCTGCATTACTTCTGATATTTTGTCTTCCCCTGTCACTGGAAATCGGGCCATGTTTCTGTATTCAGGCTGTTCATGTCTCAGCCTTGCTATAAGTGACCTCATTGGGCCAAACTATATACTCATATGCTGCCTCCCCATAATGCCCTCACTGACTGTCTACCATAAGTCGCATGGCCTTTGCCCTTAAACCTCTGGCCTCTTGAATTTACATCATGTTTCCTGTCTGTCCTGTCAGTGAGGCTGACAAAAACATCTTGATTTAATGAATATTTTTACTCTGTGGAGTACTTCTTATAAAGAGTGGCATGTATTTCTACAATTAGAGTTGCATGTGATGACCTTTCTGAGGGAGTAATATTGCTAAGCAATCTGAAAAAGATGAACAGAGTTGCTATCCTTTCCTTATACTGCTGTGATAACAACTATGGCCAAAAGCAACTTGGAGAGGGTTGGGGTTATTTCATATTATTTCTTAGAGTTTGTTATGAAGGAAGTCTGAGCAGAGTCTCAAGGCAGGAACTTGGAGGTAAGACCTGACACAGGGGCCATAGACGAGGATGCTCACCGGCTTGCTCGTCTGGTTTATATTCTTAATCCTAACAGGACCAGCTGCCTAAGGATGGGACCACTCAGAATGGACTGAACCTTTCCACTGCAACCTGTAATAAAGAAAATGCCCCACTGACTTACTGTCCATCTGATGGAAGCACTTGCTCAATTAAGGGCCTTTCTTCCCAGATAACCCTAACCTGTATCAAGTCAGCAAAATCAAAACAAAAAGGACCACAAATTTAAGAAGCCACAAAACCAGATACCAGCACAAGAATCAAGGTAATATCTTCTGGAAAAAAACGGAAGATATTTGAAAACCTTACACTCTGGGTTTTTGCTCGTAATTTGCAGAATGGCGAGAACACAGATGACCGACTGTAGTAGAGTGAAAATTGAAAAGAGCTCAGACAAGAAGCCAATGGCCTTAATGGAAAAGAAAAGGAAACTCTGAAGTAGCAAACCCAACAGTGATCAAAGCTGCCGTGAACAACCTGAATACTTTTCTGCTCATCAGAAGAAATCTACAACGTAAAATAATGATGTTTATGTTACATGGTAACTCCCCAAATCCTTATTTGTTCCACTGAGATAGATGGCACTTCATTATGCCCATGATAATTAAATTAGTTATACCACATCGACTATTTATTGGTGAAAGCAGATATATTACAATTTGGTAGCCATCATTATTAGTATTGTTAATACTAGAATAGGATGTCACAAAGAGGAAGAGAAAATGATCAGGGTTCATAAAGCCAGATATTACACCTGAAAAACTAATGTTACGCTATGTATCTGTAAGGAATTTCTGGCTGTATATAGAGTATTTGCAACAGAGGAAGCAACCATAAATCTGGAGGTCTATAAGGTTTTCGGTGTGCTATGGAAAGATGTTGGTGATTTGAACTCCTGATGAAACTAATATCATGTGAAAAGAGTCAGTGTATATTCTCAAGATAGAGTTAAGATTTATAGTTAGGGTTCAAATAATTTTATCGAAGTATACCAATCATTTGAAAAAAATTGTGGGAAGCTAAGAAGTTTCAGAATAAATAATGAATCTATTTTCTTTTAGCCTTAAAGTTTATATTCTTTCCATTATCACATGACACTCAAACAAGATTATCTTCATAATCCCACAACAGTAGTCACAAGGCAGATTTCTAATTTCTTCAGTTGTATACAATATTAAATTTTTGAAAGGTGGTCAGAAAACTGGAGTTTCAGATAATCAGTTTTGTTTTCAGACTATTTTCCAAAGAATGCGACAATGTGTACAATGAATGTGAATCTAGGTACAGCTATAATGCCAAAGAAAAATTACTCACAGTGTTTGGGATCCCTGCAGAGAAAATGTACATCATAGAATATTTCACAAAGGGGAAATGTAAACAACCTTGAAGCACAAATGGTAACTCCTCAATGTGAAAAAATGAATTTGGCAATCACAGAAGTAGATCTCACACAAATAGTATAAAAATAATAACTTTAGATTCTCAATAGGTCCGTTCTCTTGTTCTATATTCAAGGGAAAGAGATGTAAATAAAAACACATTTATGTTTGGGGAAGACAGCCCAAGTTTACATCTCCTGGCCCAAGTCATCTCTACAGCATCACAGTGTGTGAATTTGCCTGCTGAGAAAGCAAGTTGTGATGGGTACTTAGGCAGGAGATTTGAGGTCAATTAAAAGGTTCCTTATTGCTGCTGCTGTTGCTGTTTTCCTCGGAAGAAAATACTATGAAGTAAACAAGAAAGAAGAGTTCACAGGGAAAATATCTAAGAATAGATTATAGTGTGCAACACATATAATAAATTCTATTTTAATATAGACATCTGTACTACTCTGCAAGCTTTGGTGAGAAGAAAGAACAATACAAAGAGTTGATCCAAGTTTGAGCACTTGTTATGTTTGGAAGTGTAGACTACGTGAACTTAAGTAAAATCTATTCAATATATTAACATTCATATTTTAAATAAATAATATAAAATAAACATGTTTTGATATAACTAATAATATTTAATAAATAATAATATTGTAACTCTAACCTTCCAATTTATTTGTTGAGATAAAGCTTAAATTGTGTTGTAGATGTGATTAGATCAGATCAACCAAATGGCTTAATGTATGGTACCGGATGATAACATTGTCATTCAGTAGCAGTGTCAATAAAGCTATGACAGTACATCTGAAATGGAATGGTAGACATCCCACCAGAGTTCAGAAGACTAAGAATCATGTAGATAGAATTTTGGAATGCTCACATAATCATTGAATTACCAAAGAAAATGGAGGAAACTTTATCAGTGAACGTGGAAATTCAATATAATATGGTTTTCTCATCTGTCGTCACCTCACTCTTAAGCATTATGGGCAGAAGGGACAATGAACTACGTGCAAGATGCTCTTTCCTACTCGTGACCATCATAGAGCTCGTGCTTGCTACGTGGTAAGCAAACTAAAGTATTTCAAATAAATGTATATAGAACTATATGAAACAGACATATTTATGTTCAAATGCCCTTTGGTTCACAGTAGTTGGTTTAAGTAAATGTCCTCCAATTATATACCACTCTGAATTAACATTTTGCATTATCTTTGATGTGTATTTTTCATCTCATGATCCAATTCTAAACTACTCAACTCAGAGCATGGGAGAGAGGTCCAGCGCAGTGTCTGAATCAAGTAGCGTAGTTCACTAAGATAAGAACTATCCCAATATTTTTAAGATTAATGTTTTCCAATGCATTGTCTACCTTAATGGAAAAAAATAAGTATTAAACACAGAATTTAGAACTGATTTCCCTTTTTAATCTTTAAGTAAAGTTTTAATATTCAGGGCACATTTTATAGAAATGTTGTGTTTATAAACTCCCTAGTGATAATAGGATTAATGCGCTGGCATTGTTATAAACTCTATGCAGCCAATTAAATTTATTTTTAATAGCAAAAATATTTTATGAAATTTAAAAGTTGTCTCAAAACTAATATGGCACTTTAAAACAGGCAATATATTTCCTTGAAAGTGTTTATATTGTAAATCACCACAAAATGATAACTTCAGTTTTCAGCAGATTTTTTTCCCTACTGAGAAAATTTTGAGGCATCGTTTTCATAACATACAAAAGTCTATTAAACAAAAATGTGACTTAAAATCTCAAAAAATAGATATGTGCCCTCCAAGATGCTTAAGAATCAACATAGTCAAACCTGGCTTTCCTTAAAGAGAAAGAAAAATAAAAACACTGATAATTGATATCCTATGCCTGTCACAAAGGCAGGCCATTCAGCTGTCAGTCATTGTCCACTGCATAACTGAAATTACTTGTGAACATCTTTACAAATGTAATTTCTTGGTTCTTCCTGAACAAAGAAAATCTGATTGACTGCAATCATTTGCCCGGATAGACAAGAGAAGAATGTGAACAGAAAATTCATATGTATCATTTTTGGCTTCTATGTACAAAGCTAGGAGAAGTGAACTAAAATGGGAAGTCCCAAAATGCTTTCCAAGTGCACACACCAGCTGTGGATTCAGATTCCATGTTTCATCTTTCATTTTGATGTACATTCCTTTGAAACCCAGAAAAATATATTCATAACTTCCAAAAAACTAATTCCATAGGTAAGAGGTGAGAGAAATCCAAATATTGTTCTGTAGAGAAAAAAATTACAATGTCCATGATATTTGTCTGTGAATTGATGAGCCATTACACAAGAATATAGAGACATCAGTCCTATAAAACTTGTAATATAGCTTAGGGACTATTTAACCTTTAGCACAACTCTTTTTTATTTTCTCATGGGAAATAAAGCATTTTATTCCATTATATTGTATTTTTCTTTGTTTCCCAATTTTCCTGCTATCTGCCCACTGAATTTTTTTCTTTGGTGCAATATAAAAGGGGAGAGAATAAAAAAATATAATTACAAGGCAAAACAAACTGGAGAAAAATGGAGAATCAATTCCCTAAATAGATTTATTTTAATGTAAATGAAGCTTAAGTCCATACCAACAAGAGATTTTCCAAAAAATTAGAAATAGATTGATTTTATTTTCTTGTTGATGAGCTCTACCAGATAAGCTTCAGAGCAAATAATAACAAATAGACACGATGAAAAATAAACATAAGCAGCGATAATTTTTATTCTGGCATTTTCTCTTTTCACAGCGGTAGATCATTTTATTTGAATTACTTCTGGGCACATCATTGGCAGCATGTAAAGGGAAGAAAACTGAAAGTTCTAAGTTATATTGAAAAAAAGACAAATGGAGACTTGGCAAGTTTCATGTCATGAATAATGTGGCATCAACAACAAAATTTAAGACTATATTGTGACTATATGGTGTAGATTGTTAAATAATTTTGTGAATAGATTTGCACATTGTTACAGGCAACATGTCTTTTATTTTCATTCTGACAGGCTAATGCTTCATATTGCATATTTATACAATGTCAGTGAGAAATATAAAGAATAAGGTGTTAGAGGTTGACTGGGAAATGACATTATTATCTGCTAAAGGCAATATATCGTCAGTTTGGTTCCAAATGCCATGATGATTTGTATATTATAGAAAAGTGTGTGAATACCATTTGACTCTTAAGTGGATCTTGCTTGCAAGGTGATCAGTGGTCATTTTATTCTGGAATAAGAGAAGAGATTAAGACTGTTAATGGCATAAGTCATTGTACATAAAAGTTGATGTGTTTACCACATGATTGCATTCCTCTGATTTTTTAAAGGCAAACTAGTTCATTCTGCACACAGTAGGCAATAGTTTGTCAGATGTAAATTAAGACAGGATCAGAAGTTAAGAGCCCTTGCTGTTCTTCCACAGGACCCAGGTTCAATTCCCAGCACCCACATGGCAGCTTACTACTGTCTATAACTCCAGTTCCAGGAGACCCAATACCCTCATTCAGGCATACATACAGGAGGAATGCCAATGCACATAAAATAAATAAATGATTATTTTCCTTTTTATAATTTTTTTTTTGGTTTTTCGAGACAGGGTTTCTCTATATTGCTTTGAAGACTCTCCTGGCACTCGCTATGTAGACCACGCTGGCTTCGAACTCACAGAGACCAGCCTGCCTCTGTCTCCCAAGTGCTGGGATTAAAGGCATGTGCCAGCAATGCCCGGCAATGTTGGAGATTTTTAAAGCTTGCCAATTAATTACACATAGCAGGTAGGTTTGTACAGGATGTAAAGAATTGGCAATTATCTTTTTAAGTAAGATTGTTCAGGAAGTCATCAATTAAACAATAAGTATGTGAATTAAATTTATTTCAAATAAAATGTAGAGTATGTATAAAAATCAAAGTGAATAATAGATACTATCTACATGGTAAAATATTTTAATATCTAACTTTAAACTAATTGTAACCAGTAAGTCATCCTAATCCCCCACTTCTATGATAACATAACCCTTGTGTGAGCTCATCCCCACTCATCTGGAGGTAGGTCTCTGTTTCCCCCTTCCACACTGAGATGCCTAAGATAGTCTATGGTGAATATTCAAACTCCCCTTTGAAACTTCACAGGCCAGATCCTCAATGTATGCACTTCTCTCTCAGTATCCTCATATTTCAAACTCCCACAGAAGAAAACACTAATTTCAGAGCAATCCATGGCTTTTCCAACTCAAGTTTCTAAATACTTCCACAATCATCCTTCAGAACAGCATGGTAAGGTCAAGCACCGCAGTGCCATTTTGTTGGTGCCAACTTCTGCTATAGTTTGGCTACCATTGTTGTGATGAACACCACAACCAAAATCAACTTCCTATTGGGCATTGTACTACATGCGTCTAATTCCAGTATTTGAGAAGCAGAGGAAAATGACCTTTGAGTCTCAGGTCTACAGAGTGAGTTTCAATCCACCCAAGGTTTCAAAGTAAGAACCAGGTGCAAAAAAATGTTTTGAAAACAGTATTTTCTAACATTACTCCTTGTAATTCCATAGGTAATATTCCAGATTCTCACTTTGACCTAGTTAATCATTATTGAATACCTAAACCTTACGTTTACCTAGTCATGTAATATTATTGAATAATTGAAGTAATGTACATAAAGTTACAATTCTGAAGCTACCTATTTCATGTTTTATCTCTCAGCTCTATATCAGGCACCCACCACACTTTTATAATCCTGTTAGCCCCTGAAGGTTGTTTCTGATACAAAGTAGGGAATATAAGCAAATCATGTATTATAGTAATGATTATTGCTGCTTTATAAAATATTTAAGTGTGGACTATAACAGGTTAACATTGATTCCATCATGTTTTATGAAGTAGGGTGAATATTGACAGAGGCTGGTATAAATTTACAGCATTTTAAAATTCAAAGGATTTTTTGCAATATTATGATACATGATCCAGTTTATAAAATATTCTGTGGATGATAGATAAACCCAGAAAACATACTGAAGTGGTTTGTTTCCACTCTGACTATATGATGGTTCCATGTTAACTTCTTGAGGGAATTCAAAATAGCGGCTAGATTAAGTAAGGGTAAACTATAATTGAAGGCATTTCTAAACAGTGCTGAAGAACCACTTCTTAATACAACACTAACTCATCATCTATGTTACATTTTCACTTTTAATTTTGAAAATCTTAAGACAAAACATTCCAGAATGCACACAATCTTCACATTCTGTTATATGCATGATTTCATGAGTTTTTCTACTGATATATGTCACATACTCAACTCCTTATGAAACTGCAGTTCCACTGAAGATGCATTAATTATATATATACATATATATGTGTGTTTATATATATATGCACACACATATCAAATGAAAGTACAATAAACCAGTTGATTAGCCATATTTTCATATTACTGAGGGATATTTTTTCAATTGATCTTATATTATTTCTTTTCTGAATGCATTTTACTTCATTTAATAGGATCTGCTAAAATTTGCATTTCACAGATGGACAAATATATAAGAAGGTTTTCCTCAGTCAAGAAATTCCTTCTCAGAACAGCATGGTCATTGTTTCTTTCAATCTGAATATAAACTCTTTTGTTTTTCTCTCTATTTTCTCAGTTCCTTTTCTTAGGTTTTCAGGAAATGCCTATCCTTACTATATACTCCAACTCTCCTACAACATTTTCTTTAATATTTTTAAAATTTGCTTTATGAATATGTATGCACATCAAATGTGTAATTTTATTTTCAAATCTGGTGAATAGTATATTTCAATTTTCCTCAAATATTCTTACCATCTCTATCCTGATTTATTTTCAATACATTTATTTTTTCTCAGAATAATCAAAAAAGTATTATTTACATTTAAAAGAAATTTATAAGCAAAATCACAAATTACATACTTCTTTAATCTCATTGTCAAAAGGATGAGGCCAGCAGTGACAGACTAAAAGGCAACCAGTGATTAGCTCTGCCCAATTACTGAAAGATTGATTATTATTGGTTTCCAGTTTTCTTTCTCTAGATTTTTTTATTTAAATTAGAAACAATCTTATTTTACATATCAATCCCAGTTCCCTCTTCCTCCCATCTTCCCATCCTCCCCACAAATCCCCATCCCATTCCCCTTCTGGTACCCAGTGAGAGTGAGGCCTTTCATGGGGGGATCATCAAAGCCTGTAACATCATTTTGGGCAGGGCCTAGGCCCTCCCCATGTGTCTAGGCTGAGAGACTATCCCTCTATGGTGAATGTGCTCCCAAAGTATTCCTGCACTAGGGATAAATACTGATCCACTTCCAGAGGTCCCATAGACTTTCCAAACCTCCTAACTGACATCCATATTCAGGGGCCCTGGTTCAGTCCTACACTTGTTTCCAAGGTTCCCAGTTTATATCTCTTCCAATTTTTCAGATAAAATATAGTAACTAGAATTTGACTTTTGTGGGTTTTTTTTTACTATAGGTTCAAAATTATTTGCATCTCTCCATAAAAAATTTATTTGAATTTGTAGTGAGACACAGGATTCATATCTTTGACCGCTATCTTTCTTAATTAATATCCATCAATCTATATACCACATACCATAGGCTAAGCAAACTGATGCGTCTTCAACAAGGTGTGATATCTATATTCCTATGTGAGCAAAAGGGATTCATTTTACAGAAAATGGAGATCATTGTAGACAGCAAGTGGACACATTATAGAGACAAACAGACAATCGGGAACCAAACTTCAGTGGATACATCTACAACAAAACGTGTTCACCTGAGGATCAAGGAACTTTGAGAAAGAGAGAGCAGGAATAATGTGAGAGCCAGAAAACCAGGAAATATGCTGTGAGATTGTGTCCTCTACGAATGACTACCTAAACAAGATCTCAAAGGTGACAATATCACTTCTGGATAAAGAATTGCAGGCAACTAAAGATGCTAAGAGAGGGGAAGTTAGTGTCTTCAAAGGATACCAGTACAAAGTGCTCAACACTGAAATCATATACACAGAAACAGAAATCACAAACTCAGTGCACTGCATGTGTGTGTGTGTGTGTGTAACAATAATAATCAAAGAAAAAGAAAAATATGCTGTCCATTTTAGAGAGTATAGAGGTGCATGAAGAGACAGAGGAATGGTTGAAGGGAGGTAAGGTAAATAGGTAAGTGATCTAAACATATTTTAATAAAAATACTTAAAAAAGAAAATTGAAGCAATTTAACCAAACACACAAGGCAACTTCACAAACTTAAAATCTAAGAATACTAAGGATCAAATCCACTTAAAATATAACTATCATTAATAAATTTATTATGATTAAATTTTGAAAAGATCTGCCATTCATTTGAAAATTATTGAAAACCAAGAGTGTAACTACTTCCAAAATAACATAATCAATAAACTGTTTTGGGTTATATCATACTTGACATGCACATGGGATTATACTGGATTTTTGCATTTTTGTTATTATTGCTATCTCGTGGGATAAAGGCAAAATCCTCATTTTTATTTGAAAAAAGCTTTAAAAGAGCATAGATTTTAGAATATGTAATTATCCCCATGATTTCAAGTAGGTATTAACAAACAATTTAGGCCCCAAAATTATGTTCAATTAAGTTATCCTCACTAGCTTCACGGACATTGCAGGAAGTGATCAAGTCATTACAAAACCTTTGAATAAGGAAATCCAAAGAACTATATCTGAAATGAAGTATATTTTGCAAACATTCAGTATAGCAAATGTCACCTGTGGGGAGAAAAAAGGTCTCTTAATGATCTAAAATAGAGTTTTACGGCTATCTGAAAATGACTACTTTATATCCCATCCTGGAGCCTTCATTCACTAGCAGATGGAAACAGAAGCAGACACCCACAACTAAACACTGAGTTGAACTCCTGGAATCCAGTTGCAGAGAGGGGGGAGTGATGAGCAAAAGGGTCAAGATCAGGCTGCTGAAAACCCACACAAACAGTTGACCTGAACAAGGGGGAGCTCATGGACCCCATAGTGATAGCTGGAAATCCAACATAGGACCTACCAAGACTTCCTCAACATGGGTGTCAGTTAGGAGGCCTGGGCAGTCCTATGGGGCCTCTGGCAGTGGATCAATGTTTATCCCTAGGTATGGATGGACTTTGGGAGCCCATTCCACATAGAGGGATAATCTCTCAGCCTAGACACATGGGGGAGGGCCTAGGCCCTGCTCCAAATAATATGACAGACTTTGAAGATCCCAAGTAGAAGGCCTCACCCTCCCTGGGGAGCAGAAAGGGGATGGGATTGGGGGTCGGTCTTTGGGGGTCAGGGGAGGAGGGGAGTGAGAGGGAGCTGGGACTGACATGTAAAACAAGCTTTTTTGTAATTTAATTTAAAAAGGAAACAAAAGAATGAACTTTGCAAACCACACACACATACACACACATTTCCTTTTTCAAGTAAATAAGTAGTTCTTTGCCATAAATCATTTTATCTTATGCATTCAGACAACAGTAAACTAGTATAGCCTTTAGGTTAATTACTTTTCTATTTTTATACACTAAACATCTTAGAACTTTTCAATATTGTCTGTTTCTTGGCTTGTAAAATTTAAGTAAACTGTTGTAACAAAATAAGATTAAGTTTTGTGAAGAAAACCCTTTTTGAAATTCTATCATATTAGCAACTGAACCTCAATAAACTCTAGCTAATCCATTCTGAAATCGTAATCTTACAATTACAGTAACAAGCTTCTGGGTCCTGCCTTATTCTTAAAGCATTGCTAGCTCTTTCTCTACAATAGTTTTGTTTAAGATGATAACCAATAGCATACATATCTCAGTTTTATCACTGCCTCTCTTAACTTTATAGATATTTTTTGAAGCACGGGATTCTCTTTAAACCCATGTGCACAGTAAACAAACATATGAATACATGAAAACACAGATAAGCAAAAGAGGCTTTGAAGTCAACCTGTCAACCACAATCTACTTCAGAGCCATGACTCTTCTAATGGTTTCATACTTCTGTCTTTGGAAAATGTCTTACTGTAAGCACACTTTGAATGACCCACCCCATCACTTAGAGTATTATGCAAAATGACACAACGGAACTGGAAAAATTTCTTCCCAATCTCCCCTATTCACGATTCATTTATTCGAGTGCCTCCTAAATAAATTTTATTTTTGGTTCACCAAATATGTATTATGCAATGTTAATTACATTACATTTACCACCAAATAAAGCTGACTAAGTATCTGTCCTTGTGGGCTAGCATTACCAGGCAAAAGAAAAAATAAACAAATGAACTGGTAGGTCTACAGAATTCCCTCAACAATGACTATTTTTAGGAATCCTACTGACATACCTTTGTAAATACCAGACCAAAGATTTTTTTCTGACATGGTGACATGAATCAACAATGATAGGAAAATATTTAAACATCTATAATTTCAATGTTTGTGCTCCATCAAACTTAACAATTTGTCTTAAATTATGTTGTAACAATATGAGATGAAGAGGAAAAAATTTAAAGACCAAAATTCTGGGCTTACTGTTCTTTCATAAAGATGATCAGTTTTGTTGAATATTCACAATAGGAAGGGTCTAGAGCTGTCTGAATATAATCTTTCTTTGTGTATTTTCATCTTAATAAACCATTTATTTTCATGCAGTGGACACACTATGATATAGAAGCTGTTTGCACTTCTATTCTTATGCCACTAAATAGTAAATTGATGTATCAGTCATCCTGTTGGTAAAGATACTTCTGTGAAGCTGGAGTTGAGGTTCTGTCTATTAGTCAAGTGGAAAGAATCCTCTGGAGTGAAATTATTCCCATCCTCACTGCTAAACAGAATAGACAAAGGTGATTTTTCAGGCGAATGGTGCATCTGGGACCTTTAGAGACTAATAGCACACAAGATACAGTGAGTGAAGGACTGAGCAATATTCCTTGGTGAATACAGTGTGTAGAACACCAATAAAATAAGCTCGTTTTATTTTATATTATATTTATACTATATTCATATTATATTTATACTATATTCTGTAGTGTGAGTATCCAAAATTTCAGAATAAACATTGAATTTACAACAGTGTTGCATCTGAACACAAGATAAATATGCTTCTCTTCCTGGTTAGGGTTTCAGTTCATTCCATATTAATGGTTTTATAGCATGTTTAAATTGGTATGGGACATATTCCCAAAATGTTACCAATTTATGTCTTCATCAGAAAAAAATAATTAAATTTTAATTAGAAAATAAAGGTTGAGAATATTTTTAAACAAAAATCCTGCAATTATCATTTATGCAATAGTGAAACAAATATGCCCATGTATTTGAAATAATTCTAATTTCTATGCTGAAATGGTTTATGCACAGAATTTTTAAAAATTAAAATACCCACGGACTGAACACAGTTCACATATATACAAAGTAAAACATCAAATGTAGAAGTCATCTCTACATGTAAAGTATGCTGTCGATGTGAGATGTGTATTACTTATGAGTTTGAGATTTGTTAGTTGTGTAAGTGTGAAGTATATATGTGAGATGTGTTTAACACATGAGTCTGACTCATGTGTCTACATGTGCATATGGTGTGTGTGTCAGGTATCTGCAAGGTGCCTGTCTGTGACTTGTATATATAGAAAGTGTGTTGTATTAAGTGGGGAGAGTGTGAACTGTCTTTCTAATATAGTAAGGTGTGAGTAGTTGGTAACTACTAATCATGAAAGCAATGAAGCAGTACTAATACTTTTATTATGAATTAAATAATTATTAAGATTATAGAAATGCAGAAAACAGGAGAAATAAAAAAGATCAGTTATCCATATCAACTTATAATCAGTTTAAATGGTCAGATAAAAACAGAGTGAAGGTGTGTGTGTGTTTGTGTGTGTGTGTGTGTGTGTGTGTGTGAATGCATGTTATGTTATCTTAACTGAAAGGGTATCGATGTTTACTCAGAAGAGGATAAAAAAAGGGATAAAAGACGTCAAGAAATACAATATTTTATAGCAACCAATCAAATGTATTGATTTTTAACACCTTACAATCCTCTTATTCATGACACATCTCTTGTTTCTTCGTTCCTATATTGATACAAACTGGGAGAAATTTGATAATGCTTTTTAATTGTTTTGCTTTCATCCAGTCTGTTTGGAGGTTCATTAATAGAAACTTAGGAAAATTCGACAGCAAATCTAACCTGAGTTTACTCAGAGAGAAAAAGCAAAGCTTAGTTGGTTATAAGTAGGAGTAACAAAGCTCCAGTGTTAAGGAAAATATTTATTTTATAAGTAGTTAATTTCTAGAGGAGTAAGAGATATGACAGGAGCACATGTAATCAGCTGACACTGACCTAGATGTACTTGTAAATAATGATCTCTTCCAGGGTCTCAGTTTTCTAGTAAATTACATTACACGACAGAATCATAAAAAGTATACTTCTCTGCACACATTTTTTAAAATTAATCAACCTGGCTAAACCTTGTATTTAAAACACTATGAGAGTCCTGCAAAGAGCAGATGGGAATCGTCTCATTGCTGCATTCTGAGTACACTCACTGGCTTTTCAACTACTTGGAGGCAAGAAAGTAAAGTTACTCATTTACTGACTCATTTGTTCATTCACACTGCTGAAAAAGATTAGCCAAGTGGTGGTCAATTGGCTTGGTCAAGCACATGCCATACTGTAAAACAAAACTGCTTATTTGATTGATTAAAAACAAAGAACAGCAGCAAAACAACTTGAGGTAACTTTTCCCTGGCATTCCATATTTTCGAGGCTTAATCTTCCTGGGAAGGTTTAGCACAGATAGTTAGTGATGGTAGAAAAAGTCAAGAAAGTATGGCAATGAAGGAGAAAAAGAGACAAAGATACAGAGACAGAAAGGACAGGAGAAAAAATAGGGAGAGGAGAAGGAAGAGGGAAGAAACACAGAGTAGAAAGAAATAAAATGAGTTAAGGGAAGCTGCAGAACTGAGAATCCCTCAAACAAAGGGCCCTTGACGTTCCTCTAAATGATCATTTGCTTGGTTTGTATTGAGAATGAAATACTATTTATGACCACAGGCATTTGGTAAAATTGGAGAAAAGATCAGCACTTTTATTTTCTTATAGAAATCACGAGTACATTAAAAATTCAAATAGGAAAAAATCATAACTGAGAATATTCCCATGGAAATAAAGTTTGGGAGAAAGAAAAACAAGTCACATCTGTGTCACTTTTAGATTTTTGATGCAGAAAAATACCCAGTGTGATTTGAAGAATTGAAAACAGAAAAAAAGTCTTACTTAAGCAAGCATATCTGTGATAAAGGTGAACAGTAATTTGACAAATGAAGCAAAATACATATATAATATTCTACAGGCATTGTTTGTGAACATATACTTGTGTTCAAGAATCTGTACTTTGAAAACTATTTCTGCATCAGTATCAGTAGTTCACATTAAAATGGACTTTAACCATTTTATAGACCATTTAAATATAAACCAATTGGTACATTTCTATCCATTTACAAATACTTCAAGTAAGTACAAGTTCACTATTGTAGTTCTTAAGTAAGTTATTTTTATAATAATGTGACTCCATTTTAATGTAAATGAAAACATGGTGTGTGTCAGACATTCAGCTTCCCAAGCTCTTGAATCCATTGTGAATTTCAGTTACACATGTGAGATCGTTACAGTATCTCTAAATATAATTGATAATCTTTTTCAAATTTTTCTTAGGAGTCTTAGAAACGTATTCAGTTTTCCTTTGAGAATGTGGCTCAGGAGTTTGAAATTATAGATATGTTAGCAATACCTGCACTACCAAACCTCTACTAGATTGTAACCAACAAAGGTTGGGGCCAGCCATAAAGCTTAGCATGGTGACTATATTTCCACTTCTAAGTTTTGAATATATCCTCATATTTAAAAGTTAGAACTAGTGAGCCTGTACCAGAGGGAAAAAGTTAGGTAACCTGTTTTATTTTCCTTCTTTAGAAAAAGGAGATTTGTTAGATAGAGGTAATTTTATCAAATGCCTTAATAGGAGGATTAACATTTCTATCATCCCTATCCATGAATGCTACTACTGAATCTTAATCCTCCACTGTAAAATTCCATTAAAATATTTTGGACGAGGCAGTAATACCAGTTCTCAAGTACCCTATTAAATTTTCTTTCATCATTTCAATTTCTATGAAGTTTTAAAAGGAATATGCATTTCAATTGTATGAGTAGATCTATTATCCAGTAGTCATAAAATTTCCAACTATAGTGTCATTGATCTGAGCTTTTCTCCAAATACTACTAATGTTTGCAAAGAAAACTGAGTGTGTAGACATCTATTTAGAAACATTTCAGCATGAGTATCCTAAGATTAAATAAAGTTTAAATTCATAATGGAAGAGATATAGTGCTTCTTTTTCTTTTTTAAAGTTTAATTAGAAAGAAGCTTGTCTTACATATCAGTTATATTTCCCTCTCCCTCCCCCCCCCACTGACCCCTTGTTCCATCCCCTTTCTGTTCCACAGGGAGGGTGAGGTCTTCCATGGGGGATCTTCAAAGTCTGTCATATCACTTGGAGCAGGGCCTAGACCCTCCCCTTGTGTCTAGGCTGAAAGAGTATCCCTCTAGGTGGAATGGCCTCCAAAGGTCCATTCATGTACTAAGGATAAATACTGCTCCATAAATTTTCCATACCTCCAAACTGGCATCCAAGTTCAGGGGGTCTGGATCAGTCCTATGCTGGTTTACCAGCTATCAGTCTGGGGTCCATAAGCTCCCTCTAATACATGTCAGCTGTTTCTGTGCGTTTCTCCAGTCTGGTCTTGGCCCATCACTACTCCTTCTCTGCAAGTGGATTCCAGGAGTTCAGCTCAGTGTTTAGCTGTTGGTGTCTGCTTCTGTTTCCATCAGCTACTAGATGAAGGCTCTAGGATGACATAAGGTAGGGTAGTCATCAATCTCATAGCAAAAAGTCATTTAAGGTACACTCTCCACACTATTGCTTAGATTGTTAGTTTGTGTCATCCTTGTAGATTTCTGGATATTTCCCTACTGCCAGATTTCTCTTTTGACCTATAATGGTTCCCTCTATCATGGTATCTCTTTTCTTGTTCTCTAGTCTTCTCCTGACTAGATCGTTTCATGTCCTCCTCTCCCCTCCTCTCTTTATCCTGTCTCCCTCTCCCCTCCGCCATGCTCCCACTTCGAGCTATATTGCTTTTTTTTCACCCATTGTTTGTATGAGCACAATTCACATTGAGCCTTTAATGCCTTATTATGATTCTCAATGATGTGGACATATTTAATTGCACTTAGTTGATAACTGTTTCTTGACAATCCTAAATTTAGTGATGTGAAATTAGATTATAGCAATGCCATGTAGGCTGTCTTTTCCTTTCTTTTTTCCTATTTGTATAGTGAAAGGCTGTAGATTCCAATTCATGAAGAAAAGTAAGTTTGGTCTCAAGGGAATGCATTTTATTGATTATAGCAAAGAAGGCGGGGCAGGTTCAATCGGTTCACACTGCTTAGTCTGGACCCAGATGAGACTTTGCTGAACAACAACAAAAAAGGTGTATGTGGTAATGTCATCATAAATAATTGCTTAAATCATCTCGGCAACATGAAATTCTATAAAAGCAGAAAGCCATGTGAATACAAGAAAATGGTGATAGCAACTCTCAAGGTAATTGAGGAGTTTCGATTGGACAGCTGCTTTATTCACTATATGGCTTTAAGCTCAAAATGTAGAACCCACTAGTTAATAACTGCAGATCAAAGCAGCTCTTACGTTTTATTAGTTTTTATTATCTTTAGTTAATGCAGAATTAGAGGGTTATATAACTTCCCAATCCCATTCTGAGCAGTAACACACTCATAAGAGGGTGTTTATTACAAGTCACACACAGATTATAATGTATTTGTTATCTAAGTATTGAAATCTGGGTTGATCTATGTGTATGTAAAAAGAACACAATTAATTTAAAGGCAAACATTAAGATGTACAGTTTAAAGTCCAAGATTTATTCTTAAATGTTTTTGGAAGGCCCCATAATTAATGTAGAGGAGACAATAAAAACCATCTTACATTATACAATTAACCAATTGTTTCTTTGATAGTGGAATGCATTTTTCTTTTCCATGTTCAATATGTCATTCTGTAAGCATGAATGCAAAACAGTTTTATAATTATTACATCCCGAAGTGGTGGTTTTTCTGAAGTATTACTTAATAAAGAAACAATTACAATTATTTTTAAAAAATGAAAATTAGATATTCTAACGCATAACCTGTCAGATCTCCAACTATCACCAGTGAAAGACTTTGTTTCAAAAGAAGATAAATCTTGGAATCTAAACTAAGTAAGAATACCTAAGATATTCTTTACACTGAATTTGTGAGGTTGTATTTTTCATATAATTCTTGTATAAATATTTCTATTTAAAATGAAGGCCTCTACTTTCTCTCAACTTACTAAAATACATGGAGCAGATAAGATAAATTGAAATATAGAGGATTATATATCTTAAATACAATTTGAAACCTGATTAAAATGATTATCTGAAAAGGCATAACCATTCAATACTGACAACAAACTATAGAATGGGAAGATATGCAGAGTTCCTGAAGGCTAAGTGCCTAAGTCTGAACCTTGGCTTCATAACATATGTAAAACTACTGGACAAAGTATATTATTCTCATCAGCTGCCTATGGGTGATGAAATAGTTCAGAATACCTCAAGACTAGAAGCATTCAACAAAAAAGAAAATGCTTGAAACAAGAGCAAGTATCAGTAACTGATAAAGATCAATAACAGATATAAATATGATTGGTGTAAGCCATTATAAAACATATTTCATTTGAAATTTTTATACTAAAACACACGCATTTAGAGTGTAAAATAGATGCTAGTGTATCTGCCTTCTACCTGTTTTGCTTAGTAGCTGTTAAGATCAGTGATTACACCATATCTTTTGATTATTCTGGTAATGGTTGGAAGCATCTAAATTGGTCAAGGAAGCTATTAAATGGATGCAATGAAATCTAATTATAGATTTCCTAATGAGAGACTCTAAAAGGGTCTGGAATGACTAAATGAGTCCCTGTCCTGGTGGCATACGCCCCTACAGTCAGGAAACACAGATTAGAGTGAGTTTTTAAATCTGGAAGGACAGTGTGTAGTAATTAAA
The DNA here is from genome assembly GCF_017639785.1 of Mesocricetus auratus. Lineage (NCBI taxonomy): Eukaryota > Metazoa > Chordata > Mammalia > Rodentia > Cricetidae > Mesocricetus > Mesocricetus auratus. Next base: position 1,950,255 of record NW_024429207.1, on the reverse strand, counting down.
ACATTAAATATTTAAGCAACACTTGCTTTAAGTGATTTAGGCTCTAAAATTAGCATCTGGATTATACTGATCTATATCCTACTTTTCAACAAGTGACTTTGTCACTATAAAACACAAACTTTAGGGGGTTGGGGAAACACACTCACTGGATGTTAAGGATATTGATTTTATGTAAAGTAATAAGAAACCATGAAATTCCTCCCCTTGTTAATAAAAAATTTACCTACCACTATAAAAAAAATCAAGTATTTTACTAGGTAAGTGAAAATTTGACTGTTAAATCTCAAAAATTTTAAATAATCATATACAGATTTCAGAATTCATTTCTGAAATTTATGTACAGCATAAAAACTAATGTATCTTTGTTTTTTGCGACAAAAATAATTTTATGGTTGGGCATCACCACAACACGAGGAATTGTATTAAATGGTCACAGAATTAGGAAGGCTGAGAACCACTGACCATGTGATGTGGGTCATGGTCATCAGGCTTAAAGGCAGGCACTTTTACTGACTGAGCCATATCACCTGCCTATAAGTTTCAAATTGGTTTCTGTAGAACTTTTATGAAGCCAAGGTCAGAATTTGGTTTTAAAAAACCATGTGAAGGGCTGGAGAGGATGGTTCAGTGGTTGAAAGCACTGGCTGCTCTTTCAGAGGTCCTGAGTTCAATTCCTGGCAACAACATGGTGACTCACAACCATCTATAGTGGCTTCTGATGCCCTCTTCTGGCAAGGTGTACATGCAATAGAGCACTCACATACATTAAAAATAATAAAGAGAAAAAAAAACAGGAAAAGAGAAAGGAAAGACACTCTGAGGGGCTGGAGATATGGCTCAGGGATTAAGAGCACTAGCTACTCTTCCAGAGGTCCTGAGTTTAATTTCCAGCAACCACATAGTGGCTCACAACCATCTATAGTAGGATCTGATGCCCTCTTCTCGAATGCAGGTATACATACAGAGCACTCATACATAAAATATAATAAATAAAAATATAAAATGACACTTTGAAGTCACTCTAAACTTCTTTTTCTCCATTGCATCACCCTACCAGGTGGTCAGTCACCTATGAATTATTCCTTTAATTGTATTTAGAATCCCTCTTCTTTTTTTTTCTTTTTATCTTTAAATTAGAAGCAAGCTTGCTTCACATGGCAATCCCAGATCCCTCTCCTTCCCCTTCTCTCCCACTACCCCTGACCAGTCAGCCTAGCCCCCCAGCCAATCCCCACCCCATTCCCTAGCGAGGGTGAGGCCCTCCATGGGGAATCTCCAGAGTATATCATTTACTTCAGGGAAGGGCCTAGGCCCTCCCCCAAGAGTCCAGGCTGAGATAGCATCCCTCATTGTGGGATGGATACCCAAAGTCCATTTGTATGACAGGGATAAATACTGATCTACCACCCAAGGCCCCATAGATTGCCTAGGCCTCATTACTGACATCCATATTCAGGGGGTTTGCTGGCTTAGAAGTAAATAGTATTAGATTCTCTAAAAGAATATTTTCTTTGCAGGGCAGTGATGGCACAGGCCTTTAATCCTAGCATTAGGGAATCAGAAGCAGGTGGATCTCTGTGAGTTCCAGACCAGCCTGGTCTGCAGAAAAAGTTCCAGGATAGGCTCCAACGCTACACAAAGAAACCCTGTCTCAAAAAACAAAAAACAAAACAAAACAAAAGAATATTTTCTTGGTGAAATAAATTGGGTCCAAAGAAGAGTTCTAAAATATTTTTTTGTATCTCTGAATACCTCATTGCCAGCAAGGGAAATTGCATTTTTGGATTTTGGTAAAAGGCATCCAATATATTCCAAAATAATATAGGTTATTGTCCCTGCCCTTGGCTTCTCCCTAGAACTTTGAGATGCTAATGATGAAGATATCATACCCTTCTTACACAATACCTAAGGAATCCAACTGATACTGATCTGGAAGCATCCTTCTAAGGGCTACTTCTTGTAATGACAGCAGGCACTATGCAAGCTGCCAAGGGAGAAAGTACACAATACTACTACCCAGCTGTGATGCTGCAATGATAAACAGCACACTTACTGAAAGTAAAACTAAGTATTTATTGTAGAAATTACTCACAAGAGACCAAAAAGTAACCCAGATGAGCCGAGTAGTTTTCTGCTTCCGAACTGGAAGCCGAAAGCCGGAAAAAGAGACCAAGACTTCCGTTGTTCAATCTTTTATACCTTCCTCCGTAACGCCCCTAGCCATGCCCAAAAGTGGGCCTGGCTAGTGACGTAGTTCACCGCCTACATCCGTATATGTCTTTAGTCATGCCTAAAGTGGGTTGGTTAGCGGTGTGGTAAACTGCTCTTTTATTACCTTATCAGTACGTGCCTCTAGTAAGTCACATGGTTAATGGCAGCATTGTTTTCCTCCTACACACCTGTTTGTAAATTATAAAGAAATGTTATGATTCCAAAGACCCATCACTTTCCTTCTTTTAATTTCAGCCCAACAGGATGTGCTTTATATGAAGAAATCCTGGTTACATATAGCACCACTTACTCCATTATTGATAGGATAATGTAATAGCATCCTGGTAGTGCCTGATGTCAACAGCATTTTCACAGAGTCATACCTGTTTTTTGTAGGAATGGTCATAGATAAAAATTTATGTCTTTTTTTTAACAACTAGTGTACACCTGTGCCTCTATCATTCAGTAGACTTTACCAGACATTATGTTGTTCACTGTTATATTTACAGGTGGTACACCACTTTGTATGAATGAATGGATATGAGACTGGCTTGTGGGTGGGACAAAAAAGTAATTCAAATGCAAGCAAATTTGATAGACATTGACACTTGGATTTTTACTGCCTAAATAATCTTCCATTTTTATGTGGATTTCCTTCACCAAAGATAAGCAATGCATTTGGTACATTATTTTGTTCTGCAATAGAATCCTAAAATCTTTAAATTTTATCATTGTCTGGTAATACTTTTTTCCTTAAAAATTATCTTTTCTAAAAAAATTATCTTGTAATGAACTCAATATTTTATGCACAAACAAACACGTTTTCTCCCAATCAATTGCTATGAGTTGGTATGAAAAATTTAAGTGTAAATTGGTTATCTGTAACCACAATTCATATTTGGAGTATCGTCCCACTTACAAAACTCTAAAATGTTCCTGTGGAGTCAGTTCTGAACAAACTTAATTTTGCTTAATTCAAAGAGGCAGAAACTGGAGGCTTTGAGGAAAAGTAGAGGTGATTAATAGGAGTGGCAGCCACCTCTTGTGGCCTGAGATGCACCTATTCTCCTCTTCCTGTGGCTTTTCATTAATATTATACTGGGTTCAGCAAGACTCAGGCTCGCTGGTAACAGGTGAACAGTCTCCTGCAGAGAAATAGCATCCATTCAGCTGTCAGGTCTATAGCAGCAGGCTGCAAGTTAAGTTATTGCAATCTTTCCTAACATCTTTTTTCTTCCTACCAAGTTACACACAGTCAGCTGATATCCCTGAAAGAGAATGCTTTCTGTACAGTGAGACGCCATCACCTGGTTGCTCGCTCCCATTGTCCAATTACATAGTAACAAGCAAAATATACCCATACCAGATCCCATGTAGAAGATGCTAGGATGGATTTCATGTGACACTGCAAATATTCTCAGACACATAAGACATGCATTTTAATGTGTAATATTGTTATTATGCTGGGATTTGTACTTGTGTGGAAACTGAAATACATATTCATCATCTTATTGTTGACTGGAATATGAGAAAAAAAATTAAACACACTATGGTTTGGTAAAAGCTTCCTTGAGAATATATTATTTGAGTTGACAAGATCATTTCACTTATTCACTTACAAAGGAATAAAACATTTCAACCTTGTCATCCCATTAACATAGAAACTATCTTATTATTGTTATCTAAATTCAAACCTTTGCCTGTCACAAGTGAGAAACAGAAGACTCTTCACATTGGTCATATAATCCCATAGCTAATTGTGATCAACCTGAAAGGTAAATTCCAATCTGTTCATTTCAGTCCTGTGAATTTGTTTTCTGCATGGCCTTCAACTGCCTCTATTGCATAACCTCGCTTATATTTTTTTTCAAACAGAGGTTGTTTGATAAATTTTGAGCTCTCCAAAAACTGAATCTATTTCTCATTTTCACTTCTGAGATAAAATAATTTGTTTCTGAATGCAGGAACTTATCAGAAAATTAGGCATTGAAACTAACCAAATTAAAGTTGGGTCCCTGTGTTGCATCCAGACTGTGAAGATATTTTCTCAATTCCTTTTTCCTCCTCTATCAAGGACTGGAGGTCTTAAGTGTGTATAAATTCTTCGTATCTGAAACAAGGAAAAAAGTTCAGCAGCATGCTGAGTAAACAATCAGTTGATAGAATACCAGCATAAATACTTTTAAATTAAATTACCTAAACTGCCTTAATCTTTCCACTCTCAGTCCCCAGACTGTCTTTGGGAAAAGCACTTTGAGTATAACAATGCTCATAATATGCTTGTTATTACCAGTGCTAAAAAATCCTTACAAGTAATGAAAGCTCACAGCGGTTCTGTTTGCTAGGAAATAATAGCATGAATTGAATATTTTATGTTTACGTAAATATAAACTGTCTATTGTTATCACCAATTCCAATAAGAAAACAATTACAATAACTTCTTAAAGGGGTTGCAAACACTTAAAATATCTATGAAAGAATTCATTTTACCATAATGTTACTAAGACTATTCTTTTCTTTTCTCTTAAAAATAGATTCCATAGGAAACATTATTTTGCATAATCTTGCAACATTTGCAACTACCTCACAAAGAATTTTAAAAATGAAACAGAAATTGATGATGAGAATACTAAGACTGCTCCCAAAAAATTAATAATCAAATTAATTTATTCTTTTTAAAATATGAAGGTAGATTTCTGCAATGGTGCCAACAACATCACAGAAATACCTTAAGAAGGATATACTCCCTAAAGCAACAAGAATACCATGAGGTTTGTCAAAATCAACTTTTCTTACAACTTGAAAATTAAGATCTTTTAATCATCCAAAATTATTTATCTAAGAAAAACATAAACAAAAGCAATCATTCCTAGCTCATCCTATTATGTTAAGCTCCATGTAGGTCTTAGAAATAGCTCTTTCCGTTCTATTAACTCTTTCACTTCCGTTGAGCACAAGCATCATTGCAGTAAGTTCATGTCCATGCCCTGTATTAGCACAGGGGTTATTGGAACCATACTGTGTTGAGCTGGCCTTGCCGCTCTTCACTGGCCGTGGGACGGCTGATCCTGCCCCTCACAGGTACCAGCCCATGCACTCAGGATAGATAGATGGCCTCACCCCTTGCCATAAGCATATGCCTTACCTGGGAAGCAAACTGGAGCTAACCCTGTGGTTTGCTTCCCATCTGTGCAGCACACTAGAGCTGAACCTGTTGTTGGGGGGGATGCAAGTGAACCAGCCCCAAGGGCATGAGAGCAATGGAGCTCACCCTGCCTGCCCCATTAGTCATGCAGTGGCCTGGGTAAGGGAAGGATGTCCTTGACTCTCTGTCCATGGCTACCTGGGGCAGGCAAGAGCTGACCCTCGGTCATGAGAATGAGAGAACTAACCCTGTTTGCAGCAAACACTGGAGAATAGGCCCTCTACCCAACCTGAGCAGCGATCTGGAGCTGACCCTTTCTTTTGGGGCACAAGTGAGCCAGCCCTAAAGGCATGAAAGCAGGAGTGCTGAACATGCACCCCCCCCATACTCTCTAAAGCAACCAGGAGAGAGGGTCCTGTACCTAGCCTGGGCAAAACAGCTGGCCATGGCTGTATGGGTGAGGAGGAATTGGATCTGAGGGCCCTGTATCTGAGGGCAAGGGAGCTGAGAACTGATCCCACTCCTTGCTCGTTGCTGCAGGCTGCATTGGGTGAGCTAAGCAAGGCAGTTTTAGAGAGCTGTGGGAAAGCTTACAATGATGGAAAGCTGGTGGTGACCACCCAACTACCTCCCAGGCCCAGAAACAGGGCTACGAGTTGGTCCACCCCAACATCCACTGAATCTGTGGACTGTTGGGCACATGAAAGGAAAGAACCTACAGATCCAAAATAAGGTCTCCAAGACACAGGACAACAACAGATTATCCAAGGAACCATAGCGTGAGCTCATATCTGGTGGGTTAACAGAGACTAGAGGCCTCTAGCTACCCAGTGACTAGTGACAATGAACACTTGCAAATAAACACAAACAGACTAAAGGGAAAACTCTGTATCTCAATTGGTCTCACTACAGCTTCCAAGACAAGAGGAGTCTTCTTTTTTTGTTTGCTTTCTGTGGTTTGTTTGGTTTTTTGGTCTTATTTTAAATTTTGTTTTGATTTGGGGAGACGTTACAAGGGCAGAGGGTAGATTCAAGGAGACAGAGGGAAAAGGGGGATCATTATGCCTGATGTGAAATCCACAAAGAATCAATAGAAGTTAAAATAAAATAAATAACGAAAAAAAAAGCGCTTTCAGACTGCACCTAAAAAGTCAGTGAAAGCTTATGTTAGTTACCTGGAACAACTCAAACGTAATTCAATGCAAGTAGCTTTTCCCTTAGCATTAGTATTTGGCAACCATAAAAATAAGAATAAATAAATACTAAATATAGGTAAAGAATACAGTACAATTGGCAGGTAATCAGAAATCTGTGAGAAATATTAGGGACACAAATATTTACATAATAGAAGACCCTGATGAAGAAGAAGTCAAAGAAATAATATTTGAACAAGTAATACCATAAAGTCTAAATTAGGGTAAATGGTTTATCTTCTCATCTGAAAAGGTGAGCACCAAGAAGTTTAATTTTATGAGCCCATGCACACATGCAACTCTTTTCTCTTACCTAGGAAATGACTATAGAAGTCAGTCATTTCTTTACTATGTTTAAATTTAATATGAAAGTGCTTTTTATTAATATAACTAATAGAATGAAGACAATAGAGATGACTAGAAGTATAAATACACAGACTATTAAATCTTAGTTTTATGTTTCAGATTACTGTCAACAAAAATTTTAATTGGAATCTACAGGCTAAACAGTAACTAAAGAACTCCAAAATTAGAAGGAAAACAATAAGGAAATTAAAAGTATATACTATAAAATATTCAATTAACACAAAATAAGAGACTGACAGAGAAGAAGCACAGTAACAAAAACAACATAAGACATAAAGATAAAAAGAACCAAATGAAAGTTCTATTTACTACTGTAAATATTTACATAAAAAAAATCAAGGGATCAGAGACATATAGATGCCAGCCTGGTCTACAGCGTGAGTTCCAGGACAGGCAGGGCTACACAGTGAAATCTTATTTTGGAAAATAAATTAAGTAAATAAGCAAATGGATCAAGTATTTAAATCAGTCAATAGAGCTTTAAAGAACCCTCACTATCCCTGGGGAGTAGGTGGCTGTTGGGGGGCAAGGGAGGATGGGAGGGTGAGGGAATGGGGGAATTGTTATGTAAAACAAGTTTGTTTCTTAAATAAAAAGTAGAATTTTGAGTGATAAACATTATGTTACATATGACAGACACAAAGAATAATAAATTAAAACAATAAACTATTTGAATACAATAAAAACAGAACATAGAATCAAATCAGTAATAGAGGCAAAAGGAGACTGTTTTCTATTTTAACAAAATTGAAATGGTCCAGTAATAATAATTGTAGGGCTTAATAATCCATTCTCAATAAACAGTAAGACAACTAAACAGAGAATCTGAAGATAAAAGAAACTTGAACAAGACCCAGTAAATCCATAAAACTCTCTGCTAATCACAATGGGATATGCATTTTCTATAGTAGACAGGGTTTATTTCCAAATAAAAACTATACCAAATCATGAAACAAGCTTCAAAGGTGAATTTATTTGAAAAAAAGCAAATTAATCCATAGATTCACAATAAATAAGAACTTAGAATACATTGATCCAAAGAAGTCTGTCAGTGGAACCAGTATTTATCCATAGTGCACGAAAGGGCTTTGGGAACCCATTCCCTATGGAGGAATACACTCTTAGTCTAGATAGATGGGGGAGGGCCTAGGTCCTGCCTCAAATGATCTGACAGACTTTGATAATCCCCCATGGGAGGCAGCACCCTTGCTGAGGAGAGGATAGAGCTGGTTGCTGGGAGAAATGGGAGGACTGGAGGGAGAGGGAACCAGTATTTATATGTAAAGTAAGATTGTATTTAATTAAAAAAATCAATTTAAAAAGAAGTGTAAATCTTTAGGTGATTTTTTGAAAAGCATCAAAGATATCTTAAACAAATAAGGATGATTTATACACTGATGGATTAGAATTCTTGATATATGGAAAGTGGTAATGTACGCCAAGTTTAATGACAGGCTTGATTTAACTGTGAAATCAGCTAGGTTGATAACCCAGAGAAATCAACAAGAGCATCTTAGAATTGATATGTAAATGAAAGAGATATAAATAACTGAAAATATCTCAAAATAAGAGACCAAACTGGGAAGTTTCCGAGTTCCCAATTAAAAACACAGCTGGAATCATCTTGCCAGTGTGGTATGGCATAGAAAATGTATGAATTCAATAGAACTGGGAGTCAAGTAAATCCTCCCATTATAATACTAAACTGAATTTTGAGAAGATTTTAAAGGGAGTGGAGAAATGCCTTTTCATAATATGTTGGTATGAAAACAGGGCAGGGCATACATGTTCCAAAGAGGAAAACCAGACCTCTTCTTAGAATTCTTTCAAAATGTCCTCAAAAATTTGACTAACGTTCTAAATTGTACACTATAAAAATTAAAAATATTGTGTTTTAAATAGGCCCATTCAATAAAGTTGAAATAAAAATACACAGAATAGCACCCAATTAAACAGAACTCAATTAGAGAGTAATTAACAAGATCCAATTAAAATTTGATGAAACAATTTGCATAGATCTTTTCTAAAAATGTTCCAGTGGATGATACACATTGTCAAACTACTCAAAATCATTACTTGTGGAGAAATTCAAATCAAATCCACACAGAGGCATTATTTCATACTAGGATGGAATAATCAAAGGGGGTTTGCTGGATGCTTTCTGTCAACTTGGAAATTAGAATCACATGAACATCATATATCATACTCTCTATTAGGAGACACCTGTTGCTGATTAAATTCCAGCTGCTATAAATTGAGATCCAGTATCTATGAGTGCCTTTCCGTTGCCTACATGTACCACTATCAAATTAAACGTCAAGAGAGTTGAACTTTTCATTAAGAGACCCCTTCTTCCTGTCCAGCCGAGTTCTCAAATGAAATTGATTTCCTAGCTTCAGCATTTACTCTTTCACTTTAATTGAACTGCCATGGGTGAATAGTCAGATTCAATAGTATCCAAACTTAAAAAACAAGAAGTGAAATGATTACAGCAAAATAAGGATGACTCTTGCCCACATGTTAGGTGGAAAAAAACCCTAGATGTGGAAATAACTTATTAGATTATCAGAGTTAAGAGTTATAATTAAATAAAGCCACAAGAAAAACTTTTAAGTGCCTTTCAGGGTCTAGATTTCAAATGAAAATAATTATGATGGTAATGAATGTAAAGCAACTTCTTAGATTGTGTGAACATATTTTATGGTAATTAAGTTAGGCAGTAGTAACTTGCATAAATTTACCAACATGTCAAATTGGCTTGAATTGTATATATTATGAAAATTTATTTTAGGGTTTGTAAATTATATCTGTACAAAACTCATCTGTAACATGAAAGGTTTCTAAATGTTTGATTTCATTGAGAATTTTTTTTTACTTTTTGATTGTATTACCCACTAAATGCTCTGACCCCTCTCAGGTCCACTCCCCCAACATATCCCATGAACTCCCACGTGTTCTTTTCCTCTTTAATATTGCATCACGTCCAATTTGTCCTGCCTATACACCCCTGGATGTGGGGCCATTTGGTGGAGCATGGTCCATTTACTAGGGGGCCATTCTTGAGAAAACTGATTCTCCTTGCTCTGGAAGCATCATCACCTGTTCATAACCACTCATTTAGAGTGGGTTCTCATGAACTTCTTCCCTTTCATGCTACAAGGTTGACCAGCTGTATCTGCTATAAGCAACCACAGCTGCTATAAGCTGGTGAGTTCAGTAGCCTGTCATGCCAGGAAGACAATTTTCCTTTCTCTACTCCCAGGCATCTAGCTCTTACAATCTATCTGTGTCTTGTTTTGTAATGACCCCTGAACCTTAGATAGAGAATGGTACAAGAATCACAATTGTGGCTTGTGGTAACTCTAGTGACGCTTGTTCTCTGTACTTCTCTCAGTTGTGAGTTTCTTTGTTTACCACTACACATTTCTTAAGGAAACTACTCTGATGAGGTCTGAGACTCAAAACAATCTACACATAGAGAGATATGAAGTTAGAGAGCAGTTTGGTACTATTTCCTTTTAGCAGAAAAATAGTATTAGCTTCTTTCCTGAGTCTGTTAGCTCCACAAACATAGGTTCTTGGTTTGTGTTTACAATACCAGGCATACATTTCCTCTTCCATAGTGGGCCTTAAATTCAACAGGAAGCAGTTGGTAACCACATAAAAATAATGCCATGACTGCACATAAGGACATATAACTCTAACTCAGTCAATTAAGGTTACTTTATATCATCATGTTCAGAAAATTATGGTATAATAGAGTAATGGTTCTCTATTGACCAAAGATACAGAAAGTAAAATGTGATGATTTTATACATGGGTCAATCAGTGCTTTTTACAGTATAGTAAAATACATCATCATCAGACAAAGTATCCTACATGCTAAGGGAATCTAATTTCCTTGCCTTTTTCCCCAGTTTTGATACCTTTCATATTATTATAACAATGGTATAAGAAAACTCCTGCTTTCCAGTCATGAAACTTGTTCTCATTTGGAACAGGTTAAACTATTCTAAAGTCATGCATTCCTGGGATCCGACTGTCCAGTGGATATTCTATCCCTGAGTTTTGGAATAACTGGCTGACTGCTAATAGAACCAGAGCACCGTTATCTAGCCTACATTTCTGTCACTGAACATAGATTTGTTCTGTGGATATTTGGTGTCTCTTCCGCCCTAATGCTATAACCTGTGAATGCCTTGTCTCACAGCTTTAATTGGAGCTCTGTGTTTATCAGATTATGTCCTTTCTCTTCTCTCATCTATTTAAGAAGATCTATGGCCAAGATCAGTAATGATTTGATTCTCATTTCATGTATTTATCAAACGGAGTCACATTCATCCTGAACTTTTGAAACTAATGTAAAATAAGACTGAAAATTTTTTCTCAAATCAAGTAGAAATCGTGCTCAAATGCCTGATATTAAAGATGAAAGATGTCTGATATCCTCAATTAGATATCTACAAAAAGGAAGTAAAAATGTTATAAGTGACAATGTTAAGTCAGATGTGGTGGCCACACCTGTCATTCTAGCAGCCACCCAGTAGAGGCAGGAGGACCAGACTTCAACTACATAAGCCATTTTCAGGCCAAACTAGACTATGTGAAACATTTTGTCAAAATGGAGGGAGAGAAGAGGAAAAGAGAGGAGAGGAAAGGGGAAGGAGGAAATGAGAGGGGAAAGGAGGAGAGGGGAGGGGAGCAGAGGGAAGAGTCAGAGAGAGAGACAGAGACAGAGAGAGCAAAGGGGAAATAAGAGAGAAGAGGAGAGGGGAAGAGGAGAGGGGAGGGAATGACATAGACAGACTGAGAGAAATAGAGAGACAGAGAGAGGAAAGAGAAGAGAGTGAAGGAAGGGGAGAGGAAAGGGAAGGGAAGGGGTAGAGGAGGGACAAAGAGAGAGACAGAGAGAATTAACTATGTTTTTAAATTAATATTTTTCTTTCTGCATACTTACTACATATGTAAAATACAATTCTTTGTCTTTAAATTCCTTACAACTTTAAAAATAGATTTAACCTTCAGTTATTTCATCTACAAAGAAAATGTGATTTTATGCTCATATCTGAATTGGACTTGAATCTTAAAACCCAAAAAATGTATATTTAGCTTATTTTCTATTATTGTTTCAATTTGTGAAAACAGTTATTTTCACACAAATGATTCAAAACACATATGAGCTTAGAGCATTAATCAAATTATCAAAATGTGTACAGACATTCACCTTTAAATATTATTTTGAACATGAGACTTAAACTAGGGAAGCCAATAATGTCAGGAAATATTTATTGAAAAAGATTGTGTTTTTTTTCTTTTAACTGATATTCTAATGAAAACAGAGTCTATCCATGTCAAAAATACTTGTTTTATTATAAGCATGTAGGTTCTCTACGCCCTTCACACTGTAGCTGGGCAACATTAGGTTCTAGTGTAACACACACTCATTACAATATCATTGGTAGACTAGCATTAGCCAAAATATCAGGGCATAAGGAAGAGATAACAGAAAAGATGGCTACAAAAGGTTTCTCGCATTTCTTCAGGAGAAGCTATTTTCTGACACATGTAATAAAGCAATAAGGGCCTTTTTTTCCCATGTCTCCCTTCATGTCTACACAAACATAACAAATTTGAAAAGTCTAACAATCAGAAATATTTACATATCAAAATAAGACCACAAAAAAAAGCACCTCATGCAAGAGTCAGCAGTTGAAAGAAAGTCAACTTGGAAATAGTGTTTAAAATTACCTTTAGACTGTATATAAAATACGGGGGAAAAGAAACAATTTTAGGAGGTCCCTAAAATAAATCTATATGCATATGAAAATATTCCAGTCCCCACAATTTCATGATATGAAACACTTTTCTGGTTCAAGTATTTCTGATAAGTTGTACTGAACCCTATGACTAAAAAAACAAAATTCACTGCTTTTAAAAACGTAAAAAATTGCCGGGCAGTGGTGGCGCATGCCTTTAATCCCAGCACTCGAGAGGCAGAGGCAGGCAGATCTCTGTGAGTTCAAGACCAGCCTGGTCTACAATAGCTAGTTCCAGTACAGCTTCCAAAGCCACAGAGAAACCCTACCTCAAAAAAACAAACAAAAAAATAAAATAAAATAAAAACTTAAAAAATATTTCAATCTCCTATGGAGATTCAGCAATAAGTTATTTCTAAACAACCTCCCAAATTCCGAGTGACCTTAACTTAGTTTTATATTTATATATCTACTTTGTCTTAGGCAAAAAAATATTTTCTTAGGTTAAATAAGATTTGAATTAGTATCTGGAAGATAGTTGCTAATAGTTAAAATAGAATCAATAATTTGTCTATGCTTATTAAATGAGAATTAGCATTAAGTCAAAAATAACAAAAGTACTAGATGATATATTAGAAAACTACACACATAAATATTGTATACATAGTATATTGTTTGTATTTTTATTTTTGAGATAGTCATTTTGCAGCGCAAGCTAGACTTGCACTAATGACCTCTTTGTCTCTGTCTTCCTCTTATTTGGGAAAGATATGTGTGCTACACACCCAACCACTGAAGAATGTTTGAAGTTCCAAACACTGAGTGAAGTTTGGAGACTATTACTTCCTTTAAAGCAAGCACTCACATGCATCTGGAAGCCAGTTTGTCTTTCCTACTTAACATCAGTTGCAGCAATCATCTGATGGAATTGATGTAAACAATCCATTATTTCTAGCACTTGTTCTTTAAACTTGTTTGTCCTTGATTTCAAGCAAGAGCCTATTCTTGTTCTCTTTAGGATACAAATGCTATATCTTATATTTTACCTGGACAACTTTCCTTACTTACAAGTCAATCTGTGTGAACAAGATGCATTATCTTTTCCCCAATCAATATCACCTTCAGAGTTTCCTTTTCTATCTTCCTGTGAACTTTTGTCTCTCTCTGACCGCGCCAAAATCAATCCTTGAGGAAGATTCATTACCCTTTTTGAGAGTCAATCTGTCTGTTTGCTCCATATTGCATGTTTTATTTGGCACGCATGGTACTTTTAATTAGGATATTTTTTCATTTCTCTTGTTTTTTATAAGCTTATCACTAACATGACATTCTTAATAATTCTTTCCTTCATTCATTTGTTTTCTTTTTTTCAGATAAATGCTTCATATGACACAAGTTTGTACTATTAATTAGCTATATGCTTTTGCACAAATTAGTAAAAGTTGTGTCTACATTAATATTGGGTACGTCTTTAAAACTTTTTATGGCTTAAGAGTTTTCTTTTCCTTTTAGTTTTTGGTAAAAATTATTTTTCTTTTATTGAAAATAGATTATTTTCTGATATAATATATTATGATTTACATTCCCTTCCCTCTACTCCTCTCAGTTCCTACCCACCCCCTACTTCAGATACATTTCCGTTCTGTCCCTCACTAGAAAAATAATGTTTTCTAAGTGATAAAACCAAACATGATGACAAAATAAAACATAATAAGATGAAACAAAAAAACATCATATTGAAGTTAGACATAACAACCCAACAGGAGAAGAAAAGTTCCAAGAGCAGGCATGAAAATACCAATGCATCTTGGATTTTAAGGTAAGAAATGTTTTATGACTCTACTTACTGTGTTTGAGACCAGAGAAGGCCACAGAATGAGATAACAACTCAGAAACAAAAATAATGAAAGAAAACTGCTCACCTGGAGATTATCATCACAAAATATATGGAGTCAACAAACTTATAATCAATGGTCTATAAACATAAAGAAGAAAATAACCATTGAAATCACTGAGAAGAAAGATGCTGAGATGGGGAAGTGCTCCTTCAATCAGACCTAGGTCTCAAAGGAAAGCTGAGCATAAGCATAACATTAATATTGACATCACCTTGTAGAAAATTGATACTAGCACATATTGTGTTACTGCTGTTTTCATGCCTCAGGACAAAGAAAATACTAGTGATGTGATTGTAGGCTCATCTCAGACTGACATTGTTTCCCTGATTGTTGCTCTTGCTGTTAGTGAATTTAAAACTGACTTTTCCAAGAATAAGTGAAGTAATGGACATGTTTCTTCTGGTTTGTATACAAGATGTGAAATAACTAGTTGTTGCTTTTACAAAATGGATTCCCTTAAGTAACCCTACAGCTAGATGTGAAATGTGGAAATTGCTAAGGTAGCAATTTTTTATGAACAGTTCCCACAAACAAATGAGGGAACTTCATGGGGGAAGACACAGGAAGCTCATGAAAGACAGACTGAATATTGCTGGTATGTAGTAATTTCAGGGTATGAATGACTATTTGCACTCATGTACTCACAAAAGCTAGGGCTGCAATTCATAGCAATTCATAAGAACTATGTAAGAGTAAGTCAATCAACATTCTCACATGGATGGGAGAAAGGCTCACGTAGCCCCTCCTTTTGAGGCTATCAGCAATTGACAGCTTCAGGGGGACATTTTATTAGAGGCAGTGTCCCTGATAGATGGCACATGCTCCAGTAGAGGGTTCTATGCCAATGCACATCAGCACTAATGGAACTCAGGGAGCTATTTAAAAAGATGGCATGGAGTTGGAATGGTCTGTGAGAAGGTAAAATAGGGGTGGGTATGATCAAAATTCATTCTACACATAAATTCTACATATATGTGGAATTTACAAAGAATAGATAAATAAGGCACAAAAAGATTTTTTAAAACTTAAGGAAATAGAATTTGAGACAGGGAATAGGTGAGTCTCTGTTTCCTGTGTCCTCTCTTGGGCTCTTTTCCTTCTATTTATTTTATCCAATTCTGTTGTGTTAATTTTTGTTCATTTGTTTTATCTTCTATGTTATATTGTATTTATTACATTTTTATTATACAGATTCCTGCTTGTTTTCTAATGAGAGATACAAAGGGGTAGATCTAAATGGTAGAAAATTTTGGAGGAACTTAGGGG
This sequence comes from Mesocricetus auratus, assembly GCF_017639785.1. Taxonomy (NCBI): domain Eukaryota; kingdom Metazoa; phylum Chordata; class Mammalia; order Rodentia; family Cricetidae; genus Mesocricetus; species Mesocricetus auratus. The sequence continues at coordinate 1,934,420 of NW_024429207.1, read as the reverse complement.
AGTAGAGGGAGGAAAAAACAGCAATGAGGATATATTATGTAAGATAAATATCTACATAATAAAAGGGGGAAAAATAGAGAAAATTTGCTTCAAGTCCATCAGTCTATATAAGATTCATTTTAGGCTAGCTTTTCCCCTCCAGCCTCCAGTTGAAAGCTGAGTTCCAGGAGATCTTCAAGCCCACCTCCCCTATCCGAGTCTCCTGACCTTCTGCCTCCAGACACTTCATGCTGCTGAATCCCCCAAAAGGACCTGGAGGAAGTACAAAGCAGTCAGCACCATCACCCGCCATTCCTGTCTTGTCTGTCCACCTCCTGACAGGAGTTGGAAACGATAGAGCCTTGGACTCATACCCACCAGGAGAGGTATAAACCCCATCTATATCCACTTAAAGAATAGATGGGATGGCGACAGTATAAGAACACATCCAACAAGAGAAAGACTTACATGACATGTAGGGACTCTACACCAGCAAGACCTGAACATCTCAATGCAGATAAAACAGAAGAGAATGACCTTCAAAACAGCCTCATGAAAATGGTAGAGGCCCTCAAAGAGGATATGAAAAAACATCTCTTAAAGAAATGGAAGAAAAAACAAACACAAAGATACAAGAAATCAATAAATCTTTTAAAGAAAGCAATGAAAGACAAGAAAATAACAACCAAAGAGATAAAGGAAACAATTCAAACAGTTCAAGATCTGAAAAATGAAGTAGAGTCAATAAAGAAAACATAAATTGAGGGAATGCTGGAAATAGAAAAGCTGAGTAAACAATCAGGATGCAAACATAACCAACAGAATACAAGAGATGGAAAACAGAATCTCAGGCACTGAAGATAAACTAGAGGAAATAGATTCATTGACCAAAGAAAATCTTAAATCCAATAAATCATTAAAACAAAATATCCAGGAAATATGGGACACAGTGAAAAGACCAAACATAAGAATAAAAGGTATAGAAGAAAGCAAAAAAGCCCAGCTCAAAAGTGCAGAAAGCATATTCAACAAAATCATAGAAGAAAACTTTCCCAACCTGAAAAAGGACATGCCTATGAAAATACAAGAAGATTACAAAATACCAAATAGATTGTAGGAAAAAATAGTCCACTTGCCACATAATCAAAAACCCAAATATACAGAAAGAATGAGAAAGAATTATAAGAGCAGCGAAGGAAAAAATGTCATGTAACATATAAATACAGACCTATCAGAATTACACCTGACTTCTTCATGAAAACTTTGAAAGAGAGAACACCCTAGGCAGATGTTCTACAAACACTAAGAGACCACAGATTCCAGTCCATACTATTACACCCAGCAAACCTCTCAATCACTATAGATGGAGGAAACAAGATATTCTAGGACAAAACCAGATTTACACAACACATATCCACAAATCCAGCCCTACAGAAAGTGCTGGAAGGAAGACTCCAACCAAAGGAAGATAACTACACTCACAAAAACATAGGCAATAGATAATCTCACTTTACCAAAAGCCAGAAATAGGGGAAAAACTCACACACAATACCACCACCAAAAATGAATCCAAAACAAACAAGAATGAACAATCAATAGTCATTAATATCCTTCAATATCAATGGTCTTAACTCATCTATAAAAGACACAAGCTAGCAGAATGAATATGAAGACAGAATCCGTCCTGCCACTTACAAGAAACACACCTCACCTTCAAAGACAGATATTACCTCAGAGTTAAGGGTTGGGAAAGCAGTTCTAAGAGGAAGGTTCATAGCACTGAGTGCCCACATGAAGAAACTGGAGAATAGCCTTACTAGAGAATTAGCAGCATAACTGAAAGCTTTAGAACAAAAAGTAGCAAACTCACCCTGAAGGAATAGACTCCAGGAAATAATCAAATTGAGAGTTGAAATCAATAATGTAGAAAAAAAGAAAACAATACAAAGAATCAATGAAACAAAGAGTTGGTTCTTTGAGAAAATCAGCAAGATAGACAAACATTTATCCAACCTAGTAAAAGAGGCAGAGAAAAAAAAGGCAAAATAACAAAATCAGAAATGAAAAGGAGGACATAAAAATACACACTGAGAAAATCCAGAGAATCATCAGGCCATAATATGAAAACCTGTACCCCACAAAATTGGAAATTTTAAAAAATGGACAATTTTCTAGGAAGATATCACTTACCAAAATTAAATCAAGAACAGATAAACAATATAAATAGACCTATAACTCCTAAGGAAATAGAAGCAGTCTTGCAACCAAAACAAGTCCAGTGCCAGATGACTTCAGTGAAGAATTCTACCAGAAATTCAAAGAAACACTAAAACCAATACTCTACAAATTTTCCCACACAGTAGAAGCAGAAGAATCTTTTTATGAGGCTACAAATTACCTTGGTGCCCAAGCCACACAAAGACCCAACTAAGATAGAGAACTTCAGAACAGTATCCCTCATGACATTGGTGCAAAAATACTCAATAAAATACTGACAAGTCAATTCAAGAACACATCCGGAAAATCATACACCACGATTAAGTAGATTTCATCCCAGGGATGCAGGATTCGTTCAACATAAAAAATCCATCAATGTAATCCACCATATAAACAATCTGAAATAGAAAAACCACATGATAATCTCACTAGATGCTGAAACAGTCTTTGACAAAATTCAATACACCCTAATGATAACAGTCTTGGAAAGATCATGTACAACAGGAACATACCTAAACATAATAAAGGAAAAATATATCAAATCTACAGCCAGCATCAAACTAAATATAAAGAAACTCAAGGTAATTCTCTAAAATCAGGAACAAGACAAGGTTGTCCACTTTATCTATATCTCTTCAATATTGTACTTGAAATTCTTGTTAGAGCAATAAGACAACAAAAGAAGGTCAAGTGGAAACAAATTGGAAAGGAAGAAGTACAACATTGACTATTTGCCGATTATATGATAGTCTACATAAGTGACATGAAGAATTCAACCAGGGAACTCCTACAACTGAGAAACACCTTCAGCAAAGTGGCAAGATACAAGATTAACTCAAAAGATCAGTAGCCCTACTATAAATAGACAATAAATGTGCTAAGACATCAGATTAGCAATACTCTTACAATAGCCACAAAAAAACATAAAATATGTGGGGGTTACTCTAACCAAAACAGGTGAAAGACCTGTATTTCAAGAACTTTGAGTCATTAAAAATGAAACTAAAGAAGAAACCAGAAATTGGAACAATGTCCCATGCTCTTGGATTGGTAGGATCAACATAGTAAAAATGGAAATCTTACCAAAAGCAATCTACAGATTCAATGCAGTCACTATCAAAATCCCAGCACAAATCTTCACAGACCTGGAAAGGACAATTCTCAACTTTATATCGAAAAACAAAAGAACCGGGACAGCCAAAACCACCCTGTACAATAAAGGAACTTCAGGAGGCATCATCATCTCTGATGTTAAGCTCTACTATAGAGCTGTAATAATGAAAACAGCTTGGTATTGGCACAAAAATAGACAGGCAGACCAATAGAATTGAATTGAATGCCCTGATATTAACCCCCACAACTATGAACACCTGATCTTTCACAAAGAAGCTAAAACTATACAATTGAAAAAAGAACGCATCTTCAACATATCATGCTGGCATATTTGGATGGTGGCATGTAGAAGACTACAGATAGATCCATATCTATCACCAAGCACAAAACTTAAGTCCAAATGGATCAAAGACCTCAACATAGATCAAACCACACTGAAGCTCTTAGAAGAGGAAGTGGATGGTACCCGTGAAGAAATTGGTACAGGAGACTGATTTCTGAATATAACACCAGTAGGACTTACACCGAGATCGACAATTAATAAGTGGGACCTCCTGAAACTGAGAAGCTTCTGGAAGGCTAAGGACACAGTCAACAAGATAAAAATGTCAATCCATAGAATGTGAAAGATATTCACCAACCCCACATCTGATAGAGGGCTGTTCTCCAAAATTTATAAAGAATTCAAGAAGCTAGTCTCCAAAACACCAGATATTCCAAATAAAGAGTGGGGTACGTAACTAAATAGATAATTCTCAGTACAGGAGTCTAAAACGGCTGACACTTAAGAAAGTGCTCAACATCCTTAGCCATCAGGGAAATGCTAACCAAAACAACTCTGATATACCATCTTACTCCTATCAGAATGGCTAAAATCAAAACACAAATTACAGTTAATGCTGGAGAGGATGTGGAGAAAGGGGAACACTCCTCCACTGCTGAAGAATCAGTATGGAGATTCCTCAGGAACATGAGAATCAGTCTATCACAAGATACAGTAATTTTTCTCTTATGCATATACCAAAAAGATGCACATTCATACAGTAAGGACATCTGTTCAACTATGTTCATATCAGTGTTGTTTGTAATAGTCAGAAACTGGAAGCAACCTAGATGCCCCTCAACTGAAGAATGAGTAAAGAAATTGTGGTACATTTACACAATGGAGTACTACTCAGTTGGGGAAAAAAAATGGAATCTTGAAATTTACAGGCAAATGGATCGCATTAGAGGAAACCAAACTGAGTGAGGTTACCCAGTCACAAAAAGACAAACATGATATGTACTCACTCATATATGGATTGTAGACATGGAGCAAGGGATTGTCAGCCTACAATTTCACTGCCAGAGAGTCTGGGAAACAGGGAGGACTAAGAAAGATATGCATGGTACCCTAGAGAAGGAGAATGTGACAGGATCTCCTGCGCAGACTGGGAGCATGGGGAGAGGGGAGAGGGAACTAGAAGAAAGAGGGTGGAGAAGAGGAGGGAAGAAGAAGACTTGGGGGAGCACGAAGGTTGAATGGGGAAAGAATAGAGGAGAGCAGGCATAGAGATACAGTAATAGACGGAGCCATTATAGGTTTGAGGAGAGATCTGGCATTAGTGAGATGTCCAGAGATCTACAAGGATGATACCAACTGGCAATCTAAGCAATAGTGGAGAGGCTACATTAAATGCCCTTCCCTGAAAATGAGATTGAAGACTATCTTGTATGCCATCCTAGAGCCGTCATACAGTGGTTGATGGAAGCCGAGGCGGACACCCACATTTAAACACTAAACTGAACTCCTGGAACCCGGTTGCAGAGAGGAAGGAGTAATAAGCAAAGGTGTCAAGAGCGAGCTTATGAAATCCACACAAACAGTTGACCTAAACAAGGGAAAGCCTATGGACCCTAGATTTATGGCTGAGAGGCCAGAATGGGACTGATCTAGATCCCCTGAATGTGGGTGTCAGTTAGGAGACCTCAGCAATCTATAGGACCTTGGGTAGTTGATCAGTATTTATCCATGGCATATGAATGGATTTTGGGAGCCCTTCCACATGGAGGGATGCTCTCTCAGCCTGTAGACATGGATGAGGGACTAGGCCTTTCCGTGGATGATATGGCAGACTTTAGAGATTCCCCCATGGAGGGTTTCACCCCCTCTAGGGAGCAGAGGCTGGATAGGGTGGGGGATTGGGAACTGGTGGAGGGCAGAGGAGGAGGGGAGTGAAAGAGAACTTGGATTGACATGTGAAACAAGACTGTTACTATTTTAAATAAAAAATCATACAAGAAAAAGTATTCATTTTAAGTTTTTAAGACATGCTTTGGTTGATAGTGAAAGGATGGAAAAAGATTCCATGCAAATTGCACCCAAGAGAAAGTAAAATTGTCTACATCTATATCAAAAAAATTAGATTTGATATCAAAGAGTGCTGTGATAGAGAAGATAGTTTTAAGTATAAAAGAATTAAGTCTTCATGAAAACAAAATGTTATGATTAGAAATACATGTGAACCAGTCTCCCAGACTACTAAGAGTAAGTCAAAACTAGCAGAATTACGGGGAGACCCAGAGAGCCACAACACAGTAGTAGAATGTTATAGCTTACTTTCAGTAACGACAATTAAATTAACATGAACATTAGAGGTTTGAGATCTAGAAGGTAGGTATGGAATACAGACACTAAGCAATAGCATAACATACATCTTCCTCAAGAACACAGAGAGAATTTCTCCAATAAATCTTTTGTTTGTCCAGGTTAAAAAAATCACAATAAAGTTAAATAGTGAAGTAATACAAATTCTATTTTCTAGGCAGAGTGAAACAAAACTATAATACCACAAGAAAACAGCAAACTCCAGAAAATTTTAGAAATTAAGCATCATGACTTCAAAGAATCAATGAGCCAAGTAAGAAATCACACAGAAATTAGTTTTAAATGGACCTTATAATTCTAGTGAAAATTAAAATGTGATATTCTAAAATTTTTGAGATTTAGCCAAAGTAAGTATTGGTAAGAGATGAATTTATAGCTTTAAATCTCTATTTTTTTAAAAAAATAAGATAAATACAAACACAAAAATTTTGCATTATATGCTTGGAATTAGTAAAACATTAACTGAGTGAAGAGTTGGTATAAGGGAGGGAGGATATTAGGGCAGACATAAACCAAACAGTACAAAACATTATAGAAAAAGAGTCATTGAAATAATGGATTTGCCTGTTGAAAGAAATAAATATAATTTGCAAACTGTTTGGTACATTGACAACTAAAGAAGAAGACTCAAATAACTGAAAATAGAAATGTAAATATTCCTGTATTGTATAGATTCAAGAGAGAATAAGAAACAACCAAACAATTGCACATCCAAGTGTCGAGTGACATCATTAATTGACAGAAGAATGCAAGTTGAAACCACACAGGGAGCTGCTTTCACACACATTATTATGATGAACTCTTTAAAACAAAGGGAGGTCAGTGTTAGGAAGGCCAGAGATTCAAGATTCTATGTACCTCTACACTTGTGTGGCTACTATAGGCCCTGCCATGATGCTCCCCTGTGCGCCAATACACTTGTCGGGCCACTATGGGAAGTGCCATGGAGCTTCCTGTGCAGCACAACATTTGTGTGGCCACTATAGGAAGTGCCATGATGCTTCCTTGGTGTACTGAAAGCATAAATATTATATCACCTAGAAATTCCACTTTTGCATATTCAAACATATATCTGTACAGACACAAATCTGCATGTGATAACATTATTTACCATAATCGAAAAAAATTGAAGGACACTGAAAGTTCATCTAGAGATGAATATATGAATTAAGGTGTATAGGTAAAAGGGAATATTCAACATTGAAAAGAAAAATGACTATGTTAAAGAGTAGATAGTGGATGAACTATGAGGTTACATTAATGACATAAAGAATGCACAAGTATTGGACATCTCTCCTAGTCATGTACCAGGGTATTTAAATCCATGCAGGCATAACACAAATGAAAGTTTCCACAGTCCAGGAAAGAGGAGAATAGTAAACTATTATCTAAAGAAAGATTAAGATTTTCTTTAAATATTAGTGTGGTTTCAAACCATAAGGGATATGTTTGTGCACTTTGTTGCACATGCAAACAAGTGTAAAATGTAATAAATTCTATAATATTTGACCACAATAAAATATAGATTCCAAAGAACAGACCATGCAATTTAACTTTTATTTTACTTGCCTTTGCTTTTATTAGATGCATTCTTGAATAATTAATATTGCATAAAAATAAAAAGGACGTGTTAAAAATGGAGATACCTCTAGCAAAAATTTAATTCCAATGATAACTCGTTCACTAGCTTTGGGGCATTTTCATTATCATAATAAATTATATAATCATTATATAATTATCTATAATTATAATATCATATAACTATAATTATAACTAAATGAACATCTCCTAAGCAACTACAATGTGCTAGGGGCTACACATAACGAAAAGATACTTTATTTTATTGGCTTTGTCCCATTCCTATTTTGGCAGGGATCTCTGCTTTCTTAAATTTTGATGCCAAAAAATTTCCTCCTTGAGTGTAAGATTTCTCTAATAACATCCTTTTCTTTATATCATTTATAAACCTTGTAAAATTTCCAAAGCAATTTAAAGTGGCCTGTATAAAAAGAATTCAGACTATCACATAAGTTTTTATTTGAATAAAAATATCACTATTTCTGTTTGAGTGAGAAAAGATGTTCTCTTAAACAGATTCAATATTCCATAAGAAGTGAAGAAATACAAAATCTTGGCTGAGAATAAAAGGAGTTTCAAAACATATATAATGTGCTTTAAGTATAAAGTAGAAAGGAGACACAGAATCACCAGTAGAACCTAAAGTCTGACCAGAGAAGTTGATGACCTTGAGACAAAGACAAGTAAACTAATGCTTACCTCTAAATGTCACTGACTTGAAGCTCATTTTGCTCTAGTCTTATCCAATCTTCATGGAGCCATAGTTATTTCAGCTCCCCACTTCGTTTACTTCCTTGAAAAAAATCAGTCACAAATAGAAAACAAACCTAGGAAGTCAAGAAGGAAAAATTTCTCCATGCATCTTCAGAGGAAGTACTTCTTACCTAATGCAATTCAAAGCAGAAAAAGTATATAAATATTCAATAACTTGGCTAGGTATTGTAAAAGTGCAGCTTATCACTGGTAAGAAGAACCCATTAAAATACTTAGGGAATTGAAGAGAGTGTTAGTCAAAAAATAAAATAAAATGTACATCCTTGTTCCAAATATGAGCAACTGAGAAAATGTTATTTACTATAAAACAACTAAAAGGAAACCCAGAATTAAATCTGGAAATGTGTGAGACAGAGACAATGACTAGGCGAGTGTTTATTTTAATAACAGAGAATACATTATGTAGTAGAATTATTTACATTTATGTCAACAATCTATGCATTAGTACAAACTGAGCTATTTACAAAACATAAAGCAGAAAAATTAGCTAAAGGAGGAATTCATGTTCTTTGTGAAAATGTACTGTTTTGTTATTATGAAGCAATTGCTTGTCAGCCTTTTGGCAGAGGTCAAATTGAGAGGAAGAACAGACCCACATTTGACTCTCAGTTTATTTCAATTATGTAGACAATAAAATGCTCCTAACTTATTTTTATCTTTGAAACAGTAGAGGATATATAAGTTTCCTAGATATTTTTCTACATACAAATGTAACCTAATGAGTACTTGTTCAGTGAACACATTTCTAGATAGCATAGGGTCAATAGCAATAGGGGAAATTTTCCATTAGTTGGTAACACCATTCTTGTCAGTCCTTGAACTGGAAATTATTATTTTATTTTAGCACACATGGCCTCCAAAGAAATCAGGAGTTAAAAGTCCTTCAAGATTTTTTTGGAAAAAAGATGCCAGCAGTGTTTTTGCTCTAAAATGTCTATGCTTTACTCTACCATCAGCTGGCAAAAAAAAAAAAATATATATATATATATATATAATTAGAACCAGTGTTCCTTACTAGAACACTGGCAGATCTAACACATCCCATGAAAGTAAACCATGGTGAGATGTAGCTTGCCATTTCTCAAACTCCCTGAGCTCACCTGCAAGTTCTGAATCCTCAGAGCTCAAAGGAATTCATATCAGAAAGTTTTTTAACTGAGTATCTTACATGTTCATTTCAGAGAAAAAACTGACACAATAAAGAAAAACAAAAATGCATATATCATCATTTTGTTGACATTTAAATATTTATTGATTGTTCAATATTAGCACAGGTATTCATTTTTTAATTTTGTTTTTCTTGCCTGGTAAGTTTTGCCCATTTTCCCAACTATGTACTTTGGAATGATTCAAGTGTGTTTAATTTTGTTAATTTGTTACAAGCTTGGAAACAAAGGTCTTGAGTATATTCCATTAAAAAAGCAGGAGATGCAGAGCTAAATGTCTAAGACCTGACAGTTTGAATTAGCAACCAAGGGAAGATCACCAGCTGTAACAAAGCAGACACTGTAACTACCACCAAAAGAAGCTGCATCTAAGTTTCTGTCAGGAAGTGTATGAAGCCTCCTGTGTGTGTGTGTGTGTGTGTGTGTGTGTGTGTGTGTGTGTTATGCCTGTATTGTATTGAGATCGTTTCTGCAAACGTGATTGTGTTCCATAAGTCTCTGCATTCATTCTGAGAAAATGGAAAACAATCCTTCAAAGAATCTCACTCTCCTTTTTACTTAAATGCATCTCTTTTTTTTCTCTTTTTACTTCCCATTAAATCAAGCTCTAATATTTAATTTCTCCCCTTTTATGTCTTCTCTATAAGTCAATTTATTCAACCATAAAAAATAAGGGGTGTGTTAAAATATTTCACTGCATATATTTCAAAGTGAAATGTTTTATTTAATGCTACAGTCCTTGGTATATGGTTGTTTCGTACATCTTGGAAATTACTGCCTTTGTTTCTTTTTCAGTGTCTTAGATCAGCTAGCCTAATAATAACACGAAAGAGAAGAAATAAAACAGTTCTGAACGAGAAAATAAGTAAACAGCAGGGGCTCCCCTTGAGAAAAGGACACCATTAAAGACTGCAAAAACACTTTTATTTCCTCAGTGATAGGGTTTGGTGCACATTTCTGCCCAGGACTGGTGAACAATAGGACAGTGATACTTGTTTTCATTATGAAGCTAAACTCAGTTCTGTGATGTGTGTTAGAACAGCGATATTGTTCCACAGTCTTCCTTTGAAGACAGCTTTAGGTCTCACATCTGAGTTAATAGTTGCTGCAGCTCTGAAATCAGATGCTCTGGCAATTTTAATAATTTAGCGATGATAATTTTGTCTGAGCAATAATCCATGAGGAGATGGAGCATTGGAAGACAGGAATTGTGAAAAGCTTCGCAGTGCATGCCATGAAGTCTGGGCACCCCATAATAACGAACAATGCCTCGAGAAAAGTATAGCAAGTCCATAAAATAGGGACCATTGACTTAATTACCATGACAAGGTGACTTTGGGTATTGTGTTTGTGATGTCTCATGTAAAATTGATTTATAAAATTTGTACATAAAAATGAACAGGAGTAAAAAAATAATACCAAGGTAATGGGAGGCAACAGAAAAGAAGCAAGAAATGTATTTTGTACCCAAAAGAAAAACAAGTTTGGAGATTAAGAAAAGCAGGGTGAGAAGGACATCATTCCTGAAACACAGCAGAGGAAAACAGACCACATCGGCATGTTCTCATGTTTTCTAACTTCAGCTGAGATGAGCAGAAAGGAAGAAGAAACAAAACGAAGGAAGGAAGGAAGGGAGGGGGAGAGAGAGGAAGGAAGGAACGAACGAAGGAAGGAATGAAGGAAGGAACGAAGGAACAAAGGAAGGAAGGAAAAGGAAAGGAAAGGAAAAATGAGGCTTACGTAAAAATCACATGCAGTTCTCTCCCGTGAAGGCGTTGAATAAGGAAAATGGACAGCTATAACTTCTTTAAAAAACATGGGAAAAAGAACAAGTCAGTCATCATGATATAGGACTCATATCATACCCTATGCTTTTGTTTTGTATAAATTAAGTTTTGAAGGAAAGGTGCTACTCAGTCATTTGCATGGTGTCCAGTCCACAGCCACTGATTGCACGGCATGATTGAATATCCACTAGAGAAAGGGCATGGGCTCCAACGTTAAAATATTTATTCTTCCACACTTGGTACAAACATTTTACTAATGTAAATGGTGAGATATAGATAAAATTAAAGAAAAAACCATCTTGGGCAAAGTCAGTCTTTAGAATTATCTTGAAAATAACAAAATTAATAACAGACCAATGGAATATGATTTTCTGTTAAGTGCTATGGTGCAATATTTAACATGTATTTACAAAATGTCTATGAGCTAGATATCATGTTGATGTTATTAAATAAGAAACTGAGAGACAAGTAAGTTTAATCTAAAATGTTACAGCCCAAAACTGCTGGTTGCCATCATGGGGGTGGGAGAGGGGGATCTTCAGGGGTGTCTTTCCTCTGAATAAGAATAACACACTGTTATACTTATTTTCAATAACTACCTGGTAACAATGAAGAACATGCATGCATGTATGACATCAGCATTGCAACACCTGGGAAGAAAATACACTAAGAATGCTTGCATGTTGAAAACACAAGAAGAGGATTCCAGGATATTTGAATTAGTGGATTAGTAACATAGGTTCTAGAAAGGACATGAAAACAGAAGAGATACTGAGTAAAATAAAGACTAGAGGAATGGGGACTATAAAGCAGGAAAAGGGCTGAGAGGCCAGCATGGGACTGATCCAGACCCCCTGAACGTGGGTGTCAGTGAGGAGTCCTCCACATTCTTTGGGGCCTTGCATACTAGATCAGTATTTATCCCTGTCATGCAAATGGGCTTTGGGAGCTCATTCCACATGGAGGGAATCCTCTATCAGCCTGGACACATGGGGAAGCACCTAGGCCCCGCCCCAGATGATATGACAGACTTTGGAGATCCCCTACGAAGTGCCTCACCCTCCCTAGAGAGTCAAGTATGGATTGGGTGGGGAGTTGGGGGGGTTTTGTGTGAGTGGGGGAGGAGAGGAGGGAGAGGGAGTTGAGATTGGCATGCAAAGTAAGCTTGTTTCTAACGTCAATAAAAAATAAATAAAATAAAAAAGAAGAAAAGAAGGAGGAAAATGTCGCATCTGCTGTGTGGCCTGTGTCCGAGAACGTGCGGAGGGTGTCGGGGATTGACAACACAGAGACTTGTTCAACGATGTAAAGAAAACTTTAAGCAGGCCCCAAAAAGGCTCAAGAAAACTTCCTAAGAAAGGCTCCCTCCAGAAAAGCTTCTGCTCTCTCCTCTCCTCTGCTCTGACACCAAAAACTGATCTGGGCGTGTCAGAAGAGGCGGCTAGTCTTTGGACAAGGTCGAGGTCAGGGTGGTTTCTGTGGGCAGGCCTTTTCCAGGAACTTATTGCCCCGGGCATTGTATTGTTTTTAGTAAACATGTTTTTAGTAAACATTGTCTTACAGCTGCCTACTCCCAGGCAGAAGGGGAAGTGGGTCTCTGCTCAAGGTCTGGTGTTCCCACAGGAAAAGTTGATTATATGATACACTGGACATAAATGGTCTTTCTGAAACCTAGCACTTTGTAAAATGAGCACATATCAGTCAAAGATTTAAGACTTGAAAGAAGGCTCAGCAGATAAAGGCACTTGCTACGCCCTCTGATGAAGTGAGTTTGGTACCCAGGAATCACTGGGTAGAAGTGAGAACAAACTCACTAATTTGTTCTCTTGCTTCCACATCTGTACTGTATTGCATGTAAGCTCAAACACATACAGAGGCAAACACACAAAGGAAATAAATAAATTCATGCAATACATTTCATTGTGTGAGCCATTTTAGTAGTCTCATTTTGTAATGTTTTAATTAAAATATGACTACATGGATTTTCTTCCTTCTTTCCTCCTCACAAATCCTCACATGTACACCATTACTGTCTTTCAAATTCCTGCCTATTTACTTAAATTTGTTAAACACATACACGTATTCATAAACATATAAATAATGACCTGCTCAGTCCATTCAATATTATTCATATGTATATGATTTAAGGGCTCACAACTGGCTATTAAATAATCAGTCTTATGCCTCTTCTCTATGAAAGACTGTTTTTCCTACTCTCATCATTCATTAACTGCCTTTAGGTATTTGAGGAATCTTAAAATTTACCTCTTTGGTATTAGCATGTCTATGAGTATATGTTAGTCTATTAGATATATTGTATGTTTAATATATTTATATTTAATATATATGAACTTAATTCAAAAGCTTTTATCTTACATTATCAGCTTTTCAATTTCAGGGTTTTTTTTTTCTTTATGCCGTGCCCACTGTGCAGCCTGTGTCCGAGAATGTGCGGAGAGTGTCAGGATTGATGACACAGATACCTGAAGGCTCCTCAGGAAGGCTCTCCTTTATTCCTACTCTGACTGGTTATTATATACCCACCAGAGGTGGAGGTGGGTGGGTCTGAAGAGGCCTTCAGTCTTTGGAAAAGGTTGAGGACAGGGCAGATTACTGTGGGCAAGCCCTTTTCAGGAACTTATTGCCCGGGGCATTGTATTGTTTTTAGTAAACATGTTTTTAGCAAACATTGTCTTACAGCTGCCTGGTCCCAGGCTGATGGGGAAGTGGGTCTCCAGCCAAGGTCTGTTGTCCCCACACTTAAGGCAAATTTGAAAATCATGCTGCAGTTATATAAATCTGTTTATTATACATACAGAAGAAAGGTGATACCCCAAAATCGTTACAAAAATTCATGACTAGAGTTTTGATTCACAGTGAAAGACTGAACAGTGGGGTTGCTATCATGTGTGATATTCAGAAAACAGGTAGGATTTCAACAGACATAAATGCAAGAAACAAGTGCTATTGAGGCAGAAAATACCTGGGGAGTAAAGCACAGAGAAATTTAAGAGGCATTATAGAATGGAGCCCTAGAGAAAGTGGCCTAAGGATACATATTTAAAGACCTTTGTTTGGGATGAAATCATACAAACCTATGCAGAAGAGGAAAGACCACTTTAGAGCAACTGCACTATAACCAATAAGTGCATAATGCTTAGACAACACCTGTGTGGCAAAGGCAGAAAAAGTTGATGAGACAGCACTGGAAACATGAAGAGGTGTGAAAACACATTGTGAGAGAAGACGGCAGAATTTCAAAGAAGTGTGGCAGTGCCAAATGTTCATTAAAAGAGAAGGGGGGATGTTAAAGGGTGAATGGCTTGGTCAACTACAAGACAAGAAGGCAAAAAAGAAGATAAAATAGGAAACCAAAGCTAAACAGCTGCACTCTTGTGACAACTTGAGGGCAAAAGGTTTATAATACACACAGAAGCTGGAGTCTGGGAATAGATGAGAGTCTTTAAAATTACCTTTCACTTTGGGCGCATATGCAGTGTGTGTGTGTGTGTGTGTGTGTGTGTGTGTGTGTGTGTGTGTGTGTGTGTGTGTGTGTGTCTTCCTAAGTCAAATGAAGATGAAATAAACAACTTCAGTGTCATGGACTGGTGTTTGTGGGGCTGCAGTCAGGACCAGCCAAGCAGCCCTGGGTCCCCACCTGAGTGAGGGAGTGTGGATGAGGCAAGGCTAGCTATAAACATCAAAGGAAAGATGGAGGGAGACATAGGATAGTGTCAGGAGGGCGGTCTCAGACCATACTGAATGTTTACTCATATATTCTCTTAAGTAACCAACCAAAGGCGGGACAATGGCAGAAGACTTCTATTATCACGTATAAAGGGCAGATAGAAATTACTTCCTATAATCCTAAAGACACTCCTCAGCTGCACATTCCTTAGCTGCCCATAATACTTGGCCTTTAGGCTCTTCATAGCTGCAAGTATCACCTAGCTGTTAGCATGAGTGAAAACTCAGGCAGCCCCAAGTCTATTGTTATTTAGATTGGACCCATTCACCAACAATGCCAGGGCATCCTGTAGCCATTAAGCTAATACCTTAAAGACAATAGGAGTGAATTTAGCTCTCTGAACTCTTGACAAGATGGAATGGGCTTCCATATATTGGTCCAACACTTCAGTAGACCTATAAATTCCAATGAGGTAGAAACATTAATTAAATATTTCTCAACTAAAAACACTCAGGCCCAGGTAGATTCTATGAGATCATTATAGGAGACAATGGTACAAAGAAAAACAAAGGGATATTTCCAAATTACTTTTGTGTAGCTAGTATTGCCTTGACACCAAAATCCAATAAACACTCAACAGAAAAATGAAGAAAATTGCACACCAAAAACTCTGATGGTCATAGTAAAGTTAAAAAAAGAGAGAAAGAAAAACAAATTGAAGAAAACATGACATCACCCAAGATGTCTCTGCCACTTTTGCACCAAAAGGCATGTCCTGCCAGAACCATCATTATTGCAGCTCACAGAGTTCACAGTTGGATAAGAGTGACTACTACTTTGTTCTTTCAGTAGCATAAATCTTCCAGCATTATGAATACTAGTAAGAAGGCATGAAGTTTCTTTGTGAGTATTGGCCTGATACGTACATGTTCCTTGATTCAGATATCTGGTGTCTTCAGCAATAGGAAAGTACTATCATGTTCTGGAGGGTAAGCAAGAGCAATGGCAATATCCTGTAATGTTTTACATCTGTGGGAGCCCACTGGCAAGCATTTGAGAAGGAACCCACTCCTGACAATTGTCTTTTTAACTATTAGCCTGCAGTGTCTAATAGGAGCACTAATGTCCTGTTATGCGATAACTGCATTGTCTCTCTCTCTCTCTCTTTCACTCTCTCTGTCTCTCTCTGTCTCTGTCTCTGTCTCTCTGTCTCTGTCTCTCTGTCTCTGTCTCTCTCTGTCTCTCTCTGTCTCTCTGTCTCTCTCTCTCTCTCTTTCTCTCTCTCTCTCTCTCTCTCTCTCTCTCTCTCTCTCTTTCTCTTTCTCTGTCTCTGAAGGCACACTATTCCACTCAAGCATGTGGCTCTGGCAGGCCTTGCCCTTCTCCCCCATTACCTCTATCTTGCTAAAAAAAACCTTTAGATCACAATCCTAAAGCTACCCATCAAGGTCATTACCTTATTAGGCCACTTCCTTCTCCTGAGGCTGACTCCAAAGTCCAGCAATCAGAAGGCCCCTGTGGTTTACCTAATTCACATGACCAATTAAAATTAAACACCTCCATCCTAACACTGACATGGGACTTACCCCTTTACCTTTGTAAACCACCATTTACATATGTGCCACATCTGTCTCCTCTCCATCCAGGAGCAGTCCCTTGTCACCTGGAACAAGTAATGCTTTCCTCTTTCCCTTGTCCCTTTCCACTTCTCCCTAGTCCCCTACATCCTTTACCACAGCATCTTAGCCCATTCTAACACAGACTCTCCCCCCCTTTCTTTTCTTCTTATATCTGCAAGGTCATTTGCTACTGTTTTGTGCTCCAGTCAGAAAAAAATTTACTTTTCTTACCCATTTAATAAAGGATCTCTCTGTAAAAAGAGGGTGCATTGGTATAACTTGTGCCTAAATCTGGGATCTGGTCTGGGAGAAAGTTCCCATCACTTGGGGTCTCCTTCATTTAGTCTGTCTGTCTGTCTGTCTGTCTGTCTGTCTGTCTGTCTGTCTCTCTCTCTCTCTCTCTCTCTCACACACACACACACACACACACACAGTACTAAGTTTCCACATCATTTTCTTAAAAGGCCTCAGTATTGGTTATACCTCCCCATATTTCTTCCTCTACCCTACCTTCCTATGCCCTATCTCAATTTAGCCCTTCAAGTTCCTTTCTTCCCATTTAACCCTTTATAACTTTGTTATATTTAGATTTCTTACAACAGCTCCCCATGGCCCCTGACCAATGTCCTAAACTTTATGTTATTCCAGATAAAACACACATATGCAAATATTCAAAGCTATCACCCGAACATGAGATGCAGCATGCCATTTTTATATTTTTATATCTGATTATCTCACCCTGAATGATTGTTTCCAATTATGCCCACATCCTTGTGAAATTCATAATTTCTCTTTATTGACAAATGAATAATATTCCATTGTTTAAATATTTTCACTAGTTATTCATCAGTTGATAGGCACTAAAACTATTTCCATTTCCTTGATATTGTGAATAGAGCAGCAACAAACATAGGTAAGTGGATACCTCTATAATGGAATATTAATTCCTTTAGGCAAATATTCAAGAGTAGTATAGTTGGATTGTGTGGAATATCTATTTCTACCTTTTTTGAGAAACCTCCAAACTGATTTCCACAGTGGAAATCCCAGCTTGCACTCTAGTGAATAAGTGCCCCCCTCTTTAAATCTGATCCAGTATTCAATATCATTTGATTATTTGTTTTTGTTGTTAATCTTAGCTATCCTGACTGTGATAAAATGAAACATCAAATTAGTTTTAAGCTGCATTTTGCTAGTGTCTAAGGACATTGAACATCATCTTAAATGTTTCTCTGTTTGTATTTCATCTCCTGAGAACTCTCTGTTTAATTTCATGCCCACTATTGAAACATTTGCCTTCATAATGTTTACAATGTTTTTAATTGTCTGTATATTTTTAATACTAATCGATTTTGTTGCTTATTCTATAGGATGCCTCTTCCTTCAAATATGGGTCCATTGCAATACAGAAACCTTTTTTTTTTTTAACTTTTATGAGGTCCCCTGACCAAGGTAGCTTTATTCCTGAGGCACACGACTAGTTCAATCCATGTAAGGCAATGTAGTAAACCACATAAATTGGCTTAAAGACAAAAGAATCACATGATCATCTCAACAGACATATAAAGAAAACTTCTGACAAAATCAAACATGCCTTCATGATAAAACAATAGCTCTGTTTGCCTCCTCATGGTCTGGTATTTGGTAATAACACATTTGTCAGTATACCAGAAAACAAAATAGATAAAGAGGACTTTTCTATTTTTTAAATCACTTGAAAAGAACTCATATTGTCCATGATATTAAGTTCCAAGAGAGAAAAGAAAAAACTAAGTATTCAAATATGTATCAGTAAACCATATTTCTCTTCTTTTGTTTTGGAAATGGGATTTTACATGGCCATCTCATGTTTGTCAAATTTTGACAAAAGGCATGTCTCTATTTACTCATTAAATGCCTCCCTAAATAGGATAGATATGACAACTAAAACACAGTAGGTCAGTAAATTCAATGTGTAGGAGATAAAGTAACAGGACAGGAGGTATGATAAAAGTGGGAAGTGTATGAAACAACAGAGGGAAATTTCAAATTTTACAAATAGGACAAAGTAACAATCCAATAGAAATGTATTTTCATATATTCTACTTTTATTTTATGATTCACTGGGGCCCAAGAATGATCAGAGTGAATAGTATATTTATGCCCATTGCATAAAACATGAAACATAATTTTGCCACTTAAAATTATTGTACAAATTTATAGCTGTATGTCTTAGTTTATGACACATTTTCAGTCATGCCTATGATTTGTTTGACGGTTGGTCTACCATATAACATCAAATTATATCATTGTTCCTGTGAGGAAATATAAATTTTCATAACAATCTGCTCTGCATTAAGGTTTCTATCAACACAGCGTGGTGACAAAGTGGGACCTACTCATACTTGTTTTATGAACCCTACTTGTCTGAGATTTATGACTAGAGAAAAAAAACACACTTTGCAAATATGTAATAATTTATGTGAACCAGACTTTAAAACATAAGGTAAACACAGCTTTCTTAATCTCCATCTTTAAGATACTGCTTTAGGATAGCCTCTGGGAATTAAACTCCATTCTGTGTTCCTTTCTGACTTGTAACTTTTTATGGAAAGATAAAATCTGCCTTAATCCCTGAGCATCTTAGTGTATGTTTCCGGTTGTTCATCTGTATCGTTAGATTATAATACCCCTTTCTTAGCATTAATGGGATGCATCATATTGCTTCTAGTGAACATGTTGCTGTCACAGTGTCATGCACATAGTAAAAATGATGATTGATTAATACAAACATATTCATAGGTGGTGTTTCTGAGTTCAGGACACTAGCATGCAATACCTAGACAACGAAATGACTAAACAAATGAGTGAGACACATGTGTGGTTTTAGCTTGTGTTCTAGTGCTGCGGTAAGCTCCATTACCAAAAGCAGCATGGGGGAAGAAAAGGGTTTATATAGTTACACTGCTATGTCACAGTCCGTCACTGAAGGAAACCAGGTCGAGGTAGGAACCTAAAAGCAGGAACTGAGGGAAAGAGCATGGAAGAATGCTACTTACTGGCTTGCTTGCTCTTTCTTCATTATGTAGAAACAGGGACCAGCCACACAGAGAGGTGTGGGACAAAGCAACCCTTCCAAGTTCCTTTTGCTTCACTATTTCAGTCACCATATGACAGTTTGAGATACGTTTTAAGCAGCAACCATGGTTAAATTAGGTTTGGCAATTAGTAGATTTGCCTAAAATATGTGACTTTGGTGGTGAGGTTACAGGCATCTCTCCTGAGAAAATTGGTAGTAAGATACAAAGGAGCCAGAAATTTCCATTAGTGAAGGTTTGAAGGTGGTCATAGGTTGCTAGAAGGCTAAGAGGCTTCCTGGAATGTCTGAACATTGTCCCTGATAACACTGTCATCTGCAAAACTAAAAAATGAAAAAGGTGGTCACTGAACTTGATGGCATTGCTAAGAAGGTTTTCAGGTAGAGTATTCAAAGTGCCATCTGGCATCTTCTCATCACACAAGACAAAAATGTCAAAGAGCAATGACATAAAGAAATGTTTAAACTGTAAAATGGCCTGGAATATTGGATTGTAAAATACAGGATTCTTCTTTTCCAGATTATCCTCAAGACTATATGCAACCCACTTACCAAATATCAAGTTTCGCAGTTGCAACATCCCTACATTAGACGATAAAAATTATAAGGGAGCTATTCATAAAATATATAGGAAGACTGAAATCCTAAATACTCATCAGGAAATGCTTTAAGATCATCTTCATAAGATAGTCAGACTATGAATCCTAAGTGTATTTTTTACCCAATAGTTTATATTTTCAGGAAGGGAAGTAATGCTGATAGCTATGGTGTTGTTGACTGGCATTCATTTTATAAGTATATGTTAAGCATATGTTATTATGTTATTACATATATAAATTGCTTGCATTTACAGTTGTTGATTTCACTTAGAACACTGTGCTATATTTATACACAGCTATGTTAATGCAAATGAAAATTTCTATAAACATGAATGAAAACATATACTTGAATAGAATCAAATTAGATAGCATTAAAATAAATCATATCAAAATGTGAATTGCTTCTCCAAAAACCCTGCCCAATATTTGAGATGACCACAGTATGTTCTGTAAGCACCTTGGCCATGGTAGAAGGGGGAAGACATCAATGCAATTAATTTATTAAAACCTGAATGAACACGCCTTTAATCCCAGCACTCGGGAGGCAGAGGCAGGCGGATCTCTGTTGAGTTCGAGGCTGGGCTGGACCGATAGCCTCCAAAACATACAGAAAAACCCTGTCTCGTAAAAACCAAAAAAAAAAAAAAAAAAGCCTGAATGAAGCCTAGAACACCTCTGACTATTCAAATAAATTTCTCTTCCTTTCCCTGTGATTTAAGACAATGGCTGGGATCATTTCACCCTTCCCTTTTTCTCTTACTTTAAATGTAATACTATTATACATTTTTGAAAGTTCAAAGAAAACTCTTTTAAAAAAATCTTCCTGGTACCAAAGAATGACAGGAATCACTAAATAATTTTTGACCAATCTTATTTATACATATAAGTAAGTTCAGTGTTCACCAGTTGTAATAATAACCCTAAAAATACTGATTTCATGACTTTGCTTTGTTTCTCATCAACTAAATATAGTTATCAGGGGAATTTTCTTTTTTTTTCTTTCTTTTCTAATTGCAGCAGTCAAAATGTCTTACAGATTCATGTTAGCACTGGAATAATACTGGAACTCTGATAATATAATTAGGTACCACTTTTTTCCCCTCAGTACTTTGAAGACTGTGACCCATTGTCTATGACTTTGTCTTGTTAGTATGTAGAAGATAGACACAAACCAAAATTGAAATGCTTTTAAAATGAATTGATCTATTTGTCAAAGATATTCTAAATTTGTCCTTGAGATTCACCAACTTAATATTATATAATGTATAATCATTATTTGAAAACAGTGGCCTTATAAAATGTCTATTAAAAGCCCACATTTCAATTAATTTAGTGGTATACCTTGTATTCAACTACAAGGGTACCATTGGATTTCATATGTCCAAATATAACTTTGAAATTATAGTCTTTAATTTAGCAGAGAAAAATCAGTCCTCACTTTTCTGTTCTAGTTTCATTATTTCTATTCAGATAAGGGTGTATCTATGATGTTAGTTGCCCTATGATTTTTGAAAACGTCAGTATTGATTCACCAAGACTTGTCATTTTACTATGCTGGCTTCTAAAGGACAATGCAGAATCAGGAATAATTATTTATTTTATGTTTTCTTGCAAATTTAATGAAATTAATCTTTCATTCCTTATATCTGAGTTTTGTCAATATGTTGTAATTACATTATACCTTATTTATTCTTTTGAAAGTTTTTTATTGTCTTGTTATCTTTGTCATGTGTTTGCTATATTTTAGCTTTTTCTACATCTCATTAGGCTCTCAGAATGGTAATTATGTGATAATGTTATAGACTGCAATTTTTCTAAAATAGTGTATAGTTGAGGAATAACTTAATTATGGATCAATATCTTTAGAGGAATACTTAAAGGAGATAAAATGAGCCCAAGGTAACACAGGAATTCTCAAGAGGAACTCAGGGGACCTTAAAGAAAATATGATTATTAATACAAAACAGAAAGATACAGGAAGATTTTTTAAATAAAATGAATAGGAGGAAAGGTGAGAATAACATATTAAAGTGAGAATTGTGTATTTAATGTTTAATTATGAAATAATTAGGTTGGTGATGGATAAACACAGCTTTCTTGTGCGTGAGTGTGGTGTATGTATGTGTGTACTTGAACATATATATGCATGTACATGGAGTTCAAAGGCTAATCTCAGGTGCCAATATGCAAGAATCATCTACCTTGCTTATTGGAAACAGAGATTCACAAATAGGAAAGACTGGCTGTCCAGAACACCTCAGGAATCATACTACCTGTCTTCCCAGTGAAGGGAATATTAAGTACACGCTGTAAGCTTTTTACATGGGTGCTGGAAATGGGGCTTAGGTCTTCATCCTTTTATGGCAATCAGTTTGCCTATGAACTATTTTTTCACCCCAAGATAATCTTAACATTTTCGTGACTGTCTATACACCAGAACATTTTTTAAAGCCCACTTTGATCCTGTCTAAGCTACTTTCTCACTGTTGTGACAAAACACCCTGATGAAAGCAACTTAAGGGAGAGAGGTTTAATTTTACTCACAATTTGAGCGGATACAGTCTATTAGGGCACTGAAGACATGCAGGTAAGGTAAAGAGAATCAGTAAGGAGAAAGCAGATATGACATTGGACCAAGCTCAGAAGCCTAACGGCCTACTGCACCAGTGACATACTTTCTGAAATGAAGTTCTACTTCTCAAAGAAATACATTCTGAAAAGAAACTCGACTTTTTTATTTAAATAAGAAACAATATTATTTTATATATCGACCCCAGTTCCTTCTCCCTCCCATTCTCCCACGCCCCCTCACCAGCCCCCAGCCCATTCGTCTTCTGCTTCATAGAAAGTGTGAGGCTTTCTCTGGTGGATCAAAGTTCATCTCATCATTTGGGGCAGGGGCTAGGCCCTCTTCCATGTTTCTAGGCTTAAAGATTATCCCTCTACGGGAAATGAGCTCCCAATGTCCCAGACCTTTTAGTAAAGATTGTATACATATAGTGAATGAGCATAAATTTTTCCAAAACCAAAATTAATAGGCTTCAGTGCAATGTATCTTACAGTACTGTCAGAAAAGAGAACTGAAATATTAAATATCCAATGCTACAAACAACATTTACACACACAAAAAAAATCAAAGAAAAGAAAGTCTAATGAAAAAGAAAGCCGGGCGTTGGTGGCACACGCCTTTAATCCCAGCACTTGGTAGGCAGAGGCAGGCGGATCACTGTGAGTTCGAGACCAGCCTGGTCTACCAAGCGAGTTCCAGGACAGCCTCCAAAGCCACAGGGAAACCCTGTCTCGAAAAACCAAAAAAAAAAAAAAAAAAAAAAGAAAAAGAAGAAGAAATCATGTGTTACAAGTCCAATGTTGCCCCAGTAAGTTCTTACTATTTGTTTGAATTAATTTTGTTAGTATTTGGGAAACAGAACATTTTATTTGTTATTAAAATCAAGTGTATACAAATGTCATCCAAAAGCTACATGAATGGCAGACAAAAATATTTAAGTAATCCATTAGGAGATAATTTCTAAAATGGTTTAATAACTGATATTTAATAGCAGTATTGTGAAAAGTGGGAACTCACAGACCTCAGTCGTAAACCCGGGGAACCAGGATTGGACCGAACCAAGACTGTCAGTTAGGGGCTTGGGCAGTCTATGGGACCTCTGACAGTGGAACCAGTATTTGTCCCTTAAAATTTATAAGAGAGTGGAGCTCTCTCCTTTGTATACTATCCATAAGCTTTCCTTTATTTTCTTTATTTTTGTTTTTGTTTCTCTAAAACATAGTCATATAGCTCAGGCTGTCATCAAACTCACTGTTGTAAGTGAGGCTGATCATGAACTGTGAATCTTCCTGTTTCTAACCCCTGAATGCTGGAGTTGCGGGTATTATGTTGTATTTCTGACTTGTTTTTATATGTGAAATTCATTTCATGAATCAGAGGATGGTGTTATGTCTAATCTTCTTCAATTAATGTAATATGGTGCTGATAATCTGATGGAACATGGAACAAGTTGTTAAGCAATGCCTGATTATCAGAGAGGCAGTACGTATACAAGTACCACCCATGATTCACTCTAAATACACAAATGATGAAGTGCCCCTGTATGATACAATTAAAACAAACGGACATTGAATGTCTCCAAAGCAACCATGTGAGGTAGCAAGAGCAAGACGGGAAGTGCTCATTTTACAACATCAAGAAATTGAATTGCATTAAATTAAATTAAATTTCCAAAGGAAGAAAAATACCACAATAAAGCAGAATATTTCATTAAAGATAAAATATCAGTTCTATTTCTAGGTTAAAGCTCTCATGGTTCTGCTGATTAAACATCAGACTCTACCCATGTGCTCAGCTTTCCTTTGCCTCCCTGTAAACCAGAAGGATAATCAGGTATTTCTGTGAACCTGCCTCTCTGCCTGCTGGCTCTGATGACATACATATGGAGTCACCTCTTCTATTTGTATCCAGCCATCCATTTAAATCTCTCATTGGCATGCTTGCCTTGCTGAAGAATCAAGGAGGCTACCTCATAGCGGCTCAGTGAGATGGCCAGGTCTTTCAGGCTCCAGCTTGTTAGTCAGATATTTACAAACACATATGAACCGGATTGTTCAGAGAAGTAAAACCAATAGAAAATAAATATACAACAGGATATTTATAATGGGGTTGTCGCCCACAATTATGGAAGCCAAGAAATTCTATGGTGTCTATCCAGGAAGCTAAAGAATCAAAGACAAACACTGGTGAACTTCAGCCTGAAGCCAAACACTAAAATTTGTGGATTCAGTCATGACATAATTCTTGCCATCCAGAGCCTAAAAACCAGGAACTCTGAACTCCTAGTGCAAAAAAAAGTACAAACACATCTGCACAGATACCATCATTTTACTGTATTTCAATCCTTCCTAACCTGGCGATGGAATATTGTCTTTACTCAGTATACTAATTTAGATTTCAATGTAAAGCACACTCAGTAATAAGTTTCCTTCATTACATAAGCATCCCTTAGGCCGTTCAAGCTGGTGTACAAATTTCATCATCAAAAAATAAAGCTATATACTATGTCTATAGACTACAACAGCTAATCTGACCAGGTTATAAGAAGGGTAAGTGCACATAGAAGAGGCTGTCTATCCCTTGTCACTCAAATCACCCTGATAATTCACCTAACAAGATGTGCTAATATGCTTGTGGTTTCAGTGTTCCAAGTCAACTATACACACAAAACACCTATTAGCAATTCTTCTTTAGAGGTAACCTACACCAATACGTAACCTAAACCAATACTTGAAGATGAATATATCAGGATGTTTGTAAATTAAACCTCACAATTTAGGAAAATAACGAAGGTGGTAGTGGTACTTGTGGAAATATGAATCAATAAGGTTTCTGTCTGCTAGTAGTCTAAATACAGAATGTAATGTGGAAAGTCTTCTGTATATTAGTGTAGTTATTTGGGACATGGAGATTCAGTGAAAATAAAATGAAAAGCAGATGCCTGGAGAAGTTTGTGGGTTCATTGAGATGCTATGCTCTGTTTTAGCTGCAGGGAGCCTGATGCTAAATAAAAACATAACCTTAACCGTAATATGGATACGAATTGTAAAGTATTTTGCTTATTTAAATTTCAGATGATAATCTCTGAGCCAGATTTTTAAAAACAAATGATACAATTCAATCTTAAACTTTTACTTTTTAGCACAGAATTAAACTTATTGTAATATTAAATCAAGATATAAATTGTAGGGAACTTAAGACACTAATAAAAATTAAATGCCAACTTTTAAAGAAAAGAAATATTCTTTAAACTTTAAGGAAAAAATAATGTTAATAAGAGTGAAGTACCAAATATTAATCTGAGGAAGATTTAAAAATATTTGGAAAGTAATTAAAATGTGAATATTGAAAACACATGACTATGTTTACACCAATTCCAAAATACAAATGAGATCATTAATGGATTGTGAGTAACATAGAGAATTTACAAATAGCAGGCTACAAGAGAACAAACATTTGTTTAAGTGTCTTTCGGGTGTTCTTTGTTGTGAATGGCTGCTGGTGGTACGAGCCAACACTTGATCTCTCTCTAAAGCTGGGAAAATGTTTAATTTATTTTCCAATCAACTCCCTTCAGGATAGCTGTTTATCTCTGGTTTTCTTTCTCCAAAAGATAACTCAACTTGGGCAACTATTTTTGCTAAATTACACATCTCCTTAGGCATTGCTTGTTTATTTCTAAATGGTCTTTCTCTAGGGTGATGTATGGAACATTTGCATTCTCTGTAATAAAGAATAACTATGTTTTATTAATGAACACTGCATGTTAGCATGGGAAAGCTATACACACAAAACAATTGATTTCTGAAAATTATAGACAAAATGATTTTCTGTGATTTAATGTGAATTTACAGTCCTTAAATTTTAAAGTCTATTACAACATTCTTTACTAAAAGCAAACCAAATGCCAACCTCATGTTTTCAAGCTTTGCAAGTTCATGTTTGTACTACAGTACACAGCACTTTGCAGATATAATAGCTCATCCACAAAGACACTTGTGAAGGTTACATCCAAAATTGTTTTATTTTCTACTTTTTGTGTGTGGGTGTGTGGGGAGATGAGAGTAATAGAAAGGGTGTCTCTCGTGTCCTGTTGTATCATTCTCCACCTTATTCCCTTCAAACAGTTTCTCTCACTTCATCTAGAGCTGGTTGATATAGAATACATCCCAAAGATCCTTGTATGTGCTCTCCACCGCCATCATCACCAAAGTCCTAGGGTCATAGGCATGCAAAGTCACCCGCACCATTGTAAGTGGGTATTGGAGTCAGAAATCAGGTCCTCAAACTTGTACAGTAAGCTCCCTACCCATTGAGCTTTCTTTCTTACTCCCCTACAAACAACTTTATGTTTATAAGTATATGGTCAAATGAAGATTAAAAATGTAATTTATCCTGAACATCACTCCTAAACATCCCTAAATAGTATCTATAGACTCTTCCAACTTATATAAAACCATCCCAATTAATCTGTAAAGAAAATCAATTTAAACAACATAAAAGTAACAATATTAAAAGGTAAAAGTGTACTTAACATTTGAGTAAGTGATTTCGACTGTTTTTTTAAATATTTATTTCCTGGTGTACTGCTTGTTTTCTTTCAAACTGAAATAAAGTTTGATATTTACACTGTGACTCATAGGATTCCATGCTAGGATGGCTATCATGTACTGGTTGGTTGAGTTGCAAATAACCTAAGTACATGTCTGAGTTTCGTTAACTTTGTCTTCCATTAAATTGTGATACCAATGGACATTATTCTGGGTTCTTCTATTCCACAGATCGATTTAAAGTCAGCATTTCAGATCAATGCGAGAAGGAGAGGCTCCATGGTAAATTATAGCCTAATATTAACTTTTTTATTTTGTGTGTGTGTGTGTGTGTGTGTGTGTGTGTGTGTTTGTGGTTATATGCAAGTGCAGGTACCACGAAGGTCAGAAGGTGATATTATATCCCCTAGAGCTGAAGTGAATGAGAGTTATAAGGCACCTCTTCAAGTCTTGTGCATCAACATCAAAGGTTCTGAAAAGTTGAGACACTGCTGTGGCCCCTTATTATCATCTTTTAATTTTTATTTCAGTCATTTATCTATTACCCATTTCTCAACAG
This sequence comes from Mesocricetus auratus, assembly GCF_017639785.1. Lineage (NCBI taxonomy): Eukaryota > Metazoa > Chordata > Mammalia > Rodentia > Cricetidae > Mesocricetus > Mesocricetus auratus. The sequence goes on along the minus strand of NW_024429207.1, from coordinate 1,906,499 downwards.
CTCTCCCTTGTTTATATATTAAAACATGGTTCCAGAGTATTCTGTTATTCTTTATTTATAGATGTATTTCAACCTTAATAGCTTTCTCAGAGATATCTCAAGAGTATGAACAAATATTATGAGATTTAGAAAAATTCACTATAAACGCGCTTGTGAGATTAGAGAGCAAACATTCATAAGGTCCTGCAGATGTAATCTGGAAAAGGCTGGCTCATCCCTCAATCTGTCCTGTATTGTTTTGAGTATGCAATGGGAAGGGTATCATGGGAAAATCACTTAAATACCTTCTAGTATTTCTTTCTCCCACTGTCTAACTTAGCCATCATCCATGATACTCTTTTGAAAACAGATGCTTTGAAATACCCCAGTTTCCTCTTCTGAAAAATTCTCCCGTTTTCTATAGCACAGACAGTCTGTGAATTTCCCCCATCTTCCTTTTATCTTTGAGTCATGTTTTTACTGTTTCCTTTACCTACAACAGCATAATGTAGCCTTCCCCAAACCATAGGCTATCTTAAAGGCTATGCATTAAAGTTTCTTCTACCTGGTAACTAAGTCCTAGTACTAGGCTATGGATATGTCCTGCTACACACTTCCCAACTTAGTGAAAACTACCAGTCCAACTACTAATTGTCATTCCTACTTCTGACCTCATCAGAAAACCTTTTCCACTCACATCTCTGTCCGCATTGTGTTCACAATTTGAATTTTCTTTTCCTGACAGACACTAGAGTTTTCTCTTTTGAATTCCCTGAAAAATCATCCCTATCTTGAAATCATGGCAAAACAGACTTCTCCATTATTCACTTTAAAAGTCACCTGGTCTCTATGTATTACCAGTTCAAAAGCTGCTCAACCAAAATAAAGTATTTATAAACTGGTTGCTTGAATGAGAAATGTCAGTCATAGTCTCACACATTTGAACACTTCATCCCAAATGCTGGTGATCTTGGTGGAGGCTATAGAACCAGCAGTAGATGCAGCCTTGCTGATAAAACTACCGAACAGAAAGTGTATTTCTAAACGTTATAGCCTTGTTTTAGCTACAGGGAGTCTAATGTTCTACTTCTACTCAGATAACCCCATTTGTGCTAGAAGATTAAGATGTGATCTTTCAGCTTCCTGCTCCAGCTGCCAATTTTCATGCTTTATGGACTCAAGCAATAAACTCTTTAAAAAGTACTGTGTTTTATGGTATTGCACTACATCAACAAAAAGTAAGTAATACATAAATCAACAGTCCCACCTAACTTTATTAATTTTCTATGGATAAATTTTCCTCCAGCTAAAACTGACTAAGCATTGAAGAATAGAAATACATCTTACTGGGGATTCTGGAGGCTGTAAAACCATAGAGCGTATACAGAAATAAAAGAGTTAAGTTACACCATAGATCAAATGGAGTTAATGGACATTAAAATCATTTCCTCTCAATGATCACAGTCTATAAAATGCTACTCGCATGTACATTTTTAGGGATGACCATTTGATTTTGTAAAACCCATGAGTGTGCTCTTCCCCGGGGAAGACTACTTCTCTGGCTCTCAGCATTCCTTGGTGAACTGTAGCTTTTTTTATTTCTTTTTAATTGAAAATAGATTATTTTCTCATACAATTCATCCCATTCACAGTTTCCCCTCCCTCCACTCCACTCCTACTCCCCTCTCCCCCATAACCATACTGATTCCTCTTCAGAAAAGAGCAGGCCTCCAAGAGAAGACAGACAAAATAGGGTGCAATAAAATGAGGTGAAAGCCCTGGCATCATGCCTGGAGAATATTACCCAATTAGAGGGAAAGAGTCTCAAGAGCAGACAAACGAGTTAGAGACACACCTACTCCCATTGTTAGGAGACTTACATCCCTACCCCCTTCCCCAGGCTAACAGCTATAACATAAATGGAAATGAACTGGTGTATACCCATGCAAACACAGTGCTTGCCCTCCCAGTCTCTGTGAACCCATGTGAACCCTGCTTACTTTATTTTTTGGGCCATGTTGCCCGGGTATCCTCTATTCGCTGTGCTTCCTAGTCTCTCCTCTCTTTCTTCCCCATGATTTATTATCTCCAAAGGGAGGGACCTCCAGATGGAGAACTCCAAGTTATACTCTCTTTCTGCTTCATGTCTGACTGTGGATCTCTGCATCCACTCCTATCTGATGCCAGTGATGTTGACTGGACAAGGCATTGATCTATGAGTATAACAGAATATCATTAAGAATCATTCCATTTATCAAAAATATCACAAGAACAAAAACAGACATGTTTTGTTCTGGGTGACCTAGTCTTCCATTTCTGGCTTTCCCAGCAGTGATGGGCATGGGCTCCCTCTTGCATCTTTTATAACTAGGTTTGCTACATATTCATAGTTGTGGTTTATAAGGTAACTAAACCAGTCTCCCTTTGCTCAGAGATGGATAAGGAATAGAACTTCTGGACAGTGTGGTTCCCCTTTCAAATAATTAATAATAGAATGAACCATATCCATGGGCTTGTGTATTTTTAGATAATTGATTTAATGGTGAAAAATAAAATCCAGTAGTAGGAGAATGTTAGATCCACGAAATCCCTCCCCTCCTGCCCACACGATAGTATCTTTGGTTTATAGGATCAGGTACTTTATTCATACCCTATTTCTTTGTTACACCAGATACTCTTGGAAAGACAGCTGCATCAGTCCCAGGAATATCAGTGGTGCATAGAAAAGTTTGAATTACATACTGTAAGTTTATTAAATTACCTAAGCCTATTACCTTGCTAAAACAAGCTTTATGGACATAAATTGTCACTAAGTTTCAAAGGCACAATTTCCAATAAATCTAGTTTATTATGATTAGTATAAGTTAAAACTTCCTTGAATGCATAGCTTAAGTGTTGTAATTGTACATTTTCATGTATTTCAGTTTTAGGATTATTCATGTCTCACATGTGTTTTAAAAACAAGTCTCTCAGGATTCTATGTTGTTTTGTTTCATATATTAGTTAAAAACAGAAGAAAGCCCTCAAATGCATCTCTCCATTAATAAGACTTCATTGTCATATTCAATTAATATTTTTAATTCTTCATGTACTTCTATATTAAAACTTGCCTTTAAGCCTCTTATTTAGCATTTGATTAATTTTGTGTTAATAATAGTAGAGAATAGTCCCCTGTGCCCAATTATTCCTTCATCATTTTTAACTTTCACATTGGCATTTTATGTATTTAATATTTGCAATGTGTAAAGAACAGTGATCTTGGAAATAAAAAGACTGGAATTTGTTTAAAATAAAAGAAACACATTTCTTTTGAGTACAAAGAAGATAATATGTAAGAAACACAGGCATTATAGATGAAGTGCATACAAAGGGTAGATTTAGTCCACAAATTGTAGACTTGAAAGGACTAACATTGAGAGAGAATTTTTTCAATAATCAGGCATGATTTTGCTCATGATCTTGTAAGATAATATCCTAAGACAATTTCTAAAGTATGAGTTTTTATCTGTTCCATCTTTTCAATGGTGGAGAGGCCACTTAAGATTTCTAAACTGTTCACCTCTTTCTTACACTGTAGCCTGAGGTGATATGGAAACATACTATGGAATGTACTAGATATAATGTTTAATGTTGGTACTCCACTTTAAAGGATCTAAGTTCACCTGAGGAACAAGTCCCTGATTATGTATGTGAAGAATTGTCTTAACTGGATCAACTGATATTGAAATAACTACCCTAATCCCGGGTTGCATTATCCTCTGGGTTTAGGTCCAGCAATGTATAATAGGAGGAAACTAGCTGAGCAGTCATGTTTTGCATCATTTTCTGCTTCTTGACTTTGTGTATAATATGGTTAGTTGCCTGAAGTTCCTGTCACTCTGATGCCCCCCACTATGATGGAACTGTGGGCAAAAATAAATCCTTCCATCCTTAAGTTGCTTCTGTAGGCTTATTTTACCCTAACAACTAGAAAAGTAACTAAGACATCAGGTGTATTCAACTGTGCTTTCCAGTTTCTAAACAGGGCCGTGAGGTCAATTTTTCAATGATTTCCTATTCTGTCAGGGTATTTTCCAGGTGAAACCTGATTGTCTAAGTGGATATTGTCCCACATTTTGTTAATCTTCACATTTAACATATACTTCAAATCATTCTCCCTTTAAATCAGTTGTTGAATGCTATTTAGTATAAGATTGATTGGGGTCAACTACTTGGAAGTATGTGTAATTACCTCTCTTTTCAGTTTGTAGAGTGTGTTAGAAATTTTGCAAGACTACAAAATTAGAGGCAGAAATGGAGGTTTATAGGTGATTAGCCTGCTCTCAGAAACAAGTTTCAAGGAAACAATGGAAGCAAGGCTAGGTGTGAGGGATGAATAGCAATGACCTTGAATTAGATAATTCTGATGATGAACATTGGCAGAAGTGGTCTTCTGGAGTAGCCTGAACTGAGGCCAGAGATATGTGTTCTTGTATCTACAGAAATGGGAAACTTAATATCTAGATTTTAAAGCTAGGGTAAGTTATGGGAGTATTTAGAATTAAACATGGCTCCCTTTTAGAAATATTCATGTTTTAGCCTTGAAATAAGGTTATAGTATTGTTATAGAGATTTCTCTAGAGGTCTAGTACTCTTATTAAGAAACTGTCCTCTTCTTATGTTAATGCAGGTATTTTTCTTAAGTAGATGTTTCTCTCTTTGTAATTCTTCAAACACTATTTTTTTTTACAACGTGGCCACAGTTTCCTCAGTTTCCTCTCCTTCCTCTCCTCTCAGCCCCTCCCCCACTCCTTCTGTTGCCAATCCCCCCAATCCACTCTCCATTCTCCCTTCAGTTTAGTAATGGGCAGGTCTCTCATGAGTATCAACAAAACTTGGCATATCAATTTGCAGCAAGACTAAGCATCTCCCCACATATTAGGGCTGGATAAGAAACCCGGTATGAGCCGGGCGGTGGTGGCTCACGCCTTTAATCCCAGCACTCGGGAGGCAGAGGCAGGCGGATCTCTGTGAGTTCGAGGCCGGGCTGGACAGCCTCCAAAACAATACAGAGAAACCCTGTCTCGTAAAACCAAAAAAAAAAAAAAAAAAAAAGAAACCTGGTATGAGGAGTAGGGGCCCAAAAGCCAATAAAAGAGCTGGAGGCAGCCTCCATTCCCACTGCTAACAGTTATCTCTTTTACACCCAGGCAGGTGCCCTAAGCCAGCCAGTCAATGGAAACAGGTAAAACTAGTTTCAGCCATAAAGGATGCCATGCTCACCACTTATTCATTCCTTGAATGGAAATGGAGGGGTGGGTTAGGAGGAGAGAAGGAGGGGAGGACTGGGATGGGAGGAGGAGTACGACTGGGAGGGGAGGAGGGAGCAGAAACAGAAACTGTGATTGGGATAGAATATATTAGCAAAACATAAATTTTTAATTTTTAAAAAAAGTTTTATTACTTAGTCCTTTCATCTTGGTGGTTTTACCTAGACATCTGACAGACAAAGAAGTAAAGATTTAGAAAGTGATAATGGTCCAATACTTAAGATAGTACTCCCAAAGTCAACAACATCAAAGTAGGAAGCAATGTATTGTGCATATTATTTTGAAAGACAAAGAGCACAGTATAAAATGTGCATATAATATGTGGGGTGGCTAATCTCCATTGGCACTCAAGGAAGCACAGCTATGAATGTTAAATGCAATGTTTTAAAAAAGGTTTATGTGAGCAAGACAGAACTGTCCCAAATGTGGGTGGTATTAGCCCGTGGGCCCAGGATAAAATAAATATGGAAAAAGTGGCTTCTTAAAAGTTATTAAGCATTGTAAATTGAGATTGGTGAGCATTAATCCCAGTGTAGTGACTTCCTGAGTGCTTAGCTGAGCTTAATGTCACAGGAGCATCAAGCCAGTTCTGCTCCATTATGCAGTCTGATGCACATTGACTTCAGTTCCACTGGGTGTATTAGCAAATGCAAATCAGTGACACAACCAAGCACATCAAAGTTGTGTCTAGCTCACTATACCCTCCTGGTTTCCCAGTATCTGCTCACACCACTTGCTTCTTGTCTCTCTCCTGTTTGGTCCAAACTCTATATTCTAGCATCTGGGAGTTCATCCTTAGTTCTCTGTCTATTTTCATTGACCTGCTAAGCTCATCTGGTTTCCTCATTCTTAATGTGGCATGACTGGAGGTGTTTGTTCCATTTGTGCATGAATTTTTCTCTCTAGTTATAAAAATGAATCTCTGAATTCCTATTTGGTGTCTCTGTCTGGACAAAATCCAAGTGATAACTTTAGCAAAGATAGAGGAAACTGAATTTCTGAGATTCTCTCCAATAAAAACAAGACTAAGAGATGCAAGCTAATCCATCTCTAGCTTTTCATCTCAGTAGATACTGCCTCAAACCCCCTAATTACACAAGACAAAGCTTAAAGCCCATCTCTGTAAGAAATAAGATCTCGACAAAGAGAAAATCAAGGTCCTTGACTTACCTTCAGTGTCTACTTGTAGTCAGTAAATCCTCTCTGAATACCCTGCCCATAACCATTATTACCAGTTACAAGCTTTACTGTACCATTTTCTAATGTTCCCCCTTCACTTCATCCCAATAGTTATCAATCGTAGCTGATGTAGTATTTTTAATAAAAGAGCTTGAATTCCTCTACTGATTTAAGTTTTTAAGTCTCAATTTTAAGAAGAATAAGGAGCCAGGTCCTTACAATGACCCAAAGGTGTGGTTTTCTTCTTCTTTTTTCTTCCCATTCAGTCCTTTTCATGTTACTCAACTAGTTTTGAGAATGCAACTTTCCTAGCATGTAGTTGACCTCACAACATGAGCCACACAATTAAACACAACTGACTCTGCCACTACCAGTGGTTAGAAAATGCAAACTGCATCCTAGTAGTGGATGTCTATGCCAACTTATCCCCTCCATGGCAGGCTATATCTGATTGAGCATTCATGAATTTTGGACATGCTGTGAATTCTGACATGCAACTGCCTTGTCATTTTCAGAAAACACTACTTCCTTGAAGTCATGCAATAACTCAGGTTCCTATAATCTTTGAACTCACACTTCCTTGAAGGTCTCTGAGACATGATAGCCCATTTCAGGGATGAGCAGACCACAGTCTCCTATTCTCACAACATGTAAAAGAAGCAAAGTTCACAAGGTATATTTTGTCTACTGATGTCCCAAACTAAAATGTTTGAAGTAAATTACAACAGAACAGGAAGTGCAGTTAGTGTTATGTGCAAATGCATGTAACAATAAGACAAGTTCATAAATATTTTCCACAAAAATTTTGCCAAGGATTACTCTATGACAAGTATATTTCAACATTGTTTGATATATTGTAAAATATAATATCTTCAGTGATATGACAATGATTTACAACTTTCATTTTTATACTTTCACCCTTAACAGTTTGTGGATTTCTAGAGTCCTGAAGTGGTCTATTTAACTTCAAATTCTAGATTTTCATGCTCTGCATTTTCTAGAAACATCACAGAATGTTTATCTATGGGGCACTTATTATAAAGAAGTAATTATTTTCATTAAAGTAAAAAGAAGCTCTTGTCATAGAGAACATTGCAAAAGAACAACAGTTAATTACACAGTAAGCGGTCTAGCATTGGGCTTCCTCCTGGCTATGTCTGGCATAACTGTGATTAATGCTTAATAAACAAGAAAATATTGTATGGAATGCATTGCCTTTCATTATGGGATTACATTTTGAAAATGTAGGAGGTAAATCAATTCTAATTTTATCAAGTAATATCACAAACAAAATAAATTAATTTTATGTCTCAAGACTGTATTATTAATTTTCATTCTCAGTAAAACTACTGTCCTTCTGACATTCAATGTTCCCAAAATAAATAGTTTTGGTATGAGTTAATGGATGAATTGAATGGTACTTTATATGCCATCCTAAAACTCTCATCCAGTGGCTGATGGAGGCAGAGACAGACACCCACAGCTGTGAACCGAATTGAACTCCTGGAACCCAGCTGCAAAGAAGAGCGATGTCCAAAGGAATCAAGATCGGGCTGGTGAAACCCACAGAGGCAGCTGATCTAAACAAGGGGGATCACATGGACCCCAGACTGAAGACTGAGGGGCAAGCATGGGACTGATCCAGACACCCTCCCACGGAACCTGGGTGACAGAGAGGAGGCCTTGGCAATCTGTGGGTTCTTAGAGAGGGGAGCAGTATTTATTCCTGGCATACAGAGGACTCTGAGAACCCATACCAAGTTGAGGGATGCTCTCTCAGCCTGGACACATGGGGAAGAACCTGGGCTCTTCCTGGGATGATGGGAAAGACTCTGAAAATCCCTCATGAAAGCCCTTGCCCTCCCTGGGGGAGCAGAGGGGTGGTGGAGTGGCAGAGATGGGTTGGAAGGATTGGAAGTTGCAGGAGGAGGGAAGGGAGAGGGAACTGAAAGTGACATGCACAAAAAGTTAAATAAAAAATATATATAATAAAATTGAAAATCGGCCCGAATAACAAAAGTTTAAAAACTGTTCTATGTTCAAATATACTTGGCAATCATGCTGAAGTTTTATGAAAATTAATACAAATCCACCAAAAAAATTTTTAAGATTATCACTCCTACCATTGTAAACTGAATGTTTTAAGGAAGGGCAAACATGAATAGAGAAAGACAGCCTGGAAAACGATGTAATGATTCTACAAGGACACTAGAAATTTGATTTGGTAAGCACAGAAATGGTGACAGAGAGAACATCTACACTGGGAATACATTGGTCTCCATTAGAAGTGAGGAGGTTTTGCAAGCATGCAGTAAGAGAGGAAAGGCAAGGGCTTGGGAAGGATCCATTGATAGTCACATATTACACTCAAATGGAAAAACAAACAAACAAACAAACAAAACCACAGTGAGGGCCTGAAAGAGTGAAGCAGAGGATAACGTTGTCGATTTTTAATTAAAATGTTTATAGTCTGTCCAAGTGAATAGAAAAACTGTGACTCAGATGTCTGAGCCAGGTATTTTTTTTTAGTTTTTTTTTTTATTTAGGTTAGAAACAATCTTGTTTCACATGTCAATCCCAGCTCCTTCTCCCTCCCCTCCTCCCCACTCTCCCCATCAGGTCCCCCAGCCCCACACCCAATCTCCAGTCCAATCCCCAAGGAGGGCACTCCATGGTGGATCTCCAGTAACTGTCATTTCATCCAGGGCAGGACCTAGGCCCTCTCCCAAGAGTCCCGTGAGCCAGGTATTTTCAAGGAAAAATAATGAAATGTGGGGATATGTATCTCCACTCCCCTCTGCCTCACCCTGAGCCTATCATCTGTGTAATGGTGACTTTTCTTGAAGGGCCCTGAATATATATGGCTATCACTGCATTTTTGCAAGTCTTCCTGCGCAAATTCATGGATCAGTACTAGGTATGCAATATCCATGACATGTAATAAAACTTGAGTTTCAAAAGGATTTTCAAATTCACAATTCTTCATTCACTTTGTTTCAGTTTGTTCTTTTCTTCAGATTAATCTAGAGCCTTGAAGTAAAGTACAGTAGAAAAATGGTTTCTCATTTTGTTCTTCTACCCTTTGGCCATAGGGAGAACAGCATTTTTCTTTGGCATGGTTCAAAGTGCCACCTATGTTTTCAAGATAAGGCATTCTACAGCTGTCAGATACATGCAGGGGTCAGATACTTAGATGATCTAGTATCCAAAAGCATAAGGCAAAATTTTTACTTTTATAAAGTATCTATTTTAATATATTCTTTTATTGTAGCACAAACTATGATAGTGAGTCAAAATGTTATTTTCCATGATTGAAGTGATCTACAAAGTGAAAATCAAATCCCCCCTTCTCTATCTATTGAATATATTTGATATGTCCTAGGCTTCCCCCTGGTGCATGAACCTTAAAAGACCTACTAAAATAAAATCTGTGATCTAATGGAGAAAATCATCAAAATACATAGTTTTTGAAACTTGAAAACTACCTGTCAATGGTTTTTCTTCTGAGAAGCATTTTATGCAAATAGCTCTGACTCTTTCCTCTTCAGTTCCTGTAGATTGGCATATATAACCGTCTATTTCTCATAAATTTCATATTATTAACCTGCTGCAAATTCATTTCTATTTCTCATTTGTAATGAGGAGTCAGAATCATCATGAGCTTTCCCATGATTTGTTCTTATCAAAAATTGTATTCACAATACACAAGATAATATTATATGGTGCATCTGTTAGTAGACATGGTTTAAATCTATGTAGGGATTTTATAATAATCTTGGGACATAGTGATTAGGACTGTGAAATTAGCATTAGAGGTGCCAGAGCAGTTTCAAATCTAGTATCTGAAAATAATGTGACAAAAATCACATTATTTTATTTGTGTCTAACAGTACAGTGTGTGTGTGTGTGTGTGTGTGTGTGTGTGTGTGTGATGTTCACGTTCTTGTGCACATGTCTGCAAGTGCCCAAATGTGTACAAACCTTTGGAGCTGGAATTATAGGTACATGAGTGTCACTTGATATGGATCTAAACTGTGTTTTTGTGATAGACAGCAAGCACACATATCTGATAAGCTGTGTCCACAGGCCATGATTCATAGCATTTTGGCATGCAAAAGAAGCATCATACTTTAAACATTCTTAAATGAGCAAGAGTAATTCATCATAATATAAACTGCAGATGTAAAGTTTTTAAAGTCAATATCTTAACTGAATATAAGTATGCATGTTTGAATTTTTAAATGCTACATCTGTGCACACAGTAAATATATTAATTCACATGGTCAATGTGAAGTTCAGAACTAACTTCTTTTATATTCCCCATAGACTGCAGAGAAATCGATATATTTTTTTCTCAGATTTGGAATGCACCTGCTTATTTATTTCTGAAATTTCAAGAAGTCTAGCATTATATCTTTCACATAGTAAATAGCAAATAAACTTTCTCTAGTTAGGATTAAAGGAGATGCCTCAAAATATGTTTGGCAAAGAAAGAAACTTCACTTTCAATAAAATATGTACACATACACCCTACAACTTCTTAAATCCAACTTTGACTTCATCAAACTTTATGTTTTCAGTGATCATCAAGTATTTTGCAAAATAAAATCTCATGAAATGTTAAGTCTTAAATTAGACATGTGGACTAGAGATGATTTACCGTTAAGAGTGTTTGGTGCCCTTCCAAAGGGCCTGAGTTTGGTTCACAGTACACAGGTTTAGCGGTTTCCAACTGCCTGTAACTCTAGCTTCATGGTCTCTGATGTTCTCATCTGATTGCCATGTGCACCTGCACACATGGCACATCCATACACCATTTTTTTAAATTTTTAAATTTAAAAAATGCTTTAATAGTAAATATATCATGAAAAATTTTAAAAGATAATATATCTTAGAGTCAACAACTAAGCCAAAGTTTGTTACATGAAAACCAGTGTGTGTATGGAATGAGTATAATAAGATCTGGGGCTGTCTACTAGGTCATACATAATTTGATTCTGTTTTTTTCATAATTTGATTCTTATTATTCAGTTTGTGTTGTGAGTCAATATCATTGGGACCTGTGACATACAAAATATTCAGAATATGAACTTAATCCAGCCCTATTGATTCAGGATACTCATTTTAATAAGATCTAAAGATACTGATCAAAGAATAGAAAGTCTTAAGAAACTGGCCAAAGATTTTATTAAAAAAGCATTAAGTGAACAATGGCAGAATACTGTATTGGGATGGTTGAACAAGAACAAACTTGGAGATTATGCCAAAGTCATGACATTGAGATAAAATGACAGGGAGTCAATTGTCATACCTAATAAGGAACCTGAAACAAAGGAGCATACGCCTCTAAAGCTTTCAAAGAGATATGCTATTACAAGTTTTAGTTGTTGAAGTTAAGGTACACAGAAAAGAGACAACCAGGGAAATATTATGTATCCCATGAGTTGTCAGAATTAATCCATACACTTAAGAAATACAGATTAATTTTAAAGCTATGAAATCAATGGTATAAGAGGGAAGATATTAAATCAAGATATGAGAGCTTGCTACAGAAGTGTACATACAATTACAAGAAAATAAAATATGAAAAGGACAGAGTACTTATGTACAGACTCCTCTCACTGTTCAGAGAAAAGTATTAATGTCACTGATTAGTTCCCAATTAACTTCATGGATTAGTTTTTGGAAGAGTTCAGCCACTGAATTACATAAGGATCAGTGCCAGTTGATACACAAAAAGGTTTTGGCTACTCTAGATAGTTGATAGAAGAATCCCAGGCCAGTATTCTTCCTGTGCTCTTGTCAGGCAGTGTCTCTGACCATGGTCAGACTTTCATACCAGTGTGGTTTGCTCAGACGTAGTATATATGGGGTAGAGTTAGAAAGCTTAGGCTGTCACATGGAATGGTAACGTTGAGTTTTTGAAATCATAAAGACTATGAGCAGCATCTCAAAGGCTCTGAACAATTTATTTATGAACGAATTCTTTCAATTTCATTGCTCTTAGTACATTTTTTTCTGGACTTAGTTAGCCATTTAAGTGACTCCTTATCTCAGCTCAAATTAAAGGTGCCGTCTTGCCATGGACTGTACATAATGTTAGGGTCAAATGGATTTCAAAGTATTACATAAGGCATGTCTTCTTAATCCAGAATCAGAGGCTATGGGCATAGTTCAATGGTTAAGGGCACAATTTCTCTAGTAAAACTGTGTCAATATGATTGGAAAAAAGATATGAAATGAAGATAAAAATACAATTGGGGAATTCTTTGTGCAACAATTACTACCTTACTCATATCTCAAATAGGATTCTGAGTTTGTTTTAACTAAATGTTATTCCAATGGAGTCCAGGAGCTTTTGTGAACTTTTTATTGTATGTGTAGCATTTATTCAGAAGACAGCAAACCACAGGTGTGTTTGGGGGATGGGGAGGTCACCTTGTTTTCATTAATTGGAAAAGGTCATTCAGAGAGAGAGAAGTGCCGAGAAGATCAAATCTTGCCATGAATACTGTTTTTTGCTGTCACTGTGGTTGCAATGGGAAAAATATAAACTGTGATACAGCAATTTTGCAAAAGCAAATAGACATGTTAGGATTTGGAAGGAATCCTAGCTCAGAAAGCAGTCTTGAAGAGGCAACACATTATTTATTTATTTATTTATTTACCCCAGGCTTCCAAAGCAGCAAAGTTCCTGCTGAGGAATAAGTCAGATGAGAGCTATCACATCAGGGTGGTGCCAGTGCTGAAAGCCAGAGGATAGTCGCCAAAAGAGCTGAATTTTCATAAAATTCCAGATGTATAATTCATGTATCTGAATGACAATAATGGCATTGTTTCATATTTTCAGTAAAATACTACTTTCCACCGTTGTTAAACCATTTGGAAAATTAAATCTTGTTTAAAGAGCAATGGACTTTAGATAAAATAATCGTCTGTGTTCAGTGCAAATTATAGAAAGATGTTTGTGATTTTCTTCATTGTGAAGCCTTTCTGTAATATGATAAGCAAACACTTTTGTACCTACAGAATATCAATGAGAAACCATACACAAACCTGTCTTATTATTGAAAAGAAAGTTGAAGGAAATATAGCAAATCTAGATCCAGGTGCATGCATAAAGACTTTTCTCTCTATTCTTGTCACTGAGGATAAGTTAAAAAAAATCTATTTGGACATGAGTTCTATTCCAGTTAAATAACTTCTTCCCTTGATCTATTCGTCCTAAATATTTATATAATTGCATACATTTACATTGATTTAAAAATGAATCAAATTATAGTCAGGATTATTTCCCTAAGGAAAACACTTGCAGGAAAAAGCATTAGGAGTAACATTTGGTGGTGGTTTTAAGTGATGGGGTGATAGCTCAGTGGATAAAGTACTTGCTACACAGTCATGAGCACCTGAGATTGCATTTGTGGACACAAAGAAGCATGTACATGAAAGTAGGTGCTAGTAACCTCAGTTTATTCCAGGGGCTCACTAGTCAGTCAGATTAGCTTAAACAGCAAATCCAGTTTCACTTAGAAGTCATGTGCCAAAAAAAAATAAAGGTAAAGAGATAGATAGAAAGCTTCTTAAAATCAACCTTTAACAGTCACAGACTTGTATACACACTCCAATAAACCCATGCATAACACACACACACACACACACACACACACACACACACACAGAAACACAAATTTCCTCCTGTCGGGAGGAAGAGAGTGTGTAAGACTCAGATGGCTAACAAAAGTTAACAGGCTCAGAAAGTTATTGTCTTAGGGATTCATTCTGGAGTAAAATATTCTACCCTAGAGGGAGACTCATTAAGACTATGTTCTGATTAGGTTAGTAAAGACCTGAATTGCCAAAAGCTAGGCTGGAGGTATAGGCAGGATTTCCAGGGAACGAGAGAAAGAGAAGATTATCAAGGCACAAAAGATACACAAGAATACATGAGCCAGGCGTTGGTGGCACATGCCTTTAATCCCAGGACTCAGGAGGCAGAGGCAGACAGATCTCTGTGAGTTCGAGGCCAGCCTGGTCTACAGAGGGAGTTCCAGGACAGTCTCCAAAACAATGCAGAGAAACCCTGTCTCGAAAAAAACCAAACCAAAAAAAAAATACATGGGGGAAGTTGGACATACAGAATGAAAGAAAGGAAAAGGGACACGTGGTAAAATACAGATTAATAAAATATTAATTTAAGTTATAATAGGTGGTGGCACAAAACTAAACTATAGGCTGAACTTTCATAATAAATAAGTCTCAGTATCATTATTTGGGATCTGGCTGGCAGACCATAAAAAGGCATATTACAAAATTCAGAAAATAGACAACACACAAGTATCAGGAATTTCCTAAGACTTACTAGGTTTACAACATTTTCCTTCAACTTCAGAGTTTTTGTTGTTGTTATTATTTTGATTTTTTATATATTCCATGTATGTTTTTTTTAAAAAAAACACTTATTATATATTTAAATTAGAAACAAGCTTGCTTCCTTTGTCAGTCCCAGCTCCCTCTCCCTCCCCTCCATGCCCACCAGCTCCACACTCATCCTCACTCCATTCCCCAGGGAGGGTAAGGCCCTCCATGGGGATCTCTAGAGTCTGTCATTTCATTCTGGGGAGGACCAGGCCCACCCCCAAGTGTCCACCTTGGCACCCAATGTCTATTTCTGTGCCTGATAGGGTTAAATACTGATCTACTACCAAAAGCCCCATAGATTGCCTAGGTCTCCTCACTGATGCCCACATCCAGGGGGTCTGGTTCAGTCTCATGCTGGCCTCGAAGCCATCAGTAGGAGGTCCAAGATCTCCTCCTTGTTCAGGTCAGCTGTTTCTCTGGGTTTCACCAGCCCAGTCTTGATCATTTTGCTCATCACTCCTCCCTCTCTGTCACTGGGTTCCAGGAGTTCAGTTCACTGTTTAGCTGTGGGTGTTTGTCTCTGCTTCCGTCTGTCACTGGATGGAGGTTCTAGGATGGTATATAAGATAGACATCAAAATCATTATCAGGGAGGGGAATTTATTGTAGTCTCTCCACTATTGCTTAGTTTGCCACTTAGTGTCATCCTTGTAGATCTCTGGAAATCTCACTAGTGCCAGATCTCCCCTCAAGCCTGAAATGACTCCCTCTATTATGGTATCTCTCATCCTGCTCTCCTCTATTCTTCCCCCAAGTCAACCTTCCTGCTCCCCCATGTCCTCCTCTCCCCTCCTCTTCCTCCTCTCTCTTTTTCTGGCTCCCTCTCCCCACGCCCCATTCTCCCAATCTGTTCAGGAGATCTTGCCTCACTCCACCTTCTCTGAGGTACCATGCATATCTCTCTTAGGGTCCTTCCTGTTTCCCAGACTCTGTGGCAGTGGGTTTGAAGCCCGACACTCCCCTTTCAATGTCTAAAATCCATATATGAGTGAGTACATACCATGTTTGTCTTTTTGTGACTGGGTTACCTCACTGAGGATGGTTTCTTCTAGTGCCATCAACTTGCCTGAAAATTTCAAGCTTCCATTGTTTTTTTCCCACAGAGTAGTACTCCATTGTGTAAATATATCACATTTTCTCTATCCATTCTTCATTTGAGGGGCATCTAGATTGCTTCCAGATTCTGGCTATTACAAATAGTGCTGTTATAAACATAGTGGAACAGATGTCCTTGTTGTATGAATGTGCATCTTTTGGATATATGCCTAAGAGTGGAATTGCTGAGTCTTGTGGTAAGCTTATTCCCATTTTCCTGAGGAATCTCCATACTGATTTCCAAAGTGGCTGTACGAGTTGGCACTCCTACCAGCAGTGGAGGAGTGTTCTCTTCATAGAAAGAAATTATAATTCTAAAACAAAGAGAGTTAAATGAGTGGTACATCTCCATACTGAGGAATGGTAAATGTTGCCAGCACAGGGTCCAAAAAACAAAAACAGAAATAATTCTCTTACAGTAGCTAAAAGAACCAAAAAATCTGCATGGTAGTCTGAGACTCCTGGCAACGGTTAAAATTGGGGAACTGTAATCTTTTATATTGTTTGAGCTACCCAATTTTAAGTAATAATTTATGTTAAATGAAGAGAATATGCATCTTAAATCATAAATACATTAACAATACCTCTAATAAAGTTGAGTCTGTAATTCTAGTGACTTTGTAGTGTGCAAAATTCCCAACCTAATATTTTTATTTTGACAATATTCCCAACTTTATATTTACAATCTTTATTTTTATAGTCTAAATGCCTATGAACTTTCTTTATACTTATTTGGTGTTTGTAAACAGGTTGTCAGATCATGTGTACTCTAACTTGTTATATGTTTGTTGCATAACTGCTTTATCACCCAAGAAATCTCATAGAAAAATAATGTATTCTCAAATTTTCATGGGCAACTTTATGTACAGAACCCAAGATGCACTGATGATGAAGTTTAGATTTAAATATCTCTGAAAATATAATTAACTTAAATTTTCTTTTTAACTTTAAATTTACACAATTATCTGCATATTCTTTTATTATGATTACAACAATGTGCTCACTTGCAAAAAGCAGAGTAAAACCATACAGATTACTATAAAAATAATTTTTCTGAAGTTTGAAAGTGCTACTTGTAACCTTAAATTGGATTGCTTAACAAATTTGTTTTATTTTAGTTTCTTGGTGAGTTTGAAATTCTAGTACGACCTTCTGGAGCAGTTGCACATTCTAGTATAACCTTCTGGAGCAGTTGCATTGTACTAATCAAACATTTTTACAGATGTATCTTCTATTCAGCCTGCGATCTAGCTGTGAGTTGTAGCTGCAGCCCTGTTTAATATTTATTTAATTTTCCCTTAAGGACTCTATTTACCAATTCTCTCAAGCTAGTTATTGGGCATCCTATCCATCTGCCTTTCTCTGGTGATTTTCTGTGTGCTGTCCTTTAGTGTCATTTTGTAGCTTCTGACAGCTCCCTGAAGCCTTATCATCTGCTCTATAAAGCCATCTTCCTTATGTCCCACCCTCATCGCTCCTGCATCACTACATGCTCCAGTGGCCTGAAGCTCATTGGTGTATTACCTCTCTCTCAGCCTGTGCTAATGGCCAGTAGCCCACTTGTAATTAGGACAGGCATGCACAAATATTGTTCTCATTATGAAGATATGGTTGGGAAATAATAGGATTGGAGAGACGTTTATTTTTCATGACCTTCCAAGATGCATAAAACAATTTAGAGATCAAAATATACTTGCTTCTAAGATGAGGGGTTGATAGATGTGCTGTCACTGTTCTGAATCGAGAAATGTCATTTCTTCTGACTTAAGATAAAATCAGGAATTCTGTTTGTAATAACAATTCAATTATTGTATCTCTGGTAAGAAGAGATATGATTCTCTGTTTCACAAAAAGTAGAAAGAATTGGTATTCTGTGTTTTGCAATAAAGAAAAACAATAAACAGCTTTTACATGAAAAGGGTTTCCACAAATAGTGATGACTATTTAATGTTTACTGTAAAATATTTAATATATTAGTGCTAAATGATGAGGACCAAGAGGCGGCATGCTTATGTTAGTTCTTTTGCTTCCATTGTCTGTGGATAAATAATAGCCTATTGTACTTTAAACAGTCTTGTTATCCATGTAAGTTATACAGTGCAAACATATTTTACATACTTTAAAACGTGTTTTAATATTCTCTTCATGTATATTTGTGATAATATTAAAGTTTCTCCCTTGAATTTTGTGTTTTCTGGAATATCACACTTGAAAGTAGAATGCTATAGTTAAAAAAATAAAATGGCATACAGTGTTGATATTGAAATCTTTATAGTGTGTTTATAACAAGTAGTGATAACACTTTGGGAAGTTTGTTCTCTTGTCCAATCAAAAATATTGCATCATCTTATGTTACTGTTGTTTCAACTATTCCAACTTCCCTCTGATAGTTACATATCTACACCCTTTTGTTATCTGACTTAACAATATTTTTCCACTGAGACACAGGTTTCTTTTTCTATCAATATTCTGAGTTGCTTTTAGTGACTTGCTTTGGCCAGCAATGGAAAGCAGATATAATATATACCAGCAACTGTCCATGTGCCTGCGTAGTTTTGTCTGCCCTCTGGGAGATATCATCTGCCCCCCCAATAGGAAAGCAAAGCTCAGTTTGCCATTAATTCCAAAGTGAGTCAATGTAGAAGGGACCTGGGACTGACCTGCATTCTGAATTAAAGCTGCATCATCTGACCTGTAGACCTACGAAGGAGAAATATTTCCCAATGCAAGTCTCTGACATATTGGAAATGTTTGTTTCACACCATTACTGAAGCAGAAATCTGACTTCCACATTAATCATGACACTATTGCTCTCCTAGGCGATGGGCGCTTTAGAAATAAACATATAAAACTAATCTTCTCTGAAAGAGACAGGAGCACTGAGAATGAGTTCACAGAAACCTTTCCCTTGGGGATAAACAAAAAGGTTAACATTAGAAAAACATTTGCTTCCATTGTGTCTGAATAGATACCTAGTTTACTGTCATGCACAGGTATTACAGTAGCTAGGTTCAGAAATAAGAAGTATAAAGCACTTATACAATTAAAGAGACTTTTACACTGCTGAATTGGCCAATGTTTTTATTGTTTCTTGAGAATGTCAAACATGAACATTGCATAAACACCATTAGCGACCCTCCCTTCCCCATCCAACTCCTCCCAAGCTACATCCTCTTCCCAAATTCATGACTTATTCGTCTTTAATGATTATTGTTACATGTATGCATATATAGACTACTGAGTCCAGTTATCATTGCTCCACTCATGTGCTTGTGTTCATGGCTTTTCGCTTGATATTGGACAACTTAGGTGAGAATTCATCTCTACAGGAAATGGTTCTTTCCCAGTCCTGTTCTGGTTTTGGTTATTTTGTCAACTTGACACAAGCTAAAGTTATTTGGGAAGAAGAATTACTTTAATTGAGAAAACTACTCAATCAGCCTACCTGAAAGCAAGACTAGCACCATTATTTATTTCCATGATTAATGATTGGAATGGGAGAACCTATCCCATTTTGGGTGGTCCTCCTACCCCAGCCAGGTGGGTCTCTGTGGTATAATAAATTAGTCTGAAGACATCATCAGGAGAAGGCAATAGACAGCATCCCTTTAGAGGCTTTGCTTCTGTTCCTGTCTTCGTTTTCTGCCTTAGTTTCTGTCAATGACCTATAAGCCAAAAACCCATTTACTCCCCAAGGTGGTTTTGGTGTCTTATCTTAGCAATAGAAGCAAACAAATATTCTTTCAGCAGCCACTGACCACCTATAGCTCATATAAAGGTATGTCTATGTGCAATTTCTCCCATTTAAATCCCAACTGAAGTTGTCATTATGCCAATCTTGTTCAGTCCCTATATTGTTCATATTTTATGAATGTACTTTCCCTGAGCCCTTCTAGGGAACAAGCATCATGACCCTCAACATCTTTGCATCTTTCTGTCCAATCTTCCATGATTTTCTCTGGTTCTTAGGTGCTATGGTTGCATTCATTGGAGTTGAGCATCCACAGTCACGTATATTTGCTGCATTTTGGCCAGTTGTAAATCTCTGTAGTAATCTATACCTTTTGTGAAAAGAAGCTTCTTTAATGAGATGTGGGAGGTACACTTATATTTTGCATAAAGATAAGTCTGGAATGTCCTTAATTTAGTTACTTGGAACTGAAAGTTGTTAATTGATGCAAAAATGAAATATTATTAAGTATGTATTGCATAATCAGTGAAACTGTGTTTTAAAACTATGAGGTCTTGATAAAGAATTGAAACAGTAATAATTATTTTATGCTTTATGAACCATATGGTTTCTATTCCAAATATGTAAATAGGTGATCATAATGCATAAAAGACACAAAGCAAATGCTGTGACTATGTTGCAAATTTTATGAACTAAACAAAATAGTCATAGTTAGCCTATATGTCCCTGAACTAAGGGATAACTTAAGATATCTGATAATAATATTTAGATAGATGTTGTCTCTTGGGATTTGGGATAAGACACAACTGGCATAGGGGGTCCCATGGAAAGAGAAGAATATTCACTGAAAGGCACTTGGGCAATTGGCTAATCCACATGGACACTATTAAGACAGATCTCTACCTCACAATGTATGAGATTATAGCTCAATTTTCCATCTTTTTCTGGGGATGAGGTTCCACGGAACCATGCTAACTTTCCTCTTTCTTACAAGTGGCCAACATACTAACAAAGCATCAGTCAAGGGTTCCTGTGCACAGCTTCTGGTTTGCATAAGGACCTCCTATTCATCTTACTCTACATTATAAACAACATAAAAGTCCCAAGGCAGTACTGATTACTAGATCTCTCAAGAAATTTTTGGACATACTGGGAATGATCACGTACCATATTTTTTTATCATTTTTTTAAATTTTAAATAGCTTGTTTTACATGTCAATCCCAGTTCCCTCTCCCTCCCCTCGATCATGTACTGTATTAAATAAAGCTTTCTTTATGAAGGAATAACAGATGAAAATATGATAATTATGTAAAATTTGGAAAAGTGTGAAAAATATAAGAGAAGAAATCACAAAGGAGATTGGCAATTTTTTCAACTGCATTAATAATAAAAATATACAAATTAAGATGAGACCGAAATACACTTCCATATTTGATAAACTATTAGAGTTTTAAACGATCCAAAATGTAAGTATTTGAATTTGTCCCCAAAAACGAAAGAAAAGAAAATACCAGTTGGAATCCCTAAACCTTTTATTGAAGGAATAATTTAACATAATAATATTAGAACAGAATAAAGAGTTACTATTCATGCTTCATGGTTACACACTCTACTACAAACCATTTATAATGCTATATTTATTCCCTATGAAGTAGAAATTCTGGTTTTACGTCTGAAATGGAAAACCTACATAATAATATGGTCATTGGCATTGCTCTTAATAAAAACCAAAATAAGCAACGAAACAAGGACAAAATTACCATTCCCATAAGAATTAATGTTTTACTAGATACATATGATAGGATTTAGCAGCAATGAGATGAATGCTCCCCAGGTGCATAAAAGAGAATGAATGACTCATAAAGAATAAAGAGACAAAAAAAGCATTCTAGAAGACCAAATAAAGTGTAGTTAAATTTCTGCATTGAGTAAAAGCAACTAAGCTTTTGTGTAGTAAAACAATAAAGCATGCTTTTCAGAAACATACAAGATTACAACATAAAATTCAAGACAGTTATTATATTTTCTGTAAGCAAGGGAATGAACATATTAGCAACCACGATAGTTCTACTCCTTTGAACATTAGTTTTTCATGTTCTTTAAAATGTGTTTAGATGCATACAAGTAAATGTATATATGTTTGTGCATAAAACTTACTTTGTGACTATATCTAATACAAATAATGATGAAAAAATACAAACAAGTGGGAATGGTTGGAGAATTATAAATTTATAGATTATGAAAAGAATATCTGTGAGTAAGATAGTTAAAATTAAACTTTTCTTGTTTCCCAATTCTATAGGTTGGACATTAAGCATTATCTTCTCCTTTTTAAATATATGTTAAAATCTTGAAAACTTAAAAGCCAACAAATAAAAATCTAGGAAACCAAAATGATTTTTACCAAGTAACACTGAAAATGTTCAAACAACTTCATTCACTTTATTCCTCAGTTTAAAACTTAATCATCTCCTACCAACATGATATTTGTAAGCAGAATATTTCCTCTCCATTTAAATCCAAACAAAGAGGGGAAGCAGACTGTGATCAAGAGCAAAGTCAAAAGATTAAAATAGTTGTGATTTTATTGAAGATAATATCACTTGATGGCAGATCATTAAAATTTTGTGTGCTAGGCCATCCTAAATACAATTTTCTGACAAAGTTGAGTTCTAGGCAGCCATTCATCCTGCAAGCACTATTGTTATCATAGGTATTTCTCTTCTTCAATGCCAGGTAGCACTGAGCATGCACAACTTACCCCTTTCTTTTGTTTTCAGACCACAATAGAAAGAATCATCTAGAAAACTGAAAGCCTCCCTTGCCTTGAACCATCAATTAAGCTGTATTCAAACAAAATCGTTGGCTTTCTTTATCTAGAGTTTTATCTTAAAGAGAAAACATTTTATTTGAATTTTTTCTTCATTCACTTACCATTCTTGAGTCTTCTTGACTTTGACACAGTGGCAACATTTGTTCTCTGTTTTGTTTAGTTTGCTTTCCTGTCAGCCAGTCCACTCTTTTCTCACTAGACTTGTCACTTTTTATTGTGTAAAGTCATTTGCAAGAAGCTGCTATGTCACAGGGCTCCTCAAATTCCCTAGGGTGACTTTTCATATGTGTTTGCTCAGAATCTCTGCTTTAGTGTTCTTTGTTCAGCCTTAATTTAAGAGACACCAGAGGAGAACAGACACATTGGTGCATTCCACTGCTTGAGTATGTAATATTTTTTAACACTGAGAGTGGGAGGAGCATGTTTTAGGCATAAAAGCTTGAAATTCAGAGTTCTAGCAGTAATCAAATGTCTGAATATCAACCAGAGTCATGCATCTATTTAAAGCTTACCTGTACCCCATATGGTTTTTTGGAAAAAGAACTGATATTGAACAGCCTTACCTATTCCTATTTGACCCTGATGCATAGTTACAGTAAGGACTGGCAGAATTCTACATTCCTTCTAGGGTTTCATTATACACCATCTCTCTTTCCAATAGGGCTCATACAGGGAGTCCCCACGGATTGTAATTGCCATCTTCACTATAATTGTAACAGAAACTATACCGAGCAACATTATCATCATCTAACCTTTATTGAATACATGATTCACGAAAGTGGCAGAAACTGTGCTATAGAAATTGTATGCACTAAAACAATAGGATACTTCTTTGTTTCTCTTTCCCACATTTCATCTCATCTATGATATCTTCCTTTCTTTTCCTCTTCTCTCCAGTCTTCCTACAATTAAACCTAGGACAGACTTGATTTAGATTTGCCAAAGGCAATGCTGGTATGTTTTAATTTTCCCATCTGTGTATCTTCTACTTTTAAAAATCTAACAGGATGTTGGTATTTTTTATGACATTGATAAGATTGTTACTAAACTTTTAAGTCAAATTTAGACAGAAATATCTATGGAAAAGGCAAAAGATGTCTTGAGTGAAAAAATATAAAAGAGATCACCATTGCTATTCTTATTTCCATTTTTAAAAATACAATAATTTTAAAATATTTTTACATTTCTGTTACCTATTAAAATTGTGTCTGGTGATTTATGCCAGAATCACTACTCCCTCCCTAAAAAAATTGACTT
This sequence comes from Mesocricetus auratus, assembly GCF_017639785.1. Lineage (NCBI taxonomy): Eukaryota > Metazoa > Chordata > Mammalia > Rodentia > Cricetidae > Mesocricetus > Mesocricetus auratus. The sequence continues at coordinate 1,882,738 of NW_024429207.1, read as the reverse complement.
ATAAAGCAAAGCAAATTCTATAAAATGAAATCTAGCCCGGATAAAACCTGTATATACTTGATGGTGCAGCTTAGTGCAGATAGTTCAACAAAGACTACCTCTTTGTTTAAACTGCCATACTGGCATGTGACCTGCATCACTTCAAAGTTCAGCATAAATGCTAGAGCCTCAGTCTTTATATTTTCAATGTAAAACAAAAAGTTTAAAGACTAGAGCTATGAAGTAGTGTTCATGTAATTGTTTCACTAACCTTGTTTGAATGTGCCATCCTCAGAATTTAATCTGACAAAGTTAGTTGTCACTGTTACACATTTTCTCTTACCTAAGGAATAATTATACCAAAGGAAAAAAGGATATTATAAAAGGGGGTTTTTAAATATGCATTTTTAAAATCAAGGTATTGTATTGAGAGTGTTTTTCCCCATTTGGCAAAAGAGAGTGATACTATAGAAACTAGGAGGACAATTTATACTCTCTAAATACGCCCTAAAACATCACTGTAATCTACTGTGTTTCCAATACTGGGTGTTAGCAACTCTGGTAAAAACACTTCCAGCATTCGTCTATGAATCTGTGAAAGAGTATTTTAAACTATGGAAGTTGTAGTTTAATATCCCAAGGATCCAGCTACCTAAATAGGAGAGTAGAACAACTCTGAAGGTTGCTCTCAGGGTTACATGCCCATATGAGCAAAGCACTAAACATTCTGCTGATGTGATGCACTTTTCATTACTGTAACAAGGATAGTGCTTAACCAGTCTTTTATCATAGGGTTTTCTGTAGCTCTCATCTTACCTACTGCTTTATTTCATATAATGCCAGAGGATAACTATTTTAAATTCAGAAGTCTTTAATTAATTATAGATACGGTTATAAAGACATCTATTAAGTCACACTTCATTCGCTTGCATTACCTCTAACTCAAATTCACACAACAAAGATAGATGGCGATGTTCAAGAATCCCATTATGTGTTAATGTTTCTATCCAGAAGCTTTTTCTTAGAAAGAATCTAACAGGAAGTCTCCTAAAAGGCCTTTTGAGGTAAAGTCTTTCCTTCTGGTCAATATTTTCTATATTTAGCTTCAGTTTTTACAAGATCAGAAAACTTTTAATAGGACAAGGCAAGGAAATTGGTCTCTTAAGTTGTCTTTCATCAGTGAAATCTACAAGTTCTAGAGTCAAATGACACAGAATAATAGCAAAGGCTTGAATTCTTCACTAAGTAGTCTTATATAACAAAATAGGTCCATCAGCCAAATGTTGACATGACACTGAATTTTTTTAAATTAATTTTTATTTAAATTAAAAACAATCTTATTTTACATACCAATTCCAGTTCCCTCTTCCTCCCATCCTCCCATTCTCCCCACCAGTCCTCCTCCCACCCTCATTCATTCCTCAGGGAGGCTGAGGCCTCCCATGGGGAATCATCAAAGTCTTTTACTTCATTTGTGGCAGGACGTAGGCCCTCCCCAATGTGTGTAGGCTGAGAAAGTATCCATTCATAGGGAATGGGCTTCCAAAGCCCATTTATGCACTAGGGGTAAATACTGGTTCCACTGCCAGAGGCCCCCATAGACTGCCCAGTCCCTCCAACTGACACCGATGTCCAGGGGCCCTGGTATGGCACACTGCAACTCTTCTTTTATTTTTTGTTCAGTCTTTATTTATTTATTTATTTTTTAATTTTAATACTTTCAGTTTTGAAATATTCTCTATAAATGATATAGATTTGATGAACAGCATGTTTTACTTCTAGGTACCACTAGCAATAGCTCTATAAATCTCTCCAGTTTGCTTGCCTATTGGGTTTTCACTAGAACAGTATATTCTTTCTAAATATGCTTAGGATCTTTTACTAAGTTTCAAACTGGACTTGGATGCCTTTTATTGCAGTGTGTGTGTTTGTGTGTGTATGTGTGTGTGTGTGAAGATTTATTTCATGTGATAAATCTACCTATAAAACAAAAAATTTTATTTTCTATCCCTGTTTTTCATAAGGAAGCTCAATGTATAATCATCCAGTACCATAACAATGAAAAACTAAAGTTTATTGAAAATCTCTAAATATCAAATAGCAATAAGTAAAATATCTAGTACTAAAGGAGATGTATTCTGATGTCATGTTTGGTACACTGACATTTTTGGAAAAGTTTTCTTTCAAAATCATTCCCTTCTCAATATTCCATTGTATAGAATCTCCCCATGTAACATGTCACACCATGTTTGGTCATTTGACAAATACTCCTTTATTTGGAGGGGCATTGGGAAGCATGGGAGCACATATTGACAAAATAGGAAACAGCCTGGTAGAGTTATGTGTACCAAGTATCCACAGAGAGATGCTCCCTGGAAGCAGAATCTACTACTAATAGCAATGCTTGGTGAGAGATAATGTGCCCTGTGGATAGTTACCTTCATAATCATCACCCCTTGCCTTCTTTGCCATCTGCTTCAAAAGCCTATTCACCAGCCAGTCTTCTTGCTGTCTTTGCTGTAACAGCAGCTTTGAATTGTGGTGGGCCAGGTGGTTGCACTAAGATAATGCCACGCATGTTCACACAACAATAGTAGAATCAGGCATGATAGGAAATTATGGATAGAGCAATTTGTCACAGCTCACTACAATAGTCCCAGACTGGCTCTTAAGCAGCAGGGCTGACATAATCAAGATGCTACTTCTTGTTTGGCCAAGTAAGCAGAATTTACTGAATAACATAAACAATTTTTTGTTGTACCTAATTTTGTTATAATTGCCTAGACTTTAGATATAGTCTGCCATTTAGAAACATAGTCAATATGCCCAAATATCGAAGGCAAGTTCCAAGGACCAATAATTTAGTCTTGTAAACCCAGGACATTTCTAAAGCATCGCCTAACCTAACCTTATATGTTATATAGCACAGTGTTCTCCACATAATATATTCAAGAATCAAAGATTTCATCTCTTCAACAAAGTTCCCAATAAGGAATTTACAAACATATTAACACAATAGTTTATATAATATAAATACCATTTGAAATATTGGTAATAGGACTATGAATTCTATATGATATTTGTTAGCATAATCTAATTCAAGTAGGATATCAGTAGTACAAATTATCTCTCATATAACACAACTAAAATTCCCATGCTTTTCTGAATGCATTATTGTTTATCAAAACTGTCCTTATAATAGGGTTGCTACAGTTTTTGGTTATGAGCCTAGCTTTTAAAGGCTGAGACATTTAGGATGGAAGGAAAGAGTACTGGGAAAGACAATTGGAACTTGGGAGAATCTCTGGGATGAACTCGAAATGTAGTGTAATGGAAACTCCCAGGGATCTATGCATATGATCCCAGTTAAGACTCGTAGCAAGAGGCAATATGGAGACTGAACTAGCCATCTTCTGTAACCAGGCAAGACTTCCAGTGGAGGGACTGGGACTCCATCACAGCCACATATCCATGGACCTACAATTTGCCTTGCCTACAAGATGTATTTGGGTAAAGGGGGAACAGAAATTATGAGGCTAGCACACCAATGACTGGTTCAGCTTGAGACCGATACCATTAGAGGTAACCCATCCCCAACACTTCCTGGAAGGCCAGGACTCAGAAGCTAAACAACCCATAGACCTAAGATAGAACAACACATGACTGGCAAAAAAAGGGAAAAAAAACAATGAAATGATTCTTAATGATACTGTGCATATATTGTTGCCTAGTCTAATTTGTCATTGAGGGCCTTCACCCAGCAACTGATGGAAATGGATGAAGACCTACAGCCAAACAACATTAAGCAGAGCTCAGAGAATCAAGAACAAGAGGAAGAAGAAGGTTGGGACCAGAGTGGCCAAGAACCGCACAGAATCCATTCATCTGGGCTCATAGGGGCTCACAGAGACTGAACCGCCAACCAGAGAGCTTGCATGGGACTGAACTACGCCCTCTGCATGTATGTGTCAGTTTGTGTAGCTTTGTCTTCTTGTGTGGCTCCTAAGAGTTGGGGCAGGGCCTGTCTCTGACTCTGTTACCTGCTTTTGGGACCACTTCCTCCTGCTGGGTTGCCTTGTCCAGCCTTAATAGGAGAGGAAGCATCTAGTCTTACTGAAATTTGATATGCCATGGCTGATTGACATCATGGGAGGCCTTTCTTTTTCTGAAGAGAAAGGAAGAGGAGTGGATGTGTAGGGAAAGAGGGGATGCTGGGAGGGAGGAATGGGAAGAGAGGTGGCAGGAAAGGTAAAATGTGAGAAGCCAGGAAAAATAAATTTGTAAAGTAATTAGTAAAAAGATACATGTTTATTACCACAGATTGCCTCTGTCTCACTTGTAACAAAGTTACTCACCACAAACTCATGTATCTATCAATTAAACAAAAGTTATTTTTGCTTTTAAATATTTAACAAGACTGACAGGTAACTTTTGCATATGCTATACTTTGAGAGTTACAACTTTAAAATGTTTCCCTGTTATGTTACAGAGATACAATGAATATATAACACTAAATCTAAATGACCAGAAACAAGGCTTTTGAAAAATGACAGACAGTATTCATAGGCAGCTAGTTGTGAGCTTCAGAGTGCCAGTAAACTATTCAGAGTAAGGTGGCCTTTAAATCAAATCCACCTGTTACTATATGATTTATTCTAAAATAATATGTCCATGTAACAATGTTCTCTTTTGTTGCTATTACTCATTACTCATTATCTCTCAAAACACCCTGATCTTTTTTTTTTTTTTCAAAACAGGGTTTCTCTGTGGCTCTGGAGGCTGTCCTGGAACTACCTCTTTTAGACCAGGCTGGTCTAGAACTCATAGAGATCCACCCCCCTCTTCCTCCTGAATGCTGGGATTAAAGGCATGTGCCCCCAATTACTGGCCATTCTGATCTATTTTATCCAAAATAGAATATTGAACCAAGACCATTTCTCAGCTACCACTGATGCTAATATTTAAGAAATTTGGATATTGGGAATTCACAGATCTCTGTCTTTATTTAGTGTCTATTTTCCAGATGAACATAAAAAAACAGTCAATAAATCCACTCCTGAATTTCTTTGAGCACTTATGGGTAAACAGTATTCTGTTTTCTCTGTTCTAGATAAGATCTGAGAGAACTGTGTGAGTCTTTTCTTGAACTGCTTAAACAAATATCTGATTGAATGAAGTTAAGGTCATTAAGACTTTCTTGAATAAGATCTCTGTGGTCGTTCTAAGACATTATACTTGGGTAAACAACCATTAACTTGGAGAGTATAATCGGGTTTCTTATTTATATTACATTAAATTTAAAGTTATCAACTATAGATACAACAGTAAAAGCTACCACTAGCCAATAATGATTTATAGTTGCCTTCAGTACAGAACAAGTCAAAATATATCTATGAGCTCTAATTGGCCTTATAATTTAGTAAGATAGTGTCATCAAGTTTTATAGACACCTGCCAAACTGCTGCCTGTAGCAAGAGCAAAAGTCACCCAGAAATGCCTTTTATAATTTTTAGGTTGCCTGTTTGCTTAAAATCATTGAACCCAAAAAATATCCCAGGAAACTAAATGTAGTGTAGTGGTTGGTTTGAATTGCAAAGAAAATTACAATTCCAACCTCTGTACCAGTGCAGGTATTAATAATAATTCTAATTATTTCCACTTATTCTCACAAACATAGTAGGTAAAGCAGCAGGTATGGTTAATAAAAATAATATTTTTTTCTGAGTAGAAGACTTTACGTATTTGTAACCCACCATCAATATGACCTTAACAATCCATACCCAAAGCCCTAGACTTGGTTTGCCATCTACAGAAATGGGAGTACTATTAATCAGTCTCTCTCTCACAAGATTTATGTAAGGGTTCACTGAAGCTTATAAGGATATTCATTTGTAAACACAAGAGCTCAGCTGACACAAACAGCTACAAATTATTTTTAAAAGATTTGCAAATCTAGTTTCTTTTTCTACACATTTATTTCCAATCTCGCTTATATATTGAGAGGGTACATGAACAGTTTTCTTCTTCCTTGCTATATCATGACTATTTTTTTTCTACAGAAAATAAGAAGATACTCAGAAGACCAAGAATAATAACCAATGTCATGCTTTTCTGCCAATTTACAGATAGCATAAAAGAAAACATACATCCAAGGCTTACCCTTGACCTGCTTCGGGTGAGATGTGAGAGAGATGTATTTGCTAGTGATGGATTCAAGGATCCAGAGATTAACAATGTATGTTGATAAGATCCTGAGAGTGGGTATCGAGGTACACAGGCCAGAGTGTACTCTATGATGATGACATTCTTGATACAGCATTAGAAGGAAAAGTCTGTGTCCCTTTCTTATGGAAACTGTGTTCAATCTGTATATTTACATTAAAAGATAATATGAATAGTGAAGGGAAAGATAAATTTCCTGTCATTGCTTGTTGCTTCTGTCATCAGACCTTGCCCTTAAAAAATCTCTACAAAAGTATTATCAAAACAAAACATAAGCAAAGCTCTAATTCGACTGGACTCTTATCTTCCTGATGGGTATCTCTGGGTACCACTCTTCCTCCATACTCCTTCTAAGCCACAGTGAGGCTGAACAATAGAGGGAAAGATAAAATAAATCAGTATAAAGGCAACATGGAGCTGCAGGCTTCTCATTCTCAAATCAAGCAAATCATCTCTGTCTCCTTCTCTTCTCTGTCTCTCTCTGTTACTGTGTGTGTGTGTGTGTGTGTGTATGTGTGTGCATGCGCGCACACTCCCATGTATCTAAACAGCTCCTTTTCTGATTTCTATTGCTATTATCTAAAATTCCTATGTCTATCAGTTATGAAAATTGAAAAAAAACCTAGGAAAGAAAGAGTGACTCCCCTTGGGGAGCTGACAACATAATAGAATACTGTTTGTATTAAGAGTGCAATTCTAGCTGAGCTTTTACTTTTAAATACCTAATAATCCAAATTATCGCAAAGTTGAATTTACTCCCTGGTGGTATGTTAGAAAGCTGTATTCACCAGGGCAATAAGGAAGCCCCAACTCAGCATAGGGGCAAGAATCTCTTTCTAATTGATTAATTAACATTTTCTGTGGCGTGAAAGAAAGATAATTTGAATCTTTAGAAATTACAAAGGCAAACCATCTTGACTGTACTATTTCATATAAATGATGCTTGTAATATTTGCTTCTACAATGTAAAGCTGATTTTGTGATTAGCAGTATTATATAAAGAAAAAACTGTAGTTTTGAATGATACAACTTAGAAAAGGAAATTTGTATTACCTAGAAGTAATAATATGGCATGAAAACATTGTAGCTATTGTTGTTTTATGTTTCTTTGTTTGATAAGTAACCTATTTAGTTTATGCTTGAAATAATTACATGTAAAGGCTAGCTGGGCACTTGGAAGAGAGGATACAATTTTTTTTATTTTTAATTTATTTTTCATTTCACATACCAACCGCATATTTCCCTGCCTCCTTTTCTCCTAGCCTCCTCACTTCCCCCCTTCCTACTTCCCTATCCACTCCTCAGAGGGGGTAAGGCCTTCCATGGGAAGCCAAGAGAGTTTGGCATACCAAGCTGAGGAAGGACTAAGCCCCTCCCCCGTATCAAGACTGAGCAAGGTATCCCAAAATAGGGAATGGACTCCAAAAGGTCAGTTCATGTACCCGAGATAGGTCCTGATCCCACTGCCAGGAGGTCCACCGAACAGATCAAGTCACATAACTGTCACCCAAATTCAGAGGGCATAGTTCCGTCTCACGCAGGTTCCCCAGCTGTTAGTCCACAGTCCCTGAGCTCCCACAAGCTCGGGTCATCTGTCCCTGTGGTTTTCTCCCTCTTGTTCTTATGATCTCTCCTCCCTCTCTTCAACTGAAGTACATGCAGGACCTCAGTTCAGTGCGTGGTTGTGGGTCACTGAATCTTCTTTCATCAGTTACTGTATGTAGGTTGCAGCTTCTCTGGGATAATAGTCACTTGAAATTGCTATAATTGTTCCAGACTGACTCTGTACGCCAAAATGAAAATAAAATACATTTCTTACAAATATCATCCTTGTTACCCAGGATTCCTTAGAAACCAATCATTTGGTGTTTCCTTCAAATGTTCTGTTTTTAATGCATTTTTGTTTCAATTAACTTTAAGAATAGGAAATCAGGAGTATAGGCAGACTCAGAGTATCCAAGAGGGTGTGACTTGCCTAAAATAATAACAAGATGGCCAGGCCAACCCCGCATTGCCTGAATGAGCCTCAGAGTTCTTTCTTGAGTGTCAATAACAACTAGCCTACATCAAGGGAACCTCTCTTTCACTGGGTTATGTATCATCATTATTGCTGCTATTACTATTATTATGATTTTAACAAGTTTTCTATTTGCTTTTTTTGAGGATTTTATCTACACATACACTGTATTGATATACATTCCCAAGTCTACTTCCTGATTCTGCCAGATGCACCACTGAGTCCCCATACCTTACTTAATTTTCTCTCAATTTTCAGAATCCATTCTGTTCACTTTGCACTACCTCTATACTCATAGGTGTGGGGCCACTTACTGGATCATGGCTACCTTAACAAGGGCCACATCTTAATGATCTTCGACTGAGAGAAGCCATCAACTATTCCTCGTGTCTCAGTAGCAGGATGTGGGGTTGGGGCTGATAAATGCCTCCCACCTTTCCCTGTTCGAATGTTGACATGCTGGCTTGCTTTTGTGTAGATCTTGTGCAGACAACTGCAAGTGTTCTGGGATCATGGGTGTAGTGGTCCTATCATATGCCGAAGACACTGCTGGCTTCTAGTGCTTCTCAATCTCCGGCTATTACAAGCAATCACTCCATCCCCTCCTCTTTGATAATCTCAGAGCTCAAGGACCAGCCAAAGTATGATATAGATGTTTCAGTTGTGTCTGAGCACCCAACAGACACTTATTTCTCTATACTTTGATCAGTTCTTGAAATTTTTAAAGGTTCAGCAACTACTCCTTCATCTTATTTATTTAGCATCAGCATCTCGTAAGAAGTAGCAGAGCTTTTAACTAAGATAATGATTCTTTCTTTCTTCCTTTTCCTTTCTTTCTTTCTTTCTTTCTTTCTTTCTTTCTTTCTTTCTTTCTTTCTTTCTTTCTTTCTTCCTGTGTGTCTGTCAGTCTTCTTTTGTCTTCCTACAAGTTCATCTTGGTGAAGTTTTCTATTGCTGTGGTAAATGTTGTACATGCCAGAAATGAAAGAAGGTGTTTACTTGGTATATTATTTCCACATCATAGTCCATCATGTAAGCAAGTAAGGGCAGGAGCCTGAAGGTGGGGGCTCATGCAGAGGCTATGAAACGGTACTGCCTACTTGTTTGCTCATCATGGCTTACTTAGACAATTTTCTTATAGAAACTGTAACCAGCAGCCCTAGATAGTACCAATCACAATGGGATTGGCCTCTCCTATCAATCACTCATTAAGAAAATGTTCTGCAGGCGTTTCAACAGTACAGTCTTTGGCAACATTTTCTGAATTCATGCTCCCTTCTTTCTGTCAATTCTAGTTCATCTCAGGTTGACATAAATCTAGTCAGCACAAAGTACCAAGATATATATATATGTACATAATAGCCACCAACTGGCAGAACCACAGGAATGTATTAAAGGAAAAAAGGTCAGCCATATCTAATTTTGAAAAGAGGTCAATGTGAGGATCAAACACACAAAGGTCATTGCAGACATCACTGGACTTTAGAGCTTCCACCTAGTGGGATAAGAGGGGGAAATCCCAGAAGGCCAAGGATTGAAGGGCCTAGGGGTAGTAAAGCTCCAGTCATCATCTACGGCAAATGTGAGGTTGAGGGAGCCATATTTCAATGCTACTTTACATGGTCAGTAGAATCTCATACCACTTACTTCTAGTCAAGGAAAGAAATAAGATTCAAAATTGTGAAGTACAGTTTATGTTAGTGATGATACTTAATTTCCCATCATGTTTTTTTCTTTTTTAGAAATCATAATAAGCCTGAAAATATCTACATGATGCCTTTGCATCCTGAAAGAGAGAATTTAACAAGTGGTCCTTATATAATAGATGTCACTTTCTTACAGAGAGCTAATTAAGGTACAAATTCTAAAAGCCAGTTTGAGATTCACCAAGTCAAATTTTCCTATCAGATAACCTGAGAATTTTCCCTTTTCTGTGTTGTTTTTGTGCAACGTGAAGATGAGACTTTGCTAAGGCAACATCTGATTGGCTTAATAAAGAGATGAATGACAAATAACTTGGCTGGAAGATGATAAGCGGGACTTCAAGACACGGAGAGAACTCAAGGGGCTGATCTAGGTGCAGGGATTTCACCAGAAAAATATGTAGGTTGTTGGACATACCAAATAGGTAAAGAGCCACATGGCAGAATGTAGAATAATAGAAACTGATCCATTTAAGTGATAAAATGATTTTACTTTTGCTTTCCTAGTGGTCTGATTCAGACTCAACTTTGCTGTTTATTTTTTTCTCCATCTTTGCTTTGCCTCAACTATGATTGAACCCAAATTCGTTGATTTAACCTTTGGTTGTTCCTGACATAACTCCACTTAGCTTAATATGTAATATCTCTGCCACATTATCTAATGTGCTTATGAAAACTGATAAACTTGAAAAGGTGCTTATTTTCTGATCTTCTTCTTCCAAGCGAATCATTTTTAAGTATTATATATCCTATAGATGATATTAGAACATATATAGAAATTTAAAGGAAGAAAAATTTTTAAATCTAAATTTCTTCATTCCATTACTTGCTGGATTCCCTCAATGAAATCCAAAAGGAGGTGTTTGTCATCCTATTCCTGTCAATGTACTCATTTCAAATCTTTGCTGTATTTCTACATCTCCTACTTCCACACTAATGTCAAATACCAGGATCTTTAATGTGACCATAGTAATGTTGTGAGCTCTTCTGTCACTTGACTCTCAACCATTAGTTAAATTACAGGCAACCTATGTAGCCCTTAATCTGTGCTGTGCCCTCTTTAGGATACTTTATGCATATGGATTCCTTTAAAGGATCGTGCAGTAAGTGCTTCTAGAATCCCTGAAGAGCTGGCATGTGCATTCATGCAGAGAGCAATTGTTTCTATTCTACTCAAAGCAGGGAGAGTGGTCTTTTTGAATTGCAAAGCAGAGCACTAGTATGCTTGAAAGTTCCAGAACAGTGTCAGGTCTTACTCTGAAATCCAGTCTGTGCCCTGCTTCACAAAGCTCTACAATGTCTTGCTTTTGCTTATGAATCATGTTGTCTTATATTCTTCTTGTCCATTTCAGTTAAGTCACAGAGAATGCTATAGCTGCCCAGCCTATAAAAGCCCACTGCACTGGTCATTCACTGCTTGGAGTCTTTGTCTTTGCCCAGTCTCCCTCTGTGGCATTATTTATCATGAGAACTCAGTTTTATTTTCACATAAAATAAAGCTTCACTTCTCTTGTCCTTTCCCATATATTATTTGCACATAAACTCCCAAAGGAAAATTATTTTCTTTTCTATTCACATATAGATATGTAGCACAAACTTGGCATGCTGTAATTTCTAAGCAAATAGAAATCTACCATTGGAACATAGGGTTCTATCTTTCCTCTTCTACGTTGTTTTCCTTGATTATGACATGCCTGCTCTGATCATATTCTACACCAGGGTCTGTACATGATCAGAGTAAGTCTGGGTCTGACCTGCTTTGCTTTCTTCTGCAATAACTAATACTTTTTCTGACTGTGAAAATAATGGGAAACTCAAGAAATGCAAGCAACTAGAGTGTTAATAAAGTGCAGTGAGAATGAGGATTCATTAATGTACAGAGAAATTTCAGATGGATATGTGACTGATAGTCCAACTAGATCATGGAACAGAATCAGAATTTAAGAGCTTTAAACAGTCACCACTGACAAACTATGAATGAAAATGATATCATACAGTTAAGTTGATCCACTTTTGATTAATAACAAAATTTGGGTCACATAGTACCTAGACAGAATAACACTGGTGAAGTATTTTATGAAATATGTGACTATGACATTAAATTAAAGTTTTAATCATTGACAATTAAAATTATATGGAAAAGATATTTGTCAAATATAGAAAAAAATTCAGTGAAATTAAATTTCAGAATTCCATGAACAGAGTTTTAGTGATATAATTTTAAGATGGGTCTAATTTAAGAAAGGGTGATTTTAAAGTTGTGTCTAAACCCTAAAAAGAATGTGTAGTATAAATTATGTGTTACTTTTAAATTTTTATAATTGTTTCATAAACTATTTTGTATGAAAATTTTGTCTCATTATGAATGAGACAAAGAACACGGTTACTTGGAATGATTTAGTGCTCTATGACTACCATAAGTTTTAAAGGAATGTTCAATTGTGAGAACCACTTTAGTGACGTTAAAAAGATAGGAACATTAAAAAGATGGAAAAAAGTAGAAATTAAACTTAGAGACCAATGGAAAGTTGCAGATTATTTAATCTGATTAACTTTATCTACATGAGGTAATTAGTGAAAACAAAAATAAGGTTACTTAGTCGATATTTAATTTAAAGTAGGCGTTTTGTGTTTGGAAATTAAATCCTATGGGGGAAAAGTCAATGCTGACATAGATATCTGTAATACATAAATCAATGTTTAGTGAATAAAATGATCCAATCCAGTGTACTTTGGAGCACTTGTGCGTTATGAGAGTCCACCTACCTTTGTATGTTTATAAATGTGGAAATCTATGTTTTTAATTTTAAGTAATCAATAAAATTTCATAAACACACATATATATACACATATATGCATATTTGTATTTATTCACATTTCAGAAAGTAATGATCTAATGAAAAATAGTTACAGGTATTGTTGCATTAATCAATCAACAAGGTAAAATTTTAACTCAGAATTTATGAAACACAGTCTTATCAATACACTCCTCAAAACAATTGTGAGCACTATTTTCAATATTGACCATTTCTATGTTGTGCAAAGGCCAATTAAGAGCAATGAATTCATGAAAAAAAATGAGAGGAGAGTTGATCTTTATGATGATGTCCATTATTAACTTTGTACCAGTCATCACTCCATGCCAGAGCCTGGCAAACTACAATTCTTCTCCAAATCTAGTCCCATGTTTTTTACCATATGATCCTTGACATAAGACTGGGATTAGTGTGTTTTGTCATCTCATGTGTTTAACATGATTAAATGAAATAAATGAAGGGGAAGGAGGTAGAAATGTTGAATAAAAATCAGATAATATGCAACAGAAAATACTTGGGGACTTCAAAACAAATATAAATAAATATATATATATATGAAATACTTCCCGAAAGACTTCAATGTTCTAAGAATCTTTTTTTTTTAATTTTATTTTCCAGTTTAAATTTAGATAAGAAACAAGGTTGCTTCACAAGTCAGTTCCAGGTCCCTCTCCCATTCCCTCCCTTCCTCATTTTGTTATTGTCACACTGGCAAATGAACAAATTTTAGTAATGGACCTAATTAGGAATCTACTGCAAAAATAAACTAAACTGCAACACAAATTTGGTGATGAATGTGCACTTAGGATGTATATCTTCCTCTCTCATTTTTCTGAGAAATAGATTGTTGTAGTGAGTGTTTTCAATCTAACTGCATACTGAATACATCAGTTTTATCAATCTGTTTTCAGGCTTGACAACTACCATTAATCTTTGATTCTGTACATCTGACAATTTCAGATGCCTATATAAGAGAAGTGTACATTGTTTGTGTTTCTGTAGTTATTTTATAATACTTAGTGTGACATCCTCAAACTTCATCCGTTTTGTACGTAGAAGTTTTTTCTATCTTGTACTGTTCCAGTGGATCAATTTCTCTCCAGTCTGCTGGTCCACACAGTAGCTTGTGAAATAATCACTCAGAGGTGAAACTTATATATAATTGCTTGGTAATTAGCTCAGAATTATAACTAGGTAGTTCTCTCTTACAAATTAACCCATTTCTACTAATGTGTATATCACCACATGGCCATGACTTACCAGTAGTGTTCTGGCATGTTACTCCTGTGGGGACTACATGGCATCTTCCTGACTCTACCGTCTTTCTTTCTCTATCTCTGTTTGGATTTCTGCCATGTCATAAGTGAAAATACCTTTATTCATCAAGCAATAAAGGCAACACATTCACAGCATACAGAAGGCCATTCCACATCTTCATGTTGTCAAATATTTCAGTATTTGTCTTCTGATTTCTAAGTCAAAAGTCTTAGCTGTTGACCTAACAAGGGTTAGCTCTTGAATCCCAGACTGATGCCTGGGAATCCAGCATGGGACTTATCAAGATCCCCTGAATGTGGATTTCAGTGAGGAGGCCTATGTAATCTATTGAGCCTTGGGTAGTAGATCAGTATTTTTCCGGGGTATACAAATGGACTTTGGACATCCAACAATGAGAGATGCACTCTCACACTGAACTCTTGGTGGAGGGTCTAGGCCCTGCCCTGGATGAAATGACAGACTATGGACACCCCCATGGAGGGCCTCACCCTCCCTGGGGAAATGAGAGGATATTGGGGGGATTGGTGGGAGGGCACAGGAGGAGGGGAGGGAAATGGAGAGGGACCTGGAATTGACATGTGAAGCAACCTTGTTTCTAATTTAAATTTAAAAATTATATATAAGACTATATATAAATATATATATATATTTATATATAGTCTTAGCTGTGAATTCTGGTTGCAACATTGCCAACTGCTCAGTCAAGAAGTGTTCAGTGATGTGGTAGAGGCAAGTCTGTTACAGGGATAAAATTTTTCTGATTGTACTTCAGGCCAATTCTTTATCAGGAAATTTACATCCCCAATTCCCTCTCAAATTCATGACTTTTTTCTACTTTATCAATGGTCTGTGTGTGTGGGGGTTTGTCCCCATACTGAGGCTATTTAGTGATGCTCTTATATACATGTATTTATGACTGAACATTTGGAATTTAAGATTGAGTAAGTAGTAAGGGACTTGTTCCTGGAGAGTACTAATCTCCAGAAAAGCTTTGCTTTTGCAATAGGCCATAATAAGTACAAAGACTGTTAAATGGTCAAGTTGCTAAGAATAAGTGACTGTTGAATGCTGTGACAAATGGGGGCATCTGTATCACACATGCCAAGGCTCTGGGAATTTCATGGATTAAGGAGCAGGATGAATATAACAGTCAGAGGAAAGGAGGGAATTATTATGGAAATATGACATCCATTCATGAAATGAATGTTGCACTCCTGAATTTAGAGCAGCAATGATTAACATCTCAACATTGACACAAGGCTAGGACTGTTAAGACCATGCTTTGAACTGAAAATGGGCTTAAGGAGTCACCAAGACTAATGCTAGGTGGGTGACTCTTACCCATTGCCAAGTCCTATTCTAGTTTGACAAGAAAACTCATATACCTTGGACCCTGAAGAAATAATCCTCCAAATATTTCAACTCAATGGTGCCTGTCTCTGAATAATCAATCTTAGCTGATTCTTCAGCCTCACCTGTTGTAAAATTGAATAATATGTGTTTTATTACATAGATCCCGTTAATAAAAATATGTGTATATGTGTATGGGGAGGTAAAGGACTCTTTGTGCTTGAGTGTTGTTTACCACAGAATCCAGAAGAGGACATTGGATTCTGTGGAACTGGAGTTACAAATGAGTAGTAAGCCACGATGATATCAATGTTTGAAATTAAACTCAGGTCTTCTGCAAAAGAAATATAAGGTATTAATGACTAAGACATCTCCCAACTCAAACTCCCATCATACAAATAGTCCTGATACAGTCTGCTTCCATCTTCAACTTTCCAATACAGGCCACAATTGTTTGGATTTCTCTCAGTATTCTTAGTGTACAAGCTCCCAAACATAGTGTTATCTCAGTACTCAATGACATTTTGTGACGAAAATTACAAACTCTTTCACAATTCTCCCTAAAACAAAATGATGAGGTTTATCATAATAACACCCCAGTTCTCCTAATGCCAGTTTCTGTTTCATTCTATTGTGGTGATATTTTGTTTATGATCTAACAAATAAAGCATGGCTAAAGATCAGAGTGTGGAGCTAGTCACACTAGTCAGTCATAGACTCCAAGCAGTGATGGCACATGCCTTTACTTCAAGTACTTGGGAGGTGAAGACAGGCGTGATATGACTGGGAAGATTGAGGAATATAAGGCAAAAGGAGACAGGAGCTCATTGCATTCAGTCTGAGAATCCTAGAGACAGGATCTTCCATTTGGTTTGAGGATTCTGTAGAGGTAAGAATTCTCTCTAGTAGCAGGATCCTTTACTTCTCTGTCCTTTCATCATATACCCTGATATCAGACTCAGGATTTTTATTATTAAGACCTATTATAACTTCTGCAGCAATATTTAAAGGAATACAAGGCAAGAATTCAAGAAAACATATATATATGAAAACACCACTAGACTTTTTTAAAATAGAAATTGTATGAAATATGTAGGATGAGTATTTTTTTATTTCAGCATGGACTAGTTTTCTATTTATTTATGTTCTTTTTAGCTTCTTTCATCATTAATTATACAGTTTTCAGAAAATAGATAATCAACTTGTTTAAATTTGTTGTTGTATTTTTATTCAGTTATAAATAGGGGGATTTTCTTGACACAATTTCACGCTAGAAAATTTGTCATACATTAAAAGATCATAGATTTCTCTTCATGTTGATATCATATCCTGTAATTTTGTTAAATCAATTTATTTATATCTGAAAAGTCTTGTTGGAATCTTTGGAGTTGTCTACATTGACAATTATATCATCTGCACCTCTAGTATAGGGTGAACAGAAATTGTGAGAATGATGACTTTTGCTATGAATTAAGCATTTACAGAAAACCTTCTAATTTCTTCTCCTTTTTTTTTAAATTTTATTTTCCAGTTTAAATTTAGATAAGAAACAAGGTTGCTTCTCAAGTCAGTTCCAGGTCCCTCTCCCATTCCCTCCCTTCCTCCCGAGCCCCCCTCCCCGCGTTATCCCCTCATTTCCCCAGGGAGAGTGAGGCCCTCCATGGGGGTGTGCATAGTCTGTCATTTCATATAGGTCAGGGCCTAGACCCTTCCCCAAGAGTTCGGGGTGAGAGTGCACCTCACATTGTTCTATGGGAGTCCAAAGTCCGTGTGTATACTTGGGATGGGTACTGATCTGCTGCCCTAGGCTCAATAGATTCCCTAGGCCTCCTCACTGACACCCAGATTCAGGGGGTCTTGATCAGTCCCATGCTGGCTTCCCAGGCTGATGCCTGGGATTCAAGAGTTAACCTTTGTCTGGTCAGCTGTTTCTGGGGGTTAAACCAGCCAAGTCTTAATCCCTTTGATCATCAGTCCTCCCTCTCTGTTACTGGCTTTCTTGAGTTCAGCTCAGTACTTAACCAAGGGAGTCTGCCTCTTCTTCGATCAGCCACTAAATAAAGTTTCTGTTTCCCAGACTCTCTGGCCATAGGATTGTAGGCTGGCACTCCCCAGATCTATGTCTAAAATCCATATATGAGAGAGTACATGCCATGTTTCTCTTTTTGTGACTGGGTTACCTCACTCAGGATGGTTTCTTCTAGTGTCATCCATTTGCCTGTGAATCTCATGATTCCATTATTTTTTTCTGCTGAATAGTACTCCATTGTGTAGATGTACCACATTTTCTCTATCCACTCTTCAGGTGAGGGACATCTAGGTTGCTTCCAAGTTCTGGCAATTACAAATAAAGCTGCTATGAACATAGTGGAACAGACATCTTTGTTGTATGAATGGGCATCTTTTGGATATATGCCTAAGAGTGGAGTTGCTGGGTCTTGTGGTAGGTTTATTCCCATTTTTCTGAGGAATCTCCATACTGATTTCCAAAGTGGCTGAACCAGTTGGCACTCCCACCAGAATGGAGGAGTGTCCCCCTTTCACCACATCCTCTCCAGCATAAATTGTCATTGGTGTTTTTGATTTTAGCCATTCTGACAGGAGTGAGATAGTATCTGAGAGTTGTTTTGATTTGCATTTCCCGGATGGCTAAGGATGTTGAGCACTTTCTCAAGTGCCTCTCAGCCATTTTAGACTCCTCTATTGAAAACTCTCCATTTAGTTCTGCAGCCCACTTTTTAATAGGGTCCTTTGGTGTTTTGGAGACTTGCTTCTTGAGTTCTTTGTAAATCTTGGAGATCAACCCTCTGTCAGATGTGGGATTAGTGAATATTTTTTCCCATTCTGTGGGCTGCCTTTTTGTCTTGCTGACTGTGTCCTTTGCTTTACAGAAGCTTCTCAGTTTCAGTAGGTCCCATTTATTAATTGTTGATCTCACTGTCTGTGCTACTGGTGTTATGTTCAGGAAGCTGTCTCCTGTACCAATTCGTTCAAGGGTACCACCCACTTTCTCTTCTAAGAGGTTCAGTGTGGCTGGATTTATGTTGAGGTCTTTGATCCATTTGGACTTAAGTTTTGTGCATGGCGATAAACATGGATCGATCTGCATTCTTCTACATGCCAGTCTCCAATTATGCCAGCACCATTTGTTGAAGATGCTTTCTTTATTCCATTGTATATTTTTAGCTTCTTTGTCAAAGATCAGATGTTCGTACGTGTGTGGGTTAATACCCGGATTTT
Organism: Mesocricetus auratus; assembly: GCF_017639785.1. Classification (NCBI taxonomy): domain Eukaryota; kingdom Metazoa; phylum Chordata; class Mammalia; order Rodentia; family Cricetidae; genus Mesocricetus; species Mesocricetus auratus. Next base: position 1,864,133 of record NW_024429207.1, on the reverse strand, counting down.
CAATTCGATTCCATTGGTCTACCTGTCTATTTTTGTGCCAATACCAAGCTGTTTTCAGGACTATAGCTCTATAATAGAGCTTGAGGTCAGGGATGGTGATGCCTCCGGAAGTTGCCTTGTTGAACAGGGTTGTTTTGGCTATCCTGGGTCTTTTGTTTTTCCATACAAAATTGATTATTGTTCTTTCAAGGTCTGTGAAGAACTGTGCTGGGATTTTAATGGGGATTGCATTGAATCTGTAGATTGCTTTTGGCAGGATTGCCATTTTTACTACATTGATCCTACCTATCCAAGAGCATGGGAGGTCTTTTCATTTTCTGAGGGCTTCTTTAATTTCTTTCTTTAAAGATTCAAAGTTCTTACAATACAGGTCTTTCACTTGTTTGGTTAGCGTTACCCCAAGGTATTTTATGTTGTTTGTGGCAATTGTAAAGGGTGATGTTTCTCTGATTTCTCTTTCTGCCCTTTTATCATCTGTATATAGTAGGGCTACTGATTTTCTTGAGTTGATCTTGTAGCCTGCCACTTTGCTGAAGGTGTTAATCAGCTGTAAGAGTTCCCTGGTAGAGTTCTTTGGGTCATTGATGTAAACTATCATATCGTCTGCAAACAGTGAAAGTTTGACCTCTTCCTTCCCAATTTGTATCCCCTTGATCCCCCTTTGTTGTCGTATGGCAATAGCTAGAACTTCAAGTACCATGTTGAAAAGGTATGGAGAGAGTGGACAGCCTTGTTTTGTTCCTGATTTTAGAGGAATTGCGTTGAGTTTCTGTCCATTTAGTTTGATGTTGGCTGTTGGTTTACTGTATATAGCTTTTATTATGTTTAACTATGTCCCTGTTATCCCAGATCTCTCCAAGACCTTTATCATGAAGGGGTGTTGGATTTTGTCAAAGGCTTTTTCAGCATCTAGTGAGATGATCATGTGATTTTTGTTTTTCAGCTTGTTTATATGGTGGATTACGTTGATGGATTTCTGTATGTTGAACCATCCCTGCATCCCTGGGATGAAACCTACTTGATCGTGGTGAATGATTGTTTTGATGTGTTCTTGGATCCGATTTGCCAGTATTTTATTGAGTATTTTTGCATCAATGTTCATGAGGGATATTGGTCTGAAGTTCTCTTTCTTAGTTGTATCTTTGTGTGGCTTGGGGATCAAGGTTATTGAAGCCTCATAGAAAGAGTTTGGCAAAGACCCTTCTGCTTCTATTGTGTGGAACACTTTGAGAAGAATTGGTATAAGCTGTTCTTTGAATTTCTGGTAGAATTCTGCCTTGAGGCCATCTGGACCTGGGCTTTTTTTGGTTGGGAGACTTTTGATGGCAGCTTCTATTTCCATAGGGGTTATAGGTCTATTTAAATTGCTTATCTGTTCTTGATTTAGTTTTGGCAATTGATAGCTGTCCAGGAAGTCATCCATTTCCTTTAAATTTTCGAATTTTGTGGAGTACAGGTTTTCAAAGTATGACCTAATGATTCTCTGGATTTCCTCAGAGTCTGTTGTTATGTCCCCCTTTTCATTTCTAATTTTGTTAATTTGCGTGTTCACTCTCTGCTGTTTGGTAAGTTTGGACAAAGGTTTGTCTATCTTGTTGATTTTCTCAAAGAACCAACTCTTCGTTGCATTGATTCTTTGTATTGTTTTCCTGGTTTCTACTTTATTGATTTCAGCCCTCAATTTGATTATTTCCTGGCGTCTACTCCTCCTGGGGGAGTGTGCTTCTTTGTGTTCTAGAGCTTTCAGCTGTGATGTTAATTCTCTGGTATAACTGTTCTCCTGTTTCTTCATGTGAGCATTTAGCGCTATGAACTTCCCCGTAGCACTGCTTTCAAAGTGTCCCATAGGTTTGGGTATGTTGTGTCTTCATTCTCATTGAATTCGAGGAAGTCTTTAATTTCTTTTTTTATTTCCTCTTTGACCCAGGGATGGTGCAGTTGAGCATTATTCAATTTCCATGAGTTTGTAGGTTTTCTGCAATTTGTGTTGTTGTTGAATTCTAATTTTAAACCATGGTGGTCTGATAAGATGCATGGAGTTATTCCAATTTTTTTGTAGCTGTTGAGGTTTGATATGTTGCCAAGTATGTGGTCGATTTTTGAGAAGGTTCCATGTGGTGGTGAGAAGAAGGTATATTCTTTTTTATGTGGATGAAATGTTCTATAGATATCTGTTAATCCCAGTTGGGTCATTACTTCTATTAGACCTTTTGCTTCTTTATTGAGTTTCTGTTTGGTATTCCTGTCTAGTGGTGAGAGTGGTGTGTTGAAATCTCCCACTATAACTATGTGGGGCTTTAGATGAGATTTAAGTTCTAATAATGTTTCTTTAACGAATGTGGATGCCTTTGTATTTGGGGCATAGATGTTCAGGATAGACACTTCATCTTGGTGGGTTTCACCTGTGATGAGTATGTAATGACCTCCTTCATCTCTTTTGATTGATTTTATTTTAAAGTCTAGTTTGTTAGATATTAGGATTGCTACCCTGGCTTGTTTCTTGGGTCCATTCGATTGAAAAATTTTTTCCCAACCTTTAATTCTCAGGTAATGTCTGTCTTTAAGGGTGAGGTGTGTTTCCTGTATGCAGCAGAAGGAAGGGTTCTGTCTTCGAATCCAATCTGCTAGTCTGTGTCTTTTTATGGGTGAGTTAAGGCCATTAATATTGAGGGATATTAATGACCAATGATTGCTCATCCTTCTTCGATTTGCGATGGTTGTTGTTGGTGGAATTATGTGTGGAGTTTCACCCCTTTGTTCTTTTGGCTGTTGGTAGAGAGAGATTCTCTAATGCTTATGTTTTTCTGGTTGTAGTTAGCTTCCTTGGGTTGGAGTTTTCCTTCCAAAATTTTCTGTAGGGCTGGGTTAGTGGACACATATTGTTTGAATCTAGTTTTGTCATGGAATATCTTGTTTTCTCCGTCTATAGTGATTGAGAGCTTTGCCGGGTATAGTAGTCTGGGCTGGCATCCATAGTCTCTTAGTGTAGGTAGAATATCTATCCAGGACCTTCTGGCTTTCAGCGTTTCCATGGAGAAATCAGGTGTAATTCTGATAGGTCTGCCTTTATATGTTACTTGACCTTTTTCCTTAGCTGCTCTTAATATTCTTTCTTTACTCTGTATGTTTGGGGTCTTGATTATTATGTGGCGAGGGAATTTTTTTTTTGTGGTCCACTCTATTTGGTGTTCTGTAGGCTTCTTGTACCTTCACTGGCATGTCTTTCTTAAGGTTGGGAAAGTTTTCATCTATGATTTTGTTGAATATGCCTTCTGCCCCTTTGAGCTGGATTTCTTCTCCTTCTTCTATACCTATTATTCTTAGGTTTGGTCTTTTCATGGTGTCCCATATTTCCTGGATGTTTTGTGTTAAGGATTTGTTGGATTTAAGGTTTTCTTTGGTTGATAAATCCATTTCTCCTAGCGTATCTTCAACACTTGAGAGTCTCTCTTCCATCTCTTCTATTCTGTTGGTAATGCTTGTGTTGGTAGTGCCTGACTGTTTGTCCAGCTTTTCTATTTTCTGCCTTTCTTCAGATTGTGTTTTTTTTAATGACTCTATTTCAGTTTTCAACCCTTGCAGTGTTTGCATTGCTTCTTGCAATTTTCTGTTTATCTGTTCGTCCGTTTGTTGCCTTTTATGAATTTTTTGGTTTGTTCTTTCTTCCATTTCTTGCATTTTTTGGTTTGTTTTTTGTTCCATTTCTTGCATTTTGTGCTTTGTTTCTTCTTCCATTTCCTGCCTCATTTGGTTTGTTTCTTCTTCCATTTTTTTCATTTTCTGCTTTGTTTTTTCTACCATTTCTTGCATTTTTTGCTTTGTTTCTTCTTCCATTTCCTGCCTTTTTTGGTATGATTCTTCTTCCAATTCTTGTATTTTTTTGCTTTGTTTTTTCTTCCATTTCTTGCATTTTTTGCTTCATCTCTTCTTCCATTTTCTGCCTTTTTTGGTTTGTTTTTTCTTCCAATTCTTGCATTTTTTGGTTTGTTTTTTCTTCCATTTCTTTGAGGGATTTTCCAATATCCTCTTTTAGGGCCTCTATCATTTTCATGAAAGTGCTTTTAAGGTCGTTCTCTTCTGCTTCGTCCGCATTGGAATGTTGGGGTCTTGCTGGTGTGGAGTCTCTAGAATCTGGCGGTGTCATATTTGTTTTTCTGTTGCTGACTGTGTTTTTGTATTGTCTCTTTCCCATCTCTTCTTCTAGTGGGTGCAGAAAGAGCTCCTTACTGGTCTGGGGACCAGAGTTCCCTTTTGGTGGGTGCTAGCAAGTCCAATAATCTGGTGGTTCTTCTATTCCTTGTCCGAATGCTGGTCCCGTGGGTGGAGAAGAAGAACAGGAATCTGGGGCGCTTATCCTCTTACCTGGTCCCCTGGACCTATGCTGGGTCCTGTTGTACTTGATCCAGAACAGCTACTCCCCTGGTCTCCCTGGGTCCTCTGGTTTCCTGGTCTCGTTGGTGGGAGAGAAGACCTGGGGTCTGGGTGCTTGGCTCCCGCCGGGAGTGGGAGCTCTGTGCAGGTCCCAGGCGATCTGCAGGCACTGGAGCACAGGCCGGGAAACCGGCCTGTTTACCTGATGCTGCTGGAAGAACCGCTGCTTCCCTGGACTCCCAGCCTCCTCTCCTTTCCTGGTCTCCTTGGTGGGAGCGAAGATCCGGAGTCTGGGGTGCTTGGCTCCCGCCGGGATTGTGAGCTCTGTGCAGGTCCCAGGAGATCTGCAGGCACTGGAGCACAGGCCGGGAAGCCAGCCTGTTTACCTGATGCTGCTGGAAGAATTGCTGCTTCCCTGGACTCCCAGCCTCCTCTCCTTTCCTGGTCTCCTTGGTGGGAGCGAAGATCCGGAGTCTGGGGTGCTTGGCTCCCGCCGGGATTGGGAGCTCTGTGCAGGTCCCAGGCGATCTGCAGGCACTGGAGCACAGGCCGGGAAGCCGGCCTGTTTACCTGATCTAAGAATCTTATTAAAAGAATATTTCTTCATAAGGTAAGGAAAGCAATAAGTCTATCAGATATCATATATGCAAATTATGCAAATTTATATTTATATCTTGAAAAATGATACACATAGAAGTTACTACATATTTTACTATATAATGAAAAACTGACTCATACCTATAAATCTAATGTTTCTTGACAGGATTTGAATGACTTGCAACTGAAAACAATGATTTAGTAAGAAAAACAGTATTTCAAAGGTTATTACAAATTTTACTAACCAGAGAAGATGGCCTCTAAAGTCTCATTGAGTCTTACATAAGAAAGAAAATTGTTTGAGAATTGTTTTAAGGTTTAAATCACATTTGTTACTCTTATTTGGAGGAAAATATATGCCTATTGTAGTGTTAACATTGACAGTAAAATGAGAAGACTTAAGCAAATACTTTCCTTCCTGTCACCAATAGTCTTCTTAGTTCTCAGTAAGATCACTTTTCATCTTGATTCCTCTGGCCTTTGTATTTAAACTAAAGAGGCCGTGCTGGATCTCAAAGGGAAAAAATCCAAATAAAGTTGATTTTCCCAGTTTTCCCTTAAACATGTTAAGGACAAAATCTCCATCACTGTTAGAAATGAAATGTCCAAAGCAGTATCTCAAAGCTTCTGTTCTTGTTCTTCTCTCTGACTCTGCGTGGTCTCTCTTGTAATCCAGTCCCAATTTTTCGCACATCCCTGTAAATTCTTCATGGGACTCTGGCAAAATCATGGAATCTTATCACTAAAAGCATGTTTCAAATGGATCTGTACATTTCTGCCTGGGTCTAAATCAACCCGATTTCTCTACAGAACTTCTTCCCTATGAAGGGTTTTCTGTAGGGATGGCTGGTACTTTTGGTGGTAGGCTGGCTTTCCTTCTAAGCTCCATTTTTCAGGAGTCCTAATTGTGGAAAAATTTCCAAATATAGGACAAATACACAAAAGTTGTACTATGTAACACTCCATCCCTAATCTCCCTTCTTTAAAGTAATGAACACTGGCCCTGATTCCTTAACTAGAAATTAGATAAGTATCCAGACTATCCCCATCATTCACATAATTATATATCTTGTCATTGTTGGAATACATACTTGGACTCTAATTTACTTCAACATATCCCAGAAAAGCATTTCTTTCTATTGTAACTCATCCAGAAAATACTCTATTCATATCTTTATCAATAACTAAATTTCATGATACTAAAATCTCACTGTAATTTTCAGGGAAGTCCCTCTTTTGCTTCCCATTAAATAAGAGAGTGAGACATCCAATTTTTTTCACCAGAATTTTTCTGATAGAGTTTCAACACTCTTTTCCACTTTTGGTGTCTCTCTCTTTTCTTCTTAACCCATTTATACATTTTAGCTATACCTCTCTCTTCCAATGTTATTTTTACCTCCCATCTCTGGCTAACTCTCTGGTTAGGGACAGTTTTCTATTTTGCCTCATTACCCATATGGTCAGCTAAAATTAGAGGAAATTAGGAATCATGCTGACAGGCATTGATACAGAGTTGAGTTTAAAATTATCCATTAAGACTATAGCACTGCTTTGTCTTGCTCTGGTCCATGCTTTTATCCAGATTATTTCATGGTTTCTGCTTTCATCACAAATTTGTCACGCTGAGCCTATGTTCTCTTGTTCTACTACTCATATTTTTATTGCACATTTCCACTGCATCTTCAATCACATACTTTATTTTCCTTAGAATAATATCAGATAAACAACCACTGTGCCTATTTGAACATAGCACACAACATTTATTGTTATTTCTTCCCAGATAAAAATTTTACTCCTAATTGCTGTCTCTCACACAGCTAACTTTTGATATTCCATTTGAGATACTCTAGCCAACAATTGAATATGGCCCACTTGTCCCATTTAAGGAATACAAATTTGGCCTCTTTGATTATCAGACTTGTTAACTGTAGCACTCTTCAGTATAAGAAAATAAAACAGAAGTAGGAATCCCCACATCCTTTTTCCCTGAAGCTTCCTTGGCAGGTGGATCTGGATAAGGACCCTCACACCCAACCTCTTCCTCTCAGGCACCTCCATGGCCTCTGTTAGATAAACACATGCCACAGGTAACCACCTCTCTCTAAAATAATTTCTGCTCTCCTTTCATTTTCCACCAGAAGCAGTGGCTTCTCCTTTCTAATCTGTTCCCTAATTTAGGAACTATAAATTTCAGAGTATTCTGGGCCTGAATTACTTCCAGTATATATCTACAAACTGAACATTTAAAAATATCATTTCAATACATATTTAATGAGTGAATGATTGGATAAATTAATGTGAAATTTTTGTGAGAATTAATCAAAGAGCCTCTTGTATGTCTTTGTCTTAGGTTAAGATCCTCCAGAAGAAAGGCTAGTTCAAGAATTTCTGTACCAGTGATTCAGAAATAGAAACTTGGAAGTCAATAATCATAATACATATGATCTCAATAGCAAATTTTTAAATAATGTCTATTCAAATATGAAACTGTCCCCCAGGAATTTCTATGTGGAAGTACAAGACAGATCCAATTTTCTAAGTATATCTCTTCATTCCATATTTTTCCTTCAGCAAGTAATGTTTAACAATAAAACAAGTGAATGTGTCTCACATTCTTTTCTGTTTGAATAAGTGGCAATGATACCACAATTTAAGTAGGCTAAGTAGCTTGGATCCATGCTTCTAATTCTGAATCAAATAGTTCTGCTAGCCCAAACTGCAAAAATGGAAGCAAAATCCAAACTCATCTTTCAATTTCCATAACTTCTCAATGACAGCTTACCTCATAGTACAAGACATTTTTGATTCTCTCTTGCTAGGTTTATATACATGAGCTTTCTTGAGTGAACACTAATTTTTACATGGTCTTTTCTTAGACAATCATAAGACCTCTTAATTTTGTACCCTATATATGAAAGATGTCCTTGATCAAAATCTCCTCACTTGCAAAATAATGTCTAAAATCTCAGTAGGAAGTTATAGAAAACTGTGGATTGTCCCTAAGTTCCACTGAGAAACTTCTCGTTCTGAGCGTATGAGACAATTGGTTTTGTCACTGTTCCTAAGCAGCAAATCATGCTTAATTCCACCTTGTACTTTTATATGTGTGACTTTTTCAATCTGGTGAGTCATCAGGCTCCAGTGGAGAACTTCCAACCCATAGTCACACAGGTGGTTCTAATTAAATGTATTGGTTCTCAAAACAAAGCAAAAGCACATGAATACTGAAAGAGAAAATGTATGGAAGAAAGGAAAGAGGATAAATAGGGACAAGTGATAGGTAAGAAAGAATATGTGGCAATAATAATCAGAATATATTATACATATGTATAAAACAGTCAAAGAATAAATATAGTGGAGTTTTAAAATTAAAAATAATAATAAATATAAAAGTCCCTGTGTTTTGTGACATCTGTTGTAATGGTCTCAGGGTTTTGTTTTTATTTGTTTGTTCAGAGTTTCTCATTCTATTACCCAGGCTGGCCTCAAACTTACCATGTAGCTAAGGCTGGCAATGAGAATATAGTGATTATCAGGTTCCCAAATGCTAAGATTACAGCTATTACCTACCACATCCAGCTTTCTAAAATTCTTGAAGTATTACATGTGTGCTTATGTTATATGTATCATATAAAACTTGAAAAGCTATTCCTCTAAAGACGTGTATTACTCATCCAGTGTAATTGATATATACAACTGCTTTCCATGAGAAAATTTCTAAGAAGCAGTCAAGCCGAAATATAAAGTTGATACTATCACATTTATCACAAGCATTTTGCCCATTTATTATTTTCTTTGTTTCTTGGAGAGAGCAGCTTTCATTGACTGAGATAGCTGCTCTGCCTACTTTCAATCAATTTTTTTTCCTATGTCAAGAGTGACTATCCTAATTTATTTCATGCTCCATTGTGTTTGAGTTAGCCCTGCTTCAGAGAGCTCTTAGTCTACTCTGATATTCGGGCTATGCCCAAAGATTCTGTATCCAAGAGGGGCAATGGTGGCACATGCCTTTTCTCCTAGCACTGCCTGGTCTACAGACTGAGTTCTGGGCTATACAGAGAAACCCTGCCTGGGAAAAAAAACAAAGAATGCATTATCTCTCTGTTAATATGCCTACATTAGGAAAACCATTCATCTCAGGATCATATTCCAAAACAGCCTATTGTTCTGGTGGTTATCTTTTGGTTAACTTAATGATCCCTGTATGAATAAAAAGTATAAATGTGAAACCTGTACAAATTCTGTGAATAGGTTGAGGCCTTTTAGTATGAGTGAAACTTATAATAATCCACAGAAATATCATTCTGTGGGTACAAGATTGATCACTTTGGGTATTGGCATTAGCTGCTAAAACTTATAATAACAAAAACTAAGATGCATGGGTCTTCAAGAGAAGACCCTGTGTTTTCATAGGTAAACGACTGTTTCTTACACTCAGACCTGAAAGTTGTATCACTCGCCAAGCTGAGGAAGTTGGCAGGCCAAGTACATGCTGGATTTGTCATCCATATATATTTAGATGGAACTATCTTGAAATTTGTAAGCAAAGTTTTACTAAGTAGGCACAGACTTCTGCGAAGTTAGGACAGGGAGAGTGCACTAAGGATGAACTTGGTGGGAGGTACTCATGAATGGATATGATCATGATATGTTATAAACATGCATGAAAATTTCCAAGAATAAATAAAACATATTTGTCATAGAAAAATATATAACTTTGGAAAGTTTATGTTTAAAATGAAAGCTATATTTGGTTCCAGTGAAAAGTAAATAGTGAAAGCATTTACCTGTTCACTCTGGTACAGCAAGTTGGGCATATCTTTGCAGGACAGTAGGCCTTTAAGTATTTAAGTACTGGGAAGAAAATATCCAACTTTAAGTTATAGTCCCATCAGTTTGAACTGTAATTTAGAACAAACTTTTAAAGCATCTGTATTTTATTTTCCAGTCTGTAAAGGGGGTTAGGAATATTAATTCTTACGGCTGCTTTGAGGGAAGTAAAATAAACTGCATGTGATCTGAAAAGTATCTTTGACAAACAGAACAGCATAATGCTAGCTATTACTATTTTATTTTTGCCGGAGGGAAATTCTGATGTTGTAGTTTAAGTGGTTTGCTTCAAGAAAAATGACTCCATTCTAGAATTGTACAGAGCTGCTCTTCTGCTGGGGAATGATGCTCAGAATTTGTCATCCGGGTCAATTGGTAAAAACATTCAAGAAACAGCTTGAATTCAAGGAGCTATTGATGTCTTTGAATCCCCATTTTACAAACTGTCTTGGTTTCACTTTCAGTTTTCTAATTCCTTCAGTTCTACCCAAAGACTAATTTGCCGTAGGTCAAAAGTATGTTCTAATCTGAAAGAGAGCAATGATCTTATGGAAATAAGTCTCTCTTGTTCTGTTTAGCCTGAACAAGTATTTGAAAAAGCATCACTGCAACTGGACCAAAAGGTTCATTGTATGCAGCTCTTAAAGGACAGTAGGGAAAGCTATCAGGATACACTGAATTCCAAATGGAGAAAAATCCCTCATCTGTAAACTTAGAATATTTGTCTATGTCTCAGAATAGGTGTAATAAAAAGAGCTAGAACATAGCATCAGTCAAGCCATAGTATGAGATAACAGACTGCATTGAAATCTGTTAAAAATAAAAACACAAAAGCAAAATATTAACCTCCAGAGAAACAGATGCAAGCAAACAAGGTTCAAATTAAGGCTTCTAGTGGCTAATCTTCTTGACACACTTGTGAAGAAGGAAACTCAGTTGAGGAACTACCTCTGTCAGGTTGGTCTTACAGACATTTCCTTGATTGCTAATTGAGAAGGATTGAGTACCCAACTATGAGCAGTTGCATCCCAGGACAGGCTGGCCTGAGCTATATGATAGGTAGATAAATGACAGCTTATGCTGGAGAAGATGTGGAGAAATGGGAACACTCCTCCACAGCTGGTGTGAGTGGCAACTTGTACATGCTAGAAACATGGGGGAGGGCCTAGGCTCTGCCCTGGATGAAATGACAGACTTAGGAGATTCCCCCATGGAGAGCCTCAGCCTCCCTGGGGAGCAGAGTGGGGATTATGGATTACATGGAAGGCGGGGGGGGGTTGGTGTGGGCAGGAGGAAGGGAGGGAGAGGAAGGTAGGGTTGGCATCTGAAGCAAGCTTGTTTCTAATATAAATAAAAAGATTTAAAAAAAACATGGTCCTTAGTACTAAGCAAAAGAGCCATAAGCATAGGTAATATTTTAATCTATATTTTTGTCTATGCCAAATATACAATATGTTGCAGCTTGTAAATAATAAAGAATAGTATCCAAACCTGTATATCTTGATATCTCTTAGAAGCCTGTTCTTTTCCAATGAGAGACAGAAAGGGGGGTGGATCCATAGGGGAGGTAAGGTGGGGAGGGGCTGGGAGAAGCAGAGGGAGGGAAAACTGTTATCAGCATATAGTGATGAGAAATGAATCTATTTTCAATAAAAGAAAAATGTAAAAAATAGAAAAAGCAAAGGTAGATGAGGGGTGGGCTAATGGGGAGGGGTGGGGTGGGAGGAGGGACTGTGGTCGGAATGTAAAATGAAATCACATAATTTTAAAAAAATGGGGAAAACAAAAAGTAGATAAAGCTAACCAGAATAAGCAAGCTATTAAGTAGTATTCTTTGGTCTCTGGGTCAGTTCCTGCCTCCAGGTTGCTGCCTTGAGTTCCTGTCCTGACTTCTTTCAGTTATAGATGATGATGATCAAAATGGACAATCCATTTTTTTTCATCAAATTGATGGAAAACCTAGAGTTGTCTGGGAAGACAAACCTCAATTCACAAAATACCTCATTAAAACTGGCCTGTAAGCATGTCTGCTGATATTTTCTTTATTAAAGACTGACATGGGAGGGCCCAGCTGTGTGTGAATGGTGCTACTTCCAGGCAAGAAGGACTGAACTTGCATAAGAAAGCAAATGAAGGCAATCTCACGATCTCATAGGAAGCCTCCTTCTTCCATGCACACTGCTTCAGTAACAGCATTCTTTTCCTACCCTGGTGTTATAAGGAAGAGTAAAACCTTTCCTATCCAAATTGCTTTCGGCCATAGTGTTTTATCACGAAAATAGAACTCCTAACCCTAACAAAGATATTGCTCAAGTTGGATTTGTTCACTTTTTTGAAACACCAACAGAGAAACAAATTAAAAGGAAATTCTAGAGTGGATTAATAGGAAAGTCCATTGGCGTACTGCTTAACAAATATTTAAGTATATGTGTACATGCATTTAGCTATTTATGCATGAACAACTTACCATATATGTATTAAAAAGTTTCAATATATCTCTGATAGCTAGAAGAGAATGAGGAAGGAGACATTGTTATTAAACAAGTATTCTAGGACAACTGAGTGAAATAGTGAATGATGGTGTCAGACTCCTGAAAGCAATTAGATGTATGAATGGTACCTTATTATTGAACTTCATGATCATACTGAGGAGTACAATTAACAAGCAAAATGACACAATCATAAAGAGAAGAGAAATGTCAAGTTGTAAAATAAATTTGAATAGCAATTAAATGACCAAAACTCCTACTATCTCTCTTCTCTTCCCACATCAAAACTGAATTAATGGCAAAAAAAGATAAAAATAATCCCAAAGTGAAAAGATGAAAATGTTTGTTGTTCTAAGAAGAATGCAAAGTAGAATCAGGAAATGTTTCTAACTGACAAAAGTGTAATGCAAGCAAAGCCAACATGTTTGTGATGTAACTAATCCTGGTCTTACAGATGCTATAAGGAAAAATAAGCCACAACTTCCTTAGAGTGAAGAAAGGGAAAGTAAATAAAATGTTTGTGGAATGGAGAAAAGGACTTCTTTCCTCTGAGATTTAAGAAGAGGCAAAGCTAATATATAGAGATTTAAGTATAAAGGACTGGTTCACATTGCCAGAAATGGTTTTATGAGTAGTTGAGATAAGGTTTCAGATGCAATTTACTTAAATATAGATTTTTAGGTATACCAAAAGTATAAACTTTAAAGAGGCACCTTGCATGATTTGTAGTCACAGAAGAATTGGAGAGTGGTAAGTCTGTGGTCAGCATGAGATATATGGAGAGATGAAAGGTCCTGATTTTAAAAACTTGCAAAAAATAGATAGCAAGAATGAGAGAGAGAGAGGGAGAAAGGAGGAGGGGGAAGGAGGGAAGGAACAAAGGAAGGAGGGGAAGGAAGGGAGGAAGGAAGGGAAGGGAGGTGGGAAAGAAGTAATTATAATTTTCAACTTATATATAAAATAAATTTAAAATTTAAAATAACACAGGTTATTATAAAGAAAATGTGTGTAGCATTTTTCTTGGTTGAGTTATTAATTAAATAAGGTGAACTTCTAAAAGTCTAGAGTAGGGCATATTTAAGTATGAAAGCAACTTTGTTTACTAAGTATTTATATTGAGCTTTAGTCCATTTAACTTTTGATTCCACTAAGTTTCTGTCATCATTAAAAATCTTCTGGAAGAGCTGGGCGTTGGTGGCGCACGCCTTTAATCCCAGCACTCGGGAGGCAGAGGCAGGCGGATCACTGTGAGTTTGAGGCCAGCCTGGTCTACAAAGTGAGTTCCAGGACAGCCTCCAAAGCCACAGAGAAACCCTGTCTCGAAAAACCAAAAAAAAAAAATCTTCTGGAAGATATACTCAGTGTAGCCCCAATCTTCAGACTGCTTAGGAACTGCATACATTCCATTTTGTCTAGTTCTGGCATTCTTGAGTTAACTGGACATGTGGCTGTAAAAGAGATACAGGTCTGGTTTTCAGTCAGTTTCAGAGTCCCTGGAAAGATTATTATTAGCCATCTTAACACATTTCAGAACATGTGACAGAGTAGAAAATATAGAGGTGTCAGGAGACCAAGTTCTCCCCCTTTTTTATTTTTTGAAATTTTGTTTGAACTGTTTGTTACTCTATAGAATCTTTCATACAGATTTTTTTTTTTTGCTCTCAGGCCATGTTATAGGCTTTTGCTATTTTTCTCAGGGGCTACAGCCATACCCACTCCTTGTAAAAAGTTTTTAGAGATGACTCACAAAATTGACCTTAAATTTTAGCAATAACCAATCCTGTATAAATGCAAACAAACATTTATAAACAATATTTGGGAATGTGGGCATCGTTCTTTCCAAACTACTTCCTGCTGTTAAGGGGCACTATACATACCATGGGGATAATGACAAAACTCAGAAACCTGTATAAGTCCTTATTTTCGGTGTCTGTAAGGATGCATCATCTTAGTTGTTTTAGATGTTGAATCACCTGGGCCACTGCTTCCGGAGATCTTGCTTTATCATACCATACTAGTCTGGAAGGAACCCACTTTTTGCTTTCTGTGGAAACAAAAGCAGAAATTATTTTCCCAAGTAACCTGTCCTTATATTTAAATTTAGAAGTCAAAGCATTTTCAAAATATGTAAGTTGGATTATTTCAGCAGCATTGATAATCAAATGTCTTTTAGTAGTTTTTGTTTCTTTCTTAGCAATTAAACAGTTTAAAGACAACACAACAGCACATAGTATCCAGACTCTCTGTGTGTTTTTCTATTCCATATACTTTTACCTTTTTCATTTTTTTCACTTAATACCAGTACCTCGTTTAGTAAATATTACCAATTTTTAATTAACCTATTTTCAATGCATCCTCCAACCAAGGATGATCACTCAGGCAAAAGCCTTAAGATTTACTCAATCCACCCTCCAACTGAGGGTGATCTCTCAGGTTCCCCTTTCTTTCCTGACCTTGCAGGCGAAGGCCTGGAGATTTGACCTGGTACCCCTAACTTGGTACCCCTTTGCAATACACCCTCATAGCCTTACTTGCTGGCCAGCTTTTGAGGGCAATCTCTCAGTTCCCCTTTACTTTCCTGACCTCAATGGATCAGGTGAAAGTCTGGAGATTAATTTGATACACCTTCTCCTTAGAAGGTGATCTCTCAAGCAAAAGCCTGGAGGTTTGACCATTCAATTTTACTTTAGAAATTGAGGTAGCTGTTTTCAAATCTTTTCTTTCTCGAGTCTCTCCTCTCCTGAGTCTTCTTTCTGGCCGATCTTTCCCAGTCTCTCTGGATCTTGGTGGGAACTCCAATTGCAGGACCCATGCCACAAGCAACTCCAAGGTATCAGGAAAAGAAAAACCAGATGTCCAGCTGTTAGTACTAAGAAGTCTATTTTGTAAGTGCTAAGAGGTCTCTCTCTTGTAGGAGGGAGCAGTCTTATATATAGTCTTACAACACAGTAGAAAAACCCCAGGTGGAAGAGAGTGTGTTTTCCTCCTGCTAGATGTTGATGTCAGTGGGGCAATGCAGGGGCAGTAAGCCAGGACTAGAAAACAGGATGCACCTGTGGCTATCGGCTGACAAACAACTCAGAGGCCCTGTGATGGCTAGGTGCCAACACCAAGTCACAGAAATGATGCTTGCTTGATGTGGATGTAGCAGCCACAGCATGACAGAAAGATGACCTATGGGCTGACCTTTTTTCACTCATAAAGAAGACTGTGTACAGGAGCTGACCATAGTTGAAAAACCACAAAGGAAGTGAAAGAAAAATCATATTAAAGGGGAATTAATGCAAATATGGAAGGTGAAGGAAGTCCCTTTGAAGTTGCTTCCTCTTCTTTCATTTCAAGGGGACAAAGAGTGACACTTACTTTCTCTTTCTATCTAATTCTCATCTCTAATTATCTTCACTGCTTAAGACACTGTATTTTTGCCCCTTCAGGTCCTTGTATATTCTGTACATGAAGTATCAAAGCATTCAAAATGAAAAATAAGGCTTATGTCCAGTTATTCAGCTTTCCTTCAACCACACAGTTCTGAGAAAATCATATAGTTTATTTTCTAAATATGTTATTGCCATTTCTCTACAAAGGATACTGAATATAATATATATGATGACACTGAAATTTACACCAAAGATGTTAGTCAAGAATTGCTCAAAAGTGAGTGCACTGGTGGACATAATTAAATTTTCTGGGCTTTTAAATCTCAGTGAGACTTTAGACAAGGGAAGAAAAATGAAAAGGAAAAAGAATACAAGCTGAGCAGTAAGAGATACTATGGCAGACTAGGAACCACTCTTTCTTTTTTTTCTTTCTGTTCTTTGTGTATGCTATTCAACAAACTATCACTTCAGTTCATAAATATATCTGTTGAGTGAGACAGCTTGACATTTCTGAGAAGGATTCTACTATTTTATAACTTTTTTGTCTTCTCATGTCACGTTAAAATGACAGTCTACTAATGATGCAAATTTGATTAAGTAAGAACATGTGCCATATGGAGTAATTGACAATGTTTGCAATATTGATGAGGAACCTCAATCCAATCAATGTAGTATGTTTACTAATTCCCTGAAGGCCTCCAACAGCCAAAGGAGAAATAAGACATTTAACAAGCTAGGAACAGTTACTAATTCATTCCTCTGTGTTTTTATATTTTCTTAAAGCATAAGTATTAACAGAAATTTCCATTATAATATGAGATGTATTTTTCTTTATTTTAAATAAAATCCCAATCCTTAAAATTGTATATTTAATGAAATTTCCATGCATTCATAAAATAATTATTTCATATATCATTTATTTTATGAATAGCTTAGAAAATCATTTTCATATTCTTTTCTTGTACATAAATTGAACTCATGTTAAATTGGATATATATATATATATATATATATATATTAAATGTCTCTTCTGGCATTTTAAGAATTCTGATTTATTACAACATTCCTATTCTTTTATATTGAATGCCCATGTCCATGTTGTTGCATAACTGTGGTACATTCTCTATTCTATTTGCAGTAACCCTTGATCTCACATGCAGTCTTCAAAATTGAAGTCAGAAATTTAGAACAAAAAGAAAAATCTTAGTGTAAGTAATTGTTAATCAAATTCAAGGCAATCTAAGTTCTTGGAATCATTCTTTACTTTCAAATGCTGTGCTTAAAAACAGTGCTTTCCCCACAGCTAGTAGTTAGAATTTCATCGTAAAATACTCCCGTAAAACCTATTTAATTTTTCTACTACAGGGAGGGAGGGTTTGATCTCTTATTAAACATTTTATGGAAAAGTCTAAAAGTGCTTTCAATTATTTATTGAATTGAAATCCAGGCCTTGGAAATTGCTGGCATACACACACACATAATATTATCAGCCCATTGAGGACCATTAGGTTGTAAAGCGCTGCTGTAGCAACATCTCCAGTACAGCTGCTGGAGCTCATGCAACTTTTACTACAGTTATAAAGTCATTTATTACATTTCCTTTATGATGCTAATGCATTGTGGTCTCTTACTTTATTGATTCCACTGTGATAAAGACCAAAGTGTATGATATTGTGTGTGTACTGCCGGGAGAGCATATGCACACAGAGGCAGACCTCACAGCAGCCTGTTGCATTAAAAGTCACTTAAACTTAAAAGGTCCATAAAAATATTAATACAGGCTATCAAAAAAGATACTTTTGTAGTGCATTTCAGTCATGTCGCTTCATTGTTCCCCGCAGAATTAGTTTTAAGTTATTCTTTATTAAAACACAGAAAAGATAGCAGGAGTGTCTGGGTTTTTTTTCTTAATTACAATTATATTGTGTGGGGACACAATTTACAACTCACTGAGAGGAAGGGTAACTACATTACTTCCAAATAATCAAATAAAAAGAAACAGTCGTTACAAGATAATGCCCACAGACCCAAAACATAATTGATAATTACATCGTGTTCAAATTGGCTAAACTTAACTCTCCCTACTGATACAATTGTCCATAACGAGAATGATATTTTCTGTAGAGAAAAAAAAAATCAATTATGTGAATCAGCTGCTACTTCTGTGAAGGCTTATTCACAGTTGATGCTTAAAGAACAGAAACACCTTGGGGAATTCGTCCCCAACTGAGGTCACTTGGGTGGCTCTTTGAAATCTGCACAAGAGCTGAAGCTGCTCAGTAACATTCATTTTTTCCATGTTTTCTGTCTTTTACAAGGGGATGTGGTTGAGGAATAGAGTGACAAAATGCTATAAAAATAAGCAAAAGCATGAAAAACAATTTTCTTTGGCATCGGTTCTTGAGTGGGACTCTCAGTTCACGAATTTTATGGTTTTTAATTTTCCCCAGAAAAAGAGTCAAAATCAATATGTATGTAACATTTAAGAAAAAGCTTTTTCCTATGTGATATGAAGGTTATAACAAAGGTAAGCCTGGGTTCAAATTTTATCTTCCTTCATTAAATGCATTTATATCTGTGATGAACACATTTTGTTATTGTCACACTGGCAAATGAACAAATTTTAGTAATGGACCTAATTAGGAATCTACTGCAAAAATGAACTAAACTGCAACACAAATTTGGTGATGAATGTGCACTTAGGATGTATATCTTCCTCTCTCATTTTTCTGAGAAATAGATTGTTGTAGTGAGTGTTTTCAATCTAACTGCATACTGAATACATCAATTTTATCAATCTGTTTTCAGGCTTGACAACTACCATTAATCTTTGATTCTGTACATCTGACAATTTCAGATGCCTATATAAGAGAAGTGTACATTGTTTGTGTTTCTGTAGTTATTTTATAATACTTAGTGTGACATCCTCAAACTTCATCCGTTTTGTACGTAGAAGTTTTTTCTATCTTGTACTGTTCCAGTGGACCAATTTCTCTCCAGTCTGCTGGTCCACACAGTAGCTTGTGAAATAATCACTCAGAGGTGAAACTTATATATAATTGCTTGGTAATTAGCTCAGAATTATAACTAGGTAGTTCTCTCTTACAAATGAACCCATTTCTACTAATGTGTATATCACCACATGGCCATGACTTACCAGTAGTGTTCTGGCATGTTACTCCTGTGGGGACTACATGGCATCTTCCTGACTCCACCGTCTTTCTTTCTCTATCTCTGTTTGGATTTCTGCCATGTCATAGGTGAAAATACCTTTATTCATCAAGCAATAAAGGCAACACATTCACAGCATACAGAAGGCCATTCCACATCTTCATGTTGTCAAATATTTCAGTATTTGTCTTCTCATTTCTAAGTCAAAAGTCTTAGCTGTTGACCTAACAAGGGTTAGCTCTTGAATCCCAGACTGATGCCTGGGAATCCAGCATGGGACTTATCAAGATCCCCTGAATGTGGGTTTTAGTGAGGAGGCCTATGTAATCTATTGAGCCTTGGGTAGTAGATCAGTATTTTTCCCGGGTATACAAATGGACTTTGGACATCCAACAATGAGAGATGCACTCTCACACTGAACTCTTGGTGGAGGGTCTAGGCCCTGCCCTGGATGAAATGACAGACTATGGACACCCCCATGGAGGGCCTCACCCTCCCTGGGGAAATGAGAGGATATTGGGGGGATTGGTGGGAGGGCACAGGAGGAGGGGAGGGAAATGGAGAGGGACCTGGAATTGACATGTGAAGCAACCTTGTTTCTAATTTAAATTTAAAAATTATATATAAGACTATATATAAATATATATATACATACATATATATATATATATATATATATATATATATATATATATATATATAGTCTTAGCTGTGAATTCTGGTTGCAACATTGCCAACTGCTCAGTCAAGAAGTGTTCAGTGATGTGGTAGAGGCAAGTCTGTTACAGGGATAAAATTTTTCTGATTGTACTTCAGGCCAATTCTTTATCAGGAAATTTACATCCCCAATTCCCTCTCAAATTCATGACTTTTTTCTACTTTATCAATGGTCTGTGTGTGGGGGGTTTGTCCCCATACTGAGGCTATTTAGTGATGCTCTTATATACATGTATTTATGACTGAACATTTGGAATTTAAGATTGAGTAAGTAGTAAGGGACTTGTTCCTGGAGAGTACTAATCTCCAGAAAAGCTTTGCTTTTGCAATAGGCCATAATAAGTACAAAGACTGTTAAATGGTCAAGTTGCTAAGAATAAGTGACTGTTGAATGCTGTGACAAATGGGGGCATCTGTATCACACATGCCAAGGCTCTGGGAATTTCATGGATTAAGGAGCAGGATGAATATAACAGTCAGAGGAAAGGAGGGAATTATTATGGAAATATGACATCCATTCATGAAATGAATGTTGCACTCCTGAATTTAGAGCAGCAATGATTAACATCTCAACATTGACACAAGGCTAGGACTGTTAAGACCATGCTTTGAACTGAAAATGGGCTTAAGGAGTCACCAAGACTAATGCTAGGTGGGTGACTCTTACCCATTGCCAAGTCCTATTCTAGTTTGACAAGAAAACTCATATACCTTGGACCCTGAAGAAATAATCCTCCAAATATTTCAACTCAATGGTGCCTGTCTCTGAATAATCAATCTTAGCTGATTCTTCAGCCTCACCTGTTGTAAAATTGAATAATATGTGTTTTATTACATAGATCCCGTTAATAAAAATATGTGTATATGTGTATGGGGAGGTAAAGGACTCTTTGTGCTTGAGTGTTGTTTACCACAGAATCCAGAAGAGGACATTGGATTCCGTGGAACTGGAGTTACAAATGAGTAGTAAGCCACGATGATATCAATGTTTGAAATTAAACTCAGGTCTTCTGCAAAAGAAATATAAGGTATTAATGACTAAGACATCTCCCAACTCAAACTCCCATCATACAAATAGTCCTGATACAGTCTGCTTCCATCTTCAACTTTCCAATACAGGCCACAATTGTTTGGATTTCTCTCAGTATTCTTAGTGTACAAGCTCCCAAACATAGTGTTATCTCAGTACTCAATGACATTTTGTGACGAAAATTACAAACTCTTTCACAATTCTCCCTAAAACAAAATGATGAGGTTTATCATAATAACACCCCAGTTCTCCTAATGCCAGTTTCTGTTTCATTCTATTGTGGTGATATTTTGTTTATGATCTAACAAATAAAGCATGGCTAAAGATCAGAGTGTGGAGCTAGTCACACTAGTCAGTCATAGACTCCAAGCAGTGATGGCACATGCCTTTACTTCAAGTACTTGGGAGGTGAAGACAGGCGTGATATGACTGGGAAGATTGAGGAATATAAGGCAAAAGGAGACAGGAGCTCATTGCATTCAGTCTGAGAGTCCTGGAGACAGGATCTTCCATTTGGTTTGAGGATTCTGTAGAGGTAAGAATTCTCTCTAGTAGCAGGATCCTTTACTTCTCTGTCCTTTCATCATATACCCTGATATCAGACTCAGGATTTTTATTATTAAGACCTATTATAACTTCTGCAGCAATATTTAAAGGAATACAAGGCAAGAATTCAAGAAAACATATATATATATATGAAAACACCACTAGACTTTTTTAAAATAGAAATTGTATGAAATATGTAGGATGAGTATTTTTTTATTTCAGCATGGACTAGTTTTCTATTTATTTATGTTCTTTTTAGCTTCTTTCATCATTAATTATACAGTTTTCAGAAAATAGATAATCAACTTGTTTAAATTTGTTGTTGTATTTTTATTCAGTTGTAAATAGGGGGATTTTCTTGACACAATTTCACGCTAGAAAATTTGTCATGCATTAAAAGATCATAGATTTCTCTTCATGTTGATATCATATCCTGTAATTTTGTTAAATCAATTTATTTATATCTGAAAAGTCTTGTTGGAATCTTTGGAGTTGTCTACATTGACAATTATATCATCTGCACCTCTAGTATAGGGTGAACAGAAATTGTGAGAATGATGACTTTTGCTATGAATTAAGCATTTACAGAAAACCTTCTAATTTCTTCTCCTTTTTTTTAAATTTTATTTTCCAGTTTAAATTTAGATAAGAAACAAGGTTGCTTCTCAAGTCAGTTCCAGGTCCCTCTCCCATTCCCTCCCTTGCTCCCGAGCCCTCCCCCCCACCGCGTTATCCCCTCATTTCCCCAGGGAGAGTGAGGCCCTCCATGGGGGTGTGCATAGTCTGTCATTTCATATAGGTCAGGGCCTAGACCCTTCCCCAAGAGTTCGGGGTGAGAGTGCACCTCACATTGTTCTATGGGAGTCCAAAGTCCGTGTGTATACTTGGGATGGGTACTGATCTGCTGCCCTAGGCTCAATAGATTCCCTAGGCCTCCTCACTGACACCCAGATTCAGGGGGTCTTGATCAGTCCCATGCTGGCTTCCCAGGCTGATGCCTGGGATTCAAGAGTTAACCTTTGTCTGGTCAGCTGTTTCTGGGGGTTAAACCAGCCAAGTCTTAATCCCTTTGATCATCAGTCCTCCCTCTCTGTTACTGGCTTTCTTGAGTTCAGCTCAGTACTTAACCAAGGGAGTCTGCCTCTTCTTCGATCAGCCACTAAATAAAGTTTCTGTTTCCCAGACTCTCTGGCCATAGGATTGTAGGCTGGCACTCCCCAGATCTATGTCTAAAATCCATATATGAGAGAGTACATGCCATGTTTCTCTTTTTGTGACTGGGTTACTTCACTCAGGATGGTTTCTTCTAGTGTCATCCATTTGCCTGTGAATCTCATGATTCCATTATTTTTTCTGCTGAATAGTACTCCATTGTGTAGATGTACCACATTTTCTCTATCCACTCTTCAGGTGAGGGACATCTAGGTTGCTTCCAAGTTCTGGCAATTACAAATAAAGCTGCTATGAACATAGTGGAACAGACATCTTTGTTGTATGAATGGGCATCTTTTGGATATATGCCTAAGAGTGGAGTTGCTGGGTCTTGTGGTAGGTTTATTCCCAGCTTTCTGAGGAATCTCCACACTGATTTCCAAAGTGGCTGAACCAATTGGCACTCCCATCAGAATGGAGGAGTGTCCCCCTTTCACCACATCCTCTCCAGCATAAATTGTCATTGGTGTTTTTGATTTTAGCCATTCTGACAGGAGTGAGATGGTATCTGAGAGTTGTTTTGATTTGCATTTCCCGGATGGCTAAGGATGTTGAGCACTTTCTCAAGTGCCTCTCAGCCATTTTAGACTCCTCTATTGAAAACTCTCCATTTAGTTCTGCAGCCCACTTTTTAATAGGGTCCTTTGGTGTTTTGGAGACTTGCTTCTTGAGTTCTTTGTAAATCTTGGATATCAACCCTCTGTCAGATGTGGGATTAGTGAATATTTTTTCCCATTCTGTGGGCTGCCTTTTTGTCTTGCTGACTGTGTCCTTTGCTTTACAGAAGCTTCTCAGTTTCAGTAGGTCCCATTTATTAATTGTTGATCTCACTGTCTGTGCTACTGGTGTTATGTTCAGGAAGCTGTCTCCTGTACCAATTCATTCAAGGGTACCACCCACTTTCTCTTCTAAGAGGTTCAGTGTCGCTGGATTTATGTTGAGGTCTTTGATCCATTTGGACTTAAGTTTTGTGCATGGCGATAAACATGGATCGATCTGCATTCTTCTACATGCCAGTCTCCAATTATGCCAGCACCATTTGTTGAAGATGCTGTCTTTATTCCATTGTATATTTTTAGCTTCTTTGTCAAAGATCAGATGTTCGTACGTGTGTGGGTTAATACCCGGATTTTCAATTTGATTCCATTGGTCTACCAGTCTATTTTTGTGCCAATACCAAGCTGTTTTCAGGACTATAGCTCTATAATAGAGCTTGAGGTCAGGGATGGTGATGCCTCCGGACGTTGCCTTGTTGAACAGGGTTGTTTGGGCTATCCTGGGTCTTTTGTTTTTCCATACAAAATTGATTATTGTTCTTTCAAGGTCTGTGAAGAATTGTGCTGGGAATTTATTGGGGATTGCATTGAATCTGTAGATTGCTTTTGGCAGGATTGCCATTTTTACTACATTGATCCTACCTATCCAAGAGCATGGGAGATCTTTCCATTTTCTGAGGGCTTCTTTAATTTCTTTCTTTGAAGATTCAAAGTTCTTACGATACAGGTCTTTCACTTGTTTGGTTAGGGTTACCCCAAGGTATTTTATGTTGTTCGTGGCAATTGTAAAGGGTGATGTTTCTCTGATTTCTCTTTCAGCCCTTTTATCATCTGTATATAGTAGGGCTACTGATTTTCTTGAGTTCATCTTGTAGCCTGCCACTTTGCTGAAGGTGTTAATCAGGTGTAAGAGTTCCCTGTTAGAGTTCTTTGGGTCATTGATGTAAACTATCATATCGTCTGCAAACAGTGAAAGTTTGACCTCTTCCTTCCCAATTTGTATCCCCTTGATCCCCATTTGTTGTCGCATGGCAATAGCTAGAACTTCAAGTACCATGTTGAAAAGGTATGGAGAGAGTGGACAGCCTTGTTTTGTTCCTGATTTTAGAGGAATTGCGTTGAGTTTCTGTCCATTTAGTTTGATGTTGACTGTTGGTTTACTGTATATAGCTTTTATTATGTTTAACTATGTCCCTGTTATCCCAGATCTCTCCAAGACCTTTATCATGAAGGGGTGTTGGATTTTGTCAAAGGCTTTTTCAGCATCTAGTGAGATGATCATGTGATTTTTGTTTTTCAGCTTGTTTATATGGTGGATTACGTTGATGGATTTTCGTATGTTGAACCATCCCTGCATCCCTGGGATGAAACCTACTTGATCATGGTGAATGGTTGTTTTGATGTGTTCTTGGATCCGATTTGCCAATATTTTATTGAGTATTTTTGCATCAATGTTCATGAGGGATATTGGTCTGAAGTTCTCTTTCTTAGTTGTATCTTTGTGTGGCTTTGGGATCAAGGTTATTGAAGCCTCATAGAAAGAGTTTGGCCAAGACCCTTCTGCTTCTATTGTGTGGAACACTTTGAGAAGAATTGGTATAAGCTGTTCTTTGAATTTCTGGTAGAATTCTGCAGTGAGGCCATCTGGACCTGGGCTTTTTTTTGGTTGGGAGACTTTTGATGGCAGCTTCTATTTCCATAGGGGTTATAGGTCTATTTAAATTGCTTATCTGTTCTTGATTTAGTTTTGGCAATTGATAGCTGTCCAGGAAGTCATCCATTTCCTTTAAATTTTTGAATTTTGTGGAGTACAGGTTTTCAAAGTATGACCTAATGATTCTCTGGATTTCCTCAGAGTCTGTTGTTATGTCCCCCTTTTCATTTCTAATTTTGTTAATTTGCGTGTTCACTCTCTGCTGTTTGGTAAGTTTGGACAAAGGTTTGTCTATCTTGTTGATTTTCTCAAAGAACCAACTCTTCGTTGCATTGATTCTTTGTATTGTTTTCCTGGTTTCTACTTTATTGATTTCAGCCCTCAATTTGATTATTTCCTGGCGTCTACTCCTCCTGGGGAGTGTGCTTCTTTGTGTTCTAGAGCTTTCAGCTGTGATGTTAATTCTCTGGTATAACTGTTCTCCTGTTTCTTCATGTGAGCATTTAGCGCTATGAACTTCCCCCGTAGCACTGCTTTCAAAGTGTCCCATAGGTTTGGGTATGTTGTGTCTTCATTCTCATTGAATTCGAGGAAGTCTTTAATTTCTTTTTTTATTTCCTCTTTGACCCAGTGATGGTGCAGTTGGGCATTATTCAATTTCCATGAGTTTGTAGGTTTTCTGCAATTTTTGTTGTTGTTGAATTCTAATTTTAAAGCATGGTGGTCTGATAAGATGCATGGAGTTATTCCAATTTTTTTGTAGCTGCTGAGGTTTGATATGTTGCCAAGTATGTGGTCGATTTTTGAGAAGGTTCCATGTGGTGGTGAGAAGAAGGTATAATCTTTTTTATGTGGATGAAATGTTCTATAGATATCTGTTAATCCCAGTTGGGTCATTACTTCTATTAGACCTTTTGCTTCTTTGTTGAGTTTCTGTTTGGTATTCCTGTCTAGTGGTGAGAGTGGTGTGTTGAAATCTCCCACTATAACTGTGTGGGGCTTTAGACGAGATTTAAGTTGTAATAATGTTTCCTTAACGAATGTGGATGCCTTTGTATTTGGGGCATAGATGTTCAGGATAGACACTTCATCTTGGTGGGTTTCACCTGTGATGAGTATGTAATGACCTCCTTCATCTCTTTTGATTGATTTTGTTTTAAAATCTAGTTTGTTAGATATTAGGATTGCTACCCCTGCTTGTTTCTTGGGTCCATTTGATTGAAAATTTTTTCCCAACCTTTAACTCTCAGGTAATGTCTGTCTTTAAGGGTGAGGTGTGTTTCCTGTATGCAGCAGAAGGAAGGGTTCTGTCTTCGAATCCAATCTGCCAGTCTGTGTCTTTTTATGGGTGAGTTAAGGCCATTAACATTGAGGGATATTAATGACCAATGATTGCTCATCCTTCTTCGATTTGCGATGGTTGTTGTTGGTGGAATTATGTGTGGAATTTCACCCCTTTGTTCTTTTGGCTGTTGGTAGAGAGGGATTCTCTAATGCTTATGTTTTTCTGGTTGTAGTTAGCTTCCTTGGGTTGGAGTTTTCCTTCCAAAATTTTATGTAGGGCTGAGTTAGTGGCCACATATTGCTTGAATCTAGTTTTGTCATGGAATATCTTGTTTTCTCCGTCTATAGTGATTGAGAGCTTTGCCGGGTATAGTAGTCTGGGCTGGCATCCATGGTCTCTTAGTGTAGGTAGAATATCTATCCAGGACCTTCTGGCTTTCAGCGTTTCCATGGAGAAATCAGGTGTAATTCTGATAGGTCTGCCTTTATATGTTACTTGACCTTTTTCCTTAGCTGCTCTTAGTATTCTTTCTTTATTCTGTATGTTTGGGGTCTTGATTATTATGTGGCGAGGGGATTTTTTTTGTGGTCCACTCTATTTGGTGTTCTGTAGGCTTCTTGTACCTTCATTGGCATGTCTTTCTTAAGGTTGGGGAAGTTTTCTTCTATGATTTTGTTGAATATGCCTTCTGCCCCTTTGAGGTGGATATCTTCTCCTTCTTCTATACCTATTATTCTTAGGTTTGGTCTTTTCATGGTGTCCCATATTTCCTGGATGTTTTGTGTTAAGGATTTGTTGGATTTAAGGTTTTCTTTGGTTGATAAATCCATTTCTCCTAGCGTATCTTCAACACTTGAGAGTCTCTCTTCCATCTCTTCTATTCTGTTGGTAATGCTTGTGTTGGTAGTGCCTGACTGTTTGTCCAGCTTTTCTATTTTCTGCCTTTCTTCAGATTGTGTTTTTTTTAATGACTCTATTTCAGTTTTCAACCCTTGCAGTGTTTGCATTGCTTCTTGCAATTTTCTGTTTATCTGTTCATCCGTTTGTTGCCTTTTATGAATTTTTTGGTTTGTTCTTTCTTCCATTTCTTGCATTTTTTGGTTTGCTTTTTGTTCCATTTCTTGCATTTTGTGCTTTGTTTCTTCTTCCATTTCCTGCCTTTTTTGGTTTGTTTCTTCTTCCATTTTTTTCATTTTTTGCTTTGTTTTTTCTACCATTTCTTGCATTTTTTGCTTTGTTTCTTCTTCCATTTCCTGCCTTTTTTGGTATGATTCTTCTTCCAATTCTTGCATTTTTTGCTTTGTTTTTTCTTCCATTTCTTGCATTTTTTGCTTCATTTCTTCTTCCATTTCCTGCCTTTTTGGTTTGTTTTTTCTTCCAATTCTTGCATTTTTTGGTTTGTTTTTTCTTCCATTTCTTGCATTTTTTGGTTTGTTTTTTCTTCCATTTCTTTGAGGGATTGTCCAATATCCTCTTTTAGGGCCTCTATCATTTTCATTAAAGTGCTTTTAAGGTCGTTCTCATCTGCTTCGTCCGCATTGGAATGTTGGGGTCTTGCTGGTGTGGAGTCTCTAGAATCTGGCTGTGTCATATTTGTTTTTCGGTTGCTGACTGTGTTTTTGTATTGTCTCTTTCCCATCTCTTCTTCTAGTGGGTGTAGAAAGAGCCCCTTACTGGTCTGGGGACCAGAGTTCCCTTTTGGTGGGTGCTAGCAAGTCCAATAATCTGGTGATTCTTCTATTCCTTGTCAGAATGCTGGTCCCGTGGGTGGAGAAGAAGAACAGGAATCTGGGGAGCTTATCCTCTTACCTGGTCCCCTGGACCCTATGCTGGGTCCTGTTGTACTTGATCCAGAACAGCTACTCCCCTGGTCTCCCTGGGTCCTCTGGTTTCCTGGTCTCGTTGGTGGGAGAGAAGACTTGGGGTCTGGGTGCTTGGGTCCTGCCGGGATTGGGAGTTCTGTGCAGTTCCCAGGCGATCTGCAGGCACTGGAGCACAGGCCGGGAAGCCGGCCTGTTTACCTGATGCTGCTGGAGGAACAGCTGCTTCCCTGGACTCCCAGCCTCCTCTCCTTTCCTGGTCTCATTGGTGGGAGCGAAGATCTGGAGTCTGGGGTGCTTGGCTCTTGCCGGGATTGGGAGCTCTGTGCAGGTCCCAGGCGATCTGCAGGCACTGGAGCACAGGCCGGGAAGCCGGCCTGTTTACCTGATGCTGCCTGAGGAACAGCTGCTTCCCTGGACTCCCAGCCTCCTCTCCTTTCCTGGTCTCATTGGTGGGAGCGAAGATCTGGAGTCTGGGGTGCTTGGCTCTTGCCGGGATTGGGAGCTCTGTGCAGGTCCCAGGCGATCTGCAGGCACTGGAGCACAGGCCGGGAAGCCGGCCTGTTTACCTGATGCTACCTGAGGAGCAGCTGCTTCCCTGGACTCCCAGCCTCCTCTCCTTTCCTGGTCTCGTTGGTGGGAGCGAAGATCTGGAGTCTGGGGTGCTTGGCTCCCGCCGGGATTGGGAGCTCTGTGCAGGTCCCAGGCGATCTGCAGGCATTGGAGCACAGGCCTGTTTACCTGATGCTGCTGGAGGAGCAGCTGCTTCCCTGGACTCCCAGCCTCCTCTCCTTTCCTGGTCTCGTTGGTGGGAGAGAAGATCTGGAATCTGGGGTGCTTGGCTCCTGCCGGGATTGGGAGCTCTGTGCAGGTCCCAGGCGATCTGCAGGCACTGGAGCACAGGCCGGGAAGCCGGCCTGTTTACTTGATGCTGCCCGAGGAACAGCTGCTTCCCTGGACTCCCTAATTTCTTCTCCTTAATTACAATATTCACTAGCAATTTTCTTGAATGACCATTATCATTTTGAGGTTTATTCATTGTATGCCGTATCTGTAAAATGCTTTTATCAAGAAAAAGATGCTGAAATTTGTCCAATATTTTCATCATCAGGTGAAATGATCATGGATGGATTCTCTGTTTCTATCTGCTGGAGTATATCACAAAATGATTATTTTACATATATCAACCACTGCATGTTGAGGTAAATTTGACTGGAACCTGTTATAAAATAGTATGCTTTAAAATCAAAATTACAAGTGTTTCATTCAGGATTTCGCATCAAAATTCATCGGACTACTAGACTGTAAATGTGTTAACTTCCAATGCATTTGCCTTTGTTAACAATGTGATGTAGACCTTGTGCAAAGTGTTCTACTGTTCTCTCCAGATCTTCTTATAGGAAGGCTTCCATCAGTGGTGGCTTTGATTTTCCCCTGTGTCATGCTCTGTTCAGCTCAAGAACATTACCTACCTGGAGTACCGAGTGAATAAAGAAACAGAAGAAAAGTGGGACACTGAGCAGCTGTAATCTGGTGGTCTAGGGTTTCCAGTGAGGAATCGCAGCTCCCCAGAAGCTTGAGTGCTTATTATATACAGCTGAATAAGGACTAAGATTATTACAAACAAATGAACTAGGAGGCGGGGTTAGTGTAGAGCTAAAACAAGGAGGCAGGGCCTTCACTAATCTCAGTGAGAGCAATCTTCAAGCCATAAAATATTCTGTGGAAGAAGGCTACAGTGGACTCTCTCTACACATACGGTCAACATTCATACTCAGACCCAAAGAAGCTTTGCTATATCTCTGAGCCTCAACTGATAAAGACCTTGCCACTGCTGTGGGTCTGAGGTATTTGTTCTTGACATACCTGTACCTATGTCAAACGACTCACATTCATTCACTTACTTCACTAGCTCCCTGCACCCCTGAAAACTTGGTATAATTAGGCTGCTAAGTCACATGGTACTTGCAGGCTATTTTTGTTTGGGAGCAGTCTTCTTCATGACTTTGACATACCGTGATTTGACCTGTTTCTTGATTCATTCTGGATTGACTAATTATAGGTTAAAATGTATTTTAGAATTGGGAACTATGATGCTTCTACCATCATTCTGCTGGGAAATCTGATATATTTATGGTTTTATAATTCCCAGTAAGCTTTGAGTCATTTTTTTCTGTTATTACTTAAAATGTTATAGGGATTTTGGCCAAGATTCCAGAAAAAAACTATGAATTACTTTGAGTAAAATGAATGTATTAAAATGTCTTCTAATCCATTCACATGGAATTCTATATATCAGTGTGTACTGTAATTAATATTTTATCAAGCTTGTTGTATAATGTCTTCTTTCATTATATATTAATATTAATTTCATTATATCAGTAAGGAACAAAAATAAAATTCCTCTACCATAAACACAATTAGCATAAAATAAACACAAAAATAAAAGCACAATATATTTTCATCTTCTATCTGTTATTACAACTATTTCAGATAAAAATGTTAAACTAGTGAGAACAAAGCCCAGAGCCTTGGGTAAAGTAGGCAAGTACATTGCCATTTACCTCCTTTTCAACCAGAGAAGTGTTCTAACAGAAGATATAGTAGAACTTACATTGCCATATATAAAGCCCTGGCATTAGTTCGGATTCTCTACAGGAACAGAAATTCCTGAATGAATATACATTTTTTAAATTTATTTATTTATGACAGATACAGTTTGTCTACATGCCAGAAGAGGGCATGCACCAGATTGAATTGTAGATGGTTGTGAGCCACCATGTGGTTGCTGGGAATTGAACTCAGGACCTCTGGAAGAGCAGTCAGTGCTCTTAAACTCTGAGCCATCTCTCCGTCTTAGACAATTCCTGAGAAGATTCTATCACTGACTGTCTGGACACTGGAGAGTTGTGGACCTGGATGTTATCCAGTCCATGAAGCTAGAGGTCTCTGCAATCTCAAGATTGCAATGAAGACCTAGGGGATTCCTGGAGAGCCATGAGTATTCATCTACATTCAAAATTCAAGAATCTTACTTCAGATGTCAGCAAAGGATAGTTGCAGCAGTGGGGGCCACAGGATAGGCATACTCAACAGCAAGGAGTAAAAGCAAGCAGGTAAATAGTAACAGCTCTTCCTTTGGAACTCCTTGCATCTGGACCACTGCTGGAAGGTATCTCCCAGTTTGCATGATGATCTGGCTCCTCAATCAGACTTCCCAGGAAATTCCCTTAGAGACAAACCCAGAAGCATCTGTTAGTTTAATTCAGATCCACTGAAGATGACAACCAGTACTGTCACAGCTCCTAATTACTGTGTTCATTAGTCAATTCTATGAAACAGTAGTGATAAAGTCAGAATAAAATATGTATATCTATTTATGGTTAATTCATATATTACTGGGGAACAATATATTCAAATGTTATTGATATTATTTTCTACTTTCGTGTTATATTTTCCTGATATAAAACACAACTAAAGAAACTAAGAGCAGGTATTTCTTAATATAATATGTAATTTATAAAGCTAAGTATGTGCTTTATATAATAGTTTAACTATAGTTTTATATCATTGGCTTCCAACCTTCATTTAGTTTCCAACTGTGTGGAAAATTGGTTTATTTCATGTCTAAAATTATTTGAAGAGAATTAGTACAACAGATAATAGCTATCTTAACAAATCTTAAATGATGTTTAGAAATTGTAAGTGAACATTGCTTACATCTTAATATATAATAATTTTTATAGTAATCAAAAAGGTTTATTAACTCCAAAAATTTCAATATAGCATTCCCCTGTAAGGGTTGTTTTATTGAGTCTCTAAATCACTGTCATGTCCTATTTGAACAGATAGTTTTTTCTTCTGTCAAAAAGACCCTAAGCACAAGAAAATAGATCTAAATCCATAATTATCTATCCTAAAACTGTTTTATTTAGTCTTGTGAACTCTATTACTTTCATCTGTACAGTAATTAATTTTTTCTTTCATAGCTGCTTTTATAAACTATGCATGCTTATAGAGTTGCTTGTTAATTTGTTTATTGCTTTTTTATTGTAAAGTTTAAATGACTGTACCTGATTTAGAGAGAACATTTGGTTTAACATTTTGCCTGGCTAATGTATCCCTATGAATCAATATGGTCTGCATTAATTGAAAGAATGAAACAATGCTTATTCATAGTACTTAAATTTTAAAGTATGGTCTATAGGACAAGTTGTGAATTATTTGATACAATCAAAGGCATTGTAATATAATGAATACTATCAAGCTATATCTAATATATATTTACCAACACTTCAATGGTATTTCATTAACTTTGTGGATCATATAAATATCAACTGAATGCACTGTGTTTGAATAAAACAGATAAATCTCCCAGAACACATAAACGGACATATTTATAAATTTAATCTCTCAGTTTTGGAAACATTCAGCTGACAAAAGAACAATATTTACCAAAGATTTCTAAAACCATCAAGAGCATTACAGATATTACGAAACTACTTTTATAACCAGTGTTATATTCTTAGCTTTTCTTCTAAAATGCCGTTGTTTATATTTTACAAAACAAAAGATGTGTCATTGTACTTTCATCTAACCCAAATTTCATTACTAAGGAATGAAGATTTATATCTCATCATTATCATCAGGTTCTGTTTACACTTAGACTTAACCTAATACAAGTCTGTAACTGAGCCTGAAACACTGGTCCTTATTTTGGACAGAGGATATTAATATCTGTCAAAGTCTTAGAGGTAGCCCAGGAATGCAGCACATAGAACTACAGAAACAGACCAGACTTAGCCTGATAATTTAAAGATAATTACCCGATGGGCTTTGAGCCTCATGGTAATACAAAGATTGGTAGAAATGGGTTAATAATTAAGACAGAGCTAGCCAATAAGAATCCTTAGTCATTGGCCAACAGTTTAAAAATTAACATAAGTCTTCGTGTATTTTTTTGGGGCTGAGAAGGGCAGTGGACCAAGCCGGGCCAAGTTCTCCTGTAATAATTACCTAAAAGACTAAATGTAAATTTTTAAGGAAATTATCCTATAGCTATAAATAAAAGCAGACATCGATTCAGAAGTAGCTGTAGTTTTTAACTTTATTTTTATTTTGAGGATATAGGGAGATATAATTTTCCCTAGAGAAGAGCACACTAATTGGTCATTCAGTACCAAATAGAAGTAGTTGAATTTTTACAGACATTTTTTCCTGTTAAAAATTTTTAAGTTTGCAGAAATATCCTACTACCAATATTCAAGTTTGCATATGAACTGCTTATGCTGATAAAAATTGGTACGAAATGCATGTAGGAATACATACAGAAAATAAAGTCTTTTGTTGGATGATCCTATTTCTAGAAGGGTTGAGGAAAATTAAGGAATAACCTAATTTTAATAGCTCAAGCCTAGTTGAAATGACAGTGAAATCTAGTCTTTCTCATTATTTACAGAAATCCTGCCTGCTCTTAACTGCATTAAAATTTTAAGTTGTGTGTTTAGGAATGGAATCATCGGACACATTTCTCCGCATGCTTCTTAGCAGGTGTATGGAGTTGCTAGCAGTCCTTTAGACACACAGAACACTGTGTTATCAAGTGCAAGTCTTGGGTACTTCCCATGCCTTCTCCATTTAAAACAGGGTACCAATGTACTCGTTATAGGATGATAGAGTAGAATTAGCTATTCCTAGTTAACTGAAGACATAAAAGTACAATGCATTTCCACAATGATGAGCAGCTGGAAACCACTGAGGATTAAACCTCTGTGTGAGAGTAATTTCAGAAGCAGATGGCGCCACGCAACTTTCATAGCCCTTCAATTTCTTTATTGCGAATAAAATACTTGCTAAAATTGGTAAAACAAAAGTAGATCACAGCTGTTTCGACAGTACATATTTTAATAAGGACACTGCAACAGGTTTGAAGCGATGCGTCAGAGCTCTCACGTGTCATTTGATGTCATTATTCACAATAATATACCCCAGTCATCAGGTACCAAGTATTATGTCTACAGAGATAATTCATCATAGCAGAATAATGCCAAGCCCTGGGATATTTTTAGGAAATTGGGATTCATTCTGAAATGAAAAGAAGCATAGAGCACAGTGGGTGTAATTGAAATTAAAATTAGCTGCTGTTATCCAACAGAAAAAAAACTACTGTTTTATAAAACTTTTGATTAGATCACTGTTACATTAGTTGTAGAAATTTATAAAGATAGTTTGTGCTCTGTCTGATCTACAAAACTAAAGCTTTGTAATCACAGTCTACCAAGTTGTTCTCAGTCCGTACTCCAATAATATTTTGAACCTTACTTTCACATGGGGTCATGTGTTCTAGTTGTCATCCTCCTTGTTTCTTACAGAGGTCCATGAAACCAGAAACTGGCTCTTTCCTCTTTTGTAACTATAACACTCGGTCCAATGCTAATTGTGATTTTATCATTAACAAATGAATAAATAATTAATGTAATAAATAATGAATGGAATATTATATTAGGTTTCTGACTCAAACATACACATAAAGATAACCATGGGAATAATAGGATACAGTGTAAATTCCAGGTCAAGGCTTTATTTTTAATGTCAACCTTGCAAAACTGAAGGAAAGGAAAACATTTATTTTAAATTTGATTCTAGAAAGTAAATAAATGAGACATAACGAACATAGCCATTTTATGTGAAAATGGTTTCATGATTTTGACACAAAAAAAGCATGAATGTACACACACACACACAAAACCACTCACCATGAACTGAACTTCAAAAATCACAAACATTTATACAACAAGAGAAAGTATCAGGACAATGAAAGGGCAACTCATGGCATTTGAAAATTATTTACAGACCATGTTTCTTTTGACAGTTTCAGACATGTATATAAGGCATTTTAGACTTCCTCAAGCCTTATTATCAGGCTCATACTGCTTCTCCTTTCTCTGAAACCTGTCTACCATACTAGCTTAATTCTTATCTCCATGCCTTTTTGTGTATGCCCCACTAAGCTTCAACGGGCAGCCTGTAGAAGACTGAGTAAGAGTTTTTTCACAGTAGCATGGACAGTTTGTCAGTCGTTACTGATAAACTAAAAAATGTGAAATAGGTTCCCTTGGCCACTACTGACTAAAATGGGTGGACCTTCCTGAGTAAGTTTGAAGTTGGAAATCTTACCCAGTGACTAAAGCTGCAGAGCATCATGATACTCTCAGCCCTGTGGTATCTGGAAGACACTGTTTACAACCCTGCTTCCCAACCTCAGGCACACAGGATCCTTTGCTTCCTTCTTCTGTGATGTCCCTTAAGCGTTTGGGGTAAAATTTTAATTTAGTGCTGAGCTATCCACAGTGGCTTAGTGCACATTGAATAGTTCTTTCTGTTAACTACTGACCAATGCAAAAGTATTTTCTAATGAGTGCTGGGGAATTGACTAATCTGTGCTTATTAAGGTAAGTATGTGTAAGGCAGTTTGATATTATCCCCATTTAGGACACCAATAATAGCATGTTCTCTCCTAGCACCTACGACATCTACAACCAAAGATTCTTGGTGAGGTTTACAGTACTAGATATGAGTTCTCGCCTATAGATTGACCTTGAATCCAATCAGAAAGTCACTTTTCACCAGTGGAATTATTTTTCAGGTAGAATATCACTGTAACTAACAGTGTTCACAGCTTGGTAATACCGTTAATAACTTTTCTTCTCCAACATCCTGCAAAGAACCTTCTGGAACTATAAAAGCCAGCACAAAAGAAGCTTCCATGTCAATAGCAGCTTGAGATTTTTATGCCATGTGACTAAAGTGTGTGGTATCTCCAGCAATAGGGTATTATAAAAATCCTACTGAAAAAAATATGAAATTATAGAGAAGATACAAGAGGTATTATTATGCTATTAAGATATTATTTCCTACTGATATTATTTTTACAATTTTTGTATATGCCACCTATGGTTCATAGTTGATTCCACTAATCTTGATTCCATTACAAAGGACAAGATGATTGAAAGTAAGTATAGTTGTTAGAGGAGTTTCTAAATAGAATAGGTATTTATTTAAGTATTCCGAATGAATGATACTTGGAAACTCCTCAAATATGTATCCCAGAAGTAATGACCAAGCCAACACAGCAGGTAAGCTGATCAAAGAAAGCAGAAATCCAAGCAAATTGCATGGTTCCTCCCACTGATGCAAATGAAAGGAACCGCTGTATAAATGAAAACAAAGAAACTTACAACATTGTAGCTTACAAGCACTTTTGGAAATCGCATAATTTTATCATATCTAAAACCTAATTTATTGCAAGAAAATACTCTTTAGACATCAAATTACCATATCATTCTGCTTCAACAATGTTATATAACATCTTACATATATAAATGAAGCATTTTTTATCATATACACAGAGGAGACATCTGATTAATTATTTCATTTACTATATACATGAGCGATAGTATGTTGAAGAATGCATTCTAAAAGTGACAGAACAAACAATGTTTAGATTAGGGACACAATTAATCTTGAAAGATTCACTCGGTGTGTTGATATGACGTCAGAAAGAGGGCAAAAATTATTCTCTTAGCCAGAAATATGGAATTTTTTGACATTCTGATAGAAAAGTTCATTGATTTGGAAAGCAAAGGGTGAATGCAGCACTTGCATCACTTATTTCACCCATTTCTTGTACTATACGTTTTCCTCAGGACCATCAGGCCATAAATGAGACACAGACTTACTATTAGTTATGAGTTAGTCCTTTAACGTAGACTTATCTCAAATAGCTCTTACAAATTAAATCAACCCGTTTATATTAATCTATATTCTGCCATGAGACATTACCTCTATTCTGTCGCTTGTTTTACATGTCAACCCCAGTTCCCTCTCCCTCCCCTCCTCCTGCACCCTCCCACCATCCCCCCATCCTCCTACCCTATTGCCAATTCCTTCCACATAGGGGACATCTAGAGTCTATCATTTCATTCAGGGTAGGGTCCAGGCACTTCCCTAAGAGTCCAGGCAGAGAGAGCATCCCTCTTTGTGTTATGGACACACGATGTCTATTAGTATTCGAGGAACAAACACTGATCCACTGCTCAGGACCCCATAGGTAGCCCAGGCCTCCTCACTGACTCTCACATTCAGGGGGTCTGGATCGGTCCCACGCTGGCCTCCCAGCTGTTGGTCTGGGATCCAAGAGCTCTCCCCTGTTCAGATCAGCTGTCTCTGCTGGTTTTGCCAGCCCATTCTTTGCCAATTTGCTCATCGCTCCTCTCTCTCTGTCGCTGGGTTCCTTGGGTTCAGTGTTTAACTGTGGGTGTTTGCCTCTGCTTCCATCAGTCACTGGATGAAGTCTCCAGGATGGTTATAGACATCAAGTTCACTATCAGGAATGGTCATTCTAGGTGTTCTCTACACTATTACTGGTGATTCTGCCATCTTTCCACCCAGAGTTCTCTCTCTGCCCCAAAGTCCTGCCTAACTATTTGCTGTCTATCTTTTTCTTACACCAATCACACCAATACATCTTCACACAGCATACAAATATCCCACAGCATTCCCTATCTTATAGTTCTTTGTTTTGCAATTGTTTTAGGATCCAGGATGTGAAACTTGACACACTGGTATCTTGATGCTGTCACAGCTTTAATTTTGTCGGTTTTTGCTGCGACTTCATTAAGTCACTCTTCTCACATCTTGTCTCCTCACACTTCCCCTTTCCTCTTTTCCACAGGGTGTGTATGTGGCATCTTTTTGGACACACCATGTACTCCAGCTCTTCCTGTGTCTCAGTACCAGCTCCCTTTGAACTTTCTCTGGGAATCCACTGGTGACCCCAGGAATTTTCAAGGAAGCCTTTTGTGCCCATATGCTTGCATTCATTCCTCCATTGCACATAACTCAATTCATAGTTATATTTTACTTGTGTGGCTATCAGGCTAATTTTGTCTTCTAGAAGAGGCATGATCAGTATGACCCTATACCTGCATGGCTACTAATAAGAACTTCATTGATTTCTTCTTGAGCTCTCCTTTAATGTCAGTTGGTAAATACACTGATGAGTCAATTAAAATACAGTTGTTCTCTAAGACCTACCAATTTTGTAAGCTAGTAGATGGATTTTTTTCCTAAGTGGAATATATTGACAACGAACAAAAATACTGCTCTCAGAACATCATCATAATAGATAGTGTAATGAAAAATAGGGAGGCATGAATACTATTAACTACAACTTCTAAGATTTCAGTTTGGAAACTCTCTGATTAGAATGGTAAAGGAAGTGACCCATAACGTATGTGAGAAGAAGAATAGCAAATAATAAAAGTAGTTGCAAACATAAGGATGAGTTACAGTGTATGCCAATATGAGGACAAGAAAAGATCTTGTATGAGTTCTAATATTTTTCTACTGGTTTCAAATATTTTCTATTCTTCTTTCTTTCTTTCTTTCTTTCTTTGTATTTCCCTCTTTAAAAACTTATCTCTATTTACTGTGTTGAGTCAAATATTTTAGCAATCTGGATGAAATCCACTACAAGCTAAGAGGTGCACTGAGAGCTTTCCTTGGAGGATGATATTCACATCCTATCCTTTCAATGTTTCATTTTTCTCTTTGCCTCTAAGCACTTTAGACCTATCCTACTTAGGGCTGTTGAATTAAATTGGCTTTCAAGGTAGTAACATCATGCGGTGATGATTACTTTTATTTTGTGGTGGAAAAGCTACTTGTTAATTAAATTAACTGCCCTTCTCACCCCTTTTTCATAGATTTGTTAATGGGCATAGATGGTTTACAATAGTCCACCTGGTAGCATAACATCTGGTATAATAACTCTTTGTAACGGAGGAGGAGTGGTGAGCAGGTGAAATAGGCAGTGCACAATGAGACAAGAGCTGAGTGGGAGCATCAAGACAAGGGATGATGGCACAGCACATGCAGGTCAGAGAAAGTTTTCTCTGAAGTGAGTTTTCTTTTCTTGTTCTTGACTATTTGAATCAATCCTGATGACTTATGTAAAATGTTCTTCTATGAGTGAACTTGCAAAGGCCAGGCTTTAAAAGCACTGGTGATATCTTTAACTATTGTACTTCCCAGGATTTGTTAAAGAAGGAACCTAAATCCAGGACTGCGTTTTCCATTTCATAGGCAAATTCTAGCCAAGATACCTTCGAAAAGTTTTCACTCGTTGTCATCCAGACAAACGAATGCTTTGCTCTCGCTCCTTACCTCACAGTGGGAGACACATCACACAACACGAACAAACTGAGAACATGGAAAATAATGTGCAAATATGGGAGTTGAAAAGTTCTGCTTCCAAAGGATGGGTTTTTTTCTTCTTGGAAGCTGAACTAGTAGACTACACAGATATTTTAGAGACAATTCTGTTTTTGAAACTTTACAACTTGTTATTCTTTTCAAAAGAATGTGCATTATCCACATTTGTTTGAGTGTTGGAATCATAATTCCTGGGTTTTAAAGTGAGTAACTATGTGTGGCTTTACTAAGTTATTTATACCCATCAACTCCAAAACACACTGCTTGTAACTGCACTAGGATAATTCCTGACAAGCACTTGCTCTGTCATCTGTTGCAGGAAGACATTATCCTGTGCTTTTCTTTATGATACGCCTGCCTTCCACTTCAGGAGTTATTTCCTGTCTCTTTGTTTCCATAATCCATGTGACCTCATTAGGACTATGTGAGTTAACATGAAGTACTTGCCACATGAGCTGACACAATTGAGAATTCAATATAAAATTAGTTATTATCATCATTCCAGAAGTCAGAATATGCATGTGAACACTCCAACAAGAAAACTGCATTCTTGGGCAAAAGGAGAGCTTTTTAAATCCATTTACAAGGATTTACTTATATTTGACCTAGAAAAAAGTAGAAAATATTTCTTACTTGTGGATTCTGTATTTACTAATTCAATTGCTTGTTAATATTTATTTGTGACAGCAAAATCGGCTGACCTTTCACATTCTTTCACAACGAAGCATAGAGTGGAGAAATATTTGACTTTCTTGACAGGTACATTGCCAAATGAGGTCAAAAAAGAGACAAATGACTACCTATTTTTAGCTCACACTTTAAATGTACATCCTTTGTCAAGTGGACATGGTTATAACACCATGTATTTCTCATTCATGATTTTTACATGAAGTTGTATGGTTCCTATGTGCCCCAACTGCAAACTGATTTGTTGACTAGTCTTTCTAAGACCAAAAAGATTGAGACATTCCTCACAGAGAAAATGTACTGTTAAACATCATTAAAGTTTATATTGCAATGTTTTTATTTATTAATTTAATGTCAGACTCAACTATATATTAAATATACTATCTTAAAGCTAAAACACTCATAAAACAAGGTGCATACTGATCAGTCAACAAAATGCCATGACTGTCTAGAGGCTCATAGTAACCCAATCTTATTTCCCTTAGGAGCCAATGCTCAGTATTCAATGATGCTTTGTCAACTGCAATTTTATAGGATACAAATACCAGAAATAACTACAGATGACTCTTGTAGATACAGGAGATTATGTTTTTAAATGATGAAATTATTTAATGCCTCCTTTGGAAAGTAAACAAACATTTAGAAAATAGGTTAGAATAACAATAAGAGTTTGTTTGTAGTATATGTCATACTGGGGATGACAGTGACAAGTTGAAAGTGCAGGAGTAAACTGTTTTCCATACCTGACTTAAAAAAAGGCTTATTAAAGAAAAGTCAGAGGGGCAATGAGAGAGAGAGAGAGAGAGAGAGAGAGAGAGAGAGAGAGAGAGAGAGAGAGAG
Organism: Mesocricetus auratus; assembly: GCF_017639785.1. Classification (NCBI taxonomy): domain Eukaryota; kingdom Metazoa; phylum Chordata; class Mammalia; order Rodentia; family Cricetidae; genus Mesocricetus; species Mesocricetus auratus. The sequence continues at coordinate 1,823,457 of NW_024429207.1, read as the reverse complement.
AGAGAGAGAGAGAGATACCCCGTCCCCTAGTATGGAAGGAATAAGAGTTCTTTTATAACAGGTGACAGTTTTATAGAATATAGCATCTGTGTGAAGTCTGTATCTTGACAGATCACTGGACATCTTACCATGATTTAATTGAGTCTGGATATTTGCATAGAACATCAGATATTACTAGATTCAGACTCCAAACAGACATGGGTTAATTATTCAGGTATGGAAATTTGTGTTCATTTTTTCTTTTCTATTTTCTTCTTGCTTTCTTTCTTTAAATATTTATCACTGCCGTGTATATTAATTGAATTGAATATTTTGGTGATTTTTTTGTTTATGTTAATTATATAAACAGTACATCTCTCCCTACATGAAATTAGAGAAGAATTCATATAGAAATTCTTATAAGATAAAAAACATCTCACAGATGAAAGAAAGCAAAAGTAAAAGTTCAAATCAAAGATTACTTGAAAGTGAAGCAGAGATCAGTCACCAAGGAACATAGACCCTTGGGTGAATGTGGACAGTTAGTATGATGATCTAAATGAAGCCTCTGGTGGTTTGAATGAGAATGGGCCCTGTCTTACTCACTCTTCTATTGCCGTGAAGAGACACCATAACAAAGGCAACTGTTAATTGGGGGCTTTATAACTCTTATAAAGAAAACAATTCATTTCAGACGTTGGTCCATTATCATCAAGGCTGCGGTACACAGGTAGACATGGGCCTGGGGTTTACTCTTTTTCAAACACTGTAGCCCCCTTAGGCTCAGATATGTATGTGGTAGAATATTATTTTAAGATGTGTGACTTTTGTTTATGCTGCATTTGTTTAACTCAGTGAAGCTGTGATCTTTGCTTGTCTAAAACACCTGATGGTCTAATAAAGGGCTGAACAGCCAATAGCGAGGCAGGAGCAAGGATAGGTGTGGCTGGTAACAGACGGTATAAATAAGAGAAACAAGAAAAGGGAGAAGAGTAAGAGAACAAGGAGAGGAGGATGGGGCTAGACACCCAGTCATCCAGCTACACAACATTTCAGAGTAAGAGTAAAATTTACAGAACTAAGAAAACAGGAAAAGCCTAGAGGCAAAAGGTAATTGGGATAAATTAAGGTAAGAAAAGCTTGCTAGAAAAAATCCAAACTAAGGCTGGGAATTCATGACCAAGGACAAGCCTCCATGTGTGATTCATTTGGTAGATGGGTGGCAGGCCCCCAAAAGAGCCAAGAGCAAAAGGAGAAAAAATATCTTAGTACATGTGTGAATAATTGTTTTTGTTTTGTTTTGTTTTGTTTGTTTTTTGTTTTGTCTTTTTGAGACAGGCTTTCTCTATTATTTTGGAGGCTGTCCTGGAACTTGCTCTGTATACCAGGCTGGCCTCAAACTCACAGAGATCCACCTGCCTCTGCCTCCCGAGTTCTGGGATTAAAGGTGCGAGCCACCAATGCCCGTCATGTGTGAATAATTGTTTCTAAGTTTTTGGAACTATTGGGGAAGGATTAAGAGGTGTGGCATTGTTAGAGAAGGTCGGCCATTAGAGGGTGAGCTATGAAGTTCCAAAAGCTCACTCAGCTAGATAACCCATTCCCAGCACTCTCTCTCTCTCTCACTCTCTCTCTCTCTCTCTCTCTCTCTCTCTCTCTCTCTCTCTCTCTCTGTCTCTGTCTCTCTCTGTCTCTCTGTCTCTCTGTCTCTCTCTCTCTCTCTCTCTCTCTCTCTCTCTCTCTCTCTCTCTCTCTCTCTCTCTCTTCTCTCTCTCTCTTGCTTGTGAACCAGAGGATAGATCTCAGCTACTGCTCCAGTGTCATCAGTGCCATGCCTGTCTGCCACCTGCTTTCCACCATGATGGCCATGGACTCTGAAACAGTAACCCCAAAATAATTAAATAATTTATATTATAAGTTGCCTTGGTCATAATACATCTTCACAGAAGTAGAAGAGTAACTGAGATGAATGGTAGACAGGAATCTTCTAGGAAAATGTAATGGCAGGTGCTGAATATGGTGCGCTATAGCAAAGGCATCTGGCTTCACAGGAAATGCATGCGTGCAGATGATACGGCACAAGGTAAAGGCTCCAGAATGTGCCTCATGATTTCCTTACAATTAAGACACCCACTTCTCTTTCCAGTTGTAAACAAAACTTCTTAAGGGCACAAATGATTATCACAGCTATTTCTTTTCCTCTATGTCACACAACTCGTAAACTCATATTTTAGAGCTTGAACCCCAATATCATTTGTTGAGTTTAATCAATGAGGTTTGTAACTGAATCTAATCTTCCAACCAATTTTTTCCCATTCAGTTCCTTGGCTTGCCATTCTTCTGCTGGGCTGATCCTATTATGCATGGTGCTTCTTGTTCTATGTTTATTGAGGCTTTGTGAAAATCCTCTCAAAATTACTGTCTATGATCACTGCAAATTTATCACACAGAGAAGAACAAAGCATTTTGTGTCCACACTGAAACAAGTTTTGTACATTAACAAGACTAGTCTCGCTATGAGGACAATTCAGCACATAGTTATTTGTCAAAAAATACATATCTTTGAGGTTGTAAAGAATAATCTAGACTTTCAGATGAACCTTAAATAAGTCTAAATCAAATAATAAATCTAATTATCTTTCCCAGAGAAGGAAAACCTCCAAACCCAAGAATCACAGAATATGTAGTTTAAGTATTTGGACTCAAAGCAGTATTGATAACAGTACCTTTCTAAAAGGCAGCCACTTATGAAATTTCAAAGGCTCTGGCACACAAAACTCTAAATTACATATTCTACATAACCCCTAAGGTCACCAGGTTTTTAAATAACTCAGTCTTCAATAATTTCTAATAAAATCCAGTCATTGCTGTAATTTTATGTGTCATTATTTAAACCGCACAGTGTAAAATTGCAAGGATATTTTAAAAGTAGAATTAGACCTCAAAATACCATACCTAACAAGATGTGATCTTTAACACAAAGTCCAAATGAGATGTAGTCAAACCATTTTATGTTTTCTGACTTTACTCATATTTATCAGTAATTTACCACCCCTTGATGATAAAAGTATTGGAGAGGGTAGGTATACAAGGAACATATCTAAATATAATAAGGGCAATTTACAGTGAGGTATAGCCAACACCTAATTGAATGGAGATAAACTTAAAGAAATCACACCAAAACCAGGAAAAGGACAAGACTTTTTACTCCATGTCTATTCTGTCAAGTGTGTACACATAAAGAACAGTCTTCTAAATACACTAAAAAGGGAATAAAGGAAAGGATGGATATTTTCCACTATATCTGGAATTTCTTTTTTAAAACTAATTTTATTTAAATTAAAAACAATCTTATTTTACATACCAATCCCTGTTCCCTCTCTCATCCTCCCATGGTCCCCACCCACCTCTACCCCACCCCCATGTACTCCCCAGGGAGGATGAGGCCTCCCATGAGGGATCATCAACATTTGGGGCAGGACCTAGGCACTCCCCCATGTGTCTAGGCTGAGGGAGTATCCCTCCATGGGGAATGCACTCCTAAAATCCATCCATGCACTAGGGATAAATACTGGTTCCACTGCCAGAGGCCCCATAGACAGCCCGGCCTCCCAACAGACACCCACATTCAGGGGGCCCGAAATTTATGTAATAAAGGAAAATTGTCTTCAGTTTGTAACATGATTACTTCTCTAGAGTGGTATACTTTGCAGGTTGTTCTGTTCGTTAATTTACTCAGTAGTCACATATTGTACCTCAGTAAGAGATGGGCACTTTCTGAAGTGTGGAGAAAGGGTCAAGAAAATGGTTCCCAGATGTCCAAAAGAAAAAGTGTGACATTCTAATGTACAATTTCATTGATTTCTTTAACCAATCATCTCCAGTGTTTCAGTTGCCCAGCTGAACATCAATCAATGAGTGAAGGATGGAAGGAGGAGATTATCAGCCAGAATTCCTGCCAATTTGGCATTTAGAATTTATCTTCTACTCCTAAATACATTTTAGATTACTCTTTACTACCTCCCAGTAGGTGCAAATCTGAAAAATGTGTAACTTAGACATGCAGTCTGCCCAAAAAAATTTTGGACATATTTAGTATGTTTCTGATTAATTTTATTTGGACAACACTGGAAGTCATAATAATTGCCTACAGACTGTTTAGTATAGATTAAATGAGATATATATGAAAATACTCAGGATAGTTCCCTCAACACATATCAGTTGCATATCTATAACAACAAAGTTAATGCTGTTGTTGGCAAAGTCTTGAGTAGTAAATGGGTTTTATGATTTTTTCATTAATAGTTTACCAATTTTGTGGTAGTTTTCATTTCACACAAATGAGAGACATTTATTTAATATTTCCATATAATTTTTGTTCTGTAAGTGTATATCCAAGCCTCATATACCAATGTTTGCATACAGAGTATTACACTGTCAATTAACTTGTACAAACTTCTAATATACTTGTATTCATGTTCTACTGTTTATGGGGACTATTTTTCCTGCTCTAATAAACCTCTGTACTCCCTCTGTTCATACACCAATAAACATTTCTTAAGCTATCCAATCTTTTGGCTTGTGGTACAATTGTAAAAATATTTTGTCTGTCTAAAGCACTGACTTTCATATGTACAGTTTGGTTTGAATGAGAAATGCCTTCCATAGACATATATTTGACCCTTAGTCCCCTATGGGTAACACCACTTAGATACGTTGTACAAATGTTAGGAGGCGAAGCCTAGCTAAAGAACATCAGTGAGGAGGCCTAGGGAATCTATTGAGCCTTGGGCAGCAGCTCAGTACCCATCCCAAGTATACACACGGACTTTGGACTCCCATAGAACAATGTGAGGAGCACTCTCACCCTGAACTCTTGGGGAAGGGTCTAGGCCCTGCCCTATATGAAATGACAGACTATGGACACCCCTATGGAGGGCCTCACCCTCCCTGGGGGAACGAGGGGATAACGGGGGGGGGGGGGTTTGGGGGAGGGCACGGGAGGAGGGGAGGGAAAGGGAGAGGGACCTGGCACTGACTTGTGAAGCAACCTCGTTTCTTATCTAAATTTAAACAGGAAAAAATAAAAATAAAAATAAAAATAAACACTAGAATTGACAGACAAAAAATAAAATAAAATAAACTGCCTGATGTAAGACCTGTTAGACCAAATTTCCTTCTAGTCTCATGTGGGTTATTCCTCTGCTGGCCATAGCATTTGCAGGGACCCACTCACAGAATAAATAAATTCTTTATTCCAATCAAAAAAAAAAGAACATCAGTGGGGCATTGGCTTTCAGATTGTACAGTCTTTCCACACTTACAGTTTGCTCTCTCTGCTTTGTGTTTCAAGTCAATGTTGTAATCTCTCAAATTCTTGCTTCTGCCAAACCCCATCTGAAATCAGAAGTTCAAATAAACTCTTTGCTGTATGAAACAGAAGAAAGTGAGATCTATTCTGAATGGTAATCAGGGTGAAGCAGAAGGCATTTTGCAGAGTAAGCATAGAATGAGTTGAAGACACAAGCATGCCATATCTGTCCAGCAACACTTTCTGAGCCTAATGGAGGGCAAGAGTTGGAGTTGAGACTTAAGTATTTCTGCAGCCAAAGAGAAAACCATCAAAACCTCCCAACATTGAGCATCCTATTTTCAAGCTTGTGTTTTCAGGTAGATAGAAAGTGACCTAATCAATCTACAGGTTATATCATGATTATAAGAGAGACAAGATTCTACAATATTAGCAAGGCCATTACTCTACTATGCTTTCTATGTTGTAGTTATGTTTTAGTTCCTATCAGGGAGCTCAATAAAAGACAGCAATACACAGCATCCCAACTCAGAGCTGCCCTATCATCCTTGCTTAGTCTTCACTAAATTGTCATTTTCCTTGTTACCTGTTTTCCAACTGATCTGTTATTAACTAGAAATATTTTCAATGCTCTCCAAACCTCAATTCCAACACTCCATATATATTTTTCAAACTTTATTAGTTCCTCCTTCCATAAGGAGAGCTTATATTATTATAGTATATTATTATATATATTATAGACTACCTTCAATTTAAGGAAAAAGGTCTCTCAACTTTCAAAGAAAAAATGTCATTCTAACATTTTCAATATTAGACTTATAAAGAGAAATGAAAGAAGAATACCATACTAATTATAAGAAATATCAACTAAATGGCACTGGAATTGAAGTGTGACTGACTCTTGGCTAGAAGCCATCACTGAACAGCTGAGAGCTCATCACATACCAGTGGCCACCTACTCATAAAGAGCAATACTGGTCACCCTGCAGATGCCCTTGGAATTTCACAGCTAGTTACCAATCCCTCAAAGGCTATCTGGTGCCAATCCTCTTTAGCATATCCTGAAATTTAAAATTCTATTTATACAGATTAATGATCTGAAAAGTTTCAGTTGCAGGTTCTTTTTTTTTAACCAACTTGAAAATGTGTTAGATAAATAGAATCATTGTGAAGTCTTTGGAACTATAAACTGCAAGAGTACTCCCTGCACATGCAACCCCATTCTGTAGCACTAGAGGGAAGAGAGAGTTTCCTACAACAAAGATAAGTACTTCAAAGTCATTAAACTGATTTGATGAATATAGATTTTTGAGGCAATTAAAGAACATGTTCCAAGGTTATGAATATTTGTAGAGTTAATGTCTAAATTTTAGTTTGAGGCTAGATAATATCTACTAGAGGAGCTGAAAAGAAGATTGTGACCATTGAAAAACCACCGGACTCTACAGTTGTGTCTGTTGCTTTACACTGCAATGTTTTTGTGGTTAAGTCAATGCCTTTGCTGGTGAATATCTTTTTGGATTTGATATTTCCCCCTGCATTTTGAGAGTAACCTCTGTTAATGTTGTAAATAGTGTTTAACAGTGGCATCCTCTGCTATATATTTAATGTGTGTGTTTATGCAAAGAGCTGTGTGAACACTTTTGCTTTAAACTAATTTGAATGATTTCTAACTTGCAATAATTTACTAATGTCTGTATTTCTGTGAAGTAGAGAGTTGTTGATGTTGTAAGTACTTAGAAGAACTTTATCCAAAGATATTTTTAACACATATTTATAATTACTCAAAAGTTCAAATATGTCTCAAAATATATAACTTGAAATCACTTTGTTTACACAAGACACACAGGAATCCTTATGTGCCTTTCTCAGGATGGAACAGACATGTTTTCAGGGATTATATGTGTGAATAGGACATTTTAAATTTCAAAAAGCATACATTCACAAAAAATAAAATGGATACACATTCTCTACATCTCACATGGCTTAGAACACAGCTACTTTAAAAATGTTTATTGAATATTCATTTTACACAGGATATTAAATTAGATAATATGCAGAGCAAAGTAGTGAAAGTGTATTGTCTCACAGGAACTCAAATTAGGAAAGAAATGCACTCATACAAAGTTTTTCTAATTAATATAACTGGGAAAAAATAGATATATACAGAGAATATATAGCAAATTGTAAATACTTATTAGACTCTAAACACGATATCCTCCAATTTTCCTGAAATCTATTTTTAGACTATTATCCTTCTGAAGTATGTCCCTCTTTCATAATACACCTCTTGATCCTCTACTCACTCGTTTTCCCTTAATAATCATAAAATCCACAGAAAAGGAAAAATTATATTTTTATATTCATTTAAAAGTTAAACTTTGCAACAATAGCCCCAAATGTAGCACAAGCCAAACCTGAAACTTTGGTCTGGGAAGTTTCTGTCTGCAGAGGAGATGGCTAAGGCAACAACTCATAATTGACCAGCATACTGAAATAAAGTGAATATTAACTGAATAGCTCCAAGTCTGGCACTACATCACTTCCCCAAGACTTGGGTAACATTATGAAAGACTGAGAAGAAAAAGTTTAAGGACTAGATAAAGGGAAGGAGTGCTGCCAAATGTTTCTTTTGGACATGATGTGGCAGGTGCATCTACCAACTCACGGTAGTAGTGGCTCCCTGAAAAAGATCTACACAAGACCTTGCCCATCAACATCTTACCATACATGGGGAAGGGGCTTATTGGTCTACCACTTCTCCCTGCAAAGAAATTAAAAGTAACAGGAGAGGAGTCAGTTTTTAGTGGTGTAGCCACATTACTGTTAGTCAAGGAAATATTTCCTCACCCTTGCTCATGCAAGTAATCTTAATTAAATACAGCAGGGCACACACACAAATACAAACACATACACACATGAAAGATGCCAGAAGAGGATGGGTATTTGCTACCGTAGACGCAGTGGCATCTGGGATAATGGAGCCAATAAATGGGGCCAGCTTAAGTTTCATACTGTAGCCAACTTTCTTTAGCATATTAGATAGTTTATAATATGAGGCTTAGAGGAGCCACGTCAGTAAAGTGTATACCATCTAGCGGAAGCTATCCAGGACAAAAACTTTTTCTATAGATGAATATAAACAAATAATAATAGCCGGTTGTATTGAATATGCGGAAGCAAACTCACTCCTATCTGTTACCTCTGGGAAGTACATGAGAGCATAATCCAAGAGCAGTTCCTTGTGCTTTGAGAAATTGAGGTCACAAGACTATTGCCTTGGTTGCTTGGAGTTTTCTTACAAACACTCAGAAATCTCATAGGGGCTCCATCCTTAGACTGTGTTCAAACAGAGAGAAAGACTTAGGATGTAGAAATTTGATGAGAAAGGGAAAAGAATGATACAGGATAACTAGAAGGGGTGTTTCATTAAAGAACATTATATATGTAGGTATGAAGCTATGAAAGAATAAATTCTTCAATAAAAATAAAAGTGCTCCAAGAACCTGGGATCCAGGTAGATGTTGAAGCAACAATATTATAATTATACTAGTTAAAGCACATGGCCCATTGATCCCTTAAGATTCTAGGTTGATTCATCAATTATTTCTCCCAGATATTTTTCAATCACAGCAAATAAAAGATTTCACTTGGAAATAACATGAAAGTGATATGAAATGGATATGTTTGGTAATGTTTACATTTATGACGTTAAAAAGTATTAGCGTTAGCTCAGTGCTTAAAAGCATGTTTTGCTCTTTCAGAGGACGTACGTTCAATTCCCATCAGCACATGGCAACTCACAACCATATGTATCTGCGGTTCTTGAGTAGCCAATGCCTTCTTCTGGAATCCAGGATCACCAGGCATTCACACAGAGAACGTACATACATGCAGGCAAAACACCCATAAAACAGAAAATACATGTAAATAAAGCATAACAAAAGTAAGCAGTGAAGATAAGGTTATCAGATGGTAGATTCAGCACCTCAGTGGGAGATGGTTCATATCTTGAAGACCCTAAAGCACTATAACATATGTGGTAATATTTTGGGAATGAGTTCAGATGTGATTTGATCTATGAGTATTCTCCTGTTTCCAGGAATCATATTCTATTGTATATGTTCAAAACAAAACTATTTACTACTGAAGTGCTTGAAATCAATAGAGCCAATTTTCTTAAAACACAATAGGATCTAGGTCAAGGTTCCAATTTGCTTCTGTAGCTGTGATAAGCACCGTGACCAAATGTAAATGTTATAGCATACAGGTTACAGACCATCATTGCAGGAAGCCAAGGCAGACTCAAGGCAGGACTCGAAAGCATGCCTGTATATTCTACGAATAAAACTATTTTCAATTTGCACTTTCTTCCTGAGTAGTTTTGTCATATTCATAGAAAGTTGTATAATTGGCAGAAAGGATTACACGTTTATTATGAATTTATGTTTTAATGAGTCCAGATAACATCTTAAATGCATGTATTGTAAGTTTGTATGTGTATGGGCACATGTATGTGTGGCTGTTAAGTACATATGTGTGCCCATGAGTGCTCAAGCCAGAGGTTGACCTCAGATGTCAAGCCACAGAAAGTACCCACTTTCTTTCTTGAGACAATGCCTCTCACTGGCCTGAAGCTTGCCCAGCTAGCTAAGATTCCTGGCTTGTAAGCTCCATGTGTCTTTCTGTCTCTTCCTTTCCATTGCTCTGATTACAAGCATGTGCCACCATACTTGGCTTTTTACATGTTTTATGGAGGTTGAACAGAGATCCTTATACCCACAAGGCAAGCATTTTACTGCCTGAGTTGATTCACCATACAGAAATCTATATTTTTTAGGAGAAAGATATCAAATGGCATATGGCTTCCAAGGTCTTTCTTGATGGAGTAAGTCAGTATAAAGATATCCCTGTAGGCTTCATATGAATACTTTATACATATACCTTGATAGCAGTAGTCTCCTGTTGATTCTCTTACTTAGTTGAGCAATTCTTGATAAAATAGGGATTGCCATAATTTTTCCTCAAATATTCCTGCATAGTAAATACACATTACTATAGTCCTAATAGTAGTTCTACTTCTTTAATGCAGTTATCAACACATTGGTGCATGTTCACAATTCATACCAGACTATAGTGGTTATGACCCAAAACAATGGAGGAGACATTTAAGCTTTTCATGAATATTTCACCTTACTAATTGTTGGCCAATTCAGAGACATATCAACTTTTCAACAAAATGTTCAACTTTGTCTCTTCATTAATCTATGTTCATTTTCAAAACATAATTACTTAAATTCATCTCACCTATAATATGACCCAGCATTCATTCTACAAATTCATTCTGCAGGTCAGTCTCTCAAAACCAGTGAGTGTTGAGGCAGAAAATATGACAATTATTCCACCTATGAATTCATGATGTGTATGCTTCTACAGTGTCACTGAATGTCTTGACATGGTGACACGCTCTTCCACATCACTAAGGATTCTGCATGCCACATACTGGCAGTTGTTTCTACTGCATGAAGGAAATGTCCTGCCATTTCAATTAGTAAAACAGATGACACTTTGCTGACATTTCAGTAAGCACCTAGGGCGGTTAGAAATAGAATGCATTTCATGTGTCTCTGATCTATAAACCTAAATAAATACCATGAAAGAAAAACTTCCAAAAGATAGTGCTTCTGTAGCTGTTTCTTGTCTCAATTGTCTGAAGAATGTAATGTAATATATGATCACTTATTGCTTGTGAGCTTGAGAATAATGGTCTGTGCACCTATAGTCATTATCTTGTGTTTTTGTGTATACGTGGGAAGCTATCTGAGCTGAGGTCACTGACATCACTCACTGTCATTTCATTGACTTCTTTGCAGCAAGCAAGTCTTGCTGTGATGTCCCATCAGGTTTCTCCTCTCCATACTTCTTACAAGTCCACTGTCTTTGTGAAAAGCAGACAGACTGTGTCGATGTCATGATTGAAACTATAGATTTCCTTTGATTTGGGGAGATACTTAGCATATTTAATGTTTGTACCCTTCCTTTAAGTCTAGCCTTATGTAATGTGACTGTCTCACTACCATGGTGCCACCAGTTTTAGACAGTTCACATTCTCTCTCTTTCTTAGATTCTACACACATATAATTCGTAAATTAAAAATCTTAACACATTTCCATCATCAACCCATCAGGCTTTTGCACAGTAACTATCTCTTATTCTCAACTTTAAATGTTCTTAGTTTTTTTAAACAAAAATTACAAATTTCAGACACACTCCTTTGTTATAGCATTCTATATGAACCATTTCTCATGATGCATATCAGTGTCTAAATAATCAGTGGTTACTTTTCCACTTATCAGAATGTCTGTACATACTAGTAGCTTCAAGAGTATATATAGTTACAGAGGGATGACAAAATGGACAGCTGTGGAAAAACACTAAGGAGGTTTAATGAAGAGGACTTAGTGATTACTGAATATAATGCAAGAGTCTATACCTACTGGTATAGACTACCAACTGAATAAAGGATCATGAGTTTCTGCTGGTTTTACTTTTAAAATGAAATTCATGTTCTTCTCTGTAATCACATATGTATTTAAAAATATTTTGCACTGTAATATGTATTGAGTGCTTCTATTGTTTTGAAATATTTTGTGCTATAAAAATATTTTGCTTGCTTTCCTATAAAATTGTTGTTCTTAAAAATTTTATACAATCTGTTTTACTTTTTAGACAAACAGTAACTTCATTTTGTTATATATTATTTGGAACTACAGACCTCTTTACAGTGTATATACAAGTTTGTAAATATATATTTTGAGGTAAGACACAATAAATAAAGTCTTTTCTTAAAATAGGTTACTTTTGTAACTGAAGAGGATCCTTTGTAAGAACCTTATGTACTCTTAACATGTTGTATTTTTAATATCTTTTTCTCTAGAATTTTTTCAGTGTTTCATGAATCTGTCCTTATATGTACATATTGTGAAAACACCTAAAAACAGAGAATGTTGGTGGATGATCAGAAATGTCAGAATTATGACTTCCTTAAAGCACCACTTACCTGAGCATTGGTGACTTATGTCTTGCAGTAAGTTGTAAGTGACAAAATTTGAGTAGCCATCAAAGGGATTCCTATGAGTTATATCCCTTACATTTAGTTGAAGTTATCTAGAAATTTGAGAGGTTGTACAGTTTTTTCTAATTGGTTCAATTTCACTGCAGTGATGGACTGGATTTTATTGAACTACGGCAGTACTCCTTGAGATTTACATCCTTGTATAGATTTCAATGTCATCTCTATTGTCACATAGTCCTTGTCTTTAGTTTCAACTGTATGACCTTGCTAAGTCCGTGTGTACCAGGCAGTACTGGGCTTCTTTCAGCACAATATGAATTTCTTAGATGCATTTGCATGACATTAAAGAATGGCTCTGAGGCTGTTTCGGTCCCTATTCAATCAAAGTGTCAGGTGCCTTCCCTAGCACACCTTCCTCTGCCTTTTGCAGTGCAGAGTGGGGGAGTGACTGCTCTCTGCCAACAGAAGAAGATAGGGACAAGTAATTTCCAGCTATCAAAGCCTGAGTATTCCAATCTAGACACACTCACACCTACAAACAAGGCATACGTTTAAGTCCCGCCTGATTCTCATTCTTACCCATAATCTCCTATAGTTTCATTTTCTTTGCATGCACTGATAGGTTTCTGTAAAGGGAAGCCTTTTTCTTGAGAGAAGCCGCATCAGTCCCAAATAAACACAAAGAAGGCTGTATTAACTATGAAGCTGTTGGTCTTACGTAATTACCCCATAATTGATAATCTAAGTATTTCTCTTACCGGAGAATAATTCCAGGCTTCCTACCCCATGGCGTCACATCTTGACTCTCTTTGTTTCTCCTATTGTACACTTCTCAAAATCTTCCTTTATTTTCCTTTTTGAAATATTAAACCTCAAATTTTAAATTTTAATATCACTGTTTTTTAGGATTCTACTGCTGCAAAACTCTTTTGAACTGAAGCCCAAAATAAGAGAGTTGTTTACATAACAGAAAATGTAAGGGAAAGTGTATTAGCTAATACTGATAATATTGCAAACCAAGTTGATAGGAAAATTTCATTGTATTTTTTTTCTTCTTAGAGTTTTGTCCAATTTTTATTGATTTTTCTGTGTATTAACTTTTTTCATCTTAGAAGAACTAAGAATATTTTGGAAGACACTGTTTGGTGACATATTGTGTATGATCTAATAAAGCTGGCCTGAAAATCAGAATGCAAAGCTAGCCACAGGCATATAGCCCAGGTAGTAGTGGTACATACCTCTAATCCCAGCAGCTACACTAGTTAGCCATAGAAGCTGGCCAGTGGTGCATGCCTTTAATACCAGCACTAGACAGGTATATAAGATGGGAGCAGGGTCTTAGAGCTGGCAATTGGTCTGCAGCCACATTGAGGACAGGGCCCCAGCCTTGGTAGAGGTGAAAATTGTCTGGTGATTTTGCTGTTTTGCTTCTATGATCATCAGGTTTAACCCCAATATCTGTCTCTGGGTTTTTATTATTCATGCGACACAGTACATATATAAAACTGTTAGGATAGGCGGGCATTGGTGGCGTATGCCTTTAATCCCAGCACTCAGGAGGCAGAGGCAGGCAGATCTCTATGAGTTTGAGGCCAGCCTGGTCTACAGAGTAGGTTCCAGGACATGCTCCAAAGCAATGCAGAGAAACCCTGTTTCAAAAAAAAAAAACCAACAACAACAAAAACTATTAGAACATGTAAACATGTTTGGTAAAAGACCCCATAAATATTAAGTCGTACATATTCAATAAAATCTTTTTTTTTTATTAATAGTTTTTTTTTATTTTCCATTTTAAATTTAGATAAGAAACAAGGTTGCTTCACAAGTCAGTACCAGGTCCCTCTCCCTTTCCCTCCCCTCCTCCCATGCCCTCCCCCCCCATCCCCCCCGTTATCCCCTCATTCCCCCAGGGAGGGTGAGGCCCTCCATGGGGGTGTCCATAGTCTGTCATTTCATATAGGGCAGGGCCTAGACCCTTCCCCAAGAGTTCAGGGTGAGAGTGCACCTCACATTGTTCTATGGGAGTCTTTTTGAACAAACTCTCCTATGAATCATAATATCTTTATCCAGTCTCTCAGCAGGAAAATGGTTAAATTGATGAAACCAAAAAAGTGTCATGAAGTTTTGTCTGTAGGAATTAGCAAACAGGAGAACATTCTATAATGTCAGGACTTAAAAGTCAACCTTTATGGCTACCCCGTCCTCAATTTCGGAAATACCAAAACTACTGAATTGCATTATTTTCATATAACTTTTCCACCCTGGAATAATTTCCATACCATTTATAGAAGGAAAGAAACACTAAGAAGTAAGATATATCATTCACACTGAGCTCTTGTGAAAGACTGGCTTGGAATTCGGCAGGTAAAGGCCCAAACCATTTGCCTTTTGACTTAGGTTGTTTTCCTGCATCTGACTCCTTTTGTCTATAACAAGACATTGATAAATTACCCTTGATTCCACAAATCATCTGTGTATAGGAAAGTAAATTTTAAGCCTCATATGAAGCATCTTCCTCAGCTCAAGGGCAAATATGCACAAAACCACAGTTTGCTTTCTCTGAACACATCTACATCAACAACCAGAAAACAATATTTCACTGAGTTGGAAAACACACATTTAATAGCATATGGAAAAAATGTAACACCAAATGATTAAATTTCCCAAAACATTACAAATTCATATTTGTGTGACATTTTCATCAAACATGGCTAGGTACCATGTAGCTTCATATTTTTTTTTGCAGGTAGTCATGTCTCTAGGAGTCTGTTGTCTCAAAAGAATATACAGAAAAACTGAAAAAATATGCCAACAATTATATAAATCCAAAAATGGTTACTTTTCTCTTACAAAACACAATAATTTTGCCTTCTTTAAAAAGTAATTTTGATAATTATGCATAAAATTTCAGGCTTATTGAAACTGTGTCAACATTATGCAAGTAGTTAGATTTACTATAGTCTAAGTCCTGTGCTCCCCAAGCATTATACTGATGTCTTAACCCCCAAACTGATGCTATTGGGATGTGGTATCTTTCAGAGGCGATTAGGTCATGAAATAGGTGTCTTGTGGTTAGAAATTCTACTCAAAAGAAGCATTGAAACTGGGGATGACATTTTCTGCCACTGAATCTTTACAGAATAGCCTGTGATCAGTCCAAAGTGAGAGAAAACATTTTGAATTTTATAAGGTCATTGCCTTCCTTCCCTAGTTGGATATTCCTTTCCTATGAAGTAAAGATGTAAGTCAAAAGATAACATTTCATTTTTGAAGTGTGTGTGTGTGTGTGCATATACACAACCCAAATTCAGATTAATGGATTTGACTTATGTTGTAAGCAAAAGTAAATAATCAAAATATATCCTAGTTTTTACCCTAATCATTAGTGGCATTGCTGCTGAGTGTTACTTTGTACATTTCCTCTGTGTTCTCTGTTTTACAATTCTTCAACTAAAGAATATTATCGAAATGTTATTTAAATAAATTAAAGAAAGCAAAATGAGGAGGGGAAAGGTTGAACTGTGTTTCTAGTTTGTTGCCCCATAAGACTTGGAGAAACATGATGCAGCTTTGTAAAATCTATCAGATTCTGCTAAGTATTATTAAGGGGCACAATTGTGCAGTGAGTGATAAGCTGATTATTGTCTTATACAAATAAAACCTCTCTGAGGGTCAGAGAATGGAGCTTGCCCCTAGCTAACCATAGAGTTTTGGAAGTCTGTACAGATAGACTGGAAATGAGCTAGCTGGGCAGTAACAGGATATAAGCAGGGATAAACAGGAACTCACCCTCTTATCTGCTAAGACACACAGGTAAGGTGTGGCTGTGGCTTGCTCCTTCTCTCTGATCTCTCAGCATTTTCCTCTATATGTAACAATGGGTTTTTATTATCTAGACCAATTGAGAATTTCATTTACAGATTAATTTATTTGGTTTTTCTTTATGACATTGGAATTACTGGAAACATTGATTATTCAATCCCAAATTTATTAAAACTGATGACTCCTTTTTTCTTACTTAAAAACTACCAAGTGTAACATGTCTACTCAAACAGATATCATTCTATAAGTAATTTGAAATAATTTAACTTCAGTGTATTGAATATGAAATTATGCCAAGAAGTTAGAATAAGTTTGAGACTATAAGTAAGGCATATTTTATAAAAAATATTGATAATTTCTTAATTTGCAAATTTGGAGGGTAGTTGACATCATTTGAGACTTTATTTTGCTTCTCTGTTTTTTTTGTGCGCCTTTTTAACTATACAATGTTCTGTTATAAATTATGAAATGCAATTTTAAAAAAATTTTTCAACATTTTATCTATCCATATATATCTTTTATTCTGTTTTGTTGGTTTTTGTTGTTTTTACTATGACAATTTTATATGTACATACAGTGCAGTACTGTCTCACCCATCCTTTCTCCCTCCCATCACTGACAAGCCTACCCCATCCTCCCTATAGGTTCCTCCCTCATTTTCTTTGTTTTGTTTTTTGTTGCATACTGAATATAGTCCTAGCCAATAAAACTGAGTGGGCTCCTTAGTGATTATACACATCTGTAAACTGGACTGTCAACCAGAGAGCTTGTATGGAATGGGACTGACCTAGGTCTTCTGCATGTATGTGACAGTTATGTAGCTTTGTCTTCTAGTGAACTCCTAACAGCGGGAGCAGAGGCTGTCTCTGACTCTGTTACCTGCTTTTGGGACCCTTTGCTCCTACTGGATTTCCTGGTATAGCCTTAATAGGAGGTGTGATGCCTAGCCTTACTGCAACTTGATATGCCTTTTCTTACTGATAAACTGGGAGGTCCCATTTTCTGAAGAGAAAGGAAGAATGGATTGGGAGAGACTGGAAGGAGAGGAGGGAGGTTAAAATGTAATGAGTCCAGGGAATAATTAAGTAATTAATCAATTTATATAAATAAGTAAATTGACTGCCAAAAGTCCCTCAAATGTGAAATTTATTACAGTTCTAGAGGCTTGAGTCTTAGCAACTCTGAATCTTCGAATGTTGATCATAGACTGTGAGGCCTCCAGAACTGCAGTAAATTTTTACTATCTAAAAAATAACACATTTATAGTATCTTGTCATAGCATTCCATATCCTATATGTGACTATAAATATACTGACGGGATTAAAATCTAGCCATTACAATTTATTAACTCTGATCCTATTGTTACATATTTTGTTTGCTATTTTTGATCTAGTTCAAATATAATCTATACTGAATATGTATTCTGCAGTTTATAATTACTCATGTACCTTGTATTTATGATAGTGGAGCCATTTGCCATAGTTCTGAATCACTCCTGACAATGTGACCTAGTGGATAAAATTAATACTCATCCTAATAGGTATTAGAGCACAAAGTGCCCTAAGATTTCAAATCCACACTAGGTTAAAATATGAAAACCTTGAGTCTGAAATTTAATAGTGTTCAATGCAAGTGTTACACTCTCTTTTGTGCTTCTCAATATTTATATAATGTTTTCACTTTTCTATACTTTTCATTAAATAGTTGTAGTTTTGAAAGCTTAGTTGAGTATGCGTATTAATCTCTAGATAATCTTCAGCATTGCACTCTGTTAATTTATGAATAACAAGGTATTCTGCAATCAATTTAGAGTCTTCTAAAAGAAATTTCATATGACTGAATGAAAATTTAGTTTCTTTGGGATAGAATAAGAGAGAGCAGAGTTGGGTATGTGGGTGAGATTGATAGGAGGAAAAAGATATCTGATATAATTACAGATTGATTTCAGAAAATGAAAATTTAAAAAGTTTTGATTGGACAACTTTATCTGTTTTGGTTAAAAATGATGTATGATTATGGTAAAAAAAATTACAAATGATGAATAATTGAGTGTGATAAAGGCTTTTTTCTTCCTTCTTATGTAAAACAACTCTACAAATGACTAAATCAGGTCCCAAGGGCCATTCCTATGCTTTCAACAACCCATATTTCTTTACCACTCTTCCTACTATACTAATATCTAGCTCTCATATAAAAATGTCCTGAAGAATAGCTTCCAGTTTTGAAGATGAGTGCTGAATTTCTAAATTCATATATCTGATTTAGATAGCCTAAAGAAGAAAGGGAAAAGCAAGAGAGGTCTGACTGGACCAGGAATTTGAGGAATCTCCGTAGCACCCTATCTCTAAGGAGACATAGAGTGAATCTCCCTCTCTTCCTCTCTCTATGGAACACCTACTTGTATCTTCTCACTGGTTGTAATAAAGGATAAGGCATTGAATTAATTAAGTCAACTTCTTAACAGAAAAGTAAATGCATGAATTGTCAGGATTCTGTTACTAGGAAAAAATGGGAGACAGAAAGCATAGTGACATGGTAATAGCAATATTAGTTTTCATTAATATTGGTTAATCTATCAAAAATGAATTGACTCCAAGGTTTACTGCACATTAAGCAACTATTATGCTAGATTTTTCTATATTCTAATTAACTCTTTACAAGTTAAAACGTCTGCATGTCCCTTCTCTTTACTATGATTCCTTTTTATAAGTTTTAAAATTCAAAACCATATCCTTCTCTTCACTGGAATTTGCTTCAAACACAGTAATAGGAGATATTTGGTGCATTCATTCAGTTTCTTTCCCAGGAACTCAATTTTGCCTAAAAGAATTGTTATCAATCCAGCTTTACTTCATTGCCTAATGAGCTATCCTCCAATCTCTACTTTTTAAACATTTTGTAAGTATTTTTCTTCTGTGTTATCTCAATACAATATGCTTGGTTCACGTTAACTTTTCATTGAGTCTCAGATATGCAACATGATTTTAATTTTGCAAAGATGTTTCATAAAACTTATTTAGCATTCATTATTAAGTTCACAAATTACTCAGTATCTTTTAAGATTTAAGATGGGGATGCTTCGCCTCTGACCAATTCTTTTCAGTGTGTATATTGTTTAATAAACATATTTTTCTGAGTTCTTTCGCTTAGAGCAATTATTCCAGAAAAGGAGACCATAATTTGGGATAAGGAGGGATGTGAGGGAGAAATTGGAGGAAGCTGGGGGAGGGGTAAAAAATTAAATGATAAATATTTTCTGCCCCCTTACTAAGTAGATGTTTACAAATAAAAAAATAATCTATCAGAATAATTAGTTCCTTACTATTTTCTAGGTATTATTTCTTCAAAACTTAATGTTGCACAACAGACTATCTAAAATTTGGTTTGGATAATTTTGTTTTACACTGAATATTCTTTCCATTTTCATAAATTATTTGAAGGTTGGGTGGGGTATTGCTCAAACAAATGTGTGAACTCTGAAAAACATATCCTCAGCTTTTATTCTATAGTTGCTTTTAAACTCTACTATAGGATTTTCAGTTTCCTGTACCCATTCATACCAAAGGGGGACAGGCCAGACATGTTCAGATATGGCATCACTTGCTGGAATTCTATCATTTTCAACAACTTAAATTGAACTGGACATCACTGTGTTAAATAAATCTGGATCAGAATAGAATGGAATCAAACAGAACATAATAGAATAGAATCTAAAATAAAATTAGCTCATTCAAGTTTAAAATGGAATAGTGACTGCCTGTGGCTAAGAAGGGTAGAGTATGGGAGGGACAGAAACAGTAAGATGAACAAATACTGGGTTATGTTAAGGACAGGAAGGTATAGTTTGGAGTGTCACAGTAGGTTTGCCACAGAAGTTAAAAGAAAGAATTTTGAAAGCTTAATCATAAATAATGAATATCTCGGGACATGGATATATTTAAAATGACTTAAGATTTGTCATAGATATATTTGCACAATACACTGAAACTCTGTACCATCTCATTAATATGGAGTTTTGTGTTTTATGTTCCAATTAAAAAATTTAAAGTGTTATTATTTAGTATGGGAAACTTTGTGTTGTTCTGTTTCAATTTATTATGCCATATTCATCCTAAGGAGTTTGACTATGCTGCATATCCTTTGAAGTATTAATTCCTTCTATGTTACTCTGATTTAGAGGACAAAATCACTAAAACATACTGAAAGAATTTGACTTTGTGTGGTATTATCACGTATGACTGTGTATGGAACTGATGACACAAATTGCTTTCAAATATAGAGACAGAAGGAAACTTTCTTGGGGCATATATTTGCATTCATTAGGTGAAAAATATATGTCACCATGTGAAATTAGCATCATTAAGCCAATACTCAGACTGAAAAGAGAAAGGCCAAATTGATTCCTACATGTTTGAGAACAACCTACATGGGAATGAGAATATTATCTAGCACACATTCTGTATCTTTTTCCAACTTAATTTCAGTATTTTCATCCTTCTGAATGTCAACAGGGTGAATGTAGACCCTAGAATCAAGACCTAGTTCAAATTATTCACTTACAAAATGGGAAAATATGTCATTGTACTGAGTTATTGTAAGAAGTACAATACTGATGATGTATACAGAAGAGTACTGGTCACAGAGACTGTAGCAACACTTGCCACCATACTAATTAGGATGGCACCCCATATCAATCCATTCACCTATTAACTTCCATCATATTTATCATCATAGTCTTAATTGCATTCACTTATACCTTCTTACAATTAGGAGAAACTGCCACAGTTAGCTAAGCTGATGAACTCCTAAACCACAAATATACATGTGCCCGGAATTACTCCAGGGATGCAAGCTCTCTTCTTCCTTTTCATCAAGAAGGTAGATACTCTTGCTCATTAGTTTTCCCAGTGTATTTGCCAACGTTTCTGCTAGTTGCTTATTAGTGAAACTGGGCTATGAAAGTCATGAGGGAAGAGATCATGACATCTTCAAAATTTGGCAGATTTGACGAAGTCCTTAAAACGACAGCTACAATTTTTCATCAAACATGACTTATTAAAAAACAAATGAAAAAAGAGAGAATCTATGTGATTAGCATCAAGTTTCATTGTCATCCTTTAGAATCTAAATTTTAAAATCAGACGCTCAGAAAAAGGAGACTGAGCAAAATACCATGCTGAACTTGTGCAAACATGTTCAGTTCTGTCAGAATCTAAAAGTAAGGATAGCAAACAGATTTTTTTCAAGCACACAAAACTTAAAAGATATGAAGAGCATGGAAGACATGTTTTGATTCAACAGATGCATAGCTTTTCAAATTTTGCTGATTAAAAAAATTAACATAGCGAAATGTGCATTCCATCTTGATTTTTGCATTTCCTTGTAACTGGTGAGAAAACTTAATGTCCCTTCTAGCATCTTCAGGAATTCCCTAAATGAAGAATTTTATCTTAATGTATTCTTGTTTCCTGACAAGGATCATAGTAGACTAGGTCAAAGTCTGTATTGTGTTATTAAGGAAGATATATGGCTTTCTTTACACACACTATTCCTCATGGAATTACATAGTAGATACTTAAAGTAACAGTTCTTCAGGCCACAAATAATCATGGAGCCCCACCCCCCAACACTTCAAACTCTAAATGTTACATAATAAAATTGGGATGAAGTGACATTTGCTGTTGAAATTATCAAATGCTGAGATTGTTAAAACTAATTCAATTTTTTTTAGTTTCTCAATGTATATTAGTTAATAAATCACTACGTTTGACTTTGAATATTTATAAAATTCAGTTACTAAAAGTAAACAAATTGAACAAAAAGGATTGAAATGTAATCTCAATTTTGAAATTACATTTAATGAATAGACATATCTACTGATTTTGATGAGCTGTTGGATGAAATTATGAGCTAAATTGCAAGCATAATAAATGTATATATCTACTCATAGAACTTTGTCAGAATATTTTCATTTTCAAATGTTCAGTCTCACTAAAATATATCAAGGAAAATAGTTACTAAATTAATTGTATAAAATAAGCAAATATGCAATCATGATGATATATGCAGTGTTAGTAAAGATATATGAGAAATAAAGGATAATTGATGGTGGCATTGACTCCTGGTGCATTTTCTTGGAAATCAATACTGTAACATGTTAGGAGCACAAGACATTTAGGAAACTAGTGAATAAAATACATGATACTTAAAGAACATTTACTAAAAACTTTAACAATTTACTAGAGATATTAATTACCTATAGTTTATACTGTAAAGTCATATTTTCTTGCATAAAATATAACTGAATGCATTTTTGACATGTTAGTACTCTTGGAAATTTACCATAACCAAATCATGTGTAAGGAAAGGATCACATACAAAGACGTTTATTACAACATTATTTATGATAAAAGAGGAATTTTTGAATATGTACAGGCATCATCTTTATACCAGAACTCAGAAATGAAATTGATACTTTAAAAATAATTTGACATTACCTACTGGGAGAAAGGGATGCCCTAACTTCTTCCAAATATGAGCAGTGTTATGAAAGAGTAAGCCAAATAACTCCCCATCCCCCTCCCAAGTTGCTTTTGTTCATGGTATTTAATCACAGCATTAATAATCCTAATACAGTCATATTCGTGGATTTCTTGAGTGTGGTCTCCCTGTCATATGACAGAGAGGCACTTTCACACTAGACTGTGTCTTTCAATGAATGGGAAAATCACTGTTTCTATTAGCAGGCGAGCCCCAGGATCTTCGTATTCCCTTCCCTCCCCTGCGATGGGATTACAGTTCTATGCCATGATGCCTGGTTTTTTTAGTAGAGATTTGTGGAATAAATCTCAGGTCCTAAAGCTCTCATGCCAAGCATCTCCTATCTCTATCAAAGGTGTCTGCCTTCGATTTCTTCTTTATCCTTTTGGGTTCTTTATTGAAAATCTATAGTAAGTCCTTGCTGAATGCGTACTTTTCAGCTTCCTGAGCTCCCCAGGCAATGATGAAGACTACATGGAGAAACTTATGCAACTCTGTTCAGTTAATTGATCTGTGTTTGAAAGAAGCATGTACATCTTCTGGAATGGAAGAACAAACACTTTTTTACACTCTAAGACCCTGTGTTTCTTTCCCTAATTTCAGTCAAATAGACAGACTTCATAATGATTCTGACTTCAGTGTCAAGCCCTACAAGGTTTTCTCTTGCTTAAAGAAATAGGGAAATGTGCCGATGTATGTAAAGGCTGTGGTGGCACTATTGGATCTAAAACATGTGCTTTGTAAATCTGTCTAAAAGATAAAACATTAAGAAAAATCAGTACGTAGATTGATCTGCTTGAGGGGCCTCTTGGAGTGAGAGCAGCATCTAGCTAGACTGGTGCTTGAACTGGCTTGAACTTGCCCATTCCCTGTGAAAGGATGCCTTGCTCAGGCTTGATGCAGGGGAAAGGTGCTTGGTTGTAACTTACCCTAATGTGCCAGGTTTTGCTTATTCCCCATGGGATGCCTTACCCTTTCTAAGGATTGGTTAGGGGGTGGGTTGGGAGGAGGCCAGGGTCAGGGGTTGGAAGAAGGGAAGGGAGGGAGAACTGTGGTTAGTATGTAAAATGAATAAATCATTTAAAATAAAAAACAAATATGTAAGTAAATAAATAAAAGTTAATTAGATTAGTAGTATCTCTAGTGATTGAGAGACTGAGCACTCTAATAAAGGTAAAGGAGACATTTGGACATTTACAGAGCCAATAAAAAGCCTAATCTAATTGTGTTCCTCAATGCTGTTTTCCTTACTTACCATCCCTCAGTCACTAGGGATGGGGGTGGGGAATCAGGGTTTTCAGCAGTTGATTTTAATGCACTAACCTATAATTTAAGGGTTTCTCTGTGTTAGAAAACTGAAAAAAATACAAAAATAATTCAGAAAATTTCAAAATATGAAAACTCAAAAGGGGTGTTTTCTATTCCCACTCCTCTTTTTAACTCAAATAGAGTTCTAGAATTAGACCTGGCAGCCTGAGCTAGTGGCAACAGTAGATTGTTTATTCCGCATAAAATGCTAAGGTCTTTCTTTAGGTAGTTTCTTTTCGTTGTCCCTCATTTACCAAAGTAAATAATCTAGATAATTAGTGTGACTACTGCAGGAGTTACCTAAATAATCATCAACAGAAAGTTAAAGGAAGGTAACATGTGATGATACATTCATATGTTCATAGATGAACCTAAGAATAGGATGCAACCTTTCTTTGTTAAAGGCAGTTAAATCTCATGCCTTTTTAGACACCTATGACTTTGTTTCATGTATGATCTTTGAACACTCCATTCCTTCCATCAAATTGGTCAATAAAATGCTTTTGAGGTGGGCAAAAAAAAGAAAGAAAATTGGGACAGATACGTCTCAATTGAGTAATTTCAGCACACTCTCATTAAATGTACTTGTAAAGTGCTGTGTATTGAGTCAAGATTGAGAATAAATAGTAGCTAATGTTTCAATCTTTGTATCATTGTCAGGAAAATCTCTGATTCTAACTAAGCAATGACTTGAATGCGCTGGCGAATTATTCAGCTCATAGCTCTCTGTTGAGAATAAAACTGGAGTCTCCTGAATGTGAAAATTTTTAACTTAAAATCTTCATTAAACTGTCAAACTACACTCATTTGTTCATCAGTCTAGAGCAAGTTAAACTATGACTTTTTTGCATAACTATTCAAATTATTAACTTTGACTTACAAAAATGTTTTAAAACACTCAATTTTTAAAATGTTTAAAGGAGAACATGTTTAAAATCCAACAACTGAATTTATATTGCCATAATATAACGAGGTCTAAAATGAAAAACAAATAAGTATAATCGTGGATTTGATATATGTGCAATTACAAATCACATCAAAACTATGAAATTTTATGACAGAAAATGTGACAATTTTGAAAGATGATATAATCAATGTGTTTGTCAAATAACAACTAAAAATAAATAGTTATACTCCCCAAAACAAATGCAGAAGATCAAACACAACCTAACAGTTCAATGAAATGCACATATGCTGGTAAAAAAGAAAAAGACAGAGGCCACTTTTCCGCAGTAAAAGAATCCAAGCCAAAAAAAAAATGTGTCAATCAGACAAGAGAATACCTGGAGTAGTAATTCAATTGTTCACAAGATTATTCTCTCTAGATCATGAGGTCTCAATCTTCTCTCTGTTTTCTTTCATCTTTTCATTAGTAGTTTATTACTCAGGCAAAAAATAATGGTAATAGTTTTACATTTAGAAAATGCTTGGTTTTAAACTGCTTTGGCCACTTTGCGATGAAAACAATTTCACCTACAATATGGTTGGTTGAGTTATGCGGAAGCTAAAAAGAGGCCAGATAACACAATCTGCTTTGCTGTATCCCCTGAGTGTAAACTTACACACATACTAGGGCGTAGGCAACTTTTTACTGAAGGATGTTCAGAAGCCTTTTACTAGCTTTTCTCTAGAGATTAATTTCATCCTTGCCTCTATGGATGTTTAAAGCTACCAAATAATTCAATGATTGAGCTTTACCAAAATGTCATTTAAAAAATAAAACTAAAATGGATATACACTTACCCATAGAACCTACACAACATAAATTTGACTTGGTTTTCCTGAATTTCTGAATGATTTACCCAATAGTAGACAAAAACAATTGAACTCCAGGAGTTTCGGTAATGTACCCAGACCCTTGTACTAAAGCAATGCTTATACTGCTTAACTCTCCTAGGACACAACTGTACAGAAGAGGTGACACAGAACAACCAAGCAGCTTAGGATAGTATGAAATAAAGTAGTGGTGGTAAGAGTCTGTGTTCATTGTACATCCTCAAAATCAAATGGGTATCTCCAGCAAACCCTACTGACAGATTGACGTCAACAGTTTTAGTGACATATATGTCACCATGCATTTGAGGGACTAAGCTTCTCCAAGTAATCATACATTGCAAAGATACCCTTATGTGTATTTTATATGTAATGTAAAATGCTTGCCCCGTATACAGAAATCATTTAGGCCGAAGAGAACACACAGTAGTAGCAACAATCATCTTTTTAAAAATTAAACTGGGTGACAACTTGAGCAACCACACAGAATTGAACATGTCAATGTCTGTTTGTTGACAGGAACTTCTGGTGAGTTTAAGTGGTATGAAACCAGAAGCTGAAATTTTAGAATACATGTGGGATAAATACTCTTAGAAACCAGAGGTCCTTATGACTACACTAGTCATGTTAACCCCAAAGTAAACCCCATACTTGGAGATTTGCTGGGAGACTTCAAAGTCAGAATTATCCTGAGTCAATATATATTGTTCTGATCTGACTATCACACATTGGCTCTCAGAAAATGAGCCATGAGAACTCATGCTGATCCACCAATGTTGTGATCTTTCAGCTACAAAACCTAAGCTGACACATAGAGCACAATAATCAGTACCCTAGCCCTGTTAAAAGCATGCTAACATGTTAAAACACATATTAGCAAGAGAGAAGCTTTGTATTAAGTGGGGGAAGAGGAAAAATTCATATAATTATTATAAAATGTGTTTTTGAAATGTTTTATTCCTCCAATTTCTATCACTTCCATTGTTACAAAGTTCCAAGTGCCATTTTTATGTGATAGGTCAGGAGGCCTGAGACTGGTAGGGGGTCATATTTCAGTTCTCTTGTTAGCAAAAAACAGGAATTATGACTTCCAAACCATCTTCCAAATGGAATATAGTGAAAACATATAGCACAAGAAAGTCATTATGAACTCAAGTTATAGATGTTTTAGGTGGTGAACTATTATAATTAAAATAACATGCACTAAGCCACTTGACAAAAAAAAGAGCAACTAGACCATAAAACCTACTGAGCAAATAAAAATGGTATAAAAAGGCCAGAGCAGAAGAGAGTAATGACAGGCTTTTAGTATTAAGACATTGACTAAAGTCCATTAAGAGTTGGAAATGATACTGAAACTGTTTGTTGAGTTAATGGCATGAAATATTCCGCAAAACTACAAGAATACAAGCTCATGAGAAAAAAGGTAAAATAAATTACCATCAATGCAGAAGATATATTAATTCATAATAATCACGGATTAAAATAAGAATTTTCCAGACATAATATTTTCCACAGATGGTCTGAAGTGTATAGTTAAAATGTATATTTATACCCACAATAAAAATGACATGAAAAATGTGTTAGTGATAAATGGTAGAAGAGGGTTTTTTCTATTTTTCTTCATTTTTGTTTTGCTCCCAGGGATTTTTTTTAATTTTTAATTTAAATTGGAAACAACCTTGCTTCACATGTCAATCCCAGCTCCCTCCCCCTCCTCTCCTATCCTGCCACCACCAACCACTCAACTCCCTTCCACATCCCTCCTCTGCTTCCCAGGGAGGCTGAGGCCCTTCATGGGTGATCTCCAAAGTCTATCACATTGCCCAGTGCAGGGCCTAGGGCCTCCCCCATGTGTTCAGGCTGAGAGAGCATCCCTCCATGTGGAATGGGAACCCAAAGTCCATTTGTACTCCAGGGATAATTACTGATCTCCTACCTGAGGCCCCATAGATTGCTAAGGCCTCCTCAACGACACACACATTCAGGGGTCTTGATCAGTCCCATGCTGGCCTGTCAGTCATATGTCCAGGTCCATGAGCTCTCCCCTGTTCAGGTCAGATGTTTCTGTGAGTTTCACCAGGGGGAGGGCTATTTCTATGCATCGTGAAATACACCATACTGTTTAAGTATGGACAGTATGTGCCTTATTTAATGCGTGTCTGACCAGAGAAAAGAGTTTGTAAAAATCACTAAAGTTAAAAGTAATATTCAGATCAAAGTAACTGATTTCAAAGACAATGTGATAAGCAATGACAGTCATTTTAATTAACATCAAACAGCAAGGAGTAAGCAACATTACCAG
Organism: Mesocricetus auratus; assembly: GCF_017639785.1. NCBI lineage: Eukaryota > Metazoa > Chordata > Mammalia > Rodentia > Cricetidae > Mesocricetus > Mesocricetus auratus. The sequence goes on along the minus strand of NW_024429207.1, from coordinate 1,795,344 downwards.
CTATGAAGGCTCTGTTTCTGTCTAGCACTACATAAATAATCTCCTGGTCTGTTTTGATCTGATAAATAAGATCTAGATAAATAAGTGAAGAAAATTTCATCTCCTTTCTATAGAAATTAATCTTACACAATACAGAAAAACATTAGCAAAAGTAATCACACCAAGAAATGATGTAACATAAGAGATTTTAACACCTGTAACCTATACCTACCATACCCTGAAAATATGCCACCTACATACAGCAGTGAAATGAGTATACATACATAGCTTCAAAGTCAAGTCTCTACCATTTGTTTCAAACCATAATGTTGTTTTTAAGCCATTATTGTATTGAAAAGTAGGGCAGTCTTAAGGTATAACATAACTCTAATTAGCATAGCTGCCAAGTCCATTGAAAACTACCAAGCATTATGAATTAAATTACAGTGGTGAAGACTGGATACCTATCCATATACCTACATATAGTATGCCCAAAGAATATGAATGAACATAACCTAAAGGTAGAAGTGTTCATGAAAACTGCCAGTAAAACACTATTACCCCAAATAGAGATGGAAACAGAAAATATATATGCACTGTCTACCGCACTGTGGTTCACATATATTTACTCTCTAGAATGTTGCCAGTCACCCATACCAGTCTCTCGTCAGCCCAATGTTGGAGACAATTTCAATATATATTCAGTTAAACTATAAACTAAATAAGCTGAAAATCATAAGTGTATGCAAGCCTGAGAATTATGCTCAAGTCATAAGCCAAGAATGATAGCAGTTAAGTAATGCTTAAAAGGTGAACTTAGTAACACAGTGGGGGAAAAAAAACAATGGAATCTTGAAATTTGCAGGCCAATGTTTAGAACTAAAAGAAACCATCCTGAGTGAGGTAACCCACTCAGTCACAAAAAGACAAACATGGTATGTACTCATTCATATATGGATTTTAGACATAGAGCAAAGCATCACCAGCCCAAAATCCACACCACCAGAGAAGCTAGGAAACAAGGAGGACCCTAAGAGAGACATAAATGGTCACCTGGAGAAGGGGAAAGGAACAAGATATCCTGAGCAAATTGGGAGTATGGCAGGAGGGGAGAGGGAACTAGAAGAAAGAGAAGGGGAGAAAAGGAGGGGAGAGGAGGACATGAGGGAGCAGGAAGATTGAGTCGGGGGAAGAATAGACAAGAGCAAGAAAAGAGACACCATAATAGAGGGAGTCGTTATATGTTTAAAGAGAAATCTGGCACTAGGGAAGTATCCATAGATCTACAAGGATGATACCAACTAGCAATCTAAGCAATGGTGGAGAGGTATCATAATGACCTTCCCCTATAATGATATTGATACTGCCTTATATATCATCCTATAGTCTTCATCCAGTAGCTGATGGAAGCAGAAGCAAACACCCACAGCTAAATACTAAGCCAAATTCCTGGAATCCCATTGCAGACAGGGAAGAGTGATGAGCAAAGGCTTCAAGACCACACTGGAGAAACCACAGAAACAGCTGACCTGAACAAGGGGAGCTCAGAGACCCCAGACTGATAACTGGGAAACAAGGATAGGACTGATCCAGAGCCCCTGAACGTGGGTGTCAGTTAGGAGGCCTGGGAAATCTATGGGACCTCTGGTAGTGGATCAGTATTTATCCCCAGCAAACAAATGGACTTTGGGACTTCAGAGACTGAAAATTTCACTTACGTGTAAAAATTAAGTGCTCACTGCCATACACATACTTAAAAAGCATACTGCTACGAATGTGCTAACATGCATATGCCTTGACTGTCTACTTTCAGTCCATTGTTCAATGATCTGTTACGCCAAGCCAGAAATACTATTCTTTGTCATGATTACTCTACTAATCATCTTCTTTCTGTTATATACAGAACGACAAACTAGGAAGAGAGATGATACATTCACAAAACTGCTCATGACTTCCCTTTATATCTCAAGAGTTAGAATATGGATCCTTTCCCAGTGAGTACTGCAGCCGTATGTGAGTCCCTGTGTTATACTTTAAGGAAAATCTCCAAACATTTCAAAAATGCGTAATACAAGTGATTGGTTGACAACTCAGAAACAAGCTGGCAATTCTAATAAGGCTTTAACAGTCTTTGCTAGCTCTTGGCCCTACCATGTGTAACCATTCCCCTGTAAGTGTGAGCCCAAGAGAATTTTTCTCTACCAATTTAGATTTGGTAGACTGAAGAAGTTGTGCAGAAATAATCAAGATTCCTAAATTAATTAATCATATTAAAAATGTCATTCTCCAGATGGGAGGAACCCAATAAAGTGAACATTTAAAAAGGGCTGGGCTCTTCCTGCAAGATGAGAGACAGGAGACTTGATAGAAATTATGTTGCTGAATTCCAAAAACAAATGACATGGTTGGAAAGGTCCATGAAAGAGTCTGATCAAGGAATTGAAATTCTCTTCTAGGTGCCAAGAATACTTTCCAGCTAACAGCTAGCAAGAAGAGGTTTCAGTCATGCAGCTGCTAGGAAGTGGACTCTGCTACTATGCCCAAGAATGAAACAGCAAAATTGCAGGACCAGCAGGACACTTAACCCTATAGGAGATGATGGTCTATTCGATGTCTGTGAAACCCTGAACAGAGAACAATCATGGTCGTGAAAACCTCTCACCTAGAGAACAGTAAGACACTAAGAGTTTTGTTGTAAACTATTTCCATTTTGAAAATTTGTTTCACAGCAGTAAAAATGTATATATATACATATATTTATATATATATATTATGAATTACTACCCTCCCTGCCTCAGAAAATTCATACTCCAGTGATTGCCTCCTAGTAACACTGGTAGACATCGGTACCCTGAGTTTCTATGGCTGTGGTGGCAAACCATTGGGGGTAAGGAGCTTAGGGAGACTCTGTCCATTCCCCGATGCTACTGTGCTTGTTGACAATAGGAGTGACAAAAACACAATATTTGTGGCCTGTTGGATCAAACTCTTCAAAGGTAAAATCCATTCCTCTGTCTCTCTCTAGCAAGCACAAACATAGCTAACATGAGGGTCAAGGTGATATATTGTCAATTATCGTCCCAGAAGTGTCTGAAACAGATACCTACTTTTATTTATTTCATTCACTCCCCGTGAGAAGTCTTGACTGGGCACCACCTTGCAGACATGTTTACTATGTAGACTGTTGAGGAGTGTGAGCAATGACAATGGAAGTGAAGTATGGGCATCTTATGAATCCCGTTTTTCATCCCTTTGTCCCAGCTCTAGTTTCATCCATACCCAAAATGCCACCCCGCTTCATGCAAGCAGACAATCTGAGATCATTTTCCCGCAATTGCCTTATGAATTTCTTTTATATTTCTGTCCTAGATTCTTTGTCTGAGTCTAAAATTCTGACAAACTAGGTCTACAAGGCTGTGGTCCTGAATGAGTAATCATCAACAGCATGAGGAAAACTTTCAACCAATGCAGAGTAAGGGTGGCTAGTGGAAAGAGGCTGCAGCCTGAAAACCATCCTGAGAATAATTTTATGTGCTTTTCTGATATCCTTGTGAAATCCTGTTCCTGTTAGAAACAACCTTGATAACATACATTGGATCCCTGCTTCACTCCCTTACTTATTTAATGTATGTAAACGAACAAACAACACAACCCATTGTCTCAAAATGCACTGTCTGAAATTCTACTGATACTAGGCTTAATGGAACACTCCTAGTTATTAATAATTCATGCATATTTACCATTCATAACATTTTTATTATTGAGCCAGTACTATGCAGATGTATATTATCTGTATAAATAACAAGACTGCTAAAGAGCCATGTTTTTAATCACAGATTATATTAAAATTTATGCTAAAATACATCTGCCCATTAGAAGTGTTAAAGTATACAATTATCCATCTGCTGAGCTGACATTTGTCAACCTGACATTTAATACTGTCACGAAGGCAAACAGACCTTGCCTAGGATATCAAAGGAAGGTGTCTCCAGGTGGAAACTTTTTAATTAAAGTTTGATTTAATGAAAAGTATGAATCACAAAACAACTGCTTCATATCAAATAAGTAGGTACACTAGAAATAAATCTGCAAAGTCCTAAAATGAGAGTGTTCAATTATCTGCATGTTTATAATAACATGCAAACACGGGTTTCAGATTCATTCATTATAATCAATATTCTCTCTAATTATTCCCTTTTATAATTCCTAAACAAGCCAATTTTCCTTTGTGGATACAGATGTGTTTTGTTGTTGTTTTTTCTTTGATTTTAGATTCTTCACCTTTAATCTGCAAGTATCAGTAGTCGAGAGAATATGGGCTAACACTCTGAGAGCCCATATCATAAAAGCTCATAAAATGTACCCATGTTTAACTAATGTAGATGCACAATAATTTGTTGTTTTCTTCAGAAAAGAATTATTGTAAGTGATCAGACTCCTCATCCTATTTCACTTGTGTAAGACAATACAAGTATAAAACGATGTCACCCTGATTCTAAGCAATATATCCCTAACGACTGACTGCACTAGAGTTCTGGTTTACATACTAAGTTATTTTTTGGGTAAAATTAAAGGAGCTCATAGAATATTGATGCCTCATATATTAACAATAAGCAGACTTAATTAACTAGTCCGTTTTGGTGTTTTGAGAAATGGTACTTCTATACAGCCATGGCTGTCCTGGAACTCAATATGTTGATCAGGCTGCCCTCCTGCTTGTGCATCCCAAGTGCTGGCATTAAAGGTGTGTGCCACCACACCTGGTTACTCATTATGGAAAATAGAAGGAATAAGATATGTAATAGCCAATTGCTTTCACTTACTATAGAAAGATGAATTTGCATACTCAAAGGAAGATTCCCCATGAAGGGCCTCACCCTCCCTGGGGAATGGAGAGGGAATGGGCTGGGGGGGTTGGGGGATTTACGGGTGGCAGGAGAGGAGGGAGGGTGAAAGACCTGGGATTGACATGTCAAGCAAGCTTGTTTCTAACTTAAATAATTTTTTTTAAAAAAGGAGAAAAAGAAATAAGGAGAGCATCATTTCAAGTCAATGCAAAGATGAGGACTCTAAAACTCTCAACATCTCAGAGCTGCAGAGATAGCTCAGTGGTTAATAGTGCTGGGTGCTTTTCTAGAGGACCCAAGATTAGCTAAGTGGTCATATTTTTACATTATTTTCCTTTTTATTAATACACCAAAGTTATTGGTGATTTAAATATTAATGGGGTATTTTGTAATAATGTCATGGGTAAGCTTTGGATCATCCTTCTTAGTTATGCTATGCTTGTCTCCTGAAACACTATCATCCATGCTCCTGAAATCGACCCTACATGATGCTTCCACACATCCAGCATTTGGAGCAACACTACAATGAGCATTGTTTGTGCTCCTATCACACTGTTTCAGAACAACCGTTGTTCCACAAGTCCCAAGTCTCAGCATCATAATGTCCCTGGTTGGTGGGAAATATCATTCCATCTCCAACTCTTTATATTTAAAATGCTGATGAGATCATGTGGACTTCTCTTTCTCTGCCTGAAACAATTTCCAGTTCCCCCCCCCCATATTTTCACAGCTGAAAAGACTTTTTTAAATTTATTTTTTGGTAATCCCAGCACTCGGGAGGCAGAGGCAGACGGATCTCTGTGAGTTCGAGGCCGGGCTGGACCGACAGCCTCCAAAACAATACAGAGAAACCCTGTCTTGTAAAAACCAAAAAAAATTATTTTTTGGGTCTTTCACATCAAACATCCCCATCCCATTCATTTCCCTGTCCTTTCATATCCACCCTCTGTCCTTGCAATCTCCTCCCTTGGAAAGAGAAGAGAGAAGGGAAAATATCAGTCTCATCGTGGAAGCTGTAATGTCATGGTGAGTCATACAGTAAACTCTTTTATATGTTATAACTTTATTTGCAAGTGTCCATTGCAAGAGTCATTGGTCTGGTTCAAGGCCTCTGTTTTCTGCTACACTAGCAATGCTGGGGCCTCAATGGAACTTTTCTTGGTTATCCTGATGTGGCTCTTTGTTGTGGAGATCCTGCAGCTTTGTGTCTGCATGACCCATCCCCTCATGTGCTCCAGCAGACCACAGAGGGGATGGATGTTGGGGTGGACTGACACATAACGCTGGTTCTGGGCCTGGGTATTTACAGGGTTGGTCAGTCCACCAGCTCTCCCTTGTCCTCACCACCAGAGTGACCAATCCTCAATTGTCTTGGGAAGTTCACCCCTTACAGCATGAGTAGAGGGGCAAGGCCAGTTCTCCTGCTTTCGCATCCTTAGGGCTGGCTCTCACACATCCTACACCTTCAGGGTCATCTCTGCTGTGTTGCCTAGGCATGGCATAGGGGCCATTCTCCCAAGTGCTGCAGCAGATGAGGGGCAGGGACAGCTCTCTCACTCTTATGACCTCATTACTAACTCTCCCGTCTGCCTCAGGCTTGATGGGCAAGTGGGGAAGGTCATCTCTCCCCTGCCCATGAGGCCACATGTCAGATGAATAATGAGGACAGCACTCCCCTGCTCACAATTACAGGGCTAGCTCACGTTTACCTCTACCAACAGGTTGGCTCTATTGTCCCAGTACCCACATTGAGGCACTTTACAATCATCTGTAACTCCTGCTCCAGGCATCTGATGCCTCTGGCCTCTGCAGACACCTGAACCTATTCTTGCTCATGCTTTTGCATACACACAAAGACACACAAGCATGTCTCATGCACACAATGTGAAACAATAAAATAAAAATCTCCAGTGTGTTAAATAAATATAGTATAGTCTTATTGAAGCTAATTTCTAGAAATACAGACCCAGAAACAGATCTATTATAAAGATACAATGTTTTGTGAATATGTTGTTTTAGGATATGATAGGTTTTATAAAATCACAGCAGATAAACATTTTAAATGTATTGACTTTGTTTAAATATGGTTAAATACCCACTTCTTATCCCATAATTCACAAAGAACATTCTTACAATGCTTCAAAATAATGAGTGATTTCTCTAGTAAATTGTAATTTAGTCCACATTTTACCCAAATTACATTGGCCACACTATTGCCCACTCTAATAGTATCTTCATAGACTAAAGAAACTACAGTGCCAGAGGAGTCAATGCACTTCTTGAGACCATAACCCAGAATAATTTCATTTTAAAAAGCCTGATACATAAAAGAATTGTTTCAGTGTGTCATCCCAAACTTGAATTGTCAGCCTCGGTGTGGAGACAGTTCACATGAAAAGATATTGTTCTTGATATGATCGTTATCCAAGGGTTTAACTTTGCACAGAAGATGAGAAAACCTACGACATGCTTCTTTGACTCATAGTAATTCTTCATTTTGGTTTTCCTGTTATATATTTTATTTAACCTTACAAGTGTGAATGTCAGTTTTCTGGGAGGAAGCTGGTGGCAAGGTCGTTAGACTGCTGGATGGATTTAATGTGGGCCTCCAGGAAATAGGCAAGCCTCACATGTGGTTAAGCCAGATTCTTCATCTTGAACAAATTGCTTGCTACATAGAGTAAAGTCCGAGCACTGTCTTGGGCTGTTAAATCCATATTATCCCACTGAACTGTTATATAAATCACAATTCTTCAAACATAATTTCCAGGAAAATTTAAGTGAAATACATTTCAACAGTTAATCTTTTATAATAATGTATTTCTAAACTATAAACATTTACAAGTGTATTCAATATAATTTAACTAAAAGAAATAACAACTAATTATCTGATCTTTATTACAATCATAATACACAGCTTGTTGCTTGCAAGTTACTGAAAACAAGTCTATCCAAGATATTACAACAAAATTTAAATTAAAATTTTATTTCATATGTGAGTACTTTATTTATTATTCCACTACTTTTTATCCTCCCTCTAACTTCTCTCACATCTTTCTACACTTCCTGTCAAATTCAAGATCTCTCATATTAATTAAATATTAAATCTATATAAACACATTTATATGTGTGTATATACAAAAATATACACATGTACAACCTACTGAGCGCATTTACTATTACACTTCGGCCCCTGTGATTAGAGCTAGGAATTGAATTGCATATCAAGGGAGGTAGGCCCTGATGAAAACTGATTCTCTCTCCCTCAGTAGCCACTGAGTGTCCATAACTCTTCATCTATGGGTAAGAACTTCTGAAATTTCTTCCTTTCATATTGGCCCACTGACAGATGTGGTCAATATTCTTATCTTGGTTAGACACCCATATTGTTGAAATTTCATGGGTATAGTGTTCCTGTCAAAGCAGTAAGAATTTTGCTGATAGATGTTCCCACGGCTGTGTTTGCAGGGAATTGTCTTGATTGCTGGTTGATATGGGAAAGTTCAGCCCATTGTAGGCATTTACCATCTTGGTCAGGCAGGCATGGGTTGTATAAGAGCATTATCCAGGGGAACAAGACAAAAAGCATCGTTACTATATGGTTTCTGCTTTTGTTCCTGCTTCCGTTCCTGCTTCCGTCCTCAAAAATGGACTATTTAGTTAGAAGGGTAAGAGTCCCCCACAGCCCCCCCAAAAACCTTTGATCCTTCAAGTTGATTATAGTCACATTGTTTATAACAACAGAAAGAAAGCAGAATAGTATATATGCAGCACAATAAAAATATATCAGAACAGTTTAAATACTTTTTAAAGTTCATGAGGTTATTATCATGCAGATTTGATAGTACTGAAAGTGAAGGGATGAAAGGGAGAACTGAGATTCTAGCGCACTCACACCACTCCAAAGCAAACCATGGAATACGTGAATAATTTAAAATCAGTGCAGTCTGCATTCCATAAGAAAACCATTTATTCATTTTCATTCTGTGCAAGTATATGGAGATTGTTTGGCTTGACCTTGCATTTAACATATTTCTAGCAAATTATATTTTGTCGATTTTATAGTAATAACACCTGCCAACCTTTGGAAAAAATCAAGGTTGCTAAAGATTCATGCTGAAAACATGTTGTTTCTGTAAAAGAAAGTTGTGAGTAGCTTCCATTTCCAATTATAAAAAGGGCACAAGGTGAGGAACATACATAGCCTTGGCTTGACGATGAGTGGGTGGCAGTGCATGGAGCTCTGTGTGTGCCAGCTGCGTCTCCTCAGGAAAGATATTTGACATCGTCCAATCTTTCACTGGCTTAGTCACTTTGGTATCTCCTGGTAACTTTTGAGGATAATCATATGCATCAAGGGAGATGACAGGTCCAAAAGAATGCTGCTCGAGACGCTAAACGTAATTTCACTGCAATGTTTTAGCTGAGCAAGCCATGTGCCCATCTTCATTTGGTTTCCCTTATCTTCACTAATTCCCCATTGTTTGATCTGGAAAGTGAAACATTTGTACAACCAATTCATGATCTATCAGCTCCATCTCTCAAGCTCTGATGCTGTTTGTCACATGCTCCTATGAAGTAACTTTTGTAGGGAAGAGATGAAAAGACCCTTTCTTTGATTCCCATTTATTGTGTAATTGGACTTTTTGTTTTTTGCAAACAAAAGCTGCTAAGAGATATAGTGCAAGCTATGTGCAGCATATACATATATACTGCCATTTATTCAGTATGTACATGTAATATACACTGTAATACTATATATTGTATAGTATTATAATATTAAGGAATAGCCAAATTATTTTAATAATATTCTTCAGGATGTATTACAAATAATTACAGGAATACATATTTATATATAAAATAATTAAAATATTCAATACATCCTTTCTGTATTTATACAGTAATTCAAAAGTTCTATATAAAATTATTTGAAGTTATATTTTAACCTTGTGAAGGTCAAGTGATTCATTCTGTCTACCTCCCAAGGGTTTCTCCTGTTTTTTTTTTTCTATGTAAAGATTTTCTTCAGAATAATAACAAAATATTTTCTTAACTTGCCATTTAAAAAAATCCTGGAATCACACAGACAATATTTTCTCATTTGTGTACACAGTAAAGCATATAGCCGTGTGACCTCTTTATCTCCCAACGTTAAATGTAGATGACATGTCTTTAATTCCACAATTGATAAGGAAATAAAGTAACATATAAGCATGCAGTGAACAAACAGAAATGATCATGTTGGAAGTCAAATGAGAATCAATGTAGGTGGTGCCACAGCAGAAATATATTGTGAGAGCAATGGCACATGTCTGTCATTAAAGGAACCATTAATACACAGCAATAAGTCTTTTTGCAAAGGTGAACCTTTGACCTAAATTAGGCAATGATGAAATCCAATGGGCAAACAGGGAAATAAGTATGATAAAGGAATTCAGACATTTGCACCATTAAGTCATGGAGGGAAAATTCTGAAAGCTGATGCAAAGTTAGAGGGTAATAGAACATTGAGTGTAGTGTCAGAGGTTCCCAGTTCTGTACTGGAGGCAACATAATGTGGACGGGCCAATAATGTTTGAAAAGAATCGTGGCAGATTTAATTAAAAAACATTGAAACTTAATGTTTCAAGTTACAGTGTAAATAATTTAGTTTTAACAATTCTCATTTTCCATATATTCCTAAATGACAGTAAGAAAGTATTTCATATTTTCACCAAATTTTATGAAGCTCATGAAACAACCACGATAATTTCCCACTGATTATTAAGTGTCATTTTTCACAGCTCTCATTCGTATGGTATAGTTCATGAATTAAAGTGAAATACAAATGAAGGATAGAATGAAGTCCACAATGTCCTTAGGAATAACAAGGTTCTTCCAGGGAGGGACAAATCGTGAGGTTCTCTTCACTTAGGATGAATGTTCATGTCAATTCAGTTCCAATTATTTGTTATATGGTACCCTGGTGCAGATTAACTCACAATTATTGTGTAATTACATACAATTTGTTTTTCAATTCTTATGTTCAATGCAATATATTATAATGAAAATGAAGTTGAGGTAATTTTTTAGCTTTCCATCCAGTTGACCCAGTGTTCCTCATAATTGCAAGGCACATTACTTTCTTGCCAGGAGTTTAAATCATGTAAGTGTGCTTTAAGTCCATCACATGCTATGATTTTAATGTCAAGTCACTTCCTTTGCCTTTAAAACTGTCTTCTGTTTGGATCATGTTCCTATTGTCACCTTTTGTGCGTATGCATAGAATTTTTATACTTTGTTTTTGGAGTCAAATCTTGTGTATTGATTTAATGTCCCAGTTTTCTATGATCGTCTATATGAAGACCTGTGTAAGCCTTCACAATCTTGGCATAGGATGTAACTGTAAAGTAAGCACTGTTGAATGTGTAGAGTGATGTCTAGGATATTGCCTTCAGTCCAGGTTTCTACTATTCATCACCATTGGTCGTTCTGTGATGCAGTTTACCATAACAGCTTTGTTCTTTTCATGGTGCCTTTGTTTTCAATTGTACTACATATCTCACAAAGCTGTGGTGTTTAATTCTACAATCAGTTATGTATCATCCCTGAGTACCTGAGGTATACATATTTGAGCTTTTAAATGAAAACTTCCCATTTTTGCTTTGCTTATTTATGTTTACATATTCCATAAAATAATGGAATCCAGAGAAATTATTTAATAAAATCTTTGGTGTGCTCTTCTTAGGTAGTGGATCTGAAAAGCCATAAATTAAAGTAAGATGTTGTTTTGGGCATTTATTAAGGCACTGCGAACAATTTATAAGGAAACTGATATTTTGATATATAACTCAGTTCAACAAAGGTGGCCATCTAAATTGTTCTGGGCACATTTAAGACTAAGATTTCAACCTTAGACAGAAACATCAAATCCATCCATAACTCTTTCTGAAACCTATTATCAAATGAAAAAAATTTCCTAGCTGACTTCCTTATCTTATGATGGGGCTTTGACACTTGAATCAACTAATAATTGTAGCTGTTTCACAGAAAAGGTCACATTTGACAAATGGACTCTTGCACATGGTGAAAACACTCTTTCACTGTCAGGTGAAGGTTTTGCTCGGTAAATTCACTTACACAATATAAAAGATCTTTAGGAAGTTGACAATGTACACATGGAACCTTTCAAACAAAACATATGGCCTCATTTGTTTATTAAATTTTCTTCTTAATGATAAAAATACAAATTGTCATAAAACACAATAAGAAGCACAGTGGATAAATATGTCACCGAGGTCACAAACAGCACCTTATGATAAAAGGTGGAAGAAGGATAAGAGGAAGGAATGATTAATTCAGTATGTATAGATGTTCTGTAGCAGCTGACAGGTAACAGTAGTTACAAACAGTTAAAACTGAAAGTAGTGATGTCCTACTCATGGATCTATTAATGTCATTAAAAACCATGCCCCCGAATGTGAGTGTCAGTGAGGAGGCCTGGGCAACCTATAGGGCCCTGAGCAGTGGATCAGTGTTTATCCCTGGAATACAAACAGACATCGTGTGCCCATAGCACAAGGAGGGATGCTCTCTCAGCCTGGACTCTTAGGGGAGTGCCTGAACCCTTCCCTGAGTGAAATGACAGACTCTAGATATCCCCTATGTGGAAGGAATTGGCAATAGGGTGGGAGGCTGGGGGGGGGGATGAGGGAGTGCAGGAGGAAGTGAGGGAGAGGGAACTGGGATTGACATGTAAAACAAGCTATTTAAAATTAAAATAAAAAAACCATGACTATAAACAAGTTGAGGAGGAAAGGGTTTATTTTGCTTACACTTATAGTCAGCCTGTCAGCAAAGGAAGTCAGGGCAGTGACTCAAGACAAGAACGGAGTCCGGAACTTATGTGGAAACCACAAAGGAAAGTGGCTTAAAGGCTTGCTGCAAGTGGTTTACCCAACATGTGTTCCTATAGCACACAGGACCATATTCCCAGGGATGGCACCACCCAAAATGGGCTAGGAACTCCCACATCAATCACTAACTAGTAAAAAGTCCCACAGACTTGCCTACAGCTCCATCTTATGGAGCCCATTTCTCTATTGAGTTTCTCTCTACATAGATGACTCTAGATTATGTGAAATTGACATAAAACCAATAAAAGTGAACTTCCTCATAAAAGTGTGATTAAATATGTCATTCAAATGAACATATGTTTGTATAAAATATATGGTTTTTAATTAAGATGGAGAGACTAACTTACTCCAGTAGATTTAATTCTCTCTCATCAGTAAAGAATTTTAGCAATATATTTTTGTTTTGTGTGCAGTTGTTTCTATTATGTAATTAAAATCAGTTAAAGTATCTTTAGAAAAACTTTAGCAACCAATATAACAATGCCATTTTAAAAGAAAGTTAACAGTTTTCTGAGAGCCAAAGACCTGTGTTATGTGCCTAAGAATTAAGCCGTCCACATGATCCCCTTCGCTAACAACTCAACCCAGTATATCCAGTCCCAATATTGTAAGCCTTGCCTGTTTACAAAAGATGTCCTATTCAGGCCCCTTATCCTTCATTACTGATTCTCACCAAGCTCACCATCATTGGTTCCAGGAAGTTTCCATGGCATTAGATTTCCACAAGTCTCCAGTGCTTCCCAATTCCAGCTGTCTCTCCCCACACACTCTCCATTCATCCCTCCTCCATCACCTGATCTTTCCCACTCCAGTCCCCAACTACACACAGGCCACCCACAAAATTTATTACATTTCCCCTTCCTAGAGGTTCCATGTGTCCTCTATTGAATACTGCTTTTTATCTAACCTCTCTGAGTTTATGGACTGTAGCTTGATTATCATTTACTTAACACCAAATAACCACTTAACAGTGAATATATACCTTATTTATCTTTCTGATGATTTTTTCTAGTTCCATAGATTTGCCTACAACTTTTGTGACTTTTCATTTCTTTTCTTTTGTGGATGGGGGGCGTTGAGTCAGTATTTTTCTGTTCTAGGACTGGCTGTCCTAGAATTCACTTTGTAGATCAGGCTGGCTTTGAACTTACAGAGAGATCTGCCTGCCTTTGCCTCCAGATTGCTGGTATTAAAGCTGTCCACCATGACTTCCCAGCTGATGTCATTTTCTTTAAGACATGAGTAATACTCCACTGTGTAACTGTATCACATTTTCTTAATCTGTTTTTCAGTTGTTGGACATCTAGGTTGTTTCTAGTTTCTGTCTACTAAGAATAAAGTCACAGTGAACTTAGCTGAGCAAGTGTCCTTGTGGTGGGATGGATCACAAATAACCCAGAGTGATTCTACAACACAAGGTTGCTCTCTGAAAACTGACATCCAGGTCCCATTACCAAGGACAACATGCACATAGCTCAAACTGCTGCTTGCACTGAGCGTTCACATCAATGTTCTAGTGTCTTTGGTGCAAGAAGGTACTTTCCAGGCTAGAGAAAGAGAAGCATGAACACCAAGCCAGCCAAAAAAAAATATCCACCTATAATCTGTCCGGAAAGATTGCCTAGGGCAGTTATGGCACAGAACTTGGGGGAGTGGTCAACCAATGTTTGGTTTAACTTAAAGCCCATGCAACAAGAAGGTTATGCCCCACCTACACTTCCAGGATGGTGAGGAACCAGAGACTGAGGATAGAACAAGACTTCTCAGGCAAATTAAAACAAAATTAATGAAATTATTTCTAATGACATTCTGCTATACCTATAGATTCTTGCCTAGTCCATTTGTCATTGGAGAGGCTCCTGCTATAGTCAGACATTATGCAGAGAGAAAGTCTGAGTTGGAAGTCTCTATGGCGTCCCTCCCCTCAGAGATCAGGGAGCCCTAAGGAGGAGGGGGGAAAAGACTGTAGAAATCAGAGGAATTGAGGCTAACAAGAGAACATGGCTTACTTTATCACCTAAGCAGTACTCAGATGGGCTCACAGAGACTGAAGGAGCAAGCATGGGTCTGCATGGGTCTGTACCAGGTGCTCTGTGTGTATGTAATGGCTATTATGTTGGTGTTTTTGTTACACTCCTATCAGTTAGATCAGGTGTATCTCTGACTCTGTCTGCTCTTAGGACTATTTTCCTTCTACTGGGTTGTTTTATCCAGCCGTGATATTAGGGACTTTGTCTTGTCTTATTGAACCTGGTTTGTCCTGTTTTTTGCCCTGTCTTGGAGGTCTGCTCTGTTTTGAAAGGAAATGCAGTGGGAGTGGATCTGGGTGAGAGAGGAGGTGATTGGGATGCATTCTATAAGAGAAGAATCTATTTTCAATTTTAAAAAATTAAAAAAACATCATCAAAATAAATGTCTTATAAGCCAATTATATGACCTTAGCACTACTGAATATACAAGAAATAATAAAAGCGATAACTGTTTTACTCTGAAAGAACTAATATGACTGCAAATACAAGTGTGTCAATTGATAAATACAAGATTTTTCTCAGGATTAAAGATCATGCCAGAGGCCTGGTATGGTGACAAACACAATCCCAGCACACAACAGACTGAAGTGTGAATATGAATTGGGAACCATTCTTAGGAGACCTGGGTTCAAGCTCAGCCTCACATATGTATCAAACTCAAGGTAAAGCTATTATACAAGAGACTGTGTTTCTATCAATCAGTCATTCAGCTTTAGACAATCTATTAATTGCAAAAATTAAGCTCTGAGACTTGATGGAACAAAAACTAAAGTGTTGTCACCTTATAAAAAGTGCTAAATCTACTTGAACAAATAGTCAAGTGGGAACCTCTGAGAAAGAGCTTTAAGAAGTTTGCCAGAACCAGTGATCAGTGAGAGAACTACTAAAACAAAAAGGAAATCAGTCTATTCCTCACCTATTTGAGTCAAGAGAGAGAACATTTAAAATACCACAGTTAATTTTATCTGATAACAGAATATGAATGATATTAAGTTCATCACAAAAAGTAAAAACTTAGAGAGAAGTAACGTCAGCAATTTCAATAAAAAATAATATGAATCTACAAGCAACTTTGCAAACAATGGACAATAAACAATGAGAGAAATTGAGGCAGAGATTACTTACAGTATCATATTAGAAGAAAACATAACGATTAACCTATTGAAAATATTGTGTATCTATTACACTATGCCTTGCAGGAAGGAGGGAACTCAGAGGTTCATGAAGCTCACAAGTAATTTTAAAAGACCCTTTAAGCTCTGCAAACTCAAGAGACTCACAAAGCCCATCTCGGATATTACATGAGCAGTAAATAATTGCTTGTTGGAGGAGACTCTAATGACATAGCTGCCTGTAAGGTATACGAGAAATTCCTGGAAGGCAGCTTAAAGGGCCATCAACCATGCTGGCATAGGTTTTTATGATGCAGCTTTCAGTTACTCAAGATCCTGGAGTAACCCCTCAGGTAAATGCTGATCTACCAAGACAACCTTGGATGGAGGAATTTGGCGTGTCCTATCTGTGCTTAAGAAATAATTCAGCCCTCTCTAGAAAAACTCATTCAATAAAAGAAAGGAGCAGTGATGTAATATTACAAATGTAGTATTACATAGTAATACATCTAAAAGCTGAAGAGCAAAATTAGATTAACTTAGTTTTGTTATAAAATTATTTCTCTGCCACATTTTTATATTTATGTAATTAGAAGAAATTAGTTTATCTAGTCTTTTTATTTCTTTTGAAAAAATACACTATAATGCCAAGTTCACAATGGTATTACGATTTAAAACAAAATGATATAAAATCATGAACAGAACAATAATAACTAATTATTCATCTGTGATATAAAGCTCAGAATGAAGCATAGCCCAGAACTTTTCACTAATAATATTACATTTTTGACACACATGCCCTCAAACTGTGTCCCAGGAAAATATAGGGAAGCTATTCAAACCGTTTCTTATGATGTTTATATGAATCTATTAACAAAGCCTGAAAATAAATAAAACAATAGATTAATATCCACAATGAAAATAGATGCAAGAATCTTCAACAACGTGTTAACAAATGCCATGAACCAGTCTATCTAGTTGGTTTTATGACAAGGATGCAAGGATGGTTCAAAATACAAAAATCAATAAACATAACACACTGCATCTTTTAAAGAACAAAAAGAAGTAATATATAATTACAAGAAATGAAGAAAACAGCTGAAAGTATGAAAATTCTTAATGATAATTTTCTTAGAAAAATTGGCATATAGAAAGATAGCACTTCAACAAGGTGAAAAATACATATAAAAAGTCTATAGTTAATATCATAATGTTACTGGGGAGAAAATAAGCTCTTTCCCACTAAGATCTTGAATAAGAATATAGTGTCTACTCTGACTATTCTTATTCAAAGCAGTACTAAAAATTTAGGAAAAGCAAGAAAAAACTGAAAGACACAAAAGCATACATATAGAAAAGAATGAGCCCAAAGAATTGTCAGTGTAGATAATATGATTTTAGATAAACAAAAAACAAAAAACTTAGACTCCATCTTAAGACAATTGTAACTGGGACTGGAGAGATGGTCCAGCAGTTAAGAATACTGTCTGCCCTCCCAGCAGACCCATGTATGATTTTCACAATGAAGTATAAATCCAGTTCCAGATCAGATACTCTGTGCTGATATCCATGGACATCAACATTTCCATAATACTCAGACATACATGCAGGCAAAACATCATTATATATTAATATTTTTGTTTAAAGATGCATTATAAAGCATGTTCCTTTATCAAAATGAAAAAATCAAATAAAACTTAAAAGTAGTCTTGATATGTAAGTATATCATGTAGGGGTCTATTACGAAATGCTTTGAGTTACGATGCAAAAAATATACAAAGAAGCTGACAATATATTGTCTATTTTTTAGATGTGTTAATATCGGGGCTCAGTGCTGTTTCAGACCAAAGTAGAACACCCAGGCATTAACAATGCATGCCAGATGGAAGTGATGCATGCTGAATAACATATCCTCTTGATTACTGTACTTTAAAGTATGTGAGATTTATTATGGGCCTAATTCTAATTCAATGAATGTCATCAACAGATTGTATGATGGGTCATTTTCACTGTGGGGTGTAAAAGAATTACCAGGAAAGTTGACAGGGAAAGCATATTAGAAAACAATCTTGTAAATTTGATTAATGGCACTTGCAAATCCACACATATCCAAAAATAATGTTTTCTGTCCATATGGTGACATTCGGAGTCTTAGGCCACCTCCCAGGAGATCATAAAGATGATAAACAGATTTTTAAAAGGAGGCTATTTTGATGTTTTACAGTAAAAATATTTTTAACTATTTGAATTAAAATCTAAGTTCTCCTGAAAAGGGTATTTTTAAACAACATCAATCCAGTGCACTCAGCAGTCTATGCGGTCCACTCCAAACTGATCTGTCAGAGGGCAAGCCCCACTTACTACTGCTCACCAGTGGATATCCCACACTTCTAGAAGAGCTGCTGTACAGGGCCAGTGTCCACTAAAATGAGTGTACCAACTCCTTCCCCTAGGGTTGAGATAAAGGATGCTGTAAGAGACCTTGGAAATCAATACTGACCCATATTCTGAGTTATTCAGCTTCCACTGCTAATCCCCAGCTGTACCAGGAGCAATTGGAGACCTTGGAGACTCATTTGCCAGAAGCCATGAAGATCATTGGTTACAATTAAGCAATTTGTTTCCAAAATTTGTCTGCAGGGTGTTTGATCAAAGAGTCTTCCAGAAGAGGCAGCTTTCTCCCTGTGTTTGCGATGAGCTTCCTGCTCTTGATCAGAGATGTAAGACATACAATGCAAGACAAACACATAATTTTAATCTCTAGTAACCACATTAATAAGTAAACTAAGTGAAACTGATGTTTTTCCAACCATTTGGATTTTGTACTCATTCTTTCTATAAATGGTTGTATATTTTATGACACGTCTTCAAAAGTCTGTATGTATTCTAAATTTACATGTGGTCCAAAAAAACAAGGTATCCAATCAATTTGAGAGCTATATAGCAGGATGTGGTCAATGTTACTGTTCTGAACAGCAAAGATGCTAATCAAACCTAATGCCTAAATTCCCTGTTTGTACCCCTGTTGTGTTTCATCTAAGGCAGACTAAGCAGCAGATAAAATCTTGAGGAAAAAATATCTACAGGATAAAATTTTTCAGCAGGAAAACTTTGGAAATCTCCTGAGTAAAAACGTCCGGATAATATAAAAGAATGACTATCAAATTCCAGATGCTTTGCCTACATTCAATGGAATCAATGATTGATTGTGAATTTACTTTTGATCAACAATAGTAATGAAATGATGCTGTGCAATTTATCTTGGTAATTTAGCACAGAAATCACAGTGGTTATTTCAGGCTGATTCCCATTGCAGATGCTGAATTGTGAGGGTGGTATGTCAATACTGACATAATTGCATGTGTGGATGCAGCTTCCTTCTCCTTTTCCCCCTTTGTGATCAGAGGCAGTGTGTCCCGCGCTACCGTCTCGCCAGCAAGAACGACGCAGAACACTCGGATCCTTCTGTAGTAAAGCTTTAATGCATCTTGAGAGATAGATGATCAGCTTCTTAGAGGGAGACCCCAAGCTAAGAAACCCAGCCCCTTATATAAGCCTAGGAGCTCCGAGTGAGACGTGTAGAGCCGGGATTGGTGGTTTGTACATCACCCCAGATGACGCCACGGGAGAGGCACAGCTTAAACGGCTAACTCCAACTGACAGCAGATGTCAGCGCCATCTTCTAACGGCAATAGCGATAGCGAGGGCGGCTCCTCACATCTCCCCCTATTCATTTATTTTTAAAGCAATAGGACACCCACAACTTTGGATTGGAGATAGAGGTCAAATCCCCATGTGTAAATTCGGAACATGTACAAAGCTCCTCTCCAGGGTCTTATCCCCAGAGAGAGCCCTGACCAGTCCGATGTCGTTTTTCTGGGGGAAGGAGATCATGACATAGAACCTTTATGTAAGATGACTTATCTCCCAGGAGAAAGTCGTTATACCGCAGACCTCTCCTGTGCAGTGCTTAGCCTTGTAACTCCTTGGGCTGCTGAAGCCTACCCACTCTATCCCGTGCAATGAGACTAGCCTCGTGGGGTGCAAGAGCCGGGAGGCCAGCGACCTATTGTTTTAACATGGTTAACCAAATGTCAGGGGAGGCTCCGTGTTCTAAGGCAGCAAGTGCTTGTGCCACCACCACTTTGTCTCTTTTGTTTGGGCTCTGAGCTTACACACCATCCAAAGCATCAACACTATTTCACAGCAGAGAACTGGGCTAAATGATCCTACCCCCACCCATTCCTTAAAATAAGAAAATGTAGATGAAATCTAGGAGGAGAGGCCTTCCATAAGAGAAAGATCCAGATGTGTCGAATTCACTTGTAGGATCGCCATTCTCAACTCACGGAGTGTCTGCTCAAACTCAAAAGTCCAATTCTGTAATAAATGTTGAGACAGAGCTTTTGACAGGTTAGCTGCTCTTGTAAAATTCTCATATTGTACTGAAGTGACACAAAGGCCAGGCAACTTTGTTCACATCCCAATTGGGCCATCTGCCACAATATATCCAATTGTTTCTGAACCAAATTAATTTGTTGGTTTACCAACATCAGGCCTCCTTGTATCTGAGAATTGGCAGTGGCCTGTTTATCTAGGACCATGGTCACAGTGGCCTATAGTTCATTAATGGTTTGAGTTGTCTGCACAGTGGCAGAAAGTGTAAGGGCCGAGGCGGTAACCGAAGCAGTAACCGCGGCGGTGGCTATCAGGCCCACAATAATAGCAGAGATCCCAAAAATCTCGCTTTTCCCTAAACAAACTCAAATTACTTGGCGCCTCAACAGGAGCTGGAATAAATCGAGGCATGCGCATTACCAAAGCAAAAGGGTGCTTAATAGCATCCCAGCATAATGTATAAAAACAATTCTAAGCAGAACAATTTATTTCTTTCTGATTCTTACCTAAGGTATCATTACTCACAACCCAAATAAAGGGCAGCTGAATAATTAGTTCTCTTAAAAGGGGTATACTTAACATTGGAGGAGGACCAATCAGATGATCCAGAGCTCTGTCCCTCACTCAGACTGTTGCCTAATGCCCCTTTCCAATCAAAAGTAATCTGTCCCTTCTCACTATCATAGGAGAAAGATCAGTACAGCTTTTATTAATTCAAAAGGATTAGCATTAGATCTTTCTGGATCCATATGAATAAAATTATCCTTTAATGAAGAAATCACAGTAAAGCACAAGCTTCCTACTAATGACAAGGTTCTCTCATCCTGAAAACTCTGTATCTGAGGATCTAAAGGCAAAAAGGCAAGCCCCAACTCTCTATTAGTTGTGAAAAATCTAGGGAACACCTGGGCATTATGCATCACTGGCATCGGTAGGGGAAGGTAGACATGATGGCCCACCGTAACTCTCCCATCATACTAGGAACCATCATCCCGAGTAGGAGAGTCTTCATCACCCACTTGGCCTCCATCCTTCTTATTTTGGAGTTGTGAAGGAGCTCTTCGAGTGAGTCTTTCAGGGATCCACAGGGGGTTTTCTTCCTCCTGTGGAAAAACACACACAGCTCCCCTGGATCTTATAAGAATAGGATCCGGGCCTTTCCAGAGATCAGTCAAGACATCTTTCCATTTTACCATTTCTTTTGGCCTATCAGGCTCTAAACTGTGGCGATCGGCCGCAGTGTGGCCTTGGGCATCAGAGTTCAAGAAATTAAGGGTAAAAAGTGCCATGGACACAACAACTCTTGGTACCGAGGGTAGAACATCCTCAATACTTCCCTTTTGTTTAATTAGATATGATTTGAGTGTATGATGGGCACGTTTTACAATGTCTTGTCCTTGAGGGTTATAAGGTAGGCCAGTTAGATGGGTAACATCCATTTGTCGACAAAACTGTCGGAATTTTTGAGAGGTATATGTTGGTCCATTGTCTGTTTTTAAAATTTTGGGTTTTCCCCAAGCACTTTAGGCCTCAAGGCAATGTTGAATCACATATGAGGCCTTTTTTCCTGTTAGGGGTGTGGCGAACATTATGTCAGAACAGGTGTCAACAGAAACATGAACATATTGAAGCCTTCCAAAAGAGGGAATATGAGTAACATCCATCTGTCACATCTGTAATGGTCTAATGCCACGTGGGTTTATTCCCATGTGGGGAGTAGGTAAGAATTTGTAGTAATTTTGGCATTGAGTAACAATTTTTTTAGCCTCTTTTCTGGATAGAGTAAAATGACGGCGCAAGGTCTCAGCCGTCACATGAAAGTGTTGATGGAACTCTTTTGTTGTTTGTGTATGGGTAGACAAGGCAGCGGCCACCAGCTTTGTAGCCTTGTCCGCTAAGTCATTCCCTAAGGACATGGGACCTGGGAGTCCAGAATGTGCTCAGACATGGGTAATGAAAATAGGAAATTTCCTATTTAACAAGGCAGTTTGTATCTTTTGAAAGATGTTAGCAACTTTGTTGGAGGATCTTATTATTTTAGCTATCTTAAGGAGATTAACTGCATTAACCACATAAGAGGAAACTGATACAATATTGAGGGGAAAAGCCTCAAGAACCTCTAGTACTATCAGACATTTTATAACTTGAGGTGAAGTTTTATTATATTGTTTAGATATAACCTTATCCTTGACCACATAAGCTCCTATACCAGTTTTTGATCCATCAGTGTACACCACAGTCCCATCTGGGAGTGGGTCTTTAGCTGTCACTTGTGGAAACACTATAGCCTGGTTTAGGGCAAACTGTAAAATTGGATGTTTTGGAAAATGATTATCAATTTGTCCTGAAAAGGAAGTAACTAAAACTGCCCAATCACTAGATGTGGCTGCCAAGGTCTGAACTTGTGCAGCAGTATAAGGCACAATCAAGGAATCAGGATCCCTGCCAAAATGTGTAACAGCTGTTTTTATTTCGCGAATCGCGAGCTGTGCAACAGCATCAGGGTACCAGTCAATAATCTTAGCAGGGGAAGTATTTGGATGAATCCAAAGTAATGGTCCATGTTGCCACAGGACTGCAGTTGGCAATTGAGCTGTCTTAAAAACACACAGACTAAAAGGTAGTGACTCCTCAATACGTTGTAATTGTGTTTCCTGTAAGGCCTCTTTCACCATCTGTAAGGCTCGGTGGGCGGCAGGGGTAAATTTTTTGGGTGAGGAGATATGAGGCTCACCCTCCAGGAGATCGAAGAGGGGTTTTAGATTAGCAGATGGAATTTTTAAAAAGGGCCTCAACCAATTTATATCTCCCAGAAGTTTCTGAAAATCATTTAATGTTTGTAAGTGGTCTTTGTGAATTTTTATTTTTTGAGGAACTATATTTTTGGGAGTAATCATTGAGCCCAAAAAGAGGCCTGTATCTGTAATTTGAACCTTTTTTGAGGCAATCTCTAATCCCCACTGTTTTAATTCAGCCACCAGCATGGGGAAAGCCTTTTGTAAAACATCTAACTCTTTGTGACAAATAAGAATATCGTCCATATAATGGATAACGATTAAAGATGTAAATTGTTTCCTAATTGGCTCCAAAGCCTCCTGTACATATAGCTGACATATTGTTGGGCTATTGGCCATGCCTTGTGGCAGTACCTTCTACTGAAATCTCTTGTCTGGTTTTATATGATTAAGAGAAGGGATAGTGATGGCAAACCTTGGTCTATCCCGTGGGTAAAGTGGAATAGAGAAGAAACAATCCTTAATATCTATAATAATAAGTTTTCAATCTTGAGGGAGTGTAGAAAGTAAAGGAAGGCCTCTTTGAACAGGGCCAAAAAGATGTATCTGATTGTTAATGGCCCGCAGGTTGTGGAGTAATCTCCACTTCCCAGATTTCTTCTTAATAACAAAAATTGGTGTATTCCATGGGGAGGTAGAAGGCTCTAGAGAAGGCTCTACCTCCATGGGGAGGTAGAAGGGTATAGAGTAGATTCTGGCTTTTTCTTTTTCTTAGATTTGTTAGGGGGTGAATGATAACTCCCTTCTTTTTCTCCCCCTTTCTTAACTTCCTGGGGAGGGCCTTTTTTCTTAGACATGTCTTTTCTTTTGCGAGCTCCCATTCTCTCACTCCGTTTAGTTTTTGACATGTTATCTTGAACTTTCTCTAAGGTTCCCTGACTTTCTATTATAGTAGGGTGACAGGCCTCATCCTCCAAGCAGTTTTTAACTAGCTTTCAAATGGCTTTGGTACCTAAGCAGAGATCTCCTTTTGTATGCTTCCTGTCTAGTTTTTTACCTAGCTTGTTCCATGAGGCCACAGTGAGGGACCCGGAACAAGCATACCATGGTGTCACTCTATTTACCTCCTTCACAAAATTTTGAAGTGTTTGTGGTGTAATTTTAAGATCTCTTTGTTTTAGCACAGTCTGTAAGGCTGTAACCACTGACTGTGACGACCCCATCGCGCTGACAGCTTATCTAAAAAACGCGCTCAACTCCGTTACCAGACTGACAGCACCAGACTGACAGCACCAGACTGACAGCACCAGACTGACAGCACCAGACTGACAGCACCAGACTGACAGCACCAGACTGACAGCACCGTTCTGTCAGCACCAGCCACGATGAAGGAGAAGGACAAACAGGACTAGCACCAAAGCCTCCACTGACCCGTCCCACGGTGATGACAAACTAAGGCCAAAGTCGAGAAAGGGGGTGTTCAGGATAAACCATACCTCTCTGAACTTACATCCCTGCAGTTCTGAATCCGCCCCGTCTTTCGAGGGGTCTCCCACGGTGCCGGCGATGTTGAAGAGTTCCCGGGTTTCGGCACCAGATGTCCCGCGCTACCGTCTCGCCAGCAAGAACGACGCAGAACACTCGGATCCTTCTGTAGTAAAGCTTTAATGCATCTTGAGAGATAGATGATCAGCTTCTTAGAGGGAGACCCCAAGCTAAGAAACCCAGCCCCTTATATAAGCCTAGGAGCTCCGAGTGAGACGTGTAGAGCCGGGATTGGTGGTTTGCACATCACCCCAGATGACGCCACGGGAGAGGCACAGCTTAAACGGTTAACTCCAACTGACAGCAGATGTCAGCGCCATCTTCTAACGGCTAACTCCAACTGACAGCAGATGTCAGCGCCATCTTCTAACGGCAATAGCGATAGCGAGGGCGGCTCCTCACAGCAGTGTGGTTATTTCTCTAGTTCAGTTATCAAATAGATTCTGAAGACACTTTTTATTATTTGTTCTTTGACTCAACTTCCTTTCTCACAAGTATTAAGAGAAATATTAGGAACAAAATACTTAAAAGCTCTAAATAACAGGTTATGATTTATATTGCTTTGATTTATGTACTGGATCTTGGATTAGCATATGTAGAAATAGGTTTCATTGTGACTTTTCATACACGCATGCAATTTGTTCTAATTTCCCACACTACTCTTCCCCATTACCCCTCTCCTTCTTGGTAGTGCCCTTTCTGTTGCCACACACTTTTCATTCTTCTATTACACATACACACACACACACACACACACACACACACACACACACCACATAGACTGTACTGTGAAAATGTAAAACCTCGCTTTCTTATTAATCTATGTGCTTATAATGCCAATTTAAAATATATGAATTTTATTCACTAAAGCTACAGGACTACAAGACAAGTTAAGAGCTAAGAAAATTGATGATTTCTTTTTACATTGATTTTGCAGCTATATGGGTATTTTCTTTCATGAAGTAAACACCCCAAAGTCTTTATGGCAGATGATTATAAGCCACCATGTGTGTTGTGGCTGGTGAAATTTGGTTCACAGGAAGAGTACTCAGTGCCCTTAAATATAGAGTTATGATGTCTCTAGCCCTGATTTGTTTTTGAAAGCTGAGCAACAAAAAGAATGTGTAGGAAAATAGGCAAATGGGTATCTTCAGATTTAAGTGACTGAAGTTGTTCTTACAAAGATGAAGGACAGGCTGAATAACTGTTAATACTAGATATGGGCAGGGATATCTGAGAAGGAACCACAGCAACTATTCATGAGCATTTCAGCAGATTCATCACTGTATTGACACAATGATCCAAGAGAGAGGACCACTGGCCAAGGTCCCCTGACATCAATTCTGTTTTAAGTGAAGAAATAAGAGATCTACCTGAAGTACAAAAGCTATACTGTAATGCAAAAGCAAACACAGAAATATGAACAAGAAATGATTCTCAAAGAAACCAACATGATACTAATGAAACAACGAGGTGGAAAAAATAACTGATCCAGTAGGTAATATTCACATATTATGCTGTTACTTCTTTTGGTGGTTTGAAGGAAAATGGCCCCCAAAGGAAGTGTCACTATTAGGACTTGTGACCTTTGTTGGATGAAGTATGTCCTTGTTGATGTGTTTTTCCGTGGGGGCAGGCTTTGAGATCTCCTATGTTTAAGGGATACCAAGTGTAATTCATTTCCTGTTGCCTGTGAACCAAGTTGTAGTACTCTCAGCTCCTTCTCCAGAATCATGTCTGCGTGCATGCTGTTGTATCTGTAATGATGATTATGGACTAAACCTCTGAAACCATAAGCCATGCCAATTAAATGTTTTCCTTTATAACAGTGGTTGTGGTCATGGTGTCTCTGTACAGAAAAGCAAACCCTAACTTAGGCAGAATTTGCAACCAGAGAGTCAGGTATTGCTGTGATAGTTCTGACCATGTTTATATTAGAAGGAATACGAACCTTTGGACAGTGGATTAAGAAGCAGTTGAATGCTGCAAGTGGTGCTTAATGGGCCATACTAATAGGAACATGGAAGACAGTAGGACTGAGGCTGAGTGTGATTTGATCTGTGAAGACCTAGCTCAGTATGTTTCAGAGGAGAATTCTAATACATTGCCTACATATAGTTCTTGTGAAATTTTGGTGAAGAATGTTGATACCTTTTCTGCCTTTGCCTGAAAAGTAAGTCTGAGGCTCAACTGAAGGGTTCTGTTCACAGAGGAAATCTCAGAATCACCTAGCATAGGTTATATTTTCTTTTTGTAATTATGTTATTCTTGTATGTGGTTATTAGTGTTAGTTATGATGAAAATGATCAAGCTGTGAAAGTAAAAGTGCAAAATGTACAGTTAGAGGACAAAAGGAACACTTGAAATGTGATTGAAGCTAAGTTCTGTGTTCAAGAAAATAAACAGATTAAGAAATGGTGACCTCATGACAAGATCATACCCAGCTTAGTTTCCAACTCATAACAAGTAATTGAAAAATGCTTAGAGATGAGGACATTCCTTTAATTCTTGCACTCAGGAGGCATAGTTTGGTGTATCCCTGATTTTGCAGGCAGCTTGGCCTACAAAGAAAATTCCAGAACAGCCAAGTGTAGGCAGTGAAGGAAACAACCAAAAAGAGGAAGCTGTTGAAGATGTATTTGAGTGAAGGAGCCATGTGCCAGCCCCAGCAAATAGCACAAGTTATATGGCCATGCTGTTCTTGCTTTAGATAAAAGATAAAAGAAAGGGGTTATGGAATGTTCCTCCACGACTAAGCAACAACCCTGAAACCACACATTTGTCATGGGTGTCCCTGAATGGAAGACAAGAAAGGCCACTGCATGAAGTTTAGGAAGTTGAAGCCTGGAATGCCTTGGAGAACCCAAGGTTTTGGAGATGCTAAATACCAACTGAGGAGAGCAGCTAACAGAAAATGGAACCTACCCAAGAGAAAAAACAACATTACAGTCAACAAAGCTGAAAGGAGTTGGAGATATAACAATCTCTTAGACATTAGACATGGTGATGCAGAGTTTACAGTTTCCCCAGCTGGTATTCAGTCTAGCTTTGGTCCAGTATTTCCCGCACTATGTTCCCTCCCTTACATTTTGGGATGGTAATGTATATCCCTTGCCATTATATGTTGGGACTATGTGATCTGCTTTTTGATATTGATTTTGATTGTATGGGGGAATACAGTTAAGGGATTGCATGAGTCTCAGAAGAGACTATGAATTTTAGACTTTCAAATAAGCTTGAGACTGTTGCAGGCTGTGGGGACTTTTGAAGTTTGACGGAATGCATTCTTGTATTATTATATGGCTACAAGCCTTTTGGGACCAAGGATTAGAATGTGGTGGCTAAAATAAAATAGTTCCCCAAAAGAGTGGCGCTATTAGGAAGTATGGTCTTAGTTCGAGTAGGTGTGGCCTTGTTAGGGGAAGTGTGTTACTGTGGGGGTGGGCTTTTAGATTCCCTATGAACAAGTCAAACCCAGTGTCATAGTTCACTTGCTATTGCCTATAGATCAAGATATAGTACTCTCAGCTCCTTCACAGCACCGTGTCTGCCTGCATGCCACCATGACCCTTCATGATGCAAATGGACTAAATCTCTGAAACTGTAATCCACCCCCAATTAAATGTTTTCCTTTATAAGAGTTGTTGTGGTCATGGTGTCTCTGCACAGCAATAGAAACCTTAACTAAGACAGTTCTTTATAATTTTTTTCTCATTAAAGCAAACATTTAAGAGTTTTATGTTTATTATGTATTTCATAGCTTCATAATGGCATGCTCATTTTCTTTACTCATTCCCATAAGAGTATTTGCAACTTTTTTACTGTAATTTGAACACCTTTAAATAATTCTGATTATATACAAATATACACGGATTGACATACATATCTAAATATTTTAATGTTCAACATGCTGTGTGTTTTAGTTCACTTCAGGTAAACAGCATATATAGAGCACCTGTTCCATGAAAGAAACATTTTAAAATTTGGGCATAAAAAATGAAAAGAATCTCATCCCTGTCCTCAGGTCTAGTGCTTTTATGCTATATAGTTTGGTGAAAATAATAATCACTACAATAAATCAGTGCCTAACAGACTCTTTAAAATACCTCTGATCCTTTTTCTTCAAGTTTGGAGTATCCAAGTATTTGAAGGACATTTTTCTAAGGCTAATGAGGGCATCAAAAAGAAAAACAAAACATATAAAATCAATATCCAAAGCCTATTTTCTTATTCATCACATCCTGAAGAAAGTAGGCATCATTTCACTGCTAGTGTTCATTTTCTCATATGATGAACTATCTTATTTCTTCTCATTATATTTTTATAAAAGGAAAGCTTTACAGTGTTTAGCATGTAATTTCATTTTATGTCATAATTTTATTCTGATTTGTCATTTTTGAAGTCAATTTTCAAGAATTTTACGCAAAAGTGTTTTGCTTTTCATTGAAATATGTATTCTTTCATTTAAGTAGAGATAATTGAATATTCACTATGTATAAGCCACATCACCAAGCATTACTCAGAACAGAAGCCCGGGAAAGATCTACTGGTTAGAATAGGAAAGTTTTCAATGGAGATATGCTTTCCAGTGCTCTAATAAGTGCATGAAGCAATCAGCTTCCAAAAAATAAAAACATGACTTATTTTGTTTCGTGGCTTCAAACATTCCCGTTCATAGTCATTTTCCCCATTATTAAGTCTATGTGCTGGAGAGTACAATTACATGACAGAGCAAACACATCCACCACATATCTTAATATAAAAGCAAGACAAGAAGTGGTGAGGGTTCCATATTTCCTTTGAAAGTAAGTCCCAGTGATCTAAAGCCTTGTCATTTAGCCTTACCTTTTAAGGGTCCAAACACCTGCCAGTAGTTCTACAAGCTAGAGAACCAGCCTCCATGTTTTGACTGACAGTTGGGTAGATATACCCATACTGAAGCCAAATTATAAGTAGTAGCCACAATTATCTTGTACTAACTAGTACATGAAAATTTGTAGAGGATCATATGAAACTGCATGAAGAGTGTGAAGGGGAGATATTCTGTATAATATATCTAGGGGCCTTTTCTTAGATGCCTAATAAGTTTGTTTGTTTTGAGTCTTCATTCTCTCCAGCTACCTACCATTTTTTTCTCCTTTCTATCTCCTCTCTCTGGTGAAATCTCTCTATAACATTATTCCTTGCATCATTTTGACTCTGTGTAATTGTTGGAAACAAACTATTAATATCAACCTTATTATTTAATGTTCTGTTCATTTAACTAAATCTATTTTCTTGTAATATTTTCCCAGCACTGTAACAAAGACCATCAGTATCAGAAAATTGGTGTCTTCAACTTCAGTAAGTTCAGAAAGAAACAGGAGCTAATAATTACATGTGTGTAATAGGAATGTCCATAACACTCCACTGCCCATTACCACTATAATATTATTAAAAACAAACAAACATAGTTCAAGTATTTCCCTCTATATACCAGATTTTTTTATCATTTTTAATTTTAATTTTAAATAGCTTGTTTTACATGTCAATCCCAGTTCCCTCTCCCTCCCCTCCTCCCGCACTCCCCTTCCCCCCCAGCCTCCCACCCTATTGCCAATTCCTTCCACATAGGGGATATCTAGAGTCTGTCATTTCGCTCCGGGTAGGGTCCAGGCACTCCCCTAAGAGTCCAGGCTGAGAGAGCATCCCTCTTTGTGCTATGGGCACATGATGACTGTTTGTATTCCAGGGATAGACACTGATCCACTGGTCAAGGCCCCATAGGTTGCCCAGGCCTTCTCACTGACACTCACATTTGGGGGGTCCAGATCAGTCCCATGTTAGCCTCCCCGCTGTCGGTCTGGGGTCCAAGAGCTCTTCCCTGTTCAGATCAGCTGTCTCTGCTGGTTTTGCCAGCCCATTCTTTGCCAATTTGCTCATCACTCCCCTCTCTCTGCCGCAGCCGTTAAAGGCTAGGCTCACAACCAAAAATATATACCAGATTTTTAAATTGTTTTTGACGTCTGGTACTCACTAAACATCTATAAGTATACCAAAGTAAAAAATAAGAGGACATGAATCATAATTACTGGTAAGTTTTGCCTTTGAATCTCAAGTCATTAATGTAAACTTTTCTTACTAATTGGTGAGCTAGAGGATAAAGGACTTGGCATTTTCTCCAGAAAGGAAAAAGAATGTACGATACAAAAATAATCTTATTAGTTCAATGGGAAAAGAATTGAATAGTTGAGCTTTTTAACAGAAATTACCTACAATTTCAAAATGTACTGTCCCACTGCCAAATATTTGTTTCTGCTGCAAAATGTTAAATATGGTTAAATAACAGTAGTGGTATTTAAACATCCAATGTGATTCTTTCTAAATAAAGTTGGATGTGCTTGTTACACTTTCCCAAGCAAGATAAATAATATCAGCAATTTCAAAATGTGCTACTAGAACCAACTTATTAAATTCAGGTTTTTCTAATCTTAAGATGACAAGAACTCAATGTTCAACCATTGTCAATGCATTCTACTAATCAAATAATATTGTTTTTCATTAATAATAATATTTATATAGCTATGACAATACAAGCCAACAATGTAACAATAAGATGCAGCTAAAGCTAAGTTTTCTCCTTTACTACTAATCAGCAATTTATTATCCCAGGAATAATTATTCCTCCTAAATTCTTTCTGGCCAGATAAAATAGTCTCAGTCATGATAACTGAAGTTCTCATGACATCAAAGTTCTGAACCTCTACCATGTAAGAAATAAGTCAACAGATATTTATGTGTGAATCATAAGGAAATCAAGCTGATACTTACCTAGAGGCTTAATTCCTACTGGTTAGCATTCACAATGATGGAAGGTGCTATGCATATTGACAGAGGAAACAAGTAATCTTCAATCCTACCTATATGTGAAAGCCAAAATGTACAACAATAACCAGGCTAAAAAGATATATAAGTTACACCCTTCCCTTTTCATTTAGACAAAAGAGGAGAAATGTTATGGGACAATCTTCCTGTACACTATGGATATGTGTCACTCGAATCAGTTTAATGAAAAACTAAAGGCAGGAGTATCGGTGGGAGAAAACTCTGGGAAGAAGAGTGTAGTAGCCAGACAGAGAGTAAAGAGCATGGTCAGTACAGATTAAGGAATTAAAGCTAGAGACAAAATGTAGAATGACAAAAATGGGTTAATTTAACTTGTAGGAGCTAGCTAGTAAAAAGCCAAAGCTACAGCTGAGCTTTTATAATTAATAATAAGTCTCTGTGTTGTGATTTTGGAGCTGGGACAGAAAACATCCACCTAAACCCACTGATGCAATAGTAACACAAATGTTACTAAGGTAGCTAATCACTTTCTGATTGGTTCTAAGGCCTGCTCCAAGAAACCATACTTGACACTGTGAAAGGGACCAAAAACCTGTGGCTTGATGTGTCCTAGGTCAGAATACAATGTTATCATTTCCTTAATGAACATAGTTATTAAAATGACTCACAATGGCTTATTGATGCTCATAAATGAGGACTCTCAACCCTCATCAGAGAAACTTCTTGCAATGGACAGAAAGTAACACAGAAGACTCTAGTTGCACAACATGAAATGAATCAGAGACTATAGAGACCCCTGCCTTAACGAGGTATGCATTTCACACTCCACCTCCAAAGCTCAGGGATCCTCTAAGAAGAGGGGTATAAGTATTTTAGGAGAAAGGCATGCCCAATAACGTTAAGGAAGCAGTATTTTCTAGACGCAAAAGGCCTAGTGTACATATATTACAGTTATTGTGACAGCTTACACAGGACCTTCACAGACACAATTCCTTTACAAAGTTTGGGAAAGTGAACATGAATTTCCAGCACTAGTTCAGGAGTTATTGGCATTTGATAGCTTCTGGGAGAAGCAGTCAATTTTCTCTGCTGATGTGACCCTTATCAGGTTGAATATATGCCATAGCAGGTCTCACTCTTCAAGATCAGCTGGACAACACAAAATGGACTTGAAAGGAAAAGAAATAATAAATCAGAAAGCTGAAAGTGAGTATGGGAGCTATTGCTGGGGGAAGTAAATATGTTCAAAATTCTTAATATGTTGTTTCCTTGTGTTAGGTTTCAACTTTGAAAAGATCATCCTCCATGGTCAAGTAGGCTTTATCCCAGAAATGCAGGGATAGTTAAATATATAGAAATCTGTCAATGTAATCCATAAAATAAACAAACTGAAAGAATAAAAGAACATTGAGATCTCATCAGATACTGAAAGAGCTTTTGAAAAAATCAGCATTGATTCATGATAAAAAAAGTCTTGGAGACACACAAGGGACATACATAACATAATATAGGCAATTTATAACAAGCCTATAGCCAATATCAAATTAAATGGAGAGAAAGTAAAATCAGGAACAATATAATGCTGTGCACTCTCTCCATATCTGTTCATTATTATACCTGAAGTTCTAGCTAAAGCAATAAGACAACAAAAGGAGATAGAGGGGATACAAATTGGGAAGAAAGAAGTCAAAATATCACTATTCACAGATGATATGATAGTATAGATAAGTAACCCCAAAAATTCTATCAGGGAAGTCCTACAACTAAAAAAATCTTTAGTTAAGTGGCTGGATACAAGATTAACTAAAAAAAAGACAATGAACCTCCTATATACAAATTACAAATGGGTTGAGAAAGAAATCTGGGAAACACCCTTTACAATAACCACAAATAACACAAAATAACTTTGTGTACCTCTAAACAAGCAACTGAAATACTTGTGTGACAAGAAATTCAAGTCTTGGAGATGGTTTCAGAAGATGGAAAGATCTTCCATGCTCATGAATTGGTAGGATTAACATAGTAATAATGGCAGTCTTACCAAAAGAAATCTATAGATTCAATGCAATTTTAACCAAGATTCCAACACAATTATTTACAGACCTAAAAATAACAAAACTCAACTTCATATAGAAAAAAAACCAGGATAACTAAAACAATTCTATAAAATAAAGGAACTTCCAGAGATATCACCATCCCTGATTTCAAACTCTCCTACAGACCAGTAGGAGTAAAATCTTCATGATATGGCATAGAAATAGACGGAGGTGGATCAATTGAATACAAATGAAGACCCAGGCGTAAATCCACACACCTATGAACACCTAATTTTTAATAAATGACCCAGAAATACAGAATGGATAAAAACATCTTTCCAAAAATGGTACTGATATAACTAGATGCTGATATGTAGAAGAGTGAAAATAGATCCATATCTATCACGCAGCACAAAACTCAACTCCAAGTGATCAAAGACCTCAAAACAATAGCAGATATTGAACTTGATAGCAGATAAAGTGAGGAATAGGCTTGAACTCTTTGGCATGGAGGAAAACTTCCTGAACAGGACACCAGTGGCACAGGCACTAATATAAACAATTAAAAAATGGTACCTCATAAAACTGAAAAGTTTTCATAAAGCAAAGGACACACTGTCAATAGGGCAATAAGGCAGCCTACAGAATGGGGAAAAGTTTTGCCAATTCCATGTCTGAAAGGGGGCTAATATCTGAAATATATGAAGAACTAAAGAAACTAGGCATTAAAAAATTGAAATACTTCAGTTTAAAAAATGGGGTACAGACCTAAATACAATTCTCAGAAAGGAATCGCAAATGGCCAAGCAACACTTAAGAAAATGCTCAACATCTTTAGAAATCAGGAAAATGCAAATAAAATGATTCTGAGATTCCATCTTACACCTGTCAGATTGGCTAAGATCAAAAACACAAGTGACAGCTCATGCTGGTGGGGATGTCATGCAAGGGGAACACTCCTCCATTTATGGTGAGAGTGCAAAATTTTAGAGCCACTTTGGAAATCAATATGGCAATTTCTCAGAAAATTTGGAATCAATATACCACAAAACTGTGCTATATCACCCCTTAGCATAAAGCCAAAGACACCCCATTTGACCACAATGACAAATGTACAAGTCTGTTAATAGCAGCTTTATTTATAGTAGTCATAACCTGGAAACAAGCTACATGTACATTTACTCAGTGCAGTATTACTCAGCTCTTAAAAAATAGCAACATGGGGGGATGGGGGGTTGTGGAGGGCATGAGAGGATGGGAGTGAGAGGGAACTAGGGTTGATATGGAAAATAAGATTGTTTCTAAATAAAAAAACTCAAAAAAATAACAACATGAAATTTGAAGGTAAATGAACAAAACTAGAAAAGTATCCCATCCCAAGTCAGGTAATCCAGACCCAGAAAGACAAACATGGTATGTACTCACTTCTAAGTGGACATTAGCTGTAAAGTAAAAGGTAATCATGCTATAATTCAGAGACCCAGGGAGGCTAAATAACAAGGAGGACTCAAGGTGGTCAAATTTGTATCTTCCTGGAAGGGGAAAATAGAATAGATTTCACAGGTGGCTTGAGGGGTGAAGGGTGGGGATGGGAACAGAAGTGGCCAGTTGAGTGAGTTGGGTGATGGAAAAGTATTCAAAGAGCCAAAGGGTGTATATCCAGGATGAGACAGAAACCAACTGGAAAATCCCAGAAAATTACCAGAGGATGACCACAGCTAGGACTCTTAGTAATGGGGTATATGGAGTCTGAACGGACTATCTTCTGCAACCAGGCAAGCCTTCAAGTAGAGGGATTGGGGCACCAACCCAGTCATGAAACATTTGACCTACAATTTGTCCTGCCTGTAAGATGTGCTCAAGTAAAGGTAGCACAGAAATTGTGGGCATGGCCAAGAAATGACTGGTTCATCTTGAGACACATGCCTCTAGGGGGAGTCTATTCCTGACACTGCCTAAGGGCCAGGAATCAGAGGGAGTCCAGAGATACTCTGTTACACTTCTAGACCAGAGCCTAGCATAATTGTCATTGGAGAAGTTTCATCCAGCAACTGATAGGAGCAGATGCATAGAGTTACAGACAAACACTTGGCAGAGCTCAGGGACTCCTGTGGAAGAAGGAGAGGAAGGATGAGAACAGCCAGAGATATGAAGGACACCGCAAGAGAATGACTGATATAGAGAATCAACTAACCATGACTCATAGAGGGCTCACAGAGACTGGACTGACAATCAGGAAGTTTATATTGGTCGGACCTAGATCCTCTCCATATGTGTTATGGTTTTGTACCTTGGAGTTCTTATGGGACTACTAACAGTAGGAGGAGAGCTCTCTTAACTTAATTGCCTGTTTTGGGGTCCTTTTCTTCCTACTTGGTTGCCTCATTCATTTTTAAACTTAGAATGTGACTATTCCTGTTATGAGTTGATATTCTATGTTTGGTTGATATCCCTGGGACGTCTACCCTTTTCAGAAGAGAAATGAGGAGGAATGGATCTGGGAGAAAGAAGTAAAGGGAGAGACTGGGAGCAGAAAATGGAGGGAAAACTGGAGTAGGGATGTAATACATAGAAGAACAAAGAAAAAGGAAAAAGTTTGTGTTCAGTGTACATGGGCAGGGGAGTAAACATGAAAGGTATCATCTCCATTGTAAAATCCATCACCATAGCTACAGATATGCATCAGTTACCTATTCCTGAAAAAAAAATTACTTCGGAGCTTGAAACTTGATAGTCAGACACAGTGCTACATACCTCCTATCCTACATATCAGGACCCAAGACAGGAAGATTGCTCTAAATTCAAATAATAACAGGCAGGCAAAGACTAAGTAGCAAAATGCTGGTTCAATATTATATTCCTGGAAGACATTAAACTTTGTAGGAACAATAATTATCGATTCTTATTTTCAGTAGAGTATGTTTTAAGAAAAAGATACATGGGATAGTTTGTCCCTGTTTCATATATTGGAACCGGGACAAAAGGCTGAGCAGTCAAGACCTGGATGTACTTACTTGTAAGTTCATTCACATATCTCAGGATGGATTTTGACAGTTAGCTGAGTAAAAAATGGGACTATCAGAGTGGATGTTCATATTGCCATGTCAGTGTTTATAATTTGACCTCAGAAGGCACTCAGTAATACTCGCCTGGATTCTCCATAGTACACTCAGTCTTATGGACAAGAAAGACTGATCACAAGTCTTGCTGAAGATCTGTCAATATCTCATTTGAAGTACAGCAACAGGGAAATTGAATGGGCTCTGTGGGTGTGATGCCATCTTTGGGAAGTACGATTTTCCACAGTAAACACTAGCAGAAGCAGTATATTATTCCAGTGACATCCTAATCACTTTGTCAATTACATGAGTAGTTCCTTTGAGTATTTGCTGCACCATTATCTTCTGCCCTGAACCTATCATCTGGAACAGGAAAAAGAATATGCTGCTCTTAAAGTTTTGTGACATGGTTTGAAATCAGCGACCATTTATGACACTGTTGCCATAAGAAACATATATGTATGGCTTCCCATGGTTCTCGTCCCCTTCTTTCATTCCTTCTTGTCTAATTATAGGGGTAATTTCCTTGGAGCTGAACCAGCTCTCTGGCATCAAGGGTGATTGTGTAGTTTAAGTGTGACAGCAAGATCACTTTACTTGCTTTTCTGTAACATACATGGCACAAACAAGGTGAATTAGGACTAAGGTGTGTCCATTTAGAACTCTTAGAATTGGATAGTAAGAGGGCAACGTACCCCCACTACTGGTTTGAATTAATAAGAAAATAATCCCAAATTACAGTTCAACAGAATCATTGGATGTCAAAAACAGGCTGCACAAGATGGAAGTACTAAA
This sequence comes from Mesocricetus auratus, assembly GCF_017639785.1. NCBI lineage: Eukaryota > Metazoa > Chordata > Mammalia > Rodentia > Cricetidae > Mesocricetus > Mesocricetus auratus. The sequence goes on along the minus strand of NW_024429207.1, from coordinate 1,758,088 downwards.
CAAAGAATTCTGCAAAAGACCTATTCTCAAGGCAGAGAAGAAAGTTTTTGAGAACATTAGAGTCACCTAAATTTAGCTATGCCTGAACCCAAGTCAATTTTATAAGAGTTTCTGATACCGATGTGTCTTTCTTAAAACAAATCTCATAGTATTTCTAGATGTATTAATTTTTAGGTCTGACTTTTTATTTCTCTCCAGAATAAGTCTGAGAGTTATAAGTCTGAGAGTTATATTTATTAAACACAATACTAAGCTGACATCCACTTGAGTTTCAAGCAAAGACCAAATGCTAATTTAAAACACAATTATCAGTTAAACCCACTTTATTATGACCCACTTTAATCAGAAATTTTATGCTCACGGTGAGGTCACAAACTTAACAGCTGAAGAGCACTGGCTTGATAGAGGCGATTATATCGAGACATCAGCAGGAGTAATGAGAAACCTCTTGGGCCAAGCTCTGGGCATGATTTCAGCTGCTATCACGCCTATTCTACAGCTTTTCAATGACTCTATGAGTTGCCTAATAGTTTTACAATAAACTTCTCTTCTACTCAAATTAACAGAGGACTTTGTTGCTTCACAATGTTGATACTTACAGAAATATCTTTGGTAGCCTTTTTTTCCTTTCCCTATCACTCTTTACATTCAAATTGGGACATTTACTTATTGGAGTCCTTTCTTAGCTGAATTTAGCCTACAATGCCATTGTTCATATGCATATTTTTCCAATGCATGTGTATTATCATCCTAAACAGATATCAAATAAAACAATAATTATTTTCTTAGTAGTATAATTTTCCTGATGGATGATAATTTTCAAGTCTACCTTCACTATGGAGTGTTTTAGGCAGAAGGGTCCAAAGAGTATATTGCCATAGTCAATCTATTTTGAAGTGGTCTTAATAATCATATTTGTCCGCACCAGGATGACTTATAGAAGACTCATTTGTATTTTAATCAACAATGACAAAATGTTAAAAATCATTGAACAATTCTTACTTTATGCAATTTATTCTTTTCTAGGATTTTAATTTTAAATTTTTTATTTGTGTGTGTGTACCCATGATAACGTTATGTCATGAGTGTTCTAGTACCCATAGAGCCCAGAAAATGGTATTGGAATCCCTGAAACTGGAGTTACAGGAGGGTGTGAGCTGACAGATATGGGGGACTGGAAATTTAACTCTGGTCTTCTGCAGAAATAATATATGATTTGACCTGTTGAGCAATCACTTTGGCCTCAGGAAACTCATTGATAATATACTACTACACGTGGACCTGAAGCATATTTTTTCTCAATTTTTCATTATGATACAAGCCTTTGCTTATCCAGATGGACAAATATATCTCAAATCAACCACAGATCTGATATCTAGATTAATATTTTTCTGCACTGCATAAATACAGCATGAATGAATATTTATGTTAATGTGGATGCGTGTCTTCCAGACAGTGTTAGCAAAAAAAGCTCTGTTTAACATTTTTCTTCATACTTTCAGAGTAATTCTTAAATATCTTGACTCTTAAATATTGTTTAACATGAATATATTTATTACATGTGACACTACTACCTAATAAAAATTAGAGTGAATAATATAAAACTAAACAGATTATAGTTGTTATTGGCATTATGGTAGTGTAAAGACATTTATATTAGCTTATCCAATAAGTTGACTACAAGCAGTATTTATAATCAATTACAGAAAAGTAAAATACAAAGCGATATCTGGATTTATTTGGTTTCTATTTCCATTTAACAAGGAAAAGTTCTAATTAGTTAGTGATAAATTAGTCCTTTTTCTGTTAATGCTGAAATCATTCTCCTGAGAAAGTGTTATGATCTCTCTAAAACATATTCATCACAATTTAAGTATGAGATTGACAAACTCACTTTAGTAAGGATTAATAATCTGTTTTCCCTGTACTGTTTATGTTATGAACAACGATATGAAGCCTGTAAGTAGCTTGTGTGAGATGTTCCAAAGTGAATTTCTAGTCAAGGAAATCTACAAGGAATCCAACCATGTACTTAATATCTTCAAGAAAAATTACATAGGTAGATGCTTTATTATACCAAAGCAGCTACAGAGTAAAGATAAAGTTGACAGCCTACGTGGGAAAACCTTTGATTGAAGTTCGTGACACCTTAAAGGAAGACAGGCATGACAAGCTCAAATGTCTATAGCCTGAACAGTGTGAGACTTGGTCAAAAGTTCCAATGAAGACCTCTAAAGGTAAGTGACTATGTAGAAAAGAAAGAACATCAACCATCAAAATATCGAGGTGTAAAGGCAGTTGTTTTAGGGTTTTTATTTCCATGGTAAAACACCATGACCAAGAGCAACATAGGGAGGGAAGCATTTATTTAATTTAACTGCGCTCTACAGGCTGGTTGTACACAACAGCTGCTGATGTCCTATGTGGTCGTTACTTAGTTCTGGCATCTCCAAAACACCCAGGTCTCCATTGCAGCCTTCATCAATAAACCCTCCTAGCTTCCCTTCAGGAACTCTGATTATGCCATATAGTGCCAAACATCAGTTTCTCTCTATGAATCCTGCAGTCATGGGACTTCCACTACACCTGAGGCTGAATCTTCACTGACTGTAGGTGGAAGATTTCCTGTCCCCACCACTTATTAACCAAAAACTGGCATCCACTTCCCAAATAACTAACTTGGAGATTTAATATAAATTATAAATCCTCGGCCAATCACTCTGTCCTGTTATTAACAACCTCTTACAGTTAAATTAACCCATATTTCTTTTTCTGCTTTAGATTTTTTTCATTTAAATTAGAAACAAGGTTGCATCACATGTCAATTCCAGCAATCTCTTCCGCCCCTCCTCCCATGCCCCCCATCAACTCTACCAGCTCCGCACCCAATCCACACTCCATTCCCCAGGGAGGATGAGGCCCTCTATAGGGGATCTCCAGAGACTGTCATTTCCTTCAAGCAGGGACTAGACCCTACCCCAAGATTCCAGGCTAAGCAAGCATCCCTCATTGTGGGATAGGCACCCAAAGTCCATTTGTGTCCCAGGGATGAATACTGGTTTACTACCCAAGACCCCATAGATTGCCTATACCTCCTCACTGACACCCACATTCAGGGGATCTGGATCAGCCCATGCTGACCTGCCAGCCATCAGTCTGGGGTCCAAGACCTCCCACTTTTTCAAGTCAGCTGTTTCTGTGGGTTAAACAAGCACAGTCTTGACCCGTTTGCTCGTCACGGGGTTCCAGGAGTTCATTCAGTGTTTAGCTGTGGGTGTCTGCCTCTGCTTCCATCAGTCATTGGGTGAAGGATGGCATATAAGGAAGTAGTCGAACTCATTATCAGAGAGGGGCATTGAAGGTAGTCTTTTTACTCTTGCTTAGTTTGAGAGTTGGTGTTATCCTTATAGATCTCTGGAAATATCACTAGTGCCAGATCTCTCCTCGAACCTATAATTACTCCTTCTATTATGGTATCTCTTGTCCTGCTCTCCTCTATTCTTCCCCAGACTCAAACTTCTTGCTCCCCCATGTCCTCCTCTCCTCTCCTCTTCTCCCACTCTCTTTTTCCCAGCTCCCTCTCCCTGTCTCCATGCTCCTAATCTGCTCAGGAGATCTTGCCTCATTCCCCTTCACTGGGGTACCATGCATATCTCTCTTAGGGTCCAACCTGTTTCCCAGACTCTCTGGCAGTGAGATTGTACTCTGGCACTCCCTTGATCAATGTCTAAAATTCATATATGAGTGAGTACATACCATGTTTGTCTTTTTGTGACTGGGTTACCTCACTCAGGATGGTTTCTGGTAGTGCTGTTCGTTTGCCTGTAAATTTCAAGATTCCTTGTTTTTTCTGAATTGTACTCCATTGTGTATGTGCACCACAATTTCTCCATCCACTCTTCAGCTGAGGAGACTCTAGGTTGCTTTCAGGTTCCAGCCACCACAAAAAATGCTGCTATGAATACAGTAGAACAGATGTCCTTGTCCTGTGAATATGCATCTTTTGGATATATGCCTAAGATTGGAGTTGCTGGGTCTTGTGGTAGGTTTATTCCCATTTTTCTGAGGAATCTCCATACTGATTTCCAAAGTGGCTGAACAAGTTGGCACTCCCACCAGCAATGGAGGAGTATTTCCCTTTTACCACATCCTCTGCAGCATAAATTGCATTGGTGGTTTTGATTTTAGCCATTCTGACAGGAGTGAGATGGTATTTCAGAGTTGTTGTGATTTGCACTTCCCTGATGGCTAGGGATACTGAACACTTTCTTAAGTGTCTTTCAGCCATTTTAACTCCTCTATTGAGAATTCTCTATTTAGTTCTGTAGCCCACTTTTTAATTGGCTTGTTTAGAGTTTTGGAGACTTGCTTCTTGGGATCTTTGTAAATTTTGAAGATCAGCCCTCTGTAAAATGTGGGGTTGGTGAATATCTTTTTCCATTCTTTGGGCTGCCTTTCTGTCTTCTTTAGTTTGTCCTATGCCCCACAGAAGCCTTTCAGTTTCAGGAGGTATTAATAGTCAACCTCAGTGTCTGTGCTCCTGGTGTTATGTTCAGGAAGCAGTCTCCTGTACCAATTCATTCAAGGGTGCCTCCCACCTTCACTTCCAAGAGATTCAGTGCAGCTGAATTTATGTTGAGGTCTTTGATTCATTTGGACCTAAGTTTTGTGCATGGCGATAGATCTGGATCTATCTGCAGTCTTCTACATGCCAGCATCCAGTTGTGCCAGCATCATTTGTTGAAGATGCCATCCTTTTTTCCATTGTATAATTTTAGTTTCTTTGTCAGAGATCAGATGTTCATAAGTGTATGGGTTAATATCAGGGTTTTCAATTCGATTCCATTGGTCAACCTGTCTAATTTTTGTGTCTATATGAAGCTGTTTTCAGGACTATAGCTCTATAATAGAGCTTGAAGTGAGGGATGTGATGCCTCCAGACGTTGCTTTGTTGAACAGGATTGTTTTGGCTATCATGGGTCCTCCGTTTTTCCATATAAAGTTGATTATTATTCTTTCAAGGTCTGTGAAGAATTGTGTTGGGATTTTAATGGGATAGCATTGAATCTGTAGATTGTCCTTTGCAAGACTGCCATTTTTATGACATTGATTCCACCTATCCAAGAGCATGGGCGATCCTTCCATCCTCTGGTGTCATCTTTAATTTTCTTCTTTAAAGACCCAAAGTTCATGTGATAATGATCTTCCACTTATTTGGTAAGGGTTACCCCAAGGTATTTTATGTTGTTTGTGGCAATTGTAAAGGGTGATGTTTCTCTGATTTCCCTCTCAGGCCCTTCATTGTCTATATATAGTAGGGCCACTGATTTTCTTGAGGTGATCCTTGTATCCTGCCACTCTGATGAAGATATCCACAAGTTGCAGGAGTTCCCCTGTGGAGTTTCCCAGGTCACCTATGTAAACTATAACATCATGTGCAAATAGTGAAAGCTCAACCTCTTCTTTTCCAATTTGTATCCCCTTGATCTCCTATTGCTCTCTTATTGCTCTAGGTAGAACTTGAAGTACAATATTGAGGAGGTATGGAGAGAGTGAACAGCCTTGTCCTGTTCCTGAATTTAGAGGAATCACATTGAGTTTCTCTCCATTTAGTTTGAGGTTGGCTGTTTGTTTGCTGTATATTGATTTTGTTATGTTTAGGTATGTTCCTGTTATCCCGGAACTTTCCAAGACCTTTATCATGAAGGGATGTTGGATTTTGTCTAAGGCTTTGTCAGCATCTACTGAGATGATCAGGTGATTTTTTGTTTCTAAGCATGTTTATATGATGAATTACATTGATGGATTTTCGTATGTTGAATCATTCCTGCATCCCTTGGATGAAATCTACTTGATCATGGTGGATGACAGTTTTGATGTGTTCTTGGATGCAATTTGCCAGTATTTTATTGAGTATTATTGCATCATTGTTCATGAGGGATAATGGTCTGAAGTTCCCTTTCTTAGTTGTGTCTTTGTGTGGCTTGTGTATCAAGGTTACTGAAGCCTCGCAAAACCCTTGTGCTTCTATTGCATGGAATACTTTTAGAAGAATTGGTATAAGCTGTTCGTTCTTTGAATTTCTGCTGGAATTCTGCACTGAGACCATCTGGACCTGGGCTTTATTTGGTTGTGTGACTTTTGATGACTGCTTCTATTTCCTTAGAGGTTATAGGTCAATTTAAATAGCTTATTCTTGATTTAATTTTGGCAAGTGATAGCTCTCCAGAAAATTGCCCATTTCCTTTAAATTTTCAAATTTTGTGGAGTACAAGTTTTCAAAGTATGACCTGATGATGCTCTGGATTTCCTCAGTGTCCATTGTTATGTCCCCCTTTTCATTTCTGATTTTGTTAATTTGCATCGTCACACTCTGCTGAATCATAAGATTGGATAAAGGTTTGTCTATTTTGTTGATTTTTCTCAAAGAACCAACTCTTCTTTACATTGATTCTTTATATTCTTTTCCTAGTTTCTACTTTATTGATTTCAGCCCTCAGTTTGATTATTTCCTGGCATCTACTCTTCTGGGGTGAGTTTGCTTCTTTGTGTTCTAGAGCTTTCAGCTGTGCTGTTAATTCTCTAGTGTGTCTATTCTCCAGTTTCTTCATGTGGGCACTTGGTGCTATGAACTTTCCTCTTAGCACTGCTTTCAAAGTGTCCCATAAGTTTGGGTATGTTGTGTCTTCATTCTCATTGAATTCTTGGAAGTCTTTAATTTCTTTTTTTTATTTCTTCTTTGATCCAGGAATGGTGCAATTGCACATTAATCAATTTCCATGAGTTTGCAGGCATTCTGCAGTTTGTTTTGTTGTTGAATTTGGTGGTCTGATAAGATTCATGGAGTTGCCTGGCGGCAGTGGTGCACACCTTTAATCTCAGCACTCGGGAGGCAGAGGCAGGTGGATACCTGTGAGTTCGATGCCAGGCTGGACCGACAGCCTCCAAAACAATACAGAGAAACCCTTTCTCATGAAAACCAAAAGAAAAAAAAAGATTCATGGAGTTATTACAATTTTTGTACCTGTTGAGGTTTGATATGTTGCCAAGTATGTGGTCAATTTTTGAGAAGGTTCCATGTGGCACTGAGAAGAAGGTATATTCGTTTGTATTTGGATGGAATGTTCTATAGATGTCTATTAAACCCCGTTGGGTCATAGCTTCTATTAGTTCCTTTGCTTCTTTGTTAAGTTTCTGTATGCTAGTCCTGTCTAGTGTGTGAGGTTTTATGTGTAGTAAAGTTTCCTTTATGAACGTGGATGCCTTTATATTTGGGGCAAAAATGTTCAGAATTTAAACTTTATCTAGGTGTATTTCTCCTGTAATGAGTATTAAATGACCTCTTTCAACTCTATTGATTGATTTTATTTTAAAGTCTAATTTGTGAAATATTAGGATTGCTACTCCTGCTTGTTTCTTGGGTCCATTTGATTGGATAATCTTTTCTTAACCCTTAACTCTGAGGTAATGTCTGTCTTTGAGGCTGAGGTGTATTTCTTGTATGCAGCAGAAGGATAGATTCTATTTTTTAATTCATTCTGTTAGCCTGTCTCTTTTCATGGGCAAGTTAAAACCATTACCATTGAGGGATTTTAATGACCATTGATTGCTCATTCTTTTTGTTTTGGAATGGTTGGTGGTGGTGGAATTGCATGTGGATTTCCATCCCTTTTTTTCTTTTGGCTGTTGGTTAGGATTATCTATTGCCTATGTTTTTCTAGTTGCAGTTAACTTCCTTGGGTTTGGAGTTTTCCTTCCAGAACTTTCTATAGGGCTGTATTAGTGAATATGCCTTGCTTAAAACTGGTTTTGACATGGAACATCTTATTTTCTCCATCTATAGTGATTGAAATCTTTGCTGGGTATAGTAGTCTGGGCTGGCATCCGTGATTTCTTAGTGTTGGTCGAATATCTATGCAGGACCTTCTGGCTTTCAGAGTTTCCATGGAAAAATCAAGTGTAATTCTGATATGTTTGTCTTTACATGTTATTTGACCTTTTTCCTTAGCTGGTCTTAATATTCTTTCTTCTTTCTGTATGTTTGGGGTCTTGATTATAATGTGGCGAGATGATTTGTGTGTGTGTGTGTGTGTGTGTGTGTGTGTGTGTGTGTGTGTGTGTGTGGTCCACTCTATCTGGTGTTCTGTAAGCTTCTTGTATCTTCACTGGCATGTCTTACTTTAGGTTGGGAAAGTTTTCTTCTATAATTTTGTTGAATATGTTTTCTGACCCTTTGAGGTGGTTTTCCTCACCTACTTCTATACCTATTATTCTTAGGTTTGGTTTTTTCATGGTGTCCCATATTTCCTGGATGTTTTGTGTTAGGGATTTGTTGGACTTAAGATTTTCTTTGGTCGATGAATCTATTTCTCCTAGTGTATCTTCAACACCTGAGATTCTCTCTTCCATCTCTTGTATTATGTTAGTTATGCTTTCATCTGTAGAACCTGACTGTTTGTCCAGCTTTTGTTTTTCCAGCATTCCTTTAGACTATGTTTTTATTGTCTCTATTTCAGCTTTCAACCCTTGCATTGTTTGAATTGTTTCTTATAATATTTTGCTTTGTCTTTTCCTCCATTTCTTACATTTTTCTGGGTTGTTTTGTTTGGTTTTTCTTCCATTTCTTGCAGTTTTTGGTTTCCTTGTTCTTCTAAACTCTTTAAGGGATTTTTCCATATCCTCTTTGAGGGCCTCTATCAGTTTTCATGAAGTTGTTTTCAAGATCATTCTCTTCTACTTCATTTGCATTGGAATGTTCAAGTCTTGCTAGTGTAGAGTCTCTAGACTCTGGCAGTGTCATATTTGTTTTTCTATTGCTGTGTGTGTTTTTGTATTGTCTCCTTCCCATCCCTTCTTCTAGTGGGTGCAGAAAGAGCCTCTCCCTGACCTGGTGGGTAGGGGACCAGGGTTCCCTTTCGGGTGGTGCAAACAAGTCTCATACCAGAGTATTTCTCCTCTTCTGGTACTAATCCTGGTCTCATGGGTGGAGAAGGAGTCTAGGATGCTGTGGTACACTGGCTCCCACTGGGAAGGGGGGACTCAATGGCAGTCCCCAGGCACTGGACACAGGCCTGGAAACAGGTCCCGGTTTACCTGGTTCCAGAGTGGAGAAGGAAGCCAGGAAGCTGGGGTGTGTAGACTCCCACCAGGAGGGGAGGCTCAGTGGCAACCCACAGGAACTGGAATGTGGACCCAGAAACAGGGCCTGGTTTGCCTGGTCCAGTGGGCAAACAAGGAGACCAGAAAGCTCTAGCCCATATTTCTTATCTATGCTTTGTCACATGGTTCGTGGATAGATATCTCATTTTTAACACATTCTGCTTCTTCAGTGGCCAGTTGGCAAACATGTACATTTACTTATTGTCTTAGCTGTTTTTCTTGCTGTGATAATACACAATGACCAGGGAAGATTATAAAGAAGGTGTTCAATCTGTGGCTCATGATTTCAGAGAGTTAGAATCTATGATCATCAGGGAAGGAAGATGGACAGCAGGAAAGCAGACATGGTTCTGGGGCAGTAGCTGAGAGTTCTCATCTTGATGAATAGCAGAAACAGAAACAAGCACCCAACAGGGAAAGACACCCTCTGACAATGCCATACTTCCTAATTCTTCCCAAATACTCTTCCTAACTGGGGAGCAAATAATCAACCATATGAGGTTATGGGGATGTTATTATCATTGAAATCACATTTCCCTAGTTTACACAGCAGAAGAGACTACAAAAGCCACAATCTTTCTACAATGACTCTGACCACTCTAACAATACTGACTTGTGTAAAAATAACTAACTAGCTTACAACAACAGATCTTCCATGCTCTAAACTCTTTAATGAATTCCATATAACTTTTATTTGTCCTCTGAAAATTTAGCTCTTTCCACAGTATACTCACATAAAATCTTACAACTATATCACACTCCACTTTCAGATTAGTGAAGAACAAACCCCACCAGAGAACAGATGAAAGTTGGTATCAATAATGCCTTACATTTGAAAAAAAGACACTTATGTTAAATTACTGAATTAGTATTACAATAAACAAGACTATAAAATCGAAGGGAAAACACACTTTCAATTAAAGCCCTGTAACTTTTAATGTCCACACATCTGCATAATGTATTCCTCTGCATCCCAGCTAATTAGGTTAGGGTACTCGTTAACAGCGGGTCCCTTGACTTAGGTGCAAGCTAAGGACCAGGGAGAAAAAGACTTGTAAGGGACAACTATAAAGAGAAATAAAAGTTCTGGGCATAAAGGGTTGAGTTTAGAACATTAGGATACTTCCCCAGGTACGTGCTGCCACCTATCTGTGTAATGTGTGGAGAGTAACGAATTTGTTTTAAGGAAATAAAATTGGTACTGGGATCTTGAGTTTTGATAATATTTAACAAACAAAGTTATAAAGCTGTTGTATCACCAAATTGTCTTGCCTCTTAATTTTTAAAAAAAAACATTTATTAAATAGACAGGGACAGATCCCCTTGAGAAGACAAACTGCAAAATCTGGCCCCTTGATCTAGCATCCATTAAAAGTACAGTGTGACATGTGTGAGGAAGTTCTCCCATAAGCTGGGAAAGGAAAACAGGCAATGAAAAGCTTGGGCTACCCCAGAGACTATCTTAAAAACAACAACAATAAATAAACAAACAAAGAAAATAGAACGCAAACACAATGAAGGGCACCCAAGGTAAATTTTCCTGTTTCCATCATTATATTTAACAAACAGCTTTGATTTCATTATGGTTTTACCTAGTGTTAGCTAGGTTAGCTCATAATGTCAGATTTAACATACTATAACCTTGCATGATCAAGCTAAAATAAAAACCAGGGGGGGGTATCCAAATGATGCATACAAGAGAGAATTGTGGCTTCTGTTGTTCCTAGTTAACTTCATCATTTTTCCAGAGGCCAGTACATTACTAGCTTTCCAATTCCTCTGATAATATCTCTGAGATGGGGATAATAACAATTGAGTATGAGACCTTATCAGAAGCCCAAAAGCCACATTTGCTAGGAGCATAGGAGCGAGAACACATGGGCATCTAATAGAAAATTTAACTAGGATAGAAGGCTACCATCTCTGCTTTACTTCCTGTTGCCATTTTTGAGGTTTCAAAACCTTTAGGTCAATTACAAAACGACACCTAGAAAGAACGCAGAGAACAAGTGAGGATGGGTTGCCTGACCCCAAGGGATACATCTATCACACAACCCCTGTTCCTGAGGCTCAGGGGACATCACAGAACAGAGGCAGAAATGTTGTAAGAGAACTGAGAAAACTGCACTGAGATCTTACATCCTAGAAATGGCAGAAAAACTTAATCCTTGGTCCCTCAACAATAAGGCTGCCTAAACAAGACATGAACAAGGACAATACCAATAAACAAGCAAACAGGGATGGATAAATTTCAGGGGGCACTACCACTAGACAGAGAACTACCAGCAACAGAAAAAAACTCAACATTTTTGGTGAAATCATTGGCCACATGACAACCAGCCAGAATTCTGTGCACAAAAGCAAACCAGCTTTTGAAACCATGCTCATGAACAGGCACCTGAAAAACCTTAGTCCTCATATCAATCCCACCAACCCTCCTTCTATCTTATTATCTCCAAGGATTCCCCACTCCAATCCTCCAAAAAATGAAATAAATTCTGCTGCTTGCTTCCTTTTGTGAGTGAGGCATCTTGTCCACTGTTTTTTTAATTTTTGTGTGTGTTTTTTATGTTGTTGTTGTTGTTGTTCTTGTCATTGTTTTATCAATGTTAACCCATGTCTGTTCCCAATAAAGAAGTTCTGAAAGTGTCTTGCTGGCAACATAGCTTGATATCATTTTACTACTTCCACCCACGGGTTCTCATTGCCTGATACCATGTTCAAGAGATAGTCTCCTTGCATCAGGTTTCAGCTGGGTTACCAGGAGGGAAGAGTATTGTGTTGACAACTGAGTCTCATCTAGTTCAACAAGCCAAAGCCAGATTCCCTCTTGCTGGTAGGGAACAGATCCTACAGGTCCTATTGAGAAACACAAGCAAGATGGCAGTGCAGAGCAAAGTTTGTAATTACCTAGGGAGAAAAACATGAGAACATACCCTACACCTCAAACAATTGAATCACCTTCTGGTAGTAGAAATCTGATGTCCACAGGTTTTGAAATCACTTCACATTATTCCCCTCAACCTGCAGCCAGTATGTTGAAACTATAATAGAGACAGTTGCACAGCCATATTTAAATCCTCTTCCTCCAAGATTGTTTGCCATTTAAAACATTTTCATCAAGGTTGTTCCACAAAATGTAAATCTCCTTTTAGAAAACACTTCTCTCACAACCCAGTTCTGTTGAATCTTACTTGGGAGGAAGAAATGAAGTTCAGAGTGCCTTGAAATAAGTACTTTAAAAAGAATTGTCATCTATGGTCAAGTGAAAACAAAGGAATGCTTTAAAAGATTGTTTTTTCTTTGTTCTCACATTTAAAGAAAAAAACCTAAAAATAGATTTTTCAAAGATAGAATTTTTCTCCATAAACCATGTTTCCTAATTATAGACATTACAATGGATTTTTTTATTTTAATTGCATGTTTCATTATCACTAAGTGGATTCAACCTGTAGTACTCCTCCCATAATCAGCAGTCTAAAAAAGATATTCAGCCTTCTAAGATATTCTGCAAATCTCCAAAACAGTGCAGACAACCCACTCAGCACTTCTCTCTACAAAGTACCTGTTCCTCTAAGGGGTTTCACTCTAAGGAGTGGTAGGGATTGTGTTCTTTCTGAATGTCATGTTTTTAGACAGAACCTTTTACCTTCTTAAACACTAAAATGAGTATGATCCTAAGACAAGGCTCAGCCTGGTCTCAGCCTTTTGTTAAGAAAGTATTTAACACAGTTCTAAGTAGATCTATGCTCATGGTAACAGGGTTACTAATACTCTTTGTGCAAGGAAGGGGTGTAGTGAGACCCTCACTTTGGATCCAGTCATTTAACTTTCCTGCAGGTGATCTTGAGGTGTGCTATAGTCTACAGGATATGGATAGCTATATGAAGGAGGGACTCTATAGAGGAGATATCATGAGGTCCTCAATCAGTGGAGAGGAACTTTTTGGTGATATGACTGGTTTTGTATCTAGTGTACTTATACATAATGTCTCACGCATGCTCCTATTAAGTATGAATGAATTCATTTGTTCACTGAATTGAAAGACAGAAGGATCATTTGTAGTTGTTGTTATTGTGTTTCTGGTGTTCTAAGGAGAATAAACATTTATTATTGCCTCCCCAGGAAAAGTCATGCAAAAAAGTATACTTGGGTAAGAATATGTGTGCCTGGGAATATTGGCTAGGACAATCAGAGCATACCTTTCTCACCTCAGTCATTCCTGTATCCATAATCCAGTTATTATTCTCTATATTTCTATCCTAGGTAACCATTAGTCTGTTTTCAATCATAGTGGAGTCAACTCTTCTTGAGTTCAATTTTGATGGAATCTTGCAATGTATGTTCTTTTATGCTTAGCTTCTTTCAGTACAATGCCTTTTAATATCCACTCAGTTGCACACATTAATAGTTAACTCATTTTTATGGCTGAATACTATTTCATTTATAAGTGTAGCTCTGAAGAGCTTACAGTAAACTAATGAGAAATATATTGAATTAATAGCATCACCTCAGAAATACTTGCTGAAAAAAGAGTATTTTATTCACGGAAACTGATAAATCAATTGCTATGCCTAAAATAAAACATTTTAAAATCCACGTAATTATTTTGCTAAAGAATAAGCCACATTGCTAGTAAGTTATAGAATCTATATGCACCAATATGACTCATGAAACAAAGATAAATTTTAACAATTGCTTAGTGTGAGCTTCTTTGGTAGTTTTAATTTTCTACTTTTAAAGTAAATTATAAATGGTTTATCCTGTGATGTTTGCTGTAGCATTTCAGCACATTCTAGATTTAGCGGTTATGAAACCTGTAACAGTTAATCAAAATACTGGTGTCCTGGGCACATACTGAGAGAGTTAATCATTTGTGTACATAGGAAACTTCAATGCACTGGGCTGTGGTGTGACTATGGGCTGGGTTGATAGTATATTTCATGCCATTGCAAACTCTGCTATATACAGAAGCATAAATATTGCAAACGTACATCTTGCCAGGAAGTTTATGATCATATTCTTCCAAGAATTTTTCTAACAGATTTGGAAAGAAAGAAGCAATTTTCTTCGAATGGCAATCATGAGAAGATGAATATTTGCAGCAATTTGAGGACTTGCACAGAGAGGCCTGTGGATTCCTTATGTCCTAGTGTGAATTATCTAAAACAGTATGATTATAGTAAGACCATTGACAATAGCTTTCCTATAGGCCTTAAGCATCTATAATTTTTGATTCTTCAACAGTTTCGTTGGATTATAAATGTTGACATCAAAGTCCTTGCTGTTGGAAGAGGCTAACAACTATCTTAATAAGATAGATGAAAATGGAACCCATCTCTTCCTGGGTGCTAAGCAAATATTGAGCACTGCTAAATTCTGCTTTAACGTTATTTGTTAGTGTGAAGGACAAGTTTTTAAAACTATATGTAAGCCTTATTTTTCTTTTTCTTTTTCCTGTAAACAAGTGAAAATACAGGGAGACTTGAATCCATAAATTGCAGCTGTTGAGCCACCTGTTTTGGCCTTAGCTACCTTGAGCATAAAGTAAGTCCACCTAGACAGCTTGCCACCAGACATCTAGAACATCCCACAAATGTCTTGAGAAGACTGTGCAATAAGTGACACTGATTATCCTGACCCATGAAGTTGGAGCCTCAGCCAGGCCTATTTAAAACAGTATGTCTAAGACCTTTTACCATCACGGGCCTTAGAACTAGATGAGCTTGCTAGCGTAGATGTCTCTTGAGATTTAAGTCAAACTCTTAGCTAAGATTCCTCCTTAAAACATGCCTTGATACAAAGAAAGATTTCCCATTCCAAATAAGAGAATGTAAGCATTGGGGGGAATGAAGGACTGAAAGCAAGGACAAAGATGAAAGGGGAAGCCTAACATTCTACAGCTCTGTGCCTGCCTCTAAGGCTGTTGGTCACACAATGTGAGCTCCAAATGTTTGAATACACTCACTTGTGAGGCCTTGTTAATTGCTGCCACATTTTTGTGTTGGCTCTATTCACTGACAGTGGGCTTTCCGTGAAAATGTTCTTTTGTTCCAAGCCTCTCTATGGGTCTGGATGCCCTTCACTTTGCCTTTAGTTTTAACCATCACAACTTTAGAAACCATCCTTTGGTCTGTTTCACTTTTCAGGCCCCTGCAGAAACTCAGTTTATATACTCACATATGAAGACCTAGACCTAGGGGCCTCAGAGGACAAAGTGGATGTGGCATTTATGTCCCTGGGTCTAGGCTACCCCATTCAAAATAATCTATTTGCAACCATTTACTTACAAATGTCATGGTTTCATTTTTTCTAAACAGCTAGATAGCATTCCACAGTATTTATGTTACCACATTTTAATATCTAGCCATCAATTGAAGTCAATTTGGTTACTTCCTTTTCTAGATATTGTGAGTACAGAAGCAAAGAGCACATTGAACAAGTATGCATGGACTGGGGTGTTGAGTTCATTGGGCATATGCCAAGGAATGGTATAGTTGGCTCATTTTTAGCTTTTGGGGAATTCTCCATGCTGGTTTCCAGAGTGACTCACCAGCAGTAAGGGAGAGACCCCATCCCCACCAGCAGTAAGGGAGAGACCCCATCCCCACCTGCAGTAAGGGAGAGACCCCATCCCCACCAGCAGTAAGGGAGAGACTCCATCCCCACCAGCATTTGTTGTTAGTGGTTTTGTTCACCTTCCCCACTTTATGACTATGATAAAATGAGACTTCAATGCTGTTTTGATTGCTTAGAAAAATAAAATAGTTGAGATATTTCTTAGGCAATCTTTTCTGTCTCTGTGAATTAACTCTCTGACCAGGTCTGAGGCCTTTTTTCTTAGTGGGTCATATGTTTTTGTTTTTGTTTTGTTTTTATGAGTTTTTTTAGTTTATTCTTAGTTTAGTCCTTCATGAGGTACATAGCCGGCAAAGATTCTTGCCCATCCAGTGGGCTTCCTCTAACCATGAATTTTCTGTATTAAATGGTGTCTCATGCCAAAGCAACACTCATTGCTCACATAGTCCAAAATGATGATAAGAAAGGTTATATTCTCCATGGAGATGAGTAGAGGGTGTTAAGTGATAAACCACCAACTATGAAAAATAACAATATAGAATTTAACACAAGGTATATAGATGAAGCATAGGATCAGAACTAAATGCAGGAATCTTTAATGGCTTTCAGATTGATTACTAAAGTTTAACTTCTATGTTTTGAGCTTTATCTGGTCAAGTAGACAAAACTGTTTTTTTTCCATGCTAGTTAATCTGCCTCCTTTACCAAGTGAGCTGGTTTTCACTAAATTAGTCCATGAAAAATATATCAGATGCTGTTGGTATAAAATGATTATACAATGTTGTCTTACCAAGACTTATTTGGACATTATTACTACTGCATATCTAATATATCAACAACAGGAGTGACTGTTACTTCTTTGATGTGGCACCATTCCCTGGAGTGAGACAGCCAACTGGTGGCGAATTAAGATTGATCACACTGGAATTCTTCCAACATGGCAGGAGCAGCAATTTGTTCTTAGAAAATTAGACACTTATACCTAATATGTAGCTGCATTGCCATCACATTTATCAATATAGTTTCCAAATACCTTATTCATCATTGTGATACCTCACTCAGCATTTATTTTGATCAGATACTTTATTTTAAAACAAAACAATTGAGCAATTGGCCTCAAGTCCATTTCTAATTTTTTTTATTCATAGTAATTCTTAATTTCTAAAGCAATAGCATTGATAGATGGGCCCTTTTGGAGGTGGTTAGACTTTGAGGTCTGTATACAAAATTGAAAAAGAACATGAGTTTATTTTTTTCTTTTGAATAAGCAATGGTGAAGAACTACAAATATTCACAGAAAAAGGCAGGTAGCATGTGAAAGTAATGCTTCCTCTAAAAAAGAAGTGCAGAGGTAAGAGAGACATATATAGACCAGAGGAGAATAAGGCTTCTGAACACTGATGTGCACCTACATTGTCACTGAACACAGACTGGCCAGAAGGGCATGAGCCCTGATTTGACTGGTTGGCCTTCCAATGTGTTCTCAGTCAACTTTGCATAACAATGAGTCACTTCCAGTATGAATTTCACCTAAAAGTTTTCTGGTCACTCTGGATTAAACTGACTGTGTTAGTAATTTGTTCCATTTCTGCATCCAAATATCTGCCAAGGAGCAATGAAGGTACTAAGGCTTTTTTTTTTTGGCTCATGACTCTGAATGTAGGTGACAGTTATGTGGCTTGAACTGTTGTTTGGGGGTGGGCAGGGGCTGGCAGTGGGATTAGGACTTATCCCTAGTACATGAACTGGATTTTTGGAGCTCATTCCCTACAGTAGAATACCTTGCTCAACCTCGATCCAACAGAAGGGGCTAGGTTGTGCTCCAATTGGAGAGCTTAAACCCTCTGAGGACTGGAAGAAAGATGGGATTAGGAAATGGGAGAAGGGGAGGGAGGGGGAACTGGGGTTGGTATGTAAAATAAAAAAAGAATTTTAAAGAAAGTATAGTCCATCATGATGGGGGAGACACTTTGTTCACATGAAAATAATCATGAGACATTTAAAAGGAGGTATGAGGGAAGAATAATTTTAAAAATTGTTAGGCTGAAGTTACTTATAATTTTGCTTTAGCTAAGATTATTCAGGACATATAAAATATTTAGTAAAATGCTACACAGGTCAGTGATTCACCACTAAAATATATGGGTCCTTGTGGATGTATAGAAATGCTTTGTTTGCTCTTTGATTCCCAAAATTTACAGCTCTGATCAATCTAATATTGTGATATGTGGGTATCTACTGTGGTTTTGATAGCTTTGTCGGGTTTTGTGAGTAGTGTGTCAATCAACTTGCTTATCTTGATTTCTAAGTTAAATCCCCTTGCTATTAGCAGAGATGCTTTTAAAATTGTAAGTAATCTTACCGTTAGGTAGGTCTTCAGTCTAAGGGAAAGGCACCCCAACCTGCCCTCGAGATTTGCCACTAGTAATCAACAACATATTTATAATCATAATACTTTGACTTCTTCTAAAGAAATTATTTCTTGTTCTTTTCAAATCTGGTGTAATAGTAAATTCTTATGACCTGGTGACTTTCAATGGGGAGGGTTTGGAGTTCTGTGTTCGAAGTGTATTATCTACTAAGAATATAATACCTTTCCCAAGAGAAAAAAAAACTACTCCATGGAATTGATTGTATTTTATTAGTGGCTTCTAGAAACTAAGTTTGTGTAACATTCTAACACAGAGGATCATCCACGATCTTGGGTAACTTCTTTTTCTATAAACTGTTTATATCTAAATGTTCATTAGGGAAGCTCATCTTGTGTAGAGTTTTGTTTGTTAATTTGCTTTGCCCTGTTCATGACAGATTTAGCTATTAGTGGTACCTGTTACCCCTAAAGATATTCATAGTAAGAGGTTTTTCTAATGATACTCTCAAAATACCCACTCTTTTAAGATCACATAACAGCTAATTAACTGGTAGATAGCAAAATGAGGTGCTCCATGCTTGTAATTACTAAGATGCACTCACTTCTTCTGAGTTAGTTTATTACTATGAATTATCAAAACTGAGGATCATGGAATTTTCCACATAGAAAAAATTTCACAAATCTTAAACTCATCATTAATGATTCATTAATTTGCAACTATTCCGAATATTGTGAAAGACATTGTTTTAGGTATCTCAGGACTGTAGAAAATAGAATTTTCATTATTAAAGCTAATTTATAACACAATTTATCTATAAGTATTTTTAAACTACCAAACATGGTAGGAAACACTATAATTTCTGTATAGCTAAAATATCACCAAAGAAAATAATTGTATTGTTTCTACATGTATGAAATAAACTCTTCGTGGTTTTATGATGAATAATTTAAGAATAAATCATAAATCTTACGAATTGTGTTTTTACCCTTGCAGGCATAAGCATATTTGTGACATAGCAGGCACATTTTTATATGGCCTATTTCTACCAGTCAGGTCCCACCTGCTACAAGCTCCACAACTTTCAAAATAAAATTATTACCTGGAGATCAAGCGTTCAAAGCATGAGCCTAAGGGACACATTTCAGACTACAACCATAAAAGTAGCCAAGTCTTAACTAAAAGTATAATTTATATGTAGAAGTAATTGATTAGAAAGCCATTATTAATAACTAATAGAATGCATCATTACCTAATATAAAACATCTCTAATAACAGTTAAGTGTGTGGTGATATCTTGCTTGGACAAACAAACCCTGTCTGAGAGTCAGAGAATGGAGCTTGCCACTAGATAACCATAGAGGTCTGGAAGTCTATACAGACAGACAGGAAGTGAGGTAGGTGGGTAGAAACAGGATATAAGCAGGGAGAAACAAGAAATTGCTCTCTTGTCTGCTGAGATGCTAAGGAGGTAAGGGGTACAGTGGCTTGCTCCTTCTCTTTGATCTCTCAGCATTTCCCTCTGGATCCGACTCTGGCTTTTTTATCTAGACCAATTAAGAACTCCATTTGCATAAGTAACTTCAAATCCATATGTGCAAGATAAATTTATATACGCAGGGAATAACTCTTATCACAGTTATTGCATCTGTGAACTTGACGGAATATTTTACAATGAAGTTGCCTGCAAAACCAGTGAAATGAGGCAAGATCCTCTGAACAGATGGGGAAACACGGCAAGAGGTGGGGGGGAGGGGGAGCTGGGAAATAGAGAGGGGGAGAAGAGGAAGAGAGAGTAGGTCATGGGGGAACAGGAAGGTTGACTTGGGGGGGTAGGATAGGGGGAAGAGGGAATCATAGGTTAGAAGACAGATCAGGCACCATTGTGACCTCTAGTGATCTAAAGGGATGACACCAATTGGCAAGCTAAGCAGTAGTGTAGAGACCACCTCGAATGCCCATTCCTGATAATGAACTTGATGTCTATAACCATCCTGGAGCCTTCATCCAGTGACTGATGGAAGCAGAGGCAAACACCCACAGTTAAACACTGAACTGAACGCAAGGAACCCAGCGACAGAGAGAGAGGAGCGATGAGCAAATTGGCAAAGAATGGGCTGGCAAAAACAGCAGAGGCAGCTGATCCAAACAGGGGAGAGCTCTTGGACCCCAGACCGACAGCTGGGAGGCCAGCATGGGACTGATCCAGACCCCCTGAATGTGAGAGTCAGTGAGGAGTCCTGGGCAACCTATGGGGTCCTGAGCAGTGGATCAGTGTTTATCCCTCGAACACTAACAGACATCGTGTGTCCATAACACAAAGAGGGTTGCTCTCTCAGCCTGGTCTCTTAGGGGAGTGCCTGGACCCTACCCTGAGTGAAATGACAGACTCTAGGTATCCCCTATGTGGAAGGAATTGGCAATAGGGTGGGAGGATGGTGGGAATGGTGGGGGGTGCGGGAGGAGGGGAGGGAGAGGGAACTGGGATTGACATGTAAAACAAGCTATTTAAAATTAAAATAAAAAAACAGTGTTTCTAAAGTCTGTACTGTGCAACCAAGACTCTAGATGTGAATATTGAGAGAAGAAATACTTGATTTATGAGTATAGTACTTTATAATATTTTTTATAAATTTCCTAGGATAATTATTTTTACATAATTTCAAAAATGACATATTTCACTTTCTGGTAAATATTTCTAGAAATATCAAATATAAAGTAAATCACAATATAAAATGAGCCACAGATATAAACAGATATACAAAAGAATATACATATCAAACACATTATGCTTTTTTCCAAGGTGTTACAAGCTATCTCAATCTATAAAATTCTTGACTTCCCAAACAATAACAGTTGAGAGTGTCCTTAACTGGGCTTTAAAACCTGCCTTGTTCAACCAACAAATGTCAATACCTTATCACATCATTGTGTAGTTACATCTCAACTCACTGTCCGCATGCTATACGCACTGCCCTAATGTCTAAAGTCCTGAGTTCAGGTTGTTCACTTCCTATCATTCAGTGAAATGGTCATCAGTGTGTTATTTCTATATAAGATGTAGCCATAATGTCTAAATATAGAATATTTTTCTCAGCCAAACTCTTGAATTTTCTTAGCCAATATCTTCTTCACTAAGTACTTTATTTCCTTTTTAATATATTTATAGCTTTGGGATTTACTTATTATTTTTGATGAATTTTTAGCTTAATTTTTTTGAGAACATAATATACAAGGACAGTACTTCACATACTTCTACCACCCCACCCCCACCCCACCCCTGCCCCCCTTACTCTCTGTCCCCATCCTACTCCCACGTATAACTTGCTACCTCTCAAATTCAGAGCCTCTTATTCTTTAATTTTCACACACATAGTCTCTCTAATACATGTGTATGTGAAGAGAAAATGAGAGAGAGAGAGAGAGAGAGAGAGAGAGAGAGAGAGAGAGAGAGAGAGAACCTGCAGAATCTATTTAGTGATATTTCTAAGATGTATTTAGGGATTTTCACTTGGGATTAGGTAACCAGTCAGGAGCTGGTCCTGGAGAAGAATGACTTTTCCTCTCACAGTTTAAACCTCTTCTAAGTGTGGAGTTTGTGAAACTCTCCTATCTGTACTGACATGTCCACATGTCATTATGTAGGACTTGTTTAAGAGATCACATTCTTGAGATTTCATGGGTGCAGATTCCCTGACATATAAAAGATGTTATCTTGTGCCAGAAATCCTGATCCTCTGCCTCTTAGCTACTACAGTCTTTCCACTCTCTTTTGCAATGTTCTCTGAGCCTTAGGTGTAGCCTTAGTTTTATCAGAAGGTATCCAATTTCCCTTGATCAATTGTTCTCTGCATTTTGATCAGTACTGGATTTCTGCAATAGTTCCTGTATAGTGAAGAAAGAAGTTTCTCTGAGTTAGTGTTTTTTTTCATAGCATCATCAAATACCTGACAAAAGCTATTAAAAAGAGGAAGGATTTATTCTGCCTCATGATTTCAGGAGCTATTGAACCATCGTGGTAGGAAAGGCATAACGGCCAGCAGCTGGTGATAAAACTCTCAGCAGCAGATATCAAACTGAGTCACCCAGCGAGAAACTGAATAAAGTTATAAAACTCACAGCCTGCCATCACTTCCTCTAGCCAGCTAGTGTTTCCATGACCCTCCTAAACAGCACCAATAGCTTGGGACCCAGTGTTCAAACATGTGCTTGAAGGGAATATTATACATCCAAGCCATTGCACCTTCCAGAGGTGGCCATAGATTTACACTAGGCTAATTTTCACCAAATGGAATCTACACTGTATACTGAAATCTCCAAAAGTTGACTGTAAGAGCAAAGGCATTTCTTTCATTGATTTGTACTGCTTATGGCAGGTGTCTCAGTATCAGCCCCATTTATGTTTTAGAATACCTAATTTTCTTGCTTTGGACCATTCTATACACGGTTTCATGTTTAACAGCATCTCTGGCCTCTACTTGTTAAGCAAGCCAGTAACAGCTAGCTGCCTGTATTGTGACTACCATGGGCATCTTCAGACATTTTTTCAGTTTTCTGTGGGGAATATAATTGCTTAAGACTGTGGACTACAGCGATACAATTTTGCATCCTACTGGTGAATTATCTACTCAACTACAGCTGTAAATTTGGTCAGTTGCTAACAGTCTGGACCTATCAAAAAACGTAAGACTACTCAGTCATCCTGAAAATGAAATGCTTTCCTACATGAGGCAGAGTTTACACAAATTTACTAAGGAATTTTCAGTTTTAGAGGCACAAATGTGGGCATGTTCTTCTTATGTGTGAGAGGTGATCAAACAAGTTGTAGAGGCAGATACTGGAGGATCTCTACCTGAATCACCAAAACAGATAGTTCTCCAAGGCTCCTGGGAAAACTCGGGGTTCTCAAAGACCTGGGAGACACAGCACACTTAGTCTGCAGCAGCAAATTAGATTTCCAAGTGCTTGCTGTGAAACTGCTGTCAATCACACATCTAACCACCACATGTCAAGCTGCAACCGGTTTCAGCAAAACTCCTGTGCAAATCATTCCTCTTTAATCTCCTGATGTGAAGTATTCTCATTGGCAAAATTCAGTCTGGGAGATAGAAGGAAAATTACTCTGGAAAATGCCATTCATGGGGCTTGGGGAGTTTTGCTGTTGGCTGTGCTGTTTTCTGTTTGTCTGTTGTCTGTATTTCAGAGAAAGCACCCGAAACGTTATCCAGTGCAGGAAG
Organism: Mesocricetus auratus; assembly: GCF_017639785.1. Taxonomy (NCBI): domain Eukaryota; kingdom Metazoa; phylum Chordata; class Mammalia; order Rodentia; family Cricetidae; genus Mesocricetus; species Mesocricetus auratus. Next base: position 1,734,744 of record NW_024429207.1, on the reverse strand, counting down.
CAGAGATACTCTTTCAATGTGCCTTTGATGCAGGCATGGCCTCTTTAATGGCAAGTTATCCTAAGCTAACGCTAGTAAGCTAGAGAGCATATGGTTGATATTTGTAGATATTGCTAAAGAATTTTCCAGTGTTCCAACAGCAACATGTGAGAGCTCCAATTACTTGGTAACCTGTGTATCACTTTTGTTAGGCATTTAAGTCACTGATCTAACACCTTGTATGTAGTGCCAGTACAAGACCTTACTGTCTTTTTATGAGCTGTCTTTCATTTTTTAAATCAATTTGCTGCAGTGTTTATATTGATACACACAAAGAGAAAATTATTTTTACATCTGTATTTATATTGATGTGCATATTCTTTCTCAGGCCTAGAAAGAGCATTAACACTTTACTTTTAGTTTTCTCAATTGCTCAAGTTTTCTTTAACTTCTTGAGTTGAAAATAATAGTAGGGTCACTCGCACTTCTAGGCAAAGCTACAACCATAGCTACCTCTATCACACAACACAGCTAACTAATTTTTTTCTTCTCTGTAGATTCATCATTTTAAGAATGCTATATATATAAATGGAATCATATAGATTATGAGTTTGTCAGAAGTACTTCTTTCTAATTCCTCGGATAACAATATAGATTACTCAAGCATTTTTGTTTTTATTTTCTAATTCTATGGTATAGATGTCCTTACATGAGGCTTCCAAAAAGAAATCTATTGAAACTCTTAAACTACCACTCCCAGAAACTGAAAGAGAATTTTTTAATATTTAAGACCTCAAGTTGTAGTATGTATTAACAAGGGCCTCACCTGATACACTCGCTTGTTAAGAGTCTAATTGCATTAGTGAGGGAAGAATGTTAAAATCTCATGCTCATATATGTGTGTGGTATGTATATATATATGGAAAGATATGTGTATATATTCTAATTTAATATAACTTTAGAATAATGATATTTTCTGATGCAGTCATGTTTATACTGTGGTGATACATTCTTTTTTTTACTAGTGCTCACAGTGAACACCATTGTAGTGATATATTATTGATGATTTATTAAAGCTTGCCTGAGTATTCAGAAAAGCAAAGTCAGCCTCAAGCTATAGAGATTAGGCAGTTGTGACACACACCTTTAATCCCAGCAGCCAGAAGCTAGGAGGTGTTGGTACATACCTTTTATCCTAGGACTCAGGACCTAAGACATAGACAGATCTCTCTGAGTTCAAGGCCAATCATGTCTAAACAAGACTGAATTAGTTTAAAGGAGAATTATAGTTCACAACTTTAATCCCAAAGATATTTTTCTAGTCACCTATTCCTATGTTCCTATTGTTTTCTCTTTAACTTTTCTTTGCTATAGAGTGTCTGTAGTCCTCAATTTACCTCCTTGCCATTAAGCAACTAAAATGTTGTTTTATCAAGTTTAACATAAGCTTTTTGTAATGACTGTGATGTTCCTAAGATTAGTACAAGTATCTTCCCAAATGAATTTCAGAATTTCACAGTTAACTATTACACAATTGCTATGACAATCCTACAAGCTTGTTTTCCATTAAAATATTCAAATATGTATAAACTTTATTTGCACTGCAAATATCCATTAAAATCTGAAAGAAAGTAACCCCCAGGAAGTTAGATGAGCATTCCAAACTGCTCTGAACTAGGTTATTTAAAATATGCTATCCAAAAACTACTTGAAGCATCCATAACTCAGCTAACTCAAGACAAATCCACACAGTGGGATCTTACGTCCCATATGCTAAAGTAGCTCATTGCACAAAACCAGTGCATTAATGTCTACTATGCAGAGAATTTCAGTGGTAATCTTCTGAATCTTAGAGTGTGGAATGTGCTAAGTCTATTGTGTTAAATTTGAGATGTTCAAATACCTGTCCAGAGAAATTGGTATATGGCAGACAGTTTTATTCCTGCTATGAGAAAAAAAACATGATTTCTTATGCAGAAAATGTTTTCTGCAAAATAGAGGAAGGTGATAGAAATTGGCTACAAAAACTTAGATTATTCTACATATAATTGTGCTGGATTTCATTCCTATATGTCCTTATGTAATAAGGATAGAAGTTTATGGGCGTCAGTATGATAGATCATTGCTTCAAATTGCATCTGTTCAGTTTTCCTACAATCAGAGGCTGTATTTAAACCAAAAAACAGCATACTTTGAGCCAAAATTTATTATGGGAGCGTCACAGCACAAAATGTGAAAGAAACAAACAAAGATATAGTGAATATCATTGAACATGAAAATTATCCTCATCTGGGATTATCTGCATGCAGCAAAAGAAGCATTTCTTTCCTCACCTGTTAAATTATAATTAGAGTTTCTTAACATCATATAGATATCCCAACTCAGGTCTGTAACTGAGTAAAGTACTATGGATTAGGATTTTTTTTGAAAAATGGGGTATGGGTGTAAATAGAAGTATTGATTTATGAACCAGGAAGTAAATCTAAGGGCACGAGTTATATATGCAATTGGGGAGTAGCTCTGGGTTTTAGAATGATGAATACATGCATTTTCCAAGCATAACAGTGTAATAGTAGATAGACTACAGCCTTGGATCAAAGGACTGCAGAAATTCCAGTGAACAGCAGGATAGAGCTAATGTGCTATTCATCTCATGATGTCTCAAACTTTTAGAATGTATCTTTTCATATACCAGTGCACACAGAATTATTCAGCTATATTTACAAAGGAGTAGATTAAACATCTATTACTATCATTCTGATAATTTCTTAATAAATTAAAATTTACTTCTCTGAAACATCTAATTATTAATCATTGAAAAGTGCAGCATTATTTTAATTAAAAATAAATGACCTGAATAATACATGAATACATGAATGGTTAATTGCCCAAACTGCAATGATATTACAAAGTGCTTAGGTCAATATCTGTGGTTGAATGCATGTGCGTATATCTAACTTCTTGATGAATTTGCCTATTCTTACCATGGTCATTTAAAAATAATTATTGGCAAAACTTAAGTCCAACGGATCAAAGACCTCAAATAAATGCAGCCACACTGAACCTGTTAGAAGAGAAAATGGGAGGTACCCTTGAACGAATTGGTACAGGAGACCGCTTCCTGAACATAACACCAGTAGCACAAACACTGAGATCGACAATTAATAAATGGGACCTCCACAAACTGAGGAGCTTCTGTAAGGCAAAGGTCACAGTCAGCAGGACAAAAAGGCAACCCACAGATTGGGAAAAGGTATTCACTAACCCCACATCTGACAGAGGGCTGATCTAAAAAATGTACCAAGAACTCAAGAAGCTACTCTCCAAAACACTAAAGGACCCAATAAAAAAGTGGGGGACTGAACTAAATAGATAATTCTCAATAAAGGAGTCTAAAATGGCTGAGAGACACTTAAGAAAGTGCTCAACATCCTTAGCCATTAGGGAAATGCAAATCAAAACAACCCTGAGATATCATCTTACACCTGTCAGAATGGCTAAAATCAAAAACACCAATGACAGCTTATGCTGGAGAGGATGTGGAGAAAGGGGAACACTCTTCCATTGCTGGTGGGATTGCAAACTTGTACAGCCACTCAGGAACCAGTATGGAGATTCCTCCAGAAAATGGGAATCAGTCTACCACAAGACTCAGCAATTCTACTCTTAGGCATATATCCAAAGGATGCACATTCATACAACAAGGATGTCTGTTCCACTATGTTCATAGAAGCATTATTTGTACAAGCTACATCCTGGAAGCAACCTAGATGCCCCACAAGTGAAGAGTGGATAGAGAAAATTTAGTACATTTACACAATGGAGTACTAATCAGCAGAAAAAAAATGGAATCTTGAAATTTGCAGGCAAATGGATGGCACTAGAAGAAACCATCCTGAATGAGGTAACCCAGTCACAAAAAGACATACATGGTATGTACTCACTCATTTATGGATTTTAGACATGGATCAGGGAGTGTCAGCCTGCAATCACAGGGCTAGTGAGTCTGGAAAACATGGAGGTTCCCAAGAGATATGCATGATATCCCAGAGAAGTGACATGAGGCAAGATCTCCTGAACAGATTGGGAACATGGGAGGAGGGGAGAGGGAACTAGGAAAAACAGAGGGGGATAAGAGGAGGGGAGAAGAAGACATGAGGGAGCAGGAAGGTTGAGTAGGGGTAAGAATAGAGGAGAGCAGGTGAAGAGATACCATAGTAGATGGAGTCATTATAGCTTTGAGGACAGAGCTGACACTAGTGAGATTTCCAGTTATCTATAAGGATAACATCAACTGGAAAACTAAGCAATAGCAGAAAGACTACATTAATAGCCCCTGCCTGATGATAAGGTTGATAACTACCTTATATGCCATCCTAGAACCTTCATCCAGTGATTGATGGAAGCAGAGACAGATACTCACAGCTAAACACAGAACTGACGCCCTGGAACCTAGTGACAGAGAGGGAGGAGTGGAGGAGTGATGAGCAAAGGGATCAAGACCATGCTGGTGAAACATACACAGACAGCTGACTGGAAAAGGGAGAGCTCTTGAACACCAGACAGATGGCTGAGAGCCAACAGGGGACTGATCCAGACTCCATGAATGTAGTGTCAGTGTGGAGGCCTCAGAAAACTCTTGGGCCTTGGTTAGTAGATTAGTGTTCATCATGGCTTACAAATGAACTTTGGGAGTCCATTCCACATGGAGGGATGCTCTCTCAGCCTGGACACATGGGGAAGGGCCTAGGTCCTGCCCTGAATGATATGGGGATTGGGATGGGGGTGGGGGGAGTATGAGGGACAAAGGAGGAGGGCTGAGAGAGGGATCTGGGATTGACATTTGAAGCATGCATGTTTCTAATTTAAATGAAAACATATTTTTTAAAAATGTACCAAGTTTTGCCCACCATGGCCAAAATTCTGTTGGTGACAGTTTGACTAATTTTCATACTACATAATATAATTTCCTGTCTTCCTAGTTTAATCTATCTTTTTTTACTTTTTTCTGTGTTAGCCATTGAACTAATACCACATAATTTAGATTTTGTCCTTATAGCAAGGAATCAACTTCTATATTAGTTGGCAATGTTAATTGTTGTAATAAACACCCCTGCATGTCAAAATAATAATAATAATTATTGGTTCTATTTGAAACAGACTTCTTTAGTCTCTAGGTTTAACATTCCTCTCGATATCTCTAATGTTGGATATGAATTTAAAGTTAATAGACAATTTGCTAGAATACTAGAAGAATTCTATTTCATAGAAGTGCTGTGCAAAAAAATACAAAATATATACAGAATTTTGAGGTTATACTTGATGGGGCTAAGTCAGCATTCTTAACTGTTAAGCAATAAAGGGAATTCAATGAGAATCACACTTTAAAATGGGAGACATTCCATGATTACCTCGAATTTCGATAAAGGAGAATCACAAGGGTTTCATTTGTTAAGCAGTACCGCATGCCTACTCACGGTCACGTGATCAGTTGTAAATACTAATCCTCTACTCACTGAACTACATAGGTGGCATGATAAACATAGGACACGACAGTTATAATTTCTCAAGTTCATGAAGAATTTGTCAGTTTTGTAGCAAAGAAGATTACATGACAGACCTCTACAGGGCCTGGGGAGGGACTAGTGAGGTGATGAAACATGTGAATTGCCTCATGGGAAAAATCTTGAGGAATGGAATTCTGCTCCAAGCACCCACAAGAAATTCTGCTGAGCATGTCAGACCTCCTGTAATTCCAATACATAGGAGAAGGAGGTAGGAAATCTCTGAAGCAAGATGCCTGTTCAGACCAGCCACAGCAATGAGTTTGAGATTAGAAAGAAACTCTGCTCATGACATAAGATGGAGTATGACCAAAGACATCACATGGCATGCACCTCTGGCCCTTGCACACACATGTGCAACTATGCACATCAAAACATGCACACATACATATGAATTCACACATACACAAATAATTTTAAATTACTATGATCTAATTGCAGTTTGAGGAATTCATACATAGATATTTGAACTTCAAATCTTTGTAAGCATTTTCTTCGTGTTAAAAACTTAATGAATTTTTTTGAATAAGGGAAATTATTGGTTGTAAAAAGAGATCCTACAGTACATATTATAACACTAAAATACAAATGTATAAGAATCTAACAAGAATTACAATGGAGAAACTAATCAATAAAGATTAGAAACACCAACAAAGGCTTAAAATAGTACTGAAAGAAATGAGCTGTGTTTTAAAGCAAGCACTGTGCAAAATAGTATTAGAAATTTTTAGAAAATCTGTCCAAAGAAAACGTATACTCCAGTGGGATATTGCATTTTGGAACAAGCCTACTTAGACAGGTGAACAATGTTGTGAAGCTACATTCAAAAGCATGTGATGTTCAAATACATACATTGTAGGCACTAAGATTAAAGCTAGGAGCATAAGGAATGTTTGGAACAAAATATAAAATGTCCCATTCAGCTTTACCTCTACACAGTAAGAGTGACATGAAGTTTTTCAGGTGGTGATTGAGTTAGGCTAGCCAGTTTTTAAAATGATAGTATATAAGTTTGCAGTGCTGTGATACAGCTGCCTTGTTTACTTTGTAAAAGTCTGTACACATCGCCGGGCGTTGGTGGCGCACGCCTTTAATCCCAGCACTCGGGAGGCAGAGGCAGGAGGATCTCTGTGAGTTCGAGACCAGCCTGGACTACCAAGCGAGTTCCAGGACAGCCTCTAAAAAGCCACAGAGAAACCCTGTCTCGAAAAACCAAGAAAAAAAAGTCTGTACACATTAATAACCTAACATGCCATTGCTAGTGTTTATTTCATTTATAGGAGAGGAAAATGTGGGATGTTGTCAGCTCTACAAGTTTATGGAGAAGAAAAAAACCAAATTTAAAACTACAGGTGTAAGACTTCAGGAATGATAAGATGAACATCAAATCGTTTTTTGTTGTTGTTGCTTTAATAAAAGCTTCCCTTGACTTTTATCTCAACTGTTATGTGGCTTATGATTTATTTCAGAGGAAGGAGATGGGACAGTGGGTGACAATTGGTATCCAATGAACCTTCTTAAACATTTTTTCTTGTACTTGAGAAAATAGGTACAGAGTAATAAGGGAATGATAAGGCCATATCCCATTAAAAAAACTATCACTCCATTCCACTAGATTTTAAAGCTTGCTCTAAAACTATTGGTATGTTCCGTACCTTACTTTTAATTTCAAATAGCTTCCAGGGAATTTAGGTGAGGGAGATGAAAAAAAGGTAGTAAGTAGTACAGGAAAGAGGATAAAGTAGAAGTTTTAAAGATTATTTTTAAATTCTTTCTAAAAGTATTGCCTGTTTCCAGGTTAGTTGGTCTAGTTTCTGATTCAGGAACAGGATGATGGCACTATACTAATTCAAACTAGACAAAAGTTAAAAATTATATTATTAGAATCATAGCCATTAAGAAGAGCCTATGGTATATTTTTCCAAGTTTATTCTGCATTCTGACTTTAACACATATTAATTATTATATCCATCTATATTCCTGATTTATGGTTTCCAAATTAAAACTAGATCTCATTCTTATCTAGAAACTATGATTAGTCATGCATATTCTTTTTTTTTTTTTTTTTTTTTGGTTTTTCGAGACAGGGTTTCTCTGTGGCTTTGGAGGCTGTCCTGGAACTAGCTCTTGTAGACCAGGCTGGCTTCGAACTCAGAGATATGCCTGCCTCTGCCTAGTCATGTATAATCTCTTGAGGTTTATTTTTCATTAGTGTAATGTTTATTTGTGAGTGTGTGTGTGTGTGTGTGTGTGTGTGTGTGTGTGTGTGTGTGTGACTGGAATCAGAACAATGTAGGAAACACACTTCTATGATATCTGTGAGGACATTTCCACAAATGTTTGACTGAGAGGAAAAAAACCTTCCGGAGTATGGTTGACCTATTCCATGACCAGGGGCCCTAGAATAAGTAGAAAGGAAAATATAAAAACTAGCTAATAAGCAGCACTAATGTCTATGTACTTCCTAATTGCGGATACAGTGTGACCAGCCACCACACACTCCTGCCAATCTCAAATGATAAGCAAAAACAAGCGGTTTCCTCTCTAAATTTTCCTTTTGTACCTCATTAGGGAAGTTTCACAACAGAAAGTAAATAACACAATTGGGAAATTTTATTTTTCCCTATCCTAATTACCTAGCAGTCCTTACAGAAAGAAGCTGTGCTTACAGTATGTGATGTCTGCTATATAGCCAAAGTATTGTTCATTGTTGACACTACTGAATCACAGGGACAATAAAAATTCATGTCAACAGACTATAAGGGATCTGACCAAGAATTTATAGAAGACACAGAATAATATGACCACTACATTGTAATAAACTATTATCTTACATCTATCTAACCTAAACAAATATATGAGGAATATTTACAATGATATATCATTAATTATATGCAATAATTATTGCTGTAATAAGCATCACAACTTTATTATAAATATGTGGTTGCAGTGTGATAATATAAATATGGAATTGAAGTAATATTTTCGAAAATTAGAAATTTGGTTCGGATAATCCTGTTTTCTTTAGTTTCAGGATTATTTTTTTTTTCATTTTTAGGGGTAATTCAATAAATGGATAACTAAGATTTTCCCAGGAATGAATTTCTCTGGAAAGAATAAATTTAAAATAAATTGAAATACTCATGAAAAATTAGCTTTGGTATTATACATAAAAACTCTCAAACTAATTTTGCCTTAAGCACACTATTTTATTTTTGATCAAAGTCAATAACAGCTCAATAAAATGCTGCAAAGGCAAGTTTCAGGTATCCAAGGTTTATAAATATAAGCTAAGTAATGCACAATAAAATATATAGGTACTTTTGTAATTTTGACATCTAGAAAAACTAACCTATCTGATACTGACTTAGTTTCAAATTTTAATGTGGAACAAATGTATATGTGGAACAATTAATCCAATCATATAGCAAAGAACCATCAGTTTGTATCACATTAACATAAAATCTAGACCCTTGAACATTACAGTATTCTACAAAGGTATTCTTAAGCACCTAGTTATTTGCATGTCACCTTCAACTGAAAAACATAACAAGACAAAAATGTTTTTATTAAGTTGATGTAAATGTTAATAGTCTAAAATTATTTGTTTACCCTAGCTTTTGATACATTAAGACATATGATATCTTAAGACACCATACATAGGTAACTCTTTAATTTTAAACTTAATGGAAGTCATCTGCCTAATTAATATATAATTTATAATTTAAAAGGTAGAACTTTTTAGAGTTTGGTTTACTGTGTATGTTATAGCAGTATTAGCAACTAATTTAGACTTCTATTAGCATTCTGCAATTATGACACTTCCTTGCTTGATCATCTTTAAATTTATGAAAAATTCTTGGAAAAATGAGAATAAGACAAAGACTAGTTTAGATCCCCAAAAAACTATTTTAAGTAGAACTGCTATATACTGGTATAATGCAGTTATATCTAAAATGTGCATGTTTCAATATGCGTAAATATATTTTCTCTGAATTCAAACAAAACCAGTGGTTTACATATAGTCCTTAGCAATAGCTCCCATAAAAAGATGCATGTGTGTTTATATACACATATACAGACACATACTATATATGTGTGTGTGAATATGTCGATATATGTATGAAATCTTTTATTTATTATCATTTTATTAAAATATTGCATATTGGTGCACACAATTTGTTACATAGGGGTTCAAGTCAGTCGACAGCAGTCTGGTAATCCCCATCCATCAGATATAAGCAGGCTGTGAAGACCTCCTGTCTGTCAAATTGTCTAAAAGTCTTAAGTTCATCCAGTGCAGTGTATTTGCTTTATCTAAATGAGTCTCTCCTTGCTTGTAATCATATGTAAAGGGTTTTTAAAAATGTATGGGCCTATGTCAGAAGATCCTCACTAAGATGAGGATGAGTTCAAAACCTTAGCTTCCATTCTGTGGACTTTCAGAACCTGAAAAAGAAAAAAGCCCAGTCAGGAACACAGACAGGAAATTATCTCATTACATCTTAATTAGATCTAGAACCAAAGATTGTTCATAGACATTAAAATAGAATTTTGTTTAAAATGCTAAAGTAGGAAGAATAAAGGAACCCAACCATGGTTTATTTGAAATGATAAATGAGTCAATATTTGTGGAAGTATTGTGACTTTCCAGGGACATGATATGAAAACTTGCAAGGTATGGAAGTTCATGAGCTATAAATTCTATCAGTGTTCAATCACTGGGGCTTTCTCATTTTAGGGAAACAAAGGTTATTTACAACCCCATTGTTTTAATCAATGAACTACTCTTCTCATCTTATGATAGAGGCATCAAGTGAAGACACACCTTCTTTACCTGTGACTATCATACAACTCTTGGCTCCTCTTCTTAGTCATTTCAACTAGTGTTTTGCTGACCCTACCCTTCCTGCACCATAATTGGAGTACACTGAAATCCAGTGATGACGCTTTTTCTCTTTTCTCCTTGAACAGTTTCATCCAAATTATGATTTATAAACTTAATGACTTACTATAAAGACATAACTGCCATTCAGATTCACATATCCACTACACACTGGCAATTATCACACGAAGTATAGACAGTTTGTTTTGCATGATGCCTGATAATGATATTTTTATATATTTTTTATTTTTAAATTTAAATTAGAAACAAGGTTGCTTCACTTGTCAATTCCAGGTCCCTCTCCCTTTCCCTCCCTTCCTCCCTTGCCCTCCCACCAACCCTCCCAATATCCCCTCATTTCCCTAGGGAGGGTGAGACCCTCTATGGGGGTATCCATAATCTGTCATTTCATCCAGGACAGGGCCTAGACCCTCCCCCAAGAGTTCAGGGGGAGAGTGCATCTCTCATTGTTGGATGGGAGTCCAAAGTCCATTTGTATACCTGGAAGAAATATTGATCTACTACCCAAGGCTCAATAGATTACCTAGGACTCCTCACTGACACCTACATTCAGGGGATCTTGATCAGTCCCATGCTGGATTCCCAGGCTTCAGTATGGGATTCAAGAGCTAACCCTTGTCAGATCAGCTGTTTCTGGGGGTTAAATCAGCCCAGTCTTAACCCCTTTGGTCATCAGTCATATCTATAAAGCATCTTGTACACACACTTTCTGAGCTTTTCTTACACACCGTGGTTTAGTAGTTCAAGATAAAAGCAAGGAAGATGTTCCATATTTTTCATTTCTAAAAAGCAAAATAACTGATCTCTTAACAAAGGACAATGATTCTACGTATATCCAAATCCCAAGTCCTGCTACTTTATGTCATTTGCTCATCATCAGTCCTGGTCTTCCACAGTATAATGTCTTGCCCAAATTGTATGTTCTAACCTTCTCTTCCAGTGATCAATGCTCTACTCACAATAATGTATATAAAATACAATTTTGATCATCTAAGTTCTCTTGTATCCAACAGCTAATTGCTAGTCACAGTAAAAATCACAGCCTTTTCAGTATTCTTCATGAACTTGCTTGCCCTGAAGATCTTCTTCTTTTCTCACTCTTCTCTTGATAACTAGCAGTTAATAATGACTCTAGTCTATACTTCTGAAAAGAAAAAAAATAACTGGACTAGTAAAATAAAATGTCTGGACAATAGAATGAGAAAACAGAGTTTCTGTTTGGCCGTTATACAGGTAAAATCTTGACGACATTTTAGATGCACAAAAGAAATCTAATCAGCTATTCTTGTGAGATTTTTGTTCCCTAAAAGATCACATGTGGAATGAGGGGGCTGGAGACATGATTCAGCAATTAGGAACACTTGTTTTTCTTTCAGAGGACCTGCTAATATCGAGAACTCCAGTTCCAGAAAACCCAACTCCCTCATTTGGCCTCTGAAAGGCATTGAGAATACACAAATTACACCTACATACATGCAGGCAAAACACTCATACATATAAAAATAAACAATTTTGTAAAGAACACATGTAGGTGAAGCATAGGAATGATTCTAAGAAACTGACTGTAGCTTTTACTATATTTCCTTCTTATTAAGACATTGCAGACAACAGGCTTACTGCTGGGAAAATATAAGGAATGAGAAGAAGTGGGGGGGGGAGAAAGAATGTAAAAAGGATGTATAAAGAAAGAGGGAAGAAAAGAAAATGGAGGATGAGGGAAAGGATACACGAAACTGAAAGGATGAGAATGAGGGAAAGGATACAGGAAAGAGAAAGAGTAAATCTGTTTATAAGACAATAATATACTAACAAATACAAATTTCTTTTGCACATATTTGAATAATTAAAATCTATTAAGGCACACTGTAGGATCCATGAGGTCTCTTAAGTATCTACAAAAACATATAACTACTCAACCAAATTGCTAAGCGTGTTAAATAACATGAAATAATTCAATATTAATATCTATGAGCATACTCCAAGTTTCTTTAAAAATTCTTGCTTCTCATGATTGTCATAGCAACTAACATATTCTGAAATAATTCCTCTATAAACAGAGAAGTTACGAACAGTTTGCCAATGTACTTAGAAATGATTTTCATTCTGGACTCCTTATAGACTGGTCATTCATATGTAAATGTATAACTACACATAGAATTGTTTTCTTTGTGTTGGAGAAAGAAAGCAATCATGTTCTGCCCTACCTGTAGATTATTAATTAATTTCACATTCACTATTATTAAAATAGTTTATTACTCACGACTGAATGTGGTAATGAAAAATAACTGCTTGTCACAGGCAAATATTATCAGAAGTGTAATAGGGCAATGAGAGTCACACAAACCAAAATGTAATCCATTTGTCATTTCATTGAAGAACCAATAAAACTGGGGACACAGTAGTGTAACAAAATGACTCTGGGATTCCTTATAGGCGAAAAAGAGAAATGGTGAGAAAAACAATGCTCCTACTTAGCATTATTTATCTTTTAGCTAAAAAAAATGTAGTATCTAACAATCCTAGAAATGGGGTATTTCCCATTTGTGAAAATGGAAGAAAGCTAAATTTATAAAAAGTCACATATTTTGATAAGATATACCGTGGGAATTAGTTCAGACCACAGGATAAATTGATCACATAAATCTCTCACAAAATTTATTAATAGCTACATAAAATCCAATAAAACAAAATTAGCATCCTTATGCCTCAGGGCACATTCGACCTCTCCTACAGATTTCAGCTTTCAGAACACATTTCAGCTCTGGCCTTTTCTCTCCTAAGAAGCATTTTGTTTTAGGATACCCATCATAATTTCCTTTTTTAAATAAAGGATCTTTAACAATAAAATATGCTGAATTAGAGATGTACCAGTCTTGTTTCTAACGTTTTGAAGTACATACAGAGAAAACTGATTTTTGCCTTGTCTTTAATCATGTGGCTCCTCCTACGACAGGCAAATAAGTATCTTTTCTTTCCAGATAAAACACTGACCAAAGACCAAGGAAATGATTCCACCAAAGACTAGCATTTTAAACCAATGAGACTGTAGGGGTTACCTGCAGGCAAGAATACCTGTAGGATTATGTACAGCTGCATCACAAAAAGCCTACCCTACCATAAGCGATGACTCATAATGATGCAGCCAAAGAACTCCCTTCCCAGCTTTCACAGTACTCCACTGAAGAGTCTCCCCTCCTATAGAAATTGTTCACTGCTTCTGCCAATTTAAAGAAGTGATTCTGTGATTCTTGTAACATTGTGAACTCCAATAAGTATCACGAACTTGATGAATATCATAAGATCTACTTGTTTTCTCAAGCCTTAAAATCTTGTCTTCTCCCTCCCAGCCAGAATGCTTCTGCAGGGAGAGACAGAGGTATTTCACCCCCTCCCCTGGCTCTTACATTCTTCCTGTCATTCTTCCATTATAGTTCCTGAGCATTCGAGGTGGCAATGCAAACCCTCATTCTCCTCCATCTATGGCTCAACATTTAGCCATTATGCTACAGCAATAATCATTTATCCTCAAAAGTTTCATTGGCTAATATCCATATATGAGTGACAAGAGCTCCTGAACAAATTGGGGGCTTGGAAGAGAGGAGGGGGAGTTAGGAGAAAGAGAAGGGGAGAAGAGTTGGACATGAAGGAACACGAAGACTGAGTCAGGAGAAGAATAGAGGAGAGCAAGAAGAGAGATACCATAATAGAGGGAGCCATTATAGATGTAAAGAGAAATCTGGCACTAGAGAAATGTCCAGAGATCTACAAGGAAGACCTCAACTAACAATCTAAGCAATAGTGGAGAGGCTACCTTAAATGCCCTTCCCCAATAATGAGATTGATGACTACCTTATATGTCATCCTAGAGCGTTCATCCAGTATCTGATGGAAGCAGAAACAGACACCCACAGCTAAGCACTGAACCGAACTCCTGGAATCCAGTTGCAGAGAGGGAGGAGTGATGACCAAAGGGGTCAAGACCAGACTGGACAAACCCAGAGGAACAGCTGTCCTGAAAAAGGAGGAGCTCATGGACCCCAGATTTATAGCTGCTGGGAAACCAGAATAGGACCAGGCTCCCTGAAAGTGACTATCAGAAAGGAGGACTAGGTAATCTATGGGGCTTCTGGTAGTAGATCAGTATTTATCCCTAGTACAGGAATGGGCTTTGGGAGCCCATTCAACATAGAGGGACACTGTCTCAGCCTAGACACATGGGGAAGGCCCTAGGCCCTGCTCCAAATGGTGTGACAGACTTTGAAGATTTGGAAGATCTCTCTCTTCCGGGGGAGCATAAATGGGATGGAATAGGTGGTTGGTGGATTGCGGGGTAGGAGGGGAGGGAGAGGGAACTGGGATTGACATGAAAAACAAGCTTGTTTCTAATTTAAATTTAAAAAATAGAGGAGAAAAGAGTAATTTAAATTAAAGAAAAGAGAGGAGAAAAAAAGTTTGATTGGCTATAAATTTCCACTATAACCATTGCCCATAATATAAGAATCCTTTCACAGTAGACTGAAAGCATCTGTATTCTATAGGCATAAACATTAATATTTCAAATGAAGTTTGACAGGCACATCACGTTTGTTCACAAAGCAATAGCAGTTTCTTCTCCACAGGAGCTATGACCTCCCAGTCACAGGTCATGCTTTGGATTCCAGTACCAAACATAAGTTCCCACATGTACAACAGACCTTAAACTCAATCAAGAAACCACTGATTTCATCCATGACAATTGTGTTACCATTGCACTAAGATAAACATTTTACCTGACACCTTTGTAGTACAGTATACGCACCGTTGATAACAAATTTTATTTTAGTAATTTTTATCATGTTGTCATCATGGAGGGAGTTTCTGATTCAGTTCCAAGCTGTCCTGAAGTGAAAGTGTTCAGTTTCTTTAGAAATAAGGACTTAGGAGATGCTTATGGTGTGCCATCAATACTCATAGTTTGGGGAGCCAAAGTAATCTAAAGTGATTGAATAAGCAGTAGCCCAGGTTTTCCCAGGACTTGGGAGGCCGAGGCAGGCGGATCCCTGTGAGTTCGAGGCCAGCCTGGTCTACAGATCCAGTGCCAGGACAGCCTCCAAAAGCAATACAGAGAAACCCTGTCTCAAAAAACAAAAATAAGCAAAAAAGCAGTATCCCAGGTCTTAAGTGAATGTGTATTATTAGAAAGGACCAGTGCCTCACACTCACCAGAAATGGCAAAACCTTCTTCCAGGTGAGGCTCAAAGACATGGTAACACCCTCCTCTGGTTCAAGTCCAAGTGTTTACAAACGAATGACCAGTGTGTATAAAAACTAACAACTTCAATTTCCTTTTCCTGGATAACAGCAAGCTGAGATTGCTCTTCCACAGAGAGTCATACCCAGACTTGCTAACTCCTCCCGTACATAATGAATGTGCTGAGGTTCACAGTTGCTGAGTGGTGGATGTCACCCCATCAGAGCAAGCATGGATCACTCCATCCAAGCTCTTCTGAACATGCATCTGTGCATCTGTCTTCTTCATTTCTATTTCACCACAGTTGGATTTCCAGGACCATGTCATGTAGAACATGGACCTCGTGGAATTAACCTTTTTGGTTTGTGGGGACCTGGGTGCTCCATCCTCGGCCAGTAAACAGGAAAAATGTAAGTAACCCCTGGCATCTCTGCCTTTATTCACCCATGTTGTTGGAGTTTCTTTTCCAGCCTGGTCCTACTGCCACTTTAGTCCTAAAGACCTATATTAAATATAAAACTTTTGGACAATGGCTAGGGCTAGCTCTGACTTAATTATTAACCCATTTCTATAAATCTATGTATTTCCATGTGGTCTTGGCTTACCGGAGAATGCCTGAAACTGTTACTCCTTTGGCCCTGCATCTCATCCTCTCGCGGCACCTCTCTCTGCCAATCTTTTCCAGAATTCTCCTCATCTCCTAGTCCTGCTTATATTCCTGCTTCTATTGGCCAAACAGTGTTTTATTTTTCAACCGATAAGAGAAACATATATACAGAAGGACATCCCCCATCACACCCACCTTATGGTTTCTGAAATGTTTTATTTCAACCCATCCTCAATACATTCACTGAAACTCTTAAACTGACCTTTTTACTGTTCTTATGGAACATTTTCTTAATTTGTAATTCCCTCGATTATCATTATTCCATTCGTGTAATAAAACCTTTATATAGAAAGAGGGGAGAATCTCAAATGGCATACTGCTATCCATTCCATGGAAATATCAGCAGGTGTTAGGATTCAACACATAGTGGGATATGCAAAAGAAGTATCAGTAAGTTCCAATACAGTTGAAGAGAATCTCATTACTCTTGTAGATTGCTTTGTCTAAAGTGCAATGTTGGTCACAGTGGCACTGATACTCTATTATAGACCAGCTCTCTATGATAATCTGCAGTCATTTTTTTTTCCTTAGCCAACCTGCTTTCTCATTATGGAACAACTGTTATCAGACTATTGTGTGCCTTCCAATCCAAAATAGGACAATGAAACTGGTTTCTGCTGTTGGTCCCTTCTCAGGGGCAAAGGCAGTATATATATTTCCATTGATAAATAATATATTGAGCACACCTTACAATCTATGAAGTAATAACATGTAAGTTGTATCATTTGTTTATAAAGAAAAATATTACATGGGGACTCTGTAGTGGATATTGGACAATCATGCATTATTAACTGGTCTAAAACACAAGTCTGATTAATAGAACTTTGATATTTTTCTATAATACTCATTTAACTAAAATTTAAAGCACATATTCTGCTTCCAACATAAGTAAATTTATTCTGTTAAGCAAATATTTTAGTTTATTATTAACATAATATTGTTAATTCATTATTCACAAGCTGATTTAAGTTGTTAAACAGCTAATCTTCAGGATATTCTGCAGAAAAATCCACACTATTTTCCTTCTAAAATGAGAGCAGAATTCATGTTTTCTCACATTGTTGAATCAGGGTTATGTCAGACCTTAAGATGCATACAAATGAAATACACACAAGTTCTCAGGAAAAAGTCAGAGAAAATAGTTTGAAAAATAGATATTTCTGATTTCTTTCAACAAAGTGTTGCTATTGTGATACAAAAACTATTTAATGATCTTAGGTTCAGAAATACCATGTACAATAAAAATAATTAAGAAAAAATCTTCTTTTGTTAATGTCTTTTGGTGATATTTTGTTTATTCTATAACAAATAAAGCTTGTTTGAATATCAGAGTGCAGTAGTAGCCACACTAGTTAACCACAGAGGCTAGGCACTGGTGGTTCACACCTTTAATCTCAGCAATCAGGAGACAGACGTAGATGGATCTCTGTGAGTTCAAAGCCAACCTGGACTACACTAAATTGGTCCAGTGAAACAGAGCCCACACAAAAGGTAGCACTTGGAATAAGATGCTTTAATCCCAGAACTAAGGACATGGAGAGAGAGAGAGAGAGAGAGAGAGAGAGAGAGAGAGAGAGAGAGAGAGAGAGAGAGAGAGAGAGAGAGAGTAATATGGCTGAGCAGAGAGAAAAATGTAAGGCTGGGAAAGACAGGGGATCTGTGCAATCAGAGGAGCAGTCAGTCTGAGGATGAAGTCTGAGGATGCAGTCTGAGGTCAGGATTTCCCCTTTAGCCTGGGCATTATTAGAAGTAAGATCTCCAGTGGAGGTTAACTTTGCTTCTCTGATCATTCAGCTTTCATCCCCTAGATAGCGGACCCTGAATCTTTATTAAGAATAATTTGTGCTACAATGTCTAAGTCTCTCCTTTGAGATTCTTGGCTTGTATTTTGACAGCGTGACTGGCAAGCCACAGTAAAGACACTTCTTGTGTTTCTTATTAATAAGTCATGCTAATCTTTCCATTTAAATAGATATATGGAGAGAAGAAGCCACCTGGAAGGACCACTTTCAAAGGCAGAACATTAAGCTACTTGGTTTTCTAGCCTTGCTTTTTAGGGCTCAGACATGAAGTCCAAGCACACTGTAGAAAGGCTTTGGTGAAGGGCAAATGAGTTTACATGAAGCTATGTATCATGCAGGAGTACTCATTGCCAGGAACAGCAAAGTACAACTTTAGCTGTTTTTATCAATTTCTCTTCTTAAAATAGTTTATGTCTTGTTCGAACTTCTAATTAAGTCGCACTAAATTATAGTCTGGTCTCTAGTTTGCTATAGAGAATTAAGAAAAATATCTCTTTTTGACTACAATTAGAGTGTCAGCAATGGCAGACCTGGAACACTGTCACTTACAGCAGCCTGGACAGACATCCCATAATCTTTTAGAAACCTCAGTTCAGATAAAATCAGATCTTTGGATTTGATGCAGGAAAGAATTTCAGAGAAAGGACTATGAAACAGAGTGGAGTTCATTAATAGATATTTTAATACATGTTTCAAACTTCAAGGTTAATAAAAGAAAGACACCTAGGAAGAAAGTAAGACACATAGCAGGACTTCTCAAGGAAGAGTCCTGCTTCACTGTCTTTAATATATACATTAAAGAGAGAAAGAGAGACAGAGAGAGGAGAGAGAGAGAGAGAGAGAGAGAGAGAGAGAGAGAGAGAGAGAGTTCTCAACTTGTGAGTCACAACCCCTTGGAATCCCAATGACCATTTCAGGGATTGCCTATCAGATATTATGCATATCAGATATTTATATTACAATTCATAACAGTAGCAAAATTGCAGTTATGAAGTAGTAACAGAAATAATTTTGTGGTTGGGTATCACTACAATATAAGGAACAGTATTAAAGGGTCACATCATTAGGAAGGTGGAGAACCACTGATATATGTGTATGATGTTAAGGTTATATACCTACATGCATGTATACACATATACATACATGTAATGTATATAGAGCTTTGACTTGCAGAGGTTCGAAGGTATTATCTTTAAAGGGATGTTTAAAAACACAAATGAGATCACAAGGTGGGTGCTGCAGGACCGTTTAACAAAATTAAATACTTTTGTACTCTTATTCCTCAAAAAGATACCATATTTGCTTTACACTGTTTTGTATTTTTCCCTCACTCTGGAACAAAAATGAAATTCCTTAGATGAAGGGAGGAATGAGATTTTCAGACACACAGATCGCATCGCGCGTTCTTTTGTGCTGGAGAAAATAATAGCAGAAGCTTGTAGCCCCTTGCTGCATCTCAGCCTGACCCCAAGAGCTCATGGGCCAGCTAGCCTATTGAAAATGATGAGCTTCCAGCTAAGACTGGCTGTCCCAAGACATTAAGGCAAAGATCAATGAAAGAAGTCCTCTGACATTCTCCTCTGGCCTTTGTGTGCGTGGAAACTCACACACATGCGCAACACACACATACAACATACACACATTAAGAAGTACATACAAATAAGTGGAGAGAGAGCATAATCTTGTTGTTTTATACAATAAATCATATTCGGTCCTTTCTAAATATGCTCTTGTTATGAAAAATCACTAGTTCTTACTAAAATTACTTGACAGAACTGTACAGAGTTCAGAGTTTGTATTTGAGATGGCCACCTCTGTTTGGTGATTTTCCTTTTTTTTAATTTATTTTTTTAAAATTAGAAACAAGCTTGCTTGACATGCCAATTCCAGTTCTCTCACCCTCCCCTCCTATACAGCCCCCCCAACCCCTCAAACACCACCACTCCATTCCCCCTCCATTCTCCAGGGAGAGTGAGGTCTCCATGGGAAATCTTCAAAGTCTGTCATATTATCCTGAGCAGGACCTAGTTTTCTTTATAACAACAACAAAAAAGCTCCATTTACCTCCAGACATAGATTGACAACTCAAAAGTTCTCCCCAAATTTAAGCTGCTATAGTTCCCTAAGAACTGGGAGAAAAGGATGTTTTCTTGGATAATTATATTCCCAAAAGCTACTTTTTTGTGGTAAGAATTTGTGGGTAAAGAAACTACCCACTGACTAATTTTTCAAAGTTTGCCCTGCAATTCCAAAAAAAAAAAGAATTTAAAATTCCTTTAAAATAAATTATCTAAGACAAGAAAGAGTGAAGAGTCTCATTTTCAATTTTCCATGAAGATAATAATTCATTTTTAATTTGAATTTATTCTATCCCTATAAAAATCTCCAAACTGTAAACAAACATACATACAAAACATTACTCCTCCAACCGTTAAACATATGGATAGAAATTTCAAATTAATTTGCCATCAAGGGGAATTTATCACCAATGCAGGTGAGTGTTGTGATTATCACTTAAGAATATAAGTCAGTGAACTGAACCCAAGGAACCCAGTGACAGAGAGAGAGGAGTGATGAGCAAATTGGCAAAGAATGGGCTGGCAAAACCAGCAGAGACAGCTGATTTGAACAGGGGAGAGCTCTTGGACCCCAGACCGACAGTGGGGAGGCCAGCATGGGACTGATCTGGACCCCCCAAATGTGAGTGTCAGCGAGAAGGCCTGGGCAACCTATGGGGCCCTGAGCTGTGGATCAGTGTCTATCCCTGGAATACAAACAGTCATCGTGTGCCTATAGCACAAAGAGGGATGCTCTCTCAGCCTTTGCTCTTAGGGGAGTGCCTGGACCCTACCCAGAGTGAAATGACAGACTCTAGATATCCCCTATGTGGAAGGATTTGGCAATAGGGTGGGAGGGTGGGGGAGAAGGGGAGTGTGGGAGGAGGGGAGGGAGAGGGAACTGGGATTGACATGTAAAACAAGCTATTTAAAATCAAAATAAAAATGATTTAAAAAAAAGAATATAAGTAAGTGGGACAGGGAGATGGCTCAGCTCAGCATTAAAACCTCATCCTGACAGGCAAAGGACCATAGTTTGGGTCAAAATATACATGTAAATGTCAATGAGGGGTATGTGGTGGCTTGCCTGTAATATTAAATATGCATAATGTGTGTATATGTATATTAGATACATAGATAGATGACAGATAGGTAGATGATGCATAGATTGACAGATAGGTGATAGAGATAAATTTAACCACAACTGCTTTTTTAAAGTTGTTGACATGGCCTATACTGTTTTCTTTTTTTTTAAGTCTTTTTTGTTTGTTTGTTTCTCAATATATGTTTTTATTTAAATTAGAAACGTGAATGTTTCACATGTCAGTCCCAGCTCCCTCTCCCATCCCTATACTGTTTTCAAAACATATAGAGATGTTTCTTAAAATGAAAGTGTTAGATTGGTGTTTCTTTCATTGACTAAGCTAAGCTTTTGTTGGTAAGAACACTAATTATTTGAAGAAAGGTGGGATTTACATAGAAAAAAGCTACCTAGTCTGAGAAAGAGTATAGCAATTCAGTTTTAGATTTGTTTTCTTTTCCACATTACTTAAGGACCTCCATTTCAAAGAAAAGATATCCTTTATGTTTAGTCAGTAAAGCTGAAACTACACACTCAATAAGTGTTGATTTCTCATGATGCTTTAAAAGCACAGGTATTTTGTTCCATGTTCTTTTGTGTAGAATTTTGCACAAAGGAATTTGTGCCTGTTCTATACTGTTACTTTAGTGACATTTCTGCTCCTATTAATGGCTATCTAGAAACTGAGGGAAAGAGAAGGCATTCACAATAGACTGCTTAACATGTGTGAAGAGTTATACCTAGCTCAAATTCAGGTTTGTTTGATTTAATAACCACATCCTAACATGGACAACACTTATACACAGGTCCCCAACTCTGCTTACAAAACAAACCCAAAACTTAGATTGGAGAGAAGTACTTTATTACATGTTTTACCTACTTTAAGGTGCTGACAATTAAATAATTCTGCTGCCTCAGAACTAGGTTAACTACTTAAATTGTGTAAATGTTACTGATTATTTCTGTTGCTTTTTCATACAATTAACATAAACTTGATCTATGTTGGTAATTTTAAAAAACACACACACAAAGGATTTTAGGCAGTATTAAAAATGCTGACCTGCAATTTGCTACCAGGAATACAGGAGCTCATTCTCACATACCCTGAGGGTGAACAAGTTAAGATCTTCTAGTAAATCTACAAGTAAGATTCTATAATGGAGAACCATTAGAAATAATGCTAAAGTATAAATAGGATCGGATGTACAATTAGGTTAGAAATGACATACAAACATTTCTTTACAGAAAAAGAAATAAAGAGCATATTTTACAGGGTTGCTTGAAAATTGCAGGCATCTGAAAATACTTCCCACAAAATATTCATCAAATATAGTTGGCTTACAATTGTAGAACAAGACATTGCACAGTCCATAGAATAGGAACAATTCTTGAAACCAACTGGGCATAAGTTTATGGAAGAATTTCTGAAAAATTAGAGATAAATGACTTTGGTTGACTACAAAATTATTTTCTAGATAAAACCATTCATTTGAGAAAGGGTGAATTATTATAGGTAATGTAATCCTAAAATGATGAATATATATGTGTCGGCATGCATATATAATCATATACTGATTATATAATATAATATATTGATTATATATACATATACATATTTATGATCAGTATATAATTACATATACATTATATGGAGAGAAAGAGAGAGTTTGGAAATAACATTGAGAATTGAATCTAGAATAACCCTGATGAGAACTAAATTACTAATAAATAAGTCTATGATAAAAATACTCTAAAAAATAGCTATTTAATGTACCTACATACTCCCCTGTGGCTCTATTCCCTTTGCCCAATCTCAGATGTCTCTAAAATATCCAGTTTGGGGGAATTTCAAAAATAGCAGACATTAGTTGTCATTTGTTGCAGGAAAGTTAAGTGGGGGTAAAGAAGAAAAGGTGGGTGGCGGTGGAGACTACTTAATATGTTAAAGGAGTTTGAGAGTCACTGTAGTACAGCTGTGGATGAATGTGTCCAGCTTATGATATATCTTCTCTTAGAAGATCTCCTTATCTATTTCTCCATCAGAAACAATACCTTCTCTCATATATGTATTATATGTTATTAGCATGGTTGACAGTTTATTAGTTCTAATTCAATGAAATTAGTTCTCATCACAAACCAATATGGCAATAAAAGTTTAGTTTCTCTTAGATTTTTGAGTGACTTTAAATTGTCTTAAACATCATCTTTATGCTTAATTGTACATATCATAAACCAGTAATGAAGTTTGACTTTTAAAATCCACTCTGACTTCAAGTTTTCTATTTCATGAACAAAAATCTCATCACAAACCACATACATGTTTTCTTATTCATTGTTTCAGTCTTGGTCAAACTAAACTGCAACCCACGAAGTGATATATACTATTCAATGTTGCTAATTAATTATATTGTTTAAATCATCAATTTCTTCTTTTGTGTTATTATGTGTTTGATAATTTTCAATGAGTAGGCTTAGTAGTATGTTTTAACAGTATGTTTGTCTCTATCAATTTACCTTAGGTATCCAATAGTAAGGATTTCAGTGATTTCCTATGCATTTGCATCATTGTCACCATGACTATACCTAAAGGAGTGAGCTAATATGAACAGCCTTACAAATAGATGTGATAATGCACCACCAGTAATCCATACACTGAAGAAATTGGGGAAAGAAGGTAGAGTTGAAAGCCAGTCTGGGCTACCTATTGAAACACTGCATCACTAAGGAGATAAAACAGTAGGAAAATAGACAAGTAAATACCCAGAATAATGTTTATTACAAATAAAAAATAAGTGATTAAAATGAACTCTTGAACCTGGAGAGGTATCTCAGTGGTTTAAAGTGTTGTCTGCTCAATCCTGGCACCCACATGGCATCTCACAACAAACTGTAAGGCCAATTCTAGGACATCAAACACCCTCTTCTGGCTCCTGGAGCCTGGCACACTCACACAGGCACCACACAGTCACTGAAGCACAGGCAAACCATCTATACAAAGAGAATCTTTCTTTATGCTTTTTTTTCTTTCTTGTTCTGTTTTATTTTGTTGTTGTTGCTGTTTGTGTGTTTGTTTTGGCTTTGTTTGTTTTTTGTTTGTTTGTTTTTTCTTTTAAATTTTGTTTTTCTCTGGGTCAGGGTTGCAAGGGCAGAGAGCAGATGCAGCTGAGGGGGCAGTACTGAGGAGATGAGTGGGATGGATGTAGAAATCATGAGGAATCAATAAAAGTTAATAAAAGTATTTCTTGAGTATCATCTGTTTGCCAGGAACTATACTAGGATAAAATAGTTTTAGATCTGAACTCCTAGCCACAAATATTAAAATATTTTATTCATTTTAAGAAGATATTATTGCATCAACTTTTCTTTTCTTGAGGACAAAGATGTCACTAAGATATGTCTGGTGGGGTTCTCATCCTAATACTGCCTAGGAAAAAAATTATTTTAGGCTTTAGATTTTGTTTTCACATTATTACAAGTGTCTTCATTCCCACCTCACATTTATCTGATATCTATTTATCTCCTCTAAAAGAGATTATTTCATTTATGTTTGGCTCTGGCCAACATAATGTTACCCTTTTTCTAATCAACCACCATTAATACTCGACTCCCTTCACCTAATAACAAGAAAAACTTGTTTTAAATCTAAAGGAGGAGGAGAATGTATTGCTGCGTCCTTTTACCAATAACTAGTTGATGATTATTTTTGAATATCCATATAAGACTATTAACTCTTGACCAATTCTAACACTTTGAGAGAAGACAGAAACCCAGTTGTAAGCTGTGGTCCCTAAACTATCTTTATTAAAAGGCTCAATGGGAAAAATAAAAACACAATCTATACTATCTAAGTGCATGTATCTATATAATACTTCAATGCATCACTCTGCTCTCCTCCCCCTCCAGAAAAGTTATAGATTAAGTTATAGAATAGATGTATGTCTTCCATTTTCTAGGGAACTGAACCTGAGTCCTCTGCAAGAACAATTTCACTGAACTACTGAGACTTCTCTCCAGCCCCCATGTCTGGCTTTTTACACAGGTTCCAGAGGTGTTTTGTTTTGTAATTATGTATTTCATTTTTTATTCTAAATTGTTTATTTCCTTTACATACCAAACACAGTTTCCCTGTCCTGCTCTCCTCCCATTCCCTCCCCCCAGCTCTTTTCTACCCTCCCTCCACCACTCCTCAGAAAGGGGAAGGCCTCCCACAGGGAGGCAACAAAGCCTGGTATATCAAGTTGAGGCAGGACCAAGCTCCTCCTTGATTCATCAAGGTTGAGCAAGGTACCCCACCACAGGGAATGTGTTCTGTGTAGGGAAAAGAGTCCAGCCAAAGAAATATACCTTGAGCAGAGTCAAAGAAACACACTTTGGCCCTGCAACCAGAACCAATGAAATGCACCCTGACCCTGAAACCAGTGCCAAATAAACGCACTTTGTCCGTAGAATCAGAGCCAGTGAAAGAAATACACTCTGGCCCTAAAACTAGAGCCAAAAGTCTAAAAAGGACCAGTGAAAGGAACACGCTTTTGCCCTGAAACCAGAGCCAAATATGATCCTAACCCTGAAACTAAACAGTCCCTCATCAGGAGATCTAGCCATTCTAAGCTCAGGGATTGAAATCTAACCAATTCCCACCCTGAAAACCCTGCCTCCTAAGAATCCCTATATAAGCCCTGTGTCTGTTTTCTTCCCTCCCAGGAACTCTTTTGTATGAAATTTGGGTAAGACCTTCTTTCGCCAGAGCAGAGCTGTAACTTTTCACTGGGGTAATGTTCCCCTAGCTAACTGAAGTTACACTCTCCAGGGGAATGGTGCTGAACTGTAACAACTTCACTGGGGAAGGCCTCTCCTGCAGGAGCTGATACGGTAGGGAAGCCTCCCTCTCCCTGAAGCAAGGCTGTAAGCTGCTACACTTACTGAGGCCTGTGGTATTCCTTGGCTCCTGAGTGCCAGAATACCTTTCCATCTGAGTTGTAACACTCAGTATTCTTTGGCTCCCAAGTGCAATAATCCATCCCTGTCCATCACATCTGATCTGTCCGATTGCTTACATTATGTACAACAGACACTTTATGCAGTCAACCATCTCCCCAGCCCAAGGGTCAGAAAAGTTAAAACAAATACATACCACAGTTAAGACAGACATTTTGTTCAAGTAAAGTAGCATTTTTGTAATAGAATTCGATTCTCTAAACATAATTTCTATTACATATAACTATGTTATATTGTTTTGTGGTGTGCTTATGTATGCTATATGATAACTAGAGATCCCACATCTTCCAATATGCATTAAATAGGACGGTGACATGAGGAATTGAGGACAGCACTTAATTTTACCACCTTTAATTTTCTCACTGTCTTCTGTATTGCCCTAACCTCTCAGTGCAACACTGCTTCTAAATATTGGGAAAATGTCAATTGTCAGTATGAATTATAACATCACTTTCCCATTCTCATACTGAATTACTTAAACAAAATGTACAGATTTTGTTAGACGTTCTTTATTTTTTTCATCTAGATAAACTTTGTTAGACACAGATGGTTTAGAAACCAATTTCAGTGGTAAACTGATTAATATTGGTAAGAAGCTGTCTTAAAATACTAGGCTGGGTGGACATGGCACATACCTTTAGTCCCAGTACTTGGGAGGCAGAGGCAGCAGATCTTAATGAATTTGAGGTAAGTCTGGTCTACAAAGGGAGTTCCAGGATAGCCAGGACTGTTAATCAGAGAAACTCTGTTTGAAAAGCAAACAAACAAAATGACAACAACAGCAAAAAACATAATATTATGCATGTAGTTTCAACTGAACTTATTCAAAGTATCAATAACCTGGAATATTGTTACCTAAAATTGTGTCATTGGTGAGAAAAGGTGTGACTCTTCTAGATTTGTACATTTATATCTGAGATATGTAGACTCTCGACTGAAATTTCATAAATGTGTCGTGTAGATGAAAAATTATCATTCTATCCCCCCATGTGGAGCAGATGGTCAGAAAAATAGCCATAGCATCTAGAAAGGTAGTTCAGTGGTTAAGATCAATCACTGCCTATTTTTGCAGAAGACATGGACTCAAGTGCCAGCACACACATGGTTCATAGCCATCTGTAACATAATTCCAGGGTATCCAATGCTTTCATCCCCTTCTTACGTCTGTAGGAATCAGACATACACATCACACACACACAAACACACACACACGTATGCGCGCACATACACAAACATATACATACACATACAAACAAAACATGCATAAACAAAATAAAAAATAAACTTTACTAAGATTTTTAAAGTAAATTTTTATTCAAAAAGATGGAGCTGATAAGTGATTCCTTCATTTCTATGTTATTTTTAAGTTCAAACTTATTTTTTATGTGTAGGAGTATTTGTCTTCATGTATTTACTTATGTATGCCATGTATGTGCAGTACACATGGAAGTAGAAGAGAGGACTAGAACTCCTGGAACTGGTGTTACAGAGGATTTTGAGTCACTCTGTAGGTATTGAGAACAAAATAGGGTTAGACTCTAGCCTACACAAAAAAATTAACTAATAAAACTAATGGGAAATAAGAAGACAGGCAACAACTAAGTTTTCTTTCTTTTTGGCAATTTAATGCTTGTATGCAGTACACTGGGATCATACTAATCTCCCATTACTGTCTGCTATCTCTCACTCACTCTTGCTAACTTCCTCTCCATGGGAGTCCTCCTCTTGCTTCTTTTTTTCCCTCCCTCCTTATCTCCCTGCCTCCCTCCTCCTGCCTCCCTCTCTCATACTCTCACTTGTGTGTGTGTGTGTGTGCATGTATGTGTGCTTGTGCAAATTTTATTATGCTAGTAGCTACACATGCTGTATGTCCCTGGTTGTGGTGGCCATAGCATACCAAGCATTTTACAGAACTTCTCCCCACTCTCTAGCTTTTATAATAAATATGCACCCATTTATGCAATGTCCCAGAGAGCCCCAGGTTCACTGAGAGACTGTGTCTTTGAGGAAGGAACATCTCTTATCCTCAGAGTCTTGACCAGTTGTAAAACTTTTCATTCAGTGCTATCCACTGTTTCAAATTTGTCCAGTCTAGGCTAGGTGGACCACTAGTGTATGAATATAAGCATCAGTATTTAGACAGTAGTTTGAATACATGTCCATTTAGAAAAATATCAGAGACTCCTAATGCTTGTGGTCTCTCCATACATAGGCAATTTACCCACTTTAAAGTACTAGCTATTTATTCTCTTCCATGAACCAGGCCTCAGTGGCAATCAGAAAACACTTGGTTATCCCTTAAACAGTCATGCCATTATTGCACAGGTAGGCATGTCTTGCCTGATAAGTTGCAGTTGTAGACCAGGGTCTACAGTTTACTTACCTATTGTCTGTGTTGAACTAAAGGTTCACAGCTACAAAGCTAGTCTACAGCTTATTTAGGTTTGAAGAAGAGTTGCATACATTTCAAAGAGACAGAGAATGAATGTGGCACCTAGCTGGTCTCCATGAATTAGAGAGTCCCAGCTTTACTGAGAGACTATGGAACAAAAGGTCAGGGGGAAAGGCTCTCAAAGAAGACACACCAATGTTAAACTCTGCTCTCCACACACACAAGCATGCCTGCATACATATGTCCACACACACACATGATGGGGGAAGCTCTGTGGATATGTCAATAAAGCACTGTTGGCCAATATGGAAGCAGGATAGATGGGTCTAGGAGTCTTGGAGGATTCTGGGAAATGTAGTGAGAAGAGCTCTCGCCAGGTGATCTCCCAGGAGTAACCAACGCTCAGGAGGGGAGCCCTCAAAAAGGTAAGTTCTTATTAAATATATATTACTAATTATGGGTCAATAATCAAATCAGAGCTAGCAGATAAGTAACCAAGGAAACAGCCAATAGCTTCATAACTAACAGCATCCTGTGTGTTATTTGGGGGCTCCGATAGCTCGGCAGAGCCCAGGTGGCTGGCAGGAAGACCACATGTGACACACATACATAATGTATAAAAAGCAAGATGTTCTCTGATTCCAGTTCATGCACTCTATTGTTGTACGGTTCTCCTTAATTAGCATTTCTTCCTGGCGTTTCCTCAAAGATCGCAACCCATTGGCATGATATTCAATATGTATCTAGCTTATATAAATTTAAAAAGTTAAACATATATTCAGAGACAAAGAAAGAAATGCTTTTAGTAACTAAGTGCTAAGAATGAGCAGCAAAATTTGAATTTTATGTTGTGGCTATGTAAGACATGTAGATTTTAAAACAACTTCTGTATTCATCTTAATTATGCTGCATATACAATATTTTAAGCCCATTTATCAATAATTCAAACATTAAGTCATAGCTATACTTATGTTATTAATTACCATAATATAGTATTTGCATATTAATTTTCAGAATACTTTCCACAATAATTTGATGTCATAGTATTAAAATATGATAAAACAATGGCTAGGGATATGTTTTAGGAGAGTACTTATACACAGCCCTAGGAATTGTGTTTGAATCCTCTACGTTCACATAAGGTCTAGGTGGGGCTGTGTACTCATATAACCCCAGTGCTGTGGTGACAGAAACAGGTGGATTCTGGGAGCTCAATGGACAACAAGACTAGTGAAAGCAGTGAGATTGAAGTTCAGTGAGAAACCATGTTTCAAGGGAATTGGTTGGCAAGCAATGCCCAATGTCTAACTCTGGCCTCTACACATGGGCACAAGGATGTGCATACCCACAGTTATATGAAGACACACATATATGCACACACAAGCAAACACACACACACAGAGGAAGAGAGAATAGACAAAAGCATACTTTAAGATTTATTTCTTTTCATTTCACATGCATGGCTGTTTTCCTGCTTGTATGTGTGTGCGCATATACGCAGTGCCTGCAGAGTCCACTAATGGACTTCAGATTTCCTGGAGTTACGGTACCTGTTAGCCACCATGTGGGTACAAGAATCTGAACCCAGGACCTTTACAAGAGCAGCAAGTGCTCTTAACTGCTGAATTATCTCTCTATCCCTGATAATTATTTCGTAAAGATAATTTCATCTGTTATGATATTAAAAAGAAAACCCAGAACATTTTGCTACTTCAGAAGATCTACAAATATTTGAAATACGCTATTACTTTTTATGAAAAAATAACATGAAGACCTACAGAACTGTACCTCATCCCATTACAGGTCTTAAAATTAAATCTGTACTGGGGTTTCCCAATTCCTTCCAAACTGAACTATGTTTGATTTCCATAATCTAAGCCTGTAAACAAGTAGCGCTCCTCCACTCTCTTCCAGACATACTGTGTTTATCCTCGCAGCATTTTTTTCTATTTTACAAGGAGTGTTAGGTCTTTGGTGGGAAGGGGGTTCATCAAATCATATTAGCCTATGGTATTATTTTAATGGTGAAATTAGTTTTGTTATTTTATAATTAGAGATGTTTTTATTGATGAAAATCCAGCAACATTCTTCAGAGCCATTTTAAGCAAATGTTCCCATTTTGTATACATATAGCAAGTGAAATGATTTTCTTAAATTTTTCCTATTATATTCTATAAACTTAGGAAAGTGCTTTGTTCCAACAATGTCCTGCAATGGCTGTAAACACAGCAGTCTAAAGAAAAGCTCGAAGAATCCCAAAACACAGTTTGAAACAATATGGAGTAGCTGTGGACTTTGGGGAAATAACAACCGCACACATACCAGCCTGGCATACAGCAATCAGAAATGAGGTCATTCACATTTAGCAAAAGCCTTGGGCATTTTCAAGAGAAGAGAATAAGCCAAAAACAACCATCTCCTCAAGCCAGAAAACTCTTCAAATGTACAATGAAAAAGGTCTCCAACTCCCCATGGGGCCTCCAGGTACCTTCAGGCCCACAGCTAAGAACAGCAGCATCAGGCATTTGTATTATCTTCAATACAGAGTACACAAATAAAATATATTAGTGGGGTCTCAGTAAGCTTGAGTTATTTAGACAGGCTATTCACTGCTGACTTTAGCAATATTGTTTTCTATAGGTATTTCTTCAAGTAATTTTCTACATATTCAAAGAACTGGAAAAAAGTTTGAGAATTATGAATCATGTTCATCTCTCTGGTAATTGAAATGCTGTGTTAGTGGACACTTTGCAGTGGGATGTTGCTATCAGGGAAAATTTACCTCCTGTGGATTTTCTTCATAGCTATAAAAACCTCTTTGATTTTGTTTTCTTTTGCTTGAGGTTGGGGTGAGGGGGATGTAATGGTCTATCCCTGTTCTGATAAAATGATTTTGTTCCATATGTTCTGTTTGAAGGCCTGTAATTTTGCCACTGTTGATGGTGGAAATGAAGTTTTTTGGAGGAAATGAAGCGAAAAGTTGCATTTGCTATTTCTCCGATGTCCTAGTACATCTAGAGAGCGAGCAAGCAGATTTTGCACACACTGTTTTCCATGACATTAGAAAGCTACAAATATCCTTCTCGTCTCTCAAAAAGAAAATAATTATTTTGGTTTGATTTATCAATAATGTTTTCACTGTAATTATAGTGAAATAAGGAATAGATCTTCTGTCTGTTAAGAATTATGCTCTCTAATGCGGAGCTTGTTTGGCATGCTCTACCAATAATTCAAACAAATTTAGCACATTAAAGTTGTTACACACAGTGATTTCCATTCAGCAGCAAAATGGGGATTTTTTTTTGTTTATTTTGTTTTACTTTGTTTTGACCAGGCAATGTTTTTTTTGGAATAAATTGGCATCAAAACAAATGAAAAGTTGGAACGTTATTTCTAATCATGTATAAATATGTTATAAGTAATGAATGCGTTTCCCGGAAGCTTTCGAGTGAGCACCCCTGGAGGAACTACACAGCGGTAAAGGGGAAACTGGAGACTCGGTGTAAAGGAGCGCTAAAGACTCCCCTCAAATTGAGCACCATTCCCTGAATTTGCTCCCCATTTCCCTCTCTTCATCTCTCCCTCCTTTTCCTCCCGTTCTTCTGTCCTCCCTTCACTATGCAGACAAAAGTTGTTGAGAATAACGAATAATTTGTATGTGGCAGTAACCTGTGACCGCTCAATCACTAGCCTGTTGCTTAGACGTTTATTGACACGTGTCACCTCATGGATATATGCAATAATAACAATGGACCTTTTAATTGGTAGCACACTTTATATTATAGATGTATGACTAATATTAATAATTTATTCATTAGAAATTATTAATTTTATTTTGAGGAATATCAATTTCTACAAAACCTCTGAAGTATTACTACTGAGACACAAGCCTGGCTTTCCTCTAAATATAAGAAAATTATATTCAGTGACAATTAATCAAGGAAGGCAAAAGAGACCTTTGTGTTTCATGAGAAGTGCCCTCTTATTGCTTCTTGTGGGTACCTTCAATTTGTATGCATAAACATGATTTTAAGCATCATCACTGTTTCTTATGAGATAAATGCGAGGCACTTGGCTTGAATATAATTTATACAAGATAAAATTAAGATGAGTTCAAGGGGTTCTTATAATCATCAATCTGTTTACATACATATATCTTAAAAAATAAAAAGTAGAAATTCAAAACATGGCTGTGGGCAGCATTTAATGTGTTTTGGACACTCGGCTAAGCTATTTAACTGAACCAATAAGATTGCCAGGTGACTCCTGCAGCCTGTTCTTTTTAACTGCAAATGAGGTACTTCCTTTCTTCTAGAATCACCCTGGAGCAAAAATAAACATAAAACACTCACCAAAGCACAAAGTTAATTTTGTTAAAATTAACAGTGTCTTCTGTCCTCCCATTTTACCATTAGAAAGAATACCTTGGGCAATATTATGAAGCAATCTATATTCAAATTCATGGGTGGGCTAGGTATGTCTGATGATTGCTTTAACAAAGGGTTTCTGTTCTATTTTAAGAGTGAATATAGTTTAAGAACACACAGACAGAATCACTTGGAAAGTTAAGCGAAGGCACATACAAATCTTTTTTATTGAAATACAAACCACATTTACAATTTTTAACATTAAGTATTAGCAATAGTTGTTGTCTCTCAGTTAAAGAACTTGAATAAAATTAATAGCTCAATTTGGAAAGAAAGGTACAGGGAATTTTTCAGAATAGTGGAGAAGGATTTCCATTCGTGTACAGTAAATAAAAGAGCTTCTATGTAAGGCCAATCATGTATGTGTGAGCACATATGTGTTATATGTGACATATTATTGAAAGATGCATATCAATTAGTACACAGTATGACTGTATCTAAGAGGATGCTAGCATCAATGAAACTCTTCATGAATTTTTATTATGTGCATATGTGATTGATCCATTTGAAAAGCTTTAAATTAGCAGAAATGAATAAAAGATTTTTTTTGAGAGGTTCTAGATTCCACTAATATTTGCTTTACTCTCTTTCTATACACACAAAAGTGCAAAATGTAGGTGCAAACTGCTGCAAACTATGTGAATGGAGTCACAAATATTTGGTTCTCTGAGATACATGTATGAATAGCAATAGCTAGACTAACAAATTAGTGTGTCTACCGATATACTTCAAAGATCACGGTAAATGTAAAATATCCAAAAAGTCTACTATTATTAGCCTTCTTCCTTGTCTGAAATTGCCAGTAAGTAACAGATAAATATTGCATCTTGGGAATGAGTGAACATGGTTAGTTATGTCAGAAAACTAGTCACATTGCACAGTTTATCAGAATGCTAACATATAAATAATATCACCAAGATAAATAAGGTGGAAGTTCAGGAATCTGTCATATTAAAGTTTAAAACAAGGCAGGCAAACAAGTGAAGCCCACCCCATGTAGAAACAGATTCATTACTACAGGAAAAAGATGTATCTAGAAAAAGCTGGAGTCCTGAGGATCGCATTTAATGTAAGAAGAAGGAACAGAAGGGTATAAAGATCGATATTTCCTTTTTCAAAATTTTCAGCTCTGAATGTAGCTGATTTGTCTAGACTGACTAAACATAGAGAATATGACTTGAAAATTATACAAAAACAAGACGTTGAATATATTCTGGTTTAACATAAAGATATTTTGTGCATTTATCCAAAAATAATATTTGTTTTCTAAATTCACAAGAAAATAGCTTTGATCTTTCTGTTAAGAAAATACAAGGGGGCCTTGTGAGTAATCAGAGTGTGGCCTACTGATTCAATAAGGATAGATCGGACTAAGAAAACTTGTATCCAACATGCCTCATCGATTTTCATTTTGGTCAGTTCCATTCCTGTTGGAAAAATGACTAACCCCAAAGGAATAGTGGTTCATTCATAGATGCTTATCGGTTACTCTAACAGTACTACTGCATAAATATAGTCAAGGTAGGTGAGGAACAGTACAGTCCTTCTAGAGGAAGCAGGCAGCTACATGAAGGGATAGAGAAATCTCTATCAGTACCTTGAGTTTGATAGTTCATTTTCCTGGGAATTCAGGATGAAAATGAGTGGTATCATGAAGTGCATTTAATAAGAGACTCACTGCACTCTTACTGCACTAATAGCCATTCTAGAATTACAAATAGATACTTCTCCTCTGAAACATAATATGTAGTAAAAGCCATAGATGATGTGGACATAGAGAAGTGGCTAACACCAGGTACTCAATGATTTTATGAAACTGAATGAACAGTTGAAAAGTGAGAGAGAAATGGGGTCTTAAGGTAAATAAGACAGATACTGTTCTGAACTCAAAAGTGAAAGACAAATGGAGAGATTTGGGAGCAGAATTGGGATTGAGTCTGCAATAATGTGAACATGAACTCAATCTGTAGAATCATAACTCTCCACAAAAGTGGAGATTTGATCAGAACAGAAAAAAAGAAGACGTGGAATCAGATGATAGTTTATTCATTATATGTTTTTCAGAGAATTTTTTAAGAAGCATGTTGTTTAGTTATTTCCTGTTAATTGAAAAATTCTCTCCTAGATCTGAAGCAGGGAGAGGCATAAGACTCCTGACTTAGAAGTCCCAGGAATCAGAAAACTGTGGGGCACACCAGACCCCTCCTGCATTATACAGTTGTAGACAACTGGTGGGTAGAAGAGCCTCTTGAGTAGAGTTGGTGACTGATGGACAGGGAGCTCCAGAGATGAAGCTTGTATGAGCCCTTGTTTATGGTGTGGTGGACTTTCAATGAGGGAGTTGCTCAATATTCACCCATGCTTCTATCAGTAAAACTTAAAAAAAACTCCTATAAGAAGCTCCAATATATGGATCAGGGGAGTGACAGCCTACAATCCCAGTGCCAGTGAGTATGGGAAACAGGGAGGGTCTCAAGAGATATGCATGATACCCCAGAGAAGTGGGATGAGGCAAGATCCCCTGAGCAGATTGGGAACATTGGAGGAGGGGAGAGAGAACGAGGAAAAAGAGAGGGGGATAAGACGAGGGGAGAAGAAGGCATGGGGGAGCAGGAAGGTTGAGTGGAGGTAAGAATAGAGGAGAGCAGAATGAGAGATACCATAATAGATGGAGTCATTATAGGCTTGAGGAGAGAGCTGACACTAGAGAGTTCTCCTGAGATCTCACGGATAACACCAACTGGCAAACTAAGCAATAGTGTAGAGACTACATTAATAGCCCCTCCTTGATTATAAGGTTGATGACTTCTTTATTTTTATTTATTTATTTATTTGTTTATTTGGTTTTACGAGTCAGGGTTTCTCTGTATTGTTTTGGAGGCTGTCGGTCCAGCCCGGCCTTGAACTCACAGAGATCCGCCTGCCTCTGCCTCCCGAGTGCTGGGATTAAAGGAGTGCACCACCATGCCTGGCGATGACTACTTTATATGCCATCCTAGAACCCTCATCCAGTGATTGATGGAAGCAGAGACAGATACCCACAGCTAAACACTGAACTGAACTCCTGGAACCCAGTGACAGAGATAGAGGAGTGATGAGCAAAGGGGTCAAGACCGTGCTGGTGAAACCCACAAAGACAGCTGACCAGACAAGGGGGAGCTCTTGAACCCCGGACTGATGAATGAGAGGCCAACAGGGGACTGATCCAGACTCTATGAATGTAGTGTCAGTGAGGAGGCCTCAGAAATCACTGGGGCATTGGGTAGCAGATTAGTGTTCATCATGGCGTACAAATGAACTTTGGGAGCCCATTCCACAAGGAGGGATGCTCTCTCATCCTGGACAGATGGGGAAGGGCCTAAGTCCTTCACTGGATGAAATGACAGCCTCTGGAGACCCCGCAAGCAGTGCCTCAACCTTCCTGTGGAATGATGTGGGGATTGGGCTGGGGGTGGTGCAGGGAATGGAGGGACAAGGGAGGAGGAATGGGAGAGGCAGGTGGAATTGACATATGAAGTATTCATGTTTCTAATTTAAATAAAAACATATATTGAGGAATAAAATTTTAAAAAAAGAAGAAGCTCCAATAAACTCATTGGTGCATCCAACTAGACTTTAGCAAAAAAACAATTATCTCTCCTTTCATATGTGCCCTATTTACAATAAATAGGCATTTGTTTTTTCCATGCCTTCCCATGAAAACACCACAACCAACACGTTGATGAAGTGCTGCAAGGTGATGTACATCTATCCAACTCATAGACCAAGGACAAATTTTTTCTGGGTAGCTTCCCGATGTATTTTAAGGGACAAGTGTTGACAGAGTGAATGGCACTGTGAGACTGAGATGCCTTTTGATCAGAAAGTTTGAAGATAAGAGGTGGGTAGAAGAGAATGTCTCTCATATTCTAGAAGAGAAGACCAATAAAACTGATGATAGATGCCTAACTCCCACAATGAAATGGAAAGTGTATTTATTGTCTTCAAATCTATTGTACTTCGCAACTTCTTGGGAAAGTTCCAATTTCTGGAAGGTTGTTGAGTATTGGAAACAGTCTGATGAGTCCTAGGAAGATTTATGAGCCTCTCTGAAAGCACTGAGAAGACACTAGGGACTATAATGGTGACTTCTAAAGTAGTGGTCTCCCTAAGCAGCATTGTAGAGTGAGCTAAGGTTGAGTCAAGCAGTTTTATTAGAGTCTACAATATTTGAGATTTATCCAGAGAGATGAATTGAAGCAGTGTCTTAGCATGAAATGGAAATAATGGATGGGGTGATAGACCTTAGCATCTTAAGTAAGTTTGGAAGAATACAATATGACTAAGAGGGGCCATTAAATTATAAACCATAGAGAAAATAATAGATGGAAATTCCAAGTAAAATTAAGGAAGTGTACTGAGAATAATAAACCAGGCAGGAAGGATATTCTTAGATATTTTTCAATTGTACATTTTTGGCACTCTTCCTTCTCCAATCTTTCTCCAGCCTTCTACAAGTGTATCCACTTTTAGAATGGCTTTCAAGCAAGTGACTTGTCATTTAATATGAATTTAAAAAGTCCTTGGAGCTTATGCTGTTCATGGCCAAGTGTTCCTGTTTCTAGTAAGACATAAAAGTATAAGCAATTAATTCTATACTCCTCAAAATTTTGGCAAAGTAATTCTCCAAGTTTTTTTTCTCTATTTACTAATGACCTATTGTTGCATGAATGATAAATGAAAAATTAAAAGCAAAGTGACATGTAGAGCTAAGTAATGAAATTACTTCTGTGTATTACAGGTATTTCTCATAAGGTACCTGTGGGACTGAACATTAAGCTAAGAGGTACTGGCTTATTCAGTGGACCCCAGAGTGTCTCATGTAAAATGTCATTTCAATTATTTATACAGAGAAAAATAATTTCATCATATACTTATGCCTTTTAAAACTTTTAATTCACTTCTAGAAATAATGAAACAAGGCCTTAGGAATGCAAAGTGCCTTGAAAAGATTATGGTGGACTTTCCAATAGACTGAAAAAAGATGTTTGTACTCACACACTGGCTGGAAGTGACTTGAACAATGTTAGCCAACTCACTGACAGAATTCAGAATTAAACTGATAACTGTAAGTTCCAAAGGTCAGAATATAAATGCATCTAAAATTAAAAAAACCCCACTTGAAAAAATGCTTCAGTACAGAGGGACCTATTCAAACAAAACATCGAGACATTTTTGAGCATTAGAATATACATTATCATGTATATTTTTAATTGATTTTCCAAGTTAAAGTATTAACTAGAGCACAAAGAAGTCATGGAAATCATGAAAGTATGGAAAGTATTTAATGGATGACCTACTGACATTCAGTAAATATATAATTCTGTGTACAAACTTAAAGACTCAGCTACCTTTTCTTTTTTCTAAGAAATGGAGTTCAAAGCTTAGGCACAATTAAATACCCATCTTTTTATATCAGAGCACCGTGTTAGGCTACTTGATGCTGTGACAGCAGCTAACTTTCTGTAAGTAGCAAGTAAGAAAGGCCATGGTAAAACTATAATCCACATACATTTGAAGAACAAAGAGAACATAGTTTGATTAGCAGCTAATCTGAAACCAGGGAGTCAAGAGACCACCCCACTTCTATGTTTGTCAGTAGTAACACCAGTCAGGGCTAGAAACTCGCAGACCATTGCAATTAGCAGCTGCCATATTAGGAATCAGAGATGGACAAGAGGTTCTAGCAACCCCCAGCTGTGTAAACTATGTCAACACTGAATGATTGGGCCAGAGGAGCATGCATGAAGCTCCATTGGGTTGACCTGTGATACGCCTAGAGAATTCACCAATCTCAATAGACATCACCTCCATTTTTGTGCATTCCCTGCTTACGTCCTATATGGGGCTCCTAGAGACATGGTTAAAGATTTTCCTCTCTGGGAACCACTTCAATTCTTGATAATTTCTCTCAACAATTTTTTTCCATTTCTCACTTTCCCTTAAGTACCATTCATAAAGCTGGCTTTCACTTTGCTTACTCCACTGTGTGTCAATGTCTTTACTCACCTTTGATACTGACATGCAACCATGAACTCAAGAGTTACTATCTCAGGATGACTGTTGGTGACCATCATGTATCCAACACTCTGATCCACACACGTGGGATCCAAGAGAGCTCCTGCCATGCTCAAAGAACTGAATCCTGGTACTTTTCTCTATTCTGATACATGTTGGGATCATTTTACAAAATGAGCTTTTACTATAACCTTAATGTAAGTAAAACACGTATCCTCTTAGGCATTTTGCTTCAAAATAGATAGATACAAATGAATAAAAGTAGTCAGTCATTTACAAATATAATCTATGACATGTCAGGCTATAGGAATATTAACTAAATAGTGAAAGTAGCACCCACATTCATAACTTAGAGAAGAGGGCAGATGCACAGGAAAATAATTATAATAGAATGTACAAAATGTAGTACAACCATTTAGAGAGTACTCAGCAGTGAATCAAGAATAGCTGAAATACTCAGAGAAGACTGTGTTTGGAAGAAAACAATGGAATCTTGAAATTTGCAGGCAAATGGATGGCACTAGAAGAAACCATCCTGAGTGAGGTAATCCAGTCACAAAAAGATAAGCATGGTATGTACTCACTCACATATGGATTTTAGGCATGAAACAGGAGAGTGCCTGCCTGCACTGCCACTGACAGAGAGTCTGGGAAACAGGGAGGACCCTAAGAGAGATATGCATGGTACTCCAGAAAAGAGGAACTGGACAGAATCTCCTGAGGGGATTGGGAGCATGGGGGGGCTGGGAAAGAAAGGTGGGTGAAGAGGAGGGGAGAGGAGGACATGGGGGAGCAGGAAGTTTGAGTCAGGGGAAGAATAGAGGAGAGCAGGATGAGAGAAACCATAATAGAAGGAGCCATTATAGGTTTGAAGACAGATCTGACACTAGTGAGACGTCCAGAGATCTACAAGGATGACACCAACTGGCAATCTAACCAATAGTGGAGAGGCTACCTTAATTGCCCTTCCCAGATAACGTGATTGATAACTTCCTTGTATGCCATCCTAGAGCCTTCATCCAGTGACTGAAGGAAGCAGAGGCAGACACCCACAGCTAAACACTGAACTGAACTCCTGGAACCCAGTTGCAGAGATGGAGGAGTGATGAGCAAAGGGGTCAAGACTGGGCAGGTGAAACCCACAGAAACAGCTGACCTAACAGGGAGGAGCTCATGGACACCAGACTGATAGCTAAGAGGCCAACATGGGACTGATCCAGACCCGCTGAACATGCGTATCAGTGAGGAGGCCTCAGCATTCTTTGGGGTCTCGGGCAATAGATCAGAATTTATCCCCTGCATCCAGATGGACTTTGAGAGCCATTCCACATGGAGGGATGCTCTCTCAGCCTGGACCCACCGGGGAGGGCCTAGGCCCTGCCCTGGATGTTATGACAGACTTTGGAGATCCCTCATGATGGGCTTCACCCTCCCTGGAGAGTAGAGTGGGGATTGGGTGGGGAGTTTCGAGGGGGTTGAAGGGGGTCTGGGGAGGGGAAGGAGATGGAGCTGGGATTGACATCTAAATCAAGCTTGTTTCTAATTTAAATTTTAAAAAGAAAGAAAGAAAGAAAAGAACAACAAACCCCACCAAGCAGTTTTAGACTGATAGTAGATAGTTTTGGAAATCATTATCCCTACTTAAAATCTTCAAGCCAAATTTTCTAGAAAGTTCTTCACCAAAAACTCCATGTTATACCTTCCTACTGAGAGGAGGTGCTGGAAGACTTGGAAGGAAAAATGAAAGCTGAAATCACAAAAGTTGGTATGTGATAACAACTGGTGTAGGCTTTCAGATCATTCCACAAGCTCCTGCTTTGTAGGCCACAAGATCAACTGTTTATCCTAAGCCAGCATCACATTGGCCATTTTTCCAGTTCCCTGCCATATACTCCCCCCTCAAATTTTTCCTCCTACAGTTTCCACATATCAAAGTGTACTTGGTTGAAATCTAATTTGTATATTAGATTTTATACCTAGATTTCTAAATTAATCCCTCTGTCTCTAACATTTGCAGTGGATATTTTCCCAAGTGAACTCAGGATGACAAGATTTCACAGCAAGGTGAAATAAGAATAGATTTTAAGAGATAAGTACAAGTTTACTGAAAACAAGCAATGGAAGTCATTGCTACAAAAAACAAAGCCATCTCATCTGCCCTGAGGATAGGCATACCATTCTAAATCCTTAAGAAAATAAAACCTAAATAAAAATATATATAATAAACTCGAAAAAAAGAAAACAAAACCCATTCCTGTCTAGAGGTTCCCCAAATTGTCACTCTTTGACATCCACTGGCACAGATGATGCGCTTTTCTTTTTAGCTTTATCTCGTTCTCAAACACCAACCATTAGCTCCAACCCAGGGAAAAGTTAAAGAGAAGATGTCAGACAAGGCATCAAGAAGATCTCACTCTTACATGTTAGCAGAGACACAATCAGTGAAAAACAACCACAAGCAGAAATGGAGATGGAAATCAGCTCCTGATGAAATATATAGAAGCTCAGATTCAGCCACAACGAAAAAATAGCTCATCCCTTAATTTATTTTTTGTGTGAGAAAACAATGAGCAAAGAATAACATGACTCAAACTTATTTTCACTCAAAACTAATGTTTCTGAGTAATAATACATGTTTGAGAAGTGCAATCATGTACATTAGTTTGAAATTGTTGCATTCGCCACATTGATTTTGCATTCCCTATGACTTGGGTAGTAATGGTGATTTTCTTTCTTTCTTTTTATATATTTTTTTGTATTTTGGAAACAATCTTGTTTAACGTATCAGTCATCCCATTCCCTCACCCTCCCATCTTTCCGTGCTTCCCACGGATCTCCCAACCCACCCCCATCCACTCCCCAAGGATAATGAAGCCCTCAAGAAGGGTGTGGGATGGCATCATAAAGTCCATCCCCTCATTTGCGGGAGGTCCTAGGCCCTGTTTCATGTACCTGGGCTGCAATAGCATCCCTCCTTAGGGAATGGGCTCCCAATGTCTATTTGTGCACAAGGGATAAAACCTGGCTCCATTGTTAGAGGTCCCATAGACTACCCAGGCCTCGCTACTGGCAGCCACATTCAGATGCGAATGCTGGTTCTCCAGCTTTACCACTAGGGTCTGTGTGCTCTCACTAGGTCAGGTGAACTGTTTCTGCAGGTTTCTCCCACGATATCTTTGTTCATTTGCTCATCCCTCCTCCCTCTCCACAGCTGTCTTCCAGGAGTATAGTTCAATGTTTAGATCTGGGTGTCTGTGTCTGCTTTGACCA
This sequence comes from Mesocricetus auratus, assembly GCF_017639785.1. Lineage (NCBI taxonomy): Eukaryota > Metazoa > Chordata > Mammalia > Rodentia > Cricetidae > Mesocricetus > Mesocricetus auratus. The sequence continues at coordinate 1,692,317 of NW_024429207.1, read as the reverse complement.
GCTACTGGATGAAGGCTCTAGGAATGGCAACCAAGTCAGTCATCAATCTCATTGTAGGGGAAGGACATCAAAGGCAGCCTCTCCACCACGGCCTAAATTCTTAGTTGGGGTCATCCCTGTGGATCCCGGACTATTTTTCCAGTGCCAGACCTCTCCCGAAACCTATATTGGCTCCTTCTATCAAGGCATCTCCTTTCTTGCCCTCCTGAAGTAGTCTTTGTAATTAAAACAAAGACTTCCAAGCACTCTATACACCATAGACCACTCAAAATGTCCAGTAGCCAGTAAAAATGACTGACAAAGATGTCTACAATTATGGAGCTTAAATCCTACTGAGTGACAAGGAAAAAATGAAGAAAAATTATTTAAAAAGCAAATGATACAGAATATCATGTAGATATAATAGGTCTGCTCTAAGACAATAAGATACCAAAACAAAAGGGACTTTCTGGTCAGTAATATTGAAGGACAACTATTTGACATGATCCCTTTGGACCCAAGGATGGTCAGCACTGAATACTACTTCCCTTCCCTTAGTCCCTTCCTCCTTGATTATCTACCCAGAACCACTATGGGCTAGACTCATGAAATAGCTTCAGTATGATTTTGATGGATTCAGAAATACAAATTCTCTTTTTAGTGACATAGAAATATTGATTGATATTCAGTACCAATCGTACCACCAGATCCATTTGGTATCTTCCATTCTCCTCTGGGAACTCTGAAGGGGTGCAAGTGCTAACAAATTTACTTATTTCTTTTAAGTTTTATAACAGTAGTGTCATAAACACAATCTGGCAACTTTTTGGTTTTTAATAATATATGATTTTATTAATAAAATTCATCTTAAGTAGGTGCATAAAATATTAGTAACATTATACATTGATACATATATTGTCAAATATTAAATCAGTTTTAACATAGATATTAACTCAGACCATTGACATTTATTAATGGTAAAAAGAAATAGCAAAAATCTTTTCTTCTCGTATTTAGGAAAGCACAGCATAGTATTTTTAGTAGAGTCACAGAACTGTACAATAGCAAAACAGGACTTCTTGCTCCTGTCTTGCTGTTCCTTAGAACTCACTGGTCAACATTTTCTGCATCCCCGAAACTTGCTCACTCCCCCACCCCAGTAACCGCTATTCTACCCTTAACCAGATTATTTAACTGTTATTTCTGTACTTAGCTTATTTCATGTAACACATTGTGTTCTACTCATATTCTTGAATATGACAGGATTTCATTCTTTTGGGTGAGTAAATAGTATTTTATTGTGCATACATACCACAAGCTCGTTCTGTCTTCATTGGTTAGTAGACACCTAGGTTGTTTCTCTTTCAAAGCTGGAAGCTTTACAAGAAGAGAACTCCAAGTAAGTTTAGAAACACTCATGTAGAGATAATTGAAACACCAACTTTTTAGATTTTGTGTCTGCTCATATGCCAGCCTCCTCCTCCACATCTCTACCCACACCTTAGACTAAGTACTTTAACAAAAATTAGGTACACTGTCAGTAATGTTTAAGAGTCTCATATTACATCTCCCACTTTCCTAAATCTGTGCCCATATGTTGCGGAACATTGCTTTAACTAGGCAAAGTTGTGCTTATGCTTTGGAATATTTCTTTAACTGTATAAGGGTGTGTTACTTTTGTTTATGCTGCTTTTGTTTAATGATGTAAATTGTGTGCTTAATTATGTGAAGATGTCCTGCACTTGTTTCACATTGCCTGCCTAAGGCAGCAGATGGATCTAATAAAGAATTGAAAGGCCAACAGCTAGGCAGAAGAGGGATAGGTGGGGCTGACAGACAGAGAATAAATAGGGAGAGAATTTAGGCTACAGAGAGGGAAAGAACAAAAGAAGAGAGAAGAGAACCAAGGACGTTTCCTGAGCAAGAAGTCAGGCAACTGCCAGCCAGCAATCACAGTAAGCAGTGAAAGTGAGATGTACAGATGGAAGGTAAAAAGGTAGATAAAGAGAAACAGGTTAATCTAAATTAAAAAGCTAACCAGAGATGAGCCTAAGCTAAGCCAGGCATTCATAACAAATAAGAAGTCTCTGTGTGGTGATTTCGGGAGCTGGTTGGTAGCCCAAAAGACAAAGCTTGGTACACCCATGGAATCTATTATTCTGTGTGCTAACTTAGATAAGCGTAACATGATCTTATCCAAAACCAATTTATCTACCTATATATTCAAAGGCATTACTAAAAACTATTATTTACTTATTTTTATGTCAGTCATATATTTCGGGGAGGGGGCAAAAAAGAGTCAGAAAAGAGCCAATATCATGTGTACACGTACACTCACACACACACACACACACACACACACACGAGAGAGAGAGAAAGAGAGAGACAGAGACAGAGACAGAGACAGAGAGACAGAGAGGGAGAGACAGACAGACAGAGAGACAGAGATTGTGGAGATTGATTCCTGCAATTACAAAAGCCAAGAAATGACATTTTGCACTGTGTTTAAGCCTGGAGATTTCAGATAGGAGGATGAGACATATTTGTGTTTCAATTCAGCTTGAAGGGAGTGTAAACAAGACTACTCAAAGTGGAGAATGGGTGCTAGTCTTAGTCTTAAAGCCTAAATATGCAAGAACCATGAGGTGAGATAACTATCTATTGAAGGACAAGAGATGATAAATACTTCGGTTCATGAAAAGAGAAAAAGTATGATTCTGTTTTACTTTCTATCCACAGAACACACAACTCCATATCAGTAAAAGGATAGAGCAGAGGCCAATAAAATTCTAGCTGAACTAGAACTGTCTACTGCACAGTATTTTCTGTGTTTTTAATATGTTTAATAAATGCTTAGATACACAAGTACTTGCCAGTGTATTAGTTTCCAGTAGTGTTCAGCATAGTAACACTTTGTAGTCTAGAAGGAGGCCCTACCATAGAACCAAAGTACCTGAGTATATGCTGTGATAGTCACATAAGAAGTAAGTGTTCTAATGATGTTTTCCTCAGAACACACCTAAAGTTAGGGACACATGACTGTATGTGGTTCCTTAGTAGCTGAAGTATATGTGTGTACAGTGGTGAGGCTGACCTTTAATCAGTCAAATTATAGATTTATATCATATGTAATAAGTTTTTACGGTGCATCCCTTTGTCTGTCCTACTTTAAAGTCCGAACACTCCCTATTCCACCAAGTGCTTATCCCTTCCAATAACACATTCATGTACATATTTAGAAATAATGATTTGTAAAGTATATGGAAATCACATAACCCAATCAAAATGGTACAAAACTTAAATATTAGCCTTTACTACATCGGTTCTTTTAACTTCTGATGATTATTCCCCTGAAACACAACTTTTTAGTTATTATTTTCATTATACCCTGGAACACATATAATCAGTTATTACTTTCAAGAACAAAGGCTTGTTTTCTATTTTATTGGAAAGGAGTTTTGAGAAAGACTGTCTAGTGAAATGAGAGATGGGGAAATAAGGTATGTGGCTGTTATAATCATGTGAAAAAACAACAGGGAATCAAGGAAAAGCAGCAGCCATTAACAACACTGCTGCCAAGTCCCAGGAGTGATCACATCTTTCACAACAACAATGGTACCTGCGTGGAAGCTCTGATGGATCCTAAAGCAATTTTGATGGAGAGCAAGAGCAATTTTGGTTCAGAAAGAATGGAGGAAGAGGGTTTGTACATAGTTGGCTACTTTAAGGAATGGGAATGTGATTTGAGACTGATAAGGGACATGCACATATTGGTTTTTGATAGTATCACAAATTCCATCTATAGTAACCTGCAAGAGAAGAGCATATTGAATGCAACGCAGAAAACAAAAGGAGGGGCAGTTTGGGGCTGGGGAGATGACTCAGTTAGTACAGCGATTGCTTTAAAAGCTTAAGGGCCTGGGTTTGATCCCAGGAACTTACATAGAAAAACTGGCATGGCAACACATACTTATAATTCCCAGGGCTAGGGAGGCAGGAAGGTAAAGAGTAACCCCTGGGACCCACTGGCCAGGTAGCATACTTGGTGAGTTCCTAACGATAAGAAGCACAAAAAGATAAAAGTGGGCAGTACCCACCAAAGTTGTTCCACACACATATACACACTCATGTGGACATCTGCACACAGATATTTGAGCACACATGTACATGCATGTACACACACACAGAGAGAGAGAGAGAGAGAGAGAGAGAGAGAGAGAGAGAGAGAGAGAGAAGCAATGCTGTTCTGTGTAAAGTCTCTTCTGATGCCATTAATTACTCAGTGAAATTTATTGAAAGTGATGAAAAAACCTCTCTGAAATAGTCACCTTCTAACAACTCTGGGAATGCAGTATAATTCTGTGCTACAGACATGAGCTTCTTGATGAAAAATTGAGTTGAGGCAAGGCAGAACAATTGTAGTTTGTTACATATAATAACATATTATTATTATTATTATAAGAATATCATACTTCTCTATATAGTAATATTAATATACATGCATAAAACTAGATGTAGAATTGAATTTAACCAGTATTCAAGACTCCCTAAACTAGTAAAAAAAAAGAAAGATGGAGGGATAAAACTATACACAAAAGAGTGGTAATAGTAATTGACCATTAATTGTATTCTGAGTAAAAAATAGAACAAAAACATCAGCGGGTGTGAGACAATTAACTGATAATGACTGATGATGACCATGGATTAAATGAACATGCCATACACATACTGCAAAATATATGACATAAAAATTGGTTGACAATTTAGGACATGGTAAGACTAGGATTCATTCAAATTGTACTTGAAAGGTGTCCCAAGCATTCACAAAGTCCAGTACTGTTCTTGGGAATAGATGCCTGAGATAGTGAAAGGCACTTACGACAAATTTGAGTAATGCTATGTGGTCTTTTTCCTTATATTATCTAATAAAGTTCTTATCTGCAAGATTAAAGTTATAGTTTTATAGTACATATAAGAGGCTTTTATAGTGTAACCCCTTGTCCCATTTTAAAGTGCCACCACTCTTTGTATATAGCACAAAACCCTGAACTACTTTAGTTACTCTAATATTGCTTTTAGCTCCACTCTAGCATATCCTTATGCACATAAACTTACTTTAATACTTGGCATAGTTGCTTAATTTTTTCCCCTGTCCAATAAGTTCCATTAAGCATAGGCATCTGTGAATGCTATGCTGAAGAAGATAGATACATGATAGATAGATTGATGACAGATACATGATACACAGATAGTTAGATTAGAGATAGGAGATAGATAGATAGATAGATGATACATAGATAATGATGACGATGATTACAGATAGACAGATAATGTAGATGATAATAGACAGTCAGACATATAGATGATAGAAAGCTGATGATAGTTATACATAGAATATACATAGTGGATAGATAGGTAGATGAATAGATCAACAGATTATAGATAGCAGATGATAGGTATTAGAAGGATGACAGGTAGATTACAGAAATCAGATTATAGATATTAGATATTTAGGCAGATAGATAAGCAGATAGATGATAGATAGATAGATATGCAGATGAGAGAATAGATAGATGATAGATATATAGACAGTAGATCTTGTGCTTTTTCTGCTTGGTTTTGTTGGAGGTTGAAACACACCCTTCTCGTGTCTATGGCAAAGGGCATTTTTACATCTAGGGATATGTTGTCTGCTGATGCTAGGCACTGGGTTCCCACAGACACTGGGAGAAACGGATGAATTCTTATTTAATAATCCCTTCTCAAATCATGCCTAAGTCATGTAGAAAACGAGTCTTCTGTTATAAAGCTAGTCTATGTAGCATTGAAGAAGATCCAGATACATTTCAGAGGCAGAGAAAAAAGGAATGAGTATCTAAAGTAAACACTGAGAAAAGGTTAGTAGCAAAGTCCCTCATTTTGACTGTGAGAATTGCACCTTATGTTTCAATTTATATTTATCCTTTATGTTGGAGCCTAAAACTTGAAGGAAGCAACTGTTTAAGAGCATTATGATCTTTTATATATTAAGTGTTTACCAGTTCTACACAATGCTTGTCATATATATACATATATATATAATAAGTATATGTATTTTGAGATTAAAGACTAGTGTTAATTCAGTTCAGACATATGGAAGGTTAAAACAGACTTGGCTTAATTGGTTCCAGCACAATATGCAATAGTATAAATCTATCACATTAAAATGGCAATATTAAGCCTGGCTAAACTCATAGTAGCAATTCTGAGATAAATTAATACTTGCTAATTCAACAGGGCACTCTAATGAGCTACCAGGATGAACGTGGGTGGGATTTGGGCTTATTGTTGCAGTAGTACCTCTGCATTTGTCGTCACTAGTGTCTGGAAACTCAGCATCTCTTAAAAAAATACAGTAAGTCTAATTGCCAGGCTCATCGGGGTCTTACCTGCTTGATTAAACCTTATTGAAAGGTCTTGTGGGGGATTTCCAAGCTGCTCCGTTGTTAATAAGCTTGTATTAAGTTATTCCCCTTGCAGTACAAGCAATTCCAAGACATAAGGGACATAGTCAGGAGATAGTGTTAAAAAGTGCCTGGTGAGCTGCTTAATTAAAAGACAGAGTCTACAATACAGTCAAGATAGGAAGAAAATTTTGGAGAATGCCACCCATATGTTGCTTCAAACTCACCTGTAGTGGAAATGTGAACATTTATTGCTTCATTTTGTTAATAATTATTTTCAAGCAAATATTAAATACCTTGTTAAATAAAGTTTTTTGTCAGGGTTACTAAAATCTTAAGAAAAATGAGTGTGAAGCAAATAAGGGAAGGAAAAGTTGCTTTTATTGCCGCCTTCACCTTGACGGCAATTAAAAACTAGCTATAAAGCACCGGGAAACACCCCACAGGATTTATTAGGCCAAGTTAAACATATTTAGGCTTGTTCTTGTTATTTGTCCTGTGGAAGATTGCGGTATCCCCTAGCCCTTGTGGTCATCTTTAAAAGGTCAGGTGTAATCTAACTTCCACTATGAAAATTGCTAGACTCACTGCATCGCACAGAATCTGTTCTCTGAAATCACCCTCAGTCATTACTCCAAACCTCAATGCTTAGGAACTGTTGCCTACAGTCACATATTGTTCTGTAATTGTCTTCATTTCCAAAGGAGAATTAAATTCCTCAAAGCTGCCTCTTAATCTTCTGTTCACAGGTAAATTATTTCAAATTGATCTGGTCCTTTGAACATCATTAAGATATTCTTATTAAACCAAGCAAATCCTCCACGTCCCTTTTATGTCAGACTTTAATGTTGCTCTCAGGCACACAGCTCTTTTGTAGACTGATTATCATTTCATACTTGTCTCTAAGATAGGAGCAGACACAAGAGTAAAGTTTAACTTCTGAATTTAGTACCATTTTCTCTTGCATTGATACTTAGCCATATATGTACATTAGTTTTATTGTATAGTTGGACAAGTTTTTGATTTGACTGCTGGCTTTCCTATTCCAAGTGTCTGTTTGTTTCCTAGGTGTACTAGCTAGTTGTGGACATCTCTTCATGTATGACATCCTTCTAATATCTCAGGATCATTGATTAGCACTTCTCTTCCTCCAGAAGGGTCAAAAGGAAGTGTTCAGATTAGTGATCTAGTAAGAGGCTTGCTTCTTATTTAATAAAAATGACCTGAAGTGTGAAGATACTGAAGGAGATACAAGGGGAATTTTAGCAGCAATGTTTAGAACTTTCCCTGATGAAGGGTACCTGCTATTGAACCTTAAATGTATAGGGAAAAATTAGTGGTGAATCAGAGTCTTGCCTCCACTGACTGTCAAAATAATGGTATAGCCACAGGCAGATTGCATACTCACTGCTTCCAGCTATAAGTAGTTTCTGCACAGGATGCATATCCATATGCTCTTCCTAGTCAAGAATCTGAATGTGTGCTGCTGACCAAGCTCTGTTACTAAATCCAGCATTTCTCTTCATGTGGAGCTCCAGTCTGCACCACAGGTTTGCAGCCCTCAGTCTCTGAGAAAAGCCTAGAGGAATTATCCTGTCTTGGAGACTGATGCGTCAAAAACATAAGCAGACGCTGCAGGAATGCTCAGTGGATGTCGGTGGGTTGCTCCTACAGAGGTCACAGGCTTGGACACACACAAGCACTTGTACCTCCAGCTCCAGGGAATACAACGCCATCTTCTGGCCGCTCAGGGAACTGGCACTCAGATCACATGTCCAGACATAGACAAACACAGACACACACACACAATTTAAAAGAAAATAAATATTTAAAAACATAGAAGTAGGCTATTTTTCACTCATGAGGTCTGTCCAGAAGGGGTTGATATCCCCAGTGACACTGTATTGGGAAAAACTGAAAATCCCTCTCTCAGCATATGTAAGTGACAGTTCAGGCATTAACCTCTACCTTGGTGGCTATGTTTTCATTCACTTCATTCACTGTTTAAGAAATACAACAAAATTAAATATAATCAGATAAAACAAAAACTATCACATCAAAGTTGAACAAGACAAACCAACCTAAGAAAAATAGGCCAAGATCAGACACAAGAATCAGAGACCCAATTGTTTGTATACTCAAGAATCCCATAAAAACGCTAAACTGGAAACCATACTATATGTGCAGAAGACCTGTTGCAGAAAAAAAATTTCATGTAATATATTCTGATCACAGTTTCCCTGCCACCAACTTCTCTCAAATCCTCCCTGCCTCCCAGGACTCAGGGACCCACCTAATCCAATGCCTTCTTCCTTTTTCCCTTTAGAAAACAAAAAGGCCACTTGAAACATAATAGGAAAAATGCACAACAAACACACACAAAGAAACAGGAATTGGAGCACACTAAGGGATAGGGATTAGAAGGATTAGGAGGTGTGGGCTTCTTGGAGCAAGTGTATCACTGTGGTGGACTTTGAGATTTCAAAAGCTCATGCCAGGCCCTAGTCTCTCTCTCTCTCTTCCTCCCTCTCTCTTCCTCCCTCTCTCTCTTCCTCCCTCTCTCTTTTTCTCTCTCTTCCCCCCCCCTCTCTCTCTCCCCTTATGCATAAGGTCATTGTTCTAAGTTCCTTCTCTTGTACCATGCCTTCCTTAGGGCTGCCTTGCTCCCTGTCATGATGATAAGGGACCAAGCCTCTGAAACTATAAGCAAGCCCCCAATTAAATGCTTTTTAAAATAAGAATTGCCTTGGTGTCTCTCCACAGCAATAGAACAGTGACTAAGACAAATAATATTAAGTGTTGTACATGTACTGTGGGACATGGAGTCTGCCCTTTTGTGTTGTTTGTATATCCAGTGAGACTCCATTGAAAGAAAGCAATGTTTCTTTTATGGGCAGGTGTCAAGTGAGTTAGATTCTTTGCTAGGGTTGGGAGTTCCTATCTACTTCTCCTCTCAGCACTGGGGCCTAGCCAGGCTTGAATCTATGCATCCTATCACAGGCTCCATGAGTTCATATGTGCATCAGCTATGTTGTGATTTTTTAAATAATACTTCTAATGTCATTCTCCATAAAATTCTTAATACATATATTTCGCTTTTTACAAATTTATTCTTTGGTAATTTCATATCTGAAAGTGATCCATTTAGATCACATTCACTCCTATTCCTACCTCCAAATCCTCCAGGTCCACCTCAGAAGCTAAAGATAATGGATAGACTTTAAACTTACTAGAGAAACATGCTTATCACGTATTCAGTAATTTGTGTAAATTTAGCAAGTTCATCTATTGTAACTATTTTTGTCTCATCTATTGTTACTATTTTTGTTTCATCATTCCATTTGGTTGCTGATCTTTTCTTTCTGTTTCATTCAACACATGCCTTGTGAGTTTGTTATAATGTATTATCACATAACCAATGTTTGCTTATCAAATAGGATAATCATATTTTGAATGAAAGGATAATAAATGCTGGGACAAAATTCTATGTAACAAATGTAAATATAATTCTGTTCCAGAAATGTCATACATTCCCACAAACAACTACATAGCCATGCATAGCAGTTTCACCAACAGACAACCTGTTCTAACTACACAGTGGGTAGATAAGTGCACAGACTTGGTAAACTGGTGTTACAAAGGATTTCCTAAGCAAATTGAAAGAATGAGGAAAATGTCCTGGAGAAGCCTCAGAACATTGATAGACACATAGGCAAAGTTATCATATTTCCAAAAGAAAGAGAATCAAAGTTCAGGGCAAGATGTTGCCCAAAGAAGCTTGGAATCTATGTTACTATGCTACAAACCCTGACTCCTTCACTCTGAAAAGTTTTCGATGGACGTGTCCATTGCTATACTAACCTGTTGAAACCACCTAAGTCCTGGACATAGTTGGACATAATCCTGGACAGCAGTGTGCTCAGGAATCCACTGAAGGACAGATTTGAAATGGCTTTAAGCTGCACAGAAGTTAACTTGTCCTACCCATGATCTTTTGACTTCTTCATCTCTAAATCCCTGTGCTGGACATAATGCCTCTTTCTTATTAATTATTATATGTCATGTGAAAAGGCTAACCATGTTCTAAAGAACCCCCAGCATTTCCCTTCTGTCTTGCAGTCACCAAACAGCTTCTCCTCTTTCCTTGTGGTAAATTCCCTGACATCAGTAGATGTGGAGACTGCCCAGAGCATTCTGCCCCACATCTTCTTTGTCTGTACTCTCACAATAGAGCATTTTCTTTGTGTAAAATTGATGGCATGGTATTTGTTGCCCTCGAGCAAGGAACAGTTATTCAGTATCACAATTCCCAAAATAGAAGAAGATTAAATAGAAATGACTCTTCTACTAGTATAGTATATCATGGGTAAATAAAGTTGAAATCACTGAGAAGAGAGATAGATAAATAAATAGTAGAAACCTTACAAATGTCAACGCAAGAAGCATTTTTTCTTAGCTACAAATATTATCATGAAAGTAACAAAACTATTTAAAAACTGATTAGTATTTTTCCTAAAAACTATTACCTCATTTAGTCTTTTGTCCCACAAAGACACCAAGAAGACACACTTTGTTTTTCTCCTTGAACAAGACATCTTGCCTCAATTTGATTTTTATATGAATGAAACATTCAACATGCTAATTTTCTGGTTAATATTCCCCTTTGGCAGGAACCAGCAAAGGATAATTGGCAGTAATGTGATTCAAACTTACTTGAATTTGTAGCTGTTAATTGAACCTTCACTTTTAGTAACTCTGTGTTGAAGCATAGAAATAAATTTATTCAAGTAAGATGGTCTCAAATCTCCTTCTGAAAATATAACTGGCAGCTTGGGAAACTTTTTGTATCCTCCCTTCCATCTGGAATCAAGGAGATCAACTCTAAATAGCCTCCTGTATTGTCTTCTAATCTCAGGGTGTGATGACTATGGAATGGGCTACTCACCTATTTATGTCTTAAGGAAAAAGAGCACAGTCACAAAGCAAGTAGAAGTCATTAATCCAAGAAGGGGGCTTTGAACTAATTTCAGTGAATGATGAACATAGTCAAGAGGTGATTTAAAATTGTAATGATGAAGAAAGCAATTGGACCTATGCAGATTTGAGAAGTTGTACTAGGAAAAATAATGAGAGAAGAGGATACTTAATCACATTCACAAAAGAATTATAGGAATACATAATTAAAGCAATGATAATGAGTAATAAAACTCTGGGTAAGATAGCTTTCAAATATCACCAGAAATAGACAGAATAAGTAGCAAAAAGATTCTGTCTTCTCTGTGTTCTATTCTGTACAACTTATAGGAGACCGGCTTGGACTGGGCTACTTCACCAGGGCCACCAAACCAAACCAAAATAAAAGCCAATCACATTAAGTCTCACCATTAAGCAAAACCAAAGATGTGTACCAAGTCTTGAAAGAAACCAGGAGATAAATACAGGCAAATCCCTAAATAGGCCAGGATTAGCCTCTGCTTTTAACCTCTAAGACAAAACCAGCTCTAAAATAGCCACTTTTCTTTCCATATGATATTCCTGTTTGTTTGGTTTTTTTACTAGAAAGCCAGCCTTCTATGCTATGCTCATTGGATCACATGTTATAGAATTGTCTATAAATAAAAATCAAAACATTTAAGCCAAATTTATTGTAATTTTGTCTCATGGTGTATCTTATTAGTGATAGAAACTTTGCATAGAATTCTGAGAAGACACTTATCAAAGTAAGGAAATACCCAAACTACAGAAAAATAAGTGAGCACTAGGTAGGTAAACAGGGACTCAAGAAATTCTAGAGGTGCACATTGAGCATAAATACATACATACATACATACATACATACATTCATACATACATACATACATACATACATATATAAGTAAATAAATAAAATAAGTAACAGTAATGAATTCTAACGTGTTTTGAGAAAAGTAAATTAACTATGATGTTATACATGAACTTGAGGAAAAAAATGAAGAAAAGCAAGTGTTCTTGAGAAGCACAAATGTTAACATGGAGAAGCACAAGAAAATGAAGAAAATGGCTCATTGTGTCCCTTGAAGGAGAATAAACTTGTGAGTAGAAGCATTATTACTTGAAATCATGACAAGGAATGAAAACAACACAGGAAGGAATCTGGGCAAAAACGTAAGTTCACTAAAAATGAACCACAAAATCGTATCTTACAAAATGAAGATAAAGACAGATTAAAACTAAGGTTTGTTGGGACTGGGGAATCTAGTTCAGTGACTGAATGTTTACCCTAGCATGCAGAAGGCCTTCTCTAATCTCCAGTACCATGCAGAGAGAGAGAGACAGAGAGAGACAGAGAGAGAGAGAGACAGAGACAGAGAGACAAACAGACAGACAGACAGACATAGAGAGACAGACAGAGTTAGCAGAGACTGAGAGAAAGAAAGGAGAGAAATATAGAAGCATCAAGAGACAAAGACTATTCTGATGTTCTTTGTGTTGCTGTAATTAAGCATCGAATGAAAACAGGACTGATGCACATTTGCACTCACAGAGACTGTCGCAGCAAGCATAAAATCTAAACAAGCTCAGGCTAGAGGATCAGCATTGGGAGGGAGAAGCAGACACAGGTTCCCACTCATAACCAAGAAGCTGTTTGTAATTGGTGTCTGTTGGCAAAGGAAAATATGTTTTAACCAATGGGGTCTCACTAGGCACATCAAACAAACTCAGTGGTATTTTTGTTTACTTTTCTTTCATTTCGCTATGTATATATTCATATCAATATCAATATAAATGAGAATTAATACTCAGTTAACATTGAAGCCCTGTACCCTGCATTTACCTATAACATGATGTAGGTATTCCTATGGCTACATTTTGCAAATGATCCAAGAGAAATACAAAAAGCAAACATGATCACACAAACCATAAAAAAGATGTGATAACGAACCCAGAATCACAGTCTCCAGGGAGCTTGCCTTTCTTTTTTGCCTCTATCAGTGTCTGCAAATGGAAAAAAAATGGTTGCCTGCAAGGCTACATCTGGAAATAAAATTAACAAATAACATTAAATAGATAAGAAAATCAGTTAATCTAGCATGCCAGATTTTAAACTGTATTTTTTCCCTCTTCCCAGAAGAGATTGTGTGATCACAGGCCTCACATAAATCTCAACACTGATAGTGAAGCAATTTCAACCAGTCACTTAACAGGTGAGGGACCACTTAGTCAAGCTACATGCTCAAAAGTAATCTAGACTTGATGAAATCTACCCCAGAGCACAAGAAACTACTGATTAACTCTCAGTGCCATTATCTATTATATTTAAAGACTCACTGAGGAGTATTGAGATTCCAGATGTCTAAGCACACACAAACATATTAACCACAACACTTTCAAAAATAAATAAATAACATTATCCTTAGGAACTGTCATCTCATAAACTCGGGGAAGGCACTGAATGCCTTCCTGAAGCAATAAATGAAGGAATCAGTAGCCAAGACTGACGGAAACGCAAAGTGATAAAAAAAAAATGAGCTAAAATAGATTGATCCAAAGGGATGGTAGGTCTCACAGGTGCTAACTCCCTCCTTGTTAAAGTGCACGAAATGTACTATAAGTTGTGAAGAATAAATGATGCAAATAGAGGTGAAATGATTAACTGCCCTAGACAAAGTCTTTTTGCTGTTCATGCCGAGCACACCAGGCTGTCTGTCCACCTGTCCTCCAAACACTGAAGCCCTGGAATTACAGGGATTCCAGATATGCACAGTTTATCTCAGGCCCAGGACATTAAACTTGAGGTCTTGTGCACTTTTTTTAAAAATTGCTGTGAGAAAAGACCATAACCACGACAACTTATGAAAGAGAGTATGCAGTTGAGGGTTCACGATTCCAGACGGTTAGAGTCTCCATGACCATCACAGCAGGAAGCATGGCAGACAGCAGACGGCAGGCAGACATGGAGCAATAGCTGACCACTGACCCACAATGTGAAGAAAGAGAGAGAGAGAGAGAGAGAGAGAGAGAGAGAGAGAGAGAGAGAGAGAGAGAGAGAGAGAGAGAAGGAGAGGGGGGGAGAGAGGATGAGAGGATGAGAGGATGAGAGAGAACTGGGACTTGACGTGAGCTTTTGAAACCTCAAAGCCCACTGTCAGTGACAATTGTCCTCCAGCAAGACCACACCCTTTGCAAACAGTTCTACCATGGGAACTAATCATTCAAATATATAAGCCTGTGAGGACATTCTCATTCAAACTGCACAGGTTTTGGTCACAGTGTGCCATCTCCCCAGCCCATGGACATAATCTATTACCTTTCTAATCTATGTCTTGTCTTGCCGATCATGTTACGCCTCCAAATCTTCTGCTCATGACAGTTTACTACTTCAAATCCTGAGACATATTTCCTACAGTTACTTTAGGTGATGATAAAAATGAGTGGAGTGTGGGAGGGCTGAGGGGTCATATGTGTGCAATGACACATATGTGGATGACAGAGGACAGCATGAAGGCATAGGCTTTCTCTTCTCCCACACTGATCTTGGAAATCACACTCAGACCTTAAGGCCTGGCACAAAAAACTCAGAGCTGGGTTCATGTACATCGAAGTCTGAACATGATAGAGTGATCATTTAATTTTAGAGTACGTTCAGAGCTTTTACCAATCTCTCATCTCCATCAAAAATCCTGTTGGTGGCACATGCCTCTAATCCCAGCACTCGGGAGGCAGAGGCAGGCGGATCTCTGTGAGTCTGAGGCCAGCCTGGTCTACACAGCAAGTGCCAGGACAGGTTCCAAAACAATACAGAGAAACACTCTCTTGAAAAGCCAAAAAAATCCTGTTGTGTTGAATATTGTTTTAATTTTAGGATAATATTTTTGTCACATTCATGTACAAAATATTATGAAAATACCTACACATGCTATTCAGCCTCTCTAAAAAATAAAACATGGTGTAGTTAATAGCATGATCCTTTTTCTAGTTATTAAACAGTGTAGTCATTTTAGTCCTAAATTGTAGTCTCTTTGAAAGTAAAATCTTATCATTCAATGCCTGTGATATCTTCATGTGTGCAAGAATATTCACATTCAATTCAGGTACTAGGGAGAATTCTTTTATCTATGGTCAGCCATGATGCTCACATCAGATCATTGAGGTAACAAAATAAAACTGAACTTTCAGCAAGAATAACAATTTGCTGTTTTTTAAATTTGGGATCCACATTTTGCCACAGATTTCAAATAAAAGAATTATACTCAGGTATTTTTACTACCTTACAACTTTCAGTGATAATTGTCTTTGGACAAAAGTTAAGACAGATCTCCCTGCTTGCGAATGCCACGTAGGAATATTTGGATGTGATACAAAGCCAAACTATCAGTACTTACCTAATATTAACTCTGGAGAATCCTTTATTCATTCTTCTTCACGTAAAACTGATCTGTGTGTTATAGCAACAAAGAAGCCTTAGCTGTTGCAGCCATTAATTTGTTCCAGAGAAGCCAATACTCAATTTTCAGAAGTTTTCTAAGCAGCTTGTGAATCAGAGCTTAAAATTGGTCATAGTGGTAGTATTTAAATCACAGATACGAGCTATTGTGATGAATTGCTATGGACTGGATCTTAATTGTCTCCCAAGCATTCATGCATTGAATCCTTGCTCTCCAGTACAACAGTACTCAGGACTGTGGCCTTTAAGAGGCCTCTGCATTCTGGAGACTCTGACTTCATTATTGATTAATCCATTTATGGATTGTTTCAGTTGGGGTTTTCATTGCTGTGATGAAACACCATGATCAAAAGCAACTTGGGAAAGAAAGTGTTTATTTGGCTTATATTTCTACATCATAGCCCATCATTGAAGGAAGTCAGAACAGGAATGGAAACAGGGCAAGAACCAGGAGACAGCAGCTTTTGCAGAGGCCATGGAGGATGCTGTTTAATAGCTTGCTTCTCTGGCTTGCTCAACCTGCTTTCTTACAGAACCCAGGACTACCAGCCCATGGATGGCACCACCCACAGTGGTCTGGGCTCTCCCCCATCAATCTCTAACTAAGAAAATTCCCTACAGCTGAGTATTATTGAGGCATTTTCTCATTTAGGGTTCCCTCATTTCAGGTAACTCTGGCTCATGTCAAGTGACATAAAACCACCAAGCACATGGATTCATTGGTTTGTTGTGATATTATAAGGTAATGTGTAAAGGGAAACCTTTTCCTTGAGAGAAGCCTTCCCGCCAGCCAGGTTCTAGATCTGCATCAGTCCCAAATAAACACACAGGAGGCTATATTAATTATGAAGCTGTTGGCCTTGCTTGTTTCTTACTGGCTAGCTCTGACTTAATTACCCCATAATTGTTAATCTAAGTATTTCTCTTACCGGAGAACTTTCCGGGCTTCCTACCCCATGGCGTTACATCTTGACTCTCTGTGTTTCTCCTTCCTAGAGTCCTCCTGGACTCCTAGTCCCACCTATCTAGATTCCTATTGGCCAGCAGTGCTTTATTGACACAGGACTTCCACATCAGTAATGGAAACTTTATAAGGAAAGGCCTACTTGTAGGAAGCAGATCATCAGGAGGCATGACCTTGAAAGACACATTGACCCTCACTTTCCCTGTCTCTATGCTTCCACAGGAAATCACTTTTGCTCCTCCATATACCCTCTATCTTGATTTTCTGTTTCAACAGAAGCCCAGACACATCACAAACAACTGTCCGTAGACTGAAACTTCTGAAACTGTGGTCCAAAATAAATCTTTCTTCCTTTAATTTAACGACATCAAGTGTTTTGTCACACCACCAAAAATTGGTTAATACAGGAATAATAGGTTTTTGTCCTCCCAAAAGGAGGTTTACCAGCACACCGTTGCTCTAGAA
The DNA here is from genome assembly GCF_017639785.1 of Mesocricetus auratus. Lineage (NCBI taxonomy): Eukaryota > Metazoa > Chordata > Mammalia > Rodentia > Cricetidae > Mesocricetus > Mesocricetus auratus. Next base: position 1,675,042 of record NW_024429207.1, on the reverse strand, counting down.
ATCTTATAGAGCACCGCCAAGACTTGGAGGAAGACATAAGTCAAATATTTATCCTGTAATCAGTACCTGAATGAATTTAGACAGTCACTCTGAATTTGTGTTCATTGCTAGGGACGAAGTTACTTGCTTTGATAGAGAATTAACTTGATTTAGTAAAACTAAATTTTGAGGGAAAGTCACTGAATCATTTTTAAATGACACATCATGTATCATATTGGCTTTGTACATTGCATCCCTTGTGTTTTAATATAATAAATACCTTGTGGAAATTGAAATTTCTGTGACCTTTATTACCAAGAATATTTCAGGTTAGAGAATGCTAATTCATTCAAAGGACTACTTAGAATGTCAGACTTCTCAGGCAATTAGAAAATAATACAGTCTATAGATGAAATATTAAAAGGAATCACTTTGTTTCTGCAACAAACTTAAACTTCCAGAGATAGATGTTTTTGCCTTTTTTGTGGTTATCATTACTGTTTTTATTTGTTTTGTTATTTGTCACAAAGGAACATGAATATTTGTTCTCTCCATTTTCTTTAGTAGAACAATACATTTATGTGTACCAAGTCTATGATACATTTATGGGTATTAAGTCTATGGTACGATTATGGGTTACATTGTCATATTACTTCCTGGATATATTTTAGAACTTAAAGTTGGTATCACATAGTGGTATTTGAATTTTTAAAATAGAGGCTTGTGAAAAGTGCATAGTATCACACTATAGCTCAATGCTAGCGGCAAATAGATATGACTAAATGTTATAATACTGAATGTAGTTTCATGCAAAAACAAAGGTCTTCAAAGATACTTCAGCCCACACTGAAATGTCAATCAAGAGAATATTCCAACAGAACCTTCTGTGGTGAGAGAATTGTTTAAGAACCAAGCAGTCACTGGTGACTTTAAACACTTGAAAGGAGTAAATGCACTTATAACTTTATTAAAATTCAATTAATGTACATTTAATCCTAAGTAGTTACATATGGCTAATGGCTACTGTACTGAATATTGCACTTAGGCTATGTAAATGTGTTCATGCTTAAGTGAGAGTGTATATGTCATCATGCAGAGGAAATGCAGACAAAAGGATGGTGTGAGCTGAGATGGCACATTCAGACGAGAGCTCGAAACCAGAGTGTTCACAGGCTGAAACGGAGTCATGAATCTCTTCATTCCCAATATGCCTGACTCTGTCTTCTATAATAGGCTGCAAAATCAATAACTTACCTTTCCAGACTGGTAAATGGGTTAAAAATTTAATATTTGTTTTATAATTAGTGACAAACAGTACAGAAACAATGAACCCCTGATGCCTAAATAATATTGGTGACTCTATGATTGCAGTAATACATCTTTTTCCTTTCTTCTTGTTTTGCTTTCATGTTTTTATTGATACTAAGCATTGAAAGCCAGGACCTTCCATATGCATGGTTTGTAAGTACTCTCAGTAAGGACATTACAGGAACAAGTGAATTATACTTAAACTCTCCTGTATATAACTTCTTTTCCTTTTATCAAATAACTGGAAATCACTCTTCATCCAATTGCACGATTTTTTGCTTCCTGTTTTCATAATGTATATCATATTTAAAGCTAATGTGAATAAAGTCTACCACAGAATTTTAAACACATATTTCAGTTTTACTTTCTAAGCCAGCAGTTATGTTAGTAAATGCCTTTAACATTGATGATTTCTTTCTTATTTATAAATGTAGTATCATTAGGTCAAATGATTTGTACTAAGATATAAGATGCCTAAGTCCATTCTTTCAAAATCTGCACAGCCACTTAAAAAGTAGAGGCCGTTTTCAAAGAAAAAAACCAAATGCCAATATGTCATTAATATTAAGAGAAATGAGGCAAGTAAGTTTCAATATATGATGGGTTTTTTTCTGTGACATTTAACCCATCATATTAAAAACTTCTTCAAAGAAAAGAAATACCAGCTTGTCACCTGGAAATCGAAATTGAGCAACTCTAAGACAAACTGCTGTTTCTTCCCCATGATGAAATTCATAGAATGGACAAAAATGTCAGGACAAAAATAGACCATCTGGGAAAAAAGCCACCAGTGAAAGAGGAATAGCTATTGTTATAATTACAACTAAAATTCACTTTAAAGCCTGTTATTTCTCCCAATAGTACATGAAAGAACACCTACCACACTGATTTATATTGTGAAATACTTAGGTGAGAAGAAAATGTGATAAGACTCTGTTTATGGCAGTCTGTGGATTTAATTCTAATAAAAGATGAATCAGGGATAACATGATATTTTAAAGAATGGCAAATATATTAACTCATCCTGTACAAAGAACATATCACAAGATGGCATTTTGAAATTCCAAAATGACAAACAAAGATCTATATCACTATTAAATACCATGCAAGATGTTGGCAGGTCATATGCCAAAGTACACATACCTTATCAGGAAAATTCCTAAAACTGCAAGAGTAACTGCTCACTAAATATGTCCTCTAATGAGAATCAACAACTTGCATTTTCGCACAATTTAAAAATTGTTTTGAATAAACAAGAAACAACAGAGAGAGTGAGTCCCAGATACATCTGTTGCTCCTAAGAACGTCCCGCCCCCCAAAAAAAAACAAACACAGCAAAATATTAGACCTTTCACTACATGTGAAATGGAAGGGTATGGATTTGAGCAAGGTTTATTTAATACAATTGCTAGTCACTGACTAGTCAGGTCAGATTGTTAACATTCTCAGCATTCAATGTTACATGCTGTCACAACCATTAGCTACTTTCCTGGATTCTGTTGCATGGAAGTTACACTGTATTACTTGAAAATAAGATAAATAATATCTTTGAGATATTAGTATAAAATTAGTCATATTTGAATGTTACTTAAGAATTCTAATAATGCTTTTTAAAATTAAAATCAGGTGTGAGGTAAAATCCAGTTGACTTTAAAGAAAACAAGTATCATATTGTGTGACACACCTGGTACACCAATCTGGCAAGCTAATTAATTTTGTGAATTAGTTAGATTCGGGTTTCAATAACAAAACAGGGAACGAAGCAGGAAATACTTATTACTTTGACCGAGATGCTTCATAAACCAGTCCACCGAAACTCACAATTCAACAACATTAAAATGTTTAAAGTGAAAGTTTGCCCAAGTATGACCTAAACTTCTTATGCTTTGGTTTAAATGTTATAAACAAACTGGTTATTTATAGAAGAGCAGGTTTTTGTTACAGTTTATGGCATGCATTTCACATATTCTCTGTTACCTGATGGCATGTGACAATATACACAAAATTGCCTTTACCACATGGTGTCCATCTTATAATCAGATAATATTTTAAAATTCACATGCAAAGAATTTTAAGTCACAGTACTTAACAGTAGTTTTAAGGGAACCCACAGGAATAGAGATTTAGAGTTGGATAGGATCTGTTTGTCCTCATTCTTTGAATTAAAACATAGCTTAGCATGAACCAATTATCTTTTTCAGGACTCAAAGAAACTCATTCCAGGAGCTCCTACTGATAACCGAAATCTGTGCCTTCCTGATTCCCTAATATAAAATGGCATAGTGTAGGAGGAAAGCAATGCCTCCATTAACCATGTGACTTACTAGAGGCGCATACAGATGAGTTAATAAAAGAGCGGTTTACCACACCGCTAGCCACACCCACTTTAGGCATGACTAAAGACATATACGGATGGACATAAATACGTATACGGACGTAGGCGGTGAACTACGTCACTAGCTAGGCCCACTTTTGGGCATGGCTAGGGACGTTATGGGGGAAGGTATAAAAGACTGAACAATGGAAGTCTTGGTCTTTTTTTCCAGCTTTTGGGTTCCAGTTCGGCGGCAGAAAACTACTCGACTCATCTGGGTTACTTGTTTGGTCTCTTGTGAGTAATTTCTACAATAAATACTTAGTTTTACTTTCAGTAAGTGTGCCGTTTATCATTACAGCATCAGGCATAGTGCTTGCATAAGAACTATACATATCTTACAATATTTTTGCAATCATTTTTGAATTGCTTATAATATTCCATACAATAAAAATGCTGTGGTTAGTTGTTATACTGTATTATTTAAGGAATAGTTATGGTCAGTATGTAAGATTGTTAAACATCTCCTGAGTACAGTTCACTGAATCTGTGTGTGCAGAGCTGATGAATTCCAGGAAATCAAATATGCCAAGTAACTACTGAAGCCACGACATCAAATAATGAAAGTTAAGGTATTACACAAATGGCAAAATGCTTTAGTTATTAATTTGAGAGGATACCATTTGATGTTACTTCATGCTCTACTGTGTGTTTTTCCAAGAATCCTATCCTTTGCAAGTATACTCAACAGATACTTGATTTTTATGTTATCAGATAATCTTTTTAAACATGACCTTTTTCCTAAAGCATAAACTTACTAAATTACTGTAATTAATATTGAGTAATAAAAATTTTCTTTCTAACTTGAAATTAAGCTTCTAAGATCAACGATATTGTTTATGCATGCTATAAGATGCAAACACACTTGCTTTTATTCATTCCTCTACTAGATAGTTAGGTAGACACTAGTCCTGTATATCCACAAACTTAGATGTGTCTCTGCTTGAAACTAGAGAAAATGTGTATGGTGTATTCAGCAATAGGATATTACTCTCCAGTTCTGGGGTTCAATAGTAACACCCTATGTGGTTTCGAAAATTCATCAACTCAAGATGTTTTACCTTAGTTCATATTACTTTTATTTAAAAATTGAAAATTCATATTTCCTTGGACTAAAAAGAATTAGCCATAATCTTTAGATGCAGTTAAGTAGGATAATGAAAATTGTACTCTGTTATTTTAACAATCAAAGATAATATGGCTAAAATTAATCTTTAAATATGGTGCTTAATAAAATTTGATACAAGTTTTGAATGTATTAAGAGCAATTTCTCTCAATTTTCTGATAGTTTTTAAAATACACATTTTAAGTAGGAATTCAACTTCATAAATTGTTTCAATATTTAAAAGAGATTATGAACTTTAAGAAATTCTTGGGCAGAATCTGTTGAAATATTTATGTGATTCCTCTGTCTACTAATGAACAAATTACACTGGCAAATTTTACAAAGTGAAAATATCCTGAAATGTATTTTATCATAACATGTATTTTATTATATTTTAACTCCAATAAGCTTATAAAATGTAATGGACTGATTCTATTCTATCTTAAGTAAGATGATGATGTGAGGAAAATAGGAGTTGACCACTGTCATTAGTTATAGAAAGCAGAACAACTCAAAACCCCATGTATCCTAGCTGTATGAACCCTAACTGACCATACACATCATTAAAGAAAGAAACTGAGACACAGGGCAGAGGGCAGAGGGCAGAGGCCAGAGGGCAGAGGGCAGAGGGCAGAGGTGAGCTCCAGGCCCCCATCTTGGACCTGACTCCCTTCTACTCACCCTCTGTAGTGTCTCCTGGACTGGGGACTGCAGCTAGCTCGACTTGCCTCCAGAGGACCCAGTGACCAGGGTCCTGCTGAGAGACCCAGTATACTCCAGCCTGTACGCAGAGCAGAGGGCAGAGGACAGAGTACAGAGGGCCAAGTTCCCATCCACCAGGAGTGGGAGTGCCTCGGACTGTCTGCACCCACCTGTCAGTGTATTGGACCTGCTTGCACCCACCAGAAGACAATCTTGTACCCTTACCCACTAGGAAAGGAAGAGATCCCACCTGTACCCACTGAAAGAAGGAATGGGAAGACTACAAGAACAAATTCAATGACAGAAAAACCAATATGACGCCACCAGCATCTAGGGACTGTATACCAGCAAGATCTGCACATCACAGCACAAATGAATCAGAAAAGAATGACATTAAAAACAGCTTCATGAAGATGTTAGAGACTCTAAAAGAACAAATGAGAAAATCATTTAAAGAAATGGAAGAAAAGACAAACCAAAATTACAAGCAACAATTCAAACAGTGCAAGTTTTGAGAGCTGTAATAGAGACAATAAAAAAACACAGTTGAAGGAACGCCGGAATTAGAAAAGGTAAGGGAACAATCAGGAAATGCAGATGCAAGCATAACCAACAGAATACAGGAGTTAGAAGAGATAATCTCAGACATTGAAGATTCATTAAAGAATAGATTCATCGACGAAAGAAAATTTTAAGTCCAACAAATCACTAACACAAAATATCCAGGAAATATGGGATATTGTGAAAAGGCCAAATCTAAGAATAATAGAGATAGAAGAAGTTGAAGAAACCCGCTCAAAGGTGCAGAAAGCATATTCAACAAAATCATAGAAGAAAACTTTCCCAACATAAAGAAAGACATGCCAATGAAAGTACAAGAAGCCTACAGAACACCAAATAGGGTGGACCACAAAAAGAAGTCCCCTTGCCACATAATAATAAAAACCCAAAACATATAGAATAAAGAAATAATATTAAGAGCAGCAAAAGAAAAAGGCCAAATAACACATAAAGACAAACCTATTAGAATCACAGATGAGTTCTCCATGGAAACTCTGAGAGCCAGAAGGTCCTGGATAGATAATCTACCAAAACTAAGAGAACATGGATGCCAGCCCAGACTACTATACCCAGTAAAGATTTCAATCACTATAGATGAGGGAAACAAGATATTCCACGACAAAACCAGATTTAAACAATAAATATCCACTAATCCAGCCCTACAGAAATTATTGGAAGGAAAACTCCAACCTAAGGAAGGTAACTATGCTCACAAAAACATAGGCAATAGATAATCCAACTTTACCAAAAGCCAAAAGAAAAAGCACAAACAATAACACCAACAACAACAAATTAAAAACAAAAAAGTACTAGCACTCAGTGGTTCTTAAGCTCCCTCAATATTAATGGTCTTAATTTGCCTTTAAAAAGACACAGGCTATCAGAATGGATACAAAGACAGAATCCATGCTTCTGCTGCATACAAGAAACACACCACAACTTTAAAGGCAGACATTACATCAGAGTAAAGAGTTAGGATAAGATTTTCCAATCAAATGGATCCAAGAAATAAGTTTGTGTAGCTATCCTAGTATCGAACAAATTAGACTTCAAACTAAAATCAATCAAAAGAGATGAAGAAGGTCATTTCATATTCATCACAGGAAAAATCCATCAGGATGAAGTCTCAATTCTGAACATCTATGCCCCAAAATACAAAGGCGCCCATGTTCATAAAAGAAATATTACTAAAACTCAAATCACACATAAGGCCTCACATGGTTATAGTGGGAGACATTAACACCCCACTATCACCACTAGACAGGACCACCAGACAGAAACTTAACAAAGAACCAAAGGAACTAACAGAAGTTTTGACACAATTGGTTTTAACATACAACTATAAAACATTCTACTCCAAACACAAAAGAATATACCTTCTTCTCAGCACCACATGGAACCTTCTCTAAAATAAACCACATTCTTGGCAAAATAGCAAACCTCAACAGGTACAAAAAAATTGGAATAACCCCCTGTATCTTATCAGACAACCATGCTTTAAAGTTAGAATTCATCAACAACACAAATTGCAGAAAGCTTACAAACTCATGGAGATTGAACAACGCACAATTGCACCATTCCTGGGTCAAGGAAGAAATAAAGAAATAAAAAAACTTCTTAGAATTAAATGAAAATGAAGACAAAGCATACCCAAACTTGTGGGACATTTTGAAAGCAGTGCTAAGAGGAAATTTCAGAGCACTAAGAGCTCGTATGAAGAAACTGGAGAATAGTCACACTAGAGAATTAACAGCACAACTCAAAGCTCTAGAACAAAAGGAAGCAAACTCACCCAGGAGGAGTAGATGCCAGGAAATAATCAAAACGAGGGCTGAAACTGATAAAGTAGAAACAAAGAAAACAATACAAAGAATCAATATAACAAAGAGTTGGTTCTTTGAGAAAATCAACAAGATACACAAACCTTTATCCAACCTAATGAAAAGCAAGAGAGAGAACATGCTAATTAACAAAATCAGGAATGAAAAGTTGGCATAACAACGGACACTGAGGAAATCCAGAGAATCTTCAGGGCATACTTTGAAAACCTGTACTCAAAAAAAATTGAAACTTTAAAGGAAATGGACAATTTTCTGGATAGATATCACTTACCAAGATGAAATCAAGAAAAGATAAGCAATCTAAACAGACATGTAACCCCCACAGAAATAGAAGCAGTCCCAACCAAAAAATAAAAAATAAATAAAAAAGGTCCAGGCCCAGATGGCTTCAGTGCAGAAAGCTACCATAAATTCAAAGAAGAGATAATTCCAATACTCCTCAAAGTGCTCCACATAATGTAAGCAGGAGGTTCATTGCCAAACTCTTTTTTACAAGGCTACAATTACACAACTAAAAAGGAGGAATACAGAACAATATCCCTCATGAATATTGATGCAAAAAATGCTCAATAAAATTCCAGCAAATCAGATCCAAGAACGCATCAGAAAAATCATCTACCATGGTCAATTAGGCTTCATCCCAGGGATACAGGGATGGTTCAACATATGAAAATCTATCAATGTAATTCACCATATAAACAAACTGCAAAAGAAAAATCATATGATCATCTCACTTGATGCTGAAAAAGTCTTTGACAAAATCCAACACCCCTTCATGATAAATGTTCTGGAGAGATCAGGGATAACAGGAACATACCTGAACAAAATAAAGCAATATACAGTAAACCAGCAGGTAACTTCAAACTGAAAGGAGAGAAACTCAATGCAATTCCTCTAAAATCAGAAACAAGACAAGGCTATCCACTTTCTCCATATCTCTTCAATATTGTACTTGAAGGTCTAGCTAGAGCAATAAGACAACAAAAAGAGATCAAAGAGATACAAATTGAAAAGGAAGAGGTCAAACTTTCACTATTTGCAGATGATATGATAGTTTACATAAGTTATCCAAAAAAATCTACAGGGAACTCGTACAGCTGATAAACCCCTTCAGGAAAGTGACGGGATACAAGATTAACTAAAAAAAAATCAGTAGTCCTATTATTTACAGACAATAAAAGGGCTGAGAAAGAAATGAGAGAAACACCACCCTTCACAATAGCCCCAAACAATATAAAATATGTGGAGATAAAGCTAACCAAACAAGTGAAAGCCCTGTATAGAAAAAATTTTGAGTCTTTAAAGAAACAAATTAGAGAAGATACCAGAAAATAGAAGGATCTCCCATGCTCTTGGATTGGTAGGATCAACAAATTAAAAAGGGCAACCTTGTCAAAAGCAATCTACATATTCAACACAATTGCCATCAAAATACGGCCACAATTCTTCACAGGCCTTGAAAGAACAATAATCAACTTTATATGAAAAAAAGGATGTAGGATAGCCAAAACAACCCTGTACAATAAAGGAACTTCCGGAGGCATCACCATCCTTGATGTCAAGCTCTATTATAGAGCAATAATCATGAAAACAGCTTGGTACTGGCACAAAAATAGGCACCAATGGAATTGAATTGAAAACCCTGATGTTAACCCACATACCTACCAATACTTGAATTTGACAAAGAAGCTAAAATTATACAATGGAAAAAAGAAAGCATCTTCAACAAATAGTGTTGGCATAACTGGATACTGGCATGTAGAACCTGCAGATAGATCCATGTCTATCACCATGCACAAAACTTAAGTCCAAATGCATCAAAGACCTCAATATAAATCTAGCCACATTGAACCTCTTAAAATAGAAAGTAAGAGGTACTCTTGAACGAATTGGTACAGAAGACTACTTCCTGAACATAAATAACACCAGTAGCACAGACACTGAAATCCACAAATAACAAATGGGACCCCCTGTAAATAAGAGACTTCTGTAAAGCAAAGGACACAGTCAACAAGAAAAAGGCAACCCACATAATGGGAAAAGATATTCACTAACCCCACATCTACCAGAGAGCTGATCTCCAAAATTTACAATGAACTCAAGAAGCAAGACTCCAAAACATCAATTAAAAAGTGGGATACAGAAATAAATAGAGAATTCTCAACAGAGGAGTCTAAAATAGCTGAGAGACTTGAAAAAGTGTTCAACTTCTTTAGTCATCAGGGAAATGCAAATCAAAACAACTATGAGATACCAGCTTACTCCTGTCAGAATGGCTAAAATAAAAAAAACAGCAGTGACATTTTATGCTGGAGAGGATGTGGAGAGAGGGGAATACTTCTCCACTGTTAGTGGGAGTGCCAACTCATACAGACATTTTGGATATCAGTATGGAGATTCCTCAGGAAAATGGGAATCAATCTACCACAAGATTCAGCAATTCCACTCTTAGGCATATACCCAAAAGATACACATTCATACAACAAGGACATCTGTTCCACTATGTTCATAGCAGCATTGTTTGTAGTAGCCAGAACCTGGAAGCAACCTAGATGCCCCCAACTGAAGAGTGGATAGAGAAAATGTGGTACATTTACACAATGGAGTACTACTCAGTGAAGAAAAACAATGGAATCTTGCAATTTGCAGGCAAATGTATGGCGCTAGAAGAAACCATCCTTAGTAAGGCAACACAGCTACAAAAAGACAAGCATGGTATGTACTCACTCATATATGGATTATAGGCATGTAACAGGGGAGTGCCACCCTACAATCCCACCACCACAGAGTCTTGGAAGCAGGGAGTACCCTAAGAGAGACATGCGTGTTACCCCAGAGAAGGGGAACAGAACAGAATCTCCTGAGGGTATTAGGAGCATGGTGGGATAAGAGGAAGCTGGGAGAAAGGGAAGGGGTGAAAAGGAGGGCAGAGGAGGACATGAGGGAGCAGGAAGTTTGAGTCAGGGGAAGAATAGAGGAGAGCTGGATGAGAGATACCATAATAGAGGGAGTCATTATAGGTTTGAAGAGAGAGCTGGCACTAGTGAGATGTCCAGTGACCTACAAGGATGACACCAACTGGCAATGTAACCAATAGTGGAGAGGCTACCTTAAATGCCCTTCCCTGATAATGTGATTGACAACTTCTTTGTATGGCACCCTAGAGCTTTTATCCAGTGGCTGAAGAACTCAGAGGCAGACTTGGACCCACAACTAAACACTGAACTGAACTCCTGGTAACCAGTTGCAGAGAGAGAGGAGTGATGAGCAAAGGGGTTAAGACTGGGCTGGTGAAAGCCACAGAAACAGGTGACCTGAACATGGGAGAGCTCATGAACCCCAGACTCATAGCTGAGATGCCAGCATGGGACTGACTCAGACACCTTGAACATGCATATCAGTGCAGGAGGCCCGGCATTCTTTGGGGCCTTGGGCAATAAATCAGCGTTTATCCCTGGCATCCAGATGGACTTTGGGAATCCATTCCACATGAAGGGATGCTATCTCAGCCTGGACACATGGGGGAGGGCCTAGGCCCTGCCCTGGATGATATGACAGACTTAGGAGATCCCCCATAAAGGGCCTCACCCTCCCTGGAGATTAGAGTGGGGATTGGGCGGGGAGTTGGGGGGAAGAAGGGGTGGGAGTAAGAGGGGAGGGAGAGGGAGCTGGGATTGACATGTGAAGCAAGCTTGTTTCTAATTTAAATAAAAAAGAAAGAAAGCAACTGAATGAGGCCAAAAGCTGAGAATTTTTCAGAACTGCTGTATGTCTGCTGAGAATGCCAGAGGATCCTGTGGGTGGTTTTGGTGACAGAGAAGGAGGGCAAAATAATACTGGCAACTTATCTGTATAAATTCTCCATTAGCCACGGCAGGGACATGACTGTTTCCCATGTGCTCAAGATGACCCACATGAAAATTAAATTTCCCTAGGATTTTAAGTGATGCCAAGAGGCAAGGAACACCAAGGGATTTAACTAAGTATCTCCAAGTCGTAAGAGAGTGGCTGTTCTGTGCTTCCTCGGAAATGCAGCCAATTCTTTCACTAATGGTTTTCAGTGTACTAGGAATTATTCCCAGAAGAGAATGAATTGAAGGGGCATTTGCTAGTGTCAGAGACATAAGAACAAAATGTAGAGTCAGGGGAGGAATAGAGGAGAGCAAGAAAACTGATACCTTAATAGAGGGAGCCAGTATAGGCTTAAAGAGAAATCTGGCACTAGGGAAATGTTCAGAAATCCACAAAGATGACCCCAACTAAAAATCTAGGCAGTAGTTGAGAGGTCACCCTTGATGCCCTTTCCCTATAATGAGATTGATGTCTACCTTAATTGCCATCCTAAACCCTTCATCCAGTAGCTGGTGGAAACAGAAGCAGGTACCCACAGCTATGCACTGAGCTATACTCCTGGAATATGGTTGAAGAGAGGGAAGAGGGATGAGCAAAGGAGTCAAGACCATGCTGGAGAAACCTACAGAACCAGCTAACCTGATCTAGTGAGAGCACACAGTTCCCATTTGTAAAACTGGGGAACCAGCATTGGACCAAACCAAACCCTCTCAATGTGGATGCCAGTTAGGAGGCCTGGGCAGTCTATGGGTCCTCTAACAGTGGAACCAGTATTTATCCCTAGTGTACAAATGGACTTTGGAAGCCCATTCTCTATGGAGGGATACTATTTCACCCCAGATACACAGAGGAGGGCCTAGGCCCTCCCCCAAATGATATGACATATTTTGCTGATCCCATATGGAAGGCCTCACTGTCCTTGGGGAATGGGTCAGAGGTGTTTTGGGGGGGTGGTAGGAGGCATGGAAGGATGGGAGTGAGATGGGGTATTGATATGTAAAATGATTGTTTCTAAATAAGAAAGGAGAAAAAATAATATTAAATAAGTTGTCTTTATTCCTTGCATCTATATTTCTTCTACAAATAAAGCTATTGCTATGAACTGTTACAAGTCTGTGAACTAAAATTTTAGTAGGAAATAAAAATGATAAAGCTCTATATTTGTGTAATGTATGTCCAGACAAAGAATTTTATAAATAAATATGCAAACAAAATATATATTGGGTAACCTTTTAAAATAATCTGTGCATTCTTCCACAGGTATGTGTTGATATATTATTTATTTATTAAAGGTACCTTGGAGATTCAGAAAGCAAAGTCAGACACAAGCCATAGAATCCAGACACATACTTTTAATCCCAGCAGACAGCAGTTAGGAGGTGGTAGTACACACCTTTAATTCTAGGACTCAAGATTAAGAGGTAGACAGATCTCTGTGTGTCCAAGGCCATCCAGAATTACACAAAATTGAATGAGTCTGAAAGAAAATTGTAGCTCACACCTTTAATCCCAGGACACATGAGAGATATATAAGTCAGGAGCAAGGTCTCAGTATGAGAAATTCATTATCCAGCCATGTTGAGAATATGAACACCCCAGCCCTTTTAGATGTAAGTGTTCTCTGGTATCTTGGCTGCTTTGCTTCCCTGATCTTCAGGCTAAACCCCAATATCAGTCTCTGGGTCATTTATTTGCTCACGTTACACAGACCCAATATCCTTTGTTTTGACCAGAATGCATTTATGGGTGACATTTCCCTTGAAACACATAGACTTGTTCTCTTATATACTGTCCATCTCTAGAACACTCAGAAACAATAGAATTCATGGAAACGAATGACTGTTTCAAGGATGAAGTCTTACAAGGTTTAGTGTCTATCTAGTTATCCAAACACAACTGACTCTGTTTAAATGAGAAGGAAAAGGTTGACTTTAGATTGATTCTCTCCCTTGTCCCTTTATTTTTTAAAAAAATAGGTTTAGCATTCACTTAGAGGTCCACATTGACCTAAAAATTTTGATAATCTTTTGTCTCAGCTTTCCAAGTACTAGAATTACTAGGCACTAACACACACAGCTTTAGGTTATTTCAGTTGTTCATTCTTTTAATTTCTCTAGGTAAGTTATAAACCCAATTTAAAATATTTATGGGAATAACCTTAGGAGACACTTTTTTACATGTATTTCATATTAAAAATAATTTCTTGGCCTGAATAACCTCATATTTTTTTGAGTAGAAAAGAAAATAGGGTCCATGTAATATGGAGTTTTAATGGAGTTATGTGAAAAGGATCTCCATGGCTATAATGATATAGTTTTAGAGATGGTACTAAATTATTTGATGTTACTTTCAAGAATAAATCAGTTTTCTGTCTCCTCCTTTACTATTTTGGCAAGGCTTGACTATTTTGAACTATGGGTTAGAGATGTGACACTACAGAACTATTTAAAGCTCTCCTAATACTTGCCTTGTCCAGCTGTTCTATCACAGAACAGAGCCATATAGTGAGAATCGCATGACTCATGAAAAACTTAATAGGTGCCCAGGCTATGAATCACAAATGAGCTATCTAAGCTCAACAATCTAAAGACGCGTTCAGACAAAACAGAAAGGTAAGTTACCTCATGCCTTTCAAGTTTTCCCTAGATGACATCTAGTTTTGCCATTCATACTCAAACTTTCACTGACCTTCAAGGTGAATCCTCAATATGGAGAACACACCATTTCTGAGGTGAACCTTTTGTCTTATTCCTAAGCACAGTGAGATGTCTGGGATTTCACTCACTGAGTTTTTGATAATGTATTACATTGTTGTAGATACTAGAATAAACAGGCATCATGTCTTTCACAATTTTCAAATACTTTTTAGTTCAAATGCTCAGTGACTTTAGTTCTTCGTGGTCCTTCAGATTGTCAGAAAGTGAGTGAAAGTTTTTTATGCCTAAAAGCAGTCCCTATGTCATTTGTTCTAGTGTAAAAAGTTGGAGGAGATTTCACAGAAAAAGTAACTTGTGTCAATATTATTGAAATGGTGCCTGATCTTTTTTTCTTTCCCTTTTTTTCCTACACATGATGTTGTTAAGGGCCAATAACCAAAAGTCTTGAAAAGCACCTCAAAAATTTTCCCATTGACTATTACTTGATCTCCAGTCTTGTCATCTGCTTGCACTTGGTAAAAACTTTTTGTCACTCTATAGGTAATTTTGAAGGCAAGTCAGTCAGTATTGTGACAGCAGATGATGGAAAAAGGAAGGCTGCCTTTTTTTTGTCCCTGTAAAGTATGAGATAGAAGGTTAAAGGAGGATACACACAAGGGTTCTGTTGTAATTTTATCTTTATGTGAGCATTGTGTTAGCTGTACGGTGTGAGAGTCCCATTTAGTTTGTATATCTGCAAAAATCATAAGGCATTTTTACCTCACTTTGCTAACTTAAGTTTAAAAAAATTTCTTAAATGGGCCCGAAGTCTGTAAAACAGTAATACACTGAGTTTGAAAAATAAAACCAATGAATGGATACCGAGACTTTTATGTGCTTTAAGCTTTCAGTGCTTAAAGTGCTAAAGGCATGGTACTAATGCTACTGTGACTGATTAGTCACGAGCAGTCTGATTTCAAAGAGAAAAGAAAGGGAAAAGTCAGTCATCATTATACACAAGAAGCTTAGTGTCAGTTCTAAACAATAAATATTCAGGAAGAATAATATAATGCTATATTTAGGCAATATCCATCTGTTCTCTATGGAAATTTCACATTAATCAATTTTACTAAGACATATCACACTTCTCTTCTAACTGTATTCCTAGTTTATTTTCAGTTTGTACCTCTAGGTTTCTTGATACCAAACTCAGCAACATGTCTTTCCTGATAAACTCAAATCTCACAAGCTATCTTTACCACAATATCACAGCTAATTTTCTCCTTTCAATTAAAGGGCATAGTTTGTTTGAAAGAGCACAAAGAACTTCAAGAAGCATATTGACATTGTGTAAATGAGACCTGAGCATCAAGGGACATATAGTTAATGAACAAAAGATCGTTGCTTATGGTCTAACTGAAGTTTTAAAGCATGCTATTTCAGTCCCCCCAAAAAGAGGTGGGATAGAAGACAAACAGTGAACCAGAGACAAGGGTTCCATGCCTTCCAGTAAATACCCTTTGTATTTCTTCCTACAGACAGTTTGATTCATGGGACTTAAATATTTCTTTAAGGTGAAAAATTTATGCTTTCATTTTATTACATTCAGCATAACAATATAATAAAGTTGTGTTTCATCTCTAGTCATCTAAAATATATGCACATACATAAAGCTAAAAGTTATTCTGAGGGAAATGCCCTGTATCAGGTCTATTGAGTCAAAGGCTGGCGGTATACATATGCACATAATGCTCATAGGTATGTTTTGTGATAAAACAAAACCCAAAAATGTAAATATTTAAGAGGTAACTTATACAAAGTGAATTGCTGCAGTATATTTTCAGTCTATGCTGGAGAAAACAATGATGATGTGTTAGCAATATAACACTTTTTTTTCAGAAAGCACATCAATGGAGGATTCTTATTTTTTGAGGAGAAATACTGGGATCTTATCCAAATCCAGTAAAGAAAAAAGTCAATTTATAGATTGGGTGTGTGGGGCAGATTACTTAGAGGTAATGTCTTAGTTGCTTTTTCCCCTTGCAGAGATAAACTACCCTATCAAAAGAGACTTAAAGAAGAAGGATTTACTTTAGCTCATAGTTCAAGGGTACACTTAATCACGGCTGGGAAGTCAATGTGGAGGAGCTTGAAGGAACTGTTCCCATTGTGTCACACTCGGGAGGAAGATGGCAATGGATGCCTGTGTTCTGCTAGCTTCTTGGTTTTTATGCAATCCTGGACCTGAATCCCAGGGAATGGTGGCACCCTCCTTTATGGTAGGGTGTTCCACATGAACCTAATTAAGATAAATGATTGCAAGCACACACTTCAGCTAACCTAATCCAAATCATCTCATAACAGATGTTCCTGGGATGGACTTCTAGGTGATCCCAGGTGCTGTCCAGTTGACAATCAATCGTAACCATCACTGGTAGGTCAGTTCTTTGCCCAAGAGATTTAATAATAAATTCACTGAAATACTTAGAGGCGTAGAAGATATAATATGAGGGTGGTGAGTATAGGATTCTTGTTAAAGCTTGATTTAGTAGACTTCAACTCAGAAGTTCAACTCAGGACCTAGTTGAAAATAGGGTCAGCGAAGCCTTAGTTTGCTAAGGATAAGGAGATAATCTTCTTCACTTAGAAAAAGGTATTTTAAAGTTGCAATTGTACTTTTGAATCAGTTATGATATGTTAAATTAGTGTACATATAAAAACATAATATGATTTCTCTTTTAAGTGTCAGTTTTTACCGTTAATGACTATCATTGAAGGGAACAGTAGAATTTCAAAAGAACTAGATATAGTCATATAGAGAAAAGATGCTATAAACTATTCAGATTTTCTTCGATGATTTTTAAGAAGGAACATAAGGAAAACAAATTATACAAATGTATACTTGTTATATACTTCTTAGCATAGTCTCAATAACAATTCTGGTTAAAATTAGTAGTCATACATAAGAAGGAAGCAGATTAAAGTTTGGAAAGATAAAACCAATGGCTCTTCATAAACTGTCATACATTAAAATGTTACATAAAGGATGCAAGTTATGAACATACACATTCAATAAACTACAAACCAGTAACAATTGTAAAATTAATAATTTGCTTTGTTCATAAATGTTCCACAAAAAGGCATGTCAATTAAAAATTAATGAGTAAGCGTTCTTCAGCATTAATAAACTGTGATTTTTGTTTTGTTTTGTGATTGTAACTAAATAAGAATGACAAAGAAAATTATAGGTTTCCAGGTATGAATTGTGGCTCAAAACTGGGAAGCATTAGATCCATCACTGGAAATGAACAGTTATGTGGTGATCTTATTAATTCACTCACAAGAAAGAACTGAAAAGCAAAATATCAAAGAAGCACTGGGAATGACTTTGCTAATCATGTGGACCCTTTGGGCAAAACAGCCTCAGAAGTGTACTTTAGTCAAAGAGACCATTGGACTGTAACTTTATTAACTTACAACATCGAACATGGCAATGGGTACCAGGAGGGATTCTTTGAACTCAAAGCAACAAGGGGACATTCTCCAAGCAGAAGGCAGGTGGTTTGTAATCCATTACCCAACTGCTTTATCTCCAAAGGGGAAAAAATAATAACCTCTATGGTATTCATGTTCACATTAAAATAAAGAACACATAGACATCAAACATACTAAGTTTTAAAAAGAGTCATGAATATTTATGTCCTTTATACCTAATTCAAAATAGACATTAAAATGGTATTTAAATAAATATATATATAATAAGTTGTTCTAATCATGAAAATCCCATTTTTATCTTTTGATAAAGCTATTTTTAAAGTTTCACATAAAGCTGTATATGTTGATATGCGTACATTTCCCTTATTTCAATATTTCATAGTATTATAAATTAGCATGTTTCAGTGGAAGTCATGTATAGCACTGGGTCTCCAGGAAAGTATGAAAACTCATTAGCTAATTCAATTTGGATTATTTTCAAAATATAACATATACTAGAAGAAAAACCATTGAAGATATTAGGAACATCACAGGTGACATTCTTGGATGTTTCTTTATATATATATTTTTTTTTATTTTTAAATTTAAATTTAAATTAGAAACAAGGTTGCTTCTCTTAGGTGAGTTTCTGTACACGAAGCCTCCATTCTCCCCTTTCCTTAAGCAACAGATGTGTCTACGAGGCTGACCATTGCTTCTTCCTTGGATGACCCAGAGTGAGACCTTGGAACACACATCACATCCTCCATAAGGACTGTAGACTCAGGATACTTTCATTTACAGAAAGTGCTCAGGTCGATCATCTACATCTAACCCTGCCACAAAAAAAAAAAAAAGAAACAAGGTTGCTTCACATGTCAATTCCAGGTCCCTCTCTGTTTCCCTACCCTCCTCCCGTGCCCTCCTACCAACACCCTCCAATATCCCCTCATTTCCCCAGGGAGAGTGAGGACCTCCATGTGGGTGTCCTTAGTCTGTCATTTCATCCAGGGCAGGGCCTAGACACCCCCCCCAAGAGTTCAGGGTGAGAGTGCATCTCTCATTGTTGGATGGGAGTCCAAAGTCCATTTGTATACCCGGAATAAATATTGATCTACTACCCAAGGCTCAATACATTACCTAGGCCTCCTCACTGACACCTGCATTCAGGGGGTCTTGATCAGTCCCAAGCTGGATTCCCAACCATCAGTGTGGGATTCAAGAGCTAACCCTTGTCAGGTCAGCTGTTTCTGGAGCTTAAACCAGCCCAGTCTTAATCCCTTCAGTCATCCAGATTCCCTCTCTGTCACTGGGTTTCTTGAGTTCATCTCAGTGCTTAGCCATGGGAGTCTGCCTCTGCTTCCAGCAGCCACTGAATGAAGGTTCTGTTTCCCAGACTCTCTGGCCATGGAATTGTAGGCTGGGACTTTCCAGATCTATGTCTAAAATCCATATATGAGAGAGTACATGCCATGTTTCTCTTTTTGTGACTGGGTTACCTAGCTCAGGATGTTTTCTTCTAGTGCTATCCATTTGCCTGCAAATTTCAGGATTCCACTTTTTTCTGCTGAATATACTCCATTGTGTAAATGTGCTGTACTTTCTCTATCCACTCTTCAGTTGATGGTCATCTAGGTTGCTTCCACGTTCTGGCTATTACAAATAATGCTGCTATGAACATAGTGGAACAGACATCCTTGTTGTATGAATGGGCATCTTTTGGATATATGCCTAAGAGTGGAGTTGCTGGGTCTTGTGGTAAGTTTATTCCCATTTTTCTGAGGAATCTCCATACTGATTTCCAAAGTGGCTGTACAAATTGACACTTCCAACAGCAGTGGAGGAGTGTTCCCCTTTCACCACATCCTCTCCAGCATAAATTGTCATTGGTGTTTTTGATTTTAGCCATTCTGACAGGAGTGAGATGGTATCTCAGAGTTGTTTTGATTTGTATTTCCCTGATGGCTACGGATGTTGGGCACTTTCTCAAGTGCCTCTCAGCCATTTTAGACTCCTCTATTTAAAATTCTCTATTTAGTTCTGTAGCCCACTTTTTAGTTGGATCCTTTGGTGTTTTGGGGACCTGCTTCTTGAGTTCTTTGTAAATTTTTGAGATCAGCCCTCTGTCGGGTATGGGGTTTGTGAATATCATTTCCCATTCTGTGGGCTGTTGTTTTGTCTTGTTGACTGTGTCTTTTGCATTGCAGAAGCTTCTCAGTTTCAGGAGGTCCAATTTATTAATTGTCGATGTCGATGTCAGTGTCTGTGCTACTGGTGTTATGCTCTGGAAATGGTCTCCTGTACCAATTTGTCCAAGGGTACCATCGTAAGTGAGGTAATCCAGTCACAAAAAGATAAACATGGTATGTACTCACTCATATATGGATTTTAGACATGGAGCAGGGCATTGCCAGGCCACAATCCCACTGCCAGAGAGTCTGGGAAGCAGGGAGGACCCTAAGAGAGATATGCATGGTAAGTCAGAGAAGGATTATGGGCTGAGATCTCCTAATTGGATTGGGAGGGGGGAGGTAGAGGAGATGGGAGAAAGAGAGGTGGAAAAGAAGAAGGGACAGAAGGACATGGGAGAGCCACAAGGTTCAGCCAGGGTGAGAATAGAGGAGAGAAGGATGAGAGAAACCATAATAGAGGGAGCTATTATAAGTTGGAGGAGAGATCTGGCACTAGTGAGATGTTCACAGATCTACAAGAATGACACCAACTAGCACTAAGGCTACCTTAAATGCCCTCCCATCATAATGAGAATGATGACTACCTTATATGACATCCTAGAACCCTCATCCAGTGGCTGACAGGAGCAGAGGCAGACACCCACAGCTGAAAACTGAACTGAACTCCTGGAACCCAGTTGCAAAGAGAAGTCATAAGCAAAAGAATCAAGATCAGGCTGGCAAAACCCACAGAGGTAGCTGAACTAAACAAGGGGGAAGGCATGGACCCAAAAGATACACATTTATACAACAAGGGCATCTGCTCCACTATGTTCATAGCAGCATTATTTGTAATAGCCAGAACCTGGAAGCAACCTAGATGCCCCTCAACTGAAGAGTGGATAGAGAAAATATGGTACATTTACACAATAGAGTATTACTCAGCAGAAAAAAACAATGGAATCTTGAAATTCACAGGTAAATGGATAGCACTGGAAGAAACCATCCTAAGTGAGGTAACCCAGTCCCAAAAAGACAAACATGGTGTGTACTCACTCATATATGGATTTTAGACATGGATCAGGAGAATGCCAGTCTGCACTTACAATGACAGACAGTCTGGGAAACAGGAAAGAACATAAAAGATATGCATGGTACCCAAGAGAAGAGAAATGAGGCAAGATCCTCTGAACAGATGGGGAACACGGCGAGGGGTGGGGGAGAGGGGGAGCTGGGAAATAGAGAGGGGGAGAAGAGGAAGAGAGAGTAGGTCATGGGGAAACAGGAAGGTTGACGGAGGCGGGGATAGGATAGGGGGAAGAGGGAATCATAGGTTAGAAGACAGATCAGGCACCATTTTGACCTCTAGTGATCTAAAGGGATGACACCAATTGGCAAGCTAAGCAGTAGTGGAGAGACCACCTCGAATGCCCATTCCTGACAATGAACTTGATGTCTATAGCCATCCGGGAGACTTCATGGAAGCAGAGGCAAACACCCACAGTTAAACACTGAACTGAACCCAAGGAACCCAGCAACAGAGAGAGAGGAGCAATGAGCAAATTGGCAAAGAATGGGCTGGCAAAAACAGCAGAGACAGCTGATCTGAACAAGGGGAGAGGTCTTGGACCCCAAACTGACAGCTGGGAGGCCAGCATGGGACTGATCTGGACCCTGGAATGTGAGAGTCAGTGAGGAGGCCTGGGCTACCTAGGGGGTCCTGAGCAGTGGATCAGTGTTTATTCCTCGAATACTAACAGACACCGTGTGTCCATAACACAAAGAGGGATGCTCTCTCAGCCTGGACTCTTAGGGGAGTGCCTGGACCCTACCCTGAGTAAAATGACAGACTCTAGATATCCCCTATGTGGAAGGAATTGGCAATAAAGTGGGAGGATGGGAGGGGTGGGAAGTACGGGAGGAGGGGAGGGAGAGGGAACTGGGATTGACATGTAAAACAAGCTATTTAAAATTAAAATAAAAAAGAATAAAAAAAAAAACAGAAAAGCAGGTTGCCTCAAATCAAACATCAACCACTATACCTAAAGATGTAATTTATGACATTTTATGTTTCATTTAAATAACTTGTAAATTTTATGTGTAATCATAAAACTAAAATTGACATATACTTTAATAATTTCTTTGACCAAAAATCGTTTTGCTGGGTAGTGGTGACACACACCTTTAATCCCAGCACTTGGAAGGCAAAGGCAGGAAGATCTCTGTGAGTTTGAGACCAGTCTGGTCTACAAGACCTAGTTCCAGGACAGCCTTCAAAGCCACAGAGGAACCCTGTCTTGAAAAACCAAAAAAATCAAACATTATTTCTGCTGTGTAACTAAACACTGAAACTCATGATTTGTAACATTTCTGGTCACCAGGATAGTTCAGGAAGTCATGCATGAATCTAACTCCAAGATGTCAGAATTTATTAAATGACAATATATTCCCAACCTATGCTATTTTCCTTGACTGTAATTTGCCAAATAGTCCTAATTTCTCTTAAGAGCTGGCCACTGACAAGCACAGGTCCACTCATTCCCATTTTAATTATTAATACTAATTTTCAGATAACACATTACCCATCACAGAGTAAGTGTATGTATACATATGTATTTATGGAGGTGCCAGAATAGCTTTCAAATAGGATTTTAAAGAGATCTACCTGGAGGGAGATTCAGAGACCAGATATAAAAAGCAAGGTTAGCCATAGCAGTGGCTAGATAAGACATTAAGTAGCCCAACTGGAACAGCATTTAAGGCAGGAAAACTACTAACAGAGTCACAGTGTTGATAAGATTGCAAAGCATCAAGACTATGGAGACAAGGTGCAGGATCAAGTTCAGAGCACAAACAGAGGAACACACACACACACACACACACACACACACACACACCTACAGATGGCACAATTCACACAAGGCAGGTCAGCAGTGTAGGTGTTCTTGAACTGAGTCCTAGGCATGGTCAGAATTTTATCTGCCTCTTGGATCCTTGTCACACACCCTGGTTGATGAGATGACAGAGGTGGTGTTTTGAATGAAAATGGCCCTCAGAGAGTGGCATTATTGAAGGTGTGGCCTTTTGGAGTAGGTGTGGCCTTGTTGGAGGAAGTGTGTGTCACTAGGGTTGGGCTTTAGAGTCGCAGATGCTCAGGCCAGACCCAGTCTCTCTCTCTTCCTGATGCCTACAGATGACAGGAGAATGTCCTCTGTATATATGTTTCTCTTATTGGTTGATGAATAAAACACTAATTGGCCAGGCAGGAAGATAAGCAGGGCTTATGAGGAGAATTCAGGGAAGTATAGGCAAACAGGAGTTGCCGTGAAGGCTGGCAAAGAAGCGACAGGTCCAGACCCTTCTCCAGTAAGATGAAACTACTTGGAAATACTTAGATTAATAGAAATGGGTTAAATAATAAGACAGAGCTAACCAAAAAGAAGCCCTAGTAATCAGCCAATAGTTTCATAATTAATATAGTGTCTGTGTGTTTATTTGGGGCTGGACCCTGTAGGGCCAGAAAACTCTGCAACATACAGATGCAGATGTAGAACTTTCAGCTACCTCTCCAACGTCGGCCTGTGTGATGCCATACGTCCCTCCATGATGGTAATGGATTAAACCTCTAAACTGTAATCCAGCCTCAAAGAAATTTTTTCCTTTGCCAGAACTGCCACAGTAGTGGTATTTATTCACAGGAGTGAAACCCTAACTGAGACAATATATGCCCATAGTAGTGTAAAGTGTCTTCATACTGTCCAAACAAGGCTATCACACTGTTCTTCATCTTTTTTGATATTTCTAATCTGCCATATGCTTATACAATCACAGTGCATTTGGTATATAGTTGGTAGTATTAGTGTATATTTGCTAAGTTTTTATTTTAAATTGGTGTATAGTCTGTAACTTTTATTTTAAGGGTAAATTATTTATCATTCTGTACTTCATGGGTAGTATCAGACAGTGTTAGAAGTCTGTGTCTGCTCAGGTCATATCCACTATAGTTGTACCTCTTCTGCACTCATAACTGACTCTGTATACAGGCATCAGGCTACCAGACTCCAAGCTACAGGGCCTACCAGTGGCATGCTCCATATGACAGATACACATTAACTAAATGGGTCTTTCCTGCCTACTTTCCATATACCCCCATGGTCACACATTACATCTCATAATGCAGGACCATTTCCCTTCCATCTGATGCCACAGAATCAGAGACAGGATGACTAGCAAACAAGGACTATGGACTATGCATCAACCACATGTCTCCTTTCTTTGTAAGCCTATAAACGATTCCCAATTTTCCTGGTAAGTCTTAAAGACCTCTACTATCCAATCTATCCATGGCACGGGACTCTGAGTTCTCATCAGACCTGCCATGCTGTCTCTCGATGGCATTAATAAGTCTCCTAATAAATCTCTTAACCAAATGGACAATCCATATCATTGTCCCCCTTAAGCCCCAAATCTGGGAACTTTCAGATGGGAAGTTGTATCTACATAAACAATGAGAGGCAGAGTCATCCTTACTCTTCTTTGACACACACACATACACACTCACACACACACACGCACACACACACACACACACACACACACACACACACAAAATAGAGCCAAATGTTGCTTGTAAAGTAAAAGTCACTCAGCGCGACACTTACTGAAAAGCAACTGTCTTATGCAATGCAGAATAACTGAGACCAGGCAAAACCTTATCCGTGCACTCACTTGTTAACTACCTCTGAAGGCCTATAGAGGGAAAGCAAGCCTGATGGAGACCTTACATTCCAAATGTAGGGGCCAGGTTTGTCAGTCTCCTGATCCGATGATATGCTTTCCTCCCAACAATCCAGCCCTCCTTGCCATTGCTAATGGTATCCAGTAATGTAACTGTATTGAGCCTTACTCAGAAAAGAGTTGTTTATCTGGGTTTTCCTTTACATTTTTGCATCTCTTCCCTAAGCATGCTCTTCCCCACTTTTGGCTCCCGTGCTCTCTCTCTCTCTGAAGCACCCCACCCACCTTTTACCTTGTAACTGCTTGTCCGCTCTATGGCTGACCTCCATTGCTGGGCATGTGGACTTAGCTCAACAAGCATGACTTTCTCCCTTCCTCTTTTCGTGTTCTTCACCCAGGCAGCTACACAGAGATTTACAGACAAACTGCCCAACAGTTGTTTTAAACCTCTTAAGTTATACTGTTATTGAGACTAAGAGCCCCAAGATGACACACTGATGTCACGGGCAACATGTGCTGCCTCAGGTGAGATTTCTCAACATTTCTTGTAAGTAAAACCTAATGAGACACTTAGGTTTTTTTTTAACCAGCCTAAGGAAATTGCTTTAACCTCCCCTCAACCTCCCAGTCCTTGTGATTTGTAACATAAGAATTCAGATAAGAGTCACAGAAGTAGTGTAGAAGACAGGCAGGATGCATTACAGAATTCTTTAAGTCACTTTCTTTTCTTTTTTTTTTTTTTTTTTTTTTTGGTTTTTTGAGACAGGGTTTCTCTGTATTGTTTTGGAAGCTGTCCTGGAACTCGTTTGGTAGACCAGGCTGGCCTCGAACACACAGAGATCCGCCTGTCTCTGGGATTAAAGGCCTGCGCCACCAATGCCCGGCTATAAGTCACTTTCAAAGCTAAAAGAAGGTACCAGCCAAAAAGACTATGTACAGGAAAACACCAGTATGGGATAAAAGGTGGTAACGGCCGAAGGAACCACTGTGCCAATCAACGTATTTAGAAGGGCTCTTGCGCTTTTGTTCCCGATATTTTATCTAATTTCTAATATTTCTATAAGACTTTCAGAGTGGCACTTTCTGGTGAAGGGCATGGACAGGCTCATTCAGGTTAACTGTGAAGGAAAGGCACCGTAACTGGCTTTGTTCTATTCCACAAGACCTCCTGCTAGACAGAGTCCTACAAATTTCCAGCCAGTTCAGAAAATCAGTATGTTACTCACACCAAAAAAACACTGTCCGTCTAATATTCAAAGAAAGAAAGATGTAAAAATAAACTCTATAAAAATAGCCACACTTTACTGGGAGCAACACTCTCGCCAGTGTGAGCCTCAATAAAGTTCTGCCATGCCCTCCACGTTTCTCCGCGGGTCTAACCCAAAGCTGTCCTTTTAAGTGGTATTCTCGATTTCAAGCAAGGGCCAGGAGCTGTGATGTTTTCACCCTTCTTTTGCATTGAATTTTAAATTGTTTCTCTCTGGCAAAAAAAAAATGCATGTGTACGGGGAACACGGGAGGTGAGGCTCGAAGCTGATTATGATGAGCAAGTCAAGGCATTCTCACTCGGTGAGCTTCGATGACGCTATCTTCTAACCAGCTACAAACAAGAAAGAGAGGGCTGAGTGGGCACAGGACTCTGGTTGCTCAAACATGGGGATTTAAGTTTGAATCCCAGGTATCTCTGTGCAAAGTGTGGTATGATCATGTGTGTCTAAAACCCCAATGGCTGCAGGCAGAGACCCAGGATCACCGGATCCTTCTGGCTGTCAGCCTACCTCCATATTTCAGAACAAGGGTCTTTCTTAGGAAAATAAAGCAAAGTGCACTAAAACAATATATCCAACATCCTCCTCTGGCCTCTGCATATAGTTATACACATAACCCACATACACACCCAGCAAGAATAACAATAAAATTTTTAAAAATATGTATAAAATTATGTACTAATTGGCTGAAATTGTCTTAAAAACATCTAAAGATATTCAATTTTTCAGTACAGCATCTATTTTGTTTTCTAGGAATTAATGTGTAAAGGTTATTCCAGGCAACAATCCTGGGTAAATAATAAAAAACAAAAACATTTTATACATATCTTAATATTTTGAACATCAGTTATTGGAACTTCACACTCCCATTTATTAAGGAGTTTGTATTCTGCAAAATATGTAGCATGTGTTTGTCTTTTATGCAAGTTTTAAAATATGCACATAATTTCACACACACAGCTGGATTTGCTCTGCGGTTCTGACTCTAAAAACTAGAGATGACTGCAACTCTAAGATGTTGAATATATCTCTGAAAAATACTGTCATAAGATCATGAAACTTTCAAGTAAACAATAAGATATACCGTGCAGTCTGAGAGACAACTGCATTTTATTTTCCTTACACCGAAATCTACAGGCAATGCTTTTTGCCAAATGCTATTTCAACACAGCAGCCTTGAAAGAAAAGTACTTAAATCTGTTCTACACTTTTCATATCACATCAATGAAATTCAAACATTCGTAGCTAAGGAGGAAAAAAAACATAGAAATTTGCATACACTTATATATGCAAATTCATACATTTATATAGATGAGTGTGTTATAAAGATATAAAACATTTAAAGCACGCATTCTATTGTATTAGTAAATGGACTTTTTAATGGTCTATTCAGTAAGGGAAAAAATGTTCTGAACAGAAATTCCACAGATTTCAAAACTGTCTGAATGAATGCACAATAGTAAAATTACTCAAGCTCAGGTATGGCCTTTTTCTATATTTTTAGCTGTTGCCATTCTTCCACGAGAGCACATTCATTCATCCTGTCACCTAATTATCATCATGGCGATTTATGAGAGGTAAAATAGCTTGAGTGGGAATGAAAGATAACATGTTTTCGCCATAGAATCATATCCATTTGCCTTCTTCTCCAGACGCATTCATCACATCCATTTTATTAACTCTTCTCTGAAATTCAGACTGAAGTCCCATTCTCATGGTTCTCAATATGAATAAAATCTGCTTTCTTGGGGGAAAAAATAAACCAGGTGACTATCTGAATTTTGGAAGAATATGGCTCTCCTTCTTTGGAAATTTTTTAAAGTTTTGTTTTCATATGCATAAAGAGGGAATGGGCATTTTAATTCTCTTTTTATTTTTCTGCAGATGTACAGTTGTTTTCTCTTTAAAAAGAAAATGTGTTATAAAAATGTAGATTAAACCACAGTAGTAAATCTGACCATGACTATGTCTCAGCGAATGCTCAGCTATTACCATGACAACTGTCTCTCACAAAAATTAATGAATAACCTTATCGGATAAAGCTATGAAACATTGATGTGGTTTGGATTAGGCAGTTTTGTATCAGCACATTTTATAATTTATAAAAGACCCTGTAAAGATGGTTATTAAAGTCCACCATTATCATCTCTGCTTTTGAAAATTAAACATTTTAAAATTGACTAAAAGCCCATATTTATTACTGAAAATACCTAAAATATAAAATAATTTAACATTAACACATTATAGTTACATAACTTACAGAAGTAGATGCGTGTAAGTTTTAGGTCTTGAGCTTCCAGGCTATGTACATAGAATTTTAGGGTTAAAAAAAATCCAGAGTCCAGTGTAAACCGTATCTTAAGAGAGTCTCTGAGGGCACACATTACCGTAAGCCATGGTAAACATTGCTCAGTCTACAAACACTTATTGACTCCGTTTGTGCACGATCATCATGCTGAAACACTAAGAACATGGTGATGAAAGACATCACAGACCTCAAAGAGCTAGAAAGGGGCAGTGGGGATCCCAGCCACGCAAATCAATTACATGTTAAAACTGTCATAAGGGAATATGGGGATGCAATGGGAGGGAACAGAAGCAGCCATAGCCTGACCTGAAGGAGGGCAGGGATCACTTTGCCCAGAGGCTGGCATCTGAGCCCCTGATGGCTCCAACGAAGGAAGAGATTCTTAGAGGCAGTAAGTATTTGTTGTTGATTGATAGATCTGAGGCACTAAAAACACATGAGCAAGAAGATAATATGCCTTAAGAAGTTCAGTTTGGTTGAAGAAGAATTTTGTGATTTCTAACAACTGATATTTCTTTTCATAACAATATTATCTACATGCTCTTACAAAGTTCCTGTATGAAAAATCTGTCCGTGTGAAATATATTCATTTTAATGAGGATTTCCATCAATATTGATATTTCTATATTTCCCTTGTTATTTTAATGCACCTACAAAGTTATTTTTTATTAACTTGGAGTTATAGAAGGTGGATTGTTTTATATCTATTCCTTAATCCTAATGTTATATTTTCACATATCCTAAAATATACTTGACCTTTTTTTGTATTTTCCATGGTGTTAAAATATCCAACCAAAAATGATATGAAAGTGTGTTTACTTGTTCCCATAATAGTTGACAGTTTGAGATATAGGATTATTTTTTAATTTTACATTTACTTTTAATTTTTAATTAAGTGTATGTGCATGCTTCAGTATGTGCATTTAAATCAGCTTTCCTTCCCGGTTTATGTATTTTTAAAGACTAGAAAAATGTCAACACACACACACACACACACATATATATATATATATACATATATATATGATTATCTCTATTTTCACAGGTAAGATAGAGGTGAACGAATATAACCATTTTATTGTGAGAAATTAATATTTACCTCCAATCTACTTTCCAGGGAAAAATAGTGTCCCTACAAATAGTGTGCTAGATGTTTCATTTATTGAGTGTCTCTGTTATCAAACCATCATTACTGAATGCTTATTTTGTTTTGTTATAATTTTGCATTTTGAATATGCCGTGTAAATCTGAAGGGTTTCGATCTTATTATGTTTAATAATGAATTCTATTACAGTGTGTTTTAATTTCTTTTCCAAATGCTGAATAAAAAGCACTTTGAAGAAAGCCACTAAAGGAAAAATGAGTTATTTTGCCTCACAATTCAAAGGTGTAGATGTGGAAGTCAATGTGGCAGGAGACTTAAACAGCTGGCTACAACATATTTACAATCAAGAAGCAGAATGAACGGTTCTTGCGGCTACTCACATCCTTCTCTCTATCCATATAGTCCAAATCCCACCTAGGGAATTGTGGCACCCTCAGTGGGCAGATCTCCCCACCTCAGTCAATGTAACCAAGATAACTCCCCACGTGCATGTCCTGAGTCCCATATTCCTGGTGATTCTAATTTCTACCATGTTTACAATTAGCACTAACCATCAAAGTGTGTGTTATTGGTAAATATTAATATTTAAAACATATGGTTTGAAACTATACTTTTCAAAATGAGAACCCTAAAGGGGAATAAGTCTTATCAGTAGTTGAGATCTATGAAGATTCTCTACCATGAGGCAGTCTATGAGCTCTAATGAAAAGGGTATAACAGGAATAAACAGAAGACATAGGAAATCAAGTCCACTTTTGTTCCTTAATTTTCTCATGCACATTATTTATCATGCTTAGATTAAAACCTCACAATGTTGAACTCCCCTTGAAATTTTGAGTGTTTCTGTATATTCTGAAGAATGTTGATCTGGTGTGTTAATGTGCATGTCTTTAAATTCACAACTAGAAGACAAAGGCAGGAAAGTCACAGTAAGCTCAAGGCAACTCTCATTTATATAGAAAGTTCCAGGCATACCAGTGATACATAGCTTGACAGCAAGTCTAAAGGAAAGTAAGAGAGGGGAGAGACAAAAAAAATGAAAATCTTAAACCTCCAGATTAATCTCCTAGAAAACCAGTAACCAATAATATTCTCAACCATCTAAAAAACTTGGAGAGTGAGTCAAAGTGTTTTATGACAAAAATACAGTGTAAGCCAGCAGTCAACTAGTAAATATGTGCCACTATTGGATATAAACAAGATAGCTCTGTAGGTAAAGTGCTTGTTATGTAAGTATGAGTTCAAATTCGGAACACATGTACAAGAAGGTACATTGTTCACACCTGGAATCCCAACAGTAGGCCGGTGTGGACAAGTAGCTCCCTGAGAATCACTGACCAGCCAAACTTCACTACTTGGTGAGTTCCAGACCGGTGAGAGACTCGCAACAAAGGCAATGTCACCTGAGGAATGGTATCTAATGTTCTCTCGTCTGCACATTCACACATACTTGCATGCATACCAGCTCATATATGTGCATCCCTCAATACAAACATGCACAGACATGCACTAATGCACACAAACTTGCATGTGCATATATATATATACACACAAATATAAATTATTTAAATTTCTTTTAAAAGGTTCTCAAGCAGACACACAGCCCTTGACAGTCCCAATTAATACAGAAGATATCATAAACATTTACATAATTGTGTTAAAATAAGTATTTCATAAACCCTATTGGAATAGTTTTAAGTGCATATGCCTGAGTACAATTAAATTCACATCTGCTAAAGAACTCCAAAGTTTCCTTGGCTACAAGGAGTATTTCTTGTCTGTCTGAAATTCAACACAAGTCCTGTTTTAACTGACACTCTACCATCAGGAACATGGACTTCCCGAGTTACACCAAAAACAAATGATGGGGGAGACAGACTAGTTCACACCTAGGTCATCTGGAAGTAACATGTTATTTCTGCTTATGGTTCATTAACTAGAATAGGACTGCATGCTCAAAAAAAGGGCAGCAGTACAGAACAATGGTGAGTAACACCTGATTCTTCCATGTATCCTAAATAAAGAGATTGTGGTAGAGAAATTTATAATCTACAGAAGCCTTAACAGATTCAGATCTTAACCCTAAACTACGTACCAAGTGAGGTTTTAGCATACCAATAGATAAGGTTGAAAAGAAGAACACAATCCCACTCAGAATTTAATGATAAATCAGCCAATAATTTAAGGATTGTTTTTTTTTGCAGCATCAAAGTTGAAATTGTGGATATTAAAGGGGGAGATCGCAAACAATCACAGTGGGCTTCACAAGATACACAGAGTATGGGTTTTTCCATAAAGGATAGCATGGTCAGACTTAGACGTAGGAGGCTTGAGAGCATAGTAGAGGCAGGGAAGGCAGCAGTGGCAATGATAATGACTGCTTCAGAACACACTTGAGGGCATGGGTCTGATTCATGCACAAAGTACAACTTTGAGAAATTGTGAACAATGAGATTTAAACAGGAGTAGAGAATCTTGCAAAACCACAAACAGAAACTTAGAAGTGATATGGTGAAACATGGGAAACATTTAAAAATGTTTGGGCAAAAGGCCAAAGATTTATACTGCAGTTGCTTTCACAAGAATATAAACTTGTGAATACAGTGAAGTACAATGTAAAATTAGGAGTCAAGGAATAAAACCAAGCGGGCTGCTTGAAGAGTTTAATGGACTTAATGAATCTAATAAAACAGAAGGAAGCAATGTTTGGCTACACACTATTGAAACAACAGCTGGGTGGCAATTACTTGGCTAGGCCGTGAGTTTCACTCTTAATTTTTTTAAAGAGAAGAATAGATTTGGTTAAACAATTTGACTAGTTGGGCCATAAGAAAAATAATCGGCACCATATAATCATAGGCTGTGGTTACTATAGTGTTTAGAAAGATGCAGAGCCTACTGACCCACAAGGTAATTCAAGATGGAGCAGGCAGGAAATGCTAGAGTTTGACAGGCACTGTGAGTATCCCTATACCATTCTTGGCAGCAAACACCCAAACAACAAAAGTAGCGGGTACAGTAATTCTACTGTGACAGAAAATGCTTTTGCTGAAACATCACGGAAATCCCTAACAGTATCAGAAAGGATATGCATTCCCAAAGACATTTGAGGGTAGATTTTTTTAAATTGAAAAACTATATGCGCATAATATGTATCGTTACCATGAAAACCTCAGGTCTAGTCACCTAGCACCCTGATATTTCCACAGATGTGCAGTCCCCTCTCCTTTCAACTCATCCTTTTCACATCTACAAAAGTACACAGTATTAACATTACTGCGGTTTCACAATGCTATCATAGTTTACTTGGTCACAATAAGATAGCTTACATGAATAATTAACTACCATAGTTAATGGCAATGCTTGGGAAACACCCAAACTTCATTTAGAAAACCACACAATCCTGCAGCTGCAAGAAGCCCTTAGCCATTATTCATTAGAACCTCTGTTCATGTAAAACCACATCTAAATCATTGTAATGACCGCTATTGGAAACTCTTTTGGAACAGAGGATGGCACATTCTCTGATTGATAGTTGCCCCTAGACACCATAAATTATAACCACTTGCAGATTGCAAGTTTTACTTTTAAAATGATAAGAAACAGCGTATAGTGAATAGTACAGAAAATGCAAACTCAAAGATGTTAGAGAAAATATAGTGGAAAATGAAGTTAAAACAGTAAATTTATAACACTCTTCCATAAAGCTAAGGGCATTCATTCATTTTTCAAACAACTCAAATAGTGGATGCATCCTTGTGTGACTACTAAAACTAAGTTGTTTTAAAAAGGCATGCTATTGCCAGGTGTGGGGGTGCACACCGGTGGTCCCAGCACGTAGGAGATGCAGGCTGGAGAATCAGGAACCATCCTTAGCAACAGAGCAATTTCAAGTGGGACTTGCTCTCAAACCAAAACAAAGGAAACCAAAACAAAACCCAGAAGCGTGCTAGTGGGAAATACATATTACTTTATTTCATTTCAGTTAGGAATAATAGCTGGCTTGCTCTCATTTAATACTACTTCCCATTTAATGAAGGATAAATTAAGTCTCAAATATAACCCAAAACTGAACAGTTAACTAATTACAATGAAATATCACTACAGCAAACCATAGCCTTCTCAAAACTCTTCGTTCCTTCTGATAGTTAATTAAGTCAGAGCTGCTCAGTTACTGATACATGTAATTCTTTTTTTGTATTATTAGTATTTTTCCTTTTATTTAAACTAGAATCAATCTTATCTTATATAGCAATCCAAGTTCCCTCTCCCTCCCATTCTCCCATGGCCCCCACAGACCCTCATCTCATCCCTCTTCTGCTCCATAGAAAGGGTGAGGCCTTCCATGGGAGATTATCAAAGTCTGTCACATCATTTGGGGCAGGACCTAGGCCCTTCCCCTATGTGTCTAGGCTGAGAGAATATCCCTCTATGGGGAGTGGGCTCCCAATGTCCATTTGTACACTAGGTATAAATACTGTTCCATTACCAGGGGCCCCACAGATACATGCCATTCTTTCATCACAGCAAAGATCCTGTGTTCTTCCTCTAGGACGCTAGACTCCACAATGTCCATCTTAGAGCTGTAACACCTATAAGCCTTGACACATCAGTGCAGACTCTTTATAAATTTATCAAGTCTCAAAATGACACTTGCCCATGAAATAAAGGAGAGCATGTGATGGCTGCAAAAGTTAAGACTGAGAGTCCTACTTACTGTCAATAACATAGAGCTCACTTTTGGAGAATCTTCAAATAGTTGATTTACTTGGAGATTCCATTGGATTATGTTAAAAATAAGAAGTCTAAAATGAAGGGACTATTTCTAATAATCTCCCATCCTCGTCCCTCCCCCTGATCGTCTTGCTTCCTGTGCTCATCAGTTTTGTTCCTGTGTGTGTGGGGTGTGTGTGTGTGTGTGTGTGTGTGTGTGTGTGTGTGTGTGTGTGTGTTCATGTGTATGAGTGTGACAGCACACCTGGAGTCCAGAGGACAGATTCAAGTGACAGTCCTCACCCTCTGCCCTGTTTGAAATAGGGTCTCATGTTTGCTACAATGCATGCCAGAATTGTTGGCCCACAAGTCTCAGAGAGATTCTCTCATGTCCGTCTTTCATCTCACTATGGGAGTGCAGAGATAACAGATGCACATTATCGTGTACAACTTTTCCATAAGTTCTGGAGATTTGAATGCTACTCCTCAAATTTGTGTAGCAGAACAGGCACTGAACCCTGTCTCTCTAACCTCGTTTTGTTTATTTCTCTAATCTTCAAGAGAAAATTTTTAAAATGTGCTAGAAAAGATCACTCAGTGAAACATACGTGTGGCTTATTTTAAAGCTCTTAACAACGGCACTGCAATGTATTCAGAAATATGGAACAATGTCATCTTTATGTGTACATGGTTCAATAATTCATAAGGATAAGGTTAAGTGAGAAACTATTGAAAATAAGGTTAGTGAGCATTAAACAGCTTTGAATCTCTGTTCTTCCTTTGAGTATGAATAACAGCTTCTTAGAAGGCATCCCATCTGTAATTTTCTAAAAGTCTGTTTCCACTACTAAGTATTATAGCATGAAAGACCTATTAAAATATTTTAAGTAAGCAAATGATTTATTCAAGAATAAAATTTCAAGTCATGCGTTGACTTTTCATCCCTAATTTATAAAATGATGAAATTCCACACTCTGACTTCATGCCAATTTGATTCTTTAACAACCCATCGAAATTGTAGTGATTGGCAATGGTTTACCAGTGGCCAATATTAAATAACTTTTGAGGACAACCCACAGTTTAAGAAGTCTTGGCCTATTAATACAGAACATGGTAAATTTATAAGGAGTTTGGAATTGTCAAAGTCGCTCTTACCCTTCTAGCCTCTCATTTCTGCCATGATGCTGTAATATGTCATTACACTAAGATGTAATCAAATGACAGACTTCCTGGAACTCATGTTCAATGCTCAACAGCTAAGGTGAGGCACTTCTCTTCTAGTGAAAGATACTTTGCCAGGCTCATAAAAAGGATTAATTTTTCAACTCAGTCATTCTAAACATAAGTTCATGTGTGTAAATTATGTTTACATATTTATGAAAATTCTTCCAAATACAGATTTACTGTATAGAATCTATATGTAGCATTAATTTTTGTTTAATGTTTATGTTTGTGCATGTGTGTATATCAAGGGTAATATTTAGATTCTAAACTCCTAACAGGTGAAGACTGCACACTATGCTTCTGTTCCTTGTGTTTTCATGAAAGCTACTTCACGATTATGTAATATACAACTGGCATAACACAGACACACATTTAAGATACAATTATTACAACCAAGATAAGTAATGAATCTTGTCAATACCATTTCTACAAATATGTCCTATTGTATTTCAAATTTTGATAAAATTGTTTTCAGGTCATTCTTCTTCCCTGGCAAGTCCATCTACATAATGAGTCTAATAAAACTGGCATTTAGACAAAGAATGTATGCTACATAGATGATAACAGATGAGATGATTAGATGTTTTACAATTTCAAGGGTAAATTTATCAATAAAACTGTACATGAACTAAACTGAATTGTGTCGCCAAGATCTGACTATGTCAATTTTTTTAACCAGGTACCTGTTTGTACTACTCATAAAGGTGCAAAGACAAATCATTTCATTTGCGTTAAAACAATGGGAATCAGTTAGAGAGAAGGCTTAGAGAAATTCTTTTCTGCAAACTTAGAAAAGGATTATCTTAAATTTAGTGTTTTAACCTCCAATACATTTTTCTTATAAATGCTTCTTTAATAAGGTTAGTATCAAAATGTACTTACTGTGCCATCTTCAGGACACTTTTGGAACAAAGTAAGTTGAAGATGTCGTCCTTAACAAAGACTTGAGATTATTATCAGGAGGATGTGTTTATGTATATTGACTTAAAATTATAAAATGCGAGGCTGGAAAGATGGCTCAGCAGGTAAAGGCATTTGCTGCCAAGTGTGACAACCCTAGTTGGATTCCTGGCATGCCATGGAGGAGAAAATTGATTCCTAGCAGCTGCTCTCTGATCTTCATACACATGCCCTGGCACATTCCTACAACCAGTGTAGACACACATGCATGCAAGCACACACACACACACACCCCCACACACACACAGAAAGAGAGAGAGAGAGAGAGAGAGAGAGAGAGAGAGAGAGAGAGAGAGAGAAAGAGAGAGATGAAATTGTATATTTAAAAATCCTAAGATGTTTGCTTAAAATTTTATGTATCAAAATTATCCAAAATTCATGTACAGATGTATCAAAAGTAGACATGTGCATACACATATTTTAAAGGTCTTTATAGTTTCCCTTGAACTTTTGCATTATTGTCTTTAGCATTTATGATAGTTTAATGAGTTAGTTATATCAGAAACCAGTACATTATTTTAACAAAAGAGAAAAATTCCAATTTAAAAGCATAAATGAGTTTAGTGAATCAAATAGCTATGATTCAAGCCTACATCCTTACTTTCCCAATAAATCATCATTCCTACTGAGTTGTTCTATCTTTTCAATAAAGGAGGAAAATTATGTGTAATCTTCATTTATTCTGATTCAGTAATTCTTAACAAAACATATATGGTGAAATATAATAATAATTCCTGATTGTAAACATCATGTGTCAGAGATTTGAATATCTATGTGATTTTTTTAATTTTCTAACATATATTTAACTAAATATCTGCAGTGAAATCAGGAGATATACCACAAATAGTAAAGTATAGAATTTTACTAATGGTGCACTTATAAGTAAAATACACAAGGAACTGTCCACTTGATAAAACCATAGTACCCACATGAAAATAGCTCTAAGATATCTAAAGGGATCCCATAAGATGTTTTAGTCTTCTGCTGTTACCATTAATCCTAGTTTGCCTACTAAGATCACACCTTCTCACACTCAAGTGTGTACTCACTTGGGCAATCAACTACACGATGGTCTGAAGTTGATACGTAAAGTACAATGAGACACTTCATCTTCTGATAGTAATTACAACCTGAACATGGAATGCACGTGAAAAATAACAGTCATAGTAAAGTGTAGGGAGAGATTTTAGATACCTATGCCACTGTATCTTGTAAGTACCTCCCACAATAAATAGTTACCTATACCCTCATCAAGCATGTGATTTATTTTACAGTAAAGTGGTTTAGTTCCTCAGAAGTAGTGAGTTTCATATGCATCCCATGAATCAGCTTGCCTATACTATGAGAAGACATATCTTTCTATTACAGACTTTTTTAAAGATTCATTTCTCTATAAACAGTTCTATCCATCCATACATTCACATAACCCCATATTTATGACAACATATACATCGGTATTTATTCATATGCACATGATAACATCTTCTCTAAGGATCCTGTAGGCATCAAAAAAAAAACTCCTCTTGCACAATCAGTTGGAACTGTGCCCAGTAGTCAATGTCATGGATGAATTCAGCACTGATCACTAATTACCAGGCTCAGAGTTATGTCATGAGCTTGAAATATCCAACAAGTTGTTTTATCAAGCAGACTTAAAACGACAAGGGCATCACCTTTATAAGAAGAGAATAGTTTTCAAAATCTAATTTAATTCACCAGGCTTTAAAGATGAACAAATTCTCAAAAATAAGGTAGGATATAACTGTTTCCACTAACATAAAGGAAAACCAAAATTTCAAGTTTCTGATTGTCGCTAGCAGCTCCTGACACATAAATTTTTAATGAGAATTTTTCTCTTCTAGGGATGAGGTACTTTATGAATTATGAGTCCAATTTTTAATACACAACAGAAGCTATAGCTGTCCTTAAAAATCAAACTAAACATAAGTGAAAATGTGCTTATATACCTATGCATAGATATAAACTAGCATGCACACATTATAACATACTGAATACAACATACTTGTGTTTATGTGAAACACATATAAGCCCAAATATACATTATATTTTAGGAATTTGATAAAAGTTCTGAAGCCTATATCAAAGGTTATACTGATATAGAGAAGTGGCATTATCTTTGATGGCCTCGAAATGATTTTAATTTGTCGTAAAAAGCAGATGGCCATGTCACACCTGTATGAAAAGAAGGCACAAGTAAATTTATCTGACTGTATGAAATACAATCTTTGATTTTAAAAAATTTGGGAAAGTTATACAAACGTCTTAGTATCATATTCTTACAACAAATAGCATCAAACATTATGAAACAGCCATATAGCCACTGCGGCAGGAATGAAGATATCCTTAAGAGTCATTTGTACTCTTCCCTTTTGTTATCAGATGGTTTGAACAAGGGGCTTCATAGAGTCAGTATTTCCCTAGCCATCTCATGCAGGGACTGGAAAAAACGCTAAAGACAGGTGGCATCCAGAGGGACACCTTGTCTCCTGGACAGACCAACTTAGAGAAGTAAGATGATGGGTCAACAATGGTCAGCACCACACCTTGACCAGGACTACCTCATTACATGTATATTTTACCTTCGGTATATGCCTCTAACTCATGCCAGGCTTCTGAAGATAGACACAGAGATAGAAATAGGGTCCGTTTATCTCTTTCTTCCTTTTAATGATGTCACCCCAGTGAATGATACTGCTTCTTCTGTTCTCCACTACTGTTTTGTCCACTTGCCAGGTCTATTGAGGAACAGCAGCCCATTCTGGCTCGTGAGGCCTGCCAGGTTTTGACCTTAACAACTCTGGTAACTAGTTATTAAAAGCCATATTATGCTCAATGTAGAACAGTAACAATATCTAATTAATAGAAAACTGTTTGGATACATCAAGACAAATAAGACAAACTATCTTGATACTATGTCTTAGGTTATTATGATTAATGTTTTTTGATTGCCACCTGTCCTAAAAATGGAATCTGGAAAAATGAGAGATTGCCTTTTTAACATTACAACAGTTTTAATTGATAGCCTAAATAATGACATGTGGTTGTACATATTTAGTTCTGTTTGCAATTGACTTATGCAAAAAACACAGGACTGTGAGTTTTCTGCAGAATGTACCCTGAAAATATAAAGAGCGCTTTCTTTCATTCTTTATATCCATAATTCTCAAAAAATGTTCTCAATAACCTCTATATTAAAAGGTTCTGGTATATCATAAATCATAAATACTGTGGGCAAGGGGAAAGGAAAAAGACATCAGAACAAATTTTTCATGTGAGCATTTTGTTTGAAATCATGAGAAAGGAGGCAAGTTTGGGGCATGCCCAGGTATACATATGTGTAAGTACCAGTGTGTTGACCTGTCAATCAAATGCATGGGTCATTATATCCATTTTTAAAGCATTTTTACTTGATGTATTATAGAAAACTGGTTTTCTAATACTTGAAGAGTTCTAGCAGTTGACATGAATATATCTTTGGTAAGTCTACAGCTAAACTTGATCTTATCTACAATAGAGCTTTTCTTCTTCTTGCCCTTGAAAATCTTTGTTATACTCAAATGTACAGTTGTGGTATTTAGACCTCAACTTCATACATTTTTCAAAACCAGACAATTCTTTTTTATTAGTTTTATATTACTTTTGTTGACAGTTTCTCATAGTGTTTTCTGTTTTATCTGAGGTTTATGTTCACTTTCCATGATACTTCTTGTGCATGAGATGACCTTACAGTGTATACACCAAACAGGAAGTACACAAACACACACACACACACACACACACACACACACGTGTGCATCTGATCCATGAATAATCTGTTTTAGTGCCTATGGAAGAGACATAACACTTACTCTCCAAGCCTTGTTTCTCTTCCCATTCTATAAATAGCTGGGCTATATGCCCTGACATGCTTGCCCTTAGATGGGGGCATCAGTAAAGAAAACATAGCAAACATGACAGACCCAGATCTTGCTTGACTTCTGTTCCTTTCTTTGTTGATGACTCCAGGATCTAAGAACCACTAAAGATGTCTGATTCCTTTAATGCATGGAGCAGAAAGCACGGACATCCACTGTCACCTGAGTCAAAGATGAGAACATCTGTAGGAAACACACTCATACTCGCCGAGCCCCTGACATTGGCTGGGGTTGGTTGTTTCGACAGTTTACATCATTGCTGTGCAGCTTTTCTCCATGGGCTGAGCACTCTCTTACGGATGGCAAACTCATGAGACTCAGAAGAGCCAGGAGGTTCATGAAGGTTCTCCCTAGCATGGGATTATAGAAGCGGTAAGTAGGGGGAGGCAGGAGGAGAGGAGGGAGGGGGAACTGGGATTTTAATGTAAAAAAAATAAATTAATATAAAAAAGAAGTGGTAAGTAACAGCTAGGAAATAAAAAGTCTCGTCTTTTTTGAAACTACTGGCAAGTTGTTCAGGGAAATCCAGTGAAACAATGGATTAGTGCATCACCCATCCCAGAATGGGCGTTTTGAAGACGGAGTGTCTATGTTCACCTATGCTCCTATAAGAAACCCGAATCAACTCATTGGTAAGCAAAGCTGTATTTGGATGGAATTCTTTCTTTGGTCTGTAGTTTCTGTCTGTGTCTGGCATGAAAAGTGTTTTAGTGCTTCTCCCAGAGAGAGACAAACAACAGTAATTCACTGAAACTAACAGAATTTCTGAGGACCAGTGAGATAAAATGCCATATATATTGGTGGTTTTTTTTTCATATTTCAGTAAGCCCACTTTCCTTTAGGAGTAGCCGAGAACACTGATATGGTCATTTTTCTGAACAAGGAAAATGAAGCAGCAGGACAAGGACTGCTCCAGATACTCTTAGCTTTTAAAAGCTATAGAGTACGAAGAGGTTAATGCTGAATAAGACTTAAAGAGGACATCCAGTTTTTCTTGGTTTGTTAACAAAACTGATGTGGTTGTTGTCTGGATTTAAATGGAGGGTGAGTCCAGTGGGGGGTAATAACAATTTTGATCTTTCAAATAAGAACTAGAGTTTAATATAAGATGATGTGGCTTTCCCCTCCCAAAAATGGGTCTCAGAAATTCCTAAAGAAGGTTTACAATTTTTACTTTCCTCATCAGTTTCATGGAAGTTCCATGGAGGGAGGGAAGGACGGAGGGACGGAGAGAGGGACAGAGGGAGGGACGCAGGAAGAACTAAGTGGAATAAGAATTTTAAGTTATCAGATCTCCTTGGGTTTTATTTGGTTGCTTTAGCTTTTCCTAACTTCTGCTGTAAAAGATAGCCAAATTACTGTGTCTGCTACAAATCTTTATTTGTTTTACAGGTATCCAGCATATGTGGAGGTCAGAAGAAAACTTACAAAATTTGGCTCTCTCCTTCTACCATATAGGTCCTAGGAGTCAAACATAGGTCAACAGGCTTGACGACAAGTAAGTACCGTTCCCTGCCAAGTCATCTGACAGTTCATACTTCTGGTATTTCACTCACAGTGTCCACAACTCTAAGTGCTATATGTTCTGAGTTCACCAAAGATGGTGGAGGGAATTTAGAAGTCTAAGAGTTGTAGGCTGGTTGCCATTATCAATAAGCAAATTCAAACATTAGCAAACATAATAACAGAAGTATTCATTCTTCCTCAAATTCCAACAAGAAAGAGTTGGTTTGGGACTAATACAGGAAAACTTTGCTACACTGGAACTTTAAGTACCAGGAGAACCATATGGAAATGTGAGAAAGAAAAAGCTGGAATTGGCATTTATTTCCTTAAGATAGTGTTGACACAAGAAATACTTGCGTCTTCTCAATAGTTAATGGATTTATAATTCTGAAGGCATTGCTTATCATGGAAACTACATTACCATTTACGGTGGTTACAAATGTCCACACTCAATGTGTCTGATAATTCAGGGGTTGCCAAAATATGTCTAGTTCCTTAGCTATGTCTATAAGTAAAGTTTTGTTCAAACATATGCATACCTGTCTATTTATTATTTATCAATAGAAAATTCTAACTACTACAGCAACAATACGTGCTTAGGGCAGGAACTGCATGGCCTGCAAAGTCTAAAATGTTTACTATGTGACCTTTTATAAAAAGAAGTCTGTCAGCTCCTGCCTTAATTAAATGGGGTATAAGATTTTTTTTAAAAAAACATAATTCTTTATTGATTCTCTGGGAATTTCACATCACATAATGCACCCCAATCCTGCTCTCCTTCCAGTCCCTCCATCTCTGCCTCTCACCCCTGCAGCATGCCCCCCAAAGAATTAATTAAAAACAAACAAATGAAAACCAAAACCCTTTCTCCTCCATCTTTCCAAAACCCTTTATTCATCCTAGTGGTGGTGGGAACTGCAGTGTGTCACCCGGTATACGATTTTGTTCAATCAACCACACCAGAAAAAATGTTCACTGCAATGAGTCATTGGTCTGGTTCAAGGCCTCTGGTATGCCATCATCACTGGACCCTTACTGCAATTCCTGTGGGATATCTTGCTGTTGCCCCAAGTCATGGAGATCTTGTGGATATAGTTCCACAAGACCGGTCCCTTCAT
Source organism: Mesocricetus auratus (assembly GCF_017639785.1). Taxonomy (NCBI): domain Eukaryota; kingdom Metazoa; phylum Chordata; class Mammalia; order Rodentia; family Cricetidae; genus Mesocricetus; species Mesocricetus auratus. The sequence goes on along the minus strand of NW_024429207.1, from coordinate 1,632,164 downwards.
GCACTCTGGCATGTCATAGATGTGATAGATGTTAGGGTGACCCAAACCAAGGTCCAGCATATGGGTCTGGGTGGTAGATGAGCTGGTTGGCCTAGTCATTGGTACCACCCTCTTAGGCAAGGAGCAGAGCCAACTCTCCTAGGGGCCCAAGGGGCCAATTCTCCCACACCCAAGATGATGGGTGGAACCATCTGTCCTGAGTGCAGGGGGAACAGATCTCCCATAATGGGGACAGGGCCAGATCTCCTGCTGCCATATTCAATGAAGGGCTGGGCTAGCTTTCCCAGGGCCAGTGAGGTGCAAGGCTGACTCAGTAAGGCCCTTGAATTTCAAGATGCATGGTTTCTGTTACCCCCTGTGGTAACAAGGGCCATGGACCTCATCAAAGATGCCAGTTGCAACAGGAACACAGACTTAGACATGCCCTCAACAGCAGCTTGGGCCCACATATCACCATGGAGCCTAAATTCTTAATTTCAGTTTAATCATGTATCTTTTAGTCAGTCTCAACACCATTAAAATAGAGATCCTATTTTTAAGATTCAACCTTTTTAAAGAAAATCTAATAATAAGAAATAATATAAGAGCAAAAGGGTTGCAAGAAGATTTGCAAGTTTGGTGTTGAGATTATGAAAAAGTGAAGAACTAAAACTAAAAACTTTGAATAATATAAACACGTATGAGAATGAGGGAGTAACTGATCTCTACTGATCCGAATGGCGTATGTGTCTTCATTAAGATTCTTATGGCTGTGAGAAATCATTCCAATTTTAGTATATGTGCTGGCAAAACAAGCATTGCGGTGATAAATCACCAAGACCAAAATCAACTTGGGGAGGAAAGGCTTTATTATACCTTGTAGTTTAAAAGCCAGGGCAGGAAGTCAGGTCTGGAACCTGGAAGCAGGAGCAGAGGCAGAGGCCATGGAGTTCTGCTGCTTACTTGATTGCTCTCAGGGTTTGCACAGTCTGCTTTCTTATAGACACCAGGATCACCAACTCAGGGATGGCATCCCACACAATGAGCTGGGCCCTTCCACTTCATAATCAATAAAGAAAACACATGAGTCTTGATCTATGGGCAAGCATTTTCTCAGTTGGGGTTCCCCTTCTGAAATCACTCTTACTTTTGTCAAGCTGGCAAAAAACTAGCCAGTACAACAAGATTGGTCAACTTCCACTTAAAACATTTTAGGAAATAATAACAATGTGAACTCTTATTAATAATGTGCATTACTAATATACAGTATTTGAGGATAAGGCCATCCTGAATCCATTAGGTATATGGACCAATTTTTATATTTATTTCTGTTAATTCCTCATTTTTGCTGTTATTTTGTTTCGGTTGTGATTTTTTATAACAATGACTCTTTTCATTACAATGGATTTAAGTTCCACAATGTCATAGAAGGCAGGGTGAGTGATGGGGGAAGTCCTTCTGTGTATGTTTCTCTTTTTGGTTAATGCATAAAACACTGATTGGCTGATTGACTAGCAGGAAGTAACGTAGCAGGGCAGAATCAGAATATAAGCAGGGAAAACCAAGAAATTGTGCTCTTCTCTGTGAAGACACTAAACAGAGCAATGTAGATCCCAACAGAGTAAGAGGCCCAAACCTTTCTCTGGTAAGAGAAGACCACATGGAAATACTTAGATTAGCAGTTATGGTTTAATAATTAACTCAGAGGTAGCCAATAAGAAACCATAGCCAATGGCCAACAACTTTATAACTAATAAAGCATCTGCATGTTTCTTTGGGGCAAAGGGGGCAGAGAAGGGTGACGGGACCTAGCCCAGCCAGAAATACTCACATTACAGGTGAGTGTTTACCAATATTTGTGTCACTTGAAGCTCATCCGTAGAGAAAAGAAAATCAACTGTCTACATGAATGACACAATTAATGAATGGTGCAAATGATAAATTAAATATATTTTACACATTAATTCATAACCATAACAGACTTTATAAAGCCCTGTTTTAACTTTACTAGTTTGGAGGTAAAATCATACAGAAAAGGTGCTAATAATAGCTTGCATTCAAAGTTGTCTAAATGATTATTTGGCTATTTTAAACATCTAAATTTTGCAACTTGTAGATATATTCTAGTGACTTATCAGTTCCTCATTCAGATATTCGCCTACATGCTTACTTTTAATATATTTTTATATCACTTTTGACTGTGCTCCCTCCAAATTAATGAACTGAGTTTAGAATATCATTAGCCAAACAAATACAAAACAAAATAATTAGATCACTTACTCTTTTATACTCATTTTAATAAACAAATATCTCAATTTAAAAAAGAACGCAGCACGGTTGATCAATTTGTAAGAGCAGGCATTTCTTTCTTCCATATTGTCAAAATCGCACTTGATAATAGAGCACTGTAATATAATCAGTGGTAGCATTTGGATTCCTTTTAGAAAAAGGGGCCTAAGGTTATCTCAATCTGTTTTAATTAGATTTTATACTTTTGAGAGTGGTGAGAGTAGATGACTCATATCAATGAGAGAGAAATGAGTGCCCCTAACCACTCTTCTGTGTTGTGTTATGTGGAATGGATTCTATTTTTCACTTACAAAGAGGGCAGATATTTTAATGCTTATAAATGAATAAAAAATTTTAAGTGCATCTTGTACTAGAGTTCAAATATTGAGAAAATTAATTTTGGTTAATTCTTAATAACTGATGAATCTCTCTCTTTTCATAAAATCTAAAGATCTAAAGATAGTCCTTTTATTTCAGTTTTTGATTTTAAAAGCAAGAATAATCAGTTACTTTATTAATTTTTGTAGCACATAAATACCCTTCAAAAGTCAGAAGCATTTCAATATATACTAAAGGTTCCTTTAAAATAATTGAAAGCCATTTTACTTAATTATATATTTCAAAACTGCTGACACACTATAATTTGAGCTAATTTAATTGAGTTATTGATTTGTAAAGCATTTTTCTATAAAGAACTGCCAATATTCAAAAAATAATCTTTGTGCCTTTAAGGAACTTCCCCTTCCTTTCCTCTCCTAAGATGTTGATGGCAAGGAAAAGCAGAAATGAACTGTCACTACTACTGAGAGCATATTTGTTCAAACAATGTTTTGTTACATCTGATAAAAGGCTGTAGCTGAAGAGATTTTTATTAACTTCAAAAAGTGTCACTTTTTCCTAACAAAGACACCAGAACCACCAATTAGTTCTTCCAAATATAGTCAGCATGCTACGAGGGGGTTCTGAGTATATAAGCAATGATGATGGGTACCAGTGGGGGAGGTAGTTAGAAAACCTACCTGGGAATACTTAGCAGGCAGGTTTCCCAGACATCAGGGGTTTAGAGAGTGGATAACAAGCCTGACAGGACAGCAGATCATGGTCTATAGATTATTTACTCAGCATGTGATCAGGGGTTTTAGCAAAAGGAGGAAGGAAAAAAGGCAAAGGAGTTTGAAGTTTAGCTAAAGTTTAGAAGAGAAAGTGGGCCAAAGAGCTCTTCCTGCTATCAAAAAAAAAAAAAAAAAGGAGCGCGTGCTGCAGAAACTGTGCCAAAGGCTTGGAATCTGTGGTGCTCCGTGCAAGATCTAAAGACGTTTGAACAGCAAATGGCTCTGAGATTTGTTCCACACATTTGCCTCCTCAATGAAGAATTGGGGAAAGATTAATATTGAGCATTTTCCCAACAATGTGATCAATGTGATGTTTGTGCAAAGTAAAAGCTATTTGGCAAACATGGAACCTGGGGTAGGAAAATTGTAATAATCTACACAGTGTATTCCCTACAAATGCTGCTGGAGTGAGAAAGCAATCGCATTATTTTCAGCAATAAGAGGCATATTGTGACGTGGGTAGGGGGAGTTAATTCTTCTCAAAGCTTTTGTCAGAGGTAAACAAAATGAAAACTTTAAGCACATAGTCGAAACCGACAAATTCAAGTAATTTCTGAAAGAAACATCGTGAGTTTGGAACAGTGTTTAATATGATTATTTCATGCATATGTATGATGGTTTTGGAGTGAGTGAGTGTGTGTGTGAGTGAGTGTGTGTGTGAGTGAGTGTGTGTGTGTGAGTGAGTGAGAGTTAGTGTGTGTGTGTGTGTGTGTGTGTGTGTGTGTGTGTGTGTACAGGTTCATGTGTGTGGTCACATGCAAATGTGACCAGAAGTCAGAAACTAACACCAGGTATCTTGTACTCATTAAAATTCATTTAACCTGTATCTCTCTAATTTGGCTAGATTGACTGGGCAGCAAGCCCCTCTTATCTCTGTCTTCCAAGAATTGAATTACAGGTTCATCTCCATGACCAGGTTTTCTCATGGGTTCTATACTTCCAAACTCAAGGCCTATGCATGCATGGCAAGCACTTAACAATTAAACCATCTCTCCAGCCCCTGGAGTTGAAATTTCCAAAGCACATTAAATTGCATGAACCTCTCAGATATTAAATAGTCACGGTGTAATCTCTCCTTGTTGAGATCTATAGAGCCAAGGCTTAAGTATCCCCCAGCTCTAACAAAGTAGAATTTTTGCTTAAAAAGTAATGCAGACATTCAAAATGCTACCAGTTCTTTAACTTTTGTGTATTAAACTTTTCAACCACAGTCCCAGTGCTATATTTTCATAACACAAAAGCGGAGAACTATTCACTAACTCATGGTGGTGGAGTTATTAAATGTTCATAAGCATATATTTCCCTAGATTGCTTTGATGCCGGTATTCTAAAGGTCAGATTAATCCTCCAGATGTATTATGCTAGAAACTTCTGCATTTCATCTTGTATTAAAATAAAACAAGACTTAAAAACATAAAGGAACATGAAGGTAAACAGATGAACACAGAGAAGTAAAGCTGAAATTAACCTTATGTTTCTTAAGCATTTCTGATAATCAATGCACTTATTTTTTCACCAACTAAACAGAAAATGACTGCCTCATATTCAGCATCCAAGATTATAAGAACATTTTCCACCACATGAAGTACACCACAACATTAACCCAGTGATTTACACACACACACACACACACACACACACACACATGTATGCACGCTCACACGCTGGCACACACAGAGAGAGAGAGAGAGACAGAGACTGACTTTGAAAATAGCTCTTGAATAATTTACAAATATTAATATCTGTCTTCTGTAACATTTGTGAAAGATAAAAAGTATAAAAAACCTAAGTTCCACAGTTTTGAACATTATGTAATGTGGCCATACAAGCAAACATTTTACTTAGTAAAACACAGCAAATGACATTCTAAGCATAATAGTCTCTTTAAGCTCTAATATGCTACTATTCTTTAATAGTAACATATATTGTTCTAGGAGGTATATTTATGGACCTCAGTCCATATCTTGCTATGCAATACAGATTTTAATTAATCAGTTTTACAGAACACAGGTTGCGGTTTCCAGCTTAACTTTTCCTCTTTTGTATGACTTGCAAATCTCCTAATTTGTTGAGGTAATATTTGAACAACTAAGCAAGCTTCAGGAATTGCAGAGATTCAACTCATGTGATTTTTGAAGAATATTAGAAGACGTAAATCCCTTAAGCAAAATGAAGGATGTTAACGCCTGGAAGAAGTTTGGAACTGTGCTGATATAAGATTGCTAAGATGGTTTACAACTTTAATAACAACACTAACTCGAGGACTTGGTCTGCTTGTGTTTTCTTCAATAATACAAAATTATTCAAAATATTATAATCTTTTAGAGATATTTCTCCCTAAGTCATGATCTGTTACAATTTCCTTGTATTTTATATTTCATTAATTCATCATTTTAGAATTTAGTTTCTATATTCCTGCCTGTCATTAGGTCTTTTGGATACCTTATCATCCCAACATTGTATTTGATTAATTTAAAAAATTTTATACCAAGTACTGGCAGCACACTTTCATTTCCAAACCATTTTCTACATGTTCTAAAGGAATAAAAATTTTGGTGACTATTCTAGTTTCATACGTGCAGGTATAAAATACCCTTATTCAAAATAACTTTAGGAAAGTTATTTGGCTTACAGTTCCACGTACAATCCATCACTGAGGGGAAGCCATGACAGTAACTCAAATCAGCTAACTTCATAAAATTCACATTTAATATCAGAGAGCAACACATTCTTGCTGCTTGCCTGTTTGCTTATGCTTAGCCAGGTTTTTTCATTCATACTGTTCAGGATTATCCTCACAGGGAATGGTGCCTACCATAGTAGGTGGGTCTTCCCACATCAATCAACAATCAAGACAATTCCTCACAGATGTGACCAAAACCAAACTGATCTAGGCAATGCACAGTTTAGGTTCTATTTATTGGTTATTCTCAATTGTGACAAGTTGACATTTAAACTAACAAGCTGAGTACTACTCCGTTGTGTAAATACACCACATTTCCTTTATCCATTCTTTGGGTTGTTTCCAGGTTCTGGCTACTATGAATAATGCTACTATAATAATAGTTGATCATAAATCCTTGTGTTATGATTGAGCATCTTTTGGGTATATGCCCAAGAGTGGTAATGATGGGTCTTGAGGTAGATTGACCAGGATATGTCCCTGGTACTTGAGCTGACTACTTGGAACACATTCCCTGTGGTAGGATGTCTTGTTCAGCCTTGATGCAGTGGGGAGAGGCTTGGACTTGCCTCAACTTAAATTAGGCATAATATGTTAGGATATGTTGACTGCCATGGAAGACCTAACACTTTCTGAGGAGTGGATGAGCAGTGGGTTTGGCGGGGGGGGAGAGGGAGGCAGGAGGATGAGGGGAAGGAGGGAGAACTGTGGCTGGTATGTAAAATGAATAAAAATTTTAAAATAAAGGAAAAATGAAAAGTAGCCATCACACAGGCACACACAGAATCAAGAATCAGCACGCTATGTAATTTACACATGTGTATAATTGCTGTCTATGTTCTGCCCAACAGAAGGTAAAGATAATTGTTATTTAACAGTATTGTTAGTGATTTGGGGAAAGATGGTTTTCTTTCTGTATCTCTTTGTTCCATATAGATGCCTTCAGCTACTACCTTAAAGTGAGTTTTATATAGTTAAGAAACAGATTAGGAAGAGCTTTGGTCCTCTGCAGTATAGAGCATAATACTAATGATGAGGTACTTATTTGTACCATTAGGGAAATAAACACCTATCTTGCTTTGATAATTTTTAAAAGTGTTTCTGACAAACATAGACTTACTCGGTCCTAACAAATTTGTATTTAAACCAAATTAGGGGAATTTTTATAATTCTGTACTCATTTCCCATGATGTATTTCCATACTTCACTCCCCACTGTCATTTAACTTTCCTTAGCCTCTTACTGAAGAGTTAATGCCCCCTCTGACACATTTACTGGACTCTGATCAAAGGAAGAGGGCACATGGGACATTTTCGCTGTGCAAGCAGAAGGATTAAACCTGATTGCAGCAGATTCTGCTGTCTAACATTTCAGTTCTTTATTAAAATATCAGCATTAGCTTCACAGGCTGACTCCATGATGCTGGACCACATGATGGGACTACACACAAAGACAATTCATGAAGAAGTAAGCACTTAAATCAGACATATAGATTGCTATATTTAACAGTTGCTATGAGCAAAGGCTAATGAAGAAATTACATCACAAGAAAAAGTCATTAAAGAGAAAGTTCGTAAGCCAATAGAAGAATGGCTAGAAAAGTAAGGCATAGATGTCCTGTCTACCTTTGGTAATACAGTAACCCCTGATAGTAACAATCAAAACTGTTCTCAATGTTACCTAAGTCAGCTTTTTAAATATGGGAATATTCTTGCTAAAAAAAATAAGGATTTTGTGGTGTATCTATTATTTAAATGCCTTATCCATGCTTGACTATGACAAGCTTGGCTAACCTTGGAATTGTATGTGTGTGTGTGTGTGTGTGTGTGTGTGTGTGTGTGTGTGTGGTGTTCCTAAGTGCATAAACACAACCTTCTTAGTCTATACAATGTTACTTTTATGTATATGTTTTAGGGGTGACCATTCATTGTTGAGAGGGTTTGGAGGAAGGAAAGGGAAGGGGAATGTGATGTAATTGTATTATAATCAAAAACCTTAAAATATTTTAAAAGATTTTAGAGGAAGGAAAAGCCACTATTTAAAACAAAAATGGGCATAAAATAAGATTAATGTGGAAGAAGTATTAGGAAAGTACTAGCAGATCATTATTAACCCAACAAAATATGTACTCCACAACTATAAGGTAGCAATAAGACATCAGTGTGTCATCTTTGTTACTAACATAGATCCTAAACCACAGACAAATAATGTTGAAAATGGGTGCTTATGTGTGTGCATGTGTTTTGTCCAAGCATTCGTTGTCTAAATCATATATGCATGTATTAAATAAATATGTCTAGATAATATTATAGATTCATGTATGAATGCACATGCACATATATGTATACACAGCCTGTTCTGCCCTTTTAACGTCGAACTGAGAATCTTAGAAACCATGACACCTGGCAAGTAGCAATGAGCATATAAATTGACTAGAATCTGGTTGCTAAAACTAGTCTTAAATAAAAGGAAGGTGTGCTCTCCGAGAAATGATGAATTTAAGGCTTGAAATAAAAAAAACATGTATAAGGGAACTCTGAAACATCTTGTAATGTCAGAGAATATAGAGCTCAGAAAAATAAAAGCATACATACACATGCACATAGAATGCGAATGAAACAGAGCAGGCAAGTCTGGTGCAAACTGATAAACAGAATTAAGCCTCATAGGATCATTTCCTGAAATACAAATATGCTTGAGTTCATACTAATAAAAGTGAATAACACTAACCCCATATCTGGCAGAGGGCTGATCTCCAAAATTTACAAAGAACTCAAGAAGCAAGTCTGCAAAACACCAAAGGATCCAATTAAAAAGTGGGCTACATAACTAAATAGAGAACTCTCAATAGGGGAGTCTAAAATGAATGAGAGACACTTAATAAAGTGCTTAATATCCCTAGCCATCAGGGAAATGCAAATCAAAACAACTCTGAGACATCATCTTACTCCTGTCAGAATGGTTAAAATCAAAAACACCAATGACAGTTTATGCTGGAGAGGATGTGGAGAAAGGGGAACACTCCTCCACTGCTGGTGGGAGTGTCATGTCATAAAACCTCTTTGGAAATCAGTATGTAGATTCCTCAGGAAAATGGGACTTAGTCTACAACAAGACCCAGCAATTCCACTCTTAGGCATATACCCAAAATATACACATTCATACAACAAAAATGTCTGTTCCGTTGTATTCATAGCAGCATTATTTGTAATAGCCAGAACCTGGAAGCAACCTAGATGCCCCTCAAGTGAAGAGTGGATAGAGAAAATTTGGTACATTTACACAATAGAGTACTATTCAGTGGGAAAAATGGAATCTTGAAATTTTCAGGCAAATGGAGGGCACCAGAAGACACCAACCTGAGTGAGGTAAACCCAGTCACAAAAAGACAAACATGGTATGTACTCACTCGTATATGGATTTTAGAGATGGATCAGGGGAGTACCAGCCTACAATCCCACTGCCAGAGAGTCTGGGAAACAGGTAGGACCCTAAGAGAGATAAGCATGTTACCCCAGGGAAGTAAAATGAGGCATGATCGCCTGAGCAGATTGGGAGCATGGGTTAAGGGGATAGGGAGCTGTGAAAAAGAGAGGGAGAGGAGAGGACAAGAGGACATGGGGGAGCATGAAGGTTAAATCAGGGGAAGAATAGAGGAGAGCAAGGCAAGAGATGCCATAATAGAGGGAGTCATTATAGGTTTGAGGAGAGATCTGGCATTAGTGAGATTTCAGGAAATCTACAAGGATGACACCAACTGGAAAACTAAGCAATAATGGAGAGACTACCTTAAACACCTCTCCCTGATAATGAGTTCAACTACTTCCTTATATGCCATCCTAGACCCTTCAACAAATGACTGATAGCAGAGGCAGACACCAACAGCTAAACACTGAACTGAATTCCTGGAACCCAGTGACAGAGAGGGAGGAGTGATGAGCAAAGGGCTTGTTTAACTCCCAGAAGCAGCTGACATTAACAAGGGGGAGCTCTTGGACCCCAGATCAACAGCTGGGAGGTCAGCATGGGACTGATCCAGACCCCCCTGAATGTGGGTGTCAGTGAGGAGGCCTAGGCAATCTATGGGGTCTTGGGTAGTAGATCAGTATTCATCCCTGGCATATAAATGGACTTTGGGTGCCCATCCCACAATGAGGGATGCTCACTCAGCCTGGACTCTTGAGGGAGGGCCTGAGCCATTCCCTGAACTAAATGACAGACTCTGTATATCCCCCATGGAGGACCTTACCCTCCCTGGAGAATGGAATGAAAACTGGGTGAGGGACTGGGGGGCTAGGTGAGGGTGTGTAGAAGGAGGAGAGGGAGAGGGATCTGGGATCAACATGTGAAGCAAGCTTGTTTCTAATTAAAATTTAAAAAATCTAAAAGAAAAGTGAACAAGCAGCCACTGAAGGAGGTAAGTCTCCAACGGAAAATTTCAAACAACCGGTACCCATACTCCCCCTTCAATTAAACAGAGCACAAGGTTCTGCTGCTTATCCAAGGAATACACACAATTTCTAAGTATTATTTTATGGAAAGTTCTACTCAAAGAAAAAAATGTGCAGAGTATGTGAGAATTCTGTGCTATCATGCCAAATTTTCTGTAAAGAAAATCCTATTCTAAAATAAAACACTTGTTGTTAATGTTAGAAACATCTTCAGAGTATATTTTAGAACTCTATATTCATCTTAATATTTCACAGTTTCTTCATTAACATTAAAACATAAAAATCTTTTTCAGAATGCATTTATTCTACTGCCCATCTTATAGTATCAAAGTAACTAAAGTATTATCTCCATTAAACTTGGAATGCAATTTCATAATTCTAATGGGTTTGCCATTTAAAAATATCTTGAGGTAATTTAAAAGTCATTATAAATTACATAGATTAAAAGTTATTTAAAAGGGATTAGATTCTGCTCATATGCTAATCCTTATTCTATAAATACTTGCAGTCTTAGGAAAGCTAATATTATGTCCTTTAAATATGTGGATAAAAGAGTAGAAAGATTTACAATATGTCTAAACTCTGAAGACTTACCCAAATGTAACACTTGGGCAACACGGTTGTCAATATCAGATGAGCTGATTAGACTAAAATTCACAGACTTTTATTGTCTTAGTCCTAGGTTTGTGTCAAAACCCAATTTTAATAAAATGTAGAATAACAAATACTATATAAAATGTGCTATTTAAAACTATGTATACAATAACTGTACCACACTGAGTCATTCTAGTTGCTCTTTGTTCCAAGAGCAAAGGAAGAATTGTCACAGTGTGAAATTTCTGAGGAATCAACTCCTCTACTAGGTTTCATGACATTAAATCATTCAGTATATTGGGCATATATACTTTCTTCCTCTGATCATATACTAATTTCCTTTATAAATGTTACCATAGAACTTACTTCGCTAGGTGCTTTATTGATTTTCTATTTCCTCTTTGAAGCACCTGGCTTACTTTACTTGTTGATGTTTTTATCGATTTTCTATTTCCTTTTGGAAATGAGATGAGAGCTTTTAAAGAGGTCATGCTACATGGCAAGAATAAGATGCTGTGTGTTTTTTTCCTAGAGATTTCACTGTTAAAGCATAATATTTTTCTTTGCACTGGAAGTATTGACTTATTTTTACTCCTTACTCTACATTTTTGGCCTGTCTCTTCATTTTTATGCTTTATGTGTCATTTCATAAGTTGGTGCTGCAAGAAAATGTGATTTTTGGCTGATTTACATGCACCCACTAGGTTAATTTCCGCTACTCTAAATTATCCTGGGTTGTTTGTGGATTGAGAGCTAGGTACAAAACTCAGAGCTTCCTACACACCTAGCATGTACCTTACCCCAGATCTACATCTCCAGCCCCTCATATATTCCCAAAGCAAATTCACAGAGTTATTCTAATCTTTGTAAAACTGTCATTTTTTCCATACATTTTATAAATTAATGTAAAAATATTGTATTGGGATAGTTTCCACCCATTCCTCTCCTCTCACTTCCAATGTTCCCCAACCATCTCTTTTAAATTCTTTGCTTCTTCTGTAACCTACTAAATCCAATTAGAATGGCCTTTTTGCATATGTTTAGGGCTGGCATTTAAGCTTAGGGTCTCATCCCTGAAAAGCATCTAATTCTCTCTCTCTCTCTCTCTCTCTCTCTCTCTCTCTCTCTCTCTCTCTCTCTCTCTCTCTCTCTCTCTGGCTCTCTCTCTCTCTCTCTCTGGCTCTCTCTCTCTCTCTCTCTCTCTGGCTCTCTCTCTCTCTCTCTCTGGCTCTCTCTCTCTCTCTCTCTCTCTCTGGCTCTCTCTCTCTCTCTCTCTCTCTCTCTCTCTCTCTCTCTCTCTCTCTCTCTTTCTCTCTCTCTCCATGATGGCATGTTGACTTGTGTGCCCTTTGTAGGTATTGTGCGAGCAGTCACATTATGAAGAGTTCATGAGAACAACATTCGTGTCCTGTCCAGAAGACACTGTCGCATAGCAGTCATGCGCTCAGATTCTTGCAATCTGTTGGCTCCAAGCCTTAGGTATAGATGTCACATTTGTGGCTAAGCACTGTGTGGCCACCTGTTCTCTGCAGTTTGACCAGTTGTGAATCTTTATAATAGCCTCGTTCTATTGCAGAAAGGACTTTCTTTGATGATATGTGAGAGGTGCATTTATCTCTGGTTATAGAAACGAGTATTTAAAAGGCAGTTTGAAAGTTTATTACTTTAGTGATATAGTATTAGTAGGCTTTCCCCTGGTGCTTATGACCTTTCCAGCCACTGGGATAGATTTACAGTATCAGGCATGAGCTCCATATAACTGTACAGGCTTTAGTTTCAATTAGAGGTTGGATAACCCCAAGAAACAAGCACCACTGTTGAATGATTGGAGATAACCTGTTAGTGCCATGGCTGTTCTGGTTCTCAGGCATCACCTTGACTTAGGATCGTTGAAAACGTTTGTCATTGGCACCTTAGATAGTAGCTTCCAGTACTATGACAGCCAGCTGTCAGGCAGGAACCTACCAAGTCAGTACCATCCTGAGTTCTTCAAGTCCTATGTTTCGAGTATGTGGTGTTTCTGATGACAGTCTTACCTTCATATTCTGCCCATCAACCAAGGGCAATAGCCTATGATGATGGGGTGGTGTTATTGAACACCCTGGACCAACAGCTCGATACAGGGCATTCTTTCCCTGGCACTGTAGTTTTTATTAAATAGACTATGACTTCTGCTGGGAGCATGATCCTACTGTAGATTTACTACATTAAAACTGGGTGTGCCTATGTTTGTGTATGTGCGTGCGTGCATGCATATGTGTGTGACTTTGTGTGCCTGGTAGGTGCTTAAATACTTGTGTGTACGCATGTGAAGGTCAGGGGTCATCTCTGGATGCCTTCCGCAGTTGCTCTTGACATTATTTTGTGAAACAGATCTCTCACTGAACCTTGCATAGCTGTATGTTGAGACAGGATGGACAACAAACCCCAGGGTCCTGTCGTCTCCACCTCTTCAACACTAAGTCTGCATGTGTGCACTGCCATACTCAGCTTTTTATCCAGGAGCAGGAAATCTGAGCTCAGGATTCCACACTTGTGCAGCAAGCACATTGAACACTCAGCCAAGTCCTCAGTCCCTGCTCCTGTTTCTTTTTACTCTCTGGTGTGATCACTAAGATAATCAGAATTGAGTCACCTCCATGTTGTATATTATATTTAGTGTGCAGAATTGTTTTAGAGTCTCTAAGAGGCCTAGGCTTACAGAATGCATTATTCTTGGAATGCCTTACCTTAAATTGCCACAAAATTTAACTTAAAATTCTTCAACTTAAAACTGAGGGCTGTGTCCTTGAATTTCATAAGGTATGTTACAGAAATGTCAAATCCTAAAACAGACACCATTAGAAATGGTTGTGTCCTAGCAAACCTGACTTCCATAAGACATTTGACCAAGAAAAAACTAGGGTTATTATGAGTAGACCACACTAAACTTACCAGAGATGAGCATCTGCCTTGAGATCTGTCCACCTCTATACTTGAAATATAGGTCTCTGTTGCTTCTCCATCTATTTTCTTACTTCTTTATATTATTAATGTAACACAGAAATCCCAAGTCAAATTTTCAATCAATAAATGAAAACAAAATGATTAACCATCAAATTAAAGGAATACCATGAACATCAATAGCATGCATTGCATGTATGTGTGACTTACTCTTGTCTGTGATATTGTATGCTTATCAATTATGAGTGAGTCTGGGACATGTCACAGGAAAGATGATCTCTTTCAGAAAGCACTCTGCATCATGCACATCTGCCAAGTGAGAAATGAGACTTCTATGTCTCAGGAAAATATTCAAAACTGAAAATTCCAAACAGAGACCTGTTTTTTTTTCAGCTTTTTCGGCAGGTGGCAATAGCAGTGGATAGCAATATCCAGCATTTAGAGATGAAATAAGAAATCAAGTTAATAAGTCAGAGGGGGTAGGTGTGACATCAGTAGCAGCAGATGGTCAGTCGACCTGGAGATAGAACAGCAGGAAAGGAACAACTGGAGATCAGCAGAGAGAAAAATATAGCAGGGCCATTTTTAGTTCTCCTATATAGGGTGGGGAGATGCAGAGTTGTTCTTCAAGTATGATGGAAGACTTCAAGCAATGCACAAAAATCAGGATATAGCAGAAGGAGCCTCCCAATGGGAAATTAAAGCATGTATAATAATAATAATAATAATAATAATAATAATAATAATAACTTCACTAGTTCTTGATACTGTATTTCTGTTAGTTTCTGAAATCTAAATTAGATCTCTTGCTACTAAAAGGAAAAAAGGGTGGCTGCAGCTGTCTGAAACTAATATCAACATTTGCTCAGGAAGTCAAGACTAAGAACCAGTGCACTTCTTAAACAGGATGAGACTCTGAAACTTATGTGTTCTACTGCATCATTTTCTACCCACAGGACAATCCAAGGCTTAGGTCTTACGGAACAATAGAATGGAATTGTATGGATTCTTGCTGGTACTGAAGTGCTTTAGGATTTTAATGTAACAAAATAAATGGTAATGTCTCATACCAATAATGAAATATGCCACCTTTCCCTCTGATTCATTCTGATCACAAAGACCGAGCTGCTGACACTAGCCTGGTGCCTTACATATTATATACTTGATTAAGATGGTTCTACGCGGGTTCTGTTTTCCTCTACTGTTTATCTGTTTTACGGCCATAGTTAATTCTCTCAAAAGAGTCATGTGGTGCTACCAGAGCGACATTACCATTCACTTCTCTATTGGCAGTCTTCTGGTTGACAAGCCAACCTAAGGAGAGCAGAGCAAATGCATAAAGAGTGTTCACAGCCCCAGATAGAACAAAAATGGGTAGAATCTTGTTAATAGTGAGTGAAAGATAAATATATAATCACCTCATTTTGCACAAAGGTAAATTTTAGCAATTTTATTTTTTACACATGGTAGTGTTCCAAGATCATCAACAAAAAAGTAAATATTGTGGCTGGAGAGATGGCTCAGAGGTTACGAACACTGACTGCTCTACCAGAGATCCTGAGTACAATTCCCAACAATCACATGGTGGCTCACAACCATCTACAATTCAATCTGGTGCCCTCTTCTGGAATGTAGACAGAACACTGTATATGTAATAAATAAATAAATCTTTTTTTTTAAAAAGTAAGTATTTTGGCTTTGGGCTACTAGATAAGTATATCACCCTATTTAGTGAGAAAAATCGCATCGTTAAGGAATTTTAGCATCCCCAAGTGGGAAGGTTTTCCTTTATGGTGCCCTAAACTTTTATCTATTTCAAGAATAAGCCTTTAAAATGTCTTTTTTTTTTAACATGAGTTCAGCTTGAAAGACAATATATAGACCTAAGAAAAATCACCTGGCATCTTCTCTATGCATTTATCATCCATATTCATTACTTCTGAACATTAGTTTTCCTTAGTAAAAATGACAATAGTGGCAGAAGGACTATAAATTGGGTTGGTGATATGACTTAGTGGTAGAGCACTTGACTAGCATATGTGAGGCCCCAGGTTGAGCCTCAATACCATAAAATTAATTAATTAATCGATAGCAGACATTAGACTGAAGGATGTATAAATTCTCTTTTGGCAATCACTGTTCAGAAGCACAGTGATAAATCAGGCTTGACTCATTAGCACGAAAGAGAAAATTCAACACAAGCTTGCTTACCTGAAAGCTGGCTTGCATTCAGTTTAAAAGACCTCTAGTTTAATTCCCAAAAATCTCTTTTGTATGTTTAAAAGAAAAGTCCCACTTGAGCTTTTATAAAAGATATTTAATCAGTTTGTTTTAAAAAATGATTTCTTTAAAATCTAGAGATCACAGAGAAGAAAAATCCCACTTAGCTTTCATTGCGCAGCACTCACCAGTTCATTTTGATACGTACGCACATATAACCAAAGCAATGAAAAAAAAAAGAAGCATCTGAAGCCAGTTGTCAATCATAGCAGCCACAAATCTCCAAGAGATAGCCTACCCTTTTTCTAAATATCAGAAATAATCTTCCATCAGAGCGCATCAAAGTCTACAGATATAAAGTGCATTCATTCTACATGTTAACGTTCACTGTGAGGGGCAGAGACAAAGGCTGTGTTCTGCATGGATAATTCCAGCCTTAAGAAACTCTGCACCTTATTTGTGTACTAAAACACTTTGAATCAGCCATTACTCTTCTGATATTGGAAACAGACTAAGGAGAAACATTAGAGGTTTCCTGTCAGCCTCACTCTGAAAGAAATTTCACTCTTTTCTTATTGTCAGTTGCCCCACAAAAACCAATGTATTCTCTCAACAAATATCATGAGAAAATTCTAGTTTAATGTGTCTTACCCATTTTATACTCTAGAATATTGAGACAAAACGATTAAAATAAGGTATAAGAAAATAAACAAACACAAAAACAGTAACTCTGTAGATCATTTTGTGACATATGTAGTAAAAATAACTAGGCCCATTATACATTCTTGATATTTTTATCAAAGGCATTATTTTAATGTTAAAAACAATAAGTTCACAATTATGTTCATTCTCTCCAGTCATTATTGCAATTGATAAGTTAAAGATACCACCTTGTTCAAGTAAAAAGTTAGTCTTGGGGCCAAATGAATGAGTTCTAATCTGACTCAACCATGGGCCAAATTTATTTAATTTCTTTACCATAGTTTTTATAACTTCAGATTACCAGTTCAAGACTACTATGCACAAGGATCATTGTTTCATATACATTGTACAACTGTAACACAGTGATATACACAATAAGTGGGTTTACACACTTGCTTAACCATAAGTAAAAACTATACTTACCATGTTCTTAGTGCTGCATTGGTGGCTGATAAATGAGATTTTTCAAGAGAAATTCTCCATTACTATGGGAAGGCAGATATTACATCCTGAAATTAAATGTTACCTATGTGCTGTCTCTCGGGTTTTTGATCTCCTTGTCTTTTAAGAAAGAACCACCTACAGTACTTGCTCCTACGGCCCTTATTAATGCATCTCTACAGGGGATATATTAATATCAGAATCACTTTGACACTTACAATGAGGTTTGTGCTTATAAACCCAAGGCCATGCCATATTAAAGCTTATTAGCATAATATAACTGATTAGGTGCCCACAATGTGCACAGGCAGTTGTTTCTACAACTCTCTAGGGGAACAAAATCTAAAGGCAGCAAGGGCAATAATCTCAAATCAGGGAAACACCATTCAAAGTGTATTCTTGGTTTTATAGCACTAATTTAAGAGGAAAATGTGATAATAAAAATAAAAATATTCAACTAAAATTATTTTTAGTCGATTCATCAGCAATAGACTGCATACTACATTTGCCATGTTAGTCCAACAAAATAGTTGAAGATGCACTGCCTAAGGTTTTCAAATAAAGGGACTTGGAGGCACAGAAAGTCTAATAATACATACTAATTTTTAAAACAAGGGGAGCGCTAGTTGGTTACTTCTTGTGCTCTTTGGGAGAGAGAGAGAGAGAGAGAGAGAGAGAGAGAGAGAGAGAGAGAGAGAGAGAGAGAGAGAGAGAGAGAGAGAGAGAGAGAGAGAATGTGTGCACAAAAAAAGGAAACCATTTAGCCCTCTTTTATAAAGATGCTAATAACACACTTGTATACCCGGAATATATTTTAAAACAATAGATCCCAGCTTTCTAATGTTAAGTATTGTTAAACCAGGCTGCTAGAATTGTATTTAATAAGGTTCAATATCTTCAAATTAACAATAAAGGTAAGAGCCTTTGCATAACAGCAACATTGTACCAGCTACTGAGTACTAAGAACTGCTCGATGCACTAGAATGTTTTAATTTTTTTAATTTTCACCTGCTTTTGAAAACATGTTATTATCATCCTTTTTTCTTGGATAAAGAAATTAAAGCAAAAGCAATTAGTCAATTACCTAAGGATATAAAATTAACAGGTGTAAAACAGTTATTCAAAATTTACACCCACCATGGTTCCATGTCTTACTAAACTATCTGCATCAGAATGCTTAGTAAATAATGTACTTGTCCTTCCCATAGCCTAGAAGCATGGAGTAAGAAATTGGAGAAAGAGGTAGCAGTTAAAACAGATTATATAATGCAGTGAGCCTGCTCTGCTGCCCAAAATGCTATATCCGGTTCCATCAAGAATTACCACAGAATGGGGAACCTAACCAAGTCATTTTCTGAAACCCTATACCTATAGACAAAGACTAAAGTGGCACCAGGGTTGTCTTCTAAGGCTTTATGTTTGTCTGATAGATGACTATCTTCTTGTGTCTTATCCCCATACCCATGCTTCTCTCTCTCTCTCTCTCTCTCTCTCTCTCTCTCTCTCTCTCTCTCTCTCTCTCTCTCTCTGTCTGTCTCTCAATCCCTCCCTCCCTCTAACTCTCTAGCTCTCTTTCTCTCTCACTGTGTGGTGTGTGTGTGTGTGTTCATGTGCACGCTCCTCTCTTATAAACGCATAAACCATATGGCATCAAGATTCCACATAATGACCTAACTTAACTTTTAGTCCCTCTTTAAAAACCCTATTTCTGATTGTGGTTCATCCTGAGGAAATACTCATAAAGTAAAGATATGAGTCAGAATATAACAGCCTGCTTTTGTTAATTTTCATGAGAAAGTATGTATCAAAAAAATTGGCAAAGCCCAGTTGATCATGGCAGATGATCTTTTTGATGTGTTCTCAGGTTCAGTTGGCCAGTATTTTATTGGGTATTTTTGCATCAATGTTCATGAGGAAAACTGATCTATAATTCACTTTCTTTGTTGAGTCCTTAATAAATTTAAAGAAAAGAAATAGTCAAAGCTACTAAAGTTAGAACTCTTTGAACAGCTAAAATTTAGAATGGAAGTAAGGCAAATAATTATAGTAATACTAAACATCTGCTTATGCTTATTTCTATACTAAATGCACATAGAAAGATAAGGAATGTTATTTCCTATTAATGTGGCTGTTTTTTAAGAGCAGATGAATTACTCTCTGCACTTGGGCAATGAGCAAATTCCAGAGGGATGAACAAAGATGTGGACACGGAAAACACAAGAAGTGGGTGGCTAAAAGGGTTCCAAGGGTAACCAGATGAATTCATATGATTATGAAAATATGAAATTGTCAAGTAATACATTTAATTAATAAAACAAGTTCAGTAAATCATTTATATCTGCAGTGTAATAAGTAGGTGATAACTAGCAGAGCTCAGAAATGGGAGACATGGACTTTTAAGCTCTAACAATTCTGAAACAAAATCCAATAATTAAGACAAATGAAATCTGGATACATCTTCTTACATATTTCCTGCCTAACCAAAAGCAATAATCTCTATTTTGCTTGTGAGCCTAGCCTTTAATGGCTGAGACATGTCTCCAGCCCGCAAACTGTAATTTCTAAGATACCAAATTTTAGACTTAAGAATACAGACTCCATTGTAAAGTTCACCACACCAGTGGTTCCGGAGACCTTTCTGAAGCATGGAACTAAGCACTGATTCCAAGTCTGAGCTTAATAGGAAGAGGACTGTGGTAAGACTTTTCAGG
Source organism: Mesocricetus auratus (assembly GCF_017639785.1). Lineage (NCBI taxonomy): Eukaryota > Metazoa > Chordata > Mammalia > Rodentia > Cricetidae > Mesocricetus > Mesocricetus auratus. The sequence continues at coordinate 1,612,039 of NW_024429207.1, read as the reverse complement.
TATGAAGAGGGAAATACTGCTGCCAGGAAAAATATTCTAAGTGTTTTTCAACATGGAGCAATGTTCTCTGTTTCTCCTCCTCCTGTTCAGGTGCATACCACTTTCAACCCTTTCAAATGTCATTAAATATTCTCCCATTGTCAAATTGAACACCACTTTTCTCTTAAGTAATTACAGAATCAGTAAACAAACATAGGAACTGTGTTCATTATGTTCCAAAACATTCCAAATTTAGTAACTATAAATGACCCAGGCTAACTTGCCAACATATTAACCAGTAATCAGAATACAATGGAAAGCCCATTGAAAATGAAATCTCATATATACCATGCATAGAAATAAGCTCCAATCCATATTACTTATTGATTTCAGGAAAGAAGTTCAACAGAGAAGCCACATTGCTCTGGCACAAAAGCGAGAATATCTATTAACTAACCAAGTTGTCAGGAATACTTGCAAATAGATTAAATGACTACTGTAATTGACACATGAGATGTTCAAGAAATGTGGATTCTGTCCATCCTTGGATGAAATGGTGGAGGAAATTTTTAGTAAGAAAAAGAAGACACTGGCATTTTAAAGAATGAGGCTAGACTGTCTCATAAAAAAGGATAGAATTTGTATATGTTGACTGAATGTTTTTAAAATCCTGCTTTGTGGTATGTTCCAACTTTCAGTATATAAATGTACTTCATTTTGGCTAATTTGAAGCTACTAATGCATCACAGGCATTGTAATTATTTAAAGTCTGCCCTCATATTCAAAACCAACAAGCTTTATGACCAGACAAACTTAGAACTGTTATTTCCATCATGTGGTATGGGGCTTTTCTGTATGTGCTTCTTTTCTAGTCCCCAAAGCATGGGTATAGGGAGGAGGGAGGATAAATAGAAGAAGTCAATGAAACTGTGATGGATAGGAATAAATATTTGTAAGGAAGTAATTGTAAGATGTATTCAGATACATTCCCAACTGCAAACAATAAAATAATTTATTACATATAAAGTCACCTACTTACACCTTTAGAACTTCTAAAAGTGCTTGGTACATATGATAATATGGCACTGCTTATAACTTTTGGATTAATTTCTGATCATATATTTTCCTTTTACTACAATTTAAATCAAGTTAACCTTATATATTAATAACAGCAGAAGTTTCAACTGTAGCTATGATAGTTGTATCTTGGAGATAGAATATACCAGCCTAAAAGCTGCTATAATGTTGCCTACTTAGGAGGGCTATTTAAGTTATTCAACCTATGGCCTCCTTATGATATTGAATGGACAAATATTTTCATAAATGTGCTTAGAAGCTAAACTTCTTGACTATCAATCTTGGCCCATCTACATCCAACCTATTGTGGCATTCCCCAGTTGTCTCCATTCTCTCGTCGTGAAATGAAAATTAGGATATATACACCATTCAGCTATCTTCTGATACTATAAAAATGCCTGAAGCTGAGTGATTTCTATCATAAATCTCACAGTGTAGCTCATGGTTCTGGCAGTTCAGGACAGAGTGCTGTTATCAACATTATTCCAGTGATGATGCCATAGCAGCCAGTAGCACAGGGCAAGACTGCACATTAGAAAGCAAATGACCATCAAGGAAGTAAGTTTTCACTGATGTCCCAGGAGAACCGTATCAATTTCTTCTGAGAACATGGCCCCATGTCTCAGGGTCCCACTACTCTTTAATAACATTATCCAGATACTTGTACCTTGGGATACAAGTCATATGCAAACTATAGCTCCTACCCACAGTTGATCCATGGCTGACATAGTTTGAATGGTGTATACTTCTTGTAACATTGTTCGTCACAAGACAAGCTCAAAGCAAATGTTATTTATTATCATCTGTAACCTATGTCCACAAATGTTTGTGGGCTTCCCCCTCTGGTATCTATTCACCTTAATAGTCTTGCAAGATAATTATAGTTTGGTACTATTTACCAGTTTAATCTGCACTGCACTGCTTCCATAAACACCAACTGTTGCACCCACAGTTTCCTCTACTCAAAGCGGCATGCTCAATCCAAGCTTTTGGCCTTGCCAAAAATACCTTTCCAGCATAACCTTTCTGGTTCATCGCCACCCCTGTGATCCTCTTAACTCCTAGAACAAGTATTCTTAGGTGGATTATTTGATTATATATTTTCTTGTACTATTTTCCAGCTTCATAAAAGGAATTATACTGTATATTCAAATTCATTCTCTACTGTTAAAGAGTTGTGTAGAAAAATATTTCCTCCAATAAATATGCATTGAATGGTTGTAATTAGCTGATTTTAGCTATTGTATCAGTAAAGTTCTTTCCAAAAGAACTTTTCTCTGCAATTGATACTGTTTATATTAAAACACCGAATGTGTAAGACAAAAACAAGAGGAATAAATACTTGAATGTGTAAATGATTAAAGTTGTCAAATCGCACAATAAATATTAGACAGCTTTAGTTTAAATTCTATTATAATGGACTGCTTTATTATACAACAAACTGTAATTTAGTAGTAACAGTAATTTTGCATAGCTAGGATGCTGTGAAAATTACTACATAGCTCTGACTTCACTTGCAACATAAATTGGAACAAAGCAGCACCCTTAACTGGATCAAGTAAATAGCTTGTTCTTCACTCTGATGGTGATGACTAGCATGTGGTTGCCCATGCCTCTAAAACAGTCAGAATATCACACGGGACACTGAGAGACAGCAGATAAAACAATTAAGAAGACATAATGTGCTCCCAATGATCTCAGCCTGCTCTTAAAAGCAAGCAAATGCTGATGTTGGAGAACCTAGGGGAAGACATCACAGTGCCGTGGGTGCATGAGCAGCTGCTGTGTGAGACACATAGGACTGTTTGTCAGTTTATTTGCACTCTTAAAGTTATTTAGGATTTTTTTAACTCTACTTGATCCCATTAGACTAGTAGTCTGTCTGGATTTGCTAGGCAAACAAATTTTGTGTCTGAGAATTTAAGGCAATCTAGTCCTGCAATTGTCACCCATGATGTAAGAAAAGTTAAACATTTTAACATTTAAAGTTACACTAAGCTTCACTGATGCTGTTGTCTGTACTAGACAGTTTTGGGATTTTTTCTTTTCTCTTTTTTTCCCAAGATCATAATCCTTGTCTTATTGTCTGACCTTACATTTTTAGGACAGAACTTGAGAGATGCATAGTTTTTAACAGCCTGACCTTTAAAATGCACACTATGAAGGTGAACATACCTAGTGTAAAACACATGCTTGTATGAAAATAACACCATGTAAAATGAATATGGCAATGGAATTTTTAATTCAATAAAAAAGCAAATAAACATATAACAGACCAATTCAATTAAAAAATCCTAAACAAATATATAGAACACTACACACTTAAAATTTTCCATCTAAAAGCCACATTATATACATTTCTGTAATTAGAAATGCAAATATATTTAGAATTTTATAAGAAAAGGTGTAATTTCAGAGACATGAATTCTGATATCTAATATGAGTGGCTACAACCGTCAACCCTAGAGGAACACGTCAAGGAATAAAATCCTAGCAGTGGGAGGGGATAATTGAAACCACAGAAAGGCTGAGACAGAGCAAGTGCCCACAGAGCAGACCCTTTGGGGCTATATTTCTTTGGCATCCTCAGGAGCAAATAAAATCTCCAACCCTCAGTAAATGTTTCTTACAACAATCAAAATAATAAGAAAAATGACTAAGAGGGATTTCTTGAGGCTGTTGAGATAGCTCAGTGCTTAAGGGAGCTTTGCTGTTCTGTGGGGGACCTCAGTTCTGTTTTCAGCGATCACATTGTGGCAGCTCACCACCCATGTAAGGCTAGCTCCCGTAGATGTAAAGCCCTTTTCTGGCCTCTGTGGGCACACACTCACATACACACACTCACTCACACACACACACACACACACACACACACACGACACACATCATTGCAAACACATTAATGGAACTAAAAGTAAGCCTATTATTAGAAACGATTCTGTGGGTGCAAATCAACAGGAAAGCTGTCTGCTAGCAACAAACCAACAAGCCTAAACCAAGAGACTAAGGCAGCCATGAGAAATGGACCTCTAAGGAGACAGGAGAGGTTAAAGTGGGAGGAGGAATTAAAGAGTGTATGAGGGTAATCAAAACATATAATATGTGTTGGGCATTTTCAAAGAACAAATTGAAATAATAAAAATGAATACATAAAGTACTTTCTTATTTTTCAAAATAAAGAAAGAAAGGGAAGTCATGGTAGAGTTGGGGTAGAATACAAATGGGATGGACTGGTCACCTTCATATCTCTTTGTTTCTCTCTTCCTTCTACTCAGCTCTGATTCTCCACTTTCTTCATCGTTTTGGTGCTTTCTCTACTGCTTCTCCTATGCTTCTTAGTCACCAGCACCTACTAAATGCATTCCCTTTAATTTATTATTAATTATGGTCCCGTACAGTGTCTTAAAGCAAAGTGATAATAAATTATTACTAATGAGCATATTCTGTCACTTTCAGCAGATTTCAGTAGAGATGCATGATCACATGAGACAGGGCCTGCAGCCAAGAGCATATAGAACTGTGAGTCTTTAGTCATTTATGTGAGGAAGCTTTATTCCTTTACGCATAAGTGATAGAGTCTTGGAAGAGAAGCAGAATATAGTAGTATCCAATCTCAACTTCATTCAAAAAGAAATTCTAGGTCGTTTTGGTACCATAATACCTGGAAAGCATTATCTGCAGAGGTGGCATTTGTGAAAGATGCAATATATTCGCCAACGTAAAAGACTTAGTAATTCCACAATGGTTTGATTCTTTATTTTTATTGCATGTATATATATATGCATGTATACTTATTGCATGTCTATATGTATATGCATGTATATACATGTGTATGTCAAGACCAAAGGTCAACCTCGGTGTTACTCTTTATGACCTGGCCAACTTTTTTTGAGACCTGGCTCATTGGGTAAGATTGTCAGTTCTGGTATTACAAGCATGCATCACCAAGACTGGCATTTTACAAAAATGCTGAGGATTGAAATGCCAATCGTCATTTTCCCACAGCAAGCACTTTGCAAACTGAGTTATATGTTTCCCTCCACCATAGTTCATTATAATGTAAGTAAAATAATTACAGTACAGTGGGAGAAATAATATGGCTGCTAGATGAGAGTATGAAAATAGAATTTACCTTACAATGGTCTAGAAAATGGAATTAATAACTTAGAAAAGCATGATTAGAATTTCTAGTAAAGAAATGTTCAATGAAGTTGCAAGACACATATAGAAACCTGTCTGTCCATCATAAGGAAGTAAGTCAAAGACTTGTCAGTAACAATGTGTCTAATGCCTAGCATAAGAAACAAAGCATTAAGCCGGGCATTGGTGGCGCACACCTTTAATCCCAGCACACGGGAGGCAAAGGCACGCAGATCTCCGTAAATTTGAGACAAAGCCTGATCTGCAGAGCGAGTTCCAGGACAGGCTCCAAAACAATACAGAGAAACCCTGTCTTGAAAAGAAAAAAGAGAGAGAGAGAGAGAGGGAGGGAGGGAGGGAGGGAGGGAGGGAGGGAGGGAGGAAGGAAGGAAGGAAGGAAGGAAGCATTATCAGCATCCCAGATGCAGCTCTTGCATTCCAGTTACAGTCTACTGAACCCCAAGGGTAACCAAAAAAACATCATTAAACATCACAATTTAGTGATGCCTGGTTTTGTACTTCATATAATATTTAATATAATTTGTCATTTATTATTTATTTTCCTATTGATGATGTTGAATATTTTAAACTAATTTTTATGTGCACATATTATTTTTGGAAGTAACATGAAACAAATGGAAAATCTCCATGAATGAATAATTCACATAAAATCTTACTAGTGATGTCTTTAACCATGGTGTATGTAGAATAAATATATCAAGAATTATGTTATACAGCTGAAAATATAGTAGAATATCATCCCTAAGAATTAAACTGAAGGGAAATTTTTACATGCCATTCATAAATTAACAAATAATGTTCATCTAAAAGCACACACGGATTTAAATTTTTAATTCAGGTTTTCATTTCTAGGTTTATTAAGTAATGTTTATTTCAAAAGAACAATTTTCAAAAACATTTTAAATAAGTACATAGCTTTACAGTGCTTTCAAAAAATTTGTTACACACAAAAAACATTGAAAAATCCCTCTGTTTGATAACAAATTATACATGAAAGTCCTAGAGGATTAAGACAGTAAAATTGTTTCATTCAGCTTCTAAAAGAGCTAGTGCCATCTCAACCTGTAGAAATTGAAGCCAACGACTGAGAAGAATCCACCTCTTGAACTCTGAAACCATTGAGCCCCATTTTCCTTGTCTGGTGCCTTCCTAGTGCACTTGAAGACAAGCATTTGCAATTGAGGGTCTAGGCAGAAAAGCAATAATTTTCTTCAGAAAGTTTGGTTAGTTTCCACAATGTGTGGTTGAAGAAAAGGAACATTTAGGGCTAACATTTTAGGTTGTAGGGGAAACACGATGGCTGTCATCAAACATTTTAAGAACTGTCATGTGAAGAGTGGAATGGATTTAATCTAAACTTTTCTTGAGGGTAGAACTTGCAAAGTGTAAGTAATATGGAGGAGATAGCACTAAATTTATATAAAGAGAATTCTGTCTGGTAATTGTGGTTGTCCAGGAGGAGAATTGGCTGACTCAGAGGCCAATTTCCCAGTAGAAGAGAACTGAACATTCAGGAAAATAATTTTCTTCATATTTAAGAAAGTTCTACCTAACAATTACAGTCTTCAGCAGGATTAGCCGACTCAAAAAAGATAATGAGTTACCTAGTTATCATAGTTCTACAGAAAAGAAACTAATTTTTAGAGAGTTTTCTGTCTATACCAAAGAATGAACTACATGGTTCAACTCTAGGATTCCTTAGAATTAAAAAAACCTTTTAAATTAATATCATTAGTATGTCGTTATGGCAAGTCATAATTATATACTTTCAATGGTTCTCCAAGGTTTAATGAGTATATAAGTTTGAATTATCACCTAAGTCTTTATATATCCCTTTTAAAAATTAGTATCAAGCCACTGAACTTTGCAATAACTTTTAAATCTTGGATAAAAGGCTTATCCTTAACTATCAAAACTTTTTAAAATCATTTGCAGTCTCAGCTAACGATTTACTAAATTATTTTGTGTATCAATATATTATATATCAAGAGGGTGCTTTATGCATACTCCTTATCAGTGGAATGATTGTTAGTCAATAGTCAATAGATCCTAACATCCTCAGTAGCTTACAGTACAGTTTAGTGCTTAGTGATAGCACCTGGCTATTGCACAGTAGCCACATTCTCTTTATTCTTAGGCCCAAATTGGCAGAACAGTACTGCTGACCGTTGTGGCAGGGGCTGAAAAAGCAAATTTATCAATGTATGCTATTATATCTTCCAGGTAGAAAGAAGCACGCATTCACTCACATGTCATTAAACCAGGTTTAATAATGAAGAAGGCTAGCAGTGCATGAAGGACCTCTTGATGGCATGTCCCTCCTTTGCCATTTTACATAATGATCCCCAGTAGCATGATGACAATATACAAGTGAGACAAGGAGATGGTCTTCTTGTGATGACTTCTGTACAGCTCAGCATGTGGTTCTGAGACACAATCTTTCATGAGAACAAATAATAAAATGCGACTTGTACAGAAACTTTAAATGGCTATTACTAGGAAAAATGTCTGTGTTAAAAGACTTAGTAGGAGTTTCATAATTGTTGAGTTAGAATGTTGCCGGTTCAGAGGTAACTTTGTGCTCCTTAACAGCCCTTTACTGTCAATCCCAGTTTACTGATATATCATACCTTTTTTTACCAAGTTAAAAAAAACATTAAAATTTATTCTTAGCAAACCGCTACCAGATACAAATTAAAGAGAAAAAACTTATGTTTTGTATCTGTATCTGAAACACAGAACAGAGTTTTTCCCAGTTTGCTGTAGTCTCCCTACCTGCACTCCCCATCAAAATGCACTGATATTTGATATTCTTTTGTTCCTAACTACTCATAGTTGGCTCAGAATTAATTAACTCTAACTTCCCCCTAAAATCACAGTTGTGTTTTGTTTCAATAAAACATTACAGACACACAGAGAAAGAAAACTAGGAAAGAATATTGTAATGAAATTAGTAAATCAGGATATTTCCATAAACAAAATATCAAACTTTGTGTATATAACTTTAAAATAAAAAGTATTACATTTGGACTTACAATGGAAATATTGCTTATTGATATGAAATGGTAAAAATGAAATAGTAACAAGCTCAATTTTTGCTAGTCATGAAGACAGATTAGAAATTACAACAGGACAGCTAAGTATTAACTACAACAAGTTATCATGAAAAACATTATATGGTTAAGCAATATACAGTAAAGATATTTTGGAAGTTCACTCAAAGTAGATAATGTTAAATGTGTGTGATCAATAATCTATACAAAAACAAAGGAAATGGAAATTGTTGAAGGGTAATTAATCTTGCCCAAGAGCTAGGAAGCCCTCTGCTATGGAAAGCATCCTGAATAAGGAGGATCAAAATAGATAAATGAGAAAAACAGGGAGCAATCATGTTTAAGAAAGAGGCATCTGAGAAAGCTACAGAGATTAGAGCATGAAGTTAAGGAAGTGATAAATAAATCAATACACATCACCTAAAGCAAGGAAAGGAAGACTGTGTAAGCGTTTAAAGTACATTCGAAGGCACTTGTTAGGTATCACAGGAACAGATATGGAAATTTATTGAGCTGAAAGAAAGACTATATATATCATACAAACCACATGACTAAGTGCCGTGGCATATTCCCAGAGCTGAATATAGGTACTCAGTTAGCAAAGTGGGGTTTGGGAGAGGATCATTTAAATTCTATTGTATGTCTACATCCCAAGCCCTGGGAATAGAGCATCCCTCCACAAAGAAAGGAATTGCAAATGTAATACACAAACCAGCTGATGGTGCTGAGCAAGAAAATATAAACAAATGAGAGACGATAAAATCCAACAATCCATAAATAATGTAAGCTAGAAGATTCCAAGATCTCTAATAAATCAGTAAAACCACGGAGTTAATATTTAAACTGAAGTCAGCAGAACTACTGCATGTCCAATAATAACTTTTGATGAAGAAAATGAATTGGGAAATACGTCATAAATATAGTTACAGAAAAAGAGAAATTAGAGCCCACACTTATCGTATTCAAAACAGTCAAGTAATTTAGGATTAAGAAATACAGTTGCAGGCCTTGGCATAGTTCCTGAATGGAGCATAAGAGCCGGAGCACATCAAAGGCAGTGCAAGCGCAAGAACGCAGATGAACATCGCAAGCAAGTGTGAGAATTACGTCTGTCTTTGAGAAATTATAGACAGATTGGGTCATCTCATTAGGGGATTGGTCACATTCCATTGCTTGACATCTGACACTAACTGTTTTTAAGCACATGCCTGCTTCTTCTATTATTAATTTCTACCTAAGGGCAAATGCCAAGAGAACCTGCTTTAGTTTCTACCTCCTGCTGCCATTTCAACTGTCAGGAACAGCAGGAGTCAAAAATGAAAGGCACCACCTTAAAGAAAGGCTGTGCCACAGTGTCATTTCTAAAACTGACAGCTTTGTGCACTCCCAAATCTTAAGGAAAAGGGATTGTCATGTGTGCCTCCCATTGCCATTTTGACAAAGGAAGACATTCTCTCTCTTCCATAGGCAAGAGTAATTTAAAATGGCGAGTAGAAACATATTTGCAAGTGGCATGCTGGGACTTCTTCACCCCAATGGCTGCAAGTACTGTGGGAACGGAGTAGTTTAAAGTCTGCTCATCAAAAAACTAGGAGTCTGACCGTCCTATAATAGTCTGATTTACAAGGGGGACAGAGCACATAATAAATCAAGATGACAAAGCAAGCAGGAATTTACTTGGTTTTTTTGTTTGCTTGTTTTTCTAAAACTAGAGGAAATTACATCCATTTAGTGTTTTGAAAGGATAATATAGAAAAGACAGTTTCTGAACAGTGAAGGTACTGAAACAATAGAGTGGACAGCTGCCTGTGCAGGTCCAGGACATAAAGAAGATGAACATTTATTTTCAGCCCCGAAGACATGATGTTAGAAGAGATCTAACAGACCCTGAAATGAATTGCTTCCTCTGGGTGAAGTTCTTTTAGAGAAGTACAGTAAGGCAGTTGTGGTAATGCAGGAACTTTTGGGAGGCACAAATCCTTGGAGCAGACCTTTGTGAAAAGCTATCTAGGCTAGATATGTGTCCTTCCTTCCCTTCTGGCCAAAAAATGTAAGCACTCCCAGTCAGCAGACTTCAGGCTCATCACTTTCATTTGAGAATGACCAGTATCTATCTGTATAATGCTTGATCTCTATCTGAAAATCCTTGTTGCTCAGTTTGGCACTGGGTTCAAATGGAGAGGAAAGGGTAAAGGAAGAAACATCAGTTATTACAAGTGTATGGCCTGCTCTGTGTCATCCATCCAGAAAGTGCAGCTCAGATAGATTCCAAATGTACAGGGGTACAGACAACACCCCAAGTTCTAATGTCCACTAATGTGAATTGAGATATAGCAAATTTCACAGCCTCCTTTGTGGACACATTTGAAAACTAGCAATACACAGAGTTACATATTTATACATTCACAGGGTTAATATATTTCCCACCTTTGAAAGGAGAAATAGTGAAAGGAGTCTTTCAAAAGAGACCATTAACTAATAATAAAACTTTGAAAATAACCCATCTCTGTATGAGAGTAATAAACTCCATTTCAGAGAAGGAACAAAGCAGTATATACAAACTATTTTCTAAATTTCATTTATTTGTATGTATTTGTATGCACATGTGCCTAGTTTGACACATGGGTACCATGCCAATTGAATACATGGCAAGAGGGGATCAGATCCTCTTTAACTAGAATTGTTGTTAACTAGCAGATGGGTGTTGGGAACTGAACCTTGGTCCTCTGCAGGAGTAAGAAGTACTCTTAAATGCTGAGCCATCTCTCCAGCACCCACATAAAGTACTTGACAAATAAGCAGATCATAGACATTACTGCAATAATTCTTCCTTTAAAATATATTATAGTGGACCAGTGACACTGCTCAGTGGGTAGAGGCCTGAATATTCAATCCCCAGATCCCACAAGGTGGCAGGAGAAAATGAGTTGTCCTTTGACCTCCAAGCATGTACCACAGTACACACAAACATCAGCTTCTCTCTCTCTCTCTCTCTCTCTCTCTCTCTCTCTCTCTCTCTCTCACACACACACACACACACACACACACACACACACACACACACCATAAATCAATAAACATTGAAAAACATAGGATAGTAAAAACAATAAATTAGACTTCATAAGATTAGGTATTTTCATATGAAATGTTATTATATAAATTGGTCAGAATTTGAGAGACAGATGAAGTTTTATGTTCCAATCCACTTTTGAACTCAAGCATAGCCAAGTGAGCAGAATGGATACTTGTTACTTTCATCTGACACTGAGGAAAATCAGGTTGATGATTGAGCTCATGTTCTGCTGAAGCCCCAAGACTCAGTGTCTCCAGCCCAGAGATCCAGTTTCAACTCTTTCAAACATTAGTGGAAGATGAGGGACATCAGCTGTACTGTTTCTCTTACTTCATTATTTTCCACTGTGTAGGCTGCCCCCTCTTGACCTACAAATTGCATCAAGCCTTTGGCTTTTGGAGGAATTACATGGTTTTCACCTTTCAGAACTTTATGATATACCCAGGTTGCACACTTTCTTTTCAACCCAATGCTTAGCTTAACTCTCAGGGTTAAGTGTGACTGTATCCAGGTTTCTAGGTCATCCATATTCCACAGGTCAGTCTGACACTTCCAGTGCGCACTCCAGGTGGAGTCGGCCATACTTGTGGCATACTCTCTAAAGATTAAATAGTGACTCTTCAGGGTGTGAGACAATATTCCACCATCAGTAGAAAATGTCCCACTGTCACTGCATCATGTCTCTCATTTGAGGAGCTATAAGTTAGTCAGATTTCCTTTAGACAATTTACAGCATCCACCCAGTTTGTACTTCACAGCTTCTTTAAAACTATGTCCATTATTTAATTGTTTGTTATTATTGGGAGGCAGCAGAGTGTTCTACTTGTTATGGTTTGGGGTAAAGAATTATAATATATTGCTGTCCTAATTTTCATAGATTTTCCAGAATGTGATGTGCTTTGAAGTGTTCCTAGCCATGCCACCAGCTTCTGAAATCATATCTTCATCATTTCACCAACTTTTCTTAAACCTTTCTTCCACATAGCATGCCAAGTTCTTTCCTTTCAGATGTGGATTTTTCTCCCACAGCAATTGTGCCCATGAGGTAATGTAAAGATGTGGTAGGGTCTTTAAGGCATGACACCTAGCACTTGAGAGGCAGAGGCAAGCAGATCTCTGTGAGTTCAAGGCCTGCCTGGTCTACAAAGCAAGTTTCAGGACAGACAGAGGTGTTACACAGAAAAACTCTGTCTCAAAAAATCATTTTAAAAAGACATGAAATCTAACAGAAGTGGAGATCCCTTGGTCATTGAGAATGTAGTTCTCATAGGACCACACTTATTCTAACAAAAGAGATATTCTGGTCACATCATACACTCTCTCCATCTCATACACATTGTCACAATGATTTGTTACACCTTAACTGCCTCATCACCACAGAGATGACACTGAAGAAATGCTCTGATGCTTACCCCACTTTGTGAGAGCCCACAGTGTTGACACTATTTCCACCTTGACTCGAGGTCAGAAAGTTCGAGCTTATTCTTGCTCCTCAAAAGCAAACAACAGGATGTTTGGTCAAAGGCGTAGTTACTAGATATTTTGAGAATTAAGAAGGTAATTCAATTCACTTGTTTCTTCCTTTATTCATGGTAAAGAAATCTTTTGCCTTCCCCTTTTGCTTGGGCTATGAATAATAAACTTAGGGCATCTAAAGTAATCACCGAAGAGACCTCCTAAGTGTATCTTCTGTCTTTTGTCTCTTTCTTTTCTCAAGTCTCACTCCCCCTTTTCAGGCATGGTTAATAGGTCAGCTGGTCCCTACATGACACTGCTTTCTTTATAAAGTACCTAGCTTCAGACATTTCATTATAGACACAGAAAATGGAGTACTATAGAAACAGTACCCAGAACAGAGCTATTGCTAGAACTCTACCTGAAAATGTGCAAACAACTTTGGGATGGCAATGGGCAGAAGATAAGAAAGGTTGAGAAATTATTACACACAGCTCTAATGAGGGCTCAGAGAACCAACAGCTTAGTGAACAGGCTAGAAATGGGAGTGAGAATTAGATATCAACCAAAGCAAAAGTCATCATTGTTTTACTATTGCAAAGAACCTAGCTTAATTGTGTCCAAGTCACTGAGTATTATTTTAAAAATAAATTTAAGTAGGATATGCTAGTGTACTTGACAGAAGAAATTTCTAACTAACAAAGCATGTACTACTGACCACTTTTAATGAAATTTACAATGAGACTTGGGGGGGAAAGGGAGGAGCATTAAGGTTTAGGAATTTTCAAATTGGACATGGAAAAGCAAAGTTTCAAAGATGTATAAGAGCACAGCTGATCACCCATTTGCTAAATGGGTGAGAAACAGCTCTTTATTTTGCATCAGGACAGTATGATCCAGAGAATAATACCTCAGTATCCACATAACTGCTACCCCCATCACAGGCCATCAATTCCAATCTAGCAAGCTTCTTTCCAATGTCTATCACACGTAGTGTTCATTTCATTTAGTTTTGAAGCAACACCACATTTTTCCATACTTTTTTATTTATTTAACTTTTATCCATATTATTTTCAGTTCCCTCTCCTCCCCTCCTCCCCCACCCCCCAATCCTCCCAACCCCTCATCCCCACTCTATCCCCCCTCCACTCCCAGGGAAGGCAAGGGCTGCCATGAGGGTTTTTCTCTGTGTCTGTCACATCATCCTGGGAAGGGCCTAGGTTCTTCCCCATGTGTCCAGGCTGAGAGAGCATCCCTCCACACGGTATGGGTTCCCAGAGTCCTCTGTATGCCAGAAGTAAATACTGCTCTACTCTCTAAGGTCCCACAGATTGCCAAGGCCTCCTCTCTGTCACCCAGGTTCAGTGGGAGGGATGTCCATCAGTCCCATGCTGGCCCCTCAGTCATTAGTCTGGGGCCCATGTGCTCCCCCTTGTTTAGGTCAGCTGCCTCTGTGGGTTTCACCAGCCCGATCTTGATTCCTTTTGTCATCACTCCTCTTTGCAACTGGGTTCCAGGAGTTCAATTTGGCAGCACCACATTTTAATAGTTTTTTTTTTTAACTGTATAAGCCATGCCGTGTTGCTGGGATGCAGAGAGGTGGGTATCATCCAGGTGCAAGTGTTGTTCCAACTAAGAATCCAATTGTCCTGGCACACAATTGGAATTGGAAACAGGAGAGGAGAATCCATCAGTGGATCTTCCCCCATTTATATAATGCTTTTATTAATATTCTATGATAGGTAAAATACCTAAGAAAAATAATAAACGCATTCAGTCTTTCAATCCATTATTTTGTTTATATATCCCACTTAAGGTTGAATGTCTGTGTCCTTTTATACATACTTGATGTGGAAAAGCAGAGTCGGCCTCAATAAAACAAAGGACAAAAGGACTTGGCTTTGGCACTGAGGTCACTTGATTTATATATCCCTAGGCATGTCACTGGACGACACATTAATAAGCAGGAAATGTTGATTATGCATTGCATGTACAGATATCCGCAGTTATGCCTATGACAGTCATCTGCAAGCATTCTCTTTCACCTTTCCAATCACAAATTTCAAAATCGCTGCTTGAGGTGAGAGTGTGCTCTGCTAGGGTCCCAACTCCCACTATCACCCCCTCCTTGGATCTTACTGGGTTTGTTCCTCTCATAGAGGGGACCTGCCCTGGCAGGAAGGACCAACTTGTGTCTGGTCACACCTCAATCTTGGCACCCCCTTCACTCTCTACCCTTTGCTTGAGGTGAGGTGGGCTCTGCTTGGGGTCCCAACTTCTGTCATTCCCTCTCTTTGGATCTTCCTGGCCCTGCACAGAGTGGATGTGCCCCAGCAGGAAGGACCACCCTCATTCCAAGCACACCACACTGTTGGTTCCCACTCCAGCCTCTGTCCTCTGCTTGACTGAGGAGAATACGAGGAGAGGCCAGACCATCTAGAGTTGCAGACACTGTAGTCTTGGCCAAAATATCCACCTGGAGACTAAAGGAAATGGAGAGATCTCACCTGCACCCACTCGAATAAGGGATGGGAATAGGACATAAGAACACACTCAACAACAGAAAGACTAAAATGACACCACCAGAATCTAGGGACTCCACACCAGCAAGACATGAAAAGCAGAAAAGAAGGATCTTAAAACTATTTTATGAAGATGATAAAGACCCTTAAAGAGGAAACAAGAAAATCCCTTAAAGAAATAGAAGAAAAAACAAACAAAAATTAAATGACACGGAGGAAAAGACAAACCAAAAAAATTCAAAAAATAAACAAATCTCTTAAAGAATCTAAAGAAAGCCAAGAAAAAACAACCAAACAAGTGAAGGAAACCATTCAAACAGTTCAAGGCTTGAAAACTGAAGTAGAAACAATAAAAAAAACACAGAATGAGGGGATGCTGGAAGCAAAAAAGTTGGCTAAATGATCAGGAACTACAGGTGAAAGTATAGCCAATAGAATGCAAGAGATAGGTGAGAGAATCTCATGTGTTGAAGACTCACTAGAGGATATATAGTCATGGACCAAAGAAAATATCAAGTCCAACAAATCCCTAACACAAAATATCCAGGAAATGTGTGACACCAAACCTAAGAATGATAGGTATAGAAGAAGGTGACAAAATACAGGTCAAAGGTGCCTAAAACATATTCAACAAAATCATAGAAAACTTCCCCAAACTAAAGAAAGATGTACTTATGCAAGTACAAGAGGCTTACAGACCACCAAATAGACTGGACCACAAAGAGAAGTCCCCTCACCTCACCACATAATAATCAAAACACCAAGCTTACAGAATAAAGAAAAATATTAAGATCAGAATAATAAACAGGCAAAGAAACATATAAAAGCAGACCTATCCGAATTACACGCGACTGCTCAATGGAAACTTTGAATGCCAGCCAGACTACTGTACCCAGCAAAGCTGTACCCATCAATCACTATAGATGAAGAAAACTAGATATTCCATGACAAAACCAGATTTAAACAATACATATTCACAAATCCAGCCCTACAGAAAGTACTGGAAGGAAAACGCCAACCCAACAAGGACAAATACACTCACAAAACATAGGCAATACATAATCCCACTTTACTAAACACACAATAACACCACCAACAACAAATCCAAAAAACAAGAATCAACAATCAATTTGTCATTAATGTCTCGTGATGTGAATGATCTTAACCTGCCTATAAAAATACACAAGCTAACAGAATGGCTTCAAAGACAGAATCCATCCTTCTGCTGCATACAACAAACACATCACAACATCAAAGACAGATAATATCTCATAGTAAAGGATTGGGAAAAGATTTTCCAATCAAATGGACCCAAGAAACAAGCTTATGTAGCAATCCTAATATCTAACAAATTAGACTTCAAACTAAAATCAATCAAAAGAGATGAAGAAGGTCATTTCATATTCATCACAGGAAAAGTCCTTCAAGATTAAGTCTCAGTACTGAACATCTATGCCCCAAATACGAAGGCACCAACATTCCTAAAAGAAATATTACTAAAGTTCAAATCACACATGAAATCTGCAAAAATACTCAAGAAAATACTGGCAAATTGAATTCAAGAACACATCAGAAATATCATTTGCCATGATCAAGTAGACTTTATTCCAGGGATGCAGGAATGGTTCAACATACGAAAATCTGCCAGTGTAATCCACCACATAAACAAACTGAAAAAGAAAAACCACATGATAATCTCATTAGATGCTGAAAAAGCCTTTGACAAAATCAAACACCCCTTCATGACAAAGATCTTGGAGAGATCAAGAATAACAGGAACATACGTAAACATGATAGAAGTAATATACAGCAAAACAGCATCCAACATGAAACTAAATTGAGAGAAACTCAACGCAATTCCTCTAAAATCAGGAAAAAGACACGACTGCCCACTCTCTCCATATCTCTTCAACATTGTATGTGAAGCTTCAGTTGAGGCACACCTAGGTTGCTTCCAGGTTCTGGCTATTGCAAATAATGCTGCTATGGTATGTAATCACTCATATGGATTTTAGACATAGAGTAAAGGATTACCAGCCTACAATCCACACTGCCAGAGAAGCTAGGAAACATGGAAGACCCTAAGAGATACAGACAAACATGGTCCCCTGGAGAATGGGAAAGGGACAAAATCTCCTGAGCTAATTGGGAGCATGGTGGGAGGGGAGAAGGAATTAGAAGAAAGACAAGGGGAGAAGAGGAGGGGCGAGAAAGACAAGAGAGTGCAGGAATTCGAGTCAGGGCAATAATAGAGGAGAACAAGAAAATAAATACCATAATAGACGGAGTCATTACAGGTTTAAAGAGAAATCTGGCACTAGGTTATTGTCCAGAGATCTACAAGGTTGACCCAAATGAATAATCTAAGCAATAGTCTGAGAGGCTACCTTAAATGCCCTTCTCCGATAATGAGATTGATGACTACCTCCTAGAACCTTTTTGTAGTAGCTGATGAAAGCAGAAGCAAACTCTGAGCTGAACTTTGGAATCCAGTTGCAGAGAGGGAGGAGTGATGAGCAAAGGGGTCAAGACCAGGCTGGAGAAACCCACAGAAACAACTGACCTGAACAAAGGTTTGTTCATGGACTCCAGACTGATACCTGGGAAACCAGCATAGGACTGTTCCAGACCCCCTGAATGAGGATGTGAGTTTGGAGTTCTGGTTAATCTACAGGGCCTCTGTTAGTGAATCAGTATTTATCCCTAGTATATGAGTGGACTTGGGAGCCCACTCCACATAGAAGGATACTCTCTCAACCTAGACACACGGGGAAGGGTCTAAGCCCTGCTCCAAATGATATGACAGACTTTGAAGATCCCGTGGAAGGCCTCACCCTCCCTGGGGAGCAGAAAGGAGATGGAGATAGGGGCCGGTGGGGGCCAGGAGAGGAAGGGAGTGAGAGGGAACTAGGATTGACATGTAAAAGAAGCTTGTTTCTAATTTAAATTTTAAAAATAGAAAAAAAGGATCCAGCAATTCCTCTCTTGTGCATATACCCAAAGAATGCACATTCATACAACAAGGACATATGTTCAACTAATTTCATAGCAACGCTGTATTTAATAGCCTGTGCCTGGAAGCAGCCTAGATGCCCCTCAACCGAAGAATGGATGAATAAAATGTGGTACATTTACAAAATGGAGTACTACTTGGCGGAAAAAAACAAGGACATCTCGAAATTTGAAGGCAAGTGGATAGAACTGGAAGAAAACATCCTGAGTGAGGTAACCCAATCACAGTAAGACAAGCAGGGTTTGTACTCACTCATATATGGATATTAGACATAGAGCAAAGGAGTACTAGCCAATAATCCATACCACCAGAGAAACTAGAAACAAGAAATGCCCCAAGAGAAGAACGCATGGTCTTCTGAATTAGGGGAGGGAGACAAGAACCCCTGAGGAAATTGGAAGCATGGAGGCTGGGAGGGGTGGGAGGTGGGAAAGGTAGAGGGGGAGAAGAGGAGGTGGGAGGAGAACAGGAGGACTGACATGGGAGGAATAGGGGAAGGCAAGAAATGAGATGTCTTGATAGAGGCAGCCAGTATAGGTTTGGAGAGAGATCTGGCACAGGGGAAATGTCAGGGGATCCCCAGAGATGACCCCAACTAAGAATCTAGGCAGTGGTGGAAAGGTTGCCTTTGATGCCTTACCCCTATAATGAGATTGATGACTACCTCGGTTGTCACTCCTTGAGCCTTTGTCCAGTAGCTGATCAAAGCAGAAACAGGCACCCATAGCAAAACACTGAGCCATACTCCTGGAATCCAGTTGTGGAAAGGGAGGAGGGATGAGCAAAGGAGCCACGAATGTGAAGGAGAAACATGCAGAAACAGTTGGCCTGACCTAGCAAAAGCACAGAGACCCTAGCTGTGAAGTCGGGGAAGCAGCATTGGATGGAAACGAGCCCTCTGAATGTGGGTGCCATCTAGGAGGCCAGGTAAGTCTATGGGACCTCCAACAGTGGAACCAGCGTTTATCCCTAGTGTCCATTTCCTATGGAGGAATATTATTACTGCCCTCCCCTACATGATGTGAAGGACTTTGATGGCTCCGTATAGAGGGCCTCACTATCCCTGGGGAGTGGGTGGGAGTGGGTTGGGGGAGTCAGTGGGCGGGTGGGAGGGTGAGGGATGGGGGCATTGATATGTAAATAAGAGTGCTCCTAAAATTTTTTAAAAATTAAAATAAAATAAAAACAAATTTCAAAATCATGTTTCTTTCTCCAATCAGTATCCTTAAGTGGTTTGTTCCTTTCACATAGATATTATATTATCATAGGTCACATTCTGACCTCACCCCGTCTGAATAGCCTTGTTGACTCCATTCTTTAGACTGCTGACCTTGTTTATATCTAAGCCAATCTTATATTTCAATTCTGTCATGTCATCCATATTGTTACCCAGTCTAAAACAGAAACAGCTGTTAGGAAAGAATGTAATAACCAGAGAAATACTTGGTTGATGCTAGGCATCAGATGTTTACAAACATCACCAAATAGAGTACTTTCTAAAAGTTACCTAAGTTGAACTTACGTTTCATCATTTTCTCAAGGTTTAAACTAGAATTCTTAATGTTTGAATGGTTTTCAAAATGTTTCTTAAATTAGATTTTTTAAATGTATAGTAGTTGGTTATATTGGAAACATAAAAATGCAAGCATGGGAAATGTAGGAAGTAGAAATGGGAACTTATATAAAGGATAAATTTGTCAGTGAAAATATTGTGCATATGTTCAAAAATGTATTTTCTTAGCATGAAAACAGAAAAATAATAGGTAAACCCTTTTTTTCAGCAGTTGAAGGATTTATTAATGGTGAGGAAACACATACATCCAACCGGTGCATAGAAAAACTCTCACCAAAAATGAGGGGATACCTAGGAGTTGAAACCCACTTCCTCTTGAGGATGGAGTTTTGTAGAGTCTTTGATGGGTCTTTGTTTAGGGGTGGTCAGTTTAAAGAAAAACAGGATGGCTGATGGGCCCACAACTCTTCTGTCACTGAAGAGGAAGTTGTTGCACAAGTAGGAAAAAGGAAGACAGAAGAAGATACTGATGGGACAAATAAGAACAACATAGGATATATATGAATTAAAATGAAAATTTCATAATTCTATTTCATCTATATGATCGTTACGGGAAAAGAAAAGAGTGCATTTCCCTAAATCGCCAAGATAAAAGTCAATACGATCCGCTCCAAAGTCGTGATTCTGTTGATGACAAATATCCCCATGGTAAAAATACACTTCTCAAACCTTGGATTTAAAAAAGACAGGAAAATGTGCAATATTTCTATTGAATTTTATATCATTTGTATGCTTTAAAAAAACATATAGTATAATCAAGTCCAATAAAAATACTTTTGTAGGCAGCTAGTCATCCCTGTTTTCTCTCTCAAATAAGCAGAACAAAATAAAGGTCATGAAGACTTAGTCATCAGCCTCTGTAGTCATAGAGACTTTCTCAAGTTTTTGAAATCCTTAATATGCTTCTTGGTGAAATTAAGCTACATATAGCATCTATTCCAGAGGACTATTCACAGGACTGAACTAACTAAGGTCTCTATGTGGCAGCTATTATGATTACTACTTCCTAAGCAGTTTACATAAATCCATTTGACATTTAGTTGTCTGTTCATTTATTTGTCATTGTACAAACAGTCTATAAATACATACCAAGGCAGAAATCAGCTAAGACATTTCCCAGTTGTCATGATGCTTCCAGGATTACATACACAATTAGGCACACAAAACTTTGTGGACTAATAAAATTTTGTTTTTCACCATGTACTTCAGCCTTCTATGAGTTTGCAAAAGCATCAGATCAGTTATTTTACTAACCTTGATAGACAACACATTGCTATGCAACAGCAAACCATCCAGTAAGAATCTAAGGTACTGTAACTCTCACCTGCAGGACTTTTTAAAAGCTATATCAAATTATCTGTTTTCCAATGGACCACAGTATTCTTACAATTTATGTATGGTGACCCTTGTTCTGTCTTTTTGGACAAGACGTGTCTCTTCCCAGACTCTGTACTACTCTCATAATGTTAAAGTACTTGTGTAAATTTGGGTCAGAAATACTGTCTATCCTCAGCCAGCAAATATATAACCCATTTGATCACCCAACAACTAGGTCACAATTGTGAAAATCATGAGAAGAAGAACAATGAACAGTTCATAAACTACACACTGATTCTTTAGAAAACAGGGCTTGTTCACTTCCCCGCCTTCTACAATCTTTCTGTCAGTCTCTCCTTTGGCTTTCATGCTTCTGCTGAAACAAACCAAGTAGAGATTGGTTTGCATTTACGAAAACTTGGAGAGACTAAACAACCTGTTGTATCCAGATACCCCAGAGATACACGCTGATAGAAGAAAGGGAAGGAGAATAAATTATTTATGAGCAAGCAATTCTGAGAAACTTGCTACTCTCCAGAGGAAGCAATGCTCCCCTGGGGAATAGAAGTAGTGTGTATCACATTCTCTAAGAGTAGCGGGATTACTTAGGCTTGCTTATACCCATGGGAACTCAGTAAAGCAGGATCATCGAATTCACCAGATGCTATGGGGCCGAGAGTGCATTGTAAAGCAGGAGGTGGACATTTCCATTAGGTAGTTTTACTCCATTCTCCAAGATTTTTATTTTAGTAGCTGTACTAGATATATCAATAATGATATTTTAACTCTTTGAGCCTCAATTTTCTCCACAAATGAGTCATAATAACAATATGATATTATGAATATGAAATGGGCTTGCTCATCATAAGATATTAGCATTGTACCCAGTTAAAGCTAAGTAAATCCCCCTTCCCGTCTATTAAATGAGTTAGTAGGATTCCTGTCACAAGGCTTATTGCAAGAATTGAATGAACTAATATAACAACAGAGAACTTTGAAAATGTAAACAACATATTTGTATCCATTAATACTACTACCAACAGAATAGCTATACCTGGTCAGTTGATAAAAAACAAAGGCACCACAGAATACACATCATTAAAATCACAGTAACAGTGATGGTGATATCTATGAAGTAAAAAAGTTCCTTTCCTTGAAATTAAAACAGCCAGGTCAATTTTATCTCTGATTCAATCTCCACAGGTAACATTCTAGCTGAACTTTGGGTAATGATTGACCTTTCTTTTTTCTACAAACAATGTATTTTGATGATTAACCCTGACTGTCAATGTTGACAGGATCTGGAATCAACTAAGAGATTCCTTTCTGGGTGTCTGGGAAGGCATTTCTACAAAGAATTAATTGATGTGAGTGAGAAGCTCCTCCCCCAGAGTGAATGGTACATTCCTGCCAGCAGCCCAGAGTCACAGCTGTCCAGTGAAACATCTGTGCCACTGCAGTCATTCTTCACTGACCTGAGGAAACAATTTCTGCAGCCTTTGAACATGGGCTGAACACCAGTGACTCCCCCCACCCCAAGAATCTTTCAGGTCTGCAAATGCAGATTGGGTTGTTAAGGCATACAAGTTCATAGTTGGGGTCAATTACTGAGACCTAAGCCCACCCTTTCCAGCATTCAGGCGCCATTTGTAGACTACAAAGCCCTATCATGGAAGCCAATCTAATAAATCCTCTTTTGTAATCTATATTATTCTATAGGAAATGTGACTAATACAATTGGTTTCTCTCCTTCAAAATGAAAATGTTTATAAAAGCTACAATAGTATTATAGCCCTAGAATAAAGCTATGTAAATGCAAGTCATTTGAAATTCATAAGTAAACAGCAGTTCAGAGGAGGAGAATAGTAACTTTAGAAGAAGTTAGACCCTTATTCTGGAGAAACAAAAAATTACATAACTTATATCTAGGGCCACTGTGATGATTAGGATAGTGTAACAATACTTTTCATATATTTTAGCCACATTAAGCATAAAGAAGCTTCATGTGTATATCCCCAGGATCTAAAACATGGCAGTTCAGGATAAGGATATTAGAGATGTTGCTTCTTGGAAATACCTTTGTTGTTATATTTCATGCGAATTTTCATCCTATTGATGAGTACTTTCAATTTTTAAAAAAGTTTATCCTAAAATTTCCTAATAAGGTTGATTTATTTTCAGGAAGAAACAGTGTTTGCCCACTTGTACAGAACAGTCCAGAACATTATTGCTCAGCATTGCACTCAGTTTAAGAAACTAACTGCTTTAAAAAGCTTTGCAGAGCCGGGCGTTGTTGGCTCACGCCTTTAATCCCAGCACTCGGGAGGCAGAGACAGGAAGATCTCTGTGAGTTCAAGGCCAGCCTGGTCTACAGATCAAGTTCCAGAACAGCCTCCAAAACAATACAGAGAAACCCTGTCTTGAAAAAAAAATAAAATAAAATAAAATAAAATAAAAAAAGCTTTGCAGAGTAGGGTCTCCATAGATAACCTCACCATAGTCCTTCCCTCCAAAGCAGATATATTATCCCTATCAGAGGTTTCCTGCCTCACTTAGTCAACTACAAGGCATCTGCCTCTCTATTCCCAGGGAAGATGTAATCCACAATAGTTTCTTGCAACAAACAAGACTGATTCCACTCCCAAATGGCATTGGATTCTTTCATAACCTAAGTGCTACACAGAAAGTTTGGTAAACATTAAAGTTTGTTTTAAACATTTTAAGATTTTAAATGCATAAAAATTGTTTGAAACTGACTTCATCAGAGATGAATTGCAAAAATAGAGATAGATTCAGTTGGTTGTGGTCATATGATACCAAAATTATGTAATCCATAAAGGTAAAGAAAAACATTTAATTGACTGCTTAAATAAAAAATATAAATTTCTTTCATCCTGTATGTTCATAGATAATGATGTCTAGAAATAGGTTCCAGATACAGTAAATAATCTAAGCTAACTGCTCATCTTAAAAATTTTATCTACTAAATCGCCAATTTAATACTGTAATACTACATTTTCATATCCTAGTGATAGCATTAAAACTAGATATGTGGTTATCCAGTGAGTAAAGCTAACATGTATTATGAAACTTTGCCTAATGCCCCACACAAAGCAACCAGTCTTACCCCAACTAAATGCTTGAAGCAGGTTTTTTTTATGGCAATGCGTGGATTATGAATGTTTCCATGAATGTCTTTTGAGGTGTAATGAATAACTTTCTCTTACAAAACACTATGAATTCTGTAACTTAAGACAAGTTATTACCTGCTTACTTTCTGTCCTGTCTCTTGGTGTCTGTCTGTCCATCTGTCTGTTTCTCTCTCTATGTCTCTGTATCTGTCTCTGTTTGTGTCTCCCTGTATCTCTCTTCCTCACATACACATATACACGTACAAATGCACTCACTCACACACACACACAATATATATATATATATATATATATATATATATATATATATATATATATAAGAAATGTGTACAATACTGTAAGAATTTCCTGATTTCCCTTTTTAAAAATTACTAAGTGTTTAACTAAACACAGTGTCAAATTCGGTTTTCTTGGCTAGGCGCGGTGGTCTATGATCAGCATTTGCTGTGCTGAGGAAGAAGGATGGTGAGTTCAATTCAGCCTGAGTCACATAGTGAAATCCAGGCTAGCCTGAGTTAAGTAGGGAAGCCCAGCACACAGCAAGTAACAACAAACCTCAGTCGTCTCTAACAGAAATCTAGCAAGTCCCCACAGGCTTCAGCTTGATTTTGTTAACAATCTGCACTAAATTCAGTATCTCTGCTTTCATTGCCCTTTCAGTATTCGATCTGAATCCATCCTGTGAAAGGTTTGTTCTCTGACCTTTAAGCCACAAGAGAGCTTCTCCAAAACCACGGAAGTGCCAGCTGCCAAGACCTAGGGCAGCAGGCTTGTTAGGAAAAGGGGCATGGGAAGTTATATTTTAGAGGCTGATGTACTGCTTTGATACTCACATGGTGCAGGTATTAAGTTGCAGCGTCTAAAGACGCTTTCATGCACTTTTACATTCGATTACAAGAATGTCAATTTTCTCCACCCATTGCAGATGACCTGAGAGCTGACAGGAGTATTAGTGAGAGAGTCCTGGGGCTCCTTGCTGCTCTTGATAAGACAGAGTATATGAAGATCACTTAGAAGAACTATCCAAAGCAGCAACTGTAACTTACAAGACTAGTGACATTGCTGAAGAGGAATGAAGTTGACAGATATGATGAACACTTACGAGCAAACTAAAGGTTGCTGGGAGCTCACCTGATTCCCATGGCCAACACTGCACCTACGGAAGGAGTAGCAACATTTTGACTTCCACAATGACAAAGAAAACAAGTACAACGTCATCCCTGCATCTTTCCTCTTTCTCATGATTATGTTAGTTTCCTCAAATGTGAGCTTTCCTCAGGAGCTGCACAGGTCAGGAAAAAGCAAGGCATTTTTGTTTTTTTAACACAAGAGGCAACATCCCATCTTCATCCTCAGAGTGCTGGAGAGTGCTGGGTGTGTTTGAGAATGAAATTAACATAAGACAGAAAAACAGAAGAAAAAACAAAAAAAATTATTTGGTTCACATTTTTGTATGCCATGGAAGCCCTCATAAAACAACAACAATAATAATAGCAATAATAATAATAATAATAATAATACTCCAGAGTAGTATATTTTTAACTCCTTCAGTAGCTCTGCCAAATGCATTGATCAAGGTTTTTATTCTTTATGAAATTACTTTTTACCATAGCTCCAGTATTCTTTTAACCAAGCAGTAGAGATTTCCCTTGGATGTATTTATCTATGATAGAAGGACTATCTTAATATAGCATAGTAATTTATCTTCAGTTTAATCCTAGCCAAAACCATCTATACAGAAATGGATGTGATGACAATTCTTAAAGTTCAGAAAGTTTTAAAAAATTAAATGTAACGGATGTTTAATATCTTCTAGTACAACATGTCACTTATGTGAATAAGAAAGAAATATGAGATTCAGGAAAAATTAAATAGACAAATGTAATTAACCCAGTTAAATTTTAGCCAGATTAATACAATTTGTCCCATGGTGGAGTCGCTTTTGTGCCAACATCATGGAATTTTTTTAAATGAAATTGTATGAAGGCAATTGGACAGGGAAAATGTCTACTTATTGCATAGCTAAGAGGATTAATTTCACCTTTTATTAGCTTGTAACATACAAGACAATTCTTGCATAGCACTCTCTCTTTAGGGAGAAGCAACTACAGTGTGGGTTTTTAAGCATTCCAACCCAAAGGGTCGCTTTTGAGGACGTTGCTGTACTGCATTCCTCTTATGCCTTTGCTTCTAAGATGAACCATTTCATGAGCAAACAGGAGTGGAGACAGGGTTTTTCTTACTTATGGTAGTGTCTGCAGCACTTGTCAGTGAATGATCGATCATATGTTGGCAGCCTCCAGAATGATGAAAATAAAGCCCCTATAACATTAACATGTATGCTATGTTTAACTATGCTGTAATCATTGCTAAGGCATATTTTTGTTTACTCAAGTTAAATTCCAGTCATGATAAAAATGTTTTAGTTAAAAAGAATCACAAGTTTATATTTGCTTTTAAAATTGCAATGGACCCTTTAAAAAATGATACTGTCCTTGAGTAAATAATAATATATTCATATCAGAATCAATAAACTACAAACACTCAGAATAAAGTTCTCTTTTTCTGGATGATAACAGAACGGAAGTATCTTTCCCTTAAACTGGGACTAATGTCATGTACCTTGGGGTAAGAGGCTTTTTTTTCCTACACCAAAGAGGAAGAAAGTAAGCTGATACACGGTTAGCTTGCTGTCTCCCCTGTCTGAAAGCTGCAAGAAACAAAGGTAACATTGTGATTGTTTTATGATTGTAACTCTGCTGGGAAGCTTCTCTGGTAAGTTTCAACTGCAGGGGATGCATTTGATGAAAATCTTAAAAGCAATTGAGTGGTGTAAACTGTTGACTTTTATCCTTAGCTGGCATGAGTAGCGTATTCTTTGAAGGATCTTTACTTGGGAAGCTTTCAAATTCCATTGTCATGTGAAGCCTCCTATATCTAGAGATAAAACAAAATTAACTTTTCAAGGACATAGTGGTCTAGAAAGAGGAAAGTTATCTAGGAACTAAACAGAAGTTCAAAATCAAATGAGTAGCCCACAGCATTTAGTTTTTGTGAACGTTCTATTCTTCCATAAGTCTAATGGAAATTTCACATAGGGTTCTTTTAAAAGGAAATCCTAAATCAGAGAACATGGTTCAGTTCTTCTTTAGATTAGTCTATACTCATTTTCTTATCGGTTGTTGTATAAATGCATAAGTTTTAAAAGACAGTTTATAGGCACTAAAATTTGTCTCCTATTTTTTAATGTTTGAAATATTTTTATTGTGCAAATTATAGGTGTTGTTTTCACCATGATGTGCTTCAGTTTCTTACCAAAGAAAAGCTATCAATGTGCAAAAACTTTTAGGACTAGCATTATTATATATTCTCCTTGCAGAATAAAATCAACAAAGATTTAATGTCCTGAACTGATAGATCGAAGTAGTTAATAACAGCTTTAATTAAATAGGACTGGCTGTTTGATATGCTTGCTGGTAGTGCTTTTCATGTCACTGACAGACATGAGAATCCAAGAAAATGTGTATCATCCTACTGTTGAAGGTGAACAGATGGACATTAAACATTTTAATATCAAATGATGGAAAAATCCAGCCAACACTTTTTGAACAATTTTGTATATTCATCTAGTCAGTTGTTATAAGATGTTTTATTTTAATACTATTGACATCTTGTGATCCATTTACATCTTATTTTACTCTGTCTTTCGAAGGAGACCAGTTCACTATGTTTTGAATCAGGCACAAACCCTTTATAATCTCCTAATGACATGTCCTAACAGACTGTGAGAATCGCTTTACCCATTCTTTCCTTATCATCCATTAGTGTTAGCACAGAGTCAAAGTTAAATTCTTTGCTGATCGGCTTAACTTAGAAATCTTAGGTCAGCCTATGTGACCAAATATTGCATAAATAACTTTATCAAGACCAGTTACACGTGTTTCTCTTTTCCCAAGCATCTTTCAACAAAGTGTATGGTTCAGGCGTTCAGTACATCTGATTACAAATGTTGGAAGAATTTAACGTGAAAATTGAAGGACTGTGGCAGTAGTATTCCACATTTCTGCTTACAGCACAGATAGTGGTATCTATGTAAGTAAGCTTACACCATCAGAGTGTGCTCAGCAATGCCCACAGCATGAGCATGTTATGCCTATTTTTTTTATTTTTGAGATTATGATTACATTTTCCCCTTCCCATAGCACCCTACAAAGCCTCCCATACAACCCTTCCCACTCTCCTTCAAATTCATGATTTACTTTTATAATAATTGTTATCGTATGAATACAAGTATAACTGTTACATATAGATTCCTAAATACAACCTGTCTAGTCTTTATAATGCATCTTGTCTCTCTGTGTGTTTTCAGGGCTCACTGGAAGCCTGTTCTTTGACCTTCTGTGCTAGACAGCTGGAGATGTAAGTAATGTTCTCTAGAATTGCCAGTGTCCTTGCTATCCCCAACGAAACATAAAAGATATATTTATCTCCTCCTCCTTCACTTCCCAGATTTAATTGATCACAAAGCTCTTCTAATGTTTTTCATGAATAATTTTTAAATGTATTCCTTCTTCTCTACCTGTCTCTATTATTTATAACCTTTCTATTTTTTACCTAAATAATGGCATTACATTTTAAATTAATCTCCTTTGTTCTCTACTCTATGCTACTACAAAGATGAATTATCTAAATTAAATATCTACAGAAAAGACTTCACTGGCTTTTAAGAAATACCCAAGTTCCCTACTTTCTCATATTCAGTTCTGTGAGATGATACCTTGCTTTAGCCTATTTTCATCATGTCCTCATTCCCTCCATCATCATCAGTTGATTTTGGAAATCTTGCACTGATATTAAGGATTAGCTGATTTAACTACCCAGAGATTTTTGGCAACTCGGGTTTCATATCACTTCTTCCAAGAAGCCTAGAGTCTCATTTGTAAGCTGTATACACTAACTCCTTAACTCCTTTTGGCTGTTTTGCACATGTATGGAGGAGTGACGTGCATGCACATATGTGTGCATGCTCACATATGTGTGGTTGTACATGCATGTTCAGGTGCTGGGATTACTGGCAAGGTACAGTGTGCATTTACATAGATATCCAAGTCCTCTTATTTTCATGGACTCACTGGACTTTTACCCTCTAGACATCTCCCAACCTCGACTTCTGAACTTGTAAGTGGCACTGGCCATTAACATAGGAACTTAAAGCCACTGTATTGAAATTGTCTATGTTTGTGTCTATATCACTCACAGATTTTCACTCTGTGAAAGCTTGTCTTTAACACAGTAGATACTCTATTAAAACAGGCCTAACATTCAAACAATTGATTATGTTCAAAATGTCAAGAAAACAACTTGTAACTTACAGTATTCAGAAAGGATTCTAGCATGACTGTTTTCACAATAACAGCAATACTTGCTAGGAACATCACAGAATGTGTAAATCTGATAAGTGGGATTCCATGAGAGATGGTGTCAGAAAAAAATACAAGATGTCATTGCACTAAAGTGAGAGACCTGTCAGGAAACATTGGAGTCCAGTTTACCAAAACTGAAATATATGACTTTTGTAAGAAAGTCATGGTCTAGAACATGAGGAGGAAGAGTCTTTTTGGCAAAGTAGAGAAACTGATCTACATTCAATAAAACAATAGCTACCATTTATTGAACATTTATTTGCCATATAATATTTAACCACTTTAATTGTTTTCATAATTGATTAGTTTCATAGGTTCAATAATAAATCTATTGTGCAGATAAGGGAGTTATGGCAATTAAAAAGTAAGCATTTATTCAATATGAAAGATCTAGTAAGGAAAATCTAAGGTTGAAAACTAGGCATTTTGACTGGGAAACCGTTATTAAAAATCTGAGGACTATAAATTGAACAAAGAAAGTCAGATTGGATATTTGAAGTTTTGATTGCATATTTGATGTGTTAGATGTAAGCTACACTCCATGATGAATAAAGATGGACTGCTAGTAATTTTAATATTGATAAAAGAATATACATAATTAAAAGGACACCTTATGTCTTAGTATGTGACATAACATCCCACCATTTAACTGTCTTCTAAGAGCCCAGAATTTGGTACTATGATCATAACTTAGAGAAATACAATAATGAAGGATAGAATATCTTTCTGGCTAAGCCAGGTGCTGGCATTTAACTGTTGGTGAAAAATATAGATCTTTTATCATAACACACACTGGACACCGAGTAGAAAAAGTGAGGTTTGATATCACAGAGACGTGTGGGTAGCATCTCGTTAATCACAATACTCCTAATTCTAAATTACTCACTATCCAAAACCATCCCATTCTGGCAAATGTAAGTTGGAAACAGTAAAATGATTTGGTTCTACAATTACAATTACTAAATAAATTCATATACTCGAGTCCCAGAAAGAGCATGAATATGGATGTCATTAAAAAGATCCCTGTGATAAATAACATCAGTATATATTATATAATTCCTCCTCCTCCTAGCCTTCCACAGGACCTTTTGGGTATTTGCTAGAGTAGATGAGTACTGGGAAAGACAAATGCGCAGACTCAGAGAATTGTCAGAGATGGGTTTCCTAATTGGTATAGATCTAGACTCTCTGATAAATATCTCAAGAGCCTATTTCATGGTGACGGGAGGGTTATTCTCAGTTGTCCTAAGGTAAGGAAGATCTGCACAGGGAAAATTATTGGCATTCTGTACATTATCAGAGGGAAGGGGCGTTTAGAATGTTTGGTGTAATGGGTAAACTTGTGGGTCAGCCTGACTGAGCCATAAGGCTCTCAGGTACTTGGTTAAAAATGATTTTGAGTATAACTATCAGGTTGTGAGATTAATATTTCGTCATTGCACTGAGTAGATAGGTTGCTTTCTCTGGTATAGGTCATGCTGGCTCTCCTCTTGTAAAATTCTGAATTTTAAAAATTGTTCAACATTGGCTCTCTTTGGAATAAGGGAGAATTATTCCCACCTGAATACTCAGAATGAAAAGAACTAGTCTTGAAAGGCTTTGGATTCAGTCAGAAATAGCATCTCTTAATATCGCCATATTTTTGACTAACACCTTTGCTACTGAGCCTTTGGGATATCTAATTTGCTATTTGCATACCCATAATTATGTGAATCCTTTTCTTATGATCGATCTCTGTCTCTGTCTCTCTCTCTGTGTCTGTCTCTCTCTCTGTCTCTCTCTGTCTCTGTCTCTGTCTCTCTCTCTCCTCCCCACCGTACACACACACACACACACACACACACACACACACACACACATACACTTTATAATTCTATTGGATCTGTTTTGTTTTTCTCAGGAACACTGACTGAGATAGGTGTAAAAGAGAATAAGTTATAAATGCCAGTTGTGTCATCTGCAACTTGTAGACTAATAGGATTATAAAAATTGCTAATATAGTCTGTGTTGCTCTTATTATACATTATATTTTCTTTCTGCTCCTCTGTCTCTACATAGGATCTTCAACTTTCCAGGAATGCTAAATTTTATAATGTTACAGCAATGAGAAAGCAAGTGGAATGGATATCACCAAATAGCAAATGAAAAGACCCATGAGAATTTTGACTTCTGTCTGAAGAGAACATGGGCTGTTGTTTGTATGAGGAAGTTTCATGAGGAGAGGTATAGGCCTTTCTCCTCATATCACTGTTCTGTAGAAAGTTTAATAATGGAAACAGGAAGTATATAGTTTGTGACTGAACAAAGACTATGACAAATACATGAGCTGCCTCACTGAGAATTTTTTGTTGTCCCCTGCTGATCTTTCTTCCTGTGTAACAGAAGTTGGGAAAAATGTTTTAATAGTCCTCTTGCAACCTATCTTTTATCTATAGTTATAAATGTTGTTAAGTGTCTGCAAATAAAAAGACACCCAAGATTTCTGGAAGATTTGTGGAGAGAGAATGATCATCCATTTATCAGATGCAGATAACAACAGAAAGAACAGTACTGCTTCTTGAGCAAGAATCTGCAGTAAGACATTCTGAACTCAACAGATGGATCTCCAAATGGGGAGCTTCTTGATTTGGTATTGTCTCCGTTTAGAAGCCAGGGACAATGACATCTATTGCTTCCCTTCTGGGTGGGTACAGTGACAATAGTTTTCTCATGCAACCACTTTTATACTGTCAGTCATAGAATTTAAAACCTAAACCAGTCTTCATTGGTATGTGAGATCTGTGTCTCTCTTAGATTTCTTTGAAATGATCAATTGGGTTAGAAATAAGAATTGATAGCAAGCATGTAGCTTTACAAATAAGTATGACTTTTAGCAAATTTTCTTTTGATATTTTACTCAATAATCAGTATATCCAACGAATATTTAATATCAAAATTTCTCTAAAGCAAAAGTGGAAGTAGAATTCAAAAGAGAGGTTAGAATCAGAAATTAAAATGGAAGGTATGCCTCAAAGTAGAGAATACTTGCCTAGCATGTGCCACAACCTGGGTTCAGTACTACCACAGGAAAATAGAACAAATGGCTAAAGCTTACATAGTGGATGTGCTAGCACTGAGAAAAGGCTACAGAGACTGAACATAAGGCTCATTATAGAATATCTGAAATAATGAAAGACATGTGTTAACAGTATGTAAAATACTGAGAGAGAAAGAATGACGATTACATACTGCATCAAGAATGCCAGGGTAAGGGTCAGAGAGATTGTTCTGAAGTTAAGAGCACTTGTTGCTCTTCCAGAAACTCCCACATTTGATTCTCAGAATTGATTCACAGTCTTCCATAAGCACCGCATACACATGGTACATTGACATACATGTAGGCCAAACATCTACACACATAGAAACAAGGTTTTAAAATTTTTAAAAAGCCAGATATGATATTACACTCGTATCTCTCAGTACTAGTGAAGCAGAAATAGCAGGAAAAAAATTAGATCTAAGCCTTCAGGCTTAGAGACCATTTCTCAAGCTAAAAACAAAGCTAAGGCAATGAAGTCTACAAATGCTTTAGGGCTATCATAAGTAAATATACACAACTTACAAGGAAATCAAAGCAAACCAAAATCATCACTTGTGTTATGATACAATTACATCAGACCATGAAGCCTGCTGGTCACTTTGTAAGAGTTAAGGCACAGGCTACCTCCTGAAACTTAAAAATCAGAATGTACAGTTCAAGTATTGAGCACTGAAAATTATTTCTGGTGGTTAAAAAGATGTTGCCAGAGCCGGGCGTTGGTGGCGCACGCCTTTAAACCCAGCACTAGGGAGGCAGAGGCAGGCGGATCTCTGTGAGTTCGAGGTAACCGTGGTCTACAAGAGCTAGTTCCAGAACAGGCTCCAAAACAATACAGAGAAACCCTGTCTGGAAAAACAAACAAACAAACAAACAAAAAAAAAGATGTTGCCAGGCCTGTTTTCTGAGGATATGGCATCAATTTGACTTTCTGTTTCTAGATGGGGACTTATGGGCAGGTGCATAGACAGAATAGAGGAGGCCGATGAGGAGGGAAAGTAAATGACATAGTACAAAAAATAATAATGAATACAATGGGCCCAGAAATAATATGAAAGAATTAAAATGGGAATCTAAGCTAGACAGTCTGAAAAGACCAGAGAAATAATTCCTTCTTCAAGCAAAATTTTACTCACTATGTAAGTTTTAAAATTAATTTAACCAATAAATCTTTTCTGGGGATATTTCTCTACTTTCTCAGAAGAAATTCACAAACATAATTTTCTTGCTGTAGCAATGATGTCAGGATATTGTGCCTTACAGCTCGCATTCCTGGAGAACAAGAGTTCATTGCCATTCTCATTACAGTTCAGAACTGAGGAATGTTACGACTAGAATGAACCTGTAAGAACGTTGAATTCTTTACTTTTCATTTAAATTAAGGTTTTAAACGGGGTCAGGCAAGATATAAG
This sequence comes from Mesocricetus auratus, assembly GCF_017639785.1. Lineage (NCBI taxonomy): Eukaryota > Metazoa > Chordata > Mammalia > Rodentia > Cricetidae > Mesocricetus > Mesocricetus auratus. Next base: position 1,577,753 of record NW_024429207.1, on the reverse strand, counting down.
CACAGGAATTCTAATTGAAAAACACTACAGGGAAAAAAAGTTTTCTCTTCCAAATACATTTCAGAAGTAGACCATCTAAAGCATGCGGTTCAAGGAGATTTTTCTAAGTCCACACAAATTAATTGGCAACCAAAACCTCAATTATGTGTATTTGAGCAAATTGATCTCGGTAAAATTATATAACTAGATGCTTCATTGCTAAATAAAATCATTGCCTTAAAACATCAGTTCTGGCCTTTGTTGTTGAATGAAACAGGTTGATTATCCATATAATTCAACATGGACCTGGAAGACAGAGAAACTACTTTGATTTACCTCTCTGACATTTCTTCCCAAAAGTCATATTCTTGACTAAATTCAGCGTGGCAAATTCACAATTCACAGTAAAGGACAAAGTAAATAATTGCAACAGACCACACAGAGGGGCAGGAAGAAGACAGTGTCTAGAACTGAGACATCCTTCAAGCCCTTAACATCACCACTGTCTTATTAACTCTCAAAGATGATGAATTAATAGAAAAATTCACTTAAAATCTGACACCTGAGACAATTGCCTAAGAAGATGAGTGTACTTGTATATCCCCACATGTCTACAGATTTTTAGAAGTCTCTGCTTCTCCCCTAGCAGAAGAAAATTCTGTGCTATCCACTTAGAATTCACAAACTAAAATGTATTTGTTTCCATATTTGTATTTCTACCACAGCCCATACTGACGTCTACCTCATGATATTGAGGCCATTTTATGTCCTCACCTCAACTATCTAAGGGCTAATAATGTGGTTCTAAGGAGTAAAATACAACAGAAGTAACAATATCATTCCTTGTAAAGCTAATGGCTTTTGTTTTGGTGGCCTTATTTTCTTCTTCACCACTCATTCTAAAGGAAGTGGGGTCCATGTTATCAGCAGTCCTATGACTAGGACAATGTGGCGTGAAAATGACTCTCTAACCAACAGGCTGTGAGGCCCTGAGAACTGTCAATAGTCATAAAGATGAAGATGAGACCTAACCTTGCACTGTCAGAATGTAAGATGACTACACCCACAACTAAGAGTATACTTGACAGCTTTGAAGTCACCTTAAGATAAGGGACAATAAGTAACACAGGCTGACCCATCAGAAACTATAAACAGTGTAAATTTTGGTTTTTTAAATTGTAATGTTTGCAGGAAATTCAATATACAGTAAACGACAGTGCATCTAAATGTTCTCCATGTTAAAACTCTCTTTAGTACAAGGAAGACATCTCACAATGATTTGGTACCAGGCACTGTTACAAGCATAGTCCACCTATCAACACGTTAAAACTATCTATTTACCCTGGGAGGTAGAGCATTTCATTTATAAAACAATAATTCATAGTGGTTAAAGCACAAGATCTTAGCGAAATAGAGTAAAAACTATTCTGTGCAGGCAAATATTTATGGTTCATTTGTGAGGCAACTCATCATAAATGTTTCTTTATCTTAAAAAAATTAATTTGGACAACTCTGGCTGAAGGTCTGTGTTCCACAAGAGGTCACACTCAGGAATGGGTGAGCTAACGGCCATTGCCTAGGTGATGGTTAGGGTTGGTTGAGTTTGGACAAGCTTTCTGGGTCATGGTGTTTCTATGTTCTACCTTTGTGGCTCCTTTGTTAGGGCTGTAGGCCAATCATATAAATCTTTAGACTCTAGAAAGTACAGGTTTGGATCCAAAAGATCAAGGCACCTGAGGCGTTCCCAACAATAGAGGTCTTTAAAGCAGCAATCATTAAATCCTTCAAAGAAGTCAAGGGAAAGACCAACCAAAAATTGGATGAAATGACTAAATTCCTTAAAGAAGGCCAAGATAAAACAAAACAAAACAACAGTTGAAATAAACAAATAAAACTGTTCAAGACTTGGAAATGGAAATAGAAGCAATAAAGAAAACACAAACTGAGGGAATTTTAGAAATGGAAAATCTAGGTAAGTTAACAGGACTAATAAATGCAAGCATCACCCACAGAATACAAGAATGGGAGACATAATCTCAGGCATTAAAGATACCATTAAAGAAATAGATTTGCCAGTTAAAGAAAAAGTTAAATATAAAAACTTCCTGAAACAGTCAGGAAAACTGGGACACCATGAAAACACCAAACCTAAGACTAGTAGGAATAGAGAAGAAGAAGCCTAGCTCAAAGACTCAGGGAATCCTAGCAGCAAAATTATAAAGTAAATTTTCCTAACTTAAAGAAAGACATGCCCCTAAACACACAAGAAGTTTACAAAACACCACATAAATTCAAAAAGAAAAGAAAGTCCCCTTGCCACATAATAATCAAAACATCAAACATACAGAACAAAGAAATATTATTAAAAGCTACAAGGGGAATAGGTTAAGTAACATATAAAGGCAGACATATTAGAATTATAACAGACTTCAAAAATGGAGACTCAAAAAGCCAGAAGGACCAGGACAGATAACTTGACTGCAAATGCCAGCCCATACCACTATATCCAGCAAAAATATCCCATCACCAAAGATGGAGAAAACAAGATATACCATGATAAAGTCAAATTTAAACAATAGCTAACCACAAACCCAATACCCTACAGAAGGTATTAGAATGAAAATCCCAACTAAAGGAGTTAACTACACCTGTGAAAATAAAGGAAATAAAGAACGCACACCAGCAAAAAGAAAAGATGGGAGCAGATGGAGACACACATTAAAACATTAGGCAAAGTTTGGGTAGAGCTGGGGGAACCATGAAGAAGAGAAGAGGAAGTGTGGGAGGAGCTAGAGGGATGAAGGACACCACAACACAGCCCACAGAATCAACTATGCAGGTAAGCATGGCTCATATAGGATAGTAGTGCCTGTAGCAACAATCACAGACCCTGCATGGGTCTGCACTAGGTCCTCTGCATACATGTTGTGGTTGTGTTCTTATGGGACTCCAAACAGTGGTAGGAAGGAGGTGTCTCTGACTTTTCTGCCTGCTCTTGGAACCCTTTTCCTCCTACTGGGTTGCCTCATCCAACCATTGTGTGAGGGTATGTGCCTAGTCTTAGAGTAAAGTGTTATGCTGTGTTCCGTTGATATCCCCAGGAGACCTGCTTGCTTGTTTGTTGTTTGGTTTTTTGTTTTCTTTTGTTTTGTTTTAAGGAAATGGAAGAGGAGTGCATCTTGGGGAGAGAGGAGACGGGGGTGGAGGGACTGGAAAGAGAGGAGGGTGGGGGAAACTGTGGTCAAAATGTTATGTATGAGGGAAAAATAAAAGAAAAACATTTAAAATATTAATTGGACTATGTTGTAAAGGAAAAGAAAAAAATTTAAATCATTATCTCAGGAAAAATACAATGGCATTCTTTGCTCTGAGAGAGTTTCAAACTGCTGTTGTCTCTCTCAGAGCAAAGAATGCCATTCCCCAAATAGATTGGTGTCAGGGGGTTATGGTGAGGGTGGGGGAATGGAGACATGAGACCAGATCAGCACATCCCACTCCACAGGGCTCAACCATGGAAAAGCAAGCTTCCCTTACTAAAAAGATAAAAAACAGCTGTGTATAAGATTTAAAAAAAACACACACAAATGAATCACAAACAAGCTGGGGAAAAAAACAGTATTTTTCTAGTGTTAGAAAAGCATACAAATGAAGGATGCATCTCCCCAACACAATCACTAATGTTTTGCTGCTAGAAATATGGAAATCGTGTTTACTATTTGGAATTTAGAGTGAAATATTTCAAAGGAGCCTTAATAATATACCTTTTTTTTCATTTTCCACATGCACTGATATATTTGTGTACACACTCAAGGCTTTTAATCATCTGATTTTCTACTATGATCCCACACAGAAGTCACACACTCATTGTTTATACTAAGAAAGGTATTAAGTAGGCTTTGAGATGAAACAAATGGAGCAGTAAAATAAAAACACAGAACAGAAAAAGAAGCCGGAAAAATAGATGCAGGGAAGACGGTGCTGCTATTAGAAAGAGTTCTCCTTTCCTTCCTACTACTGTCACAAACGCCTCAACCCAAAGCAACGTGGGGGAGAAGAGGTTCATTTGGCTGACACTTCCATGCCACAGGTCCTCACTGAGAAGTCATGGAAAGAACACCAGGAAGAACCTGGAAGCAAGGACTGAAGCAGACACCAGAAGAACGTTGTTTGCTGGCTTGCTCCCCATGACTTCCTCAGTCACCTTTCTTACATAGCTCAGGCCTCACTGCCCAGGGATGCATTGCTTACAGTGAGCCGGGTGTACTTTCATCAGTCATCAACCATGAAAATGCCTTACACCCATGTACATAGGGTAATCTAGTGGAGACCATTCTTCAGTTGAGATTCCCTTTTCCCTGTTACATCAAACTGACAATTGAAGTTAAATTTTCTTTTTAATGTGGTGCAATGGATGAACTGTAAGGCCTTGTGTGCTGGGCAATAACTTTATCAACTAAGCCACATGACCAGGAATACTTTGCTTCTTGTCAATAATAGCTCTATTTCACTGTACTAGGACCATAAATAATTCCTATTTTTAAATAGTTTTACACCTTGCAAAGTACATTTATATTTCTTTAAATTGTCACATAAGCTTGAAAGTATTATTACATATCTGACAAATAAGAAATGAAACTCCAAGGGATGACATGGATTATCCAGGATATTGTGCTAAGTGAAATAAACCAGCACAGCAAAAATAAATTCCACGTAATTTCGCTTATATTCGGAATCTGAAATCGCCAGTCTCCTGGAAGCACAAAGGCTGTGGTGGTTGAGGAGAAAGAGGACTAATGATAATCAATGTATATACGTCATACAGAAAGGATACCAAGCGATCTATTGTAAAATATAATGAACACAGTTAGTAATATTTCTGAAAGAATCTGGGGAACCAGCCATAAAGTCTTCCCACCACAAAAAATAATTCATGTAAAGTGGCAAGTATTAGCTATAGTTAGCCACTCTGAAATGTATCTGTAGTTCAGAACAATATGCTGTACATAGCAAATACATTGGACCTTATTGTCAGTCTAATTTAAAGAAAAAATGATGTGAACTGTACATGATAATATGTTCCCAACGTCAAACTTTGTTTTTACATTTTTTCACTTATTTGTGTCTATGTGTTTATGTGTGTGCACATGCATAAATTGTAGGAGTTGGTTCTTTCCTTCCACCAGGTGGATTCTGGAGATCAAGTTCAAGTTATGAAGTTTAGCAGCAAGAATCTTTACTTAAATAGTCATCTTGCCAAGTCTCACATCTCTTTGGTCCTAGACCATGCAGCCTGCAATTACAGGGATAAGAAATGTTCCATTCTCTCAATAACGAAAGCTTGGTGATAGTATATGCTTCCCTTACAATAGAATTCCTGAATTAAGTTTTGTACAGGTACTACCACAAACTAGATATGATAAATAATGCTGTAATTATAGAACAAGAGTGTATGTAATAAGTGTATACCTTGATACAAGAGGAAACATGTGTGTATATGTATATATATATGTGTGTGTGTGTCTTTTAATGACTTTTTTCAAATAAGATTGGCATAAAAGGAACAATTTTTAGTAAATAGAAATTTTTAGTAGAAGTATTACCAGTAAAATTATCATAAAACTTTGTTATAAAATACCCTAACAGAAGTAAAAATTTTGAGAAATATAGAATGCTTGCTTCTTTCTAAGATAAATAAGAAATCTATGGGCATTGGGATTACAGTGAGAACTGCTCAGCATGACATCCACATGCATTGGTATTATCAACTATGCTCATTTTAAACAGTGCTCTCAAATATTAGAATGCTAAGATTTTAATAGAATCTTCTCTAAATCCCAGAAAATCTACAAAAAATACATAGAAAGAATATTGTAGTTTTGAAGGAAAGCAATTAAACAAGTCACTTTAGACTTGACCTAAATTCAGTGACAGGTCTGATATTCTGAATCTATCTAGGATAAAGTACATTCTTCACTACTTGAAAAAGCTATAAGGCATAGTGATTTATAACAGTAGTTCTGAATGAATGAAAACTGAACAATTTTACAGCTGAACAAAACTGGGCTTAGACAATAGGGAACATAAAACTCATTTGGATTCACGCAGTGTTTTGAAAACACATCACTGGGACCTTTACAATCAGTCCAGCACCTAACTGGCAGCCAGGGGAAGAATCTCCAAGCAAAAATATGTTGACCAGATTCTGTGTGCTTAAAACCCCAGGGGTTGCATCTTTGTATGAGCTATCTTTTTTATTTTCCAGTGGGACACAGAAGAGGAACCTATAGATAGACAATTATAGTAATCCAAGTTGGCTATCATAAAAGCATGAATTAAAGTTTCACTGCCTATCTGTGACAATACTTTCTAACTCGCTCTATTTCTCAACTGATTATGCATCAGTATCCCCCAGAAGACTGAAGGTAATTCAGGAAGAGCAGCCATCAATTAACGTTTACACTCCTCACAGATACGAGAATGGCTATCATTTTAGTTTTACAACAGAAAGAGATGAAAATCTACAGGCTGGAGCTTTAGAGGCTTTTAGTATGCATCTTTTTCATATCACCTGAATTATATTTCAGGTTGTCTGAGGCTTCCAAAGCCAGGCCTCCAATATCACTCAATATTGAAGCAGGTGTTCTTGCAAGTAGATGGTGAAAAATATTCTGTAATAGCTAGGTCAACTTCACAATTCTATTCTTACTCTTTTCTTGGTTCATAATATCTATTTATCCCTGAAATTCTAGGGCACTGATCGAGCCATATTACTGAAAGAAATAAAATGAAAGGATATCTAACTTCTGTCCTTTTGCCAAAAGTAGTTGCAACAGAAGTTAACAGGGATAGAGCTGGATAAGGGGCAGGCCCTGCTGATAAAAGGCGATCTGATCCTCTGTAGGTAGCTAATGCAAGACTGAGGCTTCTAAGTTTTCACATGGCATGGAAGGAAGGATATCAAAGTTCCTAGGCTGGATTCAGGAAATCCAGTTAACATTACCTTTAGGCCTGAACACATGGTTTGAATACAATAGATGGTTTTCGTTTTGTGTTATAAAGTCACTTGGTATTTTGGGACTTGACCCACTGTTCAGAAAATTTGTACTTTCCCATGAAGACAGACTGACAGACACATTCAGTACCAATAGAAGTTTTCTTTTGTAAAATCTATCAGGGATTCATTATTAACTATGTTATATAAGTATTACTTCCTTTCATTATCTTCTTTATTATGAGAAAGGCTTTATAATTTCTTTCCTTCTATTAGATTAGGAGCCACAATTTAATGGGATTATAAAATACTGACCATGACTAATACAGCCTAGACCTTGGAAAATACAATGTAATTTATATTCAAATGTTTAATACAAAGTTTGTGTCCTCTGGCCTCCTCAAAACTCATCAGATTAAACACATGGGATGAGTTTGGCGTTACATGCCTGTAATGAAGTACTTATACCCTTACCAACACAGTGAGATGAAGTAGGCAAGTAGGTGTTACAAGTGATTGCAAAGTTGTGCAACTGATATCAAATACAGATGTAGACAGAGTTTCTTCCCAGCCTTGTCCCACAGCCCTTTGGTCCCAAATAAACACACAGAGGCTTATGGTAATTATAAACTATTTTGGCCAATGACTCAGGCTTCTTATTGGCTAGCTCTCTCCTAATTATTAGCCCATTTCTAATAATCTAATTATTTCCACAAGGTTCTCCTACCAGAGAATCTTGCCTCCTCAGCAGCTATATGGCGTCTCTCTGGACCTCCTTTTAATGGTGGTGGCAACAGACTGGAAAAAAAAACTCTGTCTACATTCAGATATATATTTTCCTAATAAACACTTTCTTCATACACACACGATAGTCTGAACTCCCCATTCACCTTTGCCAAGTTAGAATCAAAGACGGTGAAGCAATGTAGTCTGGCTCCTGTAACTTTTCCTCAGCCTGGTAAATTTTGTTGGTCAGGTGTTAAGAGTATTAAATTCAGACCACCACTATCATTTAAGCCCTGATGCTCAACATGCATACTATGAAATTTTATTTTAGTGTCTTATGTTCAGGTAGAATGATTTTCAACAAGAAAATGTATGATGAGCACCTCATTTCATGCCACCTTTCCAGAGTCAGGATCTTATACCCTTTGTGTACCTGGATGACACATATTAAATTATATATCCTTTCCTAAAGCACCTCATATTTCCTCACATTCATGGGCTTCCTCTTGTCACTCTTTGGATTGTTCATTGCTTATCTTTACCTTCACTATTAAGTCTTTCAAGAACCAACTCACCTGTTAACTCTCCAGTGACCAGCCCAGACAAACACAACATCACTGTGTGCTTAGATTTCATAATATTTGAGGCCACTTTAGTCATTTATTCTTATTATAGTAGATGTTGGCATAGGGAAGAAAGAGGATAATAATAACCTCTGCCAAAACCAGTAGTCACTAAACACCTTTTAAAAAGTAATGGTTTTGCAATTAAGAGTTAGTCTAAGTTTTAGGATATATTTCTTAGCAATTACAATGTATTAAATTTTTTGTATTATGAAAGCAATAATTGTAACTGTAGCATTGCTTTCAATATTATAAGGATGTAAAATAGTGGTTTGTATTAAAATCATCACTGAAGCCTTAGCTGTCGGGCTAGTTCCATGGGCAGAACACAAAGTTGGTAACCTGGCTGTAACAGCAATGGTAACAGAAACTAGACAAATGTGGCCAGAGGCCATCTCATAATTCTCTCTGCTCGTGGAAAGATGAAATATGGATCTTTACATATGTATCAGAAGACACTAAAATAATCAAGATGATGGGTGCTACATCTCTCTCAAAAGTCAATTTTATGACACAGTATACATAGTGTGTGTTCTCCCACAAACTCCAGTGAAGCTCAATTACTCTAATTTTTAATGTATTGTCATTATTGCATGTATATGTGAGAGACTGTCTGCTTGGTGTGAAGAGGGTAAATTCATTTCTAGTTCAGACCTTTGAGGTGAGAAGGCGCACCCTTAGTCTGGGCCACACCTTCTGCTGGAAACCTATATAAGGATGTGGAAGAGGAAGCTCATGCTCTTGCCCTTGCTGGCTCATCCATTCCTTCACTGGTGTTGAAGCTTACTTCTTAGAGATTCCAGCATATACAGAAGACCAGTTGAAACACCCAACCTTGTGGGACCGAGTAACTACTAGATTCTTGGACTTTGCATTCACAGCTAGCCATGGGTTAGCTGGACTGCAGGACTGCGGTCTGTAAGTCATCCCTATAAATGTATGTATACACACACACACACACACACACACACACACAGACAGATAGATAGATAGATGAGACAGAGGGGAAAAGATTCATTCCATAAGTTCTGTGACTCTAGAGAGGCCTAATAATACTGGATATATATATACAGGATATATGTAGAGGGTTCATACTTTCCACAAGGCATGGGTAGAGATCAAAGGACTTCATATAGCCAATTTTGTCTTTCCACATTCGTATCAAGGGCAGGTAGTCAGGCTTTGCCACAATTGCTTTTATTCATCCCACATGCCCAAACTGTTCTCTGCAAACTCATGGAAAGAGAAATCTCCAAATTCCTAAAAGGTTGTGTGTGCTAGTGAGTGAAAACTGCTTTAAAATATGACTTATGCTAAATACAAAACAAAAACATATCTTGTGTGCACTGTGTTCTAAATATGAGAATTAAGTCAACTGGTCCTTGGGAAAGAAAATCATCTTTTGTCAGTGTACATGTCTAAATAGAGACACACAGAGAAGAAATAAAATCAGCTTTTCTAAGGGCACACGACAACTCTTTGGAAAAGTTTGAATTTATTCAGGTGCAATCACTGTCTAGTATTAGTAACATCTTGTATCCTTTGCACATATTAACTCTTAGAACTATTTCCCCAACATTGACAGCTTCTTAGTTCATTAATCTAAAAAATAATAACTACATGTAATGTCATGGAGCTAATATAAAGTAGTTAACAGTATTTTTCTCTCTAAGCCAGTTAACTCAATTATAAACATATTAATGTGTATTTAAACTCCTTTGCAGCCAACAAAATGTCTTCCACCAGTTTACATTTTAATATATACAAGAGTAGATATTAGCAATATACCAATGTTAATCATAACATATCAACCATCCATGTGTTTAATAAAACATCATATTAAACATGTGTTTTATTTTCTTTCAAGAAGAAAAATGATGTTCATTATTGAAGATCAATTTATTTACTTATTTATTTACTTACTTACTTACTTACATAAAAACTCTACCATAGAATGATATTTAAAGCCTCCTTTCCCTTTTATTTTGATCCAGGGTCTCCATAAGGTGTCTAGGCTGGCTTTTAACTCAAGGTCCTCTTGCTAGAAGGACCTTGAACTTGGAATCATGTTTTGAAAAACTTTTAAGCTAAAGTGTGTTTGTTGTCGTTCAGTCTCTTTTATAAGAAAAAAGAAGACTCAAATTCAGTCCTATGTTTTCTTTCAAATTTGATTTATACTGATTAAAACTGAATTGTAATTATTTATATCTTTAGCAAAATTTAAACCAGCTCAAGTCAAGGATGCGGAAGCACACCTATTGCACACCTTTAAAATAGGCATCAGCTGCCTTAGAACTGCTTAAATGTGGGACCGCGGTTTCAAGTAACCTTACATGTTTCAAATTTTTCAGGTCCCATTTTCTCCCCCTTAAGTTAATAAGACCCAATGATAACATCCCTTTCATAAAATAAAATAAAAATATGGGAGAGTTTCATTAAAAATGCATTTGTCAAGATGAGGATTTTCTCATTGTTTCAATTAAATTACACACTTTGATTAAGCGAAATGGAACTATAGCTCAGTGACCACAACCTAGCATCCCATTCCGGCTTTATTTCTTGATAAACAGCACTACCAATTAGCTGACTAACAAGGAGGAAAGTTCTCACAGAAGGGAAAACAGAGAGCAAGGAGAAACCCAGCTGTAATGCAGATTTACTAAGCACAGCTTGGGCTAGATTAGTTTGGATTAACGCCAGCTACACCGAACGATTGTGCAAAGCTGTCCCTCGGGATAATCAGGAAAACACAGGTAGCCATCTGTGCAGGATTGTGTTGACACATTTCAGAAGTTCCTGAAAACAGATGTCTCCCTTTACTTTCTGTTCATTAATATGTATATAATATATATAAAATATATATCTCCTATATGTCTGATATTATGGACCAAAACCACCAAAGGAAATATTATAGACAGGTCCCTAAATTAAAAGCATGTATATAATTCTAAGAACTATTTTATTTGGTCTTTGGAGTTGGTTTTCTTACAGATACATCCATATAAATGATGCTGAGGGCCTATAATCTAATAAATATTTTACTTAAGTGTAAAAATGGACTATAGAAGACAACACAGGTTTTTAAAGCTGTGTAGTCATTAAAATGTTTTAGAAAAATAAATTATTGAGTAAATATATTCCCTGAAATTGTATAACAGTCATAATGAAAGAGAACTTGAGCTAAATTAATAAGCCATATAAATTTATTTTTGTATTTTATTTTACTAAATATGTAAAAGGAAAACAATATACACCGTAAGTAAAATGAGAACTCTGTTCATCATATACAAAGGAAGCCTGACATTTCAATGAGGTTAAGTGGTCCTTACTTCTATTTCAATAAATAGTTAGAAAATAGCCATCATATGAGGTTTCAGCTAGGCTTCATGATAGAGTCAATCCCTACGTAGTTCATAGCTTTGCTGTGTAAGCATTCTTTTTTTTTCTTTCAGAATAATGTCAATGAAAACTAATCTGTTTAATTAAATAAAAGTAGCAAAAATACATTATTTTTTGATCAAAATCTTTTTTATTTTAATTTTAAATAGCTTATTTTACATGTCAATCCCAGTTCCCTCTCCCTCCCCTCTGCCCACACCTCCCCAACATCCCCCCCCCCCGATCCTCCCACCCTATTGCCAATTCCTTCCACATAGGGGATATCTAGAGTCTATCATTTCACTCAGGGTACAGTCCAGGTACTTCCCTAAGAGTCCAGGCAGAGAGAGCAACCCTCTTTGTGTTATGGACACACGATATCTGTTAGTATTCAAGGGATAAACACTGATCCACTGCTCAGGACCCCATAGGTAGCCCAGGCCTCCTCATTGACTCTCACATTCAGGGGGTCTGGATCGGTCCTATGCTGGCCTTCCAGCTGTCGGTCTGGGGTCCAAGAGCTCTCCCCTGTCGGATCAGCTGTCTCTGCTGGTTTTGCCAGACCATTCTTTGCCAATTTGCTCATGGCTCCTCTCACTCTGTCGCTGGGTTCCTTGGGTTCTGTTCAGTATTTAACTGTGGGTGTTTGCATCTGCTTCCATCAGTCACTGGATGAAGGCTCCAGGATGATTATAGACATCAAGTTCACTATCAGGAATGGGCATTCGAGGTGGTCTCTACACTATTGCTTAGCTTTCCAATTGGTGTCATCCGTTTAGATCACTAGAGGTCACACTGGTGCCTGATCTGTCTTCTAACCTATGATTCCCTCTTCCCCCTATTCTCCTCCCCCCCCCCCAGTCAACCTTCCTGTTCCTCCAAGTCCTACTCTCTCTTCCACTTCTCCCCCTCTCCCCCACCCCTCGCCGTGTTCCCCATCTGTTCAGAGGTTCTTGCCTCATTTCTCTTCTCTTGGGTACTATGCATATTTTTTAGGTTCTTTCCTGTTTCCCAGACTCTCTGTCAGTGGAAGTGCAGACTGATCCATGTCTAAAATCCATATATGAGTGAGTACATACCATGTTTGTCTTTTTGTGACTGTGTTACTTCACTCAGGATGGTTTCTTCCAGTGCTATCCATTTACCTGTGAATTTCAAGATTCCATTGTTTTTTCTGCTGAGTAATACTCCATTGTGTAAATGTACCACATTTTCTCTATCCACTGTTCACTTGAGGGGCATCTAGGTTGCTTCCAGGTTCCTGCTATTACAAATAATGCTGCTATGAACATAGTGGAGCAGATGCCCTTGTTGTATGAATTTGCCTCCTTTGGATATATGCCTAAGAGTGGAATTGCTGGATTTCCATAGGTATTTATGGTTATGGTCTTTGTAGTTCTACCAATAATTCTCTTAAATAATCTCCATAAAATGTTATTCTACTCCTAGTTTCTATTTTTGCAAACTTTTTTTCCAAAATAAGCAGATGTTATCTGAACTTAAATTTTATTAACATAGAGTCATTGGCACTTGGTAATATGACTAGGAAAACTGGGTTGAGCACATTTCTGAATTTATTTTTATCTTGCTCTGTTTCTTTGCTTCATAAAATGTTTTATTGCTTTTAAATTTTTGAAAAGTATCTAAAGAAAGAAAAACAAGTGAGAATATGCTAAGGTGAGTACCACCCAAATTAACACTTCTCTAATTTATCAGAATTAGCTTATCAAATAAATACTGAACCTGGTATCCTTGGTGAGCAAAAGCTTTTGTTTTTCTGTCTCAACTATTTTGTGTTGTCTGTTACTCACATTTATCTGAATTTGTATTTTCTGTTTCCAAATCTTTCTATGAACATTTATCACATTTCTTGTTCTTCCCATCATTTCAACCTTGTTTTAAATGTATGATTTAGATCTCAGTATCATTATAGTCATGTATATGTGCTTTTTAAAACTTAATTCTCTACAGTTAATTCCTTTCTATTTAAGATAGACAGAATGGTATCTGTTCTCCAACTCTGAGAAAAATTTCTCATTCTGTCATTGTTTGTTCTACATTGTGTAACTCTTTAAGAGTTTCTCCAAGATCTCTCAGTCTTTCACTTTCTCATATTATTATTCTTGGTCTTAGTGAAACTGCTTTGTAAAACACAGAATCCACCGTTCTTGAAGTCAAGAGACTAGTTCAAATGTTAGCTTCTCTGACCCAAGCTGTGTGACTCTAGTGTAAAAAAAGAATCTCTCACAGCTCTGTTTGTCAACAAAATAACAAATTCCATAAATTGTAATAAATAATACCTTAGCACATAAAACCCTGTCTTAAATATGAATCATATGTTTATGATTTTCATATGAATTTGTAGCACTCATACTCAGCTGACCACTGTAAGCCTGCAACCTCAGTGCCACAGGGCAGTCTATATTTAAACTCCTAGGGTCTTTCATTTGTTCAAATTCTAGCTCAATTAACAGATTAGCACAGCTTAGCTTTCAGCAAGAATATAGCCATTCCTGGGTCTCCGTGAATGGCCAGGTCTCCAGGCATAAACCACACACATGCAGGCAGCTGTGTGGAAGGTCTCAAATGCATCTTCTTTTGTATAAGAATACATGTCATTAAATCACAAAATAAGAGAAACACTTTGATTGCGAATGTTGATAAAAGACACAGTGGTTACAGAATTGAGAACACAAGGGAAAGGATTTCTCATGCATATCATTTCCTAAGAAAACAGTAGATTCTGCTTTGCCAGTATAGCAGAATAAAGACTCCTAGCCTAGTCAGTCTGAAAGTTCAATCAGTATCCAACCGAGCCAGACACAGTTCTTCTGGTATCTTAAGGAGAAAGTAAAGCCTAAATTATATAGAAAGATAATTAAGCACACAAAGGAAAAAAATCCCTTGACCAATGCTAGCAGCCAAGTCTAGGACTTCAAAGAGAAGGACAGGAATAGAAGAAGCTTTCCAAAAAAAGAATTCCATGGGGTATAGTGACCTAGTTAGAGAAATCTTACTTCTGGAACTGTTATTAATCCTCACTTGCTCACTCACAAAATAATATTAGTTGAACAATTATCTTCAACCATGATACACTCCTGACTGACTGATGACATATCGGTGAATAAAATGAAGAGTACCTTTTTGTGAAGCCTATATTCGTTCAAAGAAGAGATAAATACACAGGTAAAGATACAAGTCAATACAATTTCACATAAGGGTTGTGTGTGTGTGTGTGTGTGTGTGTGTCTGTGTGTGTCTGCGTGTATATATATAAATATATATATATATATATATATATGGAACAGAATAACTCCATAGGTTAATTAGGGAAATTACTTTTGAAAATTAAATATTTAAGCAGAGATCTAAATGTAAAGAAAAATACTCCATGCAAAGATATGACATATGAGTGATTTGTGATTTGTGCTTTGGGCAGAAATGGGATTACTATGCTAAATTAAAAACAAAAAATCAGCACGAAGGCAAGTTGAATGAAACTGCAGAGAAAGAAATGAAGACAGAAGTATAAAAAGTTCTCCACAGTCTTGGTGACACATCAGAGACTTGGGTGAGTTTCAAATTTTCATATGCCCAGTTAAGGCAACATTTTTAAAATTCCTTTAAAAATCTTAATAAGAAGTCAAGATTGGCAATCCAGGAATCTTTCTTCCACCAGGGATTTTCATGTAAATGTAATGAAAGGCCATCAGAATATCTGTTATTTTGTTCTTTATTTTTTACAATAAAGTTTCAAGGTCTAATGTATATTCCCAAAAGATGATTGTAGTTACAATTAAGGATGGTAAATGATGAGAAAATTCAAAAGTAGAAGCAGAAGTAACTATAATTGTTTGTGATAGCCAGCTTAGGTGATGCTGTGCACCAGAGAGACTCTGAGAAATGTCTGTATTGGGGGTTCATTAGTCTACCAGGGCTTGTTGATTAAAAAAAGATTGGTTTGAGAAGAAAAAAAACAAAGATGACTTGAAGACTCTCACTCCGATCAATTTGACAGACTATGATGCCACTCTGAGTTGGGTTTTGGTTTCTTCTCAATTTGGAACTAGAGTAGTTTTGAAGTGGAGACCAACACACAACTATGGCCAGCTCATTAGCTTTCATCAAATTCACTTTCTAAGCACAAAGAAACACAGTGCATACTACTTTTCCTTATGCAAGATGTTAGGAAATGAAAAAGAGATAGTTCCTTCTCAGAGATTATTGTGTGACATATTTTGCATATTCCTGGATTTTTTTGTTTGTTTGTCTGGGTATTTTTGCTTGTATGTGCGTGTGTGTGTGTGTGTGTGTGTGTGTGTGTGTGAGAGAGAGAGAGAGAGAGAGAGAGAGAGAGAGAGAGAGAGAGAGAGAGAGAGAGGAGGGGGAGAGAGAGAGAGAAAGATGTATTAGAAATTGCTGCAGGTAATGACAAAAATATTCTTAACTCTTTACATTATGGTTTCTGAAGCACAGAATTTGAGAGCTCGAGCTTAGGATAAAAATTTTCATTTTATATGATTTCTGACTATGCCGATGTCCTGTTAGACCTTCATGCTTAAATATTACCAAGTTGCCATTTCCACTTTATTTTTCTTTGTTGGAAGGGAAGAGGTTTTAATTGTGCAGACAGAGTAATGACAAAATGGTCAGTAAACACTTTAAACACTTCAAGAATCATTACTAGCTGTTTCTCTCTCTCTCTCTCTTTCATGTGTGTGTTAGTATATACATGAATGTGTATATAGGGTACATATATTCATGTGCATTTGCAGAAACCAGAAATGAGGCATTTTGCTCATCTCTCTACCCTGGAGACAAAGTCTCTCACTGAACTGGAACCATTCTGACTGTGTGGCTAGCAAGTGAGATCCCAGGATCTACCTGTCTATGTCCTTTTACTGCCAGCATTATAGGCACACATGGACATGCCTGGCTTTTATGTGGATGTTACGTTAGGTTCGAATGCAAGTCCTCATGCTTGCATAGCAAGCACTCTTAGCTGCTTAGCCATCTCATCATTCCACATACACAATTTCTACTGTTTGTTAACACCCTTTGAAAACTATGCTTCTGTGAAATGAACAAACATTCCTTAACTTGGCATATTTTGATAAAGCGCAATGAATTCCACACTACAGAAAAGAGTTGAAAACATATGCTGCTAGGTTAGCAGCTATTGTTCTCAAATTGGAAACGATGCAATCAATCAATAGGATGATTCACAAGTAAGCACTACCATAGTGTTTTATAAAATAATGAAAAAGAAAGAGCTGCAGCCACATGCAATCATGTAGTCTAGTCTAACATGTTTACAAAAGAATGCAAACTATGGTTTGATTTGTATAAAATTCAAGAGCAAGTGAATGAGTCTGTGGTTATAGGCTTTATGCTAATTTGGCAAGGAATAGAAACTGACTAAGGAATGATTACATGCATCCTGATACATACCAATTCAACACGTTACAATTTTAATGAGTATACTCATATATACACACATGTGGCAAATGCCTTCTATAATGTATAGAGCTATACATAAAGATACAGAATAAATAAAATAACAACAATGTTCATCATTTTGTTTGTTTGTTTTGAGACAGGCTTTCTTTGTGTAAAATTTCTGACTGTCCTGAAACTCACTGTGTAGATCAGCCTGACTTTAAACTCACAGAGATCCTCCTGGCTCTGCCTCCTAGTGCTGGGACTAAAGGTGTACAGCTGCCGCCCAGCTTATAATGTCCATTGTTTATGAATGAGTATTCAGGTTTGCGTGCCTAAAATATACCATGTCAACTGATATATCCTACTGTTATTTGCTTCAGACCATTAATGAGCTATAATGTTATAATAAGTTATATTAAAGTTTGATTCCTTGGAAATATTTCAAATGAATATTTATTAATAATAGAATAATAATAGTAATAGAAATGCCTGAGTACATGGGACTAGACTAACAACTTCCTGATACCTTCTCAGCACTTCACACATGAAAATTGCAGGCAGGGTTTTAAGAACTTTCCCTTTAATTCTCAGAACCAAAGGAAGGGAGAAAGTATGTTTCTCTGTACAGAGGTAACTGTGGCAACAATTCTGTTGACTTATACTTCACATACCTATAAACAGATTGTAGAAACCTGTCTCACTGCCGCCTTTGCTTTCCCACTCAGCCTTTATGGACCATCTGATTTACCTTGTCATCATTCTGAGCAATGGGAGAAGCCGGAATTTTTTCCTACAGATTCTTCTGTACACATATAATTCAGGGGAAACTGAAAATCCTCATTCTCCTTAAGTCTGTTTTGTTTTGTTTTGTTTTTCAATATCATAGAAAGGCAATGAAATGGCCGCATGGTTTTTCCCGTTTGGTTTTATTTTGGCAAATGCTGTAATTGAAAGTGTAAAACCAATCAATGACACCTCTGCTTAAAATTTATGTCTCAGAACTATCCCAAAGGAGTGATTCCTGAGGAATAATATGCAGCCTTCAATTTACTTTATCACAGCTGGATATGAAGTTAAATCCCCCGGCTGGAATTTAACCACCCAGAACCAAGCACCAGATGGCTTCTCTTCACCTCAACCCGACAGCTGTGTCCTGATATGCACAGCTGGTCTTCACATTTGAATGACAATATTTAAATAATAACATTATGTAATATAGAAAAATGTGTTTGGGTAGCACTGGTCTTGAAAACTAGATTGCACAGTTGCTCTTAATAGTGAATGCGCAGCCTCAATAGTAATTCACATTCCTTCTACTTGTGTTGATGGGTCCTGGCTGGGGGTAAGAGTTGGCAGCCACATGGAAACATTCCAGTGCCATTCATATTGTACTACTTTGTCGGTAATGATTCTTCTGGGTGCTTACCATGTGAGACTTTCCCTTCACATAAAAACCAGCACAATAGTTTCCATTCTGAGGCAGCAGACTCTTAAAATTCTGTGATAATTAATAGATAATACTCCCTGCCAGGATGGAAGAATTAAAAGGTGCTTGGTAGAAAGCAGCTGCTATAGAAATACCCTATAGTATTGGGATGCTATTGTTCATATCTTAGTGGAACTGTGGCTATCATCAGATCAACAAACATAACTAATACTAAAATTCAGCACTTAAAAACATTTTCGTGAAGGGTGAATCAAAGAAAATATATTTGAATATATATCAGGTCCATGAAAAATTGACACATTTCAAATGTAAGATGGATGACTGTCTATTCAAGGTCTTAATGAAATATAGAGTGGCAAGCACTCTACTTTACAATTTGACAGAAGTTCCCTCTGCAGCTGCTCCAAAACTTTGATGTATGCTCTACCCTTGTGATACAATGAAAGTTTCTCCTCCTATGTATTCAAAGTAGGCATAGAGGCACAGGGAAATTGTATTTTATAATAAGACCTTCCCTCATAAATGATAGAGTATCTCCCTGCTACTTTTATCAACTAGGAGTTACTTGCTAGTAGGCACAAATATAAACTTTTATAATTTCAATTCTTTCATAGTCTTAGACATAATTGTATGCAGAATGTTTTCTGTAAACATCTTTGAAACAGAAGAAGATGCTGTGAGTATCAATGCTATTTGTTCTTCCTGGGCATTCAATAAACACAGAGGATGTTCTGTGTGATTGTAAGCATCTAATACCCTAATTCTCAAGTTAAGGCCTAACTGAGTGAAAAGTTCAAAAAACACCCTATTTTTCCTGTTTCAAAAAGGAAAAGTAAGAGACTGAAGGAATATCTTCTGGTGATATCTCTTCATTCTTCTTTTTTTATTCTTTTACTCTAACTGACTTAATCATTAATGGTTCATCATTCAAAAGTAGGGTTTTGCTTTTTAGAGGAAGACTCCAGGAATGAAGAGGAGGACTGGGCTCTTATTTTTACAAACCCATGGTTCAACACTAGTAATGACATCTCTAGGTATATCCTAAAACAACTGTGAGCAGCACAGGCTTTGCTCTAATAAGACTAAGGAATAGGTCAACTCCAAAAAACATTTTTATATCCAAAGCCAAACTTGTAGTCCTTATCCCACATCTCCTACATTAGATTCCATCTAGTCAGGATGACCAATATAAATGGTAGATAAGCCTTGGTGACAAATGAAGCTCTCCTCTCTCACAACACAACGTGTAGACCATTTCTAACTGTTGTAGGCTATTCCTTCAAAACTAGGCCTCCTTCCTTCATTATTAGCTGTAGGAAGAGAGTTTATTAGGTACCTGTGGCGCTAACCATGCCTGTTTGGGCGTGGTCACAAGTGCATACTTGGTGGGATATAGGCCTGGGGAGGCAGGCCACTCTCTCTTGGGGTTCTGGTCAGGTCTTGAAGAGAGCTGATACTGCATGGTCAGAGTGTTGACCATGGGATATCGGTCTCTCATGTGAGTAATTTTCTCTTCAATAAAATTAACTTACTTCCGTCTAGTCCCGTGTACCGTAATTTGTGCTGCTACATTCAGCACGCCTTCCCAGCATCTCTCGTCTTCTTCTATAAGTTCTATTTTAATATGGATTCTGGGTATTAGGATTTCTCCAGGAAATTTCATCCTGGAGATGAAAATGGGCCACCCCTTAGAAGCCCAATCATCAGAAGGAAGGCCCTTTCTTCTAGGAGAAAGACTATCTCAAAAGATTTCCTGGGCTTGGTTTCAGAGTTTTTGTAAGTTGTGGCATCGCTATGAACAAGGCAGAGACAGAAAGAAACGTTTTCCTTTCTTAAATTTAGGCCAATTTTGAAAGTAGTCCATTTCCCCACATTTATAAGTTATGAATTTTGCATATATGCATATGTACAATTTTTCTTTTAACAGGGGCAAAGATTCAGACCCATAGTCAAGCCTATAGCCAGAGGCTTCAGTCACACGTTGAGCCTCCAACATAATACGTATTTGTTTAGCAGTTTAAGTAAGTCTCATCAATGCAGGAATTGTATCTGTTTTGCTCACTACCGTATGCATAACATGAAAATCATCTTAATGTAAATTAGGTGCCTAAATGTCTACTTTGAAAATAAAGAAGTAGAGATGTATGGGAGACTAATAGAGACAGGAAGGCAAGGGAGAAAAAGGAAAGATTGAGGAAGACAAATACTGGGAAAGAGGGAAATACAAGGAAATAGAATGATGGGGAGGAGGTGGGCAACAAGGAGGAGGGAAGGAAGAAACAAAGCCTGGATAAGAGAAGGAAGGCAATAATTCTCAAGAGTTTCTGATGGTACAGTTATTTGGAGTGTAAAATTTCCTTTCTCATTTGTGTTCTGAGCCTGCTTTGAGGGCTTGGAAACAATAATGACAGCAGCCGTGTATGACAAGGAACGTTATCATATATTATAAGCTCCTTATTTTCCAACTCTCTTGTCTATACTTTTCTTTTATCAGCAACACAAATATATTTCACATCAAATAGATTCCCTCTGCAGCTTTCACTTTTTATGTTATAATTTAGCTGTTTGAAAATGATACTGCTAAAAGGTAAAAGTGTGCAGTAGATTAGTATTCATCACTGGTAGCCTACTGGATTTCAAATGAATCTCCATTCATGCCCCACATTTTATTTTGTTACTTACTTGCCATTTTTTATAAAACTTTCCATAATAAATCTTCAAAAAAACCTCTCTAGTTCTATTCACCAATTCTATTCAAAAGACTGCTGCTATGTTGGCAGGTGAATTTTACTGCTCTGAGAGAAGATCAAGACTACCCAGCATTAATTCCTCCATTTTCCTTTAATCTCTTCTTCTCAAAAATAACCATCTTATCTCCAAGGGAGAATTACCATTTTCCTTTCCAATGCCCACTGAGTGCCACAGTCATAATTCCGATATGAAGGGAGGTTTCTTTGATTCTTAGGACCTAAATAAGATTGATTCATAATCCTGATTTACACTCTGATGAAGTCCAAAGTCCTTTAAAAGTTTCTAGAAACTTCAGTGAATAAATCTTTATGGTTACCTATGCAATGAGCTTCTGTTGCTGTATATGGGTTCCTATTATATGCTACACTGACTCAAAAATGAGATGAAAGTCTTTTAAATTAATAATTTTTTAAAAAGGAAGGAAAGGGGAAAATATTGTAGACTTTTCTGAAAAGGTCAAATGATATCTTTTTGACCAGTGAGAATAAAATAATATTCTGGAAAACTTGTACTTACCTGACAAAAAAATAGAAATCTGGCCTTTCCATATTTCCCTGGTTTGAAGGTGCTGTAGGACTGGAGCAACTATTGCAGTAGTATGGTCAGAAAGAAGCAAGGAATTCTGAAATGTTACAGCAGCTCTCTATACATTGTTACTTGTCCAGGAAGGAAGGAAGGAAGGAAGGAAGGGAGGGAGGGAGGGAGGGAGGGAGGGAGGGAGGGAGGGAGGGAGGGAGGGAGGGAGGGAGGGAGGGAGGGAGGGAGGGAGGGAGGGAGGGAGGGAGGAAGAGGAAAGAGAAAGGTAAAAGCCTGTATCTAGAGACCACCTTCAAGTCTACTGGCATTTGCAACTGAAAACCCATTAAGCTGATAGAAGATTCCAGAATTGCAAGTGGTAAATGGTATTTCTAAAAATTAAATATAATGAGTTGCATGAAAAATAATCTTTCCTTTATGTCTACGAGACACTGAATAAGAACAAATTCCCTGTATGATTGCATGTAAGATATATGCATTCATAGTTAAGGGTATTTTCCCACTTAATTGCTGATCTATCAATAGATATAATTTAACAAATAAAAGAATTTCTGCATGACATTGTTACTTTGAAGGTTTGCACTTATTGTTGAATTTCTTTTCTTAAAATAATCACATTTCAAAGTGATTTTTAAATTGGTAGGGAGAAGAGAGGAAATCTGTTCTGTTAGAGTAATAGGTCATCTTTAAGAAAACATCATAGCATCATAAACAACTGCTATAAAAATCAGGATCTACTATATAAAATGATCTGTCATATCCATGTAGCAGCTTTATCATGCCAATGGCCTTTTATTAGGATTACAAGTTGACAATATATTACACAAAACTTAGTTTGAGACAACATGTAAAGATCAACATAATGTTTTACTATCTCAGTCCTTATATATCATTACTTTGCAGGTTAAAAAGTCAAAGGGAGGTGTCTGGTTTGAATCTGCTACTGATGTGATACATGGTGTATGGGGGGGCATAACCCAGAAATATTATCTCAGAAAGAAAGAAAACTCTGTTCTCAGAGAATAATAAGATGGCATTTCTGTATAATGACTCTAACTCCATCCAGAATGTACAATCAGGTAACACTAAGTATTCCTGGATTAACAAAAAGAATAGATTCAAATTAAAAACACTGTTACTGCTATGCTTTGACACCAGCAAAAACCACTACTTACAGGTTCTGAAACTGACAAGAGCAAGTGGCAATCAAATAAATAGCATGTATTTAGACAACCCTGGTAATAGTTCAGTGGGGACTTCTGCAAAAGAAATTATTATTTCAATGCCAAGTCACGCTTACAGCTTTGAACAAGTAGCAAAACATGGGCATGTTTCTAAAATGGATTTCCCAGCAGCTGCGCAAAAGCCGGAGGGGATGGCTTAGTGTTTTAAGCCTCAGATTTGAAATACCTAGACTCCCTGCAAACTACAGCGTTAAATCCTCTGTAGAACCACAGCTTCAAATGCTATCAGGAAAGACTCAACTCTCCATTCTTTAGAGACTGATAAATTGAAAGCCATGAACTTCAGGAGAAAAGGAGGGGGATTTATAGCTACCCACAACTACCACCCATCAACCTTGAACACACACACACATACACACACACACACACACACACACACACACACACACACACACACACACGAGATGACAGTATCTGTAGCAGCTTTTAAGGTTCCACTGGAGATTTTAGTCTTGGAAAGACTTAAGCATACTGAATTCAGAAATCTCCCAACTCTGGTAGGCACCAGCTTCATAAACATTAATACTAGCTTTCAGAAAACTCAAAGTGGACTGAAAATATTTGCAACTCCCATTTAATGCAGTCAAATTCTACATGCTCACTTTAAAGTGCATTCTACATATCCAGCCACCTGATGGGTATATCTGCATTCTATACAGACACTAATCGATAGATAGTTGGTAAATCCTAATTAAAATTAAAGCATATTACTTAATTATTAGCATGTTCTTCTAACTCTTACCTCATTCATTAAAGAAAGAGAGATCATTGCTATCACCGTATCATAGATGAGAAAAGCATACGTACCTCTGGAAGATTAGATGAGCTAGTCAGAGCTTCTATGGAGTTAACCATAATTTTAAAATATGTGTCTTGAGGCCTGAGATATTGTTACAAGAATATTTTCTTTATTGATACAGACATTTTACTAAGCATAACTAAGTGATGTATTCTAATCTTGAAGAAAGATAATCTTATAGCTAAATTTTAAAAATCAGTAGCACTATATATCTGTTACATATAATTAACTATTGAAATTAAAAAGTGGAGTAGATACTAAGAAAACTGTAGGCAATTTTTGCTAGTCTACTACACATCAGCACCTCAAAATCAAGCCAACCTCTCCAGTTACATTGAGACATGAAGAAGTATCAAATCTAAACTATTCTCCAAAGACTAGGTAAAAACAAGTGGTAGTCATACAAAAGGAAACCAACCATCTAAAATGGTTTGATGTCTTTAGGATGTAGCTGTAGTGCTTGTTCTGATTAGGCAAAGTGAGTTCCATGAGTACTACCAAGATGAGCACTACCGTAGATGTGCACTACAATGACTGAGCACTACAACGACTGAGCACTACAATGGCTGAGCACTACAATGAGCACTTCAATGAGCACTACAATGACTGAGCACTACAACGACTGAGCACTACAATGGCTGAGCACTTCAATGAGCACTTCAATGAGCACTACAATGACTGAGCACTACAACGGCTGAGCACTACAACGACTGAGCACTACAATGAGCACTACAATGACTGAGCACTTCAATGACTGAGCACTTCAATGAGCACTTCACTGAGCACTACAATGACTGAGCACTACAATGAGCACTTCAATGAGCACTACAACCACTGAGCACTACAATGACTGAGCACTACAATGACTGAGCACTTCAATGAGCACTTCAATGAGCACTACAACGACTGAGCACTACAATGACTGAGTACTGTGCTGACTACTACAAAGACCCCAAAGAGGAGAGGATAGATTCTTTTGAGACTGCATGTCATCTTAAGTCTCTCTTTATCTCTCTCTATCTCTCCTTCCTCCCTCCCTCCCTCCCTCCCTCCCTCCCTCCCTCCCTCCCTCCCTCCCTCCCTCTCTCTCTCTCTCTCTCTCTCTCTCTCTCTCTCTCTCTCTCTCTCTCTCTCATCAAGCCACAAGACCACAGGATTTTGAGTGCAAGTAAGGAGAGAATCTGGAGAAGAGAGTGGACACACCGTACTGGGAGATGTCAGCAGTGGGAAGAAGGCAGTCTAATACAGCTTGCTCACAAGATCCTGGGCTTTCCTTCCATCCTAGGGTAGGCCCCACACCTTGACTAGGCCAAGAAAGGAATTTGAGGACAAGCCGGCCTGAGCCAAGCTAGAGACATTATTAAGGACATTATACAATTCTAAAACATGGGTTAAGGTTTCTCTCTGAAGAATTGTGCTTGAGTGTTTTTACAATGAGTGTATGTGTGTCTGTGTCTGTGTCTGTCTGTCTGTCTGTGTGTGTGATCATGTGACAAACTTGCATTCCTTAACAGATACAATTTACAAGGTTTTAAGATGTAGAAAAACTTAAAATTTAAATAAAATTTCCTTCGAGTTCAGAGATTTGTTCAGCCAACTATGTGTATTTGGGGATGAGACAGGGGTGTCAATGCTGTAAAATCCAAGGTAACCCCAGTCTACTCTAAGGGAAGATTGTTTATCTGTCATTTTTAACACCCTTGTTTGAGCTGTCCTTAGGAAAAATAAAATTTTCTACACTAAAAGCTTTATCAGTTTTGAAGTTTCTTGACTCTTGGCAGAAAAGGCAAAGTAGATCCTAGAGGGGGGAGGGTTTTACCCCCTTCTCTTGTTCCCTTAAGTTTGCCTGTCTTGCCTCTGCAAGAGTCTGGGCCTTTTCAGCTGCAGGAATTCTATCACCTACAAATGAGCTGCAAGAACAGAGACCAATTTTCCATGTATTATATTTTATAATTTCTGAAGGCATGTCTCAGTTCTTTGAACTTATAAATAACAACCCAGGTGCTACGGAAAATTAATTCCAAAGACAATAAGTGTTTTCCTTGCTTTCTTATTCCGTTTCATCCATCTTTCCCATCTCCCCTAACATGAGCTTTATGCTCATTAGCACAGCACAAATAGTTTGGTCCTCCTCCAAAACCCCATAGAAGGATCATGTGTCATTTATTTTTAATTACACCTAACTTTTTAATAGCACCTCCCTGCCTGGGGATAATTCTAGGCTATCTTATGCTGTTTAAATTGCAGAGTCAGTTTCCATTCAATAAGAACCTTGAAGATTTTCTAAGCCTCACAACTCCCATCTACTTCATATTTTACCAGTCTGGATAGATTTATAGATGCTCTTTAAAATTATGTCTTCCTTTGGCTACATGGACAGGCACCCCAGAGTCCCAATGGAATTACTGGTCCATGCTCACACATCTGCGCAGCAACTGAATTATCAAAACGAGCAGCCGGTACCATGCAAGTAAAGCTCCCATTTCTCCTTTTATTCAAACATTTATTTAGTACTCAATGGTGCCAGGCATGAAGATAAAATAAAATATTTTCAGCAAAGAATAAAATTAGCCTTCTTGGCTGGAGGCGAGGACTCTGCACTTCAGTGGGCAATGGAAAGGGTAGGTTTCTATTTGCCCAGCGTGTCCTTTCCTTCCAGCTCAGGGATTTATAACAAAAGGACGTCCTACAAAAAGCTGTGGTGAAGAAATGATGTGCCCGGCATACCTCAAACGCGTCTGGCCCCAAGCAAAAGCACGTTGCCTAGATCCAGTGATTATTTTAAATTTTTGAGTAAGTCCGGGCTACGAATTAGGTTGGTCCGGCTTCCTACCTTTAATTTTCATGTAAGTTGGCAAATGTGAAACAGTCAAGTAGTATCTAACAGTCCTCTGAGGTTCCTAGTGCCGTGCCACTCAGGGTTGCTTAAGTTCACACTCTAAGAAGTCAATCCACCTTTAAATGCGAGCTAAGTGGTCTATGCTATACTTTAGTAAGGCACTAAAAGTTATGTGTGTATTAGCACATCAGCACAAAAAGAAACAGACAAACAAACCTAAAAAGAGCTCCTCAGAGATGACCAGTACAGAGCACCAGACTTCAAAAAAAAACAAAACAAACAAACAAAAAAAAAAACTAGGCAAAGAAGAAGAAAAAATCTCCAAGGGTCAGCAGAAGGCCTCATCTCGCGAGACTCGCGGACCGTTCGGGAGGAGACCAAAGAGAATCACGGGTTTAAGTGTCTGACTCGGCCGAGACCTTTCTCGCGCTGCTCCACTGACCTGGCTCGCGGCTAGCTGGGACTTTTCTGGCGCCGCCCAGCTATGGCGCGGAAGTCGAATGTGCTTTTGCTTCTCTTGCCGTTCCTGCTTGGCTTCCCCCTGGCGCAGGGCTCCAGCCGCCTACCCCTGGTCCTCAACACTTGGTCTTTTAAGAATGCTACGGAGGCAGGTGCGGAGCGGCGGCGGCCCGGGGTGGGTGGCCGCGCTGTGCGAGCTCCTCTACGGGAAGCTCTGCTGGGCCCGGGCCCTGCTGAAGTTAAGGGCGGGTGAGCCTTGCACACGGCCGGGTCTCCTTCCAGTCTTCCTCCTGCATCGCTCTGGCACCCGACCCTCTTTGTCCATCCTCTCTGCCACGGCTGCATGCTAGGTTCGGGTACATTTATTGCTCCCGCACCGTGCTGGCTGACCTCTCACACTCAGACTTCACTCCTCCAGGGTCCCCTGCCTGACTTTTGTGGCACTCGGCCTTATGCCATAATGTTCTCGGTGTCCCACACTCCACTTCGAAAGAATGCCTCCTGTTTTCCAGTACCCTCTGGATCCCGGTTTAGGAAACAATTGGTAATTTCCTGTGGACACATTTACATTTGACCCATGCCTGGCATGCCCTTGTCAGTTAGAATGACAGCTTCCAGCCTTGGTTATGCATTAAAATTACCCTTAGAGTTTCTTGGAGCTGTACCCTACAGCCCCCGACCCTGTCACATTTGAGACCGCTGTCACATTTAACATCTGTGAGTACAACTGGTTCCAGAACTCAGTGCAGGACAATTTGTATGAACAGGTATGAGAAAGTGGGAAATCAGACAGAGAAAAAGACCCCCAACAATAATGAAACAAATAAATAATAAGCATAGGAAGTCCAGCATCAAGTGTCGGGGACAGTTCTGTGTAAGTTGCCAGTATGGAACAGGGGCACTTCTAAAAACCAGCCTTCAATGAATTATACTGCTGGCCTTTCAAGACATACCCACTTAATGCACTGATGTCCACACAACACCCGAAAAAAAAAAGACTGCTTTTGAAATTGGGCCACCTCTGAAATATACTGTGTGGCCTGGCATGAATTGCTTCACATCTGTCCATTTCTCTTGGAAACGATAATTATAATTTGAGATGTATCTCAAAACTGCATGGAGATGAGATTTATTCGCACATGTGACATCGTTTGCTGTTGTAATATTGTGCTGAGACTCACTGTGACAAATGTTGTCAATGAAGTGTTAGTTACGCGTATTTTAGTAATCTAGTGAGTGGCATGGCTGTAATCCCAGCTCTCAGGATGCTATCTATGGTAGTAAGATTTAGACTTATAGACAAACTTAGGCTGTGCTGGGCTTGGGCTAGATAGCAAGACCCTATCTCACAAAACAAATGAAGAAATTTTAAGACTGTAATTGAAAATACTTTCCCATTCAACAGTCTCCAAATAGTTTCTCTTGTCCCTCTTAAAGATGACACGTTTGTTACAGAGAAGAAACAGTCACTGATGAGTTTTTGCTTTGTTCTGTTTTGGTTTTTCGAGACAGGGTTTCTCTGTATTGTTTTGGAGGCTGTCATGGAACTCACTCTGTAGACCAGGCTGGCCTTGAACTCACAGAGATCCGCCTGCCTCTGCCTCCCGAGTGCTGGGATTAAAGGCGTGCGCCACCAACGCCGGGCAAGGGATTATTTTTTCTTTCCCTTTAAGGTAATATTTATAGCTCACAGAAATGGAAAACACAACTTATGACCCCGACGTGATTTGAACACGCAACCTTCTGATCTGGCGCGCTACCATTGCGCCACAAGGCCCCTGTTGGTTTTCTGAGACAGGGTTTCTCTGTGTAGCTTTGTAGACCAGGCTGGCATCGAATTCACAGAGATCAGCCAGCCTCTGCCTGCACAAAGTGCTGGGATTAAATGTGTATGCAACCACCATCCAGCCCTAGTGATAAGTTTTGTAAATATTCACTTTACACTCAGAGCCAAGGTCTTTGAATTCTTCATAGTAACTAGTGATATGATATAAGTGATACAATGTTGTCGGTATTGTTCTAATTTCCTTGCAGCACTTTTGGACCATTTGATGAAATAACTTGTTAAAATTTCAGCCTCACAGTACAAATGTTAAAGGGGAAAAAAAACTTAAATAGGCATCCCCAAATGTTCTTGGCTGGTTGCATTTCACGTTGAAAAATTCATGTCTATAAATAAGCACTATTGGAATTTAACAGCGTGGCAGACATTAGCATCTGGAGGGTCTGCTGTGGATGCAGTTGAGAATGGCTGTGCTGTCTGTGAGACAGAGCAATGTGATGGCTCTGTAGGCTTTGGAGGAAACCCTGATGAACTTGGGGAGACCACCCTGGACGCCATGATCATGGATGGGTAAGACTGCTCTTTATGCTTTTGTGGTGGGCTTATGTATTAGTGTGGTCACTCTTTGTAGCACCTGTCTTTTCTAAACACAAAGAGTTAACAAAAGGAAGGAGGGAGGGAGGGAGGAAGGAAGGAAGGCCAAAATGTCATCCTGATTACATTATCACAGCAAAGTGGTTAAGTAGCTTTGACTGATGAGAACCCCGAAATACAAAACTGTGCCCCTGACCCAGTAATACCTGCCGCCTGCAAATGCTATGCTTTCAGTGATCTGAAGCCTGATGGGCTCTTTTAAAAGCCACATTTAAAATAAGGAGTTGAGATATTCAGTACATTGACTTTCTGTTGTTTAATTTTGTCTGTGGGGATCCGTGAACTTTTACGGGTTGTTTTCACGGCTGTGGTAAGATGGAGTTTAGCCTTCAACACGTTGCTGCTGAGAGAGATGCAATTTTTCTGTTCAAGCACCAAGAGAAAACGCCTTCGTAAATCTTCTGGCATTGTTGCCTTACAGCACCGCCATGGATGTGGGAGCAGTGGGCGACCTCAGGAGAATTAAAAACGCCATCGGAGTGGCACGGAAAATCCTGGAGCACACAACACACTCGCTTTTAGTAGGGGAGTCAGGTATTTCGAAAACTGCTTTTTGTCTATACACAGTGTAAGAAAAAAGAAAATAGAACTCAGCGTGAAGTAGAGATCAAAGAAGACCCGAGTTCAAATTACACCTGTTTTATTTCATCTCTGGTTAGCTGGATAGGTTACTTCTAAATCTTGTTTTGTCTTTAAGACTGCATTTTAAGCAATCCGTTGTTATCTGTCCATGGGTGATCGCTGCTAGTGACACAGGGTTCATCGTCATTTATCTTCATACATTGCATTTCTGCAGGTATAAGACCCAGGGGGTACTGCCGATATAAGACAGTAGTGCCAAAAAGAGATGGCTGTGTCACTTGAGTCCTTTCCAAGTTCCATTGGCTAGATCATAGAGCAGCCTATGATTTAAAAAATTATATCAGTGATATATTTATGAATCAACCTTGATAGGCTTGGGATAGAACAGCAGACTTTCTGAAAAGGATATGTTTTCGTCTTTGGAATCCATTTGTCTGTGGTTCTTCTCACCCAAGTTAGAGCAGTAGAATTCTCTGTAGATGGGAGATGTGTGCTAGGCAAGGCTGCAGTTTCTGCAGGGTAGAAGCCAGAGACGGTGGAATTGAGGCAGTAACAGAAATGGGCACATAGCCCAGAGGTCTCCAACAGGTCTGTGACAGAAAGGACACAGGGAAGCTGCAGATTCACAAATCAGTCCCTGTATGTCCAAAACTTCCTTTAAAAGCCCTGTGTGCCATCCTCCTCAGATGTCTTTCCATATTTCATGTGAGAGACAGCTGACCCAGAATGCCTCTAGTACATGATTTTGCTTTTCTCTTTCATCTCCAGCCACCAAGTTTGCTGAAAGTATGGGGTTTACCAGTGAGGATTTGTCTACCAACACCTCGAAAGCTCTTCATTCAAACTGGCTTGCTCAGAATTGCCAGCCAAATTATTGGAGAGTATGTATGCAAATTCAACTTTAAAAAGTAAATGGAAAAATGCTTAGTGATCCCTGGAGTTCATGACTCCTGCTCTCTGTCAATAGCTTGTAAACTCAAAGTTTGCTGTGAAGAAAGGAACAGATTCTAGCAACATGGCTTCACTTGTATTTCCTTGGAACAAAATCCAAAATGTTTCTTAGATATTATCCATTTGAAGCATATGCAGATTGTGCCCATATATTGAATAGAAGACTTAAAGTAAGTCTAGTTTGTCACTAGTGGGATCAGCGTTCTTTATAGGAATTTTACCATAAATCAGCTTGCTTTTGCCACACAGATTTCTTTTCTGTAACATCTTAGTCTCTAATCTGTTTCTTCCTTAGGTCCTAATTATCAAAGTCCTCAGGATTTAGCTCAAAAGAATAAATTCTTCATAAGACAGCTAAAGTGCTAACGTTAGAAGGTATGAGTAGGATGAGCAACCCTAACTGAAAATCTGAAGTCCAGAACACTTCCAGCACCAACACGATGCCAAAGTAGATGTTCAAAAGGCCGTGCTACTTCATATGATGCATTCCCTTCCAAGAACAAATGCATCGAAGTCTATACTGGTATCTTCGACTAATCATATAGATGGACATAAACAAGAGGGGAATTTTGTACTTCACCCTCAGTCCATCCGTAAGATAGTTTCAAGAACGTGTAAAAATTCCAAAATCTGAAAAATATGCAAAACACTTCTGGTCTTAAATATTTCAGATAAGGGTTACTCAGCCTGTAGTAAGTTCGTAGCTAATACCATTCTGTTCAGATAACCTAAATTTATTGGTATATTCCTTTACCTTTAGTATTTAAAGGAATCTTAGGCTTTCACTTAGAATAGCTGCAGCTAGAGGGGTCCAGTCCATGGTTTGCGGGGTTCATGAAGCTGAAGCGAACTGAAGATGAGTGATGTGTAACACAATCTCATGAAATACTTAAAACATGACATTTTGTGCAGCACTGTTGTGTTTTACGACTTGAGAGAGCAGTTCTAAAGTGTGAATGTTGTAGCTGACAATGTCTTGTCTCTGTGTCAAAGTTGGACACCTTATAAACCTAGATTAAAAATAAAGGTTTTTAAAGCGTGTCTTGCTTGAAATCTCAGAATTTGTCATCTGAGAACCATGTTGTGACAGGTAAAGGTTTCTGTGAGATTAATATATATTTAGCAGTAAGTCTTTATGTCTGCTGTTACTCTGAAGATAGTACACATATAAAAGTGGCATCCATTGACTTGTTCTTTGCCATGTATCCATCTAATCTATATTATGCAATTTTGAGAATTACCAGTTTTCACTTCAGATTAAGTTCACGTTTGAGCTCTAAGTTACTGATGTCTTTGTGGTTTCTCACCAGTGATTGTCAGTTGTACACAATTTTTTGCCAGTTCCCAAAACACCCTTTTTAACCAAAAACCTTGAATCTTGTTTATAGAAAGTTATACCAGATCCTTCAAAATACTGTGGACCCTATAAACCACCTGATGTCTTGAAGCAGGGTACTTCTGCCTACAAAGAAGTGGATATCCATGGTCATGATACTATTGGTAATACACTTTTTATACAACTTTACTTATTATTTTAATGACCTTCTATAGCTCATATTCATGTACCAGAAGTTAGCCAGCTTTCATTACTTAAAATGCTAAGTAAAGATCCCCTTCTCTTGTGTTTTTTCTCTCACGATGTGTACATGTACATATAGACATATGTAATGAGCTTAAACACATACAAATTCATGTTTTTATTACATAAATAAATATAATTCTATCATAGCATCTATATATAGTTTTGTAATTACTTATAACAAATATCAGTGACTACCAACATGTAGATTATCAAGTTGTTACTATGTAATGCTTTGGTTATTTCATGTAATTTGCTATATATATAAAATGACTTGTAATAATTTTTCTGAGCTATCATATTGACAAGTTCTCTTAATCAAAATGAATGATTGGGGAGGATTGCCTTTGAAAAGGTACTGAAAGCACGTGGTAGATTTGAAGAGTAAGAATATGAGATCTTTTTTTGTTGGTGTTGTTCAATGATACTATGAAGCCAAGTCATTAACATAGTATAATATCACTGATACAGTTTTCAATATTCTTATTTTTTCTTTTATTCAACCTGTAATTAATGAGAGAACATACTTTATTTTCTCAATGGAGTTGGTATGTAAAGACACAGTACCATAGACTTAATGGATTATAAACAACAGACATTTCTCACAGTTGTAGCTAGGGATAAAGCCAGGATGTAGACACTGGTAAATTCCTTGTGTGTTTAGGTCCCATTTCCTGGCTCATAGGTGGCATATCTAGTTTTCTCGGGCCTCTTGCATTAATCATTACACTCATGTAATCATTACACTCATAGGTGGCATGTCTAGTTTCCTCAGTCTCTTTTGTATTAATCACTCATTAATCATCCCACCTGCCCATGGTGCCCTCCAAAATCCATCACTTTGTGAAGATATATATTAGAAGGGACACAGTCCCTCAAACTACTACA
This sequence comes from Mesocricetus auratus, assembly GCF_017639785.1. NCBI lineage: Eukaryota > Metazoa > Chordata > Mammalia > Rodentia > Cricetidae > Mesocricetus > Mesocricetus auratus. The sequence continues at coordinate 1,544,101 of NW_024429207.1, read as the reverse complement.
ATCATCAGCTGATCCATTATTTGGCTATATTTAAAGGAAGCATTAGGCGTTAATGATAAAGCATGAGGGGAACCTTGGAGGATTCCATGGTAAGTGAGGGTGACCGAGGTAGAGGGACAAACTGCCAGGCAGACAGATTAGTGAGAAATTTTATTAGAAAGGGAGGGAAGGGGGAAGGGAAGAGAAAAGAGGTAAAGAGACACAGAGAGAGGACAGAAGAGAAGAGGGAGACAGGAAAAGTCCTGTCTGCCCCAGGGGAACAGCAGGAAAAAGAGACAGAAAGAGATTGTAAGAGGGTGAGGTCTTTCTTTTAAAGGGGTCCTTTGCACCTGCGTGCAGACTATGCAACCACGGGACCCTGAGCTGACCAGGGTACTGCCAGAGTACATTCTGCCAGGTGACAGGGGCAGGCTAGCAAAATGCCTGAATCCTTACATTGGGTACTTACATCTTTTTTTTTAAACCTCTAGGCATGGTTGTAATCGATAAGCTGAGACATACTGCTGCAGGCACATCCACAAATGGTTTAAAATTCAAAATACCTGGGTTAGTATTTCACCAAGAACGGATTTCTCAAATATGTATCACGTGTAAAGCAATGTATTCCCAGGGTGCCAAATATAAAAGGAGACCCTTACCTCACAGATACATGTGAAAGAAAGCATTTTACCAATGTGTTAATGGCCAGAGCAAGCACCACAGCCAGAGTTCAGCAGTGGCAGGGGTTAATCTGGCACCTGAGTAGTTAGTGATGCCAGTGGAGTGGTAAGTAGAGACTGAGACCTGAAGACACAGGACTAAAGGGCGCGTGTGTATTCAAGTAGCTCTCTTCGGGTCGAGGACTTCTCTGGCTGGAACAGAAGTTGGAGTGTGCGCTTGTGTGTGTGTGTGTGTGTGTGTGTGTGTGTGTGTGTGTGTGTGTGTGTGTGTGTGTGCGCGCGCGTGTGTGTGTGCGTGCATGCGTGGACGGAGTAGTATGTGGCAGTAGTGAAGATTAAGACTACAAGTCACCGAAGCCTGATTTCAAGGCCTTGGCTTGAGGAGTTGTAGGTTTGTGTGGATTTGTTGTTCTTGTTGTTACTTTGTTTTTAAGTAGAAAACAGGCGTTAAATAGGTTTATTAAAGGGGGAAACTGGTGTAAGCAGTGTAAGAAAATAATTCAGAATGGTTCAAGTATTGCAGAAATTGCGAAAGGTGTAATAATAGGACAGTCACTGTAAATCCAGGTGATCTGATATGACAAACTGATGACAAGTTTGTTTGATAAATAAAAATATGTAGTTATTGGAGTACAGCATGATATTTTCATAGATATAAAAGTGAAATAGTTAAACCAGGCTATTTATGCGTTGTCTCTCATGCTTTTCAAAATCTATGTTTTACATATAAAATGTATTATTACTAAATGTAGTGTGCTATGTACAGCAGATCTCCAGAATTTACTCTGCTGTTTTAAAATAAAGTCCTTTTCTGCCAACCAACATCTCCCCAACCACCCTCTCTCTACTATTGGGAAACCAATATTTTAATCTGTTTCTATTAATTCAGTTTCGTTGCACTGCACATTTATCTGAAAACAGTCATATAATTAATATAGCTGTTTGAAAACTGTAATTGAAAAACAAACAAAAATGCCATCTAGTGAAGAATTTACTTAAAACAGTAGTCAATGGTGGTTGGAAACAGCCCCTAATTTTGAAATAATTCTAACCATGATTTAGTTTACATTTGGTTTCCTATTCTAAAGTCTTATGTTCTCTGTGCACGAAGTCGTGTAGGAGATTCACCAATACCTGGATCTGGGGCCTACGCTGATGACATGGCTGGGGCAGCTGCAGCCACAGGGGATGGTGACATACTACTGCGCTTTCTGCCAAGGTATGACTTCCTACCTTTGTAAATTGTAGAGATCCTTAGAAGACACAGGAATGTCAGCCACAGATGATTTTGGTAGTGTGTTGTCTGAATTCGTGTGCACGAGAGTCTTGCATGAAACTGTATGTAGTAAAATTTTTTGGGTTTGGGGTCGTTATTGTTTTGCCAGTTAGTTTGTGATCATTGCCTTGAGTCGTCATTATCTCGGGAAATGAAATGTGTCTCTCCATGCTTCACAGAGGAAAATGCCTACTGTCCGTTTAATTAATTGATGCAAGGACATAGTGCAGTGACTGAGAAAAGTAGACAATATAGTCCCTGCAGTCAGTTGATAACTACAACTGTGTGTTTGGAACATGTGCAGTGTTTTCTCCTGAGATTATAGCTCCTTTCCTCGTGCAAATATAACCTTTATTTGTGACTTCTGGTTCTTATTACTAAAGTGACAGTTATTCCGCCAAGGCCCAAAATAATAGTCCTCATCTGAAATTAATGGTGGATGAGTTGAATAGATGACATTGTAGCAGGGTTTGCTTGCCCTGATAGGAATTACAAGCCTGTGACAGGAATTACTGACTCATGTTCATTCATAGGTATTATGCTAAATGTGACAGTATGGTCGTTTCAGATTTTCTCATGTCAACTTAGCCTAATGTGGAGTTAGTGTTTATTCTGTGCTCTGATATTAAGCTGTCACCTCCATCTAAATTAGCTACCAAGCTGTAGAATATATGAGAAAAGGAGACGACCCAACCATAGCTTGCCAAAAAGTGATTTCAAGAATGAAGAAGTATTTTCCAGAATTCTTTGGGGCTGTTATATGTGCCAATGTGACTGGAAGTTATGGTAAGTTAGAGCTGTGTTTTATTTGTGAGAATTTATTGGTGATTATAAAAGACAGACACTTCTGAATACCTGAGCATGTGATGTGTTGTGTTCTATCTAAACAGGGAGTCCGTAAAGTAGGTTCTGAGTGAATGTCAGTGATGAGCTGTCAATACTGTAAAATGTGAAGATATATACTTAAAAACCCTGCTTTATTTGACTGCTGGAAGTCATGCTTTACTTTTGGGCTATCAGTTCTTTTGCATCTGCCCTAAAGTTTTGCTTCGGCTGGAACACATGTTGACAGCTAATTTAGTCAAATGCCCTGATTAGAGATGGTAGGGACAAGTTAATGCCCTTTACTTCTTTCTCATTCATTGAAACATTTCAATCATTTCGGTCCTCTTAGCTCTGAGGAAGAAAAGCTTTTCCTAGTGTATAAGCCAGATAGGCAGGCAGAATTATTGTGGCAGTGCTTGGCATGTCTTCTTTCTGTTTGCTTTCCTTGTGAGCCAATCACAGCTACGCAACATTTAAGGTCAACCACTGCTGACTCTCATCACTGCGCTTTCAGATGGAGAATCTGCGCAGCTTCCGATCAATAGAGCTTATTAGGTTAGACTGCTCATTGCTGTTCTTTGATCTTGTGCTTCCCACACGTTTGTATTTGAAGAGCTCGTGTGAAGAATTCCGTATTCCTTTTTAAGTTGTCAGATTTAAGAGTCAAAGCAAGTTATGGGAGTTGCTGTGTGTATGAAATAAGGCACTTTCTAATGATTACCTCTTAACGGATAAGCCATAGAAGGTCCACATTTACATTTAGCAGGGTGGGAGGATGCTAATTATCTTACTCTATGAATTAAAAATTGACTATTTCCTAATAACACCATGGTAGAAGGACCTCTCCCCCTGCAGGTGTGTGACGAGAACTAAACTTAGAAAGCATACTGACTAAAGGCTCTTCTTGCTTTCTGTGAGAGTGAACGAGCAGAGAGGAGGGGAAGCAGTCGTGTAGGAAGGGTTTATAGATAAGAGATTGTTCTAGTTGCTAGAGAAATAGAATTTTGATAATTTCTTCTACGAAAGGATTGAAAGAGTAGAATAATCAAGTGACAGCAACTGTATAGGGGTGGGAGGAAAATCAGCTAGTTGTCTGCTTTTCAAGGGGGTGAGGTAAGGGCTGGAGAAATGGCTTGGAAAGTAAAAGCACTTGTTCTTGCATAGGATCCTGGTTGGTTCCCAGCACCCACAAGGTATCTGTACTCCAGTTTCATGGTGTCTGTGTTCTTCTGACCTCTTTGACACCCGACACATACATGCAGGCAAATACACGCATATAGTAAATTTTTAAAGACTTTATTACCATCTTATCTCCTCCTCTTCTGTGATCACTAACTACCACTATGGGCAACATGTAGATTATGTATGTAGATAGATTATGTTGATGTAGCCATGCAACAACCAATGTCTAGGCAGATGACGTCTTTATTGGTTCTGGATACATGCCTCCAGTAATACTTAACTGTCTCTTTTTTTTTTGGCTCAAGGTGCTGCTTGCAACAAACTTCCAACATTTACCCAATTTAGTTTCATGGTTTATAATTCTCTACAAAATCAGCCAACTACAGAAAAAGTAGACTGCATCTAATCTACCTTGCCTGTTAGCATGTGTATCTTGAGAGGAGAGAAACTAAGGCCGGGAAAGTTGCTGATTGACATCATGTAGTGGTCTTCATGTATTTCAAGTTCCTGTGTAAGTTAGCTACAAAAATAAATTATGCTGCAGTGACATTTCTGTATCTACATTTGTATTTAATTATTTTTGTTTAAGGTCTGTTTCCCACTGGAGAATGAATATGCATGAATATATGTTGTATATTTTTAAGCTTTAAATGATACTTGAATTTCTAATCAGTGTGGCAAGAAATGTCTACACTTGGGATATGTTTTCACAATCCCACTGTAAATACAGTATGTGTATTTGAGTACTCAGAGTATTCAAGCATGCCAGGTCCTGGGGACATAATAACACTACTTTAGCAGAGTCAACCTAACTGAATCTCTGAAGTTACAGTGATGTCCCTTACCACTGACCATTAGGTGGTAAGCTCAAAGTAGGAGTAGTGCTGTTCAAATATATGACTTTTGTTATTTATATTTATATGATGAGCATTATTTGGTTTTCTTTGGATTTCTCTTTGATGGAACATTCAGTAGATGAAAGTTATTAATCCATTGATATCACTGATCTTTGGGCAATTAATATTCATTATTGATCATTTCTTTTGAAAATCACTTAGGGAATTCTTTTGTGTAATTTTACTAATCTCTTGTGCTGAGGTAGGGGTTGCAGTTAGAAAATGTCAGTAATTGTGCTGTCTAGCTTGGCATTTCTTCTGAATTTCCATATCAAATATCTATGAATGACAATTACAGAGACATTGAATGTCTTAATTTCTCAAGATTATTATTTACTCCAAAATCACCATTGCTGTAGTCTGTAGGCATTAATAAGATGTATTGTATTGTTGTCAAACCTTACTACTGTTTTGTTTTTAATATACACAGCTTGATATTTACTATTTGTTACCTCTAGAGAATATTTCATATTATTTATTCTCCTACCATCTTGCCTACCACAATTATTTAGGAAGCCATGTTCAAAATAGCCTCTACCAGCACAGAATTTGGTGGGCTTAAATTTGAACCCAGTTTATAAGAATGTTTCAACTACATTTTAGCCCAGTTTAGTAACAATACTTTCATAAAGGAAGTGTTTGATGTCAGAAAAGGGAAAAACCTAGATTATTTCCCCCACAGGATTCAGGTGAACGCTACTCAAGTGTTTTATATGTCCAATATAGTACTAACTGCTAACCTCAGTCTGTCATAAAAGTTTTGATAAGTTACATTTTATTTATTTGCATTGACTCATGCTGGGATAATTTTTATATTATTTCACTAATGACTTCTTACAGGTCGATTCTTCTATCTGCTAGCCACAGTTTGACTTAGTCCCTATGAGTCCTGTCCACAGAATGTTAGCAGTCCCACTTCCCCTGTAAGTTGTGGTTTTACTCCTGTACCCTCTGATTTGCTGCAAGGGAGTTCTGGTTCTGGCAATGAGTTTTAAGTGAACTTGCAATGGGAGACCTTCCCAGATCCTTTTGTATTTTGTCAAGCATGACAGCATACTGATTGCTGCTCTCAACTACCTGTGTCCTTGAAAACCATAATGAATAGACATCCGTGACGGTACCCAGGGAACATAAATTATGGTCCAGTACAGACTATCCTGACTAAGACATAAAACACACCAATCAGTTAAGGAATTTTGTGGACATTACTAAAATAATGAGACTATTCAAAGCCTCAAAATGATTTTTTTCCTGGTTAGACAAAGATACCTAAGAAAGTGTTGATTAAAAAAATGATTTAAAAAATGTTTTTAAATTATTGGAGCAGTTGCAGATGTTTTCCTAAGGGATATTTCATTAAAAAAAGAAGAAGAAAAAGAAGCCTGTATTCAGTGATTCCTCACCATGTGGCAAAAACGAAACATTCACACCTGCATGGTACTGTGTTCAAGGGTGTTTCTATAGCAAAATTCTTACAAGACTAAGATGTCTCCCTCCTTCGAGAGGGCATATTTGTTTGTGTCTGCTACCACATTGTTTCTCTGCGAAACAAACAACAGGTGGGTTTGTTTGCAGCCCCTAATAAAAGATTGAGATTTCCTAAAACTGTTCATGTGTGATGCTTACACTGGGAAGATCTTTCTGGAATAAGCATTCCGACACCAAAGCCAGGCTAGTTCCCAAAAGCCTCCATCCAAGGTCCTGTTTATATCTCATTTTATACTCTAAAACTACCAGGAGGGGTGGGTAAGCAAGACCCTTGTCTCTGACATGTCTTTCATGGTTTCTGTCAGCTTTGTAGGCAGTGTAACAGGCTGACTTGTTTGTGGGTGAGATTGTTAATTGTAACTAACTTATTTAGGTTGAGGAGAACCAGGAGATAATGAAAATAATCCTTATTTAAGAAGCCCATCTAAATTATCTAAATGGTAACTAAAGAAAATATTCAGATAGTGACTTAACAGGTGACACAGAATACTTCACACTAAATATTAGGTATTTCATGTAATTCATATTTTCTCCTTTTTCAGAATATTGTTAGTAGAGCTTGACTTATTGTACTGACTCTTATTAGAAATATACATTCATACTATAAGTACAAAAATATCTACTTTCAATATCAACACTCAATTTATTCCTTTTAACTTTAGAGGAGAAATTGTAGGTACAGTGTTGCCGCGCCGGCTGCACAGCCTGTGTCCGAGAATGTGCGGAGGGTGTCGGGGATTGACAACACAGACCAGAAGGCTCCTCAAGAAGGTTCCCTTTATTCCTACTCTGGCTGGTTATTATGTACCCTGACACCAGAGGTGGATGTGGGTGGGTCTGAGGAGGCGGTTAGTCTTTGGAAAAGATCGAGGACAGGGCAGTTCCCATTGGCTAGCCCTTTTCAGGAACTTATTGCCCCGGGCATTGTATTGTTTTTAGTAAACATGTTTTTAGTAAACATTGTCTTACAGCTGCCTACTCCCAGGCTGATGGGGAAGTGGGTCTCTGAACAAGGTCTGGTGTCCCCACACAGTGTTTTTAGTAGATATTTTGTACACAGGCAATATACTTTCAAAGCCCATAATTTTAAATTGCTTAACTTCTTTTTCAAATGTCATGAGTTCTGATGTTCAGTGATTGAATTTAGACCTAAGGACCCAATTAAGCTCACCTTATACCTTTAATAGTATAATTAAAATTGATTGGAATATATCTATTGGTACCATATCTCTTAATTGGATAGCAATTCTAAAAATAACACATTTATGCCATTTTGCTCATCAATTTTTGGTTAAGATCTAAGCTTCTTGTTTTTTTGCTTGAGTAATAAATGTGTCACATATTATACAGTAGGTTTTCAACTATCTTACACAATTAAAAGATTAGGTGATAAGGTCCTCAAAAGTATAGATTGTGGTTAATAAGTGTCCTATGATAAGTGTTTTCTTATATAACCTAGGGTCAGTCTTTTTTTTTTAAGGCATATTTTAGGACTGAGAAAATCACGTCTACTTAAAGGATAAAAAATGACCACATTTAGGATGGATATATGGAAATTGCTGCTGCTATGTTCAACCTATTTGCCTCTGAGTTAAAGGAAAGGAAGTTATTTATGGTTCCAGTGCATGGATACTGCATTAAGAATTGGTCATTTGATTTAAACTTAAGACCTTTCCGAGTGACGCATTAGATGTGTTTGTTCATTTATTTTCTCTAATTAAAATCTTATTTCTATAATGTGAATGGTGACATATAATATTTTTAAGAAAATCAGATTGTAGAAAGAATGTAGGCAAACAAAGTTCCTTCTAATTGCTTGTAATCGATCTCATTTCTTTCTGACTTGTGCAAAACCCTTGAGCACCATAAATGTCAAAATACTTCCCTCCATTTCTAAATAAAACCTGCATTTTTCATCTTTTCTTGTTCTGTTCATTGTAATTAAGGCTGATCAAAAATAAAAACAAAGTTCAGTAAAATAAATATCAGACATCCCAAACTAACTTAATTTCCCTCAGTAAGGCTGAAGCAATATCGTACATGGTAGTGCTATTATATACATTGCATATATCAGAAGACATTAAATTGGGGTTTATTTTCCCTCTAGAGAGTTTTAAGATAATGCAGTATAGTAGACACATGCAGAGGCGCACACACTGCCTTAGACGAACTCTGGAACTTAATTACTTGAATTCAAGCCCTGTTCTCCATCAGTGATTAACTATGTGAACTTGACAATTAGCTTGATTTGATTGTGTCTCAGTTTTCTGTACTGAGGGAATAAAAATAATGCACCTACCGCTGTAGTCTGGTGTTGGTATCCCTGCATCCCTAATTCATTTAAGGAGCCTGGTACTGAAGGTGATAAGAAGGAGATGGAGATGGAGCCTCTGGGAAGTGGTTAAATCATGAGGGCGCTAACCTCGGGGATGGGATTAGTGCATGCCCTTATAATAAAAGTTTCAGACAAGACCCCTTCCCATTCTTCAACAAAGGGAGGACATACAGAAGACTCTGTCTTTGAAACACAGAAAACCATCCTCAGATATATTATATTGTCTAGCAGTCCAATATTTAAAATATTTCAGTCTGCTTTCACTGTTCCTTTTCAACATCTTAATAAAGCAAAACTTACAAAAAGACCAGAAATGTAAGTGGTATCGAAATGGGAAAAAGCTGTGTTTGAAGTGAGATGCACAATTCTGTAGAAAATCTGAAGGAGTCAACAAAATACCTCCTAGAACCAAAGATCATTATGGCACAACAGTAGCATTCAAGAATACCCTCCAGGCTGGGCGTAGGTGGCACACACCTTTAATCCCAGCACTTGGGAGGCAGAGGCAGGTGGATCTCTGTTGAGTTCGAGGCCAACCTGGTCTACAGAGCGAGTTCCAGGACAGCCTCCAAAACAATACAGAGAAACCTTGTCTCAAAAAAAAAAAAAAAAAAAGAAAAGAAAAGAAAAAAGAATGCCCTCCAGGCATCTTTTCTCTTATTTCATCCAGACCCTCAGCCTGCAGATACTGCTCAAAGGTAAAGTGAGTCTTCTACTTTAGTTAATCTTTGTACTATAGATCACACTTTATTAACTTGATATTCCAGTACATGTCCTTAAACTATAGCAATCTACCACTTGTCCACAAAAGACTGGTCTTCATCTCCTAATGTAAAATCCATCCTGTTTTGATTCCTCATACTTCTGAGAGGTTTAATAACAACAAAAATTCATGTCCAGAATTTTCTCTGAGACTTCAGGGCAACTCTTCACTTGTAATCCCCTATAAAGTTATTCACAGGACCAGCCAGATGTGTTCAGCTGGTAAAGACCCTTACTACCAAGCCCGGTGGCCTGAGATCAACCTCTAGAACCTACATAGTAGAACTAGAGAACTGAGCCCTTCATGTTGTCCTCTGGGTTCCACATGTCATGGCACACATGGGTACCACCTCAAACACAAAACTAAATGACTGATGATTGATTAAAGCTCAGGCATGCATTCCCAGTCCAAAAGGGAGAAATAGAGTAGCCATGGAGGATCAGAGCATAGCAAACCGAAACTCAGTAGGAGAGATGCTGAGGTCCTTTGTCTCCTTGAGAAGCATCTGGGGAACACTTAATATGCTGCAAGCCTCAGGGACCGGACTTGTTTTCACCACTGTGACCTTGCCTTCTCATCCCACATGATCACACACTTTGGCTGGCTCTGCTCACCGTACTGTAAACCCTTACCATGTTCCTGTAAGTAACCCCAGCAAAACTCATTGCTTTACCAAGTTAGACTATGTTGGTGTCTATATTTTCACCTTCAATTTCTTATCTGCAGGGTGTAAACATTTGTCTTTATCTCCCACAGAGAGTGTCCTACACAATATTCCACCGAAAGAATTAGTCCTTTACTTTTCAGTTCAACTTCACTCAAAATCTGAACATGGACGCATGTAAAGAAATTCTTTGACAGCATGGAGCATGAATGGACTATATAGTTACACCCTCAAGAGCCCTCATTTCCATCTGAAACCTCATAGCCACATTGTTTACTGTCCACATATCTGTCACCATTCTCTTCTGCTCTGTGAACAGAATCATATTAAGCTCTGCTTTTATAGTCCTAGGCTTTCTCTTCTGTGTTTTTTTTTCCCCACCATCTTCTAAATTCTTTGTGCAACCAGCCTGAGATGCACAGGTTTAATTACAACAGTGACCCCACTTCACTGGTATCAGTTTTCTGTATGAATTACTTTTTGTGTCACTGTGACCAAAATGCCAGAAAAAAAAAACAGGAAGAGAAATTACTTATTGTGGTTCACAGTGTCATGGAAGTGTCAGCATGCAGATAGGCTTATATTATGATAGACCAGAATTACACAGGGAATACAGGAATAGATCAGGGAAGACCCAACTCCCAAACAGACACAGATAGACTCATTCCTGAATTAGGGTTCATTTTCTACTTTCCTTTCTTACTACTGATAAAGGTGTTATTCTTGTCAGCAAGTTGCTGTCTCATGATCCCTTTGTCTTTGGAGATGTCCTCACAGACATGCTCAAATGTCCTTTCCTGATCCCCTAGTCATTTACTAATCCAATCAAGTTGGCAATCGAAATTAACCATCACAATGTGAAATAAGTAATAGAGGACAAATCTGCTTGTCTCTCAATTTCAGAGTTTCTGTCCCCAATAGCAGAGAAGGTATGATGAAACAGATTGGCTCCCATGGTGGTAGCCAGAAAGCCATAAGAGAACACCTGTGCTCACTGAATTTCTCCATATTTTCCCCTGTGGCTCCAGCCAGGACTCCAGCCTATGAATCATACTGCCCACATTCAAGGTAGGTCTTGCCTACTTAGTCAATCCTCTCATAATGAAATGCAATGTGTTCTCATCTTGATGCTTACAAAGACAAAGCAACCATAGCCAATAAATAACAAAAGAGTGAAGAAATATTGATTGCAGATTGTGGAACATGAGCATGATCTCCAAAGCAATGCTCCCTTGAATAGAAGTGTGGTGGTTTTATTTGAGAAGACTCCAATTCATATAGGAGCACATATTAGGGTCATACACATTCCAGAGCATTCTCAGTGATGGAATATACTCATAAGCATCATGAATTTGAGGCAAATCAAGAAGGAAAAATGATGGATGAAACTTGGGGCATGCTTACTTGGAGGTCATGGAACACATGATCAAAGCACAGGTTCAGGTGGTAAACAGAAACACTTGGGATTATGTTCTGCTGTGTCATTGAGTAGCTGAGAAATGCAAAGATATGTTGAAGATGTGTTGACATAGGAATGTGTGCCTAAAAATTATGGCCACACTTATGTACAGACACCACTCTGAAATTCTTTTGACCACAGACACATCCACAGATGTGCTTTACCAATCTCTTACTGACTTCTCAATCTAACCAAGTTGCCAGGGAATGCCACTCCTCCCAACCAATTAAAATGACATTCAAAGCAGTGATATAGTTACAAACATAACAGAAGTATTATAAGATCAGTCTGAGGAAAACTGCAAAACTCTAATGGAGGATATATAAAAGTGGACATAAATATATAGTGAGATTGTCTATGATCATAAATAGGAGCAATTATGTCAACAGGTTATCTCTTCTGAACTTATCCTTGCAGATTCAATACAATCCTATTCAAATTTGCAGTAATTTCATACATATTAACAAGATAATTCTACAACTTATAGTAAGAAGGAAAAGACCAAAACAGCTAACCAAATATTAAGCAAAAATAAAACCGGAGAAATTGACCTGCCTAATTTTAAGACTTAAAGCCACAGTAATCAGCATATTGTAGCACTGGTAAGAACAGACAGTTGGGTCACTGAACCTGTTTGCAAGACCAGAAACAGACCCACTTTATGTAACAACTGATTTTTGAGGCTAGAGCAAAGATAACACAATGAAGAAAAAAAAAAGCCTTAATACCAAATAATACTGAACAAAATAGATATCCAGAAAACAAAAGCAAGACCCCTAACTTCCACATATCCAAAAGTCACTCAAAGTTGATCACTCATTTAAATGTAAAATTCAGAACTACAAAGACTAGAACATGTAGAAACTCTGGAGGAACTTGCAGATCAGTTTTATATATAAAACCAACAGCAAGATCTGTGAAACCATTGTCTATGAAAAATACTAGAAAGGGAATGAGAATGAAGCACAGATTAGAAAACAAAATTTGCAAGAGGCCTTTCTTAGAATTTCAATACACACACACACACACTCTCTTAAAACTGAACACAGCGCAATGAGGTTTTAGAATGGGGAAATACCTAAAACATCCAGGTGACAAATGATGCAAAGATATTTCCCAATGTACAGCAGTGAGGGAATTTGAGTTAAAAGCCACGATGAGACACTGCTATAAGCTGAAAATGTCAAATACCAGAGAGAAAGTAGAGTAAGAAGAAACTCATTCGTTGTTCAGGAGAATACAAGATAGTGTTTACAATGTGCAGAACAATTTGGATGGGTCTTGTAAAACTAAGCATGGCTTTACAATGTGATATAGCAACCACATTCTTTGCTGTTCCCACACTCAGTGTGACCTATACACACATGTTTTTACATAAACATCTTACGAATAACTTCCCAACTTGGAAACAACTAAGATGGTGTCTTTTAGTTGAGTATAGAAAGAAACTGTGCTATTTTACCACCTGTACTGTTTTCCAATACTAAAAGGAAAGTTTTCAAGCATGGGAATATATGACTCTTAAATAGATGCTACTAAGTGAAAGAAAAAGATGAAAAGGTTGCAGAGTGTATGATTTCAATTGTGTGATATCTTGAGAAGAAGGATGGAGACAGTTAAAAGATCTGTGTTTCCCAGAGTTAATGGAAGGAGTTCAGATCATCAGAGCACTGAGAAAATTTTCCTGTGGAGAAACTAGTTTATTCAGTGTTGTTATATTGGTAAGTATTGTCCATTATTTATTATTCATTTATCAAAACCTAAAGGATACAAACCAAGTAAACCCTAATATAAACTATGAACTTTGGGTGACAATAAGATTCCTAAATTGTTGCTAATAAACCTTTTTTTTTTTTTTTTTTTTTTGGTGTGAGGTTCTACCAATTGTTCCATTGTGGTAAGGAAAGCTAAGGTCAGGATAACACAGGTATATAGGAACTCCTTGTATATTCTGTTGTGAGCATAAAAACTTCTCTAAAATATAACCCTTTGAAAAGAATAAAAAGAAAAAACCCATATTTCTAAGTTCATTGAAAACTTGAAAAAATCAGTGAGACGATTACAGTTACATTTCATGTGGTGAGGATTCTTGGGAGCTGTGCATGAAGTGCCCCCTTGGGATACAGACTTGCTCCGTTTGTCAGCACCCTGCCAAGTCTGCTTTATACCTTCCCATTCTGTGCTGGGCCCTGGTTGCTGGAGTTTGTGACCCCTGCTGGGAGAAGCTGTAATGGCTTCTTTCCCTTACTCATCTGTGCATTCAGCTTTGAGATTTAGTACTTGAGGTACAGTGTAGAGAACACTGAGCGGAAGTCACAACACAGGGTTCACAGTGGTGGTGACTCCAGAATTCCAAATAGAAAAGAGGGATGGCAGTATCACTGAAAGGAAGCAAAGAGACTTCTCTATTTTTCTTTAAGATTTATTTTGTTTGTTTGTGCTCTGTGTGTGTGTGTGTGTTTGCACATGCCTGCGTGTGTGTGTGTTCACATATGGGTTCCTGCAGGTGCCAGGAGGTGCTGGATCTCTTAAAGGTCAAGTTACAGGCTTTTGTGATTTGCACTGTGGAGGTGCTGGAATCTAAACTCCAATCCTCTAATAGAGCAATAAGTGCTCTTAACTGCCGAGCTATCCATCTCTCCAGCGCCCCCCCCAGGAGTTCTTGTAACTGGGTTTTCCTAGTAAACACACACAGTTTTATATGAATTTGCCTCTAAGACCTCCTTTCAGCAGGGGCACCAATCAGATCTCAGCACTAGCTGGAGGGGGAGATCCCCAAATCATCAGGTTTTAGGCTTTTTTCTCTGAACCTTATGTTTCTCTGAAGCTTGTGTTTTTTTCTGAACTCATCCCACAGTGGTGGCAAGCTAAAATGTATCTATTCACAGTCCCCAAACTCAAATCACCAGTGTCACACCCAGAAAGTTACTGAAGACACAGGATTGCAGCTCCCCCTACCACCACTCCCACCCAGCTACCTTGCCATCTGATTTACAGTTTGTACACACCCAAGTTCCCAAGATAATTCCTAAATCCATGAGGACTTGAGCAGCTCTAGCCTAGGTAATACCCACCTCTTTGCCTGGTAAGCCACCTTGTGAATTTGAAAGAACACAGTACTGGAATTTAACAAATGAAATCTGGAATATGTTTTCTGCTACCATGTTGTCTGGGTATCACTGGAAAAATTATACTTCCCTGGTGTTCATATCTGTCATATTAGGGATATTAATGCATGCTTTATAATATTTACAGTATTTATAAATAATAAAGTACCCCCATACAGTGTCTGCTCTACAGTAGGACTGAATAGATTTTATTTCTACTTCTTACTTGCCTCTTCTTGTGGAATCAATCAATAGTCTATAATTCCATGGCTTTTGATTCAGGCTACAGCTCTTATTTCCTACTGCCAGTGCCCCTAATTTATGAAGAAAAAAATCCACGAGATACTAAATCTTAACAAAAGTAATTTTAGATTTTTTAAATTAATGTTTATTGAGTAGCACAATATGTAGAATTAATCCATGCTTTACTTATTTATTTATTGTGAATATGTGTGTGTGTGTCTGTGTGTCTGTATGGCTGTGTGCTCATGCATGCCATAGTGTGTATGTGGAAATCCAAGGACCACTTGTGGGGGTTGACTCTTTCCTTCCACCATGTGAGTAAGTTCCAGTGAAGGAACTGCGGTCCTCAGACTGGACAGTAAGCACTAAACCATCTCACCAGCCCACATCTTATGTGTTAAATTATCAAAATGATGCTTTTGCCTGAAGGCAATATTTGAGTGTCCCCAGAGTGGCAGGGCAGTTATTGACTCAATTACCTACTACGTATTGCAAAGTAGCCATAAAGGGTTTTCAAAGGAGATAAACATCTCTGAAGACATCTTTTAAAGGCTGCCCCACTGTCCTTGAGCTGATGATGCTTTGCTCTTACCGGATGTTTTTATTCAAACATTACTCACTTATCTTTACATTTTCCATTTTGAATTCACTAGACTATGACTTTTCTGTAAATTTTTTATGAGCCAGGTCCCCATGGGCCCTCTTTAATTGGTTAAGGATGATTGGCAGAGAACACTGTCAAAACTCTAGACAGTGCTTCTTCTAAAAACTCATGGCACAAAACTTTTTCAGGGATATGGTATCCAGGAACAGATAAAAACCATCAGAACTTGACTTGTCAAAGCAAGACAAGTTTTTTATTAGCAGCGGTGTTTTAGAAGAAGTTTGTTTCATAAGACTAAATTATTTGTGTTAGAATTATGATGAAACTACCTGAAAGAAATGGAAGGGGGCATTGGAGCTCTCTGCTAATAAAATAATTCTTGTATCCATTCTTTCAGGGCACAGAATATCAGAAGGAATCAATTCACGAGCCTCCAGAGAGTTTTCTTCTGTCATCTTGCAAATATAAACAGCATTATCATTCAATATAAAAGAATAAACACACACTTATCATATGGATGGACCCCTCTCCCAAGATCATTGTTTAAATCAGAAAATTCATGCCGGAGTTTGCTCTGACCTCGTTCAAAGTCTCCCTTTGCTTTCTTCCTTCTATTTCTATCTCACACTTATGAATAAATTCTCAGTCCTTTCTCAATATTCATGCCACAGCATGAATATTTCTTTAGGTTTTATCATGTACATCCTCAGGTAGACACACAGGCCAACATGAGTATCTCTACCTTGTTGTTAAAAGACGTTTTAAAACTTGCATGAAACTTAAAATTGATGCAGTAGGTGATATTCATTTCTTTGGGTTTAAAAATGTTTATGACCTTATAGTTAGCCATCCTCGTGCTCGTGAAAGTTATTGGAAGAAATAATAACATTTCAAATCCATGGGGTGCTCCAACGTGAAGCATGGCCAATATGCTGAACAGTGTCGCAGTGAAAGTAGAAAAGGCAAACTCCTTCAAATATTACTACAAGTTGGATAATAGTAAGACCTGTTTCCTACCAAAGTATTCTTGCCAGATGTTACAAAACTCCCCATAGCAGCAACACTTTCTTTTCTTAATTATCCTTACTTTTGCCTTGGCATTCTGTTTTCCTTCCCCAGCTTGTTGGATTCAACAGGCTTTTGCTGTTTAGGGTATTTGTAAAAACTTTGCCTGACTTAAGACTTTTTTTAGATTGACACATTTGATCATGAGAATGAAAGTAGCTGCGTTCCCTCTAAATAACACATCAGCTCATCCTATTTGGGATGTTGAATGTATTTAAATTGTTTTTGTATATGTTTTCTTGGGTTTTAGAATGGCCTTTTGCAGTTCCTTGTTCACTTGGAGACTTTTAGTACTTCTAGCACACCTGGCTGAATATGGATTTCCCCCCAACCTACTAGCATTCAGGCAAGTCCCAGTCAGTCATTAGAAGAGAGGAATTATCCTACCACGGCTGCATGAGCCAGTTGCACCAGACACTAAGACTAGAGCCATCTGCTCGCAATGCAGGAGCCTTCTCCATCCTTTGAGATTCTTACGTGCTTTAGGAAAGCTGCTTCAAGGGTCAGGGAGAGTTGAAAGAACTTTCAAGGGGGACAATTTTTATACAACTCTTTTACCTGGAGATATTTCATAAGCCAGCTCAGGACCTCTCTGCTTGGTACGCAATACAGAAATAACTGGGTAAGTCTCACAAATTGAATTGAACTGACCATGGATTTGAAGTTACTGCCTTCCCCACTGAGTTAAAGCCAAATAGAGTTGCCTCCCTGGGCCAGGCTTTGATCAGTTGTATGGTACTTCCTTCTTCCTGACTTAAACACATCCAGTCTCCAGCACTGGTTTTATTTAATGCTCTTGTCCACTTCGCTGGAGATGCTTTAGCTCGGGCACCTGCTGGCTGTGAACGTGATTAGGATTTCATGGGACCAGAGCATTTCATTTCTAGTAAGCCACACCACGGCCCATAAATTAATATAGGATTATGCTTCAGCATTTACTCTGCGGGCTTGTTTTGAACTGAAAAGAAAAGGCAATTGAAGGATGAAGAAAAAGGAAGGAAATGAGGAGATGAAAAGTGAGCCCTTTTGCAAACCTGACAGTGGGAATTAGCATAAGCACATTCTCAGGAACTAACTGAGGAACTTCTACCGCTGTACTATTGTCCTCTGTTAGGACTGATAAGGGTCACTCTCTTCTCTCAAAACCCGACTCATCTTACACATGAAAAATATCTTACCCTTTGTCAAAGTGTATATAGGTAACCTTAAGGGTCTCTGAAAGCCAGTTCAGAAACTGGAGTCACAATCCCAGCTGATCTCAGCATTGCAGTCATTCTCACTAAGGTGTCAGAAACATGAATAAAGAGCTCTCAGATGCTCCAAGTTCATGCACCCAAACCCAAGTGCTAGCAAATGACCTTGGTCAATGTCGAGAAAAGTAGGAGATTCACACCACTATATTCTGTCTAATACTTCCAAATGAAATAAATAAAAATATTGTAGTTAGCAAACAATGATCATAGGTCAATCTAGCACACTGCCTGATTTTACACAGACTGCAAGTTAAGAATAGATCCTTCAAAATAGAATGGTTAAAAAGGTAAAAGCAACAATATTTCTTGCACAAGAAAATTATGTGAAATTCATATTTCAGTATCCATTAGAACGTCACCTGCTCACTTTATGTATATGCTGTCGGCTGCTTTAGTTCCATGAATGCAGAATGAAGTAGTTGCAACAAATATCCCTAATATTTGTATATGTATTTACAGAGTTTGTCAACTTCTGTTTTAATGTACAAGTTTGATGTCATTATACAACTGATACATAGCAATAGTGAATGTCAAAAGGCAATTCTAAATTTGCAAATGGAATATGGAAGAATTATTTAATATGGTAGTTGGTTCTTATAGTTAAGATTCAAGATGAAGCTGCCAGCTGAAGAAACTTAACCCTGAATTTCCTGATTTTTTTTCTTGTTTAATGCATTTGATAACAAAATTGTATTTCAGGTGATGAAAAATGTAGCATGTCTTGAACTTCTAGATAGGCTAAGCTCTAGATCAGATAATTTTGCTAAATAAAAACAGATAAAGATGCTATTGTTTTGGAGTTGTGTGGGTGCCTGTGTTTGTTGGGCTACAGTTGGAGCCAGCCTACTTGTCCATACCTGAGAGGGGGAGTGTGGATTGAAAAAGGTGTTAAGTGAAAGACGGAGACACAGGATAGAGTCAGGAGGGCAGTCCAGTGAACACTGAATGCCCCACGTTTATTCTTCAACATTCTTAAGTTCCCCAACCCAAAGAGGGGACACGGTAAAAGACTTCTATTATCATGTATAAGGAGCAAACAGACTATCTTCCTTTAATACTACAAGTATTTGGTAACCACACCTGTTAACTGGCCTTGATGTTTAAACACACCAGAGCCCAAGTCTGTTGTTATTTAGATAAGATACCTGCTATCAAGGCTGAAACATCCCACAGTAATCAAGTCTTAGACCTTTAGGTCTTTTGATTTACTAAGGACAGTTTTGAACTCTCTGACCTTGAGGCAAGATGAAATGAACCCATCTTTATGGGCTCCAACATAACTGGTCGTCAGTGGGGAATACAGGCAGTAATGAAACAACCCAACAATACAATCTGTGATAGGCATAAAATACTTAGGTTAAAAACTCTTTTATTAGCCATGCGGTGGTGGCACACGCCTTTAATCCCAGCACTCGGGAGGCAGAGGCAGGCGGATTTCTGTGAGTTCGAGGCCAGGCTGGACCGACAGCCTCCAAAACAGGGAAACCCTGTCTCGTAAATACCAAGAAAAACAAAAAAAAACCTCTCTATTAGTGGCAAAATAGTCTTATAACTAAGTAAATGATTAGGTGGCAAGATGTGACAAGCTATGAATTAAACTGTAATAATTCATTCCTTGAATGTTTTCCACAAGTATGACTGTAGGATGCCACCTTGACAGTTGTCAGGATCCAGCTTATGAAAGAAGAAATTTTAAATATCCATCTAAAAATCTCTATTAGAATTTCCCACTAACTAAATAACATTTTAGTACCAAAGTAGAAAGTAAAAAGAGAAAATTCAACATTGTTTTTTATTTAATTTATCAACATTTATGATCAACTTTAATCCTATATCCCCCCTACTTAGCAGGTATAACATGTCACAAAATGAGGGGCATTCCTGCCACCTAGCAGCTGGGCATCAAGTAACTCTTACCATAGTATCACACTTTTGATACCTTCTACCTCTCTGAATAAATTTCCCCATAAGAGAGCCACCAACACACTGGATATTTAGAGATTTTCTTCTCACGAAAAATGAAGAACTCCCCCCCCCCCCGTTTTGGACTAGCATATCAATGAGTTAGGCAAGTATGTTAATTTAATACAAAGTTCTTGCTGCTGAGAGAACAAAAGAGAGTTTATTCTGAGCCAAATTCAAATGACAGTGGTGGCGGAATATGGATTCTGGTTACTCTGAATGACAAGTTCTATTGTGGGAGCAGTTATGTTGAACTTTCATAGTCACAGGACAAAAGAAACTCATAAATAATGCATTGATCAAGCACGCTGATGGGGGGGCTATGGAGTGAACGGGTTAGAGCATGGTGAGGAAATCTCTTCAGTAGGATTCTTATAGCACCCAGCTTTGAGTTTCGGGGTAACTAAAGTTCTGCTCCACAGCACATTCCAATACACCGATGTAATAGGCACAAAGATAGTGTGATCCAGGTTGGTAACAAATGACTATGAAGGAGACCAACAAAAGCCTGGATAGTTTTGACTATCTATCTACAACATTCCCTTTTTCCATGATAATGAAGTTCTAGTCATTCATTCAGAGGATACAATCTGACAAGAGAGAGGGAGGAAGGGAGGAAGAGGAAGGGGGAGGATGAACAGGCAACAAGAAAAGGGGAAGGAAGAATGTAACGGAGATGAGAAGAGGGAGGGAGAGAGGAAGGAAGAATTAACTTTGTGGGAATTATTCTTTGAAAGTTAAGATGCTTTCCAAAGATATTTAGTGTGTGTGTGTGTGTGTGTGTGTGTGTAAATATATATATATATATATATATATATTCTCCTCCAACCAGGATAATCTGCCTATAGTCACTGTGGCTGTGCTCATCTAATATATTGGAACCATTGTTTCGAGGTTTCAAGAAAATGAGTTATTATGCATAGCATTGTGGATGTTTTTAGTTACCTGGATCCATTTTGCTTCCTGATTAATCTTGTAAGTGATACTCTAGTCTCCAATTGTTACATGGGAAATCCCTAACTTGACTTGTACCTGGAATGACATTCCTGAAACTCTGTTAAACAAAATGCTAGTTTTCTAATTTAACCCTTCTGCATTGTCTTTGCTTTTATTTTGTGTCAAAGAGCATCTCATATTTTAAAGAAAATCTTAGAACTTCCATTCCAGTTAGCCCTGAGAGCACCTTAAGCTACTGAATACCGGATATGGCAGCTTCTTACTGCTTTGTGAAGAGATTTGCCACCTTTTCGTTTGGGTTGCTGACTCAGGAAATTGACATTCTACTGTTGTGCTTTTAAAAGTAGTTGCTGTGACTTCGTTTTTTTCCCCTCTGACAGTTGAAGCAGAAAGGTGGATTAACGTTCTTGATTCCAATTATCTTTCTTATAGTCTATTGCTGATGTGCTCTTGTGTCAGATAAGTGATGTGTAGCAAAGAAAATGTCACCTGGCAAATGTGAGGGCGTTTGAGGGAAGGTGTGCAAGGTATTTCTTGTCATTGGTAACTCTCCAAGAACTTTCTTTAAAAAGGCAAGCAGAATTCTTTTGAAATATTTGAATTGGATAGGCTTTTTTTTTAACCTGACAAATTTACTGAAAGATTACCATGCAAATGTCAACGTTTGTTTTTAGAAAAGATGTCAATTTAAGAAGAAGGGTGTTTGACTTCACTTCATCCTACATTTGAGGATTTTATTGAAGGTGTTCTACATATTGTCTTTGTTTATTTATTTCAGTTTTTCCAACAGTAAGTCCTATCTTGGGAAGATGAGGTTCTCATTACTGCAGGAGGAAGGGGGTGGGTAAAGCTTATGCTAGAAAAATATCTTGTAAACATTGAGACTGTATTTGTGTGCCACCTTGTATGATTTTGTGTTTCCAGATGTTAAAAGGTCTTCAGTGTACCCAGCCATTGCCTTTTAATTAAACAAAACTGCTTGGGATGTCAGGAATAGCTTATGAAGTTGTTTTGTTTTCTTAAATTTCATTTTTGATTAACAATCATTTCACTATGATTTTAAGTGTTTGACTCTCCCATCCCTCTACAGAGTCACCTATATGTTGTTGTTGTTTTTTAACATATTGAGAAAGTTAGGTTACATTTAAAATGTTATCCCTTTTTAGATTGTTTGAAAATGGCATACATGCATCATCATCATCAATTGATGCCTACCATTGTTTATGAGGAAAGTCACATCCCTCAAACTTTGTGGATAGGTGAAGGAACTGATTACAGGGGTGGGATGAAAAAGGAAATTTGAAGACGCTTTTTATAATCTAGACAGAAAGTAGCAGCTGCCAGTTAGGCTTAAGTTCTTTGTCTTGAAATTACATCACCATGTCTTTGGATGATATTGCCATGTAATGGGAAAAGAAAACTACTTAAGAAGTTCTGTTGGTGGAGGAAGGGCTCTCCTAATTTCTCCACAAGGGAAACTAAAGTCATTATTTCTGAAGTCTCACAGGGATCACAACTATACAAGCAAGGCTGAAGTCTGCTTCTTAAAAATTACAGTCAAAAATAAAAATTTTCAGCAGTATGCTGGTTATTTCTTTTCCTCTTTATTTGGCAGGATTCTTGTAAATTTAAGTAATGCTTGTTGCTAAGTCTCATTGAGCTGAAGACCAGCATTTCAGTGTAAATGCCACATTCTCAGTGAGAGTTCCTGCCTTGCCTTTCTCTTAGTATTTATTTGGTCTATAACAATTAAATAGAGATGAATCAGCTCCTTTAGTTCTCAATTTCCTCCAGCTTAGTAATTGAGTGTTTCCAGAATAAGAAAGCTCATCTAATCATTCTCAAGATGTCTTCCCATTCACTACCCGGTCTCCTCAGCCTAATGAGCAATCAACAGAACATTTAGTGGCCATGCAGAGGCTACATAGCAATTTTATTGCTCTAGGTTTAGTGAACAAAAACAGGAAGATCATGTCGGTTGAGTGAAAACAGGAAAGAAAAAAGGAAACAGGACAGCAGAACTTCCTTTAATTTTAGAAAAAGAAATGAGCGGACATCATATAGATGAAGGAAAAAGGAAGGGACACTTGCAGAAAAACAAAGAGTTGCCATCAGTAATGTTTCCCACAGCACTCATGGACAGTGCCCCTAAAAACACACTTAACTGTCCTTCACACCTTGACACGCTCTGAATAACTGAGTTTAATCTGCAAGATGAATTTAAAGAACCCCATGGAGGCAGGGAAACAGGAAGTTATCTACAGGGAGATGAGTCACACCTCAAACTAGCAAATGCATGGCTCCTCTTCAGGGTCAACTCCTATGCTCACAGTGCTTAACAAATCCCTGGTTTCTCCCTTCAGGAAATCTAAATCTACAGAAAACGTAAACTGAGCAAGATTAGAAACCATAAGGGGAGAAGGCAAGTGGAAATATGGCCCTTGTTGGAAATATTATTTTTTAAAATGGGAATCAGCTGATAGAGTGACCCATGCATTCAGTCTCTACAGAAATATTGATTAGAATTGCATGGAGACTCAGATGGACGGACTAAAGTCTGGAGATATGTCTCAGCAGTCAACAGTACTTGTTACTCAATGAGAAACAGAGTTTGGATCCCAGCACCAAATGCCATAAGGCTCCAAAACGCCTATAAATCCAGACCAAAGAGCCTCCATGCTGTCCTCTGACTTCAGCAGGTATCTCCACACTCATATACGCGCAATGCACTCACAAAGGTACATACACATAAGGCAAACAAATCTGAAACTTGACGTGATCTAAATAATCTAGCAGTTGGTGTGACTCAAGTTTTACAGAATCTAGTCCAATCAGAAAATAGAGGTTTTGTTTACTTTCTGAAACTGGCCTTGTAAAGTTTATATTACATATTAAATGTGAGAATTATGGAGCTGGA
The DNA here is from genome assembly GCF_017639785.1 of Mesocricetus auratus. Taxonomy (NCBI): domain Eukaryota; kingdom Metazoa; phylum Chordata; class Mammalia; order Rodentia; family Cricetidae; genus Mesocricetus; species Mesocricetus auratus. The sequence continues at coordinate 1,520,446 of NW_024429207.1, read as the reverse complement.
GAAATGACTAAATGGTTAAGAGTACTTCCTTCTCTTTTAGAGGACTAAGTTGCTATTTCCAGCATGCAAATGGTGGTTCACAACATTCTGTAACTCTAGTTTCAGGATATGCAGTATCTTTTTGTTTTGTTTTGTTTTTCTGTTGTTTTGTTTTTTGTTTGTTTTTGGCCTCTGTGAGGACTAAGCACACACATAATACAGTTCCACACATGCAGGAAAAACACCTACACACATACAATAAAACACTAAATTTTAAGAAAGTAATTCAGAGGGCCTTTATTATTTTGCAGATATCAATGATGTTTGACATGAGCCGTGTATAACCATCCTACTATGTCCATTAGTTTTGTGCCATTCTTTTAAAAATTTTTAATTTTTAAAAAATTATAAACACTATTATTTAACATACCAATCCCAACTCCCTCTCCCTCCCATTCTCCCACTTCCCCTAACATCTCCCCATCCCATGCTCCATCTACTTCTCAGGGAGGGTGAGGCCTCCCATGGGGAGTCATCAAAGTCTGTCACATCATTTGGGGCAGGGCCTAGGCATTCCTGCCTGTATGTAGGTTGAAAGCATATCCCTCCATAGGGAATGGGTTCCCGAAGTCCATTCGTGCACTAGGGATAAATACTGGTTCCACTTTCAGCAGCCTCGTGGACTGCCCAAGCCCCTCAACTGACACCCATTTTCAGGGGGCTTAGTTGTCAGTCTGGAATCCGTGAGCTTCTACTTACCTTTGCTCATCACTCCTCCCTCTCTACAACTTGATTCCAGGGGTTCACGTAAGTGCTTAACTGTGAATCTCTGCTTCTGCGTTCATCAGTTACTGGATGAAGGCTCTATGATGGCATTTAAGGTTGTCATCAAATTCATTATAGGGGAGGGCATTTAAGGTAGCCTCTCCACTATTGCTTAGGTTCTTAGTTGGGGTCATCCTTGTCGATTCCTGGGAAATTCCCTAGTGCCGAGTTTCTCATTAAACCCATAATGGCTCCATCTATTAAGGTATCTCTTTCCTTGCTTTCCTTCTCTATCCTTCCCCCAACTCGACCTTCCTGATCTCTCATGTTCTTCTCCCTCCTCCATTTCTCCCCTCCTCTCTCTCCTCCCTCCCTCCACTCTTCCAATTTACTGAGGAGATCTTGTCCTTTTCCCCTTCTTATGAGTCCATGTATGTCTCTCTTAGGGTCCTCCTTGTTTCCTAGCTTCTCTGGGGTAATGGATTGTAGACTTGTTATCTTTTGCTCTGTGTCTAATATCCACTTTTGAGTGAGTATATACCATGTTTGTCTTTCTGTGTCTGGGATACTTCATTCAGGATGGTTTCTTCTAGTTCCATCCATTTGCCTGTGAATTTGAAGATGTCATTGTTTGTTGTTGTTGTTTTGTTTTGTTTTTTTCCTCTGAGTAGTACTCCACTGTGTATACATACCACATTTTCTTTATCCATTCTTCAGTTGAGGAGCGTCTAGGTTGCTTCCCAGTTCTGGATATTACAAATAATGCTGCTATGAATGTATTTGAACAGATGTCCTTGTGGTATGAGTGGGCAGCCTTTGGGTATATACCCAAGGGTGGTATTGCTGGTTTGAGGTAGATCAATTCCCAATTTTCTGAGAAACTACTGTACTGATTTACAAAGTGGCACAAGTTTGCAATTCCACCAGCAATGGTGTATTCTCCTTTCTCCACATCCTCTCCAGTATAAGCTTTCATTAGTGTTTTTTATTTTAGCCATTCTGACAGGGGCAAGATGGTATCTCAGATTTATTTTGATTTGCATTTCCCTGATCACTAAGGATGTTGAGCAATTTCTTAAGTTCCTTTCAGTCATTTGAGATTCCTCCATTGAGAATTCTCTATTTAGATCTGTACTTTATTTGTTAATTGGATTATTTGGTCATTTTGTGTCTAGTTTCTTGAGTTCTTTGTATATTTTGGAGGTCAGTCCTCTGTAAGATGTGGGTTTGGTGAAGATCTTTTCCCATTCTGTAGGCTACCATTTTGTCTTGTTGACTGTGACCTTTGACTTACAGAAGCTTCTCAGTTTCAGGAGGTCCTATTTATTAATTGTTGATCTCAGTATCTGTGCTACTGGTATTATCTTCAGGGAGTGTTCTCCTATGCCAATGTGTTCAAGGGTAGTTTCCACTTTTTCTTCTAAGAGGCTCAGTGTGTGGCTGGGTTTATGTTGAGGTCTCTGATCCATTTGTATTTAAGTTTTTTTTTTTTTTTTTTTTTTTTTGGTTTTTCGAGACAGGGTTTCTCTGTGGCTTTGGAGGCTGTCCTGGAACTCGCTTGGTAGTCCAGGCTGGTCTCAAACTCACAGAGATCCGCCTGCCTCTGCCTCCTGAGTGCTGGGATTAAAGGTGCGCGCCACCAACGCCCGGCTTGGATTTAAGTTTTATGCATGGAAATAGATATGGATCTATCTGCAATCTTCTATAGGTCAGCATCCAGTTATGCTAGCACCATTTGTTGAAGATCCTTTCTTTTTCCATTATATAATTTTAGTTGCTTTGTCAAAAATCAGGTGCTTATAGGTGCATGGCTTAATATTAGTTTCTTTGATTTGATTCCACCTGTCTATGTCATTCTTAATGAATTATATTTAATAAGGAGCAAAATAATTTTCAAGATTTCTTGTATTATTTTAAGGGGTTATCAAAAATAAAAATCTGGATAAATGCATTTGGAACTGATACATGGGTTCTGTACCCATATGCTACATCATCAGTTAAAAATATTTGAAAAGCAGGCACTGAAGCAATTGGTCAGGAGGTAAACGTGTTTGCTGTGCTCAAGGACCTGTTTACTGCAACGTGAATGTGAGACGGAGAAATCATTAAGATCACAAGATTCCAGGGCTTCTGCTCTTGGTCCTGTGTAATCTGTGGCTCCATGAAAGGGTAAATGACTATCTGATCAGAGAGGGACAACTTCCCTGCTTGAGTAGTCTTTCAGATGACCAAATCTTATTCAAGGGGCTCTCAAGCCTCCTCCTCACACAGAAAAAGAAACCTAGGAAAAGGTGCATATAGTTCCTCAAAAATACCCTCTGAAGAATGTACTTTTTCATCTCTTAAAAAGCCTTAGTAAATACCAATGATTTAGAAGCACACTTCAATGCCGCATCAAGGACCACACTTGCTAGCAACAGCTCATTTACAATCCGAAGAAAACGGTCTGAAATAAAACGAACGAGTATAACTTTTAAGATATCTTAGCCATTGAAACTTGATAGGATTGATGTTTAAAAAGTCCTGGCATTAATGATATTGACCACAGGAGCACAACACGAAAGCATCAAGGTCACTTTCACTGCGCTGCTCTCCAAAAGTGTAAATATGACTGACTGTGTAGAAGCTGCTCGCAGTGGTCTCATCATAAATCCAGAGTGATAAATGACTTTCAGACAGTCCTAAGCATCCACAAAAGGCTCTAATAATATTGAGGGAAATTTTTATTATGAATACAAATCACCCCTAAACCTCACAATACATCATGCTGAGTAATATCACAATAAGAATGGGAAAGAATTGAAGCTTTAAGTGGGCACATACATTTATGTACTTTGACCAGAATGTTTCTTCACTTTCCACTCACTCCTTCAATCTGACAATAAATATTATTATGGAAAATGAAAAAAAAATACCTGAAACATTTATTTGAAACCTTGATTTGTAAAATAAAATAAAATAGTCCCTAACCTCCATTATAAGATATTAATGCTAAGATTCTTATAGATCTAGAGTGATGATAATGTTCCACCTGGGCTGATTTGGAAGAAAACTTTTTCTGTGTACCCTCACTCGAACTTTATAACAACTTGCAGTAATAAATATGTACACTTAGGCAGAGGAATGGTGCTTTAGTTTGCACATGAATAAAATCACAAGATCTCTGTTTGCTTGGAAATCATGTGTTAGCCTTACCAACTCCCTAATATTTATCTAAAAATTCTGGGCCATTGTTCCGAGTAGGAGTATCAGATAAAAATGAACCCCGTACTTGAAAGCTCTGGGTGTTACTTGATTCATAACTTTTTGGACTGACAGTATTGGGAGGCCACAGCTAGGTGATTCTCCATGGGGTCTCTTCTACCATTGGATCCAGATGTTGAGAATGTTTGTACTTGTCTGGGAGATAGGCTGGACTGGCTTCATGACGGCATCACTCATGGATACAATGGAAATGGGCTGGTGTCTCAGAGCTCAACTAGGCTCCTTTCTGAAAAAGGCTGTGGGATAACAGGGTAGCCTAGTAGCAGAACTTTTATTTATATATTTATGTTAGTAAGATCTCCTTTGCCTAAAAGAGAATATCTCTGGACGGCAGACACTTTTTGTGGCCTAGTTTGTGGAATCGCTTTGTACTCAGATAAATTCCCAAAGCTCATTGAGATGTTGGGATTGTCAAATAAGTGTGTCATTTTTTTTTAAAAGTACATTGGATACCAAGGACACTTGTCCTCTCTCTTTCATTTCAACCCAATATAACCTTTATTGATATTGAACCTAAGTTGAGTTTTTCTAATGGAACTCATAAGAACACTAAACCATTTGATTCTGCCACAGGCAACATAAATGCTGTGTGATTCCATCAAGGAATCTGCAGATAAGAGGTTCAATTAATTCTCTCTTCAAAGTAAAACAAATCTGATTAAGGACATGGCATCCTAAGATCAGCCGTGTTCACACAGAACAACGGCAGAAGAAAATATTACCACTTTGTTTGCCGAAGAAAGTGAGGCCAATACTTTCTTCAAGGGGACAGACAGTAAGTCATAAAATCAGTTGGGTCAGCTTCTGTGCAGCCTATCAAGTTTGTTTGACTGACATGCCAGTAGCTCTTCTCAAACTGAGTACAGAAGGTATAATTCAACTGAGTTAAAAATGTTTCCTCTACCAAAGGGCACTACAGAGTGAATGACTTGTCTCGTGTATTGTGCAGTCAGAATGGCAAAGGTGACCAGGCCCTTGCCCAGGGAATGATCTTCCCATCATGTTCAAGTCCAGGAAAGACCAATAAAACAATACCAAGAAGAACTGGATTTGGTTGTTTGGCAGGAGTAGGTTTGGTCGCTTTAAAAATCCAGGCAATTGAAAGAATCAAAGGTGTCCTTAAACCAGAGCACACAAGCAGTCACAGTGGAAAGGGGACCCATCAGAACCAGATGGAGGGACACATACAGTGTCTGCAGTGTGCTCTCACTGCCTCAGTGGTACTGACATTGGAGCAGATCGTGGCTAGAGATCTCTACACTCTTCCTTGTTTGTCTGTGGATCTCCTTAATAAATGTCTTTCTTTATTTCTCCTTACCTTCATGCTATTTGCTACATTAACACTTTGAGAAAGAAATAGGTTGATTTCCCAACATAGAGTTGTAAATATGTGGAAGGTACACAGATGAAAGATAACAAATAAACAGAAATAGCTGTGACAGTTGGAGCCCTTGGGAGATATCTTGTTGTTTTTATAATGTCAACATATTGTATTTTCAGTTTTAAAATAAACTTGAATCTTCTCAAAGTGTAGCTTTGGAGAAAAGGGGAAGATGTGTTTGCCATAGGGGCAATGATGTTAAACTAACTTGTGCTTCCCCTCACGGGACTCCTTGAAGGTTTTACGCTATTTTGTAGTGGTTGTCACTCTGTCATCATTTACAAACAGGTGATGAGAAAACACATTTTGTGTTGCTCTAAATTAGATTTGTGCTGTCAGAGTCCACACACCCTGATATACTAAGGAATCCTATTTACTTACAAATAAACTATGTTATAGTCCAAGAACATTCTAACTGTTCAGTGGGAAATTTAATCTTAGTCTGCTGAGGGCCTAATAGTATTCAAAGTTCCTTGTGTTTGAAGAAACACTCCCAAAGTTGAACATGTAAGGACAGTCACCCTTGTCAAAAATCTACCTGTATCACTCAAATGTATTTGGGTTCCAGATCTCCTTTATTCCCTGGCATTCAACACTGTTCCTTCTGTGCCACTCATAGCCTTTGATAAGACTGGGGACTCCATCAGTAGAGGCCTTCCTCTGTTAGTCACTCCCTGTGCAACCTACCCTCCTGGGACATTGTGCTCACACACCTGGCAGCCACTAGTCTCTCTTCCTTCTGCTGTGCCATTCATCTTTCAAGGTGCCCAGAATCTGAAAACAAAGTCCAAGAGGAGTGATTTGCTACCAACTTTCCCCACCCTCTCATCTGCACAAGGGGTTGCAAAGGCCTGCCCATCTTGTTGGCCATGATGAGGACCTGCCAAAGAAAAACAAAAAGAATTGAAACCTGGACCAACAAGGTATGCAACTGGGATGTGTTTCATGTCTCAGCTCTTCTAAACCTCGTGTATGAAACACCCCAAGTAGAATGTTTAAAGCTCTCCTGCTTCCTATCTACTAATTTTTGAATGGAAATGATCTCAGAAGCAATGCACCTAAATTCATTTGCATGGCCGAAGATCCCAAGCAGATTAATGGTTCCCATGATTATTGGAGTGTAAGTGTTTGAGAAGAAAGGTGGTCTCAGAGGTTAACCCTGGCAATCCAAAAAGAAAGGTAAAAAAGAGGGTACCATATGGTTAATAGTGACAATCAACTCAAAGGCCTGTAGACCAGCTGGGAAACAAACCCACTGGAATGTCTATAAGGGACTTTCAAGGTCGGGTTAATAATTGAGGTAGAAAGATCCATGCCATTACAAGCAGCATTCCATGTTCTAGATAGATAGGCTGGATTCAAAGGGAGCATGCCACCTAACACCAGCATTCATCTCTTTCTGCTTTGTGAGTATGGAAACAATGTGACTTGCTGCCTCAAGCTTCCGTGGCCATGTCATCCTCAGCATGAAGGATTGTATCTTTGAACTCTGGACCACAGTATACCATTCCTTCCTTAAGTTACTTTTATTGAGCATTTTGATGCTGCAGTGAGAAAAATAACAAATACATGTGCAGACAGATGGACTAGTAGTGGACAATGGGAAGGTTACACATAATACCCAACTACACAACTTCTTCTGGCCCACAGGCTCTCTCTCCTATGTAGACAGTCTTGTTCTAGCTTTGTGTTTCTCTACAGTTTTCTTGTAACAGGGATCCCTGGTGTATTTCTGTGTTTCATGGATAATTCAACCAGTAACTGGACCTAACCACGTCTCTGTGGTTTCATAGTCACGATCCATTATCCAGTGACCCACCATTGTACTACTGAGCATCTTGCTGCCTTAAAGTCATAACCTCCAGCCAGGTATTGGTGGCGTACGCCTTTAATCCCAGCACTCGGGAGGCAGAGGCAGAAGGATCTCTGTGAGTTCGAGGCCAGCCTAGTCTACAGAGCGAGTTCCAGGACAGCCTCCAAAACAATACAGAGAAACCCTGTCTCGAAAAACCAAGAAAAAAAAAGTTGTAACCTCCATCTTCTCAGCAGGGTTCCCTCCAGTCTTCTGCATACATTCCCGGAGAACCCCCTTCTCTGTACACTTGTTTTTTCTACCATCCTTACTAAAGAAACAACGCTACCACTGCATCCCTTACACGACCTTTAGGTCTCACTAATATCCTAAGCACCATATGACAATTATTTGGATGATTCCAGCGCATCCCAGTGCCTTCTTTTCAGGAATCCCTACAGTATCTCCGGTTATGTGGACGTGATAATTTCCTGTGGTTTAATGAAGTTTCATTAAAAGAATCTATATTGAATTTTCTAATAATCTCTCGAAAGTTAGATTTAGACAAAGTGAAGAGATGTTTAGTCAAGATAGATGATGTATTTCAATACATCTTTGAGACCAGTCCAGACCCTGCAGAACAAGCTATCCAAACAGACCACAAGATTGGCCTGAGAACAAAGGGGAACAAACTGAAAATGTACCAGCTTGTGCTTCACCCCACGTCTGCCAGCAGCTCTCTGTGGGTCCAGGTTTGGTGCAATTCTGTCCCCTAAACATCTTCTACTGCCACTTCACCACTCTCTCACCCTCCTTTTCTGTTCTTTTTGTTTGTTTGTTTGTTTTTGTTTTTGTTTTGTTTTGTTTTGTTTTTGAGACAGGGTTTCTCTGTATTGTTTTGGAGGCTGTCCTGGAACTCACTTGGTAGATAAGGCTTGGTCTCGAACTCACAGAGATCCGCCTGCCTCTGCCTCCCGAATGCTGGGATTAAAGGCGTGCGCCACCACCGCCCGGCCTCATCCTTCTTTTCAACAGCCAAGGGTGTTCATGGAAGGCCCTTTTACTGTGACAATAGTTACTATGGCCCATTGTGAGAAAGACAAGTTTTATATATGTTATGGTCTATGATCTCAGTCTCAGAAAACAAAGGAGCAGCTACCAATTATAGAATTTTTCCTATTCATCTCAGAATGAAATGGCATGCTCCTTTCGAACCTGTGACTGAGAGACTAAAACAGAAGGGCATGCCCTGTCCACTCCATGGCTCAGGTAGCTGATAAGTAAAGGCTCCAGATGGGGAAGAAGAAGGTGTTTTATTATAGCTACCTTCCAGCCAGCGAGTCCACACTAATAACAAAAGAGCTTTGAAATGCAGCAATATATGACAGGAGGAGTATCAGACTTACAAACATTTGGATCTGCAATAACAGAAATCTAAATGATATGATTTCCATGTCTGGTACACTATGGGAGAGATATAGAAAAGTATCCATCTCACTTAAAAATAATTTTACCATGGGAAAAAATATCTCAAACCTCTAAAGCCTTCAGAACCGGCAAGGGCTTAGAACTGGGTCCTAGGCCTCATTTGTCTATCTACTGTTCATTATAGCCTGCTTTTCTGACCAGCAGCTCTCGCTGCTTTCCACCCACTTATAACAAGAGCTCTGATACTTCCAATTTCATCTCCAGCTTTCAAGTCGTACTTTCAGTAGGTCTGAGATAATTTTCTCTAGCAGAGCTTTCTGATCTGAAACAATCGCAAACTCTCCATGGCCTGGAGTTCCTACACAGTGTGGCAGATGGGAAGGGTTTCAGAAGAGGACAAGTAGAGGAGTCAAAAGAAAGGCGTGCTAAGAGGATGACATGAGATTTTCTGAAACAGGACTCTGAAAAAAATGACAAGCTAAGAAGAGATATGACAGTAATGATCGAAGAAATGGAAATGAGTGAGGAAAATGCCATGAACTTGAAAGGGATGATTCACAGGAACATTTTAAAGGTCTGAAAGGAGCAATAGTTTAATAGGGTGACTATAAAACTAGAAAACCCCACAATGGGGGTGGATATAAAACTAGAAAATCTCACTCTGTGAAATGGTAAGTGTGAAAATTATAAATTACTGCAAGCTGGACTTGGAAGTGCTTGTGGATTGTCTTCTATTTGGGAAAGTCTCCAGTACTTGAAACATACCTTAATTCTTTTGAGATTAATAGGTTGAGTACAGTCACTTCTTCTTTTGTGAACATAGAGTCAGAGAGGATCATAGAATAATTAAGAATCTTATTCCATGAAGAAAAATATCACTTGACTCTGTCTACCAAACTTACTAGTTTGGCCAATCTGTTATTCTTTCTAAATCCAAAGTTGGTGTCTGTAAATGTGAGATGTGATAACTCAGAGTAGGATGTGAACATGAGAAAGATACATATGTATACAACAGTGTTGGGACAGGGTACTTGAAAAAATGTTACACAACATGAACCTTCCCTACTATTTTGAAATAATGAAGAAATGGAAGAGAGCAGAAACAGGGAAATGGGAGGGTAGGAAATGGGAAAAACAGAAATATTAGACTAAAAGAAACATTCTTTAGAGTTCTGTAGGTCTGATGATTTGAATCTGGAACACGTTGACAGTGGACAAATTAAGAAGAGGAAAAAGGCACACACATTTGTCGCGTCTGCTGCGCGGCCTGTGTCCGAGAACACGTGCGGAGGGTGTCGGGGATTGACAACACAGAGACTTGTTCAATGATGTAAAGAAAACTTTAAGCAGGCCCCAAAAAGGTTCAAGAAAACTTCCTAAGAAAGGCTCCCACCAGAGAAGCTTCTGCTCTCTCCTCTACCCTGGCTGGTTCTGCTCTCACCCCAGAAACTGATCTGGGCGTGGCAGAAGAGGCGGTTAGTCTCTGGACAAGGTCGAGCTCAGGGTGGTTTCTGCAGGCAGGCCTTTTCCAGGAACTTAATGCCCCCAGGCATTGTATTGTTTTTAGTAAACATTGTCTTACAGCTGCCTACTCCCAGGCAGAAGGGGAAGTGGGTCTCTGCTCAAGGTCTGGTGTTCCCACAATTCACCCCTTTTTATTTTTAAATGAGGCACTCCTGGCTTAGGTCAAGTAGGGTCACCCTCCCTTTCCCGTCCTTGGGGGACCTTGAACCCCTGTCTTAGGCGGGAGGGGTCTTCCCCACAGGTGGCCCGTCATCAGAGCACCCCAACTTTAAATCATCTGTAACCAACCTTCATGGCTATCGGGATTGCCATGGGCTAGGCTAAGCAATACTTGGTTACGGATCTCTTGCCTCTGGAACAAGGCACGTTTGAGCCCGGCATAAAGCCAGAATGCCTACCGCCACTGCCACCATTTCCAGGACCCCCATTGACATAGCGCCTCTCCATCACCGTACCCATCACCAGATCTGGGCCATAACATTCTACCAGCCTTCGTCTGTTACAAGGGTAACATGTACGTGATTTACATTCTGTTACAAGGGTAACCCGCATGTGATTTACATTTACAATTTGATGAAGTTTACAATTGTTCCAAGATCTGCTCAGGAAAGCATTTAGAAAGTGCACTTGCACAGATACATTAGGTACAATCATTGATGTTACACATGTAGCATTATGAAAAATATGAACAATAGGCTTGTTGCACTATCCACAGAGCACCAATTTGTTCCTGTGGTGATGCAGTTTGTTGATTTAACGTCAGCTGATTATGCGACTTGAGTCAAAGTCTCCTTTTTGTCGCATTAGGACAAGTTGCATCTCTCTAGAAAAATACACTGGCCTAGTCGTGATTCCAGAAACAGGAACCATCAAGTCTGATATTTCAAGTGACCATGTCCTGTTCAATTACTTAAAAGAGGCTTTTGCCCCTCATCACAGTCCATACGAATGTCCAAAGGTTTTAAATGGGTCCTTTTTTCTCTATTGGCTTCATGATGAAAACTCATGGGTCCGGAAGGTTGATGCAGCAGGTCTGTTGAGAAACTGGAAATCTCGAACCGACTGTTTTCTTTCTTTCTTGGGCTCTAGATTCGATGACAGCAAGGGTCAGGAACACTGATTTAGGAGATCTCACTCAAACTGGCTTAGGTAGGCTCCCATGGTCTCAGGTCCAGTTTTTCTCTGCTCCATGCATCTCACTAAATGGTCTGACAGCTGCAGCTTTATTCTTTTCCTACAAGAAAACACAAACATGCCCTCGACCCCAAATTAGGGTCTTCTCCACTGTTTAGTGCATGGATGTCTCCATTTGACCTGAGCAATGGTTGCTCAAGTTCCATCATGCCAGAATCTGTCTGAAGCTCACTGGCATTCACATTATAAAATTTTTAAATGAGGAGTGTATTATTTGATGAGTCATGTGGGGACTGGGGACATTATTCCCCCTTTTTATTTTCTAAAAAAATTTTTTTTGAACTGTTGAAGCTGGACCATAATAGTAGAAGGATTTGTCTACCCTCCTTGGTTAACTATCTAGGTAAATTGAGATTACTACTTAGATTATTTGTAGATGACCATTAAAAAGGACATATCCATTAAATATTTCCCAAAAACTTCTGAAAATCACTCAAAGATTGTAAACTATAATGTGTCCAAATAACTTGCGAAAATTATTTGAAGTCTGTGAGCAGTCTTTCCCAATCTAACCTGTAGAGCTCTCACTAGCTGACAAGGCCTCATTTGCATCTTAAATTTTTCTGTTAAAACATTAACAGACTGGCTGGATGTTCCTTTTGTCTATATTTAAAGCAATCTAGGTAGCTTCTTAACTATTTTTGAAGGGATTTAAGTATCCTTTTAATCATATAAGCAGTTCACACTCATGCATTCACAATCACATTTCATACATACCGGTGTGGCCACACCATACATTCAGAACATACATGCATCTTTCAGTCATCCTTTTTCCCTAGGTCATGATTAGTCTGTTGCAATGAAGCTTCCTTAATTGAAATCTATGTAAAAGAACAACTCCAGCCAATCCTTGAACTAAAAGGGTTAAAAAGTCCTGTATGTTCTTTATCATTCCTCCATTTGAGCTACAGTCATGGGGTACAGCTGTACCTACTCCTTGTAACTCTGTAGATGCGAGGTGGAGAGGCCAAGCTTTTGGCCAAAAGTTTTTAGAGATGACTCACAAAATAGAACTTAAAGGTAAACAAAATTTTCCATTCTATATACCTTTGTCTTTTTCTTTTTCTTTACTTAATACCAGTACCTTTTTACTGTTACAAATTTTTTGTTTCACCCATTTTTTTTTAAATCAGGGTTTCTCTGTATTGTTTGAGGCTGTCAGTCCAGCCTGGCCTCGAACTCACAGAGATACGCCTGCCTCTGCCTCCCAAGTGCTGGGATTAAAGGCGTGTGCCACCACCGCCCAGCTTGTTACCAATTTTTTTTCTCTGTATTATTTGGAGGCTGTCTTGGAACTTGCTCTGTAAACCAGGCTGGCCTTGAACTCAAGAGATCTGCCTGCCTGTGTCTCCCGAGTACTGGGATTAAAGGCGTGTGCTGCCAACGCCCGGCTATTCACCCATTTTCAATCCAACTTTCAACCCAGGATGTTCCCTCATAAAGGCGTGTTGGGATTAAAGGCGTATGCCGCTGGTATTAAAGGCGTATGCCGCTGGCAATCTCTTGGATTCCCCTACTTTCTGACCCTGGTATCAGGCTTAGGAGGGGGAAACTCAGAATGTCTAGTTTCTGACTTTTTAATCTCATTGGCGGCAGCCGCTCCCAATGTATTATTGGTGTTATAAAATTTGATGAACAGGGAGCTGGAATGACTAACTGGCATCAACATGGGGGGGAATACTCACCAACGCCCATATTTCCCTTACCTGAGTGTTCAGCAATGGTTGGATCATCTTTATCATGGTGAGCATTCCTAGTATCCGGAGTAGTATTGGGGTCGACATGCCTGATGCACCGTTCGGGGACCCAAATGGGCTTCTCACTTCCTGGAGGGAAAACACAAACAGCCCCTCGGACCCTAGCTAATAGGGGGGTGGGTGGCTGCCATTTTCCTGTAATTAAGTCCTTCCATCTGACCCATCCCAAGGACTGGGAGGGTTTGTTCCAATGTCTCTCCATAGCAGACGGTCTATGGTCAAAAAATTTAAAATGTAAAGTATGGTGGATAACTGAATATTAGGGGAGGTAACATACTCCCCCTTTTTTATTTTCTTAAAATACTGTTTGAGAGTGGCATGGGTGCGCTCCACAATAGCCTGTCCCGTGGGGTTGTGAGGAATACCAAAAGAATGGACAATGTGATGTTCCCTGCAAAAGGCAGCAAAGCGATTGCTGGCATAGGCAGGGCCATTGTCCGTTTTTAGGGCATCAGGAACGCCCATGTAGGCAAAGGCCTGCAGGCAATGAGAAATAACATCTTTAATTTTCTCTCCTGAGTGGAGAGAGGCAAAAATCAGTTTAGAATATGTATCCACCGAAACATGCATGTATTTTAATTTCCCTGCCTGTGGCAGGTGAGTGACATCCATTTGCCAGAGATGGTTGGCCCTGAGGCCCCGGGGATTTACCCCCTCATTGGGAAAATTATGATAAGGAGCACAATCAGGGCACTGAGAGGTAATCTGTGTCGCTATAGATAAGGGGCATCCAGTGTGAAATTTAATGGAGCGGGCATTTAGATGATACCTCTCATGGAGCTGGTGGGCAAGCTGCTCCTGAGTAAATAAGACCCTAGGGCGGGTCAAGGAGTCAGCAATTTCATTGCCCTGGGCAAGGGGTCCTGGAAGGTTAGTATGTGCACGAATAAATCCCACATAAGCAGGGTGGATGCGCTGCCAAATAAGATGTTGGAGCTGAACTAATAAGGAACGAACCTGGGAGGTTGGAAGAACATATGGAGAAGTTTCTAAAGGTCTAACAATGTTGGCAACATAAACACTATCAGTATATAAATTAAAGGGCTCTCCCTCAAACATTTGGAAAGCCATCAAGCAAGCAAACAACTCGGCGGCTTGTGCTGACATCTGCCCTATGGGTACCCTCTTCTGCACCTGAGAAGAAACCACCACCGCGAAACCCTTGGAGGAGCCGTCTGTAAAGACTGAGCGAGCTCCAACTAGAGGGTTCTCCTTTAAAATCTTGGGAAAGATCACAGGGTGTTTTTTGAAAAAAGACATCAAGGGGCTGTTGGGATATTGGTTATCAAACTGAGCGCCTGTAGATGTAATAAACAGGGTCCACCCATCATGGAAGATCTGTAGATGTTCCACCTCCTCCTTACCATAAGGAAGGATAATTTTATCAGGACTCTTTCCAAAGGTTTGAATGCTAAACTTGTGCGCCTTCCACAACAATTGTAAAATGAGATCATAGTAAGGGGTCACTACCTTCTTAGGGGAGGCTGACAAATGTACCCAATAAATAGGACCAGTCTGCCAAAACACGGCAGTGGGCGAAAAGCTAGATGAAAGTACAACCAGAACAAGGGGCTGCCCATAATCTATACGCCGAAGGTGGGCTTGCTCTATACTTCTTAACAACAATTGTAGGGCTTCCCTGGCCTCTGGGGTAATCTGTCTAGGGGAAGTTGGAGCAGGATCCCCAGGAAGAATATCATAAAGCGCTTTAAGAGCCCCTGTTTTAATAGAAAGAGAAGGACGAAACCATTGCACCTCTCCCAAAAATCTCTGCCAATCATGAAGAGTTTTTAAATTTGAACAATCGATCTGGAGTCTTTGTGGCCGGAGGCCAGTTTGTTGAATTTGATGACCCAAATAAGTATAAGGGGGTCTCTTTTGGATCTTTTCAGGAGCCAAAATAAATCCTCGGGCCTCCAGAAGCTCCTGTAGCTCTGCAAAGGCTATGTAACATTGTCTTTCTTCGGCTGCGGCCAAAAGAATATCATCCATGTAGTGGATAATGTAAAGGTCAGGGAACTTACGTCTGAGGGGATCTAAACAGGCAGCTACATAAATCTGGCATATAGTTGGACTATTAGCCATCCCTTGGGGAGCACCACCCATTGGAAGCGAAGGGCAGGCTCCCTAAAGTTAATCGAAGGAAGGCTAAACGCAAACCGAGGACTATCTTGAGAATGCAAGGGAATAGAAAAGAAGCAATCCTTCAAATCAATAACAATCAAATGCCAGTCTTTAGGAATGGCCACAGGCACGGGCAAGCCAGGCTGCAGAGCCCCCATAGGCTGCATGGTCGCATTCACGGCCCTCAAGTCTTGTAGTAACCTCCATTTCCCTGAAGATTTTTTTATTACAAATATAGGGGTATTCCAAGGGGACGTGGAAGGAACCAAATGACCTGCCTCCAATTGTTCTTGAACTAGCTGGTGAGCCGCCCTTAGTTTCTCCGCTGGTAAGGGCCACTGTTCCACCCATACCGGATCATCTGATAGCCATGTGATGGGTATGGGGGCTGGCGGCGCAACAGTGACCCTCATCAAAAATGGCCAAAACCCTTCCTATCCCCTGGGGCCCTGTTCTCCAAAGGGAGGGATGCCACAGGGCAAACCTCTCCCTGTTCTAGTTTACCTAGTTCCCTCCCCGGGCTCCAGCCCCTCCCTTGCGTCATCTGGGGGCCCCTGCTTTTGGACTTGGGTGCCTGGGTGGTGAGGACCACTCCCATTTCTTGCATGAGGTCCCGTCCCCAGAGGTTAATAGGGAGGCCAGGCAAAACATATGGCTGGAAAAGCCCTGTGTGGCCCTCAGAGTCTTGCCACTTTAGGATTCTGAGGCTTTTTGGGGCACAGCCTGTCCTATTCCCTGGAGGGTCACTGTCCCTTCCTCTTTCGGCCAAGCGGGAGGCCAGAATTTATCTGAGAGGACAGAGAAATCTGCCCCAGAATCTAAGACGCCCCTAAAGAACTTGCCTTCTATCTTTAATGTAAGCTGGGGGCGGTTCTCCATAGTGGCTACCCAAAATGCTGCTGGGCCGGTACTTCCAAAACCTTGGTTGCCCCTTTTCTCTTTAATTTTTCTAGCCTCACAAGGAGCTGTAGGGAGAAGGAGTAACTGAGCAATCCGTTCTCCTGCAGGGATGGCAACAACCCCACTGCCCACTGATGTCATTATTTTAATCTCCCCCTCACTATCCTGGTCTATAACACCGGGGTGTACCTGGATGCCTCGAAGAATAGTACTGGACCATCCCAAGAGTAGTCCTACCGTGCCTGGGGGCAATGGCCCATGCACCCCAGTAGGGAGGGCCTGGATCCCCATTTCCGGTGTTAGGATTGCCCGGGCAGAGGGAGCGAGGTCCAATCCTGCACTCCCGAGGTGGCTCTAAGGAGGTCTGAGATATGAAGGGGTTGCTCTGGGGGAGAAAATGAATCCTGCCACTGCCCGGAGCAGGGGTCATTGCCCCGTACACATTGGTTTTGGGGCCCTGGGGCGGGGCCCTCCTCCCGTTTCCCTGATTATTATTAGCAGGAAGGAAATTTCCCTCCCGGTCAGTTTTAGAGTAGCAGTCTTTGGCCCAATGATATCCCCTTCGGCAACGGGAGCATAAACCAGGTCGCTTGAGACCCGTAGTACTATTTTGAGGGCACTCTCTACGGAAGTGTCCCTCCCTACCGCAGCTGAAACATGTTTTTCTCCCTCCCAGAGTAGGTCTTTCTTTCCCCACTTGGGGCCGAATGGCAGCAGCTAACACTTGGCCCTGGATGAAGTTCCCATCAATGTCCCTACAAATCCGGATATAGTCATTTAGACTTTTATTACGATAGGGGCGAAGAGCCTCCTTACAGTACTTATTTGCATTTTCAAATGCCATCTGCTTGATGACTGGCATCGCAGGCCCAATACCCCCAAATATTCTTTCTGCTACCTGACTGAGACGGTCTACAAAGTCTTGAAAAGGTTCGGAGGGTCCTTGAAGGACTTTGGACAGATGATCC
Source organism: Mesocricetus auratus (assembly GCF_017639785.1). Lineage (NCBI taxonomy): Eukaryota > Metazoa > Chordata > Mammalia > Rodentia > Cricetidae > Mesocricetus > Mesocricetus auratus. Next base: position 1,503,370 of record NW_024429207.1, on the reverse strand, counting down.
CCTCCTTCCTTGGAAGGCAATGCTTTCCAAGCCCCTTGGGCCGCTGCTGCCACTTGGGCATAGACTGCGATGTCATATTGCATTTGTTGCTGAATGGTGGCATATTGACCACTCCCGGTAAGCATCTCCACATTTCTCTGGGGCTGTCCGGCCTGTGCATTTCTTTGGGCTGTCTGGCTGCATCTTTCCTGAAACTCACCTCTCCAAATCAAATAATCTCCCCCTGATAGAGTCGCTCGGCAAAGCTGCTGCCAATCACTAGGTGTCAAGTTAAGAGACGCAAAAGATTCCATTAAGGAAAGTGTAAAGGGAGCCTGTGCTCCATAATTTAAAGTTGCCTCTTTAAGTTGTTTTATCTCCTTAAAATTTAAAGGGTTATGATGCCGAATGACCTGTCCAGAATTGTTCGGATCTGGAACTTCCATTACTGGGGCCACCACCGGGCAGCATTGGACCCCTCCTCTGGGTCTTCCCTCCAGGTCCGAGAAAGACTGGGTTATCTCATAGGAGTCCCTTTTTTTCAAAGTATGGGGAAGGGTTTCTCTCCCTGTCCTGTCTTTCCTTAAATCGAATCTTCTTTAGTTCTTTTTTAAGGGCCGCGATCTCAGCAAGTAACCGTTCCTTTTCAGACTGTGACGAGTCTGAGTCTGAGCTACTTCCATTTTCTAGGTCTGATAGAGAAGGATATAACCGATTCTGACCGGAGTCCTTCTTTTTGGGTCGCGCCCGGAGATCTCTACCCGTTTTTTTGTTGTTACTAAGAGACTCCTCCTCATCCTCACTAACAATGGAGCCTCTAGTTTCAGTCAGGGTCCCTTCAGATGATTCATCATCACTCTCTGCCCCTGAACTCAAGGAGGCTTGAGTCTCAGTCTCTTGTAATTCTAAAAAAGCCTCTTTTGTGTCCTGAACTACCTGGCGGTGACGAACCTTATCTGTCAAAAGTGCTCCCCTCACTAATCTCCATAAGGAGAATGTCGTAGGGGGTAAGGACTCAGATCCCTCTTTTCGTAAAAGTCTATGAAGATCACGGCGAACCTCCTCCCAATCTGGAATATTTAAGTTTCCCCCAGTAATTAACCATGGACTGGCTCGTTCGATCGATTTTAGAAAGCCTTCTAGGGTTTTAGACTTGACTGCAGTCCCATGTTCTTTAAGTAACTTTTTTAGTTGATACTGTAATGATTCTAGCTTCCCGGAACTATTCCCCATAGTTTCTTAACCCTGTCCACTTACCTCACTTTCACGATCTCGGTGGGACCTCCAATTGTCGCGTCTGCTGTGCGGCCTGTGTCCGAGAACACGTGCGGAGGGTGTCGGGGATTGACAACACAGAGACTTGTTCAATGATGTAAAGAAAACTTTAAGCAGGCCCCAAAAAGGTTCAAGAAAACTTCCTAAGAAAGGCTCCCACCAGAGAAGCTTCTGCTCTCTCCTCTACCCTGGCTGGTTCTGCTCTCACCCCAGAAACTGATCTGGGCGTGGCAGAAGAGGCGGTTAGTCTCTGGACAAGGTCGAGCTCAGGGTGGTTTCTGCGGGCAGGCCTTTTCCAGGAACTTAATGCCCCCAGGCATTGTATTGTTTTTAGTAAACATTGTCTTACAGCTGCCTACTCTCAGGCAGAAGGGGAAGTGGGTCTCTGCTCAAGGTCTGGTGTTCCCACACACATTCATTAATGTTAAAGCCCATGGAGATATACGATGTGAAAATTTAAGAAAGGATCAAAATCATTATAGCCTAAATATTCTTTTCATTAGAGTGACAATGGTTATAGGTAAGGCTGTTTAAGAGAAGTATAAATGTAGTAAGAATGTACATCTTTTGGGTATATGCCTAAGAGTGGTATTGCTGGATCTTGAGGTAGATTGATTCCCATTTTCCTAAGAAAACGCCATACTGATTTCCAAAGTGGCTGTACAAGTACACCAGCAGTGGAGGAGTGTTCCCCCTTTTCCACATCCTCTCCAGCATAAACTGTCGTTGGTGTTTTTGATTTTAGCCATTCCGACAGGTGTAAGATGGTATCTCAGAGTTGTTTTGATTTGCATTTCCCTGATGGTGAAGGAAGGATGTTGAGCAATTTCTTAAGTGCCTTTCAGCCATTTGAGATTCCTCCACTGAGACTTCTCTATTTAGATCTGTACCCCATTTTTTTAAATTGGGTTATTTGATGTTTTGATGACTAGCTTCTTGAACAGAACTCCTGGAACCCAGTTGTAGAGGGAGAGAAGTGATGAGCAAAGGGGTGAAGACCATGCTGGGGAAATCCACAGAAACAGCTGACCTGAGCAAGTAGGAGCTCACAGACTCCAGACTGATAGCTGGGGAACCTGCATAAGACTGAACCAGGCCCCCTGAAAGTGGGTGTCAGTTGGGGGGCATGTGCAGTCTATGGGGCTGCTGGTAGTGGGACCAGTATTTATCTCTAGTGCACGAATGGGCTTTGGGAGCCCATTCTGTATGGAGGGATAGCCTCTCAGCTTATATACATGGGGGAGAGTCTAGGACCTGCCCCAAATGATGTGACAGAATTGATGACCCCCCCCCCATGGGAAGCCTCACCCTGTCTGATGAGTAGATGGAGGGTGGGATGGGGAGGTAGGGGAGAGAGTGGGATAACATATATATATGTATATATATATATACACACAACTTACACACACACACACACACACACACACACACACACACACACATATATATATATATATATATATATATATATATATATATATGTCTGTGTGGTCCTTCACAAGTTAGGAATACTGAAAGACTGAAAGGAGTCTCTGCCTGGACACATAGGGGAAGGCCTAGGCCCTGCCCTGGATGAAATGACAGACTCTGGAGATCCCCCATAGAGGGCCTCACCCTCCCTAGGAAGAGGAATGTGGATTGGGGAGGGGGGCTGGTGGGAGGCTGGGGGAGCAGGGAGGAGGGGAGGGAGAGGGAGCTGGGATTGACATTTGAAGCAAGCTTGTTTCTAATTTAAATCTTAAAAAAGATTAAAAGAAAGGAGGGCAGAGAAGGTCTTGACTCACCAGGTTTTAAAAATATCACATACTGATATAACTGAAACAATGTGTTTGAGTTAATAATAACAACAACAAGAAGACCACAATGATATTTTAAAAGCAAAAAGCAGATATTATCGACAGCTAAATATCAGGCCTGACCTTTCAGTCTGTGTCCAAAACATCTAGAGAGTTAACTCAGCTCACTTTTAAGGGAAACTTTCAATGCTTCATGGTCAATAAGGCTACAAAGCTGTCCCTGTGGCAACTTGAAAGACAGCTATGGATGGAAGACCAGTAAAGCTTGAGACATTTATTTCCAGGCACTTCCTTTGCCTGCCTCCAATTCCTCCTCATGTCATCAATCTCTTGATATACTCTTAGAAAATCACTACCCTCTTCTTCTCACCTGGAGGGATTCTCTTCTCTTTCAGAGCCAAAGCAGCAGTCGCTCTTTGGTGTTTTATCAGACAGCTTGACAGTAGCTTGGGAAGACAATGTATATGAAAGGAGACTAATACCCCTGACTCCTGTCTTAAGTTCCACCGTTCAAATGATATTTTATGAACAGTTTTATCACTGAGACTGGTTTTGTCAAATAAGCTAGGGGCTGTTGCATTGTGGATCATAACCAGATACGTGACTACCTTTTTTTTTGTTTGTTTGTTTTTTGTATCAGCTTGCCTAGTCCTCTGATAGTCTTAGCTTTATTTCATTTTAAGGAAAAAATAGAGTACTCACATGTGAAAATGTTCTTATAAAAGCAGGTTATCCTTAAAAATGTTTAATGACTTTAACAGGAAGAGAAGCCATAAACAGAAACTTTATTTTTACAATAGTGTTAACCTTTGTTTATGACCCAGTCCTTATCCACTGCTTGTTATTTACAGAGAGCAGTGATGTAACATGTATCAACAAGTTTAACTTGGTTCACAGGATGCCATGGTATTCCACTTAGTAAATCTGGAGCCCAGCAAAATGTTTGTTTTAAAGATGAAACTTAATAAATTGTAACCTTTAATATTTTCTTTCTGTTCACTATCAAATAAATATATGGTATTTTCTTCCTGTATAGCAGATTTGTGTACTGATCAATAATAATCTTAAAAACCAAATAGAACAAGTCCTCAGTAATTCCAAGTGGCTTTAAGGAAAAGTACTGATAACTTTGGGAAACATTTTAAAATGAATCCATTGTTAGTAATTAGGAAAAAATATGTAAATCGATGTTTCCAATCTTTTGATTATTTTTCTTTCTTTTTCCCTTTCCTTCTTTTATCCTTTTTGGGGGCAGCTTGAAACAGAGTCTCAGGCAGTTCAGGCTGGCCTTGCACTCATTATGTAACCAAAATGACTTTGATCTGCTGGTTTTCCTGCCGCACATCCCAAACACTGGGAACACAAGCCACAGAGTCCTGTGCCACCATGCCTAACTTGGTTTTTCTAAAAACAAGAGAATATAGAAACACATATAAACCCAAGAAAATATTTGTAGTTTTATATTGATCTTTTAGTAGAAAACAATGAAATTCTGTTTCTGACCTCTTCAGTTAATTCCACAATCTAGATGACAGTTCATTGGCCTTTTACTTAGAAAATCTTCACTGCAGGGAAGAAGATTCCAGGAGCTGAAAGAGTCATGGGTAAGTACTCTTCATGTACCCAAGAACCTCAGAAAAGTTAGAAGGACAAAGTAAGGAAGTGGAGGACACAAGCCTGTAAACAGATCCAAATATATAGAAACCAGTCCAGTGCCTAACAACTTTGCTAGTAATTCCAGAAACACCTGGAAAGCCTTTTCCAAACATTGCTGACAACACCAGGCTTTGATGGCCAGCATCTGGAACCCCAGCTCTCAGCATGCTAGGGATGGGGGATAGGAAGTTGTAGGTCTGCCCAACATATCCAACAAAACGTTGTCTTAAAGTAGCACTGGCATCAATAAAATTAGCCCATTGCCTATTTTAGTGGATCTGATTTGGTTGATTTGGTTACACATCTGAGCATATGTATCATTTACAAATGTTCTTGGTACTGTTTTAATTTTAGTACAGGGTGAGGACTCCCCAGTGCCAGGCCAGCACTGCAAAGGTGAAGCAATGGACCCTGGGGTACGGGTGGGGGCCCAGAAACATGGTCTGTGAATTCAAAATTCAGCTCATGATGAGAATGAGGCTCATTTGATTCTTCCCTGTGTTGATATTTATAATAATGGTGTAAAACCAACAGTTAAACAACAGTGCGTTAACACAAATCAAGACAGTGGCAGGAAATGGAACTATCTATCATGTGTTTTCTATAGCAACATACTTGAGGTTAAAACAAAAAGAAAGCCAGTTCCTCTAAAAAAATCAATGTGGAAAGGGAAAACACTATTAATTTTGTTAAATATCAACTCTTGACTATATATCTCTTTAATATTCCACGACAAAATGGGAATTATACACAAAGTGCATCTGCTCTGAACTAAAGTATAATGTCTGGAGGAAAAACATTTGTGGTAGTTGCAAGCTAAAATTAGCCTGTGCTTTCACAAAACAACAATTTAATTAGACGCAGTAACAACTGCAGCGATATAGATTTGTGTGTTTAGCAGACATTTTATTGAAAATGATTGAAGCAAACCTAATACTTCAAGGAAAGTGTCAGTTGTATTCTAAGTAGTACAATTTGAATTTTCATGTGATAATTAAATCTTTTGAAAGCATAACATCCAAAACTGTGAGATTTACCAGTTTCCTGTTACTCAAAGACTTCTCTTATAAAATTAGTTGTTATAATAATAAATATGGTATTTGAAATGGCCCACACAATCATCACGTTTTCTTTGTGTGTATTGTGTTGTGTATGTGTCTGTACGAATGTGGTGTAAGTAAATGTTCTTGTGGATGTGTGCACATGTACAAGTTGACCTTGGGTGTCTTCCTAAATTGCTCTCCTTTTTTTTTTTTTTTGAGATCAGATATCTCACTGTGACTACACCTACTGGCCAAGACTCAATGAATCCAGCTCTCTCTTCCTCTTCTAGTTCCTGGGCTGTAGATGTGTATGCTGAATGACTTTAAATAGGTGCCAAGGTCCAAATTCAGATTTTCCTGCTTGCCAGGAGACACTGTGTCACCTGAGCCTTCACCCCAGCCCGGAATCATTGTTACTAAGATCTACATAATATCACAGCTAACTAAATACTTAATTGGTGGTATTAGAATATTAAAAATGTATAAAATAGATTAAAGAAAGAGTACAGTTCAGACTAACAAATCATACTTTAATGCTGTTAAAGAAACTCATTGGTAGACATTTGGTTTCCACATGGTAAATATCTCTAACAAATGGCCATGTGTCAATGTTTTGCTGTGATATAAAATAAAAAATTTGGGTGGTCTGAAAAGCCACTAGTAGAATATTGTCTTTCTGTTTCCATATCGGAGATCAATTTTTCTTTAGAGACTTCAAGGACAAGAAGTCACTGCAGCATGGAATTTGGAAGCATAAATAGGCATCTAGTACTCCTAAACTCACGCTTAAACAGATAATCATAGACTTTCAACAATGCACCATCGGTACTATCTGTGTTTTCATTTTGGAAAAAAAACAATATTTTCCCCAAAAGCATGTTGCTGATTTTTATTAGTGAGTTTATAAAGATATTTTGACTACATAAACATTCAAATACACAACACACACAAATATTGTGGTTCTCACTCATTTCAAGAGTGTAGCCAGGTCATTGGAACACACACACACACACACACACACACACACACACACACAAATACATTTGGAAAACCGATGCTCTGAACTGAAAGAATTGGCAATGAAACCATCTAGGAGAATGTATAATCCAGCTAAGAATAAATAAAAGAAGGTTAGAGACCTGAAATTAATGTATAATTCCAAAGGGAGTATATGTGTGTGTGCATTTACACACACACACACACACACACACACACACACACACACACACACACACACACGGGCTAGAGATCCATCTCAGGTATCATTCTTCAGAATGCTATCCACCCCATTTGAGACTAGATCCCGCATTGACCTGAAGCTTACTAGTTAGGGTAGTGGAATTACAAGCCAGTACACACCAGATATTCTGTCACTGCCTTCCCAGCTTGGGGGTTACAAGCATGCATGACCACTTTGCACATGTGTTTTGGGCATTGAACTCAGATACTGACATTTGTAAGTCACAGTCAAGAAGAACGGAGAACAAAACTTGGTGGTCTACACAGTGGACAAAACTGCAATGGCCCAGGTCTGGGGTACAGTGATCTAACCAGAGGATCGATTACTCTCTGGAAAGCAAGATGCAGACAGTGTGACTATGGTAAACTATTCTGATTTTGAATGTGAGTGAGAATTTGCTCAGAAACTTTTGGCCTCGTGTAGCTAGAGATTCCCACAGCGGTTTAGCCCCAAATAAACACACAGCTTCTGTATTAGTTGTAAAACTAAAAGGCCAATGATTAGGGCTTCTTATTGGCTAGCGTTGTCTTAATTATTAACCCATAACTACTAATCTATATGTTTCTACATGGCCTTATCTTACCAGAGAACACCTGGCACAGCCTATACTGGTTTCCACATGGCAACTCCTCATGGTCCCTCTCTGCTTACCTTTCCCAGAATTCTCCTTGTCTCCTTGTCTCCCTGTCCTGCCTATCTTCCTGCCTCTACTGACTACTGGCCAAACAGTGTTTTATTCATCAACCAATAAGAGAAACACATAACGTCCTCATTAGCCTAGAGTGACTACTACCACTGATGCATATACACTGATGTTTAAGGGTTTGTGGGGGGGGGTGCTAAGTGGTGAGGAGGAGCATAGGAAAGTAAACCATGCTTTGCCTTAGTGTAATAGTTGTTTTCTCCAAGGTAGCTTCATTGTCAATGTAGTGTCTGAGAGGGTGACTGATCATCTGTGTGTACCTCTTGAATTCTATTTATCCTTATGGTCATGGATACATCACAAAATATGCCCTTCTAGAACAGACAACTAAAGTAAATAAATAATGAATAAATAAATAAATAAATAAAAGTAGAATGAATCTGCTGTGAAGATGTGACTATAGACAAATTCTCAATGCAGCCAGAATCTAGAAGAATAATGAAGGGGAGCCTTGTGGGACACAATTGCTTCTTTGTGGTAGCCATGTGATCACTATCATGTAAAAGAAGCTGAAGGGAGCTCTCTTGCATTCCTTGACTTTAGGATGGAGTCACACTGTTCTGCTTTGAAGCAGAGGTCAGGGTCTTACCAGATACTAAATCTACTGCTGACTTCATCTCAGACCTCACAGCCCACAGGACAGAAATCAGTGAGTGTGGTTATCTTTTTCATAAGTTATTCTAAAACATGTTTTGTCATAGTAGCAGGAACATATTGAGATGCTGTCCGGATTAGCCTTCGTTCTCACCTCAACATGGCCTAAATTCATCTAAGGGGAGAAGCCTAATTTGAGGAGGTGCCTAGATCAGGTTGATCTGTGAGCATGTCCATGAGGGATGGCCTTCATTACTAACTGATGTAGGAGGGCTATACCCACTGTGGGCAGCAACATTCCCCAGGCAGATGGTCTTAATATATTAAGGAGCTTACTAAGCATGAGTCAGAGAGCTAGCTAAACCAGTGAGTAGTGTTCCTCCATAGGAGGCACTCCAGCTCTGATTTCCTTCCAAGATGTACTGTACGTAACCTGTCAGCTGAAATAAACACAGTCTTCAGTAAGATGCTTTTGGTCATGGTTTTTGCCATGGCAGTGGACAGGAAACTAGAACAGAGGTCTACCATGAGCCTCTAAGGTAGATCAGGAAATAAAGCCTTTCTCCTCAGTGTGGTATGAGGCTATGGAAACATGCTCAAGAGAGATTGGAGATCCAAAGAGAAAAACTACAGATCATAGAAATGACCTTTTATTGTTAACTGTACTTCTTCTTTTATTTTATGTATCTCTGCACGTGTGTGTACACACGTGCCATGGTGTACACGTGGAGATCAGAGGACAACTTGTGGGAATCAGCTTTCTTTTTCCACTGGGTAGGTCTTATGGATAAAACTCTGATCTCCAGGCTCAGTGGGAAGTGCTTCTACCCTCTGAAGTATCTTGCCAGCCTAGAGAAGACATTTTCAATCTTTGGGATACAATCAGTTTCTCAAAGAGACCGAGACCGGCCTGTTATTTTAGTCTGTGATACCTAAGTAGGTTTGATCTAACGCATTTATAAGAGCTGACTGTGGCAAGCTGCTCTTGCTTATCCAAGCTTCCTATGAAGTGCTACTTGAGAATCAAATTGCCACATTGCATTTACATCACATGCTATGCCTGGAGTATTGTCCTTTGAAATAGATTGGTCACGGTACGCTATTGACAGAAGAGCAATAAGCTACCAGCTTGATATTGCTACTGAATCTTTGCTCTCATGGAGAGAATGCCAAAGTAAGTTATCATATACTCCACTTGAAAAATAAAGTGCCTCTTCAGACCAAGTAGAATATGAAAAGAAGAAGAAGAAAAAAGTCTCTTTGTAACAAAACTTGTCTTCATTCAACAGCACCGTTTTCCATTGCGAGGTAGGGTTGCAAAGTTCCATGACAGTGTCTCCTTCATCAGTTCCCTGACTACCAATTGTAACCTTTTGCCCATCAAATTTCTACATAGTGGCTATGTGTATAGTCACTGGTCATTGAATATGCACACGTCGCCACTCACAGTTACTAGGAAAAGGACAAGCACTCTGCTTCACGAGGGGTTAATGCAAAAAGTCAGTTTTAAAGAAAGGTACTTATGATACAGAGTTCTTAACATAAGATTAATTTCAAAGTGCTGTTAGAGAGAAAATAATAGCATCCGTTAGATGTCTGTATCCCTAAAGTCATGTTGGAAATACATCAGGATCAATTAGGTCTTTTGTAGTCATTGCATACTTTTCTAAGAAGGACAATGCTGAAGGCAAGATAGATCCAGAAGTCACTAAAACCTCAACTATGTTGCGTTTAGCTAATTAATGTTTCCAGTGTCCTGAACATTTAATAATATAATATCTAATATATATATATATGTATATATATAATATGATGACACAATATTCTTAAAATGTCTCTTATATTTCAAGAGAGGGGAACTTTTGCTGGACCTCATACCTAAAGTTAATGATACACCCTGACCACTTAAGACTTAAGAAAGCTATCCTACTGTGTACTCAAACTTTTTAACCTGCTTTTTAGAGAAAAAGTAACAACCAACTTCACTTGCTTTTGATTTCCATGTAATTAACTTTTTCAATATAAGCTAATGCTTAGCTGTAATCTAAAATTATATACTCTTCTGTGTCACACTCCTAATGTAATGCATGTGTGCCATTTGCTGAAAGTAGCAAATACTGAAGTTGAAAGAAACTTCCTAAACTCTACTATAAAAGCTGGAAGCAACCTTTTATAGTTATTGGTTGATAAAGTCAGATATTTGTTATTTGGATTAGCTGGGAATGGTTGGAGCCAATGACTTAATGACTTGGGAAACACTGACACCAAGGCTATAGCTTTCTCTCCACAAGCTGACCACAAGGCTCTATTGTTGGGCATGGTTTTCATCTAATGGAGTGGGCCTTGAATCAAATCTGATATTGATTGGTTACTTCCATAGGCTTTGTGCCATCATTGTCCTAGTATATTTTGCAGGCAAGACACCATTGTACATAGAAGGGGTTGTGGCATCAGCTACACAATATTTTGAGCATGAGAAGTTTGGCTAGACCTACTAGAGCCTTCACTCTGACAAGCTGATATTCTTGGTACCTGAAGATACCTTGCACTGCTACCAAGCGAAAAACATGAACACAAAACCAGCCTCAAAGTCTTCAATCTATAACGGTGTCCTGTTTGCTAGATATGTTAGGGCAATAGTGGCACAAAGTTTCTGAGAATAGCCACGCAATGTCAGGCTTTACTTAAGGATGACTCCATCAAATGGAATCCATGCCAAGCATTGCTTGGGTGACCATGAACCCGAGACTACATAACTGGGAGCCTAGGGGAAAACTGTATACTCATGGTAAGGAACACACTAAAGGAACATAGCAATAAAATGACTCCTAATGACCTTCTCCTATAATCATAGATTAGTGCCTTGCTCAGTCATTATCAGAGAAGTCTCCTCTTGTAAATGGGAACAAGCACAGAGACATAGAGACCCCCAGTCAGATATTATGCAGAGACAGACAGACAGACACACACACACACACACACACACACACACACAGAGGGAGAGACTGAGAGCAGCGATACACATTCGAACACTCTACCCTAAGAGATGTCTCCATCAAATCTCTCCCTTCAAGGTTTGGGCAATCCCCACAGAACAGAAGATGGAAGGTGTACAATAGCAGGAGAGGATGGAGGATACCAAGGAAACAAGGAAATAAAGCCTTCTAAACAGAACAGAACTGACATATGTATAAACTTAAAGAGACTGAGGTAAGGCAGCATGCATGGAGCCTGCAAAAGTCTGCACCTAGAGCTGAGATAAGAATTGGACCCAGGTCTCCATTCTTAATGTAGAAAGCACTCTCCCATTAACAACCACTTCATTAATAACCATTAATTGTCAATGTACTTTTCTCCAATGGAGTCTCACCTGGGAAACAAACTATTCAGAAGGGTAGGCTGTATGGCCAGCAGCAGATGACCAACAGAAAACAAACTCAATGGCATCTTTGGAGGTCCCATGTCTTTCCTTTTGTTTATCTTGTTGTCTTTTTTTAATTTTGTCTTTTTAATTTTTAGTTTTAACTTTTTTCTTTTTGCTTTTACAACTCTGCAGTTCCTATGCGTGTGTGTGTGTGTGTGTGTGTGTGTGTGTGTGTTATGTAATGGCCTCCGGTTTTGTGTTTCTATGAGATTCTTGAGTGTTCTAATGAGTGAGTCTCTGTGTTTATATCTGCTTCTTGTGGTTTTTCTTGGGCTACTTTCCTGTTTTTTTTCTATTTAGATGTGTTTTTGTTTTATCTTATTATATTATTATTTCTTGTTATCCCTTAAATGTCTATTTTCAAATGAGAAATAAAAAGGAGGTAGATCCAGATAAGAGGGCAGGTGGGGAAGAATTAGGAGGAATACAGAGAGGGAAAAGTATAATCAGGATATACTATATATTTAAAATCTATTTTCAGTAATAAAGAAATTCAGTAATAGAAAAATATTATACAGAAAAAAAACTTCTGTTAGAGATTTCTGTAAAGAATCCCAGTTACCCCATGACATCTCAACAATATGGATGTCTAAAGAAGACCTAAATAAGGATAGTACCAATGGAGATGTTAATACAGAAAGAGGAAATCTCAGAGGGTCACACCTTTAGACAAAGAAATATAGACAACTGATGGCTGAGCAAAGAAGGAAAATTAGCCTCTCCTAGGGATGAGCCTTATAGTTGGTTATCCAATGTAAAATTGTCAGCCCTGAAATCATATGCACATAAGCAACAAAAATAGACTCATCAGGTTATATTTATATATCCATACACATGTTTACATATAATATATGTAATAATAATAAAGTAAAAGGCAGTCAATTTAAGATGGTGTGAGGGAGGCACATAGGACCTGTTTGGGGAGTGAATGGAAGGAGGGGAGTGACATAACATTTTAATGAAAATTAATTTAAAAATTAAAAAAAAGAATCCCAGTTTCTTCCCATGTGATGCTTTCTATCTCTGTTGTTCAATAAATACAGAGTAAAGCCCTTAGCTAATGACAGACTACTCACATACAGACAGGGAAATAGACACACGCATAGACAGACACACACTGGCCATAGACAAGACAGAAACACAGACACAGGGACAAACTAATCTACAACATAGCCTCCAGTCAGGCATAGATTAAGACTCATATAATGGACAGGCAGGGGACAGAAGACCCCGGGAGCATGAAATAGAGAGTTAACATCTGGACTCACTCTTGCTTAAATGGCTCCAAAGAGAAGCACTTTTATTTCTTTCCTTAATTGCGGCATTATTGGAAAGTTGGAGTTAATCACTAAAACATATAATCCACACATATACATGTCTAAAATTAAAGTATGGATTTTAGGGACTGTGACAGAGCTCAGCAACTGAGCGCAGTGGCTGCTCTTCCAGAGGACCCAAGTTCAATTCCCATCACCCACAGTTGTAACTGTAACACATTAGTCAGTAACTGTGTTCTAGGGGATCCAGAACCCTCATACAGACATTCATGCAGGCACAACACCAACACATGTGAAGCAAAATAAGTGACTCTTTAGAAAAGATGAATAAAATATAGATTTTTAAAATTTAAGAGAAGATACTTGACATGAAAATGGAAAGAGAAATCCTTGAAGAAGAGTGGGAGTAGGAGGGGTGGAAGGGGGAGGGCTAGCAGAATGAGGGGGAGGCATCAACCAAAGTCTTTAGGAATAAGCCAAAAGGAAACTTGTTCCATTTTATGTTAATTAAAAACAAAACTTCAAAGCGAGTTTCAATGAGTCAGCATTTAACAGCACTTGCTGCTCTTGAGGACGATCTGAGTTTGTACTAGTGAGGATGTTTTAGAGGAACTGGAGTAATGGAATCGATATTTATTACAAAGCACATTAACTGGGTTGGTTTACACAATCCAGGCTGGGTAGTTCAAAAACTAATGTTCTGCATGCTGGAGAGACTGTGAACCCAGTAAATGCTCAGCCCACAAAGCTGTAGTCTCAGCAGTCCTAGTCTGACACTGCAAGCCCAAAGGATTCCTGGTGAGTTGCCGGTCCTCAGTCCACACTGGGAAGCAGAAGAATCGAGGTGCTTAATCAGTACAGGATGGCCACAGCAATAGCAATGGGATAGAAACACTTACCAGCAGGAAGAAACAGCATTGCTTCCACCCACACCCTCACAAAACCGTCCAGATGTGTTCCTCTTACTTGATTCCAGATCACATCAACACGCACCATCACAATGCCATTTTATTCTTTCCATACATTCTCTAGATCTCTCAGAGCAATACTTTATGCCAGCCTATATTCAAGTCAGACCTCAACTTGTAAGTTTTGTTTCCTAACAATACCAAGCAAGCTTACCTCTATTTCTTCCTTCCATCCCTCCTGTCTGGTACTGGGAATTTTGCTCAAGGCCTCATGCTTATTAGGAGACCATTCTCCTGCTGAGCACTATCCCCAAGACCATCCCCAGGACCCACAGCATCAGACTCAGCAGGGTGGGTTTTTGGTCATAAGTAAAAATAGCATGTAGAAGCTAAGATAATGAAGTAGAGAACACTCAGCCAGGGAGTCTCTCGGTTTTTATGTCTTTCTAGTGACATAATTTCAAGGAATGTGAGAATAATAACCTTCTGCAGCCAGCTGCGCCCCACGTATTCATAAGTTACAAGTTACAATGAACAGTTATATAGACTAGATATGTTCTGCTAAAAATTGGTCCATTGCTGTCCCACAAAGACTCTCATTTTGTACACACACATTTATAATTTTAAATTTGTATTTGCATATTAGTTTAATAAAGTATAAGTAAAGACCTCATGTATAATAAAATCAAAATTTCATGCTTCTGAATGCAATTTTGAAAATTATCTACCCAGACAATAAGTGGAGATTGAAAAACTAAAACCAAAGGACATTTAGCTAAGTAGTATACTCGAGCTGATAAAATTATACTTCATGGAGGTAAAGATTCATACTGATTTTGATATTTCCATATATATACCCAATTCAATAGTTAATTATGTTGAAAGCAGATAATTATAACCATATTTCTGAAATTTAAAATAAGGATTTATACAAAAGCAGAGAAAAGGCTAGAAGGATTCATGTAGTAATAGATGTTAGATTTAGACATCAATGTGAACTCAAGTTTGACTTAATATAGATACAGAGATAGACAAATTTATGAATTTACACGTGAGTATATTCATGATACATCTATCTTAAGAAAGATATATTTATCTGTATCTGTCTTGAGATATTTATATATACATATACATTGGGAGAGATAAGGTTCATTGACAACCCAGGAGGATGTTAAATGCAGAGAATGAAGATAGTTTTTGAGATCACAGTCCAGGAAAGAGAGGCAGAGTCTTTGGGAGAAATGAAATTTCTAGGAGTGGACAGGAAGCATAAGGCACAAGTCTAGAGCACCGCATAGTGCAGAGTGAAACATCATAAAAAAAAAGTAGGAGGGAGGGGAACACACGGAGGCTGACAATTTGTAAAAGGGGGGAAAAGTGACCAACTAAAAATGTTCGTAGTAACTGGGCATAATGGCACACACCTTTAATCTTAGCATTCCGGGGGCAGAGACCAGTGGATTTCTGTGAGTTTGAGACCAGTCTGATTTACATTGTGGGTTGCAGGTCAGTCAGGACTACATAGGGAGATATTGTTTAAAAATTAATAAATAAATAATGTCCCTAGTAGCCAAAACAGGAATATATTGAGCAAAATAAAACCATTTGGTATCGAGATAGCTTAGTGGGCAAGGACTTGACTTGCTGCCAAGCTGGAAGACTCAAGTTTGATCCCCGGAACTCACATGGTAGAAGGAGAAAACTGACTCCTACAGGTTGTCCTCTGACCTGTGAAGACACCTGCTACACTAAATAAGTAAATAAATGTGGTTTCTTTAAAGTTTAAAAAAAACATGTGTATGAGAGTTTAGACTGCATGCGAGTTTGTAGCACATGTGTGCCTTGTGCTCATAGGGGTCAGAAGAGGGCGCCAGATCCTCTATAACTAGAGTTAACAGCTGTTCGTCAGCTGCTGCGGGGATACTGAGAGTTGAAGCCAGGTCTTCTGTAAGAGTAGCCAATACTCTTCACTACTGAGCCATTTTTGTAACCCCAATAAATGCTTGAATTTTAAAAGCAAAAAAAAAACATAAAAAATAAACATTTTGTGACAGGCAGCATAAAGGGTTGTCACGTGCCCTGTACCAAGTGTTGCGTATTAGTAATATCTTCCACTTGTATGACATATTGGGTACCATTCATGGACCAGTAGCAACATACTGTTACTAATTTAGATTTTATAAATGTTTTTCCCTCAGATCTCTTAAGTGTTTCAGAATACCATCTACTCCCCAAAACACACTTAGTTGTTGTACCTCCTGGGGTGTCTCTGGGGTTTGATAATTGATTCTCTGATTTTTGAAGAATTTTTTTATGACCTTCATTTTTCTGAGATATTCACTGGTCAGTTATTTGGATGAATGTCTCTCCACTGGTATTCTCCCATGATTCCCTTTTGAATAGCAAGGAATTATGTGTGTTGAGGAAAGCGGATCACAACAGTCAGCTGCCTGAAGGTACGTAATTCACATCACTGCTGAACAAGATGTTTGGTGGGTGGGCTCCTTTAGTGTGAAGTCAGCCCTGCCCCTTCCAATACGGAAACAAGTTATGTGAAGTCTAAATCTGACACACTGCTTATAGGAAAGAATATTTACATTAGAAAAATTCACCTTTTTAAATTTCAATTTTTATTTAATCTACTGATAGCCACTTTTTCTAAATCATGTCATGTGAAATAGTTCCTGTTTTCAGCTAATAGGAATGTCTCCAGCATCATGTTGTTCTAATAAACATGCTGTGCTTAATTTCCATTGTGATTCTATACAATATATTCTTGTAGTATCACTCAGTCACTTAAACTGTAAAGGTTCTGTTTTCAAGTTCCAGATGTTGAGTGTTCATCACAGAACAGCAAGTACAATAATTTCCATTTTATAATTCATGAGAGGATCTGGAAGAGTAACTCTAAATGGTAAATCAAGTGACTGTAATGCATTGTTAAATTTTTATCTGAGTCCTTAAATATAATTCTTGTTCTTATGAACATATTTTAATTAAAACAGTCAGAGGAGGTACACTGATTAAAAGCTAAGTCATGGACATTTAAATGGTTAGAAGAGCCCACAGTAATAAAGTGATTCTCATACAATACTCTATATGCATTTTCCCAAGCACAAATTTATTTCTGGAGGTATTTATGTTTTAAAATTTCTTAAATATTTTCTAGATTTAACTCTTTGTTCCTTTCATGAGTGAGGCCTAGCCTGATTTTTACGTCTGATTATAATTCTGATTATAATCATTTAAAAATTCTAATGGTATCAAACCTATTCCAAGTTACCTTTTTTCACCCTTTGTTTAAATTTGTTATGCTCTTGAAATTTACATCAATTTATTGTGTGTTCTCTGCAGAGAGTTGTCTACTTTCCAGTTGTACTCGATAATACTGTGGTTTGCTTATTTTTCCCTTCCATTTGTTTTTCTGTTATTCCCAAGGCCACAAACAGTTATCCTTGACTTGAATTTCCTATTTCCCCCTTGCCCTTTCCATCTGCAATGTCTTGTTCAGCATTTCCAACATATATGCTTACCAGAATTCTACCTGTGCTGAGATTCTTATTTATATCTTAATCATCTCAATATCAAATCCTGCCTTTATCTCATTTATAACCTTCTAAAATCTTGGAGTTTCAGGTCTAGAATTCTGCTGCTGTACTGTTAACTTTCCAGTTTTCAGAGTTTTTTATTCCTGGCCTTTTCTGTGTTGTCTGATGGCTACATTAACACCACTATGACACACTACCTTTTAACTTTATATTAATAACTTTCTTGGTTGACTCTTTATACTATTTATGTCTCTTCACACTCTTACCTTGAAACCCTCTGATCTTTTTTTATTTAGATTAGAAACAATCTTATTTTACATATCAATCCCAGTTCCCTCCCCCTTCCATCCTCCCATACCCCCCCACTCACCCCCCCATCCCATTCCCTTTCTGCTCCCCAGGGAGGGTGAAGCCTTCCTTAAGGGATCATCAAAGTCTGTCATATCATTTGGGGCAGGGTCTAGGCCCTCCCTCATGTGTCTAGGCTGAAAGAGTATCCCTCTATGGGGAATGGGCTCCCAAACCCTCTCATCTGAAAAAATCACAATAAAGTACTTCATTTCCATTGTGTAACTGAAGCTTATTTCCATATTATCATTTAATATATACCAATTTAACTGTAGATCATGTGCTGAGAAACATGTTTGAAGCTAAAGAAAAATGATAGACTGTCCCAGGGTTCGTACTCTGTTTCCTGATGTGTTTAGTGTTTCTAATTACTCTAAGCTATAGCAAAGGGATGAATTTGAAACAATGTGAGATCAAAGACCCATACATACATTGTGATTCTTGATCTCAGCTGTTTTTTATTTCCTGTATGTCTGTTTTCTTTTTCAATTTTTTTTTCTCTCAGTATGGGTACCAGTGAGCAAGCTCTCTTTCTTTGGCTTTTGTTTCTTTGTGTGCATGTGTATATATTGCATGAGCACATGTGTGTGCCTGCCATAGGTTGAGTTTGGGTGTCTTCTCTATCACCGTCCATCTTAGTTTTAGGCTGTCTGGCTAGCAATCTCAAAAACACTTGTCCCTCTCAAGTCCTAGGATTATAGACGGGTGCGTGCTACCATGCCTAACAGTTTTTACTTGGGTTCCATGAATACAAACTCAAATTCTCACCAGCTGGGCCATCTCCCCAGCTTGCGCTTGGACTTTTACCTGCTGAAATGTGGTCCACAAGACTATCAGTGTCTTCAAAATAGTCTATGAAAGGTAAGTCACCACAGTCAGGTCTTCATCCTTAGAGTCATCGGCATTCATTTCAAAATAAGTCTGTAAAGGGCATCTATTTGATGTCATTAAGTGCATATTGCCTTAGCTTTATAATCTTCCATTTTTATCAGACCATTGGATCCATGGATCCAAAGCACACATGTTATTCAATATATTAGTGAAATATCTTAAGTGATATGAAAATTTCATTCAACCTTGGTCATTTACTTAGATGAATAAAAACTTGAAGCCTTTTAGGGATGATACTATATATCAGAAAAGTTGGCTTTGAAATTAAAGTTATTTATAACTTTTTATTTTCTATTTTATAAAAATATTTTTCTGTTTTTATAACTTCCTATTCATATTTTCTACTCTATAACTTCTATTTTCTATTATTTGTAAAGCTGTTTTTTTTAACTTTGTGCCAAGAGGTTACATTTCCTATAGGTGAGTCAATAAAATGAAGATGTGTTTAGTATCTATCTACCTTTTAAATGGCACCTTTGAAAGGCTCTAAATACAGAGCAAGGACTGAACCTGCCTTTGGAAATGGGAAAGATAGCAATCCTGGGCAATGAGGACTTCCATACTTTCCCTTGAGTATGGGATGTGAAATGCATGCGGGTGTGATGGTGACACACTCAACATTCCAGGAGTGTTTCAATTAGTGTGAAGTCTTCTGCAAACGCTTGAGTCTCTGGCGAAAACCAAAACAAAAGAAAACAAATATTTTAGATGACGCTTGCTGTAGTTTGCCGGTGGAACGTCTGGTGTTTGGTTTCAATGAGTACCAAGAAGAAACTTTTCCCTGTTGATCCCGAGTCTCTGTGAACTGACAAAAACAAATGGACAGATGCTTTCAACCTTTCCCACTTTTCCGCTGACCTGAAACAATACACATAATGAACCCCAGTGACCTCAAACTTCAGCATTTCTCAGCGTCTCTCTGTCTCTGCACCCTTGGAGCTGTGTTCAGGAAGGGTGGGGGGAGTGAGGCGCAGAGCTGCCACCTGACACCAATTCACCTGGGAAAAGGCTGCTTAGAAACTGTGTTGTGTTGTTTCTAATGTGTGACATTGAGCAGTCATTTTTTTTTTCATTAGTTTTGACTCTGCTTCTGCTTACTCCGCTTTTCTGATATGTTGAAGACGTTGATGTAAGCTTATGTTCCAGGCCTCTGATGAAAAATTCAGGAAAAGCCCTCTTAGTGTTTGTTAGGAGTTACACGTGCATCATTTTCTACCACCGCTCCTGAGATGAGGAACACACAGAAGGAAAGGCAAGGAGAGGATAGAATTTGCTCTTCCTATAGGGACCACTAGTTACTCACCAGGCCTGATTAGTATGAGAGAAAAAATATCACCCTTGGAGGCTGAGATAAAGTCACCCTCCCAAAATAAAGTCAGGAAAATTCAAATGTAATGGATGCGATTAGCTATCTGTAGAAACGCCTTTCCCTAAGGAATAGCCAAAAGCATTATGTGGAGAAATTTAGAAAGACCCGGAGGAATCTGACAATAGCAAAAGCTTGATTGAATCCATATATTTCCAGCAACAATCTAATCATGGTAAATGGATGAAGCTGTAACACAATCAAGCAGTAACTTAATCAGTTATAGTGAATAGATTAAGTGCTCTAATCACAATCAATTGCGATGTAACCCAACTAAAGAAAGACTGTTCTAACAGAAGGGGGTGTCTACAAGGAAGTGGGGACACCGAGAAGCCAGGCTTTGTCTGCGACTCCAGCTCCCTCCAGTGTAAGGTGTGTAACTACAAGTCATTTAAACAGGCAGGTGGAAGCAAGGACTGTTTCCATAGTAATTTGGATTTCAAAAGCTTATCAATGAAGCAGAAGTCCTTATCAGCACCAAGGGTAAAGGACTGCCTTTCCAGAATCAGTAAAAGAAGCCAAAGCAGTTAGTAAAAGCAATGAAAGAATAGGAATCATATTCATTCAACAACCACTCATGAAATGGTGTCAGTAATATTTTAGACACTGGCCTAGAAGCTGGAGGCTCAATATCAAAAAGGAGATCTTTGTAGGTTCTCATGGAGTATTCATTCTGAAAGGGAAAATAGATGTAATGCCTCATCTGCTAAGTTATTTTATTACCATGGTAATTATTTCTAGGAAACATGTATAGGAACTGGAAAACATCACAGGGACCCTAAACTTCTCTGAGACTGAAAGAAAGATCCTTTTGGTCGACCTACTTACACCTTATTCAAACAAAGAGACTGAGAACAGGAATGAAAATAAGTTGAACTAAAATTAGGCTAATACTGTGAATAAAGTAAGTGACAATAAGTTCCTCAAAATGATCTGTGACAAACACAATAATTTGCATAGAGACTATTTAGATATACAGTTGCTAATGTTCCTTTAAGAATAGCACAGAGAGAGGCTTATGTGTTAATCCCATTCCATACATGTACTATTTAGAGAAAAACTACTTCTGGTACTTTTAGGATAACAGTTCTGAAGATTTTAGACTTTTGGATTTGACTATGGACTAAAATGTCTGGAAACGAAGTGAGGATGCTGGGAATGTGTTACGGTTCCAACTCCATTGTTAAAACTAACCAATCAGTAGGTAACGCCATTTGTAGCATACAAGATAGTAAGGCATAAAGGTACAATGATTACAAAGTGATGCTGAAATAGAACATTTTTCTATAATTTTGTATCCAAGGCAGAGAAGTGTAACTGAAAACTTTTAGAGCAACAAGGCACATGCTCTAAGTGGGTCTCAAGGGCACTCAGGCAGAAACTACATTGCCCAAGAATGTGTTAGGAATTGGCATGCCAGGACATAAAATATGGAGTGCTAAAACACCACACAGTGTAAGAGACAAGGAAAGAATGGGCATATGTTACCTCCCTAGTCACAGATCATAGCAGCAAAGAGGATTCAATGAAGCAGCCAATAAGTCCATGGCAAAGTGTACCTCCTGGTAAAAATAGAGAGAAAAAGCGACAATGACTGTAATGAGCTTCCACTAACTGGCAATATCCAGGATTAGAAAATAGCGTGTTTTTTTTCTTGACACGTATTTCTTAAGCTTTTGTTGATAAATTGTTTGGAGTATTATGGCAAATGTATTTGGGGGACTAAATCATGTCTTCTGAAGGTTGTAGCTCACAAAGGCAAGATCTAGTGAGACATCAGTTCAGCAGAAACTGTGCGAAAGCAAATGGTAGAAAGAAGCCAGAGGAAAAGAAAGAAAAGTCAAGTGCCCTGTGTAGAAACAGAAGGATTTTTTCCATATCTGTGGCTTTTCTAATCTTCACTCTCCAGCTTCACTTCAGGGAAACATTTCCCTTTTCATTATTTCGCAAGGCCCGGAAATTGTTCAATCAACATTCAAGACAGGGTGCTTCATTCTCTGAGATGAGTTCTATTGCGTCCTAAATGTCCCTCGGAGTGTGGGGTGGATTTAGTCATGAGGTCTTCATGAGAGTTAGTATTCATGAAAATAAGAATCTCTCACTCTAAAAACTGTGATATGAACATTTGACCTTAAAATGTGAATGCAGAAAGAAAATCTGTTTTAACTTCAGTGGATAAGTAAAACCCATTCTGAAGAGATAGAAACAAGGGACTAATGTCCAAGGTAATCTAAAAGGAGACTTGGAACCATACGTTTCTTAAATCTGCAAATGATTATTGTTTAAAAAACTTTATTGAGAAACTGAAAAACACAATATTGTACTTTGGGGAGAGATATTAGAGGTATCCAATTCCTGGTGTTATGACTAAGGACTCTGAAGTTAGGGAAGTTCATCGCTTTTAGTAATGGCAGTTAGTTTAATCTTATTAGTACTTGGTGATAGGTCTGCAATCAGACATCAGATGACTTGATTGCAGTCATTCACTGATCCTACTCAACCTCACATTCCTATTTCACTTCAAATGAATTCAGTCTAAGTATTAGAGCAATAATCCATCTAATGATTCCATGGTATCTGGAAGGATTATATAGACATTCTACTATGATGTATTAAAATGCAGTCCAAAACAAGTGCAAGTATTTTGTGGTAGAACAGTGGTGCTCATTTCAAAATCCTTACCTTCCATAAGGGTCAGCTGTGAGCTTGTTGAAGTCAATATTCCTGGTCCTTAATTCTGGAGAATCTAGGAAGTTCTAACTGCTGAGCTTGCTGACCCACACTGTTGTATTAATACTATTATCAACAGGACCATAGGAAACAGGCAAAAGTTATTGTAAGCCCAAACAGTGTTCTACAGGTGCACTAGGCAATATCAATTAACTTGCAATGAATGAGCAGCATATATGAAATTACCACAATCAGGGGTGGTTGACTTTAGCTTTAGTTTTAGGTTTAGATTTGAGATTTAGAAATGGTTTCCCCTTCCTATAGTATTCTTCTGAACTCCAGAGCAGTTGGTAAATTCCTCAACTTCCCTGCCTTACCACTTTGGGTAGAAGTCCCAGTTTCCTTCAGGTTGCATTGGGCCATCTTTACCTGTGTCTCCCCACTGTAGCTCTTGCATTTCTGATCTATAACTGCAGCTTTGCATGCTTACTTACTTCAAAGACATTAAAATCCTCTAGGCTCTCTATTTAAGCTGTCATAGAATCTGGCATAGCCCCAATCGCAATAAAATGTATTCTTTGGATTCTCATAAAAACGAAGGTAAGTGTCATGGGCAGTGATGGCACATGCCTTTAATCCCAGCACTTTGAAGGTAGAAATAGGCGGATTTCTATGTTTGAAGCCAACTTGGTCTATAGAATGAGTTCCAGGACAGCCAGGGTTAGACAGAAAAAACCTGCCTTGAAAAATCAAAATAAACAAACTAACAAATAAATAAGTAAATAAGATAACTGAAAAGAAAACAAATATAAGATATTTTTAATAGAACTAATAGTCTATGAGGAAACTTCAAGGCTCTTAATTATGTAAACAGAATCTATCTATCTAATATAAGATGGATACACCATCCATCTATCATATCTATCTATCTATCATACATATTCCATATAATTATCTATCATTTATCCCACATCTTTAATAAAATTCTACAAAAATTAAAACTAATTTCCTGTGAAGACAATATAAACACAAGTAACAATTGTTTACTGAAACATTTCGATGCAAGCATTGTAAATTTACCTCTCAAAAGTTTGATACCATCAAAGGTAGTTACATTCCTTCATTGCTGAGACAGTTTCATGAGAGTTTTATTTCATGGAAGAAACTTTGATGAAAACCAAGGAAGGTCCCTTCTAACCACATCCCTCTGATGATGCCACAGTGTACAAAATTTAGTTTTAAGAATGGTAATTTGGTACTGGCTGTACAGTTCCAGCTACCCAACTTCTTACATATGACAAAGCCATATGTAGAAGGTCAGATTGGGCAACTGAGTGAAACTTTGTCTCAGACTAAAACAGGGGAGGGAGTGTAGCTAAGTGGTGAGCACTTGTCTAGCACCAAGGAGGCCTTAAGTTCCATCTGCAATCATGATGGAAAAAATACATTTGTTTCTTTCGGTTCTGCTTTTCTCTGGATAAATACTGAGTAAATATAGTCCTTTCTTTTTCCGTATATGTATTTCAACTGTTTCCATAAATTTGTAATGCTTTTCTTAGAATCTTTTCATTAGTGAAAATAGAATAGAAAAAGACAAAGCCACATTTTTAAGTGAAAACTATTAATATGTATTACACACCACACACACACACACACACACACACACACACACACCCTTGGTGCTGTTAATCAGTTTATTAAGAGAGATTGCTGGAGAATGTGTGAGTTAGAAATAGAAAGTATGACTGAAACACATACATGTAAGAAATATCACTACTTGATCCCTGCTCATTGTCCTGTTTTTAATTTTCTATTTTACGAGGTTTTTTTTCAGTCAGTGATAATATGTTTGTTTCACTAATTTCAGTTTCAGATCTGTAGTTATGTGACCATGTATCATCACAAGGAATCTCAAATGGCCATGTACCATCAAACGTTAGACTCTGTCCCTAATTTTGTTTCACAATGACACTCCCACCAAGTTCAAGACATAGCTAATGACTCTCTTTCCTACTTGAGGCCTCCATGTCTGCTAAAAAATGGAACAGTTGAGTTTATGCAGCTGTTCACAGGCTAATTATCTGCAATCATTTCTGATTACTTAATAGGCCATGGTAGGATGTGTGTTTGCTGCTATGTGGAGTTTACACATTCGGCTTTAATGTGCTGATATGGTTAATTGTTGTGCTCACTGCTGCCTGCTAATAGACCATTCCTGAAAATGAGACCATATCTCAGTGGAATTTGCTTGTTTATTTTAAATAAGTAATAACCACACACTCAGGTCCTAGATCCAGTGTTTACCATTTTAAGAATGCACTTTCTAAATGCTGTATCATTTCCAGTGTGTTTGAATTATTCAAGTTTGCAAAAGCAAGTTATTAAACTAATGAGTCAGTAACCTACTCAAATACATAGATTTAACATTTTTCCTACTCTGATCAGCTTTCTAAATTGTTTTTCTTTTTTGGTCACTGATAGCAAAGTAAATTCTTTTAAATGGCACCGACCATGCATAATGGCATAACGTAATAATGAGAAAAATAGAGGCATATTAAAAGACAAGCATTTACTAATGTGCAGTCAAGATGCCCATGTTACCATTTAGGAGCAATACAGACTTGTTAATATGGAAGGTAGATGTGGAGTTGCTGTCATGAGACTACTGATTTGTTTTGTAGTTTTGCCTCTTGTAATAGCATTTAGTTTGAAAGGCTTTGAATATATTGGAAAAAATGAGAAGACTGGGTTTTGTTCTTGATGATGTCCCTTGTCTGATTTCTGTTATTAACACGGATGTAAGGAATACATGTAGATGCTTTAGGGGTTTCCCTTCACCCTTCTGTGCTCTCAAGCTCTATCCTTTGTCCTGTTATCACTGTTTCATCTATTTCAAATACTGTATAGTTCCTCCTCCAGTGTTCTCTTATTAGAGAAGTTAGTAGGTGTTAAGTAATAAAAATAGGTATCTCAATTCAAATACCCTTGTTTTTGTCCCTGCAACTTCAAAGGAAAAACTCAAAGTCTTCCATTTGCTGCCATTCGCAAGGTAGACCCTGCCCTGTCTCCTGCAGCAATGGATTCACCCCCTTTGAGTAGATTTCAGCAGACAGAACTGTTCATGCCCATCAACCTGACCCTCCAAAATGCTGTCTTCTGCTCCTACAAACCTTCTCTTGCAGAAACATGAAAGTAATCATGGAAACAGTGGAAATGGAATAATGAGTCAAGACTCATTCAGATACACAATTTCTCTTTTAAAATTTCTGGGTGCCTGTGTGTTTGGTGAGTGTGCCTGATGTGTTTCCGAGTTCTGGTGCATGAACAGCAGAATGCTCACGTAGAATTCAGACTGGGGAATTGATTCTTGCCATAAACTCATGGAGATCACATCGCTCTTCCTTCAGTTGTTAACTCTGTACTCTAGGGTAGGCTGGGTGACTTGGGACTTTTCTGGCTTTGCCTCACATCTGATTGTAGTAGTAGTGTTGCTGGGATAACAGACTGTGTCACCATGAACTTTTTTTACAGGGGTTCTAGTACTCTGACCCATGTTGGTAAGCTTGTGTGGCTACCACTCTTACTAGCTGAGTCATCTGCCAGAATACTATTTCTACTAATAGTAAATATGTTAAATATCAGAGTCTCAGCTTTTCATGAATTGGCACTTATATTCATTTTCATCTTTAAATTTTGATGTCTCATTGACATCATAAAGCTCACCGCATTATCTTTCTAATACCCTTTTAATAAAAAGTTCTGACATTAACGTGTTCTGTTCCTCAAATATCATGCTTTTCCTTGACTTCTACCATTTCTTTTCCTGATCCTTTCAATCATTCATTTCTTCCCTGTCCAATTAAATTCAAGTCCTTTGAGGTTATCATTGCAATTTCCTCTCTGAATCATTAGGTAAAAATAGTTTGGGCAGACTGTAGTGGTGGTGCTATTAATAATAATGAAATTTAATCCAGACACTTAACTGTTAGAGTCTGTGCTGAACG
Source organism: Mesocricetus auratus (assembly GCF_017639785.1). Taxonomy (NCBI): domain Eukaryota; kingdom Metazoa; phylum Chordata; class Mammalia; order Rodentia; family Cricetidae; genus Mesocricetus; species Mesocricetus auratus. The sequence continues at coordinate 1,476,648 of NW_024429207.1, read as the reverse complement.
TCTTCCATCGATATTTACATTTTATCCTGGCAGCAGTCCTGTAAGAATCCCATCATTATGGTCATCTAGCTGATGAGGCAACTAAGATTCAGCACAGTAGCCTGATCTTTGTAAAATACTGACTCCAAAGTCCTATGGTCAAGGTCAAAGGTGTAGCCTGAATGTAACATACTGTCATACATCTTTCTGCTGTGTGTAGTCTGTTCCCTCAGAACATTGTTTACTCCCCTGGGAGGAATGCCTTGGACTGTGTGCAAGACGACGTGTTCTCCTGCCTCAGCAATGCTGCTCAGCCAGCTCAAGGGTATTATGCAAACAGACCCTCTGTATCCTGAGTACTTCTGGTGATAGTGGTAGGTAAGACTCTATACATTTGTCATTGTTTCTGTGTCCCTTCTTTGAACTCTGAGCTATCCAGAGTAAAACCTTCACAGAATGCCAGAAAAGGACTCTTAATCAGCATAGTCTGTCCCCTGGTTCTGTTGAATCTTGAATCAGTTCCTTGGGAATGGTCACTATCACTAGCATAGAAAGGATTGGTGCAGGCATTTGACCTAACAGTCTTACTCCAGAACTCACTCTTGTCTCAGAGTCTGAGTGACTAACAAGGGCTATCTCATCTCCCTCAACAGTAACTGAATAGATCACTGTTTGCACCACTGCTACTTACACGCCCCAGTATACCTTGCCTTGCCTATCTGCCAACTGGTCCCCTACATTGAGTGACTTATTTTATAGCCTCTGATCACAAAACTGGCCCAGTTTAGGAACTCCACTTACAGCCATGAAAATGGGATTGATGTTTCTTTACACATTTATCCCTGTGTTTTCCCTTAGGCATGCCATGATGACCCAGCTAAGCAGAATGGCTGGTTGACTGGTTTGCTATCCCTTCTGTGCCTGCTCCCACAGGCCTTTGCTTATGCTGTGCCAATTGACTGAGCTGCCATTCCTCAGAGGCAAATCTCACCAAGGTGAAATTCCAATTGCTCTTTCCTGAAGCTCTTCTGATTGACAAATGAGATGTGATCTTTGCCTCCTATACCCCTTAGCTCTGTGTTCATTGAGCTATTATCTCTTATATCAGCTTTGTTTATGTATTTGTGTGATCTTTATCTAAAAGTTCCCCATTGCTGCACTTTTCACATAGTAAATGTTCAATAGCAATTACATGAATTTGAAACCAAATTACTTAAACTACTTGCCTTGTTTTTAGACAAAATGAAGAAGTTCAAACTCATGGTGATGTAAGAAATGGTGACTTATGTTCAGCTCTATATGTCCTTAAAAATGGCATAGACATGAGCTAACATTGTTTTCATCTCTTTTTCCTATACACTCTTACTGCAATTAATTTTGATTTGTAAGTAGATTTTTGAAAAGTGTCAAGAGAGTTTCTTTTCACTTATTTATTACAAAAGTTTAATAATTTTTAGATACTGAGCAATTTCTATTATAACAAACCAGTAAGTCTCCTTGCAAATGGCATTTAAGTATATTCATGTTTGAACAGTGGCAACAAGGTTTAAAATGTTTAAGAGACCGAAAGTATATTAAAGCTTATTTATCTACTAAATTCAACAGATGTCTATCATGTTTCTACTGTGTGTAAGGGAACATACTAAGTATAATTCTATAAGGAGTAAGAGTTTATGTATGATCAGATGTTTCCTGAAAAATGTAATACCTATCTAGAAAATTCCATGAACTAATTAGAACTTCAAGATCATGGAAAGAAAGAAGGAATGTTTTATCTTGGGCTGTCTTTAGTTTCATTAATAGCCATTTATCACCATCCACTACATCTAACCTAACAGACCTTTCATTCCCAAGCCTCTGAGATACATTAATATGTCACCTGACTACTAGCTTCCACAAACCTAAAAGCTGAGAATGTGATCAGAAGAAATCTGAGACCTGGAGTAGGTTTTCCCACTTGTTCTGCCCTACAAAGCCTCCACCAAATTTCTGGTAATTACATAGAATTATGGCCATCTATTGGTACATAATTCCAAGAGTTTGTAATCACTTCTACAACAGATCATGTCATGTGAAATAACTCAAATTGTTCTGGAGCTATGATCACTTTTCTATGGCTTAGGGTAAACTGTCTGGATTCTCTTTGAAGCAGGGCCTGTGTTTTATATCAATGTGTATAATTTCATATGGAAATTAATGTTAAGAAATGTGAAAGGTTTAACTATTACTATAGTTGTAGAGCACAACAGTCAGAAGGATAAAGAGTCAGTTATGGTATTAACCTCCACTTCCCCGAATATGAGGTACTGCAAAGATATACAAAGAGAAAAGATTTTATGTTTTATAAAATCTATTACCATTCTATACCAGTTTTGCAAATATTGGTAAGAGATGACAAAGTCATTTTACTGGGCCAAAAATCAGCCAGGGATCTGAACCCACTGTGCCTTTCTATGAATTCCTTATAAAACTCTGTCTTGTCAAAGATTCTGTCAGATTTTCAGAATTGCCTCATGTTCCATATTTGGACAGGCTCCCCATTATCTACCAAGTCCCAGATGTTGTTTGATCACCCTGGCTTGTCTTTGCGAGCCCATTCCACACGGAGGGATGCTCTCTCAGCCTGGACACATGGGGAAAGGTCTAGGTCCTGCCCTGGATGAAATGACAGACTCTGGAGATCCCCCCAAGAAAGGCCTCACCCTTCATGAGGAATGATATGGGGATTGGGTGGGGGTCTGGAGGGGCGCTGGTGGAGGGACAAGGGAGGAGGGGTGGGAGAGGGAGCTGGGATTGACATGTGAAGCATTCATATTTCTAATTTAAATAAAAACATATATTGAGGAAAACAAAAATAGAATCTTGTTAAGACTGATTTAGCTGAATGTTTTATTATGGATGCTTCTTCTTAGTAATCCTCCATCCATTGTTTCCCACACTTCTCTGAAGCGATAAATTCCCCTTTGCTATGAAGAGATCAGCACTCAATCATTATAGTGTCTCTACTGTTTGTATTAAAAATTGTATTTACCTTTTGGGGAGGTGGACAGTGTCTTATCATGTGGCCTTGACTGGCATGGAACTTGCTATGTATATGGGGCTGTTCCATCTACCTCTGTCTCCCAAGTGCTGAGATTAGAGGCACACACCACCACACCCTGCTTCTGCAGTTATTTTTAGCGTCCTGAATAAGAAGTTCCTTAATCATGCCTTAATTAATACCTTTAATATGTGTAAATTGTTACAATTTAACAAAAAGCTTTAGAAAAGTATATGAAAATATTTTCTGAAGAAAACAGAAATTAAAATAACAAATTTTTTAAATCATGAAAAAGTAACACATCTTATAAATTTTATAGAAGAAAACCCACCATATCTCATTCTATTATTAGCAATTATTATCATTCGTATGTTCCTTTCATTTTACTTTCACATCATCTATAATTCTATAATAAAACATGCATTTCTTGGTAGTGCCATTTTGTTTAACAGGGGGTAAAAAGAATACATTGTTTAAGAGTATGAGCTTTAATACTTTGTAAACTTCATTTAAGCCATGACTTAATGAAACATATTGTCCTACTTAATTTACACAAGGCTTCGTTTCATAGACTTGGAAAACTACTGACAATGTCGAAAGCAACAAATGCAAAATCTATTTTACAGAGTGGGCAAGAGGATTGAGTGAAATAACCCATAGAAAGTGCTTGAGAAGACAACTGTGCTCAGTAAAAATTCAATAAATAATGGCTCTTAAAGTTATTTTCTTCTTCGTATTTTATGCTTTTCGTTTCTTATTTCTTCATCTGTCATTGAAATACCTTGTATTTGTGATGATATGGTCTTGTAATACCAGGAAACAGTCAAACCCAAGGAGGTGAACACCAGAAAACTACACAGCTTCTTCCAAAAGTTAAACTGAAAGACTATCACACACAGGCTCTGGGACCCAGCAGCCATGCCCTGAGTCTGCTTTGTAAAATCCATTGCTTGTCTAAATTACTTCAAGATTTGAGTTCCCATCATGTATAGTTTCTTCCTTACAATTCACAACCATAGTTACTATGACAGGTTTAACATCCTTTTTAGAAATGTCTAATAACTGGATCCTATTGGAGTTGGCCCTGATTGGTTTTTCTCTGAAATGGATACTGATCCTGGCTTTTCATCTGATAGCTTCCTGTGCATTACACCATATATACTGTGAATATGATGCAGTGGAGGCTCTGGATTCTCTGTCTCTAAACAGTGTTGACGTTTTCTTCTCAGCAGGGAGTTCATTTGGTGAGATTTAACTCCAAACTGTCTTGGCTAGTGGTTCAGATTTTAAATTATATATACACATGTATATGCATATATTGTATTTTAATTTATTTTTTGAGCATTTCATACATGTATGTAATCTATTTTAAACATATATACCCCCAATCTCCCTATCCAACTATCCTCAGACTTCATTAACATGTCAACCTCCTAACTTCATGTTTGTTTGGTTGTTTTAATACCCCACCTATTCCAATTATCATCACCCATATGTGTATGAGTGTGGGGCCATCCGTTGAAGCACAGCCAATCCACCAGCGGTCATGTTCCCAAAGAAAATTGTTACCCACTTTCAGTATCTTTTCAGCTAGGAGTGGTGCCTCATGAGAATCTGTCCCTCATCTATGATGGAGCTTTGACCTGCTTGATTTTGTGCAGGTCATGTACAGACAACCACAGGTACTGTGAGATCATTGATATCCAGAAGATAGCTGCACTCTTCAATTCTTTTTGCCCTCTCTTCAATGTGTTCCTTGAGCATTAAAGGCATCGGGAGTTGATACAGAAGTCTATTATTTATGAATTCTCAGCATTTTGACCAGTTATGAACTTCTGTGTTAACTATTGCCTACTGAAAAAATAAGCTTCTCTTATCAAGGCAAAGAGCAGCACTTATAAACATAAATATTTAGAAGACAGGTTGACAACATGACTATCTAGCAAAACAATAATAGTAGGTTCCCAACTAGGCCCTATGATCTCTGAAGCCATAGAATTTTGACTAGGATTATAGTACGAAGCATGAGTTATCTCCTGTGGAACACACCTTAAATCTAATCAGAAAGTGATCAGTTATATCCATAACCTTCTTGCCAATATTGTACCACTAGCATATCTGATCTGGCAGGTCACAGAAGTAGATAAGACCACGGATGACACTTCTTCCCGACTCCACAAGCCTGCATAGAACCTCCCATCACCAGGAGTATCCTGTTTGCTTCCAGTTGGTTCTTGAACTCCTTCAACCAAAATATCTAAAAGTGATAGCATCTCACCATCTAGTTACGGTGGGCAACCAAGAGCAATGGCAACGTTCTGTATTGTTCTGGGAGCCTATTGGACCTCCTTGAGCAATAATTCAAAAGGAGGCATCCCATATCTCCTACTAAAATTTACACTTAGAAACTCATGTCTTTTGAGATCAGCATTGTTCACCCATGAAGAATACTGCTGTACATACTCCTTAAAATTCTTTACTTAGCTTATGAAGAAGTGGGCTCCCTTGAGGCTTACCATCTCAGTTTGGGCTCAACCATCCCCTTTCTTCTCCATCCCCACTTTACTTTTAACCTTCAACATCAACTAGCTTTTGCTTCATTTCTTTCATCATTATGAACTCTATGGTCTAGGATGGTATAGGTATATGTGAAGACTTAGGTAGAATTTAAAGACAGAGCTTTTGGTTCTCCCTCTCCGAGTATCTCCTTTCAGAAACGGCCTTTACTTTCTGGTGGCTCTGGTAGCCACAGCTGAATGAACTGGGGTTTCTATAGCCATCCTATGATTTTGTTCTGCTCTGGAGCTGGGGTGGGGGTAAAAGCTGTAGGAAATGGGAACTCATCTTAAGTGATGTCCTCTTACAAATCTATCTTCTCCATTATACCATCATGTACTATGAATTTATCCAGGATCCAGTTATCTGCAAGAGGGTCAGCTACTCAGAGCTGGGGAATTTTGTTAAAATTCAAACTTTAGATAGGAATAATAAGGGTATATTTTAAGTATTTAGCCTTGCTAAGTAAGAGTGACTTTCATCTACCCAACTGAGTTGTGTTCCTCAGTAAAATTCTCCTATGTAGACCCTACACACTTCCTACTAGATAAGGATCTATGTTTATTGTAACAATCTAATTGTGGTTATATTTTCCTTGTACTTCCTTATTTCAGTGGCACGATTTAACCATGGGACATTATGGAAGTATTTTGGTGGTGGCCTTTTTCTCTCTGCTGCACACCATTTGCTTTTTCTTTCATTACTGGCACATACTCTCTACTTAATGTCAAGTCAGCTGAGAGTATCAGTTGTCCAGTTGAGTTCCTGGTTTGTCACACAGATTTGTTGCCTCATTGAGCTCTTGGGGTAATGATCATTGATCTTCGGTTGTTCCCAACTTTGCCTTTTCAGTATAGAGTTAACACATAAAAGACAGTGAATGTGATATGTTGTTGGCAATCATTTCATGTGTTATTAACTTCCATAGTTCTGCATGGACAACTTAATGGGAGACTAGAAAGGGTTTGCTGCCCGTGTAAAAAAATACACTGACCCTTCTCTGAAAGGATTTTTTTCTACAAACATGCAAAAATACCTTAAGATTGATAGAGGTTTTTTTCCCCTTGAGAAATACACAGTTAGTTGGTCTATCTTTACAGGAAAACACAAGAAGGATTGCTGAAACAAAACTAAAAATAAAATAATAACAAAAGAATGAAGGTCTATGCTAGAATCCATGAGCAAGAATCTGGGTTTTATCACCAGCTTGACACTTCTCTCTCTCTCTCTCTCCTACATACACTCACACACACACACACACACACACACACACACACACACACACACACACACACAACGCACACATACTTCAGATAATCATTAGAGTAATACTTTAGGATTTGGAAATGTGTTTACTTTTTAAGGTAGCAAAGGACATTAGAATCAAGATTAGGAAAACATCGATCCACATCTCCTTCTGCATGTGACTTCTGACTTCTGTCCGAAGTGTCATATTAGTTTGGATCCCATAATTCTATGAAAACACTCTAGCATCTAACAGGAACTTCATATAGCAATGAGTATCTTATAATGCTATGTATTCCATAATCTACTAAAAACAAATAAATTACTGCTCACCAAAGAAGTTATGAGAAACCAAAACCAAACTAAGAATACTTTATTGTTATTAAATATACCCTTTAAAGGAAATGTGCTGTCCACCTGGTGAAGTATAGTGTGTTCATTATGACAAAAGAAATGGGAAGGTGACACATTTAAACAAAGAGTACTTCTCAAATATGACAGTATCTTAAAATATATGTACCACAGGTATTCTATGCGCTTTCCACTAAACAAAGGGGACTGAATATTGTGAGTTTGATGAGTTCATATGCCAGACATTCTTTAAAAAGCAAAAATATTAGCATCCTGGGATAATTTCCATTCCTGGTCCACTTTCTGCCCACTGGAAAAAGTTACACTGCTTTTCTTTCTCCAAAGGACATACAAAAAAATTCTTCCCATTATTAGGTCCAATCTTCAGCACAGTTCTCATAATGGAGCGCTTGCCATGTCTGCACAATGGGAAGGATAAGTCTGCCCACTAAGGGAGGAAGAAGACGGGATATAAGGAATACATGAAGTTACGAAGTGAACAGACAATACTAGCTTCATTTGATTTGATACTCATTTCACTGCTGTGACTATTAATGTGACATTGTGAAACAGATGTAAACTATTAGTTGTTGCATTTTAAAAGTTATATTTTATAAGAAGAATTTGCTTGAATCACACACTAAATTGTTCTAATTCCAAACTTCACGTTATCTAAAGGCATATAAAGTCCCTCCCTTTATTCAGAATAAGTGAGAACTAACAGAATCTTGATACTAAGCTATTACCAGTGACCTGGCTATATGTCCATTCCAGTTAAAATATTATTGAATATTTCTTAACACTATATTCCATTAGTATCCTAGAAAAAGGAAGACCCCAGAAAATACTTGACCATACTAAATTAAGCAAAAGCCACTCTACTCTTGGTGTTTGATCTCAAGAGAGGAATGAAAGAGGCTGTGATAGTATTAGCAGTATAAAATTACTAACACCATTTTCCCATTACAGTTAAAATGGTTCTTAAGGAAATCTATGAGTCTAATATGATACAAGCATATCTTAGGTGTAAGACCCACAATCATTGAATTTAACTTGGGAATATCCTTAAGAAAGTTTGCGCACCGGAGAGAGACATTTTATTTCTCATTTTTTTTTTTTGCCCAATTCTTGGAATATAGACGTGAATCACCACATCTGGCCTCAGTACTTTGCTGCCTATTATTACGAACCAAGAGCAGCACTGACACACTTGTGATTACAAATATGAAACTCTTCATTCATGCAATAGTTATTCCATCACTAATACTACTTGCTAAACCTCGTCATATTGTTAAGTTATTTAACATCCATGTTAATGAATACTAATATGGCCATTTTAAATGGAAAGGTAAAGCCATTTAAAATGGTGGCGTGTAACTGCAATCCTAGAACTTGGGATGTTCCTGTCTTAAATAAGTAGATAGATAGATAGATAGATAGATAGATAGATGACAGATAAATGTATAAGTAAAGCTGCAAGCACTGATATTTGTCCATTACAATAACCAAAATTCACTTGAAGTACAGCTAGCATAGAAAATTTTACACATACTTCAAAAAATCCACATTGGGCTTCTCTGGGTAGAGGACAGGCATAAAACTGTCTCCCCTTGTTTTCTCCATCCTTCCTCACAACGCGGAGAACACAACGGCGGCCATGCTTCTTGCACCGGGGACTGCCAGCATTCACAGAGCGAGGACCATTCGCTGTATTGGTCTGGAGTTCACTGTAAGGGCAGGTCACACAATAATGGTTGCCTAGCAGCACAAAAAGGGTCTCTCATACCACCTTGCCCCATTCATTTAGTTTTACACACATAAAAGGCAACTTAAGGTACTATACCCCTTAATTTTTTGATTCTTTGGGCAATTCTAGTCAATTTCTAAAGTCACTATGTGTCAAAGGCACAAACCTTAAATGTCTGGGTAAGAAAGGGTGAATTTACATGTGGCATATTAGACATTCTTAAATTTTCACTTCTGATATTCAGTTTTCCCCTTACCATATATTATATCATATTCACTCACTTCTGTTTACTCTAAGATATTCTCAAGTCTATATGGACCCCCATCTCACAAAACAAACAGGGTTACAATCATCTCTAATTATTTTCTCATCTGCGGAAACTCTCAGTGCACTGAGGAGGCCATCTTTTGACCATCATTCGTCTACTTGAAAACAATTTCCTGTGCCTTTCTTTGGTCAAGGTTACTATTTAGTCACAACAACATTTTAGTAAGAAACAGGCAGGGAGGAAGAGCAGACATGCGCATTTTCAAAGCTTAGCAGAGGGGACTTTCATCTCTCTACAGTTAAAACCCAGAATGTTTGGAGGTCATCCCTGCACGCAGTGAATAAAGACTAGGGGGTGAGCTTGTCCTTCAGCTGTATATGCAATTTCTTCTTGGAAAAAAAAAGTTTCATTTAATAGCTTTTAATTTTCTATATCTTGTATATTGTAACACATATATAGTGACTAGTACGGAATAAGTGTTCATGGCAACAAAAGACAATGGGAATTTACCTAAGTTGTGGATGATGTATTTAGCATGTGCAAAGTGGGTTGGATCCCCAGCACCAAGAAAAACAAGACCAGAACCTCTTCATAATATCCCTAGTAAAATAGTCTGCTTTTCAGACTGTGGGAAATTTCTAAGGACAACAATAATTGTCTTAAATACCTACAAATCAGGAGTATTTTCCTTTTCTCATGGCTTCCCAGACTAAATTTTGCAATATTTGTTTCAATAATAATGCTTCAAGCAGCATATCAAACTGATATGTTCAGGGGATATAATTGTTTACTTTATAAAAGATGTGATTAAACATATTGCTTTAAAAATATCTGATCGCGTAGACCTTAAGCAATCTAAGCGCGGTTTTGAAATTGTTCATATAACAGCTATGTGTAACATGAAAGTAGCTAGAGGCATCACTGGGGATAGCATTATCATTAAATATTACTATCATTAAATATTTTGTCAGTATTAAATAGCAGTAACTAGTATCATTGTTAAATATTTTACCAGTCACTATTTTATTATTTCTTTCTTCAGATTGGCTGGTAGGTGACAGTAATGTCTTAAAATGATGGCTCACACCAAATAGAGAAGTGGTATCATAAATAGTATTAAATTTAAGGGAAAAAGAAAATGAGGTTAAGGGTATTAATAGACATAAATGGAAAGGTGCTTATTAAAATATGCACACATAAATACACAGTTTTTATGTACTTTGATGGCCCTGGTGGTTCAGGCTTCTAATTCCAGCTTCTCAAGAGAATGAGATAATAGGTTTGTTTGTTCAAAGCCAGCCAGGTCAGTTTAGCAAGAGCCCGTCTTAAGGAAATAAGAAAGGGCTTAAACATGGAGCTTGGTGATGCTTATCACCTACTGTGAGAGGGATTTTAGATACAGCACCAAAACAGAAGAACAATAATAAAACAGCTCTACGCATGATTTTTAAAGGACTGCCTTGATAGCATTTAATTCAGCACAATCTAATTCACTTGCCTTACGTTTTAACCCAAAATTTCACAGACCTAAGGAGATTTCGATTTTTTCCTATGGAAGCTTTTCTGAGGTTCAGAAGTAGGGGATATGACTCAAGAAGCTCCGGCCCTTGCCTCGTCTTCATTTTGTCTTCCATTCTGTATCTTCTCTGGCATAAAGCTGGTTGTGTATCCTTCTATCTTGGTACCCAGAATATGTTCCACTAACTAGCATCATTAGGATCACCCAGGGGCTCCTCAGACACACTGAACTACTCTCCCCTCCTCCCCATCCCTTTGGATTCAGCATCTGCTTGCTAACAAGACTCCCAGGTGATTCATCTGCACATTAAGTTGTAAAGTGCAGAGTTAATGTAACCAAGCCGCTCGCACCACCTGCGATCACATCAACTCTAAATATGCACAAACCAACCTCTAGTTTATGATAGAAAACATTATCTGGGCTAATTAAGTGTTCTGCTTAATCGAGGATATCTTGGTTCCTCTTTGTTTCAATCATTATTTAAATACTTCTGAAAGTGGAGCCGAGCATTTTCCTAGGTAAATTTAGCATAAAGAACAGCTGAACTTAGTGCGGTGATGAGACTCATCATTTGAATATTGATTAATAAATGGCATGGCAACGTAGTAGACCAGGATTTGGCAAACCCGTTTCAGACATGTATTTTAAGCTTGGTTCTCTGTGACAACTGCTCAATTCTGTTGTTTCTCTAGTACAAAAATAACTAAACAAATGGAAAAGAATCATTACACACACAGGTGTTTGTTGAATCTGGCCTTGCTGGCTGTAGTTTCCTGGAGTAAATATCATTAGGATCACGGACAATGCTTGAGGCTTAACAAGTTTTCAAAAAATAATATGATAAAGTTGCTGCCTGGCAAGTGCAAAACACATGGCTTCCATTCTTAGTGCCCTAAAAATAAAGATACTACCAATACAGAAATCAGAGATAGACACTATCCTTGTGATGGAAAACCTATATTATCAATCATTAACTCAAATGTTATTGGTTTTATAGATGGAACGATTTATTTATAACAAAACACTGCTTAGAAGTATTTTTTGAATCAATCTGTCCAACTGAATGTAGATTTGACAATCCAATATTACTTCAAAGATTAAAGTAAACACAACTTAAATGTGTGAGGCAACTGAAAACTCCAGGACATGAAGCAGAAACAAATGCAAAAAATTAGAGACAGACCTTCCAAACCCTGATGCGAGCAGACATGGGAATGGGGATGACTTTAAAGGTGTCCTAGTGCACTTCTATGCGACCCTTTACACGATATTCCTGCTACAACACACGCTTTCTTTGAAAATGTGTCACCATGTTTTCTGTGTTTACAGTAATTGAATCAAAGACTGAAAACTGGTTTTTAGAAGCTATTGTCAACTGCTTAAAAATTGGTTCAATTATCTGATTTATCATCTAGTGACTGGAGAACATTCAAGTATATTTAGAGACCAATCCAAAAATAAACCTTGTCAACATACATGCAACGGCATGGCAAAGAGATGGCTAATTAAGGGAACAAAAAGTCAAATTAATTACCCCATGATTATTAAAGAAAATAAACTGGTTGTAAATTCTGAGTGGACCACCTGTTTTAACAGTGTTTTGTGGTGAGCTTCTGCTAAGCATCTTGCCCATGAGATGAACACTCTAGCTGCCAGACAAGGAGAAAAATGAAATAAATGACAGTAATTTGCAATTTATTCCTTGTAAAGTAGCTGGGTGCAGAAGGGCTGCTGGGTGAATTCATTTTATCACTTGACATTTATTCTGCTAGTTGATCTTGATTGATGGTGGAGTTCCATCCTGATGTTCTTCTATTCAACACACACACACACACACACACGCACACTTATACACACAACTGTAACATTTCTGAGCAATGCTGTGCACTGTGCATGATTGTATGATTCTACTGTTAATAGCTTATAAAGAAATCATTTAAATTTAAGGTTACATTATACTTTTTAATCCTTAATTCATTAATAAAATTGTCTGGTAGCTTTTTTGTTGTTGTGGTTGTTGTTCTGTTTTTTGTTTTTGTATTTTTACTTGAAAGAAAAATGCGCCAGGTTATTGCATCTGGTTATAACGAATGACACACTATTTTACAGCAATCACTTTCACTTCTTTTCAGTTACACCACTGAAGAGAAACTACTCAAAACCTATTTTTCCTACTAGACAGCCTCCTAAATCAGATGCTAGCTCCTTCCTGATTTGTATTGTGAGGCGCCAATTAGGGATAGAGGGAGAAGATGCATTTAGCTAGTCAGTTAAAAGTTCAGGCCTTCATAACTTAATTCTAATATATCTCAATCAGGAGTTATACCACTAATATTAAATGATTATGAACAAAACATTTGGAAAAATCATCAGAATTAACTCATGACAGAAGATCTTGAGGTAGGAGAAGTTAAGAGATAAATACATATAGTGGGCAAAAACTGTCTGAGAATTATTAGGAAATAAGTCTTAAGGATTGCCAGAATCTGGATTAGGTGTTTCTACCAGGTGGTCCAAAATCCCACTACCCAATGGTAGAACCTTCCCATCAATAAAGCACAGATAAAGGAACATTGACAAATCTGGATTCCCGACATTACTTCAGGCTCAGCGCGCGGTAACTGTCTTCCATTGGTAAGAAAGGACATTTTTTGCATCATTTAGTCTTCATTTAAAGGTCAATGAGATGGCACAGTGGGGGAGGATGCTAAATGCCAGTCTAGATGCCAGCCTGAGTATGAAAGGAGAGAATGGACCCCAAAAATTGTCTTCTCACCTCCACACACCACCCTGGCCCAAATACATTAGTGCGATTTTGACAATTCAAATGCTATGTATAAGTATAGCAACTGATTCACGATAAAACAATCTGGGGAAAAATTATGGAAAGATGTCTTAACGGGCTGGGATAGGAAGTGAGGAGAAGTAATGCTGTCAATAGGGAGGTATACAGGCCAGCACAGCTGGGGATCTTCTACTGAACATGTAGTTTCATAAAACACATCTGCTACGTGTAGTACTTAACAGGAATTGTGACTTTCATTTCTGATACAAAAACAGCATGGACGCTCTTTGGAAACTTTTGGTTAAAATAGAAAAAAAATCCCACGTGGCTAAAGATACAACAGCTTTCTTTAACAGAAATGCAACCAAGTATATCCCAGGTTTCTCTTTTTTAAAATAGAGGACACACACTAAACTTTTGTGAATAATGGTTTCCCCCCGAACTTTGCTTGGGCCCCAGCAGATGACCTTACCCACAATGCTTTGACTTTTCCATGGTGAAGCAGCAGCAGGTATATAGTAAAAGCAGAGCTCAAATTTTGGTCTTTACTCAGGCTAGGGTCGTGCAGGCTAATCAATAATTTCTCTCAATGATTGACAAGTTCTAACTCCCAATCAGGCACATGACATGAGGGAGACATCTGGGACCTTACAGTGTCATGTATTGTGAGACTGATGTTAAGGCTGGGTACAGGTAATACATTTTCAACTTATGACGGGTTAACTGGGACACAACTACCTTGGAAACCAAGGCATATCTACATATAAAGTATTAACAGATAACTGTTATGATTATGTTTAAATAGTTTTCTACATATTTTCTGATATTTACCCAATATGTCCTATTGAACACACAGTTATATTCAGGAAAAGCTGAAAAAAAATACTTGTTGAAGTTGCAGAAAAATCTGTTCTATTTAGTTCCTTTTCTAACATCAATTAGTTCGAGAAAGAAAAGTGAACAGATTACTATAACAAATTTTCAGTGCTTATTTTACTAATAGCAATTTAACTTTCTTAGCAATGGGTGGATTTTCTGCCTTCTTAGAAGTTGATGCAATCCAAATGCCTTACTGATCTTAAAAATACTTAAAACAGTAACAATAAGAACTTAGTGCCAATACTGTAAAGACCAAACTTAGAAACATCATACCTGTTAGAGAGCCCAGGGTTGTAATGTTTAGGGTCTGCTTCTGAAGTGTGCGTTGTTTTCAATTTTTTATGTGTTGAACTAAATAATTTAGACTGGGCACAAACTGTAGGCGATATGTCTACTCTGTTGGATGGCTGAGTTATGTAGATTGTTCCCTCTTTGGAGGGGTGCTGTAGATCACTAAAACACATGTCTGTAGGAAGAAAGTTTTGAAATCCCCCACCGATGTTCTGGTTTGGGCTTTTCTTTGCGGCCAAAGTTCTGAATTTATTACTGAAATCAGTCAAGACAAGGGTTGTACTTCCAAATACAGTTTTCCTGTTGATCTTCACTTCTGTGTGTGTATTCCCAAAGTTATTACAAGGGTACTTCACTAAGTTGCTAACGTCAATGTTATTCTCTCTGTTCTTGAGCACCAAATCTGGAAAAAGAGAGAAATAATTCTGCAGCATTCCCAGAAATATAATAAACCGACTATTTGACTTGATTCAAAATTTTAGCTTATTATACTAAGCAAATCTGCACAACCATGTTACTAAGAGGACAAGTTAGAGCAAGCTATATTCTGCTTAGGAAATAAAATATCAACAACCTATAGGAACTAAAAGATGGTATTACCAAAGACTTGTATTTACTTTTTTAAGTTTATATATCCAAAGAGTATTCAGCTGTCAGTGCAATTAGCACTGGCAGTTAAGAATGGTATCCCATAAGGTCTCAGCTCTGCAGCTAGAGACTAACATATGGGCAGGAATACTCATATGATTAATAGGCCAAAAGAAAAGTTTACTTAAGAATAGTAAAGAATAATTATGGACACTTGATGTTGACGAGAATGTTCCAACACATATCCTGGAATTTTAGAATCAGCATCATGATATGATCTATATTTTATTTTATATACATATATATAATATGTTATAGTAAATATAATACATATATATGGATATGTATTCATAGCATCAACAAATAATTGACGAGACATACAGGCATTTCAGAATGCTGAAATAAACGTAGAAAACTAAGGCTGGTTTTTCAAGCTTCTCTTTTGGGTGACTGATACTGAAGGAGGGACAGTCCCTCCTGCTTCTTAGCAAAGATGTTGGAAGGGTGAAGCCTGCCTCACAGGCCCAGGGAACAAAATACAATACAGCCGCTAACACAATGCAGGGGTCCTTAAGTCAAGAAGGAACTTTCTCATGTCTAATTGGGGAAAGAAAGAACACTTGGCGAACACAATGGGCGCCGCATCAGTGAGATGGCTCTTAATCACAGGTTTCCTCTGAGGTTTTACATTCTCTGAACGCATGCGATTGGGAGCTCTAAAGAGTTATTTTCAAGGGTTTCAATGAAATCAGTACAATTGTCTGGGTAAAGATTTTAATAACAAGGGCTAGGAAGGAGAAAGAAGAGAAAAAAACTCAGCGTTTTTCAATTCCACCTGCAAAGATATTCTTACAGAATTCCTCCCTTTCAATTTATGAAACACTGGGACGGAATAACAAACTGGAAAGTTGCTGAAATCTGCATAAAACAAAGCTTTATTGAATAATTCATTAGAAACAGTAGAGAACAGATGTGATCATCTCAGAGTTTGAGATACAAAGGCACACACTGTTTTAGGAAAAGCATGTTTCCCCTCCCTATCTTTTTTTTTTTAATATTTTCAACAGACTATCAGCCTAGTTTACATAAAAAGCTGGCAATTCCCCTAGACATCTGAGAAAGAAAGCCTTTTAGTTGGTTACGGAATATCAAGGTGGAGCAAAATATACACCTGCCTATACAACAAATCCTCTTACAAATTTTATGAACTTAGAATAAAAAGTCAGTCTTACCAACAGGCCTTGCGGTCAAGCAAGCATCACAGGCCTCAGCGGAGGGTTTGTTTATGAGGGTACAGACCACACAGGACCACTGCTCTTCACATTTCCGAGCCACTGAGTCCAAGAGGCAATCTTCTCTCCTAGAGGTCCAGCTGACTGCAGCCTTTCTTGTGGGCAGTTTGCTGTAAAATAAATCATTTATTTTCTTAACGCTTTATTCTTATACATTCTGAATAGTTTAGATACTACTGTAGAAACATTAGTACCCCAACTCTGTTTATTATTATTTAGAAGTCATCACTGGCAGACATGAAAACTATATCCTAAGTCCAACTGAATGCTACTAAATTCAGAATTTTTATAGAGAATTAAAGTATCATTAAAAAAAAAACAAAAGCATTGCCTAACTGGAAGGAAATATTTTGCAAAGATTTTAAAAAAGCAGTTTCCAAAGCAAATCTGAAATATATTATTCAATTAAATCAGACAAAAGGTTATGCTAAAAACAGAATATTGAAAAAATGAAACAGAGGGCATGCACTTGAAAGAGAGCAAGGGGCAGTATACAGGAAGGTTGGAGGTACAAGGGAGCAAAGAAATGATGTAATTATGCTATAATCCCCAAAACAAAACTGAAAAATGTAATACTAAAGCATCAAAAACAAAAATCTGAAGAGAATATAACATGAGAAATGGTTTACATGACCTCATGGTTCCACAAAAGAAAATCCTAGTAATTCTGGATTTTTCAACAGTATTTGCTTAGCAATGCTCAAAAAAGATAACTATGTGCTAATTCTCACAAATCCTTTTTATGTTCATGAAGTTACCACTTTTAGATAAGTAGTTATTAGGTTAAGAAATAAATAGCAAAGATAGACCTGGTTTTTAGTGATGAATGTAAAATCCTGATTCTCTACCTGGAATTCACTGGCCATAACTGAGTGACAAGAAAGTACCCTTCTTAAGCTTTAATACAGTTCCTATCCCGGGTCCCATGCAGTTAAGCAGTGTCATGGCGGTGCCACTGACTCCAAGTGTTAACACCAACAAAAGTTATTGCAGAAAAGCCTGCACAGCTTAATTTTTTTTAGAGCATAGCTTCTCTGAGTGTCAAAGGAAGCCTTGACTTTTGTAACTTCTTACTCCGTATACTCAAACACACCAGCCCTTCATCCAGGCTTGTTTCGTAAAATAATGAATAGCACAAGGAAATGTAAAAGAAAGAGACATCTCATTATGATGCCTTTATCTTTACCTTGACTTCATACACTCAGTATCTCAAATGTGAGGGAACTCTACAGCCACAGAATTTGTTCCCCTGACCTAACTCCTGGCCATGACTTACTCCAAAAGGTGGCAGGCTGCATTCATTCACAGTTGAACACAATTTAAATGACCTTCAGATTCTGAGTGTGTCCAAGGCTTTATATTATTGTCATCTTCTCCTATTGTAATCATAAGAGGATGTAGAATATTTTATCTGCAGGCTTTTGGATCTCTTTTTACTGTTGTTGCTCCATTCTTAAGCACCCAGTAATAAATTCTCCCCAGTCTCTGCATGGATATGCAACAAGAATTCACACTTAACATGCAGTGGTAGACACCAGGTCGTAATGTCAGAGAACTGACAATGTTGACTTATAAACAGTCTTTTCAGCTGAAATTAAAGATATTTACGTGGAAGAACTGTCCTTATAAGAGGGGAAAGGCAGACTTGATGTACACAGAATAGGAGAAAGTACTGTTAAAGCAGAGGCAGAGACTACAGTGACACAACCACCTGTCAAGGAATGCTGGCAGTCACTAGAGGCTCAAAAAGGCAAGAGGGGATCATCCCCTTGGACCATCAGAAGTTACACACACTTGTCAGCACTTTATTTCAGTCTGATGAAATTACTCAAGCTTTGGCATCCCAACTTGAGTGAACAAATTTCTCCTGCTTTACACTGAAAGTGTGGTAAGTTGTCATAATACCCACGTGACACTAGTGTAAACAAGAATCCATGATGCTCTCCTCTGTAACTCCCCTACTTTGTTTTAGTAGAAGGTATCGGCACTTTCTCAACAGAACAGGACAAAACTCTAGACTTCATCCTCACATGTCCTTACAACTTATACCCAGTTGATCAGCAAACCCTAAGCTTAATCTTCTGCAGCTTCTGATATGAGCTTAACAGGGTAAGGTGGACAAGTGGGGGGAGGGGAGATAGAAGCATTAATACCAGCTGTCTGCTAGAGGCACACTGTGACAGTACTGGTTATCTGATCACCTTCATAGTTTCCAGTCCTGAGCCTCTGGTTCCTATAGCTTTTCAGCTAAGCCTACTAACTACCCCAATAACCATTTGACTGTATGACCCTTTTAGCCTGTATCTTGTACATGGCAACTGCAATTAATCTCTCTACCCCAAAGAAGTTTATGAAATCACGACTAAGTCACCATTGGGTTTCTTCGTGTCTTCCAATGCCCTCAAATTGTTCCACCCTCCTGGCAGGTGAGGACCACGGTAGGAACTTGCTCATAAATTGCACTAAGTTCTCAGTAACCTGCAACAAATTACAAGCACTTCCTAGTCTACATGGCTACATGGTTAGAGATATGGATGTGTCCTTATACCGCAGTGAAACAGCCGAACACTCACCTATGACAGTCTCCCTGTCTCCCACACATTCTAGTTCCCTTCTCGGAAATACTAGGCCACGTGTTTGTGATGAATCCCTACTTCCGTCCACACTACACTTCGAAAGATGATAGATCTGCTTCCGCCTCTATCACTTGCCACTAAAGTAAATGTAACCCTTCACAGGACCTTCACCCATTTCCCACCTCACTAAAGAGAACTTTGAGGGGCTGTGTGATACTCTGCCTTGCATTCCCAGAGCCTGCATATAATGAGAAAGTAAATAATACATCATAGAAATTATAAAATGAAAGTCTATGAGACTGTAAAAGAGTTAGCAATATCTATATATGAAGGTTATACTGACTATATATTAAGGGTCAATAAGAAATCAGACAGGCATTTAAAATGGGATGTGATCAACAAAAATCAGAAAATTTGGGAAGCATTTATGAGAGTTAATGGAGTTGGGAGATTTGTGTGTGTAGAACCATTTGGATCATTGCTCTTTGGTGTGCACAGGCTTCTTTAAGCTACCCTGAATTGTGCCCCCCCTTTCCTATCCCACCCTGTGTCTGCCCCCCCCCACGGCCCTCTGCAGGGTTCTGTAGAACCTAAGGATTGAACATGAGACCTAAGTTTTGCTAGGTGAGTGTGCTACCACCAAGCTCTAACCCCAAATCTTGAAATGAGTTTAAAACAATTTAGTTAATATAAAAATGCTCAAATATCTTAAAAATGGAGTAAGTAGTACTGATTTTCAAACTTTAAAATTACACATACATTTACCTTGTGTGAATTAATCTCCAAGGTCTTGAACATAAAGCTCGTATATAAAACAAGATTGGGTCGGATGAAGTAGAATGGTCTATGTACCTCAAGACACAGCTATACCACTCCCGGGCATATACCCAAAGGATGCTCCACCATACCATAAGGACAATTGTTTAACTATGTTCCTAGCAGCTTTATTCAAAACAGCCAGAACCTGGAAGACAATCTTGATGCCCCTCAAACTAAGACTGGATTAAAAAAAAAAGTGGTACATTTACATAACGGTGTATTACTCAGCTGTTAAAAACAATGACATCAGGAAATCTACAGTCAAATGGATGGGAACCAGAAGGAAATCATCCTGAGTGAAGTAACCAAACCCAAAAAGACAAACATGGTATGTACTCACTTACATTGGATATTGGCTGTAAACTAAAGGATAACCAGGCTACAATTCATACACCCAGAGAACCTAAGCAACAAGGTAGGTTCTAAGGGGGACATATGGATCTCCCCAGGAAGGGAAAATAGATGGGAACAGGAGGGTTCAGGAGAGAGTGATCGAGGGGGAGAATACTGGAAAGGGGGTTGGGGGGCATTTGGGGGAGGAATTACAAACCTAGTGCAGTGGAAACTTCGAGGAGCCAACGAGAGTGGCCCTAACAAAGACTCCTAGCAATAGGGAATTTGGAGCCTGAACTGGCTGCCTCCTTTAACCAGGCAAGATGTCCTGGGGACGGATTGTTACACCAACCTAGTCATGTCCCTTTGACCTATCATTTGTCTTGCCTGCAGGATATGCTGGGGTAAATTGTGGAGGTGACCAACCAATGACGGGTCCAACCTGAAACCCATGCCACAGGAGTGAGCCAGGACACTGGCTAAGGCACCGGGACCCGGAGGCTGGATGGCACACAGACCAAGGATATAACCACACGACTGGAGGAAAACAATGTCAGTGTAATGATGCCTAATGATACTTCGCTATACTCCAACCGTCATCAGAGAGGCTTCATCCAGCAACTGGTGGAAACACATGTAGAGACACAGCCAAACATTAGGCAGAACTTGGGGAATCTTGTGGAAGAGAAGGAAGGAAGGATTGTAGGGAGCCAGAGGGGTCAAGAACACTACAAGAAAACCTACAGTATCAACTAACCTGGGCTCACTGACAACCAGGGAGCCTGCATGGGACTGACCTAGGCACTTTGCATGTATATGTTATAGTTGAGTAACTTGGTACAGGGGCTATCTCTGACTCTCCTCTGCAGG
Organism: Mesocricetus auratus; assembly: GCF_017639785.1. Lineage (NCBI taxonomy): Eukaryota > Metazoa > Chordata > Mammalia > Rodentia > Cricetidae > Mesocricetus > Mesocricetus auratus. The sequence goes on along the minus strand of NW_024429207.1, from coordinate 1,455,510 downwards.
AGTCGGATCCTATTTGGGGACCCTATTCGTCATACGGGGTTGCCTTGACCAGCCTTAATATGTGAGGAGGAGTGTAACTTGTTGTGCCATATCTCATCGATATCCATGGGAGGCCTGCCCTTTTCAAGATGGAAATGGAGGAGGGGTGGATGGGGGAGACGGCGGGACTGGGAGGAAAGGAGAGAAGGGAAACTGAAGTCAGGATGAAAAAAATAATAACGAATCATTAAACAATAAATATTAATAAAAAACAGGGTTAAGGTGGGATGGAGGAGAAGGATTACACAGCCTAGGACATGTAAATCTAAATCTCTTTCAGAAACTCTATGAGTCTTGAAACCTCACCTCTGAATCCTTTGGAATTGCAAATATCTTGATTATATGATGAAATATCATTTACTGTCTACTTGAGAGAAAAAAGGAAAACTTTCAACCTCAAAAGCTGGAAGACGCAATGGATTCTAGACAAACATAGAACACTGATCAATTATCCAACAGACAAATATACTTAAGGTCTTCTATTTGGTTTTGAGTGTTTTGCGCCGTTCTTCAAAGTAGACCTGTTATGATTCTTATTAACTTTTAAGACAAATAATTCTGGTACTAGTGTGTTGATTCTGGGTCTGACAACTATTTTCAGCAATTTCTCTGCAATGATTTTCCATACGTGTTTTCAATCTCTTTGTTCTGTGGTAACTACATGCTACCAGTAGCCTGGCAGTCCTTCAGTTACCTGTTCTGATTATAAGCCATTCAGAGAGAAAATCTAAATTAGCTATCTTACCATAGTTGAACATGCTGAGGGTTTTCTTTCTGACACTGAGGACAGAAATATGTCATCCTGCTGTTTTCCCCCAAGCGACACACTGTAATTTTGCAACAGCACTGACCACAGTTAGGACGCTTGTAAACCTTATAGTGTTTAGAAATGGCAGATCCTGTTTTATGACACTAAAAAATAAAATAAATAAAATTATTTTATTATGTGCAAGATTGTTGCTGTGTAGGACAAAATACATTCAGGAAGTTAAGTCATCTCTGCAAATGTCAAAAATCCGTACTTAGTTCCATATAATCATTTTCATCAAAGTAAAAGGTATTGACAAAATTTAGAAATATCTATCAAGTAAGATTTGTATGAAATAATTGAGTCATTATGTTCTAACTTATTAGTATTCCAAACTGCTATCTGCTTTATCCTCTTATCTAAATGATATATAAAAGTTCTATATTTTAAAATGTCTTTTATGCTTTTAAGGCTTTCTTAATTAAACATAATTACATGGTTGTAAGAAAAGGGCTAGATTAGCTTCAAATCTGATTGCTTTTAGAACAAGGAAGCTACTCACTCAGTTTCAACGGCCAAAAAAGTTATTTTTAGGGGATAAAATTTAACGAGAGCATTTTCTTTGTTAGCCTGATAAAGGGCTTTTTTTTTGAACTCTAAAGATTTGCTAGAAAAGAAAATAAAAACTCAAATACTATTCTAACAGACAATATGCTCTACTTTAGTATAAGTTTGTTTCAAAAGTCATTTTGGTTTTTTGCCATAGTTTTATTCTATACGCATGTATTTAAAGTACCTACAAAGAGAATATTTTTGGTTTTTCACTGGCAGTTTGAAAATGTAAAGAAAAAACCTCTGAAATATGACTATATATGGGCTGAAACTACACAAACAGCACATATTAATTTAAGCAAGGGAGTGAAATGCCCAATTTGCTGTGGGCAAATGGACTGTTTTCTATAGTCATTTTTCTCTGGAAGAATAAATGGGCACAGATCATTGTAAAATTGCCATTATTACTGAAGGTAGTCATGTACTATAAGATGTTCATTAACATTTTAGGTCAATTAATGAAGACCATTATAATATATTTCTCTATGATCACAGCAAAAACACACATTTAGAATTGTGATGGTAAAACAGGCTTAGTTATCATCCATTGTTTAAAAGATGAAGCACTTTTACTGAGGCCTACATGAACACTATACAACTTACTAACATGTTAATGAGTACTTATGTCATCCTTAGAAGAGCTTTTGTTGTACTCACAGAAATATGATCTCATATTAGATTATAACAAGAATTCAATTAAAGCACTAACGTGATTGTTATCTAGCTTGGTGTAAACATAACTAAATACATTCACAGTGAGGCAAGTTGAGATTGACTTATGACCTAAAATGTTAAGACACTAATTGTGCCCTTCAGATGTCACTCTTGCTCCCTGAATCTTACCACTAGAGGGCCACCTGCAGCTTTAACACCCAGGTGAAGTCAAAAAAGGAATCTACTGGCATAACATGTGGTTGAAAGTATTCTTTCTTACCCTATAAAAGAGAATGCTGAAATCACGGATCATCTTCACAAGGTGATGGGTCTGCTCCTCTGATAGCTGACTCACCTTAAGGGGAAAACATTATTTCATTATTTATGCATGACTATAACAAAGCCTACCTAACATTCTCTTACAGAGAACAATAGCTATAAAATTCATGCACATTCTCTTTATCACTCTCTCTAACTAACTCCAATATTGGGGATCAAAACTAGGGTCTCATACATGTTAAACTAGCCATCTCCCATGCCCTTGGGTCTCTTCTAGAAAACATTCTCCATAGAAGCCTAAGTGAATTTTCAAAAGCTCACTTTTGTCACGATTCTATTTCAGTATTGCTGCACTGACTGAACTAAGATATTTTATGCGTTAAAAAAGGAGAATCTGACAAAATTATCATTAACTGGTTTCTTTTAAATTTTAATTACTAATGATGTGGATTTTCCCAAAATCAGAAAGAAATTATATGCTGAAACTAAAGAGGTATATGTGGACTTGTGTGAAACAATTTACATAAGAAGTTCAACTTAGAAATAGTTGATACAGTTAGAATTTAGTTCGTAGTAACAAATCTGGGTAAAAGCCTGATGTGCCGACTTAATCCATAGAAATAAATGTATACATGGATGTTGCCATTCCAGTCTCTCCCTTCTCAGAACCGTACTCAATCACTGTTCTCAAGGATCCTCTTTCTACTCATCCTGTCTCCTAGAAAAATAAAAGTTCAGGTCTCTCCAGTTGGAGAACAAACAACACCACCAACCCCACTCCTTGTCCTGGTATCCCACTCTAGAAGTGTAATGCTTTTCTCTTCATGTCAATCTAAGCTAATGTAACAAGGACAGGAATTTTGTTTCTTTTGCTCTCTGCTCATTCATTCTTTAGTCCCTGCTACCCAAATTTCATCCTTACTATTCACACAAAGTTTTTGTTTTTTCTATTATTCACAACTAAACATGGGAATTCATGCATGTAGTGTAGGGCACATATTTACTATGTCAGATATAAAAAAAGCAAATGCGTAATTACTGTCTATAGTACCTAGAGAGCGAACACCCAACTGAGCATTTCTTTGGAGATCTGATCCCAGGTAGTTCTCAGATATGTCAAGTGTGTCATCCTTCTGTTTCCTTGACGATGACTTTTGAAACCCAACCTGAGAATTGTCTATTCCCAATTGCGGGCAAGAACTCAATTTTTGGTTTGAATTTTGAACATAAAAAAAAGAGAAAATACAAATGCTAAGCTTGATTAATTTAATCATATGTTCCACAAAGATCTCTCTAAAGCTAGACACTGTGTATTTCACTATTTCAGTGAAGCATCACAGCAGAAAACACATTTGCCCTCCTTATAGGTGACATTCTAGTTGGAGGAGACATATTTTTGGGGGGGTTGTTTGTTTGTTTTTTTAAACAGTAAGTGGCATGAGAAAAGTATCTTTGAAAGTAAAACTAATAGAAGGTATGGGGAAAAGAATATCAAAGCAAGCTAAGAACTACTGAGGGGACGGATTGAGACACTACATTTCTAACAGGGAGTCAGAGATGGCCACCCCAAGAAGCTGACACTTAAAATCAAGACCTAAAAGATGCCTGGAGTATGTACAGAATATGTTGCTACAGCATGAATTTCTGTTTCTCCTTGGATCCTTACCCTATTTAAAAACGAGTGGGAAACAAATTCGACAATACTTATACTTTACTTTAACAGCCGGATGGAGGCCGCTGTCAAAGAGAGCTTCATTTTTGATGATGTTCCCCACACCAGGCAGCACTCTCTGATCCAGTACCACGTCACATAGCATCCGGTCTTTCTGCTGTCTAACCTCACTTTCTGCTCTTGAGAAGCTGAACTTTGGTGAACACACATCCAATTCTTCCATCATCCTTACTCTCTGTTGGCTTTCCGTTGAATTTCTATAGAAAGAAGTATACAACACATTAATCATACGTCGACTTTGTAAGATTAGAGTCATCAAATGGGCTTCAATATAAATGCAAGCAAATATACATTATGGCATATTTGTTGTAAGACATTGCTGGCTGGTTGGAGGTCTCAGTTTGTCATAAGCCTAACAGTTTTTTTTTTTTTTCTCTAAACTTGACAATATGGAACTCCCTCTCAGCAGGGTTTCCTGCTCTATATGGGCCCTTATCTGGCGAGTGTCCCTGGGCCTGGTATCTGAAAGCTGTCTCTAACTCTTGGCACTGACTTCTACTAAACAGACTTGTGCTCTGGAACTCTGCTACAGAAACCTACTGCCACATACTAACCCTGTGATAGGAGCATGCCACTTTACACAAATTAGTTTGTCCCCAGGTTCCCCAATCCTATATATTCCTTATACTCTAAAATAAAGTTGAACTGATTAAACAAAAATTCGTGTCCCGGAGGACTGTCTCCATTCACGCACATGGGCTGTCAAAGCTTTCTATCGTGTCGCCCCCTCCCCCATTTCCCCTCTTGACCTGGTGGCCAACAGGCAAGAGAGGACGAGGACCCTACAAACAGTGATGACCTTAATAATGACATCTGAAGGTTCCTTTACAATAGCATCTTATTGATTATAAAGTCTTTATTAAGTAACGTGTGATGTCGAAACCAAACTGCAGATACCAGCTATGTTGTTTTACAGCTAAAGTACTAAGTACCTTTCTCAGAATCTTACTCTATGAATTTTTATTCTCTGTGTTACAATTTTAGCATCTCTTATCTAACAACAACAAAGGCCTACTCCTTTCTGGAATCTTTTATTTTATATTAAAATTTATTTTTAGTTAAGAATTACTTTTTTTTTAACCTTACCTGAGTTCTACTGAAGACTCAAAGAAGCAGATCAAGTCCCTGGTGAGCTGCACTTGGAACGTTGGGGAGACCTCACCTCTATTTTCACCCTCATGTGGGTTAATCAAGATGAAACCTTTCATCCCAAAATGAATCCTGAAACAGAGTCAGCCCATTTTTGAGTAATAGACGTATACAACATAATTTGCTTTTTTAAAATTATAAGCAAGCTAATGTTATGCAGGATAGTTACCTCTAAAGAGGGGGAAAGATAGCTAAAATGCTACTAGTATCACTTCCTATAGAAATCTTAAGGTCCCAACTCTTAGCCCAAAGAACATACCCGCTTTTCCCGAGTGAGTCAGATAAAATATCTTTGTTCACAAAACAGTCTAGCATCCTTACATTTACAAAGCCATTAACACTCAGATTCCTTAGTGTAGCCACAGAGAATTGGAAGATTTGTAAAACAAGGGCTACAGTTTAACATACACTTCTCTTCCCCACTGAGCTAAGCATTGAGGTATTGCACACACACACACACACACACACACACACACAAACAAGGGGGAGTTGTGATAGACACAGATGGAGAGAGGATGAGTCAAAAACTTGTCCAATTCTTTTCATTTTCATTTACTTTTATATATATTGGGAAGAAGGGATTTATAAATATTTACAGTTAACTTCAAAGCCAAAATGCAGTGATGAAAAATTCATAACCTTTCAGATTTTGTAGAATTGATTAGCATGTCCAGTTACAAAGAAGAGATTTTGTGAGACCTCCGATGAAGATCAAAAATTATTCTCCAGATGAAATACTGTGCTCTGCCTTTCAAATCTGTTTCCTTATAGCTTTGTTGAGTTAATAAATATGGCTCTTTTGGCAGCAAATGTTACTGCTGTGTGCTTCCAATTCCAAAGCGTCGTCTTATGGTATTGTACAAGGTTAACAAGTCTAACTTTTAAAATGTGGGTTTTAAACTTTGTGTGGCCTGCTATCAATCATAAATGAATTTTACATGCCCCATCATTCTTGACAGGAAAAATGTGTGCCTGTAAGTACTTCATAATTTAGCTTATGGAGGTTCAGCCTCAGTGAAAGGTGTACAACTGTCATGCCCAGAAGCCATCACATCTAAAATCTTTTCGGCTGCATGGCCCATAAAGTGGATTCTAAATCACGTTCCATAATGAAACTGCATCCACATCAGAAACCTCAAAGGTTAAGACCCAGGTCCAAGGCAGGAGTAGCCCCAACAGGAACTACAAACAAAGCAAGTACACCATTGTCTTGGATTGAGAGGCAATACATTGGATTGAGAGGCAAAATGCACATAAAACTACTTTACCTTGTATTAATTTGCATTTCTATTATTAAATAGCTAACTATTGTGATGACTGAGCTCCAATCAACAAATAAACGCCATGTGTATTGTTACTTACCTTTTCCAGTAAGAATACACATGTCCGTATCATGAAACCCTTTGAGGCACAGCAAGCATCCGTCTTATTAGAACAACTGACACCAACACCGAGGTTTTATGACACCGAGATTTTATGCTCTATATATCAGCTCATGGGCCCATATTACATTCGGGAAAAAGACTTTATGCAAAAGCTACCATTAACAAAATGGGCAAGGAGAAAAGCTACAAGTTTTTAGGAAAGTAATGTGATGATTTATTATCCCTGCCCGCATGCGTGGAGGATCTGGGTGTGAAAAGCACTGCCTTTTGCACCCTGGAAACATCCTTAGGAAACCCTGTCTGCTTCTGGTCCGCTTCTCTAACAAGAAGCAGAAGGATCGGAAGGTGTAGTTGAGGGAGTAGAAGCAATCACTGCCCGTATCTGCAGATGGATCAGGAGACCTCCCCTGGCCCAGCAGTGTGTTTGGCCCTGATTTACAAGATGTAAAAGCCTGGGATAAAGTAGGAAACCCTTTTGCCACCAGGTGGGGGCTGAAGTGCACCCGCTAAGATTGAGGTGGAAACAAAAGCTGTCGTTCCCTGGGAGTCAACACTGGCACAGAATCCAGCAGAGAATCTGTTCCTTCTCCTTCTGGAGGAGAAAGGGGACAATCTGGACTCCAAGAACATCCACAGAAGTCATGACAGAGACAGACTGCCGGTCATGGCCAGGAGAGAGGCTGTGAGCTTGTGGTCTACACAAAAGCCCCTTGAGAAGAAATGAGACCCTCGTCTCTCTCCACTGTTCTATCAGAAGATGGTCACAGGGAATGGCAACAGTGGTCTACTGCAGGGGAAGGGAGAGGGGATCCTGACTTGAATCTGCAGGGTCAACTGAGCAGAGACAAGGGGAAACCCATCACCCATGCAGCACCAGCAACAGCCAGATCGTTTTCTTTCTTTTTCTAATGTTCAAAAAGAATTACTAATGTTTAAAATGTTTGTAGAATGGGAGACAAGTTTGCAAGACATGGAAAGACCCAGAATAAAAAGCCAGGCCAGGTGTGGTGGTGCCCACCTTTCATCCTAGCACTTGGGAGGCAGACACAGGAGGATCTCTGTGAGTTGGAGGCTAGCCTGGTCTACACAGTGAGACTAGTCTCAAGACTACAACAACAGCAGCAACAGCTAGAAGAATGAAATATCTCACTCACCTTCAACAGAACAGGAAGAAGTGTGCATGGAAATCACTCCATACAGACAAGTACAGTCAGAAAGCGTATGGAAGCTCAGGGACCTAGGCAACCTCGCCCCCACCACACATCTTAACACTGCTGCCTGAGTGGGCACTATGGTGGATCATGTACAAAAACAGACCCCCCTGAGACTGATGGTCCATCCCTGGAAGTGACTAGAATCTAAATGTTCCCTGGTCCTGCCAGTGTGTATCCAAGTGTTGGAACACACAAAACAATGCCCATTGTTTTATATATAGCAGGCTGTGGTTATGCCATTCAGTTCTGGAGTTTAAGTTCAAACTCTGGCATATTGTGCCTCTTAATCCATGAGCTACATCCCAGCCATTTTTTTTGTTTTGTTTTGTTTGTTTGTACATTTCTGAAACATGACCTCACTTGGAACTTTTGATTCCCCCTGCCTCCGCCTCCTGAGTGGCTGGGATCACAGGCGTAAGCCAGAAGCCCCAGTTATGACAATGTTTTTGTTTCTAAAACATGTGCAATAGACCTGTCAGAAGGGTCAGAAGTTCCAGGCCATCTTCTACTACAATGCAAGTTTGAAGCCAGCTGGAGACTTAGAATACCCTGTCTCTAATCATCTAACAAACCACTTGTACATACACTGTTAATTATGTGGGCAATTTCTTTGTCTTTATGTATGAGCCAAAATGTAATTCAAACAGCAAAAATATTTGTGTTGGGCCTGGGATGTAACTCTGCTGGAGTGCTTACCTACCATGTGGGAAGTCCTGGGTCCAACCCTCTGTTGCCTAAGTTTCCTTTGAGGTCAAAAGAGTCCATCCTACCGAGAAGCTCCTTAAGCAGGAAGGTAAACAACTCAAAATATATTTAGGATGGCCTTGAACCCAACCAGATTCACTAGGCAACTCCCTGCCAGAAAAAGCAATAAAAAGTAATAATCCCTCTCAGAAGGGCAAAGACAAACCGACGAACCACAGGGATGACTCCAAGATCAGACCAGCTCCCTGGAAGAAGCAGAAACCAGCTGAGCTGCCTGAAATAAGTTCAGACCAACTGAGGCACCTGCTGAGCTGCCTGGCGGCTGTGTAGTGCGCCCCGGGTTACCAACTTTGAGACCTGTCACCCATGCTGGAGTCATTCATGCTGGTATAACCCCTCACCCATAGTCCTGTAAGTAAGCCCAGTAAAACTCAGTGGTTCACCAAGCTGGACTTTGGTGGCATCCATATTTACCGTGGACTCGTTATCAGGGGTGAGGAAACATGTGCATTGTCCAGCAGCCAAGCAGAGCGGTGGTTCACTGAGAAGTACCAATTCTGCATCTGGTCTGTGAAGAGCCCTTTCGCTTTACAAACATCCTAATGCTCTGATGTGTTCCCAGGACTTAGCATTTTTGTCATTCAAATAACAGATGTCAGCCAAAACCCTGATTCCCTGTTTGCCCTCCTTCAGCTCTGCCAAAAGAGCCTCCCGTTAACGTTCAAAATCTCCAATACTGAGGGAAGACTTATCTGTCTCCTTCCTTGGAGGCTCTCAGGGCTTCCCTGATACCCAACAGTGTCACTCAGGGTTGCAACTTGTCTAAGGGACAGAAAGATAAGATTCTCCTCTTCCTTGTTGTGCAATGCCTTGTCTTCCAGTCCTAGAGATGAACAGCAACCTGAGGAACCAGATGAAAACCAAAAAGTCTAATCTGAATGAAGACTGGTTCCACACACAAGAGGGCGTGGCTGCCCCTACCAGGGCCCTAGTTATCAGAGGACAAGAAAGCCTTCATGAATGCCTGGAACTTATCCAAGCCCCATGGAAACCAGATGATGGGTCATACTTTCCACCAGCCCTCCCGTATACCTCGTGGTCAAGAACAGATCACTTTTCAGCATCTACCTCAGGCACCAGCCTGATATTTCAGGCTCTTTGTTTGGCGGCTTTGTGTTGGGTACCAAGGCAAAGCCAGCTTGCAATATGCTTCATTAGTTTCCTGGGAAGCCATTTGACTGCACACCCAACCATTAGTAGTAGTTGCTACTGTAGTGGAGGGGAGTGTCTAGATTTTAGTCGCGGCAGCCACGGTGGGCCTACAGTCACACACTCCACCTCTAAAGGTGGGAGAGGTGTCTGTATGAATTCAAGTGCCACATTTATTACCCTTGATCATTAACTGCAGTCTCTAATGATGGTGGCTGGCCCAGGACCCGGCTGGGTGGCTCTCATTTGTTCACTTCTGGAGTACCTTTCCATTCACCATCACTGACAGGAGCTTTGTCTCCTTCCTCCACAGACTCTCCTGGCCACTCTCCACTGTGCATGTTTTGTGAATCTTGCAGTCGCTGACCGTTTTTGGTGTTTCCACATCAAATGTGAAAGACTGACCTCAGAGTCATACATGGATGACATTTTAGCGTCTGACAGGCCTTCGTAGGCCTCAAGACACTAGCCTGAGTTTTTTTCAGCCTCCTCTTAGGTGGGTTCTTGTTGGGGTGCCAGTGCAAAGGCAGCTTGCAAAACGCTTCATAAATTTCCTTGCAGGAAAGGAAGCATTTGACCTCACACCTCGCAAATGGTAATAGTTTACCATTGTGCTGGAGGGGAGTGGGTGGATTGATGCTGTAATCCGGAGCTCTGTGATGAAGCCTGGCAGCCCGAGGTCTCCAGGGCCCTGGGAGCTGGCTGTTGCAGGCCCTGGCAGCCAGAGTGCTCTGTGGGGTGGAGCCTGAAGGACAAGAGATCTCTATGGGCAGGGTCTACACTGAAGTCGCAAAGGACCCTTTCAGACTTGGAGCCCATTTCACAGCCTGCAGCTACAGCTTAGCCATGAGTAGCACCCCTCAACACAATGATAGGAGGTAGGAAGAGGGGATTTCCAGTGGGCATGGACAGATAGATTGGGTCAGCAGTGGACAGGGGCCTTCACCCAGTCTCCATTTCTGTCCTCCAAGAGCTACCCCCTTTTTCCCAATGGCCTCAGTTTCTCCAGCTTTGTGAACCCAATCTAATTGCCGACAGGGCAGGAGTGGGAGCAGGCAGAGAGCTTAGTTACACCCAGGCCCATCCCCCTGCATCTCCCAAGCAGCCTTTAGTCCTTTAGGAATAGGATCAGGAAGGAAGGAAGGTGCTTACCCAGAGCCTCAAGATAGGCATTAGAAGGACCTCTACTTGCTAGATAGCCTCTCAGGGGACCCTGAACCTACCTCATGTCATTCTTACAGCAGATTTGTGAGGAGCTGGAGTTCTGAAGTCATAAAAGCAGTGGAAAGCAACCACAACCTGTAGGGAATCTCCCCTCAGGCCTCACTCCTCCCATTCGGATCCAGCCCCTCAGAAAGCCTGTCAAGGATCAGTCTCCCCTCCCTGCAGCTGTTCAAGACCACACCTACAGGAGTATTTAAGACCTGCCCCACAGACTTGCCATGTGATCTATCTCCTGACTTCCTGAGTGCCACCTGGGAGTTGCTTCTGGGCTTCGCTCCGTCCTTTAAATCTGGATTTATTAATTCGGTTTGATTTGGCTTATTGCATCGGTGGAGAGTACATAGGAACTGGGGATCCAATACTTATCTCAACCCAGCAAATCCAATAAACACTGAACCGCTTACTAGATTTACTCAAGTCCATACGCTAAGGACTCAATAGAAAAGTCATTTCCATTTCTAAGCTTAAACATTTACCTAAGGGTCTTCTAGAAATGATATCTAAGATTTTTATACATATGTGTGTATTCACATTTATGTATTATATACAACATAGTATAATGAATATATATACTTATAAACATGTTATGAGATACCCAAAAATTAAAAGACTGAATATCAACTGTGAAATAGGAGTCAAAAAAGGAATTTTAATGGAGAGATAATGAAATAATAATTAGAGTAATTTACATTATATAATTATTCATTGATGTTAATGATTGACATATTAAATTAAGACACATGAACAAATGAGAAATTTTATCATTTAACTAAAAACCATCAGCAATAAGGATTAACGAACTGCACTCAAAAGTGAACAACACTGAGTAATACAAATAAAACAAAGGGAAAGGCATTGATTCAGACACACTTTAAGACAACAAATCTATTTTCTGCTATATTTTCTGCTTACTCTTCTTTCTTCGTGCAAATTCAAATTCTTACCAGCTATTTATCCCATACGTGAGACAGACAGACCTCTCAACGTTGGGTGTCTGCTGTGCTGGGTTCTCATAGCTTTGTTCATTTGTTTCCTTTCAAGTCTTTATCGCCCTTCATTTTCAATGCCCACTTTCGGTGACTTTAGAATTCTCAGTTGAGAGGTTTATTGTTCTGGCAATTTGGAGGCTTCCCTGCTGTCTTCTGTCTTGCAGAGTTTCTGATGAAAAGCCCAGTGTAGTTTTCAACTTTGCTTCTTCATATGTCTCCTTTAATCTAGTTGTTTGCAGGATTTCTCTTCATTCTTGGCTTTTAGCACAACCACTAGGTATGTGTGAGGGATATTTGTTTCTATTTGAGGCTCTTTGAACTTTCTACTACGCAGGGTTTGCCAAGGAAAATTCCTCTTTAACTCTATTAAAACGTCTTTTTGTCCACTGGCTCCAAGTTACAAGTATTTGTTTTAGATCATCTGACTTATCCTAAATCCTCATTCTCTCTGTGCAACACTTCTCTGTCTTTGTTAACTTTTGTGTTGTTGTGGTAAGACACTCTGACAAAAGCTTGTCGGTCAGAGAAGGAAAGAAGGGTTGGCTTTGACTCAAACTTCAAGAGTGTACACACACACACACATATATATATTCTTATCAATGCAGTGCACACCCCTTCCAAGGCAGTGTAAACACCTATCAAGGTAGTATACAGTCCTAGCAAGGCAGTATGTACCCCTATCAAGGCAGTGTATACCCCTACCAAGGCAGAATACACCCCCATCAGGGCAGTATATATCCCTATGGAGACAATATATATCTCCATAGAGGCAGTCAGGGTTTGAAAACTGCTCACATTGTTTCTGAAAAAAGGAAGAAGAAAGCCATTTGTGTTCTAGTCAGCTACAATCCTCCCTTTTTATGCAGCCCAGTACCTAGGCCGCTATTCTTTAGACTTGAGTTTTCAGAGCTCAAATAACTTCATCAAGATACTCCTTTACAGTCATGGCTAGAAGCTAATGTAATCTAGATAATCCTTGACAGTTATGCCCAGAGGCTTATCTTGTAGATGATTCTAGTTGGTAATCAATATTAACTATCACATTGGTTGTTACATATTTTTTTTATGTCATCTGTTTTGCTTTCTCCTTTCTTCCGAGGCCTCCAAACACAATAAGCAAGTTAACAGTGTCTCAGTACAAACATATATCAAAATCAGAAAGGACAGAGAAATTAACAGTTCATTGGAAGACAGTATTATCCCAATGCCAGAATTAAATAGAAAGGTGTATAAGAACATAAAACTTTAGGACAACATCTTTAATGAAAACAAAGGCATTCTCAGTAAAAGACTATCTAGCAAGATGCAGAAAGGATAATCCATCATAACAAAGTAGAGGGTACGGTAAGAATAGAAGGATCCCTCAAAATTCAATTTTTCTAATTTTCCACACATGCATGGAGTATGCCCCTAAAACTCTTTCCTATTCCCACCTCAAGGGGGCAATGAAAGACCTGAACACATACACAGGGCTCTCTGGAAGGCCAAAGAACCAAAGTGAAGTAGTATCAGTTACAACCAACAGTATTATTTAGAACAGACCTGTTTTCTGAATATATGCCGAGACAGCTGTTCCTTGGAACGCTGGGTGTACAAGGGCAAAGGAAGCTGAGCTAACGTCAATGTGTTTTCTGACCTTAAAAACTCATCTCCCTGCATTATTGAGGAAAGGGAACACGATGGAAAGCACAAGTACTTCCAGTCCATCCAACAGGCTCCCCTGGGTAGGAAGAATGGAAGGGTCTGGAAGGAGTAGAGGGAAGGGAAAGAATACAATCAAAACACATTGTAAGCAAATCTCAAAGAACAAATAAAAACATTAAAAAAACGAATGAGGCAAGATGAGTCATACTTAAACTTACTTTAAAACTACTTTTAAGAAACTGTACCATTGATGGGAATGGATACCTGGATCCATTAAAGAACATGGTGATCTCAGATGAGGTCTCAATAGCTTTGCAAAGAACTTTACTAGAGAAAATGTAATTGCCACAGCAAAAGTGCCAGTCAGTCAGGCCAATTGGATAGAAACAGGGAGGAAAAAATAAAACCTCACACACACACATGGACCCCATAGTCACACAACACACAAGCACACACACACACACACACACACACACACACACACACACACCCCTAACAAAGTAGTAAAAACCAAAAACCAAGGGCCTGCAGAAATGGCTTAGGTTTTAAGAGGACCTGGGTTGAGTTCCCAGCATATAGTGACTCACAGGTATCAGTGACTTCCATCCCATGGAACTTAAATGTCCTCTACTGGCCCCTCAGGGCATACATACATACATATATGCAGGAAAACACCCATATGTCTATGGACACAAAGTATTCATGATTATGACATATATGGTTTAATTTAGAATTCTCATTGTACTTAAGATCATTCATTCAGCATGTTTTGTGATGGAATATGAAAGGTGTCTTTACGCTGTAAAACTCTTTTGTAAGTAGTTTATAGACCCCATGAAGGCAGATTGGCAAACCAGGAAAATGGTTGTATTATCTAATGTATACCAGATATGCGGGTCATACCATTTAAACTACAAAACTGATTCTGAAAACACAATGGCAATATCTATAACATATTACAAATACAGTTTCCAGTATCTGAAGAGGCTTGCAAATCGCAGTCACATAAATCAGAAATTGGAAAGATCCAAGTGCTTAAAAATGGAATAGTTACATCCATTTTGACGTTGAAAGTTATTCTGTAAGGTAGATCTGACTAATTGGACACATTGATTCATGTACATGCTGTACTAGTCATATATGGATCTAAAGTAAACAAAAATGAGATATGGCAGTGGGGTTATTGTATGTTTTTATATCTGTTTGTGGTCATATTTGTTGCATTTATAGCAAAAATAAGAATTAGGGCTGGCAAGGTGACTCTGTGGGTAAAGGCTTCTGCCATGTAAGCATGGTGTCCTGAGTTTTTTAGCACCAACATAAAATGGGAACAAAACAGACTCCAAAATTTGTTCTTTTACCTCCACACAAGTGCTGTGGCATGTACGCCCACATGAACATACTAGACAACAATAAAGGCAAAAATTGTTTCACCTTGCTTTTGTTGAAGAGAGCATTAACAAAGGTATTAATCTCACAATGCTACGACAATGCTTTTAAAAGAAGTGCGCATGAAACAGTATTTAGTATTCCATAGTACTATTAAGATCCCTTGGATAAAGCATTTCCTAACAAAAGTATTCCACTCTCTAATTTGGATTTTTCTCAAGTGGGGCTTTTTATACAGTTAGCTCTCTTAGAGTTGACCACTGAATGATTCTCTTACAGTATATTTCACTTTTATAAACAAACGAATCCCTGGAAGTTGATAATTTCCCTGTGAATGAACATGCATTATGACTAACATTCAAAGGGAATTCTGATTATCTCAGCCTTTGTTATTTGGAGAACTGAGAGAAATCACCTAAGTATGTTTCTTGCTATGTACTCTCTGAGCTACAGACAAGGACTGTGGCTAGGAAGCGAGTTGAAAATGAAGACTACAGTTCTCTCTACAGTGCACAGATGTGCACTTTTCACACAAACACTGTCTCTCTTTGATGAAGTCATTTATTCCCTAAGAAGCACAGGTTAGGAGTGCATTTCTAAAAAATTAAAGTCATGTTGTCATGTGGGATGCAGTTGATTTTTGATCGCTTAGCTCAGATTCCAACACCTGCCAGTGACCTTGAATTGTTACATAGAATAGTCATTAGGGCAGTAGGAAATTCAAAGTAAGCAAGCCAGTGAATTCTTTTCCCACCCATATACTGAGAGAGGCACTCTCCAGGGATGATCCTTGCTCACGTAGCTTGAAGATGTGATTGCCCTTGTTTAGAACTTTATGGAACACTTACTGACAGCTCTTCACTGAGAAATGATTCCCTCTTTATCAGCCTAGTGGGGAACATTTGGTAAAAGCCTCCCTTTCATCGTACCAAAATAAATCTATACCTAACACCAAGAATCAGTAACACATCCATGCTTTCCACTATCATCCATGGATCCCTTTGTGTGTGACTCTGTGCAGTTCTAAGTGTTTACTTTTAATCACATCAATCTACCAAAGTAATAATGTAACCGGCAATAGATCATTAGTGCATGAACCAGTAGACATATGCTGATGTTATCAATTCCAGACTAAGGAAAGCCATAATACGACAACGTTGCCCAAGGACAGAAGCTGCTGACAACTAAGAGAACACCTCACAGGGGAATCAATTACAGAAACCTGAAGTACTCCAAATATGCAGTAGATGAGACGCGATAAATAACAATCAGAGAGTCACGTCACCTCGCTGAGTGTTAGTCACCTTCACATAGAGGCATGGGATCCAGGAACAGCTCTTTTCTCCTTTCCTTTTGAGGTGATAGCTGGTCAATGTCTTAAAGGAACAACCTCCTCCCCCCCCAAAAAAAAAAAAGTTCCAGGAAACAAACACATTAAGTTTGTCAAACCCAAAACCTAAAACCACACTACGATTTGACAGACATATCAACTCATAGACCTGTCTCATTTGCCTGCAAGGTAAATAGGTGGTCATGCAAGTCTGATTGTTATCAACTCAATCAAGGCCAAATATATATCTCTCCATACATATACATATACATGCATACATGGCTTGTTGTTTTTTGCTAATATATTATCCATATATTCTCATAAGAACTTTAGTATGTCTGTGGGATTAGGAATTGTTTAACTTCCCAAATTCCATTTGCAGCTTCGGGCAAAGAAAATAAACAGAAAAAAAAAAAAGTCTAGTAATGCACTTAAACCAAATTAGAGTCTCTCAAAAATCCAGAATAAGGCATGTTACCAAAAGTAGTTAACATTCGCTGAAATCAGAACAGAGGCATGGCTCTAATGCACAAGAGAAGCCCAGCTAGGCTGTCAATGCTTTCTTCCTAAGAAAGACAAACTGAATGGATTCCAGGTAATGAGGACATCACAAGGTATTCTTCTTAGACTTATTTCTTCCCATGACAGAATCCTCTCATATTGGAGCTCTCATAAATCTGGAACACTTGAACACTTTCTACGTGATGAAATGTGAAACCTGGCAAGCTGCAAGCAAAGGCTTCCAAATACATTTAAACGTGGAACATCATGATGTATTTATTGTACAGGTTTGTCTTACCGTAAAGCTATTGGACCAAAGTACATAAACAGCTCCTTCCCCAAGGTTTCCACACCACTGTAAACATATCCATTAAGTAGTCTCAAGAATTCCCAGGCACAATCCCCAGTGTTCACTGTAGCAGTCTGGAAGGAAATACATACATATGTAACACACACACATGAAACCTTTAAACACAGTTATAATGCAAAGCTTACATTCATGCCTATTATTCCACAACAGGGTTCATTCCTAAAAGAAAAGTGAACTCTAAGACATCAAATAATGGAATCATCTATACACACATTTTGTTCAATTATTATGCAGTGACTGGAAAAGAAAATGGCCAATGTTTTTAATTGAAAAATAAAAGTCACTGTAAATAATGAAGATGATCTTTCCCCAAGACTATAGTGTGTGTGTGTGTAATTTTACATGAAATTACAGAAAGTTATGAGAATGTTGTTAAAACAAATAAAACTTTCTACTTCCAGAACTATATATAGTCAAGGTCCTTGAAGGAGTATTCTGATTAGACTGCTGAAAGTAATGAAAGCAATATGAAAACAAAGATTTTTAAGTGTACTAGTGAAATTTTAGGCAAGTATAGTTAAGTCAAAAATCCACACTAAAAGTTAGAGAGAACCAGCAAAGCCCTGAGCTAGGCTGCAACCCAATGACACTTAGGAGAGCTAAGGAATGAGACCTTGGTGTCCAGAGTAGGGAATTGAATTCAAGATCCGCCCCACTCAAATCATAATGTTAAACCAAGAAAAACGAAATGCCCTTTCCCATCAGCCTTCCAAACTGAACAATATAGTTAGGATTCCAATTCATGTGATCGCAAACAAACTAAAGTAAAACATAAATATGAAATACAGGCTGCTTCATGGAGAAGGTAAGGAATGGGATTTGGTTTAGATATTGGCAATGTTTGTTTTCTTAATCTGGGCAGTATATGTACCAGTGTTCCTTATATCATGCTGTATCATTTAGATATGTTTCACAGGCATCATTTAGAGAACATTTAACATTTAATAGAAATATTAAACATATTTAATAAGGATGGAGAGATAGCTGAGTGGGCAAGAAGACTCTTTGCTGTTGCAGAGGATTGAGTTCGGCTCCCAGCACCTTCGAAGAACTTATAACTAACTCCAATTCTAGAGGACCACATGCGTTTTCTCTGGGCCCTTCAAGAATTAGGCACAGATGTGGTGCACGTGTATAATGCAGGTAAGACACTCAGCATATAAAAATAACAATAAATGCATCATTACAAAAGGGAAAATAGGCACAGATGATAACCGCACATTTTAAAAAGATTTTCAAAATTACTTTTAGTGTGTGTTAGTGTGTATGCAGAGGTGCCCCTCAAGGATAGAGCAGGCGGTTGATCTCCTGGAGCCAGAATTTCAAGGATTTATGAGGCGCTCAGTGTGGATACTGGGAATCAGCTCAGGTCCCTGTAAGAGCAGCAAGTGTTCTTCACTGTGAGGCCTTCTCTTCAACCCTAATCTATGTGAAATAATTTTTAAAATTGTATTTACATCCACCTATATGAATTTAGACTCGCATGTTTCAGGGTTGCATGAATACCCACTGGGGTGAGAAGAGGTCCTCGGGTATCCCTTTCCTCGCTCTGTTTTTTTTTCCTTTGGGATGGGGTCTTTCCCTGAACCGAGGCCTGTTTTATCAGCTAGGTGGAAATCCAGTCAACCCCAGTGAGTGTCCTGTCTTTACCCCGAAGGGCTGGGTTACAGGCACTTGAAAAGGTGTTCGGTTTGGTAGGTGGGTGCTGAGATCTGAGCTCTGGTCCCCATGATTCCACACCAAATTCTCTAAATAGCTGAGGTATCACTCTAGTCCTCTTCCCCAAACACAATTACACACACACACACACACACACACACACACACACACACACACAGTACACTACACAGTACACATTAATTCTTAATCTTATATAATCTGTCATTTACCTCTGACTTTTTTTTTCTTTCTTCTCAAAAGGCCATAGGTGGCCCAGAAGATTCTGAATAGGGGTAAAAAACCATCTCATCTGGTCTTCAATTTCAGGTGAAGTAATATTCTCCCACCATTTTCAAACTTTTGGTTCATGAGTATGTGTTATTCTAAATGCTTACTTCTAATGATTCTATTCTTTATTTTTATTAAATTGGTCTTTGTTTTTTTTTAAAGAAACTATAGTGAAATAACAAGCAAATATGTAAAAAGGCTAAGAATAGCCATCCTTCTACTGTTCAAGGTTGCATTAGATATGGCTCGTGCTTATTTTCCAATGCCTAAAGCTCAGGGAACCTTAGAGGTTTTCTAAGTCTTTCCTTTTCCTTTTCCTTTTCTCTTTCTTATTTCCCTTGGTTCTTTGAGATTGGGTCTCATTATGTAGCCATGGTTATCCTGGAACTCACCATGTAGACCAGACTGCTCTCAAACTTATAGAAATCCTCCTGTCTCATCCTCCCAAGTGCTGGGATTAAAGGTGTGTGCTACCATAACTGGCTTAGTGGTTAGAACTGGGGAATTAGTTACAGGCTCAGACTAATTAATAAATACATAAAAACAAAAGCCTTCCAGTTCTGCATAAAACAGTGGAGGAGCCTGAGAGATGCTAGCATCAGAATTACTGGTCCAGGTGTCACCATGTCCTTAGAACTCTGCATCTGAATTCTCTCCTCTTTCAGAAATGAACTCAAAGACCTATGTATGATTATCAAGTACTAGCAAGGCAGGCTAGAGACTAATATCTGCTTTGTTTTTGTAAATGAGTACGTGACTGTCCTGGATTGACTAACAGCAAGAGTCTTGCTTTTTTGTCTCCTGGAGTCTCTAAGCCACTTATATACACTTCAAGCCAAGTATAGACTACAATTGCAGATTTCAAGGTAGGTTTCCATAGCAACCAATTAGTATGTAAAAAGTTCTTTAAACTAGCCAGGACACTTTTAAGATGATGAAATACAGAGCAGGCATAGATCTTTTAGGAGTAGCTTTTGTCTCTGTACAGATTATATCATTCTCTGGGATCCCAGACTTAGTCTTACTGTCATTTTAAATTTTCACTTATAAATCAATGTCTCCGAACCTTGTTTCTTTGCCATTCCAATGTCAACTCTCTCTTACTGAGCCCTATAAATTCTTCATTAGTATCTGCTTTTAACCATACATACTCTCTGAAATGCTCTATTAGGACTTCCAGCAGTGTCAGTGATGAATCATATCCCATTTAACACCAGACACACACACACACACTCAGGCCTAGAATGTTTCCCAAGTTCTTGGTTCAAAGGGAAATAGCTACTTGTGCTTTGAGCCCATTTGGCACAATGCTTTTTGCAGGTAAAATACCAACTTTAACATCTACCCAATATCTGGCCAATTACAAATGCTTCTGTTAACTCCTACATTACTTCTTTTCCTATACCATGTCCCTTCCCTACATAACTCACATAATTAGATGGTTCTTCCTACCCACTTACTCCCTGCCCAGACTTTTTCGTTCTTTCCTTCATCCAGTTCTGACTTCACCATGCTTTATACTGGCTCTTGGCAAAGACTTGGATGCTGTCACAACACTGAATAAAATAGTAAATGAGTCCTAATTGTCTGATGTGAAGTCGCCTCAAATTGCTACATTAACAGCTTTGACAAGAACTTACATCATTTATGTAAAAACTGTAGGAGTCAACAGCTCTGACAGTTCATGTCATTCCCTTCGCTTTGTCTACAACTGATACTCTCTGACAACCAAAGTGGCACATGACATCTACAAAGACAACTCTTTCCATTAGAAATGGATGGTTCATGACTGTTTAATTGGATTAGTTCATTTCAGAAAAGTTTATTGACTTCCTTGTATATTCCAGAATGTGTTCTAGAAGGTGGACAGGCATCAATAAGTAAACCAAATGCACTCATACTCTAGTAGGGAACAGACTGGGAAAGGAGTATGAAAACAGCTTCTTAGGATATTTCAGAAAGAAACAGCGATGAGGAAAGCAAGGTTGCCAGGAGGGTGCAGCCAGTTGCAGTTTTAAATAAAACCAACAGGGAATTGGCATTGACCAAGTTTTAAATGAGGTGAGGGATTCAGCCCTGGCTTTGGAAAAAGGAAGAAAAGTGCAATGACTTTCTTGTGTCACAGGCCAGATGGCCACTGCACAGAGAACTAGTGGGAAAAGATAAGTGAGACCTGACATATAAAAGGAATCAGATTGTGTGACCCAAGGTCCAATTTAAGGAGTGGCTTTTTCTCCTTAATGGAGTGGAGCAGAAATATGATCTACATTAGTATTTTAAATACACTCAGTGGCTGATAGATAGAATTTTGGCTGAAAGAGAGCCTGGATATTACTTATTGAACAACTGCAAAGATCCAGCTATGAAACATAGGGATCTGAATGAGTAGGATATAGCATACTGAAAATGGCCACATTTTTTAAGTGTCTTGAAAGTAAAAGTATTTGCAGATGAACTGAATGAGGAACAGGAAAGACAGAGAGCTAAAATGATTAGTCTGGGGCCTGAATAATAAGAAAGAGGGAAGTAACAGAGAGATCTGAGGAAAACACATAGGACAGAAAAAGTGGGTTTGGTTTTAGCCATGCTAAGTAGAAGTGTCAAATGCCAGGTGGTGGTGGTGCATGCCTTTAACCTCAGCACTCAAGATGATGGGTCTGTCCTTCTGCATATGTTTATTCTGTTGGCTGATGAATAAAACACTGTTGGCCAATAGAGGAGCAAGACAGGAGATAGGCTGTCTAGAAGATAAGAATTCTGGGAGTTGTAGGCAGAGGAGGAATCATCATGTGAGCCCGGGGAAGAGAGGACACAAGTCAGGTGTTCTCCGGTAAGATAAGACCATGTAGAAATACACAGATTAGTAGTTATAGGTTAGTAATTAAGACGGAGCAAGACAAATAAGAAGTCCTAGTCATTGGCCAAGACATTTATAACTAACAGCATTTGTGTGTTCATTTGGGGCTGATGCAGCTGTAGGACCAAGCTGGCAGGAAGAACCATCCGTAACACAGAGACAAGCAGATTTCTGTGAGTCAGAGGACAGCCTGGTCTACAGAGAAAGAGGACAGCCAAGGCTTCACAGAAAATCCCTGTCTTAGAAAACAAAACAAACAAACAAACAAAAGTTGAAGCATCTGTTAGGAAAACATTAAAAGTAGATTCTGGGGTTTAAGGAGATTTTGGGGCTTGAAGGTAGAAATTTTGTTCAGTGTTCTCCAGAGACACTGTCTAAAATAGTGATGTTAGATGAGATGGATGGGGCTATGTCCAGATAAATAGCACAAGCACAACAAAGGTCTAGGGTACTCCTGAGTTAAGCTGTTGGGAGGAAGAAGCAGCTATGGTGTCATGGAAAAGAGCATAAGCAACAGAGGAACCAGGAAGACAGCTAGCAAGCAAATAGCAATAGCCCACAAGTTTGGCATCCCAGGAGCACATGGAAAACATTCCAAGAAGAGGGCGTGTCAATGGCTGCTGACAAATCAAGTAAGACAAAGTCTGAGCCTGGACCCTGAACTCAGCCCCACAGGAGTAATTCATAGGAAGCGATTTAGAGATGGGATAATAGCAAACACCCCACTAGTGCATCATAGAAAGCAGGAGTTACTGAGAGAAGGCAGGATGAATTCCCAAAGTGTACAGAACTTGTGGGACATGAGAAGAATTGGAGATGTGCAAATTTTTGTTTGTTTTGAGATGATTCGTGTGTACACAGTGATGGGAATCATTCAGCAGTGAAAAGTGATCACCCAGCAGAGCCCCTGCAGCACCATCTTTAGTGAACAAGAAGAGAAGGCTCAAGGTCACACAGTGTGTTGATCTTGATGGAGACCCGCAATTTATTATCAGGATGAAGGGTAGATGATACAGATATAAAGTGGAGTCAGTATTTATCTACTGATTAAGTTTTCTGAGTAAACGAAGAAACAAGACCATCAACTAAGAGAAATACAGGCCCCAGGGATCCGGACCCTCAAAAATTCCACGTAACCTGTTGGTCCATCTCAAGTTGAAGCCAATGCCCTCAGACAAATGGTATCACCTGTTCCATCCACTCATTTGAAATCTACCAAGACATCTATGAAAAGAATAGTCTTGTACTCTTACTGGATAGCACAAAAGACACATCTAGTTATCTCAACTAAATCTCATTAACAGTCCTAATCTCACTGAAAGAAAATGCTCTTAGTCATTTACCTAGTTAATCTGTACTTAGCTACATATAGCTCTCCTGAATTTTTTAATCTTACAGATTCTGAAAACCTGGCCAATATCTGACAGATATTTTATACCCTGTAAGGACAATTGTCCCACTGCCAGAACACTGAAATTGAATTCAGCAGCAATGTACCACTGTTTATTGTACTTAGAGAATCAAAATATTAATAGAAAAATTGATATGTAATTTTTGGTACCTTTCAATGCTAAACAACTATATTCAGACACATATCTCAGAAGCATCCTATAGAAAAGAAAATGGAAAATATGAGTTTTAATTGAAGTCTGAGCTTTTGGACCCAATATTAAGATACCCATGGCTACAATGATACCTCTGAGGGAGAGATCCAATCATCTTCACACTGATACTATTCTAGATTTTTCTCAGGTAATTTCTAACCATGTGCTAACTGAGTATATAGAACATACAAGGTAGAGAATATGGTTCCCTATATAGTCAATGAAGGGCACGTAAAACACCACACTCAGGGTTTGATTTCAAAAAATTTTTCTTTCTCTATATACCCCTACACATATATATATATAAACATACAGTTGGTTTAATTACTCAAGGCAGCAAGGGTTGTCTTAGACAGAATCAGTTAGTATATCTACTGTTAACTAACAAATTGTAGAAAGATCTAAATGTGGAATTTTTATCCCTTAGTATTCTAAAACAAAACCTTCATGGATTGTCCTTCAAACCTTTATGATTCCTGGACCACTTACTCATTAACAACTCGGAGGAGACCATATGCCCTTGCAAATCAATTCTGTTGTGCCTAGGAGGAGTAATCCAAAAATATAAAGGCCAATACACTTAAAATGCATGAGACCATTACATATCTTCACACAGCTGTCAGTGAAAAGTGAAATATGTCGTTGTGGCCGAGAGAGCCTCAGAGAGCCTCAAACAATACTCTTAAAGGTGTAATACACGTCTCACTGCTCCACTGGTATTTTAGCCTATCCTTCACAGCTAAAAACACTATACATTATGACATCCAAGAAAAATTGAAAACAGTTATGAAATTAAAGGTTCTACCATGTTGAAAAAAAACTGTTTATGGCCCAATGAATGTCAAAAGTATAACGTAGGTGGTAACAGAAGGGCAGGCAGAGTAATGAACAGAGATGGGGAAAATATTTATTTATGGGAAAACAATGACCTGAAGCTATCAAATGACTTCGGCAAGGAAGAAAGTCATCTAGCCACAGATGCTGTGTGGCCTTAGCTTGAATATGTTTTAAAGAATTGGCTTTTTTTTTTAACCTAATGAGGTATTTAGGAATTAAAGGGAATGCTGACATAATTTCTTCCTTATTTATATATATACTTTATGAACCTCTCTAGCTCTCATGTTTCCCTATTGCCTACCTGGGGTGCTGAATAATCATGAGGCTTTCTGCTGGCCACACTTAGCAGATTGTATGCTTATCCACTGCCATGGTACTTATTACACTGAATTATTATCTGACTGTGACTTGTATTTCTCCCCTACCTATGTAAGTTCCCTGGGGACAATGATTCTGTTTAGCTAGTCTCCCCAAGGGTTTTCTATGGTGTCTGGGGATATTTGTAACATTCATGGAATTAAAATAGACCCTTCATCCCTTCCCTCCTAAAACCAGGACTGGATTTAAAATAGAGGCTTGCTGTCTCTACCACCGTGCCCTTTTTACAATTACCATTACTAAAATTTCTTCACAAAAAAAAGAGAAGGAAAAACAAAAACCAATCTTTTATTTTCTAATGATCTGCGGTAGAAGGAGCACAGTTCAGATGCTACCTGGAAATAAAGTTCCATAACCACTCCTTCAAAAGTCCCATAAAGGAAAGAGAACTTTAGACGTCATGCAACCTTTTCCAATCAGATTGACTCATGCTCAGCAACCAATCCCAAAGAACCCCATCCCACTGTGCCTTTCCTTTCTGACAGGTCCATTTGGTATTCAAACGCACTTTATGAAGCATACCCAGATACATCATTTTTGGAGGAAAACAACATGTAATGATAATTTTTACATTTGGGTTATCCATTATGAAGGTGCTTTGCCCAAGACAACTGATTCCCAAGACATGTCACTTTTAAATAATCAACTATTCAGAACACTTGGGGCAAAGTAAAGATTTCCACCACACTTGACTATCTCTCACAGTCCCTTCGTGTATTTCTTACTGCCTGCTTCACCATCATGTTTTGTGAGTCTCGGCATACAGACTGGGCAAGGCTTTTGCAATAAACCAAAGATATTTACAAGATACTCAATTGTCCTGCCACGGAATTTAAGGTTATCACCTCTTTCTATAAGCTTCTACAGTCCAGACAAATTCAGAAATTAATTTCCAGAAGGCTATTATCTTTGCTATAACTATACACAATTGCCCAATATGTATTTGACTTTCTCATGTTGACCCTTATAATCCTGTTACTGTGTTATTTGAACATTTGAACCTTTTCTTTCTTTGTCTGAAATAGAGATGAAAATCTCCTTGGCCACAATTTTAAGTATGATTGAGTAGGGTTCACCTTCCCATTTTCAAGTGGCTTAATAATATGAAATCTTCAAAACAACATATATTTTCAGAGACAGCACATGATTTATTGTGCTGATTACCATTTATCTTGCCTATCTGTGGGTGAACCAGAAAGATGAACTTTTCAGAGAAAAATAAGACTTTCCTAGACAAATGTTTTGATTCTCATTCAGTTGTATAGTGGTGTCATTGAGAATATCCTATTCACTTTTATAGTCTCAGTAATATACTTTTTAAAATTGTAGGTCACTTATCTATCAATCTAAACCCTCAAAAACCCTAATTTCAAAATTATTCCTAAGATCCAAAATAATGTCTTTAGGACCATACATGAAATGTGTTCTACACTCTTGAGAATTTTTGCAAAGGCTAAATACACTGTATCTCACCTGATGACATCAAGGGAACACACACTCTTCATAAAAGAAGAGGGTATTCTAACATATTCCAACATGAATAGATCTGCTGAGACAACTGTGTTCCAGGCAAAAGAAGAGCAATCATAAAAATGTTTATTTTGCTGACTGCTAAGCTAAGAGATTTTAGGTCTTCTAACTTACCCACCATCAAATAAAGTAAGATGTGAGGGCAAACATCTCCAGATGAGATGTAACAAAAGTAACGATGACCAGATGTTCTTTCCAGCATCAGAAACAATGCTGGGTCAAAGCTACAACAGTCATAGACAACTCACCACTCACCCTCATCTGTAGAAAAATAGAATTCACTTCATCACTCTTGTTTTTCTTGAGTCTGTATAATGCTAGGCCTAATGACAATGACCTTGAGTCTCTGGAGAAGTCATTATCAGTGCCCACTTAAAAGGCAAGAAGTGTATGATGCATGTCCTATAAAATATATAGGAAACCTTTTGCATATTTGATTAACTCATCCTTTCAAATAAAAGGCAAGAAAAACATATTTTTTTTCTACTTTGAACTAGGGGAGACTTACTATGGGGCTTCTGTATTTTGATGAAGCAATGCATGTCTCCAAATGACACACACAACTAAAGGTTCACAGAGTCATAATGAGACTCCATACAGACTCTTTAAAAAATACTTAGCCATTTACATTATTCGAAGTCTAGCTTTTGTCCATCATTCAACTCATATTTAAATGCCTGGCCTGTTCATGATGCTCTAAAGTATCATACAGATGACTAAATATAGGTAACATATTAAGTACAGGTATGAAATCTTTTTGGTTTTTTTTTTTTTTTTTTTTTTTTGGTTTTTCCAGACAGGGTTTCTCTGTGGCTTTGGAGGCTGTCCTAGAATTAGCACTTGTAGACCAGGCTGGTCTTAAACTCACAGAGATCCGCCTACTTCTGCCTTTCAAGTGCTGGGATTAAAGGTGTGTGCCACCACCGCCTGGCGTCATGTGTATAAAATCTTAAGGAATCATCACAACAGCCAGAGCATGTTTCAAATCAATGAATGTTTATGAGTAAACTGTTTCATTCTGGGGGAAGCAGATTAAAAGCACATGCAGATTACACAACTGATTTCACTAAAATACCATATCCACCCAACAACTATAATTGGAGGATTGACTCTTCAGAGCTCATTAGGCAAACATGTTCATTTACATTCTGCTATTGTTTCTTACCATAAGGTCCCACAAGCTCCCGCAGAGTTTGATGCAATGTGCTTTTAAACGGTTGCTTGATTTTAAACTGACAAGACAGTGGGCCACAACTTAGAAAAGTAAAACAGCGTTTAGATGACTGGCGGATGCCAACATCTTCTACGGCCAAGTGTTCTTCAAAATAAGGCTGAAGGTGGTCTCAGGGCGATGGAGGGAATTAGTGGTTTTCTATGGACTTTAAACTAGAACAAAGAGAAATGCTAGACGATAAACAGAGTAAGTGGTTCCTTCTGGCAGTAGCTCCTGAGGGAAGACATTTTGTTTGGCTTTTGGAATGATTATCTGAAGCTCAAATCTTTTATTTTAAATGGCGACTTAATATTTCTTTAGCTCTCTTTTGTTATTTTTTTCATACTCATTGTACTGTAAAGAATACAGTATGCAATTATTTTTAAATGCTGCTTTGAGAAAACTAATCATTTCAAGGAAGCAGCAGAAACATTAAATAGCTTTAGCTCTTTGGCATATATGCCTAAGGAACAGGGGATCATCTGTTACAATAATGATCTTGCCAGAAGTTTGTGACAATGGTCCATATTTTAATGAAATTTAGTACAGATTCAACATCCCTCTCAGATGCAAAAGATTGTTGATATTTACAAAGGTTATTATTATGCTGTTTTAGATCAAAGGCCCAGAAAATGCAGTCACAAGAGAGTATTTAGAACTTCAGTGAAAGCGACATTATTAGTCCCATATTGATTTTCAATTCAATGTCAATAGAAGCAGATTCTTCATCCTAACCACAAGGTTCTATCCCAATAATTAGCTCTCCTTTCTATTAAGGCATTATCCATAATAGCTTTAAATGCAGGGCTATTTATTTGTGGAATATAGCTTAGTGAGTACTGTTGCCAAGGGACTCTAATCATTGCTCAACCATTAATAAAGCACTTATATTAGGTTATCAAGATGCACTCTTTGGTGCCATCTGAACACAGGAATGAAGAGAATTATCAGAGCAGATAATTGACTGAGGTGAACGAAATGTAAATGGTGGAGGGCACCGCCAAAACCCAAGGTCGTACTTCTTCAGTTAATAAGAAATAGCTAGCACGTACAGAGGCTTATGGTGTACCATTGCATTAACCACGCTATTACTGAATCTTTTATTACTGAGTTGCTATATCATACATAAGAGTATTTCTTTTGGAGTCTGGAGACAGATCAAACCTTGATCCAACACTTTCTACACATTAAATTTAAATTCACCTTGAGCCCCCATAGTCCCTTTCTGTATCATCTGGTTTATCTTTATTGTGGTATTATCCTTTCGCATGACGAACTGTACCTTGTGTTTTGTCACAGGTGATTAAAATAAACTTAAAATGAATGGTTAATACTATTTTGCCCAAACACCAGTGAGATGATCACTTACAACATAATCTTGGTTTCTTGCAGCAGGAACCTTATTTGGTTTTATTTTACCACTGACTAGCACAGAGCATATAACAAAGCATTAGTGTTGAATGGTTCAAATCATGGTAGCAGTGAAGATGTTCATAACTTAAGCATTGCTAAGCTACAGTCTTCACTTCTAACACAGTGGCTGGCTTTCCTCACTTAATCTCTACCATCAGCATCTGAGCCCAAGCTCCTCACCTGGATCACTGCAAAGCTCACCTGAGATTTCCTCCAGTTTTTTTCTTCTTCAATACACAGGGTACTATCCAAAGTGTAAATAAATCTTAAACACAATTCAAGTTTTCTCAAGATGCCAAAGACACAGAAAAAGGCCCAAACGTGAAGTATTTGAAAATGGTTTAGCAGGTACAGCACCTAAGGTTGAAGATGTCAGTTCCTGGAGAAAGAGAGCTAACCCTGTAAGTGGTCCCAACCTATGTTGTGACACACATACAAGCACATAAACAAAATTAACACACACACACACACACACAAATTAAACTCAAAAACATCTAAGTCCAACATGTGGTACACGGAGTCCTTTATAA
The DNA here is from genome assembly GCF_017639785.1 of Mesocricetus auratus. Lineage (NCBI taxonomy): Eukaryota > Metazoa > Chordata > Mammalia > Rodentia > Cricetidae > Mesocricetus > Mesocricetus auratus. The sequence goes on along the minus strand of NW_024429207.1, from coordinate 1,426,028 downwards.
TCTGCCTATGAACTTTCGTATCAAACCACCTTCTTACACACACACACACACACACACACACACACACACACACACACACACACACACACACACACACAGATTTCCTTTCAGGCCCTTCTGTGCTATTTTTCTGCATACTGGCTCACTTTCATTCCAGGAACTCTCTATCTCCCATGCCCCCTTGATATATCAGCTATGTTACCTCCCCAAGAGAGACTTCTCTGGTTTCTCCCAAAGTCCCATCAGAGAACCACATACTTCGTCTAAAAAAATTATCAGTTTGTAATCCTTCGTGTTATCATTTATTGAATGGCTAGGGATTTTCTCAATTACAGTATAAAAACAAAGTTACTGTCACTTCCCCATACTTTGGTACTTTGAGAGTATTCAATTATTTTGCTGAATGAGTGATCTTCATCAACATTAATACGTTAGAGAAGGCCGGGCGGTGGTGGCGCACGCCTTTAATCCCAGCACTCGGGAGGCAGAGGCAGGCGGATCTCTGTGAGTTCGAGGCCGGGATGGACCGATAGCCTCCGAAAACCAAAAAAAAAAAAAAAAAAAAACTTTAGAGAGACCATTAACACAGATCTCTATAGTACTCTGAAATAATTTTGAGAAACATGCTAATTTAAAAAAAGTACAGAGCGCTTGCTGACATATGAAGTCAAAATAAATAGAAACGCAACTGTTAACAGATCCAAAACATTTTTTTTCCTCAGCTTGAAAATACGTTTTCCTGGTGTCTTTCAAGTTAGAAACATATGCTAATTTCATAACAGAAAACTTCTTTCCTAGACCAAGGGTGATGACGAAGTTTCACAAGAGAAATTGAAGTATAGCACAATATTGCCTGTATTCACGAAACACAATCAACCGCACATCCAAAGGGCTTTAAAAGCATGATAGCTTAATCAGAATATTTTCAGTGCAATTCTAAGTTCTTACCAAATGACTATCTAGCCATCTGCAATGTACGGCTGAGTGGCAAGAAGCTGTACTACAATTTTCTTTAAAAAGAAATAAATTCACTTAAGGAAGCCAGAACTAGGTTTTACTGCCCCTTCATTAGATGGCAATATTAGGCTGAGTGAGAATTTAGTGCTAAATTTTCCATGTGCAATTTTAGAATTCTATATTACTTATCAACTGCAGATTTTTAGGCAATCGAAGGGCTAGAACTTAATGTTAAAAGGTCAGACTTACAATGTGTAGAAAACACCAGACCTTGCACAAATCCGACGGTACTGTCAAAGACAGTAGACGGTAGACGTCAGAAAACATCTTTTGAGGACTGACTTACAGAGGTGGCTTGTAAAAAATAAAATACCTTCCGTGGATCTAGCACTGTTAGCCACCTTCTGGCTAGTACTCACTTCTTAACGATAAATATTAGGAAACACAGGCCCTAGAACAGCGGAACCAGAGCAGATGCCGAAGCCAAGGGTCCCAGAAACAGGCTGTTTCTGCTCGCACTCCACTTTCTGCTGCAGGCTCCCTGCGGGACAGAGGATCAACTCACCTGGGAGGAGACTTCAGCCCGAGAGGCTTCGGGGGACAATGCAGGGCCCACCAGGCTCTGCAGAGCTCGTCCCCGCACGCCGGTCACCGCTTGGCCTGGCCGCACTCGCGCCCGAATCTTCTCTCCATTCAGAGTACAGCCTGGCCCTTCTACCATCTCTGTAGGCCGCGCTGAACTGCTGAGAGCTGCAAGGCCAAACTGAAAAACAACCAGACAACTTAACTTCCTGGATCACGGCTCAAATCTCCCGCGCGTCCCGCCCCGCCTGGATTCCTTACGCCACGCCCATCAACACCCAAACCACTCCCCTTGCGTCCATGCCCCGCCCAGGATGCCGCTTCCACCCCGGAAACCTGCAGGTCACAGTGTACTGCACACACTGCGGGTCATGCACTTTTTCATCTGTGTCCTGTGCCCAGTGAAAGGAGTCCAAAGAACCAGAGTTAATGTAAGAACGCGGGGAACTGGGACTTGGAAAACTTAGCAACTATGTTCCAACAACTCGGCCCATGCACTTTCCCTAAACCATCCTCTAAATATGCTTGATAAGTCTTATTCTGACCCGAGAGTCTGGACAACAGCTGAGAGGACGTTTTGGGAGACAAACAATATTGTCTGAATTAAAGACTTCCTCACTTTCAGATGCTTACGTGTGCTGCACCCAAAGCAATATGTCCGTTTTGTTTTGGCGTGTACTGGGGGAATGTTAATTTGGCCTTTTCCCCTTTTCATGAAGGAGGACTCTTTATAAACTTGAGGGCATTACATGGTTTTTCAAACTACCCACAACGCTGAGCAAAGGTGAACACACATCTTCATATATGATTCTAGTGGCTCCACAAAGTCTGTAAGTTATAAAGAACTTACTCCTTTTTTGAGCTGAAATGTAGCACATTAAACAATGTCAGTTTGTAGTTTCATAAAAGTCAAGCACTGTACTGTAGTTAAAGTGGAAAAATAAATGTGGGCATTCGTCTAGTGGCTTTCTAATGGGAGAGATGAGTGGTTATAGTTCTCTACATCACATTCAGGACCAGCTGGACTCTGGTTAACTCAAATTGACTTCTGATCTTTGTCCATGGATGGAGAAAAGTCTTTTCACTTTCTACCTTTGTATTGTTTATTGTTATCTAATGAGTGACATCATTTCTTATTTAAAAGTCTCTGTGAGTCATAAGTTGGCAAAGTCTAGCTGGATAGTTTGGCTCCACAGTTCTCTAACGGTTACAAGGTAGGTTTGATTGTAGCTAGGAGATTCACTTCCAGCAGGGTTCATTTACATGGAGACACTTTGCTATAAACATTTCAAATTCTGGGAAAACTCTATAAAGTTAAGGAACTCAGTTCTACTTTCTGTTTCCAGAATATCCTTTGTACTTTCTCTGTCTTCTTTTCTGTAGTAATTTTAACTTTTTATCCACTTATTTATTTACTTATTTACTTACTTATTTATTCAGAGGAATAGGACCAATGGTATGAATACATAAAAGGGGGATTTTTTAAAATTGGCTTACACAGTGCAGACTTGCTAATCCGACAGTGGCTCTCTTCACACAGAAGAGACTGAGAAGCATTAGCTTTTTTAGATCATGACGAAGCTGGACACCTTAGCAGTCCCTGTCTGATGCTGAAGCCCGGGAGGAGTCCCAGAGAGCCACTGGTCTTTGGTAATTGGCAGCTCAAAGATGCTGGGTTCTGATGTCACTGAAGGATGGCAGCAGCAGTGACAGCTTTGGGGCCTCAAGTACTAGATCAGTATTTATCCATGACAGCTGAATGAACTTTGGGAGCCCATTCCACATGGAGGGATGCTCTCTCAGCCTGGACACATGGGGGAGGGCCTAGACAGACTTTGGAGATCCCACATGAAGGGCCACACCCTCCCTGGAGAGTCGAGTAGGGATTGGATGGGGTGTAAGAAAAGGTTGGGGGGGGGCAGGGCAGGAGGGGAGGGAGAGGGAGCTGGGGTTGGCATGTGAAGCAAACACTCATACATATGAAAAAACACTCATACATATAAAAATACGTAAGTCTATTTAGAAAACTTACACTGTGATCCAGCATAAATCTGCCATCCTCCAAGTTGTTAGGTCAAGTATGTGTCTTGCCAACACAAGTAACTAATGCATGTGTGGACCAATATAGGAACAAAAATCAAATTTTCTGATTCTTTTCTTCATCAGAATTCTTTCACTTAGAGCAAAGGCATTGATCAAATTAAAAAGACATGACATATGGGGAAAGATAATTTACTTTATGACCTCAAGGAGTTGAGTACAGCACCTATACAGTACTGGTTTAAACACTTCTTAAATGGCATAAGAATTTGCTAGAAAGAGAGATGAAACACCAACATATTATCAAATTTACTTTGATGTGCTTTATTACCAAGAAAAAAAAAGTATTTATTTGACACTGGGTGTGGTGACACACAATTCTTATCCCAGTACTAGAGAAGCTAAGGGGAGAGGGTTGTCACTTGAAGATCCAAGTCTAGTAAGAACTACACAGTAAATTTGAATCCAGTCTCAACTACATAGTAAGACTTTATCTCAAGAAACAAAACAAACAAACAGGCAAACAAATGTGTTCTGTGTGAGCTCTGAGGTACAAAATTCCAGAGTTGAACCCTTGCATGCAAAGATTTTATTGTGTGGTTAGAGATAATGTCACTTAAAAAAAACTCAATGAAAGGAAAAGAGATCTCCTATCATTCTATATTCAAAAAAAGGATATAGATTGTGGAGAATTCACGGAAGGAAAATGCTCAAAATGACTTGGGAATCGAATGGCCTTAAGAAGTGGGAGGTCCAGGCAAGGAACAGTGTCAGCTAAGGGAATTCATAACAAGGCTAATGTGGGAAAAGATGTGATATATTTGAGCCATGGTGATTAATGCAATAGTCAAGTAGGGAAGAGAGGGATTAACACTGGAAAGATTGCTAGTGAACATATCATAGAGAATTTAAGATAAGGGAAAGTTGAATTCATTTGGGGGCATCGTAATTGTCAGTGAAGTTTTTGAGCAGGTATAATGGTGGTTAACTCACAAGTTATATTACTTCCTTAATCTGGAGTCCTGACTTACTAAATTCACTAAACTTAAATTCAGAACATCATCTAGCTATGGGATGAACTGAAGCTGTAGTTTGGTTGTGGGTTTTCTTATTCTTCCTTAAGGATAGTTGCAAGTGACATGTGAGGTTTGTGGACTGATGTTGCTGTCCCAGCCAGGTCCCACCACCCTTCAGTCACAAATAAACACACAGAGGCTAATATTAATTATAAACTGTTTGATCAATGACTCAGACTTCTATTTGGCTAGCTATCTCTGAATTATTAACCCCAAACTATTAATGTATGTATTTTTACATGATATTGGGCTTACTGGTAATGCCTGGTCCCCTTTCTTTCTCTGAAGCTACATGGTGTCTCTCTGGCAACTCTCTCTCTCTCTCTCTCTCTCTCTCTCTCTCTCTCTCTCTCTCTCTCTCTCTCTCTCTTCCTCTTCCTCTTCCCAGCATTCTCCTTGGCTAGTTGCCCCGCCTATACTTCCTGCCTGACTACTGGCGAATCAGCATTTATTCATCAACCAATAAGAGAAACATATATTTACAGCATACAGAAGGACATCCCCCATTAGATGTTTACTTTCCTTCATGATGTTGAATTCATAATGGTATGGAGAATTTTTAATGCAAAATTTTGCCTAATAATTATCCCATGTTCTCATTGATTCTGAACATCAGGTGATGGTCAAAATGTCTCATAAACATTTTCCTTTCGTCTTCCCCATATTCCTTTATGGTTGGAACTGTTACTATCTTTTACAAGTGAAGGAAATGAGATACACTGAGGCTCTATACCTTATGCAAGGCTATAGACTTAGGATTGACCAGGCAAGCTGTTGTCAACCAGATAGTTTCAACAATATCAATTATATCACACTGGCTCTCAAGCAGATGTTTTTTTATCAACAACTCAAATGGTTTAGAGAAAAGAACAAAATCTTTAATCAGCCTCACATGAAATCAAGGACAAACTAAAAAAAAATCTCTGTCTTAGTTACTTTCCTATTGCTGTGAAGAAAACTATGATTAAGGCACTTATAGAAGAAAGCTCTTAATTGGGAGCATTTTACAGTTTCCGAAGGTAAGTCAGTGACCATTATAGTGTGGAGCATAGGAACAGACAGTCAAGTATGGTGGTGGAGTGGTAACAGATGGTTTCAATCCTATCTCCAAGCTGAAGGTAATGGAATTAGGCTCGACATGGGCTTTTGAAACCCCAAAGCCCACACCCAAGTGACACACCTCCACACAGTTCCACCATGCAGGGACCAAGCATTTGAATGTATGAGCCCATGGGAGCCATTCTCATTCAAGCAAGCAAACCTTCCATCTCAGTGTTTTGCTTTGGCATATTTTGGATTATGAAACGTTTCAATGTCTTTGAGGCAACTTCTAGCTGGAATGACAACAGTATAACACAGGGAAAGTTGTCTTTTACATAAGTTAGTTGAATATATTTACAAATATATAACATCCATTCTCTCTCAATGCCCTCTTGGTTTAACCTTTGAATGAAGGAAGCTGTCAACAGTGAGCATTATATTCAGGTGTTTACAGTGGTATTTACTGCAAAGTCTCCAGGTTCTGAACATTAAGAGAAACCCTTAACATTAGACTACCAAAGAACAGTAGAATGCACAGTAACAGAAACAATTTATATACTTTCCTGGTTTGACCAGAACCACCAATATTGCAAAAGAGTAGGTGAGTTGAGATAATCTTTTCTGAAGACAAGAGGCATGTGGGTGGTAGCTGTCAACTCATAAAGTCAATATCAAAATTGCCATTTCAACCTTGTATCCCCTCTATATAAAACTCCTCTGACATAGTATTGTGTCATCTGTGTTTGTGGTACTTTCATTATAGTTGGGAGTGCCCAGTTGTTCCAAGAGGGAGTTTTTTTTCTTTCAAATTCAAGTTGAATGTAAATAAAAGTAGTTTCTTTTTTCACACATAAGTAGTAGCCTTGCTGTTATCATATCCTCATCAAGAGGGGCAGAAATTAGCTGGGCAGTGGTGGCGCACACCTTTAATCACAGCACTTGGGAGGCAGAGGCAGGCAGATCTCTGAGTTCAAGGCTGGGCTGGACCTACAGCCTCCAAAACAATACAGAGAAACAGAGAAATCCTGTCTTGTAAAACCAAAAAAAAAAAAAAAAAGAGGGACAGAAATTAGTGTGTGTTGTTTTTACAGGCCATTGGATAACCTTTATTAAGTTGCAAGTGCATTCTTTTATCTGACCACAAATTTGTGATTGAGAAATAATATTTATTGTCAAAAGCCACTGAGACTTTAGGATGGGATGTTAATGCAGCATAATGTAGGAAGATATGGTTAACATGCTTATGTCTAGTTAGACTTTTTGTCTATATAGAAAGATAGTGATATAGAGAGAGATAGTATCATAGGTAACAAAATATCTATGATATTGTCAGTGTCAGTTGCTTTGTTTAATTAGAGTTATGTGCCCCTACACCAGTTCTATGGTACTTATTTATTCATTTATTTCATTTGAGCTGGGGGCAAGTGGGTTGTCCTGTTATCTTAAGCAAGTTGTCTTGAACTTGGGGGGTTCAAGTGATCCTGTCATCTCTGTCTCCTGAGCAGCTGGAACTATAAGTACGCTCTACCACACACAACTTAATCTGTGCTATTTTTCTTACTGAAGCCTTATAATATACCTTGATATCTTTTAAAGTGAGTTTCTACTTTTAGTCTTTCTTCTTGAAATTGCTTAGCTTTCCATGACTATTTAAACTTTCAAGTTATATTTAGAATCACTTCAAGTTTCTACTGAATTCTGATGAGACTTTAATTATAAATACAATACATTTATAGATAAATTTGGGGAAAATTAATAGCTTTGCAGCATTAATGTGTCTCTTTTTATTAAGTTTCATTTGATTAACTTCAAAAAATTGTGTTTCCCTGTGACTACAGTGTGCTTATTTATTGGCTTAGTTCCTACTTATTTGGTGGTTCAGACTGACATTTTGTGTAGCATATGATTTTCAAGAATTTTGGCTAATCTTAACTAATTAGGCTCTGAACTCCATTGTGAAATGTATATAAGTAATTGAGGAAAATAAAATATTAGCACTTCCATACATATCTATTTTTAAAGATATATTATTTTTATTTTGTGGGTACTGGTGTTTTACCTGCATAAATGTCTGTGCGTCACATGTATGTGGTACCCAAGGAGACCAGAAGAGGGGACTGGATTCCCTGGAACCAGAGTTACAGATGGTTGTTAGTACCATGTGAGTCCTGGGAATTGAGACCCACTATTCTGAAAGAACAGCAGCCAGGGCTCTTAACCACCATCTTTCCAATATCTGTATGTATGCTTACTCTTGATTCCTTATGAGAATTGGAAATAGAAAGAGGGACTAGAGTCACAGTCTTCTAAGTCATATTCCTCAATGATTTAAGGGCCCCCCACTTTAGGGCCTATTTTAAGGAGACCATTATCATCCAGCTGTACCAGTTTAAGGATTGAGCCTTTAATTTGCTCTTTGGTGGGGATATACTAGCTCAAACCAGTGTAGTAGTGTTAAGGATTTACAACTGAATGTGTAGTGATTGTGTCACATACATGTTGAGTGTACCTTGTATATAAATTCACATAGATAGAAAGTGGCACTCTTAAGACTAGATCTTGGGTACTCCTGCTCTTAGCCTCTACATTGTAAGGTACATGAAGTACATAGCCATAGTTTATAAATAAGTAAACAGAGAATTTATAATAGTTCCACACTAAGATTTGACTTGCATTTTAAAGATGAGGACTAAGATTTTATTTGTCAACGTTTAGGGGAACTAATGTTTTAAGACTAGTATTGTAAAAATAATATATTTTCCTTCAATAACCGTGATTTTGCTAGCAGTAAGTTGTTAGCTATGTTTCTAGTACCAGGCATGATATCCCTTTTGTTGATCAGATCCTAAGTCCAATTAGAGAGCTGTTGGTTACCACCAAGGTGTGTGTGTCCCTGTGCACCTGTAGTGTTATTGTGCTAAGCTGGTCATTGACGTTCATAGGTGTTATAACTGTGTAGGATTGTTGGTTGCTTAACTACTTGGTAAGTTCCTTTCCATGGTGCCTTCTGGAACTAAGATACTTTTAAACTTTATCTTATGTCTGGCGATTTCATTTATCCCACTTTTGTGCTACATTAATTTGTTATCCTCTTGCTCTTTTTTCACTGAAGGTCATTTTTTATCTGTGAATGACCATAGTTCATCTTTTCCTTTCCAGTTCCTGCCATTGATAATTATTTTCTTGTCATGCTTTATTGGCTACTACCTTCTTCAGGTCATTGAACAACAGCATTGGTAAAAGATATCTTTATCTTATTATGTTAATTTTTTTCAGTAAGGACCATCTAGCCAACCCCTAAAGGAAATATTTATTCATAGAATGAAAACAAAGTTTGACTTTGGATCTTCTAAAAACAGTAATTTCCTGAGTGACAGGATGCCAGCTGTTGGTCACAGTGGACTCCTTTCACACTCACCTGAGTTTATATTAGTATGGTGGCTTAGAACAGGAACTCTTTAGATAGGTTCACATGGAGCTGGTCATTAATAGGGATCAGCAATTAGAAGAAACAAACACTTAACTCCACTCATGAACTGATGGGGAAGGGAAAGAAATGGGACTGAAGATTGGGCTCAACAAATCCTTTGAGCAGATATTTGGGGAACATCTTGGTTGGTGAAAACATCTGTGTGATGACAGTGATGCTAAGAAAAGCTTGGAACCTGTCTGCCTTTACTTCTGGACCTTGCCCTGTATCTCCTTATCAGCTGTTCCTACATTGACTCTTTTGTAATAAGTCAAAATGTGTGACAAGACTGCCTTGCTGAGTTCAGCAAGCCTTGTTAGCTTGTATCAAACATTAGCTCATGGAAGTTTCTCATTAGATCTGTCAGAATTACAGGTGGTCTGTGACTTGCAGCATCAGTCTGGACTGGATGGCAGTCTTTGGAATGAAACCTTTAAATGGTATTACTGCATTAGCTTGAGGTTAGGATAAGACTTGAGCTGAATTTTTGAGCTCTGAGTTGGTGTCCGGATACTTAGACAATAGGTGTGAGGGGAAAAAAATAAAATAATAAAAAACCCTTAACATCTGGTTTCACATGGAGACAGTGGTAGATCAAAAGACAAAGGTGTCTTGTTTGCATCTAGATTTCCTCACATTTCTTTTGTTTTGTTATTAGTTGAAAACATTTATTAAATACTTTTATTTTCCTTGCCTCTGTTGAAATTATTTTTCCCAGTTAGCTTGCTCTCTTATGATGAATTACATCGATTGTACTTTGGTCAGTAAACCATTCCTTGATACTCTTTACTTATTCACATAGTACTAGTGGTAATGAACTTGGATTTATTTGGTTAGTAATTTCTTAGTGTTTGCCATCTCTATTGAAAAATGGCCTAAGATTGTGTTTTCTTTCATAGTGTCCTTATCCAAATTTAATAGCCAGCGGATAGGCTTATGAGATGACTTGTGTAGTCTCCCTTCCTCCTTTCCCTTTTTCCTTCCTTCTCTCCTCCCTCACTTCCTTCTTTCCTTCCTCCTTCCTTTCCTTTGTCTTTTGGAGAACTTTTCACAACATTATCTACTGCTTAAAGTTTCCCTTATCAACCTTAAAAGGACTATTTCAGCTCAGCAGCAGGTATTTCATTAGTAAAAGACATTTTCTAGAGGAAGCTGATTTAGCCAATTAAATATTCTCTATAATTAATAAAATAAATGGGTTTTGAGGTTTCACAACAGAACATAAAAATTCATGTTACTTGGCGATTTTGGAAAGGGTTGAGGGCTCCAGTGCTCTTGTGCATATGGTACCTTTGCTGTCCTCCCCTTTCCCATATTTTACATGCTGGTATTTCCCACAATCCTACCAGATTACTAATGCAAACATTTAAAACAGCAGCAGTGTCACTATAACTATGTTGGATGGAGCTGAGGGTTGTAAGAAAAAAATGGATTAGGTCTCCGAAGGCAGGAATCACTGTAGAAATTAGATTTCTCATGAGGAGTGCATTTGTTCCAGTCAGAAGATACATGAATAATTGCTCTTTGAAACTAGAATTCTCACTGGAGGTGAAGGAGCAACTCTTATGTGCCCTGATTGAGTTAGAATATGAAGGGAAGGGGCTAGTGAGGGGCTCCTATATGAGGAAAAGCTGAAGGACTAAGCTCTAAATACCTTCCAGCCAGCATTTCAGGCAGAGATTTATTTGAGTCACTTTAGACCAAGGACTGGAGTATAAGAGGTTTGAAATCTTTTTTTTTTTTTTCAAACAGGTCCATCACCATTTTGAAGGCTGTGACTTTATAGTAATAAATAGTTGGAAAACTCTGGAAACAAACAAACTTGATGCTTTTCTTTTTTTTTCTTTTTTCTTTTTTTAGAGGTAGGAGGTCATTTGGAGAAGTGGAAGCAAAGGATAGAGTAGGAGGTGACTCCTGACAGAAACTAAAGATAAGCTCAAGTCCTTCAGGATGACACGAAAAAGACAAAAGGTGCACAAGTTTAAGAATGGCCCTAGATGTGATCTCCTAATTGGACTGGGGTGGGGGAGGGGAGGGTAGAAGGAGATGGGAGAAAGAGAGAGAGAAAGAGGAGGGGAGAGGAGTACATGGGAGAGCAGGAAGGTTCAGCCAGGGTAAGAATAGAGGAGAAAAGGATGGGAGATACTAGAAAAGAGGGAGCCAGTATAAGTTGGAGGAGAGATCTGGCACTAGTGAGATATTCATAGATCTACAAGAATGACACCAATTGGCATTCAGGCTACCTTAAATGCCATCCCATGATAATAAGAATGATGACTACCTTATATGCCATCCTAGAACTCTCATCCAGTGGCTGATGGAGGTAGAGGCAGACACCCACAGCTGTGGACCGAATTGAACTCCTGGAACCCAGTTGCAAAGAAGAGTGATGACCAAAGGAATCAAGATCGGGCTGGCAAACCCACAGAGGCAGCTGACCTAAACAAGGGGGAACACATGGGCCCCAGCATGGGATCCAGACACCCTCTCACCCGAACCTGGGTGACAGAGAGGAGGCCTAGGCAATATATGGGACCTGGAAGAGTGGAGCAGTATTTATTCCTGGCATACAAAAGGACTTTGGGAACCCATACCACATGGAGAGATGCTCTCTCAGCCTGGACACATGGGCTCTTCCCAGGATGATGTGACAGACCCTGAAAATCCCTCATGGAGGCCCTTGCCCTCCCTGGAGAGTGGAGAGGGGGTGGAGTGAGGATAATGGGTTGGGAGAATTGGGGAGTGGGGGAGGAGGGGAGGGAGAGGGAACTGAAAGTGACATTCGTAAAAAGTTAAAAAATATATGGGAAAAAAAACTCTCTTGAAGGCAAGGGGTTATTTTGAGTTCACCAGACCAAGATAAATAATAAATAGGTGTTTTATTGGGGATAAACTCACACACATAACTGTGTAAGTAACTGTCACGATGTTCCTGCTTGGAGGATGCAGACTCTGCCTCTCTGATGCTCTCCGCGACCCTAAGAGGGGCTTCCATCCCCAGGTCCTCTACCTTAAATGAGTCACCTTCACACCTGAAACCACATGCAAAGGGCACTGCCACTGTTACAGTTTCACAGGCAAGATGTAGCTACACTCCCTCTTCCTTACCTTCCAAAAGACTGTGAGTCTCTTCAGTGTCCACTGCCCTCTTCACTCCCAGTTGGTTGTGAAACACGTTCTTTAGAAAAACCATTTTGGTTTGCTCTCAATTCTCATTTACAAGTCTGGCACTCAGAATCCACCATGGAAAATGCAGACTGTTTGTAGATATTCTGAAACACAGAATGTTTTAAAAGTAAAACTATATGTACATGCTTTTGAAATATTCACACATTGGAGTCTATGTAAGTCCATAAGAGATTGTTTGTAGGGAAAAATGGCTCAAGAAGGAGTGAAAATAGCTTTTTAATAAACCTTTTGTAGAAGAAAATATTTCCTCATGTTAGAGTGTGTCACAGTTGATCATCATGATATTCTAGGGAAAAGAGACGCTCATATGAGGAGTTACCTCCATCATATTGGTGTTTGGGCATGTCTGAGGGACATTTTCTTGATTATAATTGATATAGGAGGAGAAGGTAACATGTTTATATTAATAGGCATAAAGTGGTATTAAAATTTCTTATTTATATCACTTATTTACACTTAAATGAAAACAATATCAATTTACATCATGAAAAATAATAGAATTCATGAGATGTCCTTTTTGATACATTCAGACTTGCCATTTTAATTTTTTCTAACTTATTTTTGCAATCTTCTTCCCATGGTTCACATTACTTTTCCTATCTATGGCCACATTGTCAAGATTCCTCCTTGTCCCTCAGTATTATAAAACGTAGTTGTCCTCATAACTAAGTGGTTATCTACAATCTTATGTATAGTATTTTATTTTAGAAACATTTAATAAAAACAATCTCTTCAATGCCTGATCTCAAAAAGAAGAAGAAGAAGAAGAATGACCCTGTTATTTTAAAAACAGAATATTTGAACTGTGTCATTATGTTACATTATTTAGTCTGTGGACATTTCAAGTTCAGCTTGATCATATTGAGGGTTGATTTGAAGCAAGATAACAATGAAATTGATCACTGTGAAATGACAGCAACAGATGGCCCTTGATAGCATGAAGCACTCAAAGATGTGTGAGGTTTCAGCAGAAATGCTCCATCCTGAGCTTGGCAGACCATACAGAAACAGGTTATATCATTAACTAAAGGTCATGTACAAATACAGTGAGCTTGTTTAATAGTTGGGGCTGCTGTAGCTTTCTCAATCACATTTATATATCTGGGAGATAACTAATGAGGTATACATATAACTATTTCTACTTACAGAGGAGCAGGCATAGAAATCTTAGGAGGCAATTTTTTCCAATCTCTTGTTCGTAATGTCTTAAAGTGAATACAATTGGTAAATTTAGTTAAATGGACTGATAATCTTACTGGAAAAGAACAGCCAGTTTCAGCAGCCAAATTAAAAAAAATCACTTATTGCTCATTTACCAGACCTGCAATTTTAATCAACTGCCGAAGTCAACACAACAATTCAGTCATAAGTGATTTGTAGATATCTTGACATCCATTACAAAGAAAGAAGAGTATTTGGAATTGTTTTGTCTTCTGCAAGGTGGGCTAAGTTCACAGGCTTTGTGTCCGCATCCTCAATAGGGTTCCTTGGCATTTCTGATCAAACATGACTTAGACATAAGTTGAAGGAGTGACCAAACCGCATAAGCTATATTTCAAAGATTACCATATTTGTTTTCAAGTTTTATCACGATAGACCCCCTTTAGGATTTTTAAACTCCAGGTCTTTTCCTTCCTTATTTAATATTGGCATATGCCTTTTTTTCTCTCCTCTGTTCTAGTGATTTCATTGGAAAATACTAAGATGGGTGGGTTGTGCACAGTATGCAGGCAACTATGTAACATGCTTTAGGTTCCTTCATGGACAAGCACATAGCTCTCTGCAAAACATTCTAGCTCATGTTGGTAAGGCTGAGAAATACTGCACACAATGTACTTTCAAGTGGAGCATCCAGAGCTGTATCCTAGAATGCTGACTGGGATTGCAGTCTACCTTAGGTGGAGAAGTGTGCTTCTGCAGGCATTTATCTGACAGCTTGGTTATTAATAGATGATTAATGTCTCAGCACATGCATGTTAGATTTTACTTCTGAGTAGGTGCTGATGTGAAAACGATTAGCACCAATGGGAATTCAAAGCTGCTCTGGAGAAAAGGGTTAATCATAGCATCAACTCAGAAAGGCCAAGTAGTTACAGAAACACATTTGGGAGGATTCCAGATAGGAAAATAATTTTGTACAAATTTCACTTGGGAAATGTCTTTGAAATTCTGTGGGAAGTTGAATTGTCTTGCAGAAAAGCAGTCAACAATCTTTCTTTGTATAGCCTGGACTTAACGTTTCATTTTGGAAAAAAATAGTGATATTTCAAAGAGAGAAAAATACTACTTGGGAGGATTTCTGATTACCAAAATGACGCATAATGGAGAACAGCCCACACCAAATTCTCTCATGATTACACAGAAATTTTTGAAGTTTGTTCTTTATGGAAACTAGGGCAGAAACTTCGAAAGCACAGCTCTCCAGCCGAAGTGTGGGTTTGGCTTCTGAACTACACAGGAACTTCCTAGGACTTTCAAAGGTGTCAGGATTCTATTCAACTTAATATATTAGAAACAAAACAGTAGTGTTATTTTCTTATATATTAACACAGGACAGGAAAAGGCAAGGGTGATAAAGTGGCTTCATGTTATTGGCCTCTTAGGCTGAAGTTGCTTTTTGTATTTTTCATCCTCAGGATTTCTGAAGAGTTGTGAAGTAGTATTCTTCTCCACCAGTCTCTCAGTTCCAAGAAGGAAAAACTCATGCCTGGGTCAGCAATGCTGAGCTATGGTGGAATCCCCAGCAGGAGCCAGCTAATCTCATTGAGTAAAGTGATGTTTGTAGGTTACCTTTGCCTTAAGAAGACCTGATAACCCTGAATTTATGTGAAAGTTGTGTCGCTTGGTCTTCTTCTGGAACTCCTAACAGGGGGAACAGGTGCTGTCTCTAACTCCTTTACTGGCAATTGGAGGTTTTGTTTCTCATACTGGGTTGCCCTGCCAAGGCTTATACAAGGAGAGATTCTTAGTTTTACTGCAACTTGATATGTAATGTTTTGTTGGTATACATGGGAGACATGTCCTTTTCTGAACAGAAATGGAGGAGTGGATAAAGGGAGGAGGGGCAAAGAGGAGGGAGGGGAAGAGACTGGGAGGGATGCAGGGAGGGAAAATGCCAACAGGATGTAAAATAAATATGTATTTATATTAAAAGAAAAAAAGGGCTGGAGAGATGGCTTAGTTGTTAAGAGCACTGACTGCTGTTACAGAGAGCCTTGGTTCAGTTCCCAGCACTCACATGGCAGATAACAACTGTCTATAAAATCCTGTTTTAGGGGATGCACCACCCTTATCTAGACATACTTGCAGGCAAGAAACCAATGACCATAAAACAAAAATAAAATCTTGCAAAAAATTTAAAAAAGAAAAAAGAAAGCTTGAGAGATGTTGAGTTTTAGTTGCTTTGCTACTACAAATAAATGGGAACTATTTAAGAGAAGAAAACAAGAGAGGAGACATTGGGCAGGCAGCTACATGCTCTTCCAAAGATTTTCTGTGTCCACTCTGAATGGTTGCCATCTTCTTGTGACATTTGATTGTTAATTACCTTCTATGTCACACATTCCTAGCCATATTTTACTTGATTAGGAGTTGACTGCGTGCAAAGTAGCCTTCATGCACAGAGTCAAAGTTCCCAGGGGGATAAATGACATCCAGAGCACTTGTGCTGAATTGTTCATTCCTTCAGAGTGCCCCAGACAATAACAAAAGCCTGATTACTCACATACCCAGAAAAGCAAAGGAGGTTATGCTTTATTCGTAATGCTGGGTAAGAAATAAAGACCAAATCCTACATTAGTCTTCCTATGACCTTGAGAGCTGAAGCCTAAATGATAGAATACATTGATACTGAAAATATACAAGGCAAAACCTTGTAAAAATAATGGAAAAGGAACAGATAAATCCGATGGTAATTTTAACTTCTTTCATCACATGCATATGGGACAGTCTCCAAGATTAATCATCTTTCGTAAAATGCTCAATAAATTTACTTTGCTTTATATTGTAAATTGCTAACTGGTAGCAACAGAAATAAATTAGAAATCAATAACATCTAGGAAAGCCTAAACATTTGAAAATTAAAGAGTTCCCTTCTAAATATCTAAGGGATCATTGGGGAAAAAAAACCAACAAATGAAGACAATATGGACACTTTATAAAAGTGGGAGAGATCCTACTATGTCAAGACAACTTGAGTATATAAGGCAGGGTTTAGGTTAATTCAAGTGAGAATTCAGGACTGTGAACAGTAAAGCCTCCTGGAAAACTTGGTTCCCACAATTCCACTAGAGGGGAATTTGTGCCTTACTCTGCTAGAACTTGAAGCAAATACAGGATTCTCTTTAGCTTTCTCAGTTAGGTCCAAGAAGAACCATTTTTTCTTTAGAAGGTAAGACAATCACTTGAGAGGCTGAGAACATGTAAGATTTCCATGGGTACATGACCAGCTTGGCTGCACGGTCAGTTTCAGGCCAGCTTGGGGCTACAAAATGAGACCTTGGTCTCAACCAAAACAAACAAACAAATAAGTAAACAAATATTTCAGGACCATCTCTATGGTTGTGCAGCATTGTGTCCCTTAGGTAGATTTTGGACTCCATGTCACTTGTTAAATGATTAAAGATGTATTTCTGAAGCCTTTGGACTTCTCCTTATCTGCATATTCCTGGACAGTCTTTTACCTGAATTGTGACAAAGTAAAAGCCTCTATGTGTGCCTGTCCAATCTCAGACAGGTTTTCAAGTTTCTTGTGTTTTCAACTTCAATATCACACCAATAGTATTTCCTGTAGGCATGGTGAATCATTTTCTCAGAGCCACGGAAAGCCTGTCAAACAGTGGTTTAGACAAAATAATGATTAATTTTCTCATGGATACTATGTGTGGAGATAGGCAGTCAAGGATGCTCTGCATTTAACACAATGTGGCTCTTGATAGTGTGAATATCTCACCAACTGATGTGTAGAAACTCAGTTATCAGTGTGTAGTTATCAATGTGTTGTTTTTAATGAATGAACCCTTCGGAGGTGATGGTGCTGTGGCCCGGGACTATCACCCTTGTAAATAAGGCTCCAGAGAGCTTGCTTCCTCTGTCCTGTGTGGCCACAGAGACGTTGTCCCCTCTGAAGAACCAAGACTTACCAAATATCAAGTCTATTGATCCTGAACATTGGACTGGCCATGCTCGAGATCCATGTGCAATGAATTCCTCTTGCTTGTTACAGCAGCTCAAACAGACCAAGGTGATACCCATGTTTGCAGGATGGTATCCCATTCCCGTACCAGGCAGGGGGAAAGGGAGAGCAAATGTGTCTTGTCTTCTGTGATTTTGGGGGGAAGGAAGGCTGTTCTCTGGCGTGTCTGTATACATGGTACTGTCTAGACTGGATAGCATAGCTTCTCTCAGTGGTAATGAATGGTATTGGAGAAGTGAATGTGTGTTTCTGTCTTAGGCTGGGAACATGCATGCTCACCCCCAATAAAATAGGAGCTCATTTAGAGACAAGTAGTTTCTTCTGTTGGCTTACTGTAGGAAAAAAAGGAAGAAAGAGAATACAGAGTAATACCCCCTCAGTTCTTTTTATTCCACTCATTTATTTATGTATCACATCTGTTCCTTTCTTCTGGTCTGGATTTGAAGACAGAGCTTTTCCTGACTTTACCTTAGATAGGCAAAGCAACTTCTTTCAAGTTTTCTGATACAAATGACTTGCAGAAAACACCCCACCCTTTTGGAGAATTTAGCATCCCTAAAATGGAGCTTCTAAGAAAAAAAAAAAGTAAAGTTTCAGGGCAGCAATTGAAAATGGGTTCATGACAGACTGCCAGAATTTTATTTGGGTCACAAAACAGGCTATTTCCTGTCTTCTCAAAGCCCTGTTCGCCTCAAATCACTGCCCTGTAAGCCCTTGTGTGAAAATGTCCTCCGTTAGTGTCACAGAGGCAAGATCCTCCCTCTTCCCAAGGGAATGACTTTTCCGTAATGGCACTAGACACTGATTGCAGGGCCTGGTCCTGTTCATCATTGTCACAATCACCGTGGATTATATTTTTTGCGTGACCACGGGGGGCACAACACTGTGTTCTGCATAATGTTTACTGTCCTATTTCTGCTTCCCAATCATTAGCTGTTTTGTTCCCACTGAGCTTATCTCTGATTGCAAGCAATACTGTCCGCCGCTGTCAGCCAGCTCAAGTTAAAGCATCTCATACTGTGGACATTTCCTGAAGGGATCTGATGGAAAACGGATGCTACCACTTTTAACTTGAGGTTTTTTTTTTTCATCATTAATGCATTTACTCCACTCTCACTAAGTACTCTGTTTTTCATTGTGTAGCTCAGTGATGACATTGTTGATGTAACAATTTGCCAGAACCTTCAGGATTTGGAAGGAACAGCTAGCATTAATATTTACCAGTTCTGAGAATACTAGGAGATGCTTTCTATCTAATCTTTGTTATTCCTCTGAAGGAATAATTAGTACATACATTCTGTAGACAGAGCTCTGAAGCAGTAAGTGAGACAGGAAGAAAGTGGGGAGCAGATAAAGGAGGGAGGTATGGAGGGAGGGAGAGAGAGAGAGAGAGAGAGAGAGAGAGAGAGAGAGAGAGACAGAGAGAGAGAAAGAGAGACAGACAGACAGACAGACAGACAGACAAGTCACACAGCTAGAAGAACTTCAAAACTATACAGGAACCTGGATCCTAATTTAATTCTCTTAACTACTGTATATTCTCCTTCACAAATGCTATTTCATTCCTCCATGAGATCACATCACAAAGCTTAATTCTTATTAATGAACTCAGTTAACCCTGAAAGCAATCTAAAATGATGTCTGTCTTCTATAGACAATGGTTATTGTTCAAGAAAAATAGATACTTTCTTAGGTTAACGAAGGTACTTTACAAACGCAGAGACTTTAAGAATAAGGTATATTGTTTACTCCAAAGTATATTTTGTGCTGTGTTTTTTTAATATAGTGAAAGTAAAATCATGTTATCTTCATGTTCAATATGGTTTGTTCCCTTGAACATGTTTACATCTTTGTTCAACTTGCTTACGTTATAACTGAATCCTCCATCAAAACAGCAGTTTTGCTAATAACTTTTTCTTGCTCTTAACATTTCTTTGTACCAGTGGCAGGTTTTAATGTGAGGCTGTATTCGACACATGCTATCTTCCTCTTGCTCCGGTGACTTCATGGTTTTGTATAGATGCACACCAGCTTCACTCTCTTCCGGCACTCTGTCTGACTATTAATAGCTGGACACTCCTTTCCCAAATATGTTTTAGAGTCCTCTGTCTCCCGTGGTGTTTTACATTCGGAGCTAGCTTTTCTGTTGCATGCTTATTTTCTCTATTCTTGATAGAACTCGATGGTCCTGCTCACTGACATGACAATTCACTGAGAACACAGTGACCATTGATGAATATTTGTAGCTTCTATTTCATAGATGCCATCATTTTCATTATTCCCGATAATTCCATCTATAAGAATCTTAAAATTTATTATAACCTTAGAGAGGAATCAGGACATCTTTTTTGTGTGTTGTCTTTCTTTACAGAATTTAATATGAAGGAGCTGAGTGCTGTTTCCTCTTACTGTTCTCAGGAATGAAAAGTACGCTGAAAACTAAAATTTAAGTCTGTTTCATTAATCTTTGCAGTTTCTTATCGAACGTTCTCTGACCTTTAACCTACATTCTCCACCTGGTGACTTGAGATACACTCTGTGTTTATAGATATTCATGATTTTATTCATTAGCCATGCATTGTCTTGACACCTAGGCACTGACTTTGGCAAGAACAAACATTTGTTTTTGGCACATGTAGTTTTCTATGATTATATGGTTAGTGGAAAAGTACCAGCTATATAGCATATTATGATGGAGACTAAAACAAGACAGAAAAACTGATCTAAAAGTGCTTTTCAAGTAAATAGTGAAAGAAAATGGGCTTGCTTTCAAATAGAAAACTAAGTGTAAAATGGCAACATTATGCTGTTCACATTGTGTGTTTAGAGGAGTAAATGGTGTGGGAGGTGGGGGGTGTTTTACTAGGGATTGAACTTAATTCTTCATGTGTGCTCAGCTGCCAACTCTATCCTACTTTTGCAAATGTTTAAATCGCGTAATCACGATATTGTTTCCCCCAATTTCTATAATAAGAAAAGCAGGGTTGGAGAGATGATTTAGTATTTGTTTCTCTTGCTGAGGACCTGGGTTTGATTTGAAACAACCACGCAGTGCTGTTGTGGGATATTGGTACCCTGTGTGAAGATGCATTGCTTTGATTGGAGTAATAAAAAGCTGAATGGTCAACAACTAGACAGGAGAGACAGGCGGTGCTTCCAGGCTCAGCAAAGTCTCCCGGAAGAAGAAAGGCTAAGTGGCCAGCCAGATTAGAAAGAAGCAGGATGAACAGTACAGAGATAAGGTAAGAAGTGTGTGGAAGAAAGTATATTTTTAAAAAATGGGTTAATTTAAGTTATAAGAACTAGTTAGGCACAAGCCTGAGCTAAAGTCCAGCATTCACAATTTATAATAAGTCTCCATGTCAATATGTGTGAGATGGCAGTTCCAACATCTGGAACTCCAGTTATAGGGTATCTGATGCCCTCTTTGTCCCCTGTAGGCACCAGGCATGCATGTACCACACATACACACACACACACACACACACACACACACACACACACACACACACGATCAGAACTCTCAGCAGCAAAGGACAGAGAGGATAGTGAAAAAATATTCAGTCCTGCCAGTGCCACCCTAATAGGTGAGATGAGGAAAGGGACATAAAAGCTGTAACTGGGTGTCACGTGCTGTCTTTAGAAAGAATATAGGTTTATTTAGCTTGTAGTGCTGGAGGCTGGGGAACCTAGAAGCAGGTGGTGAGGGCTTTTTGTTGCATCATACTGTGGGGAAACATGGGAGAGGGCATCTTTTGGCAACACAGGCCCAGCTGTCCTTAATCATTTCAATCTCATTGCAAAGCCATTTTCATGATAATCTCTGTATACACTAATGGGTTGGCTTTGAAATAGAAAACAACATACAAAATAGCAACACTAAGTTATTTTGAGTTATTTGACTACACTGAGTAATAATTAGTATGATTTCATGTATGTTTTAAATATAGCTCTACTTTTTTTATTAGCAAGTGAAAAATATTCCTTTATTTCTGGTAGGAATATTTTAAAAAGTATTTGGTATTTGATTAATAAATCTGGTCAAGCTGTTTCTTGGTATGTGTTTTGGCATGACTTATCAGTAATCTAATTTTAAGCATGACTGAAATGCTGTAACCAGCTTTGTTAAACAAGCCTAGCTTTCACTGTCAATACAAACACTGTCCCAGCTATACACTGGTGGAGACAATAACTGGCTAACACAGTAAAAGACTGACTGGTGTATGGCAGGAGGAATCAGTCAGTTTTGATATGGGAAGACTTAGTTTAGTAATAGTTCATGCATTTAACTTTATGTGTGTGAGGGCTTTTGTCTGCATGTATGTACAGGAATAACATATATGCTTGGTACCAAGGAATAGAGGGCACAGGACTCCCTGGAACGGGAGTTGCAGGTGGTTATCAGCCATCGTGTAGGTGCTCAGAGCTGCTCCTGGATCCTCTCTCTGCAAGAATGCAAGTGCTCTTAACCACTCAGCCGTCTCTCCAGTCTCTTTTAGGGTGTTTTTGGGAGTGATGGAGTCTTCCTTGGCTCTTGGAGAACCTGGATTGCGAATCTAAAATCCCAGAAAACTCAATGGCCTAAAAAGCCCTCCCATCTCTAAGTTTGTAGCTTTCAACATTTTTTGTCTTGGAAGTTTATAGTAAATACATAAGTGTGAATGAGAGAGAGAGAAATACAGTACCACTATTTGCGGAGTTTTAAAGAGATGTGTTGGCAGACACTTGAGTGAGGCATGGAGAGGGGATTGAGCTAAACAGTCCAGATGATCCAACTACAAGATGTCCAGATTCCTCCTCTTTTTCAGCCAAGCCCTCACATGCATGAGGACCAGCAGAGGTCCTCATTTAGAAGACAGCAATGGAATGGGGGAGCCTTCTCCTTCATCCCACCTCCATCAAGGACATCCTCAGAACTGTCTGACTTTGGGGGTCCCTGCTCCATCTGACCAGTTTCTTTCTCCTGTTGTCATCACTTTATCTGTTGCTTGCTGGCATTTTCTCTTTGTATGAGGAATCTCATGTATTAAGGAAAACTTGTAAATTGATACGATTATGCATTTTTCCTCTAATGATGCTGAAATCCTCTACCATATCTTTGATGTACACCTCAAGCACATTACATCTTTCTCCTTTTATTTTTGTAAAAAATTTTGATCACATTCATTCCCCTGCTCCAACTCCTCTTTCATCCTCCCTACTTCCCTACCTCCCTACCCACTCAAGTTCATGTTCTTTCTGCGTCTCTCCCTTTGTTACTATGCATCTTATGTTTTCTAGGTCCTTCCCCCATGTATGTCTACTCTATAAAACAATGTTTTGATGTCTTTTTTTTTGGTTTTTCGAGACAGGGTTTCTCTGTATTATTTTGGAGGCTGTCCTGGAACTCACTCTGTAGACCAGGCTGGCCTTGACCTCACAGAGATCTGCTTGACTTTGCCTCCTGAGTGCTGGGATTAAAGGTGTGAGCCAGCAATGTCCTTTTGATGTCATCTTACAGTTGTGTTTTCATTGCTTGATTTGGAGTCTGAGTCCATAAATACAATCGAAATCCAAGAATGACTGCAAATGTTATATTTGATGCTCCCAACCTCATTTTTGTTAGACAAGGAGAGAGTCAGACAAATTAAAGATCTTTTACAAAGCAATCAAATTGATAAGAAGGAACTCCGAAAGTCAACCAGGTTTCCTTGCTGTGCCTGTTACTAAAGTCTATGTCAATGTTTTGAATGGTCCCTAGAAAGCACATTATCCCCCCCTAAGAATTGTGCTATGGGTACTTTATACTTATCTCTGGCACTTGTATGATGTTTCAAACCTCCAAATAGCCTTAAACTCCCTAAGCACAAAAGCTGCCAGAAGGGCAATTGAGAAATCTACCACAAAAATTGCTGGGCATCTTTAGAGTATTATCATTCCCATAAACATTCCCTGGTGCTCCCCAAGGAGTGTGGTGGGTTACTGTTTCCTAAAGCTTTTCAGAAGTTCCAAGAAGTTAGCACATTTCTGTGCTGCCAGGCAAGCATGTTGACTGTAAACGAATTTCTAAAGTCCAAAGCAAGGAAACACTGGTGATGGAAGCTCTCTGAGACCTTTGTCTGAATGACTCGAAGGCTCACTTATCACAAACAAACCATTTTGAAGCAAGGAACAATTTTGTTGACTGCATTTAAAGACGTAAACGCTCAGTTCCCAAATGTGATTTCAGTTTTCTAAAGGACAGTTTTATTCTTTTGTGGCAATGCCTTGGCGATTATGTCTTCGTGGTTCTGTTTTGTTTAGAAGGGTTTCTTGGCATGTGTTCTTTTAGTGAACATGAAAAAGAAGAGAACAAGTAGCTGAAGTGCCCTCTGTTGGCCCCAGGTAACAAACAGACAGTGGACATCTCTGGGGGCCAAGCAGGGAGTGGTTAAAATTGGTGGAGATTTTCAGAATCAGGTTCAAAACATTAAGCACTGACTCCATTCAGACTCACCAATTCTGTGTTTTTGTTAGAGAATATCTACTTTCCATACTGATTTTAATTTTTTTCTTTTGAAAGTAGTTCTGAAATGCCATTGATAATAGTGGTAGTCTCTGGTATTAAGAATGAGATTTATTCCATTCCTAAAAGATAACCTTGAATTCTAGTATTTGGCATATGCGTGCCTTCTCTTTGACAGCTACTGCTTCTAAAATTTTTACTGTGCTTCCCAAGTTCATGCTGTTGGGTGGGCTTGTTGAGGTATCAGTCTGTTTCTTTGAGATGGGTGTTAGGAATAAGCGCAAGGGGGACGTGGATGAATCCATGGTGACCGAGGTGGGAGACATACATGCCAGGCAGACAGAGCATAATGAAACGTTTCATTAGAAAGGGAAGGGAAGGGTGAAGGAAAGAGACAAGAGATAAAGAGTCACAGAGACGGAGAGAGGACAGAAGAGAAGACAGCATAAGTGGGTTTTAAAAGGGGCCTTTCACCTGGGTTGACCTCCTACCCACTCATACAAGGACTAGTTTAACCTATACCCAGCTCTTTCTTTCTTGGAGTTCAATTTCTTTTGTTGTTGTTGCTTTAAATTTATTTTTCTTTTTTTCAGATTTTTAAATTTAAATTAGAAACAAGCTTGTTTTACATGACAACCCCAATTCCTTCTCCCTCTCCTCCTCCCCTGCATTCCACTAACCCCCTATCCCATCCTCTTTTTGCTCCCCAGGGAGGGGGAGGCCTTTCATGGGGGATCTTCAAAGTCTGTCACATCATTTGGAGCAGGGCCTAGGCACTCCCCCATTTGTCTACGCTAAGAGAGTATCCGTCTATGTGGACTAAGAGAGTATCCCTCTCAAAGTTCATTCGTATACTAGGGATAAATACTGATCGATTATCAGAGGCCCTATAGATTAACCAGACCTCCAAACTGACATCTTCGTTCAGGGGGCCTGGAGCAGTCCTATGCTGGTTTCCCAGATATCAGTCTGGGGTACATGAGCTCCCTTGTGTTCAGGTCATCTGTTTCTGTGGGTTCCACCAGCCTTGTCTTGACCCCTTTGCTCATCACTCCTTTCACTCTGCAACTGGATTCCAGGAGTTCAGTTCAGTGCTTAGCTGTGTGTGTCTGCTTTTGCTTCCATCAGCTACTGGATGAAGGCTCTAAGATAGCATATAGGGTAGTCAGCAATCTCAATATCAGAGAAGGGCATTTAGGGTAGCCTCTCCACTATTGCTTAGATTGTTAGTTGGTGTCATCCTTGTAGATCTTTAGACATTCCCTTAACGTCAGAATTCTCTTCAAATCTACAATGACTCCCTTTAATGGTATCTCTTTTCTTGCTTTCCTCTATTCTTTCCTGGACTCAACCTTCCTGTTCCCTCATGTCCTCCTCTCCCCTCCTCTTCTCCCTCTGTCTTTCTCCTAACTCTCTCTCCTCTCCCCCTATGCTCCCAATTTGCTCAGGGGATCCTGTCCCTTTCCCCTTCTCTGGGGGACCATGCATGTCTCTCTTAGGATTCTCCTTGTTTCCTAGCTTCTCTGGCAGTGTGTATTGGAGGCTGGTAATTTTTTTCCTCTATGTCTAAAGTCCATATATGAGTGAGTAAATATCATGTATGTCTTTTTGTGACTGGGTTACCTCACTCAGGATGGTTTCTTCTAGTTCCATCCATTTGCCTGCAAATTTCAACATTCCATTGTGTTTTTTTTTCTGCTGAGTAGTACTCCATTGTGTAAATGTACCACATTTTCTCTATCCACTCTTCAGTTGAGGGGCATCTAGGTTGCTTCCAGGTTCTGGCTATTAGAAATAATGTTGCTATGAGCATAGTGGAACAGAGGTCCTTGTTGTATGAATGTGCATTTTTTGGGTATATGCCTAAAAGTAGAGCTACTGGATCTTGAGGTAGACTGGTTCCCATTTTCCTGAGGAATCTCCATACTGATTTCTAAAGTGGCTGTACAAATCGGCACTCCCACCAGCAGTGGAGATGTGTTCTGCTCTCTCCACATCCTCTCCAGCATAAACTGTCATTGGAGTTTTTTATTTTAGCCATTCTGACCAGAGTGAGATGGTATCACAGAGTTGTTTTGATTTGCATTTCCTGGATGGCTAGGGATGTTGAGCACTTTCTTAAGTGTCTCTCAGCCGTTTTAGGCTCCTCTACTGAGAATTATTTATTTAGTTCTGTACCCCACTTTTTCATTGGATCCTTTGGTGTTTTGGATACTTGCTTCTTGAGTTCTTTATAAATTTTGGAGATCAGCCCTCTGTTAGATGTGGGGTTAGTGAATATTTTTTCCCATTCTGTGGGCTACCTTTTTGTCTTGTTGACTGTGTCCTTTGCCTTACAGAAGCTTCTCAGTTTTAGGAGGTCCCATTTATTAATTGTAGATCTCAGTGTCTGTGCTACTGGTGCTGTGTTCAGGAAGCAGTCTCCTGTACCAATTCATTCAAGAGTGCTTCCCATTTTCTCTTTGAAGAGGTTCAGTGTGGCTGGATTTATGTTGAGGTCTTTGATCCATTTGAACTTAAGTTTTGTGCATGGCAATAGATATGGATCTATCTGCAGTCTTCTACACACAAGCATACAGTTATGCCAGCACCATTGGTTGAATATGCTTTCTTTTTACCACTGTATAATTTTAGCTTCTTTGTAAAAAATCAGGTGCTTGTAGGTATGTGGGTTAATATCAGTGTTTTCAATTTGATTCCATTGGTCTGCCTGTCTATTTTTCTGCCAATACCAAGGTGTTTTCAGGACTATAGCTCTATAATAGAGCTTGAAGTCAAAGATGGTGATGCCTCTGGAAGTTCCTTTATTATACAGGGAGTTTTTGGCCATCCTGGGTCTTTTGATTTTCCATATAATGTTAATTATTGATCTTTCAATGTCTGTGAAAATTTGTGTCGGTATTTTGTTGGGGATTGCTATGAATCTGTAGATTGCCTTTGGCAAAATTGACATTTTTACTCTGTTGATTCTACCTATCCAGGAGTATGAAAGATCTTTCCATTTTCTGGTATCTTCATTAATATCTTTAAAGACTGTAAGTTCTTGCTATACAAATCTTTCACTTGTTTGGTTAGTGTTACCCCAAGATACCTTATGTTGTTTGTGGCTATTGTAAAGGGTGATGTTTCTCTGATTTCTTTTCTCAGCCTGTTTACTGTCTGTCTATAGTAGGGTTACTAAGATTTTAATTAACTTTGTATCCTGCCACATTGTTGAAGGTGCTTTTCAGTTGTAGGAGTTCCCTAGTAGAGTTTTTTTGAGTCACTTATGTAAACTATCATATTATCTGCAAATAGTGAAAGTTTGATCTCTTCCTTTCCCATTTGTATCCCCTTGATCTCCTTTTCTTGTCCTATTGCTCTAGCTAGAACTTCAATATTGAAGAGACATGGAGAGAGTATGATTATAGAGAAATCGTATTGAGTTTCTCTCTATTTAGTTTGATGTTGGCTGTTGGTTTGTTGTATATTGCATTTATTATGTTTAGTTATGTTCCTGTTATCTCTGATCTCTCCAGGACCTCTATCATGAAGGGGTATTGGATTTTATAAAGACTTTGTAGCATCTAGTGAGATTATCATGTGGTTTTCCTTTTGCAGTTTGTTTATATGGTGGATTACGTTGATAGATTTAAGTAAGTTGAACCATCCCTGCATCCCTGGGATGAAGCCTACTTGATCGTGGTGGATGATTTCTCTGATGTGTTCTTGGATTCTCTTTGCCAGTATTTTATTGGGTACTTTTGCATCAATGTTCATGAGGGAAATTGGTCTATAGTTCTCTTTCTTAGTTGTGTCTTTGTGTGGCTTGTGTACCAAGGTAATTGTAGCCTTGTAAAAAGTGTTTGGCAATTAACCTTCTGCTTCTATTGTGTGGAAAATTTGAGGAGTATTGGTATCTCTTTTTTGAATTTCTGTTAGAATTCTGCACTGAAACCATCTGGCCCTGGGCTTTTTTTGGTTGGGAGACTTTTGATGACTGTTTCCATTTCATTAGGGGTTATAGGTCTGTTTAGATTGCTTTTCTGTTCTTGATTTAAT
Organism: Mesocricetus auratus; assembly: GCF_017639785.1. Classification (NCBI taxonomy): domain Eukaryota; kingdom Metazoa; phylum Chordata; class Mammalia; order Rodentia; family Cricetidae; genus Mesocricetus; species Mesocricetus auratus. The sequence continues at coordinate 1,397,955 of NW_024429207.1, read as the reverse complement.
TTTGGTAAGTGATATCTATCCAGAAAATTGTCCATTTCCTTTAGATTTTCAAATTTTGTGGAGTATAGATTTTCAAAGTATAATCTGAAGATTCTTTTGATTTCCTCATTATGTCCTCCTTTTCTTTTCTGATTTTGTTAATTTGCATGTTCTGTCTGCCTTTTGGTTAGTTTGAATAAAGGTTTGTCTATCTTGTTGATTTTCTGGAAGAACCAACTCTTTGTTACATTGATTCTTTTTATTGTTTTCTTTGTTTCTACTTTATTGATTTCACTCCTCAATTTTATTATTTCTTGTCTACTCCTCCTGGATAAGTTTGCTTCTTTTTGTTGTAGAGCTTTGAGTTGTGCTGTTAATTCTCTAGTGTGACGATTCTCCAATTTCTTCATATGGGCACTTAGTGCTATGAACTTTCCTTTTAATACTGCTTTCAAAGTGTCTTATAAGTTTGGATATGTTGTGTCTTCATTCTCATTGAATTCTAGAAAGTCTTTCTTTCTTTTTTTCTTGACCCAGGAATGGTATATTATGCTTTGTTCAATTATCATGAGTTTGTAGGGTTTTTGTAATTTGTGTTGTTGTTGAATTCTAACTTTAAAGCATGGTGGTCTGATAAGATATAGGGGGTTATTCCAATTTTTTTGTACCTGTTGGGGTTTGCTATGTTGCTGGGCATGTGGTTGATTTTAGAGAAGGTTCCATGTGGTGCTGAGAAGAAAGTATGTTCTTTTGTGTTTGGATGGAATGTTCTATAGATGTCTGTTAAACCCAAATGGGTCATAAATTCTGTTAGTTTCTTTGTTAAGTTTCTGTCTGGTTGTCCTGTCTAGTGGTGAGAGTGGAGTCTTGAAGTCTCCCACTATAAGTGTGTGAGGTCTTATGTGTGATTTGAGTTTTAGTAATGTTTCTTTTATGAACGTTGGCTCCTTTCCGTTTGGGGCATAGATGTTCAGAATTGAGACTTCATCCTGATGAATTTTTCTTGTGATGAATATGAAATGACCCTATTAATCTCTTTTAATTTTAAGTCTAAATTTTAGATATTAGAATAGCTAAACCAGCTTGTTTCTTGGGTCCATTTGATTGGAAAATCTTATCCCAACCCTTTACTCTGAGGTAATGTCTGTCTTTGAAGATCAGTTATGTTTCTTGTATGCAGCAGAAGGATGAATTTTGTCTTTGTATCCATTCTGTTAGCCTGTGTCTTTTTATAGGTAAATTAAGACCATTTAGTATTCTGTAATCTTTTTGTACTTTCATTGGCATGTCTTTCTTTAGGTTGGGAAGGTTTTCTTCTATGATTTTGTTGAATATGTTTTCTGCCTCTTTGAGGTGTGTTTCTTCACATTCTTCTAATTTTATTATTCTTAGATTTGGTCTTTTCGGGTTGTCCCATATTTCCTGGATAATTTGTGTTAGGGATTTGTTGGACTTAAGATTTTCTTTGATCGATGAATCTATTTCTCCTAGTGTATCTTCAACACTTGAGATTCTCTCTTCCATCTCTTGAATTTTGTTGGTTAGGCTTGCATCTGTAGTTTTGAATCATTTACCCATATTTTCTAATTCCAACATTCCCCCAGACTGTGTTTTTTGTTTATTGTCTGTATTTCAGCTTTCAAACCTTGCAGTGTTTGAATTGTTGAAATTTTTGGTTTGTCTTTTATTCCATTTCTTTAAAGAATTTTCTCATTTCCTCTTTAGGGTCTCTATCATCTTCATGAAGTTGGTTTTAAGGTCATTCTTTTCTGCTTCATCTGTGTTGGGATGTTCATGTCTTGCTGGTGTAGAGTCCGTAGATTCTGGTGGCATCATATTGTGTTTTTGTTGTTGAATGTATTTTTATATTGTCTTCTTCCCATCCCTTCTTCCAGTGAGTGCAGGTGGCTTCTCCTCCTCTCCTCTCCTAGTAGGTACTGGTCCAAGATTCTCTTCTGGTGGGTGCAAGCAGGTCCGATACCCTGATGGGTCTCATGATAGGTGCAGGTAGATCTGAGACACTCCCTCTCATGATGGGGAGTAGCAAGAGTAGTTCAAACATGTCAGCAGACTTGTGGTTGCTTGTTGACTTATCTGCAGTCCCCCGGCCAGGAGATCCCAGAGTGGGCAAGAAGAAGTCAGGCCTGAGATAAGGGCCCAAGCTCACCTCTCCTTTGAGTGTGGGGGAGGGGGAGTACCACAGAGATATCAGCAGACTTGTGGTTGCTTGGTTTCCTGGGAGCGAGTTGACCTGCCTGCAGTTCCCAGGCCAGGAGATCCCAGAGTCTAAATTGATTTTTCATTTTACATACCAACCCCAATGCCCTCCCCCTGGTACTTCTTCCCCTTGCCACCTCTCATGCACTCCTCAGAGTGGGTAAGGCCTTCCTTAGGGAATCAACAAAGTCTGGCATACCAAGTTGAGGCAGGACCAAGTCGTCTGACCCCCACCTTGCCCTGTATCAAGGCTAAGTAAAGTATCCACTATAGGGAGTGGGATCCAAAAAACCCTTTCATGCTCCTATATACCCAGCTTGTGTATGCCCTGCAATTGGAAAATAATTACACACTTGAATGGTTGTAAATTTAACATGAAAAAATGTATGCCAACGTTACAAAGATATTCAATATGCTTGGTAATATGGCTAAACATTTATAATATGGCTCCAATTTATATATATAAAGTATTTGTATATTAAAATGGCTCTTCATAGAAAAAGTTCTTCAGATCTACTTTTACTTTTAAATGCAAATTCTTTAATCCTGTCATTTCCATTTTAAAAGTGAATTATAAAGGCAGGGGGATCCTGTGACTTGCTGTGGTAATTTGAATGGAATTAGCCACCATATTCTCATAGGGAGTGCCACTGTTGGAGGAGGAGTGACCATGTTGGAGGAGGTATGTCAGTCACTGTGGAGGCAGGCTTTGAAGTCTCATATATGCTCAAGCCATGCCCAGTGTTTCAGTTCACTTCCTGTTACCTGTTGATCAAGATGTTGGACTCTCAGCCCCAGTACTATGTCTGCCTTCAAACTTCCCTGTCAACATGATGATAATTGGCTAAATCTCTGCAGGTGTAAGCCACCCCACTAAATGTTTTCCTTTGTAAGAGTTGGTGTGGTCATGGCGTCTCTTCACAGCAATAGAAACCCTAACTAAGACACTTGCCTACCCTTTCTCTCCTATCAAGAGAAAAAACACTCTGTCATATTTGCTTGACAATGCCTTGCCCATCGGGTGAAATTTGGGAGGCCACAGCCAGTTTAGTCATTTGCATGCACTTTCTGTAGTGATTAATCTGGTGTAGGTCTGTGACTTACTCCTAGAAGATGAAACAATCGGGAAGATGAGAAAGACTTCCATGACACTGTTTATTCCTTTAAATACAAACAGAAAGACATGTGGAACCTTGTTCCCATGACATTCCTTCTTGATTGGGACTTGTATGTGCAGATGTGTTCTGCATCTTTCCATTCATCTTAAAGTCATCAAGGCAAGGAAAAGTTCAGCATGTTGCCGACCCAACAATGGTGTGTGTGGCACAATGAGACTGACCCCAGAACAATGGAGTGCCTCTGCCCTGCTCCTATACAATAAAATAGCAAACCTTTCCTGTTTAAGCCACTGTGAATTTTTTGTATTCTGACATTTGCTGCCAAAGGATCCAACATGATTGATTCATTATTTTAAGTCTTCCCTAACAATGAGCTCAATTAAGCTCCTGAAATTTTGTTTGGAATAAGTTCTCTCAAATGATTGAAATCATGAGTGAAATTATAGTGTTATCCAGATGGGGATTAATGTGACATGGCAGTGCATAATCTTGGAAATAGCCAATTGAGTTTTAATTTGTGTAAGAAAGGAGAACAGGGTGGTTTCAACAATGGGAAATTAATTTTCATATCTGCAATGTGCACATGTTTATGCATGGGTGTACATGGTCTGTACGAATGTAGATTTCATGCATTTAACTTGTTATTGTTTAGGATATGTTACACTATGAATTAAGGGAGATGATTTTTTCTGACCTCTCAGTAATGATAGCTCTAATCTACATTCTAAAGCTTATGTTCTTGAGTTTCACTAGGAACCTTTGGTTTCCTTCCTTAGTGCTTGTTTCAGAATGGGAAGAGGTGCAAAGTCATTGTGATATTGTTTTACCTGCTTCTTTACATTCCTAGTCTAATAAACTACATTTCCTGCTTTCCTGTGGGAAACTTCCTACAACTCTTAATTTGAAAGTAATCCTCCTTAAACTGCTGTTGGCTCTAGTTTGTGTTATGCTAGTTATTTAAAAGTCTGAGCAGGTGAAAATTTATCTACTCTGGTTGAATATTTTCTGGAACCTTCAAATGACCACCATTGAAATTGGACTTCTCCCAGCTGTGTGCTTGTCCTGACTGTGCTGTATAGCACAGAGAACCTTGTCCTCTACTCAACTGTCCTTGAATTACATTGTTTTCTCTTATTGGTTAGTGTGCCTGTGGCATTTCCCGAATTATTCTTCTTTTGAGCATTATCACACATTTTGACTACTTAGCAGAGACTTTATAGGTCCCTCATTTGTGAAGGCACAACTCTTGGTTCTTTCCAAACTGATTTCATACTAAAATAAAGAAGAAGAAGACATATGTATCAGAATAAATAAACAAATTATATTTAGCGAAATTACAGAATTTACCTAGTGCTTTTCAGTATAAAGGTCATTCATTTAAAAATATCATTATGCAAACACTATAGCTTCAGTAAGTTATTGGCTTTTATATCCATTTCATATTTGAAAACAAAAGATCAGAAAGTTCAGAAGGCAAGCCCAGGTCATGTTCCTTTGAAAAGGCAGATTCTGGCTCTAAATGCAGGTTTCCTGATCCTAACTCCTTCCCAGAAGTAGGATATTTGATTTTGATTTGATTTGATTTTTTTTAATATTGTCCCTACCTTTTTAAATGACTTTTCGAGAATAAATAATTTTCAATATAGGGTCTGTCAAATCTAGTCAGCTAATCTGGCTAACATTGGCCGTCTCATGGAAGTCAGATAGCCCAGCTCCCATTGGCCATCTGGTGAAAGCCGGTTAGCCCAACTACCATTGGCCATCTCATGGAAGCCAGGGAGCTTGTGAAACCAATCGTCCCAGCAGGCATCTGATGTCTGTAAGCCTATTTCAAAAGCATCAAGTTCTCTTTCCAAAAGGTAGAAAAAATATCTGTCATCTACTAAGAACTCACTGAAATCATTTGGAAGTTGTGTGGATGTTGTGAGCAAAATCAGTGTGTATATAAGCAGAAAGTCTATTGACACTGGGGAACTATCTTTCTTTACCTGTGTTCTCTGAAGATGGCAGGATTCTGCACACCTGACTGTCAGGCTTTCTTGGTGGTCCACACATGCATAGCCTTCATTCCATTTTAATTAACCTCAAGACTCTGGTTTACAAAGCAGAGCAGGCTCCCTAATTATTTTCATAAAACCAGTGATCTTGTAAGCCCTCAGAAGCCATGGCTAAGTCTCAAATAAGTGTGTATACTAGAAAATTTCACAAAGTAGTATTTTTTAATGAGAGCTTACTTTTATATTCTTTAATTTTATTGAATGGTGTTGCAGTTAACTGTAGAAACTACTCAGGGGCTAATTTGTTTTTCTTTTTGTGCCGCTATTAATCTACCAATATGTTCCTTAGAGTACATTAAAGAAATCATGCCCCAAGGTAACGTTTTTCATCTCTGTAATGTATGTGAAAAGTTATTCTTGTTTTATCCTCTAAGGAGAGCTAAGGCTTGGAATTGAATTCAGTGTTACTCACAGGCTGGCCTTGGCAGTGAAGGCCCAGGATTAGCCTCCGAATCAAAGCTTCATTATGGAGATAAAATGAAAGAGACTTTACCACTCTTTATGCAATTAAATGCAGTCATTATTAAGAAAAAAATTCTGCATAGCTGTCAGGTTGAAGAAAATCTTTCATTATCAGTAATCCCTTTATATCTTTAACATGATTCGTGACTACAGTCTGAAAATGACAGAATTTTAAGTCTTCCGAGGTAAATAGTGTTTCTTGGTGGCTTTATTCTCAAGATTTCAAGTTCCTTTTTTTGTACTGAAGGACCCATTCACATGGCTGAAATGCCATGTCTTGGTCATTTGTCTGTTCAGTGACTCACAAATAAAACTTCAAATGGCCAAGCAAGACATAATACGCCCAATTTACATTCAGAATTTTATAAAAATGAAGTAATAGCTTCAACCAAGATGCGAGATAAGGCACTCTCATATAATATGGAGTGGAGATGATGCTGTGTTTCAAATATTTCTATAGTGACTAGGGATGAATGAGTGGTACCTAACCTACTTTACAATATCTAACAATTTTTTCCTAATTATATTAATTGGACTTACAGTGTACTTTTAATCTGATATTGAAATTTCTGTGAATACCAGATGACCCTGAATTCCAGAAGGTCAGATAGACAGGCACTCTTTGGGAGTCCTTAAAATCCTATGGATTGGGTGGAACTCAGGAATTCTCTAAAGGTCCCGAGAGGGAGTGGTGGTGGTAGTGTTCCTTCCAGTCCCATGTACATAATTCTATCTCCTTTGGAGACAGAGAAGAAATAATGGATGATTTCCTAAGGTCCCTCCCTTGGGAAAGTTGTTTTACACTTTAGGTAAGGGTCTCTCTCTCTCCCAGACACGATTTTGACTAAGAATTAGATTAGCTGTCTTGTCCTTCCCTGTGCTATCATAATCTCCTTTCCACATAGCACATAGGTCTTTGTTTATTCTGATCAAATAGGACCCTACTCCACAACCCAACAGTCATCATCATTAATTAGCAATTTGTAAAGATCCTCCTGGGACAACTCATCCCAATTATCTCTGTGCTCCTGCAGCCTGTTGTTGTGGTGAAGTGCTGCCATTTGTCCTTTCCCACTCTGGAATCCATCATGTCATCCTCACTAAACTCAAATCTCTAGAGAAGTGGCATATTTTAGCTTTTCACTTGGTTTAAAAGCAGCACCTTGCAGGGTTCTGGATGAGCATTTATATTAACACCTATGTGCCTAAAACTTGTTCTGAAGATATCAAATCAAGAAATCATGGGCATCTGTCTCCATTTAGTTTTAATTAATCAATGATGCATATTCTTTTGTAGGGGTGTCCACATATGCATACGGAAGCTAAAGATTGATAATTAAGTGCTGTTCTTCACTTTATGTTTTTTGGAAACACCTTGGTTTTTGAGGCTGTTTCTGACTGAGTCTATATCACACCAAATTGGCTAAGCTGCTTGGCCAATGACCTCCAGGGATCCTCTTGTCTCCATCTCCTTAGTCCTGGGGTTACAGATCTGTAATACCACACCCAGATTTTACATAGGGTGTAGAGAGATGAACTCATGTCCACAGGCTTGTTATTTAGTTGTAAAGGACCAGAAGGTGATTTAACTTATTATCAGTTGCCCAGAGAACTCAAATGACAAGGCATACAAATAGCATGTTAGAAGGTAATTCTAAGGGTTAGATAGGTGACTTGGTAGTTATGGAGCTGTTGGCCAGTGAGGTCTCATAGATCCACAAATATTACAGACTAATAATGCCAATGCTGTTGCTTTCCCTATAGAACTTGATTATTGAGATCCTATTGCTAAAGGCACTACATATTTGAATTGTAGAAAATGGAGATCTCAAGCTGGTACTGACCTATAAACATCATCCCTACAGGCTCACTTTCTTAGTGATGGAAGCTACTATGCATAATACTGGGGAAGAAAAGTAGTCATAAACCTTATCTAGCTGTGAGCTCTGCAAACTACGGTAATGACTGCCCTGGCAAGACATACTCACTGGCAAAATAGGGTCATAAAACATAATCAGAATAAACAATTGCTTTCTAAAAGGTTTAAGTCGCTGTTGAAAAGGCAGGACTCATCATTGGCAATATTGTCATAGACAGGTTGTAGGTCCAAGCAGGAAACCTACTTTTATTATTCTGCTAAATGGACATAGGATTAACCTGACTTCTAATGACTTATCATTAGACCTTTAGATTAGTGCATCTCTCAACCCTCATCAGAGAAGCTTCTATTTGGAGAGGATGGCAATTACTATCTGTCCACAACCTGATCAAGGTGCACATAATAAGAGAATATGGAATACTCTTTCATAAAGGGAGTATCTGTCCCACACCCTTTCCTCCAAAGCCTCAGGAATAATTGTGGAAGAGGGAGTGGAAAGAGCGTGAGAGATGAGAGACAAAGACGATGGATGACTATAAGGAAACAGTGTCTTCTAAAAGTAAAAGGGTAGGCATGTATATGAACTCACAGCAGTTGTGACAGCATGCATAAGACCTATGGAAGTGCAAGCCAAACCAAAATCCAGCATGGAGAGGTGGGGTGGACTTAAAATCCCACCAGTAGCCAAAGAGCCCATGACATCTTTGAGCTGCTAGGACATGACTCAGCTTTCTTTAAAAGTATAAATCTTAGGAAGTCTCCAGCACTCTAATGGAAGGCATGAACACCACAAGTTGGACTAGATGGACAGAAAAAGAGGAAGTGGGAGCTGTATCTAGGAGGATTTTGGGGGAAGTGGTGTTTATGATCAAAGCAGACTATATAAAATCCTCAAAGAACTAATTTTAAAAAATTCAAACTAAAGGAATAGCAGTATTATTGCTTAGTTTTGTGTCAGCTACTTTCCAACTGAGCCATCTCCCCAGATCCTGCCTTTGCTTTTATGAATCAGTCAATGGTGTTTCAGTTCTGTATTAATTAGTTACTTGTTTTCACTTTAGGACAAAATCCTGTGCTTTTTGTTGCAGAGGTAAACCCTGATAGGCATACTGGTAGGATTTTTGGTAGTGAGCATGGAAATCAGGATAAACTTATTGGATGCACAATGACAGGCTTGGCTACCAACCTGCTCCAGGTACATTGGAAGAGGGTATCTTTGAGGTTCTCTATTGAAGCTGCATGCACATATTTCTGCTAATAAGCCACCAAGCTAGTAGAGATGGATTTGTTGCATACCACTAATCTGGGTGCCAAGAGTACAACCCTTCACATAGACTTGGATGTACATCCAGGAAATCAGTCGCTGCCCAGAAGCAGAACAGGCTCCAGTACCCTTCCCTCAGGGTTGCATGGCTCCATTGTCACCAAGAAATGACTGTCCACTTTCATGTGGTCATTTCTCAATTTGCAGTGCACCAGGTTTGTGGCTGACTTATTGTATGCACAGGCCTGTACAGATTGCAGCATCTTGGACAGTATGGGCTCTCCTCACCAGAAAAAAAGACTAGCTACTTGTTTTCAAATGTTTCCGTTAATAAGAAATCTGTAGAGGGACAGTTAAGATCATGCTGTTGTGATCTTTCTCAAACTTATGATCTGAATTTTGTCATTGGTTGATGGTTCCTCTCCATACTATACTAACTATAGTTACTATATATGACTGATTTCTTCCTACTTCTGCAGGCTTTCCACTTTTTGCCAGTCAACCCTTGACATTTGAAAACAGGAGGACCCCAGCCCTCCTGTTTGAACTCTGGTCCTCTGCAAGAACTGTATGTGGTCATGTATTCTGAGTCATTTCTCTACCTCCTCTTGCTTCAGTGAGGGTATTTTGGGTATCTGTCTTCCAATATCTCTAGCCCACTTGTACCCTCAGCAATGTTTTCTTTTTGTCTTTCTCAATAAAATACCTTTAAGTCTACAGTAATCGATGATGTGTTCTTGATCAAGCCATTGTCCTGGGACATAAGAACCTGCAAATATTAGCACATGGATGCTAATCTGTATCTAACCCTATGTCTCCTTAAAAAGCCTAGTTTAGATTGACCATAAAGAACATCCAATAAATCCATTTCATCCTTTTCTCTCTGAAATTCAAATTCTGTTTTCTGTTTTCCTTTGAATAACATTAGGACTCTCATCTTCATTTCCTGAAAGAGTCCAGACTCCAGTCAGTTCACCAAGCCAACATTTCATAACTTAATGGGAGGAATGGGTTGGCACCTGGAGTATACAATTTCTGGTGGACATACACATGCTGTTGTATTTGGCCTGATACATACATTTATTGCCCCTGCATGCAGCTATATTAGAACTTGTGGATGCACAAAAGTTTCAGCCTTCTGTTAATATATATTTTAGCCTGGTTGTGAATTGATTTGATATGAAATGTAACATTTGTTAGACCCAGTATCTCTTTCCTTAGAACAGCTGACCTTTTGTCACAGGCAGAGAGCCAATGAAGTAGAGTAGTAGTGCTGTCTTCTCTTTGTAAGGTGGCATTCAGGGTTTACAGATAAATTAGGACTTGTTTTGTAGTGAGAACTGTTTTCTCTGGACTTGATTGTTGTGGATGTTCAGATTCATAAGAATCCCACCAAAATGTCCTCAGTCAAGGTTTCCACTTTCTCTTGCAAAATGTTCCAGCTTTGACACAGGAGGCATGACAATGTTTGCATTCAATTTCTGTTGTCATTTAGCAAATCTAAGAACTGACTAGGTCAATTTCTGTAGGTTTGGTGGCTGCAAGAAATCATAATAGATGTTGTGTAATCTTGCCACACCTTGAGCTGAGAATTTGAAACTCAGAGCTGGTTCTTTCTTCCCCTACTCCTGCCTTTCTTCTTTCTTTTCAAACTCTCTAGTATAATGAGAAATAGTGAGAGTTCTGTAGTCTTCATTCCATCCATAATGGTCCATCACAGGAGTCATTTCTCCTGTCAAAACCATCCCTTCGACAGGCAGTTTATTTCAAGTGACTGAAGGCGATAATATGAGTAACTGTGTGCTATGGGCTACGTGTTTTCCATTTTTTAATGGCATTGGGACCATCCTTGTTTTTAAAAAAATGGGCTTTACAGTCCCTTTACAATTCCCACCTGTGGAGATTTTTCTGCAACTACTGCTCCTCTTAATACCAGTCAGAATTCAATGTGAAAATAAAGCTTAGTAAAAATATTTTTAAAGGAAGAGATTAAATAGAAACTTTAGCCTCTTATTAAGGGATAATGACTAGTTGAGCCTCTGGGGACGACTTCTTCAATCACAGACAGATCAGTAGGGGACCTATTCCTATAAAATAAATACTGGACTTGGATCCTGGATAACATGATAATTCCACTACCATCATGACAGTTCCTTATGAAAATTAAAGAATCAGTGAAAAACGACAGCTCATAAATGAAGCAGTTATCAACAAATTCCCATGTGATCATTAGAAAAGCTATAACAAAAGACACAAGAAAATGGTTTGGGTCTCACATTTACCTTCTAAATCAAACTCAAGTATAATTAAGCTGAGTGACGTCATTTGAATCCTGCATCCCAGGCCTGATAGGTGAATGATGTCAACAATCTTCTTGCCTCTCAACTTGATTGACATTGTACTGCAGGTTGAGCAAAAACAGTTGGCAACATTTCACGTGGTCCAACAGTAAGAAGTGCTACACACATACACTCAGGCACTCACCAACCCAATTATATCTTTTTTTTAAAGTCTTTTTTTAAATTTAAATTAGAAACAAGGTTGCTTCACATGTCAATCCCAGCTCTCTCTCCCTCATCTCCTCCCATGCCTTCCCACCAAACCTCCACCTCCCTCCCCTAATCCCCACACCTTTCCCCAGAGAGGATGAGGCCCTCCATGGGAGGGTTCCATAGTCTGTCATTTCATCCAGGGCAGGGCCTAGACCCTCCCCCAAGAGTCCAGGCTGAGAAAGCATCTCTCATTGTGGGATGGGCACCCAAAGTCCATTTGTATGCCAGGGATAAATACTGATCTACTACTCCACAGACTGCCTGGGCCTCCTCACTGACACCCACATTCAGGAAGTCTGGATCAGTCCCATGATGGATTCCCAGCCATGAGTCTGAGCCAATAATATCTTTTAAGTAAGAGCTGTAAGCAGTAAATATTTGACTCAGTTTTCACAGTGTTTATTTATAGATTGTATCTCATACAACTCTTAAATGCATGAAACTGATTTCCCCTAGAACTATTTATGACATCTATTCCCATCTTATTAATATTCTTAAAACATGAAAATATAGAGTATCAAGCTCATGGCTAAAGTGATTTTTGAAATTCAATCTTATATTTAATGATACTGGAATTTTCTTTCTTTTTTTTTTTCGTTTTACAAGACAGGGTTTCTCTGTATTATTTTGGAGGCTGTCGTCCAGCCTAGCCTCGAACTCACAGAGATTCGCCTGCCTCTGCCTCCCGAGTGCGAAATTTTCTTTTCTAATGAATCTTTATTACATTAAAGTCCATGAGTCAGTCATTACATATTACTCATTAATATATTTGAATTTCAGGCAGCAGGGGGCAGGAGAGGGTACTGGGGTTGTAGCTCAGTAGTGAAATATTTGTCTACAATGTGCAAGGCCCAGGGATCATTCCCAGAACAAGGAGAGGAGGTCGGGGGAGGGAAAATGGAAGAGATGGAAGGACAGAGGGGGGGGCAAAGGAGATAAGAGGGAATGGGAATGTACATGAGGGAACATTTCTATGGCTTTTGACCAGTAGGTCAGGACAATCTAATCTTTCACAGTATGCTATGGAACATCCTATCCACCTGAGCTGAGAGAGTCTTATTTCCTTTGAAATTGTTTGAAATTGGGCCATACAGTATACGGTACATGTTAATATGACATAGTATCTTGACTACTAACTAATGGGATACCTATTTGATTCCTGTTAAAATACAGGTTCAGATGTTAGAAGAAATTAATAATAACCAAATAGAAAATATAACCATAGGCTAACTTACTTTATAATAACCAAATAGATAATATAACCATAGGCTAACTTACTTTGACGTTTAAGGGCATTCATTTTAATATGGGGCAGTCAACTTTGTCTTCAAAGTTTTCTGACCCAGAGATGCAAATACAGAAGCCAACCTCCTCTGTGTTTTATTATACTTGACTATCTCTTCTAAAGATACCTATCTCATGAACTGAAATAAGATTCAATGAGAGGAAAAAAGACAAAAAGAAGAAATTATTTTAAAAACATTTTTCAGGTATACCTATTAACCTTATTAATCATTGCTGAACAATATTCCCCAAGCATTGATGAGAGATGAATATCACTGGAGTGAGAATTAGAGTATGAGGAATTTAAATTGTGTTGGGAAGGAGAGAAGAGAATATTCATAAACGACATTTAGATGCAGAGTATTCATATGAATGGAAACCAGCTTAGGAATTAATGGCATTCACTATGAAAATTCCATCTATAGTTTTCCTTTTTATTTTCATAAACTTTTGGAGAAAATGGAAGAGGTCTCATTGGTGTTATGAGAAGTCTTCTTAAGTACAGACAGCGTGTGCCATCACTTGCCATGTGGTGTGGAAATGCATTTACACATTTTATAGTAATGTCAAGGATGTCTTGTGTTAGACCAGGATGGTAAGGTCACTGCAGTAGCCTTGGCATTCCTCTGTCATGTGGACTGCTGCTTCTCTTCTACTCGCTGCTCTTAAAAACGATGGTTAGAGCCAGTCTGTTGACCTACGGCTTAATTGTTAAAGTTCTCAGCATGAACTTCATTGGCTTTTCAGCATTTTTAATGTGTTAATTTCCCAAGTACATCTGATGGAAATCAATTTCTGGAATAAAGTCATTCTCGGTATAATCAGGACACATATAATAAACTTAAGAACACAATTAGCTTTTATTAAGTACTTGCTGTGTGCCAAATACTATAGCCAACAATTTGCAGGTATTGATTTAGTTTGTTCTCAATGATTTTCTGAGTGCAAGGATGTTATTATTCCCATTTTGCAGGTATGGAAACAAAAACAGAAAAAGGTTCAGTAACTTAAGCAAGTATACACAATAAGAAAAGGCTGATTTGCTATTTAAACAAGTATGTTAATGAGAGGGTATTGGATTAACATAAAAATGAAACAGAGGAAAGCAACAAAAGCCACTATAGCAGCAACAAAAGCACTTTTATAACCATTGTTCTGTATGCATACTTGTTCATAAAATGTGCATTTTGAGTAACACATATTACAACAGCATGCTCTGGGGATGCTTTATTGATTTAGTTAGCTTCTCCTTGATTGTACTTGTAGATCACTAGTCACCTCTAATGGTCCAGAACCCCTTGGTAATCTTTAGAAAATAAGTCTGGAGTTTTTCCAGAGAGGATATTCAAGATACCCCACCACATTTACTCAGGAAATTTCCAGAATTGGGAACAAGTAAAATTTGCCTTATTTGGGTCTCACTATTATTGAATACATGTATGTAGACATGAAAAAGATTTCTGTTCATACATTCAGATAATAAATACTTTTTTTGACTTCTATAGAATTTTGGCATAGACTATACATATTCTGATAAATGTCTCCTTAGATGATATCTTTTTGGTGTGAGTCAACTTCGTAGAATGTATTTGCATAAATCTACATGGCTATTCACTCCACATAATCTCTTAGTGCAATCAAGAGGCATGGTAAATTGTAGCCAAGCTCTTTCTCTGTCCCACCAGCCCACCCCAAATAATGACATGCAGACTTCTTATTAATTATGAAATCTCGGCCTTGTCCCATTAGCTCTTATAACTTAATTTATCCTGTTTCTATTCATATACATTTGTCTCGGGGCTTTTTACCTCTCACTCATTCTATATGTCCTACTCTCCTGCTTCCTCCATGCCTGGCTTGCTGACTACTGGCGTCTCCCTATCATCTCCCTGGCATCATCCTGGAATTTCTTTTTCTTTCTTCTCCTCTGTCTCCCTGGAGCCTAGATTCCTCTCCCTGCCCAGAAGACCTGTCTATACCTTCTCCCTTGCTATTGGTTGTTCAGCTTTTTATTAGAGCAATCAGGCAGACAAGGTTAAAAAAAAGCAACACATCTTTACATAGTTAAACAATTCCACAACAGTAAAGGTCTGGGGAGATGGTTCGCTAGTTAAGACAGCATACTGCCTTTGCTGTGGACCCAAGTTTGGTTGCCCACATCCATTTAGGGCAGCTCACAAAATTTTGTAACTCTAGCTCCAAGGAATCCAGTGAACACACACACACACACACACACACACACACACACACACACACACACACATACATACACACACACACACACAGGGGTGGGGTGAGAGAGAGAGAGAGAGAGAGAGAGAGAGAGAGAGAGAGAGAGAGAGAGAGAGAGAGAGAATGAAATATTTAAGGAATAGAGGGAGGCATGGTAAATGTGGCATGATGGTACATACCTCTGGCTCCAGGAATAGTTTGGCCCAGAAGTCTGAAGGCAATGTGGCAATGTGGTTAACATAGAGAGATACCTTCTCAAATTAGAGAGAGAGAGACAGAGAGAGACAGAGAGAGAGGCAGAGATAGGTTGAACAGGACATAATACGATATTTTATAGCAAACATTTTATAGGGAGCATATTGTAGAATACAAGAAAAATTAACGTAGTAGGTATATAAGTAGGCAATTGCTTTACTATCATTGTCACATATTGTTTCCTTTATAGAATGGTATGTTAAAGACTTACTTGTACAGGACTAGTTGTTCAGTGGGCTTGTGACCACCAGAATCATCCTAACAATGCCCTGTGCTGTGATGCTGCAGTGTATGATGTCAATATGCAATTGACATTTTTTTAAACTGTGTGGAAACTTTATGGAACCATAGTCCCATCTGTAATCTGCCATTGACTCATATACCAACGTGCATCAGAATAATAAACAAAATACCATAATGCTCCTACAAACTAATTGCTTTAAAGATTTCATCAGTGATATGTAATATAATACATATAGCGACAGACACTTTAAATGCTTCTCAGTTACTAAAGCTATCATGTAAAAAATAGTAAACCATTTTACATTTGCCACATTTTATAGATGAGAAAGATCATTAAACTTGCAGTTACCAAAGCTGGAACTATGAAGATGATTCGCCATTTTTTAGAAGTCAATTTTAGCCAGGAAACTAACTGCAGCAGAAATAAAGGCAATTATTCACACAAGTGCCTGCCAAAAGTTGCCGACATGCCCTGTGCTATGGATGTGACTCAGAAGCTATGAGAGGGTGTCCCAGTTAGTTAGGACTCTGAGACAGTGGCCTTGAAGCTGATATCCTAAAGCAGCTCAGAGGGGAGAAAGCATCTTTAGAAACCAGAGAGATTGCATGCAAGGGCCAGGAAGAGCCAGAATTGCATAGAGACCTGTTTGTGCCAACAGGCCAGAGCAAAGGAATGTCAGACCCTGGGAGCTGAGGTGGGGAAGGGAGGGGCACAGTGCGTTGACTATCGAGGGGCACAGTGACTCTGTGCATTGTATAAATTGTGTAGGCCATTCTAACTTCAGTGGGATGTCACTGTAAGATTTTAGTGTCAGTGTGATATGACCCTGTTTATGTTTTATGAGCTCCTGTTTGAAGTTCATACTTTCTTGGTAAGGATCATGATGCTAAACAGAACATTTCTGAAAAAAAAATAGTTCTACTAGTGGGTATTTTCTTTGCTACTTTAATTCATTTTTACCAGCTATACCACATGGAACATAGATGTGAATACAGAACCCACATACATTAAACAAATTTGACTGTTAATAAATTTTATGAAATCTTTACATTTTACACTGAGATAAATTGAAGGATGTACAACTGAGACACTATTAAGTTCCTAAAAGTATTATTTACAAAATCAGTAGGTTTCTTTTAGTAGTTTTCAAAACTACCTAGCTTGTAACTGTTTATTGTTAGCATATTTAGGCATTTCAAAATTATTTACTGTAAGAAGTATGGACACAGCAAAACACAAGCAGTTTTATTAGTACATACAACCATGGTAGGATTAACAAACTGACTCAAGTTTACTATTTTATTCATATTTTAAATCTTATAAACCAAGAGGCAAAGAGTAGTCGTCATCCCTTTAATGCAATAAGAGAAGAAAGGACACCTACATGATCTCTTATAATCAAACACTAAAAACAACAGATTCTTGGATATTAGTTCTTAAAAAAACTATCATCCAGAAAAAGAATTTGGCTACCTTTAGGGTGGTCGTTGTTCGTATGTTATTGACATATACAAGTAGTCGTTTGGAATCAGAAGTTAAAAAAGGAAAAAATCCGTGGCCTACAGCTCCAGTTAAAGAGCATGCATCATTGCTCTAACAAAGAAATTTTCTCTTTTCGGGCCAGCTGGAAATTGACAGGATGCAGCGCAGAACAGTGAGTGCCGGCTCGTGGTCCAGCAGCGCTCCCAGGAGGGCAATAGCAGAAATAGCAGGCTCACAGGCTGGCTGAGCAACTCAGGAACTACGTATCCAGAGAAGGCTCAGAGAAAGGGCAGGTAAGGAAAGACAAGTGTGCAGGAGACAGTCCAGACAGCAAGAGATGCATAATTTGGAGGCATCTAGTGGCCCAAATAGCTTTTGATCACTGAGAAAGCAGAAAGAAGCGAGTGTGTAATAGGAAAACCCTTCAAATATTTGAATATCCAGGACACACACCTGCTATTTAGATTCCATGGTAACCGTCCGCTAATGCCAGTTTCCTAAAGCCATGTGACTGAATCTGCCACCTATCTTGTTGGAAAATAAGAAAGAAAAGTCATTGTGATCATGAATGCCTGTCCTGCTGGTCAGTTTATCACAGTAAATTAGGGTGTACAACCAAAGTTACCACTGGAGTCTCAATATAGTGTACAGAATGTTAGTTCCTATTTTAAAATAAACTAGAATGAGTAAAAAATGAAAATATAAATGGAAAACATCAGTTAGGTGACTCTTTTATTATATAATGTAATTATTGTTTTACGTGGAGCTAGGTAAGAGATGGCACTGAGAGACTGGAAAGTGTGTGGCTTTAAAGGGTGAAGGAGTAGGGACAATTTTGCTTCAGCAACAGACGGTTGCTGTAGTGGGTATGATAGGATTATCATCCGGTCAGGAAAAGGAAATGGATAACGGCTGCCCAACTCTTCCTTCTCTGCAGATTCCAGTTTTCTGTCCTTTTTCTGTTTTGGGGCCACTTAATCGGTGCGCCTTGATAGCCACAGAGCAAGTTTCATGACGTTAGCCCAAAAGCCCGCTGTTGAAGTGTGAGTTGATACTAACCATACTATGATAACGCCAAAGCTTTTATGGTCTCAGAAGGTTGTCTTTTTCACTTACAAGCCACATGAGCATTTGAAATCGTAACCCCAGAGATGAGTTAGAGTCACACATTGGAAGTAGCCTTTGTCTGCTCAGAACATTGCACTGATTAGATCTGAGCTGGAAAGGTGAAGCTGCGTCAGCGACAGTCTCGTTCATACGATTTAAAAAGAAGTGTGTGTGTGTGTGTGTGTGTGTGTGTGTGTGTGTGTGTGTTAGAAGCTGTTTGGACTCAAATCATTCAGCTAAGAGCATGATAGCAGAAATTCTTCGCAGGGGGCAAATGGGAGGTCAGAGTAGCAGTACGTTGCGGCAGTCAGTGGGTACTCGTCTAAATGAAGTGTCTGTCTTGGGGGCAAAAAAGACTTGGCCTCCTTTCGTTCATGATAAAATGCTGACATGGCTTGAATTATAGTTTTATAAACAGTGCAGTTGGACCACTCCTTCACCATATGGGACTGAGAGTGATAAATATTCTAGATTTTTTTTTAGAAAGGCAAATGTAAATGTAGAATATACTCTTTGTACGAATCATATTTTTATGAGGCTGCTGAAGAGTAGCTGAGTGTTGAATCAAATCACGAACTCTCAAGGCCATCGTAATCAAAGTAAGAAAAGTATATATTTGCTCGGGGAAACATCTGTTACGGAATTTCTCCCGAGTCTCATCAGGAGTTGGCAAGCTTTACAGCTTTAGCTATGTTTTCATTATTGGCTTGTCTGCAGAATAGTTTACATTAGTTGTCCTCCTATCATTAATTTACTAGTAAAGAAATAGCCCTTTCAATGGCCCGCCTTTGTTAATAATGCCCCCTATGAAATTCAAATAAGCAAGTCATTTGCAGGTACATATTTTATTCGATTGTTTTCTTGGATTCTAAGTGCTTGCATAGCTTCTGGAAAGGAAAGAAATAGTAAGTGGGGAAATGAGTTTGAACCTACCATGATGCCTTCAGAAATTCCAAGAGCTGTACGCTTACCTTTTAATGCTTGGTTTGCAATAATCACCACTTCATTTTTAACATTTCACTCAAACTGTTGAGATGGGATACATTACAATTGTCTTAATCCAAATATAGGTGGCCTCCAGAAAAACACATGCTTTTATAAGACTATCAAATTGGTAATAAACAACTGTGGTTTTGAAACTGAAATGTCTCCTATTGTTTGAGAGGCTTGAAGGCATAGAAAGGGGGTAGTAGTTTACTTACTAGCCATGGGCCTTGGCAGGTTGTGCCTGCCCTCAGCTCCTGTCCTAACCCTCTGCTTCCTGTCTACCATCATGTGACCATGCTGCCTGATGCTTGTGCATCATGATCTGTACTGCTTCTGCTCTGCCATGTTTTTCTTGCTACCAAGATAAAATACTCAATGGAAGAACTTAAGAAGGAAGGGCTTATCTAGGCCCCAGTGGAATGCTACGGTCTCTTGGTCTCTTGGTGAGGAATGCATGGCAGCAGGAGCCCAGGCAGCTGGTCATATTGCATCTGGTGTCTGGAAGCAAGAGAGACAAATGCTCACCCTCGGTCTTCTTTCTCCTTGTTCTTCTGTCTGGAGCCTCAGGCCATGGAATGATGCCACTCATGTTTAGTGCAATTCTTCCCTCCTTAGTTAACCTAGTCTGGAAACTTGACTTTCTCTCATGTATGTGTAAAGGTTTGTTTTCGAGGTGCTTTTTGATCCTGTAAAGTTGAAAATCAGTATAATCAATATAAACCATCTTGCTTCCCCATTGTGATACTAAATCCCTCTTGCATCATGAGCCAAAATACTCCCCCAATCAGCCCAGTTGTAATTATCAGACATTTTGCTACAGTGGAAACGTAAGTAGTGAAGTAATAAAGTGTTTGATGCAAAAGTCAAGGAGAAGGCAGAAAAATCTTCTCTGACAGTGTTATATAAAAGATACATCACAAGTGGCATCATAAAATGACTATATATGACATTAAAGTAAAGTGACCAGATTCCTGTTATTTTCATCTAGGTCTCCATTTGGTGTTCTCTGTGTGTTGTGTGTTGCACTGTCAACATGATACTGTATTGAAACCTGTATCGATGACTGCTGTGTGTAAGTATATTGGAACTTTGCAAGCAAACTATTCCCAATGCAACATTTGCTAACACAGCAGTCTCTAAGACTCATGTGGCTGGTAAGGTGGAATAATAGTACTGTATCTTTCTTTAAAAATTTATGCAGTCAAACTGTTGCTATAACTCAATTCACCATATAAACAAGAACACAAGTAATATCCTAGGCATTTAGTTTGGTGTAGAGTGCTTCCCCAACACACCCAAAACCTTGAGATGGATCTCTGCAGCAGAAAAATAAAGGTAGTGTTCGGCTGTGGAAAATATTAACCTGCAGTTGTTGATGCTATTATTAGGTGTCTGTGATTATCTAGGTCATCAATCTCTGGCAAGAGGCTTTCAGAATGCTTGATGATATTGCAAGCATCAAGCTGTGTTGCATTAAGCAATGATGAATCTCTTTCCAGGTATAGCTTTGGCCTTTGGCTATCATAATGTATCACCATTTTGTTTACAAATGGGTATCCGCTCTATTAAATGGCGATGGGGTGCATGAGACATGACTAACATGGAATGTTGGTACAAGTGAGGATCTGGATAAACTCAAAGTGTAGTGAATGCAGCCACAATTATTTGTCCAGTATAGTATAGTATTTGGGTAAATTGAAATCACCGTGGTCTAGGCATTACGTTAACATGCTGAAAACTAACATGCTTTACAGATTGTACACTGATTTTTTTTTTGTGGCCCAGACAATTCAAAACCAGAGCTTCATTCATGCTCAGCCTGTGTTCTACACTGAGCAACACCAACAGGCAAATATCCTCACTTAAAACTTCAATTCCAACTTCAAAAATGGCTTCCAGTATTCTGTCTAAAATCTCACAACATTTTATATATACATAAAATGACAATCTACAGATTTCACATGAGTTTCTTACAAGCCTTTGCGTTTGATTCATCTAGCCATCAGCTATTTACTGTCCAGGATATTATAGTTTTGAACAAAAATGTCGATATTTTTTGGCTAGGAAACACAAACACCCAATGAAAATAACATTATTTTCTCATTTTTTGATCCAAAAAAGGCAAAAATGATCAAAGATGCCATTTTATTCTTAAGGAAGAAGAACACTGCCATGCCTGCTGTTACTTTTCATACATTTGTTATTGAAATATTTTGCCTTGCTTTTTTTTCTGTAATAGAAAGGTTTTCTTCAATTTGCATGATAAATATAGTAAGAACCTCTCTTCCACCAGAAAAAAATTCAAAAATATAGAAGTCTATAGAAACAATATCATTACCATACCAGAAAATGTCACCACATCTTTAACAATTTGATATATTCTTGTATTCCAAATAAAGACAATAGATGGAAGGTACTACAGAACCTTTGAAACCTTCCCCTGACTGCTCTGTCTTTCATTCATTCTTGTTGATTAGATTATTCATTAATTTCATCTCCTATTGATATATGATTTATCCTTAAATATATTGTATTTTTTATATTTTAGTGTTTATAAATGCATGCATGTGTATTATATACCACTATATAACTTAATTTGTTCACTAGTCCACTTAGTTTCTACTCTGTATTACCTACATACGTTGTATGGAACATGTGCATATAATTACATATTTAATTTATTCTGTGTTGAAGATCAGACTTCATATTTTGAGCATTCTGAATCATGCGTAAGAATTTTTCCCTACCTGGTTGTCAGAAAGACATTCTATACTTTCTTTAAAGAGGTGTAGGCATCAGATATTTCATCCACCAGAAGGGAATTATGAAGTATATTTCTAAGTTTACTTTTATAAGTAAAGCCTGTTCTTACAGTAACATTTATTGAACAAGGTGTTTGCTCATTTTTCATGACACCTCTGTTGCTGTGTGTGTGGCTTCCAAATAGTCATACACATGTCCCTGTCTTCTCAATTTTTCTGCAGTAGTATAGCTTCCACCTGTGTAAGGTTTACTATTTGTTAGGACAAGACCTACAGAGCCAGGGAAACTCAAGAGGCACCAACTTTATAAAAGGTGCCACTGCAATGTCACTTAGCCTGTCCTTTCTTATTTTTAAAAACTTCTGTGCTTCATTATATACCTCTGTAAATTTGTAAGATCTTTGAAAGCATTCATTTAATTCTGACTGGACCCCAAATGAAATTATTAATCAATTTGGAAATATGTAAGTTTTAATAATTTTATCAACAAGCATAATTTTATCCATATATTCAATCTGGAGTTTTATTATTCAACATCTTATTATAATTTCTGGTACACTTACTATTTGTTAGAAGAGTTAGATCAAGATTTTCTTTAATTCGATATTTGTTCAAACCAGCTTTCCAGTGTGCCCTCAAGCTTGGATTTTAAAAATTTATTTTCATTATTCAAATTGTGTATATGTGATGTGGTTTGAATAAGAATGGCCCCTGTAGGTCCTGTATTTGAATGCTTAATCATCAGGGAGTAGCACTACTTGAGAAAGTTTAGGAGATGTGGCCTTGTTAGGGTAGGTGAGGCTTTGTTGGAGTCACTGTCACTGGGGGTGGGCTTTGAGGTTTGAAAACCCCAAGTCAGGCCCATTGTCACTCAATTTTCCTGACACCTTCTAATCTGAATGTAGAACTCTCAGCTATATCTCTAGCACCATGTTTGTCTGTGGGCCACCATGATGATAATGGACTAAACATCTGAAATTATAAGCAAGTCCCAATTAAATGCTTTCTTTTGTAAGAACAATAGAACAGTGAGCAAGACACTATGTTTGTGCATGTGAGTGCAGGTGTCAGTAGAGGCCAGAGGCCTCCAATCCCCCTGGAGCTCAACTTACAGGCACTTGTAAGCTACTCTAAGTAGGTTTTGGGAACTGAACTCATGTCCTGTGCACGAACAGTATGTACTTTTATCCATGAGCCATCTCTGTAGATCTCCAAACCAAGGTTTTAGAATAAAAAATACTTTAAATGAATTTCAATATAATCTTCACTCTGTCTCTGCTTCTCTGTCTCTCTCTTTCTCTCTGTCTCTGCCTCTCTGTCTCTGTCTCTCTCTGTGTCTATCTGTCTGTCTGTCTGTCTGTCTGTCTGTCTGTCTCTCTCACTCTCTCTCTTTGAAATAGCATTTCTCTGTGTAGCCCTGGCTGTCCTGAAAATAGCTTTGTAGACCAGGCTGTCCTCAAACTCACAGAGATCAGCCTACCTGTGCTGGGATTAAAGGTATGCCCCACAACTGCCCAACTTCAATATAATTCTTGACATCCTTAAACTTGAATATGATAAATAAATCTACAATTTCAAAAGGTTATTTTAAAGATAATCAAAATTATGGTACTGTAATGTAAAGAGACATCATTTGGATTTATCACAATTTCACAGTCATCTGGATATTCACATTTAAATGTGTTTGTAGTAGAAAATCTGTAGTAACTCTTTGAGATATGCTCACATACATTACATTATGTAAATTCTTCAATATTAGATGCAGCAGTAGATGTGAAATGTAAATTTAAAAAGAACATTCAACATCCCTAAGGTTTTCTTAGGGAGGTGGCTGGCTGTAGAACAGAGCAGGGAGAATAAGCAGAGCTGGAGCACTGTCAACAAAGAGCAGTTGATATGGTTTACAGTTTGACTCCTCCGCTCCAGTCACAGCTGTCATAGATAGGATGATTATAGTCCTGGCTCCAGCTCCTCACCTCTCCCCAGCCAAGCATTATCATATGACTGTAGTTCTCAAGCATCAGAGGATGGTTAGTGCCTATGGGAGTTGCCTCACTGAGTGACAAGTTGCAGCAGAAGATCGAAAAGCACCTAGTTTTCCTCTTACTCTTTTGTCATAAAAGCTTATTCAAGAGAGCTCAGAGAAGGAATAGAAGAATTCTTAGATCAGGGATGGTCCATTCCAGCTGCTCACATCCTGGAGAGTGAACTCCAGCTTGGGACCAGCCAACCTCCACACATCGGTGCAGCACATAACCCATCCCACTCAAGTTCCTTTGAATGAACACCTTTGGACACTCGCTGGTCCCTGTCAACCCTGAGCTGCAAAGTCTTCTTCTTAGGCATACAATTGCTGCAACACATAAAACACAGTTCTGGTTCTTCCTTTCATTTGGGTTTTCTTAATTTTTCTCAATAATGTGATATTATAGAATATCTTTATATGTTTCATTCATACTTCTTTTTAAATTATTTGTTATTTAAAATAAAAACAATCCTATGTTCATAGCAGCATTATTTGTAATAGTCAGAACCTGGAAGCAACCTAGATGCCCCCCTCAACTAAAGAGTGGAAAGACAAAATGTGGTACATTTACACAACGGGTACTACTCAGTGGAAAACAACAATTGAATCTTGAAATTCCCAAGCAAATGGATAACACTAAAAGAAACCATCCGGAGTGAGGTAACCCAGTAACAAAAAAGACAAATATTGTATGTACTCACTCATATATGGATTTTAGACATGGAGCAGGGTAGTGCCAGCCTACAATCAACACCACCCGAGAGTCTGGGAAACAGGGAGGACCCTAAGGGAGATATGCATGGTACCCCAGAGAAGGGGAATGGGGCAGGATCTCCTGAGTGGATTGGGATCATAGGGGGAGGGGAGAGGGAGTTGGGAGAAAGACAGGGGGAGAAGAGAAGGGGAGAGGAGGACATGGGGGAGCAAAAAGGTTGAGTTGGGAGAAGAATAGAGGAGAGTAGGATGAGAGATACCATAATAGAGGGAACCATTTTATAGGTTTGAGTAGAGACCTGGCACTAATGAGATTTCCAGAGATCTACAAGGATGACACAAACTGGCAATCTAAGCAGTAGTGGAAAGGCTACCTTAAATGCCTTTCCCTGATAATATGGTTGATGACTATCTTATATGTCATCCTAGAGCCTCCATCCAATGACTGATGGAAGCAGAGGCAGCCACCCAGAGCTAAATACTGAACTCCTGAAACCCAGTTGCAGAGAGAGAAGAGTGATGAGCAAAGGGGTCAAGACTGGGCTGGTAAAACCCATAGAAAGAGCTGACCTGAACAAGGGGGAGCTCATGGACCCCAGACTGATGGCTGCGAGGCCATCATGGGACTGATCCAGAATCCCTGAACCTGGATGTCAGTGAGGAGGCCTCAGCAAACTTTGGGGCCTCAGGTACGAGATCAGTATTTATCCCTGGCATAGGAATGGACTTTGGGAGCCCATTCCATATGGAGGGATGCTCTCTCAGCCTGGACACATGAGGGCGGGCCTAAGCCTTGCTCTGGATGACATGACAAACTTTGGAGATCCCCCATGGAGGGTGGCATCCTCCCTGGGGAGCGGAAGGGGAATGGGGTGGCGGGTTGGGGGGTCTGGTGGGGGGCAGGGGAAGAGTTTAGGGAGAGGGAACTGAGATTGATAATGAAGCAAGCTTGTTTCTAATTTAAATACAAAAAAGACAACAACAACAAAAACCTTGTGAACACATCTCTGAACACTAACGTTAAAAGAATTTAAGCTTAAAAAAAAAGATTAGAAATGTGGTAATGTGGTGTGTGTGTGTGTGTGTGTGTGTCGTTATGGCATTTGTAATGTTTTTATAGCATGTTACTTTATTAATCTAAAAGGAAATCCTAAATGGGCCATATATTTGTATTAGTAGTGATGTCATCCTTCATTTGAGATCACCAATGTTGATAAATCCTATATACCTGCATTGCAAGTGTTTTATTTCCATATGTAACATGCTATATCATTCAACTTCCGAGAACAAACAGGCAAAATATTGCAAATATTAAGAAAGTTTGTTTTATTCATTAATAGTCCCACTAAAATAATGAGTAATGTTGCATAATCTAAAACAACCAAGTAATTAGCATTTTGGTAGAGGTTGGATTAAAAGTTTATATCTAAGTACTCACAAATGCTGACACAGACTTTTGTCTTTGTTTTGTGTGTGTGTGTGTGTGAGAGAGAGAGAGAGAGAGAGAAGTAATTTTATGTTTTAAAGCAAAAATAAGTTGTAAAGGTTTATAAATTTAAAACTTATCAGGCAAGAATAGAAATTAAGAGCTCAAAGATATTTTAGAAATAATCCAGGCTGATCACCAGCATTGAGGTTGAGTCCCAAGGAAGCTAACTAAGGCTGAAGGAAAGCAGCACATTACGCAGAAACCGAGGCACAGGTTGGCTGTGTTGGTCCCAGTCAAGCACCAAGTTTACAGAGTGCACTTTAGAAACCACGAAATGATAAGTTTTCTATAAAATTCAGTCTATCGGCATCCTTATGGCTCCTTTGCAGGGCAGAATGGAGTGTTGTGGCATTACTTCATCACCATTCCCTTGGGTTCAACAAATTCTGCTGTCTGTTATTAAGAAGCAGAGGATGGGGAATTATTAAGAAGCAGCCTTAGCACTTCTCACCCTTTCTACTGTGACGAGGACTCCTTATTCTTTATCGTGGTCCACCTTTGTAAATTCTTCTTCATAGAATGGAGTTTCTTAAGCAACTATTACTAATCACAAACTAAAGGCACCAGAATATCAGATAAGTTACAGTGAGGAGACGCATGATGTTCCCTTAACACATAGTTTATGATTGAAATAGTCTTTACATGTTTTCAAGATACATGACAGGTACTAGAGAATTGGCTCAGGGGTTGAACATTTGTTGTTCTAGCACAGGACCAGGTTAGTTTCTCTGCACCACATGGTGACTCACAAATATCAGTAACTACAGCTCCAGAGGGTCTTATTCCTTTTCTGACCTTCATGACCATGCAGAACACACACACACAGTGCACAGACAAACAGGCAAGCAAAACGCTATATGTAAAATAAAGAAATAAACCTAGGTCACGAACATGTGATATATAGTGTGTATGTGTGTATGTGTATGTGTTACAGAGATGAAGGGCAATTATCAGGATCAAATGGACAGAGATCTTAAGCAAATTAAAAACAGATCTTTTGATTGTCTGGGAAAAACTGAAGCAATTGAAAATCTGAGTGAAGAGTGATGGAGAAAAGGTCTTGAATACCATAGGAGGAAATTGCAATGGTGCCTTTGACTATGAATGTGGGAATGGCCACTGGCTGAAAGGAGTTAGAAACTTGGGAGAAATAAAGTGGCCTGGGCTCCTTGGGTCTCACTGGAGATTGGAGCAGTTGAGTCGACAAGAAAGTGAGTGATCTAAAATGACGAAATTGGTCGGTGTCATTCTGGAGTTTAGACCTGGGAGATGATAAGGTAAACCTATGAGTCAGAGTTTTCTAGAAAACAAAGTCAGATATCTGCTTGGGTTTAAAGAGAACCTGGGCTGTTTACTGACTTGTCCCTCCCCACGTTTACACTACTGAAATTCTAAACTGTGAGAGTATCTGTAGGTGGAGGTCTTTGGATGCCTTAGGTTTACCTAAGGTCATGTGCTTGCGTGATACAATTAAAGAAGAAATACAAGCAAGCTCTCACTCTCTCTCCTATCTGCAAACAAGGAAGAAAGCCTTCACCAAGACCCGAGCTCTGCCTTATCTTGGAATTTCCACCTTTCAGAATTAGGGAAAAGTGAATTTCTGTAATTTAAGCCATTTTCTAAGGTATCTTTGATGTCTTCGTATTTGTTTGTTTTTGAGACAGAGACCAACAGACTGACAGACACAGTCAGACTTGAGGGGGCTGTCTACTGTGATTGTGTGATTTCAACAAATCTGAAATCCATAGGATAGACTGACAGTGTGGAACCCACCTAGAGACTAAGTGTGCAGTCTTGAGGTTTCAAGTGGCAGTTTAAGATTATAGCTTGGAAACTCAGAGCAGATTCGATGCCACAGTTTTAGGGCAACTTCATGGGGGGCTATACAAATGATGACAAGGACTTCTAATAGGACATATGGTAAAACTGCGTGAGGAATGGCAAGATGAGCCTGTCAGTCCAATGTCCCATATTATAGTTGCCTCTTAGATTCCAATATAGCTTCCAGTGAGAGTACTCAGACTGTATAAAAGAGAAGAAAGATAGTAAGGAAGTAGACCAGGAAACAGCACCCCTTTGGCATTCTTGGCCTCTGGTCAAGACAGAGTCACAGACTTTTCAGGCTGCTAACATAAGACAACAATTACAACTGTTCACTCTCAAGACCCCTCCCATAAAACTGCTTTTCCTATGCCCTATTTTCATCAATGTTTGGTTACTAGCTGCTTCTCTCACAGAAGTCTCACATTTAGGGGTGGCATTAGGCATGTGAGGTACCTAAGGTGTACCACATAAAACATATCAGAATCCCTTTGCATTTTGTCTCTTTGGGAGGGCAAATGTAACAAAAATCTCCCAAGTGTTTAGTAACCTTGCTGCAATATTTCACTCTCAATGATAGCATTTAATGTTTCCTGCAACTCTCCAATTGTAGCCTAAAAATGTATTCTATTTTTAAAAATAAATTATTACTGTCATCACTACTATCATTTCAAATTTACTGATAAGAAAATAATATCATTGTGTTACATCTGACTACCCTCATGTTCCAATTATGTATTCTTAATTTTAAAAAGAATTTGGCTTTATTATCTATATTATTACATATAAAAGACAAAAGCAGTGCACAGATGGTTATGCAGAGGGAGCCCCTGCTTTGTATTTGCAAATCCATGGGCACAGCATATGCATATATTTGCAGCTTGAACATAATTAAGCTGGGTGGAAGCCATTCATTTGAACCATGGTAATACTGTTCTATATTTAAATACAGAAAGACTGCCGGATCTGATCCAAGATTTACAACAGTTTTACTTGAGAACAACAAAACAAAACATAATGGTTAATCCAAGAGAAATCCTTTTGTAAAAAATGAGTGTAAATCTTATCTAACTAAAATGTATAAAGTTGAATATTTTCAAAGCATTTGAAGTAATCAATCTCAGTTAAGTATTAACTGTTATTCCTACATGCTTTAGTAACAAGTGAGAAGTCAGCCAGCAAACAGCACCATCCAATGCTGCAAAGCTTAACACAATTTCACAAGTCTTTCTATTACAGGTGCAATTTCGCTTTGCATTTTATAAACAATCATTTAAAAGTTTATTGAGTAAGAGAATTATTTCAGGAAAACATGACCACTCAATGTCATGTCATAGATTAATATCTTTATTCCTAGGAAAATTTAACAAATAACATGCATATTTTGTGAAACTCCCATTCTATTCAAAAGCGATCCTGGGCAGGGCCTAGGCCCTCCCCCATGTGTCTAGGCTGAGACAGCATCCCTCCATGTGGAATGGACTCCCAAGTCCATTTGTACGCCAGAGCTAAATACTGGTTTACTATCCAAGGCCCCATAGATTGCTGAGGCCTCCTCACTGACACCCACGTTCAGGGGGTCTGGATCAGTCCCATGCTGGGGTGGGAGACTGGGGGATTTAGGGGGCAGGAGAGGAGGGGAGGGTGAGAAAGCTGGGATTGACATGTCAAGCAAACTTGTTTCTAATTTAAATAAAATTTTAAAAATGGGGAAAAAAACAGCGATCCCAAGGAAATTCCGTCTCATTTTGCATCCGTTGAGATCTAGCCACTTGGACCTCTGTGGGCTCTAATGCATGAAGTGAAAGAAATAAGCTACAGGCCGAATAGGAGGATGTTTTGACTAATTCTTACTCATTCTCACTTTAGTATGTAGCTCCTTGGCCTATATTATGTATATTGGTAGCACCTCAGTACAGCACTTGAAAAAAAATCACATTCCTCTCCTAATTGCACTTTTAAAGTGCAATGAATGGAAGAGTCTTCTAAGATTTTTAAGTTTTACACTGTGTTTATTGCAGATCTTGTTACTTTGAAAAAGTATGTGCTAGCCACTTTGCAACCTTCTTCAGAATTCTCTCACATGCATTAAGTAAATGGCCAAATTAGCAGATAAATGCATTGCAGAAGTTACCAACTCTGCCTGTAGACACAAGATGCAAATGTTAGCAAATGACTAATTTATGCTCTGGGACTTCCTCTGCCCTTGCAGTGTCTCTCAAAATTCAAATTCCTCTGAATTGCTTTCTGATGGCATATTTTCCTTTGATATTTATATTTTTAGGTAGATAAACAAATGCAAATATAAAATATGCTAGAAGCCAGGCTTCATTTTATTTTCTTGCACAACATGAAATTGTGAGAGCATTTACCTGTTTTCACTCTAAGTCCCTTGTCAACACTTGGCGACAGCCAGCGCTTTCTTCTACTTAATAAGTGTACTTCTGAGTATGTCAACATCTCATCAAAAGAGTGTAAATGTTAAAACCAGCTCTGCTGTTTCAGATCACAGCTGAATGGGTGGAAGTTGCAGGATCCACCAGGTGGTAATGTTTTCTTTAAGAAAATACTGAAAGTTAGAGGTGTAACTTCTAATATTTAATTTACTTGTGTTTCACAGTTACATGGTGAGCAATATTCATCCATATTCATTCTTCATATTTACATTTCAGTCTTTATTTTTAAAAAGTGCCAACTACCTGCCAAAGATTAAAAAAAATCACATTCTGTATTATGAATTAGGGGATTTAAAAGATGGTATTTCTATTCTTAACATTTATACCCCAAACACAAGGTTACCCCAGTTTGTAAAAGAAACACTACTACAGTTTAAACCATGCATTGACCCTCAGATACTTAATATAGGAGACTTCAATACTGTGCTCTCACCAATGGACAGATCATCCAGGCAAAAATTAAACAGAGAAATTCTATAGCTAACTGATATTATAAACCAAGTGAACCTAACATATATTTACAGAAATCACCTAAACAAAAAGAATATACTTTCTTCTCATACCTTCTCATACAGAACTTTCACTATATGCTCAGATACAAAGCAAGTCTCAATATATACAAGAAAATTGAAATAACCCTGTGCATCCTGTCAGACCACCACTGATATTAAAACTGAACAACAGTAACAGAAACAAAAAAAGCTTACAAACTCATGGAAACTGAACAACTCTCTACTAAATGAAAAATGGGTAAAGACAGAAGTAAATAAAGAAATTTAAGTCTTTCTGAAATTCAATGTAAATGAATAAACAACATACCCAAACTTATGGAACAGAATGAAAACAGTGCTAAGAGGAAAGTTCATAGCACTATGTACCTATATAAAATCATTGAAGAGATCTCAGTCTAGAAACATAACAGCACACCTGTAAGCTCTATAGCAGTAAGAAACATAGCCAAGAGTAAGAAATTGATCAGACTTAGGGCTGAAATCAAGAAAATAGAAACAAAGAGGACAATATAAAGAATCAATGAAACTAAGAGTCGATTCTTTGAGAAAACCAACAAGATAGACAAACCTTATCCACACTAACTAAAAGACTCAGAGAGAATATCCAAATTAATAAAGTAAGAAATTAAAAGAGGCCTATAACAACAGACACTGAAGAAATCTAGAGACATACTTTAAAACACTGTACTCCATAAAATTGGAACAGGCCTATAAATCCTAGTGAAATGCAAATAGTCATTAAAACACACCCCCCTCACACACACACCAAAACCCTTAGGGCCAGATAGTTTTAGTACAAAATTCTACCAGAATTTCAAAGAAGAGCTAATACCAATACTCTTCAAATTATTTCACAAAATAGAAATAGAAGGAACATTTCCCAATTTATTTTATGAGACCATACTTATACTGATACAGAAACCATATAAGGACTCAATAAAGAGAATTACAGACCAATTTTCCTCATGAATACATATGTAAAAATACTCAATAAAATACTTGGAAAGCAAATTCAAGAACACATCAAGAAGATCGTCCGCCGTGATCAAGTAGGCCCTATACCGGAGATACAGGGATGGTTCAACATATGATAATCAGTAAATGTAATCATCTCATTAGATGCTGGAAAAAGGTTTGACAAAATCCAATAATAAAAGTATTAGCGTGATTAGGCATACAAGGCACATACTTAAATATATTAAGGCAATTTACAGCAAGCCTGTAAGGCAAATTACAGCAATGAAATTAAATGGAGAGAAATTCAAATCAGTTCCACTAAAATCAGAAACAAGACAGACTTGTCCATTCTCTCCATATCTATTCAATATAATACTTGAAGTTTTAAATAGAGGAATAAGACAACTGAAGGAGATCAAGGGGATACAAATTGGAGGGGGAGAAGTCAAAGGGCATGTAATTGCAGATGATATGATAATATACATAAGTGACTCCAAAAATACTACTAGGGAACTTCTACAGCTGGTAAACACTTTCAGCAAAATGCTTGGAATCAAGATTTACTAAAAAGAATCAGCTGGGCAGTGATGGCTCATGTTTTTAATCCCAGAACTTGGGAGGCAGAGGCAGGTGGATCTCTCTGAGTTCGCGGGCAGCCTGCTCTACAGGGTGAGTTCCAGGACAGACTCCAAAGCTACACAGAGAAACCCTGTCTCAAAAATTAAAACAACAACAAAAAAGATTTACTAAAAAGAATCAATAACCTTCCCATATGCAAACAACAAAGAGAGACCGAGGAAGAAATCAGAGAAACAGCCTCCTTCACAATAACCTGAAATATTATACAATATCTTGGCATAATTCTAACTAAGCTAGTGAAAGACATATGACAAAAATTTCAAGTCTTTGAAGAAAGAAATGGAAGGACTTGAAAACATGCTCACTGAACAGTAGGTTTTTACATAGTAAAAATGTCCATCACCAAAAACAATCTGCAGATTTAACAAAATCCCCATCAAAATCCCAACACAGTTCTTTACAGACCTTAAAGAACAATACTCAATTTTATCTGGTAAAACTAAAATCTCAGGAAAGCTGAAACAATCCCGAACAATAAAAGAACTGCTGGCATTATCACCATCCCTGGCTTCCAGTTGTACTACAAAGAGCTATGGTAATAAGAACTGCAATGTATTTGCATTAAAACAGACATGTTGATCAATGAAACTGAATCAAAGACCCAGACATAAATCCTCACTTTTTATTAAGAAACCAGAAATATTCACTGGAATCAAAAGGATCTTCAATCAATAGTGCAGGCCGAACTGGTTGTCTCCATGTAGAAGAATGAAAATAGATCCTCTTATATCACCCTGAACAAAACTCAAGTCCAAGTGCAATGTTAAACCTGATAAAAGAGAAAGTGAAGGACAATGTTGATTACATTAGCACAGGAGACAACTTTCTGAACAGAGCATCAATAATGCTGGCACTAAGATCGCCAGTTAATAAATGGGACCTCATGAAACCGAGAAACTTTGGTAAGGAAAAGAATGCTGTCAATAAGAAAAAGAGGCATTCTACAGAATACGAAATTATTTTTACCAACTCCACGTCCTATAGTGGTCTAATATTCAAAATATAGAAAGAACTCAGGAAATTAGATATCAAAAACTCAAATAATCCATTAAAAGTGGGGAACAGATATAAACAATTCTTAACAGAGGAATCTCAAATGACTGAGAAACAAATAAATGTTCAGCATCCTTAGCCAACAGGGAAATGAAATCAAAACTACTTGAGATTCCATCGTGTATCTGTCATAATGCCTAAGATCAATACAAATGACAGCTCAGCTCATGCTGGCCAGTATGTAGAGCAAGGAGAACATTCCTCTAATGCTGATAGGAGTGCAAACCTGTACAGCCACTATGGAAATCAGTATGATGGTTCCTTAGAATATTGGGAATTGATCTACCTCAAGATCCACCTATAAAACTCTTGGGTGTATACCCAATGAATGCTCTGTCCTACCACAAAGGCACTAGCTCAAGTATATTCATTGTGGTTTTATTTAAAATAGCCAGAAACTGGAAGCAACATAGATGTTGCTCAACTAAAGAATGAATAAAGAAAATGTGGTATATTTACATAATAGAGTATTAGTGGCTAAAAAATACAATGAAATTTTTAGACAAATCAAAAAAAAAAATCATGCTGGGTGAAGTATCCCAGACTCAGAAAGATAAATATGGTATGTATTCACCTATAGGGGATATTATCTGTTTAGTAAATTATAATCAAGCTACAATCCACAGATCCAGAGAGGCTATAGAAAGAGGAGAGCAATGGGGTGAAGCATGGATCACCCTGGGGGTGACAGAATATATTCTACTAGAGAATTGAGGAGAGTGGGGAATTGAGCTGGAGGGATCAGGTAGGGGCAGAAGAGAAACAGAGTACAGAGAAAGACAGCTGGAATTGTGGGATATTTGGGGGGCAGTATGGAAACTTAGTACAGTGGAAACTTCCTGGAATCTATGAATGTGACCCTGGAGAGAACTTCTAGTAATGGAAGATAGGGAGTCTGAACTGACCAAGGTTTTATTTTATTTTTTCCATTTGATATTTTTTATTTAAATTAGAAACAGTCTTATTTTATATATCAATCCCACTTCCCTCTCCTTCCCATCTGCCCATGCCTTCCACCAACCCCCCCCATCCTGCTCTCTATCCACTTCCATGGGGCATCATTAAAGTCTGTCTCATCATTTAGGGTGGGGGCCTAGGCCTTCCCCTGTGTATTTAGACTGAGAAAGTATCCTTCCATGAAGGAATGGACTCCCAAAATCTATTCTTGCAGTAGGACTAAATGGTTTCCACTTCAAGAGGCTCCATAGACTTCCTAGGCCTCCTGTCACCCAAGTTCAGGAGGCCTAGTTAGGTACTATACTGGTTCTCCAGCTGTCTGACTGGGGTCCATGAGCTCCCACTTATTCACTGACCAAGTTTTGTGTCATGCAAGTTTCCAGTGATGGGACTGGGATACATTTAGTTGAGTTCTTGGCAGAGCAAGTCCCATGTAGATTCCCAAACAACTCAGGCTGATGCTAGAAGATAAGGTCACTCTCTGAAAAGTGACAGTGGACCCCCTTGCAGAAGACAATGTGTACACACTCCTCCTTGAACATACAGAGGCCGAGCTGGTATGACGTAGAGCCTTCACCCCTGCATTCTAGTCTGTTTGGTGAAAGAACTCTACAGCTTATGAAATGAGAAACCTGGGCACCCACCCAGACACAAAACCCTTCCACCTGTCCTACCTTTAAAATCTGTTGGGGCAGTGGTGGCACAGAACTTCTGGAAGTGGCCAACAAATGTTTGGTTTTACTTGAGCCTATGCCACTAGAGGGAGCACATAGCAGACAGTACCTGGATGTACAGGAACAGTCCAGAGTCCTAAGGTAAAACCAAAAATGACTGGCAAAAAAAACCCAAAAAACCAAAAAAACAAACAAAAAAACCATACCAAAACAAACACAATAAAATGATTCTTAATGGCATTATGCTATACTCATAGATTGGTGCCTTGTCTAGTCTTCACCAGAGAGGCTTCTTCCAGCAGCAGATGGGAGCAGGTACAGATTTCCGCATCCAGACATTATGTGGAGAGACTCTAAATAGGAGGTCTTCATCATGTCCCTCACCTTGGATATCTGGGAATCCCTCAGAAGAGGGGGTGGAAAGACTGTAGGAGTCAGAGAGGATGAGGGACATCAGGAAAGCATACATGGTCAACAGAATCAGCTAAGCAAGTCTTACATGGGCTCACAGGGACTGAAGCGGGCAGGCACTGGGCATGCATGGGTCTGCACCAGGTCTTCTGCCTATATGTTATGGCTGTTAGCTTGGAGGCTTTATGAGACTCCTAATGGTGGGAGTGTGTGTCTCTGACTCTTTTGCCTGCTTTTGAGACTCTTTTCCTCCCATGGGGTTACATTTTCCAGCTTCGATATGAAATGAAGGCCTTGTCTTATTGTATCTTGTTTTGTTCTCTTTTGTCATCTCTCTGAGGCCTGCTCTTTTCTGGAGAGGAAATGAGGGGGAGTGGATCTGGAAGAAAAGTTTGTGGGGGTGAACTAGGAGGAGTGGAGGGAGAGGAAACTGTGGTTGGGATGTACTGTATGAGAGAAAAATATTTGCAATATGAGAAAGAAAAAAGGAAAAAAAGTACTCAGTGTAAATAATACGACTAGACTTAATTCAATAGTTCATGCATCACATAGCTCAGTTTAACTTTTGATGTATATAATTTTGCAGAGGTCATAGAAGCAACTTTAGTTAATCTGGTTGTGCCAGGGTTATGTGAGAGGGAAGTCTATGAAGCACCATCCACTGGTCTACACACCTTCACCACTGAGATGTTCCTTCAATTAGAAAGCTTATTTCTTTGTGACAAGAGGGAACCTAATTCCTATTTTACAAGTACTCATACACTTATTAAGTAAATATTTGTGGATTATTTATGAAATATAAATTGTGAATAAGATATCATATATTATCTCAAGGAAACTGTTACCTAGCAGGAGACCTGTTAATACCTAACATCAATGGAGCTTAATAGGTGAAAGGAAGAAGTGTGCTGCCAGTATTATGTGAGATCTGAGGGAAAGATCCAATCCAGCAATGTAGTTAGCAAAGGCTTCTAGAGGTTGCTGATGGGAGACCTGAAACAAACAATAAGACACTAGACTGGACAATGTAGTCCTGTATACTCCCTCTCTGTCTCTCTGTCTCTCTGTCTCTCTTTCTGTCTCTGTCTCTGTCTCTGTCTCTGTCTCTGTCTCTCTCTCTCTCCCCCCTTCCCTGCTGGAGCCAAACCTCAAAAGTTCCTTCAAGGCTACAGATATATTTTCAGTTCAACCCAACAAAGTGATTACTGAACTCTGATGTATGTTAGGGAAATATGTTCAGCAACTATAATGTGTGTGTGTGTGTGTGTGTGTGTGTATGTGTGAGTGTGTGAGTGTGTGTGTGTATGCCAGATTGTCCGATTGTCAAGGGGATTAGAAAAAGCTTCACTGAGGAAGTTACAGGCATTCAATGAGTGACTGCAAGTGTGATGGCTGTGCTGGGGTGATGCCAGGAAAAATCATTTAACCAAGTTAAGAGGGCCAGGGGCTGCCGCACTAATTAAGTCACAATTAAATTGAGATCTGTGGGGTGAATGTGATTTAACAAAGGAAAGGAAGGAGGAAAGACTGCAACAGTGGGAGTTCCCTATGGCAGGAATGTGGAGAAGTAGAAAGATAAAGGGGAGGTTGGGTGTAAGCTGAGAGCTATTTGCAAGGCCTTGTGAGTTGGTTAGGAACTTTAACATGTGGATTCCCAATAATCTTGCTGGATTTGAAGTTTGGAAATGGCATGATCACATTTGTAGTTTTAAAGGATCTTCTGGCTATGGGATCTAGATCAGACTAGATATAGGTAAGTATTGGAAGATAAATCAGGCAGCAGTGAGTATTAGAAGCTAAAATGTTTATTAGAACCACATGTATTCTTCGGAAACTGGCCTGTATAGTACAATATATGGTAGAGAAGTCTTTAACACTTTCCAAGTGATTAAATGACACAGAAGGATGTGTTACAAAGATAAGGCCCAACATGGAGGTTTGATATATGTCTTTGCAGTGACTAAAACAGGAGTTCTGTGACCTTCTCATCTTTTTGTGTATTTGTCTTTAGTGACTATTTGGAAGACATATCTAATGATGGTAAGAATCTAGATAGGGGGAGACGTTAAGACATTTGTGAAGTAGTTCAAATATGATAGACATCAAACCAGTAAACTAGGAGGAGATATAGAAAGGAAAAATCAGGCCGGGCAGTGGTGGCACATGCCTTTAATCCCAGAATTCGGGACAGTTAGAAGGGAAAGCCAGAAGCAGAGAGAGAGAGAGAGAGAGAGGGGAAAAAAACAGAGCATAAATGGCAGGAATGGTATGAATCCAGAAGTAGCAGCCATAGAGGAAAGCAAAACAAAACCAAAATGTACCCATGTACCCATGACCCAGATGGTTACAACCTCCAGTGGTCAGTATAACTAAGGTACATATTGCTTTCTGTTTTATTCTTCATGTGAATCCACACTTTTATTTTTGTAACTCACTAACAATTTTTGATGGACCTTTTTTCTCTCTCTAACTTTAATGCAATGGGAACCCAGACAGAAGGTTTATAAGGAGAAAGCCTGTGACTAGTTCACGCTATGGGTTGTTGAGTTCAGTTATCTCCTGCTGCCTCCTGCTTAATGTGAGCAAATTGTTCCTTTGTGGATTTCACTAAACACGGGATAAACAGCTACTAAGCAGTTGTTTAGTTTCGTGCGAGTAGCTTTCAGACAAACTGTTTATTGATACTGATCAAATTACATTGACAATTGCACAAGATCTCTTCCCACACTGCTTCTATTCTCACAGAGTTACCACTGCTCAGTTACATTCTCAGTAAAAGGGGGAAAATACATGCAGCAAACACTCTTGAGAGTAACAACAAACAGTTACAAAATCACTTCCAAATTCCAGACTCAATGCCATGAAATGCAACTGAGTCCTTCGGGGGTTTCTAACACTTCGCTACTCACTGATGAGTGTATTTTGTTACATGTCCATGGCAGATCCAACTGAAAATCACAAATTCTTAAAAACAAAAACATTGACTTTCATAACAGCACAGTAGATAATGTAAGTATTCACAAAAAGAAGGAACTGCAAATATGTATTTGGAGAAGTGGTTTATATTTTTGTTTCTTACTCACTTTCTCCAGATAACTTGTGTGTGTGTGTATGTGTGTGTGTGTGTGTGTGTGTGTGTGTGTGGTGTGTGTGTGTATGTATGCTATGAGTGTGTGTGTGTGTATGTTGTTAGGCATGTGTTTACATGCTTATGTTTGTGTACGGTGTTTGAGTACGCATGTGTATTTTTGTGTATATGTAAGTTGCTGCATGTGGGTATGTGTGCATATGCTTTTATATATACACATAATATATATGCATGTGTGTATGTGTGTTACACTTCTATTTCATAGCCGAGATAACATTTGTAAAGCCTGATTCATGGTTTTTCTCTCCTGCTTTATAGCATTTGGAGTTATATTAGACTAATTTATAGAATAAGGTAGAAACTGGAAATTACATAGAACAAAAATATATATAGGCTGGGACTGGAGAGATGGCTTGGGGGTTATAAGAGTGTCTGCGGCACTTCCAAAGGATCTAGGTTTGATTCTCAGAACCCATGTGGTGCCTCACAAGAGTAACTCCAGTTGGGGGAATCTCTTGTCTTCTTCCAGATTCCATAGGACTGCACACACTTGGTAGACAGACAAACATTCATGCAAAACACCCATTCATACAGAATAAAATAAATTTGTTGATCTATACACAGAAATCAGGTTTATACTAAGTAGGACAAAATTAAGAACATCTTTTTACAGTAATTTCTTTTTTAAGGCAGAATATTTTTAGCTCGGCCACCTTACCAGCCAAGCCAGCTGTTCTATATGACATTCAGTTCCTGAAGTTAGTTGTGGGATCCTCTGCATGTGGTAAGCAACAACACAAAGTCCCACATGCTCTGGAGAAGTGTAAATGATATTGAGTTGCTCTGCTTAACACTGGGAAGTAAGGCTCAACAGAAGTCTGTTTCTCTATTGAACTGCTGGGGTATTTGTCTGCCTAGAGAGCATTCCAAGGCAACAGCAGACTCTTCAACAAGTAAACATAAAGGACCATTTGACCTCATAATTGAGTAATACTACTGTTTCAGAGCAAGCTCCTTAAGACAAATTAAACAACTCAAGAAGCTTCAGGAAATCCCTGAAACTGACCAGATTCAAAGGATTCCTCCCTCCATCCTAAGAGTAAACAGTAAGATTACCAGAGTCACTCTCAGGCAAGCCAAGCTGCAAAGAAGAACAAGACAAATCCAGCTGACTCAAAAAAGCACAGACCAGCCACCAAAGAGCCTGAAAAGAAGCAGAGACCAACCTGGAAGAAGCAGAGACCAGAGGAATTATCTGGAACAAGTTTAGAACAACTGAGCAAGCTAGAAAGGGCACCCTTCAACCATTTCAACTACCTGCAGCTTTTGCAGTGTGTTAACAATATAAGAATAGAATCAGTGTCCTCATTGGAGAGACACATTTTTCCTACCACTTCAAAAAAATCAGGTGTTCTTAGTGTCAGGATATGAATATGTCTATGTCTATGTCTATGTCTATGTATGTGTGTGTATTTCAGGAGACAGTTCTCCTAGGAGTTCTTTTTTTAAAAACCTATAAACTATAGTATTTTGCAAACTATAAACACATCATTTAATCTCTTCCATTTTCTCCATCAAACCCATCCTCCCATGTATCCCTCTTGCTCTCTCTCAAATTCATGGCCTCTCTTCCTTTAATTGCGTTACAAATATACATATTTATTCCTAATACATAAATACAGTCCACTTAGTCCCTATTATATTTCTATGTGCATATGATTGTCCCCAGTCCCCACATGACTCATTAAATAATACATTCTTCATTTAAAATGTTTTCAAAATGTGAATGCCAGTGAGCAACTGCTTCAGACAGATTCTGGCCTTTTGGAACTTGAGCGACTTTTGCTCAGGTCAAATGAAGACATCCATGCACAAGACAGTGGAGAAGACCCGAGTCTGCCCTAATTTGGGGTCGAGGGCGCGTTTGTGTTTGGTTGCAGGAAAAGAATAAAGTTCGGCAGCTGTCAGAACATTTGGTGAGATGCATGGAGCAGAGAACAACTGGACCTGAGACCGTGGGAGCCTGCCTAAGCCAGTTTGAGTGAGATATCTTAAATCAGTGTTCCTGACCCTTGATGTCATCGAATCTATAGTCCGAGAAAGAAAGAAAATAGTCAATTTGAGATTTCTAGTTTCTCAATAGGCTTGCTGCATCAACTTCCCGGACCCGTGAGTTTTCATCCCGAAGCTAACAGAGAACTGGAAGATTAACAGTCTGTCCTTGACACACCTTGAAACAACAGAATTCATTTTGCCAGTCTTTCCCTTTGGGGGAAAAAAAGGACCTATTTAAAATAATTAGGCACTGGTATGGACCGTGATGAGTGTCAAAAACCCCCTTTTCAGTATTTGAACAGGACACAGCCACTTGAAACATCAGCCTTGGTGGCTCCTGTTTCTGGAATTGTGACTATGCCAGTGTATTTTTCTGGAGAAATGCAACTTGTCCTAATGCAGCAAAAAAGAGACTTTGACATCACAGCCACTGTTGTCGCAGCCATTGTCATATCAGCCACTGTGGCTGCCATAGCCAGAATTGCCGTTGCCCAATTTTCTGTCAAAGCAGAGACTGTGAGCAGCCTTGCTGGTAGAGTTAGCGAAGCACTGTCCACCCAGAATGAACTCAGTTCGCATATTCAGCTGAGGCTACTGACGTCAAATCAGCAAACTGCATCACTACAGGAACAAATCGGTGCTCTGTGGATAGTGCAATAAGCCTCTTGTTCACATTTCATCATGCTATATGTATAACATCAATGATTGTACCTAATGTATCTGTGCAAGTGCACCTTCTAAATGCTTTCCTGAGTGGATCTTGTAACGATTGTAAACTTTATCACTGTTTTGACCATCAAATTGAAACTGTAAATCACATGAGGGTTACACTTGTAACAGAGGAAGGCTAGTAGAATGTTACGGCCCAGATTGGGGGATGTGTTAAGAGAAGCTTTTTCTTTTGATAGGGGCCTTCTTGCCCGCCTGGTTCCAGATCCGCATCAGTCCCAAATAAACACACAGGAGGCTATATTAATTATGAAGCTGTTGGCCTTGCTTGTCTCTTACTAGCTAGCTCTGACTTAAGTAATTACCCCATAATTGTTAATCTAAGTATGTTTCTTACCGGAGAATAGTTCCAGGCTTCCTACCCCCATGGCGTTACATGTTGACTCTCTTGTGTTTCTCCTTCCCAGAATCCTCCTGGACTCCTAGCCCCACCTATCTAGATTCCTATAGGCTCAACAGTACTTTATTGACAAATAACAGGCAAATAACAGGACTTCCCCAACAGGGATGGGTACGGTGATGGAGAGGCACTACATCAATTGGGGTCCTGGGAATGGTGGCAGTGGCGGTAGGCATTCTGGGTTTATGCTAAGTTCAAACGTGCCTTGTTCCATAGGCAACAGATCCATCAGCAAGTATTGCTACTGGTTACAGATGACAAGGATGAATTTCTCTGATGATGGGCAACCTGTGAGGAAGAGACCTCCCGCCTAAGACAGGAGTCGCCAGGTCCCCCAAAGATAGGTAAGGGAGGGTGACCCTACTTGACCTAAGACAGGAGTGCCTCATTAGAAAATAAAAAAAGGGGGAATTGTGGGAACAACATACCTTGGCCTGAGGCCCACTTCCCCATCAGCCTGGGAACAGGCAGCTATAAGACAATGTTTACTAAAAACATGCTTACTAAAAACAATATGGTGCCCTGAGCAATAAATTCCCGATAAGGGCTCACCCACGGGAACACCCTAATCTTAACCTTTTCCAAAGACTAACTGCCTCTTCCTGACCCATCCACCACCGCCTCTGGTGTCAGGGTATATATAACCAGCCAGAGTAGGAATAAAGTAGAACCTTCTTGAGGAGCCTTCTGAAAAGCCTTCTTGAAGTTTTCTTTGCGCCACCGACTGGTCTCTGTGTCATCAATCCCGACACTGTCCATACATTCTGAGACATAGGCTGCGCAGCAAGCACGACATATGATCTCAGGGTTCACCACTTAGTATTAGATAACCACTTGGGGACCTCTTCCTAGGGGAAGACCATTTCTCCTTGTCATTGAGGTTTCATTTTTAGAATTCTCC
Source organism: Mesocricetus auratus (assembly GCF_017639785.1). NCBI lineage: Eukaryota > Metazoa > Chordata > Mammalia > Rodentia > Cricetidae > Mesocricetus > Mesocricetus auratus. The sequence continues at coordinate 1,355,192 of NW_024429207.1, read as the reverse complement.
TTTTAGTGAATGGCTCATTTTAACTTTTAGGTGAAAGTAAACATAGTCTCCTGAAATACAACATTGAGGTTTCTCAATGTTTGCCTGTACATAAAAGCAGAAGTATTCAAATGAGGGAAAATAGTTCTGCCATCTGTTACAATATTTGAATATCAAGTGGCTTCTTTTTTCATTAGACATGAAAATAAAAAGACAAAAAATTCTTCCTGAGCCTCTCATAGTCTTCTGTGGTTCAACTCTTAAGAGACCAACTTCAGAATTTCCTCCTGGCCAAGAAAATCCTAGATACATATGAAAGACCTCGGCATCAAAGCGCCGGGCACTGAACCGAACCCCCCTGCCCAAGAACCGGGGCCAGGCCACTGGCTGCAAATGCAAGAGGTGATTTATTGAGTACACAGGCGCCTGCGGATGCTACTGCAACTCAGGTGCAGAGCATACCGGGCTTGCAGGGAGTACAATATTTATAGAGTTTTAATGGTTACATAAGTATCAGCATAACAACAGGCATTTTATTGGCTCATCTTGGGGGCAGGGGTAGTTTCCATGGACTAAGTTTCCTGGTATTACTTCATGAAAGACCCCAGCATGCTTCAGCAATTATTGTCCGGGTCCCATGACTACTATGGTGATCATAGACACAACTGGGGGCAGGGGTAGTTGCCAAGGACTAGGACTAGGTATCCTGGTATTGCCACATAAAAGACCCTGGCACGCTTCAGCAATTATTATCCGGGTTCCATGACTGCTCTGGTGACCACACATCCTGTTTGACATCCTGCCAGCTGGGCGAGGCACCTGGTCTGGGTTTTTTTCATTAGGCCACAGCCTGGCCTTGCTTTTCTTTTCCTAGGGGGTCCTGGGTAGGGGTCTTTCACATAGACCATGTCATGGACATGTCTTATCAAATAGAATATTGGAATTTTCTCTAAAATATGCTTGAAACTACATTTTGCAAATAGCTTCAAGATCTTGGCTTAGTCCTAAGAAATAAGAGGAAATTTACTTACTGATTTTTTTTTTTAAATAGGAAAAATAAACGTCCCATCATCCTTCATTCTCTTTGAGTGGTCTTCATTTCAAGATCTGTGTTATGTCACATGCTTGTATGTGTACAGGCAATTAGCATTGGAAATTATAGGAGGAACTGGGAGTGGCTATGAAGGGAAGGATGAAGAGTTTTACATATGGACTGGTTTGGTGGATCTTAAGAAGCAAGCTATTATTTCAAGGGCATTCCCAAGGAACATGTATAAATCTCTTCCGCTAAATTATGAACTAAAAAGACTCCTTCAGTCTTTGCTTTGAGAGTCTCAATGCAAATTTCCTTAACCACTTACTAATACATAAGAGGAAAAGTTGCTAATACTTGAGATGATTACTTATTAATACTTATTAATACCTAATTAAATTTATAATACCTAAGATTAATTTTTATAACTGAATTATGCATTGCAATTTTTCTACTCATAAACTCTGATTTTGCAGCTAACAACCAAAGTCCAAAGATGTTAAATAGCTTGCCCACCAGGGTCTAGCACTGAATCATTAGTGAATCTAACACTGAGAGATTGCTAGAATTAATTAACTAAAAGCTGAGGAAAATATATTATTGTCAAGCATATTCAGACCCTCAGTACTTCCCGTATCAAATCTCTATAAAGTGAAAAACATACTGTGAATAATCTATACCCATGGACATTAAAACACTTTCTCATCTAAAAATTACCTTCTGTTAGGTCACTAATTTGAAATGAACTTACAGTGTTTTTCACAGTTCACACTAGTACATTATGCTGATCAGAAATGATGTGATTGCTATTTCAAACTTTGGCAAGAATTATTAGAAAAATTTCCTCAATCATCAGAAACTACCCTTCTCCACTCCCTCAATCTACTAGTGGGGATATCAGGGAATTAACTTTTGGCTTAGTTCTATGACTTCCACAAGCTGACATTTACCAATAGGTATTGCGTTCATAGAATCCAGATCTTTTACAATTTTCTAGGCCAATGGATTAGGAATGTTCAGATCGCTTTTGGCTAAGTACTCATGTTCATTTTACAGCCTGGAAATCCCCTCTGATTATTTTATAAGTTGGGAAAGGAATTGAATTTTGACATTTTAAAAATGTTACCCAGCACAAGATGACATATTTTTCAAGTTTACTTAAAAATAGTGCTGATAAGGGCAGTGGAACATTAAGATATAGTTATTTCGTATGAAATTTCATTCATTTTTTATTTTCATTGCTGATTTCTTTAGAAATGAGAGGGTGGTTCTTCTTTCCCACAAATTCCTCATTAGTTAGTAAATGTGCTTGTGTTAAAGCTTGATGTTAAAGTTGGGCACATTTTGGAAGCCATCCAATGCTCCTTTCTGAACCCCAGAAACGGGAAAATGAGAGTTATTGTGGGTACTTATACAGAAAGAACTAAGCTCCTCTAACAAATTGATTGAATTGCCAGTTAAAAGGCTAGAACTTATTTTTCTACTTGTGTTCAGTGCCTCAGTTTCAGACACTAAAACAGGGTTGAGTTTATGACTTGGAGAGGGGGCTTGTTGCTCATGTGGGTAGAGGTGTTGTCACAACAAATCTGTAACATTAGAGTTCCCTGAGCAACTAGCTCAACAAGTGATCATGAACTCTAAGCAGTTGTCATTCTCTGCTTTTCTCAGAAAAAAGAAAACTGCTTACAAGCATAAATGATCCTTTCTCTGGCCATAGATGCTGCCGCTCTTCATTGGGAGTGATAGAAAGAGGGAGTGTTTCTATCACAGAATGCACTTATAGCTTAGAGATAAAAGGTATTTGACGTAGCCCTGTGGTCAAGTGTGCTGACTTGGGGCAGCATCAGCCTAAGTTAAAAAAAATCATAGCTCAGCTGTATCTCTACATACAACCTTGCAAAAGCTATTGGTCTGTGTCAAGAGGTCAAACTGAATATTTAACTCATCAACTTCTTAGGCAGTTTAATATGTCCGGAAAATAAGATTCAATAGCTGTTAGCTATCATTATTAATTGTTTCATTTCTGAATATACATGGGTTGTTTCCTGCCCACTATTCCAGTGAAATGGATAACTTTTATTTCTCTGTTGTGATTATGCTTAAAGCATGCTAGCTGTTGGCTTGAATAATTTACATTATTCGTGGCATGGAAAAATCATTTTTCGATGTGCCTGCATTTGTCTCCTATCTACAGGAGTTAATAGAATTGATTTGAATCAAGGTAAATTCTCTTTAGATGGATAACCTATAAATGCTTAAAAAAGTCATGAGCACCCTGGTCTTTTTACTTTAACATGAAAATCACAAGTTGTTTAGAGATTTCTTTCACATACTCCTTACCCAGCTTCCACTAATGTTAGTAACTAAGATGTGAACATCAACACAATATTTGAAAACTCCAAGCTGTATTAGAATTTACCTCAATGCCCCCTTCTACTCCATAACATAAGGTAGAGTCCTACACAGTGTTTAGTTTAACAACTTTTTTTAACTTACTTAAACCATGATAGTTCATCACTGTCACTGTACCTTCCATTACCTTGACTTAGTGTGGTATTTTGTGGATTTTCTTTCAATGTTAATTTGCCTGACATTTTTCCATGAGTAGATGTTTGTTATGTGCTTTTAATATTAACAATGATGAAGTGGTGCTGGGTCCTCTCAGGAGTACATGATGCTGATGTCGTTATTAACCAGGAGCCAAGGATAGGATATACCAATAACTGCAGACAGGTAGAGTTGAGTTCCTCTCAAGGCACATGACATCTTGTCACTGGAGATATTAACTAGAGTCAACATATAGCATAGTGTTATCTGCTTTGAAAGTGCAATTTCCCCCTCAAAACTGGGCAAGATTTTTTTAAATAATATCACTGTGGCAATATCTTATTTCTCTTCAACCTTTTGTTCACCACTTTTTAGCATCTATTTGAGGATTTGCACTTCCAATAACTTTTTATTTCAGACCTATAAAACTCACTGTCTTACACTACTAGAAAACATAACTTTGTAGCACATATCTAAACTTGTCAAATTATAAAGATTTATTTTTTAACTTGTATGTGTTTGTGTACACATATGAGTGTTCATGCATATAAATGTACACATACATGCAGGCCATGGAGGCCAGAATAATGTATGGGATGCACTGGAGCCAGCCACCTACTTACAGAAGAAATGAACTAAGGTCCTCTTCAAGATCAGCAAGTGCTCTTGATTGCTGAGACATCTCTCCATCCCCAAGAATACATATTCTTAAAATATGCATAACCTACAACCTATGTGGTTAGCAAGCTAGAATATTTTAGGTAATAAAACTTTCATTGCTTTTAATTAAAACTATGATTAATATTTGTGTTCTTTTCTGAAACAACTGGAATTTAATCTTTAGTATTGACATTTAGTCTTTGTGTTTTATTTATAAGATAGGTGAATTGTATAGCTGGGTATTGCTACTCTAGATTTTTCTGCAGGGATGGACTACAATTGTTCTTCTCCCTAGATGTGACTCTACATTTCTCCCAGAAGAATGGTCAGGGAACCACAACTAAGGAGTCTCTTATTGGATCTGCCCAATAACAGCTGTTTCTTGTTTGTTTTTACATTTCCTAATACCCATGAAGTAAAGCCCTTGCATTCCCTTTTCTGTCCTCATTATGACCCCCCATGAACCTCTGTTACACATGACTAAAGATCTATTTCAGGAAAGAATTTGTTTTTTTTTCCCTCCTAAACAAAAATACATTTTCTTTGAGTAAAACGATGTGCGTGTAGTGAAAGACCCCCAGAGTGGGGAGACCCTCACTCAAGTCTTGGGATAAGCCGGTGCCCCAATAATTCAAGAGAGACCGTTCTTGATGCATGCACACGAGGTTTATTCAGGGAACCAGTTTTCTGGGGCCGAGCTCGTAACCCTCACTGGGGCAGAGGAGATCGACCCCCAGTAGCAGCAGTCGGGGTTTTTTAAAAAGGAAAAACCATAAAGAATGGGGGAGTTAGGCAAATATAAAGTATGGGGAAGTTAGGTAAACATCATAAACATAAAGGATGAGGAAGTTAAATGATAGCTCATGTCTTAACACGAAGGTTATAGGTTATCACAAACAAGCATTCTTTGGGCATTATACAGTTAAACATTGAGCAGGAATGTGGTGAGCTAGTTCCTGTATCAGGGAGTGTTATCTTTTAAGTTTATCTTGAGGTCACTGGTTTCTCAGGAGAGGTCAAAAGGACAAGTTACTCTGTGATGGGCTAGTCCCTAGGGGTCTAAAAATGTTGAGTTGGGAATCTCCCAATAGACTGCATCAGTAGACTAGGTAATGTCCTGTCTTCTAGTTTTCTTTGCCTAGAAATATGTAAGCCTCTGGATATCAAGTGTTGAGTAGAAGGGAGTGGTGGATAGAGACTCTTTACTCTTCGTAATTTATATAGATTCTTTCTCAGCATCCCTACTCCCTGTAGCTCTTGTGAAAGTCTTGATTTCCCTCTCCCCTCAGGGCCCTCCTGACATTTCCAAATTCTCATAATACAGTTGCACCCTTCCCCCATGGGGGTCTGTTGACCTGCTTGTGACTAGGAGCTTTTAGCAAAACACTTCTCCTCCCCTCCTCCCAGTAAGGCCTTCCGTGCAAGTTCCTGTTTTCTGTCCATCCTTATTGTCTAAATGCTAATTCCTGTTTTGGCCCACCCTTTGCTGGAGGGCCCTGGGAAAGTAGGCTTCTGACCTTGGTGATTTTCCACCTTGCCCACCTTTGGTATATAAGACTCCACCCTTGTTAAAATAAATGTCATTCTCCATGTAAGAATGAGCTCCTGTCTTTGTCTTCATTTATATCCTTAGCCCTTCACCTTGGATCACTGTGCAGTGTTGTAGCCCCGTAGCCACAAACACCTCTGGCTGGCTACATAGCACTCTTCCCTTCTTTGGATTTTTTCACTGTCTAGATAGGATATCCATGTTGAGAAAGATACCTGGTCTCATCCTGGAGAACTCAAAAAAAGAATTGGATGGAGAACATCTCTGAGGACTTGCTGCTTTTGTGTGCATTGGAAGCTCTACAGAGCAGCATCTAATGCTGACTTGATTGGTACCCACAGGAACATGTTTCTCTCAAAACTGTCCTCACTGACTCAGGGTAAGAAAGGTTACAAGTGCTGCTGAGTAGTTTCTGTTTACCAAAACACTGTCATTGGCTTCTCCTTAAACTCTCAGATGGAACCTGCTGTCATCCAATACAGATATGTTGCTTTGGGGTGTATACTTCAGTTTTCTTTATTTTTTATTGTTTATCCTTAACACTGTAAAGGTTTTTTTTTGAGCAAGTATTTACAATACATGGATAATTAATTTAATGTGTATGCAGTCCACCAGAAGCATATATGCATGTTTTGAATTTCATAAAACATGTCTCAAAAATATTAAAGAAATAGAAAATAATTTTTATTTTACTAAATAATTAAGACTTGAATCACATAATGAAATAACATTTTATGAAAGCATGATTGAATGTACTTTGTTAATTCTGTCTTAATTTAGTTTGATACTTTTTTAGTGGATAATATCAGAGTATATGAAAATTTGAATTAAATGGTTGATGAAAATTTATTCTTGATTTATTTATCATAGGCAATTACAAAAGAAAAAAAAGTACAGCTAACTTCTTTTCCTTATTTTAACCTATGTTTTTGAAAAATAAAAAAATCGTTTAACTTTTTTTTGTTTGTTTGTTTGTTTCATACGGGGTTTCTCTGTGTAGCTTTGGAGCCTGTCTTGGCATTCACTCTGTAGACTAGGATGGCCTTGAACTCACAGAGATCCGCCTGCCTCTAACACCCTGTGTGCTGGCACTAAAGGCATATACCGCCACTGCCTGGATAACCTTTAAGCTTAGATTTAAAGCCATAGTTGTTGTTGGTATATGGTAGCACTGGTAAACCACAAATTTGGAGTAAAGGTGTTGAGAAATCTTAGATTTTTTTAAATAAATTTTTGTTTCTAAATTCACATATTGACATGGGGATGAAAACAGTGACATATTGTACTCTGTAGATAGCCAGTGAGGCCTTTATGGTGAGAACCTCTTTCACAGCTACCCTAAATCTTATTGCAAAGGTTTTGACTCACCAGTAAACTAGAGATCTTAAAAAATACAAACTGGATAAATGATGTCCTAAAATTTGGGGCATAAAATAGTGTATTGAACTTTCTTTGGAATTGTATGAGGGATGAATTTATTTGTAATGGTTTCTCTCACACTTACCCAAAAATTGTGTTAACATTTCAGGTAAAGTCAAGTCAAATGAACAACCAAAAACCAAGAAGTCAGCTCCTATGGCAAGGATAGCACATACCAATAGGCCAGCTACTCTGGAGGCAAAGACAGGAGAATTGATTACATCTAGCAATTCCAGGCAAGCTTGGGTAGCACAGTGAGATTTTTTCTAAAGTAATGTCAGTAGTGAAATTGATTAACATAGCTCCCATCTTTATTTTACAATAGAAGCCATTAAGTTTCTTCTATACTTGTAGCAATTTTGCCTTTGATTCACAAAAAGGTATTTTTCTTTCTATGTCAGTATTAAGACACAATATGATTTAGCTAAGACACTGTACCAATATTACTATTTTGGTCCAATTTCTATGGTACTGAAAATGTTCTAAAATTCAGTGTTTAGAATTGCTGCCACACTCTCCCTATGCCTTCTGACACTGCATGGAATGCATCTTGGCTTACTACTCTACTGTTTCTAAGAATCATTACTATAGTATGAAAAACATGTCTCTCAAGTCTGACAATAATATAATAAGATGGTGTAACACGATAAAAACCAAATGTCTGTACCAGTGCTAATGTAATCAAACAGTAGCAGTAGAAACTTATTTTCACTAAAACAAATTTACTGGATTTCTTTTCTTTAGTAAAGGCAGTTTAGAGTTCACAGTCAGGATTGGCAGAAGGGCCCTCTGCAGCCTGGTACAATGCCAAGGTGTTTAATTGAAAACTCCAAGTCAATAATTACTATTTCAATGGATACAGCAGTTTATGTCTATTAACTTTGAAAGGGGGAGCAGTTGGAATCAGGGCTAAGTCTGCAGAAAGATGTAGTTTCAACTGACTTTGTAATATACTCCTTTTTTGGTCATCTCTGATTTTGGGGGTGTAAATGACAGTAGAAATTGTCACCATCAGTTTGGTAGAGATCTGGAAATAGCAGAATGACATTACTGTACAACTGTCTTGCATAACAAAACATTACGCTTGAAATTCTATCATTTCATTTCTTTCTTGATATATGTCAGAAGTACTGAAGTTCAAGCAGACCAGTGGCATGGGTTACACAGACAAATGAGAGGTGTGTCAGGCTCCTTTTTACTTATTCATTCCGTGGGTATTGATGAGAGCCCAGGCTTGTCAGTTACTATGTTGAGCCATCAGCTGTAATTGTGAAAATAATCAATATGGAGCTAAAAGTCAAAAGGAAAAACAGACAACTTTTATAAGAACATGGAGAAATATCAGCTGTGCTACATGTCACAGAGAAAGCATAGAAAAAGACACAGAACTTTATAACTATTTGTCAATCATATAGCTACCCATCTAATCAATGTTTTAAGACTTTGGGGCTTGCATTTCATGATGTGCTTTACATAACTGAACATGTGTTTTGCATCAATGACTGGCCTCTATTAAATGAAAAAGAATTTTCAAAACAGAGTTCAGTGAATGTCCAACAAATATAAGAATACAAATATTCAATTAACTTTAAAGACTTTATCATATTGCAATATCTATACAATTGCTAATATTCTGTCTTCCTTTTATGTAGTTGAGATACTGTTTTTTTCCTTTTTTCCCTCCATCCCCTTCTCCCATTCCCTCCCCTACCTCCCCTACTTCCTCTCCCCCATCCACTACTCTTCCCTTTCTATTCAGAAAAAGGCAGGTCTCCTATAGATAGCAACAAAAAAATGGAACATCAAATTGCAGTAAGACTAAGAACCTTCCCATGTATTAATGCTGGCAAGGCAACCCAGTATGAGGAATAGAGCCCCAAAAGCCAGCAAAAGAGTCAGAAACAACCCCTGTCCCCAATGTTAGGAGTTTCACAAGAAGAGCAAGCTTCACAACTGTCACATATGTGCAGAAGACCTAGGTCAGTCCCATGCAGGGTTCCTGGTTGTTGATTCAGTCTCTGTGAACTTCCATGTGGGTTTATTTTGTCCTGTCCTTGGTCTTCTGGCTCTGTACAATCTTTCCTTTCTCTCTTCTACGGGATTCTCCAAGGTCAATGTAACATTTGGCTGTGGGTCTCTGCATTCATTTCCATCAGTTGTTGGACAAAGTCTCTTTGATGACAACAGGACTAGTCATCAACCCTAGCACATCTCATAGGCAGGGAAGATTATAGGTTTCATGGTTGGGTTGGTGACTCAATCGTTCCACTGGCAGTCTTGCCTGGTCACTGCAAAGGAACAATTCAGGCTACCTATACCCTATTGCTAGGCGTCTTAGCTGGGACCATCCTTGTAGATTCCTGGGAGTTCCCCTCGCATCAGGTTTCTACCTGATCCCCAAATACCCCCCCCTTTCCGGTTCTATCTTTCAGTACTCCCTCCCTCCACCCATCATAATTACTTCTTAAGGAGTGTTATATGTTGTCAAGTTTTGTTTTGTTGATGGTACAATGTACACATTTACAAAGTATATTTATGAAGTCCTAAGATAATTTAACACTGGGAATAGCTAATAGTTCTTTTGGGAGTAGGATCTATTGTTGCTAAGTTGTACAATCTCTTACCTAGAATGCTTGGGGCATAATTATTGTAGATTTTACAAAATTTGCATATACATAATGATACTTTTTGGGAATGGAACAGAAGTTAAATAGGCAATATATATTTCATTTGCACCATGTACATATATCTAGTTGGTAATTTTATGTAATAATCTAGTGCATTACTATTTAGGCTCTTTTCTGACTTGAGATCAAGCATGAATTTTCGACAGGTGGCATAATGTTGATCTTAAAAAGGATTTGGAGTTTGGAGGACTTTTGACTTGGGATTTTTCCATCTTTCTATTGAAAGTTCTTTATTTCCCAGAAATAATTAAGCATAATTATTTTTCATTTATTTTTTAAAGACTTAAAATAAAATACATATTTTTATTTTTATGCATATGGTTGTTTTGAGAGCATATATGTCTGTGTACCAAGAGTATTCAGCACCCATGGAAGCCACATGACGGTGATGGATTCATTTGCACTGGAGTTATAGATGGTTATGAGCCTTCATGTGTATGCTGGGAATTGAATCTGGTTCCTCAGAAGAGCAGTAAGTGCTTTTAACCATTGAACCATGTCTCCAGCGCCATTGGATGATTATATGTTCGTAAGTAAAGTAACATGCTCAAACTCAGTTTCATTTTTAAAATCTGAAATTAATTGATATCTATTAGCTATAGAGATTAAAAATTAATAAGTGAGGTAACTAAGCAGGTAAAAGAATTTGCTGTGCAAACCTGCCCAGCCTGAATTTGATCCTAAGATCCTGATGTGTGAAGAGATCATTGGTTAATTGGTACATATGTAAACACACACACAGACACACACACAGACACACACACACATACATGCACATACACACGCACACACACGCACATGCACATATGCGTGGGTGCTGATAAAAATCAAGTATTTATAACCAATGGAGTCTTTTATGAAAACCACAGTGGCACAAGAAATTTATATTATCTACCATAGTTAAGATAGTAAACAGATTAATAAAATAAAATATACTTTTAAAAATGAGATTCTTCTCCCTTTAGTTAATTCTGTTCATTAGCTATGAAAAATTACATAAAAATGATAGAGTATGTGAAGATAGTAAGTGTAGCGGGAAATAATGTCAGGCTTCAGAATCTAAATGACTATAGACAGGGAATATAGATCACAATAGAAAATGTGATTGTAGCTGGGAAACATAAAGGAGACCTCTGAACAGGAGCTTGAGATCAATAAAACATTTGAAAAGCTTCCAAAGCTTTAACTTTTGGAAGCTTTAAAAATGCGGCGAATCTGAAAATGCACATTTTACAGTGACTTGAGAGCATTGCAATAGATTTAGGGAAGTGATTCTTAAAGATGGATGATGTCTTAAGTTGTCTGATATGACAATATGAACTCACTCTTATACATTTTTAAAAGTCCCTGATATAAAATACTGGGCTGTCTCGCCGATTTGCATTCAGCAACAAATAGAGCAGAAAGCCTTATGCTGAACTTGAGTTCATCTGATTCTGAGATGGACGCCCGGTGCTACTGCAAGAAGCAAGAAGGAACATGTATTACTTAATCTGACAAGGGAGGTCATGCTGGTGATGGAAGTGTCACCTCAGCAAGTCATCCTGATTCAGTCATAGGTTTTCTATTGCCTGAAACCAAAGGGGGACTAAAATTTTCTTGCTATGAACAAGAGAGAAGTAATTGTAACGAACAAGACTAAGGCTGCCCCATTCAGTCACCCCACAGAGATGGCTTTAAGATAATCTGACTATGATATTTGTGCCCGCCATTGTTCTGATATAAGCAAAGGATTTATCGTAACAGTGTTGGTTTGTTCATGAGATCATGGGAAAATCATGACTGTAGAAAAAGTACAGGAATAAAGACTGTGTCACAGCCATCTGGAGGAACCGAGCCATCAGAGTACTCAGAGTATGTATTCCTTGGCTACCATGGACACCAGTCACCAGAGCTACTGTGCACCCCTCACACAGTATTTATAACCAAAAACTTGATGTGCTAGAACACTGTTGAAGCATCTGCTTCCTAGCAGCCTCAGTTCTGGGTTCTGGGTCTGACGGGTATGGCTGAGTTCTTTCTTCATAGACACATGAAGTGAGACTAGACCTACATACCACAGAAACAAAGTTTAGATCCTGAGTAGCACGTCCTCCTTAGAATGACAAGGCACTAGACCTCATCTTCTTTGGACAGGATGAGGAGAGAAGCCACTGATACTTGCTGATGTGATTCCAAAAGGAAGGGACAACTGTGTCATAGGACCTAGAATCTATTCCAATTGCCACTGCCTCAGTGTCAGAAAAAGAATAATGCTTAGCACAAGCCTTGGCCTAAGATAAGTGGCAAATAAACACAAATTGTGCTTGCAGTTTGAGGTCTGCCCAAGGCCCCTTCTAATTCATATTTACTCATTCATTGGCTTTGTCCTGGACATCAGAGAGATGGCTCTGAGTTGTTCTTCTGTCAACCTTTGTATGTTTATTTCATGCTCTACCTGTCTAGGGTTACACAGTTTTCTTTATGTCTATGCTGAAAAAAAATCCTGACTTAGTGTTCACTGACAACATTTATGAAAGTTGTTAATATGAAGAATAAATAAAGTTATACATGAGAAAAGACTTATAAATGATGCAATGTATAGTAGAAACTGAATAGGCTCTTTTTTATCTCCCTTTTCTTGGAATTAGTTGATAAACTAATATTCTTTAATGGTTAATATGCCTAGATGCTTGACTAACACTTTAAAATATAATTTTTAACCCCCCCCCACAAACTCAATGTAGGAGGCACTATATTTTGGCTCATTTTACCTAAGTGGAAACATTCTCATTAAGTATGATAAAACAAACAAAATCTTGTATGTTCAAGACAGAGCCTATATTTCATCTTTATATCCCCCTCAGAATCTTATAGTAGCAAGTACACATGCAAGATATGTTCCTCAGATTAAGAAGTAAATTCCAAATCTATGTTTATTTCTATTTGATTTGATTGGGGTGCCAGATGCAAAAATAATGAAAAAGTCAACAAAACAGCAATATTTAGAGTTCTCAACCCCCATATATATCCTTTATGATAAAAAGGTATGTAGGAATTTCTCCTAAATGATTATATGAGAGTCCAGGAAATATATTTTTTCCTTGGAGTGTAATGTTTAATGCAGTAGGAACATGATATATTCAAAAAACGTAGAATGTTAAAGCCAGACCCATAATACTTGAATGATAGACCAATAAGGGACTGATTTTACTGCTTTAGCTTCAGCAGGCAAGTCTTGGCCACCTGTTCCAATATGCCAATTAAAATGACAAGTGATGGTGAACAGCAGAATGACTCAACATAACCACACTGAGAAGAGAAACAGACAAAAGAACCCAGTTACCTAAGTCCATCTTCAAAAAACTGACACGAACGTCATCTGTAAGCAGAGAAAGGGGTAATAAAGCAACCAGTGAAATAAAAAGACTTCAGACCAAAACATTTCTCTAATAGCTTCATTAGTTTGGGTTTACTTTTCCTTCCTAATCAATATTTGAGAGAGCATCAGAGAGGCAAGAGAAAGGAAGCAATAAAGGAAGGAAGGAAGGAAGGGAGGGAGGGAAAAGGGAAAGAAAGAAAATTAAGCGCTTCAAGGGCGTGAAAATAGGCAGAAATAATTTATCAGAGACTTAGGGTTCTTGGGAAAATCCCAGAGAAACAACAGCTTAAATTCTAGAACAAAAGAAATGTTATTGGAAAGCTGCTAACAAATCAATGAAAGCTGAAAACATATTATTCCAAATACAAATTTTCTATGAGCTGAATATCGCTTTTCTTACCCAAGTCATCTTACATAAGACATTATTTAAAATTATCCCATAAGAAAACTCTTTGGAAAAAAAGGTTTAAGCTCACTTCGTAGTAAGTAGATTGGATCCCAATTAGCATTCAACACTGCTATCTCTAAGTCAATATGAAATGAGAACAATGAGTTAATCTTGTAAATATATAACATAAAAATTGTATCAGCCCTAACATTTGAGAAATAAACCTTAGGTTTATCCTGTAACAGACTGGGGTGTTAAATCTCAGAAATCTTCTGAGAACCAAGTAATCAAAATGTTGTTGTCATTATTGTTTACTCTCATAAGTATGCTGCACTCTAGGTTGAGTAGGGGGAAGAATAGAGGAGAGCAGGGTAAGAGATACCATAATAGAAGGAGTCACTATAGGTTTGAGGAGAGATATGGCACTAGTGAGATTTCCAAGGATGACATAAAATAGCAATCTAACCAATAGTGGAGATGCCCTTTCCTGATAATGCGACTGATGACTACCTTGTATCCCATCCCAGAGACTCCATCCAGTGGCTGATGGAAGCAGAGGCAGACACCCACACCTAAACACTGAACTCAACTCCTGGAACCCAGTTGCAGAGAGGGAGGAGCGATGAGCAAAGGGGTCAAGACTGTGCTGGTGAAGCCCACAGAAATAGCTGACCTGAACAAGGGGGAGCTCATGGACCCCAGACTGATAGCTGAGAGGCCAGAATGGGACTGATCCAGACCCCCTGAACATGGGTGTCAGTGAGGAGGCCTCGGCATTCTTTGGGGCCTCAGACAATAGATCAGCATTTATCCCTGGAATACAAATGGAATTTGGGAGCCCATACCACATGGAGGGATGCTCTCAGCCTGGACACATGGGGGAGGTCATAGCCCTGGTATGACAGACTTTGCAGATCCCCCATGAGGGGCCTTACCCTCTCTGGAGAGTTGAGTTGAGATTGGGTGAAGGATTGGGGGGCTTGGGGGCTAGGGGAGGAGTGGAGTGAGAGGGAGCTGGGATTGACATGTGATGCAAGCTTGTTTCTAATTTAAATAAAAAAGGTTAAAATAAAAAAGAATGCAACACTCTTTAAGGACTTGTGAGAAAATAAGACTTGTATACATGATTAAGGGACGTCTAGGTAAGCAAAGCTATTAACAAAACAAGACACAAGGTCTATAAATTTTGGAGTGTTGCTACTAGCTTCAACATGAACAGTGTCATTTGGCTAGATTCTTGATACTATTTAGAACTCTGATTCCTGGTGGGTATGGATGATAATGGACTCATTTCTCCATTACCTGTGAGTTTTTACACACTAGGAAGTCACCTTCAGTGATAAGTCCATTCTCCTTTTTGCTGGTAAAACCTTCTCACTTTGAAGGTCGAAGAGCCAATCTTATAATGATGAGTATGTCTAGTTATAAAATTTCCAGTAACAACATCTAGTCATTTTAAGATCACTTGTAGATTTAGATGAATCCATCAGTATATGTTAACCTTTCTTGCTGCCTTTTCTTATACCTGTAACATCTGCTAGAAAAGTTTTACTCAGCAAAGAATTGAATCAAAATGTATGTCATATTAAGACTAAACTAGATCACTGAGTCCCTTGATTCTACAGTTTTCGTGAAGCTAAAAGATGCAATGTATTTTAAAATAAAATTATATTATTTTTATAGGTTCCATCAACTGTATATTTATGTAATAGAAGTAATGGATTTAGACTATAGATATTGTTAATCATTAGTAAGGGCACAAAATAAACTATCAATGTTATTAGGTGCCAAAAAGCTATGGGTAAAATGCTACCAAGAAGTTAGGTGAAATTGAATGAGAAATTTATGCAAATTTCAACTATTTCAAAAAGAGACGGTGACCTATAGACCAAGCCCGGGACTAGGTTTCCTGTGCCTCACCTTGATCACCTGTTGACATATAGTCTGCACTGTTTTCATGTTAGAAATGGCAGAACTGACTAGTCCAGCAGACAGTGCAGGGCCCATAGAGCCTACTATACCCACTACACTATATTCACAAATTCCTACCTTTGGAAAACATTTTAACTTTTAAATTCTTGAGCCAGAGAAACCTCAAAACCTGTAATTAGGGCCAGTCATCATGTCCACTCTCTCTTTTCTAAAAATTAACTATTTAGTTCTTAGACTTAGACATTTTTCATTTTTCCCTAATATGAATTTTTATTGATGCCAATGTTATAAATTTTGTGAGTATTTGGAGGAAAAAAATAACCTAGCCACTTGTTTAATGTATTTTAAAGTGGATCTCTTCAAATTTGTGGAATTTGGTCAGTTTATCTGAGCAGAATTCTTGGGCAAAAGGCAGTCACTTTCTGAGAGTTTAGTGATAAAATCTCCAACTATTTTCTTACATTTTCATGATTCTGAAAAATGTACGAATAAATGATCAAGACAAACTATGGTCAAATGACATGTTTCCAAGCGACTTCAGTAGATATAAAAGCCAGATCTTGCTCCTCATTGAGAGAGAGGTTTCCATGTACATTGTTTGCCAATTTTCCAAAACAAATGCTACATAAAAATAAGAAGAGTTAAGCATGTGTGGAAATAGATGTGTTGGGCAGTGCAACTCCGTGCTTTCTTTGTGAATGAGACTTGCTTTCATGACATTAAGGCTGAAGTGGGAGATGAGGATGACTTACTAGGCCTGGATTCTCTTCAAACTGCTTGTTGTATGCCTGGCATTACCTGTTTAGTGTGAAGCAAGTGAGGTTTATTGGCCTAAAGCCACTGCCAAAGCAAGATCCCAAGGTATAGTAGAAGACTCAATTGACTCCAACTTCATAGGCACATTAAGACTGCATTTTACTATTTTTCTACTTTGTTTTGCAAAGGAAAAATGACAAAATTGTCTCAATTTAAATGCCTAAATCTGTAATTTTCTCCATCTTCCCCCCTCACCCTCCCACTTCTCCTTCCTTCTTCTAAGACAGAGTCTTCCAAGGTAATAGCAGCTGTCCTGCAACTCACTGTACAGCACAGGCTGCTCTCAACTCAGACAAATCTTCAAATCTCAGCTATCTGAGTGCTAGGAGCACAGGCTTCCCTCACTAAGCCAGCTGAAACCATGGTCAGTTTCTTACTGACTTTCACTGCTTGGTTTGCCTTGAACATAGGCATGATGCTGAGCATCATACCAAATGAAAGGTTCACACTTACATGGTTCTGCTGCCCTGTAAGGTTTGCACACTACTTGTACTCCACTTGCTGATGACGACATTTAAAAGCATCTCGTTGCCTTTTCCTCTGCATCCTCCAGTGATCGACTCTTTCTCTTGTGTTAATTTTGCCTTAAACTTGACTGAGATGAAAACCAGATATTGGCCAACATTATTCTGGGTGCCTCTGAAAGGGTCTTTGTGGATGATATTAATATTGCAGTTAGTAGACTATATCAGAACAAATCATGTAGCCTCCAAAAGACTGAGTAAGGGTGAGGTGCACCTGCCTGACTACCTTTGGAATGGGACATCGTATTTTCCAACCTTTATATTTGACTAGACATTTGATTTGCCTGGGTCTTGATCACGAAGAGATTACACTATCAACTAATCACTGACAGCTTATTCATGAATGCTGTGTGTGTGTGTGTGTGCATGTATGTGTGCATGTGTGCATTCTGTTGACTCTGATTCTCTAGAGAACTACAGATAGTATACACCTTGATGTAGAAATCATATCAGAACTATAAATGTAACTCCCAATATCTTTAACATCTGAGTATACCTCCAGCTCTTTCTCTCCCACCCCTGTGTGTGTGTGTGTTTGTGTGTGTGTGTGTGTGTTTGTGTGTGTATGTGTGTTCATCTTATATTCCTTGAACAAACTGGGTCTAATTGTCCAATTTTGTTTAGAAATTTTCATTAATGTAACATGAAGGACCAGAGGAGCCACAATAAGAATAACATTCATAGAGTTTCTGACCTTTTGATCCTTTTCCGGAAACTTCAAACAATGATGCTAGATCTATATTTTCAGAAATTTTATTCAGTATTTTAAAAATCTAGTATATTTAGTCCTAATTGTATAGCATGATGATACAAATAAATTCATAATACAAGTATATTTTTTTGTTGCTTATTGCTTTCATTTTATGTTATTGAAAATTATAGTGCAAGGAGCTTCCAAATTTGTGCCATTCAGTTGCCATTGTTTTCTCCCTTGATCACATAATGAGAGGGAAATTGCTTGTTCAAAAAAACTGAAATTTTGAAAGTTTTAATGTATTATTAACAAGTTGTCCTCATGAGTGACAACTTTGCTTTGCTAAATCTCGAAATTATGTAATGTCCTCAAGTCCATTTGTAACAAGAAGTCAAAGCAAGGATGAAGTATTTCAATGTTGATTATATAGACAAAAGTGAACTTTTCCATACTGATGATGGCAGCTCACAACTGTCTGTGACTCCAATTCCTGGGGATCTGATGCCTTCTTCTGTATTTTGCATGCATTGCATGTACATGCTGCACATTATGCCCATGCACAGATGCCCATGCAGGTGAAACACCAATGTACATAAAATAAAATTAATTAAAAATTCTCATCGTGTACTCCCCCTATTCTACCCCCCACTCAACCTTCCTGTTCCTCCATGACTATAGAGAGATGCGAAGTGCCGCACCCTTAAGATGGTGCTGGCTTCCGCCTTCTGCTAGCCCGACAGCAGGTGCTCTCTATGATAAACAACACCTGCATTTGGTTAAGGCTGGATATCAGGCTTGCTTCCATACGTGGACCTATCTACATGTTCCACGTGGCATATTGGGGTTGGCCGCCCAAGGGCTTTTAAGCTGTGGGTTGGGGCTCCCTGGCGCTCCCCGGGAAAAGAAGATTGTTCAAAGGTTCCTGAATAAACTGCTTAAAGAAGAGTCTGGGCGTTGCGTCTTCCTTGCTGGTCAAGGTGGGCGCAGCACATGACCTACTCTCTCCTCCTCTTCTCCCCCCTCTTCTTCCCAGCTCCTACTCAATAGAGGGAGTCATAGGTTTGAAGAGAGATCTGGCACCAGTGAGACCTCTAGCAATCTATAAGGATGATACCAACTGGCAAGCTAAGCAATAGTGGAGAGACTACCTTAAATGCCCATTCCTGATAATGAACTTGACGTCTACCTTATATGCCATCCTAGAACCTTCATTCAGTGACTGATGGAAGTAGAGGCAAACACCCACAGCTGAACACTGAACTGAACCCATGGAACCGAGTGACAGAGAGAGAGGAGCAATGAGAAAATGGGCAAAGAATGGGCTGGTGAAACCAGCAGAGACAGCTGATCTGAACAAGGGGGAGGAGCTCTTGGACCCCAGACCGACAGCTGGGAGGCCAACATGGGACTGATTCAGACACCCTGAGTGTGAGAGTCAGTGAGGAGGCCTGGGCAACCTATGGAGCCCTGGGCAGTAGATCAGTATTTATCCCTGGCATACAAATGGACTTAATGTGTCCATAACACAAAGAGGGATGATCTCTCTTAGGGGAGGGTCTGGACCCTGCCCTGAGCGAAATGACAGACTCTGGATATCCTCTATGTGGAAGGAAGTGGGGATAGGGTGGGAGGCTGGGGGGGGATGGTGTGGGTGTGTGGGAGGAGGGGAGGGAGAGGGAACTGGGATTGACATGTGAAGCCAGCTATTTAAAATTAAAGTAATAAAAAATTATTAACTAAAAAAACCCAAAAAACAAAAAAAGAGTTCTACTAAATTTCACTGTGAAGAGAGTCCAGCAAGTAAGATAGAATGGCTCCTTCCCTGCCTCAAGGTCTATCTTAAGAAAACCACTCTATGAATTTTAATCCAGCTTCATAAAAACAGACAATATTTCCCTTTGCCATTTAGTCCATCAGGGACAGGAGATTTACCTAGGAAATGAAGCAAGCTGGTATTTCTCATCCTCCTTCCACATAATTTCCTGTGCTGCTGAGTTGGATGTGGCAAATAGGAATCGCTCTCATCTTTTTCCCAGTCCACACTTGTAAAGAGAAAGTCCTAAACCAAGTAGACAATAGTAGGACCTGGCAGTTTCGACTTCAGCTTATAAATTGGAACTTTCACACTGGGCAGAACAAGTGAGGAAAACCAATTCTGTGCCCCAACAGTGATCGTAGGGAGAACAGAGGTGTGGCTTTGGGAAACAGCTATGGTTCCACCTTTGACTCTTATGCTGTTACCACTGCACATTCTGTCCAGACCAGAGTGAAGTAGGTGAGATAAGCTTTCAGATCCAAGATACGAACAGATAGATCTGAAGGGAATTACATTATTTGGAAGAGTGAGTGGAGAATTCATTCCTAAGAGTACTGGCAGAGGCAATAGAAATTTTGGTAGAAGAGAATACTCACAACTTTAGTATGTGAAAGAGTTGAAACATCAGAAGATAAACATGTTGAATTTGGGAAGAAAGATTGGGAAAGTCTTATTGTTATGGTCACTCTGAGGATAATAAAGGTTATGTCCAAATTACAAGTTGTTCTTCTGAATAGCAGGACATGGGGTAGACTTAAAGTACTTCCAACTCATTGACGGATCCATTAGCAAAGGGCCAATACTGCATAGGCACTACTTAAGCATAACTTTCTAGCAGCCATTAATGGAAAGAGAACGTATTTGAACTCAAGGGAAGCTCCAAGGAAGTTAGGTTAAGAACACATCACAAACGTTTTTTGGCTCTAGGGAACAGCGTGTAAACAACCAATGCTGTGAGCTCTGTGAGTAGAAGTGGAAAATTCTTTTCTAGTCCCTGGTTGATAAGTTATCATAGCAGCTTCTAAATTATACACCTATCCAGTGAAAAGGGTAAAACAGTAACCAGCTGAGAGGACTGTATTTTTACACAGCCTTGTCTTGCTGGAGAATAACATGACCTGTTACTCTTTTGGCGACTACATGGCATCTCCCTGGTGACTTTGTGTCCTCTCCCCAGATTTCTCCTTGTCTGGTAGCCCCACCTGTACTTCCTGCCTGGCTACTGGCCAATCCGTGTTTTATTCATCACCCAATAACATATACACAGAAGGATATCACCCATCAGATAAGCCTAGAGTCCTATGAGAAGAAAGCCTTACCTGAGGAACTGTCTAGCTCAGACTGGCCTCTGTGCATGTTTGTGTGGGGTTACCTTGATTACTAATTGATATAGGATGATTGAGACTACTGTGGGTGCCACCGATGGCCCAGTCAGGTCATCCTGGGCTGCATAAGAAAGATAACCAAACATGGCCTGTAAGTGAGACATCAGGCAGCATTCCTTCCAGTTTGTTGTAATTCCTTGACTCTGAGGAAGTTCCCTGATACTTCCTGGAGTAGTAGGAATCCTGCCTTCGAGCTTCTGCCTTCAGTTCCTCACTCTTCCTCAAAGCACGAGGTGAAATTAGCCACCGTTGTCCTTAGCTTGCTTGGTGACAGTGCTTTGTTACAGCAACAGAAAGGAAACTAGGACACTCCAGTCTCTGAAAGTGTGGTGTCAGTCCAAGGTCCTGGAGATAACGCGAATACTTGCCTGTTTATGTATTTTGTCTCAAATATGTTACTGAATTAAAGAGCTTAAGATTTTTGTAGTGCGCACAATTGTCTCACTCCTCTTTTGTCCACAAGGAAGAAATAGATAATCCCAGGAGAACTGAACACTAGGTATGGAACATTTACCCTAAAAACAATTCCTTGTCCTATTACCCATTCAGCAAACAGTAGGATTGCTGATGGTGACCTTGTTGGCTTAGATTATTAGTTCAGTTACAAAGAGACCAATGTAGTCTTGGGAACGGAGGGCTGTTTCTGAAATGTGCCAGACTCTGCCTGATCCCAGGGACCTCACAGTCCTACATTTAGATATTGCTAGCTCTCTACTGCTTATTTGCAAGTAAGGTTGAATTTTTGCTCATCGTTAAAGCACAAAAAACTTATCTGACTAAAATGAAGAAATATGAAAATATTTTGTCACCCTTCCCCCTGAATATTAGAAAGGAAACAACTCATTTTCTTTGTGGCTCTAAAAATGTTTTAAGGTGGTGGCCAATGCTATTTAAATATAAAAACAGAGCTTGGAGTGCTGAAAGTGTTATTTGAGGAGTGCAAGGATATAATGCAAATCTAATTCTATCATTGCTAAGTGGGAACAAACCGTTCTCTCTCTCTCTCTCTCTCTCTCTCTCTCTCTCTCTCTCTCTCTCCTTTGATTCCTAAAATATTATATAGAGTGTGCCTTTAAGTTCAGCTAATTCAAAGTCAGTCTTCTGAGCATCTATTGTTTGTTTATGTCAAGCACACATATAACTTCTAGAACACCTGCTTTCCCAAATACTGTGCATATCATGTGTCTGACTAGAAATAGATAGCTCAGTCCATTTGCCAATGGGGTGGGTCAGCAGGATGGAAACAGAGCAACACCCACTTCAATGGCCTCAAAGGAAAACTCAGCTGACTTACCTCTCTATACAGTGTTTTGTAAGTCAAACATACCCAATGGTCAGAGCTGGAGGACAAAATCTTTCCAGCTGGCCTGCAAACATGGCAAGAACAAAGCCCTTTCTTTCCTTTGTTAATTTACCAAGCTCTCACATGATGTCATTTGTTTTATTGACAACCTAATCTTGTTTTAGTTCTCTCTCTACTTAAACACCTTAAGACACAGAGATGTGGCTAGGCTAAGTTTATAGATGCAGAAACTGAATACATGCTGTTTATAGAATGTAGTAAACGAGAGCTTAAGAGCAATTCTTTCTCTAAATAAGAAATTTGCAATTCTTGAGTTCCCTGAGGTCAACAGGAGAACTTGTAAAAATACAAATTTTCTGTCTATATTCCAGGTCTACATATTGAAACTTTTGTAGGCATCTTAATCACGTGTGTAGTGAGATGTCAGATGAGGATTATGCACATACCCAGGGACTATATTTTGAAGAACAGACTGACCATAATAATGAATTTGGGATTTTTAATATAAATACGGTGTACTTATGTGTGTATGTAAGATTTACTACTTAAGCCCAGTGCTTGATTAGTATCAATTGTAAATCTTAGTTAAGGAGAAATGATTTCATGGATAAAGGCGCTTGCCATCAAGCATACAATCTGAGTTTGATTCCCGGGCCCCTCCTGATGGAGAGAGAACTGAAGCCCACAACTTATCCTCTGAATTCTAAATACATGTGACAATATGTGCATACACCCCTCCCCCAGTAAATAAGCAAAATGTAATAAAAATTAAAAACCCAAACTCTAGTTAAATATTCTATTTTCCATTATTCTGGTTCTCAGTGTTAAGTATGTATATGATAATAGGGAGATTTTGAAAACTAAAACATTTCAAGTCCCATAGTCTCTGGAGAAAGCTATTCTTTTGTTTCACACTTCAAGTTTGCACTTTAATATCTCCAAACAGGATGAAAAAGGAGTTTAGAAAAAACAGAGACTCTCTGCATGAGTAAGGGCAGAGGATGAGGGCAGAATGAATGGAGCTGTGAGGAGAGGCTGGTAGGTTGGAAATCAAGGCCTCTTAGAGTCAGAAATCTCTTTCATGTAACACAGAGATGAAGGCTAGGCCAGCATCACAGTGTGTCCTGGAGGCTGCACTAACACTCAGTTTAATGATGCTCTTCTGTATGCAGCAAGACTCCACCCAAAGACTCAGATTTCTTCACACAGTCTTCAACGAAATGCTTCTAATTACCAGGAACATAGCTTATCGCTTATCTCTAGTACCACCAGGAGTAGAAGGCTTAGCATGAGAAACAGCAGAAAGAAGAAAAACTCTCACTCCTGCTGGAGGGATGGCAAGTGGGTTATGTCTAAAATTGTCACTTGAGCTGGGACTTCCACAGACAATGCTGCTCTGGTAATAAGGTCTATTGGGGTCGACCATTACAATACACCCTTTCACAGTTAAGAAGGCCTTTGACTAACTCTAAAAATCTAATCTAATCTAACCTCTCCAGTCTCATGCCTGACTCCCCCGGGTCTGCATGAAGTCCCATGGGTGTTTCTGTCCATCCAGGGTAAAGACTTTCTGTTAGGTATGTGGCACAACCAGCAACTGCATAGACCTCAGCATCTCAGACATGCTGGGCTCTGAAAGCATACATTTATAAAACACCAAGAGTTTGCAGGACTTAGAGATTCATCAGTACAAAAGACTTCCATCCCCACATTGCCTAGACTTGGCTCTTTCTCTGTCCACACTCGTCAAGGACCCTTTCCTGCTAAAAGCCCAAGCTCACTCCATAAATAGCACCATTCAATTAACCATGGAAAGACTCACTTTTGTGAACATCTCTACCTTTATGCCTCACAGTGTTTAAAGTAAGGACCAGAACATTGGCGCAAGGGTTGAAGTTCAAGGTGCAACTGAAGTTCAATGCCTGGGATCCACATGGAGAAAGGAAAACACCAGCTCCCACGAGGTGTCCTCAGACCACCATAGGAATGCCAGAGCATGCATGTGCATACACAGAAGCAAAAATAAACACATGCAAATTTTGTTAAAATGAAAGTTATAAATACATAAAATAACCGATTAGCAATCTACTGCATTGTAAACCATACCATTATTGTATTTGTTGTGATAACAACTTTGTATGTCAATATCCAATGTGAGTACATAACTCAAAACTTCTATATTAATAAACATTTGCTAAAATATTACTTTAGTATAAATAAAAATTGTCAAGATTTTACTGATTCAGAAGTTATAATATGTTTTCCCATCATCACAGAAACATCAAGTGTGATTTTTAATATATATTGTAAATTGTAACACCTGAAAAGGAGAAGAAGGCTTGCTGAGAAGGATGCATCATCATAAAGACAAGATTCATCTGACTCTTTATTTACTTCATCACCAAGAAGGTGTTTAAGCTCCTACAGCAGTGGTGCCTCATCTTTCTAATGCTTCCACCTTTTAATATAGTCCAATCATGATCTGGGTGTCCCTAACTATAAACTTATTTTCATTGCTACTTCATATGTGTATTTTTCTACTGTTATTAATCATGATGTAAATATCTGATATGCAACCCCAAAGGGATCACGGCCCACTGGTTGAGAAACACTGTAGTACAGCATCTTCGCTGTTCTTAAGGGATGAACTCTTAGGTACAGAGATCAGTGGATTGCAGTATGAATTTTAAAAGTTAATTGATGACTTTTGTCAGGGAGAAAGTCCTTTCTGAGAAAGTCTCATAATTGCAAAATCTGAATTTCTCATTTTCTTGTTCTAAACTTTCATCTTAATAATCAAACACAATGAAAACCTAATGTTTATTAAGTCATGTGCTCTTCCTGTATATTTAAACCTGGGTCAAATCTGAGTAACCTGTGGAAATAAAATGCACTTAGGAATTGCCTTTCATATACACGTGGCTGCTAGAAATTGCAATATTCTCAGTCCAGAATTAATAAAATAGAATTAGTTGACTCTCAGGTTTTAATGATTCATGTGTCATAGGTGCAAGTCAATCAGAAAATTGCTTCAAGTAAAATTTTGTTACCAAATAATAAAATGAACTCATTATGAATCTACAAGATAGATAGCAAAGAACAATTAAGAACTCAATTTTCTTTGCTGAGTTGGACTTAAGTAAAATCTTCACTTAGTCTTTGGAACAGTAGCTCTTTGCAATTAATTAAATCTAGATTTTTTGTTGAAATCACCACACTAGCTTAGGTTTTATTTTTGCAAGGCTCTGAGAAGTGTTATTGCTGCTTCAACACATATAGTACACAACACATAAAAATGTATCTCATGCTTTGTGAACAGGAACAAAAATCTCAAGCATTAACAATTATATTGGTGGGAGTTTTGTGTTAAATTAAGCTTGGAATAAGGAAGAAAAAGTTGGCTGTAAACAAGAAAAATATTTCTCTTAAGACAGTTAAATGTTAACGAGGCACATTAATCAAATCTTGAAGTAATGCTAAGCAAAGTCAGCTATAAAAAGTGTTTTCCATGACTTTTCTACCTTCACATTAATTTTTTCTGCAGTAAAAACTAACTGCCTTATATAGTGAAAGGAAAGCACCTGACCTGATGTGTAATTTCCTTATGAACTGCACAACCTGTAAAATTTGTGTGGGAGAGAAATTAAATGCCATCTTATCTTTTATGGCAGAAAAATCTAAGCATTCTTGGATATCTGCTTGTTCTTTCTCAGGACAAATTCTCTCTCTCTCTCTCTCTCTCTCTCTCTCTCTCTGTGTGTGTGTGTGTGTGTGTGTGTGTGTGTCTGTCTCTCTCTGTCTCTGTCTCTCTATCTCTGTGTCTGTCTGTCTGTCTGTCTGTCTGTCTCTCTCTCTCTCTTTCTCTCCCTTGCTCTCTCCCTCAGTTAATTTCTAGTGAAAATTCAGGGCCTGGGATATTTTTGTAGCTTATTTGTAGTTAGGAAGAGAGGGAGTAAAGGTGATGGAGTTGGGTGGGGGAGACAGAGAAAGGAAAGAAAGATGGTTTTATGTCAGAAAATCAAATCAATAAACTCCAGGAAGACATATATATATATACATATATCCATACATACATATATATAATGCCACTATATATATATATAAAATGACATATATATATATATATATATGGAATTCCCTCACAAAAAGAAAACAATGGAATGACTTATGGAAGTGTACTTTGCAGCTCATTAGAATTTAATACTAGTTTAAAAAAGAAAAACAAATATGATTTTAATCAACAGATATTTCATTTTTTAGTCTTGGGGAAATTATAATTTTGGCTAATCTAAATTACTGATTTCAGAACTAATGAAATAAATATTCTTCAAATTTTAGTCTCATTCGAAATTGCAATATGCTATAAAAAGGAAGAATAACTTTAGGATTTCCTGTAATATTGTTTATTGTTCATGGTGTGTGTGTGTGTGTGTGTGTGTGTGTGTGTGTGTGTGAATGGCACACGATGCATATAGTCTAGGAATGATCCTGGATGGTGTTCCTCTGGAATCTTGCACCATTTTGTTTGAGTCAGAACCTCTCATTGGCTGGGGTTTTCCATGTAGGACAAGCTCCCTGGGTTGCAATCTTCAGAGAAGCAAGTATCTCTGTCTCCTACCTCCCCTGCCTGCTGTACTCACCCCATCCACCCCTGCCACCCCTGCCACCCCTCCCACCCTTTTCTGGGACAACAAATGTGCATCATTGTGTTCACTTTTTAGGACTTTTTATTTTTCAGTTTAAATTTTAATTAAAATATAATTACATCACTCCCCGCTTCCCTGTCCTCCTGCCAACCCTTCCAAGTCTTCCCCCCTTTAATCCGCATCCTGTCTGTCCCCTCCTCACTCCACTCCCTTCCAGTTGGTGGCCGCTTTTCTTTTTAAATGGGTTCTGAGGATTGCACTGTGGATTCCAGGTGAGCCATCTCCCTGGTCCCTGTTAATGTCTCACATTCGATGTACTCAGAAATAAGCCCTGGGAACTTCCAACAACAAGGGTGCAGTGCTGCCCTGATATCTTTGCAGCCACAAACCTTGCTGGTGCTGGGAGGGCTGGAGGCAGCCAGGGCAGAGGCAAATTCAGTTGCCAGATCTGCAGAGGACTTTGTAGGGGCTTCCGCTTGTGGCTCTTAAAGCTTCTGCTTTTCTGTCTATGTACTGAGTGAAAGATAATTAGTCTTCATTTTCCCTCTGTAATGCAAGCTCATGAGCACTTTAGAGAAGCATTTAAGTCTTTGACTCACAGATGCTTTAAAAAATATATTTAATGGACTTATTAGTTGAGAGAATTATATAAACATACTAATGCAAGGCCATTCTTTTTGCTTTTGGGGTAGGGAGTATTTACAGGTAGGAGACAGTATGATTCAATTTTATGAAAATTCAATTTTACATGGTAATATATAATAATTTATGTAATTAAAATAAAAGCCCAAAGTATTCTGGACAACATAGAGACTTTGGCATTCCAATATTCCATCCTGAATCTGTACTCTATCTGTTCTGGTCTGCCCTTGGGTTCCTAACAGGATATGCCTTTAGCTGCAGCCATTAAGAACACTGCCCATGCTCATTCACAACAGTCCCTTTTAAAGGAACCCTGCCCACATACCATCTCCCCTGCCCTCTCTGCTTCTCTCTGTCACTCCTTCTGTCTCCTTCCCCCTCTCTTATCTTCTGCCACTCCTGTCCCCTCTAACTTCCCACCTTTTCCCTTTCCCATCTTTCTCTCAAGCTCTGCTTTTTAAAATAACAACAC
Organism: Mesocricetus auratus; assembly: GCF_017639785.1. Taxonomy (NCBI): domain Eukaryota; kingdom Metazoa; phylum Chordata; class Mammalia; order Rodentia; family Cricetidae; genus Mesocricetus; species Mesocricetus auratus. The sequence goes on along the minus strand of NW_024429207.1, from coordinate 1,327,339 downwards.
TATCAATGACCAGGAACTTCAACCTCACCTCCCAGAGACTCAGTTCACTAATACCTACCTGAAGAAGCAGCATGCATATGAGTGCATGCTTGTGATTACAAAGATCAGAAGATGGTGGCAGGAGGATCAGAAGTTCAGGGGCATCTTCAGCTACATAGAGTTGGAGTTTGCCTCAAACAGACAAAGAAACAGTAACATAAAATTGGCATGCAGAAAAATAATAAAATTAGTATATCTAATTTAAGAGATTGGACTGTTTGGGTTCGCAACTAAATTAGGTAGGAATCAAACTGCCAAAATGATGTTAAACAGTACTTTCTGTCACTAATGCGAATCATCAGATGAGTTGCTCTTTTAAGAATCAGATCTGTGATCAAGGTGAACCTAGGAGGTGTAGGAATTACAACCTAATGATTATGGGGGCACAGGCTGCAGTCTACTGAGGAAAGCTTTATGAGTGTGGTGTTTGAATGAGAATGGACCATATCTGTGAACTCAGTCTATAGGGAGTGGTACTGCTTGGTGGGGGTGGGGGAGCAGTTGGGAGTTATGACCTTGTTGGAGTAGTTGTGGCCTTGTTGGAAGAAGTGTGTTCCTGGAGTGGGATTTGAGGTTTCAGAAGTTCAAACCAGGCCCAGTGTCTGTTCCTGCTGCCTGCAGGCTTGGATGTGGAACTCTCAGCTATTTCTCCAACACCATGTCTGCCTGCATGTCACCATGCTTCCCACCATGATAATGGCCTAAACCTTTGAATGGTGTCGCTTACAGCAATAGAACACTAAGGCAATGATCTTAGACCCTTGAAGGAAGGCAGGTCACAGTCGTTGGTATTTCTCCCATGCCCACTGCTATGTATGGATGTCAGTAAGGGATGTCAGTGAGGGATGTCGGTGCTGGCTCAGCAAATAGGTGCTCAGATGTATTTTAAGTGATCAGGCCCTGTAATAATGCCACCCACCCATAGCAGGAGAAACTGGAATAGGAGATCCATCAGTAATACCCAGAACATAGGAAATTCCTTACATTTGTAGACCTCTAAGGACAGGGTCTCTAAGCTTGGCAGATTAAGGTATTAAATACGATATGAGGCCATAATTTAAACAATCCTATTGTCTTATAACACCTTAAGACTGCTGTGTGCTATGAGTTTAGTGGGTTAGGGATGATACTCGAAAAGATATAAGGCACGGCAGATCCTCTGTACAAGGGCAGCACCTGTAATCTTGCATATACTAGTTCAGTACTGTGCTCAGAAATGCTAATAATTTTACTGTTATTTTTCTCATTTCCTTAGGAATTTTAATTTCTTATCTGAAATTAACATTCTTCATCCAAAATGTCCTAAAAGTTTTTCAAGACCTAATTAGTTCTTCACCTGGAATTTATCAGATTCAAATAACTTTTAAAAAGATCTTTTTTGAGCAAATATTTTAAATTATTTTCAGACAGTCTATCAGCAACCTCACATGGAAGTAGGATAACTCCTGGGACCAATAATTTGTCAAGTGTCAAAACTTGCACAATGAGTGTAATTCTGTCTTTTGACAGTCTAGTATTTCAAGCATATGGGTTTCATGTCAGAATATTCAATCCTTAGTTAAACTGAAGCTTCCTGAAATTCTATTTGAAGCTTCCAATATTGAAAAGGCATCATCTAGGATCTGTCACCCAGTTCTCTAGGTTTTCAAATCTTTCTCATCAGAAGACAATGTACCTGGACTGTTTCCCTTAGATCTTGCTAAGCTAAGTCAGCCATGCTGAAAAAATTAGTCAAGGGTATTTTTAAAAAGTTTATCTTAGAAAACACTAATTTGTACCTGATTTCTTAAGTTATCTATTTTACATTTCATAACATTCAATTAAGAAACAAATGAGCTGTCATTCAAAATCATTCACATTATAATTAGTGAAGTCCAAGTAAATGATAAGGTTGTCCATCAGAGATAATCGGTCACTGAAAGTCTTTGTTATGACCTTCACTGATGGATTGAATTACATTTTGATGTATACCTTGGTGTCTCACCTGGGACTAGGGACTACACACTGTAGACACAGCAGAGTGCTTGGGCTAACAGTGCTAGTCGGTTTCTTGATCTACTTAATGAAGGACAGTAGGAAGATGTGAAGAAGTGTGGGTGACAAGGAACCTGTTTGAAGCCACTCACCAAGAGTAAATCAAGAGTTATGGCACAATTAACTTAAAGCTTGTTTCCCTTCCCAGGTATAAAACTGCAATTTTAAAATAATTTAACCCAAATCCTACTTACAGGGAAAGGACATGTACTAAACTACTTACTCAACTCTAATGGCTCCTGGTTTTAATTTATCAGATTTTATGTTCAACCAAGGCATTGTGGAGCCACCCTATATTATCATTTTTCAAAACGAGAGAACAGGGGGATGGTGGGGCTTCTTAGTAACCTTTTAAGCCAGAACTTGAGATGTACCAAGATTGTATTTGGTATTAATATATATATGTCTGATGTTGAGACAATTGCAAGTCTCTTGTAGGGAAGCCCATGCTCAAATCCTCAGATGTGCTATCATTTTCTTCTAGAGTATCTTTCTATTCTTAATAAAATCTCAACTCTATTTCACACTGGCTAGTTCTGGAATTTTCTTCTGAATAGAAGCCACAAATCACTGTTCAGCTTTGGTAGAAGTTCCCTAAAGATTAATGGAACTCCTAAGACATCTGAGAGTAACAGCAGAGAACTGAGCCTCTGGTCCCTCAGTGCTGACAGGGACAGATTTAGTCAGCAAAGGTGTGGGACTCAGGCTGACCGGTAACATGTGGTGTCACTGTAATAAAATACTTTATTCATTAGCCACCTTTATTAATCAGGATGCCCAATTCCAGCATACATGTGCAAATACGCCAGGTAATCTTTTCTCATTCCTCACAAGGATAATAGTTAGTACCATTCTACACATATGGGAAGTAGTTAAGTCGTTACTTACAATATCAGAGTTGGGCCATTTGGGTTCAAATTTCTCAGTGGAGAGAAATTTAATGTGAAAACATAAAACTAACACAAAGGTAAGTGGAAAGCAGACATCAAAACAGAACCGGAAACAGATGTATTGCTCAGTATGTGTCTATCGCTTTTCTAAGTGCTGTATTTACATGATCTCATTTTTGTCTATGGATAGTTTTATTATTGGCCCTGATAATTGACAGAAGAACTGAAGCAGTTAGACACTTGGTTTAATATCACATAGTTCATAAGTGGTAAACCTATGATTCCTAGTCAGGTAGAGTGGACTAAACACTGAGGTAGGACCTTAAGAATAACCGACCCACAGAAGCCACAGGATTTGAGCTTCCCAAGGATTGAAAGAGGCAGCGTGAGTGGTATTCCAGGATGACAAGTCCTAAGCATCTCTATCTAAATATCCTTAAGGCTTATATGTGTGGTGAGAAACTCTGAAGAAGGATGAAGGATTATCTTTCCTTCAAAAGACAGAGCAAGCAAGCTCATTCTTACAGAAAGAAGTTCAAGGTCTTGAACACAGGTCTCCTTTCACGGATTGACCTTCACATGTCACATTCTGGAACATGACCCATGATAATTCCTGATGTACTGTCATCCTGGAAATAGACATGGGGTGTGGGAAGCAGCACATGGTAAAATTGACTGCAATACAGTCCTACAACTATGTTTTGTACTAGAATATACAAAGTATTTTAAACCTTTATTGATGACTTTCAAAAAAGGTAAAATCTCTAAAATGTGCTCAGATTAAAAAAAAACTTTTTATTGGTTCTTTGTGAATTTCACATCATATATTCCAATCCTACTCATATCCCCACCCCTCCATATCTGCCCTCTACCCTTGCAGCCTCCCCTCACCCAAAAGAAAAGAAAAAAACAAAACTCACCTCGGACGCTTCCATGTGTCACAGCGTGTCAACGCAATATATTCTTTTCCCTAAACATCTTTACTTGCAATTATTCATTGCAATGAGTCACTTGTCTGGTTCGAGGCGTCTGGCTTCTGCTATGTTATCAATACTGGATCCTCACAGGAACTCTTCTTGGGTATCCTGTAGTTGCCCTGTCTCATGGGGATCCTGCAGCTTTGGTTCTGCGGGACCAGCCCATTCAAGTGTTCCAGCGGTTCTTAGATGGTATAGACATTGGGGTAGGCCAACTCAAGGCTATGGAACTGAGCCTGCGTGGTAGCTCAGTTGGTCAGCCCTCCTGCACCTGTGCCACCGGGTTCAACTCTCCTGCTTTGCCCAAGTAAAGGGTGGCATTAGCTCTCCTGCCTGAGGCAGCTAGCAAGGAGTGGGACCTGCTCTCCCAGCGACACATCATCTGGACCAGATCTCCCTCACCAGAATGGTCAGCTCTCCAGCACTGCCCCAGGGAGGAGAGGGACCAGCTCTCCCTCTCTCATGCCCTTGGGGTGTGGGCAGCTCTCCAGTGTCCAGGTAACCATGGTCAGCCTTACCGTGTAGCACATGCGAAGTGTGGGGCCTGCTCTCCTTAGTGCTGCAGGCAGCAAGAGGCTGAGCCATACTAAAACTTTCTACAGCGTAGTATATACAAGCAGCACACAATTCAAATAGCTTCAGCGCTTTGAAAAATAAAGTTATCTGTTTACTTTTATATCCAGATTACAGTTTTCCCTTGTTCCTCTCCTGTTAGTCCCTACCTACTCTCCCTCTGTTCCCATTCCCCAGTCCATTCGTCGTCCATTTCTGTTAAGGAAAGGGCAGGTTTCCTATGAGTATCAACAGAACATGGCATATCAAGTTGCAGTAAGACTAAGCATTACCCCAGGTATTAAGGCTAGGTAAGGTGACACAGTATGAGGAGTAAGGTTCCAAAAGCCAGTAAAAAGAGTTAAAGACAGCCCCTGCTCCCACTGTTACAAGTCCCATGAACAGACTAAGCTACACAACTGTAGGCAGAGTTCAGGGAATCCTGCAGAAGAGTGGAGAAAAGGTTGTAGGAGCCAGAATCAACTAACGGGGGCTCATAGGGCCTGAAAGAGACTGAACTGACAATCAGGGAGCCTCCTTAAGACTAACCTGGGCTCTCTGCATATATGTTAGTATACTTGTTTTTGTTGTTGTTGTTTTATTTTTTGAGACAGGCTTTCTCTGTGTAGCCTTAGGTGTCCTGGAACTAGCACTTGTAGACCAGGCTGGCATTGAACTCCCAAAGATCCATGAGTGCTGGAATTAAAGGCATGTGCCACCACCACCTGGCTGGCTCTCTGAATATGTGTTACAGAATTCTTTTATTGAATCACTATTGTGTGGAAAGCAAGAAAAATCTATTTGTTCTTTTGTTTTAACCTTTTTTAATTAATTAAATTTATTCATTTATTTTTCATTTCTTTTTTAAAATTTTTAAGTTGTTTTTTATTATTATTTATTTTTAAGTTTAAATTTAGATTAGAAACAAGGTTGCTTCACAAGTCAGTTCCAGGTCCCTCTCCCTTTCCCTCCCCTCCTCCCTTGCCCTCCCCCCAACCCCCCCATTATCCCCTCGTTTCATTTCAACCACAGTTTCTCCTTCCTCCTTCCCTCCCATTCCCTTCCCCCACCCCTCCTCTGTATCCCCCCAGCCCTCCCACCACCTACTGCCCCAATCCACTCCTTCTCAGTTTCTGTTCACAAAAGGGCAGCCCTCTCATGGGTATCAACAAAGCAAGACATATCAAGTTGAGATAATATTAAGAACCTCCCCTTGTATTAAGAATGGGCAAGGGAATCTAGTATGAGGAATAGGTTCCTAACAACCAGTCAAAGCATTAGGGACAGCCCCTGCTCCCCCTGCTAGGGATTCTACAAGAAGAACAAGCTACACAGCTGTCACACATACATAGAGCTCTGGCTTTTGTTGTTCCCATGCAGGATCCCTGGTTATCATTCCAGATTCTGTGACCTCCTCTGAGGCCAGGTTAGTTGCTTCTGTGGGTTCCTTTGTGAAGTCCTTGATCTCTGTGACTTGTACATTCCTTTTTCCTCTTCTGCAGGATTCTCAGAGCTCAGTCCAGTGCTTGGCTGTGGGTCTTCTATTTTTTTAACTTTTAACTGGAAATGATTTAAACATTTTTGGATTTTATTCAAGCCACCAAGACTGGCAAATCGTTGCAAATGTCAAAATTTCTTTCTTCTTGTAATGATTCACAAATACTTGAGTAATGTCAATAAGCTTTCCAGGAAAACACACTTTGAGACTGAACGTTAGCATAGTACTGTAAGGTGGTTATTACTTTAAAATCTCTATTATCTTAATTTTGCTCATAGTTCATTGCAATATACATTGCTTCAATACAAGTTACGATTACTCAGTGAATAAATTTTTCAAAGGAGTTGCATCCATTTAGGTACTGTCATTTGCATAGTAATGGCTTGCTGGACTATTTGTCTTTTATCTTCTTGCATAACTTTAGAACATAATATAAGGCAGGTTTACTATTACTCCACCCACCCACCTCCACTTTACAGATGGGAGATTTCAATGAGAATGTTTTTGTATGGAGATTTTTCTCAAAGATTTGATCTAAAGTCTTCCATACTCCTCAAGTTGAGTGATTGCCAGAACTTAATAGATAATAGGTACATGCTAAAGTTTTAAAAATTTTGGTTGAAGTAAAAATAGTTTCAGAAGATTGCTTAATTTATTTAAATATACATTTATATTTATATAATGTATTGCACATCATATATTATATAACATATGCAAGGTATTATATACATATATATGCATACATTTTCTTAGTTCCTATCAGTATAAAATAATTTAAATTTAGGAAACCAGAGAGATGAGATCTGGTGTGTATCTTGACCTCAAATAATGCTTCAACTTGATAGTATTCTTTGGTTTTGAAAAGTGAAAATCTTATACATTGCATTTGATTTCATCCATCCATTCATCCACCCACCAGCACATTTATATATCCATCAGTTCACTGAAGTTTTTATTAAGCCATACATAAATATACATTCCAATGGCAAAAATAGCATGAACTAAAGCAAACATGGAAACCATTAAAGATTACACTGGGGAGACAAGTATCGCTCATGGGATCCTATATTCCAGTGTAGAGTCATGAACTAAGTGTTTTGGAAGGTACCAGCTTCCCGAGGATCACAAAAAAGAAATATGACGTCAATTTAAGAGTAAATTCAGACTCAGTTACCACAAATATTCCTGGCTAGCACATATATGGCCTTTCTTTGTAATCTTAAGGATATGGGTCTTTATTTCAGAATCCGACGAAAACAATGTAAAGATTTTAAATATCAGCTTGTAGTTTAGAGAGGTGGTACTGCATGAAGAATGAAAAAGACATTGGATCAGCCCTAAATGAAGGCAAGCTGTTTCTAGGCTTGCAAAAACAATGTCCTTGGGATACTGGTAAGAAAAATGTTTATCACATTGTGTAGTAGCCTGTGTTTGAGGACTCAGGGGAAATGAGAGTCCCTTCTGACTTAGTACTAGGAATAGATTGCCTAAGCCAGATTATTGTTGTCTTTCTTTCTTTCCTTCTTTCTTTCTTTTTCTTTCTTTCTTTCTTCCTTCTTTCTTTTTGTATTTTATGAACACTAGAAATAATGATACTGACTATACTCTCACATTCTGGTTTGGTGTCACAAAAGCTAAAGCCAAGTATGTGGCCTTCTTCGTAACTTTTAGAGTAATGGACTCTAGGGCATTGCATTGTGTGCTTCTTCCTTCCTTCCTGGCCTTAATTTAATAATCTAATAAATTTCATTTGTCTTGATTAATAGAATGATATTATTTTGTATCATTACAAGAAAATTACATAAAATTACTAAACAGAACTTAAAACTATTTCATTTAAAAATTTGATATTAATATATCTTAAAATATGTTGCTAGCTTATAAGACTATCTAAAACATATGAATGTTTGTTGATAACATACTGAACATATATAAAGGCAAGACTGGAGATTGATTGACAGCATGTGTAAAAAGAATATTCTTTTGAATACGGGATTGCCACTTGAAGAATGTGATGGCTAATCTCCATGTTGTTATGAACCATATTGCTTCAAGATGTGTAAAACTGACAAGACCTGAAGTTCCAGACATCGTTACCACTTGGCTTTCTAACACACTTGGTTATCTGGTATTGTGCAATGTTCTTTGGAATTCATTGAAGAATTTGACTATTTGTGAGATATGAAAGGAAAAAAGGATCGTGCCTTACTTAGCACAGTGTTAAAGCAGTGTTTTAAATATTCCACTTAGGGCACATACTTTCTTCACTTTCACTGTCATGCGGTAGACTTATTTCACAGTTTGCCACTGATTTTTAATGTTATGTTTGCTTTTTATTTTTATTTCATTTTACATACCATCCTCAGTTTCCCCTCTCTCTTCTTCTCCCACCCATCCCCTCACACTCACCACCCACTATTCACTCTTCAGAGGGGTTAAGGCCTTCCTTGGTCAGTCTGCAAAGAACTGAACTAGACACTCTGAATGTGGGTGAAAGTAGTGTGTAACTTCTAAGTTTTTTTTTTTACGATTATTTTAGATTTATACCAACCATTCTTCGAAAGCCAAAAATTCAGTGATTATTCTTTGAGTTTTTTAATTTTATTTTTAAATTTAAATTCAAATTAGAAACAAGGTTTCTTCACATGTCAATCTTACATCTCTCTCCCTTTCCCTCCCCTCCTCCTACCCCCTACCACCACCTGCCCAATGCCCCCTCCTTTCCCCAGGGAGGGTGAGTTCTTCCATGGGGGTGTCCATAGTCTGTCATTTCATCCATGACAGAGCCTAGAACCTCCCCCAAGAGTCGAGGGTGAGAGTGTCCAAACTTACCAAACAGCAGAGTGTGAACATGCAAATTAACAAAATCAGAAATGAAAAGGGGGACATAACAACAGACTCTGAGGAAATTCAGAGAATCATCAGGTCATATTTTGAAAACCTGTACTCCACAAAATTTGAAAATTTAAAGGAAATGGATGACTTCCTGGATAGCTATTACTTGCTGAAATTAAATCAAGAACAGATAAGCAATTTAAATAAACCTATAACCCCTATGGCAATAGAAGCAGTCATCAAAAGTCTCCCAACCAAAAAAAAAGCCCAGGTCCAGTTGGCCTCAGTGCAGAATTCTACCAGACATTCAAAGAACAGCTTATACCAATTCTTCTCAAAGTATTCTACGTAGAAGTAGAAGGGTCTTTGCCAAACTCTTTCTACGAGGCTTCAATAACCTTGATCCTCAAGCCACACAAAGACACAACTAAGAAAGAGAACTTTAGACCAATATCCCTCATGAACATTGATGCAAAAATACTCAATGAAATACTGGCAAATCGGATCCAAGAACACATCAAAACAATCATTCACCACGATCAAGTAGGTTTCAACCCAGGGATGCAGGGATGGTTCAACATACGAAAATCCATCAACGTAATCCACCATATAAACAAGCTGAAAAACAAAAATCACATGATCATCTCACTAAATGCTGAAAAAGCCTTTGACAAAATCCAACACCATTTCATGATAAAGGTCTTGGAGAGATATGGGATAACAGGAACATACTTAAACATAATAAAAGCTATATACAGTAAACCAACAGCCAACATTAAACTAAATGGACAGAAACTCAACACAATTCCTCTAAAATCAGGAACAAGACAAGGCTGTCCACTCTCTCCATACCTTTTCAACATTGTACTTGAAGTTCTAGCCAGAGCCATACGACAACAAAAGGGGATCAAGGGGATACAAATTGGGAAGGAAGAGGTTAAACTTTCACTATTTGCAGATGGTATGATAGTTTACATAAATGACCCAAAGAACTCTACCAGGGAACTCTTACAGCTGATTAACACCTTCAGCAAAGTGGCAGGCTACAAGATCAACTCAAGAAAATCAGTAGCCCTACTATATACAGATGATAAAAGGGCTGAGAAAGAAATCAGAGAAACATCACCCTTTACAATTGCCACAAACAACATAAAATACGTTGGGGTAACACTAACCAAACAAGTGAAAGATTTGTATTGCAAGACCTTTGAATCTTTAAAGAAAGAAAGAAACCCTCAGAAAATGGAAAGATCTCCCATGCTCTTGGATAGGTAGGATCAAAGTAGTAAAAATGGCAATCCTGCCAAAAGCAATCTACAGATTCAATGCAATGCCCATTAAAATCCCAGCACAATTCTTCACAGACTTTGAAAGGACAATAATCAATTTTGTATGGAAAAACGAAAGACCCAGGATAGCCAAAACAACCCTGTTCAACAAGGCAACGTCCGGAGGCATCACCATCCCTGACTTCAAGCTCTATTATAGAGCTATAGTCCTGGAAACAGCTTGGTATTGGCACAAAAATAGACAGGTATACCAATGGAATCGAATTGAAAACCCTGATATTAACCCACACATGTATGAACATCTGGTCTTTGACAAAGAATCTAAAAATATACAATGGAATAAAGAAAGCATCTTCAACAAATGGTGCTGGCATAACCGGAGGCTGGCATGTGGAAGACTGCGGATCGATCCATGTCTGTCACCATGCACAAAACTTAAGTCCAAATGGATCAAAGACCTCAACATAAATCCAGCCACACTGAACCTCTTAGAAGAGAAAGTGGGTGGTACCCTTGAACGAATTGGTACAGGAGACAGCTTCCTGAACATAACACCAGTAGCACAGACAGTGAGATCCACAATTAATAGATGGGACCTCCTGAAACTGAGAAGCTTCTGTAAGGCAAAGGACACAGTCAGCAAGACAAAAAGGCAACCCACAGAATGGGAAAATATTCACTAACCCCACATCTGACAGAGGGTTGATCTCCAAAATTTACAAAGAACTCAAGAAGCAAGTCTCCAAATCACCAAAGGATCCAATTAAAAAGTGGGCTGCAGAACTAAATAGAGAATTTTCAATAGAGGAGTCTAAAATGGCTGAGAGACACTTGAGAAAGTGCTCAACATCCTTAGCCATCCAGGAAATGCAAATCAAGACAACTCTTAGATACCATATCACTCCTGTCAGAATGGCTAAAATCAAAAACACCAACAACAATTTATGCTGGAGAGGATGTGGTAAAAGGGGAACACTCCTCCATTGCTGGTGGGAGTGACAACTTGTTCAGCCACTTTGGATTTCAGTGTGGAGATTCCTCAGAAAGCTGGGAATAAACCTACCAGAAGACCCAGCAACTCCACTCTTAGGCATATATCCAAAATATGCCCATTCATACAACTAGGATGTCTGTTCCATTATATTCATAGCAGCATTATTTGTAATAGCCAGAACTTGGAAGCACCCTAGATGCCCCTCAACTGAAGAGTGGATAGAGAAAATGTGGTACATCTACACAATGGAGTACTATTCAGCAGAAAAAAACAATGGAATCCTGAGATTTGCAGGCAAATGGATGACACTAGAAGAAACCATCCTGAGTGAGGTAACCCAGTCACAAAAAGAGAAACATGGCATGTATTCTCTCATATATGAATTTTAGATATAGATCTGGGGAGTGCCAGCCTACAATCTCATGGCCAGAGAGTCAGGGAAACAGAACCTTCATTCAGTGGCTGATGGAGGCAGAGGCAGACTCCCACGGCTAAACACTGAGCTGAACTCAAGAAAGCCAGTAACAGAGAGGGAGGACTGATGACCAAAGGTATTAGGACTGGGCTGGTTTAACCCCCAGAAACAGTTGACCTGACAAGGGTTAACTCTTGAATCCCAGGCTGATGCCTGGGAATCCAGCATGGGGCTGATCAAGGCCCCCTGAATTGGGGTATCAGTGAGGAGGCCTATGCAATCTATCGGGCCTTTGGTAGTTGACCAGTATTTATTCCTTCCATTCTTTGAGTTTTTAAGCTTGATACTGGAACACATGTAACATAACACACATGAGGCTCATATAAGGAATTTTCTCTGCTGCAAAGAACAGTCCCTGCGTTTTTGAGACTATGGCTTTAATTGCCTTAATTTGGTCTCATTTGTTAATTCTCAGTCCGTAATCCAGAAAGGGTATTGAAAACCTAGGCAGATGAATTGGTTTGCAATACTAGTTTCCTGAACTGAACATATTCTTGTTTCTCAAAAGTTGGTTTAATCTCTGAAATAGAGTGTGCTAGTTCTATCTCTGCACTCACCATGCCTGCCTGTGGCTTTTCTGTTGTGGGTAAACTTTTTTATGGCTAAATGCCTTCTCCATGTTTATGGTTGTGTCCATTGATAAATTTGGACATCTAGTCTCCTGTCAAATAGCTGAGCTCGCGGTGCTGGTGTGTCTTTTACTATGCCCTTTCAGCTTTTGCTTTTTTCTCTTGGAACTCCGAATATGTATATTTCACACAAGCAATGCTACAGACCCAATATTGTTTCTTCACCTAGTCCTGATTCACCCAGACTCAAAGCAAATCACTGGCCACCGCTGTAAAATTGGAAGCGAAACACATGGAGAATCTTCTAAGCTCACAGAATATGAATCGAGAATATGTCCAAATCCACTGTAGTAAGAACATATGACAATATTATTAATGATTATTCATGTTATATCCCATCTGATAGATTGTCTATTCATAAACATATACATCCCATTCTTAATTGTGACAATTGTGGGGTACAGACATTTATGAAATCCTTCTTGGTCAACTTGGTACAAAGCATGTAAATATAAAATGATAATACAAATGAACCTAAATAAATTCTAAAAGTAGCTCTATTGTTCTCCTCTTACTTGCTTACTAACTTATCTTGATTTATTCTACTAATATCTATTTCTTTTCCCAAAATTGCATCTATTTCTCATTCATTTGCTTATAATAGCAATTGGGAAGCCATATGGACCTCTGTGTTGTATTCATCACCAGCTTGGTCTACACAATCAAACAGTACTCTGTGTCCATTCCATTTATTAACAGATATACTGCTATCACTCATGCCACAAATGTATTCATGGGCTACTAATATCAGTTCTGACTCTATTATTATACTATTTTCTTTTAAGTGTGTGCAAAAGGCAAAATAACTTTATGGATCACAGATTTCATCATATTTTATTTTATTCTTATTATTATTTTAAGCCAGGATAAAGCAAACATCAGCCTTATCCTTTTTTTTTTTCAAGACAGGGTTTCTCTGTGTAGCTTTGTAGACCAAGCTGGCCTTGAAATCACAGAGATCCATTTTCCTCTGCCTCCCGAGTGCTGGGACTAAAGGCATGTGCCACCACCATCAGGCTTTGGTTTTTCAATTGACTCAACTGATTGTGTCAGTGCATCCTTTCTGTAGCATGATCAAACTGGAAGACTATCTTTGACTTTAAGTGGATTCCCGTGGTGCTTTGGACAGCTTAGGTTGTTGCAGTAGGGCATACACAGAAAGATTGGATAGAAGGCTGCTGATGTTTCAAAGCAAGAGATGGTGGTTTGCGTCCGAATAGTACTGGGGAGATGGTGGAAAGCATCGAAGTTCTGGGCTTACTTTGAGGATAGAGACAAAAGGTATTGCTGACGAACTGGGAAAGTGTTAAGAAGGGATTTAATGATGAATCTGATTAGCTAGAAGAAAAGAGTTGCAATCAAGACATGCAGGGAAGGGTTCAGATGGGTAAGTTTGGGAGGAATTAGTGAAATTGTGTTTCATTGTAAATCCTAGTGGAGAGATTAAATAAATAGTTACATATAGCCAGGAGGGCTATCTGATGAGAATGAGGACTGTGGGAGATGTCCTCTCATGAGAGGACACAAGGCTATTGAAAGTGGAAACTGAGCATCAAGAGAAGAGAAAGGGACTAAGGTGTAAGTCACAGGACACATCATTGGTAAAAATGGATGAAGAAAAGAATTTTAGAACCAAACGATCTAAATGAACTGAATCTGCTGACAAGGTGGTGGATGTTTTACTTGAGTCAAAGGCAAAATGACTCTGGAAGGCAATTGCAATTTTCTTAGAAATCTGTGAGTTTGAGACCAGATTGGTCTACAAGAGCTAGTTCCAGGAAAGCCTCCAAACCCACAGAGAAGCCCTGCCTTGAATCCCTCCCCCCAAAAGATAAAAGAAATTATCCTGGAAATCTGAAACCATACTTTATATATGTTTGTTACAGAGGCCTATATTCCTTTTTCTAGAAATGGATAATATTTGCATTTATGGCAATAAATGTTCCTCATGAAGTATAGCTCTATCCTTATATAGATTTTGATATTTTTCCCCCTTTAAGAAAATTCACATAAGAATTATGAAGACTTCATACTTACAATATGATGTTGGAGCAGAGGGAACACAGATAACATCTTTTTGTCTCCTGAATGGGTAGCAGACTCAGGAATCAGAAAACAAAATAACAAGGTTGTGTTCAATTTTAGATTCAAGCTCATTCCAAATAACTTTAAGTCAAACTTTGTTCTAGATAATTCCCTGCTCTGAAAGAATTTAAGGACATTAGGGTGGTTTCTGGGTTAACAAAGGAATTCTGTCCTTTGGGTCTTGTTCCGTTCATGACCCCATAGAGCTGCCATGGGATCATTCAGAGTCTATCAGAGTTGAGTGACAAAGGTGGTTCACCTTGTGCTGCATGTTCATTAGGAAATCAGAACAATGCCTTGGAAGCAAACAAGCATTTGTGGCATGGAAACCATTCAGTTACAGGCATCTTACTCCTCTGTGGGCTGGGGAACAATGTCAGTGGGCTATCTGGAAAATCACTTTCCTTTGGAACAGTGTGGTCTGGAGTTTGTAGTACAACACTTCTTCATGCTATGAACTTTTCATCTGTTTGTGTCAGCCGAGACATAGAGCAAATGTTTAGCAAAGGATTCCAAACTTGTAGCAATCCTTAAGCAATACCAAAACTATGTGGACTGTAACCTCCATTTCTCAATTGCACAGTTATTTCTAAATATAATGTCCTCTAAGGGTTTTTTTCTGAATGGGCCTAGTATTGTTTCTTAAATAGAATGGTGATTGAAGCGAAACATAATAGATATTGAAAGTCACACATGTCTAGAGAGTTATACTTAGTTCAGTGTAAGGCAATATCTATTTGTCTATGAGTATAAGCTCTAGAAAGACTGCTCAGATATAAAGTGGGATTCATAATAAGACCTACTGGGTCAAATTAAAAGTCTCCCTGTTACATTTCAAGTGTTCTACCCTGTTAAAATCGACTACAGTACTGGTTGAATTTCTGCAGCCTTATCCAGGCACTGCTGGCTACCCATTGCTTGGAAGGCACAAATATCGACATGAATCACAGCAGCCTATTCATGTTCCAATCAAACTCCATTTTTGTTCGCTTGACTGTCCTATTACACGCTTCACTTAGTCCATTCCAAAGAAAATTTGAATTCCTTCCCCACAGTCACTGTGATTTCCTGCACAGTGCTCCATTTGCTTAGAATGTTCTCTTCTCCCTCTCTGTAAAACAACGGTTACTGTTTCTGTCTTCTCAAAATGTGTACATTGAAGTTCTACTCCCAAATGAAATGGCATTACAGGTGGGACTTTGGGGGAGGTAATTAGGTTTAAATGAGGTCTTGTGCTTGGAGCATCGCTATGGGGTTAGTGTCCCCATAAGAGGAAGAAAAACCTTGCTATGCAAGAAAGCAGCCATCTGCAAACCACATAGAGAGTTCTTGCTGGGACAAAAGGGATGGCTCCTTGTTCTTGGGCCACCTCCCCCCCCCAAGCTTCTAGAATTGTGAGAAATGATTTCTTTTTATTTAAGTCACTCAGGCCATGATTTTATTGTGACAAACCTGAAAAGACAATTACACATTTGCTTTCTTTTGCTATTTATTTTTATATCAACTCATTTTGTTTCTGTCAAGTTGTGCTATAAACAATCTATTTTCTAAAAAGATTCCAGAGTATCATTAAAATAATTTAAAATATAAACTAGATTGATTTAACTTTTCCCAGGAACTTACCCAGAGTAAAATGACAGACTCTGATATCCCCTATGTGGAAGGATTTGGCAATAGGGTGGGAGGGTGGGGGGAAAGGGGAGTGGGGGAGGAGGGGAGGGAGAGGGAACTGGGATTGACATGTAAAACAAGCTATTTAAAATAAAAAAATAAAAAAAATACAGTTACAACAACAACCATGCCAGATTGTGGCACTGTGTTGACACCTCCATATAAATCTAAGAGGGATTGCTAGGCTTAATTAACTGTCTTCTATTTACAATTACTCTTTGTAAATTGGTGTCTCTTTAGACAGAAAACATATGTCATGTGATTAATATATCAGAGAAAACTTAAGTGATACTTTATTAATTGTGGCTCAGAGGATATTAAGTAAGATTTATCAAGCAAAGGAAAGTCAATATATTTCATATTAGACCTACATTTCTGTCTTCAGTTAATTTATAATTTCGTTAGTTGACCAAAAGATGGTGGGGATGAAGGAATGTTTTATATTAGATACTGAGAAAAAGACTTGAGAATTTTTTTCCTGGAAATCCTTTGAAAATTACATTTAAATTCATATATTTGATTTAAAACAACTTGGGTGACTATCTCAGGTGATCTGTTATTTTCTGAGAGCTTGCCTAGCCATCAGTTAGATAAGTGACATGTAAAGATGAATTCATTACTTAGTCAACCTAGAAGGACTAAGTATTTGTACAGTTCAACAGCTGAGTAATGGTGACAATAGGAGTTTTCGGTAATGTCATTGCCCTTTTCAATGATTTTTTAAAAAATATCAAATTTCTCAAAATTTCATTAGGTGTCAACAGCAATAAATATTTATGAATGTAATGTATACACATGACTATGCTTATGTTATGGGCATGGGAGGCAAAAGCTGCTTAACCCAGGTTAAATGTGAAAATTCTATCTTTTTTCAAATTAACGACACTAACGAAGAATAAGAAACTTACTTGAAAGTATTGATTAGAATTTCCTATAATTTATCTGTGTATAAACAATATCTTCTTCCTTCCATATATCCTTGCTACACAACCCAGTCTGACCTGTTACTCAGAGTGTAGCCCAAGCTTTCATGGAACTCTCTATATGTAGTATTTTAAAATTAGGTATTTTCCACATAAAGGTTTAAGGCCATGGCACTCTTATCTAGCTGCTATTCTAAGCTGAATCTTGATGACAATTGAAACCATATTCCCTTAAGGAGAACAGTTTTATGTCCATGTCCTGTTTTGAGGTGTTTACTTTCATTATTGAAGCACAATACAGTCAGTACTGTTGCCTCAGGCATTTCTTGGTTATTTGCTTGTTTGGTTTTAATATTTCAGTTTTCACACAGCAGGTTATGGCATCCATTATAGGTAAATATATAAATCTAACCATAGATAGATAGGTAGATAGACAGATAACTAGATGAAGGCACTTTCATAAAATTATTATTCAATAGAAGATTGAGCAAATGATCAGGACCTGAGTGGCTCACCTTCCCTCAAATAACTGCTATGCTGCTATCTCGATAGACTCCTTACCAGACTTGGCTTTTATTTAAGTGAGAAGCAAAAGGCAGACTTTGTGAGCCCACACAATTATTCCCAGTGTGTCATTAGAAAGGAAAGTGTCTATTATGCTCCAGAGTTGCTCAGGAAGATCAGTTTATTCACGCATTTCTCCTACTTTGCTTCTCAACATCAGCACACTCATGTTCACTACTCTAAACTCTCACTCATGTCTGCTATTGCAGCATATGTGTCTCATTAATATCCTCATCAATATATTGTAGTATTTAATTATAGTTTTACTGTATTTTTTTAATTCTGGAACTCACTATGTACACCAGGCTGACTTGAAACTCATAGAGTTCCTCTGCCTCCACAGTTCTGATACTTGAAGTGTGAGCCATTGCTCCTGGCTTTATCATAGCTTTAGTTTAGATTTCTGCTTTGATTAATGGAATTGAATATGTTTGATCATTTGAGTGTACTATTTTGTAAAGTACCTTGTTATAATGAAGTCCAGTAGTTCATTTTATTCTTTATATTAGAAGATAATGAATAATTTTAAAATACCTTTACACATCTCAAAGTAATGAATGCTCTATTGTTTATTTTATGATAAAATTTCAATGTTAACAGTTTATACTCACCTGGAATTGTGTTGCAGAAATACAGTACAAGATAGGGACCTTTGTTTTTTCTCTTCCTTTGAAACAACAAATTGAACAACATAAGCTGAAGATGGTAACACAGAAAAACATCCTTTCTTAGAAGTAGTCATTAAGATATTCCCAACAACAACAACAAAAAGTTCAGGGCCAGATAATTTGGTGCAGAATTCTACCAGACTTTCAAAGAAGAGTTAATGCCAGTAGTCCTCAAACTATGCTACAAAGTAGAAATAAAAAGGACATTACCCAATTCATTTTAAGAAGCCATGGTTACCCTGATGCCCAAACCATGTAAAGACTTAACAAAGAAAGAGAATTACAGACCAAGTTCCCTCATGAACATTGAGGAAAATTATACAATAAAATAATTATAAAGCAAATTCAAAAAATACATAAAAAAGTCATTCACCATGATCAAATAGGCTTCATCCCAGAGATGCAGGAATGCTTCAACATGTGAAAATAAGCCGCCATATAAACTGAAAGAAAAAAAATTTCTTGATCATCTCATTAGATGCCAAAAAATGCTGTGACAAAATCTAACACCCCTTCACAATTAAAAAGTACTGAACAGATTAGGGATAAAAGGTAATTTGCAACAAGCCCATAGCCAACATAGGTGGAGAGAAACTCAAAGCAATTCAACTAAAATCAGGAACAAGGCAAGGTTGTCTATTCTTTCCAAACCTCTTCAATATATTATTTGAGGTTTTAGCTAGAGCAATAAGACAACTGAAGGAGATCAAAGGGCTACAAATTGGAAAGGAAGAAGTCAAAGTATTGCTATTTGAAGATGATATGATAGTTTGCATAAGTGACCATAAAAATTCCACTAGGGAAGTCCTACAGCTAATAAATACTTTCAGCAAGGTATCTGGATAAAAAATTAACATAAGGTCAGTAGCCCCTCCTATATACCAATGACATATATACCCTTCATAATAGCCACAAATAATATAAAATATCTTGGTGTAATTCTAACCAAGCAAGTAAAAGACTTGTATTCTAAAAACTTCAAATCTTTGATGAAAGAAATCGAAGATATCATAAAGTGGAAAGATCTTCCATGCTCATGGATTGGTAGTATTAACATAGTAAAAATAGCCAAAAGCAATCTACATATTCATCTCTCAAGATTCTTTACAGATCTTGAAAGGACAATTCTCAACTTTATATTGGATAAACAAAGCAAAACAAAACAATCCCAGAATAGCTAAAACAATATTCAACTGAACTGAACTGTTATAGGTATAACCATTCCTGATTTCAAGCTGTACCACAGAGTTATAATAATAAATACTCCATGGTACTGGGAAAACACAAGCATATTCTACAAATGGTGCTAGTCAAACTGGATGTCTGCACATAAAAAAATCTACATAGGCCAATATTTATCACTCTGAATATAACTTAGTTCAAGTAGATCAAAGACCTCAACATAAAAACAGATACACTAATCATGACAGAAGAAAAAGTGGGTAATAGCCTTGAGTAGCATTGACATAAAAGACAACTTTCTAAACAGAACACAGATAACACAGCCACTAAGATCAACAATTAATAAATGCAGCCCCATGAAACTGAAAAGCTTCTGTCAGGCAAAGGATGTTGTCAATCAGATATGGAGGCAGCCTCCAGAATGTGAGAAAAATTTTGCCATCTCCACATCCAACAGAAGTCTAATATCCAAAATATATAAAGATCTCAAAAAATTAGATATCAAAAAACCAAATAGTTAAATTATAATTGGTCTACTTCCAAACAGACTCAATAGACAAATCTCAAATGACCGAGAAACACTTAAAAAAATGTCCAACATTCTTAGCCATCGGGGAGATGCAAATCAAAACTACTTTGAGAGTTCATCTTGTTACTGTCAGAATGACTAAGATCAAAACCACAAGTGACAGCGCATGCTGCCCAGGATGTGGAGCAAGGAGAACACTCCTTCATTGCTGGTGGGAGTGCAAACTTGTACAGAGACTACGGAAATAAACATGCAGTTCCTCAGGGAACTGGGAATTGATCTACCTTTAGACCCAAATGTACCACTATTGGAACTATAGCCAAAGGATTTTCCATCCTTTCATAAGGGCATTTTTCTCAACTATGTTCATAGCAGCTTTATTTATAATAGCCAGAAACTGGAAACAACCTAGATGTCCCTCTACCAAGGAATGATAAACAAAATATGGTGAGTTTACACAATGCAGTTTTACTCATTCATGAAATTTGATGATAAATACATGAAATTAGAAAAAAATCATGCTGAGTAAGATAGCCAAGACCCAGAAAGTAATAAGGTATGTACTCACTTATAAGTGGGTATTAGCTATTAAGTGAATGATCCACAGACCCAGAGATGTTAAATAAGGAAGAAAGCTCTGGGGGGAACCATCGACCTCTCTGGGAAGTGGAAATAAATGCATTTGGCAGGTTATCTGGGGGCATTCGGGGACAGGAGTAGGAGGGAGCAGGTGGGTGGGAAATGATGGAGAGTGAAAGTGTGGCTAGATACAGCTGGAATTGGGGCACGTTGGGGCTTATGTGGAACCCTAGTATAGTAGAAACTTTCAGGAATCTATGAACATGACCCTAGTGAGGACTCATAGTAATGGAGAATGTGAAGTCTGAACTGGTCATCTTTTGTGGCCAGGCAAGGCTTCCAGTGGTAGGACTAGTTTGCATTTGTTGAGTTTTGGGTTGAGGGCATCCCATGTAGATCCATAAATAACCCAGGTTGATGCTAGGGATGACGTTCACTCTCTGAAAGCTGACAGTAGGTCCCATTATTGCAGACAACCTCTACACAGCTCATTGAACATATAACAGGCTAGGTGGTACCTGTTTTGCACACTCACCCCTATGCTCTTGTCTCTTTGACTCGAGAAGATACTCTACAGGCTATGGAAAGAGAAATTTGAACACCAAACTAGCCACAAAACCCTTGATCTACAATATGTTCTTTCTGCAAGCCTTGCTGGGGCAGTGATGCTGCAGTATTTGTGGGAGTGAGTGGCCAACCAATATTTGATTTAACTTGAGGCCTATGCCACAAGAGGGAGCCCATGACCTATACTGCCAAGAACAAGAGACTGGATAGGGTAGAAGCAAACAAGACTGGGAAAAAAATCAATGAAGTAATTCCTAATGACATTCTACTATACCAATAGATGGGTGCCTTTCCCAGGTACCATCAGAGAGGCTTCCTGCAGCAGCAGATGGTTGTGGGTACAGACATCCACAGCAATACTTTATGCAGAGAGTTTAAACCACGGTTTCCATCGTGTCCTTCCTGTGACATATAGCTGAATCCTGAGGAAGGAGAGGAAGAAAGATTGTAGGAGTCAGAGGGGTTGGAGGACTCCAGGAGAACATGGCCACTGAATGAACTAAGCATGTCTCACATGGGCTCACAGAGACTGGAGCAGCAAGCATAAGGCCTGCATGCATATGCCCCAGGTCCTCTCTGTATATGTTGTTGTTGTTAATTTAGTGTTTTGGAACTACTAACAGTGAGAGGAGGTGCATCTATGACTCTTTGCCTGTTCTTGGGACTCTTTTCCTCCTATTGAGGTTTCCATGTCTTATTGCCATTTGTTTTGTCCTGTTTGGCTGTCTTCTCATGGAGGTCCTAAAGAGGAAAAGGAAGGGGAGTGAATCTGGGGAACAGGAGAGGTAGGGGTAGCTTTGCGAAGTGGAAGGAAGGGAAACTATGGTCAAGAAGTATATGAGAGAAGAATATATTTAAAAAAATAGACTATCATGCTATCTTAAATGCCTTTGCGATAATACCTTTTGGTGGTATAATTTTTATAAATGTCACTTTTATTAGTCAAACAAAATGGTATAAACAGACTACACAGTAATTATCACAATATAAAAATAGGAACTTTCCAAATTGTTCTATTTTATATTAATTTCATAGGAAAAAGAATACATATTTCTCTGTTTATCATATGATAACCTGTCTATATAGAAGTTCTAATTTTCAAGTCTACATATTTGCAAAACAAAATGGAAAGGTTGAAAAAAATCCTCTCCACATTGTCATGCAATACACATAGACATAATTTAGAGTGATATAGCTATATGGAAATGTTACATGCTAGTGCAATACACTAATATATTTATTTAATTTATTTTCAAAATTACAACTGTTATTATTACCATTATCATCATCACTATCGTTATTATTATGTGTATATATGTGTGCTTTTGAATGTGTGTGCACACACAAATGCCATGGCACATATGTGGAGGTTGACAAACATTTTTATGTCAGTTTTATCTCTCTAACATATGAATTCCAGGGATCAAATTCATATTGCTAGACTCAGGTGTAAGTGCTTTTACCTACCAAGCCATCTCACCAGCCCAGTAATATATTTCTTTAAAACCTGTCTTATGCCACATTGTCTTACTACTCTATATTTTGTCTTTCTTTTAAGTAGGCAGAGCCATCAACTGCCTTCTTCTTCAAGAAATACTTGGGGATGCAGTGGCTTGTGCCAGTAATCACTACACTTACAAGCCAGAGGCAAGAAAAGTGTGAGTTCAAGACAAGCTTGGTCTACATAGAGAGTTCTAGGTTAGCCTGGTCTATATAGAAAATTCTAGGTTAACCTGGGTTACAGGGTAAGACCTGACTCAAAAATAAAGCAATAGCAAAATAATGAGTCATTCATTCTTAGCTCTTCATCTTCCTTATAAAATATAAAATCAACTGCTCATAGAATAAATATCAGAATTAATGTATAGAGAAGATCATTATTATCCCAAGTGGGGGTAACTTCATTGTAAAAATATATGTATGTAACATATATATTACATATATATTAAAGTAGCGTGATTCACTATACCGCATTCAAATGTTCAACTGTGACTTATCTATTTTATTTGAACAATTCTCATTGCTTTGTACACCTCTCAAGAGACTCTGTAGGGACCTGTAGTAGTGGGTGAACTGACAGCAATTTATTTTCACGATAAAACAAGCATCTACATAAACATAAAACAAAAATATTTATGAACAGAAGAGGCTCATGTATGAATCACTTTGATCATTAATTTGGTTTTGTGTTCCATTTAGAAATATTAAAACTTCATGAAGGAATTTTTGTAGTTTTCTATGTAGAGTTCTCTTTATGTCTTGTTTTATTTATTTTCGTATACTTTAAAAAATGGTGATTATGTATTTATATATTTAGTTTTCACATTCTGTTGCTACATATAGACACAATTGATATTTACATGCATTTCATAATAAGCAAAGTTGAAAAGCTCTCTTAACTTTCAGAATTTACATGTAGATTCATTGGTATTTATTATTCACACAGTCATGTGACCTCTGGATTATGAGTTTTGTTTGTCCTACTATGGTATCTGTGTATATCAGTTTTTAATTTTACTTTGTCACACTGGTCCCTCAAGGTAACAATAAATAAAAGGAATATTAGTGCACATTTTGGACACAACCCTGGATCTCAAGAGGAAGATTTGTCCCATTAAATTATGTTAACTATCTGCAGAACAGTGGTAGTGTACACATTTAATCCTAGCACTTAGGAGGCAGAGTCAGGTAGACCTCTGAATTCGAGGCCAGCCTGGTCTACAGAGCAAGTTCCAGGACAGCCAATGCTACACAGAGAAACTCAAAAAATAAAATATATATATGTTACTGGGATGACTTTGAATAGCATCTTGGTTTCTAGGGACTTTTATCAGGAACAATTACAAAGTGTTATCAAAAACTTATGTCTTTTCCTGTTTAAATACTCTTTTATTTCTTTTATTCTACAAAGATAGTAAATTGTGTTGTTTAACTTTTAGGTGCAGAAACCAATTTTTTGTTTTTTGAGTTGACTACATATTTTTACAGTGTGCTATGATTTGCATATATTATTATTATTATTGTAATACCATCTAAAAATAATCCATGCCCATAAGTGAAACTGACCAATAATTTTCTTTATTGTAACTGTCAGGTTAGGATAAAGGTCATATCAGTCCTAAAACTGGTCAGGACAATCAGCTCACTTCTGTCTTACAGGACAGCATGTGAAGAACACTGTTGTTCTTTTTGTGAAGGCTGTGTTAGCTGTTTTTGTTGTTGAAGCCATTTGGGTCTAGCTTGGAATTTAATTATGGTTTCAATTACTTTAATGAATCTTGAGCCAATTTTTTGTCCAATTTTCAAGAAAGTTGATTATTTCAACTAGATTTTTCTTATTTATTCTCTTTATATTTTCTTTTTCATTTTCTAAATGGGTTCTGTGTTTCAGAAGTTTTAAGTTCCCAGTAGCAGTAAGATGAAAGCAAGTTCTTGTATACTCCCTTCCCACATAAATCCACAATTTATCTTATTATCAGTATCCTGTGAGAGTGCACTGGTTATCATCTAGTTTCCAGAGTTTAAATTAAATGCTCTTGATGCTGTCTATTGGGGAGGGATTGACAAATGGATAATGACCTGCATCCATCTTGGAAAATCGTACCGAACAGCTTCTCTTTCCTACCATCCTTGTGTGCTCTGCTATTTATGCCTTTCTGTTACCAGCCCACGTCTTCCAGTGTCACATAGTTGGAAGCTTACACAGTGTACCCATTTAGATTTGGCTTCTTTGTCTTAGTAACATGCATCCAAGATAGCAGGTTTTCCCCAGGACTGTGAGATTTTCTTTTCCAGAGGCTCCAGTGCGTCAATACCACAGTTTATTCATTCTTTTAGTTGTTGAGGAGCAAGTGTACTGTTTGCTTCCAAATTCTGGCAACTCTAAATAAATGTGCTATGAACATCTGTGTGTAAATTTTTTGTATGAACATCCTCGTATTTTCTAACACCGGTGAATCTGTAGTGGTTTCTTTTTCTTATCTTTACCATCATTAGTTTTTTTTTTATTTCACTTCTTTTCCAACTATGATTTTACTAGAAATTTGCAAAATTTATCATTTTTTCTTTTATGAATGACCAACTTTGAACATCCTGTCTGGCACATTTGCATTCTTTCATTCTTTTATTCTTACTATTTCCTGTCTCAAGTATCCTTTGAGGTCAATTTGTGGCATTTCCAGGTCCCCTTAGAAAGGAGCCTGGGTTGTCACATCCAGACCCAGCTGCTGATAAGGACCATGTTGGTGTCCATGGTCCTACCGTGGCGAGGTTTGACCTGAAGTCCAGATCTTGCATTGCCACAAATGGTCACATAGAGGCCCAGGGTTGGGCCCACCACTTGAGACCTTGAAGGTGTCTGGCCACCACACAGCTGCAGGAACCATTTCCATCTGAGTACACGTTTCCTCCACCCAGAGCTAGGATGTCGTCCGGGCCTAAGCTACAGCCAAGGGTCATGTATGGGGCCATGGCTCATCACAGTGGCACCTAAGGAGGCATTAGCAATCATGCAAGATGGAATCAGATGTAGCAATCATGCAAGATGGAATCAGATGGCGGTACGGAGCCAGTCCCGCCCTTCACTGCCCTTGGGAAAGCTGGGTCCTTCATTCTCATTCTTGGTTTCCTCTCCCTCCCTCCCTCCCTCCCTCCCTCCCTCCCTCCCTCCCTCCCTCCCTCCCTCCCTCCCTCCCTCCCTCCGTCCCTCCGTCCCTCCCTCCGTCCCTCCATCCCTCCCTCCGTCCCTCCCTCCGTCCCTCCATCCCTCCCTCCCTCCCTCTCTTCTTTCTTTCTTTCTTTCTTTCTTTCTTTCTTTCTTTCTTTCTTTCTTTCTTTCTTTCTTTCTTTCTTTCTTTCTTTCTTTCTTTCTTTCTTTCTTTCCATGTGTGTGTGTGTGCGTGCGTGAGCGTGCACGTGTGTAAATACCTGTCTTTTTGCCAGTCTCACAGTCTTCATTACTATTCTCTGTAGTATATTTCATGCTCAGGAAATACATTTCCAGCCCTCAGTTTTATTTTTAAGATTGTTTTTATCGGAACCCCGTGAGAATCCATCTACATTTCAAGGTTCTTTATGAAGACCATTATGATTTTGGCAAAAATACAATGGAGATTTTGATAAGGATTGTAAAAGGTCTGTAGTTTCTTTTGGTAGACTAGCATTTTTGCCATATAAACTCTCCAAGTTTATGAGCACTGGACTTCACTTCCTTTGTTACATCTTTTTTCATTAGTTTTGATAAGGTTGTGTGAATTTCAGTGGACAAATCTTTCACTTTATTAATTAAATTTATTCTTAAATTTTTCTTTGCAAAGATATGGAAATGGGTTTGTTGATGTAGCCTTTCAGATTTCTTATCATTGTTATCATGTACAGAAACACAGCTGGGTTTTGTGTGTTGACTTTATATATGCATGTTCATGGGATTTGTTTATTACTTCTATCATCTATCATATTTATGTACAAAGTTTGAGGTTTTGCACATAGTAGGTGTATCTTTTGCAAGCAAAGATAATTTTACTTCTGTTTTTGTTATTCAGATACCCACTACCTCTTTCATCAGCTTATTTTGGATAACACATTCAATGCTTGGTTGAATTGCAGTAGTAACTTTCATCATTATTTCCTTATTCTTTTTTAAATTAATTTTTCTTTAAATTAAAAACAATCTTATTTTGCATACCAATCCCAGTTCCCTCTTCTTCTCGTCCTTACATTCCCCCACCATCACCCAATCCACTCCTCAGGGAGGATGAGGCCTTCCATGGTGGATCATTAAATCTGTCGCATCATTTGAGGCAGGGCCTAGGCCTTCCTCCTTGTATCTAGGCCAAGAGTTTACCCCTCCATAGGGAATGGGCTCCCAAAGCCCATTTGTGCACTATGGATAAATACTGGTTTCACTGCCAGTGGCCCTATAGATTGCCCAGGCTCTGCAACTGACAACCACATTCAGGTGGTCTGGTTCAGTCTTATGCTGGTTCCCAAGTTGTCAATCTAGAGTCCATGACTCCCACTTACTCAGGTCAGCTGTTTCTGTGAATTTCCCCAACATAGTCTTAATCCCTTTGCTGATCACTCCTCCCTCTCTATAACTGGATTCCAGGAGTTCATCTCAGTACTTAGCTTTGAGTCTTTGCTTCTGCTTCCATCAGCTACTGGGTGAAGGCTCTAGGATGGTATTTAAGGTAGTCATCAATCTCATTACAGGGGAAGGGCATTGAAGGTATCCTCAGAAGACTTGGTCTTGTCTTACAAGTAAAGGTTTCAGTGTTCTGAAATTCACTCTGGTCTTGGATGTGAGGCTTCCTGGCCCTCTGATTTGAGAATTGATCTAATGTAGTTCAGATTTTCTTTGAGATGAAGATAGCCTTGACTCATGAGCCACCTGTCTCCAGTTCCTACCTGTTATAATTTAAGTGTGTCCAGCAACACCCAATTTGAGAGTTTCACCAGTGGGCTTCATTGAGCCGAAATATTTTCCTTTTCTGACTAGTTTATCAAATTCTTTTGAAAATATTTTGTGCTGCAGTTGAATTTTATAAAATGCATTAAATATGAAAATCAATTGCAAAGACTGTAAAGTCTTTGTAACACATTTGTTTATGTGTTCTAAGACTTTTATCAATTCTCACTTAAACATCTTTGCATTCCAGGCACAAACTTACTTCACAATATACAATGGTCTTTTAAAGCACATTGCTGTTATTTTACTTTTTAGTTTCTTTTTTATTATTCTACATGTATTGGCATTTTGATGCATGTGTGTTTGTGCACCAACATGTTTCTGGTGCTCCCAGAGGCCAGAAGAAAGTGTCAGATCTCCTGAAACTGAAATTATATGCTTTTGTCAGCCTTGACATTAAACCCTGGTCACCTGGAGGAGCAACAGGTGCTGCAAATCTCTGACATCTTTGCAGCCCTATATTGTTACTTTTTTAATATAATTTTTATTAAGTCTTTGAAATTTTATTTCAATGTATTTGCATTCATCCTTCTCAACCTCTTCTTCTACTATCCTATCACACCTGCTTAACACTCCATTCTTTCCTCTAAAACTCCTCCTCCTCCCCTCCTCCCCCTCCCCTTCTCCTTCTCCTTTTCCTCCTCCTCCTCCTCCTTTCTTCTTCTCCTCCTCCTCCTCCTTCTTCTTCTCTTTCCTCTTCCTCCTGCACTATATTCTTTTCCTTCTTCGCCTTTCTTACTTCCTCCATCTCCTCCTCCTTCTTTTCCTTCAGTTACCCACTCTGGGATTTCCATGGAATCCAGTTCATGCTGTCCAGATAGTATTAGGATTAGGATCTACACTATGCAACAATCAACACTGTTCAATGATCAACCTGCCAGGAGATCCTTTTAATGTCCTATAAAATTTATCATGCAAACATTTTGTTTAGAGTTTGGTACAAATATTTTTCAGGTTTCTTTTTATATCTTTGCCTGCTGTTGTTATTAGACTAATGTTAGCTTCAAAAAGCAGAATTAGAAGCCTTCCTTTTTTTCAGTTTATTGAATGAATTAGTGTTCCTTTTTAGTTGTTGATAGAATTCACTAGCAAAACTATCTGATCTTAGGATGTTCTCTAAGTTTTGTTATTTTGAATATATATATGTATATATTTAAATTTTACCTCATGACTCAATTTTGTATGTTGCATATTTCTAGGAATTTATTCACTTTCAATTTTTATTTTATTCGCATCTTCTTAGTCTAGACAGGATTTAATCAACTTGGCTAATCCTTAAAAAAACAACTCTGCATTACACTGATATTTTTCTAGTCTACATTTTATTTTGTTGCTCTAACTTTGGTTCTAGCTTCCTTCCTGTAAATTTGTATTAACCATATCCTTCTTCTTATAGGTCCTATAACTCTTAAAGTTAGGTCATTGGGACCAGCAAGTGTGCTCAACAGCAATGACTACTGCCAAAACTAACAATAAAAAGATTACATTGCTAAGACCCATGTGGTGAGAGGAGAGAGCTGATCCCCTCAAGATGTTCTCTGCCTTACATACACTCACTGCAGCATATGAACTCTCTCTCTATGCACAGGCACACACACAGACAGACAGAGAGACACACACAGACACACACAGACAGACAGACAGACACACACACACACAGGAGGGAGGATTAAATTGTTGATTAGAGATGTTTTAATTCTTTTACCATGGTAAATTATCCCCCTAATATTGTTTCAATTGTAGCATAGTCATCTTGGTGTGTATTTGTTTTCATTTTGGATAGTTTTAAAATTCTTTTGTAATTTCTTCTTTGACTATTTGTGTATGAGGGCTGTGTTGTTTAATTTATACATAGTTGTGGATTTCCATGTTCCCTATTTATTGACTTCCAGTTTTTTCTTTTTTGCTCTGATAAGATACTTTACATGATTTAAACCTCCCTAAAGTTGTTGAGACTTGTTTTGTGTCTAATATGTGTCATTCTTGGAGTCTTCTATGTGTACATAGAAAAGTTTATATTCCACTGTTTATGCATGAGTGTTTTCTTTGTGCCAGTTAGAAATAGCTACTTTATAGATTTTATGCTCTCTTTTGCTAGTTGTTTGTAGTTTGTTTATTAGTAACTATAACTAGGTAATTATATCTACTACTCTGTAAAAAATGTAAATGTTGCCATTTCACTTTTTATTTTTGGAAATTCCTATAAAATGCAATGGATTTGTTATGATATTTTCATAATACTTAATTTTCCTTTTTCCTTAATGAATTATTTATATTTAGTTTATGGGCATTGGGTTTTGCATAATGTTCGAGAGTGTTGGATTCTCTGGAACTGAAGTTATAGACAGTTATGAACTGCCATGTTTCCTGAACCTGGGTCTTCTGTAAAAACAGCTAGTGTTCTTAACTTCTGAACCATAACTCTAGCCTCAGTACTTAGGTTTTCTTCATCCTCCCTTCTTAGTTCCTGTCATAATGCCCCTGTCTGACTATTGCCCCTTTCTTTCTCCTAGTACTGCATATTCTGCTTTCATATAAGATGTATTCAATTATTCTCTGTTCTTAAGATTCCTCTTTTTTGTCTCAAGACAGCGATATGGGGGAAATTGTGATTCCCTCTTTGTGTTCTTAGTCTTATTAATAAAGGAGCTTAAGAATAATCTCAAATAAAAATAGCAAAATAAGCTGGAAATGAAATTAACCGTAATGTGATGTTTCTTATTTACAGTGTTATTTATTTATTTTTTCAAATTATTTATTTTACTTTTTGAGATTATGATATAATGACACCATTTGCCTCTTTTGTTTCATCTCTTCAAATCCTCCCATATAGTGCTCTTTTTGTAAATTCATGGCCTCTTTTTAGATTTAACTGTTATTGCATAAATACATATATGTATTTATATACACAGTTTTTTGTTAAATAAATGAACAGATTCAACTAGAAGCTCAAGAACAGTTTAATAGCATGTAAATGAGAAACACCCCAGGACAGGCAAACTGAAACTTTGGCAGCTGCCTAGAGAAAGAGAACTTAAAAGGAAAAAAAAATCCATGCCATTTAAACTTACATAGCATATAAGCAGTTATGTGTCAGGCAGGAAGAAGTTAGAGAAAGAATTGGGAAGCCCATAGTTTTGGGAGGTAGGAGGGGACATGCAAGTCATTAAAGAAAGTGTACTTGCTTAGAAAGAAAGAAGAAATAAGAGGAAGTATTCAGAAAAACTGGCCGACTTACCAGCTGCATGACTGTAGCCAGGCAACCTTGTGTGTGAGAGGTCAGAATTCTGTGAATATAAGCACACCATCTTATTAAAGGGCTAGTTATTTCTCCTTTGGCATGATTAAGACAAGCTCTGCTTCCCGTGTGTGGTCCCTTAGACAAGTAGGCAATCTGGCCCAACTGGAATGTCCACCCATGCCAGAGATTCTATTATCCTGACCAAGAGTATTTTCCACTCTAACACTCTACTCCACATACACATATGTAGTCATACATATGTATATGCTTATCATATAATAAATGTTACTATACATAAAATAATTATGTATATAATTAAAAATTAAGAAAGGTATTTTTTGTGAGCCTATCCTTTAATAGCTGAGACATCACCTCTAGTTCATGATCCATGTATTGAAAGAAAATCTGGGTTTCTCATCCCAGCGGAAGCCAAGCACCCCAGATTCCAGGTCTTCTCTTCCACCAACGAGACCAGGAAACCAGTAGATCCAGGTAAACAAGGCCTCGCATCCCGGACATGCCTTCCAGTGACTGGGAAAGGCCACAGAGCTTCCCATCCCATCAGGAGCACCCCAGATCCCAAGTCTTCTCTTCCACCAAAGGTACCAGGGGACCAGGTGGGAGGCTAAGCACCCTAGATTCCTGGTCTTCTTCTCCACCCACGGGACCAGAACAAGGACGAGGAATAGAAGAACTACCAGAATTGGACTTGCTGGCACCCACCGAAAAGGAACTCTGGTCCCCTAACCACCAAACCAGTAAGGGGCTCTTTCTGCACCCACTAGAAAAAGGGATGGGAAAGAGACAATACAAAAACACACTCAGCAACAGAAAAACAAATATGACACCGCCAGATTCTAGAGACTCCACACCAGTGAGACTCCAACATTCCAATGCAAATGAGCAGAAGAGAATGACCTTAAAAACAACTTCATGAAACTGATGGAGGCCCTGAAAGAGGATATAGGAAAATCCCTCAAAGAAATGGACGAAAAAACAAACCAAAAAATACAAGAACTCTAAGAAAAAGCAAACCAAAAAGTACAAGAAATAGAAGAAAAAGCAAACCAACAAATGCAAGAAAGAAGAAACCAAAAAATTCATAAAATGCAACAAATGGATGAAAACATAAACTGAAAATTGCAAGAAACAATTCAAACAGTTCAAGGGTTGAAAACTGAAATAGAGACAATAAAAAAAAACACAATCTGAGGAAAGGCTGGAAATAGAAAAGCTGGGCAAATGGTCAGGTACTACTGACACAAGCATTACCAACAGAATACAAGAGATGGAAGAGAGAATCTCAGGTGTTGAAGATACACTAGGAAAAATGGATTCATCAACCAAAGAAAACCTTAAGTCCAACAAATCCTTAACACAAAACATCCAGAAAATATGGGACACCATGAAAAGACCAAACCTAAGAATAATAGGTATAGAAGAAGGTGAAGAAAACCACTTCAAAGGGGCAGAAAACATATTCACCAAAATCATAGAAGAAAACTTTCCCAACCTTAAGAAAGACATGCTAATGAAGCTACAAGAAGTTTACAGAACACCAAATAGAGTAGATCACAAAAAAGTCCCCTCGCCACATAATAATCAAGACCCCAAATATACAGAATAAAGAAAGAATATTAAGAGTAGATAAGGAAAAAGGCCAAGTAACACATAAAGGCAAACCTATCAGAATTACACCTGACTTCTCTATGGAAACTCTGAAAGCCAGAAGGTCTGGGATAGATATTCTACCTACACTAAGAGACCATGGATGCCAGCCCAGACTACTATACCTGACAAAGCTCTCAATCACTATAGATGGAGAAAGAAAATCTGCAGTATTTGTCTTTCTTTTTTCCCCCTCAATATATGTTTTTATTTAAATTAGAAACATGAATGCTTCACATGTCAATCCCAGTTCCCTCTCCCACCCCTCCTCCCTTGTCCCTCCACTAGTCTCCCCTCTAGCCTCCCACCCAATCCCCACATCATTCCCCAGGGAGGGTGAGGCCCTCCTTGGGGGGCTCTCCGCAGTCATCATTTCATCCACGGCAGGACCTAGGCCCTTCTCCATGTGTCCAGGCTGAGAGAGCATCCCTCCTTGTGGAATGGGCTCCCAAAGCTCATTCATAAACCATGGTAAACACTGATCTACTACCCGAGGTGCCAGAGATTTCTGAGGCCTCCTCACTGGTAATACATTCACGGAGTCTGGATCAGACTGTTGGCCTTTCAGCCATCAGTATGTGGTTTAAGAGCTCCCCCTTGTCTGGTCAGCTGTCTTTGTGGGTTTCACCAGCATGGTCTTGACCCCTTTGCTCATCACTCCTCCATTGCTGTCACTGAGTTCCAGGAGATCAGTTCAGTGTTTAGCTGTGGGTATCTGTCTGTGCTTCCAGCAGTCACTGGATGAAAGTTCTAGGATGGCATATAAGGTAGTCATCAACCATATCACCAAGGAGGGGATTTTTTTGGGTTTTACGAGACAGGGTTTCTCTGTATTGTTTTGGAGGCTTTCGGTCCAGCCTGTCCCCGAACTCACAGAGTTCTGCCTGCCTCTGCCTCCCGAGTGCTGGGATTAAAGGCATGCACCACCACTGCCCAACTTAGGAGGGGCTGTTAATGTAGTATCTCCACTATTACTTAGTTTGCCAGTTGGTGTTGTCCTTGTAGATCTCTGGAGATCTCACTGGTGTCCACTCTGTCTTCCAACCTATAATGACTCCATCTATTATGGTATCTCTCATCCTGCTCTCCTCTATTCTTACCTCAACTCAATCTTCCTGCTCCCCTATGCCTTCTTCTCCCCTCGTCTTGTACCCCTCTCTTTGTCTTTATTAATATGGCTGATTTTGCTTTATACAAAATATTTCATTTCCCTGCCAAGTCTCTTTTCCCTGTCCATCTGTTAGTGGACATCTTCTAGACTGGTTCCTGTTTCTTTGCTATTGTGAATAGCAATATGGAGGTGAAGAGAATATGCAGGTATCTGTGTAATAGAAATGACACCTTGTTAGGTATATACTCAGGAGTGGTTTGCTTGATCATATCATAGATTGTTATGGAATAGACTTTTTGTACACTGTGAAGATGTGTTTTCTCATTGGTTCCATAAAGAGCTAATGGTCAATAACTAGGCAGGAGGAAGTTACGTGAGACTTTCAGATGGAGAAAAAAAGAGAGTTTGAGGATGAAGAAGGGCAGAGTCATCAGGAGATGTGGGGAGAAGCAAGATGCACATGCATGTTGAAAAAAGGTACAGAGCCACATGGGAGAACTTAGATAAGAAATATAGGTTAATTTAAGTTGAAAGAACTAGCATGCAAACAAGCCTAAGCTATCAGCCAAACATTTATAATTAATAATAAGTCTCTGTGTCGTTATTTGGGAGCTGACTGGATGGACAGAAACTTCTGCCTACAATAGATGTAGTTTGGTTGTTTTGAGAATTTTCTATGCTGATTTCCACAGTAGCTATAGCAGTTTCTACACCCGTCACCAGTGGACAAGATTTCCTTTTTACTGACATCCTCGCCAGCAAGAAATGTTTGTTTTCCTGATGTGAGCCATTCTGACTGGAATGACATAGAATCTAACAGTCTTTCTACTTTGAATTTTTCCTAATGTCTAAGGAATTTAAACAATTAAAAAATTCACTGTCCATGCTTTTCCATTTGGGAATTATCTGTCAAATTTATCAGCTCACTAATTAAACTAAAATTTTTTAAAATAGGCTTTTTGATGATCAATCTATACCAATTCAAAATTATATTCTAGATATTGACCTCCTATCTTAAATACAGATAGGAAAGACTTTCTTCTACTGTGTAGATTGTCTCTTCGCACTGTTGAGAATTTCCTTTGTCAAACAAAAGATTCTTATTTCAAGTAACTTCACTTGTCAATTCCTTGGATGTTATTGGATTCCTTTTCAAAAATTTCTTGCCTCTGCCCATCTTGAAGTCTTTTCCCTAGGCGGTGTCACGGTTTCAGACCTTGTTCTCAATAAGAAAGCACAAATAGCCTGTAAGTATAGGAGAGAATATTGAGCACCTTAAACTATTTGGGATATACAAATTAAAACTAAAATTAGATTCTCTTTCACCGAATCTTAATGAATTTCATGAAGAAGATAAATGACAACAAATGCTGGTCAGGATGTGGGGAAAGGAAACCATTATATATTGCTTTGAGAATGTTAATTATTTATCTTCTATGGAAATCATGAAAGTTCCTCAATAAACTAATGATGTAGCTGCAATATAATCAAGACACACCCCAGATGGATATACACCCAATGGACTTCAACATAGAACTTCTGTGTTTATTGAAGAACCTTTTATATGAATAAGGCTATGTGTCTATAAGCAAATGAATGGATGAAGAAAATCATAATCTCTCTCTCTCTCTCTCTTTGTGTGTGTATGTGGGGGTGGATGGGTAGGTATGGATGGGTGTGTAAAGTTCTGTCTAGTCTTATGTCAACTTGAAAGAAGCTAGAGTTATTTGAAGCAAGGGGGTGGACCTGAACCGAGAAAATGCCTCCATAAGAAATGAATGTAAGGCATTTTTTAAATTAGTAATTGATAGGGGAGGCCCAAGATCATTGTGGTGGTACCAGCCCTGGGCTGGTGGTCCTTGGTTCTACAAGAATGCAGACTGAGCAAGACATGGGAGCAAACCAGTAAGCAGAATCCTTCCATGACCTCGGCACCAGGTCTGTCTCCAGATTCCTTGCCTGTTTGAGTTCCTCCCCTGACTTCCTTTGATGATGAACCGTGATATGGAAGTGTAAGCCAAATAAACCTTTTCCTCCCAAGTTGCTTTGATCACCATGTTTGGCCAAAGCAATATAAGCTCTAAACATACTCAAACAGACAGACAGACGGACACACACACACACACACACACACACACACACAGTTTTATTTGACTATAAAGAAGAATGAAGTTACAGCATTTGTAGGAAACTGTGGCACTCTCATATTGAACAAAATAAATCAAATTCAGAAAGACACATACCACATTTTCTGTGCACACACACACACACACACACACACACACACACACGCACACATGCGTGCTCGCGCGCCCCCACACGTGATATCATATACACATGTACATAAATAGTATCATGAAATAGAAGCAGGTCTAATGAATGAAGAGGACTAGTGGAAAAGGGGCAGACTAGACAAAGAGGGGGATCTGGGGTTAATTACACATAATGCTTGTGATATGCTTATATTGAAATACCTATGCTTTCTGTCACTAATAAGACTACCATAAAAATTTTTTAAAAATCAACTTTTTTTTCTTGTATACTTTTAGGTTTTTAACAGTGTAAACTAAGTCACTTATAAGAACACTATGCTTCATCATGACCTTATTTTCTATAATTCTGGATAGTATTAATTTTCTCTATGTCAATTTTCCATTCCATATCCCTGTGGTGATGAGCTTTCTATTAGTGTCTTTAAGCTTATATTGCAATATCCTGTTCCTGTATGTGTGTTTGCTTTTACCACTGAGATTTGTGCTTTCATAAGCTGTCATGTTATGATTTAGTATCTTTTCATTTCAATTTGAAGAAATCCCTTCAGCACATCTTGTAAGTCAAGTCTAGTGATGAAGTTCCTCAGTTTTTGTTTGTCTAGGGAAGTCTTTTCCATTTATTATTGAAAGATGATAACGTATTCTTGGTTGACAGGATTCTGAATATACCATTCAATTCCCTCTTGACATTTTAGGTTTCTGCTAAGAATTCCACCAAGTCTGATGAGAGTTTTCTCATAAGTGATGAATCTATTTTCTCTTGTGGCTTTCAAGATGCCTTTTGTTTCTGATAAATCCTCATATCACTTTTCTTCTACCTGAAGATTTTTGCTTTAGCCTTTTTGGTAAAGCAGACAGTCCAGCACCAACTCTCTTTCAGTTCTGAAAGTGTTTCATTTCACTTCCAGTCCTGAAGAGTATTTTTGGTGGGCATAAAATTTTTACCTGCCTCTTCTTTACATTCATAGTTAAAAATATCCACTGACATTGGTCTTCAGAGTGATTGATGGGGAGTTCATGATTTACATTAACAGGTCATCCCTCTCCATTTTCAAATGTGATTTCCTGTATCTTTGTTTTTCTGTGTTTGGGTTATAGTTAAGTTTAAATGTGTTTTTTAAAAAAATTTCTTGCAGTGTGTTTGCGGGCTGTCTTTGATGATTAGTTTGTCTCTTTCGTATTTTTTAAATATTTGACTATTATTTCTTCAAGTAATTTGCTCTGCTCTGAGATCTTTCTTGTACATTTTGAGATTCCATGATATTATAAATAACTTAATAATGTTGTCTTACCCATATCTAAGACCTTATTCATTGGTTTTTAGACTTCATTTCTGCAAGTATATTACACTGGAAATTTTATGCTTATAATTAAATTCATTGACTTTTTGTTTTGTTATCTTCTCTTATTATCGATTCTATATGACTAATTTTAAATTTTAAGATGACATCCCTTTTAAGCTCTAAAGTTGTTGTTACCTGTTTCTGTTTTAAAATGCTCCAATTTTGATAATTTCTATGTTAGCCTCTTAAACTTGAATGTATTTACATTCCCTAGGTAGAATATAGCTATCATTTCATCTTTTGGATTTTGCTCAATAATTTCAATTTCTAGGTCATTTTTAATTTGACCTCAGTTAATTGACTTTTTTTTAAAAGTAGTCATAATTTGGGAGATTGTATATGAAGTGACTTAGATTATTTACTAGACATTTTGAAAGTCATGTTGAATAGACTTTATTTCTGCTTTACTTATCAGGATGGAGAATGTTGATAGCTTTTGATGACGATTATTTAAACAAATATTTTTGTTCTGACTGCAAATTCTATCTCACCATTTTGCATGTTTTCTGGGGTTATCCATTCAGTCCCCTAGATATTTGATATGCTTATTTGTATTTCACAGGTACAATTCATTGGTGACCTTGAGACTTCAATAGTTTAAAGACACAGTTATTGATACTGAGACTTTGAAGATTTTCATTCCTTTTTCATACTCATATATGCTTCTTTTCTTCATTTCAAGATAAGTTTTTTGGGGGGGAATTGGGGTTAGATGTCAGCTATCATATTGTGATGCTTCATGACTATGTCCCACTTTTCAGCTAGAAGTGAGAGAGGGGTGTGGATAGAAAACTCATTTTGTGAATTTTGCCTGTAGAATTGTGATGCTCTTCAAAAAATGATTCCTTTGGTTCTGGGTTCATCCATACTTGCTTTTCATAGTCTGTATAGGACTTTGCTCTTCTTATTCTACGTATGACTTTGCAATTGTCAACTGAGAAGATATAGTTGCAGTGAGCTAGCACCATAGACTTTTTTGTTTATTTTGTTATATTAGTTTCATTTATTTTTCCTTGGAGAGTTTTGCACGTGAATTCAACATGTTTGAGTGCATCTATCCCTCACTTGCTATCTTGAATTTCTTTAGGGTCATCTTCTCAACCCTTCTCATCTCCCTCTTCTTCCTCCTTCTCTTCTGGGCCTATTTCTTCTTTCTCTTTTCCTTTTCATTTTGTGCCATATAAATGAGCCCAAACAAGGTGGCTGTGTGTACATAGGTAGAGGATGTCCACTAGGGCCACAGTTCTGAAGATATCTGAATCTCCTTCCCTAACATTCACTGATTGCTTGTAGCTCCTCAGCTAGGACTGAATGCATGTGAACCCTTACAGTTCCTTGCACAGTTACCCAAGTCTTTAAATCAACACAGTGATATCATGAGAGAAGATTCCCACATATGCTATATTTTGAAAATGATTTCAGTGACATTCCTGTTTATTGTTCACATCCATTTCATGGACATAAAAAGAAATCATTAAACTTTCGTCTTTATCTTTATTACCTCATCAATAATGAAAGGACTTCATTCATCTCATGAATAGGATCACATTTTTCAATTGAACATTTTCCTTTCTCTTACTCTTTTTGATTTCCTATGAGGCCCTTGAAAAAAATATTCAAATTCATTAATTTTTGATGGAGGAATGATTTAGTTAGTTGAAGTATTTAAAATAAGATAATACCAAAAATTAAGTTGCTCACTAAGCTTTGTTGAAATAAGCAATGTTGTGTTTTGATAGTTTTAGCTAAGTTTCTCCCCTACACTTTCACATGATGATTTTGAGGTGGAATCCTTTTTCCTGGTTCTGTAAATATATGAAATTTGTGACTGACTGAGTCTCCAATATTCTTCCTATATTAGATTCTGCCAGTACAGCTCAGCTGTCTAGTTAAGCTTACCTCTCAGTGTGTAGTTTATGACTGAGCATTTTCTTTCATCACTCTTACCCAGTGACTCGTTCCTTGGCATCCAGGCATTTTGATCTGATGGGAGGTGGAGAGGAAATGAAGATAGACACAGTTTCTGTCCTTTATCAGAAGAGCCACCTGGTGTGAAATAGAAGAAAACCAAAAATCTAGGGACTATTGTCAATACTCTGTTATCGCCCCAGAATTCTACTTCTCCCCATACTTGTTTTTGTCTCCATGGTACATTTCTATGGATACATATCTGTCAAAAATTTAAACTTTCCATTTTGATAATAACAGTGTTTAAGATTTCTGCAGTGACCAATAATTTTTTCTAACAGAAATCTCTAAAGTCTCCAGAAGAAGATGGGACCCCGCAACAACGATTCTTCTTAGTTCATAATGGTGCCATTGAGCTGTTAAAAAAACACTCAAGGATTGGCTTTGAACTAAAACTGATCAAGAAAATCCCACATTGGCTGGCTAGCTGAGGTGGTCCACCTTCTTACAACACTCCAGCCATGATGGAGGAAGTACTGTGTATATGTCAATAAAG
This sequence comes from Mesocricetus auratus, assembly GCF_017639785.1. Lineage (NCBI taxonomy): Eukaryota > Metazoa > Chordata > Mammalia > Rodentia > Cricetidae > Mesocricetus > Mesocricetus auratus. The sequence goes on along the minus strand of NW_024429207.1, from coordinate 1,287,793 downwards.
CACTGTTGGCCAATAGAGAACCCAGATAGGTGGGACTAGGAATCCAGGAGGACTCTTGATAGGAGAAACAAAGGAGAAAAACAGAGAGTTGAGATGTAACGCCATGGGGTAGGAAGCCCGGAAACTTGTCTGGCAAGAGACATACTTAGATTAACAATTATGGGGTAATTACTTAAGTCAGAGCTAGCCAGTAAGAAACAAGCAAGGCCAACAGCTTCATAATTAATGTAGCCTCCTGTGTGTTTATTTGGGACTGATGCAGCTCTCGAATCAGGCTGACAGGAAGGCTTCTCTCAAGGAAAAGGTTTCCCTTTACACAGCCAGAACTTCAGGTAAGCCTTACTGCTACGTAGACTGAGTACAAACGTTACAGTTAGTCCTCTTGAGACTTAACCATTGCTTTAGTTTTTTTTTCAGGATCCCATAGAGACATTGTTACCACCAAGACAGCTGGAAATAACTAAAAAAAGAGATCTGCTCCCAACAGTTGGGATGGATGTTTTTTGGGTTTTCTTGGGATTGGATAGATGTTATTATAGGGTAGGGAACATAATAATAATAGACTCAGGGATCTCATTTGGTATGGAAAAAATGAGGGAAAAGATAGGATAGGATAATAAGGTACTTGTAAACTATTTTAGAAACTCTTAATTATAGACAATTTACACTGATATATTTTCTTGTATATTGATATATATGTAAAATTATTTTTGAATTCCTGTCTAAGATATTGACCCAAATTCAAAATTTTGTCATATTGTATATGTTCCTATTTCTGTTTACAATGTTTTTGCACACAAATGTAAAATTATTTTTGTCACACTGTATGCATGTTTCTATATCTGCTTAAGACAGTTTTTATATTGCTACAATTCAAGGCTATCTTTGTTATATTGCACTATACGTTTCTATCTCTGATCAAGACATTTTTAATTATCTGCTATAATTTAGAGGCCATTGTCCTCAGGGTTTGTATCTGTTTACAGATTGTTTATTTTATGTGAAACTCTAATTTGTAAGCTGTTGAGAATTACAGATTATAGTCACCTATGTTTGTCATACGTGTGTTAGGTTCTCTAGATGAGCAGAGGTGTACTCCACTTAGATAGGTACTCTCCAAACACTTCTAAGACCTACAGAACATGGCATTTAATAATTTAGAATTCTGTTGATGTGAGACACAGCTTCTCCTGGCAGCATTGAGCTATTCCTGAGAGAATGATGGGCACAAAGACATTCATATGGAGCTTGTTTTCTTCTTGGTAAAACTGACCTATTGGGCAAATAAGTGCCCTTGCTTTGACTGCTGACTGTAAGTACAGCTGTCCAAACTGTACAAGCAGGATTCAAAGAAAAATGACTGCTGAACCTTGCCAAGATAGGGAACGACAGTCTTTTGAATATTCCTGATTCTGAAAATGAACTGTCAGATATTCTAAGCTCATAACTAAAGTCAGTTGCTCTGACATTACAGAGAGACTTTGGGTGACTCTCCAAGCACCCAACTGTTTCTGTCATTTCTTGAACATTTGGAAGTTGCATGCTTGCACTTTCTGCTTACTCAGGTAATATTTTCCTTCTCAAGTCTTTGATGGAGTTGGAAACTTGATCGTCACAGTCACTATCCACTCATATTTTAGCTGAGATACTTTAGGTACAAGACTTAGACTCCTTAGGATAGGACAGCTGTTGGAATAATCTCTGTTACTTGCCAATTACCTATAGCCTGGATATTTAGTGTGTATTTCTTGCTTGATATTGTTCTTGTTTTTATGCATTTCTATTTTTAATTATTTATTTATTTTTATTTAAATTAGAAGCAAGCTTGCTTCACAGCTCCCTCTCTCACCCCTCCTCCCCAGCCTTCTACCAACTTCCCTAACCCCCCACCCAATCCCCACTCCTCTCTCCATGGAGGGTGAGGCCATTCATGGGGGAATCTCCAAAGTCTGTTATATCATCCAGGGCAGGGGCCAGGTCCTCTCCCATGTATCCAGGTTGAGAGAGTTTCCTTCCATGTGGAGTGGGCTCCCAGAGTCCATTCATATGCTAGGGATAAATACTGACCCAAGGCCCCAAAGATTGCCGAGGCCTCCTCATTGACACTCACATTCAGGGCATCTGGATCAGTCCCATGATGGCCTCTCAGTCATCAGTCTGGGGTCCATGAGCTCCCCATTGTTCAGGTCAGCTGTTTCTGTAGGTTTTATAGCCCAGTCTTGACCCATTTTCTCATCACTCCTCTCTATCTGCAACTGGGTTCCAGTTCAGTTCAGTGTTTAGCTGTGGGTGTCTGCCTCTGCTTCCATCAGCTCTAGGATGGCATATAAGGTAGTCATCAATCTCATTATCTGGGAAGGGCCTTTAAGGTAGCCTCTCTACTGTTGCTTAGATTGCCAGTTGGTGTCATCTTTGTAGATCTCTGGAAATCTCACCAGAGACAGATCTCACCTCAAACCTATAATGACTCCCTCTATTATGGTATGTCTCATCCACCTTCTTACTTAGACAAAAGGGGAAAGAGTATTGGTTTTTCGCTCTGCCCATGACCTTGGGCTATCTGGCCAATAGAGGCAGAGCGTCTTGTCTGCTGACATTAAATCTTTTAAAAGAGAGAGGGGAAAGGCACTTGCTCTCTCTTGTGTGCTGGTCTGAGGCCCAATTGCTGCTTCTATTTATACCAGGACAGAATGATGACTCTCTGTCTTGTTGTTCATGCGTGTTTCCTAAGAAATCTTTGACATTCTTGTATCTGGGCTCTCATGGATCACATGCTTTCACCCACAATTTACTATTTTCCCATTTCTGAGGATGGGTACATGTCAACAGCACACATTCACCCCAGAACTCACTGACTTGCCCTGAGCTTCCTGCTCCCTTCTTACTTCTAGCCTATTTTCTTTCTCAAATCCAGCAAGCCCTCAGGCTGCCTGAACACTGATTGGCCATGTGTCTTCATAGATTTTTGGATCATAAAGATGGTAGATTGATATTTAATGAAGATAAGTTCTCAGCCAAAGACTAATTTTAAACAAACAAACAAACAGATAAAAATCAAGGAATTAGTTTTATAGGTAGCATAAATTCCAGACAGAGAAGGTTGGATTTGTTGGATTTTATGTTGCTGATATTTAACAACCCATGAAATTCATAATAGGATATATCATTTTGACATTTGGCATAGAAGTTGGAGACAGTAATATAGTGAGGGAATCACTAAACACATTTAAAGATAGGTTTCTCATGCTTTGTTGATATATTTATTTTATCTATGAAAAACTATCCAGACTATTATGATAGGTTCATGAAATGTCTAATGGTACTTGCCAGTAATTTCTGCCAAAAATAATTTTTTTATTGCTAGGAAGCAACTTTACTCTTGCCATATTTTGAAATGAAACTAAATTTAACTACGTGAAACAGTAAGGCATCATTAATATCAGGCCATGATTTATTCTGTGAAAGGCGAGAAAACAAATTTTCAGTCTCCTAAATTAACGGCAGTTATTACAAATCAATGACCCCTGTCTGTGGACAAGAAGTTGAGAGGGTGCATGGTAAGTAACAGAGCAACAAAGCAAAGGTTAGCCCAAGATCTCTATTTATACCATTCTAATTAGGTATTAAACCTAGTGCTTCTATAACACTCATTTCAAACAGTGCAGTTAGTAGGCAGGAAAGCTGCATTTTAAAAAGTACAAAGGGATTGCATAAATAGATTTAAATTTTCTAAATCTTCCCTAAAGTGGGGATCCAAATAAATGGTTTTCTATAAAATCTACAATGCAAACATGCATATACACACAGAGACACAAATATAATTTAGGGACATATGATTAGAAGGATAGAAAGAAAGAGGAAACATACAACACATTTCTTCATACTGATTAAAGGAACAAATGATCTTCTAGTGATTGTTAATGACTTGTAATATATTATGAAATTTTACAAGTGCTATTAACATTTAATATTAATCAACCTCTGTTTGCAATAGGACTAAATAATTTTATTCTCTCCCACCAATCAAGGAATATTTTTTTCTGAGCCCTCTAGGCTACTTCTGTTTACATTTCTTATTGCTGAGGTCTGCAAGCTATTTACATATTTTGTATTCCAATATTCAGATATGTGATTTGAAGCGACTTTTTTTTTCCAAACTGAAGCATTCCTTATATTCTAGATTAAGAATAGTGCCAGTCTGTACTTCCACTGATAGAGAGTCTGGGAAACAGGAAAGAACCTAAAAGATATGCATATATGCATAGTACCCAAGAGAAGAGGATGGAGACAAGATCCCCTGAATGGATGGGGAACACGGCGAGGGGTGGGGGGGAGTGGGACCTGGGAAGAAGAGAGGGGGTGAAGAGGAAGAGAGTTGGTCATGGGGGAACAGGAAGTTGAGGGGGTGGGGGTAGAATAGGGGGAAGAGGGAATCATAGGATGGAATACAGATCAGGCACCAGAGCGACCTCGAGTGATCTAAAGGGATAACACCAATTGGCAAGCTAAGCAATAGTGGAGAGATCACCTCGAATGCCCATTCCTGATAATGAACTTGATGTCTATAACCATCCGGGAGCCCTCATCCTGTGACTGATGGAAGCAGAGGCAAACACACAATCACTGAACTGAAGCCAAGGAACCCAGTGACAGAGAGAGAGGAGTGATGAGCAAATTGGCAAAGAATGGGCTGGCAAAACCAGCAGAGATAGCTGATCTGAACAGGGGAGAGCTCTTGGACCCCAGACTGACAGTGGGGAGGCCAGCATGGGACTGATCTGGACCCCCCAAATGTGAGTGTCAGTGAGAAAGCCTGGGCAACCTATGGGGCCCTGAGCTGTGGATCAGTGTCTATCCCTAGTATACAAACAGTCTTCGTGTGTCTATAGCACAAAGAGGGTTGCTCTCTCAGCCTGGACTCTTAGGGGGAGTGCCTGGACCCTACCCAGAGTAAAATGACAGACTCTAGATATCCCCTATGTGGAAGGATTTGGCAATAGGGTGGGAGGGTAGGGGGGAAGGGAAGTGCGGGAGGAGGGGAGGGAGAGGGAACTGGGATTGACATGTAAAACAAGCTATTTAAAATTAAAATAAAAAATGATAAAAAAGAATCTCTTTTGCAGAACAAACCTTTATATGTTGTTCAAATACATATTTAAAATATGTCCTGTATTCTTGTGACTGTTTGTGTATCTTTTGTGTCAAAGCTAAGAGATAAAGGCAGCGTTCTCATGCTATTATTATGATGTGTCTTTTTCCTTCCCAGTCTCAGTTAGTGTTACCTTGTTTATCTGGGTGCTCTAGTCTTACAGAAGGCACACTTAGAATTGTGAATTTTTAGTGACTTGGCCCTTCTATTACTTTAGTCCTGCCTATTTTCTCTGATATTTTTGTTTTGTTTTTTGTTTTTCCAAGGCAGGGTTTTTCTGTGGCTATGGAGGCTGTCCTGGAACTAGCTCTTGTAGATCAGGCTGGTCTCAGACTCACAGAGATCTGCCTGTCTCTGCCTCCCGAGTGCTGGGATTAAAGGCATGAGTCACCAACGCCCGACTATTTTCTCTGATTTTTTTATCACTTTTTATTTTTAATTTTAAATAGCTTGTTTTACATGTCAATCCCAGTTCCCTCTCCCTCCCCTCTTCCCGCACTCCCCATGCCCCCAGCCTCCTACCCTATTGCCAATTCCTTCCACATAGGGGATATCTAGAGTCTGTCATTTCACTCAGGGTAGGGTCCAGGCACTCCCCTAAGAGTCCAGGCTGGCTCTTTGTGCTATGGGCACACGATGACTGTTTGTATTCCACGGATAGACACTGAGCCGCTGCTCAGGGCCCTATAAGTTGCCCAGACCTTCTCACTGACACTCACATTTGGGGGGGGGGTCCCGATCAGTCCCATGCTGGCCTCCCTGCTGTTGATCTGGGGTCCAAGAGATCTCCCCTGTTCAGATCAGCTGTCTCTATTTTCTCTGATATTACAGAAACTTGGACATAGCTGTAGGTGTTTCAAGTTTGTTCGGTAATACTTATACAGCATTTTATCTTCTGTACTTTAAATTTTAATGTGTTCATGTAATTATATTCATGAGAGATTTCTTAGGGACAGTATGTGGTTTAGTCTTTTTTTTCTGTTTGTGTGTTTTTTTTGGCTTTTACGAGACAAGGTTTCTCTGTATTGTTTTGGAGGCTGTCAGTCCAGCCCAGCCTCGAACTCACAGAGATCTGCCTGCCTCTGCCTCCCGAGTGCTGGGATTAAAGGCATGCACCACCACCGCCTGGTGTGGTTTAGTCTTAATTATAAATTTATTTCAGTCACAGTTCTTGTATTTTACTTAATGTTTTTGACCAGTCACATGGCATGGTATTTGTCTAAAATTATACTATTTGTTGTCTGTTTTATCTAATCTGTAGTTATTAATCAATCCTCCTTTCCTTTTAGATTATTTGCATAGTGAATATTCCTCTTTTCCATCTATTGACATTTGGGGTATATTTATCATGTTGCTACAGGGATATTGCATACACTTTTTTTCCTGGTAGTTCATGTATATCAATATGTCCAGTGAAATGTAGAAATATTAACACTTCATCATCTATCTTCCTCTTTTGTGTTATAGCTGTCATATGACATATGCATTTCATACACATTAAAGAAATGTTATTTTTGTTTTGAGCCATAATTTTATTTTTGAAAATAGTAATTGTTTAGCATGTTACACATCTCAAAAATCTTCCCATTTCATTTGGTCTTGCTTCTTTTCCAAGTTTCTGTTATAATTTTTCTGCTATCTGACATACTTTCATTGACATGTTTATTTTTTAAAGAATCCATCTGTTGGTAACAAATTCTCATGGCTTCCTGAAAGATATTTTCACTAGATATATTATTCTGGGTCAACAGTTGTTTTCTTTCATCGCTTTAGCAATCCTGGCTCAGGGCTTTCTTGCTACAGTCACTTCTGAGGATAGATCCATAGTCATCTGAACTCTTGATCTGCTATATATAATGTGCCACTTTCAAGGTTTGCTGTCAAGAGGCTTTACCCCAGTCTGGTATTTAGCCTTTTGGCTATAACACATCTAAGCATGCATTTCTCTGTGCTTATCCCCTTTATCTTTTACTAAGCCTCTTAAATCTGTGTGTATATATCTTTATCATATTTGGGGATTTTCCAGGTGTTGTTTTAACATTCACTCTGTCTCATCTTTTTTTTTTAATTAAAATGACTAACAAGTTGGTCTTCACACACTATCCATAGGGCCTTGCCATGGTCTGCCCTTTCTTCGAACACTTACTTGTTTTTATTTTTATGTGTATATGTCTTCTGCCTGTATGTATGCATATGCAACACATTCATGTTTGTCAGGAATTTTTGAATGCAGGAGAGGGTGTCAGATTCCCTGGCAGTGGTGTTACACACATGCATTTAGCTACATCAGGGTGATGGGAATCAAACCTGTCTCCCCTGCAAGAGCAGCAAGTGCTCTTAACTGCTAAGCTATTTTTTCTGTCCCATGCATTTTCTTTATAAGTATGGCTTCTCCAACATTTTCATCTCTCTCTCTCTCTTTCTGATAATCATTCCTTTCTGCTACCAAAGTCATTATGCACTTTTAAAAATATTAATTCATCTAATAGTGTTTTCACTTGTTTTGTTTGTGAGATCACTCAAAATTTTATAAATAGATGTCCTCAAATGTTTACTAAACTTTTTATGAGGACTTGTCCCTTTGAATATCAATTAATATACCACAGTATATATGATTAGTGGAAAGCTACAGTCTCATAAGCATTATCTAGGCCACATAGTCCGAGTATATACTATCCATCAATAGTATACTTTGAATTCTAGTTATCATATTTTATTGCTAAGGAAATAAAAAATCTGAGGCTTGAAAGTATAATGTTGTTTCACATATGCACACATTTAGTTTCACACAAAAGTAGTAGCTAAATTCAGACCAAGAAAGCAACGTGGTGAGGAAATTATAAACAAAAAATTAAATAACTTTTGCTGCTGGAACTATGGTTAGCAGCCAAAAGTATTCAACAGACCCAGATTATTTATTAAAACTTATCCAAGGGTACAGAAAGCAAAGCTAGCCATAAGACATACAGCGAGACAATGGTGATACACAACTTTACTCCCAGCAGTTATTCTAGCCAGCCACAGAGGCAGGGAGTAGTGACACACACCTTTAATACCAGGACTCAAGAGACAAGCAGATGGATCTCTGTTAGTTTCAGGCCAACTGAGCTACACGAAATTGTTTGAGTCCTAAAGTAAAACAGTTCACGCAAAGACATCTCAGCACTTGGGATCACATACCTTTAATCCCAGAACTAGAAAGATATAAAAAGAAAGAACCAAACGGTGTCATGGGAGATTTATCCTCCAGCCACATTGAGAACAGGACAGCATTTTCAGCCTAAGGTAGAGGGTAAGAGATAGTGGTTGGCTGATTTACTTTTCTGATCTTCAGTTTGAAGCTTGAACCCCAATATCTGACTCTAGCTCTTTTATTTATCGTGTTACACCATGGCTCCCAAAACCCATAGCAGGCATAACTTTCCATAACTTTAGTTCCAATGAATTTAATGTGTTTTATACCTACATGGACACTTTCACACATGTGACATATATGACATATATGCAAACATAAATATATACATATATATTTAAAAATATTCCCATGCATTATATACTGATCATAGTTTTCCTTCCCCAACCACTCCCAAATCCTTTCCATCTCCCTTTTTTCTTTTATACAATATGTTCTGATTACGGTTTACCCTGTCCTGATCCCTTCCAGATCCTCCCCACTCCCTCACCCATTCAACTCCACATCTTTTCTTTCCCTCTCTTCAGAAAATAAACAAGCAAACAAAAATTTAAAAAAGGCCGGGCAGTGGTGGCGCACGCCTTTAATCCCAGCACTCGGGAGGCAGAGGCAGGCGGATCTCTGTTAGTTCGAGGCCAGGCTGGACCAACAGCCTCCAAAATAGAGAAACCCTGTCTCGTAAAAACCAAAAAAAAAAATTTAAAAAAGAATAAAAAAGGAAACCACACACACAAACAACCAAAACCCATAAAAGCATAAAATCAGAAACTATGATATACAAGTAAATACCAGAAGGACAAAAAAAAATGAGTCTGAACAAACACAAGACAAGATGTCCCTAAATTTATTTTAAGATAAACATCTCTATGTTAAAAATTTTTATAAAGTATATATGCACAAATAAGTATAAGGAGTTTATGCATAATGAATTTAGAGAAAGGAAAATTAATTTGTATAACTGTGAGATGCTAACACTATTTTTCAAGTTGTACTGAACACAATTGACTTACTAGTAACTGAAATTAATGTGCAATTTTGCTGTTAAACTTACATAGTTTATTATAACTTTATTGATAATCTCATATGATTAAGGCTCTTCAAATAATAGAGTTGTTTCAGCATTTGTACGTGTTATTTTATTTTTTGGATTTTTTCTGTTTGTTTTGCTCAGTTCTGGCTTGTTTAATTTCATCTTACCATTATGATCATCATAATATTCTTGTTTTTCTTTCTAATGAAGAAAGAAAGGGTGTGGATTTGGGTGGGTGGGAAAATTAGGAGGATCTAGGAGGAATAGTGGGAGGGTAACCCATAACCAGAATATGTTGTATAAAAGAAATTGTATTTTCAATGAAAAGATAAAATATGTTAATAACAGAATATATTAGTTCAGGATCACTAGTGAATTATCTGATGAAAATGACATTAGAGAATGTGTTGTCTGACATTTTGTATCAAGAGGCTTCCACTATTATCAGAGACCTTTGCAAAGTCCCCAAAATTTGTAATACTATTAACAAAACTCATGGTATGTCATTCAAACGAGAGGCATTATTAATGTTTACTATAAAATATAATTGATTTTATGGTTTAAATTTTTGTTCTTTCTTTTTCTTTTTTTTCTGAGATGGTGTCCTATACATTCCAGGCTGTTGTAATTTAGGATGATTTTGAACTTCTGATCCTCCTGTCTCTACCTCTTGATTGTTAGTATTAAAGATGAAGCCCACCATCGGCAGTTTACATGATGCTCAGTATTGCACCCAGGTTGTCCTGTATATCAGACATGTATTCAAACAACTTCATAATATCCCAATCTCTACAATTTAACTAATTTCATTTTAGTGGATATTGGCCTTACCCACGTCTTTGTTTACCTATATAGTAGGAACTGTTATGATATTTTCTAGCAAACATAGTTAAAGTTAAAATAAATACTTTTGCTTGATTAAGATGATGTCATTATAGGGGAATCTCATTTAAGGTAGCATCTCCAATATTGCTTAGGGTCCTACTTGGAGTCATCCTTGTGGATCAATGGACAATTCCCTAGTGCCAGATTTCTCTTTAAACCTATAGTGGTCCCCTCTATTGATGTGTCTCTTTTCTTGTTATCCTCTATTCCTCTCCCCACTCAATCTTCCTGATCCCTCATTCACCTCCCTCCTCCTCTTCTCCTCTCCTCTTTCTCCTACCTCCTGTCTCCCTCCCTCCATGCTCCCTTTTGTTCTGGGGCTCTTGTCCCTTTCTGATTCACTATAGGACCATAAATGTCTCCCTTACATTTCTTGTTTCCTAACTTCTCTGGACGTGTCGATTGTAGGCTGGTAATACTTTTCCCTATGTTTAATATCCATATATGAGTAAGTACATACCATATTTGTCTTTCTATGACTGGGTTACCTCACTTAGGATGGTTTCTTCTAGTTCCATTCATTTACCTGCAAATTTTGATTCCATTGTTTTTTTTTCCGCTGAGTAGTACTCCATTTTGCAAACGTACTACATTTTCTGTATCCATTCTTTGGTTGAGGGGAATCTAGGTTGCTTCCAGGATATGGATATTACAAATAATACTGCTAACAACATAGTTGAACAGATATCCTTGTTGTATGAATGTGCATCCTTTGGGTATATGCCGAAGAGTGGAATTGCTGCATCTTGAGGTATACTGGTTCCCATTTTCCATGGGTTACAGAACTAAACAGACAATACTCAATAGAGGAATCTAAAATGGCTGAAAGACCCTTAAGAAAGTGCTCAATATCCTTAGCTGTCAGGGAAATGCAAATCAAAACAACTCTGAGATACCATTTACACCAGGCAGAATGGCTAATATCAGAAACACCAACAATAGTTTATGCTGAAGAGAATGTGGAGAAAAGGGAATGATTCTCTATTGCTGCTGGGAGTGCAAACTTGTACAGTCACTTTGGAAATCAGTATGGCGGTTTCTCCGGAGAATGGAAACTAGTCTACCTAATAATTCCAGTTTTAGGGCACCCACTTCCCTCTTTTGGCCTTTCCATGTTCCAGGCACACACGTAGTCCCCACACAAACATGGAGGCAAGCACTCAGCCACGTTAAAAAAAAAGCAGCTTCAAAGTAATGAGTTTCATTTTCATTTTCATAATGATTTGTTTTGCCTTTGTAATCATCCTTCCTCATTTCCCACACCCATTTTCCCCTTCTTGCTTATCACCTTTCTCTACAGTGTGACCATTTTGCATTTAATCCATTACTTTCTTTCACGCTGCATGAGGTCTCTTTATCAGGGTGCCTGTTGTAGGTCCATGAACTACCCCACCACAGAAATACACACAAACGAAAACAAAAGACTAGATGTTTCTGAATCTTGCTAGTTTCCCTTTGTTAAAAACAATACCTAATATCTTTAAATTTCATTTTCATAATGATTAGGGACATTGAGACTTAAGCACACTTATTGGCTACTGGTTTATTCTTTTGAGAGCTATGTTAGCTCATTTTGTTGAATGACAGCTTGTTGTTTCCCATTTCTTTATGAATTCTCATAAACGGCGACGGATGTGTATAAAGTTTAGAGAATCAGAAAAGAGACCAGAGAAGGTAAAAATTGGTGATTAGGAAGAATTGGTAGAAATTGAAAAGAACAGATCAGGGAGGTGTTAAAATATCATGGGTAGCTGGGGGGAGCTATGATAGGCAAGGAGAGGCTGCCCTGACAAACTTTGTTTGAAAATGTCACAATGATATCTAATGCGTTATGTTCTAACTTAAAAACATGGAACCTGCCCCTAAAAGTTGTCCTCTGACCTCTGTCAACGTGTCATGGAATATGAGTGCACACACACATGCACATACATACATTCACACACACATATACACACGCCAGATGCAAAAAAAAAATGAAAGAGATAAACACACAGCAGAAAAATCCATTTTCTGCAGCCTCCACTATTTCTTTTTAACCGACTCTACTCTCAACTATTGATTTACTCTTTGATCAATCAGGACAGCTTTGTAGCTTGAATTTATTTCGTAGCTGTTAAACTCCAGCCATTAGATGATACAATGTCATATACAGCATTCTTTAAGAATAGTCATTTGTTTTCAGAGACAAATGTAAATTTTTAAAAGAGTCTTGATTTTTATAATTAAAAATTTTCCAGTAGAATAGATGGATTTCTTTCTGGGGCAGGAAGTGGGAAGATCCCCTTTGAGGAAATAGCCAGAAGTCAGACTATAAAGCATAGAGACCAAAAAAACAAAAAACAAAAATGTGAATTTACAATTGTTCAAGCAATTCAGAAATGAATTAGAGTGTGGTATGAAAATGCCAGAATCAGTGCATAAACTAACGTCTCATGAAGCACAAAAGGAGGAGCAAGGTGTGTGCTGAAGGGGAAGAAGCTGTTGGAAAGCAGTGTAGAATGGAAGAGAGAGGGACATCACGTGATCAGGTGACATCTGTTCCTCTGCATTCTTAGATGTTCTTTTTTATTGTGTTCTTGCTGATATAAATTAATACTTTTCATTTAACTGATTATCTTTCTTGTATAATATGAAAAGGAAAGCTATTCAGAGCCAAACAATACAAAAATGTCAGATAAATGTCTAGCATTTATATTAAATGCCACTATTTAAAATATTCTTTATATTTGCAAAAGGGCTATAGTTCCTTCGGGTGGTAAAAATTTACAATGCTTCCACTTAGAAATAGCAATTAAGTGTATAACTTTAACATCTTCTCAGAATCTCATTTAAGCATCTTGGACACTTGGTTTTTCAGCCATAAATACAAAAACAGTCAGTGTTGTGTAGATGATTCTGTTGTAAAATGTTGACTTTTCATTTTAGAAGAATACTCTAATGTTTAACAATTTTCTGAAGAGCAAGATGAATCAGATTTATAAACATTTCAGTTTTGGAATCTTCTATTTTGAAAGACTTGTTTTATCATAATATTGAACACTTGTTAATTATTTGCCTTTCAAAATATCAAAATAGAGAAAAATAACATTGAGGTGTCTATGTAATAGGATTATACCGTGATTAGAATCTGAAACAATAGGGGTCATGTTTAGGTAAATAATTGTTACTAAAGCACAGCCCTTATTTCCAGAAGGACTTTTACAGGCAGTGTGGAGTTGTTTCAAAGTGCTCTTATGGAAGATGAAGGCTGTCACTGACACCCAGCAGGCTCCTTGTCTCAGCTCTTCTGAGGCAAGTTTGCAAACACCCCAGCTGTTTTTTCTCCTATCACAGAAACGTCGACTGAGTTCTGGGGATGAACGGAGCACCCCTATTAGAAAGGTAACACCCTCATCATATGTGATCTGCCCTAACAAGAAAACTGCCTTCACATCTTACAGGATCCCAAATTTTCATCTGATGTTGCATACTTCTATATTTGGTTAAATTTTAGTTTCTGAAATTTTCCCATTTAGTATAGTGAGAATCCACTATGAGTGAGAATCAGATGTTGACACTAACGTTACCTAAAAAAATAGTCTTACCATACTATGCAAACATAATCATTTAATTGAAAAATACATGTCATTAGGTTAAGAAGATTTTCCACACCTCAACGTAAAACAAGGACTATTCATTTCCTTGGTGTATTATGTAGTATTTTCTAGAGGGGCAGAACTGATTGAATAATACATATTAAATTGATTCATTCAATTTTATTACACGAGGCTAACTGGTGATCTAACAGAGACCCTTCACCCTGCAAAGGTGGAGACATAATTTCTGCTTAGTCTACTGGTTTGATGCCACAGCAGAAGCCTGGAGGACTCCAGGAAAACCACTGGTTTGAAGCATCTGGGTTCTGGTGTCCTCAAAGATGGTGGCAGCAGCAGCAGCAGCAGCAGCAACAACAACACCAACAAAGTAGACTCACTGGTAAGCACAAGCACAGGCAAGCAGGAAAGAAAATGAAAGTCTTTCTTTGGATCTCCTCTCATCAAAACAAGTCTCTCTCTCTCTCTCTCTCTCTCTCTCTCTCTCTCTCTCTCTCTCTCTCTCTCTCTGTCTCTCTGTCTCTCTGTCTCTCTGTCTCTGTCTCTGTCTCTCTCTCTCTGTCTCTGTCTCTCTCTGTCTCTCTCTGTCTCTGTCTCTGTCTCTGTCTCTGTGTCTCTGTCTCTGTCTCTGTCTCTGTCTCTGTCTCTCTCTCTCTCTCTCTCTCTCTCTCTCTCTCTCTGGGAAGAGTCTTCCCAGGAAGATCTTTCCAGACCTACCCAAAGGTGTGTCTGTTAGTTGATTTCAGGCACAGTCAGCCAAACTTTACCATCACATTGGGTACAGGTGGTTTGAAAACTGGAAAAGATCACTTACTTTTAAATAACCTTTATCTATTTTATTAACCGTGTCTTTAGAGATTTAAAAACTTAAATATAATGACAAATTCCTACTCATTCTATATCTCTAATATTTGCCATAGTGTGCTACTGAGTGTGTCTTGAATGTTGCTGTGCTATGTAAAGATGCCTTTCAAATAATACAAATACTTGGTCAATGTGACCACTCACATAGTATTTTATATATGAATTTATATGTCCACTAGTTCAATAAAAATTGCTATTTCCTCATAAAAACTTTCTTCTAAAACCCTAAAATATGTAGTCATAGTTTGCCTTTCCCTCTTCCTACCATCAGCTCTAGCTGTTAGAATCTATTCATTTTTCTTGGTCACTTTAATTTTGTCATTACATATTTATGATTAGATTGGATTTCTTCCCACTAAGCATTATGCCCTTGCAATCCAACCAAGACACTGAACATATGAATATTTTTCTTTTTAAACAGCTTCATAATATGTGCTGTTATTTATTATTACAGTGTGATTAATTATTTATCTAATATAGGAAAATTATTTATGACTATGTTTTAAAATATTACAAGTAGGACTTCTATTAACATTTCTGCTCAAAGTTTTTTATTCCTTTTTATTGAAAGTGAATTTTTTCATGCAATATATTCTGATTATTGGTATCTCCACTTCAAACTCTTCCAAGATCTTCCTCACCTTCCCTCCAGAGAAAAATGTTCATTTCTCATAGTAAACATTCAGTTTTACATCTTTTACCTCCCCACAACTTTAGAATAAGTGTCTCAAATATTTTCCGTGTGCCATTGAGGCCTACGTTAAACAATAGCTGCAAGTTAAACAATAACTTCAACTGTACGTTAAAAATTCAGGAGGCAAGCAGATAGTAGTATAGTGGTTCTTAGACCCTCGAGGGGATTCAGAAAGGCTATATAAAGGATATGGCATGCATATGAGTGCATGTGGATCAGAGGAAAATGCTCATGTTCTATAGCACAATAGGGTAATGATGGCTGATAACAGTCAGTTATATACTTCAAATATATACTACTGCCTGATAGGTCCTATACCCAGGAGCAAACAGGCCACACTAAGTAGACTAGGTAAGTTGTTGAGAGACAGAGACAGATAGATATAGAAAGTTCGAGATAGAGATATAGATAGAAATACAGAAAGATGTAGAGATAGATAGAGAGAGGGGTGGAGGCTAGATAGACAAGTAGATAAATAGATGATAGACAGATAAGAGATGTACATAGATGATAGATAGATAGATAGATGATGGATGGATGGGTAGATAGATAGATGATGAATTGATAGATAGATAGATAGCATATATTTGGAAAGATGGTTGGAGAGGAGGGCTACAGAAGAGTCAGAGAGAAGCAGCAGGTGGATATGATCTGAACAAGCAATCTTTATGTGTGACATTACCAAAGAATAAATACACATGTAAGTGTTAGGATTTTGAGCATTCTAAATACAAAGAAATATCTTAGGCATTAGGCATGCTAACTATCATAATCTGGTCATTATATTGTATATGCGAACTTAAATAGCATGTGAATTGAAGTAGTGCACTGTTAAACAATGCTATGTGCCAATAAAGTTGTAAATGTAAACCAGGCAGTGGCAGCTCACACCTTTAGTTCCAGCACTCAGATGGCAGAGGCAGGTGGATCTCTATGAGTTCGAGGCCAGTCTGATCTACAGAGCATGTTTCAGGATAGGCTCCTGTTGGCTTTACGGACGCTGTAACGATACGCGACACACAATTACGGAAAGTGAAGCTAAGTATTTTATGTTGAAAATTACTCACACGATACCAAACCCCGAGAAGCCCAGCAGATCTCAGCTAGCGACTGGACCGGAAGCCGAACTCCAGGAAAAGAGAGCGAGACTTCCTGTGCGCTGTCTTTTATGCCTTCCCCAGTAACGCCCCTAGCCATGCCCAAAAGTGGGCTTGGCTAGTGACGTAGTTCTGCCTACATACGTATACGTCTTTATGTCCAGCCGTATACGTCTTTAGTCCTGCCTAAAGTGGGTGTGGTTAGCGGTGTGGTAAACCGCCCTTTTATTACCTCATCTGTATGCGCCTCTAGTAAGTCACATGTTTCATGGCGGCATAGACTTCCTCCTACAGGCTCCAAAGCAATACAGAAAATCCCTGTCTCGAAAAACCAAAAAACAACAACAACAAAAACCAAAACCGAGAAAACCTGTATTTTAGGGGAAAAGTTGTATTTAAGGTGTTCTTGCTCTTTCTTTTGCTTTTTCTTTTTCCATGATGTTCCAGATTCCTTGTATCATTTACTTTGTGTTTCCAGGACTTCCTCATCATTCTTTAATAGTAGATCTGCTGGTGTTTTTTTCCATATGAAAATGTCTCAATTTTCTCTTCATCACAGAGGAAAATTTTACTTGGCTGTAGAAAATGGGGGCATATAGGACCATGTGTGTAATTCTCATAATAAATTTAAAATAAAAGGCAATGATGTGTATGCATATATGTGTGTGTGTGTGTGTGTGTCTGCATATGTAGGTAATGTGTTATAGTAGTACTAATGAAAGAAAAAGAGGCAAAGAGGCTGTCTACTTGAGAGTGGGAGGGGATGTTCAGGCTAGAAGGGAGAATAGCTGGCAGGGGCTAGAAAGTGGGGGAAAGTGATATCATTATATTTTAATTAAAATATTTTAAAAATTAATAAAAATACATAATAGAATTCTGAAATAATACCTTTCTTTCAAGATTTGAAAAACAAATGTTATTTTCAGAGGGCCTTCCCACTTTCGGGTGAGAAATCCACTACCATTCCATTTGTCTTCTTCAACTGTTTGCATTTAGATAATTTGAGGGTTGGGGCGTGTTAAGGATGGAGCAAGAAGAAAGTAGTTCAGATAGTAATGTTAGAAATCTGGGAAACTGAAGTGAATGAGGAAGGGAAGGTGATTCCAGGTTATGAATTTAGTAACTTCCTTCTGTGAGTGAGATGGATTCAACCCCAGCTTCCTCTGGAGCTGTAGACTGTACCTCAAATGTGAAGGATGGATTATTTAGTAACTTCTGGCTCCCATTGTATTGCCCTGTGAGTTCTTATGAGTCTTGTAATTTCAGATTTATGCATACAGGAATACTGAGGGGTTCCATGCTCAGGACTGACAGCGTGAGAGGCCCTGTGCAACCTCAGCAAAGTGTAAGAAATTCTTTGCTTCAGTGATGTTTGGAGAATAGACATAGCAGATACTTGGCTGAATAAGTACCTCAGCTGAGACATCCTAGTCACATAAAAAGGCGTCCTATCCAAATCCTTGAAGCTATCTTGACTGCCTTGGAAATTACCCAACACCACCTTTCAACACCACCTATCCCACTGCAGATAAAATCACAGAATTTTCAAGTAAGTCTCTTATATAAAATGATGTTGTTTTTTTCATGTAATTTGCAGTCATTTTCCTGAAAACTTTAAATCATCTTTAGACCACTGAGATAACACACAGCAAATGTTACATAAATCAGTGATATGCTCCATGGTTTAGAGAGTGAGAATAATGGCAAGAAAGCAGTCTGTATGTGTTCAGAACTGCAGCAAGCCTAAATACATGCTGGCTTCAATCCATTAGATACAGAACCCTTAGCTATAGCTCCAGAAGGTTGTACCTTGAAATTATTTGTATTTTAGAAGCTGTCTTATTTACATATAAATTCCCCCATTCCCTCGCCCTCCCATCATGCTCCCCATCGGCCCCCCAAAACACCCCCACCCATTCCACTGGGATAGGGAGACCCTCCATAGGGGACCATCAAAGTCTGTCACATCATCTGGGCTGCAACAATATCCTTCCAAAGGGAATGGACTCCCAAAGTCCATTTGTGCTCTAGGGATAAACACTGGCTCCACTGTTAGAGGTCCCATAGACTTTCCTGGCCTCCTACCTGGCACCCACATTCAGAAGTCTTGGTTTGGTTCAATGCTGGTTCCCCAGCTTTACAACTAGGGTCTCTGTGCTTTCACTAGGTCAGGTCAAATATTTCTGCGGGTTTCTCCAGCACTGAAGCTGTTCTTTTGTTTAAAGTGCATTACATAGAACATGAACCAAAGAGAGTACATTAACCATAGAGTTTAATAAAGGGGGGAGGGGAGAACTAGCACGTGGAGGTTCTCACTTATAAGGGGAAACTTGCACATGGATCCTGAGTCCTTATGCAGCCCTGTAATGAGTGACATAATGATGACATAGCTGCCACTGTGCATGCCCCGCCCATTGTCAGGGGGCGGAGTCAGTATGGTGTTTAGTTCCAACAGTCTCACCTCTTACTCTTATTAAAAAGGTGGGGAGTTGGGCGTGGCAAGTTAGGGAATAAGGGTGTCGTGTTCTCAAAATTGCTTCTTGCTGACCTGGGGGACAGTGGCCTTTCTTTGGGGGACCTGAGAAACCTGGGGTGCTGCCACGTCCTAGGGTAGCTGGTTGTTTGAGAAACTCACGGAAATTCTTCCTTGGCACTTAAGTCCATGTTTTTGCCTGTCTTTACACGGAGTTGTCATGTTACAATCATTGCCTCGTAGAGGGCAGATGAGTTCAAGTGGCCCTGGATCTTGTCATCCTTCCTCTCTTCCCGACTCTAAGGATTTACCTCCTTCCTGGGTCAAGCTGCTTCCCCTTAGAAAAAAATATCTCATTCCATTCCCATCCTGAACAATTTGATCTTTTTTTGTGAAGCTCCTCTTTGGAGAAAGCCTGGAAAATCACTCTTGTATTCATCCAAATATTATGAAATAGTGACTCCAAACAAATAATTCAGTATTGTTTGAAAGATTATTTAGGAAAAATTATTTCCTTTAAGTGTTGCATTTAATAACTTTTAATTCTGTTTTAATTCCCTTTTAAGGAATCCATGCTAAAGGACTTGTATGCTTGATTACTCATCTGTGAAGGATTTTTTTTTCCTGCCACACAGGAACTGTCCGCATAATCTATTGGAAAATGTTTTTCTCTTGAGGCCATTTTCATGATTGTACAACTGCCCAAAATTTATGATAGATGAACTTGTTATATCATCACCAGGGTGAACATTGGAATGTGCTATTTTTAGAGATAACCTCACAAAATGGCAGCTATGATTGAATTATATTTTGGCCACAATTACTATATGTTTTTCATGGATTCATTTGTCTGAGGAGAATTCTCTTAAGTCTTCTTTCCATGTCATTAAAAAGACCACAGCATCTGACTGTCAGAGCCTGTCCTAATCAGTGCCACCCTTAGTGTAATAATTAACAGGTCTTCACTTCACACTCTAAAATGTCCAGAATAAGTCAATAAATTACTAGCTAAAATCATCACCCTTGAATGTTGAATGCAAATCAGGCTCCTATTGGAATTTTAAGTGTTTTGTATGTGTGTAAAGTCTAGGTTGTTTATAAGAGAATGTTTGAATGTAACATGCTTTGAGAATCTTTTTGAGATGTGTTTGCCAGAAATTTCTGGCTTGTTGCAAGTCTTTATCAGCTATGTGTCCAGATGGTCAGTTCCTTGGTTGCCCAGAGACAGGAGTTGAAGCTTGTTTTTTACATGAGCACAGCCTGTGGAAACAACTAGGGCAGGGAGTTTTCCAGAAGATTCCATGAACAGAATGTTACCAATCCTCAAATGCTCCAAACATTGAACATGAATTAGGAGATGATTCTGTTCCATTTAAATCTAATTTTCCCCATAATAATACCCCTTGAGTGATGTACAGCAGTCTTGGAGATACAGTAAGAAAGTTTAAAAACAAAACAATCATTTTCAGCCTAGTTTAAGATAGACAAAAAGTTGCTGGCTTGTATCTGATTAAGAGCGTTGACTGAATCCTGAATTAGAAGTGAAATAAGAATGCTCCTTAGGTTTTATTTAATTTTTATTACCTATAAGCCATGAATATTTAATATCAAATCAGATTAGGTAGAAAATCTGGTAAAATTTTCCAGGAAGGATTTGGAGTAGGATCAAATAACTAAAGTTATTTGAAATACATTCAACCCATGTTTTTCTTTTCCTTAATAAGGAAAATATTTTGAACAATTCAGTGAATACCCTCATATGGGTTTTCAATTTCAGGGACTATATTCAAATTCTAAATTCATGGAAAACAAGAATATTTTCTAGTAATGATTTAGTGTCTTGTATTTGGGTCAAGACAATTGCAAAGGGTGTTTTGAAGTGTGAATATTTTACATAAATGCATTCTGTTGTCTAGAAAGTGATTATGATTTAATATGAACTATGTTGATATCCACTTTTTGATACGAAAATGCATTTGAGTTTAGCACTGCCTTGTATCTTCAGATATCTGTATTGATAGACAGTCTGTCATTTTAATTAGATGTAGCACAATAAATGCAGGATTCTAATTACTGTGAAACATCTAGAACAAATTATCCATAAAATTAAATGTAGAATTTTTATATTTAATTAAATATAATAGAGGAGATAATCATAGTAAATGCTCTCCTTATAGTTAGATTTTTTCCACTTGTATTAGCACATAAATTATGTTTGATAACATAATTTTAACTCAGAAATGTATTTAAGGAAGCCAATTAGTGAACCCAGATGACAGGAGACAACATTCTTACCATGTACATCTCATGAACTACTATGGGGACTTGAAAGAGTGCCAATTAGCGAGAACATCTATGGATCATCAGTTGATATAGAGAGTGTGTCAGAAAATCTAACAGTTGTTTTAGAATAGCCATGGGTGATGGATGAGTTGAGGAAGAGAGTTTCAGTCTGATTCTACTCTCTTTAGCACTGCAGTCACTCACTGTTGTTCTGAGGGCCCCAGAAGACATAGACTCACAGGATCTACTCACCACAGCAGTTCCTTGTCATCTTTCTTTTGTAGATTAGAGGAATTGTGCTATATTACTCCATGGCAGGCCCCATGTCTAGGAGCAACTGGCCAATATAAAGCAAACTCCCTCTCTCTCTCTCTCTCTCTCTCTCTCTCTCTCTCTCTCTCTCTCTCTCTCTCTCTCTCTGTGCGTGTGTGTGTGTGTGTGTGTGTGTGTGTGTGTGTGTGTGTGTGTGTGTGTAGGGTGAGAGGTGCTTTTTGTTTAGTTTTGGAATCTTTTGGCTTATTAGTCTTTTGCTTGTTTGGATATTTGGTTCTGTGAGCATTTTTGTTTGAGAGATAGGGGTAAACAAAAAGTTAGGTTGGTAGGGAAATGGAAAGGATCTGGGAGGAGTGGAGGAAGGGGAAAGTGTGATATAAATGTATTGTATGAAAAAATATTTTTAAATAAGGAACCAGAGATTAGATAGCACAGAGACATAGGGTAATACCAAGCACTGTTAGTCTAAATAATATTTTAATGAAATGACTCCTAATGATATTTTCTATATTCATAGATCAGTGTCTTATGGAGTCATGGTCAGGGAAGCTTCCACCAGCAGCAAATGGAAACAAATGGACCCACAGCTATATATTACACACAGGGAGAGTCTAAATTGGCTGTCTCCATGAAATCTCTCCCCTAATTGGTCAGGAAATGTCATGGAAGAGGAGGCAGAAAGAGTGTAGGAGCCAGAGGGGATAGGGGACACCATGAAAGCAAGACCCTCTGAATAAACTAAGCAAGGTGGAGATGAGCTCACAGAGACTGAGACAGCAAGCACAGGGCCTATATAGGTCAGTATAAGGTCCTCTGCAAATATTCTATAGACATTAGCTTATTATTTTTATGGGAGTCTTGACTGTGGGAAAAAGTAAGCATCTACTCTTGTGACTGTTCTTGGGACTTTTTCCATTCTGTTGAGTTGCCTTGTCCAAAATTAATATAATGGTTTCTGCTTCATCCTATTCTATTTTATTCCATTATGTTTGGTTGCTATTCCTTAGAAGCTGGTTCTTTTCTAATGAGAGACAGAAAATGGGTAGATCTGGATGGGAGAGGAGGTGTGGAGGAACTAGGAGTCTAGGAAGGAGAAATTATAATCAGGCTATATTGTAGAAGATAAGACTCTGTTCTCAATAAAAGGAAAGCAATGGAAAAATAGAATGATGATAAGTAAAATTGAGATGGTGCAGCAGGCACAGAGAATTACATATTTGTCCTTGTTCATAAAAATAAATCATCATTATTCACATTCCTGTTCTAAGGATTTTAGAAAAATTAGTCTTGTTTTTTAAAAGTTTATCACTTCTTCCCTGTTTCTTTTGTCTCTGCTTCTCTGATACAAACCAACCTCTGTTCTGAGAGCTGGTTTCATACTGATTGAAATAGAAGTTGTCACACAAATTAACTTCTTTCCATAGAAAGGCTTGTCCCTAGGCTAAACTCATGAAACCACACCGCTTCCTTTAGGATGATAACTATTATTTACAGGGTATTTATTTTAATGCTGAGAAAGTCTGAATTAGTTTATGTTAATTAATTTTACTGTCACTTCATTGTCAGTTAAGCTAATATTATTCTGGTTTACAGGCAATGAAACTGATATTTTAAGGATGCAACTTGAGGACTGAGGAATAAGGAGAACACCATTGCTTGTGAGTGTGCAAAATCATATAGTCACTATGGGAATCATTGTGGTGGTTCCTAAGCAAGATGGTAATCAATCTGAAGATACAGCTATACCACTCCTGCGTATACATCCAAAGGATGCTTCACCGTATCACAAAGACACTTGTTCAACCATGTATATTGTTGCTTTATTCATAACAGCAAAAAATTGGAAACAATCTAGATGCCCCTCAACCAAAGAATGTACAAAGAAAGTTTGGTACATTTATACAATGGAGTATTACAGGTACATGGATGGAACTGGAAAAGAATCATCCTGAGTAAGGCAATCCAGACCCAGAAAGGCAAAAATGGTATGTACTTGTTTAAATGTGGATTATTAGTTGTTAAGTCAATGATATCAAGGTACATTCTGTAGAACCACAGAGGTTACACATAGAGTAAGGGAGTAGAAATAACAGATAGATCTCCTTAGGAAAGACAAATAGAATAACTAGTTATGGATGGATGGATGGATGGATGGATGGATGGATGGGGGAATTGGAACAGGAGGATCAAGTGGTAAGGAGCAGGGTAGAGAGGGATGAGGGAGGAAATACAGGAAAAGACAAAGGTTACTTGAGGAATAGTATGGAAACCTAATACAGTAGAACATTTCTAATATATACATACATATAAAGGAAATATAAATGAAATGGTCAAATAATGAGGAAAACAGAGCCCAAATTAGCCATCTCTGGCCACCAAATGAAGCCTCCAATACTGGGATTGGGTTACATTCAATTGAGTTGTTGGCTAAAGGGCTTCCATAGGAATCCTCAAATAATCCAGGCTCTTGTAAAGAGTATAGATTGCGCTTCATAAACTGAAGGCAAGGATCCACTGCTGAAAATAACACCTATTCAACTAATTAAACATGGAGAAGTTGAGCTACTGCCTTCATAGGACTTTCACCCCTATGCTCTAGTGTCTTTGGTACAGGAAGGTACTCTTAAGATACCCAAAGAGAAACGTAAACACCATCTTAACCAGAAACCCATTGATCTACAAGATATGTTAGGGGCAATGATCAAACAAAGCTTGTGGGAGTAACCAACCAATATTTGATTTGACTTAAGGCCAACTCCACAAGATGGACACTTCTTCAGTGACCAAGTAAGTACCTTAGATGAGATAGCCTAGGAAACTAGGGTTAAACCAAATACTACAATTATATAAAGAAAATAGTGATAAAATGACACCTACTATCATTTTGCTATATTCATGGATAAGTGTGTCCCGCTCAACCATCATCAGAGAGATTGGGACAAATACGGAGAACCAAAGCCAGACATTATACAGTGAGTGAGAGACCTTGGAAGACTCAGCCTTAAACGTGATATCATCCTCAAATTTGTCATCTTGGGACTTATGAAACCCTGCAGAAAAGGAGGAAAAAAAGAGTGTAAAATCTGGATAGGATGAGGACATCCAGAAAACACAAGGCTTTCTTAACTAACACTATCAATACTCATATGAACTCACAGAGACTCAGGTAGCATGCACAGGGCCCGTGCACCAGTCTGCATAAGTCCTTTGTGTCTACATTTTCCAGGTTAGTGTTTTTAAGGGATTCCCAGTGCAAAGACAAATGGCTCTTTGATTCTTGTGCCTTCTCTTGGTCTCTTTTCCTTCTGTTTAATTTGTCCAATTGTGGTGTATTATTTTTTGTTTTATCTTACTACATTTTATTTCATCATTGTCCCTTGGAAATCTGTTTGTTTTCTAATGTGAGACAGAAAGAAAATGGAGAGCAGTTGAGGAGGAATTAGGAGAAGTAGAGGGATAGAAAACTGTAATCAGGACATATTGTGTGAGACCAAACAGTCTATTTTCAATACAAGAAGAAAAGGAACCCATGTAGTCTCTCCCGTGATGCCAGAGGGTAGCACCATATTATAGCTGTTTTCACACCATTGACTCTGCTCTGAGTAGATTTCAGGCTCCCTGTATAGCATATAAGCATGTAAGCCCTTTCACGCATAACAAGAATGCCCTGTCATAACAACTATGAACATAGTAGACAAAATAATAGTTTAGCAATATGAAGACTGAATTGCTCACAGAACTTCAGGATAATTCGTCTTTATTTTAATTGCTTTTTTGCAGTTTTGTCATTTTAACTCCATGTCTTAGCCCAGCACTTGAAGTATGATTAATTTTCTTTACACAGAATGTTTGTTCCAATTTGTTGTTGCTGTTAAATAATTGCAAACACAAGCAGTTAGAAATCATTTGAAGAATTTTATGTAATTATTAAAGAATCTGGAGAATGAGTTTTTGTGGTTAGTTGATGCTTGTGGACTTTTGAAAATATCTGGTCTCCTGGTACCAAAAGCTAAGAGTCTTGATGCATAGCACTGTAGCTTCTCACCCTCTTTGAAAATGTACGTAGCTGATAGCTGTTACTATTCTACTTCAATTTTATGTTAATGCCCACATTATATTGGTAGCCACACTGTCTTTATGCTTTATATAGGTATTTATCTTAAAATGGAAAACAAATTACATACCATCTTAGTGACTGACCACATAAACACTGTTTACTTCAGAGCCACGTGGTGCACCAATAGAACTCCTATTCCAAAACTAAGAAAATAGCTACTACCCTTGTATGCCTTCCACCTTGCAACATTTCATCATTATGTTCTTCCCTCTTTAACATTGTGTCCTTTTCATCTTTGTTTCTTCTGAATTATTCTAGAGTATACCTGAATTTATTTCTGTGAGAGTTACATTTCAATTCCTATGCTTTTAAGCATATCCTTATCTTTTTGTCAGGGTGTAGGTTGCTTGATTCACACTCAGTTTTCCTTGGAATTATTAGATCAGTCGTCCACTCTTGATAATGATTGTAACGGCAATGGCCTTAAACATCGTCGTGAGTGGTTCGCTCCAGATTTCCATTCTCTTCATTGGCCATATCCTAGTATGTGGTAATTTTTTTTCTGTAATTTAAGAAAAGAGGCATGAGAGAAAAAGATGCCATGAAGCAGCATTTAAGAAGAGATGTTTTTCTTTTAATTAGGGAAAGGGATCATAAAAGGCAGAAAGGGGAGGGGGAAATCAGCCTCCAGGTGAAAAGAGAGAGACAGAGAGACAGAGAGTGACAGAGAGAGACAGAGATAGAGACACACACACAGAGACAGAGACACAGAGACACAGAGAGACAGAGGGTGAGAAAGAGAGAGGAGGATGGGAGGTGAACAGGGTTCTTTTAAAAGGGAACATAGTGAATGTACACAAGTGGTGGTCTTAGTGACTGCAGCGGAGAGCATAACTAGGGAAAGATCAATACAGGTGCCTGAATACTAATAAGTTTCTAAATGATGTGGTTTGCATAGGAAACATTAAACACTGGTGGTCTGTTGGTGGTACTGTCTTGGGAGCATAGGGATGTTTTGGGACTACAGCCTGGCTGGCACAAGTAGACCACTGGGTATTGGGCTTGAAGGCCATATTTGTTTCTGGTTCCTGCCCCAATTTCCTCTTTCCTAATTTGCCAAGATGAAAGCATCACCCTCCTTAGCTGCCAGCATTGCAGAAGTGAGTCACACAATCAACACATTACTTCAATTAGTTTGTATTCAATCAGTCACTATGTAGAGTAAAAGCGTAATCTTTGCATGCAATTGTCTCCATGTCTTAAGTTGTTATTATTGTAAAATAAACTGTTCTATTTTGATTAAGTCTCATGTTTGAGCCAAATGCTAGCAGATTCATAAATCGTGAGGAAAAGGAATGAAAAATCAGTACAGAAAACTGTTAAACAGAAAAGAATATTTAAAAGGAAGAAGGGGAGTTTGCAAAATAGCTAAAAGGTGCATTAACAAGAATGAAACTAAGTGATATTTATTAACATCACTAATAATTACATTAAGTATAAACATTCAAAATATACCAAAGACATAAAGTAAAGAGATAAAAGTACAAGACCCAATTATGTTGTCTCTGATGAACTTGCCTCATCTTGTAGGACATCCATAGCTAATAAATGGAAGCAGGGGAAATTAACCAAAACCTATCTTTGAAAAGTGTGTATGAAAAAGCATTGTCAGTATTAGATTAATTGGTAGCATGCTAGCTGTTTGTCTTCTACTGTGTTTTCAGATCTGTATTTACTCTCTGACCTGTACATAGGAAAGAAAGGAAGACATACTTTCACCTAAGATAGAATAACAGTGACAGACCAAAGAATTTCTCCCAAGCTTAGGTTTATAAAAGAATCCAAACACTGTCTATAGGTGGTACTATGTCAGCAACCTAGTCAGTAGATAACTTCTACTTCTTCCTTTTTCAATAAAGAAAATAATTAAAGTTAATATTGAAATGCCTAAAGTAATCAACACTTTCTATTTGATTCACAAAGAAAAACTCATAACCACAGGAAGTTTTAAAGTCTTGTATAAATTTACACTTGATAGAATAATTTCACATTCTTGAGATACTAAATGAAATTTAAGAAATCTTTCTTTCATGTAATAATTGAAAACATTTAGAACAGTAGACCATACTGGTTTTTAAGCTATATTATCCCTGTACTGACTATGCAATCTATAGTCTCCTGGCAGGAAGGAACTTCAATTGAGAAAATACTTCTACAAGATCCAGCTGTAGGGACTTTTCTTAATCAGTGGTTTATGGTGGAGGACCCAGTACATTGTGTTGCCATCCCTGGGTTTGTGGTCTATAAGAAAACAGTCCAAGAAAGCTATGAAGAGCAGACCAGTAAGCAGCACCCGTCCATGACTCTTGCTTCAATCCTGCCTCCAGGTTCCTGTAGGGTTTTAGTTTTTGTTCTGATTTCCTTTGATGACAAACAGTGATATGAAAGTGTAAGCCAAATAAACTCTTTCTTCCCAACTAGCTTTGGGCTACGGTTTTTCTTCACAGCAATAGAAACCCTAAATAAGACAATCCCTTTTAGTAGATGATTTGAAAAGCTGATCAGAATATATAACAGTATTTTGGCTTATATCAATATTAAATGTAGTATTTTAAAAGCTTTCTACTTTTAGATAATAAATATATCAATTTCCTACCTCCTTTCTCAAAGTATATTAAGTTAATTGTTAAAGTTGTAAACAAAAAAGAGCAACCAATATAACCATGATCGCTGATGTACTTCCTTTTTATAGTAATGCATTCATTTCGGTGGCGCACGCCTTTAATCCCAGCACTCGGGAGGCAGAGGCAGGCGGATCTCTGTGAGTTCGAGGTCGGGCTGGACTGATAGCCTCCGAAACAATACAGAGAAACCCTGTCTCGTAAAAACCAAAAAAAAAAGTAATGCATTCATTTCACACTTATACACATATCTGATTACAGATAGGCCTTTCTTGAGAAAGTATATTCTGATACTAAATTTAAAAAAATTTGTGTGTGTGTGTGTGTTTACATGTGTATGTGCCTATGTAGTTACAAGTGATTGTAAGTCAAATGATATGGATGCTGTATCCTCTGTAAGAGCAGCAAGTGCCCTTAACCACAGAGTCACATGTCTAGACCAATAATAAAACATTTTTATATGAAACAATCAAAGGCAATAAAGAACCTTTCACAGAAATTCAATAGACAATAAATGCCCTGTGACATGTGATGATACTCTAATTATTAACTCATTCACTAGTATTTAACCAAGATGGAGTAAAGATGGAAGGAAGGGAGTGCATTGCTTCCTAAAATGTGACTGTCTCTGAATGTCATCAGTATATAACTAAGTTGATATATGAAAAGGTCTAAGATGATTAATTGCCAATTAGAAGTAACAGTTTAAAAATAAATAATAAAATAAATAAAGTAAGTAATAAAAAAAGGAACTTTGCTGGCAACGTTTAATGAAGCCAAATCAACAAATGGAGAGCATATGGAATCGAACATTGGGAATTTATTTATTTTATTTAACAGAGTGTATTAAATAGTGTCATTTTCCTATCAAGATCTGACACTTGTAAGTTCCCACAAGATACTATAGTGGCTATACATAAAGATTTTAGCAAACACAGAGGATTCAATAAAGTGTGAGCAAACAAACAAACAAAAAAGAATGTAAACAAACATCAAGTTTGAGAGACTTCTTAGTGTGTATGTAAGTTTCTTCTTCCATACACAAAGGCAAGCTTGTCTCTGGATGTAACCTCCAAGATTTGTTTGGTTGAATTCACTGTGAGGAAAGCATCATAGAACAGAAAAATCTCTGCAAGATGCCCACAGCAGCATCTAATACATGAGATAACCTTTCTAGTTTATGGTAACTTCGGCAGATGGCTGTATTAAATCTAAGCCAACCTAATCTTAATGTACAAAAGAAATGAAAGTTACTGTAGAAATTACAAGCATGACTGGAGAAACTAAAAATAAAATTTGGATCAGTAGGAGGGATAAAGGAAAAATTGAGAAACTTGTCCTATCAGCACAAGGGTGTAACATTTTAGAGAAGCCATGACTGTCTCCCCACTCAAAACAAGAAAGAGAAATAAAATAACACAGACTTGTGCAAGTTTGATTAAGAGGAAAAGTTAAAAAGAAACTTGTCCTGGATAGACTTGATTGAGAAGTTGACTGGGTTTAGAATCACCATAGAAACAGAGTGCATCTGGGAAAGGTTTAGGTAGGAAGGCCGACTCACTTTGAATGTGGGTGGTTCTACACTATGGCATGGGGTCCTGAACTGACAAAAAGGCAGGAACTGAACTTAGTAACAATGTTCATCTCTCTCTGCTCATCTATCTCTGCTTCTTGACAGTTAGTCCCAATGACCAGCAGCCTGACACCCTTTCACAATGGCTTCTCTACCAGGATGCCCTTCAACTGTGAGCTCAGATAATCAATTCCTTAAGGACACACTATATAATATATACCCTTGAGTGGTGAGCCCAGGTAATCCATTCCTCACATTGTTTTTGTAAGGGATTTTGCCACATCAAGAAAAATAAGTAGTAAAAGGGAGTTAAGACTTAAATATGTCCCATTGCTGTGATAATTCTGGCTGCGTGCTCCTGGTTTCCAGGAAGAATCTTGAAGGGTTTGAAACTTTTAACTACAAAAGCACTGGAGCACTGCAAATAAAGTTTAATGTATAATATGCTGAGAGCCTGGAAGTCGAGAAAGCTGAAAGAAATGTGGAGAGCATAGACCTGGACCACGTTTTTTCAGGAACTAACTATGATGGTCACTCATGCCGCATTCTGTCAAAGAACCCACTCACATTCTGCTTACATGCTGAAAACTTGAACAAAGGTGAGTTCAAAGTAAAGAAATAATTTGTTCAGTGGAAGAAATGTCAATACAGGCTAGCATTTCGGCTCCACCATGGCTACTGCTCACTTCTCCAATTTAGAGGCACAGTGAAATGGATCCAAGAGTGGAAGCAAAGGATAATGCAGATTGCAGCAGGTGGGGGAAAGGACAGAGCACAAAGTCTCAGTGTGAAGGCAGCAATAATTTCTAAAGAGGTTGACATTTTACACAGAAACGTAGTACCCGACATTGACACTGGGACATAGTGAAATTAACCTGAAGTAAAGAACAAATGCACAAAAAGGACCCAGATTTTGAAAGCTAAAATTCATTTGATGGAGGATTGGAATGGGGAATAATGCTACAAGTTCTGTACTAAAAAGTAAAGGCTTGGGGAAATTATATCACTAATTCTGCCAACATAGGCCACTTTAACTGTGGTCATCTCTGACTGGCAGTAGAACTTGGCAGCATCATCTACGTGGTTCTGGTTCTGAGGGTGTAGATGGTGCAAAATGAGAGGGTCAGGGGATTCCAGAAGGCCACAAAAGCCGAGAAATTCATGACATTGTTGAATTCCTTGAAAAGGGGATCTCGGAGGACACAGTGTCAAACAGAGTTCAGAAGATGAGGCAAAAGTTGCAGTGGAGATTCCAGCATTTTGGAGATGCCAGGACCATGTGACATACATATATGCGAAGGAAAGTTATAGGCATGAACTGGAGCTGTCTCAACAGAATGCTTGTGTGTCCTGCAGTCTGCAAAGTCAGAATGGTAAAGTTACCAAAGCCTGTTGAGGTCAGATGATTGTATCAAAAGCCCTAGGTGTGGGACATGGAACTGCTGGGCCTCATGTTTGACCTGCTCCATTTTGATTCTGCATTGGCCCAATCTTTTTTCACTACTCATGTGCCTTTCCCTTGAGGAACAGGAATGTTTACTCTGTGACACTTCATCATAAGCATGGGGACCTAAGGTTATTTCAAAGGAAAAAGTGAACTGGGGATCATCACTCATCTCTTTCTGCTATGAAAGCTATGTGACCGGACTTTGGAAGGTACGTGACCAACTCCCTCACGTTTTTGCCACTATAACTTCCCTGACATAATACATGTATCCCTTCCTTTTCTACACAATACTTTTATTAATTATTTGAGAGTTTCCTATATGCTTTCAATGTATTTTTATCATATTCACTCATGACACTATAGTGAAACAAAAGGCGTGTTTCAGTTGAAGTTATAAATCTATGCTTTCCTTTCCCCTATTTAATTTGTGGTTTATCCTTTAAAATTAGAAAGGACCAAAACTACTAAAAAACAAAGAAGGATATTGAGTGGATCTTTTCCTGTGTGTGTATGGATTCCTGTGTTTCAAAGTCATTGTAGTCTTTCACTTATAGAAACAGCCATACTAACTACAATGTATCTAGTAATGTGGCATAACCCTCCCACCAAAAATTTACTCTAACATTCTTTATTTCAAGTTTTTGTTTAAGAGAATAACATGCATGTTTATATAATTTCCAGATGTGACTGTAGCATCCCCATGTGACTGTTCCAGTCTTGGGCAGCTGACTAGGAATGAAGAAGTATTCTGCCATCACATAATTGAAAATAGCACCAAGTCCTTTTGTGCTACCCAAGCCCACTCTAAATATTCAGATTTTGAATCACTATCTCAGCAAGAATTTTTTGTACTCCATCAGAAATGAAAAGAGTCATCAATGCTGAAGACTTTGTTGTAGTTTATTTTTGAAACAAAGTAAATAAATCTAGTTCATTGACTTAAGCTTGATGAAAAATACTAGAAGTTAGTACTGATTTCTTTTTTAAGTTGTAGCAAAGGATAGCTTTGTGTTCCAAACAGATATCCTGAAGGAAAATGAACTCATTCCACTCATTTACAGAATTCTTGAGCCTGAGGTGAAATTATCTTAGAAAAAATTAATAGATCTTTTCATGGATGCAATTCTTCCCTAGAGAAAACATTGATGACTCCAGCACTTGTGGAAAACAAGTTATGCTGCCAGTGAGTTCAAGGCCATTGGCTAAGTCCCATTACCAATTTAAGAATTTTCTTTTTCTTGAAGCTACATACTCCAGGTCAAATAGCCATATCAGAAAGATACTCTCTGCTTTGATACTCTCTGCTTCGAAATGCATAACACAAAAGTTTAGGTAGATATATGTTGAGACTAAGTCAATTATTTAAAAATACCATTTGATATTATTCACTATAATCTACATGTGTGCTATTGATGTGGGGGAATATCCTAAATCCATGGTGAGTGGTCTCAGAAAACTTAAGTCTGTTTCTATGTGCCACAATCTAAAACCTACGCTCTACATGGTAGCAAATAATTGGTATTAAACAAAACAGCTTTAACAATAATTTTTTTCTGGGTAGTTATATAGATGTTCTGATGATAGGAATAAAATGTGATTTTTTTTGAGAAATGAGATAAGGATGGTGTAGTTTGGGAGATTAATGAAGAGTAAGGATTAAGAAGGTGGGAAGAAAAATATTTAGTTGGGAGAATCATGACCAGCAGACTTTAAATGTAGAAAAGAGCATATGCAGGAAAGTTGGGCTTGGCTAGCCTTTGAAGAATTTGCTTGCTGCCTTTACACTATGAATGGTCATGAACATCGTGATGAAAATTGCCAGTTTATTCTGTTGACACTAAAGAGAAGAGTCATTGGAAACTTTCAAATTGTGATGCAGTGTACGAAATAGCTTTAGAAAACTCAAAGGTCGTTTTCCGGTTAGTTTTTGTCACCTAGATATAAGCTAGAGTCATTTGATAAGAAGGAGCCTCAAGAGACAAACTGCATCCAGCAATCTGGTTTATGGTCAAGTCTCTCAGGCATTTTCTTTTTTTTTAAGGGTAGAATTAATATTTTATTGTCATTTATAATCAGATGGCAGTTGGGTATAGGTTCTCCACACTTCATATTTTCCTTGTTAGCATTCGAGAATTCACCCGCCTTTTGACCCTTTTTGTAAAGCTGGAAGGTTGGCATGCATTTGACTTCACAGTCTGCAGCAACTTCCTGGCAGTCATCCACATCCACTTCAAGGAACACGACACTGGAATACTTTTCAGAGAGGGAATGAAAGAAGGGTTTGATCATTTTGCATGGTCCACAACACGGGGCCGAGAAGTCCACGACTACAAGCCGCCAGGGCCTCCTGAAAAGCTTCCTTGCTCTGGATCAGCTTCACCATGGTGGCCTGTCGCCGGGAGGAAACCACAGGAGCGTCGGTAAGATCGGATGGAAACGGATCCCGGGACACCTGCCGGAGCTCGCTCCAGCCATTTTCTTGATTGACGTGGAAGGGCTCAGTCCACTTTGGGTAGTGTCACCCATGAGAAGGTGGTCCTGAATTATGCAAGAAAGCAAGCCGAGTGAGTCATGGAGAGTAAGCCAGTTAGCAACTCTCCTCCATGATCTGTGTTTCACTCAGTTCCCCAATCCAGCTTCTTGTATTCAGTTCCTGCCCTCCCTTCCTGTGGTGCGGGACTGTAATGTGGAATAGGAAGAAACACATCTCTGGTACTTTCCTGTTCAATTAGAATTTACTACTCTATCAAGATGTATACAGGTGATCCTAAGTGAGAGAGAGAGAGAGAGAGAGAGAGAGAGAGAGAGAGAGAGAGAGAGAGAGAGAGAGAGAGAGAGAGAGAGAGAGAGAGAGAGAATATGTATCTGTCATCTGTCGATCTGTCTACATAGGTACATGGTAGATACATAGATACAAGATTGTTAGATAGACAGACAGACAGACAAACGGACAGATGTGAGACACTTATTTTTCAGTACTGAAGGTACTCAAACACTCAGGTCTGCTAGACCAATGTTCAACCACTGAAGTATCCAGCCAGTCACCATGGCTGCTTTCTTCAAAAGACAGCTAACCTTGCTGTATAGTATGCACTGGCCTCAAATCCATGCTCCTCTCCCATTTGAAAGCTGGGATGACACATGTGCACCAGCCCTCCTGACTCTAAACATTTTTAGCTTTTAATTCACATATAACAACTCCACATATTTATTGAGCACAGTGAGACATTTTAATACATTTATCAAATGTCTAATGATCAGATAAGGGCAGTTAGCTTATTCATAATTTCAGACATTTAGCACTCTTTGGGTGTGGAAAACATAAAATCTTCTCCTCTACTTATCCTGAAATTGGCATTACCCATAATTACCTGATTGTTCTACGGAGCATGAGAATTTATCCTATACAACTGCCTTACTGTACTCATTAGTCTTCTGTAAGAGCAGCAAGCACTCTTAACTGCTGAGCCATCTCTGTAGGCATAGTCATTGCCCTTTCCTGCCTCCCTTCTCTGGCCCCTTGCCAGGTGTGGTAACTAAGAATCTCTATTTCAGTGAGATCTATTTTTAGTGATCACATGTAAATGAGACCATGCAGTACTGGGGTTTCTATAATTGACTTATTTCACTGCCGTTCTTTCTGTGTTAGTGCAAATAACAGAAGTTTATTCTTTACTATGGCTAAATAATACTCTATTGTGTACATATGCCATATTTTCCTTAAGTATTAGTCCATGATGACTTTACTGATTACATATATTAGCTATTGTGAACAGGGATGCAAGAAGCCTGCCAGTGTGGATGTCTTGGTTTACTGACTTTTTCCTTTGGAAATATACCTGGAAAAGGGGTTAATGATCATGTAGCAGTGGTATTTGTTTCTTGAAGAATCTTCAAACTATTTTTCATAATGGTTCTGCTGATTTTTTTGTTTGTTTGTTTTTCAAGAAACAGGGTTTCTCTGTATTACTTTGGAGCCTGTTCTGGAACTCACTCTATAGATTATTCTGGCCTTTAACTCACAGAGATCTACCTGCCCCTGCCTCCTGAGGGCTGGGATTAAAGGCATTCAACACCAATGCCTGGTTTGGTTCTGTTGGTTTACACTACAGAGATTGTATGAGACATTTGCTTTCCACATTCTTATTGATATGTTCACATTTTCCTCTCTTGTTTTAACATTTTTAATAAAATTGTCTTTTCTTTTGTACCAAATATTAATAGTTTGTTATAAACAAAAGGCTATGCCAGTTAGTAATTACAATTTTACCATATATACATATACATATATATAATATATATATAATTGTACCACAAAATACTATTTTTATCTCAATAGAAAGGGAAGTGGGACTTACAAAAATATGAATATTATTTAATGATTTTAAAGTGACTTTTACTTGGGCAGTGGTGGCACAAACCTTTAATTTAAGTACTCGGAAGGCAGAGGCAGGTGGATCGCTGAGTTAGAGGCCAGCTTGGTCTACAGAGTAAGTCCCAAGACAGCCATGTCTACACACAGAAACAAAAAAAAGAGTTAATTTTTTTATTAAGTTACTTCATTAGTTCTTTGAAAGTTTCATACACATACTGGTTGCCCCACTTCTCGATTGATTAGAGATGTTGAACAATGAAAAAATTTACACACCTTTTGGCCACTAATGTATCTTTTTTAGGGAAATATCCATTTAGTTCATCTACCCATATGTTAATCAGATTATTTGTTCAAACTCGTCACCCTGTCCCCACTCACTGGTATTGCTTGCACTCAGCTTTCTGGCTCTGGCTGGGTTAAGCTTAGTTTTGCCTTGCAGTCATTGCTCTTACAGACCCATTGTCAGGAAAAAGCTTTTTTTTCTGTCTCGTATTCAGTTTTATTTTGTCTAATTATCCTCTTTATGATATTTCCAATCTGTCCAGATCTCTCGCAGTGACAACACATACTTTACCTGCCCACCAATGAACTCTCTTCACACCACCCTTAGGCATTATATTTATTTGATGTTTGTTTTCAGCCCAGCTTCTCACGTATGTCGCAAGTTCCCTTTTCACTTTCTCAACATCTTACACTATTTTCAATGGTTTTCTTTAAAAATTCCATACAAAATATAGTATGTTCTCTCTCATAACAGATATAAAGCAAAAGATACCCAGGAAAGCTAGAACCCTCTTCCAGAAAGAGATGGAAGCCGATGCAGAAATCAACAACTAACCATTGGGCCAAGTGCCTGCAGTACAGTTGAAGTGAGGGGGCAGTGACAATGGGAACAAAGGGGTCAAGACCATGATGGGGAAACCCACAGAATCAGCTGACATGAGCTAGTAAAAGATCACTGACTCTGGGCTGACAAATGGGGAGCCTGCATAAGACCACACTAGACTCCCTTAATATAGGTGACAATGGTGTGACTGGGACAATATATGAGGCAGCTGGTAGTGAGTCTAAAATCTAACTCTAATGCACAAACTGACTTAGTGGAACCTATTCTATATGGAGAGATACCATGCCCAGCCTAGACACAGGTGTTGGGGATGGAGAGGTGCCTTGGTCCTGCCTCAACTAGATGAAGGTTCAGACTTAGTAGAGCTCCTAGGGGAGGCCTTGCCCTCTCTGAGGAGCAGATGGGAGGTGTGTGGGGGAAGAAGGGGGGAAATAGAAGGAGAGGAGGGAGGGGGAACTGTGATTGGAATGCAACAAATAAATTTAAATAAAGAATTCCATACAAGAGTACAATGTATTTTATCATATTCATCCCACATTCTCTCTTTTACCTCCTAATTCTCTCTCCATATCTTCCTCTCAAATTTATGTTCCTTGCTTCTATAAATATTATTGATACATTTATACATACACACATATTTCCATACATGTATATATACATATATATATGTGTGTGTATCCATACTGAGCTTTATTAGTGTTTGCCATACGTGCTTGGGTATAGGACTGACCATGTGAGCACTGGCAATCTCTCAAGGGGTTTGGCATTGAAGAAAACTGACTCTCTACCTCAGTAGTCATATATTGCCCTGTACATTCTGGAAGGTTCACCAGTGTGGTTAACAACATTGTTAAGTGTTTTGAGTGTTGGAGTGTCTCTGTCCTGATAGGAAACATTATTCTCTAGTTCTTAAAAACCTGCTCCCTTGACTTTAGAAATTTTATTGACTTTAGAAATTGTGTTGTAGATGTCCCAATTGTTGATTTTGCCCTTTGTGAATCTCTGAAATACCCTCCATCTATTGCAAAATAAATTTCCTTGATGAGGGAAGAGAGTAGCACTTATCTATGGACAGGAGAACATATATGTAGAAGGCAGGTGACCACTGTATCATTTTCATAAAGTCCTCGTCTGTAGTCTATAACCTTCCCAGTCACAGGTTCCTGGCTAGGTTTACAACACCAGGCATGAGTTCACTCCTGCTGAGTGGGCCTTAAGTCCAACCAGATAGCTGTTGATTACCATCCTAAATGTTAGTGCCCTTATTGTACTTTTAGGGGTATCTATCTTGCTGGAAGAATCATTACTATAGTACAGCATGGGATTTACAACTGGGTAAGACTGTTAAGAAGTTACCTTCCTACCCTGCAACTTATGAAGTACCTACTGGCAAACACTAAGAGAGATATTCATAGGAGATGTTTCCAGTCCTATATTAGCTTGATTTCTCCATATGAAAAAAATGTTTGTGGTGCTATCAGCAACTGAGTCTTCTCTTCAAGTTATAGCAGGAAACCAAGATCAATGACAATGACTTGCATTGTTTTGGGGAAGAGAGTCCTTTGGAAACCCTAACCAACAACTCAAATATAGCCATCCATCACCTGCCCCTAGGCTTCTTGTTCTACATTCTATGAATTTTGAGAGAAAGTTATTCTTTTGTGTGAAGTAGCTCGAATTATTTATATTAATACATATGATACATTAATAAAATGTACAATGAATTTTTAAGAACACTTTTAAAACAGTATGTTTCCCCATACTTTTTTTGATATCTTTGTTTTCAGCAACTAGAACAGTACTTGGAACACATGCTAAGTGTTTATTAAATGGATTAATTTATTTGAATGGGAGAAGCACTAATTGAAAGTTTAAGGGTTTCCTACTAGTATATAAATAAGCAGCCAAATATATATTTCAAGTACTAGAAATTCAGTGTTTGTAGATTATAATAGAACCATTTGATAAGACAACTATTTACCTTCAGCCTCATGGTTACACAAAACAAATAAAAAGACTAGATTTCTTGTGCAGAGCCTTCAAGAGTAAATGAATGTGATAGACAGACAGAATCTTTTGTTTAAAGGTGAAAGGCCTGGATATGCACATTTTGGTGATTAGTTGTGTTTGCTTCAAACTATATAATTATTATTGCAGTTATAACTTGTAAATGGACAACTTTCATAGTACATTCATTGGTTTCATAAATTAGCTATAATTATCCTCTAATAAGACTTCATTTCCATCTTTTAAGCATTAGTAATGCTAAGTTTGACTCCATTTCATTAAACTCTTTTACAAGGAATTTGCAATGCAGCATAAAGTTCTCCCAAGTCTATAGTATTGCTTCATAACAAATCAGAAAACGAAATAAGCTTGCTAAAGTTGACTGAAACCACATAAATTCAAACCCACACATGACTCCAGATTCCCTTTATTATCACTATATTGGCCTACAAAGATAAATTAAAAACCAAATGTGAACTAATAAAGGTTTAAATTTTCAGAATTTGAGTGTAATAGTAATAAACTTATTTTGAAGTGTTTGAAATTAGATGAGTCTCCTAACAAACATCCTCTACATTTGGAAGCTGAGTAGTTAATATTGTAAGACCAGAGAGCACCTTGGAGTATAGTAAAAGAATGAATTTTTAGAAATCAAGGCTGTTCAACTCTTAAGAGGGAATCATAGTACTTTCGTTGTACTGCATTCTTCTGGAATGTTGACAACTGTCATCCTGTACATGTGTGCTTCACTGGACTCTACATACAACGATGGCTAATAGACTAAGTGTCTGGAGTCAGATTTTCAGTGAACTCTATTTCACCAAACTTTTCAAACAAGGCTAGTACAATCTGGAGTAGGAGTTTACAACATTTAGAGTTAAACGCTTTGTGAGAATCCCTGGCCTCAGAAAATATAAATGTTTAATTTATTTTAGATCACTAACCTTTGGAACATCACAAAGAGTATCTTGTGGAAAACAGAATGAAAATCGGATTTTCTTGTTGCCACAAGTACCAAGTTGAATAGGATGTGAGACAGTTGGATCATACCCACCATGTTAGCTCTCAACCTCACAAAGGCCACCCACAAGGATTCCCTAAACAGAAAGCATGGGAAGCAACAGCCTACATCAGATTTGGCTTTTTCCTCTTCTTCTCTCCCCATAACTAGTCAAGGCCTCATGTAGCTCAAGCTGACCTGGAAGTCACTATCTAATATTAACCTTGAACTTTTTTATTTTTGTTAATTTTTTATTTAAATTAAAAATCTTATTTTACATACCAATCCCTGTTCCCTCTCCTTCCAGTCCTCCCATTCTCTCCACTGTCTCCCCATTC
Source organism: Mesocricetus auratus (assembly GCF_017639785.1). Lineage (NCBI taxonomy): Eukaryota > Metazoa > Chordata > Mammalia > Rodentia > Cricetidae > Mesocricetus > Mesocricetus auratus. Next base: position 1,247,934 of record NW_024429207.1, on the reverse strand, counting down.
CACCAACCATCCATTCCTCAGAGAGGGTGAGGCCTCCCAGGAGGGATCAACAAAGTCATTTGGGACAGGATAGAGTCCCTACCTACTTTATCTATGCTGAGAGGGTATCCCTCCATAGGGAATGGGCAGTCCATGGAGTCAGACTGGGGTGGAACCAGTATTTATCCCTAGTGCATGAACTAGCTTTGTGGAGACCTTAAACTTCTGACCCCCCGTCTCCTTTTGTCTCCAGAGTGCTAAGATTATAGGCATGCACCATCACAACTATCTTATGAGGTGGTGGGCTGAACACAGCCTTGCATACATAAGGCAAACACTCTACCAAGTGAACTTAATTCCTAGCCTTGACATTTACTTCATCTATCCACAGTGCCAGTCAACAGTGTTCATTTAACTCAATGTGGTATAAAACTAAATGCAAAGATCGGTTCTTCGAAATGCAAAGGGACTAAAAGCCCACCTCTGGATATATATGGGAAGGTGTGTGAAGTAGTTATGGTTATGGTTTTAGTCTTTGATTCAAAGGGGGAAATGAAAGGAACTCGTTGGCAATCCATAAGATGCATGTCAAAATTTCCATTCTGCAAATTGAAGGTGGCACCCTAGCATGAGATCCCTCATATGAAACTATGCCAGTAAAAGGCATTCATTCTGAGTTCCTGTTGCAGATAATCCCATTGTTTTTACCCTGTTTCTGAAAAGGACAGAGTCACGATACAATCTAGTGTGTCATCCAGTCAGTCTGAGAGGAGATGGAAGCCTGGATTCCTAACGATCCCATGTTCTTCTTGGATGCTACTACTGGTTCCGGTGAGGATTTTGTGGCTAATTATGCTTTAACCATCACTTCTTTTTGAACCCTGGATGAGATGTCTTATGCCTCTCAGATCTATATTTCAATGACCTTTAAAACTAATTTTTCAAGAGATAAGATGATCTGCCCAAAGAGGAAGTCAGTTTTTGGCAGTGTTTTACCCTGTATCCATCTGTAGACGGTACAGCTTTTCTTATAAATTTCTTTCTTGCAGTTACTGCTGCTCCAGATGTTAGCACATTAGGCATATTTAACCTTAAAATAGTAATCTGGAGCCAGGCGTTAGTGGTGCACGCCTTTAATCCCAGCACTCGGGAGGCAGAGGCAGGCTGATCTCTGTGAGTTCGAGGCCAGCTCTGGTCTACAGAGCAAGTTCCAGGGCAGCCTCCAAAACAATACAGAGAAACTCTGTCTCAAAAAAACAAAAAAAAAATAGTAATCTGAAGGAAGGGATATCTATATCTATATCTATGTGTGTGTATGTGTGAAGCTTATATATTCAAACAATAATTTTATTAAAACCTGCGTGCTAATTGACAGAATGTTAATTATAGTGGTAATGCTAAAAAGAAAACTACTTGTATTACATTATATCTTGACCTTTTCTTCTTTTTAAAAATTTATTATTCTCTCATATATTACATCCTGATCCTCACTGCAGTTTTCCCATCTCCTTTGTTCCCACCCCCCCTTTACCCCTCCTCCTTTACCTTCAGAAAAGGGCAGGATTCCCAGGGATATCAACTAAACATGACATATCAAGTTTCTATATTAAGACTGGGCAAGGCAAATCAGTAGGAGTAAAAGGGTCCTAAAATCAACCAAAAGAGTCAGGGGCAGATCCTGTTCCCACTGTTAGAAGTCCCTCAAGAAGATCAAACTACACAACCATGACATACATGCAGTAGTTGGTCAAAGCTGTGCACCCCATGTCCCTTCAGTCTCTATGAGCTGTCATGAGTACAGGTTAGTTGATTCTGTGCGGGGTTTTTTTGTAGTGTCCTTGACTCCTCCGGCTCCTTCTTCTACCTCTTTTGCAGGATTTCCTGAGCTTTAACTAATGTTTGGCTGTGAGTCTCTGCATCTGTTTCCATCAATTGTTGCATCAGTACTTTCTAGTGGTGATTATGTTAGGCTCCTGTCAAAGAGTATAGCAGACTATCATTAGGAATTATTTCAGTGACTTTTTTGTTTGTTTGTTTGTTTTTCTTGGGGGGGGATGGTGTTTGGTTCTATCCTAGGTCTCTGGGCTATCCAGTTTTTGCTTTCTGGGCCTCCACGCAATTTCAGGGTGGGCTTCCGCTCCTGGATAGTCTTCAAGCAAGGCCAGTCATTGGTTGGCCACTCCCCAAATTTCTATGCTTCCTTTATCCCGACACATTTTGCAGGCAGGAGTAAATGAAATTTCTGACTTTAGATTTTGGATGTAAAATAGCTGAACAATGGATTTTTAATTTATTATCACTGTAAGCAATTCATTCACAGTTTTATAATGTATATTTATAAATATAGAGAAAACAAACAACTAAACATAATAGAACTTTTTGTTCATTTATACTGTGGATGTACAAAGAAAAATTAAAATTTAGAGCTATAAATATCCAATTATTAATATTTATACTATGTCACTTTTACTTCCTTTGTTTATTTCAGAATTACTGAAGATCTTTGTGTATCTACAATGAACACTTCTATCATTGTGTGATGTTTGGTTAAATTTATGTGAGAGCATATTGTAAAACAGAGAACAAGCATTTAAATACATCTTCAAAATAGGACTTGCAAAGAAATCCTGTTATGAATGTCTAGTTTGGATGCCAATCATCATAACCACTATGTAAAAAATTTTGTATGCAATTAAATGGACACATAGTTAAATGTATGTATAAACTATAATAGCTTTAGATTAGAATTGAATTTTTAAATAAGAGAAATACAGTTTAAAACTTCCTACCAAAGCAATTTAAAATCATTTCTCAACTTTTACATAGTCTTCCAGCATGTAGGAAAATCCTAAAAAATAAAGTAAAATAATCAAAGAGAAGACAATTTTGCACCAAAAGCCTACTTAGACTGAGGGTGTAGCTCAGTGGTAGAGCCCAGGGATAGCATGCTTGAGGCCCTGGCAATGATCTCCAGCACTATGAAAAAATCATGTCATAAAATTTAGCAGCTAGATAAATCTTGGCAGGACTGAGTGCAGAATGTCACTGCAGGGAAATTGAACTGACAGTACAAATATGTTTGCAGGGTATTGTTTTGTTCCAGTGTTGTGTAAATTCCACAAATCTAAAACAGAAAGTTTATTTAACAGATGCCAAGTCAATCTCTGTATGTGCTGCATTCCTTGTTACTCGAGAAATGATGTACTTTCTGCTTAATGATGCTGAAAATCACTCCAAGGACAGCAAGCCAAATATGTAGGAGACCCATTGCATGCTATAATTTGGAAGTCATTCGTTATTTCTGTCATGTGGCATTAACTTTGTTTAAAGGGCCAGTAGCACAGACCATAACTTTTTGAGTATATGCTTAAAATGTTTCAGCACCATACTCGTCGGTCACCAATGATTCAGAATGCAGACAGTCTTTTAACAAACTCCAGTTGACAGTCTTGGTGAACTGAACATTAATGAGAAGTCTTGTAGTCTTTTAATATAGCATATATAAGAGGGTTATTTAGGATAGGAAAACAAACAAACCAGTGATATATTTAATCTGTGTGGTGGAGAATTTTTTTCAGAATAAGATATACTCAATTAGTTTATCAACCAACACAGTGTTAATTTAGGATGCTCTTTCAACTTGAATACACAGTCTTCAGTACGAGCCTTCATGCAATATTTAAATTACATTTTACAGTACCATTTACAGCACAATTGGTCCAGGGATTGTAGCCTTTTAACAGGTACTGACTCGGGCAGCAGCTGGATCATCAGCTTGAGATTCTGAGGAGACGGTCTATTCTTCTGCTCCGTAAAAGAATGTTTAGCATGTGCAGCACTTTGGGTTGAATTACCAAAATCAAAGAGTTAAAGGATAGAGAAGAGAAAAAAGAAAAATATTACTCACTAGTTCTTTTGACAATCTGAGCAAGCAACTTTTTCAATGGCTTGTTTGTTATTCTATTGTGTAGGCCTTTATCATGGAGTTCATGCAAGAAAATGTACTGAATGAGACATCTACTTCACCACAAAGAAAAGCAAATATTGGCCTGGAGACATGGTTCAATGAAGAGTTTTGCTGTGCTTGAAGAAAATGGAGGATGGGGTCCTAGTACATGTCTGGTATCTCACAAGCAATTGTAACTCCAGTTCTAGTTGTAATGCCTTCTTCTGGCCTTTTTGGATAGTTATGTGGTTCACATATATATGCTCATACATACACACACACAGACATAAAATAATAAAGAAATAAATTCAGCAATAAAAAGGCAAAAATAATTTTGGTTTCTGGAGACACAAATTGATCTGTTCAATAAAGAGGTCATATTAAATTCTTTTTGGTTGAATGTTTATTTGGTTACTATTGTGACCTTTGGTTGTGAAATAATTATGTTCACATTTTCCTGACTAGCTCTTAAAAGTGTACTATCACAGTGTCTTAAGATTCCAGCCCCCAACTTCTTTTTTTAAAGAACTTATGATCACCATCATATGTCATGAAAATATTAATTTAGGAGAATTGCATTGAAATGTATTCCTGAATAATTTAACTCTTTAAGATCTAATTTTGTCATGTATTTCATAACATATTTGATTATAAGGAGTAGCTATGTATGCATGATTATGTGTGGTACGAATGATGTATGATTTAAATTTTAGGGTTAACATCAACATACAGAATATCCATTTACCCTTTGCTTTGACTACATTAAGACATTGCCTAAAATTCACTTTTACCTTTGAGGTACTAACTGAAACCACTACAAATCAATATTTAGGTAGTTTCTACAAATGCCCCTGCTCTGTCTATTTTCAGAAGAAAAACTATAAGCCAACAGTGTATGAAATATGAATCCATAGGGTATGTATTTTGAAACTGAACTTTTACTAATTGAGGCTTTTTAGTAGGTAGTGCCTTTAAGTTTCTATACTAATAAGTTGAAATGTGTGTGATTTGTGTGTGTGTGTGGGGGGGGTAAGTCTGGAAATGTTGCCCTGGGTATTACTTAACTTTCCTCATTATAAAATCTGGTTGGCATTTGAACAAAATTTTGTTCTAACCAAGCCTATTTAAAAAATGACATACTTCTAAATGTTGACACAACTCTCTCTGCCTTTTGCATGCTATATATTTTTTATTTGACTATAAGAACAGGTGAGAACCACAAAGCAAACATGGCTAGTTGAGCCTTTACATCAAGTAGCACTTTAACAAACACATATGCTTTCACCAAAGAATTTGACTTCTTCAAAGTTAGCATTTTTCTACTTGTAAGGGTCTTAGGGGACCCATGGCATGAGGACTTTGGTAAGGATGCCAGTGTAGAAAGACAGACATTTTCTGCTGCCAGGCTGGTAACAGATCAGGTGCTAAGTGAAACCATTTAGCAGGCTGTGTGCTTCCTGGTCGTGTCTGGGTGGGCTCTATTCTTAACATGATACTAGTCCCAGAGTGTATAATATTGAATGGATTGCATAATGGTCTGTGCCTTGTTTGCCTCATTCATAAAGCAGAATTGTAGCAAATGACTTTATACATATAGCAAAATAGATTATCTATGTAAGGTTTTGAAATAAACAATAGAAATTCTCTGCTCCCAAATTTGTACCATCAGTTGAGTTCAGATCATTTACCATGAGGGGAATGAAGGACTGAGCTAGAATATGATCTGAAAAAAAGAGGAAATGATTAGGCACTGTGGTGGTTTGGATGAAAATAATGCCCCATAGGCTAAGGTTCCTGGTTGATGGTGCTGTCTGGGAAGGGTTACAAATTTTTAGGATGTGAAGACTTATTAGATCAACTATGTCATTGGGAGTAGGCTTTCACTATTTATACCCTCCTCTGACTTCTAGTTCACTCTCCTGCCTGTATTTAGTTAGAGATGTAATCACTGTCTCTTTGGGTCCCCTGCTGCCATGCTCCCCTCCCTTTCAGTATGGATAGAACCCCAACCCAAAACAAACCCATTCTTCCCTAAGTTGCTTTGGTTATGGTATTTTATAACAGCAATGAACCATGGGCTTGACAGTCTTAGAAGCGTTGAGCAGTATATATGATGCTATAAATTAAAATAAGTATTGAGAACAGCTAATTGCTCTGATAGGAAAACAATCTAGAAACACCCATTTTATGTATTTTGTTTCACTGAGGGCATTTTGTACATAGGAAATTTTATGTCTGAAGCTGAATTGTAATGCTAAAACACATACTTGTATAGGGTATTTCAACCCACAGTTATACTAGTAGTGAATTTTTAATCTTTTTTTATCTTTTTAAATCAGAAACAAGCTTGCTTCACATGTCAACCCCAGCTCCTTTACCCTCCCCTCCTACCCTGCCCCACATCCCCACCCAGTCCACACTCTACTCCATGGGAGATCTCCAAAGTCTGTCACATCATCTGGAGCAGGGATTATAACGACTCGATGTATTATGGTATCTCTCATCCTGCTCTCCTCTATTCTTACCTCAACTAAACCTTCCTGCTCCCCCATGCCTTCGTCTCCCCTCCTCTTATCCCCCTCTCTTTTTCCAGGTTCTCTCTCCCCTTCCCCAATGTTCTCAATCTGCTTAGGAGATCTTGCCTGATTCCATTTCTTGGGGGTATCATGAATATCTCTTGGTAATTTCCCTGTTTCCCAGACTCACTGGCACTGAGATTGTAGGCTGAGACTCCCCTGACCCACATCTAAAATTCATATATGAGTGAGTACATTCCATGCTTGTCTTTTTTGTCTGGGTTACCTCACTTAGGATGGTTTCTTCTAGTGCCCTCCATTTGCCTGCAAATTTCAGGATTCCATTTTTTTCTGCTGAGTGGTATTCCATTGCGTAAATGTACCACATTTTCTCTATCCACTCTTCAGTTGTGGGGCATCTAGGATGCTTCCAGGATCTAGCTATTACATATAATGCTGCTATGAACATAGTGGAACAGACATCCTTGTTGTGTGAATGGGCATCTTTTTGGTATATGCCTAAGAGTGAAATTGCTGGGTCTTGTGGTAGACTGAGTCCCATTTTCCTGAGGAATCTCCATACTGATTTCCATAGTGGCTGTAGGAGTTGGCACTCCCAACAGCAGTGGAGGAGTGTTCCCCTTTCTCCACATCTTCTCCAGCATAAACTGTTAGTGGTGTTTTTGATTTTAGTCATTCTGACAGGAGTGAGATGGTATGTCAGGGTTGTTTTGATTTGCATTTCCTTAATTGCTAGAGCTGTTGAGCACTTTCTTAAGTGTCTCTTGGCCATTTAGACTCCTCTATTTAAAAGTCTCTATTTAGTTCTGTACACCACTTTTTAATTGGATCCTTTGGAGACTTGCTTCTTGAGTTGTTTGTAGATTTTGTAATTGAATTGAAAACCCTGATATTAACCCACACACCTGTGAACACTTGTTTTTTGACAAAGAAGCTAAAATTATACAATGGAAAAAAAGAAAGCACCTTCAACAAATGGTGCTGGCATAACTGGATGTCAGCATGTAGAAGACTACACATTGATCCATTTCCATTGCCATACACAAAACATAAGTCCAAATGGATTAAAGACCTCAACATAAATGCAGTCACAAATTGGTACAGGAGATGGCTTCCTGAACGTAACACCAGTAGCACAGACACTAAGATCGACAATTAATAAATGGGAACTCCTAAAACTGAGAAGCTTCTGCAAGGCAAAGGACACAGTCAACAAGACAAAACTGCAGTCCACAGAAGGGGAAAAGATATTCATTAACCCCACATCTAACAGAGGGCTGATCTCCAATATCTACATAGAACTCAAGAATTAATGTTTTTTTTATGAACATGGGTGTCTTTATGTTGGGGCATAGATATTCAGAACTGAGACTTCATCTTGGTGACTTTCTCCTATGATGAGTATGAAATGATCTCCTTCATCTCTTTTGATTGATTTTAGTAATTTGTTAGATATTAAGATTGTTACCCCTGCTAGTTTCTTTTATTGGAAATTTTTTCCCAACCCCTGGCTCTGAGGATCTGTCTTTAAAGTTGAGGTGTATTCCTTTTGTATGCAGCAGAAGGATAGATTCTGTCTTGGAATCAATTTTGTTAACCTGTGTCTTTTTATGGGTGAGTTAAGGACATTAATATTGATGGATATTAATTACCAATGGTTGCTCATTTTTGTTTGTTTTGGAGTTGTTGTTGGTGGTGGTGGAATTGTGTGTGGATTTCTACCTCATTTTTCTTTTGGCTGTTTGTAAAGTGGTATTATCTATTGCCTATTTTTTTCTGGTTGTAGTTTATTTCCTTGGGTTGTAGTTTTCCTTCCAGAACTTTCTGTAGTGTTGGATTAGTGGATATGTATGGTTTAAATCAGGTTTTGTCAAGGAATATCTTGTTTTCTCCATCTATAGTGATTGAAAGCTTTGTTGGTTATAGCAGGCTGGCATCCATGGTCTCTTAGTGTTGGTAGAATATCTATGCAGGACCTTCTGGCTTTCAGAGTTTCCATGGAGAAGTCAGGTGTAACTCTGATAGTCTTGCCTTTATATGTTACTTGACATTTTCCTTAGCTGCTCTTAATATTCTTTCTTTATTCTGTATGCTTGTGGTCTTGATTACTTTTTAGCAAGGGGATTCTTTTAGTGGTCTATTTGGTGTTCTGGAAGCTGCTTATACTTTTATTGGCATGCCTTCCTTTAGGTTGTGAAGGTTTTCTTCTCTGATTTTGTTGAATATGTTTTCTGCACCTTTGAGATAGGTTTCTTTACCTTCTTCTATAGCTATTATTCTTAGGTTTGATCTTTTCACAGTGCCCCATATTTCCTAGATATTTTGTGATAGGTATTAGTTGGACTTAAAATTTTCTTTGGTCAATGAATCTATTTATCGTAGTGTATCTTCAATGCCTGAGATCTTCTCTTCCCTCTCTTGAATTCTGTTGGTTATGCTTGCATCTGTAGTACCTAACCATTTGCCTAGCTTTTCTATTTCCATCATTTCCTCAGACTGTGTTTTTTAATTGTCTCTAATTCAGCTTTCAATCCTTGTACTATTTGAATTGTTTATTGCAAATTTTACTTTGTCTTTTCCTCCATTTCTTGCATGTTTTGGTTTGATTTTTCTTCCATTTCTTTAAAGGACTTTCTCATATCCTCTTTGAAGGTAGTTTGAAATCAAAACTACCTTGAGCTTTTATCTTACACATGTCAGAGTGGTCAAGACAAATAAAGCAAGTTATAGCTCATGCTAGCAAGAGAATTGCTAATCCTGATGATGAGTATAGAAACTTCAATAGGAAGCTTGGAAAAGATCCTTCAAGATCCAGGTATACATCTTTTAGGTTTATACCCAAAGGACTATTTGTCCTACTACAGTGACACTTGTTCATTGCTGCTCTATTCATAGCAGACAGAAATGTCCATCAGTGGAAGAATGGAGCAGAAAAATGTGGTTTATACAATGGGGTATTACCCAGCTGTTAAGAAAATGAAATCATAATTTTCACAGGTAAATGGATGACCTGGAAAATATCAACCTGATGGGATAACTAAAGACCCCAAAGATAAACATGATATATATTCTCTTACATGTGGAGGTTAGCTTTTAAGTTTTTGATAGTCATGATACTATATGAATGACCGCAGAGGTAAGGTATAGAGTAAGGGACTTGGGGGTGGGGAGAAAAAGATCTCCAAAGGAAAATAAATAGGTAAACAGAAATAGGTGGGAGACTGGACTGGGAAAATTAAACAGAGATGGGATGGAAAGAGGGGAGTAGGAGAGGGACTATGAGGAAGGACAACTAACATTAAGGACTATTTGGGCTGTCATGTGAAAATGAACTGTACTGGAAGCTTCTTCAAATATATTCACATGTTAAAGTCATCTGAATAGAATTACCAAATAATTAGGGAGACAAAGTTACAAGACATTTCTTGCCACCAAATGAAACCTCCAATGCCAGTAATGAATCACATCTAATTGAGTTGTTGTCCATAGGGGCCTTATGGAAATCCCCAAACAACTCAGGCTATTGTCATGGCTTTTGGTTGCTCTCCATTAGCTGATAGTGAGGCCCCATTACAGAAGATATCTCACTGACCCTAGAGAAGTTGAGCTGGTGTCTAAACAGAATCTTCATGCTTTCTGACTAGTGACCATGGTACTGGAAAATACTCTGCACACTATCAGAGGAGAAATATAAATAGGAACTTTCCTGCAAACCCTTTGATTCACCATGGTGACCTGAACACATGATATGCTGGTGTAACCATGCCACAAACGTTGTAGAAATAATAAACCAATATCTGATTTGATTTGAGGTCCACCCCATGAGATAGAATTCATGCCTGACACAGCTCAGGTGTCTAAGAACCTGAGACTACATAGGGCCACGGACCTAGGTAAAAACCAAATAAGATTGTTCTGTTAAAGTAATGTAGCAATAAAATGACTCCTAATGACACTCTGTTATACCATAGATCAGTATTTCTCTTATCCATCATCAGAGAAGCTTCCCCCCCACATTATATGAGAACTGATACTGAGACCCATAACTGAGCAATGTGCAGAGCATGAGAGACCTTGTAACAAGCAGTCTTAAATAGAGTTTCTGCATCAAACTCCCCCCTCAGGTCTCAGAAAATTATGGATGGTAGTAAGAAACAAAACGGTGTCTCCTGACACAACTGAACTAATGAACATTTCAATCAAAGACTGTGGCAGTGTTGAGGAACATTAGTTTAAGATGAGTTACATTTCTTTATTCTGTGAATATTTGTTTAATGTTGCATAGATGTGTTACATCCTTTTATGTTACATTTGTTTAACTCTGTAAAGCCGTGCCACTCTACCTGTCTAAAACACCCGACTGTTCTAATAAAGAGATTAACAGCCGATAGCTGGGCAGGAGAAAGTACAGGTGGGCCTGATATGTAGAGAGCCAGCCAGAGAGTAAGAAAGAAATAAAGATATATAAAAAAGGTGAAAAGCCCAGAGGCAAAACATAGTTAAAGAAAAACTGGCTAGAAACAAGCCAAGCTATGACTGGGCATTAATAAGTAATAATAAGTCTCCATGTATTTATTTGGGAGCTGGGTGATAGCCCCCCCTAAGAATTAAAAAAACCCAAAGACATGACAACATGTGGAAGGCCATCACAGCTTCAAAACAGATGTGGTTCCGGCACTAAGATGGAGAAGTAGACACAAGCTACCATTTCTGACCAAGAAGCTATCTCTACTTAAAAATTGCTTACAAAGGAAACATTTGTTTCTTCAAGGAAATCTCATTGGGTATACAAACCTCACTTAAGGGCAGGCTCTATGCCCAACAGTATATAGCCAACACAAAATGAACTCAAAGGTATTTTTGGAGAATTTTTCCCCATATTCCTTTGTTTGGACAATATTTTTATTCTTACTGGCTTTCTCTTGTATATTATGGTTTCCAGTTTTGAGTTTTTATGGTTTTGTTTGTGTATGTGTGTTTGTCTGACTTCGTATGCATTTCTCATGCTCTTTTTGAGTAACTGTTTATTCTCTTTTGTTTCTTAGTTTGTTCACTTTGTTTTATCTTTGTCTATTTTATTTGTTTGTTTTTTGTCTTAAGAGAGAAAGAGGGAGTACCTGCAGACCGCCTGGGAACTGCACAGAGCTCCCAATCCTGGCGGGAGCCAAGCACCCCAGAATCCAGGTCTTCCTCCCACCAACGAGACCAGGAAACCAGAGGAGGCTGGGAGTCTAGGGAAGCAGCTGTTCCTGCAGCAGCATCAGGTAAACAGGCCGGCTTCCTGGCCTGTGTTCCAGTACCTGCAGATCGCCTGGGAACTGCACAGAGCTCCCAATCCTGGCGGGAGCCAAGCACCCCAGACTCCAGGTCTTCTCTCCCGCCAACGAGACCAGGAAACCAGAGGAGCCAGGGAGACCAGGGGAGTAGCTGTTCAGGATCAGCACTTGGACAAGGAATAGAAGAACCACCAGATTATTGGACATGCTAGCACCCACCAAAAGGGAACTCTGGTCCCCAGACCAGTAAGGGGCTCTTTCTGCGCCCACTAGAAGATGAGACGGGAAAGAGACAATACAAAAACACACTCAGCAACAGAAAAACAAATATGACACCGCCAGATTCTAGAGACTCCACACCAGCAAGACCCCAACATTCCAATGCAAACGAAGCAGAAGAGAACGACCTTAAAAGCACTTTCATGAAAATGATAGAGGCCCTAAAAGAGGATATAGGAAAATCCCTCAAACAAACCAAAAAATGCAAGAAATGGAAGAAAAAACAAACCAAAAAATGCAAGAATTGGAAGAAGAAACATACCAAAAAAGGCAGGAAATGGAAGAAGAAACAAAGCACAAAATGCGAGAAATGTTACAAAAAGCAAACCAAAAATTGCAAGAAATGGAAGAAAGAACAAACCAAAAAATTCATAAAAGGCAACAAATGGATGAAAAGATAAACAGAAAATTGCAAGAAGCAATGCAAACACTGCAAGGGTTGAAAACTGAAATAGAGACATTAAAAAAAAACACAATCTGAAGAAAGGCAGAAAATAGAAAAGCTGGACAAACAGTCAGGCACTACCGATACAAGCATTACCAACAGAATAGAAGAGATGGAAGAGAGAATCTCAAGTGTTGAAGATACACTAGGAGAAATAGATTTATCGACCAAAGAAAACCTTAAATGCAACAAATCCTTAACACAAAATATCCAGGAAATATGGGACACCATGAAAAGACCAAACCTAAGAATAATAGGTATAGAAGAAGGAGAAGAAATCCACCTCAAAGGGGCAGAAGGCATATTCAACAAAATCATAGAAGAAAACTTTCCCAACCTTAAGAAAGACATGTCAATGAAGGTACAAGAAGCCTACAGAACACCAAATGAGTGGACCACAAAAAAAATCCCCTCGCCACATAATAATCAAGACCCCAAACATACAGAATAAAGAAAGAATATTAAGAGCAGCTAAGGAAAAAGGTCAAGTAACATATAAAGGCAGACCTATCAGAATTACACCTGATTTCTCCATGGAAACTCTGAAAGCCAGAAGGTCCTGGATAGATATTCTACCTACACTAGGAGACCATAGATGCCAGCCCAGACTACTATACTCGGCAAAGCTCTCAATCACTATAGCCGGAAAAAACAAGATATTCCATGACAAAACTAGATTCAAGCAATATGTGTCCACTAACGCAGCCCTACAGAAAATTTTGGAAGGAAAACTCCAACCCAAGGAAGCTAACTACAACCAGAAAAACGTAGGCATTAGAGAATCCCTCTCTACCAATAGCCAAAAGAACAAAGGGATGAAATTCCACACATAATTCCACCAACAACAACCATTGCAAATTGAAGCAGGATCATCAATCAATGGTCATTAATATCCCTCAATGTTAATGGCCTTAACTCAACCATAAAAAGACACAGACTAGCAGAATGGATTCAAAGACAGAACCCTTCCTTCTGCTGCATACAAGAAACACACCTCACCCTCAAAGACAGACATTACCTGAGAGTTAAAGGTTGGGAAAAAATTTTTCAATCAAATGGACCCAAGAATCAAGCAGGGGTAGCAATCCTAATATCTAACAAACTAGACTTTAAAATAAAATCAATCAAAAGAGATGAAGGAGGTCATTACATACTCATCACAGGTGAAACCCACCAAGATGAAGTGTCTATCCTGAACATCTATGCCCCAAATACAAAGGCATCCACATTCGTTAAAGAAACATTATTAGAACTTAAATCTCATCTAAAGCCCCACACAGTTATAGTGGGAGATTTCAACACACCACTCTCACCACTAGACAGGAATACCAGACAGAAACTCAACAAAGAAGCAAAGGGTCTAATAGAAGTAATGACCCAACTGGGATTAACAGATATCTATAGAACATTTCATCCACATAAAAAAGAATATACCTTCTTCTCACCACCACATGGAATCTTCTCAAAAATCGACCACATACTTGGCAACATATCAAACCTCAGCAGCTACAAAAAAATTGGAATAACTCCATGCATCTTATCAGACCACCATGCTTTAAAATTAGAATTCAACAACAACACAAATTGCAGAAAACCTACAAACTCATGGAAATTGAATAATGCTCAACTGCACCATCCCTGGGTCAAAGAGGAAATAAAAAAAGAAATTAAAGACTTCCTTGAATTCAATGAGAATGAAGACACAACATACCCAAACCTATGGGACACTTTGAAAGCAGTGCTACGGGGAGCACTAAGTGCTCACATGAAGAAACAGGAGAACAGTTATACCAGAGAATTAACATCACAGCTGAAAGCTCTAGAACACAAAGAAGCAAACTCCCCCAGGTGGAGTAGAAGCCAGGAAATAATCAAATTGAGGGCTGAAATCAATAAAGTAGAAACCAGGAAAACAATACAAAGAATCAATGCAACGAAGAGTTGGTTCTTTGAGAAAATCAACAAGATAGACAAACCTTTTTCCAAACTTACCAAACAGCAGAGAGTGAACACGCAAATTAACAAAATCAGAAATGAAAAGGGGGACATAACAACAGACTCTGAGGAAATCCAGAGAATCATTATGTCATACTTTGAAAACCTGTACTCCACAAAATTCGAAAATTTAAAGGAAATGGATGACTTCCTGGATAGCTATCACTTGCCAAAACTAAATCAAGAACAGATAAGCAATTTAAATAGACCTATAACCCCTATGGAAATAGAAGCAGTCATCAAAAGTCTCCCAACCAAAAGAAGTCCAGGTCCAGATGGCCTCAGTGCAGAATTCTACCACAAATTCAAAGAACAGCTTATACCAATTCTTCTCAAAGTGTTCCACACAATAGAAGCAGAAGGGTCTTTGCCAAACTCTTTCTATGAGGCTTCAATAACCTTGATCCCCAAGCCACACAAAGATACAACTAAGAAAGAGAACTTCAGACCAATATCCCTCATGAACATTGATGCATAAATACTCAATAAGATACTGGCAAATTGGATCCAAGAACACATCAAAACAATCATTCACCACGATCAAGTAGGTTTCATCCCAGGGATGCAGGGATGGTTCAACATATGAAAATCCGTCAACGTAATCCACCATATAAACAAGCTGAAAAACAAAAATCACATGATCTTCTCACTAGATGCTGAAAAAGCCTTTGACAAAATCCAACACCACTTCATGATAAAGGTCTTGGAGAGATCTGGGATAACAGGGACATACTTAAACATAATAAAAGCTATATACAGTAAACCAACAGCCAACATCAAACTAAATGGACAGAAACTCAACGCAATTCCTCTAAAATCAGGAACAAAACAAGGCTGTCCACTCCCTCCATACTTTTTCAACATGGTACTTGAAGTTCTAGCTATTGCCATACGACAACAAAGGGGGATCAAGGGGATACAAATTGGGAAGGAAGAGGTCAAACTTTCACTGTTTGCAGACCATATGATAGTTTACATCAATGACCCAAAAACTCTACCAGGGAACTCTTACAGCTGATTAACACCTTCAGCAAAGTGGCAGGCTACAAGATCAACTCAAGAAAATCAGTAGCCCTACTATATACAGATGATAAAAGGGCTGAAAAAGAAATCAGAGAAACATCACCCTTTACAATTGCCACAAACAACATAAAATACCTTGGGGTAACGCTAACCAAACAAGTGAAAGACCTGTATCGTAAGAACTTTGAATCTTTAAAGAAAGAAATTAAAGAAGCCCTCAGAAAATGGAAAGATCTCCCATGCTCTTGGATAGGTAGGATCAATGTAGCAAAAATGGCAATCCTGCCAAAAGCAATCTACAGATTCAATGCAATCCCCATTAAAATCCCAGCACAATTCTTCGCAGACCTTGAAAGAACAATAATCAATTTTGTATGGACAAACAAAAGACCCAGGATAGCCAAAACAACCCTGTTCAACAAGGCAACGTCCGGAGGCATCACCATCCCTGACCTCAAGCTCTATTATAGAGCTATAGTCCTGGAAACAGCTTGGTATTGGCACAAAAATAGACAGGTAGACCAATGGAATCGAATTGAAAACCTGGGTATTAACCCACACACGTACGAGTTGAGAGAGGCTGCATAGTACACACATGCGAGACAATTATGGGGAGTTGATTCTCTCTTTCCACCCTGTTTTGAGGCAGGGTCTCTCTAGGTACTGTTGTGCTTCAGATTCCAGTTTACGTGGCCACAGAGATTCGGGCTGATGCTCTCATTTCTCCTCCCTCTTTGCCGTATCTATGGCAAACTACAGGTTCTCACCCACCACTGCATCTCACTTTTTACATATGTTACAGGGATGGAAGACAGATCCAGGTTTTCGTGCATGGAAATTTTATTCACTTTGATGCCACCTCTTTGGCCTGTCCTTTTCCTCTGTCTTGATCCATTATCCCATAATAATTGCTATCATTGTCCTTATTGTCTTCACCATTTTTATGTCTTATCTATCGTTGTACTGAATTTAAAAATGTAATGTCACTTGTCTTATATACAATGATCTATATTATTTGTCTGGATTTTTCTTTAATTTTTATTGTCACATGCTTATTGTGACAGGTTTCATAAATGGTGTTTCTTTCAAATAGGTCGTGTAAGTTGTCCATATTCATTTCTTTACTCTCTCTCTATTTCCCATATCCTCTCTCTTGATAATTCTCTTCCTACATCTAGTCTCTCTTCTTCTTTCATATCATACATACATACATACATTATATATATATATATATATATATTCTTACCAGGTACTCTTGTGACAGCCATGGGAGTATTAGGATTTTTTGCTAGTACTTGGAGACATTTTAAAGCTGTCCTAGGCTATATAGAACCTTGTATCAAATAAATGTGATAAAACAAAATATTAAATGATGACATTTATTGATCCAGACATTTCAATATGTTCCCAATCTATCATTTTTCTCTCAGCTTTACTCCATTTTGTTGCCATCCATTCAAAATATTATTTTATGTAAAAATATTTCAACATTCTTTAAATGGCTTCAAAATTTAAGTAATATTTAGAAAGTTTGTCAATGCCAATAATTAGTGTGCTTTCTTCTATAATGTGTTATTTCATGTTTAATATATTTTCAAACCACTTAGTACACATTCTGGATATGATAAGATATATGTATTTAATTTTATACTTTAAGTGCCCATCCAATTGTCCCAGTACAGTTAATATACAGTGCAAAGATGTTGTCTTTCTTATGCATTTATTTTTATTTGTGCTTGAGTCTACCTGGACCATCTGTTCTCTTCACCTGCCTGTGTGTTCACTTGCCAGCACCACATGTTTTAATTACAAAGGCTTTATGATGCTCCGGTTTCTGGCTGAGCTGATGTCCTCCCATGGATCTTTCCCTCCCAGCTATTTGCGGTTTCTACATTTCCATGTAATTTAAAAGGATGTTACATGTTCTTTCAAATTAACTTGCATGAACTTGGATAGTAGTAATTTTAAATATTAATGTGAGCAGAAATGGCTGTTTTCCTCCTTTTATTTAATACAAGTGTTGGTTCAGACTGGCTCGAAATCACCATGTTCTCATTCTGTCCTCAAGCACATTGTCCTCTTGACTTGATATTCCACGTGCTGGTATTACTGGTGTGTGCCACCAGGCCCAGCTCAGAACTGAAATTTTAATGTCAATCCAAACAAATAGTTTGATATCTGGGTTCCACCTTCAGTGAAATAATCTTAAAAGTTTCAGCCTTCTGTAGGATTCTGCCATAAAAACATCAATGGAGTATTTATATGTTTTCATGATGAGTTCCACCAATTGATTTTGGATGTCACTGAAATTATATACATTGAAATGTGACGAAGTATTTTTAAATGTTCATGTAAATGATCAAATGACTTTTCTCTTAAAGTTTACCCACATGGTGAATTTTTACTTCCTTTAATTCTATTGTTCATTCCTATTACAAAGAATAATTTCATTCCTAGAAGGAATACCACTGGCTCACTATATATTATTTGTAATAAGTTACATTAAGTCTGCCTCTAATTTGTTCTTACAAACTGATTTTCATTAGCTCTGTGGCTACAGATTTTTATGAGTTGTTGGTGTGATTTTGATATCAAGAGTACACTAACACCATTAAAAAGAATTTGGTACTTTTGTCAATGAAATGGCTCAGGAGGTAAGGTGAGGGCACCTGTACCTTAGCCTGATGGCCTAAATCCATTCCTCGTGACTCTCATAGCGGACGGAGAACTGGCTTGTGGAAGCTGTACTATTACATTACATCATGCTGTGGCACACACTACCTCAATAATAAATGCAATCAAAACTTAGAATTGATTTGCTGTTTTCTGACTAGAGTTCTTGGTATTAAGATGATCTTGCCATTGAAAAGTTGATTGAGGGCTGGGAGAGATGGCTCAATGAGTAAGAGCATTTGCTGTGTAAGGAGAAGGAACTGAATCTCAACTCCCACCTAAAAACCTTGGGGTGCCTGTGCATGTGCCTATAACCTCAAGCTGCAGATGGGCAGAGACAGGAAGATCATACCTGTGAATCTCAGGCTGCGAGGGGTGGAGATAGGAGAATCCTGGGGTGGTCCTTTTGCTGTAAATAAAGCTCCAGGCTCAGTAGGAGACCCTAACTCAAAGGAAGAAGGCAGAGAGTGAGAGAACAGTTGCTGAACATCTTGTAACCTCAATACCCAATGTATTAGGGTTCACAGAATTTGTAGGATGAATCCCTTCCTCTCCCTCCTTCCTCCCTTCTCTATATATGTAGTGTGTGTGTGTGTGTGTGTGTGTGTGTGTTTGTGTGTGTGTGTGTGTTTGTGTGTGTGTGTGTTATGGGGAAAATTTATTGGAATTACTTTATTACTTTCAGGCTGCAAGTCCAAAAATGGCTATATATGGCTGGAAATTCCAAGATTCTAGTAGCTTCTCAGTCCCTCAAGGCTGGGTGTCTTAGCTGGTCTTCTAGGATCTTGAAGAAAGAATGGATGTAGTGGTAAGGGCAAACAGGTAAAGACCAAGCCCTTCCTTATTTCATTGTTCTTATATATGCTTCTAGTAGAAGGTGTGGCCCAGATTAAAAGTGTGCCTTCTAGACTCAAGGTCTGAATTAAAGGCATGTGCCTTCTTGCCTCAAGATCTGGATCACAATTATGTCGTCCATTTCTTGGATTATACTTCCTGTCAGTTATAGTCAAGTTGACAGCCAAGAATAGCATCATTCCAACATATAGAAACACATGTGCAGCACCCACGTGTGTGTGCGCACACACACACACACACACACACACAGAGAAAGAGAGAGCACACACACACACACACAGAGAGAGAGAGAGAGAGAGAGAGAGAGAGAGAGAGAGAGAGAGAGAGAGAGAGAGAGAGACCAGCAAACCAAAGAAAGAGTGAATAGATTTTTCCGGTTAATTCATTTAATACTTACTCTTTGTTGGTATGTTCTTTTAAAACTAAGTTCCTTTGTTTAATCTATGAAATTTTGTCTGCATTAGTATTAAATTTATCAAATACAGTTTTCCTGGACCATCGTCTGCATCAGTTTTCAAATTCACAATGAAGCTGCAGAAAGCAGGCTGGAATCCATCAGATGTGCTCTTCTTACTGTCTTACCAACGTAGTGGCTTTGGCTAATGTCATTCTCATTTTTCAGCTGTTTTTAAAAGCATGTTTATTTTCAGTCATTAATTTTATTGAATTTGTGCCACGTTTGTTTTTGTGTTTTATCCTCAATTTTATGTTTCTTCAACTTTGAGCATACCTTTCCTGTCTTTCAGAGAACTTAATTCTTATAGATTAACCATTTTATTACTGTTAATCTGTCATTGAAATTCAGCTTATCTCTTAATTATAAAAACAAATAGAAATCGGTAGAAGCTTCACTAACAATGTAGCTGTTCGTTCTATATCGCATGTATGTGTATAATGTGCACGTCTGTTTGTTGTGTGGGCACATGTGTGTGGAGGATAGAGGTTGATGTCAGGAATCATCATTGATGCCTCTTCGTTTTTGATTGATTCAGAGTTTCTCAATCAAACCCAGAGTACTTCAATAGTGTTAGTGTTGTTAGGCAACTTGTTGGGATACATCCTGTTTCTGCCTTCCAAGCCTGGAATTAGAGATGGCTTCTTAGCCCACCCAGCATCTACATGAGTTCTAGGGATCTGAACTTCTGGTCCTAATTCTCACTTAGTAAGTATTTTAATTACTGAGCCATCCCTCAACCCACACCATCAATATTTTTTTACTTATCTTTTTTGTATCCTCTTTGCTCAAAATATGATTTTGATTTTTTTGAGTGATGGTATTATGTATAGAGAGGATAAAACAGTTTCTTTGTTGTTGTTGACTCATGATTATGCTGCATTTTGATCAGGAAATGTAGCTTGCATTTCTATTTGTGGGAAAAATGCTGTTAAATCAAAATACCTGTTAAAATTTCATAAAGATTTATGCATTAGATGGAATATGGTTGTGAGAAGAGACTCAAAGCCCATTGTAACACAAATAATAAAAACTCAGGGACGGATACTGAAGTTCAAGCTGAAGATCAGAAAAGCAAAGCAGCCAAGCCACCAGAAAGCTCTTGCCTCTACCAAAATGGGGAGATCCTGTCCTCAATGTGGCTGGAGACTAATTGCCCAAGACTGACTGCCTACACCTATCTTATATACCTCTCTAGTGCTGGGATTAAAGGCATGAGCTCTGTTTTTCTTTTAGACTGATTTACTCTTATGTAAGCCTGGGTGGCCTTGAACTCACAGAGATCCATCTGCCTGTCTCCTGGGTCCTGGGATTAAAGGTATGTGCCATCATTGCCCAGCTTCTATGGCTGTGGCTAGTGTAAATTGCCCAGCTTCTATGGCTGTGGCTAGTGTGGCTGGCTTTGCCTTCAGATCTTCAGTGACTTTATTAGATCATAAACAATATATCACCACAGACCATAATGTGGAAGGTCACATCCATGTATGTTATAGATATAACCATGTTGAATTCCCACTCTCAAGTTAATAGCCTCTTTTTCTTAAATTATATTATTGGTGTGTGTGTGTGTGTGTGTGTGTGTGTGTGTGTGTGTGTTTATGCAACCTACCAAAGAAGGGAAACAATTAAACAGTCCTACTCGACTGAATACTTATGAACCACAGTAATTACCAGTATGGAAGATAATGCCTAGAAATGCAGTAAGTGACATATTTTATGGCAACAAATAAATGTCTAATTGGATTTAGAATCTATTCAACAGGAGAAAAATCATGCCTGGTACAAGAAACCTAGTCAGCTTCCCTGGCCTCATGAAATCACTTTCCTAAGTCAGCATAATTCCTTACTACATTTAAAATATTTTTTTACAATTTTTATTTAAGTTAAAAAGTCTTACAGGTATAAAGAGAAATCTTGCGCTATGGAAATGTCCAGGGATCCACAAGGATGATCCCAACTAAGAAAGTAAATGATAGTGGAGAGGATGCCCTAAATGCCCTTCCTTACAGTGACATTGATGACTACCTTAAATGCCATCCTAGAGCCTTCACCCAGTAGCTGAGGGAGACAGAAGCAGAGATCCATATCTAAACATTGAGCCAGATGAACTCCTTACTACCTTGTGTAAATGGGAAAAGAAAGGCAGAATTAAAATTTTGCAAGCTATAAAGGAAAACTTTTATGTGAAGTGAAAATCATTTTAATATAAAAATGGGAAACAAAAAATAACACAGCAAATAAAGTTTCACTAATAACAAAAAAGAAAACTTTTCAAAGCACATTTACATAGAACAGGAAACCTTTTTATTCAAATTCCATAGTAATAGTCCTTCTGCACCAAGTTAACTATGAAGCTATACTTTACAATACTTTGAAAAACTGTCAAGTACACATAACAAAATATTGATGCACTTGTATATTACAGTGGAGTTCCACAAGAGCCATGCTTTTCACTCAACAATGTCCTATTCTACAATCAATGAACTACAATCAATGAATAAATTACTTCAATGATCTATTTTCACTCTGTATGAGTGCATTCTATACCAGGATGTTGTGAACAGTTTCAGCTATTTCCAATTACATAATGCATCATTTATTTTCTGTTTCATCCAGTAGAAATGCAATGTAAGGAAATAATGGAAGATTCTGTAAAGCATGTCATAGAAAATAGATCTTTCAGGATTGAAGTCTATATTATAATTTTCCTTTGCTTATTACTCCACAAACACTGACACTCTTAACTTTAGAAAACAGTTAATGATGAAAGGCATAATTTCACTTCTATCTAAGTAGAGCTATCTCAAAACTTGGTTTTCATACATTTTGTAGTGCTAGGAAGTGAGCCAAGAGCATCACGTGTTTTATAGAGATGCATTATTACTGAGCTATTTTGTAAGTCCTATACTTCTTTTTTTAAACCAATGTTTTGTCATTATTAATTTTAATAAGTTGTATATGTGCATGCTTTTATATGCATGACTGTTATTGTGAGTACAATGCCCTTAGAGGCTAAAAGAAATGTCATGTACCTTGTACCTGGAGTCACATGCATTTGTAAGCCTCTAAAAGGAAGGCTTTTAGGGAACCTAACTAGGTTTCTCTGTAAGAGCAGAACAGGCAAATTTTAACCACTGAGCCATCTCTCCAAGTCCCTACACCTCTTCATGACTCTAAAATGAATGAATACCACAGACAGATTTTTATTTCTTTTGTTATTTGCAAAGTGAAATATTGACATGGGAGCATATAAGAAAATAGCTGTAATTTTATTTCATAATAATTATTAATAATAAATATTATTAAGAATGAATCCATTTCTTATTTTATGAGTAAATATACGTTTTTATTTCTTCATTTACCAACCACAGTTTCCCTTCCCTCTTCTCCACAGCCCCTCTCCACACCTCCTTTCAGCCTCCTCCATCCATTCACTCCTTTTCTGTCTCCATTCAGAAGGGGTAATGCCTCCTGTATTCGTCAAAAAGCATGGCATATCAGGTTGAGGCATGATCAAGCTCCTCCCTCTTGCATCAAGGCTGGATAAGGTGTCTCACCATAGGGAATAGGTTCTAAGGAGCCAGTTTGTGCATCAGGGATTGGTCCTGATTCCATTGTAGAGGTTCCACAAGCAGATCAAGCTACACATGTGTCACCCAGATGCAGATGGCCTAAGTTAGTCCCATACTGACTCCCAAGTTGTCATTTCAGAGTCCATGAGCCTCCACAAGCTCAGGTTAGCTGTCTGTGGATTTCTCTGTCATGAGCTTGATGCCTTTTGTGCATATAATCCCTCATTCCTCTCTTCTACTGGATTCCCAGAGCTTGGACCAATGCTTGACCCTGTATGCATCTGTGTCCATCAGTTATTGAATGAAGTCTCCATAATGACAATTAGCCAGTTCAGGCACCCTCTCCACTGTTGCTAGAAGTGGATGTCTATTGAGTCCATTTAAGTCATAACATCTATTAGTTCTCATTTCTCTGTTAAGTTTCTGCCTAGCAGACCTGACCATTGGTGAGAGTGGGTAATGAAATCTCCCAGTGTTAGTGTATGGCTTTTGATGTGTGATTGAAGCTTTAGTAATATTTCTTTTACAAATGTGGGTGCCCTTGTATTTGGGGCATAGACCTTCAGAATTGTGACTTCATTTTGATGGATTTTTCCTTTGATGAACATGAAATGTCCTCTCCAACTCTTTTGATTAATTTTAGTTTGAGGTCTAATTTGTTAGATATTAGGAAAGCTAAAATGTCTTGCTTCTTATGTCCATTTGATTGGAAAATCTTTCCCCAACCCTTTACTTTGAGGTAGTCTGTTTTGAAGTTTAGGTGTGCTCCTTGTATGGAACAGGATGAATCCTTTTTTCATATCTGTTCAGTTAACTTTGTTCTTTTTATTGGCAATTGAGTCCATTGATACTAAGGGATGTTATTGACCAGTGACTGTTAATCACTGCTGTTTTTTGGTTCTGGTGGTGGTATTTGTTTCCCTTCTTTGGGTTTTGCTGTTGTGAGGTTATCTATTGCCTGTGTTTTTGTGGATGTAGCTGAGTTCCTTGGCTTGGGGTTTTCCTTCTAGCACTTTCTGTTGTACTGTATTTGTGGATAAGTATTGTTTAAATCTGATTTTTGTCATGAATACATTATTTTCACATTATGTAGACAGAAGTTACTGTACTGCCCAGTCCCAAAACCATTTAGTACCAAATAAACACACAGAGGCTACTTATTGGGTAGGTCTCTGTTAATTATTAACCCATTTCTTTTCATCTGTGTATCTCCATGTGCTTTTGGCTTATCAATGATGCTGGGGCCTCTTGCTTTCTTGGTAGCTACATGGCATCTCCTTGTCTCCACCTGCTACCCTTCCCTATCCCCATTTGGATTTCCCACCTGGCTAAATTCTGCCTGCCCATTGGCTGAAATAACTTTATTTATCAACAAATAAGAGAAGCATACATTCACAGCATACAGAAGATATCCCCCATCACATCTATGGTAACTGAAAGTTTTGCTGGGTATAGTAGCCTGGGCTGGCATCCTTGGCCATTTAGTGTCTGTAAAATATCTGTTGAGGCTCTTCTGTCTTTTACAGTCTCCATTGAGAAGCTGGGTGTAATTCTGGTAAGTCTGCCTTCATACATTTCTTGCTCCTTTTCATTTGTGGCTCTTAAAATTCTTTCTTTATTCTGTGTGTTTAATGTTTTAATTATTATGTGGTGAGGGACCTCTCCTTTGGGTCCAGTCTATTTGCTGTTCTGTAAGCTTCTTGTACCCTTATTGGTATGTCCTGCTTTAGGTTGGGAAAGTTTTCTTCTGTGATTTTTTTTCCTCTTTCCATCTTTGATGACCAGGAATTTCTATAGCTCAGTGTTTTAATTCATTCCAAAATCAATGCTAAATTCATAAGTATAGCACGCTGACTCTTCACAGTTAAGGCTGCACTGTTAATTTTTCCAGTCGATTTATTAAAAAAGATATTTATTTTGTTACCTAGGAAAATATTCTAAAATTCTCTCATAATGCAGTCAGAGAGTCCAAATATTACTGTGCGTAATGTGTCATTGTGATTTTATGAGGTTAAATAGTTTTAGATAATCTGTGACCAAAGCTAAAGTGACAGCTCATAGTACACAGTTCATTAGAAATAAAGAATACAGCCAGAAATTGAAAAATACTCGTGGCGTTTAATGATTATAATCTGATATGCTTTATCACATCACAGTGTCATTCATATTCTGCCACATTCCTGACTGTTTACTTGTACTAGAAGACTTCACCTAAAGAAGGCATTTCTACCCAACAACTCTATTGTGACTTGAGAAATATAATTCAACTTTTCACACAAATAATAACTTCCAATACAATCTAAAGAAAATTCTTGTGAATTGTCACCAGAAAACTTTCCCAAGTATATTGCCTAATAAGTATTGGAAGTATGTAAATGATAAATTTTGAAGGACTTAAACCTTATCCATAAGAATGCTGGGGCAGGTTCCAAATAACTGACTCCTATTCTGATAAATATATCACCATCTTTTTGTTATTATGGTCATTGTTACACACACACACACACACACACACACACACACACACACACACACACACTTCCCAATGTTGAGAAACCCACTACGAATAAAATCTTCCTTATTGGAACATGTTATTTCTGGCTTTCTCAGATTTACAGAGAAAGAAACAAAACAGTGAAGGGGTCATTTTGCTACAACATAATTATAGCTCCAGTGCTCCACAAATTCTTAGTACCACTTGAATTAAAAGCAACTTTGACAGACTTCCAAAGTTTGGGAATGTCACTTTGTCTCTTGTCATGACCTTATCAATAAATAAGAACCTAAGATAAGATTGCCATTTTAATGCATCAGTGACAACATAAAAATACAAGAATCAGGGAGGAAATATATTCACTCCATGACTTTAGAAGACATAGTTTGGTAGATATTTTGGGAGGACAGGAGGAACATATTTTAAATCTTCTGTTCAAATTTTGTTTTTAACAAATGAGATGTACTGAAGTACCAACAGAATGTAATGTACAAGTTTAAAATCAGCAGTTAAGGCTGGAGAGATATCTCCAAAGCTGTGCATGTGGATTGCTCTTTCAGGGGACCTACGTTTGATTACAAGCACCTTTATTAGTTGTCGCACAGTAACTTGTAACTACAATTCCAACAGACCTGATGCCCTTTTCTGCACTCTGAAGGTACCTGAACTAACATGTACAAGCAATCCGTGCGTGCGTGCACACACGTGCGCACGCGCACACACACATTGAGAACAATTAAATCTTTTATAAAAAAGCATCAGTTGCTTGAATGAATATAAATGTATCTCATTATAACTGCTGGTGCATAGCTCTGCAATATAATGTATAGACCTATGACAACTATTCTGTTACATCACCTTGTATTTATTTTATTGCATTCTTGATGAATACCATGCTTGATGACAAATCTACAGTGTAATAATTTCTATTAAAGTTATTATATTATATCCAAACTCTATAACTCATTATATAATGTGATATATTGTTGTTTGTAGTGAATGAAATGTTTCTCAATTTTCTGTTAGATCATTTCATTTTATTTTTCCATTCTCAGATACAACATCATATTTCATGTGTGCACCAGTGCTAACAGTTTGTGCTCCCTAAGTGGACATTACATATTTGTCATGATAGATAATTGTTAGTCAGTAAGAAGCAATTAGCCACCCCTGGCAGACTTTATACAAAGTTTACAGAAGGTTTGGAGGCTTCAGTGATGACTTCAATAAATATTGAAATACTTGGCCCCTGAAATTCATCACATTCAAAACTAATTTCTGCATGGGTGATTCAAGTTGACACAGAAGCTTAGTTCAATGTCAAACTGGTAGTTTCGTTAAGGCAAATGTACAACTTATTATAACTTTTAATGTAGACAAGTAAAATGTATTTGCTTTGTTCACACTTGGATCCCTTACCAGCATGACAAAACAAAACCTGAGACACCCATCTTTCCATGCTCAGAGCACCAATCCTTGGTTCATGAACACTTTGTGCATGTTTCTATTTTAATACTTTACTTTCACTGTAGAGCATGATTTCATTTTAAATTTAACATAGAAACATAAAATAATAGATTGTACACTAAAGACAGTATTTTCATGCTAAATAACACCCCACCATCCCTCATGTGTTTATGCTACTGGTAACTGAACCTGGGAATTCAGTCATTCCTGCCAATGGTGCTAATGTTAAGTAACATCCTTACCCCTCTTTTTTCTTTTTGTTTGAAAAAATAATGGTATTACTTACTAGTTCCTGTTGGCTCTGAGATCATGCGATAGCCCAGGCATGATGTGAGCTTAAAATCTCTTTGCCTCAGCCTTCCAAGAAACTGAAATTACTGATACCAGGCATATTTTTCTATGTGAGGATATGCATTACACAAAAATCAAAAGCATCTTGGCTGATTTTATACTCAAACAGTTGGTATTAATACATAATCCACTGTGTAGTAAATGAGTCATATTTAGCATACACAGTGCAATAGCTTTGAAATACATAGAGAATGTCAATGGGAAAAGAAGCCAAATGGTACATTTGGCTCATTCTTGTCCCCCTCTAAAAGTTTCTAAATAAGCAATGATTTCTAAGTTTTATTGTTATACATTTTCTCCTTCAGAATCTGTTTTAAAACAATGATATTAATAATATGATAAGTATATGAGTCAAAGTTTAAAAAATGTCCTCAATACTCTGGTATGTGTTCTATTTATAATCATAATAAAGAGTATATTGTATTTTATTATATCATTCCAGCTCATGACTTTTAAGTACTGTTCAAGATTTTTCCATTCCTTTTTGCAGTGCCGATCACCTAAGCCAGGGCTTTGTGGATGCTTGGACACCTCTTCACAGTGAACTCCATTCCCAGCTCATGGTGCTGAATTCATCAGGGTGCCATGTCGTTGTGTTATTCCTCCATCTGACTGATGTTTTATGGACATTTTATTGATTTTCTCATTTTGCAGTTCTGAGATTCAAACCCATGGCCTGTTACATGCTAGAGTGTCATTTTGCTATTGAGTCATTTACCCAGCCCCTTATCTGTTCATAAATAATATTGCCTCTCTCACACTGTTCTAACTTATAGTCATAACATTAACCCCACTACTACACTCATTACTATGCTAATGAGTAGTAATAACGATATGCTAATAGATTAGTTGGTCACAAGTCCTTCAACAATTAATAGGACCAATGACTGGGCTACAAAGGTGAAACATTGACCAGGTAACCGGCTGAAAACTTTCCTTTGCCTCATTACTATGTTTTTCTTTCACATTTCCTGTATTTATATACTTTTTGTTTATATAATTTATTTATATCTCCTATGGCAGGTTACTGTGGTCCCAGGACTGGTCTGAAAACAAGTTAAAGAATCAGATTTGTACCAAAATTTTCTCAGTGTATTTAAAATGTCTATATTGTTATGAGAACATACAGTTTTTATGCTTGAGTGCAACTGAGCAATCAAATGTAAATATTCACAATAACAAGTGTAGAATACTGAAATATGGTCATCATTATCTTTTACTTGAGTTAGTAACTAATCTTGTGGTTTCACACTGCAATGGCATTGGAAAAGGCTGAATTTTCTATTTCTAAGAGAAAGTCTCTGGGCTAGTGGGTCAGATGATGTCTGCCTTCACAAACTAATCTAGTATAAGTTTCCTATATCTTAGGTGTTTGGTACAGACAATGGAATGAACGGTGACTCGTATATCTATTCAATGACTCATTAATGATAACCATATATATATTTGTTTTCTGAATGTCAGCATCGTTATCACTCACATGACTGTCAGTATTATTGTCATTCTAGCCTACTAATAGCAACATTAGTTGAAAACAACTCTTTAAGAACTTAACCCGTCAGGCAAATATAATGATCAACTGAACAAAAACCAAAATGAACTCAAAAACAGAGTCCATAATGTTTACTTTATAAATAGTTCCTGATCTTCTTCTTAATTTTTTCACTTTAGTGCATTCCACCACCAAGAACCACAAGTCTAGCCCTCAGAATTGATAAGCATATTACATCAAAATAAGAATCCATGACGTTTAGAATAACAGATGCCTTATTAGAACAAGACAATGATTATATGTCCAACAAGCTGAGAAATTGGTTAACATTTACAATATTGAAAACTGAGAAATCATTCCAATATTAATTGCTATTTATCAGACCCAATAATGTAAGGTCTCATGTGAACAGTTGTCCATGTACTAACTTATCAGCAAACTTTCATTGAGGCATAGCATAAATATACGAGGATTGCTCTATATAACATGATGAACACTGAAACTAATGAAAACACTAAGATATTGTCATTAACTTAGAGTTCCCCCATGCAGCATTTTACTGTGCTAACAGTAAAAAGTTAGTCCCAAAGACTAACCAGAATTGGATCTCATAAACCATATTTGGGTGCTGTTGTCCATGCATTATTTTCAAGTTCAGAAATATGTTGTGAGAATATCATTTTATTTCCTATTGACTTGTATGAACTGACATGGAATCAACCATTATCATGGCCTAAAGACAGACAAGCTAATAGCTACCATAAACTGTAGAAGTTAGAAATATTTTAACTATGAATAAGATTGTAATAATCTGTATCAATGTTAAAATGCATTCATAAATGAAGTTGGGAAAAGATAAACCATAGTCTAGGATATCAGCACAGTTAGTGTTGAATTGAGAAGTAGTGAGAGACAGTCACATATGACTGCTGCTATTGATTATCAATCATGAAGTCAATAACTTATAGTTCAGAGAAAACCACAAATGTCTCCCACCCTTAAATTATTCCTCTGTGACAGTTTCTCAAAGAGCACTTAACTTATCTTTCATAATAATTATAGGTCATAGTATAAAAAACTAATTATCTCAGTTCCAAGCCCATAGTAAGTTCACAATAAACAAAGCTATTGGGTTGGAGTCATATTTTCTAAGAAACCATTTCAATATAGCATAACATAAGGAAACATTTATATGTAAAACTTTTATAGGAATAATATTTGTTTTTAGGGAAAGTAGATATATTACATATGTATGCTCAAGATGAGAATTAAAACTGATTAAAACTGGACTCCCAAATTAAGAATGTATGAAAATAGTGCTGGGTTAGAATGATTTGAATGGAACTGTCTTCTCCATACAATAGAGTAACTCTGAGATGGCAATGAAAGACATTTCTTATTTGTCCTGATTAACACTGATAATCACTCTGAGTTTTGTTTACTGTTTTCAGAAAGCATTTTGAAATAGCACTCCTTCCTCTTTCAAATAATTGAGACCATTTGTCTTTTGAGCAGATCTATTAGGCAACCCGAATGAAACTTATAGTATTAAAAATTGATTTCACAATGGACATAGTAATAGTTACAGAGGGTTCAGCTCTCATATATAAATCTTGCAAGTAGTCTTTGAACTCACAGAAATCATTTGTTTAAAATCAAATATACTAAAAATCATCTGAATTTTGTCACTACTGTGTACTTCGTCTTCGTGGTCAGAAACGGTAAGGCTCACAAATACATACAATGAAAGGCAAAGTTTAAATAAGTCAGCATTTTCTTTTTTAATTAAATGATTATATTTCATGGTTCATTTATTATATTTTAATAATATGTTCCAGCTCCTCTTTGACATAGTTCAAACATATCTGTGTTCCTGTACTAATTAAT
Source organism: Mesocricetus auratus (assembly GCF_017639785.1). Taxonomy (NCBI): domain Eukaryota; kingdom Metazoa; phylum Chordata; class Mammalia; order Rodentia; family Cricetidae; genus Mesocricetus; species Mesocricetus auratus. The sequence goes on along the minus strand of NW_024429207.1, from coordinate 1,217,209 downwards.
AAAGGCAAGGGAAAGGTAGAAGAAATAATTGAGGTATAACAAAAAGAAATGTTGGGACATATTCTTTTTATTAGCGAGTCAACAAAAGTACTGTAAAAACAGATAGGATGCTTGCATTTGACTTTTCAGACTTTAATGATGGTTTTAAACTTTGTGACATTTTTTAAATAAAATAACACTAGACAAAATTTAAATGCCCACATTTTTAATGATTTTTACATTTTGGTATCCTTTTTATAATCCTTCATACTTTAACAAAACAACTTTGAAATCCCAACAATCTTGCAATGTCATTGGAAGCTTTTTGCTTCAAAACTTATGGTGAGAATGGTTATCATCCACAACATTCAACATTCACAACTACAATGTCAGCAAACTAGTTTTGGAATTTGTCAGTGAGTCTTTTATGACTATAATATTATACTGAATGACTATAATATTATACAAGACCCTGGGCTAGATGAATTAACATGAACCTCAGCAATTGACATTCCATCTTTGGCTAGCTAGGCCTTGGCCTCCTTTTAAATAGGATACATAAAACCATTACTTGGTGATTTAGTGAGGCAGTGTCTAAATTATGGCAGAGATATAGAATCTTGCCTTCACAGTTGGCTGAAAGGCCACCCTTAGGTCAGTCTGTCTATTTTGGCTATATGAATGAGCAACTAGATACGATTCATTATTCAGCCACAGCATGTTATGGCAAAAATTAAAAATTAAAAATCTGAAAGGTTAACTCATGATGCTATGTTATGTCCACAGGGAAATACTATATTTCCTTTCAGTGTTGGTTCATTGACAGTTATCTGTGTCTTGCAATTCACAATTTTCCTCTTTTTATGCTCCTAGATCCCTGAAAGGAAAATATGCTATATACTTACAAAATTCTTTTGTATCAAAATTTTAAACCTTATATTAATCAATACACAAAAATATGTGTCAATGGAGCAATGTGTAATACTTAAATACGCATATACAATGTGTAATCCTTAAATTAGTTTGGCACATACAGCTCCCCAAACATCATTTCTTTATAATGAAATATTATAGATTTTTAAAAAAAGGTAATGTAATTGCTATCTACCATCATTCTATCATGAAACTAGAACTTCTTCTGTACAACTGAGATTTGTATCCAGTGACACCATTTTCAAAAGAGAAGAAAACAGTATTCTGTGCTATCTTGATATTTTTCAGTTTTAAATACTTCAGTGTAGTAAATTGTGTCTCACTGATATCTAAACATTCTCCATTCCTTAACCAAATAGGGATAGAGTGTGTCAAACAGGTGCGGTGGTGATGATTATATGTCTAAAAACCCAAATGCAAAAAGGTGAAGGCAAAGATACCAATATTACTACAAAATTAATAACTGAATTTGAAATATCTGTTAATTACATTAAAACTATAGTCTTATCTTCATTTTTCCATATATTAACATAATGAACATTGGTAATTTATAACTATTTGGATTCTTCTGTAAAATGCGTAACTCACAGGCCTGTCCTGACTGGCTTCTGAGGGGCAGGGTATTAAAAATTGGTTCAGGAGTAACATTACCAATTACAGAAGAAAAAGTAGTTGGAGAAAGTAAGGCAGATACCATAAAAATGTCTAATAGATATCATGATAGGGAAAGCCTTATATACTACTTTCTAATTTTATTGGGATATATGCTTTTTGATATTTTAAGACTGTTGATTAATTTGACTGCTTTCTCATTGAAGTACTGTGTTTACTTGAGAAATACAATACACAAAATAATAATAGTTGTACATGATTACTAACAAAAGCTAAGAAAATTACCTCAGCATGATGTTTCCCTCATGTGCCATTTACATACATTAGTATTTTACAGATGTCAAGCTCTTACTGATGGTTTTCTCCAACAGTCCATTAGCATCTTTAAACAAGGTGTGTAGTGGCATCTTGTTTCACGAGTGGACTTGTGGTGGTGGCCGCATCCTAGGGATAGGGACATGGATTCAGGTATGCTGATGTGACTCCTACGACACAGCCACCAGCACAAGACCACTGGTGAAACAAAATGCCACTACAAAGATGTGCATATGGGTTTCATAATTTAACGTTTTGCTTCAGAAATAGACTGTGTATTAGCCAAGTGAAGTATTTTTAAAGAGTTATTTCTAATTTATGTGTGTGTGTATTTGCCTGCATGCCCAAGGAAGTCTGGAGAGAATGGCAGATCCTCCAGAACCAGATTTACACTGAATCTCTGTCTCATGAAGAGGAAGGAGCAAGCACTGTTTACTACTGAACCATCTCTCTAGATGGGAAAAGAAACATTCTGATGACTAGTTCATTTACATGCTGTTGGTCCTTTGAGCTACCAGATCTTAAATATTCTAGTCTACACATACCTCACAAAAGTGCATATTTTTGTACTTGCATATTAAATTTTAGAGCTCCATCCAAGAAAATTTGACAGAAAAAATTAATTCATCTTTTTTTAAGTATCACAGAACAAACACATGCGAACTGACAAATTTGTTCACTCATTTTATTGTTGGTGTTCACTAAATAAGCAAATGTCTTTTGACTATATAACAAATGAGAAACAATGTAATAGATGTAAATGCTACAAAATGAGGATTCTTTTCTTTAATGGACTTTATCTTTGAGGAGTTTGTTAGTCAAGTTTTACGTTGCTGTGACTGAAGGAAAGATTTATTTTACTCCCAATTTTAGATATTTCAATCCATCATGTTTAGTAAGCACTGAGGCAGTTTTTATTATGGTGAACAAAGAGAGGAGAAATAGAAGAAAGAGGTCAAGAGTAGAGTTAGCTGTCAAGAATATTCTCCAAGCAAATCTCATCAGGCATAATGCCATGACCTTTCATTGGTCCATTCTATCTTTGAATTCACCAATGGCTTAGTCCATTCATTAGGTTGGATAACTTATGAACTATTTGTGACTGGAAATTCCCTCAAAGATACATGCAAAGGTTTGTTATACTAATCTCATTGGTATTTCCCAATCTAATTAAAACAACAGGCACAAATAATCACAAATAACCATCACAGGAAATCTTATCTAAGAGAATGCTAGATAAATATAGACGAGGACAGTATTTTGGTGTCATATGCACAGGCCTAAGTTCAAATTCCTATGTAATTTGCCAGCTATCAGATACTTGACTATAGTCTGTTGTTTGGATTAAATTCAATAATGAAGATTCCTTTATCAGAATTATCTTATATGTTCATTTCATATATGGTTTAATACAATAATGTTTGCATAGTGATAATTGTTACAAAACAAAGATTGTCAATGCAAAGCTTATTTAGATGGGTGCTGCAGATTATATAAGCCAGGTGTACATATAAACTAAAACCTTGGATTTAAAAAAACAAAGAATTAAGAAGGCTAAGCTGTGAAACGAAACCAGAAGATGAAACATAAGCAAGCATAAGAAAACAACAAACATAGCTGTATATGTTTGTTTAGAGACAATTCTTGGAAAATTAGCTGGAAACTAAACTGAAGAAATAGTAAACAGATTGACTGAATTCTAGATTACTTATTATTTGTTCTAATAGATACTTAACTATTATCAGAGAAGTGATTAGCCACATAATCTTTGCTTCACACACCAGCAGAATCAAAGCCTTTAGGTGGATCAGAGGTACTGATATAAATTAAAGCATCATTCTAATGACATTGCCTTACTAAGGAATGTGTTCTCACATGCAGTGCTGCCTTATAGATATGTATATAATTAAGTATATATGTTATACTTTAATAAGTATTACTTGAGTTGGCAATGCAGGCTAAAATATACATTAATTCAGTGAATATTACTTTACGGTCTGCTATGTAGCATGTGTTACTCTATTTCTGTAAATACACTTCAAGTCTCCATATGTGAAGTAGAGGAAACAGTAAGCAGCCCTTCATATATTCTTGTCTTAATAGGAGGTGACAGAAAGTGCTATAACACAGAGAAGAAAGTGTCTAAAATCTCCCAGGTAAACCCAGTGTCCACAACACCATCTATGCAGCTATTGAAATGATTCAAACTAAAGTAAAAAGGTCTGAGCCATAGTGATAGTAGTGGCCATATGGATAAGGGCATCTATGAGAGGCAGACAATTGGAGACCTGGTAGCTCACTGAATGTGGGAATAGACGGTTATATTGTGTGATCAGTTATAGGGCCTCAACGTTGACATGCAGACATTACTAATCAATGAGAGAGCACTGAAATCTATATTACACCCTCTAAACTCAGGAATATTGTGGAAGAAGAGGTAAGAGGATGTGTCTTCTGATCATGTGACTGATATGCTCATGATCTCACAAGAGAAGTGACTACCTACACAAGACCCTCACAAGACTGACCCATCAACATTCCAGCATATATGAGAGAGGAACTAATAAGGCCCAACCTCTAGCTGCATAGCTGTTTGTAGCTAATACCTGGTAGGGAAGGGAAGACATGTTCCTCAGTGGTATAGTCACTCGTACTTTACCATCATGTAAGTAAAAAAAAAAAAAACATGTCCATGCTCATGGAAGCAGTCCTAATTAAATGAGATAACACACACACACACACACACACACACACACACAGCATGAAAGCAGGAGGAGGACTTTGGAAGAAGAAATTAGGCAGGAAGTTGGGTACTAAGAGAAGATAAATTGGGCAGCTCTTTGATCAAAAAACATTGTGTGCTATATGACACTGAAAGAATAAATAAATGCACAAGAGATAAGTCAGGTCCTTTGGGTTCCAAAGTGACATGGTGTCATGCAGTATGGATCTCTCTTTTTTTCATCAAACTAACTCATTTCAAATGAACCTAGTTTGGAGTCTGAATGAATGTACGTGGATTTTTGTTTTGTTTTTTGCCACAAGTCTATATTACCTTTGAATCAACGAGTGCACTAAGATATGTGTGGCCCTTAGACTATAGTTCCTACAAGGCAGAACAAGATATGAACTTACTTGACAATTTTATTTTGTTCTGTTACCTGTTTCCTTAATTTGAGAGCCCTTAGCATGCCACATTTATCTTGGAAAATAGTATTACACACATAAAAATCCACTAGAAAGGAAAGGACTGAAAACATTTTGTGAGTTGACAGTTTGAGACACCAGAGATATTCGGAAGGATTATCTCAAATACTTAGGAAGAGATTTTTAAGTAGATATTCTCTACTACACTGTTGATGACTGTATCTGCCACCAGAATTACCTTTGTGGATTCCCAAATGGTCACTTTTGAGGGTGATTTCTTTCTTCATGTAGAAAGCTTATCCCACTAAACGATGAATGAGCAATGGCATCTCTTCCCAACTGGAAGGGTATATGCTCAGTGTGAACAGCTGCTGGAACAATGGTGGATGATTTTTTTCCTCTATAGAAAACAACCTTGATGAGCATACACAGTCACATTGCTTTCAGGACTAATGTCCATCTGTTGGAATGGACAAATTCCTAGTCACTTATTGGTCAGTCTGTAGGACACTGAGTGCCTTTGTCAATATTTTCTAGTTCTTTTTTCATGACGGTACTGCCCCATCTCATGGTCATTGGATGCATGACATTAAATCCCTTATCTCACAAGCTCATCTGAAAAAAAACCAAAATCAAAATTTTGTATAAGCTGTATATTAAAGTCCAGAGCACATAAAATCTATTATTGGTTTACATTTTTCTGTTTATTTCATTCTTTCTATAAATGCCAGAGGGTCAGCATAACATGCCATAGCTACATATATGATTCACTTAATGTTGTTGTTTATTTAGTTTGTATTAAAGGAAACTTTAATATCATTTTCCTTACACACACACACACACACACACACACACATACACATGCACCCCCCCCACGATCAGTCAATCGATTGATCAGATCAAATGGTGAAAGAAAGCTTAAAAAATAACCTTGCTTTGAGTTTCATTTCTAAAAATGTTTCATCTCCTTCCTCCCTTTATTTTGTTTTCCCTCTTCAGCTTTGCTTGGATTGACTGTTTCATAATAAGACTCCAGCTTATTTTTCCATCCATGACATCAGATCTAGGCATTCTTTGTAGGTCCTTGACCTTCTTCCAGTTTGCCCTCAAGTCTGAAGTCTCTCTAGTGGATTCCTCTAATTACTTCCTTCTTTCTTAATTTAGTCTTTCCAGTTTGCCCTATCACTGATCCCTGTTCATCTTCCAGAAATAGGAGTGTTTCACATTCTTGGCTCCTTTGAGAGCAGTCTCTTCATAGTTGATCACTTTCTAATTCCAAGAAGAGCCCTGGTATATTTCCCTCTGATTCCTTTTCTTCTTATGGTAAAGAGACTTCACTGTGGCTTTTCAGTGAATAGGGCTCAAAGGAAATGTAACTCTCAGTGGGTCCCTTCCTTCCTAGGATATAGAAACACAAGGATTCCATTTCCACAAACCTGTGTTTTTGAGACATGGGTTTATACAACACATGTCATCACAGAAACATTCATAAGAACCTTGGAATACAGAAACATTGTTCCTTTTTCTTGTTTTGAGACAGTTTTGTTGTGTAGTACAGAATGGCCTTTAACTCTTGGACTTATTTCTCCAGTCTTCTAAGTGCTGGGATTACAGGCACAGACCTCCATGTCTGGTGAAACTTGGGTTTAAGATACTTGTAACATACATTATGAAATGTGACTATGGGTTAATCTCATTATTATCTTCTCTCTGGCTACAAGTACTCTTTGTCCTGTAAACATAACAAATAAAAATAAAACAAAAATAAAGGAGACAGAGAGGGGGGAGGGAGAAAAAGAGATGAGAGAGAGTGATTTCTGGAAGATAGTGAATACAAATACGAAGTAAAATGTGTTAGATCTCTACCATGTCTGGATTTCTGGTATTCATCACTCTGGTTTCAGGAAATATAGGTAGAGCAATGTAATTGTTTCTTTGCTTTTGTGTGTGTTGTTGTTCTTATTGGATAAATAAGTAGAAAATACTTATATTGATTATTTAGACAAATTTTATTGAGTATATTTGTGACAGGAACTAATCTAGTTACTGTGAAAGACTGAACACTTAGTCTTTGTCTTCATGTGATACATGACACTGCTAAGGTGTCCAAAAACCTGGGACCTGGACAAAGGGAAAACCTTTCACTATTATTCTGTTAAAGGAACATAACAATAAGATGTATCCCAATGACATGTTATTAAGTCCATGGAGAAGAGCATCACTCTGCCCTTATCAAAGAAGTTCTTACAGTAAGGGGTAATTAACAAAGGGATTCAAATAGGACAACACAAAGCACTCAATCCTTAATAGGATATACTTATCAAACCCTCCCTTCATGGGTCATAGGTATTTATGGAACAGGAGGCTGAAAGATTGTAAAAAGTCAGAGTTGACTGATGAATCCAGGAAATGGAGTCTTACAGTCACAGTAGAACTCAGAACTAATACACATATGAACTCAGGTGAACTCTTAGAGGCTATGACAGCAAGCACAAAACCTGTATGTGTTCAAATCAGACAAAAATCTAAGCACTGAGAAGGGGAAGTAGACAGAAATTACCACCCTTTTATGAAGAAGATGTTTGCATTTGTTACCTGCTGAGAAAGGGAAAATTTTCCCCAAGGGATGTCACTGAGTATATCCATCACACACCAGGGCAAGTCACATGCTAAAGAATAGTTAGCCAACGCAAAAGGGACTTCATGTTGTTTCCTTTGTTTGTTTGTTTTGTACTTTCCGGGGAGGGATAATTATTTGTCATATTTATTTTCTGTCTTTCTTCTCTTCTTTCTTCTGCTGTTTGCCTATTTTAATTTCTCTGTATTGTTTTTCCCCTGGTTTTTCTTTCTTATTGCTGTTTGTTTTGTTGTTGTGTTGGAGGGAAAAGAGAGGGAGAGAGAATGAATTTGGGTGGGTAAGGAGGTGAGAAGTATCATGGCATGGAAGAGATGAGGAAGTGCAAATAATGTGATCAAATATATCTTGCATAAAAACTTTCAAATAAAAACGTTAAAAAAATAAAATGCTTAGTATTTTGAAGAACTATTTATGAGGTCCTCTGTAAAAGGTTTGCACAACAAGCTCAGCTAGAACAACATGGTGAGGCTTGTTACCAAGTTGTGAGCGTCAAAGCCTGGGTCCTGGCATCTCTTACAAACTAGGCCAGATGACCAGTCCTGAACTTGTGAAAGTCAGAAAAGCAATTTATTCCTTGTGACTGTATTGCAAAGAGGAATGACAAAAGGATTCCAGTGATGACACTCCATTCAACCCAGGTCTGTTTTCTAAACATGGACCATGAGGTTTATGTTTAAATAGAAAGCAATATATATACATAATCAAGCAACCCTTTTCTAAGTGTGGTTCCACCAATCACCAATCCATGTTTCTTTGAATCCAGTTTCTCATGCAAGGTAGTTTAACAAGTTGCTAAACCTTTATGAAGTCTTTTCTTGGGAGACAATTTTCTCTGGTTGGCACCAAGCTTTAACCTCATCCTTCTTCCAGCAAGAGATAATGGGGGAAATTCCAGTTCCTTGGGGACCATTGTTTCAATAATCTGACAGTCAAAGGGAAGCAAAGTGTCTCTATTATCTCTGCTACTGCCAGGACATCCACAAGCTGCTAGTTAAAAGCACCATGTTTTCAAAGACTGGAGATCAGAAAAGTAAAGAGACTTCTTTACAGCTAAGAAGTGACATAGCTGTGTGAGAACTCAATCTCAAAGCTAGAGACTCATAGCCTCCACACCCTCGCATTCATAATTGAATGGGATTGTCTGTTTTCCAACTCTCTAAGTACAGGAAAAATCTTTTTCCTGTCGTTATTAATGTTAAAGTTAAATCATTGCAACTTTAATGTGAAATGGTCTTGATTACTCTGCAAGATGCTGTTTTACTGGTTACCTTGGGAATCATGGTGGAGGTCTTCTTTACATTGTACATGCTCTCTCTCTCTGTCTCTCTTTAGTTTTTTGAGACAGGGTTTCTCTGTGTAGCGTTGCTCTCTCTTAACAACAACAGAAAAGGCTGTACTGACTCTTGAATCAGTATCCTGCATATTATGGCAAAATCTAAAGAATTTTAAACATGTTTTAGGAGAAGAATATCTTCAAGAAAACCTGAACTGGAAGGCAATTCCACTGGCTCAGAAACAGCTAGAAAATTGTCTTAAACCTGTGAACCAATGACTGCATCTTACGGGAATTCCCAAGAGACTGTTAGTACTGTAATTAGAAATACTTTTTTCTCCAAACCTCTTTCCCAGCTTTCATCTTTTCTTTCCCATCTCTACAGTTCCATGCATCTAAACTAGAAGCTGTGAACTGTTTCAACAAAATATTAGCAAAGTAAGAGCTCTCTTAAAATTCCCAAGATGTTTTCATTATGATAGAATTGAAGGCAAATTAGATACTCGGTTTTGATGATGAGTTTTAACAATCTGACATTTTTTGTTTCTTTTACAGGAGTATATCAACTAACCAAAATAAAAGGAATTACTTTGTCAACATACTATAGCATACTTAGAGTTATTGGAAAACACAAGAACTTGCAGTTGGTTAATGAACACCACTTAGTTCATCTTAAAAATTATTTTAATTTATTAAAGGGTAGTTTTACTTATTTTCATCAAATCTTAATGGCTGAAATGTTTGGAAATACAGTCTCCTCTTTTGGCCGTCATCAAACATGCAAATTGCAATGAGGACAGACATTCAGGATGATAGGGATACTGAGAATCACAGAATTTGATGAGAGGATAGCAATGGAAAGTAATAGACACAACACTTTTTTAAACATTAAATTTGTTGATTTCATTTTATGTGTGAGTATTTTGGCTGGATGTACGCATAGGCATCACATGTTAGCTTGGTTTTCCCAGTGGTCAGAAATGAATATCATACCCCAGAAGAGAGTATCAGATCCTCAGGGAACTGAAGCTATGGGTAGTTTGTTGTGGAACATAATGTAGGTGCTTGAAATCCAGCACAGGTCCTCTGCAATAGGAACAAACACTTTTAATCACTGGTCCATCTCTTCAGTCCCCCCAACACTTGGTTTAGAAAGCCCACCATGCCTTGAACATGCTTATTCCCCGTTTATTCCACCAAGAATTTTATAGACTATGAGAAAGCATAAATATGTGGTTGTAGTAGTTACTTTTCTCATTGTTATGACCAAAGATTTGCCACTCTTCCTTCAACTATTCTGTGTGTTTATGGAGAGTGTAAATATACTGTTATAGTAGGAACTGATCTTGTTGCTATGAACAAATGGGTATAAGAAAGAATTTAAAGGTTTGTTCACAGCTCTAGGGAAAATAGCCCATCATGGCAAGAAGGACAGGTTGGGAGGAGTGTGAAGTGACTGGTCACATTACCTCTATGTCAAGGAGAAGAAAGAGATGAATGCTGATGTTCAGTGTAATCATATAGCTTTATTTAAAATCAAAACCTTCAATATCTTGAAGTTAGTGCCGAAGAAACTTACCATAAATACTTATACACAGCAAATACAATAATACATTATTTAAAATGCACAGTAAAACTATGTAAATTGTGTTTCAATTTAATAGAAAACAACAGTCTGACAAAGTTACAAATTTCAAATAATGTTAATTATTTCATTTTGATTAGAAAACAATAATTTCCTTACATATGATTTTATAAATTTTAACACATACACATGTGTATATTTTAGTCTATAATACTATATGCCTGTGAGTAACACATATGTAGTTATACTGTTTTCACACTATCTCTTTATCTAAACTCATTGGCCTCTAATAAACTTAAAGTTATCTCAGTGAACTTTATTTTCTTTATATTTATACTTGTAAGACAGCATAAAATTTGATGCACTATTTTTACAGCTCCAATAATTTAAATATCATTTTTTCTTTAGATAAAGTTTGGTTTCCATAATTTCAATCTTAAAATGTTTATCTAATGTTTTCAATGCACTGGATAAATCACAAGTTGTTTAGTATGCTTCAGCATGTTCTCAGCAAAATATGGCTATATCTTCTTTCTAGGTTGGAAGAATGTTAGACAGTAGCTTATAAAAAGAACAAAATTAGTTTGAAAGAAGGGTTACTCAGGAATGTGAGGTCATCAAAAAGCCCATTTCTAAAGGGTGACTTCTGGGTTGTATTATATTATGCATGCAACAAGAGTTAGAGACTGGCATTTGAAGATGAGAAGTCACATCAAGGCTAGAAGTAACATTGTTTATTTGTGATATGAAATCAGAAGCTGACTGAACAACTGGTAGATAAATCAAACTGAAACTTTCTAAGAATATAAAAGGGAATTTTAAGAGAGAAACTTCAATGTCACAGATTAAAAAAAATTCTTAAATATCATCATGCCCTGTAGCTTTTTCTAATGACAGAGTTTATGATTACAAATCAAGCTCTCATTCTAAATTGCTTCTGAAATCACAAATTTATCAAAGTACTTAAAAATACTATCAGGCCAGCTAGGGAACCTGCATAAGACTAAATCAGGTCCCCTGAATGTGGGTGTCAGTTGGGGAGCTTGTGCAGTCTATGGACCACTTACAGTGGAACCAGTATTTATCACTAGTGCCTGAATGGGCTTTGGAGCCTATTCCCTATGGAGAAATACTCTCAGCCTAAATATAGGGGGGAATTAGGTCCTGCCTGAAATGATGTGGCAGACTTGGATGATCCCCCATGGGAGGCCTCACACTCCCTGAGGAGTGAATGGGGGATGGGATGGGGAGATGGTGGAGGGAATCGGAGGACAGGAGAGAGAGGTAACTTGGATTGGTATGTAAAATAAGATTGTTTTTAATTTAAATAAAATTAATTTTAAAAAACATTGTTCAGGCATAAACTGATATAGGAATTGAACGGTCCCTTATCAAATCATACATTTAAAAAATCTGCAAAAGACAAGGCTATTATTTAAAATATGTTAAAACCCATGCATTCAATTGCATTAAAACCCATTTATAAATATATAAATAAATTACATTACTGAATATATGCTAATCCAGGTCATTGCCTAAAGAGAAAGAAGTAATTCAAATATATTTCTTTTTGATGTTGCAGGTGTTGATGTTTATGTTTGTTTTCATTTGTTTCCTGGACTGCCCTCAAACTCAAAAACCTTGTTTCTAAACCTCCTGGGGTAGCATGTACATGCCATCATGTCTGGCTGTTATATTTGCTCTTATTACAAAAACTTGTGTATTTTTCATTTGCTTGTGTGTGTGTGTGTGTGTGTGTGTGTGTGTGTGTGTGTGTGTGTGTGTTCATGTGTGGGCAAAGGTACATGTGTGGAGGTCAGAGGACAATGTTTATACCAGTTCTCATCTACTACCTCATTTGAGATAGATTTTCTTATTTGTCTCGGTGCACGCAAAGCTAGAGATTTGTGGGATCTCTTGCTTTGATTTTTCATACTCATGTAGCACCACTGGGATTACAGACATGGGATCTACCACAACATGGGTTTTGGGGATCTAAACTAAGCTCCTCAAAATCACACGAAAAGATTTCAACAACTGAGCCATCTTCCCAGTCCCAAATTTGGGTTTTGAGAATTCAATATCTATTTATCAGTCTGTCATCTTACTATATCCCAGGGTTCTAAACAAGTTTCTTTTAAAATGCGATAAAATAATTTTCTGGCTGCGCCACCCACGGGTCCAGGTAAACCAGGGCTCATTTCCTGGCCACCTGCCGGTGCTTAGGGAATGCCACAGCGGCTTCCATCCCAGAGGCAGGAGGCAAGGCACCCCAGCAGCCTAATCTCAGGCTCCACCCAAGGGACAAGGCCGAATGCCTGTGCATATACCAAAAAGATGCCCATTCACACAACAAGGATGTCTGTTCCACTGTGTTCATAGCAGCATTATATGTAACAGCTAAATCCTGGAAGCAACCTAGATGCCCCACAACTGAAGAGTGGATAGAGAAAATGTAGTACATTTACACAATGGAGTACTACTCAGCAAAAAAACAAAAACAAAAACAAAAACAATGGAATTTTGAAATTTGCAGGCAAATGGATGGCACTAGAGGAAACCATCCTGAGTGAGGTAACCCAGACACAAAAAAACAAACATAGTATGTGCTCACTCATATATGGATTTTAGATATGGATCAGGGGAGTGTCAGCCTACAATCCCAGTGCCAGTGAGTCTGGGAAACAGGGAGGTTTCCAAGAGATATGCATGATACCCCAGAGAAGTGAAATGAGGCAAGATCTCCTGAACAGATTGGGAACATGGGGGAGGGGAGAGGGACCAGGAAAAAGAGAGGGGGATAAGTGGAGGGGAGAAGAAGGCATGCGGGAGCAGGAAGCTTGAGTTGAGGTAAGAATAGAGGAGAGCAGGATGAGAGATACCATAATAGATCGAGTCATTATAGGCTTGAGCAGAGAACTAACACTGGTGAGATCTCTAGAGATTGACAAGGATAACATCAACTGGCAAACTAAGTAATAGCAGAGAGACTACATTAATAACCCCTCTTTGATGATAAGGTTGATGACTACCTTATATGCTATCCTAGAACCTTCATCCAGTGACTGATGGAAGCAGAGACAGATACCCACAGCTAATAATGGAACTGAAATCCTGGAACCCAGTGACAGAGATGGAGGAGTGATGAGCAAAAGGGTCAATACAATGATAGTGAAACCCACAAAGACACCTGACCGGATAAGGGGGAGCACTTGAATCCCAGACGGATGTCTGAGAGGCCAACATGGACTGATCCAGACTCCATGAATGTAGTGCCAGAGGGGAGGCCACAGATATCACTGGGGTCTTGGGTAGTTTATCAGTGTTTACTATGGTGCATAAATGATCTTTGGGAGCCCATTCCAAATAGAGGGTTGCTCTCTCAGCCTGGACACATGGGGAAGGGCCTATGTCCTGCCTTGCATGAAATGACAGACTTTGGATATCCCCTCAAGGAGGGCCTCACCCTCCCTGGGGAATGATGTGGAGATTGGATGGGGGTTGGGGAAGCTGGTGGAGGGACAAGGGAGGAGGGGTGGCAGAGGGAGCTGGGACTGTTATGTGAAGCATTCATGTTTCTAATTTAAATTAAAACATATATTGAGGAAAAAATTTTCTGTGAAAATGAGCACATAATGAAGATATTTGATATTGAAACCTTTTAAGTAAAATTCAATTTTACTTGCTTTTATCTATTTCCAAGCAGCTCGAAGCAATAAATATCATCTATAGATAGAGATACAGATACATATCATAAAGAAAACAATATATTACCTTCTTTAAACGGTGAGATATTATATCTAAACTATATCTAAGTTCATCCAGTGGTTCACCTAAATGTTTACATGTTTTCTGTACATCTAATACATTAGAAGTTAGTAAGCATGCCCAATCAAAATATGCCTCTCTCCACAGTCCCAGGCTTCATATCGTTTTGGACATTATTTCATGAGAAGAAGAAAGTTAGTTTGAAAGAAGGTGGTCACTTTGGGAATGGGAGGTCATTAACTGCCTGTTTTAAGTGAGTATGTAAAATGTAGCAACATTGTGACTAATACAGCACAAATTTCTTCAGTTGCCAAACCATTGTTATAAAATATATAATAATTTCAAAGGACTTTTGTAGTGCCACCGGATCTTTATCATATATATCTATGAAAAACTCAACTTACCAGGCATTAATGAATAAATTCATGTATGTATAGTGACAATTATTATAATAATAGCATACTTTTTTCTATCTGTTGTTACCTATTGCCCTGTTTTAGTTTTATCAGAAAGAATAGGTTGTTAGAAGTCAGTATCCTTTTCGAACCATGATAATTGTTCAAATCATATGCATGTTGCCAAGCTTGTGATGAGCAGGGAAACTGCTTGACCCTTCCACACTAATTCTGTAACTGAAGCATCAGTGTCTCATGGAGAAAAATCCATGGACTTAAGACTTGAAAATCTCTACACTTGAAAGTGCCTCAATAGTTTCAGCTGCAAAATGAGGATGGGTGTATATTCTCCACAATTTGATTTTAACATTAAATGAGATAAAGTCTGTGTACCTCCTCAAATACCAAATGTGCTAGAGACTGTAATATTGAGAATGATTACCTTAAAATTTTGTATCATTTGCCAGGAAGCAGTGCTTAGTTGGTTGTATATTTTTGCCTGTCATTGTCATCCTGGAGGCAAAGTGTCTCCATAAAATATTAACTGTTCCCTAATCCATAAAAATGTGGATTTATTTTCTATGGGAGTCCTTTAAGTAGTCAAGCATGAAAGTGAAAAGTGCTTTGATGGCCTTTCTCCACTTAATCCCTTAGATGGAGGAAATCAAAAGAGCCACAACTATATTATGTTAATGATCACAGTTTTAAGATACCCTAGACCTACAATAAATAACCCATGATGTCCATAACCACTATGTTACTCATTATTCATAATCAAAGGACTTCCATGACATTTATATACTCTGTTAAACTGCCCATATCTCTGAGGAAGACAAGACATTGGCAGGTGTGTTTTAAACCAAACACAGTGAGGCCATTCATGCTTATGACCCAAAGCATGTTAGAAGATTCAGCCCTCAACTCCGGCTGTTATTCAATTATAGAGAAACTAATCTCTCATTGCACATTAATTAGGTATAAAATTATGAACTGTGCCTCTTTATATTTGTGCCCTAACACTGGGCAGTAATATTAGTTGAGTGATTATTTTTATATATACTTTAATAGCTCAATATATTTAAAGGTGGCACAAGTGTCTCTTGACTACATTTTATTCCAATAGACATCATCAGGCAATTACTCTCAGCAGTTGATGTACTGCCATCACCTGATGCTTGAACCTGAGCAGGCTGTAATATCAGCTACCAAGAAAAGATACACACCTCAGGCTTTCAGGAAGGCAGGAGAGTCCATGACCTTTATCAGATCTTATTTTAAGGATGGTGGAGAGACTTTTGAAAGAGCTGAAAATGCATTCCAGAGAGATCTATAAGGTTAATT
Source organism: Mesocricetus auratus (assembly GCF_017639785.1). Lineage (NCBI taxonomy): Eukaryota > Metazoa > Chordata > Mammalia > Rodentia > Cricetidae > Mesocricetus > Mesocricetus auratus. The sequence goes on along the minus strand of NW_024429207.1, from coordinate 1,201,223 downwards.
AGCATTGCACTTCTTAAAGTAATGTGTTCTTTTAAATTCACTACTAAACTACAAATACTCCTGTAGCATTGACCTCTAAATGCAGGATTGGACCATCACACCACTGACGGTCCTGAATTACCAGGCTAATCATAAATGCCCTTTGGTGGAGAAATATTACTGCTTGACTTCTCAGGTTTACAGGACTTAGTTTGGTCCCAATACTCTCCTTGTTAGATAACAGAAAAGAAAATATTGCAATACCTAGATACAAGTCATTCATGAAGGCTGTGTGCCTTCTGTTGTTTCAGTAAAATTCTCAAGTTGATAGAAAATGTTGGTGACATCAAGATGCTATGAAATGTGTAATAACTTTACATCTTATCTTGAATCATTAGAAAATGTACAGAATTACAAACATATGTAGCTATTGGTGTATTACACAAACTAAAATTCACCATAATACCCTCCTCCTTAATGTATCTGAGATAAGTTCTATTCATTCCCAATAATAATAGTTTATCTCTCATAGAAGTGTCCCTAACAACTTACAAATCATTTTGAACTCTGGTCAAAGGACTGCTCTTCCATCTCATAGGAACAAGCTAAAAATTAAAGATGAAGTGTCAGGCTACAGAAATATTTACATTAATGTTATGGTGATATAATACATAAAATCATAAAACCCAATGCTAGTTTAATGGATAGACTATGGTAATTCTAGAACATAGCTCCTCCAAAAACAAACAAACAAACAAACAAACAAAAAGACAGGAAGCAATGCCTGGAAAAATGGTCTGAGCATATGGAATAAAACTGAAAACATTTCCAAAGGTTACTTGTCCCCTTGTCCTTGAATATGGAGAGAATTACTATGTCTCTAAAGCAATTCTGACACAATTTGTAACTTAAAATATGTGTCATAGGTAGCAGATTATTGTAATAGATTTTCAAAACAGTCAACTAAATCTACATGTAATTTAGCATGTCTGTGTATACTTGGTGCCTTGACAGTTTCCTTAGGTCCCTGAGATATAAAATGAAAGGAGGACCCAAAGGTAATGCGGGTTACTCTTTCCAGATACAACCACATTAGAAATGACTTGATATAGGTCTTGTAAAACTCCGATTCTCAAACAGGAAGATGAGCTGAGTGATCTCAAAACAGCTAAAAAAATGCTTATTTTACAGGTCAAATGAAAATCCCACTAACTAATTTGTTAGAGCAGTGCTTGACACTTAGAGGAGCTGGGTTTGCTCAACTGAACTCCTCAGAAGTGACTGGGCAATGTCAGTGTTAGGGGCAGCCACGCTTTTGCTCCCCTCTGACTGGTTTGCTGAACTCTGGCAGGTGATTCTCATTATCCTTTACATGTGTGTAATGAAATGCAGAGGTGAACACCCCCACCTCCAAAACTGCCCCCAGTGACTCAGCCTTTAGAAACAGCAGAACTCATGGCTCCACTGCAGTGTTTTCCATCTCTTGGCCTCTGAAGAATTAGAAAATCAAGCCCATGACTCTTTACTTTTTTGTTTTTGTAGTTTGTCCACATATTTGAAGGCTATCTGCTTGCATATATTCATCAGTTGTAAAAAGAAATTAAAGAAATTTAATGATTATTTTGAGTAAAAGAAAAGCTTCGAACTCTTTGCCCTCAGTAGTAAAACTTGATACAGGAATGGTGGTTCTTCTTTTCCGTGAATTATAAGTGTGACTACAAAAGCATGGGCATAAGATATTCCTTCCTCAAGCTATCTTTTTTTTATTTTTAAGTTTAAATTTAGATTAGAAACATGGTTGGTTCACAAGTCAGTTCCAGGTCCCTCTCTGTTTCCCTCCCCTCCTCCTGTGCCCTCCCCCACCCCAATATCCCCAGTGAGGGTGAGGCCCTCCATGGGGTGTCCATAGTCTGTCATTTCATCCAGGGCAGGGACTAGACCCTCTCCCCCAAGAGTTCAGGGTGAGAGTTCATCTCACATTGTTGGATGGGAGTCCAAAGTCCGTGTGTATACTCGGGATGAGTACTGATCTACTGCCCAAGGCTCAATAGATTACCTAGGCCTCCTCACTGACGCCCCGTTCAGAGGATCTTGATCAGTCCCATGCTGGATTCCCAGGCATCAGCCTGGGATTCAAGAGTTAACTCGTGTCAGGTCAGCTGTTTCTGGGGTTAAACCAGCCCAGTCTTAACTCCTTTGGTCATCAGTCCTCCCTCTGTTATTGGCTTTCTTGAGTTCAGCTCAGTACTTAGCCGAGGGAGTCTGCCTCTTCTTCCATCAGCCACTGAATGAAGTTTCTGTTTCTCAGACTCTCTGGCCATAGGATTGTAGGCTGGCACTCCCCAGATCTATGTCTAAAATCCATATATGAGAGAGTACATGCCATGTTTCTCTTTTTGTGACTGGGTTACCTCACTCAGGATGGTTTCTTCTAGTGTCATCCATTTGCCTGCAAATCTCAGGGTTTCATTGTTTTTTTCTGCTGAATAGTACTCCATTGTGTAAATGTACCATATTTTCTCTATCCACTCTTCGGTTGAGGGGCATCTAGGTTGCTTACAAGTTCTGGCTATTACAAATAATGCTGCTATGAACATAGTGGAACAGACATCCTTGTTGTATGAATGGGCATCTTTTGGATATAGGCCTAAGAGTGGAGTTGCTGGGTCTTGTGGTAGGTTTATTCCCATTTTTCTGAGGAATCTCCATACTGATTTCCAAAGTGGCTGAACCAGTTGGCACTCCCACCAGCAAGGGAGGAGTGTCCCCCTTTCACCACATCCTCTCCAGCATAAAGTGTCATTGGTGTTTTTGATTTTAGCCATTCTGACAGGAGTGAGATGGTATCTCAGAGTTGTTTTGATTTGCATTTCCCGGATGGCTAAGGATTTTGAGGACTTTCTCAAGTGCCTCTCAGTCATTTTAGACTCCTCTATTGAAAATTCTCTATTTAGTTCTGCAGCCCACTTTTTAATTGGATTCTTTGGTGTCTTGGAGACTTGCTTCTTGAGTTCTTTGTAAATTTTGGAGATCAACCCTCTGTCAGATGTGGGGTTAATGAATATTTTTTTCCCATTCTGTGGGCTGTCCTCAAGCTATCTTAATACCGATAAACCTTAAACAGTGGACCAAAGAAACACACACTACATGTATTTTTCTACATAAGTTTTCAAATCTGTTTTATTCATATCTTCTTTAAAAGTTTGAATTTTATTTTTAAAAGAGACTTAATTAGAAACATTCTACCTGGTTTTGACCATGTTGAAAAAGTTAAGTAGAAGTTACAATATAGGAAGTAATTAAAGCAAAAGTATTAAAGGAACTGATGTTTAAAATCAGAAAAGATCGTATCTTCCATGATCCCCAATGCAAAAGAAATGAAGAGAATCTAAAAATGTCATTTTATGGTGAAGAGAAATAACAGATTCAAGTTTCAAAACAATTTTGTTTCAGTACATAAGGCAGGGAATGGGCTACACTGTACAGTGCATGACTTTAGGTCACAGTGGCTTTACAGAGCAGTGAAAAATCTCTTTCCAAACAGGTTCAGGCTGAGCTGAGATTCTGCTCAATGACATACTTCATCAGGTCAATGGGACAATATGGAACATTGCTGGGAATCATGGCAGAACACAAGAGGGGCTGTAACTTGAGCATTGACTTGTAAAGACAAGTAATCAGACTGGTCCACAGAGTTCAGTTTATCTTCCAGAGGTCAAAGCCATTTCAAGCTGGCCAGGAAGTGTTAGAGGATTCATAAGCTCAAAAAGGAAGAAAGCTATGTCATGAACAGCACTGATGGATGGGGTATTCAGTTTGCCATCTGGACTCCAAACAGAAGGTTCCTTTGCCAATCGACAATAGCAAAAGTAATATAAACTATGTATCAGTTTCAATATTCTCCCATCCAAACTAGGCCAAATGTCTCTTCAACAAGATTCAAATAACTTTTATATAATTCTCAATTCAAGACAAATTATCATTTGCTCGGAACCCTGACATGCATTGATAGGAACATGTACCCAGCACCCTCAGGAACATGAATAAATGGGAAAATACCAAGAATTCCCTGGAATTCTTCAGTGTAGTTGGTTTCTTTCTTTTTGTTCTTTGGGGACCTGCCACCTAGCTCCCAAATAAATGCACAGAGACTTATCCTTTTTTATTTTTAGGCTACACAACAGAGTAGACACATTTTCCTTTAAAGTTTGTTCAACACAGGTTTCAAGCTCACTGAGGTGGTTGACCACGTCCACGACCAAAGCCTCCTCTAATCTGGAATTCCATGGCTGAGCCAGCTCCAGCCTCAGCCTTCTTGTTGGCACCAGGGGCACAGCACTCCTCCTGCAGGTGTCTCTGTCTGCCTCCCCTCTTGTGAATCTTGCCAGTCCCTCACCCCCTGGACCTTTGGGCCGATGCCTGCCAGTTTCCGGACAGCTACGGAGCAGGGTTGCAGGCAAGATCTCTGGAGGTAGGTGTAGGTAATCTCCGAGGTACTGGATGCCCTCGTTGGTCAGGTACCAGTAGAAGTGCCTCCAGTCAAACTGCTCCTTCACCTACCCTCATGACTTCAGACTGCATAGCCTTCATCACATGAAGGTTGGGCATGTTCTTGTCTGCCAGCTTGGGGTGTTTGGACATGTGGACATCCTTCTTGGTGACCATCACTCCTTCCTTAAAGAGAAGCTCATAAATGGCAATACGGTTCTTCTTGGGCATCAACATACCGTCGGCTGTAGGGTCCGAGACGGAGGCCGGAAAGCCAGATATTTATTCTTATTTATAAATGCCTGGCCTTAGTTTGGCTTGTTTCTAGCCAACTTTTCTAGTTTAAATTATCCTGTTTCTCTTTAACTATGTTTTGCCTCTAGGATTTGCATCTTTCTTTATTTTATATATCTTCCTGTCCTTCTTACTCTGTGACTGGCTATGTGGCTGGGTGACTGGCCGCCCTCCTCCTCTCCCAGTCCTTCACCTGCTCCTTTCTCTTCATGTACTTCTTCCCTAGTCTAGATTTCTCCTCCTATTTATTCTCTCTTCCTGCCAATCCCGCTTATTTCTCTCCCCTGCCTATCCATTGGCCATTAATCTCTTTATTAAACCAGCCAGGTGTTTTAGGCAGAATACATGACAGCTTTACAGAGTTAAACAAATGCAACATAAAAGAATGCAGCACATCTTTGCATCATTAAATAAATATCCCACAGAATAAACGAGTGTAACATATCTTAAACTAATATTCCACAATACTTCAGAAGTTCTAAAAGTATACTGACGAATTTCACAAAGGTATGATAGACCAGAAGGGTTCCTGTTTGGGTTGCAATTATTTTTTCTAGAAGCTTTCTCTTTTCTAAGTTTTCTTCCTGACTTTGAAGACTCTTAAAAATATATTTGTTTATTTTGATGTGTGTATATGCACCTTGTGCATGCCCATGGGTGGTTGTGAGCTACCATGTTGGTTCTGGGAACTGATTCTGGGTCATCTCAAAGACCAGCAAGTGCTCTTAATGACCTAGACATTTCTCCAATTCCCTTGGCTACACTTGAAATTTTTCCTACCCCTGTTCCTCTTAACACCCTCCTCTTTATCCTCCCCACCTTCTTCCTTGATTGCATTTGAATCAGAACTGGCACTATGCTTCCAGTCTCCAAGAAACTTAAGGAACCAAGGGCCATGTTTTATTCTTTAAAGCACATATTTAATTTTTTTCCATGCCTATGACTTTTTTCAGCAGTAGACTGAAAACTTTAGCAGCCTTTTCAATGCCTATCTCGGTTATGAACACAGCATTCATATCCAGAATTCTTTCTAAGTATATTTCTTATTTTTACATTTTTTCATTCCTGTATCATGTTTTTTTCTCTCTCCCTTCCTATTTTTCGTCATATGTACAAGCCTTAGAACCGGCTGAAGTTGGAGAGTCATAGCTTTCAACTATTCTCTGAACTATTTTATTCATATGTAAGGGTTTACAGTGTGCCACCTTAAACCATGTAAAAGGTTTTAATAATGAGGACAAACAACATTGTCTTTGACATGATCTTCGTTGCCGGCCATTTTAATCAGCTTTGGTTGCCTGCCATCATCTTCCTTCTGATCCCACAAGTTCGTCTATCACAGGATTTTATTTTGTTTGTCACAGCTTTCCATTGACTTTGCCAATGTCATGGGATAACAAGAATTTGGCCAAAGAATATCCTGGAATCTCATCCTTATTGCATACTGGCAACCTATTTCCCATTGTTACTAGTCTCTGCTTGTCTGTTCGGTAGCAAGAGGAGCTGAAAGTGGCCAGGAAGTAGTCTCCACTTCTATGTTGATGCAACTTTGGATTCATCCCTTTGCAGCACGATTTCTCCTTCTCTACGAGTACTCCTACACCTTCAAATTGAAGGTTAGGGGTAGGAAAATAAAGATTTTGTCACATCCTGCATCCTTCATTCACTAGTTAAACATGTGTATATCAATTACGTAAGTCTTTTAAGAGCTTTGACCTTATTTTCCATCTCTAAACCAGTGTTTCCTTTCTCACTTTTCCCTTCTTGCTCATTTCAATTGGCCAAAACCACACAAACAAAACCAAAAATAACATTTATTATTCTTTATAAATCTTTTTTCTTGAGTTTATTTCCCTTAAAATATGTGATGGTCAACCAAATATAGATTCAGTATTACTATCAGGAAAGTTCATATTTTTGTATTAGTTTCTTTTTTCAATATTTTATTACCACTTCTCTCTTCCCTTTTCTCCACTGAAACCCTCCCATTAATTCTTTCTTTCTCTTGTACAAATTCATGGCCTCTTTTCATTAATTGTTATTATATGGAACAATTTGTATATATTGTTGTGTAGAGTTGAGAGTTGCTGGTCTACTTTAGGAAGGGCATATTTGTATAGAGCTATAATGTATTATATTCACTGCTATCATGGGAGGGAGAAAATATCATCATAATCAGTATCATTACCATCCCCATCACAGCAATAGCATGCACGCGCGCACACACACACACTCCTTTTCTACTACCTAGTCATAAATTTCATAAGATTTTTCACTGATTTATCAATATGAAGTGACTGAGAAGTTACAGACAACAAGAGTAGGTGGGGTAGCATTCATGCAATTTTCACATATACTGTGGATCCACCAGTGACTTGTCTCATATCCATTATTCACAGTTAGTGATAGAAAGCTGATGACTATATTCAGCAATGTATTCATATCATACTTAACAGGCAGCCTTGACCAAAATAACTGGGGGTAGGGTCAAATAGAAAGGATAAAAAGCCTATCATAACCCACAAATTAATTCACAGAATTCCACCTTGTTCATGGGATTAATCTATTTAATGGACCACAAAGCCACCAATCAATAGAGAGGATATACTTCCATGGAAGGATCCCACAACATGCAAATTTTCTTCTTTCATCCCAACCAGTGTAACTATGAACTGAGGAATGGAAACTACTCAGAACTTCCAAGAGTTTCTCAACACTTGCTTTGAGTGTATGCGAACCTTGAATGACCAACCCATTACCATCTTTCAGTGGTGGACATGAAGTCAGATAATATGTACACCATGAGTCTAAAGCTATCTCATTATGGAACCTGTGATTTCCTGGAAACTTCTTCTGAATATTTTCTCAGTTTCCGATTTCAGAGTTGTAATACTCTGAGCCAACTTCCTACAACGCTCCATTATAGTTTAGAGAAAGGCTACCTTTCAAGTAGGAAGTGATGACTCAGTTTATGATCACAAGTCTAAAGAGGAAATGGAGGAATTAGTTTGCTCAGAACAAAGCAGAGAAGATGCAGAGAAAATATACAGAATTGCTTTATATCCATACTCAATTCATCTTTGTGTGTGCTCCAATTTTCAAACAAAACTCAGCCATAATAAAACTTTCTTTCAGTTAGTTTATAGAATTCAGCTGTTAGGCCCAGAAGACTGGAATTCTAGTGAGTTACTGGAGACAGGCTGCAAGAAGATACCTAGCAAAACTATCAGAGATAATTGATTTGGACTCTGGAAGAAAAAGGCTAACAAAGTGTCTTTTTATGGAAAAGGTATGTCATTGGAGAACAACAGACTTACTAAATATATCTTGCTAATGTTGACAAATGATATGGAAACAGTCTCCTGAGATGGAAAAATTTGTCTTAGTTTTAAAAACAAACCCATTGGGAATTACATAAGATAAAGTCTAGATTTTATATATTTAAAAACTATCTACTTTGAGATTAGCACATTTAAAAGACTCGAATCAAAATTGTACTTGAACAAAGTTTTTTCCTATTACATGTCTGTTGGTATAATTATGATTATGACATATTTGGTATCATATCTCTTTGGTAGTATATGTTCTTTTAAAATAGACTCACTCATTAATTAAAGCTGTGGATGGTGTTGGGTGCATGTGTGATGTGTGTGTTGTGTGTGTGTTCTACCCAATTTTCCATCATGAGACAATTATTCTGAGTAGCATTTCGGGGGTCCTCTCTATGGTTTATATTACAAGGTTTCTTACTATTTATGGATAATGTATGGAAAAGAAGCGTGGCTACAGTTCTGCTTGGAGCCTTGAACAGGCTAAGCATGAACTTTACCACTGACAGCATCCCCAGACAGAGCCAAAAAGTTTTTATTTGAAGAACAAGTTTGTGCTACAGAATAGATTTATTACTTCTTAGACTTTGATACTAAATTTTGATATTCACCCTTACATAAATGAAAAAGTAACAGCAAAATCAACACCCCAGGAAGAAATCTTCCTGTTCTTTGAGACTGTCAAACTACTTATTTGGTTAATGTATTTTGTATTACAGCAGAATGTCACTTGTTTGTTAAACCCCTCTTTATTTTTTAATTTCTGTTGAGGGAGACTGAGCTTGGACCACGGGAATCTTAGAAGAAAGAAACATTTCCCACTGTTATATCCCTGAACACTCTGGCTGCTGTAGTTTTCTGAGCAGTGGAAGTTAAAAGGATTAGGAAGCAAGCATTCTCAACAGGCTAAGTACAGAGCAAAATTGCTAACACATTTCTCTATCTGTGAAACACCTTCAGAACATTTATTTTAGCATTAAATAATACAAGAACATTCTTCACTTTTGATATACAAGTCAGAGGAAAAGGGATCAGGGTGATGTCTTGGTCAGATGTAATCTCTGGGATTCTTTATCAAACTGAAAAGAAATGTCTTTTTAGCCCGGAAAACTCTGACGTGTACTCTGCCAGGGGAATCCTCATTCGAGTTAAATCTTGGGCAATGATGGATTGGAATTAGAGCAATAGTTTTGCTTTGGCCAAAGTGTGAGTCCCAAGATGAACCAACAGTAAACCCAATAGTGTCAGGTGGTTTTCTGTGCAGAATAGAGAAAACATTCCAGAGTTTTCCCTGGAGTTTCACTAAAGGTTCCTGGGGGGCATTACCGCAATTCTGTATGCCTTCATTCCTTAGTTAAAAACACATGGGGTAAGAATTTTGAGCGAAGCTTCTGGTGACAGAATATGTAGCATAGTGAGAGGTGGAATGGAAATAAAAATATTCAAGTTTAAGTGAGGTTTTGTCTTTAGTTGGTCTAAGCCTTTGTGATTACTGTTTTCCTATGTGTCCTATAAAATGGCCCTCGCTGAGACATTGGCTTGGTTTTGGTAAATGACTAAAAATAACAATGCATCTGAAAAAATCCTTAGAAATAGCAAGGTAAGTATGCTAGTGATGTATTTTTGTTTACTAACGTGCAAAAGTAGCCTATGTCCTACTCTGTGTAATAACACATGGAGTTCACAGATGGAGGGCTGGAGATGGGAGGTGCCAAATGAGATCGCTTAGGATTAGCAAGATGCAAAGAAAGGTCAGATAAAACTGAAAACTTCTCATCTCTCCTGGTAAGCTTTTTATACAAACTGTGGGAGAGAGAAGATAACACTGAGGATTAATGACTTTCAAAACATGGTTTGTGAAAGAGCTGCCTCAGAATATGTGACCACTTGTTAAAAAATGACTCAAGGTCTTCAGTCAAGCAATTAAATCACACTCGGTACGAAAAAGCTAAATGTTTCCTTCAGATTCTTTCTCCCTCTTCATTCCTTCCTCCATTTCCACATTCCCTCCTTTCCAAATTTCCCAATGATTCAAAAGCATGCTAAAGATGACGATTTGTGCTTTTGCAGACTACAATTAAGTGAATGTGCCAGCCCAATTGGCTCTAAGTATTTAATATTTATATTTCTATACTTACAGTTGTGTCAACCACCTTGGTACCCCTACCATTAAAAGAAGGCTAACATTATTACTTCTCGTTAAACAATGATATCAAGGGGAAAAAAAAAACATGTGGACTTAAATTGTATCTACATTATTAGAAAACCAGTTGCTGTGAGACATGCACTTACACATGGCATCCAACAGAGGGCAGTGGGTAACCCTCTTGCTGCTTGTGCTTAGACCCAGGGAAAAGGTATCCAGGAGTGAATTTTCTTAAGTGATAGATTCCTTCAGGGCACTTGTCAATGTATATGGGAAACACTGTGTAACTTTAAATACTATTTTCACTTATTTTGTGGAGAAAAATTCAGTCTTCCTTGTGGGTAAAAAGAAATTCAGACTTCCTAGACATTCTGAAACTGTGTTTGACATATAAAAAGTGCCCCTGACTCTGTTGATTATTCAGTGAATTCTGCCACAGTCTTGTTTTAAGTCTCCAGCGCATTCCATTATACTACTGTACAGAACAGAGGCCTTGTTCCATTTCTTTTTCCATTTACGTGTTTGGTAGACTACGGTGAAGGAGAATAAATAGCAGAAATAAAACACAAATAATAGGGCGGCTATATCACCTTCGCTCTGCCTCCAATCAGAGCCTTGGGAAACCACTTATTGTTACTAAACTTCAGATTCCTTCTTAGTTGAACTCAAGGCGAACTCAAACACTTCAAGGGGGTAGGGAGTGAAATGAGATAATTTGTATTCCATTGTCTACTTCAAAGTCATCTACAAATGGCTATTTCTTTTGCTGTCGTCTTTGCAGAAAGACGAGATTCTGTCTTCTCTTCTGCCATTCTCTTATTACTGGATTAATTCAATGTGACAAACTTCCAGGGGATGCTCTCTTTGAACAAGGACAGATGCACTAGTGTCCAATATTCCCCAGCCCTCCAGCAACCACTGACGAATTTCTCATGGGAACTTCACTGTCAGGCTACTAATGACATGAACCACAATCTGGTGAGACACTATTAGACAATATGCCTGTATTCTTAACCGAATGATCTGCAAAGAAAGAAACAATGATTTGTGTTTTACGGATGGACCATGGATCAGGATGTAATGAGACTATCAAGGCTATTTCCTTCTGCCACAGCACAGACTTGCCTTCTCCTAGATTTCAAATATTTCTCCATCAAGAGTCCTTCTTTTTCGCTGTCTCCTATTGCAAATAGTACAATAGATCATAACTCCCCTGGTCACTCAGTCAGGAAAATATGTTAATTTTCCTCGGATATACCTTCTTATCTCTCTTCTGGAACCACTGTTTTTGTTCCTAATTTCATTTTACCGTTTTGGTCTTTCATCCTCAAACTTGAACTTCTACCCTAGGATCTGAAAGGTTTAATTATTTCAAACTTGGATGGAAAAAGTAAATCATTTTTGCAAGTCTGAACAGGCATCCCCTTATTTATCCATGCTAATACTCCTAGGATCTTTCCAAACTGCATATTTATATTTGATCACACTACTGTTTGCAACTGAGGTCATGGCTCCTCTTGTTTATCCATGTAGTCTTTTCTCCCAGCACTCTCAACTAGTTTTGCAACTCTGTGCACCATACTGTGTTTGCTGTGTGCGCATCCGTTGAACCTATTCTTCTGCTTGAGATGTCCTTTATCCCCTGGAAGGTACCAGTGTGGACTCATGACCTGCTGCATCCTCCATGGCATTTTGCTAAGCTCCAGTTCGGCTGCCTGTGCCACCACATTGTGTCTGCTGCTTGTTAAAGTTTGCTCCCCTACATGCCGCATCTTCATGGGAGTCCAGGATGAGTCTTGTCTGCTTTTAAGTTCTAACAACCAGCATTATGCTAACAGGACAAGTACTTACTAAGTGTTTATTGAAGGAGTAAATAGATGAGTGAGCAGCTTATCAATTTGTGCTGGGATAAGGTAGGTGAAGGGCCAAGGCTTCATGAAACACTTGTATTACATCAACAGCCAGGCAAGTTATTTGATACAGACAGACTGTTTAGGCAATCGAGCCACGTCAAGTTTAATGGATGAGTTGCATCCTATCTCAATTTTTCCTTGACCGTTATTCTGAAGAAACTGGAGTCTGTTTCCGTAATATATCAATGGGCTTTGATTCTCTCGCTGTGGCTGTGAAAGCCACACGTGGTCAGAAGGGGCACCAAGGCATTCGTATGAATTCATTCAGAGCTGTATTATTGTGCCTTTCGAGGAGACCTTGAGGATATTACCCCGGATGTTTAATTCAGAAAGCCCTGCTTAGAAAAGCCAGCCTGCGAGATTGAGGTTCATAACTTACTTGTTCCTCTAAAGAACACTCCTTTTACTACTTCAATAAAAAAGGAAGATTAAAAAAAAGAATACCAAAGGTCTCTGTTAAATGGCAAAGAAAACTGCTGCTTTAGTTATGACTGCTTTCAGCTGAAAGCACAAGGAACTGGCAGCCAGGACTTAATCAAACAAAGGTTTATTTTCTCACACAATGGAAATCCAAAGGGAGGCAGATTGGGGCTAGTACTGCGGTTCTGCCAAGTTACCAACGACTCTGGTTGCTTCTCTCTGCGTGTGTGTCGTTTCCGTAGTTGGCGAATGTAAAGTACCTGTTTTACCTCTAGGCATTATTTCTGTAACACAAACAAAAAGGAAGTGTATGAAGGGAGGCAGCAAAGCCTGTGGCAGTTAAATCTTTCTTTAGCTTTAACTGCTAGATATCCCCTCTCATTGGTCACAGAGGCACCTGCAAGAAACAGTTTTTGAGCCCACATCATCTGTAAATACATCTGTTCTTTGAAAAGAAGAGGTAGCAGACTTTGGCTTTGACATGTATGATACAACTGAGCACCTAGTAAGAAACATGAAAATATGCCAGGTGGTGGTGGTGGCTCACGCTTTTAAAACCAGCACTCGGGATCAGAGTCACATAGAACACTGTGAGTTTAAGGCCACCCAGATCTACAAAGCAAGTTTCAGGACAGCTAGAGCTAGGTAACAACCCAGAGAAATCCTGTCTTGTAAAACAAAGTAAACAAACAGAAAGAAAAGAAAAAACTAAGGAAGAAACATTATAACCTAAAACCAATTTCCTGTTTGAGATGATCCAGGTAAGTTTAGTGAAAGAAATACCTAAGAACTCTACATTGACCACTCCAAGGGCTTGTTCTTGGACGTGGAAAGATGCCTGCACAGCCAGTGACATCAACTCCTCCACTGGGGCATGGTCAGATCTCTAGAGATTTTAGCAAGGCCTGATATTTAGAATCTTTTAGAGTTTAGATTTCTATCTCATTTTGATAAGCACTTTTTCCCAAACATTTTTTTGGTTTTGTTTTAAATTTATGTATTTCTTTTTATTTTATGTGCATTGGTGTGTTGCCTACATGTGTGTCTGTGTATTTCAGGTTCCTTTAACAGTAGTTACAAACAGTTGTGAGCTGACTTGTACATCCTGGTGATGAGGGAAGTCCTTCTGTGTATATGTTTGTCTTACTGGTTGGTAAATATAGTACTGTTGGTCAATAGGGAAGCAAGATAGGTGGGACTAGGAGTCAAGGAGGATTCTGGGAAATGTAGTAAAGAGTTGAGAGTCGCCATGTAATCCCAGGAAGAGAGGACACATGAGGCTGCTGTTCTCTATAAGATAAGACCACATAGAAACATATATATTAGTCATGGGTTAATACTTAAGACAGAGCTAGCCAGTGAGAAGCCCTGGCCGACAGCATTGTAACTAACAGAGTTTCTGTTTGTTATTTTGTCAGGCCCGCCTCGACCAACAAGGAAGATGCAACGCCCAGACTCTTCTTTAAGCAGTTTATTCAGGAACCTTGAACAATCTTCTTCTCCCGGGGAGCGCCAGCATTGCATCTTCGTGTGACTCTAATCTTACATAGAAACCACAAGCAAACCAGGGAGACCAACACCAAGAGACCTGTTAATGCTCCTATACCCGCCGACTCCTTAAGATGGTTCATTGCAGAAGTCAGCCAAGGCGATAACCCCGTTGCAAAGGAAAGGTCCACTCTGGTGGAATTCACATGGACCACTGCCTGTTGGGGAAGTCCTGTTATTTGCCTGTGCATTTGTCAATAAAGTACTGTCTGGCCACTAGAAAACCTAGATAGGAGGGACTAGGAGTCGAGGAGGATTCTGGGAAGGGGAAACACAAGAGAGTCAACATGTAACCGCCATTGGGGTAGGAAGCCCAGAAACCTCTCCGGTAAGAGACATACTTAGATTAACAATTATGGGGTAATTACTTAAGTCAGAGCTAGCCAGTTAGAAACAAGCAAGGCCAACAGCTTCATAATTAATATAGCCTCCTGTGTGTTTATTTGGGACTCATGCGGATCTAGAACCAGGCTGGCGCGGCAGAGCCCAGGTGACTGGCGGGGGATAAACCAAAGCGGCTAGCAAAAGAAAAAGCTTCTCTTAACAACCGCCAGCCTCAACTCCTTCAAAGTATCTTCAAATTCAAGTGACCAATTCTGTAAAAGAAAACTGGACAAGTACTTAGACAAATTTGCAGGTTTTGTAAATTTGGCATACTGAACAGATGACATGTGCAAGCCAAACTGCTCCAATCACTATGTGTCATACAGTGTCTGTTAAGAGCCTCAACCTGAGCCAGCGTTTGAACTGACTCGGCCAAAGACTTCACTATCAGGGTATGGTGGTGGAGCAGTAGGTCTGCAACAGCCCTTCACTTCAATACCTGTCATAGTTTTTTCTTTTTTCCTTTTCTTTTCCTTTTTCCTGCAAGCCATTTGCATGGCTGGTAGACTGGGTAGCATTTAATGAGTAGAGGGGTAAAGCGACTAATACCACACTAGCTGTAATAGATTCTAATTAGGGCAGCATTAACTGGCTAAAATAGGCCCAGATGGTGTGAGGCAGCTGGAGAAAGCTGAGTAGCATTAGTAAGTTAGCCAATCACAGACTCAAGCTAAGTGCTTCCATAGAGACTGGATTTGATGAAGGATTGAATGTGGGGATAAGGATGGATGAGGTCCCTACCATTCTGGGAGCTGAGAGATGGTTCGGCTATTAAGAGCACAGGCTGCTCCTTTCAGAGGACTCCAGTTCAACTCCCAGCACCCACATGACTGTTTCTTTACACACACGGAGGAAGTTATTATATATGAAGTTGACCGCTTCACTAATCTCAGTGGGAAAAGACATGCCAAAGCCTGCAGTGAGGGAGGGGAAAGCAGAACATTGATCTCAGCTGGCCTGTGCTTCTGCTTGTACAGTTACCTTTAATGGAAGTGGAGGCTTCTGGTACAAAGAAAAGTACTGTAATGAGCAAATTGGCTACACCTGGCTGCATGGATCCAGCCAACCCATCTGAGCCTGCCCAGCAATAAGCCAAGCGAAGAAACACCTGAGTGACCCTTACATTAAACCTCGAAAACTCATTTTGACACACGGTACAGGGTTTTTATAGTGAAAAAAGCTCCCCCTAGTTTCCAAATCTCTGGCGCTTTCATGTAATTTAAGCTGGAAAATATACCAAAGCCTGGATCGTTCCTCAGTCCCATGCAAAATCAAGATCGTCATACCATGGAGATCATGACAAAAACTCAGAAACCTGTATAAGTCCTTATTTTCTAGTTCTGTAACACCTGGTCCACTGCTTCTGGGGGGGTCTTGGTTCATCAAACCATAGAAGCCTGGAAAGAATCCTCAGCTTTTTATTTTCTGTAGAAACATAAACAAAAACTCTTCTCCCAAGTAACATATCAGCGGCATTTATAGTCAAGTGTACTTTAGTAGTTGTTCCCTCCTTAGCAATCAAAAAACTGAAAAACACAATAGCGTACAATATCCAGACTTTCTGTGTATTTTTCATCTTTACGTGGCTTATTTATTTATTTATTTAAACTTTTACTTTCGGTTCGCTACTCCGTGAACCGTTTGTCCTGCTCGCTCTTTACCTACAGAGAAGAGCAAACCAACCTGCTCTTATTGTGGTCCCTTAACCAACTGCTCTTGTCACGGTCCCTTTTGGACCCCGCTCTTGTAGAGGTCCTTTAATTGTCCCACCTTACCTTGGGAACTTACCAGGGCGCTGTCCTGACTGCAAAAAGTTCTGAGTCAGTTGGAAAAGAATCCCCGTATGGGCCACCATTTGTCACACCCGCCTCAACCAGCAAGGATGAGGCAACGCCCAGACTCTTCTTTAAGCAGTTTATTCAGGAACCTTGAACAATCTTCTTCTCCCGGGGAGTGCCAGGGAGTGCCAACCCACAGCTTAAAAGCCCTTGGGTGGCCAACCCCAGTATGCCACGTGGAACATGCAGAAGCAAGCCTGATATCCAGCCTTAACCAAATACAGGTGTTGTTTATCACAGAGAGCACCTGCTGTCAGGCTAGCAGAAGGTGGAAGCCAGAGCCTTCTTAAGGGTGTTGCACTTCGCAGCTCTCTACATTATTTGAGGTTGATGCGACACTGGGACCAGGTTGGTTGTAGAATGCTTTTTACATCCTGGGAATTGAACCTGGGCCTCTGGGAGAACAGACAGTAGTCTTGACCACTGAGCCATCTCTCCAATCCTGTTAATATCCTTTCTAACGTTCCAGATGGGTAAGTATTGTAAAACGCATAAAATGACAGGCTCATTAGGATGGTTTCTATTATGCCTCATCATTTGATCTTACGCTTGTCCCAGCCTCGTTTCTAATGTGGTTCAGCTCACACTTCAACTCTGTCCATCACTTTCAGAACTACTCCCTGTGTCTCAGAACAACGGTTTCACTTGCCCAAACCCTGATTTTCTCCCTTCTTCCTCTAACTCTTGCTAGCAAAGAAGACACATCTTGCAGGAATATTCCTCCATTTCAGGTTGCAAGGTCTCCCTGGGTCCTCTGGAAGACTATCTGTCTAGTGCATTTGCCCAGATGCCTGGCAATCCTGTCGCTGGATCTGCATCTGGCTGAGCACAGAGCATAGTTCATCAAGCTAAGGAAATAGTTATGCATTTGCATAAGTGTAGCATCCTTTTTGTGGTACTGTGGCTGGCAAATAGCCACACAGTGGGAATTTTATTCATCAAGATACATGTGTCTTTCATTTGTCTCTTCCTTCCTTGCTGGAAAGAATTTGGAGATAGTGGGAGATCAGCACTGAGAGAAAGGTGACTTTCCCAGCCATGAAATTGTCTCACAATCTCTATTTTGTCACTGACCAAGGACAGGTATTTCCCCCCCCCCACACACACACACCACTTACATTATGTGGCTTCTTTTCTGACTTTTTGATCTTCTTTTTCATCATGTCTGACTTAGTATTTATAGCCAGCACAGTTCTGCCAACCCAAAGCACTTAGTGGGAACTGCCCGATTCCTTCCCTTTCCTTTCCTTCCCTTTCCTTTCTTTCCTTTCCTTTCCTTCCCTTTCCTTTCCTTTCCTTTCCTTTCCTTCCCTTCCCTCCCCTCTCCTCTCCTCTCCTCTTCTCCCCTCCCCTTCCCTTCCCCTCCCTTCCCTTCCCTTCCTCTCCCTTCTTCCTCCCTTCCCAAGTGGACAGTGATTTTCACTGTAAGTTGCCCCAGGCTGTGCCTTCTGTTACTCTTTCAAGTTGGTCTCTGAGAAACAGTAATACTTTTGCATTACATGGTAATTACATATATAAGGGACTTGAGGGTAGCTCTGTGGTAAAGCTCTTGCCTAGCACGTGGAAGGCAATGGATTTCATCTTTTCTGGGTCCTGTCTTCAATAACCAGTGCCCCAAACCCCTTTGCCAGTTTTAAAGCTTTCACTAGTTTGGGTTAATTTTAAGCTAGTCATTGCAGTCTGGATTAAATGATGGCAAAGCAGAAGTTTCTTTTATTTGCCCCTGAAATGATTGCACTTGATGCTTTCAGAAATCAGCGTGCTAATAACTATGAAGGACCATAAACGTGCTTTTACACCTAGTTGTTCACACCTAGAAATCCATCTTCAGGCCCTCATCCCGAATGTGAAGTGGTTCAAGATGAAGAATATAGTAAATTCCCTCAAATACAACAGTGCTTCTCAGCTCTTTTCACATACTTAACATTTACCACAATGTTTCACACAAAGCATACAAAAGTTTTTGTTAGTACACATATAAATATAAAAATTTTCATCGACATGATTAATGGTATTTCATAAAGTTTAAGATATGGGAGATCTGGGATGGGGTTTGGTGGTGGGCAGGGGAGGAGGGGAGGGAGAGGAAACTGAGATTGACATGTAAAAGAAGCTTGTTTTCTAATTTAAATTTTAAAAAGGGAAAATAGATATGGAAGTTCTGTAAAGCCTTGAAAAGCAAGTATGACACATAATTAATTACAGGACATAAATATGGGAGCATACTAAGCACATGCATATATTTTTATTAAAGGTATTCTCTGGAGAAACACTCTAAAATGATATCAGAAAAGGTGGAATATATTTCTCATGCTTTTACATGATGACCAGAACACTTCATCATATGAATATATGCTACTTTAATGGAGTAAAAAATGTACCTACCATATCTCATCTAAATTATTTGTTTGTGGGTTTTTAAATTATAGCATCTATGACTTTAAGAACTACTAAGCTATCACCATTTTCATGAATCGTTTTGGTCTGGAAGTTAGTGAAAATTTAGTACCCAAAGCCAAGGGCAGAGCTGACAAATTGTGTTGTAGTTCATGCTACTGTGCTTTATTGTTGATGAAAGCTGCTGTTCCTAGGTTTTCCCCATACTTGTGAAGTTAGAATTTGATGAAGACTAGAAAGGATGCTCGGGGTGTTTGGGCGTATTTTGATCTAATATTTGACCAAACCCACCAGGATTCTTCTAAGTTTCTGTAGTTAGTTTCCTCTCTTCTATACAAGAGCCATTAAAAAAACAATATTCTTATTTGGTCTTTGAGAATTTTATACAATGTATTTTGATCATGTTCTTTCCTCAACTCCTCTCAGATCCTCCCTCATCTCAATATCCACTCAACTTCATATTCCTTCTCTCTTTCTTTAAAAACAAACCTCAAAAACTGTGGAGTGCATTTTGTGCTGGTGAACTACTCCTGAGTGTGGCTTGCCTTCTAACAGCTACTTCTTGCTTACACTTCCTTACCCAGATTCTTTTATTTTCTCCCACTCTTCTTCCATCTTTTCCTCATTCTCCTCCCTTCCCTACCTCCCTCTACTTTTCATCTTCCCATGGTACTACAGATAAAATGCAGGTTACCACACATGCCCCTCCTGTACTATTGAGCTTCACACTCCCACATTATTGAACTTTTATTCCACTTGACGAATCCTTTACGCACTGACCTCAAACCACCATCTGCTCTATGGTTCTCCCTATTGGATTTCTTTCAACGTGTCCAGGGCACCACCCCCTTTATTTCAGCTTTCTCTGCCATGTTTTCTACACTCAATTCCTCCTCATTATTTAATTTTTAAGGAATTAAAAAAACTCTTTACCTCCTAAATGAAATCCATTGTCCTTACCATAATTTCTCGTAGGTCTTTTTCTCCACAGCACTGATTACACTGTGACTATGATTGCACTTTGTACTTACCCCTGAAAAGAAGCAAGCAAGTCAGTCCTGGGCATCCTGACTACCTAGTTAATTGTGTATGTAGTCACAGAGCAAATAAGTATAGCATATAATAGCAGTAGTAAGAATGGATGGATCTCACAACCTGATTATCATCAAAATGTTTATAGGTAAATTAATCATCTAATTTTGTATTGGACTCCAAAGTAAGCATCATTATCTATGTTAACTATGATATTTTTATTACCTGTTCAATTGGGCTTTCTGCTTTGAAATAGAATCATATCTCTATTGAAATGTTTCAGTTGTAGGAAGGTTAAGAACCTCTGATACAGAGGGATAGAGAATTCGAGGCAAAGGAGTCAATTGTCTTGATCATTAACAGCTGATATTTGAAAAGGAGCAAAAGCAAGTGAACTTAGAAATCTCTACAATGAGCCAACACAATGATGTAGCAACTGTTACCTTCCCAGGAAAGCATAGTCCTCAAACAGCAAGGCAAAATTACCTAGAAAAAGACAAAAAAAACTGAAACTTTTCTCTCGAACTATTTAATTTTTTTCTGCCCACCTCAGTGGCTTTATTTAGGTACGATTCACCTTACCTCACCACTGAGGTATGTGATCATAGGACTTTATAGGAGATATTTGGCTAGGTATATAGAGGGAAAAGGAAAATTATAAAGCCTGTAAATTGTATTGAAATTATTTCATGTAATCTTTCTTTTTCAGAGAATTTCCAAAAATAACAGTAATTTCTACTTTGGAAGCTTCTGGTGAGAAATTGTGGGGTTGAGTTGAGACAACCATGAGCCTCATGACTGGCACATGGCCCTATGTATTCTTGCTTCACTGGAGAAAAACAAAACAAGCTTGAGATCAACATTTACACAAGAAGAGATTCCTAAATATTTGGGGGTTTTGTTGCAATTGTAGACCACATAACACAATTTTCTGGTTTAGAATTGCAAAAAGAAAAAAATGCATCCCTAGATAATTTTAAAGAATCAGATAAAGACTTAATTCTTAAATGAGGGAAATTTTTACTGTACATTTTATAGTACATTTATTTTTGAGACATGAAATTTCAAGCCCCATAATCCCTAGAGATTCATCAAGATAGTTAAGAAAGGTCATGGAGAAAGCATTCCTAAGACAATGTCTATAGAGAATTTAACATTCTTAGAAAGTTTTTCTTGAAAGCGAAGTAATTTGAAAGAATTCCAAGCATCTATAACAGGCCATATGAGAAATCAAACTTACTTCTTCATATGAGACACGTTGATGGTACAGATAAAAAGTATCTGTAAGCCATTATGATATGCTAGGCAGTATGTTAGAACATAAGACATGCTCACTGACATCAAGGAATGTATACTATAGTGTTGATTAAAAAGAGAGATATACAATGAGAAATAAAACTACATATCTAATAATAATACAAGCCATTAACATAGTCATGATATTTCCTGGTACAACTTATGGCTGCAAATTCTTTATTCTTCAGATTAAACTTAAACCTTAACTGCTACAAAACTATGTGAGAAGATTAGAGATGAAAATTGTGGTGTATCTAACAGGTACTGAACAGAAAATAGCATAATCCATCTTACCTGAATAGAGAACTAATGTTAGCAAATTGGTAGAAAATTAAGCTTCAAATACCAGCTCTCACCGGGCTAGAATCAAATTACTGTTTTGTTTGTTTCAATACTGGAGGAAATATGAAAATACATCTTCATCCTTTCTTTTACTCTCTTCTTTAAATTTTGAGACAGGCTCTCACTTAATTGACTACTCTGATCTTAAACTTATTATCCTGTAGTCCAGTCAGTTTTGAGACTTACTATGCTCTTACTTCAGGTCTTCAAACCTCTACTTGCAAGACTAATCACTTATTAAAAATGAGAGGAGGGGCTGGAGTAATAGTTCTGTGGTTAAGAGCCTGTGCTGCTCTTGAAGAGGATCCAAGTTCATGTCTCACTACCCATATCAGGGGACTCACAATCACACATAACCCCACCAGTTCCAGCAGATCATACTCTCCTTCGGGGACTCTGTGAGCATTCATACACACATGCATATATCCACATGTAAACACATGCTTAAAATAAATCTTAATAAAAATGATCCAGTTTTCATTTGACTAGATTAGCTTAGTAATTAGATATAGAGGTATGGATGAGTGTTAGTTAATGAGCACATTATTGTCAATTTACATGTATAATGAGAAAAAGACATTCTTCTCTTTTTGTATTCTTCATGCTACATTCAGACAACTGATATTAATTACCCTTGCTCTATGGTTTAAAATGTGTCTCAGGCAGAAAGTAGATGATAAGATCCTTTATGAAAAATGACATGGCTAGCATCAAGAATAACTGTAAACTGAGTTTTTGATTCTGTATAGTAAATAAAATACGCTTTATACCCTAACTAAAGGCAAATCTGAACCAATAACCCTCTAATGTCAAGGACACATATAAAGTACATTAATAGTGCTTATTAATCCTATCTCTAAACTGACTTCTGAAATGCATTACTTCCACCAAAAGACATTTCTGTGATGTAGAATTTTCTTTCATTGTACCTCAGTTTCTTTGATTTTTGTCACCAGCCCATACAATCATATCTGTTCATGGTTTCTGTTATCTTTTCCATCACCAGTTTCACTTTCTTTCCTGTCTTCCTTCTTTCTATACTTTCTTTCTGTACTTTTTTCTTTTTTGTTTCTAGTGATAGAGGTCATTATTTTTCTGTTCTACAAAGCTAGGATTGACAGTATGTATATCTTCAATTTTTAGAAAGGATATATAATTAAACACAAAGAAATAATATGGTTTCCCATTTAGGTGTCTTTAAGTCCCTTTGTTATTACTTAGCAACTATCTTAAAAACATAATTTATCCACATTTGGATTCTCTATCTCCTGAGACCACCATGCATCCCCACCCCTACTTTGTCATTGCTGCTTATTCACCAGGAAAGGCTGGCATACTGAACCCATAATTACTCTTTGGAAACACAAATCCATTCTAGCCATGCATTTTGAATAAGAGAAGCAATGGATCATGATGTCTAATTATAAAATTACATTCAACATATAAAGATATTCAAGATATCTTTCTTTCCAAAACAAAACACAATTCCAAGGGTTGTGTTAATTACCATATATCTACTGTAATGACAGAGGCCCCTGCCACGGCCTTCACTTTCAGACTTTCCTATTACACTAGAGTACCAGAGTAATCCAACCACCAAAATAGGAACTTCACAACTGGTCTTGTCACTTCCTCAATTTCCAAAACCCCTGTGTTTTATCACACATATATTTTTAATTGTTAATGTCTGATAACATTACATCATCAAGAAAAACTAGGAGCAATCAAAATTTACCAAATGGCAGAGTGTGAGCTTACAAACTATCAAAATCAGAAATGAAAAGGGGGACATAACAAGAACACTGAGGACATCCAAAGAATCCTCAGGTCACACTTGGAAAATCTGTACTCTTCAAAATTCAAAAATCTAAGGGAAATGGACAATTTTCTAGATAGATATCATTTGCCAAAATTAAATCAAGAACAGATAAGCAATCTCAATAGACATGTAACTCTTAATGAAATAGAAGCAGTCATCAAAAGTCTTCCAACCAAAAAAAAAAAAGACCATGATTTCAGACAGGTGATTTCAGTGTAGAATTCTACCAGAAATTCAAATAACAGGTAATACCAATTCTCCTCAACGTATTACATGCAATAGAAGCAGAAGGGTCATTGCCAAACTCTTTTTATGAGTCTTTAATAACCTTGGTACCCAAGCCACACAAAGATACAACTAAGAAAGAGTACTACATATCAATATCCCTCATGAACATTGATATAAAAATCTCAATAAAATACTGTCAAATCAAATCCAAGAATGCATCAGAAAAATCATCCACCATGATCAAGTAGGCTTCATCCCAGGAATGCAAAGATGGATCAACATACAAAAAATCTATCATTGTAATCCACCATATAAACCAACTGCAAAAGAAAGCCCACATGATAATCTCACTAGATGCTGAAAAAGCCTTTGAGGAAATCCAACACCCTTTCATGATCTTGGAGCAATAGGGGATGACAGGAACATACGTAAACATAATGAAAGAAACATACAGTTATCATCAAACTAAATGGAGAGAAAACCACCCAATTTCTCTAAAATTAGGAACAAGGCAAGACTGTCCACTCCATACCTCTTCAATATTGTACTTGAAGTTATAGCTAGAACAATAAGAAAATAAAATGACATCAAGAGGATATAAATTGGAAAAGAAGTCAAACATTCACTATTTGCAGATGATATGTTAGTTTACATAAGTGACCCGAAAAACTCTATTCAGGCAACTCCTACATCTGATAAACACTTTCAGCAAAGTGGTAGGATATGAGATCAACTCAAAAAAATCAGTAGCCCTACTATATACACTCACAATAAAATGGTTGAGAAAGAAATCAGAGAAACATCACTGTTTACAATAGCCACAAACAACATAAAATACCTCGGGGTAACACCAACCAAACAAGTGAAAGACCTATATCGCAAGAACTTTGAGTCTTTAAAGAAAGAAATTAAAGAAGGTACCAGAAAATGGAAAGATCTCCCATGCTGTTGGATAGGTAGGATCAATATAGTTAAAATGGCAGTCTTGCCAAAAGTAATCTAGAGATGCAATGCAATCCCTATCAAAATCTCCGCACAATTCTTCACAGACTTTGAAAGAACACTTCTCAACTTTAAATGGAAAAACAAAAGACCCAGGATAGTAACTACAACCCTGTTCACCAAAGGAACATCTGGAGGCATCACCATCCCTGACTTCAAGTTCTATTATAGGGCTATAGAACTGAAAGCAGCTTGGTTTTGGCAAGAAAAATAGACAGGTAGACCAATGGACTCGAAGTAAAAACCCTGGTATTAACCCACACACCTGTAAACACTTGATTTTTGACAAAGAAACTAAAATTATGCAATGGAAAAAAAGAAAGCATCTTCAACAAATGGTGCTGGCATAACTGGAAGCTGGCATGTAGAAGACTGCAGATAGATCCATATCTATCACCATGCACAAAATTTAAGCCCAAATGGATCAAAGACCTCAACATAAATACAGTCAAACTGAACTTCTTAGAAGAGAAGGTAGGTGGTACCCTGGAAGGAATTGGTACAGAGGAGGAGGGTTTCTTGAACATAACACCAGTAGCACAGACATTGAGATCGACAATTAATAAATGGGACCTCCTGTAACTGAGACATAGTCAACAAAACAAAACGGCAGCCCAAAGAATGGAAAAAGAGTTTCACCAACTGCACATCTTACAGAGGGCTGACTTCCAAAGTACATAAAAAACTCAAGAAGTTATTCACCAAAACACCAAATTTATCCAATTAAAAAGTGGGGTATACACAGCTAAACACTGAACTGAACTCCTGGAACCTAGTGACAGAGATGGAATAGTGATGAGCAAAGGGGTCAAGACCATGGTGGTGAAACCCACAAAGACAGCTGACCGGATAAGAGGGAGCTCTTGAATCCTGAATCCCAGACTAATGACTGAGAAGCCAACATGGAACTGATCCAGACTCCATGAATATAGTGTCAGTGAGGAGGCCACAGAATCATTGGGGCCTTGGGTAGTAGATCAGTGTTTACCATGGTGTATTAATGATCTTTGGGAGTCCATTGCAAATAGAGGGATGCTCTCCCAGCCTGGACACATGGGGAAGGGCCTAGGTCCTGCCCTGGATGAAATGACAGACCTTGGAGATTCCCCCCAAGGAGACTCTCACCCTCCCTGGGGAAGAATGTGGGGATTGAGTGGGGGGCTGGGGAGGCTGGTGGAGGAACAAGTGAGGAAGGGTGGGAGAGGGAGCTTGGATTGACATGTGAAGCATTCATGTTTCTAATTTAAATAAAAACATATATTGAGTAAAAAAAATAAGAGAAAAAAATCCAGTAAGAAAAAAGTGGGGTATAGAACTAGAGATTTCTCAACAGAGAAATCTAAAATAGCTGAGAGACACATAAAAAAGTTCACCACATTCTTAGCCATCAGCGAAATGCAAATTAAAACACCACTGTGATACCATCTTACTCTTGTCAGAATAGTTAAAATCAAAAGCACCAATGACAGTTTATGTTGGAGTGGATGTGGAAAAGGGGGAACACTCCTCCACTGCTGGTAGGAGTGTGAACTCATACAGCCACTTTAGAAGTCAGTATGGTGGTTCCTCAGGAAAATAGGAATCAGTCTACCTCAAGATCCAGCAATCCCACTTTTAGGCATATACCCAAAAATGCACATTCATACAACAAGGACATCTGTTCCACTGTGTTCATAGCAGCACTATTTGTAATAGTTAGAACCTGGAAGCAACCTAGATGCCCCTCAGCTGAAGAGTGGAAAGAGAAAATGTGGTACATTTACACAATGGAGTACTATTCAGTGGAAAAAAACACAGTTTAATCTTGAAATTCACAGGCAAATGGATGGAATTAGAAGAAACTATCCTGAGCGAGGTAACCCAGTCACAAAAGGAAAAAAATGATATGTACTCACTCATATATGGATTTTTGACATAGTGAAAAGGAGTACTAGCCTACAATACACACTGCCAGAGAAACTAGGAAACAATGAGGACTCTAAGACTGACAGACATGTTCCCCTGGGGAAGGGCAAAGGGACAAGATCTCCTGAGCTAATTGGGATCATGGGGGGGAGGGCAGATGGAGATAGAAGAAAGAGAAGGGGAGAAGAGGAGGGGAGAGGAGGACATGAGGGAGCAGGAAGATCGAGCCAGGGGAAGAATAGAGGACAGCAAGAAAGGAGATACCACAACAGAGTGAATCATTATAGGTTTAGAGAGAAATCTGGCACTAGGGAAATGCCCAGAAATCTACAAAGTTGATCCCAACAAATAATCTAAGCAGTAGTCAAGAGGCTACCTTAAATGCCCTTCCCCAATAATGAGACTGATGACTACCTTATATGCCATCCTAGATCCTTCATCCAGTAGCTGATAGAAGCAGAAGCAGACGCCCACAGCTAAACACTGAGCTTGAACTCTGGAATCCAGTTGCAGAGAGGGAGGAGTGATGAGCAAAGAGATCAAGACCAGGCTGGAGAAACCCAAGGAAACAGCTGACCTGAACAAGGGGGAACTCATGGACTCCAGACTGATAGCTGGGAAACCAGCATAGGATTGATCCAGACCCTCTGAATGAGGATGTCCAAGGGGATTCTGGTAGTGGACCAGTATTTATCCCTAGTACTCAAATGGACTTTGGGAGCCCACTCCAAAAAGAGGGATACTCTCTCAGCATAGATACACTGGGGAGGTTCTAGGCCCTGCTCCACATGTTAGGACAGACTTTGAAGATCCCACATGGAAGGTCAAACCCTTCCTGGGGAGCAGAATGGAGATGGGGATAGGGGGTTGTTGGGGGGCAATGGAAGAGGGGAGGGAGAGGGATTAACATGTAAAAGAAACTTGTTTCTAATTTAACTAAAAAATGGAAAAAAGAAGAAAATCTAGGAGCAATTTTTGCCTTTTTCTTTAGTGAATGATGTAACTAATTAAAAAATCATAGAACCTATTTATTTTATACACACACACACACACACACACACACACACACCCTTCTATCTCCATTGCTATTATGACTGACATTACAGCAAAAATTATTCTAACCTTCTAGAATCCACTTCTGGTCTTGCCTCTCACACATGTTTTTCTCTCATCACAATGTAAACTATCTTTGTAAAATACAAACTTTATTTGCTCTGCTTAGAAATTTTATCTCTCAGTTCCCAGAAGATAATCTCAATTCTTCCCTGTAGAATATGAGGCGATTAGTAGAAAACTCTGCTAAAGTTTTAATATTATATCAGCCACAATGATGCCACAGCCACAATGACTTGCATTGCTTTTGTTGTTGTGACTTGTTCTGCATTATTTTCAGTGTTTAGGATATATTATGCAATATATTTCATGTCAATAATATTTGGATTTACTACCATAATAATATATGGTCTTTTTAAAGTAATTAAATGAGCACAATAATACCTGAAACCTATTCAAATGAATAAATGCAGAGAAAAGAAACATAAAAGTGAAAACAAAAGAAAATAAATATAAACCATGACAAAGAAAATAAAAGTGATATAAACTAAATATAGCTACTTTTCACATTAATATTTTCCCGCTGCAGCATTCTACAGTCATGAATATTTCTGCCCCTCACCTGGCATTAATGGTGTCAGATTTCAGTGCAAGTGATCACATTGTTAGGAAAGAAATAAAATATCTAGTGTGGCTATTCAAAATGTATTCTTCTGATGTATGGCAGCCGTTGTTAAAGATTTGGAGATATTGAGACTAGAAATAGAAAAACAAAACATCTCTGCAAATGTAAAACTTACAACAGTGTTTCAGGAAGTGCCAGGCACAGAGCAGTATAACATTCATCTCTCAAACATGCTATGCTGCCCTGCAGAGGAAGTCTATTCCTGGCACATTTGAAGAAAACCTATAAATAAAATGTGCACAGTTAAGTAAAATAAAATGAATTATGAGAATTCTGGAAGAGCACTAAGTGCTCTTCATTAATGAAGAGAAACTGTAACGATGGTATACAGGGGGCCTTCAAATATTGAAATATGGTATATTGAAAATCATTTTACTGTGGGTGATTTCAGAGGAGAAACACAGAACTTATAAAAGACTGAGAAAATGGAAGCTCTAGGACATATAAAACCAACATAAGAGACATTTGGAACATTAGGCTGCCCAATAATGAAACAGTACAGACATCTGTCACAATTGTCCTAGAGGATAAATAACTTGAGAAATAGGGTGGATAAAACTATTTATAAGCTATTTTCCATCTCTTTCAATGAACATTTAACACATACTGTTAGTCAGAACTTATATTTTTATAAATCATAAAAAATAATATAATGGCCTTGTCTAATCTTGTGGGGAAATTATATGTATGGGAGTTATTATTTAGTGCCATTTAGTACCATGGGATCAAGAACAATGAATGATTAATTGTGTCTGAGGGGTCATGGATCATGAAGTCTATGATGTTTGAATATGGTCTTTTGAGATGAGGGGATTTTTCCAGCTGGCAGAGAGAAAGGAATTGTATAAGAGAGGAGATAAAGTATATAAAGTGAAATGGGGGAAATTTATACATATTTAAGAGAATTGTGAATTGGTTGTCTTGGTTAGAATTTTAGATAAAGAAAGAGCAAAATAAGGAGATAAAATATATCCCACATGGATGCTAACCCCACTGGATTTACAGAGAATATTATTTTTTGTTTTTTGTTTTTGTTTTTGGTTCTGTTTGTTTGTTTTGGTTTGTTTTTCGAGACAGGGTTTCTCTGTATTGTTTTGGAGACTTTCCTGAAACTCACTCTGTAGATCAGGCTTCTGCCTCCTGAGCGCTGGGATTAAAGACTTCTACCACCAACGCCCTGGGCGGCTCTACAGAGTTTTTAAGAAAGGTAGTTACTGCAATCAGATGTGATTATTAGTAAAATAAGCCTTCTTTCAATCCAAAAATGGACTAGAAAATGTAAAGACAGACTAGAGATGATGAAAGATATCATAGGGCTCCAAGCATGAAGGAAGGATGAAGCCTAGTATCAATTGCCAGGGAATGAGGACCGGGGAGCCTGAGTGACTTTCTGAGCTGAGTTAGGTGGTTTGGGTCATCATTTGTGAGTGCATGGAAAGGCAGAGTCACAGGACACCATCCATTCGGGTTTCTGAGTGGTCCATTTAATAGAGTTTCAAAACCAAACAGTTGTCCATGAGAAATGAGGAAAAGTGAATTCATTTTTTCTTTTTTTATTTAAATTAGGGACACGTTTGTTTTACATGTCAATCTAATTCCCTCTCCCTCCCCTCCTCTCCTGCTCCCCACACCGACCCCCATCCCATGCTGGTTTCCCAGCTACCAGTCTGGGGTTCATGAGCTCCAGCTTGTTCAGGTCAGCTGCCCCTGTGGGTCTCTCCAACCTGGTCTTGGCCCCTTTGTTCATGACTCGTCCCTCTCAGCAGCTGGGCACTGAGCTGAACTCCTGGAGTCCAGATGTGGAGAAGGGGGAGTGATAAGCAAAGGGGTCAAGACCAGGCTGGAGCCGGGCGGTGGTGGTGCACGCCTTTAATCCCAGCACTCCGGAGGCAGAGGCAGGCGGATCTCTGTGAGTTCGAGGCCGGGCTGGACCGATAGCCTATGAAACAATACAGGGAAACCCTGTCTCGTAAAAAAAAAAAAAAAAAAAAAAAGACCAGGCTGGAGAGACCCACAGAATTCATTTTTATACTTGCTTTTTTGAAATGCTGAAAGAAATTTGATGGAAATTCACATGAATTATGATTTTAGAAGAGATGAGGGAGGGGAGGAAACAGGAAATTCATGTTATGAACTCATCAATACAGTTGGAGTAGCTGGACAAAAGCGCCACTCAATGAAAATTTGTTATCTGGTATAAAATGATTGAATCTGAAATTCTGATAGCTTCTCATCTTTAAAGTGCTGAGGGAAGATAAAACATGATTGTAGCTTATACAGGAAATCTCGTGATAGCCACAGGGTTTCTTATACCTCCTCAGGGCCAGGGAATGAACAGTCTTAATTGCTCTAAAATAGTTTTGAGTCATGGTCATATAAAACATAAATGTAGATTTATTTTGGATGTGGAAAAAGTCGAATGTTACTAGGAGGTCTAAACATGGCTGACAATGGGAAGAACATTGCAAATATATTATTGTCCAATCAAAAAGAAAAAAAGTTGAATGTTAGATCCAATGAATATCAACAGACTGGTTGTGATGATGAGGGTAACTCTTATTGGAGTACCTTTCTGTGAAAAAATGCTAAGCCAGTGACGTGCACACATGTGATGTCCTCATGCTTGGGAAGCTGAGATGGCAGAACCAAGGGTACTTCCAACTACACGTTAAGAACCTGTCTTTAAAAAGAGGAGAAATAAGACATAGATGGAGGGAAGGAAAAATGAGGGAGGAAGGAATGGAGGGAGGGAGGGGGAGGAGAGAGAAGAAAACTGAAAGAATTCTGTGCCCATACATCCCATCTGTTAAGATCTGACCAAAATCCTATCCAATAAGACTGGATCTTTGTCTATAAATATATGGGGGTAAATTGTGGCTTCAAGTTGTTTTTTGTGTGAAAGACATTATTATCTAACCTCACCCCTCTTTTAGACTAGTGTGGTGATGTTATAGTATCCAGGAGATTAGTAGTTGTTCATAGTCTCCTACATACATCTTAATCTTGTTTCAAGTTTCTAAGTGTGAGATTTATTGTAATATATCCTTATTCCTTTCTGTATATAGTAATTGTGAGAGATAGAAATTCTGATTAAACTAGTTTAAATGAGGCTTGATTTTGGTATAGTATAGTCTTCAGCTCATCCGGGAACTAAACGTTTACTTCTCTGGTATATCCAGGATCTGTCAAGAGAACAAAGCCATCAATCTGGGTAAGACATTTAAAAAACTACACTGTAAATTCTCCTGGAAATTCTAAATCATGCTGTTCCCTTACCATTGCTTCCATATGTACTTTGTATCACTTTCTCTGATTATAACTACTGAAAAGGATGCATAAGGAAAATTCTAAGGATAAACTCTCCATTGATTCTCTGACAAGAAAAAATGTTTACCACCTATGAATCTACAAGGATGACCCCAGCTAAGACTCCTAGCAATAGGGGATGAACAGCTGGAATTTTCCATCTCCTGTGATCAGACTGGTGACTACCTCCATTGTCAGCAGAGAGCCTTCATTCAGCAATGGATGGAAACAGATGCAGACACACGACTAACTATTAGGCCAAGCTCAAGCTCGGGGAATACTGCTGAAGAGAGGGCAGATGGATCATAGGAGCCAGATGGGTCAAGGATATCACAAGGAAACCCACAGAAACAACTAACCTTGCTTATAGGCACTCAGAGTGTGAACCAACAACCATGAGACTGCATGGAATCGATTTCAGTGCTCTACATATATCTGATAGATGTGTAGTCTATTTGTGGGACTCCTAACTATGGGATCAGGGCCTTTCCCTAATGCCTTGGCTGCCTCCTGGGAACCTATTCCTCTTAGAGAATTGCTTTTGCCCAGATTAAATACAAGGGAAGGTGCTTAGCCTTATCACAACTTGATATGCCATGCTTTGTTGAATGATTGGAGGCCTGTCCCTTACTAAACAGAAACAGAGGAGGAGTAAATGATGGGGGCACAAAAAGTGAGAGCAGGCATTTGGAAGAAAAGAGGGGGGGGGAATTGTGATCGGGATATAAAATGAACAAATTAATTAAATAAAAATAAAGTCTTTAGAAGAATGATAGTTGAGATCAAGAGGGCATTGATAATTGTCCAAAGATAAGATGGACATGGCTAATATACATTTTTGTAGATTATGTTTTATTATGACTAAGTTTTCAAACTTCTTTTCCAGGGATACTTAATTGGGAGTGTTTATATTAGATACCTGCCTGATTTTAGGAAGTATTCCTAATACAGAAAGGTTAGTAAGTATATCTATATGTGATTAATATAAAATGTTCTCTAAGTCTAAATGTGTTCAGACACACCAAGAATTTAGCTAACAGATAGTTGATAGAATGAATTATCCATCCTGGCATAATCTGGTGTTTGATGTCATTGAAGTTCTCTATTTGCTATGTTACTTCATAAAAATATTTATTGGAAACAAATGCTTGAGAAGCAAATTAATACTTTAATTTATAGCACATGAAATCACAGTACAAATAGTTTAGAGTCAAATTTAAGAGTTTAGAATGTGAAAAAAAATCATTTTGATTTGTTATAAAATACGTCTTACCAGCTGACATTTTTTTAGTTTTCTTTTTTTTAATTTAATTTTAAATTAGAAACAAGATTGCTTCACATGTCAATTCCAGGTTCCTCTCCTTTTCCCTCCCCTCCTCCCATGCCCTTCCACCAACTCCCCCCCAATACACCCTCCTTTCCCCAGGGAGGGTGAGTCCCTCCGTGGGGGTGTTCATAGTCTGTCATTTCATCCAGGGCAGGGCCTAGACCCTCCCCCAAGAGTCCAGGAGGAGAGTTTCTCTCTTAAAGCAGTAATCCACTTGTGAGAAACCAGAGGACATAAAACCAGTTTCACAGTCACCTTCATCAGTTAGCAACAAGCTATTTCTAAGACAATACCACAAATAGCCTTAAGCTTGCTAAAGTTGTATGATATAAAATAGAGTAGGTCTGTTTGCAGTATATTCTCATATAATGCCCAACACACTGAGGTAGTGTTTGGTAAATATTTTAATTAAATTTATATCTTTACATTTGGTAAATATTAATTAAATTGAAACATCTGCTGTTAAATACTGACATGGGTAGTCTCTTCCAGGGAAATGCCTGAGATACTCCATGGAGTAAAGTCCTCATAGATAGTTCTCATAGCATTGTGCAAATAAGAATGCACATATTTATGTAACAGATTGACGGGGGAAAGTAATGTGTCTAGCCTTGTCTGAGTAGCACTATTTTGAGGTGGGATTAATATAGAGATCTGGGAAAGTGTATGATATGGAACTCACATATGCACATTATTTAAAATTTAAATATATAAGAGACATGGTATGTTGATAAATCATACAAGTAAAACTTATACTGTCACATTATACAATGCAGATCCAAACAAGTAACATGAGTATTCTGAACATCTATAAATATCTCCTCCTACACATCAGATTTTGTAGTGGATTCACTCATATTCTCTCATGCCAAATTGTGCTCTGTTTAACTTGGCCTTAACCATTTACGTTTCTGCAGATATGCAATAGACCTGGACTGAATTCTGAAACATGTAGAGAAGTCAGTGTGTCTCTGCAAGCCTGCCAAATTCACAATACAGCAAAGATACAAATGTTATCAAGTTTCTCAGAGGGCTGTAGTCTCCAACTTCCTTTATGCCTGCTCTGCCAGGAGGGTCCTTGGCCCCTGTCTGATTTCTCTGAAGCCCTGACCATATGGTGGTTTGTTAATGTGGCTGATGTAATTTACATCATGTTCAAAGATGACAAAATTAGAAAACTTGAAGAATGTTTATTTAGAACAATTTAAAAGCTATTGGAAATTTATCATGCCAAGTGCAGACATCCAAATATTTTGTAGCTGCTACAAAGCATAATAAAATCAGTATCTGAGATAGGCTTTGATTTTCTTTTCCCTTCTGGAAATCTTATTTCACAAATTCCTGTGTCCCATGATACACTAATAAGGGACACTTCGCATTTTACACAGTGTGGATGCTAAACTAAAAAATAGAAATTTAGAAAGGCCATTTATCAAAGACAAAATTTATACTTTTGTAAGAGATAATGAGAAAGAAGAAAACAGTACGTAAGCTTCACTCGTGAGAAAAAAAAGTATCAGATGGAAAATAAAAGAGAAGTTCCTGATACCAAAAAGACAAATATGGGTGGATATAGAAAAAAGAAACCTTTATTTGAAAGAAAACTCTCTTATTAATTACAGAAAACTGAGTGAGGAGAGGCAGTAATCATATCCAAATGTCTCCTGAGTTCATGTGCTTTGGGTGTTATGCTATATATTTTAAGTACATGAGGCTACATGTAACAGGATGCATAATTTTTGGGATATATATGCATGCATGTATGTATGTATGTATGTATGCCTGTATGTATATATATATATATCCATCCAAGCATTCATTCATTCATTTTGATACATATTTTGAATCCCGTTCTTACTTAAATAACATGCATTTTGAATATGCCTAATTCAAAAAGGAGACATTAAAGGGAAAGTATACCATGAAGAAACAATTTTCAAATATAAATTTCTGTTCATGTCTTCTATAAAATAACCTGAGGTGAGAATTTACTAACCTGGTAAAACTTAATCAGTCTGTTATCACACAAGCAGGACAGTCAACTTCAGTCCTATGGAAATATTTTTAAAAGTCATGTAGTTTTTCTCCATCCTATTTCAGATATAAGCTCAGTGTATTGTTGCCGTCAGCTGGACTAAGAGGAAGACGCTATCAGTGTCCTCTTGCAGGAAGGTCTGCTGGATGTAGTCTTACTGTGGATACTGAAACAGTTGAGTAGCATAGCACCAAGCTCTTACTGTGGTCTGAGAACAGCCATGCTTGCCTAATAGACAAGACAGTAATGATATCCTCTATGAACTCAAGGTTCATCCTTCAAACCTGTTTTCAGTTTTTGTCCCAAAGTTGGTCATGTTTTTGGTACATCCATTTTAGCTGAAGTGATGTCAGTTCTGCCATCCTGGAACCGGCACTGACTTAGTGGAAGTCCTCTCATGATGCGGAGGGAGCCATAGTTATCTATGTACCTATTAACAAACTCACTGTCTGTGGGTACAGAGGTTCACAGTGACTTCATCTCAGCCACAAATCTATTAATAAATATACTTAGGTATCAGATAGCATCTCCATCAACTGAAGGCCTAGAAATAGCCCTAACCATCTTGGAGTGCCCTGTGCATTGAAGAGAAAACTCAAGACACAGCTCTACCATTCCCAGCTGTGAATTTCAAAGAAATTTTATCAGCTTAGCCTTTGTCTATGTATAACACTTTGAAAGTATCAGAAGAGGAATTTGTTCTCTAAAGTACTATGTGCCAGTGTAAGACTCTAAAGATAATGAAGACTGAGACACCATGACCATAAGAAAGGGAACACTAACTTCTTAACTAACACCCCCAGTGAAAGTTTATACACTGTACAAAAAGATTATAAAATAATCATTTAATTCTAAAAAGCTCAATCAAATTAAAGACAGAACAGCTTATGAAAATTAGGAAATAAATATATCTACAGAATAATAAATAAAGAATAAAAAAGAAGAAATAGAAACATAAAAAGCCATAGAAATTCTGCAATGGATAATACAGTCACAGAACTGTAAAATTTTCTTGGAAACTACAGTAGTAAATAATTATGTAGAAGAATTTTCACACTTGATTTGGAAAGTGGCCATTAGAAGAAAAAAGCTAAATAGAAATAAGAGACAGTGAAGGAAAGTGCCTATAAAATAATGTTAATTGCATAAAAATACAAATATAGGAGAGTGTTTATTTAGAGGCATGTTAGCTGAATATGTCTCAAGTCCTTGTATGGTATGAATATTCAGGTTCATAAAATCCAAAGGATTTCAAGAAGATAAAAAGAATAAACACAACTGCCAAAAGTTGAAAGAAAGCATCTTTAAGTAGTGGGACAATGACTAATGTTCATATACATGGGGACCTCTACTAGGCTAGGAACAGACTTCACAGCAAAATGATAACTAAGTCGGGGAAAGTGTTATGAAGGCAGATTTTTCTTTCCCATTTTCCAATTCCCAAATAATCCACATAGAGACTCTGTATGAATTATAAATGCTTGGCCAACAGCTCAGGCTTGTTACTAGCCAACTTACATTTTAAATTAACCCATTTCCATTCCTTTACTTGTTGCCAGGTGGCTTATGTCTTGTTACCTCATTTTGTACAAGTCCTGCTTCCTCTGCTTCTGGCTGGAACCTCCCAACTTTGCCCTTCTCCTTCCCATAATTCTCAGTTTGACGCTCCTGCCTAAAATTATTCTGTTCATCTATTGGCCAGTCATCTTGTTTATTAAATGAATCATAACAACATATATTCACACAATGTAAAGGAGTATACCAAAGCAGCAAGAACAATAACAAAAGACCAAGCCAGAAAGTTATACCCAAAAAAGTCAGTCCTTCAGAAGTGAATCAGAGATTAAAATATACATAGAAAACAAAAAAACTGAATGAGTTCATTATCAGAAGACCCCCAATATAGGATATGCTAAAGGAAGTTCTTCCTTTAAAGTGTGTTATGTAGCACACTGTGAAAACATATGTATGCATAAAACTACTGGTAAAAGCACAGAGTAAATTCAGAATTCTGTAAAGATTAAGAGGAGTATGTCTCATAATTATTACAATAATTTTAAATGGATATCCAAATGATTACATTAACAGCATACTATGTGAAGTACAGAAGTAAAAGTATAGAAATTGTTTTTACACTTTCTGTTTCTGTGTGTGTGTGTGTGTGTGTGTGTGTGTGTGTGTGTGTGTGCCTATACATGTGCTATGTCATGCAGAGGGAAGTCAGAGAACAGTTTGTGAGAATAATCATTTAACTTTGTGCATTCCAGGGGATCCAATACAGGTTACCATGGTGGGAAGAAAATCATAGCTCTCACAGAGTGATCTAATTGGCACTGTTTTTTTCAGAGTCTTACCATTGTAGCTCAACTTAGCCTAAGACTTACTGTGTCTCAAAGTCTAGTCTCTCCTCAACATCACAAGTGCTGGGATTAGAGCCATGTGGAACCACGCTTGACAAAGTCTAGTTCATATTGATGAAAGTTTTAATCAACTTAGAATAGAGAGGTAGATGTTTTATGTAAGCTCTATGGTGACCACAAGGTTAAAACTTCCAGTGTGTACACAGGATCTAGTAGGTTAGTAGACCTGCGTCAGCATTTGAAAACCTATATCATTCACTGAAATAACTTTCTACTAATTGGTACATGTTACTAAATGTAATTTATGGGTAAAAATTTATCAAATGATGGATAGAAAATGGATTTTGATACAGCAAGATGTTCTAGTAATGTAATTTCAGATATCAGGTTCAATTAATCTATTAAAACTAACATTTATAGATTTTATACAGTGCTAAGGACATTTACAAGTGTTTGAAAATAATGCTAACACACCTTCAATTTTCTACTGAACATCTATGTAAAGCCAAATTTTCTATATATATTTCAGCCAAAACAACACAGTGCAACAGATTAAATACAGAAACATGTTTTGATAGTACATCTGTTTTAAATTAAATCATACATGAATGACATTTCCACAATTACAATGTCATACCATTCTTCTCACATTTTATGGACTTTGAAAAGATAAATTTATCCATAACTCATATCATTTATGTTAACATGTATTGAATTTAATATTTCATTCATAAATTAGTTGACATATAAATTATTTTTAATTCCTCATTCTTAATATTTAGGAATTTTTTACTTTACCTGTTAAGATTTTCTTGCTTTAAGTCTTAAGATAAATATGGTAGATGTATCTCATACAAATCACAGTTCTTTCGAGGATAATCAATGACTTTAAAATTTTCGTTGAGTAACCAGTATTAGGACTGCTAATCAATGGAATGAGCTCATGGTCTTTGGGTTAAGTCTTTGTTCATATCATTTACTAGACATGATATCTTGGTCAATTATTAGACTAGTAACCTTGCTTAAGTTTTTGGGAGAGGTAGAGAGAAAGAGAGAGAGAGAAAGGGAGGAGAGAGAGGTTTGTGATGTTTGGGAAAGAACTACCTTTTGGGTGCATGACAGGATTTGTTTGTGAATAGACAGGCTGATTACTGGAAATACGTCCCTCTGTTAATCTTACATTCAAATGCCTTATAGTTCAGAGCATATTGGAAGGGAATAGCATGCTTCTTTTAAAGTGATTTTCCTATTTCCTTGTTAGTACTATCTCGATGTTACATGGATGGATTATAAATTCTGGGTGGGTTTTGTACACAGTCCCAATGTCACAACACTGATTAAAAACATAAAACGTACATAATCTTTTTATCTTGAACATGTTGAATATGTTAAGCTATGAGGGTAGCAAATCATTTTCTGTTATAAATAGAAATATGTGTTTAGACTCACCTTTTGTTCACTCCTTGTCCCTAATAAACACCATGAATGCAAAATATTAGTAATAACTAATAAAGGAGATTTAGCACTTTTGCTCTCCCATGATACCTCCCTCAGTAAGCCAAGGCATGTTATGCATCTGTCAACAAGAATCAGCCTCTGACACATATAGTGTAAATGCAGCTCAGTAGTAGGTAAAGTGAGGATAAAATAAACATGACCATTAAAGAATAGTTCATGGAAAATGACTTAAACATGAAAGTGCCTTTTTAATTGGAAAGAGTCCAGGAATCATGCGAATTGTAGCATATTCTAAAGATTTCTAGAACATAGAAAGTGAAGGAAAGTTTTTTTTCTAAATCGGTTGTTTCTATGAATCTCTGGTTAATTAACTTTTGTCAGTATCTAGTGATGAAATTATAAACAATTTTCAGACTTCCTTCTAGAGATGTGCAAACAAGGCAACGGGATTTCAGTGTTCAACTTTCAGCCTAAGCAGATGATGGAGACTTGGTTTTGATTATCCAGCTGTTTGTAATTCTAAAAATGAGTCTCCTTGGTTACTTCTCCTGTAAGAGAGAAAATAAGTACCTAGCAATACTTATCAATCACATTTTTCAGGCATGAAGAGGTACAGGAAAAATTTATTCCTTGATACAAATTTCTAATTTTTAGAGTGAAATATAAATCAAAAGTTATGCAAAGTAATCCTGTTCTTACTCAATTTTACACTTAAAA
The DNA here is from genome assembly GCF_017639785.1 of Mesocricetus auratus. Lineage (NCBI taxonomy): Eukaryota > Metazoa > Chordata > Mammalia > Rodentia > Cricetidae > Mesocricetus > Mesocricetus auratus. The sequence goes on along the minus strand of NW_024429207.1, from coordinate 1,161,922 downwards.
AATAAGTATTATGGTTACTTCACTGCCCTCAAACCCTGCTGCTTGAGGCCCATGTATCTGTGTGTGCCACCTGCCTCCAGATTAATTCATCTCTCCACCATAATCAGAGAAGCATCTTCTTGCAGCACATGGCGGTTAACACAGAGACCCACAATCAGTCAGCGTATAAGAGAATACTGAGCACTCAGCTCTGAATGTGACACCTTCCATCAATACCCAATCTCTCCAAGTTGCAGAAGAGGTGGAAAAACTGTTAGAGTCAGAGGACGTAGATAATTACAGTGAATCAGTTCTTTTCAGGACACACCAGGGCAGATACTAATATAAACTCAAAGCATTTGTGACAGCATGAGCAAGACCATCACAAGATCAAATCAGATAAAATCTCAGAATGGAAGGAGACGGTGGTCATGAAGCCCCACCCTTAGTTGAGGAGCTATTAGTAACTGATGGTTGCAGAGAAAGGGAGAGTCAATTTATTTCAAAAATACAAACGTTCAATGCTACCCATCTACCAGTTAAGGACACTACTCTCCTTGTGAAAGTATACATGCTGGCAATGCTAGGTTAAAAAAATAAAACATGAAGAGGGAAAGAATAGAAGGGGACAGAAGGGAGTAGCTGGAGCAGAAAGAAGGGGGTTTGGACTTGATCAAAAACACATTGTATACATGTACAAAATTCTCCAACATTATAAGGGTAGGCGTTAAAAGTACCCACACCTGTTTTTTTGGTACTATACTTTAACTTGCATCACCTTTTCAAACAAATAGCAACCCCACATTTTCTTTGGAGGATCCCCTCTTTTGTAGCTCAGCCTTCCTCACCACTGGAGACACCATTTCCTGTTTCACTACTAGCATTGTGTCATCTTAATCTTGTAAAATCATGATTGCTGGTTAGATTCGAGATGCCAGTTGCTAAATCTCATAAGGATAAATCAATCTCATACTCTCCTTAAAGGTCCATGAATTGTGAATATGTGACCATAGAGATTATTGTTGGTTGGATGTTTTACGTGTACAGATTGTGGCATTTTCCCTAATTGAGACACTTCTCACTTTACAGAAGGATGAACATGCTTATGCAATCTTCAAGTGGTTGAGCATTGCTGCATTCCCTATTTAAAAATTAATAATTTCCAGCTACATGACATTGAGAAATGAATTTTTCTTCAAGCCTGCATCATTTATTTTAGATATATAATGCACCTTTAACATTTGAATCTTTTTAATACATTTCCCCACCCACTGTGTATCCTATCTTGCAATTTACAAACAAAAGCAATTAAATTCTTTAATGTTCTCTCTCTCTCCATGCATACAATCTTATGATATCTACATCACCATCCATTCTTACTAAGTACCATTTTTAGGAGAAAATATGTTCTTTCTAACTCCAAGGAGATGTTTATCTGCCTACACCCACATCTGTCTTCCAGTTGAGTTCTAGACTTTTGACATTGAATGAGTAATTTTCACTTAAAAATATTTCCATTGCATACTACATGATATATATGGAACTAAAAATATGAATTAAATATGATGCAACTTATTTAGTTAGACAATAGATAAACTAATCTTGACTGATGAGATAATTTGGTAACTTATATACTAAGAAATATTTATAAAGTTCATTAGTGACAAAATTAAAAGCTCCTAAAAGGTTTTCTGAGGGAGTTTGTATTTGAGTTGAATCCAAAAAGGAAAATAAGAAGTTTCCTGTTTGATGAATAAAAGCGGGTATGGTAGTTTGAATGTAATTGGTTCCCATAAGCTCATAGGGAGTGACACCATTAGGAGTTATTGGTGTGGCTTTGTTGGAGTAGGCATGGCCTTCTTTGAGGAAGTTTGTCACTGGAGGTGAGCTCTGAAGTCTCATACAGGCTCAAGCCACAGCCAGTGTCTAGTTCACTTCTTGCTGCCTGAGGATCAAGATTCCATTCCCAGCTCCGTCTCCAGCTCCTTCTCCAGAATCATGTCTGCCTTCATGCTGTCATGTCCCACAAGGATGGTAATGGACTAAACCTCTGAAAGTGTAAGCCATCCAATTAAATGTTATTTTTTTAAGAGTTACTATAGTCATGGTGTTTCTTCACAGCAATAGGAATCCTAACTAAGACAGCAGGATAGACTGGTCTTTCATGAGATATCTTATTATAAACAATTAATATTTCTAGATAAGAATTTCAGCTTGATTTGAGGAAACAACTATTTATACAGTGTTAATTAGACAACAGAGAGGAAGCACAAGACCCTTCTAACAAGAGTTCTCTTAGAGTTTCTTACAGAGAAACACGCATGGGTAAACCATACCATATATATGTCTGCAAATTCTGCTTTGAAAATGTCATCTTTTCCCACACTTTGTCCTCACCTGGGGTTCATATACACTCTGTTGCAGTGGAGATACACAGAAACCATTTACACTATTACAATGAAGGTGTACGGGAGCCAGTTCAACTCTGTTACAGTGGAGGAGCTTAGGGGCCAAATCCTATCTCAGACTGTTGCTCTCTGTATTGAGACACATGTCAACACAGAGATAGTTGCCAAAATCAAAGAAACAGCTTCAACTTCCTTCTCTAATATAAACTTATTTTTGGCACAACAATTTATTATGTTGTTTTTTTTGCGGGATGTTGTTTATTCCTCTGATCTATTAAAATTTCTAAGATTCCTTTATTCCTTTGCGTCAGAAGCCACTGTTTTTTCCTGGTGTTCTAAAAGATCTACTAGAGAAGTAGAGTATATATGGAGATTAAAGAAAGCATCTTCAACAAATGGTGCTGGCATAATTGGAGACTGGCATGTAGAAGAATGCGGATCGATCCATGTTTATCGCCATGCATAAAACTTAAGTCCAAATGGATCAAAGACCTCAACATAAATCCAGCCACACTGAACCTCATAGAAGAGAAAGTGGGTGGTACCCTTGAACGAATTGGTACAGGAGACAGCTTCCTGAACATAACACCAGTAGCACAGACAGTGAGATCAACAATTAATAAATGGGACCTACTGAAACTGAGAAGCTTCTGTAAGGCAAAGGACACAGTCAGCAAGACAAAAAGGCAGCCCACAGAATGGGAAAAAATATTCACTAATCCCACATCTGACAGAGGGTTGATCTCCAAAATTTACAAAGAACTCAAGAAGCAAGTCTCCAAAACAGCAAAGGCCCCAATTAAAAAGTGGGCTGCAGAACTAAATAGAGAGTTTTCAATAGAGGAGTCTAAAATGGCTGAGAGGCACTTGAGAAAGTGCTCAACATCCTTAGCCATCCGGGAAATGCAAATCAAAACAACTCTGAGATACCATTTCACTCCTGTCAGAATGGCTAAAATCAAAAACACCAATGACACTTTATGCTGGAGAGGATGTGGTGAAAGGGGGACACTCCTCCATTGCTGGTGGGAATGCCAACTGGTTCAGCCACTTTGGAAAGCAGTATGGAGATTCCTCATAAAAATGGGAATAAACCTACCACAAGCCCCAGCAACTCCACTCTTAGGCATATATCCAAAAGATGCCCATTCATACAACAAAGATGTCTGTTCCAGTATGTTCATAGCAGCTTTATTTGTAATAGCCAGAACTTGGAAGCAACCTAGATGTCCCTCACCCGAAGAGTGGATAGAGAAAATGTGGTACATCTACACAATGGAGTACTATTCAGCAGAAACAAATAATGGAATCATGAGATTCGCAGGCAAATGGATGACACTAGAAGAAACCATCCTGAGTGAGGTAACCCAGTCACAAAAAGAGAAACATGGCATGTACTCTCTCATATATGGATTTTAGACATAGATCTGGGGAGTGCCAGCCTACAATCCTATGGCCAGAGAGTCTGGGAAACAGAAACTACATTTAGTGGCTGGTTAAGTACTGAGCTGAACTCAAGAAAGCCAGTATCAGAGAGGGAGGACTGATGATCAAAGGGATTAAGACTGGGCTGGTTTAACCCCCAGAAATAGCTGACCAGACAAAGGTTAACTCTTGAATCCCAGGCATCAGCCTGGGAATCCAGCATGGGACTGATCAAGACCCCCTGAATCTGGGTGTCAGTGAGGAGGCCTAGGTAATCTATTGAGCCTTGGGCAGCAGATCAGTACCCATACCAAGTATACACACGGACTTTGGACTCCCATAGAACAATGTGAGGTGCACTCTCACCCTGAACTCTTGGGGAAGGGTCTAGGCCCTGCCCTATATGAAATGACAGACTATGGACACCCCCATGGAGGGCCTCACCCTCCCTGGGGGAATGAGGGGATAACGGGGGGATGGGGGAGGGCACGGGAGGAGGGGAGGGAAAAGGAGAGGGACCTGGAACTGACTTGTGAAGCAACCTTGTTTCTTATCTAAATTTAAAAAAAAGAATAAAAAAATCATAAAAAAATAAACCCTGGAAATGTAAGAAAGAGATCAACATTTCTCCCAAACAGGAAGAAATAGGTCTGCGGTGAGTGGGATTTACCTATAGTTATATAGCAGATGGAAAAAAGCAGATGGGGAAATGATTGCATTGTTGCAGTCTGAACCCTGTATGATGGGACTCTAAGCACTACACTTACAATGCATTGAAGAATTGGAGGAAGCATATATTCATTTAGCTGCATATCACTTGAAAGTACACGTGACATAGCAGTAATTTATTTTAAAAAGCTCCTGTCTAGGGAGCATAATATTCATGAGTATGCTTAAGTGAGCCTTATATAGAGCCTGCGACTTCACTCAGAAAATAATAGGTCAACACCCTACGAAAATACAGGACTGTTCAAAAGCTATTGTATAGTATACTCTAGTCATGACATTTTCATTATTTGTGCCTATGATTACCATCAAGCCTTTCCTAATTATTCTAATAACTTTCCACAATTTATTTTTTGTTAAATTAACACCTTATTTAGCAGCATTCTTGTAGCTGAGTCTCCTTTTGCTGAAAACAACATTAGCATGTAGAAGCGTCATAAAATATTTAAGGAACTACCACCTCTTCATAACCTAACACGAGACTCTAGATAATCTGCCGAGTTCCCAGGGAAAGGGAAGTCAAGACACTGTTGCTAGATGTGTTGGCATCCAGATATTGGACTGGAGAACAGTAAATACAAGAGTCACTGCATCCTGCCTCTAAGATAGTATAGTCAGTGTCCAGTGATACTTTGTACAAGATGATATTAGATAACTCTCAGAGACTGAGAGGTGCAACTTCATCAAAGACCACAGAATGTACTGTCTGAGCTATCTCTTCTTTATAATTGATGAAATTTAATATATGTGTGAGAATGGTTAGAATCAGCAGAGACTTTTTAATTGTGTTGCTGTTTTAAGTCTTTGAAGCTTCTGTTGGTTCCCACTTATACTAAGTTTTTGTTGCCTACCATTCCCCTATCATAAATGATTGATTTAGATTAGCTTGCAGCAACTGATTAAGTGATCATCTCTGTCCATCACTTATTAATTATAGGAGGGCATGATGGACTCAAAGAGGCTCAGATATAGAGCTTTGTGAGCCTCAGTGGGTATAGTGTGGATTAAGTATACTCATCCAACAGTGATGCAAACAAGCCACTTGGCAACCTCATATGCTATCTACAAATCTGTCTGTCTGTCTGTCTATCTATCTATCTATCTATCTATCTATCTATCTATCTATCTATCTACCTGATAATGTCTCTCACTGGTCTGGAACTTGCCAACAAGATATGGAGCTGGCTGGCCAAGGAGCACTGTAGATCTGACTATGTCAGCATACACAGAACTGGAATTACAAGCATGTTCCCCCCAAATTTCTTTCTTTATATGGGTTCTGTTGATCAAACTCAGGTCCCCATGTTTATGTGCCACATATATTAGCACTTGACCTATCTCTCCAGTCATTATTAATTTTCTGACTAGAGGAGGGGGTGGCATCACATGTTCTGTACACTTTTAGCCATGATACAACTTTCCCAACATAATATAGAGACACCTAAATTGTGGTTTATGTCACTGGTAAGCAAGGAATGGACCACCTGGTGGTGAAGACTGCCATGACTCTAAGGCTAGAAAGAACCACTTAGCTCCCTTGGTAAGAAGGTTATCAAATGAATGAGGATAAAGTAAGTATGTAATTAAGCATACACAAATACAAAGCATCATGGTGAAGCTGTGTCCCTTCAGAGTGCTATAAAGGGCTGCTTTGGAGGCAGAATTTTCAGGTGGTTCCAAAACTTGCCTGTCTCTTAAGAACAATGCCTTTATGGCTGGGATCAGGGTTAAAAATAGTTGACCTTAAACATACCATAAGGGAAGGTCTACTGAAAAGTCATGCTAACCAGCTATAAATCAGCTGTCTGTTAGATTAATAACTAGACATTAAAGATCTTCAGATGATATGAACAATCAAGAGATTCTGGTAATTGCCTTGATATTATAGACTAGATTAATTATAACAACTAATTTTCACTATTTAATCCTATGTATCCCTTTGACAATTTATAACCTAATAAAAAGTTTGAAAGACCCCAGGCGGGGGACTTTCACGGGAGGGAGACCCGAACCCAAGGAACACCGAGACCACGAGCTTGGATGCAACAGCAAGAGGCTTTATTGATAATACACGGGTACCCGGGGCATCTCAGTCTCGGGAACTGAGAGCCCCGAGCTGGGGACTCAGGGGTTCTTTTATAGCAAAAAGCGCAGTACAGAAGCGAGAAGCCTAGTTACGGGACCCTGATTGGGTAATTTAAATGAGGCTGGGGCTCAGAACGAGGGCAATTAAGGTTTCTCTCAGAACTCAATTCTCGGCCTTGGCCCTATCTGAAGAACAAAAGGTTTCTGTGCCTGCCCAATCTTGCTGGGCTGGCTATGCGGACGCTATGCAGATAGCAGACACCTGTGTCCTGCCTGGACAGAGATAGTAGTGACTATTCAGCTGTAAAGACCTTGAGCTGAGCTTCTTTCTGATAAAAAAAATGACTATTCGGCCGAGCTGTGGGGGAAAGGAATTTTCCATAGGCCTCAGCCACCTGTGCTGGGCCGGGGTCTTTCAAGTTAATCATATAATACAATGAATTGGTAAGAAATGTGCAATCTTATTTTCACTATTGTCACCAATGATTTGGTTCAAAATGATAATTTACTTGGAAAAGTCCAATGTTAGATTTAATTAAATATGAGCTAACTAGCTAATTATTTTCAAAGATTACCCCATGCCTGATTTTAATGGAAATTATCCCGTAGTCTTTCATGTTTCTTTATATATATGTGTCTGTGAGGTGTATGATGTGTAGTCTGTGTGTGTGTGTGTGTGTGTGTGTGTGTGTGTGTGTACACACTGGCATATGGACATTTTTGGGCATAGTGTGACACATAGACTGTTTCTCAATCAAGCGCCCTCTTTTACTCAAGATAGGGTTTCTCTCTGAACTTTGAGTTTGAGATTGGATAGAGCAGCTAGCCTTCAAGCCACAGGGATCCTCCTGTTTCTTTCTCCTGAGTAGCAAGATTACAAGCTTATCTGCTGCACCCTTACCACCTGTGCCCTCTCCTCAGCGTTCCCACTCATGTTTCTGAACATCTCACAAGCAAAACTGTAATTAGCCATTTTTGTCCATGCTATCTTTTGAAAATTGTCTGTAAGCGAACAGGTTTGAAAAATACGGTGTTCCCGTCTGGAACAATGGGCAACATTCTTACCATTGAGGGTAATAAAACAAAGTCATTCTTCCCAATTAAGGTTAGGTTTGCTTTTGTCCATTATAAAAGGTCCAGGTTTATGTATGCGCTCAGACATGTGAAAGTATTGCATCTGTGGCACTGTCTGTAGTAATATGCAGTACTCCATATAACTTACAAACAAGCAGACCACTCAGACACACAAGCATGAACAAGAACGTTGGCTTTCCAGTGTCCCATGCCCCCTGCTCACATGGGTGAAAAATGGCAGAATAGTTGTTTAGCTGCAAATACCTTAATATCTTGTATCTTTCAAATTCCTTGAGAGTGGCTAACAGTGTGCCACAGGTGTTTCTTAGATTATAAGACATTTTTTGTAAGAAACAGCCAATATGCTTTCCTGAATGTTTTGCTTTGTTTACTCAGTTTATGATAAGATCATCTTTCTACACCAAATTCTGGGTGTACCATTTATTTAAAAAATTTAAAGAGATAATTTCAAACGTTCAAAAGTCTCAACAAACTCTTAACTTTTTAAGCATTCATTTGCTTACAGTCTGTCTATTTATTTGTGCGCATGCATGTTTGGGGCTAGGTACTTGCCTGTGTCTGTCAGAGGACAACTATTTAGGAGTTAGTTCTTCCCATCTACTATGTGGGTCCTGAGGACTAAACTCAGGTCCTCAGGTTCGGCATCTAAACTCGTTGCCATCTGAGGCATTGCACTGGCATCAAACCATTTTCTTTCTTCTATCAGTTGGGGAGTTTGACTTTTGTTACCGCTCTCATCTTTAAACTTTGCTGTCCATCTACAAATAAGCAGTCAGTGAGATCAACACACTGGCATCAAATGTATTTAGACGATAAGTTCTATCAAGAGATTCTGGAAATTTCCCCAATATTAATCACTAGGCTCATGAGAAAAATAAAAAGAATAATAATAAAAGAATGCGCATAGCTCATTCAGAAATATTTGCCAAAATTTTGAGGTGGAAAATAAATACCTTTGCAGAACTTACCTTCATGGTTAATTATAGAAATAAAAATGTTCTCTTTAGTTCTCCCTTTGAAATACTCAACTTTTTTGGTAAGATATTACTATTTTTTTCCAATACTGTCAGAAAGTAATTCCAGACTTAATGAAAGTGAGAAGTACATAACAGGTGACTTATTAAGCATTTATTTAACACTTCATTTCATCGCGATGTCTAGAATTGATCCCTTGAGGTTTCTATAGTTATCCAAAAGAACTTTGGGAAACCATTAGAATGTGCTCATTTGATAACTCTGCAGCTGGAATCATTTTACACCTACATCGAGTGGGTGTGCAACTCAGTAATAAGCAAGTTGCATACATCCATAGTCAGTCACCCTCCAGAACCAGTTAACAGGATTGAAAAAGTGGAAATGATCTTGAAATGTGATCTACAGCATAGCTGAGAACAAAAATAGCTGACCCAAAATTACGTGTTGTTTACACCATTTTGACACTAAAGATTTTCCAGTGCTTGCTCCCCTGGAATCTCTAAACTGTAGCAGTCTTCACAGCAAGAAAATTTTGAGACATTTCAGATTTTCAGCCAACATGGAAAATGACCTAATAGTTCGTTATAGGTTACGGATCATCTATAGTTTGTGATGTTAACTAGCTAGTTTTTTTTCCTGCTTCTATGCATCATTGGGTGAGTTTTTGTTTCTTTACCTTCTTTTTATTTATTCAATGTGTCTTTCACATCATGCATCATGACCCCATTCATTTTTCCATTCCTTCGCATCTGCCCTCTGCCACTGCAATGCTCCTCCCAGGTAAACACAACTTAAGAGAAAAAAGAAAAGGGGAAAAATTTAAAATCTCATTATGGAAGCTGCAGTGTGATACAGTGAGTTACACAGTAAACCTTTTTTTCCCTCAATATATGTTTTTATTTAAATTAGAAACATGCTTGCTTCACATGTCGATCCGAGCTCCCTCTCCCACCCCTCCTCCCTTGTCCCTCCACCAGCTCCCCCCAAGCCCCCACCCAATCCCCACACCATTCTCCAGAGAGGGTGAGGCCCTCCATGGGGGATCTCCAGAGTCTGTCATTTCATCTGGAGCAGGGCTTAGGCCCTCTCCCATGTGTCCAGGCTGAGAGAGGTTCCCTCCATATGGAATGAGCTCCCAAAGTTCGTTCAAACGCCATGGTACACTGATCTACTACCCAAGGTCCCAGAGATTGCCTAGGTCTTCTCACCGACACCACATTCAGGGGGTCTGGATCAGTCCCATGCTGGCCTCTCAGCCATTACCCTGGAGTCCAAGAGCCCCCTCCCCTTGTCAGGTCCGCTGTCTCTGTGGGTTTCACCAGCAGGGTCTTGACCCCTTGTCCCATCACTCCTCCCTCTCTGTCACTAGGTTCCGGGAGTTCAGTTCAGTGTTTAGCTGTGAGTGTCTGCCTCTGCTTCCGTAACCGTTTAGTCTGCATATCTTTACTTGCAAGTGTTAATTGTAGAGAATCATTGGTCTGGTTTGAAGCCTCTGGTTTCTGCTACACTATCAATGCTGGACCCTCACTGGGGTTCTTCCCACCTGAGCCAACCAGTGTGGTTCTATTGTGTTGCCCAGGTGAGGTGTTGTGCCTGATGAGGGACAGGACTAACCCTCCTGCTTTTGTGACCTCAGAGCGAGTTCTCCCACCGGCCTCAGGAGTTCATGGGTTGTCCCGACATCTCTTCTTGGGGCAAGTTTTTAAGATAATACTATTCTGAAAGAGAGAGGGACATTGAAGAGACAAAGACAAAGAGAGATGCAGAGACATAGAAAGACAATGGGAAATTAGCTTTCTGGAAACCAATCGTTCTTGATTTCTAGATTCTCCAGAGTCCTTTAGTCCCTCACATACTAGTCCATTGCTTTAGAGGACTGGTTGAGAAGATATGTTGTGTCTCAAGAAACGCAAGGTTCTGCCTTGACTCTGCATTTCATGGTGTGAATCCCTGACACCATCTGTATTTTGTTTGTCAATTATGGAGTACATTCTGACCCCCTTAGGAATCCTATGATTAAGCCATATTTTCTCTAACAATTTTCATCATGGAGAACTGCTCAAAATACTGGAAGAAATGTTGGCTCGTCTTTAGCTTCTCTAGGATCTTATGAATAGCCCATTCTTTCAAGTCCATAAGAACATGAAGATTGTAAGCCATAAATCTAAAAGGAAACTACTCTCTCTGGCAGAAACTTTGAAGGAGGAGATATTTCTCTGTTGTAAAGGGTGACTCCTTCCCTTTTCGCTTTTCATAATGTGAGGAGGCGATGACTTAAATGAACTGTCAGCTTACACAGCTTATCAGGACATCTTTTACGGCTTTGGACAGGTTGACCCTCCATCACTTTGATTTCTCACCCTCCCTTCACTCCTACAACAAGGAGGACCAGGAAGCTTATGTAGCTGGGTTAACAGGGCATTGCTTTCTCAGAGTCTCAAGTTATGAATCTTAGTCATTGGTGGTATTGTATAACAAATGATCTCAAGTTTATAAATTTGTTTCCACCTGACCTACCTAGCTGAGAAATGATCTTGTCATTAGCACTTACCAAAACATTTTGTAAAAGTGCCTCACTCTTTTTTGAGAAGAAACATTGTAACATAAATACATACATACATACATACATACATACACACATACATGTCAGAGCATAGGAAAGATTGCCAAAGTTTTTCAAAGCTTTATAATTTGTCAGACCAAATGCAATTAACCTGAATTTGCTAATCAAAGTGATCATTTCAATTACAAATTACAACATCATCTAATTATTCTCTTTAAGTTAATAAAATCACAGCTGATATTCACATGCCACAGTACTGACCACAAATAGACAAAGAAAAATTGAAATATTAAATTACTCAAACCTATGGCATCGCTTGATGTCAAATTATATCACAAGCTCTAAGAATCAAAATTGTATTACCCTGCAGAAGGTCAAATGCATAGACTGATAAGCAAAATGGAGAAGCAGCGAATGAACTCACACAGTTATTGTCTAATTGATCTTTGATGATTCTGTGAACAGGAAATAAGGAAAAGGTGCATTCTTCAGTAAGTGGTAATTTTAAAATCTGCTTTCAGGCCAATACCAGCTGGATTTCTCCATGTTCTATGACTCAAATACGTGATATCCTCAACAGAAGGGTCTTATTGTCAAGTTCTGTAGTGTAACCAAGAGCATTGTCTTGTAATATTTTGGGTCTACCATTCTTTCCAAAGGAAGCAACTCATTTTTTGGTATGGGGATCTTATTTATTAGCCATTGTTGTTTAACAGCGGTGTTGTTACCCCATTATGTGTTAGCTAGCTCAGTTTGATATAAAGATACATGTATACTTTGTATATATACCTTTGTGTTACACACAGAGACAAACTTACACACAGGTAGGCATATAGAGCAGTTGATTTCCATTTGACAAATTCGAAAGTACTTATTATTATTTATCCATTCCTATATTCCTTGCTCTAACATGCCCTCCCCTGTCAAACACCAATTTAACCCTTCATGTTCCATTATTCATTTTCAACACTTTATACTAGTGCATCCTACATCCTATCCCTCAGGAGTCCTGCCCCGGTGAATGCCATGTTAGTTATTTTCTGATTTCTGAGGGCATTACAAATGAAACACAAATATGTGAAGATTCAAAGCTAACATACAAAAGTGAGCTAAAAACAAACACAAACAACATTTGTCTTTATGGGTGTGTGTTTCCTTACTCAGAATGATTGATTCCACTTCTATCCACTTACCTGCAAATCTCTTCATTTTGTTTTTTTCTTAACAGCCAATTATGTAAACATAGCAAATTTTCATTATTCTTTTATCGGTTTCTGGGCATCTAACCTATTTCCATTGACTGGCTTTTTATTATGAATAGAGCAGTAATGAATATGGATGAGGAGGTGTCTCAAGAGGAGGGATGGTACAGAATACTTTGGACATATGTCCCAAGAGTGGGATAGATAGACCATGTGATAGCTGTAGTTCTAGCATTTTGAGGAACCACCACACTGATTTTCATGGTTGTTGTACCAGTTTACACTCCCATCAGCAGTTAACAATTAAGTGTTCTCCTCACTCTGAGACAATTCTAGGTATTGGCCAAGCAATAAAATTCAGATAACATGCCTACTTGGAAGGGGTAGCTATCTTTCTCTTGCCATAGATACTATTTTATTTTGTTGTTATTTAATCATCGTCCAGATCTTTGCTTAAGACCTTAATTAAAGTTTCTTGAATTTACAAGTTCCTTACCAACAGACTCAGTCAGTCATTTGAGAAAGGCATGGAAACAAAATCTTAATCATTGATGACTTTGTACTAATTAGAAATATATAATGTAATCATCTTCTGAAGACTTCTTTTGTCTGCATAGGATTTGGTCCTAGAAAAGTTCCTATTTAATTCTTAGTCATATATTGGCAAAACAGAGACACTCACATGCTTACCAAACTAAACCAGATGGAAAAATTGATTCCATATAACAGCAACTCCAGTGTCTTCATCTCCAAGTGCTTGTTATTCTTCCTAAATACAGACCTGATTGTTCCCTCCCACAAAGTCACTTCACAATGAATGTCCTTCTGTACCAAGGACCCTTCAGACAAGTAAGAAACAATTTCCACACATCAAATATATTTTGTGGTCGATTTTCCCCAAAAAAGTACTCTGTGAAACAGAAAACAAAACAATAACCTTTCAAACTATTTTGCACCCCATCACTGGTAAAGATAAAATGATGCTAACAGCACCTTTTAGCATATTTTTACATGATTCTCAATTGTCACTTGACAGATGCAGCTCAGGGGTATAAGAAACTTGATTAGTCATAATTTTGAAGTATAAAAATAAATTCCTTTGGGTTCATAATGAATTTTAGTACCAAACACAGCAGGAGGAGAATAGCACCTCAGTCTAGCACTGTTACTAAATCACATTGGCAACTGTAGAATCTGCCAAAATTCCCTAGAAAATGGACTGAATAAAACTTATTACTCTTTTTAGTAAAGCAAACTCTATGAAAGATAATATTCCAATAGCAAAAATTTCCTGTCCTCAGAAATCCTGGAAGGTTTTTAAAAGTAGACTAATTGCAGGCACACTTTTAAAATGAATCTTTAAAATCCTATCTTCAGTAGGAAATTCCCCATAAATTGTGCTGACTTTAAAGACCTTCTGCTTGCTTGCTTAAAAATGTGTGTTGTTGTAGCAAATTTGACAGTTTGGAGAAGCTTAAGAACTCAGGGTAAATTAAATTTGCAAAGTTTCCTTCTGACATTTCCAGCAAGGAGGCCTTTGTGCTGTTTCTTTCCTCGTCTCTTTTATTACCAGCAGTAGCAAATCATTGGCAGAGTTCTTCATTACTCTGGTCAGAGCCGGGGCATTTGATTTTAGAATGTTGCCACTCACATTCATTTGTAGTTACCTGATGAGCAAAGTATTTAAGAAAACACCAAAATATTCTTTAGAGAGAGTCTTCTCCAACCTTGGCTTTCTTGTCTACCCAAAGATAGAACACTTTTATCTTTGACATTAATTACTTTAGAAGTGAAAAAGATTTTTCACAGTCAACAAAACAATTCTGGATTTCCCTTAGCTCTGGAAGTGTATATGTATCTAAAACTTAAACTGGTTACCCAGAAACTGATAAAGTGGCCAGGAATGGCATTAGAACCTTTGGACAACATGAATTAGGGGGGAGAGTCAAGAAGGGGTGTTTAGGAGAGCTTGGATAGAGGAGAGAGAAGGATAAATGCTGTAATTATATTATAATATCAAAAAAAGATTATTTTTAAAGGAAAAACATTTGGTACTCAAAAACAGTACATTCACAGACAATCCAGAAGTGTGGAAACTCCAATCATGGAATTGTTTTACGTTAAACTTTGACTGGATTTTTCATGTTTTATAGTCACAAGCTCAGAATAAAATAATCTTCATAACTTTATCAATTGAAAATGTGTCTAGTGAGACCTGATTCCAAGTTCATGAATACCAACTTAGATCTTACCTTTTTCTAAAAGATATTTGAGATGACTTTCTAAAGGTAGCTTTTTTCTTCTTTTTTTATTACCTTAATTTTAAATAGCTTGCTTCACATGTCAATACCAGTTTCCTCTCCCTCCCCTCCTCCCACAACCCCCCACACCCCTAGCCTTCCACCCTATCCCCACTTCCTTCCACAGAAGGGATATCTAGAGTCTGCCATTTCACTCAGGGCAGGGTCCAGGCACTCCCCTAAGAGTCCAGGCTGAGAGAGCATCCCTCTTTGTGTTATGGACACACTAAGTCCATTTGTATGCCAGGGATAAACACTGATCTACTGCAGGAAGAGGGAGTCATAGATTAGAAGACAGAGTTGGCACCTGTGAGACCTCAAGGTAACTTTTTAACCCATTACAATTTATCAGTATTTTCTAGAATTCACACAATTAAGGCTACTGGTATATCCATTTATTTCATGATATTTGATCAGTATTCTAGTTAATAGGTTGAAAAATAACTTTGCTTTCAAACTAACCAATAACTACTAATGGCTTTTATTTCACTTTTCACTAAGTTTTATGTTATATACCCAAACTATGTGACAAAGAATAAAAGATGGCACTCTGTCTCTATTGTAACTTCTTGCCAGGAGATTCACAAACAAGCAAAGAACACATTCTTGCCCTGGGGAATATTACATCTGCAGACAGCAAGACAGCTGTGGAAAACAACTAAAAGGCAATGTGAATCGTGTAGTTTTCAGATTGCAGTGTTTATAGAACCATCATGAGATCTTGTTAAACTGTAGATCTAGAGCTCTGGAGAGCTGGGAGGAGGAGGAGGAGCAAAGCCCCTCATCATTTCTAACAAGTTGGGAATGTGGATGCAGCTGTCTCCTGCACTACTGTAAGGCTTGAAGGAAGCTCTGACACACCATTGGAGCTCTGACGTAATTCTTCTGGCTGTATTCATTATATGTGGAAAAAACTTAATAAATCAAACACATAGGCAATGCTCTTTGTAACTCTAACACACTAACGTCTATAAGCACATATGAATGTATTTTTCTCAACATTACTTGATACACAATGTAAGTTTAAAAATTAACTAGTATGTGTTTTCCTCCACTGTCCTCTCTCCCAGTTCTTCACCTTAGGCTCTTTAATGCTGATGCATTTTGAATTATAATGTTTTGAGATAATACTGACTGATGAAAAACATTGACATCTGAGTTGTACAAATCAAGTAAAAAACGCTAATGTGTTACCAAAATTCAGTTATGGTTATGAAATAATTTTATTTATACAAATGAAACATCTGGAGTTAAATATTTTAATATTGCCTAATAGGAGGATAAGAACGTTTCTAAGAGTTGATTTTTTTTTACTCTACGGCACATTTCAAGTTTAGTTATTGAACAAGCAAACCAAAAAGAAAGAAGAAAAAGAAAAAGAAAAGAGAAATAATTTTCCTGAAATATTAAATCATCTGCCACTCAAGGTTTAAAAAGTTGTGGAGTTTCTTCATGAAATATTTTTGTAGAAATAACTTTTATTGTCTCCAAGAAACTTTCATTGATAGCAAAAAAATAATAAATGATGCTACTTGGATGTTGCACCAGAAAATTAATACACTTGTTTTTCTCAGAGTAGAAAAAGTATCATTCTTGCACTTTTTAAGGAAAAATACTAGCTACACAATGTAATCTAAGGAGTTGCTACTGGAAACTGAGTCCTATGAAAGACCATGAGGATATCAGCTAAAACTGACAGGACCTGAACTGCAACAAAGAATCACTTACAGAGCACCTCACAGTCAGTTGCCCAAACTCCTGCTTTGTGCTGTCCTTTTCCTGGCCTGGCCTTTGCATCTGTGGGATCGAATTCATACATATTAGTGCTTAGGGTAAAACTGTCTTTCTACAGCATAGGTCTGTTTCCCCAGCTTACAGAGGCTGTGGAATTTAACTTTCAAAAGCATTATTCCTGCTCAGGAATCACTAAAACCCTTATTCCCCATGGGAGTGTTCAGAGGAAACCATAGGATAAGGAGAAGTTACTGCAGGAGCAAAGGATCGGAGCAAGAGGGGAGATTGAAAAACAGCTTTAAAGTTACCTTTACAGGGATACCTTAGTAGCAGATGTGAGGAAAAGAACAGGTAGCAGAGAACACTTTTGACAGTGAATAAATATAACTTAATATCTAGCTACAAAGGCAGGAGAGAGGGACAACGCTGGCAGCAGTGGGAAGCTGTTACTTTGCCTGAACTAGGTAGAAAAGGAAGAATGCCAGCTAATAGAGCCTGTTGAATCAGCTGCCAAAATTAGAACCACATCCGTGTATCCTGTGGAAGTGACAGCCACGGAAATCAACCGCTGACTGAGTTAAATCTCAGAAGGGGAGAGCAGATAACAAACACATGCACTTCTCGCTTTTACTCCCTGGCGTACGCTCCCTTTGTGTGAAAACATCTACAAGTCCTCAGTTGCCTTCATTCTCAGTAGATTTTTCCCCCTTTGTTTCTTGATATTGTTCACACTATTTCTTTTTTGGGGGTGGGGAGGAGTTGGTGGGGGGAGTGGGGGATGGGGTCTTCGCTATTATTTCAGTCGGTATAAATTTCAGTGTGCAGACTTTATGTGTTAAAATCTGACAGTTCATATCTTTATCCATTCCCCCATAACAACATATTTTCAACTCTCCCGGCTTTGGTGCTCTTATTTTATTTTTATGATTTTTAAGGCCTTTTATACGTCAGACAATATTGGTGTTCCTTTCTGTACTACAGGGATTACAGGAAAGCACATGCTGCATACATTTTACCAAATTTTCTGAGTCCTGCCGCCCCCTCACCCCCGTTATTTTTCACACTGTCCTCTTGATCCTATGCTGACATCAATACCACCACTGTGAAATGCTGAAAACAGGATAAAACAATTTAGTTTACCCATGTTCATACCAGCTAAGTGGCTAATTATCAATAAAGGTGGATGTCCAGAGAATTAGCTTATTCTGAAGGCTTGGCCTATGAGTGGTTTTCTCCTTATTTACAATATCTTAGCCTGCAGGTACCTAACAACTGATCCTGTCTGTCCCCAAACTTTTCTCTTTCTCTCTCTAGAAGTAATTACATGTAGATTTTCCATCAGAAACCTCCTCAGCTTTTGTCATTAAAAATGCCTGGTTTTCTTCATTCTTGAAAGAAACAATTTTTTGTTGGTTATAAATTCTAGACTGTTATCTCATAACACACAAAAGAAATCCCATTATGTCTAAGAATTTGCTAGATTCACAAAGAAGTCAGTAACTGATCTGTTTATCATTGTTTTGTTAATAGACTTTCTTTTTGAACACTCTAAGCATTGCCTTTGTCCTTGGTATACTGTAATCCACTAGCAAATGTTTAAACGTGGGCTTATTTTATTTATATTTGATTTATTTTGACAATGTACTTATCAGTTTTAAATAGTTGGGCTTCTCAAATCCATGTTTGCTCCCTTTCAAGTTGTGAAAAGTTCTTCCTAATGTGTCTCTTTACCTCTAAACTCTATGTTAACTTTCCCTGGACTTTAATTTTCTATCATTCTTTCTATTCTTCTCTTACCCTTGATGAATGCTAACTGCTCTCTCCAATTTCAGGTTTAATTTAATATAATTATTTTCATTTTTTTAGTTCCTGGGATTTCTTTTACTTTGTCTCAGTTATTTGGTCTTAATGATTATTTTAGTGTTCTTTATACTGTTATAGAATATCTGTAACTTATGTTGATGATGATCTTGAAGGCTAGTGTTTGCATTCAAAAATTTTGGTTCTGTTTATGATGCCTTATTTATATTGTTTCTATGGTTTAAATTTTACTAGATTGTACTCATGCTTTCTATGTGAGTGATAGGTATCTCAACCTGGTGATCATGTATGTGCAATAAGCTGCTTTGCAGCTTGAGCCTTTTCCCAGGGCTCTGACTTGAGACTTCCTTCATGCATGCTTGTGAAGCTTGAGATAGCATCCTGCAGAGCAGTTCTACATTTCTTCTGCTGAGTAGTGTTCAGAACCAAGCAGCCCATTAGATGGCTTTAGTTTGCATATGACACTCAGGTAGTGTGAACTCAAGCTGCCAAAAGCTTTATTTTTCTGTGTTATTAAGGGGATGTGCATTTCCTTTCTGCTCAAGAGAAATGTCACAGCACAAGTATGTTTTTTCTTTCTTCCTTTGTTATGTGGTAGGAAAATGGAATTATGTCTAGTTCCTCCTTACTCATTAGTTATAGTCCCTATAAAATACAAAGATTAATGGTTAGTGATACTTCTATACAAGAATTACAAAATCTCTAATTAAAAAAAGATTCAATTCCTTTGGCTTATACAAAATCAATTTAAATTATCTTTGTATTCCTAAAATCATCCATGATGTGCTGTGGCCTTAATATTCCTTACTTTCATACTAGAATACAGATAGAATCTGAAGATTTTTTTCTTTGTTACAGAAAGACTTATTTCATTAAGTGAATTATTCCTCCAGAGCATCCTATGATGTTGATAAGGATGGAAAAGTATCACATTTCCTTTATATGACACTAGGACTGGTTACATCATAGCCCAAGAAACTTGAGCCAATTCATATTTCAAAGACAATTGTTTCTGTTTTCTATTTAGTTTACAAAATGTCTGTTCTTAATTGACTCAGAGTCAGCACATAGTGTTTACTTATTCCCAAGTTATTGGAAAAACTCCCCACTCATCCATCTGTTTGTCTCTCAGTTTACTCATATTAAGAGAACCAAACATAAGCCATCTATCCTGAAAATAACTGAAGAAATTTGAACCCCAAAACTTATTTTAGGATTGTTTGGAAAATGAAAAGATATATATAAAAGGTATGTTTGGCTTAAAACACCACTTCATATTTAGATTCTATGGTTGACTCTCCACATTTATAAATACTAAGAAGGTAACAGACCTATAAATGGGTGCATACTACCAAAAAGGATTTTTACAACTATTAACTTTTCTAAAGTCACATTTTCCTCAAGAATTAGATGGCTTATGTGCATTTATTAATTCTTCCTAAATTTTCTCTCAATGAAATATTTTCTGATTTCCACGTAGAATAGCACTTCAGGTTCTAACTATCGCTACTGGTAAACACAGTAGAAAAACATACACATTGTGTGTCAGTTTTCTGCCACTATAATGAAATACTTGGTACAATCAGCTTATCAGAGGGAAAGGTTAATTTAGTTCACAGTTCTTGAGGTTTCAACATAATAATGGATGGGCTTGTCACTTGAAGTCTCTGATGGGAGTGCCATATGGCAATGATGAGTAGCACATGACAGCCTGGAAAACAGCTGGACCACTGTGGGCACCAAGTTGTTCACACATGGTATTTTGGAGGGTTTAACATGTAAACTACAGTAAATATATTCACATTGACATATAGACTAGAACGTGGAAGGAGAATCTATAGATATCAAAAAGGGTGAGAAATTATAACTCATAAAACCAGTTTTGTAGCCAGCAACTGCCCTAACAGCTATCTGTCTTGTGTAGTCTGGAGTTTTGTGTCTAATGGTACAATGAGACAAGAGGACCAAAAATAATATCTAGAGCCAACACAACTTTAAGGTTTTGTTTCCCAAAAAAGATGAAGGACCTACAGAAATGTGTTTTTAGGAGAAAAATATGAAAACTAGGCAAAAAACAAACAATAGCTGTTCCCAATCAAGTACCAGGATAAAATAAGTGAGATATTATCCAATATGCCATAGATTGCAAAGGGCCCCTTTTTGTTTTCATATCTTGTCTTCAAGTGAGATGAAACTCAGAACTTAAAGGTTTGAAATTCTCAATGAAGTACACTTACTTGTTCTATGATTTACTAAAACCCTGAGTACATTACATGTGTTCTTGGTGCTATAGTTTTCTCATTAATACAGTCAAATAAGAGAAGTATGGCATCCGGATGAGGCTAAACCTATTGCTATAGATGCACAACAGTTAAACTGTGCACAGTACATGGTATCATAGTCTCTTTTCCTATTGCTGTAATAAAATATCTAAGGATAATTTTCAGAGAAAAGGGGTTCATTTCATCTCACAGTTGAAGGTTACAGTCTGTCATGACATGGAAACCAAGGTATTTGAAGTTTGAAGCCACCCACTGGTCATATAGCACTCACAATCATGAAGCACAGAGCAACAAATGCAAGTGCTTTATTGACTTTCTGCCAACTCAGGCTACATGGTTTAATAACTCTGTTGCTTTAGCTAATGATGGCTATGTAGCTAGTCTTAAACTGATGTGTCTGAGCTTCTCTTTGGGTCGGTTAGGATGAGTTGATCCTTTCATGGTAGGCTAACTCATGGATCTATGGTTAATAGCTGGTAGAAATTATGCTTCCTACAGTTTACTAAAAGATGAGGTCAGAAAAACTAAGGGCAATATGAGAGATGAACACAATATTTTCTCTCTTTTCCATAGTTCCTAAGATTTACCTGCAAGTTTGCTGTCCCTACAGTCATGTAAACAGCCTAGTCTTAAAAACAAGACAAAATGACCATAAACACCTTCCTTTTTTCCACTAGACTATTGCAAATAATTTGGTTTTAGTTTGCACTATATAATGTTAGTTATAAGTATTACACAAACTGTTTTGTGTACTATGGAAATCCTTTGCAACACAGAAAAACAGAATTTATCCTTCGGCTTTTATGTAACGCCACACCACTCTTTTTTCAAATTACTCTTTTGAGCACAGAGTGAGCAGTAGACATTTGTGAGTAATGTGCTAAGACAGTACTTCCTGATTACATCACAGGTCTGCTAGTTATCTGAATCTCAAGATATTTTAGCCATTAATAATGTTCAGAGATAAAACTCTGAAAGAGAATGACGTGTGTCTCACATAGTTAGGATTCCTTTCAATAAGGAGATCAGTGAAAGGAGTGTTTACAATGTGAATTGGAACTGGAGAAAGGTAAGAAAAGACATTTGACATCTGGGTACCATTGTATAAATAACCATATGAATTAATATGTAATATATAAAGTAATTATACAGGAAAATAAATATTTAAGATAGGAATGAAATATGCAAGATAATTTGCAATATGTCAATTTGTTTATGAAGCACAAATAATGACTCTTATAGAAAAGGAGTAATTAAGTATAACATTTGGCCATTTAGTAAATCTGTGTTGAACAGAATGCCTTTCCTCTCAATGCACATGCATCAGCTTCTAACATCAACATTCATAGCTATGGTAGCAACATCAGATTCCAGTAACTGTACTTTCCCAGAGCTTAACTGAGGTTCAACATAATAAGCTTCAAATTACCATTCTGAATCCTTCAGCCAAGATCTTTGTAATTTGGTAGTAATGTTTCTCTTGGTATGGAAAAGTGACTAGAAAAACAGACAAGATCCCGGAGATGGTTTCAGATACCTCTTGAGTTAATGATGTTAAGTCTTCATGTTCGATTTTAAGATTACTTTAAAAATTAAATTAAGAGATAATTCCATCGTTTTTCCATTCCCTTTCCTCCCTCCAATCTCTCCACTGTATCCCATTGTACTCCCTCTCAAATTCTTGGCCTTTTTTTTCCCCGCTTTAATTGTATTATATACAAACTGCTGACCTGCTCAGTCAGGCTAATGTTAGCTGTATGTGTATGATGTCAGAGCTGACTGTTTTTTATTAGACAGCCAATCAGGAGCTCATCCTGGTGAAGATGATTTATTTTCTCCCTTTTCAGCAATACTTAGTTGTTTTTAGTCCTTTGATTAGGCTTGGGACCCACAGATATCTCCCCTTCCCATCATTGTGTCTATTGGTATTGTTCTTGTCAACACTCCCTTGGACAGCCATATTGTTGAGATATCCTGCTTGCAGCTTCCCTGCAATTTCCAGGAGACATAATCTCCCAAGAGTCTCCTAGAAAATGACAAGGTAGCACATCTTTAAAATTAGCAACATTTCATCACATTTAACTAATACATAGCTAATTTATCCACTCTCATCAAGTTGAAATTAAGATAAAAAAAAAAGAAAATTGGTTGAACCAAGATGAAGCTGCTGTCTACTTTATGTGAAACGCATAAGAATGACACGATTTGGGAAAAGTTAATTTGTTAATAGGGCAGAAAGCAGGTGTGAAGGACAAACAGTAAGAGGTAAGTGAAGTGGAAGGGAGTGAGGGAGGCAGGGGTTAGGTAGAGACAGGCTAATCAGAATTATAGTGCTATAATGATTCCTGCGTGCGTGCTTCATTTTCCCCATTTGTGATGCTTTGAATTTTTTACAATTACCATTTTTTATTAAAATAAATTATTTTTGAGTGCTTAACACAGTGTCTGTATGATAAAAAGCCCTCAAAAGATCAAGAACAGGGTAAAATAAACTGGAAACCAATTAATAAAAGGGAAGACAATGAATAATAAGGAAGACTGGCCCAAAATTATCTGGGTTACATAAATGAATGTGTGAGCTACTTTTGGATGTAGTATAATGATCTGAAAATACTAGTAGAGGAAAATCAAGATGGAAATGTTGAAACATCCAAGAATGTTGGTACTTATTACACTACTTAAAAAACAGCATTATGGAAAACCTGGTGACTTTATTTGCAACATGTCCACACACACTGCTGATTAAGTCCCAATCTTCATTATAAATATTTTTTCTTTGCTGCTTAAAAATGATCTTGCAACCTGAACAGCTCCCACTTCAACTATGCTTCCTAAAGTTCTTTACAAACTACAATGTGGTGCTATTTGACTTTTCTGCATTTCTTGCCGTGTTATGTGTACATATTTAATTATATAATGCTTTGAGATAAACAGGCAATGTCTTTTGTGATTGTTTACTAGGATTTTGGTTCCATGTAAGCAGAGCTCGCCTGGCTACCCAGTAAATTAATCTCTCATGGACAAAGCTGTGAAATAAGCTCCTCCCACCATTGCACCACAGCTAGACAGACCCAGGAGTTTCTATTCATAAAATTTGCTACAGATACCATCATATGTTGAAAAAACAAACTTAAATTATTAAACAGCTGAAATATTTTTATGCCTCTTAAGAAATATTTTAAGTCAAACAGAAAAGAACGGTTATTCACCTCAACTTCCATTCTGTACTATTCTATGAAGAATGGGAGTTGCAGCAAGAATGAGTTGGAGGGATGATAAAATTAGAGCGGTAAGAGAAACATTAGAACAGGAAAAGAAAATACCACTATCAGCTCTTACTAAAGCTCAGAGGAGAGAGAGACAGGATTTCTGATGTCTGTAGCTGTGATTGCCAAAACCTAATTAACAGGATTAAGCTGTGAGATTTCTTTTTTCCCCTGGGCAAACTAAAACAACACTTAGAAAGATATCCTATATCTAATCTTAAATTAGTCTTGTGCTACCATGTTTATGTCTAAACTTCAAAGTGCATTTAGAATATATCAACAGAGTGAAAGTCATGGCATTCCCCTAAATGACTAATCAATATTGATAGCAAAATAATTGAAAAGGCAGTTGCATACTTACGAAATTAGTAGAATTAAATGAAAGACACATAGCTTACATAAGTGACCAGAAAAACTCTACCAGAGAACTCCTACAGCTAATAAACACCTTCAGCAAAGTGGCAAGATACAAGATCAACAACAACAACAACAAAAATATAAGTAGCCATATTATATACAGACAATAAAAGGGCTGAGAAAGAAATCAGAGAAACATCATCCTTTATAATTGCCACAAACAACGTAAAACATCTTGGGGTAATGCTAACCAAACAAGGGAAAGACCAGTACAGAAAGAACTTTGAGTCTTTAAAGACAGAAATTAAAGAAGATATGAGAAAATGGAAAGATCTCCCATGCTCTTGGATAGGCAGGATCAACATAGTAACAATGGCAATCTTGAAAAAGCATTCTACAGATTCAATGCAATCGCCATTGAAATTGCAGCGCAGTTCTTCATAGACCTTGAAACAACAATTCTCAACTTTATGGAAAAACAAAAGACCCAGGATAGCAAAAACAACTCTGTTCAACAAAGGAACATCTGAAGGCATCACCATCCCTGACTTCAAGCTCTATTATAGAGCTATAGTCCTGAAAACAGCTTGGTATTGGCACAAAAATAGAGAGGTAGACCAATGGAATCGAACTAAACACCCTGATATTAACCCACACACCTACAAACACCTGACTTTTGACAAAGAAGCTAAAATTATACAATAGAAAAAAGACAGCATCTTCAACAAATGGTGCTGGCATAACTGCATGCTGGCATGTAGAAGAATGCAGATAGATCCATGCATGAAACTTAAGTGTAAATGGATCAAAGATCTCAACATAAATCCAGCCACATTGAACCTGTTAGAAGAGAAAGTGGGAGGTACCCTGGAAAAAATTGATACAGGAGACAGCTTCCTGAACACGACACCAACAGCACAGACACTGAGATTGACAATTAATAAATGGGACCTCCTGAAACTGAGAAGCTTCTGTAAGGCAAAAGACACAGGAAGACAAAAGGCAGCCCACAGATTGGGAAAAGATATTCACTAACTCCACATCTGACAGAGGGCTGATCTCTAAACTTTACAAACAACTCAAGAAGCAAGTCTCCAAAACACCAAAGGATCCAATTAAAAAGTGAGGTACAGAGCTAAATAGAGAATTCTCAATAGAAAAGTCTAAAATAGCTGATGGACTCTTAAGAAAGTGTTCAATATCCTTAGCCATCAGGGAAATGCAAATCAAAACAACTCTAAGATACCATCATCTTACTCCTGTCAGAATGGCTAAAATCAAAAACACCAATGACAGATTATGCTGGAGAGGATGTGGGAAAGGGGAACACACTCCTCCACTGCTGGTGGGAGTTCCAACTCTTACAGTCACTTTGGAAATCAGCATGGCGATTCCTCAGGAAAATGGGAATCAGTCTACCTCAAGATGCAGCAATACCATTCTTAGACATATACACAAAATATGCACATTCATACATGAGGGATGTGTCTGCTCCACTATGTCCATAGCAGCATTATTTGTAATAGCCAGAACCAGGAAGCAACCTAGATGCCCCTGAACTGAAGAGTGAATAGAGAAAATGTGGTACATTTACACAATGGAGTACTACTTAGCAGAAAAAAAACTGGAATCTTGACATTTGCAGGCAAATGGATGGAACTAGAAGAAACCATCCTGAGTGAGGTAACCCAGACACAAAAAGACAGACATGGTATGCACTCACTCATATATTAATTTTAAACATAGATCAGGGAAGTGCCATCCTACAATCCCACGGCCAGAGCGTCTGGGAAACAGGGAGGACCCTAAGAGAGATATTCATGGTACTCCAGAGAAGGGGAATGGGACAGGATCTCCTTAATGGATTGAGATCATGGGGAGAGGGGAGAGGGAGCTGGGAAAAATAGAGAAGAAGAAGAGGAGGGGAGAGGAGGACATGGGGGAGCAGGAAGGTTGAGTTGGGGGAAGAATAGAGGAAAGCAGGATGAGAGATAACATAATAGAGTGAGTCATTATAGGTTTGAGGAGAGATCTGGCACTAGTGAGATTTCCAGAGATCTACAAGGATGACACCAACAGACATACTCAGCAACAATGGAGAGGCTACCTTAAATGCCCTTCCCTGATATCATTATTTGAGAACTATCTTATATGCCATCCTAGAGCCTTCATCCAGTGGCTGATAGAAGCAGAGGCAGATACCCACAGCTGAACATTGAACTGAACTCCTGGAACCCAGTTGAAGAGAGGGAGTAGTGATGAGTAAAGGGGTCAAGACTAGGCTGGTGAAACCATTAGAGCCCAGACTGATGGCTGAGAGGCCAGCATGGGACTGATCCAGACCCCCTACATTTAGGTGTCAGTGAGGA
The DNA here is from genome assembly GCF_017639785.1 of Mesocricetus auratus. Lineage (NCBI taxonomy): Eukaryota > Metazoa > Chordata > Mammalia > Rodentia > Cricetidae > Mesocricetus > Mesocricetus auratus. The sequence continues at coordinate 1,135,335 of NW_024429207.1, read as the reverse complement.
GGCCTCAGCAATCTTGTGGAATAGATCAGTATTTATCCCTGACATACAAATGAATTTTGGGAGCCCACTCCACATGGAGGCATGCTCTCTCAGCCTGGGGGAGGGCCTCAGCCCTGCCCTGGATAAAATGACCAATTCTGGAGATCTCCCATGAATGGCTTAACTTTCCTGGGGAGAGGAATTGGATTTGAGTGGAGGTTAGGGAGGTTAGTGGGGGCCGGGGGAGGAGATGAGGCAGAGGGAGCTGGTATTGACATATACATCAAGCTTGTTTCTAATTTAAATTTAAAAAGATAAATTAAAAAAGAAAAGAGAAAGAAGCTTCTGAAGTCTCCAAATGTCTTAATAAGTTGTTCTTCAGTTTGCTGTATTAAATATGTCTCAAGAAAGAACCAGAATTCTTTACCTTCACAAAACTGTTCACAACTCTTTTTAATGCTAATGGACTAATTTTCAAAATGAGTATCACAATATTGCAGAATTCCTTGGTAAATTATGATTCCATTTTTATGGCATATTTCCCTAACAGTTATCTCCATATATCAGTGCCTTGTGTTAGAAAAACTGGACAAACTGTGTTCAAAGAATTTCATTAACATTAAAATTTCCATCGTTTCAATAGTCTAAGATAGTATCAGCATATTAAAGTAGTGCATGATGTAATCAAGTCTAGTGTACTTATAAAATTATTGATATTAATTGGAAACATGTTTAGGATCTGTTTGAACTGTCTTATGTTAATGATCATTCTAAATTATTCATAACCAGCAGGCCTCTTTTTAAAGTTCAGAAATCTGCCATAGGACTTCAACATAATAAATGAGTCGATTTACCAATATAGTTAAATTATAAACATCCACTTAATTATTACTAAGAAACAAAACTAACTTCCTGTAACTTGTTTGTACTTTTATGCATTTAAAATACATATTTATACATTGGCATTTCTACTTAGTTCTTTTCTATTTAATATAATTAATTGATGAATAATAGTTTACATCAATTGTTAGTTTTGTATATTATTGGCATTTGTCCTGAATAATGCTATTGTTAGACAGGGCCTGTGTTATGAATATAAAGTACCTAACAACATCTTTGGTTACTAGCTATTGGATGTCCACAGCAATTCCTTAGATTTGTTTTTTAAATAACCTAGATTGGATTTGGTTTTTGACAATTTCTAACATGTATTATTCCGTCTACTTGTTTTCAGGGCCACCTCTCGCGTTTTTCTACTCCACCCCTGTTAGCCCCTACTCCTTACAATCCCATCTTTCTGTTTTGTTTTGTGACTCACAAAATTTATCATTTGGTTGGGGCTATCCACTAGATGTTGGTGAGCCTACCAGTGGGCACAGCACTGAAGAAAATAGCAGTCTCCTTACCACATAATCCATAAATGGCCAATAGTTTAGAATGGAGAAGCTTCTTCCCAACCCCTGTCTGATTATTGACAAGCATAGACTTGTGCAGGCCCAGGCCAGTTTGACTGAGTAGCTGTGAAATCCTAATTACGATGGCTGTGTGATGCCCTCAAGAAATTTGTTGTCCTTCTTCATATCTTCTGCAACTCTCTTTGATTCTTCTGCCTCTGCTTCCATTGTGTTTCCGGAAACTTAGAATGAGTAATACAAATATCTCGTTTGGGGCTACATGCTCCCCAGACACTTCTGCTCAGCACCTTGAACAGCCATGAGTCTGCATTTATTGTCATTCATTACGTTGGAGTCCTCTCCAGTTAAGGCAGAATGTAACATTTGTCTGTGGGTATAAAAATAAATTTAGAGCACAGTATTCTGAACTCAGTAGGCTTTTATGTCTTTCTTTTGACAGAAGACAAAACAATCACTTCAGTCATTCCCTGACTTCCAGAGAGAATCCCCAAACAATTGTTCTTAGAGTGAGTTCCTAGGCAGTTTTGAAGATGCAACCTCTCCTTAGTTTAAATGTTTTCATTTATATAATTAAATAGTTTAATTTTTAGTGAGTCAAGGTCACTAATTACAGTATCTCTCTTGCCTCCCAGAAAAATATCATCAGTAAAATTAAATATTTACAGTAAGACTATGGTCTATGGCCACACCACCCAGCATGTGCCAATCTCATCTAAAATAAGAGAATGGATGGTGCCCTCCCATCATCCTCTGGAACACTGACTGATAGTCTTATAAACTGACTCTCTTTGCTCAATCACCTATCTCTACTATTATTTTACTTCATTTATTATATCAATTTTCACCCCATTATTGTGGCCTAGTACTGTTTTCTATTCAATTCTAGTTATCTGTAGATTTACAAGTTGTATCGGCATCTGAGTATAACATATTCCTGTAGTCTTTGCCTTGTCCCCATCAGGTTGTAAAAGGGAAATTTTTACTTTTGTATACAGAAGTATTGCCAAGCTCCTGACAAACCCCCATGCTTAGCTCTGTTGCCTTCTTTCTTTGGTCATTTTGTCTGAGGCCTAGATCCAGGTCCTCTCCAAGCATCTCTTTGGAAGTCTCATTAGAGGTCGAGTACAAGGGAAATCTGACGTTTTCCTCCATACTGTTTCATTGCTCAGCAGTTTTCTATACCTCTTCCTTTCCAAACCTGAGGCCCACACTCTAAACTATGGGCCTTCTGCAGGAACCCTGACAGCCGGGGCCCTAGAATGGGACACTCGCCATGGGTGGAAATGGATCTAGCTGTGTCAGGTGTTTCTTATGGTATCAGCCTCTTCTCTATCTGATTCTTTACTTGATTAAAGGCTTAACTCTTTGCTTTTTTTTCTCTACTCTACTGGGCTATTTTGTTGTTCAGCAGCTGAACTCAATCTCCCAGTCCTGCTGAGATCCTGACAGTCATCAAGATTCCTTTCTGCAACCTCCGCATGCTTCTGCTGTCTCAGTAGCTCTGTGAAGTCATTAGATGTTTCCCCTTCAATTTATTTTCAGAATTTTAAAGTTCCCCCTTGCCACCAGCACACCATCAGAAATGCAGTTCTACACAGAAGTGCAGTTTCTATGAAATACCTTCCCTTTAAAACCCAGAAAGTTGCACTGAATACTTCTGATTATTCTACATCTGGAAAATGTACTTCTTTGGGGGCTGTAAAAATTAGCTCCATGTGTATTTAAGGAATATATGGTTGTGTTTCCAAGAGCCTTGCTATACTAGGTTCTGTTAGTGAGAACCAAGGAGTGTGTGTCTGGTCGTGACCTGGTTGTACATCCCTTTTCCACCTGCTCTTCTACAATGACAGCTAATACTAACTGAATGGCTAGTCTCTATGAATGGTACAGGTCCCTGGAATCAGTTGAATAGCCACAGACCAGAGAGTTGTGAGTTATCACCATTGTAATTAGAACTATAAAATGAATAAAATCTTATTGTCTACTTACTATTTAGTGATTAGAGTTAACAATATTGGATCATTTATTTGAAATTTGCCAAGACTAATAGACTTCGACTACTCTCTCCTCTCTTCCCCTAATACATATCAATGAACAGAGTTTTCTCTCTGGTGTAAACATATATCTAGTGATCGAATTAATGAATTAGATAGTGAACTCAAGTACAATTCCTTTTTATACCTGACTAATATTTTCACAAGATATATTATAAATACCTCCCAGAAAATTCACCTTGTGGTCTGGGTAAAAAATCATTCACTTAAATATGCAATACCATATTTGATGAAAAATTACGTATGTACAAGGATATAAATCCACTTTACAACAAAAAGACAAAATTGCATGTGGGTCAATGGTACAATGACTGTTTAATACATGTGAGTTCTGGCAGTACTCAGGGGCCTGGCTTGGTGGCTCACACCTTTAATCTCAGTACTTGGGAGGCAGAACCAGGGAAATCTCTGTGAGTTCGAGACCAGACTAGTCTACAAAGTGAGTTCCAGGCCAGCCAGGACTGTTACACAGAGAAACACTATCACAAAACAAGCAAACAAAAGAAGAAGAAATGCTCTGCTCAGGGAATCCCGGAGAAGAGTGGGAGGAAAGATTGTACCAGTCAGAGGGGTTGGAGGACACCAGGAGAACATGACCTACCTAATCAACTAAGAAGGGCTCGTATGAGCACACAGACTGAAACAACAGGCACGAGGGCTGTAGAGGTCTTCTGCTTGTATGTGGTGGCTGTTAGCTTGGTGATTTTGTGGGACTCCTAACAGGGAGTGGGTATGTTTCTAACTATTTAGACTGCTCTGGGGACTCTTCCTCCTATTGGGTTTCCTTGTCTAGTCTGGATATGAAGACATTTGCCTTGTTTTGTACTATTTGGCTAATGTCTCTCAGAGGCCTGTTCTTTTCTGAAGGGAAATGGATCAGGGGTTGGTTGGGTAGGGGGAAGTTGAGTGGGGAAGCTGGGATGAGTAGAAGGAGAAACTAGGGTCAAGATGTATAAGAGAAGAATCTGTTTTCAATGATAAAAAGAAACTAAAATAAAGAACAAATGTACTTGAGAAAAATAGATTGTGCTATCAAGAATGTTATCTTACTAGGATCTTTAATCGGTATCTAGTCAGGAGATAGAACAGGGTTTTTTTTTCTAGATGGACTGTGAAGTAATAATTGCTTAAAATGAATAATTAAATATATCTCTGTGGTATTATATATGTTAATATGTATCCATTGTCAAATATTTAAATTGGGCTAGGTAGCATTTACCTTACCCAAAAATATTTCTCTTGCTTCTTTGTGATAAGAGCTTTGAAGAGGGGTGGGTATAGATAGCCAGCTCAGCGATGAAGAACATGGAAGAATCTCACTTTCGGTTACTTTGGATTCTATCAAGTATTATTAACGTTAGGCACCTCAGGCAACAAATATCAAAGCCCGTTCTCCTCTGCAACTCTGTTGTTGCATCCATTGACCAAGGCCTCCCGTTAGTTGACCCTGATCCACATCTCTGCCAGTTAACACTCTACAGTCTGCTTCCATAGGGCTGCATATTTTAGGCTCCACAATTTTCGTTTCCACACGCGAAGTCACATGATGTTTGTCTGCACCAGAGGTAATCTCACGTGAAGTCATAGTAACAGGTAGTCAGAACAAGATGGCAATGACATGTCATGGCAACATTACTTCACCGAGCAACCAGCAGCCTTCTACAGCACTGACTGAAAAGCTAGACAATTCAAGGATGAGGGGCCTTGCAAGGCTCGGACTTCCTCTATAAAGGAAGGAGAACTGGGCTGATATGGTCCCTCAGTTCCTGAAGAATAGGTCCTGTGGATCTAGGGTTAAGTTTTAACAGGAGAAGGTGCGCTAGCCAGCTGGTGCTGGCATTCTTCATGGACTACACTGAAGCTGATTATCAAAGGGTAAGAAAACTGTCACAACGCACAGTTGGGGGTCCACGGGAATCACACAGCAGAGCGATTCTAACAAGACAGGGAACAAAAGGGAATGAACAGTCCTTTGGTCTCTCAGCCTGCACTTTCTAACAGCTCCTAGGAGGCACAGCCAAAGCAATGAGGAAAAGAGAAGTGTGGCTTCCATGGACCCCCCAATACTGAGAAGGAGAATACAGATAGCAGGGTTTAAATAGCACAAAGGGTTTTGCCACCCAAAGGAGTCAAGAGGTTATCAACTTTCAAATTCACAGTGACTATGCTTTCTGTAGAAGTTTATTTTAATGGAGAAAGTTACTAATAGATTAAAATATGGAAAACAAAAAAAATAATATTATGCTCTCTAAATTCCAAATGTCTATGTGTTTAGTGTCATGAAAACCTGATTAAAAAACAGAAAAAAGTCTGAATATGAAGAAACAATAGAAGAATAGTTTGTAAATAAATAGATATTAGATTTTCTGATTATCTTCATTTGACAGTGGTGAAATACTTATATAGTTCCAAAGCTAACTTAAAAAAATACATTCACTAAAGTCCCTTTTCTATCTCTAACTCCAACCTGGCCCTTCCTTTCTTATACTTAATAAATTTCCAAAGATTTAGGGCAATTTTCCTACTTGTAGTATAAGCAAGTGTATTTCTACATGCACAAACCCCTCCTATGATATGAATAACAATGTGAAAAATAAATGAATACAATTTCAATTTGATTATTTTCTTATGCTACTAAGGTATGTGCAGTACATTCAATACAGAATTCACTAATAGAAGTCTAGTAATCCTGGTTGACATTTTGGACTGAGTAATAGTAGAATATCTTAACTAAACTCTGTTTTAAATCTCTCACCTCTAGTGTAGAATATTAAGAAGTGAACCACATCTTTTAGTAGAAGACTGTGAAGATGACATTTGGCTGACCCAGGGATATGTTTTAGCTACATTCCACCTCTATGGAAGAAACAAAGAATATTAAACAAATATTACAAATGAACTAAAAATATAACTTTAGTTGTCATAGGCAACCTTTTCTTCCCAAGGGTAAAAAAAGTTGAGGATGAGAAACACATGGAAACAAAAACAAAAACAACAACAAAAAAAAAACCAAACCAATCTGACCTGAAAGTACTCACAAGAGGAATCTAAGAAAAACATGAATGCATAAGTTATATGCAGTTAATCAAGCAAATTATCAGACAAAAATGTTAAGTAGACCTCACTGAATTCTCATTTGCTTCTAAGTGGAGTTTTTCATAGCTCATCTCCCTTCTAGCTGGCTATGTAAAGTCTAGCAAGTAAAGACTGTTGGATGGATATAAGTATAATTTTGAGTAATTCCACTGAGACATACTGCATGGCTCCTTTTTCCTTTCCCACTTAAAAATTATCTTGGTTAAAGAACACCATTTTTCCAACTAACCCATAGAAAATATGTTAACACCTATCACAGATATTCTATATAATGCTCACACAAATACATTTTAGTCCATTATCTTTACAAGATCTGAAATAAACTCTCCAATTATTGACCCTAACTCTATTTTTGTAAACTTTCTAAAAATCCTACTGATAGTTTTATTATAAATATTCACCAATGTTCTGTTTATATTGCTACTTAACACTCCTAGGAATTATTCTAACTCAACGTGCTTTTTCCCTGCTTTGGCTTTTTGTAGTCTAGCAATATAATTTGATAGTAAGTTCTTAGTCAACTGCTTCAAATACAAAATTCAGTGTGAGAATTTGAAGGAATGTGTTTGGAAGATTCACGGAAAGTAACAAAGACAGTCACACACAAGAAATAGAAACATAAGCAACAATGTCTTCCAGGGCCTGGAGGAACACATCTGGAATTGGAGCACTCAGGAGATGGAGGTGAATGGAATGAGCACTCAGATAATAGTCTTAGCCACATAGCTACCTAAGACTCTACCTCAAAAAGTCAGAAAAAAATAAAATAGTTGTAGATACACCTTGCCTACTGCTTGGTCTTCTCACTCTTTGTCTTTAACTGGTTAGTTTGGAGCATATATGATTTTATGATACACATGAAATATTTGCAACTATGTCTGAGATAGGAGTACCTGAATATCTCAGTTTTCATCCCTTTGAATTATTTTGTTCAAGAATGTTTTTAATTATCATTGTGGGATAAAAATTTTTGAAACTTTGGATGCCTACAATTCACATTCATTAAGTTGTTTACTAATGATGAGTGATTTTTACCTTTACTTAATATGAAATTCTAGGTTGTAAGCTATTTTCCTTTAATATTTTGAAAATGCTAATTCATTGTCACTTTGGGGATGGAATAGTTAAGGAAAACATATTACCAATATTTATTAATAATTAACTCTACATATTTAAATTTTAGTTTTACAAAGTATTTTAAATGCATTTTACTTATTTTCTGAGAATTTCATGCATGTATGCATTTTAAAGTTGTAATTCACTATAATATTAAAATTTACTATAACATTGCTGTATTTGTTCTTAATTTCTACCCTTTCAATATGAGTTATTCATTTGTTTTTCTTTCAATTCTAGAAAGCATATCTTCATTATGTCTTATACTGTTTTTCATTTGAAGTTTCATTTCTTTGTTTCCAATTTTTTATCCTACACTGGAGCTTTTTTATTCCTCTTGGAATTATGGGACCAATTAGAAAATTCAGCATTAGTAGGCTAATGAAAGAAAGCCTATTCTTGGCCAGAGCATAAGAAAATCAAAGAGAAAGACTCTCAAATCCACGTCTAAGTCTTTCCAAAGGCTGATAATCTTTCTGAGAGTAAAGAGACAGTGGGGAGGATTTTAATTAGTTAGCAGGAGAACTGGTTCTGGCTTATTCCTGAAAAGGAGTTAGTTGGATTCATTTCAGAGACAGGGAAACATTTTCTTTGATCCTTATGTAGATGTTTCCTGTGCAAGCAAGAAGCTCATTTACCAAGACAGCACTCTTGGGTGGGAATTTTACTAGAATAATGGATTACAATGGTTGGTCACAAATCTAGAGGTGTATAGTAAGTCAGTATGGCATCCCTTTGACTGAAACGGATTTTCCCTGGATTCATTCTGCAGTTTTGTTTGGTTGGTTGTATTTGTTTTTGTGTTTTTGAGTCAGGTCCTAGAATGTTGGTCTGGGCATCTTATGTTAGCGGCACATCTTTCCGAAGCTGAAGACTGGTTAACAAGAACCATTCCCTCAAGCTTGCAGTGAATGTTTATCTGGTGTCTCCTTGACATGTCTATTTCAACTATCTCAACTTTTCCTTTAATGCTCTATTGCCTCTTTTGCTTTTGTTTTGGGGAAGGGAAGCTTTTCCTTTGTTCTTGTTTCGTTTTCAGAGAGTGTTTCTTTGCGGGACAACCCTGCCTGTCCGCAAACTCACTTTGTAGACCAGGCTGGCCATGAACTAAGACATCTCCCTGCCTCTGCCTCCTGAGTGCTGGAATTAAAGGCTTGCATTATCGCCACCTGGCTGTTCCTTTCTTGTGAGTATTTTCTCAGGAAGTTTTTCCAAATTGCCTGATATACTGTCTACTGCTTCTTTTATAATCTTGGCTTAAGCTATGATTTTTACTTTGTACCTCTCTCATTTCCACACACCTCTATTCTTGTTTCACATAGCAGTTCTCTCTGTGTCTCTTAATATGCTTATGAGGCTATCTCAATTTCTTGGCCTTTCTGTAGTACTTTTTTTTCTAGAGGACCTAGAGAGTATGAAGATGTTTACATGTTTAAAGGCACAGCTAGTGCAGACTTAGAAGAAAATTTTTCAACAGACTACAAACCACAGACATTACAAAAGCTTACATTTTTTTCTTACCATTTGTTTTATTATGGCATTTTCATACATATATATCATTGTAATTTGCTCAAATTTACTACATCTCCTGGACCTTCAAAGCCCTTCCTCTCCCTCCTCAGTAGTCCTCTTCCATTTAGTTGTACCTTTTACATATGGGAGAATGCCTTCAAAAACTGCATTTCATACCTCATATCACACTCTCCTATGTCCTCTTCTCTTCTCTTTCTTCTAACTCGCTATCCCTCCCCCAATTCAAAATTAGCTCAGGAGATCCTGCCCCTTTCTCCTTCTTTGGGGGACCATGTATGGCTGCCTTAAGACACTCCTTGCTCCCTAGCTTCTCAGGCGGTATGGATAGTAGGATGTTACTCCTATGCTCTAGACCAAAAATCCATAACAGTTTTGTCTTTTTCTGATTGGGTTACCTCACTCAGGGTGGTTTCTTCTAGTGCCATCCATTGGCCAGGGAATTTCAAGATGTCATCATTTTTTGTTTTTTGTGGGGTTTTTTTTCCATTGAGTAGTACTCCATTGTGTAAATGTACCACATTTTCTCTATCCCCTCTTCAGTTGAGGAACATCTAGGTTGCTTCCAGGTTCTGGCTATTACAAACAATGCTGCTATGAACACGGTTGAACAGATGTCCCTCTTGTAAGAATGCTCATCTTTTGGGTATATGACAAAGAGTGTAATTGCTGGATCTTGTGGTAGACTGATTTCCAATTTCCTGAGGAATCTCCATACTGATTTCCAACAAACACTGAAGGAGTGTTCCCCTTTCTCCACATCCTCTCCAGCATAAACTGTAATTGGTGTTTTTGATTTTAGCCATTCTGATAAGTGTAAGATAGTATCTCAGAGTTGTTTTGATTTGTATTTCCTAGATACTAAGGATGTTGAGCACTTTGTTATGTGTTTTTCAGGCATTTTAGATTCCTCTATTGAGAATTCTCAATTTAGATTTTATTGGATTGATTATTTGGTGTTTTGGTGAGTAGCTTCTTGAGTTCTTTGTATATTTTAGAAATCACCCTTCTATCAGATGTGATGAATATCTTTTCCCATTCTGTGGGCTGCCTTTTTGTCTTGTTGACTATGTCCTTTGCTTTGCAGAAGCTTCTAAGTTTCAGGAAGTCACATTTATTTATTGTTGATTTCAGTGTCTGTGCTACGGGGGTTATGTTCAGGAAGCAGTCTTCTGTACCAATTTGTTCAAGGTTACCAGCTACCTTCTCTTCTAAGAGGTCTAGTGTGGCTGGATTTACGTTGAAATCTTTTATCCATGTGGACTTAAGTTTTGTGCATGGCAGTAGATATGGATCTATCTGCATTCTTGTACATGCCAGCATCCAGTTATGCCAGCACCATTTGTTGAAGATGCTTTCTTTTTCCATTGTATGATTTTAGCTACTTTGTCAAAAATCAGATGTTCATAGGTGTGTGGGTTAATATCAGGGTGTTCAGTTCGATTCCATTGGTATAGGTGTCTATTTTTGTGCCAATACAAAGCTGTTTTCAGGACTAGAGCTCTATGATAGAGTTTGAAGTCAGGGATGGTGATGCCTCTGGATATTCCTTTATTGTACAGGGTTGTATTTGCTATCATGTGTTTCTTGTTTTTCCATATACAGTTGAGAATTCTTCTTTCAAGGACTGTGAAGAATTGTGCTGGGATTTTGATGGGAATTGCATTGAATCTGTAGATTGCTTTTGGCAACATTGCCATTTTTAATTTATTGATCCTAACTATCCAAGAGCATGGGATATCTTTCCGTTTTCTGGTTTCTTCTTTAATTTCTTTCCTCCAAGACTCAACATTCTTGCGCTACAGGCCTTTCCCTTGTTTGGCTAGCGTTGTGGCAATTGTAAAGGGTGATGTTTCTTTGATTTCTTTGTCAGTCCATTTATCTTCTGCATATAATAGGGCTACTGATTTTCTTGAATTGATCTTGTATCCTGCCACTTTGCTGAAGGTGTTTGTGACTTATGTAAACCACCGTATCATCTGTAAATAGTGAAAGTTTGACTTCGTTTAAAATTTGTATTCCCTTGATATCCTTTTGTTGTCTTATTGTTCTACCTAAAACTTTAAGTACAATATTGAATAGTTATGGAGAGAGTGGACAGCCTTGTCTTGTTCTTGATTTTAGAGTAATTCTGTTGAGTTTTTCACCATTTAGTTTGATGTTGGCTGTTGGTTTACTGTATATACCTTTTATTATGTTTAGGTATGTTCCTGTTATCCCTGATCTCTCCAAGATTTTTATCATGAAGGGGTGTTGGACTTTGTCAAAGGCTTTTTCAGCATCTGTTGAGATGATCATGTAGTTTTCCTTTCTCAGTTTGTTTATATGGTGGATTACATTAATGGATTTTCATATGTTGAACCAACCCTGCATCTCTGGGATGAAGCCTACTTGATCATGCTGGATGATTTTTCTGATATGTTATTGGATTTGAATTGTCAGTATTTTATTGAGTATTTTTGCATCAATGTTCATGAGGGATATTGGTCTTTAATTATCTTTCCAGTTGTGTCTTTGTGTGGGTTGGGTACTAAGGTTATTGAAGTCTCATAAAAAGAATTTGGCAATGTCCCTACTGCTTCTATTGTGTGGCATATTTTAAGGAGAATTGGTATTACCTGTTATTTGAATTTCTCATAGGATTCTGCACTGAGGCCATCTTGTCCTGGCTTTTTTTTTTTTGGTTGGGAGACTTTTGGTGACTGCTTTTATTTCCTTAGAAGTTATAGGTCTATTTAAATTGCTTATCTGTTTTTTATTTAATTTTGGTGTTATCTATCCAGAAATTTTTCCATTTGTTTTAGATTTTCAAATTTTGAGGAGTACACGTTTTCAAAGTATGACCTTATGATTCTCTGGCTTTCCTCATTGTCCATTGTTATATCCCCCTTTTCATTTCTCATTTTGTTAATTTGCAAGTTCACACTCTGCTGTTCAGTAAGCTTGGGTTAAGGTTATCTATCTTGTTGATTTTCTGCAAGAACCACATCTTCCTTACATGAATTCTTTATAATGCTTTCATTGTTTCTACTTTATTAATTTCAGCCCTCAATTTGATTATTTCCTGGCATCTACTCCTCTGGGTGTATTTGCTTCTTTTTGTTCTAGAATTTTCAGTTGTGTAGTTAATTTTCTAGTGTGACTATTCTTCAGTTTCTTTATGTGGACACTAAATGGTATGAAATTTCCTCTTAGCACTGATTTCTAAGTGTCTCATAAGTTTGGGTATGTGTGTCTTCATTCTCATTGAATTCTAGGCAGTCTTTAATTTCTTGTTTTATTTCTTCCCTGACCCAGGAATGGTGCAACTGCACACTATTCAATTTCCATGAGTTTGTAGGATTTCGTCAATTTGTGTTGTTGTTGAATTCTAATTTTAAAACATGGGTGTCTGATAATATTCAGGGTGTTATTACAATTTTGTACCTATTGAGGTTTTCTATTTTGTCAAATATGTGGTCAATTTTTTAGAAGGTTCCATGAGGTGCTGAGAAGAAGGTGTATTTTTTTGTGTTTGAATAGAATGTTCTATTGATGTATGTTAAACCCAATTGACTCATAACTTCTTTTAGTTACTGTGGTTCTTTGCTAAGTTTCTGTCTGGTGGTCCTGTGTAGTGATGAGAGTGGGGTGTTGAAGTCTCTCACATCTCTCACCATAAGTGTGTGAGGTTTTAAATGTGATCTGAGTTTTATTAATGTTTCTTTTAAATGTGGAAGTTTTTGTATTTGGGGCATAGATGTTCAGAATTGAGACTTCATCCTGATGAATATCTCCTGTGATGAGTATGAAATGACCTCTTCATCTAATTTGTTATATATTAGGATTGCAACCCCCACTTGTTTCTTGTGTCCATTTGATTGGAAAACCTTATCCCAACCCTTAACTCTGAGGTAATATCATTCTTTGAAGTTGAGGTGTGTTTCTTGTGTGCAACAGAAGGATGGATTTTGTCTTCCTATCTATTCTGTTAGCCTGTGTCTTTTCATAGATGAGTTAAGACCATTAGTATTAAGGGATATTAATGACCATTGATTGCTTGTTCTTGGTTTATTGTGGGGGGTTTGTTCTTGGTGGTGGAATTGTGGGTGGATTTCCACCATTTTTTCTTTTGACAGTTAGTAAAGTGGGATTATCTATTGCCTATTTTTTTCTTGTTGTAGTTAGCTTCCTTAGGTAGTAGTTTTCCTTTCAGAACTTTCTGTATGGCTGGATTAGAGGACATGTAGTGTTTACATCTGGTTTTGTCATAGAATACCTTTTTGTTTCTCCATCTATATTGATTGAAAACTTTGCTGGGTATAGTAGTCTGGGCTGGCATCCATGATTTCTTAGTGTTGGTAGAATATCTACCCAGGACCTTCTGGCTTTCAGAGTTTCCATGGAGAATTTAGGTGTAATTCTGTTAGGTTTGCCTTTATATGTTACTTGACCTTTTTCTTTAGCTGCTCTTAATATTCTTTCTTTATTCTGTATGTTCAGGTTTTTACTATTATGTGGTGAGGGGACTTTATTTTTGTTGCCCACTCTATTTTGTGTTCTGTAAGCTTCTTGTACTTTCATTGGCATGTCTTTCTATAGGTTGGGAAAGTTATCTTCTATAATTTTGTTGAATATGTTTTCTGCACCTTCGAGGTGGGTTTCTTCACCTTCTTCTATATCTGTTATTCTTAGGTTTCATCTTTTCAAGGTGTCCCATATTCCTGAATATTTTGTGTTGGGTATTTGTTGAACTGAAGATTTTCTTTGGTTGAGGAATCTATTTATCCTAGTTTATCTTCAATGCCTGATATTTTCTCTTCCATCTCTTGTATTCTGTTGGTTATGCTTGCATCTGTAGTTCCAGCTTTTCTGTTTCCATCATTCCCTTCATTTGTGTTTTCTTTATTGTCTCTATTTCAGTTTTCAGGTCTTGAACAGTTTCCTTCTTTCCTTCATCTTTTTTGGCTTTCTTCTTTTGGCTTCATTTTTTTTGGTATTCTTTAAGAGATTTGTTGATTTCTTGTATTTCTTGGTTTGTTTTTTCTTCAACTTCCTTAGGTGATTTTCCCATATCCTTTTTGAGGGCCCCTATTATTTTCATGAAGTTGTTTTTAAGGTCATTCTCTTCTGATTCATCTGTATTGGGATGTTCAAGTCTTGCTGGTGTAGAGTCCCTAGATTCTGGTGGTGTCTTATTGGTTTTTATGTTGTTGAATATGTTTTTATATTGTCTTCTTCCCATCACTTCTTCCAGTGGGTGCAGAAGGAGTCTCTTGCTCTTCCGGTGGGTATAGGACCCAGTTTCCCTTCTGGTGGGTGTAAGCAGGTCCAATATTTTGATCGCTTTCCCTTTCCCATGAATTGAGGCAGGACTAGTGCCTTGGCAGTCTCTGGGTGGGTTGGACCATCATGATATGTTCCCCAGTGTGAAGTTCCCAGACATCACTTGGCTCTGAGCAGGGCACCAGAAGGTGGTCCGGAAACAGACCCACACTTACCTCGTCCTGTTGGCAGAGAAATGGACTAGGATGCTGGCAGTCTCTGGGTGGGCTGGACCACACTGGGTTGGGATCCACAGTACACAGCCCCTCTCACTCCTTTAGAGTCTAAGTCACTACATACCCTCTTTTACTTTCATGTCATGTGTATATGAATTCATATATGGATATATATGCACATTCATGACTAAATTCCTTATATAAAAGAAAATGTAATTTGTGTGTTTTTGTCTGTGTGTATGAGTGGGGAGAGAGATAAAAGGGGGGAGACTGGTTCATTTTGCTTAAAACTGTAAGCTATATTTCCAATCATTTTGCTGAAATGATATTTTAATTATTCTTTATAGATGGATAAAATTCCACCATGCTTATGTACTGCATTTCCTTTTTCAGCCTTCTGTTAGTAAGCATCTGCACTGGTCCCATATCTCAGATACTGAATACTACAGCAATAAGCATAGCTCTGCAAGTGTCTCTGTGGTATACTGACTTAGACCAGCAACATTTTAATGGAAGAATGTAGACGGTTAACATTCAATTTTATTTTTCTCTTTGTAATGAGTTTGGGTTTGTTTTACTTACAGAGAAACAAAGTATTCACAGGCTAGTAGCCTAAATCTTTCCCCAGACAAAAAATTTTTCCCCAGAAAAAAATCTAACAGCATTGGAATATTTACCTCCTGTTTATTTGATTCCCTAGTGTTCTAACTATTACAACAACAAGACTCAACATGTGTATGAATGAGAAAGTATAATTTATGTGTGAGTCTGTGTATTTGTGTGTGTGTGTGTGTGTGCGTGTGTGTGTGTGTGTGTGTGTTTATATTGTGGGACCCAAATACTAGTGTTTTTTAAAAAAATCAAATAGTGATTTATTTGTATCTAAGCTCTTGAATACAAAAATTAGTAAGTTCTTATTCATCTTAACAAAGCTATTATCAATCTAATTAACTTTGCATACTATATAAACTGATTGTGGCTAATAAGCTGCCACTTTCCCAGAAGAATAAAGGAAAGAATGTGAAACATTGGAACGACAAAGCTAACTCTAGAAAAATATAAGAATCATTGTCAGAAATTCAGAACAGCTTGCTCTAGGTATCAGTATTACATTATACAGATATTAAATTAGGAAAAGTAATTGATTGATTGTAAAAAAAAGCTGCGTTGTTTACCTTAATATTTGTAGAGTAGGTGTATAAAAATTTAAAAACCATGTACATTTTTTAGAGTTCAGTGAATCTGTGGTGTTCAATTAGACTTACATATGCTTAATAGTCTGAAAATTCCAAAGAACTCTTGCAAATGAAATGATTCAATTCCTACAAAAGAATAGTTGGTTAAGGAAAAATGTAAGAGGTAAAATAAGAAGAGAATATCTGAGAAAACAGAAGTATAAAAATGTTATCCATCATTTTCATTCAAGATTCAAAGGTTTAAATACCTCCATGATATTTATAAGAAAAAAGACATGATAATGTGGTGCTTTGGGGAAAATGTAATGTGCACTCAGCACCTTCAGCATGAATTGTTTTGTCTACTGATATTAGCAGGAAGTTGCCCTTGACTCTTAGAACTGATGTCTATGGGAGTTAAGGGTTGAACACAATGCCCCTACACACAAAACTGCAAATACAGAAACAATTGGACTGTTCTTTGAAGCAAGTTTTACTTTGTGAAAGTCAAGAAGAGAAGTTGCCTTCTGAAACCTCAGCAGCTTTGGGTACTCACAACTTACTGTAAAGTGAATTTGGCTTACTTGTTCAGAAAACGGTCTATCCACACGTTCCTTTCCACATGAACTACATTTCCAACATAGTGCCTACAGAGAGTGGGAGTTACAAGCAAAATGGCCTGAAAAGCTCTAGGGTCTTGCTGTTCCTTTTACTTGTTAGGTTGTAAACTGAAGTCTGCCTGTTGCTCTCAACTTTAGTGCCATCAGTAGTATAACTGGTACTTGGAGCTGTTTATTTCAGCTATGGATAACACTCTCCAGGGGACAGCCTGCTATAGGAAGTGTTCACTTAACAATGAAGGAAGGGGCAAGAGTTCATTGCAGATTTGACAGGACCTAAAATGCAGCAACAGCATTGCTTGCCACATGGCTCTCACTCATTTTCCAGCAGTCACCCAAAATCCTGCCTTTTGCTGTCAGCCTTTGTCTGCATTTCAAACCAGGTTGCCATCACTATGTCAACACTGACAGGAGGGCTACAGATCTCCAGAAGACAGAAAGTCTTAAAATTTAAACACATTTAAAGGACTGTGAATAGGATGCCACATGGATATACAATAGGAAAGCTCCATCCATGGGATGTGTGTGAAAATTTTGGTAAATGGAGAATATTTTATTTAAAATTTGAATATCAAGGTTTGCTTAAATAGTTTATCTCTGAATAAATATTTAAGCTGTTTAATATTTAAACTAACATTCACTATTGCAACCAACATTTAACCGAAATTTTGAAGAAATTTTTGGATAAAGAAATTATTTCTCCCTTACAAAAAAATGAAGAAGAAGCCTTGCTCTATACTTCAGGTACCCCAACACCCTAAATCTATTTCTGAATCCCAGGAAGGAACTGGACTCTGTTGTTCAGGTTCACAGCCAAGCAATCCTATTTGAAATATAACAAATTCCATTGCTGCACAAGGGATAGATATGTCCATTTTCATTTACCAATACATTCATTATTTTTATGTTTAAGAAGGAATAAATCACATAAGCAAATTTAGTACAATGTACCATACAATCATGAGGACTGGAGTTTGATCCCTGGCACTCAAGGAAAAAATTAGGCAAAGTGACAGGTGTTTACAATTGTAGTTCTTGGGAGACATAGACAGGAGGCTCCCTGAGGCTCAGTGGTCAGACAGTTTAGCCAGGTCAGCAAGTCCCAAGTCCCAGTGATAGATATTGTCTCAAAAACAAGGGAGATAACTCCTGAGGAATGGCTTCCAAGGTAGACTTCTGGCCTCTTTACCTACATACACATACTTGCACACACCCCTAAACATAAATGCATGTGTGGTAATTAATACACACACACACACACACACACATAGGAAAGAAAGGAATCACAACAATAAAGTATACCCCCAAATTTATTAATTAAAATGTGAAATCTATTCAACTATATCACAATAGCAACTAACTTCTCATTTTAAATAGCTCATTTGGTTGCTTTACTTGCATTTTAAATGTCATAATATGATATTACAAATAGTGGATAGGGAAAACATGGTACATTTACACAATGGAGTACTAGTCAGTGGGAAAAAAAAACAATGGAATCTTGAAATAACAGGCAAATGGATGGAACTAGAAGAAACCATCATGACTGGGGTAACCCAGTCACAAAAGGACAAACATGGTATGAACAAACTAATGCATGGATTTTAGACATAAAGCAGAGGATTGCCAGTCTACTATCGCACTGCCAGAGAGTCTGGGAAACAGGGAGGACCCTAAGAGAGATATACATGGTCCCCCAGAGAAGGAAAATGGGACAGGGTCTCCTGAGCAGATTGGGAGCATGGGGGGAGGAGAAAGAGAACTGGGAGAAAGAGATGGGGAGAAGAGGAAGCGAGAGGAGGACACAGGGGAACAGGAAGGTTGAGTTGGGGGAAGAATGGAGGATTGCAGGATGATAGATGCCATAATATAGGGAACCATTATATGTTTGAGGAGAGATCTGGCACAGTGAGATTTCCAGAGATCTACAAGGATGACACCAACTGGCAATCTAAGCAATAGTGGAGGTTCCTGATAATGAGAATGATGACTACCTTATATGCCATCCTAGAGTCTTCATCCAGTGAGTGATGGAAGCAGAGGCAGACACCCACAGCTAAACTCTGAGCTGAACTCCTGGAACCCAGTTGCAGACAGAGAGGACTGATGAGCAAAGGGTTCAAGACTGGGCTGGTGAAACCCACAGAAAGAGCTGACCTTACCAAGGGGGAGCTCATGGACCCCAGACTGATGGCTGTGAGGCTAGCATGGGAGTGATCAAGACCCACTGAATGTGGCTGTCAGTAAGGAGGCCTTGGCAATCTTTGGGGCCTCAGGTAGTAGATCAGTATTTATCTCAGGTGTACTATTGGACTTTGGGAGCCCATTCTACATAGAGGAATGCTCTCTCAGTCTGGACACATGGAGGAGGGCCTAGGCCCTGCCCTGGATGATATGATAGACTTTGGAGATTTCCCGTTGAGGGCCTCACCCTCCCTGGGGAGCACAGGGAGGATTGGGTGGGAGGTTGGGAGGGTTGGTGGAGGCGGGGGAAGAGGGAAGGGAGAAGAAGCTAGGACTGACATGTGAAACAAGCTTGTTTCTATTTTAAAAATGATAACATTAATTCCAGACCCAATAAAAAATAATATCATGAGTGATTGGGTATTTAAACTCAAATGAAAACATTGCATGTATAAGGGAACTGGCTGGAATTAGAATGTCTTCCTTGTTTCTTAAATGGGACACAAAATCTCATTAATCACATAACTGGACTACTTTTTGGAAATTTTCATTTGATAAAAATTATTTATAAACAATATTACCATTTGATCACCACAAGACATGTTTTGGTAGGAAGCAACTGCGTTCTTCTTTGGGCTAAACATATAACACATGTTGACATAGGCAAGAAATTGGTTGACAGCTTTAGTTACAATGCTTTTCTGTGAGTGGATATGCTATGACAAGAAAATACCACATGTGGTAGCACAGAAAATAGAAGTGGCATTTATTTGAGACAAAATACTGGGATTTGGTGGGTAACAGGCACAAGGATATGACCATGTGTCAAGAAAGAAAGCACTGTGACCTAGAGTAAACAATATTGTATTTCATTCACTTTTCTGTGGCTAAAAGAAGGCTACACCCATATAAATTGAAGGGTGAACCAAGTAGCCCATTTTATGACAGAATACTTGCCCACTCCACATGGACCTTGAATGGGAGACAGAGATGCAAACAAAATGGGCCTTAGAAATGTGTCATAGTTTAATTCTTCTGTTTCAATTGTTCTGGCTCTATTGTTGAGAGCTCCTAACTTTTCCAGAGTTAACATTTGTTCTCTTGTTCCAGAAATCTAATATGTTTTAGTCTAGCTGGCCATTTGTGTTTATGCTGGGTGATAGAATTGGGACCAGTGAAGCAGGTTTTAGAGGTTATCATCTGTGATGCAGAGGGGCACATAAGTGACTTATCTATTTTTTTCTGTCACCAATGCTTCTGTATGAGTTACTCGCTCAACATTTTTAATGTTAACAAATGTTTCCAGGACCCCCTGTAGTCCTCAGACTCTGATTATCTTTGTTGTACTCTCAGCTTTTATGAGATGAATGGTCTTATAATTCACATATGAATAAGATCGTGTGATATTTATTTTTATGTGCCCATTTTTCTTAGCATAGTCATCTCTAGTTCCATCCATGTAGGTACAAATGACAGGGTTCATTTCATATTGTGACTAAATGGTATGCAACTGAGTATTTGTACCTTACCTTGCTATTCATTTAACCCACTTATAATGTTTTATATTTTAACTGTTGTGAATAATTCAGCAGTTACTATAGATATGAAAGTATATCTATGATTTCCCGATGATTCTTTCAGATTGTTAGGACGAAGATATTTCTGCTTATAGGATATGACCATGGGGCATCATGAAGCATAATTCTGATGAACCACAGAATGATCCCGCTCATGGTCATACAATGAAAGACAAAGAATAGAATGGATGTTTAGTTTATGGATATGACCTTGCTCTTCACACTCTTTAGAAGGAGACGGAATACTTACCTTGGATTCTAGCAATTACTTCTTCCTGGCTTCCAATGACAGTAGTCTACAGAGGGAGGTAGAGTACATTGGAGGTGGAAAGTTAGTTGGAGGCAGGATTTCAGAGAAGCACATGCCGGAACTCATCATCTGTTCTTGGGAGAATTCTTCAGTGATATGTCAACTTTTGCATCACACAGTAAATAACCCTTCACCCATGATCATGTAAGGAAACTCTCCAAATTTGTTAGATTACCAAGTTTGATTTGGGTGGTTTGGGTAGAATCATTTCTTTAGTCTTTTTAAATTTTTTTCCTGGAGTAAATATATTGTTGTACAAATATTTACCCAGAAGTAGGATCGCCAGATCGTGTGATGGCTCTGATTTTAAGTGTATAGAAAGTTCTACACTGATTTCATAGTGGCTATGTCTTCTAACATTCTCATCAACAATATGTCAGTGTTCTCTATAGTGGCTACTTTTATTGTTTTATTAATAAATAAAGTTCAGGTATTCCTTGACTCTGTGTGAATATACGTCACTGTGATTGGTTTAATAAAGAAGCTGACTGTTCTATAGCCCAGCATGATAAGGTAGGCAGAGTACCAGACTAAGAGAATGCTGGGAAGAAGAAGCAGGAGGAGTCTCAGGAGTCCCCAGCCAGATTTAAAAGAAACAACAAGCAAAGTACATAGATGAGGTAAATTAGCCTTGTAGCAGAACACAGATTAATAGAAATGAGCTATTTTTAAGTTATAAGAGCTATTTAAAAATAAGTCTAAGCTTATTTATATTTATAATTAATATAAAGTATTTATAATTAATAATTAGTCTCTGTGTGGTTATTTGGGAGCAGGCAGGTGGAACAGAAAAGTCTACCTACACTCAAGAGTTACATTCTAGGGTATAAATCTGATAGAGCCACAAAGAGTAGACGCAATCGGTTGATCCTCCTGTCCACCTTCCCACATCCAAAATGCCCATAAATCTTTCCAAGATCCTCCTTATTCCCCCCCTTGTGTCTATCTTCACCTAGGTCCTCCAGAAAACTCTGTGGTTTATTCTGACCAACTGAATGTGTACTCTGCCCTCAGAATTAAGGTTTAACTCCATTGGTGGTCTCAGAACAATACAAACAAATCTCTGGCAGCAGTTCTTATTTCTCTATATCCTTGCAGACATTTAACTGTAAAAAAAATCATCCATATAAGTATGAAGGGGTGTTACATTACGTGTTTTCTCCCCAGAGCTTGGGCCCAGGCATGCATGTGTGTTATAGAATATTATTTTCAGGTGTTTTACATGTGTTTGTGCTCTGGAACATTTGTTTAATGTCACTAAGTTGTGTTTCTTTTGTTTATGCTGCATTTGTTTAACTCTGTGAAGCAGCGATTCTGTGCCTGTCTAAAACACCTCATGGTCTAATAAGGAGATGGATGGCCAATATTGAAGCAGAAGAAAGGATAGGCAGGGCTGGCAGGCAGAGAGTATAAATAGAAGGAAAGATGTGGAGATAGAGAAAGATAGAACAAGGAGAGGAGGACATCAGGGGCCAGCAACCCAGTCAACCATTGAGTAAGAGTGAAAGTAAGATATACAGAAGTAAGAAAAGGAACAAATCCCAGAGGTTAAAGGTAGACAGGATAATTTAAGTTTAGAAAAGCTGGCAATAAACAAGCCAAGCTAAGATTGGGCATTTATAAGTAAGAGTAAGGCTCTATGTCTGTGATTTATTTGGTTGGTGGATGGCAGGCCATCAAAGAGAAAAGAATAAAGAGTGAAAATAACTGACATTTTGGTGTTCCAAAATGGGACTGGAGCAAAAGAAACTCCAGCAACATTTGGGTGCCTAATATGGGGCTGAATTTCCATTTGGGGCCTGAGAAAGCTGAGAAAGAAAAAAGTTCTTTAGAACTTTCAATAGTTTTTGTTATTTTACAATTATTTTTACTTTCTAAAATAATTTTTAAAGTTGAAATGCATTTAGGGACTGATCAATTATGTATCTTAAAAATGATGTAATATACATACTAAAATCCATAACATTAGATGGTATAATGTATTAGTTGTAGCTTTCAGATCAAGATTACTAGATGACTACATCCAGTGTGTTATTTTGGATAGCACAGAGACATTCTGAAAATGTATAGTGCTTTTGTTGTAAGAATGGGTTGGAGTCCAGAAGGTACCCCCTGAGGTTTCCCATTTCTAGGACAAATATGTTACTAGGCACACATGGGGAGTGGTAGAAACAGAGACCAATTAAGAAAAAGAAAGGTACTTCAGAGAATGGAAGTGGATCTGAGTGCTGGGTAAGGTCCAAGATTCAAAGGTTCTGAGTCATTATTACATAGTACCTGTCTTCTTTGTCATGTGGAGATGGACTTCTCACATGCAGTCCCATATCAGGGAGGCTCCAGTTTCCCACTTGTCTTGATTTCTTTGTTGTGTTAATTTTATTGCCTCTGGAACATCTTTCTCTTCCTCATTTCCCTCCTTCTTGTTGTAAGTCAGCAGGATAGATATATGCAATGTGACAGAGACACTATTTGTACTACTAAGAAAATATATAGTGATTGCATTGAATCTATAGACTGCTTTTGGCAAGATTGCCATTTTTATTATGTTGATCCTACCAATTCAAGAGCATGGGAGATCTTTCCATTTTCTGGTATCTTCTTTGATTTCTTTCTTCAAAGACACAAAGTTCTTGATATACAGGTCTTTCACTTCCTTGGTTAACGTTATCCCCAGATATTTGATGCTGTTTTTGGCTATTGTAAAAGGTGATGTTTCTCTGATTTCTTTCTCAGTCACTTCATCATCTGTATAGAATAGGGCCATCACAATTCTTCAAGGACCTGGAAACAACATTAATCAACTTTATATGGAAAAACAAAAGGCCCAGGATAGCCAAAACATCCCTATACAATAAAGGAACTTCAGGAGGCATCACCATACCTGACTTCAAGCTCTATTATAGAGCTATAGTCCTGAAAACAGCTTGGTATTGGCACAAAAATAGGCAGGTAGACCAATGGAACCGAATCGAAAGCCCTAATTTTAACCCACACACCTATGAACACCTGATTTTTGACAAAGAAGCTAAAACTGTACAGTGGAAAAAAGAAAGCATCTTCAACAAATGGTGCTGGCATAACTGGGTACTGGTATGCAGAAGACTGCAGATAGATCCATGTTTATTGCCTTGTACAAAACTTAAGTCCAAATGGATCAAAGATCTCAACATACATCCAGCCACACTGAAACTTTTAGAAGAGAAAGTGGGAGATACTCTTCAACGAGTTGGTACAGGCGACCACTTCCTAAACATAACACCAGTGGCACAGGCACTGAGATCGACAATTAACAAATGGGACCTTCTGAAACTAAAAAGCTTCTGTAAGGCAAAGAACACAGTCAAAAAGACAAAAAGGCAGGCCACAGAATGGGAAAAGATATTCACTAACCCTACATCTGACAGAGGGCTAATCTCCAAAATTTACAGAGAACTCAAGAAACAAGTCTCCAAAACACCAAAGGATCCACTTGAAAGGTGGGGTACAGAGCTAAATAGAGAATTCTCAGTAGAGGAGGCTAAAATGGCCAGAGACACTTAAGAAAGTGCTCAACATCCTTAGCCATCAGGGAAATGCAAATCAAAACAACTCTGAGATACCATCTTACTCCTGCCAGAATGGCTAGAATCAAAAACACCGAAGACAATTTATGCTGGAGAGGATGTGGAGAGACAGGAACACTCCTCCACTGCTGGTGGGAATGCCGACTCATACAGCCTCTTTGGAAATCAGTATGGAGATTCCTCAGGAAAATGGGAATTAATCTACCACTAGACCCAGCAATTCCACTCTTAGGCATTTATCCAAATGAGGCAGGTTCATACAACAAGGGCATCTGCTCCACTATGTTCATAGCAGCATTGTTTGTAATAGCCAGAACGTGGAAGCAACGTAGATGCCCCTCAACTGAAGAGTGGATAGAGAAAATGTGGTACATTTACACAATGGAGTATTACTCAGCAGAAAAAAACAATGGAATCTTGAAATTCGCAGGGAAATGGATAGCACTGGAAGAAACCATCCTGAGTGAGGTAACCCAGTCACAAAAAGACAAACATGGTATGTACTCACTCATATATGGATTTTAGATATGGATCAGGATAGTGCCAGTCTGCACTTCCACAGATAGAGAGTCTGGGAAACAGGAAAGAACCTAAAAGATATGCATATATGCATAGTACCCAAGAGAAGAGGATGGAGACAAGATCCTCTGAATGGATGGGGAACACGGCGAGGGGTGGGGGGGAGTGGGACCTGGTAAAGAGGAAGGGAGTTGGTCATGGGGGAACAGGAAGTTGAGGGGGTGGGGGTAGAATAGGGGGAAGAGCAAATCATAGGATCGAAGACAGATCAGGCACCAGAGTGACCTCGAGTGATCTAAAGGTATAACATCAATTGGCAAGCTAAGCAATAGTGGAGGGACCACCTCGAATGCCCATTCCTGATAATGAACTTGATGTCTATAACCATCCGGGAGCCTTCATCCTGTGACTGATGGAAGCAGAGGCAAACACACAACTAATCACTGAATTGAACCCAAGGAACCCAGTGACAGAGAGAGAGGAGTGATTAGCAAATTGGCAAAGAATGGGCTGGCAAAACCAGCAGAGACAGCTGATCTGAACAGGGGAGTGCTCTTGGACCCCAGACTGACAGTGGGGAGGCCAGCATGGGACTGATCTGGACCCTCCAAATGTGAGTGTCAGTGAGAAGGCCTGGGCAACCTATGGGGCCCTGAGCTGTGGATCAGTGTCTATCCCTGGTATACAAATTGTTTTCATGTGCCTATAGCACAAAGAGAGATGCTCTCTCAGCCTGGACTCTTAGGGGAGTGCCTTGACCCTACCAAGAGTAAAAATGACAGACTCTAGATATCCCCTATGTGGAAGGATTTGGCAATAGGGTGGGAGGGAGGGGGAAGGGGAGTGCGAGAAGAGGGGAGGGAGAGGGAACTGGGATTGACATGTAAAACAAGCTATTTAAAATTAAAATAAAAAATGATAAAAAAAGAAAAAGAAAATATATAGTGTTTATCAAGCTTAAAGTACATGGCATAGACACATCCATGTATATGTTGGTTAAACTGTATGTAGTTTACTTCATGAAGTACACATCTTGCATTTATTTATCTGTCATTGATTTATTGACGTGTATATATGGTATATACATGTGTAGTTCATTCACATAAGTATATGGCTTCACATTCCTTTATAAGCTCATACAAAGGTCAGGAGGTATATGGTGCCTTCATCTATCTCATTTCATCTATTCCTTTAACACAGAGCTTCTGACTGTTAAGCTAGCTGACCTTTGAGCTCTCAAGATCCCCCTGTCCCCAGAGTCTCCCAATGCCACAGCTATGCATTCTTAGGTATGACCATTTTTTTCCCATGAGTGCTAGGGATTCAAATTCATGTCCCCATACTTGCCAGGGAAGTTGACTTGCTCTCTGAACTGACACCTAATTTGTACTTTTAAATAAGGTACTTTTACTTCTAAAATAAATAAAAATTTAAAAGTAAAACTGTCAGAAACCATTAGGGCAAGTAGCTACACCAATACCATAATGACAGTTTATAGATATCAGACTATTTCACAAGAGAATGTTCAAGTAAATATTTTTCTTTTGTCTGTTGTAGTCTCAGAATGGAAACATGAGTGGGGAAAAAGGATTTCAGATGAGGCAATTTTGATGCCAAACATGGTTCTAATGCATAATTGTTAATATGGGGTGATATTTATGATTTATTAAAGCTTGCCTGGTGATTGAGAAAGTCAGCCTCACACTATAGAGATCGGACAATGTTGTCACACACCTTTAACCCCAGGACTCAGAGACAAAGGCAGATGGATCTCTCTGAATTTAAGACCACCCAGGGCTCCAGGAGAGTGAATCTGTCTAAAAGAGTAACAGAGCTCACACCTTTAGACCCAGCACTAGAGTGATACAAAATATAGGAGCAGGGTCTTCAGTAGTTAGTCGCATGAGTCTCTAGCCATTCCAAGGAGAGCACAGCAGTCTGGGATTACAGTAGAAGGTTTGGTGGAGCTAGGATCACCTTTCAGTCTGAGGTAGAGGTAAGAGCTTGTAGCCAGCTGCTTTGTTTTTCTGGTCTTGAAGCTTGAACCCCAATATCAGTCTCTGAGTCTTTTACTTACCATATTACATTAATTAGCCAAATTAACACTCAAAACCACAGTCTCTTTTTACTGAATAATGTTTAAAGAGGTCATTCTTCCTTTGCTAAATTTCTGAGTCTCCCATTTAGCATGTTGTGCCCACGCCCAACTCTTTGGTACTGCATAAATGAAAGAGCTCCATCAACAGAGTAGATTAAGTAGACATATAAACTGACTACAAATCCATTTTTCTCTTCACAGAGAAACAAGTAATCTGGGCTGGTAAGATTGTTCAGCAGCTAAAGGCACTTGCCCCAAAGCAAGACACCTGAGATACATCCCAGGGATGCACATGACAGAAATAATATGGGAATTATGGAGCATCCTTGAGAATTGCAGGATCTCTCCCTCTCCTTGGGGATCCAGGTCCTCAAAAACTTTTGGCCACTAAAGCCACCCAAAGTGAGTAGTTTTAGGGATCTTGTGAAATTCACAGAACACACAGAGGGTGTGTTTTAGAGATTAGTGTATTATATATTCAAAGGTGGAGATTGTCAGCGGGAAAGACAGTCATGCCACCTGAGTTAGGCATGGAGATCAGCCATGTTAAATATGCAGTTATGCGGCTGAAACATACTAAGGACTTCAGAGAAAAAGTTGGAGATCCAGAAGACTAGAAAGAGTATACTTACACTTCTGCCACTACCCTAAAGAGACTGGAAAGAAGAACAGTGAGCAGTTTCAATAGAACATCCTAACATCTTGTATGACTGCACACAAGGGAGGAATTCTAGTAAAGAAAGGTTCATTATCTCATCAAGAGAATAATTGGTTCTCCTGTCTCATTTCCATAATTTAAGAGGCATTCACCTTCTTGGAAAGTGGCCCTTCAACCAGGTGAATCATCTGCCCAACTACACTGATTCTTAGGGGAGGAGACAATAGCTTGTCTCCACCTAGAGGTGGATTCCACTCTCTTCTGTAATAGGAGGATGGAAGTGACCCTTTATATTGTCCTCTGACCTCTACATGTTACACACACACACACACACACACACACACACACACACACACACACGCGCGCGCGCGCGCAATGAATCAATCAATCAATAAGTAAATATCATTCACTTCAAACTTAATCTCAAATTGCATACAAAATATTTCTTCTTGTTTACTTACTGTTCTTTTGTCAGTCTTTGAAATTTCCCCTGAATCTATCCTGTTTTAATTCCATAATGACTTTTCTTCATTTGTTTACATTTAAAATTTTAATATCTATGAGAATTATCAAGTGAATACCAACAGTGGCTTTCTAAATATTTAGATAACTCATTCTAAATTGGATTCGAAAGAAGAAAAAGCTGCTTCATCCAAGCAGTTCTGTCAGACGCAGGCAATTGCTGTGTCTTATAAACAAAACCAAAAAGATGTTTACAAGGATGTGTGTTTATCATTCCACATATATTCTTCAAAATCATCTAGATTATTTGCAATTTTCTGGGGATATTTTTGGAAAAGCAGCAAGAATGTGAATGTTGGTTTTTTAAGTGCTTTACATTTGCACAAGAGACATCATAGCTTTTCTTAGAACAGCAGGGGGAAAGGCTGGTGGGTTGAGTTGGAGCCCAAAACGATAAGGGGAGATGTTGGTAATAAAGAGGTAATAAAGAGGTTAACATGAGGGAGCCCAGATTAACAGTGTTATTAGCTCTTGTCTACACTACTTTATCATAAAAAGTAGTGAATATACAAACGCAGGGGAAAAGACAGTGAAACAAATGTGTGGAATAGAGCCCAAGCCCAAGATTGTACAAAGACATCAGTGGTGAAGAATTGCCTGTAAACATTACAAAATCTGAAAATAATCTGCTCACATTGACCATGACAAATTATCCCTAGAGTCAGTACATGTGTGACACACAAATGCTGTGTGTCATACATTAAGACTACTCTGTTTAAACAGTGAAGTGTTTCCTGCAGCTCTGTCATGATTTAATCTGTTACCTAATTTTCAGTGAAATACAAACATTTTTCTTTTAATAAATTCAAGACTGCAGGTGTATCTCAGTAACAGAATACTGCCTACTATTTACAACCTGCAGTCTCCTGCTACTCCACAGAAAATGAAAGACAAAGGAGAAAAGGGAAAGACTTCTACTGGGAAGGGAGGGGAAGAGCATGGTGGAGAGTGGAGGGGAGCGGAGGGGAGGAAAGTAGAGGGGAGGGGAGAAATTGGGGAGACAGATGGGGGATGGCACAAAGAATTGGGATGGACTAGAAAGAAGCCTGAGTGGGTCCACAGGAAGGAAGACAGCTGGATCCAAAGCAAAGTACAGCAGGGTCTGTAGGCAGAGGGTGGGTGGGTGGGTGCGACAATGTAGAAATAGTCCCAGAGAAGGGGCACCTGCCCCTGCAAACAGACTCCTACGTGGATGGAGTGAGTTTGGAGAGATTGTAAGGAAGAGAGAAGAGAGACTGAAAATCACTTACCTGAGTCAAGTAAGTCAAGTCAAGTGTGGCACTGAGGGTAAAAAGTGGGCATTTTTTAATCTTATTGAGGCTTGCATATTGACATTAAAAGTTTTGTGTTTTTATGGATTGTGTGTGTGTGTTTGTGAGTGTGTCTGCCTCTCTGTGTTCCTTGTACTTTTCCTTTTCTTTCTTTTGGCTTTAATTCTGTTTTATTTGATATTTTTATTTGTCTTTTTGTTTTCTAAAGAGAGAAAGAAGGTATTGAGTTGGGGAGGTGGGCAGAATGTGGGAACAGTTGGGGGAGGTGTGGTCATATGTTATTTATGATTTAATAAAGATCGCAAAGCAGGTCACACTAGTTAGCTGTAGAAGCTAGGCAGTGGCTGGCTGCTGGTACCTTTAATCCCAGGACTCAGGAGACAGGCAGTTGGATCACTCTGAGCTAAAGGTCATCCTGGCAAACAGAAGAGTGAAGAGTATCAGAGCTCAAGCATTTGATCTCAGTATTTGGGATCACAAGCCTTTATTCCCAGCACTATGGAGGTGGAGACAGGAGGATATGGCTGGGCAGAGAAAGGAATGTAAGGAGGAGAAGAAAGGAACTGAGAGCTTTTGCCTCTGAGGATTCATGGAGACAGGATTACCATTTCAGCTGATTAGAGGTAACATCTACTGGCTTGACTGCTTTGCTTTTCTGATTTTCAGCTTGCAGCTTGAACCCCAAAATCTGCCTCTTGGTCTTTTAATTTTCTTTTTTCCATATTTTTTATTTAACTTTTTAAGCATGTCACTTTCAGTTCCCTCTCCCTCCCCTCCTCCCCCAACCACCAATCCTCCCAACCCCTCAACCCACTCCATCCCCTCTCCACTTTCCAGGGAGGCTAAGGGCCTCCATGATGGATTTCCAGAGTCCCTCACATCATCCCAGGAATGGTCCAGGAAAGAGCATCCCTCCACATGGCATGAACTCTCAGAGTCCCTCTGTATGCCAGGAATAAATACTGCTCCACTCTCCAAGATCCCACAGATTGCCAAGGCCTCCTCTCTATCACCCAGGTTCAGTGGGAGGGTGTCTGGATCAGTCCTATGCTGGCCCCCCAATCATCAGTCTGGGGTCCATGAGATGCCCCTTGTTTAGGTCAGCTGCCCCTGTGGGCCTCGCCAGCCCGATTCCGATTCCCTTGTTAATCACTCCTCTTTGCAAGTGAGTTCCAGGAGTTCAATTAGGTTCATAGCTGTGGGTGTCTGTCACCGTCTCCATCAGCCACTGGATGAGAGTTTTAGGACGGCATATAAGACAGTCATCATTCTTACTATCATGGGAGGGCATTTAAGGTAGCCTTAATGCCAGTTGGTGTCATTCTTGTAGATCTGTGAAGATCTAATTGTGCCAGATCTCTCCTCCAACTTATAATGGCTCCTTCTTTTATGGTATCTCCCATCCATTTCTCCTCTATTCTTACCCTGGCTCAACCTTTCTGCTCTCCCGTGTTGTCCTCTCTCCTCCTCTTGTCTCCCTCTCTTTCTCCCATCTCATTCTGCCCTCCCTTTCTCCCCCTCCCCAATCTAAATAGGAGATCGCATCCCATAACCCTTCTCTGGGTTATCATGCATATCTCTCTTAGGGTCCTCCCTGCACCCCAGTATCTCTGGCGGTGGGATTGTGGGCTGGAAATGCTCTCCTCCATGTCTAAAATCCATATATGAGTGAGTACATACCATGTTTGTCTTTTTGTGACTGGGTTACCTCACTCAGGATGGTTTCTTCTAGTGCCATCCATTTGCATGCAAATTTCAAGATTTCTTTTTTTGACCGAACAGTGGTGGTGCACACCTTTAATCCCAGCACTCGGGAGGCAGAGGCAGGCAGATCTCTGTGAGTTCGAGGCCTGGCTGGACCGACAGCCTCCAAAACAATACAGAGAAACCTTGTCTCGTAAAACCAAAAAAAAAAAAAAAGATTCCTTTTTTTTTCTGCTGAGTAATACTCCATTGTGTAAATGTACCACATTTTCTCTATCCGCTCTTCAGTTGAGGGACATCTAGGTTCTTTCCAGGTTCTGGCTATTACAAATAATGCTGTTATGAGCATAGTTGAGCAGATGCCCTTATTGTATGAGTGTACATCTTTTGGATATATGCCTAAGAGTGGAATTGCTGGATCTTGCAGTAGACTGATTTCCATTTTTCTGAGGAATCTCCATACTGATCTCCAAAGTGGCTGCACAAGTTGGAATTCCTACCAGCAGTGGAGGAGTGTACCCCTTTCTCCACATCCTCTCCAACATAAACTGTCATTAGTGTTTTTAGTTTTAGCCATTCTGACAGGAGTGAGATTGTATCTAAGAGTTGTTTTGATTTGCATTTCCCTAATGGCTAAAGATTTTGAGCACTTTCTCAAGTGTCTCTTGGCAATTTTGGATTCTCTATTAAGAATTCTCTATTTAGTTCTGTACCCCATTTTTAATTGGATTCTTTGGTGTTCTGGAGAATTGGTTCTTGAATTCTTTGTAAATTTTGGAGATCAGCCCTCTGTCAGATGTGGGGTTAGTGAATATCTTTACCCATTCTGTGGGCTGTTGTTTTGTCTTGTTTACTGTGTCCTTTGCCCTACAGAAGCTCCTCATTTTCAGGAGGTCCCATTTATTAATTGTCTATCTCAGTGTCTGTGCTACCGGTGTTATGTTCAGGAAGCAGTCTCCTGTACCAATTCGTTCACTGGTACTTCCCAATTTCTCCTCTAAATAGTCAGTGTGGCTGGATTGATGTTGAGGTCTTTGATCTATTTGAACTTAAGTTTTTTGCATGGTGATAGATATGGATCTATCTGTTGTCTTTTACATTCCAGCATCCAGTTACCCCATCACCATTTGTTGAAGATGCTTTCTTTTTTACCATTGTATAGTTTTAGCTTCTTTGTCAAAAATCAGGTGTTCAAAGGTGTGTGGGTTGATATCAGGGTCTTCAATTCGATTCCATTGGTCTACCTGTCTGCTTTTGTGCCAATACCAAGCTGTTTTCAGGACTATGCCTCTATAATAGAGCTTGAAGTCAGGTATGGTGATGCCTCTGGAAGTTCCTTTATTGTACAGGGTTCTTTTTGCTATCCTGGGTTTTTGTTTTTCCATATAATGTTGAGGATTGTCCTTTCGAGGTCGGTGAAAAATTGTGCTGCTATTTTGATAGGGATTGCATTGAATATGTAGATTGCTTTTGGCAACATTGCCATTTTTAATTTATTGATCCTACCTATCCAAGAGTATGTGAGATCTTTCCATTTTCTCATATCTTCTTTAATTTCTTTCTTTAAAGACTCAAAATTCTTGTTATACAGGTTTTTCATCTGTTTGGTTAGAGTTACCCCAAGATGTTTTGTGGTGTTTGTGGCTATTGTAAAGGGTGATATTTCTCTGAATTCTTTCTCATCCCCTTTATTGTCTACATATCGTAGGGCTATTGATTTTTTTAAGGTAATTTTGTATCCTGCCACTTTGCTGAAGGTGTTTATCAGCTGTATGAGTTTCCTGGAAGAATTCTTTGGTTTACTTACATAGACTATCATATCATCTGCAAATAGTGAAAGTGTGACTTCTTCCTTTCCTAGTTATATTCCCTTGATATCCTTTTGTTGTCTTACTGCTCTAGCTAGAACTTCAAGTACAATATTGAAGAGATTTGGAGAGAGTGGACATCGTTGTCTTGTTCCTGATTTTAGAGGAATCACCTTTAGTTTCTCTCCATTTAGTTTGATGCTGGCTGTTGGTTTTGCTGTATATTGCTTTTAATTGCTTTTATTATGTTTACGTATGTTCCTGTTATTCCTGATATCTCCAAGACCTTTATCGTGAAGGGGTGTTGGATTTTGTCAAAGGCTTTTTCAGCATCTAATGAGATGATCATGTGGTTTTTCTTTTTCAGCTTGTTTATGTGGTGGATTACATTGATCGATTTTCGTATGTTGAACCATCCCTGCATCCCTGGGATGAAGCCTACTTGATCATGGTGTATGATTTATCTTAAGTGTTCTTGAATTAAATTTGCCAGTATTTTATTGTGTATTTTTGCCTCAATGTTCATGAGGGAGATTGGTCTGTAATTCCCTATCTTGGTTGTGTCTTTGTGTGGTTTGGGTACTAATGTAATTGTAGCCTCATAAAAAGAATTTGACAGTGATCCTTCTGCTTCTATTGTGTGGAACAATTTGAAGAGTATTGGTTTTAGCTCTTCCTTAAATTTTTGGTAGAAACCATCTGGCCCTGGACTTTTCTTGGTTGGAAGACTTTTTATGGCTGCTTCTATTTAATTAGGGGATATAGATCTGTTTAAATTGTTTATCTCTTCTTGATTTAATTTTGGTAAGTGGTATCTATACAGAAAATCATCCATTTCCTTTAGATTTTCCAATTTAGTGGAGTACAGATTTTCAAAGTATGACCTGATGATTCTTTGGATTCCCCCAGTGTCGGTTGTTATGTCCCCTTTTTCATTTCTGATTTTCTTAATTAGTATGTTCTCTCTCTATCTTTTGGTTAGGTTTGATAGAAGTTTGTCTATCTTGTTGATTTTCTCAAAGACCCAACTCTTTGTTTCATTGATTCTTTGTGTTGCTTTCTTTGTTTCTACTTTATTGATTTCAGCTCCAAATTTGATTATTTCCTGGCATCTACTCCCCCTGGGTGAGTTTGCCTCTTTTTGTTCTAGAGCTTTCAGGTGTTCTGTTAATTCTCTAGTGTGGCAATTCTCCAGTTTCTTCATGTGGGCACTTAGTGCTATGCATTTTCTTCTTAGAACTGCTTTCAAAGTATCCCAAAGGTTTGGGTATTTTGTGCCTTCATTTTCATTGAATTCTAGGAAGTCTTTTATTTCTTTCTTTATTTCTTCCTTTACCCAAGGGTGATGCAATTGAGCATTGTTCAGTTTCCATGAGTTTGTGAGGTTTCTGAAGTCTGTGTTGACGGTGAATTCTAATTTTAAGCCGTCGTGGCCTGAAAGGGTACAGGGGGTTATTCCAGTTTTTTTGTATCTGTTGAGGTTTGCTTTACCGCCAAGAATGTGGTGGTTTTTAGAGAAGGTTCTATGTGGTGCTGAGAAGAAGGTATATTCTTTTATGTTTGGGAGGAATGCTCTATAGATGTCTGTTAAACCCAATTGGGTGAAAACTTCTGTTAATTCTGTTGTTTCTTTGTTAAGTTTCTGTCTGGTAGACCTGTCCAGTGGTGAGAGTAGGGTGTTGAAGTCTCCCACTATAAGTGTGTGGGTTTAATGTGTGATTGGAATTGTAGTAATATTTCTTGCATGAATGTGGGTGCCTTTATATTTGCGGAATATATGTTCAGAGTTGAGACTTCTTCCTGGTGGATTTTTCCTATGATGAATATGAAATGTCCTTATTCATCTCTTTTGATTAATCTTAGTTTGAAGTTTATTTTGTTAGATATTAGGATAGCTACACCCACTTGCTTCTTATGTCAATTTGATTGGAAAGTCTTTTCCCAACCCTTAACCTTGAGGCAGTGTCTATCTTTGAAATTGAGTTGTGTTTCTTGGATGCAGCAGAAGGATGGATTCTGTCTTTGTATCCATTCTGTTAGCCTGTGTCTTTTTATAGGTGAGTTAAGACCATTGATATTCAGGGATATTAATGACCATTGATTGTTGAATCTTGTTTGCTTTGGATCCGTTTTTGGTGGTGGTTTTATGTGTGAGTTTTTCTCCCATTTCTGATTTCTGGTTAAGCTAGATTATCTATCTATTGCCCATGTTATTTTGAGTATAGTTAACTTCCTTGAGTCAGAGTTTTCTTCTAGAACTTCCTATAGGGCTGGATTTATGGATACGTATTGCATAAATCTGGTTTTGTCATGGAATATCTTGTTTTCTCCATCTATAGTGATTGAGAGTTTTGTTGGGAATAGTAGTCTGGGCTGGAATCTGTGGTCTCTTAGTGTTTGTAGAACATCTATCCAAGACCTTCTGGTTTTCATAGCTTCCATGGAGAAGTCGGGTGTAATTCTGATAGGTTGCCTTTGTATGTTACTTGGCCTTTTTCCTTTGCTGCTTTTAATATTCGTTATTTATTCTGTATGTTTGGTGTTTTGATTATTATGTGGCAAAAGAACTTTTTTTTTGGTCCAGTCTTTTAGTGTTCGGTAAGCTTCTTGTAGTTTCACAGGCATCTCCTTCTTCAGGTTGAAAAAATTTTCCTCTATGATTTTTTTAATATGTTTTGTGTACCATTGAGCTGTGCTTCTTTGCCTTCTTCTATACCTATTATTCTTAGATTTGGTCTTTTCATGGTGTCCCATATTTCCTGGGTATACCTTTTGTCGATGAGTTTATTTCCTCTAGTTTATCTTGAGTGCACGAGATTCTGTCTTCCATCTCTTGTATTCTGTTAGTTATGCTTGCATCTGTGGTTCCTGATTGTTTTTTCAGCCTTTAGATTTCCAGCATTACCTCAGTTTGTGTTTTTCTTATTGTCTCCATTTCAGTTTTCAGGTCTTGAACTGTTTGAATTGTTTCCTTCATCTGTTTGGTTGTTTTTTCTTGGCTTTCCTTAAAGGATTTGTTTATTTCTTACATTATTTTTGGTTTGTGTTTTCTTTCATTTCTTTAAGGAATTTTCTCATATCCTCTTTGAGGGCTTCTATCACTTTCAGGAGGTTGTTTTGAAGGTCATTTTTTTCTGTTTCGTCTGTGTTGGTACGTTCAGGTCTTGCTGGTGTGGAGTTTCTAGACTCTGGTGGTTTCATACTGGTTCGTCTGTTGTTAGCTGTGTTTTTTTTAATTTTTAATTTTAATTTTAAATAGCTTGTTTTACATGTCAATCCCAGTTCCCTCTCCCTCCCCTCCTCCCGCACTCCCCATCCCCCCAGCCTCCCACCCTATTGCCTATTCCTTCCACATAGGGGATATCTAGAGTCTATCATTTCATTCAGGGTAGCTGTGTTTTTATATTGCCTTCTTCCCATCCTTTCTTTCTATGGGAGCTCCTGGGGTCTCTTCCTCTTCCTTAAGCACTGGGAAAGATCAGAAGACACTGAAGACTGAGGTTTGGGCAGATTCAGGGCAATCCTTCTGGAGGAGGGCAGGTCCTCTCTTAAGCACTGAGAAAGGACCAGAAGACACTGAAGCCTGAGGTGTAGGCAGATTCAGGGCGATCCTTCCGGGGGGCAGGTCCTCTCTAGGCACAGAAATGCCCAGGGAGATGGAGACAGGGGATGTAGGGAGTTGGGGCTCAGACCAGGGCTCCCCCCCCCCGCTCACCTTAAGCACCTTAAGAGGCGGGCAGGTCTTTTATTTTTCATGTTACAGGGAAAGGTAGTTCTGATTAGAACATATTCTGTGAAAATTTTATTTGCCATAAAAATTAAATTAAATATATCTATAATATGGACAAAAGAGGAAGTGGAGAAAAATGCAAACAATAAACAACCAAAAATTTTAACCTAGATTCAAGCACTTTGTGAGAATCTGTATTTAATGACTATATATATGGCGTATCCTGGCTGCAGTTTCCCCTCCGTCCTCTCCTCCCAATCCCTCCCTGCAATCCTCCAGTTCACTCCTCCTCTGTTAAGCAAAGGACAGATCAGCTCCCATGAGTGTCAGCAAAACATGGCATATCACCTTTCAGTAAGACTTAGCACCTCCCCAAGAAAACTCACAGAATCAACTAACCCAGGCTCATAAGAGTAACTGGTTTCTAAGTCACAGGTACTATATGCAGAATGAGGCCGGGGAGTGGGATTACACAGGATAGGATGAGGACACACTCTTTAATCACAGCAGTAGGGCAGCAGACTAGTGTGAATCTCTGATTTAAAGGCCATGGTAGACATACACACACACACACACACACACACACACACACACACACACACACACATATGTACGCACGCACGCACACACGATAGATAAAGTAGAATGATGTGGGACTGTCCTTACCACCTGTCAGTATGTTACAGTATGTGGCAATAGGAACTCTGTGATTTGAGTAAGTGTATAGCATTCATAGTGGTGATGTTATCCTGGCTTATTCAAGCTGATCCAATCCAATCACATCACCTATTGCAAGTTCAAAAGAAAGACAGGCAAATATTTCAGAGGAATAGGTGAGAGGGAATTGATATCCTGGATCTGTATTTGAGATAGAAGAAATTTGTTCACAGGCCAGAAAGAGTTCCGTGGGAACTGAGTGTGGTCGGCTGAGAGGAAGAAAGTTTACAAAGGTATGTCCAGATAAAGAGATGTTGTTATGTCATTAAAATGAATAAGATATAGTAAACAGTGATTCACAGATGATGACAGTTAACTTCATGACAAGCATAAAGTGACACAGCCTGAACTTAGGTAAGGCAGTGTATGCTCACAGTGTTGGTCAGGTCTATTTAGGTGCCTGTAATGCCTCTTCACACACTTCTATTTTTCTTTAGTTTTGTT
Organism: Mesocricetus auratus; assembly: GCF_017639785.1. Taxonomy (NCBI): domain Eukaryota; kingdom Metazoa; phylum Chordata; class Mammalia; order Rodentia; family Cricetidae; genus Mesocricetus; species Mesocricetus auratus. The sequence goes on along the minus strand of NW_024429207.1, from coordinate 1,097,765 downwards.
TAGCTTCCAGAGTCTCATAACTGATGCTAAGGAATTCAACTACCTCTAAAAACAGGCTCTTTTCACATTATAAGGATGCCCACAGATCTGCCCTGTGTTAACTTTCTAGGTTCAAATGGAACCTATCAGTGCCCACAGATCTGCCTTGTATTAAGCTCTTGAAAGATTTCAGTGTGACCCAATTTTTTCCTCAATACAAAAAGAAAGTCTGGAGCATCACACATGTCAGTGGCCTATCTGTTCAAAGGCCTCGTCACTTGTCAGGAGGCCCGGACTGACCTGATGGAAATAGTGGGTCCCATTTCAGATCAACTCTGGTATAAAATTAGAGATCTGAGAAAAGGAAACAAATAAACAAACCCCTAAATCGAAATCAAAAGAAACAAAGCAGCAACAACAAAAGTGTTTGTGTACATAAGCAACATCAAGTGCAGGCAAACACCAGAAATGTTTAGGTACTTTCTTAAACCTGACTGAAAAATAAAAAGACAAGACAAGTTGTAAGACTTTGCAAATGGTTCCATTTTGGTAAAAGAAGATACATAGAATAAAGAACAAAATACAATGCACTATTTGTATTACCAAAGATGAACCTAGGAATCAGAAATCTATCAAAATAATAAAGAAAGAAGAGTTAGCTACCATGATTTATTCATGTGATAACTCACTACAAAGTAAAATCCAGGGTTTATGAGGCAACCTGCATAATATGAAGAGCAAGAATCTAGTACCACCCTTTGAGGAGCCAAAGAAGGAAGGCAACAATGCTAGCCTAGGGCTTGGGGTCAATCAAGTGACAGAAATGAGGCCACTGTGAAGCTAACACATCTTCCAGAAAAGTGATTCACATTAGAGGTCAGGAAAACAAGATGCTAACAGGAAATCAAAATGAGGAGGTAGAGGATTTATGTGAAAATTACATTAAATGCACTCAACTGACTGGAAAGAAAGTGTATAGTATAGACCTTAGGGAGGACCAACAGACAAGCAGGATTTCAATATGCTCATTATATAGCTATCAATTCTCACAATATGACTCACTTGGAATATTGTCTTGGGCAAAAATTTAATTAAAAAACACATGAATAAGATAAAGGAGTTAACTAGAGGAATCAAAATGAAATTTTCATATTTTTCTTTTCCAATCTAGTAAATCCCAAGTAAGAAGGAACTGAAATGGTAGTAACTTAAAATCTTAACTTATTTAAATTCACATTCCTATTCAGATATGTAAGGCCTAACGGAAAATACTACAGAAGTATGCACCTTGAAATCAATCTTCGTGAAAAGGTACACAAAATCAGATTGAAGAATCAAACACTAGGAGGTAGAAGTAGGAAAATAACTATAACAAGCCTTGGAATCATTTGCACAATGTGCAATAGATCACAGAAATAGAGAAATAAGTGTTATGAAAAATAATGAGAGAATTTATACCATTCCAAAACAATGAATTTTCTAAAATGCCAAATACTAGGTAAAAAATGGAAAGGAGGTTGTAAGAATAGAAACTAAGTGGCAAAATTGTCGCCACCATTTTCATAAAAACTATTCAAAGTTCAATGTATATGCCACTAGGATAACTATATATTAAGTTAATACACTAACAGAAAACTTATACATAAACAAAAATGATGTTTGGAAAGGTTTGAGGAAATGTCACCAAAATAAGACTGTATAAGTAATATTACCTGATAGAGAAGCCTTTCTCTGCTTATAGGGAATTAGAAGGGTGTGCTATGTTTTACTTGGCTTTCAATATAACACGGAAAGCCAAGAAAATGACTTTTCTTCACTATTATTTCAATTCTTGACAACCATCTAGAAGCTTCTAGTTGCTTTTTCTGAGCCACTCAGCCAAAGATTAGCCTGAAACTACCAAAGGCAGTTCCACAGATAGAATTTCCATGATGTCGATATGTCTAATCATCATATTCTGTAAGTTCCAGAAGGTCCTCACAATTAAGGAGATTTATGACAATAAGGCAAATAGATGGAGGATGAAAACATTTGCCTGATACAAGTTGTTCCAATAAGAATCTATGAAGATATTACTAGTTAGAGAATAGCTTCATATTTATGGACCACAAGAATAAAAGTTGTGGGTAATTGTTGTGCCGCTGATGAATTTTTATTAACCACTTGAATTCTCAGAGATTTAACATATAGATAAATTTGCATTTTACATACATAGGTCCATTTTAGTGGATTTTTTCAAGATTTTCAATGATTATTTTATCTCTAGTAAATATCTTTCCATTTCTTAAATATTTACAAGTGAATTTCATATTTATAATATCTCAATAGGGTAATGCACTCTTCTGTTCTTAAAAGAACCTAAAAATTATATGCAAAGACACAGTTATCTTTAAACACAGGGCTTTTTTTAGCAGAACTAGTGGAAAGAAGGCTGAGGGCTAGGTAATTATCTTGTCAGAGGCTGTGTCCAGTTCAGTATGGAGCTGAGGATGACCTTGAACCTCTGACACTTGTTGTGCTGAAATTCCTGGCATGCTCCACTATGCCTGTTTCATATAATACTGAAGATCAGATCTAGGTTTTTGTGGATGCTATGCAAGTGCTCTATCAGCTCAGTTACATTTGGAGAATTTCATGGGAAGTCAGCAGTCTTCAGGTCAGAGGAGGTCTCATCAGAATTCAATCTTGCTCTCACCATGATCTCAGGTTTTCTGAATGTTGGAAGATAGGTTTCAGTTGTTCATAAGGCATGTAGTCTGTTGAATTTTGCCATAGCATCCTAAACTAACACACCAGCTATTTCCACGACATGTTATATTTTTAAATGTTTTATCAGTGAAACATAGGCACTAATCTTGTATTTTAGTTATTATATGTGCCTGATTATTAGAATATCAATGTTCAGTTACACTCTATTTCTTAGTTAACAATTCAGTAAAGAAAGTAAGTATCATTATATAAAAATGTATTCCTTATTTTTTAAGGAAATTAATCATGTAAATGTCTGCCAAAGCTATCTTTAAAATGTATGTAAGGTAGAAAATCACACCAGTTTCTACAGAATTGAGAATATCCCTTTTTGAATAAGGTTGTTCCCTGACATATCAGAGCTAGGGGGAACAAATAGAAAGGAGGTAAATATGGAAAACATTGTTAATCATGATTGTTGAAAACCATGACAATATTGCTTTTAAACATATGATAATCTTCCATTTTCATCTAAATTATTTGAATTTTGGTCAATATCACATAGACATAGACTCAGCTTATGATATTTAAAGTTTTATTTTACAAAAGCAAACAGCACCATTTGAGTGATAGAAATAACTTTCTAAATTCCAAGATTCTAAAGAAATAACAAGAAACTGTATACCAGCAAGAATTAAAATGCCAGCTCCTATTAAATTGATATAAATGGAAAAACCACCTAGATTGTCACTACATTTATGAGGCCTTTGGAAAATAGCTATAACTACATGAAAACTATGAAAAAATAGTCAAAACTATTCAAAATGTCAATGGAAATGGGTTTCTTGCTTAAAACATTAATTTTGTACCAATAAAAGTCTATTCTGGTAAAGACAACTTTGAGTCCATATTTCAGTATGTTGCTTATGAAAATAGATTGTTAAAGACATGAAAACTAGTTCTATGTAGGCATAACTGAGACTTTCATTATTGCAGAACTTAAACATATCGCTTCTAAATATCCTGAGTTTAATAGTAGTTAACACCAGTTTATAGTTTTATGTAAGGATTGTATACAGTTATTCAAAGTTTCTATATTTCAAAAGCTGTAAAAATTTGTAATGTTTTAAAATTTTAAAATTCGTTATGATATTAGTATAAAAATTTTATATTTGATTTTTAATATTTTAAAGTTTTCATTGATTCATTGAGAACTTCATGCAATGTATTTTGATAATATTCATCACATTTTCACAACTTCTCCCAGAACATTTACTCCACTCCATTCTCTACCTGCCTATCTTTGTTGTCATTTACTCTTGCTCTTATTTTCTTGATTTTATTCCAAGAATACCAGTATGGAAAACTGATGGGGGACTATCTTCCGTGTATATGTTTGTCTGATTGGTTGATAAATAAAGCACTGTTGGCCAATAGGGGAGCAAGATAGGTGGGACTAGGAGTCAAAGAGGATTCTGGGAAATGTAGTCAAGAATAGGAAGTCACCATGTGATCCTGGGAGGAGAGTGTGCAAATCTGAAGTTCTCAGTAAGATGAGACCTTATAAAAATATATATTAGTAATTATGGGCTAATAATTAAGTCAGAGTTAGCCACTAAGAAGCCATAGCAAATGGCCAACAGCATCATAATTAATATAGTGACTTGTGTTATTTGAGGACAGAGACAGCTGTGGAACACAGGCAGCTGGCAGAAAGAATGCACATTACAGAAAGCATTTTAAATTACCAAAATTGTTTTCTGTATTAGTTATTGATTTCTAAATTACATGGCAAGTTTAAAGGGATTAGTAAATTACAGCTACTTCAAAGGAGATCTATTTTGTAAACAATTGACAACAGAAGAAGTTGAAGGTATTTGCATGCTAGATAAACAATTGCTGACGTTTATCTGAATTTAACTTATATATAAAAGGACACACATTTTTTAAAGAAAATTGATGTGGGTCAATAAAATGATATTAGTGAAATTACTGGATCTTAAATATACAGAAAAACTATATTTAATGAAAAACAGTTGAGCCACGTTTGATGTGTATTCTCTATAGTAATAGTCAATGTAAAATGTAACCTACAAATTTTTAAGAAAGATGTTTTGACTCATATTTGACACAGCCAAGCTGTACAAACATGGTGGCATGTTTAAAATTATGTTTTCAAATGCATGTAATAGGAAAAAAATACAACTTAATGACTTCAAACTCTGGAGGGATTTAACTGGAGTGTTTTCTGATTAGAAATGATCAATCTTGATTTAAACTGCCTCCAACTAGATTTTCAAAGATTTTCCTGGGCTCTCCCATCTGTGATCTGTGAGTTGGCAACTTCCACAGACTGGTAGATGAGAAGTACAAAACTTCTAAACTTCATTTTCATATACAGTGTTTTTCACAGAAAATTAACTTGAAATTGTTATTTAAAATTAAGTCCATTTTTATTAAAACTGATACTGTTCATAGAAATCTACATTCACATCTTGTGAAAGTGTGTCATTCTTTTCTTTTTTATTTTATAGAAAATCACATATCTGTCCCCCATTCCCTTGCCCCCCATCCTTCCACACTTCCCAACCCCCCCAACCCACCCACTGTCCAGGGATGGTGAGACCCTTTACTGGGGATCATCAAAGTCCATTACATTATTTAGGGGAGGATGCAGACCCTCCTTTCTGTATGTGGGCTGCAATAGTATCCCTACATTGGGAATGGGCTCCCCAGGTCCATTTTTGGCCTGGGAATAAACCCTGGCTCCACTGTTAGAGTTTCCATAGACTGTCTGGGCTTGCTAGATGGTACCCACATTCACATAGCTTGGTTTGGTTCAATGCTGGTTCCCCTGCTTTATAAATAGGGTCTGCGTTCTCACATTAGGTCAAGTCAACTGTTACTGTGGGTATCTCCAGTTCTGTCTTGGTTCATTTGGTCATCTCTCCTCCCTCTCCACAACTGGATTCCAGGAGCATGGCTCAGTGCTCAGCTGTGGGTGCCTGTTTCTGCTTCGATCAGCTCTAGGAATGGTAACCAAGGTAGTCATCAATCTCATTATAGGGAAAGGCAGCCTCTCCACCACTGCCTAGATTCTTAGTTGGGGTTATCACTGTGAATCCCCTACCTTTTCCTCTGTGCCAGACCTCTCTCCAAACCTATAGATGACTTTATCAAGTCATCTCCTTTCCTGCCTTCTTCTAGAAAGAAGAGGAGAGAAGGGGGGAGAACAGGAGAACTGAGACAGGGGAGGAATAGAAGAAAGTGTATATTTTATTCATTCATTCATTTAATTTTTAGTTATCTTCTAGACAGTCTTTAGAAAAATCTTTCCAATTTTTACATCTGGGTAATACTGTGTACCACCTGGTTTGGGCAATCAGTAGCAAAAAGATGGAATCATTGCTGTACAAATCAGGATGACCCCTGTGATGGTTAGTTTTAATTCTCAATGAGCGGTTATCTATATTTAGGTGGCTTGTGGACATAACTGTGGGGAATTGTCTACATTAAGTTAATTGATGTGAGAAAATATACTATGTGTGGTCCCACTCTCTAGGTAGGGGGTGCTGACCTGTGAATGAGTGGAGAAGGCCACTGAGTACAAACAAGTGACTGAGCCTGTGTAAGCAATCACTGTCTCTGTACACTAAGATGAATGTGTATAGCTGTCTGAATGTCCTGTGTTTATTTCCTGCAATGGTGGACTATTACCTGAAATGATAAACCAAAGGATCCTTGTTCCCTTAAGTTGTTTTTTTTATGCATTGTATCCTAGCAAACATTAGGAGACTAGGACAGAAATCTTCACTGAGGCATTGGGGGGGGGGCTACTGTTGTGATAAACCTGGCAATGTAGCATTTATGCCTTGAGAAAAGAATGTGGAAAAGTTTTCAACTTTGGCATGGAGATGTCACTGAGTGCTATAGGCATTGCCTGTTCTTGTGGAAACTCGGAAGATAAGAATGCTGAGAAAAATGTGGTCTGTAGAGGGGAATGGAGACATTATTTCAAAGTAGGATAGGGGTCATTTGGGTGATAGTTGGTAAAGAATATGCCTTTATACTGTCTGTGTACAGAGAACTATAGTGGAGTTCAGCTGAGAAATGATGAACTGGTTTGATTGACAGAAAGGATTTCAGGATGGGAGTCTGTACAGTCTCCTGTTGAAAATGCAGATGCAATTGAAAGAGAAATCAATACCAGTGAAATGAAGGCTCCTGTACCACAGTGAAACAATTTAATGATATCCTGAGTAAAGTGCACCACCCACAGCTAGTTCCTACAACAGGTATCCCAAGCTAAAGAGGTTCTATGAGTCCCCAAAAGCAACTGCCTTGGAAAGTCTTTCCCAGAGGGAAAACACCAAAGCTGATACAATTGGTCTATATCTCAAAGTCACAACAGGATTTAGGAATGTAAGCATTGCCCACATGCTATTGTTCTTGAGCGAATCAACAACTGATGCCCGTGGGGAAGCTGGAGACCGTCTGAGTGAAGGCACTGTGTCCTAGAAGTGGAATTCCTATAATAAGGCCACAAAACCCATTGTGGGAAGCTGTGATGAGGAAGCTTCAGTTTCTGTAAAGACCTTAGAATACTGGGGGAGCTGGGAACATAGAGAACCTGCCAGATGGAGCAACAGGTGTGGAGTAGAGCCAACAGAAGCCCAAGAAAGAAGCTATGTGTTGTGTAGGAGCCAGAGCTTGAGGAGTGAGGGCCATCAATCCCCTCTGAGCCCACAAGAGCCTCTAATGCATTGAGCAACAGATTTAATATTTACCCTCCAGGATTTCAGTTTTGTTTTGTTCTGATTATTCACTGTCCTGTCCTCATTATCTCCTTTTGAAATGAGAATGTCTTTCTGTGTCATCAAATGTTGGAAGTACATAAAATTGTTTTAATTTTTTAAGGTTGCCACAACTAGAAGATTTTGGACTTAATATTTAAAAATTTTTTTCTATGTGGGTGAGTGTTTTGCCTGTGTATATGTAGATGCACTATATGCATGCCTGGTGTCCACGAAGGTCAAAAGAAGGAATCAGATGCCCCATAACTGGAACTGTTGATGACTGTAAACTCCCACACAGATGCTTGGAACTGAAAGTGGGTCCTCTGCAAGATCAAAAGGCGTTTTTGCCCACTGAGCCCTCTCACATGCCTCCTTCTAAACTTAGATTTTAAACTACTAGGAATTAAACTCAGAACCTCTGGAAGAGCAGCCAGTGTTCTTAACCACTGAGCCATCTCTGCAGCCCTAGATTTTAAACTTCTAAAGTTGGATTATATTATTTACATTGAGATAAGCATGAGACTGTATGGGGAGGGATGGAAGGCTTTGTTTTTAAAGTGATCAGGGAAGAAGTATGATGGTTATGTTTGTCAACTTGACACTAGCTAGAATCATCTGGAAAGTTAGTCTCAGGGAGGATTCATCTGTTTTGATTTGCTTGTGGGTATGTTTATGGGGAATTGTCTCAATTAATATAATTGATGTGCGAATATCCAACCTGCTTTGAGTTGTGCTGTTTTCAAGTCAAAGCAGCTCTGAACTATAGAAAAGTGGAGTAATAAAGCTAAGCACAAATGGACAAGCAAGTAAGTATGTAAGCATTTATTATCACTCTGTGTTAAATATGATGTGATGTTGCTACCTGTCTGTAGTTCCTGTCTTGATGTCCTTGCTATGATGAATTGTAGCCTGGGATTATAAGCCAAAACATTCCTCCCCTAAATCGTTGTTGTGTATTTATTTATTTATTTTTGACATATTTGTTTCAGGAAAAAGAATTTACTAAAAGACAATTTACTACGTTTAATCTCTTCCATTGAATTTTTTTATTCCTAGACAATGAGAATTAGTTGTCAAATCTCAGAGGAAGATGGATATAGTAGCAATTTGGGGAGATAGCCTTTCAAAATTTCTTTAAAATCCCACTTAAGAAGTTACACTTTGAGAAAACCATTGTTTACCTACTGCCCTCAGCTCCAAAAACTTCCTGTATGAGAAAAATATTTATAACATATTTATTATGTGAGAATTAGAGACTATTCCTCCAAATTTTAGTTAGTTCAAAAATCAGAAATAGTCTATTGATACTCTTCTGAGTTAAAGCTCTGTTGTTTGGCAAAAACAATTACTATATTTTTTCCTGAAATTACAGGAGTTTTTGGTAAAAATTTTTTTAACAAATAATAATTTTACAGGACACGCACTTTAAACTTGTTTTTTTTTCACATGAATCATCACATTAGTTTTGCTAAAACCATTATTGTGGATCTTCTGCTGAGAACTCAGTTTTTTTTCCTGTTAAGAGGATGATCTCTGGATTTGGAGATCATCAAAGCCTGAAGGATGAGTCACAAAAACCGAATAAATACTGTTTTGATGGCAGCTGAACTAAATATTTTGTAACTGTTTCATAAAATGAAACTCAGGGGGATTTCCTACTAGTAAGTGAAGAATCAATAAATGTCAAGCCTATTGTAAGAGGTGAGAAATAAATTATGTCTGTGGTTTTTTATCTCAGAAATAGAAGAAATGGATATGAGAAGATATTTTAATTATCTTTACAAATAGATTTTAAAGTTTTCATGGCGGTTTGACAAAGTACATGAACCTACGCTTAATGATAAAGATAATTAGTCTCAAATCTTTTTCAATAATGTCTTATTTAGAGATGCTAAAATGTACTAGCACTGTACTATTTTTTAAGAGCGACCTAATATAAGAAAAATTTAGAGTACATTAAAAACTAGATACAGAAAATATAGATCATGTTTCTGCCCTCTAGAACAGTTATAGGAGTAACTAGAACAAATTTCATATTTTCCCTGTCCTTCTTAGTTGTGCATTATTTGAGAAACTTACTCTTGAATCTTACCTATAAACTGCATGAATATTATTGTTGCATTTGATATAAAATTTGATATGAATTATTTGACCAGTTGTATGTTAATCATAATACCCAGCCCAATACAATGTGTTAAGTCCATTCTCAAACAATATACAAAATACATTTAAAACTTAAGATCTGAATATTGCTAACTTTTGATTGATTCAATGAACCTACTAAAAGCTTCCTAAACTTGATTGGAATAATATGAGAAAATTCTGAAGTTACTCTGGGAACTCAGCCCTGAAATTTTTCATTTATGCACCGGAATTGTGATTCAGATATCTAAAGTTTTAAAAACTGACCAAAAAAAAAAAAGGAAAGAAAAAAGAAAGTAAAATATAGTCCATCTGTGATTTTAATTTACTTTTTAAATTTCACTCATGTGGAAGTTAAGCTTGAGTCTGGCGCCTTAGACCACTTGGCCACCCTGACACGACAACGAGAGCGACCTCGAGTGATCTAAAGGGATAACACCAATTGGCAAGCTAAGCAATAGTGGAGAGACCACCTCGAATGCCCATTCCTGATAATGAACTTGATGTCTATAACCATCCGGGAGCCTTCATCCTGTGATTGATGGAAGCAGAGGCAAACACACAATTAATCACTGAACTGAACCCAAGGAACCCAGTGACAGAGAGAGAGGAGTGATGAGCAAATTGGCAAAGAATGGGCTGGCAAAACCAGCAGAGACAGCTGATCTGAACAGGGGAGAGCTCTTGGACCCCAAACTGACAGTGGGGAGGCCAGCATGGGACTGATCTGGACCCCCCCAAATGTGAGTGTCAGCGAGAAGGCCTGGGCAACCTATGGGGTCCTGAGCTGTGGATCAGTGTCTATCCCTGGTATACAAACTGTCTTCGTGTGCCTATAGCACAAAGAGAGATGCTCTCTCAGCCTGGACTCTTAGGGGAGTGCCTGGACCTTACCCAGAGTAAAATGACAGACTCTAGATATCCCCTATGTGGAAGGATTTGGCAATAGGGTGGGAGGATGGGGGGAAAGGGGAGTGCGGGAGGAGGGGAGGGAGAGGGAACTGGGGTTGACATGTAAAACAAGCTATTTAAAATTAAAATAAAAAATGATTAAAAATTTTCACTCATGTGCCTCACAGATTAAGTAAACCATTGGGAATAATGCACAAAGTTGATGCAGTAAAAACGAGGGCCAAACAGCACAGCACTGGATGTGAACGGAAACACTGCATCTAGTAGGCTTTGCTTCCATTCCTCACACTCTGCCTCTTTCTTGCTGGCTTGCTGGTTCTCTCCTCAGAATTTTTATCACTGTTTGCTGATGAGGGTAAATGGGCACGTGTCCCGAAATCACTGGAAATATCCAACTGCTCTGGGGCATACCAAACTATACATACCAGAATCACTTCAGGAACTTTAGTAACCAAATCGGATCAATCCCATCCTCCCAGCAATATTTTCCTCCATCATCATTAATGCACCTAATATGACAGATTGGAAAACACTGGGCTGTTCCTCACCCGCATGTTGCTCAGGGTCCACATTTGTCTCTGGGGTATCTGACAGGATTGCTTACCCACTTGAGTTTCATTGGGGGAGCAGCAAAGTTCCCACTATGATCCAAGAGTAGTTTGAGATGACAGGTAGAGGATACAGTAAATAAGTGGTTTATATGAGTGAGGAAAAGATTTCTTATGCTGACTGAGTCCTGAGGAGTCTGAGAAGTTTGTACACAATGAGGGAGGACCCGGGAGTTTCTTGTCAGCTTATAGATGTAGACAGGGAGGGAAGGGAAAAGCAAGGCCTGAAAACTATTGGAAGCCAGTCAGCTTTATTAAGGAAATGGACTGTATTCTACATATAAATTAAGAACAGGTATGACATATACTGAGCACTCATGATCAGTATTAAATGCATTATAACAAGTTACAATGACATCTTTACTAGATGACATTGGTATTGTATATATTATCAATTAAATGTTATTACTAAGAACCAACCCAGTGATGTGGCTAAAAGGGTGGTGTGGTAGCTTGAATGTAACTGGCCACCATACGCTCATAGGGAGTGGCACTATTAGGAGGTGTAGCTTTGTTGGAGTAGGCTAAAGGAAGCATGTCACTGGAGAGGTAGGCTTTGAGGTCTCATATATGCTCAAGTCACACCCAGTGTCTCAGACCACATCCTGTTGCCTGAAAGATGTACAGCTCTCAGCAACTTCTCCAGCACCATATCTTCCTAGACGCCACCATGTTCTATCATTTTGATGATAGATGTTTTAAAATATACACTGTTCTATCTGCTGGTGATTTTTCCCCCTATGGAGAATATACTTTTTAATCAAATCTTATTTTACAAAATACTTGCTTTCTTTGAACTGAAAGAACTACTTACACAATCATAGAAAATATAAAAGGGTTTACCTCAGTTAAAGTGCTAGACCAGTGTAGATGTTTAAATAACATCTCACAAATAATTATTAATGTAATCAACTGAATGGATTCCATATTCATCAAGATTTTAGGTGTGATAACTTTAAACCTTTTAACTGATAAGACTTAATGATTCTAGACAAATGTTACATCTTTAATAAAGATGTTTGCTAAAAGAAGGAGAGCAGAATGCACAGATGCCACAAAGAGGCAGTCCCAATAATTTAGTCTCGGGGAATGGAAACCATGATAATTTTTCCACAGGGTTTATGTACCACAGATTCCTTATAGTCTTCTACTTCTCTACCAAAAACTATACTCATCCTACAACAACCTCTGAGGTAGGCTCTATTCTTAGCCCAGAGTGAAAATATGAAATGGAATTGCAGAAAGGTTACATAAATTGAAAACTGTCATATACATGGCCAGTGGCACACACAGAAAGGAACCCTAGTTAATCTACAAGCTGATTTGATTGGTGAATGGAATTTATGGATTAGAGTCCATTGGTTTGAAACAGCAGAGTGATTTCAAAGGTTCTGAATAGGAATGCTCAAAGAGATTGAAAACAAATAGAAAGATACTGAAAAAAATCATCAAAATAATGATGATCATAAATCAAATAATATTAGATTTAAATAAAATTTCTGGAACATAAAAATAAGAACTAAAAGCAAAATACATTTTGCTGTGGTGAATATTAGTAATCAGTTAATTAATACTAAGCACAACAGAACATTCAAAGTTTAGAGTAGTTTTATTTTTTTATTTTTCTGTTGTCAATTTAAGGAATGCAATACAGTAGTATCATATGCCTGCTCATAAAGCTGATTTTTAAACTTCTACTTACCCACATCTGTGTAAAAATCAGAACATTACAGTTCTACAGTGTGCATTTGTGGACTGAAACTAAAGATTTCCATAGTTTTTGAATGTTATAAAATATTTGTATCATATTATTACTTTTGAGGAAGATTTTCTCTTTCACATGAATTTCTTTAATTTTACTGTGTCCCCCTTGAGTTTTTAGAAACTATTTTCTTTCATAAAATCACTAAATGTATTAATAATCATCATGATGTGTTATATTTATAATTGGGAAGGATAATTTAAAAGAACCTATCATGTGTCTTTATTGTGTGTATATTACAAACATCCTGTATGTTACACTACATGTTGTAGATTTGTTGGGTGGAAATTGTCACTATATTATTAATAATCACAACCAGGAAAAATAATACATTCTAAACTCTAAGAGAATGCTATTGTTTTCTTATTTTGAAAAAAATCCATGGAGATATATATATATGCATATATATATGTAATTTTAAATGAAAAGAATTAAAAGTTTAGATGACAAACTCAGAAGCTTATGAGGAAACTTGGGAGGGTTCACTCTACTAAATGAGATCCATACTATCTTGAGTGAGACTTTTCTGCCTTCAAATACAGTGTCATTTAAAAGAAATAAAAATGTATGCTTTAGTGGGTGCGGTGAAATTATTTGTGTTTGTTTATGTAGTTTGTTTAGTCTGGTTTTTTTAGACAAGGTCTGGCCTGGACCTTGTGATAACCATCTTACCACCAACTCCCCAGTGATGACATTGTAGGTATATACCACAATGCCTGGATGTTTTAACCTATTTGTACCTTGGTTAATTTCCTGCACTTCAATTGTACATAGGATTAAGCAAGTTGGATGCTATACTGAATTAAGCAAAGATTAAGTAAAAATAATAATAGGACAAAAGTATCTCCGTCTTATCATCTAGAAAAATATACAGTTATTTAGTTGGCTATGTAGTGAAATATATTAATTTAAACAATGTGTGACAATAGAATAAAAGAGAAAAAGAGCAACTTCAGATTATCCTTGCATGATTAATATCTAAGTTCTATGTTGATACAGGAGAATTAGTCTTCTGTTCACCATGAATAGGAATCTAGACCAAGCATCACATGCCAGTTATGGTTCACTGATAATATTCCTGTGGTAACCTTGGTATTTTTAAGTTTAACATATAGCACTTATTTTACATGGTAATGATAAATTATTGCATGAATTCAAACTTCATTTTATACACATAAACAAAGTCTACCATTGATTAAGAGTACAAACAAAATACCTGAAACCTTCATTTCTTTATGAAGTAAAATGACCAGAGTTAATGTTTCTATTTCTCACAAGTAGGGCAGTGTTTATAGGAAATGAGAACATTTACTCTAAATGATTCATATCCCATACTACTGCAAGCTGCTTTCAGACAATGGGGTGAGTCAGGACTTTTAAAATTTTGGTCATTATCTCCTTTTAACTTGATGAGATACAGTGAAGGAAGCATCAGGATTTCATCAAAGGCATTGACTTAAAAGGGATATTTAAAAATTAAATCCTTATGCTTTTGAGGTTTTTCCTGCCCAGAATCGCTCCCTGTCCTCTTCATTCCCAGTCTCTGTGGCTCTTGACTGTGCCGATACTACCTAACTGTACTTTATCCTTTTCATTCCCAGTCTCTGTAGCTCTTGATTGTGCCAATACCACCCAGCTGTCCTGGATCTCAGTAACTGCTTCACACTCCTATTCTCACTCTTCTTTATCATGCCGTTGGTCTCTGTGACGGATTATCTTCTTCTGTCCAAGTCAAAGCCAGAACTGTATTGGAAATACCCTGTATTTATAATATGACTTAATCACTGGTTTGTTTAGATTTTAGAAGGCTTATTTAAGTTGTCTTCAAAGAGTCATAAATAGACTATTACAAGTCTGTCTTTACATCTTCTATGTCATAGATGTCTTTATTCTCATAACCTTAAGTATTTTATAACTTTCATCCATAGCAAAATATAATCCTCACTACCCTTTCCACAAAGAGAAAAGGATAAAATAAACATACAAGTTTAAAGTTTAAAAGAATATGTATGATTATCACACATCAAAACCTTGAATTATGAGAATAAACTAAGGAAACAATAAAATGATAAGTTCTAATTTTAAAACTAACCTTTTTTTAAACATAAACCAAATTGAATAAAGAGAGAAGCAGAAATTATTCTAATTTAATGTGATATGTTGTTCATAATGAAATTTTGGACATATTTTGTTGTTTCATTTTCAAAGAAATACACTTGGGTTTATATTTTATAGAAAAAACACTGATAAGTTCATGACTTAGAGTTTAGTATGTATGCCTATTTAGTTTTTTCAGATTCAAAGTTTTAAAATTTATTGCAGTAATTCTCTATAAAACCATGAGAGTAATTTCCTTCTGACTTGCTACATTTAAGAAAATAATTACATGTGATGATACTGTAATATCTACCCATGCACAAACTTGAAAAATATACAATATTATTAATTATAACTTTGTGCTATGAAAATAGATATCAATATTAAAATCCTATTTTCTTATGTTCATCTCCCAATAACCATTTTAGAGTGACATGCAAATTTATGAAAATGAAAAAAATTAAAATCTTAATAATTGTTTGGTGGATAAAAGATATATTCTAACCATTACTTATATTTCAAAATTTGCTATTGTTTCATGTGTCTTTTAACAATAATGTGATTTTGCTGACAACTACATGCAATATTTTTTGTCTTGTCCTTAAAACTTCTCATGCCTTTCCTTTAACTTCTGAGCACAGGATTTGTCACTTCAAACTATAAATTACCCAAAATTTCTGTGGAAAGATCTGACATATAGCATGAGTTAATAGATGGCCTAGAAATGTTGGGTAACTGGAGCCCAAAAGATTCACATTAAATAGGCACAAAAGGATGCTGCTATTATCATTTGTAGTCTTTTCTTTCATGTTGCAGTAAGATAAGAAGACTTCAAAATTCTTATCAATTTAGTCAATAATTTAAAAACATCTGAACAAAGAACTGTACCCAGTGGCCCAATGACCTGGTGCTGCCCAATCATCTCTTTTTTGCGGGGGTGGTTTCGAGACAGCGTTTCTCTGTGGCTTGTAGACCAGGCTGGTCTCAAACTCACAGAGATCCACCTGCATCTGCCTCCCGAGTGTTGGGATTAAAGGCGTGCACCACCACTGCCCGGCCCAACCAATCATCTCTATGTCAAGTATTCTGCATACAGTTTTAGAATGCATCAGACATATTGACTGGAATGTGAACTTTCCTTCTCATCTTGACCTGATGCACTGTTATGACAAACACTATAAATGGGTATAAAGATACTTTATCTCTTAAAAATCATTCATTAATTTGTAATTCTTAAACAGAACCCGGGTCCTGACACAAAGCAGGCAAGCATTCTTCCTGAGTCAGACAAAGATTTAAAATAAGAATACACAATTCACAATTTGCATGGCAGAAACCACGTCTGTGGGCTAGCAGCTATGTCTGTCTTCTAGTTTAATGGAAGATTCGATGTCTTTGTCTCAGGTGGGGCTCTGCATGTTCCATATTAAGTCAAAGCAAGATATGCAGTTTCCCATTATTTTAGGTGCTGGCAGCAAATCCAAGTCTCACACATGTTAAGTATGTACTCCACTACTGGACTATACACCCAGCTTACAAGTTCTTTTCTTTTCTAAACTTTCACTGAACTAAAAAGATTATGTTTTGACTTTCAGGTTGATTTCCCTCATGAGATAATATATGTATCAGAGAAATCTATTGTGGAGCCTGAAGACTTTAGTCTTTTTTTATATTTTTATATGTACAAGTCAAAAATTGAATTTCCATTTCCTCATCTGAAATAAAGTGGATAGTCATATCTAGATTACATGGATGCACTAATTTGATTGTGACTAGTGAATACAGATGAGGCAATACAGCATTAATGCCATCATGGAGACTAGAAAATTATCAGTAAGTCCAGCTACCCATTATGGTAAACAAAATTACATTGGCTCACAGGCATGTCCCCCAATTATTGTGTTTCACGTGGTAGGCCAACCTCAGTGAACTAAGTTCAATTCCTGGGACCTACATAATAGAATGAAAAAAACATTCCAGAAAATTGTCCTCTGACCTCCATATGTATTTTATCACACACACACACACACACACACACACACACACACACAGAGAGAGAGAGAGAGAGAGAGCAAAATATATTAAATATAAGTGATTCATCGTAATAACTACTAATAGTAGTTTCCATAAACTTTAGTGTAAAACCTTTGAAATAGCCATCAAATAATGACAAACTATTTCCCTATGAAATATCTACAGTTCATTTGTAAACTGATAATTAAATTAAACAATAAGTTTTTCTTTCCATATAACAAATATAAAATATGTCATCCATATCATTGAGCCTTCGTTTTACTTTCCATTTACACATTTATATAATGACATTTATACTTTGAAAGTTAGTACTATTTACAGAAAAAAATGAGTGTGCATTAGTGAATAGTTATTAAGAGAAGCTTTCCTTGAGAGGAGCCTTCCCACCCGCCTGGTTGCAGATCCGCATCAGTCCCAAATAAACACACAGGAGGCTATATTAATTATGAAGCTGTTGGCCTTGCTTGTTTCTTACTGGCTAGCTCTGACTTAAGTAATTACCCCATAATTGTTAATCTAAGTATGTCTCTTACCGGAGAATAGTTCCGGGCTCCTACCCCATGGCGTTACATCTTGAACTCTCTTGTGTTTCTCCTTCCCAGAATCCTCCTGGACTCCTAGTCCCTCCCATCTAGATTCCTATTGGCTCAACAGTACTTTATTGACAAATAACAGGCAAATAACAGGACTTCCCCAACAAATAGTAAAGAATAATTTCTCTGTTTTGGATTTGCTAGGTGAAAGAAAGAACAGATTTCATTACATTATTTGATATAAAGTTCATATATGTTTTGATGTTCTAAAAAGTCATTAATGAAATGTAACTGAAACATGTGGTCTAAAGTAGATAAATGCATTTGTTAGAAACTTTATATTAGATGCAGTTTGAAATAGGTATTTGCCAAGTGAGAAGCCATAGCAAAAGTGATCACTGAGATACCAATAATACTAAAAATTCAAGTAAAGGACCAGAAGTTTTATTGCACATAAAAGTTGGTCATATAACTGACAAGTACCGGAAGTGTAAGAGACTTATGTTGAGGTCCCAAGGGGAAGGAGGGGGTGAGGAAATAGAGCTTGGATATGATTGATTTAGTCCCTGACACTGTGTTGTTATTTGAAGGGATTTATTTCTAAAGGTATTTCATTTGCTGAGATATCAGTTGTAATATATCACCCTTTTGTCATCCATCTCTGTAGCAATAAACAGGCTATCTTTTCCTTTGGGAAATATGACAGAAAGATTGCTTTATTAAAAGTCTACAAGTAAGTTTAGACTACATGTATTAGTATAAGTACTAAGAGTTGCCATTTCAAAACTTAAAACATTAAAATACAAGCAAGAAAACAGAGAAATGACAACTGACTTAGTACAATGGATTTCCTCCCTTAAGTTGAAATATAAATCACTGTGATCTTTTGATACAGTTTACAGTTGTCACCCCTAAAAACTTAATTCAGTGTAGAATGGGCCTATTGTATTTTCAGTCTATTCTTATGAACTTGACGTATTGATAAGCCTTCAGCAAAAGCCTTCTCAGGAGGAAAACCCATCGTTATATTTTGAACAGAAACTCAATTATTTGATATGCTGTCATATGAGTACACTTTTGGGACTCTAACCTCTAGATTGGTGTCATACAGATAAAGCCTTAGTATAGATCTGTTCTCTGAAAGGCTTTATTTCATAAAAATATACAGTCTTACTTTTTCCCCTGACTCGGTGTTAGAAACAAGTCAACTGGGAGACACTTAAAAGATTTTAAGAATTTCTCAGAAAATTCTTAAAATGCTCTAAAATGCCATTTAATACATTTTGGATCCCTTTAAACCATGATTAGTGTTGCAAAGACATATTACATATACAGTATCTTCATATATATGTAAATGATTATAGACAACTACATATAATTTCCCTGCCTTCTGTCACTACTTCATGTTTACTTATTTAAGTATTAATTTACATGAAACAGTTCATATTTACATGCAGTCTGTGTCACTGATATGAATGACCTGTAGGTGTGTCTGTCACATTCTAGCTTGTCCAGTTTTTTCATACTTTGGCTCCCAGGTCTACTAGGACTCACAATACAAACTTTACTGTACAATCAACTGGAATTTGTTGGTTTCTTTCCAATCTATTTTATGATCAGTAGACTATGCAGCGTGTAATCTTAATGAGTAAACATTGAAAACATACAAGTCTAAACTCTTGCTTTCTTGATGAGAGAAACAAAAGCCCAGTTAAAAGTTGACTTTAGATCTACTCTCAGGTCATCTCTGCAGGCTAAACTGAACCGACACATCGTTCGCCACTGTTTCAAAATGAATCAACATATATAGACTACTACTATACAAAATTATGAACCAAGATATGTTTCAAATCTTAAATTCCCAGCTCCTTTGATTCAAATAATTTAAATTTTACCAATACTAAGTTATAATAATCTTTTTAACTCTAACAATAATTCATTTGAATGGGCACTAACAATTTACTTTTGGTTTTCTTTCAGTTTTATACTATTAAAACTGGCAAGTATCTTAAGACAACAAAATCATTATAACAAATATTGGCACTATATATAAAAGCAAAACTTAACTTAGCCCTCCTCACTTTATATATTTCTTACAATGTTTGATTAAAAACAGTGTGGACAGAGCTGAAAGTAACATAAATTAGATAAAATTAAAGAGGTGTGATAAACCTGACTTTACTGTCCTTGGCATATAATATCTTTTATTGTTGGACACTCAAGGTAACTGCATTTGGATGTTGATTTCTGGTCTGTATTTTTGGCTTTTTACTTTAGGTTTCTTAGTGAAGCATAAATGAGTTATGTCATTTTAAAATTTTATTTTAGATACATTGTTTACAATACAAAATACTGCCGTCACTTAAAAATCTGCTGACACAGTTCTCAAAGAAACATAAGAGGAAGAAATGTTTCCAAATTTATTTTATAAATAAGATTTATACTGAATCTGATTAGAGTCAGAAGAATAAAAGATAAACACGTTTTTCTAATATACATGAATATAAAACTCAATAAGATATTTGCAAAAAGAATTCACTTACACAAAAATATCATAAATCATGATAAAGTATGATTAATTATAAGAATACATTCAAAATTCAACACATAAAGTCAAAACATGTAATTCAGCACATAGTCTCCCGGACAGAAATTACATGATCATCTCAGTAGATGTAGGAAAGACTTTTGGCCAAGTTCAGTCTTCTGATAAAAGTGCCAAGAAAGCAAGGAATACAATGAAATTACCTCAAACAATAAAGTCTATCTGCAAGAATCCTACAGCCAACATTACATTAAGTGGGAAAAAGTGAAATAATTTCTTTTAAAATCAGGAACAAGACAATGGTGCCCACTCTACATTTTTATTGAACACAGTGTTTGAATATTTAACCAGAGCAACAAGGCAATAGAACAAAAGCAAAGGTATGTAAATAAAAAGGAAAAATTAAAAATGTTCATACTTGTATACACTATGATCATATAGATAAAAGAACATCAAGACTCTGCCAGAAAATTCTTAGATTTAATAAACACTTTCAGAAAAAAAACAGGATACAAAATGGACATATGAAAATCATTTATATGACAGTAATGAGCAGCAAGAATCCTGGAGAGAAATCTCACTCACAATAGCCTCAAAAACTAATTATATAATATATATATATTATACCTAATATATATATATATATACCTAAGAATAAGTCTAACAAAGGAAATTAAAGACCTTTACAATAAAAACTTTAAACACTCAAAGCAATTGAAGATACTGAAAGATAGAAAGAAAAGATAGACCTCTCATGCTCATGAATCAGCAGAAGTAGAATTATGAAAATGAAAATATTGCTGAATGTGATCTACACATTGAATGTGATTCCCAGGAGAATCCCAATGGCATTCTTCAAGGACTAGATACCAGTCTTAAAATCCATAAGGAATCAAAAAGATCCGCAATAGTGAAGATGACCCTGAGCAGAAAGACCAATGCTGTTGGAATCACAGTATTTTATTTCAAATCACACCACAAAGCCATAATTGAAATAGCATTTTTGACACAACATAGTCAAATAGATTGACGGAATAAAACAAAGGACCCCACAAATGCATACAGATAAAGTCATCTGTTTTTGACAAGGGTTTCAAACACACATGTTGGAGAAAGACAGCTTCTTCAACAAAGCTTCTGAAGAAAATAGATATTCATATGCAGAATAATAAAAACTAATCCCTATCTCTCATCCTATACAAAGGCAAATTCAAATGCATCCAACACCTTGTTGTTGTTTGAAAGTGTTACAAGATAGATGAGTTGTGGGTATAAGCATGGATTCCTGAAAGCAGCCAATACTCAATCAAGGCATGGAAGGACTGAAAATTGAGAGTGTGAAAATAAAAGCTTTGCATTGAAAAAGAAAAATTTATCAGAGAGAATGAGTAAAATCTTGGCCTACTAAACCATCTGGCAAGGGATTAATAGCTAAAGTACATAAAGACCAAGTATCCAATCAATAGAGGGGCAAATGAAACGACCAGTTTCCAAAAGATGAAGTGCAAATGACAATAAGCCATGTAGTTATGGTGGCTCACACTTGAGTTAGAGGCAGGCAGATCTCTTTGAATTCGAGGCCAGCCTGGTCTACTGACATAGTTCCAGGACAGCCTCCAAAGCTACAGAGAAAGCATGTCTTGAAAGACAAACAATCAAACACAAATGAACTTCTGCACCTTCTTCTATACCTATTATTCTTAGGTTTGGTCTTTTCCCCATGTCCCATATTACCTGGATATTTTTTGTGTTAAGGATTTTTTTGGACTCAACCTTTTCTTTGGTTGATGAATCTATTTCCTTTAGTATATCATCAACACCTGAGATTCTCTCTTCTAGCTCTTGTATTCTGTTCGTTATGCTTGCATCTGTAGTTCCTGATCATTTACCCAGAATTTCTATTTACAGCATTCCCTCAGTTTGTGTTTTCTTTATTGTCTCTATTCAAGTTTTAAAGTCTTGGACTGTTTGAATAGCTTCCTTCACCTGTTTGATTGTTTTTTTTATTTTTGTTTTTGTTTTTCTTGGCTTTTCTTGCTTTATTTAAGAGGTTTGTTGATTTCTTGCATTTTTTGGTTGTCTTTTCCTCCATTTCTTCCATTTTTTTGGTTTGTGTTTTCTTCCATTTCTTTAAGGGAGTTCCTCTTTAAGAACCTCTATCACCTGCTTTGGAATATTCAGGTCTTGCTGGTGGTGTCATATAACTCTTTATGTTGATGAATGTGTTCTTATACTGTCATCTACTTGTCTCTTCCTCCAGTGGGTGCAAGTGGGGCTTGTGATTCAGGGGCTCTCTTTTCCTCCAGTTGGTATAGTTGGGGCTCGTGGCTTAGGTGGTTGATCTTCCTCTCCCAGTGGAGGTGGGGCCAAAGCTCCAGTGGCAGGAGATGCAGTGCTGGATGGTTTGGGATATGAGGAGGGTGCCCCCATGTCACTGGGCTTTCTTTCCCAGTGGGGGTGGGACCAAGGCTCTAATGGTTGCAGATGAAGTGCTGGATGGTTTGGTGCTGCCCCCCAGTCTGGTAAATGAATGAGTGGGTTAAGGTACTTTCTATCAGGCCTGATACCTTTACTTCCTTTCACATGACCCACAAGATGGGAACAATGGAGTGACTACAGCAAGTTATCCTTCACTTTCACGCATGTGCCATGGTACAAGCATGCTCAGGAACATACACTCTGTACCAGTCAGTTTTTACTCCCTTATATGCCATCCTAGAGCCTTCATCCAGTAGCTGATGGGAGCAGAGACAGACACCCACAGCAAATCACTGAACAGAACTCCTGGAATCCAGTAGCAGAGAGGGAGGAGTGATGAGCAAAGAGGTCAAGACAAGACAGGGGAAACCCACAGAAAGAGCTGACCTGAATAAGGGAGAGCTCATGGACCCCAGACTGATAGCTAGGAAACCAGCATAGGGTCGACCCAGATGCAATGAAAGTGGGTGTCAGATAGGAGGCCTGGGCAGTCTATGGGGTCTCTGGTAGTGGATCAATAATTATTCCTAGTACACGGTTGAACTTTGGGAGCCAATTTCACATAGATGGGTACTTTCTCAGCCTAGACACACAGGGGAGGGCCTTGACCCTGCTCCAAGTGATATTACAGACTTTGAAGAAGCCCCATGGAAGGACTCACCCTCCCTGGGGAGCAGAAAGGGGATAGGATAGAGCATCCGTGGGTGGAGGGAGCAGGGAAGGAGGGGAGGGAGAGGGAACTGGATTGACATGTAACACAAGCTTGTTTCTAATTTAAATTAAAAAATCAAAACAAAAAAGGAAGACTTGAACAGGAATAAATCCAGCAGACATGATGACATGATAAGGGGAAGTCTCATGGGGTCCCAGTCTTAGATGAAGAATTACATGCAACTAAGGAATGCTGAGAGAGGTGAATATCCTTCCCTAAGGAAGAGTCCTCCAAACTGGTTATCTAAAACCAGGTGGTCAGCCCTGTATGTATAACATGTATCACTAAACAGATACATGTAGACTGTATTTATATGTTTAGGATGTATGTAACATAAAATATAACAAATAATAATACATTTGTTACATATTAATGTAACAACAACTAAAAAGAGGGGCCAGAGGCCATGAAACTGAGACAAAAAATAGGACAAAACAATAAGAGGGAAATGGGAAATAATATAAAAAATATCTTAACCCAGAAAATTACTTACTATTCTTTAAATAAGAGACATAGGAAGCAGGGTGGTAGTGGCCCATGTCTTTAATCCCAGTACTAGGGAGGCAGAGGCAAGAGGATCTCTGTGAGTTCAAGGCCACCTTGGTCTACAAAGGGAGTTACAAGACAGGTTCCAAAGCTACAGAGAAACACTGTCTCAAAAAACAACAACAACAAAACAAAACAAAGAACCAAAGAGGGAAAGAGACATAAGGTGACATCCAGTCTGTGAGAATTAATCTTATCAACTATGTTGGACTAAGAGATGTTTAGGGGATAGCAAAGTGAGTTTCTTAGTGGCTTTGTCTGTGAGGTCACTTCCAAATTCACTTATGTCATTCAGGCTTTGACCTAATTAAATGCATTGATCTCTCAATAAATTCACTGTAGGATGGCACTGGTGGGAGGAGGTGAGTAGGAGGTAGAGATGAGAGGAAAGTCAATAGGAATGTGTACTAGCAATTATTATACTGCTCTCAAGAATCAACACGACTAAGAAAACCCTTATAAAAATTTTAATAGGGGGCATCCTTTTTTAATTTTTTATTTAAATTAGAAACAAGCTTGCTTCACATATCAACCCCAGCTCCCTTTCCTTCCCTTCCTCCACCGTCCCCCCACCAGCTTCCCCAATTTCCCACCCCATCTCCCTCCCTTCCCCAGGGAGGGTGAGGCCCCCCATGGGGCATCTTCAAAGTCTGTCATATCATTCAGAGGAGGGCCTAGGCCATCCCTCATGTGTCCAGGCTGAGACAGCATCCCTCTATGTGGGATGGGCATCCGAAGTCAATTCATATACTAGGGATAAATACTGTTCTACTACCTGAGGACCCATAGATTGCTGAGGACTCCCCACTGACACCCACATTCAGGGGATCTGGATCAGTCCCATGCTGGCCTCTCAGCCATCAGGCTGGGGTCCAAGATCTCCACCTTGTTCAGGTGAGCTGTTTCTGTGGGTTTCATCAGCCCAGTCTTGACCCATTTGCTCATCACTCCTCTCTCTCTGCAACTGGTTTCCAGGAGTTCAGTTCAGTATTTCTGTGGGTGTCTGCCTCTGCTTCCATCAGCCACTGGATGAAGGTTCTTGGATGACATATAAGGTAGTCATCAATCTCATTGTTGGGGAAGGGCATTTAAGGTAGTCTCTCCACTATTGCTTAGATTGCCAGTTGGTGTCATCCTTGTAGATCCCTGAAAAATCTCCCTAGTGCCAGATCTCTCCTCAAACCTATAATGGTTCCCTCTATGATGGTATCTCTCATCCTGCTCTCCTGTATTCTTTCCCCGACTCAAACTTCCTGCTCCCCCATGTCCTCCACTCCCCTACTCTTCTCTCCCCCTTTTCCCTACTCCCTCTCTCCTCCCCTCATGCTCCCAATCCACTCAGGAGATCCTGTTCCATTCCCTTTCTCTAGGGAACCATGCATATCACTCTTAGAGACCTCCCTGTTTCCCAGACTCTCTGGCAGTGGGATTGTAGGCTGGCACTCCCCTGATCCATCTTAAAATCCATATATATATATATATATATATATATATATATATATATATATGTGAGCACGTACTATGCTTGTCTTTTTGAGATTGGGTTATCTCACTCAGGACACTTTCTTCTAGTGCCATCCAATTGCCTGTAAATTTCAAGATTCCATTGTTTTTCCTCTGAGTAGCACTCCATTGTGTAAATGTACCATATTTTCTCTATCCACTCTTCAGTTGAGGGGCATCTAGGTTGCTTTCAAATAATGTTGTTGTGCACATAGTTGAATAGATGTCCTAATTGTATGAATGTGCATCTTTTGGGTATGTGCCTAAGAGTGGATTTTCTGAATATTTTTATTTTAAATAGCTTGTTTTACATGTCAATCCTAGTTCCCTCTCCCTCCCCTCCTCCCGCAACCACCCCACCATCCCCCCCCATCCTCCCACCCTATTGCCAATTCCTTCTGTATAGGGGATATCATTTCATTCAGGGTAGGGTCCAGGCACTTCCCTAAGAGTCCAGGCAAAGAGAGCAACCCTCTTTGTGTTATGGACACACGATATCTGTTAGTATTCGAGGGATTTTCTGAATCTTGTGGTAGACTGGTTCTCATTTTCCTTAGGAACCTCCATACTGATTTCCAGAGTGACTGCACAAGTTGGCACTCCCACCAGCAGTGGGGAAGTGTTCCCCTTTCTCCAGATCCTCTCCAGCATAATCTGTCATTAGTGTTTTGATTTTAGCCATTCTGACAGGAGTAAGATGATATCTCAGAGTTGATTTGATCTGAATTTTCCTGATGGTTAAGGATGTTGAACACTTTCTTAAGTGTCTATCAGCCATTTTAGATTCCTCTATTGAGAATTCTCTATTTCTGTACCCAATTTTTTAAATTGTGTTATCTGGTGTTTTGGAAACTAGCTTCTTCAGTTCTTTGTAAGTTTTGGAGATCAGGCTTCTGTCAAATGTGTGGTTGGTGAGTATCTTTTAATAGGAGGCATCCTTACAGCTTCAGAGAGTTAGTCTATGGTCATCATGGTGATAATCAGACAGGCATGGTACTGGAGAGGTAGCTGCGAGCTTTACATCCTCATCTGCCTGCAGCAGGTAGAGAAAGACAGGGACAGAGACAGAGGACAGTGGAGGGGGAGGAGTGAGAGAGGAATAAAGAGGAGAGACAAACAGACTGAAGGGAGAGAGAGAGAGGAAGAAACAGAGGCAGAGAGAGAGGCAGAGAGGCAGACAGAGAGAGAGAGAGAGAGAGAGAGAGAGAGAGAGAGAGAGAGAGAGAGAGAGAGAGAGAGAGACTGGATCTGGCTTGGGCTTTTGAAACTTCATACCCCACGCTGAGTGGCACTCCTCCTCCAACTAGGCCACCCCTCATTCAGCACAGCTACACCTACAAACCCTTCTCAAATAGTTTCATTAATTGGGCATCAAGCTACCAAATATAAGAACCAATGGAGGCGTTTCTCCTTCAAATCATCACAGAATATCTTAAGAGGATGGATCTTTTCTAGGTCACTTCCTAGGTTCTCTTTAATCTACTTCCTGCCACCGTGCTGGGAGCTCCTCAATTCTACACTTCCCTCCCTCCCCAGGTGAACTGATGCCAACCATGAACAACACAGATCTTACCAACTGGAAGAAAAAGTGACTAAAAAATGTAACCATCACAAATACTTTAAATTGAAGTCAAACAAATGTGGGAAATTGTGATATTCATTAGATCAGTAGAAATTTAGAAATCAACTTGATTTATAGAATAAATTATTGTATGAAATAACTGATACTATTTTGCATTTAAATTTCTATAAAAATTTTCAGTGTCCTCCCTTTTCATGTGTACTCCTCCAAGGTAATTAACCATCAGTGAATAATGGTTTGTATTAACAGTAGCCTTCAATGAATCTCAGTGTACCTCTACAAACAGAAAATTTGTGACAATGCTGTGGACTCTTCCAACTTATTTTCTACATCTCCTCCTTCTTTCTTGCATGTAAAAATTGTATATGCATCAATTTCTTCAAAACCAGAGGTATTTTCAAAATGACATCTAACATAACTCATAATTTCCTCAGCCATCGATCGTATCCAGTTGCTGATCCATGCTCACGATAGTGTTGTAGGTCAGCAAGTGCCAGTGTATTGCATAATTCTTATTGTATCTGTCTCAATGGCACCTATCATTCTCCCAGCTGAGAAGCTCTAGAATGTCTTTGAAAAGTCTGTCATCACTCTAGTAAACACTTGAAATCAATAAAGTCCTTTATTATTATTAGTTACAAATCATTTGCATGGCCTCTCATAACTTCAAGTGACACATTACTGTGTCAGCAATATTATTGAAAAAATATTCCTCAGAAATTAATTTTAGGATAGTTGGGAAAAGCACACAAACAACAATTAAATAACCCCTAAATTTCTTAAGCCAAATACTTTAAAAGCTCTGTTTGCTGTAATTCCCAAAGGAGTCAAAAAGTGCAGTGTGTGGTATTTTGACAATAAGAAAAAAAAAAATGTTAAAGTTGTTCTGTAATAAAACCATTTCCAACACCTCTATGAATTCTTCAAGAAAAAAATGAAATTACAGTATTTATAGAATTCTGCTTGATGCCTGAAGAGGCCAGAACACAAATGAAAAACACTGTGTCTACCCATGTAAAGGGAGACAACCAAGCAAGATGGAAACACAGTGATGAGATCATGTTACTGCTTCAACACACACAAGTTCAAAGTGTGCTTCAATCTTTATTTGCACAGTGGCATTCTGTTTGCATGAATTTTTAAAATAAGAGGGTTTTTAATAGAAATGACTGCTTAAAATAGTTCTAACCCTGATCAAGACCCTCTGAATGGGGGTGTCAGTGAGGAGGCCTAGGTAATCTATTGAGCCTTGGGCAGTAGATCAGTATTCATCCCGAGTATACACATGGACTTTGGACTCCCATCCAACAATGTGAGATGCACTCTCACCCTGAACTCTTGGGGGAGGGTCTGGGCCCTGCCCTGGATGAAACGTCAGTCTATGGACACCCCCATGGAGGGCCTCACCCTCCCTGGGGAAATGAGGGGATATTGGGGGAGTTGGGGGGAGGGCACGGGAGGAGGGGAGGGAAAGAGAGAGGGACCTGGAACTGACTTGTGAACCAACCATGTTTCTAATCTAAATTTAAACTTAAAAATTAAAAAAAATTTAATAATAAAAAATAGTTCTAATTTTAGTTACACTATACTGAGTCAAGTTGCTAAGTATAAACCCCCCTCTGCCTTAAGATTTTTCTCACCAGCAGAGGTTCACAGAGACACTGGTGAGCAACAGATTAGAGATTCAACAAAGCAGGACTTTGTGATTGTGAACTGTGAACTCAACTGACAGTTGAACAATTTTATTTCCTTAGTGCATCCTTGATGATAAAGGAGTAGCAATAAGTAGAGATGGGGGCAGTAGCATCTGGCAACTGTTTCTGACAGAAAGCCAGATGTTTCTGCCTCCTGGTTTTCAACTTTAATCCAGTTCAATTTCAGTTCCATGTAGAGTGTATGTGTTCATGTACATGCACATACTTATAGGCACATGTTTTACAAAATAATACAAATTATACTAGCACATTGAATTATTTGTGCAGAACTACATGCTAAACTGAATATTAATTTATAATCATTTTATTTTAGCACACATAACTAAGGTAAGTGTTGATTATGAGACCTTGTATCTCAAAAAATAGTATAACTCATTGGTTTAATTGAAGTTTGGGTGTTATTCATTGTTGTTAAATTGGGAACAAATTTACAATGCACAAAAGAGAAAACAATCTACTAGAAGGAGAATATAATAAGTTTAATAACACATCCTAAACTTTTAGGAACTAATGCCACCTTTAGTTTTCTAGTCTAACATTAATTTAGAACATGACTTGATGCCATCTTAAGGTTGGAAACTTGTTTTTGGTCTACAGGAATCTGTCAGTCTAATTTATATAGGCAGATGTGCTTTTCCAGTTGGGACCATCTTGGGATCTTTCAATCTGGACCTTTGGAAAAAAAACAATGCAGAAGCCAACAAGCTCCTTTATGTGAATTTGTTTTGTACTACAGATGGAAATAAAAATGTTTTATTAACCTGCCTGTAGAATCCCCTGTAGATTTTCCCTTAGGACCAATAAATCATTTTGATTTTGATATTGATTAATCACTAAACATCATGAGGACAAATGTATAGTTCTTGAATTGCCTCTCTCATGTTACATGAATTTAAATAGTTTGTAATATATCTTCTAACATTGTCTCTATGCAAATTATTGATTACACAGAAATTGTTCTGCATGTTTTAAGATAACCTGTCTCACCCTTTCAACTACAAACACTGAAGAATTTTTCTACAACGTTTGTTTACAGAACAGCTCGCTGAAGAAAATACTAAACAGCATATTTCCATAGTGGAAAATTTTTAAGGAAAAGTCTTACCAAATCTTCGTGTCATTCTCACATAATGAATATATTCCCTTACCTGTGGGTTTCATTCAACAAAAAAATAACGTATGATAAAACGTGACATGATTCAGCTCTATGGGTTAGCAACATGGTCTTTAGAGCCAATACACAGATAACATCTAAAGTTTGTTTGGAAAAAAGAAAAGACAAGGTTACTTTCCAAAGCAACAAACTGTTGCTCTCTCTGACCCTTACAGGTCAGGGTTCAGGAATTTCCTGGAGAGATTATGTTTTGCCTTGCATTTCTTTTCATAACATCAATCATGTAGCAGGAGTAGGGTGATTGCAACCAAAGGTTTAAGAAGGGCATGAGTTAAGCCAAGCACATTGAGGGGAGAGGAACAGGAAGACAGCAGTTAGGAATCACACAAAAAGAAAATTCAAAATTAGCATCCAAAATCAATCCTCTTAAATGATTATACTTACTATACTGCTTCTTATTCATTTGTAATCATTGAGTAGGATTGCTTTGGGGATAATTTGAACATAATGCTGTTGTTAGCTATTTTTTTCTTAGTCACACTGGAACTCAGTTGGTATCACTGGGCTTGGTAGTATTTGTGCCCTCAGGTTCCAAATAACGATTATAATATGTAACATCACAGAAAACTTCCTACAGCAAGCACTTTGTTCCCCCTTACAAGTTTTTCCATGTTAAAAGAAAACTGAAAACGCTGTGGTTTGGTCATAGTTAGTCTCCTTGTGTGTGGTACACTAGAAGTGAACTGACAGAGATGGATCTAACCAACTTGGACATCACAGCAAGAGCCTGATAAAAAAAAATCGCTCTTCCGCCAAAGAAATGTTGTATTACTAAGATCTATGTCAAAAGTATGTTCAATGTGTACAAAATAAATACTTAAATTTATCCTATACGTTCCTAATGTTTACATACTGTCTTTTTTAACTACAATATTTATAGGTAATCAGTCACATTGAACAATCTCCACAAGTAGACTTTTGCCTAACTCATCACGGTATAGATGCTACTTTGGATTTCTGTATTGTAAAATTTAAGATCACACACATACACAAATACATGACCTTAGAGTTAAAAATAATTTTGGAGAGGGAGGGGATAAACAGAAGTGGGAGGGTGATGATAGAGTGTAATATTGAAATTGATATAATATACGTGTATGCAAATGTCATAACGAATTGAGAAACGATGGGGAATGTTCCTCTGTGTATCTTTGTCTTATGGATTGGTGAGTAAAACACTGATTGACCAGGCAGGATGATAGGTAGGACTAGGAGACAAGAAGGATCCTGGGAAGTTTAGGCGGAGAGGAGTTGTCATGTGATCCCAGTGACCTAGCTGGGCAAAAACTGCCACTAGCTAACCATTGAAGTCTGGAGGTCTGTACAGACAGGAAGGACAGGAAGTATGTTATGTAGCTGGGCAGAATCAGAATATTAGCAGGGACAAACATGAAATCACCCTCTTCTAATCTCTCCTCTGTGGAGACACTTAGGAGGTAAGGTGTGCTGTGACTTCCTCCTTCTCTCTAATCTCTCAGCATTTCCCTCTACCTCTGACTCTGGCCTTTTATTATCTAGACCAATTAAGAACTCGCTTTACAATGAATCCCATTATTATGTATAATTAATGCAGACTAATGTCTTAGTTAAGGTTACTATTGCTGTGGTGAGACACCATGACCAAAGCTATTTGGGAAAGAAAGGGTGTATTCAACTTAAGCTTCCACATTATAGTTTATCAACAGAATGATGATGATCAGTCAGAACAAGAACTCAAGCAGGGTAGGAACCTGAAGGCAGGAGCTGATGCACAGAACATACAGGGATGCTGTTTATTTGCCTTCTCCCCATTGCTTGTTCAGCCTGCTTTCTTATAGCCTCAGGACCACCTGCTCAGAGATGGCATCACTCAAAATGGTCAGAGCCCTCCCCATCAATCATTAATTAAGAAAATGCTCTACAAGCTTGCCTACAATCCTGCCTTATTGAGACATTTTCTCAGTGGAGGCTCCTCCTCTCTGAAGACTCTAGATTGTGTCAAGTTGACATAAAACTGGACAATACAATTAATAATCATATTTAATTAATAACCAAAACTATTTGAGTGTTAAATAACGCTGTAATTTCAGGCAAAAGAGATGCCATAATTTTCCTTATGTAGATCTATAATAATATATTCTCTGTTACTAATAACTGAATACTACAGACTCTGTATTTTAATAAAAATGTTTACTTTGGAAATACAAGGCTGAGATACCACATCTGTTGTCATATTCTTACTGCTGGAGTCTCTACACAATATAGGCAATCATGTGACAAGCCACAGAGACTGTATACATATTTGTCTCTCATCTGGTCTGGTCATCTTCCCTTTCCTTTAAAAAACAATATTCATCAGGATTCCCCAACCCAGGGTTGTTAGTCCTAATCTTGTCAATAATGTACTAGCTCTGAACAACATAATTAGATTAATTTTCCCTTGTTTTAATATTCAAAGTGGGGATTAATTCCCACGGCAGGAAGCCTTAGAGGACACACTCAAACCCTACACATACAGCTATGTGAACAAACAGAATGTTGTAGTTTCAGCATAATTTTAGAGCCATCACCCCTCATTTCACTGTTGATCTGGTACTTTCCCATTCCAGTCATTGCCAGTGGAGTATCATTCAGGGTTGAAGTTATCGAGCCCTGTTTTGACTCAAAGCAGGAAAGGCAACATTCTCAGTGATACTCTGATATTTGCTGAAATACAGATGGTAGGACCGAGTACAAAGACTGAGGGAAGACCTGTGTCTGAGTAGACCAATGTTACTATATTTCCCAAATTTAAACAATAAGATCTGGCTGCAATTTGAGTTTAGTAATTTGTTGACAGATTTTAGGTTAAGCAGAGAGATGGGCATACAGTGAGTTTAGGAACTAAAATGACTTTTACCAGCACCCTCTGTGCTGCTAAGGGAATATTTAGGAGGTACCCAGAGAAGGCAACATGTCAAGAAAATTCTCAGGGGCTGGAGAGATGGCTCAATGGTTAAGACCACTGGCTTGTCTTGCAGAGAACCTGGGTTCAGTTGTCAGCACTCACGTGGAAGCTCACAACTTTCTGTAGCTCCAGTTCCTCAGGATCTGACACCTTCACACCAATGCACATACAATAAGCTAATATAAGTTAACAATTTAAAATAAGGTTAAAATAAATTGTTTCTAAAAAAGAAAATCCTCACTTCCTCTTTCTCCAGTCTTCTCATTCTTCTTTTCTACTTTTATTCTTCAGCCTTACTGCTACATGGTAGAAGTTGTAAGCTTGAATTGTAGACTTCTCCAGTCCTGTTTCTGTTAGGAAGCTCGACGTCAACTCATAGTCACTTTTCATAAAGAGGAGGTATTGTTTTTAATCAAATTATCTTCAATTTCATGTTTATTTCCTGCCCAATTTCTCCCTTTTATTTAACTTCTTGATTTTCCCCATTTTAAATGTTGCTGGCTTTGGTGGGTTGTCACAAGCCTTTCTTTCTCCCTCTCCTTTTATAAGTGGTAGAATTTAAAGATATAGCAAAGAGATACACAAACAGAAAGCAGTTTCATGAACAAACTTATTCTCAAATAGACTGTGGAAGACTGAAAGACCAAAGACTGCAGAGGAGATCGCAGAAGAAGGAATAGGGGTCTGATGGCCATGGCATTCTTCATCACCGTCTACCTTATTGTCCTGTGCTATCACAAGAACTGAGACTGTACAAGGAAAAGAAATTGATATTTAGAGATAAAGGAAAAATAAGTCACTAACACTGAGAAAGGTTAGGAGTGAACTTCTTGTTAGTATCAATGAAGGTTGAGTGTAGCTAGCTCATAAAATTCAAGAATTGGGTGGATGGGTGTATACACAATTAATTTGCTTTGACTATAAATATATTTCATGTTTTAACAGCATATTGCACATACCTCTCGCATATTATTGTATATGATATACAATACACAAAAGTCCATGGAGAGAGCAAAAGATGTCCATCATGCTTGGAAAGGTAAATGCAGCTTCAAAACTGCCTTATAATCAGCTTTCATATCTAATCTTGATTAGCTGGCACATATGTCATAAATAATTTATATACCTCCCCAAAGCATTTGGCTCATTAATTAATTATGTGCCTCATGGCTATGAATTAGGCATATTCAATAATATTCTTTCACCCTAAAGCACAGATCCCTCTATGAGTGGTCTAAAGAACCTAATATAGGAAAATTAAAACTTTATGAAATAATATACCAGCAAAATGCTCCTTTGTAGTAGGTATTATATCTCAGTATTACCGTTGGGTTTGGGATATTATAGACAAGGTCTCCATATTTCCAGAGGAAATCATTTAGAAATGCAACTTTTAGAAATACAGTCTGAATGGAAATTGTAAATATCTAAGTATAAGTAAAAAAAGTGACACAGTTAAAATAATTAAATTCCAACAGTTTTTAATATAACAATACATAACCTATTCCTTTATCAAGATAGAGAGGAACGATTTTAGAGAATCATTCCTCTCAACCTATGTGAGAAGTTATGTTTCATGGAACAGGGAGCAAAAACAGGCAATTCAATATTAGTTTTTAAAATCATTTTAAAACCAGTGACTGTAATATTGTGTTTTTCCTTGAGTTATATTTAGACAAGAACTTGGCTCCAACTTCATGGTTGATATCATGTTTGATGTTTCAGGAAAAACATACTGGAAGTTCACAGTATTATGTTGAAACTTAGTCAATGTCTTCTTTATTATTAATGATAACTAGATCTTCAATACGTAATTCAGTCTCATCATAAAAGGAATTTAGGTTAAGTAAAACCTATTCATCACCTTCTGTCTATCAACCAGTCCAGAGAATATTAAAATATTAAATTATTATCAAATAATTAAATATCATTAAGTAATTAAAATATTAAATATAAAATATTTTAGTGTACCCCAAGAAACTTTAGATGAATGGCTAAGAAGATAGAGAACTGAGGCTTGCATAGCCATTTCTATAGGATCTCAAACACACTGAGAATGTCAAATCTAGTTTTCTTACTAATGAGTTATGTTTGATGAATTTATGATTGAGTTTCAAGTGCATGTCTGTTTCAAGTTAAACGCTGTGAGTCAGAACATTTCCTTTAAAATGGGTTAAACTAAAATGTAACAACAACATGCTTCAAGAATTGATGCAGAACCGTGGAAGCTATTTTGTTTTGTTCTCCCAGGGCTCATAGATTTGCTGACAAATGTTTTCTCTGCAACATATAAATGTGGCTGTTCTTCTTTGGATCTGAAGAAGGTGCCACAGACACCACAATAACTGGGTGGGAGGAGAGGCTACAGGGCTTGGACTGGACCTTATCCTGGCTGAAAGTCTTCTTGAACATACAGATTGTTAACAGAATTTCACTTGCTTTTTTAACCTGCTTTTTAAATTTAAATTAGAAACAAGCTTGCTTCACATGTCAATCCCAGCTCCCTCTCACTCCCCTCCTCCCCCAACCCCAATATCCCCACCTCCCACCTAATCCCAACTCCACTCTCCAGGGAGGGTGAGGCCCTTCATGGGGAATCTTCAAAGTCTGTCATATTTTCCAGGGGCAGGCGCTATGTCCTCCCCCATGCGAGAGAGCATCCCTTCATGTGGTATCGACTCCCAAAGTCCATTTGGATGCCGGGATAAATGCTGATCTATTGGCCGAGGCCCCAAAGAATACTGAGACCTCCCCAATGTCACCCACGTTCAGGGAGTCGGGATCAGTTCCATGCTGGCCTCATAGCTATCAGTCTGGGGTCCCTGAGCTCCCCCTTGTACACCTCAGTTGTTTCTGTGGGTTTCACCAGCCCAGTCTTGACCCCTTTGCTCATCACTCCTCCCTCTCTGCAACTGGTTTCTAGGAGTTCAGTTCAGTGTTTAGCTGTGGGTGTTTGCCTTTGTTTCCATCAGTCACTGGATGGAGGCTTTAGGATGGCATACAAGGTAGGCATCAGTCACAATATAGGGGAAGGGAATTTAAGGTAGCCTCTCCACTATTGGTTAGATTCATTCTTGTAGATCTCTGGAAATCTCACTAGTGCCGTCTCTCCTCAAATAGTGGTTTTCCCTATTATGGTATCTCTCATCCTGATCTCCTCTATTCTTTCCCCAATTCAACCTTCTTGCTCCCCCATGTCCTTCTCTCCCTTCCTCTTCGACCCATCTCTTTCTCCCAGCTCCCTATCATCTCCCCGCATGCTCCAGTCCCCTCAGAAGATCTTGTCCAGTTCCCCTTCTCTGAGGTACCATGTATATCACTCTTAGGGTTCTCCCTGTTTCCCAGACTCTCTGGAAGTGGAATTATAGGCTGGCATTCCCCGTTTCATTTCTAAAATCCATATATGAGTGAGTAAATACCATGTCTGTCTTCTTGTGACTGGGTTACCTCACTTAGGATGGTTTCTTCTAATGCCATCCATTTGCCTGCAATTTTCAGGATTCCTGTGCTTTTTTCTGCTGAGTAGTTCTCCATTGCATAAATGTACCACATTTTCTCTATCCCCTGTTCAGTTGAGGGGCATCTATGTTGCTTCCAGGTTCTAGATAATACAAATAATGCTGCAATGAACGTAGTGGAACAGATGTCATAGTTGTATGAATGTGTATCTTTTGGGTATATGCCTAAGGGTGGAATTGCTAAATCTTGTGGTAGACTGAGTCCAGTTTTCCTGAGGAATCTCCATAATGGTTTCCAAAGTGGCTGTACAAGTCGGCACTCCCACTAGCAGTGGAGGATTGTTCCCCTTTCTCCACATCT
Organism: Mesocricetus auratus; assembly: GCF_017639785.1. Taxonomy (NCBI): domain Eukaryota; kingdom Metazoa; phylum Chordata; class Mammalia; order Rodentia; family Cricetidae; genus Mesocricetus; species Mesocricetus auratus. The sequence goes on along the minus strand of NW_024429207.1, from coordinate 1,061,214 downwards.
TGTCCCGCATAAATTGTCATTGGGGTTTTTGATTTTAGCCATTCTGACAGGAGTAAGATGATATCTCAGAGTTGTTTTGATTTATATTTTCTTAATGACTAAGTATGTTGAGCACTTTCTTAAGAATCTTTCATCCATTTTAGACTCCTCTATTGAGAATTATCTATAAAGTTCTGTAGCCCACTTTTTAATTGGATCCTTTGGTGTTTTGGAAATTTGCTTCTTGAGTTCCTTGTAAATTTGGAGATCAGCGCTTTGTCAGTTGTGGGCTTAGTGGATATCTTTTCCCACTATGTGGGCTGCCTTTTTTATCTTGTTGACTGTGTCCTTTGCCTTACAGAAGCTTCTCAGTTTCAGGAGGTACCATTTATTAATTGTCGATCTCAATGTCTGCGTTACTGCTGTTATGTTCAGGAAGCAGTCTCCTGTACCAATTCGTTCAAGGATACCTCTCACTTTCTCTTCTAAGAGGTACAGTGTGGCTGGATTTATATTGAGGTCTTTGATCCATTTGGACTTAAGTTTTGTGCGTGGTGAAAGACATGGATTTATCTGCAGTCTTTACATGCCAATATCCACTTATGGCAGCACCATTTGTTGAAAATGCTATTTTTCCATTGTATAATTTTAGCTTCTTTATCAAAATTCAAGTGTTCATAGGTACATGCATTTATATCAGGGTTTTCAATTCAATTCCATTGGTCTAGGTGTCTATTTTCCTGCCAATACCAAGCTACTTTCAGGACTATAGCTTTATCCTGTGTCTATCGTTTTTCCATATAATGTTGATTATTGTTCTTTCAAGATCTGTGGAAAATTGTGCCATTATTTTTATGGCAATTGCATTGAATCTGTAGATGCTTTTGGAAAGATTGCCATTTTTACTATATTGATCCTACCTATCCTAGCGCATGGGAGGCCTTTTCTTTTTATGGTATCTTCTTTAAATTCTTTCTTTAAAGACTCAAAGTTATTGATATACAGGTCTTTCACTTTTTTGGTCAGCATTATCCCCAGATATTTTATGTTGTTTGGGGCTATTTTAAAGTGTGACGTTTCTCTGATTTCTTTCTCAGCCCTTTTATCATCTGTATATAATAGGGCTACTGACTTTTTTGAGTTAATCTTGTATCCTGCCACTTAGCTGAAGGTGTTTATCAGCTCTAGGAGTTCCCGTGTAGTGTTTATGGGGTCACTTATGTAAACTAGTATATCATCTGCAAATAGTGAAACTTTGATTTCTTCCTTTCCAATTTGTATCCATTTGATTTCCTTTTGTTGTCTTATTGCTCTAGGTAGAACTTCAAGCACAATATTGAAGTGATATGGAGAGAGTGGACAGCCTTGTCTTGTTCCTGATTTTAGAGGAATTGCTTTGAGTTTCTCTCCATTTAGTTTATGTTAGCTGTTGGTTTACTGTTTATGGCTTTTATTATGTTCATGTGTGTTCCTCTTATCCCTGATCTCTCCAGAACCTATATCATGAAGGGGCATTGAATTTTGTCAAAGGCATTTTCAGCATCAAGTGAGATGATCATATGATTTTTCTTTTGCAGGATTTTTATATGGGGTGAATTACATTGATAGATTTTTGTCATCACTGGGATGAAGACTACTTGATCATGGTGGATGATTTTTCTGATTTTTTATCGTATTTGCTAGTGTTTTATTGAGGATTTTTGCATCAATGTTCATGAGGGATATTGGTCTGTAATTCTCTTTCATAGTTGTATCTTTTTGTGGCTTGAATACCAAGGTAATTGTAGTCTTGTAAGAAGAGTTTGGTAAAGAATCTCCTGCTTCTATTGTATGGAACAATTTGAGGAGTATTGGAGTCAGCTCTTCTTTGAATTTCTGTACTGAAGCCATCTGGCCCTTGACTTTTTTTTTTGGTTGGGAGACTTCTGATGACTGCTTCTATTTCAGTAGGGGCTATAGGTCTGTTTAGAGTGCTTATGTGTTCTTGATTTAATTTTGATAAGTGATATCTATTCAGAAAATTGTCGATTTCGTTTAGATTTTCAAATTTTGAGGAGTATACGTTTTCAAAATATGACCTGAAGATTCTCTATATCTCCTCAGTGTCCATTGTTATGTACCCTTTTCATTCCTAATTTTGTTAATTTGCATGTTCTCTCTGTGCCTTTTCGTTAGTTTAATAAAGGTTTGTCTATCTTGCTGATTTTCTGGAAGAACCAATTCTTTGTTACACTGATTCTTCTGATTCTTTGTTTCTACTTTATTCATTTTAGCCCTCAATTTGATTATTTCCTGGCTTCTACTCCTCCTGGGTGAGTGTGCTTCCTTTTGTTCTAGAGCTTTCAGTTATGCTGTTAATTCTCTAGTGTGACTATTCTCCAATTTCTTCATATGAGCACTTAGTGCTATGAACTTTCCCGTAGTATTGCTTTCAAAGTGTCCCACAAGTTTTGGTAAGTTGTGTCTTCATTATTATTGAATTCTAGCAAGTGTTTAATTTCTTTCTTTATTTCTTCCTTGACCCAGGAATGGTGCAATTGTGTGTTGTTCAATTTCCATGAGATTGCAGGATTTCTGCAATTTGTATTGTTGTTGAATTCTCACTTTAAAGCATAGAGATCAGATAAGATACAGGAAGCTACTCCATTTTTTGTACCTTTTAAGGTTTGATATGTTGCCAAGTATGTGGTTGATTTTAGAGAATGCCTCATGTGGCACTAAGTAGAAGGTATATTCTTTTGTGTTTGGATGGAATCGTCTTTTTCCTTTGCTTCTCTTAATATTCTTTCTTTATTCTATCTGTTTGGTGTTTTTATTATTATGTGGCGAGGGGACTTCCTTTTGTGGTCACTCTATTTGGTGTTCTGTAGGCTTCTTGTTCTTTCATTGGCATGTCTGTCTTTAGGTTGGGGAAGTTTTCTTCTATGATTTTGTTGGATATGCTTTCTGCCCCTTTGAGATGAGTTTCTTCACCTTCTTGCATGCCTATTATTCTTAGGTTTGGCCTTTTCATGGTTTCCCATATTTTCTGGATTTTTTGTGTTAGGGATTTATTGGATTTAAGATTTTCTTTGGGCATTGAATCTGTTTCTCCTAGTGAATCTTCAATGCCTGAGATTCTCTCTTCTAATTCTTATATTCTGTTGGTTATGCTTGTATCTGTCATTCCTGATCGCTTACCCAACTTTTCTATTTCTAGCACTCCCTCAGACTGTGTTTTTTTTATTGTTTCTCTTTCAACTCTCAAACTGTTTGAACTGTTTCTTGCAATTTTTGGTTTGTCTTTTCCTCCATTTCTTGAATTTTTTGTTTGTTTTTTCTTCCATTTCTTTAAAGGATTTTCTCCTTTCTTCTTTTAGGGTCTCTATCTTCTTCATGAAGTTATTTTTAAGTTCATTCTCTTCTGCTTCATCTGTGTTGTGATGTTCAGATCTTGCTGGTGTACAGTCCCTAGATTCTGGTGGTGTCATATTGGTTTTTCTGGCATTGAATTTGTTCTTATATTGCCTTCCCATCCCTTCTTTCAGTGGGCACAGGTGGGTTCTCTTCCTTCCCTGGTGGGTACACATTCAAGGTTCTCTTCCAGTGGGTGCAATCAGGTCCAATACACTGATGGTGGGTGCAGATATGTCTGAGGCACTTCCTCTCCTGGTGGATGGAAACTCTGCCCTCTGCCCTCTGCCCTCTGCCCTCTGCCCTCTGCCCTCTGCCCTGATGGGGGCAGGAGTAGACCTGCTCTCTCAGCATGCTCCTGGTTGCTCGATCCTCCTGGGGCAAGTCGAGCTGGCTGCAGAGATCTCAGAGAGGGCTAGCAGAAGGATAGGCCAGAATTTCATTTATAAAATATTTGTTTGTGTGTGTGTTTGTGTGTGTGTGTGTGTAGAGGGATCAGTGGTAATAAAAATCAAATAATTTTAAGAGTCCTTCTATGAAATGGTATGCATTTTATAATGTAGATTTTAAAATGAAAATGCACTTTAAAAAATAAAGTAAATATGAAACACATACTAGAGAAGTTATATGGTTTTTCTGGAATGGTAAGAGTTAATTCAGGTAGGAAAATCCAATTGTAATGTAGCTGAGTTACACCTCAGGAAAATGGGATTTTGAAGACAAATAATAGAGATGAACCTATTTCTTACCTGATAAGTAATTTCCATTGAACTCTGCTTATTTTTACAATTTAGTTTTATTTTCTGAGCATGTCAATCAGAGCTCATGAGAAAGATGTTTTGATGTATTTTATCTGTAAAAGATTAACCAAGGGACAGGCTGGCTCCTACCCCATTATTGTTAATCAAATGAAGGGTCCTTTCACATAAAAGAAAAACTTGGGATAATCAGTAAAATTAAGCCCTTTCACATATCAAATAAAAGGTTTCTTTCTCTTAGAAACAGAATCCAAGAGGTTCTTACTCCAAGGAATTGAACTAAATAAAATACTTTGTTTTCATTTTGCATCTTTCATCATGTGCATCCCTTGGATATGAAATCATATATCTTGTGACCCTGAAGGTTAATGTTTTCTAGAAGTCATTATTAGAGACATTCCATTCTTGAAGCACTTTAGCTTATTTTAAGACAGTTCAACATCAAAAAATGGTAAAAGCTTAGACTAAGAAACCATAAATCAGACATACACCAAGACTTTCTCTTCACTATGGCTCGTAGCCTAACCAACAACTTTGTGAGGATATTTATATCACTTTCTCTTTCAATAAAGGAAGTCAAACAATGGAGAAGCTGAATTTTCCAGCTCTCATGTTAGAATGCCGCAGGAAAACCAGCAAAATATTATTGCCTCATCACGAGAAACAGAAAGAGCTGAGCCTTATTTTTGTTTATTTTTGCATGAATCACACAGCACTCCTGCATCACTTTTAGAGATGGCAATTGGATATTCCTTCAGACCAGAAAAAAGCTAAAGACAAAATGCAGTAGTCAGAACTATGTGGACTTTGAACTTTAGATGCTTTCACTAATCCCAAGGAGTCACAGATAATTGCTACTGAAAAACATACTCTTTCTGTATATGTCTCAGAAACAGGGAAAGCATTTGGATATATGAGGTGCTAACATCACAACACAGAATAACATTTAAAAACAAGAATGGATGTTTTCAGGATTGGCCATTTAGCACTGGATAACCAATTAGTGTGCTTCTCTCTGGGGAAGACTTCCTCTCACCCTCAGCATTCCTTGGTTGTCTGTAGTTCTCTGTAATTCACTGAAGCAATCTCAGAGAGAGGGTGGGAGAAGGAAGGGAGAAGAAAGAAAGAATGTAGAGAGAGAGAGAGGAAGGGAGGGAGGAAGGGATGGAGGGACAGAGGGGGAGGAAGGATTTAAAATAAAACAAGCATGGAGGTCAATCCTGTTGGATAGTTCCTTCCTCAGCTTTTTGAGCTATTTGTAATATAGGATCTATCCAAACTAAGGTTCGAACAGTACGTAGTTACACTCTTAATTTTTAAAATGTTATTCTGTACTATGTATTGTTTTACATAATCTTTCACACAACATTGCACGTATATTTACCTTGGGTGGCTATTTAATGTTCATTGCCTTTTATGGTATTAATGAGAAATGCTCACCCAAACTCGGGTAATGATATCTGGGGAGGCTCTAGACACTCTCAGAGAGTGACCCAGTTGAAGTAGGCCATTGAAGGTATTGTATCCCTGGCCTCTTTTCGTATCTCTCTATTTTCTTTCCACCCTGAAATGAACAACTTTCATTAATCACACATTCCTACTGCTATACAGTTCTGGTAAAGCATTGGGTCATGGTCACCCTTGACTCAAACTCTTAAAAATGAGAAAAATGAAGTCAATTTTCTCTGGTGTTTGGTTGCAAAGGTAACAAAAACTGTGATAGCAAACAAGAAGCTGCTCCTATTAAAACAATCATGCATATCTTCTGGAATCCTGCACCCATTTCTTTGCCTTGTTCTGTGGGCTATTTAGGAGTATTTGTGAGTCCTATACATTTTACTGAAAAAGTCAAGCCTATAGCACTTCAAAAGAGACCAGGAAATGGAAAAAATAAGTATGCAGTGGGGATAGAGGGAAAAGGACATATAGGACATGAAAGAAGAAAGAATCTGGGTAGGATTGTTATAAGTAAGGATCAAGAATAATAGAGGGTGAGGAACAAGAAGGAGAAGGATATTGTTATAAATTTGTTAATGCCTATTACCTTGCATACTTATTTTTTACAATGAATACAGTTGTTGTATCAATTAATACACCTATCAGCAGTGAGCAAGAATTCTCGTGCTTGCTAGAAATAGTCTTTTGAATTCATACTACCAAGAGTACACCAGTTCCTTACTATATTTTACTTTACACTTCCTTCATTACCAACAAGTTCTTTTTCATGTTTCTAGCTGCTTGGATATTCTGGTCACCTATTTTCACATTCATAACTTTTCCCATTCTTAGTAAGGATGTCTTTTTTATACTCTTTTGTGTTTTGCTTTCATCTTATTTTGTTTTTGAGACAGGGTCTCTCTATATAACCTTGACTGGCTTGGTACTCATTATGTAGACCAGGCTGGCCTGCAACCAACAGAGATCCTCCTGCCTCTGTCCCTCCAGTGCTGGGCTTAAAGTCATGCATCACCACACCCAGTTAATGTTTGTTTTTTATATATTTCAGTGTTTATTTTCTGTTCTTGCATGCTATTTCACTACTTTATTATGATACATTTAATATAGGATGATTTAACCATTTACTTTCTAGGTAGTGGTTTTGGTGTCCTAAAGAGAATCATTCTCTGCTCTATTAAATATAATGTCCTATGTCACCCAGAAGTCTTATGGTTTAGTATTTCTCCTTCATTACTGCTTTTGGAAAAAAGGGGTGAGCTTTTCTATTTTCTGAGATGGCATTGAGTTCACCGACTATTTTTTTAAAGCTGCTTCTCTGTAATATCACCTTTATTATCAAGTGAGAGTTCAGAAATGTGTTCCTGAGTCCTTTGAGTTTCCTGACCTTATCTTTTGTTTGATAAGCCTTCTGCTAAAACAACATGTTCCAAATCCTTAAGTTTATACTGCTTTGTATATTTGGGGGAATGTCCTCAGACTTGGCTCTTCAGCATTGGCCCAGCTCTTCTTAGTTGTTTACATATGTATAATATATGATAAATTATATATTATATGAAATATAGAATATTATATAAACTATAGAATCAGCCTGTCAGATTTTAATTTTTAATACCATTATTTTAGTTGGTATTACACTGAATTTACATTGACAACACATTTTTATCATGACTGTTAATTTTTTCAGTTGTTATCTACTGCTATTCTTTGCATAGTGGAGACACAAGACTGATTTCCTGTGCCATATCTCAAACATATGGTATGTTGGAAGGAAGAACAAAACTGAAGAATCAACGTCTTAAGTTAATCCCCAATTAAATGAAAATTCCAGGTTTAAATTCCAGATGTAATGCTGAGCAAATTTCCCCTTAGATCAAAATGAATTGTCACATAAATCTACAGCCTAACATCATGTTTAAAATGTTACTTAACACCTCAATGTCTGACACTGATTAATGATGTAGTCCCTGAGGGGAAATCTTATTTCAAGGTAAAAATATGATTATATTCTCTTATAAATTCCAAGATGACAGAAAAAGCAAGTTTATTAAAACGTTTTTGATGGAAACTGTAGGGAAATATCTAAAAACAGATTTTCTTGCTAACATTTAACATTGCTGTGTGATATAGAAAATAAAGCATTTCCTTGAAATGTGTGCTTGCAGTTTTAAAGCTCCTTTTGGGCCCAGAGATACATACATATACATATACATATACATATACATATACATATACATATACATATACATATACATATACACATACAGACACACACACACATATATATATATACATATACATTAGAATTTCACCAACATCATTACTTTTACCTCATTAAAGCTGATAACACTACAACAATAGAAAATAAAAGCACAAAACAATTATTTCTTGCCCTCCCCCTCTTTCCCTCCCTCTCTCCTTTCCCATACTCCTTTCCTCGCATTCTCTACTTCAAACGCACACACACACATACAACTCACACACACATACAACTCACACTCACACACACACACACACACAAGCTCCACATGCCTCACCCCACCCACATACATACCTCACTCCACTCATACACTACAAAGGGGCATATACACATACCCCATCCTCACATACATGCCACTCCCCCACATAAACACACACATACCACACACATACACACACACACACACACACACACACGACACACACATGCACATCTCTTCCCATGCACACACTCTACTCTCACACAGAGGCACACACACAGAGACACACCGCATCCCATACACAAGCACATGTACAGAGACACCTCACATCCCACACAAGCACGCACACAACACACACACACACACACACACACACACACACACACATCTCTTCATCTGCCATAATCTCTTAAAGATTTCCTTCCCCCACAGTCCCCCAGTTGTTAACTCAGCAGTTTCAACTTCCCTCTTCAGGCTCCCTGTCTTCTCCTCACTTGGTCTTTTGGTTTCCTTAAATCTCCTCATTCTTCCACCTGAATTGTTTCACAGGATTTCTCATCTCGCCCGGAATCTTCTTACTCTCCTTTGTTTTTCTTGGATCTGTTGCTCTCACATCTGCTATATATACTCTTAGCTTTGGAACAAAATGAAGTTGAAAGGGCTTTTCAAAGTAAGCACACTTGAAGTGCTTACGAAGCACCCTCATTGCTGCGGGCTGTCTCTCTCCCCACTCCTATTTTTCACACTGATGACACTGTGGATCTGTCTTCCATCCACTTACATGGCTAGTTGCTATGCTTACGAGGATGGTTAATGTTGTTCCACTTGGATGGATTGAAAAAACACATAGGAGATTAGTAAAACTCACCACTTCTTTCTGTGGGGATGTTCTCAGAAATGATTAACTAAGGTGGGAAGAAACATACTGAAAATATCTAGCTCTGTCTAGCGGGCCTGGGAGGATTAAAGGGAAAGAGAGACAAAGGCCATAATTACAGTGATTTCCCTTCTCCTTGCTTCCTGGCCACCATGAGGCAAGCATCCTCTACCTCCAACACTGTGATGTTTTGTCAAAACATTGGAGCTAATGTGATGGGGGAAGTCCTGCGTATATGTCAATAAAGCACTGTTGGCCAATAGGGAATCAAGATAGGTGGGACTAGGAGAAACACAGGAAGTCAAGATGTAACTGCCATAGGGATAAGAAGCCTGGACATTTCTCCGGTAAGAGAAATACTTAGATTAACAATTATGGGGTAAATACTTAAGTCAGAGCTAGCCAGTAAGAAACAAGCAAGGCCAACAGCTTCAGAATTAATATAGCCTCCTGTGTGTTTATTTGGGGCTGATGTGGCTTTGGAACCAGGCTGGCGGGAAGGCTTCTCTTTACACTAGTGGACTATGGATTAAAGTCTCTGAAGTCACAAACCCAAATAATGTTCTTCCTTCTTAGTTGTTTTTCTGACATATTTGTCACAATGGTTATAAAAACCTAGCACACACTCTGTGACCCTGCTGTACCGTCACAGGTGAAGATATATGAAAATTTGTATTAACAAGATACATACAAGTTCAAGATATAACCAAGTTTAGTAACCTTGTTTGTAAATTTCTAAATACTTATTTGGTTTTGTTCTTTGGCAATCCTTCACATGTGTAGGGTGTGTTTTGATGAAGTCATTCTCCCCGCCCCTTCATATCCCTACCTGTCCATGTTGAGATTCATGACTTTTGGTTTTAGGTTTTATCTTGTGACCTGTTTACTTTAATCAGGACCATTTAATTGGAATAATCTATTGGAACCTGGTGAGGTCACTAGTGGATACATACCTGAAAAGAATGCCCTCTCTCTCTCTCTCTCTCTCTCTCTCTCTCTCTCTCTCTCTCTCTCTCTCTCTCTCTCTCTCTCTCTCTCTCTTCTGGATTCCATCTTTCAGTTAACATTCTGTTTTAACTTACTATTAATCAATTCACATGAAATACGTTTTAATGTTTTTTCTATGTATAATATCTATTGAATGCTACATAGTGGGTTGGAGAGATGACCAAGTGATATTACAGGGAACCTGCGGTCAATTCCCAGCAGTCATGTGACAACTAGTAACTGTGACTGTACTTCCGGGGGATCTTATAGCCTCTTCTGGATTCTTCTGGCTTCCAAAAGCATGAAGCACACGTGTGCATAGACACACATGCAGGTATAAAACACCCACACCCATAATAACTGCCACTCAGTGGGAAAAAAATACCTTAACCCCGAGAGAGAAGGAGAGAGAGAGAAAGAGAGAGTGAGAGATCTGATAATTGCTCACATTTGAAGAAGAGACTTGCTTCTATGCTACAGGTTAAGTAGTACATCAAGCTGAAGAGAAACAGAATCAGAATATTCCCAAAATTTCCAGAATTCACCAAGAAGCAGAACACTGTAAAAGCCGTTTGCTTCAACTTCAGAGACTATTTGAGTTAAAATCCAAATGCTCTTTTTCTCAGAGGGCCTGTATCCCACAATTTTTAGCATTCCAGACAAAAGCATAAAAAGGGGGCTCACATAACCACCATACATATCAATACTCAAAAATTCAAACTCATCAGCATTGGACCCAACTATCTTGTACATTCTTCCTTTGACACACAAAACCATGTCCACTTGTACACACGCCCACTGTCACAACCAAAATCATCTACACATATAGAAAGCAGCTACCCTTGGGCATCTGCTGCCTCTTCTGCTCATGCTAGTAATTGTGTTCCAGGAAAGCATGACAGAGATGGGGAAGACGCCATCTCAGTCAAGCCTGGCTTGGATTGATAATCTTAATCAAGGCATCTAGAATGCTTTCTGCAAAATGCACAGTGGGAGCTGATTTAGAGTTTTGGTGAAGCAAGGCTCTCCTTGTTCGTTCTTCACCACAGACAATGTCAATCCTATGAGAGATAGCTTGGGACTGACAGTCAGTCAAAAGTGATTTCCGTGAGTCAAAAAAGCCTGGGTCTTGAGCATGTGTCCCTGTTCTTAAGAACTGAGGCTTACAAAATCATTGCTAGCCTGCTGTTCAACCAAGTTCAGAACAAATACGTGCATAGTAATGATAACACTGCTGGGGCATGGTGAGTATACTTAGGGAAATAAACGCAAATGGATGTTTCCTAGAACAAACCTCAAACAATGAGGTCAAGTTAGGGGATTTTGTTTCTTTCTCCAAAAGTCTCTAAGCAAGCCCTGTTCCCTCTCTGTATAATACATTATTTTATTGCCGTATTTAAATAATATTTGTTGGCTCAAAATGGCTTGGAGTGAATAGAAATACTAAAAATACTTTTCAAGTTGACTCTAAGGGACTGTGAAGAAAATCCTGGCTTCTCAGCTTGGATTTTGGCTCAAGTTCCATTATTAAAAGTCGCCCAAGGTAAGTCTTTTACAGGCCTTGTGCCTGATTTCCTCTCATGTAGAAAACCACATATGCACTACAGGTCCTGCAGACCTAAGGCAACAGGACACAACTTAGACATTCTTAGGAAATATTTATTTTGAAACCCACACAACATGAATTCACCTAGAAATCCATGCATACTTAAGGTGATGACATTTTATAAATTTGAAGAAAAGTTTCTTTTAGTTTCCAGAACGATGGAAACTTGATACTGGAAATGTTATACAGCATTTTAGAGAATTATTTATAAACCATTTCAGTATTTGGGAGTGAGGCAAAAGATAAAAATTTTGTTGTAGAAGAATTTCTATAATATGAGTTAAATTATACACTAAAGCTGAGAGTAACAAAGAAACATTATAAGAACAGGCTTGTAAATAAAATAAAGTGTATTTAAAATATAATTTAAAATTTAAAACCAAATCTTCACCTTGCAAGTTTAGTGTTCTATGTGTGTAAGTTTATTTAGCACATAAAAACCTGGAAATATAGTTATGAAATTCAACATACATAATTTCAAATATTATTACTTTAATTATATCTGATGGTATTCTAAAGGAAGAACAGATTATTTTACCCTTTCATAGAACTAATCATTAGTCACATTGTATATTATTTATATTTCAATTTTATGCTTTCCTGCTTCCTTAACAAAGAAATTCAAGATGGCTTCAAATCTTCTAAATAATTGCTAAACACATTCATCTTCTTTGTTTTTCCTAATATCTATTCCTTATATTAACATTTTATTCATTATTTCTCATGGAATAATAGGCAAATTTATTTAGAGTGAAATTAACTTGGATGGCTTAGAGACCCAGGGTAGAACAAAACATGACTGAACAAAACAAAAAAATGTCAATGAAATGATTCCTAACAATATGCTGCTATAGTCATGGATTGATCCCTAGCCCAATCAACATTAGAGAGGCTTCCTTCAGTGCAGATGGGAGCAGATATGAAAACACACAGCCAAGCATTAGGTGGAGCTTGGGGAATCCTAATGTAGGTGGGGAGGAAGAATTGTAGGAACCAGAAGGGTAGAGGACACCAGGAGAACCCAGCCTATGAATTCAACTAAGCAGGGCCCCTAGGGGCTCAATGAGACTGAAGCAGCAAACATGGGGGCTGAATGGCTCTCCTCTAGGTTGTCTGCATACATCCCCAGGGACTAGACCCTTAATTGGTTATCCAGTACTAAGTGGTGGGTCCCAAAATCATATACATACATGTATATTATGTGAGCTAAGCAGGTTGTATAAACATATTTAGGAATATGTGTAACAACATTGAAGAAAACATTAAAAAACATTTGAAAGAAGTTTAAAGTTGCATCTTGTCTTTCTCTAAAACAGTATTTCCAGTAAGAATAAAATAGATTCTCAGAGAGGTCTTTGCCAGCAAGTGATAGCAGCAGATGGACAGACCCACCGCCAAACATTAGGCAGAGAGAGAGAGCCCAAGTTAGAGATCTCCATAAGTTCCCTCCCTGTGGAGTTTTGGGAACCCCTGAGGAAGAGGGTGAAGAAAGATCAGAGGCATCCAAGACACCAGGAGAAGATGACCCACAGAGCCAACTAAGCAGGGTTCATGGGGTCTCACCAAGACTGAAGTGGCAGTCACATAGCTTGCATGGGTCAATGCTAGGTCCTCTGCAAATATGCTGTGACTGTTAATTTAGTGTTTTTGTGGGCCTCCTGTCAGTGCGAGTGAGTGTCTCTGACTCTTTTGCCTGGCCTTAGGGCCCCTTTTCTCCTACTGGGTTGCCTGCCCTGCCTTGATGTGAGTATTTGTGTATTCCCTTTATATCTTGTTATGCCCTGTCTAGCCTGCTCTTTTCTGAATGGAAATGGAGGTGGAGTGTATCTGGGAGAGAGGGGAGAATAAAAGAAAGGAAGGGAGAGGGGAAGGGAGGAACAGAAGGAGGGAGGAAAGGGCAGAGGGAGGGAGGGAGGAAGGAAGGCAGACAGGCTAAGTTAATTCTCAAAGTATGACTCTTTTGTGTTAACACTTCCTCACTGTTAAATCAAAGCATTAACTATGGCTAACTTTTAGAATAAACCAAGAACATAATTGAGTTGAAGGACACATATTTGTAGTACACACTACTTTCAGTGACACCAGAGTACTTTTAGCCCCCTATTAAGTATTCTAATACCGTTTTGACTTTATGGTTCTTAAGCTTATTTAGTAGGATTAATTTTTTTCCAAATTTTCTCTCTTTTCTAAGACTGTGCATTGGCTTCATTCCCATCTTCCAACAACAGAAACACATTTCTTACCGGTTCTTAAAGCTTAAGCCTCTTACATGCCTTTATAAGGTACTTTCTGAAGATGTAAGCTGAAGGGCCTTTGGCATTGGTGTAAAGTGCATCGTGCTGAGCATGTGTTGTTACTCAGGCTGTTTCTCCAGTACAATTTCAAAAAGGATCAGAGACATAAGATAATCACTTTCAATGACTATTTCAGCTGCCTACTAATGTTCTGTTTCCTTTGTCTGCTTAATGTCTAGTTTTGGCATTGTTCTGGAAATGAAGCTTGGCTAAAAGAGTCTATGTATTATCATTTCTTTCGGCTCAACAGTAAGCATATATTAATTAATTCTGTAGCGGCTACTCAAAAGGTAAAATAAATCATAGTAATAACATATGTGAAATATAACATATTAAACTGAGAGTGAAGATATTCCATCTGCTAAGTCATTTATGTTTTTAATGAAGTCCATTAGAGAACAATCAGGAGGGAAAAAAGCTTTCAAAGGCTCATTGACAAATTGATTTTAAACACTAGCCAGGAGACTGGCTTCTCCATTTTCTAAATTAAACTGATATTCATAATATAAAACGAATTAACATTAGTTTGCTCTGTATACTCTGAGGATGACTTAAAATGTCTATGACTAAAAGTTGTTCCCACACTGGAATAAGTAGTAAAAGTTAAGGTGCTATTTTAAAATGTTTGTCCAGGAAATGCATTGCTTTATATTCTTTAAAAAATGTTTTCTTCCAGAATATCAACATTTATGAATAATAGTGGTCACAAAAACAAAATTTCTATTCATTACTTTATGGAATTTGAGATTTGAAAGCCTTCATTATACAGCAAAAGCACAACAGACCTCATTTTTTCTGATTTCTTTCCATCAGTGCTGTTGACTAAACCTAGGAACTCTTGCACACTAGACACTGAGCTTCAGTTTTAGTAGTGCTTATATAAATCAACTCTAAAAAGTTTAGAGAACCTCTGAAGTTCTACCCGAATTTATTGTTTGAAATCACAAATTATAAAATAATGAATTTATTGATAACAGCAAGAAGAATCACCATTCTTGGTAGCTCTTGTCTCAATCCCAGATCTATGAGGGTAGTGGCTTTATGATCAGGAGTTCAAGGTCAGACTTAGTTACATAGGAAATGTTCACACATCTGAATGGAAGCACAGTGTCCACACAGTCTCTAAAGCATATCTACTTGAGAGTTTGATATTTCTGTGTGACAAGAGTGGCAAGTTCAGGAGCTACTGTGCTCACAACGATTTGACAAACATTGATTTCAAAGCTCCAGTCACAGAGAAGAGAGATGATGTGAAAGTGGGAATATTCTTTCAAATGTATATAAGGCTAAACACAGCTTCTAGAGAGGCAAAATGGTATGAAGCAAACTTGGCTACCGAAAGAATAAATATTTGGAAATATCTAAATGCCTGCAATTTTCATTGCAACTCTGAAAACATGGGATACACATGTCTATGGTAACAGAATACTTCCTTGAGAACAATGCGTGGAACAGTAGTTATTTTAACATAGTGTATTGTGATTGTGCCAAGACCTACAGCGTTACATTTTTATTCTATTTACTTTTTGATCTTTTAAAGATATGAGTCAGTTCTTTTTAAATTTGTTCTTTAATACTTTTAAAGGTGTATATGAGGCATTCTTATTATTCCCATCCTTCATTTTTCTCTATTTTCCACCATTGATATATTCCAACTCCTCCCTATGGGTCCCTTTTCCACACTCATGTCTTATTTTAGTTTGTTTACTGGCCCATTGAGTTTAACTAGGGACCCCTGATGTACTGTGAATATCAAATGGAGTCTGGTAGACTCACAAATGGTTACACATTTGAAGTTAATGGCACGCCTCTTCTCCAGAATCCACACATAGCTAATAGTTCAGTGGGGAGGGATAGAACCATGGATCCCTTCCTTCCCCATCCATGACTGGCTATTAGCAGGTTGAGTATCGTGTACAGGTAAACAGTTGCTGTGAGTTCAAGAATGCCATAACTGTGTGTGCCAAGAAGACAGCATGTCACAGCTGCCTTCCAACTCTTATATTCTTTCTGCCACTACTTCCAGGGTATCTGCTGAACCTCAGAGTTCATAGTGTAAGTGTCCTATATAAAGCTAAGCACTTAACCGTGTCTTAGTCACAGCATCTTGAGTATCTATGAGTCTCTGCCTTCACTGCTATGTATCTAAGCAAAGAGGTCTCTGATATCAACAGTAGCATTTTTCATGGGTCTAAACACAAATGTTTAGAAGACTTTCTGACACCTTATCAAATTTAGCTAAACAGCAGTCATAAGTTCCTCTCCAGGGCATGTAATCTCCTCAACCACTAGTTTTTGAGATGGTTTACAGCACCAACAATGAATTCCTTTTTGCAGAGTAGGCCTTCATTCCAAGCATGGTTTGTTATCTCCCCCTATAATAGTTGCCCTGTAACAGAATGAAAATGCTAAGGTCTGGAATGTCCACGCATGACTTTAATCCCAGCACTCAGGAGGTAGAGGCAAGCAGATCTCTCAGAGTTCAAGACCAGCCTGGTCTACCTTGTGTGCTTCAGAGCAGCCAAGACTATATAGTTAGTAGTTAGACTGTCTCAAGCACACACACACAAACGCACGCACACACACACACACACACGCACACACACACAAACGCACGCACACACACACACACCACAACACACATGTTAAATAAAAATGTTCACCAACACATTATTTTTCCTTGATAAATGAACAAATTATTCTAAGTAATCTGTTAGTCGGTTGACCAGTTGGTTGAGAATGTGAAAACAGGGTGCTTTCTGGACCATAAAATAATTTGTCAAATCAATCAACTCAGTAACAACAAAATGAATAAACTAGTAAAATTTTCCAAGTGGGTGTGAGGGAAAACTCCATTCTACAATCTGTTGTTTTGGAATCACTGCCATATGCTCTGCATGTTTGTTGATAGTTTGAACTCTGTTTCTTCTATTGAATTAGAGACCATTTCATATAAAAAGGGGGAGAAGGTTCAATTTTCTGATGAAATTATTTTTTGATTAACAGAAAAAGAAAAGAAGTTCCAGAAAGGGTATGCACTACTGAAAGTTCCAAAGAAGAAAAAACGGAAGGAAGCAATCACTGTTTTCTTTTTCCTGGAGAGTTTATTTAATTGGGGTCTGTGGGAGCAAACGATGTGAAGAAGATAAGAGCAAATTGAATACAGAGAGAAGTCTGGAGCTGGGAAGAGAACCGGGGCTTACTGGGCAAGGCTGGTGGAGTTCTGAAGGCAGAGAGTTAATCAGATACTGTGATTTGTCTACCAGCTTTAGTCTGTTAGAGAAAAAAAACTAATATGGGCTATATTAGGAATTTACTGTGTTGTTATTACCTAAAATGTGCTACTACTGTAGTTGTAACCTTCGTTAATTCTTTCTTATGCTATGGTTGGAAACTGTACAAGAAAAAATCAGTTTACTTACCGTAGATTTCTTGTAGTATAAAATCCAATTATTTAGATGGAGA
Source organism: Mesocricetus auratus (assembly GCF_017639785.1). Lineage (NCBI taxonomy): Eukaryota > Metazoa > Chordata > Mammalia > Rodentia > Cricetidae > Mesocricetus > Mesocricetus auratus. The sequence continues at coordinate 1,043,941 of NW_024429207.1, read as the reverse complement.
CATACAAGTTCTAACAAAGGGAAAGGGTGTTAGAACACCAAAACTTCAACTGATATTAAGTAATTCTAGAAAAACTCATGAATGGAGACTAACTAGGGGAGATTAAAAGAAATTAGATCTCTCTGAGAAAAGTCTTTCTCTTTTAATTCATGAAATAGCCTTTAGAATGACTTTATTTAAAACGTGAGTTTCCAGGGCTGAAAACTTGCCTTCACATCATCTTATGTTCATTAACTTTGTAAAACCTCAGAGAAGGCATGCCAAAGAAACAATTAGTTTCTACTCCACTAAGCAGAAAGACAGGAGAGTGGCTGCGAGGATGTAACTCCATCACGGAAGGCAGACTCTCAATTTGAGTTGTTTGTATTTTCTTTATCGGCCTGTTTTCATGGAAAATTCATAAACTTAGATATTGTCATTTACCTTGACACCACAGACTGACATGTCAATTAAGGAAGCTGAGTTTGCTTGTTTATTAAATTAAAGTGCAAGTACTGATTTCACAATCTTATGGAATTAGCATCTTTCTCTAACCTCCTGTGTGAAGCCACAGGAAGACAGAAAATGAGAGTAAATTTCAGTGTATGTGTTTTCTGAGACAACAATCCACTAATTTCCTATGATAGCCAAACTGTATTGAGTTTATAACAGACACTAGTTTCTTAAAACTTTTGAGATTTACCAGAAATACAACTTCTTCATTGCAGTGAATGACTATCTGTGCTTCCTCAGTGAATTTCGCTTGAGAGGGAGAGGAGGGGAGGGAGAGACAGACCTACATCTCACATTTACTCTGCTGTTTGCCCTTCCTTTCTTCTTTCTTTCTTTCCTTCCTTCCTTCCTCTCTTTCTTCCTTCTGTCTTTCTTTCCTTTCATTTTTCTTCAAATAACAACCCTCTCCATAGTTCAACAAATCTAGAACTTGTATTCTTCTGTATCACCCTTTGGTAAACACCCTGGAATTATAGGTGTGTGCCAGTGTGCTTGCCTCACATGTACTCAGTTTTAACTTGGCAAGACATGTCTTGAAGCTAAAGTTTAAGCATGTTGCCCTCATTTCCCTGAGTATCTTATGTACTTATATATTAATCAATATATTAATTACTTTTGTTAGTGCTGAAAGACAAACTTCCTGAAGGGGGAAGGTATATTTTGGGTCATGATTATAGTTGGTTCCTGTATATCATGAGAGAGCAGCCATGGTGACAAGAGCATGAAGCAGCTAGCCACATCACAACAGTAGACTGGAGGCAGAGAAGTGAAGAGAAGTAGGATGAGGCTATAATGCCCAAGGTCAGTCTTGAAAAGTGCCCAAACCTCCTAACCAGCACTTCCAGCCAGCATCCAAATTTCTTAAGCACAGAACCCTGGGGGTGACATTTTAGATTCACCCCACAGCTTCTCAAAAGCTTGTGCTGAACTATAAAACTCCAGGTTGTCCCACCGTTTTACTTCCAATATCAATGCTTAGGTTAAGAATTCTATAGAGCTGGTTCTGTATCTGAGTGGCAAAGCACTTTCCTCCCCCTGGGTCAGACTTTTTTCCCCAAAGTTTTAGAACTTTAAAAACAAAATTAGATGGAAAATATATTGGAGATGTATTGGAGGGTATTAGGTCTAGAGCAGTACATATAATTATTTGATCTCAAATAAAGAGGTGTTTAAGAAACACATCACATTATGCCAGCCCTACAATTTTATAAGGACTTGTCAATAAATATTTTTCATTCATTTAATTAGAGATACTATTTTAAAATAATTATTTTGACAAATTTTTAGGAGTTATATAATGAAATTCATTATCTCCTACAAATATCATACCAGATATTACATACTGGTGTTATAATGAAAATATTGAAAGACTGAGAGAGAAGGAAATCTCTGAACTCTGCTAGTGCCCCCAGAGTCTACACTCACCTCTCTCTATCCTCCACCCGATCAGAGTCATGGAAAGTAACACTCTATACCTCATCAGAAACTCTCCTGTTAAAAACCTCTTGGATTTTCATGTTTTTGAGTTCAGGAAGAAAGGAAGTTAGGAAATGAAACTGTCATTTAATAAGACCAACCTCAGCCACTTTCAAATGAAAAATTCTAACTGAGCCCAAATAGAATAAAGTGCTGTAGCATCATTTAAGTCGGAAGGTTTGAAGCTCACTCAGAGATGATGATGCTTTAATGTATTCAGCTACATTCTATTATCTCCTGCTGGAGGCTCAGACCTATAGACTTCTCTATTATACTCTTTATTAAAATCTATCACTAAGACCTTGAAAAGGAGTGCCCTTGCAGTGCTTTTAAATGAATACATTAAATATGTTCAATGACCCAAGGAAAATGTTCAAGAATGTCTGGAATAGTGTGAAATGAATCTTTCACTTACACAGCACTAACGACTCTGCAACGTTTTAGTATGTCTCAGTTGCTGTTGATCCATTGTGTATGGATTTATAATACTATGTATGCTGGTAAGTGCTTACAGACAAGGACTGTGTGCTCAGCACTGATTGGCATGGGGAGCTCTACAATGGATGCCCACGAGATACTGTCTGCCTTTGGGGCAGGATAGGACACTCTTATGACATATTAGGGAATACATAAGCTATATAGAGAGTGAGAAGTACAAAATGACCAAAGATTCGTGTATTTAGAGGCCTCCTCCTAAAGTTTAGAAAAGGAAGAAGCATTCTGAGTAATTTATAGAAGAGTATATTAGGTTTAAAGATGGGCTAATGTGAATTCTCTGTGTTTTTAAGGATATTTAAATGAGAAAAAAATGATCCAGGAGGTGGTGGCACACGCTTTTAATCCCAGAACTTGGGAGGCAGAGATAGACTGATCTCAGTGAGTTTGAGGTCAGCCTGGTCCACAACATGAGTTCCAGGACAGCTACAGCTGTTATGCAGAGATACCCTGTCTTAAAAAAAAAAAGAAAGAGAAAACAAGAGACAAAGGGAGCGAGTGTATTTGTCTATGAAGTCATCACCAGATTCAAGAAAATATATACCTGTCACTCATCAATACTTCTTTCTGCTTGTTATTAATACCTCCTTCCTTCCCAACTACATTTGAGCACAACCTGCCCCATCTTCAGATGACTGCTGATTTGTTACTCAATCTGCATATCGTTTTGCACTGTTGTGTGGTCTATGTTCTTTGACTCAAAATAGCTATTTTAAATTCATTTTTAGCAAAGTGTGTGAGTTCAGAGTTTACTCCTTTTGTTGTTGCTAAGAAGGAATCTAGTGGATGGAGATGTAACCAAGAAATTTCAACTCTTTCCATGGTGATGGGAACTGTATCTTAATTAGTCTTGGCCATCACAATAGAGTAGCTATAAGTCTGCAACTCTTGATAGGCGATTTTTGGTACAGCCAAGTTTTCTTTTCTAAGTAAGTACCAAGAAATAGAATGATGGTTCATAGTAGCTGTATGTGTGGCTATCACGTGGTTTGACAAATATACCACTTTGTACCAGGCCCTTTGACTTTTGCCTTTTTTTCCCTTTATCTCTTGCTTTTTTAAGGAAAGAACACAGCTATGAGAAAGACTGTTGGGGCAAATGTTTATTTACCGAAACAAACCATACACTCAAAAGAGAGATTGCAGTATACAGTCCCAAAGCTGGGAAGCAGCTTAGTGGGCTGTACACTGTGGTTTTAAATAAAATTTTATGTGTATGACTAACAGTGTCACATAGTCACTGGGATAAGATATCTCTGTTGCCCCACGAAATCAGAGTGAGCAGGATGTCTCCTTCATCTCCTCTTGTCTCCTCCCACCTTTCTCTGTCATAGCTCTTTTCTTCTCTTCTCACTTTCCAAATGCCACGTTAAATCACAGTCTGTCTCCATCAAAACCTTGAGACTATATAAACAAGCCAGATGAAACACTTTTGCCCAATATTCTATTTAGTGTAAATTTTTAGTCATATAATGAAGTGAAGTCACACTATTTCACCCTCAGTGAAAGACACACAGAACATCTCGACACTAGATTTATGTTTAGTATTTGCAATGCTTTTAATATGGAGATGCTTGTCTACTTTGTAACAAAGTACACTTAAGGAAAGAAACACTGCAGTAGAAGTTTCACAAGATATCTTGGAAATCCTTTTTTGTATTTTAAGCACACCAACTTTGTGACTAGAGCTCAAGCACTATTTAAACTGTTGACTTGGACTTTTTTTGAGACATATGTTCCCATTCAAATCACACCCACAGCTATGCCACTTCTCTATAGTGATTACGCCCAGTGGGTTTTGAAAAGCTTCTGTGGCTTAGGAGTATCTGAGGGAGGGGGGAGGAAGCTATGATAGCATGGAGTTCAAAGGCCCTAACAGTACTTGATCTGGAAAAAAACAATGTGTACAATGAGCGATGCATACTCAGCTTGGGGAAGGGACTATGCCCTGTCCTGGATGATATAACAGACTTTGGAGATCCCCCATGAAGGGCCTCACCCTCCCAGGAGAGTGGAATGAGTATTGGGTGGGGGGTTGGGTATTTGGTGGGGGCCAGTGGAGGAGAGAAGGGAGAGGGAGCTGGGATTGACATTTGAAGCAAGCTTGTTTCTAATTTAAATAAAAAAGATTCATAAAACTAAAAGTTCTTTCTCTCCAAAATATACATTTTACTTTTTGTTCTTGATCATTTTGTTCTTACCATTTGTCCTTTCAAATAAAATCTAATGCCTATATTGCAAAGACATTCAAAGGAAAAATACATTGGGATAAAAAAGGAGTGGGGGAGATAGGGAGAAAAGAGAAAAAAAAGATATTAGCTCTTAACAGATAATCACATTACAGTCTATAGACAGAGGAAGGCTAAGTTACAAGGAGGGATGGGGTGGGATTCCTGTATCTCCCTGGAAAAGGGTAATAGACTTGTGGGTTGACTGGGGGTGGGTTGGGATGGGAGCAAGAGGGATTAGGAAGAGGGCTGAACAGAGAGATTACTGAGAGAGACGATTGGAATTTGGGAGAATTTGATGATTTGGAAATTTAGTGTAGTGGAAACTCCCTGGAATCTATAAGGCTGACTCTTGCAAATACTCCTAGTTAATGGGGAGCTTGGAGGCTGAACTGGCCATCTTCTGTAACCAGAGAAGACTTCCAGTGGAGGGACTGAGACACCAAACCAGGCACAAATCCTTCAGGCTACAATCTATCCTGTCTGCAAGATGTTCTGGGGCAATGGTGATGCAGAACTTGTGGTAGTGCAAACCAATGACTGGTCCAACTTGAGGACCACACCATCACAAGTACCTCAGATCCATGCTGGCCCCTCAGTCATCAGTCTGGGGTCAATGTGTTGCCACTTGTTTAGGTCTGCTGCCTCTGTGGGTTTCATCAGCCTGATCTTGATTCCTTTGGTCATCACTCCTCTTTGCAACTGATTTCCAGGGATTCAATTCGGTTCACAGATGTGGGTGTCTGCCTCTGTCTCCATCATCCACTGGATGAGAGTTCTAGGATGGTATATAACGTAGTCATCATTCTCATTATCATGGGAGGGCATTTAAGGTAGCCTTAATGCCAGTTGGTGTCATTCTTGTAGATCTGTGAAGATCTCACTAGTGCCAGATATCTCCTCCTATTTGTATTGGCTCCCTGTTTTATGGTATCGCCCATCCTTTTCTCCTCTATTCTTACCCTATATCAACCTTCTTGCTCTCCCAAGTCTCCCCCTCCTCTTTTCCCTCATCTCCTTCTGCCCTCCCCTCACCCCCCCCCAATCCAATTAGGAGATCTCATCCCATAATCCTTCTCCTGGTTAACATGCATATCTCTCTTAGGGTCCTCCTTGTACCCCAGACTCTCTGGCGGTGGGAGTGGGGTTGGCAATGCCCTGCTCTATGTCTAAAAATCCATATATGAGTGAGTACATACCATGCTTGTCCTTTTGTGATTGGGTTACCTCACTCAGGATGGTTTCTTCTAGTGCCATCCATTTACCTGAAAATCTCAAGATTCCATTTTTTTTCTGCTGAGTAGTACTCCATTATGTAAATGTACAACATTTTCTCTATCCACTCCTCCGTTGAGGGACATCTAGGTTCTTTCCAGGTTCTGGTTATTACAAATAATGCTGCTATGAACATAGTTGAGCAGAAGTCCTTGTTGTATGAGGGTACATGTTTTGGGTATATGCCTAAGAGTGGAATTACTGGATTTTGTGGTAGACTTATTTCCATTTTCTTGAAGAATCTCCATACAAATCTCCAAAGTAGCTGCACACATTGGCATTCCCACCAGCAGTGGAGGAGTGTACCCCTTTTGCCACATCCTCTCCAGGATAAACTCATTAGTGTTTTTTTATTTTAGCCATTCTGAGGGGAGTGAGATGGTATCTCAGAGTTGTTTTGATTTGCATTTCCCTAATGGCTAAGAATGTTAAGCACTTTCTCAAGTGTCTCGTGGCCATTTTGGACTCATCTATTGCGAATTCTCTATTTAGTTCTGTACCCCATTTTTTAATTGGATCCTTTGGTGTTCTGGAGACTTGTATCTTGAGTTCTTTGTAAATTTTGGAGATCAGCCCTCTGTCAGAAGTGGGTTTTGAGAATATCTTTTTCCATTCTGTGGGCTTTTTGTATTGTTGACTGTGTCCTTCGCCCTGCAGAAGCGCCTCGTTTTCAGGAGGTTCCATTTATTAATTGTCGATCTCAGTGTCTGTGCTACTGGTGTTATGTTCAAGAAGCAGTCTCCTGTACCAATTCGTTTAAGGGTACTTCCCACTCTCTCCTCTAAGACACTCAATGTGGCTGGATTGATGTTGAGGTCTTTGATTCATTTGGACATAAGTTTTGTGCATGGTGATAGATATGGATCTATCTATTGTCTTTTACATGCCATTATCCAGTTACTCCAGCACCATTTATTGAAGATGCTTTCTTTTTTTCCATTGTATAGTTTTAGCTTCTTTTTCAAAGACCAGGTGTTCAAAGGTGTGTGGGTTGATATTAACATCTTCGATTTGATTCAGTTGCTCTACCTGTCTGTTTATGTGCCAATACCTAGCTGTTTTCAGTTCTATAGCTCTATAATAGAGCTTGAAGTCAGGGATGGTGATGCCTCTGTAAGTTCCTTTATTGTATAGGGTTACCTTAGCTATCCTGGGTCTTTTGTTTTTCCATAAAACGTTGAGGATTGTTCTTTCAAGGTCTGTGAAGAATTGTGCCAGAATTTTGATAGGGATTGCATTGAATCTATAGATTGCTTTTGGCAAGATTGCCATTTTTATTATGTTGATCCTACCAATCCAAGAGCATGGGAGATCTTTCCATTTTCTGGTATACTCTTTGATTTCTTTCTTTAGAGACTCAAAGTTCTTGATATACAGGTCTTTCACTTCTTTGGTTAATGTTATCCCCAGATATTTGATGCTGTTTATGGCTATTGTAAAGGGTGATGTTTCTCTGATTTCTTTCTCAGCCACTTATCTGTATATAATAGGGCCACTGATTTTTTGAGTTCACCATGTATCCTGCCACTTTGCTGAAGGTGTTTATCAGCTCTAGGAGTTCTCTTGCAGAGTTTTTTGTGTCACTTATGTAAACTATCATATCATCTGCAAATAGTGAAAACTTGGCTTCTTCTTTTCCTATTTGTATCCCCTTGATTTCCTTTTGTTGTCTTATTTCTCTCACTAGAACTTCAAATGCAATATTGAGGAGATATGGAGAGAGTGGACAGCCTTGTCTTATTCCTGATTTTAGAGGAATCGCCTTTAGATTCTCTCCATTGGGTTTGATGCTAGCTGTTGGTTTGCTGTATATAGCTTTTATTATGTTTAGGTATGTTCCTGTTATCCCTGATGTCTCCAAGACCTTTATCATGAAGGAATGTTGGATTTTGTCAAAGGCTTTTTCAGCATCTAATGAGATGATCATGTGATTTTTCTTTTTCAGATTGTTTATATGGTGGATTACATTGATGGATTTTCGTATGTGAAACCATTCCTGCATCGCTGGGATGAAGCCTACTTGATCATAGTGTGTGATTCCTGCATCCCTGGGATGAAACCTACTTGATCATAGTGTATGATTTTTCCAATGTGTTCTTGGATTCATTTTGCCAGTATTTTATTGAGTATTTTTGCATCAATGTTCATGAGGGAGATTGGTCTGTAATTCCCTATATTGGTTGTGTCTTTGTGTGGTTTGGGTATTAACGTAATTGTAGCCTTGTAAAAAAAATTAGGCAGTGATCCTTCTGCTTCTATCATGTGGAACAATTTGAAGAGTATTGGTATTAGCTCTTCCTTGAATTTTGATAGAATTCCGCACTGAAACCCTCTGGCCCTGGACTTTTTTGATTGGAAGATTTTTTTAAGGCTGCTTCTATTTCTTTAGGAGTTATAGATCTGTTTGAATTCTTTATCTCTTCTTTATTTAATTTTGGTAAGTGATATCTATCCAGAAAATCATCAATTTCCTTTAGATTTTCCAATTTAGTGGCATATAGATTTTCAAAGTATGACCTGATGATTCTTTGGATTTCCCCAGTGTCTGTTGTTATGTCCCCTTTTTCATTTCTAATTTAGTTAATTAGCATGTTCTCCCTCTGTGTTTTGGTTAGGTTTGATAGAGGTTTGTCTATCTTATTGACTTTCTCAAAGAACCAGCTCTTTGTTTCATTGATTCTTTGTATTGTTTTTTTTTCTTTCTACTTTATTTATTTCAGCTCTCAGTTTGGTTATTTCCTGGCATCTACTCCTCCTGGGTGAGTTTGTCTCTTTTTCTTCTAGATCTGTCAGGTGTTCTGTTAATTCTCTAGTGTGGCAATTCTTCATAGCACTTAGTGCTATGAATTTTCCTCTTAGAACTGCTTTCAAAGTATCCCAAAGGTTTGAATATCTTGTGCTTTCATTTTCATTGAATTCTAAGAAGTCTTTTCTTTCTTTCTTTATTTCTTCCTTTATCCAGGGGTGATGCAATTGAGCATTGTTCAATTTCCATGAGTTTGTCAGGTTTCAGCAACTTGTGTTGAGGTTGAATTCTAATTATAAGCAGTGGTAGTCTGAAAGGATACAGGGGATTATTCCAATTTTTTTGTATCTGTTGAGGTTTGCTTTACTGCCAAGTATGTGGTTTATTTTAGAGAAGTTTCTGTGTGGTGTTGAGAAGAAGGTATATTTTTTCTCAATATATGTTTTTATTTAAATTAGAAACATGAATGCTTCATATGTCAATCCCAGCTCCCTCTCCCACCCTTCCTCCCTTGTCCCTCCACCAGCCCTCCAATCCCCACATCATTCCCCAGGGAGGGTGAGGCCCTCCTTGGGGGAATCTCCAAATCTGTCATTTCATCCAGGGCAGGACTTAGGCTCTTCCCCTGTGTTCAGGCTGAGAAAGCATCCCTCTGTTTGAAATGGGCTCCCAAAGATCATTCATACAACATGGGAAAAAATTATCTACTACCCAAGGCCCCAGTGATTTCTGTTGCCTCCTCACTGACACTACATTCATGGAGTCTGGATCAATCCCCTGTTGGCCTCTCAGCCATCAGTCTCAGATTCCAGAGTACCCCCTTATAGAGTCAGCTGTCTTTGTGTGTTTCACCATCTTTGTCTTGACCCCTTTGCTCATCACTCCTCCATCTCTGTCAATAGGTTCCAGGAGTTCCGTTCAGTGTTTAGCTGTGGGTATCTGTCTCTGCTTCCATCAGTCACTGGATGAGTGTTCTAGGATGGCATATAAGGTAGTAGTCAACCTTATCATCAAGGAGGGGCTATTAATGTTGTCTCTGCACTACTGCTTAGTTTGTCATTTAGTGTTATCCATGTAGCCTCTGGAGATCTCACTAGTGTCAGGTGTCTCCTCAAGCCTATAAGGACTCGATCTACAATGGTATCTCTCATCCTTCTCTTCTCTATTCTTACCTCGACTCAACCTTCCTGTTACCCTATGCCTCTTATGCCCCTCTCTTTTTCCTGGTTCCCCCTCCCCTCCCCCAATGTTCCGAATCTGCTCAGGAGATCTTGCATCATTCCACTTCTCTGGGGTATCATGCATCTCTCTTGGGAAACTCCCTGTTTCCCAGACTCATTGGCAGTGGGATTGTAGGCTGACACTCCACTGATCCACATCTAAAATCCATATATGAGTGAGTACATAGCATGCTTGTCTTTTTGTGCCTGGGTTACCTCACTCAGGTTTGCTCTAGTGCCATCCATTTGCCTGCAAAATTCAAATTTCCATTTTTTCTGCTCAGTAGTACTCCATTGTGTAAATGTATCACATTTTCTCTACCCACTCTTCAGTTGTGGGGCATCTAGGCTGCTTCCAGGACCTAGCTATTACATATAGCTATGAACATAGTTGAGCAGATGTCCTTATTGTATGAGGGTACATCTTTGGGGTATATGCCTAAGAGAGGAATTGCTGGGTCTTGTGGTAGACTGAGTCCCATTTTCCTACGAATCTCCATACTGATTTCCATTTCTTTAAGGGATTTTCTCATATCCTCTTTGAGGGCCTCTATCACTTTCAGGAAGTTGTTTTGAAGGTCATTCTTTTCTGTTTCATCTGTGTTGGTATGTTCAGGTTTTGCTGGTGTAGAGTTTCTAGACTCTGTTGGTGTCATACTGGTTCTTCTGTTGTTGGCTATGTTTTTATATTGCCTTCTTCCCATCCTTTCTTTCAGTGGGTGCTTGTGGGGTCTCTTCCTCTCCTGGTGGGTTTGGGTCTAAGGATCCTTTCCAGTGCCTTCAAGCAGGTCCAGTACTGGAATGGGTGCAGGTGGGTCTGGGACACTCTCAAGCACAGGGCAGAGACCAGAGGGGACTAAAGACATAAGCACAGGGGAGTGGCTCAAGCACAGAGCAGAGAATGGAGGACACTAAAGACTGAGGTATGGCCAGACTCAAGGTGATCCTTCCTGGCAGGGCAGGTCCTCTCTAGGTGCAGAAAATGCCCAGGGAGATGGAACCAGGGGATGTAGGGAGTCTGGAAGTAGCTAGTTAATCCCCTCCTAGATTATTGCCAAAATGAAAACTATATTTCAATCCCATGTCTGTTAGATCTAAACAGAGAATTCTCAACAGAGGAATCTAAAATGGCTGAAAAGCAAAGAAATTTTCAACATCATTAATTAGGAAAAGGTAAATCAACTTTGTGATTCCACAATACACCTGTCAGAATGGCTATGATTAAAAACACAAGTGACAGCTGGTGAGGATGTGGAATAAGGGGAACACTCCTCTGTTGCTAGTTGCAGTGTAAACTTACACAGCTACTATGGAAATCAATATGGCTGTTCATCAGAAAATTGGGAATCAATCTACCTCCAGACCCAGCTATACCACTCTTGAGCATATACCCCAAAGAATGTGCCATCCTACCACAAAGGCACTTGCTCAGCTGTGTTTATAACAGTTCTTTTTATAATAACCAGAAACTGGAGACAATGTATATATCCCTAAACAAAAGAATTATTAAACGAAAACCTAGTACATTTACACAACAATGGAATATTATTACTCACCCTTGTAAAAAAAATCATGAAAATTTCAGGCAAATAAAGGGAACTAGAAAAAAAATACCTTGAATGAAGTAACTCTGATCCAGAAAGACTAACACGGTGTATACTCTACTTGTAAGTAGATATGAGTGGACTGGGAGCATGTGGGAAGGGGAGAGGGAGCTGGGGAAAAGACAGGGGGAGAAGAGGAGGGAAGAGGAGGACCGGGGGAGCAAGAAGGTTGAGTCAGGGGGAGAATAGAGGAGAGCAGGATGAGAGACACCATAATAGAGGGAGTCATTATAGGTTTCAGGAGAGATCTGGCACTAGTGAGATTTCCAGAGATCTACAAGGATGACACCAACTGGCAATATAAGCTATAGTGGAGAGGCTACCTTAAATGTCTTTCCCTGATTATGAGATGGACGACTTCCTTGTATGCCATCCTATAGCCTTTATCCAGTGGCTGATAAAAGCAGAGGCAGACACACATAGCTAAACACTGAACTGAACTCCTGGAACCCAGTTGCAGAGAGGGAGTAGTGATGAGCAAATGGGTCAAGACCAGGCAGGTAAAACCCACAGAAACAGCTGACCTGAACAAGGGGGAGCTCATAGACCCCATGATTGAAAGCTGAGAGGCCAGCTTCAGACTGATCCAGACCCCCTGAGCGTGGGTGTCAGTGAGGAGGCCTGGACAATCTTTGGGACCTCGGTAGTAAATCAGTATTTATCCCTGGCAACCGAATGGACTTTGAGAACCCATTCCACCTGGAAAAAAACCAATGTTTTTCTTTCCCTTCATCTAAGTATGGCATCATGAATGAATTTTAGTAGTTAAATGTCTGCTGCAGTTACGCTACTATGTTTTGTTTTTTTCAAATACTTTTGTTTTTAAAGAGAAGCTCTTGGATTTTTTCTGTTAAATATTTTTAAAGAAAATGCATTATTTTGGCTTAATATTCCTAATGCTTCTAATAAAAAATGCATTTATCTGATTAACCTACATTGGCATGTGAGTAATAGGGAGTAGGAATGTCTTATTCCCATTAGGGTAAAATTTACAGAAAATGTTATTAGAGAACTTAAGGTGATTAGTGGAGAATTACGAAGTGATTTTATGAATCTTTTGACCATTGCAGATATGAAGATAAATAAAATACTGTTGATAGTATTTCAATGATATAAAGCAAAAATACTTACAATTAGGAGGGCATTTTGTTTGACAGAAAGTAAAGACTGCCATTACTGAATGCTTCTTGATAGATGTTTTCAAACAGATTCTTGTGTGTATGTACACTTTAATATTATGCAGTAGAATATCTGAGTACATGGGCAGTCACAGTAGAAACCACACTGAATGTATTCCACTCATTAGATTAAACATGAGATTTCTGTTATTGATACAATTTGAAAATGAAACACTTCCCTACACTCTCATTTTGAACAATTGCTCTCCAGCTGGTGGGGATATTTTGGAAGATTCTAGAAAGCTAGATAGGTAGATCATGGTTGGTGAAAGTAGGTCACTTTGTGCAAGTCTTTTAAGGTTTAATTTGGTCCCCAGACCCTTCCTAAACTCCCCTGCCTTTATTATAACACGATGTGAAGAATCTTGTCTGCCACCTGGTGATCTCCAAGATCATGCAGACAAACAACCATAGAACAAATCCTCTAAGACTGGAAAGGAAAGTAAATCCTTCCTTTAAATATTTTGTGTCAGGTATTTGGTCAGATCTAACTGAAAGCAGTTACCACACCGATGTTGAGGACTATCAAATGACACAGAAAAAAATAAGGCAAAATACACAATACTATATTACAATGTGAATGAAAATTCATTTGAAAACAGTTTCCCTTTTGAATAACAGTTTACCTCCACTGCATCAGGAAAATAATAACAAATTAATCAAATAAAAGGAGATCAGATCACAAGTGGAAAACTTGGAACACAAATGGAAAAAGTCTCTTACAGACATCAACAGTAGAAGAGAAAACAACTTGTATCAGAACAAAACCTCACACAGAAATGCTGGTTCAATGAAGAACTTACCAGAAGGTACAAAAGAAAGAAAACAATGCCACTCAATCAGTTCAGACAAGGGCAGTATAGACTCATTTGTGCTCCTATGGCAAGGGTTCTACAGTGGCCATTGACCTATACTGTCTGCTGATACTAAGTACAGATTCTGTCCACTTACCAAGTTACTATAACTAGAGCAATAAAACTAGATAAAGCCAACCATTATTAAGTGCTGTTTACATGTTATCAGTTCACATCACTCCATGATTAAGATGTCTATATGGCCATTTTTTCCTTTCTTTTGATATGTTTATTCTTCTCTCATACATTACATCCTGACCACAGTTTCCCATCTCTCCACTTCTCTCAGTTCCCCCTCCCCATCAGGCCCAGGTCCATTCCTCCTCTGTTTTCCTTTAGAAAACAAACTTTCCAGGGATATCAGCCTAACACTGCATAAAAAGCTACAGTAAGATTAGGCACAAACCCCGATGTGAAGGCTGTATAAGGCAAGAGTAAAAAGGTCCTAAGAGCAGATAAATGAACCAGACACCCCACCACTCCCACTATTAAGAGTCCCACAAGAGCAGCAAGCTACACAACCATAACATATATGCAGAGGACCTGGCACAGACCCATGCAGGATCTGTGACTGCTGCTTCAGTCATTCTGAGACACTATGAGGCCTACTTAGTTAATTCTACAGCTGTGTTCAGTGGTACCCTCAAGCCATTTGGCTCCTACAATCCTTCTTCCCTTTTTTATAAGAGGTTCCCTGAGCGTCATCTAATGTTTGGCCGTAGGTATCTGAATCTACTCCCATCACTAGCTGGATGAAGCATTGATGATGGCAATTGAGCTAGGCAATGAGGAGTTGCAAAGAGGAGTGATGACCAAAGGAATCAAGATCAGGCTGATGAAACCCACAGAGGCAGCAGACCTAAACAAGTGGCAACACATTGACCCCAGAATGATGACTGAGGGGCCAGCATGGGACTGATCCAGACATCGCTCCCACTGAACCTGAATGACAGAGATGAGGCTTTGCAATCTGTGGGACCTTGGAGAGTAGAGCAGTATTTATTCCTGGCTTATGAAGGGACTCTGGGAAACCATACCATGTAGAAGCATGCTCTCTCAGCCTGGACACACGGGGAAGAATCTAGGCTCTTCCCGGGATGATGTGATAGACTCTGAAAAATTCCTCATGGAAGCCTTTGCCCTCCCTGGGGAGCAGAGTGGGGATGGAATGGGGGTGAGGGGTTGGGAGGACTGGGTGGTGGGGGAGGAGGAGAGGGAGAGGGAACTGAAAGTGACATGTGTAAAAAGTTAAATAAAAATATGAAGAAAAAACTAAAAAAAAAAGAAATGTTATAAAATAGGCACATATTACTAGGGACTTGAATCTTCTTTTTTCTGTTTTATTTTTACTTTTATGTGCATAAGTGGTTCTCTGAGTATATGTATGTGTACTACATATGTGTCTGGTGCCTGTTTTGGGGGTGACAGAAGAATGTGTCAAATACTATGAACTGGAGACTATTGAGAACCACCTTGTTTGTACTGGGACCTGCAACTGGGTCTTCATCCAAAGCATCGAGTGCTCTTGACTATCAAACCATCGATCTTTCCAACCCCATGTCTTAACTATAAATAACACATAAAAGCTGCATGATTTTAAGAAAGGTTTCTCCTATGCTGAAGATACATTTTTATTAAGTCCTGGAAACATATCCTGATGACTACATTTTCCTTTTCCCATTGGTTTCTGTCATCTTTTCAATACAAATAAAAGGAATTAGTCTTTGAAAAGGATTGATGATGCTTCTATTTCAAAGAATTTGAATCTGTAATTTGTTTTTATTTGTCCTAAATGTGAAATGTAATAATGTGACCACAATGACTTTTATCAGTCTGTATCTTCTGGTGAAAAACTGAAGGAACCAAGTCAAATGATTCTGAGAGTAGCAATAATATGACCATAGTGACTTTTATCCATCTGAATCCTCTGGGGAACAACTGAAGGAACCAAGTCAAATGATTCTGAGAGGAGTTAATCAAAATATTGTAGGATACATTAAAATAATATTAAGAAATATGCATGTTGTCCATGGTCCCTCAGAACTTTCTGGGATATATAGATGTGCCTTTGTTCTAGTGAGGTGACTCTTGGAAGGCTCCTCAATGGCGGGCATCAAAAACACCAAGAAGCACTCAAGAGTTTTGAACATTCAACCCCTCTCCCATTCCCCAGACTGATGAGAAAGGCTGGAAATACAGACACCTTGAAAGATCACCTTATGACCATTTTTAGACAGCTTATTTATGCTTTTTTATTATAAACCAGTAAGAAGAAATTATGTCTTTCTCCATTCTGGGAGCTAATTCTAGCAAATTATCAAACCTATGTTAAGAGTCACAGAAATATCTCATTTGCAATCAGGCATTCAGGTATGCTAGAGGCTCAGCATGTGTTGCTGCTACCTGAAGTAGGCCTAGTTTCATAAGATCCAACTCTTAAACTCTGGGGTCTGTACTACTTCTGCACAGTGTGTGTCAGAACTAAAATGAAATGCTCTATACTCACTTGGTATCCAGGAGACAAGAGACTGAGTTACTGGCACTGTAAATCATCCTAGACTTCCCTAGATACTCTCTGTATATTTTAAGCTGATTCCTTATATCAATTGACAAAAGGAAGTGGTTTCATTGGTAGACAAACCAATGCAAGCTCCTATTACTGCTTCACTTGTGTCTTCAGATGTTTGATTTGCACTTAGGGAGAAGCATTTGGAATTTCACATCTATAAAAGAACAGCCAAATATACTGGAAAATAGTACTTCTTAAAATGACAAATTGAAGAATTGGTCCTATCTTCACTTTGAATTGGCAGGTGATAAATCTTTAAGGCTATTTACCTTTGGCATATTAAGTACTCTAAGTTTTTTTCTAGATACAACTTGAATATATGAGCACCAATTGACTCTCTTTTTCTTTCTGTTTTTTTTTTCAGTCAAACGCTTGGAATGTGTAGAATTTCCTTTGAAACAATTTATTACCTGGTTAACTAAATACTTGTATTTACAGTATTTTTATTCTTGTGTTTATTTTCTCTTCTTTTTTTCTTTTGTGACGTAAGGTCTAGATTTTCTGAGACCCATTAGTGTTCCACTGTACAGCAAACCCTTTGGCTATCTAGAGAAATAAGACAATTCCATATCTTTATATGTTCTCAATGACATGAGAATCTCTCCAGAATTAGCTGGGGCTGCAAATAGCTTTTCTCTTTAGGCAGATGTTTAACACAAACCGTCTAAAAATTGTACAGACCCCACATCTTGGGCCTTGATATGACAAAACTAACATCACATCAGGAACCAGTAACTAATCCTCTGGCACTTTGGGATACCTGGCTATAAGTTGAAGATTCTTGTGATAATTATTTTAGGATTTATAACTGGTGGAATGACTTCTAGAAATCAGAAATGTATTTTCTTATATTTATTGACTTATAATAAATAAGAACTTGAGTCAAGCTTGCAGACAATGGGGCCAAGTCAGGTCAAACTTTTTCTGCCAACAAAGAAAAATACCCTTCCTTTCCATGGTTTTGTGTTTCAGAAGAGTTAATTCTTCAGTATTAATCCAGTATTGGATAAGGAACTTGGTGTCCAAAGTTGTTAACATTAAGAACAAGGACTTAAAAGCCATGCCTATCTTGATCCAGAGTATGTGTTGCTACAATTGAACCTAAATTAAAGATCTGTGGAAAAGTATTCATTATGAATAATTGAGGAATTGTGTTCCCAAAGAGAAACTAAAAGTGAAACCGTCCAACTGCTGTCTATTATTGAGTAATTATTTTTAATGCTTTTTAAGAGTTTTCCAATATGAACAGCAATCACAATAGCACGGATGAGATTACTTTTCTAGTAGCAGTTAATTTATATTCAGTGAAGTAAAAGCTTATATACTTTCTTCACTTGTGCAATTTCAAATATGTCAAGTAGCTGTCAAATGATGGCTGTGACATTGAAAGTTTGATGGTAGATTAAATCTGAAGCATCCATGAAGCTATTAGTTCCACAGCAATCCATGTGGACTGTTAATTAATTATGATTTATGCTCTCATTTATCTGTATCCTAAAAGACTTCACATGTTCAAACCTATAAGAGTATGTAGGCTATTAACAGGTATTAACTAAATACCATTGGCATGAAAACAATGCAATATTTCCTAAGCAACAATAACAGCAAAAAAAGCTGGCACAAGTACTACACACACTTTGGGATGCTACTCTGCCAGAAATTTGACTTTGGTTTTTAGAAAAACATGATGCTATCCTGAATGCCAGATGCTGCGTGCTAAAGCTTTTGGACCGAACAATCCTTTATTGGAAGGCCAAATATAGTCCCTGAGTGTTGCAACAGGGCAGAATTTCCTCCTACACTTACCACTCTACCCTTAGGTGAACTATCCATGATCACACCACAAACAAACATAGAGTAATTATGATGGAATGCTTTCAACCAAAATGAGCAATGCTGTTTTAACTCTGCTTATGAACCTTTAGGTGCAATTTATGCCACAGGTTCAAGAAATGGGATCTTCAAAAAGCACTACAATTTTATCCTTTTACTGCAATCCTTAGTAAGTGAGAAACTGTATTAAAAGGTGAGACCTTTTAACAAGATTTTACATTGATTCAAATTAGTTAAAGATTTGGCAAACAAAATTATTTTCCATCCAAAATTTTGGCATAACTCTTTATAGGTATAACTTAAAAGCAATTAAAATGCTTTCACTCTAAACAAACAAACAAAACCTGTTGATCATTCAGGCAATCAAGCTAGAATGGTTGAGGGTGATGTAGCTCATTTGAAAAGTATTATGTTGAGAAAGGAAAGAAAGCTATCAAGAATGTGAGGTAAAAATGTAGGAAACCACATGTCTTCTTCTTCTTCTTCCTCTTCCTCTTCCTCTTCCTCTTCTTCTTCTTCTTCTTCTTCTTCTTCCTCTTCCTCTTCCTCTTCTTCTTCTTCTCCTCCTCCTCCTCCTTCTTCCTCTTCCTCTTCTTCCTTTGTCTCTCTGTCTCTCTTTCTCTGTCTCTGAAACTGCAACTGGAAATTATGCAAACCAGTCTAAAGCTTCAGTGTGTTTTAGTTAGAGAATTGCTCATAAAAGGAGCATTTTTCATGAACAGTTGCCCACAAATACATGTTTTGAATTCTTTGTTCCTAGTTGGTGGTACTAGTTTTGGAGATTCTGAAAACATTAGGTAGTGGAGCCTGGCTGGACTAGATAAATCACTGGAGATTGTCTCTGAAGGTTATATCTGGTCCAGGGTCCATTCATGACTCTCAGGTTCCATACTATTATAAGGTAAAAAGTTTCATGTTCAACATCTTGACACCATGGTCAAGACACTGAAGTACATTGGGTCTTAAAGACTATGGACTGATCCCACTGAAATCATGAGCCAAAATAAATCTTTTCTTCCTTTAGTTGTTCACTCTGTTATTTAATCATCTTCAAATGAAAAGAATAAATTAATTGATAGTATAGAGCTAGGTTTAATCTTTTTGAAGTAAGTTGTAATGAACTTACCATGCTACCCTGAACATGTAAAGACCATAGTATAATTAACATGAAACAAATCCCACAGTAGGCTTAGATTTACAGATATTTATGCTTCAAGTTTCTACAATGGTCTCATTCCTGAATTTTGGTAGAATGTTTATTTATTTATTTATTTATTTATTTATTTATTTTTGGTTTTCGAGACAGGGTTTCTCTGTGGCTTCAGAGGCTGTCCTGGAACTAGCTCTTGTAGACCAGGCTGGCCTCAAACTCCAGAGATCCTCCTGCCTCTGCCTCCCAAGTGCTGGGATTAAAGGCGTGTGCCACCACTGCCCAGCCAGAATATTTATTTTTATGCGCTGGAAAAGTTCACAAATCATTAGCAACATTCACTTGTAGAGTATAGTGGTATCTCTGCTACTCTTAGTACAACTTTCTTTCATTTATCTCCTAGAAATCAGAAAAACTTAAATCCTTACTGTTATAAATATTCTGCAGAATGTCATCCAATTTCTAAAATATATCTCCATAGCCATATATATGTACTCATATGAAGTTTGTTAAGGAAAATTTCTCACCAAAAATAGTAAGTCAATTCTTGGTGTCACAGAACTTATTCTTCCAAGAGAGCTATTTCATTGACTTTAGAAATAAAGGTCACTCACATTGCTTATATTTATATTAATTCATAGCTATGACAGTAAAGACAATCATTTTATTGTAGTTCTTAAGGATACAGAGTATCTATTGAGGCCTTAAACGGGGTATTTTCAAAGTCTGTCATATCCTTTGGAACAGGACTTAGGCCCTCCCCCATGTGTCTAGGCTGAGAGAATATCCCTCTATGTGGAATGGGCCCCCAAAGTTCATTAGTATACTAGGTATAAATACTCATTCACTACCAAAGGCCCCATCTATTGCCGAGGCCTCCTAAGTGACACTTGTTTTCAGGGGATCTGGATCAGTCTTATGCTAGTTCCCCAGCTATCAGTCTGGGGTCCATGAGCAACACCTTGTTCAGGTCAGCTGTTTCTGTGGGTTTCTCCAGCCTGTTCTTGACCCCTTTGTTCATCAATCTTCCCTCTCTGCAACTGGATTCCAGGAGTTCAGCTAAGTGTTTTGTTGTAGGTGTCTGTTTCTGCTTCCATCAGCTACTGGATGAAGGCTCTAGGATGGTACATAAGGTAGTCATCAATCTCATTATCAGGGAAGGGCATTTAAGGTAGCCTCTCCACTAATGCTTAGATTGTTAGTTGGTGTCATCATTGTAGATCTCTGGACAATTTCCTAGTTCCAGATTTCTCTTTAAACCTATAATAGTTCCCTCTATTATGGTATCTCTTTTCTTGCTCTCCTCTAACCTTTCCCCCAACTCAATCTTCCTGCTTCCTCATGTCCTCCTCTCCCTCCTCTCCTCCCCTTTTCTTTTTCCTAACTCCCTCTCTGCTCCCACCATGATCCTAATTTGCTCCTCACTGGGAAGTCTTGCAGGGAGATACTCATTAATTTTCTTAGAGAGAAGACAGAGAAATTCTAGATCTCAAAATTGTTGTTTATCTTTTGATAATTAACAATGAGTTGTTATGTAGCCCTTAGACCTATAGGTCTATTACTTGAGTTATTATTTTAACCGGTGACTACATCTTACAAAACCTAGCTATGCTGCCCAAACACTTACACTCAAAATGAGATGGCAAATTTATTTAATTTTCCAAATGAGATTTACAAAGATTGAGAATAGTGCTCCTCATCAATTACAGTTCAGAATACAGTATCTTTTTCTTGATGAATGATTCTTTATAGCGCTCAATTAATTTTACAACTTCCTGTCATCAATTTAAGGTCGAACAGCACATTTGACTTCCTTATTGATGTGTTTGAAATAAATTTTTGTTCAAAAGATTCACTGAACCAAAATTATTCTTTCAAGCTTGATTGACTCCATTGCCTAGAGTGTGTGATTATTGAGTAAGATGTCTGACATAATAATCTATGTTTAATTTAAATGATATCTATCTTGGGCTTTCTGTTGTAATTTAATTCAAATAAATTAAATGTATGTTTGGTACAACTCCATTGTACAAAAAAATGAATATAATCTAGTGTATCATTTTTAAATGTGCTAGAGTGGAAAGAGCAATAATATTTGAATGAGAACCATTGCATTTATAGGATGTTTCTGCTATTCAGGCTGTCTGATTATTGGGTAATTCACTCACCTTCTGGATTTATTTCTTCAGCTTTGAATTAGAGTGTTCCAGATGATGATGCATATAGCTTTTCATTAAGTATCAAGTCAAATATGAGATAACACTTATAGTATTAATTGTACAGAAGAGACTGTGGGGGGGGGAATAGTACATGCACTTGTATGTCCAGATATACTTGCTTGTGTACACATGGCAAGACCAGAGCAGGACATTGGATGATGTTTATTTCCTTTATATGGGGTCCGTGCCTGAATCTAGACCTCATCTGTTTGGTTAAGATGTCTGGCTAGTAGACTCCCATGACTAAGCACTGAGCTGAACTCAAGAAATTCAGTGACAGAGAGGGAGGACTGATGACCAAAAGGGTTAAGGCTGGGCTTGTTTAACCCCCAGAAACAGCTGACCTGACAAGGGTTAGCTCTTGAATCCCAGACTGATGCCTGGGAATCCAGCATGGAACTGATCAAGACCCCCCTGAACATGGGTGTCAGTGAGGAGGCCAGGTAATCTATTGAGCCTTGGGTAGTAGATCAGTATTTGTCCCGGGTATACAAATGGACTTTGGGCTCCCATCCAACAATGTGAGATGCACTCTCACCTTGGACTCTTGGGGGAGGGTCTAGGCCCTGCCCTGGATGAAATGACAGACTATGGACACCCCCATGGAGGGCCTCACCTTTCCTGGGGAAATGAGGTGATATTGGGGGGTTGGTGGGAGGGCACAGGAGGTGGGGAGGGAAAGGGAGAGGGACCTGGAATTGATATGTGAAGCAACCTTGTTTCTAATTTAAATTTAAATTTAAAAATAAAATAAAAAAGATGTCTGGCTAGTGAGTTTTTGGGATACACCTGTCTCAGCCTCCCAATACTGATACGGGTATGCCTTGCTGTGCCTGGATTTTCATGTATTAGAGAGTGGAAATCAGATTCTCTGATTTTCCAAGCAAGTACTAATCATAACTGAGTAATCTCTCCAGACCCCCAATATGCATTAAAATGTAACTTCTGTGGATATAAAAGTTATAACAATAAATGGCATAGGCAGAGCTTGATCTGTTCATCTTTCTAAAAGATCAATGCCATTCCCTTGGAGAGACACTAGAAGTCTGAGCTCTTCAAATCAGATAACATTCAGTCTGTGCTGTCACTGGATAGATTGAAAGTCACTTCACTAGAATGATAGTAAGAAATCAGGTTTCTCTTAATAACAAAGTAGAGAGAGATGGAGAGAGGGAGGGAGGAGGGGGAAGGAGAGAGAGAGAGAGAGAGAGAGAGAGAGAGAGAGAGATTCAGGAAGCAATTTCCACTGCATAGACTATAAAATTCTGAGGACAGCATTAGTTTATGTGCCTGTCATAACAAATGCACATAATTTCAGATGATTTCAGATGATTTCAGATGTATAATGGGATAATTTGTGATTGCTTGAATTTAAATGGTATAAAATTTTAATCGACCTGTAGAAATTTAATCTGATCAGTAGAAATCATGGTTCAGCTTTTTTCTGCTGTGTTTTTCCCCAACATAGTATTTTTATTAATTATTTGGGAATTTCATGCAATGCAACCTAATGACACTTTCTTCCCAATCCTCCCATGTTCACCCTCCCAACCTTGTGCCTTCTCCTTCTCCCACTACCTCACCTCTGCCAAAACAAACAAAACAAACCATCCAAAACCAACCAACCAAACAAACAAACAAAAAACACCAAGTCTAATTTGTGTTGCGGATATACTCGATATAGCATAATCAAACTTCCAGTGCTCAGCCCTTAAAGGAAACTGAGTCCTCCCCCACCATCCTACTACCTGGCCAGAAACCATCAACTGTGAAGAGCTACACTTCATCATCTTTGTTGCATTTTTTTTCTTTTTTTGTAATTTATTTATTCTTTTCAATTGCATCTTACATTCCAACCACAGTTCTCCCTCTCATCCTTCCTCCCACCCCCCTTTGCCTATTCCCAATCTACCACACGTCCACTCCTCCTCACAGGTAATGTCTGCCATAAGGAGTCAACATAGTTTGGCACAATAGGTTGGGGCAGAGCCAAGCCCCTCTCCCAAGCATTGAACCTTAATATGGCATTCCACCATAGGGAATGGGCTCCAACAAACTAACTCATGTACCAGATCTTACTGCCAAGGGCCCCTCAGATAGTCCAAGTTTCACAACTGTCTCCCACATATGGTGGTTCTAGTTTGGTCCCCTTGAGTCTCCACAGCTGTGGGTCTAGAGTTCATGAGTTTCGATAAGCTTGGTTCAGCTCTCTCTGTAGATTTCTCCATCATAATCTTGACATCCTTGCTCATATATTCCCTCCTCCTTCTCTTCACCTGGATTCCCAGAGCTTGACCTGGTGCTTGGTTGTGGATCTCTGCATCTGATTACATCAATTACTGGATGAAGGCTCTGTTTTTAAGGACTGACTCTCTTCAATAGCTTCTGTCTGGACTGTTTGTTTTGGAGGGAGAGGGTTGTCACAATAGCTCTCAATGTCTCTCATTCTCAGTTATGAGTCTGTAGTGATCTAATGCCACTGCAAGAGAAGCTTTCCTTGCACATAGCAGCCTGTGTCAGCCTGGACCATTCACATCAACATGGCCACTGGGAAGTCTTGTGAGGAGACTTAATCCAGAAAATTAACTATTTTTCATCTCGGATATCTTGCTATTACTCAGAGTCAGGGTGATTATGGGTTGGGCAGTAGGTCTGAAGGCAGGACCTGCTGTATATCACCCTGTTCTGCAAATTCTATTTCTCTCAGCTGCAAGTGATGGCCCATTCTGCCATCTTTAATTTTCCAGTTCCACGAAGCCCCTTTTCTGTGTGTTTTTGTGGTTTTCAAGACAAGGTTTCTCTGTGTAGCTTTGGAGCCTGTCTTGGATCTCGCTCTATAGATCAGGCTAGCCTCGAACTTACAGAGATCCACCTGCCTCTGCCTCCTGAGGCATGTGCCGCCACCACTCGGCCACGAGACCACTTTAGAAAGCATCTTCCCAGAAAGTCTCCCTCATTTTCGGCTGTTCCAGACATAGCACACACTCTCTAGGCTCATCCTTTGTCACCATGTCTCCCCGAGAAGTCTCTAGGTGCTGGAGGTCACTGTCATCTTGAATCTCCTCCTGCTGCCTTATTCATGTTTCACTTTTGAAAAGGCAGGTCCTCACTGTGTAACCTGGGCTGATCTTAAGCCCTTGGATGAAAATTATGTTCCTGCATCAACCTCTTGAGTATCTGTGACTACAAGTGTCTTTCTGCACCTACCTAAAATCTTCATTTCAAATTTTAAATGCTTATCATTTTCCAGGTTGGTAATATGCAGTATTGTGCTATCCCAAAATGCTGAGCAGTGGCAGTGAGCCACAGCTCCCAGGCAGCCACCTGACCACAAGGACAAACAGCCTATGCACTGTGCTATGGTAATTTAAGGGTACTGAAGGCATTTCTTTTTATTTTTAAATTTAAATTTAAATTAGAAACAAGGTTGCTTCACATGTCAATCCCAGGTCCCTCTCCTTTTCCCTCCCCTCCCCCAACACCCCCATACCCCTCATTTCCCCAGGGAGAGTGAGGCCCTCCATGGTGATGTCCATAGTCTGTCATTTCATCCAGGGCAGGACCTAGACCCTCCCTGAGGAATCCAGGGTGAGAGTGCATCTCTCATTGTGGGATGGGCACCCAAAGTCCATTTGTAGGCCAGGGATAAATACTGATCTACTACCTAAGACCCCATAGCATTTCTTAACTTGTTTTCAATTAACAATTTGTTTAAGAGACAACCCCACTGTTGGATCAGGGATATCTGTGCCATCAGGTAAGTGTCTCAAATAATGGGAGGTTGACAGCATAGTTTTGATGAACCAACAGGTTTTTCTCCATCTTAGGTCTCCATCTTCGATTGACATATGACCATGATCTCATTGTTATCTCATGGGATACATTGCCTGTGTGTATTCTTGATGTCTGTTCTACTTCTTATAATTAAATATATACCATGTTATCTTATACTACATTAATTATTAGGGTACCACCATTATGTCCTTATATTCTATACTAAAGACTATGGCTATAATAAAGGGATTTTACACAAAAAAGATTTCATACATGAAAACTCAGGAAAAGCCACACTATATTCACATAAATAATATTCCACTGGCCTTAAATTATTTAACACATTCCATTTTGGTTTTTTTGCTGAAAAGGTATGCCTCTTTAAAGTATTCTCTCCAAATGCATTTGCATTTTGCATTAAGGCTTTAACGTGAAAATTTTTGAAGAAAACAATTCGGTTCAGAAGAACTTCCACAAATGAAGCATCAATGAGGACAAAGTTGCTGGGGAAAATGGAGAGAACGGTAGTGAGTGGTAAGATCTCCTCTCCTGGGCAATTTGCATATGGTGGCCTTTACTCCTTGTACTGGAGATGCAAAGGTGACAAAAATGTTGGAGCTCCAGCTCACAAACAATAACATGGAGACGTGTTCTTAATTATGAGAGATGGACCTTTAGTTTATGATTGTTTCCGTCTATGTCTTCTAACTTAAATCACACTGTTTTTGTTAACCTACCTTTTACCACATGGCTTTTACCTTCCTCCCATTCTGTACATCTGACTTGCTCCGCATCTCACTCATGTCTGTGCCTTCCTTCTCCCAGCATTCCTCTCTCTCCCAGGAAATCCTACCTATTTTCTCCTGCCTAGGTATTTGCCATTCAGCTTTTTATTAAACTAATCACAAATACACATTTCACGTAGTATAAACAAATACCCTGCAGCAACATAGAGAAACTTGGGCTATGTAACAAGGTCTTATCCCTTTGCAATTCTGTTTTGAAGAGGTAGCTATGGGTAGATTTGTTCATGTCCCGGTGCATGGCCCCATACTCACACTCACGAACTGTGCATTTAGTGAGTTTTTAAAGAAGAAGAAAAAGAAAAGGAGAAGGAAAGCATGAAGTTAGGAGTGGGAAGAGTTGGGAATAATACAAGGGAAGCTGGAGGGGAAATTGGGGCATACATGAAAGAAAAGCTATGAGAAATCACAGAAAGCTATGCTGTTATTGTAGTTGTGAGGGGTTCCTGCTTCACTTGTGTGATAGCAACCTTAATCGTGATTTAGGACAGGGATTCCTATTACCTTTAGGCATTGATTTCTCCTTTTAAAATTAAAACAAATCCTAGAGACTGTGACAACAATTTTATTTACTTATTACTATTGCTTTTTGATAAGTGGTTTATTTATTCGTGTGCAGATCATTTCACACAAGAAAAACCCAAAGAGTAGCTTAGAAATTTGGTTTACAGTATCTTCAGCAAGGAACCACAACATGAGGCAAAAATGACAGAGGAAAGAAAAAGGCTCCCGGCTTCCATGGCAAAAAAGCCAAGAAACAAGCAGCAGGGTGATGGTCTGTGAGTTCCTTGGAGCTCTCACTTGTGCAAAGAATCCGGGTTGGTATCTGCAGCACATGCATGCAGTGCTCACAGAGGCCAGAAGAGGGCACCAGACACGTTGAGCCACCGTCTCAGTGCTGGAAACAGAACTCAAGTCCTTCTCAAGAGCAGCCACTCTCACCTGGTGAGGAAACTCTCCAGCACCTCCACTAGGTACTTAATTATCTGTTTTTTTTTTTAACTGAAAAGTGTTGGAAGACCTTGCTGGCTGGTCAGAGGTCACAGTCTATCATGACCTGGCAGCTTCTTCCAAAAACCTCAAGCACATTGGAGACTCCTTCCCTCCCCAGTGAAACTTCCTGCTCCCTACCTGCCCTTATCTGGGGAATGTCCCTGGACCCAGAGGACTGACCTTATCTGAACGCTGTCTAAGCCAGATGCCTGATTTATCTTTAACTTGACCTTTGGCACAGATTCCTGCTAGAAGATTTGCCCTAGAAGCTCTTCTATAGGTCCCTACTGCCTCATACAAAGCCCTGTAATAGGAGCATAGCACTTAATGCAAATTGGGGTTTGTCCCCAGGCTTGCAAGCCTATATATTCTTTATACTCTGGTATAAAATTGAGCTGACTCACTGAAATCTGACTCCCAGAGGGTTGGCTCCAAGTTCCCCATAGCCATCCTATTCACCCTGTTCCCCACTTTTGTTCCCTTCTCCTTCATGGACCAGGGCAGCCAACAATCCTGAGGAAGAAGCAAAGACACAGAAACTAATATTTTTCGTACAATATTTTCCCTGCCCCAGAGTCTGCCTGCCTCTCTCCCCACCCAGTTCTGCCCTTCCTTTTTCTCACGACTTAAAAAAAAGAAAACAGAAACCAACACACAGACACACACACACACAGACACACACACACCCCTACAAAAATCAAGGAAGCAGTGTCTTTCCAACACATAGCACTGATACATACATACATATATATATGTATATATTGGCAGCATGCATACAGGATGCACAGGTTCAAACAAAATGTGGTCCCAGAGCTGAGAGGGGCAATGGGACACCATCTCCCATCTCTCACCCCTCATCAAGAAGATATCTGTAGTTGATACCCAGTGGTGGAGGAAGAGTTATTTTTCTCCAGTGATGTCTTGCTGGGTATATAAATCATACCCAAGTAGTTGCTCAACCCAAAATGAGGTTTATTGTATGTTTGTAGACATTTTTTATATCTTATTGCTTTAATTGAGCATTTTTATATTTTGTCTTCTCGGTATTTTCCTTATATGTTTCCACTCCAGTGTGTAGGCTACTGAACCCTGAGGGGAGGCCTTGATAAATGAGAGAGTTGGTAAAGACATCCCATTTAGGACTCAATTCTCAAAGTCGCTCACTCTCTACACACTGTCCAGTTGTGGGTTTCTGCATTAGTTCCCATCTGCTGAGAGGGAAAAAATAAAAGCTGCTCTGACGGTGGCTGATCATGGCAGTGATCAGTGAATTATGAAACTGACAATTTTATTTTTGCTGGGCATACCTTAAAGAATACGCAGTGGGGATTTAGAGTTCATGGCTCAGTGGTAAATAGTATTGTCTGTTCTTTCAGAATACCCTCTTCCATCCTGAGCACACACATGGCTGCTCACAAGCCTCTGTCACTCCATCCCGGAAGGATAACCCCTCTTCTGGCCTCAAAGGGCACTGCAAGCAAGTGGTGCCCAACCAGTACCCAGAAAAACCACTCACATGCTCACACAAAGATAATTTTTAATTAAATATGTAATGCTAAATATTTATTCTCAACCTAATAATGTAAAACTAATTTATGTTTTGTCATAGTACGAAGCAATCATTGTGATGTTGATTCAGCTTACAAGTATATCTCTGTGGACATGAATCAGAGGGAAAACAGCAGCAACAACTTTCAGAATCCTGCAGGCTCATGCCATCCCATTTCAGGCCAGTGTTTCAACATGAGCATTAAGAATTAGGAGGTTTCGGCCACTAACCTGGTGCAGTTGGTCGGTGCTTTCTTTAGTCTCTCTGAGCATCTATGGGAGTTGCAAGGTACAAATTGAGCAAGGTATAAAACTGTTTTCACCAAAAACAGGTTTGGTTCTCTTTGGATGTCATAGCAAGAGCAATCAAAGCTAACAGAAGGAAACCATCGAAGAAGAAAGCATGACTGGGAGGCCATTTAAAGCAAGGGCGACAGAAGAGCCCCTGGAATGACTAAATTATTTTATGAACAGTTCTTTTCAGGACCTACAATCTGGATCTCCACAGGTGGTGTTCCCCAAATTAATACAATCCTCATATCTCATATTATACAATACTTTTTCACTACAGGAAGCATCCAAATAATATTGATTGAATGAAGTTTCCCATAGGAAAATAAAACTCATGGGTTCTTCCTGAAGGAACACAGCATGGGTCTCGGAGGCACTGGTGATACTTAGTTTCCAGGAGCATTGGGAAAACAACGGAATAATCAGTGGTGATGGGAATGAATGGACAATAGAGAAAAACGTACCGCATCCTTAGAATGAGTGAAGTCCCATACTTGAGATGAGAGTGCCATTTGCATTACAAATAAATAATAGTCAATAAAACGTTCACATCTTGAGAGTATCCCTCTGTGTGGAATGGGCTTCCAAAACCCATTCGTATATTGGGATAAATACTGATCCACTACCAGAGGCCCCATAGATTGCCCAGGCCTCCTAACTGACACCCACGTTCAGGTGGTCTGGATCAGTCCTATGCTGGTTTCCCAGCTATCAGTCTGGGGTCCATGGGCTCCGTCTTGTTCAGGTCAGCTGTTTCTGTCTGTTTCTTCAGCCATGCTCTAAATGATATGACAGACTTTGAAGATCATCCATGGAAGGCCTCACTCTCCCTGAGGAGCAGAAAGGGGATGGGATAGGAAGTTGATGGGGGGGCAGGGGAGGAGGGGAGGGATAAGGAACTGGGATTGACATCATCTAAAACAAGCTTGTTTCCAATTTAAATTTTAAAAAGGAAACACAGAGAAAAAACTGTAATACATTCTAAAAGAAAATGTAACAAGGAAGTTTTTGTTAAGGCATATTTTCACACAGAGGACTGTGAGAATTGGCAAGTACCTGCACTTTGTTTGAATTTTGAAGAGGAATCCTGAAATAAAGTTCCCAGCTTATAAGAAAATATTTATTTCTTTACTTATGTATGTATGTGGTGGTCCTTGTTTGTATACCATGTGTGTGCAGTGTCCATGGTTTCTAGAAGAGGATTGTGGCTGCTATAATGGGTGCTAGGAATCAAATTTGTGTCTCCGGGAAGAGCAACCAGTGTTCCTAATTGCTAAGCCATCTTACAGCACCCAGGTTATACATATTTTCAATAAAAATGATTGAATTGTAAAAAACAAAGTTCACATGTTTTCAAGCAGTTGAAGACTATAGAGAACAGAGATGTGGACAGTGGACAGTTTGGTGAGAAGCTATAGAAAAACAAACAGCACTCGTCACTATTAGGCATTCAAGTGAAAGTTAACTTTTGGATAAAAGTATTTTCCAAGGACAAAGAAACTAAGTGAGGCAGACACTTGGAGAACTTTTCAATAATAAACACTGTGATTCAAAAGTTAGTCGATTATTTTTTCCCAATGAAAGGGCCTAACGCAGCTGTAGAAGCTATTTGAAACTGTCTACAGGAAAAGCCACAAGATTAAAAGGCTATAAACTGTTAGACACCTTATAACGGAAGAGAAGAAAGGAAGGACAGCCTGACTGATCCCAAGGAGAGATAACAAGACCAGAAAAGGATTCCCAGCAGGAAAGCAAAATTGGGGTCAGGAGTGAGGAGAAGCAGTAAGAAGAGGGCTGTGGAAGCAGAGGGGAGAAGGCTGACTACGTGTGGAAAAAGAAAATCTCACCACTTTGCCCATTTTTAACAAAGGCCGACCTGATGTATCCAAGGAAGTTTTATACCCAATTAGGCTTATTTTTTAGCTTGATATATAACATCAACCATAACTTTTGCTTACAACATATTCCCAAATGCTATCTTTTCAGTCAACCCAGAGAGCTGTGTTTCTAAAGATTTGCTCAGCATTTTCCTCAGAGACACATTTCCAGACAGCCTGTTTCTCATTAGCTGGAATAAACAGGAGTGTGTTTATAGCACAGCGCCAGACTTAAAAGAAGGACCTTTCCTGGGGAAGCTACTCAGGGAATTAGCAGGGCTGGAACTTAAAGGAGAGAGTTTCAGTGCCCAGCTGTGACATAAGGCAGAGTCAAGGTTCATTAATACAAACTTTACGAAGCAAACTACTCCTTGAGACACAGTTTTGGTTTGACTGTAGTTTTGAGCAGTTCTAATATATGAAATTCTATTAGCATCAAACAGATGAATTAGTTATAGAGTGTGTAATTTCTGTTGCACAAATATTGACTGTGTATTTTCAGTGATAATAAGAATACAACTCAGGTAAGACATTCTTAAACAGTTGAAAGCCCAGTGGTTAATTCAACTTATCCTAATACTTCAGCCCATAGAAATCACTCTTTAGTAATGGAAAGTAATTGAGGATATTTGTAAATACATTAACATAATATTTGCACATTTGACTATTATAAAATGCAACTCAAATATATTAGCTAGAAAAAGTCGATAACCAAAAGCAAATGAAATGTTCAATCACATGCGTATAATTATATTGTTTTATGTGATTTACCTACACTGTTTGCTGTCAGAGTGGCCTCAGTTTACCAAGACCATAAAGTAAAATGAAAGTGACAAGGGATTATACAGTATGTTCAGGTAAGTATTACGAGGACAGTACCGAACAAGGAGCCAGAAGGACATTACTCACTATAGCACACATACCTCTAGATGTATTTGGGTCTATATGTAACAGCTTACCATTATCTTCCTATGATCACAAGTGTAAGTGTAGAATATTAGAAATGAGGGACAGAGTGTGTTGACGAAAGCTAGGAATGCAGCTTTGGAGTCCAGCCACTAGAGGATGACAAGATCTTGCTGGCATTCCAGGCAAGAAGGTGTCCCTGGAGAATGCACAGGCATGCTCGCTTTGTGTAAGTTGTCAAGTGGAGTGCTTTGATCAGAACTGGAGAAGCAGGGTTGTGTGGATCTTTCACCAGGAGAAAGAAGCCTTGAGGAAACTGTAGTATATAACAGCCAGTCTGGCAACCTTCACAAGAGCAGCTGAAGTAGATTCAAATTAAGAGATCATTGCTTTCCTTGCATTTGCGAGTAAAGTCATCATTTTAAGGTAATATATTCGAGTTTAGTTACTCTTCATTAAATATATCCACTTGATTAAAACAACCTACAAAACTTTGATATCCCTAGCTTCGAACAAAGATTTTTGGAAACTAAGTCTACTTTCAAAAGTTGTTGTAAGAAAGTGTAATTGAGGAAAGAAATGAAGGCACCAATGTTGTAGATAGAACACCCTGAAGCCAAGATCTTTCTTCTAAGCAGAATGTATACACACACACACACACACACACACACACACACACACACACACAAATGTAACTTTTATTGATTCTTTGTGGATATCACATCATGCATTCCAATTGCACTTATCTTCCCATCCCTTCCAATCCACCCTCTGCATTTTCAATCCCCCCAACAAAACTAAATTTCAAAGAAAAAACAAAACAAAGAAACAAACAAAAAAAAAGGAGAAGAATTGTGTCCTGTTATCTATAGTGTGGCCCGCAGAGTCACACAGCTTACCCTTTAGTCCATTCATTGCCACAAGTCATTGATCTGCCTTAAGGCCTCTGATTTTTGCTATACCACCGCCAACGGGCTTTCACTCTTGGATATCCTGTTGTTGTCCTGCGTTATTGCTCCTCAGCGTGCTGCCCAGGTGAGTGCATGATCTGCTGTCCTGTGTGCAGCAGCTGGTGAGAGGCAGGGCAGGTTCTCTCACTCTCTGGACCCCAGGGGGAGCTCTCTTGCCTGCTGCAAGTAGCAAGGGACACGGGGGGGGGGGGGAAGGGGGGAAAGAGCATCTTTCTCACCTATGCTACCACATGGCAGGTGGGGGAAAGGTGTCAACTCCCCTGCTCTCGCACCTTCAGGGCTGGCTCACCTGCATCCCAGACAGTAAAGTCAGCCCTAGTGTGCTGCCCAGACAGGGTGCAGAGCCCTTTCTCTCATGTGCAGAATATATTTTAATGGAGATAAAAATCATAAAACCTGGGCTAGAAAGATGGCTCAAAGGATAAAAACTTGTCTGCCAGTGAGCCTGACGACTGGAGGCCGATCCCAGGATCCACGTGGTGAAAGGAGAGAACCAACTCTCCCAAGTGGTCCTTTGAGTTCCACAGGTACTCCATACTATGCTTGCATGGGTGTACACACACACACACACACACACACACACACACACACACACACACACACACAGTATTAATGAATAAATAAATGTATTGAATTCACACAACCTGAATAAGTACTTCAACAAAAAAATAAAATATTAAAAAAGAATACCATTTAAGAAAATAACAGTGTACTCAAAATATAGTACTGACCACCAAACAGTCATTCTCAATCATGGCTTCTCTTTGCTTGAGAACTATTTTAGACTTTCTTACTGATTTTCTGAACTTGTCTATTTTAAATAGGTTCTATAAACAAAATTATAACTACCCAACTTATCTTTTGCCTTTTTTCCCTTGTAGTATAAATAAAAGTTCGGTGTTCATCTATGTTACAGTACGTTGTTACAGTATGCATGAGTATTCAGCACTTATTTTTTCTAATCATAATCATTTCTGTACAATTTAAGAAATTCCATTGCCATTTGTAGAACATTTGGTTATACCTATTAGTTATTGTGAATTGTGCCTCTTTGAATGCTCATATAAAGCATTTGTTTGAACACCTGTTTCCAGTTTTCTTTAATATATATCAAGGGGCAAAATTGCTAGATTTTATAGTAACTTTATATTTGAAATTTTAATGAGCTTTCAAACTGTTTTCCACCGTACTTGGACCAGTTTATATTATATTCCCACCCTCAGTGGATGATGGTTCCAGCTTCTCAGCATCCTCAGAAATGCCTTCATTTCCTTCCATTTGATTATGATCTTCTAAGTGTGAAGTGGTAGCTAATTATAATTTTCCTCTCACTGTAAACATGTGATAAATGTGCTTCAGTTGGACATGGGTTAGTGATTTGATGAGGTCTAATTTCGTTGCTTTTCACTTTGGCTCTCTGTACCTTTGGCATCATACTAATGAAGCTGTTGCCCAATTCACACTATTCCAGTGACATAATGATTTTTCCTTTTGATATTTTCTGTTTTATACCCTTAAATATATATGTAATCAGTTTTGACTAGCTTTTGCATATGGTGTGAAGTAGGACTCAACATTTATTCTTTGACACAAGATTCCCTGTTGCCCCAGAATGATTTGTTAAACACACTATTTGTATTTTCTACATTAAATAGCACTGTCAGTAATATTATGTGTCAGCTCACTATAAATATGAGTGCCTTTCTGTATTTTCAACCCTATTGTATTATCTATATATCTATCCTTATGCTAGTTATTAATATGTATTTATTACTCTTAAACAAGAGAGTATGAATTCTCCTGCCTTATTCTTTACAAATATTATATTGGCTTTTAGAATACTTTTGAATTTAACATGAATTTTAAGATCATTTTGTCTTTTAGCATTGAAACTTTATTTGAATTTTAATAGAGATTGACTTTAATCTTAAATTTGAAGGGGTTTGATCTCTTAATAACATTAAGCTATCAGTCTGTCAACACAATGCTTCTATTTTTAACTCATTTATGCTTCTCTCAATTCTTTTATAATTTGAGTCTACAAAGCTGAAATGCAAATCTGTAAGAAAGTCTTTTATTATTTGGAGTACTTCTGTAAATAACTGAAGATAGTGCTTTGAATTTGTTAATTACTAGCATATATAAATGCATTGAAATATGTATAGTGAATGTGCATCTTGCTTTTTGCTGAACTTGTCTCTTTAGGGCTGTGCGTTTGGGGTAGGGTGTGCACGCCCATGTATGTGTACCCATGTTCTGTGGGGTTTTCTGCAAATAAGAAGTACAGTTTAAATTCTTTATTCAGTTACACTGGTAAAAAAATTTAGTACAGTCTTAGCGATGGGTAGACTCAAGATCTGCCCAGTGGAGGACAGCTAAGAGCGTGGACCTCTCCATCCTTTCCCCAAGTCTCTGAATAAAGTATTTTGACTACAGAAAAAAAATTGATACAATGAAGTGGCAAATGTGGACATTCTTGCAATGTGTGTGCTTCTAGGGTGATTTTTCAGCATTAACATTAAATATTCTCTTAGTAAACCTGCCATACATCCTATTGCAGACCTCAGATACCCTTTTTCAAATTGAGGGTAATTTCTCTCTTTTATTTTTCTGGGTATGCATTTGCATAAAAGGTTATTGGATATTTTTTTATTAACGTCCTTGTGTGTGAATATGTGGGTGTCTACAGAGATGAGTATATATCTCCCTTTTGTTCAGGGATATTTTTCTTATAACAAACCACATTTCCAAGCTGGGCATTGGTGGCGCATGCCTTTAATCCCAGCACTCGGGAGGCAGAGGCAGGCAGATCTCTGTGAGTTCGAGACCAGCCTGGTCTCCAAAGTGAGTTCCAGGACATCCTCCAAAGCTACAGAGAAACCCTGTCTCAAAAAACCAAAAAAAAAAACCACATTTCCATTCACAAAATAAATTTCACTTGTTTTGATGTACATATAAGTCTTTTGATATGATGCTAGACTAAATTTGCTAATATTTTGATGAGGACATTTTGTTATCTATTTATATAATATATAAGTCTTTCATTTTCCTTTCATCTTATCTAATTTTGATATCTTTTCAAAGTTATTTTTTCTCTTTTCTTGGTAAGTGCACATAAAAATTTGTCAATTTTGTTGATCATTTATAATACTAGGTTTTGTTTTGTTGTTTTTTTCTGTCATTTTTTCTCTATTTTGTCTGCTCTAATATTTTTAAATCATCTTATTTTGTTTGCATTGGTTTTAGTTTACCCTTCTTTTTCTAATTTCATAAAACAGAAAAAGTGAAGTTCTTGATATAAAAAATCTTTCTTCTTTTAAAATATAGTGAGTTGCAGCTATGACTTTTCAGTTGAGCATAGATAGTATGGTTTGTATAAGGTTAATCTCCACCAAAACTCAGTTGAACCTTGGTCTCCCCAACATAATACTGTCAAGAGGTTATGAGGTCTTTAGGGGCTATTTGATATAATGAGAAAAAAATTTCCTCATAAAAAGATTAATGTAGTTCTACAGGACTGGGCTGGTTATCGTGGAGGGGGGAGGTGAAGAGTTGCTATAAAATAAGGTGTACTGTTCTTCATTGTAAAGCAAAATACAGAGTAGAACATTGAGAGTAAAAGCAGAAAGCTGAGTTTCCTTGTACCACCAAGAGACCAACTATTCCACTCTATCACTCTAGCTTTTCTATATACTTAAACCATCATTTGCTATTGCTGCTACCATTAGTTTTGTATTTTTCTTCTAATATATTCAGATCTACCTGATACTAACTGATTGAGGAAAAGGAACAGTAGGACATCTGTGTTGATTTAACTGAGAAGCAAATGTAGGGACAGAGAGCTTCATAGACTGTGTAGCACTTTCCTATGTCAATCATTCAACCTATTATCTAGTTTTTCTATTAGTTTTAGTGTCGTCCACAAATAATACTTAACAAAAGATAGTCATAGATAACTATTAATAGAAAACCATTAATATGTATCCTTAATATTGAATTAATTTCCTTAGGAGCTCAAATACTTTTAATTAGGAGGGACTGTATAGGAAAAGTTTAGCTGTTCTCTGTCCCCATTGGAGGAAGCCTGTAAGTCCTTGCACTTTCTAAAACAATGAGTGTGATGTTGTTATGTGTAGTATGGCCCACTGATAATTTTTGATAACTATTCATGCTACTAAAGTGACACATGCTAAGCGTCTAGATAGTTTATGTCAAAAATGAACCATTAGGGTGGAATGATCAGAAAGATCAACCATCAAGTAGAACGATATATTTTGTTTTCTTTCTTTCCTTCCTTCTTTCTTTTTCTCTTTCTTCTTTCCTCTCCTACCTATGTATCTATCTATGTATCTATCTATGTATCTATCTATGTATCTATCTATGTATCTATCTATGTATCTATCTATGTATCTATCTATCTATCTATCTATCTATCTATCTATCTATCTATCTATCTATCTAAGTCAAAACATGTCATGTAGCCCAGACCTGAATTGGACTTGCTATGAAGCAAAGAATGATCTTGAACTTTTGACTCTACTTTCCTTTTGAAAGCTCCCAGTGTGTTTATGAATTTCTGCATCCATATAGAGGGCTTTATGTTTGGTGAAATCAGCCTAAGCCCCTTGGAGAGAAGGAGGCTGGAGAATGAAGGACAAGTCCATTGAATCAGCCAATTGTGCCTATGTAATAGAACCCCAACAACATGATGATACCGAGACTAAGTTGAGCTTTCAGTGATTGCTGACATTGTGATTACTACCACATATTCGGATAATAATGTCTACAAGTTCACAGAGTCCTCAAGTTCACAGACAAAGGGATTTTCCATATTTGGGCCTCTCGTAGAACTTACTCTATGAAGTTTTCCACTTGGATGGTTCTGATTTCTTGTAGTCATAATAAAGTATAACCATCGGTATAGCACTTTCTTAAGTTTTGGTGAGTCAGTCTAGCAAATCAAACTTGAAGTAGTAGTGGGAACTCCCAAATTTGAAGCCAGCTGGCAAGAAAGATGTTGGTCTGAAGAACCCAAGCTAGCAGCTGGTGCATGGAGTAAAAGCTTACTTGAAGAAGAGTGTATCCTTGAGAAGTTTGGTTCAGTTCCAGGTAGTTGGTGTCAGAAGTCATTGAGAGGACACAGGAAATGTAATTGCTCCTCTCTTCAATCCTTCCATGACATCAACTGTGGGAGGCAGGGATTTATCCTGGGCTTGGATGCTAATTGCATCCTGTGGCTCAAACTGCCTAGCCATACCCACATGTTTATCTCTTCATCTCCTTGGTATCATGGAGTGAAACTGAAAATGAGAACTGTAATAAGTATCATAATTTTGAATTTTGAGAGTAAATATGAAATGCAGTAATGGCTTAGTTTGATTTGGAACTGTATTAGTTCTGTAGCCAATGAAAAACCAAATTCTTATTTTAAAAAGTGAACTTCTAAATTAACAGTGTGAAAAATCATGAAAGACCTTAACTTCAGACAAAATTATTCCGTTTAACATGTTACTTCTAATTTGTCAACATAATTCCTTACACTCAAGAGTGAAAGCCTAAATGACTTTGGAACTATATGACTGCAGAATAAAATGTATAAAGAAGTAGGGTTTTAGTTTTGGAACAAATGTGTTTATGAATTACAAAGACTTCTTGGTTACTTTTGTGGATGATTATTTAATTGCTTTATAAATTTATGTACTTTTTCCTGTGATATGTTCCCATGAGAACTTTCTATAACTCTCAGAAAATTCAAGTGATTTATATAGTAGCTTGAAGCATACTTATTAAATAAAGTGCCCAAATTATTTGCCACTGAGTTTCCCAGCATATTTCTGTTCTATTTTGGGTATTCTCCCACTGGAAATTTTATTTGAATTTCAAGTATTTTCAAACATAATTATCACAAAATTCATTCGTCTGACAGAACCCTGGCAAAAATGAATATTGTAGTGTATTGACAAATTCCTTGTAGTTGGGGAATTAGTGATGAGAGACAGACGAGGTCTATGTCCCTACTCAGGAATTTGGGGTTTCTTTTCAAATTTTATCTCATATCATGTATAGAGGCAAGCAGTTCATGATCTAACTAAACTGCAGGAGGGCATGAGAAGCCCAAGTTGCTGCACTATGTCAGACCATAGCAGTTTCCATGGTAGCTGCTATAGAGTTATAATGAGGTTCTACCTGCTATTATCCCAGGCACAGAGACATGGCCAATGGTAGCCATGCAGTTTGATGGATGGTTAAACACGTCTCCTCATGTATCAGTTACATTTCTGTTGCTGTGATAAAATGCCCTGACAAAGCAACTTAAGGACCGGAGGGTTTATTTTAGTTCAAAACACAGCCCATCGTGGTAGAGTAGCCAAAGCTGCAGAGCTTAAAGCTACTGCCCATATTGTATTCTCAGCAATAAATGCTGGTGCTCAGCTCACTCTCTTCTTTTCATATAACCCCAAGTGAATACAAGTTTAGAGACTTGTGTTACCCCTTCTAAACAGGTCTCTAAGGGCATGATCCTCCACAGGCGTTCCCAAAGGATCCTATCCAGGTTACTCTACTCTTCATTGAATTGACAATTGAGGTTAGCCATTACACTTGTTTTTACATCGTGTCACTTTGAATCTCATCCTAACATAAAAGTCTCATTGATCTGTTTGTATATCACAAATTGCTGACCCAGAAGCATCTGCCTCACATTCAGAGCTCGGATTAGCACCCTCTAAACACTAATCTGATCACAGTCACTTGAAGTAATGTAGAATTACGTCTAAGTAAAATAATTGATATGCAAATCTATTGCTGGTATACTTTGTTGAAGTTAAATTTTAATTTCTCATTTAATACTTCCAGAGCACTTTGTTTGAGTGACTACATTAAAACATTCTATAATATTAAATCAAAACAGTCAAATTTAGCTCTATGACAATGATTTAAGTTAAAAACATTTGAAGTGCAAAACAAATAAGCTGAGTAACATATCTTTTGTCAGTTGGGAACAGGGAGCCAACATTCAACATCTAGCGACTGACCCCAGATTATTTTAGTTTGTTCTGCTTTATAATATCCTAATGCTTGTTGGCCCTCACTTTCTAAAGAGAAGAAATAATCTGTCTGTATACGAACTCGAACTCTGATTCGGCTTTGGGAGTGTTTAATCTAAGTCACTGACCCTTAAACGGGGATTTAATAATCTCTCAAGTCAGTTGCTGACTCTACTTTTGTCATTAAACTTTGAGATGGCATTCATCAACAAATGTAGTGACATCTTCTCGTAATTCCCATACTTGGGAGGTTGTGTCAAGAGGTAGCCTG
The DNA here is from genome assembly GCF_017639785.1 of Mesocricetus auratus. Lineage (NCBI taxonomy): Eukaryota > Metazoa > Chordata > Mammalia > Rodentia > Cricetidae > Mesocricetus > Mesocricetus auratus. Next base: position 1,004,122 of record NW_024429207.1, on the reverse strand, counting down.
AGCTAAACAATGAGACCTAGCTGAGAACAAACAGAAACGCAAACAAAAAAATAATCTCTATGTTAAGGTCACAAGAAAAATGCTACTTATCCATATTGTATAGAAAAAAACTGCACAATTCAGAAGGAAGAACAATGCCCTTTCAATTGCTCATTGAAGCATAAATCCTGTGTTATCTTGCTGACTTTTAGGATGTCTGGTGGAACACCCTTCCCACTGGGAATCATGGCCATGCCCCTAGGATTTAGAAACCTACCTGTCAGTAAGGAGGCTTATATCCCACAAAACCAAATTGTGTGAAGACTCAACTGTCCTTGGGTATAAGTAACATCATTAAATATTAAGAAAACACAGTGTTAGGTGGATCTCTGTGAGTTCGAGGCTGGGCTGGACCGACAGCCTCGAAAACAATACAGAGAAACCCTGTCTCGTAAAAACCAAAAAAAACAAAAACAAAAACAAAAACAAAAAAAACCACAGTGTTTATTTTTATTCTGTATATATCCTTTTTGTCATATTTCCACTTACTGTTGCTGTCTTTTGATAGTCCCAGTAAATAAATTGGGGCAAATTTGCCACTGAAAAGTCATGCCTTATGACTGTTAATGCCATGAGGAAGAAAAGCCATTACAGTAGTCACCTTTTTCTGAACAGCTAAGGCAATTATTGTGAGATAGGTATATTGTGGACCATTGTATTTTATGACTTAAGAGTCACTTTATATTATCACATCCTTTTTTAAAAAAAGAAACTCTCAAGCAAAACACAGAGGATAAAAGAGAGTTAAAGGTCTAAATGCAAGATTAGCCTTCCTTACTTGATCTTTGCTAAACAGAATGGAGTAGAGCATTCCATTTTTCTTTTTCCCTTGTAATCTCCAAGAACAAAGGCAACAGGGATTTGATTCGTTCCGTGCTTCCATTGTACTGCTACCCATGTGGGAAGTGACCTAGCCCGAGTGTGACTAACACAGATTGATCATGGCTCAGTAGAGAATGCCCCAGATTCCTTCTGAGAGCTACTGGATGACACACATATGCTTGTAACCAGCTGCAGGTAACATTTTATAGGTTTCCTCTGGGAACAGAGAAGTAAAATAGAGCAGCCATTTCAAAGACAAGAATACTGCTTTCCATATCTGGCTGCTTAGCTGTATCGCACATAATGGGCCCTGAGGGCTGACATATGGTCGTTTCTGCTACAAGGACAATTAGGGGCCAATATTAAAATTATATATGCATGAGAAGTACAGTGAGTGTACTTAAAGATGAGGCACAATTGAGACTGTAAAAGTCTTTTTATTGAGGCAAGACTTATTTTTAGGATATTAAATGAATAAATAAGTATTTTTTTCTGTTTCCTATGTTTTAACACTCTTCCGTTTTTTGGAAGGTGGATTAAAGTTAGGATCTTGCATGCTATAGGCAAATGCTCTGCCTGTAACCTATATTTCCAGACCTCAATGTAAAATTTAGTATCCAATCTTTTTAACAGAAAAACATGCTTGCTTATGGGATGCATAATATGTATGTATGTATAAACTGGTTTCTAAGCAAATTATTAAAAGTTTAATCAGTCATATATAAAATAATATTGAGAGCTGGACTAACATTCAGAAAATTTTACGTCAGAAGTTTTTCTAATTACAGATGCATTTATTCTTAAACTTGGTACAATTATTTTATTAAATTATATTTCTCAGTTCAAGTGCTCAGATGAACTGAATTTCTTCAGACAAGTGAGAAAGTATATCTAGCAAACTCTTCAGGATGTTCTGCTGAGGTAAGCATGTTTTTCCTTTCAGATGAATCCGTAATAAACAGAATGGTCCCCTACAATAATGAACCCCATCTTACGAAACTACGTGCACAGTTCTATGTGCTGCTCCATCCACGTAAGAAACCAAAGTAACACATTTCTTTGTTTTTGCTTGATTCTGTGTGTGTACTTGGTTTTGTTTTGTGAAAGGCTCTCATGTGGCCCAGGATAGAGTTGGCATGTAGCTGAGAATGGCCTCAGATTTCTGATTCTTTCCTCTCCCTCCCAAGGTTTGGCTTGATCCACCACGTTAATATGATGCTGCTCAGATACCCTCATTTACCTAGTGGCATTAAACATACAGAGTGGGCTTTATTGTTTTTGCATTAGAGTTGTCATTACCATTAGAGATTTATCATCTTGCTGGTGGAAAATAACATACTGCCAAGAGGTTTTCTTTGGTTACTCCTGATCAGGTGTCACCAAGCAGAGTCATCATCGATGACCAGTGAGAAGTCAAGAACTATGGACATTACAAAAAGCACCAGGGGACGCTCTTAAAATCAACACTGCCAACAAATGCTGACGTGTAGCCCAACATGTGTTTCATACACCTCAAAGAGACCAGTAGAAGCAAGATTCACTACTGCCTGGGAAGAGATTGCATCTTATGCCTGCACAGTTCTCTGTGATCTGTCACTGCTAACCCAGGAAAAGCTTTGAAAGGAAATTCTAGGAGAAGAGAAGCAAAAGTGGAGCTCCTTGTTCTTCCATTTCCATAGCTACAGTCAGAAATGCTTACTCCATAGTTTCAGACACCTGAGCTCCTACTTTTACAATATGGGTACAAAACACAAATTAGGTTTTAACATTGGGCAAGTAGATCAGGGATTAAACAGATATGTTTGACTTCCATATTGAGGCCTTCTCCACAGCAAGCTGGGTCCTGGCATTGTGTCTGGCTACCAGTGTCAATTCCTTCTCTTGCAGGGTGACACAACCCCCGCCATGAGAAACTTGTAACCTTTGTTGCCTACTAATCTCTGTTGGTATTTCCTCAAAAGAGGAAATGGAATCCTGATTACTTCTTTCAAAGGCTGTTGTGTTTTTGTTCTTTGCAAGGCTTCCCAGAACATTCATGGCACATCTTGAGTTTTTTTGTATCCTATGATGATACAGAAGTAAGGCTGTTAACATCCTTTGTTAGCTGCTAAATTTTGCTCCTTTGCACTAACTGATAAGTTTCCAAAACAACAACTATTCAATTAGAGGGTTATAATGTTCAAAATAAAATACTATTTTATTCAGAAAGTCTATCCTGTTCACACATCAAAATTTCTAAGAACATTGTACAAGCTAAGAAACTTCTCTTTAAATAAATCATTCATATTTTCTTCATTTTTCTAAATTTAACAGAAACTGTTAACCAAGATCAATTAACTGCATTCAGAAAATTAGTCTGTATACAATATAAATGTTTCAAAATCAGAAATATCTATACATTTGGTCCAACCTTTATAATCTAATATCAAATGTATCTTTACTTTTAGCTGCATCTTTCCTTCTTCATATTTTTGTGGAAAATAAGTTTTTCTAAATTAAATATTTGTTTTCCCAGTCATTGAATCCATGTTTATAGTTCAGTCAGCAAGACAAAAAGCTTTCAGTAAAAAGAGCTTGGAAGATTGCGCTGACAGATATATTCACACTAAATTTTTTCTATGAATCGATGACTCCTCTCCAGAAATTTGGAACAGCTGTTTATCAAAGTATTTTGAAAGACTAAGCAGAATTTGAGATAATCTCACATTATAAGAAGAGAAAATGATTTTTGTGTTTACCACGAAAGAGAACTGAGAATTAAAAAAAAAGTTTATCATTACAGAAATAAGGCTCACAGTTCTTGACAGAAAAGCTGAAGGTGGAGTCAAGATTGATCCAGCATCTGCACATGAGAATAAGAATATGCAGTTCTCTTTTAATTTCCAGCAGTTCATCAGCAGTCATATATTTTTCTCTTGTAGATCAGAATATAAAATACATAAAATATGCATTATCATTCATAAAAACAGGGTCATGCACCCTGCACTCAACTTTCAGAGGTAGTTCCCGCCATTGGTGTAGGGTCCTCATCTCTGATTTTTGTGAAAAATACTTCTAAAAATTATTTCTCCCCAAAATAATGCAGAGGTGAGCTGAAGGTTTGTGATAAACATCATTATCTTTACGATTTTCAAAGGAGGAAAACAGTGAAAGGTAGGGTATTTGCAATATATACCCCACATTGCTGAGACTGATGCCGGTTTAAATGTCAGACATTAAAGTGAACCATGGTGAGCAGAAAGAACAAAAAAAATAATTCAAGAGAAATTTTTGCAGAAGAATGACTAGGTTTAAAATTTGGTTTTTTGAGACAGGGTTTCCCTGTATTGTTTTGGAGGCTGTCCTGGAACTCGCTCTATAGACCAGGCTGGCCTCGAACTCACAGAGATCTGCCTGTCTCTGCCTCCCAAGTGCTGGGATTAAATGCCTGGCTCAGAATGACTAGATTTTAATGACAGATTAAACATGTGTCATTGGGATTGATTAATGGCTCAGAGGTTAAAGGGGGATACTGTTCCTGCAGATGGGACCAGTGTTTGATTCCCAGCACTCAGGTCAGATGGTTCACCACTAGCTATCATTTCAGTTCCAGGGGATTTGAATACTTTCTTCTCTCCTGCATTGGTACTGCAACCATGTGGATATGCCCCTACTAACACACACACACACACACACACACACACACACACACACACACACACTCAAAAACTCTAAAAATTAAAATGAAATAATAAGTACAGAAGAATGAAAGCACAGCAATGTTAAAAGAAAGCGTCAATTTTGTACTTGCTGGATATGATAGTACAGAAATCAATGCCGTTCAAGAGAATGGAAAAGGCAGCAACAGTTAGAGAAAAGAAATGAGGATAAGAGGTGTGTGAGCTAAAGAGAAAGGAAATGACTGGAAATGTCAGTATCGGGGTTGATACTGTACATTGTTTAATAACATGGACGTCTCTGAAATCCCTTGGGAAATGTGTACATGGGCATGCGTAAATGTTGAAGTTTGAAACTAGCTAGACCTATTCCTATCATGCAGAATATCTTTGAAGTGGAACAGGTGAAATGCAAGAATATTCAAGAAGAAAACAAAGATAAAACTGCATGGCATCTCTTCTAAAGGAGTGTCCTGGTGCCGGAGGCAATTTTAGTTCTGTGTGACTCTGGTGTCTTGGAGCATCTTCAAGCCTGCCTCTGTGAACCTTAGCCATCTGTGTTCAGTAAGTAGACAAGGTTGGGAAAGAATAAAGTATCTTCAAAGAGATCCTAGTTTGCTTCAAGATTGCTGTGATGAAACACTCACTAAGGTAGGCTAATGCAGAATGGTCAGCCTTAGAACCACATTCAGAGCAATAACAAAAATGGACTCAGAGGTTACATTCGTATACATAAGATATATACATATTTGTGCATACACATACACACATTTATATTTGTAACAATAGTAATCAAATAAAAAGAGGCTATACTAGGTGGTGGTGCATGCCTTTAGTCCTAGCACTCAGAAGGCAGAGGCAAGAGGATCTCTGTGGGTTTGAGGCAAGCCTGGTCTACAACACAAGTTCCAGGACAGCCAGAACTGTAACCAAAAGAGAAAAGAAAAGATGCCATCAGGTGGGTTAAAGACATGGGAAGTGTTGGAGGGAGGCTAGCTGGATCATAATTCTATCTCAATTAATAACGTATTAAATAACAACAACTTGGGAAGAAAGAGGTTTGCTTGACGTACAGGTTACAGCACACTTCTGGGGAAGCCAAGGCATGGAGTCAAGATAAGAACTTGAAGCAGAACCCAAGGATGAACTTGATTATTGGCTTTGTATTCATGGCTTGCTTAGTTTGCTTTCTTATATAACCGAGTATCACCTGCCCACAATTGGCTGGTGACCTCCTATCAATCATTAAGCAAGAAAATGCCTCACAGACATGTCCACAGGACACAGTGATGGGGGCAATTCCTTTGCTGAGGTACCCAGTTTCCAAATGACTCTAGTTTTCCTTTCTTTCTTTCTTTTTCTTTCTTTGTTTCTTTGTTTCTTTCTTTCTTTCTTCCTTCCTTCTTCCTTCTTTCTTTATCTCTCTCTTTGTCTATCTTTCTTTTTATTTTTTGAAATAAACAACAGTCTAATGAATTATTGGAAATATAATTTACATTTGAATATGAAGTTCATGGTCTGTTTCTAACAGAGAAGGGCTGAAAGTATAGAGGTAAAATTCATATGATTTGAGTATGTCAAGGCACTGAGAATCAAGAAGTGAAATGTTGATCTACATAAACACTGGAATCAGGGACCTAATTCAGAATTATAATGAAAAATAGAATAGTGACTATACAAAGCTATTAGTCAATGGGGAGGTCATGAAGAAGTTAGATCTATCAGTCAGAAGATGAAGAACTAAGGGTAGATAGTATGGAGGGTATTTCTTAGAAAACTAATCTAGAACGTGTTATCTGTGGTAGACATTTAATTCTAATGGCTGTCAGATACTTGAAATGTGGTGAATCTCAATTAAAATGCTCTGTAACAGAAAAATATTCTAAATATCAAATAGTTAACATAACATAAATATTTACAAAATATATTTAGCTAATAATTTTATTTTTATTATGGGTTTATGTGGAAATACTTTTGGATTATTGGGATATTTAATAATATATATGTTAAATTATTTTCTTGGATTTCTTTTATTTTTCATTAAGACAGTGGTGGAAATATTTAAAATTTTAAACTTCTTAGTGACGTACAGTTGTGGTTTGTATTTCTGTGAAAAGAGTGATCAAAAATGGAATGATTTCAGTTAATTAGCTTTTTTTATTTCCTTTCATACACTTAATAAAAAATTCAAGGCTCTACAGTTTCATGGTTTTGATTGACAGCCTTACAATTTAAAAATAAAAATAAAATTATTTAAAGTAAAGGACTGCTCACTGGCATAAAATATTTAGAATAAATAATTTCAACCCATGTCTTCCCAGAGTCTCAATTTGGAATGGAATGAAATAACATTTGTTACTTACACAATAATTGACATTATTCTAGTAACCTCAATTCTAACCCCCAACTTCCTGAAATAACTTTTTTATACCTTGCCCAAACAGGAAGTTAACTTGAGATGGTTAAAGACTCAAATGTACAATGCCAAACCATAACATTCTTAGAGAGAGAGAGAGAGAAAAAAAAGCAACAACAGCGTAAAAGTTTCTTGATATACACTTTGGCAATGATTATTCATATATGACACCCAAACGCAGGCAACAGAAAAAAAAACAGACAAAGATCAATGCATTGAACTAAAATTGTATACATATCGAGCTCTTAATTTAGTTGAGGAAATATTAAGCAATACAGGCCAAAACAAACAGAAGCTAAAGCTAAAGAAAGGCATAGAAAGACTTCACAAAATAAGGATACATTTAAAATATAATAAATAAAAAGTTTGTTTTGCTGTAGGTTTTTGAGATAGGGTCTCACAAAATCATGCTAGCCTCAAGTCCCAGATCTTCAGTTTCTGACCCTCCTCTTGTCACCTTCAAGTGCTGGGTTTGCAAGCATGAATCACCGCCCCTGCTTTTAAAAGTGCTGCATGTAATCTATGTGCTGAAGAGAGATTTGGAAAAAAAAAGCCTTTTGTAAAAGTACCTTGAAGCTCTTGGCTTCTACAGGGAGCAGCACAAGATAAAATTTATATAGGAAAATTACATGGTCAGTTTAGACCAGTGGTTCTCAACCTTGATAAAGTTACAACCCTCTAATACAGTTCCTCGTGGTGTGGTGACACCCCCCCCCAGCCATACAATTATTTTTGTTGCTACTTCCTAACTGTAAATTTGCTTCTGTTGGGAATAATAATGTAAATATCTGATATGCAGGATGGTCTTAGGAGACCCTTTGAAAGGGTCATTCGCTCTCCCATGAGGATCAGGATCCACAGTTTGGGAGCCACTGATGTAGACATATGTAAGAAATACTTGTTTTCTGAATGGTTGCTTTTAAAGTTTGGGGTTGCTTCTGAGGCACAATACTTGGATATGTGAATTCTAGAATAATATTAATATAGACTTTCTAAGACTCTGTATATACTATACCTGTCTTTTTCTATCTAGCTTGTTGTTTGTCATAGCTAAGTGAAATTATCATATCAGGTCATATAGGAAAAAAAACAGAGAAAGCCCATGCTAAAAACACAAATGCAACATTATGTAATTCATGAATAATTTAAGAAGATGAGTATCTAAGGGAATTTTCATTAGCAGCTTGTCATTTTACATTAATTAGTCTAATAGAAAGTCAGAATTTTTAGTGCTTTCTTCAATATGACCATTTTGAAATACTCTAGTTTTATGAATTTCCCAGAAAAAATATTATTCTTTACAATCAATGGATACAATAAAATATGAGATAACTTTAAGCATCCAAATACATTGTCAACTATAAATGACCTGTTCAACAGAAATAGCAAGTAATATTATCTATGATGTTTTATCTATGATATTGTCTACAGTGTACTTTCTAAAAGAGGTATTTCCTGTTATGGGTTACTTTTCTCATTGTTGAGCCCAAATACACATAGCATATGTGTCACTTAAAGGAAGCAAGGGCATTTTCAGCTCAGAATGAGAGGAGATACAGTCATTGGTGGTCACTGTTGCACCTGATGTCAGGAAGCAGAGAGGGAGAGATGCGGCTGGTCCATATGTCCTCTTTTTATCTAGTCTGGGACTCCAGTCTACTGAAAGATGCAACGCCATTTTAGCATTGTTCTTGCCACCTTAGTTAAGCCAATCAAGGAGCTTTCTAGCAGAAATCTACAGTTTAATTCTGAACAGCATCCAGATATGTAAGGAAGGACAGAGCCACATTCTCTTCTCAGCCAGGTCTTTGCCATTGTTTTATACTGGTTTTCTTTCTTTCTCAAAAACTACCCTGCAAAATTCCATTATTCCCAAATGCCGATGGAATTTTTTCCACTCTTCCTTTTTTATTTCTTCCTATTATTTTTACAGTTTTATTGGTTCTTTGAGAGCTTTATACACGGTTTGAATATATGTACTCCCTTCTTTCGGGAATCCCTCTAAATCCTGTCAAGTGAAAATCTTAGCCATCACACGTGTGAGTGCGTGCGCGCACATACACACACACACACACACACACATACACACATGGACACACACACGGACACCACACTTGCACACACACATGTACATGCACAGGCACATACACTCACACTCTTTCATTTGCCCCTTTGACGTTGAAACTAACCCTGACTCTCAAGCTGAAGTGTCCCGTCATTTTGACGATCTCTAACATCATACTTTTACTACAAAAATGCCTACTTACATCTTTGATTTTTCCCCAGATCCAAAATATTTAATTTCTTGTGTCTTTTCTCACTGTTTCCATTTCATTATGCTTCTGTAGAATATATAGAAAATTCTTCTCCTACCTCTTTCTTTTCCAATATTCTGCTGCCTTTTTCAAAGCCTCTTTCTTCATTGGCCTCTGTTATTATTTCCTTCTTGATTTCCTCTTATCTTGGTTAGTTTCTGTGGAATCACTAGCTTTTAGTAAGTCATTGATCATTTAGGAACTTTCAGATGTGTTTGTAGTAATGAGTTTTTTATATGACAACAATTTTCATACACTCATTTTCTCAAAGGTTTATTAATATAAAAGTTTAGGTGTGTGGAGTTCATTGTGTGTCACTTGGACACAAGAAAGTTTTAAATAATAAATAAGCAAATTTTGTTTCAAATGCCTTCTGCACTTTTAATTGCTTGTGTGTATAATATGATCACGAGTGCAAGTATGTATTCATGCACATTCGTGTGTGTAGACACACACACACACACACAGAAGCACACACAGGAGACTAGAGGTCAACATTAGGTATCCCCCTCTAATACTTTGCATCTTTTATTAGAAACAGAATCTACCAGGGTAACCACGAGGGAACTCACAGAGTCTACCTGTCTGCCCCCTAGCATTGGAATAACAGTACATGAACTCCTGCATCATTTGTATGGGTGTTGGGATCTGAACTCAAGTTCTCATGCTTGTGCAATATTTCCCCAGCCCAACCTCTAGTTAAATTTAATAAATTGTGATGACATATAAGTTATATTTTATTATAGCCTGCCAGAGGATTCAGAAAGCAAAGTCAGCCACAAGCTGTAGAGGTCAGGCAGTGGGGATACACATCTTTAATCCCAGAAGCCATAGAGATAGGCTGTAGAGATACCTTTAATCCCAGGACTCAGGATTAAGAGGGAGCTGGATCTCTGTGAGTCCAAGGCCACACTGACTACATGAAATGGATCCAGTTCTAAAAGAAAAAGATTCCACAAAGGTGATCTCAGCACCTGGAGTCACATGGCTTTAATTCCAGCACAAGGGAAGTGAGACAGAACTGATATGGCTGGGCAGAGAAAGGAGTAAAAGAAGGAGGAGAAAGAAATTGAGATCTTTTTTGCCTTTGAGGATTTATGGGTTCAAGATTGCCATTTCAGTTGGGGAGAGGTAAGATCTATTGGCATGGCTGCTTTGCTTCTCTGATCTTCAGCTTGAGCTTGAAGCTCAATATCTGCCTCTGGGTCTTTTATTTATCATGTTATAATAAATTATTGTGCTGGACATTATGAGAACAATATTAAGGAGTAGAATCCAATCTCTGCACAAGCAGATCTTTCACATTAATCCTAAAGATGAACAGGAACAACATAAATATTTTGATCAGATTTTTCCTTGTGGAGGGTGGAGGGGAATGGAGGCACAGGAGCGAACCATAAAATCACTGTTAAACATTTGCTAAGTGCTATGGTTTGGATAGGTCTTAAGGATGTCCTTCAAGGCTACTTGCACTGAAATTCCAATCCTACCGTGAGTTGTTTGAAGAGTGGAAATTTAATCTATGATGTTTATTAAGAAGGCCTCTGGGAGGTGATTAAGCCTGGCTAAGGGCATTAAGGTGGAGTCTCCCTGATTAATTGATTCTTGACCTAAAGGCTTTATAAATAAATAATAAAAATGCGAAGAAATACAAAATAAACGTGTTATTTCTTGTTTCCTGCGGTACCCTGTATAATATCAGGCTGAGACTGTGTCAGCATGAAGGCCATCACCAGTTATATTTCTCAACCTTGTATTTCCAGAGGCAGGAATCAAAATTAACGTGTTCCTTGAAAAACAAAATAATCCAATCTGTCGTTTCTATGTCATTGACAACCCTCCCCCCAAACACTAAAAATTTCCTTAATGGCAGATAATACGTATTAATTGCTAATTATTATTAATAAGAAAAGTTTACAGGGAGACTATTACACCTCAAGTAATTTTGAGATGTTTACCAGGATTAACTAATGTATTATTTGCATGACTCTCATCTGGCAAATAGGGGTTCGCCAAAGGTCACTTAGGAGAGACCTGATAGACAGTAACCTCCTTAGTAAGGCTGCTTTGTGAGGCTTGGAAATGTAAGCCAGGCTGGTCTCAAATTCAAACCATCTGTTTCTTGTTCCCTTTTCTCCATGAAGGTTTGTTTACAGATGTTATCTCTGACAGAGGGTCCTTGAGCAGCTTTCACTGGAGGCAGAAACTTTCTAGAGAGCTTTGATTCTCTGCTACCTGTCCTTCTTGTTGAGAGATAGTGACAGAAAGAGGGACAGATACACACACACACACACACACACACACACACACACAGAGGGGGAGGGAGAGAGGGAGGGAGGGGGAGAAAGAGAGAGGGGAGAGAACTAATTATTTAAACTCATTGTGATTAAAACAGCAGTATTTTACTGTAGGAATGGGTATTTTACTATAGAAATTGGCTGGTACACTTGCAGACCAACTTGTGTCAATCTGAGCTTGGGTGTTCGATTTGGCATGCTGGTCAGATCTCATACAGTAAAGCAAAAACTAAAGATGCAGACAGCAACTCTAAAGATACAGACCTAGAAATTCAGCAAACTAAAAAAAATATCACTAGTTAGCCAATGCCTTGAGTCTACAGTTTCAATGCATCTTAAGGGAGAGGGACATGGGTGAGGAAAAGAGGGAAGAAGGAGGAAAGAATGGCTGCATTCTAGGATGGCCACTTGGCCATGCGCTTTTGGGTAGTAGTCCTTTGAGTGTTGTATGGATGGATTCCTGTCCTATAGGGTCCCTCTAGAAACAGCATTGTGGTAGAGGCTCTCTCCTTCTGAAGACTGTTTGCTTCCGGAGAACTGTCAAGAATCCCAACTTTATATCTCTTCATACAACAACAATCCTGTTGCCAGTAGGTCAAATATTTGTGTCTTTATAGCCGGGAAATCTTGGTCCCAGTGTTTATAGCCTCCAGCTTTACTACAGTTCTAGTCAAAATTTCCTTCTGTTTCTTTCCAATGTGGTTAGTGTTGTTCCAGGGGCTTTTCTATGCAGTCTTCCCACAAGGACAAAGACTTCTTAAAAAACATCTGTGGAGGCATCTAGAGAGAATGCAGAGGAAATGAAACTCATAACGGTTGATGCTAAGATGAACCACGCATTAGTATCTTGTAGACATTTGTGATTCTCTGCCTTTTCTGATCTTGAGGAAGCACCTTAAAAAGATGCGTGTACCATGCTCCTGGACTTCCCAGCCTCAAAAACCATAAGATCAATAAACTACTTTTCTTTATAAATTAACCAGTCTGTGGTCTTCAGTTACAGAAATAGAAAGTAAAGTAAGACAGACCTCAAAATTTGAGGTGAAGAGACTATTCGGTTTCAGAGAGACCATGGTTTGGTCTTGTGGTTTGAGTCAATGAGCGATAATCTGAGGGTTTTGTTATTATTTCTATGTTGTGTGCATGAATATGTGGATGTGTGTGTGTGTGTGTGTGTGTGTGTGTGTGTGCGCGCGCGCAGACCCAAAGTTTTTTCCTCTGTTGCTCTCTACTTAATTTATTGAGGTAGAGTTTCTTACTGAACCTGGACCTTGCCAACTGCTATGAGTCTAGGTAGTCAACTTGCATAGGAATCACTTGTCTTTGCCACTCATTCGGGAGGAATACATGTGACCACCACACCACATCTACCAGACATTTCTATGAGTTCTTGGTATCCTAACTCTCTGGTCCTCACATTTCTTCAAAACAAAGCAAAACATTAATTTATGCATTGAACAATCTCCTAAGCCCCTGATTTTAGTTCTAATACGATACTTTCAATACTTTCACAGAGGATTGGGGGGGCACTAACATATTGGGGTTGCTAAAGTCTCTAAAAACTGAGCCAGTGCTGGGAGACAGGCTGGAATCCTCCATGTCAAGAGTTCAAAATCAGGGAAGCATTAATTTTTTTGTCAGAACCCCGATATTCTAGCAAAAAAACCTTTCATTCTACTTTGGGAAGGAGTGACTGTGGCCTATAGATTTAAAATTGTATTTCAAGAATCTCCAAGTGAAATTGATGGTGAGTGTGCCTAATTCTCTGACATATGGGCTCCTGGTTCATGATTTGTCTTTACAGTTTACCACAAGTTGACTAATGCAGATGAGGTGTGCTGTGGCAGACATTGCCATAGACCTTATTAAAAATCACCAACAATGCCGCTAAAAGTAAAGAGATGATTTGGTTCTCCTTTGGTGAATTGTGTCATCTAAAATGTTTGTAAGGTTAGAACTGAAGGGCTCTAGAAGTAGGTAGGAAACAGCCCTTCTGAGAGCACTGCAGACTATCTTCATCGCTTTTGTTGTTGCTACTACAATTACTCTTCATACTGAGAAACTGGTATAGTCTCTCTCCCTCTCCCTCTCCCTCTCCCTCTCTCTCTCTCTCTCTCCCTCTCTCCCTCTCTCTCTCTCTCTCTCTCTCTCTCTCTCTCTCTCTCCCTCTCCCTCTCTCTCTCCCTCACACACACACACAAACACACACACACACACACACACACACACCAAAACAAAACAAAAAGCTAAACATTCCCTGCTGAGAGTCTGAAGGGGCAGGACTAGGATCAAAGTGACAGCAGATGGACTACTTGTGAGAAGAGTCATTCTTCAGAAGGAGTGACAGTGGTGAGGATTCGGGCTGAATTTACAGCACTGGTACTGACAAAAAAAAACCTTATAAGGCAATCTTTTAATATTTTGAGACTCTCCGTGGGAGTTCTAGGGCAAATGGGAAATTATTTCAACTCACTTAAAGCAGCTACAGTGATCTTTTCACTTAGTTGTTTTTTCATTAGTTCCATTCACTAATTTTCAGAGGTCTGCAATTAGGACTTTCCCATTATCGCTTTCAGTTTTGATTAGTTTTGTTCTTTAACAACATGTATGTATTCATATTTTCTTTCTTCCCCACTACTCCCCTTTGTCTTCTTTTTCCTATCACCCCCACTCTGCCTCCCTACCAGTGGACTTTAGTTTTCCCTTGTAATTTAAATCTGCTGTTTCTCTGAATTAGAGGCTATTTAGATAACATGAGGTGAGAGCTAAGTGATTTTCCAAGGCTACAGCTGTATGCTTCCAGGGGTGTGAGAGAATCTCTCCCAGGTCTGCAGAATGGCCTCCCTTCTGTTTGCTTTGGGTCATGGATTCCAAAATTCTTATCTTGTATTTTATAGAATTTCTTACCCATCTAGTTCTGCCATGAAACTTTGGGTCTATCTGGTTGTTAACTTTTAAAACTTATAAACACACTTCACAATAAAAAGAATAGACTTTTCATACTGTTTTATTGCAATGATTGGTCAAAAAAATTGTTTAAGAACCTTATGCACTGGGCTCTCCAACAAATGGCTACAGAAACGAAGGGCATAACCAATGAACCCACAGCTCTAAGAAGGGAAAATTCTGGTGAGAAACCGTCCACATCAGCATCTCATAGGCAAGACAATACTTCTTAAAGTATTGTCCACTTTTGATAAAGGCTTTGACAAAGTTTAACCAATAAATGTCAGTCTGAGACAATGTCTGCACGCCCGATCCCCAGGAATTGATTTAACAAGGTTTACACTTAATCTCTTTCTCATGAACTTCCTGTTATTCACTCCCAAAGGAAAACAGCAAAGAGAGCAGTGACAAAAGACAATGTTGTTAAAAATGCAGCAGATTTCTACAAGGGATAAGTGTGATAAATACAATCAAATAATCAAAGCATCCCTGAAAGGGACTCTTAGGAGACAAAAGTCACTCTGCACTTGGTACCCTGATAAAAAGTAATTGCTACTGAAATCTAGAGGGAGCTAGAAAAATATCCAAGCACAAACATTCAAGGCTCCTGGGGGTATGATTTATTTCTGAATTAAGGGGCTTTGGTTTGAGCAATAAAGGAGACATTATTATGATCTCTCTGCAACTTCTGGCTCTTGAATTCCCCAAGTAACCATGGGTGCTTTCTCAGTAAACAAATGTTGCATTTCCATAGGATTTATTGCCATGATGGAGAATAGCTTCAGCCAATTGTACCAGTTCTCAGCTTGTCAGAAGTAAGAAAACTCAAGGACTTGAGCATCAGAACTCAAGAGGCTTTGAGATAGATCTTTTGAAGTGAGGAACGGAGGAGGATTGGGCAGACAGCTAATGACATAATTCTTAAGGATTGGCTGACACAAGAAAGGCTTTTGGAATATCAACTGTTATTGATGAGCAGGCTGCCTGTCACAATGAGAATATTATTTTCTTTAATGCATTGATTTGTTGGCATTTCCTGAAGTCGTTGGCAAACTTAAATTGTTGTTTGCAATCTTACCTTTGCCAGACTAGAGTTTTCTAAAAGAGATTAGTAAGTCATGTTGAGATGGTTACAATTTTGTTATTTCATGTTTATACTTTCGACATGTCCATTTCGAACAGCCTATGATTTTAATGAGGAAAAAATGGTATTATGGTATTTCAAACTGGAAATTTTATAATAGTAAAAAATTAATAGAATTTACAGTCTGAAATAGGAATAAAGATCAGTATAATTGGAGAGTTCTAAAATTTGTCCCTATGTATGATTTTAATATTACTGGAGGAGCTCAAAATTCATTTTTAACAAATAGAACACACATATAATTAGCTGTAATAATCAATCATTTAGGTACAAAGAAAATACTACTGTACTTATAAAGTGTACATTAATTTTAGCATAACTACATAGAACAGAATTATAAAATAATAAAAATTCAGTTTGCAACCTATAGGCCACAAATACTGTGCTTCAGTTAAAGAAAAATATCAAAAACAATTTAAGCTACTGTGATGGCTAATTTTGGTTGTCAACTTGACTACATCTGGAATCAACTAAAACAGAAGTTGCTGGGCCACTCCTGTGAAGGATTTTCTTGATCAGATTATGATGCAGGAAGGCCTACCCAAAATGAGGGAAGCACCTTCTGGTGGCTGCCCAGATAAAAAGACACAGAGGAAGAAAACTTGGCTCTTTTAAATGCTTGCCCTCACTTTGCCTGGCAAGTTAACCACTCCTGCTGCTAGGAATTCTGGGATACTCCTTCACAGGTATTAGAATGAACTTCAGTGTAGACTGAAGAGTAGCAGCTCTGCAGGACTCTTTGAAGCCTTCAGCATCGGACTAATGAGATATTGCGTGCTGTGAACTGAGTAGATTGGGGCCTTTCCGGTGTGGAACAGCCATAGTTGGACACTTCAGACCACATCCTGTAAGCCAGTCTAGTAAATCCCAAATAACAGATGTATGTGTGTATGTATATATGTATGATGTATTCATTCATTCTATTAATTCTAATCCTTTACAGAAAGAACCTTGACTAATACACATTGTGGTACCAGGAGTGGAGTAACCGCTATGCTGGATCTGACCATGTTGTTATTTGGGGAGGATTGTAGAATAATTTTGGAGCTTTTGGCTAGAGAAGGGCTATGAGTATGCAGAACTTAATGAACTGTTATAGGAGATTGGAAGCATTAAGGGACATAATGGAGAACTGGCTTGCAACGTTTCAGAAGGAAGTAAAGTCTCTCTTAGAGACATTTGTCTGATATTTTATACTTAGGATCAGTGCAAATAAAACATTTGCTTTACTGGACAATGGATGCTGGTCAGATGGGGCTGAAGAATCAGCTGTGATTAATACGTGGCCAGCATTGTTGAGGTGAAATCTTTTGGGGAGTATCTCCTCAAGAGTCAGCACACAGAGGCTGTGGTCCAGAGGGAGCCAGACTTTTTCTCAAGCTGGCAGCTGAAGTTGGTAGATTTGTCTACCCAGAAGACCAAAGGATGTGTGAGTGAATGGATCATGAATTCTTCCTCATTGGCTTCAGAGAGGCACTGAGGCCAGGCAGAGTGTGACAGGAGGCTCCAGGAATGAAGGAGATCCTGAAAGATCATTATGCAAAATTGTGAAAAGTGAACCCTGGGTTTCAGACTCAAAGATGTTAGAGATACCAGATTGTTGAGACATCTGCACACAGGAACGGAACAAGACCTAGAGAGAGAGGGATATTGTAAGTAGTAAAGCTGAAGGGGTGAAGCCACGTCATACTTGTTGACACTGGGAGTGACATGGCAATATGTGAAGTCTGCTCTGCTGAGTTTGGTTTTGCTTTGATCCACTAACTATGCTTTCATTACTCCCCTTTGGAATGGTAATGTGTATTCGTTGCTCTTGTATGATGGAAGTATGTAATTTATAGGGTGCACTGAGTCTCCCAAGGCATTTCAGACTTTAAGCAGTGTCACAACTGTAAAGACTATGGGCTTTCCGAGGTAAGAATATTGAATTATTAACTGACAAGAAGCCTATGGAGGCCAGGGGATAAAATTCAGATGGTTTGAAGGGCATTGCCTTCCATAGGCTCTGGTTTGGAACACTTGTTTGCCAGTTGGTGGTGCTATTTGAGGAGGTTTAGTTGGAACAACTTTCTGGAAAAAAATGTGTCACCATTGTGAGTGTTGGGCTTTGAGAATAATTGCCCTTTTCTACATCCAGCTCACTATCTCTGCTTCTGTTAAAGGTGTGGTCTCCCAGCATCTTGCTGCTGCTGCAGCCATAATGAGCTCTTATTCGCCTGAAGACATCAACCAAAATAAATTCTTTCTTCTATAAGCTGCCTTGCTCATGGGATTTTTATATCACAACAATAGAAGATTAACCAGTACAAAAGTATTTAAGCAAACTCAGAAATCCTCCTGCCTCTGCCTTCACAAAGCTGGAATTAAAGACATTCACCACTATTGCAAGGCCAAAACTTGTGTTTTTACGTTGTGTTCCTTTGAGACTACAGCTATGAGAAACAAATGATGTGTCCATTAAATTAGAATAGTCTGAATTACGACCACCAAACAAAACCAACAAAGCAAGAAATCAGATATAGGTCAAACTAAAGGAGGTGAGCAGAAACCAACAGATGTTAGAGCATGCACAGTGCATCTAAGAAACATAAAGGCTACATGGCTGCAAGCACTGTTTGGGCCTGACCTTGTCACATTCCTGATCACGTACTGTATAGAAGTGTAGCAAGTCTTTGTCCCACCAGCCAACTCCCAAAGAACAATGTGGAGAATTCTACTGTATTATGAAAGCTTGGCCTATAGCTTAGACTTGTTTCTAACTAGCTCTTACAACTAAATTAACCAATTTCTATTAATTTACATTCTGCCACTTGCTCATGGCATGTTACCTGAACTACATGTCATGCTTCCTCCTTCCTCTGAGTCTGGCTGGTAACTCTGCTCTTCTCTTCTCTTTCCCAGTGTCCTCTCTCTGTCCTGAAAGTCTTGCCTAGCTATTGGCCATTTAGCATTTTACTAAACCTATCACAGTGATATATCTTCAAACAGTGTAAAAGAATGTCTAAATCATAGAAGTGTTAAGCTCTTAAGAGGTCCCTGTTTAAAAACTGGCAAGATGTTGATTAGTCTTACTTGTTCCTAATCTCTCATCACTTTGCAAGGATAAAAATACCAATACTTTCAAGATCTCCAAACAGTAAATCTCACAGGTCCATCTGCTCAGTGCTTAGGGATACTCAAAGAGATCATGCAATGTAGACATGAACCAATGCAAACTGAGGTGACTTCTCAAGTAGTAACCATTTTCTCCTTACCAGCAGACCTTCCAAGCAGAAACAAGCCAAATAATGAAGAGAACACAGCAGCTTGGTTAAAATTGATTGACTAGACTTGTAGTCCCAGGCTTTTCTTAGTCTTGAAATTCTTGTCAGTTCCCCAGTAGGGAGCCTATAATCTTCCTGTGTGGCCACACCAAAAATTCCTTTCCTGCATCACTACCACTTGACTCCAATGGACTCTGAATTTGGCCCTGAGGAAGCTACCAAATTCTGATAAGATGCAGACATCGACATACTGTTATTTGCCAACAAGTGCTGTCTTCCAAAAAGACTAGAAACCCAATGGCTACAACGAATTATAGGCATTTTCCAACTGTTACCCAATTCTCTCCTCTCAGTCTCTCTACTAACAAAGCAATACTCTCTAGAAAACAAAGCCAAACAAACAAGTAGTAAAATCAACTGCCCCCTCCCCTTTTAGAAGCACATTTAAAATAAAAGTAGCAGTGGATCTTAAAAGATCTTGGAGGAAGTCACTAGTAAAAATTAAATCGAAACAAAAAAACTAAAAATGATTTTTTTAAAACTTAAAATCTGTTAATGGTTCATATTTTTTTAGATGTTACTTTGGGAAAATGTCCTTAGGAACTCTTTCTTTTACTTTATAAAACTTATCCTTTAAATTGTATGTTGTTAAATAATGTTATTATAATTATTATTTCTACTACTCCTGTTGCTGCTTTTAATCCCTTGGTTTCAAGCTTGGTGGGTAACCATTCTAACACTGGGCTCTACTGATAGTTCCACTGTACTGTTGTAAAAGACTACTAATTTATTTAAATACCTCTCGCAAGAAATTGTATTTGCATTAAACAGCAACAGCAGTGGGAAGATAACTATATTTAAATGGGAAAAAGTCTGTGCGAAGGATTTTTTTAAGCCTGCCACTAATATATTTAGATATACATTGAGTTTGTCGATATCATGATATTCTCACCACACTACACCCTGAGGCTGTGGAAATGTGTGAAGTTCTCAATGTGGGTTGCCTAGAAGAGGCATTCTGACATCGGAAGACTTTCCCCAGAATTCCCTATATTCTGGAGGGTGTGCCCAAGCATCTGTTTTTACAACCATCCTTTGTAATTCCAAGTGCAATAAAAGTCGAGGATCATTGCCCAGGGACAAGATTACAAGGACACTCCATTTCTATTTGAGTTACAATGCAGCCTGTCCCTAGCCTTTCTCTTCCTATAACTTTATTATTAAGACATGAAGATAAATGTGACAAGTTCCTTGAATGCACGGGAGACTTGTTGACAATGCCAAGATCCCGAGTTATCTCAACACATGGTGATGGGCTGACCGTGGCAAGGTGGCACTTCCTCAAGTTAAATAACAAAGCACACAGGACGGCACAGGAAAGCAACCCTGACCCAAGTGTGGAGCCATGCAGACGTGACTAAAAAAGCAGAACACACTCAGGTTTCTTGAGAAATCTGGTCAGCTTTAAGCATCTGTGGCTGCAAGGGTCAGATTTGGCTGCCAGAAAATAAACTTGGTCCAAGGCTATGTCAACAAATCTTACTCCCTGGACAAGAAAGACCCTTTTTCTTGCATGCCTCATTGGAGTATTTTAAGTATGGAGCCATGTTCTGAGTAGCGTACTTTATGAACATAAACTTAGCATGATGCAAGAGGAGAGTTGGAACTGTCAGGTTAAATAAAACGGAATCTTTCGCCGGTAGGAAAAGTTAGCCTTGGGAGAATGTGACAGATATTTCCAAAATATCTGAGAAGACTCCATGTGAAAGTTAGATTAGATGAAGTGTGCAGAATGCCAAAGTCAAAAGCAATGGGGTTGACAGAAGGAAACTTCAACAACGTTAGTCTTCAATAAAGAGAACATATACAGCCATACCCTGGAGTGCTCCTTTTTGTAGGGGTATGTAACTGTTTGTGTCAATGTTAGGTAACAGGTCCAACTGTATCTTAGGAATTGAAAAACAAGGAAGTCTTTCCTGGGTCTACAATTTTATTAATTTTGTACATTAGTGTACTTAACTCAGGCTTTTAAAAATAAATAAGATCCTTTATGTTTTGCACTGTTTAATTGGAACTTCTGCAATCTGTCCACCAGCTCTGAGGAGAAAAGCAGCTGATGGCCCTTGTAGCACAAGAAATCCCTTAGGTGCTTTTCCAAAGGATAAAGGCATCACAGCAGATTGCTTTTTCAGCATATAAATTGCCCCATCCTTATCGATTTTCTCTTGCTAACTGACGATATGTCATGCAGAAACTTTTCTTTTTTTTGGAGGGGAGTGTCTCAGTATCCTTGGAGACCCTGGCTTATCCCTCCATCTTCTGGAAGTTTTCAACTTTCTGAAGGTCACTAACCTAGCATCTATGTCAAGAGGCTGCCTTGGATCCTGCGATTCTCCCTGCATTCTTCCTTCAAGCTACACAGATTGCAGTAGAGGTGTTATCCCATGCCCCCTAAGGCCTCTGCCTTAATGCTGACTTTCTCTTGGAAGTTTTTACAACTCTCTGGCTGATTTCAGACTTCGTGGGTGCTCTAAGGACAAAGACTTGACCTCAAGGCGCTTGGAGTTAAGACTTGACCTCAAGGAGCTGCCAGGGCCAAAGCATGCATCTCCTCACTACCGCCCTCCCCCCCCCCCAAAAAAAATCCTTGTACCCCTATCTTTTTAGCAGATGGGTTCAATCATGTGGCCTCTAAAACTGGTCCTGAGGATAGAGCTCCAAGTCCCCAGACTTAAGTTGAGCCTCTGGCCGCCCCCCTCCCTCCCAGCGGAGTGCAGAGAGGGAGAAAGAGAGAGAAGGGGAGAGAAAGGGAGAGCAAGGCGAGGGTAGAGGTGGGGCTGGAGGAAAACGTGGGGCTGGAGGGAGCAAGCTTCCGAGGGAAAAAAGAGGGGAGGGCAGACGGGGCTCGGCACGCTCCCTCCCTCGGCCGCTTTCTCTCACATAAGCGCAGGCAGAGGGCGCATCAGTCATGCCCTGCCCCTGCGCCCGCCGCCGCCGCCACCGCTGGGCCCCAGCGCGCGCAGGAGGTTCGAGCGCCCGGGAGCTCGCCGGCCTCGCCGCCGCCGGGCGTCCCGCCGCCCTCCTCCCGCCCCCCGGCTCCTCCGCCGCCGCCACCGCCTCTCCCGCGGCTCCCGCGGCCCGGCTCCTTTCACTTCGGGCGAGGGGAGGGAGGAGGGGGGACGAGGGACCCGCGGCACATCTCGGGGTGACTGGGCTGAAGCAAGCGACCATCCCCCCACGCCACCCCCCCTTCTTTGCAAAAACGCCAAAACAAAACCGCGATCGGCGGCGGCGGCGGAGCCGGCCCCCGGCGCCCTCGCTTCACCTCGCGGGCCGCCACCGAGGGCAGCTCGGATGTCCGGTTTCCTGTGAGCCTCGTACCTGACACCCGGCGCCTCTCCCCGGCGCGGGCTGCCATAGCCGAGGGCAAAAGTTGGGAGCTGCGGAGCCCCCGGGATCCGATCGCTCAGGGGGGGTTCCCCCGAAAGGAAACCGCGGGACTGGGACGAGGACGGGACCTCAGCCTCGCGCCCCAGCCTGCGCCTGCCAGAGGACCGGCCGCCTCCCCGCTCCCGGTCTTTCCACCATGCACTTGCTGGGCTTCTTGGCTCTGGCGTGTTCCCTGCTCGCCGCTGCGCTGATTCCGAGTCCCCGCGAGGCGCCTGCCACCGCCGCCGCCTTCGAGTCGGGACTGGGCTTCTCGGAAGCGGAGCCCGACGGGGGCGAGGTCAAGGTAGGTGCGCGGACCCCACCGGGCTGGGCTGAGGATCCGCAGCGCCCAGCCCAGGACTGTGGGCTTGGCTCTGCTGGGTGTACAGAGAACCTGCCGTGGAGAGTGTGTGCATAATTATTTATTTAACCTTTGGATCCAAAGTTAGAGATTGGTGCACGCTTCCTTGGAGCAGAGTGGCCCTTCTGTTTCAGTGGAAAGCTGTTACTGGAGAGGAAACCAACTTAGAGGAGGGAAGGGCCCAAAGAGGTGTCCGGTCACACACAGCAGATGGAGAATGCTACTTCAGAGTGGTCTCCTAGTGCCAACAGGGGAGCTTGCACCCTGCCCTGGTGGCATGGCTCCAGAGAGAATTTCATTGCTCTAGGGAAATGTTCTTTTTTTTTTTTTTTTTTTTTTTTTTTCCTGACTGGTTCTTTGGACTCCAAAGCTTCTGGGGTTCTGGGGTGTGTGACCAGACAACTTAGGTCTCTGCTCCTCGAGTGTTTATAGCAGGAGCCCCAGGCTCTGGGAACTAGTTTGGAAAAAGTAGAAGCAAATTTAGCAACTGGACTTGAAGGTTTTTAGATTTTACGATTAACTTGAACTTGCTCAAATCTAAGTTGTAACAGAGATTGGAATCTTTTAAATCATAGTCAAGAGAGACTTTTCGCCAACTTTATCAACTGCGTTTCCAGACCCTGGTGATGACACAGTAAAAATTGAAGAGTTAATGTGTTTGTTTTTGTTTATTTATTTTTTATTTTTTAAAGATTACCTGTCCTAAGCATGTTAAGGCACTTTTGAAGACATTTGTTTCTCAAAAGAAGTTATCTTACCTCGTTCTTGTATACTTCTCACTGGAACCTTGTAATGAATATTTATAAATCTTAACTCTTTGAACTCCTGAAAAAGTTTTGTATTTATACACCGTGAAGACCCCTGTCTGGAACCAGCCTGAAGTGGTTTACTGTAGCTTACTGCAAGTGAGAAAAGGCCAGGGGTGTTTCCTTCCAACTTTCAATTGACTACTTGGAGAACACATACTAACTGTGCAGAGATCAAATCACCTTCCCTGGGTTTGGTCTGAGATACTTTAATAAAGGCAAGACTACTTTCTAAAATATCAAACTACCATTGTGTTTACATTTGGGAAAAATAAAACTTATCAGACTTTGTAGCTCATTATGAGAATTGTAACTTCCAGTGTAAACGCATTACAGAAACTCTAGTGATGAGAAAAGCATTGTCCCCAAATGCCACGAGTGTAAAGCTCTGTACCCAGTAACACTTGTGATTTGAACCCTTCAGGTTTGCCAGACCCTGTCACTTTCTGACTCTTCAAACCTATGTAGGTGTGAGGTATGACTTACTCAGGCAACATCTCCACTGCCTGTGATAATTGACGTTGATTTGCAGTAGGAAAGTGTGAAGATTGAGTAAAAGGAGAAGCATTTCCTGATAAGCCAATAGTTGACATAATAGTCACCACTGAGTCAGTCATGCATGACGGTACCAGAGCATGTGTGTGTGTGTGTGTGTGTGTGTGTGTGTGTTCTTCAAGTGCTCAGGTGTGTGTTACAGGAAGGTGAAGAGTTGCAGGCTAAAAAAAATCCCTCATTTTCAATTTTCAAAGCTACTGTCATTGGTATGTCATTAAATTTCTCCTTTTCTCTGAAAATCTATGTGTTTTTGTTGTTTGCAAATCTCTTTTCATATTTAACCATCTCTTAAATTCTGTAGGTTGAACGAGAACTGGTATTTGGTACTGTGATATGTGACTTTTTTTTGTCTGTAGAAGGAAACTTTATTGTGTGTCTTTGAGTTTCATGGGTAGCGTACTTTTGCTATGTTCAAACTGTTCCCTAGAGGGTGAAGAGGCCCTTGGAAGCCTGTTTTACTGATGCCTTCAGTGAAACTGCTGTGTCCTTGCTGTGAAACTCTCACAGTGACCCAAACCATGGTGTAAAGACTCCATGTCTCTCCCTAGTGGCCTTTCAAAGCACCTCAGTTAGCTTCAACACATGGAGAACCCAAGGGAAACCAGTTGTAAGCTTCCTAAAACCCCAAGAAGACATTTCACAAGATAAAAAACAAGATGTCAATTATATACAGCATCAACTCATATAAAATTTTGTTAATTAATAAACACCTATGTCACTTTTTAAAATTCACAAGCATAGAAAAGCTGATAAACTATGAAGCAACCTCACCATCCAGTCCTCCTATGCAAATAATTGGAAGTGAATTCAGTAGGTTCCCCCCCTTTTTTAAATGGTTTTATGATTTAATTAAAAGTCCAAAATATTTCCTAAAGGGTGTTAATGCAAACAGGCCAGTGTCAGGAGGCTAAAGCAGCTGGATACTGTGGGCATAAAAAGAAACATTCCAAACTTGTTATCAAACTAATGGATATTGCTGAGTTCAGAAAATTATTGCTATTGCTAATAATTTGCAGGCTGAGTCTGGTAGACCACACTCTGGTGAGTTGGAACTGAAGAATTTAGTTTTAAGGAAGTCATTAATTATGACAAAAAGAAGTATGACTTACCTCATACAAACTATAGCCATAAAACTTTTTTCCTTTTATTGAAAATATATTCTTTTCTCACATAGTATATCCTAATTCCAGTTCCCTGTCCAATCCTCGTTTTCTGTCTCTCATTTAAAAAAAAATGCTTCTATGGGCTGATAATAATTGAAATATAGTAGATAAAACAAAAATAAACTCATCAGAATTAAAAAAAAAACAGAAGGGAAAGAACCCAAAAAGAAGGCACAAGAAGCAGATAAAATTTTAAAAAAGGGGTGAGGGAGGGAAGACCTGACATGACATTGTGAGACAAGGAACCTCCAAGATGTCACTGAATTCGTTTTCATTAGCCACATGCTTCGGGGCATGCAGTCTGCTCTTGAATGTAGTTTGTTTCTTCCGGGTTAGGGATGGGGCCGTTTGTCCATTTCTCCTTTTAGCTCTAAGACCCTACCTGGTGCAGACCCATACATGCTTCCTTAGTCTCTGTGAGCTCATGTGTGTTTTGATCATGTCCTCCATTCCCTGTGGCTCTTGCAATCTTTCTGCCTCTCCTGAAATATTCCCTGAACCTTGAGGGAGGGAAGTGGTGGAGACTCCCATTTGCAGTCAAGTGTTCCAGGGTTTCTCATTCTCTGAATAATGTGTGGCTCTAGGTCTTTGTATTTCTTCCCAACTGCTGCAAGACGAAGATTCTGCGATAATAGCTGAGCAAGACATTACTTGTGTTTGTCTTTCTGGGCAGGTATCAAACTTTTTAAATACAGTATTTCAATTTTTTATTTGAGAATTGTATTCATGTATACAATGTATTTTGCTCATATCCATCCTCCACTCTGCCCCTTCCAACTCTTTCCAGAGCCTCCCTCCTCCAAATATCATGTCTTCTTAATTTGTTATTGAAAAAAAGGTATGCAAATATGTAGGTCTTTACATAGTTTGGTTTACAATGGACCAGATTTTCTTTATCAACTTTTTAATAATTTGCGTACTTTGGTGTATTTTAGTTTGTTATTTATTCCGTCAATTAAATCAATGATAGTATTCTTCAAAGTACTATATGTGTTCCTGCATTGAAATTCCCTAGACATCTTCATATGTGTACCTGGAATTTCCTAGAAATCTCTGGGCTTTGATTTGGAAGACACATTTGAAATAATATTCCAAGTCATTTCTGTTCTCAATAAAAATATTACACAATGCGTATGAATGTCTTAAAATTATTAGTTTTTATCATGGTCATCGTGTCGTTGTTCAGTTTGTGAAATAATATGTCAGGCAGAAGTCATCCTGAAAGACATGGCTTTTTGTTGTTTTCTTTTTTTTCTGTAAGTAGTTTGCCATTGAGGTGAAAAGACAACATATATTATCTTCATGATAAAATTGAAATTATGAAATTTTTATTTATTATGGAGTCTACCTTCTATTATAAAATCTATTATTATGAAATTAGCATGTGTATGTTCTGAAGTTTGGGAGAGACTCTGTGTGGCTATTTGGTCTGGGATCTTTGATCTCAGAGAGGAGCCTTGGCTGTAATTGGGATGTGCATTTTTAATAGATGAATTCATCAACACCAGAATTGCACTTGCTGTCCAGGATAGCATGGGGACATGAAAAGGCAAATAGAACAGTGTTAAGAGAAGCTTTTTCTTGCTAGCCGCTTTGGTTTATCCCCCGCCAGCCGCCTGGGCTCTGCCGCATTGTAGTCCCCAAATAAACACACAGGAGGCTATATTAATTATGAAGCTGTTGGCCTTGCTTGTTTCTTACTGGCTAGCTCTGACTTAAGTAATTACCCCATAATTGTTAATCTAAGTATTGCTCTTACCGGAGAATAGTTCCGGGCTTCCTACCCCATGGCGGTTACATCTCGAACTCTCCTGTGTTTCTCCTTCCCAGAATCCTCCTGGACTCCTAGCCCCACCTATCTAGATTCCTATTGGCCAGCAGTAATTTATTGACATATAGACAGGACTTCCCCAACATCTCCTCTTTTCTGTTTAAACAAAAAGAAAGGTCTTAACTTTAACATAGTCAAATTGTATATGACAGAACTGTTATCAAGTAAGAACACAGTTACAACATTTTGTCTATTAACATTTAGCAAGATCTAAAGAAAATATCATCCAGCCCATCCTTGTGAGTCCAAAGTCCTATATGTAGCTTATCTTTTATCATAACTAAGGAAAACTATAATTATAGCTATCTGTCTTCAACTCCATCAAAGACGACAGAAGGATAATATATAAACACTAGGATTGACAGAGACATCTTACTGCCTGGACAGTCACCCGAAGTTCCTCTGTAACGTTGGGGCATCCATCTTCAGCCCATAGGCCACAATGTGTCTGGAACACTTCTCAGCAAAGCACGAAATTTCAACCTGTCCATCTGCATTAGCAGTCTGTCAGTCATTTTTCTGTGTCCTGTAGAAAGTCTCGTAGACTCTTTCATGAAGCAGGAACCCTGTAAGACTGAGTTCAGCAGTCACTTTCCTGTGGGTCCTGCATGTCCAGTTTATACAGCAACAGTCAAGCAGTACAGGCAAGAGCAGTTTCTTGCCCAAATGGCTAATCTTGCCATGTTGAAAGCAAACTCCATAACAAGTTTCTTCGATGCCCATCTTCCTCTCATATATAATTGGTGCTGCCAGGAGCAGACATTTCTCATTGTCAAGAAAAACCCTAAACCATTTTAAATGCCATTTTCTGAAGGTCTTTGAAAGGTTTGAAGACTATCTATCTCAAATACATCTCTATATATCTAGAAAACCTAACTTACCTAACTATAAGTTCTATTATAAGTAACTATCTATAGTCTGTATTTAATTATGTATTATGTTTTAAAAGAACAGTATAAGCACAATACTTAATCAAGAGGAGAAATATAAGCATCACAAAATTGACCTTGATTTTGTCTCAATAAATGAAAAACAATACCCATACTATAATTCCCCTTTTTACCATTAAAAAAGAGATCGGCTGTTATCATTAGCCAATTATAAACAACCCCATTTAAATGAAAACAAAGATTTATAAACAAGATGGGAATTAGGACGTTGCTCATTCCAAATTGCTTCATGCTGGAAGGGGGCGCTGTTTATACCATGGGGATCATGACAAAACTCAGAAACCTGTATAAGTCCGTATTTTCCTAACCCTAACCCTAACCCTAACCCTAACCCTAACCCTAACCCTAACTAGATGAATTCATCAACACCAGAATTGCACTGGCTGTCCAGGATAGCATGGGGACATGAAAAGGCAAATTGAACAGTTTGGAGCTGGGGTGTTATATCGACAAGAGTGAGTCCTCCTAAGTACCAGTATGCTTAGATAGCTAGATTTCTGCTGGGTTTATTTTTTCAACACTCAGCCTATGAGGTTTCTTCTTAACGCTGTGAGTAATAGGGGAAGGGTTAGTTATGATCTTAGCAAATAATACGCAGACTATTGAAATCAACCATAAGACTGGATAAACATCATAAAGAGTTTTGCTTCGGGGCGGTCAAATTAAGAAGTAAAAGGAATACATTTGATGGAGAGTCATGTACATCCTCAGCAGGCCAAACACATGATGAAGGAGTTGTCCCAGAGGATTGATTACTGTGCAAGTTGAGGGAGTAGAAGAAATCAGCCGGGCCTTGACGTTTTAGTCATAAAGACAATATTGCTTTTCATTTGTAGAATTAGGCTGTTTCATAGAAGAGGATGGTAGCAATATAATTCCACAGATCACTTAGGATACTAGTAGGAATAAGACATATTTGGAAAAGCAAAATAAACCTTGAAGTAAGCCCTTACATCAGTGGTTCTCAACCTTCCTAATGCTGTGACCCTTTAATAGAGTTCCTCATGTTGTGATGGACCCCAATCATAAAATTATTTCCTTGCTATTTCATAACTATAGTTTTGCTACTGTTTTTCAAGATATCTGCTGTGCAACCCCTGCCTACCGAATTCAGAGGTCATCATTTTGGCGAGGGTTCTTGTCTCATAGTCCGAACACCTCTCCTCTGGGCTCCAAGTGACCTCTGTTGTGCCTGGCTTATGTGGTATCTGGTTCAACATCTGCACAACAGGCAGCCATCTCCTCTCTCAAGGATAGTAGATCAGTATTTATCCCTGGCATACATGAACTTTGAGTGCCCATCCCACAATGAGGGATGCTCTTTTAGCCTGAACTCTTAGGGGTGGCCTAGGCCCTGCCTTGAAAGAAATGACAGACTCTGGATATCCCCCATGGAGGACCTTACCCTTCCTGGAGTGGGAATTGGGTGGGGGGCTGGAGAGATTGGGAGGTTTGGGAGGAGGGAAGGGAGAGGGAGCTAGGATTGATATGTGAAGCAAGCTTGTTTCTAATTTAAATTAAAAAATCTTAAAAAAAAAGAAAAGGAGGAAGTGAAGAGGGTGGGGGGAGGGTAGATGAAGAGAAAAATGGTTGGAATCCCAAGTGAGGATCCTGTGCTTCAGTCAACAGGGGGCCACGATAGCTCCATTTCCTGTATGGAGCTACCTCCATAATGTCCTGCTCAATTTGCTGTCCTGGCTATGGGGCCAAGGTCCTCTCTATTCCAAGCTAGAGATGAGATGATCACACTATGACTAGACAAGAAGGGTACACTGAAACATTACCTGCAAACACCCTCTTTCCTGTCCAGAGTGATGTCTGGCTCTGCGGACTGCAAGGCTGCTCAGCTTATGTTTATTATTGATAAACAATAATCGTTTGGGGAGATGCTAGAGTATGTAGCAAGTAGGAGGTTAATTAAGATGGGAATCTATTACTCGAACTTCCATGAAGTTGTCCTACATGATGAGGTGGGGTTTGGGGTGATGCAGCTGCTTGGGGGCCACCTTCCTTGCTGCAGTGTAATCCCTTACCCATACTCTGGAAGGAAACACAATAAACTCATCGGTCCACAAAGTTGGACTTCAGTGGAATCTTAAAAAATAGTTAGTCTTTTGTTGTTTTGTTTTTCCTCTTTAGAAAAAAAAGTGAACCGTTGTAATATTTATCTTAGAATAATCATTTCACCACAAACCATCTGGGTTTGTGAAGACTCATGATTGTTATTTTTTCAAATGTAAATGAACTCTGTCTGAATGTAAGCCTGCACACCCCATTATAGATGGTTGTGAGCTACCATGTGGTTGCTGGGAATTGAACTCAGGACCTCTGGAAGAGCAGCCAGTGCTCATAACCTCTGAGTCACCTCTCCAGCACCAAGACTCATGCTCTTATCTCCTTTCAGAATCTACTGACTTCTTTAGTGTGCAATAAGGCAGAGGAAAACATATTGCAGCCATTAGAGCCAGCTAGTTACATTTACTTATGAAAGAGCAGGAACCTTCTTCTGGTTTTTGCCACTTGCCACACCTTTGACTAAACTAGATCATAGATGGTCTATGCCTGCCTGCTTTTCTGCCTGTCTGTCTGCTTGCCTGTCTGTCTATCTGGATCAAAGTTTCATGTAGTCTAGGTTGTTCTGGAACTCTGCATTCTGGGATGCTGATGAATCTTCTTTTACTTCTTCCATAATGACACTCCTGGCTTTTCTCACAATGCCTTGTTCATAAATGCCCTGGCTTACTGAAATATTGAAAGAACAACTGCTTAGCCAGGGCCCTTGCAAGAATTTCTGATAGATTTTCTAAATTTGTAATATGATTTTGTTAAAAAAAATAAAAATGCTTTTCATGTATAACAATCCTTCACAAATCAGAGGACCGGAAAGAAGAAATGTTGGTTGACAAGAGACACATGCCTTCTCCAGCCTCTGGGCTTGTGGTTTGTCATCTTTCAAACATGGCATTACTACTGGAGGATATACATTCTTGATATTAGCTGAGGCGACCTTTTGTTACATAGGTGCACGTTCATATTTATGTAAATTGGGAGACAAAGTATTGATTGTTCTAGTTAGAAAAAATTGATGCAGCAAAGAACTTTGAATAACAAGGGATGCTAATGAGTTTGATTTACATTTCTTTTCTAAAGTATTCATGGCAAAAATGTGTCTTAAAAAACTTTTTGTATGATGAATTGTCTCCTTGTATGAACACTGCCATGGTAGTTTCAAAATATGGGCTTTGTGTCATCTACAGGTTTTCAGTAGACTTTGTTTAGGGTATTTATTTTGGCTTATGTCATGATTTCAAAATGAACTTCTTTTCCTTTCACATAAAGCCTTAAGTGGTGAAGGATGGATCTTAGCTTGCTTTTTACTCTGCCTGCAGAACATTTGTACCTTGCTTTGAACTTCCAAGAATGCGGCCTACAAGTCATCAGTGTTTTCAACTTGTTGCAGTCACATGGCAGCCAGCAACACAACTGCTTGTACAGAGATTTAAGCCATGAGGAGGGGTTTGGGCTCTATGATACTACCTGATTCCTTATCCTGGCTATCCACATTCACACACTGCTGATGTCTCAGACTCCCTGAAGGACAGCACAGGTTAGCTTCTTTACAAATGTTACACTATGTCATTGAGGTTTCAAGAGTGTGTAGATAAGTAATGGATAGAGGGATGGACTAACTGTCTCCCTGCTAGTGCCGTCTTCCCTCAATCCACTCCTCCTCCAGTTCCCTTTAGAAAACGGCAGACCTCCCAGGGACATCACTAACCTGACATATCAAGTTACAATATTAGGCAGTTTTCTCCTATTAAGGCTGGACAAGGCAACCCAGTAGGAGGAAAAGGGTCCCAAAATCAGACCAAAGAGACAGAGACAGTCCCTTTTCCCACTGTTAGGAGTCCCACAAGAATGTCAAGCTACACCACTGTAACATATATGCAGTGGATCTAGGTCAGACCATGACCCAGGTTCTTAAGGACCAAAAAAATCTATTAAATACTCTTTAACAGAATATGCTAATTAAAAATATGCTGATATGGTACTTCAATGTGTGAACATCTGAAATCTCAACAATATTATTATGTATGTTGACAAATGTATACAACTAAACTAATACATACTGCCTAAAATATTAAAATGCATTCTCACTGAAGAAACTATGAAGAAAACTTAATGAAAGTTACATTCAAATAGCTAAACTTCCATGAATTTGCTGGGGAAAATGAGTTTTTATTGCTCCTTTGTCATTGTCTTCTTGAATGGCAGCTGGTATGGTACATGATGTACCTTGCTTGTTTTCCACTAAATGAATTATGGAATGGACACTCTTAGAGGGGTCTGGTTTACCTGGGTGCTTTAAATGCATTCAATCTAGCATAGTTGGCTTCATTTGGTAATTCTATTAGGTCATCAGTCAATACTATGAACTGAATGATTCCCATGTATCCAATACTGTGTGTTGCTGGGCATTGAGGAACAGGAGTGGTCAGGAAAAGCACAATTAAAAACAAAAGACATCAATGTCAAATGATCAGACTTGAAAATATATACATACAACATACAGACTGGGCAGGTCATATTTATTTATTTACAAATTTATAGTATATAGACACATACATATGTATGTAACAACAATGAAAGAAAACAAGGCTATAAAAATAAGGGGAATATATAATTCTAAGGCCTAAATATCATCTTGAACCTAGTCATTTTCTTAGGATCCCAGTACCTGTGTTCATTGGAGTATTTTAGGATTTTAAATCAGATATCAATCATACTTCTAAACAGAACACACTAGCCACTCAGCATATAAATGAATACACACATAGTTCTAAACAGAACATAGAAGCTACTCAGCATATAAATGAATACAAAGACAATATATTATACACACGTGTCTACATGCATAGTGGTATCATCCTTTAAAAATTTAATTTTGAATCTTAATTTAAAGATTAGAATTTCATCTAAGCACACAAATAAGCACATTCATGGACATTTCACAGCATTCAGATTTATATTTTGACATAATTTCTCATAGTAACTTTTCATTTATATATATGTTTCCTTCCTTAAACACTGCTTTACTTTTATTTATGTTTACTTTACTTTTTTTGGCCAAATCATGATTAAAAATAACATTGTTTATAAGTATTTTACATGAAGGGAAAATATTCATGAGCTCCATAATATTTTTGGAGTCTAACTTGATAAAATACTAGAGGAGGTCAAAAACAAAATGAAGTAAAACAGAGCAAAAGCATGCCTATGTATGCACCAGGCAGAGTCAAATAGCACATCTTCCTCGTAGGAGTTGTCCAGGCATACCCAAACCTAATTATCTGCTTCCTCAGACAAGTAGTGGGAAATGTGTACAACCTTTTCAGAAATAGCAAGAATAATGACCTTACTTAAAAAGGTGTGTTGATAACGGCCCAATCTGAAGCGTTTCACAAAAAAAAAAAAACAAAAAAAACAAACAAACAACAAAAAAAAAAACGACTCCTCATTTCTCTCTGTACACGTCACTTAGGACAATCCCCATCTCATGCCCTCCTCTGACCAAAAAGACGAGTAGATACATTTGGCAAATTAAAATCACACTGGAATCTTAAATAAAATTCTTGATTTTCTTTTAACTGTGAGTGGCCACACAGCTGCCTTGTGTCCCGTAATTGGATTCCTATAATCTGCAAAATCATTGCGATTACGCTCACTCAAAAAGCTTCTTGGAAGTAGCCAGTTAATATCAAGGACCAGATGTGGGTCTGTTTGAAACCACCATGATTTACTTTACTATAATATCATTGCCTAAATGGAATATTTTTAATTCTTTTTCTTTATTTGTGTCTGCTGTGTGCATTCAGTTACTTTATTCTTTTTAAAGTCTTCTTCCAAGTTTCTGTTTTGAAGATGGAACACTTGCTTAGATTCATGTTTGCTTATGGGTCATGACATTAATGACATACTAGGAAAACAAACTAATCCTTTTGTCTTGGGGCCAAATTTTGGTTGTGAGAGGAGAGTGATTCATTGTTTGTCCTCTTCGAGTCTCCTGACTTTCTTTTATTTTTTGTGTTTATGCATGCCAAATTACAATTTTGAGCCAAAATTATTCATAAGTCATGACAATCACACTGAAAACCAGGGTGTCTGAAACTGCTTTGGATACACACATTAAACCAATAATGAAGTCATAGATTCTAATGTAAGATTTTTTCCCCTCTCAATATCGCTAAAAACGATACCTGATGTGGTGGAGAGTAATTCTAATTTAGGAAAACACAACTTTGTGATGTGTGTCCATGAGTAGACCATCACAATGTTACTGACTCATGGCAGAACGTGACAATGAACTAGTAACAGGAAATTTAAGATCAGTGTGACTGCTTAGTTCCTCAAGTCATTTGCCTGTTCAAGTTCCTAGGTTCTTTTCTGTTGCAATGATAAACACCATGAGAAAGGCAACTTACAAAAGAAAGCACTTAATTTCCTGATTTGTCCTTTTCCTAAATGCTTTTAAAAATTTGTTTTATTTTATTTTCTGTCTATATATGTATCGCGTGTGTGTGCTTGCTTCCCACAGAGACACAGAGGGCAAGGAGTGCTCAGATCTCCTGGGACTGGGGTTTCAGACAGTTGGGAGCTACCATGTGGCCCACCTGGAGTAGCAGCCGGTGCTCTAACTGCTGAGCCAGTTCTAGAAATATGTTTTTTTTTCTACTGTTGACAAATAGCAACACAAATTCATTGCAACCCAGTCAAGTTAGTGAAGCTTCCAAATAATGCTACGTACAAGGGATCTGCTTTTGTCACAGCTAGACCATCTGCATGTCCAGTCACATTGTCCTTTCTTCTGCATGTTATTATTTTTATATTCGTATTTGTTTTGATGAAAATACAATATATTTGCGACTGTAATTATGATTAAAATAAAGCCTTCTTTAAAAGTCACCAAGTTCGTAGATCTTTAGGCCTTTTTAAAAAAATCAGTATCCATTAAAGTAAACCAAAGAACAGAGATTTAAGCACACATTGTCTGTGAAGGAGAGACTATTCCTATACCCAAGAGAAGCCTTGTATTTCTGTCAATCACTTTATAACATCTGTTAGTGGATTTAGCATGTAGTTATTGCACTTTTCTATTCTAGTGTTTAAATCTTAAAATCCAGAGGAAGCTGTTTGATATGATTCAAGGAAGCAAAGTATTTTATGTATTAAAGAGTCTTAAGAGTTGAAACTATTCCCATCTGGACATGTGGAAAAAAAGCATCAAAGTAAGAAATACTAGAATAACACTAACAAGGCTATCCATAACCTAGAATATTGATAATGTTTGTAGTTCAACTTCTATACTTGCCTGTGGATACTTTAAAAATGTTGTATTTCTGTTTTATGCATGCTTTAAGATGCCTTACTCAATAGTAGCTTTCAAGTAAATAAAGATATGTATTAGTAAGGCCATACTCTTTGTTCATTCTGTTCAAATGTTCATAAAGTGAACTTTCCTTGTTGAGAAGTGAGGACCACACTTTTCTTTGTGTATAAGGCTAAATGTTTCCAGTACCAGACATAATTTCCTTCTTGTTGAGCTGGTCTTAAGTCCAATTAGGGAGTTGTTGGTTACTACTGAGGTGAATATGTCACTACTACTGCACCGTTTGGATTATTTTGTCATGCTAGACATTGATGTTATGACTCAGGAGTCATCTCAGGGTAGGATTGTTGGTTGCCTCCCTCCTTTGAAAGATTGCATGAGCAAGAAATCTCTTTGCAACAGATTGAGACTGCTATAGAAAATCACAACAAATCAAAATGCAGAGTTGTGGAGTCCAGTCCCAATGGATACATCTACAAAACATCCCACACTAAGATACAAGGAATATTGTGGAAGAAGGGGTAGAAAGGTTGCAAGAGCCAGGAGATCACTGAATTTGTGGTGAAACTGTGTCTCCTAGTAATGCCAGAAGCTACACCCATATTGTATCACCAACGTGACTACTCCAAAATGAGCTGAACGAAGATCACACCCATACATGCCAAAGTAGACAGGGACAAGCCCATAGAGCCTCAACCCTATACGAAGAACTACTGGCAACTAAGGAGTGCTTAGAGTGGAGAAATAAACTTCCCCAGGGAAGATAACACCAAGTGGTTACTCAATATCAAATTGTCAGTCCTGAAAGCATATATAAGTAACATATACTGATTAACAAACTTATATTTAGGAATGTATATGTATACACATATATCATGCAATAGCAATTAGTGAAAAAGAAGACTATGTATTTGAAAGGGAGCTAGAATGGATATGGGAGGGTTTGGAGTGTGGAAAGGGAATGGAGAAATGTAACTCTATTATGATCTCAAAAAAAAAAGTTGTAAAAGAAGTGTTTGTAGCCTGGAGATGAACCTCTGCTAGTTCTTATTGTTTAGAAAAGTAGACTGGATAGAGGGGGGACATTCTTGAAGGTTTTAGAGAGAAAAATTGCTTGAGAAGTCTAGAAACTTATAAGGAACAATGTTGAAGAAAACATTTTCTTAAGTTTCCTCAGATCAATGAATAATTAACACACCTGAACTATAGCTTGGGAACCCGGGTTGTGTCATCACAGTCATCAGATGGGACCTGAGGACTCATTGAAATGTAAAACAGCTGGATATACAGTTTATGACTCACAAACTTACGACATCTGTCAACAACAGCTTGCAGATGTCACCTAACTGTTTGAACTGCAGTTCTAAAACTCAAAGGAATGTCAAGAGGTGATAACAAAAACACGATTTGCAGAGTTCTTTTCTTCCAAAGGACTCTGTCCAACAAACTTCCAAGATTTTTAAGCAGTTCTTCCCTGGTTAAGTGTTTCAGGCTAACATAGTTTTTGTAAAAAAAAAAAAGCAAACATTAAATGAAGTATTATATATGTTAATATAATTTTTCTAATAGCTTGCTTATAGACTTGCTACATTCCTTTTGATTAAATTATTTTCCTAGTCATAAACTGGAGCTGTAAAGTACAGGCCAGGCAACCATACATCTAAAATGATTCAGGATTTGAGTCTTGATCAACCTTCTCCCTCGAAGTTATTTTTTTTCTCTTTTGGGCTAAGAATTTGTTCATTATCTTAACCCCAGGACATAGGTCTAAAATCACTTCTGCCAGATCTTATTGGGTTGTTTGTTAGACTTCCTTGGAGTTGGCAGCATTTTTTGCAGCATATTTCCTATGTCAAGTCTCTTTGACTGTATCTATTATTTAAATCAGATCAGTTGCTTCATAGCTAGTCCTGGTCTGAAGCAGGAGCAATTGATTTTTAAAATATTCTTACTTGGCAATCTACAGGGTACAAATCAAGTTACATGTAGGAATTAAAACTTGTTCTGGTGTATCTCTTCAAAATGTAATCTAGATCAACAAATGACATTTTTACTGAGTTTATGTAGGAAAATCAATCGTTTTTCAAAAATAAAAATTCAAGACAGTATTCTTCGATATACCCCTGGTTTTCCTGGAACTTGTTCTGTAGACCAGACTGGCCTCAAACTCAGATCTGCCAGCCTCTGCCTCTGCCTCCCGAGCACTGGGATTAAAGGTGTGTGCTTATATGTCTGGCAAAATCTATCATTTTATTCTGATTCTTGATGGTTTTGTTTGAAGTTTTAGTTTTATGTTATTTTATTTTACATGTAGTCTATTTTTGTTGGCTGTGAACATTCGACAAACTCCATGGACTAAGCATTGAAGTTTTTTCAATTTTTATTTTTATTTTTTTTACAATTTGATTTCATTTTACATTCCAACCACACTTCTCCCTCCCACCCCTCCTCCCACCCCACCTCCCACCCCACCTGTAGTCTACTCTTTTTCATGGGTCAGAGCTCCCATAGGAGTCAATGTATTCTGGCACAATAGGTTGGGGGAGGGCTCGGTCCCGCTCCCATACTTTAAGGCTGAGCATGGTTTTCCACCACAGGAAGTGAGCTCCAATAAGCTAGTTCATGTCAATGGATTATACCGTGGTCCTACTGACACTGAGCATGGCATCCCACCTCAAGGAATGAGTTCCAACAAGAATATTAAATTGCCATGTATTTTGATTTGAAATGAAGTTGTCATTGTCTTTATAAGTATATGTCTGTGTTTCTGAAAATTAACATTTTCCATGAATATCTATTGAGCATAATGTCATCCTATTGGATCAGCTGGAATCACAGCATTGTTGCTGCTTCTCTTTGATCCAGTGCTACAATTATCATGTTCCTCCTTGTCTTTCTACAACTTAACAAGTTGCTTCTAGTTTTCTTTGTTCTTCTTTCCCAAGCTTTGTTCTATATTCCCGTTCTTGGATACTAAATTAAACTTTTAATAGTTACGGTAAAACCATTAAATAATTGTATTTCTGTCTTAAGTGATTTTATCAAATATTTTCAGATTTTCAGTTAAATTGAGGTCTGGGTATATTCACAAAAGCTGCATTTCAGTTTTGAAGAAAATTGGAGTTTATTTCTGTACAATAACCAAACAACCTCTGTGGTTGGCTAAGATACAGTACAGCACAGATGACCTCTCCATCACATATTGTCAACGTTCTGGACTTCAGTCTCTTTCTCAATTGTTCATTCTAGCATGAGTGTGATTTTCTTTATTGTGTTTCCCCTTTCATGGATGCAGAGACTCTTATGCCTCTGTAACATTATAGCTGACTGCAAGGAAGGGTGAAGGAAGCAGTGCATGGTGGTGGGTGCGTGTGGGGGTAGGACTTCAACAAACAGACACAAGTTTCTCAAAAATCATTTTTCAGCAAAACCGTCTCTTAGCCATCTTTAACTTCAGTGCAGGCTGAGAAGGAAAGGATGAGTGATTTCAAACATGTTAAAATTTTCCTTGTAAGGAAGGAATGGAGAATAGAGTTTCATAGGAAAGTGGTAGTATTTATTGCATTCTGTTGCTGATTTCTGGGTATTTTCTCTTTTTGCGGCTTACAATCTTGAAGCATTGTTTTTAGAATAACTGGCAAGGTTAATATTTTTGAAACACTGAGTTTTGAGTAAGATTAATATTACTATCCATGTCCAAAAGATTCGGCATCTAATTTGCAGAGAGCATTTTCAAATGAAATATTCATACAAATGAGGATTTGAACTCACTAATTTTAATGGGTCAAAAATAGATGCACAATAGAGAAAGGAAAATCTTGGGAAGGCCATTGGTCTCAAAAGTACTAAAATAATGTAGGTTCAGTCAAATGAAATCAAATTTAGTTATTACATTGTTTTCTGTAACAGAAAGAATATTCCATATTCCTTCACTTTCTTATTTTCTGTGTATAAAGATGAAAGCAGATGTTAATTCTCCCTGAGGCTTTCCTTCCATTGCTTACTGTATGGACCATGACCTGGCATTCTTCAGCCAGAATGTTCTGTTTTTACATGTGTTTGTATGGAAGTGGGGACACCTGATGTTAGGTTACGTACACGTGCTATGTGATTATGGCAAAAAAAAAGCACCAAATAATCAAGCTGGGGGAATGATTACATTTTTGACACTACTGTGACACCCCAGGTACACATTCAATGCAGTCTCTTCTAAGAGGCAAGTGATAGTTCATTTTCTCAAGTGGAGGCCTATGTTGTTGCTTCAGATGTGGACCTCTGGAACTCTTCATGTGTGTTCAGGAGTGTGCATGTGTGTTCCTCTTGATCTCTATGATTTACCCACTAACAAAGTATATTAAGAAAACCAGAAGCTCAAAAATGTATTTAGTACAATTATGATATTAATTGAAAACTGGAACACATTTCTTTATTTCCTTATTATCCATAATTATTCTAATTATTTAAAAGAGACTTATTTATTTATTTATTTATTTTAATTTTATTTTCCAGTTTAAATTTAGATAAGAATCAAGGTTGCTTCACAAGTCAGTTCCAGGTCCCTCTCCCATTCCCTCCCTTCCTCCCGTGCCCTTCCCTCCCCCCCCCCGTTATCCTCTCATTTCTCCAGGGAGGGTGAGGCCCTCCATGGGGGTGTCCATAGTGTGTCATTTCATATAGGGCAGGGCCTAGACCCTTTCCCAAGAGTTCTGGGTGAGAGTGCACCTCACATTGTTCTATTGGAGTCCAAAGTCCGTGTGTATACTTGGGATGGGTACTGATCTGCTGCCCAAGGCTCAATAGATTCCCTAGGCCTCTTCACTGACACCCAGATTCAGGGGGTCTTGATCAGTCCCATGCTGGCTTCCCAGGCTAATGCCTGGGATTCAAGAGTTAACCTTTGTCTGGTCAGCTGTTTCTGGGGGTTAAACCAGCCCAGTCTTAATCCCTTTGATCATCAGTCCTCCCTCTCTGTTACTGGCTTTCTTGAGTTCAGCTCAGTACTTAACCAAGGGAGTCTGCCTCTTCTTCGATCAGCCACTAAATAAAGTTTCTGTTTCCCAGACTCTCTGGCCATAGGATTGTAGGCTGGCGCTCCCCAGATCTATGTCTAAAATCCATATATGAGAGAGTACATGCCATGTTTCTCTTTTTGTGGCTGGGTTACCTCACTCAGGATGGTTTCTTCTAGTGTCATCCATTTGCCTGCGAATCTCATGATTCCATTATTTTTTTCTGCTGAATAGTACTCCATTGTGTAGATGTACCACATTTTCTTATTTATTTTTATGTGTATGAATGTTTGTGTCCACTTGCATGTGTGAATGTATACCACACGTCTGCCTGGTACCCATGGAGGTCAGACGGTGACATCAGATCCTCTAGAACTGGAGATACAGACAGCTGCTAGCCACCATGTGGGCGATGAGAACTGAACCCAGAGCCTCTTCAAGAACAAATGTTCTTAACTACTGAGCCATTATCTCTCCAGCTCCCATTATTTTAATTCTTAATCATACATATGTAAAACACATTTTCACTAATCAAACAGTGTATCAGTTTTAGTGGGACTCAGACATGGAAAAGCACTGAAACAAGAGCAGAAAATATCTATTCCTTCAAGAACCTTGAATTTTGAACATTTTCTCATTTAATTTCCTTACTAGGACTTGGCTAGTTTACATTATTTGAATTTTCACATATAATTGGATTATGTGCCCTTATTGTTTTGAACCAATTTTCGCAATATGACTGTCAAATGGGCTGATGGTGTCCACATTAAAACATCATTCCTGTTTTAAAAAGATGTCTAAGTAATTGCTATTAGGGAGGCAATGCTTGCGTAGTTGATCAGTTATTTTAATTTTTATGTGGAATGAAATGACAGGATGATGTGGAGTCCAGTGAGAATGGCCACTCTATAGACATAAAGGTGCTCATCACATGCTAACAAATCATGACCCTCACTGTTCACCAGCCACAGTGCAGTTCCACAATCTTTATTAAACTCTAAACTGTAATCTTTAAAAACCACTGACCAGTGTGCTGTTTTCTAAAATAGGTAAGTTATTCTTTTTAGAGACAGGGCCCCAGAAGTAGATAATATCAAAGTTGAAACATGCTATGTGCTATTTTTATTCCGTGTCTGTGTTGTCTACCTTGGAGCTTTATTTTGCTCTGCTGTCTCAGGGAAATAATCTTTGTGGTCACTGGAAATAGCAGGTCACGTTGTGAAAGTGGCTTCATAGGTAGTCTAACAAACCTGCTAAATGTATTTTAAAAAATCATCCTGGTGACTAATATCTTAAACTGTTTCCATAATAGCAGTTTCAGTACTATTATAATTTACTGGTTTTCATCCTAAATGTCTTGCCAAATTTGAAAAGAAAGTCTCTAAATAATCAAATATAGTTGCCAGATATATGGTAAAGTACTTTTTAATAACAAAAGTTTTTTTTTAAAAACATAGATTCCCTACTTTTAAGTATTAATACTTACAGAGGCCGCTCAGTTGCTTCAGAGGGAAGTGACCCTGGTTGTTGCTGGTATAACTTTTCTAGGTACTTTGAGGTCATTGAAATAAAACGGATAGGAGCCAGCTAAAAACAAAGAGATTGAACATTTACTCTAGTGTAATTTCCATAATTGCTATTTTATAGTTCTATATAATTGCCTGACATTTTGAAAATTGCCTGAAGACTTATTTCTAACGAATAAAGATTCTTCCCAAGCATTGTAAGAATATGCTTTATTGGATTTATTTACTATGGGTTACTAGGTATATATTTTTTAATTAAGTACAGGGACCTAGATTTGACTCCCAGATAACTCAGTATATTATCTTTAATGATTATAGTTTGAGCTACTAATAGAGAGCCTAGAGTTGAAATCACATGGACTTTGGAGTCAGACCTAGATTTTTTAAAATGTATTAATGCCCATTAAGTTTGGCTTCCTTGACTATAAAGTTAAGAAACAATACATCTTTTTGTTTGTTGAAAAGCTAAACAATATATGTGTTTCTCATTGTCACAAAGTATGTAGTGAAAACAATGTAAGGGAGGAAAGATGTACATTTAGCTCATCGTTTAATAGAGGTGCCATGTTACTGACCCTTGGTGAAGAAGAGCATCCTGCTAGTGAGTGTGGACATGTGGCAGATCCTATTATGCTCACTTCATGGCAAACAGGAAGCAGAGACAACGAGGGACAGAAAGTCTAGGATCAAGATATCCCAAGGACATTCCTTCAGTGACCAACTGCCTCCATATAGAGACCACCTCCTGAAGTTTGCAAAACCTCCCAAAATAGTTCGACCAGCTGGGCCATTTTACTGAAACTCTTGTTCCTTACAACACTGCAAGGAAGTCCATTTAAAGCAGCCTTTCGTGTTTGTGTTCAGTTCCAATAAAGCATTGGCTCAGTCTCCAGTGCCTGCCAAAATTGTTAAGTCCTTAAGCATGAGTTACACTCCTGCCATGGCCCACAGAAGAAAGTGAAGCTCTTCCAAGCACCCATTTATTAATGCTATCTGGGTTTGTTAACTGCACACTCAGGAGACATAGGCTTAAAGAAACCTTGATGTTGGACAATTTTCTGGAAGTGGTGACTATCAAGTACTAGGTGTCCTTTTGTCTGTGACTCCCCAGTACTGCGGTTGAGTGTATATACCACCATGTTACATCTCTATCTGGGTACTGGGGAATGAACTCAGGACCGCACACTTGTGTGCTAAGCACTTCCCTGGCTCAATCATCTACCTATCCCTTCAAATTGTTAACATGGAAATATCTGTATTATATACTACTTTATTTATTCATTTGATTAGTTTATTTAAACCTCTACACACTGTCAGTGATTTGTCTTGTTCTAACTTTATAAATTTTTTTCTGAGTTCTCCATCTTTGTCTGACTCTATCTTCTTAACTTTAGAATATAATCAATTCCTTATTTGTGATTATCACTCTAACATGTTTAACACTTTCAGAACCAATTTAGTGGACTCCCCACTTCTTGATCAAATTTGCTCTACACACAGCTTTCTTGATCTCATTCAACTGCAAAAAAGTATATTGTTTAAGTAGAAATCCAAGTAGTTTTCTTTTATTTAATTTTTATCATATGTCCAAATCATGAGGCAATCTAGTCCTCGTGACTCAAACTTAATGATATTTCCAAGATCTTTCCACTTCCTCCTAAGTACTGGAATCTCGAGTCTGAGCTTCAAAGTTTGATTTAATGTCTAAAGGGATCTATG
Source organism: Mesocricetus auratus (assembly GCF_017639785.1). Classification (NCBI taxonomy): domain Eukaryota; kingdom Metazoa; phylum Chordata; class Mammalia; order Rodentia; family Cricetidae; genus Mesocricetus; species Mesocricetus auratus. Next base: position 960,488 of record NW_024429207.1, on the reverse strand, counting down.
CTTACTCTCTCTAGAGAATTTTCATCTCAAAACAGGTACAATTATCATTTTAGAATGTAAATCATATGGTATTTATATTCTACTCTCTGTGAGACCGTAGGATGACTCCCTGCGTAAACCAAAATTTTAAAGAATGATGACAATGAAGTTTATAGCCAGTGTCTTAATTTTCATACTATTTTTCTCTTTCTTATTTACTTCAATTGTATGTCTTGCTTAAAAAAATCTGTGCATACCCAGTGTCATGAAAACAGCTTTCTAGAAGCTTGATCATTTTTACTGTCACATTAATATTTATAGTCCCCCTCTTTGTGCAGGAGAAAGAGAAGGGATTGAAATTAGTTTTTCATTTGCTTATTTGGTTGCATCAACATCTTCTCTCCCCACCATTCACACTGTCACTCTTGTCATAATTACACCTCCATGTAGCTTCCATTTGGGCTGTGGTTTCTTATTGTACCAATTATACCTGGAATCAAGATGTGTTGTTTCCTTACATTCTCTAATGTCTTATTTAATCTTTAATGAATTACCAAGACATCCAATTTTTGTTCAACATGAACTTGAATGCATGTTATCATTGGTTAAGCACTTCAGCTAACCAACCTTCCTTTGCTTCTATGAAGTTCATAGCAGTTCTTGGATCAAAAAGCCTAATGAGTTTTCTTATTTTGAAAGCTGTAGACGGTTATTCCTCAAATAGTCCTGTGTGGTAGTCTCACTGTTCTGTCCAACATTGACATGGTGGTCTGAATAAAAAATAGTCCCCACAGGCCTATGGTGGGTGGTACTATTAGGAGGTGCGGCCTTGTTGGAGTAGGTGTGGCTTTTTTGGAGGAAGTGTGTCACTGTGGGCAGGATATGAGATCTCAGATGCTCAAGCCTGCCCAGACCAGTGTGTCACTGTTACTTCCTGCTGCTTGCGGATCCAGATGTGTAACTCTCAGCTCCCTCTTCAGCATCTTGTCTGTCTGCATTCTGCTATGTTCCCCACCATGATGAGAACAGACTAAACCTCTGAAATTGTAAGCTGGCCCAAATTAGATGCTTTCTTTTATGAGACTTGCCATGGTCATGGGTGTCTATTCACTGCAATAGAATACTGAATGAAACATTATAGCCTCTGATAGCTAAGATGTAAATAGGTCACTTCAGTTACATCACAACAAGCTACAAAGTATAGTCTGGGGCCTTTGCTAGTTCTGGTGGTTTGATCCACACTTGTTGACTTTGAGCTGTCATTTAGTAGATACACTTCAGAGACAAAAGTTTAAAGTACTGTAAATTCTTTATGAAAGTCAAGTTTGGGTTTTCTCAACACTCTGGCAGATGAAAATATACTTAGGCTTGTCCAAAAGATTTTGCTTGACTTCATTCTGTCTAATCCTACATTTATATACTTATACACACTTTCCTTCCTGATTTTTGAGTTCAAATACTAACCATTTTGCATGTTCCTTATTTAGATTCATGTTAGTATCAAGCAAGCTTACTCTCTCATCATACTTACTCTCCATATCCCCAAGAATTCCTCTTATCTGACTGTTGGTAACATCCCAAACACCAACAGTTTTCATTCTAGCCCTATATAAATGCTGAGGGTCTCATTTTAATATATAAGCTACTTCCTATTTATATTAATAGTATTTAATTTCTTATTGTTTTAATAAAGTACAAAGTAGAAGCAACTAAGGGAAGAATGACTCAGTTAAGCTCATGGTCCACCACAGTAAGGAAGCCATGGGGCTAAATGGCGTCTTTAAAATAAGTGTTTCATAATTATGTGAACTAGTCGATTAAACCCAAGAATTTCTATACAGATGAAGATTTATCATCTTTTCTAATTATCTAATAAATAAGGGCTATTTATCCTGACAATACCACACTCTGCTACAATGTATAGCTTAGAGATTTTGCTTCAGGAAGTTATCTTAGTTTCCTGTGTAATTGTAACTGTTTTTTTTATTCAGTTGTGCCTTTTAGACTTTTCACTAGCTTCCTTCCTTAAGGTAGATAATTGAGATCATTTCTTAGAAGAAAGTCCTATTCCCTCCAATAGAAAATTCTCTAGAGGCATTTAAATGTAATTCAATAACAAGTGATTTGTAGATGAGTCAATTGTGGTGTGTATGGGGGTAGGAGGGTGGGAGGATGTGTGTGTTTGTGTGTGTGTGTGTGTGTAGGTGTCCATGCAGTTACCCATAGAAGTTACTTTGTAAGTCAAAAGCCAGAGGCTGATATTGGGTTTCTTCTTCAAATTGCTGTTCACATTATCTCTTGAGATTGAATATCCAAATGAATAGATTGACTAGCCAGTAAGCCTCAAGGTTCATGTTGTTTCTGCATTTTCTGCTCTGTGATGACAGGCAGGTGCTGTGCGCAGCTTTTCATATGGGTGCTGGAGATTCGAATTCAGGTCGTCTTGTTTGTGTTCAGGTGCTTCCCTGACAGAGCCATTGCCTCAACCCCTTAGCTCTGTTATTATTGGGCTTGTTCAGGATGAGATGAGAACAATCAGGAGTCTATAAAGAGCAGAGCGAGTATTAATTGAAGGTGAATGCTTAGACAAAGTCTGGTCAGCTTCTATGAATGATTTATTTAATGGTGTCCATGTAGAAACGTGCTTGAATCTGAGAATTCCAAGAGAAAAACATTTGACAGCACAGATAGCAAAGGTCTGATATTTGAATACTACACAGGCTAAGAAGTGGCCATTACGGAAAGGGCTCAGTCTTTGAATATAAGTTATAAACTATAGTTAGTAACAAATAATTTGAAAGAAAAATGTTTTCCCCAGGAACAAGTTACCCAGCCAAGCAAAGCACCAAGTCCAAATTCATGTTGACTTGGGAATCTACTGACAAATACATCTTGTGTCCTTCACAACATGGATCAAGATGGATAATCACATTTAATTTAGTTTTTGTCAGCATGGAAGTTTTCCAGTGCCAGCTGCTAAAACTGAAAGTGTGCATGCTCTGGTGCTCAGGACTGTCTGCTGTGATTGATGCTTGACACTTGTTCATCTAAATACAAGTTTAGTGCTATGAAGTATGTTAAAAATCTACTGTTTATTTGGTCCTGCAGCAAGGCAATAAGATGCACCACAATTCAGGATGATTATGAAAAAAATCTATAAAGAAAATGAGAGATAGTTAAAGGATTTCTTTGCTAAAATGAGCCTTCAACTATGTAATCAAGTGTTATTATTTTCTATCCATTAATGACACACTGGTACATTCTCTGCATTCCATGTGAGTGAATGTTTTTGTCTAGAATGTTGAGATAAACAAGCATATGTTATTGAATTGATGTTTACCAAAGAAAATGTTGAGATTCAGTCTACATCATTTCAGGGTATGAAACAGGAAAATTTCAGTGAGATTGTGCATTGGCCTATGTGGAAACAAAGGATAATAAGAGACAATATTTTCCTAAAAGACATTGACTCTATAAACTTCCCGAATGTAAGTTGTCCTAACAAAGAATACAATGGTGCCAAATAACTAGGTTAGTGATAGTTTCATGTTGTTTAAAGAGGCCTGCTGTCCATCAAAATTAGGAATAAATATATGGTAAGGAAATGTGAAAAATTTTAACTTTAAGGAAGTTATGAAGAAAGGCAGCAGAAAATAAATTCAGAATAAGAAAGAGATTTAAAAGTTGATCACAAGATAAAAAATAATGGGAAATGTTAATGAATATATACTATATATTGAGGATATCATTTTGCATTCTTTATTCTCTCTAACGCATACTTTAGAATTTACATTAGAATTCAGTTGCCTATGATTGAACCAATTTTTTTTCCATTGGAGTGTATACACTGCTTTTGATTGTGCTTGTTTATCATAGTTGTTAAGATCAGTGTTGGCTTTAATTGAATGCCTTGTGAGATATAAATAGTATCTGTACTCATATAAGCATAGATCCTGGGATCTCACATCTTCTAACTTTCATAGTCATTATTACTTATTACTTGTTAACACTTAACATGCATTACATTGAGGACTAGTTTCATATGTGTGACTTTTTGTAGATTTTTGTTTGTTTGTATTGCTTTTGAAAGACGGGGATTCTCTGTGACTGTCCTGGAATTTTCTCTGTAGACCATGCTGGCCACAGACAAAGAGATCTACCTAGGCATGTACCATCACCACTCAGATGGCTTTTTATATATTTAACATTAACAGCCTAGTTAGACGGATCTAGATTATCCTCATGGAGAAAGAAGCATGTGAAGAAATAATTGTTTTATCCAATAGCTTGTTTTGCTGCCCATCAACATACACTCACCCTATTTTCTCAGTTAACTGGTCAGTATTTTAATTCTCTTTCTGTTCATAACTGGTTGCCATTTCATTTCCTGGGTGATTCCTATGTGCCAGACATGGAGAGTATGTGTATAACTAAAATGAACTTATGAAAATCTTTGATTTTTTTATTTAATGTTATTACCTTACATCTTGGAGTAATCTATCTGGAAGTCAGCTTTTCTTTTTCTCTAAAACGTGTCTTAAATCCACGTTTCCATGCATTTCAACTGTTGCTGTTCCTAGACTGGATTGGTATTACACCCTGCCCTGCTCTCATGATTGCAGAAAAAAACTAACTGGTCTTTTCCCCCCTTCATTCCCTTGCATCTTCAAGTCTAACCTGTCCACAGAAGACCGCATGTTTCTCTAATTGTAAAGGAACACTATCCCTAGATATATGCTTCCATGGAGGATATTGCAGCCCATCCTGCTTTGACCACTAATTGCTTCTGTGACTTTTATTCCCATCATGCTGCCACATACACCATTTTCAGAAGAATGCAACTTTTTCTTTCTGTCTGTTTTGTAATTGCGTTCTTTTCTGAGAGCTTGGAATGTTCTGTAGATGAGCATAACTGGATCTGCTTTTTGTTGAAGTTCTACCTTCAATGCCAATTCCTTGGGGGGGGGGAGGTATACTTTGTTGTTCTCTTTCTGGTCCTCTGTTTTCAGAATCATTTTGAATATTTCTTTATTTGCATATTTCCTAATTGACTTTGTCACTTCCTCTAAAGGATCTCATTTATAGCTGTGTGTAGCTGACTACTCACAATTTACAGTGACATCCATTTTCTTCCTTCCCTTTTTCCAAATCATTGTCTTGTTTTTCTTTTTGAAACGAGGTCTTTCTGTATAATTGAGCTTGCTCTGAAGCTTGTTGCGTAACCTGTGCTTTCCAGTTTGCAATCCTCCTGATTCTGCTGGGATTATTGGCACATGCCACTCACAGAATAAGTCATTGCTAACACAAACACAGGTCTCTATATGAACATTTAGTTTTTGTTATTCAATAGCAAACTTTTATAAGATCTTGGGTTACTATTATAAATTTAATGTTATTATTACGATTTAATAGATTTTAAAAGTCAGGAATTTGCCCAGGGTTATATAGTAAGTGTAATGCCACAGTCAGAATTTGATCTTAGCACTGTTAAACACTGAGGGATGATTAGCTTAGGTGAGTATTACTCTTGGAAGAGGCTAGTATGGTTCTCGAAGGATGTCTGAGTTTCCGCAAGAACAGTCTGCACTATGGTACAGTGAACCTGGTTCCTCACTCTTCTTCTTCCTATTTCCCCATTTGAGCTCTTCGCCATGTAGATGCCATCTTCCACATTGGGTGGCTTAATGAGAAGGCCTTCACAAGGCAACCCTTGGTGTAGTGTCTAATCTTTGACTTCTACCCTTCAAAACTACGTGCTAAATAAATATCTGTTCTGTGTAGATGAGCCACAGTCCAGTAGATTTCAATAACATCAAAAATGGAATAAAGCAATGTAAGTGTCTGAATAACATACTTGCTGGCATGTTCAAGGCCCTAGGTTCATGCTGAGCTCCACAGAAGAGCAACTGTGGCTGCAGTAAAGCATGTAAAGACATGGTGGCACATGCCAGTAACCTCAGCAGTGGGGAGGCAGAGGCAAAAGAGGGTATCCAGACCAAGGAAGAGCCTGGGTTCAATAGACTATCTCAAAACAAAACAGACAAACAAAGAGCAATATGGGAAAAATCTAACCACATAGGCATGTATTACCATTCGGAAATTGCACAGGATTTCAACCAGTCATGGGGTTATCTATAAATATCTGTGATTATCATAGTTTAATTTTTTTCCCAGGAGTAACTTTTGAGACATATTTGAAGGAAGAGTTTCCTTGTGGAGGGATTCCAGGGTAACTGGCAAGGAGATTACAAAATGGAACAGAATACGAGAGGATTGCCAGTAAGGGAACCTGGAACTTAATTCTGTGGGGGACCTCTGGAAGATGTTGTAGAACATATGCTCTTTTAGGGGCTTTAATGCCCAAAATGTCCATCCTGCCTTAAGTGGTCATTCTCAGTTTTGGCAGTGAGAGAACTCAAGCAACAAAATGTAGATGCTGATGAAGGAAGTTGGACTAGAATTGACTGAAATTACCAGGACATGAACATATTATGGGAGACAGCTTCTTCAGTTTTTTAGTTACCCATTTGTGTGATAATCTGTAGGGATTAGGAAGAGAGTAGCTAAGTGGAAATCAACAAATATAGGAGGTACTTAAGTTCAACAGTCTATAAGCAATAGACTATAGACAGGATTCTAAATAAACTGGTTACTATGTGAATGTTTTCATTGATATAGACAATAAGGAGATCTATATTAGGCCTTGTAGGCATACTATAGAAAGTTCTACACACACGCACACACACACACACACACACACACACACACACACACACACACTGTAATCTAAGCTTCCAGGTTGCTAAGTGCGTATATTATAGGCATGCATCCTACCCTTAGTTAAAGTCATAACACTCCTCTTCAGGATGTATCAGTAAGACATTAAACGTTTCTATATTTCCTAACTTATTCACCTTTATCCCACAATGACAGATTTTGTTTTTTCTGAGATGGGGTCTCTACATAGCCCTGGCTGTCATACAAGTCACAATGTAGACCAACCTGGCTTGGACTCACAGAGATCTACCTTCCTCTGTCTCTCCAATGCTGGAATTAAAGGTGTGCACCACCATACTTGGCTTACTTAGAGATTTCAGATAACTCAAACCTACCTGTATTATACTAAATATTGACCCATGAAGATGAGCATGTCCTATAAACTAGATAATGAATGATTTCCTACATGGCAATACTTTTGTGCATTAGCAGATGTGGCTAAGCAGAGATTCCTGAAATGAGAAGACTGTGATCTGTGTCATAGGTGTGTAATGGAATGCAATGAGTACCTTATGGAATTCTCACATTCTTTTGACCTGGAGCAAGAATTTGGATATATAGATAGTGGTGAGGAGAGACAAGTTCTTAGGAAAGAAAGCATTCCCAAGTAAGGAAATGGCTCAGAACTGGGAGAAAGATCAGAGTCTCGGTGACTCCAAGGAGAGACGGTTGTAATATTTTATGGGTCATTTTCTTAGTGCTGGCTTTTCTCTCACATGCTATCCCATGCATGTTGGCTAGGTCAGGGAGGTTTATTGTATTTCTAGTTGGCTAATGGTTTTTTTAATCTGCTAATTTTGACCTAACTCGCTACCCTCTTCTGTTACCTCTGGGTGGGCCCAGTATAATAATGTTGGGTCCTTCTAAGTGCAATACAGATGGTATGGAGTCTGTTACAGAGAGATACAATGGAGCAGACTCCTTTGATCATAGTTGGCCTTGAAGGCAGCAAGGCCATGAGCCAAGTGGTGTAGACAGTTTCTTGATATTAGAAAGGCAAGATTTGATCCATCTGCAGACCCTCAGTAGAGGCCCCATTGACATCTTGGCTGCAAAAGAATCATTTTTAACTTCTTACCTCTACTTTGTAACATAATTCCTCTGTGTTGCTTTAAACAACTCTCCTTGTGTAATTTATTCTAGCAACAACAGGAAACTATTATTTTTCCTAATCAAACACAGAGATATGAAGTCTTCTCTCCTCAAGTGGAAACCATATAAAGAATTGTAGTTTTAAAGTTACAGCAACACTTCAATGTTCTGTAGATACTCATGTAGTGATTAACCCTAAGCTATATGAAGGGATTTGAAATGTAAGTAAGCAACAGTGGGTTAGAATTCTTCCCACTTACTCTTCATTAGATCTTAGATAGTTTTAACTTTTTCTTAGTTTTAAGTTCATCATCAAGAATATGATGACAGCAACTTTTCTTTTAGAAGTTTGTTGTATCCATCTGCATAGTTCATATTAAAAATATGTTGCGGATGGAAAAGGATTGTATGCAATCTTGTTTGTCTCTCAGACAATGAGAGTTGCCGAAGTCATCCCCATAGTCAAATGTCCAAAAGATAGAAACCAAGCTGTATAATTCTAATCTGAGTATTTTTAAATCAGACTAGCTGCATGTATTAACAGCATATAAGCCATCAACGTTTATGTGAGAATGAATGCAGTGACCTCACATACAGAAACCCTTTGCTCTTTGGAAGAATGAGAAGAGTACATTCTAGCTTTGCTTTAAAATGTTGGGATAAGTGTGGTGTGTGTTTTCTCCTCTTTGCGTCTATCTTAAAGTAAACAAAGATTCCTTTGGTCCACAGAAAAGAACCAGTGATCCCTTATGAAAGGGTCACCCTAGATTCCAGTGACCAGAAGACTTGCCTGCTGACAACTTTGCAGCAATCCTCCAGCCTGCCATAGAGTCATAGCTGAGGAATCCACACAGCTAATGAATTCCATAAGGTGTTTCTCTATTCTTAAGCCCCAGGCATGCAGCATCGCGGCTCATTCTTTTATTGCACAGACTCTAGCTCATTCTTGACACCCACTGCCATTTCCTGTCCCTCCTCAAAGTAAGCCCCAAACAGAACAACAGCACACAACTTGCTATGTAATTTCAAACAGCATAGCCAACATTCAGCTAGTAGGAATACAACTGCTGTAACCCAGTGGGGTCAGGCTAGAAGTATAAGACACCGGGATGGATATAGCAAAACATCTTCTTCTTAAGGATTTCAGTTCATTGCTTGCAGTTCTAACAAACTGTCGTGGACCTATTTCCATGTATCTGTTTCCATCCGTAAGTTATAAGTAAGGACAAATGAAGAAAGAGTGTGCCTTACAGTGTACTGTTGTCCTCAAAATAATATCAGGACATGGCCATTGTTATTATTTTACAAACAAGAAAACATTTCTAACAGTGACCAGCCTTGCAAGCAAATGGCATGGCTGATGGATTTGAAAGTTAAATCTCTGTGGCATCCTTCTTTTCTCTTTCAGTCCTATGGGGAAATGATGTTTCCGAGTTAAGTGTGAAAAGAACATTGCTAGGCAGAGAAAATGACATATTTATATCTTAAGTTTGACATTTTTATTAGAGGAAGGGTTTTAGTGGAAGTTTATTCCTAGTATTTAGAATAATGAAATAACCATGCTAAGGAAACTAGAGGTCAAGACTTTAAATGCAATTTAATATGGAATTTTAGTCATATTGCTAATATTTTTGTAGCGATTTTATATTTTGCCTATTTTATAGATGCAGAAATATGTGAGGTGTGATATGTATCCATCTGTTTGTTTTTATTTTGTGACATATCCCAAGTATAGAATAGGTCAAAGACCCAAAATCTTCATGGCCAATGAAATTACTTATATCTTGATTTATGTTTCTCTCTCTCTGTCTCTCTATCTCTCTCTGTCTCCTTCTCCCTTCCTCTCTCTCTCTCTGTCTACCAGACACACACACACACACACACACACACACACACACACATCACATATATATGGTAACTTAAGGCTTACACATAGTTGTATGCATTCACATACATTCATAAACACCATATACCCACATACACATTCAAAAATAATTGTGCATTCACACACCCAGATTTCAAGGATAATCAGAACAATCTTGTTCGTGTGTGTGTGTGTGTGTGTGTGTATGTTTTAAAGAAAAACACATGGGAGATCAAATTGCAGACTTCTGAAGAGCTCTGTATAGATCTTGTCTCCTTGCTTTGCTGTACCCATGATTCCAGATCCAGAACTTTCACTCAAAGGAAGTGCTTGTAGTTTTACCACATATGTTTGGATCCTTCTTTCTGGGTTTTCTCATATCATACATAAAGTCTTCAATATGGGGTGTGTGTGTGTGTGTGTGTGTGTGTGTGTGTGTGTGTGTGTGTGTGTATTGGAGGGTTGGTTGGTGATTTACTTCAGAAAGCAAACACGGTTGATACCAAGAACTTTTCTGAATATATAGAAATCACTTATAAAATCCATGATTGAATGTTCTCTGGTAGACAGATATTCAGGCTGAGTCAAGCATTTTACCTATCCAATTATTGCTGTAGTGAACACATTTATGCTTCCATTTGAAACAGAATGTTTGTTTCTAAGGGGTTCTTTAATCAGTTTACATATTAATAGTTTATAAATTATCTGTTAAAATACCCTTTTTTCTTTTTGTGCATTTTTTGAGGCAGGGTTTCTCTTTGTAACAGTGTTGGCTGTTCTGGAACTCTCTCTGTAGATCAGGATGACCTTGAATTTACAGAGATTTGCCTGCCTCTGCCTCCCAAGTACTGGAATTAAAGGTGTGCACCACCATAAGAAGCTTAAATCGCTTAAATTTTCTTTTAAAAAATTGGCTGTGAGTGTTTTCAAATACTCATAGTTCCATTCCGTTATGAGTTTCCTATCCCTTTATGCATAATTACCTTTTTTAATTCTGAAATTCTTTCTTTGTGAATCGTGGATCTGAGTTAATCTCTTTAGAAAACTGCCTACATTGTGTTCTATTAATAAAATAGGTTATTTTGACCCTACATTGTGTTTTTACTATTTTGTGTTGTTGTCTAGATTAATAGCCTTCCTAATTAAACCCATTTTCATCATTTTTCTAAATTTAGTTGAACTAAACTTTGGCTTTTTTTCTGTCTCCTTGCATGTACCTCCCATACCTTGCTCAGCCTAGATAAAGGGCCTTGGTCGGGATGTGAAAGACTTTGTTGGTTCCCCATGGAGACCTCACCTTCTCCTCTCTGAGGTTGGAGTGGGGGAATGTTGGGGGAGCAGCAGGAGGGGATGGAGGGGGATCTAGGCTTGGTAAGGTTTTTTTGTAAACTTATTCTTACAAATTTGTTATGCTGACACTTTCATTGTAAAACGCTGACTTTATTCCCCTCCTCCTTTTCTCATTGTCATTTTTTATAAAGATTTTACTCTGATTCATGGCTACTTTTCTAAACATTTATTGAGGGTTTTCTTTTTTTGTCTTTTCTTTGTAGTAGATTTTACTTAACTATTTCTGCAATATTTGCACTGTGGTCAATTTTCTTGCTCCACAAATCATTGAATTTTTGAATAGTTTGAGATATTTCAGGACTTCTTAAGTGTATCTGAAAGGACATACCTTTTGAGTTGTATGCACAATTCTATACCTACATACATGTTGTTAAATCTGTGCTGAACTTCGTATGAGCATCTCACTAGAGGTTTGCTTCCTACAAGCGTTATATACATATAACTCCTTTTCTATTTTGAAAGAATAATATTATGTTTATAACTGAAATGATTTCTTACTATAGAGTGCACCCATGGCTGAAATATTGTGCATTATTCATTTTGTACTAGATTTTTCTTGGTGGTATTAGTAGTGTTACTTCCTAAGTAGCTATTTTATATAGTTTATCTTTATTAATTTTTGTGTCTCAAAGTGAATGTAATTTTTTCTTATGTGTCATCCTTTATGTTGCCATTTAGTTTAGAACAAACTGTCAATAACTACGTCTTCAATGTGTGATGAATCCATTTTATTACAATTACTGATATGCTAGAGTGTTATATAAACATTCCCTCTCAGTCTTTATTTCAGTATTTAAGCTTAAGTATGTACCTGCTTTATCATCACGGCTTTTAATAGGAATTAGTTTAATTTAATAGTTTTTCTTTCTGTTCTTTGGTTTATATTTTCTTCTGGAAAATATATTTATTTCACATTTCATTTTTCTTTAGAACAGAAAGTTCAGAATTAGAACTCAAAAACACCTAGTTCTGGGGTTGGTTAGATAAATTAGTAGGTAAAATGCTTGCTGTCCAAGCTTGGAGACAGGGTGAGTTCAGATCCACAGCCCCCATGCAAATAATGGGCAAAGTGCATAATCTGTAACCCTAGCATTTAAGCTGGGGGGAAGATAGGGCCTGGTAGGTCTCCAGAGCTTATAGGCCAGTGAAATATGGTTCAGTGAGAAACCACCTCATCTCAAAATTGCCAAAGAATGGAGCATTAACCTCTGGCCTCCTTGTGCATTCCCTCATGTGCATGGATGCAAATGATCATGGCAATATATGTATACATCACACACACACACACACACACACACACACACACACCCTTGGTGTTTTTAATTCCTCAGTAACTATACATTGTTTAATGACCTGTAAGTTCTTAGAAAATGTACTATTCAAAAATTTTTTAAAGAGCTATTCACTTTTTTATTTAAGACAAGAAGTATGTCTTGTCATAAAATATTTTTGGATTACTTAAGAGTTCTACATTTTATTTCAGCTTGCGTTAATACTTAGAGGTTACGATGTGCAAAAATCGTTTAAAAGACTAAGCCAACTTTAGTTTACAGAGTGTATGTTTCTGTTGTTCTTTTCTTTGCATTTATTTTCCAAGATCTTAAATATTTCAATGATCTGTACAGGGAGAGAAACTGTTTCAAGTGTCTTTGCTAGTGTCCACCCTCCTGTAATATTCTTTGTTGTCAAGGTGATTGGTTACATTTAGGTACATTTCAGTCTTCTCTTTGATATTTCTAACATTCCCCTAACTTCTGTATACTCCTAGTCTTTAATGTGATCACAGAATTTAGATTATCACATGATGACTTTGCATTGTAAATGTTCTCAATAAGAATAAAATGACCATCTTATTATTTATTGATTATTCAATTAATTTATTTTCCCCAGCCCAATCACAGTTTCCCCTCCCTCCTCTCCTCCCAGTCCATCCCTCCACCTTTCCATCCCCTCAGCTCATCTTTTTATATGATGGGCTGTCCTGGGTGTTTAGATAAATCTCTATTTTATATGGTTTCATTAATTACAGCCTATTTCCTCCATCATGAACTACCTTCTCTTTTGAAAAGTACCTTTAACTCTTATCCATTTGTCTTTTATTTTGATTTTATACTATATACCTCTTCAGATTATGCTCATTATCCTTCTGTGTTGGATAGCTTTGCCATTCATTGTGGTGTTTATGCTTTCCCTCTATAGTTACCTTTTTACAAAATTACATAAAAAATTCCTCTCACCTTAAAAGAAACGTTATAGATGTCATTACATGATAATGACATCTAAGGTGTAGGGTCAATGCAGAGCTACTTTAATGCAGTCTTGATAAAGTCAAAAATTTTTAGGAGTTCTGATACACAGATTAAATTACCTTGTACATATTTTAAATGGCTTTGCCAATTTCAGTTTATTTAATACATTGATTTTTATTTATGTTGCAGTTTTTAAAAAAATATTAGTCTAGGCTAGATGGATGTCTCAGCAGTTAAGAGTACCTACTGCTCTCGCAGAAGACCAAGGTCACTTTCCAGGACTGACATCAAACAACTCGCAAGTGCCTACAATCCTAGTTCCAGGAAATCTGATGAGCTGTCCTGACCTCTATAGACATCTGTACACGTGGTGTGAATAAATACACATAGCTATACAGATGCAATCAATAATCTTAAAATATTAGTCTAAATTCAAGTTTTATCAAAGCAAATGATCATTGCAAGGCCCAAACTGCTTCCTTCTAAAATCTGTTTAATTGAGCACACCTTGATTGTTGCGTATAGGACGAACTTAAGGCATCTAATCTTCACTTTGGACACTAGGCTTGCAATCACATTCTTTATGTTTTTGAATGGAGATTGATTGTGGTACTTCTTTAAAAATGGCTTATTCATTTTTTTAGCTCGTTTATGCCTGCCTTTATCATGTTGTTCTTAATCATTCAAAAACACTGCCGTCAGCAAATAATTCTAATTAGTTCATTTTCTATACACAGTCCTACTGAAGAAAAACATTCTCAGCTTGTAACTTCAGTTTGCATCTATCTTGATTTGCCTATAAGTGTGTCTCTTTCCCCCACGCTTCTGTTTTCAATGTTTATATAAACCACATTGCTAGCCCTTATGCATGATGTAACAGAATGCAGTCCCATGATATATTTCTATGATGTCAAAGCTTTGAGTTATGTAAATGGAAACATGGAGCAGAAGCCTGCCACTTGCTCAATATGCACTCTCACGTGACATTATGCATAGTCAAGTGAGGCTGTTCATCTCCCTATCTGCATTTTTGTAAAGTGCATCACTCTGTGCTAACTAGGCACTCAAGAAGTAAGTTAGTTTCTGCATCTGGCTAATAAGCTCAGCAAACAAGAGTTTCATCAACATCTGGCATCTGCTTTCCTTTTGTGAGTTTCCATGATTATATAATGCATGGTGACCTTTGATAATTTCTGTGATTGCTTAAAGTGTCAATGGTGTTTCATCATATTTCTCCTGTATTGGGAATTTTAATATGACAACCAGCTTCCTGATGGTTATTTACATTACACTGGAATTCATAGGATTAACCACCCAAATGTTCTTCAGCTTCCAGGTTTTATAAATATACCATAACTAACTGGTATAACTTTGCAAAACATAATGAGCCCAAACAAGATAATATAAGAATTATGAAGAGGAGGGTTACATTTTGAAAACCTATTTGGTGAGGATTATTTTTACTCATGTATGTTACAGTACAGGAAGCTAATAAAATTGACATAGATACTGTTCTGGGAGGCTCCCGGAGTTCTAGACCTCAGCACATTTCTTTTTTTTTTTTCCTCCTTGTCCTTCCTCAGCCAAATCTTTTCTGCTCACCCCCTATCTCCTTTGCTTCTGACATCCTGGTATTAATGTAGCTGTGTTTCTCTTAGTAAATAGAGTTTCCCAGAAGGCAGACATTAATAGCCTGATATGGATTAACTTTCCTTCCTCCTCGACAGAGTATAGGCAGAGAATGGGCAGCACAGGTTTATCTAAAGCAGTCAGAAGATATTTTTGTGCACTCTGCTTGCCACATTTAAATGGTGAAAGCAAAACCAAGACACTAATAAATAAAAATTCACCTGCCAGATACCTTCCTTACTGTCTCTCACAGGTTACTTATCTCCCGTTATGTTGATCTCAGCCCTCTACATTACATTCTCAAAAACTCCCAGATTAGAAAGTACTGTGCTGCAGGAAACTGTTTCTTATGTTGAACCAATGTTTTGTCTTTGAACACTGGCTCTGATACTACAAACAGAGTAATTGAAAATGTGTCTTCTACGGGTCAACACAATGAGTGCATGCAAAGATGTTACATCTTTTGTTTATGTTTTCCTTGCTGCGTTAGTATTTACAGTGCCATTAATAACACATTAGGCAGCCTGACTTGTAGCTGTCATTGGCCTCTTGTTTTGAAATACAGCAATTTCAATTGCAATTGAATGCCATACTGTGTTAGTTAACGCCCTAGGTCATACCCAGGCGGGCCATGGCACAGTCTTAACAAGATCTTATGGCTTGTGATAAATTTGTAAATCTTTCCACTCTATTTCTCACGAATCCTTGGTAAACAAGGGTATTTAAGTTTGCGCAAACTTACTGAGAATACCTTTTTCATGATTGTCCCTGGAATTAGATCTAACATCTTCCTAGGCTGGCAGCAGAGCCCACAAATAGCCTCATAGTTCTTGGCAGATTTGAATAGAGTGAACTACACGAAGAATGTCTTAGAGACTCAGGTCACATGGAATGCTTGCCCACCAAACTGCAAGGACATACGTCAGCGTTACAAGAAAGGGACCTGGATTTATATATTTTAAACAGCATGTGTTTGTGTGTGTGTTGACTTTCAACAAAGGCTTTAGAGTGACTGTTACAATGAAAGTGATAGTAGTGCTTATACAGGCAAGTAACTGGGCCATTGGATGACTCATAACAGCAGTGATAAAATGTCTCCAGTCCTAAGGAAACAGTGACATTCAGACACCAATAAGGATAAGTGACTAGTGTATGACTCAGGGCCTTCTGTCACTGTCTTAGTCTGCACTTTGTTTCATCAGGTCGGTGGTGGAAGCTTGTCAGATAGTGCCCACTCAGAAGTTATCCAGAGGCTCACTACAACTCCAGATCAAAGGGCATTCTGGAATTGCACAAATAATGTTATGATAGTGGGGATAGTGCAGGCTCTAGAGGAAAAACATCACATCATGGAAGAGAGTTTGTTACAATTTAGGAGCTTATTCAGGACTTAACTTCTCTTTATACTTCGGGTTCATCTTATATTTTCCGATGTTCTCTAACTTCAAGTACATAAAATAATCATGTATTGATAAGCAGCCCTGATCCTGGTCAAGAAAAAATATTCTTATCTCTATAGATGAAAATTACATTTGTAATGTTCTTAACCACTGAACCATCTCTCTGGCCCTGAAAATTACATCTGTAATGTTAAGACTATGGTTGCTGGCTGCTCAGTTGCTGAACCTGAGGCCCCCAGGACCTTGGTATCAGACTTCACACATATAGTCTATTTTATTACCCATCATTTAGACCTAGAGTTTCCAAAAGAATGAAATTAATATCTTTTTTCATTTAGGGAAGAGTATTCTCATGTCATAAGGAAATTTTAGTCATGAGCATTGCAGGACTTTTAAGAAAATAAGGTGTTTTCTTTCGTAAAATTTGTGCAAGCTGTCCAGGCTTCTCCAGATGCTCTGATCAGCCTTACAACCTAATGCAAACTTCATTTGCCAAAGGCCCCATTAACAATAAATTATGTTTATGAAGTGGCAGCTGATAAACAATGCAATTGACTTTTTTGTTTTGTTTTGTTTTGCTTTGCTTTTTGATGCCAGTGATTGAACCCAGATCACTGCACATGATAATAAGCCCCAACTGCCTTTATAAAAATAATTTCATGGCAGTTGACTTCATAGCCAATCAGGGGATTTTCAGGAATGAGTGTGCAAGATTAATTGCAGTCAAACATTGTCAACACAGCAGATATTTCATTTTCATAATGGGATTTTTACTACGGCTAAATTTTATTAATGCTGGAAGCATGCAAAGCTTTGAATCAGGTAGTGCATTTGAGAATCTGTGACTATGACCTTTGAAGTACAGTAACAGACTGGTACTATAGGTTAGAGTTAGTACGTACTTACTATGAAACAAAGCCATGAGTTCAGTAGCTAGTACCAAAGAAAAATCAGTCCCGACATGGCTGAACCAAACAAACAAATGCACTTCCATAACTGTAGCTATTTTCCCTTTTTAAAATGGAGTCTAGAGCTTTTGGAAACCAAAACTTGGATGCCTTTGTGTGAACTTAATTATAACTAAAATTAAGTGCAGGATGGAGATTTGAGACCAGAGGTTAGATGGTATTTATTCCACATTTACTTTATTGAGGGTATTATGAAGAATTCAGAAAGGTTATATTTCTTTAGCTTGTAGAATAAATGTTTTAAAACCCAATAAATTGCATACATCATTAAATGTCTTAATATATTCATCATTCCATGTATAAAAGTTTTGGTTTTTAAGCTACTAGTTTGCAACCTATATCATCAGACTTGTTTATAGGTATCTATCTATAAAAGCATTATTCTATACACCAAAATACACATAGTTTATATATATGAGATTAAAATAGGTGTTGTATTTACATATATATTAATACTTAGTTTTCACATTTGCATATTGTTTATACATAACAATCACATGATTGGACATGAAGAACTGTATTTTAAATCTCTTGTCATTACAAGATTTTTAGTCATGTAACCATATTTTCAACTGTTCAATTGTTCATTGTTCAATTTATATTGGATATCAATTTTTAATATATTTTTATTTTTAAATTTAAATTTAAATTAGAAACAAGGTTGCTTCATGTGTCAATTCCATGTCCTTCTCCATTTCACTCCCCTCCTCCCATGCCTTCCCACCAACCCCCCCCATATGCCCTCATTTCCCCAGGAAGGGTGAGGCCCTCCGCGGGGGTGTCCATAGTCTGTCATTTCATCTAGGGCAGGGCCTAGACCCTCCCCCAAGAGTCCAGGGTGAGAGTGCATCTCTCATTGTTGGATGGGAGTCCAAAGGCCATTTGTATACCCGGGATAAATACTGATCTACTACCCAAGGATCAATGGATTACTTAGGCCTCCTCACTGACACCCACATTCAGGGGGTCTTGATCAGTCCCATGCTGGATCCCCAGGCATCAGTCTGGTATTCAAGAGCTAACCCTTGTCAGGTCAACTGTTTCTGGGGTTTAAACCAGCCCAGTCTTAATGCCTTTGGATATCAGTTCTTATTGATGAGCAAAACATCAAATTTGTAGCCACACACTTTATTAGGGATATTTTTGTCCCAAATGTTCTAAATGCTGTGCATTATCAACATAAAAATAGATATTTTGAAAACAGACTTCAATTTTCTGCTCTGCCTTCAGTCATTTCAAGAATAGCATCTCCAGGGTAACCCAGCCTCGAACGTACAGGGAGAATGCCGAGCAGAGTTGCCCTGTCTACTTTTGCTGTTTCCATCTAAGTTGATACTCTCCTGGCTTCCCTGGGTTGTTCTTTTGTTGAGTACACCTGGCTTTCAGTGCCCAATTCTTCCTGGGCCATTGAACCAGCACTCACTGGCCCCCCTCCCCGTTTGGAGCTTGACTTGCCTCAGTTGCTAACATTGTTCCTGTCTCATATTATCTCCTAATATAAGACAGGATGTTGTTCACCTGTTGTCTCTAGAACCTAGCTCAGTTCTAGCCAAGTAATTATTGCACGACATAAACTTAATATTTGGCCTCTCACATCATGTGAGCAATCTTACACTGCAAATCTCAGAGAGATTTGATCACAATTGACTGGGAAGAGAGTTGTTCTTAATTTTGCAAATTAAAAATTATTCCCAAGGACATGGGTGACAGTAGTGGTTTGTCATTTTGAATCCCATGTGTTTCAGTCCTCAGCATGGTCCAAAAGATTTTTGTGATGAGGCACGTTCAAACATGATGAAGTTGAGTTTTAAAGTGATTGCTGATGTTATCTGAACATAGATTTTAAGAAATGTCCAAGACTTAGGGCTTGAATGTAAATGAATGCAATTCCCAACCCTTGATATGCCTCCTAAGTCATACCTTAGGTACCAAGTAGAAGAAAGTGAAAGACAAAGAAGTGACTAGAGATAATTGTTTTAATGGTATACCGTTCAGCTTTTCTTGCTAAACATGGCAAATGCCAAGGCACTGCAGAGCATGGATATAACTTGCTTTTCCTTCTTTTACGTAGATCTTGGTTTCAGTCCAGATTATTTTCTTTCTAATGAGCAATCCATTTAGCAATACTCAAAACAAACATTTTAATTTATAACACGCATTAAATAGCTTTTCAAGCAAAGGTTACACTTTATCTTTTTTTTATTAGCCACCGCATAATATATTGTAGATTGTATAGAACACCATGTACTCTATTAGCTTTAAATTGGGAACTGAGGGTCTGAGGTACCACATACACAGCATATTTCAGTAGCTTTTGGCAGTTTCCCAATGGCTGCGCTACTAAAGATAACCATAGCAGATAAATCAAGCCCCAAACTGGACTCTCCAGCCTAGATTTCTCCAGTTTAATGTGCCTGTGCAATCTCCTGATGCAATCTTCATCACTGCACATTACACAGCTGCCACTGCCTAGGGCACTGAAGTGATTTACATAAGCCAAGTCATTATTCTAACAATTAAATCACTTGGAATTAGCGCATGCACTTTTTTCTCTTGCTCCAATATTAGGCCTTAAAGTCAATTGAACACAACTCTCCATATGTTGCATAATGTTACTAGAAAACAATGGTTTAATAGAAAGGCAAACAAGCCAACAAGAGTTATTGGACTGAAAACAAGTTTTTAGATATTCAGGTGACAAAGATAGAATATGCTGGAAATACTGGATGATGGCATTGCAAATTTTGAATGCTAAGTATCCTTTAGGTTGGTTTTCCCCTTTTCATGATTTCTTTTCCTTGGTTTTTCTTTACTCAGATTTGAAACTCCTTTCAATCTCATCAATTAATGGTGTAGTCACTAAATACATGCAAATGTTTGCTGAGTACTTGCTATTCATCCCTGATTGGTGAGCCCCTTGTTTCAACCAATGAGTGATAATTCAGTTCCCATCTCAGAAAAGAACTGCCTAATGTGCAGTGACAACTAAATACCTGAGCTCATGGTGAAGGTGATTTACCTTTGCTTAGGTAATTTTGTATATTTAATTATTTTTATTCTGTAGCAGTTATTTTTATTATTCTGAAGCGTCTAAATGATGCCACATATACAAATAACCAGAATCATCTATGAGTCTAATAAATATTTGTTTTATTAGGCAAGGCAGAGTTTTGTCCAAGTGCCTATAGGAGAATAAATTGAAGGATTTCTTTTGTTTTTCTTCCATTCTCTGAAACAATCTTGAGCTTATGCCTAAAGCATGTTCCCAAACTAACTTTACAGCCTCTGCCACTAAACTCGCAAACAATTGAGTGGAGCATCAAGAGGGCCCACTTTGTTGTCCCACTGCACATGAAATGAACTGCAGGCCGACTTCTTGGGAAACCAGCCTTGCTGTATCAAGCTTTAAATAAAGGGTCAAGTGCTAGAAGTAAATGGGCTGTGAAGAGTCACCACTTCAATGTTATACGAAGTGTTTTATAAGGTTTTATAAGCACATTGTGCTTTCTGTTTCTTTTTCTATTTTTTGTGGTTCTGAAAATGAGACCCAGAGTCTTATGCTCACTGATGAACCCTCAGCCTCCAGGTCTAATATTAAACTTTTGATACTTATAGTTTAGGTACTTGCCTGGATTTTGATCCAGAGAAGACGTTACTGTGACCTACTTGTTCACTACGTGTTTCCAGAATTTCAAGGTATAACTTCATAGTAGACTGGCATTTGGAAAGCTTCAACTTATTAATTATTTTATTTCTTAAGAGATTTCAAAAACCATTCCTGATGACAAGTTGTAGTTTATTGCTATCTTTTGCCTGGCCTATTAGTGCTTATTGTTGTTCTGGTTTATTTGTTTTTACATTTTATCTTTTAAAACCTGTTATTTGGTTCTTTTCATAGAAATATTGTTTTCATGAATTTTTTGAGAACTTTATATACAATGCATTTTGATCATATTCATCCCTATCCGGCACATCCTCAGGGATCCACTCCACTTCCATACCTACTCAGCCTTATATCTTCACTTTTAAAAACCCTTCATTTTCAATTCTTGCTGGCTGTATACTTTGTGTGTGGTCATGCACTGGCGTCCCTTTTCTATGCCAGATCCATGTCCTTAAAGAAAACTAACTCTCTGTCTCCTGACAACTAACCATGGTTAGTAGCTTGTCAGCAGCTTGTAGGAGTGTGCAACTACTTTGTTGTTTCAGGAAAACAGTATTTCCTTGTAGTCCGTTACCATCTCTGGCTCTTACAATTTTTTTCACCTACTCTTCTATAATTGAATTTTGGGTGGAGGAGAGGTGATCTAGATGTCCCATTTAGAGCTGGGCACTCCATAGTCAGATATTCTCTGTACTTTAATGAGTTGTGGGTCTGTGTTAAATGCCATATATTGAAAAAGCAACAAGCTTCTCTGATGAGTTATGAGTGATACACTACTCTATGGGTATAAAGAGAAGTCATTAGTAATGGGTCTAAAATTATGTCCCCATAGCAAAGTAACAGTAGTAGGTTCTCTCTTAGCCCCAGATTCTTAGCTACAATAATGGTCCCAAGTTTTGATTCCATCTTGTGAAATGGACCTTAAGTATAATCAGGAAGTAGTTTGTTACACTCACAACATTCATGTCACTATGGTACCACTGGGAATATCTTGCCAAGCATGCTATTATTGCAGCTCCCAGAGTTCACAACTTGATACTCTTGATTATTTTTCTCTTCCGATAGTGTGCATCACATCTTCCAGCACTTTGAAAGCTAGCCAGTAGGGATGCAGTACCCATTTCAATACCAGCTTGGTTCATACATGTTCTATGACCCCAGAAAAGTTCTGTAGTGTAAGGAAGAGTAATAACACAAGTCTGAAATACTGGGGAGAGGTGGGGGAGTTGGTGGAAACTCACTGGCCAATGACTCTAGTAGAGGTAGCTCATTTCCAACACTGTGCTTAGTCTGTGGTTGCTAGTCGGGCATTGTTACGCAAAATAGTGTAAGTCGATTGAAACTCTTTTTGTGTTTGCATTTTAGGAAACTTCTACAGTGGTAGTTTTTCATATGAACTTTTTCTAAACTCCTTAGTGTTATTTATCACTCCGTGTTCATTCCCTCCTCTACCATGTCCTCTGTCGTTCGTACTATGTAATCCTTTCCCTTCCATTATCCCCCTTCAATCCTTTATATCACTGTGTTCCATCTTCTCTACCTTGCCAATGCTCCCCAGTGGCTCCTATGAGTTTCTTCGCTACTGTGAGTGTTTACAAGTATTTTGTTTTTGAGGCAGTCTTTCTGTGAGACCAAACTGAACCTGAAAGTCACTATGTAAACCAGACTAGACTCAAACTTTTGATTCCCGTCTTTTTACCCTCTCAAGTTCTGAAAGTGCACCAGCGCACTTTGCTTATATTCTAGCATTTGAAGCTAAAATCATGTAGCATTTACTTTTTACTTGATACGTTACTGACATCAGTGTAATCAAACAACATTTATTTAGCCACAAAAAAGTAGCACAATGCCTCTTAAAGTTAGTTAAGACATAATTATACTTTTTATTACTGTCTTCATTTGCAACTTATAAAGAAATAGAAATAATGTGTTGAGGAAAATTTAACAGCCATATGAGTGGAAGTTGAAACCATCTGTAGCTGTGAAGGGACACTGAGATTGAAGCATGACAAAACTTAAAGCATTGATGTGATTTTCTAATACAGATTTTATTTGATAAAAACACCCACAAAGTTATGCAACTAGACTCTCCTTATAATAGGTCTGTTCAAAACGTTAACTTATATTGAAATATGTGTCCTTCCTTTTATCAATTAAAGAAATATTTTTTAAATCTCCATGCACAACCAAATAAATTTTTAAAAATTTTCAAATAAATTCTGAGTTAAATCTAGAGATACATCTCAAATATAGCTCTTTATGTTAAATGAATACGTATAAGGCATTTTAAAGAATATTTTTTGCACAACCTTATTACATAATCTATGCTGTTTCAATTAACTAATTTTCATAGTGGCTTACATTTCTTTGTCAATGTTGCCTTACATTTGACTTTATTAATGTGACAAAGTGGGTGATCTCTTAGACTATTGTTACCACTCATTTTGTGAAGAATTCCAGTTTTGCATAACCATTTAAAATCTGCACACACTGATACATTAGATATTTTTTAAGTATTCTTAAGACTGTGGAACCAGAAGATAGTTACTTAAAATAGGATCCTTAAACATAAAATCAGATATGGTTCTCTGTATAAGTAGCTCATGGTAAATATTTGTTTTCTGTTTTTGTTTGTCTCTCCATATTTGTTATTTGGCGAGCATATTTAGTAATATGAAAGGCATCTAAGTGACTATAAAATAGTAATTTTACAAGATGAAATATTTAAAATAAGTATAATAAATATTTCCATTTAAATGAATGATTATATGCAAGCCTTTCATTCCTTGTATGTTTATACATTAAAATATTAAAGTTCTTGGAAGTTCTTGGCAAGCTCTGAGAGAAAATTATTTAATATTTTCAGAATGTTTATCATGCATCCCAAGCATTATATAGAATTCTACCAAGTCCTCCCTTTTAGTCATCACAGGGATTCATGAGGAAGTATTACAGTCTCTTTAGAAGAGAAGTAATAGAGGCACAAAGAAACTAAATAACTTATTCAATTTCCACAGCTGTCCGTGAAAGATAAATTATGTGCTCAGGCCAGTTCAACACTTGATGTTATCCAAATGGCCAAGAAACAATGGCTTTATCTAAAGACTATTCTCTTTGCTTCTATTTTGGGTGCATAGAATAAATGTGATTTTTAATTGTAAGCAAAAAGAAAACTTTTAAACTGAAGTGTAGATATTAGTGTAAAATATGATGACATTGTTATGCAAATATGTTTAATTTGTGAGTGAGCTCTATAGATTCAAAATAGACTAATTCAAAGTTAGCATTGACCAAACCATTCAACCATTTAACTTTTATTCTTGTGTTAGGTAGAGTTTTTTTCCAACATTATTCTCCATATTGAATAAAAACTTAGGCCTCAGACCCTTAAAGAATTTTCTGCTACTAAAAATTAATGCATATATTTCCACAGACAAAAGATGTTTTCTCTGTAGCAGTAAACAGTGACTATAAAACCATTTTCTTTATCACCTGGTACCTCCATCTCAGTTAATGTGGATTAGTTTCTAAAACTTTTGGAGTTTTAGATTTTAGAAAGGGCTATGTACAAGGAACAATTTAATAAGACCCACTTTAAATATTTTTCCATACTATTCTAAAAAATATTTTTGATCTTTCCAAATGATGAATTTGAAAACATTCAAATGGTTGACATCTCTTTACAATGATATTTATTGGTTGTTGGTCCACTTTTTCCTCATGCTGGGAAGTCAATACTAAGTCCCCTTGAACTCAATGTAAATTTTGCAGTTCCTGTAAAATGGGGCCTTGTTCAGAAGCCTGTTTTTAAACTATTAAACTCTGGGTTTCATAATTTCCTTTCTACACTGAACTTTTCGCATAATTCCAAATAAAGGAAAAAGTAGGAATTTAATTTCCGGACAAATTTCTTTCCAGAGCCTCTGTCCAAAATAACAAGTGCTGAAATTCAAAAACAACAACAAAAAAGTTCAGTGTAGCATATGCTAATTTACACCTTTTCCTCTTTTTGTGTTCTGTTCTTCTTTTGTTTTAATGGATAAATGACAAAACAGTTAAATGACCCACATTCAGAGTGTGATACAATTTTTCCCTGTTCCAAATATAAATCATTCAATAATGTTATTTTATTCATTGTGCTTTGTGTATTTATCAAATAAAACAATTTTATATTATGAAAAAAACATTCAATAACCAATATTCTGGTGAAGTAACAAGTGACAATCCCATTTCTGATGCTACACATGCTGATAAAAATGATAAAGGAGAAATAATGTTAAATTCCTAGCCAGCTGATGAACTGAAGCCAAGTTTTTCTCTATGCTTAAATCTTGACTTTATAAATAGTAATAAGAGGTAAATGTTAGAAGAATATGTTTAGTTAGTTTTAAGGGATTAGCAAGAATTAGATACAGAAAAACATCCATAAGATGAGAAAACAATATACAGCAAGGTGAAAAAGATTCTCAATAGATTGGGAATATCCATATTCCAAGAATCAGCAGGATCTGTCAAAATATATATTCACTTTAAAAGGACAGAAAGAATGTGAAGGAAAAAAAAGAGAAATGTTGGTGGAGAGAGAACCAATATAAAATGGAAGGAATACTATGGGCCCCTTAAAATGCAAGAGGGTTAAAACCATGTTTATGAAGCTAGCCAAGTAAATAAATAGTCAAGTAAATGAATGGTTTAAAAATAAAAGAAATATCTTAAAATGTATCTACCAACATGTTCTCTGCCTCTTTCCTTCCATCTTGGTAGAGTAGCTAGTTTACAAATAGAACTATGTATATGGAGTTTTGAATGCTGTGCTTCATATGGTCATTCTTATCAATAGGCACATGTATTCAGCATTCAATCTTTGGATAAGCATATTGATTTTCAAATTAAAAATAATCATGCACTCCTACACATATTATGAATTCATTTATTTTCATCTCTGTGATTATAACGTATTACTCTTACTTTAGTAGATTTGGAACAAATCCAAGCATAAGCCTGTGTTCAACCTGCCATGCTTTATTAGACCCTGAAAGAATAATTTTCTGTTCACAATTATTTATTCATATATTTTATGTATGTGTTTGTGTAGGTATGGGCATATGTGCTTGTGGTGCATAGGCATGTGTGTGTAGTATTTGTATAGAAGAAGAACATTTCTGTACAGCTCCCTGTCTTACTGCCTTGATTAAAATCTCATACCGAACCTAATTGTCATCCATATTTTGAGGCAACGTCTTATATAGAGCCTGTCACTCATCAGTTTGCCTAAATTGGCTGACCAGAATCCCCCCTCCACCTCCTAGATCATCCTGTATCCACCCATTGACCAGCCCCTATCCCTGAAATTATAAGCACATGCCACTACCCCTATCAATTTAAAAGGGTGCCGAAAGTTTAAACTTGAACCCCATACTTGCATGGCAAGCTCCAAATTTTTCACTTGTAAGTCACCTGGTCTTCTTATCTCTTACCTTAGCTCTTTTTTTTGTTTTTTGAGACAAGGTTTCTCTGTATTGTTTTGGAGGCTGTCCTGGAACTCGCTCGGTAGACCAGGCTGGCCTCGAACTCACAGAGATCCGCCTGCCTCTGCCTCCCGAGTGCTGGGATTAAAGGTGTGCGCCACCAACGCACGGCTCTTACCTTAGCTCTTAGTGCAGCAAATGTTTTAATGCAATAGCAAAATGATGGAGAAACATTACAAGATTTAAAGACGTTGTCCGACATTGTTTTGTCTTTGTCAAGGCCTATGACTATCATTGCTTATGTAAGTCTTGCACAAGAGTCAACACATTAGAAAAAAAGTTATGTCATTGATATTTTACCTTCGCAAGGCAAACATTATACAAATTACTCTTAAGCATCATGGATTTAAAAGCCCCTGCTCCCAATTTCACCTCTTGGTTTGCTTTTTAAATTTGGTACCAATGTGTTGGAGGATTTGCTTGTGTGTGGTACATGTTTATGACTGTACAGGTCTGCACCATTCTCCACTGCGTCCTTCCTTGACACAAGATCCTAGCCTGAACCCACTCACAATTTGAGCTTTGTTTTCTAGTAGAGAGAACTTTATTGATATGCCACTTTTTTAACCTCACAATGCTGGGGTTACAAGCACACACAACTTTGTTATGCTTATTTTGCGCATTCTTGGGATCAGAACTCAGGACCTTATGCCTTCATGTCTGTAGAGCAAATGTTCCTACCACAGAGCCCTTTTACATCCCCATTTGGTAGAATATTTTCATACTAGGACTTTTGCAACCACCTTTATTCTTACATGCTTTTCATCTTTATTTTCTGTTATATTAGAACTGTGATTCAGGTGAAATGGGGTTAGTTGTAAATGCATGGTAGTAGTAGTTAGTTAGCCACTAAGAGGTGTGGACCAGGCATGAATGGCAATCCAGTATAACTCTCTGTATCAACACTGGTGCAGTCAAGGTGATTCTTCATCTTGTCTGACTGTAGATTTCAAGCCTTTAGGAAAGGGATAAAATGAACATTTCTTGCATTATGTTAGACGGCCCTCATAGAACTTCCTCGAACACTCAACTATTCAAATTACATTCTAATTGGTTTGAAAATAAATTTAAACATCAGATTAAAAACAAATTTTCTGTGTTTATTATCCTTGCTTTTGCTTGGCCCAGCTGTAGAGTGACAATACTAGCCTGGTGAAAAACTTGGCTGAAATGCAAATATTCTTTTAATCTTCTCTCTAAGAAGGAAATCGTGTTTATTTTCTTCATTCATGATTCAGACTAAAAAAAAAAAGAGGAAAACCTCCCAAAAACCATTATAGAAGCTGTTGCTTTTGGAGCAACTCTAATGAAGTTTGAACTAAATTACCTTTAGCTGCTCTCAAAAGGTTTTGCGAAAGTTATCAGCACTGGCATTTTTAGAGGTGAAAAACGAAGAGAGACTGCTTACTCCCCCTGTTCTATTGTGAGAGTGCTGCAAAGAAGAGGTGCTTAGATGCAACAAGACAGGGGTGGAGGGGAGAACAGGAGAACAAGCAAGGCAGAGAATGGGTGAGGACACTTTCACAGTGCCGTGGAGTGTAGGAAAGAAACAGCAAGGGGTTAAAAGTGAATGTGTGGCTTGGCGTATAGAGTCAGATGAGAGTCTGTAGTGATAATCTGACATTGAAGTTGACCCTTAGTGAAGAGAAGGTACCAGCCAGGTGTAACATTAGCAGAATCTAATTCTGTGAAAGGAAAGATCGTTGTCAAGGTTATTTGCCTAAAATAAGCTTAAAGATTCTAAAAAAAAAAAGATTCTAAGACTCTAAGGACTTAAACAGCGGTTCTTAGCCATCCTACTGCCATGACACTTCAATACAGTTTCTCATGGTTGGTGACTGCCAATCATAAAATTATCTTCATTGCTACTTCATAACTGTAAGTCTGCTACTGTTAGGAATCATAATGTAAGCTTTTTTTTTTGGAGATAGGGGTATGCCAAAAGGGTCTCACCCACAGACTGAAAACAACTTTTCTATAGTGAGGTTTAGAGGGTGGTATGCACAGTTGAGAAAAACTGAGGCCTCAACAGGAGCTAGCTAATTGACTTAGTGTGGCAGGTGGATTTTATTTAAATAAGATGGTGAGATAATTAAACTGACCAGCTGGGTAAGAGGCCTTGTTAAGTGAGCACTGATAAGGACTGCTCTGATCTGTGTAGTCAGTCATTCATTGATTAAAAAAGCAAATAGGAAGACCAGTTTTAAGGGTGATGCTGTAATCATTGTGCTGACCAAGAATTTCAGAACAAACAGGGATGGCATTGCTATAATTTCATAATAAAACATTTAAGACTTGCTGATAAATTTCCTTTTGGAATAAGAGTGAACCGCTGCATCTGATTTTCAGACTCTTGAATTAGATACAGGTTACTAAGTTCTGTGCATATGAGAAAAAAAGATCTTGAGGGGATTTTTTTTTCTAAATTAGATGTTAGGAGTGGTGTCTTGAGAAGTCTAATGACAAACTTTTGAGACAAGTTTGGGCTGACTGTACATATTTCCATCTTCAGACACACATTATTTGGAGAAGTCAAGAATAGATGAGGTTATTCAGAAAAGGGAAGTAAGATGACAGGATGCAAAATAGTTCCAAACCATTAGTACTCTAATTGGAGAGATAATGTATAAGAGAAGTAAGCCAAGGTCATGGATAATACTAGACACTGATGGAGAGGAAATAGCAGAAAAGTATGGTCTCAAGGAAGCGAGCGAGCTTGTGTGTGTGTGCGCATGTGTGTGCGCACACATGCACAAGTGTAAACACACACACACCACGGCTTTAATAGAAAAGCAGCGCAATGACTTATGGGAGAGTTCCAGTGAACTGCTGAGAAAAACCCAGATGGAATGCTGACTGTAAGCTAACAAGGAGGAGCACGTGTTCAAATTGTTAAGTTCTGAGAGAGGAGAAGAAGGATATGGACGTAAAGGTGTGTTTTATCTGCTTAATATTTTCCTTGTATGCTTGTACTTACTGTTTATATTTTAATTAACCAGAATAGCAGGTGTGTATTCTAGTGTGTGTGTGCATGTGTGACAGAGAGTGAGAGAAAGAGAGAGAGAGAGAACTTGCAATAACAAGAACAGCTAAGTGTTGCTTCAGCAATGACACAAGTCTTGCACACATCTGTGGAGTTAGTGGCTCTGGGGAGAATGAAAAACATTTGAATAGTTTTCTTGAAAGAAGGAAGATTGTGAAATGGGATCCTTCCTAAAGGTCAGTCGAGGTGATCAGATATGATCCAGTGGATGCTGGGAAATGTGAGATTTGATCAAATACCCAAAGTGATCACCTATGGAAGGAGATAAGGTTCTCTCTAAACTGATTTAGTAGGGGAAAAAACCAGTTAGTCAGATTTTCATGACTGCAGCTAATAACTGGGGTAATTAACTTACCATGGAAAAAGGGTTATTTTGGGCTTACAGCTATGATGATTCTTCCAGCACATGAACAGATGCTTATGGGCCTGTGCTTAGGTAGCACACCATAACAGGAGTGCTTTAGTGAAGCCAAATCCCAAATCATCAGGAGTCTGGGGAAAAAGAGAGCAAAGAGGGGGCAAGTCACACAATCTCCTCAGCTGCATGTCCACAGTCAGACAAAGAACCCCACGGAACCCCAACACTTAAAGATTCTAATGCCTCCTGTGGTTATCCCCTGTGTCCGAATACCTTCACAGGGTCATCTGGGGAACAGTCAA
Organism: Mesocricetus auratus; assembly: GCF_017639785.1. NCBI lineage: Eukaryota > Metazoa > Chordata > Mammalia > Rodentia > Cricetidae > Mesocricetus > Mesocricetus auratus. The sequence goes on along the minus strand of NW_024429207.1, from coordinate 930,285 downwards.
CATCCAAATGATGACATTTAGGTTCCTCAGACGAAGTGTCAGGAAGAGTCAGTGAGGAGGCCCATTAGACAGGGACTCAATGGTGTATTAACAGTCCACTCTAGGAAAAGGCATTGGCAGCATGAACTGGTTACAGTAGAGATTATTAAAGCACTTCATACATTCAATTTGAAAAAAAATTCAGAACAAATGAAAATAGATGAGCGTACTGACATTAGTTTTATGAACGTATCTTTGATGCACACACACAGTTTCTCCTCTATATTGGGGTTTTCTGTTGGGAAACGCAGGCCCTCCAGAGACACAAGGAGCTCCTTTCACCTAAATATCCAATAAAGATTAATTGTGTTAATGAATATATATAACAAATATGTTTGACATGCTTTAACAGATAAGCTGGTTTCTTCCTCCCTTCCCCCCCTTCCTCCACTTCTCTTTCACCTGACTCCAAATCAAATGATATCTTAGGAATATAATCTTATGGACATGAGGAATATAGAATATTCATTTCAGTTCTCTTAAAATCAGATCCAGTTTGGTAATATACTGGTCATATAGAACTGTATCTGGCAAATATTAGCAACTATGCAGTTTGGAATTTTTACCAGCTAAAGTAAGTGAACCGGACTCCATAATGCTTTGGTTGTATCTTGGGGTCAGGAAGCTAATAGCAGACAGGAGTAGAGAGTCCAATGTTTGAAGTTTGCTGGTTCAGTTAAATGGATAGTTTCCTCTAGTGAAACTTTAAACATGAATTCTGCTTATTGGCACAGAATGTAGAATGTAAATATTTAATTCTAAACTTGACCTTCACAGGTCAGATTTTAAGCTGGAAATAAAATGTGGGCTAGGATTATTCTTAAGCTGAAATCTGAACTTTAAATTATGAATACTGGTTGCAAATTTCATTAGCATAATGGTTTTCATCTATTTAATGAGGACTTTGATGCCTCTACTTACTTTATCCACAGAAATGTAGACATGTCTGTGTTAAAGGGCAACTGAGATTTTAACACTGTATTCATTTGTCTAAATCTAGTGTGTTAGGACTAGGAAGGTTACAGCAAATATTTATTACTACACAGAATCTGGTTTTAAATTTTCATCTTCTGTTAGCAAGTACTGCTTTATTCCTTAATATTTTTGTACAAATAATAGTATTTGCGATGACACACCTGCCGACAGTCTTGTGAAATTCAGACTGCACAAAGCAGGCAATCAAGAAATGTATTGTGGGAAGACATTGCCTAAAACAGCTGTGACACTGAGTAATGGTCCTGGCTTAGTGGTGTTCCTAAAGTAAGCAGTTAGGGATCTAGGGAATTCTGGCGTGATAAGGAAGTGTGTGTGGCTTCCCAAAGTAAGTGCTTTTCCCAGAGCTCACTAAGTGGACTGACCTCAGGCAAACTTAATGATGAATTAGAGGTAATGGCAATAGTTCCTTCCCCAGCTTCCTTAAGGAGGAGTGGATAGGGAGGGGTAGAGGAGAAAAGGGAGGGCATGGGAGGAGAGGAAGGAGGGGAAATGGGTTGGTATGTAAAATAAACGAAAGAAATGTTATTTAAATAAAAGTATATAGCGTCAGCATATTCGAAGCACCAACTGCTGCCTCTCTCTCCCTCTCCCTCTCTCTCACACACACCACACACACACACACACACACACACACACACACACACTTTCTAGAAGCAAAATACAACTGTGGACTAAACTGGTGCCATCATAAATGACAATGAGTTAGTGGATTTTATGTGTTAATTCATTCATTAATTCATTCATTCGTGTGTGTGTGTGTGTGTGAGAGAGAGAGAGAGACAGAGAGAGAGAGAGAGAGAGAGAGGGAGGTTGAGCAAGCTGGGGAAGGAACTATTGCCACTACCTCTAATTCATCATTAAGTTTGTCTGAAGTCAGCCCACTTAGTGAGCAGAGGCTAGCTGTGTTGGAGAAGCATGTTGGAACTCTGAGCTATAGTTACAGGCAACTGTTTGCCACCCTATGTAGCAGTGCCGGGAATTAAACTTAAGTCCTCTAGGAGTACAGAAATCTCTTGCCACCACTGAGATCCCTTCAGCCCTAGTAAAGAGATTTTTTTTAAAAAGACAATTAAAATTTAATAACTTGCCTCTCTGAAATAAGTTCTCACATAGGTCTTAGTCATAGAAAGTAATTCAACGGCTCAGGAGTTGGTTGAGAGTGCATAATGGAAGTTTTATGTTTTTAGATGCAGTACTTCTGGTTAAATAATTCAACTTTGTTTGCCTCAACATTGTTTCATAGCAACAAATTCCTCTCTCTGACACTTTAGTAACTAATCTGGAATTCTTTAGACACAAGCACATAAACTACAGAGAATTTGTCTGGAATTAGTTGCCTTATACAAAACAGGTATGTCTTAAGCTTTGCAAGTTCCTGGAAAAGAAGAAATTTGGGAAGCTGCTATTTAGGATTCTTAGCACTCAAAATAAACGCATGTAACTTCTAGTTTACAAACTGCACTAAAGGAGAGACTTTGTTCCCGGATAACATGCCTAGGACATTCCTTGGCACACTGTAGTCATCCAGTAGAAAATGGTTACTTCATAATCTTTTCTCTTTGGCCATTTACTTAAAATACTTTAGTAAAGGAAGAGTCTCCCCAGATAGCATGTCTCAGTCCTCTGTTCTTTTTTGTTTGTTTGTTTGTTTGTTTCTGGTTTTTCGCGACAGGGTTTCTCTGTGGCTTGGTTTTCCTGGAACTAGCTCTTGCAGACCAGGCTGACCTCAAACTCACTGAGATCTGCCTACCTCTGCCTCCCGAGTGCTGGGATTAAAGGCGTGCACCACCAATGCCTGGCCAGTCCTCTGTTCTTTACAAAGGTAATGACTGAATGCTAGACGCTTCTCAAGGTACATCTCATTATATAGTTTTTGTTTGCGGGCAGACATAATTATGTTTCTTGTTATCTACACCTTAAAATATGTTATTACTTCTAAATGCTAGCTGAAGAGGCATTGAATATATGTATTAGATAGATAGATATAGATATATTAAAGAATTAAGTAACAGATGATAGTTCTGCTTCAGGATCTTCAGGCATATACAGGATGCTTTAGAATAGAAAGCACGTTCCACTCTTAGTTTCACACAAATAAGTAAAGGTGAACTTCTAGAGTAGCCACAGTTGGGCTGGAAAGAAAAGTGTGGGTAGCTTAGAAGCTTCTTATCATTGCCCTTCACTTTAATTCTGGACACTTCTTATGTGGATTTTGCCTGCTTTTGAAGACAGTCTTTCTTTTCATGTAAAATGTATTCTGTTTCCGTGTAAGCCTTGGTGTGTGCTATGGTTGTTTTGAGAAACAGACATGCAAATCTTTGAATCCTCTGGGTTGTATGATGCATAAGCATGGCTCAGCTGTCTTCAAATGGGGCAGGTGGTGGAATTAAGGATGCTGGTAAGATTGGGTGTCATCCTCACACCTTGCATAAAGTGTGGGCATCAAGAGACAGCTTTGAAAACCACCAAGGATACAGAGCTCTGGGCCAGCTTCTCATTCTCAAGACTTTTTAAGCTGTCTCTTAAATCTCTTGAGCAGCTGCAATATGTTCCTCTTGCCTGTGTCCTCGAAAATAATCATCTCCTTTTCTTCTCCCCATTTTTCATCCTCATAGGATTAAATGGGCTCTGATTGGCAACAAAGAAGCCTGTTGATAGGGTTCAAGGAATTTTGTCATTTTGAGCACATTTCACTGTTTGGGGAAAAGCTGAAAATGCTTTGCCCAGGGAAAAATAGGTGTTCCTAGCTCTCCTACATACAAGATCATAATCGAAAAGAATAAAAAAAAACTAAGCAAATGAATGTTGCTTTATGTATGGAAACACCAGTGAAAGAAAATCAGTCATGTATAAGGGCATATCAGATTGCATCCATATGAAATAGATAGGCATAATAAATTCAGTTCAAGCTCAACCATAAAAGGAAACAAAAATACATTGTTAATATGGAACGGAACTTTAAAGAAACTAGGAAACCATAAGTAATGTCTGGCTTCTTACATACCTTATTTCATAGGATCACTTTAAACATTTACAGCCATCCTCATATTTCAGTTGAGGAAATGGTCAATGTGGCAGCCGAGACTCAAAAAACAAGTTTATCTATCTGTGCTGAATGCATGTTCTTGTTATTGTTTTGTGCTGTGTACATAGGCTTCCTCAAATTAAAAACCCAGACCCTAGACAGACACTGTATGAAGCATGTGTCTTTAGGAAGGCAATGTGTGCTTTATGCACTGGGAAAAAATGAGATTTTTCAGAGTACAGACTATAAGAATAACCTGAGAATGAAGCAGGCTTTGAAGCTGAATTTGCTGTGTAGGAGTGAATACTATTGACATAGTGCTTCGATGTTTACTAATGCTACCGACTCTTGGTTATAATCATCCTTAGTTCACAACACATATGAAGCACTGGGCATTTCATTTGACCTGCCCCATTCATGCAGTAAAGCACTTGAAGTTTTGTTTTTCTGAAATAATGTAACTGAATTTTGTGATAGAAGAAAAAGGAAGTAAAATTTCAGTTCTTTTGGACATTAATGCTGTTGTTAACGATAGGACAGTCACATGTACGATCCAAATAGTGTGCTGAATATCAAGCTTAACTATAAAGCTGTTGGAGGGGCTGGTGATGTAGTCTGCAGTACAGCACTTACTTACCTGCATGGGCAAGACCCTCATTTTCTTGGGTCCTGTGGGTGTAAACTGGTACTCATGTTTGTGTTACTAGCGCTCACCCACGAAGCCCCCTCCCAAACAGTGGGGTGCACATTTTTTTCAAAGATGTAAAGCATGTTTTTGCAATTATAACCAGTAAAAGGAAATAATTAATAAGCATTTGGTACTTACTTAGGAATACTATATGTAACTGAATACATTTTACCATTTATTACGAGTCAAGGGAGCACTGTTAATGAAATACTTAATGTGAAAACAAAGCGCGTGCTTCTGTCGTCTAGTGATACACACTAATCCAAGGAGGTAGCGGTATTTCAGCCCACTCATTCATTCAGTCCAAATTCCATAGGGTTTTACAGAGTGACATTCCTGAAAATTTCCACCATCTGGAATGTTCTTGAGAGCAATACAAGGTGTGTACATTACACCATCTGATGAAGTTAAATTATCCCACCTGATGAAGCTCTCTACTGCCCCCTGCAGTGTTTCCCAAAAGTAGCAGTGTGAAAACATTACCCTAAGACAATTCTGTAGGAGATTGACCTGGAAATGTAATAGTGTTCTTGATCTCTGTTTCTACTAGTAGTAGAACACACTCATTTTTCTGAAAAACAAAGATATCTCTAGACCAGAGTTAGATGTTTCCAAATGTCTCTAGGTGCTGTAAGCATTTTTTCTTTATCTATTTAATGCTGTGTTTGTGGTAGTGCCTGAGGAAAAAAACAGAAGAATTAATATTTATGAGGTCATTTTACCTTTTTTATAGAAAGTAGAATCAATAGGGGTTTAATTTTAGGGAAAAAAGTCTTACCAGTAGTTTCAGTGTCCTGTGTCCTTCATGGGTCTTGTTTTCCATTGTGTTGACTGCAGGGTTGACTGATGAAGCAGAAAGTTGCCTTTAAAGCACTCCCCAGTATGTCACTTAAATTTTGATCAGAAAATAATATAATTTTTAAATTTTAGTTTCCATATGAACAAACTAGAATGTGGCCTATTTAAAAATAATTCACGGTTTCAATAACAAGTGTAAAAAAAACTCTTCTTTGCTAGAGAATTATTCTCAACATCTACAGTAGAACATTTCAGACAAAATGTGAAATTTAAACTTCCCACAGCAAGCTTTGAACTCTAAACTAAAATGAAATAACCTTTCCAAACTTTAGCCTCTTGTGGCTTCAGATTTGTGTAGACATGGCTGACAGGTAGCTTGAGGGTCAGATAAGCCCAACTCTTAACTTTCTTTGAAACATTTTAGGTAAAAGGACTTGATAAGGTTTTGTAAACCATTTGCAGAATTCCTTTCATTAGGATAACATTTGAATTGCCTTGTATGGTTCTGGGTTCTGTAAGAGAATGACTTGAAAGGTGAATTTTATATCTGCATGTTGAAATTTTCCTCAGTTCTTAAAGCCTCATTTTCCTGTGTGTGTGTGTGTGTGTGTGTGTGTGTGTGTGTGTGTGTGTGTGTATGTGTGGGGGGGGTGTTTTAAATAGTTAGGACATGATTTTAAATTTTATACATTTTCTCCATGAATTATGCAATGCCATTTTTAAGTAGGACAAAACAACAAAAATAAAATACATGTTTTTGATTTATTTATTTTTGCTATCTTAGTGGATGAGCAAATTCAGTAGTCATTTACTTTAGTGAATTGATCTGACCCTATTTAAAAGAAGGCAATACAAGCAATTGTCTCAGTTAATGACTTTGGTAACTGTGGTAGGTGACGTCTACTAATAATTTAGACAGAGAATTGATCTGTATGGCATAATATTTAACATGTTTTCTATTCAGTTTAGTAAAATTCTTTTCTTATTGAACTGTTATTTTCACTATAGACTATGACATAAAATTATAAGGTAGAATCTGTGATTTTAAAAATTGATTATGCTAACACAAAGTATTGCTTATTATAATACTCTTTTACAGATAATTTATGGCTAACTTAAAATATAAGCATCTAATATGTAAGCCTACATATTTCAATCTTATTATTTATCCACTTCTAAAATGCAGATATTTTGGTTAAGAAACCAGATTTATATATGCAATAATGCAATAATGATAAACCCCTTTTTATGTTCTTTTACCCATTCTATCACTTCTGATTATTATCATTTGGTAGCAATACATAAATTTAAGAAAAAGAAATCTTTCATAACTTCAGGATATGAATTATCCCACAAATTTCAACCCCATCCACTTATTAATAAACATCCAGCCCATATGTGCATACTATAATACTTGATAGTAGTTTGAAAACAGCTTTGTATTTGTTTATAGAATTTTAAAACAAATTTTTAGTTGCAACAAGTTCAGTTTGTCATTCTTGTTTCCCATTTATTGTTGATCCTCTGGGCTTTTTCAAGTAGAAATGCCTGCATGCAATTGAGCTGTCTCTCTACCAGCCATCGGAACAAACTTTAATCGAACCAAGGCACCTCAAAGAACACTAGTGTGTGCCATACAGTTATCAGTTACACCTGAGAGCCCTCTTTGTTTATGACTTTATCAGCTTCTGATGTGACTTTTCATAAAGAACATAGAGTGCAGGTGAAAGGCTCCTTCTCATCATGTGACCCCAAGAAACAGAGATTGACATCATTGTTCTGCTAACATGGACACTTAGGTAACTGTTTCTTTTCCCGTTCTCTGCTCATCACTTTTGTTGCTAACTTATCTTTGACTTTTGTCACCTTACAATGCTTCATCCTTTAGGTCATTCTTTGCTAATACAGAATGCTAACAGCTATCCTAGGACAACTACTAATATCTCCTAGATGATCTTCCCACATTACACTGCAAATTTACATTGGGTTTTAGATTGCATGAAGCTTCATTTCAAGTTATGGATCTATTTGTAAGATACAGTCTCTTATAAACTGCACAGAACTTCTGGAAAAAAAAACCCACACATTTTCAAGCAAATAACCTAAGGGTTCTAGAAAACATCGAACATAAAGAATCAAGAGTAAGTTAAGAACAAACTTGACTTTTATGTAAATAGCTCTTTCCTTTGAAGAGTTTTTGAGTGTCACTTGCTCAGTTGAGAACACATTCTTAGTTGCTGAGGCCTCTTCACGTCTTCAAAAGTAAAGAATTGAATGCGTCACAATTAGATGGTCAAATGTAATTTGAAGTTTTAGGTCTTCTGTCCACTCTATCACTGTTCCTTGAAATACTTGGCACCTACTTCTCCTTAGGCCACAGTGCTCAATTCCTAGCATGCTAGTCACTCAGTGTGAAAATACAGGGGTCAGATCAGAAGAAAAATCTGCACCACATCTTGTGATTGCATAAATGTAAAAGCTTCCCTTTAACTGAAGAAAATCAGATGACAGTTCCTGTGCTGTCTGCAACAGTCATATTGTGCTACTGTTGTTTACTTTGAATCATCACAAAAACTCTATGGGAAAACATTACTGTCATTTCACAGAGAAAGATGATGCTCAAAGAGTTGAAATTTAATAGTAGCCAATATAGTAGGATATTTCAAGCCAAGATGGACATCATCTGCATCTTTTGATGCTAAAGGCTATCTTTCATTCAAATGTAATACAGTAATGACCATCTTGTAGAGAAAAGGGAATGGGTAGTTCAGCCTGTAATCCACTTTTATTCCATCCATTTGTAATGATCTCTGCTCTTTTCAGTGATTCTTATAATTTAAATACTCTATCAAAAACATGTTCTATGAAATTGTAAGAGCTAATCTGATAGCCTGCAATGTGCTTACAAATGATTATTTTTATTCTGATTATTAAGAATTATGTATGTGCATCACTTAAAACTTAAAAGTGTATTGAATACATAAGTCATCCTGTACTTTGCAGAACAAAACTACTTTTTGCTATATCTCTTTTACTAAAGACAGTATACAAATACTCAATATGTAAATTTTGTTCAAAAAGTACATGTCTTCTCCCTATGTGTGTTAATGGACATATTGTATACCCTTTCCATGTTTATATCATACAGCTCTGTCATGATTTTGTAATGTGATTATATTACGTCCTGTGATATCTGTTATATTTTGCAACTTGTTTGACCCATTCTTTATTTTCTACATGGCACTTTTTCACACTCATATATGGACAGACTTACAATGAGTTGGAATGTATCGCTTGACAGGACAGCATCATTTATGCAAAGTAGAATCCCAAAGTGAATTTGCTGTCTTCATGGAATATGTGTAAAATCCCATCAGCTTGTAACAATATTATCCTTGAATAACTACAAATATATATTCCCACTGGTACTCAGAAGAATTATTTTTCCTTCGTTGTTGTTACCATCCAATATACATACTTACATACCATCTAATGTTCTGTGCATGTCTCCCATTGGTGCTCCTGGTTCAATGAACACATGACCTATTCTGCATTTTCTATGCGATTCGATAAGGTCAGACGTTGATTATAGTCTTAGCAGAGTTGTAGGGGAAGAGCGCAAGCAACCTTCCAGTCACATACAGTACCTCACTGTTTCTTTTTTTTCTGGAGAATATTTAACGATTAGATGCTAATAGAGGCATTATGACATTTTGTTGAACTTGGCAGTTTGCAAAAATTTATCTGATTCCTCTTTTATTCTCTAGCTTTATTAAGGATTGATTGGCAAACAATATATGTATACATAGATATATAGTATATTACGTCTTGATATATATGTACATGGTATTTTGAAATACTGAGAAACTGTTATCACACATATCATCTCATAGAAGGAGCTTCCTTCAGTCACTTTGACTTCATAACTCTTCTTTCCATCAGTAAAGATTTTAGATTTGCAAACTTCTGACTCAAGTTTTGTGTCACATGTGAGATTTTCTCCAAGCAAATATACCATATATATAAACTGAGAAGGTATGATATTGTGTCATTTTTCACTGATGTTAAGGTCTCCTCTAATGTTCAACTTCAAGTATTTATATCATGCTGCCATAACTAGTCCAGGTTTTCCCCCTTTCTCTTACTGCTAGGAACCAAACCCACAGGTTTGAGCATTCTAACCATGTATTCTATCCACTACACTACAATCCAACTTTAAAAGTCTGCTATTTAAGTGGGTGCTCATGGGCCCCAGACTGATAGCTGGGAAACCATCATAGGACTGACCCAGACCCCCTGAACATGGGTGTCAATTAGGAGGCCTGGACAATCTATGGGGCTTCTAGTAGTGGATCAGTATTTATTCCTAGTATACGAATGGACTTTGGGAGCCCATTCCACATAGCGTGATACTCTCTCAGCCTAGACATTTGGGAGAGGGCCTAGGCCCTACTTCAAATGAAACAGTTTTTGAAGATCCCGTGTAAGGTCTGCTCCCTGGGAAACAGAAAATGGGATGGGATGGGGGTTGGCGTGGGGCAGAGGAGGAGGGGAGGAGAGGGAACTGGGATTGATATGTAAAACAAGCTTGTTTCTAATTTAAATAAAAAGTAAAAAGCCTGATATTTATTTATATTTTCATTAAAGGTAATATTCTGTGTTTTAAAGACTACTTGTATAGATGCTGGTATATAACTCTAGAGGAAATTTGTGTCACTTTGCTTATATATGGTAGCAGGGAAGTATATATGGGAATAAGTTTTTAAGCAAGCAAATTTGTCAATATGCAAAAGAGCTGTGACTACAACAAAGAATTTTAAATTTTTTAATTTAAAAATTTTAAAGTTTAAAAACTCTGTCTCATAATTTTTGGTCTTAAAAACAAATACAGTTTAACTGTGCCAGTTGAGACATTGGATATTAATATTAAATTAATTTTACCATAAAATTGGAGCAAGTAAAGATTTGTTAGTAAGACTTTTATTAGCAGATTCAGTGTGTGTCACCTTAAAGCAGAAGGGTTTGGGTTTGTCTTCCTAGACTCTCAGTCTGGTGGAGTGCTGATCTTGTACTTTTGTTTGACAGGCTTTCGCAGGCAAAGACCTGGAGGAGCAGTTGCGGTCCGTGTCCAGTGTAGATGAGCTCATGTCTGTCCTGTACCCAGACTACTGGAAAATGTACAAGTGCCAGCTGAGGAAAGGTGGCTGGCAGCAGCCTACTCTCAACACAAGGACAGGGGATAATGTAAAATTTGCTGCTGCACATTATAACACAGAAATCCTGAAAAGTAAGTACAAGCAGCAAAGTACAAGAGGAACCTCATGAGGTCCACAGTGATGGTGATGGTGTGGGCCTTTGCTTCCAGCTAGTATATTTGAAGTGCCCCCAGTAAAGAAAATAGAAGTGAACAGAATTACTTTTAATAAAACACTTTGGGAATTCTTTTTATGCATTTAGATGATTTCTTGAAATTCACAGCTAGATATCACGTGGGTATCAAAACACATTTATTTGGGGAATTGGGATAATAGTCCATTGCAAACATTTGAAAATACTTAAATAAATTTTCTACACTGTGTTAACTTATTTTAGTTATTTAGGTTAGTTTAGATGCTTGTATCTCAAGAAAATTAGTATTTTAAGAAAAACAACAGTGCATGGATTTCCCCCCTCCTCCCTTTTTTGGACATGCTTAATTTAACTTTTGTGCTAGAAAATTTATCCATTATGCATAAGGTGCATAACACTCTGGGCAATATTTTCATAGACAGACACACATGGGTGGGCACACGCATACACACACACACACACACACACACAGCTGAAAATAATGAAAAAAAATTACTAACCCATATCACCTCCCCAATCTACTTGTTGTTCTGTTTCCTCAGAAATAGCTGATTCAGAATTGCCCTTTATGAAGTAGAATGTCTGCCATAACACTCTATTTTATACAAAATTACAATGTTGTATAAAATGACATAATAGGAGTTGGTGAGCCAATTTAAGAAAAAGGCTTACTTTAGTTTTAAATGTTTCTGTGTTTTAAGGTTCGATATAGGGATTAGGGAGGTGACTCAGTGGGTAACAGAGCTGACTCTGCAAGCATGAAGACCTGAATTTGATTCCCCAACACTCACATAAAGGCATGCATAGCTATGGGTACCCAAAGCCACGGCATTGCAGAGAATACATAAAGGAAAATCCTTTGAACTAGATGGCCAGCCAGCCTAGTCTAAACAGAGAGTTTCTGGTTCACCGAGAAAACCTCTATCAAGATACTAATGTAGAGAATGATAGAGGACATGATGTCTCCCTCTAGCCACTGCATGGTAGGCACCCCATCATACGCACATACAATTTGATATTGCAAAGTCCATTTAAAGCAAAACCAAACAACTGGAATTGTGGTGGAATAATCCATAATTTATGACCTCACCCTTCCTTAGGAACAGAAAGGGGATGGGATAGGAGGTCTGTGAGTGACAGGCAAGGTGGGGAGGGAACTGGGATTGTCATGTAAAACAAGATTGTTTCTAATTTAAATTACAAAAAGAAAAATAGCAATAAGCAAATAACAAATAAACACAATGCAGAAAGTCATTATGAATTAAAGAAATGGTTATTTCAGTCATCCGCAATTGGTAAGCCAACAGTGTTTTGAAAGCAGGAGTTCAAGAGAAAGCATGAGGGGGATAAGAAATTTAATTTTCCTGAAGAGAGTCAGTTTAAGCTACAAGTCGTATTAGGTGGAAAATAACCTTGCTTTTCACATAGCTACTGTCATGACATTATTCAAAATTGTTGGATAGCTTGCCTGAAAAATGAGTTTTGAATTGAAACCAAAACCATAGTTTTCTTCTCATTTACATGTCAGTTTAAAAAGAAAAGCAAAAGCATGTTGTTTACATTTGCTTCATGACCACAGAAATTGTACATGCCAGGCAAAGAACATGGCTTTGTTTTTGCACATCTGGTAAGCATCCATGTATTCAATTTCCCGTTTTTAAGCAACGAGAGCCAAACATTTGTGTTAGGGTAGTGGTGTAATTATTTTAAATCCTTAATTTAATTCTATTTTTGTTACCTCCCCCCATGGAAATCATTCTAAAATGAAATTTTCTCGACTATTCTGCAAACTCTTATCTTACATTCCCATTCATAGGGAAACTTAGGATCCAGTCGGTTGTTTCTCTCGTTCTCTTACGCTAAAACTTAAGATCTGAAGTCAAATATGAGTAACTTCCCCATGTTGTAGGCTTTGTTTCTCCCTTGGTGGCTTCTGTGTAACTTATGGACTTCCCTATGACTCGACAGGTATTGATAATGAGTGGAGAAAGACTCAATGCATGCCACGTGAGGTGTGTATAGATGTGGGGAAGGAGTTTGGAGCAGCCACAAACACCTTCTTTAAACCTCCATGTGTGTCCGTCTACAGATGTGGGGGCTGCTGCAACAGTGAGGGGCTGCAATGCATGAACACCAGCACAGGTTACCTCAGCAAGACGGTAGGTGTTTCTATCTCAGTTCTACTTTAGAACCCTCTGAGTGATCAGGGCAATAGGATACCTCCGATCCCACCATGGTGACATACTTCATGTGGGAGCTTCTTAGGTTTTATTAGGGGGATGAAGTAAATGTTTCCATTATCTTGTGTTTTTGATGCTCCAATTTCACAAAGAAAGAAATCAATGCATTATAAACTCTGCTCATATAATAAAATCAAAGCTTAGTCAAGTAAACAGTAAATATGCATGACCTAGTACAATTACATGTATATATACAGAGTTATATTATATATCATCTACAGCATATACAGCATTTAGAGTATGTATGTCTACCTACACTCTGTACACATTCATTCATCCCTGAATAACCATCATCAGAGACTAGAAAGATAACTCAGTTGTTTCAGTAGTTAATTTGGAAGCACACGGTTGTGAGTTTAGTCTCCAGTACCATAATTATACGGGTTTATAATTCCTGTGATAAGGAGTCAGGGATAGGGTCAAGGGCCAGTGAGGATAAACCAGTAAGTAAGTCCCAGGTCTCAATGAGAGACACTGTCTCTAGTAACACAGTAGATGACTTCCAAGATATTTTACCTGAGGTTTACCTCTGGCTGTCATATGTACATGTTCTTGCACTCCCACAAAGATGAACACATGCACACAAGAATAACCATTTTCATTTAGCAACAAGGCACTTTTATGTGTTTAAACTCTTTGGCTTTAGAATTGTAGCAAAAATCATTGCATTCTGTGGTGCAATAAAAATAGAAAAACTTAAAACTCTCATTTTATTTGCACACTGTAAAATTTTATCAAATTGATGGTTTAATTGAACACATATTTCATCTGATCAACAGTAGCATCTAAGAATTGCCATATTTTAGTAAGATATCAATGTCCATGGAAATTAAGACTGTTCCCTCTATTATTCCTGGTCTATCTAGTTAAAAAATCATCGTTAAGCCTAGCTAAAAGGTATATGTGGAGGCATTAGAACAGAGGGAAGTGGATAGGAATTAAAGATAGCCAAGAAAACTGGATGTACAAAAAGTGTCAGAAGACAGTATACTAGGAGTTATTAAAGGGTAAGTCACAGGCAAGTCATCAGGCTTGATCACTGCTACAATCTTATTTTCAAAGCAGTGAATGGCCTTTCAGCTTGAGAATGACAATGTTAGACATGTGTTGTTTATAACAACACACTGGTGTAAGCATAAAGACTGAGGACAGGATAGATATGGGAGAGAGGACACTCCAGCGAGGAAAGCAGACAGGTTACCATTTCACTGGCTGGGAAGAGCAGCAAAGGCACCTCGATGCACTAGGACAGCAGAAACACGGGCATTCGAGAAACTTGGGGGATGGCTAGCTAACATTTCCCCGAAGACACCTCTTATCCAACTTCACACTTGTGGTCTCTCATCTGTCTACTCTGTTTGCTTTTCCTAGTGATTCATTGCAAATGTCTCCTGATTTTCATAATCCCTACTTAAAATTGTGACTCAGCTTTCTTCTAGAGAGGCAGTCAGTGTGACTATGATAGGCTGAGAAGCAACTAAGCCAACCTCTTTCTCCCACATTTTCCTCTGTTTTGTTAAGTTACACTGTCATCGGTGTGATCAAGCCAAGCATTCTCCTAACTAAAATTCCACTAAATAAATGTAACTTCCAAGCATTCTGGGACACAGATACTGTCTTCGCTCTGATGTAGCCCACATTTATCTTTCACTAGGAGCATAAAACATCAATCTAATAGCTGCTTTCTCACGCCCATACTTAGCTCCTTCCAACCTACTTACAACATAAACTCTTTTCAATAGCACTATATTCTTGAGTCTTAGCCAGTATTTATCCAGTGTCCTGAGGAGCTTCTGCTTGCCAATTAGAATACCCAGAAAAGCACATCTTCCCATATACAAAGGCTGAAAGTTTAGTAAATTTTATTGTTACCTTCTTTGAGATGTGATTTCCCAGGCTCAACATAATCCCTCACTCTCAGATCCCATCTCTCATTGCTTTTACCCTCAAAAGATGCTACTCAGTTTCCTTTAGCTCTTGGATTATGTACTTATTCACCTGACAGTCACTTCAGTGTTGTGCACCCTGTCAGAAATATCTCTTTATATCTTCTTACAAGGTCCCCAAATCTCTATTTATACAGTGAGGTTCTGCTTACCCTCAGAGTTACTTATACAAGTCATTCTCATTTCTCCATGGCATCATACTGTATTGTTCCATAGATTCTTTTATTAAGTATCATTGACCACCATCACATTATTTTTCATGTTTCTATTTTTTTTATTATTATTCTTTTCTTCATTCCAAGAAAACACAATTTGTTTATTAACCTAGAGAAAACAGGGCAATGCTTGGCACATGGAAAAGAATTGGCCTGAGTGGAAGGAATACTTGAGTGAAAGGATATTGAAGATCAGAGTTTGAGACTAGGGTGTGCTGGTTTTATGAATTTGAAAGTACTAAAAGGTGCAGATATTAGGATGACGTTGGACATCAACTTCTAGTGAAGTGCTCAGGTCTGTTACTTTTGATTTTGGAGAAAGCATCATGTTGCTAATTGTTATTTGAAGTGAAGCTTAATGTGCTTATTAGTAGCAAATTTATTTTTCAGAAGAGACAAACAAATGCCAAGGTAAAATTAGCATTCATTAATTGTGTCAGCCCCTACTTCTTTTCATTTCGTAAAGCCCTACAGTCTTCCTTTTGCATGTTATTGTTTAGACTAAAAGAATAAGATTAACTTTAATTCACTTAAATGAGTGATGTTATGTAGTATTTAAAGTAAACTGTGACATATAATTCCTCTCCAAATAGGATTTAGTATGTGGCCAAGATAACTAGTATTTGGGGGCTGAAGAAATAACTCAGAGATTAAGAATACTAATCATATATATCCCAGCACCACGATCTGGTGGTTCACAAACACCTGTAATTTCAGCTTCAGGGGATCCAATAGCTCTAGTGTACATATTCTCCCGCCCTTGCACACACACACACACACACACACACACACACACACACACACAATTAAAGCCAAACTTGTAAAATAAAATTAATATTCATCAAGTCATTAAAAGCAGTGCGGGTTTTATGAATGAGAAGTTCACAGGTTTTCAGATGTGCATCCCATGAACTTTATATCCCAAGCAGCTAAGGCATGAAACTCCCAAAGGCAGGATGGAGTGTTCAGTTGTGTTTCTCTTTTTAATACAGTTTGTTAAATCTCCTACTCAATAACTTTCTACTAAGTTTATAAAAAATATTTTAACCAATTTATATGTGAGAATGTGTGAAGGTTTCTATCCAATTAAAAAAGAAGTTTCTTACTGGTAAACTTTTTTAATGTTTTATTTTTTTAATTAGAAACATGCATGCTTCAAATGTTAATCCCAGCTTCCTCCACCCCTCCTCCCTAGTCCCTCCACCACCCTTCCCCCCAACCACCGCCCCCAGCCCTATCCTCACATCATTCCCCAGGGAGGTTGAGGCCCTCCTTGGGGGAATCTCCAGAGTCTGTCATTTCATCCAGGGCAGGATCTAGGCGCTTCCCCATGTGTCCAGGCTGAGAGAGCATCCGTCCATGTGGAATGGGCTCCCAAAGTTCATTTGTATGCCATGGTGAACATTAATTTACTACCCAGGGCCCCAGAGATTTCTGAGGCCTCCTCACTGACACTGCATTCATGGGGTCTGGACCAGTCCCCTGTTGGCCTCTCAGCAATCAGTCTGGGGCTCAAGAGCACCCCCTTGTCCAGTCAGCTGTCTTTGTGAGTTTCAACTGGTAAACTTCTTTAAGGTAAAAGGAGAAAACAAAGAAACAAAAAATTCCAAGTTTCTATTTTGTTAAAGTTTCAGACACATATTTGAGCAAGCAAAGTTGTCAGTCTGAGTCATACAAACTTTAAGAACATCAGGGCTTCAAATGTTGTGCTGATTCCATTTTTAAGATGGAAACTTCATAGAAATGTTTTCTTATGGGTCTCCGAGAAGGGCAGGTTATCAGAGTGTGTGAAGAAGTCAGTTTCTAGTTGTAAATTAAAACCACATGGACTGAGCATTCCAAACTGAATTAATCAATAACAACTGCTTTAGACGTTTTTCCCTCGAACATCGAGAAACATATAGATTGGATGCCGTCTTAACCTCTTGCATAAACATGCTCTAAGTGTATTTTCTTCTGTGAAGTTGTATATTTGGGAGATAAAACCAGAAGCTAAAGTGAATCTTGCCGAAAGAAAATTATTTGGTGATGAAAGTAGAGGCATAAGAAAGGCATCTGCTTTGAGGTCACATACTTGGTGTAAGAAGCTCTCAAATGTTCCTATTTATCCTAAATACCATCCTAAAGATGGGACTAAATGAAGAATAGTTACTAAGACCTTGGATCCCACTGGAAGGCCTGAAGTTATGCTCAAGAAACTGGGTCTTTTTGCATAATCACTAGTACTAGGTCAGCCTAGCCTTCATGAGATAATCTTGAGCATTATTTAAAATTCTGTATTTACATCGTAAAAAGAATTCTCAACGTATGTTTCACTATTTTTATAGAAATCATATAAATATACATGCTGCCAAAGTCATCCCCTTATTCTTTATATTTAAATGAAATGCATCACAATTTCTTTGTAGCATAATTTATTCATGCCTCGGTATAAAATGGAACTTTATGGGCACTATTATTTTGTGCTGTAGATAGAAACATTTCTTCCAGAATGCTGCAGTAGTGTGAACAAATAATTTATTCCCCTCATATATATTCATGTACTTGATAAATAGAATGTGATTTCTGTCATGTCTTTAGCAAGTTAATATTTGGCAACTGCAGTTGTTGGAAAGGCGGTTTCCTCTTGATGGGGAGAAAGAACTCTTGACCAGGAAGAGTTAGCAGAAAATTTTGCAACAATCATATTTTCCTGAAGAGAGTAACAAATCCATCTGTGGAAAATACCTCTTTGGTCAAATAATGATATTGATATCCTAAGATTTTATCGAGCACTCTGAAAACTCCTGATTTGAAGTTTTAACCTGTTTGTAACACAGTGTGTGAAACTCATGCATGACAGTATGTTAAAATTAATTCCGAGCTGGATGTCAAAACTCTGTCTTCTCTCTGCTTTTTTATCACAGACTCAGTCTGTGTTGCACAGGCTTTGACCAGCTATGTGTGCTGCTGGAACACTAAGTTGAACCATTAGCATGAACTTTGAACTTTCCATCTTTTCCTATTTGTAAGAATTATTAATTTAAATGTCTTGTAGTTTTAAGTCTGATTTTACTATTGTTATTATACCCTCCAGCCTTTTATTTTTCACGCTGAATGTGCTCTAAGTTAGGATAGTTAGAGTAAAAGCAAATTATATTTTAGATATGAAGATGATTTAAAGTCTCGATTTGTGATCTCAATTGTATCCAAAAATATTCCTCTTAAACATATTAATGAAGTATAGACCAGTACATTCCCAACAAAGAATTTCTGCAGTTTTCTTGGCCAGCCTGTAAGATGTATGGAAATGGGGCCTGTTTATCTGCAGCAGTTACTATGCTGGGTAAACACTATTGTTTCAAAATTTACTTTATTTGAAATACATTATTGTTGGTGAGAGTTGACCATTACATATTCGTATTAAAGAATGCCACTAGATAACAACAGGGAACCTAAGCTCAGAAATATTTCCCGTTTCCCCTTACTTTGCAGACAATGACAGATTATAAAATCAGATGTTATTTCCTTTACAGACTTTAAAAAGGCATTTTATATGTAAGCCTTTTTAAATGTATCCCAAAGCCAAAATGAAGCATGTAAACATATACATCATTGTCCTTAAAGAATACTTTTCCACTTAAATATTAAATCAAATGCACATTGATATTATATGTTGTTCTGGAAATATATTCTTCTTAGCATTATGCTATCTTTTACCACTGAGTAGATACACTAAATATGAACCATAGTTTAATTCTGCATACCATGTCTAAATTTTGTACTTTGGACTTCAAGTGAATAAAAAATGCTACTGTGCATAGCATTTAAAACACAAATTAGCCTGACAACAGTGTAAGAATAGTATTAAAGCATACTTCAGTATTAAAGTGGATAGAATCCGCTTACTATTTCAAATATCAATTATGTTTATATAGATCATGACTCTTCTGACAGAAGATTGTAGTTAACAGTTCAGATTTCACATAATGTCCAGAAAAGTCTTCACATGACGGTTACATGGCAGTTTCTTGTTTATGAAGTGCATTTATTAGAAACTATGAGGTACCTTAAAATTCTCCGAGGTTATATATCGCTGTGTTGTGTTGGTGTGTGTACAAGCTCATGTGCGTGTGTGTGTGTGTATGTGTGTGTGTGTGTGTGTGTGTGTATGTCTGTGTGTGTGTGTGCATCAGTACATGTACACATGTGTGCTGCCAATCACTCTTACTGATAATGAGGACAAACATCATTTTGACAACTATCATCCTGGAATTCCAACAAGGACCATTGCGCTTTATAGATACTCAATAAATAATTATTGATAGTTTGAACAGAGAAAAATAGTTAATGAACAGAAATTTAAAAATAAACATTAGAATCAATTTAACAAAGATTTACATTTATCTTGACTGCCTTCTCCCCACTCCTCTTTCTGAGTTCAAATCCCAGTATGACATGGTCACTCACTACCAGTGGGATCTGATGTCCTCTTTGGGCTTTAAGTCATACATGAAAAGTCACAAGTTAACATGCAAATAGGAGCATTTACAATAATTAAAAATTTAGGAAATATTTCCATCGACATATGCATACATGCATAGAAGGAAACTGTATTGAGAAACCTTTTGAGTATACAGCAAAAACTGGCCTATGTACAGTTAGCCTTAGTACACATATATAATTGGCCATGTTTTTGAAGTTGATAAATGAATAAAATTTAAGTATTGAGAATTCTTCTACCCATCATATTAATCAAATTTTTCTTTGGATCCTTAACCTATCACTGGCATAATCAACTATAGAATGAAGAATGTTCCTCAGAAAACTTGTCAAATGCTTTGGAAGAAAAGTTTTTGACTTTCAGCCTATTTGTCACTGTAGGTCACATGAACTTAGTTCAACTTCCCCGTTGCCTACTTAGCAACAGTGAAATGTGACAACATTAATTGTGAGTTTTGTTTTCCTTGGTTTGGGTAACCCCAAAGCACTGTAGCTGCGGTGCTTATTAACATTCTTCAGCTTATGGCAGAAGCAGCTCTGGACGGCATCCTGATTTTAAGACTTTTGACCTGTGACATCATCCCTTATCTACTCATCCACACACCTCTTCCTACCTTCAAAAACTTACAGCCATGTTGATGTTTCTAAGAATAAGCTTGTTAATACACGGTTTGACTGTCCTTCATCTGAACAGGACATTCTTCAAGGTTCTTGCTACTAAATACAAACCATACGTGTGAGAGAACCTGATAGTGAATATTTTCTACATGGTTCTAACAATGGCTCCATGACCACTGAGGCTGCCCATTGTGGCATCTGGCCCCTTTCCACACCTGGGTAACAGGGTTCATGGGACTTGGAGTGGCAGCAACTTATGGGTAGAGATGCTGATGCCAAGGCTTGGGGTCAGGGGCACTTCAACCCTTCAGCATAGCTAATTAACTCCAAAGATGTATTTGTCATCACCGTTGGAGTCTGTGCTGCCTCATCTTGTAAGGCAATGTCAAGACTTGCAATGGGAAACCTGTAACGACAGATTCCCCAGTGGTGTGGCACCTCTGAGTCCTTTTCCAGTCATGCTAGTTTCTCTTCTTGTCCCCTAGTTCCCCTTGCTGCGCCTCTCTTACATCTGGCAGAGCTACTTGTGGTATGGTATTCCTAGTCTCTACCCAAGTCCCTACCACTTTGGTTAGGAGATATTTGCCTAACACCTAACCACGGGCACCCTTTTCAAGTTCTTTTGTCTTTCTTTGGCTCAGCTTCCATTGCGTATTACCTCCTGGCTTTCCCCCTCAGTAGTCTGTCTTTTCACAAGACATTTATGTTTCTCTGCCTTCCTCTGTAAATGCTCCTGTCCCCAAGTTTCTATTGTTGTATCTTTTCATTCCCAGTGATCTTACTGCATATCACAGTGATGCCCGCTATTTTAGTGACAACTTTGATACTGACAACTCTTACAAAGCTCTCCTATAGCTCTAGACACGAATATTTAACTGTTTATTCCATAATCATTATTACACCTTTATTATTGCTGTCATTGGCACCATTTTAGAATGTAAGATACATTAAAATATGTAGATAAAACCATATATAACTTAAAAATGTTAAGAACTGAAGCACAGCTCAGTTTAGATCATTTGCAATAGCCCAGGTTCTGTCCCCAGTGTCACAAAGATTAAAGAAATAATTTATAAATACATTAAAATTCCTCTTTTTATGCAGAACCTATGCATCTTCTTTACTGCTTGCTGTTATTGTAGGCTTAGTGCAAGTCCTAAAAAACAGCGAAGTTGTACCTTATGTAGACCTACAAAATCACAGCTGTCTGTAAATAAGCAATGTCTGCCATTACATCATTTTATCAAGCAAAAAGTTTCTGGCCAGCAGCATAAAAAAATGCATATTCAGAGAAGAATTGCTGAAAATCATAATTCTGGTCATGTCGAGATCACATATTTTCTATGAAAAACATATAGTATTTTGGAAAACACATAGCCTTGCAAATTTATGCAAATAATAACTAACATCTCTATAACAAACTATATACATAATCATATTCATGTACACTATGTTATATAATTTTCATAAGAATTCCGTGAAGTAACACATCATTCATTATATTATTAACTGATTATTAAATAAAAATATTTATTTAGGAAAAGCTTACTACTTTTCAAACCCATATTTTTTTAAATGTGCAAGCTAAGAAAAATATCCTACCTAGATATAATCATTTATGAACATGTTATGTTTTGCTAGAAAGCAGGTAATTTGTTGAATGTATATGTCAGTACCCTTCAAATAAATAAAATGTGCATCATATAATTTAGGTAGTCCTTTTTCATCAGTGTAAGTTTATTTTAATGTATACATTAAAAACACAGAATTTCATATTGATGGTGTACTACATGTTGTTTAAACATGTATAAATTGTGTAATCAGGTTAAAAGCCTATTTATTCAAATATTTATAAGGTACTTCTGCAAAAATACTGAAAATACTTCTGGCTTTTTGAAATATGCAATACACAATCACTGTAAGTGGTCCCTCACTGTGAAATGGTTTCCCAGAGTTTCTTACTCCTTTCCAACTGTAGCTTGTCCTATATAATTCTTCTCTGTTTTTTGGAAACCACATTTCTACTCTTAATTTTAATAACATCAGTTACTTTGTTTTCCATATACATTTGGGACCACATAGTAACAGTATTTCTGGCCCTGGTTTATTTCACATTACATGGTCTTCATTCAGGTCCCCCCGATGTCATAAATAATTATATTTCTTTCTTTAAATTTCAATGAAAAGGTCTTCCCAGTATGTGACCAAAACTGTCAAATGTATTTCAACCCCTCACCATTGTAAACAATTGTTAAGTGATGGTATGAAATTACAGGTAGGGAACTGAGAGCAGTTCCACAGCTCTGAGGAGCACTTCTCAGATTGAAGAATAATGCAGGTTTCAACTGTCACTGTTTTACTGTAAATAGATCTTACAAAGAAGCAGTCATTGTGTAGGGTTTCACTTTTACCATTCTGTCTAGTAATAAGTTGACTTTTGATCCTCAGTGAATTGAAATCCACTTAGTCTATATGTGCCCATCCCCACCTCACCCCCGCCATTTTGAGACCTATAGTTCTCCATAAACTAGGAATGCAGAAAACACCTTAGTTACACCTCATCTTCAGATTGTAGTCCAACAGCATGTAAAATGTACTACTTTATTTTCAGCTCCTTTTTATAAGGTCTATCAAGATTTGCAAGAACACAGCTTTGTTTGTGAAAATAATGAGTTGCTTGTTTTTATTTTAAATGTTGTAAGTTCTTGAGATCTGAGAAGTGTAAAACTTTCAAGAAGAAATTTCATTTGGAGTAAAAATTAGTTTTATAACTTTAATTTATGTCTGTGGATTTGGTTTACACAAGATAGGACTTAATGAAGCCTTTCGAGACAGTGTGGCCAGTAACTCTGCTCTTAAATCAGAAAGATATTTACTACCGATAATCTGTGTTGCATTTTAAATCTCTTGATACTGAGTAATCTGGGACTCAAACAATTCCTTTTCCTTGAACACACTGGTCTGTCACTGCTCTGTTCTATATCATTAGTTGGTCATCATACTTTTAATATGATCCATAGCTAACGATTTGATGTAAGCATCCAAAATATTTTTATTCTGATGGAAGATACTATGTAGGAGCAAACCACCTTTTATTTGTTATCGTTTGAAAAACATTAGCACTCTGCCTATGTTATGCAGTACCAAGTCATAACAAGTTAATCGCATTCATTCTTTGGACTCCAACATTTACCATAGAAGTCC
Source organism: Mesocricetus auratus (assembly GCF_017639785.1). Taxonomy (NCBI): domain Eukaryota; kingdom Metazoa; phylum Chordata; class Mammalia; order Rodentia; family Cricetidae; genus Mesocricetus; species Mesocricetus auratus. Next base: position 906,685 of record NW_024429207.1, on the reverse strand, counting down.
TCGGTAACATCTATATAATATTTTTCTTCTTTTTGTCCCTTTGTAGTTGTTTGAAATTACAGTGCCTCTCTCTCAAGGCCCCAAACCAGTCACAATCAGTTTTGCCAATCATACTTCCTGCCGATGCATGTCTAAACTGGACGTTTACAGACAAGTTCATTCAATTATTAGACGTTCTCTGCCAGCAACATTATCACAGTGAGTATGAATTAAGTCTATTTTTCTACATCTTCTCCTAATTTAAATTTATCTTCAAATAAACACAAGTTTGTTAAAGGAAATTATGTAAAGACTTAATTTCTCATCAAATACAAATTATAAAATATTAAAAGTAGAATTATACTGAGCCACCCAATGTATAGGCAGGGTAGCTCACAATATATGAAGACATCTTATGAAATGGTGCACATCTCACCACTGTTCATACAACTAATGAAGCAGCCACATTGATTTAACATCTATGAAGTTGAGTAGTCAATTAGAAATTATTCCAAAGCTTAACAATTTAGGTTAAAACTAATACTAACCATACATCTTGTGATGATATGCAAAAATATACATGAAATATAGCTTTCTATTTCTTGTTTCAGCAAAGTTTGACTATAGAAATCTTGCTCAACTACTTGAATTTTCTCCTCATATTACCTGAAATAGCATTCAAATATCATTTAACATTCAAGCTGTTTTCCTGTCTTTGTTTTAGTATAGCAAAACAGTAGCATTTGGTTAAAAGGAAAGGCAGAGCATCAGTTTGGACACTGTGAATAACTTACACTAGAATAATTTTTTTTATTGTCACTTGGGTCCTAGGAGCTATGAACCCCCAAACAGAGATACAGCTCAGTGTTCATTATCATTTCTAATGTATGTAGTAGGAATCATGCCTAAATCCATTACTTATTACAATAGCAAAAGTAGATGAACAATGTGTAGAACAGAATATTAAGAAACTCACCTTCAGAGCCTCAACAGAACATATACAGCACTAATAGCCGTCTTCTCAATGGGTTATCTTTTTTTTTTTTTGGTTTTTACGAGACAAGGTTTCTCTGTATTGTTTTGGAGTCTGTCGGTCCAGCCTGGCCTCGAACTCACAGAGATCTGCCTGCCTCTGCCTCCAGAGTGCTGTGATTAAAGGCGTGTGCCACCACCGCCCGGCCTCAATGGGTTATCTTAATGATGGTCAACTTTGTGTGGTAGATATGTGTCTCTCTTTGGGAAATTTTAGAGGAACTCAATGGTAACCTGATATCAGCACAAATCTCTCCTCCTTGGCTTGAAGAACAAAAGATCTCACAGATATCTCTGAAGAAAGCCATGGTAATATAAGAAGGAAAACCACCTACCTTTACTGAAGGGCAGATTCCATCTGTCACATCATTCATGCAGTCCATGGGGTGCAGTTATTTTCTAGACCCTATTTCCTTGGGCAAAGAATCCAGTCTGAGAAATTTAGGTATCATCTTTTGTTCATGGTTACCAAAATTTCATTTAAAGATCAATCATAATCTTGGTTTCTTATAATTTTCTGTACTTACATTTCCACATAATTCTATTAGCTGTGTGTTAAACCCAAATATTAGTTCACTCCCTTCTATTTATCTATTTTTATAGTACAAAGTCTTCATATTCTTTTGAGACTTGGAAGCTTCAGTTTTCACTAATTATTTCTTCTTCTATCCCACACTCATTATTTGGGAGAAGAAGCTACCTCCTCCAACTTATATTTAATTCTCATCACTTTCATTCACCCACGCTATTCTGTGTGTATATCAGATTTAGCACGAGGGCCAAGCCAGTCTCTTAGCATCAGCTCTTTCTCCCATTCCCATACACTATTGTACCATCAAAAGATATCATTTGATTTATTCAAGCAAGAAAAGTACCTGTCAATTGCTTAAAGAATTGGGCACAACTTTTTCACCATGGTTTTCCCTTGTCATCTTACTTGTCATTATTCTTCATATCTGTGTTTTACAAAATCTGATTCCCTGGTCACAAGGTCATTTCTTGCTGTGTTTCTTGTTTCTATTAGGGCTTTAGTTTGAAGTAAATTACCTTTCTTTTCTTCCTTTCCAAGGCCACATCCATTTCTTAGAGCTCAGGTCTTTGCATCTGTCTGCATCTGTCTCATCAAAATACCCCAGTCAGCACTGCTTTTGTGTCAGGGTGACAGCATTGCCATTTGCTCTGGACATTATGACTTAGAGCTATAATCATGTCATTACATGTGCACCTATTTGCTTATTTCATAGCTACTATATTCTATTACATTGATAAGTGATTATGTTTCCATGGCGAATACTACAGGCAAATCAATGTACTACAAAATAGAAATATAGAAGGTTATAATCAAGCAAGGGTAGAGGAACACAGACACACACACACACACACACACACACACACACACAGAGAGAGAGAGAGAGAGAGAGACAGAGACAGAGACAGAGACAGAGACAGAGAGAGACAGAGAGACAGAGAGAAAGAGAGACAGAGAGAGAGAGAAACATTATTTAAAGACACAGGTATCTTTAAACGGTTTCCCTATGAAGCCTTGAATGTCCTGGAATTCCGTCAGTAGACCAGATGGCCTTTGCTCAAAGAGAATCACCTGCCTTTGCTCCCTGAGTGCTGGAATTAAAGGTGTGAGCCACCACCGCCTGGCAAGGCACAAGTATATTAAAGCTACTAGTGGTGAATTTATTGTTTAATTGGTTGATGCATACAATGTGCATGATGATGTAAGGAAATTTAAGCAGTCTAGTGACAATGATTGGGATGATTTGATTAGATAACATTAATCCGTGGAATTAATACAATATTAAATAATGAAAAGATGATTTTGAAATACTGTGATTTTAAAATACTAAAAACCTGCCTAGGAATCCTCGTGGTTTTTTTTTTATAAAATATGGGAATAGAACAGGAAGCTTTGTAGATAGATAAATGCCATGAAAAGTTTCAGCATAGTCCAAGCATCTTGAACTGCACTTAATGGATCATAAAATGGCTACAAACTGTTATTTGAAACCAATTATGATACTATGTCAGTCTTTGAAGTAGTGTCAACTTGAAAACAAAGATAAAGTGAGGATTGTAAAATAGAAAATTGTAGCACAGGGTATAATTTGTCTCTTATTTGTTTACTGAATTATTACAAAATGTTGGCACTAAAAGACTAAATAAAATGTGCTTGATAGTAATAAATTACATTTATTGGGATCTAAGGGGAGAGTTTAATTACTGTGAGGACTCCTATCTTTGCTGAAGAGGACAGAAGATGTGTATCTCAGGCAACTTTTTACTTAAGACTTGAGAACTCAATGTCTTTAGTCCATTAATATGTAACAAATCCTCAGTCCCACTGCTTAAAAGCTCAAAAGTGTTGCCCAGTTTTCCCTTTAAATTCTCAAATGTCATACATTTTTCCTTCCTTAAATACAAATAAAATAACTTAATAACATTTGTAAAAATGCAGAGATGGGATGCTTCCATTAAATTAAGATTAAGACATAATCTTAAACCATCTGATCAGAAAGAATTTTTCTTCAGCATTCAAAAGGAGGACTTTTAGGATGTTCTAGAAGTATCATCTTTGCAAGTTTAAAATCCCTATGTACATGTCATTATTTTTTGAAATAATTTTTTGTTTTTCGAGACAAGGCTTCCCTGTGTAGCTTTGGAGCCTATCCTGGCACTCGCACTGTAGACCAGGCTTGCCTTAAACTCAAAGAGATTCACCTGCCTCTGCCTCCCGAGTGCTGGGATTAAAGGCGTGTGCCACCACTGCCTGACTATTTTTTTTGAACTCTTAATGTATATGTCTGCTCATCTCTGCATATAGATATAGAATATGTATGCAAATGTTTATATATGAATACATAGAATATATGCATATGTTCATATGCATATATAAACATATAGGTATAGAGTATTTATGAGTAGATACATGGGAATATAGATATAGAATATATGTACATACATTCTAACATACTCAGTTTAGGACCCCTTGCCATGAATGAACTTACCAATGAAACCCAGTCAAGAGAAACATTGTTTAATCCTGAAGCATTATTTTTTCTAAGTAGACATTACATAGTCACTGCATGGTCTAGTTTATTGAAGATTGCCTTTGACAACAGCATTTCTATGGCTTGCTGGTTGACTAGGAGAAGGAACAACACAGTGTAAAGAACTGAGAGTATCCTACCAGTTCCTCTTCTTCTTTGACTTCGTGCCTGTGATTTTTCCCAGAAGATTGCACAACTAGAGTGATAAATTCAGAAGACAAAGCTGAGCTTTTAAAGTATTGAACACCGGCCTATGGTGTTTGATTTTTTTAAGGTATTAAGGTAGATAGATATTTTTTATACAGAAAAATGGTGGATACATTTCAGTATAACCAAAACATTTTATGTGTTTTAATGCTCATAAAATGGGAAGTAATTATTATTTCAAACTGGTTGATATTCTATGTCAGTCCATGTAAAGATACAAAGAAGATGGAGTATATTTGTTTTCACTAATGAGCTAGTATTATAATTAAGAAAATTTCATCGGCGACATGAGAGATCTCTTGTGGTACATTTTGTAATTGGGCCAGTGAATAATGTCACATATCCACCATGATAGTATTATACAGAAAACTTCCACTGCCCTTGAATCCCACACTACATCTGTTCATGTCTCCTTCCCTAGTACTCCTGACTTCAGTGAGTTATTGTGAGGCCATAGAAACCTTCTATTCCCTTTTAATGAGTTTTTTTTGTTGGTGTCACTTGGTCTGGGTTTTAGTTTTTTGCTAGCAAAGTATGATTGTGATCAGATAATAAGACAAAGGCTTTGTTGATAAATATTTTTACTGAATTCCTGAACTTTATTCATTCTCTGACTTAATTTGAATTCTATATGGAAATAAAATCTGACAAACTGATGTAATAATTTCTATTGTTCCATCCTATTAAAAACATCTGTAAACCTATGTAAAAACAAATACATGTTCTGCACACCTAGTTAACCTGGGCCCTTACTCTCCTAACCACACAGTTCAAAACTCCAGTACTCTGTGCCCAGTTAACCAATCAGTGACTGTACAACGTGACTGCTTCATATCCAGTGGTGGGCAACCTTTTTTACATATTAATTCTTTAGAGCGGTTGTTTGGAAATATATAAAAAGAAAAAAAGCATTCATATTATCAGTTCACTTTTTAAACTAATGACATTTTTTTATTCTTTCAAATAATGCTTGTCAAATTTAAAAAATACACCCATTAGACTTACCTACCGTCTTTTTCATTGACAACTGGACAAATCCTGCCTCTGTCCTCTCTTCTTCCAGTCAGGAGACTAGGAGAACACAGGCAAGCAACATCACAAACAGACAAGGCTACAAACTCATGTGAATCAACAAAAGTCTATTCAAGACAAATATACATATGCACATTGTTTAGATGTATGTATATTAAATATAAGTCTTTGTATTTTAAACTTTTAGCACAGCCTTTGCTTATGCTTTTCCTACCAGCACCTGTAACTTAAATTAACCCATTTATATTAATGTTTTTTATTGTGGCTTTTTGCCTTTCTTTGCTATTTTGTGTGCCCTACTCCTTCTGCATCCCTCTGATGCTTCAATTATCTCCTCCTCCTCCCTCTCTGTGCCTGGAGTCGCACCCATACCTCTTGCCTAGCTATTGGTTGTTTAGATTTTATTACATGAACCATAGAAACGCACCTTCAAGTAGTGTACAAATATCCCACAACAACTTTGTATTCATGTGGTGTGTGTGTGTGTGTGTGTGTGTGTGTGTGTAGGAACTTAACTATAATAACAGACACTCACATGTAGTAAAACATACTCTTACCACTCAGCTACACCCCCAGAAGCTTTGCTACTTTTTTTTTCATCGCTAGGCATTGCAGAAGAGCTATAAATGAAGAAATGTCTATATAAACATAAAAGCATACTCATGAGACATGGAAATCGAGTTAAGTGTAAAACAATATCTGGAACAAAGCTAATGCAGAATTTTATCTAGGACTCTGTAGCCTTTACATCACCAGGATTCAGCTGTCCTTCCAGCTGCTGCTCAGACAGCGATCTTTTAACATGTATCTAGATCTATAGAATTGAAATAACATCAACAGTTGACCTCTAAGAAATCAAATCTCTATCTTGAAATGAACCAAAATTGTAATATAGCTGAGATTCCTGTTAATTACTTTCTTGGCACATATCAAAACATCTTGTAGATAAAGAATATAAATGTTTTTCAATCGTACTTTAAAAAATTCCTAATAAATTAAGGCTATTAATTTAAAAAGTAAATATATTATAAAGATTATAGTTTTTTGAAAGAATCATAACATGTCAGTTCATTTCTATCAAATGTCAAAGTGGTAGTGTGTTTTAGTCCATTCAGTATAGATTTTGGGAAAGAATCTCTAAGTATGCAAAACCACAGTGCCAAAATATAGAGAAAATGAGTCACAAATATAGCATGAATGAGGTAGCATGCCATATATTCAAAGTAATTATTCAAAGCTAGTAATTATTCATAATATTCAAATATAGTAATTATTACCCAACACTTAGAATTTACTCTACCCATACTTCTTCGTAAATTTTCAGAGATGTAAATGGACTAATAAAATTGACTTTGTCATCGAATACATCATTTTTTCTCATTGAGAAATGCAGAGATCACTGAATTCATGGCCACTCATCTCAAACAGCAAACTCAATAGCTAGAAAAATCTGTCAAGCGAAGTTTTCAAATAATGAAATAATTCTTACAAAACTGTCATTCATAAAAGTTGGAAGTACTGTTTAAAGGGGACATTTAAAAAGGAAGTTTATTTGCTTACATGCTTCCCAACAGAGATCTACGTGAAACATTACTCTATACCTTGCAGAAAAAGTATGCTTCTAGTTATATGCTTTGTAAATGCAGCACAGGAAATGTCTTATTTATAAATATAATATATATATGAACATTAATCATTCATTACTTTTGAATATCAATTTCAACTGCATGAAACTGCCTTGAAGATCGAAACATAAAGGCAATAAGCACATTGTGCTAATCCTTTTATTCTAATACTTCCTTTCATTATAATACCATTAAAATTTTGTTTCCACCTCATCTTTTAGAATAGTATGCTATAAATCCTATAATTTTGCTTCTTACATCTGAGAGCAGCAGTGTCATTTAGGAGTTATAAAAATGTATTTATCCAAATACTGATTTCTTTAATTCAATAGTATCTAGCATAATTTCAGATTTCAGCATTAAGATATGTTTATGATGAGTGATATTTTCTTATTTGTTTGAAACTTCTCATATATTTTAAAATTTAAATTGTGTTTTAAGACTATTACAATTCAAAGTACTTCCCTTTAAGCAAACTATTACTAACTACTCTGAAGTTCATTTTGTCAAGAATGTTGCAGGTGTAGTACAATTGAAAGTGTTTGCCAGAACCTCTTTTTTGTTCAAAATGAATGTGAAAAAGAAAAGAAAAACTAGGTCACACAACCAGATTATGTGACTTCTTTGATTACTACATATGAAAATATGTATCTGGATGTTTGTATAACAGTGCCAAAGTAAATTCCTGCAAGTGTTTATACACATAAGGTGCATATATTGAAATGTATGTTTTTGAAAATGTTGTACTATAAAAAAGAAAAATCTGTGTAAAAAAAGAGAAAAAGTTTTTTTCCTGCTTGCTAAGGATAGAGACCTGCCTAGGTGAACAAACATAAACATGGCATAAACCTTACCAAGCTCCCTGTAAGGAAAGAGCCTTCATTCTCCAGTACCTGGAGGGCTAGAAACTGAGAGAACACCTGCAGCTCCATCCTTTGAATAGCTTAGATCTTTGTCTTGACAAAAATTTAGACTGTTAAAAATAATGATAACTGCAACTAAATACACACATTCCACATGTGGGTGAGAGGACCTTTGTCTGATACTTTGTGTGAGCATATTAGAGCATGTTGGTGTCTATGTATAACTGAAAGACAGTTGTAGAAATCCATCTTTATTATACTCACTCTGGTAGACTGTGTTATTGAATGCCATTCCATCACATTAGGGAATATATGGCTTTGCCTTTATTTTACTCTTTTTTGTTTTGTTTTTAAATGTGAGAGGTTTCTCACATAGTACAGGCTAGCATCAAACTTATTATACAGTGCATGATGATGACCTTGAACTCCTGATACATCTTCCTTAGTGTCTTGAATGCTGGAATTCGTGTGTATTTTGACTCTTCAATTGATTTCATGTTCTATATATTAGCTGTACCCAACAACTAGATAAACACTGCATCATACAAATGTATTATAAATTACTTATTTCCAAAATGAAAAAGAAATGCTTTGTACTATCATCATAGCAATATGTGTTCACCGATAAGCAATACATGCTGTCACCACATACAGAAGGATAATGAAGATTATTTTATGGCAGGATACTAAAGTTTGGATAGAATATACATAACATTTGTTGTTTTTTTTAGAAAATTGATAAGTACAATCTAAGTTTATCATGCACAATGCATATTCATCATAAAACTATAAAATAAAATAACTGTATTAGTTACTTTTCTATTGCTATGATAAAATGCCAGAACCAAGACAACAATTTTTAAAAAGGCATTCATTTGAGGGTTTATGATGCCAAAGGGATAATAGTCTATTACGATCATGGCTGGAGTCATTGAACCATGGTTGCAGAGCAGTAGCTAAGAGCTTGATCCACATGTAGGAATCAGAAAGTTAACTCAAAATGACATCAGTCTTCTGAAACTTCAGTACCTATCTGAAGTCACACTTTCTCTAGCAAGCCACAGACATGTTTCCCAAAATCCAAATGCAGAGAACAAGTAACCAGATATCTGTGTCTTATGGGAACCTTACCTTCAAACCACCATAATGGCAGAATAATGTAGCAGGTAGATATTTCCCTTTAGAATTAACTGAATTTTTTTAGGAGACTATGACATGTTCCAGGAAATACTAAGTGAACACACAAAATTTAAGCATGTTGCCTTGTTGTTGATTTTGCTTTTGGTTGTTTTCCAAGAAGAGATACTGATATGTATAAACAAAAATACTAAGAAAAATAATAGCATACTGGGGATATGGAGCAGAATGAACATACACTTCTGATAGTATTAACTCATTATCACATAAGTAAATATGTTAAATCTTTAAGACTAAGAACAAAAGGCATGTAGCATTCATTGGAAAAAGCAAGAAGCTATTTTTATAAAGATTGTTGAGGCCAAATATTTTACTGGGATTTGTTAGTATGAAGTCAAGCATATGGACTGGAAGTCCTAGCTATCCTGTGTTGTTTTTGGACATAACTACTCTTCTTTTTGCCTGAGAATACATGCATAATTATCTTGCTTAAGATCACTTATTCTAGAAAATGTATATGGCAAGCATTTTAATACTATTTTAAATGAAAAATTCAGTTATCCCAGGAGCATATTTCTGAGGAATTACCATGAATTATAGTGTCTGAACTCAAAGAAATAAAACTGTTTTGATAGGGTCTAGGATGCTTAAACAGTTTTATGAACATCCAACAATTATCACTGCTATTAACACATCCTTTTAGGTTATCAACTAGACTCTTTGCATGCTCCATGAGAGGCTTAGTTGCCATGGCATAGCGAATAACATGACGAGAAAAAAGTCAAACTAAATCAAGAAACACCCTATAATAGACTCCCCCACCAACCTAAAGGAGCCAAGCATAACCCTTGGGAGAAGTAAAGGGAGGAATTAGCAAAGTTAAAATCATGAATGGCAATTGCAGAGGGTGATGATGTGGCTGAAACATATGGGACTTTTTAGACAAACTGTCATATTGAACAGAATAAATAGACCCTTCCTTAGAGTTGGTATAGACTTCTGGAAAAGAAAACACTGGTAAATTATCAGAGGTGATGCTCAAACAATAGTAGACATGCAAAGAGATGGGTGTCTGTGATTCCAGTACCAGGGAGGCCAAGATCACAAGTCCAAAGCCAGCGTACAATTCATAGTGAGGGCCTACTTCCAAACAAACACAATTCAAAATTGCTTGTATAGCTTTATAATAGTTCTCAAGCTGTTTTTGAGAGTGTTTTAGATGTTAAAACACTCACATTGAGCAATCTATGTAACTCTTCTTAGCAGCATCCAAAGCACATGGCCTATTTGTTAGCACTTACAGTGCACTTTTTTTTCAAGACAGGGTTTCTCTGTGGCTTTAGAGACTGTCCTGGAACTAGCTCTTGTAGAGAAAGCTGGTCTCGAACTCACAGAGATCCACTTGCCTCTACCTACCAAGTGCTGGGATTAAAGGCGTGTGCAACCAGTGCACTTTTAAAGAAGTTCACAGACTATTTCTGTGTTGTAACCTTTGGGAATTCATTGAGCATTCTTCTACTACATACTATTGTTTATAATATTGCTTTAAATATATGATGTGTGATATCTAATAACTATTTCCCTTTCATGCCCACACCAATGTCTGTTGACAAGTCAAATAGTAAAGATTAATGCATGTTCTCTAAGTTAGAATATTCAAAGCCAGGAAGCCTCTGGATAGACATTAGTCAGGAGAAAAGCCTGCAGAATATACTACATGTAACTCAGAATATCTAGAAAAAATTCAATCTAATGGCACAGAAAGCAATCCCAAATGATAGCTTCTAAATATCATTTTCCAAAGTAGTAGTAGTAGCGGTGTTGGTGGTAGTAGTATTACTAATACTACTACTAATAAACAATAATATGGCCCTGTGAAGATTAGTTCACTCTAGGTGGAGTCAGTGAGTAACTTGAGTCTATCACAATGAAGTACCCAATATTGTAGTCATTAATATGAATGGATTCCTGTTAGCTAAGTGCAAGGTAATTGGAGCATCCAAGGAGTAATTTAAGTCCTTGAATGATGGCCGTTTTTTCATACGTTTTTTCTAAAACAGACTATGAACATTGAAAAGAGGTAGGGAGGAAGGAAAAGCAGGTAAGAAGAAAGAAAATGAGGAAGGGGATGATTATGAAAACCAAATTACAACGAACCGTGCTCTTCGATAGTTTTGGTGGAATGGGAAGTAATTATGCGTTGGTCAAGAGATATTAGAGCTGTGGGATCTAAGCTTCAGAAATAAGATAGTAAATGTGAAATCTGAAAGCTACCTAAATTGTTATTATAAGAAATAAACTGTATTACATCTTTTCATGAAATATTATACAGTAACTAAAAGTCATTCAGAGAAAAGCTATCAAATGTCCTCTTGAGTTGCCTGACATATATCTTTTATTTGGTAAAGAAAATTACAAGGTAATACAGAAGGCATCATTACATTTTTTTAGTAAGTTAAAACACTATGTTATTACACAAAAAGCCTACTTTCCTTTAAGAAGGTTAAGTCAGGAGTCCTCTTAGACGTTATAACTTATGAGCACAAACTGAGATTAAAACCTGGCAGGAGACGGGTTGGAGTAGTCTGAGAGGAGACCCTGTTGGTTCATCTGCTCTATTCTTACGTATTTATAAGCTTTCCTGTATACATGTTTTGATTTGTGATGTCCACATGAAAAGAAACAAACTTCTATATGACAGTTACACTGCTGTTCAGCTCCTTTTCAATTTCTCTCCCCCAAAGGTGTCAAGCAGCCAACAAAACTTGTCCAGCAAACTATGTGTGGAATAACTACATGTGCCGATGCCTGGCTCAGCAGGATTTTATCTTTTATTCAAACCCTGAGGATGGTGAGTTACTAAACACTTCATTGTATATAGACTCACATTAATATAGTTTTATCAATGCATTTTCATATTAAATTCTCTCAATAGTCTGCTCATCACTCATTGAAAGGAGTATAAAGTAGGATATTAGCTGCCTCCTTTCATTTTACTTTTAACTTCTATATAAAGGCATGTTTGTATTCCGTTAGTGGAAAGTCAATAGGGACGATGTTTTGAATGCATGTATGTTATACCACATCCTGAGCCAAGTAAGGTCCAGTAAATACGTCCTATGTTTTTCTAGACTCAACCAATGAATTCCATGATGTCTGTGGACCCAACAAGGAGCTGGATGAAGACACCTGTCAGTGTGTCTGCAAAGGGGGTCTTCGGCCATCCAGCTGTGGACCCCACAAAGAACTAGACAGAAACTCGTGTCAGTGTGTCTGTAAAAACAAACTTTTCCCTAGCTCGTGTGGAGCCAACAGGGAATTTGATGAAAACACTTGCCAGTGTGTATGTAAAAGAACCTGTCCTAGAAACCGACCCCTGAATCCTGAAAAATGTACCTGTGAATGTACAGAAAACACAGAGAAATGCTTCTTAAAAGGGAAGAAATTCCACCATCAAACATGCAGGTAAGCAGTCTATGTAAATAGTGCTAATTCACTTCCAGAAAACAGAGCATTCTCAACCAGGATTTGTTTTCTCAACCCAAACAAGTAACTGCTTATAAGAATGAAGCCAATAAATCCTCTGAGGAAAAAATACAGATATTAAATCAATGCTATTCTTTCTTGACACTGGAGTTTTGTAAATTTTTAGCTTCTTTGAGACTGACTTGCTCTATTATATAGAGCTGACTTAGAATTCAGCATCCTCCTGCCTCAGTTTACTGAACAGAGGGATTTCACGGTTATGTCAGCACATTTGGTCTTCGAGGTTTGATTAATCCCAAAAGCAACACAGGCACATCAAAGCACAAAAGAAAGCTAGAATATACTCAAAACCAAATCTTCTCCCTAGAAACTAATATAACAGAGTCATGTATGAGTCCTCTTAGGGGATGTACTATTATTATTTTAGAAATGCATTCAGCAGTCTATGTCTGATGCCTCCAAAGATTATACTTCCAGATGTAGTTTAGGATCAAATGCCTCCATTGTATGATTTTCAGGCTTAAAAATAAAACACGGTAGTACATTTCAGAATTTTATCTGCAAGAGAAATGTTTGTACTTGATGCTTAATGAGAACTAGATAAATGTTCTAGCTTGCTTTCTGTTGCTGTGATGAAATACCACACCCAAAAGCAAGTTGGAAAAGGAAGGGTTTATTTGACTTCCAGGTTGCACTACAAACAAGGGAAACAGAGGCAGAAATTGGAGGCAGGAACTGAAGGAAACCTGGAGGAATACTTTACATAGGCCTGATCCTAGACTTGCCTGCAGGGCCAAAGCCTACCTGTCTATGGCTGTATTCTTCCAGTGTCTGTCCAGCAGCCAAGCCTCTGCTTAAGTTACTTCAGTATCTTTAGCTCTGTCTTCCTTCTCCCTCAGTATGAAGATTACAGGTTTCTTCTGCTTTATTGTGCTCTTACTTTGACACTGAGAACATTTCATGATGCTTTTCAGAGTTGCTCCACATCCTACGGCGTTGGCTTTCTCCGCTCCACCATCTCTAATCTAAGCAGGGACTATGGCCTGGCAGAGGTCTCTGTGTTAAACTGTGTTTTTACTTCCGAGTTGCTAGATCCAGTAGAGATCATCATATTTATCTAGAGCAATGTTTCTCGACCCTCCTAATATTGCCACCCTTATTATAGCTCCTCATGTTGTGGTGACTCCAATTGTTGAATTATTGTTGTTGCCATTTTATTACTAATTTTGATACTGTTATGAATCATAATGTAAATACCTGACATACAGGATATCTGGCCACAGTTAATAGGTTGAGAACTATTGTGTCTTTAATGTTACCATTTTTCTGGTCCGTTTCTCTTGTCATAGTACATAATATTTTAGTGTCTTGATTTTCACTATATTTTCTCTTTTATTAAATATCTTCTTCCATCCACCATTTAAATATGGGCAGACAATACCCTTTCAACATCTAAAATAAAAGCCATTATCATTTTATTTTTAATGTTGTAGCCTCATGACTGTTTATCATTTGTCTTGTACCTTAGTAAGTAGAGCCTATCTATTGTGTCTCAAGAGTTTGTGTTGTCATTTTAACTTTAAATTCTGAAGATCTGTCATTTGTAGTTACTGCATAATGGGGCACCACTTAATTCAGGTATTTCATTGACTATACTTTTTCCTCCTGCATTTTTGCAGAGTTTCTTACAGGAATTGTAATACTTTTTTGTAAAAAAAAAACACTTTGAATAGTACACATTTTCCAGTTTTACTTGCATGTTCATTTTCTACTTACCAAAGGATATTTCCAAAATAATATATAAAATATTACATCTAAAAGAATACAGCTATTACATTTAAACAAATCTGATTAAGCCATCTTCTATATTGAGGCATTTTTTCAATGATCTAGTACATATTACCAAATTTGAATTATTTTGACTGCTTATAGACTAGCCAAACATCATAATATTCTACAGAGAATTGTGTTTAGCTGAGTGGATTATATTTACATCCGTATGCCTATGCTTAAAAAGATACAATATTTCATAAAATCATTTCCTGTTTTTCTGGTATTGAAACTAGTGTCCTGGGCAAGTGGTCATGGAACAATACTCCAAGCGCTGAACTATATCTCTAGGCTAAGTCTTCATACTTACTGCAACTCTTTATGTGCCCATTTTTCTTTCTTTATTTTTTAAAATTTTTATTCATTTTTATATACCCACCACAGTTGCTCCTTCATCCCCTTCTCCCCCTCCTTCTCACTTCCTCCTAACCAAGTCCATCCACTCCTCAGAAAGAGTAAGGCCTCCCATGGGGAGTCAACAAAGCCTGGCACACCCAGTTGAGGCAGGGCTGCCCCCGCCCCCCACCCTTCACCCCCCCACCCTACCCCAGGCATCAAGGCTGAGCAAGGCATTCCACCATATGGAATAGGCTTCAAAAGCCATTTCAAGGTGTACCCATTTTCTATGTTTATCATTCTAGAGGTTAAGGTGTCAAATGGATGGAGCAAAGAGATATACATACATACATACATACACACACACATACACACACACACACACACACATATATATATATACATATATATATATATGCCACTTAATATTTATTCCAATGAAGAAAGGCAGGGTGTATTTTTTTCCTACCTTAATTATCAGCTGTCATTGACCACTGAGGATCGTATGCTTTTCTAATAAAGAAATTGTATTTGTTATGCAATTATGGATATTTTAAAAGTTCTTAATAAGATATTTATACCATCCTCCTCTAAGCCTCAGAGAACATTCCAGAAATGAGGACTGAAAGAACATGAGAGTTAGAAAGAAAGAGCAAAGAGCTGCAAACTTCTGGGAAAAACACAGTTATCACAATCATGAGCTCATAGTTACAGATGTTCATACTGGCTGTACACAAGAATAGACCTATGCAGGCCAAGATGGAGGAAAGGCTAAGGGGACACAGCCCCTCACTAAGGAAGTATTTGTTCCTGATCATCCAGGGAGAGAGGACTTATTGCCACCTGTTGTATACCCACTCATGACTTGCCCTCCCTGAAAGTGATTACTTTCAGTCCAGTAATCACTTTCCTGGCCATAATTAAACTGAATAGTTCATAAACCAAAATAAAGTCATGAATGTGTGAGAGGCACTGGTAGGGAGGAGCAGGAGTTGTTGGGGGTGGCAAGGAGATAAGAGAGAGTAAAATATGAGAGAGTAATTCGGAGGCATTACATACACACATGAGGTTGTCAAAGATAAAGTGAATGAAATTAGCAGTTTTAAATATTGTTTTTCAAAAAGAATTGCCTATGTTTTTCTTTCTATATCACGTGGGATGAAATTTGAAACGTTTACACCAGGAGGCATACTCACTTCCTGTGACAGTCTTCAAAGCTAGAGTCAATTCACTGCAGCAAACAGAACTTCCAAAAATGAAATGATGGGTAACTTTTCCTTTCATCGCTCCCAGTAACTGGAAGTCTTGTGGGGATGGAGAAGGGCCCCTAAGAGCTCATGTTTTCCTCACCATCCGGAGCACAGGTGGAGAAGGAAGAGTTACCCACCATCACCCAGCCAGCTGCAGAGTACAAACTCGAGAGTGAACGTGGATGGGGCTGTTCACTAAAGACTAAGGTCTTGCCAAGTTGGATGGGATTAATTGCCTGGATGTCTGGGTCCCATCCCAGACTTTTGTGAACGTTGCCATGCTTATGTGATCACAGGAAATCAGCAGACCTTAAATATTCACTTTCAAAATTCCTGTTTTATGTTACTTTTATCCACACAGCAAAGGCACTTCAAAAGAACTGATGCTTACAATACAATAGCCCATCTTTCCTTGGCTGTGTCAGCAAGTGAGACATGTTTTTAAAGGCCTTTCCATTCCTCTACAGTTCTGTAACCCTAAGCACACACGTAAACATTTATAAACCTATAAACACATTTATAAGAAAATTAGTAATGTTTCCTGGTTTAAACGTGAGAAAATATAAAAGCTGATTTTTTTAGCATCATGACTCGCTACGATGGTCTTCACCATATGTGTTTCTCTCTGTTCTTCTAGTTGTTACAGACGACCATGTACAAATCGAATGAAGCATTGTGAACCAGGACTGTCCTTTAGTGAAGAAGTGTGTCGCTGTGTCCCATCATATTGGAAAAGACCGCATATGAACTAAGATCATACCAATTTTCAGTTCATCATTTTACTGTCTTGAAAAACTGTTGCCACATTAGAACTGTTCATACACAGAAAGTCTCTGTGGGACCATGGTAACAGAGGCCCACGACTGTGTTTCCTGAACCGTGTGGATAGCCGCAGGAATGGACTGGCAGTCAATGTGAAAAGGCCTCTTCAAAGACTGCTTTTCTACCAGTGAACAGACAGCTGAGGTTTTCCTCTTGTGATCTAAAAAAGAAAAAGATAAAAAGAATGACTATATAATTTATTTCCACTAAATCTATTGTTCCTGCATTCATTTTTATAGCAATAACAATTGGTAAAGCTCACTGTGATCAGTATTTTTATAACATGCAAACTATGTTTAAAATAAAGTGAAAATTGTATTATAAACTGCGGCGTTCAGTCCATTGCCATCTTACATTATAGTCCGGTTTTAGAAAATGAAATGTCATCTTTCAAAACACTCTCATCAGAGATTTCTGAGTTGTCTTCCACATTTAAGTGAAGAGTCCCCTGCAGCCTCAAAGCAGATATCATGGGCACTGCTGCATTCATTTGCAGTCTGGATACACTAGATGAGACCTATGTTTTTCACTTCGGTGAAAAAAGGAAGAGAGGGAGAGAAAAGGATCAATTTGACACCATCAGAATGTTTACTATTTGTTTTAAAGCAAGTGAATTATTGTTTTAAAAAAGAAAATCATGAATGCCACCACAGTCATCCTCTTTGAACCAACAGGATAGTGTGATCCATGTTCATCCAATGTTCTCCACCTTTGAAACTCAGCCAAATCCAAATCATTTATCAATTCCTATTCTAAAAATGAAAAAATAAGATCATGTCTCCCTTACTATCCATTTGGAAAATCATTGTTAGATTTCACACATTTGGGATATATGAACTATTTTAGCTATTTTAGGAAATAAAATCTTAGCTTCATTGGGTAAACCTCCAGAGGCTTTTTAAGGAAGGTTTGAACACGGTACAAGGACTGTTATGTATTAGCTTGAATATCAATCTAAATCTTGTGTTTCTTAAAATATATTGGCAAAACAAAACAATAAAAAAATCACTAAACTAAAAATTAAAGCCAAAAGTATCTCAGAGACAAAAAGTTTATTTGTCCCTTGAGAAGCAATAATTTTGATTGAAAGGCAAGAGTAGCACAGACAAAGATAATACATTACCATGGAAGCTTGCAAACAATTTTATGTGGGCCATAAAAATCCCACTTCAACACATTGTAATAAATGGGCTTTTTGCGCCATCAGTATAGATGGACTAGGGCTAAAACTGAACAATTGTTTAGATTATCCACACATGTGATTTAAAAACAAGCTAGAAATTAGAGTGAGAATGTTCTTAAACTCTGCAAAGAATCCCAAGATACCATGGTTGATCCAAAAGATAAAAGTTGAGAAAACACTAGAAACTCACAGCAACAGCTAATATATCCACAACTTGGGAAATTTATAAACAACATTTCATGTCCAGAAATCTAATATTGTATACTCAGTCTAAAAGGCTGAAGGCAAAATGTTTTGCTAAGCAGTTGTGTAAGATTTAGCTTTTAGATTGCTTTTGAAGGAGGTTTTAATATTTACAAACCATTTCAGTGAAACTGATTCCAGTGTTAGAATGTCTAAAATACCCTTTCCTCCATAAGTGCATCATTTAGAACAGAGTTGAAGGGTGTGAATATAAGATGAAATTCCTCAGCACATGCTATACAAGAAGGGGAAGGGCCGTGAACTGACTTGAACTCAAGCATTTCTCTGCACACATTGTTTCTGATGGAATGTAACTCAGGAGGAGAGAAGAGTTAGATGTTCCAGGTGAGAGTGCACATAGCATAATAGTTTTACCACAATACCAGAGCTTTGAGAAACTGATTCATGGTCCAAGTATCATCAACCTAGAACATGCAGATAGGTATCTGGAAAATCTTCAGAGTCACACTTTTCTGTGTGACTCTACTGTCCACAAAGTGTGAGCTTTCATTAGCTAATATTCCAAAATATACTTTCTGAGTTTATGTGTTCTCGTATGTTCTGAATTAATACACTATTTAATCTTCTAAAGACTGCACATAAGGTACTCAACTATTTAAGAAAATCAATGACACGTTTATAATACTTCTTATCAGTGTACTTGAATTTCTGTTCCCTTGGTTACCTTTTTAACTGGGAAGTAACTCTTGCTCATTTACAGGAGCCAGGATCTTTTTGCTCCAGAGATGACAAATTATTGCTTTAAAGAGGCATGCTATGGTAAGAGAATCTAATCTAATTTGGCACTGAATTGCAAATCATGAACCATGTTAAATTCTGACATACTTATGTCCCTAAGAAAATCACCAAGTTCCCCAAGTCTCAGCACATTAGACTTTGGAGGGAAAGAGCCGGATTAAAATTGTGTTTAAAGGCCTGGCTCTAATGTTACAATTTGTTTTGACTATAGAGATGATGAAATCAAAACCAGAACTGAGAATTTCATTTAAACGCTTCACATATGACATTATAAATAAAAACTCTGACTCCCTTATGTTGTCCTTCTAATTTGCTCTTTAATCCTGAGTAATGTAGGTAGCTAGGAGGCACCATTCTTCCTGCCTTCTTAATGCCAATGGTTGCCGCAGATAGAAGCAGAAATTTTTTAGAAATATATTACAAATCAAAACCATTCAAGTTTTGTAGAATGACATTATGTGTTCTTGTATTCTTCTTCCAGACCTCAACCAAATGTAAATAACTGGTACTTATTCTAGAAAGGGGCTTTGAAACAGAAATTGACTTTGATCTCTTGCTGTTGTCTGCTATTCTGACCATAGAATTTGGTTAGGCATTGAGCAGGATTTGGCATGTACAAATCTACAAGTATAGGGAATAAAATGCTCAGAAGTTTTGTTGGGTTGACTCATCAGTGTGGATTATATACCAGGCCCAAGACAGGTCTGTACACAGCAGATAATGATAAATGTTTGATTTCAGGAAAGTAACTAAGACAAAATGAAAACCTCTATCAAAAATCTAAGTTGATTGATTGCCTGAAAAACAACTCGTTATATGTAGTGACTTACAGAATTTCATACTTACTTTCAGTGATAAGACAGGAATTCAAGCCTGTAACTTCAGCACTTAGGAGGGTGAGTCAGGAGGATTACTATTAGTTTTCAACCAATGGGTGTTGTTCCACGGTTAGGTCAAGGATAGCCTGAGATATAGTATGAGGATTGCTTTAGAAAACAAAAGAAGACAAAGCAAAACACGTTGCTTTTATTTTAGTTATTTACCGTTTTTGAGACAGGGTCTCCTGCAGTTGAGGTTGACCTTGGGCTTCTTTCACCTCCCACTTTCTGTGTCACCAGGCTCTGCTTTGCTGTCATTAAAAGGAGAGAACCCGTTTTTGGAGGTTTCAGCACATGCTATGTCATTGTAGCAATGCTTTTGGTATGCTGCTATGGCCATTTTGTATTAATTAAAATCTCTCTGAAAATCAATTATTCTTATATGTAATAGATATACACAGTTTAAACAGAATTTTATTGAGAATATTACTATACCTTCAAACTATAATGATATGACTGAGGGCACCTGTCTTGACACAGTGGCATCACTTTATATAGCGCTGGGATTGTAGATGGGCTGAAAGCCATGATTTACTTTCCAGTTCATGCTTCATGTTTTTTTTATTAAAATCTGTTAAAATTTGTGTGTGTGCACCACATACACACAAGTGCCTGCAGAAGCCAGAAGATGGTATATGATTAAGGTAGAAAGATCCTCAATATCCTCCATAATTTTTTAACATCAGCATTTTGGAAGTTCATACTCCTCATGGGACACACAATCATTAAAGTACCAGAGACGTGACCTTGAACTTGTTCCTAAATGAAGGGAACAAAGAAGAGAGAGAGGAAATGAGGAAAAGAAGAAAGCAAGTATAAAGGAGCAGAAAAATAAGATGGAATAAGGAAGGCAAACGAAGAAAAAGTAAATGCACTAGATTTTAAATTAAAAAAATTAAAGACATCTAATGTGTTAGACAGGGACTGGGAAGATGAACAAACTCTTGCGATGCATAGAAGTACTTCAGGAATTTGAGAATGAGAATGGCAAAAAAATGTATGTTTTTCTATTGCAAAAATTTTGAATTGGACCATGAATGAGAAATACCATCATGGTTTTTAAAAAATTTTGTTTCAATAAAAGTTGAAGTATAGCACAGAAAGATCATTTTAATGAAATACATTCAGTTCTAGTTTCCATGTGGATGTGTTGAATGCTATTTCATTTCCTATCATTCCTAATGGTGACTTGCTTCTGAGAAGGTCAGTGGGAAAGCTAAACTATCTCTTCCTACACATATTAAGGACAGATGTTTCTACGTAAAAGCTGAAATCATGTGAGAACTTCATTATCTCACTGTGGATTTTTTCTAACATGTTAGATTACTTATTTTCCCATGAATGAGACAACAAGCTCTCTGTTCCTGTGACGACACGGTAGACAACCATGACTGACAATTTGTTTTATAGAGCACATAGAGAAAGCTTATCTTAGCCATAGTGGGTATTTTTATTCTGTCTTTCATGAGTCTAAGGCTTCAATGTGCTGAAGAGGTTTTGCATGGTGTAGTTTATTTCACCACTCAGTTCAGTCTCTTTCTGCTCTTGAAATAACTTCAGAAATTTGTGTTAGATCTGGAAGGGGTTCTTAATAATTAGAGAGGATTGCCTCTCATTTTTAGAGTAAAACACCTGTGCCCAGGAACCAGTAAAAGCCTTTCACTGCACCACACAGGTGGCAATGGCACAGCAGCACAAAAACACAGGAAAGGTGGTCTGTAATTCATCATATTCTTTATGAACCTACAGTCAGACTTATGTGTGCCATTCTACACTTCCAGATTGAGAATCAGACTGTTAGTCCCTGGTTTAATCAATGCAGATTTGTAGTTATTATTATCATCATCATTGTTATTATTATTATTATTACTGTTACTATTAATATAAAACTCTCCTGTGTCAAGTTATTGGGGGATTTTTAAAAAAGCCCTTTGTCAACTATTTTTTCTAGACACTCCTATAAAACATCACATTTTCTTTATTAAATTATTTTAACCAAACCTTTCAAGGTACTAAATACTACTACTACTACTCTCTCTCTCTCTCTCTCTCTCTCTCTCTCTCTCTCTCTCTCTCTCTCTCTCTCACATGCACACACACACACCACATATCTACAATTATGCCAAAATCTTGATGTACTAAAGTCTTCCCATCAAACATGCATAGTTTGGTGATTCTGCAGAAGGACACCACACTGCCATCAACAAAGAGAAAGGACTTTTAGTTCCCAATGGTCCAGCCATTTTACTTAGAGCAAAGACTGAATGGCAACACATCTACAAGTGTTTTACCAAGTTTAATGAAAAAAAACATATACTTATGTCATACTCTTGACCTAAATACAAACATAACTCAAGATGAACTGCGCTGGAATGCTCTCTGAACCTTCTAAGTCATACCCTTACCTTCATTCCTAGGCTTTATTTTTTAAATTATCTTTATTTAATTAAGATATAATTATAAGGTTCTTCTCTTTTCCTGTCTCCTCCTTTCTACCCTTCCTATGAATCCCTTCTTTAACCATTGTTGTAAGCACAAGCATTATTAATCTTACACCAAATTTCTACTCCTTAATTCTCTCTGCCTTTGTGAAAAGCTGTTGCACCAAGTACTTTTATTTTTCATGTCAACAGATTTCCCATCTAGCTATGTCTCAGAGGGCTCAACTACTCCTTTAAGTCGAAGGGGTGGGCTCTGGTGAGAACTCTCAGCTTGCCACCTTCTCATAGCATCCACACAATGGTCATGCTCTTGTCAAGTAATAGAGATCTCCACTGTCTTGTGAGCAAACCACACCATAACTTTTCTTCTACATTCTGACTGACTGCTTCATTTCAGAAGACCAAAGGCTGGGCCCACCACCAGTTTTCACTAACTATGACCACGGAGTTTTATAAATTCCTCCAGATGTTGCCTAACATCTGGCAGTCTGTTTTTAGTGTTTTGTTATTAAATTCCCAGACCCTCTGAGAAGACATGAGAGATTTCTAATGATTCAGGTGTGATCTCTGTCCCCACATTGTACTCCACACTGTACTCTTTGTAGAAAGTCACAAGACACACTGGGCTTTGCCAGCGTACAAAGAGGAAAGCCGAGGTCCTCCATAGCTCACACTCCGTTCAGAAGAGGCCCCCAGGATTCTCTCTCTCTCTCTCTCTCATGTTCCCACTCCCAGATGGCCATTTGCTCTCTCACTCCTCCCCCAATTAACCACTTGCATTAGATCTGTTGCCTGTGGCATATTCTCTGAGCGGCCAGCCACCAAAGATACAATTTTCTCAGCTAGATCCTTTCAGTAACTATGAAAATATGCATTTGAAATAGTCTTTAACTATTGAGCTTCACTTTTAAATAAGTCCCTAATAACTTTCTAATGAGAATTGCAGTGTGTGTGTGTGTGTGTGTGTGTGTGTGTGTGTGTGTGTGTGAAAAGTGCTCACTGCCACACCTGACCAGCTGGGACCCATGTAGTAAAGAGAATAACTGAATAAACTGTCACACCTGCTGTGCAGCCTGCATCCGAGAATGTAGCGAGGTGGTCGGGATAGATGACACAGACCAGTCGGTTGCTTTAAGAAAACTTTATGCTTCCCAAGTCGGCTTAGGAGAAGAGAACTCCTTCCAAGAAAAAACGCTTCCCTTTTTAAGGACTTCTGCCATCCATCTACATACAATTCTCCAACAACTCTCCCAGACTTCTCTCCCTCCTGGCTGGTGGTTTAATCTCCAGCCCCAGAATCGGGGAGAAACAGCAGGGGGGACAGGAAGAAGCATCTAGCCTTAGGGGGTGTCAAAGTCATGGTGTTTCAGTGAGTGAGCCCTTATCTGAGCCCTATCAAGAGCTTTATAGCACTGAATTGTTTTCAGTAAACATTATCTCACAGCTGCCTGCTCCCAGGCCAAAGGGGAAGTGGGTTTCTGCTCAAGGTCTGCTGTCCCCACAATTCACCCCTTTTTATTTTAAAATGAGGCACTCCTGGCTTAGGTCAAGTGGGGTCACCCTCCCTTGCCTGTCCTAGGGGGACCTTGAACCCCTGTCTTAGGTGGGAGGGGTCTTCCCCACAGGTTGCCCGTCAACAAAGCGCCCCAACCTTAGAATCATCTGTAATAAGGCTTTATGGCTATCGGGATTGCCATGGGCTAAGGCACTTTGAACTCAGCATGAAGAGCTTCACTTTTAAATAAGTCCCTAATAACTTTCTAATGAGAATTGCATTGTGTGTGTGTGTGTGTGTGTGTGTGTGTGTGAAAAGTGCTCACTGCCACACCTGACCAGCTGGGACACATGTAGTAAGGAGAATAAATGAATAAAAAAGCAAATAAATGAAGATTAAATATTATTTTTATTTTACGTGTGTGTGTGTGTATGTGTGTGTGTGTGTGTGTGTGTGTGTGTGTGTGTACAGACATTCAGGATATTCACAGAATCCAGAAAATATTTTGGGACTGAATTTACAAGCAGTGGTGAGCCTAGGTGCTCACACTGAATTCTCGTTTTCTTCAAGAATATCAAGTACCCAAGTCTGCCTTGAGTAACTGTAGAGGTCTCTACAACATTCAGACCCTGAAGCATGGTAGCGACTCCCTCCCCAATGGCTCTTTTGTGGCCACCCATGACTACTATCTGTGATCCTTGGCCTCCTTATCTAGCAACAGCTTTTGTGGAATACCCTGCAAATGCCTTGCCTCACCCTTGGGTTCTCTCCAGGGCCAAGCTTGGCCTCTGGTGGACCAGCTTCTTTTTTCTGGAAGTCCACCCTCCAATTCATGTCTACAGTGTTGGTGTATCCTGAGAACTCAGCAGAAAACCACCCCTGTCCCGGGCACACACACTCACACACACACACACACACACCTCCACCGGACTCCAGAAGAGTTACGGTCACTGGTGGCCTGGCTTCTAAAACCATGAAGAGGCAACAACTCATTCATGTTGACACCATCCTGACACAGAAGAAACGCCAGCTTCACTCGTCCTAGCCTGGATCCCCAGCTGCCCACATCAGGAAGAGTCGGAGAGAACCCCCCTTTTCTATCACAGCCTTGAGCTTTCCTGACCCATAACTGTGCCTTGCACCAGGTAGAAAATAAACACCCATCAGCTTCCATTATCAACAAAAAGAATACCAAGTGCTCTTAACTACTGAGCAATCTCTCCAATCCCTTAGCAAATGAAAAATCAGCCCATCAGTAAAACATTCATTATTACAGCAATTCAATTTTAAAATGTTTGCAACTATCATCTAAGTTTTTTCTTATTACTAAAGAAATCTAATTATGCTTTGCTGAAAAGTTTGTTACAAATGAAATAGAATTTCAGAACTTTAGACAGAAGCGTTCTCGTCAGTGTTGTGTCAAGCCATGTGAAGACATCAGGTACATGCTTTTGATCCCTGTAGCTCCTCTCCGAATTCTCTTATTTGTGCAGCCTATTGTCCTCTTCTATTTTCAGAATAAGATGACTTTCAATTGCTCAGTCTCATGAATTTCTATGACAGTTAGTTATATTTATATGAAACCAATTTCAAATTCTCTAAAATGTTTTCTCCATAGCTACATACATTCAACTAGTCACCTGTTGAGATAATATCTAAAAAGAAAACCATAGGTGCCTCAGACCAAAGGAATGAGTTTCATAGAAGTGCTTCCTGCTTTCAGTGGATTGCCAGATATGATATACAAAGTTTAACTCAAACAGAAATTAAACAGGCTTAACTTGTAGAAATAAAGGAGAAAACTTAATTAGCAGTTCCATTTAAATGATTAATGAGACCTTTGTCCTTAGGCTGATGAGTGAGTATAAGGCACGGATAAACAATAGAAAACAATTTTTTGTTGTTGTTGTTTTTCAAGACAGTATTTCTATGTAGATTTGGTGACTGTCCTGGAACTCTCTTTGAAGACCAGGCTGGCCTTGACCTCACAGAGATCCTCCTGCCTCTGCCTCCTGAGTGCTGGGATTAAAGGCATATGCCCCCACCACCAGGCAACAATAGAAAAAGTAACAAGTCTTATAGTTATAATTTTCTTCATTGAGAATTTTTTTGTATTTATCACTTTCTTAATTATACCAATTTAAATCTCCAGTTTAGATGATGATCCATTCTCCATTGGAAATATTGCACCCATGACCATCCACCAAGACAAAGGGAATTATTCAGAATAGTTGAGTGTGCAGAATCAGAGTGTCTCTTAAGGGATAGAGACCCAACAACATTATTTCATACCAACAGTTAGCATATATATTAATGAAGGACTTTGGTAAGCTGATTAATGTTTCAGTCAATTAGGTTAATGCATTTGAAGTCAACCCGGAAAGGAAATACTTTAAATGATTTCTCCTATACTGGATTATGTGTTTCCAATAAAAAAGGCCTGCATTCTATCAACTGAAGTTATCTTTTGTTTTTTTGCCTTTTACTTCAGAGCTCTCTTACACTCAGCTGGAGGCAGGTAATAAATTATGGACACTGCCCTGTAAATAGAAGTCATGTGGGTGATTTCCAGGGTGAAGCAGTGATTTAAAAAAATGTCTGTGTGCAAGTATACAACCTTTCTCTTCATTTTTAAGAGACCACTACAAGAAGCTCGTGTCTTAAAACAGGAGAGTCATGAATTTACTTAACTTAAAGTTTAAGAGGGTTAGTGAAGGCCATCTATATAGGAAGTTGCCAAAGTTAATGAAGATTGATATGAACAATGAAAAGACTGCAACACCCCACTCTCACCACTAGACAGGAATACCAGACAGAAACTTAACAAAGAAGCAAAGGAATTAATAGAAGTTATAACCCAATTGGGATTAACAGACACCTATAAAACATTCCTTCCAAACAAAAAAGAATATTCCTCCTTCTCAGTGCCACAAGGAACCTTCTCAAAAGTCAACCAAATATTTGGCAACATATCAAACTTCAAAAGGTACAAATAATTGGAATAACAACATGCATCTTATCAGACCACCATGCATTGAAATTAGAATTAAACAAAAACACACACTGCAGAAACCCTACAAACTCATGAAAATTGAATAATGCACAATTGCACCATTCCTGGGTCAAAGAAGAAATAAAAAATGAAATTAAATATTTACTAGAATTCAATGACAATGAAGTCACAACATACCCAAACTTATGGGACACACTGAGAGCAGTGCTCTGAGGGAAGTTCATAGCACTAAGTGGTCACATAAAGAAACTGGAGAATAGTTATACTAGAGAGTTAACAGCAAAGCTGAAAGCTCTAGAACAAAAAGAAGCAAACTCACCAAGGAGGAGTGGACACCAGGAAAGAATCAAACTGAGGGATGACATCAATAAAGCAGAAAATAGGAAAACAATAAAGAGTTAATGCAACGAAGACTTGGTTCTTTAGAAAATGAACAAGATAGACAAACCTTAATCAAACTTACCAAACTGCAGAGTGTTAACATGCAAATTAACAAAATCAGAAATGAAAAGGGGGACATAACAACAGACACTGAGGAAATCCATAGAATCATCAGGTCATACTTTGAAAATTTGTACTCCACACAATTTGAAAATTTAAAGTAAGTGGACAATTTTCTGGATAGATATCAACTGCCAAAATTAAATCAATAACAGCTAAGCAATTTAAACGGACTTATAACCCCTATGGAAATGGAAGCAGTCATTAAAAGTCTCCCAATCAAAAAGAAAAAGCCCAGGTCCAGATGGCCTCAGTGCAGAATTCTACCAGAAATTCAAAGAGTAGCTTGTACCAATTCTTCTCAAAGTATTCCACGCAATAGAAGCAGAATGGTCTTTGCCAAACTCTTTCTACAAGGCTTTAATAACCTTGATACCCAAGCCACACAAAAACATAAATAAGAAAAAGAACTTCAGACCAATATCCCTCATGAACATTGATATAAAAATACTCAATAAAATACTGGCAAATCGGATCCAAGAACACATCAAAATAATCATTCACCAAGATCAAGTAGGTTTCATCCCAGGAATGCAGGGATGTTTCAACATACGAAAATTCATCAATGTAATCCACAACATAAAAAAGCTGAGAAACAAAAATCATATGATCATCTTACTAGATGCTGAAAAAGCCTTTGACAAAATCCAACACACCTTCATGGTAAGGTCTTGGAGAGATTCAAGATAACAGGAACATACATAAACATAATAACAGCTATATACAGCAAACGAAGAGCCAGCATCAAACTAAATGTACAGGAACTCAACATGATTCTGCTAAAATCAGGAATAAGACAAGGCTGTCCACTCTCTCCGTACCTTTTCAATATTGTACTTGAAGTTCTAGCTAAAGCAACAAGACAACAAAAGGAGATCAAGGGGATACAAATTGGAAAGGAAGACGTCAAACTTTCACTACTTACAGATGATATGATAGTTTACATAAGTGATCAAAAAACTCTACCAGTGAACTCCTACAGCTAATACATACTTTCAGCAAAGTGGCAGGATACAAGATCAACTCAAGAAAATCAGTAGACCTACTATATATAGAAAACAAAAGGCCTGAGAGAGAAATCAGAGAAACATCACCCTTTACAATTGCCACAAACAACATAAATTACCTTGGGGGTAATGCTAACCAAACAAGTGAAAGACCTGTATCGCAAGAACTTTGAGTCTTTAAAGAAAGAAATGAAAGAAGACATCAGAAAATAGAAAGATCTCCCATGGTCTTGGATACGTAGGATTAATGTAGTAAAAATGGCAATCCTGCCAAAAGCAATCTACAGATTCAATGTAATCACCATTAAAATATTAGCACAATTCTTTACAGACCTTTAAAAACAATAATCAACTTTGTATGGAAACATAAAAGACTCAGGATAGCCAAAACAACTTATTTAAAAAAGCAACAGCTGGAGGCCTCACCATCCCTGACTTCAAGCTCTGTTATAGAGCTGTAGTCCTGAAAACATTGGCACAAAAATATACAGGTAGACACATGTAATCAAATTTGAACACCCTGATATAACTCATACATGTATGAACATCTGATTTTTGACAAAGAAGCTAAAGATATACAATGGAAAAAAAGAAAGCATCTTCAACAATTGGTGCTGGCATAACTGGATGCTGGCATGTAGAAGACTGCAGATAGATTCATGTCTTTCGCCAGCCACAAAACTTAAGTCCAAATTGATCAAAGATCTCAACATATATCCAGCCACACTGAACCTCTTAGAAGAGAAAGTTGGTAGTACCCTTGACTGAATTGGTAGAGGAGACTGCTTCCTCAACATAACACCAGTAGCACAGACACTGAGGTTGACAGTTAATACATGGGACCTCCTGAAACTGAGAAGCTTCTGTAAGGCAGAGGACACAGACAATAAGAAAAAATGCAGCCCACAGAATGGGAAAAGATATTTCACTAACCCCTCATCTGACAGAGGGCTAATCTCCAAAATTTACAAAGAACTCAAGAAGCAAGTCTCCAAAACACCAAAAGATCCAATTGAAAAGTAGGCTATAGCTGGGCATTGGTGGCGCACGCCTTTAATCCCAGCACATGGGAGGCAAATGCAGGCAAATCTCTGTGAGTTCGAGGCCAGCCCGGTCTACAGAGCGAGTTCCAGGACAGCCTCCAAAATAATACAGAGAAACCCTGTCTCAAAAAAACCAAACCAAAAAAAAAAAACCCAAAAAACAAAACAAAGCAACAACAACAAAATGTTGGCTATAGACCTAAATAGAGAATTCACAATAGAGGAGTCTAAAATGGCTGAGAGGCACTTGAGAAAGTGCTCAACATCGCTAGCCATCAGGGAAATGCAAATTAAAGCAACTCTGAGATATCATCTTACTCCTGTCAGAATGCCTAAAATAAAAAACACCAATGACAGTTTATGCTGAAGAGGATGTGGAGAAAGAGGAACACTCCTCCACTGCTGGTGGGGGTGCCAACTCATACAGCTATTTTGGAAATCAGTATGGAGATTCCTCAGAAAAATGGGAATCAGCCTATCAGAAGACCCAGAAATTCCATTCTCAGGCATATATCCAAAAGATCCCCAACATACAACAAGGACATCTGTTCCACTATGTTCAGGTCAGCATTATTTGTAATAGCCAGAACCTGGAAGCAACCTACATGCCCCTCAACCCTAAGAGAGTAATACTGGCACACGTGGGACTTAAGACCTCCTTGACCACAGGGGAACAATACCTAATGCTGATATCCTAACTAACTACCCAGGACTATTGAAGTGATGAATCTTTGATAAGAATCTGAAACCATGACTTTACTAAACTAGCATAATTCCTAACTACATTCTAAATATTTGTCCTCAGGCCCACAGATAAGTATAGTTCTTACCTCTCATCAAAAACCTTCTCTTTTCAACAAATGAAAAAAAAAGATAAAACAAAACCCCACAATTAGTCACAATGCAGAATTGTGGGGCACAGTCCCAATGAATTCATCTACATAAACGAAACCAAAACAATCACTGCACATAAGGCTCAGGAAACATTTCATTAGAAGGAGCAGAAAGATTTTAAGATCCAAAGCACCAGGTAGTTTGCTGTGTAAGTGTGTCTCTTATTGTTAAAAAGTACCCTCACAGAAACAATGAAAGAGATATCCTGATAGAGGGAGCCATTATGGGGCTAGGGAGAAAGATATTGCTAGGGAAGTTCCCAGGAGTTCACAAGACTGACCCCTGCTAAGACTCCTTGTAATAGTGGAGAGGTTGTCTGAGCTGACCTGCCCCTGTTATTAGATTACTGGCTATCCTATTGTCATTAGAAGCTACATCAATAACTAAGGGAAGCAGATACAGTGATCCACAGCCAAGCACTAGGCTGAGTTCCGGGAGTTCAGTTGTAGAGAGGGAGGAGGGATCATATTAGCAAGGGGAGGTCAAGATCATGATGGGGAAAACCAGAGAGACAGCTGACCAGAAGTAGTGGGAGCTCACCTACTCAAGACTGACAGCTGGGGAACCTGCATGGGACCAAGCTAGACACTCTGAATGTGGGTGACAGTTATGTGACTTGATCTGTTGTGGGATGCTGGCAGTAGGATCAAGACCTACTCTAGGTGCATGAACTGAGGTTTTGGAGCCTATTCCCTATGGTGAGATATCTTACTCAACCTTGATACAGAGGGGAGGGACTTGGTCCTGCCTCAACTTGGTATGCTAGACTTTGCTAACTCCTGAAGGGAGGCCTTACCCACTCTGAGGAGTGAATGGGGGTGGGGTGGAATGGGAGTAGGTGGGGGTGAGAGGAGGAGAGGAAGGAGGGACCTGGGGTTGAAAAAATTTAAATAAAAAAGTGCACCCATCAACTCTCATTTATATGACAACCTAAACACATTCTAAACAAGAGGAACAGTAGACATGACAAAGAAGACAGGAAAAGGAGTAAGAGAAATAATCTTCCCAGGGAAGTGCTCACTAAAATGTCTTCCAATAACGAATGGTCAGCCTCCAAAACATAGATAGAACTAACATTATGCAGACTGAGTAGGCTACATTTAGAAATGTATGTGTGCAGACATATATGCATACAACAATTAATTCTTTAAAATAATCCACGTATTTAAAAAGAGAGCGAAGAGGAGTATGTAAGAGTAGATTGACAAGTAGAAAAGGGAAAGGGAAAATGAAGTAATTATATTATCTCTAAAATAAAACATAATTTTTGAAAATTTAGTATTCAGAATAAGTTTAATTAAAACTTTTATATATATAATGCCATCATAATTTTAGAACTATATTTTATATTTGCCCTGAAGTACCCTCCTTCATCTCCACCCCTCCCTTTTGTTGGTTCCCTTTCTCCTCTCTAATTGTTCATCTTCCCCCTTTCATGTCACACATACACTATTAGCTGTTTTTGCCCACTCTTTAGATTTTTTATCCCCACCACATAGATCCCTATCTATATTAATTGACTACAAATTTATGTATGTGTATATACACATGATTTTGTATACATCAAAACCCAGATTCATTAAATGAAAAAAATTAGTTTTTCCAAGTTTGACTTATTTTATTCAATATGGTGACATCCAAGACTTTCATTATTCAATACCTGATATAATTTCACTCTTCTGTTTTCTATGGCTTTATAAAATTTCAGTGTCTTTGTGTGTATATTTCTCTGTCATATAGTCTCTTAATGATAGGCATTCTGGACTGGACTAAGGCATAATCTTAATGTAGTTTTAACTTGCTTTTCCCCAATGGCTTTATATGGCTGTTGAACTCTCAAATATTTACTGATGGTTTGCATTTCTGCTTTTGAGAACTATCTGCTCAGTTTTTGGCACACTTATGAATCAAATCCATCTGAATTAAAAGGGAGAATGTTATTGTAGATCATATATTTTTAATTGCCTCCAAAGAAAATAAATTAAGGCATAAAAATATGTATGAACATGGGAAAACATGACTGGGGAGGGTAAGAACTATGTTTAGAATTAGAGTTAGGATTAGGATTGTATGGAGAGTCACATCAAACACTCTGGAACATTCCTTTTAAAAGTTTAAGATAGCTGGGCGTTGGTGGCACATGTCTTTAATCCTAGCCCTCAGGAGGCAGAGACAAGCAAATCTCTGTGAGTTCGAGGCCAGCCTGGTCTACAGAGCGAGTTCCAGGACAGCCTACAAAACAATACAGAGAAACTGTGTCTTGAAAAAAAACAAAAAATAAATGAATAAATAATAAAAGTTTAAGAAAAAGAAAGAAAGAAAGTGTGTCCTAGCACTTCAGAAATAGTGAACACACTGTTTTATTCATGTGTATATCTTAGCTGCCTTGAATGCAAAAGTACTTCATAATCAGAATGATGAAGCAGTATTTTGCTCAAAAAGCCTTTTTTCTTCTAATCGCTTAAAATCCATCTCAAGAATCTGCCAAATCCTGAATAATTATGTGAAAGATCTAATCATCATCCCACGCCATTATAAATCACAGGAAACATTTTTCAGTTTCAGCCCTACATAATTTGAGCTGTGAAACACATAAAGAACCCTTCAAAGGTCATGTATCATCAAATAAAATTATGACTATAATGGTGTTCATACATGTCAACAAAAGAAAATAGAACCAAGATGTTTATATAGAGATGTCCTACAAATCAAGAACACACTGGTGGCTGCCTACAGAAAGCCTCACTAGGAAAGCCTCTGCAGCTGCAGTAAAGGTTCAGGACTTTCTTCAGCTGCAACTTCACTTAGCCATCACCAGACAGGAACAATAAAGTCTCAGGATCACTTCTGGCTACAAGTTTCAACTGTTTCACTCAATGAGTGTCAGCCGTACGTTTATCGTGTGAGAAGTTTACTAATTGGTGTCTGGGGGATATTGGAAGATTTCCAGAGGGTGAAGTATTCCCATTATTAAAACCATTGACAGAGAAGAGTTGGGGAGAGGAGAACTACTCATCCATTAGAGGCTCTAGATGACACTAATGTGCAACTGTGGAGGTGCCACTCAGACTCTCCAAAAAGAAAGGCTGCTACAAGTCAAAAGTCATGAAAAAGCGGTAATTATTTATCCAGGCTCAGCAGTTCCCAAACTACACTCACAAAAGTTTAAGTCTAGCCTCTGAAAGGAAGGAGGGATCCAATTTCTTAAAATTATTATTATTATTGTTATTATTATTATTATGTAAGAATATGCATGATATGTGTGGTGTGTGTACATGCCATAGCATGTACATAGAGGTCAGATTGCAATTATTGAGTCATTTTTCTCCTTCTGCCTTTACATGGGTGCCAAGGAGCAAATTCAAGCTACCAGATCTACACAGTGGCTCCATTGACCTACTAGAGCATCTCATGAGCCCTTTAGACTAATATTTTAGAGTTGGTTCTTGCATTTATATATCATGCAATTTATCATTCCCAGTATTTCTCACTCTTCACTTTTTCATGAGTTTCTGTTAATATATTACCATATCATCATCATTTTCACAATGGTTATAAAGTTCTTAAAGTAGTTGTCCTGTGACTACATAAAAACATATGTAGCTAAAATGAGTCAGATCAGAAAATAAATGTCCTCTATTTAAGGAAAAGCTCCACACTTCTCTTTAGCAACATATTTTTATAGGTAAAAACTGAGAAAATATTTAGTACAGTATAAATGTATCTTTAACATCATTGTCACAAACATGCTGCTAAGATCTGTTCTATGATAATGTGAAAACACAAAACCCAGGACTCAGGATAAATGATACAGGAAAAAATTTCCAAACTTCTTGAGAAATCATTTATAACTTCTAAAGCACTCAAATCTCCAACTTTTAAAAATTGCTAAAACAAAAACTGGAATTTGAGTATTAAAAATATTAATTTTCCTCAGTAACATTTGAATTCTCTATCAAATAATTTTTGAATGACTTTTAGCCCTCAAGAGCTCATGATAAGACCAAAGCTAAGGTTTTACATATTGGGGTTGTGTGTAGTTGGGAATGTAGGGGTGGATGTGTACACGTGTGTACACACAAGTGCGTGCATGTTATCTATTGAGTAGAAAAGGTGGGTTGAAACATAGACTAGTCATATGAACTAAATATTAATTACTTACTATTTCTTATATTGTTTTATGTTATTTATATACAGCTTTTTATTTGGTCTTCATAATACCACAGAAGGTGGATAGTATTTTTTCCACTTTACACGTAAGGAAATGAAAGCTTAAAATAGCTTTAAAAAACCCTACTAAATTCTATATGGGGAAACTGAACTCAGTATGTTGGATCAGAGTTCATCCCTTTATCTTTCTAAATATAGAGTATAAATACTGCACATTACGTCTTTTGTGCTACTTAAGGAAAGGTTTACTGTAGAGAAGATAGGTTTTCTATAGAAATTCTATAGAACTGTGGGATCTGATCAGCTTCCTTGCCTTTTATCCTAAAGAGAGAAGATGTACTTTAGAATAATGAAATAAATAAAGCATATATTTAGTGTATATGCAAACAACTAAATGAAATTGTGGTTTGTGGCATGTTCATCCTGTGATAGTGGCTTAAGAAGTATTTTTTATCTAACTTCCTACGGATATTTTACTCTTCTCTCTTTAAGAGACCCATCTTGGGGATGGTGACGTAGCTCAGTGAGAAAAGGCACTTGCTAGTAAGAAAAGTGATGTGAGTTCCATCCCCAGGACCTTCACAGTTGAAGGAAAGAACCAAGTCCTGCAAATTGTCCTCTGAGATCTATGTGTGTGCCAAAACTATACAAACTTACACACACACACACACACACACACACACACACACACACACACAGAGGAATGTAATACAAAAGTCTAAATATAGATCCCATCTTTTGATACCTGAGCACACTGTCCCACCAAGAAATACAATGGTGTGGAAGCTCTCCAAACAATCCTGAAAGATTCCCCCTTTGTAATTCTTCTTGCATGCCCAAAGAAATGCAGTCACCCAGGAGATTCCACATGTTTAGTTATGGAGCTATACTCTAGATCATGTGGGAAGAAATAACATTTTCATGCTTCTATAAATTAACTCCACTAGAACATTGAAACACATTGACTAAAAGGGCATATATGATTTTTTAAAAAACTTAGTCATCATCTGTTCTAATTAGCTATATGTGGCAGTAATATACACTGACAACAAGCAACTTGCAGAAGAAAATGGTTTATTTGGCTTCCATTTCCAAGTCACAGTTTATCAAGAAAAATTAGGGCAGGAAGTCAAGCAGAAAGTTGAAGCAGATTCCATGGAGAAATGTCATCTGCTGCTTTACTTTCTGGCTTGCTGTTTGGCTTGCTCAGGCTCATCCTCAAGTAGGTTCCTTATACATACTAGGACCACCTCCAAGGAATGGTACACTTACACCAACTAATAATCAAGACAATTATTGTGTACCCAATATGCCCACTTGATCTAGGAACTCCTACATAAAGAGATAAATACAAAATATGAAAAAAGTTTAGCAAAAAGGTAAAGATATTTGCAAAGTAAATACAAGCTTTGGATATGGAAAGTTCGATAAATTAAATTTTTAAAAAATCAGTGAAAAGCCTCACCAATAGAATAGATCAAGTAAAGATAGTATATCAGGGCATCAAGACATGAAATTTAGACTATGACAAATATAAAATAATAATATATGAACAAAACATACAAGATCTATGGGACACTATTAAAAGATCAAGTTTATGAATCATGGATATAGAAGGGGAGAATACAATAAAGAAACAGAAAATATTTACAATAAAATTACAGACAAAAAGAATATCCATATTTAGGATAAGAGATAGCCATTCAGAAACAAGTCATATAGAATGACAAACAGAAATAACTCACACAAGTGTTAAAATACTAGACACACATGACAAAGAAATAATGAAGAAAATAACCAGAGAAGCACAAGCTCATATATGAAGGCAAACCCATTAGAATAAAAGCATATTTTTCAAGAGAAACTCTAAACGCCAGGAAGCCATGGAAGTATTATGCATTTAAAACTAGGAAGTTAGCAACTCAACCAAGCCTATTCATTATATTCAACAAAGCTATACTTCAAAATTGAAGAAACAAAAAATTTATATGCTAAACACAAACTATGTCCACTGTCAGCTCTACAGAAGGTGGTTGAACAAATTATACATACCGAAGAGAAACATCAGCGTATCTGTGAAGCCACGAGAAACACTAAATTGTACTAGAGTAATAAGTAAGAAAATGAGGGCCAGGGAAGCATTAAATAAAAGAACAAGATGACAGGAGTGAATGCAGATGTTAGACAATGACAAAAGACACAGGCTAGCAGAGTGGATGGGAAAAAAGAAACAATTCCATGTGTTGACCGAAGAAAGACATCTCACTAGCAAAGGTAAGCACAGCCTTAGTAAGAAGGAGAAAAAAAATATTGCGAATAAATACAACTAGAAAACAAACAGGTGTGTATCTGACTAATATCTGATAAAATAAAAACCAAATAAGCATATCAAGGTAGATAAGGTAGGTAATTCCATATTGATTATAAGCATAACCTGTGAAGGGAATATTATCATTCTAGGCACATATCTACTCTACATTGGCACACCCAATTTCATAAAACAAAGTCTATAGGATGCAATGATAAAGAGTGTGTGTAGGTGTCAATACAATACTAACTGGATTCAATACCCTGCTCTGATCAATAAACAGATAATCAAAATTAAAATCAAGAATGAAAAATTCAACAAGGGAAATGATAGATCAAACTGTCTTGCTAGGCGCCTACAGATAACACCTTCCAAATAAAGCAAACTGTACACTCAGTTCAATGACCCATGTTACTTTCCCTAATGTAGATGTCATTTGTGATACAAATTAAATCTTTTATTCTAATTGAGCATAGCAGAAAAATGAAAAGTCTAGAACAAGGGAAACCTCATGATAAAAGCCCAGAAGAAACTAAGTAACAAAGGAACACTTCCCAACATAGAAAGTGTGTGTGTGTGTGTGTGTGTGTGTGTGTGTGTGTGTGTGTGTGCGCAACAAACCTATAGTCAAAAGTACACTAACTGGAAAAATGTGCATTTCCAGTAGATGTATCATATTTCCTTGGTCAATAAAGCCTTAGTTACTGTAGTAAGATAAAAACATAAAAGGGATAAAAACAGAAAACTCTTAGATTCAATAAGCACATTCAGCAATGTGGCAGAATACAAAATCAGGATGCAAAATCCCTCAAGGTGAAGGAACCAGAAAAACAATTCCCATTCATGATGCTTCAAAAACATAAAATACCTAGGAATAAACCTTCAAAAGTCAATGAAAAACATCTAAAAAATAATAAATAAACCTTGAAAAAAGCAAGTAAAGAAGGCACTAGATAATAGCAAGACCTCTCATACTCTTGGACTAACACAGTGAAAGTGGTTTTATTATCAAAATTCACAAACGGATTTGAAAAAATGCACATCAAAACTAGCATTCTTCACAGAAACAGAAAGAAATCGATTTGAAAGCACAAAATTCCCAGTTAGCCAAAGCAACAAAATTTGTGGTAAGACAAATTGAGTAACACTAGAGAAATCACAATCCTGATTTTAAGTTATATTACAGAGTCATAATGGTAAGAACAGTGTGACATCACTACAGAAAGACATATGTAAATTAAATAAACTAGAGAACCTAGAATTCAAGCCACATACTTACAGTGATCTGATTTTTGACAGTGGCTCCAAAGACATACACTAGAGAAAATAGGATCTCTTAGTGGTACTATGATAACTAGATTTACATACATACAAGAGAGAAACTAGGAGTCTGTCTCTTTTGTTTTGGTTTTTTGTTTTTGTTTTTTTAAATAAATTATATTTAAATTAGAAACAATTTTGTTTTACATATCAATCCCAGTTTCCTCTCCCTCCATCCTCCCATGTCCCCCACCAACCTCCCCATCATACCCCCCCATCCACTCCCCAGAGAGGGTGAGGCCTTCCATAAGGGATCATCAAAATCTGTCAAGTCATTTGTGGCAAGGCCTTGGCCCTCCTATGCATATCTAGGAGAGTATCCCTCCATGAAATATGGGCTAGGAGTGTATCTCTTAACCCAGCACAAAAATAATTCCAAATGTAGCAAAGATTTCAATGTGAGTCATGAGATTGAAAGTGTTAGAGGAAAACATAGGCAAAATATTTCAAAACACAGGCATAGAAAAGGGCTTTTGGAAGAATACTCTACTAGCTCAAGAAATAACCCAAAGAACTGGATGTGAAAATGTATAAAATTACAGAATTACTGCACAGCAATGGAAACAAACAGTGATGAAAAACTCTATAGGATAAAAACCTTTGCAGCTAAATATTTGACAGATGTTTACTCCTTAGAATATATATATATATATATATATTTAAAAATCCTAACTACCTCAAACTCTAAACAACTTCATCAGTAAGAGGGTAATGAAATTAACACACAGTTCTCCAAACATGAAGTACAAATGTCCAATAAACATGAAAAAATTTAACATCATTATCAGTCAAAGAAATACATTTTGTAACTATGCTGAGATTCCATCCACCCTAGCCAGAATGGCTGTCATAAAGAAAAACATACTGGTAAGAAACTAATGGTAGATTGTAAGGTGTAGCCCATGTGGAAATTATTATAGAGGTTCCTCAAAAAACTGAACAATAGAATTAGTGCATTATCCAGCTATAATCCCTGTGAGTATATCCTCAGAAGACATCTAAGTCTTAGATATTTGTATATGAGTATTTATAGATACCTGTATGTACACATTTATCCCAACACTCCTCATATAGCTTTGCTGTGCAACCAGCTTAGGTGTCCATCAAACATGATGGAGTAAAGAAAATGGGTGTGCACATACATGCCTACATTGAAATTTTATTCAGCCACAGAGAACAATCAAATTATGTACTTTTCTGGAAAATAGTTGAATATCATGATTATCATATTAAGCAGAATAAGCCAGTCTCAGAAACACATATGAGCTCTTCTTTGTGGATGCAGATGATATGTGAATGACATGGAGGGATGAAGATGGCCAAAGGACAGGATATATTTGAAATAATTTTGTATTTTTTATTTAAATTAGAAACAAGTTTGTTTTACATGTCAATCCCAGTTCATTCTCCTTCCTCTCCTCCCCTTCCCCCCACAACCCTCTATAGTATCTCCTCTCTGCTTCCCAGGGAGGGTGAGACCTTCCATGGGTGATCTTCAAAGTCTGTCACATCATTTGGAGCAGGGCCTAGGCCCTCCACCGTGTGTCTATGCTAAGAGAGTATCCCTCTATGTGGAATGGACTCCCAAAGTTCATTCATATACTAGAAATAAATACTGATCCACAACCAGAGGTCCCATAGATTGCCCAGGCCTCCTAACTGACACCCACATTCAGAGGGTCTGGATCAGTCTTATGCTGGTTTTCCAGCTATCAGTCTGGTGTCCTTGAGCTCCTCATTCTTTAGGTCAGCTGTTTCTTTGGGTTTCTCCAGACAGGTCTTGACCCCTTTGCTCATCACTCCTCCCTCTCTGCAACTTGATTCCAGGAGTTAGGCTCAGTGTTTAGCTGTGGGTGTATTTGAAAGAATTTTTAAAACCCAGCATCATTTAAAATGAGAATATCAAAGTTGCTAGAAGAAGCAAACAGATGTGAATTTTTGTTCAGCTGTAGACTAAGCTATTGCTTATATAAAGAAAGACTGTGGTGAGGATAGCACAAAGTATTAGACATGAACCCAGCAGTCACACAGTTCATCTCTTAGGTTGCAGATATGGCTGAGTCAAGGAATAAAAATATATTCCCTGCTGAATTTCTTAATTATTATGACACCATGATGCCATTTTTTGAATTGGAAAAATTAACTTGTGTTTGTGTTGCTATTGTACAATTAATGTTTGGGGAACCTCTGGTTTCCCATCATTCACAAGTCATACTGAAAGAAATCATACTAGAGATGTTGCACTCAGAGAATATCACCAACACATCAGCTCATTTGGAAAAATCCGGATTTGAGCCTGAAATTCATAACAGAGTGAGACATTTAGGGAGGTAAGGTAGTGTTTTTTTTGTTTTTTGTTTTTTTTTTTGGTTTTACGAGACAGGGTTTCTCTGTTTTGGAGGCTGTTGGACCAGCCTGGCCTCGAACTCACAGAGATCCGCCTGCCTCTGCCTCTCGAGTGCTGGGATTAAAGGCGTGTGCCACCAACGCCCAGCAAGGTAGTGTTTTTTACAATGTAGGCATGTTGTAAATTGTAGGCAAAGGCAGATAAGACTATCTGAAATATTTTTCTAAAATATACCTTGTGACTCTCCCACCAAGAACAGCAACTGGTGGTCCTAGTAGACCTATGGCTGAGCAGTGTACAGCAGATGTGTTTCTGTGTCCACTTTATTTTATTTTTCTAACTCATAAGTACCAAAATGACTGGTCATTTGAAATACCCCTTTGGGCATTCTTTTAGTATGTTCTTTTGTAATTATGGGGATTATGTGGGGGAATATCCTAAGTCTCAGAAGCAGAAAATGGATAACTTCTCCAGGAAATAGTCCCAGCCACACCCAGACTTTGAGTCATGCCAGCTCACCAGAAATTCGAAACCTGCAAATGATTCAGGCCTCAGATGTTTGGGTCACCCACACTTGAGGCCCCAGGCATTATGGGTCAGACATAAACCATGCTTGCTATGTGCTGTTCAAATTTCTGACCTACTGAATGGCATGTGACATAGTTCTTCCATCTCTATAGCACTAAGTGTAAGAAGACACTTTGTTATGCAGCATCAGTAGCCAATAAGAGTAGATGAAGAATAGAGGAGAGAAAGAAAAGAGATACTTTAGTAGAGGGAGACATTATAGGTTTAAAGAGAAATCTGGCACTAGGGAAATGTCCAGATCTCCATGAGGGTGAACCCATCTAAGAATCTAAGCAATAGTAGAGAGGCTACCTTAAATGCCCTTCCCCTATAATGAGATTGATGACTACATCATATGCTATTATAGAGCCTCCATCCAGTAGCTGATGGAAGCAGAAGTAGACACCCACAACTAAACACTGAGACAAACTCCTGGAATCCAGTTTCAGAGAGGGAGGAGTGATGAGCAAAGAGGTCAAGACCATGCTGACCCACATAAACAACTGGCCTGAGCAAATGGGAGCTCATGGACCCAAGTCTAACAGTTGGGGAACCAACATAGGACCAACATAGGACCAAAACAGACCATCCTGAATGTGGGTGTCAGTTGGCAGCACTGGGCAGCCTATGGGGCCTCTGGCAGTGGAACCTGTATTGATCCCTAGTGCAGGAATGGTCTTTGGTAGCTCAACTCCAATGGAGGGATACTCTCTCAGTCTAAATACAAGGGGGAGGGCCTATGTCCCGCCTCAGATGATGTGTCAGACTTTAATGATCCCTCATGGGAGGCCTCATCCTCCTTGAGGAGTAGATGGGTGATGGGATGGGGGTCACGGGAGGACAGGAGAGAGAGGGAACTGAGATTGGTATGTAAAAATAAGATTGTTTTAATTTAAATAAAAATTATTTATTTTCAAAGAATAGACGAAAGGGTACTGCAGTGATGGAGGCACTAAGGAAACTCTGGAGAAGTGGAGGCAGATGCTACAGGTGCTGTTGTTGACTTGACGAGAGTATCTCAGTAGTTAGATTTTCCATGGAACGTAAAGCTGTAGGAAAGGGATTATGAGACCTATTAGAGCAACATGCAATATAAGCAGCTCTTGAGGAATAAGGGTGGATAAAAATCCACGTACCACAGCATCAAAGAGAAAGCATGCCCATCCGCACGTTCTGTGTTATTGTTAGACAGATGCTTGGAGAAGTCTAAGCAAACGCTTTGTTTTTCATCTTGCCTCATTTGCCAAAATGCCAGTGATGTTTTAAGCATAGAGGCTGGAGAGAGAGTGGAAAGGAATTTTAAAATATCAAAGAAAGGTTCAGCCCAAGCCATTTTAATGAAAACAAGACTTTTAAAAAAAAGTTGCCAGACACTCCAGTACATTGAAAGCATTTTTAATTCCTAACAGTGCACAAGATACTCTTGTGTGATGACCTATTTCTGTCACAAATGACATTTTGTAGATGACATTTCACTATCAGCTAAGTCTTTATATCTATTATTAAGAACAGTCTAAGACAGTAGTTCTCAGTCTTCCTAATGCTACAGCTACAGTTCCTTATATTGTAGTGACCCCCAACAATAAAAATATTTTCATTGCTGCTTGATAACTGTAGTTTTGCAATTGTTGTGAATTGTAATGTAAATGTCTGATATGTAGGAATGACATGTGGCCCTAGTTGGGCTTGGTGACCCATGGGCTGAGAACTGCTGGTCTTGGTGTTGGGAGATGGTTTGGTAGGCATTAGAGCCTGGCAGTGCTGCATTCAGATCCCCAGTATTCACATTAAAAACAAAAGAGCTGGGTGTGTTTTATGTGTCTGTAATTCCAGCAAAGTGGGAAACAGAGACAAGGGGATCAATCACTGGAGTTTGGTGGACACCAGCCTAGCTAAATTCAGTGAGTAACCATGTTCCAGAGAATATGAATTACTGTGAAAGAGTGAGACCAGCTACTCTGGCTTCCATGTGCATGCACAGGTGTGTGTAACCACTCACAACAGACACATGTGCATAAAACACACACAGATACACAGCACATGACACTGTTTCTGCATACAGAAAACATAGCTTAGATGACCTTCAATTCTCTCTCAAGGGAA
Source organism: Mesocricetus auratus (assembly GCF_017639785.1). Classification (NCBI taxonomy): domain Eukaryota; kingdom Metazoa; phylum Chordata; class Mammalia; order Rodentia; family Cricetidae; genus Mesocricetus; species Mesocricetus auratus. The sequence continues at coordinate 863,755 of NW_024429207.1, read as the reverse complement.
ATAATGCTACAGACACCAAAAAGGGACAGAATTAATTCTCTATCCCGATTTGACATAGATCAGCATGCTTAAATAAAGACAAGCCTTCCAGGTGAGTCAAAACCTCAGTATAAGAACAATAAGAAAACAATCCAGATATCCGAGTCAGCAAGCACCTTCAGGAATAAAGTGTTTCATGTGTAACTATGTACAAGGTTCAATTGACCATTAACTCAATGTGTTAGTTCTTTAGCATTGCATAACAATTTACAGAAATTTAACAGGTTCAAATGTGCCTGTGTATTAGCTGGTATTCTAGTAGGTTAGAAGAAAGCTAGTCCCTCTGTGTCTTGTGTTACAGCCTGGCTGGGAGTTCCCAGGAGAACCTGCTTCAGAAACTCATTCCCACAGTTGGCTGGCTGACTGTCCCTGATAGAAGTAAAACAGATTGCCTTCTGTCTTGCTGCTTCTTGGTCAGAGGTCACTTACAGCAACCAGAGGCCACTCTCAGGTCTTCCCCGGGGGACCTACTTCTGATCAGTCATCAACTTTGCTTATGTGGAATTCTGTGCCATATCAGAAACTCTGAGTTTCTCTTCAGCAACAGGCTAAAGACAATTTTGAAAGGTCCCTATGACACAGTTAGGCCCACACAGATAATCTTCCTATTTTGACACAAACTGATTATTAATTCTAACATCTGTGGGCTCCTGGTCATCTTGTAACATAATAAACATGGCTAGGGGAAGGTCATGGAACCATCTTACAAGACTGCATGCCTCTCTCATTTTTATCCATAGGCCTACACTACTAACACTTCTTTTTTAAAAATCTCCTAATTTACTTTTACTTTTCCTAATGTACATGGTAATTTCAGTCTTCAGCCTCTGAAAGTAGTCTATCAGCTCTGCTTAAGTTTTAGAATAAGAAAGTAACTTTGACTCTGGTGATGGTAGGGCCTACCTGTGATCCCAGCATTTGAGAGACTGAAGCAAGAGGATTCTTGAATTTGAGATTAATAATCTGAACTATCCAGTAAGCAATCTGGTCAAACTGGTCAAATATCAAGATCATGTTTTCTGAGAGAGCGGAGGAATAGAGAAGAGACTGAAACATTCTACTTCTGTTTCTAACTACCATTGTGATTACAGAGGTGTCATCAAACTAAGCTTCAGGGTTTTCATTAAAAAAAACAAAGAAATCAATGCACATTATTTTGGTTCAACTAGAACTGTATGAGTAACTAAATCTAAAACCATCTAATGATATTCTTTGTATATGGTGGACTCTCGACAGGAATACCTTTTCTCTGATGGCCCCTTTTCTATACAATTGTCAGTTGACTATAAGCAAAGTATAAAGTTTTACCTCAATTCCATCTCTTTGGGTAGTGGCAGATTTTCGTTCATAAATGTCTTTCACCATGTGTCTACTATAGTATCTGAAACACTAAATAAAGGATTCGAACATAAGCCATGAACACGTGCATATTTTAAATGAATCGTTTATTCAGTTGCAAGTTTGGGTTGTGCCAGTTAATATCAATATGGTTATGAAAAATAAATGTAAGGGAAATTTGATTGACTTATAATACTAGTCTGTTCTGAAATATCTATTCATTTAATTATAGCATTATTTTGGATTTTGAGTCTACTATCCATCATATTTCTTTCCATTAATTTTTGAAGTAAATGGCTTATATCACTACTTACTTACAATAATTCAGAAAAATTTCAATAAGTTATGCAGTTATAGTTAACCTCATTTTACTGAAAAAATTTGAAACCAATTCAAGGATCTCTTCCATAAGTTAATGTCAAGACCATAAAGAGTTTAGAACCCCAGATTTCTACTGAAAACTTGTCTAAGTTTTACACAAATTCACAGGCCATGGTGCTGCAGTGAGGGTCAGTCCCATATGTTTAAATATTTCTACCATCAAATTCGTGGAGACAGTATGGTGGAAGGAGACAAGCTCAAATCAAATTCCAAGATCAAGTTAATCCAGGTCACAGACGTATTTGAAAACCACTGAGAATCCCTTGCCTACCCAAAGGGCTTATGTTATAAGTTCAGAAAAGTCATATTCCCAAGTGTATTTATTACGATTCCGCTTTAAAAATAACTTAGAAAAATCACCTACTTTACAATTAGCTGTTGGAAATAACTGAGGAATGGACATGGAAAGTCTCAGAAACTTGAAGAAAAACAGATGTTTCTGGGTTTGGGTTTTTATTTTCTTTTTTCTCTGATACAAGAGGAAAAAAACAATCTTAGAAAATCATGTCTTGCTTGAGCACATTGTCTCCATATAAACAAAAGAAAAAATTACATTTCTCTCATAAAAGGATTGAAAAGCAACAAGTATTAAAAACTACTGCAAAGACAATAGACTGAACCCAACTAGAGACGGGGCATTTGACATCTGTAGTACTCAGACATTTGAACGCACAGAGCTGCTTTCTATCACTAAACTTCAGAAAAGGGAAAAAACTGGAAAGCTTTTGAAATGCACTGTAGAGGAGAACTCCAAGATGCCATTCTATAATTAGAGAAGGTATTCCTAAAGTTTTAGAGGTGACAATGATTTCAAAGTTTAATGGCTAAATTTATGGAGTGCTGATTTGATAATGCGAGGAGTCACACTTACTAAAGTTTATAAATAGCTGCTGGCCATAGGTGAATCAAGGTTATTTTCCAATTGGGATATCTTTTCCAAATTCTCTTTGATTCTCTGTTCATTCTTTTGATATGCTGGTCAGTGGATGGGAATGTACTCAGCCAGCATTGCCCTTCTCTTTGGCTGACAGACATATGCCCATCATGATAGCACCAATAAATCAAAGGGCCTGTCAGAAATTGTTTTTTCTACTTATTCAAAAGTAAATATGTTTGCAGCACCAATTCTGATTGGTCTTAATAATAAAACCTGGAGCTAGACATAGGGGTTAATGCTGTAAGATCAGAGAAGCAGAGCAGCCAGTCACTAGTTCTTACCTCTACTGAACCCTTAGGCCAAAGGGGCCATCCTGTCCCTACGAATCCTCAGACTGAATGTCCTGAGCTCCTTCTCTCCTCCCACCTTATATTCCCCTTTCTGCCTAGCCACAGCACTCCTGTCTCCACATCCTTAATGTTGGGATTAAAGATGAGTGACTCACAAATTCTGGGATTAAAGGTGTGAGTTTCCACTGCCTGACTCTGTTTCCCTTTTAGACTGCATCAATCTCCTGTACCCTCCCGCCACCCGCCTTGTATTCACAGAGATCCACCTGCCTCTGCCTCCTGAGAGCTGGGATTAAAGTTGTGTTCTACCACTGCCTGGCCTTTATGGGTGACTAGTGACTAGCTCCACACTCTGATCTTCAGGCAAGCTTTATTTGTTAAAGCACAAACAAAATATCACCACATGTGTTACCTGTAGTACTCTGTGATAATTCTAGGAGACAAGGTCTCACAACAAAGTCCATGACTGTTGTCTGTTAAAGTCTTTCAGATAAGGAATGCTGAGAGTGAGGGAAATAGTCTTCCCCAGGGAAGAACACACTAATTCTTTATCCAATACCAAATGGGTATCCCTGAAAGCATACATAAAAGTAACCTTATACAAATTGAAAGGCTGTATTTATGTATTTTCTAATATATGCATGTACAAATATGTGTGTAGCAACAGTTAATGTAAAAAAGCTCATGAATTTGAAAGGAAACAAGAAAAGGTATATGAGAGGGCTCAGATGGGGCAAAGAGAAGGGAAAATGGTGTAATTTTATCATAATAAAAAAAAGAGAAATAATTTTTAAAGTAAGTATAATTTTACTAGCTCTGAAAGTGAGTTTATATTATGAATCCAATAGGAAGGAAATGAAGTCTGTAGAAATCAACTCCTTTGAAAATAAAATTACATCATAGGGTTTACAAAGAATATATGCTTTATTTTTCTGTAAGTATAGTTTTCACTTACTTATATTATTTTCCTTTTTACCTTCTAATTAGTTAATTTGATTCTCAGGTGAGTTCACATTCAATATCAAATAGCTTTTTTTCTAGTAAATAAAGGACAATAACTGTGTGTGTGTGTGTGTCTGTGTATTCTTCTCCCTCATTTTCATTATATTTTTAAGTAAGCCACATTAAAATAGAGTAAAGGTATATGATTCTAATTATATTATCTATATTTGCATGTTTCCATGCAGGTCTAATTAGAATCTTACCTTAGGATTCAATGTTAGGGATTTACACTACCTAGATTTGGGGGAGTCTGAGAGAAATTTTCATTCCTCCTGTATTTCCCTCTTCTTTTCCCAGGGCTGTCCTTCCTTGGGCTCTCAATGGCTTGACCTTCCTGTTTGCCCTCCCTAACTCTATTTTCATTTCAAGCTAGATTAAAAGGACAATGCACCATATTTATAAAATACTTAGGAGATAAGTGATCCCAAGAGGAGAACCACAAATTCAATTTGATTATATCAAGAGATAGCCACTATTAACTTTGAGATAAAACATTGTTGCAGAATCCGCAAAAAATTTTACATTGTATGTAATATCTTATAAGCTATATTTTCCTTAGCTAGCACAATATAGATGTGCCAATGAATATCCATTTATATCTAAATTCACTATTAGTTTTCTAAAGTGGTAGAATATCTATCTTTGTCAATTATACTGCATCTGATACTAAGTGTGAAAGGCATAGAGAATAACCTATTATCAGTGATATGTTCTGATTAGGCAGCTTGTGTCTATTTATAGCCATCAGAATAAAAACAATTATTCACATGACTTTGAATTTTATGTCATATTGTTTCCCATAAAAAGACTGTCCCATAGATAACTGTCCTAAACAATATATTGAATAGCACATGTAGATATTATCATATAAATAAATAAACAACCTTCCCAATAAGTTGAATCAGAGAATCCTATGGACAAAATATATGTTGAAATAAATTGAATCAGAATTAGAATAAGAGATGGTTCCAGTGGGGGAAAAACTTTCTCTAAAACAAATTTTCATAATATTCTTAAAGTGATCCATATGACAGTAAGGGCGTGGGATGTGCACAACATCAAAGAATCTACTTCACTGCATGGGAACGTTTCCACATGAGCATCACAAGCATGTCATAAATTTTAGTAATGAAGAGGCGCATGTTGAAGAAGAGCATGGGAATCCTTATACATAAAACTACATCTGTTCAGTAATGATCTCTGATTCTCCGTTTAAATACAAACTGGTTCTAATTTTTAAGTGAATATGTACAAAAAACTCACTGGTCGGTGAAACTAACATGTTCTTTCCCAGTCACTGTTTCTTCAGTTTGCTTTTTTGTTCCCATATTCAGCTTGTTGTATGACATACAATATAAATTAATGAAGAAAAATAGTCATTCCCATAAGCCAGATGATGGCATAATGCTCAACATTGGTCTATAATAACACAGTCTAGATACAGAACCTGGAATAAATGTTTTAATTAGTTTTCCCAGGACCATGCAGAGCAGCCCACACATGTGACCTCATCACTACATAAGCAGGTTGTGTGTTCAGAATGGGTCTCTCATCTCAAAACATCAAATTTTCTCCATTTCAAAGAAAGTGGTAAATGGATCATCCCCAGTATAAGAAAGTACTACTTTGGCTTATTATACATTTTATTCAGAATTTCTAGTAATGCATACAGCAAAAGAAACTCACCCCGAATAATTAATTTGTTCTTTTTTTCACAAAAATATCAGAGATAAATATTTGTGTTTCTTTTTTATTGGAATAGTATTACATAGCTATCACCCCCAACTTTCCTCACTCCTGACCCTTCCATGGGACATATATATATATATATATATATATATATATATATATATATATATGTGTGTGTGTGTGTGTGTGTGTGTGTGTGTGTTCATAATTACATGCATTTATATACCTATATATGTATGTGTTTATGTGCACAAAAGTATACAGATGCAATCTTCTGAGTATATTTTTGTTGTTTGTGTATGTATGATATTAAGGCTGGCCACCCTGCATTGGACAACCAATAAGAGAGCTCATCTAGTTATTCTTCTCCTAGTTGTCAGTAGTTGCCTGTAGCTATTTTTTCTCAGGAAATAGTGTGCTAGCTGACAAAGGAAAAAAGCAAATATACAGTTCTATCCAGCTGCAATACCTATGAACCATGACAACAACCAGCAAGGTGAGCATAAAGTTGCAGTAATTGACACTCGTATGTCAGTGGCAACCAACAGCCTGTCAAGGCTCGCTCAACAGCAGGCAAATCATGCCTAATACTGGAAGCCTGGTCTTTTTCCCAGGGCTGGTATGGTTGAACCTACACATGCATTTCTTACGACATTCTAAATCTTATCCTTATACCAACAGATAAGTATAGCTACCACCCATCATCAAAGTACCTTCTTTTGACAGCAAATGGAAATCATCAAACAACTACTGAAGACAATGCAGAGATCAATAAATGTTTAGGAGTCAATGGATACATCTGTATCACAATTCCTCCATTTATGGCTCAGGGAATGCCATGGAAGAGGGCATGGAAAGATCACAAGAGTCAGAAACTCAGGAAATCTGCTGTGAAGCACTCTCCTAGGAATAGCTGCATAAACAAGTTGGGGCAACAGCAATATCCAAAGATGTATTACCATGGAAGGAAGAAATTATCTGGAATTCTTTCAGAGTGGTTTAATTTTTTATCAGTTGAAATTATTATTCTTAAATTAGTTTTTGAAAGTGTGAACTAGCCATCTTCTGCAACCAGTCAAAGTCTGCAGTAGAGAGACTGAAACACTAAACCTGCCACAAAACATTCGACCTAGGATAGAAGCAAACATGATTGAAAAAAAAAAGGCCAATGACATGATTCCTAATGATATTCTGCTATGCAGGTAGATCACAGCTTTGGGAATCCCATAGGAAAGAGGAAGGAAGGATTGCAGCATGCAGAGGACTCAAGGACACCACAGAATCAACTAAACAGTCCTGATGGGGGATTCACAGAGACTGGAGAGCAGTCCGGGAGCCTGTATAGGTCTGACCTAGGTCCTCTACAAATGCTTTACTGTTGTGCAGATAGGTGTTCTTGTGGGACTCCTAACTGGGTGTGGGGGATGTCTCTGACGCTTTGCCTGCTCTTTGGACCTTTTCCTCTTACTCAGTTGCCTCATCTCCTTGATATGAAGTTTATGGCTAGTCCTACTGTAATTTGTTTTGCCATATTTGGTTGATATCCCTAGGAGACCTGCTCTTTTCTGAAGAGAAATGGAGGAGTGGATCTGGGGAAAGGGGTGGTGTGGTAGGGAAGGGACTAAGAGAAGAGGAAGGAAGGGAAACTGTGGTCAGGATGTAATATCAAGAAAAGAATGGATGAATAAATTGTATTTTAAAAGAAAACAATATATTAACTATAATTTAAAAATGTGACTGTATTTGTCTGACTATTCTCAGTTGAATGCTGCACCAATATATCATCACCTGCAATCCATGCTAATTTCCCTCTTAACTTTGAATTTCATGAGTTCTCTTTCAACCTAGAAAATAGTATCTTCATAATCATGCTCACCTTAAATTTATGATCATCCTGCCTCAGGATCCTAAGTACTGGGGTTATTTAGGCATATGCCACAATATGTAACCATGGTGCCCTTTCTAAAAGCATTAAATTGTCACCAGTATTCAATAACAATCAACTTTTAGTGGCAAAATATTACAGTGATGAACCTTGAATTTCTACCAGTTACTAAGTGGAATAAAGTCACTCTTCATCACTTCTGAGGAGAAGAGTCACAGAATAAGGGTATGTTAACTTTGCATTCAGTAAGAAAGCATATTCTGAAGTCATATAAATGACCTAAAACTAAGTTTACATTAAACCTAGTTATTTTGATTGAACATTTAGGAAAACAGCATGTTTAACTCAGAGAATGACACCTAAATGAAAATGTATTCAGCAAATATTCACAAAAATAACAGTGAGAGAACTAAGAAGGTTGTAAAATGCACCCTACAAAAACTAACCATTCCTTGCCAATGCCCAGTTTTCTGTCCTCTCCAGCTATCTTTATCACATTTTTTGACAGTAGGATCCCTTTTCTAAGTCCCTACAACAGCAGGCATAGAATAAATTTTGAATATACATTCTTGAAGATCAAAATGGGAATGGAAAGAAGTAAGTTTTTAGTTGATAGTTCATGTCATGCAGAGATTCGGAAAATACAAAAAAAAATATTATGACAAGAGTTTAGACTGGCAATCAAGGAACCAACAGAATTTTTAAAAAATGTGACTCTTTTAAATTAATTTTTGTTTAAATTAAAACAATCTTACTTTACATATTAATCCCAGTTCCCCCTCCCCCCACCAGCCCCCATCCCATCTCTCATCCACTCCTCAAAGAGGGTGAGGCCTCCTATGGGGAATTCTGTGTATCTAAGGTAAGAAAGTATCACTCCATAGGGAATGGGCCCCCAAAGCCCATTCATACACTAGGAATAAATATTGGTTCCACTGCCAGAGGCCCCATAGACTGCCCAAGCCCCCCAACTGACACGCATATTTGGGGGCCTAGTTGGGTCTTATTCAGGTTCCCCAGATGTCAGTCTGGTGTCCATGAGCTCCCACTTGCTCAGGTCAGCTGTTTCTGTGGGTTTCCCCAACAAGATCTTGACACTTTTGCTCATCACTCAAAATGTGACTCTTAAAAACAAGTAAATACAGTGAAATTTTCCTCTTGAAATAAGATTCTTGGAAGATGTAATCAATTTTCCAGGCTCAATATTCATTAATATATAGCAATTCCTAGTGTTTAAAGTCTTTTTATGAAGAAAGAAGGGTTGGAGTACTTTCTGTAAGGTTTGTTAATAAATAATAAGTTTACTTTCCAGGTATTTTTGAGACATGTTAAAGCAACATGAGCTGGCTAGTCTTTTATATCCTGGTCTCACATCCTGTCCCGCTGCAACCTAAGAAAATGGCATGCTTGTGAACTCACCCTAGTCTCAGATAATTACAAATAGCATGGTGTCTGCTACTATACAAAGAATTTCCTTAAATTTTAGTACCTCATTTGTTCTTCTCAGACCCTGTGTTTTAGGAATTCAGACTGAGAACAGATCCACAGTATTTCTGCCTAACTGAAGACATGAAGACTAGAATCATTGGAAAGTTCATTAATACTGTGAAAATGAAAATGGCCACTGTCTAACATCCATGATGATCCATAGTATTTCTATTGCTTTGCTATTTTGCCATAATGGACTTTGTAGGATGGTGGCTTTGGTAGAAATCTGCTTTGTGTTGTCAAGGAGCTCAAGGCTTGTATATCCTGAGAAAGACCATTGCTTGGCAAGCACTTTCTTTTCTGTCTGAGAATCAGACTAGATTCTTCCAGCATCAGCTCTCTTCAACATCCAGTTGTTTGAAGTGAGTCATAACGTCAGCCCCATATTAAGAGATAAAATAGTTAGATGCAACATCTTGTGGAAGGAAGTTTGAGAATTCATAAATGTGTCTACAAACCACATTCGGAAGAGGAGATGACATTTCCCAGAAGGTTGACCATATAATGTAAACCAAACGATTTGACATTATAATTATCAGGCTAGGTTCATAAAAATGCCATTATTATAATTAGCAAATGCATTTAAAAATTTAGAATGTTTACATATTCAAGTGCGCCTTTCTTCCTCATATAATGTTAACTGAATATGATAAAGGCATGCAGACTTTTCCTGTAGCCAGATTCCTGCTCATTCTTGGGAATTGTGAGGAAATTGTTCATCCACTGATAGTAAGATGGACCCATGTGACCAGTTCCAGCCACGTGTGTTAGTAAGAGCACTGTGATACTCTGGAGCAACAGTGGCATGCTATCTTCCCTGACGTAAGCATCCCTGTGAGCCAAAGTTATAACTTCAGGAGGGAGTGCTTATTTAGATTCATAATTTCAGAGTGATTTCAGTTTGCCATGGTTTGGAGGACACAGTGGCAAAATCAGCTCTGTCCATGGTAGAGAAAGATGCAAAGGGTTGTTTCCATGGCAGGCAGGCAGGAAGCAGGCAGAGTGTATAGCAAAGAGTTGGTGTAGCTTCCAGAGTTCACCCTCATAGTGGGGTGGTGTGCTGCTTCTGCAAACAGGACACTACTTGTAAACATTCCTTATTGTTCAATGGCTGGGGAAAAAATTCACACAGAACTGTCAGGATCTATTACAGAGTGAAACTGTGACAGTGTGTACTCCAAAAGGACAAGAAGTGCTTGCCTCCAGTGACCACATCGAAAATAAGGTCTAAGATATAAGTAATTAAGGTTGGATGAGTAACTGTCAAGTATGACTGATGTACTTATAAAGCCATGAAGTGAAGGGTTTATAGGAAAAATCCCCAGGAGGCATGAAGGCAGAGACTAGAGTCACACAACCATAAGCCATGGACCATCAGAGTCACTAGAAATGAGTTGAAAAGCATGGAAGAGACTCTTTGCTAGAAATTTGAAACTCCACCAGTACCTTGATTTGGGTCTGTTAGTCTCTATAACTGTGAGACAGCAAACTTGTTCTAAGGTACCATGGCAGTGGAAATTTGTTAAATAGGTAGATCTCAGGGTTAATCACTGAAGAGGTCTCATGTTCAGATGCAAAGGGCAAAAAGAATAAAACCCTGTGGTTACTGATCTGAATGACAGTGCACTTCAAGTTAATGTTTTGTTGTAGTCAAGGCACCTGAGGCATGTGGATGATTTGAGGTTGCAACATAGGCCAGAATGTCTTGATTAATATCAACATTTGCATGTAATTATATTCACTACTAATACATTTCTATTTGACTTTGAGGTAGATATGATTTCATATAGGTTAAAACTTGCATATTTTCTAAACAATGAATGTGGATAAGGATACATGGGCATTTAAGCATAAGATAAATATATATACATATGTATGAATATATAGAGAGAACAGCTATTAATATTTTAAAAGTTAAAATCACTAAAATGACTGTTTTTGAAATATATGCATGAGTTTATAATTATAAATGTTAAAAAGGAATAAAAATGAGATTGTATCTAATATGTTAACATGTTTTAAGACTGAATGGCATTTTATCTATCCACTAGCTGTCAGATTTTAAATAGTTCCCACAGCTTGTGAACTGTAATGCTGCTTCTACAAATACTGGCATAGGCATAACTCTGTGAGAATCTGCTCTCAGTTTCTTTGCAGATATACCTTGATGTAGAATTGCTGAGCCAAATGGTCATTCTATTTCTAACTTTTGAAGGTTGACCATACTGTTCTTCACAGTGAAGGACCATGTTGTATTCCTGATAGTGCACAAGGGTTCACTTGTCCTCATTCTCATCAACTACTCATAATTTTTAATACCAGCCGTTTATCATACTTATAGCTTGCATCTTTCTAATGATTGGCAATACTAATCACCTTTCCATATAATTTCTGGATGTTTCCATGTCTTCTCTGGAGAAATGTAAATTCATATCGAGTATTAATTTTAAAATTGAGGTTAATTATTGTTGAATGCAGTTCTTTGCATAGTCAGGACGTTACCTAATATTATATATATGATTTCCAAACATAGTCTCTCATATTATATATCTAATAAACTGAATTGCGTACTCCTCAGACTCACCCATTGAAGTTCTTTCTGTAAATACATCAGAATGTGACTCTATTTGGATAGGCTTCTTGATTGCTTTTGTGTTATATTGATTGGATCCATTGATGCTGAGACTGCCAGCATTTTTGCAATATCTATGTGGAATTAATTATATTGTGTAGCAATGTTTAATTTCCTAATTCCATCACATTCATTATTTCATTTGATTCAGAAAAAGAATTTCATTATCAGATATGTTTAGTTTGATTCTAAATTTTGCTAAATATATTTTCAGTAAGTTTCCTTTTTTAAAATTTAAATGAGAAACAAGCTTGCTTCACATGTCAATCCCAGCTCCCTCTTCCTCACCTCTTCCCAAGTCCCCCCCAACAGGCAAAGGCCCCCCACCCAATCCCCACTCCGTTCCCCAGGGAGAGTGACGCCCTCTATGGGGGATCTCCAGAGTCTGTCATTTCATTTAGGGAAGGGCCTAGGACCTCCTGAAAAGTCCAGGTTTAGAGAACATCCCTCATTATGAAATTGGCACCCAAAGTCCATTTGTAGGCCTGGATAAATACTGATCTACTACCAAAGTCCCCATAGATTGCCGAGGCCTCCTCACCGACACCCACAATCAGGGAGTCTGGATCAATCCCATGTTGGCTTCCCAACTGTCAGTCTGGGGTCCAAGAGCTCCCCTTTGCTCAGGTCAACTGTTTCTGTGGGTTAAACCAGCCCAGTCTTGACCCCTTTGCTCATCAGTTCTCCCTCTCTGTCACTGAATTCCAGGAGTTCAGTTTATTGTTTAGCTATGGGTGTTTGCCACTGCTTCCATCAGTCACTGGATGAAGGTTCTGTTTTCCAGACTCTCTGGCAGTCGAATGTAGGCTAGCACTCTCCTATCCATGTCTAAAATCAATATATAAGTGAGTATATGCCATGTTTCTCTTTTTGTGACTAGGTAACCTCACTCAGGATGGTTTCTTCTAGTGCCATCCATTTGCCTGAAAATTTCAAGATTCCATTTTTTTCTGCTGAGTAGTACTCTATTGTATAAATGTACCATATTTTCTCTATCCACTCTTCAGTTGAGGGGCATCTAGGTTGCTTCCAGGTCCTGGTTATTACAAATAATATTGCTATGAATATAGTGGAAAAGATGTTCTTGTTGTATGAATATGCATCTTTTGGGTATATGCCTAAGAGTGGAATTGCTGGTTGTTGTGGTAAACAGATTCCCAATTCCTTAGCAATCTCCATACTGATTTCCAAAGTGGCTGTACAAGTTTGCACTCCCACCAGCAGTGGAGGAGTGTTCCCCTTTTACCACATCCCCTCCAGCATAAATTGTCGTTGGTGTTTTTGATTTTAGCCATTCTGACAGGAGTGAGATGGTATCTCAGAGTTGTCTTGATTTTCATTTCCCGGATGGCTAAGGATGTTGAACACTTTCTCAAGTGCCTCTCATCCATTTTAGACTCCTCTATTGAAAATTATCTATTTAGTTCTGCAGCCCACTTTTTAATTGGCTCCTTTGGTGTTTTGGAGACTTGCTTCTTGAGCTCTTGGCAAATTTTGGATGTCAACACCCTGTCAGATGAGGGGTTAGTGAATATCTTTTCCCATTCTGTGAGCTGCCTTTTTGTCTTGTTGACTCTGTCCATTGCCTTACAGAAGCTTCTCAGTTTCAGGAGGTCCCATTTATTAACTGTCAATATTAGTGTCTATGCTACTAGAGTTATGTTCAAGAAGTGATCTCCTGTACCTGTACCTCCCACTTTCTCTTCTAACAGATTCAGTGTGGCTGGATTTATATTGAGGTCTTTGATCCATTCACTTAAGTTTTGTGCATGGCGACAGACATGGATCTATCTACAGTCTTCTACATGCCAGCATCCAGTTATGCCAGCACCATTTGTTGAAGATGCTTTCTTTTTTCCATTGTATAATTTTACCTTCTTTGTCAAACATCAGGTGTTCATATGTATATGGGTTAATATTGGATGTTCAGTTCGATTCCATTGGTCTACCTGTTTATTTCTGTGCCAGTACCAAGCTGTTTTCAGGACTATATCTCTATCATGGAGCTTGAAGTCAGGGATGCTGATGCCTCCGGACTGTGCTTTGTTGAACAGGGTTGTTTTGGCTATCCTGGGTCTTTTGTTTTTCAACATAAAATTGAGAATTGTTCTCTCAAGTCCTATGAAGAATTATGCTGATATTTTAATGAATATTACATTGAATCTGTAGATTGCTGCTGGAAAAATTGCCATTTTTATTACATTGATCCTACCTCTTGAAGAGAATGGGAGGTCTTTTCAGTTTCTGGTGTCTTCTTTAATTTCCTTCTTTAAAGACTCAAAGTTCTTGAGATACATGTCTTTCACCTGTTTGGTTAGCACTACCCCAAGGTATGCTATGATGTTTGTGGCAATTTTAAGGAATGATGTTTCTCTGATTTCCTTCTCAGCCTTTTTATCATCTTTGTATAGTAGGGCTACTGATTTTCTTGAGTTGATCCTGTATCCTGCCACTTTGCTGAAAGTACTTATTAGCTATAGGAGTTCCCTGGTAGAGTTCTTTGGGTCACTTATATAAACTATCATATCATGTGCAAATAGTGAAAGTTTGGCCTCTTCCTTTCCAATTGGTATCCCTTTGATCTCCTTTTGTTGCCTTATTGCTTTAGCTAGAACTTCAAGTACAATATAGAAGAGGTATGGAGAGAGGGGACAGCCTTGTCTTGTTCCTTATTTTAGATGCATCACATTGAGCTTCTGTCCATTTAGTTTTATGTTGACAGTTGGTTTGCTGTATATAGCTTTTATTATATTTAGGTATGTTCCTGTTATTTCTGATCTATCCAAGACCTTTATCCTGAAGGGGTATGTCAAAGGATTTTTCTGCATCTAGTGAGATGATCATGTGATTTTTGTTTCTCAGCTTGTTTATAGGGTGGATTACATTCATGGATTGAATGTTGAACCATCCCTGCATCCCTGGGATGAAACATACTTGATCATGGTGGATGAGTTTTCTGATGTGTTCTTAGATCTGATTTGACAGTATTTTATTGAGTATTTTTGCATCAATGTTCATGAGGGATATTGGTCTAAAGTTCTCTTTCTTAAGTGTATCTTTGTGTGGTTTGGATATCAAGGTTATTGAAGCTCATAAAAAGAGTTTGGCAAAGAGCCTTGTGTTTTCTTTTGCCTGGAAAACTTTGAGGAGAATTGATATAAGCTGTTCTTTGAATTTCTGGTAGAATTCTGCACTAAAGCCATCTGGACCTGGGCTTTTTTGGTTGGGACACTTTTGATTACTGCTTCTATTTTCTTAGGGATTATAGGTCTATTTAAATTGCTTATCTGTTCTTAACTCAATTTTGGCAAGTGATAGCTATGCAGAAAATTGTCCATTTCCTTTAAATTTTTGAATTTTGTGGAGTACAGGTTTTCAAAGTATGACCTGATGATTTTCTGGATTTCCTCAGTGTCCATTGTTATGTACCCTTTTTCATTTCTGATTTTGTTAATATGCATGTTCACACTCTGTTGTCTGATAAGTTTGGATAAAAGTTTATCTATCTTGTTCATTACACTGATTCTTTGCATTGTTTACCTAGTTTCTACTTTATTAATTTCAGCCCTCAAATTTGATTATTTCCTGCCATGTACTCTGCCAGGGTGAGTTTGCTTCTTTGTGTTCTAGACCTTTCAGTTGTGCTGTTAATTCTCTAGTGTGACTATTCTCCTGTTTCTTCATGTGGGCAATTAGTTATATGAACTTTCCTGTTAACACTGCAATCAAAGTATCCCAAAAGTTTGGGTTTGTTGTGTCTTCATTCTCATTGAATTCTAGGAAGTCTTTATTTTCTTTTTTATTTCTTTTTTGACCCAGGAGTAGTGCAATTATGCATTATTCAATTTCCATGAGTTTGTAAGGTTTCTGCAATTTCTGTTGTTGTTGAATTCTAACTTTAATGCATGGTGGTCTGATAAGATACAATTTTTTTGTACCTGTTGAGGTTTGATGTGTTGCCAAGTATGTGGTCGAATTTTGAGAAGGTTCCATGTGACACTAAGAAGAAGTTATATTCTTTTGTGTTTGGATGGAATGTTCCATAGATTTCTGTTAAACCCAATTTGGTCGTAACTTCTATTGGTTCCTTTTCTTCTTTGTTAAGTTTCTGTCTGGTGGTCCTGTCTAGTAATCAGAGTGTCATGTTGAAGTCTCCCACTATAAGTATGTGAGGTTTTATGTGTGATTTGTGTTTTAGTAATGCTTCTTTTAAGAACATGAATGTCTTTGTATTTGGGGCATAGATGCTCATAATTGAGACTCCATCTTGGTGGACTTCTCCTGTGATGATTATGAAATGACCTCCTTCATCTCTTTTGACTGAGTTTAGTTTAAAGTCTAATTGGTTAGATATTATGATTGCTACACCAGCTTGTTTCTTGGGTCCATTTGATTGGAAAATCTTTTCCCAACCCTTTACTCTGAGATAATATCCATCTTTGAAGCTGAGATGTGTTTCTTGTATGCAGCAGAAGGGTGGATCCTGTCTTTGAATCTATTCTGTTAGCCTGTGTTTTACATGGGTGAATTAACATCATTAGTATTGAGAGATATTAGTGACCATTGACTGCATTTTCTTGGTTTTTTTGGAGTTGTTGTTGTTCGTGGAATTGTTTGTGTGTGTGGATTTTGAGCCCCTTTTAATTTTGGCTGTTGATAATGTGGGATTACCTATTGCCTATGTTTTTCTGGTTGTAGTTAACTTCCTTGTGTTGGAGTTTTCCTTCCAGAACTTTCTGTAGTGCTGGATTAGTGGATACATATTGTTTTAATCTGGTTTTGTCATGGAATACCTTGTTTTCTCCATCTTTAGTCATTGCAAGCTTTGCTGGGTGTAGTCGTCTAGGCTGGCATCCATGGTCTCTTACTGTTGGTAGAATGCCTATCCAGGACCTACTGTCTTTCAGAGTTTCCATGGAGAAATCAGGTGTGATTCTGATAGGTTTGCCTTTATATGTTACTTGGCCTTTTTCCTTAGCTTCTCTTAATATTCTTTCTTTATTCTGTATGTTTGTGGTCTTGATTATTATATGGCAAGCAGAATTTCTTTTTGTGTGTTCCACTCTATTTGGTGTTCTGTAAGCTTCTTGTACCTTCATTGCCATGTCTTTCTTTAGGTTGGAAAAGTTTTCTTCTATGATTTTGCTAGATATGTTTTCTTCCCCTTTGAGGTGGTTTTCTTCACCTTCTTCTATACCTGTTATTCTTAGGTTTTGGCTTTTCACGGTATCCTATATTTCCTGGATATTTTGTGTTAGGGATTTATTGGACTTAAGATTTTTTGTAGAAGAATCTATTTCTCCTTGTGTATCTTAAACACCTGAGATTCTCTCTTCCACCTCTTGTTTTTTTATTAATATTTTTTTTATTTTCCATTTTAAATTTAGATAAGAAACAAGGTTGCTTCACAAGTCAGTATGAGGTCCCTCTCCCTTTCCCTCCCTTCCTCCCGTGCCCTCCCCCCATCCCCCCCCGTTATCCCCTCAATCCCCCAGGGAGGGTGAGGCCCTCCATGGGGGTGTCCATAGTCTGTCATTTCATATAGGGCAGGGCCTAGACCCTTCCCCAAGAGTTCAGGGTGAGAGTGCACCTCACATTGTTCTATGGGAGTCCAGAGACCGTGTGTATACTTGGGATGGGTACTGATCTGCTGTCCAAGGCTCAATAGATTACCTAGGCCTCCTCACTGACACCCAGATTCAGGGGGTCTTGATCAGTCCCATGCTGGATTCCCAGGCTGATGCCTGGGATTCAAGAGTTAACCTTTGTCTGGTCAGCTTTTCTGGGGGTTCAACCAGCCCAGTCTTAATCCCTTTGATCATCAGTCCTCCCTCTCTGATACTGGCTTTCTTGAGTTCAGCTCAGTACTTAACCAGCCAGTAAATGAAGTTCCTGTTTCCCAGACTCTCTGGCAATAGGATTGTAGGCTGGCACTCCCCAGATCTATGTCTAAAATCCATATATGAGAGAGTACATGCCATGTTTCTCTTTTTGTGACTGGGTTACCTCACTCAGGATGGTTTCTTCTAGTGTCATCCATTTGCCTGCGAATCTCATGATTCCATTATTTTTTTCTGCTGAATAGTACTCCATTGTGTAGATGTACCACATTTTCTCTATCCATTCTTCGGGTGAGGGACATCTAGGTTGCTTCCAAGTTCTGGCTACTACAAATAAAGCTGCTATGAACATAGTGGAACAGACATCTTTGTTGTATGAATGGGCATCTTTTGGATATATGCCTAAGAGTGCAGTTGCTGGGTCTTGTGGTAGGTTTATTCCCATTTTTCTGAGGAATCTCCATACTGCTTTCCAAAGTGGCTGAACCAGTTGGCACTCCCACCAGCAATGGAGGAGTGTCCCCCTTTCACCACATCCTCTCCAGCATAAATTGTCATTGGTGTTTTTGATTTTAGCCATTCTGACAGGAGTGAGATGGTATCTCAGAGTTGCTTTGATTTGCATTTCCCGGATGGCTAAGGATGTTGAGCACTTTCTCAAGTGCCTCTCAGCCATTTTAGACTCCTCTATTGAAAACTCTCTATTTAGTTCTGCAGCCCACTTTTTAATAGGGTCCTTTGGTGTTTTGGAGACTTGCTTCTTGAGTTCTTTGTAAATTTTGGAGATCAACCCTCTGTCAGATGTGGGATTAGTGAATATTTTTTCCCATTCTGTGGGCTGCCTTTTTGTCTTGCTGACTGTGTCCTTTGCCTTACAGAAGCTTCTCAGTTTCAGGAGGTCCCATTTATTAATTGTTGATCTCACTGTCTGTGCTACTGGTGTTATGTTCAGGAAGCTGTCTCCTGTACCAATTCTTTCAAGGGTACCACCCACTTTCTCTTTTAAGAGGTTCAGTGTGGCTGGATTTATGTTGAGGTCTTTGATCCATTTGGACTTAAGTTTTGTGCATAGCAATAAACATGGATCGATCCGCATTCTTCTACATGCCAGTCTCCAATTATGCCAGCACCATTTGTTGAAGATGCTTTCTTTATTCCATTGTATATTTTTAGCTTCTTTGTCAAAGATCAGATGTTCGTACGTGTGTGGGTTAATACCCGGATTTTCAATTCGATTCCATTGGTCTGCCTGTCTATTTTTGTGCCAATACCAAGCTGTTTTCAGGACTATAGCTCATCAATATTCATGAGGTTTTCTGCAATTTGTGTTGTTGAATTCTAATTTTAAGGCATGGTGGTCTGATAAGATGCATGGAGTTATTCCAATTTTTTTGTAGCTGCTGAGGTTTGATATGTTGCCAAGTATGTGGTCGATTTTTGAGAAGGTTCCATGTGGTGGTGAGAAGAAGGTATATTCTTTTTTATGTGGATGAAATGTTCTATAGATATCTGTTAATCCCAGTTGGGTCATTACTTCTATTAGACCCTTTGCTTCTTTGTTGAGTTCCTGTCTGGTATTCTTGTCTAGTGGTGAGAGTGGTGTGTTGAAATCTCCCACTATAACTGTGTGGGGCTTTAGATGAGATTTAAGTTCTAATAATGTTTCTTTAACGAATGTGGATGCCTGTGTATTGGGGGCATAGATGTTCAGGATAGACACTTCGTCTTGGTGGGTTTCACCTGTGATGAGTATGTAATGACCTCCTTCATCTCTTTTGATTGATTTTATTTTAAAGTCTAGTTTGTTAGATATTAGGATTGCTACCCCTGCTTGTTTCTTGGGTCCATTTGATTGAAAAATTTTTTCCCAACCTTTAACTCTCAAGTAATGTCTGTCTTTGAGGGTGAGGTGTGTTTCTTGTATGCAGCAGAAGGAAGGGTTCTGTCTTCGAATCCATTCTGCTAGTCTGTGTCTTTTTATGGGTGAGTTAAGGCCGTTAATATTGAGGGATATTAATGACCATTGATTGCTCATCCTTCTTCGATTTGCAATGGTTGTTGTTGGTGGAATTATGGGTGGAATTTCGCCCCTTTGTTCTTTTGGCTGTTGGTAGAGAGGGATTCTCTAATGCTTATGTTTTTCTGGTTGTAGTTAGCTTCCTTGGGTTGGAGTTTTCCTTCCAAAATTTTCTGTAGGGCTGGGTTAGTGGACACATATTGGTTGAATCTAGTTTTGTCATGGAATATCTTGTTTTCTCCGTCTATAGTGATTGAGAGCTTTGCCGGATATAGTAGTCTGGGCTGGCATCCATGGTCTCTTAGTGTAGGTAGAATATCTATCCAGGACCTTCTGGCTTTCAGAGTTTCCATGGAGAAATCAGGTGTAATTCTGATAGGTCTGCCTTTATATGTTACTTGACCTTTTTCCTTAGCTGCTCTTAATATTCTTTCTTTATTCTGTATGTTTGGGGTCTTGATTATTATGTGGCGAGGGATTTTTTTTGTGGTCCACTCTATTTGGTGTTCTGTAGGCTTCTTGTACCTTCATTGGCATGTCTTTCTTAAGGTTGGGAAAGTTTTCTTCTATGATTTTGTTGAATATGCCTTCTGCCCCTTTGAGGTGGATTTCTTCTCCTTCTTCTATACCTATTATTCTTAGGTTTGGTCTTTTCATGGTGTCCCATAATTCCTGGATGTTTTGTGTTAAGGATTTGTTGGATTTAAGGTTTTCTTTGGTTGATAAATCCATTTCTCCTAATGTATCTTCAACACTTGAGATTCTCTCTTCCATCTCTTCTATTCTGTTGGTAATGCTTGTATTGGTAGTGCCTGACTGTTTGTCCAGCTTTTCTATTTTCTGCCTTTCTTCAGATTGTGTTTCTTTTAGTGTCTCTATTTCAGTTTTCAACCCTTGCAGCGTTTGCATTGCTTCTTGCAATTTTCTGTGTATCTGTTCGTCCGTTTGTTGCCTTTTATGAATTTTTTGGTTTGTTCTTTCTTCCATTTCTTGCATTTTTTGGTTTGCTTTTTGTTCCATTTCTTGGATTTTGTGCTTTGTTTCTTCTTCCATTTCCTGCCTTTTTTGGTTTGTTTCTTCCTCCATTTTTTTCATTTTTTGCTTTGTTTTTTCTACCATTTCTTGCATTTTTTGCTTTGTTTCTTCTTCCATTTCCTGCCTTTTTTGGTATGTTTCTTCTTCTAATTCTTGCATTTTTTGCTTTGCTTTTTCTTCCATTTCTTGCATTTTTTTGCTTCATTTCTTCTTCCATTTCGTGCCTTTTTTGGTTTGTTTTTTCTTCCAATTCTTGCAATTTTTGGTTTGTTTTTTCTTCCATTTCTTGCATTTTTTGGTTTGTTTTTTCTTCCATTTCTTTGAGGGATTTTCCAATATCCTCTTTTAGGGCCTCTATCATTTTCATGAAAGTGCTTTTAAGGTCGTTCTCTTCTGCTTCCTTCGCGTTGGAATATTGGGGTCTTGCTGGTGTGGAGTCTCTAGAATCTGGCGGTGTCATATTTGTTTTTCTGTTGCTGACTGTGTTTTTGTATTGTCTCTTTCCCATCTCTTCTTTTAGTGGGTTCAGAAAGAGCCCCTTCCTGGTCTGGGGACCAGAGTTCCCTTTTGGTGGGTGCTAGTAAGTCCAGTAATCTGGTGGTTCTTCTATGTCTTGTCCAAATGCTGGTCCGTGGGTAGAGAAGAAGAACAGGAATCTGGGGCGCTTAGCCTCCTACCTGGTCCCCTGGACCCTATGCTGGGTCCTGTTGTACCTGATCCGGAACCGCTACTCCCCTGGTCTCCCTGGCTCCTGTAGTTTCCTGGTCTCTTTGGTGGGAGAGAAGATCTGGAGTCTGGGGTGTTTGGCTCCCGCCGGGCTTGGGAGCTCTGTGCAGTTCCCAGGCGATCTGCAGGCTCTGGAACACAGGCCGGGAAGATGGCCTGTTTACCTGATGCTCCCGCCGGGATTGGGAGCTATGTGCAGTTCCCAGGCGATCTGCAGGCTCTGGAACACAGGCCGGGAAGCTGGCCTGTTTACCTGATGATGCCAGAGGGACAGCTACTTCCCTGTGCGCCCAGCCTCCTCTCCTTTCCTGGAATCGTTGGTGGGAGAGAAGATCTGGAGTCTGGGGTGCTTGGCTCCCGCCGGGATTGGGAGCTCTGTGCAGTTCCCAGGCGATCTGCAGGCTCTGGAACACAGGCGGGGAAGCTGGCCTGTTTACCTGATGATGCCAGAGGGACAGCTACTTCCCTGTACCTCTTCCACCTCTTGTATTCTGTAGTTATGCTTGCATCTGTTGTACCTGACCATTTGCCCAGTTTTTCTATTTCCAACATTTCTTCAGACTGTGTTTTTATTGTCTCTATTTTAGCTTTCAACCCTTGCACTCTGAATTCTTTCTTGTAATTTTTGCTTTGTCTTTTCCTCCAGTTCTTGCATTTTTTGATTTGTTTTTTTCTTCCATTTCTTTAAGGGATTTTCTCATATCCTCTTTGAGAGCCACTATCATTTTCATGAAGTTGTTTTTAAGGTCATTCCCTTCTGTTTCATCTGCATTGGGGTGTTCAGATCTCGCTGGTGTAGAGTCTCTATACTCTGGTCGTGTCATATTAGTTTTTTTATATTGTCTCCTTTCCATCACTTCTTCCAGTGGTTGCAGAAGGAGTCTCTTCCTCTCCTGGTGGCTATTTGATAACATTTCCCTTCTGATGGGTGTAAGCAAGCCCAATACTCTGGTGGCTCTCCTCTTGTATGGATGGAGGTGGTCCTAGGACCAGGGCCTTGGCAGTCTTTGGGTACGCTGGACCCTGTTATGATGGTATCTGCAGTGTGCAATCCTTAGGTCTCAGGTGGTTCTGTGCAAGGCACTGGAAGGCAGGCCAGAGACAGGCCCATGCTCACTTCACCTGTCCTGTGGTTAGAGAATGGGACTTGTATGCAGGCAGTCACTGGGTGGGCTGACTCCCTTTGGAATGGGAAACACAGTGTGTAATTCCCAAGACACAGCTGGTTGCCTACAGAGCACTAGAAAGTGGACTGGAGACAGGCCCAGGCCTACCTAGTCCTGTAGTTGGAGAAAGGGACAAAGGTGCTATTCAGCTCCTTTACCTTTGGATGAGGTTTTCCAGCTTCCCATGTGATGAGAGGCTTTCTTTGCTGGTTTTCTCTGGTTCAAAGTCAGTATGTTCTTTATTCTGTTTGACTTGACTCAGGTCTACAGTTCTGTTTTTAGCCACTTCTCCTGGAGGTCCTAAGGAACAGATGGCTTTGATGACTCAGGAGGCTGAGTTGTTTTATCAAGACATTTTTGCCTCAACAAGTCAAACTGCCATGTTATAACTTCTGGGTAACAACTGATATACCCACCACTCTGCTCTTTTGGTGTTTCAGTTAAACTAACCTGGACAAATGCCAGTCTATAGACTGAGGAAAGAGTGCATGCAGGCCCCAACAGACTGCCACTGCACTTTTCCCCTGACATTTTTGATTCCTCTCTTACTGTTTGGAATCTTGCATGTTATCTATCTAGCTGGTGGCATTTTCTACTTTACACATGCCTCTAAAGTACTTTTCTTTAATAACATGACCTCCATCTTAAGGGTCCAAACTCTACTTTAAAAAAATAAAATGTCCATTGCTTCCCTGTTTTACTGGGTTGTGTAAGCTAGCCTGAAAGAAAGTAGTACAGAACTCTGTGTGCTTATTGCTTCCTATATTTGAGATGCAGGCAGAGAGAGGAGGGAAGAAACTAATTATGTTAAAGGTGAAAATCAGAACTTCTGTATAATTTATTCTGAAATGCATGTGAAATTTTGAAAATAGTGCCAACTATCTAATAAGTTGGTTTATTTTAAACATGTAAGACATTAGCAGGGCATATATCATCACACATTTACAGAGCAGGGAAACTGAAACACTAAGGTTTACTTAATGTTTGACATTCTCAGGCTAGTGGGAGCAGCTTAAGGAAATGGGGTTTCTGATAGTTTAATGTTTTCTTTTCAGGGTGTTGTATAGCCTCCATGGGTTACTGAGAAATAATTGTTGATAACTAGTACTACTTTGGTACCAAGGCTGCTTTTCTTTTTCTTTTTAAAATAAAATAAGAAAAAACAAATACTAGCACATTATAATTGGATAAAACAAACAAACAAACAGAAGGGAAAGAACCCAAGAGAATGCACATGAATCAGAAATCTACTTGTTTGCACTGACAGAAATTCCATAAAAATACTGAAATGGAAGCTATTATATAAGCACAGAGGATCTGATGAAGATGTGTCTAGGCTCTGTGCATGCTTGTCTCAGTCTCTGAGAGTTCATATGACCTTGCATCATGCTGATTTAGAAGACCTTATTTTCTTGGAGTCCTCCATTACCTCTGGTTCTTACATTCTTTCTGCCTCCTATTCCATTGGCTTCCTTGAGCACCAAGCAGAGGAATTTGATGGAGACATCCCACTTAGGGATAATGGTTATGATGTTTCTCACTGACTGTATAATGTCTTGTTGTGGGTCTCTGTATTTCTTTCCATTTATTGAAAGAGAATCTTCTCTGATGGCTGAGAAAGGCATTGATCTTTGAGTAAAGCAAAATGTCATTAGGAGTCATTTTGTTGCTACATTTTTTTGTTTTTGACTTTTTGATTTTTCTCAAATTCTATGTAGATTTATAATCTAGTCATAGGTTCTTGGTCACCCAACCAGTGTTGAATATGGGTTGCATTTTATGGGGTAGGTCTTATGTCAAATCACGAAGTTTGCTCCATCATTACCATACACAACTTTCAGGAAGGGCACCATTGTAGATGAAAATGTTTGTGGCTGGGTTGGTGTTTTGGTATTGGAAGAATGCATCCTTTACCAAAAAACCTAAGACATAGAGCTGAAGTCTCTATGTAGGCATCACCTTTACTTCTCCTTGTCCCGTGAGTTTGGTAGGTTTGTCTTCAGAAACAGAACCTTGTGTTCACTTTGTACAGAGAAACTTACAGTCTTGAAAATAACCTGGGTTGTTTGGGGATTCCCATGTGACACCATTGACCAACAACTCTATTAGATTTAAATCAATTGTTATACTGGAAGCTTACTTTGGTAACAAGAGATGACTGTTGAGGTTCTGTATATCCATTATTTGGCAATTTCATTTAGTTCACCTTAATATATGTATATATTTTAGGAAGCTTCTACAGTATTAGATTTCCATATTACCCCTCAAATGGTCATTAAGTTTGGTTCTCTTCCTTTATGTTTCCCTCATGCCCCTCTCCCCTCTCCCTTCCCACTTGATCGTCCGGTTCTATCTTTCCCCCATCCATCTATAACTATCTATACTATTTCCCTTTCCTAATGAGATCTATCCATATCCCCTAGTCCCTTATTCTATACCTAATCTCTGTGATTCTAGCTTGGTTATCATTGGCTAAGCAACTAGTAAGCGCATATAAGCAAATATATGAGTTTGGGCTACTACAAAAATGTAGTAAGAATGATTTCTTGGGGTATTTTTTTGTTTTCCTAGCTCCATGCATTTATCTGACAACTTCATTTGCTTTACCCATTTTTTTCTGTTGAGGGACATCTAGGTTGTTTCCAGTTTCTGGTTATTATAAATAGAACAGCAATGGACATGGTTGAGAAAGTATCTCTGGTAGGATGAAGCATGCTTTGGGCGTATGCCCAAAAGTGACACAGCTGGATCTTGAGTTAGAAAAATTTCTATCTTCCTGAGTAACCACCACACTGATTCTCATAGTAGCTGTATGAGTTTGTACTGTCACTGGAATGGATGAATACTCCTTTTACTTTACATCCTTGCCAGTATGAGCTGCCCTTTTTTTTTTTTTTGCTATTCTTAGTCATTATGATAGGTTTAAGATGAAAGTTCAAAGCAGTTGTGATTTGCATTTCCCTGGTGGCTAAGGATATTGAACAATTTTTTAAAAACTGCCTTTATTATGTATCACTAATATCTCCAGGACTTTTATCATGAAGGGGTGTAGGATTTGCCAAACCCCTTTTCTGCATCTAAGGAGACAATCATGTGGTTTGGTAATGTTTGTTTATATGGTGAATTACATTTATCGATTTATATATGCTAAACCATCCCAGCATCTCTGGGATGAAGCCAACTTGGTCATGGCAGATGGTCTTCTTTTATGTGTTCTTGGATTCGATTTGTAAGTATTTTATTGAATATTTTTGCATCTATGTTCATAAGGGAAATTGGTCTGTAATTCTCTTTCTTTATTGGGTCTTTATGCAGTTTTGGGTAGCTGGGTAACTGTGGTCTTATAAAACTAATTGAGAAATGTTCTTTCTGTTCCTATTTTGTGGCATAATTTGAGGAGTGTTGGCATTAACTCCTCTTTAAAAGTTCAGTAAATTCTGCACTGAAACCATCTGGTCCTGTTTTTGTTGTTTTGTTAGTAGACTTTTGACAGTTTCTCTTTCACTAGGAGTTATAGGTCTTTTTAAATTGCTAATCTGATCTTCATTTAACTCTGGTAACTAGTATTAATTGAGAAAAGATTCAATTTCTTTTAGATTCTATGGATTTCCCTGGTGTCTGTTGTTATGTCCCCCTTTTGTCTCTAATTTTTTTAATTTGGATATTAATTTCTGCCTTTTAGCTAATTTTGATAAGGGTTTCTCAGTTTTAATTTTCTCAAGGCACCAACCTATTTCCTTGGTTCTTTTAATTTTGTTCATTATTTTTTGTAATTATTGTTTTTGTGTTTTATTGCTTTTAGCTACAGAGCTGGAGATGAGCTCAGGGTTGGATTGGAGCCTCACAGAGAGAAGTGAAGATCCAGTTAGCCTTTCTGCCTTTCTTTAGAGAAAAACTCAATAGTTCTAAATGAAGTTACTGCCTTGGAGGCCTTTTTAAACCTATAAGCGTTTCCTAAATTTTGTAACCATTTTGGAAAATTGATTTTTCTGCTTTCTTACATGGGCATTCCATAAATGCACAAGAGCATGAAACTTTTGTTATTTGACTAGGGTATAGAATATCATTTCGGGAATACTTTGCACAGCTTTGTGCATATTTCTGTATAAATTTCCACATCTAACAAACAGTTTTAAAAAAGATCTAACTTTGGAAAGTTTGTGAATTGGACAAAAAGAAAAAAGATGTGCTAATGAATGAAAAAGTATTAATTTCAGGTTGAATAAAGTAGTAATTGTAGTGCGACATGGCTAAAAGGCAACACTCAGGAGGATCGGGAAAGAGGTAGCTATGAGTTAGAGTTCAGCCTGAGTTAGAGGCTAGTTTGGGCTATATAATGATTCTGTTTAATATTAATAGCATATGCATCTGTGCATAATAGAAGATAGATAATGCATACACAGAAGGGACAAAAGAAGTACTATGGTATTAAGCTTTGAGAAGAATAAATCTCAGACCAAACTTCAGACATTGTGTTAGCTGAGTGAATTTCTTATACTATTTTTAAAAGGACAGGAAAAAATACAGTAAGTGAGATAAGTAGATTTCACAGTGATGTAACTTGATTTGTTTTCAGATCATGAGTCAAAATCCAGTCAGAAAAATATAAGAGGCACAAATCTTTGTGTTCTCATTTTCCTTGAAGTTTTGATTAGTATATAGAATTAGTTTATTGTATTTTGAGAACCTTGGTTAGGATGTAGGCTTTCTCTCCTCTGGGATAAGTGTTCATTGATCTAATTAATTGCTGGCTTGCATGTAGCAATGCATATTTTCTACCAAAGAAGTTGTCATACTGTTTTCCAGATTGTCTGGGAAAATTTGCTAATTGTTGATGCTGCCAAAATGTCTCCTTAGTATGTACATTTATAACAATGTAGTTGGGCTGCTTTCAGCCTTAGCCAGGGAAGCTTCTTTTTTTAGTACGTCAAAACTTTGAAAATAAGATACTCAGCTGTAAAAAGGCACAAACCTCCTCACCAAGGCTCCGGGAACACAATGGAAAAAGAGGCAAGGAAAAAAAAGTTTTTTTTGAGAGCTGGATAATTGGTAGTTGTGTTGTGAAATCTGCCTTGTGGACATGGTAGAGTTACTGCTCTTCAAATCTCAGAAGTGCTGGGTGGTGGTGGTACACACATTTAATTCCAGCATTGAGGAAGCAAAGGCAGGGAGATCTCTGTGTTGTGTGTTTAAGGCCAGTCTGGTCTACAGAGTGAGTTCCAAGTCAGGCTCCAAAGTTACAGGGAAACCCTTTCTCAAAAAAAGGAACTCAGAAGCTGTGGATGTTGATACAAAATCTGAATAAGATCAAGTAAATTAAAATTTTTGCATTAATGGGAAGGTGATCATAGGCTCCAGACCTTGAGAAATGCTGTGGGAGCAAGAATCATTTTGGGGATTGGCCAATGGTACATTTCCTATGCTTCTTATTTAGAAGAGATGAGAACGGTAAGGAGAAGAGGAAGGAAAGGGGAAGAAGGGGGAAGGAAGTGAAGTATGAGGATTCAGAAGAGAAAGAAGAAGAAGAAGAGAAGAAATAAAGTTAGAGGAAGAAAAGAAAGAATAGAGAAATCTAGAGGAAGTTAGAGGGGAGAGATTAGGAGTGGATATGGTCATTGTATATGTGTATGAAATCTTGAAATATATGTATATATATGTTTTTTGAATTTTGCACATAATGCAGAGACTCTGGAACTTATTTAGAAGAACTTGTTTCACTAGTCTCTAATAACACCCCTTTAACAAGGTAAGTTGGAGCATCACATTGCCATTAACAGATAACAATAGAAAACCACATTCTTTAACTTTTGTCATTTTATACCAAAAAGGGGAGGATCCCTTTGGATGGGGTGAGATTCTATTTCTCTTTCTTCCCTTGATACTACTCTATTGTAAAGGGCATCAATTGTTTCTTAGTGCTGTTTATTTCTCTTCCACAGACACCATAGGATGTCATCTCATTGCCCCTGGACTCTCATAAAGGTCCTCTGGCATCCCTCATGCAAAGCAGAATGCTGCCCCATTAATTTCAGCTCAGGTTGGAAGTCCTGCACCTTTACAAACCCCCACTCAACCTTCCTTCATTACTTCCCAACAGGGGTTAACATATCAGTTGTCACCCAGTCCCCTGGTCCCCATATTGTTACCCATGCTGGGCATTGGGCTCAAAGTGAAGAATAAAAGTGAGACGCCCAGAGAGAAAAGTAAATTTTCATTTTGCAAGTGGCTAGCAATTGGAGAGAGCTTCTGGATCAGGGATGGAAATATGTGCCTGCTTCTTTTTGCTCTGGGGGGCGCACACCCATGGAGGCCCTGTGCATGCTGCTTGGTCTCTGTGAGTTCTCTGTGAGTTCATATGTGCACTTATCATGTTGAGGACCTTGTTTCTTGGTGTTATCCATACCCTCTGGCTTGCATGCACTTTATACCTCCTTTTCAGCAAGTCTCCTTGACCTCTGAGGGGAGGGATTTGATAGAGACATCCAATTTAGGGCTGCTCTCATTTTCTACATATCACCTGGTTGTAGGTCTCTTTATTCCTATCTGCTACAAGAGCAAGCATCTCTGATGATGGCTGAGAAAGGAAGTGATCTATAAGTATGAAAATATGTCACTAGGAGTCATTTTATGTCAATGTACTTTTAGTAGAACAGTAATATTTGGGTTTACTCTAGGTCCCTGGTTTGGGGGAGGGATATACTTTCAATAAAAGAAAGATTGGAAAAATATTTATGTATTTATAGGTACATGCTTTAATATATAAAGTCACAACATCTCTTAGTGTATTTCTAATTTCCTAAAATTTAGTTGCAGGATTGAATACTGTTGGCAAAGTTCTCTAAAACGATCAATCTTTCTCATCTTTTTTATCAGGAGAAATGTATGTGACAAGAAAAAGTCTTTGCATTATCAGCGTGAACTAAGTGAACATTCCCACGGTTTGTTCAGTGAATGCTTATTGCTGTTGTGTGACAAGGTAAAAGCCTTCCAGCATGCAGCCCCAGGGGATGATGGGGAACAGTGTACTGAGACTCACAAAGAATACCAAAACGTAAATACTGAGATTGCTCCTAGGAATTATATGCATTCCAGATGGGAATATAACTTTAATGCATGCAATGTTCTTCTAGCAAAGAGAATATTGCATCATAAAGAGAATGGATGTTCATCATTAACAGTATTTGATCCATAGTATTAAAAAAAGTTAACTGCAAGAAGAGCAGTCCCTCAGACAGGCTCTGGTGTTTAATATAAGAAGGAGAAAAGGCATCATCTGTCTAAAGTTCATATTTTGTGTTACATTTACTTGAGGCCAAGACTCTGAATGAAAAATATGTGAACAGTCAATCATGTGGTTATTTCTAATTATCTGTTTTGACTTTATGTAAGCAATGCCTTGAGTTTAACATCAATTTTGGTATGCAAGGTCCCATACATCAAAATGTACTGACACATTAACGAGGAAACAAAAATGGAAATGGGAATGGTAACAGTCAAAGTGCTCAAATATTTTCTAAAAATACGACTCAGGATCCAGCTATGGTTAAAGATTGCACATGCTTTGGAATACACAGAACGATGAAGTTGTTCTCATGCTTTTCGACCATCTGTTTGCAGTCACAAATCTAATGACGAGAAAAATTCCCATCATGACCTTTAAGATTAATTGATCTGTGTCTCTTTTTGTGGGCATTTGAAATTTCAGGATCACTAGTGATATAATTTAAGGACGATGTACGATCTTTAAGTTTAGATACAAATAGGTAGCAATGCTAAAAAGAAAAGTAACATCTGTGTCCTACAAATCAAAACCAGTCTTAAGACCCTCCAGTTAAATGTTGACTTGTTTGGAAACTGTCCCATCTAAGGAGTCAAACAGCTTTTAATAAACACAAATATCCACAGACACCTGGAACCATGTGGAAGTCAATGATCCTACTCAGGGTTAAGGGCAAGGAATCTACTTTTACAGTGGTATAGGTAACTGCAGACTCACAGTTTAGAAAAAGAGACATGGAAGGCCTTGCTGTGACAATCCCTATCATCTTCCAAAAAAAAAGTAAAGAAAAGAAAAGAAAAAGAAAAACATCCTAGACAGAAAACCATCTTGGAGAACTTTTTGATAATGATGCTGATCTGCAGCTTTCCATGATTTACGGTTTCTGGGGGGTATGGGTGGGAAAGCATTCAGTTTTCTTTAAGGGGAATGCCACTGAGAGTTTTACCATTCTTCAGTGAGTAGTATATAGCTAACACAAATTGAATTCTTCTCTCTTCTTCTTTCCCTTCCCCTTCCCCCTCCCCTTCTTCTTCCCCTTCCCCTTCCCCTTCCTCCTCCTCCTCCTCCTTCTTCTTCTTCTTCTCCTTCTCTTCCTCCTTCTCCTTCTCCTTCTTCTATCTTCCTCTTCTTCCTTTTTTGGGGGGTGGGTGTCACAAGGGTTGGATGGCAAACTAGGAGGAATGGGAAGTAAATGTGACTAGGGTGCATGATGTGCGATTCCCAAATAATCAATAAAATATTTTGTTGGAAAAATAAACAAAAATATCAAATCTCTTCTAAAAAATCACTAACATTTTCTCAAATACTTTAATTGCCTAGGGAATCCTTAATCTCAAGCTTTATCTTCTGCATGAATACTTTATTTGTAGATCCTGACTAACAAGAGACCCTGGGAGAGTATTATATTATAAGAGCCATGCTATTATATGGCTCTTCAGTTTTCAGGGTTTTCTTTTATCTATCTCTGTGCTCTCATGACTTCTTTTATGGAAACACCATGCCCAAAGTAAGACTATCCACTCAATTGCTTTTTCAATTTCTTTGAAGTATAAAACTGATGACATATTCTGAAGAAACTGTTCTTGAGACATGATGTACTCATGGGCAAGGCTTCACCCAAAATTATGCTCTGGAGTTGGATGAGACAATGAGTACTGCAGAATTGAAACTGAGGTTTGGAACTTCAAGTCCTTGCTATGGTAAGCCAAAAGATGCTGATTGCTCCTTATAGAGTTAACCACGAGTTAGGTCACTCTTTCAGCTCAAGGCAGTTCCTAGAGAAGAGATGAACAGTATGTCATGAGTAATTAAACATTTTTGTAATTTCTGATGGGCAGGGGGCTTTGGTCATAGAAGAGACATGAGAACAATTGTGACCATCATGCTTATCAATAAATATCTATTTCTTCATGTAGGAATATAGTTTTATGTTAAATAATTAGTATTATATATTAATTATTTATATAAACCTTCTTTAAATAAAATTTTCTAAACAACCTTCATCTAGTCATTACACTTAAGAGGGTATCTAGTTCTCTTGAGTATACACACACACACAAAGAGTTGGAAAAAGATTGTAAGAAACAAAAGTATGCTTGGAGCAATTGAAATGACTCATTGAGTAATGACACCTGCTGCAGAGACTGACAACCTGAGTTTGAACACTGGAACCTACACAGAAGTACAGATGTGATTCATCTCCACAAGCACACCATG
This sequence comes from Mesocricetus auratus, assembly GCF_017639785.1. Taxonomy (NCBI): domain Eukaryota; kingdom Metazoa; phylum Chordata; class Mammalia; order Rodentia; family Cricetidae; genus Mesocricetus; species Mesocricetus auratus. Next base: position 831,794 of record NW_024429207.1, on the reverse strand, counting down.
ACATGCCACCCTCAACCTTTCCCCCAAAACTAATGGTTCATCAAAGAATAGGGAAAAGATTATAAGGGCCATAAAATAGGAAGAGTTGTAGCAAGGCAGTACCTTCTGCAAATGCTGGAACCATTGCACACTTGAACTCCCCAAGAGATATGGTTGCCTGCATAAAACCTGCACAAGATAAATGCAGTCAAAATTCCGGAAAGGGCAGGTGATGTTTAACCATGTGTCTTGTTGAATATTGCTATTAATGTTGCTATCAATATAAATAAGATTATTAAATTCTTACCTTGATCTAAGTATTCCTGTGTTTTAAATTACTAATTCACATTATTTTCACAATTTACCCATGTTTGTTTATTTATGTTTTAAACTGAGAAGTTGCTGTGTCACCATGTAGCCAAGACTGGCAATCCTCCTGTGTGTCTTCACAACCAACTTCATGAATACTGTATAAAGCAAACATAAAACATTAGTCACTAATTTTTAGATGAAAATGTGGAATGTGGGAAGGTTAAGTCATTTCCAACAGGTCACACAGCTGGAATTAAGGAAAGCACAACTCTAACCCAGGCAGAATTATTGCTATACTTGAACTCAAAACAAATTATGCATGTAAATTAAAAAATAGTAATCACATATCAAATGCAGTTAATGGACTGAGAGTGTTACATTGCTATATTGAAATGACTATCTGTAAAATTTAATGTAATTGGACAAGTATGTATTTGCATTAATAAAGTTTGAGAATAATGGGTGAGAGCTTAGGAATGTTTATTTTCTTTTTTTCTTTACAAACAATCATTTTACATTTCAATCTCTCCATTCCCTCTCCCTCCCATCCTCCCATCCCATCCCCCACCCGCTCCCCAAGGACAGTGAGACCTTCAGTATGGGATCAACAAAGTCCGTCACATCATTTGAGGAGAGGGTCTAGGCCCTGTGTGTCTGGGCTGAAATGGTATCCCTTCATAGAGAGTGGGCTCCCAAAGTACATTTGCGCACTAGGGATAAATACTGGTTCCACTGACAGATGTCCCATAGTCTTCCCAGGACTCTTACTGGCACCCATATTCAGAGGGTTTGGTTCAGTCCAATGCTGGTTCCTCAGCTTTATGACTGGGGTTCCTGTGATCTCACTAGGTCACGTCAACTGATTCTGTAGGTTTCTCCCATACAGTCTTGACTGCTTTGCTCATCCCTCCTCCTTCTCTACAATTGGATTCCAAGAGTGTGACTCAGTACTTAGCTGTGGGTACCTGATTCTCCTTCCATCAGCTACTGCATGAAGGTTGTTCAGAGGGCCTGGTTTGGTCCTATGTTGATTTCCCAGCTGTCAGATTGGGGTCTATGAGTTACCACTTTCTCAGGTCAGCTGTTTCTGCAATTTCCCAGCATGGTATTGACCCCATTGTTTGTCACTCATCCCTCTCTGAAAATGGAGTCCAGGAGTTCAGCTCAGTGCTTAGCTGTGAATACCTGCTTCTGCTTCCATCAACTACTGGATGAAGGCTCTAGGATTGCATTTAAGGTAGTCATCATTCTCATTATAGGGGAAGGACATTTAAGGCAGCCTCTCTACTATTGCTTAGGTTCCTAGTTGGGGTCATTCTTGTGGATCTCTGTACAATTACCTAGTGCCAGGCTTCTCTTTAAACCTATAGTGGCTTCCTATTCATGTGTCACTTTTCTTGTTCTCTTCTTCTTTTTCTCTTCCTTTTTTTATTTAAGTTATAAACAAGTTTGTTTCACATGTCAATTCCAGCTCCTTCCCTCCCATCCTCTCCATCCCTCCCCACCAAGCCCCCCAGTTCCCCACCCTATCTCCACTCTGATCCCACCCCCAGGGAGGGTGAGGCCCTCTATGGTGGATCTCCAGAGTCTGTCATTTCATCCAGGGCAGGGCCTAGGCCTTCCCCCAAGAGTCCAGGCTAAGAGAGCATTCCCCATTGTGGCATAGGCACTCAAAGTCTATTTGTATGCCAGGGATAAATACAACCCAAGGCCTCATAGATTACCTAGGCCTCCTCACTGATACCCACATTCAGGGGGTCTGGGTCAGTCCCATGCTTTCCACATAGCCATCAATCTGGAGGTCCAAGAGCTCCCCCCTTGTTCACATAAGCTGTTTCTGTGGGTTATACCAGCGCAGTCTTAGCTCCTTTGCTCATTAGTTCTCCCTTTCTGTCACAGGATTCCATGAGTTCAGCTCAGTGTTTACCTGTGGGTATCTGCCTCTGCTTCATCAGTTACTGGATGAAGGTTCCGTTTCCCAGATTCTCTGGAAGTGGGATTGCAGGATGGCATTCCCCTGATTCATATCTAAAATCCACAAATGAGTCAGTACAAGCCATGTTTCTGTTTTTGTGACTGGGTTACCTCATTCAGGATGGTTTCTTATAGTGCCATTCATTTGCTTGCAAATTTCAAGATTCCATTGTTTTCTTTTTTGCTGAATAATATTCCATTGAGTAAATGAACCACATTTTCTCTATCCACTCTTCCGCTGAAGGGTATCTAGGTTGCTTCCAGGTTCTGGCTATTGCAAATGATGCTGTTATTAACATAGTGGAACAGACATCCTTGTATGAATGTGCATTTTTTGGGTGTATGCCTAAGAGTGGAATTGCTGAGTCTTGTGGTAGACTGATTCCCATTTTCCTGAGGAATCTCCATCCTGATTTCCAAAGTGGCTGAACAAGTCGGTACTCCCTCCAGCAGTGTAGTAGTGTTCCTCTTTCTCCACATCCTCCCCAGCATAAACTGTCATTGATGTTTTTGATTTTAGCTATTCTGACAGGAGTAAGATGGTATCTCAGAGTTGTTATGATTTGCATTTCCCAGATGGCTAGGGATATTGAGCTCTTTCTCAGGTGTTTCTCAGCCATTTTAGATTCCTCTACTGAGAATTCTCTATTTAGTTCTGTGCTCCAATTTTCCTTTGGATCCTTTGGTGTTTTGGATTCTTGCTTATTGAGTTCTTTGTAAATTTTGGAGATCAGCTCCCTGTCAGATGAGGGGTTAGTGAATATATTTCCCCAGTCTGTGGGTTGCCTTTTTGTCTTGATGACTGTGTCCTTTGCTTTACAGAAGCTTCTCAGTTTCAGCAGGTCTCATTTATTAAATGTCTATCTTAGTGTCTCTGCTACTGGAGTCATGTTCAGGAAGCAGTCTCGTGTACCAATTCGCTTAAGGGTACATCCCACTTTCTCTTCTAACAGGTTCAGTGTGGCTAGATTTATGTTGAGGTCTTTGATTCACTTGGATTTAAGTTTTGTGCATGGTGATAGACATGGATCTATCTGAAGTCTTCTACATATCAGCCTCCAGTTATGCCAGCACCATTTGTTGAAGATGCTTTCTTTTTTCCATTGTATAATTTTAGCTTTTTTTTCAAAGATCAGGTTTTCATACGTGTATGGATTAATGTTGGGGTGTTCAATTGGATTCCATTGGTCTATCTGTCTATTTTTGTGCCAGTACCGAGCTGTTTTCAGGACTATAGCTCTGTAATACAGCTTGAAGTCAGCTGTGATGCCTCTGGAAGTTTCCTTGTTGAACAGGGTTGTTTTGGCTATCCTGGGTCTTTTGTTTTTCCATATAAAGTTGAGAATTGTTCTTTCAAGGTCTGTGAAGAATTGTGCTGGGATTTTAATGGGGATTGTGTTAAATCTGTAGATTGCTTTCAGTAAGATTGCTATTTGTACTAAGAAATTAAAGACTTCCTAGAATTCAATGAGAATGAAGACACAGCATACCCAAACTTATGGGACACTTTGAAAGCAGTGCTATGAGAGAAGTTCATGACACTATGTGCCCACATGAAGAAACTGCAGAATAGTTACACTAGAGAATTAACAGCACACCTGAAATCTCTAGAACACAAAGAAACAAACTCACCCAGGAAATAATCAAATTGAGGGCCAAAATCAATAAAGTAGAAACTAGGAAAATAATACAAAGAATCATGAAGGGTTCATAATTTGAGAAAATCAACAAGATAGACAAACCTTTATCCAAACTTAGGAAGCGTTAGAGTATGAACATGCAGATTAACAAAATCAGAAATGAAAAGGGGGACATAATAACGGACACTGAGGAAAGCCAGAGAATCATCAAGTCATTTTTTGAAAACCTGTATGCCACAAAATCTAAAGGAAATGGACAATTTTCTGGATAGATATCACTTGCCAAAATTAAATCAAGAACAGATAAGCAATTTAAATAGACCTATAACCCCTATGGAAATAGACGCAGTCATCAAAAGTCTCCCAACTAAAAAAAGCCCAGGCTCAGATGGCCTCAGTGCAAATTCTACCAGAAATTAAACAACAGCTTATACCAATTTTTCTTAAAGTAGTCCATACAATAGAATCAGTAGGGTCTTTTCCTAACTCTTTCTATGAGGCTTAAATTACCTTGATACCCAAGCCACACAAAGACACAACTAAGAAAGAGAACTTCTGACCAATATCCCTCATGAACATTGATGCAAAAATACTCAATAAAGTACTGGCAAATCGGATCCAATATCACATCTTGTTATCTCAATCTTCCCCAATCAATCTTCCTAATCCCTCATGTTCTCCTCCCCCTTCTCTTCTCCCTTCCTCTTTCTCCTACCTCCCTCCCATCTCCCATCATGCTCCCAATTTGTTCAGGGGTCCTTGTCTTGTCTGATTCCCTGCGGGACTGCGTAGGTCTCTCTTATGGTCCTCCTTGATTCCTTGCTCCTCTGGATGTGTGAATTGTAGGCTGGTAATCCTTTGCTCTATGTCTAATATCCATAAATGAGTAAGTACATACCATGGTTGTCCTTATGTGACTGGGTTACCTCACTTAGGATGGTTTCTTCTAGTTCTATCTATTAGCCTGCAAATTTCAATATTTCATTGCTTTTTTCACTGAGTAGTACGCCATTGTGTAAATGTACCATATTTTCTGTATTTATTCTTTGATTGAGTGGCATCTAGGTTGCTTTCAAGTTCTGACTATTACAAATAATGCTCCTATGAACATAGTAAACAGATGTCCTTGTTGTAAGAATGTGCATCATTTGGGTACATGCCTAAGTGTGGAATTGCTTGATCTTGAGGTAGACAGGTTCCCAATTTCCAGAGTAACTGTCATACTGATTTGCAAAGTGGCTGTACAAGTTGGCACTGCCACCAGTAATGGAGAAGTGCTCCCCTTTCTCCACGTCCTCTCCAGCATAAACTGTTGTTGGTGTTTTTTATTTTAGTCATTCTGTCAGGTGTAAGATGGTATGTCAGAGTTGTTTGAATTTGCATTTCCTTGATGGCTAAGGGCATTGAGCAATTTATTATGTGTTTCTCAGCCTCTATTGAGAATTCTCAGTTTAGTTTTCTAACCCACTTTTTAATTGAATTATTTGGTGTTTTGGAGACTTGCTTCTAGGGTTGTTTGTGTATTTTGGAGATCAGCCCTCTGTCTGATGTGGAATTAGTGAATATCTTTTCCCATTTTGTGGGCTGCCATTTTGTCTGTTTACTGTGTCTTTAGCCTTACAGAAGCTTCTCAGTTTCAGGAGGTTCCATTTATAAATTGTCAATCTCAGTGTCTGTGTTACTGGAGTTATGCTCAACAATATTCTCTTGTGACAATTCACTCAAGAATCATCCTACTTTCTTTTTTTAGAGGTTAAGTGTGGCAGAATTTATGTTGAGGTCTTTGATCCATTTGGACTTAAGTTTGTGCATGGAAACAGACATGGATCTATCTGCAGTCTTCTACGTGCCAGCATCTAGTTATGCCAGCACCATTTGTTGAAAAGATTTTCTTTGTATAGTTTTAGCTTCTTTGTCAAAGATCAGGTGTTCATAGATGTGTGAATTAATAGCCCTATAGTACAGCTTGAAGTCAAGGATGGTGATGCCTCCTGATGGTCCCATATTGTACAGTGTTGTATTGGCTATCGTGGATCTTTTGTTTTTCCACATAAAGTTGAATATTTTCCTTTCTAGGTCTGTGAAGAATTGTGCCAGGATTTTGATAGGAATTGCATAGAATGTATAGATTGTTTTGGTAAGATTGCCGTTTTTATTATGTTGATCCTAGCTACAAAGAGCATGGGAGACTTTTCCATTTTCTGGTATCTTCTTTAATTTCTTTCTTTAATGACTCAAAGTTATTCTCATACAAGTCTTTCACCTGTTTGTTTAGAGATATCATGTTTTTGTCTATTTTAAAGGGTGGTGTCTCTCTTATTTCTTTCTCAGCCCCTTTATTGTCTATATATAGTAGGGCTATTGATTTTTTTAGTTAATGTTGTATCCTGCCACTTTGATGAAGGTGTTTACCAGCTGTAGGAGTTCCCTGGTAGAATTCTTTGGGTCTCTTATGTAAACTATCATATCATCTGGAAATAGTGAAATTTTGACTTCTTCCTTTCCAAGTTGTATCCCTTTGATCTCCTCTTGTTGTCTTATTGCTCTAGCAAGAACTTCAAGTACAGTATTGAAGAAATATGGAATGGAAAACCCTGTCTTGTTCATGATTTTAGAGGAAAGGAATCACACTAAGTTTATCTCCATTTAGTTTAATGTTGGCTGTCAGTTTGTTGCTTTTATTATGTATAGGTACGTTCCTGTTTTACCTGATCTTTCCAAGATCTTTATCCTGAAGGTGTGTTGGATTTTGTCAAAGTGTTTTTCAGCATCTAGTTAGATGATCATGTGGTTTTTCCTTTTCAGATTGTTTATGTGGTGGATTACATTGACCGATTTTCATATGTTGAACCATCCCTGCATCCCTGGGATGAAGCCTACTTGATCATGGTGAATGATTATTCTGATGTGTTCTTGGATTTGATTTGACAGTATTTAATTGAGTATTTTTGCATCAATGTTCATGATATTAGTCTGTAATTCTCTTTGTTGTGTCTTTGTGTGGTTTGACTATCAAGGTAATTGTAGCCTCATAAAAAATCTTAGGTAATGATCCTTTTGATTCTATTGTGTCGAACAATTTAAAGAGTATTGGTATTAGCTCTTCTTTGAAATTCTGGGAGAATTCTGCATTGAATCCATGAAGCCCTAGATTTTTTGTTGATTGGGGGACTTTTGATGGCAGCTTCTATTTCTCTAGGATTTACATGTCTATTTTAATTGCTTATCTGTTTTTGATTTAATTTTAGCAAGTGATGTCTATCTAGATAATTGTCCATTTCCTTTACATTTTCCAATTTTGTGGAATACAGGTTTACAAAGTATGACCTGATGATTCTCTGGATTTCCCCAGTGTCTGTTGTTATGTCCCCCTTTTAATTTTTGATTGGGTTAATTTGCATGCTGTCTCTCTGCCATTTGGTTAGGTTGGGTAAAGGTTTGTCTATCTTGTTGATTTTTTTCAAAGAACCAATTCTTTGTTTCATTGATTCTTTGTGTGGGTTTCTTTATTTCTACTTGGTTGATTTCAGCTCTCCATTTGATTATTTCCTGGCATCTACTCCTCTGGGGCGAGTTTGCTTCATTTTGTTCTAGAGCTTTCAGGTGTTCTATTAATTCTCTAGTGTGGCTATTCTACATTTCCTTCATGTGGGCACTAAGTGCTATGAACTTTTCTCTTAGCACTGCTCTCAAAGTGTCTGCTAGGTTTGGGTATGTTTTGTCTCCATTCCTGTTGAATTCTGGGAAGTCTTGGATTGCTTTCTTTCTTTCTTTCTTTACCCAGGAGTGATGCAATTGAACATTGTTCAATTTCTGTGAGTTTGTAGGGATTGTGCAATTTGTTTTGTTGTTCAATTTTAGTTTTAAACCGTGGTGCTCAGATAAGATACAGGAGGGGTGTTCCATTTTTTTTGTATCTGTTGAGGTTTGCTTTATTGCCAATTATGTGGTCAGTTTTAGAGAAGGTTCCATATGGCACTGAGAAAAAGATATATTCTTTTGTGTTTGGATAGAATATTCTATAGTTGTCTGTCAAACATTATTGGGTCATAACTTCTGTTAGTTCCTTTCTTAAGTTTCTGTTTGGTAGTCCTGTCCAGTGATGAGAGAGGGGTGTTGAAGTCTCCCATTGAGTGTGTGTAGTTTAATGTGTGATTTGAGTTCTAGTAATATTTCCTTTACAAATGTGGGTGCCTTTGTTTTTGTTGCATATATGTTGAGAACTGAAACTTCATCTTGATGGATTTTTCCTGTGACAAATATGAAATGACCTTCATCTCTTTTGACTAATTTTAGTTTGAGGTCTAATTTGTTAGATATTAGGATAGCTACACCAGCTTGCTTCTTAGGGGCATTGCTTGGAAAATCTCTTCCCAACCCTTAAGTCTGAGGTACCCTCTATCTGTGAAGGTGAGGTGTGATTCTTGCATGCAGAAGAAGGATGGATTCTGTCTTTGTATCCATTCTGTTAGCCTGTATCTTTTTATAGGTGAGTAAAGACCACTGATATTTAGGGTAATTAATGACCATGGATTATTGATTCTTGTTTCTTTTGGATTTGGTTATGGTGGTGGTATTATGTTTGAGTTTTCCCCCTATTTCTGGCTTTTGTAAAATGGGATTATCTATTGCCTATGTTCTTGTGAGTGTAGTTAACTTCCTTGGGTTGGAGTTTTCCTTCCATAACTTTCTATAGGGCTGGATTTGTAGATATATGTTGTGTGAATCTGGTTTTGTCATGGAATATCGTGTTTTCTCCATCCTTAGTGATTGAGAGTTTTGGTAGGTATGGCAGTCTGGCCTGGCATCTGTAGTCTCTTAGTATTTGTAGAACATCTATCCCAGGACCTTGTGGCTTTCAGAGTTTCCATGGAGAAGTCAAGTATAATTCTTACAGGTCTGCCTTTACATATTAGTTGGCCTTTTTCTTTGCTGCTCCTAATTTTCTTTCTTTATTCTGTATGTTTGGGGTTTTGATTATTATGTGGCAAAGGGACTTTTTTTTGGTCCCATCTCCTTGTTGATCAGTAAGCTTCTTGTAGTTTCATAGGCATGCCTTTCTTCTGGTTGGGCAAGTTTTCTTCTATGATGTTGTTGAATATGTTTTCTGCACCTTTGAGCTGGGCTTCTTCGCCTCCTTCTATAACCATTATTCTTAGCTTTGGTCTTTTCAGTGTCCCATATTTCCTGGATATTTTGTGTTAAGTATTTGTTGGATTTAAGATTTTCTTTGGTCAATGAATCTATTTCCTCTAGTTTATCTTCAGCACCTGAGATTCTCTCTTTTATCTCTTGTATTCTGTTGTTTATGCTTGCATCTGTAGTTCCTGATTGTTTACCCAACTTTTCTATTTCTAGCAATTCCTCAGTGTCTGTTTTCTTTATTGTCTCTATTTCACTTTTCAACTCTTGAACTGTTTCATTTGTTTCTTTCATTGTTTTGATTGTTTTTTTTTTCTTGGCTTTCCTTGCTTTCTTTAAGAGATGTGTTGATTTCTTGCATTTTTTTGTTTTATTTTTTCTTCCATTAAGGGATTTTTCTCACTTCCTCTTTGAGGGCCTCTGTCATTTTCATGAAGTTCTTTTTATGGTCTTGCTGGTATAGAATCCTTAGACACTGATGGTATTATATAAGTCTTTCTTTTGTTGCATGTGTTCTTATATTGTCATCTTCCCATCTCTTCTTCCAGTGGATACAGGTGGGTTTTTCCCTCTTCTCTCTCTCTTTTCTCTCTCTCTCTCTCTCTCTCTCTCTCTCTCTCTCTCTCTCTCTCTCTCTCTCTGTCTCTCTCTCTTCCTTGCATGGTAGATAGGCAAGACAGGAATGATGACCAATGCTGGCTGCTTTGTACTGCCTCCAGGTCCCTCTGGAGGGTTTGGTGGTGGGAAAGGTCAGGGGACTCGAGAAGGAAAAGGTGGCCTGGCCTGGGAGAGGACCTGGTAACTCACCTCTCCACTAGAAGCTGGAGGGGCAATACAGCAATCAGGATGTTTATTTTTATATCTATCATTTTTATGTTTCCTGAATATTCTAGAATATCCTAAATGAATGTGGATTAAAGGAATAAATTGAAATGACATTTGATTTTTCTCGGAGAAAACATATTCACCAGTTATGAATCTTTAAATTAAAGTCAACTAAAGCTTTGAACAAGGAAGAAAATGTAAGGAGTATGTGGGGTGTGTGTGTGTGTGTGTGTGTGTGTGTGTGGAATGGGGGTGTGTGTGTGAGAGAAAGCTTATTTTCAATCCCTTTTATTTTTGTTGTTACTATGCCTAAATTAAAGATTAAAGAGCTCAATGATTTGAGGCACTTTAAAAATAAGTGATTTTATAAAGTCCTGCTAATAATAATTCCAATAATACTGAAATTTTAGATGGATCTACTGAACACTCAAGGTAATGTATATTTAATCTTTTGGGTTTTACGTTGATCAATCTTAATTATTATTAAATCCCTGATACATGAGTATTAGGAAGGTAGCAAGGGTTGGGAAATTTCTAAGACAGATGTTTAGTTTGCACTTATAAAATGAGCAAGTAAATCATCTATTGAAAAAAGTATCAACTTTAGAAGCTGTCAAGTTATAGTTTCTTTTTTGAGTACTGAAAGCAATTGAGTTATGATCATTCCACATTCTGAAGAATTTTCTTTCAAATAATCATTCAATCATTTTGAGTGGACTGCAGTATAGTCTTATTACCTTTTCTTATTTCTTTTTCATATGCACTTGATCTAATTGCAATGCATAGCACTGAAGGTACTGTGCATGGCATCTTGCAGAAACATATATTAATCTTTGCAAGAAACTCTTCTGATTGATTGTACTTGTCTCGTCAAGCAGAGCTATCTGCACTTTAAATTGAAAATTGTATTGTCTTCAGTCTCTCCAGAAGGAACCAAGCTTTTTCATCCTTCTGCAGAGGTATTACACAAGCCAAATATCCTCCAAAATCACCTCAACAGAGACAAATTCCTCCTATAATTTTCAATGCTAATCCTAATGCATGGCTTATTTGGGTCTAGAAAAATCCATTATAGGCAGTTTCAGTCTTCACGGTGTTAGTATTAATGACCTTCCTTGAGTTTTCTGTGACTGGTATACACAGGGAACAACATAGAGGCTACCAGCAATTTGGAGAGACTGGAGTATCCCCTTGGGAGCTATCAGCATTATCAGACCCTCCTTCAGGAAATGAGAGGAAGTGCCAACCCAACGAACATTGATTTGTTCCATGTTTGAAGGTTGCTGAAATAACAAATCACCTTGAACAAGCCAACCTATCTGACGCAAAGACACTGAGACTATTCTCACATCAGAGCAGCAAATGTCATGCCTGCTGATCTCACGAAGAGGTTTGCTAACAGCACTCCAAGAATAGGAAGAAGGTAATGTGGAAATATTAAATCAATCATGTACCAGGGGAAAACTTTCCTTGACCCAGTTCCTTGCAGGAAATCTGCTCTAAGTAGAACTTGGCACCAGTTAGGTCAATGGATCCTGTGTCAGAGCAAGCTTGTTTCACAGTAATGCTGTGTGCAGAAAGCCTAGTCTCCAGGAGCAAAGAGGTGAAATAAAATAGCCTGCAGGGAAATACCTTCTCCCAGTGTTGAATCAGATGGACATCTTTATCTTCATTTCTTAGGCCTGCAGAAGATCTGAGAATTCAAACTCTTAGTCATTTTCTCTTTTTCTAGAGCTCTACAGTTTTGAGATGCCCTGTGTGCAGGCCATGGGACAGGGTACAAAGCCTTGTGTCATGTCAAGTGAGATCAAAGGAGACAACCTGTCTTTTTCTAGTTACAAAATGAGTATCTTTTGTGAACTGTAAATCTTGTTGTTTCTAAAAAGATGCTTACTATGGGGGACCAGAGAACATCAGCATGCAGGCTTCTGGCTTCTTCAGAGCCAGAGATCCCCCTGCAATAAGAATACCACCTTAGGAGCCTCAGAGGTCAGTGTAGGCTCTGGACTTTGACTTCCATGTGCTCAGGATCCCATGAGAAACTGGAGCTTTAGTTACAATGGTCCTCAAGTTTAATGTGATTTATGAGGTGCCTCTGGTAATTGAGGAATATGGAGTTTATATCATGTGGTCCCAGGTTTTTCTTAGGGCCTGTGCCTCTAACCACAGCCCCTGGAGAGTTGACAGACTTCAGAGGGTCTGAACTTCGTTAATGTGTCTCCAGCAGGTCCATAGAATCTAAGGGTGATCTACGTCTTCACTTCACCTGGTTGTGTATGTGCTCAGTTTAACCCTATCCTTGGTCCTGTTGACACATAGATAAGACAGGTTCACCTATGATTGAATAGCAATGTAACCAGGTTTTGCCAGTCTCTATAGCTGAATTTCTGGCTGATGTTTTTCTGTAAGTATTCAAAGATAACAAAATATTCTAAAAGCAACTTACTGAAATAGGCACGAGTCTCTTATGACTATGTATCCCGAATGCTATAACATATTCAGCCATTTTCATACAGAGATGAAAGGGCAGAAGGACTCCCTAGTCATACCAGCCAAGCATTAATAACAAGAAATATTAATTAATAATAAAATTGAGGAAAATCAACTTAATAATATACAGAAATAATAACATCTCCAAGTGGAGTAAGCTTGTGGAAGTCTGAATACATATCTTAAGCTTTACTATTCTAGTTAGGATCAAATACCCTCTGACATAGCCTAGGATCACCTGAAAAGGGGGCTAATTAAGTAATTGTTTTCATCAGGTTGCTCTGTGAATATTCTATGAGGGGTTGCTTGGATTGTTTTCTTTTTATCTTTTCATAAATATTTTCTTTTTTCTTTAAATTAGAAACAATATTATTTTATATATCAATCCCTGTTCCTTCTCTCTCCCATGCCCTCCACCAACCCCCATCCCTTCCTTCTTCTGCTCCATAGAAAGGGTGAGGCCTTCTCTAGGGGATCATCACAGTCTGTCACATCACTTACATTGTTTGAATTCTTAATCAATGTATGGAGTGGGCTGTCAAAGAAAGCAATCCAGAGAGTGGCCCAACTAGCAAATGGTATCCTCCATGGTTCCTACTCTAGTTGCTTCACTGTAAGTGAGTTCTTTGATTAAAAGAAGTGCTGTGTGGAATAATGACTCTGTCCTGCCCTCAGCTTCGTACCCTACATTCTTGGCCTGTCTTCTTTCAATGGCATATTGTGACTTGGAAATATAAGAAATAAAATAAAATAATTAAAAAGATTTAAATTAAAAAAAGAAATAAGCCGGGCGGTGGTGGCGCACGCCTTTAATCCCAGCACTCGGGAGGCAGAGGCAGGTGGATCTCTGTGAGTTCGAGGCCGGGCTGGACCGACAACCTCCAAAACAATACAAAGAAACCCTGTCTCATAAAAACCAAAAAAAAAAAAAGAAATAAACCTTTTCACTTCTAAGTTGATTTTGTCACAGTGTTTGCCACAGCAACAGAAATGAAACCAAAACAGCAAAATTTTGAATCTTAAATTTAACCTTCAGTCTTTCCTAAATGATATCAGAAACATGTGATGTAGTTCTAAGGAGAAAAAGTTAAAGAAAACACAGGCTGCTTAGAAATATTGAGTAGTATTTCTTGGAAGCATGAATGGAGTCTCCTGTTGAAGCAGGGTCTTAAAGGTATGAATGGTAGTGCTTCACCCAAGAGAAAGCTCCACTTAGACTAAGAAAAGAAAACCATCAAAATACATAAATAGGCTTCTCACTTTTGCAATTTCACTGCAGCACAGAGATTGGGACACCTCAGGACGATCTGAACAAGATTGCCCTTCCATGACACTGAACAAAAATGATGCCAATAGACATGCCAAAGAGGTCAGCAGAAAAGCCCATGTGGCCTCAGTCCTACACAAAGAATTACAAGCAATTAAGGAGTTAAGATAGCTGGAGAAATAGTCTTCCCTATGGAAGAACACACCAGTTGGTTATCCAATAGCAAATGGTCAGTCCTGAAAATATACATTCAAGGTAAATTACACTAACTGAGTGTGTGAGATTTAGGATCACACACACACACATACACACACACACACGCACGCACGCACATGCACGCAGACAATAACAGTGAGTAAAGAGGCTGTGAACTTGAAAGAGAGCAAGGAGGGTTGTGTGGAAGGGAAAAAAGCAAGGAAAATAACTGTAATTATAATCTTTAAAAGAGTAACAAGGAAAATAAATGATAGTATGCAAAAACTCTAATGATTTGAATATTTCACAGAAAATTAGTTGTAGATTAGACACATATCCATCATTTATACCTTTAGAACATACTAATTGATTGCAATAATAGTAGTAAAATTTTATTTTAAGAATATGATCATAACTCTGGTGAGGGAAATATGAAATTGGAGGAAAAATAAAAGACAAGGTATGTTCATTCACTAAGCAAGTTCGCCATGTGGGCACAGTTTTTAACTTGTCTATTTGTACCACAAACACTTAAATAGCATCTAGCAACATGACACTTAGTCCCAGGGCAGAGTGTGGGTGCTTTACAGTTGGTTATGTTTTCTATGTGAATTATTTGAGACTCCTTAGGGAATAACATGTGCAAACTTGTGTGATATCAGGATGGTCAGTTAGACAGAAATGTGTGAGTTGATAGAGGGCAAAAATGGTGAGGGAGACAGCGAGAAGAACACAGGACGGGAAAGGTGAAATGGGAACTAACAAGAGAACATAAGTAGTATTGTCCTTAGGACAGGACAAGCTCTTTAAGGTGTGTGCAGCAGCTAGAACAAAAGCTGACTGGGTTGGAAAATCACTGGTCGTTTGAAGTTGTTTGATCTTGTCATATATTTTAATGACAGTATTTGAGCAAAAAAAAATTCTGCTCTACTCAGCTTGCAAGTGCTGAGAATAGAGGTGTGCACCACCACCTACCTTTGGATAGAAACCAAGCAGCATGAAATGGAAACAAAGAAATTAAGCAGGAGATCACTTTCTATAGAGAAGGGAGAAGAACAGGTGAGTCTGAGAAAAATAGAAGGAATAGATGTGTGTGTGTGTGCATGTGTGACAGAGAGGGGGGGGGAGAGAGAAAACACAAGTAGGGTTGGAAGACCTGGAGTGATAGGCTATTTGGATGTCAAGCATGATATTCCACTATGTAAAATATATAGATTTTATATGTACTTTGTGTCAAAAGAGTTGTTTAAATGATTAATCCAATGGCTCTCCTTCAAATAAAACCAAAATGGAAGTTTTTAAATAGAGTTTGTTCACTTCCCTTTAGATTTTCAGTATATTTCTCCTGTACGCTGTCAGTCCATGATGTCCAGTTCAGCTTAGATTCTTGACACAGGGAAATCAGGGTGTGTGTTATCCAATTCCAATATGGTGAATTAGCGACAGTGCCTGCTATTCAGTCACTTTGCCTTATGTTGAAATTCATGCTGCCAGTTCTAAGAAGCATGTTAGTCAGACTTTGTCCCTTTAGTGAGCATGAGAAACAATTCAGTTATAAAGAGAAAAATGTTAATTTGTGGTATCCAGCTATGATAAACAAGAATCCAAGTTGGAAATACATACAATTTTTAAGGAATTGCCTGGAACAGTCCAATAAACCTTGTCCTTAGCTAAAATCTATCCTATTGTTAACTCTCCTGCCAAAATTGTCCTTGTGTGAATAGGAAAGGAATTACAGCACCCAAGATGAGAAATCTGGATTTGTTCATAGACGTCACTGAGGACACTTGAGCAGGAATAACTTACCCTACAGTGCTTAGTCTCCCTGGAGTAGGATATCTGGGACTGAGCCAGGTGTAGCAGACACTCCTGTGATTAATAAAATGAAACTATTGGCCGTATCTCCTTGAGTCAAGTCCTGTGCATTGATTGAGAAGAGCACGTACACGGTTCTTGCCCTTCTTGCTCCGTTGTTAGTTAGCGCTGTTAGCTACTTCCTCAAAGTAACTCCTATTGTGGAGGTTGTATAAATGACAACTTTGAATATTTCAGCATCACTATTCAAAAGTTTATGGGTGTACATTCATTTGAGTGTTTGAAATTAGATCCTAGGGATAATTGTTTATTTAAAAACATTTCTCTCAGATAATTACATATAATTATCATTGGCTTATGTTTAGACAATGCCTATGCAATATAATATAATAAAAGAAATGTTACAAATAAACCCACATGGGCTAAATGGGTAACTGTGAAGGGTGTTTATCAGGAGACTTTTTTGACAGATTAAATGCCCATTTGTTCAGAACCACTTTTTAGACAAGTATTGGTGCAGGGAAGCAATACAAGAGAGAATATTATTATTTAAAAAAAGAAACAACCCATTTCAAGAATAAGTAATCAGGGTGTTTGTTCAGAGCTTTCTGCTTTTGTGAGCAGTGCAAGGACAAAGGAAGCTATGACAATAAGAAAGCAATATTGATTCCTTCAGTTTGACTTTTAACTTAAGAACATTTCCTAAGTTGATAGTTGATTGACACATGATTCAGTTTATACCCCCCCCCAAAAAATCTGATACTCTGAATGATGATGAAGATATTTAAACACTGTATAACCAATCCAAAAATAATGAGCCCACATCCTAAGATGAGCTGTAAAGTTTGACAGTAACATAATGAGAATTCACATTAGAAAGTTGACTGGCATGTCTGGACTACACTTTGTTAGCTGCAAGAGAAAAGATCAAGTTGACATTACACAGTTCACTGTTGTGCTTATCTGAGATGTAGCCTCAAAAGTCCTCAATTCTCTCTGAGTGTTGACTGGCAAGATATAAGCCTTTTCCACCAAGATTTGCACACAAGTTTCAGTCCTGTCATCTTTTTCCAGTGGCTGTAAAAAAGATACATGTACAATGTGCTTATGGTTCAACATTATATATGAAGAGTTTGCTCTATTTACCTCTGGCATATTCTACAAATCTTCCTCTTTCTTAAGAAAGTGATGGAGTTGTACCTGACAAGAACAGCATGCTGCTATGTTTGGCACTTTCCCAAGTAGTGCTAGGAAGACCTTGAATTTGACTTTGTTAACTTAGAGGAAAATATTTAATTCTGCTATGAAGTGGAACAAATCAGCCAAAGGTCTTGAAAAGAGTACTATGCATACACACACACACACACACACACACACACACACACACACACACACACACAGTGCCTTATGTTCTGTGATATATTACAAGCTAAGAATTTTTAACTTAAATATGCAAGGTTCAAGTTCACAACTGACTATTTTTAATTATGATTTATTAAGGTATATAAACACAAAGAGCTCATAAAAGTAAAATTGCCCTTTTTCCAACTCAAAAGTTATTGTAGTTAGAAAAATCATTGGTTTATATTCTACAGTAACATGTGTTATCACACCATCCCATGACCTTTTCAGGTTATTAAAAGAGAAAAGTTACAGAAGTTAAAATTAAAATTTACTTTAAAAATTATAGAAGGTACAATTCCCTTATTACATAATCAAAGTATCTTTCAATGTTTTCTATTTAATTCTATGTGAAAGACCTATTTCTTTAATGAAAAATCTTGTTTATCTTCAATGATCTTTGAGAAGTTCCCTTCTACTTCTCCATGGCAATAGGTATTTGTTTTCTAAGAGAAATTGAGAGGTTTTTCAAGATAATACTGTTTTCTCCCTGCATCTAACTAAGTAACCAAAATATTGAACAGGCAGAATATTCTTGGATCAGGAAATCCAAAAGTAATAAAGCAAGACTTACATAAAGTTCAGTGAGTCACTTAACACTGGGTAGACTAACAACGTTGAATAGATGTTGACATGGAAGAGTACAATTTAAACAATAAATTAAGTATTTTATGGAAATTTTGTGAAAAGTTAGCACTGGATGAATTTTAAAAGGGGAACAGTCAATAACTATGTTTAACCTATTGATTTCAATTTTATTTTAAAACTAGTTTTCAAGTGCTCTGTAAATCTTTTGACTTAAATTGCAGTAAATTGAACTTAGATACTACTCCAAGTTTCCTTTGAGTGTTCTTCATTCATCCCTTTCACTTAACTGAAACACACCTGCATTCTGGATTGGATTGTAGGAGTGAACCCCACAAAGCTACCCGCCCAACAGGGTGGGGTCAAGGTAGAGATAAAAGGTAGTGAAAGGAAAAGGGGCCTCCCTCTTTTTTCCTGGAAGCCAGCCATGCTTCTAACTCCTGGTATGTGCGACTCTCTCTCTCCCTGATAAATAAATATATTGTTTTTCCCTATATAGCCTCGAGTATCGTTATATTGGATAGTCAGCAAGAGATAAACAGGCTTCTAAGATAGTCTGTAACTGTGATTCTCAGCCTTTCTAATGGTGTGACCCTTTAATACAGTTCCTCATGTTGCTGTGACCCATGACTGTGAAATTATTTTTTTGTACTTAGGTCATAAATGGAATCATGCTACTGTTATAAGTTGTAATGTAAATACTGATATGCAGGATATGCGATATGTGACCCCTGAGAAAGAGCCACTTACCCAGGGGGTCTCAACCCACAGGCTGAGAACCACTGCCCTATAACATTACTGATTTCAGAATATGGTGAAGATGTCATTCTGTGTGTATATTCAAGCAGATTATTCTGATAACACATACATGCCTGTGAACTGTATGGTTTGCACACATTGTAATAAGACTTTAAAGCTGTGCTCTCTGTGATAAGCATCAGTCTTATTTTATACCATTTCTCACTTTCTAGATACTGGCTCTAGCCCAAGAACCTAGTTATGAAAAAAATATGCCCCCATTTATTTTGAAACAAGTTGTCTCAACAATGAGTTTTCCCACCATGTCCCTTGGTAACATGCAGGACCTGAAGTACAAGGAAAGACAAAAATCTCTAATAATCTTCTAACAGTTCTTCACAGCCAGTGGAGAAAGGCCACCATCCGCTGTTGGAAGCTAAGCTCAAGTGGCAACTGGAGGGTAACTGAATCCATGGGACACCTTTCTTTTGCTGTCCTCATCAGCAGCCTGTGGAATTGCTCCAAGAATCAGGAGCTCAATTTGATGACACAGTGTGGCAGAATGGTGTTATGAACTGTGAGTCATAGCACCCTAAATCCTTAAAGAGGCAGGGAAAGAGGCAATAAGGCCATGCAAGGATGTCAGTGAAGCTACAGGGCAATGGAAAACACATACAGCGTTGCACTCAGAAGTGGCTCAATTCAGGAACGAATTCCTCACTATCTCTACTCTTTATTTGCATGTCTTCTCACACCATGTTTTTACTACCACTTCCTTCTTCTTTTCTTGAAGTTCAGTTGCTATCAGATTATTGGAAGAGCACAAACAAGACTTGGGCATGCGCTGATCCACCAACCCTCTCTTGTATTCCTTAGAACAATAAAACAGACACGTGTTGACCTGATTTTCATTTACCTTTTTTTTTTACTTATTTACCTTTTAGCAGACTCATACAATGTACCATTCCCTGTCCAAATCCCTCAGTAAGACTGACCATACTGCTGTATTTACCAAGTTATAAAACAGAGAGGAAAATAGAAATGAAGCAAGCAGCCCAAAGACTCCTTACCATGAATTTCCAAGACAGACCCCGGACTTGGTTTTTCTTCTTCTTTTATCATTGTGGGCTTCCCAGACAGAAAGTGTTGGTGTGCTAGATCCCACAAGAATTGCTGTGTGTCTTTGTGGCTGCTAAACTGGCAGCTCTCAGAGTCCTTCAGAACACAAAAGGACTATGTGGTTAATATATTGTTTACAAAAACTGCAATTGGTTCAAATCATTACAGCAAGTGATTTATCATATCAAAACACATATAAATTTTCTTTAAAAAGCCTAATTATGGCTCTATTAGAAGCCTACATACTCCATTTAACATCAATTGTGAATATCACCAGATTGTTCAAAACTATACTATTTAGAACACATAGCTACCATGAGGGGGAAATTATACTAACTCAACAATGCTCACACCTTTTCCTGCCCATCACTGATTCTATCTCAATTCTTAGGAGAAAGTGTTTGTTACTGACTGAGAGGAAGAATAGATCTGATGGCTAAACGGAAGCTAATCTGAAATGGTTTAGGGTGTACTTAATCTTTCCTTGACAGGTACAATCCAGAGTGTTAGACATTGCTAAGCATTATTTGTTGAAGTATGGTCTATAGAGTCTTCATGTAATAGTGTTCATTACTTCTTTTGGCCTCCCAGGAAAATCCACCTCTGAGTCTCAAAGGTCTTTTCTATCTAAGATCTATGATCCAAGATCTATGCTTGTTACTGAGACAAAATGGCCATAGGGCATTCCTGTACTCAGTAGAAGCTAAAAACTATAATTCCCTGGTTCTGTAAGTGTCCAAATGCTAGAACAATCTGATGATTAAGATGGCTGTCTCTGTGTCTAAGGGAGGTTTGTTTCCCAATAGTTAAACTCTTCATGGGCACTAGGTACCATTTATAACTCTGTATATAAGCACGATGTTGTGGTGGGTTCTACTGAATTAAAAACAAAGATGTTTCATTTAATCTGATAAACATCATGAATCATTTATAATCTTAGGAATCCTGACTTATTTTCATTCTTTTTCCATGTTTTAATCATCTTCGGGTTTTCATATTCTAAGTCTCTGTCTTTCCCCAATATTACTTCCCCTTTTATGCCCCTGCATACTGCACTATCTGCCAATGTCCTTTGAGTCTTTATTCCTCTTCCTATTGTTGGCTGTCAGCATAATGATGTGTTCAAGTAACTGGCTCTGATGCAAGAGAGCTTGGACTATTTACTTTTAGCTGCATGAATATGGATGCATGTTCTTTAAAATACTTGAGGATTCTTACATGTGTGAAATAGGAGTAGTATTGCTTCAGTCTTTTGTTATAAAAACAGTCTTAACAAAATGTTATTGGATCTGGCAACTTATAAAGAAGAAACTGATGTGTCTGATGTAAATTAATAAGAAGAATGAAAATTATACAACAAAAATTCTAAGGATTTTTTTCTTATGACAAAAAATGCCCCAATTTTTCTACCTAAATAATGTGCACACAGTAAGAGGTAAATACAAACCAAAAGCAACAGCTGAAACATGATAGACTATTTCTAGGTTTGTGTAAATGTTTTCTAGTTTTCAACCTGTAAAATATTTTTAAAGTAATATTGAAATTTAGTTTTACAGTGGAGACTTAAAATAAAGAAACACAATTCTCACTTCAAAGGGAATAAAAAAGTTTTTTCTGAGCCAACTATGAGAGACTGTGCCCTGGGGAAAATGATTCAGATTGCCCCAAATAACGCTGAAGCAACGTTCCACTGTGGAATTGGTTACATGAAATTTTGTTAGTTACTGATCAGCAACAACAACAAAAGGGCATAAATCAAGGAATTTACCAGTTGTATAACTGGGAACCTTAGGTAAGATTATAACAAAGAATTAAAACACAATAAATGCTTTGGTGGAAGATATTGATCTGCTAAAAACACATTTTAAAGGTTTTGCCTTATGTAAAAATGGTATTAGATCCAATGGAGGGGTGGTAAACAGATGGTTGCCGAAGGACTACAAGTGGTTTAAGATAACTTCATGCTGAATCAGCAATATTCTTACTCTATACAACCACAGAATGCAAATAAATTATTCAGCCTTACAGAATGTTTAGCATAGATGTGGCTTTTCTCTTCATGGTGACTTCAGTTTATAATACTCTAAGAATAGAAACTAAATAGTATCTAATTTGATGTGCTTAATTCAATAGATTGTCTCACCAAATTAGCAACAAAACCATCAATAACAAAGTCTACTCTTGAGAAAGTCCCTGAAAAAGAAAGTTAGTTTTATGTTCTCATGATGGTCTTAATAAGTAATTAAACCAAACAAGAAAGAACTTACAAACAACCCTTTGAGAGATCAGAAGGGCAGAAGTAGAAAGCAAGAATGAAGGCTGTGGTTAACTTTGCTGAGGCCATGAGACTTGTAACCTATCAAAGCAAGCAGTTGGCATAGATTCAGAATCCCAGTTTATTTGATTCTAAACTCAGGATACTTTCAACTCTATCTCATTGTTCAGTAATTTCCTACTGGATTTTAAAGGCCTTGCTTATCAATATGACAAATCTGAAACCTAAAGCACATAAGCTGAAGCCTAATTATTCTTAATTCACAATACACTACAAACTTTTTCACAAATGTCAATCATTCAGAACCATGGTTGTATACTAAAACCCTAATCTTGGTTCTCTAGGGGTATTGGAAAGATGTAAAGAGAGTTGTGAACAAGATGACTGGCAGCAGGTGTGTTATTTTCATAGAATAGTACTACTACATGTCTACAAGGCATGTTATTGTGCCTTATTATGTAGAGCAAAATATCACTAGTGACAAGAGAAAACCCTAATATGAAGTTGCATGCTTTGTAGAAAGGCAAATAATTTGAGCTAACCTCAATAAGAATAAATTATATAAATTACTGATATATGTATATTTGCTAACGCATGTGTATAAATATATATGTATATATATATTTTTAAGGTACTGAAGAGAAAGAAAACAATTATGTGTCTGAAATTGGCAAAAAAATGGCAACATTCCAGACATATGACACTGTTACTGAAGACTCTCCTCCTGCAGTCTTTACTCAGCAAAAGAACAGCCACTGTGTTAAGTAGAATTGTCATTACTTTTTGGGAAGAACCAGGAAAGCTGCAGAAACCATTTTAAAAGGAGAATCAGCCATGGGTCTCTATCGTGGCCACTGGTTTACAAGAGAGGAGGGAGCAGAAGCATGAAGCAGGGTTCAGAGGGCTTGTGGATGTGAGGGAAACAGCATACAGGAGGCTGTTGCAGAATACTATTTTTAGCTAGGCAAGGACGTGTTACATTTGTTTATGTCACAGAGTATTATTTTACCTGCATTTGTTTCATTCTGAAAAGATGTGTTGCATTTCTTTCACCTTGCCTGTCTAAGGCACCTAAGTAGTTTAATAAAAAGCTGAATGACCAATAACCATGTGGAAGAAAATATAGGGAAGGCTGAAAGGCAGAGAGAATAAATAGGAGGATTTATTATAAATAAGCAAATATTACAAATAAATAGATCTAAGCTCAAGGAAGAAGGAGGAGCAAGAAAACAAGGAGCAGAGAATGAGTGGCACTACTGGAACAAGAAACCAAGCAGAGGTCAGTCAGTCAGATATAGATAAGCAGTAAAAGTAAGATATACAGAAGTAATCAAGTTAAAAAAATGTAAGGCACTTTATGTTGTTTCTTGTATGCCTTATGTATCCTAAGAACTTTGAATCTTTAAAGAAAGAAATTAAAGAAGCCCTCAGAAAATGGAAAGATTTCCCATGCTCTTGGATAGGTAGGATCAATGTAGTAAAAATGGCAATCCTGCCAAAACCAATCTACAGATTCAGTGCAATCCCCATTAAAATCCCAGCACAATTCTTCACAGACCTTGAAAGAACAATAATCAATTTTGTGTGGGAAAACAAAAGGCCCAGGATAGCCAAAACAACCCTGTTCAACAAGGCATCACCATCCCTGACATCAAGCTCTATTATAGAGCTATAGTCCTGAAAACAGCTTGGTATTGGCACAAAAATAGACAGGTAGACCAATGGAATCGAATTGAAAACCCTGATATTAACCCATACACTTATGAACATCTGATCTTTGATAAAGAAGCTAAAAATATACAATGGAATAAAGAAAGCATCTTCAACAAATGGAGCTGGCATAACTGGAGGCTGGCATGTAGAAGAATGCGGATCGATCCATGTTTATCGCCATGCACAAAACTTAACTCCAAATGGATCAAAGACCTCAACATAAATCCAGCCACACTGAACCTCTTAGAAGAGAAAGTGGGTGGTACCCTTGAATGAATTGGTACAGGAGACAGCTTCCTGAACATAACACTACTAGCACAGAAAATGAGATCAACAATTAATAAATGGGACCTACTGAAACTGAGAAGCTTCTGTTAGGCAAAGGACACAGTCAGCAAGACAAAAAGGCAGCCCACAGAATGGGAAAAAATATTCACTAATCCCACATCTGACAGAGGGTTGATCTCCAAAATTTACAAAGAACTCAAGAAGCAAGTCTCCAAAACACCAAAGGACCCTATTAAAAAAAAGTGGGCTGCAGAACTAAATAGAGAATTCTCAATAGAGGAGTCTAAAATGGCTGAGAGGCACTTGAGAAAGTGCTCAACATCCTTAGCCATCCAGGAAATGCAAATCAAAACAACTCTGAGATACCATCTCACTCCTGTTAGAATGGCTAAAGTCAAAAACACCAATGACAATTTATGCTGGAGAGGATGTGGTGAAAGGGGAACACTCCTCCATTGCTGGTGGGAGTGCCAACTTGTTCAGCCACTTTGGAAATCAGTATGGAGATTCCTCAGAAAAATGGGAATAAGCCTACCACAAGACCCAGCAACTCCACTCTTAGGCATATATCCAAAAGATGCCCATTCATACAACAAGGATGTCTGTTCCACTATGTTCATAGCAGCATTATTTGTAATAGCCAGAACTTGGAAGCAACCTAGATGCCCCTCAACCAAAGAGTGGATAGAGAAAATGTGGTATATTTACACAATGGAGTATTATTCAGCAGAAAAAACAATGGAATCCTGAGATTCGCAGGCAAATGGATGACACTAGAAGAAACCATCCTGACGAGGTAACCCAGTCACAAAAAGAGAAACATTGCATGTACTCTCTCATATATGGATTTTAGACATAGATCTGGGGAGTGCCAGCCTACAATCCCATGGCCAGAGAGTCTTGGAAACAGAAACTTCATTCAGTGGCTGAAGAGGCACACTCCCTCGGTTAAGTAGTGAGCTGAACTCAAGAAAGCCAGTAACAGAAAGGGAGGACTGATGACCAAAGGGATTAAGACTGGGCTGGTTTAACTCCCAGAAACAGCTGACCTGACAAAGGTTAACTCTTGAATCCCATGCATCAGCCTGGGAATCCAGCATGGGTCTGATCAAGACCCCCTGAATGTTGGTGTCAGTGAGGAGGCCTAGGTAAGCTATTGAGCCTTGGGCAGTAGATCAGTATTCATCCTGAGTATACACATGGACTTTGGACTCCTATCCAACAATGTGAGATGTACTCTCACCCTGAACTCTTGAGGGAGGGTCTAGACCCTTCCCTGGATGAAATGGTAGACTATGGACAACCCCATGGAGGGCTTCACCCTCCCTGGGGAAATGAGAGGATAATGGGGGGGTTGAGGGGAGGGCACGGGAGGAGGGGAGGGAAAGGGAGAGGGACCTGGAACTGACTTGTGAAGCAACCTTGTTTCTAATCTAAATTTAAACTTAAAAATAAATAATAATAATAATAATAAACCCTAAGGCAAAAGGTGGATGAAGAGAAACAGGTTAGTTCAAGTTAAAAAAAAAGCCAGCCAAAAAAGGGGCTAAGCTCAAGTAGAACATTCAGAACTAATAATAAGTCTGTCAGGATTTGGGAGCTGGTTGGTGGCCTACAGGAAAAGGCCTATCACAGGAGACAACTTCAGTGAGACTATTCCAGAGTAAGGGGAGATAGAAAAGATAAGGACAGTGGCTGGAGCATCACCTAATTTGTATTTAATGGCATGCCTCTATCATAGCAGTCAGAGTACAAAGCCTAATTACCATGTATGGCAGCAGGGGGAAGTGTCTGCAGGGAACTGTGTCAAGGGTCATGCCTGAGATAAGCCAAGCACCCAAGCTCAGGGTCAGTCTTCAAATAAGGTCAGGCAGGGAGCCTGTGGCAAGGGAGTCCTCCCATCTTGAACTCTGCTTGGAGAGAGCTGTATGGACATGGCGGATTTCATTCTTTAACTGTAGTATCCTTCAACATAAATCCTCCTTTAATTTAACTTGAGAGCTAAGAGCTCTATACCCATAGATGCTCTGAATCAGGCATCAATTTTTCTATCATCTGGGAAAATGGGGAACCCACCTCAAGCTTTAATTTTTATCAATATAATCTCAAACTAGTAGTATGTCTAGTGCCAGAAGCTATAGAAAATATCCTCTTCAAAATGCAACAGTTACCTCAGGCTTTCAAGGGATCTTTAGAAATAATTTTCAAAGGCAATGACCACCACAACACAAGCATTAAAACAACTCTTGAGTTAATAAACATTCATAACAACTTGCTTTATAAACACCAACCAAGAAAAACATACCCACAGAAGCTCACCATGTTAGCTGCATAAATAGATGCACTATGAATCCTGTTCACTTTGTTGCTGAGCATCTCGAACAGTCTCTGGGTCCCGTGACCTCATGCTTCTAGAATGAGAGCTGATAGCCTTCTCTTAGAGACATCTTTCTTCCAGACCCCTTTATGATGAAATGGTGGCTGAAGATGCATCCAGAAATTTTGTTACAGGCATGATTCTATATTCTAAAAATTGCCATGGTGATCTAAAAGAATTACGTGTTTGTATTAATATAAAAGATACTGTTGATTATGTTACATCTCAGGATGAATTTATGGATGAGGAATGCTTGAACTTAGATTGCAAGTCTTTTACCCCAGGAAGTAAGTCTCAGTCCCAAACCAAATCAGGCTGGAGATTCTCAAATCATCTGCTGCACTGACTCAGCAAACAAAACTGGAAAGGTGGGAATTACAAATGACAAGAGTATTATTTTCAATATTTATGCTTCTTCCTTATGTCTTCAAACTACTTGTAATTCTTTCATAGCAGAAATTACTCCCAACTTAGTGCGATTATTCTGTGATTCTTGGCATAGAGAACAATGTACAATTGGAGTGGGAATGGTAGAATTTTATGGTGCGAATTATTCTTATTGTCAATTTGACATATCTGGGAAGGGGAACCTTCAAAGAGAAATTGCCAAGATCAGATTGACCTGTGGCCATTCCTGTGAAAAACTATCTTCATGACTGACTAATGTAGGAAGGCCATCTCACAGTAGATAGAACTACTCCTATGAAGGTGGACCTGGTTTGTATAAGAAGTCTAGATGAGCAAACCATCAAGAAAAACATGAAGCTTGAAAGGAACACTCCTTAATGGCCTCTGATTCAGGTACTATCTCCAGATTCCTGACTTCTCTCAATAATAGGTTATGACCTGGAACTGTAGGATGAAATAACTCTTTCCTTCCAAGTTTCTCTGGTCATAGTACTTACTACAACAGAAGGCAAATGAGGAAATAAATTAGTATCAGGAGAAGGGGGCTGTTGCTGCAACTATCTAACCATGCTGGGTTTTGAGAGGAGTGTAGTAGCAATTAGAATTTGGGGCTGGAAAAAAAATCTGTTGAATGGTTGAAGCCAAATAGACTGTCCTGTGGAAGCTTAGAAGATAAGAACATTAAGAGAAATACAGATGATGGAGGCCTGGCTTTGGGAATTTTCAGAAGAAAGCAAAGACATTATCCATGCAGATTGTATTACATTTTGGCTTAAGACTCTGTTCGCTGTCTAGCAGGGACTGATGAATCAGCTATGAGTGATCAGGACCACTAAAGTGAAACCTTGCCTTTATTAGGACAATGGAAGATGGGGAACAAAGAATCAGCTGTGTTCATAAGAGACCAGTATACTTGAGACAAATCTTTTGGGAATTATTTCCTTAGGATTAGAACCTAGAAGCTGTGGTGCACTGAGAACAATGCGGTGAACAACAGTGAATGTAATTTAAGAGTCCCTCACATGGTCCTGTAGTGACCAGTCCCTCATTTTAGCAACTATTACAGGCTAACATGTGCTTGCATGACCTTGCTGCTCCTGTCCTGGTCACTAAGGTCAGATGCTCTCCTCATGGCAAGGAACCAATCAGAAGTTAGCTGGCAGGGAGCTGTGCTTTCAGGCTCTGGGGTACAGAGCATAGCAACCGCCCTGGGCGGGCCTATGGGCCACAACAACCAGTTGACCAATCAACACAGGGCAGGTCACCCAAACCTGGAAGCGCACCAATCCTGAGACTGTTTCATATCCCTAGACACTCCCCTTATGTTTCCCTTTAAGATCCCTGCCTTGAGGTTGCTTGGGGTCTTTCTCCAGCCATTTGTCATGGTGGTGGGATGAAGGGCCCAAGCTAATGGGGTTAGCTCGTTAAACATCTACAATAAAAGACTCCTTGCTTTTGCATCAAAACAGGCCTCTTGGTGATTTTGGGGCTCAGAATTTGGGCACAACAGTCCTGGTTTGAAGGAATGGAGCAAACCTGAGGCTTGTCATCACAGGGCAGGTCAGTGTCACCAGTGAGAAGCTAGAAGAAGTCACTGGTTGAAGATAAAGCCTCAGTTGGAGTACAGATCCCAAGATATTGGACATGCCAGGACCATGGAATATCAACTAAGGACAGTGGCAGGTGCAGCATGGAGCAGGCATGAGCTGGCCAGAGAAGCTGGGTGTGTGCTGTAGATGTCAGAGCTAGAGAAGTGTGGATACCCCTGTGTCCTGTGGGCCAGAAGATTAGGAATGGGTCTCAGATGTTAGTCACTGAGCTACTTACACTCTTAAATTTTAGTTTTGGATTGATATGGTTGTAACTATACCTGGTTCCTCTATTCTTGATAAAAGAAAGTAGGTATCTTTGTGTGTGTGTGTATGTGTGTGTGTGTGTGTGTATGTATGCACATAAATACATACGAGCCCATAGTTATACTTTCAACTTTAAATATATATTTAAACAAATATAAATATAGATATGTATGCATATGCATACAGTTATTATACTTTGACCTTTAAAAGAGAACTTGGACTTTTAAGTGATAGAAATTTTAAAGGCCTCAGAACTTCTAAAGTTCTTACACTGATGATCTTAGCAAAACAAATAAAAAGTTATGGTTCACCACTAATATGTTTGTATGTTGAGTTGACAAAGGGTAGTTTGTGCTATTTAGTTTTCATTGCCAACTTGACCCTACTGGGAAGAGGAAACTCCAACTGAGAAACTGCCGGGATCAGATTGACTTGTGATGATGTCTATGGAGAATAGTCTTGATTATTGATTAATGTGGTAGAGCCCAGGCCACCATGGGTAGAACCATCCCTAGGAAGTTTTAAACCCCAGAAACAGCTGACCTGACAAGGGTTAGCTTTTGAATCCCAGGTTGATGCCTGGGAATACAGCATGGGACTGATCAAGACCCCCTGAATGTGGGTGTCAGTGAGGAGGCCTAGGCAATCTATTGAGCCTTGAGCAGTAGATCAGTATTTATCCTGGGTATACAAATGGACTTTGGACTCCCATCCAGCTCTTACCCTGAACTCTTGGGGGAGGGTCTAGGCCCTGCCCTGGATGAAATGACAGACTATCGACACCCCCATGGAGGGCCTCACCCTCCCTGGGGAAATGAGGGGATATTGGGGGGTTTGGGGGAAAGGCAGGGGAGGAGGGGGAGGGAAACGGAGAGGGACCTGGACTGACTTGTGAAGCAACCTTTTTTCTAATTTAAATTTAAATTTAAAATAAACAATTAAAAAAAGAAACCCAGGTGAGAAAGTCAGAAAGAATAAGCCTGTCAGTACATTCCTCCACAGTTCCTGAATTTCCTCCTGGATTCCCTCCATGATGGATTATAAAATGAAAGTATAACACAGTGAAACTCTTTTTTTTTCCAAAATTGCTTTCAATCATAGTGTTTGCAACAGCAACAGAAAGCAAACTAAGACAAGTACGTAACGTAAATAATGTGCTCAGTAATAATAATCTAATCTTTCAGGTATGCATTTGTTGAGTGTTGCCTTGTGAATAAAATCAAAAGCATGATTCTAAGATCTCATATATTTCTTTCAGTTAAGATTAAACAAAGAAGAAAGCTTACTCCACCACAGACAGTTTGGGACCTTTGTTACTTAGTGGATCATCTCTGAGAACACTATTTAGATCATAGTATTCTCTGAAAATTAATCTTAACCAGACTTGGTTAAGATTATGGAAAAGTATATTCTATAAACAGATCTAAAAATGGTCTCTGTTTTATATGACAGGATTTTACTAAGGACATATAGTTGCTTTGTGTAGTGTGGAAAGAATAATATATGATTAAGGTTAAGGAAACAAATGTCCTTCAGAATATGTTAGCCAGAAGTGTCTACCTAGAGATGTTCACTTACTGATGAATCTTTCAGTGTTTTGATACAAATTGGCTTACAGGAAACTTAGGTTTCAGAACTATGTAATGTAAACTTTCTCCTGTCTAATTTTGACTTTTACAGTTTAAAATGATGCGGGTATTATATCCATCCAGAGGCACAGAAGAACATTAAGCACACATGTTGTCTCATGTTGTTATTGTCTAGAAAGATAGGTATTGTTAGGTATGTGAGCTAGGGAACCTGGAGACACATGCTACAATCAGGAATCAATGCACACTTTGCTCTAGGTCAGAACTGTTTCTCCCTACAAGCAGACCAAAGAGGTTTCCTGTTTCAAAGCTTGCTGTTAGGAAGTAAACATCCAACTTGTTCCCTCTTTGGTGTTCTCTATCCCAGGATAAATAACTGAAGCAATGTGGGGGAAAACAGTCATTTTTAGATAGTATACAACAGAAGCCTGAGAAGAGTTATTTTTATGTTCACTTGACTTTATGTAAAGCACTGCTATATTTGATTCCCATGGATGCTGTAACAAAAGATTAGAAAATAAATGGCTTAAAGTAGTTACTGCCCCACAGTTACAGAGCATAGAAATCTGAAATCAAGTTGCTGACTGACCTCTTCCAGCATCCAGTGGCTCCAAGAGTCCTTTGGTCTTCTTGTGCAATTCTACCCATATGTCTTTATCCATATTTTCTCTTCATTTAAGTTGCCAGCTACATGTAATAAAGCCTGACCCTATGCTCCTGTAACCTTATCAAATTACTATGAAGACAGTCCATTCTACAGAAGGTCATAATCAGGATGCCTCTAGCTAAGGCTTTAGACTATCTTTTGGGATGATCCATCTCAAACAATAGTAATTCCCCTTAGTAACAAGGCAGAAAGAGGCTGAGTTACCTTAGTTTCTTTCAACCTTTTGAAAATGAAAAAAAATCACTCTTTTTCTTTTTTATTAATTCTTTATTTAAATTGAAAATAAATATATTTTACATACCAATCCCAGTTCCTGCTCCTTCCTGTCCTCCCACTCTCCTCAACACCTCCCCCATCCCACCTACCATCCACTCCTCAAGAGAGTGTGAGGTCTCCCATGGGGGAATCATCAAAATCTGTCACACCATTTGGGGCAGGACCAAGACCCTCCCTCCTGTATCTAGGCTGAGAGAGTATCCCTCCATAGGGAATGGGCTCCCCAATCCCATTCATTCACTAGTGATAAATACTGGCTCCACTGTCAGTAACCCAATAGACTATTGAAGCCCCACAACTGACACCCACATTCAGGGGGCCTAATTCAGTCTTATGCTTTCTTTTAGAACTAACTCACACCGGGCTGTAAGTTGAGGGGGAGTTACCAACTCACAAGACACTGATGCAAACAGGAAAACACTTAAGTCCATTTTCAGCTGCAGTGGAAAAACTTTCTTTAGAGTTACCTCAAAGAAACTCTGAGTAAATAAACCCCAGAAGCAAGAGTGGTTGTAATCTTGACAGAACAGAAACAGCTGGCCTCAAGCTCTAACTGAGTTCTAACATGCAAACAACAGCAGCCTCCGTCTCTATCCTCTTTGCTCTCAAGTGAAAACTCACATTTGCAGAGCTTCCCTGTTTTTTTTGTCATTAACTTCTGTACCGTCTAGTGTTTCTTCTGCCCTTAAAAGTTCAATATTAATCATGTTGCCAGACAATAACCACATAGTAAAGATATCAAGAGGAGATAGTGGCAGTGAAGCTGATGATGAGTATTCTGGCCCATGAATAGTCAGGTGGTAAATACCACAGAAATCAGAAAGGGCAATGTCATTCCTTGTGAAGCATGTCATGTGTTATGTAATTCAGTCCTCATAGTAAGGAAGTTTGCTTTAGGTTTATGCAGTTTGAAAAGTAGAATAGCCAGCTGTTCCTCATCTTTCAGGCACTATCAAGAATTAATTGTTACTCTTCTATTTACAACCATTCATGTCATTCTTGTAGTGGAATTGAGGGTAGGGTATTTAAGGGATGATTCATTCAATAAGCATGTTCACTGAAAAGATGCAGAAACGTGGTTTTTGGAGACTTTCCAAAACCAATATGATAGGCCTTTACTGGGAGGGCCAGCAATATGCACAACATGTAATTTCTTTTCATGTTTACCAACAACACCTTGTTATGCATTTTCCAGATTCATTATTCTATTCCTAACCCATTTATATATCATGTTTGACCAAAAAATTCTACTAGTTTTCTTAGATGGGGATTCATCGTGGATCCTCCAAACTCCTACACATGTCTTCTTTGGCATGTTGTATATTGTATGATTGTGCTATTCAAGTTCAAGGAAGAAATCTATGACTTTTTTCTCCTTAAAAAGAACAACTAGAGAAAAAATAGGCAGGTGTCCTAAGATGTATTTTAACTTATCATTCATGAGAAATGTTGCAAATACTTTTAAGGTAAGGAGTACAGAAGGATTTCTTTGCCAGGTCACATTTAATGTCTATTCATACCTAGAGAATTATTCAAGCTGTCACTGACCTTAATGCCACTTCCAATGTAACATTTTCAAAGTATAAAATGTTCCTGACAAATGTCCCAGAGGAATGAGATGTAGACCTGATACTTTCAACATTGCCCATATTTCTTCACCTATATCTTTTCTTCCACCAAGAAATAGGGAGTCTTTTAAAATACATTTTGGAATGAATATCATTTCCAGTTCTAAATCTGTGTTTTGGATTACTGCTCGTATGTAATAGGATCATCATGGAAGTAATGTTCAAAAATGTGCACATTTTATTTCTTATGAAGTCAAATGATAGCAAAAGTTCATAAATCAAGAACAGAGAAAACTACAAGATTCTGACCTGATCCAGAGGTCAAATCTTGAGAATAACTTTTGCTTATTATTTCTTTATGTTTATTTGGCTTGATTTTTTATTTTTGGAAATTTCATATATGTACATACTGAGCTTTAGGAATTTCCTGCCTTCCTACACATTCTCATATGCCTTTCTTCTGACGAAATTCTAATTCTCCTCAATAAGCCCTCTCCTAACTATTCTCAATAAGATGTTTTCTTTCCTTTTTACAAAAACTCAGACAGTTTAAATACTATTTCTTTCAAGAGCATGAATATGTTATTTACTGGAACACAGGCAATTTCTCAGTGAAATCACCACTGAAGAGCATGACACAGCCTCCCTGAGGGCCCATTAGCTGTCCACACTCCTTTAGGGAGCAGTGGAATCTACTGGCCCCCTCTGCCAGGAAGATGGAATAGTGACAGATCTTGTATAGGAAGCCACAGATGTGATGAGTTTGTGGTTATAATTGCCATACCATGTGAAAAAACAGTGCTAGGAACAATCCCCTCCTAACCTCTGGCTCTTATGTTCTTTCTGTACCCATTTCAGGGATGCCTCTGAGCCTTGGATAGCCACATAAGTGTCTTGTGTATGGCCAAGCTCTTCACAGTCACCTCTCCTCTGTCCTTTAACTATTTGGCCTAGTCCCTCCCCCACATATCCAGGCTGAGAGAGCATCCCTCCGTGTGGTATGGGCTCCCAAAGTCCGGTTTAGATGTAGGAGTAGAATTGAGGATAATCTGTTCTTGGCAATCTGTTCCTAAAAACTCCCTTCCTTCCTTCCTTCTTTTCTTTTCTTTCCTTCTCTTTCTTCACACTCTTAACTAAAATGTTAAAACATTCTGCAGCGTCCTCCATATTTCATAGTGTTTTTTTTTCTTTCAGAGCAATGTGCCAGCATTTTGTCGAGGGACACATGAGGTAACAAGACACTGAACCTTGGGTACTGTGGTCCTGGGTTTTCTACTTTGTAGATCATAAATTTTCTGAAAACATTATGGTGGGCATCATCTTTTACTAAAGGACAATTTTTACATTAAATCCCGAAACCACAGGATGCATGTGTTTGAGGTGATGGTTGGAGATCTTTGTTGAACTGGCCATTTTCATTGACTATTTTCCCTTGTGGCTGGAGAGACAGTTTGGTAGTGAAGAGCACTTGCTGCTCTGGCCGAGGACACAGCACCCACATGTTTGCTCACGACCATCCTTAACTCCAGTTCCAGAGGATCCAATGCCCTCCTCAAACCCCTGTGAGCACCAGGCACATGTGTGGTACACATATATAAATGCTGGCAAAGCACTAACATATATAAAAATAGTAAAGACTTTTAAAGTATCTTCTAAATTTTATGGCTAGTCACAAAGCAGACTAGTAACATTTTTGCTGTATTGAGAAATTCAGAGCTATTCAGAATTGAAAACTACAAAGGACTCTTTTTTGATTAAAGAAAACCACTAGATGAGATCTTGAGAGGGAAAGACAAAAACAATGACTTGGCAGGATGCTATTTCAGCTATGTGCACTGTTGAGAATGCCACAGAATCTAAACACATCAGAGGAATTCAACTCATTATTTCCATCATAGAAGGGTAAAGACAAGGAACACTCATGAAGATGAACTTGGGAAGTGGGGGGGGGGCTCTTCCAAGGAAGACAGATTTTTCAGATTCAATGGGTGTCCTAAGTGTCTCACAGAGTATCTTCCAAGACTATTCTACAATGTTTGTTGAAATTCCTAAAGGAGAAGCATTGTGCTTTGAGATGTGAGTAAGAGATAGCACCATCTTGGGGAATTTCAACATATCAAAACTGGAGCAAAGATCCTGAAAGACATCTATGGTATGGGAAATAGATACTTGTGAAAAAGAACAAAAACAAGAATCTCATCTCCTTGGATATCAAACTCCTAACACCACTGAAGTATGATACCAGACAAATGCTTTCAAACTTCTAGAAAGAAACAGTTTTTAACTGGATATTCTGTTATTATTTCAAATACAGACCAGAATCTATGCTTTGCATTTGAGGACAAGAGGGATGTTTGCTTTTATTTCATTTTGCTTTTTGTACTCAGTCTAAATGATTTTCTGTGCTTACCATTAAAACCCAGCAGGGACATTCCTTGGGTAGGTTTTGTAAATTAATATTATTACCACTTGTGTACTAACCACAGATAATCCAAATAAAAAAGGACATGGTAGAATTATGTAATGAAATCAATGTGCTTGTGAAGATGTGAAAATTTTATATGCCAAGCCTTACAATGACAAAAATTACCCTATAAAGTCCCCATAGTTTCCTGTGATATATCAGTCATCCTTATTGCTGTTTCTAAATCTAAACCTCTATTTGTTTCACAGGACAACAATGACAAATTCCCACAAAAATGGTGGCTTAAGGCAAAAGAACCATATCCTTCATAGCTCTGGCGATGAGTCATCTGAAAACAAGGTTGAGCCAGAGATATACTTTTGGAGAAGGGGCTCATGCTTCTGTGTTGCTTACTTCTCTGTTGCTGTCATAAAAATACCATGACCAAAGTCAACTTACATGAAAAAAGTGAGTATCTTGTGGCTGATAGTTCTACCATCAGAGTCCATAGTGGCAAGGAAGGCATAGCATGGTTGCCAGAACAGGAAGGAGGGTGGTCACATTTTTCATATACATACAGCAGTGGAGATAGAGATTCAGGAAGTGAAGAAAGGGTATAAACCCTCAAAGCCTACTCCAAGAAATGTTAGTGCTTCTGCTAGCAAAACTCCATCTTGTGAAAGTTTCATATTCTCCCAAAACATTACCACTGACTGGGACCAAGCATTCAAATACAGGAACCTATGGAAGATATTCTTTTTTACTCAAACCACCATAGACTTCCTATCTCTTAAACATCTGATGACTCCAGATATTACCTTATCAATTACTGCTTAGGCCCATCTCCATGTGGCTTCTTGCAACTTGTCCTTTATGAAGACACATCACTGGATTTAAGGCATCTGACTCTCATGGGATATCTCAACTTGAGAGCCTAGGTTGTTCATGGATTCAGAGGTTATGATGGAAGACACTGATCTTATAGTCCTTTCGTCTGTCATCATACCTGTCACTTACCATTCCAGATAACCTTAAGAATTTTAGGGAAACTTGTACTAATGTGATCCCTAGAAGATCACAGTATATTTTACTGTAAATGAAGAACATATTCCATAACATTTCCTGAATGTTATAAATTGGCTTGTTTATTGCACCATCCCTTTGTATTACTGAAAGGTTTTTGCATTTCCATTCAGATGTTTCCAGTTGAAAATTCTTTGGAGAAAGGCTCTTTAGTGTGTAAGAGGATGGCTATGACAGGCCATTAAGCAAGTGCTTCATAGCACCTCTGTCGAAGGAAAGCTGAATGTGAGTCGTTCAGAATTCCCTTGTTTCCTTCAGTCTGTTTAAAACTATGAAATCCTTACTTTACAATGATTATGAAATTTCCCACAAATTTCTTCCTTGTAAGACTGTATAAGTTGTGGATCTAGATTTCCCAAGTTCATTTCCCCACACCCACAACAACATTTTTTGTTGTTTCTCCTTAATGGGCACACTATTAATGGATTAATAATGACTAGTCATTGTACTCATAGACATTGTACTCATAGATTTGTGAGTCTTTCAGTCATCATCTGGAAGTTTTCTTTTGCATCAGGCAGCAGTTAACACAGATTCCCACAACTGGACAAGGTTCATAGAACAAGAGACTTCAAACACCCAGCTCTAAATGAGTTATTCATATAATACCCCTTCCTTCCAAGGCTCAGCAATCATTGTGGAAGACAGGACAGAAAGATATTAAATCTGGCTGTTGGTGGCACACGCTTTTAATTCCAGCAGAGGCAGGAGGATCTCTGTGAGTTCAAGGCCAGTCTGGTCTACAAGAGCTAGTTCCAGGACAGCTTCTAAAGCCACAGAGAAACCCTGTCTCAAAAAACCAAAAAAAGAAAGAAAGAAAAAAAGGAGAAAGGAAGAAGAAATAAGAAAGGAAGAAGAAAGAGAGAGAGAGAGAAAGAAAGAAAGGAAAGAACACTAGAGGTGGTGAATAATAGTATTTTCCAGACGCATCAGTGAGTTGTAGGTTACCAACTCACAGAAATTGTGACAGAGTGCAGAAGAGCTGATCAAGCCAGAAAACATCCAAAGAGAGAGTAAGTGGACACTAAGTTCCATCAATAGCCGAGGAGCTACTGACAATTGGTTGCTGTGGAGAGAAAGAGGGTCTGTTCTCTTTAAGAGTGTGACCCTGATAGTTCAACAATGCTTCAGTGGATGGCCACACATGCAAGAGTATATGGACAGCACAAATTGGCCTTGGTGGGTTGAGGGGGAGGAGAATACAAAGTAGTGATGATGGGGAAGACGGGATGAATCTAGGAGGAGCTGGGCCAGAGGAATGAATATGACCAAAATACGCACTATAAAATTGTCAAAGAACTAAATATAAAAGCAGGAAAAATAATATTGGATCTTATTTTTATAATTTCATTTAGCAATGCACTTACTATCACTTATAAAATGACAGTCTAATATTCTCTATAATTTGATCTTTGACTAAGATGATTACATCTTTATTGCATCTTATAATTTTGGCAATATTTCATGATAACAATCCCACCCTCTCTCCTTTCCACTTAGCGTAATGGACGATGCCCATCATTTCCTTCTGGATTAACTGATAATGTCCCTATACTCACAACATCATTTTCTGTCATTTCTGCTTAATGGACATGGTATTAAACTGGTTATTAATAATTAGTCATCACTAACTGGAATGTGTAAGTGTTTACTTACCAGAGCAAAACTGACTCAAGGACAGCTACATAACTAAAACCTACCCCAGTATACGTGACAGCTCACAAAACTAGGAAATGGAGAGTATACTGTATAACCTGCAGGCAGCCCAACTGCTTGGAGATTGCCCTCCTCATATAGTTAGTTTGAACCTCTTCAGGCAAGTTGACTGGCCTTTGCTTCTTTCAGGTGCTTTGGCTAATCAGCCTCTTCCTGGCAGTTCAACTGGTCTGGATGTCCCACAGCAGTCCTTATTGTTTACATATTCATGAGAAGTGAGGGGACTAGGGAATCTAGTGAATTTCAGGAACTTCCTGAAGCCATTGAATTTTGCTTCCTGAAGTTAAGGAGCTGCCCTGCAGGGTGGAATGTTTCCCCATCCCTTAAAACAGTGGTTCTCAACCTTCTGATGATGTAACACTTTAATACAGTTCCTCATCTTCTGATAGCCCCATACCATAAAATTATTTTCATTTCTAATTCATAACTGTAATTTTACTAAATATCTGTTATTTTTCCCAATGGTCTTAGACAAGCACTGTGAAGGGGGTCACAATCTACATCTTGCTGTTTCTCCTCACTTTTAACATCCCATGGTTGAAAGAGTTTCCCTTCAAGACAGAAGTTTTTTAATCTTACAGGAAACTGCTGTACAACATGTGCTAATACACTGATACTCTTTGGTAGAATTTATTCCCTGTGTTTGCTGTCCAGGACAAAGAAAAACAGTATCATATAAAACAAAGAGGACCAAGAATATAGACTCAGCTTAATGAGGCCATTTCATGGTTCTCTCCTCTCTTTCAAATTACTCTATTCCCAATGTGTTATTAATGATAGGTCAGATAGCAGCCTTCTCCACAGGAACATTCATTATGGCTGCTGATTTCACTCCAGCTGTTGCTAGGACTGATATGAAGGATGCAAACAATACAGACTAGCCCTTCACTATTATCAGAGAAACTCCCACCTTATGTGCCAGACTTATATAGCCTACAACATTGTGTCTTAGAGAAGAATGGTAGCTGGCCCAGGGGAAACCACAAGTTTCCTGAGAATCATAACATTACTAGCAATGAGATGAAATGGAAAAAGTTAGGTCTTGAATTTCAAAGTCAAGGCTCTCTGCCCTGAGGAAAACTTCCAAACTCTACTCATAAACTCACAAGGAAACAAACTGGGATTATGTACAGTCCTCCTGGACTTAAACATGAAAGGACTACAGCAAGCTAAATCACCACTTCTGAGAAGAGAATTTATAAATGGTCCTAAAAGATGGGAAATACAAATTAGTTTGATAAATACTTTCAAATACATTATAAAATGTAAGAAACCTTTGTAGAAGATGTAAGATGTTTTAATAGCAGATACTACAAAAAGTTGTTAAAATAAATCAAATTCATGGATTGAAAGACTAGACTAGAATGGGCCAGGAATTTAAGAAAGAATTCCATGAAACAGGACAGGACAACATAAGCAATAGACACAAAAAGAAATGAGTAACATATGATTACAAATGTTATCACCTAGATAGAAGTAGTCCAAGAGGAAGAGATAAAATGGTGAATTTGAAAACTTAAATATCAGAGGACAAAATTATCAAGAATTTAACATACAAACAAGATTCAAGAGATCAAAATAAAATAGTTCATTGGTTTTCTTTTTTCATTAAGAGTGCTGAGGGAGTTTTGATAAAGTGTAGAGTATTTACTGGAAAACGAGAACCATTTTGACATTCTGCTTCTCAAGAGCTACACAAGAGAAGGTAGGGAGGCAGTATTTTCTAAGTCTTGGAAGAAAAGAATTTGGCATATGAATTTAAATGTTTAGCAAAATGTTACATAGTGATATCTTCACATGTAAATATCTATAACATTTTAGCACATGAATAAAAATTTTCAATTACACTGAATCAATAATAGAAAAAATACAGGAAGGGAAAAAGAAATGAGGTTAATTAACAAAATGTACTGTTCCCGAATGCTTATACAAACATAAAGTTAAAACATGACAGGTTAACATGGTAAAGATGACTAAGAACACTAAATAACTTACTTTGAGAAAACGGCAAAGTTGTCATCAGACTGAAAGTATACATGAGGCTTAGGAAGGTGTTCACCACATGAGGAAACACCCAAACTTTTCTTTTTTTTATTTTGTGTATGTTTTTTATTTAAATTAGAAACTTGTACGCTTCAAATGTCAATCCTGGCTCCCCTGTTCTCCCTTCTTGGGGGGATCTCCAGAGTCTGCCATTTCATCCAGGAAAGGACCTAGGCTGAGAGAGCATCTCTCCATGTGGAATGGGCTCCCAAAGTTCATTTGTATGCAATGGTGAACACTATTCTACTACCGAAAGCCCCAGAGATTTCTGAGGCCTCCTCACTGACACTACATTCATGGAGTCTGGATCAGTCCCTTGTTAGCCTCTTAGTCAACAGGCTGGGGTTCAAGAGCTTCCCCTTGTCCAGTCAGCTGTCTTTGTGGGTTTCACCAGCATGGTCTTGACTGCCTTGCTCATCACTCCTCCAACTCTGTTACTGGGTTCCAGGGGGTCAGTTCAGTGTTTAGTTGTGAGTATCTGTCTCGGCTTCTATCAGTCACAGGATGAATGTTCTAGAATGTCACATAAGGTAGTCATCAACCTTAACATCAGGTAGGGGCTATTAATGTAGTCTCTCTGCTATTAGTTTTCCAGTTGGTATTATCCTTGTATATCTCTGGAAATCTCTCTAGTGTCAGCTCTCTCCTCAAAGCTATAATGACTCCAACTATTATGGTATCTCTCATCCTGGTCTCCTTTATTCTTACCCCAACTCAGCCTTCCTGCTCCCCCATGGCTTCTTCTACCCTCTCTTTTTCCTGGTTCTCTCTCTTCTCCCCCCATGTTCCCAATCTGCTCAGGAGATTTTGTCTCTTTCCAGTTCTCTAGGGTATAATGCATATCTCTTGGGAACCTCCCTGTTTCCCAGACTCACTGGCCCTGGGATTGTAGGCTGACACTCCCCTTATCCATGTCTAAAATACATATATGATTGAGTACATATCATGTTTGTCTTTTTGTGACTGGGTTACACCACTAAGGATGGTTTCTTCTAATGCCATCCATTTGCTTGCAAATTTCAAGATTCTGTTGTGTTTTTCCACAGAGTAGTACTCCATTGTATAAATGTACCACATTTTCTCTATCCACTCTTCAGTTGAGGGGCATCTAGGTTGCTTCCAGGATCTAGCTATTACAAATAATGCTGCTATGAACATAGTGGAACAGACATCCATGTTGTATGAAAGGACATCTTCTGGGTATATGCCTAAGAATGGAATTGTTGGGTCAAGGGGTAGACTGATTCCCATTTCCCTGAGGAATCTCCATACTGATTTCCAAAGTGGATGTACAAGTTTGCACTCCCACCAGCAGGGTAGGAGTGTTCCCCTTTCCCCACATCCTCTTCAGCACAAGCTGTCATTGGTGTTTTTGGTTTTAGACATTCTGACAGGAGTAAGATGATAGCTCACGGTTGTTTTGATTTGCATTTCCCTAATGGCTAAGGACATTGAGTACTTTCTCAAGGCCTCTCAGCCATTTTTTGTCTCCTCTATTGGGAATTCTCTGTTTAGTTCAGTCCCCCACTTTTTAATTGGGTCCTTTGGTGTTTTGGAGAATAGCTTCTTGAGTTCTTTGTAAATTTTGGAGATCAGCCCTCTGTCAGATGTCAGATTTTCCCAATCTGTGGGTTGCCTTTTTGTCTTTCTTTATCCTTTGCCTTACAGAAGCTACTCAGTTTCAGGAGGTCCCAACAATTAATCGTCGATCTAAGTATTTGTGCTACTGGTGTTATGTTCAGTAAGCAGTCTCCTGTACTAATTCTTTCAAGGGTACCTCCCACTTTCTCTTCTAACAGGTTCAGTGTGGCTGGATTTATGTTGAGGTCTTTACTCCATTTGGACTTAAGTTATCAGCTGTTCATAGGTTTGTGGATTAACCTCAGAGTGTTCAATTCAATTCCACTGGCCTATGTGTCTATTTTTATGTCAATACCAAGCTGTTTTCAAGACTACAGCTCTATAATAGAACTTGAAGTCAGCAATGGTGATGCCTCCAGATGTTGCTTTGTTGAGCAGGGTTATCTTGGCTATCCTGGGTCTTTAGTTTTGCCATATAAAGTTGAGAATTGTTCTTTCAAGGTCTGTGAAGAATTGTTCTGGGATCTTGATGGGGATTGCATTGAGTCTGTAGATTTGCCGTTTCTACTACATTTATCCTACCTATCCAGGAGAATGGGAGATCTTTCCATTTTCTTTTTTTCCCAATTAGCTGCCTGATTGGTCCTGTTTGGGTTTTATTTTTATTTTATTATATATGTATATATATTCTATTTTTAAATTTAAAATTGAATTAGAAACAAGGTTGCTTCACATGTCAATATCAGGTCCCTCTCTGTTTCCCTCCCCTCCTCCTGTGCCCTCCCATCCCACCCCAATATGCTCAGTGAGGGTGAGGCCCTCCATGGTGGTATCCATGGTCTGTCATTTCATCCAGGGCATGGCCTAGACCCTTCCCCAAGAGTTCAGGGTGAGAGTGCATCTCTCATTGTTGGATGGGAGTCCAAAGTTCATTTGTATACCCCGGATAAATACTGATCTACTACCCAAGGCTCAATAGATTGCCTAGGCCTCCTCACTGACACCCACATTCAGGGAGTCTTGATCAGTCCCATGCTGTATTTCCAGACATCAGTCTGGGATTGAAGAGCTAACACTTGTCAGGTCAGCTGTTTCTGGGCGTTAAACCAGCCCAGTCTTAATCCCTTTGGTCATCAGTCCTCCCTCTCTGTTACTGGCTTTCTTGAGTTCAGCTCAGTGGTTAGCCGTGGGAGTCTGCCTCTTCCATCAGACACTGAATAAAGGTTCTGTTTCCCAGACTCTCTGGCCATGGGATTGTAGGCTGGCACTCTCCACATCTATGTCTAAAATCCATATATGAGAGAGTACATGCCATGTTTCTCTTTTTGTGACTGGGTTACCTCACTCAGGATGGTTTTTTCTAGTGCCATCCATTTGCTTGCAAATTTCAAGATTCCGTTGTGTTTTTCCACTAAGTAGTACTCCATGGTGTAAATGCACCACATTTTCTCTATCCACTCTTTGGTTGAGGAGCATCTAGATTGCTTCCAAATTCTGTCTATTACAAATAATGCTGCTATGAACATAGTGGAACAGACCTGTTGTTGTATGAATGGGCATCTTTTAGATATATGCCTAAGAGTGGAGTTGCTGGGTCTTGTGGTAGGTTTATTCCCATTTTTCTGAGGAATCTCCATACTAATTTCCAAAGTGGCTGTACAAGTTGGCACTCCCACCAGCAGTGGAGGAGTGTTCCCATTTCACCACATCCTCTACAGCATAAATTGTCATT
Source organism: Mesocricetus auratus (assembly GCF_017639785.1). Lineage (NCBI taxonomy): Eukaryota > Metazoa > Chordata > Mammalia > Rodentia > Cricetidae > Mesocricetus > Mesocricetus auratus. Next base: position 788,736 of record NW_024429207.1, on the reverse strand, counting down.
GGTGTTTTTGATTTTAGCCGTTCTGACAGGAGTGAGATGGTATTTACAGAGTTGTTTTGATTTGCGTTTCTGGGATGGCTAAGGATACTGAGAACTTTCTCAAGTGCCTCTCAGCCTTTTTAGACTCCTCCATTGAAAATTCTCTATTTAGTTCTGTAGCCCACTTTTTAATTGGATCCTTTGCTGTTTTGAAGACAAAATAGAAGTACAGTGTTTTAATTAAAGACACTTAAGATGGTTGCAGCTACAGAGATGACTCTGTTGATTAAGTGTATGTTATACAAACATGAAAGAATGAGTGTAGATTCCTAAATTCAGTGCCTTAGACATCTTGGCCATAAAGTGTAGATTCCTGAGACCTATATAAAATCCTTAGCAAGGTGGCATGCCATAGATCTAAGCACTGGGTAGATATATAAAGAGGAAGCTTAGGACTAGGCAGTGTCTCCAAGTGAGTGAGCTCCAGGTTTCATGAGAGACCCTGGCTCAAGAAATAAGGAGATGGATTGGAGAAGACACTGAATACCTACTTCTGGCCTCCACTTACATACACATAATAACACACATGTATACATAAACAAACTTCTTTGTGAGAGAGTCTCACTATGTAGCTCTGCCTAGACCTCACCCTGTAGACCAGTTTGGCCTCAAACTCACAGAGATCTACCTGTCTTTTATACCGAGTGCTGGGATTAAAGAAGTGTACCACACCTGGAAAGTTTTTTAAACTAAAACATCATTCGTCAAAAAAGGCTCAAAATGTCATCATGAGATTTTAAAAAAACAATTCAAGGGTGACTTATTGAAGCCTTTCGTATGGAAAAAGTTTTAAGTCCAGGTCCAGATGGCCTCAGTGCAGAATTCTACCAGAAATTCAAAAAACAGCTTATACCAATTCTTCTCAAAGTATTCCACACAATAGAATCAGAAGGGTCTTTGCCAAACTCTTTCTATGAGGCTTCAATAACCTTGATCTCCAAGCCACACAAAGATACAACTAAGAAAGATTACTTCAGACCAATATCCCTCATGAACATTAGTGCAAAAATACTCAATAAAGTACTGGCAAATCGGGCCCAAGAACACATCAAAACAATCATTCACCACGATCAAGTAGGTTTCATCCCAGGGATGCAGGGATGGTTCAGCATATGAAAATCCATCAACGTAATCCACCATATAAACAAGCTGAAAAACAAAAATCACATGATCATCTCACTAGATGCTGAAAAAGCCTTTGACAGTATCCAACACCCCTTCATGATAAAGGGACATACTTAAACATAATAAAAGCTATATACAGTAAACCAACAGCCAACATCAAACTAAATGGACAGAAACTCAATGCAATTCCTCTAAAATCAGGAACAAAACAAGGCTGTCCACTCTCTCCATACATTTTCAACATGGTAATTGAAGTTCTAGCCATTGCCATACAACAACAAAGGGGGATCAAGGTGATACAAATTGGGAAAGAAGAGGTCAAACTTTCACTGTTTGCAGATGATATGATAGTTTACATCAATGACCCAAAGAACTCTACCAGGGAACTCTTACAGCTGATTAACACCTTCAGCAAAGTGGCAGGCTACAAGATCAATTCAAGAAAATCAGTAGCCCTACTATATACAGATGATAAAAGGGCTGAGAAAGAAATCAGAGAAACATCACCCTTTGCAATTGCCACAAACAACATAAAATACCTTGGGGTAACGCTAACCAAACAAGTGAAAGACCTATATCGCAAGAACTTTGAATCTTTAAAGAAAGAAATTAAAGAAGCCCTCAGAAAATGGAAAGACCTCCGCTCTTGGATAGGTAGGATCAATGTAGTAAAAATGGCAATCCTGCCAAAAGCAATCTACAGATTCAATGCAATCCCCATTAAAATCCCAGCACAATTCTTCACAGACCTTGAAAGAATAATAATGAATTTTGTATGGAAAAACAAAAGACCCAGGATAGCCAAAACAACCCTGTTCAACAAGGCAACATCCGGAGGCATCACCATCCCTGACCTCAAGCTCTATTATAGAGCTATAGTCCTGAAAACAGCTTGGTATTGGCACAAAAATAGACAGGTAGACCAATGGAATCGAATTGAATGCGGATCGATCCATGTTTATCGCCATGCACAAAACTTAAGTCAAAATGGATCAAAGACCTCAACATAAATCCAGCCACACTGAACCTCTTAGAAGAGAAAGTGGGTGGTACCCTTGAACGAATTGGTACAGGAGACAGCTTCCTGAACATAACACCACTAGCACAGACAGTGAGATCAACAACTAATAAATGGGACCTCCTGAAACTGAGAAGCTTATGTAAGGCAAAAGACACTGTCAGCAAGACAAAAAGGCAGCCCACAGAATGGGAAAAAAATATTCACTAATCCCACATCTGACAGAGGACTGATCTCCAAAATTTACAAAGAATTCAAGAAGCAAGTCTCCAAAACACCAAAGGACCCTATTAAAAAGTGGGCTGCAGAACTAAATAGAGAGTTTTCAATAGAGGAGTCTAAAATGGCTGAGAGGCACTTGAGAAAGTGCTCAACATCCTTAGCCATCCGGGAAATGCAAAACAAACAACTCTGAGATACCATCTCACTCCTGTCAGAATGGCTAAAATAAAAAACACCAATGACAATTTATGCTGGAGAGGATGTGGTGAAAGTGGGACACTCCTCCATTGCTGGTGGGAGTGCCAACTGCTTCAGCCACTTTGGAAATCAGTATGGAGATTTGTCAGAAAAATGGGAATAAACCTACCACAAGACCCAGCAACTCCACTCTTAGGCATATATCCAAAAGATGCCCATTCATACAACAAGGATGTCTGTTCCACTATGTTCATAGCAGCATTATTTGTAATAGTCAGAACTTGGAAGCAACCTAGATGTTCCTCAAGAGTGGATAGAGAAAATGTGGTACATTTACACAATGGAGTATTATTCAGCAGAAAAAGACAATGGAATCCTGAGATTCGCAGGCAAATGGATGACACTAGAAGAAACCATCCTGAGTGAGGTATCCCAGTCACAAAAAGAGAAACATGGCATCTCTCATATATGGATTTTAGACATAGATCTGGGGAGTGCCAGCCTACAATCCCATGGCCAGAGAGTCTTGGAAACAGAAATTTCATTTAGTGGCTGATAGAAGAAGGGCAGACTCCCTCGGTTAAGTACTGAGCTGAACTCAAGAAAGCCAGTAACAGAGAGGTAGGACTGATAACCAAAGGGATTAAGACTGGGCTGGTTTAACCCCCAGAAACAGCTGACCTGACAAAGGTTAACTCTTGAATCCCAGGCATCAGCCTGGGAATCCAGCATGGGACTGATCAAGACCCCCTGAATGTGAGTGTCAGTGAAGAGGCCTAGGTAATCTATTGAGCCTTGGGCAGCAGATCAGTACCCATCCCGAGTATACACACGGACTTTGGACTCCCATCCAACAATGTGAGGTGCACTCTCACCCTGAACTCTTGGGGAAGGGTCTAGGCCCTGCCCTATATGAAATGACAGACTATGGACATCCCCATGGAGGGCCTCACCCTCCCTGGGGAAATGAGAGGATAATGGGGGGGTTGGGGGGAGGGCATGGGAGGAGGAGAGGGAAAGGGAGAGGGACCTGGAACTGACTTGTGAAGCAACCTTGTTTCTTATCTAAGATTAAACTGAAAAATAAATAAAAAACAATAGATTCATTATATTCTCATCAATATATTTTATGGTATTTTACTCGTGTTCACCTCTTACTTACTGCTCACCAATATCTCTCCTACCAACCCCCCAAGTATACATTTTGCTTTCAGGTCATGTATGCATTGAAACCTATATTCTACTTGGGGGACAACATAAGTGACATACATTCTTGATTCTGACTTTTCTTGTAGCATGGTGATCTCCAGATCTGTCTACTTTCCTTCTTTTTTTCTGGAACTTGGGATGAACAATTTACAACTTTTTTTATTACAAACTCATTTTTATTTAAGTTAGAAAAAAGCTGGTTTCACATGTGAATCCCAGCTCCTTCTCCCTCCCCTCTTCCCCCATCCTCCCTACCGGACCCTCCAGTCCCCCACCCAATCTTCACTCTGATCCCCATGGTGGGTGAGGTCCTCAATGGTGGATCTCCAGAGTCTGTCATTTCATGCAGAGCATGGCCTAGGCCCTCCCCCAAAAGCCCAGGCTGAGAAAGCATCCCTCATTGTGGGATCGGCACTTGAAGTCTATTTGTACGCCAGGGATAAATACTACCTAGGCCCCATAGATTACCTAGGCCTGCTAGCTGTCTAGTTTCAGGCCATATTATAACTTCATTCTTTGTAGATGAATTGATTCCACTTAGACTCTATCCACCTGTCTTTCTGTCTATCTATCAGTTATCTATCTGTCACTTGGCTATCTTATCTCTTGGCTATCTATCTGTCTATATATCTATCTGTGTATGTATGTATGTATCTATCTATCTATCTTTGTCAGTGTATCACATTTCCTTATCCATTCATCTTTTAGTGATCATCTTGGCCTTTATTCTATACCTTGGCTATTGTGAATAATGTAGCAATAAACATAAATAATCAGATACATGCTATTTTGATTTCTTTGTGTGTACATTCAATAATAATATAGATTAATCATATGATAATTCCATTCTTTGTTTCTTGAAGAATAATTTTTCTGGCTTCCATAGCTATTACACCAGTTTGCATCCCGACCAGCAGTGAATAAATGTTTCTCTTTTGATTCACTGCTGGCCCAACATGTTTTGTTTTCTTAATGACTACAAATCTGACATCAGTGAGATGGAATCTCAATTCAGTCTTTATTTGCATTTTTCTGATGACTAAGAATGTTGAACACTTTTTTTGGTATTTATTGTTTGTATTGGAAACTATTGATGTACTAATTAGATGACTGTGGTTTTTTTGTGTTTAACTTTTAGATTTTTAAAAAGTAAATTGTAGTTGTTAATAACCTGTTGAATGTATAATTCAAGATGATTGCCCACATTCTGTAGACTGCCTCTTTATTCTGCATATCATTCTTTTGCTTTATGCAAAAGGTTTTAACCTCATGAGCTTCTATGTGTCAACGATATTATTTCTTGAGTTTTATGTGGCTTTTTGAGAGAGCCTATTGCAAAATAATGAAATGTTTTCCTGTAACAGTTGTAGCATTTCAGATCTTACATTACAAAATAATCTATGATTAATTTACAATTGATTTTCATACAAGGTAATAATATGGACCTAATTTCTTTCTTCTATGTATAGATACCTAGTTTTCCTTGACTGTTTGAAGAAACTGTAGTTTCTCCAGTCTGTTTTTGGCAACTTAATCAAAAGTTAGGTGACTATAGTTGTGTTGAATCTGGGCCCTCTTTCTCAATCATTGGTCTATGTACCCACTTTTGTGTCATACCGTGCTGTCTGTCTTACTCTAACTTTGCAGTAGATTGAATACTTTTGGCATTGCTATTCCTGATTAGGATGGTTTTTTGCAATCCAGGATTGTGTTTTCTTGTTCTGTGAAAAGTGTCATTGGAATTTTGATGGACATCATGTTAAATTTGTAGATATCTTTCAGTAAAACAGCCTTTTAAAAATATCAGTTCTGAATCTATGAAGATAGTAAGATTTGTTATCATCTGGAATCTTGTTTATCTTTCTTTCTTTCTTTTTGCTTCAGTATTTTAAGGTCTTCATTAGAGATGCCATTGTTCCTATAGTGAAACTTATTGCTAGGTTTTTAAAGCTATTGTAAATCAGATCTTTTCAGATTTCTTTCTTGCAAAGTCCATTCTTCGTATCTACGAAAGCCACTAACTGTATGTTGACTTTGAATACTATTACTTTGCTAAAAGTATTTGTCAGACTTGAGAGATTTCTGTTAGAGATTTTGGGTCATAATAGTGTATGACCATGATCTGCAAGTAAAAATAGATTGACTTCTTCCTTTCCTACAGGCACAACAGGCATGGTTTATTTTAGTTTTGATCATATTATGTACTGTGTTTGTGTGTGGGTGCATGCATGAGTGCAGGTGACTTTGGACTTCACCGATCTCTCTAGATCAGGAGTTACATGCTCTTGTGAAATTCCTGATATGAAGACTAGGAATCTTACTGTGTCCTCCACAAGATCACTATACAAGCCTAACTATTGATCCATCTCTCCAGCCCCAAAGTATATATTTAAAAGAAAATAATATATTAAAAACTGTAAAATGAGATTTTTTGTCTCAATACCATCTTCTAAAACTACTGATTCTTAATAATAAGACCACACTGTTCTAGTTAAAACATTAATTATCAAAATAATTAAAGTAAAATCCCATGCATATGAACAATAACTATAAGCCAAACATGTATAGCGAATACAACTAAAGTTAAATAAAATATATTTAAAATTTTCAAAATAACAGCTTGTAATTATATGTTTTAACTATTCTAAAACTACTAGAATTTACAAATAGTCAATGCTGCCTGAGATCTTAATCATAAAATAAAATTGTGTTGCTATAGAGAGCTTCACTTTCAACAAAGTTATGATAGATATCCAATTGCATCATAATAAGAAAACATCATGTTTATATGAAGGTCACAATATTAGCATTAATAAATTAAAGAATCCTTCTCATACAAATTATGACACAAAATAAAATGCTAAAAATTTGAAAATTAGTATCAAATAAAACAGGCTACTACTTGCCCTAGGGTTGCAAAGGCAGTAGCATTATAAATTACAAACAACACTCAAGCTGAATGACAATGAGACCATTCCATATTACAGTTCATATGAAAAACTGAAAACAATATTAGAGGAAAATTGAACTAAGAATGTGTGTGTGTGTTTTCATACACATGCATGTGTGCAAGCCTATTTCAGAAAGAAAAAAGATTGAAAACAAGTCTGTTAATATTTAACTCACATAAGAAAATAAGCAACAGGAAAAAAAATACCAATGGAAAAGGCAATAACAAAGAAACAGAGAAAAGCAGTGGAAAATAAAACTGATGAATGATAAAACTAATGCTTATAAAATTCTTTGGCAAAGAAATACTATGTGCAATTATGAAAGATTAAAAAATAATTTAAAAACTTTAAGCACCAAGTTAAAATGAGAATACAATTAAAAATCCAATATTAAAGTAACACAAATAATAAAAATAATTGCACATCAATACAAAGTGGATAAGATGGCACTGTAAACTTTCAATGACATAAACTGATCAAATCATCTACTAAGAAAAATTTGTGCTGTAAATATATCTCAGCTGGGAGAGAATTCTCCTAGAAGCTCTGGGTTTATATTCTGAGCCCTGCATGAAACAGGTACCCCACAATTCTAGGAGGGTAGTAATGAGGATCGAAAGTTCAAGGTCATCCTCAATGACAGATGAAATTTGAGGCTGTCCCACTACTCAGTACATGATCCTACTTCCCACTGTTCCTTTGTTTGCTGTTGTCACAGAGTTTGCAAGATGTCTTACTATCTTTCTAATCATTCACAAATCCCTAGGTCATTTCTACAGGCCTTAAAGATTAATGACACTAATACCATATCCTGAGTGAGGGGGAGAAAACAAAGGTGTGTCTTTGTGCTATCTTGAAAAGGGGCCTGTACTATACTACCTGAAAAACTGAAGATTGAAAGTACTTTTCATTCAGTCTTATAACCTGGAGTAGAAGAAGAACTTCATTGAATCAAGGTGGTACAGGTGTATGACAGACAGAAAATGAAATACATCTAACTGCCTCATTGTTTTGATTGCTTTTTATCTCCACATATAACTTATAATACCCTCACATTTCACAAAACTCTTCTCTGTCTGTAATAATCCTATGTCTTGGGATAGGATCTAAATCACATCATATCCCCTTGCAGAGAAATGAGCTACCCCACCGGGCTTAGATCTGAACAAGTCAATTATTGCCCAGGTTCTGGTAAATTTTTGTTTTGAAAGTATCCAAGTTACAGAATAAATTAAACCCCTTGTACAATAATGAGGGAATTCAGCAGTAAAAATCTGAAATATGCAATCATATACATATATATATATACATACATATATATATATATACTTGGACATACACACATATACATATACATATACATGCATATATATATATCACAAGCAAAGGAAGCAGGACTAGAACCTTTGCTTGAACAATGATGATGAACCCCCCTTATAATGGTTCTTCCCTGCTTCAGTTCAAATTTCCTTTGGCCATTTCCAAAGCTCCATGTCAGGTTTTATAGTGCTGGGACACATAAAATTTTCCTCTACTAGATCTAAGTTCTTTTAGGGCTCTTTTTCAATAGTTGTCTCTGGGTTCTATTAACTTTTCTTATAAAATGTGGTAACATGATGAGAAATGTTTGAGGATGACCTAGGTTCTTTTCCAAAATGAATTGCAGCATTCTTACTGTCCTTGGTGTCAGGGATTAATAATCCACTAGCCTTGTAATTAAATTATTGGGTAATAAGAACAGGGTTTCAGAGAAGTTTTCACAACTGCCTGGATATGCTAGAAAGCCATCTGTGCCTGACAGTCTTTCTTCCACCCAGAATATCTCATTCAAGCCTGCAGTCCATCCATAAAGCAAAAACTCCACTGAATGTTTTAAGAAGAAAACATGGAAAATTTCTTGAAGATTGTCAAAGATATGCTCTTCTATTAGGCCTTATTAAGAGAGCATTGGATTTGACTTCATTCTGCCTCCTATTCTGTCAGATGCATAGTTCTTACCAAGGTGCCCAGAAAGAGATTCTAGTATTTCTTTGTTAAGAGAAGCTTTTTCTTTTGCTAGCTGCTTTGGTTTATCCCCCGCCAGTCGCCTGGGCTCTGCCGCGCCAGCCTGGTTCTAGATCCGCATGAGTCCCAAATAAACACACAGGAGGCTATATTAATTATGAAGCTGTTGGCCTTGCTTGTCCCTTACTGGCTAGCTCTGCCTTAAGTAATTACCCCATAATTGTTAATCTAAGTATGTTTCTTACCGGAGAATAGTTCCCGGCGTCCTATCCCCATCGCGTCACATGTTGACTCTCTTGTGTTTCTCCTACCCAGAATCCTCCTGGATTCCTAGCCCCTCCTATCTAGGTTTTCTATTGGCCAGACAGTACTTTATTGACAAATGCACAGGCAAATAACAGGACTTCCCCAACATCTCCTCTTTTCTGTTTAAACAAAAGAAAGGTCTTAATTTTAACATAGTCAAATTGTATATGACAGAACAGTTATCAAGTAAGAACATAGTTACAATATTTTAGCAAGATTTAAAGAAAATATCATCCATCTCATCCTTGTGAGTCCAAAGTTCTATATGTAGTTTATCTCTTATCATAACTAAGGAAAACTATAATTATAACTATCTGTCTTCAACTCTATCAAAGACCACAGAAGGATAATATATAAACACTAGGATTGACAGAGACATCTTACTGCCTGGACAGTCACCCGAAGTTCCTCTGTAACGTTGGGGCATCCATCTTCAGCCCATAGGCCACAATGTGTCTGGAACACTTCTCAGCAAAGCAGGAAATTTCAAACTGTCTATCTGCGTTGGCAGTCTGTCAGTCATTTTTCTTTGTCCTGCAGAAAGTCTCGTAGACTCTTCATCAAGCAGGAACCCTGTAAGACTGAGTTCAGTAGTCACTTTCCTGTGGGTCCTGCATGTCCAGATGATACAACAACAGTCAAACAATCTAGGCAAGAGCAGTTTCTTGGCCAAATGGCTAATCTTGCCATGTTGAAAGCAAACGTTATAACGAGTTTCTTCGATGCCCATCTTCCTCTCAGACGTAATTGGTGCTGCCAGGAGCAGACATTTCTCATTGTCAAGACAAACCCTAAACCATTTTAAATGCCATTTTCTGAAGGTCTTTGAAAGGTTTGAAGACTGTCCATCTCAAATATATTTCTGTATATCTAGAAACCTAACTTATGTAACTAGAAATTCTATTATAAGTAACTATCTATAGTCTGTATTCAATTATGCATTATGTTGTAAAAGATCAGTATAAGCACAATACTTAATCAAGAGGAGAAATATAAGCATCACAAAATTGACCTTGATTTTGTTTCAATAAATGAAAAACAATACCCATACCATAATTCCCCTTTTTACCATTAAAAAAGATTGGCTGTGATCACTAGCCAATTATAAACAATCCCATTTAAATGAAAACAAAGATTTATAAACAAGATGGGAATTGGGACGTCGCACATTCCAAACTGCTTCCTGCTGGAAGGGGGCACTGTTTATACCATGGGGATCATGACAAAACTCAGAAACCTGTATAAGTCCATATTTTCGGGGTCTGTAAGACTGCATCACCTTCGCTGTTTTGATTGTTGGAACACCTGGTCCACTGCTTCCGGGGGTCTTGGTTCGTCAAACCACAAAAGCCTGGAAGGAATCCTTAGCTGTTCATTTTCTGTAGAAACATAAATAAAAACTCCTTTTCCAAGTAACATATCCTTACACTTAAATTTTGAAGTCAAGGCATTTTTAAAAGATAGAAGTTGGATTAATTCAGCAGCATTTATAATCAAGTGTACTTTAGTAGCTGTTCCTTCCTTAGCAATCAAAAAACTGAAAAACACAGTAGCGTACAGTATCCAGACTCTCTGTGTATTTTCCATCTTTACGTGGCTTATTTATTTATCTATTATTACTTTATTTCTTTCACTTTTATTTATTTTCTCTTTGGAAACCTGCCTTCCTCTGCCTCTGGAGCAATCCTACCGGCGTGCGCCACCACAATGCCGGCTTTTGTATTTATTTACCACTTTGTCGTTTCAGTTTCTCTCTCAATCTCACATATATTTTTAAACACGCTGTAAACTTTTAGAGGTTTTGTTCATTCAAGTCTGACTTTACTGTAAAGCTTTATGTTTTTCTGGCCACGTGTCTTATCTGTAAAACCGCGGCTGTTTTAAACTGCCAGTTTTTTTTTTTGTCATCAAGATGGCGGGCATAAGCGTGACTCCAGCTTACCGCCTCAGTCCATGCTGACATCCAGCAAAAGCTGCCACTTCCAGCTGTACGTACACACCTTTCAATCGTTAGCAGAGTCTCTTAAAACAACCTTGTTGGCTTTTTTTTTCTTTTTCTTTTTCTTTTTATGCCGAGTCAGGAACACTCTAGTAAGCGAGCCGCGTGAATCTCGGCTTGTGGCTAGCAAAACAGAGCACACCTGAGAAAAATGCTGCTACCAAAAATCTGTGCTTCTCTCCGTTCTTCTGTTTCTAAAATTCCTTTAAAGCTTTTGTCATTCTGCGTGGAAATTCATGATCCCACTCCTGATCACCATTATGTTAAGAGAAGCTTTTTCTTTTGCTAGCTGCTTTGGTTTATCCCCCCGCCAGTCGCCTGGGCTCTGCCGCGCCAGCCTGGTTCTAGATCCGCATGAGTCCCAAATAAACACACAGGAGGCTATATTAATTATGAAGCTGTTGGCCTTGCTTGTCCCTTACTGGCTAGCTCTGCCTTAAGTAATTACCCCATAATTGTTAATCTAAGTATGTTTCTTACCGGAGAATAGTTCCCGGCGTCCTATCCCCATCGCGTCACATGTTGACTCTCTTGTGTTTCTCCTACCCAGAATCCTCCTGGATTCCTAGCCCCTCCTATCTAGGTTTTCTATTGGCCAGACAGTACTTTATTGACAAATGCACAGGCAAATAACAGGACTTCCCCAGCATTTCTTGACCCTTACAGCCTCTGCAAAGCAGAGATAGCCCTGAGTTAATAGTGTGAAATTCTATTGCAGACGTTCCTATGGGGAGAGTAACTGTTCTCTGATGTTCTTGACTCAGTTCAATAGAAGAAAATTTATCATTTGTGTGTGGGGGGGTATGTGTGGGTGTGTGCATGTGGGAGGGGGAAATAAAAGTAATTTGTATTTCACTATTTTTGATGTGTTCTGTGGAACAGCCTTTGTACACTGTAGGTATGTATAGTTAATAAACAGTTGACTGAATTATAGCTGGACAACAGAGATGGGGTAGGAGAGCCAGACTAGGAGAATTCTGGGAAGAAGAAGGGTGGAGTCAGTTGCCAAAGATGCAGAGAGAGCAAGACGTGAGCCATGTGGCAACACATAGATCAATAGAAATGGGTTAACTTAAGTTGGAAGAACTAGCTATTAATAAGCCTGAGTTATGAGTCAAGCATTTATAATTGATATTAAGCACTCATGTTGGTTATTTGAAACTGGTGGGTGGGAAAGAAAAGTCAGCTATAGGTGTGCCATGCTATCACTTTACTTTCTAATTATACACATTTCATCTCTCAGTTTTAAGAAGTTATTTGACCTTTGCATTGTATTGAATTCACGTCTGTGGTTAATGCCTACATGTGCCACATCCTTATGAAATTTTTAAACCTCCTTCAAGATGTGGTATTGACAAATAGTTGTTACCTGGGTTGGTAAGGAGTTCTCTTTTCCAGAAGTCAAAAATGATGAGTTTAAATATGAATACATAGCTACAGAGATGTGTTATGTAAGTAGATATGTAGTCATCTTTAGATACATATATCTATTGTATATGTTCAGATTTGTTAGAAATAGGAACAGAGTGGGTTCTTTGTCCTGGTGGGCATGCTGCACAAACTTGGACCTATAACCAAATTCAGATACCAGTTTTCTCTTTTACAAACTGCCTAATTATTTAAGATACAGGGGTGATCCTGTGTAAATAATCCCTAGTCAAGCATCCCTTCTTTGAGGTCAATCCATTTTGATTTATATGAACATACTAGCTTTCTTGTTCATTACAGTAAGCAAATCTATTTTGTCCTTGATGTTAATACACTGTCATCTCACTATAAGATAATACTAGTGATACTATAACCATTATGAGACCTCCTACTAATCTTAAAGCACAGATAACACTTAGTGCTGGAGTACTTTAACACGTATATAAAGAGAAACTATTTTATGCACCCCTGTGGAGGCATAATTAGAGTAAGTCCATAATTTACATATTATAAATTTTCTTAAGCATTTGCTTCTCTAAAAGCATTTGGATTGTCTCTTTACAGTAACAACGTAGTTTTCATATCTCAACTTTGTTTATAGTGGATCAACATTGACCACAAGCTTCTGTCAGTCAATTTAGTAAACAACAGAAGCAACTTCCAGTCACTCAACCCAAACAGAAGCCAGAATCTCACAGGCATTCACATATATTGATAAATTAACCCTGACTCCCATTTCCCGGCTAAATATTTAGGAAGCCAAATCCACACAAATGCTCTAGATTTGTTATGCAAATCCTGCAATGACTAGGACCACAAACTTTGCTTTCTATGACATCTTTGGATCTGGATTTTGTAATAACTGGGGGATGACCCTGGCACTTGAGGTGTAGTAGATTCTAGGAGAATGTGTTTTCTATGGTAAGAGGTTGAAAGAGAAATGACATCAAAATATAGAGAAGAGATCCACTAAGTTTCTCAAAAGTTCTTTTCCAAAAAAGAAAGCAAAAACCCAACAAACCTGCTTCCACCTATAATTTAAAACAGTGCAGTTATGATAGCTTGAACTCCACACAGAATTCCTCTTTTACCTTCAGAGTTAAGTAAGTCCTAAGAAGGGTACAGAGTTAAAATAAAAGATTCATGGTTGAATGGAGTATTCTCCATTCCTACAATCTTTTTTTTTTTTTTTTTTTTTTTTTTTTGAGATGGAATCTCATTGTAGTTTTCATTTGCCTTTCCCTGATAGCTATTGATTCTGAACAATTACCATGCAGTCTTTGGCAAGTTATAGTATTTCTTTTGAGAAATGTCTATTCAGATCATTTACCTATTTAATTGGATACCTGGGTTTTTGTTGTTAAATTTTAATTCTTTATATTTTCTGGGTATTAACACTCCTTCAGATGTATAGTGGACAAATACTTTGTACTAGTCTTCAGGTCGTTTCTTCACTCTTGATTATTTCCTTTGCCAGGCAGAAGCTTTGTAGTTTGGGTAATCCCATTTGACAATTTTAATTTTTAAAAATATTATGGCCTGTCTTGGAGTGTTTCTGTTACATTTTCTTCTGGAGTTTCACAGCTTTCATTTAAGTTTTTGGTCCATTTTGAATTGTTTTGGGGGCAGGATGAGATAAGGCTCAAGGTTTAGTCTTCTACATGTGGGTATTCCATTTTGCCAGAATTATATGTTGAAGAGACTGTTCTTTCTGCAATGTATATATTTTGACACCTTTGTTTTTATTCATTTGGGTTTTGTTTTGTTGTTTTTTGTTTGTTTGTTTGCCTTATGCATATTATGCAATTGTTCCAGAGTTTTATTTTTGGTTTTCTTTCTTTGGCCTTGGAACAAAATTTCTTGTAGCCCAGTCTAGCCTCAGAATTGTTATGTAGTCAAGGATGACCTTAAATTCCTTGTCTTCTTGCCTCTGTCTCCCAAGTGCTGGCATTACAGGTATGCACCACCACACCCAGCTTGTTTTTTTTTTTTGTTTACTTGTTTTTTTCATTAGCATATATTCTTGTACACCGTACCGAGTTTCATAAAGGCAATTTCATACAAGTGAGTATGATATACTTTCAGCATACTCTTTCCCATAGACCCTACCTTCCTCTATCTCCTGTTACTCTCCTTTGCTCCCAAGAAAGTTTCAATTCTACTTCCATGTTTTTTTTTTAATCATTTTTTATTTTAATTTTAAATAGCTTGTTTCGCATGTCAATCCCAGTTCCCTCTCCCTCCCCTCCTCCCGCACTCCCCTTCCACCCTCCCTCCCACCCTATTGCCAAATCCCTCCACATAGGGGATGTCTAGAGTCTATCATTTCACTCTTGGTAGGGTCAAGGCACTCCCCTAAGAGTCCAGGCTGAGAGAGCATCTCTCTTTGTGCCATAGGCACATGAAGACAGATTGTATACCAGGGATAGACACTGATCCACAGCTCAGAGCCCCATAGGTTGCCCAGGCCTTCTCACTGACACTCACATTTGGGGGGGTCCAGATCAGTCCCATTCTGGCCTCCCCACTGTCGGTCTGGGGTCCAAGAGCACTCCCCTGTTCAGATCAGCCGTCTCTGCTGGTTTTGCCAGCCCATTCCTTGCCAATTTGCTCATCACTCCTCTCTCTCTGTCACTGGGTTCCTTGGGTTCAGTTCAGTGCTTAGTTGTGTGTTTGCCTCTGCTTCCATCAGTCCCAGGATGAAGGCTCCCGGATAGTTATAGACATCAAGTTCATTATCAGGAATGGGCATTCGAGGTGGTCCTTCCACTATTGCTTAGCTTGCCAATTGATGTTATACCTTTAGATCACTCGAGGTCACTCTGGTGCCTGATCTGTCTTCGATCCTATGATTCCCTCTTCCCCCTATTTTACCCCCACCCCCTCAACTTCCTGTTCCCCCATGACCCACTCCCTTCCTCTTTACCCCCTCTACTCTTCCCAGGTCCCACTACCCCCCCCTCGCCCTGTTCCCCATCCATTCAGAGGATCTTGTCTCCATCCTCTTCTCTTGGGTACTATGCATATATGCATATCTTTTAGGTTCTTTCCTGTTTCCCAGACTCTCTATCTGTGGAAGTGCAGACTGGCACTATCCTGATCCATATTTAAAATCCATATATGAGTGAGTACATACCATGTTTGTCTTTTTGCGACTGGGTTACCTCACTCAGGATGGTTTCTTCCAGTGCTATCCATTCCTACAATCTTTTTCTTGATTTTTCACATGGAAGCCCAAAAGCAATTTACAAGTCAGAAGGCATCAAATTATAATGTTGACTTAAATTTCAAACTGATCAGTGTTTGCTAGTCATTTCTTAATGGAGCCTATATTCGGGGTTGTTAAAAGCTGTCGCTCTGTTGCCTTGCATTAATTAGAGCAAGCAAATATGAATTTAATAAAAATCTTCCTGAATATGCCATTCTTATTAAGTCTGTAGTCAATTTTAACAATGTTAGTAGTTTTTCCCTCTGCCAAAGGAATTTATTCTACAATCCTGTGTGTCTATATCTTTGAGGTAGAGTCAGCCAATATCTTTCTCTACAGTTTTTTTGGGATTTGAGTCAGTTCTTATTAATCTCATTTTTGAGACAATTGACTCATCACCTACACTTTATTCATCCAAGGACCATGGAGGTACTCTGTAAATCATATGCAAGCTTCTAAATGGTAAAGTAACTGATGTCTCTCTCTCTCTCTCGAACATGATTATAAAAGAAAGATTTTTATGGTTCATTTGTTTCAGAAATCCAAGTTCCAAAGTACAACAGCCCAATATTATTGGTGAGTATTATCAGTGCATCCTGTGATAGAAAAGTACAAAGTTGAACTTAAAGAGCATTGAAATAAAATCCACACGGGGAGCTAATTCTAACTCTCTTTCTGCCACAATCTTTATAATAAAGGAAAAACAACAAGCCTGAAACAAACACATAATTTTCAAGGAAACAATTTCTGAGACAAGCCACTGAAAAATAGTTCAGAGACCAAGTTAAAGATGTGCTCATCCTTTCCTGGAGACACTATCTGTACTTGTTTATGGTGTCTTGGAACTTTATCTTTGAACTGTCATTCCAGGGACATTGGATCTTGGCACGATCTCCTCTGTATCCCAAAGTGTTCACAATCTTCTACCTGCAGCTGCAGCTGCAGCGTGAGCTGAAGAATGGGAACTTCTGGGATCACAACAGTTACTGTCTCCAAACCATCTCTCTTCTCACCAGTCAGTCTATCACCAAAATGAAAAAATGATGTGATGACTCTGGAAATAGTCGATGATTTTTAGCATAAAGAACTCACTGGTCCATAGTACTCTAATGGGATATGAAACTAGGTCTTAGTAAGCAGAAATATGTGAGTTTTAGGTTTTGGGGACTTTTGTTGTTACCTGAATTATTCCTGAAAACCATTTCAATTTTTAGGCAACATCATAGAAAAAGGAACGAAACCTAAGCAGCTGCTTATCCATCAATAGTGAGCAGACCCAAATATTTGCAGAATTTAATTTTTAGATTAAAGTTAGTACTACTTAACAGTAAGGGAAAGATGGTATTTGAAAAGTTTTATTGAGGGAATCTTTGTACTCGTGGGAAAAAATTAATTATACTTCTAGCTTGTTTTCTATGCAAAAACAAATTATCACACTGACCACAAATGCAAATATGTAAAAAATGAAACCTAAAAAACTACAAGACAAAATATAAAACAATAATTTTTGTATGTGCATGAAAAAAAGTCATTTTTCAAGAAATCTAAACCTGCTATGATTTAATAGGACATATTGATATATGGAATATGCAACTATAAGGCTATTCCTGACCTGAACAAAGTCACAGATCATTTGAGAAAATAAAAGAAGATTAAAGTGTAATGAATTTCTTCAATATATCAGATTAATTTATCCAATATGTAAAGACAGATCTATCTGTAAAAGAAAATATCTTATTTTTATGTGGTCAGATAGAAGGATATGAAAATGATTAAAAATTAGATATTCTCAATCTCACTTATGTTTAGAACTTGTATTTGGATTTAAAGATTGAAGCATTATCATTTATCTTTTTGTAATATTTCATTAAATAGGACAAATATCTCAACATTGTCCCTAAGTAAGGCTAAGGGAACATCATAGAGGAGGAATTCTGTAAGAGCCAAAAGATGAGGAAGAGGATGATGGAATGCTGTCCTCCGGAGGGACATGGCTATACCATACATGAACTCAGAGCATCTGTGATTCCTTGGGTACAAACATCATATGGAATAATACTAGTACCTACATACAAATACTTATAATAGTACATGTAAGTTGATATGTAAATATACATATATAGTTTAAATCAAACTTTCTCATCTGTATTGACATGCTTCCTCTATGAGCTTTGGATAATCTAATACACCTACATACCAGCTAGGAGAAGCCCTCTTTTGAGTAATTAGTCAAAGCACGTCAAACACTTTATTGGCTATTATTATTGCCTTTGGTTGCTCCCCAGTGGTAGAACGTAAGTCCTTATTGATAAAGATAGAATGTAATTTGGGCGCAGGGACCAGAAGTCCTCAAACTGAATCTGACCCAAAAGTCCCCTGCCTTATTATTAACTTTCATGGTACTAGAAAGAACAATGCAAGCTTCCAAGGGAGAGAAACAACCAAATTCTTACCCATCTATAATGCCAATGAGCAATGACAATCAGCATGGCATGATAACCATAATACTGCGGGAGTTGCATGCATATCTTGGCAGTAACCCACAGAACAGTTGAATAAATAGGAAAACATGACTGGCACTGGAATCATAGCCAACTTTGCAGGGTTAGTAACATCATGGATCTTGGGGGAGATCTTGCAGTCACTACTTTGCTAAACCAGCATAAGCCAAACTGAATATTTGTCCTTATACCCATAGACAAGTGTAATATTCACCCCCCCCATGCCCAGCAAGGAAACTTTTCTTCTCAACAGATGGATAACATTATAGAAAGCCACAACCAATCAAAATGCAAAGTTGTGGAACCCAGTACTAAATGATACATCTATGACACAATCCTGCACCTATGGCTAAGGGTTCATTCCAGAAGAGGGGTGGAAAGAGTGTAAGATACAGAGGACCAGGAAATTATCTGTGAGTGTGTTTCCTAGGAACGTTGGAAGATATAGCCATAAATTCTCACCAAAACAGCTGCCTATGCATGACCTGTACAAGGATGGCACCAATAGGCATGCTAACAAAGAAGTTTGAGATTTCAGCTTCAACTCTAGACTCACAGCTATGGAGACTTCAGGGGACTGAAATAGTGCCTCCAAATGTGGGAGTTAGTTGTGAAACTTGGACTACCTGATAGGCCCCTGGAAGTAAGACTATTATACAGATCTGGTACATGAATTAGCCCATTCCCTTTGGTGGAATGCATGCTGAGACTTAATGCATAGAAGAGGGGCTTGGCCCTGCCCCAATCTAATATGTCAGACTTTGCTAACTCCTTATGGTTCCCTTACCCATGAGGAGGACTGGACTGGAGGCAGGCTGGATGGGAGATAAGGGGGGCCGGAGAAGGGGTGGGAGGAGAACTGTGGCTGGAATGTAAAATAAAATTTAAAAGAATAAATAAATTATTCTTATATATTTAATATATATATAAGAACTATAGGCAAGCCAGGAATATGCAAGCAGAAATAATAGTCTTTTCCAAGTAAAAGCACATTAATTAGTTGTCCAATATCAAATGGTCAGTCCTGAAATCATTTACACACAGCTAACATTATATGGATTGAATATGTTGTGCATATATATATGTGTGTGTGTGTGTGTGTGTATGTGTATAATATATAGTCATATACTATATGTGTATAAAATTAATTATAAATAAAAAGAGGTCATGAATATGAAAGAGAGCAAGAAGAGGATTCATGGGAAGGTTTGGAGGGAGCAAATGGATGGGAAACTATGTAATTATATTAAAATTTCTTAAAATAATATCTAAGTTTTCCATCAGAAATGGAAAAAGGCTTCCAAGACTCTATACCAAATGGAAGCTCCATTGGCCTGAGGGACAGTCACTTGTCTTTTGGGTTGTGGCCAATATCATGGTGCCCAAACACCAGTGGATGGACTCATATCTATTCAAATATGGACAGCATTAATTAGGCTTACTGAGTTATTAAAAGTACGAAAGGGTAAATGAAGTTATGAAGGAGAATATCATAAGGAACTCAAAGAGAGTTGGAGGGGGATAGATATAATGAAATACATTTCATACATGTATGATACATTCAAAGAATAAATTTAAAATATCATATGAAGTATTTCACTGATTTGTTCTTGGTTGTAAACTTCTGAACTAGAAACTGCCTGAGATGTGTCAGTCTCTGAAGTTATCCATGGTCACCGAATTTCTCTCTGCAGTGCAAACTACTTTATCATGTTACCTACTGAGTGGTTGGACAAGGAGAATGTATATCCATTGGAACTGTACTATTTCAAGTCCAGGTTTTCTGAGTTCGGGGCTTCAGTTAGAGATTTAAGGAGTTCTCTCATTATCAGCCTTTCCCTCTCAACCCTTCCTTTCAGATTTACTGTCTTGTCTAATTTCTACTTTCTTATTCCTTATACTCATCTTGCTCCTTGCCCAGTCTTACCAAGTGGCTTCAACTCCCTAACCCATGGAAGGTGTAAATGTTCCTCTCTTTTCTGCACATTCTTCAAGAATAACATGGAAATGACCTAACATTCCCTTGCTAGTTTCTGCCATATTTTGCTGGCAGAGAAGATAAGTCTGTTACATAGAAAGAAAACGCTTTTATTTCCATGTTAAACCTTAGCACTGCCTTCTACATCATTTAGCTCTGCAGTGACTTTCCCCTTCAGCCACTTACACCTTCCTTTCCCCAAATTTAGAGATTTTCATCAAGAACACTTTTGATGTTTGACAATCATTTTGATCGAAACAATTACAGAATTACTTGACCCTGGTAGTTGATCTATTAGAAAAGGTCATAGAACTTGACAGGCAGCTAAACTGCCCACACTCACATACAACTACATAGTGTCTGACTTAGAGTGTCAAGGTTGAGGAATACTTTTTGAGGAATACTTTTTTTTAAATATACGCAGGAAGAAAATCTTTTAATTGCAAATTAAAAATAGGGGCAAAGGAGTTAGGTCAGAGGCAAAGAGTACTTACTGCTCTTCCCAGGGACCTGTGTTTGCTTCCCAATATCCATGTCTAGTGGCTTATAACAGCCCATAACTCTAATTCCAAGTAATCCAATGTCCTCTTTAGGCTTCTGCAAGCAGGCACATGTATGGTATACATTCATATAGACATAATGCACATAATGAAAACAAATGTTTGTATTAAAATTTTTTAAATAATAAACTCAAAAAAGCATGAAGATAAAATCAGGGTAGGTTAGGAAGGCTAATGGAGATAAACCATTTTTAGGGTTAAGTATAGAGGACCCGAGTTAAATGTCTTGGCTTCATAGTGGATAGAATAGGTTCCCAAATGTTGCATTCTGGTACACACACACACACACACACACACACACACACACACACACACACACACACAGAGTGGCATGAGAATATGGGTACTGGCATACACGTCATACACACATATAATGAAATTTAAAATTAGCATGTAAAAATCAATTACACTTACATATACTAGCAGTAAACAGTCTAAATGAAAATTGCAAAATTAATTCAGTCAAAAATAACATTAAGAATGAATTAACTTTAGCAGTTAAATGATTTTTTAAATGGAAATTATAAAACATTATTGAAACCAGTTATGGCAAATCTCAACAATAGGGAAGCTAAGGCAGAAAGATAAACTCTGGAGGGTAGCCTAGGCTTTTTGAGTCCATTTCAAAGATACCAAAAACAAAATGCTAAAATCAAAAACCCAACAAACCTGTAAGACTCACACTTCTTGACTTTAAAGCTAATTCTAAAGGTATAAGTAATCGAAACTACATGGAACTAACATAGACAGACAGACAGATATAGACCATTGGAACGGATGGCCACAAACAAACCCTCTCATATATGGCATATGATTTTAGGTAAGCGTGCAAAAACCATTGAGTATGAAAAGATCAGTCTTTTTAACAAACGGTGCTAGGAAAAGTGGGTACTCACACACAGAATAATGAAGTCAAATGTAAGGTTGAGGAATACTGTAGCATGTATACTGAAGGGGTTACCTTCCTCCTACTTTCCTTCCTCATCTCCCCTCTACTTCTTTGTCTCTTCTCCGTTCTTGTTTCATGCACACACGCACACACACACACCTGCACACACATGCATGCACGTGCACGCACACACAGAGACACACACACACACAGATCTAAAATAATTACTTTTTCCCTTTTGATTCAGTATCACTACATAGTCCAGTCTAGCCTCATAGATCACAGACATGTACCACCACACATACAATAGATGCATTTAAAAATAGCTTTTTCTTTGATCCTTCTCCCTTTTCCAGCTACTCTCGCCATCTTTCTTTCTTTCTTTCTTTCTTTCTTTCTTTTTTGGAAAAGGAAAAGTTCAAAAATATATTGTTCTTTTCTGTTCTTATATCTCAAACAATTAAGGAAATCCAACTTCATGTCCCATCACACGAGTGAAACCAAAGACAGAGATGAATCACTGTTGACAAATACTGAGAGAAATCTCAGCCACATCTAATTACCCTCTCCATGGCATTTACTATTTATCTATACAACCATAACATCTCTCTGTGCATTTAATATTCAGCTTTCCTGGACCTCACAGTCTCCTTATTTAGAGCCTCACATTTTCCCCCTTTTTCCTTTGTAACTGTACATGCAGATGTCATTATCTAGAGCAGGGTGATCTCAAACTCATGATTCTCCTGCATCAGTGTCCAAAGGGCTTACTTATATGTTGTTTTTTGAGATAGCAGTGTAGTTTTTACTCTGTCTCTTATAGGGTAACTTTCTCTTCTAAGAGTACATTCTCTTTCAGGACAGTTGTGTATACTACGTAATGACTGTCGATATATGAATATTATCTTTTTTTGGATAATCTTTTTTCTTTAATTTTAAATAGCTTGTTTTACATGTCAATCCCAGTTCCCTCTCCCTCCCCTCTCAGCCTCCCACCCTATTGCCAATTCCTTCCACATAGGGGATATCTAGAGCCTGTCATTTCACTCAGGGTAGGGTCCAGGCACTCACCTAAGAGTCCAGGCTGAGAGAGCATCCCTTTGTGTTATGGACACACAATGTCTGTTTGTATGCCAAGGATAAACACTGATGCACTGCTCAGGGCCCCATAGGTTGCCCAAGCCTCCTCACTAACACTCACATTCTAGGGGTTCAGATCAGTCCCATGCTGGCCTCCCAGCTGTCGGTCTGGGGTCCAAGAGCTCTCCTCTGTTCAGATCAGCTGTCTCTGCTGGTTTTGCCAGCCCAATCTTTGCCAATTTGCTCATCACTCCTCTCTCTCTGTCACTGGGTTCCTTGGTTCAGTTCAGTGTTTAACTGTGGGTGTTTGCCTCTGCTTCCATCAGTCACTGGATGAAGGCTCCCGGATGTTTATAGACATCAAGTTCATTATCAGGAATGGGCATTCAGGGTGGTCTCTCCACTATTGCTTAGCTTGCCAGTTGGTGTCATCCCTTTAGATCACTAGAGGTCACACTGGTGCCTGATCTGTCTTCTAACCTATGATTCCCTCTTCCCACTATTCTACCCCCCTTACTCAACCTTCCTGTTCCCCATGACCTACTCTCTCTTCCTCTTCTCCCTCTCTCTTCTTCCCAACTGCCACTCCCCCCACCCCTCGCCGTGTTCCCCATCTGTTCAGAGGATTTTGCCTCATTCCTCTTCTCTTGGGTACTATGCATATAATTTATGTTCTTTCTTGTTTCCCAGATTCTCTGTCAGTGGAAGTGCAGACTGGCACTATCCTGATACATGTCTAAAATCCATATATGAGTGAGTAAATACCATGTTTGTCTTTTTGCGACTGGCTTACCTCACTCAGGATTGTTTCTTCCAGTGCTATCCATTTACCTGCGAATTTCAAGATTCCATTCTATTTTTCTGCTGAGGAATACTCCATTGTGTAAATGTACCACATTTTCTCTATCCGCTCTTCAGTTGAGGTGCATCTAGTTTGCTTCCAGGTTCTGGCTGTTACAAATAATGTTGCTGTGAACATAGTGGAGCAGATGCCTTGTTGTATGAATTTGCTTCTTTTGGATATGTGCCTAAGAGTGGAATTGCTGGATCCTGTGGTAGATTGATTCCCATTTTCCTGAGGAATCTCCATACGGCTTTCCAAAGTGACTGTACGAGTTGGCACTCCCACCAGCAGTGGAGGACTGTTCCTCTCTCTCCACATCCTCTCCAGCATAAATTGAAGTCAGTGTTTTTCATTTTAGCCATTCTGAGAGGAGGAAGATGGTATCTCAGAGTTGTTTTGATTTGCATTTCCCTGATGGCTAAGGATGTTGAGCACTTTCTTAAGTGTCTCTTGACCATTTTAGCCTCCTCTATTGAGAATTATCTATTTAGTTCTGTACCCCACCTTTTAATTGGATCCTTTGGTGTTTGGGAGACTTGCTTCTTGAGTTCTTTGTAAATTTTGGAGATTAGCCCTCTGTCAGATGTGGGGTTAGTGAATATCTTTTCCCATTCTGTGGACTGCCTTTCTGTCTTGTTGAGTGTGTCCTTTGCCTTACAGAAGCTTTGTAGTTTTATGAGGTCCCATTTGTTAATTGTTGATCTCAGTGTTTGTGCCACTGGTGTTATGTTCAGGAAGTGGTCTCCTGTACCAACTCGTTGAAGAGTATCTCCCACTTTCTCTTCTAAAAGTTTCAGTGTGGCTGGATTTATGTTGAGATCTTTGGTCCATTTGGACTTAAGTTTTGTACAAGGCAATAAACATGGATCTATCTGCAGTCTTCTGCATACCAGTACCCAGTTATGCCAGCACCATTTGTTGAAGATACTTTCTTTTTTGCAATGTATAGTTTTAGCTTCTTTGTCAAAAATCAAGTGTTCATAGGTGTGTGGGTTAAAATCATGGTTTTCAATTCGGATCCATGGTCTACCTGCCTATTTTTGTGCGAATACCAAGCTGTTTTCAGGACTATAGCTCTATAATAGAGCTTGAAGTCAGGTATGGTGATGCCTCCTGAAGTTCCTTTATTGTATAGGGTTGTTTTAGCTATCCTGGGCCTTTTATTTTTCCATATAAACTTTATTATTGTTCTTTTCCAGGTCCTTGAAGAATTGTGCCGGAATTTTGATAGGGATTGCATTGAATCTGTAGACTGCTTTTGGCAAGATTGCCATTTTTATTATGTTGATCCTAGCAATACAAGAGCATGGCAGATCTTTCCATTTTCTGGTATCCTCTTTGGTTTCTTTCTTTAAAGACTCAAAGTTCTTGATATAAAGGTCTTTCATTTCCTTGGTTAACCTTATCCCCAGATATTTGATGCTATTTATGGCTATTGTAAAGGGTGATGTTTCTCTGATTTCTTTCTCAGTCACTTCTTCATCTGTATATAATAGGGCCACTGATTTTTTGAGTTTACCTTGTATCCTGCCACTTTGCTGAAGGTGTTTATCAGCTCTAGGAGTTACCTTGCAGAGTTTTTTGGGTCACTTATGTAAACTATCATATCATCTGCAAATAGTGAAAGTTTGATTTTTTTCTTTTCCTATTTGTATCCCCTTGATCTCCTTTTGTTGTCTTATTGCTGTAGCTAGGACTTCAAGTACAATATTGAAGAGATATGGAGAGAGTGGACAGACTTGTCTTGTTCCTGATTTTAGAGGAATTTCATTGAGTTTCTCTCCATTTAGTTTGATGTTAGCCTATGTATATTGACTTTTATTATATTCAGGTATGTTCCTGTTATCCCTGATCTCTCTAGGACCTTTATCATGAAGGGGAGCTGAATTTTGTCAAAGGCTTTTTCAGCATCTAGTGAGATGATCATGTGGTTTTTCTTTCGCAGATTGTTAATATGGTGGATTACATTGATAGATTTTCTAATGTTGAACCATCCTTGCACTACTTGATCATGGTGGATGATTTTTCTAATGTGTTCTTGAATCCGGTTTGCTAGTATTTCATTGAGTATTTTTGCATCGATGTTCATGAGGGAAATTGGTCTATAGTTCTCTTTCTTAGTTGTGTCTTTGTGTGGCTTGGGTATCAAGGTAATTGTAGCCTCATAAAAAGAGTTTAGCAGTGAGCCTCCAGCTTCTATTGTGTGGAATACTTTCAAGAGTATTGGAGTTAACTCTTCTTTGAATTTCTGGTAGAATTCTGCAATGAAGCCATCTGGGCCTGGGCTTTTTTTGTTTGGGAGACTTTTGATGACTGCTTCTATTTCATTAGGGGTTATAGGTCTGTTTAGATTGTTTATCTGCTCTTGATTTAGTTTTGGAAAGTGATATATATCCAGGAAATTGTCCATTTCCTTTAAAATTTCCAATTTTGTGTAGTACAGATTTTCAAAGTATGACCTGATGATTCTCTGGATTTCCTCAGAGTCCGTTGTTATGCCCCCTTTTTCTTTTCTGATTTTGTTAATTAGCATGCTCTTTGTCTTTTCGTTAGTTTGGACAGAGATTTGTCTATTTTGTTGATTTTCTCAGAGAACCAACTATTTGTTTCATTGATTCTTCTCAATGCTTATTTCCTGGTGTCTGCTCTTCCTGGGTGAGTTTGTTCTTTTTGTTTTAGAACATTCAGCTGTGCTATTAATTCTCTAGTATGACTGTTCTCCAATTTCTTCATGTGGGCAGTTAGTGCTATGAACTTTTCTCTCAGCGCTGCTTTCAAAGTGTCCCATAATTTTGTGTATGTTGTGTCTTCATTCTCATTGAATTCCAGGAAGTCTTTAATTTTTTTTATTTCTTCCTTTACCCAGGGATGGTGCAATTGTGCATTGTTCAATTTCTATGAGTTTGTAGGGTTTCTGTGATTTGTGTTATTGTTGAATTCTAATTTTAATGCATGGTGGTCTGCTAAGATACAGGGGGTTATTTCAAATTTTTTGTATCTGTGGAGATTTGCTATGTTTCCTATTATGTGTTCAATTTTAGAGAAGGTTCCATGTGGCACTGAGAAGAAGGTATATCCTTTTGTGTTTTGGTAGAATGTTCTATAGATGTCTGTTAAACCCAGTTGGGTCATAACTTCTATTAGTTCTTTTGTTTCTTTGTTAAGTTTCTGTCTGGAGGTCCTGTATAGCGGTGAGAGAGGAGTGTTGAAGTCTCCTACTATTAGTGTGTGAGATTTTATGTGCAATTTGAGATTTAGTAATGTTTCTTTCACCTTTGTATTTGGGGCATAGATGTTCAAAATTGAGACTTCCTCTTGATGTACTTTTCCTTTGATGAATATGAAGTGTCCTTCTTCATCTCTTTTGATTGATTTTAATTTGAAGTTTAGTTTGTTAGATATTAGAATTGCTACACCCACTTATTTCTTGGGACCGTTTGATTGGAGTATCCATTCTGCTAGTCTGTGTCTTTTTATAGGCAAGTTGAGGCCGTTGACATTGAGGGATATTAATGACCATTGATTGATGATTCTTGTTTGTGCTTGATTTATTGTTAGTGAAGTTATTTTGTGTAGTTTCTCCTCCCTTTTTCTTTTGGTGTTGTGTAAGGTGGGGTTATATATTGCCTGTACCTTTGTGAGTGTAGTTATCTTCCTTGGATCTAGGTTTTCCTTCTAGCACTTTCTGTAGAGCTGGATTCATGGATATGTATTGTTTAAATCTGGTTTTGCATGGATTATTTTGTTTCTCCATCTATGGTAATCAAAATCTTTGCTGGATATAGTAGTCTGGGCTGGCATCCTTGTTCCCTTAGCGTTTGTAGGACATCTATCCAGGATCTTCTGGCTTTCTTCATTTCCATTAGAAGTCAGATGTAATTCGGATAGGTCTGCCTTTATATGTTACTTGGCCTTTTTCTTTACCTGCTCTTAATATTTTCTCTTTATTCTGTAGGTTTGATGTTTTGATTATTTTATGGAAAGGTGACTTCTTTTTCTGGTCCAGCCTATTTGGTGTTCTGTAAGATTCTTGTATTTTCATAGGCATATCCTTCTTTAGGTTCAGGAAGTTTTCTTCTATGATTTTGTTGAATATGTTTTCTGTACCTTTGAGTTGTATTTCTTCGCCTTCTTCTATATCTATTATTCTCAGGTTTGGCTTCTTCACGGTGTTCCATATTTCCTGGATATTTTGTGTTAGGGATTTGTTGGAGATTTTCTTTGGTTGACGTCTCTATATCCTCTAATGGGTCTTCAACACCTAAGGTTCTCTCTTCTATCTCTTGTATTCTATTGGTGATAATTGCATCTGTAGTTCCTGATCGTTTACCCAGCTTTTCTATTTCCAGCATCCCCTTATTCTGTGTTTTCTTTATCGTTTCTATTTTAGCTTTCAGTCCTTCAACTGTTTGAGTTGTTTCCTTCATTTGTTTGGTTGTTTTTTCTTAGTGCTCTTTAGATTCTTTGAGAGATTTGTTTATTTCTTGAATTTCCCCCCCCCCCATTTCATGGATTTTTTGTTTGTTTTTTCTTCTATATCTTTTAGGGATTTCCTCGTTTCTTCCTTGAGAGTCTCTATCATCTTCATAAAATAATTTTTAAGGTTTGTCTCCTCTGCTTTTCAGGTCTTGTTGGCGTTGGTTCCCTAGATTCTGGTGGAGTCATGTTGGTCTTTCTATTGCTGAGTGAGCTCTTATTCTGTCTTCTTCCCATCTCTTCTTCCAGTGGGTGCTGGTGGGGTCTTTCCATCTCCACTGGTCTCCTTCCTTCCTGAAGCTGAAGCTGGGGATGCTGACACTGAAGCTTAAGCTGCAGCTGGGGAGCTGGGGATGTCAGAGGTTTGGGGCCTGGATGGGCTGATGTCTTTCCTGAAGCATGCCTCACCAGAGTTTGGGTCCTGGAATGGCTGATGTCTTTCCTGTGTGGGTGGATCTTTTGGATGCCTGGAGTGGCCCAGGAAGATCTAGGGGATGGGTGTTGGGCAGGGGATGGGGAGTGTCCCTCCCGGAGACACAATCTCAGCTGAAGCTGGGCTCCCAGGAGTTTGGGGCCTGGAATGGCTGATCTGAATATTATCTTAAGCAATGTAAATCTGTAAGACTCAAGAAAATGCAGTCACTCACCTGTCAGAACTCTTTATAAATATCCCTTGAGCCCTTGATATTTTATGTATGGAAAACAAACTTACAGTTAGCTGGACATAGCGCCACATACTTTGGAGACAGAGACAGACGGATATTTGTGAGTTCTATGCTGGGCTTGTCTATATAATAAATTCAAGACCAGTTAGAACTACATGATGAAGATATGTCAAAAAAGAAGAAGAAGAAGAAGAAGAAGAAGAAGAAGAAGAAGAAGAAGAAGAAGAAGAGAGAAGAAAAAGAAGTTTGCATTTTACACTTGGAAGCAATATTATGTCATAATGGCACCCTTATATATTACAAGAATCATTACTCAACCATATTCTCAAGCCAGAAGCCATGTGAATGGGGAAGCCACATGGATGGGGAAGTCCCATGGTTTTTTCCAAACAGTAAATCTACATCATTAACGAAATATCCAATTAAATCCAAATGTGTCACTGCCATAGCCTAAGCTCCTATCTATCATCTGTCACTTGGAAAATAGCAGTACCTGCCAAAGGATTACCCTACTACTGACCTCTTTATATGGTTCAAAAGTTCACCCCTGAAGAGACTGATTTAACACAGCTCTCCTCTTTCTATAATTACTTTGTGTTTCTTCACTGCCTAGGTTAGACTTGGAGTTGTTTTACAAAGTACAAAAAATTTAAGTCATGTGACTGTTCCCAAACTTTAAGCCTTATAGATTTCTTCTTTACTCCCTCTACTTAATAATTCATTAATGTAGAATTGCTTAGACTATATCCCCCAGCAAGCTGTTGCATACGTCCTTGACTTTGATATACTTAACACTCATGCTCAATTCAAATGGTATATTCTGTCTATGAATCTTATAATTTCCTTTCAAGGTTCAGATAGATGTCTCTCTGGAAAACATTTATTGGCATTTTTAAAAAGAATTCACTGTTCTCTTTCTGTCTTGTTGCTTTTTGGCTTTGTATTTGCTTTAAATGTTACATTTGTCATATGATACAATTTTAAAATGCATGGATCTTTCTACTTAGTCATGACTTATTTAGTAAGACTCTGCTCTCAGTGATCAATGATGCAGCCCCAGCATCTGGGAAAAAGGCTTGTGAATTGATACTCAGTGAATACTTGCTAAAGAAAAGAGGAGTTAAGTAAGGTGTCCATAATGCCTTAACTCACCAGCTATATAACACTGTATGAAGCTTTTAACTTAGCATGCAAAACATGTATGAAATATCTGTGTGGATGAGTAGCATACAAAGCTAATTTAGCTGGCAGAATGTCATATTGGTCATTTTCCGTTGTTAATAACATGACACTATTGACTTGAAGTTTGTATGAAAAGTAGTTTATTTTGGCTCATTCTTTAGAGGTCCAAGTTCCAAGGGTTCACATCTGGTGATTGCTTTCTTCCTGGCAGAATCCTTGGGAGGTACAGGATATTACTTAGTAAGAGATAAAGAACATACATGTGTGAGTTTTCCAGTCAGTCTTCCTCTCTGTATAAAGCCACAAAAATTCAATCAAGGGAGCCCCACTGTAAGAAGTTTATATAATCCTAATTACCTCCCAAAGACCCATTTTTTAACTTAGAAATTTGTTTCCTCTCTCACAGCCTTCCAATAAGGCTTC
Source organism: Mesocricetus auratus (assembly GCF_017639785.1). Classification (NCBI taxonomy): domain Eukaryota; kingdom Metazoa; phylum Chordata; class Mammalia; order Rodentia; family Cricetidae; genus Mesocricetus; species Mesocricetus auratus. The sequence goes on along the minus strand of NW_024429207.1, from coordinate 758,431 downwards.
ACTTAATACAGCAAGTTGTGGGAAAATATATGCAAACCACATCTGCGCTGTTGCAAATACAGTTTCAGGTAAACATGAAGCTGACAAAGAGTCTTTGTTATTTGATGTTATATAATTACATCATAAGAGTAGTAAAAATTTGTCATCAATCCCACCCATAAAGTTTCCAATCAAAGTGTTTCATTAAATAGTTACTTTCCTTTGCTAATTTTAACAGTGAGATTTCTCAGTAGGTAAAGTTGCTGGCTACTAAGTCTAATAACCTGAGATTGATTTCCAGAACACATAGAGGAGATGATGCCTGCAAGTTGTCTTCTAATACTATATATTGCACCATGCCACACACCTTCTCCCACACATCCATATGTATAGCTGATAGACAGACAGGCATGTAAATAAATTTTTAAAAATTAAAAGTAAAATACAAAAATTACATTCTTGACATTCTCCCAGAAATTTGTTATAATTTTTCAGATAAACTGTAACTATGCTAAATGACATTTCCTATATACTGGAGATGCAGAAAACCCCACACAAAATCTCTGAGGAAGTCTTATAGCAAGGACATCTGCTTACATTTCCTGAATCTACAGTTCCAAGCATCCATTTAAACATGGAACCTTTATCCAGACTTTTTCCATAGGAGCTTACAGAACTAACAACCTGAGAATAAAGCATTGAGACTCATTGGTGAGAGAGGTGAAGAACCACAAACCTTCACCCTATTTCCAAGTCTACCACCTGTTTCTATTGGTCCAGGTAAGGGAGGAGGCTGGAAATGTGGGCCAAGGCTTTGTGTATTCACTTTGAAAACCCAAGTAAATCCCACCTTAAGACAGTGCCATCTTTGTTTGTTTGTTTTAAATTAGCTACTATTATGAAAATTATGGTAACTAGTTTCCTATGGTATATTACATATCCAAATGATTAGATAGATAGACATACAGACAGACAGACAGGTAGATAATAAATAGACATATTCCTATGAATGTAGGTGCAAAGAGATAGGATTATAAAACATTTTCCAAAAATAAAAGAACTTAAAAGTTAAAAAAATCCATTTTCCTTATAATTAGAATGTATAACAAAAGGCTTTTCTATTCCATCAAAAAATATGCTACAACTCCAAAGAACCATAGCACAGAGATGAATTTACTGAGCACTTTACTGGGTGGCTTAGATTTGCCTGGGAAGAGCTGAAGTTCCAAAGAAGATAAGTGGAAAATCAGATATTATCAAAGAACTAGGCTAGAAACCTAAGGCTTGTGACTTCTAATTTTCTGCTGCCTCCACACTTAGTGTCCAGATCATAAATGTATGTCCAGGAACAGTGCTCGGGGCTGGAATCGAGTGAAGTGCATATTGATATTAGCCGGTGCACATTCAGCTCCCGGTTTCTTACAGGATGCTGCTGTGTTCATCACCTTTGACAGTCACATCAGCCTTGTAAGGTGAATTGGGCTGCTCCTCCCTCCTTCGTCACTGAGATTTACAGCCTAGACTTAAGGAAAGCATTCCCTGTCCCTATAGGTAGACGTTGTATTAAATTGTAGGACAAATTAGCTGTGTTTTCTGGATATAAATCCAGGAATAATTTAGGTAGATCAAAGTTAAGGTTCTTACACTTAGTGAGAAATAGGTTCTGAGAAAATTGTGGCTAATCAGAATCTATGCTCAACTCTCTGATACTGTTGATAATGACGATAATGATTTTATTGCTGCATAAGGTAGATGGAATTCTAATTTATTAATCGTCATCTGAAAAGGATGGTGTCAAAGGACATGGTGAAGTGGATGGTGAAATCCTCAAGTGGCGTCAATCCTAGACAAGCAACTAAAGAAAGCTAAGACTAGAAGAAATAGTCTTCCCCAGGGAAGAACATACTAACTGATTATTAAGTACCAAATGGTAAGCCCTGAAAACATATACATGCAAATAACAGGATGCAGACTGAGCTAGCCTTTAATGGTTGAGCCATCTCTCCAGCCCATGAGAAGGTTTTTTTTCATTCGTATATTTATGTAACAACAGTTAAAGAAAAGGGGCGGTGGATTAGAAAGGGGCCATGGAGAGGTGGGAGAGAGTTTGGAGGGAGGAAACACGGGCTTAGATTATATAATTATAATATGACATCAAAAATTACAAACTGTCATTAAAAAAGTACCTATTTTAAGGAATACTATGTGCTCAGTTTGACTCTGCTCTGGCAAACAGTTTGGTGAATAAGGAATGCTCCTGAAACCACTCTTCCCAAGACAAAAGAAAACAAGATCGAAGTTAAAGCAGAGCCGTTCTTCAAACAACTCCCTTCAGCTGGAACTGAGGCCTCAAAGTGACCAGGGCTTCATGGCAGATTAGAAAACATTCCCCTGCAAACATCACTCCCAGATCAGGAAAAACCGGGTCACTGCTGTGTAAACACTTTGCACCGCTTTGTAAACACACGAAAATATCAAGTGAGTTCCATGTAAACAGACTGACCAGCAAAAAGAAACCACCAGCATCACTCTCAACCAGGACTCTGTGGATAAGCAGAGACACGTCATTAATGATTTAGGCTCGCATCAGACTGTGTCCACTTAAGCTAGAACTCTTAAGTTTGGCTCTTTTGATGAGACGTTAATGATGCTGTAGCAAGGAGCTCGAGATGGCCTGTAGCAGGCTCTAGAAACTATTCTGTTGCTTCTACCTCTGCTCACATGACTTCAGAAAGAAACAAGTATATTAATGCCATAATTTAAACAAGCTGAACACGATGGACATGGAGATAAAAAATGACCAAGAGTTCAACAGACATTTGGAATAATGGGGAAGTGTGAAGAAAATCAAAGTCTGAACATGAGTTAGCATTACATAGTACTATCAAGAAGCATGGTTTACAATGTATCTGGTGTCTTTTGGCTAAGTATCATATTCTCCCCCACTCTGCCATAGTCTTCCCACATTTCTCCCAGTGTCTTCTCCTTTCTGCCTTCATACTTCCTAGAAAGGAAAAAAAAGGAAATTAAGCAGACAAGGTTCACTCCTTCAAATCTCTGTGATATTCAAGGAGACAAGTGGGCTGGACTTTCTTTTGTTTTGAATGTCCTTGAGGGGTTTGCTCATGTATGCTACCATTATTGGATATTTACTGTTTCCTCTCAGGGCTTGTTCCTATACTAAGCACATAGCAGTGAAGTAAGTAAAGGATTAGTCCAGCTCTCAAACAGTACCTTTTATATGTCCAAGTAGATTTTAATTCAAGGTGCGTGTGGATATTTTATTTAACCTTCTTTATTTAATAGAAAGTAGTAGAAAGAGAAAGATAAAATTAATGTAACACAGCAATACAGCATTCACATTCACCTGCCAATATGTAGCCAAAGTGATTAAAGTTGTCCATGATGGTCGATCCAGTGATTTGTGTCCTTTCTCAGGGTCTCCTGGCTCCAAGCTCAGCTACAGCAGTACTGACAGAAGGAGCTACTATCATTCTTTATAAACATGATTCAACAATTCTTAGTCCAGCATAGAACTACACACACACACACACACACACATACACACACACACACGCACACGCACGCACGCACGCACACACGCACGCTCGCGCGCGCACACACACATACACACTCGGAACTGGAAATGGCCTTCAATGCTTGAGTTGTTTAACTATGTATTGTCAATTTTTAATAAAGTTTTCCTCCATTAGACTTTTAGGAGCTTAGTGAAGATATCACATAAAGATGATCACTATCTTTTTTACATCTTCCCTCTGAACTTGGATTTTTTATTTAGATGAAGATGTATTTAAATATTTAAACGAGTGAAGGGTAGAAAGGAGAAACGAAGTGAGGACTAAATCAAAGAATGTAAGAATCTAGTAACACTTTTACATAACTGTGTTTTGTAACAATAAAGAGCGTGTTGTAGCTTACAATTTAACTATATATTAAAATCAATTTGTGTCATTTAGATATTTGTTGTTGCTTTTCCAACTCTTGCTATTCCTAGCCAGTGGTGGTAAATTGAACAGTACATAGGGAACAAATGGTACTAGAGTTAGCTAATCTGTGATTAGATATACACTGAGGCCAATTGCAGGTAGAAAACGATGCTTGAAGCTCATGATAATGAAAAACAAAACATGACTTTACTCTGTATAAGGGCAAAATGCAGTACTCATAAGTAAAGTCCAATACTTTTAATGAAACAATTGAATATCTGCTTCAGTGTCTTAGATACTAGATACTATCTGTCTCTCCATTCTTATGTCTAGGAGCATTGTACATATATGTGAAAGAACACACACACAAACACACACACAATGTTAAAATGCTACAAGGATTTTACTTGCTCATTTTCCTGATGAAATATATTTTAATTTCTTAAAGTACATATCCAAATGACAATACTTGTTTCTGTGAAAGACAGATGATTGGCTTGGCACCCACAGGATGATTAGACAGCATCCATATATTTTAATGATTTGTAAGAATAATACATTCACATATTACTTAAGAACCTTAAAGGAAAGTTTAGAAAAGTTCCAATGTCTTTGTTTATGTTAAAAGTCAGGCCAAAAATCTATGTAAGAACATGTCATTCTTCTGTTTATGAATTCCATAGTTTGTTTGCTATGTTTTTACATCAACTTTCCCTTTTTTGTGCAACTCCTTTGTGTCTAACACCTATATTGTATTCTTGATATTAATTAAAGTCTGCTTTTTATGTCAAACATTAACTACCCCAAACACCATTGCATCTACTCCTGTGTTGTTATCTCTAGATTCCATATCTGCTCCTTTATATCCACCTTTAACTTGCTAGTCTGTAGACACCGCCCCTCACACTTGGCTTCCTGTTCAGTTTTGTTGTTTGAAACGGTCTCTGGAGATCCAAAAGCAGAAGAAGATAGGGAGTTCCAATTGCTACTTCCTACCAATGTCCATTGCTAGCATTAGTTATGGCTAGAGGGACTGGTTTACAGACACTGGCAAATTCCTTGTCTTTTTAGATAGCTCTTTCCTTTTGCCTCCTTTGGCATCTTTTCCCTCATGTTCTCTTGTAGTCGTTTTAAATCTTCTCTATTCAATTTCTTTCTACTTGAATTATTTAGCATGGTTCTATTTTCCTAAGTGCACAGTGACTAAAACATTACTTTTCACTATAACAATGTCCGAGGTCATTGTTGGTACAGAGGTAGTCACTCAAAATATTTATGTTTACACATTATAAAGCCTTGCCTTAGTTAAGGAGCAATGCACTCTCAATTCACTCAATGTGTCTTATACATAATTCATGAAGTTTATTTGAACATAGAAGACTTTTATCTTGGGTCTTACAGTTGAAAAATCCCAATTTACAAATGACTTGGTGAGCATGTCAATATTATAGGAAAAACACAAAGATATCTGGTAGACGTTTAGGTTCACCATCCAGATATTTTATATCCAGAATGCATTTGGAAAACATATAGATGATTGACTACAAGCTTTCAGATAGCTTGACATTATATAGTCACAGCTGTGAAAGTCATTTCAGGCAATTGCAATCGTTTTTAACGCCCAAGCTTTTAGCACATGAAAGCAAAGAGCTTGGAAAGCAGCATCATATTCTTATCCTATGGATCTCCATGGCACTCATGCCACTATTGTGCTTTTAAGGAGAACATTGATGAGTCCTATGTGGCTTCAGAGACAAGAGGTCAGTGGTGAGTGCTGTCAGAATCACATGGTACACAGGGTACACAAATAAAGGATGCTCTGGACACATGTATTAATATGCCACACTTAATATTTCTGCACAGTTTGTTTTCTCAGCAGTATTTTGCTTTCTAGGGACAAAAATATCTATTTGGCTTCATAAGTGTGACATGATTGATGCTTTACTAAGAGAGTCTTTTCATAACAGAACAGATGTCTACTGACAAGAAAGTTATTGGTACAAGTAAACTATATTATTGTAAGAATGCTAAGGTTCAGACTTAAGCAAAAGATAGTAAGAGTGTATGGGGGAGGGTGGTGGGAAAAATAAGATTGACTCTAAACCTAAGAATAAAACAGATAGTGCTCTGAATCTACATCTCTAACTTACTGCAGTGATTTACTCTGTGATACATGAAGACAATACAGAGGTCTCAGAAGGTTAACATGAGAGCACTGAGAAACCAATCTGTACACATTCTCTCTTCAACATGTTCATATAAGCATGTCTGTATTTGAAAATGTTTTTTAAAACATAATGCTTTATTGATTCTTTGGAAATCTCACATTATGCACCCCAATCCCACTCATCTCCCTTTATATCTGCCTCTCACCCCAAACCCATCTTGCTCCTCCATCTTCCCAATATCTCTTTATTCATTCTAGTGGGATAGCGAGCTGCAGTGTGTTACACACCTTTGTCCAATCAGCCCCACTCACAAAATGCTCATTGCAATGAGTCATTGGTCTGGTTCAAGGCCTCTGGATTCTGGTATACCATTGTCAGTGGGCTGGGCCCACATCCAAACTCCTCTTGGATATCCTGTTGTTGTCCCACATCATGGAGATTATGTGTTTGTCTTTCTGCAGGACCAGTCCATTTGCAAACTCCAGACAGTCAAAGATAGGGCAGCTGTTAGGTTGAACCAACCCAAGGCCCAGAATGTGGGTCTAGGTGGTAGTTGAGCTGATCAGGCAGGTGTCAGCATACTAAAATGTCATTATGAGTAATTAGAAGTGATATTTCCATTATTTCTTCAAGGTAACTTCATAGAAACAAGCACTTCATGGCACAGCCAATTACTTTAAATTTTGTTCTGTTGTTAGACTTCTTTTTTCATTACTACTGATTTGCATTCTGTATGAGCTTGGTATAAATGAGAAAATATGTATTTCACAGATACCACTTCTCTGTCACATATAGAAGACACGATCTTGTAATAGACACCCTGGTCCTCCTGCTCTTACAATCTTTACACCTCCTCTACCATGCTCTTCTCCAAGCTTTAGGTGTGGGACAGTGTTGTAGAAGTATGAAATACGGTTGGACATGCCACCATCAACTCTATTTTGTCTAGTTGGGCATTTCTGTATTGTTCTCGATCAGCTACAGAAAGAAGCTTCATTAATGATTAGTAAGAGCTGCACATGTTTGCCTAAACAAAACCAGTACGTTGACACTATTTAAAACACTGATGAGGAGAGGAGAATCTCACAAGATTGCACCCTGAGATGAAGATACAATGGTTATTAATGGCTTCTGAGATAGGAAGATTGAATTTTCTCCAGAGACAAACTCATTGAAAAGTTATCAAATCCAACTGGTCAGTCCTAAAAATACATAAGCAACACTAAACAGATAGACTCAATATGATATGCATGTGTGTGAATGTGCACCCACTATATATATATATATATATATATATATATATATATATAAACAATAATAATTTAAAGGGACCATTAATTTGAAAGTTAGGTAGGGGAAACACCAGGAGGGGAAATTGAGGAGTGGAAATGGTCCAAATACTGTTTTGATTCTCAAAATTCTCAAAAATAAATTATAAAAAGGCTCGTATTAAAAGCATCTTCCTGGAGAAATGTGGAAAAGAATATTACAGTCCCGTGTCTTCATAAAATGAGAATGAAATGCATTTAAGAAACAAAGAAAATAAACCAAATTTAAAAATTAACATAACGCCCATTTCAGGATATAGGCTAATGATCCAAATGGAGTTCATCTCATACATTTGATATTAATTTTATAGCATTTCCTTTTATTTAACTCATCAAATACAATTAGTAAGATCCTTAAGATATACCTTCTCAGCATGTCCCTATATCTGTGCATAGTTCCATTAAAGGAGAAAGTATTATCTTCTACAATGGATATGACTTGGGTTGTAAGCTATCTTGGGAAAAATTGCAATAAACAACATGATTTGAATCTCTACCTTCCCTACTTATATGCTCACAGGAAACTACTCCCCCTGATTCCTTTTCTCCAGATTTGTTATGACAGGCTGCTCATCCACTCATATTCCTTATTACTCAGGTTATAGTATAAAGAAATTTAAAATTGTTTCTTTTCTGCCTTCTGCTTTTGATTATTTCCACATCTTATTGCACATTAAGGCTTCAAAACAACCAGATGCCAACCATTTTTACAGGTGTCTCATCCAATCAGGAAGCATTTGGCAGTATTGGCTTGAGTGATATTAGATTGTCTTGCCTTCTAAATAAATATTCTTTAACATTTGCTCTTGCCTAATAAAAGGCAACCTACCCAGGAATGGTTTAATTATATATTATTCAATTAAAATTTTGTAGTCAAATAATAAAGCTTTATAATTCTTTTTATGAGTTTTTTAATTATTTTTTTATTTAGGTTAGAAACAATCTTGTTTCACATGCCAATCCCAGCTCCCTCTCTTCTTGATATTATCTTTTAGTGATGTGGGAAATAGATACTCAAAGACGCAAGAATCCACAAAGGCTTTTGAATTTCCTGATGTCTTAGTCCATGTGGACTGTGAGAAGATTTGAACAGACTTCTGATGGTATATTTTGGTCTAATGTATCTTTTGAGACCTGTAGAGTTGGTGGGGGTGTGGGGGAGGAGAGGAGGGAGAGGGAGAGGTACCTGGGATTGGCATGTGAAGCAAGCTTGTTTCTAATTTAAATGAAAAAAAATTTAAAAAATTCCCAACATCAGATTCACTAAGTGATCAACATAGCAAGTCTCCCCAACTGCTAAATGTCTTAATCCCGGTCTAGAAGTATGATCTAGGCCAGTTCATCTTGGGCAGAGCAGCCGGAGTTCAAAGTAATACATGCTCTATTCTTTTGCAGCCTCTGGATTTTCAGGATGACTCCTCTTAAGTTCTTTGTAAAAACTATTTATTTTATTTTTAGTGTGTAATGGGGAGAGAGATAAATATGACTGAAGGCCAGACGCATAGGATCTCCCTGGAGATGGAGTCAAGGGCTCTCTGATATGGGTTCTGAGAACTGAACTCAAAGGCTATAGAGAACAACAAGGGCTTTTAACCTCTGATCCATCTCTCCAGCCACTTAAATTCTTAATCACAGGTATTTTGTATGCGATAAATCCAGGTATTTACTAAAGACAGAATGAGCTCTATTCTAAACCCTCTTTTGGGGTTCAGACTACTGGGATTAGTTATGCTAGCTTGATAAAATATTTGTCATTTAATGTGTGATATTTACATTTAAAATGACCATATATATATGAATGAAAGCTTTTATGCTATTTTTAAAAAGAGTCTGATAATTGTAAGAAAGAAAATTTATTATTTTCTTGAATATGAACTGTTAATGTATTGCAGATTCTGAAAGTCCTTGAAGGAATTTTGATAATTATTATATTGTAGTTTGTTGAATTATATTTCAGACTCCAGAGGATTGTAAACTAGTTATACAATGAAGTATATATAAGAATCAGTTAATTATGTTTGTTTGATATATCCTCCAGTATATTTCTTATCATATATGTGTGTTGTTGCAAATTGTGAATGTTAAAAAAGAAGTTATTCATTTAAAGCTTGGAAATACAGACAAAGTGTGCTAAATTAATGTGGTTTCCTAGTCAAATACTGTTTTTGTAACTTAATTTATATCAAGTGATTGTATAATTGATTATGACAACCTTCACCATAGAGTGCCAAAAGTTCGGGAAGGGAGGATTCCCTTAAACCATTGCTACCAAGAGAGATATTAAAGCGTATAGGAGAAAAAGCATATTAATATGGCTGGATTTATTCATTATATACTGTACTTTGAGCCAGGAAAGGACCACTTCCCATGAGAAAATGCAGGATATAATCTTCCTTACTTTTAGGAAATCAGACAGTTCTGGGAGAGCTGAGAATACAGCTCACAGAAGCAGAGACCTTGGAACATAGCCATTCCCATGATAGCATCCCCAATTTGGCATCCAGATATCTCTGGAGCACTTTAAATATGTACAAAATGTTAGTAATAAAGGTTTAACGTTTCAGGCAATCTTTGAGCAAATGCATCAAGAGAGATCGTGAATCTGAAAATAATTGTAAGGACACTGGATACTAGCGGACTAATCCATCATTGTGGATTACATTAATCAGTGGAACATCCAAAACGAGGTAAATAGACATGGGTAGGGTCATTCTCAACAACTTGACCACAAAGGGTTACCACAAACTCCCAGGGAAAAGGACAAGAAATTGAAACTTATCAAGAGAATACAGTACAGACATGCTTTTCTTTCAGGATAAAGTGATAACTGTTTTCGGTATATTTCTTTCAGTATTTTTCTATATTTCTTTTTACTTTCAGCCCTTTTAAATCAGTTAATGACTGCGAAAGAGTAAGGCAGTCTGTATGAGTCACAGAGATACAGTCCTCTGCAGAAGGTTTTTTATGTGACATCATTTAATTCTCCTAAAATATGGTGGGTTAGTTAAGTTGCTACCTCTATATACCTGTAAAACAAAGCTCAGAAATTTCACAAGACTATCTTCTCTTTCTAAAGATAAGTAATGAACATTACTTTTAATAATTATAAATAAATTTTGGTGATCACAAATTATTTTTAATCTGAATATATTGCATGAGTTCTCAATACTGTCAATTTAACGTTTTTCAATAGACCATATGGATTAGATATTCACAAAAATCTATGAAATTTCCTTGCGTTTGCTTATCATGTTAATGCTAGAACTTAAATTGGGACTCTCAGCCCCTTCAAAATATTTGAAACTCAGTTTTAGTTGTACATGCCAGTGATTTTTGTGATAGCAGGAAAGTAATTGTTGGAATGTCTTAAGATGTGATGCATAGCTGGCATATAGGCTACATACATCGAAAACTGTCATTAATATTATTGTGGATAATCACTTTTCCAGGAAATAGATAAAATAACCAAGATGCTTATATCAAATGCCTCTGCAAACTTGACTGTCTCATAACTTGAGGATAAAGTAAGACCAAATCATACTTCCATAAACAGCTCCTTTTAAAAATGTTTTTATTTAAATTAGAAAGAAGCTTGCTTCCCATGTCAATCCCAGCTCCCTCGCCCTCCCCCTCCTCCCCTGCCCCTCACCAACCCCCTCATCCCCCACCCAATCCCCACTGTTCTCTGGAGAAAGGGTGAAGACCTCCATGGGGGATCTCAAAAGCCTTTCATATCATCCTGGACATGGCCTGGGCCCTCCCCCCATGTGTCCAGGCTGAGAGAGCATCCCTTCTTGTGGAATGGGCTCTCCAAGTCCATTTGTAAACCAGGGATTGATACAGATATAGCAACTCCTTTAAAACTAGATCGCGCATTGGGGAGCGCCTAGGCCCTGCCCAGAATGATGTGACAGACTTTGATGATTACCCCCTAGAAGGCCTCACCCTTTCTATGGTGCAGAAGAGGGATGGGATGGGAGTCAGTGAGGGGCATGGGAGAACGGGAGGGAGAGGGAACTGGGCTTGATATATAAAATAAGATTATCTTTAATTTAAATTAAAAAAGGAAAAAAGGAAACATATTTTACATCAAAAACAAACAAACAAAAAAGCAGATCCTGATCACATTATCAAAAAGAATTATTTCTTTTAGAACCTTTTCAATTTTTTAAGTCTTGTTTTATTTTTAAATATAAATTAGAAACAAGGTTGCTTCACATGTCAATCCCAGCTCCCTCTCCCTCTCCCCTGCCCTCTCTCATACCATCCCACCAAATCCCCCTCCCTTCTCCCTCAATCCCCACTCCTTTCCCCGGGGAGGGTGAGACCTTGCATGGGGGTGTCCATAGTCTGTCATTTCATCCAGGGCAGGGCTTAGGCCCTCCCCCAAGAATCCAGGCTGAGATAGCATCTCTCATTGTGGGATGGGTATCAATGATATTCGATGCTATATGGAAAACAACATATTTATTTACCAGAGAGAGAGAGTTGCACAGACCAGGAGTTAGAAGCATAGCTGGCTTCCAGGAGAAAAAGGGAGGTTCCTTTTACTTTCACTTCCTTTTATATCTACCTGTGTCAGTTTACATGTCCCCGCCCTCATAGGCAGATAGCTTTGTGGGGTTCACTTCTACAGATGGGCACCCAAAGTCTATTTGTATATCAAGGATAAATATTGATCTACTACCTAAGGCCCCATAGATTGCCTAGACCTCCTCACTGACACCCACATTCAGGGGGTCTTGATCAGCTCCATGCTGGATTCACAGCCATTAGTCTGGAGTTCAAGAGCTCCCCCTAGTTAAGGTCAGCTGTTTCTATGAGTTAAACAAGTCCAATCTTAACCCCTATGCTCATCAGTCCTCCCTCTGTGACACTGGGTTCCTTGAGTTCAGCTCAGTGCTTAGCTGTGGCTATCTGTCTTTGATTCCATCATTCATTGGTTAAAGGTTCCGTTTCCCAGATTCTCTGGCAGTGGGTCTGTAGGCTGGCACTCCCCTGATCCATGTCTAAAATCCATATATGAGTGAGTACATACCATGTTTCTCTTTTTGTGATTGCATTACCACTCAGGATGTTTTTCTTCTAGTGCCATCCATTTGCCTGCAAATTTCAAGGTTCCATTGTTTTTTTTTTCTGCTGAATAGTAGTACTCCATTGTATAAATGTACCACATTTTCTCTATCCACTCTTCAGTTAAGGGACATTTGGTTCATTTTTACAACCACAGAATACGACACTGTTCTTATGGAACAGGTCAGATATTACTAGAAATGCATGGTGGTGATGGACTGTTTGGAGGAAACAATGAAGAGAAGCAGATGTGAAAAGAGGTGGGCAGAATAGCTGGGTTGGAGGTTAGTACCATGCTTCTTCACAATGTAATGGCAGGTGACAGCAGAAATCAATCATGTACAACCAGAATGCTTGCTCCTGATCTCCCCATCACACACACGCGTGCGAGCGCGCGTGCACACACACACACATGCACGCACGCATGCACGTATTCTTAGACTAGACACAGAGCTAGGGTACAGACATTAGCAGAATTAAGGGGAAATGTATATTTTTGCATCTTTATTATTATGAGTGTCTCTTCCCTTCCCAGCATCCTCAGCCACTGCTCTGTATACAAGTGGCCTGCCAGGATCCCAAAATGCCTGGAAGAATCCCTCGTGATCTGTGAAAGTGAACTATGTAATCTGATATTTGTCTGTCCTCTAGTGCACAATATATACATTACCTCTTTTGCCCTAGCTTTTCTTTCCATTGCACTAATTTCTATGCATGACTGCTGTTTGGATAACAGCACCATCTAGTGAGTTCCAGTCTTATGTTAAGTTCAAGGACACCTTATCTGTTTCTACTATTTGACAGCATCACAAAGTTATAAGAAGGAAAATGAAAAGGAGTAAGAAAAATAAAAAAACTCACATTCATTTTTACCTTTGAAATGTGAAGGTTTTAGAATTTCAAATGTAAAGTATAAATACACAGAAGACAAACAATAATCTTATTTCTAAATATATTTTAACATGCAAGTCAAATAACACATGTCCCACACATTAAACATCAGCCATTGCCTCTTAATTATATAGTAGGGAGTTTAAATATAAAAGGAGCTTTTCCTTCAGTAACTAGGATATGAAGGTGGCACAGTTCAGATATATAATGCATAAAATACCAGAAGTATTCAGATCATGAAACAGAAAAAGAGGTCTGCAAGAAAATCTCAATCTTATTTTGTCCTGGTGTCTGTATGATCATAAAGACCAGGGAATTGTGGGAAAAGTATGGCTGAATCCTGAAAGAGGGGAGGGGTGAGTGAGGAAGAAGAAACAAGGCAATGGAAACCTAGAAAGAAAAGAACAGAGTTCTGCAGTCGTCTAATTTCCAATTTTTTATAATTCTGCATCCTCCAGGAAACAATTTTCTTATTTGTAATTGTTAGGAGTGTGACTTAATATGCAAAAAGGATACATCTAAACAAATGGTATTGACATAGACACTGCCCAAAGCTCTCATATAAATTTTCTCGAAGTACCACAACAGCATTTAAAGAAAGATGATGGCTTATTTGGGGGGCCATCGCTATTGAGACCACCCTGCTATTTAACATTTGGTCTGTTGACATATTGTAAAGGAGCAGATACTTGGTGGTGTGGAAGCAAATCTAGTGTACCCCGAATGGAATGCATCATATACTGAATCAGAGTTGCATGAATCAGACAGGCACTAGGGCTATTTCTTATTGTTTCTAAGTCTTGGCTTTCAGATCATTGCTATGGACAGGAACACCCCCACTGTGCCAGGTTAACCTGTTGCCTCATGGTCAACATGCCTATTCTTTATTAAGTCTTCATAGCTACATGTTTTTCTATTGGGTGAGTCAACTGGAAGAAAGTTTCTACTTTCATAATCAAATATGCTTAAAATACATAAATATGCATGAAAGAAAAAGCTGCTACTAAATATATTTCATTGTAAAGGGCTTTGGTTTTCAAGAACCTGTAACAACATCAATTAACCAAAAAGTTTATTACAAAGTTCTCATCCAGAGATTTATTTTCAGACCTTGGGATCAAAATCTGCTAGGCCTGCAATTGTACAGCATGTGATTTTGAGATAGCTTATTACAATGATTTTGTAAAAGAAGCACACATTTTCTTATTTCTTTTCTTGCCCAATAGAAGACATTACTCTACATAATATACTCATATATATTCATAGAATTATACTGCATGGTCTGGTGGGACACACAAGATATTAGTAGGAGTATGTGATGATAGTATACTACAAGGAGGACCACTTACTAGACAAAGTTCTACCAAATGTGTTCTTTATAGTTTTTGACAGGTTTTCTGCAGTTAAGAACTAAATGTTTCAAAACCTGGGAATTGATCACTCAAAATTCTAAAACTATATTGTGTTTACAAAAGTAGGACCCCAGATTGATGGTTGAGTGGAAAGCATGGGACTGACCCAGACCCTCTGAAGGTGGGTGTTAGTGAGGAGGCCTAGGCAATCTGTGGAGCCTTGGGTAGTATTTATCCCTGGCATACAAATAGACTTTGAGTGCCCATGTCACAATATGGGATGCTCTCTTAGCCAGGACTCTTGGTGGAGAGCCTAGGCCCTGCCCTGGATGAAATGGCAGTCACTGGAGATCCACCATGGAGTGCCTCACCCTCCCTGGAGATCGGCATGGAGATTGGGTAGGGGACTAGGGAACCTGGTGGGGAGGGCAGGGGAGGAGGGGAAGAAGAGGGAGCTGGGATTGACATGTGAAACAAGCTTGTTTCTATGTTAAATTAAAAAAGAGTAATAAATAAATAAATAAAACATAAGACAAACAAAAACCCTCAATCTTGTTTTAACAAAAAACATCATTCACATCATAGTACATGTCACGTCATCTGGCTATATGGAAGGTACAAAAAGCATTGAAGTAAAACAGGGTGTTTCAAGTATTTTGAAAATTTTTTGAGTGAAATGAGAAAGTCATGATTTTGCATTAGCTTCTGTTATTTGAGAACAGTCCCAAGATTTTCAATCTGCACTCAAAAATGAATACATACTTACATAATAAAGATGTGTATGGTGATAGGGAAAGAAGAGGCAGCATTAAAATCTCTTAAGAGGTGCATCAATATTTTTCCATGATCCTTTGAAAAACTTGTTTTTCCATTATTCCTAAATAACTCATTACAGGATATGACAGGACTCTTCAATAGTCTTCAGCATTTCTTGGAACAAGGAATGACTAACATTAAAAAGGCTCTCTTACAAGTGACTACATAAATAATACAGAACGTTGATGATATCAATGGCCATTTTAGTTTGGAAGGGGAAGATTTTTATGGGATCCCATTCCTAGACAAAGAACTACAGGCAACTAATGACTTCTGGAAGAAGGAGATTCAGTCTCTCCCTGATGACCCCTTTATTTGCTGTTAAGTGCAGAGAGGTCAGCCTTGAAACCATATATACACACAAACAACAAAGTAGCCTTAGAAGGTGGTATTTATGTATATCTGTATATACACATGCATGCATCATGCACACACATTTTATGTTTGTCCAATCATAACAATGAAAGAATTTGAGGCTTTCAACTTGAAAGTGGGTATAGGGTATGGAGCGTGTCAAAGAAGGTGTCTGGGAGGTACTGGAGGAAGGCAAGGGAGAGGGGAAGTAAAACAATCTTTTTCAATTAAAATCATATTAAAAACAAAACTAAGTAAAAAAGGTATGATCCTAAAATGCAACAAGCAATGTCTTAAGTACCACAACAGTTCTTAGACTAAGAAAAAACCATTATTAAACACTATTCATACAAGGCTAGGATCTTATGGTGGTGTGATATCTGTTTATATTAGTAGGTAGTATATGAGACATCTAGCTTACAGTAGTAAGAGACTTGAGTTATAGAAAGTGAAAATACAAAGATTCTCATGTCTTTTAAGATTATAAACTCAATTCAGCAGAATATAAAAATTTGTATAATGGTACTTTATATATAGCCTATGGCAAAAAATGTGAGCATTTTATCAATATTAGAATTAGCTACAGCACAGATATATGGTGTTGATGTTCTACTTTTGAAGATATGTATGTATCCTATGACAAAAAATAAAACCATATTTCTGAGATAAAGGCATGTTTCTCATAGATGTATTTCAGTAGTAGAAAAAAATTATGCTATCCACACTAATGGAATTCTCACATAATTATTCTGAACAGTCATGGCAAAGCTTCATTTTTTTAAATTTTAGTTTTAACACTTCTCCCTTTGCTTTCTTACCTGCTAACTCTTCCATACACCCATCCCTGCTCTCCTTCAAGTTCATGATCTCTTTGTTTTTCACTAATTGCTATCGCATGCAAATATGTATGTACATATATTCCTAGCTATAGCATGTTCATTCTAGGTAATGCTACTTATATGTACCAATTTATCAATGCTAATCAACTAAAGAAAGAAAGAAAGGATGCTGGGAGTTGTACACTTTTAACTTCAGCTCCAAGGAGGCATAAGCAGATGAATCTCTGTGACTTTAAGGCCAGCCGGATATTCACAGTGAATTCCAGACCAGTTGGGGTTCTAAGTGAGACTCTCTAAATAAGTTAATAAATGAAAATTTAATTTAAACAAAAGATAAATTTAGTAAGCACTTGAACTAATTAAAGGGTTCCATGGAGAAAATCATTATGTTAAATTACTCAGTCCTAAACAAGACATTTATAACACTCCTTCTAAGGGCCAGCGAACATTGCAGAAGAGGAGCTGGGGAATGTTATGAGTCAGAAAGTAATGTTTGCCACTATGAAATCCCACTCTCTATACTTGATACAACTATTGCAGCTATTATCTTTCAAAACTTAACCACCTGCCCAAAACCCACACAAGACTGACTCTTTCATTAATAAGTGAAGGAAGGTGGAAGAGCTCATATGCTCTAAATGTTATCTCTGAGTTATTGCCCCTCTGAAAGGCTTTGAGACAAAAGATCTCATCATCTGTAGTTTTGTACCCTCTTGTGAGCCTGCCAGACTCCAAAAGACAGCTGCCATCTTGTGATCACACAGACAGCCTTGGTTAATCATCATGGGTCACCAAACAAAACGAAGAGTCATAAACATGAGAAAGATTTGTGGAGAAGAGGGATGATGTTGACAGCAATGATGAAGAGGCAGGGGATGGGAGTATTTAGCTGCATTGCACACATGTATAAAATTATCGTAGAAAACAATTTATAATAATAAGGAGTATGCAACTTACGCATGTAGTTAGGGTATTTTAAAAGGTAATTTTAGTGATTTCTGATCATCAATAAATGTAAAAAATAAACCTATCAAATTAAGTTAAAGAGAAATAGCTTCTAACAGCTTTATAATCAAAACTGGATGTGATTCCACTATTTAAATCAAGGATGAATTATATGCGAGTATGCAATGGCTCTAGGAAGGCTTCCAGGCAAGACAGAAGAGCTAAGGTTTAAAACACAGCTTTAGCATAAGATCCACTTAAAATTATCAGGCATCTGTCACAATCTAGGAGTAAAAAGAATGTATATCCTTTAAAGAAGTTGACCTTCCCATTTATATGACAGTAAGTTTAGGCTTAGGTTCAAAAATCTGTCTCCAGATTCTGATACTAGAGTATTTAGCAACTCCCTAACTTTCCGTTTCCAAGAACACTATATAATGGAGCTGTTTCAGTTTCAATATGAGAAACATTGCCCATATAAACCTACACTTTCATTGTTCGTGTTCATTTACATTTTAGAAGCAGTTATCTTTGAGCAAGAATTATTATGTCCACTTTAAAAGAGTTATCCAAATATTATAAAATACATCCTTCTGCAAACATCAGTCAGTCACAGTGTTCAGTGTAGATATTCAGCAGAAAATTATTCTCACCTGTATCTCACATGGTACAATTTTAGCTACTTTACAATAACAATAATAATAAAAGGATAGCCCAAAGCCAATAAGCTTAAGGTGTTAGAAATGCAAAACTATTTAAGATGTTGGTCAAGAGACTGGAGAGATGGCTCAGTGGTTAAAAGCACTGACTCCTCATCCAGAGATCCCAGGTTTGATTCCCAGCACCCACAAAGAGGCTTACAACCATCTGCAATTTCAGTTGCTGGAGATCCACTCTGCTCTTCTGACCTCTGTGGGCACTGCATGAACATGGTGTACAGTCATAATGCAGGCAAAACATCCTCCAACCATAAAACAATAAAATAAATAATAAAGGTGTTGGCTGATAGTGGATGAAGACAGACACATTTTTATTCATTAGCTGACCTTGAAGTGCTGACCTTCCTATCTCCCTTTCCAACCAAGAACTGTGTAAAATGGAAAAAAATACACTGAGAATATGCACCCATGCATGATTTGCTCCCCCCACACACACTTCTGACTCTGGATTTGATGTGACAGCTGCTCTAAGCTCCTGCTGCTGGGACTTCAAAACCATGATGGACTGAACCTTGAACCGTGGCCTAGAATAATAATAACTTCCTTCTTTAAAACGCCTTTGTCTTGGAATTTTATGACATAAACAGAAAAGAAACTATGATAAATACTTATTTGTTCTCTCAGTCAATGCTATACATTTTATTTCTCTT
Organism: Mesocricetus auratus; assembly: GCF_017639785.1. Lineage (NCBI taxonomy): Eukaryota > Metazoa > Chordata > Mammalia > Rodentia > Cricetidae > Mesocricetus > Mesocricetus auratus. Next base: position 739,370 of record NW_024429207.1, on the reverse strand, counting down.
GAGTTGTGGGAAGTTCTTTTAAATTTTGGATATGAACATATTATTAAATTATGATTTGACTTGTTTCCTATTTCATTTGTCTGTTTTGTCTAATGCAGATCTACTTGTCTTCTTTCCTTTTTCGCCTGCATTTTGCTCTCACATCTAAGAATTCACTGCCAAGGCTAAAATCAGAATTCTCTGCCAGTATTTCCTTTCTGAGGTTTAATAGTTTCACATTTGGTGTCTAAACATGTTGAGTTGCATATGTGATAAGATAAAGTTTCAAGTTCATTCTTTTGCATGAGGCTATCATGTTTTCCTAATTCCATGCCTCACTATATATGTTTGGCACCCTTACCAAGGTTCAACTGACTGCATATGCTTGGGCTTATGTTTTGTTTTTCTATTGTTTGCATTAATCTGTATATTTGTGTTCTTGATAGTGTTTATTGTTTTGATAACTGTACGTCATAGTAGATTTCCACATTAAGAAGCATAAGACCTTGAGCTTTGCTCTTTGTCAAGATTGTGTTAATTTTATAGGATTTTTATGTCAATCCATGCAAATGTTAATGTCAGTTTTTCTATTTCCATGAAAATGCCATTGGGACTATTCTGAAATTATAGTGAATTTATAGACTTCTTTGGGTAGAATGAGTATTTTAAAGATAAAAATTCTTTCAACCTTCAGTGGATTTTATTTTGTCATATACAGTTATTTTGCTGGAAGACTGATCCCCATTGTGGTGATGTTAATAGGTAGTATGAACTTCAAGAGGAGGGACTTTCTAGACTAGATAATGGTTAGGTCATTTGGGAGTCTTTGGCAAAGTAGCTCTTGAGATTAATCTCCTGGGGTCACATGAGTTTTTCTGAGAGGGTTATTTTGCAAGGCAACACACACACACTCATACCACCACCACCACCACCACCACCACCACCACCACCAATCTGCTGTGTGTGTGTGTGTGTGTGTGTGTGTGTGTGTGTGTGTGTGTGTGTGTTCTGGTCTTTTTATGTCTTTCCATGTGTTTTTACTACGACTGCTACTACTACTATTACTACTATTAACACTACCACTACTGTGGTTTCAAACACCATTAGTTCCTCACCATTGCCAAAATACTGCCAATAACAAGTCCTTGAACCAATAGAACTGTGAGCTAAATAAACAGTTTTCATTTATAAAGTAAATATAAATAAAAGTAAATAGTGTAATACTTCATTACAAAAAGGGAGAGATAAGTAATGCACGATCCTGACTATGAGAACATGAGATCATTTCACACTTGTTCTATCTTTAATTTCCTTCAGCAATCTTGTTCTCTTCTCAGAGTACAAATGTTTCAGCTACTTAGTTTAATTTATTCATACATATTTTACTTCTTTTGGATTTTAAATAAGACATTTCATAATATACTTTTGGTTGACTTTTGCTAGCCTATATAAACATATCTGCTTTTTATAATTTAATTTTTCATCCCACTATTTTTAAAATTCATTTATTAATGCTATTATATTTTGTGGAATCATAGAATTTTTACATATAATATAATTTGTGGATAAGATATAACTTCATTTTTTTTCTTTCTCACTTAGACATCTTTTCTTTTCCTGGTTTTGCTTGACTGGTTTTCTCGGAACTTGTAGTACTACCATGAATAAAAGTGGAAAGTGTAATCATCCCTGCCATATTCCTGATCTTAGATCTTAAAGAAAAATCTAATTTTGCTAATGGCTAATTATGCTACAAACTGTGGGGTTTTCATATGGCCTTTTATGTGTTTAAATAGCTTCCCCTATTCCTGACATATTGCTTTATATTGAATTTTCTTAGTACTGTTTCTATAGAGCTTGAGATGGTTCTGTGATTTTTAATCCCTCTTTTTGGGAATATAATATTTAACATTTTTTACATTGCACTGTCTTTGCATCAAACCATCTTTGAACCTGTACTTGGTGTATTACTATTGGATTTGGTTTACTATTGTTCTGTTGAGGACTTTTGAATCAACATTCAGCAAGAATATTGACCAATAATTTCTTTCCTCACCATGTACTTTGAGATGTTCCTTTAAAGTTTACTGCAAAATAATTCACATACTTTAGTATTTTCAGTATATATTTTTGGAGATTTCTAATTGCTTATTTGCTTGGGTAATCCTTTCTATTTCTTTGCATTCTCTGCAACTTTGTGTTGATTACAAAGAATCAAATCCATGCATTTTGTATACAGGACTTGGTCTTTGTACAGAGGTGCTATGAATCTTCTTACTAGATTCGATGCAACTCTTTCCTGGATTTTTCTCAAATAGAATTGATCTAAGTGTCACTGAGTCAATCAATGTTTTCATGGGATGAAAGAAAGTCTTTGATTCAGCTATGTTGCTGCTAATCATGAGAGGTATCTTTTTTCCATTATTAAGAATTATTGCCACAAGTTTGGTTCAGCTGTCTCTTAGGATTTCCCCTCCATGATTTTGGCCTTCCTTGCTCCTGTGTTCCCTCCCCTCTCTCTTCAACTGAATACACCCTCTGCGTGCTGGAGACAATTGTGTAGCTGAGTCTATGTGAGAGGCCCCTGTCCTTAAGACCAGTATCTATCTCTGGTGAATGAGCTACCTTGTTGGAGCCCATTCCCTATGCTCAGCCTTAATGTAGAGGGGAGAGATTTTGTCCTGCCTCAACTTAATGGGCCCACATGGAAGCCCTTGCCCTGTGGGAGGAGTGGATGGGGGAGTGGGCTAGAAGGAGATAAGGGGGCAGGATAAGTGGTGGGAGGGAGAACTGTGGCTGGAGTGCAAAATGAAATTTAAAAAATAAACTAAGAAAGAACTATTTCATTTATAGTAGCATTCAACTTGACAGCAGTTGGTAATGAAATACGGAATAACTAAAAAAAACACTAGACAAACATGGTATGTACTCACTAATATATGGATTTTAGACATGGATCAGGATAGTGCCAGTCTGCACTTCCACTGATAGAGAGTATGGGAAACAGGAAAGAACCTAAAAATATGCATATATGCATAGTACTCAAGAGAAGAGGATGGAGACAAGATCCTCTGAATGGATGGGGAACACGGCGAGGAGTGGGGGGGAGTGGGACCTGGGAAGAAGAGAGGGGGTGAAGAGGAAGAGAGTTGGTCATGGGGGATCAGGAAGTTGAGAGGGTGGGGGTAGACTAGGGGGAAGAGGGAATCATAGGATAGAAGACAGATCAGGCACCAGAGTGACCTCGAGTGATCTAAAGGGATAACACCAATTGGCAAGCTAAGCAATAGTGGAGAGACCACCTCGAATGCACATTCCTGATAATGAACTTGATGTCTATAACCATCCGGGAGCCTTCATCCTGTGACTGATGGAAGCAGAGGCAAACACACAATTAATCACTGAACTGAACCCAAGGAACCCAGTGACAGAGAGAGAGGAGTGGTGAGCAAATTGGCAAAGATTGGGCTGGCAAAACCAGCAGAGACAGCTGATCTGAACAGGGGAGAGCTCTTGGACCCCAGACCGACAGTGGGGAGGCCAGCATGGGATTGATCTGGACCCCCCAAATGTGAGTGTCAGCGAGAAGGCCTGGGCAACCTATGGGGCCCTGAGTTGTGGATCAGTGTCTATCCCTGGAATACAAATAGTCATCGTGTGCCTATAGCACAAACAGGGGTGCTCTCTCAGCCTGGACTCTTAGGGGAGTGCCTGGACCCTACCCAGAGTGAAGTGACAGACTCTAGATATCCCCTATGTGGAAGGATTTGGCAATAGGGTGGGAGGGGGGGGAAGGGGAGTGCGGGAGGAGGGGAGGGAGAGGTAACTGGGATTGACATGTAAAACAAGCTATTTAAAATTAAAATAAAAAATGATAAATAAAAAAGTAGTGACATAGCCAAGCACTGAGCTGAACACCTGGAATCCAGTTTCAGAGAGGGAGGAGTGATGAGCAAAGGGATCAAGACCAGGCTGGAGAAACCCATAGAAACACCTGACCTGAATAAGGGGGAGTTCACGAACCCCAGACTGATAGCTGGGAAACCAGCATAGGACTAATCCAGACCCCCTGAATGTGAGTGTCAATTGGGAGGCCTAGACAATCTATGGGGCCTCTGGTAGTAGATCAATATTTATCCCTAATATATGAATGAACTTTGGGAGCCTGTTCCACATAGAGGGATACTCTCTCAGACTGGACACACAGGGGAGTGCCTAGGCCCTGCTCCAGATGATATAACAGACTTTGAATCTCCCTCTTGGAAGACCTCACCCTCCCTGGGGAGCAGAAAAGGATGGGACAGGGGATCAGTGGGGGTCAGGGGAGGATGAGAGGAGGGAGAGGGTACTGGATTGACATGTAAAACAAACTTGTTTCTAATTTAAATAAATAAAAAAGGATAGGACAAACAGAAAAAAGAGGTAGTGACACAGAGAACATTTCAATCCAAAGCTCTTTTTCTCCACTCTGTGGAGCAGAGTCCCTTAATAAGGAGAGTAGACAGCAGTTTAGCAACTTGAAGAAAATATTCACCCAAGATCTAGTAAAGACCCATCACCCTGGTACGGATCACACTCCCACCTATGAACAGAAAATAGTTCCTAGGAAAATAGGATTGTAGTATAAAACCATGATTGTGTCTACCCAACCATGGGGATCATACTCTGATGATAAAATGGACTTGCCTCAAGATATGGGCTTCTGTTTTGGACCCGTAGGTAACTAAACAAATGGATATTCTTTTAATGTCCTACTCTTGGAAAGTTTTTATAGTACAAGACTATCTAGTGCACCACTAATTATGAAAATTCAAACCTGAAAATGTTCCCAACAGTAGGGACTGGTTAAAAGATGATAATGCATTCAATGATGCTCTCTTTTGAAATTGTGCTTCCTGTACAATGTTATTAGAGTATCAATGAGGCGAACAAATCATAACTAGAACACAGGGTAATTTGGCAGAGAAAAGCATATATTTTAAAATTCAACTTAATTTTTAGAGGTTTAAATTTGTTCCATATATGTTTCCTAGTCATCTGCTTTAGTCAACTGAATGTGATAACTGAGCCCAAAGAAAGAAACATGGTCAGCTCTTAAGTCAGTTATCATGCAGTTATACACTTATAGAAATGAACAGATAAACCATGAGGTATATATAAATTTTGCAGTGCATGTGTGTGTGTGTGCGCATGTGTGTGTGTATGTGAGTGCGCGTGTGTGTGTGTGTGTGTGTGTGTGTGTGTGTGCAATAATGGGAAAAGGGAAAATTTGCTGGTCCAGTAGAAAGGAAACTTAGCTTATATCTGAAATACAAAAGATTCATAGAAATTCAAGTTTAGAATTTACCATTTGCCCTTCACTTTCTGATCAAATTTTTCCCTTTTGCCCTTCCTACCTTCCTTCTCACCACCTCTCTTCAGCCCCATCCTATCCACTACTCCTCCATTTCTCTACAGGAAAGGACAGACCTCCCATAGATATCAACCAAACATGGCTTATCAAGTTGCGGCATGACTAGGCACCTACTCCGCTCATATTAAGAATGGACTAGGCAACCCAGTATGAGGTCTAAAGAGCAGGTAAAGGAATCAGAGAACAGCCCCTGCTCTCTCTGTTAGAAGTCCCACAAGAAGACAAAGCTACACAACCATAATATGTATACAGAGGGTGTAGATCAGTCCCACATAGGCTTCTTGATTGTTTGCTCAATCTCTGTGGGCCCCATAATGCCAGGTTAGTTGATTATGTGGGTTTTCTTGTGGCGTCCTTGACCTCTCTGGTTCTTATAATCCTACCTCCCTCTCTCCCACAGGATTCCATGATCTCTGCCTAATGTTTGGCTTTGTGTCTCTGCATCTGTTTCCTTCAGTTGCTGGATAAAGTCTCTCTGAATAAACATTGGACTGGGCACCAATCTATGAGTATAGCAGAATATCATTAAGACTCATTTCATTTACTTTTTTGCCAGTCTTGCTTGGTTCCATCCTAGGTCTCTGAGCTATCAAGCCTCTGAGTTTTGGTCCTTCAGGCAGTGTCAGGAATGGGCTCCCTCGCATGGTCTGGGTCTCAAGCTGGACCAATCATTTGTTGGCCACTACTACAATTTCTGAACCATCTTTACCCCGGCACATCTTGTAGGTCAAAGGATTTGTGGCCAGGTTGGTGTCACAGTTCCTCCACTGGAAGTCTTGCCTGGTAACAGAAGATGATCAACTCAGGCTCCATATTACACATTGCTAGGAGTCTTAGCTAGGGCCACCCACATAGATTCCTGAGAGGTTCCATTGCAATAAGCTTCTAGCTCATCCTTGAGATGCCTTCCAATACCAGTTGTCTCTCCCAGTACTCCCTGCTTCCAGGCTCTCCAACCTGATCACTCCTGTTTCCATTTCTCCTTCACCTGAGAAGTCTTTCCTATTTCTGCTTCCCAGGGAGATGGGTTCTTCTCACATTGAGCCCTCCTTGTTGCTTATCTTCTCTGGGTCTGTAGAATGTATCATAGTTATCTTTTACTTTACAGTCAATATCCATTAATTAGTTAGTGCATGCCATGATTGTCTTTTCCGGGTCTGGGTTACCTCACTCAGAATGGTTTTTTTTTTCTAGATCCATCCATTTAACTTCAAATTTCATGATTTTATTTTTTAAAAGCTGAGTAATAATATACTGTGTAAATTAACCACATTTTCTTTATTCATTCTTTGAGTGACATCTAGGTTGTTTCCAGTTTCTTGCTAATATGAATGAAACTGCTATAAACATACTTGAACAAATGAACTTATGGCATGATGTGGAGTGTCCTTTTGGTAGATGCTCAGGAGTTAATATATACCTGGGTTTGAGGTAGATTTCCAATTTTCTGAGAAACTGCCATACTGATATCCAAGGTGAATGTACAAGTTTACACTCTCACGGGCAATAGAGGAGTGTCCCCCATGAGCCACATACTCATCAACATGAGTTGTCATTTGTGGTTTATTTTATTTTACTTCATTTTAAATTAAAATTAAAAACAAGGTTGTTTCACATGTCAATCTCAACTCTTAGCCATTCTGACAAGTATAAGATGGAATCATTATGATTTATATTTCCCTGATGACTAAGGATGTTGAATATTTCTATAATTGGTTCTTTAAGGGCCATTTGAGATTCCTCTGTCGAGAATTTTCTGTTTATATCTGTGCTACATTTTTAATTGGATTATTTGATTTTTGAAGTCTACTTTCTTGGGTACTTTCTGTATTTGACCCCTGTCAGATGTGGAGTAGGCGAAGATCTTTTCCCATTCTCTAGGCTGTCATTTTTTTTAACCATTGACAATGTCCTTTGCCTTACAGAAGTTTTTTGGTTTCTGAGGTCCCATTTATTAATTATCTGTCTTAGTGCTTGTGCTGTCAGTGTACTGTTCAAGAAGTTGTCTATATTTTTTATTTTGTCACAGAACCAACTCTTTGTTTCACTGATTCATTGTATTATTCTCTTTTACTTCATCCGTCAGTTTGATTATTTCTCGCTTTCTTCTCTTTAGTGTGTTTGCTTCTTTTTGTTCTACAGCTTTCAGGTGTGCTGTTAAGTCAATAGTATGAGGTCTCTCCAAATTCTTCATTGAGACACTTAGTGCTATGAACTTTCCTCTCAGCACTACTTTCATTGTGTCCCATAAGTTTGGGTGTGTTTGTACATTCATTTTCATTGAATTCTAGGAAGTTTTTAATTTCTTTATTTCTACCTTGATCCAGTAGTCCTTCAGTAGGCAGTTGTTCACTTTACACTTTTGCAGGTTTTTTATTGTTTCTGTTGTTGTTGATATTCAGCTTTAACCTGTGGTGGTCTGATAGAATACAGGGAGTTAATTCAATTTTTTGTATCTGTTGAGACTTGCTTTGTGACTGAGTATGAAGTCAACTTTGGAGTTTTGTTAGGTGCTGAGAAGAAGGTATATTACTTTTTATTTATGTGAAATCCTCTGTAGGTATCTGTTAGGTCCATTGGATTCTGAATGTCTGTTAGTTCCATTATTTCTCTGTTTCAGTTTGAATGGTTTGTCTTTTGTAAAAGTGGGATGTTGAAGTCTACCATTATTAATGTGTGGGGTTTAATGTGTGATTTAAGCTTTATTAATGTTGCTTTTATAAATATGGGTGCCCTTGCATTTGGGGTGTACATGTTAAGAACTGGGATGTCAATTTGGTGAATTTTTCTTTTGATGAATATGAAAGCCCATCTCCAAACTGTTGATTAGTTTTCGTTGAAAGCCTGTTTTGTTAGATATTAGACAGGCTACAACAGCTTGATTCTTGGGTACATTTGCTTGTAAAATCTTTTTCCAACCTTTTACTTTGAGGTAATGTCTATCTTAGACGTTGAAGTGTGTTTCTTGTAGTCAGCAGAAGAACAAATCCTGTTTTTTAATCCGTTCTTTGAACTTGTGTCTTTCTTTTGGGAAATTGAGTCCATTTATAGTAAGAGGTATTAATGACCAATAGTAGCTAATTCCTGCTATGGAGACTGTGGTGGTGGTGGTGGTGGTGGTGGTTCTGGTACTGCTGCTGGTGGTAGCAATCTCTCTCTCTCTCCCCTCTCTCCCTCCCCCCTCCCCACTCTCTTTCTGTATCTATCTATCTATATCTGTCTCTCTCTCTAGTGCATATGTGTGAACTTCCATTCTTTTGGTTTTCCTGGTGTGAAATTATTTATTTCCTGTGTTTTCTTGGGTGTAGTTAACCTCCTAGGGTTGGAGTTTTCCTTCTAGTACCTTATGTAAGACTGGATTTGTGAACAGATATTATTTGTATTTGACTTTATTATGCAATGTCTTGTTTTCTCCAACAAGTCTTTGCTTGGTATAGTAGTCTAGGCTGACATCTGTGGTCTTTTAGAGTACTAAATATATCTGCCCAAGCCCCAATCCACTTCTCTTCCTTTTTTTGTAGAGGAAGGGCTGATCTGCTATGACTATCAACAAAACATGGCACAACAAATTTCACTAAGACTAAGCACCACTCCATGTGTTAATGTTGGGCAAGGTGCCCACTATGAGAAATAGGGTCCCAATCTCTTACATCTCTTACATTCTGTTGATAGTGCTTTGGTTTGTATTTTCTATTTGCTTACCTAGATTTTTTTATCACTAGGATGTCTCGGTTTGTATTTTCTTTCTTGCTTCTATTTCCATTTTCAGGTCTTGAACATTTTTTAATTTCCTTCACATGTTTATCTTTCCCTGTCTTCTGAAAGAGTTATGGACCAAGATATAAAGCTAAGGGAAGGGCACACTCTTGGTGATAACTCAGCAGGCTTTAAGTGATCAGTCAGTGGTGTCTTACCTTGATCTCCTATAACTGGTGTGGACTTATTTATCTCACCAATTTTCATTATAACACTGTGTCTGTTTCACAGGGAAGAAAAAATAAGAGAAGTTCAACAGCTTGGTGAGGATCACATTGCTAGTAATTAGAAAGCTGGGAAGGAAACTAGGTCTGATGTAAGAAGAAGACAAATCCCTCAAATAAAGAGCCTTGTATTTGTCTAAATTACCACAGGAAGTGAGAGGAAATAATAAACTAAAGATGACCAGGTTGAAAGTTTGACTTATTCCTTTCCAATTTGTATCCACTTGATCTCCATTTGTTGTTTTATTGCTCTAGCTAGAACGTCAAGGACAATAATGAAGAGACAGGAAAAAAGTGGACAGCCTTGTCATGTTCCTGATTTTAGAGGAATCACATTGAGTTTCTCTCCATTTAGTTTTATGTTGGCTGCTGGTATGTTCCTGTTATTCCTGATCTCCCAAGGCATTTATTATGAAAGGGTGTTAGATTTTTGTCAAATGATTTTTCAGCATATAGTGAGATGGTCATGTGTTTTTTCTTTTTCAGTTTGTTTATATGGTGGGTTACATTGATGGATTTTCTCATGTTGAACCATCCCTGCATCCCTGGGACGAAGCCTCCTTGATCACACTAGATGATTTCTCTGATGTGTTAATGGATTTGATTTGTCAGTATTTTGTTGAGTATTTTTGCAACAATGATCATGAGGGATATTGGTCCGAAGTTCTCTTTCATAGTTGTATCTTTGTGTGGCTTGGGTATCAAGGTAACTGAAGCCAAGTAAAAAGAATTTGGCAATGTTTCTACTGTATGGAACAATTTGAAGAGTGCTGGTATTAGATCTTCTTTGAATTTCTGGTAGAATTCTGCACTGAAACCATCTGGCTCAGTTTTTTTTTGTTTTGTTTTGGTTTTTTGCTTGGGAGATTTTTGATGACTGCTTATATTTCATTAGGGGTTAGAGGTCTATTTAAATTGCTTATCTGTTCTTGATTTAGTTTTGGTAAGTGATATCTATCCAGAAAATTCTTCATTTCCTTTAAAATTTCCAATTTTCTGGAGTATAAGTTATCAAAGATGATATGACAGTTTACATACATTATGGGAAAAACTCTACCAGGGAACTCCTCCAGCTGAAAAACGCCTTCAGCAAAGGGGCAGGATGCAAAATTAACTCAAAAAAATCAGTAGCCAGTATACAGACGATAAGTGGTCAGGGAAAGCAATCAGAAAAGTATCCCCTTTACAATAGCCACAGACAACATAAAATATCTTGGGGTAACACTAACCAAAAAGTGAAAGACCTGCATAGTAAGAGCGGTGAATCTTTAAAGAAAGAAATTAAAGAAGATAGCAGAAAACAGAAAGATCTCCCATGCTCTTGGATAGGTAGGATCAACATAGTCAAAATGGCAATCTTGCCGAAAGCAATCTACAGATTCAATGCAATCCCAATAAAAATTCCAACACACTTCTTCACAAATCTTGAAAGAATAATACTCTATATGGAAAAACAAAAAACCCAGGATAGCCAAAACAACCCTATACAATAAAGGAACTTCCAGAGGCATCACGATCCCTGACTTCAAGCACTATTGTAGAGCCATAGTCCTGAAAACAGCTTGGTAATGGAACAAAAGTAGACAGGTAGACAAATGGAATTGAATTGAAAACACTGATATTAACTGATACACCTACAGACATCTGATTTTTGACAAAGAAGCTAAAGTTATACAATGGAAAAAAGAAAGCATCTTCAACAAATGGTGTTGGCATAACTGGATGAAGACATGTAGAAGATTGTAGATAGATCCATGTCTATTGCCATGTACAACACTTAAGTCCAAATGAATCAAAGGCCTCAATATACTTCCAGTCACACTGAATCTCTTAGAAGAAAAAATGGGAGGGACCCTTGAACAAATTGGTACAGGAGACTGCTTCCTCAACATAACACCAGTAGCACAGACATTGAGATCGACAATTAATTAATGAGACCTCCTGAAACGAAGAAGCTACTGTAACCCAAAGGATACAGTCAACAAGACAAAGCAGCAGTCCACAGAATGGGAAATGATCTTCACCAGCCCCACATCTGACAGAGGGTTGATTCCCAAAATATACAATGAACTCAAGAAGCTAGCTACCAAAACACCAAACAATCAATTGAAAAGTGGGGTCCAGAACTAAATAGAGAATTCTCAATAGAGGAATCTAAAATGGATGAAAGGCACTAAGACCCCCTGAATGTGAGTGTCAGTGAGGAGGTCTAGGTAATCTATTGAGCCTTGGATAGTAGATTAGTATTTATCCCAGGTATACAAATGGACTTTGGACTCCCATCCAACAATGAGAGATGCACTCTCACCCTGAAATCTTGGGGAAGGGTCTAGGCCCTGCCTTGGATAAAATGACAGTCTATGGACACCCCCATGGAGGACCTCACCCTCCCTGGGGAAATGAGGAGATATTGGGGGGGTTGGTGGGAAGAACCCAAGAGAAGAACACATGGTCCCCCGAAGATGGGAAGACTACAGGAATTCCTGAACAAATTGGGAGCATGAGGGGAAGAGAGGACAGAGTTGGGAAAGGGAGAGGGGAAAAAAGGAGGGAGGAGAACAGGAAAGAAAGAGGGATTGAGACAGGGGAGGAATAGAGGCAGGCAAGAAAGGAGATGCCTTGATAGATGGAGAGAATATAAGTTTGGAGAGAGGTCTGGCACAGGGGAAATATTAGGGGATCCACAGGCATGACCCAAACTAAGCATCTAGGTAGTGGTGGAAAGGTTGCCTTTGATGCCCTTCCCCTATAATGAGATTGGTGACTACCTTGGTTGCCATTCCCAGAGCCTTCATTCAGTAGCTGATTGAAGCAGAAACATATATCCACAGCTAAACACTGAGCCATACTCCTGGAATCCAGTTGCAGAGAGGGAGGAGGGTTAAGCAAAGGAGCCAAGACTGTGCTGGAGAAACCCACGGAAACAGTTGACCTGACCTAGTGAGAGCACAGAGACACTAGTCGTAAAGCTAGGAACCAGCATTGGACCAAACCAAACGCTCTTAATGTGGGTGCCAGTTAGGAGGCCAGGGCAGTCTGTGGGACCTCTAACAATGGAGCCAGTGTTTATCCCTAGAGCACAAATGGACTTTGGGAGCCCATTCTCTATGGAAGGATACTATTGCAGCCCAGATACAAGAAAGAGGGCCTAGACCCTCCCCCAAATGATGTGATGGAGTTTGATGGTCCCCAGTGGAGGGCCTCTCTATCCTTTGGGAGTGGGTGGCAGGTGAGTTGGCAGGTTCAATGGGGAGCATGGGAGGATGGGAGTAGGAGGGAATGAGGGAATTGATATGTAAATAATGTAAATAAGAGTGCTTCTAAAATAAAAAAAAAAAGATAGCCAGGTTGTTTCTGCCTTAATGACTGGAAGAGCCCAAGTCTGTGTAGGAAAAAGTTTTTTGAGGAAGGAAAGAAGTAATATTATAATGAACGCGGAGGTGGGAAGGATAAGAATAAAGCAAAATTTTTCATACTGGATATAATTTGAGTTGTCGGTGAAATTAGGGTAGAAAGCATATTGCTAAAGTGGAATGTACATGGTTCTAAGCCAACAGAGCTGGAAACAGCTTCTTAAGAAGTGGCCTTTCCCCCAGAGTGCAAAGGCTGATGTATCTAAGAAAAAGAGAAGAAAAGCCATTTAGGAAAGACTAGAACGTGGAGGGTTAAGGGAAATAAGAAACAAAACTTAGAAAAAGAAATCCTAAGAAAGAGGAAAAACTATTTCAAAAAGCAGTTTCAAATATCAAAGAGAGATCATGTTGGAAGGGAATGAGAAATGTTTGTTGGATTTGGCTTTCAAGAGACCATTGTTGATATTTAAGAAAAAATGGTTGAGGCTAATGTAGGGGCTTGAAACCATATCATTGTGATATGCAGCTTAAAGGGCTTGTGAGAAAATAGTAGATTCTCCGGCTGACTTGTTTCTTTTCCCTGTTTATCTCTTCCTTGAATCCCATAAGAGAATGGCACAAGTCAGAGCATCATCTCTCCTTATTTCCTTTTGGTGGAGAATGTTCAGTCACTATAACCTACCCCAAGATCGTTTCTGTTCTTTGTATAACCTGAGCCCAACCTATATGTCTTAGCTAGCAGGTCAGCCTCAAAGATAAACTGGGCATAATGAACTGAGACATTTTCTTTCTGCCTTTTTGAGAACCAGCATATGGACAGAAATAATACAGCTACAGTGTTTTGGTCCAGGCAAGTTTATCAGTTTCTTTAAAATATTGTTAAACAGTTTCAAGCATTGATATGATAAATTTTAGTCAGTGGCATTCCCCATCCACAACTCTCTCCAGCTGGAAACCTTCCCAACAAGTTCCTGTCCTGCATTCATGTTTTCTGTCCTTAGTTTAACTGAGTTTCTTAACTGAGTTAAGTTATTTCATAGACCAAGGGCATCTAAAACACTTAAGAGAGGAATTTAATTGAGGAATGACTCTGTTCTGCTCATAGTATTGGAGGGTATTCTTCATGGCCATTTGGGCCCATGTGATCAGCATAGCTGAACTCTGTATGTGTTAAATGAATTTCCTCTAGTAGAAAACAGGAAGCAGAAAGAATACAGGAAAAGAACAGTTCATGGCAAACCCTAAAAAAACTACACTGTGAATGAATGGTCCTTCAACAAGGCACCATCTTCCAATTTCTAACACTTCCCAATAGCCTGTTCAAACCTTGAATACATCCATACATTAAACTGTTGATTGGCTCACAGTCCTCAGCATGTCACTTTCCCTGTAAGTACCCCCAAAGTTGCCCTCAGAGGAGTGCTTCATTGTCTTATAGGCACTTGTCAATCAAATTATCAAATCAAGTGGGCAATCAAGATTATTCATCATAGCAGGTGTTCCATGATTCTAAGACAGAGTTTTGGGTATATCTTTGAGAAAAAATGACATTTGACACCAACATTAAGAAGTGAAATGCAAAGAGGAAAGCTAAAGAGAAGTATATTAAATCCACAAAGAATCTTGTAGCTAGAACCTAGTTAGATTTTTGTTTGTTTTTTGTGTCACTGGTTTCTATCTAACTGGCACTTAACCACTGTGGTAGAAGACTGTACCTTTATCGAGTGGGACTCCTAGTATTTAATCTGCATCTAGGATACAGACTGTGGTATGTTTCTCTGTAGAGAAGTATGCTTCAATGGAGGGGGTAAGTGCAGGAGTGCCTGGATGAAGGTGCTTGAAACAGGAAAACCTTCCAATGAGCAGGCAGTGGCTACCTCCATTTCCCCTTAACCTAGAAATTTCCTTGCATGGGGCATGTGGAGAGGAGAATCACAGCAGGTGCTAGCAGCTACACGGGTCTTAGAATTCCATGGCAAATGAGGTGACAGTTAAGTTTTAGAAAGAATGAGAATTTCTCTGTAAGTCAGCAGACTTGCAGTTTCATTCGAGCTATCTAGTGTGACTCACATTCTGTCTCAAAATTGTTTGTACCAGGTTTTGGAAGGCAGAAACAGACCAATAGTTATAGGACTCAAATTATCCTTTGTATTCGGGACCAAATAAGGGCTTGCAACTTTAGGAGCTGTGCCCAGGGAGTGAATGGAACTGACATCGAGGACTGGATAGGATTCAAGGATGTGTTTGTTGCAGTGTTAATGGGCAAAGTTTTCTTCTTGGCTCATGTCTTCTCTAAGAGAAGAATTCAATGGAGAGACACAGATGCTTTAAGAAGAGGTTATTAACAAAGCACTGCAGAACACATGCCCCAACTGAGACTGAAGTGGGCTGTTGAGGAGAAGGCATGGCAGCCTACATGACTCTGTGTGGTGGATTTTAAAGTAATGTTTCAATATTTATGATGCATAGGGCATGTTCATGGGGATCAGCTACCCGTTTTGCCCTCCCAAGTATGCTAGACAATATCTTCTTTTTGGAGTATTTCTTCCAATGATCATTTTGCAAAGACCATAAACGTGGGGGTGGGAATTAGAGACAGTTTTTAAAAAGCAATGCAAGTAATATAATGATGCCAAGATTGCTTCAAAGTGCAGACTCTGCATGCGTGGAACATGTATAAGTATTTCAGCATCTTAGTTTCTCAGAAAGTAGGAAGAGCCTAGCTTGAACTTCAAGTGTATTTTAAGCACAAAGGAGTATTTTGAGCATTGGGTATTGAGATATAGCTGCAGTTGCTCTGGTTCCTTCATGTTTAACTCCAAGACTCTCCAGGAAACATAGCTGCCTAAGTACAGCTGCAGTTTTCCTCAGTTACCTCATATCTAACTCCTTCCCACTTACTTAGTCCCAGTAACAGGATTTTGTTGCTACCCTGTAGTGAGGCAAGCAACTGACAAAAGTAAAGTCAGTGTCTTGAGCTTCACCATAACTGAAAGAGGAATGGGCTTCAAGGAGATCCACCCTGAGATCCAGTCATGGATGTCCTGCAAATGCTTTCCAAGTTGAAATGAAGATGGAGATATGATGAAAACCATCACCACAAAGTGACTTCTCAGGCCAAAGCAACCCCATGGGAAGCATAATGCTACTAAGCGCTGTAGTGCTATATTAAAGAAATTTCCAGTGATTTATGTGACAGATACATAGCCAGGCCTTCTTGGGTGCACATCACTTAAGCACCAATAACTTAGAAGAACTAAGAGACAAAAATGACAATTAAAAAGGTGTGCTTCTTCTTCTAGAGATGGCAGGTGAATTTCATGAAACCTTATACTGGAGATTTGTTTCTTAAACTGAAATTAACAAATTAAAAATTAAGCTTATTTTGTACAGAGTAAGCAGCAATATCCTAGTGAGAATAAAACATTCAAGAAAGGTTTTCATTTTGATTTTTATACAAACCAGTCCTTAATACAGTCCTCAATAATTCCTTCCTATACCCACCAATGCAGATATTATTGGAGTTGCTGACTCATATCAAACGGGACAAAGCAAAAGAAACTAGCATTCCAAAACTAGTACTTAAATTACAATATGATTTCAGTCTCTTGTTTTCTCTCCTATCACGTCTCTGGAGAAATACAATTGCCATGTCATAAGGACACTAACATGGCATGGAAAGGTTCATGGGTGAGATACTGAAGCCTTTGGTCAGCAACAAAATATAGCAGGCTGCCTACTACATAAGCAAGTTTGGAAATGAGATTTGTAACCTTTGGTTGATTACAGTCCCGAACAACAGCTGAGCTACAACCAACAGTGAGAAACCCTGCATTGGAATCCAACAGAAAGTGCTCCCAGATTCCTAGTAAAGAAAACGTACAGTGATATATCTGATTCTTTGAACTGCAATGGTTGTCACACAGCCACAGTAATTAACATTTTTCCTTTTGTATAGAAATAACTGAGCCAATGTTATAATTTTAGGTAACATTAAACAAGGGATTCATGAATATTTAACTGGGAAATCTGTTCTAAAATCTGAGAACAGTAAGAATTTTTAAAGTAGTACATGTGAAATAGTCTCATAACAGACATAATGAAAATCTACTGCTAAATTAATTTAAAAAATGACACATGGTTCTGAAAGATTCAACACCTATTGTCATGTGTCTAGAAAATTTAGGAATCCTAAAACATAGATGTAAAGGAATTGAGAATGGAAATTCTCTTCAGTTCTAATTTCTAATACATGTTTTCAAAAATGCTCAAATTTTACACACCAATTCTCTTAAAACTTAATGAGTAAAGCTTCTAGAGGGTCCTTGTGAATTTGGAAGCAAGAATCTGACTTCTATGGAAGTTGAGTGCTACTTATAATTATAGGATTTATAAATTTTTATCATATTTAGTAATAACATCAGTAATCTCATTTTGGAACTTCTGACGTTTTATTTTAGAAAGCAAGGATGGACCTATTGAAGTTGAGGGAACTCATACAATATACTTTCAATCTGAAATACAGTAGCTCCACAGTAGATTTAATTAGTGAAGTATAGCACTCTTATATAAACATTATTTGGGAAAAATTTATCTTTTTCACAAGTTGAGTCAAAAGATTAGAAAAGAGAAGCAATGGTCCCTCTTCAAAAGAGCAATAAGAAATCGACTTGTAAGTTGGCAGTTAGCCTGTTTTAGGATCTAGATCTCTCATCAGGGAATTGAAATGTTGGGCTTACAAGATATTCTCAGTAAGAAAAGAGAGATTATTAGAAGGGATGCTGAAACTGTTTTCCTACACATGCATGATATTCCTGCAAAACAGGTTCTCTTCCTCTTCCTTCTCTGGAGAGTGAGTGATTTATCTGGCGAACAAATTTCAAAAGAAATCACTATTGTATTAGTTACTCCCATTCTGTCTTGGCAAAATATCTGACAGAAATAACACTGGAGAAGAAAGATTCGTTTTGGTTCATGGCCTTTTACAAAGTCTTCATCTATAAAAACGCTAAGGACATAGTTGTGGCAGTGGGAGATAGAGAGGCAAGACCAGGAGACAGTGGGGGGGTCAGGCACCAAGGGCTGCACTATCACCTTCAAGGGTTCACACTAGTAAGCCCTTCCACAAGTTGGACTCAGGCTCTTAAAGAGCAATTCTCAACCTGTGGATTGCAAGTCCATTGGTGATCAAACTATCATTTCATAGGAGTCGCATATCAGATATTTATATCAAGATTCATAGCACTGCAAAATTATAGTTATGAAGTAATAAAATATTTTTATGGTTAGGGTCACCACAACATATGAAATATTAAAGATCTGCAGTATTAGGAAGGTTAGGAACACAGTTAACACTTTTCGTAGAGACTGACTCATGTTATAGTTGGGGGGGTCAGTATTTTCTATCAA
Source organism: Mesocricetus auratus (assembly GCF_017639785.1). Lineage (NCBI taxonomy): Eukaryota > Metazoa > Chordata > Mammalia > Rodentia > Cricetidae > Mesocricetus > Mesocricetus auratus. The sequence goes on along the minus strand of NW_024429207.1, from coordinate 721,236 downwards.
CGTTCCTACCCCATTGTGCTTTACCTGGATGAGGATATCTAATTCTGTGGTTCATTTGCTAAGCCAATTTGGCTTTTACAATGTATTTTGATCAAATTAAAAATCAAATATTTCTGTTTTCTACACACATTACTCTCTAGCTTAACTCTGAATTTATTTAGAATCTAGAAAAGATGCATTATAGTCCCTCAGGGAAATTCATGCTTCTATCAAAATTCAAATCACTGAAACATTCACTCTGAAATGTTCAAAGGTAATGATGCAAAATATCCTTTTAATTGTACACTTTTATCATGATCAACTTGATAAGTGATTCAAGCATTAAGAGAATCCTCCTTGACACATTGTTTTTCATTGTTTTGGAAGGACGAATAACACGAGGAATGCTGTAATTAATGACGGTATCTATTCTGTGCTCAAAAGTCAGGTGTATACGGCTTCTAATCCCAGTTTTATAAAAGTGTTTAATCTCATTGAAGCCTGTTTGTTCTTGTTCCTTCAACTTTATCTGCATAATGAGAAGGAACAGCTCCTCTGGAGGCCTAATGAGAAGATACATAGAATAATGTAAGCGTATCCAAGTTCAGTGTCTAATATCAGTGAGCACCCAACTGACGGAAGCTGATATTATCAGAGCATGAAGTCTATTTTGCTGTATTGTATAATAATTCATTAATTCATTAGTCACAAAACCTTATGCTAGCTTTTACCCAGAGGGTTTACAAATCATAAATTTCTTAAAGCTATAATTTTTTAAAGATATTTTTACTCTCATGAACAATTTCTTTTCTATTTAGCTTATGATTAGTGAATATGTTGCTTTCAGCAAGTGTCAGTGCATGTTCTTTCCTTCTACTTTAAATTCGTAATGTGACATTTCAAGCTAATTCAAACATTTAGTCAACCTTCATCACTTAATTTGTATGGGTTTTAGATCTAGGAGACAAATGGGGTCAAAGAATAGCAGACCTTATGGATATCACCATATAAAGTCTTTTAATGTATTTAATATTATGTTAGCTTGTAGGATACCCATAGTACTACTTGATGAATTCTAGTTTGGTGCCTTAGAAAAAGCGTACTATTTTAAAAATCCTAGTCCCTATGGATTTGGGGAAGAAAGTTTCCTGTTTAAATTATCTTATTAACAGACATGTCCATCACTGAGTAACATGCTTTGAAAATGAAATGTTTATAATTTGGAGCTTCTAAATTGTCTCTCTCCCTTCCCCAATTTAGATCTACTTTTGACAAGGTATATAAGGATCCATATTCTGTACCTTGTACTCAAGGGGATTCTCATAGACTTAGTTTTCCTAAGTGGCTCAGAGGTATTCAATAAGAAACTTTGCTGGGCTTTTATGTTTTTATTTTCCAGTATTTCAGACTGCAATTTTCAGATTGTTCTCACCTTAGCACCTATTCTCCTCCTTCCCACAGATCTCCATTTCATTCTGTTATGGTCCACAAAACTTTAAGCAGCATTAATAACTCCCAAGACTAGTTAATGTTTCAAAGATTTCCAGGCTCCCAATTGTAAACAGAATTTCTCTTATAGAAACTACACATGAAATCATCTAGTAATAGAAGATTGTACATTCATCAACTTTATATGGAAAAACAAAAGGCCCAGGATAGCCAAAACATCCCTATACAATAAAGGAACTTCAGGAGGCATCACCATACCTGACTTCAAGCTCTATTATAGAGCTATAGTCGTGAAAACAACTTGGTATTGGCACAAAAATAGGCAGGTAGACCAATGGAACCGAATCGAAATCCCTAATTTTAACCCACACACCTATGAACACTTGATTTTTGACAAAGAAGCTAAAACTGTACAATGGAAAAAAGAAAGCATCTTCAACAAATGGTGCTGGCATAACTGGGGACTGGTATGCAGAAGACTGCAGATAGATCCAGGTTTATCGCCTTGTACAAAACTTAAGTCCAAATGGATCAAAGATCTCAACATAAATCCAGCCACACTGAAACTTTTAGAAGAGAAAGTGGGAGATACTCTTCAACGAGTTGGTACAGGAGACCACTTCCTAAACATAACACCAGTGGCACAGGCACTGAGATCGACAATTAACAAATGGGACCTTCTGAAACTAAAAAGCTTCTGTAAGGCAAAGGACACAGTCAAAAAGACAAAAAGGCAGCCCACAGAATGGGAAAAGATATTCACTAACCCTACATCTGACAGAGGGCTAATCTCCAAAATTTACAAAGAACTCAAGAAACAAGTCTCCAAAACACCAAAGGATCCACTTGAAAGGTGGGGTACAGAGCTAAATAGAGAATTCTCAGTAGAGGAGGCTAAAATGGCCAAGAAACACTTAAAGTGCTCAACATCCTTAGCCATCAGGGAAATGCAAATCAAAACAACTCTGAGATACCATCTTACTCCTGTCAGAATGGCTAGAATCAAAAACACTGAAGACAATTTATGCTGGAGAGGATGTGGAGAGAGAGGAACACTCCTCCACTGCTGGTGGAAGTGCCGACTCATACAGCTTCTTTGGAAATAAGTATGGAGATTCCTCAGGAAAATGGGAACTAATCTACCACTAGACCCAGCAATCCCACTCTTAGGCATTTATCCAAATGAGGCAGGTTCATACAACAAGGGCATCTGCTCCGCTATGTTCATAGAGAGCATTGTTTGTAATAGCCAGAACCTGGAAGCAACCTAGATGCCCCTCAACTGAAGAGTGGATAGAGAAAATGTGGTACATTTACACAATGTAGTATTACTCAGCAGAAAAAAACAATGGAATCTTGAAATTCGCAGGGAAATGGATAGCACTGGAAGAAACCATCCTGAGTGAGGTAACCCAGTCGCAAAAAGACAAACATGGTATGTACTCACTCATATATGGATTTTAGACATGGATCAGGATAGTGCCAGTCTGCACTTCCACAGATAGAGAGTCTGGGAAACAGGAAAGAACCTAAAAGATATGCATATATGCATAGTACCCAAGAGAAGAGGATGGAGACAAGATCCTCTGAATGGATGGGGAACACGGTGAGGGGTGGGGGGGAGTGGGACCTGGGAAGAATAGAGGGGGTAAAGAGGAAAGGAGTTGGTCATGGGGGAACAGGAAGTTGAGGGGGTGGGGGTAGAATAGGGGGAAGAGGGAATCATAGGATCGATTACAGATCAGGCACCAGAGTGACCTGGAGTGATCTAAAGGGATAACACTAATTGGCAAGGTAAGCAATAGTGGAGGGACCACCTCGAATGCCCATTCCTGATAATGAACTTGATGTCTATAGCCATCCGGGAGCCTTCATCCTGTGACTGATGGAAGCAGAGGCAAATACACAATTAATCACTGAACTGAACCCAAGGAACCCAGTGACAGAGAGAGAGGAGTGATGAGCAAATTGGCAAAGAATGGGCTGGCAAAACCAGCAGAGACAGCTGATCTGAACAGGGGAGAGCTCTTGGACCCCAGACCGACAGTAGGGAGGCCAGCATGGGATTGATCTGGACCCCCCCAAATGTGAGTGACAGTGAGAAGACCTGGGCAACCTATGGGGCCCTGAGCTGTGGATCAGTGTCTATCCCTGGTATACAAACAGTCTTCGTGTGCCTATAGCACAAAGAGAGATGCTCTCTCAGCCTGGACTCTTAGGGGAGTGCCTGGACCCTACCAAGAGTAAAATGACAGACTCTAGATATCCCCTATGTGGAAGGATTTGGCAATAGGGTGGGAGGGAGGGGGGGAAGGGGAGTGCGGGAGGAGGGGAGGGAGAGGGAACTGGGATTGACATGTAAAGCAAGCTATTTAAAATTAAAATAAAAAATGATAAAAAATTTCAAGAGGAAAAAAAAAGATTGTACATTCAATATAACTCTATTTCAAAATGACATGAAATAACATTCAAACACAGACAATGTTTTAATTGAACATCCTTTTGCATTATGTTTTGAATATCAAAAGCTATTATATTTGTTATTTCCAGTACCAGGAATGGATTACCTCTTCTTGAATTTCTTATCAGTTGTCCCATAAACCCATAAACATTACATGCTATTCTAATAATCTTCGTTTCCCCTCTATAAATTGATGGTTATGATCCTGTTGGTGAAGATACCCTGTATTTGAGCTAAAAGACATGGAGAATATACTGACTTGAAAGCTCCACCCCTACTGACTAGCTTTCATAGTGTAGAAGATGCTGTACATATTACAGGGGAGAAAAGCAATAAACTGTACTATCCAATTGTGAACTCTGTGAGCAATAATAACTACAGCCTGGCAAGATATGCCCACTACTACACTAGTGACATGAATGTTATTAGAATATCCAAACACATTCTGATTGGAGCAAAGACCTGTTCTATAATATGAACTTAGACCTGGTAATTCCTATTGGTCCATGAATCTGTAATGAGACTGGTGATAGGTTGTAGTGGAAATTCTTTTTTTTTTAATCAATAATGATTTTTTTATTCTTTCTTTTAAATTTAGATAAGAAACAAGGTTGCTTCACAAGTCAGTTCCAGGTCCCTCTCCTTTTCCCTCCCCTCCTCCCGTGCCCTCCCTCCATCCCCCCCCCCCCCGTTATCACCTCATTCCCCCAGGGAGGGTGAGGCCCTCCATGGGGGTGGCCATAGTCTGTCATTTCATATAGGGCAGGGCCTAGCCCTTCCCCAAGAGTTCAGGGTGAGAGTGCACCTCACATTGTTCTATGGGAGTCCAAAGTCCATGTGTATACTTGGGATGGGTACTGATCTGCTGCCCAAGGCTCAATAGATTACCTAGGCCTCCTCACTGACACCCAGATTCAGGGGGTCTTGATCAGTCCCATGCTGGATTCCCAGGCTGATGCCTGGGATTCAAGAGTTAACCTTTGTCTGGTCAGCTGTTTCTGGGGGTTAAACCAGCCCAGTCTTAATCCCTTTGATCATCAGTCCTCCCTCTCTGATACTGGCTTTCTTGAGTTCAGCTCAGTACTTAACCAGCCACTAAATGTAGTTTCTGTTTCCCAGACTCTCTGGCCATAGGATTGTAGGCTGGCACTCCCCAGATCTATGTCTAAAATCCATATATGAGAGAGTACATGCCATGTTTCTCTTTTTGTGACTGGGTTACCTCACTCAGGATGGTTTCTTCTAGTGCCATCCATTTGCCTGCGAATCTCATGATTCCATTATTTTTTTCTGCTGAATAGTACTCCATTGTGTAGATGTACCACATTTTGTCTATCCACTCTTCGGGTGAGGGAACTCAAGAAAGCCAGTAACTCAAGAAAGCCAGTAACAGAGAGGGAGGACTGATGATCAAAGGGATTAAGACTGGGCTGGTTTAACCCCCAGAAACAGCTGACCAGACAAAGGTTAACTCTTGAATACCAGGCATCAGCCTGGGAATCCAGCATGGGACTGATCAAGACCCCCTGAATTTGGGTGTCAGTGAGGAGGCATAGGGAACCTATTGAGCCTTGGGCAGCAGATCAGTACCCATCCCAAATATACACACGGACTTTGGACTCCCATAGAACAATGTGAGGTGCACTCTCAACCTGAACTCTTAGGGAAGGGTCTAGGCCCTGCCCTATATGAAATGACAGACTATGGACACCCCCATGGAGGGCCTCACCCTCCCTGGGGGAATGAGGGGATAACGGGGGGGGGGGGTTGCGGGGAGGGCACGGGAGGAGGGGAGGGAATGGGAGAGGGACCTGGAACTGACTTGTGAAGCAAGCTCGTTTCTTATCTAAATTTAAACTGAAAAAAAGAAAGTTATTTGAATGCATGTTAAACATTAATGTAATTTTTGAAAGGTTATATCTGATTTTTTTTACCAAAATAAATCTGGAGAATAAAAAAAGAATTTAATATATTAGTTGATATGAGTTTTAAAAAGCTAATGTTACAACACAAACAAGATTCAGATCAAGGTTTTCATTTCACAAAGTAAGGGGATATTTTGTCATCAGGCTTTTTCAATCAAATATAAATTCAGAAGCATATTGTCTTATTATCAAGTTCCCTTAATAGATTCCCCAATACAAATTCAATCTGTGCTCACTTTTGACACTAATCAAATGCTCTTTCATTTCTCCAAAAGTGTTGTAAAACTTATATTTTCTTCACTATGTTTTACTTTGCAAGATCTTGGGTCCCAAGGGATATTTTTCCTCATTTAATCCAAGCCTTCCTTCTTCCATGTAGATTTAACATCTCCTTTTCATTTCTGCATATCTTACCTCTTCAAATGGGGAAGATTTAGCTTCATTAAAGAAGATTTTCTGTGTATTTTTCCTTTTAATTGTTCAATGCTGAACACACCACTCTTGTCACTGCTCCCAGAAGATTCACTCACTCCCCCGTTCTCTTACTTCTAAACATAGGCATTTACTTTGTATAGTATTCAGCAATCACTTTAAGCCTTTAACACTGTAGACATGATCCTTTCTTCTCTAGTTTCTTCGACTTTTTTTTTCAATCTCCCAGTGGAAACTAACTGCTTTCACATTACATTTCTGGGAACTTCATTTGAATTGCCATTTATGCTCTCAGTATATAAGGTCTGGGATTATCGTTGGCTAGATTCAAGTTTCCCACTTATTTGAATATACTGCCTTCATCATCTGTAGAATCGCAGCCTCCCTTGTGTGCCACAGATACCTTGCTATGATGAGCAAGCAAGTAAAACTTTTGGGAAAACATGGCATTGCTCATGGCTGCTCAACTCTGGACTTCTAGAAGTGTTAAGAAACAAAACCCTTAAAGGCTTTTGCTACACTTTTGTGAGTTGTATTCCTCCTTCACCAGAAGGCATTGTTATCCTTTCTTACAACAAATGTAAAAGTGACACTGAGAATCTGGTGTGCCCCAGGGAAGAAATTTACTAGGTGGCCCAGTGCTGGAACTCATTAGTAACTGCAAAGTCTGACTTTCATGCAAGCCTCTCTTTAGATTCTCAGATGATAATTTTGGCAACAACAAAACTATGCACACAGGTTGACACATTCTATAGACAATGGTCCTTTACTACTCAATTTTAACTTGTCTCTAGATATTTCTTTGAGTAATATGGCTAAGCAAGGATTGATAACAATGAGTTTGTTTCTCTTTGTTGTTGACATAAACTAAAATAAAGACAATGTAAAATCACAGTGGACTAAAGTCATGTTGCTTATTCTGGAGCCTTCCCATGAGTGAATATTTTGAAACAAAAGGTGGACATAACTCCCGCAGATAAGGCGTGCTATACAAAATCCTGTGCACTAATTGTCTACAGCCCAAATGCTGATTTTCCCTCTTAAAAATTCTGCCCCAATTCCAATCTTCTGAAAAACAATTAAACTGTCAAGCATAGGCTTTCTCATTCAGATTTTGGACCACATCCTGCCATTGATATTTATTTTAATCTTCTATTGATTTCTGTGGGAATTCTTCATGGAGAGTGAGGGCAGGATACAACCCTAAAGGAATTTCTGCAAAGAAGGTTCCCACTTTCATCTCTTTGTGTTTGATTTTTATTAAGTTGAGGTCATGACGCCGTATGTCTAAAAATAGCTTCACAGACTTAACCTCTGATAAAGCCTTCTATTTTTGCATGCAGGCTGTAAGGTCAGTGGGAGTGCCAAAGTCTCACAGGGAACAACTACACAGTAAATGATGTTTACTCTCTTGGTTTTGGTCAATCTTCTTTAAAAAGAAAAAAATGAAAGAAAAGACTACTTGTATTTCTTTTGAAAATGTAACTTTAACTTTATTATCAAATGCCTATCTATCACTAGATTTGTTTATAAAATGTGTGCCTGGGCCATGATTAAAATATGAGGTCTAATTTAATGCAGTCATTTAAAGTTATAGTGTTGCCACTTGTATAATTATGATCTTGAATTTTTTGGAAGATGTCAAGTTTTTCAAAAAGCAGGCTAGATGCAATCAGCTACCTTAAACTTTTGTGTCTCAGGAGAATTTTGCCCCATGCCGTCTGTTCTCAGTATCTTAGAGTCTTTGTGATGTCCCTTCAGCATTTGTTTATTTCTTTTGATTTAAGATAAGGTTTTAAGGTGGATTAAAGGTGTATACTACCATTCCTGGTGGTCTTTGGATCTGTATTTTCCTTATCCCTTTCCAAGTTCTATTTGGATTGAAGAATTATGGATAACACTTCACTGATATGAATAACAAATTCTCCTGTCTTGACAAATGCTACAGGTCAATGTTCTGCCTGTATATTTAATGCATGAATTGATTGTACCATTGTGTGGCATAAGTAGAACTCAGTGTCTTTTTGATTGCTCTTGCACCAAGGTTTCTGCTGATGATTGACAAGGCTCTGGTCGTCTTCTCTACCTATGTCAGCATTTCATTCTCAAGCAGATAGTGGTGTGGAGCTTCTCACTGGACTAGCGGAGACAACACCAAGCATGCATCATGCTCAAGCTCACCTCCAATAGTGATCGTGCTTCCTTTTCATTCACAAAAATTATTTTCAGTCATATCTACATCTACTTTCCAGAGATCTCAAAACAGGACTTCAGAAGGTAGTTCATCTGAGAGGGTTAAGGAAACCTTTTATTTTCCAATTAAGGTTGTTCTAAATTTCATATATCCAGATGTATTACAGGTTTCCATTTGCATTTTAGCTGTTTTCTATTTCTAGCCTATATCTAATTGTTTGTTATTGTTGTTATGGTAGTAAAAAGCCAAGGAATACAGTATAAAACTCATAATGGTCTTTTGACCTATTTGGTAATTATCTGAAAGTTCAAGTAAAAAATATAACATAGCACATGTCAAAAAAATAATGTAGATTACTGATAAACTTAACCAACTACAAATGGAACAAATACTGAGGCCTAGTTCTGATTCTTTTCATGTGTCCGTCTGGTCCCTGAAGAAAATGAGTGGAACTTGGAGGATCATTAGAAACTACCTTTATTACGTGACTGATAACTGCCATGATGGACATCCAATCACTGCCAGATAGGACATATCCAGCTTCATGAATATCACATGTAGCTAGTGGCATGCTTAATGTTTATTTTTTCCCAGTTAACAAAGATAATAATAAACAGCTATCTTTCATTTGAAAAGAAAATCAATACATTTCTTAAAGCTTAAGAAATAACCCACTCTCTGAAATAGTTTGGAGAGATATTGACTGTTAACCTACTTTGTCAATGTCATCATGCTAACTTGCCAGTGTGAGCAAAGAAAACTTGTGTAAACACTGTTCTTTAGGATATAAAACAAAAGACCCACTAACTGGCCATTTTTGTAATTATTTTACTCATTGTTGTGAAAAGTTACTTCATAAAACTTTTAAAAAACTCATGATAGTTGTGTGGTGGTATTGCATGCCTTTAATTCCAACACTTGGGAGGCAGAGGCAGGTGGATTTGGGTGAGTTCAAAACTACCCTGGTCTACCAAGCAAGTACCAGGACAACCAGAGCTATTACACAGGGAAACCTTGTCCCGAAAAGACAAAAAAGTGTGAAATTATAATATGAAGTTCCCACTTAATTAAACTTTTGATAGTATATTATATTCTGAATGCTGAACTTGACTTTTTATATAGACAAGCTAACTAATTGACTATTAAACTCAGACATGTTTCTCTTTTAAGTCTTTAATGATATTGAAAAGTTTTATAGCCTGAACAGCAATCTGATTCTGCTTTTCAGGAGCTTGCATGTGAGCCAGAGGTGGTGGTTCATTCTTGAAATACCAGCACTCTGTAGGCTGTGCCAAGAAGACAGTGAACACACGGCCAGCCTAGGCTATATAGAATAGTCCTCTTACAAAAAAAATTACGAAAATTGGTTCCCCATTCAACTCTCATCAGGGAAGCTTTTTCTTTAGGTAGATGGGAATTAACATAGAGACCCACTACTGGACAACACTCAGAGAGTGGGAGACTTTTGAGTACTCAGTCATAGATGGGATGCCAAGACCTTCCCTTCAAGGCTCAGGAGTCTATATGAAAGATGAGGCAGAAAGCTTGTAAGATTTGGAAGTAACAGAAGATTCTAAAGAAATGGTGCCTTCCAGATGCAACAGGACTAATGCATAAGTGTATTACAAAGACTGGGGCAGCACACACAGACCTGCAAGTTTCAGCCATATGGGGGTCTAGCACTGAGAGAAGGAAATGGACAAAGCATCACACCCATAACTAAGAAGCTATTTGTAATTGATTCCTTCTGGCAAAGAAAAAAATCAATTTCCTTCAATGGAGTGTCACTGGGTATAACAATCACACTCTAAGGCAGGCTCTGTGTCCAGGACAAGTTGGCAAACATAAAGCAAACTCCATGTGTGGTTTTACATTTTTTCTGTGTGTAGGCTTCTGCTATGTTTTGTCAATTTTTCGTCTTATTTCTTTTTTATTCGATTTGGTTTTTATTTGGGGGGTTTCGTAAAGGGAGGGAGGGATGGAAGGAAGACAGAGAGAGAGAGAGAGAGAGAGAGAGAGAGAGCATGAAGTTGAGTTGCTGGGGATGTGGGGAGATTCTAGAAGGAGTTGGGGGACATGATCCAAATATATTGCATTACAAAGTTAAATAAAAAGAGAAGAAACACACAACAAAACAAGCAAGCAAAAAATATAGAAATTTACATTTATACTGAACAGAAATATCTTTGAGCATTTTACAAATACAGCATTTTCTTTCCTCACCATGTAACTGTCAAGGACTCAAGGTCTTTTTCTGTTGTTTAAAAAAAGACTATAGTTATTTATCATCATCATCATTTGTGGTAGGCACACCTTACAAAGTTGACTCAGCATTGATTCATCAATATTGGACCATTATTGAAGAAATAGGAGCATATTTATAAATATCTCACATATAATATTAAACCTAAAATCTCAAGCACCGTAGTAACATTTGTTTTCTTTGTTCATAAAAAAGAAAACAGAACAAAGCAAAAGCAAAAAATGTGGTTGAAATATTAAATGAGGGGAGATTTTTCAGGGAATAAAGGGCTTGCTGCCCAAGCAAAAGACTTGAACTTGAATACCAGCATCCAAATAAAAAGTGGTGCCCTTCATGATAAAGGTCTTGGAGAGATCTGGGATAACAGGGACATACTTAAACATAATAAAAGCTATATACAGTAAACCAACAGCCAACATCAAACTAAATGGACAGAAACTCAACGCAATTCCTCTAAAATCAGGAACAAGACAAGGCTGTCCACTCTCTCCATACCTTTTCAACATGGTACTTGAAATTCTAGCTATTGCCATACGACAACAAAGGGGGATCAAGGGGATACAAAATGGGAAGGAAGAGGTCAAACTATCACTGTTTGCAGACGATATGATAGTTTACATCAATGACCCAAAGAACTCTACCAGGGAACTCTTACAGCTGATTAACACCTTCAGCAAAGTGGCAGGCTACAAGATCAACTCAAGAAAATCAGTAGCCCTACTATATACAGATGATAAAAGGGCTGAAAGAGAAATCAGAGAAACATCACCCTTTACAATTGCCACAAACAACATAAAATACCTTGGGGTAACGCTAACCAGACAAGTGAAAGACCTGTATCGTAAGAACTTTGAATCTTTAAAGAAAGAAATTAAAGAAGCCCTCAGAAAATGGAAAGATCTCCCATGCTCTTGGATAGGTAGGATCAATGTAGTAAAAATGGCAATCCTGCCAAAAGCAATCTACAGATTCAATGCAATCCCCATTAAAATCCCAGCACAATTCTTCACAGACCTTGAAAGAACAATAATCAATTTTGTAGGGAAAAACAAAAGACCCAGGATAGCCAAAACAATCCTGTTCAACAAGACAACGTCCAGAGGCTTCACCATCCCTGACCTCAAGCTCTATTACAGAGCTATAGTCCTGAAAACAGCTTGGTATTGGCCCAAAAATAGACAGGTAGACCAATGGAATCGAATTGAAAACCCGGGTATTAACCCACACAGGTACGAACATCTGATCTTTGACAAAGAAGCTAAAAATATACAATGGAATAAAGAAAGCATCTTCAACAAATGGTGCTGGCATAATTGGAGACTGGCATGTAGAAGAATGTGGATCGATCCATGTTTATCGCCATGCACAAAACTTAAGTCCAAATGGATCAAAGACCTCAACATAAATCCAGCCACACTGAACCTCTTAGAAGAGAAAGAGGGTGGTACCCTTGAACGAATTGGTACAGGAGACAGCTTCCTGAACATAACACCAGTAGCACAGACAGTGAGATCAACAATTAATAAATGGGACCTCCTGAAACTGAGAAGCTTCTGTAAGGCAAAGGACACAGTCAGCAAGACAAAATGGCAGCCCACAAAATGGGAAAAAATATTCACTAATCCCACATCTGACAGAGGGTTGATCTCCAAAATTTACAAAGAACTCAAGAAGCAAGTCTCCAAAACACCAAAGGACCCTATTAAAAAGTGGGCTGCAGAACTAAATAGAGAGTTTTCAATAGAGGAGTCTAAAATGGCTGAGAGGCACTTGAGAAAGTGCTCAATATCCTTAGCCATCCGGGAAATGCAAATCAAAACAACTCTGAGATACCATCTCACTCCTGCCAGAATGGCTAAAATCAAAAACACCAATGACAATTTATGCTGGAGAGGATGTGGTGAAAGGGGGACACTCCTCCATTGCTGGTGGGAGTGCCAACTGGTTCAGCCACTTTGGAAATCAGTATGGAGATTCCTCAGAAAAATGGGAATAAACCTACCACAAGACCCAGCAACTCCACTCTTAGGCATATATCCAAAAGATGCCCATTCATGCAACAAAGATGTCTGTTCCACTATGTTCATAGTAGCTTTTATTTGTAATTGCCAGAACTTGGAAGCAACCTAGATGTCCCTCACCTGAAGAGTGGATAGAGAAAATGTGGTACATCTACACAATGGAGTACTATTCAGCAGAAAAAAATAATGGAATCATGAGATTCGCAGGCAAATGGATGATACTAGAAGAAACCATCCTGAGTGAGGTAACCCAGTCACAAAAAGAGAAACATGGCATGTACTCTCTCATATATGGATTTTAGACATAGATCTGGGGAGTGCCAGCCTACAATCCTATGGCCAGAGAGTCTGGGAAACAGAAACTTCATTTAGTGGCTGATCGAGGAAGAGGCAGACTCCCTTGGTTAAGTACTGAGCTGAACTCAAGTAAGCCAGTAACAGAGAGGGAGGACTGATGATCAAAGGGATTAAGACTGGGCTGGTTTAACCCCCAGAAACAGCTGACCAGACAAAGGTTAACTCTTGAATCCCAGGTATCAGCCTGGGAATCCAGCATGGGTCTGATCAAGACCCCCTGAATCTAGGTGTCAGAGAGGAGGCCTAGGGAATCTATTGAGCCTTGGGCAGCAGATCAGTACCCATCCCAAGTATACACATGGACTTTGGACTCCCATAGAACAATGTGAGGTGCACTCTCACCCTGAACTCTTGGGCAAGGGTCTAGGCCCTCCCCCTATATGAAATGACAGACTATGGCCACCCCCATGGAGGGCCTTACCCTCCCTGGGGGAATGAGGGGATAACGGGGGGGTTGGGGGGAGGTCACGGGAGGAGGGGAGGGAATGGGAGAGGGACCTGGAACTGACTTGTGAAGCAACTTCGTTTCTTATCTAAATTTAAACTGGAAAAAAAAAGTGGTGGCATGCATCTGTAACCTCAGCCCTGTTAGAGAAATGGAGATTCAGGGAGCTTGCTGGTAAAACAATACAGTCTAAGCAGTTAGCTCCAGGCTCAAAATATAAGCTGGAGAGAGCAACATAGGAAGAAACTTGCTATCAGCCTCTGTCTTCCTTACCCAAAGTTACATGAACCCCTGACACATATTTGCACACACATGCATAACACACACACACACATACACACACACAGGTTTTTAATGCTAAATTACGTAACTAAGGCTGCCTATCTACAGGTCTCAGGTTTGTGATTTAAAGCTTACACAACTTGCTCCAATATTGGAGTGTCTCACATAAAACTAGATTGCCTCCTGCCATTTCTATCCACTGTCAAGTCACATGAGAATTGCAATTTTACAGCACATATGTTTTGGATTTCCTCCAGAGACCTGGGTAATAATTCTCTTCCTAAGCCAGGTCATAGAAACTAGAATATAATTTCTCCAAGGCTAGTCATAGAAATGCTAATCTATTCATGTCTGGGGGTAAAGCAAAAGACCTTCCTTATTCCAGGGGATCCTGCCCCATACCTGGGAAAAGGAGCTCTCTACAGACAGGCTAAGAAGGAACTGAGTAGAAGTGCCTTGTTCCTATTGAGTTTCTCCGTGAAATTTATTCTGCAATGAGTTCTCCATAGAAATTCCTAAGGGTAAAGTTCCAAGAGCTTCTGAGGATGGAATAAATGGAAGTACATGGAGGATGGAGGCAGAGGTGGCTTGTCAGCCTTGTTCAACTCCTCTGGTACTTCATCCTATTCAACTTTCAGTTTCCTTCTGCCATGCTATCATAAATAATAATCAGTAATATCTGCCCTTGCATTTCATGAGTCACTAGAGAAAATTGATCAAATATGTGGTGAGAGTTGTGGTATTGAGAAATACTGGTGAGAACAATCCAAAGCTTGGTGCTGTCATTTGGGCAAGGGAAGGTGGCTTCTTCCGGACTGACTCTACACTATTAGTATCGAATGGTATTACAGGGTGGATAATGTCAAAATCGCTCTATTGTATACCCATAAGCTGTGTAGTAGAAACTGATACTGACTTTAACATTGGATTTCACAGATATGCAGTGCTGACACAAAGGGGCAAGTCCAGGAATGTCTTTGAAAATGCCCCTTGTACAGATTTTAGAGTTAGAAATATATTTAAAAAGTAGATTTTATGCATATATGAATAAAGAGACCGACTGCATTCAGTAACTGGAGAAATGTTCATTTGTTTGATTGTAGTCTTTTAGTCAAACAGCATGCCTGGCTTGCACTGGGCCCACTCTTGGTAGACATAAAGCCATTTGAATTCCATATCTCAATAATTCATTGAAAGAATGCATTGGACAGTACTATTACCAGACAATTAAGGGTCCAGATTCCACCAATGTACATTGTAGTCTGAAACAGTGTCATTGGAAAATCCCCAGGGATGAAATCAGTAGCAAGTATATGATCCTCTCTGACCTTTCAACTCGTGAATAGCCTCAGTGTATCTCATAAGAGCCCAGATCTGAGTTACTGCAGACTTCGGAATGTGGGATCTCTATGTTGTGCGATAAGGGAGCTGTTGTTCTTCTGATAATGGGATCAAAGGCTGGACTCAAAAGTTTTTGTAGAAAAGCAAGGTAAATTCTGGGCCTCCATGTTACTCTCTTGGTGTTTCAGCAGTTTAAGGTAATAACCAAAGCAGAGTCTACTGTCTTGGCAGTCTGCCAGCTTGAGTTACTGTAAACATGTGGCTATATACACTTGTGTAGAAATCTGATATAGGGGGCAGCAACATGGTTCAGGACACTTGCTACTAAGCCTGATGGCCCCAATTCAGTAACCAGGATCCTCATCAAGGAAGGAGAGAACCAGCTTGTACAAGATTCTCTGATTCTCTGACCTTCAATTACACACACACACGCACACACACACACAAGCACACACATACTATATAAAATCAATTTTTTAAAAAATTAAATGATGAAATAATGCTATGGTTGGGATCAGTACAACATGAGGAACTGCATTAAAGGGCCATAGCATTAAGCAAGTTGAGAGCCACTGCTCTAGAACAGGCACTGTGTGCTCATTGCTGCAAGCTTATCAATACAGTGTGCTATTCTTACTCTCTTACCACATGCTAGTGCATCTGCTTTAAAAGAAGCTATGATTAAAAGGTCTGTTAGACAATAAAACAGGTGAGAAAAAATTAAATGATGATTTTCAGTAGGCTAGCTATCGGGAATCAGTTTTAGGTATGTTGAAGATATCCTTTTGCCATAAGGAATTTGTTAATCCTTTTTGCAAGGTTGTTCTTACAAGTTATTGTAGAATTCCCCCATGAGAAGATTTTCAGATCATTATTAAGCAGCTATTGCGATCTTTTGTATGCCTCTAGCCTCGACCCCTCCAAAAGGCTCTGGGAATTTAATGAGAGGTTCCAGGATATTGTGTCTCAAGTAAATATATCACCTGACCTGTCCTTTCTCAGATGTACAAATCAAGTCAGGCAGTAATGGGCTCACCATCTGTTTTCACCACAGGAATCCCAAGTTTTCTAACTAGCAACAGTAGATGGCACAGACCTCTTTGATTATCACATGGTGCCTGATGCCAATCACTGCAGTCACATGCATCTTACTTCTGATGATTGAGTGTGATCACTTGGTTTCTGCCACCCCGGGAACTTCTTTTACCCATTGAAATTGCGGAGTATTTTCACTTGCACCATCTTCCTGCAGCTCTGACTGCAATCAGTCAGGAGAGGTCACTGCTCTAGGCAGTGTAGCAACAATGGCAGTGATAGATGGATACTCTCTTTTCACAACTGTCTCCAGATCAAAGTGCAGTGGGGAAAAGCCAGCCACCCATGTTAAATTTACTGTTTTACCTACTGATGTTTAGGGGTTCCTTTACCGATACGTCTCCCAAAACGTTTTCTTCTCCTGTGTGATTTTGCAAGAGCTGATTGACACCAAACATTTATAATTAGTTCCAGCTGTCAAGCTCATGGCAGATCTAGAATTCTGGAACTCGTGTAGGTAAATTTAACCCAAATATAAATCCACACTGTTCCCTATTTTCCAGATAAGTTTCTCTCAGATCCTGCTAAATTTATCAAAATTTTTGCTGGCATGAATTTGAAAACCATTTTCATTTCCTTGGTGAGTAAGTCACATACTTCCAGTCTTTACTGTAATTTCTCCTCCCCATCTTCACTGCTACTCCTAGGCAATAACTGGATACAATTTAGTTGTAGGTCTCTATTCAGCTCAGTGTGGTAGGGTTAACTGCTTCCTATTGAACAAAATCCCCTGCAGCCAGTGAGATTCTGAGTCTTTAAACAAGACATAAGAGCCTCTTAAAAAGTGGAAATGGATTCATTCAACTAATAGGGAAAGTTCACTGGGGTTATGATACTTTAACTGCTTTTATCTCTAGACACTTCCCTTTTCAAGTCTAGCTAGAAGTTAGTGTTAGCTATTGACCTTATAATCCCACAACCATTTTGTTAAATCCATAAATTCAACTGTTTTGCAATTTGCAATATATAGATATGTGTGTGTGTGTGTGTGTAAGCAAGAAACAAAAACCTGCAAAACACAATTTCTTAGTATGTAGAATTGTGAGCCTCAAAATTATTTAATCACACAAAGAATTCATGCCACAAACCATATCATGAGTATATTTCTATTTTCCTTTTGTTCCCCACAGTGATATCTATATTCTAAGGCTATTTCCCCTCGAGGCTCTAGAAGAGACATGAATTGTAACAAACACAGGTAAAGTGGGAGAAATAGTGTCTCTCCTCAGCATCTTTATGCTCCATGGATGTGATAGATAGCATGCCTTACCATTCACAGATTCTGCTTAAATTGTCTTTTGTGTTTATGCCTTCACTCTGCAGTAAAAATTTCTGCTTTCGCTCTGGATCCTGCACTTTGCTTTGGCTGGGTTGGGATAAGTACTTTTAAGAAAGGCATGTGGCTTTACAATTCTTCACTGTGGTCTTTCTAGCACAATTTTGGTAAGCTTATTTTCTTTTTCATCTTATGGTCCAAGAGTCTTCTTAGTGGCCAAAACTTAGAAGTGAATGAAAAAGGAGGAAACAGTTTATTTTTAATCTTAATGTTCCAACTCTGCTTACTCTAGGTAAGTGAAGTCACCCTTTCTGGAACATTTTCAGCAAATGAGACATAGATTGTAAACAGGAGTCCTATTAAGATGGAAGCTCTAAAAATATGCAAATCATGATTCTGGCCTTGGCCAGTCACATGTCCGCCTCAGAGGCCCAGTGTGCACACTACTGGCAGAGTAGGAAGTGCTGTACTTTCTTATTAGCTGAAATTGGTGCCAAAGTTAAACTCCAGCGAGCTAGGTTGAATTATGTGGATGTACGTTATTTTCCCACATTTGCCAAGATCTACATACTCCTGAACAGAAGGACCTCTAAGGCCTACTCTTTTTTTATCCACATCTTAAACCAAAGTCTCTAAAGTGAAGTAACAGCGAAGCCCCACTTGCCCAGACCAGAAACAGAGAGCATGCTTCCTCTGCAGGTAAGCTGCTACAGCGTTTGCAAATGTGGCTTCAATTAGCGCCCTGGAATCCAGACAATTCAAAACCTTGTCTTCCCTCAGAAAAAGAGTAATGAGGAAACAAAATGGATTTCTCTCCCAGATCCAACACAGCTCTGCTAACAAGATCCATTAGCTCTAACCTGAGTATGGGAAGCCAGAGACTTTACAGTAATTAGCATGATTTGCTTTTGATAGTGTCTCCTATCTACATCATTCTGTACCCCCAAATAACAAAGGAGATGGGGATTCTGAAATTTAGGATTCCACTAACATTATATATTTGATCACATGTAAACAGAAGATGTAAATTTCCATTAAATTGCATACAAAATACATTGTTACAAATTTGGAAGTACAATACCAAAACTAAGACAAATGTTAAATTCTTATGGTTCTCTTTTTCTGCCTCTGATGAAAAAAATCCTCTTCAAATCTCCTTAAAATTCACATCATTGCTAAGTGGCTGGGGAACTCTGGAAGAAGACGATGCCTTGCTTTAGAACTTCTGTGAGAAAGAGATGTTATGATTATGATTGAAGAACAAGCTGTAGATTTGGGATCCTGAAGAGCGGTAAAGGTGCCCAGAGAATTGACATGGAAGGAGAGCATAGTAATGTGGGATGTTTTCCCAGCAGGTTACAGATGGAGATGTAGAGAAGTGACTCCACCCCATAGGTGAGACACTTGGGTCTTCATCATGGGGAAACATGATCCACCGTTGCCTGAGGAAATCTCCTGAGGGGGCAGCTTCTCACACTGAGGAATACCAGAGAAAACTCTCTAAGGCTTCATACGGAAGATGTTTGAGAGCCCTTGGAGCACCAGGAAGCCATGCCACAAACGTGTAAACTTGGTGAAGTTACTTTGTATTAACTAATAATCTTGACCAAGAGGGCATCACCTTAAAAACTAACAAGTTTTATTTGATAGCTTGTATACAACTTCTGATGTCTTTGTAAGTCTATAAGTGCTATATTTTAATCTATATTATAGGGATAGTACTATTCCTTACATATATATATATTCCTTTACATATATATATATACTAAATGTGTTAAGGACTGTCCTCATCCTACATGGCAGTATTTCTAAGGGAGTTAATGAAAACTGTGCTTGTGTTACACCTACATTGTTTTGCTGTTAGTTTGGCAATCTGCCACACTTCATTCCTGCTTCCTGGAAAGGGAGCATTACATAATATTTATTGAAAGTTGATTAGGTCTCAGGCATTGTTTTAAGTGTGTAAATGTTTTAAATCACAAAATCCTAAAAGTAATCCTGTCAAATCCACATTATTAGTATTATGGCTTGTTTATAGAGGAGGAAATACGGGACATAAGCACACACGTGCAAGCCACCACCTCTGTGTCTTTGTGTCTGTGTGTGTGTGAGTGTGCATGTGTGTGCATGTGTGCAGCCTTTATGCATGAGCCATAAAGACTTTCATATTTCACTGAAACTTCGAAACTCAGCTTTCCACGACTGTACTTGTGCAGACTAACTCCTCTTTGGACATTTGGTCCTTTCCATTACATTTTATTTATATTAGACAAGGCTGTCAGGACTTACTGTCTTTCAACTGACTTTGGTTTTGTTTTTTAAACATGTTCCCCATTGGGTCTTTCAGTTCTATGGCAATGATAAAAAAAAGTCCATGAAATATTATACCACTCCAACTGATCTTAAAATGCTGATGTCTTAGGGCATTGCATTTAGATGATAAGAGAGGTAGAACATTTACCAAATGATTCTGTTTTTTATGAATAAATCCTCAGGATTACAATTGGCTTAGAGGAGTCATGGGAAATGATCATTACAAATCCTTGCATCCAAAGAGAGATGATTAGTGCAAGAAATAATAATCTAATATGTGTTTTTAAACTATTAGACAATTTTAAAAAGCATATCATCAATAGCATACATAGAATTACTCATTAGGAACCAAACGTTCTTTATATTTTTTAAAGTGTATTTTATTTACTTCATCTACAATACCTGTACAGTATTGAAAAGCAAAGTTGCAAGTAAGAAAATAAAGTATAATTCAAAATATATAAAATCATATCCACTAATCTATCTCTATATTCTAATAATAAATTGTTTAGACATTTTGCGAGATACCAAGTATTTTCAAATTTCAAAATAATTTTGCAAATTAATTTTAAACATTTAGAAATATAAATAATATAAAAACACAAGTAGCAAAAGAAAAACCAATGTGACACCGCCAGAGTCCAGAGACCCTACACCAACAAGACTGGAACACCCAAACACAAATGAACCAGAAAAAATGACATAAAAAACAACTTCATGGAAATTATAGAGGCCCTCAAAGAGGATATGAGAAAAACCTCTTAAAGAGATGGGAGAAAAAACAATCAAAAAATTCAAGAAATGAAGCAAAAGACAAAGCAAAAATTGCAAGAAACAATTCAAACAGTTCAAGGGCTGAAATCTGAAATAGAAACAATAAAAAACACAGTCTGAAGGAATGTTGGAAATAGAAAAATTGGGAAAACAGTCAGGAACTTCTACAGATGCAAGCATAACCAACAGAATACAAGACATGGAAGAGAGAATCTCAGGTGTTGAAGATACACTAGGAGAATCAGATTCATCGACCAAAGAAAACTTTAAGTCCAACAAATCCCTAACACAAAATATCCAGGAAATATGGGACACCGTGAAAAGACCAAACCTAAGAAAAATACGTATAGAAGAAGGTGAAGAAACCTACCTCAAAGGGCCAGAAAACATATTCAACAAAACTTTCCCAACCTAAAGAAAGACATGCCAATTAAGGTTCAAGAAGCTTACAGAACACCAAATAGAGTGGACCCAAAAATCCCCTTTACACATAATAATCAAGACCCCAAACATAGAGAATAAAGAAATAATATTAAGAGCAGTGAGAGAAAAAGGCCAAGTTACATATAAAGGCAAACCTATCAGAATAACACCCAACTTCTCCATGGAAAATATGAAAGTCTGAATGTCCTGGACAGATATTCTACCAACATTAAGAGACCACAGATACCAGCCAAGACTGCTATACCCAGAAAAGCTTTCAGTCAATATAGATGGAGAAAACAAGTTATTCCATGACAAAACCAGATTCAAACAATAAATATCCACTAACCCAGCCCTACAGAAAATTCTGGAAGGAAAAGTCCAACTCAAGGAAGTTAACTACAACCAGAAAAACATAGGAAATAGATAATACCACTTTACCAACAGGCAAAAGAAAAAGTGGTAGAAATCCACATACAATTCTAACAACAACAACCATTCCAAAACAAACAAGAATGAACAATCAATGGTCATTAATTTCCCTCAATATTAATGGCCTTAACTCGCCCATAAAAAGGCACAGGTTGATAGAATGGATTCGAAGAAAGAATCCATCCTTCTTCTGCATACAGGAAACACACCTCAGCTTCAAAGACAGATATTATTTCAGAGTTAAGGGTTGGGAAAAGATTTTCCAATCAAATGGACCCAAGAAACAAGCTGCGGTAGCAATCCTAATATCTAACAAATTAGACTTTAAACTAAAATCAATCAAAAGAGATGAAGGAGGCCACTTCATACTCATCACAGGAGAAATCAACTAAGATGAAGTCTCAATTCTGAACATCTATGCCCCAAATACAAGGCCATCCACTTTCGTAAAAGAAACATTACGAAAACTCAAAGCACATATAAAACCTCACACACTTGTAATGGGAGACTTCAACACCCCACTCTTACCACTAGACAGGACCACAAGACAAAAACTTAACAAGGATATGAAGGACCTAATAGAAGACATGGCCCAATTGGGCTTAACAGACATCTATAGAACACTCCATCCAAACACAAAAGAATATACATGCTTCTGAGCTCCACATGGAACCTTCTCAAAAATCGGCCACATACTTGGCAACATAGCAAACCTCAATAGGTACAAAAAATTGGAATAACTCCATGTATCTTATCAGAACATCATGACTTAAAGTTGGAATTCAACAATAACACAAATTGCAGAAACTCTGCAAACTCATTGAAATTGAATAATACACAATTGCAACACTCCTGTGTCAAAGAAGAAATAAAAAAATGAATTAAAGACTTCCTAGAATTCAATGAGAATGAAGACACAGCATACCCAAACATATGGGACACTTTGAAAGCAGTGCTAAGAGGAAAGTTCATAGCACTGTGTGACCAAATGAAGAATCTGGAGAATAGTAATACTAGAGAATTAATAGCACAACTGAAAGCTCTAGAAAAAAAGGAAAAAAACTCACCCCAGAGGAGCAGATGCCAAGAAATAATTAAATTGAGGGCTGAAATCAATAAAGTAGAAACTAGGAAAACCATACAAAGAATCAATGTAACAAAGAGTTGGTTCTTTGAGAAAATCAGCAAGCTGGACAAATGTTTATCCAAACTTACCAAACAATAGAGTATGAGCATGCAAATTAACAAAATCAGAAATGAAAAGGGAGACATAACAGTGGAAAATGAGAAAATCCAGAGAATCGTCAGGTAATATTTTGAAAAGCTGTAATCCACAAAATTTGAAAATTTAAAGGAAATAGAAAATTTTCTGATAAATACCATTCACCAAAATTAAATCAAGAACAGATAAGCAAACTAAATAGTCCTATAGCACCTAAGGAAATAGAAGCAGTCATCAAAATCTCCCAACCAAAAAGAAAGCACAGGCCCAGATGGCTTCAGTGCAGAATTTTATCAAAAATTCAAAGAACAGGTTATACTAGTTCTCCTCAAAGTATTCCATGCAATAGAAGCAGAAGAGTCTTTCCCAAACTCTTTTTATGAGGCTTCAATAACATTGATACCCAAGCCAAACAAAGACACAACTAAGAAAGAGAACTTCAGACCAATATCCCTCATGACCATTGATGCTAAAATACTGGCAAATCATATCCAAGATTACATCAGAGAACTCATACACCATGACCAAGTAGGCTTCATTCCAGGGATGCAGAGATGGTTCAACACACAAAAATACATGAATGTAATCCACCATATAAATAAGTTCAGAAACAAAAAATCACATCTCACTGGATGCTGAAAAAGCCTTTGATAAAATCCAACACCCCTTCATGATAAAGGTCTTGTAGAGACCCAGGATAACAGGAACATACCTAAACATGGTAAAAGCTATACACAGCAAACAAACAGCCAACATAAAACTAATTGGAGAGACACTCAAGGAAATTCCTTTAAGATCAGGAACAAGGCAGGCTGTCCCCTCTCCCCATACCTCTTCAATATTGTACTGGAATTTCTAGCTAGAGCAATAAGACAACAAAAGGAGATCAAGGGGATAAAAATTGGAAAGGAAGAGGTCAAAGTTTCACTATTTGCAGAAGATATGAGAGTTTACATAAGTGACCCAAAGAACTCCACCAGAGAACTCCTACAGCTGATAAACACCTTCAACAAAGTGGCAGGATACAAGATCAACTCAAGAAAATCAATAGCCCTAATATATACAGACAATAAAAGGGCTGAGAAAGAAATCAGAGAAATACCACCCTGTACAATTGCCACAAACAACATAAAATACCTTGGGGTAACGCTAACCAAACAAGTGAAAGACCTATATTGCAAGAACTTTGAGTCTTTAAAGAAATAAATTAAAGAAGATGCTAAAAAATGGAAAGATCTCCCATGCTCTTGGATAGGTATGATCAATGTAATAAAAATGGCAATCCTACCAAAAGCAGTATACAGATTCAATGCAATTCCCATCAAAATCCCAGAACAATTCTTCATAGACCTTGAAAGAACAATTCTCAACTTTATATGGAAAAACAAAAACCCAGAATACCCAAGACAACCCTGCTCAACAAAGCAACATCAAGAGGCATCACCATCCCTGACTTCAAGCTCTATTATACAGCAATAGTCCTGAAAACAGCTTGGTATTGGCACAAAAATAGACAGGTATACCAATGGAATCGAATTGAAAGCCCTGAGATTAATCCACAAACCTAGGAACAACTGGTTTTCAACAAAGGAGCTAAAATTACACAATGGAAAAAAGAAAGCATCTTCAACAAATGGTGCTGGCATAACTGGATATTAATTAGCATGTAGAAGGCTGCAGATGATACATGTCTATCACCATGCACAAAACTTAAGTCTAAATGGATCAAAGACCTAAACATAAATCCAGCCACACTGAACCTGTTAGAAAAGAAAGTGGGAGGTACTCTTGAACGAATTCTACAGGAGACTGCTTCCTGAACATAACACCAGTAGCACAAACACTGAAATCTACAATCAATCGGGACCTCCTGAAACTGAGAAGCTTCTGTAAGACAAAGGACACAGTCAGCAAGACAAAAAGACACCCCACAGATTGGGAAAAGACATTCACTAACCCCACATCTGACAGAGGGCTGATCTCCATAATTTACAAAGAACTCAAGAGGCAAGTCTCCAAAACACCAAAGGATCCAATTAAAAAGTGGGGGACTGAACTAAATAGAGGATTCTCAATAAAGTAGTCTAAAATGGCAGAGAGACACTTGAGAAAGTGTTCAACATCATTAGCCATTAGGCAAATAGAAATCAAAGCAACTCTGAGATATCATCTGACTCCTGTCAGAATGGCTAAAATCAAAAACACCAAGGAGAGTTTGTGCTGGAGAGGATGTGGAGAAAGGGGAACACTCCTCCACTGCTGGTGGGAGTGCCAACTCGTACAGCCACCATGGAAATCAGTATGGAGATTCCTCAGGAAAATGGGCCTCAGTCTACCACAAGACCCAGCAATTCCACTCTTAGGCATATACCCAAAAGATGCCCATACACACAACAAGGATGTCTGTTCCACTATGTTCATAGCAGCATTATATGTAATAGCTAGATCCTGGAAGCCACCTAGTTGCCCCACAATTGAAAAGTGAATAGAGAAAATGTCGTACATTTACTCAATGGCATACTACTCAGTGGAAAAAAAACAATGGAATCTTGAAATTTGTATGCAAATGGATGGCACTAGAGGAAACCATCCTGTGTGAGGTAACCCAGACACAAAAAGACATACATGGCATGTACTCACTCATATGTGGATTTTAGATATGGATCAGGGTAGTGTCAGCTTACAATCCCAGTGCCAGTGAGTCTGTGAAACAGGGAGTTTCCCAAGAGAGATGTATGATACCCTGGAGAGGTGGAATGAGGCAAGATCTCCTGAGCAGATTGGGAACATCGGGGGGGAGAGGGAGCCAGGAAAAAGAGAGGGGGAGAAGAAGGTATGGGGGAGCAGGAAGGTTGAGTGGAGGTAAGAATAGAAGAGAGCAGGATGAGAGATACCATAATAAATTGACTCATTATGGGCTTGAGGAGAGAGCTGATACTATTGATATCTCCAGAGATCCTCAAGGATAACACCAGCTGGCAAACTAAGCAATAGTGGAGAGACTACATTAAATGCCCCTCCTTGATGGTAAGGTTGATAACTCCCTTATATGCCATTGTAGAACCTTCATCCAGTGACTGATGGAAGCAGAGACAGATACCCACAGCTAAACACTGAATTCCTAGAACCCAGTGACAGAGATGGAGGAGTGATGAGCAAAAAGGTCAAGACCGTGTTGGTGAAACCCACAAAGACAGCTGACCAGACAAGGAAGAGCTCTTGAATCCCAGACTGATGGCTGAGACGCCAACAGGGGACTGATCCAGACTCCATGAATGTAGTCTCAGTGAGGAGGCCACAGAATCACTGGGACCTTGGATAGTAGATCAGTGTTTACCATGGTTTATGAATGATCTTTGGGAGCTCATTCCAAATAGAGGGATGCTCTCTCAGCCTGGACATATGGGGAAGGGCCTAGGTCCTACCCTGTGGAATTATGTGGGGATTGGGTGGGGGCTAGGACACTTGTGGAGGGACAAGGGAGGAGGGGTGGAAGAGGGAGCTGGGATTGACATGTGAAACATTCATGTTTCTAATTTAAATAAAAACTTTACAAAAATAAGAGTTTTCTGGGGGAGATTTACATGTAATTTTTAATATTTCTACAATACATAAATGCATTTATTTCTAATATAATGGATACTTTAAAAGTATAATTTTAGTGCGAGTCCAGCTTCAGGTGAGATTGGGTCTCTGGCGGGGACCACCCGCCCATCTCCCATCCCCCTCGATCTTTGGGGCCGCTCCTGGCATCCAGAAGACCCGCCCACACAGGAAAGACATCAGCCCCTCCAAGACCCCAACCCCAGCGAGTCCAGCTTCAGGGGAAATTGGGTCTCCGGCGGGGACCGCCCACCCTTCCCCCATCCCCCTTGATCTTCGGGGCCGCTCCTGGCATCCAGAAGACCCACCCACACAGGAAAGACATCAGCCCCTCCAAGACCCCAACCCCAGCGAGTCCAGCTTCAGGTGAGATAGGGTCTCCGGCAGAGACCGCCCGCCCATCCCCCATCTGCCTCGATCTTTTGGGCCTCTCCTGGCAGCCAGAAGACCCGCCCACACAGGAAAGACATCAGCCCTTCCAAGACCCCAACCCCAGCGAGTCCAGCTTCAGGAAAGACATCAGCCCTTCCAAGACCCCAACCTCAGTGAGTCCAGCTTCAGGAAACACATCAGCCCTTCCAAGACCCCAACCCCAGCGAGTACAGTATCAGGAGACCTGCCCACACAGCAAAGAAGTCAACAATTCCAAGACCCCAACCCCAGTGACACCAGCTTCAGGAAAGACATCAGCCCTACCAGGACCCAAACTCTGAGTCAGCATCCGCAGCTTCAGCTGCAGGAAGGAAGGAGACCAGTGGAGACGGAAAGACCCCACCAGCACCCACTGAAAGAAGAGATGGGAAGAAGACAGAATAAGAGATCACTCAGCAATAGAAACACCAACATGACCCCACCAGAATCCAGGGATCCAACACCAGCAAGTCCCGAAAAGCACTACATAGAGGAAGAAGATGAGACAGACCTTAAAAGTTATTTCATGAAGATGATGGAGACCCTAAAAGAAGAAACAAGGAATTCCCTTAAAGAAATAGAAGAAAAAACAACCAAAAAATCCATGAAATGGGGGAAAAATTCAAGAAATAAACAAATCTCTCAAAGAATCTAAA
The DNA here is from genome assembly GCF_017639785.1 of Mesocricetus auratus. Classification (NCBI taxonomy): domain Eukaryota; kingdom Metazoa; phylum Chordata; class Mammalia; order Rodentia; family Cricetidae; genus Mesocricetus; species Mesocricetus auratus. Next base: position 693,882 of record NW_024429207.1, on the reverse strand, counting down.
GAGCACCAAGAAAGAACAACCAAAAAAATTAAGGAAACAACTCAAACAGTTGAAGGATTGAAAGCTGAAATAGAAACGATAAAGAAAACACAGAATGAAGGGATGCTGGAAATAGAAAAGCTGGGTAAACGATCAGGAACTACAGATGAAAGTATCACCAATAGAATACAAGAGATAGAAGAGAGAATCTCAGGTGTTGAAGACTCATTAGAGGATATAGAGTCGTCAACCAAAGAAAATCTCAAAACCAACAAATCCTTAACACAAAATATCCAGGAAATATGGGACACCGTGAAGAAGCCAAACCTGAGAATAATAGGTATAGAAGAAGGTGAAGAAATTCAACTTAAAGGTGCAGAAAATATATTCAACAAAATCATAGAAGAAAACTTACCTAATCTAGAGAAAGATATGCCTATGAAAGTACAAGAATCTTACAGAACACCAAATAGGCTCGACCAGAAAAAGAAGGCACCTCGCCATATAATAATCAAAACATCAAACCTACAGAGTAAAGAGAAAATATTAAGAGCAGCTAAAGAAAAAGGCCAAGTAACATACAAAGGCAGATCTATCCGAATTACACCTGACTTCTCAATGGAAACTATGAAAGCCAGAAGATCCTGGACAGATGTCCTACAAACGCTAAGGGAACAAGGATGCCAGCCCAGACTACTATATCCAGCAAAGCTTTCAATTACCATAGATGGAGAAAACAAAATATTCCATGACAAAGCCAGATTTAAACAATACGTATCCATGAATCCAGCTCTACAGAAAATGCTAGAAGGAAAACCTAGAGCCAAGGAAGATAACTACATTCACAAAGACACAGGCAATATATAATCACACTTTACAAAACACCAAAAGAAAAAGGGAGGAGAAACTACACAAAATAACTTCACTAACAATAAATCAAGCACAAACAAGGATCACCAATCAATGGTCATTAATATCCCTCAATGTCAACGGCCTCAACTTGCCTATAAAAAGACACAGACTAGCAGAATGGATACGAAGACAGAACACTTCCTTCTGCTGCATACAAGAAACACATCTCAACATCAAAGACAGACGTTATCTCAGAGTAAAGGGTTGGGAAAAGATCTTCCAATCAAACGGTCCCAAGAAACAAGCGGGTGTAGCAATCCTAATGTCTAACAAATTAGACTTCAAATTAAAATCAATCAAAAGAGATGAAGAATAACACTTCATATTCATCAAAGGAAAAATACATCAAGACGAAGTCTCAATTTTAAACATCTACGCCCCAAATACAAAGGCACCTACATTCGTGAAAGAAACATTACTAAAGCTCAAAATGCACATAAAATCTCACACACTAATAGTAGGAGACTTCAACACTCTGCTCTCACCGCTAGACAGGACCTCCAGACAGAAACTTAACAAAGAAACAAAAGAACTAATAGAAGTTATGACCCAACTGGGTTTAACAGACATCTATAGAACATTCCACCCAAATACAAAGGGATATACCTTCTTCTCGGCACCACATGGAACCTTCTCTAAAATTGACCACATAATAGGAAACATAGCAAATCTCCACAGATACAAAAAAATTGGAATAACCCCCTGCATCTTATCAGACCACCATGCATTAACATTAGAATTCAACAATAACACAAATCGCAGAAACCCTACAAACTCATGGAGATTGAACAATGCACAACTGCACCATCCCTGGGTAAAGGAACAAATAAAAAAAGAAATTAAAGACCTCCTCGATTTCAATGAGAATGAAGACACAACATACACAAACTTATGGGACACTTTGAAAGCAGTGCTGAGAGGAAAGTTTATAGCACTAAGTGCCCACATGAAAAAACTGGAGAACAGTCATACTAGAGAATTAATAGCACAGCTGAATGTTCTAGAACAAAAAGAAGCAAACTCCCCCAGGAGGAGCAGACGCCAGGAAATAATCAAATTGAGGGCTAATATCAATCAAGTAGAAACCACAAAAACACTGAGAAGAATCAATGAAACAAAGAGTTGGTTCTTTGAGAAAATCAACAAAATAGATAAACCTCTGTCCAAACTAACCAAAAGACATAGGGAGAGCATGCTAATTAACAAAATCAGGGATGAAAAAGGGGACATAACAAAAGACTCTGAGGAAATCCAGAGAATCATCAGGGCATACTTTGAAAATCTGTACTCCACAAAATTTGAAAATTTAAAGGAAATGGACAATTTCCTGGATAGATATCACTTGCCAAAACTAAATCAAGAACAGATAAACAATCTAAACAGACCTATAACCCCTAATGAAATAGAAGCAGTCATCAAAAGTCTCCCAAATAAAAAAAAGCCCAGGCCCAGATGGCTTCAGTGCAGAATTCTACCAGAAATTCAAAGAAGAGCTAATTCCAATACTCCTCAAAGTATTCCACACAATAGAAGCAGGAGGCTCACTGCCAAACTCTTTCTACGAGGCTACAATTACCTTGACACCCAAACCACACAAAGACACAACTAAGAAAGAGAACTATAGTCCAATTTCCCTCATGAATATTGATGCAAAAATACTCAATAAAATACTCGCAAACCGGATTCAAGAACACATCAGAAAAATCATCCACCATGATCAATTATGCTTCATCCCAGGAATGCAGGGATGGTTCAACATTAGAAAATCTATCAATGTAATACACCATATTAACAATCTGCGAAAGAAAAACCACATGATCATCTCACTAGATGCTGAAAAAGCCTTTGACAAAATCCAGCACTCCTTCATGATAAAGGTCCTAGAGAGATCAGGGATAACAGGAATGTACCTGAATATAATAAAAGCAATATACAGTAAACCATAGGCTAACATCAAACTAAATGGAGAGAAACTCAAAGCAATTTCTCTAAAATCAGGAACAAGTCAAGGCTGTCCACTCTCTCCATATCTCTTCAATATTGTACTTGAAGTTCTAGCTACAGCAATAAGACAACAAAAGGAGATAAAGGGGATACAAATAGGAAAAGAAGAAGTCAAACTTTCACTATTTGCAGATGATATGATAGTTTACATAAGTGACCCAAAAAACTCCACAAGGTTACTCCTAGAGATGATAAACACCTTCAGCAATGTGGCAGGATACAAGGTAAACTCAAAAAAATCAGTGGCCCTATTATATACAGATGATGAAGTGACTGAGAAAGAAATCAGAGAAACATCACCCTTTACATTAGCCAAAAACAGCATCAAATATCTGGGGATAATGTTAACCAAGGAAATTAAAGACCTGTATATCAAGAACTTTGTGTCTTTAAAGAAAGAAATCAAAGAAGATACCAGAAAATGGAAAGATCTCCCATGCTCTTGGATTGGTAGGATCAACATAATAAAAATGGCAATCTTGCCAAAAGCAGTCTACAGATGCAATGCAATCCCTATCAAAATTCCATCACAATTCTTCAAGGACCTGGAAAGAACATTAATCAACTTTATATGGAAAAAACAAAAGGCCCAGGATAGCTAAAACATCCCTATACAATAAAAAAACTTCAGGAGGCCTCACCATACCTGACTTCAAGCTCTATTATAGAGCTATAGTCCTGAAAACAGCTTGGTATTCGCACAAAAATAGGCAGGTAGACCAATGGAACCGAATTGAAAGCTCTATTTTTAAACCACACACCTATGAACACTTGATTTTTGACAAAGAAGCTAAAACTGTACAATGGAAAAAAGAAAGCATCTTCAACAAATGGTGCTGGCATAACTGGGGACTGGTATGCAGAAGACTGCAGATAGATCCATGTTTATTGCCTTGTACAAAACTTAAGTCCAAATGGATCAAAGATATCAACATAAATCCAGCCACACTGAAACTTTTAGAAGAGAAAGTGGGAGATACTCTTCAAGTTGGTACAGGAGACCACTTCCTAAACATAACACCAGTGGCACAGGCACTGAGATCGACAATTAACAAATGGGACCTTCTGAAACTAAAAAGCTTCTGTAAGGTAAAGGACACAGTCAAAAAGACAAAAAGGCAGGCCACAGAATGGGAAAAGATATTCACTAACCCTACATCTGACAGAGGGCTAATCTCCAAAATTTACAAAGAACTCAAGAAACAAGTCTCCAAAACACCAAAGGATCCACTTAAAAGGTGGGGTACAGAGCTAAATAGAGAATTCTCAGTAGAGGAGGCTAAAATGGCCAAGAGACACTTAAGAAAGTGCTCAACATCCTTAGCCATCAGGGAAATGCAAATCAAAACAACTCTGAGATACCATCTTACTCCTGTCAGAATGGCTAGAATCAAAAACACTGAAGACAATTTATGCTGGAGAGGATGTGGAGAGAGAGGAACACTCCTCCACTGCTGGTGGGAGTGCCGACTCATACATCCTGGAGATTCCTCAGGAAAATGGGAATTAATCTACCACTAGACCCAGCAATTCCACTCTTAGGCATTTATCCAAATGAGGCAGGTTCATACAACAAGGGCATCTGTTCCACTATGTTCATAGCAGCATTGTTTGTAATAGCCAGAACCTGGAAGCAACCTAGATGCCCCTCAACTGAAGAGTGGATAGAGAAAATGTGGTACATTTACACAATGTAGTATTACTCAGCAGAAAAAAACAATGGAATCTTGAAATTCGCAGGGAAATGGATAGCACTGGAAGAAACCATCCTGAGTGAGGTAACCCAGTCGCAAAAAGACAAACATGGTATGTACTCACTCATATATGGATTTTAGACATGGATCAGGATAGTGCCAGTCTGCACTTCCACTGATAGAGAGTCTGGGAAACAGGAAAGAACCTAAAAGATATTCATATATGCATAGTACCCAAGAGAAGAGGATGGAGACAACATCCCCTGAATGGATGGGGAACACGGCGAGGGGTGGGGGGGAGTGGGACCTGGGAAGAAGAGAGGGGGTGAAGAGGAAGAGAGTTGGTCATGGGGGAACAGGAAGTTGAGGGGGTGGGGGTAGAATAGGGGAAGAGGGAATCATAAGATCGAATACAGATCAGGCACCAGAGCGACCTCGAGTGATCTAAAGGGATAACACCAATTGGCAACCTAAGCAATAGTGGAGAGACCACCTCGAATGTCCATTCCTGATAATGAACTTGATATCTATAACCATCCGGGAGCCTTCATCCTGTGACTGATGGAAGCAGAGGCAAACCCACAATTAATCACTGAACTGAACCCAAGGAACCCAGTGACAGAGAGAGAGGAGTGATGAGCAAATTGGCAAAGAATGGGCTGGCAAAACCAGCAGAGACAGCTGATCTGAACAGGGGAGAGCTCTTGGACCCCAGACCAACAGTAGGGAGGCCAGCATGGGACTGATCTGGACCCCCCAAATGTGAGTGTCAGCGAGAAGGCCTGGGCAACCTATCTAGCCCTGAGCTGTGAATCAGTGTCTATCCCTGGTATACAAACAGTCTTCGTGTGCCTATAGCACAAAGAGGGATGCTCTCTCAGCCTGGACTCTTAGGGGAGTGCCTGGACCCTACCCAGAGTAAAATGACAGACTCTAGATATCCCCTATGTGGAAGGATTTGGCAATAGGGTGGGAGGGTGGGGGGGAAGGGGAGTGTGGGAGGAGGGGAGGGAGAGGGAACTGGGATTGACATGTAAAGCAAGCTATTTAAAATTAAAATAAAAAATGAAAGTAAAAGCCAAAAAAAGTATAATTTTAAATTAAAATTTATTGCATTAAAAAGAAATATAAATACTGTCAGTATCATTTTAATTCTGACTTTTTTAATATTCTCACATTTGACTAAGGAGACTTATTAAAATTAGTGATATTTTTGACTATTTTCAGCCAAACAAGAAATTTTTAAAAGTTTGACAAGTTACAGAAAAGCAGCAATAGAGAATTTTGTCTTTTGTCATTGTTTTCTAACTCGTGGCTAGAACCCAAGTTCTGTGTATTAAAGAGAAGGCAATGTTTCAGCAATGATTGGTAAAACTTCTTTTGGGAGAAATGAAGTAAAAGTTGTTAAATATGGTAAAACTTACAAATTCAAATATGTAATCTGTTTTTCAAGCAACTTTACACAGAGAGCTTCTCAGAAACCTTTTAGTATTCACTATACTTTGATGGAGTACTTATAAGAAAGATATGTGATAGTGACCAAATTTCCAGCTGCAAATGGCTGGCGGATCAGTGTACAGGCTGCATTCATTCTGACTGTCTTTAGTGTAGCACAGCTTTTCAACATTGCCAGCAATTCTTCAGATGTTTACCAGTTACAACAATGCACATTATCATCTGCAATGTATACAATGTTGTCATTGATTTTTTTCCTATATATGTGTGTACATCCATACAAAGTCTCATTTAGCCCTGGCTATCTTCAAAACTCACTATATAACCATGGCTGACTTGAATTCTAATCATCCTGCCTCTAGTTCCCCAGTGCTGAGAGGGTAGACATGACCCAGTATGCTCTGCCATCCTGTGTTCTATTTCTAGCAAATATTTTCCATTTCAATTTACCACTCATCAGAATATTTTCTGATGTTTAAGATAATACTCTTAAAATACATCACAATAATAATGATTTTTAGGAGGCAGACACAATTTGAAAGACTTAGAATAACCTGGAACAATTCTCCAAAGCCCAAGAAAATCAGCCAGCCACACCAGGGAATGTGTATCAGTGTATCTGGGCACAGACTGGTGTTAGACAGCCATAGGTGAGTGCATGGGCCAACGAACAGAAGGAAGCAAAATCTGATGAGCAGATGATTTTATTGTACTTGCAAGCAAAAACATGAGGAATGTAACTAGAAAGGAAGATTGCTCCCTCATTCACTTTGATCATCCTGTAATTATTGTGGACTGGGCTTCATATACTATTTAGTTTATTTTTATACCCAGAGAACTTGAAGAGATTTTGTAATATTATACTCTGTTCATAGAAAACATCAAACTTCAATAATTCATTTACAAACTAGTGACATGTACAGAAAATGCAAACTTTTTCTTCGTGATGATTCTTCTCAATAAAACTATATTGACTCATCTATCTAACTGTCTGCATTGCACAGCCCTTCAGTATTCCAGTCATTTCACATTAATTTCAGTTAGGTTTTCTGGGGTGAGAAATAACTTACATATCGCCTTTTATGTTTATTATTGTATGAAATATTGGATAGTTCTAAAGCCAAAATAAAAAATAATTACATTTAAGTACTTTTGCTACTAGCCCAACCTCTGCTCCCTGTACACTCCTTACCCATATAGTGAGAACTCCATTTGCTTTTTGATTAGCCTTGCAGTATTTCTTTCTGACATATATGAGCAAGTATATACATAAACACAGAGAGATGTGTCTATCTGCACATATACAGCATTATTATTTCGTGAACACTTGTGAAGCTTACATGCTTCCTGTGGTTGTACATGGCACTATATCAAGAGATACACCTCATTTCATTTTTATAACTGTATGGGTGCATCATAATTTCCCCATACATTTCCTAATAGGGACATTTGAGTTGTTTCTGGTATGTGCTATTACAAATTTTGCTGCAAGGTATAATTTGTAAAGAAAGCTCATTTTGTTAGCTTCCCACTAGTTCTACACAGCTTATTTTAAAGAGTAAAACACAATTAGCACATAATACATGCAGTTTACAATTTATCTATGACAATGATCTTTTCATGCCTAGAGGGGATACTGCACGAGTCAACGCAGGTATGTCCTGAGGAGCAAAAGGGCAAAGTAAACCAAGAACAGAAAAGTAACCAAGACACTGTGTGATAGTACTCACTGCATAATAAATCCTATGAAAGATGGACCCGTGGTTGCAGGCTGAAGAAACAGGAGAGTTAGTAAGCATTGAATAACAATTATTACAGCCCAGATGCTGAAAGGCTGTTTGCCCCCTAACAGTGGTTGAGAAGAAGATGGAGCTTTCTGGGATGCAATGAAAACTCTGCAGACAGCATGGTCTCAGAGAAAGTTGTAGGACAGAGGCTGACAGACCCAGTGCATTGTCATATTTCATGTTTTGTTCACTCTGTCCTAAAATATATTTTCAAGCAAAATATCATGGAGTAGATGGCTTTGTGTTTGACATGCTTTGAAAACAAAACTTTCATTTCAGGCTGCCTCTGAATTAAAGCAACTGATATAAGTACTGTGCAATTTTTATGTAATAATTAGTTTTTAAAACGTTAGAAAGCAGTCTAAGTTTGACTTACTACTCGCTATTGTGGCCTTCTTTAATTTCAAGTACCACACAAGATTTCAAGGGAGGAAAGTAACCAATAGTCCTGTCCATCTATGATGCCTATGAACTAAAACAAACACCAGAATGATGTAATATGCCCAATAATCAGATAGAAGCTCACTTACATTGGTGGTATGCAGCAATTCTATAAAGGAGCTTAAGACCCAAAGTAGGAAGGAAAGCCTGCTTACTAATGTAGCATCCAGGCTACAGAAGTCATGGGTCTTGGAGGAGAATCTGTAACTACTACTTTATTAAACCAGCATATTCCTAAGTATGCTTTAAATATTCCTGAACACACAGAATAATATAGGCCAAAACTTTTATCAAAGAAACATCTCCTTCCCACAGACTATGGCATACCATTGCAGGAAACTACAACAAGAGAAAATGGAGATATTGTTGCTCATCAACTTATACACCTACGACATAACTCCTACACCCAAGGCTCAGGGATAATAGTAGAAGAGAAGGTGGGATTGTAAAAGCCAGAGGAAATGCAAGTTTGTTGTGAGATTTCATATTCTAGAACATGTTAGAAAAGCTACACTTTCTGTGGAAGTCTCAGCAACATGGCTCGTTAAAAAAAAAGAAAAAGGACAACACCAATTGATATACTGACATGGAAGGAGGAATGTCTCATGGGCCCTAAACCCTAGACAAAAAATTAATGCAACTGAGAAATACTGAAACCAAGAAGAAAAGACTAACTCAGAGTCCCCCTGCAGGTTACCTTCTAACAAGTGGTCGGTCCTGAAATTATATACATCTAAGTAACACTATACAAACAAAAGACATTGTATTTTTTCATTTAGGAGTGTGTGTGTGGGGGGGGTGTGTTTGAGAGAGAGAGAGAGAGAGAGAGAGAGAGACAAAGGCAGAGACAGAGACAGAGACAGAGACAGAGACAGAGAGAATGGGTATAAAGCAGTTAAAGAAATATAGTTCATCAATCTGAAAGACCAAAAGTACAAAAGATAAATTGGAAAAGTTAGGGGGAAGAAAGGGAAGGGAGTAAATAATGTAATATTTAATTTCAAAAGATGAAAAAAGTCATATGCTTGTCACCCAAGAGAAAATACTCTTTTCTTTTTTTATATTTTTGTTATTTTCATTAATTTTTTATTTCAGAAGCACTCTTATTTACATATCAATCCCCTCATTCCCTTGCCCTCCCATCCTCCCATGGTCCCCACCAACCCCCCAACACATTCCACACCCACTCCCAAAGGATAGTGAGACCCTCCACAGGGGACCATCAAAGTTCATCACATCATTTGGGGGAGGGCCCAGGCCCTTCTTACTGTATCTGGGCTGCAATAGTATCCTTCCATAGGGAATGGGCTCCCAAAGTCCATTTGTGCTCTAGATATAAACACTGGCTCCACTCTTTGAGATCCCATAGACTGCCCTGGCCTCCTAGCTGTCGCCCACATTCAGGGACTTGGTTCAGGCCAATGCTGGTTCCCCAGCTTTACGACTAGGGTCTCCATGCTCTCACTAGGCCAGGTCAACTGTTTCTATGGGTTTCTCCAGCACAGTCTTGGCACCTTTGCTCAACCCTCCTCCCTCTCTACAACTGGATTCCAGGAGTATGCCTCAGTGTTCAGCTATGGGTGCCTGTTTCTGCTTCGATCACCTACTGGATGAAGGCTCTAGGAGTAGCAACCAAGGTAGACATCAATCTCATTATAGGGGAAGGGAATCAAAGGCAGCCTCTCCACCACTGCCTAGATTCTTAGTTAGGGTCATCCCTGTGGATCCACTAACATTTCCCCTGTGCAAGACCTCTCTCCAAACCTATACTGGCTCCCTCTATCAAGGCATCTCCTTTCTTGCCCTCCCCTATTCCTCTCCTGTCTCAGTCCTCCTGTTCTCCTTCCCCATCCCCTTCTTCCCTTCTCCCCTTCCCACCTACCACCCCCTTGCTTCCAATTTCCTCAGGGGTTCTTGGCACCTCCATTTCTTCTGGGATCATGCCTTTTTCTCTTGGGGCCCTCCTTGTCTCCTAGTCTCTGGAGTTGTGGATTGTAGGCTGGTAATCCTTTGCTCTGTGACTAATATCCATAAATGAGTGTGTAATATCCTGCTTGCCTTTCTGTGATTAGTTTGCTCACTCAGGACGTTTTCTTCCATTTCCATCTATTTGCCTGAGAATTTCAAGATTTCATTGTTTTTTTTCTGCTTAGTAATACTCCATTGTGTAAATATACACATTTTCTCTATCCATTCTTTGATTGAGGGGCATCTAGGTTGTTTCCAGTTTCTGCTATTACAAACAATGCTGCTATCAACATAGTTGAACATATGTCCTTGTATGAATATGCATTCTTTGGTTATATTCCCAAGAGAGGAATTGCTAGATCTTGAGGTAGACTCATTCCCATTCTCCTGAGAAACAGCCATATGGATTTCCAAAGTTGGCATACAAATTTGCACTTCCAATAGCAATGGAGTAGTAGTGTTCCTCTTTTTCCACATCCTCTCCAGCATAGACTGTCATTGCTGCTTTTGATTTTAGTCATTCAGGCTGGTGTAAGAAGGTATTTCAGAGTTTTTTTTTAGTTCCATTTCCCTGATGAATAAGGATATTGAGCACTTTCTTAAGTGTCTTTCAGAGCCATTTTATATTCCTTTGAGAATTCTATATTTAGTTCTGCACCCCACTTTTTTATTTAACTTTTTACACATGTCAATCTCAGTTCTTCAACCTCCCCTCCTCCCCTTAGTCCCCAATCCTCCCAGCCCCCCACCCCACTCCATCCCCCCCTCCGCTCCCCAGGGAGGGCAAGAGCTTCTTTGAGGGATTTTCAGAGTCTGTCATATCATCCCAGGCAGGACCTAGGTCCTCCACCATGTGTCCAGGCTGACAGACCATCCCTCCATGTGGAATGGGTTCCTAGAGTCCATTTGTATGCCAGGAATAAATACTGCTCTACTCTCCAAGGTCCCACAGATTGCCGAGGCCTCTTCTCTGACACCCAAGTTCAGGGCTGGGGTGTCTGGATCAGTTCAATGCTGGCCTCTCGGTCATCAGTCTGGGGTCCATGTTTAGGTTAGCTGCCTCTGTGTGTTTCGCAAGCCTGATCTTGATTCCTTTGCTCATCACTCCTCTTTGCAACTGGGTTCCAGGAGCTCAATTCGGTTTTTAGCTGTGGGTGTCTGCCTCTGCTTCCGTCAGCCACTAGGTGAGGGGTCTAGGATTGCATATAAGGTAGTCATCAATCTCTATCATGGGAGGGAATTTAAGGTAGCCTTAATGCCACTGGTTGTCATTCTTGTAGATCTGTGAAGATCTCACTAGTGCCAGATCTCTTCTCCAACTTATAATGGCTCTCTCTATGATGGTATCTTTCATCCTTCTCTCCCCTATTCTACCCTATCTCATCCTTCTTGCTCTCTTATGTCCTCCTCTCCCCATCTCTTTCTCCCATCACCCTCTGCCCTCCCCTTCCCTCCCTCCCCCCTTCTCCAAATTAATTGGATTGTTTGGTGTTTCGGTGGCTAGCTTCTTGAGTTCATTGTATATTTTGGAAATCGGCCCTTGTCAGATGTGGGGATGGTGAAAATCTTTTCCCATTCTGTGGCCTGCCATTTTGTCTTTTTTACCCAGGAGTTCCCATTTATTAATTGTCGATCTCAGTGTCTGTGCTAGTGGTGGTATGTTCAGGATGCAGTCTCCTGTACCAATTCTTTCAAGAGTCCCTCCACTTTCTCTTCTAAGAGGTTCAGTGTGGCTGGATTTATGTTGAGGTCTTTGATCTTTTTGGACTTAAAGTTTGTACATGACAATAGACATGAATCTATCTGCAAGGTTCTACATGTCAGCATCCAGTTATGCCAACACCATTTGTTGAAGATGTTTTCCTTTCTCCATTGTAAAACTTTAGCTTATTTGTCAAAAATCAGCTGTTTGTAGGTATGTGGGTTAATATCAGGGTTATCAATTTGATTTCATTGGTTTTCATGTCTAATTTTGTGCCAATACCAAGCTGTTTTCAGGATTATTGCTCTATAATAGAGCTTCGAATCAGGAATGGTGATGCCTCCAGAAGTTGTTTTATTGAACAGAGGTGTTTTGGATATCCTGTTTCTTTTGTTTTTTCCATATAAAGTTGAGGATTTTTCTTTCAAGGTCTGTGAAGAATTGTGTTGGGATTTTGATGGGGATTACATTGAATCTGTAGATTGCATCTGGTAAGATTAATAGTTTTATTATATTGATCCTACCTATCCAACAGCATGAGAGATCTTTCCATTTTCTAACATCTTCTTTAATTTCTTTCTTTAAAGACTCAAAGTTCTTGCAATTCAAGTCTTTCACTTGCTTGATTAAAGTTACCCCAAGATATTTTATATTGTTTGTGGCTATTGTAAAGAGCAATGTTTCTCTGATTTCTTTCTTAGCCATTTATCGTCTGTATATCACAGGGGTACTGATTTTTTTAGTTAATCTTGTATCCTGCTACTTTGCTGAAGGAGTTTATCAGCTGTAGGAGTTCCCTGGTATAGTTTTTTGGGTCACTTATGTAAACTATCCATATCATCTGTGAATAGTGAAAGCTTGACTTCTTTCTTTCAAATTCATATCCCCTTGATGTCCTTTTGTTGTCTTATTTCTCTAGCTAGAACTTCAAGGACAATATTGAAGAGATATGGAGAGAGTGGACAGTTCCTGATTTTAGAGGAATCATGTTGAGTTTCTGTCCATTTAGTTTGATGTTAGTTGTTGGTTTACTGTATATTGCTTTTATTATGTTTAGATATGTTCCTGTTATCCCTGACCTCTCCAAGTCCTTTTTCATGAAGGGGTATTGGATTTTTTCTAAGGCTTTTTCAGCAACTAGTGAGACAACCATGTGGTTTTTCTTGTTCAGTTTATTTATATGGTGGATTACATTGATGGATTTTTGTATGTTGAACCATCCTTGCAGTTCTGGGATGAAGTCTAATGGTGGATGATTTTTCTGATGTGTTCTTGGATTCAATTTGCCAGTATTTTATTATTTTTGTATCAATGCTCATGGGGGATATTGGTCTGTAGTCCTCTTTCTTTGTTGTGTCTTTGTGTGGCTTGGGTACCAACGTTATTATAGCCTCATAAAAAAGAGTTTGGCAATGACCCTTGTGTCTCTATTATGTGGAACACTCTGAATTTCTGATAGGTTTCTGCACTGAAACCATCTGGTCCTGGGCATTTTTTTGTTTGGGAGACTTTTGATAACTGCTTCTATTATAGATATCTTTTGATTGCTTATCTGCTCTTGATTTAATTTTGGGTAAGTGATATCTGTCCAGAAAATTGTCCATTTCCTTTAAGTTTTTAAATTTTATAGAGTACAGGTTTTCAAAGTATGACCTGAAGATTATCTGTATTTCCTCAGTATGTGTTGTTATGTCCCCCTTTTCATTCCTGATTTTGTTGATTTGCATGTTCTCTCTCTCTCTCTGCCTTTTAGTTAGTTTGGACAGAAGTTTGTCTATCTTGTTGATTTTCTGGAAGAACCAACTCTTTGTTACATTGATTCTTTGTATTGTTTTCTTTGTTTCGAATTTATTGATTTCAGCCCTCAATTTGATTATTTCCTGGTGTCTACTCCTCCTGGGTAAATTTGCTTCTTTTTGCTCTAGAGTGTTCAGCTGTGCTGTTAATTCTCTAGTGTGACTATTCTCCAGTTTCTTCATATGTGCACTTAGTGCTATGAACTTTCCTCTTAGTATTGCCTTCAAAGTGTCCAAGTTTCTGTATGTTGTGTCTTCATTTTCACTGAATTTTAGGAAGTCTTTAATTTCTTTCTTTAATTCTTCCTTGACCCAGGAATGGTACAATTGCACATTGTTCAATTTTCATGAGTTTTTAGGGTTTCTGCAATTTGTGTTGTTGAATTCTAACTTTAAAGCATGGTGGTCCGATAAGATATAGGAGGTTATTCCAAATTTTTTGTACCTGTTGTGGTTTGCTATGTTGCCAAGTATCAGTGAGAAGGCCTTAGCATTCTTTGGAGCCTCCGGCAATAGATCAGCATTTAGCCCTATCATCCAGATGGACTTTGGGAGCCCATTCCATGTGGAGGAATGCTGTCTCCATCTGGACACATGGGGGAGGACCTAGGCCCTGCCCAGGATCATATGACAGATTTTTGAAATCCCCCATGAAGGGCCTCATCCTCCTTGGAGAGTGGAGTAGGGATTGGGGGAAGAGGTTGGGGAGGGCTGAAGGGGGCAGGAGAGGAGGTGAGGGAGAGGAAGCTGGGATTGACATGTGAAGCAAACTTGTTTCTAATTTAAATTAAATAAAAAAGGGAAAAATAAGTGAAAAAAACCTAGTGTTTTAATTAGGAAAGTAGAATGTAATGATGACAGAAATATATTTGCTAATATTAATTCATGCACTGTGTTTAGCTTTTTATTCTTGTATGGAGAGTTTATTAGGGATGCCATTTGAGAGTTTGATTTAATTTGTGACTGTAATCATGTAATCAAACTGTCTTATCAAATTAAAAGGTAAGCATCAGATACAAGAAATTCCCATAAATATTCTCAAATTGTAGAGAACTGAGATCATCAGCACCATTGGAAACAAAACACATTCATAGAAATATTTTGGAAAAGTAAATTGCATGTGACTTCAACAAATAATGTTAACAATGAATTTTGTCTGCTTTGGGAAGTGACTTGATTTAATTCAGAAGTGAATTCTAAATTGCATGTGACTCTGGATAAGTTCCAAATGTCTGTTTCATTTCTCACTATGTATTTATCTATGCAATACTTCCTGGATGTTTTCTATCGTGAGTTAATGGAACCTCTTTCATTCTTTTTCTTTTCTGAGATAATTCGAAATCTGTAGTCACCAAACTAGAGAATTTCAGTTTAATATTTTGCGTATTTCAAGTGCTTCACTGTATTATACCTAGTTTTCTGGTGACACAGCCTTAGTGCTTTAAGCCCTGATTCCTTGGGTAAGCTGGGAACACATCTCAACATTTCTGCCAATGCATAGTTAACCTGTGTGTGTACAATTGTTTAAGGCACCAGATAATCAAAGAAATGTACTTTTAATGAAAATCAAAGCAAAGAATTAACATGAATTTTGCTCTTTAGACTGAGTCTTGTTTATTTAATCCAGACTGACCTAGAAATGGCAACTGGATCCTTCTGTGTCAGTTTCCTCAGTAGCTGGGATAGTCAATATGTACTACCACATCAGTATCTCACATGAATGATGGTTAAAAAAACGATGTTAACCTCCATCAGGATGAGAACACAGAGTTAAGACAATGCTCCTTTCCAGTGTAACAGTGTTCCTTTTTAATTAATTTAGCAATTAACTCACCTAGACATAATGCTACAAAGAGCCAAGGCTTCTGACCACAGCAATTTGATTTGTCCACGTCTTGTCTCATCTCAGCTATGCTCTCTTCCATATGTTTGTCCTCAAGAAACTTCAGGGAGATTGTTTAGTCAGTGTCACATCTGATCGCTGTGACTGACATTAAGGCAATGCAGTTGATAGATATGGCTTATCGCCTAGTGAATACAGTGTTTAAAATCAAAGCGGAGAAAAGAGTTCCAACGTCATATCTCTGCCAGCGAGTAAGTGTTCAACCACACATGGAAGAAGACTTTGCAGCTTTACCTGGTTTCGTGATACATGCTGGTTAACTCTTCTCCACAATAGGATGTTGTGTATCATAATGCTCCAACTAGTATCAATTACAGTTCAAGCATTACAGACTGTAACCGCTGGTACATTGGCCATGTCCCATAGAAGAACAAACATCCAAGAATATTTGGGCAGCACAAATTGGTCTTGAAGGGTTTTTAAAAAGAAAAATAATAATAAAGTAGGGAAGATAGGAAATGGGAAGGGCTCACAAGGGAGGTAAATATGATCAAAACGTATTATGTAAAGCTATCTATCCAAGAACCAATTTCTCAAACAGAAGAAAAAAACTCGGATTTTCATAGTGTCTATGACTCATAAGATTTAAACAACCAGGAAAACAGAAACTTTTACAATATACAATATGCTAAAATCACAGCTATGTTTATGAAGAATATTGGCTTCTTTACTTCTAAATTACTGGATAGAATTCACCAGTGAGTCATCATAGCCTGGCATTCCAATTTGGAAATCTTTTATTTCCGATTCAATATCTTTAAGAAATGTAAATCTCTTCCAGTTTTTTATGTGCTTCTTTATCATTTTCTGTCTTTCAAAGAATTTTACTATACCTTCCAAGTTGCCACAATTTATTGACACAAAATGCTCCACAGCATTTATCTTTAATGGTTTGCTATTATCTACTGCTTCATAAACACAATCTCAAAATTTAAGACAAATATGCAAAATTCACTAAGGTTCTTGGGGTAAGAACTTGAGTGTAATAGACAGCTTTTTGAGCCTGTTCTGGAACTCACTCAGTAGACCAGACTGGCCTCGAACTCACAGAGATCTGCCTCTGCATCTGCCTCTGCCTCTGCCTCTGCCTCTGCCTCTGCCTCTGCCTCTGCCTCTGCCTCTGCCTCTGCCTCTGCCTCTGCCTCTGCCTCTGCCTCTGCATCTGCCTCTGCATCTGCCTCCTGAGTGCTGGGGTTAAAGGCATGTGCCACCACCACCCAACTTCTATTGTTTTTAATGTTCAGTTTCAATTTCAGTAACTTCTGAATATACAAGTCTACATGACTCCTGTTATACCATTCATCTTTTCTGATATATACACGAAGTTGCAAATTCTTTTATTTTTCAGTTTCTTTTTTTTCCTTTTTTTCTCTGATTTTTTTTTTATTTTTTAAGTTTAAATTTAGATTAGAAACAAGGTTTCTTCACAAGTCATTTCCAGGTCCCTCTCCCTTTCCCTCCCCTCCTCCAGTGCCTTCCCCCCAACTCCCCCATTATCCCCTCATTTTCCCAGGGAGGGTGAGGCCCTCCATGGGGGTGTCCATAGTCTGTCATTTCATCCAGAGCAGGGCCTAGACCCTCCCCCAAGAGATCAGGGTGAGAGTGCATCTCACATTGTTGGATGGGAGTCCAAAGTCCCTGTGTATACTCGGGATGAGTACTGATCTACTGCCCAAGGCTCAATACATTACCTAGGCCTCCTCACTGACACCCACATTCAGGGGGTCTTGATCAATCCCATGCTGGATTCCCAGGCTAATGCCTGGGAGTCAAGAGTTAACCTTTTTCAGGTCAGCTGTTTCTGGGGGTTAAACCAGCCCAGTCTTAATCCCTTTGGTCATCAGTCCTCCCTCTCTGTTACTGGCTATCGTGAGTTCAGCTCAGTGCTTAGCCATGAGAGTGTGCCTCTTCTTCCATCAGCCACTGAATGAAGTTTCTGTTTCCCAGACTCTCTGGCCATGGGATTGTAGACTGGCACTCCCGAGATCTATGTCTAAAATCCATATATTAAAGAGTACATGCCATGTTTCTCTTTTTGTGACTGGGTTACCTCACTCAGGATGGTTTCTTCTAGTGTCATCCATTTGCCTGCAAATCTCAGGATTCCATTGTTTATTTTTTCTGCTGAATAGTACTCCATTGTGTAAATATACCACATTTTCTCTATCCACTCTTCGGTTAAGGGGCATCTAGGTTGCTTCCAATCTCTGGCTATTTCAAATAATGCTGCTATGAACATAGTGGAACAGACATCCTTGTTGTACGAATGGGCATCTTTTGGATATATGCCTAAGAGTGGAGTTGCTGGGTCTTGTGGTAGGTTTATTCCCATTTTTCTGAGGAATCTCCATACTGATTTCCAAAGTGGCTGAACCAGTTGGCACTCCCACCAGCAATGGAGGAGTGTTCCCCTTTCACCAAATCCTCTCCAGCATAAATTGTCTTCGGTGTTTTTGATTTTAGCCATTCTGAAAGGAGTGACATGGTATCTCAGAGTTGTTTTGATTTGCATTTCCCGGATGGCTAAGGATGTTGAGCACTTTCTCAAGTGCCTCTCAGCCATTTAGGACTCCTCTATTGAAAATTCTCTATTTAGTTCTGCAGCCCACTTTTTAATTGGATCCTTTGGTGTTTTGGAGACTTGCTTCTTGAGTTCTTTGTAAATTTTGGAGATCAACCCTCTGTCAGATGTGGGATTAGTGAGTATTTTTTCCCATTCTGTGGGCTGCCTTTTTGTCTTGCTGACTGTGTCCTTTGCCTTACAGAAGCTTCTCAGTTTCAGGAGGTCCCATTTATTGATTGTTGATCTCACTGTCTGTGCTACTGGTGTTATGTTCAAGAAGCTGTCTCCTGTACCAATTCGTTCAAGGGTACCACCCACTTTCTCTTCTAAGAGGTTCAGTGTGGCTGGATTCATGTTGAGGTCTTTGATCCATTTGGACTTAAGTTTTGTGCATGGCGATAAACATGGATCGATCTGCATTCTTCTACATTCCAGCCTCCAGTTATGCCAGCACCATTTGTTGAAGATGCTTTCTTTATTCCATTGTATATTTTTAGCTTCTTTGTCAAAGATCAGATGTTCATACGTGTGTGGGTTAATATCAGAGTTTTCAATTCGATTCCATTGGTCTACCTGTGTATGTTTCTGCCAATACCAAGCTGTTTTCATGACTATAGCTCTATAATAGAGCTTGAAGTCAGGGATGGTGATGCCTCCGGACGTTGCCTTGTTGAACAGGGTTGTTTTGGCTATCCTGGGTCTTTTGTTTTTCCATACAAAATTGATTATTGTTTTTTCAAGGTCTGTGAAGAATTGTGCTGGGATTTTAATGGGGATTGCATTGAATCTGTAGATTGCTTTTGGCAGGATTGCCATTTTTACTACTTTGATCCTACCTATCCAAGAGCATGGGAGATGTTTCCATTTTCCGAGGGCTTCTTTAATTTCTTTCTTTAAAGATCCAAAGTTCTTGCGATACAGGTCTTTCACTTGTTTGGTTAGCATTACCCCAAGGTATTTTATGTGTTTGTGGCAATTGTAAATGATAATGTTTCTCTGATTTCTTTCTCAGCCCTTTTATCATCTGTCTATAGTAGGGCTACTGATTTTCTTGAGTTGATCTTTTATCCGGCAAATTCTTATTTAAGCACTATTCATCATATTTGTATAAATTTCTATAATACTATGTAAAGACATATGTTTATTCTTTTTGATATTCTTGTTGTTTCCCTGGTTTTTACTCACTTAAGTCACTGGTAATATAAAAGTATGTCACCTAATTTTCAAATATTTGAAGATTTTGTAGAGACATATAAAACCTTTAACTATGTACTTTGTAGTTTCATAGCTGTTTATGTTTGCAAATACAAAATGATGATTTGAATCAAATATTCTAAATTCTTTATGAAATTGGCTTAACTGAATTAAGCCAAACTGTATAGTCTAGTTGAATACTATATGCACTCTGAAGGAAATATCTCATGGCTTTTATAAAAATAGGAATAAAAAGTTACATGTATTTAGTTTCTTTGTTGATTTCTATTAAGGTCTTAATTTAGCCAGCAACAAGTCTACTGTTATATAGTGACTGAATGTCCTTAAGAGCATTTTGATTGAGATTCACTTTTGTAGACTTATTGCATGTGTTAACTTGTGAAGTTGCTTAATTTCTCTGCACTGTTTCCCATACTCAGTATAGGATATTCAAAGTAAATACTCCAAAAATATTTTGAACATGTCTGTTGATGTCACAAAGACACCCGTCATGTTATAAGTGATAGAATTTATCAGCTCCATATAGTTGCCTAAGTGGGAATTTGTGACAACCTGTTACCTATGTCCTACTAGTGCTTTGAGGAGAATTTTTATTACCTAAAATATTTACATTCTTAATAGTTGTAAATTCTTTTAAGACTATCTCATATTTTCTTTCAATTCTGAGACTCTCTACTCTTTGTCTTTTGTTCCAGTCAGTTGCATATTATAACTGTTGCTACTCTTTTTTAACATAATTTACCTCTGCCGCCTAATTTCTATCTCATTTTCAATTTATTTTTTATATTTATTTATTTTTGAGGGGAAGCAAGTGCATTACCTGGTGTCCAACTCCAGGTCTCAGGGGAAATTGGTTTTCTTTTTCCATGGTGTTTCTCTCAGGGATGGTACTCAGGTTGTCATCTCCCAAGCCCTATGTACTCTCTCTCTCTAAATGTGAAGCTCTCCTTTTATGATTAGTTACTCCTTAGTGCTGCCCACTCCACTTCTCCAACTCTTTGGTGCTTATGAATAATTTGACTCCCAACATGTCAAATTTCTAAATTCAAGTACAGGGGACAGTGATGTCCAGTGTCTAGACTAAATGGTCTACTTTTCATAAGATTGCAATAAGAAACAGTGAAAAAACATTTAAAAAACAAAACTTAGTATGAGTGTACAAGTACTTTCCCAGCTTCTCAGGATGCTGTATGGAGGAGGGGAACATATAAACTCAACTACTTTCAGATAGTGGAGGCAGCGTAGAATGACATGGTTTCTAAGGTAATAAGTTAAACAAAGAAAGGCAGATAGAGAAAAAGAAGATAGTGGAAGAAGGAAGGAAGGAAGGATGGAAGGAAGGAAGGAAGGAAGGAAAAATGGAAGAAAGGAAGGAAAAATGGAAGGGAGTACGGAAGGAAGGAAGGAAGCAAGAATGATAATAACTAGGAAGCAAACTGACATATTTCTTAAATTCTACATATTGATTTTATGAGATATATTTTCCTGTAGCCATTACTTATTTTCAAATTAATGGTAGTCAGCAAATGACTGTAAGTCCTCAGTGAGGCATAACATTAACACTTGTTATTCATATCTGTTAGAGCTTCTTCCTTGCCCACTGAAGTACCCACAATGACTTGGCTCTGCTCTGTCTTCAGTAGGCTCCCCTGGCCATGTTTCATAGCAGCAGCAAAGACCTGAGAAATGAGAACCCTCATTATTTGAGGACTATAACTTCTGTTTGCTAGTAGCATTATCTACTAAGACACTATTGATCAAGAAAATCACATGACTGAATCAGGGAGAACTTGGTTCTCCATTCCACTAGGAATACACTGAAGGTCATATGAGGACCTGGAAACAGAAGATGAAAAACTAGAACCATTGTTGCTATCATCCACAGTAGTCACAAGAATCAGTCTCCAAGAAGGTAAGAAAAACTTTGAATTAGCTCTTTTTCTTTTGATTGTATAAAGTTCTGTCAGCAAAAGGAAACACAACATGAAATTTAATTTAATGATGGAAAAAACAAAACTAATTTCTTGATTATAGTGGTATGGATATTGCGATACTTATACCTCTTGTCAATGGAGTGCACAAACTAAATGGATAAGCTCTGTGATCAGAATTTCGGTTTCCACTGCAAGCTTGGCTTATTCTCTATGTGACACTGAAAATTTAATCTTCTAAACTCCATTAGTTTATTTACAAACTAGATAACATAGCAGCTATACACATTGCATAGACTACAATGTGTATATGTATATTACTTCTGTGTATGTGGCATCATTGCAAGCTAGGATTTGGGAAGCTTTTAAGAAAAAGTACAGTTTGTAAATACTTAAGGCACTGAGCCAACAAACACTGCTACAGTATTTAATCCCACTGTTGTAATGTACAAACAATCATAGACACTAGGAAAATAAATTGATAGGACTCTTACCCAGTAAAATTTTATGTTAAAAATGTCAGTGGGTTAGATTTAGTTCATATATGATAATTTGCCAGCCATTGTTAACTCTTGTTGCTGTTTTTTATTATCTTTAGTTCCACTCTAAGTTTCTGGAGATCAGAAACAAGATTCTTACTTTATTTATTTTTTTTCTATTTTTTATATATGTCTAGAATGAATTAGATGCACAATAATTGATATTGTAAAACAATTATGTTCCAAACACTTAGAATTATCAAAGCATTAGTAAAATGCCTGCCCATGTTCACATATTCTTGATTTCCTGCCCATGGAGTCAGAAGAGTCAGATGAAATTGCTAAATCTGAGTTAGAAAGGAACATATTTCTTTCAGGATAGACCATCCTACAAAGCTGGTATTTGCTTTTTCCCACCATAGAGATCACTTATACTTCCTTTGCACCTTGAAGAAATACATTAACTTATTCACAGTACCAACACATCGGTTCTAAAAATCTTCATTATCTCATCACATTCTCTAGACAGGACATTACAAGTTTCCTTGTCTAACCATCTTACTTTGAACCTAATGGAAGGGTGTGTTCAGTTTATGATACCCTAAGTGTTTGAGCTTGGACAATTTGTGTGACTCACTAAGCTACTGATGAGGAAAGCGATGTATAATGTTTGATGAAGAGGATATCCTGCCCTACCCTATCGCCATCCCTGCCTTCACACACCCATCACGCAACTCTGCTGCTTGAAGAAACACCCCCTGATGGTGTTTAAGCTCCTCATGTTCATCCTCTTTCCTGGAACTCTAGTAGCATCCATTCTGGCACTTTTCAGGGGCCCAAGAGAAAGTCTTCATTCTTCTATATTTCACTCTCTTTGCAGATGGAACAAGATAATGAAAATGCCATAAAACAATCATGTAATCCAAACTGGGAGAAAATTGGAGTTAATACCAAACACCAAATTAATTTTATTGTTATTCTGGCCAATAGGACATTGTTTTTTTAATCCCTTATAAATACTCTTCCTTGTAAATTTTCCTTTTTGAAAAGCACACACAGCTAAATTATGAGCAAGCTGCCCTAGTCTAACAGTGCGTGCACACACACACACACACACACACACACACACACACACACACACACACACGCATGCATGTATATCTGCCTATCTGCTCGTACCTGAAGGGATGTGAAGGATCTAATATAAACACATTTAAGAACCACTGTATCTTAATTGAGGTCAAGTTAGCACCACTTAACTGATAGGAGACATGTGGTAAAAATAACTGCTTGCCTTGTTTAAAGGCAGAGCTTCCGGTGTTGGCTGCGGATGCAGATTCCACCTCTTGAAGCAATAACAGTGACCTGATAGCTGAGACATTAGGGATGGGTGTTGATGAAAAGATTTCCTTGTATTATTTTCATTAGGCTTCCTGTTTGCCTCATCAATGGTTGATGAGCTAGGGTGCCAGAAGGGTAGAGCTCGCTTTGATGGAGTGTCTTGTAGATTTATTTCCTCTCAAACCTGATGATGTTTCAGCCCCATGGTATAACAGACTGCAATTAGGAACAAAAAGGCTGGGATGTGCGTAATCACAAGTGCCCCCAGAGACATGGCTATGAGGCAAGCTGAGATAAGCTCCTGTCCGTCTGTGGTCATTGTCTTACAAGTTCACAGATGATGCCACCCACCTCTGCAATAATATCCCTGTTATCAGTGTTCCTCGGTTATGTTTGTTCCAGTATGAGAAAGGGGCATTCATTTTCTCCTCTATATTGCCAGCTTCTGTGTTCCCTTTTTGTTGTTGTTGTTGTTTTTCATGGTATGTTTTCCCAATTGGCCCCATCCTAACCTTTGAGCAGTTACATTTGTTATATACTTGTCTTCTCAACTTCAGCATTTTTGGACATTTTGAGTTGGATAATTCTGTGCTGGAAGGACAGTGCAGGATGTTCTGCAGCATTCCTGACCTCAGCCAACATGAGGTCAGCAACATACACCCACCTCCAATTTGCTACAACAATGTCTCTAGACATTTCCAGAAGTTCTCTGACAGGAGTGGGAATAGTATATCATCCTTGCTTGAGAACTTATTGCTATCTATTAGTTAGATTTTTCTATCAATTGTGTATATAATCTTATCAAGTGTGTCAAATTTTATATTCTTTGTACCTGTTAGGAAGTCTTTCACTCAATACACAATTTTATGGGAAAAACAGTGAAGACTTAGCATGAAGAATTTTGGATCACTGTTTTTTGGAAACTATTTGAGGTCAGGCTGTCTATTACAGCCTGATGTCAAACTCACTTTATGTGTGAGGAGAATAGGATGGATTTATGATGTTTCTTCAGTTCCCTGTCTAGAATGCTAGGATTACAAGTTCACCAACATACTTGGTTTTATGCAGTGCTGATGACCAAAGTAGTGTGTCACGAATGCTAGGCAACTGCTCTCGCAACATAGCTATATCTACAGCTCTGCAAAGTTAAGAATTCAATGAGACAAAACAATACAGAACTCTGATAACAAAACTGAGATCATCCTTAGGATTCTGGCTGCTTCTTCTCTTCTGTCCCTGTTCCAATTGTTACATCTCAGATTGCACTCGGAACAAAATGAACTACAACTTGCTCTGTGATATACAGGAAACCCCCTATTAAATAACTGAGTAATTTAGTTGTCCATGCATCCACATGCTCAATAACATTTTAAAGATTTATACATAGCAAAAAAAGACCAAATACAAAACACCTGTTGTATTCAGAGCATACAGAAATGAACAGTCAAGTGGTAATCAGTGCTGTAGAGAATTTTCATCTGCAAAAAAATAATTGAGACTCATGAAGGAGCTGTGATACTATGCATGGTGTTTAGAAGTCTCTTGGTTACCCTGAAGTAGAGAAATCAAATGGAACTGTATCTGGATAACAGGAGCCAAATGTTCCAAGTAGGGGAGCCAACAAGTGCTAAGATCAGGAAGTGAGAGGCTGTTTGGCAAGTTTGAGAGCTATCATGGAAATTCTTAAAGGTGAGGACATAAATTATCCAGGGATGTAGGGTTGAAAACTTTGCTTTCAATGTGCTGTACAGAAAGATGGAAGGGGTCATATGGGCAGATGGTGATGTTCGTTTACTGTTATTCAGACACACAAAGACACAAAGCATTGGAAATATGGAGAGTATCAGATACACACAAGTCAAGGTAACCAACACAGAGAATACAGGGAGTTGGTCTAACATACAGATACATTAATTCTAACAAGAAAAAAGATAAAAACAAGGCAGAAGAAAACTTGAAATTTTTAAATGATTAACAACTTAAAATCTGATTTCAACAGGCATGGTTCTTAGTACCCACTGTATTAGGATTCAGGCACCTGTAGTGGCCTGTTCTTGGGGTTCTGACTGGATATGCCCTCAGCTGCAGCCACTAAGAGCACCATGTGTGCATATTTACTATGTTCTTTAAAAGGGCCCTACCCACCTCCAATTCCCCCGCTTTTTTCTCTCCTTTCTCCTGCTGCTCCTCTTCCAGGAGGCTGGGCTCTCCACTATGCTTTTCAACTTTTTATGATTCCTTGCTCTAACAAAAACCCTTCTGTTTCAATCCTGTCACATGGTGTCTTTCTTCCGTGCAATTTTTCTTAAATTACCCTTTGGAAACACGGGCTATGAACATCATCACAGAACCCAGGTGCTGCAGGAACACAGGCCAAACATGCCATCAGCAGCATTTCGATCCCCAGTGGCATCACATGGCACCCAGATCAGTATGTCCTAGTTGCAACCTGGCCCTGGAACACCAACATGGTCTCAGGTGGCCTTGCAGACTCTGGACATCTACTCAGCTCCTGGTGGCAACAGGAGTTATGGACATTAGCAAGTTGAAATCCGAAAACCATGCTGATCTGGCCCCACTCCTCAGCGCCCTTAGCATAACAGGCTCTGGCCCTGGCTAGACTCTGTAGCAGGAGGGCTGCCCTTCCCCCACTCCATAATCAGAAAAGATGCCCCCCACCATCATGGGCATGGAAGAGCTGGCCCTGATGGTAAGGTGCTCTGAGAACTGGCTCTGCCGTGGAGTGTTCCCAGTGGCCTGGCCCTGCCAGTTCATCTCCACCCAGTCCTAAATTTTGGGTCTTGGGTTGACCCCCCCTCTAACATCTACCACATATATGACCTGATGGAATGCATGAAGGGACTGGTCCTGCAGAAAGATAACCACACGGTCTCCCTGATTTGAAGCAACAGCACAGTATCCAAAAGGAGTTTCCTTGATGTTCTAGTGATAATGTGTCAGAGGCCTTGAACCAGACTAAGGACTCATTGCAATGAACATTTTGCAGATGGGGCTGATTGGACAAAAGAGTAGAAGGTGTGAAACACTGCATCTCCCAGTGCCACTAGGATGAATGAAGAGATGTTGGAAAGACAGAGGAGGAGGGTGGATTTGCTTGTTTTGTTTTTAATTAATTTGAGGGGCATGCTGCGGGGGTGAGGAGTGAGTGTGGAGGAACTGGAAGGTGAGTGAAATTGGAGTGTATGATGTGAAATTTCCAAAGAATCTGTAAAGAATTGTTTTTTAAAAAAAGCTGTTGAAATATATTCTTAAAAGATTTGAGCAGGATCCTCTATTTATCTGTATCTATGAAAAGCATACAAATTATAAGTAGGAGTATTGTATTAAGATATGTGATGGAAACAAGGATAAAATATTAAAAGAAGCAAGAAAACAATGGCAGTTTGCCTATAGAGGGGAAAGAGTTGAAAGCTAACTGCTCAAGCTACAATAAAAGCTAGAGGTGACAATCAATGCTGAAATTAAATGACACAATGCACTTTTGTCAATGAAGACAGCTTTCCAAAATAAGGGTGAAATAAGTATAAATTCAAGTAAAATTTAAAAACAACTTGTCACCAGCAGAATAAGGAACTATTAAATGAAGACTGACAAAAGCAAAGACTACCTGAGTAGAGAGAGTGAGCAAAGACAAGCAAAGCTAAGTATGATGACCACCTGAATTCAAACCATTCTTATACCAACCACATGGTCTAAGGAGAGAGCCACATCCAGCAAGATGTCCTCTGCCCTCCACACAAGTGCAGTGGCATGTGTGTGACCCACACTATCTCCCACACAGACACAAATGAATATACTAATTAAAGTAAAAGAAAAATTAAAGTGAGTTTGTCAGGAAAGGAGTTAGCATTAGCTAAAGGTAAATGTAAGAAGGAATGCATACCATTAAAAAGAAAAAATTCCATCGTAGATAATTGACACTGCATTAAAAAGCAATAGTTATATTGTAGAATTTTAAATATGTAGTGTAATACCTGGGAAAAGCTGAGCAAAAATCAAAGTTATCAAATTTCTTTGCCTTCTATACAAATGAGGTAAAAACAAGTAAGATTTGGTTAAGATGGCCAAAGCAAGATAAGTGAGGAAGAGTAAAGGCCACATTCCTAACCATGGATCACTGGTAGAATGTGGGTACCAAAAAGCAGACACATGGCTTGATTTGGGGGGGTCCAGCTTCCATGAGAGAGGCAGAGATTCCAAACCTATAATCTCCAGTATCCCAGAGACTAAGAGAGGATCCATGCGAAAGGTAACGACTGGTTTCCATGATTCCTCAAACACGGATAAGGTGCCAGGCTCCTGGAGCGGAAAAGACATGTGGGACTTTTGACCTGTCCGACCAGTTTGAAAATGAGAGAGACCACAATAAATCGTAACTCATGGAAGCAAGGGAGGGGTGGACTTACCAGACATGGCAATGGTAGATAGAAGAATCCAGATATCCTTAGTTGGAAAAACGACGAGTTGGAGTTCACAGGTTGTTGCCATCCCAGTCAGCCAAAAAGAGATGTCAGAAAAACCTGTCGAATCACATTATCAAATGTTGTTAATTATGGAACCAGGACCAGCATGATGGACGGAGCACAAGCCATGGAGAGCAAAATGGGGGAGACAGACATGACAGAGAGAGAGAGGAAAATGAAAGAGGATGAGATAGAGAAAGATGAGAGAGCGTAAGTGGGCAGGGGTCCATTGCACCTGCCTGCAGACTGGTTCTCATGGAACTCTGGGCTGACCAGAGGGCTGCCTGAGTGCATTCTGCCAGGTAACAGGTCAGGCCAGCATAATGCCTGAACCTTTCACATTCCCTATGGAGGATTACTCTCTCAGCCTAGATACAAAGGGGAAGACCTACGTGTTGCCCCCAATGATGTGTCAGACTTTAATGATTCCTCATGGGAGGCATCACCTTCCCTGGGGAGTGAATGGGAAATGGAATGGGTGTGGGGCATGGGAGGATGGGAGACAGAGGGAACTGGGATTGGCATGTGAAATAAGATTGTTTTTAATTTAAATAAAAATGAATTTTTAAAAATTAATTTAATTAAAAAGCAATGAAGTATTGTAAAGCTGTTTTGTTTTATTTTTTTGTTTTTTCCAGACAGGGTTTCCCTAGGGCTTTGGAGGCTGTCCTGGAACTAGCTTTTATAGACCAGGCTGGTCTCGAACTCACAGAAATCTGCCTGTCTCTGCCGCCCAGGTGCTGGGATTAAAGGCATATACCACCACCACCCAGTTGTAAAACTTTTTTTTTACCTAGTGAAAATACTGCAAACGATCATTATTTACATCACTTACTTGTTTTTCTATGATTTTTCAACAAGCAAACCATTTCAAAGAAAATGTGATTCTTCCAAAACAAGTATGCAATAGAATTTGATAAATTACAGGCCGTTGACAAGAGTGTTTTTAACAATATGACTAATAAATTCTTCAAAGGTATATGTTCAGGAGAAAATGGGACAAAGAAGAGAGCAAATACAGACAATATTTGGAAACATTATTTTTCCTTTTTTGTTTATTTGCTTGTTTTTTCCTTTTTTATTTAAATTAGAAACAAGCTTCTTTTACATGTCAATCCCAGTTCCCTCTACCTACCCTCCTCCCATGCCCACCACTGACACCCTATCCCATTCCCTTTATGCTCCCCAGGGTGGGAGAAGCTTTCCATGGGGAATCATCAAAGTCTGTCATATCATTTGGAGCAGGGCCTAGACCCTCTCCCATCTGTCTAGACTGAGAGAGTATCCCTCTATGTGGATTGGGCTCCCAAAGTCCATTGGTGTACTAGGGAAAAATACTGATCTACTACCAGAGTCCCCATAGAATAACCAGAACTCCAAACTGCATCCTCATTCAGGGGGTCTGGAACAGTCCTATGCTGGTTCCCAGTTATCAGTCTGGGGGCCATGAGCAGCACCTTCTTCAGGTCAGCTGTTTCTGTGGATTTCTCCAGCCTGGTCTTGCCCCTTTGCTCATCACTCCTCCCTCTCTGCAACTGGATTCCAGAGTTAAGGTCAGTGTTTAGCTGTGGGTATCTGCTTCTGCTTCCATCAGCTCTAGGATGGCATATAAGGTAGTCATCAATCTCATCATTGGTGAAGGCCTATTAAGGTAGCCTCTCAGACTGTTGTTGAGGTCAACCATATAGATCTCTGGACATTTTCCTAGTACCAGATTTCTCTTTAAACCTATGATGATTCCCTCTATTATGGTATCTCCTTTTTTGTTATTTTCTATTCCTACCCTGTCAAAATCTTCCAGCTCTCTCCTGTCTTCATCTCCCCTCCTTTTCTCCCCTTCTTTTTCTTCTAACTCCTGCTGCCCTCCCCCCATAGTTCCAATTAGCTCAGGAGATCTTATCCCTTTCCCCTTCTGGGGGACCATGCATGTCTCTTTTAGGGTCCTCCTTGTTTCTTAGCTACTCTGGTGGTGTGGATTGTAGGCTGGTTCTCCTTTGCTCTATGTCTAAAATTCATATATGAGTGAGTCCATATCATTTTAGTCTTTGTGATGGGGTTCTTCTAGTTCCATTCATTTGCCTGCAAATTTCAAGATTACATTGGTTTTTTTCCACTGAGTAGTACTCCATTGTGTAAATGTACATTTTCTCCATCCAGTCTTTTGTTGAGGGGCATCTAGGTTGCTTCCAGGTTCCAGCTATTACAGACAATGCTGCTATGAACACGATAGAACAGATGTCCTTCTATATGAGTATGCATCTTTTGGCTATATGCCTAAGAGAAGAATTGCTGGATCATGTGGTAGACTGAGTCCCATTTTCCTGAACTGACATACTGATTTCCAAAGTGACTGTACAAGTTTGCACTCCAACCAGCAGTGGAGGAGTGTTTCCCTGTCATTCATGTTTTCAATTTAGGGTCATTCTGACAGGAGTAAGATGGTTTCTCACAGTTGTTTTGATTTGGATTTCCCTGATGGCTAAGGATGTTGAGAATTTCCTTAAGTATCTTTTGACCATTTGAGAGTCCTCTGTGGAGAGCTCTCTATTTAGTTCTGTACCCCACTTTTTAATTGGATTATTTGGTATTTTGGTGACTACCTTCTTGAGTGCTTTGTATATTTTAGTCATCAACATTCTGTCAGATGTGGGGTTCTGTGAATATCTTCCCATTCTGTGGACTGCCGTTTTGTCTTGTTTACTGCATATCCTTTGCCTTACAAAAGCTTCTCAATTTCAGGAGGTCCCATTCATTAATTGTCAATCTCAGTGTCTGTGCTACTGGTGTTATGTTCAGGAAGCATTTTCCTGTACCAATTCATTCAAGAAAGTAGATGATCAATAACAGAGTCCTCAATAATATGTTAGGGATACAAGTCCAGTGATACAAATGCAGATTTATGGGTGCAGTCAAAAAGCGAGGTTCCCTTCTATTAAAGAGAAGTTTGGCAGGTGGTTTCTTGTCAGTAATCTCTGAGATCAGCATTAATAAGGTCACTGTTCAAGACTTTGCCAACCTCTCATCTTAAAATGGTACTATTACAAACTCTGTTGCTTTTATCAAAAAGGTCATGTAAAATTTGGCAAGAAACTAGAAACAATGATGCTGGCTTGTGTCTTTTTTAAAGCTCTGTTAAACACCTTTGGTTTCTATGTTCAGCTGTTTATCGGTATCTAGGTAGTTATTTAATTACCTACTTGGTTTAATGAAGTCACTTATTACTGTCAAGGTAGCCATAATCAAAGGCATAATACAAATAAAGATTAAAATTAATTCATCAGCCAATATGAGTACTTATTACAAAGAAGACATTTAGTTGTTTGGGGTCTGGTTTTGAGATTAGCCTCATTGACTTTCTGGCTGAGAGTCAATAATCTATTATCTCGTCTTGAAATAAAATAAATCTAGTGAGAAAAAGTCATTGAACCATTTGTTTTGCAGGCACAATGAAGGGAGGGTGTATTTATTCACCCTTTGAAACACCTGGAAAAACAAATTACAGAGGCAAGCCAGAATGTGCTATATTGTTATTGCATTCATTAAGCGTCATTCTGCACTAAATTTCTGTTCTGCTGTAGATGTTTAAAGACCGGGGTTTGGCGTCATCTGATCATGTTATTTAGCAGGGAAGTCATTCCCTTTACATTAGAACACATGGCAATAAAACAGAAAGAAGGCTTAGAGAATTCTTACTTAAAAGTTTAAGAACAAAGGGTTTCCTTGTACTTGTACTTTTCTCTGCTTTGTTTTCAAAAGAACAAAATGAGAAAAATGAAACAGCTTCATAAGAATTTTAGAACCATCAAACAAATATATATATATATATATATACATATACACACACACACACACACATATATATATATACCTATAGGATAATCTACTATTATTGTTGTTGTTATTTTTATATTACACACATATGTCTCAGTCTACTAATAGAGCAGTCTGAAAGAGGTTCTCCAAAAACTTATTATATGTGTTTGAGTAGAGGTGTACACTGCAATGCAAATATACTTGACATAGTAAAATAGCAAAACCCATTCAAAAAGATTATTGTTTTTTAATGACAAAAGTAAGAGGCTTATATTACGTATTTTGGAACAATAATCCTTGGCTGTAATAATTACTAAGGACAGCATCAGCCCCAGGCTGAATAAATGTTACTCAGTGGATCATCTCAACTCCAGTTGCTAGGCAGATGTCCTTGTAGAATATTCTTACACACTTTTGTGTAAGGATACAGTGATTTTATGCATATGTATGTTTCTAATAGTCTTTTTTGATAATCACTATCAGGAAGTCATGGGGGAAAAAACTCTATGTATAAATTTCTTTTTCTTCATTCTCCTCCTCTTGCTCTTTTCTTCTCATTTTCCTCCTTGTTTTTTGATTTGATACAAGTGACTCCATGTTGATTGTGACCATTTCTATACTTCTTACAAATGTACTAATAATTACCCATAAAGTAACTCTCAAAGATAAATCCTACAGTTATATTGATATATGGTGAGGAAAAGGAGGTTTAGAAAAATAAGAAAAGTGGACTGGCAAAATGTTTCAGGTGCTAAAGGTGTTTTCCACTGATTCTAGAAACCTAGGTCCCATATGGTAGGAAGAAAATAACTAACTCCTGCAATTTGTCCTCTGATATCCATGCACATGCCATGGCCACCGTGCCCACACTCATGGGTATACAAACACACCACACACACACACACACACACACACACACACACACACACACCAATAAATATAATTTAGATATTTTTCTCATTTTTATTTTTAAAAATCCATACAGTGTATTTTGATTATTTTCCCCTCCTCCAACTCCTCGTAGAACCTCTTACCTGCTTCCTCACTCAATTTTATGGTCTTCCTTTTCCCTCCCCACTCAAAACACCCCCAAAAAACCCTCCAGAAAAAAATAAAACAGTAAGACAGAAAAAATACCCAAAAGAACCAAACAACTCACACAAAGTAAACAACAGCAAAGCACAGTTTGTGCTGGCAATCTAATCCTGGGCAAGGAGCCCGTCCCCGGTGTGGTTGATATGCTCAGTGACAGTCCCTTAGAAAAACTGCTTTTTCCTTTACCCAGCAGGTATCAATTGCAGACAGTGTGTTCATTGGGGGTAAGACTTTCTGACCTTTTTCCCTTCTCAGTGCTGGCAATCTGACTCCAGAGTATGAGCTATCAATATGCATATTATCTCTAGGTATACATCAGACTGTAGATGTTACAATTGTAATTTCCCTCAAATTTCATCATGAATCAATATGGGAGTTAAGATGAAAAGAAATCAGAATTTTTATTTTTACAGTCTAATCGAATGAGAATGTTCTATCAGAATTCCAGAGTCACACTTCTCAATGTTCATGAAGGGCAAACAAGGGCTTCAAATAAGGTGAGACCCTTTGTGGACTTCATAAATTATATTAGTACAAAGGGTTGGAGAGTGGGAGCTACTTTTGGACAGGGTGCACTTTAGATATCTCCTCGTTCAGTAGAATTCTATCTGTGAGACACTGAGATGGAGATACAAATGAAACATGACAGGTTCCAACAAAACGAATGGAACAAAACCTTCCCAGTCACAATGATGGAAGAAGGTACCTTAAAGCTCTGAAACATTTAAACAGTGTAGGTTATGCAGGATTGATGACTTTTTTATCCTTATTGGTTAATAGCAGCCATTCAATAACCTGTTTTTGAGGTTCTACGATCAGGTAGTAATACAATAGAGAAGTCTTCACTTTTTTTATTTTTAGAAACACTCTTATTTACATATACATCGCCCCAATCCCTAGCCCTCCCATTCTCCCGTGCTTCCCACCGATCCCCCAACCCACTCCCCAGGGATAGTGAGACCTTCCAAGTGAGATCATCAAAGTCCATCATATCATTTGGGGGAGGGCCCAGGCCCCCCTTCCCGTATCTGGGCTGTAATAGTATTCCTCCATAGAGAATGAGCTCCCAAAGTCCATTTGTGACCTAGGAATAAGCCAGGCTCCATAGACTGCATTGGCCTCCTAGCTGGTACCCACATTCAGAGGGCTTCGTTCAGTCCAATGCTGTTTCCCCCGCCATACAACTAGGGTCTGCATGCTCTCATTAGGTCAGGTGAACTGTTTCTGTTCCCTCTTGGTGCATTTGGTCATTTCTCCTCCCTCTTCGCAACTGGATACCAGGAGTGTGGCTCAGTGTTTAGTGTTTAGCTGTGGGTCCCTATTTCTTCTTCGATCAGCTACTGGGTCAAGGCTCTAGGAATGGTAACCAAAGTAGTCATCAATCTCATTATAGGAGAAGAGTGGTCAAAGGCAGTCCCTCCACCACTGCCTAGATTCTTACTTGGGGTTATCCCTTTGTATCCCCTACCATTTCCTCTGTGCCAGACCTCTCTCCAAACCTGTATTGGCTCCCTCTCTCAAGGCATCAACCTAGATGCCCCTCAACTGAAGAGTGGATGGAGAAAATGTGGTACATTTACACAACGGAGTACTACTCAGCAGAAAAAAAACAAGGGAGGTCTTCTTTTGAGTCACCTTTGTTACTTAATTCTGTAATTTCAAAGTTCGGTTTTAAAATTAAATGGATTGGGAGGTGGGAACAGCGGGAAGTGGCGGGGAGGGACTGGGAGGAGAGGAGAAAGGAGAAACTTCAGCCAAGATATAAAATGAATATATGCATTTATTTTTTTAATTGAATTCCTCCCAAGTTTTGAGTCACTTTTTGGGATTTTGATGAACTAGACTTTTGTACAAATTTCTTGTGGTCGGTAGAGTTAATAACCAAATTTATTTTGGCAAAGAGATGGATCAAATAAGACATAGTTAGGATATGTACCTCCACTTGGAGGAGTTTGTGGTGCTTTTGGTTTATATCCACAGGTGACAGGCTCAACTGAATGGTTATTGGCCCAGGAAGGGATGAGGTGAGATAGTACAGACAGAAGTGAGACCCTGTCATTACTACTGGGAAATCAGTCAGAATTACTAATATGGGTCAAGGCATTTATGTGAACAACAATGCGTTTAAATGCCAGACAGTGGTGTACCGTAAAGTCACAGGACTGAACATTTCTGTTGGGACACAGAGTATGTTAAATCACAAAAGATATGTGACTTGCATTTTGGAGACATAAGACAGTCTGCATATTTCAATGTTTCCCCTTATGTATTTTCACTATTAAATAGATCATTTGATACAGGACTACAACTTTGCAGGCAGAGCACAAACAGAACGCCTTTGTTTTGAATTAGCTTTGACAAAACACACAGTTCTCTTCAGGCCACCTCCTTGCTTCCTAGAAATATCAGGGCTGGAAATAGAGTATCATGAAGGCACCTATCATTTTACCCAATTCAGTTCACTTTAAAAATCAAAAATCAGTGACTTTCATATTCAAGTAATAAATATGACATCAACAAGATTTACAGATGTTTGCTTTATAATAAAATTAAGAATCATGGAAATGAGGTCCAGAAGCCAATGGAAATGCAGGTACAAGGGCAATGATTGCACAGAGAAAGGTGCGTAATAATTTCCAACTGAGGAAATGATAGAGTGTATAATTAGAAAGCTTTTAAAGAGTGAGTGAACTAAGTAGGCTTTATTTACCACGTGATCAATTTAATCAATTAATATTTTAAATTTTCATGGCATTCAAATTAAATTATAGGCACTGCACTAATTATGCAATTATGTGGTAGATGCAGACTTACAATAATAATTAACATTAATAGGAATTGATATGTTCTTTGAGGAAAAATAAATTGTCTGCATGAAATGTAGCAGAAAAAACAAATGTAAACTATAGTCTCAAACAATCAAAAGTTTTTTGCATTCAATATATACCATATAATATCTAAAATGTGAACAGATGAATGAGGAGGACTAAGATACTCCTTTCTGGTAAATGTAAAGGAAAATCAAGCTCAGCTTTTTACAGGGTTTGTAAAGCATGGAGTAGAGTCCATATATGACAATTTCCAGATCTATGCTCAGGCCATGAACCTGTACTATAATAGTCTCTGGAGTTAGACATTGGATTCAACCAAAATGCGAATAGGACAATGCAATAGAGACCCTGAAAGCCAGGTGTCATGTGCAATCTGGAAAGGTAATTTACAGCAGGACTAAGCTATAATCTAAGAGTGTTAGTTTTTATGCTTTTTATAGTATGTTGAATTAGAGAGTCCCTCTAGTATATTTGGAAATAGTTCTAAGGGTCTCTATTTTGAAATGTGGTCAAATGACCCAGCTTAAACAGACAGGTAAACCATAGTCATTACACAATAGGAAATAATTTATGGCTTACTTCATCTTGATATTATATATTAAATACCAGATATTTTCTTTTTTTTTTTTTTTTGGTTTTTCGAGACAGGGTTTATCTGTATTGTTTTGGAGGCTGTCGGTTCAGCCTGGCCTTGAACTCGCAGAGATCTGCCTGCCTCTGCCTCCCGAGTGCTGGGATTAAAGGCATACGCCACCACCGCCCGGCAAATATTTTCATTTTAAATATTAGAACATATGGTCTGATGTTTAGAGAAAAGTTCTTTCAATGTGATACACACAGGTGAGAATGAAAAAGCCTATTGCCAGTTTGAGCTTAAAATTGTGAGGCATTCACAATGGTCTATCAAAATCACAGGATGAAAGAAATTGTATAATGTTATTGCAATAAGAGAGAAATAATGGCATCTGGAGATTAATCTCTTTTCATCCAAATGTAAGAGCCCTTCTTTCAGCATTAATAATATTCAAAATTCCAAGTTGCATTGTGTCACTTTATTTTCTGGTACTTTGAGAATTGATGAAAATTACTGACTATACTATGATTTATCTGTATTCACTGTCATAAACAGATTTCCTACAGAAAAAAAGACATTAATTAATCATAGTGGAGATATTAAGTATTGCAAACTGATTCATGGTAAGTACTCTATGAGCTATTGCAGGGAATGTTAGCTGGTAAACAAAGGAAGCAAAAAATTAAAAGGTGCCAGGTAGTGGTGGCGCACGCCTTTAATCCCAGCACTCGGGAGGCAGAGGCAGGCAGATCTATGTGAGCTCGAGGCCTGGGCTGGTCCGACAGCCTCCAAAACAATACAGAGAAACCCTGTCTCGTAAAAAACAAAAAAAATTTTAAAAGGTAGGCTCATATTTCCTATTTTATTAGCCAATCAAAATATTTTGCTCATTAAAAATACTTCAAAATTATAAATTCAGATGTGAAAAAATAAAACAAAATTCATGGTACTATTTAATCTTTGCTTATTTTACATGTATGTTAGAGATCATAATTTACTTTTATATTAGTTCTGATATAGTCAATCCCAAATCATGTGAATCATTTTGATCAAACTGTCAAGTGTCCAAAGGATTAGTAGATGCTGAGTGGTGGAGTTTCCTCATACAATTTAGAACTGACCCGTTAGCAGATACATTGTTTGTAAATATTTCCGCCCATTCCATGGGCTGGATGATTTTTTTTTGCTTTGCACACAGTTTTAAGGTTGATGCAATCCCACTTGATTATTTTTCCTTTGGATGAGTGTTTTTAGTGTTATATCCAAAACTGATTCTCAAAAGCAACTTATTTCAGTACTTTTGTTTTCCAGGTCTTTTTAAATTTTAATTCACTCTGAGTTGATTTTTGTGGGTGGTAAAGAACCGGAGTTGGAATTTTGCCAAAGAAAAAGTGTCTCAGTATACAGAAATAAATGACCAAAAGATTATGAAAAAACACTCAAAAATAGAAATTGGGAAAATAGAAATTAAAACTATACTGAGATATAATCTTACACTTGTTAACATGTTTATTATGAAAAGGATGTTAAAAATGTGAGTGCTGGTGAGGGTATGGAGACATCAAAGCCCTTATACACTGCTGGTTGAAATGTAAAATGGAATAATAATGCTGAGGTTTTTCGAAATATTGAAAATAGAGCTTGGTATTTGCCTCAGTGATAAAGTGCTTGTTTAGCAAGCATGAAACCCTGGGTTCAAGTCTCTGAACTGCTAAATAAGCAAATAAAAGCTAATAAAAATTCTAGAAATCCCATTCTGTGTATTTAAAAGTATTAAAATTTTTATAAAAGATATTTACATTACATTCTTGATTTAGGCACTCTTCACAAACTAAATATGGAGAGAGATCCAATGTGTAATGGATAAAAAGGATGAGTATATTCATATGCTGGAATATTATTCAGTTCCATGAAAGAAGGAAGTCTACCAATTTTTAGCAAAAGCAATAGTCCTGTCTTTTTATGGTGTTTCCACTTTTCAAAGCATGTTTCCAAATATATACCATTTAATGTCCTTATGGGAGATCTGTGAGCCTGTCTCCACTCGAATGTACCACAAAAGAGGTGTAGCTGTCACTTGGATTCTTCTAAGATTTTCTGAAGAGGATTCAGAACTCTGATTTTTCCCATTCTTGAACTATCCATTAATATTAGCATTAATATTCTTTTATAAAGACTTACATAAATAGTACTATCAATATAAAGGAAAAGAACATCGGGGTACTTACTAATCAAGCCATAAAATGAATTATCTTCATCAGACTAGATAATTGAGAATTCCAAGAAGTGTGTCATATAATTAACAAATGTGATATTCCCATCTCATTGGAGAAAAGAATAAAGAGTGAGAAAATAAATTTACATGAAAATGTAAAGACAAAAATTTAGCAATTTAGGAAATCCCCCTTGATAGCTATGTTCTGCTGCTTCTCCTTGCTTATAATTTTCAAAATTCATCTTTTTACTGTTTCCCCTTTTATACTCACACAAAGTAGAAGGAAAGTGAAATAATATTTAGGTGATAAAGAGGAAATAGAATATATTGTGTACACTTTTCTGAGCCTTGTTTTCTTTATGAATCAACCGAAGGAGGCAATCTGTTTTCACCCCTGAGCAAAGCTGCTGAAAGGGGTTTATACACCATGTCATCAACATAAAACCTAGTCACAAGGACATTATTTTTAGCATAATTGGCCAATGTATGACCCCTGCTCTCTGTATATTTCTCTATAAATATACATACTAAGTTGTCACAACTTTAAAAATCATGGTTTCTTTTAATCCTGTTACTCCTTCCAAGGCTAGCTTAAGTACACAATTATCTCTGCTTTAAGTTCATATTCCCCCAAATGCAACCACATTGAGACAAGAAATTATTACTTGTATTTTGAGAGTTTTACTATTGCTAATTCCATCAAAAATTTCTGTGTTTATTTGTGAACATGCCATTAATTAATATCTACCTATGATCCATTCTGAAAAAAAATAGTACTTAGTAGGAATAATGAGTTACAACTACAGCATAAAGCTCACTAACTTGAGAAGTTGCTCCCCTTGTGTCTTAGTTCCTTGAACCTATTAATCCACTGCATTCCAGGGACACAGCCTACTTATCCTTGTGTTATTTGCTAATTTAAAACCTGCATGTGCTTTTTCCTTTCAGGTCTGGAGAAAGACAAATGTTTCCAAATGCTTTGAGTTTTGTGAAGGAAAGAGAAACCCATGTCAGTAAATTCAGAGAATAGTGAAAGCAATTAGTCACAAATTGTAACTCTGCAATGGGGCATATGAGACTGGCAGCAGCTTCTATAAACATTCCACAAGCATCTTGCTGACAACCCGTCAAGCCTTGCTGGTCACATTGCTACTTAAAATAAATCTGTTCCTAATGTTGATTCAGATCTCTCTCTTAAAAAAAGAGACAATTCTTCATGACATCAAATCATCTTTATTCTTAAAACAAAACTTGCTCTTGTAATTTCTCCTTTAGCAATGGGAGTAGAGATAACACTGGAAATCTTTTCCAAAGAAATGAGATTTCCTCTTATTGTCAAGATGGAAACACTGCCTCTTAGTCACAGTGAACAGGGAAAAAAGTCAGTGACTTGATTGTTTCTTGGTTTTAGGCGTGCCTTCTAAATTGGATGGCATTCACAGATACTCAGGATGTTAGACAAGAGCTTTCTCTAAACAGTCTCCAAATAGTAAAATGATGTAGACCTCAGAAGATGCAGCTGGCCCTTCTTGGTTAAAAGATGTTTGTTAGAGAATGAACATCATGTACAATGGCTCCTGATTGCTTTAACAAATATCAGCTGATGAACTCACCCCAGAGAACCAACTGAATGTTACTTTTCTAAGATAGAGTATTAGTACTACATGTACATTTGCATTTTAAAATAATATGGACATTGTCTCTGCAGAAGATAGGAACTTTGTTTCATAATGTCAAGTGGGCAATGGTACTAATGAAGTACCTCAGTTTTAAAGTAGCAAATGACACAAGGATTATTTCCCAAGCATAAAACTCTAGTTTTCACAGTATATGAATATACATGGATCATATATGAATATACATGTATCATATACAATGTTCATGTATGATTTATATTATGAATATGATTTATATGTGATATATTTTACACTCACACTATATATGTATATATATACATATACATATGTATTTTTACTATGCTGGCTTGCCAATGAACACTCAAGATCTACTTGCCTTGGCTCCCTATCCCACCCCAGGATTGGATTATAGACATTCGCCACTGTATAAACTTTGATGTGGGTGCAAGGGATGTACACATAAATCATTGTGTTTGCACCTCAAGAATTTTACCCAATGAGCCATCTCCCATCCCTCAGAATAATCTTATTTTTGAAAGACAATCTGGGGCCAGAGAAAGAACACCATTTTAAGGCAGACGATTGGCTCTTGATTATTAACTGTGTGACTGTAGCCACATCAGTAACAATGCTGGTCTACCTATCCACTGCATTGCCACAAGTCTAACTGCAAGTGCCTAACACAGATTCCTTCTGGCACATGCATAGAATTCATGTGGGAAATAATTGAGTCACAGCTAGTTTCACAGGCTGATGGCAATTCTAGGTTTTATAAAAGTACTAACTTGGATTTACCTGTGATTTTCTTTAACATGTAACAAGGCAGCAAATAAATAGCTCTAAACAGCAAAAGTGAGATCAAGAACGTTCAGGGATGTGATTAGATTTATCAGGATCTTAGCAACCTTCAGGAAATGAGGGATACAGCTTATCCGGGAATCACAAAAGTGTCTGATGAACCATGAGGACTGTAGGGTAGTGAGCAGCACATCCACATTCACGGATTTATCTCAACACCCTTGAA
The DNA here is from genome assembly GCF_017639785.1 of Mesocricetus auratus. Classification (NCBI taxonomy): domain Eukaryota; kingdom Metazoa; phylum Chordata; class Mammalia; order Rodentia; family Cricetidae; genus Mesocricetus; species Mesocricetus auratus. Next base: position 653,039 of record NW_024429207.1, on the reverse strand, counting down.
GACATTTGGATCTGTTCCTTTGTTAACATGCTAATTAATAGTGCTTCATGTCCCCTGTACAATCGGACCCACCTAATATTTCACTGGGTAGCACCAATGGCTACTTCAAATGCTGTATAATGGAACGTGATCACATGCCTCTAGCAGACAAATCAGGTACAATTTCATGAGTCTATCAACTGCAGATATTTATATTCTGTTATATTAATATGACAGAATAATTGAAAAATTCAATCCACCTATCTATCCATTCACTCAGAAAGAACATTACATAATTAGTATAACATAGTTAAATAAAAGCATTTGTAGCGCACACCTTTAATCCCAGCACTCGGGCGGCAGAGGCAGGTGGATCTCTGTGAGTTTGAGGCCAGCCTGCTCTAAAGAGCAAGTTCCAGGACAGCCTCCAAAACAATACAGAGAAACCCTGTCTCAAAAAACAACAAAAAAGAAAAGTATTTGTACCTAAATTTCCTTGAAATAATGTTAATACAAAAAAAATAAGGCTCTCATACGATATCAGGGAAAAATATGAATCACAATGAAACTGAGAAGAAATAAGTGTCCTGATTTGTGTTTCATTTAATGGAAAAGATGTCTAACAGGCAGCCTCAAATTTACCTTGTAACCGCTGCCCAGGAAAAGAAACGAAGAATACTGTTTTTCTCTTCTCAGGACTTGGAAACCATGCATGGATTTTCAAACCACCCCAATTTTCCTATTCTGTAAATTTCAGGTAAGCAGAATCATCAAAGTGTGCAAGCCACCACGTACCTCCTTAGTGCTCTGTCTGCTCACTTCCCTAACCCCAGCTCCTTGTCTATGAACTTTCCCACTAGTATGCAGGAGTAACAACAGTTCATTTGAGACAGATGTCTCACTATGCAGCCCAGCTAGACCTAGAATTTAATTAAGATCATCCAGCTTCAGTCTCACATGTGTTGATCTCTATGGATATGTGCCAACTCATGTAGAAATGGTAATCTATCTTCGTTCATTTTAGATTTTCATGTTGATGTGACTGTGTGAGGAATCTATGGGGAGATGAGGAGGAAGGCAAAATGGTATACCGAGAAGACAGCAATGATAGGATTCGCTTCGGGCAGTATTTTTAACTGAAATTAGTACTTAGTGCAAGTACTATCTTTTTATTCACAGACATATTTCACTCTATATTTTTAAAGCTTGATGTTTTCACAAATTCTTTAAATGATATTAATTTCGAAAGCACATTAAGGAAGCCTAAGCATGTCTCCATTTCAAATCGAGAAGCATGTATTTGAGGATGCTCTGGATTCAGATGCGTCCTGATAGACCAGCATGTCCTATTGCCTGAGGAACCCTCCCGCATACCTCCCTCTATAGGAATCTTTATATCCAGCAGATACTGCTTGCCCTTCTCAGTCTCTTCCTTGAAATGTTGAATTCAGTCCAAGAAGGCGTCATCGCAAGGCCAAAGTTTTCACTCCTGAAGTCACTCTGTTTCCCATTAGATAACAGCATCGCCCTTACATAGTCACCTGTTTAAGATCTCAGGTAGGAAAGTTTGCAAAGGGTCAGTGAGTTAGTACCTGTGACACCACAGTTCAAGAGTTTTGGACAGGCATTGCTGTCATTGCCCTCTATGGGCACACAGCAGAGGTAACCCGATCAGAAGCCACTGATGAAGCTGAAGGGATTCACCCTTTGCATCTTAAATATGCTATTGAAGCCATTGGTCTTCTTCAACCAGCCCAGCTTCACCTGGGCATGCCGCAGCGGGGTCTCAACTCTACTCAATCAAACAATTACACTTACTTCTAATCAATGTACTGCGGTCCCTCAGTTCTGCCTCTCCTCTTAGTCACTGCTAGGACTGTCCTCAAATATATTGGTGCTATTTCAAGGTTATTGTCGCCATGCTCCAGCTTGTAGACCATCCTCCCTTTTACAAGCTCATCAGCACTTTCATCTCCTCCCTTCCTGATAGCATGTTGATCTCCATATCATAACTATATTGTATTAATTTTTATTAATTAAATTTTTCTTTATTTTACATCCTGACTGCAGTTTCCCCTCCCTCCTTCCCTCCCATTCCCTCCACCTCCACATCCTCCTTCTTCAACTCTTCCCCTGTTTCTGTCCAGAAAGGGGCAGGCCTCTCATGTGTGTCAACAAAGTATGGCATATCATGCTGAGGTAGGACTAAGCTCCTCCCTTTGTAATAAGGTTGGGTAAGGCAACCTAGTATATGAGGAATAGGTTCCCAAAAACCAGCTCAAGTATTAGGGACAGGCCCTGGTCTCATAACTAGGAGTCCCAAAAATTGACCAAGCTACACAGTTGTCACACATTTATAGAGGGCTTAGGTTAGTACCATGCAGGCTCCTTAGCTGGCAGTTCAGTGTCTGTGAGCTCCTATTAGGTTAGTTGTTTCTGTGAGTTCCCTTGTGATGATCTTGATACCCTGGCTCTTAAAATGCTTCATCCTTCTATTCAGCGGCATTCTCAGAGCTTGGCCCAGTGCTTGGCTGTGGATCTCTCATCGCATTAATTTCAATAACAATAATTCGACATCTAACTACCTTAAAAGATTGATGCATGCACATAACAGCACCAATAACAACAAGGAGAAAAAGAAACAGCTAAAGAAAGAGGTCATGAATTTGAAGGACTTAAGATGAGAACTTTGGATGGGCAGAATAGAAAAAAGAGAAAATGGTGTAATTCTATTATAATCTTTAAAATTAGTTTTTAAGGAATGGTTTTCAGTTCTTGTGTCACATGAGGCATAGACTACATTTTCTTAGACAGAGAGAGCATAAAGAATGTCTTCAGGAGTTTTGTGAATGCTACTGAAAGGCTTATGGAGACAACCTCTCCCCAAAGGGTAAAGTTGTTAGCACCTTCCTTGGATATCCTGCAACTGTCAGAAAAAGGAGTCTCCTGGGGGCACCAGACTATAGCTTTTCACTATTTGTCATCTCTAAGTCAGAGTCAGTGACCTCAGTGACTCATCCTGGCTCCTCATCCATCCAGCTGAGCATCTCATGGACAGATAACATGCATACAGAAAAACATACAGTAATATTTAATTTATATATTGAAGTACAATCTTAAATGAAATATGGGTCAAATAATGTTTCTAAGTCAAATATATGAATTAGTTGTTTAATAATTATGAGTGGAAAGCATAAATTTAACAGCAGAAAACGATCCATGTGATTAATCACTCAATTAGCTAAATAAGAACAGATATGCTATATCACATGGTAAGTTTAAAAATTTGGTAGAATTCAACACCCATTTATGATATGGAATTTTAACAAAATAGATAAAAGGACTTTTGTTCCCATAATATAAACTACTTGTAAAATTAATGATATAGTATCAGAAAATTATTTTCCTCTTGTTATGATCAATTCAGAAATATGTTGTCACTACTCTTACTAATAATACTTTACTGAATATCCTAGATAAAGACTTGGGACTATTGACTCAATAGGTAAGTAATTTAACTTGGCTATCATTAGGATAGGAAGTGATCACTATCTTTATTTTTAGTGACATTGCCATTACCAAAGAAACCCCACAATATTCCTATGTATTTTTCAACAAACCAAATTTCAGTTTAAGACATTATAATCACCTAACTCCATTTTTTAAAATACGTGTGTAAAAGGTGGAGAAACAAAGGTCAAAGATTGTTCTAACTTTGGGGGTATGAGGTTTCTTCTTTTATTTTTAGGAAAAATATATATTATAATGACTTTTATATCCTCAAACATCAGGAACCAATATTGTAATTTATTACTCAAAGATAAGTTCAGTGAATGATGTGACTTCAACTTACTGTTCTGGGGATTGTATTCTGTTTGTGCAGGGAAATGGAGCCCAGGTGAGCTAAGGCTTACGTCAAATATGAGATTATAAAATCAGGAGTGAAGGATGTCAAAACAGCCTGAGTTAAGGAGAAAATACTGAAAAAGAGAAGGCTCCACAGAAATAATCCTAAAGTTCCAAAAAGGGGCTTTTCTAGTAGCTCACGTGTGAGGCAAAATGACTTAGCTTCATGAAAATCCTCAACAAGATTAGAGCAGAGGACTAACTCCTTGTATCCAAAGGTAGTATGAAAGCTGCAAAAGGAGTAAAGCAATCAATAGTTCTATCCAGTTGTGAACTATGAAATGACAATTAATATTCCCTCAAAGGAGCAAAAGTAGAACTGTTCCATTGGACTTAATGTCCATTCAACAGGAGGGAAATTATGCTTGACATAGTAAACCTAACCACTTACTATTCATGGCCAGTGATGCCATGGTCTCCAGAAAAGAACTTACTAGTGTCTCTGTCCTAACCAGTATAACTTCTAATTATATTCTAAGTACTAGACCTTTTTACTGCCAGGTCAGTGTAGTTCTCACTACTCATTAAAGAAGTTTGTGTTTGCAGCAGACTGATACCATTACAGAAACCCACTACTGGTCAAAATTTAGAGAACTGATGTAGGAATGCTGAACTCCAATTGATACATCTACAATATAACCCCTACACCTAAGGCTCAGGGGACATTATGGAAGAGGGGACTGAAACAATGTGAAAGTCACAGCACCCAAGTTCCTACCATGAGATAGTGTCTTCTATATATGACATGGAAGCTGCATCCATAAAATCTCAACAATATGGTAGCCTAAACAAAACCAGCATGGTGACAACACTAGTTGATTTGTGTATGTGGGTGGGTGAATTTTCACAGGCTCCCATCCCTAGATGAAAAGGTACAGACAACTAATGGCTGAGGACAGAGGAAAAATCAGCCTATCAGCCTTATCCAGGTTAGGTCATCTGATGCTTACCAGTTGCTTCTGTATCAGTTCCTGCCTTTTCCTCCACATCTGGTGCTAGAAGTATGTGATGTCTTCAGCATTAGAGTCTTATCTTCAAGGCCTGGAAGACAACTAAGGTCAATGACAAAAGCAGATTTTGTTTGGGAAGTCTCTTGGATTCTTCTGACCAGCCACTTCAGATATGCCATGCCTAGCAATGGAGTTTTTAACTATATAGTCTATGACTCATGGGGGTACTCTATTTCACCATTGTTACAAATGGAATAACTTCATTTTACACATAATGTATATATTATATATGTGTATGTATAAATGTGCATATAGTGTATTATTTAGTAAACATAAATAGTATGATTCCCTACTGCTTTTTCAGACACCCTTAGCATTATTTCCATTATTTCTTCTCCTTCATTCTCCATCTGCATTGTCCTCCCTTTCCCCAACCAATTAAGTACTCCCTCAACATTTACCCCATCTTCCCCATCATCTACCCCAGCCAGTATTTTTTCTAGTTACAATCATTTATCTCCAAATTTCAGCATTTTTTATTTTAAGTCTTTTTTATTTTTAAATTGAAATTAGAAACAAGGTTGCTTCACATGTCAGCCCCAGCTATGTCTCCCTCTCCCTCCCCTCCTTCCACCAAACCCCCCCATACCCCTTCCCCCAAACCCCACTCCTTTCCCCAGGAGGGTGAGACCTTCCATGGGAGATGCCCATCCCACAATGAAAGATGCTCTCTCAGCCTGGACTCTTGGGAGAGGGCCTAGGTCCTGCCCTGGATGAAATGACGGCTTTTCTTTTTTTTTTCTTCATTGTATATATGTACTGCATTTTCATTACCCAGTCATTAACTGAAGGACATTGAAATTGTTTCTACTTGTTCTACTCTATTTTATTTCTATTGTTTCTATATAGTCTACCCTAGCTACTGTGAATAGGTCCACAATGGAAGTGGCTGAGCAAATATCTTTGGCATAGAATGACAAGTTCTTTAGGCATATGCCAAGGAGTGGTATAGTGGAGCCATGTGGTAGATCTACTTTTAGCTTTCCGGGAAATTCTCACATTGATTTCCAGAGTAGTGTGTACAAGCCCACCAATGGTGATGAGAATTCTCTTTTCCCCCACACCCTTGTCAGAATTTTTGTCACTTTTTTCTTGATTTTTGGCTATCCTTGCTAGATAAGAAGAAATCAATCTCTAAGTGCTTTTAATTTGGGTCTGTAAACCGAAGTGCTCTGATTCAGTAGGTTGGGAGTGAAGGAACCAAGTTCAGCACTGCTTTAAGCATAGGCAATGTCAAACAGCCTTCAGCAGGCCACTCTAAGCAACACTGAGCCTCTTCTTTGAGCTAGCAGGAGTGATGCCAAGAAGATTCGGGAAAAGGCCAACATGGCAAATGTACTTTCTGTTTCCAAGCTCTATGACAAAGTTAGGAAAGAGATTACATGCTTCAGAGACCAAAGCTGGAGGACTTAACTATCAGGAATTTTTCTCTGTAAAAGAGAATAATAATGTCTGTAAGAATGACTGTAGTAGTGAGCTTTTGTTCTTCACAGCCCTCCGTAAACTGTCCTCACCTACTTTCAGCAAATGACCACTCTGATGTCACCACTGATCCACTTGCTGGATATCTCTCAGAAGTATCTATTAGGACATAAGCATTTTGCCCCAAGATTTCATAATACATTGGAAAGGTGTGTATGGGAGGTTGGGCTCTCTGCTCTTGTGGATCAGAAGGGCAGAGAAAGGCTGTAGCAGTTCTTTATTATTATCTATAATGGGAGCATCCAAGGAGTATTAAGTAGTCTGGAACACAAACTGTCCAAACTTAGAAGTCATTGATATCCCTGGAAGGCAAAGTCAGCTGGCACACACTTAAGGGAGAAGAGCATAGGAAAGGTTACTGTAGGCTTCAATGGACACTGTAACGATACGCGACACACAATTACTGAAAGTAAAGCTAAGTATTTAATGTAGAAATTACTCACAAGATACCAAACCCAGAGGAGCCAAGCAGTTTTCAGCGGCCGAACCGGAAGCCGAACTCCAGGAAAAGAGACCGAGACTTCCTGTGTGCTGTCTTTTATGCCTTCCCCCGTAACGCCCCCTAGCCATGCCCAAATTGGCTAGTGACATGGTTCCGCCTACGTACGTATACGTTTTACATCCAGCCGTATACGTCTTTAGTCCTGTCTAAAGTGGGTGTGGTTAGCGGTGTGGTAAACCGCCCTTTTATTACCTCATCTGTATGCGCCTCTAATAAGTCACATGTTTAATGGTGGCATCAGACTTCCTCCTACAGGTTACCGTCAACTGTGGCGTTTCCCCAAGGCTGGCAGCTAAGGATATTGACTGTTCCACAGCTGCCTTCCAGTATCCTGCTCAGAGTCTCCTGAGGCCTGGGGACTGTGCACATGGAAACCTGATCCAGTGGACCAGGCCATCCAGAGTCCACTGACATTAAGGTGCTAGTCCTGCCTGCACCCATGGGAAAAGGGGGGGCCATCGGAGTATCAGACCTGCTTGCACCCACGGGAAGAAAACCTTGAACCCGTACCCAACAGGAGATGGAGAGGCCCCACCAGCATCCACAAGAAGAAGGGATGGGAGAACGACATTATAAAAACATATTGAACAACAGAAAGATCAATATGATGACCCTAGAGTCTAGGGACTCCACACCAGCAAGACCTGAACATCCCAACACAGATGAAGCAGAAGAGAACGACTGCAAAATAACTTTATGAAGATGAGAGAGACAATCAAAGATGAAATGAGAAAATTCCTTAAAGAAATGGAAGAAAAAAAAACAAAAAATTCAAGAAGTGGAGGAAAATACAGAGCAAAAATTCCAAGAAATAAACAAATGTCTTTAAAAATAAAGGAAAGCCAAGAAAAGACAACCAAATAAGTGAAGGAAACAATTCAAACACTGCAAGGCTTGAAAGCTGAAATAGAGACAATGAAAAAACACCATCTGAGGGAATGCTGAAAATAAAAACTCTGGGTAAACAATCAGGAACTACAAATGCAAGCATAACCAGCAGAATACAAGAGAAGAAACAGAGAATCTCAGGCATTGAAAATATACTAAGAGAAATAGATTCATTGGCCAAAGAAAATATTAAGTCCAACAAATCCCTAACAGGAAATACAGGACACCGTGAAAAGACCAAACCTAAGAATAATAGGTATAGAAGATGGTGAGGAAACCCAACTCAAAGGGACAGAAAACATATTCAACAAAATCATAGAAGAAAAGTTTCCCAACCTAAAGAAAGACTTACCAATGAAAGTTCAAGAAGCTTACAGTACACCAAATAGAGTGGACCACAAAAACAGTCCCTTCATGACATAATAATCAAAACAGCAAACATACAGAATGAAGAAAGAATATTAAGGGCAGCAAAGGAAAAAAGCCAAGTAACATATAAAGGCAAACATATCAGATTTACACCTGACTTCTCCATGGAAACTCTAAAAGCCAGAAGGTCCAGGATAGGCATTGTACCAACACTAAGAGACCTTGGATGCCAGCCCATACTACTGTAGCCAGCAAAGATTTCAATCACTATAGATGGAGAAAACAAGATATTCCATGGCAAAACCAGATTTAAATAATACATATCCATGAATCCAGCCATACAGAAAGTTATTGAAGGAAAACTCCAACCCAAGGAAGTTAACTACACTCACAAAAATATAGGCAATTGATAATACCCCTATACCAACAGCCAAAAGAAAAAAGGGGGAATCCACACACAGTACCAACAACAACAACAAATCCAAAACAAACAAGAATTAACACTCAGAGGTCCTTAACTTTCCTCAATAATGATGGTCTTAAATCACCTATCGAAAAAATTAACAATTAATGCTGATCCAGACACCATGAACATGGATGTTAGTCAGGAGACCTGCATAATCTATGGGGCCTATGATAGTGGATCAGTATTTATTCCTAGTATACAAATGAATTTGGAAGCCCTATCCGCATAGAGGAATACTCTCTCAGCCTATACATACTATGGAAGACCTGGGCACTGCTCCAAATGATATGACAGACTTTGAAGATTTCAATGGAAGGCCTTACCCTCCCTGGGGAGCTGAAAGGATATGGGATGGGGGTTAGCGGGGGACAAGGAAGGAGGGAAGGGAGAGGGAACTGAGATTGACATGGAAAACAAGCTGGCTTATAATTTAAATTTTTAAAAAATGGAAAGAAAGACAATCACTGATCATTAATATCCCTCATTATTAACAGTTTTAAGTCACCTATAAAAAGGCACAGTCTAACAGAATGGATATGAAGACAATCCATCATCCTGCTGTATACAAGAAACACACCTCAACTTCAAAGACAGATGGTACCTCAGAGGGAAGGGTTGGGAAAAGATTTTCCAATCAAATGAACCCAAGAAACAAGTTGGTGTGCAATCCTAATTAGATTTCAAGCTAAAATTAATGAAAAGAGATGAAGGTCATTTCATATTCATCACAGGAAAAATCCATCAGGATGAAGTCTCAATTCTGAACATCTATGCCCCCAATACAAAGACATCCATATTCATAAAAGAAGCATTACTAAAACACAAATCACACATCAAACCTCACACACTTATACTAGGAGACTTCAACACCCCACTCTCACCACTAGACAGGACCATCATACAGAAACTTAAAAAAGAAACACAGGAACTAACAGAACTTATGGCCCAATTGGGTTTAGCAGACATCTACAGAATATTCCATTCAAGTACAAAAGAATATACCTTCTTCCCAGCACCACATGGAACCTTCTCTAAAATTGGACACATACTTGGCAACATAATATACCTCAAAGGTACAAAAAATGGACTAACCCCCTGCATCTTATTGGACCACCATGCTTTAAACTTAGAATTCAACCAAAAATTGCAGAAACACTACAAACTCATAGAAATCGAACAATGCACAATTGCACCATTTCTGTGTCAAGGAAGAAATAAAAAATGAAATTAAAGACTTCCTAGAATTCAATAAGAATGAAGACAAGGGAAAAAGATGCAGCAATTCCACTCTTAGACATATACCCTAAAGATACACATTAATACAATGAGGACATCTGTTCAGCTATGTTCATAGCAGCATTATTTGTAATAGCCAGAACATGGAATCAACCTAGATGTCACTCAACTGAAGAACAGATAAAGGAAATATGGTACATTTACACAATGGAGTATTACCTCAGTGGAAAAAAAAACAATAGAATCCTGAAATTAGCAGTCAAATGTGTGGAACTAGAAGAAAACATCCTGAGTGAGGTAATCCAGTCACAAAAAGACGATCATGGTATATACTCACTCATATTAGGATTTTAGACATAGAGCAAAGGATTACCAGCCTACAATTCACACAGCAAGAGAAGCTAGGAAGTAAGGAGAACCCTAAAAGAGATATATATGGTCACCCTGAGAAGGGGAAAGGGACAAGATCTCCTGAGAAAATTTGGAGCATGGGGGGAGAGGAGAGGGATCTAGGAGAAAGAAAAGGGGAGAAGAGGAGAGGAGAGGAGGACAGGAGGGAGAAGGAAGATTTAGTCAAGGGGAATTATAGAGGAGAGCAACTAAAGAGATACTATAATATAGGAAGCCATTATAGGTTTAAAGAGAAATCTGGCACTAGAGCAATGTCCACAGATCTACAAGTGACACCAACTAACAATCTAAGCAATAGTGGAGAGGCTACCTTAAGTGCCCTTCATTGATAATGAGATTGATGACTACTTTCTATGCCATCCTAGAGCCTTCATCCAGAAGCTGATGGAAGCAGAAGCTGACACCCACTGTTAAACACTGAGCTGAGAGGGGTAAAGAGGAAGGGAGTTGGTCATGGGGGAACAGGAAGTTGAGGGGGTGGGGGTAAAATAGGGGGAAGAGGGAATCATAGGATCGAAGACAGATCAGGCACCAGAGTGACCTCGAGTGATCTAAAGGTATAACATCAATTGGCAAGCTAAGCAATAGTGGAAGGACCACCTCGAATGCCCATTCCTGATAATGAACTTGATGTCTATAACTATCCGGGAGCCTTCATCCTGGGACTGATGGAAGCAGAGGCAAACACACAACTAAGCACTGAACTGAACCCAAGGAACCCAGTGACAGAGAGAGAGGAGTGATGAGCAAATTGGCAAGGAATGGGCTGGCAAAACCAGCAGAGACGGCTGATCTGAACAGGGGAGTGCTCTTGGACCCCAGACCGACAGTGGGGAGGCCAGAATGGGACTGATCTGGACCCCCCAAATGTGAGTGTCAGTGAGAAGGCCTGGGCAACCTATGGGGCTCTGAGCTGTGGATCAGTGTCTATCCCTGGTATACAATCTGTCTTCATGTGCCTATGGCACAAAGAGAGATGCTCTCTCAGCCTGGACTCTTAGGGGAGTGCCTTGACCCTACCAAGAGTGAAATGATAGACTCTAGACATCCCCTATGTGGAGGGATTTGGCAATAGGGTGGGAGGGAGGGTGGAAGGGGAGTGCGGGAGGAGGGGAGGGAGAGGGAACTGGGATTGACATGTGAAACAAGCTATTTAAAATTAAAATAAAAAATGATTAAAAAAAAAAAAAACCACTGAGCTGAACTCCTGGAATCCAGTTGTAGAGAGGTAGGAGTGATAAGCAAAGGGGTCAAGACCAGGCTGGATAAACCCACAGAAACAGCTGACCTGAGCAAGAGGGAGTTCTTGGATCCCAGTCTGATAGCTGGGAAACCAGCATAGGACTGTCTCAGACCCCGTGAATGTGGGCGTCAGTTAGGAGGCCTGGGCAGTCTATAGGGCCTCTGACAGTATATTAGTATTTATCCCAGTACACTAATGAACTTTGGGAGCTCACTCCACATAGATGGATACTCTCTCAGCCTAGACACATGAGGGAGGGCCTAGACTCTGCTCCAAATGAAGTGACAGACTTTGAAGATCCTCCATGGAAGGCCTCACCTTCCCTGGGGAGCAGAAAGGGGATGGGATGTGGGATGGGTGGGAGGCAGGGGAGGAGGGGAAGAAAAGAGAATTGGCAGTGACATGTAAAACAAGGTTGTTTCTAATTTAAAATTTAAAAGAGAAAGAAATGAAAGGTGTACATGTTAAATTCACTTTAATGACAATATTTTCCCAAAGCCAAAGGTTGCCCTCTCTTTCTGTGCCCTATCCTAAAATTATATCCACCTATATTTTCCAAACAGAAAAGATGATGGATATAGTTTGCCTGAGATTGAGGGATTATAGAATACAAAGTCTATATTAAGACAGATAATGTCAGGTTATTCACAACAAGTTGGTCATATTCCATGTCATGAAATGACAAAAGAAACATGAGGAGGCCTCAAGTTTTAGTATGAACCCCACATAATTATCATTCTAAGGAAGAAATTCACTCAAAAAATTACTTTTTAAAACATACTCTAGTCCATATAAAGTCATGAGCTTCAGAAAATTAAGTTCAAAATCCTTTTTTCCATTTCTATTGCTTGAGAATTTCACACTTATGTACTGCTTCCTAATCCTGTCCTTCCAATTCCTCCCCTATTCCCCGTCCTTCCAATTCTTCCCTATTCCCCCTGCCACTATTCCCTCCAAACAAATGACATCCTTTTTTGACTCACTGATTCTTCTTGGTGTTGCCCATATGTGCACAGGGGTAAGGCCATCTACTGGAACAGGATAGTCTCTAATGGGCTACATCCTTGAAGAAAACCCCCAACTCCTCTCCCAGAAACCATCATTTTCCCCCTTCCAAAGGCATTCTGGGGTTTAGTCTGGCTGGATCATTCGTTTCATTCTGAGTGAGAGGAACTCAATCCACAGAGCCTGGAGAGCTCCTCCCTGGAATGAATCATATTCCCCCAGAGGAGCCAAAGCTGTTCTGAAGCATTGTGCAGAAAAGCTATGGATTCATGTGATTACACCTAAGATGGACAATGGAACAGAGCCATGAATCACACCCCTACAAACTAGCAAACAAGATAAGCTTCAGACTCAAAAACAATTACCCAAAGAAAAACCATATTCCCAGATCCCAGGAAGCCTGTTGATAAGTATCGTAACAGTGTCTCACACGTAGTGCAGGCAAGAACTGTGGCCAAGTCATCTTTCTGGTATCTTCCTCAAGAAAGGTACAAGAAGAGCTCTGTATTAGTTTTCCTAGGAGAAAATCCAAGACTTCAGATAAACTCTTCAAAATCCATGATCTGTGGACTTGAACTTCACTGGGAGCAATCTCTGAGCAAGAGGAAGTTTTGGCAGATGCAGTTCCTGAGTGAAAGCCCACACAGATACCGACTTCCCTCTCAGATGCAAAGAAAGTATTACCGTTGTGTAGAGAGGAAAAAAAAAGAAGAAAAAGAAAGAAATTTGCAAAGAAGTAGTCCAGCTTCTTTTCATTCGAAGTGCCTAGATTTTCTATCCATTACTTTAAAAGTTGCTTAATGTCTCTTTTCTTCTGAGTCCAATGTTCCTGGCTCCCCGACAGTGTGAGCATGCACTTTCTTGTAATGTGCTTTCAGCCCCATACTGCAATGGCTGTTTGTGCCATCCCATGCTGCTAGTGCCTCGGTCTAACACAGCTGTCTGAGGGATGATTACTGTACTCAAGTGCAATTCACCATCTATATTTCATTTGAGAATACAGAGCAGGGCCTGATTTGAGACATACCACGCAGACTCAAAGTTAATGTTTTCTCCTTCATGGCCCTTTCCTTGGACCAGCTTGCAGAATAGTTTCCCTTACAATGGATGTGCCACTGCCAACCTAGGCCTGGCACTAGTTACTTAAAACTTAATCCTCACTGCAGCTCTATTCCAGGAAGGTCTGGCCTCTGCAGTCTTAGCTATTAAAACAGCAGTTCTACTGTGGATAAGATTGTCATCATAGTCAGTAGCTGAATCAAAACATTACATGGCTTTGGAGTTAAAACACCTACTTGGGTGCTTGAACAGAAGAAACCAACTGTAGAACTCTGACTGTACTTTATTGAAATGTCCTCAGGAACACTGAAGGTGAGCCCAAAGCATTCACTTAGCCCAATGTAACACCACTGGACACATTGATCTCTAATTTCCTACCAGATACACCTCAAACTCTCATTCCCTCAGATGTGGGAAATCCATCTGGTTTCTCAAAGCGAATACTCCCTTTAAAGAGCTGCATGTTCACATGGGATTTATCAGTGTGAACATCATCACTTACCAAAAAACAAAGCAGAATCCACATAGAAAAGATGCAGGACATTGCAGTCATCTCCAGCAAAACTAACCCAAACTGTCAGTTGAAGGAACAGAGAGGATAATGGAAGAGTCAGGGTATGAATGTACCACATACCCTCTATCTTCATTACAGCAGTTTGTAATTAAACGGCACATACATTTCCAGTCTGCAGCCTCAGAACACACAAAGCTACTTTGAGAAAACCCATCTCAAAAAAACTGTAAATATTCAAAGTGTACACTATGATGCTTTCGTATTTCCACATGCTGTCAGATTACTACCAGAGTAAACCTATCTAATCTATAAAATGCCTTATGATTTATCATATTAATAATGCAGAGAGACATGGGGGAACTTAAGTTGTACTCTCAGTGAATTTCAAGAAAATAACACAGTATGATTAGCTGGCCACTTTATTTACGTTAGCCTTCCAGAGCTTATGTATTTCACACAACTAAACTTTGTATCCTTTGGTGAACATTTCCAGTGTCGCAACCCAGGTCTACTAACAACCATCTTCTACTCTGCTTCTATGAGCTTGACACTTAGATTTCACATATGTATGAGACCATGCAGTATTTGTCTTTGCATATGTGTGTTGTTTCACTTGGAGGTTCATCCATGTTATTTCAAATAATATATCCTTCTTGTGATTTAATAACATAGCATTGCATACACATATGCATATACATGTGTATCAATTTTTATATATTCATCTGATAGCAGATATTAAGGCTCTCTCTCACATTGTTTCTCCCTCTGCTGTGTGTGTGTGTGTGTTTACTGTGATTGCAAACATGTGTCATAATCCCATCATTGTAAAAAGTGCTGAAATGAAGACAAGACTGCAAATATCTTTTGAGATGCTTGCTTAATTTCCTTATATATATATATATATACATATATATATATATATATGAAAATGCCTGTCTATAGTTTTAATTTCTTAGTTCTATTTCAGGGAAATAAATTTTAGTTTATATTGGTTCCTATACTACTATAGCAATTTGCACACTCATCAACAGTACTATAAGATTATTACCACAGACTTTTCCCCCACATCCTTGCTACTTGCTACCTCCTGTCTTCCTAATGATAACCATTCAAGCAGAGGTGAAGTCATAATTCACTGTGATATCAACTTGCATTCCCCTTGTGCTCAAGTTTGCTTTTCTGTTGCTATGATAAAACAAGCCAAAAGCAACTTAGGGAGGAAATGGTTTATTTGGCTTAAACTTCCAGGTTACAATCTATCACTGAGGGAAGTCAGGGCAAGAACTCAAGGCAAGAGCTTGAAGGAGAAGCCAAAGAGCAGTATTACTTATGGTCTAGCTCCTAGGCTAGTGATCAGCTAGCTATCTTTCTTATACAGTCCAGGCCAAAATAAACTCTTTTTTCCCTAAGTTGCTTTCGGTCATGATGTTTTATCACAACATAAAAGTGACTATTATAAACCCTTCTTAGATAAGTGCTCTGCAATATTTTTTTACTCATTCCATACATAGGTTGTATTTTCATTCTCTTGGCTCCACTGCTCTGCAATTCTATTGTTCCTTTTTTGCTTCATTACAATATATGAAAACATTGTGTTTTACTTACTGAATATGATAATAAATGTCAACTGTTGTAGGTTACCTTTATTGTATTTACATAAATTCTTCATATGCCTATTTTGTTGAGGACTTTAGTGATATATAATTGTCAAACGTTTTGTCTCTTTTGATAAAATGCATATGCTGTTTTTATTGATTAGATATTTTTATAAGAAAACAGTAAAATTGGATGGAGTTACATCTTAATGGCAGAGTGTTTATCCCACTATGTCTAATACAAATAAAGAAGAAAAGATAAAGACACAGAGGGGAAGGGAGAGATTGACAGAGAGAGAGAGAGAGAGAGAGAGAGAGAGAGAGAGAGAGAGAGAGAGAGAGAGAGAGAGAGAGAGACTAACATGCTATACTTTTAAGTGACCACATTTAGTGTTGCATGGCACATGAGCCGAAAGAAGCAAATTGCCTGGAATGGGCTTTCAACCCTGAATACTTGCAATAGTTTGCCTTTCATGTTTTTGTATGTCTTAACATTTAAAGATAAAATAAACTTTCTAGCAGAGACACTGCCAAGAGGAAGGGAATTGGGAATTAGACAAGAACTAGAGCTGAGACACATAAGTAATAGAAAGTATTTTTTCTTGTGTTACATAGCCACACACACATGTCAGCTGTGTCACTAAACAGTGGAGATGGCAGGTCCCACAGCCTCCTACAAAGCAAGTATCTAGAACATAATAGACACTTAAATACAGTAAGTTAAGTATAATACACATGTCTTCATTTTTATAGGTAAAATATAGCAAGAAGAGGAAGTGTAGGCAAGTAAATTTAATCTGTTTTTCTCATGACACATTAGGAAAGTTAATTGTTTGTAAATAAATATTACATACAATCACTTCTTGCTGCAATTTAAGAACCCTCAAATGTATAATTCTGTGAAGTAACTGTGTAAATGTACCTATTTTATAGTTTCTACGTAAGTAAAATTAATTTTTCTTACATTTACAACATAATGAGTATTTACTCCAATTTCTCCAGATTCTCATTAAGGGTTCCCCTATTTTTTAATCAGTTAAATACACTACGAATGAAAATTAGAACATTCCTGAAGCACTCATTCAGTCACCATTTGAACATCTACAGTTTGTCTAAATCACTTTTGAATACAGTCATGGGTTGCTTTCTGGGCATGTTCTTGCTAAGAGCTTATTTTTCATAATCATCCCTTATGAAAATTCAAACTTTATTCACTCTCTAAGCTCAAGTAACCTGTCATGAGTTATCTTGCCATACAACATGAGTGTCTAGTATATTTAATAACCATGTTGTTTGAGTTTCTTCAAGGAACACTCAGGGAACATGCATGTTCAACACTACTCCAGTAAGAATACAAGTCATTGAAAATAGCACAATCTACAGTTTTGAACCTGGCCCTACAGGAATTGGAATATGCTTCTTCTCTGGTCCAAAATCTAAGCGTTTTTGACTGTTTTAAAATCTGAATTATCTTAAGTGTTTAGAATTCAATATTAAACAAGATTTATGGTTTTCTTTAAGTTCAGCAGAATTCAAAAGATGGGAAAAGGAGAAAAATAAATGGTGGCTGATTCTCATTGAGTATCTACTTGTGTAATACTGTAGTGACATCCTGTTGCTTTCAGAAAGTTAGTGTAAAGCAACCTTGGCAGATCGTGGGAGTCACTCTGTTGGTGACATTCTACCTTCAGGGTAAATTTCAATGGAAAGATTTGAATATTTATATTTGATATAGGTGTGCATTGTATCACGGATACCATAGTTAAGTCAATTAGCATATTCACTACTAAACATAGTTACCATGTGTGTTAAAAAGGCTTAATATATGCTCTCATCAGCTTTTGATGTAAAGTGCATTGCTAATAACTGGACTGGCTGTAGTGCACATTAAAACACAGAATTTGCATATCATAAAACTGCTTTTCAAATTGTGGTAATGGAACTCCACAAGGGGGTTGCAGATAATTAATAATACTGCTGGTTGCCTTAGCTCACTAAAAGTTATAGAACATATTATAGCCAGGAGGGATTCACATTGACTTTTCTTGTGATCCACCTGATGTAGCAAATCAGCTGCTTAACAACTATGTATTTGCAAGTAAAAGGAATTTCAAATATCTTGAACCAAAAGGATAATTTTCCTAAAGTGTGCACAACACTACATAATGTTGGTCATGACTAAGACCAATGTTCTATAGTCAGTCTCTGTCTTCAAGTATGACTTTGAGACTTCTTAGCTCTATTATTTGAGAAAGAGGTTAGCATTTTGATTTCTTTTTGATCTGAAAAACAGTGCTAATAACATTAGGATATGGAGAAGATTGCCATGAAATTGAAATAAACAAAGGTTCATGATGGGAGATGTCATTCTGAAATCTGTCTCTTATTGGTTGTTGAATAAAGCACTGTTGGTCAATAGGGAAGCAAGATAGGTGGGACTAGGAGTTGAGGAGGATTATGGGGAAGAGAAACACATGGAGTCACGATGTAGCCTCCAGAGGAGTGAAAGGTCCGAACCCTTTCTCCAGTAAGAGAAATACTTATATTGACAATTATGGGGTAAATACTTAAGTCAGAGATAGCCAGTAAGAAACCAAACAAACGTTCAACAGCTTCATAATTAATATAGCTTCCTGCGTGTTCATTTGCGACTGATGCAGCTCTGGAACCAGGCTGGCAGGAAGATTTCACTCAACAGGTTCAACTGCATTCTTATGAAAAATAATATGTTAAAATAATTTAATTTTACATATAAGATTTATAAATATATTTAATGCATCAGTTTGCTAATTTCAGTGCCCTCATTCCTAATAAATATGTAAATGATATTTTCTACTAATCATAAATTTTTGAAGGATCTTATTCACAATTAAATTTTACTGTTACATATATTTATAAGCAAATTTGAATATTATTTTACAACAAAATTAGTGTTTTAAACATGAGATATAGGAATATTTCAATGAGTTATGCATTAAAAAATTATAGTTTTTCAACATAATATTTTATTAATTATTTGGGAATTTCACATCATTTACCCCAATCATACTCACTTTCCAGTCCTTCCAAATCTTCCCCATGCCCTAGTGACCTCCCCAGCCCCAGATAAAAAGAGGATTTGTCACAATATAGATGAACAAAGGTAATGATAGGGTGGGTGAGAAGTGCATATATACACAGAAATGCAGGACTCAGTAAGTGATGACCTGAGTACCAGGAGTAAGAAGAATGGTCAATGAGAAGAGGACCTACTTACTTTGAGATTAAAGCAGTTAGGTAGACAAGGATGCTGTTTATTATAAACAGAGAAGTCTGCAACAAACGAAAAGAGTTCATCCTGAGTCTGAAGCTTGTGAAAGACACAAAGAACATCAGGTGATGAGTCAAAGATGTGAAGGGCTGCCCATCTGCAACTGAGGTAGATGTGGATATCAACAGTCCGTACATGCAACATGACAGAATAAGCAAAATTACCAACAAAGAGAACAAAAGGAGGGGGGTCACTGGTTAAAATCTAAGTAGCTAAAGTTAAGTATGAGTCTGCTATGAACATATAGAAAAGATTCTGAGTAGCCAGGGCAGCACCAATGTTTCAAAAAAAGGAAGTTATTAAAAAATCCTCCCAGTGTTCATAAATATAAGTAACAACACAACAACACAGCAAGAAATTAAATATTTGATAATATACTATTACTACTTCCCTTAACACAAGGGCAATTACAACTAGGTTACGGGATTGAAAGAGAAGACTAATGAGATTCAGAGAGCAAAGTGATTACAAAGAATGTGCAAACATCTGTAGGCAGCTATTGGCAGCATAGGTGTGAGGGAACCAGGAAAAAGAGAGAGTGACAGGTAACAATTTATGGGACAGAGAAGCAAGTTTTGCTTGTTTTTTTGTTATTTTTTTATTTTTTGAAATTATTATTACATCATTTTCCTCTCCCTTTTCTTCCTGCAAACCCTTTCACATGCTCCATCTTACACTATTTCAAATTTGTGGTCTCTTCTTTCATTAATTGTTACTGCACACATGTATGAATGTGTATGTGCATGTGTATTCCTAAATACATAAATATAGTCTGCACAGTATATACCATGTTACTTGTGTGTAACATGTTTTCGGACCATTTGGTGTACTTATCCAGGAGAAGACTTTTTCTCGACTCTCAACATTCCTTAATTTCTCCCCCCACCCACCCAGTTCTCTGTGCAGGATGGAGACTTCCTGGGCTTTCCCCTGTCCACATTACAATGTCTATTAGTTTCCTTTTAAGATAAGAGATACTAACATATTTTGGGTTCTAATTTTTTAAGTAAACCATACTGAAAAAATTATAGTTTTAACATCTTGTGATAAGACAGTGAAACCAAAACCACATTACTCAGGTCCCCCCAAGGATCTTCAATCCAAGATTTTTAAACTCCCCTAAGACAGAAACTGATTTTTCCTTCTTTTCTACCATCTTGATTTAGTGAGGTATTTTCTCCCTGAAGTTCACTGTTGGAATTGCTGCCAGGAGAGGGCAAAGAAGCAAGTTCCTCTGATTTCAGTACAGCTGTACTCCAGCAAACAGCTTCCTTCTACATCTTTTGGGACTGTGAAAATCCAAAACTGAGCTAACAAAATCCAAGACATAAGATAATGGAAGCTTGTTTGGAAGAACATCACAAGCATCATATAATGATACTTATGAATAGCAAAATCCCAGCCTACCAAATCCCCATTATCTAAGTTTCATTAGTCCTCTGGGATTTGAAAGAATTATTAAGAATTCAAAAAGAAAAAAAGCATCATCACATGTAAAACACGTGTTGCTATTATTGTTTTAGCTAACTAAACCCACAGTTCATACAATTTTCCTTACGTTTTATCTTTCTTTCTGTAATTAAGCTCTCCAATACAACATATGCTTAAGCAACTCTTGTTTGTAACAATGTGTTAACCTTTCTTTGTTCTGGAGCTTTTGACTTTTAACTGAATGTGCTTATAATTCACATTCAGTTGAGATTTGGTCTGATGTTTTTCTCATGATTATAAGGGTGAATACTGGAATTGAAATACATCAGAAGTAAGGCACCATTCCATCACATCATACTATAGGTACATACCATCAACGTGGCTTCACAACACCTGATGAAGGTAGTGTTCATGAGATTTCTTCCATCCAAAGCTTCTTCCCTAAATGAGGTTCTAGAATCTTTGAATGAAAGAAATGCTATTCAGCCTCTATATGATGGGTGGGACATAATACTTCAATTCATTGGCATATGATTTTAAAATCATTTGGAATTCCGAAGAAAACACATCTTTTGTTGCTATTTCTTTATCCACTTACCATTTATTCACAATAATGTGGAGTTGTGGCCATTTGTGTGTTACCTTGGCTTATAGGATCATGTATTTTATTGTCTTTGTTTCTCAACTTCATCTTATTTTGCCATTAGGAGTTCCTGAATTTAGAATTTCTTCTGCCACAACTACATGATTGTGGAAACTTGCTCCCTGTTTAGTTTAAGTTTGCTCTTATTTTCTGCTACTATAAGGTACTCTAGTTACTTTACTTCATATCCCAGTTCTGCAATCAGTCATGTGCTAAGCAACCCTGATGTCTCTTCTTTCTGTCTCTCTCTATATTCTCTCTGGAAGAAAGGAATTAGAAATAGAATTCAGGTACCAGGTATACAAGCTATAGAATTATTCTTTCTAGGCCCTGTCAGTATAAAGAGCAAAGAAATAGATGTATGTATGAGTAACAACTCATTTTGCATACATGTATAAAGATATGTCTGCATCTGTATTCACCCAAGAAAAATGAGTTCATATTGATTTATGCAGCACAGATTCATTACATTCAATCAGCTCCTTATGACTTCTCAGTGACTCTCAACTCCAAAAATGGCATAACTATCTTTCACCATTCTCCATCACTTCTTTCAGTTTTGATTTCCATGTAATATTCTCGGCAATGTCTTCCTCATCCCGTGGGAAACAGTATTACCATGAATGTACTTGTGTGAAATTGTTTTTCCTTTAATGCTACAGACTCATTTCCAAAGTTACTGGGGTAGCACTTTCTGTTTTCTCACTTCATTTATAATGTGGTTGAATGGTTTGTCATATACTATCAAATTTCATCCTGAAATTATCCAAATTTCAGATATTTGTCATAAAAATTTATGGACATTAAAGTTCACTTTTTTTGGTTTTTTGAGACAGGGTTTCAATGCTGTGAGCTCTAACACATAGAGTACCCTGTATCCCAATTAAGATTTCATATGTAAATACCTAAGAACACTTTAAAATCTAAATATGTATGAGGCCTCTTCAACTTTCATCTTCTTCCCATTAATCTCTAATGACAGTGGAATTTTTTGCTCATCTCAATAAATTTACCCTTTTCAGATTGCCACACAATTGAAATTATATATTAGATAGATTTTGAGATTGGTTTATTTTACTGACAATATGAATTTAAGACTTAGTCATGTCTTAACCATATTTTTTTCCTTTGGTGATTTTGTTTGGGACAGGATCTTATTGCATGCCAAAGGCTACCTTTAAATTTGCTATGTATCCCAGGCTGGCCTAAAACCTACAGTGACCTTCTAAATCCTGGAATTACACAGACCACTACCAAGTCCAAATTTTTCATTCACAATATAATGAATATTTTTGATTTATCAGTTATGACAATTAGGAATTAAGCTATGTGTACACACAGACTTTTGTAAAATCATGTGTTTTCAAGTTTGTTGGTCACGTACCAAAGAATATGACAAAACCTTCATTGAACTTGTACCACTTTGTGTTGCTGCTAGCAATGAACAGTAGTGGCTGAAGTCTCCTGGGGACAGGTGTGTAGTGGCATCTCCTTGTATGTCTATATAGGGACCTCTGTAATGAGATATGATGCTTAGCATCTTTTTCTGTGCCTATTTTCCAGCTGTATTTTCATGATGTGTCTTTTCAGAGGATTTGCCCATTTCTTAATTGAGTTGTTTGTTTTCATTTTGTTGGACTTTTAAGAGTTCTTTGTGTCCTTTGGAGGAGAGTGTTTAATCAGATATTTTGCAAATATTTTCTCCTAATCTCTGGCTTGTCTTTTCTCCATTTTAATATTTTCTCTCACAGAGAAATGGAGTTCTTTCTCTTTTTCCTTTTCCCTTTTTCTGAAGTCCAACAAAAGACATATTTTTTTTCATGGATCATGATTTTGGTGTTACATCTAACAACCACAAGTCCAAGGTCATTTAGAACATTTCCTGTATGTGTTTGTAGAAGTTGTTTTGACTTTCATTTTAAATTAGGATCAACAATGTATTTTTGCTTGTTTGGTAGAATGTGTGCAGCCTGTGCTGCATGTCTTTTTGTTATTAGACATTCATTTTCCCAGGACCATCTGTCAAAATTTTCATCAGGCTGGAATCATATGATTTTGTCTCCACTGATAACTGTCAGTTATCTCATTGGTGTTAACTGCCTTGCTCTCCAATACTTAATATTATGGCATGGAATTGAGAAATGTGAGCATCTGAACTTTTTATTTCCTTTGAATTTGCTATGGGTACTCTGGATATCTTTAGTTTTCTTATACTCTTTAGTATCAGTCTGCCAGTTTGTCAACATCTATAAGTAACTTGTGGTTGTGTTTAGAACTGTACTGAATTTCTTCACTCATTTCATAAGAATTCAAAACTTAACAACTGAACTTTCTCAATTTGTGTTCAAGGACTAGCTTTCCATTTACTTAAATATCTTTAATTTAAGTCATCATAGTTTTGTAATGTTCTACATAGAGAAATGTATTCTCCAGATTTATTTCCATACACCTCAGTTTAAGGAGTGCTATACTAAAGTCTATTATTTTTAATTCCCATTTATTCTAGCATATAGAAAAAATGTTTTGTATCCTATGTCATTATTATACCTAGTAGTTGGAAAAAATTTACTTGTTAATTATTTTGGTTTTTCTGTGCAGATAATCATAACATCTGTGAATCAAAGTATGTTTCTTTGCTTAACCAAAACGAAGGGTATTTGAAAACCATGACGGAAGTTATGATCTTCCAACTCATGAATAACAATTCAGTTAGAGGGAACAGTAGAACGGAGGTAACATGAAGGGAGGGAAAGGGATGGATATACTTGAGCCATTGACAGCTGATGTTACCCAGTGTAAAAAAGGCATTCTCCCCTGGGGATGTGACTTCAGGTATGTGTCCTCAAACCCATGTGCATATGTTTATTATTCATCATTTGGGTGGAATACTCTGTAGATTTCTGTTGGGCCTATTTGATGTGTGATATCAGTTAATTCTCCATTTATTTTTGATTAGTGATGTGTTGGACAAAGTAGGTTATTGAAATAACTACTACTGGGTTAGGTGAACCTGTGTCTTGAATTCCACTACTAAATTTTTTATAAAATTAGTGTGCCAGTTTGGTATGCAAATGTTTAGAATTATAGTATTTTCCTGGTTAATTATTAATTATTAGAATGAAATATGCTTCTTTATCTCTTTTGATAAAGTTTAAAGTCTATTCTGTCAGACAATAATATAATAATTCTTGTTTGTTTCCTTGTCCTCTGTGTACTTCACTCTAAATTGGTACTTATCCTTGAATGTAAGATGAGATTTTTGCAGACAACAAAAAGACAGTTTTTTTCCTCAATACACTCTATCCATTTTCTTTTGATTGAGAAATTAAGGCTATTGATATTCAAAATATTTTTGAAAGATCTGCATTGACTGTTCTTTCCACTGTAACTTTACTGTTTCTTTTCTATATCCTATTTTGGTTTTGTTTATTTTTCTTTTTTTAATTGTTTTATAGGGGGAATTTCATGTCATGTATCCCACTCCCACTCATCTCTCAGCCCCTCTATATCTGCCTCTCACTCTTGTTGTGTTCCCCCCAAAGCAAAGCCAAAAAAGAATAAAAATAAGATTAAAAATAAACAATAATAAAAAAGAAAAGGAAAGCACTGCTCTTTTGTCTTTCCCATCTTTGCATCATTCATCTTAGTGGCACTGAGAGCTGTTGTATAGCATGCAGTGTACTCTTTTGTCCAAGCAGCTTTACTTGCAACTGTTCATTGTGTAGTGAGTTGTTGGTCAGGGTCAAGGTCTCTGACTTTGGCACGTCATCAATACTGGACCCCCAATAGCATTCCTCTCTGATGTCCTGCTGTTGTCCTGAGTCATGGAGATCCTGCAGCTATGGTTCCACAGGATCAGTCCCTTCACACTCCAGTAGGTCATAGATGATGTTGGGTATCCCAACTTCAAGCCCTGGATGTGTGCCTGGGTGGCAGCTGAGTTGGTCAGTCCAGGTCTCTGGGACTATTCCTCTCAGGTGAGTGACAGAGCCTGCTCTCCCAGTCACATGTGATGGTGTGGGTGAGCAGGGAACTCCCCAGTTGACAACTGAACCTTAAACAAATTCAGCTAAATGCACAGAAAAATGTGGGGTTTTCATATATATATATAAGTAATTGAAGAGCCGAACAGTCTGGGTGCAGAACTAATGCCAAAGTCAAGACAAGAAAAAGAACACATTCAGAAACTGTTTTATTTCTGTTAACTTGACACAAATTTAGACCTATCTGGGAAGAAGAAATCTCAAACGAAAAATTCCCTCCATCAAACTGGCCTGTAAGCAAGTATGTGGGACATTTTTATGATTAATGATTGATATGGGAGGTCCCAGCTCACTGAGTACTGCCACCCTGGACAGGTGGTCCTGGGTTGTATAAGACATCAGGCATAAGTCATGGGACACAAGCCAGTAAGCAGCACTCCTCCGTGATTTCTGCTTCAGTCGTGCCTTAGCTCTAGTCTGGCTTCTTTTCATAGTGGACCATAAGCTGTCAAATGAAATAAATCTTTCCCTCCCCAAGTTGATTTTGGCAGCGTTTTATCAGTGCTATAGAAAGCAAACTAGGGCAGCAATGAGAATAAAATAAAAATAGAAACTTCCTAACAAACATGGACTTGGTTTCATCTATTCAAACAATAGGCTAATATAATAATTAACTGAAAGTTTATTGTTGGAAGTATCTCCAATGCTATTTACCATTTATATAGGAATAAGGTTAGCAAATAAATATCACTTTTCAACATTATACCTTTCTGTAAATCCTTACACTCATTTTCAAGGCAGATTAGAGAAAGTAAAAAACAGGAAAATACAAAAAAGCACTAAATGAATGTAGCCTTTTTTATTACAGGAACTTTATAAGGGCAATATCAAGTCCCCAACAGTTCCCTGTCATCTCTGACAGATACAAAGGAAAAGAAGCCCCAGTGTTTCCCACAGAAGGTCCTGTGGATAGTCCATCATGGTTTTGTTGTTGCTCAGTATTTCATATTATTACCAGACTTCCTAACAGTAGCTCCAGAAAGATGAAAACAGACACTCACTGAGAATTCCACACAAATGGATTAATTTGTGTCACCATTTTTGGCAAGTTGCCATGGATACGGCAATCTGAAGGTCTCAATGCTGCTGTGAGTTGATTGACGGTCCATTCACAGTGCAAGGCTTTACAAAACCAGTAACATGAAAGGATTCTCATTATTGAATGAAGGCTTTACACAAGAATAAATGTTACCTGTCTGTAAATCTGACCTTTATATTAATAACACTAATGAAATTCACAATTCTAGATTGAAAACAATTTTAGATGCAGTAGTGATATTTGATATGTAGTCTTTGTTTGCTTCCATGTGAATCTAGAGAAAAGACAGTAGGATTAATGAACAAAGAGAAGAGGGCGTATGATAGAAATCCTGTTTAAAAAATATCATAGGATAAGCTATTTCTCATGATGAACTTGTGAACTGTCATATACTTAGTTTAACAAAAGGAATGATTGCCACCAATTATACGAAATAGATAAAACTGAGCAGGTTTCATATTCAGCTTTTTTTCTGAAGCATCACACTGGAAATTTACATGGTCATATCACCAAGTGTGCGAAGGTGTATGTTTATCTCTCTGTACTTAAACTTAGATCATGTGTCTCTGTTGATTTTTTTGGTAATAAAATAACTTCTTATGTTTTCAAAGTAAATTCTATCAACTTGAATTCCTTATACCAGGGTATCTATGAGTCACTTTATGATGTTTCCCATGTAATGTTTCCATTTCTTTCCTCCTTGGGTGTAATCTGAGTTCCAAAGTTGGTTGTACTGCTCTATTGTCAAAGATAAGGACACTGGTTTATGATGTCACTAGCTCCACTGATAACGTCAAACCAGTCTCCCTAGTGGAAGCATTAGCTCCTATCTCGTTATATTATCTGCTGATTGATATGGGACAGCCATCTGTATGCTGCAAATATATGTTTCTTTTATAGGTTGAAAAATAAAGCTGATTTGACCAATGGCAATGCAGAAGAGAGCCAGACAGAAAATCCAAACAAAGATACAGGGAGAAAGAAGATAGAGTTTAGGAGACGCCATGTAGCCACTGGAGAAGCAAGATATGAGCTAAATATATACTGATAGAAATGTGTTCATTTAATTGTGAGAGCTAGTCAGTAATATGCCTAAGCCATGGGTCAAACAACTGTAATTAACAGTAAGTCTCTGAGTGGTTAATATTAAGCCTATGAGTGGGAGACAAACCTCCATTTATAGCTGAGTACTGATGCCTCACAGCCAGTGGTAGATACTAGTATTAGCTACTTTTTAGACTCCATACCAGTATCTTTCATGCATTTCTTATGGTGTTCAGGAATGTTTTACCAACTTTTCCCATGCCACATGAAGAAGACAGAGGCTCCATGAAGTTGATTATACACCTGACCACATAGATAACCTAACACATAGAAACTTCATCCAACTTTAGTGTATGTTTACTAAACTTTTGACTGTTCATATGTGTATCAACAGACTGAGAAAATTAGTTCACTTTGATGACCTGTAACTACACATCTCCAGTTACTTCTATTAAAAGGCCAGAAATAACAGCTCTGCCGGGGCTTTCAGATCAAGATTCCTGCTGCTTTCTTTGAATCAGAATGAAAAGTCATCATTTAGCACATAACCACTCTAAAATATGACCTCATCCACCAATCTGACAAAGGTAGTAAAATGGAGATGTTACTGATCTCTCCTTTTTTTTTTTTTTTTTTTTTTTTATTAATATTTTTTTATTTTCCATTTTAAATTTAGATAAGAAACAAGGTTGCTTCACAAGTCAGTACGAGGTCCCTCTCCCTTTCCCTCCCCTCCTCCCGTGCCCTCCCCCCATCCCCCCCCGTTATCCCCTCATTCCCCCAGGGAGGGTGAGGCCCTCCATGGGGGTGTCCATAGTCTGTCATTTCATATAGGGCAGGGCCTAGACCCTTCCCCAAGAGTTCAGGGTGAGAGTGCACCTCACATTGTTCTATGGGAGTCCAGAGACCGTGTGTATACTTGGGATGGGTACTGATCTGCTGTCCAAGGCTCAATAGATTACCTAGGCCTCCTCACTGACACCCAGATTCAGGGGGTCTTGATCAGTCCCATGCTGGATTCCCAGGCTGATGCCTGGGATTCAAGAGTTAACCTTTGTCTGGTCAGCTGTTTCTGGGGGTTCAACCAGCCCAGTCTTAATCCCTTTGATCATCAGTCCTCCCTCTCTGATACTGGCTTTCTTGAGTTCAGCTCAGTACTTAACCAGCCAGTAAATGAAGTTTCTGTTTCCCAGACTCTCTGGCAATAGGATTGTAGGCTGGCACTCCCCAGATCTATGTCTAAAATCCATATATGAGAGAGTACATGCCATGTTTCTCTTTTTGTGACTGGGTTACCTCACTCAGGATGGTTTCTTCTAGTGTCATCCATTTGCCTGCGAATCTCATGATTCCATTATTTTTTCTGCTGAATAGTACTCCATTGTGTAGATGTACCACATTTTCTCTATCCATTCTTCGGGTGAGGGACATCTAGGTTGCTTCCAAGTTCTGGCTATTACAAATAAAGCTGCTATGAACATAGTGGAACAGACATCTTTGTTATATGAATGGGCATCTTTTGGATATATGCCTAAGAGTGCAGTTGCTGGGTCTTGTGGTAGGTTTATTCCCATTTTTCTGAGGAATCTCCATACTGCTTTCCAAAGTGGCTGAACCAGTTGGCACTCCCACCAGCAATGGAGGAGTGTCCCCCTTTCACCACATCCTCTCCAGCATAAATTGTCATTGGTGTTTTTGATTTTAGCCATTCTGACAGGAGTGAGATGGTATCTCAGAGTTGCTTTGATTTGCATTTCCCGGATGGCTAAGGATGTTGAGCACTTTCTCAAGTGCCTCTCAGCCATTTTAGACTCCTCTATTGAAAACTCTCTATTTAGTTCTGCAGCCCACTTCTTAATTGGGTCCTTTGCTGTTTTGGAGACTTGCTTCTTGAGTTCTTTGTAAATTTTGGAGATCAACCCTCTGTCAGATGTGGGATTAGTGAATATTTTTTCCCATTCTGTGGGCTGCCTTTTTGTCTTGCTGACTGTGTCCTTTGCCTTACAGAAGCTTCTCAGTTTCAGTAGGTCCCATTTATTAATTGTTGAGCTCACTGTCTGTGCTACTGGTGTTATGTTCAGGAAGCTGTCTCCTGTACCAATTCTTTCAAGGGTACCACCCACTTTCTCTTCTAAGAGGTTCAGTGTGGCTGGATTTATGTTGAGGTCTTTGATCCATTTGGACTTAAGTTTTGTGCATGGCGATAAACATGGATCAATCCGCATTTTTCTACATGCCAGTCTCCAATTATGCCAGCACCATTTGTTGAAGATGCTTTCTTTATTCCATTGTATATTTTTAGCTTCTTTGTCGAAGATCAGATGTTCGTACGTGTGTGGGTTAATACCCGGATTTTCAATTCGATTCCATTGGTCTGCCTGTCTATTTTTGTGCCAATACCAAGCTGTTTTCAGGACTATAGCTCTATAATAGAGCTTGAGGTCAGGGATATTGATGCCTCCGGACGTTGCCTTGTTGAACAGGGTTGTTTTGGCTATCCTGGGTCTTTTGTTTTTCCATACAAAATTGATTATTGTTCTTTCAAGGTCTGTGAAGAACTGTGCTGGGATTTTAATGGGGATAGCATTGAATCTGTAGATTGCTTTTGGCAGGATTGCCATTTTTACTACATTGATCCTACCTATCCATGAGCATGGGAGATCTTTCCATTTTCTGAGGGCTTCTTTAATTTCTTTCTTTAAAGATTCAAAGTTCTTACGATACAGGTCTTTCACTTGTTTGGTTAGCGTTACCCCAAGGTATTTTATGTTGTTTGTGGCAATTGTAAAGGGTGATGTTTCTCTGATTTCTCTTTCAGCCCTTTTATCATCTGTATATAGTAGGGCTACTGACTTTCTTGAGTTGATCTTGTAACCTGCCACTTTGCTGAAGGTGTTAATCAGCTGTAAGAGTTCCCTGGTAGAGTTCTTTGGGTCACTGATATAAACTATCATATCGTCTGCAAACAGTGAAAGTTTGACTTCTTCCTTCCCAATTTGTATCCCCTTGATCCCCCTTTGTTGTCGTATGGCTATAGCTAGAACTTCAAGTACCATGTTGAAAAGGTATGGAGAGAGTGGACAGCCTTGTTTTGTTCCTGATTTTAGAGGAATTGCGTTGAGTTTCTGTCCATTTAGTTTGATGTTGGCTGTTGGTTTACTGTATATGGCTTTTATTATGTTTAAGTATGTCCCTGTTATCCCAGATCTCTCCAAGACCTTTATCATGAAGGGATGTTGGATTTTGTCAAAGGCTTTTTCAGCATCTAGTGAGATGATCATGTGATTTTTGTTTTTCAGCTTGTTTATATGGTGGATTACGTTGATGGATTTTCGTATGTTGAACCATCCCTGCATCCCTGGGATGAAACCTACTTGATCGTGGTGAATGATTGTTTTGATGTGTTCTTGGATCCGATTTGCCAGTATTTTATTGAGTATTTTTGCATCAATGTTCATGAGGGATATTGGTCTGAAGTTCTCTTTCTTGGTTGTATCTTTGTGTGGCTTGGGGATCAAGGTTATTGAAGCCTCATAGAAAGAGTTTGGCAAAGACCCTTCTGCTTCTATTGTGTGGAACACTTTGAGAAGAATTGGTATAAGCTGTTCTTTGAATTTGTGGTAGAATTCTGCACTGAGGCCATCTGGACCTGGACTTTTTTTGGTTGGGAGACTTTTGATGACAGCTTCTATTTCCATAGGGGTTATAGGTCTATTTAAATTGCTTATCTGTTCTTGATTTAGTTTTGGCAAATGATAGCTGTCCAGGAAGTCATCCATTTCCTTTAAATTTTCGAATTTTGTGGAGTACAGGTTTTCAAAGTATGACCTAATGATTCTCTGGATTTCCTCAGAGTCTGTTGTTATGTCCCCCTTTTCATTTCTGATTTTGTTAATTTGCGTGTTCACTCTCTGCTGTTTGGTAAGTTTGGACAAAGGTTTGTCTATCTTGTTGATTTTCTCAAAGAACCAACTCTTCGTTGCATTGATTCTTTGTATTGTTTTCCTGGTTTCTACTTTGTTGATTTCAGCCCTCAATTTGATTATTTCTTGGCGTCTACTCCTCCTGGGGGAGTTTGCTTCTTTGTGTTCTAGAGCTTTTAGCTGTGATGTTAATTCTCTGGTATAACTGTTTTCCTGTTTCTTCATGTGAGCACTTAGTGCTATGAACTTCCCCGTAGCACTGCTTTCAAAGTGTCCCATAGGTTTGGGTATGTTGTGTCTTCATTCTCATTGAGTTCGAGGAAGTCTTTAATTTCTTTTTTTATTTCCTCTTTGACCCAGGGATGGTGCAGTTGAGCATTATTCAATTTCCATGAGTTTGTAGGTTTTCTGCACTTTGTGTTGTTGTTGAATTCTAATTTTAAGGCATGGTGGTCTGATAAGATGCATGGAGTTATTCCAATTTTTTTGTAGCTGCTGAGGTTTGATATGTTGCCAAGTATGTGGTCGATTTTTGAGAAGGTTCCATGTGGTGGTGAGAAGAAGGTATATTCTTTTTTATGTGGATGAAATGTTCTATAGATATCTGTTAATCCCAGTTGGGTCATTACTTCTATTAGACCCTTTGCTTCTTTGTTGAGTTCCTGTCTGGTATTCTTGTCTAGTGGTGAGAGTGGTGTGTTGAAATCTCCCACTATAACTGTGTGGGGCTTTAGATGAGATTTAAGTTCTAATAATGTTTCTTTAACGAATGTGGATGCCTTTGTATTGGGGGCATAGATGTTCAGGATAGACACTTCCTCTTGGTGGGTTTCACCTGTGATGAGTATGTAATGACCTCCTTCATCTCTTTTGATTGATTTTATTTTAAAGTCTAGTTTGTTAGATATTAGGATTGCTACCCCTGCTTGTTTCTTGGGTCCATTTGATTGAAAAATTTTTTCCCAACCTTTAACTCTCAAGTAATGTCTGTCTTTGAGGGTGAGGTGTGTTTCTTGTATGCAGCAGAAGGAAGGGTTCTGTCTTCGAATCCATTCTGCTAGTCTGTGTCTTTTTATGGGTGAGTTAAGGCCATTAATATTGAGGGATATTAATGACCATTGATTGCTCATCCTTCTTCGATTTGCGATGGTTGTTGTTGGTGGAATTATGGGTGGAATTTCGCCCCTTTGTTCTTTTGGCTGTTGGTAGAGAGGGATTCTCTAATGCTTATGTTTTTCTGGTTGTAGTTAGCTTCCTTGGGTTGGAGTTTTCCTTCCAAAATTTTCTGTAGGGCTGGGTTAGTGGACACATATTGGTTGAATCTAGTTTTGTCATGGAATATCTTGTTTTCTCCGTCTATAGTGATTGAGAGCTTTGCCGGGTATAGTAGTCTGGGCTGGCATCCATGGTCTCTTAGTGTAGGTAGAATATCTATCCAGGACCTTCTGGCTTTCAGAGTTTCCATGGAGAAATCAGGTGTAATTCTGATAGGTCTGCCTTTATATGTTACTTGACCTTTTTCCTTAGCTGCTCTTAATATTCTTTCTTTATTCTGTATGTTTGGGGTCTTGATTATTATGTGGCGAGGGGATTTTTTTTGTGGTCCACTCTATTTGGTGTTCTGTAGGCTTCTTGTACCTTCATTGGCATGTCTTTCTTAAGGTTGGGAAAGTTTTCTTCTATGATTTTGTTGAATATGCCTTCTGCCCCTTTGAGGTGGATTTCTTCTCCTTCTTCTATACCTATTATTCTTAGGTTTGGTCTTTTCATGGTGTCCCATAATTCCTGGATGTTTTGTGTTAAGGATTTGTTGGATTTAAGGTTTTCTTTGGTTGATAAATCCATTTCTCCTAATGTATCTTCAACACTTGAGATTCTCTCTTCCATCTCTTCTATTCTGTTGGTAATGCTTGTATTGGTAGTGCCTGACTGTTTGTCCAGCTTTTCTATTTTCTGCCTTTCTTCAGATTGTGTTTTTTTTAGTGTCTCTATTTCAGTTTTCAACCCTTGCAGCATTTGCATTGCTTCTTGCAATTTTCTGTTTATCTGTTCGTCCGTTTGTTGCCTTTTATGAATTTTTTGGTTTGTTCTTTCTTCCATTTCTTGCATTTTTTGGTTTGCTTTTTGTTCCATTTCTTGGATTTTGTGCTTTGTTTCTTCTTCCCTTTCCTGCCTTTTTTGGTTTGTTTCTTCCTCCATTTTTTTCATTTTTTGCTTTGTTTTTTCTACCATTTCTTGCATTTTTTGCTTTGTTGCTTCTTCCATTTCCTGCCTTATTTGGTATGTTTCTTCTTCTAATTCTTGCATTTTTTGCTTTGCTTTTTCTTCCATTTCTTGCATTTTTTGCTTCATTTCTTCTTCCATTTCGTGCCGTTTTTGGTTTGTTTTTTCTTCCAATTCTTGCATTTTTTGGTTTGTTTTTTCTTCCATTTCTTGCATTTTTTGGTTTGTTTTTTCTTCCATTTCTTTGAGGGATTTTCCAATATCCTCTTTTAGGGCCTCTATCATTTTCATGAAAGTGCTTTTAAGATCGTTCTCTTCTGCTTCCTTCGCGTTTGAATATTGGGGTCTTGCTGGTGTGGAGTCTCTAGAATCTGGCGGTGTCATATTTGTTTTTCTGTTGCTGACTGTGTTTTTGTATTGTCTCTTTCCCATCTCTTCTTTTAGTGGGTGCAGAAAGAGCCCCTTCCTGGTCTGGGGACCAGAGTTCCCTTTGGTGGGTGCTAGTAAGTCCAGTAATCTGGTGGTTCTTCTATGCCTTGTCCAAATGCTGGTCCGTGGGTAGAGAAGAAGAACAGGAATCTGGGGCGCTTAGCCTCCTACCTGGTCCCCTGGACCCTATGCTGGGTCCTGTTGTACCTGATCCGGAACAGCTACTCCCCTGGTCTCCCTGGTTCCTGTAGTTTCCTGGTCTCTTTGGTGGGAGAGAAGATCTGGAGTCTGGGGTGCTTGGCTCCCGCCGGGATTGGGAGCTCTGTGCAGTTCCCAGGCGATCTGCAGGCTCTGGAACTCAGGCTGGGAAGCTGGCCTGTTTACCTGATGATGCCAGAGGGACAGCTACTTCCCTGTACTCCCAGCCTCCTCTCCTTTCCTGGAATCGTTGGTGGGAGAGAAGATCTGGAGTCTGGGGTGCTTTGCTCCCGCCGGTATTGGGAGCTCTGTGCAGTTCCCAGGCGATCTGCAGGGTCTGGAACACAGGCCAGGAAGCTGGCCTGTTTACCTGATGCTCCCGCCGGGATTGGGAGCTCTGTGCAGTTCCCAGGCGATCTGCAGGCTCTGGAACACAGGCCGGGAAGCTGGCCTGTTTACCTGATGCTCCCGCCGGGATTGGGAGCTCTGTGCAGTTCCCAGGTGATCTGCAGGCTCTGGAACACAGGCCGGGAAGCTGGCCTGTTTACCTGATGCTCCCGCCGGGATTGGGAGCTCTGTGCAGTTCCCAGGCGATCTGCAGGCTCTGGAACTCAGGCCGGGAAGCTGGCCTGTTTACCTGATGATGCCAGAGGGACAGCTACTTCCCTGTACTCCCAGCCTCCTCTCCTTTCCTGGAATCGTTGGTGGGAGAGAAGATCTGGAGTCTGGGGTGCTTTGCTCCCGCCGGGATTGGGAGCTCTGTGCAGTTCCCAGGCGATCTGCAGGGTCTGGAACACAGGCCGGGAAGCTGGCCTGTTTACCTGATGCTCCCGCCGGGATTGGGAGCTCTGTGCAGTTCCCAGGCGATCTGCAGGCTCTGGAACACAGGCCGGGAAGCTGGCCTGTTTACCTGATGCTCCCGCCGGGATTGGGAGCTCTGTGCAGTTCCCAGGCGATCTGCAGGCTCTGGAACACAGGCCGGGAAGCTGGCCTGTTTACCTGATGCTCCCGCCGGGATTGGGAGCTCTGTGCAGTTCCCAGGCGATCTGCAGGCTCTGGAACTCAGGCCAGGAAGCTGGCCTGTTTACCTGATGATGCCAGAGGGACAGCTACTTCCCTGTACTCCCAGCCTCCTCTCCTTTCCTGGAATCGTTGGTGGGAGAGAAGATCTGGAGTCTGGGGTGCTTTGCTCCCGCCGGGATTGGGAGCTCTGTGCAGTTCCCAGGCGATCTGCAGGCTCTGAAACACAGGCCGGGAAGCTGGCCTGTTTACCTGATGCTCCCGCCGGGATTGGGAGCTCTGTGCAGTTCCCAGGCGATCTGCAGGCTCTGGAACTCAGGCCGGGAAGCTGGCCTGTTTACCTGATGATGCCAGAGGGACAGCTACTTCCCTGTACTCCCAGCCTCCTCTCCTTTCCTGGAATCGTTGGTGGGAGAGAAGATCTGGAGTCTGGGGTGCTTTGCTCCCGCCGGGATTGGGAGCTCTGTGCAGTTCCCAGGCGATCTGCAGGGTCTGGAACACAGGCCGGGAAGCTGGCCTGTTTACCTGATGCTCCCGCCGGGATTGGGAGCTCTGTGCAGTTCCCAGGCGATCTGCAGGCTCTGGAACACAGGCCGGGAAGCTGGCCTGTTTACCTGATGCTCCCGCCGGGATTGGGAGCTCTGTGCAGTTCCCAGGCGATCTGCAGGCTCTGGAACACAGGCCGGGAAGCTGGCCTGTTTACCTGATGCTCCCGCCGGGATTGGGAGCTCTGTGCAGTTCCCAGGCGATCTGCAGGCTCTGGAACTCAGGCCAGGAAGCTGGCCTGTTTACCTGATGATGCCAGAGGGCGATCTCTCCTTTTTTTCAGTTAAATTTAACAGAAAAGACAAACTTAGAAATATTTCATGTGGATTAAAAATTTAGGCCCCCCAATGAATCAGAACACTAATGATCCACGGAATACAAGGTCATTTACACACTTCTGTGCAGGTGCATCCTGAAGGAAAATAGTCTCTCGGTAGTAAACTGTCTGATTCACGGGTCCTATATCCATGGAACTGTACAAACGTAATATGAGTTACAAATGGAAATAAGCCATATGGATGAACTGTGAAGCTGAATGAGGTAGTGTTATAAAAATAAAGCATTACATAGAAGATTTACATCTTATCTTTTTAATGTGTCATAATTTATAATGTAGCCAAGCTCATTAATTTGTGGTACAGAAAGATACTGGGGAAGAGTCTAGGCAATCTGATGAGAAGGAAGGACAACTAATTCTTAAGAAAAGCTAATTCTTAAGAAATAACTTCATATGGCAAAATATGCAGTACCGTCTTATCATACACATTGGTTACAAGGCAGAATAAAAAGTGCAGATATAAGAGTTCAGAAAAAAGAAATAAGAGTTTAGTTAAGTTTGGTTGGTATCTATTGCCAAGGCCTCTTTAGGTTTTAATTTTTCTACTTCCTTTTGGATCACAAATTACAGCTCCAGTTCTACTTCCGTTTATTTACATTTGTGTCTAATACTCGATGATAATTAATATAAATATTTTTATCAGAAGTAATTTAATAAAAACCCTATGTGTTGATTTTTCTATGAAGCTTCTATCACAAATCATGAAAGTAAGTGTTAGGAAGAAGTCAAAATTCCCAGGTTTTTAACTTTTTCAATGATAACAAAGAAAAAATAATCAACTGTTGAGAAATAGACAGCTTCATAAAATTTGATCCATAAGAATGAATACCATTAATGGTGAACTGTTGGGTGAAAGTTATTGTTTAAGCCTGATTTTTTTTTCCAAAATGTGCAATTTAGGAAAAGGCACAAATAAGCATTCTTCTTAAGCTGAGTAGGGTCTTGTATCTCTGTAAGGTCACAGTTTATGAATCCTTTCTGGAGTCTTTAAAAGCAAAAAAAAACTTAGTTTATTTTTTAATGTGCGTAAAACCTTTTGATATTAACTTAAGAAAATTAACAGTAGGGAATTTCAAAAGCTTTGCAGTTATCAAAGGTATAGAAAAAAAGAAGCCCGTGGCTACCTCAATACCAGCAACTGAAGAAAAGGGAAATGCAGGTGGGAAAGTTATGACATTAGCTTCTTAAGTCAAGGCCATGTGTGGGGACTGAAACTGGTTACTAAGTAGTTCTGCTCTGTTCCTATGTGCTCTTCATCAAGTCCTTAGAACTATGGATTTCAGAGCTTTTGTCTGCTCCAGTTGCATTTTTACCGCTTATTTGTTAGTGGTATAAAAAAGAAAAAATCAGCAAATCATGTTTTTAACTGTGTTTTTTTTGGTTGGTTTTTTGGTTTTTTATTTAAATTAAAAACAATCTTATTTTACATACCAATCCCAGTTACCTCCCCCTTCTGTGCTCCTACTCCCTTTACCATCTCCCCTTCCCACACCCTTCCCTCCTCAGACAGGGTGAGGCCTCCCATAGGGAATCAACAAAGTCTGTCACATTATTTGGGGCAGAATCAAGACCCTCCCCCCTGTATCTAGGGTGAGAGAGTATCCCTCCATAGGGAATGGGCTCCAAAAAGCCAGTCCATGCACTAGGGATAAATACCGGTTCCACTGCCAGCAGCTCTGTAGACTGCTCAAGTCCCCCAATAACACCCATGCTCAGGGGATCTGGTTGGGTTTTATGCAGGTTCCCCAGCTATCAGTCTGGAGTACATGAGCTCCCACTTGCTCAGGTCAGTTTTTTCTGTGGGTTTCCCAAGCGTAGTCTTGACCCCTTTGCTCATCACTCCTCCCTCTCTACAACTGGACTCCAGGAGTTCAGCTCAGTGCTTGGCTGTGAATCTCTGCTTCTGCTTCCATCAGATACTGGATGAGAGCTCTATGATGACATTTAAGAGTGTATAAAGAAAATGTGGTACATATACACAATGGAGTACAACTAAGCTGTAAAAAAAACAATGGCATCTTGAAATTCACAGGCAAATGGATGGAACTAGAAGAAATAATGCTGAGTGAGGTAACCCAGACACAGAAAAACAAATATGATATCTACTCATTCATAAGTGGATATTAGACATAGAGCAAAGGATAATCAGCCTACTATACCACAACCCCAGAGAAGCTAGGAAACAAGGAGGACCCTCAGAGAGACATACATGGACCCCCCCAAGAAGGGGAAAGGGACAAGAACTCCTGAGTAAATTGGGAGCATGGAGGAAGGAGGGAGGAGAGAGAGGAGGGAAGAAAGGGAGGGGGAGGAGAGCATGAGGGATCAGGAAGGTTGACTTGGGGAAAGGACAGAAGGACAGCATGGAAAGAGATACATTGATATAAGGAGCCATTATGGGATTAACTAGAAACCTGACACTAGGGAAATTCCCAGGAATCCACAAGGATGACCTAAGAATTGCTAAGAATCTAAGCAACTCACATATGTTAAATTTTTGATCGATGATGGTATACTAAACAGTCCACTACATATTTTAAGTACTTAATCTCAGACTTTGCAGCATGTGTTTAAGTTGGCACTGTTAGCATAGTTTCACAAATAAGTAACTGAAGCATAGAGAGTTTAAGCAATTTTCCCTGTGTCTAAATACTAACAAATGTCACTGTAAGGACATGAGTCCAATTTCAGTTATACTTACCACTTTCAGACAATATTTTAAGGACTTAGGTCCTGTTTCTTTTATTAATATCATGTGTTATTACTTTTTGATAAAGGAGTTTCTAAAGAGTTTACTTAGAAAAATTAAATTCGAAAGTTTGTTTGCAATTAATCAACATCAAAAGACAGCAAGGCGAAATTTACTTAAAGTAACCAAGTATCTAGGTGGAAAAACACATGAGTACAATCTTTGGACTAAGCGAGAGCCACATGAAAGGAACATCTGCTATGAAAGCACTGTAATCCAGAGTTCCTATTAGGATAATGATTGCTCAGACCAAGATAACAGATTAGTAGAATAGATTTTTTAAAGCTAGCAGTCAACTCTTATTATGATTTCCTACTTCTAGTGAATTCAGAGTTGCACATGGCTTGCCTTCCAAGTTGTTTTCCAAAGCAACTCAAAAATGGAACAGATACTTTTTTCCTTTCAGTTCTACAAACAGTATGAGTATTCATGTGTAGATGTGATAGTATGTTACTGAAGATGTGAGAGAACAGAGAAATATCATATTTTAGTCATAACAATCACATTTACAGTAAATATTTTCCATTCATAATATTTTCCAGGAGTGTGATTGCCTCAATGATTTTTCCATGCTGAATACAAAACTAAATCTGAACATGATAAATAACTACTTTACAATAGAATTATCTTTCCCAAAAATGAAATCCTATTCTGAAACTGTAAGGATCTTAAACTGTAACCACTCTTCAAGTATGCCACATATGCTAGCCAATTC
The DNA here is from genome assembly GCF_017639785.1 of Mesocricetus auratus. Classification (NCBI taxonomy): domain Eukaryota; kingdom Metazoa; phylum Chordata; class Mammalia; order Rodentia; family Cricetidae; genus Mesocricetus; species Mesocricetus auratus. Next base: position 613,724 of record NW_024429207.1, on the reverse strand, counting down.
AAAACATGAAAATAAAAAGTTATATCACTATTAAGAGTAGAAGCATAAATAGCATCATTATTTGAATGTTATATTGTTTTCTGCCAAAAATTAAGAGAATTGATATGAGCAATTTACGTAATGAACTAAAGATCATTGAGCAATAAATATTTTCATATAAATAGTTTTGCAGCTTTGCCCTTCATTCACAAACATTCTAAGTGTTCATAGTATCCAGCCTTTATCTAATCCTATTTTACATACAATTGCAATAAAATTGCTCACTTGATATTTAGAAAATATATATAACTTATTGGTGTTCCTTCAAAAAGTGTTTCTGAGACAGTTTACTGCATAGAAGGATTACATCAGTTTGGTATCTCAAATTGACTTGGTTTTCGTTTTATGTGTGTGGAGGTACCTATGTGTGCCTATGCCCTGCAGGTGAAGGGCAGAAGATTACCACATGTGTCATTCAAGTGACATTAGCCTCTCTTATTTCTTGAGAAAGGTTCTGTCCCCAACTTGGGACTCTCCAAGTAGGCTAGGTTGCCTAACCAGCTAGCCCTAGGAATCTGCCCATCTTCACAACATTGAGTCTACAATCACACCACGGACTGGACATGTTTTTATCGTGGACTCTGAAGAACAAACTCATGTCTTCATGCTTGCAATGTTTATCTGTTTGCCATTTTTATTTTCTCACAAATATTTATTAACAGTCTGCTTCTTCAGCCACAAAAAACCCACATAGACATATCATTTACCTGAATTTAGAAATTTTCTAGAACATATATCAAGAGGAATGGGTTTTTTTGTCAAGTACACTAAATTGAAAATTAGTATTAATTCCTAATCTTTTGCTATAGAAAACACACACACCCTTTTTTAAAAAAAAGGATGGTTAATTTAACATGTTATCATGTGAGATATGAAGAGAAGAAAATGTTTAATGTTTTCAGATATAAATGAATGCATTAATGCTTGTCATTAATTAATATCAAAATATATATAACTATCAACACTTTTTAAGCGATTCACTTAATACAATAAAACAGCCTATCAGAAATATACATATATATGTATCTTTTCTAGTCAATACCTTCTGATGCCTAGAAAAGATGTAGACAAATGATCATTCCTAAAGAAAATAAACTAATTAGATTTTTATGTCATACTAATGTTCTTTTAGATATAACCTGCAATCAAACAGTTCATGATGATTCACACACAAAAAAAATCTACAGGTAAAAATCCATGATATAACGAACTTTAAACAAATTTCAGCATTACAAGTGCATAAAGCCATCTAATTTCTATTTCGAGTGCTCATCTTGAGAGAAATTGGCAAGTGCTATAAAACAGTCAATTAGAAGTTTCCATGAGCAATTTGAAGCCAAAGCCCCATGCTCTTGGCTCAATAACGCCCCAGTGGAATATCCAGTCCAATCCATCATGCACGTAGTCCATTTTGTTTTACATGACACTTGTATACTTTATCAAGGGAAGTGCTAATCAACAAGAAATCACTTGTACTTCAACATTCACAGCTTAGAAAGGATAAATCAGTAGTGGTTCTTCTAAATGGTCTCTAGGACAGGAAGAAAAAAAAGAATGAAGCCAGAGTAAGCAATACAAACCCTTTGCCCCACCAATGACCTTTATTTCAAGCTACAGTTACATCCTGGTGTAGACGTTGGAGATGGTTCAGTTTCTATGTGACTTTAATCCAAACCAGCTCCTAAAATTAGGTATTTATAAGAAGGAAAGAAAAGTAAACTTTGGATGCTGAGGAACAAAAGGAGAAGTAAGGTATGATGAGAGCTACTGCTGAACACAACTCACTAGTGATTCTGGCACAGTTTTAGTTTTCTACTCCTGTGTGAAAATAAACACGAGGAAAAGCCTATATGACATTTACATCTAAAGTCAAATATCTTCCATTCATCTGTTGGATAAAATTTTGAACGAGAAGCAATTATTTCAAGATAAGAGAGTTCTTTAATGTAAAACTGACTTCCAAGCATTAATCTTAAGGTCTGAAAGAAGTATGTTTTTATTTATTGTGTACTACATTAAGGATGGCTAGAATCACACCCTATGGTACCCTCCTGGAGAGTGAAGGATACTGTGGTTCTCTCCCTCCACTAGGTGGTTTCCAGGGATAAAATTCAGCTTGTCTAGCTTAGCAGCATGTGCTCTCACCCATTATCAAACAAATAAAATGTGTCTTTAAAGATCTTGTGACTAACTGTAACAGAAGATCCGGTAAAAATAATGTTGTGGACAAAGGGATCATTTGGTGTGTGTTGCTCAAACGAAATTTAAATCTATGCTATGCAAGCCAACTAGCCTAACTATAGCCTGTGCTACATTCTGAAAAGGGGAAAACTCAATACCAACCCTTCAACCACAAAGTCTCATACAGGGTATGAATACAACAGCCTCTCATATGTATTTCTTTAGTGAACTTGGCTTGACTGAAATTGCATTCTTTTCTTTTTTCCCTAAAATACTTGATGGGGAAAAAAGGAATGGGAATAGCGGAATAGTCTACCAGTACTATTCATTTTAATTACCACAAACATTAAGGAAGAAAGGGAAACTGCATATATATTCCAATCTTGTTTTTCAAAATATCAGATGCAATGAATTTTTATTCTTGAAGGAGTCAAAATTTCTCTTCCTATCATCAGATAATATGAAATATTACTCATGAAAGGCCCCACAAGAGTTTATATATGTAAACTATATATATCTAATATATATGTATATGTAGTGTGCAAATTAATATATTACTGTAAATATATTTATATGCTGTTCATATAATTTCTACATATATAGTAAATGATATTTTATAAGACTAAAATGGATTAAATATGGGAGAAGGTGCCTACAAGAAGGATCCAATGAACTGATTTTAGTTAAGAAGGGATAAATAAGATAAGTGTGATAATACTCCACAGGAAACTTGAGAACAATTGAGACAGTGAACAGCTTTTTGTCATGTAATATAAATAAGCAATATTAATGTTTATAGGAACTTGAGTAATCAATACATTGTCTTCAAACAATGGAGGAATGGAGCTAAGCTAATATTGCATGTTTATTTTCCACTTGTAATTCTGTTAGTATTATCCATCCTTGTGATAGATAGAATTATTGTTCCAAAGTCACCATATCATACTAATTTGTACTCCTACATTTTTTTAGTATTTTCCAATTATTTCTATTTAATTTTTAAGCAGATATTTTTGTTGCTGTGCTTTGAAACAGGATCTGGAGATGGTGAACCCAAATGCACTGAATGACAACTCTGGGTTATGGTGTATTTTAGAACAGAGCTCTGAATTTTTAGTTGTGACCCTTTTGCTTTTAATTGACTGGGCTATCCCGTCAAGCCCTGTAGTCAGTTTGAATTTTTTTTACATTTTTATTTATTTCAAAGTTATTTTCATTTTACATACCAACCACAATTTCCCCTTCTTCCCCTCCTCCCATTACCTCCAACTTCCTCCCACCCAACCCCCAATCCTCAGTAAGGGTAAGGCCTCCAATAGGATGTCAACAAAGTCTAGCATATCAAACTGAGGCAGGACCAAGCCCCTCCCTCCATGTATCTAGGCTGAGCAAGGTATTCATTCCTCCATAGGAAATGGGCTCCAAAACGTCAGTTCATGCACTAGAGAAAAATCTTGGTCCCGTTGCTTTGAATCTCTGCATCTGCTTCCAGCTAGAGCAACAAGACAACAAAAGGAGATCAAGGGAATATGAATTGGAAAGGAAGAGGTCAAACTTTCACTATTTGCAGATGATATGATAGTATACATAAGTGACCCCAAAATTTCTACCAGGGAACTCCTACAACTGATAAACACCTTCAGCAAAGTGGCAAGATACAAGATTAACTATAAAAAAGTAGCCCTCCTATACATAAATGATAAATGGCCAAAAAAGAAATCAGGGAAACATCACCCTTTACAATAACCACAAATAACATAATAATGTCTTGCGGTAACCCTAACCAACCAAGTGAAAGACCTGTATTACAAGAACCTTAAGTCTCTGAAGAAAGAAAATGAAGACATCAGAAAATGAAAAGATCTACCATGCTCTTAGATAGGTAGGATCAACATAGTAAAAATGATAATCTCACCAGAAGAAAGGTTCAGTACAATCCCCCATCAAAATTCCCACACAATTCTTCACAGTCCTCGAAAGAACATCTTCATATGGAAAAACAAAAGAGGATAGTCAAAGTAATCTTGTACTATTTTAAAGGTAAGCAGACCAACATTGAGCACTTCGTTGTCAAAATCTACACCATTATGAAGATGAAATTGTCATCAACGGCAGTGATGACCAGTTAAAGAAATACATATCTCAAGGAAGTGATAACGACTTCCATGTCATTATTGTCAATTGGTTTATGAAGTGTCAGATTTGTTAAATAGTTAATGATGTTCACAAGACCAGAAATTATAAGACCAACTCCACATTAATTTCCAACATCACTTTTATAAGGACATCAACATTGATAGCATGCCTTCAGCTCCACCCCTCAGCATCCTCATTCTTATTTGATGGATTTGAGCCATATGTTTTGTTATTAGATAATTTTCTTGTTCTGCTATATCTAATTGGAGTTTTAAGGACTTCGAAGGTGTTTGTCCTTCTGTTTTTAGCTCTCTTATCTTTTACACATAGTGACTTCTTAATAAACATTTGTAAATAAATTAGTAAGTTGAACAACTACTCTTTTTCTTGGTATTTGGCATTTATCAGTGGGATTGGATCTAATACCTTATATAATAGGATGAAAATAATGCTTAATAAAGTGTAAATTTGAATAATTTTACAGTTTTCTGGGCACTATTGAATTGTTCTAGGTGTTTCCCACATCTTAACATATTTACTCTTGTGAAAAATCTGTCATTACTGAAAAGTCAACAAGATAAGCAACAATGGCTGAGCTTAGTTTATTATGATAGCATGTAACGTAGGAACTTCACCATGTGGACATATATAAAATAGCATAATTTAATTTTCCAACTTTTCGTTAGGCACAGGAACTACTACATAAAATCCTTTGCTTCTACTTTTACTCTTCTATCTTGGTTGTAGGAAATTTTCTCTTCCTTCAGGATGTGGTACACATCTTGCAACCATGTAATAATTTACTAAAGTATTATTTATGACATAAGGTGTTGACCTCTATTCCCAGGGTCTCCAATGTATGATGCACTTATATTAAACTCATAGAACATTTAAGTTGAAAACAGGTATTTACCATTTTCTTAATTATATGGTAGTCAGGATTATTTTCTTTATTTTCATGATTATAAATATTTGTCATTGCATCTAATCCAGAAGAGTTCAGTAAGAAATAGTTCATTTGCTGGCACATGCCTGTAACCATGGCACTTAAGAGATGGAGGCAACATGATTAAAAGTTCCAGGATAGACTCAGCCATATGATTCAAGCAAGCCTGGGCTACATGAGACCCTAGAGGGAGAGGAAGGGAGAGAGAAAGACAGGGGAGAAGGGGGAAGATAGAGAGAGATTTATTATTTGCTAATGATGTTCACAAGCTAAAATTTTTTAATCTGCCTTAAGAAAGTTTCACCAGTAATATAAGATAATTTAAATACATTTTGACTAGAGTTCTGATTAAAATACTTTATTTATATTATATAATAATCAAGGAAATCAGACATATATCTTATTTTATAATAGTGCTTGAGATAAGCATTCTGAAAAATAACTCTTGGTAAGAGAAGTACACTTAAGCTTGACTTCCTCAGCTGCACTCTTTATGGGAAATCATGGGGCTTGGGAATCCCGGCCCACTTAGGTAGTAGCTCATATGGTTACTCCTTCGAGTCACTCAGTACCACACATTTAGTTCTTTCTAGATAAGAACCCCCAGCAACTCAGCCCTGGGATTTGGTTAAGTGGATAATCTAAAACCCTGGATGCTTTCCTGAGTTTTATCTCAGCTATCGAAACCTCTGGAGTTTTACTATATTGGGCTAGAAATCTTAGAAGCAGACATGTTCTCACAATATTTTTCAGCATAATTTGTTTCTTGTTTTAGCCAAAAATAATGTAAAAGAGACGTGTCAACACATTGAGGATTGCCCTTAGGTTAGAAAAGAAAATGAGGTGGGAGGGGAAAAAAAAGTCTTTGAAAATTCACAAAGCTCCGTTCTGACTTGTGGTTGAAAGCAGCAGCAACAAAGCCACAGCCAAAGTGGGGAGCATGGGGGATAGTCTCCCCTTGTTTTAATATATTATTCTGTGGCTCCCATTCACACAGGCGCCATCCATTCAGTTTTCTCTGCCTCTGGCAAAGTCATCTCAACTAAAAGAGCTGCATTGATGATGGAAAGATAAGCGTTCCAAGAGGGCAGCCTATAATAAGAAACACAATAACAGGAAATAGGTGGTGGCCACACAAGCACTGAAATGGGCCTTAAGTGCGAACCTGGGGGGAAAGTGAAAAGAAAGCAATGCTGCAGGCCAAAAAGAGACAGCTCTTTCACTGGGAAGAAGTATCAGGAATGTGGTTGCACTCCTTGGTTTTTCACTGTCTGACTGCCCTGTCCCCTACTGAATCCGCTGTTCAGGAAACAAAGAGACTGAAATGGGCAGGAAAGATAGTGAAGGGAGGGGAGCGAGGAAGGGAGGGGGGAGGGACAGAAAGACAAAGAGAGGAGAGAGAGGAGAGAGAGGAGAGAGAGAGGAGAGAGAGAGAGAGAGAGAGAGAGAGAGAGAGAGAGAGAGAGAGAGAGAGAGAGAGAGAGAGAGAGAGAGAGAGAGATTAAAAAGCAGCAAATAAAAGGGAACACCTGGACTTGGATTTAGAGTCTGTTTTGCACACCTGAAGACAATTCAACATTTCCAAATGCATTTTAAATGTTTAATTTGTTAACACAAGAGATACTTAGTTCTTTTGTATTCTCAAAAAGTAAATCACAATTTAATTATCTTAGCCACATTTGCTACAAATAAATACTTGTTCAAAGTGAACTAGAATTTCAGGAAACCCAACCAACTGTATTACCTAAGTAACTCATTCCAGGCAACCCAGCTTAAATGAAACCACAGTACACAGTACGTAGAGCAATGCAAGAGAAAACTAGAGTAAGTCTCCTGAAAGCATCCTTGTGTGCAAAACGTTAACCCAAGAAGGGTCCAATGAAAAATTCATCCTTAAAAGTACTATTTACTTGAAGAGTCAATATCACCTGTCATGACCACTGCCTTATTCAATGGGTCCTTTCTGCCCTCTGTGTAGTTTTCTAAATTTACAGTCTATCCTCAGAAAAGAACTTCTGATACCATGGAAATATTCAAGACTTTAAGTGTGATTTTAAAAATATAGATTGGGATCCCCTGACCAGAACAAATTAGATAATATTTCAAAGTGGATTAACTTCAGAAGGTGACTAGCGGTTGTTCTGTTTTGATATTTCCTCATCCTCCACAAGCATGTCACAACCATAAGGCTGTGTTCACCTTCTGATTTCCAAACAATTATTTTGCCTTAGTTCAAAGGAAATGAAATGGCAGCGGCCAACGTGCATCAGGTGAACTCGCTGGACCGTTTGTGAGACACAGTGATCGTGATTGATGCTGGTGCAGAATCTGAATCCTGTTTAGAAATGTTAGGAATTATCCCAGGAGGAGCAAGACCTAATTTGGAATGAAGCTGTTTTCAAATATCTGAGGAAAAAAAAAAAGGTCAAAGGCAAGGCTGGTGTCTGTGTGCATGACTCCCCTCTTCTCACTGAAGGGGATGACGGAGAATTCCTTGAGAATAATGAAGAAATGTTCTATCAATTGCCTGTCTTTCTGCACTAGGAGGAGCAGAAAAAGCATTAAGGGGCTGCTTATAAGGCTGGGTAGTGTTGGCACATGCCTAGCACGTGAGTTCAAGGCCAGCCTGGTCTACAAAGCAAGATCCAGGACAGACTCAAACGCTACACAAAGAAACCCTGTCTCAAAAAACAAAAACAAACAAAACAAAACAGAAAGAGTCTACTTACGGTTGAAAGATTTCTTCTCAATACAGTTACACAAAGAATCACGATCCCATAGTCAGTTTGTCATCTTCTTATTTTGAATTCTTTTCTTTAACCCTCTCTTTTTAAAAATCAGTTCTTGGAGAATGGAACAAGGCAGAATTCCAAATTAGTTCTTGAAGAATTCTATATCATATTGATCATATTCAATCCCTTCCCCAAAGTCCTCCAAGACCTACTCCCTCCTCTATGAGCCCAACTTTGTGTTCTTTTTGTTTTGTTTTCAGACTAAAGAAAACCTGTTTTATTTTAAAAGAATATTACATTTACAAGTTTTACTTTAGTTAAAATCTAATCACATTCCCCTTTTACTTTCTGACTCCAACCACTCCTGTACCCCTTTGACCCATGCACTAACATGTACTCTCAAATTGATGTTCTTTTTCTTTATTAATATTAATATTATTATATGTATGTATGCTTAAATATATAATACAACCTGATGAGCCACGTTGTGTTGCTTAAGTGTACATGACCTCAGGGCTGATGACGTTTAATTATGTAATCACTTAGGAACTCATCCCTGAGAGAAACTAATTCTCCCTTTATAACGATACTCGAAGCTATATAGGGAAAACAATATATTTATTTACCAGAGAGAGAGAGAGAGAGTCGCACAGAGTCGCTGGCTTCCAGGCGAAAAGGGAAGCCCCTTTTCCTTTCATTTCCTTTTATCTCTACCTTGACCCCGCCCTGTTAGGCGGATAGCTTTGTGGGGTTCACTCCTGCATCCCTTTCTCAACACTAATTCGTTTCCAGTAATTCTTTATCTAGGGATGTGAACACCCTGAAATTTCCACCTTCCATGTTGCTTATCTATTGGTATAGTCATTATTCAGGTCTCATTTCCGAAGCCATGTTATCGAGATATCAAGGGTATAGCTTCCCATTTATTTCTAGAACACACAATCTCACGGCAGATGTCCTAGTCCTCTGAGTTTGTCATCATCCCACAGCCTCTTTCTCAATATTCCCTGAATTTTAGATGCAGGCATTGTGTTGGAGATGTATCCACTCGTGCTGGGAATCCCAAAATTAGATGATATATGTGTTATAGCCAGTTGTGGTTTTCATTGATCTCAGAATTTAACAAAGAGGAGCTCCTTTGATGCATGTGAGAACTATATTTATCTGTAGGTGTATGAACAAGTTCTGGAATACAATTAGGAAGAAGGCTGATCTTGTAGTAGAGGGCTTTCTTTTAAATACATGTCCTCACTTGCTATAATAATTAACTAGGTTTCTAGTAGTAGTGAGTATTTCCCTCTTGTTGAGTGGGCCTTAAATCTAACTAGGGAAACTGTGAGTTATAGCCAAGACATGCATGCCACTATTGCACTTCTAGGACTATATTGTCAAATTGGTCAGCATTGTGTTTCAAAGACATCACATGCTTTCACATGCTTCTCTTCCTTGATAGTTTGTACAGCACTGGTACTATAAAAGCCAGACAACAGAATGAAGACTTCCAAGTTTGATTCAGCTCCAAATTTCCAAGTGTCAGAAGTATACAGTGTCTTCCACAATAAGAACTTACCTTAAAACTCTGAAAAGCAACTATGGACAGTGTGACAGCTTACTATTTTTGGAGAACTACTATGACCACAACTCAAAAGGCTTTTTCTCATGTCAGCTACTGGGATTTTTGTTCAATTACCTTTGGCTTTTGTGGAAAACATTTTCAGTCCATTAGTATGCTTGCTATTAGAGGAGGAAAGTGACTATCAGTTTTGAATTCCTTTGTTTTCCTATATGAGTTAGAAACAACAATGAAAACCAAAGATAAAAAATAAAGAAAAACATTAAAGAAAGTTAAGAAATTTCAGTACAAGGCACTCCCTTCAAAGTGTTCAGATCCATAGCATAGTTAACAACAGTAGAAATTAGGATTTAGGGTAATAGATAGCCCAGGCTGCCATCATGCCAACATAATGGAATGGGATATGATTGTGTGGTAAGTGTAATCTAGGCCACACATAAGAACAGATCAAGCTAGATTGTGTTAGCAGTCTTTCCAAGCCACACTGGGAAATAAGGCATCCAGAGCTTCCTGACTCTAACAGTTTGGGGATTCCCAGATAAAAAAGATGTGTCATTACAGTCTTGTGGTGTAGACAGAGGAGGGCATGACTCAGGAAAAGAAATCTTTGGGTTTTCCCTCTGCTGATTTTGAAGAACCTCTGGGACTGCTTCCTGGATGCTACAGTTAGCAATCCTCACAATTGACATCAGCTGCTCTTATCCCTGAGAATCTGGCATTGTCTCACTTCCCTAAGGAGACACAGAAAGATAAAGTCAAACCAACACCCTGCACCAAAGGGACATAAAAAAGAATGTACAGGCAAAATGCAGGCATTATGCTAAGCAAATAAAATTCAAACAATCGCTTCCACTACAGTTATGATAAAAGGCTATGGGTAGAAATGCAGGATATTAGGAAATGCTGTCTGAACATTACCTAGCAGTCATTAAACATTGAGTGTACAGTGCTTAATTACTTTCTATTAGTAGAATCATCCCCTCATTTTGGCAAGTTGCAAACATTTCAAGACTGCAAATTTAAATTAACAGTAGGTAAGAACAAGTCCTGAGAAAACACTGTTTCAGTAGGGATCCTTGTCAAAAGCTATTCAGAATGCATGGTGTTGTCTACAGATTTTCTACCTAGAGCATGCATGATCAGTTCAGAACTGCGTAATGGCTTACTTTCATTGACTAGATCACATTAAATTACATGCTTATGGAGCAAAGGAGAGGGGTGTTTTGCCAAGCATACAGCAAATAATGCCTGGGATTGCTAGTGTTATTGAAGAAGAAAAAGTCCTCAGTTTCTATATGCATCTCAGTCATAATCCAAAATGTTAAGGGAATAAATAGACTAAACTCTGTAATCTTCTATCTTCTACAGTTCCATGAACTTTTGGATATATAGTTGTTGTGAAACTGAGTAGGAGGTGGGAAATTAAATTGTTCTACACTGAAGTTGAGTAGGGGAATGAATGTAAAGAACTAAAAATGTCTCCCTCAACCCTTTATGATACATACTTGACGTAAGTGATGCTTTGTAAGAAATACCTGGGGACTTTTCCCAAGACAAAAATGGTCCAACAACTTTTTTAAGGAAGGAACTGAGTTAATCTTGAATCATCCTAATGTTAGATGCCAGGGCCTCTGGACTTTTCTACTCACTTTATATCCCTACTTGCAGTTGTTTTCTCAAGCAAAGATAACTTCTGGAAGTGGCATTTCCTCAGGTCCCAACTCCATAAGTATTAGTAACTGGTGTGCTTCTCAGACAGCCTACTTTCCTCTAAATAAGGACATGTAGGATCTTAGTTCCAAGAATTCATTTCTTTTTGGTGGGTATTAGAAGTGAAGTATTTAAGATTTCTCACCCTTCTCAAACCACATCCAAGAACAAGTTAACACACACCTGCCCCAACTGTAAAACATTAGTTCTGATTACTTCACTCATGGAACCACTACATCAATAATCCAGGTTCATGCCAAGCACATAAGCAAAGCGCCCACAGTATCTTCAGTCCCCAAGATATCTCCCAGCTTCTAGAAATAACGCTTCTTTTCCCTATAGCATATGGAAGATTCAGCTCCAGCATCACTGTCAGTGAATATTCAAACATTATGCAAATGAGAAAATGTATTCTGAGCTTTGCTCCTTCATCAAAAACCATGACAACAACCGCAAGAATTTTCCATAATTCTGCCTACAAAGCTCTCCAGAAATAGAGTGTCTATTAAGTTGGATTTCAGAGTGTAACATTAGAAAGATCAAGTCTTTTTAAAACCACAAAGAGCACAGAGATTCAGAGCCTAGTATTGCCAGGGCAAGCCTCCAGACTCCCTGCGGGGTTCGACCTGTGCTAATAGTTCTTCTTCTTTTCCATGTTGGCTCTGAACCACAAGACCTTTTCTGCACACATAATGTTTACCATTTTCTCCCCACCTCACCCCGCAGCCCATTATTCCTGATTTAACTGCTCTAGAAGGCAGGTGTGGGAAATAAAATGTTATTGAAATATAAATATAAATCGAGGATAGCCATTGGATTTCAAGCTAAATTTTTGAAAAGGGATGTAAATCATTTCAACTTCATACAGTTTCAGAGACTATCTTTTTTCTTAAGAGAGAACGAAAACACCTGGCACATTATTTGGAGAGTTCTTAAAGAAAGGAGCAAAGAAAATTCTTCTTGACTGGCTGCAAGGATAAGTGATCATGTAATTTAACTGTGGAATATAAGTATTCATGTAAATCGTGAATGGCAACCACCTCTTTCTTCCCATCCTCTTCTAGCAGTCTTTCTCTCTCTCTCTCTCTCTCTCTCTCTGTGTGTGTGTGTGTGTGTGTGTGTGTCTGTGTGTCTGTGTGTCTGTGTGTGTGTGTGTGTGTGTGTGTGTGTGGGCAGACGCACATTCACCTGTGCAGGTGTGTGTGTCTGTGTCTGTGTCTTTGTTTCTGTTTTTCCCTGTGCCTCTCTGGCTGTCTCTGTCACTCCCTGTTTCTGTGTCTGTCTATCTCTCCTTTCCCTGTTTTCCTTCCTTTCCTCTCCCTCCCTAACTCATTCTTTTTCTATTTATTTCACATCTATTTTTAATTTAGGAAGGTATCAAGTAAATATTGCCACTTATTTGGTTTGATACCATCACTTATGAAATGAAACTGGGGCAAGTAACAGAGAGCATCTTGGATAGTTGTGCAAAACAAAGGTGACTCATAGAATATCAGTAACCTCTAGAAGAAGATAAAAATTGAATATAAATACAGAGAAGTAACTTTAGAACAAGTGAAAATCAGGCTCGATTGCCTGTTTCTTCTCCAAGTGCAGACATTCTAAAAACCAAATTAATAGAGCAAGATGTACCTGATCACCCCATACCAGCTATAGAAAGCCTAGGGACAATTATAAAGGCAGCTATGGTGGTTAGTTATTACTGTTCATCTTCCCTTGTCTGCAGAATTAAGGTTAATAAAGAAGATAGGGTAATCTTAGTGGCTTTCAAACTGTGCCCTAATAAAAACAAAACAGTTTCAGAGTCCAAGAGGGCAGAAATCCTGACCCTCAGTTTGGTCTCTACCATGCCAGCACTGATTTCAGCATATTTTATATTCTGTGCACCAACTCCTTGGACAGAGTCCAGTACATAGTTCATACTCAGTAACTACCTGTTGAAGAACAGGGGGAAAAATTAGTATTTGTTTAAAACTGGGATCCTGCTTAAAATTGTGTATGTTAAAGAGGCACTGTTTGTTAAAAATGAAAGGGAAAAAGAAAGAAACACAGGAAGTATCAAACACTATAATCTAGTTCTACACCCTTTAAAGTAAAGACTAGCAGAATGCTGCTCGGTATTGTTGGTAGTTTTCAGGGCACTTGCTGTCCAGTCTACTTCTTCTGTATAGGTCACACAATTAAGATGCTGTTTTCCTTTTTTCCTGAGAAATCACTCCTCTTACCTTTATCTCCCAAACTGTGACTCATGCACTTTGTAATGGAATTTGGTTCATGGTATGATAAATGAGCAGATAATGAAAGTAGCTAAATACAGATTTTTAATATATGACAGGTTGTGGAATATACTCCATGAGGCTTTAGTTTAGATCCAACAAGTTCTGAAACACTGAAGTGTGGTTTGGCAGCTTCGGCTTCTTTTATCTCTTAGATCTGGAAATCGTAGGTATAAGGGACTAAATCTCTTAAAAGAGCCTGGTAGAGACCTGTCCATTTGATTCAAACAGGAAATACCAGGACACCAGGAAGCAGCGGACCCTGGAGACATACGTAGCTCAGATTACAAATTCCAGGGATGTAAACATGCTGGATAATACTCAGAAGAAAAATAATCATGAAGTCATTACTTTTATCCAGTGAAATCAAGTTCAAATGCATTTTACAGGCATTCGGCTTTCAGTTTGAACACCATCTGCTGCAAGCCCCCTATTTTTCATTCTTCTATCATGTTTTACTTTAAAGCCACTCTTGTCTTGATTAGGAATTCTTATGAAATCATCTTAAGGCGATTGCCACTGTGATAGTGCATTGTTACACAATTATCCTAAGGACACTGGTTGTGTAATGAATATCCCATAATGAACTTTTCCTTGATTGCACCTCTTAATATTATCTCACTGATGGGGAAGTCCTGTGTATATGTCAATAAAGCACTGTTGGCCAATAGGGAAGCAAGATAGGTGGGACTAGGAGTCAAGCAGAACTCTGGGAAGGAGAAACACAGGTGTCATCATGTAGCCTGCCAGAGAAGTAAGATGTGTGTCCGGTAAGAGAAATACTTAGATGGGTTAAATACTTAAGCAAACAACCAACAGCTTCATAATTAATATAACGTCCTGTGTGTTCATTTGGAGACTGCAATGTGGCAGAGCCCAGGCGACTGGTGGGGAAAAACCAAAGTGGCTCACAGTTACAATAATAACAATGTAGTTACTAGTAAACAATATAATGGCTAAGAGATGACCTAAGTATTAATCTAGTGAATTCCGTAATCCTTGGAAAGTAGCATGCCTTTTGAGAACTAGGTGCTTTAAATTTGCTGATGTTTTTCTATGGGCACAACATATTTTTTGAGAAACTATTTATTGATGCAAGGTATACTAGTTTTGAATACATATTGACATATTCCTTAAGAATAAAGAAATCAGCTAATTCTAGAACTTAAATAATACAAAATAAAAATAGTTTATATATAGGAACTCAGAAGGGGTACATTTGGTATTTTAGGGTACAGGAAAACATATTAATGTTCATTATGTACTTAAGCAGTGTTTTCATTAATGTACTCTCGTTCGTGGATTGTATATCTTGGCTAAATAACTTGTGAGAAAAGGAAACTCCACTTTGCTTCTGGATCCAATTTTCCAATGCTGACGTCCCCTAGTGCCAAGAAGTTAAAATTATCTATTAAGGTTTGAGTCTCTAACAGAGTCGCCCTCTCTCTCTCTCTCTCTCTCTCTCTCTCTCTCTCTCTCTCTCTCTCTCTCTCTCTCTCTTCCTCCCTTCCTTCCCAAGTGACAGTGGTCTTTGCAATCTGTTTTCTGTATTTCTTTAAATATCGATAGAGATGCTGTAATACAATAATAATAATAATAATGTAATCACTTCTGTTAGTTATAACAGGTACAAGGCAGGAGCCAAGCAGCCTCCTATGCTAGACCTCAAGTAATCTATATACAGAGTAGACTACATGAAACCAGGGCTCTTACCTACTGGGAACTAATCTACTTATATCTCCAATCTATCCTTTAAACACCCTTTACCTAGAACACATAGGACTGAGTTACTTAAAATAGTTATAAAGCCATTTTCAAAGGCGTGTTGATTAAATAACCATTCATCAGGCAGACTCCATCTAAGTGCTACGATTATTATAATGTACAATGCAGTTCCCTGTACTCAGAAAGCAAAGGCTAAGGTGTGAATAAATTGACACCATGAGGAGAAGGAATTAGAATTGATAATGAACAGGCAAGTCCCATAAAAAAGCAAGTTATCTAATTCTAATTCCAAAATTAGTAATGGATACACAGGAACAGGAAGTAGGATATTCCATAGGAAAGTAATTATGTCAGAGAAGAACTGTGGTGAAGAAAAAGAAACAGACTAAAAAAGGAGTTTATATAGCCTTTTGTCTGTGCTTGACTTTCCAGGCTGGTGAGGGAGAGGTTTATCTGAGGGCTGTTAGATTAGATTAGATTGGGCATATTTGACCCAATGTCTTCCTCTCCTTAGCTCTTGTCAACTTTTACTGACTGTATAGATACCAGGGGAGGTAGTACTGATTGACCCAGACAGTGCTGGGTGAGGCCTGGGACTCCGCTCCTGGGAAAGCTTTGAAGGAGCTGCTAGTCTAAGAACAAGGTTCTCTTGCCTCTTTACACAAATTCCCTCCAACTCTTCGGCTCCTTTCCATTGCCTGGTTAAACACAAACTTCACAGTAACCTAAGCAGAGCAAACCTTTTGAAAAGGGGAAATTAGATTGACTTCAAAGTGCCCCCAAAGGGAGACAGGACTTTGTATTAGAAGGCAAAGCACACTAGATGAAGCTGAAAATAGATGGATAGCAACCTTTTTCAGAAACGGTTTGTCTGATGAAAAGTAGGCACCAAATGTTCTGGAAGAAAAAAGCAAAACTGCACTTCTTATTTAAACTTCATTCTCTTAATTTCCAGAGTCCATTTCAGGGAAATATCATGAAGAAAATTCAGATCTGAACTTCCTTCATCTTCTTTCCTAAATGATTTTGCAGCCTTAGTTTATTACCTAAATGTGTATATTGCAGATACTTACATTACCTACCAAAGGAGTTTTCCTATTGCATGATCTGTGATGACTAGAATTTCACTTAGAGATGTTTTCAAGTAGCATCAAAAATATTTGATTTCCCTTTTCCAGCCAGTGGCATTTTAAGGCTTCTTGAAATTTGAGGTACAAAGTGAACATTTGATAGAATGCATCCTCCTTTATATGTATTTGGAAACCAACTGTCAAGCTTAGTATTAATGTACAGGTGTATGTTCTTAGAAAGCTAAGCAGCTATACACTAAAGTTCTAAGGCACATTAAATTTGAGTTAATGAAGCATGTATATCTCCTCAAGTAATAGAAAAATCTAATATACATCTAATGATTACATACACATACTTTCAGTAATTGTAGCAAAAATAGGTTGTATACCTGTCAAAATATTGCTGATTGACTTTTCCTCATAAATTTTATGAAAAGGAGTATTTTATATTGCTCTGTTGTCAGATCAAGCCTGAATTTTAATCAGTGAAAAAGGATAACTCCATACATTGGTTTTTCCAGGGAACCTCAACAGTATACAAACTTCAAGGACTATCAGGGAGTGCAATGGGTTTTACATTTTCTGTTAAGGAAAAGACACACTTAGTAATCACTCCTCTGTCCCTTGGTGTCTCAGCATGCATTAGGAGCTGCTTAGTTTTTCAGTTAAGTAATTAGGAACCAATTACATTAAAGATTCTAGAAATGAGAAATTAAGGATCATTTTCACTGTAAGTGGTTGCAAAATGTAGATTGTTCATTGCTGTTCATTAATCCATAATGGATTTTTTCCTTATTCCAGACTGTAGCATTTGTATCAAGGAGATTCTTCGGACAACAAAAGCAAAGACATAATAGGCAGAGCCTCCACCCAGAGTTAGGTATATTCCTAAGATCATTAGAACTCATCTTCTCTTCCATCTTAGACAGCTGTTTGGCCCTGCCTACCCATATTCTGTAGTTGGAGGAGTTACCTTGTCACCTAGTTTTATAGGAAACATCTTTCTTTAAGTCTTTTTACCTTCCTTTTCCTATCCAATTTATAAGGGAATTTGGAGACAATCAACAATTATACCATTGCCATTGTTTTTGTTGTAGTTGTTGCTTTTAAGTATATTCCTTAAAATGTTATAAACCAAGAAGTAACTCTCCTACAAATGTATACATATGAATTTAGAAAAGTTAAAAATGTGTAATTCAATTACTTATTCAAGAAATAAAATCTTAGCCTGGCAGTGGTGGTGCACGCATTTAATCCCAGTACTTGCGAGGCAGAATCAGGTGGGTTTATGTGAGTTGGAGGCCAGCATGGTCTACAGAGTGCTTTCTAGGACAGGCCCCCAAGCTACAGAGAAACCCTGTCTCAAAACAATAAATAAATAAATTAAATATTCAAGACATTCTGTTTAACCAGGCACAGTGGCCATGAGTTTGAGTACAGCCTGGGCTACAGAATGATTTCCAGATTTGTCTATGCTAGAGTGAGACTGCTTAAGATAGAAAATAAAGAGATAAAGAAAAAGAATGAAAAGAGAGATGGAGGGAGGGAGAGAATAAGGAGCAACAAAACCAAAATCTACTCTCCTTATCTATTCCATTGCTTCCAGGCTTGATTTTCTTAAACTCTTTCAACTTGCATTCACATTTAATGAAAGTAGGAGAAATGTTCTTTGACACTGAGTTTAGCAATGGTTTTTGGATACCAAAATCTCAGGCAACAAATGGAAAAATAAATAAGCAATACTAGATCAAATTTAAAAGTGTCTATATAAGTACTCAACAAAATAAAAATAAGTCCATATTTTTGAAGGGAATGTTTGCAAATATAATTAAAAGGAATAAAATTCCAAACATAAAGAATTCAGGAAACTCAATAGCAAAATTTCAAATTACCTGATTAAAATGGGAAAGTATCCTGGGTAAACATTTCTTCAAAGAAGTTACATAAAACGTCAGTGAGTAGAACCTAGAACCCACCATGAGGTTTCACCTCATTGCTAGGAAGACTAGTGTGTGTGTGTGTGTGTGTGTGTGTGTGTGCTGAATAAGAAACATGAGTTAGGCAATCTATGTGGACCTTATTTCATCTGCTAAAAGGCTCAAGAGTAGAACTGACTGTTCCTTGAGAAAGCAGTAACTACAGCCTTGCCTTAGACTCCATACCATTCGAGTTCTGACTTGCTTAATCAGCCCCCACAGACATGCAATTATTTGCGATTTATATCTCCTAGAGGCTCTAAGAGATTAAACCAAGACCAAGATCTATACAATGCCAGGCACACAATATAAAAACAAAGCTGGACTGGAGTGATAAAATGTGAGTCAGGGAAAGATGCTGCTATTTTATATTGGGTGGCCAGGAAAAGCTCACTGATAAGATGCTGTGGCTGACTGATTGTCTCACTGGTGTAATTTTTCATCCCTCCATTATCCCAGCCCTTTACCATGTGACTTTGCAATACCTTTTACTAAACACCAGGCATTGACTGGGAGGAGAAAGATCTGTTTTCCCAGTCATCCCCACCTGACTGGCTTTGTTGTGAGATTTTCCTTTTTTAATCATTGTTGTTTTTGCCAGTGGGAAACTAAAAGATGAGCAGAAGCTTGGGGAAGACCTGTCATATCATCACAAGCCTCTTGTTCTTTGGTCACAAAGATACACCAGGGCTTACAGAAGCTTCAGAGTGACTAGCCCTTAATTACCCTAGGCATGGCCATAGATTAACTAAAAGCCACATGACTCTTGGAGTTACAAGCCTGACCTTCCAAGATAAGCAATAAGAACCTAGTTGACCTGTAGCTGGAAAGAATACATACAGGAAGGCAAGTGTGAACCACAAGCAAGTCCTGTTCAGATTGGGTGATGCTCATACATTGCATGCATCTTTGTTGCTGGAATGCCTCTGGTATTTGTTATGGCTTGAGACTCAGAAGCCATTGGTAATAGACAACCATCTGGTGTGAAATTTGAATAGGCTTGATGGAGGCAGAAAACAAGACCATGGTAAAGCAACAGTGTTCCAAACAACAAAAACAGCCAAGAGTAAGTGCTCTAATACAAGGGTCAGCATACAGATCTGTGTGGTAGGATTACCAAAAGAAAAGTATCAGAAGAAAAGGCATGTCAAGTAGCAAATAGCCAAAATTTATAAAGCTTTATAATACAAAGTAAGAATTAATGAGATGAGATAGATGGTTTTAAAGGAATTGTTATTAGGAACTGATTTCTTATTTTAAGTATGACCTTCATCTGTGAAATGGAGAATGGAATTATTGTGGTTTGGAAACACCTCCTTTTGGTTCATGTGTTCAAATGTTTTGTCCCCAACTTGAAATGACTTTTGGGGAGATGGAAACATTAGAAGATGGGGCATTATTGAAGGAAGTGGGTTGTTTCAGGAAGAAATTAAAGCTAAAACGTGTGACCCAGAGCACTCTTTAAACATTTACCCATTGAAGACAACTTCTAAAGATAATTCCAGCAACAAATAGTAACTGTTCCTGCTACTAACATAGACTACCCACAAAGACTTTCACTCTTTCCCTGAAATTTTCCAAAGCTTAAAATTGTGGTATCTCTTCCTGTCTTCCCTCTGGGATTGACTATCAGAAGCATCCATCAAATCAGCTTCTCTGTCTGTCGACAACCCATGATAATTCTGTTACTAAACTTGCTTTGTGAATCAATGGGAAAATGGTTTACGAGTTCTCAAGGCCAGACTTCGTGTCACAAGTGACCAATAATATCATTTTCAGGCAGTGAGCTACACCAGCAGGACTCCAACCTTTTCTGGGGGAAGGGGTGGTCTTGTTCATTATTATTTTGTATTGATTAATTCTGTTATTTGACAATTTCACATATGCATATTACATATTCTGTTTATTTTCCTCCCCTTATTGATTTCCCACTCTTATCAACTACTTTCTCCCTTCCTGTCTCTTTCCCAGATCCATACTCTGTTCTTCAAATGGAGAATTAGTTCCACCACCCAAAATATGCAAGCAACTGAGTTTTGCATTTGGGTGTATCAACTTAAATTTTACTATAAACCAATCGTTTTAAATGTCTTGAAACTGTGCTTTCACATCAAGCAGTCATTCCTAAAATAAGGACGTAATAAATATTGTGTGTAGCCAGGCTTTAATTTGTTGTTGGTTTGGGTTTGTATAACTTTGACAGGAACCCTCACTAACCCTTCTACTGGCAAGGCTGACTAGGAATAAATTTTAAGAATTCACCAGTCTCACAACCCTCACACCTGAACTGCTTTGGTTATATCTGGGCACAGGGTGGGTGATAAGAATCCAAACTCAGGTCCTATTACTTCATGGTAGGTACTTTTCCAACTGAGTCATTGTCTTGGCTAATTTTCTATAAACATGATAAAACACCATAACCAAGTTAACATAAAAGAAAGTGTTCAATGGGCTTATGGTTCCAGAGAGTTAAAGTCCATCATTGTAGAGCAGAAGCATGCTGCCAGACAAAGCAGAAGCTCATATTTAGAGTCACAAGAAGGTGGCAGAGAGCACATCAGGAATGACAGGAGGCTTTTGAAACCTCAAATCTTGCCCCCAGTGACACTCCCTCCCAAAAGATCACACCTCTATATCCTTCTCAAACAGTGCCATCAACTGGACACCACTGGACACCAAGTATTAAAAAAATATGAGCCCATGAATTTCATTATCATTCAAACCACAGCAGCCATCCCTCTGGCCTAGAAATCATTCTTTTCCAAACCCTTAATTGAAAATCCAATAGAAATAGTTTCAACATAAGGAAGCTTCCTTAAGGGTATGTTTCTTTGTTCTTATATACAATGACAGAGTGTTCTGATAACACTCAAGGAAAAAGATCTCTTGGGTTATAATAAGTTAATTGATCAAAACTGATAGTAAAATGTTCTTAGGAGCAAACATTGCATAATTTCAGGGAAAACAAACTAATGAGGTCATCCAGAGTGCATGGATGAAGAGTTCTTAGGAGCACATAATGTAAGTGAATGAAAGTATAGCCGGAACTTATTTAACCACGTGGTGGCCCCACAACAGTAGCCTTCATTGGCTGACAATAGGGAATCTATTGTGACATAAATGGGAAACATAATCACACCAGCTATTGCTTTAACAGTATTTAATACTTGCAAGAATAACAAAAAACATTGATTTGTCTTTCAAGGAATGAAGCCCTTTTGTGTTATATTGTGAATGCTACTTGACATGGTTTCATCAAACATGTTCAGATATTAGTGCGGTTCTTTGTCTGCAATTACTAATTTTTTTCTAATTCTTAAAACTCTCAAACACTGCAATGCTTGCTTACTAATTCTCTAAAAATACCAGTTATGGTCAGTTCTAATAGGCCAGCAGACAACACTGTGAAATTTTCTTGCTTCAGTCCATTACTTAAATATTTAATAATCCATCTACTTACAGGTAAAACTTAACGGAATCACACTGATGTTATAATCACATAGTAATAGTGAATTAGGAGGAATGGATTTATGGCAGACACTGTCTTTTAAAAGGTAGTGGGTGTTGTTATCTTCCTAGTAGCATTAGTCATTTCAGTCAGCTAAATTAGTTGCATTATTGTTTAATAGAGATCCCAGAAACAGTATCATTTTCACAGAAACTATACAAAGCAAAATATTTTTTAAAGTGCATGTAGACTATTGCCATTTATGAAGCATTAGAACAAACAATTTCTAAAAACAAGGGTTTTCTAACTATGTCAGCCCAATCTCCTCTTCCTACTTCTCCGCTTTGAAGTAACAGAATGGCTTTATTTTTTTATTTTGCAACTATCCAGCTGTGCCACTGATACCCTAAGTGGGTGATACAGAGTGAGCATAGAAGTGTTCAAATAATACTTATACTATGGATGGTTAAATTTGGATTTGAAACATTTTCATATGTTATGAAATATTCTTGTGTTCTTTTTTCAATGTCTTAAGATATGAAAACTATCCATACCAATGGGTAATACATAAATAAGGGAGAAGTCTGTTTTTATCATAAAACATTGTATAAACCAAGTTCACCAGCCCAGAATGTTGGAGAGAGACTATTCCTTCAGGCTTCAGATTTCTTAGTTATGAAATGAGGAAGTAGAAAAGCCTCTATCAGTTTTTGTATCTACTGATTTTTTTCCTGCAATCACCATCCAAATAGTTAATATGTTAGTAACTTTCATTGTTAAGATATGAAATGGCGTTTTATTATTTGTAAAACTCTCTTGTACATTGAACCATTTAATCACCACCCCCCCCCTTTCTGTGAGCTGATGTGACTTTGCCAACTTTTTGGATAAGAACAGGAAGGACCTGTGGTTTTTATGACATGTTCCAAAGGTCATTCAACTAACAAAAGCAAACTCTGACCTAGAACGCAGATCATCAGACCAAATAAAGTTCACTGAAAATTTGCAGTACATTGAAAAAAATATCATGGAGAAAACAGTTTAAAATATTCAATTCTTGTGTTCTCAATATTTTGATCTCCTTGGGAAATGAGTAGGAAAGATTTCAAAGGAAATTACACTTGTCTCATCCTTCCCAAGATGCAGGCTATAATTCTGAGAAGAAGCTAATGATGTCTAAGGAAAGAAAGGGGAAATTAAGTAGAATAGGTAATAGAACATCTGTGTCTTTTCTACGTATCTTGTAAAATTGAGAAACTAGTAGCTGACACTTACATTTCAAGGTAATGAGCATCGCGTTTAATTTTACATCCTCATAAATGCATTGCCTATTTCCAACTTGTCTACCCACATAATAGGCTATATCCTTTATGTAAAGATGGCACCACCACTAAACAGAAATATCACATCTTAAAGAGTCTTTTGACTCAGTCAACTAAAGAATATCCCGACTTTGGGCCTTTTCTCCGTCTCTGATCAATTTTCATTCACCTTCAGAAATTTAGCAATTCTTTGCCAGATTTGCTTTAACCAGTAAGTTCTAAAACTAAATTTACAAAGTATTTTAGTTAGCTGGAGTGAGAATCTATAAGAAATGTAAGCAAAACAAACCAATAATACTTTTTAAATTTTTTGAGTTTCATATATGATAACTGTGTCTACATTATTTCCATATCTCTCCTCTCTTCAACTCTTCATATGTCTCCCACTATCTCTCAACTTCATGATCTCCTTTAATTATTATTGTCAACATACACACACATACATGTTAGTGTATGTATAATGTATCTATATAGTATGCATATGTATATATAAGCAAAACATGCTGAGTCAATTTAGTTTCAGTTGTATGCATATGTGCTTATGGATAAAAACTTTGAATCTGATAACATGCTGGGGAAAACAAAATATCTTAATGTCCTCATGTTATGAAAAGTGGGTCATGTCATTTCTACAGGAATATGGACATTCATTCTGAAATTGTTAGAATCAACTACTCTACTGCCTTGTGCTTTTATAGGTCCTATGTATATGAAAGTGAGTAAAAAACAACGTCTTACCCTCTGGAGCTTGCAATTTTGGGGAAATGTAGATATATAAATAAAATGAATGTATAGTTTCTCAAGTGTTCATAAGTGATACAGTGTCTTAGTTAGGGTTTCTATGGCTGCAATGAAACACCGTGACCAAAAGGCAATTTGGTTTTATTTGGCTTATACTTCCACATCATAGTTTATCACCAAAGGAAATCAGGACATGAACTCAAGTGGAACAGGAACCTGGAGGGCAGAAGCTGATGTAGAGGCCACGGAGGGGTGCTGCTTATTGGTTTGCTCCCTATGACTTGTTCAGCCTGCTTTCTCATAGAACCTAGGACCACCAGCCCAGGGATGGCACCACCCACAGTGGGCTGGGCCCTCCCAAATCAATCACTAATTTTAAAAAAATGCTACAGCTGGATCTTATAGAGGCATTTTCTCAGTATAGGTTCTCTCCTGTTATATAGGTCTATCTTGAGTCAAGTTAACATAAAACTAGCCAGGACAATGTGGAAAAAAGCAAAATGAAATAAAAGAAATGTGTTCAATCGAGGAAGTTCTGGACAGTGAAATTATGGAAAAATACACACAAAGGCCATGAGGTACATTGTTTAGTAGACCCAAGGAACAGCACCAGGGCCCAAAGAGGTGAAGATGTGGAGCCAAAAGGTGATTGACAAGGACCTGAGGTCAAACAGTATTCCCTGTGCCTGAGATGCAGAGCCTCAGAACTGAAGTCTTCTTTATAAAGTAGTGTCATCATTTGGCTTAATGCTTAGCAGGGTCATTCTGATGATGTGTGAAGAACACAGCATGAAAAGGCAAGGTCAGATGCAATGATTTAAAAAGAAAACAGTTTCAAATGTCCCAGGGAGAGTGTGTAGTGAGCTGGGAAAGAGATGCAGTAGTGGAAATAATAAATGGTAGTCAGACCCTTCAAGACATATGTCAGAGGAACAACTGCCAGAATTTCCTATTAGTTTGGCAGTGGAAAGTGAGAGGAGTCAAAAAATAACTGATAATTTTGGCCTGATGAACTAGAAGATGAATATGCCTTCAATATGATGAGGGGAGGAAAGGTATATCAGATTGGCAAAGTGAGTGAATGTGTAAATCAAGAGTTTTCTTCTGCACATGTTAAGTTAGGAATCCTATTAACTGTCTAGGTGACTGTCTTGTAGAAAGTTGGGTATGTGACATCTAAGTCCAACAGACGATGGAGATGTGACATTGACCTGTGAGGGATGAGTTCCCCTAAGAAGTAAAAATGCCCAGAGAAAACAATATGACAATTAACTCCCAGGGTTTCCACAAATGTTAAAAGGGTTACAAGAGTTGAAAAGACTGACAGAAAAAAAAGTTAGCCAGGGAGATGGAAGACTGGGAGAAGGAAATGATCTGGAAACCAACTGAAAGAGTCATTTGGGAAATGGCCTAAGATCTGTCAAGAGAAGTTTGAAGACTAAGGTGAGCTAAACAAAAGAAAGTAAGAAGCAACAAACTGAGAAAAGAAAAGGAACTGGCATTGTACAAGTCTGACTACCTTGAGTGATGGAGGTGGCATCACCCTTATTGAAGCAGGAGATAGCCCAAGGAAGGAGAAGAAAGGAAAGGACCAATTGAGTAGAGTGAACACTTGCAAAGAGTTTTCACGCTAAGGGGGCAGAGAATTGGGGTAGTGGTGGAAGGGTTTATGGAATCAAGGTGTAATAAAATGACTGTAAGAGAAAGAGGTCCATGGACGAACATGAATTGATTTCCGTGAAGTGATACTGGAGCAGAGAGTAGCAGATGAGGAACAGTGCACAACAGGGCTGCCTTTGCTAAGGTAACAGTCTAGTCACCGAGATGAGGAAGATAAAGTATGATGGGCAGGCATATGCAATGATAAGAACATCTGTATAGTCTCTTCTGATTGTGTCAGGGAAATGAGAAGAGTCAGAGAGTTTAGGGAAAACAGTATAATAATGTCTTAAAATAATGAGGAAAGGGAAACTCTGACTACACCTGGGATTACTTATCATTAATATTTTAAAATTTAATCATGAGCATGTACTTATTTTCTCCAAGCATGGTCACCTCCCTACGTATAATAGTGTTCAGAGTGCTGGGAATGGTGGCACATGCCTATAATCCCAGTACCAGAGTGCTGATTAAAAATTCAGGGCTAGCTTGAATCATTAGCAAGACCACATTTCAAAAAGGAATATTCCGCGAATAAAGTTTAGAACGCTCTGAGTGTTTTCTAGGAGCTCACTATGGACTTAACGGTGTCAAATTACTGTAAGGATAAAAGTAGTTGGTGTCTTTGACATAGAATAATGAAATGGTGAGAAAAACAAGGTGTGGAGTCCAGAGAATGAGATACTTGAAGTTAAGTGACGAGGGTGATGCAGATGTTTGTAACAAATCCTCAGCCAGGATCTGATTGGGTGGAGATGATTGAGGGAGGATGGAGAAATAGTGTTGGAGATCAAGACACTGAAATTCCACTTCCCTTCAGTGGTATAAGCCTGGCACACATGAGATGTCACCAGAAAAAGGAGTCAGGAATTCCTTTATCGACCTGAAAAGTTCAATGAAAACCAGCTGAGAACACTGGTTTGTGGAGCTCTTCTCCTGTCATCCAGTAGCAGATTGACACACAGGGGACCCTGTGGACAGCTTTGGCATCTATGACAATGGAAATGAACCTATGATAAAATTAGAAAAATACACTTTCTCAAGATACTTGTCAATTTCAAGTTTTTAAGATAGCAAGTCAGCTATAACCTTGGATTCATTTGATGCTCTTTGGGGAATTCCATGTGTACATGTGGTCATCAAGAAAGCTGAAACTACGTCAATTTTCCCTCCATTTCCAAAACAGTTACTTATCTTAATTCCTTCAGAAAAAATGAAGTTAAACTACATATTTGCTTTTGCTCTAGATGCTTTCATTCATGAAACTCCAAGGCAGGAAGGAAATAGAATGAGTTTTAAAAATTATACTCTATACTTTAGGTAATGGGAAAATAGTTACTTATGTACAACACAATTCTCAGGGAAGATAACCGAGTAAAAGTCAAAACTAAGTGCACTTTGAGTGTCCTTCACTTCCTCCTATTGAGACAAAATAACATAAATATATTATTTTAACTATAATAGTATGTGAATTATGTTGAACACACAAAGAAATACAAATTTTTTATCTTGAAGTATTTCTCACAATTTTATTATTATAGATGTCATAAAGAAAAATGCCTTTAGTTGCTTTAGACAAGTTTTGCAAGTGAAATATATTAGTCATTTTAACTGATCTGTCAGATAGATGATAGATAGATAGATAGATAGATAGATAGATAGATAGACAGACAGACCAATAGACATGGTCAAATTGGCTCTCCAGTCAGACTGGAGAATCAACAAGATCTTATCTGCACATCAGTAGTGTACTGTCAATGTCCCATTACTGTGTTGATACAGCCTTACCAAAGTAAGGTTATCTCATAGCTTTAAAAGTACAAAGGAAGCAGAAGAGAGGAGAGGCAATGAGAAAATCAGATATACTGAGTGGAAAGTTAGAGGATATCTGTCAAAGTTTGGATGGGAAATGTCCCCTGAAGCTCGTGGTTTTTTGAGAGGAGAGGCAATGAGAAAATCAGATATACTGAGTGGAAAGTTAGAGGATATCTGTCAAAGTTTGGATGGGAAATGTCCCCTGAAGCTCGTGGTTTTTTGTTGTTGTTGCTGTTGTTTTGTTTTGTTTTCCTTCCTTTTTTATTTAAGTTAGAAATAAGCTTGATTCACATGTCAATCCCAGCTCCCTCTCCCTCCCCTCCTCCCCCATCTCCCCCCACCAGGCCCTCTAGTCCCCCACCCAATCTCCACTCCGATCCCCAGGGAGGGTGAGGCCCCCCCACGGAGGATCTCCAGAGTCTGAGTCATCAGATGGTAACACTGTTTTGGGAGGCTGTAGAAAAGGAAATGTGGCTTAACCAAAAGCAGTAGATTGCTGGGATGGGCCTTGGAAGTGGTATCTGCTTCTGGGTCACACTAGAGCTTTTCTGTCTCCTGATCCTCCAAGATAGGAGTAGTGCCTGCTGTGTACTTCTGCGTATACTCACAGGCAAACCTTATCAGAATGACACCAATGTTATAAAGCACATAGTAATAGGAAATTAGGAGGTCTGGGCTGTCACAGTTACCACCACTCTTTCCATCCCTGGGATGGACTCTTAAATTGTGGGCCAAACTAAAACTCACTTCCTTTCAGTTTTTTGTTCCTGTCAGGTATTTTGTGACACCAATGAAAATAGTAACTGATTACTACAGATTCATTAGAGTATAGTGGACATCATGGAAGAAAGCAAATATGTCCGTCCATTTGTGTAAATCCAAGAGAAAGAAAAAGCAGACAGTTAGTCAAACACAGAATCAATAAGTAGCAGTGATCAGAAATTGCATCCCTGCCCAAAACCTGACACAGAGTCATTAACTCAAAATGGAACATCTGTCAAGGTTTGACCTTGCTGATATTTACATTGAGCTGAAGTTAGATACACGGAGATGCCACACTATAATTAAGTCCAACTAAAGGAAGAAATACATTTGCATCGGGAAAAAATATGAGAAAAAGATACTTAGGTACTTCCTTTGTATAATTCTTGGAGGAAGAATACAGAAACAAATAAGGAATTTGATTCTATAGTCTGGATTTCTTGTAAGAAGGACAAAGTAAGGGAGTTCGAAAGCCCTAAAAACGTAATTATCTAGGCAATAACTAATTGTCCCAATGAGGCAGAAAAATGAGGGTAAATGAAGAAATAAATGAGTCCTATAAAGTGTTTTGAGTGAATTAAGATGGTAATAGATGAGGACAACAGCAGGAAGAATGAGCATACAGCCAAGGACAGATGTGAAGAAGCCAGCACAGATAAATCAGGGAAGCAGAATCCTTAAGTCATGAAAATGGGAAAAGATAGCACTGCTTGAGACAGATCATTTGAATGTTAACAGAAAATGGAAATAAAAGAAATACCTGGTAGCATTTTATTTTTATTCCCACGCTGTCTCACTTGGAAAGTGACAGTCAGACTCAACAGTAATGTGAATAGGTTGTTCAGGAGTGAATATCAAAAACATAGTGTAAAAGATGCTGAAGAAAAGGACGTCTTTAAACTGCTGTTCACAGGTTACTTACTATCTGGAAAGAGGAACTATGCCTTTATATTGAGGAGTGGTCACACCTTAACAACGAGGCCAAGCTCTGCAGTGTGTGTGTAAGGGTAGGGGAAGGGTATTGGTATTATATGTCTAACTATAAGATAATGCAAGGCTTTACTGCCAAAAATGTTTACTTCTAATCTACATAAGACTTTAAAGTACAAATTAGCAGAAAGTGCTAGAGGTAGGTGAAGCAATCTGACCACAAATTTGAAATCTTTTAAATAAATTAAACAAAACTCCTTACCCCTCTCCCAGTCACTGAAATAAATTCATTAGATAGAAAGTAGCATAACAACCAAAGGTAACGCATAAGTTTAAATTGGATGCTGGTTCACAAAGCAATCTTAGATGTAAGGTGGCATTGTAGGAAACTCTCAAGGTCATCTGTCTACAGAAGCAGCCATTTGGATGGAAAAAGCAATTGGAACTATTACTTTGATCATCTGCAACCTAATAGGACATACAATAACCAGGGGAGTTCTTGATGAAGAGAGAAGCAACTGACTTTTTCAAGTGAGCCAAATGTGCAAACCAATTGTAATCCCTGTCCCTTAACTACCCTGCACCTAGGGTCAGCAGTTCCATGTTCTCAAACAGGATTGATTGGCATCAAGAACCTTGTTTTCTGAAAGTGTTGTATAATGGAAAACCTGCATGCTTGCTTGCCTTCATTTCAGCTCTACTAACAGTAGCAAACACTACAAGATTCAAAGACACAAAACTCCATTGCACACCTGGTAGAGTCAGTCCTTCCTGGAAGTCTTTGCCAAATCTCTGGCACTGGCATCTGCAGGTAGACATAGATGTCTCACCTATAGCTTGGGAGATGGTGCTACAGAAGTTGAGTTTTCACAGACATCCAACATCCAAGAGGCATGGAACTGATGAATTGGGTTTTATGCAGTTGTCAATATAATTCTAAGAAATGATAATGCAATATGTTTTACTGTGCATATGATACAGAGTAGTTTCTGCTCTTATGTATGACTAAAGAGTTTATCAGTTCTAAGAATGATGATATAAACTTGGAGTCCTCAATTTTAGGAGCCTGCTTAAAAGGACTGAGTTCAAAACCTACCCATGCTCCTTAGTAGAATAATATCAATAAGTAAATATTAAATAAGTTCAGACAAAACAACACAAGAGTATTGTTCACAGAAATTACAAAATTCAAGCCGAAGCTGGGTTTTTGTTTTGTTTTGTTTTTTTGTTTTGTTTTTGTTTTTGTTTTTGTTTTTTGCGAGACAGGGTTTCTCTGTATTGTTTTGGAGGCTGTCGGTCCAGCCCGGCCTCAAACTCACAGAGATCCGCCTCTGTCTCCGGAGTGCTGGGATTAAAGGCATGCGCCACCACCGCCCAGCGCCGAAGTTGTTTTTAAGACATTATAATAATATATCTTGATGTTTGGATGTGTTAACCAGGGATATTAAATCTAAAATGTCTGGTGTATAGCTAAATGCTTATCATGCATAAGAGTCACAGCATCACTCTCCCTCCCCCAAAGAAAAAAACTTACACAAAGTCTAGATGGACCCCATATTAAAGTAAAAATAACAACTTTTTTGATGTTTATTGGACATCTCCTCAGTCTGAGTTCAGCAAACAAATATTAATCTTGGCATAGTGTGTGTGTGTGTGTGTGTGTGTTTGTGTACCCGCTCGTTCGTGAGAGAGAGAGAGAGAGGGAGAGAGAGAGAGAGAGAGGGAGAGAGAGAGAGAGAGAGAGAGAATAAAGAAAATGTGTATGTACAATATATATTCCAAGGAAGGTTCACACCACTGGAAATTAAAACAAAGGACTAGAGTTCCCTTTTGGATAGTCTCAGTAAAGTATATCATATGAATAAGCCTAATTTAAAGATTAGCAAAGACTAAGAAGGCTCTGCTTTCGTTAGGTGCACAGAAACACTAAAGCATATTTATATAAAGGGATCTGATAAATTAATTAAAACAGATTTCAGGATTAGAAGTCCTCAAGACTGCTGAATTTCACAAACAGCTTAAAACAAAATAGAGTTTAACCTTTAAAGCCTAAACCACACCAGTTTTCAACCCTGTTTTGATCATAAACTTCTCTTTTCCTTAAATTAAATAATCAAACGTAAGAAGTGGCTCCCTGCAGTTGCTGCTACTTTTCGTATATGCTTAAGTAGCCTGTGTTTGTGCTTTGGGTCTTACATTGGCTTACAGGATCAGGAGGTGTAGACAGGTTATATTTTTGCTATATGTAAACAATGAAAAATGACATATCTAGAATCATTATTGATGAATTTGCTTTTTAGGGTTTATAAAGAAGTGGCAGTGAGGAAGTATGATATGTGGGAACCTTTCAGGATAACTCAGTGGACATCAGATTAAACAATAAGTAGCTCTGTCCCTGTTTCTTCACAGGTAAAACTCACCCCCTCCCCAGTTTGCACAGATTTAATAAGTATCATTAATGGTATCAGTGCTGGGGACAAGCATGGTGTGACATGTCTGTAATCGAAGGGGGAAGGCTGAGGGAGTCAAGAGAAACTCAGATTCAAAGCCAGCTACACAGTGAAATCCTGCCTTTATAAAAATGAAAAAGTAAACCCTGGGCCCATAGAAAGTTCTCTGTTGATGTTACATAAAGCGAATGGCATAGACAGAGTAGACCAGAGTCACACCCTTGGGATTCTAACTTCATGTACAGAGAGAAGTTCGGATTAAAATGCTGATCTGGCTGTTAACCTTTTTTGTGAATAAGACAGTTAATCTGTCTGAGGCTCATCTTCTCGTTTATAAAGATGGAATGACCACACTACCATACATCTCTCTTAAGTTCTATTGTGAGCCACTTGCCCATCAGAGCTACTTAATAGTAGCTAAACCCAATAAACACAAAAAGATCTCATTTTTCAAGAAAAGTTAAAGGATATTAACAAGTAAGGTGATAACTAAGAGATATCAACTAAGATGATAACCAAGAAGTTGCCTCATACAGTAACTAGTTTTTGTAACAGCTGTAACACCTGCAAGGGAAAAATGGACTTTGTGAAGAGTATACAACCGGACCTTCTAATAAATCAACTGATTCAATATTGCAGAAATGACTTACTACATAATGTTCTCATGTATGATACACTTGTGTGTGTTACATATGTCTAATAGCATGTGTATATGAGTGTACATACACAAATGTGCACATGCATTTGAAGGCTTGGGGTGCCTTTTTTGACAGTCCTCCACCATGCTTAAAAGTTCACGCTGTAAAACATACCCTCAGGGAAATACTTGGATCAGCTACACACAGTTATACTAATCTGCTGAATCTAGTCACAATTGTTGAATAAACAATTTAACTTTATGTTAGACATGGAGACAGAGGAGGTAATAGATACTTGGAAAGACCGTGAAGTTGTTTATATTACAACAAGAACGAGCCTGAGATATGAAGATACTGTACATGAAAGCTAACTAAATTTTAAAACTTTCCTAATTGTGGTGAAATTGTTAATTAATTTGACCTTTTTATCTTTATGTCTTTTGCTTGCCGTAATGCTTAGTACACTAGGTTGTACTTACAATACTCTCCAAAATGCTTGAGGATGTGGCCCTAAAGAATTTCATTCTTACGCATTTCAAGCAAGTCTACATAAAGAATCATGGGGAATTTATTTTACTACACTTTTATGAATGTATTTATTTGCCTGTGTATATTTGCTGTGGCATGGGCATGTGCATGTAGAGATCAGAGGATTCGTGGGTCCCAGAGATGCTACCCAGATTGCCAGGCTTAGTGGCAAGTGTGTTTACCTGAAATTTATTTCTAGTGTGCTTCAGTATTGGGTAACAAAAATCCAATCTGTCACAAACATGGAGTTCACCCTAAAGATACAATCAGAACTTGAGATTTCCAATAAAAAGAATCTGTTCATTAAGAAAATAAAACAAAGACTAGTGAGATGAAACACTCTCTATAGCTACTAGATGAAAAAAAATCCAAACTTGATATCGACTGAAGTAACTGATCTTTCAACTTTTAAAATACAGACTGCACAGGAATACACACATACACGTGAACACACACACACACACACACACACACACACACACATACCCACACGCACAAATGCACGCAAGCAACTAAAGGAATCGAGAAAATGAACTTGGGAGAAAGAAAAGGGTATATTGGAAAAGGTAGAAGAAGGAAAAGGAAGGGAAGGCAGAACATGATATAATTATACTTTAATTTCAAAAATAAACAGTATTTTTAAAAATTGATTTCCACATACGAGTTCCAGATAATCAAAGCTTTCCTTCATTATGAATGCTAAATTAAAGCGACTTGATATCATTTACCTTCCGTCTCTTACCTAGTGAAGGTTAAATTCCTTGGTTTATTATGTATCACTCTCCACATCTCAGCTCCTGTTTCCCATGATAACATTTATTCTCATCCCAATTTTCTTCCAGTATTATTTATCCTTTTGGTGTTACCTGCAGTTTCTTCTACCTTGGTTTGCCTTATCTATCCCTACCTCCTTCAGGGGTGACCTTTTCCTTTCTGCAGATAGATAGACCTTTGTCTGCTTCCTCTTTGTCTATGAATAGTCACTGAGATAATTGCAGTGACAAGCTACTCTTATTGTGTGTTGGGAAATGTATCTTTCCTTACAAGCAAGCATAGGAAAAAGATTAAAGTAAGAGTTCCTAGAGGCAAACTATTCAGGTCATCATTTGGACTTCATCTTCTCTAGCTGTGTAACTTTCATACCTAAAGTCATTTTATATACTTTTATAATTTCCTCCTGTGTAACAACAGACATAATAATAATACCTAATAGAATTGTAATCCATACAAAAGCTTAGCAAATACTGACTACATATATATATATATATGTGTGCTTTCTCATCACAGATAAAGAAATTAAGGTTGACAATTAAACAAAAGCTAAATGAAAAACAAATCTACTTTACCATTACATTATCCTGTCCCTAGAATTTTCTAAATTCCTCAGATAACACTTAATGCTTTGTTTCAGAATTATCTCTTCACCATGTGCGCATTAGGAATGGAATCTGGGTCAAGTTTATCTCTGTGATGGGAGTTTTGTAGATCACTATCCTTCAGCACAATGTCTAACACAGTATGGATGCTCAGTGACTGTCTTTACAACATGGCTACACTTCCACTGAGGATAAAGATTCAATATTTTAAAAGTTTCTTTTTATAAAGTACATATGGATATGTCAAAAGTTGAATAAATCATACAGATAGGCTTGACATTTGGGACAGAGTATTATACTCCTAAATTGTTGTGAGTTACGCTAATCGGACACCCCTTGGGGGAGGGGTGAGAAGACACAGCACCAATGACTCAGGCACTGGGAGTCAGTGAGGAGCAGAGCATGCTGCAGACTCCTTTATTAAGGAAGTTAGACCTGCCTTTATACCCCCTCCCAAGGTCCTATTGACTCAGGCGGCTGACTATGCTACCTTGTCCTTTCCTCTTTGGTGTCTCTGGGTCAGGTGTCTCTCAGTTAGTGCCTCTGGGCATTGAGGCAGGCTTGGCAGGCACACTGGCTCAGGAAGTGTCTGCTATGCATGCACATGCTCATGCAGGCTGGCCTGGGTACTGGGGGCAGCATGACTGAAGCTTGGGTAAGCTGGCTGCAGTTACTCCTACACTAAATAACCAAGTTAAAAGCAAGTTTCAGTAGTGTCCACACCTTCTAAATTTGCTTCCTTTGTAATTAGACATTTGTACCTTTTCCAAATACATAACTTTATGAAATCTATATAACTACAGTTTATACATAGCTATCATTGGTAATGAGTATTCTATTCTAGACCCTGTGTTTCTTTAACTAGATAATCACAAGAATTAAGGATGTTATTCCCTTCCTACTGTTTCTACACTAACTCTTAGAGACTACTTTCCAGATACACCAGACTGATGCTCTCGCTCTAAAGGACCAAGTCTGATGGATATGTCTAGATGTTTCCCCCATGAAGACTAATGTGCTGCTAGCATATACACCGTAAGTCCTGGAAGGTAGTCAAGAGGCAGTTGCTCCTTGCGTGAAGCAGGTATGGATGGAGGATGTGAGACTGTGTCTACCATGGAGTGTCCATACTTGTCCCTGTAAGGCCATTGTGGTGAGAAAGCTGCCAAGGATTGGAAGGGATAGAACAGAGATACAAGCTAGCACTTGCCTGCATTTTCACCCCCAACATTCCAACCCCTCCCAACCTGTTGCTCTTTTATTTTTGCAACTTATCAAGTCCAATTGTGCTGCCCATACACTCATAGGTATAGTATCATCCAATGAGAAACACTCTCAGTCTATGAGGGGAGACACCCTTAAATGGACTCCTCCTCCCCTATAAGCCATTAAATGAAAATTGCTCCCTAGCCATGACTGAGAGATTGTG
The DNA here is from genome assembly GCF_017639785.1 of Mesocricetus auratus. Lineage (NCBI taxonomy): Eukaryota > Metazoa > Chordata > Mammalia > Rodentia > Cricetidae > Mesocricetus > Mesocricetus auratus. The sequence continues at coordinate 578,262 of NW_024429207.1, read as the reverse complement.
AATCCCTCTTGAATCCATGCCAGAATGATGGTTGGCTTGAACTGGTACAGGTCTTAATAACTGCTTTGACTTCATGAAGACAGTGGTCTTATCATTGTCAAGGAGATATTGTTTCACTCTGGTCCTCCCTGACCACTGACTCTTACATTGTTTTTACCTCTCTTCTAAGATGGCCCCTGAGTCTTGGGCAATAGATGTGAGATAGTGATCCCATTTGTGGCTGATCCCTCCACTGACATTTATTCTCTACACTTTGACCAAATGTAAATTTCTGCATTGCTTGCTGTCTGTTGCACAAAATAAATACTTTCTAATAGGGTGTGAGAGCTGCACTCATCTACGGATCTAGAGATATGAACAGCGGATAGTTTGATAATATGTCCATTTAGAAAAATAGTAGTAGTGGGTTCATTCTTGAGACAGATGAGCTCCCCAAGCATGGTTCCTTTGCCAGATCAACAATATCAAGCAGGCATTTTTTCTCCTATGGAGTTGGTCTTAAATCATTCAGAAAGAGACTCATGGCACCATTGTACCCATGTACATATCTTGCCATTTGGTCTTAATTTTAGTCATAAGGTTCACACTTGGGTAAGACTGTTGATGACTTATTTTCCCCCAACAGCCTGCACAGCACCTTTCGGTATATGAAAGCATTCCAACAGGAAGGAAGCTTCATGGTCAGTACCAATGTGCCTTCTTCATGGCCTGCAATCAAAGTTTATGGTGTCTTCAGCAACAGGTTACCAGTGATTCAATGATGTTTTAAACTCAAATATCCAGTTCTAAGTCATAACAGGCATAATCTGTTGAGAGAAAAATAGAGCATTTCACCTAATTTGCTATTAGCTTGAGTTGTTATTATGTATTTGGCTATTTAGCCAAATAATTCTGGATCCTACAGGTAGAGTTTTTTCTGAGTCTCTGCTAGTATCAAAGGAAAGCTCACAAGAAATACTTCACTCACAGCTAAAATGGAGGCTGCTGTCCCTTTGTCCTAAACAGAATTGAGGAGCTTAATGCAAAAGCAGTGATGTCATGGAGAATATGGCTGGGTACACCTGTCTCCCTTCTTTATGGTGAACTTAACCAGTATAAGTAGGTGACTTTGCTTTAGAGTTTGTAATCACTGAGGAATGACTAACATGAGATTGTTTCAAACTCTATTTTGAAAGGCTACCTTTATTTTTTTCATTACATGTATTTGGTGTGTGTGTGTATGAGAGAGAGAGAGAGAGAGAGAAAGACAGAGACAGAGACAGAGAGACAGAGAGAGACAGAAAGAGACAGAGACAGAGACAGAGAAGGGTGCATCATTGTCACAGTGTGCCACAGTGTTGCTGTGGAGGTCAAAGGAAAAATTTGAGAGTTAGTTTTCTGCTTAGAACAAATGGGTTCTGGGGGATTGAACTCAGGACATCAGGCTTGCCAGCAAATGCCTTTACCCTTTTCCTACTAAGCTATCTTGTCAGCACAGTTTTCAGACTGATTAGAAAAGAAAGCTCTCCAGTGCGGTATCTTGTCCTAACAAGATCCACATGCAGAAATGAAAGAAGGTTAGCAACAGAAAAAAAAAAAGAAATGTTTGTGATGGTCCAGGTTCCCAAGAAGAAAGACTGCTTTGGTTTTGTAGTACAGGGATCTTTTCATTTTATAATCAGTAGAAATGCTGGTTTGCCAGGTCACGACTTGAGAAATTTGATGGCAAACCCAGTAAACAGAGGACCAGGCTATGTTTCCACACCAATAAGGAAATGCTACTTGCCAGTGTAAACTTGGGCAGCATTGTTTTAAGGCAGCAACTACCTCTCTTATCAGAAATGTGCAGGTCAAAGAAGAAAGTGGGGAGGTTCCAATAGCACACCGCTGCTCAGCAAGCAAACATTCTATCAGATCGGTTCCCGTGGCGAGGATGGACATTACGACTGCTAATAAATCTGAAGGGGTACTTCTGCTCTTCAAAGGGAGGAAAAGGAACTGTGTGGCTTTGTAAGAAAGGAAACTACCAGTGAATCCAATCTGCAGAGAAATCAATTTCACACGGCCATAATTCAAGGAAATGGGGCTGTATGTAATGACGTGGAAATTCATTTTGCCCCTTAAAATTTCAACTTTCTTCTTGGCTACTATTATTTTTGAAAACAGCTTGTATTTTTTTCCTCATCACCCTCTGCAGCATTCTTGCTAAACATGGGAATCTATGAAACACCGGCTCAACTGTGAGTCACTACTATTGTTTCCTTTAACTTTTCAAATACCTCATCCTGCATCATTTCCCTTTTCTCAAGAACTAAAAAGAGCAATGAAAAAAGTCAATGTTTTAAGACACACTAAACATGCAGAGAGAAATAGTATAGGTTCGCTAAATTTGCTTTAACTTTCCCCAGGAGTATTTTTAAGAGTTTGCACAGAAATCATTTTCAAATGCAAATTTCTCAAGTAGCAGCATAATTGGTAAATTTCTACTTCTTCTCTTTTTAGACTAGGGAAAAATTTCTTCTTATTTCTCCATCTGCTGAAGATAATGACTAAACACATTTGTAATAGCAGTGGAAATAATAATAACAATATTTTTAAATGCCCAGAACCTGAGGAAATAGAAATCTCCATGTAACTTGACTCCAGAAATTATGACACTATGACTTTAATAATGATCGTTAAATGAACAGGTATACTTAGAGGAAAATTTTGAGTAAAAAACCAAACATTTTCCTAGTACCTTTCAAGAAATTTCAGAAGGGGCACATTCCAGCCCCCAGACCAAAGTCTCCCACGGATGGACCTCACTGTTGATGCAGAGATATGGGACGATATTGTGAAAAGAAGATTGAAGAGATTTTTAATACATAAAATTCATTGAGGGCAATAAGAACTGTGGAAAAGGCTCATGCTTGGAAAACAATCAATCATCTAAGCTTATCTGTCAAGAGAGGAAGACAGGTCTGCAAGTACAATAATGTATCCAGCATCAGGCCATCATGCCGGAGGGCACAGCCTGGACGAACTGTCAAAGCTTTGGATTCCAAACCTGTAACTTAGTGACATTGTCTTTGACATTACTTGCACCTCCATTAACTATAGTTTATTTCACACCAAAGCCTTAGAATTAGTGCCTTAGAAAACATAAATAAATGAACTTTTACTTAAGGCAGGGAATACGTGAATAGAATTTTGTTTGTTTGACACAGGATTTCTCTGTGCAGCCCTGGTTGTCCTGGAACTCAAATTGTAGAACCAGGCTGGCCTTGAACTCACAGAGATCTGCTTGCCTCTGCTTCCCAGGTGCTGAAATTAAAGGTGTGCCCAACCATGCCTTGCTATAAATGTAAATTTATATTACACCTCCATTATTCTGTTGTTGTTCTAGTACAACAGCTGTGTCTCATTGAAGAGGATGAAACTAGAGGAACTCACAGCGATAAATTCATTAATCTTTTATACATGTGTCAAAATTAATCAAACTTTCTGAGGTTATGTTTTATTTTCTCTTATTTCAAATCATTATAAACTTCACAGTAGTTGTAAGCTTTGGGGAAAAATCAAATTAGATGGTATAAATGAAAGTTCCCAGCAGGTCATCTGCCACTAGGGAAATACAGACATATTGCCTTAGATGACAGCATGCTATCTAAAGTCCAGGTGATAATGTAACATTTTTAAAAAGGCAGCTGAGTTGTTGCTAAGCAAGTCTTTGTGTTGTGACAACACAGAGGAGAGTGAGACAGACAGGCAGTGAGGACTTCATGAAGCAGCAACAATGAGACTCAGGACAAGTCACAAGGCAATGAACTCATAGGAAAAATGGGAGCTGAGTTTTAAAAGAAATAGAATTGGATGGGTGGTTGGTGGAGTTTGCTGGCAGTGAGGGTCTAAGTGGGATTGAAAGACAAGGGATGAGAAGGAAGCCATGAATAAAACATCTTAGACCTAGGCGAAGCAGAGGAGACTTCCTGAAAGTAATAAAACATGGAATTGGATAAATGGAAGTCTCTCAGAAGCCCCGAGTGCTAGCTAGAGGGAGTTGGATTTGTTATGATAATGATATGCCCTAGATTTCAAAGTAAGGAAATGGGTAAAAGTGGAGATTTATAAGCTAATAACCTAGCAATAAAGAATATAATGTTATGTTATGTTAAGGGAAATAATATCTAAACTGAGTGTATAAGTAAAGGCAAGTCTAATGATCTAAAAACAAGGAAAGATAGGACTGGAATAAGGATGCTAATACGTGTACCATGAATTTGTAAGTGGGCAATTGTCGGGGCTTGTCCCTGACCGGCCTCCTAGGCCAAAGCCAATCTCCTCACACCCAGGCCATGTACAAAGCCAGGCTTCTGCCTTCTCGGAGGAGAGTTATAACCAAGGCCCAGGTCCCTCACCCAGCCCCAGCAGCTGTGTTCTTTGCACATCTGTGTGTCTAGCCTGGGCATCTCCCTTCTTAGAACCATTCAACCAATGTTTGCCACTGAGGCCTTCCTACTTGAAAGAAAACTGGAACACCTGCTTTTCCACTGACTAAGAATGTAAAGTTTTCTACCCCTACACCCTGTCTCTTGCTGACCCTCACCTCTAGCCCTGCTTCTGTAAACTGAAAGAGCCTTCTCTTTGGAGTTGGTAACAGTACCAAAGTTCCTGTGTGTGTGTTATTACATGACCCTCATTTGGTGCCCTTTGGCAAGGAAATGCAGTATTAGGGAGATGGTGATTGTGTGTGTGTGTGTATGTGTGTGTATATGCGCACACACATGTGTACATGTGCTAACTTAGCCAGCCATAAAGGCCTGACCTCCACAGTCAGTTGATGTCCTAACTGACTGTTCCAACAATGGGCCCCTCAGCTCCCTCCTTCTCAGCGCGGGTCTAGACAAGAAGCAGGGCAACTTTTAAAACGTGGAACACACAAATTAGGCCTCAGTCCTGATCTTGTTTGACACAAGGCTATCCTCTCAATCCTCAGAGATATAAACTGTCTATACAGAATGTTTGGAGGAGGAAGCTTATTAATATTTAAAAACAAGCTTTAAATTCCTTAAACAAAGATTACAACAGTGTTTCAATTTCAAATGTATATCCAACATGTTAAAAACCCATATTTCATGTGGGAGACCAACTTAGCAAAACTTTCATAGCATGAGCATTTGTAATGTTAATCCCAGAGTCAAGAGGTCTCTAAATCATTTTATTTTCAAAACACTGCCGAAAAATAGTAAACTACAGGGACCTCAAGTCTCATCCAACCAGACAATGATAGAATGCCTGATAACTTCCATTGTGTCCATGTTTAACATATTCGATATTCAAGTTCATGCAAAAAGCAGTGTTTGTTTTATCACAAATTGATGCCCTGCTAACAGTTCTGACTTCCTCTGGGAGTATCACAGCATAGCGTCAGTCAGTGAAGCTCATCTATCAGTGTGTTCGAATGCTAGCAGCTCGTTAATGCAGACTCCACCCAGGGACCATACACAGTTCCCTTCTCTGCTTCATCCTGCAAGCTCTACTGTCTTCTTGGACTACTGTCACAGCTTAGAAAGTCCCATGCCTCTTCTGTTGGGTTGCTCTCTGCTCACTTTCCCATATGCCCTAAAAACCTGGTAACCAAGGTCTGGGTCACGTAGAGTACATGGTATACTGACACCTCTAAAGTGGACAGTGTGATAAGAGGTGAGGGGTAAGAGAGTTGTTCTCATCTTTCATTCATAAATTCTGATGTGCATATCAATAACGTAACATTTGAGGTCTGTGAGGAGAAGGTCTGGTATAAAACAGGTTTTAAACTCTCTCCTAAAATTCACCATCATGTTAACTGTACATGCAAGATTTTCCAAATATGACAATAGAATATTTTTCCTCCTCACACGGAAACTGTTATTTTTCATAAAGCTATTAATAGTTCACTGCTATACGGATGCTTCTTCCTAATTCTTCCTAGAAACATAATTTGTTTCTCATCATTGGAGTTTCCTGGTGAGTAACTTCTTCTTGGTATATAATGCTTTGATATGTGAAACTTAGGCAAATATATCAAACATTAAATCAAGCAAATATCAACAAGCTGAAAATAAACATAATTTTGTTTCATGTGCTTGCAAGTGGCCTGTAGAAAATGAGGGTATTTGAAGCAGGCTAAATAGAGCCCTCTGAGAAGCACTTTCAATGTGAATCTATAGGGAGAGCCACTAGATACTCATTGTCAACGTGAATCTATAGGGAAAGCCACTAGATACTCATTGTCAACGTGACTCTATGGGGAGAGCCACTAGATACTCATTGTCAACGTGACTCTATGGGGAGAGCCACTAGATAATCATTGTCAACGTGACTCTATGGGGAGAGCCACTAGATAATCAGTCGGCCCTCTATGATGATGCTTCATTTAATCAGTCAGCTTCTATAAACTTATCTGGAGTGCAAGAATCACAAAAGATTGTAGAGAAATCATTCCTTTTCATGAACATAAATATAGACAATGGAGGATAAACCCCTAAGTGTTATTAAAGAGTGGAAAAAGGATTAAAACATATTTTGAGAAATATGTAAGATTACATTGACTTTTGCATATATATATGTATATATATACATATATATGCGTTTTGAGCTAGAGAAATGGCTCAGCTTTTAAGCTATGTTTTATAACCAAAAAGAATAAAAGCCCATTTCCCATATCTAGGTTTGAGAAAGTGAAGCTTGCTGTGCTCTGATATTTTGAAGTCCATTCCCATCTAGCACTCCCTGTGACAGGATCAAATGATTGCAGATGATAGTTATTTGCCATTGTGCTACCAGAATGATGGCAATATACCACAAGCCACATTATATACTTTTTATTAAACTGTACAGTGAAATCATAACCTCACTTTGACATCAAAGATTTACCTTCCTTTTCTTCTGTAGAAACAAATTACTTTGCCACAAATATAAATTTAAATTCTGTTTTCTCATTTATTCCTAGTTATACAGTTTAGAAAATGAGATGGAGATTAACAAAAACTAACTGAGAAAATGAAAATAAAAACTCATCATTGTTTGAATGTGAAATGCCTCGGGTTCCTGATAGGTTAATGGGAGACGTGATTATTGTGACAGATTATTGTCACTTATTGTAACTAAAGGTGATTTCTCCTCTACTGGTCATAGGCAGGCAGGAATCCAATTTTCAGAACCTAAACTTTAGATTCTAAAGGGAATGACTGCCATCTGCTGGGCGGTGAGAGAAATGAAAAGAAAAAATCAAGTCCGTAAATGTGCACAACTTCAGAATGCATCAGTGTTTACAACTCGAAACGTGATGTTACCGTAATTCCCTGCGGACGGAAAAGTGATGTTACGTAATGTGAAGGAGCACAGTGTGGAATTTGGTGGGGAGCACCATCTCAAACCCCATCAAGGAAACTGGGCCAGGAGCAGTTATGCCGCCCGTAAAAATAGCGCATGCCTGCTGTGGCTTCTCTACGTCTGTCTCTCTGCTAACTTGTGCAGACTCTGGGTTTCTATCAGTTTGAGTCTGGCCAGGTCTCCTCAATCAATCACACAGGCTTTGCCAATCTACAGCCAAATAACTGTCCATTAGGAGGGTCAAAACACAACCGAGCCGACACATGAAAAACAGGCCATACCACCAAGCGCTACATTTCCATGTCTTAAATTGAGCTTTTAAAGACATTTTATGTTTTAAAGTGATTTCTTAATGAGATAATGAGAGCCAGCCTACTGCCATTTTATTTGGATGACAGAACAATTCCATAAAGTAGGTATTTGTATTCCATTTTATAACGTGTTCCTCCCTTGTAATTGAGTTATTCGCTCATTTATGCAGCTGCATAGTTATTATTTATTTCACACTAGATCTTCCTGTGTTTTTCACACTTCTTTACTTGAAGTAATTTTCTCAAATCGCACCCAAGTCACTGTGACCACCAACATGTGCCTCACTCTGGCTTGACTCTGTTTTCTTCTCGGCCTAGAAACCTTCCCACTTTCTCAGAGTGTAGGCAAGAGAGCTTCAGTTCGTTATTCAGTATTACTTGGCTCGGTGGTCTGTGCTTTCTACCACACAAGCTACTTAAGGGACGCGGTATTTGTCACCTGCCACTTTAAATGTATTGTATTAACACTTTCTACTTGGGGCATTCTAGTAAAGATCTAGGTGTTGTCTGCAAGCACTTACTGAAGATCCTCCTTCTCACTCATGATCTGTCCATGATCCTGTTTTCTCTATATAAGAGGGAGTTAGGTTAAAGTCCCGCAGACACCAAGAGAGTAGCCGCAAAGATTCCAGCGACCCCAGCCTTGCGCAGTCTCTTCATCCGCACAGCAAAGAAAAACTGGGCTTAGCTGTCTGGCTCATCATTATTCTGCCATAACATATGGGTTATATTCATTATTCCCTAGTTGAAAGAAATCCTATGTACCCTTTGGAATTTTTTTATTTACACTGTCACAAGGCAATGAACCAGAAAGTCTGAACTCACTGGTAGTCCTTTTCAGATACACATTCATTCACATTGTTTAATATAATAATATATGAGGAGAAAATAGGACAATATAATGTTTTCTATGGTCAAACTCAAGGATTAATATGTGCAGCCGATTGAATTTTGAACTCAATAGCACCACCTAGTGGAAATGAACCAGAAATGCTGTAACTTCTCATTCAATCCCACACTCAGACTCCTTGAGCCTTTCAATAACTAATAACAGTGACCAAAAGGAATGGAATGGTAGTAACGACCCCAAATAAGTGTGAGATTTCCGAAATACTGATTTTTGTTAAATATAACGACTACCTACTTATGTCAGATTCCAATCTGAATATAAAAATATAAAGTATCTAACCCTGATTTCTTCATATCCAAATTCTCCTAAGGCATTGACAAATGCTCTTTACTGGGTGTCTTAGTTAGGGTTTCTATTGCTGTGAAGAGACACCAGGATCATGGTCACAGAAACTCTTATAAAATAACATTTAACTTAGGTGGCAGCTTACAGTTTCAGAGGCTTAGTCCATTATCATCTTAGCAGGGAACATAGCAGACATGGTGCTGAAGAGAAGCTGCTACATGTAGACATGCAAGCAACAGGAAGTAGACTGTCTCACTGGGCGTTGCTTGAACATATATAAACCCTCAAAGCCCACCTCCCCAGTGACATACTTCCTCCAACAAGACCACACCCACATCAACAAAGCCACACTTCCTAATAGTGTTACTGCCTTTGGAGGGGGGGAGCATTTTCTTTTAAACCACACTGGGGATGAAGTGAACTGGATGGAATATTACCCTTCATAAAAATAAATAAATAAAATAAAATGAACTACTGAATCAAACTGACCTGGGGTAGCTCAGCAGCACCTTGGCTAACTTTCACTCACTTTTGGGGGAGACAATGGGTTTCACCTCACTCATCTGAAACATGAAATGCTGCTTCATCCGCGGGGCCTTTGGAGGTGTAAGGTTTTATCCGTATGGATTACCCACTCACTCAACATTGAATTTCTGCTCTTGTGTTCTCATTCTGCAGTGTTCGGCTTCTACTCTTCTCCCTGTGCGCATGTTTAGTGATCTCAAACAAAACTCTAGTCTTCTTAACCTTCTGCCTCCAGACACTAAGCTAAGGCCCAGTGTCAAACTAACTTTCTCCTTCCTGTTCTTTCTTTTGTTCCATTTTTTCCCTTTCTTCTCTTATTTCAGACTTATTTGTTTTATTTTAATGCAAATGGCTATTTGATTTACATGGACGTATGTGTACCACTTGCATGCCTAGTGCCCACAGAGGTCAAAAAACTGGAGTTACAGACGGTTGTGCATCATTATGTGGGTGTAGGGCTCTTTGCAAAAGCAACAAGTGCTCCTAACTGCTGAGCCATCTTTCCGGCAGTGTACTTCTATGTCTATTACTGTTGTTTCCTAAACTGCCCTGGAAACCTGGTTGGTGCTGTGCTCACTTCTATACACATCCAGTCTCCCTGTTATACTACACAAATGCCCCTCATTGTGCAGGGGAGTATGGAAACTATCATCAAAGCTAATTCTGGGTTTTGATAAGGCCAAGTTACTATAGAGAGACAACTGGCTTTTTGATAACATGCCACTAGGAAGAAAAACCCCTTCAGAAACAGATGCTATTTATCCCTGACAGAGAACCGAAGTCAAGAAGGAAGGAAGGAAGAAAGAAAGAAAGAAAGAAAGAAAGAAAGAAAGAAAGAAAGAAAGAAAGAAAGAAAGAAACAGAGGTTCCAGAAGTGAGAGAACTGCATACTGTTCATATTTTGTAAAGCTAATCCACCTGCTCAAAGGTGGCCTGAAAGGCTCCACGGCTTCATTCACCAGACCCTCCTGTTCCCCTCCATCCTCCACCCATCCCTTCCCCTCCTCCTTTTCCCCTCCTCCTCCCACTCTTCCTCTTCCCCCTCCTCCCCACTCCTACTCTTTCCCCTCCTCCCCTTCCCCCTCCTCTCATTCCCTTTCCTCTTTTTTCTCCTCTTCTCCCTCCTCTTTATCCTCCTCCTTCCCACTCTTCTTCTTCACCCTCCTCTTCCTCCCCCTCCCCTTCACCCTCCTCCTCCTCTCCTCTTCTTCCTCTTCCTCCTCTTCTTCTTCATTTCTCCTCCTGCAACTCCTCCTCCTGACTCAAATCCCTTTATGTTTGGGCTGAGGTTGCCCAGGACAGAGGTTCAATTATAAAGATCAGGACCTGGCGAACATCTCTGACATATATTGTGATTAAAACGTAAATGTTCTAGTAAGCTACTGAAATTTGGAGACTACTGATATTTTCAAAATAACGCAACCAATCCTGATGGAATCAAATAGTTATATTTAAAATATACAGTGAAATCATAAACATATTAATGCAATAAACAGAAACAATTTTTAGTATGTTGAAAGCAAAGAAGTGGGAGTACTACTTAGCCCTCAGGGTTGTACAATTCCCATGTTCCCTGAGAATGATGCATATTTTATGTCACACAACGCTTTCTGACACACTGACTATACAAACGTCAGAGTATGAGGGTATTAGCTTACACCCGCTGCTTCATGTATACAATCATGTAAATCATGTATCTACCTGTCTAAAATTATTTTTTGTTTAATGATCAATGAAGCCCTTTCTGATCATAAAGTTTATGATTCTGCAGATAGAGTGGCAGAAAATCATCCTAGTGTGGATGACCGGCAATGTGTGAAGTTATCTTTCTTGGTTAAAGGGAACATAAAATGGGGGTAGAGATAGAAGGAAACCACCTAGAGAATCAATACGCAAAGCAGTGGGATATGTTTAGTACAAATGCAAATAACCACAGAGTGGGCCTGTGAGACCTAGGCTCCATTGTGTTTAATATTTGACCAATTTAAGTCTCCATATTTTTTCTTTTGGGATTGGGAGAATTTCTACTATTTGCAATGACATCAAGGATCTGAAGCTTGTAAAGATGGTGAAACTTATGATATATTCATTACTAACATGCAAATTAAATATCTATATACTAGAGATACTACACATTGAGTGTTGCTCTCAATAATAAGCAATGGAATAATAATGTATCCCCTCCCTCCCGCCCCCAGCTTGTAAAGGGGATGTCTGTTCCCCCTTTGGATTTATCTATATCATCAGTTACTAGAATAAACATCACAATAATCATTGTTGGGGAAGTCTTATGCCAATAAAGCATTGTCTGGCCAATAGGAATCTAGATAGGTGGGGCTAGGAGTCCAGGAGGATTCTGGGAAGGAGAAACACAGGAGAGTCGACATGTAATGCCGGGTAGGAGCCCGGAAACTTCTCCGGTAAGAGACATACTTAGATTAACAACTATGAGGTAACTACTTAAGTCAGAGCTAGCCAGTAAGAAATAAGCAAGGCCAACAGCTTCATAATTAATATAGCCTCGTGTGTGTTTATTTGGGACTGATGCGGATCTGGAACCAGGTGGGCGGGAAGGCCCCTATCAAAAGGAAAAGCTTCTCTTAACAGAATGGTTGTCAGGAGTGGGATTGAATTTCCATGCAAAACAACAAAAGCTTTAAAGGAATTTTAGAAACAGAGGAACGGAGAGAAGCACAGATTTTGGTAGCAGCATTTTTCTCAGGTGTGCTCTCTTTTGCTAGCGACAAGCCGAGATTCACGGGGCTCGCTTACTGGAGTCTTCCTGACTCGGCATAAAAAGAAAAAGAAAAAGAAAAAAAAAACCAACAAGGTTCTTTTAAGAGACTCTGCTAACGATTGAAAGGTGTGTACGTACAGCTGGAAGTGGCAGCTTTTGCTGGATGTCAGCATGGACTGAGGCGGTAAGCTGGAAACACGCTTACGCCTGCCATCTTGAGAAAAAAAAAAAACTGGCAGTTTAAAACAGCCTCGGTTTTACAGATAAGACACGTGGCCAGAAAAACGTAAAGATTTACTGTAAAGTCAGACTTGGATAAAGGAAAGCCTCTAAAGGTTTACAGTGTGTTTAAAAATATACGTGAGATTGAGAGAGAAAATGAAACGACAAAGTGGTAAATAAATAAAAAAGCCGACGTTGTGGTGGTGCACGCCGGTAGGATTTCCTCCAGAGGCAGAGGCAGGCGGATTTCCAAAGAGAAACCCTGTCTCAGAGAAAAATAAAAGTAAAATAAATAAAGTAATAACAGATAAATAAATAAGCCACGTAAAGATGGAAAATACACAGAGAGTCTGGATACTGTACGCTATTGTGTTTTTCAGTTTTTTCATTGCTAAAAGAACAAATGCTAAAGTACACTTGATTATAAATGCTGCTGAATTAATCCAACTTCTATCTTTTGAAAATGCCTTGACTTCAAAATTTAAGTATAAGGATATGTTACTCGGAAAAGGAGATTTTATTTATGTTTCTACAGAAAATGAAAAGCTGAGAATTCCTTCCAGGCTTCTGTGGTTTGACGAACCAAGACCCCCGGAAGCAGTGGACTAGGTGTTCCAACTATTGAGACAGCTAAGATGATGCAGCTTTACAGACCCCGAAAATACGGATTTATACAGGTTTCTGAGTTTTGTCATGATCCCCATGGTATGAACAGCGCCCCCTTCCAGCAGGAAGCAGTTTGGAATGAGCGACGTCCTAATTCCCATCTTGTTTATAAATCTTTGTTTTCATTTAAATGGGATTGTTTATAATTGGTTAATGATCACAGCCAATCTACTTTTTAATGGTAAAAAGGGGAATTGTGGTATGGGTATGGTTTTTCATTTATTGATACAAATTCAAGGTCAATTTTGTGATGTTTATATTTCTCCTCTTGATTAAGTATTGTGCTTATACTGATCTTTTAAAATGTAATGCATAATTGAATACAGACTATAGATAGTTACTTATAACAGAATTTATAGTTAGGTAAGTTAGGTTTTCTAGATATACAGAAATATATTTGAGATGGACAGTCTTCAAACCTCTCAAAGACCTTCAGAACATGGCATTTAAAATGGTTTAGGGTTTTTCTTGACAATGTCTGCTCCTGGCAGCAACAATTACGTCTGAGAGGAAGATGGGCATCGAAGAAACTCATTATGGAGTTTGCTTTCAACATGGCAAGATTAGCCATTTGGGCAAGAAACTGCTCTTGCCTAGACGGTTTGACTTTTGTTGTATAATCTGGACATGCAGGACCCACAGGAAAATGACTGCTGAACTCAGTCTTACAGGGTTCCTGCTTCATGAAAGAGTCTACGGGACTTTCTGCAGGACACAGAAACATCACTGACAGACTGCCAATGCAGATGGACAGTTTGAAATTTCCTGCTTTGCTGAGAAGTGTTCCAGACACATTGTGGCCTATGGGCTGAAGATGGATGCCCCAACGTTACAGAGGAACTTCAGGTGACTGTCCAGGCAGTAAGATATCTTTGTCAATCCTAGTGTTTATATATTATCCTTCTGTGGTCTTTGATGGAGTTGAAGACAGATAGTTATAATTATAGTTTTCCTTAGTTATGATAAAAGATAAGCTAAATATAGAACTTTAGACTCACAAGGATGGGATGGATGATATTTTCTTTAAATCTTGCTAAAATATTGTAACTATGTTCTTACTTGATAACTGTTCTGTTATATACAATTTGACTGTGTTAAAGTTAAGACCTTTCTTTTTGTTTAAACAGAAAAGAGGAGATGTTGGGGAAGTCTTATGCCAATAAAGCATTGTCTGGCCAATAGGAATCTAGATAGGTGGGGCTAGGAGTCCAGGAGGATTCTGGGAAGGAGAAACACAGGAGAGTCGACATGTAATGCCGGGTAGGAGCCCGGAAACTTCTCCGGTAAGAGACATACTTAGATTAACAACTATGAGGTAACTACTTAAGTCAGAGCTAGCCAGTAAGAAATAAGCAAGGCCAACAGCTTCATAATTAATATAGCCTCGTGTGTGTTTATTTGGGACTGATGCGGATCTGGAACCAGGCGGGCAGGAAGACCCCTATCAAAAGAAAAAGCTTCTCTTAACAAATCATTTTTAGTGGGATGCCGTTGGATTGCTCCAAACTATTGGTTTTAGAGAAAATTGGGGATCTCAATGGTATCAGTGAGTGGCTTTCTCATTCTTCATCCCTTTCTTATTTGTCTTGTAAGTTACCAGCTTTACAGGACCTCAAATTGTTGTGCTAACCCTCCAGAAAGTTTCTCAAATGTTTAGCTCTTATCATGAAACATTTAGAGGTGAACAAAAACGGAAAAATTAAACCTTACTGGCTACATACTATACAATGTACCTTGTCATAGAAAATTACTGTGCCTCCAGAGAACCGGGAATTGTTGTTGAATTAGTAATATCAAGACTAAGAATAATTAATGCAAACTTAATAGATATAAGCACAGTATTTTCCACTGTATTGAAAAGCAGTCCTGGATGATAAAAAGCTCATCACAAAGATATGGTGGAAAAGCTAAAGAAATAATATCTTGGGTTAAATGTGATATGGGTGTATAACATTAACTTATTATTAACCAAAAAATTATGTGTAGCAATACTTTCTCTGTCTCACCAGTCAACTCCCAAATAATGACACAGAGACTTATTATTAATTGTGAAAACTTGACCTTAGTTTAGGCTTGTACCATTAGCTCTTGTAACTTACATTGAATCATTAATATTAATTTACATTTTGCCTTGTGGCGTTTTACCTTTCTCTCATGTTGCATCTCCTGTTTCCTCTCTATCTGGCTATCAACTCCACCCTCCTTCTTCCCAGAATTCTCCTCCTCTTTCTCTTTCCCAGGAAATTCCACCTGTATCTCCTGAAGTCACAGCAAATGTGTCTTCACACAGTGTATACATATCCCACAACAATTATGTTAGTTTCTTATTGACACATCACCAACTAAAAATATTTTTTATCCTGTTCTGACAAAGTTGCAAACAAATGTTGTTTCATTTCTGCTGTGGTGATGAAGCATCCCAACAAATATCCAGCCTACAATTACCACTTTACTAAACCAGCACAGTTACTAACCATAGTATAAACACTTGTTCTTTACCCAGAAGTAAGTGTGACCCTCATCCTTCCTCAAAGAAACGTCTCTTTGCAACAGATTGAGACCACTGTAGAAAACCATAAACAGCGAAAATGCAGAATTGTAGAGCCCACACCCAACTGATAAACACAACGCCTGCATGTAAGGCTCAGGGATCATTGCTGAAGCAAATGTGGAAAGATTGTACGAGGCAGAGGAGTAGGAAGCTTTACTGTGAGAACGTTTTTCTGAGAAAGGCCAGAAAACCCATATCTATGAAGTCTCACCAAAATGACTGTCTAAACATGACTTGAACACGGAAGGCACAATAGGCATGCTAACATGGACCATTGGCATGGAGGGCAGGTGCTTAGGAGGCTTCAGTCCTAGAAAAGGAACTACAGGAATGCTGAGTAATGGTCTCCCTCAGGGAAGAGCATGCAAACTAGTTATCCAATACCAAATGAATGATCTGAGCAGATTGTGTTTATATATTTAAGACTCTCTCTGTCTCTCTATCTGACTCACACACACACAACACACCCACACACACACCACCACCACCACCACCAAAAACAACAATACCCACAACAACAACAACAAGGAAAATAGGCTCTGAGTTTGAAAGAAAGCAAGAGCAAGGGTTATATAGGAATTTGGAGGGAGAAAGAAAAAGGGGGAAAAGATATAAATTATATTGTAATCTCAATAATATCATTAAGAAATATAAACCTAGAGGAGAAAGAGTTTTAGCTTAGCACACAGTGGCAGAGTACACCAGAACATGAAAGCCAACGTGACAGAAGCTTGAAGTCACAAGTCACATCATAGTCAAGAACAGAGAGAAATTGGTGCATGCTTGTGTCCTTGCTTGTTTGCTTGTGCTCAGCTCATTTTCTCCACTCTTACACTTCTCAGGATACCTGCCTAGGGAATGGTACCACCTACAGTGGGACAGAGCTTCCCACTTTTAAGATAACCCTCTCCTGACAGACCCACAGGCCCACTCAATGTAGAGAAGCCCTCATTGAGACTCTTCCCAAGTGACTGTAGCTTGTGTCACAATCATCACAAATGGAAACTTATAAATATCATTGATTTAAGATGTCTACAACTTCTCTGAACATAGTTTATTATAGTATTACATAGTATATAGTATGTTATTAATAAATGTATAATATATTTATAAATAATATTATATCTATTAGTAGTAGTAATTTGATAATAATTTATTGTTGATACTATTATATGAACACTAGAATATTGTATGTGATGATATATGATGTTATATATTATCATATATCATATAAATACAATTACCAATATTTTAACTCTTCAAATTCAAAAGTCTCTGTCTAGGAATTTATCCTAGAAAAATCATCTCACATACACACACACACACATACACACAAATATTTACAAACTCAAATACACAATAAAATATTTTAATGCTAGTTTATCTCAAATTTAAATATTAGATTGAATTATTTCGTATTGGTTATTCATAGAAATTGATGGTACTCAAAGCCCAAGCAGGTGTTCAGGGTCTGGGCTGCCCCCTGGGGCCATGTGCTACTTGATCACTGGGGCCATGCCAATATCGGTGACCTAAGAAGCCAGGCAGGACCATGAAGACATCTGGGCCCAGGCTGCCGACAAAGAAGGGCCTTGTCTGAGTCCGTCGTCCTTCTGCAACCTGGGTCTGCATTTACGTCCATGACCTGTGTTGCCACCAAAGGCCACATGAATGCCCAGGAACTGTGCCAGCCCCTGTGTTCATGTTGGTGCCCAAGGGCCATGCTGTTACTGGGGCCATATAGAACTGAGTGACATCTGCTGCCACCCAGCGCCATGTTATTGTAGGGGCCATGTGTGGGTCTGTGGCTCAGCCACCTCCAGGGTCTTCATTGATGTCCGAGGTGCCTGTTGCCATTGAGGTGAGACTTGTGCAGATGCCCCAGATCTGGGCCACCACCTAGATCCATGTAGCATCCAAGGGCCATGCCTGGTCAAAACAGTAAAGTTGGCCCCGGTGGTGTGGAGCTGTGTACATGAGAACTGGAGCAGGAGAACTAGCCTGGGTCCTTGCAGCCTGCTACTTGGTGTGAGCTAGCTGGGCAGTGCTAGAGAGCTCAGTCCAGAGGTTATAATGAGGGAAAGCTGGCAGGCAAACCAACCCAGCTACCACCCAGGCCCAGAACCAGGGCTATGAGTTGGCCCATCCCAACATCCACCTCATCTGTGAACTGCTGGAGTATGTGAAGGCACCAGACCTGCAGAACCAACGCTGCAGAATTTCCAAGACACAGGGCAACGATAGGATACCTAAGAGGAGTCCCAGAGAGGGCCCAGCAGAAGCTAGATGCCTAGAACCAGACCAATGACTCTTTGCAATGAACACTTACAAGGAAAGACACACAGACTAAAGGGTATAGTGTTTGACTCACTGGGTCACACTACAGCTTCCATGCTGAGACTTTTTTCTTGTTTGTTTGTTTTTCTTTAAATTTTATTTGAGGAGTGAGGTTGCAAAGGCAGGGGGTGGATATGAAGAGACAGGGAGATGAACGGGATCAGGGCGCAGGAGGGGAAAACTACAAAGAACCATTTCTTGAAAACTTTATGGTACTGAAGATTACTTAACGGCATAGTAAAAATTTCAATATATAATAAGTAAAATGTATTTTAATGAGTATAACACATTATTGTAATATATAATGTGAATGTCAGTTTGTATGTATAAACAATAAGAAACCTATATACGAGAAAACACACGGGTGAAGATTTTGAGTAAGCTTTACTCGAGGTCAACCCTTTAACTTCTGGTTCCCAGGTTGCAGGGGTGTTTAGCATGCTCTTTGTTTTTTATTAGTTATAGACTAGAATTCGTGAATTACTGGTATAGCTAAAAGAAAATTCTCTACTGTATCAAATAGGTTTGCATTTATTTTCAGAGCTTCTTCCTCACCCTTGAATAGTGGCTGGAGAGCCTGCCAGCCCACAGACACAGCCATCCACTCAATATTGGCCAGTGTTTTTAATTTCAAGCAACTTATTATGCTAGGTTTAGGCAAAAAAATGATGACAAAACCATACATAGATGTCTCATAATTCTGGTTGAAAAGCTAACAAAACAATTTTATGTTATTTTTTTAGAATACAGAAAAAAAATTCTCAAATGACAGTGTAAAACTGGATCAAGAATGATATCGCTGTTTCCGTCATGGTCAGGATGTCACTACATTTCCCTTTTTGTCCCTTTCCTCTGTGACTGAGGTCTGAATCAGTCTTGTGAGAGCACCTCAGCTTGTTAGAATATAAATCATTACCTGCAACGAACACTGGACACAGGCAAGCCTGAGAAGCCAATGTGAGTTTGAGAGTGAGCGTTTGCATAGGTAATTCCATTTCCTTGGCAATTCCTCTGTTTGACAACACAGTATCAACACAAATAATTCTTCCAATATTTACATTTTAAGGCATATTTTTGCCTAAAATAATAAATTGTCCCCTAGAGAAGCACAGATATGCTCATCTTGTCCATGAAATGGGAAGGCAAAAGTCTCCGCAGTTAGCTCATTCATCACTCTTTTTCCAATTCAGGTATGCCCTCATTTAATACAGTGTGACCCATGGACTAAAGGAGCAATGTAACTATATAAGCATATACACATATACACAACAGCAATTAATGAATGAAAACACCACGAAGCTGAAAGAGAGAAAGGAGAGATATGTGGAATGGTTTAGAGGGAAGAAAGAAAAGGGAGAAATGATACAATTATACTTAAATTTCAAAATAAAAGAAAAAACCAAAAATAGAAGAACAAAATGATCTATTCAGCTTGTTAGTCCATTTATTGACTGGGTCCTTTAATGTTTAATTTTTGCAGCTCATTATATACCCTGGATATCTAGGTGGGTAATCATTAACTGTATTATTTCATGTTTGCCTTGAAATGCCACTATTATTTCTCGGTAAGTTTTAAAAGATGAATTTACTGGATGATCGTCAATTATTTTCAAGGCTTGAAATTTATAACTCCAGAATTTCCTGACATTTGTTTTTGTTGTTGAGATGTTTGATATTATTTTATTTCTGAACTTGAAGATTAGTTGATGTTTTTCTCGTAGCTTTTAATATTCACTCTGGCTTTTTTATTTTTTGCCATCTTGATTATAATATGTCACAGATAAATTCTTCTTTGCTTCTGTCATTTAAGTTCAAAACACCTTGTGTTAGAGTTCTTATTTCTTTCTTTGAGTTGATGAAATATCTTGCTGTAATTTCATTGAACAGATTATTCATGCCTTTGGTTTCTGTCTCAGCTCCTTCTTTCTTGTGATTCTTAGATTTGATTTTCTGATTGTATGACTATATTGCAGGGTTCTTGGATATTGTGCTCATGCATTGTCCCCGTTACTAATGTCTGATGTAGTATTTTGTCAGTCTTGTTCTCCACCCAGTATTATCTCTTCTGCTTGTTTGACTGTATCTGTTTTGTTCTATTTGGATTTGATTCAACATTTCAGTTTCCTTGCTGACATTTTCCTCTACAATGTTGGCTTCCCTTCACATATCTTCAGTTGAATTCATTTCTTTGTCTATATCCTCGTTCATGCCCTTTAACATTTTACTAGAAAACTTAAAATTCATCTCGTTCTTTCTCTTTTACAGCATCTTTGAGTTCTGTAATTGAAGGATTACAATCTGGGAGTCCTGTTGCCTTGCTGTTTTAGATTTCTCCTATCTCTGTGTTCTGTGATTTTCACATCTCTTGGTTGTGGTGTGTCTGGTTTTGTTTAGCGACCTTCTTATTGAACAGCACAATCTGCAAGGCACAGTCCCAGGTGTCACTCAGTGAGGAAAAACAAATAGCTACTGGCACCCTGATTCTGAACTGTAGCCTGTAGAGCTGAAACAATAAATTCTATTGTTGAAGCTACAGAGTCCCTAGATCTGTCATAAATGCTCAACCAAGCTGTAGTCCAATCACAGAAAGTATTTCTCTATTGCAAGAGTGTAATTATGGACAATGTATCAGCAACACCAACAGATAAGCAACTTAAATAGACCTATAACCCCTATGGAAATAGAAGTGGTCATCAAAAGTCTCCCAACCAAAAAAAGCCCAGGTCCAGATGGACTCAGTGCAGAATTCTACCAGAAACTCAAGGGACAGCTTATACCAATTCTTCTCAAAGTATTCCATGCAATAGAAGCAGAAGGGTCTTTGCCAAACTCTTTCTATGAGGCTTCAATAACCTTGATCCGCAAGCCACACAAAGCCACAACTAAGAAAGAGAACTTCAGACCAATATACCTCATGAACATTGATGCAAAAATACTCAATAAAATACTGGCAAATCGGATCCAAGAACACATCAAAACAATCATTCACCACGATCAAGTAGGTTTCATCCCAGGGATGCAGGGATGGTTCAACATATGAAAATCCATCAATGTAATCCACCACATAAACAAGATGAAAAACAAAAATCACATGATTATCTCACTAGATGCTGAAAGGGCCTTTGACAAAATCCAACACCCCTTCATGATAAAGGTCTTGGAGAGATCTGGGATAACAGGGACATACTTAAACATAATAAAAGCTATATACAGTAAACCAACAGCCAACATCAAACTAAATGGACAGAAACTCAATGCAATTCCTCTAAAATCAGGAACAAAACAAGGCTGTCCACTCTCTCCATACCTTTTCAACATTGTACTCGAAGATCTAGCCATTGCCATATGACAACAAAGGGGGATCAAGGGGATACAAATTGGGAAGGAAGAGGTCAAACTTTCACTGTTTGCAGATGATATGATAGTTTACATCAATGACCCAAAGAACTCTACCAGGGAACTCTTACAGCTGACTAACACCTTCAGCAAAGTGGCAGGCTACAAGATCAACTCAAGAAAATCAGTAGCCCTACTATATACAGATGATAAAAGGGCTAAGAAAGAAATCAGAGAAACATCACCCTTTACAATTGCCACAAACAACATAAAATACCTTGGGGTAACACTAACCAAACAAGTGAAAGACCTGTATTGCAAAAACTGTGAATCTTTAAAGAAAGAAATTAAAGAAGCCCTCAGAAAATGGAGAGATCTCCCATGCTCTTGGATAGGTAGGATCAATGTAGTAAAAATGGCAATCCTGCCAAAAGCAATCTCCAGACTCAATGCAATCCCCATCAAAATCCCAGCACAATTCTTCATAGACCTTGAAAGAACAATTCTCAACTTTATATGGCAAAACAAAAGACCCAGGATAGCCAAAACAACCCTGTTCAACAAGGCAACGTCCAGAGGCATCACCATCCCTGACTTCAAGCTCTATTATAGAGCTATAGTCCTGAAAACAGCTTGGTATTGGCACAAAAATAGACAGGTAGACCAACTGAATCGAATTGAAAACCCTGATATTAACCCACACAAGTATGAACATCTGATCTTTGACAAAGAAGCTAAAAATATACAATGGAATAAAGAAAGCATCTTCAACAAATGGTGCTGGCATAACTGGAGGCTTGCATATAGAAGAATGCGGATCAATCCATGTTTATCGCCATGCACAAAACTTAAGTCCAAATGGATCAAAGACCTCAACAGAAATCCAGCCTCACTGAACCTCTTAGAGGAGAAAGTGGGTGGTACCCTTGAATGAATTGGTACAGGAGACAATTTCCTGAACATAACATCAGTAGCACAGACAGTGAGATCAACAATTAATAAATGGGACCTTCTGAAACTGAGAAGCTTCTGTAAGGAAAAGGACACAGTCAGCAAGACAAAAAGTCAGCTCACAGAATGGGAAAAAATATTCACTAACCCCACATCTGACAGAGGGTTGATCTCCAAAATTTACAAAGAACTCAAGAAGCAAGTCTCCAAAACATCAAAGGATCCAATTAAAAAGTGGGCTGCAGAACTAAATAGAGAATTTTCAATAGAGGAGTCTAAAATGGCTGAGAGACACTTGAGAAAGTGCTCAACATCCTTAGCCATCCGGGAAATGCAAACCAAAACAACTCTGAGATACCATCTCACTCCTGTCAGAATGGCTAAAATCAAAAACACCATCGACAATTTATGCTGGAGAGGATGTGGTGAAAGGGGAACATTCCTCCATTGCTGGTGGGAGTGCCAACTTGTTCAGCCACTTTTGCAATCAGTATGGAGATTCCTCAGAAAAATGGGAATAAACCTACCACAAGACCCGGCAACTCCACTCTTAGGCAAATATCCAAAAGATGCCCATTCATACAACTGTGTTTATAGCTGCATTATTTGTAATAGCCAGAACTTGGAAGCAACCTAGATGCCCCTCAACCGAAGAGTGGATAGAGAAAATGTGGTACATTTACACAATGGAGTAGTACTCAGCGGTAAAAAAAAAACAATGGAATCTTGACATTTTCAGGCAAATGGATAACACTAGAAGAAACCATCTCGAGTGAGGTAACGCAGTCACAAAAAGTGAAGCATGGCATGTACTCTCTCATATATGGATTTTAGACATAGATCTGGGGAGTGCCAGCCTACAATCCCATGGCCAGGGAGTCTGGGAAACAGAACCTTCATTCAGTGGCTGATGGAAGATGAGGCAGACTCCCACAACTAAGCCCTGAGCTGAACTCAAGAAATCCAGTGACAGAGTGGTAGGACTGATGACCAAAGGGATTAAGACTAGGGTGGTTTAACCCCCAGAAACAGCTGACCTGAAAAGGGTTAACTCTTGAATCCCAGGCTGAAGTCTGGGAATCCAGCATGGGACTGATCAAGACCCCCTGAATGTGAGTGTCAGTGAGGAGGCCTATGTAATCTATTGAGCCTTGGGCAGCAGATCAGTACCCATCCCGAGTATACACACGGACTTTGGACTCCCATCCAACAATGTGAGATGCTCTCTCACCCTGAACTCTTGGGGGAGGGTCTGGGCCCTGCCCTGGATGAAATGACAGACTGTGGACACCCCCATGGAAGGCCTCATCCTCCCAGGGGAAATGAGGAGAAATGGCTGGGGGGTTGAGGGAAGGGCACGAGAGGAAGGGAGGGAAACGGAGAGGGACCTGGAACTGACTTGTGAAGCAACCTTGTTTCTAATCTAAATTTAAACTTAAAAATAAATAACAATAATAATAAAATAATAAAAAGAAAGCACCCTAAAGGCTTGCCAGCCATTCAGTCTTACAGAGGCAATTGTTACATGAGGTAATCTCCTCTCAGATGCCTTTAGCTTGTGTCAAGTTGATGTAAAAATATCCAGCACATGTGTATTTGTCAGGATGAAAACTATACATCTTAGACTGACGTGTGGAGAGGAGAAGAAAAGTTGGGGAAGAAAGGGGAAGGGGGAGAGAAAGGGAGAGAAAGAGGAGGGGGAGGAAAAGGGGAAGGAGAAGGAGAGAGAATGAGCATGCAGCTTCATTGTATGGAAAGTATAGCAGGTTTTTGTTTGCACCAGCTCACACCACCAGAGGGAGCCAAAGGACAAGCTATTAAATAGCAAATGCCGAGCATTTGCAGAAAAGATGAGGGCTCAAAAAAAACCTCCCCAGCCTTGGCACAGCATGTCTGGTTTGTGTTAAGCATTTCCAGCTCACCTAAGTAAAATGGAACACAAGACCTCAAACCATAATGCCTGGGTACTTTTTTCAAGTAAAGGAATAAAATCTGAAACTAAGAAATTAAGAAAACCAATTGATGAAAAACCATTTCCTTCTACAGAGATTTGAACACACTATATCAAATTATAGAATAAATAATTCTCCTAAGATGAATTACTACTTATGTACATGAACTGGATACACTTGGCTCTTTCTCCTAACTTTTTTTTTTTTTGAGCTTGTGGTCTTGGGTGCCTTATGGTCATAAATTCCTTCTGTGATTTCTAGACATACCAGTTTCACGAGATGATGTTAGCTAACGGCAAATCTTTAAAACAATAGGCTGGGGTATGGGGTATGGGAAGAGGCTACTGAAGTAGGTCAGAAGTAAATGGAATTCTTACCTATAGCGAGGGCCTGACTTAAGAGTCAGTGACACGTATGCTGAGATGCTTTTGAGGTTGACATATCATCCCCAGGCCTTTTTAAAACATCTGCATCACCCCCTCCTACCTGTCCCTTAAATGTCCTGAGAATTGTCTCCAATTCCGATTCTTGGTAGTCTTGTATTCAAGACTTCTTTTTCTTTCTATCACTGTGACTCCTCCAAGTATCACATGTGAAATAAGCAAGCAAGCAAGCGCGCACACACACACACACACACACACACACACACACACACACACACACACACACTCCTAAATTCATAAATCCTGGAAACATAGCCAACTAACCAGGACAGTGAAGCTGTTGGAGGAGAACCTACAACAGTGTCACCTATTAGATAGCCTGCATGTCAAATATTTATATTATGATTTGTAACAGTACCAAAATTACAGTATGGAGTAGCATCAAAATAATTCTATGGTTGGGGGTCACCACAACAAGAGTGTGGTGATTTGCAAGAAATGGTCTCTGAAGGGAGTGGCAGTTGTTAGGTGTGGCCTTCTTGGAGTAGGTGTTCTTGTTGGAGAGAGTGTGTGACTCTGGAGGTGAGTTTCAAGGTTTCATATGTGCTCAAGCCACACCCTGTGTTACAGACCACTTCCTGTTGCTTATAAGTCAAGATGGAACAACCCTCAGCTCTTTCTCCGGAACCAAGGCTGCCTGCATGCTGCCTTGCTTCTCATCACGATAGTAGACTAACCCTCTGAACTGCATGCAAGCTAACACAATTAAATGTTTCCTTTACAAGAGTTGCCATAGAAACCCTAAGACAATGAGGCACTTCATTAAAGGGTTGCAGCATTAGGAAGGTTTGGAACCATTGACCTACAAACTCCACTTTAGTAACCCAGCATAATCCCTAACCAGGTTCTAAATATCTGTCCCTATACCCACAGAAAAATGTCATCATCACCCTCATTAAGAAATTTTCTCTTTGTAACAGGTAGAGACTATTCCAGAAAACCACAGTCAATCAAAATGCAAAGTTGTGGAACCTGGTCCCAACTGGTACACCTACAACACTACAACACTACTCAGGGATCATTGCAGGAGAGGGTTCTGAAAAACTGCTAGGGTCAGAGGAACAGGGAATCAGCTGTGAGATTGTCTACCCTAGAAATGTCAGAAGCTGAACCCATAAAGTCTCACCAACATGGCTGCCTAACCCTGACCCGAACAAGGACAGACCAGTAGAAATATTAATGTGTGCAGGGAAAAAAATCAGGATTCAGGCATTATGCTGCCTGTACCCTGTCACCTGGCAGGATGCATTCAGGGAGTACCCTGGCCAGCACAGGGTCCTATGGCTGCTATGTCACTGTGTAGCCTGCATGCAGATGCAAAGGTTTCTTTAAGAGGCAAACTCTGCCCACCTCCTCTTCTCTCTTTCCACCATCTCTGAGGAGGCAGACAGATCTCTATCTGTTCTGTCTCTTCCCCCATCTATCTTTTCTCTCTGTCCAGTCTTTTTCTTCTCTCTCCCCTCACTCTCTCCCTTCTCCCACTCTCTTCCCTTCCCAAGAAAACTTTCTTCCCATGTAAGTTCTGTCTGATGGCATGTTTGTCCCTTACCATGGGATTCGACGAGGTCCCACATCATGCTGTATTACAACACTCAACCCTGCACAAAGAACTTAAGACTAATAAGGAATGCTGAGATCTGAAGAAATACTCTTCCTCTTGGTGTTGGGGCCTAGCCCCCACAGGGTCTCTGAGGTGTTTCTCAGCTGATAGCCACAGGTGCATCCTGTTTTCTAGTCCTGGCTTACTGCCCCAGCATTGCCCCACTGACATCAACATCTAGCACGAGGAAAACAGGCTCTCTTCCACCTGGGGTTTTTCTACTGTGTTGCAAGACTACATATAAAGACTGCTCCCTCCTACAAGAGAGAGACCTCTTAGCACTTGAAAAATAAAGACACTTCTTTCTGGACATCTGGTCTTTCTTTTCCTGATACCTCGGAGTTGCTTGTGGCGTGGGCACCGCATTGGGTCTTCTTTTATAGGCCCAGGAGGAAGAAAGAGGAGCTGCTCATTACAGGACAGGGGTTGGGCAGCTTTTTGTTTTGATTGATAGGCTTGGGCTATACGAGCTTTTGCTCACTGTGCATGTCCTTTTATCCATGATGCATGCATTCCCTGTTGTGCATAGGCATAAGGTGGAAAAATGGGTTATTTTTCCTAAATATTCATTCAGAGGATACAGCTTGCCTTACTACGCATGAGGCTTAAGCTCCAGGTTGGAACATTGGTCCATTGCCCTTTGATCATGGATATGTTATAGGATGAATTTGATGATAAAGGGGTTGGAGGGACTAATAATTGCCTAGGAGCTGTAAGTGGGTGTAACTGTAAGCCTTTATTTAGAGAGCGGCTTGGATGCAGGCTACTGTAGGTGGGTTTCAGGTGGCTAAGTGAATTATTGGGAAAGGAGTAGGTGTGGAGCTTACGCCAATCAGAGGTTGCTAAGTTACCCCTGCTCTCACCTGCCTTAGCAACAATTCATTATCCCCTTTCCTTGATATTTTTCCTTTTCCACAAAACTTTGACTTTCTGTGTGTATGCTAGATGCCTACATTCCCCAAGAACAAAATCCACCCCAAACCCCTGTTGCTCCTTCTCTACCTAGCAAGTAGAGTACTAAACAGCACTCAGCAAGTGTTTGTTAAATGAATGATCCCAATACTGATATGACAAATCATGTTGCTTATAGTCACCTGTCCCATAACACATGGCTAGTAATTTTTAACTATTATGAATTTTATTAGGTTTCTAATTTTGAATTCTGATTACTCTCTGAGCTGACTACTGTTTCTTAAAGGATCCTTCAATGAATTTACTAAGTAATGGCTATCAATTCAGTGTGTATGGAAGACAAACAATTTAACATAATCCTATAGTCTAAGGATTATTTATGAAACTGTAATGTAACAGAAGTTGTCACGGTGGTAGAGAATGCATCCATAGGTCTCATGGAGACCTTTTGGATCTCATTTTCTGGAAAGAATATGACTAACATAAGAGGACAGGAAGCAACAGGACTTCCCCTGAAAGGAGATGCTCTCTTCCTCTCTCCCTACTTCCTCCCTTCCCCTTTCAGCCATTACACTTATTTTAAATATAAACTGTTAAAAAAAACATGTAGACAAAAAGAAGATGCTGAGTAAATATTGAATTCCATGAGTATAAAGGAGTATAAAAACCCAGAGGTCTGTGCAGCAACCCAGAAGTTAAATGCTATAAAGCACTTGAGGTGAACTGCTCCCCTCTTTAGGATCTTGGTCGCCTGGTAAGGTTTAATGAGACATCTTACCTTGTGATGCATCTTCTACACAGATATCACATTCCGGACACTTGCTATGGTCTTGCTGCATTACAGACTCTGGAGTTTTCCTAGTTCTGGTGACACTGGTGACAGTGCTGAATAGTTTTTGAGTTCTGTGTGCTCCAAAAGAGGCAATGATTTAAAACTCCTCGCCTTCTGTGTTCCAAGGAACAGTCTGGAGAACAGCCTTCTCCAAAGCATCGCTACCTCATGACTCAGTTAAGACTGCACATCTGTCTGTGTGCCTGCTCTTCATGGCTCCCTTGCTTGTCTACCTCTGGTAATAACATCTGTCCTTCCTTTGAGATACTATGCTGCAGACGTGAGTGTCCTCTTTATTGTCACAGCCAGAATAAGAGTGTCCTCATTTCATGGAGCATCTTGTTATTCACACCACCTTTTGGTCAATTTCATTATTTAGTGTTTATCACCGACCCCTCTTACGTCAGAAGACTAAAATGAAAGCAAATTTTTCTGATTTTCAGGATTGTTAATCAATTCTCATGGCCAAGCTAAGAAGTTTTTACCATGTTTACCTTAAATGTTAAGGATACTACTCAAAGACTAGTTCCTATATCAATTAACACACTAGAGCAAGGCTCAGTGCTTTGTTTAAGATGAAACAACCATATAATTTGCTTAAAGATTGTAAACAAAACATGCATTTCACAAAAGACTTTGAATCCGTACTGTGCTCACTTTGTTTCCCAAATTACTCCAGACTCCCGGTATTTCAGAGATAATTTGTCAGCTGGGAGCTCTTTACATGAATTCTGCACAGCCATTCTGAAAGAAATGCATGGTCAGCCAGCAATGCTGGGAAGTAGAATTCAATCTGGTGCTAACTCCAGCACTTGGATATTGACTTTACCACTAACAATTCTGGTGATCATGGGCAAACAACTCACCTATGTCTGGTGAGAGCCATGTGACTTCTTTGGGGAACAAGGCTTGAGAACAACATGGATGGCTCTCCTGTGGCAGGACCCTGGAGATCCTGACTGACTTGGCAAGGACCCATGGACAGTTCACTGCATGGTTCTGGGCATGAACCTGGGAGTGTGTGTGCTCTCCTTGCTTTCACTATGGTCTAGTGTCTTAATTATTAGAAATTATCAATGAGTCACAGTAGGTCATGAAGTTTAATGTTACATATTTGTATAACTGTTCACAAAAAATGATTTTAATCACTGGCGTCTTTGAGAAATGCTATTAAATAAATGATATCAGGAGTTAATGGGAACAGGCTAGAGACAGAATGAAGTAAATTCATAGAAACCCACAGTTCCCTCATTTCTAATAATTGTGTCAATATCCTGAGATGTTAAGAGAGATAGACATAAGAATAAGGGATAAAGTACCAACTATTAAAAGTAAGTTTCTAAGTTATATTAACTATAAGATAAATGGAAAAATCTGGTATGTTCTCGTAGGAGACAGAGTAGTACAAAACGTACAGTGGATTGATCCAGCTTTAGCTGGTGAATTGTTTGTGAGAACCCAGGCCCTACCAGATGTAAATATTAACCACTAGATACAAAGTTGTCTCTTACTTTGCATCACCTCATGTGCTGCTGACTGGGCACACTGTTCTACCTGTATATGTGTCTAGTTGGAAAAATTCCTTTGCCACTTGCAAGATTGCTTATACTTCTAACAATAGAGATACAGATAAAAAAGGTCATGGTACTGGTGGGGGAGTTGGAAGACAGAAGGGGAAAGAGGCAAGGAACAAACTTGTAATTATTGTAACCACTTTTAGAAATGTAGGCTAAATCTGATTGTAAAACTGTTCATGGTAAACCATTAAACTGTATATATATATATATTTTTTTAAATATATATATTTAAAAAAGGCAGCCCAGAAGATCTGCGGTCACCTGTTTGACAACAAGTGGTCAGAGAGAGTCTCCCCTTAGAGTCAGCTTCACACATCCCATCCCAGGTCACCAAACCCATCTGGAGCAACGCTTTCAGCACATGTTTACATCAGTCAGTTTTCTCCTCTTTAAAATAGAAATGATAACAGCAGCATTTGGAAGACTGAATGCGTTAAATGCATGCTATGCATCATTTTTGCGTAAGCAATTCAATCAGTATCAAGCAGGATTTCCCAAATAACTTGTTCAGATTCACATAGCCATCAAGTGACAGTGCCAGAATTCAAATCCAGGCATTTCTGACTTGATGGCCAATACATTTTCTTTTATGTATTACAGTTTGATATGTGTTAAGTAGCTATGATGGAAAACAGCTACAAGAGCACTAATTAACTAAAAGCTGAAAATGCAATACTAAAATTTTGTTTATGATGAAAATATAAGCTATAATGGGGTGCAGTATATTAATATGCAATAAATCAATGTCAGAAACAGAAAATTGGCAAGAGTTACCAAAGAAATCCAAATTAGAAAAAAATGCACGAAAATAAGTCTAAGGTTTTAGCCATAAAAGCTGATACCAAACTATGATAGCACTGAACACTTGCCAACTTGGCCAAAACTAAAGTTTGCAAAGCCAAATAGAAGCAAGCATAAGAGAAATATTTACTCTTAGGAAAAGTTTCATGATTAGTCAAAGTCACTGGCATAAAGTCCCTAAGATTTCCTAGATAGATTCAGAAAGCAATGTTCTTCAGACAGGCGCTCGGGACTCTGTACATGGAGACATGTGTTCTCAATATGCAGTCCTTCTCCTATAGTGACCTTCAGATCGTTTGTCCAAGGCTCAGGTTCACTTCCTATTTCCTTTCATGACTTCCCTTCACAGAACAAAGGCACACCTCATCCAGATTCTTACTATGGCGTAAAATTTTGAAGTCAGAGATAATTTGACACCTGCCTTAGTAAGAGTTCCATAACTTCTTCATGCATATTCTACACTCATCTCACCAAGACTTACATCCAGTAGCCATCAAAATTTCCAGTAGGCTGTTTTCATCAGTTGAGTACTACTGCCAACTGGAGGTATAATGTACTCTAGAATAACTTGGTATTTTGTGGGACACCTACCAGTGGGAGCAGGTGTATTTCTCATTCTTTTGCCTGCTCTTGGAACTCCTTTCCTCCTATTGGGTTGTTGCCTTGTCCAGTCGAGACATAAGAGCTCTTGCCTTGGATTACTGTGTCTTGTTTTGTCCTATCTGACTTTCCTCTCTTGGAGGTCTGTTCTCTCAAGAGGAAGCAGAGAGAGGGGGTTGAGAGAGAAGGAGGTGATGGGTAGCTGGGAGGAGTGGAGGAAGGAGAAAGTGTGTTCAGTATATATTGTATGAGAGAAGAATCTATTTCCAATAAAATAAATAATTTTTAAAAAAGAGATAATCAAGAGAGAGAAGGGGTGGGAGACGGAGTAGAGATTGAGCATTTTCAACTGCTTTTGGGTTTTTACTACTGTGAATCTTCTAGTGTTCACATAGAGATACTCTGATGTTCTTTCCCACTCCTGGTCAAGTTGTTTGCCTTTATGACAATTCCACAATATTTGCCCTTGTCTACCAGTGATCCATGAGAACTTCTGTCTAATTCCAAGAATAATACATAGACTCAGGGTGAGTTTTCTTCTTTTTTGTTTGTTTTTGTTTCAGAGGTTCTCTATGTAAACCTGGCTGTTCTGAAACTCACTTTGTAGACCTGGCTGGCCTCAAAGTCAGAGATCAACCTTCCTCTGCCTCCCAAATGCTGGGATGAGTCTTGTTCTTAACTGTATGATGTGCTGTTGTTTTTATAAATATTGATATATGTTATAAATAATTCATTTGTTCCCTCTTAAAAAATGTTCAAAACTTTAAAATAAATTAAGAGATGATTTTGAATCTACACATGCACACACACAATCAGTTAAAGTTATCAGTAAAATGTCAAAATATCATTCATTCTCTATAGTATATATCACAGGACAAAGTTTTGCTGAAGAGAAATATCACTGAAAGAGAAAATAAAAATGTTAACCATTATGGAAGAATTTACTAGAAAATGTTTCTAAGTTTTAGATCATTATGGTGCTGAAATTCCACTTTGATACATTGTTAAAATTAATGCCTAAGAGTAATGCCAGTGCATACTTTAAAATGCTAATATTTATTCCCTAAAATGCCTTTAATTGTCTTAATAAGAAGTTTCCAATGCTTAACAATGTTAAAGGTATTCGTCTAAAAATTTCCACGGACATAAACCAGCTAGAAATCTCTTTTCTACGGAAACAAACTCTGACATCCAGTCACGGACACAGACCAATGTCCACTAGAAAAAGGGTGAATGCACATGCCTCCTTGGGTGCCATGCTGATCCAATGCTTTCCCTGAGGCCCTGCTGTATAGAGAAGGAAGAGGTCTTTGTCTAAAACCAGAAATTTTCTTGGGAAAGCCAGCACTGACCTGAGGCCAGGACCTTGGAGGAGCTGTGACTTCATCCTGAGAATTCTTCCTGCCCTAGAGGGCTGTGGTTATCCACCCCAAGGCTCCTGTGTGCTCAGGCCCTGGATCCCCTTTGTGCAACATTGCTTGACTAGCCTACTGCTGACTCATCTCATTGTATGATGGTTTTCCCACTTTTTCTCATTTTCCCCCTGAAAACTTTATATAAGATGCTGTAGTTCTTAACTAATCTGCCTGGCATAAGATATAGCTTGTGCAAGACACCAGATTTCTTGTCTTCTTCATCTTCTCTTCATCCGGTTCTCCCCTTTAGAAAGAACCCTGTTACTGAAGAACAACCCATTTGGTTCCAGGTTGGCTTCCTATGGAGGGACTGCCATGTATGACTCCTTAACAACAGATTACTGCATAGCAATGGAGCTACAGATTTGCACAAAAGACATCTCAATTATTTAAATTTAGTGCTCACTCAAAATATCAAGACCCCCAAATATTTTTCTTTTCTTTCTTTCTTTCTTTCTTTCTTTCTTTCTTTCTTTCTTTCTTTCTTTTTTTTTTTTTTTTTTTTTTTTTTTGAGACAGGGTTTCTCTGTGGCTTTGGAGGCTGTCCTGAAACTCACAGAGATCCACCTGCCTCTGCCTCCCAAGTGCTGGGATTAAAGGTATGTGCCACCAACACCCAGCTTTTTTTTTGTTTTGACCCCCAAATATTTCTATGGTAAAGATCAACTTACATTCATAACCAAGTAAAACTAAACTACATCACAAACACCTGATGAATGATATCACATGCTGAAGAACTCTCTTCCCTTCTTTATACCTAATGCCATGCAATCTGCAATATTTCCCTTATGGAATTTAGAACCACAGTCAGCAGACTTTTGGTTATGTGACATGCTTGAGTCAACAAATGAATAGGAATGATGCTTGTCACACTAGAAGCTCCATGATTTTACATCAGATTTTTTTTTTGTACCAAAAGAAACCTTTCTGTTTTCCACTCTGGACTATGAAATGAAGGCACGTAGTTTATCCTAGATCAGCCTTCATCGATGCAAGAAACTCTTACGTGTTTTCATCGACTACCGAGAGCCTCCTCTTATTCAGAACGGCAGCAAAATATGAAAAATGGAAGCTTCTAAGTGAAGCTGGCAACTAATGCCCACCAAAGTGAAAGCGGGAGTGGGGGGGGTGGCGCAGAAGATGTGGAAAATGAGGCCAGGAGCAGTGGTACTGTTCTAGTAATTGACTTAAGCAGCAGCAATAGATATATTTAGAGTTATTCACTAAGTTACATGGAAATGGTCATGTATTGCTTCTATCCATCATAATATTTAAAAGGCGAAATACATTTATAAGAATTTGATTGTTTTCTTTGGAAATAATTCTTTATATGTATAATTTCATGTTAAGCCCTTATCACCAAGGCTGAGGTAAAACAAGTTATTTTGTATGTGTGCGTGTGTTTGCACATGGTTTGCATATGTATAAGTATGTAAATAAGGACATGTGAACACAGCTCAGAAGAGTTCAGAAATCAGTTCTTAACCTGATTTCTGTCTTGTTCTGGATCTCTCTCTGCACTTCATACTCTAGGCCTTGGGGCCCATAAGCTTCAGGACCTTTCTCCCTTCTCCAACTGATTTCCACACAGGAACACTGCAATTACAAATGCAAACCATAGTATGTACATGTATGTTTTCCAAGGAACTAAATCATGTGATGTGGTTTGTACATCGTGAACCATTTTCCCAGCCAGAACTGTAACTTTTTAGAAAGGGGAGGGGGAATAGAGAGAGAGAGAGAAACTTGTTAGAAAGCAGGAGGAGGAGAGAGAGAGAGAGAGAGAGACAGAGACAGAGACAGAGAGACAGAGAGAGAGAGAGACAGAGAGAGAGAGAATAATTTATTATTTATCAACAGAAAATTCACTACGGGATGTTTTGAAATTCGTGCATCAGAAACAAAACATGTAGGCAAACCACTATACACAGCAAACCAAATCAGTTTTCACATTTGTAGATCCACCCAAGTGTGTCAAATAGTTGAAGTTCAACTCTTACTGCCTGTGCTATGCAGTTAGGTTTGCAATGCTGTGTCTGTTCTGAACATGTATAGACTCTCTCACCCTTATATGACACAAAGTTTTACACAGCATTTACATTGTTTCAGGCATGGTAGGTAATCAAGACAAGATTTACCATATGAGAAAGCCTACATATATATTATGTGCAAATGCTGCACCATTTTACCTAAGGGACTCAAGCATCTTGGATTTGGTGTCTTCAGGGAGTCCTTAAGAATTAATCTGCCAAGAACAGCAAAGGTAAAATTTCCTAAACACAATTTCATTTCCTTGCCTTTTATTACATCACACAGCAATATGTATTTAAATGTTCTAAAATAAAACCAAGAAACCAAGTCTCCATACAGAAAACTGCTAGCCAATAAGGGCTTTACACACACACACACACACACACACACACACACACACACACACACAGGTATTCATTTGCATGCACCTACACACACAAGGGGAACAAATTAACGAAATAATGATTCGGCAAAACATTTGGCAATTTTGAGGCTAGCAAGGACATTAACAGTGAGGAAGGTATGTGTGTTCTGGTGGTATGAATGAAACAAATCTTCTACTCCTTAAATCAAAGCTGTGGTGATACAGAAGTTTTAGTATGTTCTTGGGAGTTAGATTACCTACACATATCTAAGTAACACTCCTATTTCTTCCAAGCCCAGACACCATCAGCAATTCTGGACAGAAGTTGTCAATCTGAGCAGACTTCAGCAAACCACCTTTTACGTATTTCAATTGCATTAAGTTATGTAAATACAGAGGGTCAAACACAGAGGGCTAAAACATAAACTGGGAAAAACCAAACCAAAGCACTACAAGAAAACAAAATACGTTATTTTTCAATCTCCTTAATGTTTGCACATCACATACCAAATGTGTGTGCACACGCAAATTAAAAACAAAGCAAGCAAACAAAACCATTCTTGACACCTGGTTGTTCCCCAATGCTCAGTTTCAGCCTATGGACATAAGCAAAGTGGTAACATAATTAATTAGATATGCTCCTGGTTCTCCACCTGTGAGTTTCAACCCTTTCACAGCGGCCAACGAGACAATCAGGAAACACAGATATTTACATTACGTAACAGTAGCAAAATTAGTTATGAAGTAGCAATGAAAATAATTTTATGGTTGGAGGTCACCACAACATGAAGAACTGTATTAAGGGTCGAAATATTAGAAGGTTGAGAACCACTGAACTAAGCAAAAAGTCAGGCTTCTTGCCTGTGGTGCAGTTGTTTCTGAGAAATGATTGCCCAGCTGAAAACTATTTCCCACATGCCCTTTGCAGCAATGCTGGGCTGTCTAATTCCTTTTCCCCTGGAAGATGTGGATGGTGTTCCACTAGAGGCCAAGCTGAGCAGGTGTTTTTTTTTTTTCTATTTGTTCTTTTTTTTTTTTTTTTGAAACCTTACCCAATTAATTCAATCCATGGGGGCTTGAAGTGAAAGAACATGAATCTTCAGACGACAGGCCCAAAACCCTTCCATTACACATGGCTGAAGGATCCCTTAACAACCGCAGCAGCCACTACATGAGTAAAAATAAATTCACTTCAGCTAGAGGAAGTTTGCTGTTACCTTTCATGGGTTCTGTGTGAACTCAGTGCTAAGTGGACTCCCCAGTGTTGAGCAGAATCATATGACTCTTAGCGCACTGGAAAACACAAACATGGAGGTGGCAGTTCTGGGTTGTCTCTAAAAGAAGGAGCAGCCACCAAAGCAGCGGAAACCACCCTACTTCACTAATTAACCTGGGAGACAGCCATTGGGAAGAGTCCTCAGGATCCAGTTCCCACCAAACTAAAGCCAGGCCAGATCCACACAGCACCTCAGAATCCTCTTCCTCGCTTTGGTCAGTAAGTCCCTTCAAGTCTTTGCATTCAGTCATTAGCTAGGAAATATACAGCCATTCCAGGCCCCCGAAAGGGTATGCGGATGAGGCACAGGCATGAAACATATTTTGTGTCACAAAACGTTTAATTTTCATCAGCACCTCTGCTGCCAACTCCAGAAAGTCCCACTTCCAGGTACCCACAGTTACTCCAAAACACCTACTTCCGGGTACCCACAGGTAAGTGAGAGGCACGGGGAGCAACTTCAGGGCTGCCTCACAGACACTGTCTTTACACTGAAGTACTTACCCTGAAGGGGAATCAGTGCTCACACATCAGAAAATGGTACTGAAAACAGAAGTTTTGCTTTTATGCTTTTCTAGGGAAAAAGCTAAGAGGACAAAGAAGTGTGAAGCAAAACTTCTAAATAGCAAAGATGTTCCGGCATGGGGGCTCATGGAGTAGGAGAGACAGCCCAGCACACATTTTATTCTTGGACGCAGCAACTCCCGTTTGGGAGAATGTATGTCGGAGTTACAGTGCTCAAGCCTCAGCCTGATGTTGGGATCCGAATCTTGAAGTCATTTACAAGGAAAGGCTATGACAGATCTGTAGCTTCCTTCGCTTTGCTTGTTGGAAGTCACCCTTACCACCCAGCCCGACTGCAGGTGCTGTTTAGCTCATTAGCCCTTCAGATAGGCTTCGCTGTCAGTTACCAATGGTTTCATTTCCTCTTGCCAGAAGAGATCACATCCTGCCACTGTGTGCGAGCGGCCACAGCTGCTCCCCAGGCCCCGTTCTCTGAGCTGCGTAGGAAGATGGCTCAGAAGAGCACTGGATGCTCTTCCCAGAGGTCCTGAGTTCAATTCCTAGCAATCACATGGTGGTTCACAACCATCTAGTATGAGATCTAGTGGCCTCTTCTGGCATATAGGCAGAACACTGTATACATAATGAATAACTAAATCTTAAACTCCAGCACTGGGAAAAAATAGCACCAAACCTCTTATTACCCAATGGAAGACTCTAAACTCTAGATTTTATTTTGATGGGGCAATTTTGTTTTGCATAAGTTCACTGATAGGTATTCCTTCTGAGAAAATCTTAAGAATGGAGAATTTCCACATCTCAGTAGGTCCAGGGATGTCAACTGGGCCAAATCAGAGTTAATACATATAGGGAAGCTCAGGAAACACACTGGGCTTTCAAATGGCTGTACAGTGGGATTCATTTCTTCAGGGCTATGCTTAAAATGCCCTGAGGAATTTACTTCAGTCTGTTAGAGTTTTGGACTGTTTCCTTAATCCCTCTTGCCACAGCCACTCTTACTTAGTTCTCTCACTATGAAAACCTGGAGAAAGCAGTGACAGGGCGTGGAGCAACACTCCTGTTTACTGGGCAGTCCAGCTGAGCTTGGAGAGGAAGAGAAGTCAGGAGGAGAGGACAAAAAGGACGGCATTCACAAAGGGGACAGTGAAAGGCAGTCTCCATGGCTGGGTCACATCAGACACAAGCAATTTGTCATCCATATGGTGGGGTGCTTGCCTATCATCTGCTGGACACCGGGCTGGGTGCTGGGCAAGATACAAGGGCAGAGCTGACAACATGCCCTCAAAGAGTGTGGTCTAGTACTGGGGTACACAGCCCCTCGGAACATCCTGGGTTTAATGAATCCCAAAGCGCGGCCGCAGACTTCTTCCTAAAACCTGATGTCTACTACAAATGGGTATCCTTTCAGTTCAGCAGCTTTGAAGAAACTTATACATATGGACACCTTTAACACACTCGGAAAAAAAACTCATTTTATTATAAAAACATTGAATATTTATTGTAATTAAGAAAATCTTCACATATATATTCTGCATTTTTATGGATTATTTTCTTGTGAATTTATTATTTAAGTAAACAACTTCCCAAATTGCATAAAAACTATGGCATAGCTTTTTGAAATGTACAATGTTGACCCACTGGCAGTCTCACAGAAAGGTACATAGGCTTGCTACTAAAAGCCAGGGAAGCCTTTGAAATAGACAGATGTTTATTGACAGTCAAAGCTCACAGCTACAAAGTCTGCTCTGTACATCTGTTGCAGGTTAACTCAAAGTGTAACAAAGCAAACCCTCCACTAACCTGAACCAGCCCCACCCAACGCTTTCGATCCTTGGAGCCCACTTCTCCACACAGAGAACTGACTAGCCAGACCACGGTAAGTAACTACCAGAAAAGCCATTCAGACCAACCAATTTTCCTATTACAATCTAAACAGTTCCTGCTGCTGCTGCTTTCCTCGCAGCATAAAGACACCAAACGCAATGGATGGGCATGAAGCCCACAGGTGCAGCTGTTTCTAGGTGAGACGCAAAGGATGCACTGCTACAATTTCAAGTTCATTTCTAACTGCAATCTCTCCACTATGTATCTTGCAATTATCCTCTCCTCCCAGAGTCAGGTCTGGGCGCAGACTATTCACAGATCACCTTAGTTTGTTAAGAGCGGAAGTCTCTGTAGAGACCTGATCAGACTTCTCAAAAACAGAGACCAGAGATGCGTATCCAGCACAGGAGCCTCATAAGGCAGAGAACTAATACAAACTAACACAGCTGTGCACACACGAAAGAAACCGAGTTCCTGAGAAACAGGGCCAGTGGCACAGTGGAGCAGCCGTATCTAAGCAGCAATGTGAGTCCAGTAAAAGTGAAGGCCTTTGTCACATTGTGCCAGCTGGGCTTTCCTGGGTTTCCTCACCAAATTCCTGAAATTGGGCTTTTCAAATAAATGGTAATTCTAAAACCTTCAGCTCTGGTTTGCCTGTACTAGACTAGCAGAGGAGCTCATTACAAAATGCAGTGAGCTATTAAAGGACCTGAGATCTGGCTTTAATGCTGGAGGTTTGCTAATGGCTTCTTTAACCAGGATCCACCCAGATATGCTCAGCCTTGACGCTTGCAGATTTTACACGTCTAGTATCTGTTCAATGCATAAAGCTCAACTCTGCAGGTGTAAAATGTAGCAGAAGCTCAGATCATTAGGAACTATAATCTTTCCATCACCTCCCTGACTTCAGATAAGCAACATGATTTCCTGTTCATGACCTGCTGAACAGAAAAGACTTCAGATTTATATCAGAGGAAAGGGTCATTTTATAGGCAAGGAAACAGAGAGCCTGAAATGTTTAGTGAAACTGCCAGTGCCACACTCGGGCTGTACCTCTGACCTCACTGCTGGTTTGAAAACCTCATGCACATGCATTTGTAAGAACTGCACCACCACATACAAGAGCTGTTGAAATGAATGCCACTAAACAGTGATATACTTCACATGAGGTAAAGAGAACAAATGCTAACTGATTTATGCTACTGCTAGAAAAGAGCCCTTTGACAAAGGTTACTGCTGGGGGGACCTACAGTGTCTAGTGTCTGTTCACGAATTTAAGTAGGCAGTTTGCAGTTGGTAACGCTGAAGGTCCTGATCCATGCAACAAAAAAAATTCATGTCAAATATAACTATATATTTAATTATACATAACATATTTAATCTCTAAATTATTTTACAAACCCAAGTAGTTTTAATATGGGTAAAAGTGAATAGCCACAGACAAAAATATCATTGTGTAAGTTGGTGGTTGCTGAAAATTAGTTTCACACTCTATCATTCTTAGATGGAATGCAAAATAATAAAAACTACAATAAAATTAGGAGAATGGGGTTAATGTGTAAGCCCAGGTATCAGAAAACTCTACCACTTACTATCCAATTTGGGTGCAAGTCAGTAAGTTTCTGGGCTTCAATTTTTTCACCTACAAAGCTAACATTTGCATCATCTACCTCATTAGGATGACTCAAGACAACATTCAAACAAATGAGAGAACTTTGTAGACGGATAAACATCACAAATAATTTTACTATTCCAACTGTTAAAATATGGAGCTAAGAAAACTGTAGCTAATTAAAGAGGCATGTTCAGTGGGACAAATCCAGTTCAAGAAGGCAATCCATGCAAACATTTTCAACTTTCAAAGGCAAAGCTTAAAATTTATACAGAGATAGTCAAAAGAGCATTCTGGAAACACTAAAAGACACACATTTGGTTGAGTTGAGACTTTAAAATGAGCCTGCAAGATTTTACAGCATACAAAGAGGTTCTTGGTCTTTGGAGAAAGCTGCTATTCACCTAAGGAAGACAAGTATTTTGGGGATTTCTAAAACAAATGGAATAAAATTACCACTCTGCTCTTTTGTAAGTGGGACTTCAAAGATCCACATTAACGTTCCCAGTAATCTAACATTCACTAAAAGATAGAGTGTTCACGTGTAAGTCACAATCACTATCAACTTACACGAAAACAAAACAAATAATTCAGAATTCTTATGACTCTATAGACACCTGGAAGTGTAACAGCCCTTTATGCCCATTGTATATTGCATAAGACAATGCAAATAAAAGAAAGCCTTCAAACGTACCCTGCCTACAAGCTCTTCCTATGCGGTAGCCTCATTCCACTCCTCCTCTCTGGCAG
Organism: Mesocricetus auratus; assembly: GCF_017639785.1. Classification (NCBI taxonomy): domain Eukaryota; kingdom Metazoa; phylum Chordata; class Mammalia; order Rodentia; family Cricetidae; genus Mesocricetus; species Mesocricetus auratus. The sequence continues at coordinate 537,582 of NW_024429207.1, read as the reverse complement.
ACTTTTGTTTTGTTTGCAAACTAAGCTTAAGCAGCCCATGACCTTTCACTTCCACTATGTCTTTTGATGTTAGCTTTTCTTATACCAAAACAGAAAGAAAAAAGAAAAATATAGCCAAAAACAAATGAAGATACAGGGGAAAGATGAGATGCAATTCATCACGTATAAAAATATGTTTCAAATTCAGAATAATTTAATAACTCTTCGTTATTTCATATGTATCTGGAAATGGGACAGATACATGTCCTGATCCTGTCACCAGAGGTAGAATTCCAGCATTTGGTACAACATTCCAAGATAGCGTCAAGGTGACATTGCTGTTTCCCCTATAAAAAGATGTCAAAAACAAAGGTTAGCAGAACTTTTCATTTAATAAAAATACTTCCAATCAAGTACTATGGGGCCACACACTTCCTTTATAACTAGCTATTTCTAATAGACAAAAACAGAACAATTTCCTCATAACATTTGACAGTCACAGATAGCCCAGAAAGACACCAGCTCTAAATTGATAGGCAGCCTAAACGACCAACCTAAACTGACAGCTGCAATTAATTACCAACAAAAACATTTACATGAATAAAAGACAAGGAAGAGAAAAAGAGACTCATGCTAGGAATCAGATGGCAATAACTTGAAATCTAATTTTGCTATTCTTTAGAAGTGCAAACTCCAGCAGATCAAAATCGATCATGTTTAAAAATCTTTATTTGTAAGTCCAAAGGTATGTTTAGGTCAAAATAGCTCTTTTCCTAAACCCTTTCTTATACACCACACAAAGGTCAACATGACCTGAGATCTTGGCCGTCACGCACTCTGATTTGGAGAATCAAAACCAGAAACCTAGCTATCTGCCCTGACCCAGCACATCATTTCCTCATGCAGGCTGTCCTGATGGAGTTCAGAAAGCAGACCTGTACCTTCAGTGTCATCACACCCCTCCTGAGAAAGCCCGTGTCCCTGTACACCCAACAGTAAAAGCTGCTGCACGTGTTAGCTTTCTGTCGGCAGGACATAAGATACAGTCATCTCAGAAGAGGGAATCTCAACTGAGGACCCCCATCAGGTGGGGCTTTTTCTGATTAATGATTGACAGCAGGTTACAGCCTACTGTGGGTGGTACCATCCCTGGGCAGGTAGTCCTGAGTGTGTAAGAAAGCGAACTGAGGCAGCTAACAAGTAGCATCCCTCCACGGTCTCTGTTTCAGTTCATGTCCATGGTGATGAACTGTAATCTGTAAACCAAATGAAGCCTTTCTTCTCCAGCTCATTTGTTCCTGGTGCTCGATCAGTCACAGCAAGCAAACCTAACAGCTGTGGACTTTTACTGTGATGCCTGCATTCGCTTCAGCAGAGAAGTGATTACTACACCACATGACAATTTTCGTCTTTCCTCGGTCTTTCAGATGAGTTCAAAACATCAGCACTTCTCTCCCAGACTGCTTTACTCTTATTTTTATCTCCTGTCCCTAGCTCTACCCTCTTCCCTTCTTTCCTGATTGGGGGTTAAACCACACCTAGTGCGTGCCAAGTAAGTGCTCTACCACTGAACAATAGGCACACACTTTCCTTTAAAATAAAAATACAGTTCATCTTTCTCTTACCAATCTTACTTAACAACGTTAAAAATGACAAAGGGTCACTCACTTGAGGCCATTTCCATCATCGAAGAAAAAATACTTTGTCTTCATATCTTTCAAAAGCAGCTTTGGATTATCACCTCTCAACACGATCTTGTCCCAGAGGACGACTTGGTTCAGAGCCTACGTCAAATTCAAAGTCACTTAGATAACTCATTAGAAATATTATCATTTCAAATTCAAAGTCTAAGTAAGCAAAGAGCTTGATGGACGAATGGAAATATATCCATTACTCACCAAAGCAGGGATTTAATTCCAAATTAGTGTTATCTTACTGGATTTTTGAGATACCAGAATTACAAATACAACTCACATATACTCATCATAAAAATAACACTGATCCTCGTAAGTTTTGATACCCACTGAATAGTGCTATGTATAGTAGTGACTCATTACTTTGAAGAATAACTTTTCCTGTTTTTAAAATACATTTTGATAATCTTGAAATGTAGATATCAAAACTCTTGTTTTGAAGGAGAGCTTTGTCTGCTATCTTTAAGACATATTTTGTTGCTTTAAAGCTCTCCCCAGGATTCCCAATTCCCAGTGAAATACCTGGCATAAAGCATATACTCCCAATTTAGCTGTAGTACCAAAATTAGTATATGATGCTGTTTAGCATGCTACCAATATAGGCCAATAAATAATAATAATAATAATAATAATAATAATAATACAGGTCAAATCAAATATAGACCCACTTTTAATTACAAATTACAGAACTGCTTTGGCAAAAACAACACAGAAGCAGTGTTTTGTTTCTTTGCATCTCAATGTGATGTGTTAAACGGTTCAGTGCTTTCAATAGTGGCATTACAGGAGAAGCTAAGGCCATCAAACAATACTCTGCTGTAAGGCAGCATGCGTATTTTGCTGGGTCCTACAATGCTAGAGAGCTACGAGGTGCACACACAGTATCAACGGGCTAGTGCAGGGGAGAAAGTTTTCTTACCAGAACCATGTCTCCCAAGCTTGTTTGTTTTAACTAAGCTATGCAGGGCAGGTACTTTGAATATATAAAACGTGTTTTATTCTTGGACCTGTAAGAAGACTCAGTGTGTCCAAATCCTGAATCCTTAAGGTAGGAGAGAACTGACTTCCTGACAGGTCATTTTTAATAAACTATGTTCTTTCATAAGAAGTAATGTTTAGAAAGAAACTATTATAATATACTTAGAGAAATACTTACATTATTTTTTGTTGAATACTCTGCTGACAAATAAAGAAATAACTGTTTAACATTCCAATCAAATATGTTCTCTAGATGTAAACAAATTAAGGACTCTAAAGATTGCAAAGCGGGATACAACTTTCAAACAGATCTTATTCTTAAAACATCCATAGCAACATGAGCATAAAATACAACAGGTAGTCTAGAAAATCAAATCAATAACTTAAGAGAGAAACACACGATAAATATATTGTAAAAATCTAGCACATTTGAAAAAGGGTGTATGTCAGGACAGGTTACCATCCTCCCTGTTCCTCTAAATATAACTAGCTGGCAAGTTTATTTAAAAACATAAACATAAGAAACTGAAGCGTTAATTCTGTCTAAAGCAGAACCAGTCATCACTATGCAAAGAAGGAACAGGCACATTTGCACAGAGATCAGTTAATTAGCAAAGGACAGCATCCTACACAAGTTGACTTGGTTGTAGGTCAGTAAAAATCACGATGTCTTATTGTGTGGGATTCTTTGCTAAGAGGAAACACTAGCATTTAAAACTAATTCCTACTCTGTAACTGAATCCTGTAATTTGTTGCACAAAAATTGCAAATAGTTTCAGGATGAATAGCAGGTAAACCTGTTAACATATGCTTGAAGAAGATGATGATGATGATACACTTTCAGGATTCTAACCTGTGACCTAAGGAAGACTAAAGTTGCTAAGATGATCAGCTCTGAAGATACAGAGAAAACAACTCATCAGTGAGGCTTCATTAAGATTTCTGACTCTAAGGATGACATAATGCAGCACTATCTCCTGGATAAAAGGTGTTCTGAACCACCACAGATGCAATTCTTTTTAAACATACGGGGTTTTGTTTTGTTGTTTGGTTTTTGAGACTGGGCTTCTCTGTCGATCAGCCCTGGCTGTCCTGGAACTCTCTCTGTAGATCAAGTTGGCCTCGAATTCAAGAGATCCGACTGCCTCTGCCTCCAAGTGCTGGGATTAAAGTAGTGTGCCACCACCGCCCAGCAACTTAAGGGTTTTTTGTTTGTTTGTTTTGTAAGAGATGGAGAATTATGTGGGGCTGAAAATGAACTATTGCTAGGCAGGCTGGGCTGAGCTCTTCTTTAACCAAAATCATATGTTATCTTTTCATTCCTAGATCCAAATTAATGAAGAGTTTAAGCTATGTTCACACAATTAACTCAGGAGTCCCACGTTTCCTTAACTTAGGAGTCCCAAGTTTCCTTAAAGTGTGAACAAGGAAATATCAACACTATTTTTACTGATGAAAATGTGGTAGAGTCGATGTTCATACTCACTCTTCATCTAATTTCTACACTTGCATCTCATTTCAAAACTACAGAAGAAAAAAGAACAAATTATTTTTGTTGAAGGATATCAGCAGTTATATCAAATGTGATGAATCCCAGGTCACTTCTTTCTCTCGGGCCAGTGAAGTCTTCTACATTTTTTCTGGAAGTAAAAATAAAAGTTTCACCATCCCTCGTGGCATCACACAAAATTTACGCAATTTAAACCAGCAACGGCTAGATGTGTGCATCAGTAAAACAGAAATTTCACAAAGAAATGAGTAAAGTTAAAGAAACTGTAAGTGTGTAAGTAAGTATTATAATTCAAGTATAAAAGAAGGTAGTCAGCTATTTTAATATGCCTTAAGAGAACCTCTGAGAAAACCCAAGGGAGGGTAAAAAAAATAAAATTAAAAGGAGAACGCAAATACTTCATGGAGAGCAGGTAAAAAGAGTGAATGAGGCTTCGTGTGGCCATAAGGTGACTCGGAAAACAGCATATGTTTATGAGTGTTCCATATGTCAGAGAGCCACCATGTATTTCCCACAACTATCTTATATCAGCACAACAATCCTTCCAGTTACCTTCTCTGCTGTCAACAAAAGTAAACAAGCACAAGAGCAAGAAAGCCGTTTAAGGTCACATCAACGTTTAATTCGCTTCAAGTTCATCTAGGCCCTCGCAGAACTGGAAGTCATGGCGGGGGCTGGTATCTAAGTCACATATATTGAAATCGTAAACAGTATTTAACAAGAATCAATATAGGGCAACTTAGAAACCAAAAGATGCAGCAGTTGCAGTGGACAAAGTGGGGGCAGTTGCGATTCTGACTAACAAAATAAGACTAAAGAAGACCTCTCAGGGCAAACAAGAACTAAAACCACTGTATTGAATGCAAAAGTGACAGGGAACAGAGAGAAATGCTATAAATACAACAAGCAGTACGCGAAGGGCAGCCGCTCTGAAATTCTATTTTTAGTGTCTCCAAAGGCTGATGCAGGTTGCTGGCTAAGGGAACCACAACAAAAACAACAGGAAAGCGCTGTATTCGCAGGCTAGGGTGCTCAAACCGCCCCAGTGCACCCTGCCCACATGGGCACGCTAACTTCAAGGCAGTGGCGCTGTGTCCAGAGGGAGCAAAGGCAAAGCCTGCAAATGGACTGTCAAAAAGGACCAACGGTGGAGGGGCCGCGATACCAGGGCCACCCGCTGAGCCCCGGGGTGGGCTGACACCGCGGGTCCCCACGCGCGCTCGCAGGCCCCCAGGGAGGGGAGGAGCCGGGCGGAAGCGCGGGCGTGGGTGTGCTGGTGTGTTGCTCGCTCATTGGCCAGGGTGGCTGCGGGGACGGGAGGAACAGGAAGGAAGCGGAGAGCTGAGCCGGGCCGCCCGGGAGCTGACCGCGGAGGGCTGGGGGGGGGTCCGAAGGCCGCCGGGGCCACGTGCCCCCCCCCGGGGTGGGGGGACCCGCGGCGCAGGGCGGGGACGGCGCACACACCCTCACCCCACCCGCCGGGCTGCACTCACAGCATGATCCGCGAGACGTGCAGCCGCACCGGGACGCTCCTGTCTTTGAAGGCGGTGGTGATGAAGCAGCCGAAGGTGAGCGCCGCCATCACGCTCAGCGAGAAGGCGAACAGCGAGTTCGCGCGCGACAGGACGGTGTTCATCGCGACGACCTCCCCTCGGGGGCGCACCCCGGTATCCGACAGCCGGTCCCCAGGCTCCGCTTCCTGCGGCCGGCCGAGCACACCAGTCCCTCCCACCCCGCGCACCCGGTGCGCACGTTCCCGGAGCGCGCGCCGCCGCCCCACCCCCTTTCCGGCCCTCCGCCTGGAGCGCGCACGCTCACACTCACTGGGACACACCCACCCCGCTGCAGGGCACGCGCGCTGGAGGGGGCGGTGCCCTCGGTCAGTCCGCCAATCCGTAGTAAGCACTGGGGTTGGGTGTGGCCACGAGAGACCCGCCCTCCAGGGCTCGCTTCTTCCTGGGTTCCGGCCCGGGTTGGCGGGGTGCAGCCGTTTGAAACTTTGCCTTCGGTTGTGTTTTGCGGGACTGCGGCTCCTTTCCTATACTTGTTGTGACATTCACTTTCAGGACGCGTGGTCCTAGCTCCCCTCTATCAAGGCTGATAAATTACTTTTTTATAAAGGGGAAAGGTGAAGTTTTTCAAGTCCCTAAATAGCAGAGAGGAGCACTGACTTTGCACCTAGGCTGTAGGCCACCCAGACTTAGTCTAATTCCTGTTGCTTTGCTTCCAACAGAGAATGGAAGTTCTGCTTACGTTATATGTGTTTATACCGCAATTCCAAAGATTTTCACATAACCAAAATAAGTAAAGAACATGTTGTAGACCGTGAAAGGTGTCAATGAGAAACTGATATTGGTTGAACTCCTTTCAGTCCTTACCATTCAATAATTTCAGGCAGCATCTTTAAGCATTGTCTAGCCCGTAGCAGGAACAATTAGTTCCAGGCCTTAGATGGAGAATGTAGCACCAACAAATCTAGTCTCAAATGGAATGGAGCCAAGAAATGAAATGTGTAGTAATTATAATCTGAAAGTTCTTTAGTTGTATTAAAACCTTGATTTTTTTTTACTCTCCCAAGTAGCCACACTTTATCAATAAAGCAAGGTTCAACTAAATACTTACTGTGCTTCAAGTGACATACAAATGTATATTGATCACTTTCTACCCCCACTGAAGGTTATAATAAAGTTACCAAAATCAAACCAACAGTCTAAATTACAAAAACAGGCATAAATACTGAGAAATGCTACATAGAGCTATAGACTTAAAGACGCTGTTTATGTGGTGAGGTGGAACAAACCTACATGCAAAAATGTTAAAGCCTTTATATTGTTGTTATAGAGTGACACAGAGAAAGGATGCCTGTTGTGGCAAATGATGAGGGCCACGATAAATGCTACAAAACATACCGAACAAGTACAGATATATTGGAGGCACACTCAATATTGTGCTCCAACTAAACTAGTACATGTAAAACAATAGGCTCAAGTAAACCTGGGAAGGTAATGGCCTATTATAAACAACCTGCCCACGAATAGTACTCAGCTGTAAAGAAAAGTGAAATCATGCACTTTTCAGGTAAATGGATGAAACTAAAACATCATATTTAGTAAGGTAACCCAGAGTCACGAAAGACAAACCTCCCATGTTTTCTCTCATTGGAGACTCCTACCTCCTTATTTTCAGAAATGAATATGTAGCTTATAGTAACTGCAGAAACCAAGAAAGTAAAATAGGACTATTGAAAGGATGGGGGTTTGGGAGTAATAGAGAGAGAACTAACAGAGTTCAAGCAGTCTGGTCAGGGATACGCAAAAAGGGGGTCTCTTAGGGAGAAGGCGGGAGTGAATACAGAAAAAGGTAGGAGGAGGTAAAGGAAATGGCAGGGTACAAGTGACCTGAGAGGCTAAATGGGAAAGGGGTGCATTTTAGGAAAGGGTAAGGAGATATATGCAAGAAGAAGGGGGAAGGGTAAAATATGAAAAAGGATGTCTAAAAAGGAGGAAAATAATCATACTATTAACTACATAAAGAAAAACCTATAATGCATGCAATTCAGTGTATTAATATACATGTGTAGATTTAATGAACCTTCCTCATCTGGGCTGACAATGCTCTCTTCAAGATCCAAAGACTGCCTATCAAAAATGCTTTTTTGAATTGCTGGCCAGAGTTTTCCAGGAGACTCCCAAAACACACAGGCTATCATTGTTGCCCTTGGTTGACCTTCAGAGATGGAAGGTCGATTTGTATTGTTGAACACACCATGCACTTCAGAAAGAGGTCCCAGAAACCCCTGAGCAGGAACTCATCTGAATTCCTCCTCCCTGAGAACTATCATGATACCACGCTAGCTTCAGAGGTAGGAGACAACCAACGATCTAAGTAGTTATGGCACCAATGAACCAGATCAGTGGCCAGCCTGGCAGAGTAACCCTAAGGTTGCAATAGTGACACAATAGCCTTGGTATAACATCAGCTTTCTAATTGAACTTAAGACCATCTCAATAAGGTGGAAACTATGTCTGGTACTGGAAACCTAGATAACTAGTCAGTTATGGATTATGAATATGAGTAATAAATATTGGAAAAAGGACCTATGTCCACTACTTTAGAAAGCCAGCAGAATCCTTAACAACAGTCTATAAATATCTGTCCTCTAACCCACAGATAATTGTAGTCTTCGTTCCTCAGCAAGGAAGCTTCTCTTTGCAAAGGAGACCACTACAGAAAACCACCACCAATCAAAAGATAAAGTTTTGGAGCTTCATCCCAATGCATTCATCTACAAAACACTTCATCTCCTAAGGCTCAGGGTTGCAGAAGAGTTGAAGGAACAATAGTGAGGGCTATAAGATCAGGGAGTTTGCTGTGAGATTGTGTCTCCTAGTAATGTCAGAAGCTGCACCATAATGTCTTACCACATGACCGACCAAATATGAGGTGAACAAGGCCGACGCCTGGACATGACAAAGTGGAAAGGAGAAAGCCCATGAGGCCTCAACCCTACACAAGAACTGCAGGCAACTGAGGAATACTGGGAGCAGGAGAAATAGTCTTCCCCAGGGAAGAGCACACTACTTGGTTACCTGGTAATTAACGCCAACTCTGGAATCATGCATACAAGAGCATTATATGGACTGAGCAGATTATATTTAGAAATATATGTCTAGACATAAACATGTATACATGTGATAATAATGAAGGAAAAATAGGCCATGAGTTTCAAAGAGAGTAAGGAGAGGTATATGGTAGGATTTGGGAGGGATAAATGTTGTAATTATATTATAATCTTAAAACTTTTCCTGTAACTGGCTCTGTAAACCAGGCTTGGACTTGAACTCACAGAGATCTGCCTGTCTCTGCCTCCAGATGCTGGGATTAAAGGCATGCACTGCTACTATTACCCAACTCTGTAAGCCTAATTTTTAGAAGATGAAAAAAAAAACTGTCTATGATGCCTGAGATTTATTTTAAGGGCATTACATACTATGAGAAGCATCAAGTACTCTTGTAAAATATGCATAACAAGGGAACAATGAGGATGATAGCCGTGGGACAGAAAAGAAAGGAAATGGATCAGAGGAGCATTTCAGAGGCAATGTCTGTATGACTTAGCCAGGGGAACTCTGCAGAAGAGAAGGAGGAAAGATTGTAGGAGTCAGAAGGGTACACCTCAAGAACACAGCCCACAGAACCTAAGTAGACTCAGTGGATCACAGAAACTAAAGCAAAAACCTTGAATTATGTATGGGTCTGAGCCAGGTCCTCTGGATGTATGTGTGGAGAGGCCGCTGAGAGTTCTGTATTCAGATCAGTAAGCCACAAGAAAAACCCCAAAGCACACCACAGTGACACTTCCTTCAACATGGCCATTCCTACTCCAAAAAGACCACACCTCCCAATAGTGCTACTCCCTGTGAGCCTATGGGGGAAGGGACATTTTCATTCAAACCACCACAAGGGCCCATTATGTTCAATTGGTGGCAAACATGATATTTTTATCCTTATTTTCAATTTTTCATCTTTCTGAGGACAGATAAAGATGTTCGTAGTTGGCTTCCTTCAAGACTTCATTATTTTGTTATATTGGCCAAGATCATTGAGAAATAAGTGATCAAGTATTTATCCTAGTGGGAGCTTACCAAGCCTGAGCATAGGTCGAAGACTTTCATGTGTGGAGACAGCGTACAGAACCTGTACCAGATCTGACAGCCTATAATCATAGTAAGCTTAGAGGCTGAGTCTGAAGAACAGTTTGGGGATGCACAGAAATGTTTTCATTTCTTCAACTTTTGAAGAATAAAAAGAAGAAATGCATGTAATCCTGCTTGGATTTGTTTTCATACCAGTGTAATCATAGCATGATATTTTATTTTTAAATTATTTGGATTGTTTTTAGATCTTTGAATGGTCCAAGTAAAACCAGCCTGACAAGGAGCTTTGCATGGGACATGTGGTGGAGCAGTTCTGCTAGCCCAGATTCTAGAGTTCATGTTTGATTTTGTTTCTGGAGTTGATTTCTGTATTTACATGATTTTAAAAGCAATTTGACTGACATCAGTCCTTTTATTTTATTTGCCAAAAAAAAAAAGTTTCCGGAATAGAGTTGCCTGCTGCCATCTTCAGTAGCAGAAGGGTCTGTTTGAATCTACACAATAGCAATGGGGGCATTTCCCCATTATTTTATCACTTTCTTTGCAATGTGCTGTGTTCTCTAAAATCCAAATCCATTATTATTAAAATGTTAACATTTTGATAGCATTTTATTAATGACAAGAACTCCTAAAGGCAAACAGGATATATATTCACCAAAATCATGCTGCCACTCTGATTGATGGTCTGAAAGGATTTAATTATGCTTGTCAGCTCTTCACCATGGTTCAGTTGGTTTTAAATTGCTCTGACCTGATTGAAGTTTTTGTGTGCAAATAATGGTCACTCTGAGTGTCCACAGGCTAGTGGCTGCTCTTCGTGAAGATAGTATGGCTCATGTGAGGGGTTCTCAACAAGTAGCTCTTGGGCATCATCTTTCTGAAGGAAGATACAAGGTCATCAACAAGAGTGATGTCTTGGGACACAGGCTATTGCTGAATGACCGCCGTATGCACTATCTTAGCTACAGGTAGCAACAGATGTGACTATGACAAGAACTGGATAGCATCTGTCAGACACACAGGTCTTCCTATCTATTGGTCTTTCAGATATTAGGAGACAGGATGTACAGTTGCTTTTACAATGCATGACAACTGATAGCTGATGCTACTACCAAACACTTTTAGATTCTAAACCTAAAATCAAAATGGCCTAAGTTCTACTTTTAAGTATATGAGAGCTAATCTTTGTTGTCAACTTCTCTACACCTCAAATCAACTAAAACCCAAGCTGCTGTCCATTCCTGGGAGGGCCTTTTGTCATCAGATCATTTGAATCAGGAAGGACCACTGCTACTCCTGTAGCAGTCAAGAAAAATAAATGACATGAAAAAAGAAAATACTGCTTTTTGCCTGCTTGCCCTCACTTTCCCTGAAAATTCATCTATTTGTTACCACTTCTTTTTCATTCCAAGGAGACTGAAGACAAGTGGCTCTCTGGGATTCCAGTGGCAGATCGGGACTGGTAAGACATCTAGCCTCTGGAACTGAAAATTCACGATTCTCTATCTGAACCACATCCTGTAAGCCAATCTGATAAATCCCCATGTAATATTAACAATCACTCCATTGGTCCGTTCCACGAGGCATTAATACAAATACAAGTTGAGGCAGTACTCTCAAACAAAAACTTTGATCTTCTATGTCTTATCCCAAGAATCAAACATAAAGACACTCCAGGAACCGAGCGTCTTAGAAGTGGCATAGTGGTCATGAATGCCACAGCCAGGCTGCTAGCTCAGCTGCAGTTCATGAGTTTACTGGAGGCATTCTGTGAGGCTCCACTTGTTGCTACTTCATTAACTGATATGCACAACTCCTGTGTCTACCAGATTGTCGAGCTCACACACAAAGCTGCAGCAGAAGCAGGAGGCCCAAAGGGAAGAGGAAGCGATGATGTTTAGCTGGATGGAAAGGACCAAGCTCAAAGTAAGACCTGACGACTAAAAATGCCTCAACTGTGTTAGCATATTTGTTACAAAATGCCCATCACAACACTTTTCTCTCAAAGAGGAGGTTGTTTTTGAACTCCTCAGGAAGTGAAAACTACCAAGGACTTGGGACTCAAATTTGATGTTGAAACAAGATTTATTTTCTGTGTGTCTGTGTGCCTGCATGTATGTATGTATGTGCACTGTGCGGTCACCTCATCTCCACAGAAGGCGGATTCCCCTCAAACTGGAGTCACAGTGATCCTGAGCTAATATGTGTAACCTGGAACCAGCCTGGGATCTCTGTAAGAGCAACAGGTACTCTTACTACTGAGTCATCTGTCTAGCTCCTGCAGCTGAACTCTGGATGCTCCAAAGATACTTCATTCATATGAAAATGTGTGTTGAGATGGATGTGTTGCCTCTAGTGCATTGGAATTACAATTTCAATGAGACTTCAACTGTAATCAATCCCTAAGAGTGTCTCTCATGGAGGCTGAGCAGAACAGGAAATTGGAAAAATTATTTTTGCTGAAGGATTTTGATTGTTTGCTTTCCTTGTATAATTAATAACAACAAACAAACTTGATTTTGGATTCCAACTCCTTTGTGTTGACATGCTAATGAACTTATTTCCATTTTTATAGTAACTATGAAAGCCAACAAATCAAAAATTCATTAAACAAGTGTGCATTTTAACAGAGGACTGCCCCTCCTTGTCACACTTCGGCCTCTCAAAGGTAACTAACAACTCAAATAGGAAACACAAGAATGCTTATACTGTCTAAATGTGTGTTCCTAAACACAACAGCCCACTTTTAACTTCGTATGGAATTTACATAACTGAAAGTATGCACTATCATTTTTTACATAGGCAGTCAGTTCCAAAATATTATGTCTGTGGAGGTAATATATGAATAGCTGTGGTCTGTTTTCATAACCAGCTAAGTGCCTGTAGGACCTGCCTGGCTTACTGATGGTTTGGCTCAGCTGAAATGCTTCAGCTATGAGGCTGAACCATAACAGACATAATTTCTCCATTGAGTATCTGGAACTTAGTTCTATGCTCACATTTATGGACAATAGTCCCCTTGATGAATCTCATATTTTTATTGTTCTTGGGTAGTAGCCAATCTCCTAACTGCTTGTCTTCAATCTTAGAAAATGCCCTGTTTGGGGCCATAAACTGTGGAAACAAATCATAGTTGCTAAATTAACTGTCTGTGTGGCTCTCTTAAATAACCATGATAAGGGACCATTTTTTATTACACTAATGAGATAAGACCAATTGAGCAGCTCCCTGACTCTGAAATCACCCAGTTTATAGACATTGCTGCCTAGATTTGTAACCACACCAAATATGGCCGCATATCCACTGTAATAGAATATGGACATTCAAAGGATGTTTTTGTCTTTTGTTGTTATTGTTGCCATTAAGGTGACCATATGTAGCATGCATGTTTCTGGCCCAGCAAGGTTCTGCCATCCTTGAGCTCTGAATGAACACTCAGAGACTTATATTAATTATAAAACTGTTGACCCATGACTAGGGCTTCTTATTGGCTAGCTCTGTCGTAACTCTTAGCCTATTTCTATTAATCTATGTATTTCCACATGGTCATGACTTACCAGAGAACGCCTTGCACATGCTCTCTTCCCAGGCTCTACATGATGACTCTTGTCTGCCTACACTTCCCAGAATACTCCTCCTCTAATAGCCCAGCCTATCTTTCCTGCCTGACCACTAGCCACACAGTGTTTTTTTTATTCATCAACCAATAAGAGAAACAGATACACAGAAGGACAACCCCTCAACCATATATTTAATTTCAAAACTAGAAATACTTTAACAGTAAAATGTTAATAAAATGAAATTTAACAATATTTTGTTAATTAAATGATATTATATATGTAGACTTGCCAAATACATTCATCCAAAGATTTTTTAAAATGAATAAATTTATAGAACACTAAAGTCAGAAAAAATAGGCAAATAAATAAAAGTAAATGAAAATAAAAAACATATTGTCTGAATGTTAAAATACAACATAAGGGAGCCTGAAAGATGACTCAGTAGTTAGAAAACATTGGCTGTTCTTGCAGAAGGCCCAGATTTGGTTTCCAGCACCCACAAGCAGGCAGCTCCAACCACATTTAATTCCAATTTCACAGGACCCCATGCTTTCTACTGGCCTTGGTGGGTAGCTGCATACATTCAGACACACATATACACAAATAAAATTAAAAATTAATAAACACACATATAATAATTTGTTGTTATCTGTTATAATTATAAAAATGAGAGAGAGAGAGAGAGAGAGAGAGAGAGAGAGAGAGAGAGAGAGAGAGAGAGAGATGGAAGGTGGGCAGGTCCTTTTTAAAAGGGAACTTAACGAATGTGCCCATGTGGTGCTCTTAGTGGCTGCAGCTGAGGAGGGTCCTGTCAGAACCCCAAGGGCAGGCCAATACAGATGCCTGAATATTAACAATATCTTTCAAATACTCTAATAAGCATTTAGACTAGACATTTTTAAAATTCTAAGCATTTTACAATTGCTTGTCCAAATATTCTAAGTCTTTCATTTAAATACCATTCCATATTTCCTTATATCAGTTCATTTTCATGATTAATTATTAAAAAATTTAATTCATGTTCATTGATATTTTGCCAATATATATGTCTATATGAGGGTGTTGGTACCCTGGAACTGGAGTTACAGACAGTTGTGAGCTGCTGTGTAGGTGCTGGGAATTGAACCCCAGTCCTCTGGAAGAACAGCCAGTGCTCTTAACTGCTGAGATATCTCTCCAGGCTCTCCATGATTAATTTTTAAATGTTGACAAATTAAAGTTATTCTTCTTTAAGGACATGGATTTTTCCTTGCTTTTAGTTGTTTACTGTTCTATGCCTTTACGTAATAGCCTTCAATCATTTCTATCCCGTTTTTCTCTTTCACCCTCCTCCCCTCTCCCATTGGCACCCTTCTTCTCAACAAGTCCCTTTCTGTTCTCATGTCTTCTTTTTGTGTGTTGCCTGATTTGTTGAAGTCCAGTTATTTGGCCAAGCATTCATGGGGAGTTATCCAGTGGAGTTACACCAGGGCTATACCACTGAAGAAAGTGAGATTCCTTCCGTAAACAAGAATGAACTGCCTGTGATGCCTCTGGTAGGAGTGGGCCTCACACTGCCCCCTTCCCCCTCAGTATATGATTCAATGGCCCAATCTTGAACAACATTCTGTGCAGAAAACAAAAGCCAGTGTATTAATGGTGTAATGGTCATCCCATGTCCAGAAGGGGGAGATGTACAACACAGGGATTTTATATTTTTGATGCTTCAGACCTATGAAACTAAGTTTGTTTTATTTTTTTAATCCCAGGATAAAGCTGCATGTCAGGTACATGACCCTTCTCGCTGTTGGCTGACTGACTACGTCAGACATTTGATGCACTGGTGTGGCTGCTGATAGTCCTTTGCCACAATTAACAGTTTTCTTCCTGTGATTCTATGCTTCCAATCTACCTTTGCTGCTACAATAGAATACCATTTGCCAGATAAGTCATTACAATGAACAAAATATGCATTTCTCATAGTTCTTCAAAGTCCAAGGTTAAGAGTTTATTGAGCAGGTTGACTCTGTTCTTCACAGGACAGAAGAGCCGGAAAGACAAAAGCGAGCTCATTCCCCTTCTAATCTAAATACCTCTTGAAAGCCTCATCTCCCAGTACCATTTAATTGAGGAGACTCCATAACCAAGGGAACTCCTATAAGAGAAAGCATTTAATTGGGGACTTGCTTATGGTTTCAGAGGATTAGTTCATGATCATCATGGTGGGAAGCAGACAGGCATGGCACTGGAGCAATAGCTGGGAGCTCTACATCCTGATCCATGGACAGCAGGCAGGAAGAGAGTTTGAGAGAGACAGCCTGGCGAGGGCTTTTAAAACCTCGGTGGAGCCCACCCCCAGTGATGACACACCTTCTCCCAAAGGCCCCACCTTCTGGTCCTTTAATGCTTCTCAAACAGTGGATGATGAGCCTGTGGTGGCTGTTCTAATCCAAATCCTCACATTCCACTTCACCACATCCATCGGCTTGTAGCCAACTTCAAAAGCCCCATAGTTTCACAGTCTCAAGACTGCTTAAAGTCCATAGTCAAAAGTCTCTTCTAAGACTCATCATAATCTTTTAATTGTAACATCCTTTCCCCAAAAAGCAAACATCAAAAAGCAGATCACATACGTCCAACAACATACAATGACACAGAACATACATTGCCATCCCAAAGGTGAAGAAACAAAGTAGAGCAAGGAAATGCTGAACCAAAGAAGACTGAAGCCTGGCAGCACAAACTCCACATCCGCATTTCCATGTCTGACGTCAAAGTGTTGTTGACACCCCGCCCCCCCCAACTTCTTTCAGCTTTGTTGATTGAACCATGCTTCTCTCTCTTGTGCTCCACTCCTGGTCGACATCTCTCCTTGGCAGTTATCCCACAGTTTGGCATCTTCGACATCTTGGAGTCTCTAACGCAATCCAGGCTTCACCTTCACAGCTTCATGAAATGGCCTCATGCCCTCCATGCATGCAGTGACTCCCTGGTCACATGCCTGGCTCAGTGCCTTCCTTTAACCACAGAGGAGGGCCCCTTTACTTCTCCTGTATTCTTCCCTTTTCTGTTTCTTTTTTATCACTCTTGAAAATTGATTCTTATCTCATACAATACATCCCGACCACAAGTTCCCCTCCCTCCTCTCCTCCCAGCTCCTCCTCCCATCTCCCTTCTCCTCTAGATTGACTCCCCCTCCATTTCCCTTCAGAAAAGAGCAGGCCTCCAAGAGACAACACCCAAACATGACAAAACAAGGTACAATAAGACCAGGAAGAAGCCTTTATATCAAAGTTGAACAAAGCAACCCAATAGGAGAAAAAGAGTCTCAAGAGCAGGTGAGTCAGACACACCTAGTCTCACTGTTGAGGGTCCCACAAGAACACCATGCTAAGAGCCATAGCATGTATTCGTCCTATAAAGGACAAACCATGTGGCCAAATCTGTCGAGTTCTTTCTGTTTGCTGGGGCTGGAACTTGAATTACATTGGCATCAACTCTCTCTTGTGGTTTATGCCTAAAAAACCCCTCAGACCTATTCCTTTTATAGGATGTCAAACCTCCAACAAGGCCACATCTCCTAACCCTTCAAATCTTTCTCAAGTAGTTCTCCAAGTGGGAACTAAACATGCATATATATATATATATATATATATATATATATATATATACTTATAGGGGCTATTTTCATTTACACCATAACAACCATTTTTTTGTTGTAGTTTGAAATTTTATATATATATATATATATTTTTTTTTGGTTTTTACGAGACAGGGTTTCTCTGTATTGTTTTCGAGGCTGTCAGTCCAGCCCAGCCTCGAACTCACAGAAAATTTATATCTTTAATAAATCATTACAAAATACTTTGTATTTGGTTGATGCCACCCCAGATCCTTTTAAATATTAACTTTATCTTGACAACTCAGCGATATAGATATTCTTATCTCACAAAGGAAGAAATGGAGGCACAGTAAAGCTGGTTAACTATCTAAACTCATTGGACTGGATTCCCTGGTTCTAGAGGGACGCTGACTCTGAAAGTGTTCACATCTGATGAGGAAAAAACCACATATATGCTCTCGTGCCATCTTAGAAAAACTAGCTTCATTAAACATGCTTCAGATATTCGCTGTCCTGAGCTACCATACAACAAAAGAGACTCTACAGGTCAAAAGCAAAGAAAAGCAGACAATTTAAATAGCTGTGAAATCTCAATTCATGACCAGCACTCATCCACCTTTTGAGAGAGTGCTCGTTCATCTTCTCCCATAGACATTATCAAGTTCCTGTGACAAACATGTGAGGCCTCGGTGCCTTTGTCTTGCCGGTACCCAATATGTTCTTTCGTTATCACCTTCCACTGACATTTACAAAAGTAATCTGATGCTGCTGTCATGAACCTCACTGTAATGCATTATTTATCTTTATCTTTGCAAGGAAGCTTTAAATCTCATCACAACCTTTGATGCTAACATAGACTAAGGCCAGATGGGGGAGCTCTCAGAAGGATTCTCAGTTGGATTTTGACCAAGCCAAGCAAGGAGGCAGTTTTCTGTGAGAAAGGGAAGCCAAAACATGACTGGAAGAAAAATTGAGGAGACCAGTCAGAGGTGGATGGTGGTGGAGCACGGGAAGGTCCACTGAGCCTCCACTAACTTGGTTTTGCTCATTTTCTGTAACAATGGAATGAGAGTCTGAAGAATACAAAGTTGACTTTGGAAAGGTGACATATACTAGTGCTATTTTTACTAAGTAACGAGTACTAGATGCATAAATTTAATGAGAATGTGTTTAAGCTACGATTTTTTCCCTGAAATTCATAATTGATGCTAAAAATAAACATAAAAGCACTCCAGGCATTATTTCTGTTGCCAAGGAAACTGCAACAGAATGTTGACCAGAATCATACAAATATACCAATATTAATAGCCAGTTGATCACACTCTATATTAATTTATATTTTATTTCAGGAGAAATAATAATTATTAATTTATGTAACTGTCTAAGAATTCTGATCAGATTTCCAGGTGTGACTTACCTGTCGGATAACCTAATCTCGTGTAGTCCCATTCTTTGATCTTCAACACATGGAATATAGAAAGGTTTCCCTATTTCTAACCCCTTAGTTAAGTGATTAGCTAAAGTGTGACACAACAAATTCTTAATCCCAGGAGGATTCAGTCCACTGAAGTGCACAAGTATTTAGCCAAAGCCTATTTATAGTCCACACATGGCCCAAATGCATGCAGCGATCCCAAGGTGTGGTAAGCGGAGGACAGTGGTGACCTAGACAATTGTGAATGGTTGTAAGGAGCATGTAAACAGACAGGCAGAAGCCTGGCTGGAAGGAGATGAGGAAAGTGAGCATAGGCCCATTACCCGACAACTAGAGACCAGAATGAATGGGAGTGTGCTTGTGTGGCAGAGCGTGATAAGCATGGTATATAAGAACCAGCTCAGGCCTGAGAAACAGAGCCCACCATGGATGTGTGAGCTCTCCTCCGCCTGAGAAGCCAGTCCACCAAGCTGAGAGCCGCCTGATCAGACGTCAAGACTGGAGACCTCAGTGGTCTTGCTGCTTGAATCCAGAGGAATCTTGAGACTGTACCTGGGTTATGAGCCTAGGGCCTATGTTCCCTAGGACTTTGCTTCTGCTTGGGTGTATTGCTCTGACATAAGTGTGAAGTAAAATATATACTCAAAACCAATTTGCTGAGTCTGTCATTCCTCCCCAGTTAAAGCCCTGTAAGTGCTCGTGACGATGGCTGTAGTCCCAAGTAGAGGACAGTGGGTGACCTAGACAATAGTGAATGGCTATGATCCCAAGGTGTGGTAAGCAGAGGACATTGGTGACCTAGACAGTGTAAATGGCTGTGATCACAAGGTGTGGTAAGCAGACAATGGGAAAGTCTCAGTGCTCACTTGTGAACAATAGCCTCAGAAGAGTGGTTCATGGAAATGGAATCCTAGCGCACCCATTTCCAGATATATAGCTTGCAAATTTCTTGCCTTTTTTTAAAGCTTCTTCCTACCGACTTCATAATTTCTTCTTAGAGACCCCAGAAAATATATCAGGCCATTTTCTTTACATGTTAGAAAACCTTATATAATTAACAACAAATAGGGCTTTGATAGTTCATGTTACTATTAAATTCATATCATTATTGGATAGATCTGTTTCAGTTAATCCTGTACCCAAATTCTCAAATGAAGATAGTTTGATGTTTCCTGTGTAAATATTGACCAAGTTTCCCTTTTTATTGGCATGACACACACACAAACCATTCTTTACTGTTGAAAAGTTCCTAGCAACTTTGCTTCCCATGCAGAGTAAAAGAAAAAATTTAACTCCTCATGGATAGCCTCCAGACATTTTTACTGGCTTTATTTGGTCAAGTGTTTTTCTCTTGAGCAAGAAAATTAAATGAATGAAGCAAAATTGGGTGAGATATTGTCCTTTAGAAAAATTCTGGGTTTGTAATTCAAACAAGAAATTGAAAAGTAAAACCAACTCTATTGTAATAAATAAAAATATCTAGAAAGTATTTAGCATAGAGTATGTACTAAATATGCACTTGTAGTAAAATATCATATATTTTAAACTTCTAAATATGCATAGATTCTCGCTTTCAGTCAAGCTTTCTAGGACCACACATAAAGATGAGAGCATATTGAACATAAGGCAAATTTTAGTTAGATTTTTGAGTCTGATATAACTCAAATCTCAGATAGACTCTATTCTGTGTTTCAGAGAAAGCCAATGACTTTCCCTTGGGGTCTTGGATGCAACCTAAATTTATAATAATCTTTGATTAAAATATTTCTGTGTGCATTATCATAGCAATAACAGATTATGCTGGTAATTGATCTAGAAACCCAACACAGACATTTCTTCTCAAGTTCTACAAACAAAATAGAATAGTTTTTACCCAAACACTTCTCACCAAAAATTAAATAATCATAATAGTGTGAATTTGTTTTGTTTTGTTTTGGTTTGGTTTGGTTTCGAGACAGGGGTTTCTCTGTGGCTTTGAAGGCTGTCCTGGAACTAGCTCTTGTAGACCAGGCTGGTCTTGAACTCACAAAGATCCGCCTGACTCTGCCTCCCAAATGCTGGGATTAAAAGCACGTACCACCATGGCCCAGCACGAATTTTAATCTTAATTAGCATATAATTTTCATCAATAATTAATGGGAAGAAAGATGTGGAGAATCTCCAAGGAGAGGGGGGAGAAGAACCTGTAACAAAAATATATGAAAACAAATATATTTACAATAAAGAACAGTTTAGTAAATTCAGAAATGAATAATAGAAACTGAATACACTAGCATCTATAGCTCTCCTTTGAATATGTTTATTGTTTATGACAGAGGCATTGCATCATAATGTCAATGACTTTAAAAAGAATTGTGACCCCGTACATTGGCTTGCTTTTATAAAGTGTCTTTTCACAAGAGAGAAGCTTTAGGGTAAGGCTAAACCAAATTTACTAAATGGTGATAAGGCAAAATTTATTTACTAGTTTCCTTTCAGAAATTTATTTGTAGACATTTCTGTATTTCAAACTCTCTTCCACTCTAAATATCCAAGTTTTCAGTATATTTATTTTTTCTCATGAAGTTTCACAAAAATCAAGGGTAAAGCTTGCATTTCCATAGTGTTTAAAGCTTAACAGTAACATACAATGTTGCCTGGTACTCCAGCAGGTAGAGCAGGAAAAGGACTGGTCCAGCCAGTCACTTCACAGGGCTGAGCAGGGATGGTGTCCACCACTCAGACCCTCCCCTCTACTAGTTAGGGGGAGAGGGGAGGGACACTGAGCCCGGAGACTGTCAAAGCATAATCTCAACTTATTTTAACAGGTATGAACTTATATAGGGCTTAGGTAGGGGATGGGAATCAATGGATAGGGTAAGATGATGTGAAGAGTATGGGCCAATAATATTCCGCCAAGCTGGCAGGTAGCTATGCAGGTCTGGCTGGGTCACCCCCACGTGGAGGTTACAGGCCAGAGACAGGTCACCAAACTCTAGCCAGGCTCAGGAGGTTACACTGGGCCTTACATCTGAGCTCTTTCCAGGTCCAACACACAGTAAGAACATGTGTGGTTTCTTTTCTTTTCTCTTATTACTTTAATTTTAAATAGCTTGCTTCACATGTCAATCCCAGTTGCCTCTCCTTCCACTCCTACCGCACCCACCACCCCCAGCCTCCCACCCTATCCCCACTTCCTTCCACATAGGGGATATCTAGAGTCTGTCATTTCACTCAGGGCAGGGTCCAGGCACTCCCCTAAGAGTCCAAGCTGAGAGATCATCCCTCTTTGTGTTATGGACACACGATGTCTGTTTGTATTCCAGGGATTAACATTGATCCACTGCCCAAGGCCCCATAAGTTGCCCAGGCCTCCTTACTGACTCTCACACTCAGGGGTTCTGGATCAGTCCCATGCTGGCCTCCCAGCTGTCCGTGTGGTGTCCAAGAGCTCCCCCCTTATTCAGATCAGCTGTCTCTGCTGGTTTCGCCAGCCCATTCTTTGCCCATTTGCTCATTACTCCTCTCTCTCTGTCACTGGGTTCCATGGGTTCAGTTCAGTGTTTAGCTGCGGGTGTTTGCCTCTGCTTCCATCAGTCACTGGATGAAGGTTCTGGGATGTCATATAAGGTAGACGTCAAGTTCATTATCAGGAATGGGCATTTAACGTAGTCTCTCCACTATTGCTTAGCTTGGCAGTTGGTGTCATCCTTGTAGATCGCCAGAGGTCTCACTGGTGTCAGATCTCTCTTCAAACCTATGACTCCCTCTTATGGTATTTCTCATCCTGTTCTCCCCCTAATTTACCCCCCCACTCAACATTCCTGTTCCCCCATGACCTACTCTCTCCTATTGTCCCCGTGTCTCTTCTTCCCAGCTCCCACTCCCCACACACACATCTCCTGCCATGTTCCTCATCTGTTCAGATCTTGCCTCATTCCTCTTCTCTGGGGTACCATGCATATCTCTTAGGTTCTTCCCCGTTTCCCAGACTTGTGGTTTCTGTCCCTTTCATTTTTCAGCTACAGTGAGCCTTCATAATTACGGGCAAGCAGCAGAGTTTCAACACATTGTGTATGAGTTCTCCTCCACGTCTGTATTCTAGAACTGGAAAGATGCCTGAAATTAGAGGAGCTGGGCGTTAGCAGCTCCTCATTGTTTGAAATATGTTCTTGTTATTTTCTTTTATTTTGGAGTCATTATTATAGATTCATTAAGAGAAGAAAGAATCACTTACTTAGGTAGTGAAGGCATACAAGCAAGCTCATAACCACCTTAAACAAAATAAGCCTCATTCATAAGGATAGATATTGCATGTTTTCTCTCACTTACAGAATGTTTCTTATTTGTGATGAGAAGAAAGAAAAGCATATGGAGTCATAAACATGGTGAAAACACAAACTATACTGGAAATATTTTGTCTTTATGAAGGCTCCGATTATATATGTCAAATTATTGTATTTTCCAATTTTTGAGAATTTCACACAAGAGTAACTGTGTTTGCATCATTTCCACCTCACCTTCTCTCCTCCAACTCCTCCTGTGTCCCCAGTCACTCTCAAATTCATGATCTCTGTATTTATTGTTATTACATACGTGTGTGTGTGTGTGTGTGTGTGTGTGTGTGTGTGTGTATGCATGTGCTGGTATAAATACAATCTTCTGCGTCCATTTAGTATTGTTCTTCTTGTGTGTATGTGTTTAGGATTGCATAACATAGCAGGGGTTTCATCCTTGAGAATGAATCCCCCTCTCTAGGAGCCATTAGGAGTGGAGCCTTATGACGTTTCACCATCCACAAAGGAATGCCAACTGGTGTTATTGTGCAGATCTTGTGTAGGTGATCATATTATTAAAATTTCATGAGTGTAGCTTCCTGTCATATATAGAAGACACTGTCTTATAGCAGGTGTCCTGGTTCTTGGGCTCTTAGCCTTTCTGCCCCCTCTCCTTCAATGTCCATGAGCCTTAGGTGAAGGGATCGCGTTTCAGATGAACTTTTTAAAGTTGGGCGTCCCACAGTCACTGATTCTCTGCATTTTGACCAGTTGACGTTTTATGTGATGGTCTCTGACTGCGACAAAAAGAAGCTCTTTTGATGAAGGATGAAAGCTACACTTACCAGTGGCTAAAAGGATGAGAATTTGGAATTCAGTAAGTAATTACACTGATTTGGGAAGGCTATAAGTGATCCTCTGGGATCTGTGACCTAACTGGCCATAAAGAGGCAGCTAGGATAACAAACAATATCGGGCATGAATTCTCTCTTGTTGAGTAGGCCTTAATTCCAATTAGACTGCCTCTGCTTGCTCTTAAGACCTAAGTGCCTCTATTATACCGTATCTTATCATGCTGGTCATTGTCATGGTTCATAGACTTTGCAGCTGGGTAGGATTGTTGACAGCTTTTCTCCATTGGAAGCTTGCATAGCATCTTTGGATCCTATAGGAGCTAGTCCTCAGGGACGAGGCTTCCAGGTCACTTCCAATTCAAATCCTCCAAGTCCTGTGTCCAAAGTGCATGATGTCTCCAACAATCAGGTCTTGCCTTAAGCTCTTGAAGGCAACCCAGAGCAACGACAATATTTTACATTGTTTTAGGGATCTCTTGGGCTACTTTGAGGTTTCCCATGCCTGATACTAGGATTTTTGTTAGACTGTCACCCTTGTGGGGGACAGCATGCATAGCTACATTTGACAATTTTCACTTAATATTATGAATGTGTCTGTGTTTGAAGTAAACAGAGTACTATGATCCCTTATGGCTTTTTCAGACATTCTTATTGTATTTTATCCATTCCCCTTCCCTCTCCCTCTGTATTTCCCTCCTTTCTGCAATCCAGATAGAGGTCTCACCCAAGTTTTCTATTTTCCACTCTATAATGTCTCTACCCTATCATCCTCCTCCCTAGACTTAACTGCATGGGAGAAGGCGAGGTGGAAATGATATAAGACAGGACTCATGTATTAAATTCTCAAAGAATGTACTGAAAGAGGAAAAAGCAAAAATTTTATTTGAGCCAGGGGAAAAAATTCTAAAGACAAGAAAATGGATGTACAGATACTTTTCATGGTCTTTTATATATTACCAATCCTTTAAGATGTCGTTTTGGAGTCTTTTATGTGGAAGTTAGCATCTGACTTGTATTTCTGAGTTCATTTATCATGCTATTTTCTTAGACCATCAAATTAAGAAACTATCAGGTGACAAATTTTATAACATGTCATTAAACAAAGATGTGCGAATGAATGAAGGGATTTATGAAAAAAACCTAAATTTGACATCTGGAAATAAAATCCTAAATATTGTGTAGTAGTGTTTTCTCCTAGCAAAGCCGGAGGGATTTAAGCTTGTTGAGCTAATGACGACAGCGTTAGTGAATGGAAGTGTCTCTTAGCCCCTAAGGAATTTAGGCTGCTGAGTAGCTGCTGTGCAGGGAATTATTTATAATAGCATTTACTGGTAAGAGAAAGGGGCGAAACCTTAGACAGGCACTTAGATGTGACTAAGGGAGGTTTATTTCTGATTCCAAAGCACTGGAAGTCACGCCATGACTCAGAGCATTGTGATGAGCCAGCTGTCCACAGGCTCGATTCCAGTGTGTGCTCAGGCACCACCATGCCAGACAGAAGACTCACCGGAACATAATTTCAGTGAGTTCATTTGCTTGACACAGTTTCCATATCGGTGGTAGAGAGGACCATGTGGTCACTTTGTCTTCAGCGCCTCAACAGTAGTTTATACAATGTCCCAAATGGCACATGTATTCAACCGTCATATCTCCATTTTCTTAGGAATATTTGGTGAAAGGCTGACTCTTTTGTTAAGATACACAGCATGAAAATAACAAGTCACACTCATCAGTATGCCACATCACGAATATAATACCTATTCAGCCAGGGTCATTGTTGTTTGTTTGTGTCTTGTTACTTTGAAACTTAGCAGAATTAAGAAATGATCTGAAATGAGCAGACCCTAAATCTGGTGATGTAAACACTATTACAGTACTTTGTATTAGTGCATTTTTCTTTCACTTAAATGCTCAACTGTTAGCGAGGAAAAGTATTACTTCAAAAAGAAATAAAAGAAAATGGAATTTATGAAACAAAGTGCTGTACATCATTTTTCTAAGTAATTGATTCTATTTCTCTTTTAAACTGTCATTTATATGTGACTACTCCTGTATGCATAAAATCCCATATGCAGTATTTCATTAAAAAATGAGTCATAGTTATCCAAGATTATAGGTCTAGAAATACATTTTAGGTTGATCATTACTGACCTATGATTAAGTTTAGTTTGTTTGGTTTTGCAGTTTTTTGTGAAACAGTTATGTTTGTTTGATCATTCTTTTGTGTACCATCCCTCATACCCAGGAAGTCCTCTCATTTCCTCTTTTTGTGTATGCAGCCATGATGCCTTGTCTTGTATCTATCTGAGTTCTTTCATTTCTCCTCTAAAACCGTGCTGCACAAGTCACAGACACTGTTAGTACTTCTTGGTCTCCTCAGCATATCGAAAACAGCTGGTAGGTGTTTGAAAAGGTTACCCTGACAGTTTAAGTCCATTAATACATGTTGAGGCAGTTTAATTTATAAAAAATATAAACTCTTGCATAACATAAAGTCTATGTATTCAGTTACTTCAATGGGTCCTTATTCAGGTCCTATCCATGGACTATTTGTTGATTTAGCTCAAGGTCAACCAATTTAAACCCTTGAGCTAAAACAATGAACTTCTCTTAGTATGATATATATTTTTACATGAATCATGTGTATAGTATACACAAAACTTTCAATTTCCTTTTAAAATTACATTTAGTGTGTATGTGTGTGTGTATGGAATTCAGAGAACAAACAGAAGTTGGCACCCTCCTTCCACTGTGTGGGTCCGAGTGATGTAAATCAGGTCTCCAGGCTTGATGCCAGGAGCTTTTATGAGCCATCTCGCCGCCCTGCAGTTGTTGATAATTACATACCAAAAAAGGAAACCATCAGAATTATTTATTTCAATACTTGACTCCTGCAGCCCAGAACAGAAGGACGGTGTATCATTTTATATGGAGAATGGAAAGTCAGGAGGCTTGCGAAACGTGATTTGGTTGCTTCCATGGAATATTGTCAGACCAATAGGAGCTAGTGAAGAACTTTTATGGACGGTATAAATAATTTGAGCCGTAGACATCATTACCAGTTGATATTTTCTTTCCCGAGGACCAGCTGTTCAAGAGCACCCCGGAACAGAGCCAGGCACAGTTGAGACTCGGCTGGCATTAGCACCGCGGCAGATTCCTCTTCAGCAATGTCGGTGTTAGAAGAGAGCCGGCCGTTTGCTCAACAGCTATCCAATGTCTATTTTACGATACTCTCCCTTTTCTGTTTTAAACTTTTTGTGAAAATCAGCCTTGCCATCCTTAGTCATTTCTACATCGTGAAAGGCAACCGAAAGGAGGCCGCCAGGATAGCAGCTGAATTTTATGGAGTAACCCAAGGACAAGGTACGTTTATGATAGCAGGCTCCTATTTCAAGTTAAGTTGAACTATCATTTGATCTACAATCCAAGAAAACATCGCAGGTTCTCGTAATGGGACATTTTGTAGACTTCAGTGGAAGGACGTTCTTGTAACTTGCTTCATTGGCTTCATGAAAAAGAAAGATAGTTTTCCGTGTAAATGCTTGGGCAATATGGAAACACAGCATTTAGTATAGATATCCTTGCCTAGTCATAATCATTTAAAACCTTTAACTATTTCTTTTCTACATCATTGTTTTAGAAAATATGAAAAGATTACTAATTTTACTTTAATTGTCCTTTAACATTAAATTTAACATTATAATATTTTAAAGGATATATTGAGATCATTCATAGAAGTGCTGAGTCAAGCCTGGCGGTGCAACATGTAATCCCAGAAACTCAGGTGGCTGAGGCAGGAGGATTGTAAACTCAGGGCCTTCCTGGGCTTCAGTGAATTCAAAATCATGACGAGGACTGAAGGAAAAGATGGGTTAGCTCAGCAGGAAAGCACTCCCTAGTATGTGAATAGGGTCCGTTCTCAGCACTAAGCAATTAACTAAAATAATTGTTATTAAAAGTAGAGGATTTCAGGATTGCTTTTCATGCAATTTTATTGTGAAATAAAACACAGAAATTAGTATTTATAGCACATATTTTCATAAAGGGATTGATAATGCTTTGCTTGGATGTGGAAACTGTTTACTATAAGATAGGATCATGAATAAGCAAATTTGATGTTTGTGCAGCCAGGCTCATCCATGCTTTTTAGAAACTGAAATATGAGAGGAAATTTAAAAAATGGTACTACCACTCATAGGTTTTAAATTTTATAAGACCATTATATGCTAGTGGAACAATATTCTAGATAGTAAAAATGATTCATGTGCTGGTTGGAAGTGACATTTTAATTTCTTGCAATCTATTTATTTCTGATTTGGAATTAATCAAGCCAACATTATGTACATACCCTGATACCCCCAGGAAATTTAAATATTCAGAGTCAAAACTTAACATCACGTAATTAGAAAATACAGCCTTTTAAAGAATGTCCTTTAAGCTTTTTGTGTTGAAACAGATTTTCCTATATATTTTAATCTTTTACATAATTTGCTTTAAAATCTAGGCTACTGTTGGTGTGTGGGGATGTTGAACAAAGGTGGGGATTCTAAGTGGTTTATGAAGAAGATATTATTGTCCCCTAAGGAAGATTGCTCTTGTTTAAACTGAGGAACCCATCTACGAACTCAGTGAAGAAAATCTAATTGCCCCAGGAAGCTCTCATAGAGAAAGTAAAACCTAGACAAAATAGGCAGTAACCCTTTATCTCCCAGCACTGATGTTGAAATGGCATTTCAAAGTATTGTCTTTATTTATGATCCATGGAAAATATCATTTGGTAAACAGAGTATTTGAGTACTAAATGGAAACATAAAAATAGCTTTTAAAACCTGTCATATTTCTAGATGTGGTTAAGTAAATTATAAGAGTATAAGAGTGGTGGTAAAATTTGTCTTCACAAACCTTATAGCTCATTATTTCAGAGTCATACTTTAATCTCCATTTTATGAGAATGGTCATATACAAAGCAGTGAAATGTTGGGTAAAAGAAGAAAGATGTTTCTGCCTTCAAAAGGTGATAGAGGAGACTTGAAACATCTTTCTGTTCATCTTGGCAAATAAAGGAAGCAGTCATTCCCTTTTACATCATGGTGTTCTCGTTCAGGAATTCCTGGGCATATATGAAATGACTCTGGTCTTTTATTGTCATTATAGTCCTCTAAAATATATTAGAATTATAGGATTTTCCCAGGTAGTAAAAACACATTTCCTGGAAATACAAAGTTTTAAAAAGTATTGCTGTGTTTATAACATTCACTGTATTTAACAAAATTAGTTTTTACCACCACATAGTATTCATTATATATTTAACACCAAGGTATTTAATTGTAATTACTATTCAGGGTGAGCATAACCATGTCCAATTTTATTTTAACATTAGGAAAATAAACCAATGCCTTGAACAAAATCTTTTTCTCCTCTTAAGAGAAAATTATACCATGCCCAGGAAAATATTATTTCTCTATTTTATATAGGTTTTTTACATTTTAAAATCATAATATACTATTTCTGATTTACATGTCTCATATTGACTGTTCAGGTTTAACTATTGTCGCTTAACCAAGCAATGTCCTTCTCCTTTGCTAAGATTATCACTGTTATCCATTTTGAGTTAGGTTCCTCATTCCCACTTTCAGGGCTTAGCCCGATTGCTCCCCAAAATTTCTGGAGTGCAGTTGCCCAATCCATGAAGGCTGATGTGTATAATGCATGCCTGTCAGAGCAGTGGAGACCCTATTGACAGCATTCTCAATATCTTCCCAAGAGCTATAGCACTTCAGTGGGAAATAAAAGAACTCCTTTGCTTACCTAATTGCTGTTTCAAGGTGGCTCATTGCAGTAGGCAAGTGTAGGCTGTTTTGTTGTTGTGACTGCTGTTGTCATCAGTTGGTAACCCCTGTTCAGTCAAGCTTGAGATGAAGGTCTGGTAACAAACCAGAAACCTGATGAGCTAAATGGTGGATAAACTAACTTAAGACTTTCGTTTCCTTCCTGATCCCTGAACAATTCCAGTAAACTTCATAACACTGCCTTTTCATCTCTGACGACTTCTTAACCCTGTGTCATACCGCAGGAATTCATTCTTTGATTAGCTTCTCTATTTTTAATATCATCGCTGCAGTCAAACCCTTTGTCACACTGAAGGGACACATTCTTTGCTCAGCTTCTTCATTTTTATATCATTGCTGGAGTTAAACACCTCGATTAGAGTCTCTGTCTTTCATGGGATGACTTAGGTTATAAATTTGCACTATACCTTGAGATTGACTGTGAGATCAACAAGAATTGGAACGTATTTTCACCTGTAATATTAAATGGCGAAGGAAAATATAATATTGAAGGGTATCATAATTTGATGAAACCATTCCAAAGCCCTAAAAGACATTAAAAACCAATAAATATCCCAAGACATAAAAAGAGCTCAATCATATTAAGATCAGTATTTATTAAGTTCAATCTTAGCCTATAAGAATTACAGCAATTTTACCTTCAAGCAAACGGAGTCAGTTCTAAACATGTTTCTTGAGTCCCCTTGATAGTAAGAAAATGTGTTGTTCTTTGGCATAAGTACTTTTACGTGGAATGCTGAACAAACAATCGTTTTCAGATACACTAATGGAAGTGAAGCTAAATAATTAAAGTGCCCTTTTCACAGTTGGGCTGTCACAAAGATTTTTTCCCGGAGGAGGCAGATGTTTTCTTCATTTCAGGAGTGGCCAAAGGCTGGATTTCAGGAAGTACAAGGGAGCAAATGGCACTCAATAAAGTAAAGAACGTATGAACGAGAAAAACAATTAGACGCAGATATGAAAGAATTTGAATATGAGACAAATAATTTCAGTTTTTTGAGTGTACTAGGAGCCATGAGAGTTTGAGTATATATGACATTGGGCAGATAAAAAATCATGTAAATAAAAGAGTTTGTTATAGATTTACATAGTAACAATTGAAGTTGTCCAGCTGAACATATTTGCAGTAAGTAGACCAGTTTGGACCTTGCCAGAGGGATATGAAAGGCTACTTAAATTTATGCTTGTGTTTGTGCCTGTGTCTGTATCTCTGTGAAGATGTCACAGTGAAACATTTTTTGTATGCCAAGTAAAAACTTAGTTTTAAAAATGATGGAGACCTTGTTTACTTTGATAGTGATTATATGACTGGAAAAATAATAACAACAAAAACAAAAATAATCCAAGAATGAATCTGTGATGCCTTTGAAGAACAGTAGCATAGAGAACATCTGTGACTTTAGACTAAGTAGGTATCTGAGAATTATACATTAGCCTGTCGATTGGAGTGGAAATTAATCAGCCACACAGGCAAATATGAATGTCATAAACGGTACCCTTAGCTGCCTTGTGAATCTGGTAGGTCACTAAACTTCACTCTGAAATGTCAAGAGAAATCAGGACATTGCAAAGCTAGACTCTGATTCTACTTTTGTGCTGTGTTTACTTAATATATGAACCCTCTTTACTTATTTTAAAAATCACCAATTAGCTCTCTGATTATGATTTGGTCCCTGCCGAGAGAACTGTCAGGCTTTCCCTTCAAAATGTTTTAGACTATCTGAGATTGTATCACGAAATAGTATATTTATCTCTTGATATCAGTGTTTTTTATTTTGAGCTTTTGAGGTTGTAAACCTACCTTTGAAGCATTAGTTTCTTTCAAAATAGATTAGAGTTCTGATCCTTAAAGGCCATGAACAAATTTTTTTTTCATGAACAAAATTTTTGACTGTGGAAAATACCTCAAAGTAATATGTCCTTGTGACTCTGTGGGCTGACTTTTGAAATTATCTGGGGACATGGAATATCACAGGGAAGTCCTTTGTGGTTGAGACGCTGAGGAATTTAAGATGTGTGCAGATTTATGTCTGTGACTCTGATTTCATACAATTCTGAACTGTTTGGCATTGTGGTTACTGTCAAACATGCATTTCTTGTCATACATGTGGTTGAGACTTGAAAGTAGGATATAATATAATATGCCAGCTCCAGTCAAATGCCAAAATAAGATGTCATTTTGAAGACTAGTACAACCAAGGTATAAAAGGAAGCTAGAATTCTATCAAAATATACATGGTGTTTATTTCTTTTGTGGTGCTAGGACTGAAGCCAAAACGTCATACAGGTTTGACACGTGCTGTATGACTAAACTATACCCCCAAGCTAGCTTATATAGAAAAGTCTATATTAGGTTTATATCAGCTTTAATAACTAAACCATACAGTAGCTGCCAGCAATATCATAAATGATACACATTCTGCCATTTCCAAAGAAGAATGTTTTGTGTGCTACGTTTGATTATTTATGAGACCGTTATGGTAGGAACACTTATCTCAACAATGAATACTTTCAGGAGGCAAGTACAACGTCTTCTTTAATGACATTTATTACATAAATGCATAAAAAGTCCTGAACACTTTTTCCCGAACTTAGATGAATTAGCTCTACATAGGAATGACTGAAATCAACAGACCTGCTCTTAAATGACAAAAGACATTACACTCAAAAGATGTTTTCATTCGTCCAAGCTCTAGTCTATTTTAAAATACTATTTTAAAATACCAGAATATCTCTTTTAGAAAAGGCTATCCTCTGGTGAATTAAAAATGAAATCTGGGGACAAAGTTTCAAGTTTAGACATGACTATAAGATTTTAATACATTTGTAATTCCTCCTGCTCTGTTTGGTGAGAAATGCATTAATTCTGGAATTAAAGAACCTAAGAAATTGTGGTAGCTTCAACAGGATAAGTTTTCCTAGGAATATACTTTCTATGCATTTGTTCCCTTTTTCTTTAGTAATTCTATCATTCTGTCTTTTCTTCTTACAAAATCCATAGTTTATTTTCATTTGCCCAAAGTCTAAGTTACTGTATCAGGCATTAAGATAAAATATACGAAAGCCCTCAACCTCCTTAATATATCTCCTTAATATGTGGGAGAGATAAATAACCAAATAATTGGAGACATTGTAAATGTATTTTACAAGGCCAACCAATTGCTTTGGGAATAAGGAATGAGAGGACCCAGGCAGGAGTAGTCTTACCTGGGACATGTATGTTTCAAACTGTACCAACAATATTCATGTTCTCTTTCCCAACTGTGTACATGTTTCCTTCAGAATTTCTGGCTCTCCACTTTTGCTCCATATATCTTGTTCATTTTTCAGCTAGTTGCTTCTGAGTCATATATCTCACACATAAAGCTTTACCCAAAACTCATTTCACTGCTTAAAATTTTTATTTCTAGTATAGGCACATACTGGTATTCTCACCTTTACTAGGCATTTTGAAGAAATGGCATGGTCAGTCCATAAACTCATAAAAGTTTCTTATCAATGCAGGCAGCAAAGAAATAAAAATGAATTGTTGATTCCCATAGTAAGATTTTTTAAAGAAATTGATAAAGTTCTTAAAACTAGGTATTTTTCTTATTTGTTGACATAGCTGAAATATTTCCAGTCAACTCAAGACAACACATATTGGATACCACTTTACTCCTGGCACAGTGTTGATATTGCACGCTCACATTGCAATACATATGTAGTATATGAAAAATACATATGGAATATATGCATATATACTTTCTAGACACACTGTACTGAATATTATATGTTTAAATTTATATACATTAAATTAATAATATATGTGGCATGGTATATAATTTACTTTTGAATCAAAGTAGACAACGTGATTAAGAACCAAATGTTGCACATGTAAATTATCCAAACAGCAAACAAGTAGAAATTCATAAAGTATTAAAATGAAAATGATCACATTTTGCAGTCACGGCCATCTTAGAATTCAGTGAGGGAAAAATACGAGGTCTACTCACAGAGATTGAATAGTTTAAGATGAAAATATATGTTTATGAGGAAGTATAAATAAAACCAAGTTAAACACAAAGGAAAAGAGGGAAAATTTAAAATGAGAAACATAAGAAGCCTGGTTTGTTTTTACTAAAGACTGAAGTATGAATCTTAGAGCTGATGATACTTACTTGAGCAGATGATGCTTTTCTCAAATCCTGTATCCAAACACTCACAGTTCTATTCAGAGCTTTCTGATGTCTGGATTAAGCATATAAAAGTCATGAGCTTATGGAAGAAATTTTCCACCATAAGTACTTTGTCAAGTCCTTGATGTAATGATTCAATGTGTCATGGTCTATATTGTATGAACTGAATATCGGAGAAAGTGGATGGCCTACTTGTTATAGGCTTAACAATGCATGTTCTTATAGTGTCTCCAAGTCCTTGTGATGATTCAGTGTGTCATAGTATGAATCATATGAACTGCATGTTGGAAAAGGTGCCTGTCTTCCTTGTTGTGGGCTTAGCAGTCCATGTCCATGGGTGTTCTATAGATTCTGACAAATTTTTAGTATACTAAGTACATATACTGAAGAAAGATTTTTCTCAGTGATTCACTCCCCCAACCAACAATGTGATAAAAAGATAATTATTTAGAATGTCTATTCCTCCAAATCCATACTGAAGTGGATGAAAAGAAAGGAGGAAGGATATGTATGTATGTAAATATGCATGTATATGTGAATGTATGTATAGTATATATGTATGTATATATGTGTCTATTATATAAATGTGTGTATGTGTGTGTACTTGTATGTGTATGTATGTATATGTGTGTATGTGTGTATATTTGTAAGTATATATGTATGCATATGTGTGTGTATATATATGTAAGTATGTATGTATGAGCTGTGAGGGATATTTGCCATTTTTTCTTCACCAACTGCACAGGGAATAATTTTGTTGTTGTTGTTGTTGTTGTTGTATTTTCAAGACAGGGTTTCTCTGTATTGTTTTGGAGGCTGTCCTGGAACTTGCTCTGTAGACCAAGCTGGCCTCAAACTCAGAGATCAGCCTGCCTCTGCCTCCTGAGTACTGGGATTAAAGGCGTTTGACACCAGTGCCCAGGTGAACAATTCTTTTTTCCAGCCTTCTTTTATCAATGTTACAAAATAAATCATGGGCTTCTAGACTGAGAGCATTCAGTTGCTACAGATAGTGTCTGTGAATAAGCAAACCCATGTTGTCTCATTTGGTGACAAACTGAATGCTATGTAATTCTATGATAAGGAAAAACCCCACCAGTTTCTTTGAGAAAGGAGTTTGAAGGTCATTTTGTTATATTTAAGAGAGTTCTGGAAAAGGCTGCAAGACTAAGAAACTAGGGTGGT
The DNA here is from genome assembly GCF_017639785.1 of Mesocricetus auratus. Lineage (NCBI taxonomy): Eukaryota > Metazoa > Chordata > Mammalia > Rodentia > Cricetidae > Mesocricetus > Mesocricetus auratus. The sequence continues at coordinate 502,843 of NW_024429207.1, read as the reverse complement.
GTGGGGAAGATAGGTTTTGCATGGCCTCCTTTCACGCTCCAGCTACAACAAATACATCTTCACAAGTCTTCCTAATATGGACAGCAGACAAGGATTTTTTCCCCAAGAATAGGATAATATTTACAACCATCCCAATTAATAAGGTAGTATTTAATAAGTTGTGTGAATCATTAAGGAACCTAACAACCCTATATGAACAGTCAATATTGGTTGCTGGGGATCAGAACAGTTAACATTTTGCGCCCTTCGAGAATGTGCATAACTGTGACGTGGCGTGAGGGCAGCTCTTCTCCAACAGAGCAGCTAAAATATCCATGGCACCATTACCTACCGAGCAAAATAGAAACCTTCAGAAATCCACATACTCTTTCCAGAAGGCTTATAGTCTTAAACTCCGGGCAGAGAACAAACAAACTGAAATGCAACACCGGAATGCCACTCGTGTTCTTAAATAGAAGCACTGACTTGACTCCCAGGAGCTGTCAAGTATATAGCTAGAGTGAAAGGAAAAATGACATCAATTAAGCTGAGCCTTATTCGCTGCAAAATCTACTGTTCTCCCTCATAACATCACGAAGTCCCTCATTAGAGTGAGCCAGGTGAGGCTGCCCGAGTGTGGGAGCAAGCCATCCGTCTGAAAAGATTTTATTACAAGAGTGCTTCAGTAATGAGTGCAGTAGCAAGAATGCCTCTGTCACCCAACTCAGGAACAACTTAACACATCTTGACTGACCAATGATGAGAATTAAAAGCACTTATATCTTCTGAATTTTACTAGGAAAATAATAACTTTAACCTTCCAGCAAAAAGCCAAAAGGAATTTCTAGATTGATGTGGTACGGCAAAGATATGGCTGGATTTCAAAGCTGTGTTTTCTCTTCTTTCCCTCTTGAACTTGATCCACTGTGGTAAATTTGGAAAACGAAGAGGTGTCATTTCCTTTTGAGTGTGAATACACAGAAGATCATAAAGAGTGTCTACACGGTGACTCTTCTAGCATTCCAAGTCAAGGAGTTGACTAAACTTTGATTTTTTTTCATTTACCTCTATCATTCCCACTTCATACAATTATGATGAAATGCTCACTAGCTAAGTTTTATGGATTTTTTCCATTAAAAAAGTTAACAAACTTTTTTGAAAAAGTCAACAAACAAGACTGATTTGACTTACAACAATCTCCTGAATTTTAAGTCCTACAGCAATACTTGAGCACCTAATTGATTTGGTATTCCAAGAATGTGGAAGACAGGAGAGTCTCTCAAAGAAAGCTGAGCAATTAGGATCTACTGAAATGGATTTTTAAAAAATTTTATTTATGAAGGTCAGTTGTATTAAACAATGTAATTATTTAAAGGTCAATCATTATATTATTATGTTATAGGACAACAAAATTTAATTCTAAAGTTATACTTAATTCCATAGAATTAAAATTCATATTTTTATTTTTATAATATTTTTAGAAGACAAGATATTCATGTGAAAAAGAAAGTATACTTAGTACATACCTACTTAGCCTGAGATAAGTACAACTCTTGACAAGTACCTAAGTATAGAATCGATAACAGTATGACAAGTAAAATGGATATCTCAAGAATATTGTTATTTTGAAGAATGAAATCATACCTTACTAGACAAAATGTCACTTGCTCTCTGAAATAGCTGTTCATGGCATAAAGGAAAAGCAATGCCTTAGATATTGAAGAAATTCAGCAAATATTTGTAGAATGAATAAAAGACCCTACTTAGAGAAAATGGGAGTTAAAGTTACATTACATAAGGCCAAGTAAATTAGACAGACAGATATGTGGTGATATATTGTTTATGATGTAATAAAGCCACGGGATCAGAATGCAAGCTAGCCACAGTCATAGATCCAGGCAGTGGTGATACACACCTTTAATTCCAGCAGTCATCCTAGCTAGCCATAGAGACCAGGAGGTGGTGGGTGGCACATAATCTTTAATCCCAGGACTATGGAGACAGAGGCAGATGGATCTCTATTAGTTCGAGACCAAACAGATACATGAAATTGAAGACGATCTCAGCACTTAGGATCATACGCCTTTAGTCCCAGAACTAGAGAGATATTTAAGAAAGTTAGTCTTAGGCAATTAGTCTCCAGCCATGTTGAAGAGAGCATGGCAGTCTAGGATTGCAGTCTGAAGCTTGGTGGAGACAGGATTGCAGTCTGAGACTTGATGGAGACAGGATTGCAGTCAGGATTGCACTCTGAATATTTGTGGAGACAGGATCATCCTTTTGGTCTACGGTAGAGGTAAGAGCTGATGGCTGGCTGGAAACTTGAACCCCAATACCTGTCTCTGGGATGTATTATTCATGTTACACAGATCTATTATGGTTCTGGCTTGCTTTAGTTGTGTGATCCATGGAAAAGAGCTTAATGCCTACAGGCTTCAGTATCTTCATCAGCAAAATAAAATTAGCAACCTTTACTCCAATAGAGTAGTACAAATCTTACATGAGAGATAATTTGTCTAAAATTACCAAAACCACTTCCTGCTATATGTAACTCAGAGCTTATATTTCACAAATGCTACGTTTTTACATTACACTGTTATTTTAAAATTTCAGAATGGTATATAACTTGCCACAATTTAATAGTGAAACTGCTGATAGGCTGACCAATCCTAAGTGGTTGGCCCTAAACATTTATACATAATGATAACACTAATTGGATCCAGTTGGTTTGTTTTTATTTGTGTGTGTGCGTGTGTAACAATAATTATTATAGAAAAACAGGTCACAGATTTGAAAGAGTGTGGGAAGGGAATTAAAGTAGAGGTGAAATAAGGAGGGATAGAAATTATATAAATACAGTATACTCATGCATGAAAGTCCAAAAGATTAAAATTAAAACAGGAAAACACTTTGTAATTCTAATAATGGTCGGTGTTTGTCAAAAAGCATGTAAGGGTGTGTCTACTAGGCATGCCACATATTCCAACTGTGTTAATTCAATAGGTAAATAATTTCAAAACTCAAGTGTTTGATTTTATATGTCAAGTTTTTACTAATCAGTAGGGACCCCAAGATATTTATTAAGTTCTTATATGTTCATTAAATATCTGGAAATGGAACAATTTCAAGTCAGGTTCTATTAGCTGCAAACTTTTGCTAGTAGCCTACTTCTACTGCAGTCCTTCACAATCACAAAAGAAGCAGAGAGTGAATGAAAAAAATTGAAGCTCAAATTTGCGATTCTCTGTCCCACCATCCTCCCTGCTCTCTCAACCTTCACCATTCAGAAGGATGAGTCTCAGAGAATCTGAACTAGTCAAAAGTCTACAAAACACAAAGCTGGCCCAAACCCCAGCAAGATAAGCATAAATTTTATGTTGAAGATTCAGGACCTCCTTGGTTGCTTTGGATTCTTTGATATCCTTCATGAAGGAAGCTCAGATGTCCTGAGCTATCACACAGAATTGGAGCAAAGCAGCACAATTGGTTGACCAGTTGGCCAGAACCTGACAGAACTCTCTTTAGACAGCTTAGCTCATAGATAGGAGTGCCAAACATTTTTTGCAAGAATTTCTTCTATGATCTTACCAAGTCAAAGGAACTTTCCTTCAGAGAAATTCTTTGAACAGAAGTAATTCAGTTTTATTAGACTTTTTTTTAACGTTGTCAAACATCTGTTCCATCTAGACTTCAGGCAAATAGAGAGAATATGTGATAAGTCACAATAGCTGCATTCATCTAGCTCCTTTCCCAAATTTTAGGCTCTGTGGCAGATTTTTTTCTCTCCTGCAATTGTATACAGCGTTTTTAAGGTGGGTGAGCTGTCTTTTGAATCATGTAGCTTTTTTGAGACTTCTAAGTTTCATGAGTTTCTTGAGCCTTGGGAATTGGGAATTCAGCTTCCTAGGTCTTATGAGCCTACTTTCCTTCCAGAAGGAATGCTTCAGTTAGGAGAAAGTAGCTATACAGTAAGTACTCCTCACTCTAGACTTCACCAGTTCATTTACTCTTTTTTTTAACTCCTGCTGAATCCCTAGACATGTTTTAATTAGTAAACAATAGTTAGATGAACAAAAGGTAGACATTTTGTTTTAGCCCACATACACAGCTGGTTTGTTCATCTGGAGGTTTGTGGAGAGATGTATTATGTCTATTGTTGGGAATCCTCAGGACCCTCCTGTAGTCATCTTAATGACAGGGAAGGAGAGAACATCCTCCCCAGTGGCTTAGGCCTTCTGTTTGAACAACACTCAGAGCTTATCTGCCAAACTGGACAAGATGCCAGCCTGGCATTTAACAACAGAATAAAGGCCCATATGATTTATGGTTTTCTGTTTACTGTTCTTATGTGCTTTTGCAAATACACTAGAATTTCTCGTGAAAAAAACAACATAAAACATTTGAAAAGCTGCCAGAAACCAAGCCTTTTATTAGCATGTGCTGAGTCATGGTAAAAAATCTTGTGGCTGGAATTCTTTGGAGGAGAAGGGTTATGTGTAAAATATATTAAGTTCTTATATATGGTACATATCATATTTGTTTCCCAAGCAGCTGTTACACTAAGACTAGAGAACACAAGTAGCTAATTTTACTCCCTGTACAGATTTCTGACCCTTCTAGAGATATTAGTGTATGTGAACAAAGTATAGCATGTAATCAAAGTGTTACTTTCTCTTCAGTAAACACTTGGTTCTTACACAGAGCTAGGGGCCGTCCTAAAGATGTCCCTTTATAAACTTAATGTTTATAGTGATTAAATGTGGTTTTGCCTTCCTTATTTTTGAACCAGTATTCACTGGTTCAAATTCATTAACCTGTAGCGCCCAATAGCAAAACAGTATGCTGTAAAGTGCTTAAGGTAACAGTAGATACACTAGGTTCCACTGTTTCCTTGTTCTTAGTGTTGGTGGTGACATAGCCTTACCCTTCATCTTTCAATTTTTTCAAAGATGTATTTGCTTATTTATTATATATACAATGTTCTGCTTACATATATGCCTGGATGCCAGAGGAGAGCACCAGATCTCATTATAAATGATCGTGAGCCACCATGTGGTAGCTGGAAATTGAACTCAGGTCCTCTGGAAGAGCAGCCAGTGCTCTTAACCTTTGAGTCATCTCCCTAGCCTCCACATTACCATTCTTACCATCAGTTTTATCAGAAAAATGCATCAGACAGGATCGGTTGTGTTTGAATCCCACCCACTCAACCCATCCTCACTACCTTTCCTTTTGAAATGATCTGGAAGCTCCTTTCAGAAGCTGGGTCTTGGATACTCCTGTGTGAAGACAGCATCCTGCACATCCCAGCACTGTCTGGCAGTTCTATTTAGTGCATAAGACTTTGTGAGTCCCTGGGGTAGAAAGTACCTACGTCTGCTTCTAGTTCTAAAATGCTACATGTTCATATTTAGACTTGTAGTTAATTATTTCTGTACCAGGAAAGCTTTCAGCCATCCCATCACATCATTGAACTTTCAGATCTGCAAATGGCAGTTATTTTAGGGCTTCTCCTGTGGGCTTGCATATGATATGCACTTTGGTCATTTGCTTCCTCTTGATATCTCCATGCTGAGTTGGAGTACATTGTGGGTAAAGTTACTCTTTATTTGCATTGGTTCTCATCGCCTCCACCAAGCACACTTAATGGACTTAGAAAATACTCCTTGGTCATCTTTAGTGTCCTTTTTGCCACACAAAAATGAACACTTACTCCTTGGTGGACATGGGAGAAACACCATTCTCTTTGTTCTTGCTAGTAGAGCAGGTATTTGGAAGATATAGACAGTCGGGGAGAGGGACTCAATAATACTCAGGATGGAATAAAGGTCATCAGAAAAGACACTTTTAGCTTCCACCTATTAGAACAATATGTTTTCTTTTGACACCTTCCTCTTTTAAAATCATCCTAGCTGTGGTTTCCTTCTTTGTGTTGTTAAGTAGCCACTTGCTGAGGTTTTGTACTAGGTCAACTTGATTATGCTAGAACTACTCTCAGTTTTTGCTTTTTCTGTATTGAATTGGCCAGACCAGAGAAGTTAGTCTAAGGTTTCTTAGCAACATAACAAAGCAGCTGCTTTTACCCCGTGAAGTTAGTGTGTGGCAGGAGCTATTGTGGCCGTTTGCAAATGACACTAGTAATTCAGACATCCAGACCTACAACTACCTCTACTCCACCGGATCTCCCCCTTTTGATCTGCCTGTGTCCCCAAGTCAGGCCAACAAACAGTATTGTGTAGAACACCAGCTTCTCCTCTTGTCACTTGTCATAGAGCAAGACCATAATCTTAGACAGGCATGGTGGCAGGCTTTCCCTACATGTAGGTTCTGCTTCATTTTTGCCTTCTCCCACTTCACATAAGCACTCATAACCAGCTATTAGGTTGACTATAATGAGTCTGAATCCAACATCAGGTACAAAAGTTTCTTAACCATATTCTGCAAAGGTAGAATATATAATTTAGTATAACATGTCCATCATACTCAGAGATAAAGCTAACACATCTTTATGAAGGTGTCTAAGTCACTACAAGAAAAGAAAATTTAGGATTCATTGATGAATCTATCTGGGAAAATTTTCAAGTATTCACCAATTCCATCCGGTATGATGAATGGGCTTTCTAAGAATTTTATTATGAACATTTTCTATTTAAATAACACCCTGGCTATAAATTGGAAAGAAAAATAATAATGTTTTGATACACACAAACTTGCTTTTGTAAAGAGCACAGACAAACTTGTGAGATTTTCTGAGTAAATTCCTTTGGAGAAAACCTCAGACATTTCACATAATCAATAGAGAAAGGGTGGATTAGATGATGGCCAATGTGTAGAGACAGCACAGACAGCAACTGTTCCTGAACTGACACTTTCCATGCTTGTGATAAAAGCCAGAGTTTTGTATGTACTATACGGGAGCTTTCCAGTAAGCAGCATTCTTTGGCTTTTTGATAGTATTTTAAAGCTTGGCCTCAGGAGCAATGGAGTTAGGAATCAAACACGGAGCTAATCAAGGGAAGTTCAGGAGTAGCAGTATTGACATAATGTAGTAATGAATTGGATTATGCAAACTTCCACTTCAGTAAAAGCCTTGGAGTGTAGATAATTGAGTTTATTAATTTCCAGTACAACACATGAGACTTCATTTTTAAACATTTACCTGTGGTAGACATTGTGTAGGCCACCTGGCTCAAATACAGGAAGCCTTCCAGCACCTATGGGCCAGTGACAGGAGAATCGGGAGACTCTAGGCTTCAAATGTGTTGCTGCTTCAATTCACTTCACAGTCCATTGTTTCTTCTAGACCTTTAAAGACTGGAAAGAAATCGGGTTTTGGCATGGTAGTTCAGGCTGTCATCCCAGCGCTTCTGCTACAGGAGAAGTGGAGGACAGCCTAGCTTAAAAGCAAAAATAACAAAAATAAGTAATGTAGAATAAGTACTCATTCCTAGTTTTTTTTAAGTATTGTTTTTACATGAAAATGTTGATTTTTTAAATACTATGTTTTACATCCAAATGAAATGAGGACATGACTGCTCCAAGTTGTGGTTGAAGAGAAGGTTTTTATTGTAGATTGAGGGAGAGGACAGCCAGAGGCAACTGGAAGGGTCCACAGCAGGGAAAAAAAGTAATCGACTGTATCAGGTCATGGGGGTGGGGGTGAGAGGAAGAAAAGAGAGAGGAGAGAGGTACAAGAGGACCAAGAAAGCAAAAAGAACCAGGAAAGGGAGAGCATGGCCTGGCAGAAATGGCAAGGATATATAAGAATGAGAAGCTGGGGGAAGGGAAGATGGGGAGGTTTAGGGTAGGGGTGGAGTTAAAGAGCTAAGAGGACAGGAAGCCAGGGGACTCTCTAATAGGTACTTACTGAGAGAGCCTACAGGGCCGCATGTGGCTTGGCTTGCTAATAGGCACCACAACCAATTGTCCTCAGCTTCTTTTGGATTCTTCAACTGTACCCAAGTTGGTGAAGTTTAAAAGACTTACTTATGTAGCATGCTTCTCAAAATGTTCTCCACACACTGATCATACAACGTCCTTTGTGGCTTACTCTTATGTGCTATATTGTAGCTATCCCAACCTTCTCTCGGGTAAGTGGGACTTTTAAGTCACCCGTGCCTTTTCTACCCACTGTGCTGTAGTTATGAGCACAAGACTGTCAGCTGCAGGTTTCAGTGACTTTTGAAACAAAGGCTAACTGTTGGATAACAATCACTCTGGGCACTCCTGTTTGACTTGCTCTCAGACTTCATCTACTCTCATTTAATGTTTCTGGGCCAACAGACTTAGCTATTCGTGTTTAAATAGAATAAGAAGTAAAATGGAGGAAGGATGGGACTCTGAAATGTCTCCTAGGAATTTTATGAACACATGGCCTTATAAGTAAACTCCAGCACGGCCTCTTGGGAGTGAGTAATGCGGCTCTGTAAGGGCGAAAGCTTGCCACTGGGAGGTAAGACATTCTTAGGTGCTTTTATGATGCCATAAAGTGAAGATCCTGTCTGGTCATCACTGACTCATCAGTAATTTCGATCACTACTAAACATCTGTTAAGGATGAGAATGCTATAGTTTAGAAAGTGGAGTGAGGGCAATGGGTTTCTATGCAAGCCTGACCACCTGAGTTTAATCCCTGGAGTGGTACATGTGAGTTGAGTGCATGTATATACACACAAAACACACACACACACACACACACACACACACACACCGCCATACAGGCCCAATAATAATAAATAGAGAATAAAATAAAAAAACACACTGAATAGTATTTTGGGGAGATCACAAATTTTTCTCAATAATAAAAGATTTAAAGGCTATATACATTAAAGTATCCCTATAGAAGCAAGTTTATTAATTGAGATCCTTTGTGGAAATAAACTTTGAACCTATTTTGCTTTAGAATAAAATTACGTTTTTTTTTTCTTTCATAGAATACTGTGATTACAGTGAAAAGGTTAGAGACAGATGTTGAAATATTTATGGCTGGAATTATATACTAATGTTTATTGCCAAATAATCCTAGAATCTTTTTTTAGAGTACATGATAGATGATAAAAGACAAGCTGTGAGTGAATTAATTGTTGAAAATTGGTGATGGTTATGTTGATATATTTGTTTAGTAAAATGCTGGAGAAGGAACCTATCTAGACTTAAGCAGGGTTTTACTTGTTTATTGTCTTTTTCTGACAGCAGAAGAAAGCATGTTCTGGATCCACATTCTGTCATTCAGAAACATACTCTCAGAAATGATAGTCTTGGAATAATCATGCATTCATCTAACTACTACCTCTCAAAAGCAATAATCAATGTGATTGATTGTACCAATAAGAAAAAAAGTTTGAATTTAGATTTTTTTTTAGTGATCACAAGTTAGACCCTCTTTCTATTTTTTTAGTTCATTCTTGCCTAATCATGTCTTACATAATTATATAGATTTCTGTCATAATTCTCAGGTTTTAGCTTTCTGGCTTGCAGTGTCTAGAAATAAGACTTTTTCGCCTCTAGAAGTACTTCTGTGTCCTAGGTGCCATCTTGTTCCTTTCTCTGAAACATTTTGAGTTTCAACATCACCTTCTCACTAGAGATTGGTGACTACCCCAAAGATTCCTATGTGATCAGACACATTGGAATGAATGAAAATGGCAATAAAATAGCTTCTGGGAATAAAATGAGATCCTTTCATATCCCAACACTTTATTTTAACCTTCATCATTAGAAAATGCTGGGCTACCTCTAGTCCATATTTTAGGGCTTTTTTTCTAAGATTTAAGATCTTAGATTAAGTTGACATCCATAATCTTCCACGGAATATAATTTTTCTTAGTTTCCTTGGTGTTTTGTTTTAGAGCAGTCTATCTGTGTGTTTATCATGACCTAATAATACCCTCTAGTATCTCCAACTTCAGGTTTTTTGCATTTATACTAGGAAAGACATTAGATTATTCTGTGTGATATAGATAACCAACATCTAAAGGGATCTACTTCAAATATTTAATTTACTGTATTTTATTTGAGTGAAATAATATAGCTAAGCAGAGCATGTATAAAATGAAAATGCTCTATTCAATACTTTGTACTTTTTTATTGAATGATCTGTAACATGTCCCTTAATCCATGAAGTCACTTTTAAAAATCGCTGTCATATGAATAATTTACAATATTAAAATGGAAAAAGTCTGCTTCAGTCTATCTGCATGGCAACACATAGCTCAGCTAAGAATATAGGTATGGTCTAGTGTTGTCTTATATAGGTAAATATACAGATGATAGATAGGCTACATAGATGATAGATAGATGTGAGATAGATAGACAGACAGATAGATAGATCACCCCCATCTCTCTCTCTCTCTCTCTCTCTCTCTCTCTCTCTCTCTCTCTCTCTCTCTCACATACACACACACACACACACACACGTATGTATACATGTGTATACTTGCATGAGCCTGATTATTTTGGTAGTCTGTATACATTTTTAAAGCTGGCTGTCTTAATTGAACAACTGAAAAGGGTTCTCACTGCAGGCAGAATAAAATTCCCTTTTTCACAGAAGTCACTAGTTGTCTGTTGTTCTTTGTCTAAGAGTGAGAACCCATGACATTTTACCCCTTACACATTAACATATCTATTGATATTTTCATTGTGGTCTTGCTAATGCAGTCATTTATAGGAGAGATGGATTCATAGAAGACTTCCTGGTATCCTAGCTCTTACAGTCTTTCCTCCTCCTTTTCCCCAATGTTTTCTGAACCACGGATGCAAGAACTATGATGTAGTTGTATTCACTGGGATCAGGCTTCCCATGATCTATTGATCTCTCTATTCTGTCCCAATGTGTTTTTTCTGTGGTGGTCTCCATTTGCTGCAAAGAAAGGCTTCTTTTATGAGGAGTGATAACTATGCTTATCTGTGGGCATACTAATATTTACAGAGTAGTAAGAAATTGTGCTGGTCTAGCAAAGTGATGATACTAGGTTATTTTTCCCCTTCCCTGCACTGGAAACTTGTTTTCATTGCCAATGGATATCCTTCTGTGATGGGGGAAGTCCTTCTGTGTCTTTTACATATAAATAAAGCACTGTTGGCCAATAGGGAAGCAAGATAGGTGGGACTAGGAGTTGAGAAGGATTCTGGGAAACAAAGGCACAGTCAGTCACAATGTAGGATGCCAGAGGAGTAAGACCCTTTCTCTGGTAAGAGAAGACCATGTGGAAATACTCAGATTAGCAGTTTTGGGTTAATAGTTAGAGCTAGCCAATGAGAAACAAAAGCAAATGGCCAACAGCTTCATAATTAATATAGTGTCCTGTGTGTTATTTGGGGGCTAAAGTGGCAATGGGACCCAGGCAGGAATCCCACAACAAATGACAGTGGCTGGCAGGAAGACTACGTGTTGCACTTCTATGAATATATGTCTCTCTTTTTGGTTGATGAATAAAGCTGTTTCAGCCAATGGACAGGCAAGATTTATCTAGGTGGGAACTCCAAACAGGGATAGAGCTAGGTAGTAGGCGGAGTCAGAGAGAAGCAATGGAGCTGTTGAGGAAGCAAGAGACCAAGGCATCACTGGTAAGCCAAGACCATGTGGAGATACACAGATTAATAGAAATGGGTTAATAAATAATTAAGAGAGAGCTAGCTAATAAGCCTAAGCCAAACAGTTTATAATTAATATAAGCCTCTGTGTGTTTATTTGGGACTGAATAGCTATGGAACTGAGCAGGACAGAAACTTCCATCTACAAAAGGTTTGGAAAAACTTTTGAGGTTTTCTTGAATTTAATACTTGAGTTACTCTTTAAGATGGCATACCATCTAAAAGATGGGCCTGGGAAATAACACAGTGACTAAGTCCTTGCAGTCGTATTACATAACTTAGGAAAAGAGACACAAAGACAGTTTAGTATAATCATCTTATCTAAAACTGCTTTAAGAACAAAATGTTTCCAGTATTTAAAGATTCCTGTATTTATTTTTACATTAACAAAAGCATGAAGCTGAAACATCCTAAGTTGAAAACTGAATTTTATTTTAATTGATTTAATGACTTTTTAAACAGAAAACTATTTACTTTTATTGTAAAGAATTCATACTCCCTTGGTAAGTATGAACTATGCCACAAGGAGCCACTGGTTAATTATCATTGGCTCAAGTGAATGCCAAAGACTGAATGGGCCTTTTTAGTCTTTATTTCATCTGGGGAATGAGCACCACCCATTCCAATTGCCCAAGCTGAGCACAAGTTTTATTTGGAATACCTAGGGCCCTCAGTGGTAATATATTCTGCCTAAAACTCAAGTACTAGCTTTTCGTTTGTGTCTGACTCATAAAATTGAGTCAAAGAATCTTATGATAGAAGAGTGTGAAGAAGGGGTATAGCTAGGTGACTTTTCCAGGTCAGAACTTGAGACAAGAAAATCATTTTTGGTATTCATTAGTGATTTATTTGATATAAATACCAGCATGGCAATGCAGCAGCAGATGTCCACAGCTAGAGCATGGAAATCATTTTATTAAATCATGTTTTTCCTCTATTTGACTTATTACGGGGGGGGGGGCGCAGAGCTCCTATTATTTCATTTCCTCTATGGGCGAATAGCAGCTAGAGCCTTAACTATGGTAATAAAAAATAAAGACAGATAAGAGACTGTGTCACCATTTTTCCTCTGGGCAGACCTCAATATGTTAATACCCTGTAACACGATGAGCAGCTCAGTTAATCCTTGGAGTCCCATCAGAGTTTAGCCGTGCTTCCTCCCTCCATCATGAACTGTGAACCCTGTTAAGTTCTACATGCCAGCAAAAATAAACAATTAAATAAATAATTGAATGCCAGGCATGTGTTTAGTTTTTCCTCTCTTCTCTCCAGCTTCTCCTTCCTTCACCTTTTAGGGTGAAAAATCTGAGCTGCACTTAAATTGTCTGCTGACATCTTTTGCTTTAAAAATGACCTCTGAAAAATCATGTTAGTAAGAAGAGCCTATGCAAATAAGAAGTCCGTGAGTTTTCAGCTCTAAACTTAGTTCTTCACAAAAGTAAGACACAAGTTAGATGCCAGCTGATCCTTATGCACATATAACGCTTTTTTCTGATGATGGGGGAAAACCGAAGGAGTCAGTGAGCCTGAGCCTTCTGACTATGAACTTCTTCTGTTCATAGCCTTTATCAGTGCTCAGTTTTATATTTGCTTGACTTGTATATCATTGAAATCAGCTTTGACATTCAACCAACAGCTTATTCCTCTTCTGCGCCCCACAAAGTGATTTTAGTAACATTCTGTGATTTGTAGCATACAAATAGTTAAACATTTCTTGCTGTGGAGAGTCTCTGCTTTAAAAATAGAAAATGCTGCAGCATTTCTGGTCCCTCCCCCACACTGCATCTACCATCCCCTTTCCAAGTATTTCTGAATAGAGTTCAATGTCAAAGCCTTTCTCCAGTCGGCACACAGGAACCTTTGTGCAAGTCTGAAGGGAAGGAAAAAGTAGGTAAGAAGCCAGATGCCAATACATTTTCTGGGTAGAGCACTTGTACTCATGACACCTGCTTGTTACAGACAAAAACACCAACTAAAGCATGTCTGCAGGCATTGCTGTTGAAGGGAACTCCATTAAGCAAATCCTCACGAAAAGAAAGCTAGCAAATGTAGAGGAGTCTTCTTCCAAGCGAAAAGCTAGCTGGGGTATTCTGACCAGTCAAGGTTAGTATAGCCGCCATTGCATTAAACTATGTTGACATATTTCTGCAAATACTAACTTTAAACTGTGGGTGCTTTTCAGAATGTAGATTCTGAGATGTGAGAATGTATGGCATGGCATTGGACTGCACAGCAGTTCCAACTTTTAATGTTTTGAGAATGCATCTGCTGATTCAGCACTTTGATTGTGTATTAAAGACAACAGTGAACTTTTAGACTCTGTGTTAATTCTCTTTTCATCATAGCAGCTATTTCTAAATTGGCATGGAAATGGAAACAGGCCATTAAGCAGGAAAAGACTGCTTACAAGCAATATGGAAATGTTAACTCATGTAAACTTGACCACAAACTGGAAGGGTGATTTAAGTAAGAAAGTGAGTGCAAGGACTGTGTTGAAATGGCCTCATAGTCTGTGAACTTTAGTAATAGAAAGATTGAAGCCAGTAGTTCAAAGAACAGTTCTGAGAGGGAACTTTATGTAAAAAAAGAGAAAATCCCTTCCCAAATAACAAAACACCAACATAGTCCATAAAAGATTTACATGCTGGAAATGTAGAATCTGAAATAAAGTATCATTCCATCGTAACATTTATGTTTACTATGTAATAGGATTTGAAGATTGTTATTTATGAATGATTCTTAATTTTCAAACAAAGCATTTTAAATCAGGAACTCATGTTACTTCTTTAAAAGATTACTTCTCCTCACTACAAACATATTTCCTTATTTAACATTGTTAGTATGATTAACAATAAAATAGCCCAAGAGTGGGAGCATAAAGGTGATGACAAAGGAAATAGAAACAAAGGGGAAAAGATGAGCTGTCGTTTTAAAATCTGAAAGTCTAATTCAATGATCTGCAAACTGGCATTTTATCGTATGTTTATTATGTTCTGGGCATAGTGACAGCTGCTGGGAAGCATCACCAAGGAATCTCACATGCCCTAAGCTTTTACATCTGCAGTGAATACAGTGATTATGCTAAAATGACGATCTTGCAGGCTTTTTGTTAAATGGAGAGAAAATTATCCCAGTGGTAGACCTCAAGAAGGAGCAATGATAGATGTGTGGGAGATGGCAAAAAGACAGTGTCTGAATTCACCTAGATGAGTCTCTTGCATCATGGTGCAGATAGCGGCTCCATAGGAGGCTGAAAGTAAGCTACAAAAATATGATCTGAGTCTAATTTCGATAAAGGATTTTAACCTGCTTTGAACATATTGAAACTATGGTAAATGAGAAATGCCCTGTGTTTTGAGGGAAACAAAATGCAAGACATTTGATTGAGCTTCAGAATTTTCCAGCACTGTTAATATGAGTGTAAACAGGTCCAGTCATGATGGAGGTCATTTTATGGTTAGAATAAGATTTTAGGAATTTATCCTGAGCATACATGTAGGGATATTCACAAAGGTAAGTGAATCTGTTGATTTCCCAAATATAGAAGTCATTTAAGAGCCAGCAGAAATATAAATAGGTAAAATTGTGATTTATCAATAGGGAGCTTTTAAGGGCTTCAAATTAAGAATTTAATTACATTGGATTGTCTAGTTAGATATCTAAGAGGAGAAATTGAACAGTCATCGGGAAATGAATTCTCGGAGTTGAGAGGAGAAGACTGATTTGGAGATAAATACCTCAGGTAACCAATATGGGTAATTTTTATACACAGAAAAATGGATCAGAGGGTAGAAGATGCATGCCCCCAGCAACTCTCGCCCATCTGAGTTTGTCTTAGAAACCCACATAGTAGAAAGAGAAATGCCTGCCATAAGTTTTCTGATATCCATCCTCATGTACACACAGGCACACAATAATTAAATGCAATAAAAGTGTATTAATCATTAATACATGTGAAGGTAAATGGTAACTTATATGACTATCATAAATGATGTTACCAAATAGTAGTTATGTAAAATGTTACAGAATTATATTTTATGGCATGAAACAATGACAGTATAACTAAATGAAACAAATGGAGTACTGGCATGGTCAGTTACTTCAACAATCTCAGCCTGAGTTACCTAATGAGTTTCAGTATGGCCTGGTCTACAAAGTGGTACCCTATCTAAAACCTCCAAATAGATTCAAAGCAATGTGAATAGTATGGATGCATCTCAATTTTAAATGCTTGTTTATTTTTTAAAAGTTATGAACAGACCCGGCAGTGGTGGCACATGCCTTTAATTCTAGCACTCTAAAGGCAGAGGCAGGCCGATCTCTGTGAGTTAGAGACCAGCAGGGTCTACAGAGAAGTTCCAGGACAGCCAGGGCTACACAGAGAAACCTTGTCTCAAAAAACAAAACAAAAAAAAGTTATAAAAAGTGGATACGCAGAGTTGCCATTTACCAGCAGTAGGGGAGCTTCAGAGGCTTCAATTCAAGAATTCACTTAAGTTGAATTGCCTGTGTAGGCATCTAAAAGAATTTGAATAGCTTGCTGGAAATGAAGTCTCAAATTTAGAGGAGAGGACTGGACTAGAAATACACAATTGGGATACTCAACCTGTGGGTGATATTTTTTATAGCCAGGGGACTGGTAAAGACTTCAAGAGCTAGTGAAGAGAGACACAAATGAGAATCCAGCATAGAGGGGAGGCTGTAACAAGCACTCTTTCCCACCAGCCTACTTCCACAGCAGTGTCAGTCCCAAATGAACACACAGACACTATACTAATTGGCCAGTGACTTGGGATTCTTATTGGCTAGCTCTGTCTTAACTATTAACCCATTTCTATTAATCTATGTATTTCCACGTGGTCTTATCTTACCAGAGAAGGGTCCAGACCTCTTACCCCTTTGTGGTTTCACATGGCGGTCTGACTCTGACTACATTTCCCAGAATTCTCATCTCCTAGACCTGTTTATCTTGCTGCCCTATTAGCCAACAGTGTTTTATTCATCAACCAAGATGAGAAACATATGTACAGAAGACAACCCCATCAGGAGGCAATGGAAAGAGAAATCTATGCCAGTTAGAGCTGATTCCTATCAAAGAAACACAGGAATGGTCAATGCATATGAGGTTCTTGAAAATCATAGTCTTAACTTAAAACTGTTACTATGGTTACTTGGTGGTATGCTAATTCTGTTTAAACCAGGGGAGAAGGGTAAATAAAATGTAGCTGCTATTTAAGGAAACAATGAGTTTGTTTTTAGAAATGTTTTGAGAAGTCAGAATTTGTAATTTAGTAATTAGCCAACTATAACAATCCAACTTGGGTATGTTTTCAATGTCAAACTGATATATTAGAAAGACAGGTCATCTTCAAACACTTCAGAGATCCACAGAATACGGCATTTAACATGTTCTAACAAGTTCTAACATGTTATGACAATGAGACATGTCTGCTCCTGGCAGCACCAATTTACGTCAGAGAAGATGATGGGCATCGAAGAAACTCCACATGGAGTTTGAGTTCTTTGTGGTAAAGGTGAGCCACTGTGCAAGAAAGTGCACTTGCCTCAACTGCTGACAGTTTGCTGTCCAAATTGGACATACAGGACACCAAAAAGAGTGACTGCAAACCTTGTCTAGACAAGGTGGTCCAGTCCTTCAGGCTATCCTAGTTCACAGAATGTCTTTCAGATGTGCTAGGCCTATTGACTGAAGATGGATGCCCAAAAGGTACAGAGCAATCTCGAGTGACTGCACAGGAAGCCAGCTGTTTCTGTCATTTCTCACATTCTTTGGAAGTCATTTGCTTGCACTTCCTGCTTGCTCAGTTAATCTTACTTCCTTGTTGGGTCTCTGAGGGAGTTGAAGACTAAATAGTACAGTTAAAGTTTTTTCTGTTTACCAGAATCAGTAAAGAAACTCACTATAGATGTATTAAGTATAATAGGTTTAAAAAGACCTTAAAAGATAATTTGATATGCATATTAGAATAGAAAGTAAATTAGGTACAAGACTTTAAGCCCACCAAGAAAGAATAGATAATGGAGTATTTTCTCAAAATTTGTCTTATGCTTATGAACTAGACATTGTACTTATTGCCATGTATATATTGTATATAGCTATTTTTCTTATTGTACATAGTTTTTCTCATATTGGTTATCTTTTATTTTTTAGACAGAAAAGAGGGATATGTGGTGATATTTTGCACAAATAAAGCCTGTCTGGGATTCAGAGAATGTAGCTTGCCACTAGCTAACCATAGAGATCTGGAGGTCTATACAGTTAGGCAGGAAGTGACATACTGGGCAGAAACTGCCACTAGCTAACCATAGAGGTCTGGAGGTCTATACAGACAGGCAGGAAGTAATGTAGCTGGGCAGTAACAGAATATAAGCAAGGACAAAGAGGAAATCACTCTCTTCTCTGTGGAGACACTTAGGATTTAAGGTGTGCTGTGGCTTGCTCCTTCTCTCTCATCTCTCAGCACTTCCCTCTATAGCTGATTCTGGTCTTTTATTATCTAGATCAATTCAGGACTCCATTTACACTTTATCTGGATGAATGCTCAATAAGGGCACTGAGATTTAGAGTAGAAGCAGGCTGACTTCTAGATGTGGAGTTACTCAAACGCCCATGGTAACTGGTCCAGTACTGTGACCATCCTTATCTATTCATCTCATGATGAATAGGGCTAGATGATACAGAACTCTATAATTGCAAATAATTTATTCCTTCTTCTGTTCATTATTTGTAGCTAGTTTGTTTCTTATAAGAGGCATTCACTGTGCGAACAATTAGGAGCCAGTAATCAAAACTGAAATACCATGCAAAAACCATTTCCCTCAATGTTTGCTTAGACATTTCCTATCATTTACTCATGCATAATAAGAAAAAGGAGCCCAAGTATTTCTGGATGACCAATAAAACCATAGGAAGCTTCACACTGATAGCTTTTAGTTTGCATGATGCTAATCTCTTCATAATGTATTTATTTATATATAAGGTCATTAGCACCAAAAGCCCATGTCAAAGTTTAACATTACATGATTTTTAAGGTTTATTTTATGTGCATGAGTGGTGAGAGTTTTCTGCGCATGTATGTATATGCACCATGTGCATGTCCAGTGCCATTGGAGGTCAGAAGAGGGAGGTTTATATTCTGGAACTGCAGTTGTGGAAGCCTGTGAACTACCATGTGGGTGTTGAGAATCAAACTGGATCATCTGCAAGAACCACTGTTCTTAACCACTGAACTATCTCTCCAGCCCCCAAATAGACTCCATGGTTTCTGTATGCCTCCAAATAGACTCCATGTTTTTGGCATTTTTATCATATTGGTATTTGTAATTTGTTTATATCTTGACACTAGTTTTTTTTGCCTTTTGTTTTATTTTGTTTTGTTTTTCCTGTTTCTTTTTTTAGAAGGGATGGAAAAAACATGAAATTAGTTGGGTAGGTCAGTGGGAAGAATCTTGGAGGGGTTAGGAGAGTGGGGAAGGGGAAGAATATGATCAAAATATATTGTATGAAAAATTTTAGTAATAAATTTTTAATAAGATCAAAGTGTAACATCACTATTTGGCTATCAAATGAAATTTACTATTTTATTTCATTGGTTTTGCATATTTTAATCAAGAATCAGAATCAGATCACTAACATCTATCAGTTCCAACTCTGATCATACTACTGAGAAGAAACCAGTAGGAAATATGATCATTTGTAATTATGGTCTAATGATAAGCAGAACTGGAGGTGGTGGATTATAATTAGGCACATTCTTATTCTAGTAAACTCAACAGCTGAATGTTAACTGTTTTCTGTGAAATTTTTCATTGTTTATGTGATCAAATATTTTCTTCCATGTGGAGGATTTTAGAAACTGGGAATAAATTTTAACTTTTCTTTTAAAAGTAATATACCACTAAAAGTTCTTGGGGAGAAATGTGAAAATATTAATTTTATGGAAGTTCTCTATTCAAGCATGTCTAGCACTAGGCTAAGTACTTTATTAACACAGACTTCTTCCACGAAGGAGGTGGAATTATCTTGACATTTGCAGTTATAAAATCCCTAGTTTCAGGTGCTGATTTCCAAAGGTCCCCTAAGTTTTTTCGCATATATACTTGATTTTGAAAGCAAGAATACCTGACAGCCAAGTTCAGCATGCTCTCCTGGCAACGCCATTGACCTGTAATTGGTATGATTAGATTATGTGTTAAAACATTTTTTTTCTGAAAAAAAAATCTTTGAATTCAGTTCTCCTGGTTTGGGATATATGTAGAAGAAACTGAGAGTGAAGAGCCTGGAAACTTAACTCAGTACCTTAAGACACACTGTATCAGGATTTTCTTTGTTTTATTTGCATACCTTTTCCATCTCTGTCCAATCCCATAAGCATAGGCTGTCTTATGAGAAAGTGAATGACTCATAGTGAACAATAAAAACTAACTAGAATAATGTCCTTGTAATTCAGCACATTCTTCTATATTAATGGAGAGTCCAGCTACATTTGGGCTAATATTATTATGAGAAAAAAATTTGGAGTGGTGATGAGAATAGAAACCCGAGGTCAGTCGCTGTTCTTGAAGACACTGGTTTTGACAGCACATTACTTCCGTCTTACTAAGCATGTCCTCAAGAATGTCTGTTAATCTGGTTGTTTGAATATACAACATAGCTCCTTACATGCCTTGTGACTGACTTGTAAACTTGTGGGAAGCGGTGCACCAAAATGCTCTTCAGCCTGGAGCTTCTGTATGTTTGGGGACTTCTTTAAGTCCTGAAGTTACAGGATTTTACAAAGGATTCTTGTCAGTTACAGCCCTAAATTTAAGTTGTCTTGGATTCTTAGTGAGTCTGTGTCCATTGCAAAGAAGATAGTTGATTTAATATTTTATAGCTAAGGGAATTATAAAATGCCTCAATGTTTGCCATAAAATGAAAAGATCACATGAAAATGTCACTTTTCTCACCTGCTTATAGTTTCCTGTTGCGATAAGTGTGATGCAATTACTAGCTGAGAAAATATTTTTTTAAAAAGCTGGAATGCCCAAATACCCAAGTCTACCACATCATTGCTAAGCCAGCTCTTCAGTGAGTCTAGCTGTCACTGTATGGATGGGGATAAGATATGAAGCAGGCAAAGACTAAATAACCACATGATGTCAACGTAGCCAGGGACAGAAGTAAAAGTAAAAGGCTTTTCTTTCATGACAGGATCCATGGTCTTAAGGATACAGATAATCTAGGGTTACTATTTCTCAAAGAGGGCAATCAGTGAAAAATATAAATGTCTGAAGATAAATCAGATTTTCTAAACAAGTCATCATATTACAGGGACTTTGAGCTCCTTAAAATGGCCGAACACAGCTAGTGAATGACAAGTAATGTTTTTTTCTTGTGCTGCTAAAAAAACAAGATGAGTCGGATTTACCTCAGCAGTGGCTGGCTTGAAGTACCATGGGGAGATGGTGACTTAGGTATGGTATAGATCTTTCTAAAACTGTATATATGTAGATATTAAACCGTGTGTGATTTTGCTCTTGCAGCATTTTATTTACAAAGCAGAGCAAGCTCTTAACCTGTAATAGTAAACCAGATGTCTGGGAACTAGTGCTGTTTCTAAATATAGTTACCCCTGCATAGCTCCACAGACCATAGCAATATGAATTTGATTAGCATGATGAAAGTTATATTTTGCTAGAAAAATTTCATACTGTTGATTTTTCTGGATGAGTTAAGCTGAACATTTGTTTCAAGTAAGGATTTTTTCTTTTATCCTACATACTCAAAGTATAAAATTGAAACACAAAATAGCCATATATTAAGATATTTATACCTTGTTTGATCTTGGAAAAAACATATAAAATAATATAATCATGTCCATATGGAAAAGTATGATATCTAACATTGAATATATTGAACAGCTACTTATAGTTGCTAAATTTCTGATACTGGGAAAAGCGTAGAGCAGGGAAGATATTTTGAAACAGAAATTAGAAACATGATCTAATATTCCTTGATTTTCATGTTGCCAACATTAACTACAGAAATTCTCATAAGAAATTAGAGGAAGCAAGTCATGTGAGGTTGCTTTGGAGTTAGTCAAGCACAATGGAAAATGAATAATTTTTGTATAGAATGGCATGCTTATTTATAAATAATTTAAAATTTAATAGATTGATTCATTCAGTGGCTGATTGATTAATTGATAAGGAAAAAGTGTAATGCTGTTACTTATTTTGGTCTAGATGGGACCAGTTGTTCTGAACATCAGTATAGTCATTAAGATGAACAGATCATTAGAATGCAAAAGAGAGCTTGCTGGAAGGGCTGCGGAGGTATTTGTTTTGTTGGTTCTTAAAGGCCTTCACGATGATAGAAAGGACTGGACCTAAAATAAACTTCAAAGGTCCTTTTGCTAGGCCTTTGTCAGTCTTAACATCTTGTTGTCTTAGCTAGTGACAGTTGGAAAATGTGTACTCATAATGAAGTAAAATCATATTATTTTGTGTCTGTCTTTAGGATAAAAAAATACTGAACTTTATTACATCATTAAATAGTAACTAAAAACCTGACATTGTAAACATGATAAATGATTGGATTCAATCATGTATCAAAGTATTAAATTGTAACTAAAAACCTGACATTGTAAACATGATAAATGATTGGATTCAATCATGTGTCTAAGCATTGATTATTTGAAATTCAGAGATTTCCTACATCTCTATTGATGAAATTGAGTGTAATGGTTCCCAGTATGCAATCTATTTGGAAAGGTGACATAATTTTCATATTTTCTTGCTTGAGTATTCACAGTAAGAATTTACCTACATTTTGAAGTCCTCGCACGTTTTATTTTTCATTAAATATTTTAGTAACAAAGTGAACAAACGTGAATGATTTGTAAGGCATTGCATTCCATCTTGGACTCTCTCAGTCACAACACATATATGGATGGAGGTCAGAAGACAATTAATGGGAGTTGGCTGTCTCCAACAATCACCTGGATTCCAGGAGTCCAACTCAAGCTATCCAACACCCTTGCCCACTGAGCCACCTGACCCACCAGGAAATTATTTTTCTTGCTTTTTGTGAATGGTGTATTGCCTGGGTGTATTTCAGTTTGTATATATGTGGATGTGCACACAGGTGAATTGTTCAGACTACATGTAAAGTGCTTAGAACAGTTTCATACACATAGTACATCTCTTTTTTAAAAGATTTATTTATTTATTACAGATACAGTTTGTCTACATACCAGAAGAAGGCATGCAGCAGATTGAATTATAGATGGTTGTAAGCCACCATGTGGTTGCTGGGAATTGAACTCAGGACCTCTGGCAGAGCAGTCAGTGCTCTTAACCTCTGAGCCATCTCTCCAGCCCCATAGTACATCTCTTTAACATTAACCATTACCACCATGACTTACAAGCAAACAGTAAACAATGTACTCTTGCCCCCTCTACCTTTGTATTTCTGTTTTAAATAAAACACTATTATGCCATTAGACAGAAAGATACTGTTGAGTGCAGAGTGACCTCAACCCTCTGTGTCAGACTCATGTGCTTATTTTCCTTGTCACATGTATCCAGACTTTATTCAGTGAAAATATTTCAGTATCGTTTACAGGGTTCTTGTCAAGCTTGTGGAAAGATTATATTACTGATTCATAAGTAGAGTCAAGTGGGCTTTTGAATTCTCTAAAAGATGGAAATAATGAAATCAATTCTAAAACACAACATGCTTCTGTACTTATATCACCAATAATTTCATAATATAAACAAATTTTAGATTTGCAATGTTGACTAATATCCAAATGACTTTTAGTTTTGTAGTAAAATTTAAAATTTTTATTTATCCTATCCTATGTAATTAACAGGGGAAGAGGAATAGACAGGAAGATATATATTAGTATCCATAACCATACATTTTAAGAATATATTCTCGGCTAGGTGGTGGTGGCACACGCCTTTAATGCCAGCACTCGGGAGGCAGAGGCAGGAGGATCCCTGTAAGTTCAAGGCCGGGCTGGCTTCAAAACAATACAGAGAAACCCTGTCTCGTAAAACCAAAAAAAAAAAAAAAAAAAAAAAAGGAAAGAAAGAAAGAAAAAAGAATATTTTTTCTTCAGTCAGTGTTGCTTTTATTTCTTAAATTTTATTGAAATAGCTGTTTTCTGCCACACCTCATCTGGTTATTTAATCACTTTAAAGCCTATAATATTACCATTAATATCCATTCAATTAAACCAATAGAGGAAAGACTGGAGCTCCTTTAATTGCAGGAAAATCATGGTGAACTAGCCTAGCAATCTTTTTACTGCTGCAGTGATCACAGGGAGAGAGAGATAGGAGCAGTTGATGTGTCTTTTGGAAGAGAAGGAAATGAGGGGCATGACATCTAGGTTGGGAGCTAAGTGCCCTGGCCTACCCACATCTAATACTTGGAGAATGAGTGATCTACAAGTGAGCCTTTGACAATATTAGCACCATTTCCAAAATAGCTGACCCTGTGTCCCCTTTGAGAACCACTTTCTGGGACCTACCTAGACTATGCCATGATTCAGACTCAGGACTCAACTACTTGACCTTCTTAGCAACATGTAGCTCATACATATCAGAACCAGGAAAATCTGAGGCCTGGTGTTAGGAGATGATAGGGTAGGCTCATAATATAAAGGCATGAGTATGGCTCCTAGCACTCCTAAAAATACAATAAACACATGCATCTCTGCTTATATATGGGAAAGTGTGTAGTTCAAACTTTGGGCCTTTTGTGTGGCCCATCTTCTTTGGTTAATAATCTAGTAGATACTGTAAGTCTGATGTAAGTCAATTCTAAAGCAAATCCAGCCCTCTGGATTCGCAGACTCATTAGATGCATACTTCTGCTAAGGATCATGTTTCCTAAAATATGGGACCAGTAACCGGGACACTTTGTTGAATGCTGGATGCGAATAATTTCTATTGAACCTAATAGAGCTTATGTTGACCCACATGGTCTTGTTATCATTATTTTTTGACAGGCTCCTGGGCAGATCGATCACCGCTGCATGAAGCTGCAAGTCAAGGTCGTCTTCTTGCTCTGAGGACATTATTATCACAAGTAAACCATTACATTATACTTCAAAATAAGCCCCCTTCCCATGAGCAAACAACACTGTCAAAAGCAAATCCATTCGAAAGTAATAAACTTATGTGCTACCACTGCTCTTCCCTAATAACTTGTGTCAGATCAGACAGGACAATAGTTTCTGTTTTACATTTGAAATTCTTTACTGATTCTTTTGTTATAATGTTATGTCTTCCTATTTAAAGTTTCCCTTATAGTATATTTGGTCATTAACATGGATATTTAGAAATTAGTTATTGTATTTAAGTATTACTTATTAAACATTCTAAGCATGCCTATTTTGTGTAGTATATACAGCTAATTATAGACTTAGTTCAATCATATGGCTCCAAAGAGGTAACCAGACCAGATGTGAAAACAGCATGTTTTACATTTACATTTATGAAACGCTATGGTGAACTGCCTGTGAAGCCAGTGCTCATTTCTAACCCTGCCTACTCCACCTGAGTGAGCAGAGGGAGAAAGAAAAGCATAGATTCCTCCTGCAGACAAAGTGGTCAAGCTTGGATCAGTGCATCACATATTGTAATGTATGCTCAGTGTGCAGTCATAGGTGATTCCCAGTGTCACAGAGGAAGGAACTTCTCAGATGGCTATGAGAAAGGGAGGTTCCTAGCAACATAGTTTGAACAACATCTGACACTTTACACAGCCACAGCCACAGCCTACCCGAGTTTCATTTTCTCACCATGAAGATGTGTCCAAGGTGTTCCCTTGGAGTGTCCAGTCCTGTGACAGCCATGTGACTGTTTTGTTCATCACTTCATAGTGGGGGAGGACCTGTGTAAAAAGGCCAGTGGTGTCAAAGGATAATCCCTTGGAGAGGGTCACATAGTGCCTTCAGAGGAAGGCAACCCCAGTGTTTCTCAATGTGTCTCCTCCCCACACAGAATGCCAGCCAGGAAGAGGGAGATGCTCCCGCAGAGCCCTCTCATATGCTTCCATCATCTGGACACACTAGGACATAGCAGTGTCTCCTCAAATTAGACTGGGAATGAGATCTTGGAAAGGAAGAGGACAGAGCTGATTTTAAAAAAATTCCACTTACTAGCAATAAAGATGCAGTTGATTGTCTATGCCTGTGCCTTCATTGTGTTCCTGTGTTCAATTTATGACACTCGGTACTATGCTAGGAAGGTCTTGCCTTGAAACATCATATAAAGTTCTTAGTAAAATGATCATTAATAGACAATGAATTGCTCATGATACCCAGAAGGCACATAATCTTACATTCTAATAACTTTATATGATTTAGCCTGATTCTGTAAGCTAAATTAGCACAATGTTTATTAGGCTAGAAAATGAAAGGAAATCTGTATTTCCACGCACTGGGAACTGTAATAATTGTTGTATAACTATTGTCCCATTTAACTCTCATGACCATAGTAAAATTAGAACTCAAAATATCTATCCAGATTTTCATGATTTTTGTGAGTCCAGCTTCAAAAACAAATGTAACTTTGAAGACAGTTCTAGACTTTTCTGTATAACTTACTCCTATTGAATAAATAACTGTTTAGTAGCATGTTCATAACTCAATTTACTAAAATTGATTTTTACAGTCTGGATTGACCACTGATTTTATTATCACAGTCCAAACAAGTTATGCAGCTTATAAAACGTCTTTAATTCTATAAAGTAAAAAATAGAGAACCAGCATCCCACCAAAGATCTTAAGAAAAAGAACTTTAAAGAAATTATGCCAGATCTATTAACACAATACTTAAGATTATTAGGTTATGGTGCTACAGTAATAGCAGGGTTCATGAGCCTCAATCATGTTTGTGAATGGGACACATTGCCACATTGCAATAATTACATGCTTATAGGCACAGTGCAATAAAATATGTTTATAAAGTATAATGACCAAATCAAGGTTGCTAACCTTTCCATCTCACACATTCTAAATTTGTATTGCCCCTTAATAATTGTGCATATTTGTTGAGTATAGTAAGATATTTCAACACAGGTATTCACTGTGGCTGGGCAAACCAGAATAATTGATTTATATATTCGCTTCTCTCATTACAGAGACCAGTTATCCTACAAGAAACCACTGGGTAGGGGGGAATGTTTGCTCTGGCTGACATGCAGGGAAGGTTGGGTAGCTAGGTCTCTGGCTGGAGTGAGACGCCAGCTGCTCACACAGCTTGTCATGTTTCCACAAAAGAGAAGCAGAGCAGACTGGCCAGAAGCAGCAGGAACATAACCATAAACTCATCCTTAATGAAAGTGGTCCACTTTACCCGTTAGGCCTTTCCTCTTAAAGGCTCCAGGACAGAATTACAAGGGAAAACGAGACAGAGTATTAAGTAAGCAGTTGACACAGAAAGACAAGTACCACGTCTAGAGGAGCTTTGAAAGGTTGACTTGAAGACAGAATAGTGATCAGATGACATCACAGTAACCTGGCATGCATACTGTGCATAACTAGAAAAGGGTAGGCTAGGGAGTTTCAACAGCTGACCAGCTCAACTACTGCACTGGAAACAGACTGACTAGATTCTTCCATGTCTACACAGTCTCTGTGACATTTACAGGGATGGTGTTGTCTGCCTTCTTGTCTCACTGTAGGGTTATAATGTAAATGGAGTAACCATAGACCATGTCACCCCACTCCACGAGGCCTGCCTGGGTGATCATGTGGCATGTGCAAGGACTCTTCTGGAAGCTGGAGCTAATGTAAGTTTTAAAAAGAAATTATGAATTTCACATCTACTGACCAAGAGAATCAAAGTTCTCCTCTTATTTTTTCTTTCCTTCTTTCTTAATAGTTTTGAAAACATAACAATACAAACAATGTCCTAGGACTGCCTCAGCCTTCTCAGGACACTGCAGAGGAATCCAGTCATTGTATAGAGTAGTACACCCATGATCTTTAGATTTTCTATTTTTGTGAGTCAAAATAACAACAGATGTGCATCCCTATATTGGGTCTTTGCTTGTATTCTGAACAAGTTTTCAAAAATAAATTCTCAAAAATAATAGTCGTGGTGAATGCCTGTATTCTTGGATCTTTGGAGGCAGAGTAATAAGGAATTTGAGGCTAGTTCAGGCAACCTCTCTCCTCCCTCTCTCTCTCTCTCTCTCTCTCTCTCTCTCTCTCTCTCTCACACACACACACACACACACACACACACACACACACACACACAGACATACCATCTCAGAATAGAACTGATATACCACATTTAAATCATTTAAATATCCACAAGTAATATGTTTGTTGTATTGGCTGATAAATAAAGCACTATTGGTCAATAGGGAAGCAAGCTAGGTGGGACTAGGAGTCAAGGAGGATTCTGGGAAATGTAGTAAAGAGTAGGAGTCTCCATGTGATCCCAGAAAGAGAGGACACATGAGGCTGGCATCCTCAGAAAGACAAGTCCTTGTAAAAATATATAGATTCGTAGTTATGGGTTAAAAACTAATCAGAGCTAGCCAATAAGAAACTATAACAAATGGTCAACAACTTCATAATTTAAAACAATAAATAAATAAATAAATACCCACAAGTAAAGTGGCCTCGTCGTTTCCTTCACCATTACCTGTTTCTTTCCTTTTTGATTTATTGTTGTATTGGTGTGAATCCTGTATTTGAATGTTGGTTTTTCAATGAAC
The DNA here is from genome assembly GCF_017639785.1 of Mesocricetus auratus. NCBI lineage: Eukaryota > Metazoa > Chordata > Mammalia > Rodentia > Cricetidae > Mesocricetus > Mesocricetus auratus. The sequence continues at coordinate 474,517 of NW_024429207.1, read as the reverse complement.
AATAGTAGAGGGTCCATCCCTGTAACTTTTCTCCCACATTATGTTTCTACTTATCTCTTGAAGGTTTAAAGCTTCTCTCATTGATGTTTATGAAGTAAATACCAATTGTCATATTTGCAGTGCACATTTTCATTTGGCAAATCATGTAACTTTTAGCAATGCCTAAATAAGTTGCTTAGTCCTGCATGATTTATGACTCTCATGCTCAGATTTTGGATATGGTTTAGGCAAATGCAGTCACGATAGATGGTATAACTCCCTTATTCAACGCGTGCTCACAAGGCAGTGCAAGCTGTGCAGAACTGCTTTTGGAATATGGTGCCAAAGCCCAGCTGGAGTCCTGTTTTCCATCTCCAACACATGAGGCTTCGAGGAAAGGTTAGTTACGGAGTTAAGAGGGGGAAATATCCTAGGGCATGCATGTACCTATTGGTCCTTCAATGAATTACACTTCTGTGGGAAACATGAATGGAGGCACTCGTTCAAGACAGATAATTAACAAAAAAGTAAAGCTGTCTTTTCTTTGCGTTGGCAGGGCACCATGAATGTCTCGACATTTTGATATCCTGGGGCGTAGACGTTGACCAAGACATTCCTCACCTGGGAACTCCCCTTTATGTAGCTTGTATGTCACAGCAGTTCCATTGCATCTGGAAGCTTCTTTATGCTGGTACTTTTCCATTTTGTCCATACTCATACACAATAATTTGTTCATCTTACTCAGCTTCTTTTAAAAGTCATATTTCATTGTGAAAAGGTTCTTATTTTAAACATTATCACTTATGCATATATAACTTATTAAATATATCTGATAATTCAAAGCTCATAGATGAGTCTACATCTGAGTATACTGCATCTGAGTCATCAATACAACATTTGTTACATAATTGAGCCTTTCCTTATAATCAGTCATAAAATTAAGATTCTCCAGACTGAATATAATATTGCTAGGTATGTAAACAAATCCCACAAAAACTTAGGGGCTCTGGGTACTTGGATAACCTTATTGCCTTTCAACCATAAAAATCCATGGACTGTCCTAGACTTCATTCTTTCTGTCCTGTGACTTGCAAAGATTGACTGCCTTCTCCACTAAGTTCCTCAAAGCTCAGCTTTTGTTTCATGAGAAACAATCCTAACCTGTTCAGAATTGGTGTTCTCTCCCACATTAGAGCTGGGAACTTCTTGGAGTTGGTCTATGCCTCCCCTCATCATTTATTTCTCTGTCATGTGGTAGATACTTAGGATATACATGAATGAGGTACTAGGCTTTTATGCTTTTTATTTTGTTTGTGGCATACACACACATATATATACATATATATGTATATATATATATGTACATATACATATGTTACATACTATTTACTTACAGTATATTCAGGCATACAATTTTAACAACCCCTCTACATATAACTCACATTATCTTACCTGACCTATAAATGCCTAATAAGCAGAACTTACATTCACTATTTTATTCACATTGCACATAGAATCTTAAATATGAATTCTGTTAATATAGATACATTCTTATTTCCTAGACAAATTAGCCATACATTTAGAATAACCAAGATAGTATATGTTTTATCATGCATCTTCATTTTTTGAGAAATATTTTCACCAAACACTTTAACACATGTTAAAGAAAAAACATTGAAAATTGCTGTTAGCAATGCTTGATTGGTTGCTGTTTTCAGGCCCCTTTGTTCTCATAAAGTTGATAAGTCCAATGGAGTTTATGATTTCTTTAACGAAATTTGGTCAAGAGATATTTCTTCACTAGATATTTTATAATTGTTTAAAAATACTGAAAGCAATTATTTCTGCCAAAAGTTCAAGAGAGCTATGAAGGAACTTAAGATGAATCGATTCTTGTGGTAAGGATACTTTTACAAACTATCAGAAAGCTGGGTCAGAAAACATGTATGACCTTTAGTAGTAGGTATTTTCTTGCTTTCTGACATTTATATATTAGACAATGGTCTTACTAGACTCTTACAGTGTTAAATATCATCTGCTCATTACATGGTCATTGAAAGTAAGTAAGCAACACAGAATTTTGTAGGTAGGCTTATGTTTCTCAATGAGAATATTTTCAAAAGTTTGAGATTTTATGCAGATATCAATTAAATGTTTTTCCACGGCAGAGGCTTAATGTCTTTATGTGTTCACTGACTGAAACTACACAAGTGAAAACTGACAGGTAAATCTATATACATTTCACCTAAATGACTCATATATTTATATCCATGAGTTTTTAAAGACACCAAAAAACTTTCTTGCCTTACGTGAAAATAATAAAAGTAATATTATTCCAGATAAATTTTAAGAACTATTATACATGATAAAACTAGGTATGTGAGAACTTAATAATGCCTTTATGCTGGTAAGATGGCTCAGTGGATGGCATTTGCCTTGCACGCCTGATAATCTGGAGATCCCGTGAGGATGGAAGTAGAGAAATGACTCCTTGAAGTTGTTCTGTGACCAAAAAATGCACATTATGGCATACACACCTGCACGCATGCGTGCATGAGCAGGTGCGCACGCGCACACACACACACACACAAACACACACACTCACACACACACACACAGAGTACTGATAAGTAAATAAGAACCTTTTCAAAATTGTAAGTCTCTTTCTTCTGATATCTAAGATGTCAGAAAAAAATACCCAGAAAAGTATTTGAATATAACTAATATGCATACCTCTACATCCAGAGGTAACAAATTTATGTATATCTATTTATCTGTCTGTCTGTCTGTCTATCCACATGTATGTTTATATACAAAACAACTTATTCCCAATAAAGGTAGTTACTCATAAATAGTTGCTTTTTTAAATCATCCCTGCCTGTTTACATATAGGTGCTGATGTACACAAAGGCAAGTACTGGGACACTCCACTACATGCTGCTGCTCAGCAACCCAGTACTGAAATTGTGAACTTATTGCTAGAATTTGGAGCAGACATCAATGCCAAGAACACAGAACTTTTGCGGCCTGTTGATATGGCTACATCTAATAGTGCTGTAGAAAGAGTACTTCTTCAACATGAAGGTAGGGAGAATATATGCAAACGTTTACAGATGCAAAAATATACATCCCTAAAGCAGACGAAACTGAAAAGTTCTTTGTTACCATATGAAGTAGCAATGGCATAAAATTTCAAATATTGTGAGAACTAAAAAATTCAACTTGGGTTCTATGCAAGGAAAATATGATTTTAAGATTTTATTGTATATAAACCTTTATGTTCCTTTAGTAAAATATGTTGAACTTGTTTCAATAATGCATAGTATGCAGGTTTTGGATCCAATATCTACTTACATGCACTATTTTTAAAAATACTTGGGCACATGGCACAGTGACACACGCCTTTAATCCCAGTACTTGGGAGGCAGAGACAGACAGATATCTGTGAGATTGAGGCCAGCTTGGTCTACAAAGCAAGTTCTGGGACAGCTAGGGCTGTTACACAGAGAAACCCTGTCTCAAAAAAATGACAATAACAAAAACTGGGTGCAGAGTAATTGAGCCATAGGTAAAACACAAAACACACTAGCACATGCTAGGTCAGTTCTCTCTACCAGAGAGTCATATTTCCAAGCAGCAGAATTCCCCCCGCTCCTCCATGCCCCCCCCCAGTTGCTTTTTGGGTTTTTGTTGTTGTTGTTGGCAGGGTTTCTTGTATTTTGTGTTGCCATGAATTCACTAGATATCCAAGGACAACTTTGAAATTCTAATCCTCTGACTGTGACTCTCAAAAACTGGGATTATAGACATGAGCCACCAAGCCTAGTTCATGCAGTATGGTGGGACAAACTAGAGTTGCATGTATTCTAGGCAAGGAGTTACCCACCAAGCTCCATCCCCAACCCATTCATGCCCAATTTTATAAGGCATGGTGCATGTTCTGTAGTGTGCCGTCGACACACAATAAGAAAAGGTTTTTTTTAACCTTTAAGATTTTTTTCTTAAGCAAATTTTGTAAACGTTAGTTCAGAATATAATTGCAACTTAAAATTTTGCTTTTGTGATATACATCTTGGTTGTTTTGATTTAGATTCCCTTTAAAGATAGGAATTTGTTCTGAAATTTTCAGTGAAACAATAATTTTATAATCTTTAAGATAATTACGTTTTTTATTATTTATTTGTATTTTGCATATGCAAGCGTTTTGCCTGCATGCATGTAAGGGCATTGCGTGCTTGGTACCTGCAGAAGCCAGAAGAGGGCACCAGTTCCCTTAGCATTGGAGTTAAAGATGGTTGTCAGCCATTGAATCCTGTGGGTACTGGGACCTAATTCCAAGTCCTCTATAGGAGTAGCAAGTGTTCTCAAATGCTGGCCACATCACCAGTACTTTGAAGACTATAATGTTTTGAAAAACATGTATGAGATATTTCTCAATCATGAGCTATCTCAAGATCTCACAAATAAAGGCAATATAAATAATAAAAGACACTTGCCATTAGCCAAATTAGCTTACTGTTTTTAGGCTTTTAGTTAATAGAACTTATCACATGTAAACATCCATTTTCTAACTAATATATCCTTGTTTTCTCGTAGCTACGCCAAGTTCTCTTTACCAACTCTGTCGCCTCTGTATCCGCAACTACATCGGAAGACAAAGGTTGCATCTTATCCCCCAGCTTCAGTTACCAACGTTGCTGCAGAATTTCTTACAGTACCGATAACACAGTAAATAGTTTTACATTCTTTGAAAGTCAAAAATTTCTATTTCACTTTCTTTTTAAAATATAGAATGATACAGGTCACCTGGGCAAGCAGTGAAATCTCACCAGATTTTCATTTAAAGAATGCTCATTAGTACTGTTAATGAGTTTTTATGGTCTTTTGGATTATGTTTAAAATATCTACACTATGTTAGCTATCTCAGTGTACCCTCTTGGCTTTGGGGAAAATGTATTCACTTTATGTTTTATGTTATAGAGCACAAAATTGCATACTTTTACTAAATTTTTAATTCAATTATAAATTTCATACTATATTACACGTTGAAGGATCTGTATTCCTCAAATAATGGGTTAACTGTAATTTTCAGCTACTGCCATTGGTTATCTCTGTGTTTTTAATATTGACAAAAATTCTAGAGCAACTAATATGCTTTTTGAAATAAAAATGAATTATACAGTTGCTGTTGTAATGATCAATTTACAAGAGTAAGATAATCTCGCCTTCTCTGTACTGAGATCTCCAATTTGCTTTTACAGAGGTAGTCTTGTGATAGACTAAACAGTAGGACTAAAAGTTAGTCCTGACCTTGCAATGACAGATGTAGGAGGTTAAACACCTGTGAGAGCTATTTGAAGACCTTCTCAAGGGATGTTTCACAAGCTCTGGCCTAAGTGCTTTCAGATGTTTCCCTACTCTTCTCCTAGTTCAAAAACTGTCAGTACCTAACAGTAGCAGGCTGAAGAAAATGGACTTTATGCCTTGCTGATGAAGTCCTGAGTTACATTCTGGGGCCATCAATTCATACAGTGAGTTCTATATCCCAGAATAGTGTGTGCCAGGGCTCCCTAACTCCTTAGTCTCTACACTTTAGGTGACTGAGAGTGAGTCTTGATGAGTGAACCTGTTGACTTCAATCTTTGAAATGGGGTCAATTCAATGATCAAGGAAACAGATGAATTCATTCCATATCCCATTTCTTGTTTGACACTAGGAGGAAAAGGAGTTTCTTACCATGAAAAACTACACATATCCCTACTGCAGGGGTTCTCAACCCTTGGGTTATAACCCCTTTAGGGGTCAAATAACCCTCTCATGGGAGTCACAAATTAGGTATCCTGGATATCAGATTGTTTTTCTTGGCCTAATGGACAGCAGTTTGTAATAGTGATATCAGATATTTACATTACAATTCATAACAGTAGCAAAATTACACTTAGCAAGTAGCAACAAAAATAATTTTATGGTTGGGGTCACCACAACATGAGGAACTGTTTTAAAGGGTCACAGCATTAGGAAGGTTGGGAACCACTGCTCTAGCAGAAGGAGCTTAGAAGAGGCATATTAATATTCCCTAAGAGGAAGGTGATATACATGTGTCATTGGCTGATAAGGGGAGACATAGGACTCTGACACAGTGCAACCTACAGAAAACTCACATCAGAAAAGACAGACAAGCAAGCAAAAGATTATTCCGTAATGTGAATACAGGTCTGCACTGGTCCTAAAGATAGTCAAATCTACAATCCTACTGAAAACATTATTCTTGAAAGAGTAATGTTTTTAGTTAATTGTTCGTGGAAATGTAGTTTTAAGATATGCATTAGATGTGTTCTAGGCAGAGGCCAGCAACATGATGCCTTGACATGTTTTCTATCTATAGTATTATGAACCTTCTTTAATGTGAGGATCCTTTCGATGTGAACACATCTCAGCCCCATAACATAACATTTGCCTTCCTGACACACTTAAGGCTTGAGGGAAACAGCTCTTGGCAGTTGAACACAAATACTGAGAGTGGATTCCATAGAAATATTCTCAGAGATAGATTTCCTTCCTGGAAAAAGTAGAGTAAAAGTGGAGAGATTTGGATTAACTAAGTCATTCAAATCGTTCCTCACAGAAAGTGAGAGACTACTGAATTGGCTGAGTTTGACCACATTTTACTTAGGAAAGGGAAGCTTGAGGTAACCAAAGCAAATAAATTCTGTTTAGAGTAGACGTTTTGCAAAATGAGCATATAGTTTGTCCAGTTTTCACTCCCAACATATGGTTTTCATAGGCCAAAATAATTTTTAAATATTTTTGAGCCCCAAAGTTATTTGTAAAAAGATTCAGCAAGGGCTTACGTAATAGGTTAGATGATAAAATCTCCTGTCATTCAGAGGACTTGATTCAACCCAAATAACCCACATAAATGTTGAAAACTATGTGATGTGGAGTACTTTGACACACACACACAGATGGGCTTTGGGAGGATGATACTGAGTGTGATTCTCTTGCAAAGCTGAACAGTTTTATGCATCAGATGACAACATTGTAGCAATTTTCAAGTTTGACTGATAGATTTTTTTTTGCTGTCCAGAAACGATGTAGCCAACTTTGTCCTCCTGTATAGCTATTCATACATGATATTATGATACATAATATCACCCTGGGAGAAGTCGTCCTTTCTGGTTTTCAGGTGGGGAGTCCGCCAGTCATGCCTGAACACAGAGTACAGGGGAAAAATAGCCACGGTACTGGTTATATTTGTCAAGTTGATACAAACTAGCGTCACCTGGGAAGAAGGAATGCCAGTTGGGGAATTTTCCCCATCAGGTTGACATGTAAGATATATTTTTCTTTTTATTCATTTTTTTATATTTATTATCATTTATTACAACATTTCTCCATTCCCTTTCCTCTCCTCCAAACCTTTCCTTATACCCCTCCCTACTCTCCTTCAAACTCATGGCCTCCTTTTTTTATCCATTGTTATTGTTCACATATCATTTTCTTATTGTTAATAGATACAGGTAGGCCTAGTTCACTGTGGGCAGTACTATGCCTAGGCAGGCGGGCTTGTGCTGTGTAAGACAAGCAGACCAGCGAAGCTACAGGGAAGCCAGTAAGAAGCATTCTTTCGTAGTCACTGCTTCAGTTCCTACTTGCGGGTTCCTGGCTAAGCTCCTGTCCTGGTTTCCTTTTATGATGGACTCTAACCTGGAAGATACAATAAACCTTGTTCTGCCCAAGCTGTCTTTGGTTACTGTTTTTATTGATGCCCAAGACAATGAAATGATACTGGATTCAGAGAGGCATCTTTGCCTTGTGTCTGTCTATTTACTGCCCTCAAGAAGTGGAACCTGCTCCTGCGACTCATGTTCAGATGGGTCGAGTTTCTTACCATGACTAAGAAATACGGTAAAAGCAATATGAGACTGTTTGATGTGGACCTCTGAAAACTTCTGTTTTCATGTGAAAGACTGAGGCCACCAAAGGAAGAAGCCTAGACTGGTCTAATAGAAGGTGAGAAAATGTGGAGAGAGCACTTAGTGACCCAATACCCAGAACCAACCATGTGAGTAGGGTGGATTAGTTTCCTTTCTATTGCTTTCATAAAACTCCAGGACCAACACAACAATGGAAGAAGGGGCTTGTTTGGGCTTATGGTTCAAGAGCAGTGGTTCTAAGCATTCCTAATGCTATGACTCTTTAATACAGTTCCTCATGTTGTAGTGACACCCAACCATAAAATTATGTTTGTTGCTACTCCATAACTGTAATCTTGCCAACATTATGAATCATAATGTAAATATTTTTGGAGACAGATGATTGCCAAAGGGGACTTGACCCCACAGGTTGAGAACACATGTTCCAGAGGGATGAGAGTTCTTTGCCTTCATAGGAGGCTGCCGTAACAGAAAGCTCAGAGTTTACAGCTTGAACACAATCTCAAAACAGATAAAGAACTGGGAATGGCCATAGGCTTTAAAACCTCAAAGCCCATTTCCAGTGATACACTTCCTCCAAAAAGACTAGTCCTCCCTAAACCTTCTCAAACAGGCCAACAACTGGCAACCAAGTATTCAAATGCATGAACCCATCCAAACAACATGTGGCCATTCTGGGTCATGTTTCCCTGTAGCAGGTTTTCTCTTGGGCCACCAACCAGTTCCCAAGATATGACTTGGAGGAGACATATTATTAGTTTTCGAATGCTCAGCCTTAGCTTAGCTTATTTTAATCCATTTCTCTTCACCTGTGCTTTGTCTTGGGCATTTTACATTTCTTTGTGTATACCCTCCTTTCACTGCTCCTTGTGTCTGGCTGGTAACGCCTGGCTTCTGGCCTTGGGCATGTGCCTCTTCTTCTCCCTCATTCTCTTCATTCCTTCTTCTCTCTCATTCCTGGATTTCTCCTCCTACTTTTTCTCTATGCTTGCAACCCTGCCTAACCCTCTCCTTCCTAGCTACTGACTGCTCAGCTTTTTACTAGACCAATTAAGCACCTTAGGCAGGCAAGGTGAAACAAATGAAACACATCTTTACATACTTGAACAAATGCAGTGCAAACAAATGTAACACATCTTTACATCATTAACAGAGGCAGTGGAAACAAATTTAACACACCGTCACATAGCTAATGTAATATTCCGCAGCATAAACAAATGTAACATCTTTACCTAGTTAAAATAATATTCCACAACACTCCCAATATACAGTAGACAGAGAAGTAAAGCCATATTATTAACTTTAAGCAGGGCCAACAAACAGAACCAACTGAGTCCAGCCCAAGTGCTGCTACATATGATTGTATGAAGAAAGTCTATTTTTATATGATTTAACCAGGAAGTGTCATACAGTTCTATTATAGAGCTGTAGATACCAATGAAATAGATATATCTCATGCCAGGGGTTTGGGAATCCATTCATCTTATTTCTGTACTTCTCAGTTACTGTCTTTCCTTATTCTATAAGGAATTGTGAGGGGCTCCACTAACTGCATGTGGGTTAGAGTGTCTATTACTATTGATGATGAACTAAAGTCTTGTCATTTCTCTGTTTAACATCTTCAGCCCATCAAGTTGTTTAAGGGGAGAATTTTGAGGTAACCAAACAATAGTAAATTGGGGGAATAAAGACATACTGTTATTGGCATCTTATGCCCAATACCATTTCTCACATCGAATCCCCCAAGTTGAGTCTGTGGGTTGAAGCTTCATGGATAATCTATAGAAAACCATATCCTCTTTCATCACTATAAAAGCATCTCATGCTGCTTACAAAAAGGATCAGATTTTCCCCAAAACCATATCTAATGACAGCAGCAATGATGAGCACTTAAGCTAGTGAAATATTACTCAAGTTCCTCTGATTAACTTTGATTTCATACGTGTTGGCTGAAAATATTGTCTGAATGTAAGTGACATGTTCCACTTGCAGCCCTTATGGATTAACAACCAATATATACCATCCATCTTTTTGTTTTTATTTTTGCTTTACCATGGCGACATCAGAGGCCACATGACCCAGAGGATCCTTCTGAACCATCCTGGATCCCTCTGTTCAGCTACACTTATGTCAACTTAACACTAGCTAAATTGAAAAGGAAACTTAGAAAATGACTCCCCAAATTGGTCTGCGCTCAAGGCCGTGTTTATGTTCTTGGCTGACTATTGATGTGGGAGGTCCAAGCTCATTGCTGGCTTTGCCACTCCCTGGCATGGTGACCCTGGGTGCTATAATAAAGCAGGTTGAGCAGGATTTGATGAGCAAATAAGTAAGAAACACTCCTCCTTAGCCTTTGCATCAGCTCCTGCCTCCAGGATCCTGCCCTGTTGAGTTCTACCTTGGCTTCAATTAGTAACGGACTGTGTTGTAGAACTTTAAACTGATATAGACACTTTCCTCCCCTAGTTGCTTTTGGTCATGGAACTTTATCACAGCACACGGAACCCCTAACTATGACAAACAATCCCTTAATGTGGAATTTCAACAAATTATTGTGGATGATGTTTCTGTATACATCTAGCCTGGCTATGGAAAAGTAACTCTTACTATGAGTATATGAACACCAAAGTGTTTCCAGACATATTAGATTCAAAATTATTCAAACTAATGTCATTTGAGAAATATAAATATTAAGTGATTGATTAAATCTTACAATCAATTTAAGAAGTTTATCCTAACATTGGAAGTACTTAATTCACAATATCGCAAGTCAATATATGCCTAAGCTTGGAGGTCTGATTATTTCAATATGAATAAATTTTCCAATCCATTGTTTAATTATTTCATTTTCATGGCTATACCTTTCAAACAGTTTGTGTAACTGTTTAAAAGTTTCTTCTCCATTCTAAGTTACCTTAAAAATGGAGCAAACATTTCAGTAAAGCCATTTTGGAAAATTGGACCTAGTGACATTACAAAATAGCATTAAGTTGACATTCCCAAAGAAGGAAAGCTTTAAACCAGATGGCTTAGCTCTGTAGTCTGTGGATGATGAAAAGCAGGACATGGAAATGAAGTTGGCATTGCCCTTTGCTATACATATCTCTTGTCATGTGTGTGTGTTTGTGTGTGTGTGTGTGTGCCTGTGAGGTGTATAAATGTCATGTTCCATATAATACTTCTGAAGATATTTATACAGTCAGCATAGTTGGAAGCCCAACTGAGAAAATGTATGTTCACCAACAGAGCTCAAGTTCACTTGGTTACAACTCTCTCCAGTCTGGAGGATCTATTCAACGGGTGTTCTTGTACTCCATTGTATAAGACTGGGCTCTTCCAGAGTCAGGAATCCCTGTCTATGATGTGTTCGCTTTATGTCCAAATTTTCTCTTTTTGGCATTTTGATTATTCTGTGAGGCGTGAAGGGCAAGAGCAGTGTGGCTTAAAATCAGAGTTTTTCCCTTTCCCTATGCTGTGACATATCAAGTTCTTTAACTCTGTTCCCAGAGTCTGGGATCTTCCACGGAATCCATGAAACAGATAGATAGGATAACTCTCTTCACATCGTCTCTGCAGAATACAGAAGGCAAACAAAAACTCCCTGCACAGAAACAAAACCCTCGTATCTTTCACAGTTCTTGACAGCATTGTCTCTAAGCTTCAATGTTGGGCAAGTAGACTATTCTCAGTTATTCAAAATAAAATCTTTTCCAATATTAGATCCTGGAAGGAGTTCAGTAATTATACCCCATTTCTTGACCAAATTCAAGTGAGAACATGGAGATGTTTGCTCTCTACCTCTAGGATTAGCAGAGAGCTCTGGGGGCTTAACCTCTCACAGCCAGTCACACTATTCCCCACACTTATGATACTACACCAACATAACCCAATGAACAAGAAGCAGCTAGTTCCTTAGATTGCCTTCATAAGAGGTAGGTGAGCTAGCAGTAGAGGAAATCTTTTCTTCAGTTATCAGTCAGCATCCTGTCAGAAAAGAGAAGTTGCTCGGTGTACCAGTCACTGGGAACTTAATGTAAGGAACTTGCTAAACAGATGCTTGAAACTGAGCAACTAAAATAGGAACATCAAAGCACTACTGCTATTGATGCTCCTAGCAGCAATTATGAATCCCATTACAGATGTTGAGGGTATAAGCAACTGGGCTTGGAGGCAAAGCTCTAAAAAATCACAATTCTGAGCAGAAGGTGTCCCTAGCTAGTGCTGCATTTCGGGAGCTCCGGGGGACCATCCCAGGAAAAATCTGGGCCTCAGACTTCTAAGGAGGACATCTTGTGGGTGGTTGCTAAAATCCCTGTGAGAGTATGATAAAAGCAGGCAAGCATGAAAAAGAGAAAGGAAACGAAAAAGAAACATTAGATTGCATCCGAGAACCAACTGCCAGTGCCAGGTGAGGCTTTGTTGTTATGGCAACACAGAAATGAATAGCAAGCAAATGGAGAACAGCAAATCCTGCCTTTCTTCCTCTAGTCTCCTGGGCTCTTCAGTCTCCTTTGTTGGCAGAGTTTTCCAAATGTTTAGCAACAGAGAAACCAGACTCCAGAATCGCAGCTCAGAAGCACAGAGAGTATGGTGCAGCAGAGATGCAGGCACTTAACAATTGACCCATTGCAGAAATAAACTTCTAACTTCAGAGTAAGGATCCAGATTTCAGCCCCAGTGGATAGGTAATTTACCTCTGTAGGTCTTAGCAGCCAAGTAACAGGTTAGTCTTCACATAAAAACACTTTCGATAAGCCTAATGGGTAACTCGTTTCCTAAGGAAATGTTCATGGACATGTTAACATGGAAGGGTGAAAATTTCATTGGGTCCCACCCTTAGACAAAGAACTACAGAAATTCTGACTGCTGAGAGAAGGAAAATTAGATTCTCCCAGGGATGAGCCCATTATTGGTTCTCCAATGCAGAGTGACCGGTTTTAAAATCACAGATAGACTACCAAGAAAAGCAGACACAGCTGTGTGTGTGTGTGTGTGTGTGTTCCCCAAATTTAACTAACATTAACTTAACCCAATGAACAACAGGAAGTTAGCTCCTTAGAAACCTTAGTAAGAGGTAGGTGAGCCAGCAGTAGGGGAAATCTTTAATATGTATATGTATGTCTATACATATGTTTATGAAGTGTATGTAAAGGTGTTTGTATGTAATTATAATTAAGAAAAAGGATAGAAACTTGAGAGTACAGGTATAGGAGTGGTTCAAGAGAGGACAGCTGGGAGGGGCGGGAGTAAGGAAAGGGAGAAAGTGATGTGATTCTATTTTGATTAAAAATATTTTTAAAAGCCTATTAATTTTCTGTGCCTTTGCTCGCATTCGTCATTCCATGTGGAAGTGCCATTCCTTCTATTATGAAATGTATTACCAGAGTCATAAAAATGATAGTATACACTGAGGATCAAGTACTACACATTTCCTCTGTTGCTCTAAGAACTATGTATTTGATATCTTTATTTAATTCTCAGGAACCTCATAAGTTTTATCCTATATCCATATTTTACAAATAAGGTTGATTAAGTCACTTGCCCAAAGTCACGTAGCTAGTTAGAAGCAGAACCAGTTCTTTAAAGCTGATGTCTTAAAAATATTTTGTTAAATGTGTATGTGTGTGTGCAGATATGTTCATGTAAGTACAGGCTCTCCAGAGAGGTCAGGGGTATCCATTCCCCTACAGCTGGAGTTGTAGTGGTTGTGAATTGCCTGTCATGGTACCGGGAACCAAACTCAGGTCCTTAAAAACAGTATGTGCTCTTAACCCCTGAGTTATCTCTCCATGCTCTGAAACTGTGTCTCAACTCAGAATACTGCCTTCAGAAATCCAAATCACAGATCAGTTCTTCTGAGAGTACTGGATAAACTCTCTCAGACCAGATAACTTATTCCATTGTTGGCTATACACAACACGCACACACACACACACACACACACACACACACACACACACACACTTTTTCCACCTTGTCAGTGTAGGTGATTTTTTTCACTTATATGAATATATCATAAGAAGTTTCCACAGTGGTGAAGCGTGTATCAATATTATCTAATTCAACAGAGAGGATCACGCATGGGTATTGAACACATAAAGGTAGCCAGTGTTAGTGAATTAATTATAATTAAATTGATTTCATTTTAACTACAAACATCAGTATGTGGCTAAGGGCTACAACAATAGACAGTGAAGATCTACTTCACGGCTTAAGATAGCTTCTTTAAAACAGTCATTGAGTGAATGAGTCATTGCTAATACATATCACGGGGCAAAGGGGGGAAAAGTACTTCATTTCCCTCTTTCATTTTCACTCTAAGGATTACGTTTTTCAGTACTTGAGTTTGCATGGACATTTACGTGTCACACGTGCATAGGATGCCAGAAGACAACCTGAAGGTTTTTCTCACTCTACCATTGGACAAACAGAAGTCATACTGTTTAGCAGCAAGTGCCTTAACCATCTGAGCTATCCGTCTGCCCTCGTCTTAAACATGTACAAATCCACATTAGTTTCCCTTATCAATGATCACACATACAAATAAACATTCAATAAAATATTATACAGTACCACCAAGATCCAACCCATGTTTTACACATTAAATATATCCTTGCTATGAAGACTTTAAGGGGTTTCCATAATCTTTCCTGCATAACTGCCTTTGACCCCTTTGCAATAATTTTTCATTGTCTAAATCACTCCCTAATGAATGGCAAGTGTCTAGATTAGCTCCTGGCAGGGAAGGACTCAGTGAATATTTGTTGAATTAAATTATACATCCCAGGACACCTTAAAGTATAAGAATGTAAGCTATAAATTGTTTTAAAATATGTGACTTTAATGAACATGCGATGTAATCATTAAGGACATTTGTATGATAAATTTTAAAGTTATTTTTCTTTTTGGAACAAAAATCCTGCGGCTTCCAGTTCTATCCTCCGCTTCCACCCAACCCCCCAAAAAACTACTTTCACTCCATTCTAGAGCTTTCTCACATCTCTCTTCAAAACGTGTTATTGAACATTAGCCTTTGCTGACGGCCCATAATACATACAATATATTAAAAAAAAAAGTGTGTGAAGCCGGATATAAAAAGATCTCTCAACATGTTGCAAGTGAAACCCATAACTCACACTTGAAGCTCTGTGTAAGGTTTAAGTTCCTCAGACTGGTAAGGTCCAAGGGGTCCAGAAATACCCGAACTCAACATACTGCTTCACTTCCTAAACTTCCTTAATTGTTCAGAAGGTCCATGGCAACCAGGGCTACAGAGCCAGTTTAGAAACCGAAGCCCCGCCCCTTGGCGCTAAGCGCCTCGCCCCCTCCCGCGGGCAGCTTCCCTGTTGCCATGGAAACCCAGAAGGTGCAATGGCTGCCGCCGGCCAGACGGAGGAGTGTTTACTACTGCCGGCGGCAGCCCCATCCAAGTCAGCCTCACCTTCTTTACCGCCAGCAGTTCCCGTCCGGAAGAAGGCTAAGGAATGCCTGGTGTATCCGCACCCCCCGAGGTGCTCCCGCCTGTCTCGTTCCGTCCTGCGCTGGCTCCAGGGGCTGGACCTCAGCTTCTTCCCTAGGAACGTCACCAGGTGCAGGAGCCAGCCAGGCCCCAGCCACCCGCCCCAGGGCTCACCCTCGGCCACCTGCAGCGCTCAGCTTCTGCTCGGAGGCCGGGTTGACCGCCCTGGTCTGACTCCTGCCCCTAAAGGAGATACCCCCAGGCTTCCCCTCTTAACCTTGCTCACTCACCCCGCTAGGCATACCTGTCATGACAAGAAGCTCAAGAAAGACATCAAACTTTTTTTTTTTTTGCACTGATTTTATCCAACTGATCTTTAAATTTGTAGACTTACGCTAATACGGAATATTTGATGACTACAAAAACCAAGGGCTCTTCTTCGAATTAACAATAATAAGGATCAGTTTACTCACCTTTAAAATGGCATCTGGTTTGAGTGTTACCAGATGTGTAAAAAGCCACTATTTACTGGAAACTACACTGAATGTTACTACGGAATGTGACCAAAATTCCTTAAAAAAGACCATGGATCTTTTTCGGGGAAACTCTAGTTTGCTAATTTCAGTAGTGGGGTTTTCAAACAAACATCTGTGAAACTTTCAATTAGCATTTTGCTCACTTGGAAATGTTAAATCTAATAATTTGGCTTCATTAAAGGAACACCAAAGCCTTAGAGAATAATTTTAAGAAACTGTTTTCACATTGACAGTCCTGTTCAGAAAAATGAACCAACACAAGTTTTTCCAGCTATTTCGTCATCGTTAAGTATTAGAAGTCATTAATTACAAAGTTATATAAATTATATTAACTATACTTTTTCATTTCCTTATTATGTATGCATCAGGGATTTTTCAAATGGCTACCTAGTTGCCGAGATATTCTGTATATATTACCCCTGGGACCTTAGACTATCATCCTTTGAAAATGGAACCTCCTTAAAAGTCAAGTTGGATAACTGGGCACAGATAGAGAAGGTAAATCAATAAATTAGCAACAGTTTACTATGGAGTTTGTTTTTTAAAGTGCATTGAAATCTGTGTGTGAGAGAGAAACAGAAAGAAGGGAGAGAGAATGTGTCGAGCCTAGGATATAACTGAAGTTGTTAAATTCCAATTGTTTGCATTACAAAATCATAAACTATGAAATTTAGCATCTATCAGTGTGGTGCATAATAGTGGTTTTCTTGCAGAACAATAGCAAATGTTGATAATTAATAAAAAATGTTTAGTTCAGAAGAGGGTTGACTAAATTCACAGCATCTAGTTATTTTTCTAGAACTTCCAATGACAAAGTCTTTTTTCTATTATTAAAGTTTCTAGCAAGAAAAAAATTTAAACTACCCAAAGAACTGATCCATGGCACGATTCACTGTAAACCTGGGGTGCCTGAAATACTGATTCAAGAGATTTACACTTTACTAACGCATCGAGAGTAAGTAGTTTGAAATTCTCTAGCTATGTAATTTAATGTAAGCTTGTGATGACGTAAGGTTCATTAATAAGACATGGTTTGCCAACAGTCTTTTGTTTCTTATTTCCAGAGTTAAAAGTATCCAGGATGACTACGCTAATTTCACAGACTATAGTTACCAAATGCGTTTGCCACTGGTTCCCAGGTCTACAATTGCAAAGTTGATTAAAGATAACATTAGGTTATCGGAAATACGTAGCAACCCTAATACGCTCAGCAATGAACTCAAGATAGAATTCCTTTTCCTTTTACAAATGTTGCAAAGAAAACTAAGTAGAAAATTGAACCCAGGTAAGCTTTCCCAAGAGACAGGTGAGTTCTTCTAAAATTGGCAAGGCTGTTCTTGTGCTCATCTGAGAGGAAATCATGCAGTTAAGGTAAAATGAGTTATCATCACTGGAGTGGATTCCTTCTCGATCCATTCCTTCCTGTTGGAACATAGGTTCCATAGGGATAGACATCCATGTTCAGAAAAAGAAACTTTGCCAGTCTATTAGTTAAACTTTTGTGAGAAATGAGTTCACATATCAACTATAATAACTCAAGAGAGCAAGAACATTTGACTCAAGCTACCCTGAAGTTGTGTGGGAGAATGTGGTCAGAGATATTTTTCCCATAGTATAGTTGTTGGTATATGAATGGAAAGGTAGCTTTCCAAAATGATTGTCAAGTCAACTTAAACTCTTGTCATACTGCCCATCAATTGTCCCAGGCAGGTGACAAAGTAAGTGTTCTATCTCAATCATTACCTCAATTTTTGCCTCTGTTTTATATCTTTCTCATATCTGTATCTTATCCACTGCCTGGATTTCATAGAAACATATAAAACTGTTTCTGTAGCAAACCAACTATTCAGGAAATATGTGTGTTGTTAGGCTGTGTCTATCCTTTGAGCTATATTTACTGAAGGAAAGAATAATTTTCTCTCTGGTCTCTGGAAGGTGGAATTCCAAAACTTGAATTCTCCATATGAGTGCAGTTTGGCGTTTTGTCTTCCCTTACTATGCTCTTTTTCAAAACTCATAATTTATCTTCCTTGATCTGTTATGATCCCAGGCTCTTCTCATTTATTTGTGAGCAAAGAAATAAATCAAGGTATTCATTCTTTGCAGGATTTTATATCTAAAATGTGTGTGTTTTAAACATTAAGGTTAAATATTACAATTTTGCTGCAAAACGTAGCACCCATGGCAAAACGTATCAAAACGTAGCACCCATGTATGTAATTCATGAACATTTTAAAAGCTGCTTCTGCTGGTAAACAGCTGTGCATCTTTATGCAATTTAAGAAATAGATTATTACCAACTCCTCCCCCTTCTCTGCCTGGAACCTTCTTGATTGAACTCACCACACTCTCCTCTCAGTGAAACCACAGTCTTCCTGCTTGTGTTGATAATTTCCTAGATGAAAGTCAATCTATATTATATATACTATCATGTTATTCTCACTTTCAGCCACACAGGTATACACACTTTTGTTTGTATGCTGTGCATGTATCTTGTTAGTGATTTAATCAAGGGCCTTATGTATGCTAGGCAAGTCCTTTACCACTTAGCTACATCTCCAAGATTTTGTTTCTTTTTGTTTCTGTTTTTGTTTTTTCCAGACAACTTTTCTTTTCTTTGTGTAACAAGTGTAGCAAGCATAACATCTGGCTGTCCTGGAACTTGCTTTTTAGATCAGATTGGCCTAGGACTCACAGAAATTTGCCTGCTTCTGCCTCCTGAGTGCTGGGATCAAAGGCAAACACCACCACACCTTATATCTCCACGTCTTACAATACTTCATTTCTTTTCTTTTTAGTGGGTTTCTTTGTTTTGATTGCTTTTGTTGTTTTTCAGAGAAATTTTTGTCACCTTTTTATTTTATCGAAAATACTTTTTCACACATTGTATTCTGATTAGTTTCCTCTTCCTCGACTCCCTTCAGTTCCTCCCTGGCTTCCCTCCTACTTTATTAAAAATAAAGTTTTTTCATGTAATCTATTATGATTATGGTTTTTTCTCATCTATACCCCTGTCTGTATTTATATCTGTCTTAACTGTTTAGGCTTTTCATCTGTCTTGTTCCTGTAGCATCTCTCCTTTACTTTTCTTTCCATTCTGAAAATTCATTGTTATCAATTTTGAAAACTTCAAATTTCCACCCTTTAATGCGACATTAGAAATTTTAACATGCACTTTATTATAAGCTAAAATTAATCTCTGCACCATTTTCCTTAGCTTGGCATATAGAGATGAAGCTCTGCCACCTCCACATTTCCCGTAAAACCTTCTGTCTGTCTAGCATTTTGCTCCAGCTGCTTACATTGTGCTGTTTTGATGTTACTGCTGATGCTTGTTTTGCTTTACCTTTTGGAAAGTGTCACTATCTTAAAACTCACTCTATAGTTCAAACTTGTCTGAAAACCATGATCGTCCTCCCTCAGCTTCTAGGGCCTTTGATTTTTAGGCATGAGACTCCACACCCCAGCTTGGTTACATTTAAAGGAATCAATCAGACATTACTGAAGATCTTATTTCATTTAAATGTCCATCTTTACTCCTGTATAATGTTTTTTTTCTGAGCATAGCTTTGTATAGCCATTTTTTAATGTTATATGATTTATTTTGAGCTGTGTAATGAATGGTGCCTCAGGTGTGTTCATTCCAAAACGCAATTTATTGGAACGAACTAAACTTACACTCTCTCTTTTAAATGTAAGATCTTGAATAAAATCATATTAAATCAGAAAGAACAACCTACAAGTCTCAGTGGGAAATGAAGTGTGCCATAAAGCCTAAAGGCCTGCATTTGATCCCTGAAACTCACATGGTAGAAGGAAAGAACCAACTCTCTTAACCGGTGGCAATCATGTACCCCCCTCCCCCATTCACATGTAACACTCAAACAAATGCAAGCAACAAAATAAAAAAAATTACAGGAACATGAAGGTACCACCTTTAAAGTCATAGTTTAAACCACAGTGACTACTTTGTTCACCAAAAATGACTAATGGGGAGAAGAGTTATCCTATAAAATATGATAAAAAATAGTCTTTAATTGCTAAAACCCAATGTCTTCTTTCAATAATTCCAATATGAATTAAAAAATAACCATGGTGTTTATATATTATAGAGTGGTTTGACGTTAAACCAACAGTGGGAGAAATTACAATCGACCATCTTCCCGCAAGAGGCTATGGGTACAGATGTAAACCAAGGGTCTCCAAGGAAAAAGCTGTGTGTGCTTTACGTAAGTTTTGGCTAACAGGAGTTTTAAAAATTGTTTCTTTAGAGTTTCAGAATAAGATAATGTTGGCCTGAACTTCACTCACCCCAAAGCCAGGCATTCACTTAGTGATAATCTGCCCCTTGACAGCAGAGTGATATATTCCACTATACTGCTCCCCCAAACCACATCTGCCTTCTCATGTATCCTCCTGTGTATTTGCTTGAAATAAGAGACGCTTCACTGAGAGCTCAAAGCTCAGTGCCTCTGTAAATGGGGGATGAGCCAGGCCTCCCAGAAGCAGAATGACAAGAGGACATGTAATAAACCTCGTCAACACAGAAAACATCTTCATGACCACAAACCACAGTCATGGGAACAAGGTCGGCCCATTCAGCTGTTGTGTAGCTCATCAGTTAAGAAAGGTTTTTGCACTTTGGGTGCTGGAAAAATCCAAACAATATTTCCAGACACAAAAACGTTATGGAATTCAAGGTTTTGTGTTGATAAACTACACAGGACATGTAGCTTGTTTTCTGCTTGGTTGGGGCTGTACTCTATAATAGCAGGGAAACGTAGTTGCCCAACAAATTTTACAGCTCACTAACTACATTTGCCAGATTCAGCTAATACAAACCAAAATTCTTTTTAAATTGTTTGCATTTTAAAATTCTTTTTAAATTTGTTTTTGTTTTGAGACACCATCTGTTTCATAGCCCATGCAATCCTCATGCCTTCTGAATTTTGAGGTTATAAACATTTAGTGCCCTTTTCTCCTCAAGCTGCTTTGGTCATAGTGTTTTATCGCAGCAACGAGAACCCTAACCAAGACAGCCTGACACCAAGTTAATTGCAACAAAACAAAAATCCCAACTGTTTAACTGAATTGCTAAAGAATATTTCTGACTATGGTTATTTGATTTGGGACACTCTAAAAGTTCACACAGGTATTTAGAAAAACCGAATGCCAAACTTGGCAGGGTATTATTTTTATGTGTTTTAAGTCCATCACCTGTCAGGAGTCTTGAGTCTTAGACCAGTTTGGATTACATAGTGTGATGCCGAGTCTAAAGAACTAAATCAGACCGCAACACATAAAAGAATCAAGGAAATGGAAAGAGTCTGCTATCATTACTTCAGAAAGGACTTCAAATAGAATGAACGCTTGCTTT
This sequence comes from Mesocricetus auratus, assembly GCF_017639785.1. Classification (NCBI taxonomy): domain Eukaryota; kingdom Metazoa; phylum Chordata; class Mammalia; order Rodentia; family Cricetidae; genus Mesocricetus; species Mesocricetus auratus. The sequence continues at coordinate 453,229 of NW_024429207.1, read as the reverse complement.
TACCATTTGAAAACGTTCTGCAGTATAGGCACTTCCTCCTTCATCATGTCCCTTCAGCATCCCTCTTACTGACCATCTGGATGGCCCTTTACAATTTGTGCTTCTATTCCTTTTCCAAAATGGCTGCTAGGTTTGAGGGAGGGTACACTCTGCATGAGATGTTGAACACACATTATCGCCATTTACTTCTCTCAGTCCTGTTCTAGCCACTCGATTCTTACTCAAGGCACACAGGAATGAAGAATGGTGTGGGTTTGATTTGGGTAATTTAATTTATGGAAACTATTTTAAAATTGTTATTCAAGTAATTTCAGTTCAGTTGTTTATGACGAAAGGATACAAAGATTACTTCAAGTCAATTTTTATGAACTGAAAGTTAATCAAAGGAGGAAAACCAAGAACTACACTCTAGGGACTTTGTTGTTTATGGATGATCAGAATCAAAAATTCAGGGAACACAAAATCCCAATTAACAGTAAAACAAGTTACCATTAAAAAGGAACACTCTTAAGTTTCTATATTCATTTGCCTAAATCTTGTGTCTCAAGGGACAAAAAAGGCAGATTACTTAGTTGCCACTGGCCCATCACATTAGAACTAAATGATCTGGAGTCTGGGCATCCAGAATGGATGACAGAATAATGGAAGTTCTATAAACTGTATCATGACCCATGCATATTTGCCAAAGCTGAGTACAAAATCATGTCTCTGTTTGTTCAGCTGTTTTCTGAAGCAATATCTAAAAATAAATGAGTTATATCAAATGCACAAAAATAAACCCTGGACATTTTTAGGCATTGCTGATAAATTTTGAAGGAGGTAACATGCTCATATAGTATATCATATATTATATGCATGATTTACATATTGTTTATTAATTTATTAAGTATAACCAGTGCTCAGACTATTGTTTATTCTGAATATATTTGATATATTAGAGAGATACTAATAATGGTATAGATATTTCATAACCATGAATTAATTCTTTGTTACTTTAAATATCCCAGAAAAATCAAGCAGAAATTACAGTCCACATAGAGAAACTCATGTGAAGCAAAGCGGAAAACCTTCTTGTGAGTCCGTTACAAAACCTATGAGAAGTGCGGATGAAACAATGAATGGCACATAGAAGTGGCTTTGAAGAAGTGATGTCACTATCATCTACCATGACATGGCAACATAATGATCCAGTCTTGGATGTATTTAAATAATAAATAACTTAAATTGGTGTCTTAGCTGTAACTGAGCTAAAAATTTCTTTTTAAGTAGTGCCAGAACATGGACAAAAGAATGACACACGGTGAACAATGTTGTGGGGAACTGAGAGAGAGGCACCAGGAAAAGAAGGCAGAGGGTCTTTTACCTTAAGTGCATTTTATTCCCCAAATTATCCTGCAACAAACATTTACATTCAATTTATAAGATATGTTGGTCTTGTTGGGTGTCAGACACAGCTATAGAACCCAGTCTGGTTAGTGTACCCTGAATCTGGATATGGCCTTCTGTCTTGCCTTCATGCTTTCCCAGATATAATGTACAGTTTATGACAGGCAATTGTGTTTAATCTGGTCTGTCCTGAGAAAGTCCTGGAAAAGGACTGCTCTATTCATATTTTGTATGTGCTTACTGGTATTTATTTACATGTTTTTCTGATCTTGTTTTTTTTTTCTGAACTCAGGCTTTCTTGTATCATTGCTTTCTTTGTTTCATTCATGCACAAAGGTACACTTAAACTAAAGTAAAATGTAGTTTGTCCTATTTTTTAAGGTTCTCAAATTCCAGGTCTTGTAGATAGATATACATAAGTCAGCAAAAGTCAACAAGTAGGTACATCAAAAGACCACTGAACTCAGTCAAACTCTATGGACACAAAATAGCAGCACCCAGATGGGAAAGTTTGTTGGGTTATAATCGGGGAACTGGTGGGAGAGGGGCTCAAACACTGGGATATCCAGGTGAGTAACCATGGTAACACTGGAGATACTTAAGCTGTGATCAGTTTTCAGGTACCAACTGCCATGGCTAGGAATGTTCAAGTGTGACTGCTCTCATCAGCAATGCTAAGGCAACCATTAGGGATTTTCTGAGAATACTTCAATTTTTTGTTTCTCAGCAAAGATAGCCCTGGTAGGACCCGGAGCAGCACCCTAGAATATTGCCATCAGCTCTGCCATTTGGGGGGCTCTGTCTTGGATACCTAGCATCCCAGTCCTTTGGTGGTGATAAGGGGAAAGAGTAGTTGTCTTAAGTCACTTAGAGCTGAGTAGAAATATTGGAAAAAGGGAGGTTGGAATTGTGGTCCCAAGCAGGGCCTCAAGTTGGTGATAGGAGAGCTGAGGAAATTCTCTCAGGATCATCTGGTTCACTGACCACTGTGTCAGCTCAGTATTTCTCAAGAGACTGGGCAGTCGTTACTATGAGAATACAGATGGGAGGCCAAGGAGAGAGACAAGCCATGAGATCACAGGAGAACACAGTCAGAGTCTAGTTCCTGTGGGAGTCCCATTCTGCATGGCAGCTCTCGTAAGGTATTAATCTGCTCTTCTACCTGGCCAGATCTGTTAACACTGCAGCAGCAGTTTCCTTCTTCCTCAGCTGCCAGAAAGTCTAGGTACTTTTGGGTCTTGCAATACCACTGAGGCCAGGGAGGTGAGCTGTTCTTTTGTTAGCAGTGGGACTGAAGCAAAAATTCTGGGTGACATCTGGTATGTGGGTGGAGATCTGCTAAGATGCAGACTAGGGCTCATCCCACTGCTGCCAAGCCCATGGCATCCACTGAGATTACCAGGTTTACTCCAACTATGAGTAGAAGAGCCGTTGCATGGCAGTCCCTGTGGGAATTCTGGATAAGAAGACAGATTTCCTCTTCAACATATAGGGTTATCTGGGGAACTAATAAGGTTGGGAAGCAGGGACCAGGGGTGGATGCATCTATGCATGTGTAGAGCTTCGAGTGACACCAGTAGAGGATGCCGTCTGGGATGAGTTAAGGGTTTTGAAATTGAGCTAACCTCGTAAGCAAATGGGGGACAAGACTGGAAGACCTTGTTAACGGGCAATCTCCCGTGAAGAGGCACTAGAGAATTAGGGGGAAATGGACCCAGGATTAAATGGAGTAGATGTCAGGGTTCTCTTGGAGAAAGGGGTGGCCACCACAAGAGATGTAGCAAGAGAGCAGAGAGGAAAGAAGAGGTTGTGTTGAGGGACCCCATGTCTCCACTGGAGGTGGGGAGAAGATAGATATAGGACATCATTTAAGATGGTCATTGATGAGGTAGGATTGAAAAGTTTTGTTGAAAGAGGCTTCTCTAAGGGCCCTCCCTGAGACCTGGGATAGCTTCTTTCATGTTGATATAAGTAGCTCCTGAATCCAGCCCCTCTTTTGTCCTGGGGGTTTTGGATAGTGAAAGGAACCCTACTACATGCAAGCCGGAAGTGAGGTTCTTGGGGCTGCGTGGCTCACCCTGGCTCAGAGAAATGATATCTCCATACCTGGTTGTGATTTCTACCCCAGGAAATGTCAGTCAGTCCTTATCTGTTTGATCGGGAAGAAAACAAAATATTTGGGGTTATTGTGAAACATGGAGTTGGCTTTGATGGCTTTGTGCATGTGGTAAAGATGTCACAGTTCCGAGAGCTGGCTGGATGAGAGTCAAAGATCAGGTGGATCTCTGAGCTGCAACCAGAGATGCAATAGAAGTTGGCAGAGTATATTTAGTATATTTGAAATTTCCATGCCAGTCACCATGTTGGAGAGATCAGGAGGAAAGAGAAAAATAACAGCAAAGCAGGGAGAAAGAGCCCATGTTAGATGTTCTCAAGGATAGTCAGTTAGTCAGCATTCTTTAGAGGAGCATAACTGATAGAATGAATACAGATGAAGGACGGACAGATAGACAGACAGATAGACAATAGAAGGATGGATGGATGGATGGATGATTAGAATGGCTTACAGGCATGAATTGAGATTAAAAATTGGTCTTCACTTCAATTGCTTTAATTAAGAAAAATCCTTCACAGGTATACACAGCCACTTGTGTTTTAGTTAATTTGACATGTGGTCTAAGTTGACAATCAAGAATAGCCACCATAGGAGGCAAGCAAGAGATTCTCAGCTTTAGTGATCCCATCTATTGTCAGGAGTACTTATCTCAAAGAAGGGATCAGGGGCCTGTATGAGCAGTAACAGATGGGTCCATGTCAAGACTCCCTGATGCTTAACCACTGTTGGTGTGAGCATGACCTGATGTGGGACGGCCTGTGGATGAGAAGTTTCCAAATAAACCTAGTTCCATGGCTAAGGTGTTCTGGATGCAATCAGCATGTCCACTGAGAAGGTGACCTAAGAGAGTATGCGAAGGTAAACAGTCACAGGGTGGGCCTGCTTCCAGAGGAGGTCAATTTCCTAGGAGAACAGGACAGCAGTACATTAAGTCAAATGGGCTGAGGGAGGAGAGGGACTGTCCTGAATCCAAGTCAGGGTGAGAGGTAAGCGTTCAGTCCAAGGCAGTTTCAGTCAGTGAGTTTAAAAAAGAACATTAGCTCTCTCTCTTTCCTGAGGACCTAGAAAGACAGGATGTGAAGATGCCAGAGCTCTTGACACTAACCATGTGACTTTAGAGATGAATGCCAGTCCATTCATCTGTCTAGATCTATAAAGTTCAAATATGAGTAAACTCTTCATGAGGTGGAACCATGCCACTCCTGCAGTATTGCCCATGGTAGGGAAATACCCTTCCCATCCCAAGGAAGTGTCTACCATAGTAAGAAAATACGTGGTTTTTGTTAGGAGGCATATGTGTGCAATCTATCTGCCAGTCTTCCACAGGATGACTACTCCAAAACTCGTGTGGTTTAAAGGAATGAGGGATTCACAAAGCTCCCTGCGGAGAAGTTTGGGTGTGTGTGAGGAGAAGACCAGGAAGGCTGGGATAGAAGAAGAAAGATTGGAGGAAGCTGTGAAGAGGTTGATACCAAATATGAAAGGACATGTGGATTTCTGTCAGGAAGGGCTCTGCCTGAGCATCAGGCAGAAGTATCTGTCTTGTAGAAGAAGCTGGCTCTATGGCCCTGCAATGGCTCCCATGGCCTGGCGAGCTCATCACTTGGACTCAGAGTATGTATGTGTTTTCATGTCTTTTGAAGTTTATCTGTTCTGCAGATTAAATAGTCCTTTGTAATTCAATCAAAACTTTCCTGTAAATGTACAAATGGCATCATTTATCAATGAGATACATATTTTTCCTTTGGAATTATATAAATATTTTATTTTTGAAATTAATAAAATTTAATATTATTCCTTCATGTCTTCTAACCACCAACCTACCTCCCAACTTATTATTCTTAAACAATCAAAATGAAGATTACAAATACCCCAAATTTCCTTTTTACAAAAACCACTAATTTTGGAGAAAAAAAAATCTTCAATCAAAATGGATTGAGACGTATTCCAGTTCCTAAAGGTGAGAATGGATTCACCTTTGCCCACATCAGAGCATCGTTCAAAGAAATAGCCGATTTCCCATCTTCCAGGAAATACACAGGGCCCTGTACACAGAGGTGAGAAAAGAGAAAATGAGACTATATGTTTGCAGCATTGTCTTAGTTTCAAAAGTATTCACCACATGGAGAAGCCATTGCTATAATTAGGCAATGATAATAGGAAATGCAGTAAAATTTTAAAAATAAGTATGTTTTCTAGAGGTTACCAACTGTAGGAACATCTTCAAGTATTTTATTTATGTAGTACTATTCTGTGAAGGCTGTAAAACAGAGCTTTATGCTATAATGTTAATTCTTTGTATACAGTAGTACTATCAAGTGTTGTTAGTTTAATAATTGCCTTATTTTATGAAAACCCACTGTCAAGTAACTCATTTAGTATACTTTATTGTGTTAGTTATGTAGCTGATGTCAGTGTGGCTGGGAAGTAATTAAAGCCAGAAGCTTGCATCCCTTTCTATAAAAGAGAAGGAGGTTATTGCTCTGCCTATGTGTGACTTAAAAATTATACTCTGTCACATGACTTGAGAGACTATAGTTGGTCCCATCAGTTATCAGCACATCCTGTGTAGTTTTGAAAAGTCTTTCAACGTGTCTTACTCTGCTGTGAGGAGGAAAAGAATAATGGGGAAAAAATCACAAGACAGTAAATTTTAGTTCTTTGATTAGGCTATAAATCTATCAAGTTCTGGTTATAATTTTCAATGATATATTCTATTGTTTGCAATTTATCTTTAGGGTTGGAAAAGCTAAACATTTGCAAGCTTCACATTAGTAAGTACTTCAAATTCATAAAACACAAATACCTCAGTTGCAAGTTAAAAATACTCTGGAAGGATAGTACTTATTCTACATTAGTTCTACATTAGTGCATTGGGATAACTAGTAGATCTTTTATGGGTGGGGGCCTGTATAATGATGAAAAACAGCAAGTGTCCACTGGTGTTTTGGCAATCCTACATGGAGCAAAGGGGTCTTGTGGGGAAAGGGATGGAGGGACCAAGTATTAAAATGGCCCATGACAGCAGAAAGTGATTCTGAGACAAATTTCGAAAGTTTCATGATTCACTGCTAAGCTACTGGGTTCACTGGTTATTTTTAAGTCTTTTAACACAAGTGAACGATATTAGTGTACACAGTTATGGATCCTATGCTTTGGAGATTATGGTTGTGTTCTCAAGAGTCTGGCTTATAATTGGCCAGCTAAGCTCTAGGCAGGGATAGTATTAATGAGCTGCTATTCCATTTATTTTGAGTGTCTGGATCACTCAATGACCTGGCATGTTATGATAATAAGCATGTTTTTAATATTACATTAGAACTACAGGACCTGCCCATTAAAATGTGTATAACACTGGGAGCTGAAGCACTCTATAAGAGACTGTGATAATCCACTTGGCAGAATTTAGCTTTGTTTACCTGGTAGGGACATCTACTCTAAGATAACGAAGACTTCTCTTATAACAATCTTCTTGGGTTCCACTTGGAGCCTCTAAACGCTGTTCATTATTAATTTGACTATACGTTAGACAATGCTCTTCAGTAATTAGTCATCCTCTGACATGAATCACAGTGAATTTTAATTGCTGAAAGTTCAGTAAGATCACTTGATGTATCTGTAATCTATTGGTTTTATTTCACTGTATTTATGCAACACAAATGGATAGTAGAAAATAAAATACAATCTTCTGTGATAAAATCATGTGTATTTACTTTCCTCTAAGATATGAAGTATATTTATTCTAAAACTTTTTTACTGTCTATGTAATAAAATGCTGCAAATTAATGCATTGCACCATTGCTTTAGTGATAGTAACTTGGTGATCATCTCGCTGGGTTTTTTTTAAGGGGAAAGAGACAACCTGTATTATCACAGAAGCACGAAGGGAGATATTTTCTTACTGAAACCTGTACATTTGCCTAGTTTACTGAGTTTATATTTGTTTGGGGATAACATGAAAATGCATAATAGAATTATAAAGTTAACATCTGATATTTGTCTGTACCTGAATTTTTAGTCCAGTAAGGCAAGAGATGTGAATGTCTGAATGGCTTGGAAGATTTGATCCAGTCACATAATCTGGTCCAGTAATTCCTTTGAGTGGCTCTTCTTTCAGTCTCTTTAATAAAGTTTCATAAACAGTTCGTTGTGAATCGGAAGGGGGTGTACATGGAGACTCCTCTGATGATCTATATTGTAAATAAATGTTCATGTTTCATTTTTATAGAATTACAGAACTACTGAGACTTAGATGTGAAATGATCTCTAATGTTATGGAATGCTATTTTTTGTACGCTGTGAAGGTGTCACTCTGGTGGATTTAATCAAAAGTTGAATGACCAATAGCTAGGCAGGATTTCTAGGTACAGAAAATGCCAGGAGACACAGAGGAAGCAGGAAAGCAGGATGGATAGTATGTAGATGAGGTAAATGAGCCTTGGGGCAGCAGATAGAATAATAGAAATGGGTTAATATAAGTTTTAAGAGCTATCTAAAAACCAAGCCTAAGTTATCAGCCAAGCTTTCATAATTAACAATGAGTCTTTGTGTCGTGATTTGGGAGCTGGCTGGAGGGACAGTAATAGACTCATTACTTCCTAGTTAGTTCTTTATCCTTCTTTATAGATGGAGACAAATTAATTTAAATTTAAGTTATAGAAAAACAAAAGACTCCAGAAAGGCAGAAATTAGCATTACAATATATTACTACTGAATATATGCTAAACAAATTGACAAACTTCCTAAAATTGATTTTTAAAAAACCCTTCTCAACACTTTTGTCTGTAACACTAAATTCCTTCTGCATTTGTGTGTTATGATGTATTCACTCACTGGTTTGCATTTTGTGTTATGTTGTATTCACTCACTGTGTGCAAGCTCTCCATGCATCCAATTCCTCAGACAGATGTTCAATTTTCAAAGGTACTGACACCACTCGGCGTTTTAATAGCTGGCTGAAACATGAAAAAGAATGGCATCTGGCATAACAATAAACCATCAGACAAAACAAATGAACTTTAATTTTATCTATAACAATGTACATACCATTACGTATGCATAGGCATATATATGTCCACTTATATGCTTATCATTTAAGTCCCTGGTAAATCTAAAATGCTCAAGAAACATGGTTGGACAAGTGACTGCAGCTAAATGCACTGCATAGTCTATAGAGCATGGTGAGACAAGATAAGCAATGTGGAAATACTCTGTGAATTTGTTTACTCACAAATTATATTCATACAATGAGATGTGTCTTGATAAGTAGTGAGATGGATTATAAATGAACACCCCTTGTTTAAGCCTTAGATTTTATTTTTGAATGAGGTAAGTGTTAAGGATAATGTTTTACGACTAAAGTTTAGCAAGCTGATAGAGAATGTAGATGTTTGGCTGGCAGGGTTACAAAACACAATCTATTGTGGATATAAAATACTAGCTTATTTGCTACTTAAAATCGTCCTTTGCTCAAGCTTTTCTGCCACAGATATTGAGAGCTAATGTATGTGGCTTCCTATAATTTAATAGTGGTGTCACGCGATGATGGAAGTGAAATGTGGGCATGAATATGGATGGAAGACTTTCCAGAACAAAATGACGAAGTCTAGCCTGAAGATGTCCTTTAAAATCCCCTTCTCCTACACCTTTGTGTGCTCTCTGGGTTGCAGTCATGGCACACAGAAGGCTAGCATCTATCTGTAACCTTGGGAAACTCACACAGAAGGAAAGAAGCTGAGAGTTTTAGAGTAGAACAAAAAGGAAGAGTCCAGGTTCTTGAAAATTGCTGGACCACTTTATGAATTCTGGGGTGCCTCTCTGAAGCATCCTGATAGGCAAACATCAACATTTCTTATGTATGTAAACACCTGTTAGCATCTCTTTCATTTGTAGCCTAATGCATTCACAAGTCATATACTAAGTCCTTGCTTTATTGTCGAGAACATGCTAAGTGAACAAGTGAATGCATATTATAATACACTCAGTTCCTGTGATCTACTCAGAGGCTATTTATCTTAGTACAAAGGGTTTCTCCATAAGATATTTTTATTCTTACCTTGTGTACTCGTAAAGAGCTGGGACAATGCTTTGATACTGTTTCCTGATAGCCAGTAAGGCACCAACATAGCCACATAGTATGAGTAATTCATTTCGAGCACTGAAAGAGAATGTGTTTATTCTTAATCTTTACAAGTTGAAGCATAGGACATTACTCTCTTACGTAATTCAAACATTTCTATTTATATTCTTACAGATGATACCTATAAAATACATTTAGGGGGCTGTTGAGATGGCTCAGGGGCTGCTCTTCCAGAGGAGTAGTTCAATTCCCAGCTACCAAATAGTGGCTCACAGTCATCTATAATGGAATCTGATTCCAATTTTGTAAAATTGGAGGAAATAACTTATTAGCTAAAAAGTAATGCATAATTCTTATTCCAAAATTAATACTATGACATAAATTATAATTTAAAACAAATATCTTTAAATAGCACTTAGTTCCAGTCTGCTTATTTAATATATTTAACATTTTTGTGTTTTCATGCTCGAACATAGAGTCCTCACACAAAGCAAGCACCCTACTGTTCTAGTTGATCTGCACCCTGAGGTCACTCAAGCCTTTCTCTTAGTGTCATTTGTCACTAAGTACTTCCTTTTATCAGATTTAGGAAATTATGGCCCAATATGTCGACTCGAGGAAAGAACAAGTAAAATCAATTGCTTTTCCTGTGGAATGAACTTGACAGTTTTCCAGGCTGTTTCTTTGAAAATTCTTTACAAATTGTCCTCAAACCTCTGAGGATGTCAGTTATATGAAAAATCCCCAGGTGGTTCTTGAGTTTAAGGTTGCTGTCATTTTCTGTTGTTTTTTTTTATCGCTCTTGTAGCTCTCTCATCTAGGCTTAGTATGATGTTTTATATACAGTAGATATTGAATGAATATGATCTTTAATGTCTTAAGAATTTCATTCCTACAACCATCTAAGTGTTTTCAATTAACCTTCTGTGAACAAGTGTGTATAAGTGAAAAGTGCACACACATTCACACACATAAACATACACATGCTAACCATTGTTAATAGTTATTATTCATTTCAAGTTCATGCTATTGTCTTCTTCTCTTGTTATTGTTGTCATAACAACAAAAGTAATAACAAAAGGTTTAATTTGTCTTATAAGTTCAGCTACCTAAGATGATACTATTTCTTGAATTGAACACCAAAACCAATAGAGCCATTGAAAACGGTATACTGACAGTTTTCACTTCTTGAAGAAAAGTACTTACTCAGTGCATAGATGCAAGAGTAATTTTTCAGTACGAATAAAACTCAATAGATCAAGCACGGGGTATACAGTACCCAAAGTCCAGTCTGCATTACTCATACATCCTGGCAAAATAAAACCAAATGAAATGTATTTTAAATTACAGTACCGAGTCTTGTTCATCCCAGTTTTAAAATTACATAATCAACACTTGTCTGTATTTTGTACAACAAACTATTGTGCCCTTAACTGTCTCTGGGTCCTCCCATACCATAAAATCAGGAGGGATACATATTTTACATCAGTAATCTCTCTCCTTGTGAAATGTGGGGTGACCAGTACTTCATTATCAATTAGTGAAATTATCAAATAAAACCAACCACCAACTAGAAACTTACCTTTGACAAAGTCAATACCAATAGGGAGAGCCTTTTCAGGATCCTGGCTTAGTAAATAATACTTTACGGTGTCAAACACATTGCCATCTGCAAGGGCCTTTTCAGCCAACTCAATGCATTCTTCTGCTGGGGGTAGATTGCACTAAAAGTAATTCATTGAAAGACAATGTTACTAAGATTTACAGGGATAAAAGCTACAGTATAAGCACTCATTGCTGCCACCATAAACTCTTTCTGTTTCACTTATTAAAGTTGCCCAAAATATATGTAAATAAAATTACTTATAAATGAAATTATTTATGGAAACACATTTAAAATTTTACTTTATTTAAACAACATTTTTTTTTCATTTATTTTACATAGCACCCACAGTTTCCCCTCCCTCCTCTCTTCCTGGTCATCCCACCACTCTCCATGTTAGCTCCTCCCCTCCCACTCCTCCTCCATCTCCATTTAGAAAGGGGCAGGCCTTCCATGGGCTTAAACAAAGCAGGGCACTTCAAGTTGAGGCAGGACTGAACCTAGGCTGAGCCCCTTCCTTTGTATGAAGACCTAGTTAAGCACCAGGTCCCGCTAGGAGCCTTACAAAAGGAGTCCAAGCTATACAGTTGTCACAGGCATGCAGAGGGCCTAAGTTGGTCCCATGGAGGCACTCTAACTGTTGACCCAGAGTCCATGACAAGCTCAGGTCAACTGTCTCTGTGGGTTTCTCCATCATGACTATGACTCCCCTGGCTCGTATAATCCCTCCTCCTTTTCTTCAGGAGGATTCCTGGGGCTCGGCCCAGTGCTTGGCTGTGGATCTCTGCATCTGCTTCCATCAGTTACTGCATGGAGTATTTTTGATGATGATTAGGGTAGTCACCAATCTGATTAAAGTAGATGCCTCTTACCACAGGCATTTTCTTTTAAACTAAGAGTTTCTAGTGGTGTTTATAAAGATGAAACACAGATAATTTTTATTTCAAATGTTTTGTTTATCTTTAGATGTTTGTTATTTTTTTAACTTATTTTATGTGTGTACTTTGTGAGTCATGACACAAATGCAGAGGTTAGAGGGTGAGTTACATGCATCATCTTACTCCTACCATATGGGAACCAGGGATTGAATTCAGGTCATTAGAATTGGGGACAGGCACCCTTACCCACAATCCATCTCCACAGTGCTCATCTCTTAGTCAATTTTCAGACAGGAATTCAAAGAACAGAAAGTGTACAAGGAGTATTTGAGAATCTCCAATAATGTCACAAACAGTATTTCCCATAATATCAGATAGGGTCACACATATAAATATTTACTCCATAACACATTTATTCACCCTTTAGATCTATCTGTGTTAACATAATAATAAATATATGCTAAATGATGAGTATTACTCACTAATTGGGAAAAAGCTTCAAATTTAAAAATTAAAACAAATTTATTTTGTTACTTTGGAAGTTAAGGATGAGAAAATATGGTTCGTTTTTTCTTGTTTTTTTTAAGACTGTGGTATTTTGGGCTGTACATAGTGGCACACACTTTTAGCCCTAGCACTAAGGAGGCAGAGGCAGATAGATCTCTGTGAGTTTGAAGCCAGCCTGGTCAGCACAGTGAGGTCAATGACAGCCAGAGCTACATAGTGAGACACTGTTTCAAACAAATAAATAAATAAATCAAGTATTTTCTTACATGTGTTATAGCAATATATACACTACTGGTTATTTTTGAAATGAAACCATTTGACACTATTAAATTACTCACACTATTGAAAACTCTCATGAGGTTTTATTAATGTTAATGCTATTAAATATTACTAAAAATGTACTGTAATTTTATGAATAATCTCATCTGTTAAGCACTTTGGCTCTTTTTATATGTAATATTGGTAATTAGATTCTGGCAGTCTTTGAATGAATACATTTTAAATGGCATTTGAATAGTACATGTGAAAGTCACTGATTTTTTTTTTAAGCTTTTAATGGGGTGGTCTGATAGCTCAGTCAATAAAGCGCAAGGCTTGTAATTATGTCCTGAATTTGGCTCTACAAGACCTGTATGAAAGCCCAGAAAATCAGTTCTGCTTATAGAATCAGCACGATAGAGATGGAGACAGGAAGAATCCTGGAGCTCACTGGTCAGCCAGTGTAGAGAACCAGTGAGATCTATGTCTCATAAATGAGTTTCTAAAGACAAAAATGTAGTGTCAATAGAGAAAAACATCTGATATTGTCCTGTGACTTCCTGAGGCACGAGAGAGAGAGAGAGAGAGAGAGAGAGAGAGAGAGAGAGAGAGAGAGAGAGAGAGAGAGAGAGACAGAGAGAGACAGAGAGACAGAGAGACAGAGAGAGACAGAGAGAGACAGAGAGACAGAGAGACAGAGAGACAGAGAGACAGAGAGACAGAGAGACAGAGAGACAGAGAGACAGAGACAGATGTTAAAATACGGTCTCAACTTGTAAACAAGCCTTCAGATACCAAGTGGTACTGTAGAAAGGATAAAGGGTTGGTTAAACTGGAGTTGAAATTTGCAACCATCTTCAATTAATTTGGGCAGATTCTTTATTTCTATGAGTTTACTTTCTGTGTAAAAATTATATATATATATATCCCAAAACTACTTGTTTAGCTATTCCTAATATTTCTTCCTTTTGGTTATTGTTTTTTTTTGTGCGTGTGTGTCACTAAGTATCCCAAAGTGACCATGTGCTTATTTAATTTTTGTCATGAATTTCTATTTAATTGAACAAAAATCATAGCATTTACTAAAATCATAGCATTTCATTCCAGGCTAGATCCATTAACTTATCACCAGCTACCTTCTTGTGAAGATCATTTATCTCTTCATAGCACCCTGGGTAGAAGGCACAGAGTTTAACTAATTGTGCTTCACTATCAGGAATCATCAGCAGAAGATCAGCTGCCAAGTTCCTGTTTGTATAACAAAGGAGAAAACCTCACTGAGGAAATGATCCGAAAATAGACTCACAAGCATTTCAAAAAATGGAGACTCATACAATGCTTATCCATCTATCCAATGTTTGCTTCATTATTTATAGCAGACTGTCTCAAATATAAGTTACAGAAAACACATTATGAAGGATGAGTATACTACCAAAAGTTTACAAAATGCCAAATTTGCATAACTTAAGTTCTTAGACTATAGCATTCAGTTTTATTATTAGAGAAGAATTCTGTAGCAGACTATGCAAGTGTAGATCGGACTTTGGAGAAAATCATAAAGAGAAGGGGAACATGTTTCCCCACTTTATCACCCTCATCAACAATAGGGACTTCTGTTAGCCTATGCTCTGACTCCAGCAGAATCTTCTATTAGCCTATGCTCGAACTCCAGCAGAATACTTAGCTATTTTAACTTTTTTTAACTTCTGTTGTTCTGCATGCTTTTTAAGGTTTGGCAGGAAACCAAAGTAAGAAATACAGTTTAAAATATTTTAAAAGATTTCAACTAGTGTAATAAATTCCTTACAAGGATAAAATGATGTGGACTTAATAACACTGATAAAAGATTTCTCTATGAGAAGTTTTCCTCAAAGCAGTGAGGACTGTTTTGTTGAAGGCATTATAGTTAAGGAAACACCAATTTCCAGTGGCTCAAGATAATATTTAACTTTCAAGAATGACACACACACACACACACACACACACACATATACACACAGACATACACACATATACAGATAAACACACACATATACACACACAGTGTACTTTTTTGTACAACTTTTAATTATAAAATGACATATTTAAGCTATAAAAATATTCTTATTCCCCATGGGAGCTCTTACTTGTTGAGAGGAGTGGATGGGCAGGGGTGGGCTGTGGGGTGAGAGGGGTCAGGAGTAGGAGTGGGATGGAGAACCTTGGTTGGAATGTAAAATAAAATTTAAGAAATTAATCTAATAAAAATATCCTTATTTTCTATGGTTAGATTTTAAAATATGTAACTTACTTGTACAAATTGGAATATTGTAAAACCAAATATTATGAAAGGAGTCTTACTTAAAATTGTGTGACTTTCTAAAATAACATCTTAAAAAGAACAAAACTAGACAGTACCTGTATGAAACTGATGGGAAGCTGGAAAGAAGATATTTAATATGAATATCAGACAAACATCATAAATACCAAGAGGCAAATAAAACTGCATCAGTAAATGTAAACTACACAAACTTTTGATTTATGAAATCATGACTATCTACATTAAATTAGATGATTAAATTTTGTTGATTTTTTTTTTTTTTTTTGGTTTTTCAAGACAGGGTTTCTCTGGCTTTGGAGGCTGTCCTGGAACTAGCTCTTGTAGACCAGGCTGGTCTCAAACTCACAGAGATCCTCCTGCCTCTGCCTCCCAAGTGCTAAGATTAAAGGCGTGTGCCACCAACACAGGCTAGTTTTTAATCTGTATGATTCCAATAGCAATGTTTACCGGCTACAGCTATGTATGCATTCCTTGTGAAAATTATCATGCTATACATGACATTTTCCAGAATTTGAACTTTGTCCTGATTTCTGGTGCCTGGCTATGGAAAGGAAGAACACCAGGGGGTTGTCACCAGGTAATGGCAGTTTGATTTTTGTTAGAAGGAAGTATGACAGACATCAGCTCATCGGCAGAGTTTTAAATTAAACAACCAGAGAAAACCATACTAATTAGCAATCATTTTATCTTTACTTTTTCTCTTTTTTCAAAAGTATATTTTTTTATTTTTTGAAATTAGAATTACGCCATTTATAATTTTTCCTCCATCCAAACTCTCATATATTCTTCCCTCTCTCAAATTCGTTTCCTCTTTTTCTTTGTTGTTACATGCATACACATATAATCCTAAATGTATGAATACAACCTTGTCATTCCATATACTGTTTTATATATAATCTTTCAAAAAACATTTCATTCAGATTAGACATTATCTATGAGCATGAAGTCAGCCACATTCATAAATAATTAGTGTTAGATTTCAAAAGTTTTGATTTGAAAAATCATAGTAGACTACAGAGTTGATTGTTGAAGGCTTTTGACAGGGATGGGGGTCATTTGAGGCTGTCAGAGGACAGTTGATATTGGAGACAGTTGAGTCTATCACCAGGTACCATTATAGTCGGTAGTGGTGAGTGCTCTTAAATTACTACAAGTCATGAGTAAACTCTGAATAATGATGATATCCTTAGTTTACTATCAAATTCCAAGGTCAAGGAAAAAATAGAAAGCATCTTTTCAATGAGGCAGTGATATATTTTTGTAGTTAAGGGCACAAGCTTCATAGCTAACTTGCTACTTTTGATCATAGTTCACTGAATCCTCTGGCTAAATGGTACGTGCTCCACAGAACCCAGTAGTTAATGACATGTAAACTATTTAAACTACTGCTTGGTACCCAGTAAGACGTTCAAACATGTTAGCTGTGCCCAAATCCTCCTCCTCGTCCTCATAAGCAGCAGCAGCAGCAACATCAGCAACAGTAGCATTAGATGCATGGTTTAATACTGATGATCATGCACAAATCTTATCAGTTTGTTCACATAAAGTGTGGACTAGGAAGAAGTCAAGGTCTTCATTAAAAAGTTCGATTAGAAATTCCCGAGACTTATGTATTTTGGAGAAAGATAAAGTAAATTTTTGAAGATTTATATTTATTTTTTAGTTTTATGTGAATGTTTATGTTTGAGTATAAGTATGTGTACCACATGTACAGGTTCCCACAGAGACCAGAAGGGGGCATTGGGACTGGAGTTAGAGGTACTTGCAAGTTACTTGAAATGGGTGCTGGAAATTAACCCCATGTCTCTGTAAGAAGAGTAATTACTCTTAACTGTTAGGCCATCTCTCCAAACAAATTCTTTAGTCATATTTACTGAATAATTGCCTATTGAATGACAGCATTGTATATTTTCTAAAAGTGCCTGCATAGTGACAGATTGTCTGACCTAATAATAGACTGATGTAAAACTGAATAAGAATACCTTAGACCCAGATTTCCAAGTAAAACCTGGGAAGATCTACCTCTTGAAAGTATAGAGTTTGGACAAGGACTCCTAAGATTTCAGCCAAACCAATTTTGTTTCTCAGCCTTAAAGTAAGACACAAGATATGACAATAATAGATAGAAATAGATGTGAAATATTTTAATAGTGGGAATTGGTGGTCTAATAATGTTGAAGACTACATATTTATTTTCTCATGATATTATAACACTTGAAGCATTACAATATTATAACTAGGCTGCCTCAGAAGGGATTATGATAGATTTTATTTCCCTACCACACTTTATTTCACCATGATATCTCAAATATATGTACAGAGATAGATCATGTAGATATTATAGAGATATAATCACACATAATATACTTCACATTATGTTTTCAAAAGCAGTTTATCATTTTCTCAAATGTACACTACAACTGCAAAATTACTCTTTCAATTAGAAGTTTCTTACCACATTGGAATCATCATGCATTTTCTTGCCAGTAACTGCAGGGCATAATGAGTTGCTGGGGCTGCAGGTTCTCCTAGGATAGTGCCCACTGAGACAGCCAGCTCTAGTTCATTCCCACGGATCAGGTATGCCATAGCAAGCTTGTTTGTCAGAAAACAGTTACTTCAGTTGCATAGATGCTTGGTGGAATGGTCATTTTCATCCAAGCTCATAAGCAGATAAATTAATATTAACATAGATACTAATTTTGTTAAATATATTGAATATACTATTTCAATTAAAGTAACTATGCAATAATAATTTCAATTTTTCAGAAGGAAAAACTGAAGCTGACTGTGAGAAATACAGCTTATATTTCATCTTAGAATGTAAAATATCAGAACTCATTTTTTGCAATGTTGGTGATGGAACTTAAGGCTCCATACATGCTAATCAAGAGTTTCATAATGAGCCATGATCCCAAACCCTTTTGCTCCTATTATCTTGAACGTGTCACTTGGTCTCCATCAGAAGAGAACATAAAATCTTAAAAGCTTCTTCTAGATTATATGAAAATACTAAGTTATTGCCTAGGTTGTTACAAATATTTATCTGGTAAGGAAAATAGATAAAACTAGACAACACGTCCATAGCATGTTTGTGACTAATTCACCATGCTACTTGCAAGTGTGCAACATGGAATGCCATCTGGACTTCCCCTCTAAAGCACTATGACATATCTGAGAGCTATTCAGCTATATCAGTGTTCTCAGCCTTCCTAATGCTGTGATGCTCTCATACAGTTCCTCATGTTGTGGTGAGCCCCAACCATACATTGTTTTGTTGCTACTTCATACATGTAGTTTTGCTATTATTATGGATTATGATGTAAATGTCTGTTTTCCAATGGTCTTGGGTGAGCCCTGGCCCACAGGTTGAGAACCCCTGAGCTATATGCCCCACTTTGAACTATTGTACCTCAATATCATCTACAGCAAGGTGGCAGCATGCAGCCAACACTGCCCGGCCATCCTGAAAATACCATTCTGCCAGCTCATTTATGACTTTGTGTAGGAGCCTAGAAAGGAAAAAAAAGTAACCAGTGTTTACTATTAATTCTATCATAAATATGAATTAATGTAACTTTTATGGTTATTAAGAGGACAAACAGTTCAGTTTACAGTCTTGTTTTAGATTTAAGCCTGATTTGAGATTTCAGTCAGGAAATGAGTCTTTTCAGAAAGTGTGATATAACACCCTTCCCAGTCTTGGTCCCTACAAACCTCAACAGAAAGGCTTGTGGAGTCAAGACATGACTGTACTGTCTATCATTCTGTATCAGATAATTTGTAACAGCTATAGGCTGACTGTAGAAAGGTTCAAATGACATTTAAAAAAAATTTAGTTACTATCTATGATGTGGCATGTATACATCTTTAATGTGCCAAGTTCAGAAGAAAGAAAACAAAGGACAGCAGCTAACACATACACACACACACACACACACACACACACACACACACACACACAAAGAAACACTTGTTTAACATTTCATAATTGTTACATGGTGGATAGCCTAAAAACATAAGTTGAATATTGTTCAGTAAATTAACAGGAACTATTTAGAAAAGTCATAGGGAAGACTGATAAGCAACATGATTAAAGAAAAGGTTGCAAGTCTACAAAGTTTTAAGTCATAACTTTTACAAGGATTTCTTCTTTAAGAGAAGATTAAATGGTATTGTAGGCACTAACATTAGCAAATGCGGTTGCCAAGAGATCTTGGATATTGTGTATTCTGCCTTTACAGCAAAGCCACCCTGTATCTACTGTAAGTATTGCACTGTTTTAAAACTACTTAGGTGTTCCCATTGCTCTTCCCCCTGGAAGCTCTATGAGTGGGCAGAGGCTATTTCTACCTGCCCAACGATTTTTTATTCATAGGGATGGATTCCATCATGGAGCTTGATGATGGCAAGGAATGCATTTGAACACTAGCCACCATGTGCTTGCTTCACAAAATGAGACTGAACAACCTTACTTTCAAGACTTCTAAAGGGAAAACAGCCACAACATAATGACTTGAAACAAAGACACATCACTCACTCATTAAAATCTTCTTTGTAGATATCATCAGAACACGAAGTTCCTTTAGGGGTAGAAACATGTAAGGGTTGCATATTTCCTTCACAGGCAGCCTAGAATTCAATTGGAGCTTTAATTAACCATTAGAACATTACTGATAACCAACTTCAGATTACTTTTTAAAAGATGATCACTTACTCACCCCTCCCTGTGAGTGGGATGGGGTGGGTGGGTGTGGGTGTGTTTGAGTGAATCTGTGTACAGGTATATGGGCATGCAGAAAACAGCACTGGAGGAGTCTACTCTTTCCTTCATCTCGTTTTGATGCTGAGCCTCTCTAGTTTCTGGCACTGCACTGCACACTCTGGATTCTGGCTGATCATCTTGTGTCAGCCATCCGTCTTGCAGTAAGAGTGCTTGGCTAGAGGCAGCACGACCATATTGGCTTTGTCAGTGAGTTTCAGGAATCAAAGTCAGGTTGCGGGGGCTTTGTGTGAAAAGCACTTTCACATGGAGCCTACCCCCTGGCTATGGCTATTGTTTTGAATAAATTATACTTACAGCATGTTTTATAAACAACCTTAGAATTTAAAAAGGAGACAATGTTGTATTAACTCCATTGTGAGTACCAACATCAAATGTCAAGTAACTGATTAAAGACATGGTTGTTCAGACTTTAAGAGAGATAATCAGAGAAGAGACAGCTGCGGGTAAAGACGTGATTATTTGCCTATAAAGTCTTAGAATGCATCCAGTGTGACCAGGCTAGGATAGCAAGTCTGGACAGAAGGCTGGGAAAGTGCACTGACTACAACAAACCATCTGTAGTGTCCATCACATGAAGGCCAACTGACCAGCATGGCTTTCTTTCTCCATTCCCCATAACCAGCCACAATGCATTTTCCTGGCATGCCTATGCGATCGTACCTGTGCAATAAGCAGAGCTTCTTTAAGCTGACCTCTGGACACAAAAAAATTGACGAGTTTTTTCACATCACCAGTGGCTATACAGTATGGAATGACATCGTCCTTATCTTCCTGAATTAATTGGTCAGCTCTCCTAAAGAGACAAAGACTATCTTTATTATTCTAAATTTAATTGAAATATTAGTTTTGAGGTTTTTCAGTTGGAATGATATTTTCAAAAGCTTGTCTAAAATTCCTAGATTTCGTAAAGACCGAAGTTCATATTTTAAACATAGATCTTGTAAGGAATATAAATGAAAGCTCTATAAAATACTTGATTGATTTTCCCTTAGAAAACTTTAATCTACCTATTCTGTCTGTCTGTCTATCTATTTATCTATCTGTCTGTCTGTCTGTCTGTCTCTCTATCTAATTAGAGAAAGGTCATATGTTTCCCAGTCTAGTCTTGAACTTACTATATAGCTGAGCATAACCCTGAACTTATTTTCTTCTACTTCCATGTCCAGAGTTAAGGGATTGCAGGCATGTGCCACATGGTCAATTTATAAGGTGCTAGGGATTGATCCCAGGGATTTGTGTGTTTTAGGAAAGCCCTCTGCCAATCAAGTAACATTTCAAGTAACATTTAAGAAACCGAAGAAGAAATAAGGTATTGGCTTTTTAAGATATAGATGGAAATTTTTTCTACATCCCAATCTGCTTCTCCTGTCTTATTCAACTTATTCTAACCTTGCTTTATCTCTTTTCTGCCCAAAGCTTTTGACCTTTCAACTTTTACTAAGGAAAATAATATCCTAGTGTGGTCCAGCGTTTTTGTATGGTCTAAAGAAGTAGTATTACCTATATCTATGCTATGAAAATAACAAGGAAATCTTCAACTCAACAATCTCAAAGAAAACTAACAGCTTCATAAGCTACTTAATTCAAGCAAGCTAAATTTTGTTGGAACTTAGCTTTGTTTTGAAATCTCAGTTAACAGCAAGCAGCATCTATCCGTTTTCTCAAACCTAAGACCCAAGAATTCTTTATACAATCCCCCATGTCTATTACTGCAGCCAGATCACTTTAACTCTTAAGCACGTCAAATTTGCCAGTCTGTCTGTCTTCCTCCCCATCGTTGTATAAGGTTTCCATGATACCCTTGTCCTCTGGAGCAGAGGGAAGAGCAGAGCCACTATGCTGTCCTCATGTCTGCTATTACCCTTCTCCAATCTGCCTCGTTCTTCAGCTTATGTGAATTTTCAATATGGAAGTTTGACTTGGTTGGTTTCTACCCTGTTTAAGATCCGTTAAAGCTGGGCGGTGGTGGCGCATGCCTTTAATCCCAGCACTCGGGAGGCAGAGGCAGGCGGATCTCTGTGAGTTCGAGGCCAGGCTGGACCGAAAGCCTCCAAAACAATAGAGAAACCCTGTCTCGTAAAAACCAAAAAAAAAAAAAAAAAAAAAAAAAAAAGATCCATTAAAGACTTCTGTTGGTTTTAGGAACAAGAAAAAAATCTTAAATTTTCAAAAGTCCAGAACAGTTAGGTCTTGCTTCCTTACCATTCCCATTAAGGACTCACACCTGAGCACTCCAGCTACAAAAGAACACTTTAATTCCTTTTGCATACTGACTAAGTCTCAAGCACTTTTTCTACTGCCTTCTATTAGCTTCTCTTAGTTTGTGGTAGCTAATTCAAATACATGTCTATGCCTGATTTCTTTTTTATAACATGTTTGAAGGTTGATAACATTTGCCTCATAAATATCTACCATTAAAACATTATATTCAAATATTAATAATGATAACGGTGCTTCAAAAGTATATTGACAATCATGAAATGTCAAATACTGCTTAGTTTTTCCTGCTATTAACAATGAGTGAGTGACTATACCTTGGTCCTAAGTGACTTTCACTTAAGTTTACATTGAGGCAAAATGGCAGTAAGTCACTGCTAACTTGACTTTATTAAGCATTCATGGGAACAGTATCATTCTAAGTGTGCTGATAGAAAGGATCTGCCATTCTGAGAGCCTGAAGGCAAATGTTAGACTTATTCTATTTCTGGAAGACTGGATGCTAGCCAACAGTCTACTTTCCCATGGAGAACTGTACACGGCCTTCTAGCTTTCATGCTTGGCCTTTACTAATTTTATTTTGTGTGCATGACTAGAAACAGGATTTTTCCTAAACCAAGTTTTAAAAGAAAAAAAACTCTCAAATTTCTCTTTGTAATAGCAAAAGAACGATAATTACTCTTGAATAGTACTCCACTGGCTCAGCACAGAGATTGGCACATAACCCCACAATGGGTATAAAATAAACAGATGCTGATGGCAGATTAGATAAAATGTGGTCATAAAAACATGCTCTAAAAAGCATTCATTTAACTCTTAACATGTGAAACATTTGAATGAAATATTACAATGAAATACAATCTTTTCCTATGTACTCTACTAAATCAGGATAAGGTAGGCCTGAATTCCAGTATGAATATTTTTTAAGAAAAATTAAGTTTGGCCAAAATGACACAGTGGTTAAATCAAGTGAGAGCAGCGATGCCTCTTTAGCTAGTAGATGCTGAAGACTGCAGCGTTCACCAGGAGAAACAACCCCCCACCCTGCCCCTTCTCAAAATTCTTCCTCAGAGCTTCCAGGGTTAAAACAACTCAGCCAAAAAACTGGCTTTGGATGTGGTGAGATTGTAGACCGGTTTGTGGTCATTTGTTACAGTAACTCTAGGGAATTAATATAACTGAAGAAAAACATGTTTTTTAACGCACTTAAAGTTCCTTCAGTGGTCAGATAAATCTTTCATTACTACCT
This sequence comes from Mesocricetus auratus, assembly GCF_017639785.1. NCBI lineage: Eukaryota > Metazoa > Chordata > Mammalia > Rodentia > Cricetidae > Mesocricetus > Mesocricetus auratus. The sequence continues at coordinate 429,830 of NW_024429207.1, read as the reverse complement.
TAGACTTAATATGGAGACATGGCAAGAATTAGTGTCTTCAGAGAGTTGCAATTATATATGGAATAGTATTCTACAAGTTTTTGATAACCTTCAGAAAATCTTCCCACTGACACTTCAGTAGGAATATATATATTTGGTAATTTGCTGGTCTTTGATTTTCTCCATTGGCAAGGAGAAACTTCCACCTACTCTAGTAACTACAGATCAGGATAAACATAATAATACCAGCATGATTTGTAACACAATTCATCTAATTATTATACTGGTAGATACAAAATTCTCTTATTAATTAATAAAGTACAGTTATAAGAACTATTAAGAATTGCTGCCATATTTCTATGTTCTTTCTGTATCAATATATAGCATTAAGATCTCCATTTAGACACAGTCTGTTGGCTTTACCTCTGCATTAACTTCCTCCAGTATTTCATAGAGACTCCAGGTGCAATGGACAGGGCTTTGTCCCACTACAAAATTGAGCAAGAACAGAAATATACATATTTAGATTGTATTGTATAGTGCCAAGCAGACCCTTTACAGATTCATGCTAATAATAAATAATTTTTAGAATTATTAGAATATCAGGAATATAATTGTAAACTATTTAATGCAGTCCAAAATGGATAAATATCATCATATGGGTTTGAGGTCTAATAAAAAATGGAAGAGAAAATATTTTAAAATATCACTGCATAAATGAAATTTCAATTTAGGCATTCCAGGGCACTGAGATTTATCATGCAATTAAGGCTACAAGACTGGTAATTAACTTAAAATCTTAAGTTAAAATAAATAATATATTTATTTTATTTGTCTGCATACATTTTTGTCTGTGTGGCTATGCATGATATAATTTTTAAAAACTGTCTATGTAAGTCATCATTCTAATTAAAACTTTCCTTAGATATGTTTTTACTGAAAAAATGTCTATTATTGGGGGAATGGAAGAAAAAAGTTGTAATGTAGATGAACTTTGAACTCACTAAGCTATTTCAACAAAAAAAAAATTAAATCTTGTAAGCGCAAAGGTGAAATGCTTTCCTAATCCCATAGTATTATGTTTACTGACATAGGCACTGTTCATAGAGTGATGGTGACAAGTACATATAAACACACTCAGATTTCTGAAGAATTCACATAGAATTTCAGGAATCATTGATGCCATCAGCATGTACACAGCAGTACAACTATACAGCTTTTAAATAGATTCCCAACTGATAAAGGGATGGAGTTAAGAGTTTAAAAACTCATATACTCAAATACAAATAAACATCAATGAATAACTGTACCATTCTCCCAAAACTTATCCATTTGTTACCCTGACTTTAAGGGATCTGTTGAAAATATAACATTTAATCAAATTGTCACTATGTGACAAATTAAAAATTATTACTTTTAAATACTTTTAAGTGCCTTTGTAATAATCGGGATTTTTAAATTATTTTTGGTCAATCTACAATTCATTGTTTATCTATAAGTAAATTGAAAGTTATAAAAGGTGAGTTAAATTGCATTCTGCTACAATTGAACTGTGTGCTAATTTTACTTATGTTATTCATGTACTCCTTTAGATTGATTTTATTTTTATTTATGGATATACGTACGTGTGTATCTATGTGACACCAGAAGAAGGTGTCAGATTCCCTGGAGATAGAGGTATGGGTGTTTGTGAAAGTGCTGGAAACCAAACTCTGGCCCTCTGCAAGAGCAGCAAGCATTCCAAACCATTGAGGCACCTCCAGGCCCTAGACCTGTGCTCTTAATACCATAGTTGCTAATAAAAATGTTACCAACCTTGAGGTACTTAAAAAGTAATAAAGTACTGTATCCATGCCACCCTCCCCTTTGGTATGTTGTGGTAGAGAGGTAATGATCTAAAATACATTTGGGGAAAAAAAAGGTAAAAGACTAATGGGCTTTCATGACCATGTAATCAGTATCCACGACCAAGAGTAGAATCCCCTTCATCTATCTCTGTATTCCAATTCATTTGGTACCCACATGTCAAAGGAAGTCCATGTTCTAAATTTTATTTGTACCTATTCACTATAAGCTTTTCTGAAAATGTGTCTTATTGCTTTAGTCTTCTTTAGAAACTGTAACAGTCCCAGTCACATCTTACATGCACCCACTGAAAAATTCCTCTTCCAGCCAGGGTGGAATCCAGTTGTGACAAGTGGACGAGATTCTACTCTAAGCAGATCAGCCAACACAGATACATTAAAAAGGTCTTGGCAGCAATTCTCACCCGTCAGCATAGAGAATAGCCAGGAGGGCTTATCAAACCAAGCACAGATGGTTGAACTACACTCCAAAATTTGTGCTTTGGTAGGTCTTCTTTGGGACATGGGTGTGTAGGGTACATGAGCCAGTCAAAGATGGCAGTGAGGTGAAGTCAGATGGGCAAGTCCTGAGTTGTTTACAAAACAGGATGATCGGTTGCCTAGCTTGAACCATATGAGGTCACTGCATGAACAGCTCCGTGTTCACTAGGTAAAGGCTAGGGCACCTAGGTGTGTGATAGGCTGCAGTTTTTAACTTTAAAAGATGCTTGCTGTGTGGTAATAAATGAGTTCCAGCTTGAGTAGACTCCCTGCTGCACCTGACTGTCTCCAGAGGAGGCTGGGAAAGGGTGAGCGGTGCACTTACTCTTCCGCAGACCCAGATCAACCTTCCGTGTTTGGACTAAGACCCTGCAGGGTGTTTCTACATGGGACAGATGTTGCTACCCTGGAGACTTCACTGTGCTATTTCTCAATGAAATACACCTGATGTCAGGTTGGCAAAGAAATACTTATATATGGGAAAGTTAACTTCTATATGGGATGAATTCTGTTCCTAACATGTGGGGTACTATGTTAGACTCAGTGGTTTTCCTTTAATAGCACACTACCTCTCCAAGCTCTACCATAAGTTCACAGTATCTCTGAATTTGTCCTAATCTCAGGTGCAGTTCAGCAGCTTCCTTCAGTTTTTTCTCCTTAGTGGGTGCTCCAACACCTCCACCGAATTTAGACACCTTGATTGTTGTTAGTTCTTGAGCCTCAGACTGAAAAAGGAAATCATAAATAGGTAGATGAGTATGAGAATAGATACTTTAAAAGCATATAATATTGGAAATTAAATGTTTAAAGTGGTATTTTACTCTGGAAATTGAGTACGCCCTTTGGAAGAGGTGCATCCCACTTTGCTTACTCTCTTCCACTGTGGGTTATCTAGAATTCCAGAGGCCAAAGATGGTGAGACACAACTGTTTAGAACTATAAAAATGCTTTCAAATGAGAGGAGAAATTCCTCACTCACTTCGGTTCCCATATTGTAAATCCGTTTTTCTAAAAGTTATCAGACATTTAGTTCGTGACTTAAGGATTCTTTTAATGAAGGTAATTATCAAATCTTATTCCTAGTGTAATTTCCTTGCTGTCTGAACCATTGATGTTCAGATTGATGTACATATATATATATATATATATATATATATATATATATATATATATAGCTTTTTTTAGCTCCAAGGGCAGATTTTGTTGTTGATGATGTATATTATCTCAGGCACAATATAGCTAATAGTCAAAAGCGTCTATAAGGTAAGCTATGACAACCCCAGGTAACAGGGTAAAGATAAAACTTTCATGGTGTCCCAACTCAACTTGAAAATTCCTGGAATTCAATCTATATAAACTATGACCACCTTAACCAATTCTCAAATAATTTGTACTTTCCTCATTAGTCTTACTATTTTATCTTCTCAGTGTTTATTTCAGTCTACCAACAATTATTTTCGCTTTAAGAGTTAAAAATTGGAAAACTTGGTTTGAGCATACCATACTCGTGTACTTCACTTACTGTTCTAAATTTAATCAGGTGTTTCAAATGCATCATTCCTTTGCTGTAGTTCTGAGGAAGCAAGCTATCATCTTGTCCGTTAATCACAGCAACCAAGTTCCACAAGTTGTCACTGCCCCCTGGAGGCTGAAAATAGGTATGGAATAATCAAAAAGAAAACCCCACAGAAGAGAAATTCTCGGTTATTTCAGCCCTTCTGGGGTATTATATCACACAGTTCTGTGAATTAAAAAATCAACAGAAAACGAAATACACGATCTCATTTTCTCTTCTGGTTTTAGATCTACTCTCCAGTTTTGTACAGACCTTGGGGAAATGCATGTCCTGAGCTGGGGTGGTGAGTTCAAACAGGCTACAGTTTAAAGATACGTGCACGGTGACGTAATCTGCCTAAGGGGACAATGTCCACTCAGAGTTTCTGTATTACTTACTGAAAGACATTCTGAAAGCAACCTTAGCTTTTTCACTTGAGGGTTACACGTGAGTTTTTCTGCTTCTTGCTTAGTGTCCCTGGACACTTTACCACACAGGAGAGGAGGACTGCCTTCTTTTACAGCATGGTCTGGGGAGAAACAACGACTCAGTGAGGAAACCTTTCTTAGAAAATATTGTTAAAAGATAAAATCAAGTGCATGCACATATTCAATACCAGTGTTCCCGATTATTTCTTCCCAAGATCTGTCTGCCAGAATATTTATTTGTAAAGGGGTGATTAAAGGTATTAATGACCAGAGTCTCACTGTAGAATCTCGGGAGCAGGAAGCCATGGTGAAGGGACGACTTGGATGGCAAGTTAAACCTGATTGAGGGGAAAGAAAACGCCTGTTTTAACAGAAGTAGACCTGGAAAAATGCTTTATTAAAAATGTGCACTTTTTAATTAAACTTTCAAAACATTGAAGCTTTGAAGAAACGTAACTCAAAGGCTCTCTCTGACCCAAACTTCTACTTGCATTTAATTAATATTAAGAGCTAGTAAGTTGCTTAGTATATCCTATATAGTTAGAAATGTATGATTATGAGAAAGCAAAGTTTCATTTGGTTAAGCAGTGAGTACACTGTAATTCCCTTCAGGCTCATGACATCTATGAATTGACAGATGAATAAATGAAACTTCTAGTTTCAAAATGAAAATCTGGAGACCTTTAAGTTTAGACACCAGGAAAAGAATTATACATGTATTATATTTTATAAAAATATATTTTATGTTACATATTATGTATATGGAATTTCATAAATGAGTACAATAACATTCTATTCCTTCCCCCTCCCACTCCATACTCCTTAGATTCAGATGCATTCTATAATTATTTCTGTTTTATATGTACATGTATGTATTTATATACACACAAAGCCTACTGATGCTGTCTAGTGTTTCTCAGATACACATGTGTTTAGGGCTGACCACTTGAGATTGATGACTACTGAATATTCATCCCTGGGGTAAAACTCATTTTTCCCTCACTCAGCAATCACTGACTGCCTTCAGCCCTTCACCTAGGGCTAGAGTCACTCATCCTCAACTAGAAGGCTACTGAGGGAAACCACATGGTTGTGAATGCATGGATTGGGTCTGCCTTCCCTAGAATTAATTTACCTACTTATCCCAGCAATGCTTAAGACTGACAGAAAACACAAATAGATGAGTAATTTGTTTTCTATCCCAAGCTTAGTTGTATTAACAATTGTGATGGTCAAGGAAAAAAAAACATTGCTTACAATCCCCTCAAATAAGGTAATGGATAGATCAACTTGACACAAGCTAGAGTCATCAGAGGAAGGAGCCTCAGCTGAGGAAATGCCTCCCTGAGATCCAGCTGGAAAAGGCATTTTCTCATTGAGTCATCAATGCAGGAGGGCCCAGCCCATGGTGGGTGGTGCCATTCCAGGCCTGCAACTCCTGGGTTCTGTAAGAAGACAGGCTGAAGAAGCCATGAGAAGTCAGTAAGCAGCTACCCTCCAGGGCCTCTGCCTCAGCTTCTGCCTCTGGGATCCTGCCCTGTTTGAGTTCCTGTCCTGACTTCCTTCAGTGCTGAACAGCAATGCTGAAGTGTAAACCAAATAAACCCTTTCCTCCCCAGCCAGCTTTTGGTCATGGTGCTTTGTCACAGCAACAGAAATGCTAACCAAGACACAGATAAGTTGTATCTGTGCTGTTAAAAATTTCATATTCTGTAATTACCTCTGGAGTAAGGGAAGTGACAAAACCCAAACTGCATATGCGCACACCGTGTATGTACACAGAAACACAATTCATGCAGAATGAGCTCCACATGCTACAGAGTGGCATCTTCTGAATACTCTGTCTCGTCTTCTTTGGCTAGATTTTGAGTGACTCTAATATTTTATAAAAAACAGATTTGTGTTTTCTCCAATTTGATATAATGTCATCTCAAAGTGAAATGCTGTGATTTATTATAAATATTTCATTGCTCAAGAAATAAGCATCCCAATACTTATTACACCAAAATAACAAATACATGGAAAAAATTACCATATACATCTGCACCATGATCGTACACAGTGTCTAGACAAACTCCTCCCCGAGTATCCCATACTTTGATAGTAGAGTCCCAGCTTCCGGATATTAGTAGGTATGGAATCTCAGTGTTCCACGTTAATCCCCTCACAGGGGCAGTGTGTCCATTGAGAATGCTGATGCAAGCATCCTGAGTGTAATCCCAGATTCGAACAGAGCTGAAAGACAATTTTATGTCTCCACGATAATTTCTCACAAATATTAACATTGTCTTATTAGGACACTATGCTTATTTCTTAACATATTTAAAAAGCATTGTATGGGGTTGGAGATATGGCTGGAAGGCTAAAAGCAATAGCTGCTCATCCAGGAGATATGGGTTCAATTACTGGCACCCACGGGATGGCTCCCAACCATCTGCAACCCCAGGTCCAGGTGATCTGATGCCCTCTTCTGACCTCCATGGGCACCAAACACACACAAGGTATACAGATGCAAGCAAACCACCTATGTATGAAAAACCATAAAACTCCTAAAAAGCATTTACGTCCCAGACATGAGAATTTTCTCTTTACTGCTGACATAAATGAACATGTTACAGTTATCTATTGCAACACAGTTTTTTCCTACCCTTTACTGGTAATTTATTACTGATAAAAATATAGTCTTTTGGAACTTTATAAACTATTTTTTGTAGTTTTTGTATTTTTATTTGTTTTGATTTTTGTTTTGTTTTGGGAGAGGGAAGAAGAGGGAGAAAGAACATGAAAGGGAGACAGGGGGAAGGGAAGGAAAATGATCCAAATACATTATATAAAAAATTTTAAATCAAACGAAGGAAAATAAAATGTTTCAGAATTTATATAAATAAATAAGAAAGGATTTAATATGAACTACTAGATATATAAAGGCTGGCTAGGATACCCAGAACATTTTGCTTTGTTTAAAAGCAAAAGACACATTAGAAATAAATAAATGTCATCTAGGACTACTACATGGGAATAAACAAGCTGCATTTTGTAAAGACTTATAATTGTCATTCAAGTGAAAATTTCATGTCCTTAAAGATTATAACTTAGAAAAGTATAATTCTGACACAATTTTCCATGCAGAATAGACTTTAGATGTTAAAGTCTTTGCTGAGAGAGACTGGAATAATCGCATCAATAAAAGTATATTCAACTGCACACAATAGTCATACTAAAAGTTAAATTTCAAATAACTTCTCCTAGTTAATTGGAATGTAAAGGGGAAAACCCTCAGCTATCCAATATGAATCTGGAGGTATTGTGTAACATGTCTTTAACTGGTGCAAAGTAAGATTATTTTTGATATTTTTTCTTATCTGCAAATAGTGATTATCAAATTATAATATCAAAAGGAAAAGAAATGCTTGCCAATAGAGAAAAATGTAAAATTACTCTTATTTCTATTGTTTCTCTTTATGCTAAAGTTAGTTTTTCATTCCAGTTTTGATAAGAGTACAAATATTTTCTATATTAAACATAAAATGTTATAAATTATCTCATTTCATAAGGATTTATTTAGATCTTCTGTGTTTACAATCAGTTTCTATGACTATTCTTGATAATAAACTAGAGAAAAGCATCCACATTGAGCAAAATATACAAGAAAATTAAAATCAGGAATACTGTGGCAAGTATAATCACGATGGGATTTAAAATAGTTTTTAGAACTTATTTTGTCTCCTTATTAGTTGTCTATGTGTTAAGTACTCATTTTATCTCTCCTTAAATAATTTTATTTATATGTTAACATGACATGTTTTTCTGGAAACTGCAAACTTGTGATTTAAAATACAAGAAAATTAGAATTCAGAGATACATACCCATCATCAGAACCACTGCAGAGAATGCCTTCCCTCAGAGGAGACCACTTAACGTGGAAGACTCTGGCTGTGTGCCCACTGAACACTTTCAGTGGCTGGTTAGAGCTAGTGGCTACATAGAAGACCCGGACGTTTTTGTCTTCACAGCCAGTAGCTATCATGTCTCTGAAATGCCACCCGTGGAATATTAAAATATGACAATCAAAGATTAATTACTACTAACAACTTTTAAAATATGTCACAGTTCTATTACTAAGGATGTTATTCTTGCTTCCTTAATATAATAGAATACATACATATATACATATATATTATGCATGATCATGCAGCTGCTCATTTGTAGAAACTGAATAATCATGTCATTTCATTTTCAGTGTTCCATTTTAATTGGTTGGTTTTGTGCTTCATTTATTATAGATCCTAAGTTGACTTTCAACAGCTCAGGCTTAAAATATCTTACGTTTCTAAAACAGTACATTTTCAACTATTTTGTCTTAGAAGAGCCCCAAATGGTAAATGATGAGGTTTTTTTACTTGCTGGTCACCCAATTAATTATGATACACCATAGAACTTTATTGATTTTTTTCTCTTTGTGGAATGGGAACAAAGAGCAAAGACTTCTCTGGAAGGAAACTTGGAAAGCTTACTGCAGACAAGGACTTTTGCAATAAGTCATCTACACCTTTCCATTCCTCCTCGGTAGCTTTTCCATTCAGTTTAAACTGTATTAGATGCAAATAAGAATCCCATGGAAATACAACGCAATCTTTGATGTGTTCATTCTCAAAACTATGAAAGCACAATTCTACTTAAACCTGATGATCAACACTGAACCTGGGAAGGAACTATGGCTACTAAGCAAAACTGAGGAAATTATGAACCTGCTAGACACAAGCCTACTTGAGGGGCAGCTACACTGACCAATGTTAACGCAGTCTCTTCCTTCTAGAGAGAATAGGGAACTGAGACACTTTGGATGGTATTAGCTAAGAATTGTGGTGATATATTGTTTATGATTTATTAAAGCCACTAGAGATCAACGTAGCAAAGTAGCCATACTAGTTAGCAACACCTTTAGTCCATGGACTAGGGATTAAGAGGTACATGGATTTCAGTTAGTTCAGGGTCACACTGACTACACAAAATTGAATCCAGTCCTAAAAGAAACAGCTCACACAAAGGTGATCTCAGCACCTGGGATCACACACTTTTAATCCTAGCATTAGGGAGGTATATAGGACAGGAGCAGGATCTCAGAACTAGCATTCAGTCTGAGAGTTAGTCTCTAGCCACCATGTGGAAAGCAAAGCAGTCTGAGTGAATCTGAGGAGCAGTGAAATCAGGAACAGTTTGAGGATCAACCCTTTGGTAATAGCTGAGCCAGTGATGGCTTCTTTGTTTTTCTGGTCTTCAGCTTGAAGCTTGAATCCCAATGTCTGTCTCTGGTTCTTTTATTTATTGTGCTACAAAGAATATTCTACTGAACAAAACATAAGACAGCCAATAATCTCACATATCCTGGCAGGCATGTCCATCACTCATCCCATGGCCACAAGTGACTTAGGATAGCTATGAATGTGGCCTGATACAAACTCCTAACATTACTCAAAGCATTATGAGATTTGCTTTTGCGAGTCCTCCTATTTTGATTGAACAGCTCTTGAGTATGGACTTTGTAAGTGACATACCAATTGGTTTTTCAGTATCTAATGATTGAACACAATTGTGACAGTTAATCTTGGTTGTCAACTTGACACACTTAGAAAGAGGGAATCTCAGGGGAAAACTGCCCCCATCAAAATCTCCTCTCAGCATGTCTATAGAGCATTTTCTTTACTGCTAGTTGGTGCAGGAGGGCCCAGCTCACTGTGGGAGGTTCTAATCCTGGGTAGGTGGCAGGACTGTGTAAGAAATGGAGCTGAATATGCAGGAGGAAGTAAGTCAGTAAGCAGCTTTCATCCGGGGTCTGCTTCAGCACCTGCTTCAGATTCCTGCCATAATTTCCCTCAGTCACAGACTATGTCTTTTCTCCACAAGGTGCTTTTGGTCATGGTGTTCATCGTGACAAAATAAAACAGATAGGAAAATATCTATGAGGGAGAAATAGTCATAATGTTCCAACTACACAATTAAAAATTCAATTTATCAAGTGCACTGGTGCATGTTTTATGAGAAAATTGTTAGGATTTTGAAGTCATGAAAAAATTTTCTATACAATATTTGTTTGTAGGATGAGGTGTTGGGAGGGGTAGTGCCTGGGAGGAGAAGGAAGAGTGAGTGAGTGAGTGGGAAATATGATAAACTACACTGTATACATGTGTAAAATTTTCTAACAAATATTTAAATTTAAAAAGTAGTTTTTGTTTTGAGAACCAGGTAGATATTATTTATGTCCAACTTTATGTCAGTATGGCAAGGGAACAAAATGTTAAATAAAGGGGGGCAATATGAGTGAAATTTTGAAGTAAAAAAATCAAGTAATTAGTTCAGGAAACTGACAGTGAGTGTTTTTGGATGCCTTGGAGAAACAAGGACAAGGTTGTTGTCAGCTTCAAAAGGAGACCTATCCCCCGCAAAGGGCAGGCCCACTGACTTCGCCCAAAATTCACTCTAGGCTCAGCTTACACTGGACTATAGATGGATTTCTTGCTATTGGATAAAATCTGGCTTCCCTTAGGAATTTATGAGATGGTTCCGTCTCATCCTTCTCCCAAAGAGTCATTCTCTTGTCTCTAGCAGATACCTGTGTCTCCTATCAGTGGATCAAAGCCCATGTTGGTCTCCAGGCTCCTTCAGCTCCTGTTCAAATGTACTTGTTATATATCTCAAAGCCACCACTAGCCCACCTCCTCCTCTGTTCGAAACTCCCAGGCTACTCCATCCAGTTCACCAGCTTCCTTCCTCCTAGCTACTCATCCTCCTTATAACCCACATGGTTTCTTCACATCCCCACCTCACTAGCCCTGGCCATGGCTTCTTTCTCTCTCTTTCCTGCACTCTTCCAGATGTCTCTGGATGGTCACTCTCTGTCTCTGTCTCTCTGTGTCTCTCTCTGTCTCTCTGTTGTCTCCCTGTCTCTCTCTCTCTCTCTCTTCCTGTCTCTCTCTCCCCACAATAATACTCCCTCCATCATGGAGTGACCATCTGGGTGTTTCTTTACAGTGTCCTCACTTACAGTTCACATGGTAGGCCATACAGAAATCTGTAGTGCTGTAGTGTTTGGTATGGACCAATCTAGAAAGTATTGTATTAAGCCAGGTAACCCAGGCTGTCTCCTATTCAGATTCAGGCTTAAGTGTCGGTATGAGTATAAGTTGACCATACATGCTATGAATCTGGTAGACCTTGAAGGGAGGGAACCAATAGGACAAATGTGACATGAAAGCAGAAAAGAGTATTTCAGGAGGAGTGGAAAGAAACAGGGTTTTCAAGAATATGGGGGAAAAATAAGAGGAGGGAACAGAAACACATTTTGCCTGACTACACAGTAACAAAACCTAATATTGTATATACTAATAAAAACTTAAAATATCCATAAAAAATTAAAATGTCTCTCCTAAGGAGAGAGTTTGAGGGTCTTGTGGGTTCTCTTTACTCTCTAAGGAAGAACAACCAGAAGCCTGATCTTTCATCTATTACTGTAAAGTTGCTGTCTCTAAGACTACAACACTGGTTGTCTTCCAAGATTCAATGAATTTTTTTTAATGCTTAAAAAGGTCTTCCAAGATTTAATGCATTATTTTTTAATGCTTAAAGAGAGAGCTTGCATTTTTATCCTATGGTCAATGGGACAATATTCAGGGATTTGCCCAGAAGAATGGTGTGTGAGGATCTATGGTTTCTTTTTGTTCCTTGTACTGGGAGGAGAAACTCTAGGACTCACATATGCTGGACAAGCATTCTGCCTCTGACTAGGATCCCCAGTCCTCGTGCCTCTGTTTAAAATTTTCAACCTGATCCCAATATAACAAAGGTGACTGTTGCTGGATAGTCAATCACACTGTGAATTCCGAGTTTGCATTTGTGTTAATTAAATAAAATCAGCTTTGTGTCAGGTGGCCTAGGTGTCGACTAGCTGACAGTAAGTAATCATAGAGAGTCAGAGGGCATCTGGAAGAGGATAAAGAGATGCACAGGAAGTAGTAGGGAGTGACTTTGAGTGGTGTGGGATTTTGTTTGTTTGTTTTGTTTTGTTTTTGTTTTGGTGGAGGGGAAGGGCAATCTCTTTCAGGGAAGCTGGCAAAGAGAGAAAGGTTGGCTAGTTGCTAATAACCTCTCTGAGCAAGCAGGTTTTCACCCTGGCTTCTGACTCCTGAGTCTTATTGATAAATAGAATGACAGTGATTTAATTAAAAGCTATATTTGGTGGCAGCCATGGAGCTGGTACCTGAAGGGAATGAAATTCCTGCCAGGCTGCAGCCTGAGAAGCCTGGCCACTGCTAGAAAAGCAGACCAGTAACTGCAGAGCAGCAGAAGATCAAAGCGCAGCCTCTGTGCTGATGGGAAAACAGCAGGCGACTGAAGAACGGGCAAACACAATAAAATGTCTAACTCCCGAAAGGACTTTGAAGGAATCCAAAACCAACCACATAAATACCTAAACTGTGTATCTGGAAGGGCCGTATTAGAGTAGTAGATATATGGATATTCAAATAGAGAACAGTAACCTCAGGTCATGCGGAATTGTCAGGTTGTATTGGGCAATAGACCCCAGCCATAAAACTGCTTACTCCCAACCTGATACTTCCTGTGTGTATATCTGTGTGTGTGTGTGTGTGTGTGTGTGTGTGTGTGTGTGTGTGTGTGTGTGTGTGTGTGTGTGTGTGTGTGATCCCAGCCCTTCTAAATGTGATTCACCTTCATCCCATGGAAAAGTCGGGGCCCCCTGCAATTTCAATATAGCAGTCTCAATCTATTGAAGTTGATTCTGCTTCTCATCTTCACTTTTCCTACAAGTATAACCAGCAATGGTGGTTATGATATGGCATGAAATGATAGAGTATGAAAAAAATTCAACACCAAAGGCTCCTCAAGTCAGTTTTTCTTGTCAGTTACTGTTAGTCTTCAGGACAAGAAAAGATTTGGGGGTGGGGGGAAGCTGGCCTGGTCATCAGCAAATATACAAACAAATTCTGTTATTGACTGGGACTGGGACATGACTGGGACATACCTAATGGAAGAAACACAGATCCATTATTTTGTATTGTACGTTATTCGATTCAGGAAGTATGTTTTTTAATATTTATTTATGTTTTCCATTTTTAGTACAAGGAAGCAAAAGAGAATTCATGTTGTTTTTGACAATATCTAAAAAAAGCTTCCTTTTAAAACACGTATTTATACACCATCGAAAGAAGCTTTTAAGCAAAATTATTTGAAATGCAGTCAGTTGCCGGTCCAATTTTAGTGGAATTTTACTTGTGTTGAATTATAAATGGGAGCTGATTTCTACAGGATAAGTAATTCTCATGCAAGCCTGTCTTTCAAATCCACCCACAAAAGTTCTACATCTCGGGAAATTACGCAATGCAGAGGCTGCTGCTCAAGCTGGGGGAAGGTAGAAAAACAATGTGGAAGTGCATAGATGCCTAAAAGAACCACATTTCTATCCTGGGGTCGCACATAAAATAGGCAGTGTTTTATAAAATTATTATTTTTATTTTATTTTATTTTTAAATTTAAATTTAGATAAGAAACAAGGTTGCTTCACATGTCAATTCCAGGTTCCTCTCCCTTTCCCTCCCCTCCTCCCGTGCCCTCCCACCAACCCCTCCAATATCCCCTCATTTCCCCAGGGAGGGTAACACCCACTATGGGAGTGTCCATAGTCTGTCATTTCATCCAGGGCAGGGCCTAGACCCTCCCCCGAGAGTCTAGGGTGAGAGTGCATCTCTCATTGTTGGATGGGAGCCCAAAGTCCATTTGTATACCTGGGATAAATACTGATCTACTACCCAAGGCTCAATATATTACCTAGGCCTCTTTACTGACACCCACATCCAGCGGGTCTTGATCAGTCCATGCTCGATTCCAGGCCTCAGTCTGGGATTCAAGAGCTAACCCTTGTCAGGTCAGCTGCTTCTGGGGGTTAACCCAGCCCAGTCTTAATCCTTTTGGTCATCAGTCCTCCCTCTCTGTTACTATTGAGTTCAGCTTAGTGCTTAGCTGTGGGAGTCTGCCTCCTGTTCCATCAGCCACTGAATGAAGGTTCTGTTTCCCAGACTCTCTGGCCATGGGATTGTAGGCTGGCACTCCCCAGATCTATGTCTAAAAACCATATATGAGAGAGTACATGCCATGTTTATCTTTTTTTTTTTTCGTTTTTACGAGACAGGGTTTCTTCTGTATTGTTTTCGAGGCTGTGGGTCTAGCCCAGCCTCAAACTCTCAGAGATCCGCCTGCCTCTGCCTCCCGAGTGCTGGGATTAAAGGTGTGTGCCACCACTGCCCGGCTCATGTTTATCTTTTTGTGACTAGGTTACCTCACTCAGGATGGTTTCTTCTAGTGCCATCCATTTTTATAAAATTATTTTCAGGATGGTAAATCAGTATGCTTACGTCATATAAGAAAGCGCCGTGATGGCACATGCCTTTAATCCCAGCACTTGGGAGACAAAGATAGGCGAATTTCTACAAGTTTCCAAGACCAGCCTGCTCTACAGAGTGAGTTCCAGGACAGGCTCCAAAGCTACAGAGAAACCCTGTCTCGAAAAACCAAAAAAAAAAAAGGAGAGAGAGAGAAGAAGAAGAAGAAGAAGAAGAAGAAGAAGAAGAAGAAGAAGAAGAAGAAGAAGAAGAAGAGAGAGAGAGAGAGAGAGAGAGAGAGAGAGAGAGAGAGAGAGAGAGAGAGAGAGAGAGACAAAGGAAGGAAGGAAGAAAGAAAGCACTGTAGACAACAAACAGCCAAAAAAACGGGCCGTTCCAAAGCTCCTCATTCGCTAGATAAAGTCAGTAGCATCCTTGGAAAATAGGTGCTATCTATGAGAGCAGCTTTCCAGTCTTTTCCAGTCTCTGAAATATAATTGTTACTTAGGAAAAGAGAACTTACTTGTTGCTTTGACTCCAATCACAGCCGAACACTGCAGCCGGGTGCTTGTACCTGTGCAGTAGTTTACCATCAATTGTTCGAATAATACTAGAATTAGGGAAACAAAGTCATAATGTCAAGTTTCAAAGGTCAGTATTCTAAGATAAAAGCCATATCTGCAAATTGCAAAGAAGTCTTAAAGGGAGAAGAGGTGCCAGGTGTGGCGGCACAGGCCTTTAATCCAACCACTCAGGAGACAGAGGCCTGTAGATGTCTGAGTTCAAGGCTAGCCTGGTCTACATAAAAAGTTCCAGGTCAGTCAAGGTTATACAGAGAGACCCTGAAGCACACACACACACAAACACACACACACACACACACACACACACACACCAGTGAGTGAGAGAGAAACCATACATAAAAGATGATACCAATTACAAGTCTACTTCACATAATATGAATTTCCATAATCCATTTAAATCAAATTAGAGGTGATAATTGATTCTGAAGCTATTTTCTTGGAAAGATTTCTTAACTATAGAAAAATATAATTTCATATACTATCAGATGTGATATAACTTATGGACTAGATTTTCAGCTTGAAACTTAAGTGCTTAAAATTTATTTTTCCTTGCTCATTCACAAAGTTCAGTCAATGAACTCTTTCACCAAGATCAAAAACTACATTATGGTATTCTCCCTGGTGTATATTCAGATGTGAAACTTCAATTCAGAGATCCTTAATGCAGGATCCTGTGACCAAGTTATAAAGGATGCCTTCCTACACTAAAGATCTCTGAATTTAAGTCGCATTACTAAATAACCTATTTTATTATCACCACAATTCAAGTGCCATTGATTCCCGTGCATATACAAGAAGCTGTTCCAGATCACCATGGAAGATACTTTTGAATTACATTTAGCCTGTCAACACTTACTAGGCATGCCTGCACTTTGGGGATGGCTGATGTTAACAAATGAAGCTAAATGATGCCCTGAAGATGAATGGTGATGTCAATTATGGATTATTCTTAAGTATGTTTTTATCATTTAGTATATGCCAATTATCAAATCACTCTTTAAGGAGGAAAATCACTAATGGTAACTTGTGAAATATGCTCTTTTTTTGTTTTGTATTTTGAGACAGGGTTTCTCTGTATTGCTTTGGAGATTGTCCTGGAACTCACTCAGCAGACCAGACTGACTTCAAACCCATAGACCAGGCAGGCTTTGAACTCACAGAGATCCACCTGCCTTTGTTCCTGAGTGAGTGCTGGGATTAAAGGCATGCACCACCAATTCCCTTGCAAAATATGCTTTTGTTTAACCTTGTTTTTTCCCATTGTGATTTTCTAAATGACTACGGGTAAAAGTGGACTTTGTACAGCAAAGTCTAATGAAGACAAGTTTCACCACCCTCAACAAGCAACACTCAATGATAACTTCACTTCATTCATAATACAAAGTAGCATTAACTTAAAACAAGGTAGTTATTTCTGCATGGGTTTTTACTTGGAAATTCACTCTTTCCTGGGACTTATCAGGATTAAAAACACATGTACACTGGAAGCACAGTGAAATTAGCTCCACAGGAGGCCTTTTCAGCTCATTGTCATATTCTGATTTTCAAAAGCTTTCATCCTTTAATAAATAGTTGAATCTGTGAATCTGAAAATCTGAAAATTTCTGAGAAGTTGAGTACCCATAGGGCAATTCATTCTTCCAGTTTAGTGTTTTCATTTAGAAGGCAATGTCCGTGCCAGGCATGGTGGCATACACTTGTAATCCCACACTTGGAAGGCGGAGACAGAGGGATCAGGAGTTCAAAGTCATCCTCAGCTACATGGGGAACTGAAGGCCAGTCTAATCCTTAAGAGACCCTCAAAACAGACAAACAAACTCTATATTTGATTCACTTTGTACTTTAAAATGCTTTTGCAAGCTGGGCGTTGGTGGTGCACGCCTCTAATCCCAGCACTCGGGAGGCAGAGGCAGGTGGATCTCTGTGAGTTCGAGGCCATCCTGGTCTACAGAGCGAGTTCCAAGAGAGCCTCCAAAACAATACAGAATTTTTTGGTCTTGAAAAACCAAAAAAAATGCTTTTGCATTGCATTGTTCTTTAATCATGATAAATCATACCAATTCAGCATGTGCCTATGTGGGGATTTAAATAAAATTTATAATGGTACATTGTACAAACAAAATATAAAACTGAGATGAGAAAAGGCATCCTTTCTAGACCGGTGAACTTCTTACTATCAGATACAGTACTTACCAAAAGCCATCGCTACTGCAGGTTGCTATTCGCTTAGAATCTCTATGGCTCCAAGCAATGTAGAATATTCCATTTTTCCCATGCTTAAAAAATATAAAGCAGTTATCAGTAAAAATTAAATATCCCTTTTTAAAAATCGTAGTTATTTCTAGGAATTATTTTTATTAGCAACTTATTCTAGGTGACCCTAACATAGATATGAATGCCAGTGGCAGAAATCTGTGTATATGCTCACACACAGCCAACGTTTTTGTGTGTGTTATGTATGTGCATGTGTGTGAAAAACCAGGGTACACCTGGGGTGGCATGCATGTAGAGTTTAGAGGACAATCTTATTATAAGTCCTTGCTCTTCATATTTTTTATACAATATCTCTTTCTGATGATCACAGCTGCATGTACCAGACTAGCTGACTCTCAAATCTTCAGGAATTCTCCTATACTGTTTTCCACAAATTGCCTTGCACAAACACGGGGTTTAAAGCAAATATGCTACTGCACCAGAGGTTTAGGTAGGTTCTGTGGATTCAAACTCAGTCAAGGTCTCCACTTTTGTGGTGAGTCCCCAGACTTCTCCCAGTTCTAGGTTCAAAGTGGGCCCCAAACAGTAGTGATACTGACAACGTCCCAAATGATAATGTAGGCTCAGCACAGGGTGGACTCTGACTGGGCAAACAGGATTGCTACTTACAGTTAGCATTCCTGGGAATCTTGTAAAGTGGGTTTGTGTTTACCAGGGGAAGCCTTTACTTCCCTTATGCACCATTGCAGATAACCACCTCCCCAATGGGAACTCTAGTTCCCAATTAACTCAAACAAGTGCACAACAGATCAAAGTCCCAGGACTAGCTCCCAGGCTGTCTGTTCCACTCCCCCTGCTCTAGCTACTAGGCTGTTCCAGTGTACAGGTTCCCTCCTCCCCACAACCTGTCTTTTAAAAGCAGGCAAGGCTCTCCCTGCTTTCTTGATACTGTCTTTGTCTTCTAAAAGACAGTCTGACAGTTTGAATTCCCCAATAAACCTTTCTTTCCATTCATGGAGGAGTCTAGTTTAGTGGTTTCATCCAGCTCGCACAATCAGCATCTGAATATGTAGTTTAAAAATATATAAAGGAGTGGCCACTCTTACAAACAGATTTGCTAAACATAAATTAGGCTCTCGCTTTTGTTGGCCCCAAGGGTCAACCAGACTGGGTGCTCTCACATTAGTTATTTATGTAAACACAGACAAATTAAGTTAAAGTTGGCTTCTCCGGCCACCCATGGATTTAGATTCACTTGTCTGTCCCTGTGAAGTCCAGTGTACAGCTGCTGACATTCACCTTCTGGCATCCAAACACAGACTACCACAAGATATAATGTCAGTAAGTTTTTGCACTCATCTTGCTCTCGTTTCGAAGGTTGGTTTTCATTAAGATAATTGGAGAATTTCTAGGACTTGAATGGACCTAAGAGGTGCAGTTATATCCCATGTGAGGACAACTCTTAAAGCACAAGGAATCTATTAAACTGGGGAATGTCTTTCATCAACTCTGGGATGAGGAAAATAAAAGTTGTAACCAGCCCATTCCTAGATTTGAATCAAACTTTCTTTGTTTTATGAATTGCTTAAATCATAGCTGCTATCAAGGTAAAGTCAAAGGAACTTATAAATGCCACTTTAAGGTTGATTTACAAGAACATACCCTCAAACTGTTCAGACAATTTTCAGTGGTTTTTATTACGTTGAAGAACCACAGAAGGTAAATTCATACAAGTGAGTTAAAAATGGGACTAGTCCCTTTATATTTGTAAAGAGCACCTCTGCTTTTTAAGAATAATATTATGAATTTTGTTTATAGCCAAGCATATACCTTAATTCTCTTGACTTCACTTAGTAGGGATTCTTTTGATCCTTACAAATCAGATACCTAATCAAATATTAGAAAGCTGTATTGGCATTCAGGATAGCTATCTCTTTCATACCCTGCAGCTCCTAAAATCAAAATCTCAGACTTTGGGGCCTTTGATATCTGGGCAGAATAATGGGATCTGACTCTCTATGGCCATGGGTGGATACATGACATTCTATCTAAATTGCTCAAAAGATTCTAAGATCTCCATCTTTTCAGAGGCTTTCTGGGAAAGAAGAAAGACACACCATTGCCTCTTCCTTACGAGGTAATTTAAACGAACCTGTTGATCATCTATACAGGAAAACATCCTTTAGGGAAGGTATCTGTTCTAAGGACTTGAGGAATGATATAAAGCTGCCATGTTTTGTTGATTCCCATGGGAGGCCTTACCCCATCTGAACGGAGATGGAGGAGGAGTGGATGAGGGGGTATAAAAGAGAGGTGGGAGGAAGAAACAGGAGGAGAGGAGGGAGGGGAAGATACCAAAAAGGAAAAGAAAAAAAGAAAGACATAAAGCCTTCATAGCAGGTAAGTGGGTACAAGACATTCAGAAAGCTTAGGGGAAGGTCATAGTCCTGGTTACATTGTGACAGTCTTACTGGACTGTAATCCTTTTCAGTGTACCCCAGGGAACATAGCAAGAACCTCTTTGAACAATGTCATTTCAAAAGTCATCAAAATCATCAATGCTGTTATTGTTAAGACATGTAGACATGACTTTCTCTCATGAAACGTCCTGTCTGCCCGAGGGGCAACAGCAGGAAAGAGAGAGGAAACAGAAAAACGGGAAGAAAGGAGCAGGAAACAGAAGAGAGCTAAAACAAAGCATATGTGGGCAAAGGTCTTTCTTTTAAATGGGTCCTTTGCACTTGGGCTGACCAGGGTACTGTCTGAGTACATTCTGCCAAGTGACAGGAGCAGGCCAGCATAATGCCTGAATCCTTACAAGCATGCCACTCAACAGCAATAAGCTAATCTTACCTCATTAAATCGCTGTATCATTTTGCCTTTTTGAACATCCCAAATAAAAGCGCCATTTTGGGAAGTCGCACCAGCAATGCAATTTAAGTCACCTTAGGACAAAATTGGTTGGATATTACACATTTAATATTTTCTACAAATGTGACTCTTTTAAAAACGTAATTTTTGAAAAGGGAAGACTTAAACTTTATTTAAGTATTAAGGTTGATTATTTGTGTGGGGAGGATAATGTACATGTTTTGGAACTTAATAGAGGAAGATTTATAGGAATTGGTTTTCCCAGTCTACAGTGCATGTACCAGCAGATTAAACTCAAATCACTGGGCTTGGCTCTTAGAATATTTACAATGGAAATTTTCAAAAGTATAATCATGTAATTGTTATCAATAAATAAACTATTAAAGAGAACCATGAAATGGATATATTAGCTATATAACTTCAAGAGTTACATGGTCACTTTATTTAGTCTACATCCCTACTAAATTTTTTTGAACAAATCTCTGATAACATTTGGAGATCATAAATAATTCAGCATAGCAGTTGAAAAGACAGAGATGGTTGTGTTATCAAACCAATTACTATAAGCATAATCCCCCAAGGTATCAGTAGCTCCTATGTATTATGTGAATGTGTTACTATTCATATTTCCTGACTATCTAATAATATTTTAATAGGAAAACCTTTTTGTAAGCTGATCAAATAAAAATTTCACTTAAAACACAAACAATATTTCTTTTTAAAAAATGAAAAAAATACACAAAAATGAAACCACTGTTAGAGAGTTTTTATTTTCACAAATTGGAATCACATGAAATTTTTTTGGGAAAAATTTTTGTCATGCAAAATCCATTAATCTTTAAAGGCATAGCTCTACAAATACAACCAGAATAAGATAATATTCAGATCATCAAGATTTACTGTAGGTCTTCTATGTGGCTGTTATCTTAACAGTCCAGGAGTCAAAGTTCTTGCATAGGTGATCTATGCTAAAGCCTTACATCTCATAGAAGCTGATGTAGGTGATCTATGCTAAAGCCTTACATTTCAGAGAAACGAAACTGACCAAATGCGGCTATTAACTTGCCTCTTAGAGTCATTTGAAGGAGACTAAACCTTAATGAAGAAGATAAATTTGAATAAAATTTTAGGACAGTCGCTTTATTTCATTCAGATTTTAATAAAAAGGAAGTCTTACCTGGAGCCCACGAAAGAGCAAAGATGATACCTTCATTACCAGGAGAGGTGTACACTGCTGTTAAGGTGTTTATATCCCAGACTTTTATAGTGCCATCAAATGAAGCTGTTGCTAAAAGGTTTGGATCATCAGGCTTGAACTTGCAGTCAAATATAGTTTCCACGTGGCCCTAGGGTTCATTATATTATTTTTACAAAATCATATTCTGGAGGAAGCCCTTATTAATAAAACAATATATAATAAAATTTATACATGTACAGTAACAAGAACATACACAAGTTGATAATTTCTATTACTTATACTTAAAAAAAGTATTTTCCTGCTGTTATGCTTTCAAATTTCAGCTTTGGAAACCTGAAAACTCATATATCAAAATCAAGTATTTCTTGTTTTCTTCATGCCAAAAAGAAATGATATGTGTGATAGAGAAAATTAGAGAATTTTGCTTAATTTTAAACCCTTTTTTGAAGGTTTTGATGCCCAGTGATGCAGCAACCAGAAGCAGGCCTCCCAAATGCTAAGAGATGCCTCAAGGGTCCATCAACAGATCAACCTGTTTGTATTTTTCAGAAGTGGCAGACATTTTGGGAGGTAAGGCCTCATGATCAGGTACAGAT
Source organism: Mesocricetus auratus (assembly GCF_017639785.1). Lineage (NCBI taxonomy): Eukaryota > Metazoa > Chordata > Mammalia > Rodentia > Cricetidae > Mesocricetus > Mesocricetus auratus. The sequence continues at coordinate 407,669 of NW_024429207.1, read as the reverse complement.
CTTGGGGGCCCTGTTTTAAAAGGGTGTATCTCTGCAGTTCCCCTACTCCATCTCTACTTCTTGGCTTCCAAGAGAAGAGGACACTCAAGTCATTTTTCCTCCAATAGCATACTGCTGTCCCCTCTTTGCTTTTTACTCATTTGTGCAGCTAGGGACTAAACCAGGTCTCAAACATAAGACAAGCCCAGTACCAATGAGCCACATTCCCAGCTTTTTGTTGTTGTTGTTGTTATTATTACTCTGTGTTATTTTCTAAAATGTTTCAACAACAAAAACATCAGAGCATTATTACCTAGCAAATAAGTTTAACAATATTAATCCACAGATGTATATAAATATTCCAAATTTATACAAAATAAGCATTGTGCCTAATAGAAGGAATGGAGGACATACCAATTCCCTAAGAAAATCCCACTTCTTGGCTCCCATGTCATAAAGCCCAACTCCACCATCCAAGAAACAGCACACAACATGACCAGGAGGAAGAGAAAATGCTTGATTCTGTGTCAAATTCGGGGGCGGAACTGCTTCACTTGTGGATGATGTATAATGATTTTTGTTTGGAGACTGGACTGAAACTAAAACATGAAGGAAAATAACAATCACATTTCTCTAAAATAAAATCATGGGAGCTCATCTATTTCAATTTCCTGTTTTGTTCTAAATTCATAATCTATATCAATGAGCACAGTTTCTAATTCCTCAGAATCACCAAAATTGTAGAAATATGAGCATAAAACTTGATTATGTTATAGAAGTATATACAAGTACAGATAAACCATATGACAGAAAATTAGTCAGGAATCTTAGCCGTTTAAGAATGTGTAGTGTGTTTATCTCCATAAATTAAAATGTGATATGATTTTTAAAAACAATCTCCTTTCAAAACACTGCCCTAGGAGGCTAGAAGAGACATCTCAGCAGCTAAGAGCTTGCCGTACAATCATGACAACTAGAGTTGGAATTCAAGAACCTGTGAAACAAATCTGGTTGTCCCCCAAATATCTGAAGGTCCTTCTCCAATGGATCCAATGCCCTCTGCTTCCTCTACACACAGAGGTACATACATGTGCACATATACTCTACAGTTCCATGGAGAGAAGTCTCACACACACAAAATGAACAGTACGAAAGCTTCACACCCAACCACTCACATTGGTGACGGCTTTCTGTCAATTCAAATAACTTTATGAATTAATTTTCAAGCCAGTGAGAATTGCTTCTGTTACTTGATACCATTGTAAATTATTAGTACAACCTACTATTAATTATGCATTAAAATATGCACAAATACCTCTTAGTATTTTACTTTCTGTTTAAAGTATAAGAAAGTGCTTGTTGCATTCATTATAGATATTGCTCATTTCTTTGAGCCTGAAAGTAACAGGGAGTCCAAACCATAATGATAATAATAAAATAGGCATTTGATAGCAACCAGTTTAGTTCAGTGGCATGCAGTATGGGCAAAAGGTAACATGATCCATAATGTTCCCTTGATAATTTAATTATTTGACATCATGAATGGTCTTGACAATGTTCTACTTCAAACTGCTTGGAATTTTTGTTATTTAGAATTAAATGTCTTTATTTTTTAAATTTCATTTCATAACGGTTCTTAATTCAAGTTATTATATTTAATGCGAACTAGGAAAATAAGCCTGGAAGACTATCTAACAACAGACTATTTGAAAGATACTACTCAAAAATAACAATATTAGTATATAATTCTTTAGTGTCTGGCTTTTTGCTAATATATATGGACAATTTCATAGTCAGAAAATTATGAAAGAAAAGAATTATGAAGTCTAAATCCTAAATTCTTCCATGATATGAAGAGCCACAATGACAAAACAAAGAAAGCAATGCAGACTGAAAAAGTCCATAGAAGTCATGTGCAAAATGCTAGCTAGCCTCTCCAACATTAGCCACCAGTTCGGATTCTTCTAAACCCAGGTTCAAATCCCTGAAAAGTTGGGATGCTACAAAAAGGTATAAGTTTACGAAAATGGTTGGGGTTCAAATATGTTAACTTCTAACTATCAGTGATTTCTGAATTAGAAAAAAAACTTTAATTTTAATACCCGTTGCTAATTTTTTATAGTTTTAGGAGGAAACATAGAAACATAGGCTTGATTAAAGGGGAAATGATTATTCTAAATCAGTGTGTGCGCGCGTGTGTGTGCATGTGTGTGTGTGAGTGTGTGTGTGTGTTTGTGTCTGTGTGTGTCTACATGTGTACAGCTGCCTATCAGGGCCAAATGAAGGTATCAGCTATCCTGAAGCTGAGGTTACAGGTAGTGTGAGCTGCCTATGTGAGTAATGGGAATTGAACTCAAGTCCTCTGAAAGACCAGCAAGCTCTCTCTTAACCACTAAGCCCCAGTCCTAGATTATTATTATTAATAATACTATTTTTAATCAAAAGCTCCATGATTGGCTATGTAGTACCCAGTGGTGATCCCTAGAAGCATACACATAGATCCAACACTGAATGAATTCAGTAGATTGTATCTCTGTTTATTCTTTTAGGTTATGTGTCACAGTAACGGTAAAAAGAAGATGAGTTTGTGAATTCGAGGGGATCAGACATGAGAGGGGTGGGAGAAACTATTTAATTATATTTTAATTGGAGAAAAACATTCCTTAGTCCATGGTTTTTGCAGTCACAATATGGTTACACTAGCAAGTGGGCAGAATGATTATGATAGACCTAATAAAGTCAATTTTATTCTTGTTTACTTTAACCAAAAATCTAATTAAAAACTTCTTCCAATGTTCCAGATTGTTTATTTAGAAGATGTGTTTGACTATCTCACATTAGAAAATCAGCAAACAACCAGAAAGTAATGCGCAAAAACAGAGTAGAAATAACTCAAAATTCTATAAATTCGGTGACAACTGATGGCCAAAAGTGAAACCCAGATTTTTAAGTCCTATAATTAGAACACTGGGATTATTTTAACATTTCTTTTGCCACAAACTTTGTAGCTTGTAAATGAGGTATACTTAAAATATGAATTATACCTGCTGGGCCAATTTTATTTAATCCCATCATTCTTGATAATTCTCACCAATATATATTATTGTTTCATCTTCCTCACAGCAATAAATTAAGATTACATGAATATTATCATTTTTGCAAATGGAGGTTGGCTCTAAATAATTTTATATTAGGAAAACTAGCTATTTTGTGGTTTTGATGGACCCTTCAGTATATTCAGTATACATATTATCAAGACTAACTCTTTAAAATGCTTTTCAGCAGTATAAAATATGTGATAAATTTATATTGTGTCACTTTATGTGTACAATACAATATTGTGAAATACTAAAGCTTTTATATTTTTACTTACATTTTTTCTTTGGAGGAGAATTAACTACATGTAAGCAGTGAAATCCCGTTTTCTTTAATTTAAAATTATCGATAGGTGTTGTTCTTGAAACATTCCAAATTCGTAAAATGCCCACTTGAGAATCTAGTCAGATCATCAGAAATGGAAACATCAACACATTTTGTTTGACATTAAAATACCCAGTCATAGAAGTAACAATAAGATGTCCAGAGGTAATCACTGATATCATTGAAATATTAATGATGCAATCAAAAGAAATGGCTGATGTCCTGCTCCAGTTTTATATTTGGGATATGATTATTTTTTATTCCATTGCACTCTGACACAGGGTTGGAAACTGCCTTTTTTGTTTTGTTTTGTTTTTCAAGACAGAGTTTCTCTGTGGTTTTGGAGACTGTCCTGGAACTAGCTCTTGTAGACCAGAGATCCAGCTACCTCTGCCTCCAGAGTGCTGGGATTAAAGGCGCGCGCCACCAATGCCTGGCTAGATACTGTCTTTCTTAGAATCTCTCTACTGTGAAGGTCATTATACAGGATGATCACAGACAATCTCCACTGACAATAGTAATTCCAGGAAATGGCCAGGCAAAGAAAGTTGTCCATTTCTAACACTAAGGAATCCTTCTGTATTGAAATATCCATCAACTTCTCATTACCTGCTTTCAGCCAGATAAATCAAACAAGCTTGAAAATTGCCCTTTCTCCAAATCTTTCTTCAGGAGCTAGCTGCTTTGGAGAATAGTCTGCCCGAGCTTCAAGCAATCACACATAATATCACCTTATTACCCAGCAATTTTATCAGTGTTTATAAATAATTTTACATAGCAGTTCTGCACTGATGCTCATAAACAACAGTATTCATAGTCACCTAAAGTGTGAAGAGCTTACATAGCTACCAGTGACAAATCGCATAAGGAGATATTATTTATGACAGGAATGTGTGACAAAGCTGATCCATGCTACCACATAGATGAATCTTGAAAATGCTGTATTATGTGAAAGGAGCAAACACAAAAGACCACATTTGGAATGATTGCCTGAAATGCCCCCAATAGGCAAACTCAGAGACAGAAAGTAGATTATCCGTTTACATGCATGTGGGCTTTTCAGGGTCTCGAGAGGAACATGATACTTGGTTATTAGTGGGTACAGGTTTTGTTGGGTAAAAAATACTCTGGATTGATATGATGGTCATACAGCTTTGAGAATAGACTAGAAATCACTGAGCTGTGGTTGAAACAGATGAATTTTGTGGTATATGAAGTTTATCTTCATAGTAATAAATATATTTAAGCATTTTTCTTATCTAATATTCATAAAAATCCCACAATCTTAAAGTTTAATAAAATATATAAATTAAGAATCCAGCTATTCTTTATGTAAATTAAAACTGCAAAAGTAAAACAAGTACAGAATCTCACAAACCATGGAGAGGAAAAATAATATTATTCTATGCCAAGTAAATGTAACTCTCATGGAATAAATGTAACTCTTGTGGAATGGTTAGCCATGTCTCTCTCTCCTCCTCTCTCTCCGAGCCTTAGTAAATGGTAAAGCTGGGTGTCACACTGCCACTCCTAAATTCTTCCATTGTTTCAGATGTCATTACCTACCTTGACAGCTTCTCTCAGGCAGGAACTATACATCACTTTCCTTTTTAAATTTGATTGAAAATACTTAACTACTTTGGCATAGCTGGCGATGATCCGTTCAAATTAATGAGGCTAATCGAGCTCCTATCAGGAAATTTGATTATTTTCCATTCAGTACCTTCGCTATCCTCCACTCATACCTGGAATCCAACTGTTTGTTGTTTGTGTACACATAAACACAGGTACGTTGCATGTATATATATTTTTTTCACAGACAGGAAATACGGTGCCTTAATTTAACTTCAGTCATGTCAGTGACACACTTTATAAATCAGACATTTAGAATATTAAATATTTGTGGATGCTAATCAACCTATCAAGTTCAGTTAGTGAATATTCACACATGTGAAACTTTCAGGAATATGGATACATTTACCTCCGGTTATAAACATGCCTGGAGCACTGGGCACCCAGGCTAAGCACTGCACAGACACTGCTGCACTGGGAAAACTAAACGTTGTGATGCAATAAAGTGATTCAGAATCCAGCAGGCGGATGCCATAATGCAAATTAGCCACCAGCAGGTAGTCAGTGGAGAGTGGGTCCCACTCCAGGGCTGTCACTGGATCCTCTTCATCTGTTCCTTCAAGAGACTCAGGTCTCAGAACGTGCTTCTGATGTTTACTACCTGTCTCATAAAAAGAAAATTGTGTCAAAGAGCACCGGAGATCCATGTTTCATTCGTGTTTTCTATTGCATGTCACCAGGCTGTGAGACTTCTGGCAGCATGGTCTAGCTTTCATACATGGAAGGCATGCTTGCCTTGTGAATGGGAGAATTGATTTGCCCTGATGATGAGAAGAAATGGGGTGAACTGCTTTGCTTTGATACTCTTACATGCTTTAAGTATTCCTTATATTTATTGCTGAAAATTTAGAAGAAAAAGATTTACTCATCTCATCAGGAGAAAGAATTCACTTTCTCATGACAGGACAGGAACAGGAAAGTAGTTGTGGGATAAATATCAGTAAAATGTATTTCATAAGTAAAAACAGTAGCTTTGGAGTTGGTTGCCTAGGTCCATACTTAGTTTCTACCACTGGCTAGCTTTGGTCTCCTGAACAAGACATAGTGTTTGGTGCTTAAGTTTCTCTGGTTTTATAATGGAGGGTTCAATATTTGTTCACAGAGATTTTTAAGCCATTACACAAGTAGCTCATTAAAGAGCTTATCATAGTAGGGTATGCTATAAATAGCATTATCAGTATTTACAATAATTCCTTTTTCACTTATCATCATCAGTTGTCATAATTCAGACCAAAGCATTAAAACAATAAATCCGACAAGTAAAATTAAATGTGCAAGGAATTATCAGAAATCATCTTTGCTGTTGTAAATTAAATATGCAATAGCAGTGTGGGGAAGAGCTTTCACTAATGAACCCCTTAGGAATTCCTCTGGGCCAGTCCCCTTATTCTCAAAAGATAACAAATGATGCAATTAGGCACAAACACTGCTGATATGAAAGTTTGTTTTGGTCTGAAGAAGTATAAACTTCAGAGAATGTGCTTGTTTAAATGTACATGATTACAGAGCATGGGAAGACAGTGCAGTTCTTGTCTTGAAAGTGTAAGGATCTGCATTCAATCCCCAGAGCCTGGATAAAAACGCTGAGCATGACGATACATGGTTATAATCCCAGCATTCTGGAACTGCAGACAAGCAGAATCCTGGAGCTGGCAGGGCAGCCATTCTAGCTCTATGGGCAAGCTCCATGCCAATGTGACAGCCTGTCTAAAAAGTGAAGGAGATGGCATTATTGAGGAATGGTGCCTGAAACTCTTCTCTGGCCTTGACACAGACACATTTGCACCTGCGCCTGCATCTGCACTCAAACGTACATGCATGTATGCACACAACACACACACTTGCAAGTTCACCTACACACACTTGCAAGTTCACACACACACACACACACATGCACAAGCACTCCCTCACACAGGAACACACACATCAAAAAACAAAACAGTAACAAAAACCCAACTATACAATTACTCTTGTGTCAGTCTCATAATTACATGTTCTTTTCAACAACTCAGAACATAAAAGTAAAACAAGTTAATGTCCCTTAGCTACATAAACCATTTACAAACAAAGTAAATTTAATATCTTATTATTTCAGCTTTGATTAAGCTCACAAAACCACGTTATTTTCAAAATACATTACATATCTTAAATAGGTAGTATTTTATGTAGTGTTACTTATATACTCACAGAAAGTGGATGTGAGATTTTGTTTATTTAGGTTTATATACTTTGTATATTAAGGTAACAATCCGGTTTAATGTTGGAGATGCGGCCTTAGACAGTAAAGTGCTTACCATGTAAGCATAAGACCAGAGTTGGAATCTCCAGCACCCATGGCAAAGCTGAGCAGGGCAGACCTGTAAGATTGCTAAAAAGCTAGACTGACCAATAGTGACCTCATCATTCAGGGAGAAACCCTGTCTTCAAAATAAGGTGGAGGGTAATTAAGAGAGATGGATGATTTCGTCCTTTATCCTTTATGTACAGATGTAGATTTCAAAATAACACACACACACACACTCACACACACAATCAGACATGTGCACACACTCCTCACATACAAGCACAAAGAAAAAATCAGATTTTATTTATCAAAATAATCGCTTCTTAAATGTGTATTCGGTGTGATATAAAGTGGTGTACATAATAATTATAAAATTAAGTTATAAAAAGGACTTAATACCTAAGACTATTTCTTAAGAAATGTAGGCGTTTTCTCATGTCAGTTAATTTGTGTTCTTTAGTCGGAGGCTGTCTTTGCAGAGCTGCAGTTGGAGCCGGCCGAGCAGCCCGAGGTCTGTACCTGAGATGGGGAGTGTAAACTAAAGAAAGGCTAGCGAAAGACTTTAAAGGAAGAACGAAGACACAGAAAAAAATAGGGAGGGCAAATCAGGCAATACTGAAATGCCACGAGTTTATTTTTCACCATTATATACTTTAACCAAAAAGGGGAACATGGTGTCATGTATACAGAACAAACAGACTTTACTTCCTCTTTTCTCCAAGGATCCAGTAACCACACCATAGATTCAATTTCTTGTTACCTGACCTTGAGGGTCAGGGGTAACACCTCAGACCAGGTCTGTTGTTACTTAGAATAAGACAGCCAAGGCCAAGATGAAACATCCTACTGTAACCATGCCTTTGACCTTTAGGTCTTAGGACTTACTGAGGACAGTTTTGAACTCTCTACCCTTGAGCCAAGATGGAGAAGAGTCATCTTTGGGGCACTGACATTCTTTCAAAAGTATTCTAGTATACAAAAAAAAATTCAAAACACGCAAACCAAGTGGGACAATTTGGACTGTGAATACGGTCAGGTGTGTCCAACCTTCTTGAAAAGACATTGTCATTTTCAAAATTCACAGTTTTGGGTTGGACATACCTGAATCATGCATGTTGCTTTAAATCCTGTAGTCAAGGTGATACCAGATTATATTTATTAATTCTTTTCTGGGATCCTCTGTTTTTATTGTAAAGAACAGGGGAAAAAATGAATCCATAAAGTTTTGTGGCCAGTTATCAGACGAATGTAGCTGATAATATTCTTATTAATATGTTCTACTGTTATGTTTTATTATAAAATCAGGTGACATGGCCTATCAGACAAGAAGAAAGCACTGTTATAGAAGTTTAGCAGCTTCTTTAATAAAAACAGTAGTCAGAGCTGGGGAGCCTGAATGGGAACTAACCAGGCCCTCTACATATGAATGACAGTTATGTGGCTTCATCTGTTTGTGGGCCCCTGGAAGTGGGACCAGGATCTATCCCTGATGCATGAGCCAGCCTTTTTGAGCCCATTTCTTATGGTGGGATGCCTTGCTCAGCATTGATGCAGGGGGAAAAAGCTTGGTCCAGACCCAACTTGGTGTTCCAGGTTTTGTTGATTTCCCATGGGAGGCCTTACCCTTTCTGAGGGGAGTAGAGTGGGGGGAGAGAGAGATTGGGAGGAGGGGAGGAAAGGGAAACTGTGGTTGGTATGTAAAATGAATTTTAAAAAGGGGGGACAGTAGTCAGGGAAACTTAAAGTTGAAAAAATGAAGGTGATATATCATACACTGAAAATTTTGATTTTGAGATTAGATGGTTAAAGAGTAAAAAAATCATGTAAGTTTACACAATTCACTGTGCCCATAGGGGGGAAAATACAAAAGCAACAAGCAAAATATATACTCACAAATAAAACTTTCCCCATTCAATTTTAATTCTTTACTAGTGTCAGAAAAATGGAACATAGGGCAGTTTTGATTATTTCATTCTTGAAAGAGCAATAATAAAATAATGAAGCTATGTTTTATTACTGACTAAATTTTACAATGAATACAAACCTGGCAATAATTCATAACAGGCTCAGTCAGTGCAGTTAAATAACTAGGAGCTCAAAGATTTACTGTCCTTTCTCTGTGAAGGGTGACTCTTTGATAAAGAACAAGAGTATCCCAATACCTTTATCAAAATGTAAATCATCTGTGGATAGCTTTAGAAAACCGTCACAACTCCAGCTAAGAATTCTTGTTCATTTGACTTATTTTCCGTAAATGTGCATATATATGAAGAACTGATGTGAAAATTCCGAGTCACGGCAACTGACTGATTGGAGTTGATTAAAAGAACGTGCCGAGCGGTGAGGGAAGGCGAATGTCTGGCCGTTCAGTAAAGTTTGCTTCAGATGAACATGAGGTCTCAGCACAATCTGAATAAGACTTTCACTATTGTGCCTACACTAAAATTTTGTCAAGTTAGACTGCAAGCACTGCTAACATTCAGACTTTGGAGAGTCCTCCAAGGGCTCATGCGTGGGCCTGGTCCACAGCCTGTGGTCCTGGTGATAGGTAGTGAGTGGGAGGGCGTGAAGGAGCCTGTAAACACCCAGTTCTGGCTGTCCGATACCAAGCATACATTAGACAGACTGAGTAGCTTGTGTTTAGGAAGATATATTGTCTACTCATATATACATATGCACAGAACAGTTAATGGAACAAGAGTCCGTGAGTCTTTGAAAGACAGCAAGGGAGATCACGTGGGAGGGTTTGAAGGGAGGTAGGGGAGGGGGAAATGATGTAATTACATTATTGTCTCAAAAAGAAAAGTATTGTTTAAAGCAGATTCCACTTGGAGGTTATAGGTCACTAAGAACACGATTTTGAATGGAATGATGGGATTAACTACCTAGATACATAATGAATAAGGCTTTCCTGTCATATTCTCTGTCTAAGGGGCAGTGTGTTCCCACAGATTCAAAGCAATGAGGATAAGTGATCAGAACCTCCTACATGGTGAGCCAAACTGAGCTGAAATGAAGCTTTCTTTTTTATTTCAAGTTGTTGATTCTCAGACTAATAAATGCATGTGAATAAGAAAGTACATTTTCTAAGAAAAATAGATGAGATCAAGTTAATTAAATACTTACCAGGCTGAAAAAGTGATATGCTTCCATCAATATGACCAAATACAACTTTTCCTTTCTTTTGGGTGTGCCATCTAAATATACTGATATCAGACACAAAACTGTGAGCTTCTTTGTGTACAGACACTCCACTGTCTGGTCCCGAGATGGTCCAAAGGAGAAGGGGACCTTTCTGGGAAACAAATGCCACAGCATCATCGGTGTTCCAGCACCAGCCGAGACAGGTGGGTATCCCTGGAAAAAATAAATGCAAACACGCACAACAGAAAGATGGGCATAAGATTTGAACAATTGTTGTTTGCATTGCACATCCATAAAACTTCAAATATAAGAATTATTTCACTATTTTGAAAACAATCAACTCCTTACTTGGGAATTGTACTTACAAGATAATCTTAAAGGAGCCGGGCAATGGTAGTGCAGGCCTTTAGTCCCAGCACCTGGGAGGCAGAGGCAGATGGATCTCTGTGAGTTCAAGACCAGCCTGGTCTACAAGAGCTAGTTCCAGGACAGCCTCCAAAGTCACATAGAAACCCTACCTTGAAAAATAACAACAACAAAAAACAAAACAAAACAAATATACAAAAAACTACATGGAATATACATTGAGAATACCAGTTCATTTAATCTAGCATTTTTTATATTTGAAATATGTAGAGTTGCCCAATATGTTACTGTGTAGACCTGGTGACAACTTTAACATTTAATAATTGGGCAAATCTAACACTCATTTTCCACGAGACAGATTACTAGGGAAGAAAAGAAAATAGAAATGAAAAACCACACAGGTCCAGTAATATGTGGAAGTTGAAAAAAATCCACTCAATAGCAATTTTTTCCTTTGCTTACGTTCAATTTCCTAACCAATGAAGTCATACTGGAACTAAAAAATAAAGTATTTAAACATTTCTAAATAAACCACTAAAGCTTTCAATCTTCAAATTAGGAAATAACCTGGAGGAGTCTTTGAAAATTTTCAAAGCAAAATTAAGATTTTCCCTTATTATTAGCACAGTCATTTAATTTTTCTACAGATGCCAGTGAAAAAGTCTTTTTAAGCTGTATATTCAGAGACACAGAGAGCTATGGCTAATGAACTAAAACAGTCTGCTCCCACAAATACCTCAGATTCATATAAGGTTTGCTTATTACTTCCTGACAAAGACATCTAATAATTATCTGTATTCCCGAAGTGCATTGAAACTGTTATTTCTGTGCTGTGACTTTATGAGAATAATACATCACAAATATTTAGTTTCTTTATCATAAAATATAAAATTAATTTCAAGTAGAATTTTCCGTGTTATATAAGATCATCTACAAAAATATAAAGTATTGGGAATATGCACTGCTATTACTGTAAACAATACTAGAATTATCCATAAGATTTTTGATTAATGAGATTATTAGAAAATGTGGAGAGATATGAAAACTCCTGACTCAGGCCACAAATGGCTGTTTTTATGTCACAATAGATGTTTTTCTCAGTGATACACTGAAAAAAATCAAAGAAAAACTGTCAAGTATATTAATAGACGTCCACTTAATGGAGCAAACTTCACTCACTATCTAATAACTGGCTATTCCAAGAGATAAAAAGCAGATTACATGAATTTAGAAGTAAAATTTACTCTTTGCAGTTACAAATTACTCTAATTTGACAAATAGCTTTAAACCACACTTGAGTAACAAAATTAACTACTTTCATTGAACTTTTAAACATTTTTAATGACCTAAATTGAATAGATGAGTATTACCTGCATATTGTCCTTATGTGTCTAACTAATGAACAGGCAAGGGCTAATACCTACCCAATTAATTGTTTTCTAGTTTTGTTTGTGTATTGATTCTGGGAATTTACATATTGAATTTTAACATTAACTATTTGTAATTGGTTAATCCTTAGTTAATAACATCCTCTATGGATATTTATCTTGAGGAATTATGTTTTAGCTTTGTACCATGCATTTGTCATGGCAAGAAATGTATTTTGTATACATGTTACTACTAGAAATTTTAAATATTGTTTTAAAATCTAAACTAGCTAAATAGTGACTGTCAAAGTAGAAATACTTTACTTGATAAAAAAACTTTAGTGACAAATATACCTTTGATGTTGTCGAGTTTAGCAATGACTTTTTGCTCTGCAACATTCCAAACGATCACTAAGTTATCAGTACTGGCACTTGCAAACAGGTCAGGGTTATGTGGGCACCATGAGATTGCAGTGATTGTCTTTTTATGTTCCGACATAATTGCATGAAGCTTGAATTCGTTATAACGGTGATCCAACTAAAACGAAGCATGGCGAGCAGTTCAGTTCTCTCTCCTTTCCTCCATAGTACGATCTCTATTAGAAATCACTCTATATAAAATGGAAACTATGAACAGAAATTAGAGTTTATATAATAACAAATGTGAATTCAATTCATGCCTTGGTTTTCATTTAACTGAATTCAGTAAGCAGAAAGAAACCACTTAAAAAAATAATGGAGGGGAGGCTGGAGAGATGGCTTAGTGGTTAAGGGCATTGACCGTTCTTCCAGAGGACCCTGGTTCAATCCCAGCACCCACAGGACAGCTCACAGCTGTCTGTAACTCTAGTTCCTGGGGACCCCGGTACCCATGGCAAAACACCAATGCACATAAAATAAAAATTAATAAAAAATGTTTTCAAAAAATAATAATGGAGGAAGCAAAGATTTTATATTAGAAGTAGTAAAGTGTTTAAACTTTAAATATGTACAGTTTATAATTTTATTAGGTTTTTAATCAATATACTTTGTGAAATATAAGATCCCTTTTGATTTAGAATCTCTTAAATTTTCAGATATTTGAATAAAATATTAGGTTAAATAAACCAAGTGTTCTTTTTTTTTTGGTTTTACGAGACAGGGTTTCTCTGTATTGTTTTGGAGGCTGTCGGTCCAGCCCGGCCTCGAACTCACAGAGATCCACCTGCCTCTGCCTCCCGAGTGCTGGGATTAAAGGCATGTGCCACCACCTCCCGGCTCAAAACTAGGTTTTTAAGTTTATTTTAAAATCAGTTTATTTTGTTAAATAAAAAAACACTTAAATGTTAATTTTCAATGATGTCCAAAAACAATTCTCCAAAATATTAAAGGTGTTCCTTTTCCTAAAATGAATTTCTTTGACTGTCTCAGGCACTCAGGCGTGTATTTTAATGCATTCTAGCTGTTGTCAACCACTACTCTCTTTCCCCCAACCTATCACCTCAACTCACCTCCTCCCTACTGTCCCTTTTTTAGATGCACAATTGACAGAGAGAGAGAAGAGAGAGAGAAACCTATTTAGTTTAACCAGGCCTATCTGTGTGAATGCTGGGTTAGGATAATTCACTGTGGTCAGGTCAACATTGGGTCCCCAAGGAATCAGCAATGCCTGGCCCTTTCTCTGAAAGTGTCTGTTAGGTCCCAAAGAAACTAAGGACAATGGCTAACTCCATGGTGCCTATTAGCATACCCAAGTGTCAGGTGTCCTGTAGCAAGTCCCTGTTAGGGAGTCTAGGCTCCACTCATCACCTCTCTCCTTGCTGGCTATTCTAAACCCCTCCAGCCCAGGAGCTCCCCCCGCCCCCCCCCGGCTTCTTTCCCAGATAACTGCCATTTGGGCCACAGCTCTCTTGGCCTCTAAGTTCTCTCTCTCTCTCTCTCTCTCTCTCTCTCTGTCTCTCTCTCTGTCTCTGTCTCTCTCTCTCATTGTTCAGCTACTTTCTACTTGTTTTTAAACTATTAATGGTGTAACTGACCCTTTATAAATCATTGGTTTAATTGTGTTTGTGTGTATAAGTGGATGAAGTGAATACACCCCTTTTCCTATTTCATAATTATTACTGCAGGAATCCATTTCTCATTATTTTATCCCTTGGATTGATTATGTCTTCGTTAAGGTTGGTCTTTTTCCTTTAACATTTACCAACAAACCTTCGCAGTAGCCCTTGAAGTTTTAAGGATCATTAAATTAAAGGTTACCTCTTTCACCACAAGCTTGAAGTACAGTTTCCTACGTGATTAAGCTTCTTCTTTGTCCCCTAGACCTCTAATGCTTTCTTCACTGATTTTCTCATTATTTTTCATTCCCCATCCCTGAATATGAGTCCAAAAACCACCTCTCAGAAACATGTTTTCAGATCAAGTTCCTTAATTTCAAAACTAAGACTGCAAGACTTTGTCCTGTTCTATGTTTCATAGTTGCTCTGTTTACGTAACTGTTTATTTTGTGTAGCTATTACATTTAAATCTAAAATTGGTTAGCAATGCAAACTATCTGTAGCAATACTGTGAATGTCCCCAGTGAGTCTAATCAACAAATATGCTTTACATAGAGGTCCGGCAGGAATATCTGTATCCACAAAGACATATGAAGAGGCAATGCCATACACCAGTGATCTTCAGTGATGTTACTAGCACAGTGTCGAATGTTAATTTATTAATGATTTCTATCATAACAGTTATAATAGTTATGAGAGTGTACTCTTACACTGATAGGAATCATACATTTCTATTTGAGTAATTTAGGATAATATATTTATTTTTTCATTGTATTTGAACAGTTATATCAATGCCAGGTAGAAAAAATCCCATTTAATAACACATAAAATTTTGATAGCAAATTATTGCTATGCCTAGAATGTGATAGATTATTTCACTTTATCTATATGGTTACTGTTCACTGGTACCAGAAACTATTTAATAAACAGTCTCTGAAAATTATTTTTTTAATTTATGTGTATGTGTGTGTGTCTGTCTGTGGGCATGTGACTATACTGCCCAAGGAGGCCAGAAAAGGGCATCAGATATCCTGAAGTAGGAGGTACAATCAGTTGCTAGTTGTCCAATGTGGACTCTGGAAAACAAACACAGGTTCTCTGGAAGAGCAGTAAGTATTCTTAATTTAACATTTCCCTTTATGTACCATAATTTTCAAAACACTTTAGATGGTATTTACAACCATAAGCTTAATTCATATTAATGCCATTGTTTAATAATATAATTTACCCTCTTAATATAAACATTCAAAGTAAAACCACAAATATTCATAAAATTATCATTTCTCATATTACATAGAGTTAATGCAAACATTAATTACATAATAACTGTATGTACTAGAATCACAAATTGAAACAATCCATGCTATTGGACCTGGTATATATAGATGGCCAGAGTTGCGCAGTATGCAAAGCGGTCTCCGTTGGCAGCACACACATCTTTGTTCCATGGCTGACACCCAGCAGCCAGCAGCCCCACTTGCCTGACCCGGGACATGGTTGCCTTAAAATCAAATTTGAACAAATGTCAATCATTTTCTTCATTTGGTACTGTGAGTCATTTGCTAAACTTCAGAATTTTATTTTCCCTAATACTTGCATTTATGCACTGAAAATAAATTATTTAGCAGTATTAACCTCAGCTTAATATTTTCAGCTGAAAATACCAAGTAGACTTCAAAGCAGGTAATTTAAGATAGAAAAGGAAATCATAAAATGAACTTAGGCGGGAAGCCTGTCAGGGCTGAGGGGGAATAGAGGGCAGGTGAAGGTTTTAAAAACAGAAACACCCAGATCTTCCTGAGACATATACCAATGGTCAAATATTGCAATTCATTCAAGGTAGCAAATTCAAACTTGGAGTAACTAGGTTTGCAGATTTTTAGCATACAATAATATTCTTTTATTTGAGTGTAGTATAATTTGGTTACCCACTTATCTACTAAAGAAGCCATTCATTGTTATATCTTAACTTACAATTTCTTATTTTCCAAAATTATGTAATATTAGAATTTCTTTGTTGCTATAAAATTCAATATATCTTCCTTAAATAGGTTTTGCAAATCTAAGATACAATAAATTACATTCCTTCATCTAGCTTTCTTTTATTTATATTTTGGTTTTTCTGAGATAGAGTCGTATTATTTTGCCCAAAGTGCCATCTAATTCCCCTGTAATACATGATGGTCTGAAATTGCAGCAATTCTCCTGCCTCTATCTCGAGAATACTGCGATTACAGGGTTACACCACTCTCACTCTTAACTGCCTTTAAATTTTGGGACTGAGAAACTTTTTAAGCTAGCTACTAAAATAGTAAATAGAAAAAAATAAAAATGACACTTTATTCTTAAAAATCCATGATTTTTAATGAAGTATTTTTTTAAATCATATATCAATAAACAAACCAATACCATTGCATTTAAAAACCCACATTGGGTATTCAAATAAATCCTAGTACTTGGAACTTCTAGAATATTTTTGACAGGATAATAAAAATAGATTTAGAACTTTTATTAGTGTAAATCTGTTGCTAAGGAGATGGTATGAAATTCCCAGAAGTCTCTATTATTTTTGTCATCAGCATGAATAGCTACACAGTTCATGATTCTCTATTACCAAAAATAGAATATGTTCAACTTAAGGGATGTTTTAAAGGCTATTTTCACAATTTTTAAATAAAAGCTATAAAATGTCACACAGAAAGACAACTAAACTTTTCACTGTGACAAGTAGCCTTTTAAACATAGACAGAATAAATCATCAACATCCTCACTTCATCATGAGGAATGGTTTGTGAAAGAGGCGAGAGTTTCATGTGTATTCTAAGCATCTATTATTTGGGGAAAATAATCAATTTAGTCTAGAAAGAGCACAAGCCCTTTACTGATGGAAAACTAGGAATGAGAAAGCTCACTGAATAAGGTGAATTTGTAGTGGGTTCAGCGACAAGCCTGTGCATTGTTAAAGCCACACGCAAATGGCAGTGTCAGTGGTTGACAACAACACGGGTATTATTTTCATTTTGTTAACCTGTGTTCTAGGTTTGCTCTCAACCCCATATACGAAACACGCACGCACACACACATGCATGCATGCACGCACAGAGCTTATGGAAAATTTTCTCCTTCATAGTTAGTGGATGAAATATAATAGAAAACAAGCCAGAGAATTTTATGTATTAGGTTTTTAGAGGTAGTAATGTTTACTTTTGAATATATGGGATTATTATGATTTAAACTCAGCTAAAATTTAAGTATTAGTGACATGGAATTACAATACAGTCAAAAACAGATTATAGTAGTAGAGTTTGTACAAGTGTGTTTGTATATTTAAGTCATAAATCATCCTTATATTAAGGTACAAGTGTCAACTTATTGTTCTAAACATCAAATTCACACTTAAATAACAATTTTCAAACTCAACATTTTGAGTTTGTAATTTTTAACTCAAAAATTTGATTTGTTTTTTGTTAACATTTTAAAATGGTGATCATATAGGATATATATACTTATACACAACCTGGAAAATAAGCTGGAAGCCTAGAGGGGGTAAAAGTCAACACTTATGTGTCAGTTTTCTACATTTACAATGTGAGTTTCAGCTCATCTGTTTACAAATGAGTGGAGCTGAGCAAGAAGCAGCCCAAACTAATGAAGATGATGTGGCCAGTTTTAGGAGTAAACTATTTTAACATCTTGATTTATCTACAAAAGGACCACAATAATACTAGTGACTGACGAGGGAAAGACTCTAAACCCTCACAATCTCTATATGATTCTCCAAAGGCACTTTAAGATAATATGCAGTTTTTTATTAAATCAGTCCTTTCTTGACCCTAAATTATACTATCACCGTATGGACTTCATATCAAAGAAAATCTTTTTTGAAACATAAAAATGCATTTGTTATTGTATTTAAGGTGAACTCACACACTTATAAAGGGCATTTGGCATTGTAGTGCAGTGTTTGCTCTGGGGAGTTTGGAATCTTGCTGTTAAAACTCATAGGCTGAGATTTCCCCAGTGTTTTCATCACATAATCCCATTATTAAAGCTTAGAATTCAGAATGGAGAGCTCTTTCCTATGTCACAGTATCTTTATTAAAGTATGCTTTAGAATTTACTCTATGTGGGTTTCTCTCTGGAGGCAGACACTACGAGATCCAGAATGACTATCAGCTTGTTCCACAGAAAAGAAAAAAAGACTATCTAAAAAAAAAAGTTCCGAGACTATGCACTGCCGAGCATTTATAATTAAAAAGAAGTAAAATAATGAGAAAATATTTGTGATTAGTGTTATTACAACAGACTGCAAGGAAGTAAATAAAAATAAGAAGAAATGCTGCATATCTTCAGTAGCATGTGCCCTTGAACAGCAATGAGGAGAACCATGGTCAAACCTCACAAAGGCACTCTGACTCTTTTGCTCACAACTTAATGAAAAGAAAATCCACCATCATCTTCTAAATACCAACAAACTCTCCATTGAAAAAGTAAAATTAAAAACTTTGACATGGTATATTTTAAATAAGATTTTTTCTTTTACTATTATAATGCTAAATTGTACTTTCTTCAAGAATATGGACTGAGTTGCCATGGTAACCATTTGACTCCCTTTGAAACATAATTATAGTCATTTTAGTTCTCTTTAACTTTAGCAGATACAATAAGGTACCCAGGATGTTTGTTTTTTCTCTAAAAATAGTATCATAATACTAAGTATTAGCATATGACTGCCTTCTATTTAATTAAATGGTTTTATTTATGGGAAAAGGTTTGTAATCATTGCTATTTTTGTAAATGAATCACATACATCAATCTTAAAAACAGTCTGAAAATATGACTGTGAGTTTATCTAGACAGAGATGATGCCTCAGGCCTATTAACTAGCTACCCAGAAAACTGAGGCAGGAATACCACAGGTTCAAAGCCAACCTAGGCAGTTTAATGAGATCCTGTCTCAAAACACAAATGTAAAGAGAGTTGGGCATATATATAGCTCATGGGTAGAACACCTGCTTAGCACCCAGGAGACCGTAGGTTCTAGTTAGAACTGAAAAAGAAAATCGTCTAAAACTGGAATGAGAAGAGGACCTTTGGTCAATGTATAGCTATAACTAGCTTTACAAATTATATTCTTACCTCTGTTTAAATGGCTATAATAGTCTCAGAATTTAGTATTACAAAATGTCCATAAATATAAGGAATGGAACAGAGCTCTATAAGATGAAAAATCAAGAAAAATCCCTCATAGAAAATTGTAATTATGACATGAATATTTCTTACTCTTTGTAGTCCTTCATACCAATCATCTTGCTCAAACCAATGTGAAATGTAAGTCATCCAAGCCATAGACTGTTTTCACTTTAATCAAGTCAGCTGGAGAATTGTCAGCGCCTGAAGTAACAACAATGTGTTTCAACCAAACAAGTTTCACCAGGATTTCTCCGTGAAATCATGTTCAGTACAAGCTAATACTATACAAACATTTCAACTGAAACAGTTCTAATAACTTGCATATAGCTGTTGAGAGAAAGTTAAATCAGAAAACACAAATTTATATTCAAAAATGAAAGCTAAAGTAATTTTATGGTATGCAGTTCCAGAAAAGACTAACAAATATTAGGCCTTAATCTCACATTCTAGAAACACGTTAGATTTAATTATTTTAAGAAACAAACAAAGTTGACAGGTTTTTAAATTCCAGGAAAATAAAAAAAGAAGAGAAATATATCAGTCATGTATTTCTGTTTGTTTCTATTACAATAGTTGAGAGATATTTTGTAGTTAGTGAACTGAAAATCACGTCATTGCATCAAAATTTTAAAGACTGTACAGCAGTTAAGACAGTACGAATGAGTTAGAGGGTGATAAAAATCAATTGAATATTAGTTTAGTTTCATTTGCTTCTGAAAAAATAATTACTAGCTATAATAGCATAATATTATATAGATACATTTCAGTATATATGGTGAAATGGTTTGAATAAAAATGGCCCCCATGGGTTCATAAGGAGTGGCACTATGAGATGTGGCCTTCTTGGAGTGGGCGTGGCTTTGTTTCAGGAAGTTTGTCACTAGGGGGTGGGCTTTGAGGTCTCAAATGCTCAAACCAGATCGGACACTTCCTGCTGCCTACTGACACAGATGTAGAACTCTCAGTTCCTCCTTCAGCTCTGTGTCAGTCTGCATGCTGTCAAGCTTCCTGCCACGATAACGGACTAAATCTCTGTAGGCCAGTCCCACTTAAATGTGTCCTTTTATAAAAGTTGCCGTGGTCATCGTGTTGCTTTACAGCAGCAAAACTCTATGACATAAGGAGAAAGAGTGTGTTTTGTGTTTCTGTTTGGGTGCCTTCTCCTTCACATGAAAGGCTAAAGGCAGGTTTTGTTCGGCTGTGGAAAGATGCACATGGGTGAAAATTCAGCATCACTAGCTAGTGGAAAACAGTCCCATGTCTATTGTGGTCTCTACTCTTCAGAAGTATTTTCACTAATATCTGCTTGCAACCTCAGACCAAAAAGCATGGGCATAGATAGATTCTTGCTTCTACAGGAGGTTCCAGGGGCCTGTTTCTGTCGTTACATTTTGATGAATCTGGACCTTGACTCTTCAGCAGGCTCTTTATTTGGTTTCTGATGACCCCAGAGTTGGAATCTCAGATCTTTTCTTACCCTCCTCATTCTTCTCTCTCTCTCTTATGCTACTTTGACTTGTATTTTGTTGTGGTTGTTGTTTTTTTCCAGACAGGGTTTCTACTTGCTATGTAGACAAGGATGGCCTGGAACTCATAGATATACCTGTCTCTGCCTCTCAAGTGCTGGGATTAAAGGTGTCTATCACCAGCACCTAAGCAGTTTACAATTTTTGACCTAAGTCCTGCCATATGACTTTCACCCAATATTGAATCTTAGCTGGCACCACCCATTCTAGTGACTGCTTCCTAGAGCCAATTCCTCTCCCAGTGGGTGGAGCCTACTCTAAGCACACAAATTCCATCAACTTCATTTAAGCCCCCTACTTACCCTAGAAACTTCAGATTTTTACCTGCTCATTTCAACATCAACGTGTTCAAACTTAGCCTGTCTCTTTCAAGGGAAGTTTCCTTTCCTGTGGCCAACAAACGTTTGTTTTTTTTTGTTGTTGTTGTTGTTGTTGTTTTTGTTTTTTCTCCTGTTAGTGTTCATTTGGGTCACTGTCATCATATTCTAGGAAGTGACCAGAGACAAAAATATCAAACTGCTTTTGGTCATTTCATTAATGTATCTTTCCTTCCTGCTATATTTGTTCAGTATGGTTTATCAAACCTTTACAAAGCCCTTTCACCACCCTTAATGCCATTGCTTTTTAACAAAGCCTCTCATGATACAGAGTACTGAAGTAGGCTAGTAACTAGTGCCCTGATTTCGATGCAATTCTCAAACATATTAGTTTGCTTCTAAGGGGCTATGATAATCACTATGATCAAAAGCAAGGTGGAAAAGAAAGGCTTCATTTTGTTCACAGGTTACCATCCATCACCAAGGAAATCCAAGGCAGGAACTAAAGACAGACCAGGGGCGGGACCTGAAGCAGGTACCACAGAAGATTGCTTACTAGCTGCTATCCCATGTGCTCTTCTATGGGAGATATTTGCCTCTCACCCTTTTTTTGTCAATGAGCTGTTTGATTTTTCAAGGCCCAGCTTAAACACGTTGTTTTCTTCTCATTGTAAAAGTTCCTCATTTATGTATATTAACTAATATTAAGGACTCCATGGTGATTATTTTTTGTAGGTATAAAGTGAATTCTCCTAAGTACCCCCCCCCAAAATCATGCCCATTCTTCATTGTATAGAAGATACAAAATGTTTGTTAGACACACATACACAGTGTCAGGGAACTCTGCCATTTAGTGGTGGTTTCCATGAATAAACAGCACATATTCCTGATACTTGGAAGGGATACAAAAGATGCATTCAGAATGAAATGAGATTGCAACCATGTAGGAGCTACAATCCATTTTCTTGTAGTGACATGACTAATAGAATAACTTACTACAAAGTTTCAGAGGTTAAAACACAAACCAGAGTTAGTAAATATGTTTTGTAATCATGTCATTACATTTGTTACTGTGCATTATGCACATGTGTTACTGGGCGTTATGTTCTTCTAAGCCCAGTGTAGTTACTATTAATACATTGTTTATAAGGTGTGTTCATAATAGCTATGCCTTATTTACTGATACATTTTCAAAAGCACTACCTTAGCCTTTTGGATGAGAATGTCCAGTGAAGGCTCACCTCATATACTTGGTCCCTCAGTTGGTAGTATTGTTTGGGGGAAGATTAGGAGGTGTGGCTTTGTTGGAGGGAGTATGTCACTGGAGGTGGGACTTGAGAGGTTAAAGACTCATACTGTTTCTAGTTAGCTAGGGTTAGGGTTAGGGTTAGAGTATGGAAAACCAGAAGTACCAGACACTGATCTATTTTGCATTTCCTTTCATAATCTTTCCCACAAGTTTCAACTTAGACCCTTGGAGAAAGGCTAGAAGAGAATCTGGGAGAATCCCTTAGTGGTACTGACACGTGGAGTCCAACTTCTTCTGATATTAATAGCCCTGTAACACTATACACTTTCCCAAATCCCCCTTTGATTAAATAACAGTCCCTGAGCTTGCTGGAAAGAAGAGAGAAAGAAACACTTGCTTTCCTAAACTCCATCTCTTGGTTTGTTTTTCCTTGAGGAAAACATCTTGGGCTTTATCCTCTACCAAAATAAAGCATATATCTGTCACTGTTGGATCTATCACAAGAAACCTCTCCTGAATACCAGGTACCCCACAGTCTGGTTATCACAGAGGGGAGAGTGGGTCTGGACAGGGGAGGAGCCTCACAAATCTCCCCTATGAGCTCAGTCTAGAAGATGAACTTTGTAATGCAATCCCCCAGTGACATAATACAATAATTATGTCGCTAATGAATTATCTAAATGCTGTGATGTCTTCTGCACAAGTAACTATAACTTTGTCTTCATTTAAAAATATTGACTGAATATACAGTTATCTATTTCTCAGCATTTGATTGTAATCTAAAACTGGATATCTCCTGAGAATTTCACCAAAATTTTTATTAGAATCTCTAAGTCATTACAATCTAAAACAACTGAGAAACAAACAAAACCAAACAAGACTTTCATTGCAGTAATAACTCACTGATGCTAATGCAACTCTAAAACGTCCAGCATCAAACGTCCAGAATGTAGTATAGTATGTCATACACTAAATACCTTTGGTTACTCTACTATAAAATGGAGTTCCAAGAGCTAATTAAAAGGATTCCCTTTTCCAAAGAAATCTAACTTGAGTTCCTGCAAAATACACTACACTTATAAGAAATATAAATGCAACCAAACAACATTCAGAGAAAAGCATTTTACTTTCTATGAAAGTCAGTTTGATTCAGCAGAAGTAAATAAATTCAAAATGTTCTCCGTGAAGCTTTTTGTAGAAGCCCAAACAGCAGCATGCAGGCCATGTATGTTCCAGGGTATCTAGGAATGTGACCTAACACATTTGTAGATGGCAATATCATGGCACATTGTCAAAAGTTTAGACACCAATGAAGATGACTCTAATATTAGAGAAAATAACTTTAAGGTAAAAATAAATGTATTGCTACATACTGAATATGTACACATTTTTATAATAAATAGCATAATGCCACTAAGAAATATTCCATTTCACCTCACCCTTTATCTGTCACTGGAAACTTGGCCCTGTTTTTATGACGCTCCAGCAAATATCTTGGACCATCTAGTTGATAGTTAGTGCCAAAGTATAACAGAAGAACAAACTGAAGAAATTTGAATATATGAATACCTAGACTTCCTATCTCTACCATATTTTTTAATGTGGTGAAGACATTAGTTACTATTTTGTCCAATCTAATATATTTTGCATTTTGACTATTATATGGTTAGTAACTTATGATTCTACTTGGTTTGGGTTAAACACATCCCCTCTTCTACTAGTGTTTAGACAGCCTAGCTCTTTTACATGTATATTCTGTCTACACAGCCTTTTGTGAAGAACACACCGAGCAACCTTGGAACCACACTTGTATCAGGCTACATATACACCTCTCTCTGAACAATGGAATATTTCACTTCTCCTTGAAAACCATAAAAATTAGGCAAAATCTATCCAATAGCAGTATCTATATGTCTGAGTACGAGACCAGAACAACCGATCTGGCCTGAAATGGTTTTGGGTGCACGTATAGTAAACTATGTCCTCAAATGAATTTTTAGGAGAATTTTCCATTTATTATATTACACCTATGCATAACTGGTGGTACATTTGATTAAGATTATGGGAAAGGACATGTACAGTACAAAAATGATTACATGACTTCATTTATCAACCAAAGCAAAGGCACTCTAACTATGGTCCTATGTCCCCTAGTAACGAATCCCATGTTCCCTAGTAACCAAATGTCTCTTCTTCTTGAACCCCATACAAGGAAGCTGCAAACAATATTTTAACCATGGGGTACCTACATTTATGTGGCCCACTGGTCTTTTATAGTGTAATTTGAATTTTCTATTGCTTTGCTTTGAGTAATTTCCTTGTGTGAATATTTCCATTGTTTGTATAAAACAAAACAAAACAAACAAAAAAAAAACAAGAACCTGAGAACACTGGGTCAGGATCTGTGCCCTGATAACAAAACCTCTTTTAGGCTCTGACAGCCCATAATTTCAAATAATTGTTTAAAATATGGAAATAGCCAAACAATGGTGTCAATTAGAAACAGCCTCCTACATTTTCTTAAACTGCTATGTACATTACGCTAGGAATACACTATTACAATAATTCAGTCATTGCTTTCTATAACAGCACAATAAAGTTTCTGCTACCACATACCATGTTTACTCATGCATACTTCATTCTTACACAAAGCATATTTATTAAAACAATATGTGAATCTCTGTGTCTTGATTCCGCCATTTTATTTCCTTTCATCCCCTTCAGTAAGCAGAAAGCATATATAACGGCTAAGCTCCAGAGAGAATTCCTGAAGACACAAAGCAGATAAAGCAGATAAGAAACAGTCCTGCTTTGGAAAATTTACAACACAGAAACTAGATACATGGCAGACTGCATACATTACCTATCAATAAACAAAAACTACTGAAAGTTATGTATTCCCTTTCCAACAGAGTCCCAATGATTTTGCTGTAAATAGAACTAAATCAATCATAGAAATACAGACTTTTTAGCCATTTTCTAAAGAGGGATGCTGACTGATCTAAACCAGTTATAATTCTATCCTTAATGGACAATTTACAGGTGAAATGTGGGCATTTACTCCTACTTCTGGAAATGAGCTGTAAATGGAAATCTATGTTGCTGTTCTCCCACTCTTTTGCCTTAGACATTGATGACTCAAAAGAAACAACTGTGTCCAGACAGATAGACCAAGAAATCTGCAGGCTTGCAGCATTTCTAACACTATTGAGACACACTATTTTCATCTGACTAGCTGTGTCAGAGTAGTGTTTCAAAGACACAACTAAGAAAGAAAAGTTAAGATGAATAGACCTAATGAACATTGATGCAAAAATACTCAATAAAATACTGACAAATCACATCCAAGAACACATCAGAAAACTCATCCACCATAATCAAGTAGGCTTCATTCCAGGCATGCAGAGTTGGTTCAACATATGGAAATCCATCAATGTAATCCACCATATAAATAAGCTGAGAAACAAAAATCACATGATCATCTCACTGGATGCTGAAAAAGCCTTTGACAAAATCCAACAACCCTTCATGATAAAGGTCTTGGAGAGATCTGAGATAACAGGAACTTACCTCTACGTAATAAAAGCTATATATAGCAAACCAACAGCCAACATCAAACTAAATGGACAGAAACTCAATACAATTCCTCTAAGATCAGGAACAAGACAAGGCTGTCTACTCTCTCCATAACTCTAAATATTGTACTTGAAGTTCTACCTAGAACAATACGACAACAAAAGGAGATCAAGGGGATACAAATTGGAAAGGAAGAGGTCAAACTTTCACTATTTGCAGATGAGATGATAGTTTACAGAAGTGACCCAAAAACTCTACCAGGGAACTCCTGCAGCTGATAAACACTTTCAGCAAAGTGGCAGGATAAAAGATCAACTCAAGAAACTCATTAGCCCTACTATATACAGAGGATTAAAGGGCTGAGAAAGAAATCAGAGAAACATCACCCTTTACAATAGCCACAAACAACATAAAATACCTTGGGGTAATGCTAACCAAACAAGTGTAAGACCTGTATCGAAAGAAATTTGTATCTTTAAAGAAAGAAACTAAAGAAGACACCAGAGGATGGAAAGAACTCCCATGCTCTTGGATAGGCAGGATCAACATAGTAAAAATGGCCATCTTGCCAAAAGCAATCTATAGATTCAATGCAATCCCCAGTAAAATCCAGCACAATTCTTCACAGACCTTGAAAGAGCAATAATCAACTTTATGGGGAAAAACAAAAGACCCAGGATAGCCAAAACAACCTTGCTCAACAAAGCAACGTCTGGAGGCATCACCATCCCTGACTTCAAGATCTATTACAGAGCTATAGTCCTGAAAACAGCTTAGTATTGGCACAAAAACAGACAGATAGACCAATGGAAGGGAATTGACCACCCCAACATTAACCCATACATGTATGAACACCTGATCTTTGACAAAGAAGCTAAAATTTTACAATGGAAAAAAGCATCTTCAATAAATGGTGCTGGCATAATTGGATATTGGCATGCAGAAGACTTCAGATATATCCATGTCTATTGCCATGCACAAAACTTGAGTCCAAACGAATCAAAGACCTCAACATAAATCCAGCCACACTGAATCTGTGAGAAGAGAAATTGGGAGGCATCCTTGAATAAACTGGTACAGAAGACCGCTTCCTGAACATAACTCCAGTAGCACAGACACTAAGATGGACAATTAATAAATGGGACCTCCTGAAACTGAGAAACCTCTGTAAGGCAAAGGACACAGTCAACAAGACAAAAAGGCAGTCCACAGAATGTGAAAAGATATTCACAAACCCCACATCTGACAGAGGGCTGATCTCCAAAATTCACAAAGAACTCAAGCAGCTACTCTCCAAAACACCAAAGGATCCAATCAAAAATTGGGGTACAGAACTAAATAGAGAATTCTCAGTAGAGAAGTCGAAAATGGCTAAGAGACACTTAAGAAAGTGGTCAGCATCCCTAGCCATCAGGGAAATGCAAATCAAAACAACTCTGAGATACCATCTCACTCCTGTCAGAATGGTTAAAATCAAAAACTCCAAGGACAGTTTGTGCTGGAGAGGATGTGGAGAAAGGGGAACACTTCTCCATTTCTGGTGGGAGCACCGACTTGTATAGCCACTTTGGAGATCGACATGGAGATTCCTCAGGAAAATGGGAATCAGTCTACCACAAAACACAGCAATTCCACTCTTAGGCATACACCCAAAAGATGCACATTCATACAAGGATGTGTGTTCCATTATGTTCATAGCAGCATTATTTGTAAAAGCCAGAACCTGGAAGCAACCTAGATGCCCCTCAACTGAAGAGTGGATAGAGAAAATGTGGTATATTTACACAATGGAGTAATATTCAGCAGAAAAAAATACAATGGAATCTTGAAATTTGCAGACAAATGGATGGCACTGGAAGAAACCATCCTGAGTGAGGTAACCCAGTCACAAAAAGAGAAACATGGTATGAATTCACTCATTTATGGATTTTAGACATGAATCAGGGGAGTGCCAGCATACAATCCCACTGCCAAAGGGTCTGGGAAACAGAACCTTCATCCAGTGATTGATGAAAGCAGAGGTAGATACCCCACAGACAAACACTGAACTGAACTCCTGGAATCCAGTGTCAGAAAGAGAGAACTGATGGACAAAGGAGTTAAGACTGGGCTGGTTTAACCCACAGAAACAGTTGGCCTGAACAAGGGATAGTTTTTGGACCTCAGATTGATGGCTGTGTGGAAAGCATGGGACTGACCCAGACCCCCTGAAGGTGGGTGTCAGTGAGGAGACCTAGGTAATCTATAGGGCCTTGGGTAGTATTTATCCCTGGCGTACAAATAGACTTTGAGTGCCCATGCTATAATATGGGATCCTTTCTCAGCCGGGACTCTTGGGGGAGGGCCTAGGCCCTGCCCTGGATGAAGTGACAGTTATTGGAGATCCACCATAGAGTGCCTCACCCTCCCTGGGGATCAGAGTGGTGATTAGGTGGGAGACTGGGGGACCTGGTGGGGATGGCAGGGGAGGAGGGGAGGGAGAGGGAGCTGGGATAGACATGTGAAACAACCTTGTTTCTAACTTAAATAAAAAAAAGAATACCACAATAAGTAAATAAATATGAAGCTGTTAAAAAAAAGAATGCATTTTCATGGTAAGATTAAGCCATATGTGCAAGCCATGTTCAACACTGTTTAATGTGCTTAATTTTTAGTATTGGGACCCAAGTATTACTTATCATTAAAAACCAAGGTTTCTCTCTTAATTGCACCTATTGCCAGAATGTTTTGACAACTATCTCATGTGTTTCAATATGTAGTCTTTATAACCATGATTCAAAAAAATGGGACAGTGCTCACAAAGAGAGCCTGGTTTACTAATACATAAAGTTACATTCCATCTTCTACAGCAAATAGGCATGACATCCATGTATTTTTTGTGTGTTAAAATGGAAATATTTTCAAATTTAGAGGTCATAAGATAAGGTGAGATATTTCCCAAAAAAAAAAGAGTAGCGTTTCAATCGATGGTATTGCTGTTATGTGCACCTGACTTTATTTCTAGTGACATCAACACGTGCATGTACAATATGTAACAGCAGCTACTTCAGAGAATGGACAGAGGTTCAGAATAGGGGGTGGGGGGTACTTCTTAGGTTGTCTTAGGTTGTCAAGAAGGCTATACAAAAGAAAGAGAAGTTTAAACTTCCAGGTAAACATTCTTTTCCCAACCCTAAGATGAAATGGCCCAAATGAAGAGACAGTGCAAGATGAGAATGGACAAATGGGTGGGGCTACAGCTCATGACATAGACTATGAATGGTATTTCCTGAGTGATGCGATGTCAATCAGATTTGATAAATATCATCCTAATACTAGGCAGATGGGGCACAGAGCAGAAAGACATGAGCTACGTAGAGAATGACAATGTCCTCATCTAATAAGCTACGGGAAAGTGAGGGATAGGGAAGACTCAGGGGAGACTCTAGATCCCTGTCATTTAATAGGGATATCACATGTGGGGTGAAGCTTTATTAAGATAGTGCATCAGCATTCTGACACTGTAGTGGGTTCCGAGCGAATCAACTCATAAACCGAGTTTATTTCACTCACAGTTTTTTGTGTCATCGATTGCTGGGCTCTGTTGCTTTTCCCCCACTGTGGAGAAG
This sequence comes from Mesocricetus auratus, assembly GCF_017639785.1. Taxonomy (NCBI): domain Eukaryota; kingdom Metazoa; phylum Chordata; class Mammalia; order Rodentia; family Cricetidae; genus Mesocricetus; species Mesocricetus auratus. The sequence goes on along the minus strand of NW_024429207.1, from coordinate 377,972 downwards.
CAAAACATCAGGGTAGAAGCACACAGCCAAACAAAACAATATACCCCACGCACGTAAGACAACACAGACAGGAAGAGGGGGGTGGGGTCCCACAGTTCCCTCAATTCATGACCCTAACAATCTGAAAATGTCACTGTGTCCCCACTTGTAAGGATTCTATCCCTTTAGGGTCATCCAAGATCCCACCTATAGCAGATGTATTGTGTACAGAGTATATATCAGATGGCAATGGCTAGAACTAATTCAGACATGGAGGCTTAGACCCAAAAGGGGAGAAAGTTAGAGAAATCACATCTCTGGGTTACATGATGAGCTAAGAGGAATTCTCACTAAGAAACCTCTAAGATGGATATAATAGTTGTTTTTTGAAAAGGAGAAAAAATGGGCTGGGGGAACTCAGTGGGAAAAATACTCACCACGCAAGGGTGAAGACTTGAGTTCAAATCCCCAGAGCCCAGGTGAAACTGGGTGCAGCAACATGTTCTGTAATCTCAGCGCTTAAACAGGGAAACCAGAGTGCAGAGACTGAAGAATCCCAGAAGTTCCTAAGCGAACTAATCTGATGTATGCAGCTCTCAATAACAAATGGAGACCCTGTGTCAAGCCTGACCTCCACATGTGTTTCACTGCATGAACACACACACACACACACACACACACGCACACGCACACGCACACACCTGCTTATGTATCCAGGAGTATGGAGTTCATTCTTTCACAGTCTTTTGAGCTTGTAAATATATTTTTAAGAGTTGCCTGCAATTGGAGAAAATTCATGTTGGCATCATTTCTTTCTGTTATACCAATTAAAAAACCCAGAGATATAGCTGACCCTGGTAGCAGCTTGTAACCTGAGTTACTTGGGGTTAGGCATAAGAATCTCATATTTGAGGCTTGCCTTAGGTTACAGAAAAATTCAAAGCCAGTCTAGGTGATTCTTGAGACCTTATCGCAAAGTCAAAAAGAGCTGGTGTGTATTACAGAGGTATTATGCTTGTCTGTCATGTGTGAAGCCATAGGTTCAGTAACTAATGCTGAAACAAAGCAAGTGGAAAAGAAAAGAAAGATATAACATCAGAGCCACAATAATTATATATTTAGCTGAAGAACTATTGTGGTGTCACTGTTTCATAGAGTAAATATCATTCATCTATGAATAAAAACTTGAAAATAATCTTATAAATACAATTTAGAAAAAAACTCCACACATCTTGTTAAAAGTATTTGACCAAAAATTCTAGGCTTCTGAATATTCACCCCACATATGAAATCCCTATTAAATGACAGGGATCTAGAATCTTCCCTGAGTCTTCCCTATCCATCACTTTCCAGTAGCTTATTAGATGAGGACAGTGGTGGCGCATGCCTTTAATTCCAGCACTTGGGAGACAGAGGCAGACTGTAATTTTTAAAATATAGTAAGCAGAAAACCTAAACATGATTGTGAAAATAGCAATGAAGACAGCAAGCTTTGAAAGAAGGCAGATGACATACAAAGCTAGCTATAAAAGTTCAAATACTAGGTTTTGTTTCCTCAGATAATGAGAATAATAAAGTATATTATTATACAAAGAATTATTAGAAATAAAAAATTTGGAAAAAAGTCTCCAGATATTTTAAGTAGCATATTATTAAAACAATTTCATACACACACACACGTTTTATATATATATATATATGGTATGTGAGCATCATTAAAAATTAAATTTAGATCACAAAAGAATTAGCTATTTCTTTTTTAATTAATTGATAACTCTCAATATTTACAGCATATAGATATATAGATTTATTTACTTTTTAAAGATTTATTTGTTTATTATGTATACAGTGTTCTGTCTGCACGTATCCTTGCAGGCCAGAAGAGGGCACCAGATCTCATTCTGGATGGTTGTGAGCCATCATGTGGTTGCTGGGAACTGAAATCAGGACCTCTGGAAGAGCAGCCAGTGCTGTTAACCTCTGAGTCATCTCTCTAGCCCAATAATTAGCTATTTCTGAATGATAAGATCTGGGAGGATACAATAGTCCTTTGACTATTTATAATTTTATTGACCACTTTTCAAATCATTTGTTTATTAAGACAAATATTCATAACCCATAAATATATACTACTGTACAGGAAAGAAAATTTGATCAATAAAACTGATAAAAGTATCTTTTTCTAGAACTGTTAATGGAAGTATAAAATGTACAAAATAAGCAAGCATTTTAAACATATACATACATGTATCTTCAAATATTAGATGTGATTAACCAAAACAATCAATATATATATATATATAACATATAAGCTCATATATATCATATATATAATAAAATGATTTATGGTGGATAAAAATAGCCAGTAGCAGTGTTTAGAATATGAACACAAATAGAGATATGCAAAAAATTGTGCTCTAATTATGTAATGTTTTATTCCTGTTTGGTGAGACATTTGAAAATTATAGAAAGTTGGAAGGATTAATTTTAATCATCTTTCTGGCTCACAAATATCATGTATTCTTCTTAGTATTTGTAATTCGAAATAACTGCTATCCTCAAGGTGATACTTTATTAAACATGAGTATTTTATAATTCTCTAAATCAGTTCATCACTATATGTGTTTTTCAGGTGGCTAGCAGTTCAGGTGACTTAGAAATTTTCTACCAATGCAGGTATCCAGATCACATGTGCAATTCTATTGAGTCAGAATTGTGGTTGGGGTGTGTAACTTCACATGATTTATATGCTCTTCAAAGCAAGAGAGCTATTGACTAAGATCAACAGTAGAGACAATTTACTAGGAAAGGCACATACCAGCATCTTGTAAGAACAAGGATTAATCTCTTAAATTCCTGCCATCCTTGAGTTTATGTTTTGCATGCTTGACACAACATTTTATTGTGTGTAAAGATTGTATGTAAAGATTCTCAGTGTATCAATTCGTGGTGTTCTTAAAAGCTTAGATGGTAAAAATAGGTTACAATAAGTACAGTATTAGCCTACTTTGAAATCCTGGATTAGGCAGTGAGTAAAGAGTAAGGTTATTAAATGGCTCACAAACTGATGCTTATACCTATGTAAATTTATGCAACAAGGGGTACTTTGGGCTGAAGGACCGATTGCAATCACAAAAGACTTCCATGCAAAACTTCAATTGCATTGATTTATAAGCAAATCAACAAGTTACCATAATTGTGGAAAGGGAGTTTTCAACTAGTATTTTAAGTAAGCACTGTTTTTTTTTATATGATGAGATCAAATACATGTATGTTGTTTGTTAGATGCAATTATTATTTTAGGAATATATAAGTAATTTAAACCTTAAGTATTCAAAATAATTGCATTAGCACTGGAAGAATTACAATGAGGGAGAAAAAATGTTGGGAGTACCCACTGCAACTCTTGAGAGGGGATTAAGTATCCCAAGCCTTTTTAAGAGCCAATCTGAACGCAGAGAATAACCATGCTCTCCAGACCTTGCATCTTAAATTCTGTAATGATCCCTTCAAATATATTGTCATATTTTTATCTAAGAGAAATACTAGATAGAAGGGTGGGGTGGCTAATGACTGTAAACACAACACTCCAGAGCCTCAAGCAGGAGGATTGCTGTGAGTTGCAGACCATCCTTGTTGCCAGTGTCAGATTCTGTCTCAAAACAAAACACTACATAATTACATTTTTATCGAGATTTACTCAAACATGTATTGAAAAACAAAGAATTAAGCAACTACTCCGTTTTCAAGACTTGTGTGCAGACATTTGTGTAAGAAAATGAAAGCTTATATTTTTGGTTGTGAACCTAACCATTCTGATAGGGAAATATCCAGGGATCCACAAGGATGGCCCCAACTAAGAATCCAAGCAATAATGGAGAGGCTACCTTAACTGCCCTTCCCCTATAATGAGATTGATGACTACCTTATATGCCATCCTAGAGCCTTCATCCAGTAGCTGATGGAAGCAGAAACAGAGACCCACAGCTAAGCACTGAGCCAAACTCCTGGAATCCAGTTGTAGAGAGGGAGGAGTGATGAGCAAAGGGGTCAAGACCATGCTGGGAAAACCCAAAAAAACAGCTGGCCTGAGCTGTGTTGCTAGGGTTTATAAACTGGAATGCAGAATTCCAGGAATTTGGAGATAGCCTAACAAGCCATACTCTTTAGTTTTGTAAGATTATAAATGCAATATTTTTATCATTGCCAACAGAAACATTATTTTACATTCACACAGCTGATAGTGAGATGGCATGGAAAGGAACATCTGTGACTCCTAATTCAGAATGTCCCTTCTTTCTTTTCTTTTAAGTGACTGTATTTCCCTTCAATGGTTCTAAAAATGAGAATGGGGTTTTCTTTCTACATATTTGTCTCCAACCAGCTGCTTGTGGGTTCTTCCCTCCACCTGGATTAAAGTCTCAGATAAATAAGCAGGTTTTCAGATCCTGGACTGTAGGAGGTTTTGTTTCTCTCAGTGTTGGCATCTGGGGCAGTGACAGTAGGCAGTGGGAAGTAGTGGGAAGTTCATTGTCCTATGCAGGTCTGGGACAAGGGGGTCATTAGCCTTACAAGGTTTAACAGTTCTCAGCCCCTGGTCTGAGACCTTTGACCCCAAAGAGTAAGAGCTCTCTGAAATATATCTAGGGGTCAACATCTGCAGGTTGTATCCCTCCAGCCCTGGCCACTCTAGAACTTTCGATTATCAGTGATCCCTGCCAGAACTAGCAATATTTGCCTCTGTCTCAAAATACTTGGAAGCCAGAGCACCTAGGGGCTTGTTCAAAAACCAATGTGTCAAGTGTGGTTGAAATCAATCAGGAACGGGCTTCCCCTTCCCCAGCAGAAGCAGGATCCATAGAGCCGATAGTCTGTACCATGTCTAAGAATTCCACCCCACCTTTTCTCAGCAGTCAAGCAGTGACTGCTGGAATGTTGTGCTAGGAAACCTAGCCCTGGGGCTGGCGAATTAGGTGTTATGGAGTCCTTGCTTGCCGTCAGACAAGCAGCACTACAATGATTTTAATAGACATAACAAAGATTTAAGGATGCTTTCAAATTCACAGTGTCCAAGGAGTAGTGAGTCCTTCTTGGAACTTGTAAATAATGCCAGACGTGGACTCAGTTTTCCTCCAGGTTTTGTTTCTATAGCAGATTCTCTAGGGGGATTTCTAAAATTCTCTTTAGGCATTCATAGGTAATTGCTTGCTCTCAGGTCTTGAAGGCATGGCCTCATTAACCGTGGAAGAATAATGGCTATGGTATTATCAAAGGGGAGCTGATGGTCATAGGTACTGGAAATGTGACTTGTAGTTTAACATGCTTCTAATACAAATGAAAGGGCATGGTTAATAAGTTCATAAGAAATCCTTCCCAGTAAAAAATGAAGGGAAAAATATGAAAGAAAAAAATAGAAGAAATCCTTCCCTGTCTCCTAAAAAGATTTATTTAAAAATAAAATGTTCTGCATAGGCTATCCATCCATGAAAATACAATGGTAGTCACATGACTAGCATTTGATTCTTCCATGCATAGACACAGCATCTCCATGAATGGCTAACAAAATGGTTATTCAAATAATATTAACTACTATTCTTCCAGTGTATATCAGATTTCAACTAAATCTAGAATATGGAAAGAAAATGCTAATCCTCCAAATTAATGGAACTTTCATTTTAGTCTTCATTACAATGCTTCAGAAAATGAAATTAGGTTAAGTTAGAGAATTTATACATTTTATTAATAATGACTTGGTAACCATGTTGACCTTGTATGGCTCAGCAAGTTAAAACAAACAAAACATACAGGAAACAAACACATAACAGGTCACATTCTTCTCAGGGTGATTCAAAGAACACTCTTGGCCCATCTCTGCTCAGGCTAAGGGCTTCAAAGTCATTTCCAAAAAACAATAACAGACTAACTCTAGTCATCTTTACTTAGAGCAGATGAATTTTAGAAATGAATTTTCTAAGCTAATTCATCCATAGTTTCTATACATAATACTATTATGTATTGTTACAAAGTGTGACTTTAGAATTCCAAAGTACAAATTTTTAATTATAAAATTAAAAAGAACGTTCTTAAAAGTCAATTACATATATTGGCCTCAGTTGTCTATGATTCTTGAACAATTTCTACTAAAAACAACATAAAATCCAACAAGATTACCATAAACTAAAAAAATCCAACTAGTCTTCATGTGTATATGTGTGTGTTTGTGTGTGTTTATATAGCATGCACTCAAAAACAACATGGTTTTTCCTTTTATGGGTGTCTTTTTGAAATAGACCATTGGTTGATTTCAATTTAGAAAACTTCCCAAGCACTCTTAGTTTAATGACCTAAAACTACCAAGTGTTACATTAATCCATAGATAATCCACTAAAGCAAGCTTTCCCCATTTTCTTAAACTGACAACTTTTCAAAGTAACTTAGTTTATCAGACAATCTCAGATTTCTGCCTTCCAACATAAAACTGTAACTATGGCCTTGCACATTCAGGCTGCTGTGGCAGCACCTCAGAGAATAGAGGAATACTCTTTCTATACATGTTAGTCATTACTGTGACAACGTTAGGTTCTCCTCATGTGAAATGATAAGATAATTCATGAGCCAACAAATACGTAGAATGTTTCCATCTTTGTTGAGTTCAAGTTTTTAAATCCTCATAAATTCTCTTGCATGTAACTCACTTTTGATTATTGCAACCCAGAAATGATACTATAATGCTAAAACTGGCCATTACGATCTAATATTATTGAGTTTTAAATTGAATATTTCATCTCTTAAGCAATAATGTGTATTTATTTATTTTTTTAATTTTCTTTCAAGGATAGTTCACTCTGAAAAAACGAGAAATATATCTTCAAATTTATGTTAAAATATTTATGTGAAATAAAGGACTTGTGTTTGTTATATGAGACAACTTTCTGGTGCATTTCATTCTAATTGATTTTAAACAGCATAATTTTTGCTTGTATATCTGCATACAAAAAATGGATATATGGGAAACAGGACAAGAAAGTATTTTCATGACTTTCTTAATATGCAATGACCTTTCTTCAGGTTTAGTGTTGTTGTGTTATTACAGTAAATTTCTTTTTCGAAGCTTTCTTGGTACCACATCTCAGAGGGAGAGGGTAATCTATGCAAATATGTCTGGCACACTGATAGAATTATATTCTAGACTCTGGATATGCTTAATAACCTTAGAAATAAAATCAATGTGTCCAGAAACAAACTACAGTTTCCATGCGGAGAGAGTTCGCATACATAACTGTTGCGTTCTTACTGTGCCTTCTAATAGTCAGGTGTGAGTCTGTAAAACTCCGGGGATTAGCCGGTTAGGCACCACAGTTTGCACAGCACTGCCGGAGGCACAGAGCCCTAGTCTGAGACCTCAGAGTGCTGGTTTCTGAGGACAAACCAACTCATTCAAACATTACCCTCTTCCGCCGGGCGCTGACCCGAGTCGCCTACTTTGTCATCCCACGGGGAGCCTTACCTGGAGGACGCAGTAGCTGCAGGTGAGGACAACGGCAGGTGCTGAAGCGGGAACGGCCAGAGGGAACGCCCCGGCCCGCGCACCCGCCACGCCCTCCTCGCCGCCCACTCAGCTCTCAGGGGCGGGGCGGCCCTGAGCATCCCTGAGCCAGAGGCGGATCCCGCCCACCCTCCACAGTACAGGGTGGGGCCGACAGCACTCTGGGTCCCGCCCCCTAACAGCACGTGACATGCATGATAGTGTTTGATTGGAGCACCCGGGACAGAGAGGCGGAAGTCTCTGGTGACCCCTGGAAACAAGGCTGGGAGCAAGTTGGTTACCTAGCAACGGGGCTGCTCTTCAGAAGATGCAATTTCTAAGCACTGGGGGCAAAGCTTCAAGCCCAGAGTGTGCAACGAGGTTTTTAAAGGTGGGGCAAAAGAACTATGACTCACCTGCGTTGTCACCGCCTAATATTCCACATCAGAGCTGTATTATATATAAAAATGATTCTAATGAACAGGAAAAAGTCACCAGAGTTCTACATTAGTCTTGAACCATTGCTTGGAATGGGAGTGTAGAATGCATTCTACATCTGATTGGCTCAAGTAGCCCCATAGACCTGTGAATTGGATTGTTTCGATTAATCCAGCTGCATGCATTTATCTGTTCATTAAGTAAGCAAAATGCATTTCCCCTGTGGACTCTGGTGGAATGCAAATGCTGTTACTCTTATAATTAGGGTCTACATATTTCTGAAATAGCTTCTTTAATTATGTCCTTTAGCCAACACATTAGAGGAAATTGGCCTTCGTGTACTTGAAACCGACCCCCCCCAAAAAAAAACACAGTATCCACTCCAAAGGGAGAAAGCAGATGTTCGGAATCAGTGTGAGTGGCCACGCAAAGGAATATTGACTAGAGTTGCCCCAAATAGTGGGTTCCACCATGGAGGTAGTTAACAAACTCGTTATAGTGACAGAACAAAAATCACAAATAAAGCATTTGTCAGATTCGGGAACATCAGGTAAGCAGATTACCCAAAGATGGGAAAACTACTAGATGATGTCTAGAGACATGCTTAGTCTTTGGTTGGTAGACGCTAATGATCTGCTAGGTCAATACGTTTGAAAAATTTTACATAATGGTGAAAGGGATTTTATATCAGACACCGAACAATAAAAAGCTACTAAAGGGAGTAAGGAGATCCTAAATAATTTTGGCTGTGGATCTTTTCCAGCTCTCCACAATCATTAACGTTCTAATTAGTTCATCAAACTAAAGTCTCTTCTATGTAACTGTGATTTTGTTTCAGAGAAATTCAGCTCACAGAATGTAGTTCATTGTGACATTTAGAGTTTCAGTCATATGTCAAGTTCTAGATAATCATCTACCCTTACAAGAGAAATTTTTGTGAAGTAATTCCTATGCACCTTCACAATACATTTGACTGCTATTTTCTTCCAACATATTCTCTAGAGATACTGTTCCCTTGGGATCACTTAAGCTATATTTGCAAATCAAAATTAACTTAGAAGTTGACTCCTTGTACAAAATAAATTTGATAAGGATTGAGGCTATTTCTCACAACTGTGAGCCGTATATCGTAACAAAGTACTAATAATAGATTTTCAGTAAATGTTTGATGAAAGAATGAGTGAATGAAAACTAAATGGTACACAGTACACCTGAAAAAGTGTAAGAATTAATACATAGAACATTATGTGTTAAACTCTAATTGTAGTTATATGATGACATCATGAGTGAGTTGATTTTAGCTGAGGGAGTTGTGGAGAAAATATTCTTTCATATTATTCAGGAAACAGACACAAATAGGATTTTATTAGACAGAAAAAGAGACCGGCAAACTGTGCAGCATGGACAACACTGGGAAAGAATACCATGAGTTTAGTTTTGTCTTGCTTGCCTTCTTTGTGGGAGGTGAGGGTGGCTATCCACAGATATGAAAGGGCCTAAAGACTGGGAAAAGAAAGAAAGAGCTAGAAGAATAGGTAAGCCAGATTAAGGGAGATACAGAAATCAGTATTTAGGTCAAACATTAATCTCTTGTGGCCAAGAGAATCCAGTTGTCTTAGTTAGGATTTCTATTGCTATGAAGAGACACCATGACCATGGCAACTCATATAAAGGAAAACATTTAATTGGGGTTGACTTACAGTTTCAGGGATTTAGTCCATTATCATTATAGCAGGAAGCATGGCAGTGTGTAAGCAGACATGGTGCAGGAGAAGGAGCTAAGAGTTCTATATCTCAATCCCCAGGCAACAAGAAGTAGACTGAGCTTAGTTTGATCAAACGAGACCTCAAGGCCCACCTCCACAGTGACACTGTTCCTCCAACAAGGCCACAGCTCTTAATATTGCCATACATAAGTTTATGAGGGCCAATTACACTCAAAATGCTACACCACTAAAATTAACAAACACAGGTCTTTTTCTTAAGGAATGATAGCTTGGAGGTTGTATATAAGAATACAGAGAGGTAAAAGGCATGCTTGATTGGGAGGGGAAAAAAGTCATGCTTGATGTCTGGGCTATCACAGGATGACAAGGATATTAATATGAAAAAATTCTGCAGTTTTTAGATTGGCTTATCGTCCAAGTACAGAGATGAATGCTTCATAATGGACCTGAAGAGGAAAAAAAAACTCTCTGTGTGTAAGAAAATATACTGAATGAGGTGTCCACACCCAGCTCTGCACTCACATTTTACAAAGAAAACACTGATGCATGAAAAAGATTATTGAATACATGGACACATATACACGTGTGTGTATGATCACACAAGTAACACATATATGGATGACAGCAGAGGACAGAGAAGAGCCTTCCACTCTGTGAATCCTGGGAATTGAAGTCTGGTGGTCTAGTTTGGTGTGGAGCAGTTGAGCTGTTCATCTAGGAGTTTGATTCAGTAGTTTTTGTTTTTGTTTTTTGAGACAGGGTTTATCTGTGGCTTTGGAGACTGTCTTGGAACTGGCTCTTGTAAACCAGGCTGCTCTCTAACTCACAGAGATCCTCCTGCCTCTGCCTCCCGAGTGCTGGGATTAAAAGCATGCACCACCACCGCCTAGCTCAGTAGTTTTTAAATAGGAGATACAAACAACTAGGTGCAGAGAAGCAACATGATCTCATCTCTAAAGGAAGGGTGGCTTCACTCTGCTCTTCAGATTTTTATTCAGCTGATATTTGATGTGGTGTTCCCATCTCACCAGGGAAAAATGTGTCAGTCACTCCAGATGACTGACATTTTCTGAATCATTATTAGTTCTTGTCATTCTGAGTACATGGAACTCATCATCATTAAAATGTGCATAAAGATAAAAGCAAATTTTAGACTTCTGGTTCCAGAAAGTATACCTGGAGCTATTTTGCTGTGAAAACAAAGCAAGATGTTGCTGTCTGGGAGTCCCATATGGGGCAATTTGTTGAGAATATTTCAGAAGACTTCGAGTCCCTAGATACAACCAATTTCGTTTAAAACTGGCTGCCAGCACTTATTTTTAATTCAAGGTTTAAATTTTTTAATGACACCAGATTAAAAGGAAGTTAATTTTTCATCTTAAATCCTAAAATCACAGCAATAAGTAAAAATCCAATCTTCATAAAAAATCTGTTCAGAGTATAGCTAATTCCCTCTGGGCATGCTTTTCAGAGCTGTTACAAAACTAAGCCTCAGGGCATTGCCTCTGTTACCATGGTATTTTCAGTTCATAGAATGCTTGCCAGAAAGAAAATATCTCAGAAATTCATTATAAGATATGAAACTACCATATTGTTTTCATGATAGTAAAATTAAAAAAAAACGATGGGTTTTATGATATAGATCTTTGTTCTTTTATCCTCCTTCTTTATTTATTTATTTATTTATTTATTTATTTATTTATTTATTTATTGGCTTTTCAAGACCGAGAGTTTCTCCACATAGCTCTGGCTGTCCTGGAACTCACTCTGTAGACTAAGCTGGCCTTTAGCTCTCAGAGATCCATTGGCCTCTGCCTCCCGTGTGCTAGGATTAAAGGTGTGTGACAGTACACCCTGCTGGTTCTATAGCCTGTTTTTATTGGGCTATTTGTTTTCTTGATATTTAGTTCTTTGTATGTACAATATGTTAATTCACTATCAGACAAATATTCTTTCCCATTCTCCGGTCTACCTCTTTACTTGATTAGCAGTTCCCTGTGCTGTATGGAGACTTTAATCTCATGAGGACCCATTTGTCAAACCCTGGTCTCATTTTCTGAGCATCTAGAACCCTATTTAAGTTCTCTTCAGGGCCTCCACCTTGAGGTGTAGTCCTTACTTTTTCCTCTATTGGTTTCTGAACTTATATTAATGCCATAGGTATATTGAGTTGTTTCTGGAAGGCCCTCCAGTTCTCCATACATGCTACTCATTACACTGTCTGAGAGACCCCGCCACCTTCTGAATCCACCACCCACCTTCTGAGTCCACCACCCATTTCACCTTGTTTGAGTCCAGTGATACCATCTGGATCAAATGAATAGGCAAAGGGGTGCTAAAACAAACCTGAGAAGGACCCTACAGGGCAATTCTCTACACTCTTATAGTGTGAAGATAGCCGGCATTACACCATGAGTCCACCATACCCACCAGGTCAGGAAAGTGGAAGCCACAGGGGCTGCCACCAAATGGGCAATGTGGACTATGGACCCATTGAAACGAAGGTTTCATTGACCCCTGGGCCCTTCCACTCCCTGCCCCTCTACCTCCTCCTGAGTCTTGTGTTTGGTATGACTGTGGCATCATGATCCAACCCCCACTGCCCTCAGGCCTAGACTGGAAATGAGGAAGACAGATACAGATACAGAAAAGGTATTAGCTAATATGACTGCAAACCAGCGACCCAGATTCCATCTTGGCCTTTACTTACTGATGCCCACTTTAAACATCTGGTTGTACTTTTTTAAAGGTATGGAAATTTATCTTTTGAGATGAAAACACAAAGTTTAGAATTCTGTGCCTGCCCTGTGGCTGGCTCCCTTCGGTTGCCAGAAACAAAGGAATAATTTGCATTACAAAAACTGTGTAAAGCTAAGGCTTCCTAAAAATTCCTTTAAACAGATTCTTGCCTTTGAGAAACAGGAAAAACCTGGAGAATCAGACTCTGTGCCCCTGGAGGGGAACCCAAGGACAGAGTTAATCACTCCCAGACCAAAATCAGCAAGGATTGCTGGTTATGCTTAGACAACCAGCCCTTATTCTACACAGGGATAGGAACTAACCAGATTGCCAGTCCATTGACTGACAAAACTCACTGTGATTGGGGGCAGTCCAAATTAATGTTAGAGAATTTAACAAGGGGCTAAAACTTGTCTAATATCCAAAATTTTTAACAGAGGCAACTCCCCTTACTCTGATACCTGCTGTTCTGCATTATGGGTTAATTCATCTCAGTAACAGAAATATTAATGAGCGCCTGAGACTAGTTGGTGGACAGGTACCAATGGTTTGACTAAATATGCCTCTTCTGATGTATTCCAAACTAAGTAGACAGGCTAATGAGGACATAAAGGCAATGAAACAACAGTTAGATTCCCTTGCAGAAATGATCATACAAAATCAGAGAGGCTTAGACTTACTACTCATGAAATAAAGCAAATTATGTCTGGCTTTGGTGGGGGAGGAGGAGACCCTTTATTTCTTTGCTAATTGATTAGGAGTAATGAAAAAAATCTTGCCATGACCAAAGAGAGATGAGAGAGAGAGAGAGAGAGAGAGAGAGAGAGAGAGAGAGAGAGAGAGAGAGAGAGAGAGAGAGAGAGGGAGAACAGTGTGAGGGAGACACATTGTCTCTGTTCTCTTGGTTCCCCTGGCTAAGTACTTTGCCATCAGCACTGGCTGGGCCATTAATTTTTATTTTGGTTGGATTAACAGTGGGGCACTGCATCTTAAACTAAAACAGGATGAGTCCTGATTTGACACATTCACTAAGACCAGTGGCCCTAGAATATAGGAAGCCTCCAGACAGACCTCCAGACAATTAGCACAACTGATTCCATGATGGAAGTTCCATTAAGATTGTAAAACTCAGCATGTAGACAGCATCACCTACTAAAAATGAAAACAAAAACTCAATTCATTTAAGGCCATAGTTTTTGGAAAGTCTCTAAATGTACTAACCTTGTTTTATGGCTTCTGTAGTTTATCCTTCTGGCTAACTAAAGTGTGTCAACTCAGGACATGGTTTTTCTGCTTAATGGTTCATCCTAAGAAAGGCTTGGGAGCTACACTGGGATCCTAAGCCCCAAGTGTACTCAATGGCTGGCTAAGAAAGTCTTCTTATTGGCTTATACCCATGTTGGAGTAGTCTTCCTAGTGAATACACTGCAATATGCCAACAATCTGTTGGATTTATATATGGAACCTTATTGTGTTTGATTTACTACTTTACTCCAATACCATGTTGGTTTTTAAAAAGAAATTAGAGCCGGGCGGTGGTGGCGCACGCCTTTAATCCCAGCACTCGGGAGGCAGAGGCAGGCGGATCTCTGTGAGTTCGAGGCTGGGCTGGACCGATAACCTCCAAAACAATACAGAGAAACCCTGTCTCGTAAAAACCAAAAAGAAAAAAAAAAGAAAGAAAGAAAGAAATTAGAAATTAATTTAAAATTCAAGGATAGGAATACTAGGAGGAGGGTTTGTTGCTGTTTGTTTGTTTTTAGCTCACAGTATGAAGGGATAAAATATATAACCATAGTGGGAAATATGACACCTTACTCATATCTGGGTAGATCAGACCAGAAGCAGGACTAGACTCTAAAATCTCAAGTCCCACCCCACAGTGATGCAAGTCCTCCAGGTGGGTCCAGCCAACATACTTACTACCATCTTCCAAAGCACAGCCACCAGCTGGGGAGCCTTGTTTAAAAGAATGAGTTTGTGGAGGCACATATCACATTCACCGACATCATGATATGTAGGTTCCCTAAAGAATAAACATCTTCTTAGCTTATGAAGATTGAAATAGCACTTAAAGGGGGGTGCAGACAGGTAAGCACTGAGCTCAACCCCTGATATCCAGTTGTAGAGAGGGAGGAACAATGAGCAAAGGCGTCAAGACCATGCTGGGGAAACCCACAGAAACAGCTGACCTGAGCAAGTGGGAGCTCAGGGACTCCAGACTGACAGCTGGGGAACCTACATAAGACCAAACTAGGTCCCCTGAATGTGTCAGTTGGGGGCCTTGGGCAGCCTAGAGGGCTGCTGGCAGTGGAACCAGTATTTATCCCTAGTTCATGAACTGGCTTTTAGGATCCCATTCCCTATGGAGGGATGCTCTCAGCCTAGATTCACAGGGGAAGGCCTTGGTCCTCCTCCAAATGCTGTGACAGACTTTGATGATCACCCATGGGAGGCCTCACCCTCTCTGAGGAGTAGATGGGTGGTGGAATGGGGAGGTGGGGGGGGAGTGGGAAGACAGGAGTGAGAGGGAATAAGATTACTTTTTAATTTAAATTAAAAATGTGGGTGCAACTTAGTAGACTTCCTACAGGAGGCCTTACCTTCTCTGTGGAGCAGATGGGAGGAGGGAGGAGTGAATGGGAGGAAAAGAGGGAGTGGGAGCTGGGATTGGAATGTAAAAAATTAATAAAAAATGTGGGTGCAGAATAATATGTGATCATGGTTGTAAATTAACAATTACCAGTGTAGTAAAAGAAGGCTTTGGTTCATTTATTACCTACTATTATTCTAAAGTTTCTATTATCAATATTAAAGTGGTTTCTAGCAGACTGTTTTTGGTAGAGCAAGGAGCTAGGAACAGGGAATAATATTTTATGATAACTGTCTCTCTAGTGGGAAAAGTATTAAATTCTTAATAGTAAAAATTATTGTTACTCTTTGCTTGTTCAAAGTATATAGCTTAAGACAATATTTTTTATATTATCTGAACAAATTTATAAATGTCTTATTCTGGGCAATGCTAGCTTTCCAAATGGTTTTAAAATGTGAAACAATTCTAAATTGCCACTAGGTCGCACTATTGCCTCCTTAGAAGAGTTAGCATAGAGGTTGATTTCGGTTGTGAATGTTTGGGAAACCGAAGCCATGTTTAACCTGTTCATTTTATCTGCTTGCTTGTTCAAATAGTTCTAAATTGTTGGTTTTCCCAACCTTGAAATCATGGAGTAACTAGTCAAACCAGCAGAGTTAATCCAGGGAAATCCAAACATTAGCCCTCCTTCTTCAAAAGGACCTCTGGCCTTGTGCTTTGTGGAAAGCTGTAGGTTGCTTCTGAGTCCTGCACTTCACCTGCCTGGCTGTTCCTATTCTCTCCTGAGCCACTCCTTTGCCATCGATGATGAGACGAAGCAGCAGACTCACTCTGGTGAGATGCTGTTCTGTCTGCCAAAGCTGTAAGAATGGGTAAGTACATAATATCCACCGATCGGGTGAGTTTTCAATCTCTTCACATTCCACCCTTCCCGCACCTAGGACTAAAGGATGCATCAGACTTCCTAAAAGAACTGCTGCAACAAAAGAACTTGATGTGATTGAGAAGAACTTCATACTAAATACAAAATATGTGTTTTATTACCGTTCAAAGTCCAAGCATCAAAAACAAACACTAAAAAAAAAAAAAACCACTTAGTTAAGTTTATTTTTGCAATGTAAAGATTTTCCTAATGGGCACTCAGAAATTCCTCATCTTGGTATTTTTCCATCAGTAATTATTTCCATCTTGTGGTGAACTGCATAAAAATGGTCAACATTGGCTCATGTGTTTGAATGTTTAGTCATCAGGGAGTGGCACTACTTGATAAGGGTTAGGAGGTATGGCCTTGTTACAGTAGGTGCGACTTTGTTAGATTAGGTGTAACCTTGTTGAGAGGAAACGTGTCATTAAGGATGGGCTTTGAGTTTTTTAAAACTGAAGTCAAGCCCAGTGTCTCCCTCTTTCTGCTGCCTGGAGATCCTGATGTAGGTCTCTCACATATTTCTCTCTTCCTGCTGCTGGGGGTCTGGATGTAGAACTCTCAACTACTTCTTCAATACCATTCTACCAATGTGCCATCTTGCTCCCCACCATGATGATAATGGACTAAGCCTCAGAAACTGTAAGCAAGATCCCATTAGATGTCTCCTTTACAAGAGTTGCTGTGGGCATGGCATCTCTTCACAGCAACAGAACAGTGACCAAGACACCTCTTCCTTTACATTCTCTCTCTACTCACTATCCAAGGACTCCACCTCTTCCCAACAAAGCCTATTTTTGTCTCAGAACCCATCTTTGTCTTCTAAGCAAAATGGGAGTCATAAAAAATAGAGGCATTCTAAAATACTGTGAGGAAAGAGGGAAGCAGAAACAGTAAAGGGAAAGTCTACTCTGGCATGGTCGGTTTCTTAGTGCAAACTTTGGCCATTGTGAGTTCATAATAAGAACCTCAGTAGAGGTGGTGGCTCACACTTTTAATCCCATCACTTGGGAAGCAGAGGCAGGTGGATTTCTGAGTCTGAGGCCAACCTAGTCTACAGAGTGAGTTATAGAACAGCCAGGGCTACACAGAGAAACTGTTGAAAAACAAAAACAAACCAAACCAAACCAAAACAAAGAAAGAACCTCCATAGAAATGAGTAATCTAGGCCTGTTCCATTCAAGGTCTTCTGGTACTGCCTTTACTCTATGCTTCTTTCTTTGCTGTCAAATGAGTCACTGAGAAAATAAACAGAAGAACAACACACACACACACTGAAGACAAGTATCAATTATCGCAGTCTGTGCAACTTAAATTGGCATTACCAACATGTCTAGCCATGTCAAGCCAATAAACGGCATTGTGTTTCACTGAAAGGCTTAGAATGTTAAAAAGCAAAAACCAGTAGGCTGTTTTAGTTTTGTAAACATCTTGTAGATATTGCAGCAGAGTTGGAAAGGTCCCCAACTTGTCCCCCTACTTCTCCCCACAACTCCTTTCAGAACAAGCAAAAAGTAACCATGCTGCTATACTCGTAAGAACTTAACAATCTTCCTATTAAATAGACAGCTGTCATGATACACCATTCCCTGTTCCTAACCTCTCTTCTCCATCACACACTCTAATTATTTTAGCCTTTCTATGCAAATCATACCAGAGTCATTGGCAATATGGAACTGTGATTCCAGTGATGTTAATCAGCGTAGCTCCATGGCCACTGATGCTGTCCATGAGGCAGAAGACTCTAGCTAGTTGCTGGAAGCAGAAGCACAGAATGAAAATGGGAGCCCAGTGAAAACACTCATCGTGGCTGAGAAGGCTCCAGACAGCATTAGCAATGAGACTACACCAGACCACGACACAGGCCTGCCTTACCTTGGGACCCCTCTATAAAGCCACTTCTTCTCGCCAGGTTCAAAGCTATAAGCCAGCTGTATTACCTGCCATACATCGCTGATTAGAAAAGCAAAAACAAGGACATCTTAGTAATCTGGCCATCTCCTATACTGTCACCAATAACTTACTGGTATCTGAGGCATGTACCACTTTCTGTATCTTATTATAATAGCACTCCACATCCTTTGTTCTTTTTAAAAATGCCTTTGTGCCACTTTAAAACTGACAAAACTTTAGCTTTGGGGATGCTGACATAACACTTTCCATCCAATGCAAAGACAAATATAAATATATTATAACACATTGAAAAGAACAAAAAGATTGAGAAGATTGTTTTGACATCTAAAAATCTGAAACATGCTATTCTTTGTGGAGGGATGGAGAGTGTGTTGTGGACCAATTGAAAACAAGAAAACAGCTATAGAATGTGTTGCTATTTTGCTTACATTACTGGTAATGAAAGTACAAACCTTGAGTCAACAGTCCCACGTGGAGTTTCTTGGTAGAGAGGAAAAGAATGAGGCAACCGGAGCAGAGGGTGCGGGGAAAGAAGGCTTGGAGCTTTAAAAGGGGAAGCCACACATGCGCACTGAGTCCCATAACGAGTGACTTAGTGATGATGTAGCAGCATCACTTTGAGTGCTGCTCCCGTCATCATGGGGTGGTCGGGGTCAGCATAATGGCCGAGTTCCAACAGAATGAGCAGAGATGTCTACTCTTCTTGCTGACAAAAGATGGAGACAAAAATCAACAAGATGTGATACGCATGCTTGAGGAAGGACCAATAGACCGTGTTCTAGTTTTCGGGACATGATTGGGCATCATGGACAAATGACTTAGTATTCTTGCCATGCAGTCATTTCCGTTGTCATTAGGAGTGGCCACCTTTGTCATCAGCGTCAGCTGACATTTTGAACTTAACAAATAAACAAAACTGAATTTTCTATATTGATTATTTTATTCCCAAAACCAGCTGTTGGTACTAGTTTACAGATATACCCAGATTCTCCCAGCAAAATAAATAATAAATAAATAGGTAGATTTACTTTTAAAGATCTGGAAGATCTAATTTATTAAATTATATGTTTATAATGAAAAGTACATTTGGGGAAACTTGGAGTGTCCGCTTGCTTGTTTTGGAGACATCACAAAATGCACTGGTTTTAATCTACTTTCACTTCATACTGTCATGTTTACTTATTCATTCTTGATTTTACCGACCTCTTGACTAATGGCTGTGATATAGGCCTGTGCTTGGTTATGAGATAATAAACTCAGAAGGACCAATTTTCTAAGTTCAAGAAAGTCGGCGTCTAACGGAAACACTGAAAAACAACTCTAACACAGTGTGATAGGCATCCTACTAGGATCAGTGTGTGGAGTTTTAGAAATGGAAAAGTATTTGAGAAATCGGGATGCCTGCAAAGAGAAAAAAACTGTCTGGTCAAACAAAATATCATTATTTTCCAAAAGTTTTAAGTAAACGCCAGAGCAAAAGAAACTCAAAATAACATTGTTTGTTTGTTTGTTTGTTTGTTTGGTTTTTTGAGACAGGGTTTCTCTGTGGCTTTGGAGGCTGTCCTGGAACTCACTTTGTAGACCAGGCTGGCCTCAAACTCACAGAGATCCGCCTGCCTCTGCCTCCCGAGTGCTGGGATTAAAGGCATCAAAATAACATTTTTAAATGCAAGTATAATTTATTTCACGTCAATAGAAAATGTATTACTGATTCCTCTGCTCTCAGCATGTAACCACAGACTTTGTGCTCCCATGGCTACATCCTCCCATGTTGTTGGGGTCAAGACTTTACTTCCTAGCATAATGCTTTTCTCTCTAATTGCTTCTGTACACAGTGGTGGCGCCGTCTTCACACATGACCTGTCCTGAAGTTAGGCCTCTTGTTTCATAATTCACCGTCACTATTTTGTTCTAACACACTCAGATTGATTCCATAATTCTGAGGATCAACATATTCAACTTGCAAACATGAAGAGTCTAAGATGTCAGCAACGTTGTATTCATATATAAAACATCCATGATGTATCTATTACTTATATGTGTATGCATGTCATGTATGTTTTTGTATATATATAGCATGCATGAGCTTGTGAATGCCTATGTGTGTACAGGGTACATAAAACAAGTTTGAAATCTCTGAAAATAGGCTTTATTTGTTCACAGTATAACTGTTTGATTCCCTTAACTCAGGTCTCTGTTGTACGTATGATTTTGGTCTTTTATATTCATAAAAATTCCTGGGGAACCCCAAAAGTTTATTTTTATGTCTCATGTATATTGAAATCTATGATAAATTAAAACAATACTTAAACATACTTCTAATTTATCTTATTACAGCACCAACAAATTACTTGCAAATATAACTAGGTAATTTTTTTCCCCGAGACAGGGTTTCTCTGTAGCTTTGGAGGCTGTCCTGGAACTTGCTCTGTAGACCAGGCTGGCCTTGAACTCACAGAGACCCACCTACCTCTACCTCTCCAGTACTGGGATTAAAGATGTGTACCACCAATGCCTGGCCACTAGGTAATTTTTTTCTATTAAATATATTTAGAGTAGTTAGAGTAAAATAGTTAGAAAAATTACTTGATATTTTGAAATTTCTCCAATGCATATCTAAACAGAACATGACTAGCGGATTGAAAAGTTAGACTGAATGCTTGACATTAATCTGGCTCCAGTGTTGTGTATAGTGAGGCTTCAAGAACACCTTTGTGAAAACATGATACAGACACAGCAAATGGTACCTAATGATTTTTATGTGGCTATTATGGTAATGATCTCAACTGTCACACTTTGCACCCCATTGGTCTTTGGGGTAGGTAGCCTTGTCACATCACCATCCTCAGCCCTCCTTTTCTACCTGGTACCCAGAGTATTTCCACTAATTTCTTCCCATTCTAAAGGACAGGTCTCAAACACTCTGTGAACAGAATCAATCAACAGTAAACTCCTTAACACTAAGAGGTCAGTGTATTTGTTTTTATTGAAGGTAAGGGCAGCAGAGACTGTACATCCCACTCCATAGCCCGGTTAGAGGGGAGAATGACCATGGAAATAATAACGAAGAGAGCACACTTTACAGTAAGGCCAGGAGAAAATATAGGTAACACACAGAAGTTTTCAAACGGCCTTGTGGCTTGAAAAGGAGAACCTGTGGCTGTGGGGAGCTAAGGAGAACAAACCACTTTGGCTCTTCTGTGCCTGTGAAGCCTCCCAGTGTAGCTTCAAAACTAGCAATGCACTTAGAACTGATAAAACATGCATTTTTATCGAAATGTGGCCTACAGTATAAGCATATGGTGACTTGCCAGCCACAATATGACTACATAAAATGGATGCAAATTGGGCAATCCAAGAATGTGTGGAATGGACTCTCAACTTAATGGGCAGGCCATGACAGTACATCATCAAAGGAAAAGCTAGCGTAAAAGCAAAATATTACCTAAAAAGCTATGTAAATATCTTGTATAGCGCAGTTATTTAATCGAATGACAGAATCCAAACCAAGCAGCTTTGCTTGAGAATTTTAACATGTAACAGTGAAATACAACCATATTCACAGCTACTTCCTCCCTCCAACTGCCCCAATTCTTCAAAAATGGCCCCTACCAATGTCATGTGTCTTTAAAACAGTTTTTATTGTTATTGTTCTATTTTGTTTTTGCTAGCTCATGAAGACCAATTAGTGCTTCCATTATGTGTTTGGGTGTGGAGCCATCTGCTGGAGCATAAGAAATCGACCAGTGGCCACATCTTCAAAAAAAGAAAGATTCTTCCCAGCAACTATGCTCTGCTCATAGCTTTCACAGTACCAGTAAGTGCTACCAGGCTGCTGGGAAGGAAAGATACCAGCAACCTTACCAAGCTGTATGTCCTACATGCCACAATACTGACAACCCCCGCCCCCCCTCCCCCGCCAGGCCAGATGGCCCACTGGTGCCAGAGAAGCATAAATGTTATGGAGAAACTAACTGCATTTGGATCAGATTTAAGGCCAGTTCTAGAGGACAGAATGTCATTCATGATACTACAATTTTCTCCAAAAGCCCAGGGTTGGTGTGCTGGTTAGTTTTATGCCAACTCGCCACAGCTAGAGTTATCTGAAAGGAGGAAACCTCAACTGAGAAAATGCAGCCGTAAGATCTGGCTGTAGGACATTTTTTTTGAATTAGTTATTGATGGGAAGGGACGAGGCCATTGTGGATGAGAACATCCCTGGGCTGGTTGGTCCTGGCTTCTCTAAGAAGGGAGGGTGAGCTAGTCATGAGGACCAAGCTGATATACGGCACTCCTCTGTGGCCTCTGCATCAGTCCCTGCCCTATTTGAGGTTCTGTCCTGACTTCCTTCAGGTTCTGTCCTGACTCCCTTCAGTGGTGGACTATGATGTGGAAGAGTAACCCAAATAGACCCTTTCCTCCCCAGCTTGCTTTTGGTCATGGTGTTTCATCATAGCAGTAGAGGTGTAACTAGGACAGTTGGGGGGGGTTATAGGCTGTTAGGAAGCTCTCAGTCTTAGAGAAACTTCTCTATGCAATGTCCTATAGTCAATCACTGTCAATGCTGCAAGTACACAATGTGTCCAAGTGACAAAGATAAGAGTCTGGGTGCTCACCCCTAAGTGGTACACCAGTTTTAACCCTGAATCCGACTCCTTCAAGGTTCAAGGAGCACTATGCAAATGGAAGTGAGAGGAATGTAAGTCCACATGATGGTGAGAAGTTGTATGAAATGCAAACATCTGGACTGGGGAGAGTACCGCCCTCAAAAATTCACAGTAGCTGTGTTTACCTGCATAAGACATACACATGATTGACCCGGCCAAAAGCCCCGGAGACTGGGGAGCTGCTCTCTGGACTCTATCCCTTACGGAGAAGCTGTATTCTTCAGAAATTAGGTGGCACAGAGTGTGTTCCTTCGCCATTGGGTATTTCAGTGACGATTTTACAAAAGTAAAACATCTTATTAACCAATTAATTTTAATTTTCTAAATTAGGAATTTGATATTGAGATTGTTAGCTAATCCACAGACACTCAAATATTTTCATATTTCTCAATAATTTCAACTAAATTCCTGACCATGTATTGCTGTCAGTTCAATGTCTTCCTCTATAGTAAGAATTATTCCTCAGAACTTCTTGTGTAAGTTTGCTGGCATGAGATGAAATGCTTTCTTCCTTTAGCATGCCTTTCCAATATAATATACAGATTACAGGGTGAAAAGCAGCCAAGCAAACAAGGAATGAATACTCTAAAACTTTAAGCAAAATAAACCTTCTCCAATAAGGCTGATATGCCTCTGGTATTTCGTTACAGCTTTGGAACCCTGACTGACACAGCCATTGTCTCCAAAATTAAGCTACATTCCTTTCTAAGTATATTCATTATAAGAGATGATTTGAAACTAAGATATAAATATCTTTTTACTCATCAGACCTTCATCCACTAATTTTAGTATCTGTTAATGACTCTTTTGGAATCAGTTGCAGTATAAATGGCTGCCAAGACATGATTATCTTACCCTTAATAATCCTGCTTTAATCAGAAGTAAGATATGTTCTATAATTGTTTTTATGCTCTCATAGCATAATTGTTTTCCTAATGGGTTTTTATGTTTCCATTTCTTACCCAATCTCAAAGTTCTCCAAAAATTGTTTAGGGCATTTGATCAAAAGCTATTTTATAGGTTCATTTACTTTCCCATATAAAAATAATTATTTGTATTAACTGTCATATTTGAAGAAATGATGCTGAATATCTTTTACAGTGTAATTTTAAATATGGAATATGGCATTATAAAGATGGATTACTGTTTTACGTTAGCTGACTTGGGCTAGATTTTCTCAAAACATGAAATTCACTAGGTCATGCTCATCTTATTGACAGCATGATAACTGCAGAAACCAGAGTTAATAGGTAGATTTTTTAAAATTAAAAATACTTTCATTTGAATTTACTTCTTTCTTAAATGTATTTCAGTGTGTTTTATGATATAGATACAAATTTATTTTATATGATGAATGTGAGTTTACAGAAAGTATGATTTAGTACTGCTGGGAAAAGAACTTCATACATATATATATATATGTGTGTGTGTGTATATATATATAGATATATGTATGCTACTATTATCCTGACTACCTGATATTGTATATGTACATCAATTATGTGTATATTCAAAGACTGAGCATAATAAAACTTTTCTTAATAAACTAATTTGCCTCAAGTATTTTCTTACAGCCTTGGAAAGTTGTCTTCATGCTAAGCTATATTCCTTTTCTAAGTATATTATAGTCAACTTCTGCTGATCAATGGAGACCTTGGACCTGAGGACTCAAAGAATGGGTGAACCACAGTCTAATGCTGTAGACAACCTTAATTCAGTATCAGTGTATTTATATTCACAAATGTAAGAAAGCAACAATCCGCTGGGCACTGGTGGCACATGCCTTTAATGCCAGCACTGGGGAGGCAGAGGCAGGCAGATCTCTGTGAGTTCGAGGCCAGCCTGGTCTACAGAGCCAGTTCCAGCACAGTCTCCAAAACAATACAGAGAAACCCTGTCTCAAAAAACTAAAACCAAACAGACAAAAAAGGCAACAATCCAAGGAAGGTTGTTTGAGCTCAGAAAAACATGTAAATAAATACCAGTAAGCACATATTAAACATTAACAAAGCAGCCCTTTCCCAGGACAGAGCAGTTTAAACACAATGGCCTGGCATGTACTATAGATTATCTCTGGTAGAGCATGAAAGCAAGGCAGAAGACCATGTACAGATCCAGGGTACACTGATCAGATTGGGTTCTTTAGCAATGTTTTGACACCCAACAAGAATAAACATGTCTTACAAATTGAATGCACATGTTTAACACGGGAGGCATGAAATCGCATCCAAGAACAAACCAGGGAACAAAATGCATTTGAGGTAAAAGGCCCCCTGCCTTTTTTCCTGGAGCCTCTCTCACAGTTCTCCAAGGCGTTGTTCAGCATGTGTCACGTATTCTGGCATATTGTGAGAGATAATAGTAACTATGTGGATATATATGTATATATGAATACAGCATCAAGTAGTCACAGCAATGGCAGACTTTAAATTTACCAATTTTAATAGACAGACTAAAATGCTAGATATTGCTTGCATTCTAAAGTTTTCTCTATGTATACAAATGATAGGAAGATTGAAGGGCAGAGAATCTTTACCAACAGCAAATATTGCTGTAAGAGGAAGATTACCATACATGGGATAGGGATGCCATATGTCATTTTATTGAAGAGAAAATCACTTACATGATAAACTGATATCCCAGGGTCAGTGCTCTGAGCATGCAGTCTCTGCTTTCTCTAAACCTGACTGGAATAGAGAGAGAGAGAGAGAGAGAGAGAGAGAGAGAGAGAGCTGCCTCTCCCCAGGTCTTTATCCCACACCCCAGGTATGCATCTGTGACCATGCCCAAATGGGCAATGTCAGCATCGAAGGTGCCTAGTAAGATCTCTCCCTACATTCCCCTCTTTTAGTCTAAAGAAAAGATTCGGACTTTATACAAAACTATATACAAAGATGGCAAAATTAACTATGCACTAGGAAAAGGAAAAATACGTACATGCTCCCTCAAGATCTAAAGCCAGTAAACAATAAGAGCAAGTGGCAAGAACTATACATTGCCTCTGAATCTATACACATTTTATCTCTGGATATTCAGATATCATCATTATCAAATTTTAGAGTCTACTTAAAAAGAATAGAGGAAGGCTTCACTGTTAGAAAATGATATAAATTGGTGATACCACAAAGAAAATTTGAAAATAACTTTGTAAAAAATAGAATATACAAATAATCCTATCATGGAACTCCAGAGTGACATTTATTGGTGATCTGTGGATAATTAATTTTAACATCCAACACTATCATGAAAAAGTAATTTGCATATGAATTCCTAATTAAAACTTTCAGATCTCTATTTTTTGTCTCTAACTTGTTATACTTTTGAATCGGCATCCTATTGTTGCTTTAAACACACATTTTATATTTTCTCACTGGCAATGTGCTCTAAATAACACGATTATTGAATATAATTTTGACTGACAGAAGTGGTTGATAGAGTCTCATGTAGCCCTGACAAACCTCAAACTTGATATTGTTGCCAAAGATGGTCTTGAACTCTTGCTCCTCTTGTCTCCTCCACCTTTTATGTTCTAGAATACGAGTATGACAAGACTCCTAACATTATGATTTAGTTTATATTTTTATTTATTTTAAATGCCCAAATTTTCTGTCTCTTCCAGGCCTGGAGAGTGTTATGTTGTAGCTACTAACCATATTTTCCTGATCCACACATTTATAAATTGAAACCTGGGATGCTTCTATGGCTAACCAGTAGATATTGATAGTGCTTTGAGCATAGATGTATCAACATCATGTCTACACTTTTTCATGATTCTTTTACTATATAATCAGAAGTGGAATTTCTGGACCATATGATAATTCTATTTTAAACTCTTATTTTTTGCATTTAATATTTACTTTCTTTCAGGTTGTAGTGAGAAGTGCCTAGAAGGAGAGCTACCTGTAATTATCCTTTGAAAGAAAAATTCCTGCAATGCATTCATTACTGGAGAAGTGTCTAGCAAACTTGGACCCAATACTTTGAAGAAATGCAGAAAGTACAGCACCATCACATTTTTGACGCATCTTACAGACTTCATCAATTATCCTTGGACAAGACTGCACCTTGTCATGAGTGCATGCACATTTAAACTTTATAAAGCTGAAACTTAGGGAATGGTTATCTGGAACAGAAAATGGATTCTAGACTATTTGGTGAATCTATTTCTTACACATGTATAAATCTTCTGTCATACCTGTACTCCCCCTCCCCCCTCCCTGATTACAGTTGTCAGCCTTGCACCACACTCCTTCTATATTGAAACTGGTTACCCAGTCCTTTAAAGTACTTTTTCTGACATTTTTATTTAATTTTCTTCATACAGTCCATTTTGATCATGTTTTCCTTTCTCACAACTCCTCCTAGATCCTGCTACCCAGTGAACTATAAGCGCTTCCTTTATCTCTTTCACTTAAAAAAAAAAAGACAAACCGCAAAAAAACCCACAAAATGTAAATAAAACAAAGAAGAACAAATTTTTAAAAAAAATGTCAGTCCCCCAAAAGTCCACACAAAATAAAGCATTGAGTTCACTTTCTGTTAATTGACTACCTCCTACACCCCGTATGGGACTTTCCCTATAGTATTTTTGATATACCCAGTGACAAAATTTGAATTTTCCTTTGCCACTGGCTATAAATTGCAAGTAGCTTCTTGGTTAGGGGTAGAATTCCATGTCTACCTCCCTAGATGCTGGGAACCTGTTATTTTGAACCTGTGCAGCTCTTCTGTGTGCTCTCACAGACCCTTTGAGTACTAATGTGTGAAAGACACTGTCTCCTTGGAATCAGTATGGCTCTTATAATCTGTCTCCTCTGAATCTAGATGGGAGGCTGCTCCAAACTGTCTCACTCTCTGTTGATTTTCCAGTTGTGGATGTGTAGAAAGCCATTGAGCAGTTACCAAATCGTGACATGGAGACTTCCTATTAGTTATGAATGCTTGGACTTAGCTTATGCTCATTGCTTGCTAGCTTTTACAACTTATTTTCACCGGTTTCTCTTCATATACATTTTTCCTTGGGGCTTTTTACCTTTCTTTCATTCTGTATGTCCTACTTCTGCTTCTTGTGTCTGGCTGTCTGGTGGCTGTCTAGCTGGCTGGCCCCAGGCATCTCCCTCTTTTTCTCCCTCATTCTTTTCCCTCTCTTTCTTGAGCCTAGATTCCTCCTCTCATTTATTCTCTCTGCTGTCCAGTCCCACCTATCTCTCCACTGCCTAGCTATCTCTCATTCATCTTTTTATTGGATCAATCAAGTGCCTTAAGCAGGCAAAACAACACATCTTTACATGTTAAACAGATGCAGCATAAACGAATGTAACACACCTTTACATAGTTAAAGTAATATTCCACAACATGGGTGTCTGAGTTAACTCCCCTGTTTTGAGAGAGGAAGCACCTCTGATGTGGGTTGAGCAGGGAACTGATCTATGGGTATAGCTGTATGTCATTAGGAGTTATTTTATTGCTATGCTTCTTCAGCAGAAGAACAGTGTTAGGCTTTCAGTCTGAGGTAAAGGTAAGAGCTAGTGGCTGGCTACTTTGCTTTTCTGATCTTCAGCTTGAAGCTTGAACCCCAATATCTGTCACTGGGTCTTTTGTCATGCTACAGTGAAGAGTAGCCAATAGTCCCAGAGCTTCTAGTTAGGCACCAAATCTGTTCTGTGTTCAATGACTTAGTAAGTGTTGTCTTCAGCCACAGCCTTATCACCAGGTTGATAAACAGTCATAGTCTTGCCATAGAAGTTGTATAGTTTTACATCCCATTAATTGTGTACAAGGGTTCAACGAGTTCATATTCTCACTGAGACCTGTCGTTTTCTTCTTTATATTAATAGGTATAAAGTGCTAGCTTCGTGTAGTTTTGATTGGCATTTCTGCAACAGTGATTCTGAACATTTTCATGTGCTTATTGGAAATTTGTTTATCATCTTTGAATAAATGTCTATTCAAGTCCTTTTCATATCTTAAATCTGTTTGTTATCAAGATTCCAGAGTTCTCTGTATTCTTGAAATTATTCCCTTATCAAACATGCTTTGTGAAGCTTTTCTCTGACCCTGAGCATTGTCTTTGTATTCTGCTAATTAAGAACTAGTTTTATTTTAAGAGACACATGTTTAGAGTATATAATTTTCACAGAGTGAATATATTTATAGATCAGAATATGAAGTGTTTATTCAAATCATCAAGAAAAAATTCAAAACTGGCAAAGAAATTCTTAGTAAGTTTAAATGCAAGGATTTAGAATACCCTAATTTTAAAATAACATTTTGTGGATTGTAAGCAATCATGTAAAGTATACTACTGGCCTTGAAATAAATATGAACTTTTACATGTAAAATATTGTTATAATTTTATTATGCATTCTTTTGCTTTGTTGTTTTGAGACAGAGTTTCCCTGTGTAGCCTTGGCTGTCTTGGAACTTACTCTGTGGATCACACTGGCCTCGAACTCACAAAAATCAGCTTGCCTCTGTCTCCTGGGTGCTGGAATTAAAGGTGTGTGCCACTGCCTGGCTTATTATGCAGTCTTAATCAATGTAATTTTACAGGAAATAGGCAACAGATAATAGAGGGAGTCACTATAGGTTTGAGGAGAGATCTGACACTAGTGAGATTTCCAGAGATCTACAAGGATGACACCAACTGGAAATCTAATAGTGGAGAGATTGCCTTAAATGCCCTTCCCTGATAATGAGATTGACGACTGCCTTATATGCCATCCTAGAGCCTTCCTCCAGTGACAGATGGAAGCAGAGGCAGACACCCACAGCTAAGCACTGAACTGAACTCCTGGAACCCAGTTGCAGAGAGGGAGAAGTGATGAACAAATGGGTCAAGACCATGCTTGTGAAACCTACAGAAACAGCTGACCTGAACAAGCTGGAGCTCATGGACCCCAGCCTGATAGCTGAGAAGTCAGCATGGGACTTATCCAGACCCTCTAAATTTGGGTGTCAGTGAGAAGGCCTCAGCAATATTTGGGGTCTTGGGTAGTAGATCAGTATTTATCCCTGGCATACAAATGGACTTTGGGGGCCCATTCCACATGAAGGG
Source organism: Mesocricetus auratus (assembly GCF_017639785.1). Taxonomy (NCBI): domain Eukaryota; kingdom Metazoa; phylum Chordata; class Mammalia; order Rodentia; family Cricetidae; genus Mesocricetus; species Mesocricetus auratus. The sequence goes on along the minus strand of NW_024429207.1, from coordinate 348,411 downwards.
ATGTTCTCTCAGCCTGAACACATGGGGCGGGGGGCCAGGTCCTGCCTTGGATGATATGACAGACTTTGGAGATCCCCCATGGAGAGCCTCTCCCTCCCTGTGGAGTGGAGTGGGGATTGGGTGGGAGATTGTGGGGGTGCCTGGTTGTGGAGTTGGGGAGGAGGGTAGGGGGAAGGAGCTGGGATTGACATGTGAAGCAAGCTTGTTTCTAATTTAAATAAAAAAAGAGAAAAAGAAAAATAACGACAATGAGAACTTTATAACTTAACACCTGTCTTTTGTTTATTTCCTGTAAGATAAGCCAGCATTTAATTTTATTATACTCCTCTGGTAAGTTCAGATAATAAAAATGTATTTTACACATTATAGTTTTGGTGGCATTTTTCTGAAATGATTTTTTTTCTCCAAGAGCTCCAATTTATACTTTGTAAGAGTCAAAGATGCCCAGTCATTTTCTTTTCCAGTCCAGTTCACATTTGATGATTGTACACACTTGATTCATAGTTGAGGACCAATATCACAGGTGGTAGTCAACCAGTCAGGAACCAGGAAATTCCAAGACTGATGGTTGATAAATGACATTAGTTCTGTTTGTGTTTTTCACTTTTGTCTGTTGGCAGGTGACAGGCTCAGTGGTTTCTTGTCTCCATAAGGTGTTCTTACAGTAGATAAGGAAGTTAGTGGGTTAAAAGAACAATGATTTGTCCTGTTTATGATTGATTGCTGAGTGGTTCTCTCTGTGTGACTGTGGTTGGGATACTTAACATGACTACACTCAGTGGATAACTTGCCTGAACCTACAAATTCAGGGACGTTAGCATTGACCACTGCTGTGGTATCTTTCGTTGTTGTTGTTGTTTTGAGACAGGGTTTCTCTGTATTATTTTGGAGGCTGTCCTGGAACTCTGTAGAACAGGCTGGCCTTGAACTCACAGAGATCCACCTGCCTCTGCTTCCCAAGTGCTGGGATTAAAGGCCTGCTGAGGCATCTTATTCCCCATGTAGTGTCTAATTCTTCACAGATCCATTGTAAAATCATGCTATTCTGGAAATTTTACCTAGTGTCTCAAGAATCTCATGGAATATATTGTCTACTTCTGACCATGGTAGAGTACAGCTCTCCATGTTTCAATTGAACAGGTTAGAAATTCAGCCTGATTCCAAGGTACAAATGGTGAATTTCATTTACATGAGTATACATACAAAAGAGGAAAAATTTGTCAGATAATTTTCTAGCTATAAGAAAACCAGATTTTTTTGTGTGAGCAAAGTTACTTTCTCACATTTGCCAGCAATTACTTTGTTTTCCTACTCTCAGTCCATCTGTTTTGAGTATACCCCAATCATTTTATTTTATTTGTTGAGTCCAGGAATGAAAACACGCTCCAAATGAAAGTCATGTGAGTGGATTAAAGTTCAGTTTTCTGGTCTCTTTTGAAAAATGAGATTCCCCACTTTCTCTCTTAATTAAATTGGAGCTACAGTGATTTTGTTCGACAGAGCTAGTAAATAGAAAATCTGTCAGAGGCTGAATTCAATGACAGAAAGTAGGACCAAAACCCGAATGGAGGGATATTGAAATTAATATTTGTAACCTGAACCTGAGACTAGCATACTCAAAGGCAGAACTAACCCTTGGTTTTCTGTGTTGCTACCCCATTCCTTTGTGGACCTCTCTGAGACTAAGATGGGTTGTGTTCACTTACAATTGGAAAATTTTTAGCAAATAAAAACAATGCATTAAAACAGTCTACAAGTCAATCTCTGTCTTTGCTTTTGGGCTTCTAAGTTCTTGAAGACACAGACATAAGGAGAAACACTGTTCTATGAAAAATGAAGGTTTATCCAAGTCTCCAGGTCATGACTGCCACCGCATCCATGTTGGAAAATGAAAGCAGCAGATACTGACCGCATCAAGTACAGGATGCCAGAGGTTATTTAGTGAGGGGGAAAATGGTCTTTAGTTGAAGGCACAGAAGACTAACAGTCCTGCATGGAGAGGAAGCATGCTAGACTGTAGAAGAAAAATGGAATATCATTGATTATAAAGGTTGAACACAATGGTCAATGAAGGAATACAACCAAGTGAGGTCAGAAGGTAAATACTAGGGTAACCCTATTGTGAGGGGCCCAAGAGGCCATTTGGATTGCCTTAATTTTCTTTCTTTATTTAGGAGGAGGGTATTGTTAGGCTATTCTGTAGCTTGATTTGTAGTTTTAAGAAGCTGGGTTCAGCTGTAGAACAGAGGATAAATGGATGGTATGTAAGTATGTCTAATTAAGAAGATGTTCCATGTGGGTTACCAGATGAGTTCCAACTGCTTCTCTTGCTCCAAAGCATTGTATTGCCTCTACTCCTCCTCAGCAGCTATATTACAAGACCTCTTATCCTGAATTACTCCAGATATTTCTCTTTCATCAACAACTACTAAAACTTGTTTTTAGTCTTATAGGAATTTGTTTCTTTCACTAGCATTCATTCAATAACATCTTTCTTCCACCACTGTTTTTGGAGTCCAATAAATAATGTCACTCTTCTCATTTAGTTTAGATAATTTTAAGGATTTCAGAGTTGCATCACTTATTTTGTAATTCCTTTGCATTTGTCTTCATATATACAAATTACATTAGAATTATAAATTACTAGCATTTCATATCTATTTTAGCTTATTGAGAGCATTATATTATATTTATGTGGTTATAGACTCATTGTAGGCACTATAATAAAAATATATTTGTAACTCACAACCAACCTGACCTTTGTTTCTTCTTCATAAGGCTTGAGGATAATCATATACCTCTAACTCCTTGGATTTGATTACTTGATTAAAAATATCATAAATTATTTGTTACGTTGGGCCTCAAAAGGCATGGACACGAGGCCTAGTATAACTTCCTGTGCCTGACTTGAGTTTGACGACCTGTCTTTGGCCTCTCATTTCCCATAAGAGTGACTCAGTAAAACTGTCTCTACCTAGCTACCGCTAATGTGGTGATATACTATTGGCCCTTATACTTCACACCATCCTGAGGTCCGCACCCACTTCCTCAACCCTACATAAGTACCTACCTGACGCAATAAAACGAGATCCTGCTTCGACAAGTCTCCCAACTCAGTGTGGTTCTCTCTGGTGACAAGGAGATGGGTCTGGGTCATCGACACTCAGCGTCCTACTCAGTCCCAAGGAAGGACCGACTGGACTGGCCCTTCCATAGCCCTACCTGCCAGAGTACCTGGCATTGTTATATTTATATTTAAGTTTATCAGCACAAGGTGAAGAATCATAACACAGAAGCTGTCATCAAAACATATCAAGCATCCCCAAAGGCAGAAACAAATAAAGAAACTTCAAAGTGCTTATCTTTGTTAATGAAATATATGAGGTATGACTGAGATGGTGTGGCTTGAAGCCATGCTCCATGGGAATATACACAAGTTAAATTCGCTATTTTCTACTTCATGATAGAAATGTTAATATTGTTCTAGATAAAGTATATCTGCATTGCTTATACTAAGTGTAAAACTCATTTAAGTTTTATTTTAGAGAATATGTTTTTAAGATATTGAAGTAACTCTTTGCTCTATATCTATTATCTATATATGAGTGAGTACATATCATGTTTGTCTTTTTGTGACTGAGTTACCTAACTCTGGATGGTTTCTTCTAGTGCCATTGTTTTGCCTGCAAATTTCAAGATTCCATTGTTTTTTTTTTCTGCTGAGTAGTACTCCATTGTGTAAATGTACCACATTTTCTCTATCCACTCTTCAGTTGCAGGGCATGGAGGTTGCGTCCAGGTTCTGGCTATTACAAATAATGCTGCTATGAACATAGTGGGAAAGATGTCCTTGTTGTATGAATGTGCTTCTTTTGGGTATATGCCTAAGAGTGGAATTGCTGGATCTTGTGGTAGACTGATTCCCATTTTCCTGAAGAATCTCCATACTGATTTCCAAAATGGGTGTAAGAGTTGGCACTCCAGCCAGAAGTGGAGCGGTATTCCTCTTTCTCTACATCCTCTCCAGCATAAATTGTCATTGGAGTTTTTTATTTTAGCCATTCTGACAGGAGTAAGATGGTATCTCAGAGTTGTTTTGATTTGCATTTCCCTGCGGACTAGGGACGTTGAGCACTTTCATAAATGTCTATCAGTCATTTTAGTTTCCTCTATTGAGAGTTCTCTATTTAGCTCTGTAGCCCACTTTTTAATTGGATCCTCTGGTGTTTTGGAGACTTGCTTCTTGAATTCTTTATAAATTTTGGAGATCAGCCCTCTATCAGATGTGGGGTTGGGCTTGCTCCTACGCATGATTTGAGCTGTTGAGTTTTCACACCATTAAGCACAGCTAGGAATATATTACTTTGTAAAACTTTCAGAATTGGGCTGGAAGAATTGACTAGCTATTCCAGAGGACCATGCTTCAATTTCCAGCACCCATGTGACAGCTCATAACCATCTGTAACTCCAGTCCCAGGGAATTCAACACTCTCATATGACCTTTTTGAGAACTGCGTACATGTGGTACATATACATATATCCAAGCAAAACACCCATACATATACATAAAATAAAATAAAAAAACTTAAAAAGATATTGCAGTAACTTTGACTTTATAAAACTTCATTACTGAAATCATCATATCATTTTATCTGGATAGTACACAAAGTGAAGTGAAAAACACTTAAAGCTAGAAAATTTGAATAGAACTGATTTCTGGTAATTGGATTGTATTTTACAAGAGATTTAAGATGAGATTTCATAACTTTCTCCCATACCCTTCGGTGCACACAAAATTGCATGTTGTTAAGCCTTTTTTAAAAATGCAAAACCTGCTGTTCTCACAAAAAAGAAAAACATTCTAAATTTTGAGTTTTGACACTCACTTTCATTTCTGGAAGGTTCTGGATTTTCTTAATAATTTTTATATGACTTTTAAAACTGACATAGGCTATTCTTATTTATATTATACAGTATATGACAATGCATTATGTAACCAATTTCTGTATAAGATTGGAGTCATAGTCTTCCCAAGTTTTTCTTATCATTTAGTGTCAAATACCTAAAAATAATATTCAAAGATTTTCCCACAAATTTTTTTTATTTTGTCAATAACAGAAATTACTCATTGCTAGTAACCTTTCTTATTACTATACAAAATAATTGACAAATGATAACTTGAAGGAGAAAAGTTTCATTTTAATTTGTGGGTCCTTGGAGCAGAGTCTAACATAAAATCAGTGTAACAAGAGCATGAAGCAGCTGTTAGTATTAGACAGATGACTTTTGGTGCTTAACCTGCCTTTTCATTCATTCCAGTATCTGAAACCATGAAATGGCACCACCCCAATCCAGAGGATGTTCTTCCCACCTCAGTTAAACCCTTTAGAGATGCCTTTAGAGACACTCCCAAGATTTTGTCTCTTGGTGAATCTAAATCCCATTAGTTGTCAGTGGAAACTGGTTGTCCCATCTGGCATATGTGGGTTTCTAAAAATTCTTTTTCTAAATAGTGATCAATGAGCACGGATTCTCTTTTTCTTTTTTGAGGACGTGCTGTTTTGAATCTATTTTTCAGGAGAGCATAGTCAAGTATAAAGCTACGCATTACCCTTTTTGTGTTCCAATTCACAGCTTTGGACTGATAAATGCACCTTCCAGGCCAAGAATGATAAGCTGGAGCCTTCTAGATGACAAGCTGACTGTAGTTTGTTGTGGGATATTTGTACACTGTGTTAAATGTATTGCTGTGATTGGTGAAATAAAAAGATGAACAGTTGATCGCTAAGCTGGAGATATAGGCGGGACTTGCAGGCAGAGAGAGAACTCTGGGAAGAAGAGGGCAGAGACGCCAACAGGGTGTAGAACAAATCGAATGCAACAGACAAAGGAACATATATTGACAGAAACAAGTTAATTAAGTTAGAAGAGCTAATTAGAAAAAGCCTAAGATAAGGCCACGTTTTCATAATTAATAAGTCTCCTTGTCAATGTTTGGGGACTGGCAGTCCCATTGAGAAAGTACAACTACAATAGTCAGATACTATTATAGAATCAGACTTCCTGAGTACCTCTGTGAACTTGTACGAGTTTATTTAAGTTTCTTTGCTCTCCCTTTTCCCACTTACAACAGCATAATAATTTGAATAGAAAAGGAGAAGTAATGAAAGTAAATTACTAGCGAATATCATGATACATATTAATAAGTGGATACTCCAATCAGACACAATATCTGTGGTGCCTTGGAATGCTCTTTAACTGGAGCCCTGTTAATTATACTTAATAATTTCAAATGTTTTGCTCAGAACTAAGTGAATTCTGAGAGATTATGTAATTCTGGGTTTTATTGCAAGGCTGACGAAGAGCATTTATGGCAGTGGCTTGCTGAAACTATAAACATAGTTATGATACTCCCACACACCAGCGGGTTGGAGGTAAAGCAAATGAAATTTGAAAATAAATTAGGTCAGATATGAAAAATAGAAAAAGGATTGAGGGCCTGTGCTAGCCAGCCTTTCATTTTGATAATAAATGCCTGAGATGAATCAGCTTTTCAAAAAGGAAAGATTTATTTTAGTCCAGTGGTTTGAAGGTTTGTTGTGTATCCCATTGGCCCCGTTGCTTTTGAGGCTACAACATGACAGCTCATCATGTGAGGTGTATGTGATATGACAAGGAAAGCCACTCACCTAGTCACTGGTAAGAGGAAGCATTCAGCATCCTGCTGTCTCCTTTGAAGGCACACCCACTCCCTTGGAAACCAAGCAATAGGCTTTGCATCTTAACGTTTTTTTCCACTACCTCTCACACCCAGTAACAATAAGCTAAGGACCAGGTCATTTGCATATGGGCCTTTGGAAGACATTTCAGATCTGATCTATAGTGGGATTCATCTATCATGGAATTTTTGTTGCTTATTTATTTACGTTATATAAATGAGATTAACGTGAGATAATTTTAAATGCTTAAAGAATGCCTATTGCCCCAAGGACATAGTAAGAATACAGTATATTTTTAAATAGGCAAGACTGCAATATCAAGCAGTGGAATAAAAAGACAGCCCAAGACTGATACTTTTAAGACCCCAAGACTACAATCAGTTACAAACACTCAAGCAGTGTGGTTATAGGATAATTATGGATGCATGTCAGATACAAAAGGAGCACAGTTTTTGGTAGCAGAAGCAGGGAACTGATGTAATAATGAGAATCAGCACAGAAGAGGAACAAAGTTACCGTCGAGAGATATTAAGTTAGATTAGGGTCAGCGCTGCTCAGGGGAAGGAATGAAGATTTCCGTGCCAGCTCTTACTCTGAAATTCAGTGGTTGCATAAGGATGGGAAAGAACACAACACGTTTAAGCCTAGTTTTTCCATCTGTCATACAAACAATGTTAACGCTACTATTTTGTGTAAGAGAGGGTTTTGCTGTATGTGTGTGTGTGTGTGTGTGGAGGGGGTGTTTGAACTTGTGTATAAAGGTGCAGAAGCATGTGTATACCCAAATGCACAGGCAAGCACAATGTCTTTGGGTAGGTGAAGTATAGGTAAACTGTCGTGTACGTAGACAGTAGAATATTAGGGGTCAGAAGATATGTGCTGAATCTCTGCCTTCTGTTCCGTATTCTGTGAACCTAAAACCATCATAAAATTTATTAAATGTGAATGAAAAAATGAAGAAAGGACAGAAGGACTGTCAGGCAGGCACAAAGAGAAATTCTCAACCATATAATGTGTACTAAGGGCAGAACACTGACAGTTGATATATAAACTGTCTTCTCATCAAATTTGTTGTTCTCAATTAGCAATCTCTTTTCTGTTTCCTTAGGCTTCTCTCTGTTCCCAAAGTGTAACCACCATTGGTGGATGTGTGGTGCCTGGTAGTCCTCCTGCTGGCATTGTGTCCAGTTCCTGATGGTCAGCACACAATATTTCCTTTGGTTCCTCTTCTTCTGTTTGTTTGTTTTGTCCTATTTATTTTATATAATTTGTTATCATTAGATGCCTTTTTAGATGCCTGTTGTGTATCCTAATGGGAGAGAAAAAGAAGGAAGAGGATTTGGTTGTGGATTTGGTTGTGTGGGGAAGATCTGGGAAGAGTTGGGGGAGGGGAAGCCATATATTGTGTTTACAAAAACTATTTTCAATAGTAATAATAATAATAAGCATAGGATTCATGGGGGGGAGCTCTGTGGTTGGGCATTGAATAGTCAAGAGTATCCACATTAGATCTGCTGTCCCGAGATGGACCAGGAATCAAGACAGAAGGCTGGAAATCACTTCTAGGATCCCTGCTAAAATCCTGATTGCTGGAGATAAAGACCACCCTTGCCTGTGGACTTCCCTCCACCCCAACAGCAGCTCATGCCACATCAGAATCACCATCCTGAGCCATGTATCCCACAAATGAAATATTATCCACTCTTCCCCATCTGAGTAGGTGAAGGAAGGACCAAATCTGCCTGAAAGAGAGCCAATCCCTACACTGGGCTACACAGGGCCACTGCGAGATATTCTTCACCTTGACCTACATGAGTCTGCATTTTAAGCTGGAGAGAAAAAGAGAGAGAGAGAGAGAGAGAGAGAGAGAGACAGAGAGACAGAGAGACAGAGAGACAGAGAGACAGAGAGACAGAGAGACAGAGACAGACAGACAGACAGACAGACAGACAGACAAAGATAGAGAGAGCATATGCAGGATGAAACTGAAAGCCATGAAAGTCACGTAAGCAATCAAACAACATGGAAGGTAGCAAAGGTAGACATCTGTGATAAAATCAACAGAGAATCTCAGCTGTGTCCCTTTACTTGAGGAGGGAGGCTCATGAGAGCAATGGGCCCCGGGGAATTGTGTGGGAGACTAGGCCACACTGCAGACAAACATCTGCTAGTTAAGCTTAATAAGAAGCACACGGCATCGTGCCTGTTGAATCCAGTAGATACTGAGCATTTTATACTTTGGAGGATGAAGATGTCCACACTGTCTTGAATGTATTTTCTCTACAAGGTTCAAATTAAGACTATGTCTAGAACTTCTAAGATCTTCAGAAGCAAGCCTAAAGGGCTTCTGTGGCCATTAAAGGACAAGTGAAGTCACTTCAGGCCTTCTTTAAGGAAACACAGAGACCCTAACCTCTTCCTTTTTCAACTTTCCTTCTAGCAGCCATGGTATGGGAGCTTTGTATACTTCCTGTTTCCTGCTATGAAATGCTGTCCTCCACAGAGTGAAAGGCAATGGAGTCAAAGAACTGACTTGATACCTCTAAAACATTGAGTCAAAAAATAAATTTCCTTGCCAGCCATGGTGGCACAAGCCTTTAATCCCAACACTTCAGAGGCAGAGACAGGCAGATCTCTATGATTTACTTCTAGGCCAGTCTGGTCTACAGAGTGAGTTCCTGAACATCCAAAGCTACACAGAGAAACTATTTCAAAAGAAACAAACCAAGAAAAAAACCAAAACAATCCTATAAACTGATTATCTAAGGAATTTTTGTCAAGTAGCAGAAAACTGAACACATGCAACCAGTCCAATAACACTAAAACAAATGTATAAAAAGGAAAAATAAAACACAACAAAATGGGTCATTGGCTCATCAAAGAACATTTACTGTTCTTACTGAGGACCAGAGTTCCCTTCCCAGCACATACATGGTAGCTCAAAATCATCCATGACTCCAACTCCAGGAGTCTAATGCCCTCTTCTCTGCAGTCACCAAGCATATATGTGTTGTACATACATACATGTAGGCAAAATACTCACAAAATAAAATAAATAAATCTAAAATAAATATGTCTTATGGATGGAGCAACCACTTTTTGTAAAGCCAGATTAATCTATCTCTCTACATGTTTCTCAGCATTTGCTATGCTGCTCAAGAATCTGCAAATTTTATGGTTATTTTTTTACCTATAAGTCAAGAACATTTTTATTTTTAGGTCATAATGAGCTCCATTCATATCTTCAGTAATGTTCATAATTGCAGTTTAAAGTAGTATAACATTAAATTTTCAGTATTTCAAATGAATTTTGCTACTTAATTTTTACTTATAAGTGTTTTCCTTACTAAATTCTATTATTCCTGTGACTTAATTTACTATCCCTATAACATTCCTAATATTTATCTACAAAATCTTGCCTCATTATAGTGAAGATCATGTCCTCTGAGCTTTATAAAAAAAAAGCTCCATTGGTAATTGTAAGGTTTACATCCTCCATAACCCCGAATTCTTGTATAAAAATATCAGAATATCAACTCCATCCTTGACTGTCTTTCACGCTTTATTCCTACTGAACTGACTCTTAAATTTCATTTGTGTCTTGAGGAACTTGACCTTCCATTTATTCCCATTTATTGATATTGTCCTGGGGTCCTCTTCCTTCCTACTTTAGTTCAGACTAAAACTGAATTATTTAACAGACACTCATTCACACACACACACACACACACACACACACACACACAGAGAGACAGACAGAGAGAGAGAGAGAGAGAGAGAGAGAGAGAGAGAGAGAACACACAAGCAGACAAACACACACACTTTGTTGTTCAATAGAATGAGTCTAACTATATAGTTCAGTCTGGCTTTGACCTCAGCAAACAGCCCAAGTTGAGCTCAAATTTATGGCACTTTTACCTCAGCTTCATCATGGCCAAGACTGAATAACAACTCTTACCATCACCACCACCAACACTTGCTTCTTCTTGCTTGTTTGTTTTTGCGTCCCAGCTTCATAACTCTTTCTTTTTTCTGTCCTATCTCTACTAGAATCTGGACAAAATTTCTCAGTCGTTTATTAATATACCTACTCACTTCATCTCTTTTCTGTCCAGGTTATTATAAAGTGCTGAGATTATCACAAAAACAATAACATACTTCCCTATGCATTTCTCTGCTGGGGTCCTCATGCTGCCTGGCATTTCTTTCATGCACTGTGCTCATGTCCCCTGCCACTCACTATGGCAGCTTTGATGATATTCCTTACTTTCGGTCAAATGAGTTACAGCAGCAATGGTTTCTTTGTAAATATGTCTCTTTCCGAATCCTCAAAGGATGCTCAGATGATCAAACCTAAGTTTCTCTACATTTGCCTCAAAGCTCTGTACTTATTTAAAACTTTCTTCTCTTTGCCAGTCATTTGCTTTCCAAAAATCTTTAACTTTTCAGATGTTTAAACTCTCCTTCCCCCATGTCTAGGTTATTATTCTCCCTTTGTTTTAGCTTAGAAGCAGACTTATAAGTGCTTCATCTCTATATGCACCATGTAATTAAACATTTTAACAATCATTTTAGCTTTCATAAAGTGAAAATTTCCTGATCCCATATACCTTACTGCCCTACCCACTTTTCTGCAAGTTGCTATACTAATGCAATTCTTATATATGTCCATTTCAGTTACAACTTATTATGGAAGCCTTAATGACACAAGTTGAACCATGCCTCAAAACTTTCCTGTCCACCATTTCAACTTTCCGAATATGTGCCTGGTGCACTTTGTCACATCCATTCTTGTTAAACTACAACCTCCAAGTTAGCACATTCAGGGACACACTCCTTAACAGAGCATCTCAAGCCTTGACAGTTCTGTTATGTGAATATTCACAGACTTCCTCTTCCTTTGGAGATAATTACCACGCTTGCCTTACCTGCCTTCCTGTTCTCTTCAGTTTTTGTCCTGTTTTGTTTGGCTTTACTTATTTGCTTTAGCACTTACCAAAATGCCCACTGTGTTTGGCCACAGATGCTCTTGCTAATGTTTTTTTTAATCAGTGACCTGATTGCCAATTCAAATAAAATATTTCAGTTCTCACCTTAACTTTTTCCCTCTGTGACAGCTAAGGCAACTGACCATTTTGTCTTATTCAGGGTCATTATTGGGATGAAATGCTATGACCAAAAGAAAGTCAGGGAGGAAAGGATGTATTTGCCTTCTGCTTCCCCATGACAGCTCGTCATCAAAGGAAGTCAGGACAGGAGATCAAGCACGGCAACAACCTAGAGGCAGAAGCTGATGCATATGCTATCAAGCATTGTGTGCTCATCATGGCTTGCTCAGTCTGCTTTCTTATAGAACCCAGGATCACTGGCCCAGAAGTGATCCTCCCTGAAAAATCACCAATTAAGAAAATCATATACAGGACTGCCTACAACCCCATTTTATGGAGGCATTTTCTCAACTGCGGTTCCTGTTACGTTAAAGGATTGAGGAGAACTGAGGTAGAGGGACACACATGCCAGGCAGGCAGAGCTTAAGTGAGAAGTTTTATTAGAAAGTGCAGGGGGGAATGAAAGAGAAAAGAGGTGAAGAGACACAGAGGCAGCAAGAGAAGGAGAAGAGTAAAAGTCCTGCCCCAGGGGAACAGCAGGAAAGAGATTGTAAGTAGGTAGGGGCCTTTTGTTAATTTGAAATAGATCTTTAAAACCTTAATTTTTTATCATTTAAAGACCCCTAATTTAAGTTGCATTCTTATCTTACATTCGCATATTATAAAGTTAATTTTAAATCATATGTACAGAGATACAGACATATGTCAAACAGGACTGGGTAAAAGTAAGAATGGGAGAACCAGACTGTAATCTGCATGTTGTAAACAGACAGGGCATTTAAAGAGATAGTAGACTTAAAACTGCCAGGTACAAGAAAGCAGATCTACTGCAGATGGAATAAGTAGGGTTTTTGCCTGAAATGTGTGCCTACCGGGCCCTGGAAAGGCACACCATTAGACAAACAAGCCATGTGCAACAGAGCCAGTGAAAGGAGAAATTAGAGACAAAGTAAATAAATAAACAAATGATAAAAAGTAAATGAATTAGCCAGGCATTGGTGGCATATGCCTTTAATCCCAGCACTTGGGGAGGCAGAGGCAAGCAGATCTCTGTGAGCCTGGTCTACAGAGCAAGTGCCAGGATAGGCTCCAAAGCAACACAGAGAAATTCTCCCTGTCTTGAAAAGCCAAAAAAAAAAAAAAAAAAAAAAAGTAAATAAATTATGTCTGGCAGCAGGGTTTGTTGGCAGAAGCTGGCTAGGCAGCAGGGTTTGTAGGCAGAAGCAGGCTAGATTGTCCCTCTGCCAACACATAACCAATGGAGTGGGCAAACCTATGGCTAGGCCACATGGTTACTCTCAGTCAAGATGTTGGCTGCCATAAACAGGTTCCCATCTACTGGCAGAAGTCAGAAAGGTCCCATACAGTTCTGATATATAATTTTATTGGCTCGTTTCTCATAAGTGAGGCTGAAAGATATGTGAAGCTCTCAGGACACGGGAGTTCAAGGGACACAACATCCAAAAAGACCACTGTAGGTCTAAGAAACAAATGCACCACTCAGTATGGAAGCTGCTGGGGTGTAAAACCCCAGGAACCTCCATGGGTCTGAAAAACATACACCACTCAGTGAGGGTGGGGCTAGGGTACAAAACTCCAAAAACCTCATTCTTGGGGGGAAAATTAATAAAAAACTCTCGGAGCACCCTGAGCAGACACTGTCTCAGGTCAACCCGTTGTGAGCCACTGGCATTGGCACCGAGAAGAAACACAGTAGTAGTACAGCTGGGTAGAAAAGGGGAACCTGCAATCTTGGGTTGAGTGGAAGAGACTAGATAAACAGGAGGGAGAATCATTTTGAACAGGCGCATAAGATGTCTGTCGAAACAAGACATTCCCAGGCAGAGGGAGGATCCTGCCCTGAGAAAGGCTTGGCCAGCGTGGGAGGCAGCAGGATATCACTGTGGCAGGCAGGAGAGAGTTTTAGCATTCCAGGAACAGGAGGGAGCAGAGTGAACTTGCAGCTATGGATCACTGGTAGAACGTAGGGTGCCAATAAGAGGGCACATGGGGGAGGGGCTCAATTTCAATGAGTGAGGTAGGGAAGATCCAAAACCTATGATCTCCAACGTCCCAGAGACTAAGGGAGGATCGGATATGAGAGGCACAAGCTGATCTTGTGGTCCCTTGAGCACAAATCAGGGACCAGGGCTCCTGGAGCCCGAGAGACGCATGGCTACCCACTACTGTTTTTTTTTTTTTTTTTAAATGGGCCAAAAAGGCGAGAGACCCCAGTCTTGATACAAGTCCTAACTCACAGAAGCGTGGGCAGAGGTAGATAGGAAGGGGCAGGCTTACCAGATATGGCAGTAGTGGATGGGAGAATCCGGAGATCCTTAGTTGGAAAAGTGACCGAGTTGCCACGGGCAGGAAGAAATGCCAGGAACGCTCACCAACATTATGATTAAGCTTGAGGAGAACATTGGCGGATTCCATGGCGGGCAAGGGTGACCTAGGCAGAGGGACAAACATGCCAGACAGACAGAGCTTAAGTGAGAAGTTTTATTAGAAAGGGAGGGGGGGACTAAAGAGAAAAGAGGTAAAGAGACACAGAGACAGAGAGAAGAGAGAGTCAAGAAAAGCCCTGTCTTCCCCAGGGAACAGCAGGTAAGAGAGCGGGAAAGACAGGAACAGGAAAGAGCAGAGAGAGAGCAGAAAGAGATCGAAAGTGGGCAGGGATCTGTCTTTTAAAGGGGTCCTTTGCACCTGCATGTAGATTCCGCAACCAGGGAACCCTGAGCTGACCAGGGAACTGCCTGAGTGCATTCTGCCAGGTGACAGGGCAGGCCATCCTAATGCCTGAATCCTTACATTCCCTCCTCTCAGATGACTCCAGCTTCTAACAAGTTGACATCCACCTAGCTGGTGCACACTTCTTTCTTCTTGAAACTTTCCCTTACAATTTTTTTTGGTTTATTTCTGACCTTTTATATCTTCTCTTTTCTTATCCATCATATTCCCTCAATGAATTTAAAGCACTGGTAATATCAAATTAATATTTGCCTGGGACATAAAATGTTCAGTCTCTGACCTGCTCTAACAAGTCCCTTTAGTCTGCAGTACATTGTGTCATGAAATTGCTTCATTCATCTCAGAATAATAAAGTTCCACCTAAAGCCTCAACTGTTATTCAAAGGGATGTTAATAACCTCCATATTCTAAAATAGAATTCTAGCAATATCTCCTTAGGCCTAGTACAAGGGTGACGTAGATAATAAGGCTAGAGATGATACATGAATGCAGAGGTATAATGATGATAACTTGGGACTTAATGAACAATGAGGAACAGAACTTATAGAATGAATCTAACTACATATATATAGAGAGAGGGGGGAGGTGGGATTTATTAAAATGACTTGCTGTGATTCAGATAGCCCAACAAAGACTGTTTACCTTCAGAAGGTCCAAGAATCAATCCAGTAGTTGTTCAGTCCACAAAACTGGATGTCTCAACTGGACTTCAGTCTACTCCAAAATCCCAAACGTGTAGGCTCTAATGCCAAGGAAGGAATGGACTTGCCAGCAAGAGCAAGAACAAGCAGACAAAATCAGCAAGCTTTTTTATTCCATGTCCTTTATATAGGCTGCCTGCAGAAGGTGTGGCCCAGGAAAAAGGTAGATCTCTTCTTCCCACCTGTAAAGATCAGAATTAAAAGTGGATCTTCCCACTGGAAATGATTTAATTACAAAAAATGTACCTCATAGGTGTACCCAGCCTTTTGGGTTTTAGTTAATTCCATTTGGAGTTAAGCTCACAACCAAAAATAGCCATCACAGGAAATAAGAATGAAAGAGCAAAAGTTGGGGCTGGGGAGATGACTTGATTGGTAGTGTATTTTCCATGATCTCTAGCACCCATGTAATAAGTGGGACATGGTTGATCTGCCAGTAAAATCAGTACTGGAAGGTGAGGACAGGAGTTTTGTTGGAGCTCACTGTTTAATTGCTCTTGCTGACCCAGTGAACTCCAGGTTAAGTGAGAGACCCTGCTCTGCACAAAAGACCCAATGTTAGCCTCTGGTTTACATACATATACACCAGAAACCTACAAACACTCTAATAAACAATTTTAAGGTATTTTTAGTCTTTTTCCTTTTTTGAAAATAGACTGTTTTCATACAATATATTTTGATTACAATTTCCCCTCCCCCAACTCCTGTTCCTCCCACCTTTCCTCCCATCTGAATCTATACCCTTTCTGTCTCTCCTTAGACAATTGACAGGTGTTTAAGGAGTAATAATAAAAAGAAAAGAAAAGAAGAGAAAAGAAACCGACAAGTAGGAACAGGGCAAAACAAAGAGGAGAAAATGAGCCAAAGAAAAAGCAGGAGAAACTCAGATGAATGCAGAGACACACATGTTTCCACACATACGACTCCAATAAAAACACAAAACCAAAAGCCATAATGTATACACAAAGAACCCGTAGAGTAAAACAACAAAAGTACCCAGACACAATGATATGAAACAAAGAACATTCAAAGATGCTGTTGAGTTTGCTTCATGTTGGCCATCTACTTCCTCATGAGTAGTTTGTTTCCCAAGCAAGAGTCCCTTAGGGAAAACAAAGTTATCATTTGCAAGTGGTTATCAATTGGAGATTATTTCTGGGTTAGCGATAAAGGTATGTGTTCACTTCACACAACTCTCGGACCCCATCTGACGCCAACCAGTGCAGATCCTGTGTGTGTGCCTCAGTCTCTGTGAGTTCTTATGTGTGATAGTCCTACTATGTTTAGAAGGCCTTGTTTCTTTGGTATCCTTCATCCCCTTTTTCTCACAAGCTCTTACTGCCTACTTTTCCATGGGGTTCCCTGAGCTCTGAGGGGAGGGGTTTGATGGAGACATACTACTTAGGACTGAGTGTTCCAAGGTCTCTCACTCTTTGAATGTCTGTCTATGTGTCTCTGTATTTATTCGTATCTGCTGCAGGAGGAAGCTTTTCTGACCGTATTTGTTAAAAGTATAAATAAAAAGAAATACAAAAAAATTGACTTGCAAAAGCATGGCATGTCCAAAAGACAATCTTCGGCGACATTTCTCCTAATCCTCCAGCCCTCACATTCTTTCTACCTCCCCTTCCTCCAAGATCTCAGAGTCATGGGAGCAGGGAGAATTGGTAGAGTTTCAGGGCTGAGAACTCAGTCTCTTAGTCTTAGCAATTTGATGAGCTACGCATCTCAGTACTGGCTGCAGTCCGCTACAAAATAAAAAGGAGTTTCTCTGACCAAGACTAAGAGAAGCCAGGGTCTATGGATATAAACAGGAACATTTAGAAGGCAGTTTGGCAAAACTAATAGTAGCATGATCTACCCTAGGCCTATGACCTCTCCAGTCTTTGGTTTTTTGACCAGGGTTACTGTAATAAGCACGGAATTCTATCCTGTGGAGAGAATCAGAAACCCGTTAGTCACCCCCTTAATAGTCAGGTTATTATTGCATCAGTGGGTACATCTTGCTGAGAGGTCCAAATTGTGGCATGTTGGGTAAGACGAGTAGTGTCTTTCCTTACCCTGCAGTGATCACAACACCTTCCAGAATTATTAAAGCTAGCCACCAGAGAGGAAGTTTCCAGGTAATTTGGGATGGATTTCTCTAAGCCCTTCAGCCAAAGTGTTTGTGTCTTCAGTAATGGGGATTTATCATATAATTATGGTGGGTAACCCAAGGCAATGGCAACAGTCTGCATTGTTTTGGAGAACTCTGGGACCTTCATCTCATAAGGGATACACGGTGCTTTGTCATGTGGTTTTGCATGTGGATTTAATAACCTGTACCTACTGGGAACAATATCATCTTCTCATGCAGGGTATCTCCATTTGAACTCAATGTTCTGAGGTTATATTTTAAAATTAACTTCCTAAAAAGTGGCTTTTTAATGTAATCTCAGTTTGACTTAGTTCACCCTCTCTCTATCTCCTCCTCTGACCTTTGTTCCACATCCCATCCCTGGTTAATCCTTCACCCCGCAGTATTCCCTTCTCCTCTTTTGTATTGCAAGCATTCTACTATCCCTTCAAGGATATTTTTCCATTTGGCTGTGAGACAGTAGGCTTCCACATGACTTCCTGTACACACTTCCTTTGGGTTAGCCATTCTCCCACCCCCACGCTCCCCCACACTTTCATAAACCTCCTTGCTTAGTCCTTTCTGCTCTCAGGGCTCCACCTCTCCACTTTTGTTTTACCAATCATTGATTGTCCTCCTTCTTTTAATGCATCACCGCTTTCTCCAAAAGAGGCCCCTTCTAGTTTCCTGGCTACCATTGTGTTCCAGGTTAAAGACAGATAACAAGGCATTAGAAGCAATGACCTGATATCCACATGAGAGAGAACGTGCAGAGTTTCTCATTGTTGTCTGAGCTACCACAATCACTGTGTATATATTTTTTCCAGTTCCATCCATTTGCTTCCTAATTTCAAGATTTATTTTAATTTTTTTTTACAGACAAGTGTTATTCTGTTGTGCATACGTACTTCATTTTTCCTATCTATTAATGTGTTGATGAAAACCTGGATTATTCCATAGCTACTGAGAACAGAGTGGCAATCAACATGGTAGCACATAAAGTTCCCACTTTGACTGCATGACCAGGAGTGGGATGGCCAGGTACTTTGGCAGCTCAATCTATAGTTTTTTGATAAACTTCCAGAGTGATTTCCAAAGTGACCGTACCAATTTGAGTTCCCACCAACAGTGTACGAGTTTCCCCTTTCTGTATCCACACCAGCATTTCTTGTCATCTGTATTCCCGATGACGACAATTCTGATGGGGATGGGATGGAAACTTAAAGTAGTTTTCACCCACATCGATAGTTGGAGTCTTATGCACTTAAAGTGAATTCTAGCCATTTATATTTCATCTCTTACGAATTTTCTGTTCAGGCCCACAATCCATTGTTTGAATTAGGTTGCTTATTCTTACAATTTTTAAAGGACATTTAAAGTATTTCTGAATCTTGCTCTGCTGAAGGATACTCAACATTTTCTCAAGCATTTGTCAATCTCCATGGATACAGTGATACAGCCTAGCAAACTGAGTAACTCCCGGCTCTGCAGCATCTCTGCTTACCTATGAGTTTGTCTTGCCTCCTTACTACACAGAGGGATTAGAGCGAGTGCCTGGAAATACTGCCTGGCAGTTATACTTACTTGATGTTGTCATCATTTAGTATTTCAGAGTCATGATGGAATTCCACAGAAATTCTAATTTCTAATTATATTGTCTTGGAATGGGACCTCCCAGTGCTTGCAGCTCTGAGCTTTTGAATCAGTCTTCAGCATTCATAATTTATTCATGTAGAACCACTGTATGAATGGCGTACTCTGCTGTAATCACACTTTGTTCAGATCATCTGTCAGTTTGTAGGACGGTGATGCATTTCAGAATGACTCGTTGACCGCTTCTAACTGTTATCGACTATTTCCTTTCTCCTCCCTCAAGAATGACTTTCTACTCCCATTGAACTGAGATACATTAGCACCATCCCTGCCAGGAGCATCTCTCTTCCTGTATGGCAGAGATGGCTGAGCAAATGTTTCTAAGCCATTTGGATGGTATGGTCTGTTTGTGTTCACATCTCTTGCTAAAGATACTATGTATGTTTTGTAAAGCAGCTTCACCATTTTGACAGCCACTCCCTCAAGTTTGGTAACCAGGTCTACCTCATCTTGTTCTTTGTATAAACTTGGACACTTTAGGGTGTGTGCTACCAGAAGCAGAAGTTCAAGACACTAGGGATTTACTAAAATAACCTCTTCAGGATAAACCTTGAAAAATTTAGGCCAAATCCCGGTAGAATTATTATTACTTCTTTTGGCTTGAAGGGACGTTAGAGGTAATTTTACAAATTAGGAAACCAAATCCCAGTGTATCCTTGGTATAGCAGGGTTCCAACTCCAGCCTCCATCTGTCTAGATGCCTGTTTGTCCTCTACTGTCAGGTGAGTTCTGCTCATTGTGGTGTGTGTGTGTGTTTAGGGTTTTTATTGTCATGTTATATCGAAAAATGAAACTTTAATGTAGAAGAAATTGCATTGTATAATGGGAATTTTTCCTTTCGATTATTTTTTTTGCCATCCTTACTAAGAAAAAAAATTATTGTACTAAAGACAGCAGAGAAAATAGACAAGATTGAATAATTTCACATTACGCTGTCATTTTTTTTTCTGGAATAATTCTTTTTTTCCTGAAACCATCCCTCATCCCACCATTATTTTGGGTAATTAATTCCTGGGTTCCCGGGGTGCTGTGTGAATGTGTATGTTGACAATGTGTTTAGGATGGAGACATTTGCATGTAGCTCTTAGGAAACTGAAAGGGGTCAGGGTAGGGGCCTCTGGGAGCAAGGCCCCAGCAAAGCCTGGGAACAAGGTTTCCATTAGGAGAGACAGGTGGAGGGAGGGAGGGAGGGGGGAGGGAGGGAGGGGTCGGCCGGCGAGCTGGGCGGAATTTCGCTGGGCGCTGCGGGGCTCTCTCCGCTGGGAGGGGCCAGGCTGCGAGCCGCAGAGGCACTGGGAGCCCGAGCGCAGCTTGGACAAGTGGACTGCTTGCAGCGCCTGTCTGTTCTTTCACACATCTCTGGGGACCTCAGGAGAAGGAGGAAGACTTTTGGATATGGGTGAGTGCAGCGGCCCCCCCAAGGCTGAGGCCGGGCCGGGGAAGCCGCATTACTGAAAGGGGATGTTCGTGAAGCACTGGTTGCGCCGACCCCCCATTGGCCATCCCCCTCCTGCGCTTTGCTGCTCCGGCTGCCCCCGCACATATTCTGGGAAAGAGAGAGGGGAGAGTTGGCCCCTAAGGCAAAGAGCGGTGCTTAGAGTGCCTGCGACTTTGGTGTACCTTGCCCTGGACATTACCTGAGGGATTTTTAAAAGAGAGATTAGAAATAGCAAGCGGACTCCCGGAGGAACAGCATCATGACATGTTTGATGCTGGCTTTGTGGTGCAAGTTGAAAGCGAGTCCTAAGTACCGAAAACTTAGAAAACTTTCAGCTCTTAACAGGTTTGAGCAGAGGGAGACACTACGGAAGGGAGAGTTTTGGGGACAGTTTGTAGTCCCCGTGTAAGCGGAACGCCCGTTTTCACAGAGGTTTTTGGAAGTCCAGGCGGAAAGCTTCATTTTTCTTTGGAAGAGTCTTGTTAAAATAAATGATCTAGTTGAAAGGACACACTGAGTGACTCGGGTCACCTCACGGCAGCTCTGGGAGCAGTTCAGCTTCGCTCCAGTTTCTTTGGAGTTCAGCGGCACAGGTTGGCACACTCCCAGGAGTGTTGTGGGGTGCCATGGAGGTGGAGGAGGTGTCTGTCCCAGGGATACAAGTCCAGCATCAGAAGGAAGCGGTTAAGGGTGAGAAAAGTTCTTAAACCGGTGGAGGAGAAGTGTCCCACTATCTAGGGATTTGGTTGTGTTTGTTCTGTTTATGCGTAAAAGTGCTCGCACAGTATTGCATTTCCAGGGTTACTGATTAGTGATCCACCAGCCGCAGGGGATTTACTATGCAAACGCCAGTGGACTCAGTGCTTCCGGTCCAAGTCCATTAGTCGCCCCTCCCCCGCTCCTCCCTTGTCCTTTGTTGTAAGTGATTTCACCCAGAGCAAAGGAGCCCTTTGGGCTGACATGCCCCTGTATAAATTCGTAAATTCCCACAGGCTCAGTGTTAGGGGGGTGCTTTGACTACTAAGCAGTGGGGTTTATACACACTGGCCAACTTGGAAGAAAAGAAAACAGAAAAGGCGAGGGACATTTTTGCCTATGAATGTTAGCTGTGATCAAGACATTGATAGCCTCTTCTTGCATGACCCTGCAAGAGTCTTAGACTCAGTTTTTATTCCCTCAGGAATGGGTTACATGTTCCTCTTGTAGTTAAGATCACCTAAAACTCATGTAGGTGTCAGTCACCTACTAGGAAGCAGGATAGTAGAGGAACAAGTGAGAAACCATAGGGCAGGAAAGAGAAAACAGAAGAAAGCCAAACAATTAGTGAACAGTCAAGGAGAGTGAGAGTCAAAATAGGTATTAAGAGAAACAACCTACAAAAAAGTTAGAAGAGCCAATGTAAGATGGGAGGAAAGAAATCTGCCCAGAAACTACATAGAAAATACTTTATTATTGAAGCTATAGTCCTCCTGTTCCTTTCAATTTACTTATTAAAAAAACAGAATCTCATTTCTTAATACTTCTCTTATTTATAGGTAATAGGATGTTAGTGACTCAGTCTAGATTGTTAGGGTAAGTGAGAAAACAGTACAGGAAAATGTTGGACTCTCTCAGAAGTCTGTATCTTTCTTCTTCTTATGTCATGATAGTTGAAAATTAGGTGGGGAGGTGATGGCACAGTCCTTTCATCCCAGCACTCAGGAGGCAGAAGCAGGCAGATCTCTGAGTTCAAGGCCAGCCTGGTCTGCATAGTAAGTTCCAGGACAGCCAGGACTGCACGTAGAAAACTTGTCTTTCAACAAAACAAATCACAAAGAAGAAAGGAAAATGAAGAAAGGAAAATGGTGGTGTGGGGATAAACACAATAATTATTGGTTGTCTGAGAACTCCTTATTCTACCATTGTGGAAAAGTGGGAGCAATTGGACCAATAGTTTGAATAATTTATAGTCATCATATCTATAAAGCACATTGCTAATCCTAAAAAAACGAAAAACAACAGATACAAGTTTTTGCAAAGTAGGGAGGTAGAGATTGGGTTTTCCTTCTTCTGCAATGTCCTTGGTTTGGGTTAGAACACTTCCTTTTTGCCTCAAACTTCTCTGAAGAAAACAAATTATTTTTAAAAAAATCCACAGCTATTTGCTAAACATATTAATGTTTTAGCTTCAAGGTTAACTTTAATTACTGTTCATGATCTCCAACTGTGAGTTTTCAGGGTCCAGTAGAGAGATAGGTCAAGGATATTTAAAATTTCTTTCCTAAGCATACTAGTCACTGCTCTACTTAATATATGTGTAAGTAGAACTATATACCTGCATATGTATAGTATAATTTACTATAGCAGTAGTGATCTTTTTCTGCTTGCAAATGGTGTTATTATTTAGTACTTTGACATCTCTTATTAATGAAGACTATGGCACTAAACTAGATTTGGAGGGACGTGAAGGATCTGTGAAGGAGGATGCTCTAAAAAGAGAAGGGACAGTTTTAAAGCAGGAAGGAGGTAAATATGTTGTGAAGTGAAACATGAATCTGGGTCAATAAAGAGGACTTAACTTTGGAAAAGAAAAATCCAAAGCCCCAGGAACTTCCAATTACACAATAGGAAATACGAAGTCAAATAATGTCTTTATGATAACATTAGTTTTCAAGGAAGATCTATTGACCACAGAATAAGCTGGAGAAGATACACTGAATGATTAGAGTAGTACTGAAATGATATATCCAGGCAAACTCAGTAACACTGGATCTAGAGGGTGAAAGGTAAGTAGAAGCTATGACTACAAAATTACACAACAGGATAACATGGAAAACGAATGTATTCTCTGGGGGACATGAAGGCTTCACTGTGGAGAAAATGGTAGGCTTTTTGATACTATACTTAAAGGATAAACTAGATGATTTATTTTCTGGCTATCCTGGGCAACTGATGAGTTTCATTTTTAAGACAGTAACTGAGAGATGATGACTGGATATTTAGATGAAAATGTTTAGTAAGTTTCAAACACATACCCAGGGGTTAATAAGGAAACGTGAGAAGGGACACAATCATGTAGGAGCTTCCAATCTTTAGTGAAAGATACCCCCAAAGAGGGAATTATTTACTTGAAAGAGAGAGCACAGGTAACACTGATTAAAGGACAAGAGGGAAAGGAAGAGTGGTTTTAGGGAGAAAATTGTACCAGCTACCAATTATGTACAAATGCCTTAGATTTAGAAGCTCATGTACTTTCACAACACAGGAAAAAATAAGAAGACATTTTTCTGTCATTCAGTTACAAATAAAAAACGGAGTTGGCTAAGGATATTTAAAAGTATTTAAATTTGGACAAAAAATAATGAGACATGCTGTTTCCTTGAGCTTCTATTTTATTCCAGGAGAAAATTGACACAGCATAAACAAAGATGACGCAAGCAGACATTGTTTGAAACTGGTCACTCTTGTAAATCTTTGGAGATCTTCTATTCTCTTGTGTTTTATTAGGAGGACTATAAGCTTATGTAGATCAGGCTATCATTCAGTTTTAGTCAGAGGAAAATCATGTGAATCTGATAAAGTATTTTTTAAAAAATAGAGTACAATTGTGTGGTTCTAGAGTCTAGAATCTAGATTAATAGGTAACAATGCTTATGGATCATTGAATTCCCTAGGATTCTATTTTCCCCGGACAATTATAATAATCAAATAACATTGTGAACCAGATAAAGATAATCTAGTGTCATGGGTGTCTCTTCTTGTAAATCAAGTATTCTCCAAGTGAGTTTATTAAAACAATTCATTGCTAGGGCAGGAGGGATGGCTCAGAATTAAGAACACTGGCTGCTTTTCCAGATGACCCAGATTCAATTCCCAGCACCTACATGGCAGCTTACAACTGTCTGTAAACTCCAGCTCCAGGGAACCCAGCATCGTCAAGCTGACATACATTCAGGTGAAACATCAACGAATATAAAATAAAAATAAATAAATTATTTAAAAAGAACAAAACGCAATTCATTGTGAACTCTCATGGCTCTCCACGCTGACTGTTAGCTGATCGCTTTACAAATGCAGGCTAAAGTTGTTACTGTATAATGTCAGCTAGGTAATGAACCATCTGAAGACTTTGTCAGCTTTGTGATCTGTGAGAGCTCACCAGTTGTTGGCATCTGATAGTGTCTGTTGATTGTGGGCTCATCTGTGGCCGTCTTTGGATTTTTCTGAAAAACAAAAAAAAGACGGGTTCCAAGAAGAGCGATTCCAAAGACAAGTCTTTTAAGATACCCATGGAATGACCTAGCATCAAGGAAGTGTCATGGGAAATGAGTTCTGCTGCATTTCCTTGACCACAAAAGTTGAACACAGTGTGAATCAAAGATTGGAGATGAGGACTTTCATCTGTATGTCAAGTACGTGATGGCTGGCATAAGGAAAGCAGGAGCTGAACAGACCTGACCATTTCATTCTTAAAATAAATCCCTCATAAACATGCTTCATGTTATGTTCACATGTTATTTGAAACACATATTGCAATCAACTGTATCTTTAATAAGAAATGTAAGACTACCTAATCAATTACACCAAAGTTTCAGAGCAAACCACTGAGTTTGGCAACTGATCCTGGGGTAGAAATACAGTTTTTCAATCCTGAGTTTCAACTCTAAGCCAAATGGTGGCAATAAAATCAGCTAGTCTTTCCTATTTTCAGTTAAATCTGAAATTCTAAGAGTATTAGAAATTAATGTTTTATTTATAGATAATTTAGAACAGAGATTATGTCATAAGTTCAAATGCAAATATAATAGCAAACATGTTCATAAAAATTAGGTAGTTATTGATGATCTGTTTAGGAGCTTATTTTATTTTTCTAGAGTACATTAATTTTATAAGTATGATATTTTAAATGGGATTATCCTTATTATACTTCTCTTTGAAAAAGATGCACTTAAATTAACTATGTAAATTTCTACTTCATAAAACTTCATCTAAATCTTTGTGTTATTTTTAACTCCCAAAGATTAGAGCTGTCACAATGGATAAAAATAAAAGTTCTTTTTCCTAGACAGTTGAAAAACAAAATTTATTATAAATTATATGTTTGAATTCACAGACAGGATTCATTGCAGCTTAGAAGCATAGAGGCTCAAAAATATTAGATTCCTACTGTGTCTGAACTTTATTGATTTAAGGTCATTCTATTAACAACCCTTTAAAAAGAAATAGAAATTAAGGATAGGTAATATGAAGCTGTATATACTTCCATACTGGATGTACTTACTTCTCAAAGTAAAACAAACATGTGTTCTTCCACATTGAGGAATCAAAATGTTAGTTTTTACACACACATACACACACACACACAGAATCAAGTGATAAGCAATGTAAATAAATTATTTCCTTCGTTAAGATGTTTATTTACTACTTACTCTAGAAGATATACTTAAACTCTCTTATTAAAAGTACTTCTTGCTGTTTCTATTTGTCTTTTTGTTATAGAATCTCTAATTTTATTAGACTATCAGAGAGCCTATTAAATACTGATTCCCAGGTCAGACTCCTGAGACTCACATTCAGAATGCCTAGGACCCAGACCTCTACCTATGGTTTTATTTCTCAGTTCAATTAATTCTGAGTCAGGACATGTGGGACTGTAGTGAGAAATAAAACATAAAGAATGCTTCTCTTCCTCAGCAAGCTGGTTGCACTGCTCATTACAACTTTGAATCATTTTCTTGTATCGAGAATACTAATTCATAATCGTCAGCTCTTAAACATTTACTACCAAGGGCTAGGTTTTGAGATATCCACACTTGCATTTTATCACACAGGACAGTGAAGTACAGTTATTGTTGCTGTTCTTTTTTTCTCACGGGAACCCTAACGTGGTATTTTTCTTCTAGAGCTTTCCGAATCTCTCCCATAAAATCATTCATGACTTCCAGTCTCAAGGCTTCAGGTGTTGTTTATGGTTATATGGTTTTCTGGACTTCTGTATTCAGCTGTCTGGCTCTGCTTCTGTCTCTCTACTCCTTCAATATCCATATGTATGTTCAAAATGGAAACCAACCACCAAGGGGAAGCTCACTCTCTCCAACCTCTCATCGCCCTTTTCTCCCTCTGATACCTAATATAAAGAGATACTTATAGTTAACGAAGAGATGCTGTAAAAGAGATTTGGACGCAGTGGTCACTGAATTATTAAATGCATGCACATTGCTAGGCGAATATAGATATACTCTGAGTCTAACGCACAAGCACTTGGAATTTGAGTCACCATTATATCCAGTTAAAATATATCTTCTGGTGAGGTGTTGTGGCACATGCCTTTTATTCCAGCAATGTGAGAAGGTAGAGTTAGGTGGATCTCTGTGATTTTGAGATCCTTCTGGTCTATGTAGCGAGTTATTGTTACATGGTTACATGATTACAGGGTTATGTGATTAAACCCTGTTTCAAAACAAACAAAATCCCTCTTCTCTTCTATGAAAACCCAGTGCCTGATCGCTGCATGTCTTTTTTATCCATAGCAGTTATTTGTTAATATAAAGTTTCTCTTCATTATTTGGTACCATGTCTGGATTCTAGCATTGACTTCCAGAAAGTTGACCAAGATATCATCAAGTTCATGAATTTTAAAGTATTTATCTACCAACATACAGAGTAACTGAAGTATAAAACAGAGTGTTTGAGGAGGTTAACATGTTAAGCCTTAATAAAAGTAGGGGACAGAAAAAGCAGGTAAAACTACTGAGTAAGTGTGTCTATCAAGAACAGGATAGGGATATGAATGGACAATGCTAGACAAAGAACCTTGCCAAGTGATAACAATAAAACAAAATTAAAGGACCTACTGAGAACAAGATAGAGTAATTCCATTATTCAAAGAAGAAAAGCCTTTGCAATGAGTGAACAAAAGAACCAAGAAAAATCAAATATGGCTCTTTAAAGATTTTTTTGTCTTACTGAAAATAGATTTTTTAATCAATACTATAGCGGATTATTACTTTCCCTCCCCTCTACTTCTCCAGCTCCTCCTCACTTCCCCTCCCACCCAGATCCACAATCTTTCTGTATCTTATTAGAAAATGAACAGAATTCTAAGTGATAATAAAGATTAACGTAGCAACATAAAACCAATACTAACAACAGGAAGAAAAGAGCCCAAGAAAAGGCACAAGAAATGCATATTGACACAGAGACCCAATCATTTGCACAAACAAATCCCATAGAAACACTACACTGGAAGCCATAATGTAGACCCAAAAGGACCTGTAGAGTAAAACAAGAAAGAGAAAGAGAGAAGAAATAAGTATATAGATAAAATAAAACATAAGACAGGACAAAAAAATCCCTGACAAAAGAGCGAACCTGTAAAGGTGACGTTGTGTTCATTTTCTGTTGCCTATCTACAGCTGGGCATGCCGCCTACCCTAAGAGTAGTTTGTTTCACCAGTGAGACACTCTTTGAAGAAACCAAATTTTCAATTGCAAGTGGTTACCAATTTGAGATAGCTCTGGATTTAGGGATGGGAGCTTGTGTGCATTTCTGCTTCAACTCTAGGACCCCATCTGGTGCAGACCTGTGTAGGTCCTGTGCATGCTGATACAGTCTCTGTGAGTTCCGATGTATGTAGATTCCTGTTGATTTAGTGGTGCTTGTTTCCTTGGATTTCCCTCATTCCCTCTGGTTCTTACACTCTTTATGCCTCTTCTTCTGCAGGGCTTCCTGAGCCCTGAGGGGAGGGGCTTGGTGGAGCCATCCTATTGTTGCAAGGCCTCTCACTCTCTGCATATTGTCTAGCTTTGGGTCTCTATTTGCTCCCATTTGCTGCAGGAAGAAGCATCTCTGATGATGGCTGAACAAGACACTGATCTATGAGTACAGCAGACTCTCATTAGGAGTCATTTTGTTGATTCATTTATCAGAATTAAAGCACTTGGTGTTACCCTCGTTCCCTGGGCAATTTAGTCTCAAGTTCTTGGTCATTCAAGCAGTGTCAGTTACGGGTTACATCTTATGGATGTAAGTGGATCTTAAGTCAAATCAGATATTAGTTGGCTAATCCCACAAGCTTTGTGTCACAATTGCATTAGCATGTCTTGCAGTCAGGACACCACTATAGAGCAAAAGATTTCTGCTTAGCTTGGTGTTTATGTTTCTCCTTTGGTAGCATTCAGAGTACCTTCCTGTACCAAAGATGCTAGAGCATGGAGGTGAAGGCTCTATGCAGGTACCAGCTCTACTTCTCCACTCAGTGAGTTCTGTAGGTGCTGTCTTCATCAACAGGGCTTCGCCATTAGTTTGTGGAGAGCAACCTATAGTCTTGGCAGCAGCCTGAGTTATTTGGGAGTTCCCTTGGGACATCTTTGGCCAACAATTCAATTAGATGTAACTCATCCCCAGGACTGGAAGTTTCATTGGGTAACAAGTGATGTCTAGCTGGGATATGTCTCCTGTAGTATGGTGGTTCCATTTATATCACCTTCTTATATGTATACATTTTAGGAGGTTTCTACTGAGTTAGGTTTTCATACAACCCCTCAAAGGGCCCTTAATTTTAGGGGTCTCTCCCCATATTCTCTCCCTTGTCCCTTTCTTCTTTTTCCTTCTTAGTAGATCCTCTCATTCCATCCCTTCTCTCATCCATCCATAACAATCTATTCTATTTCCCTGTCCTAGGGAGATCTATTGGTCCACCCTAGTGCCTTACTCTATACCTAATTTCTGTGGTTCTGTGAGTTATAGCTTGGTTGTCATTGACTAATAGCTAATATCAACAACTAAATGGTGATCGCATGCCATGTTAGTTTTTCTGGTGCTGGATTACCTCACTCAGGATGATTTACCTGCAATTTCATTTTTTAATGGCCGATTAATATCTCATCTTGTAAATATGCTAAATTTTCATTATCTATTCTTCTGCTGAGAGACATCAAGGTTTTTTTTCCCCCAACATTTGGTTGTTATGAATGCGGCAGAAATGAACATAGTTGAACAAATGTCTCCGTATTAGGATAAAGTCTCTTTTCCTGATTTTAAAATTTACATAATCCAAATGAAATTAAAGTTTCTTTAATAAATGGATAAAGAGCCACATTTTCTCTTACAGACAAGACTTCAAGGATTAGGAGAGAGAGGAAGAAGTGGGGAAAGAATGAGAAAGGGAGAAAGAAGATGAGGGAAGGAAAAGGAGAAAGAGCTCATGTAGGGATGGAGCTAGGGAGAGAGAGAAGGAAGGAAGAAATGAGTATGAGAGGGTTCCTTGGTTGAGAGAAAACTTGGTAGGCAGGAAAGACAATTGCACATCACTTCAGGATTAAAGAAAGGGGAGGGGATGCTGGTTGTGTGACTCTGTGAGTAGAACACTTACCCACTTATGAATAAGGTCCAGGTTTAATCACAGCACCACAAATCAAATGAATAGTGAAGTTAACAAGAACAACAATTATAGAACAATAATAGTTCAAGATCTAGAAGAACAGTACGGATTGTGAGTGTTAGTGACATAAGATGGCAGAATCAATTTACTAGAGAGCAATCTAATAACCTTTGTGTTTCTTACACCTAAGTTTTGTTTTGCAAGAAAGCATCTCACAATGTAGTTCTTGGTGTCCTGGAACTCACCCTGTGTATTACTAAGCCGGTCTCAAATTCACAGAGATCCACCTGCTTCTGCCTCCCAAGTGCTATTGTTAAAGTCGTGTGCACTATGCTATGCTCTTTAAATCTGGTCTTGAAAGTAAAAAAGTAAAAATAAATTACTTATGAAGGTGATGGCATCTGAAGACTTCTTAAAAAATATTTCTCTTAGGCCAATCACAGTATTCCTTCCTGCCCTCCTTTCTGGCAAGTTCCTCTCCCCCAACAACTGCCCCCAACCACTCCTCCTCCTTTCACTTCAGAAAGGGCTGGCCTCGCAAGCATATCAGTCGTCCAGGGCATGTCAAGTTGCAGTAAGACTAAGCATTTCCTCTCCTACTAAAGCTGGGAAAGGCAGCCCAGTAGGAGGAAAGGGTCCCGAGAGCAGGTAACAGAGTCAGAGACAGCCCCTGCTCCTGCTGTTGAGTCTTACATGAAGACCAAGTCACAGAACTGTAGCATGTGTGCAGAGGACCTAGGTCAGTCCCATGCAAGCTCTCTGGTTGGCATTTCACTCTCTGGGTGCCCCTGCAAAGTTAGTTGACTCTGTGGGTTTTCTTGTAGTGTGTTTGACCCCTTCCTGTCCCTCTTCCACAGGATTTCCAGAGATCTGTCTAATGTTTGGTGTGTGTCTCTGCATCTGTTTCCATCAGTTGCTGGGTGAAGTCTCTCTGGTCACCTGAAGATGTTTTTTTAAATGAACTCATTACACCCATTTTAATGGCTATGTTACATTTATTATTTTTATGTTTTTATTTATAGACAACATGCATGGATTAGCAAGGATAAGTAGAGTACTGCATAATCTAAAATTAAGCTAGTAAGTGAATATAAAGAGACTAAACATATCATGGTTAAAGCCTCCTCAGTGGGATGTCAGGAGGTAATCATTTATATCTCCTAATTCTGATAATGCTGACCTATGTTACCAAGACTCATGGTTGCAAACTCAAGACTTAGATTAAGAAGTCTATAGACTCCAGTCTATGAAAAACTTATTTTTCATTTTACATATCAAATCCAGTTCCCCCTCTCCTGCTCCTGTCTCCCCCTTCCCCACTCCCCATCTACTCCTCAGGGGGGTAAGGCCTTTCTTGGGGAGTCAACAAAGTGGCACACCAAGTTGAGGCAGGACCAAGCCCCTCCCTGCTATATCAAGACTGAGCAAGTTATCCTACCAAAGGGAATGACTTAGCCATTAAAAGCTAGGCTCACAACCAAAAATATAATAATCATTTTCTTTTTATGTTTCCTTAGATTTCCTTTATATATATCAAATGAGGATTAAATAGAAAAACTGAAAATAACAAAATACCAAACACACGATATTCCTAGGAGCTAACAGTGGCATCAGTAGTTTTACATACTCAATGCTTACTTTAGATCATTATTAACCTTTGTATAGTAATAATATCTTACTATTTTTTGATACATGACATAGCAAGTTGATATTTTTACTTTTATTTTGAAATTGTTTTACTTTGTGTGTGTGAGTGTGTGTGTATGTGTATGTGTGTGTGTGTGTGTTGCATGTGTCTAGAAGGTACACATACCAAGTTGTGCATGTTGAGGGCAGAATATAATTTTGCAGAATTAGTTCTCTCCTTTCACCTTTATATGTGGATTCTGGCTATCAACAAATTCAAGTCATCAGGCTTTCACAGCATCTTTACCTGGTGAGCTATTTCGCTGGCCTGGTTGATATTTTCATGAGTAAATTTCATTTCTTTCCTAACAGTTCCCTTAATTGATATCCATTTACCCAATACAGTAGATATATCTTAGTTGAAATAGAATGAGATGTTAAATGATACTCATTGAAAAAAGGTCAAAAAAACTTAAAGTATCTGTCGCACCTGCTGTGCGGTCTGCATCCGAGAATGTAGCGAGGTGGTCGGGATAGATGACACAGAGACCGGTCGGTTGCTTTAAGAAAAACTTTATGCTTCCCAAGTCAGCTTAGGAGGAGACCCCAAGTCAGTTTTTGGAGAGAGAAATCTCAGGAGAAGTCTCTCCAAGAAAAAAGAGCTTCCCTTTTTAAGGACTTCTGTCATCCATCTACATACAATTCTTTCCAGACTTCTCACCCTCCTGGCTGGTGGTTTAATCTCCAGCCCCAGAATCGGGGAGACACAGCTGGGGGACAGGAAGAGGCATCTAGCCGTAGGGGGTGTGAAAGTCATGGTATCTCAGTGAGCAAGCCCTTATCTGAGCCCTATCAAGAGCTTTATAGCACTGAATTGTTTTCAGTAAACATTATCTCACAGCTGCCTGCTCCCAGGCCGAAGGGGAAGTGGGTTTCTGCTCAAGGTCTGCTGTCCCCACAAGTATCCATCTCAATTCACATGTGTCATTATGTGTATAATATGAGGCCATTCCATATTAGAAGGGTATTCCTCCCAGCACAAAGCAGCCCTTTGAATCTATGTTAGTGTTGATTTGACTAAAAAGGGAAAAGGTACCTCTAAGGGTGAATCACATGCTCACTTTGGTTGACAAACAGAATGACAGAATGAGAGACATCAAGTAAGAACAATTTCCAGTTCAAAAGCACTTCAGCTAATTGGGATTAAAAAAACTTGTACACAAGGAACCAACGATTATTCTGAAGAGTAGCTGCAGATATACAGATTAATATATAGTTTATTTAGAACACTGACCAAGAGTGGAAGAGAACTGTAGAGGTTACAGCCAAGATGAGTTCTATGAAAGAGTACCTGGAAGAGAAACATGGTAGCTTGTGACTTTGTCAGGAGATGAACCTGTAGTGATGTGTGAATAGCCTGTGAAGAGCAACAAAATAGTCTTGGGTGTGGGGTACGAATGTTCTGGAACACATCTGCATTTGCACTCACTCCAGCTTTTGCTCATGGGGTACTAAGTTTTCTCTGCTAAATTTCTCATTCTCTGGAAAGGTGTGGGACCACACCCTAGCCAGAATTTTATAAACACAGTTAAAAAGTACCCTGGGAGTGAGCCGAGCAGGGTTCAACTAAACACCAGTGTCTTATCCTTCCTGTTTCCTCACCATGTCACTCCAAATCTAGACCTGCCCTCATCATCACAGGCCCATTAACAGGCATACTGCAGCCAAACACAGCCTTTTAAAGTCATTAATTTTTGAAGGTAGTATATAAAATAATGGGTTTTATTATGGCATCTTAACACATGTATGCCAGTTGCGGTTAGTTCTTACCCCTCCTTCTCCCCTCACTTGCTTATGGCTTTCCCCTTTCAATTACCTCCCTCCTATTGCTTTCACGATCTTGCAATTGTAGTGTTGCTGGGAGATAGCTATCTGATCAGATTTTGTTACAGGTATAATAACAAAATAAATATTAGAAATAATAAAGCCACCAGCATTCTTTTATTGACTAGAATAAGTCATGGGTGGGAAAATAAAAAGACATGGATGAAGCTGGCATTTCAATGAGAAAGTGGAAGGGACCAGTAAACTTAAGCACAAACTGAAAATATTCACAAGTCTGGTAATTGCCAATTAATTAAGCTCTACAATGCAATCCTACAACTAAATCGGAAAATGATTTGGAATATTTTCTGTTGGTCCATTTGCTCAAAGTTGCTGTATTCTTCTGTTTGTAGACCTTCCATGACTTCCTGTCACCTTATATTAGATAATGACCTGAAAGAAGACAGAATCATTTATTAAGACTGGGCTGCCACCGGGCGTTGATGGCACATACCTTTAATCCCAGCACTCGGGAGGCAGAGGCGGATCTCTGTGAGTTCGAGGCCAGTCTGGTCTACAGAGTTAGTTCCAGGACAGCCTCCAAAACAATACAGAGAAACCCTGTCTCGAAAAATCAAAAAAAAAAAAAAAAAAAAAAAAAAAAAAAGACTGGGCTGCCAGGAGGTTGAATCCATTTATACATAGAACTTCCAAACAAGTTTTGAAGTCTGACTAAGTCACTACCATGATCCAATAAGGAATTTATAACATGTGATTTAGAATTGAGAAGATATATAATTACAGATTAAATAATTTATCCTATTTAAAATTAAGCATTAATTATAACTTAATAAAATATTATAATGATTAAACTAAGTTTACATTTAAATGTTTTGGTTATACATAAATATGGCATATTTCAGTGTCCATAAAGATAGCCAATCAACAGATTGTTCATTAATGAGCACTGTAAAAAATTCATCCTATCCCATCGGGCTAAATAGCTTGATACATGTGTGATTGACTTGACGTGGAGGGGAAAGAGAAAGATTCTCCATTTTGCTACTTAAATTTCACAATCTTACCTTTAGGTCTCTAGAATCCTGGAACCCTCTTCCATTCCCTTTTATTTTCTTTTTGTTTTCCTATTTTCCCCTTCTTGGACTTTTTCTTGGCTTTTAGAATTCAAATGGTGCAGGCTTGAAGAAGGCTATAATCCTTGGGGTTGAAATCCTCATTCACTGCTCTCCAGTCATCCATGTTAGGGACTGATTCAAAACAACATTACCAAAACAAAACACGGCACAACATAATTAAAATAATGCATTCTGAATAGGTCATTTAAAAACGAATTGGATATTTGTAATTATGCTTTTTTTTTGCTTGTCCCTGACTCCTTCCTCAGTTAATATGTGGTCCTATGTGCAGATGAAATTGAGATGCGATGTGTGGTGTGTACAGAGTATATCTTGCTACCAGGGCACAGGACTTTTCTGTGTAAGCTTCCTTTTCCTGCAAGGACTACAGAATTGAGGTACAAGTAGCTTTTTGTTTTCCTCAAGTTGAGTCCTTCTGTTTTCTTTGTCACTGGCTTTCATCCTCTGTCCCATTGGCTGTAGTTCACTGTTTATTTATTGGCTGTTTAGTATGGAGAAACATCCAGTCTTTCAGCATTGACAAGAAATCAGAGCAATGAGTCCGCCCATCACGCTACACTGCGTATCATCTTTTCCTGTTAGGCTCTTGACTGGTTTTTATTGTACTTGACTATCCTCAGAGTTTGGGAAATCTGACTGTGGGTTGTTATTTTCCAATCCTTATTAACACTTGCCAAATCTTTTGTCTTGCATCTTTATACTCATGACAGCTTCTAGGCCAAATTTTAGTTTTGATCACTGAATCTTTAAAAGGAATGTTAAGAAACTGACTTAGCCAGCTCCTTTCTGTGCTGGCAATGGATGCCGATTAGCTGTGTGCTAGTTGTTGAAGTCATAGCAACAAGCTCCACTTACTATCTTTTAGGCATCTCAATTAAGTTTCTTTGGACTTTGGAACTATAACTACAAAAAAGTTTCATCTCCTGGAGAAAATGAGTATGTTTGGGAGAAGAACTTCATAGAGTTAATTAAGAATTCTGCTCTAAGGTTCATTTCTGAACTGGAAAGCAAGGGATTATTTGGGATCCTGGATTTTCTTTTTATTGCCAGTTTTTTTAATAGGCTTTTGATGGACTTAATCTCTTAATTTTAAACTGACTATTTGCCAAGATCCTGGATGCCATTGCTGAGGCTACCAAGCTAAGTATATGCATCAATAACCAGAGGAAGGGCCCTAAAGTTGTTCACAGAGGCAACAAATATGGTATTACATTTTCAACAGAGACTCAGGACAGTTTTTAGTCAATAAAATGATTCTGTGAGAATACAGATAAATACCTTGTAGAGAAACATTTTTTAAAATTTTAAATTGACTACAATAAAACTGGATTAGACTAGATATTTTCTTTCTAAAAATGACAAAAACTGTAGTTCCTGCCTACATGTGAACTATTTTTGTTGGTTTTTTATGTCATAAAGTCATAAATTTCAGACTTTTCTCCTAGAGAGTGATGGAGAAACAAGGTTATATTATCTTCCTTTATCAAGCCATTAAACATTATCTTATGCTGTCTAGGTCATTATTTTCCTAGATAATGAACAATTTAACCTTCCTCAGCAAATGTATTTCATATTGGTTACACATTTTTGTGAATATGTGCTGGTGATATGTATGCATAGGTATATGTAAAAGGAGTTCTTAATTGGTCTAAGTAATAAAAACCTGGAGTTTAGAGGGAAATGCTCACAGACCAGAGACGAGGAGCAAGCTACCTCCATACCTTACCTCCTTAGCATCTCAAAAGACAGAAGAGTAAGTTTCTGTTTCTCCCTGCTTATATCCTGTTTCTGTCCAGCTAGCTCACTTCCTGTCTGTCTGAAAAGACCTCCTGACCTCTATGTTAGCTACTGGCAAGCTGTATTCTCTGACCTTCAGACAGGCTATATTTGTACAAGCAAGGTATCACCACAGCTTTATATGCATGTATGTAAGAATGTGCATGAGAGTCCAGGCATGTTCGTATCAGCTCACATGAGTGAAGGTTGGAAGACAACCTCAAGCGTCAGTCACAACCTTTGACTTTGAGGCAGGTTTTTGTTGTTGATTGATGTATACACTCAGTTAGCTGGCTTACAACACTCATAGGATTCTCCTGTCTCTATTTCTCCTTTCCCTGTAGCAGCGTTGGAATAACAGGTATGTGTTACTGTGCTGTGATTTTATTAGCCCTGGGTATTGGGCTAGGTTTTCAGTAGCAGATATGACTTCTTTGTTGTAGAACAGTGGGTCTTAAGTACAATTGAGGAGCTGTTGCTTCCTGTCAAGGTATGGATGCCACGACTGCACTCTTATAGTTATTGTGGTGGTCATTGTTGTGGTTCACAGACACCCCAGCTGCATAGGATTGTTCTTTGCTTCCCTCCCTTGTAAGACTGCACTGCCGAGTACTTTCTGATACTATGAAGAAGGTATTCTTAGTCAGGGGCATCTGGGTCCTGTGTTTGAAGTGGATAGTGTCTTCATTCAAAACCTTAGAAAAAAATGTTTACAATAGTTTTACTCATAGCCATTCAGAATTGGACAACAATCCAAGTGTCCTTGGATCAGTAAATAGATAACCAAATTTTGTTACTGCCATGCAAAGAAATTCTACTCAACAGTAAAAAGGAGAAAATTACTGATAACACAACATGTATAAATCTTAGATATATCTTAAATGGTCATATAGTCAGGGATATCAATCCACTTATGTGATATCCTAGAAAAGGCCTACTATATAGCAGTAAAAGACACATCAATGACTAGCAGAGGCTACAAACAAAGTGACAATACAAACATAAGACAATTTTGAGGAAAGTTGTTCCACACCTTCACTCAGGCATGGCTCACATTATTGCACATATTTTACAGAAGTGATAGAACTGGAATGTACAAAGATGGACTTTACAGTTCAACAAACTAATATCCCAGCAAAAACAGATCAAAGCAGAAGCAAATATGTCTAAGCATTACTGTTGTTTGTCATTTTTATATTATTCAAAGTAACAATGCAAAAATAAAAATGACTTTTATAAGTGATAGATTGAAAGTCACTCCTAGAAAAATTTTCTGTGTACATTTCTATGTCTTTAAAATTTTCCTCCCATTTCTTTCAGTTTCACCTATTGTATGAAATCTATTAACTATTAGACACAATAGAAGAGAGAATACCTGTAAACTGCTTTCAATTATAATCTTCCTTAATTCATCTTACTAAGCAAGAAGTAAATAATATATTCAGTTTATTTTGTACTAAAAATGGATTACTGTTGAAGTGATTGATTAAAATCAATTACCTTTAAATGGTAAATGCTAACCAGAAAAAAATCAAGTCCTTTTGCTGGTGTAATGGCATTCTGATTGAGATGTAGCCCTTGAATGCTAACTCTTGAGACCTGATATGCGTGTCATCTTTCCAGTGGTCACTTCGCTGTAGTTATTGCTGGCTTAAACATTTTATGTGTCAATTTTATTGAAATGTGAAAATTCTATCTTCTTTCTGCATTTTCCCATTAGTGCAATTATTATTATATCCCATCCAACAAACCCAATTATAGTTTTAAGAACTTTAATTTAATTTGAGAGAACATTTATATATTTACTAGAATATTCCAGTTAATGGAAATCAATCGTAAAAATACAAAAGTTAATAATATAATAATTAATAATATAATAATAATAATAGAAAGCAAAAGACATTGGTGTGTTTCTGGCATTCAGGTATTACTAGCATTTTATTTATAGCCATCTAAACATATGTAAATCATTTCACCTAGTATAGAAGCCATGATAGATGTTTCAAACTTAGGGGTGTAAGTTTTATTATTTGTTAAAACAATACAACTGATTGTAGCTAACGTGGAAAACCACATAGACACTATATACACCTACCATGAGCAGTTGTGTCCTTCTGAAGGCAAGCAGCAGATGGATTTTATAATGTTATCACCAATGCTATTAATATTGCATTTAGGGTAATAGCATTAAGACCACTGCGATTCCTAGTTTTTATTATTTGTGCTTGATTTTGAATTAACAATGCAAATAAAGTAAAGCTCTTTGTAGTGTATTGATTGGACAATCACTCATTTATATGTCCAGCAGGATAGGTGAGGTAAAACTCATTCTTTTCCCCTTGTGCTTTCCTCTGAACTTCTTTTGTAGTTCCAGTTTTACTAGAGTGAGATTAATAACTCATAGTCTGAAGAAGTAAGGGTTTAATAGGAATGATATTTGCTTTTGATCTTGGCTTAGAGTTAGAATGTTGAACTTAAGAACAGAACAATTGACTCCATTGACATGTACATTCTGCTTATCCTGCTGCATATAGAAAAGGAGTTTAAATAAGCTCACATGCAATGTTTTGATTAAATACTCAGCAGCATAATTTGGTGGTAGCTTGAAAACAAATCCTCCGATCTTGATGTTTAAATAGAATTGAGTGAGTTTTTGCTGTTTGTAAACCAATACCTCATAAAACTATTGTTTTCAGATTATTGTGAGAGTTGTTTCTTGGGGAAAGTTAAATTTTCTTCAAGCCCTTGATTCCAACCCTTACCACATTTAATTAAGAGAAGATGATGTCTGCTGTGAGTTAAGGGCAGATTTATTGTGAGATCTTAAAAATATATATTGGAACATTTTTCTAGAGTAGTTCTGTGTTCTGGGTGTGTAGATTTTGACCTGAGTTGACAGGAACTAGGTTATGTGCTTGGTTTGGCACCATCTCTAGTAGGATTCAGTGTACAGGATAGCATGGGTTCCCACTTCTTATTGTACATCAGAATCAACTGGAGAACTCTTGAAACATGATCCTTGGTCCTCCGATAGAGACCCAGCTCCAACTGTTTCAAATGAATGCCAGGCATTAGTATTTGGAAGATCTCTGAACTGGAATCCAATATGCAACCAAGACTGAACATGCTTGAATTAGACATTGGAGGCAGTATATGTTTGGGAATGGTGGCGATTGATGTAGACATGTGTACGTGTAGGAGAGATAAGCACGTGTCTTCACGGAGAACTGAGGTCAACACCCAGTGTCTTCCATGATCAGCCTTTTAATTTGAAATAGGGTCTTTCAGTGAACTTGGGGCTCAGTGATCTGGCTGGGCAGGGCAGGCTAGCAAGCCCCAGAAATCTGATGTCTCCATCTCCTGAGCACTGTGATTATAGAGGTAAATCACTGAGCAAGGCGTGAGTGACAAGCACTGTATCAAAGGACATATTTCTGCAATCTCTAGACTTTGGCATTGTTTTAGGAGCTCAGTATTTGAATTCAATATGAAATTATGATTGTGGACATCTGAGTCAGACTCTTGTGTCTTCTACTGTTATACTATTCAATAATTCAAGATTAACCTACTGCTGGAAGGAAATAACAAACCCAAGTTTTTATGGTTTAAGCAATTGAGTCTTTTTCCTTTTTTAAGTCACAGCTCAGTGTGGTTGCAGGGAAGGTTTATTGTGGCAAGTTGTGGGAGAATGACACTTGTGGTTAGTAGTGTTATCAAACTTCAGAATTTTTCACACAGTAAACAAGAAAAAAAGGAGAAAAAGAGGGAATTCATGGCGATTTCATCGTTCAGCTTTGAAATGACATATCTACTGAAC
Organism: Mesocricetus auratus; assembly: GCF_017639785.1. Lineage (NCBI taxonomy): Eukaryota > Metazoa > Chordata > Mammalia > Rodentia > Cricetidae > Mesocricetus > Mesocricetus auratus. The sequence continues at coordinate 308,363 of NW_024429207.1, read as the reverse complement.
AGGACAATCTGTGAGGCAAATTTATTCCAATGGTAGTCTCATATAAGATCAAGGAAGTTTAGAATACCAGTCTTATGCATTTACTTGCGATCTGAAAATGAGGTTTAGGTAATAGACCCAGGAATGTGTCATGAATGAACTACCAAGGTAATAGGCCTTTTAACAATTTTAAGAATATTAAAGGTATGAACTTTGATTTTTCCACAAATGGTATTTCTATTAATAGGGCATTAAAGTCTGATAGTTCAGTGCAAAGCCATATCATGAAATCCAACTATGGTAAATTCTTTCTTAGATGTGAATTTTTTTATTTCAGAATTCAAACTATTCAAAAATGAATTTCTTTTGATTCTTAGTAATAATTTATTCAAAATGAAATACTATTTTAGCATTTTAACTTTATTTCACCAAGAGTTAGTAGCATAATTTACCTTCAGGACTTTTTATGATTTTAAAGAATCATCGTTTCCACGGTTTTAATTATGTAAATGTAAGTCTGCTTATCTCGAGATATATTAAGAATGTGGAATTTCATATGGTTTATATTTTAACTTGTTGAATTATATCTTTTTGTTTCAATGTAGGTACTTCTACTTAATTATTATTAACTTGTGTGTCTCACTTGAAGTCTATGAGTTGAATTAGATCATTGAGCATTTTCATCTTACATAAGTCTTCATGTGATTGCCTTCTTCCCGACCCATGACAGGATTTGGTAGGTGAAGTGGACTATTAGATCACCATTCTCCTATGTAGCCACTTGCACAAAGACAAGTCTATGAAACTCTCATTGCATGAATACACATTGTACCTCTGGTTGGTTCTGAATTGGTGATCTACTGCACTTTGTTCCTTTTTTTTTTTAAACCAAACCCTACAAAAAGGCTTCTCACTTTTTGCATATTGTTTGACTTTGGGTCTGTATTTGTTCCCATCTGGTGCAGGAGGAAGCATCTCAGATGATGGCTGAGCAAGGCACTGATCTATGAGTATAGCAGAATGTCATTAGGAGTCATTTTTTGCTATATTCTTTTAGCACAACTGCAGTATTTGGTTTTATCCTAGGGCCTTGGACTATCTAGTCTCAGGTTCTTTGTCATCCAAGCAGTACCAGGCATGCATTCCATCATGTGGAGTGGGTCTTTAGTCAAATCAGATATTGGTTAACTACTTTGTGTCACAAGCTTTATGCCACTATTGCAGTAGAATATTTTGCTGCCAGGGCAACACTATAGATCCAAAGACTTGTGCCTAATTTGGTGTTGCATTTCTCCTTTGGTAACATTCAGAATCCCTTCCTGTACCATGAACATTAGCATATGATGATATATTATTTATGATCTATTAAAGCTTGCCTGAGGATTCAGAAAGCAAAGTCAGCCACAAGCTATAGATGTCAGGCAATGGAGATACATAACTTTAATCCCAGAAGCTATACTAGCAAGCCATAGCCAGGCAGAGGTGGCACACACCTTTAATCCTAGGATTGAGGAGACAGGTAGATGGATTTCTCTGAGTTTAAGGCCACCATGGCCTACCCAAGGATGAAGAGTAACAGAACTCATGCGTTTGATCCCAGCACCTGGGATCACATGCCTTTAATCAGATCATTAGCGAGGTATATAAGACAGGAGCATTCAGTCTGAGAGTTAGTCTCTAGCCATGTTGAAGAGAGCATAGCAGTCTGAGTGACTCTGAAGAGCAGTGAAGTCAAGAACTGTCTGAGGATCGCCCCTTGGATCTGAGTAGAGGTAGAAGTAACAGGTAGTGGTCGGCTGCTTAGCTTCTCTGATCTTCAGCTTGAAACTTGAACTCCAATATCAGTCTCTGGGTCATTTATTTATTGTGTCTCATTAACATGTAGGACTGAAGGCTCTATGTAGGCACCAGCTCAACTTCTCCATGTTCAATGTGTTCTGTAGGCGTTGTCTTCACCAATAGGGCCTAATCATAAGTTTGTGGAGAGCAATTGATAGTCTTGGTATCACTCTGGCTTATTTGGGGATTCCTATGGACCTCTTTGGAGAACAATTCAGTTAGATGTAGCCCATCCCTGGGACTGGCAGCTTCATTTGCTGACAAGTAATGTCTAGGTGGGACTCTGTCTGCCCCATTATTTGACAGTTTACTTTAGATCTCCTTCATATAGTATGTATATTTTAGGAAGTTTCTGCTGCATTGGATTTTCATAGTACTCCTCAAATTGTCTTTAATTTTAGATGTCTCTCCCCATATTCCCTCACTTAACATCTCTTCCTTCTACCTCCCTACTTGATCCTCACATTCCTGTCCTCTTCTCATCCATCTATAACTATCTCTCCTATTTCCCTTTCTGAGGGAGATCTATCTGCCACTGGCCCTGGCCCAGTTCCTTGCATTTAACCAAACTTATCTGGTTTTATGTATTGTAGCCTGTTTATCACTGGATTAACAGCCAATTATACCAATAAGCAAATACATATCCTATTTGTCTTACTGATCCAGGGTTACCTCATTCAGGATTTACCTGCAACTTTCATGATTTCATTTTCAATCATTGAGTACTACTCCATGGTGTAAATGTACCACATATTCTTTACCCATTTATCTATTGAGGGATATCTAGGTTGTTTCTAATATCTGGCTGTTATGAACACAGCAGCAATGTGTCTCTGTGCAGCATCCTTTGGATATATGCCCAAGAGAGTTATAGCTGGATCTTGAGGTAGATAGTTTCCCAACTTTCTGAGGAACCACCACACTAATTTCCACAATAGTTGTACAAGTTTGCATCCTCACCAGCAATCCACATCCTCACTATCATGAGCTGTCACTTGTTTGATTGATGTTAACAGTTCTGATGGGTGTAAGATAAAATCTCAAAGTAGTTTTGATTTGCATTCCCTGATAACTAGGATGATGAGCAGTTCTTCAAATATTTCTTAGACATTTGAATTTTCTCTTTTGAGAATTCTCTGTTGATATCTGCACCCCATTTTAAAAATGTATTTGTATTTTATGCACTTTTTTGCCAGCATGTGTATTTGTGTAATGGTGTCAGATCCCTCTGGGACTGAAGTTACAAATAGTTTTGAGCTGCCATGAGGGTACCTTCTTTTTTAACTGGGTTATTTGTTTTCTCGTAATCTACTTTTCAAATTCTTTATATATTGTGAATATTATCCCTCTATCGGATATATAGTTGGTAAAATATTTCCCCATTTTGTAGGCTGCTTCTTTGTCCAAATGATGTTGTCCTTTGCCTTACAGAATATTTTCAGTTTCATGAGGCTCCATTTATTAATTGTTGATCTTAGTACCTGTGATAGAATTGTTCTGTTCAGTAAGTCTTTCCCTGTGCCAATGGTTTCAAGGCTATTCCCACTCTTTCTTCTATGAGGTTCAGTGTATCTGGTTTTATATCAAGGAAAGGAAGATGTTCCACTAGTATTTCCTTAGTCCCCTAGGGATGGGGCCAGACAGTGAGGAGATGCCACAACAGGTCGTCTGCAACAGAGCTAGGGATTGGACTGGGGCATATGATATGAAGGAGGGGAGGGAGACTGAGGATCTGAAGCTTATCTACCTGCTGAGCTGGCCTACTTGTTTTTCTGGCATGCTTGGCTGGTCGTTACCAGTGAATGCCTGCTGCAGTTGTGGGCTGGCATAAGAGAACTGAGTGAGAAAGAAGGTTGGAGGATAAGATCTGTGTAATCTACTTGATATGAAGATAGAGAGAGGGTGAGGCCACAGCAGGCCTTCAGCTACAGAGATAGAGATGTAACTGGGAGACTGAATTTGGATGAGTGTGGAATGAAGATCTTAAGTTAGCCTACCTGCTTCCTGGGCCAGCACCCACACATTTGGTTCCCAGTAAATGGGAACCCATTGGATGACACCAGCTCCAGAGGATTGACATCTTCGGGCCTGTGAAGGTACCTTCACAAAGGTGGTGGCACACATGTATGCACACACACACACACACACAAATGCTCACATGGAACAAGATCATCCTTTCTGTCAAAGCTAAACATATTCATAGTCTAATGGGGGAAGAGACAAATAGACAGTTGCCAACCAGAGAATGGAATTTCTATAAAACAATGTATTAGTAACTTTATTACCCACGTTTGCATTGAAGACACATGATCTGGAAGAAGGGACTTATGTTGTTAGTTCCCTTGCTGAACAAGAGTTTCTGGGAACAGGTCTTTGGCCAGTTTGTGAGATGGGACTCAGATCTGGAAAGACTTAAGCACAAGTGGAATCCATCACAGGAGGAGAAGATGCAGAGCGGAGCTGCTGGATGATAGAGGAAATTCAGGCATGAAGACTGGGTGAAAAGAAATGGAAGACCTGAGCTTTACAGAATATAACATAGGTTAGATTGATTGACAGGTGAGTAAGGAAGAGTGTTCCTGTGTTGGGAGAGGTATATGGGCGTTGTCTGTAGTGTCCATGCCCTTGTGGTCATATTGAACAGCTTTGCAACCAGAGGGCAGACAAAGCTATGCTGTCTAATAAGTGCTATTTGGTGAAATGAATATGGGTGATTGTGAAAGAAACAAAACAGCCACGCATCTACTTGATACATTTCAATAGTGTGAATTATTTTCAAACTTCTAAAGATAAGTTAAAAATGATGACGTAGTAAAACCCGTGAAAACCGTCAGTATGAAGTGTCTCAGGATGATTTATTAAATTTGGAAAAGTAGACCTGGTAAAGGCGTGAACAGGAGTAATGACCGATTGGCTGATAAATTGGGAGACACGGGATGTTCATGCTCCCAGCTCCTCCTCAATGAATTTCCCTGCTGACTAGCATCTCCACCCAGAGAGTGAACAGTGGAGTTGAATCAAACCTCTTTAATTTGCTTTCAGAACAGATGGTCTGAAGAGCGGTGAGTCAGTTTTTTAAACTGCAATTACCATTTGCAGTGTGGTTTGGGATTCACTGAAGATTTCATTTATTCATCCCATCCCAAGATTTCATTAGCATGTATGACTGAGTCAAATTGATTTTAATTATTTAGTTGACCCTTTTAATTACCTCATTTTGCCTCTGACAATTTGGAAGCTTCCTGCAAATTTGTAACCTGACCACATCAAAGGAGCCATGTCTTCAATAAGACAAGCCTGCAGAAAAGCACAGCAACGCAAGCCACAAAACCGTGTTCTGAAGCTTTGAGAAGTTGATTTGGGAACTGGGTGAAATTTAAATAATTTCTTGATTCACTTTATATATTTATGATTAATCCTTCCTTTTTGGATACATACTTTCCTAGTGGATTGCTTTAGGTATAAAGACCAAGCATGAACACGTAATTCTTCAAGGATTTCTGTTCATTGCTTTCCCAATAGAAGCTCAAATACTCATAGAAGTCTTCTTAATTTTGTCTCATGTAGTTCTTTATCTCCTTACTTGTGTTTTTCAGTTTTTTTTTGTTTTTTTACGAGACAGGGTTTCTCTGTATTGTTTCAGAGGCTATCAGTCCAGCCCGGCCTCGAACTCACAGAGATCCGCCTGCCTCTGCCTCCCGAGTGCTGGGATTAAAGGCGTGCGCCACCACCACCACCAGGAGTGTTTTTCAGTTTTGTGAAATGAGTTTTCTCTATTGCGCATGGACTTTCTTTCTACTAGCATACAATGAAAATACTAACAGTCATAGATGACAGTTGTGCACATGTCTACGCATGTCCACTAACACTCAGTGAATAACCACGGCATTCATATCACTGTTCAAGGCCCTTTGGACTAAATGCTGCTGACATATAAAAATGGTAAAATTAATTGATGTATCTTTTGCCACACTTGAGAAGAAAAGTAATTTTCCTTTCATAATCAAGGAAGGAAATTTAGATAAAAATGTTAAGGACTGTGTCATAACAGAAAAAGGAAGAATACATTAAGTAAAGGTGTAAATCAGGGAAACTAAGTATCAAGAGACAAAGATAATGATGGTGTCTTATAGTAGTCTAATATCTCTATGTCAACAAAGAATTTTCCCTCTATGTTATTGACTATATGGTATATAAGAAGGCTCTGGATCCAAGTTCTTTAAATTCTTTTGATTACCTTCATCAAAAGCGTCTTACTTTATTTTATAGAGCACCAAGACCCCCATTTAATGTGACTTATGTGGATGATCAAAGACAGAATAAGGCCTACATTCTTTCACAAACTTCTCCTACTACACTGCTGGCCATCCACAAGGAACATAGAGGCTTCTTGCTATTATCTTTCCTCGGTAATTGTTTTCATTTTCTTATTTATAAATTTTGAAGAAATGTTTGAAATGTTGACACAAACTCTGACAATAATGATGCCATCAGGCTCACATTAGACCCCCCCTCCTGTTTTCAGTTTCTCTTTATGAAGCCCAGGCTGGTCTCAATTTTGTGATTTTTCTGATTCAGCTTCCATAGCCCTGGAATTATTTGTATACATTACTGCATCAGGCTTATCCAAAGTATTTTTCCTGTTCACCAAGATCCTTGATCAGAGGTGTTTAACAGCCCTGTATTGGATGATGATGATGATACTTGAGCATAGAAACTCAAGATGAATTTCCAGAGGAGTGTTTATAGACAAATACCACGGTTTCAGCCCCAGAATTCCAAGTAAAATTCACTTTGGAACAGAGTCATAGCGTTTGCTTCTTCTTCCTCCTCCTCTTCCTCCTCCTCCTTTCCCTTCTCCTCCTCCTTCTCCTCCTTCCTCTACTTTGTTCCAATGTGAACAGAACACATTAGGGGAAATTTCAGTCTAGACATATTTTGAGTTTGCAATTTGGTCCGAGTTGATCAATAGTAAGAAAAGCTAATGTGTAAAGAAATATTTGCTCTTATGCTATAGATAAAAAAATAGTAGAGGAATTTGGCATCCTCAAGTGTTTAAGATTTTTATAACTACTTGTTCAAAATTTGTGAGCGACAGGGATTACATTAAATATCTAAAAACCAATGGATGTTTTTCTTCAGATCTCACATCTTAGGTTACTTAAAGTCATAGGGAGACTTAAAAATTCCCTTTCATGTCATTTTAAAAATATGTATTAGCACATACTTTTCCATCATAATAATTCCAAAGAAAATTTAAAATGATCATTGATAAGACAAGAAATTTTGCAAGCAAAAATGTTTGCATTTAATATTAATTTTTAAACTTTCTTTTTATTATTTTTTGTTGTTTTTTTATGAGGCTTACTTATGATGCTTATTTTACTGGCATGGACTTAATGGTCAAAACAGTGTTTATTTTAAGCAAGTAACATAACTTCTGAGCAAAATATATACCAATGACTATTTTCATGAAGATATCCCAGAATATCATTTTATTTCTGAATACATTTACAGCAAAAGAAAAATATAAAACAAAGAAAATCTAGTGCTTTGTAATAGACAAATCTGAAAACATTCTGCTATTTTCGCAACTGGCAGAGCTAAACAGTGGTTCTTTGCATGAAGTGATAAAGGATAAAGTTTATACAAAGCATCACAGTGTGGAGAGAAGGGAAGACTGAATAGCAACCCTGCCTTGGGAGAACTCGGGTCAAATGCCCTGCACATGACTGTCTTCTGACTGGAAATACTTGTTAAGTAGACAGCAGAGAACAATGTACTTAACTGCTGCCCCAGCGGAGGGGCAGCTGTGTCATGCCAAGGAAATAGCTGTTTCCACCCTCCCAAAGGCAAGATAACCCATAGCTTACATTCGCAAAATTCCTTTTTGTTCCTACTGGTTTCTGTTTATAAAAACCAAAGGCAACAAGATAGGCTGATTGCATCAATATCACTTGTAAATGACATTGCCATCTCTACCCTACTTGCCTTTTTTTTTTTTTCTGGAAAAGCACGCTAAGCATTTTGGTTCAGAGACTTCAACATAGGATGTAAACTACCAGAGAGATGAAGGGAAGTGTTTTTCCTTCACCTTCTTTTGTTTCCCCTTCTCCTTCCTCTAGTCTTGTTTGATTCTCTGGGAGGTTCAGACTCTGGTGTCTCCTGCTTTGGCTTCTTCTTTCTCTCCTGTGAGAGGCATAGACTCAAGTTGAAAAGAAATATGAAGTAGAGGGAGGGATAGATTAAGAAACAGCAGGTATAGGCTATGATTCCTTAGCAATGTACCTGATCATCATCTGTACATGAATGAGAAGAAAGAGCATTTTGAAAGAAAATGCATTCATACAATAGTTAAGGTGGATTAGTATTAGACACCCACTATCTTTGAGTACTTGAAAACAAAAATGGCTCAAAAACAGGGTTGTGATGAGTAGATACTACAGGCACTGCGGTTGTCACTAACTGACACTGTTTTGGGTTGTTTTTCTATTGTAAGGAAACATATCTCAGTGTGGATTTGAATGATCTGATTCATAGGAGTTAAGCAGCTGTGGGAACTGGGCACTGAACAATTTTAATCCAAGTCATGATGAAATCAGGGTTATAGAAAATCTGCACAGGCTTTCTGGTAGAATACATGACTGACTGAGTACAATGTCAGAGTGGTTGATAGTGCAGAGCAATGGACTTTCCTGGGAACTGGATCCTTCTGGGGTCTGTATCCCTTACATTTCTAACTGAGGCTGTATTGTTTTTGCAAGTTTTTCTGAATTCCCAGGAGTGTCCCGTGCTGGTCCACAGCAGGATCTCGCGTCACATTGGCTTGCTTCTTTGTACTGCCGCCTGAGTTCTTCAATGGGGAAAAATGGGGCTAAGGGAGCTGATGGGGAGGTGATGCTGATGTTTAGGTGGGCAGTGGGAACATGGTCATTAGGAGATTCCTTCTTCCAACAGCTTCTTCGTTTCAGTGGGAACAGTGGCACAGGAGTGTTGCTGGCTTTTGCCTTTATTTAAGCACAAGATGTTTCTTGTGGCTTTGAAGATAAGATTTTCTTCTACTGACTTCCCCCTTTTCTTTATTTTGCTTGGGATTGTGCTGTAGTCTAAAACCCTATATGTGACCCTTTAGGTGTTATTTGACTAAAGAGAACCATAAACATCGAAAGAATTCCTACAAAGAAGTTCTACAGTGACTTCTTTGCTGTATCTTCCTTATAGCTCTGTATTTTATAAATATTTGTCAATGGACGCAAATATACATGCACAAACACACACACATTCACCAAGAACTTTCACACAGACACACACACACACACACACACACACACACGCACAAACATCCATGTTACGCTGTTTATTGTAATAGTCTACTGGATTTATTTCTGCAAGTGATATAAATTCCTTATTTTTTCACCACCCTGTCTCTGAAATGTTGGTGCTTTATTGCCAGTTGGTGGATATGCTCCCTGCACAACAGTGTGACCTTCAACCCTCAGTTTCCTTCTCCGCAGTAAAAGAGAAATTTGGTACATGTTCATGAATGCCAAAAAAATAGATTTCCTGTGAAAACAAACATGTTTATTTTGAGGTGACAAAGTGCACAGTCACTTTATTTTTATTTCCAGAGAATTTGCCAAATACTTTTTAGCAAGAAAACATTTCTTTGATGAAAAGGCAAAAAAAATGCAATAGAAAGGAAGGTTATGGTGCAATATTTTAGTGTCATTATGTTTTAAAGAACAATAACATCTAAAGGCCATTGAGAAATTGACCATGAAAACCAAAGTAATTTAAAACTTTTATTTCAAGTTTGCTTATAATTCATCTTAAAACTTCACTGAATATTGTTTTGTGTCATTTAAATAAATAAAAGGGATTATTATATATATATAATTTAACTTTTTATGCATGTCACTTTTAGTTCCCTCTCCCTCCCCTCCTCCCCCATCCCCCAATCCGCCCAACCCTTTACCCCCACTCCATCACCCCCTCCACACCCCAGGGAGGGCAAGGGCCTCCATGAGGGAATTTCAGAGTCTATCACATCATCCCGGGAATGGCCCAGGTTCTTCCCCATGTGTCCAGGCTGAGAGAGCATCCCTTCACATGGTATGGGTTCCCAGTGTCCTTCTGTATGCCAGGAATAAATACTGTTCCCCTCTCTAAGAACCCGCAGATTGCCAAGGCCTCCTCTCTGTCACCCAGGTTCGGTGGGAGGGTGTCTGGATCAGTCCCATGCTGGCCCCTCAGTCATCAGTTTGGGGCTCATGTGTTCCCCCTTGTTTAGGTCAGCTGCCTTTGTGGGTTTCACCAGCCCGATCTTGAATCCTTTGGTTATCGCTCTTCTTTGCAACTGGGTTCCCGGAGTTCAATTTGGTTCACAGCTGTGGGTATCTGCCTCTGCCTCCATCAGCCACTGGATGAGAGTTCTAGGATGGCATATAAGGTAGTCATCATTCTCATAATCATGGGAGGGCATTTAGGGTAGCCTTAATGCCAGTTGGTGTCATTCTTGTACATCTGTGAAGATCTCACTAGTGCTAGATCTCTCCTCCTACTTATACTGGCTCCCTCTTTTCTGGTATCTCCCATCCTTTTCTCCTCTATTCTTACCCGGGCTCAACCTTCCTGCTCTCCCATCCTCTTTTTTCCCTTTCTTTCTCCCATCTCCTTCTACCTTTCCCTCCCCCAATCCAATTAGGGGATCACATCCCCTAACCCTTCTCTGGGTTACCATGCATATCTTTCTTAGGGTCCTCCCTGCACCCCAGACTCTCTGGCAGTGGGATTTTGGGCTGGAAATGCTCTGCTCCATGTCTGAAATCCATATATGAGTGAGTACATACCATGCTTGTCTTTTTGTCACTAGGTTACCTCACTCTTCCAGTGCCATCCATTTGAAATGGCATTATTTTTTATTCACAGAAATTTTTTTCTTTTTAATTGGCAGAGGAGCTGAGCAGAAAGTATGAGAGCACCTGTTGGGAATCCTTCCTCCCCACCTTCTGATCTCCAGCATCACTTATATTTTACCTCAGTGTGTTTTCTAGAGAAACTGATGAGTCAGCATTCAAGCAGTATTACTAAAGAGAAACCCACAGTTTACATTAAGGTCCATTCTTCATATTTAACAGTTTGAAGATTATGGCAAATATAGACAGGGTTTCTTTGTGTAGCTCTGGCTGTCCTGGAACTCACTTTTTAGAAGCGACTGGCCTCATACTCAGAGATCTGCCTGCCTCTGCTTACCGAGTGATAGATTCAAAGGTGTGCACCACTGCCCATCCACGTTTTTTTTAAATAGTGGATTCCAGAACCCCTGAATTTGATGCTGTCTCTATTATTTTTTTATTTCTAGAATGAGAACTAGCTATGAGTGCAGAGTATCTGGCCTGTCTGTATTGGCTACTTTCATTTAAAATATGCATTTACAGGTCCTCTGTCACTTTTTACTACTTTGATGTAAACTGTTGCATTACATAGTGTACTATTTGTTTATACAATCATCTATCAAAGAACACTTCTGTTGCTTTCATATTTCCACAAATGCAATGAGTCTATAAACATGCAGGTACAGGTCTATATGTAGATATAGCTTTCCAATACCTGTTGATAAACACCAAGGAGCATAATTGCTAGGCCTCTGTTAAGAATGTGTTGTTAGATAGGACCTGGAAAACTGTCTTTCATATTGTCTCATGCAATTGTATGATTAGATGTTGAACATATGAATTTTTATAATATATAAACTTGTAGTCCACACTGTAGGTCTATTTAGAAAATCAAATTTACCTTATATGTGAGTTTTTAAGTTTATAAATTTGAGAAATTTTTGTACTATATCAAGCTTTTAGATATAAGGTTTTTGGTAGGTTTTTAGTTATTTTTGAAATTAAAATATAATTATATCATTTTCTCATTTCCCTTTCCTTCCTCCAGATCCTTCCATGTACCACCTTGTCCTGGCATTCTCTCAATTATTGGCCTCTGCATCTCGTCTTCTCACAGAAAGGTAGATAGATAGATAGATAGATAGATAGATAGATAGATAGATAGATAGATACACAGAGAGATGATAGAATCCTGCCCAGTCTGCATAATGTGTTCTTTTCTTCCTTCCTTCCCTCCTTCCTTCCTTCCTTCCTTCCTTCCCTCCCTCCCTCCCTCCCTCCCTCCCTCCCTCCCTCCCTCGCTCCCTCCCTCCCTCCCTCCCTCCCTCCCTCCCTCCCTCCTTTCTTTCTTTCTTTCTTTCTTTCTTTCTTTCTTTCTTTCTTTCTTTCTTCTTTCTTTCCTTCTTTCTTTGAGAAAGTGTTTCTCTGTGAGCTCTGGCTGTCCTGAAATTACTCTGTAGACCAGGCTGGCCTCGAACTCATAGAGATTCGACTGCCTTTGCCTACTGAGTGCTGGAGTGCTGGGATTAAAGGCATGTGCCACCACCACCCAGCACATAATATATTCTTGAATGTATATGAATTTAGGGCTGAAGGGCTAACCACTTGGTACTAGATAACCAACTGGGCTTTTCCTTAGAGAGGACTCTTTCTTCAGCATAGAACTATTGGTAACTAAGGTATAACGTTTTTAAAAATAGTATGGTATGTTTATTTTCTTCTTAGATTGCTCTAGTTACTGATGTGGATGCATGTAACATAATGTATGGGTCTGTGCATTTGTGAGTAGAGAGAATAAATTTTAGAGAAATTCCAGTTTATTAATGGCAAGTATGTCAACTTTTTTCAACGTCTGTCTTGTGAGCTCTTATCAGACACAGAGTATTAAGCAATGTGTTATGAAGAGTAAAACATAGTTTATAAAATATGAAGACAGGGAGCTCTGGTAAATGGTATGGCTTCCTGGCTTCTTCATTACAGTACTTTTAAAAAGCTAATGACCATACATCTTTAAGTAATCTGTACACTGTACATTAATCAACTGAAGATGAAACTACCCATCATCTCAAACATTCATCATTTAGTATAATGCAAAAATCTCAAAATTCTTTGTTTCCAGTATCATAAATTATGTAATACAATGCTATTGCTTATACTCACTTTCTGTACAACAAACTATGAAATCATCTCATTCTGCTTTGAATACATTATTGAAAAAGACAAAATATAAACTCTGGTAAAACTGTGGAAAAAGGAGAAACCTAATACACTGTTGGTAAAAATGAAAAATAATATAGTCATTATGAAAAAGGACCCAGCTTTGCAAAAATAAAATAATTGTAGAAGACCTACATGGGCCACCACTGAGTATATAACCAACAGCAAATGAAATCAATTTGATACAGAACTACCAATCATTTTAAAGAAGTTCTTTTTACAGTTGTTTTTGTCTTTCTTTTTAACATTTTTGTTTTGAGACAGGCTTTCTCTGTAGCTTTGGAGGCTGTCCTGGAACTAGCTCTGTAGACCAGGCTGGTCTCGAACTCACAGAGAACCGCCTGCCTCTGCCTCTCGAGTGCTGGGATTAAAGGCATGTGCCACCACCGCTCGGCTCTTTTTAATATTTCATACACTCATCATTTTCAGTTTTTTCTTTTTACTAGTCATTTTTATATTTAAATATTTACTAAATTTTATATACTTATGTGTTGTATGTCAGAATAAGCAATCATATATATCCTAAAACATTTGTTATTTCTTAGACTGAAACATCCAGTCATTTCTTCTGGCTTTTATTTTAGTCATATTTCTTGAACATATCTGTAGAAAGACTGAATTTTCCTCCATCTACCCTGCATGAACTAGAGGGTGTTTTCAACAATGCATTACGGAAGATTCATTTATTTTAAAAGTTGTATTCTAAACAAGGTTATTATGTGTTCAGACACTAATTACACTCTTCAGTGATTTATCACTTTGTAGGCATGTGAAATTCAGTCTCCACAGGAGAACAAGAAATCTTGACTTTTCTTGTTTGACATGGGATCAGAATAGTTTTTGTAAGAACCCCAGCAAGAAACTGATTGTCAGATGAAATCAAAATTCCCTTCAACATAAACCATGTCTCCTTTTGGGAACATTGGCACTGTGGCAGAAATTGACCTACAGATGTTGTCAGATACCACAAAGTTCATTTCAAGATATGATCTGAATTCAGGACAATGAATTGCTAATATATTCACAATGACCAGGAAGCCCCAGGGAATCTGTGGACATTTCTCTTTCTGGTCAAAGTAGAAGGAAGAGTACTATCTCTTTAGACTACACTTAGACTCATTTTTTCTGTGCTACTCTGAAAAAAATTTAAAAGTAGATCTTGAAAATTGCTTAATGGCTTTCACTGGCAGTAGCTTTGAAAATACATTTCAAATATAATTACAGTTTATAACCTAATGCTCCATGGTAGAACAAAAGCCCTGCCTCTGAATGAACGTCAGTTTCCTAAACTTGGAACATTTTCCCCTGTTTTCTTTTTTATTGGTTAGCATTATAATTTTGAGGTAAATTGTACCATTCAAATATTTTGTTTGGGCCAACTAACATTTTACAGAAAATTTAAAGTAGTATAGTGCTCTAAAATTCACATTTATTGTGAAACACTGTGAAAATATTGGTGACAAGCTAAGGTTATGATTACATTAATGTTACAAGAGTAGACATGTAAGTTAGGTTTTTATGGCTGCTAGCTTCAAGTGTTGGGCAATACATGGCAGAAAAATTGCCTTAGTTTTAAAGAGAGTTAACAAATGCATTTAATCTATATTTTATAAATCTGAAAATTTTTATTTAATGTCATATAGAAAACCTTTTATTGTTTATATTTTCTTCAACAACAAGATTCAACAGAATTGTGTTTGCTATTGACCTCAATATTTTTGTGTCTATTATGGAAAAGATACTCATATGGTGTTTGTTTTGGATTAATTATAATTCTCATAAGTGATGTACTTCCTCACAAATTTTTGGTTGTCCCAGACAAGGTTAAGTTTAAAGATATTTTATATTTTTGTTCATGTCTCTTCAATATTTTTCAAAGCTATTATTAGTTTTAATTTTAATCATATGTATATGTGTGTGGGAGAGTGTGGTTTTGGGCATGTGAGTGTTATACTTGTGTAGGTCAGAAGAGGATATCATATCTCCTGAAACTGGAGTGGTAGGCATGTGGTACTGTGTTGACAATCTATTACTGACTTTTTTTCTATAAAAGCAGCATTTATATCTACTCTTCGGCAGTCTACCTCTTTGAACCAATAATATAGAATGTAGGCATTCTACTCCTAACATAAGAAACTCTACAGTTTTACTCTTAAAGGTTATATAACTTAGCTGCTTTAACTTACAAACTTCATCGCCTCTCCATCTCTACATACACCTTTAATTTATACTTAAATCTTAAGTCTTTGTTATAAAAACAACTTCCTTTAACCTGTCTTTGTCTTCAAGGTTTGCTTTGTATCTAATCACATTCTATTACAATGCTTCTATATGTGAAATAGTCAACCGCCCTATCTTTCCGAGACCCTCCAAAGAAAATCTTTGCATTCAGGGTTTGTGGTGCGCATGTCACCATTATATATTCTCTCCTATTTTTCATCTTATACACAAAACACATATGCAAACATATTTTCAAATAACTCTTACAGCTTGTGAATCCTGAAGAAGTATGTAAAAGTATCTGTCTGTCTTTTTCCTTTCTCCCACAGAAAAATTTATGAGAACTCTGATGTGACCAACAAATAATTGAATCTGGCCAGGATGTCTAATATAAAGTAAATGGCAAGAATTATATTATTGGGTTGACCATGGGTACTTGGTCCCGCTGTCTTCTTCATAATTTAGTTTGCTTGGGCAGTCACTCACCCTTACCAAATCACACTTTCTGTGTTTTGTTTTAAGAATCCTTTCTTCTGAATTTTCAAAGTGGTCTTTAGGTTGGTTAAGGGTGAGGTATTCACCGTTTCTTCTGAACACCTTCAGCGTTTTATAGAAAGCTTAGTATACACATACAATTGGGAATTTATCTGTGAATTTTCTCCAGATTAAGTATCCCCCATCACATATTTCTTAGCACAAGGCTTAAAATAAGGTACAGAATTTTTGATCAGTAGATAGGGCAAGTGAGAGGAACAGAATAGAATGGAGCAGAATTATCTCATACTCAAGTGATTGGTGAAATGTGTGTTGTGCCCTGTGTCTTGATTTCCCAACCTCCTTTAGAGCCTAAACTCTCAAGTCCAGAAGCTTCCTATCCAGCACATGCTGTAATAACTAGTTGTTGTACAAGCTAATGTCAGAGAATAATTTTGTAGCTTTCCTTTTCTTTCTTTTTGGCTTTTCAAGACAGAGTTTTTCTGTGTAGCCCTGGTTGTCCTTGAACTCACATAGAGCCACCTGCCTCTTCTTCCCAAGTACTAGGATTAACGGTGTGCATCATTGCCACCTGGCTCCCTTTCTTTTTTGTTAGATGAATAATTGGAAAAATACAGATAGCTCCTAATAGACAATGACTCAACATATGATTCTTAGCTTTATGATGGGATGTTAAGAGTGCATTCAGTAGAAACCAGACTTTGAACTCTGATCTTTTCTAAAAGAACAGCAGTTCGTGGTCAGAAAACTGTGATGTCAAACTCCATGATGTACTGCATTTTTACTCACAGTGTTTCATTGAGTGAGCTATAATATCTGATTGGTTAGATTTCTTGAATGCATTTTAAGTTATTATGTTGTCACCTTAATAACCAGTGGGTCGGGTCTTCTCCAATGTTAGGACTATCTGAATTTTAATAGTTTTATTTTTTATTACTTACTCTGTAGGTGGCATTGTAATTTTGTATATCCTCCCCACTAAAAGTATTGGGAACTAATTCCCAGTTACACATACAGTAGAATATATGATTTATTTCATTTTGATGTTCATAGTAGAGAATAACAAATAGCATCTCATCGTTCCTTGTGTGAAATGGTCCTCATTTTTCCTTTTTCCCATAAATACCTGTTTTGCTCTCTTGAAATACAGTCTGGATTAAAGTTACTTAACCTTTTTTAGGAGCATGGTATCTAACTGAAATGAACATTGAAACTTTAAGATCAGAAGAAGGGCTTCTACACTTTCTTTGTACCTATCAATTGAGTTTAGCTGACTGAATGAAACCTTCTGAGTAAACCATCTGATTTAAAACTTTATCAGGTCTGTGACTAAGTAATTAAACATTTACATATGATCAAGAAGTAGAATTGGTCAGAGTATGATTTTGGAAGACTAATATTAATTAAATTATGGTAAAAGATTAGTAACACATGTATATGTAAATCCTAAAAGCTGACACAAAGCTGACATTCTTAAAATGACAGGAATCTGAACTACAGAAAAATCAGAACACTGAGGTAAAATTGGGTGATAATTATTAAGCAGAAGCTCTGCATTTATTTTTAAGGGATTATAAATGATATATTGTTTTCACAATTTCAAAAATACAAGCTAGATTGTGTATCTTCTTATTCTACCAGAAAGAAATTTCCCAAATATTTCTTCAAAAACTAGAAAGTTTTAAAATATGCAGACCAATATCATAAAGATCCTTCTACTATATAGAGAAAGACCAAGATTTCACAAGATAAATGTTTACTCAGTCAGAAGACATCCTCTTTTAGTGACATTCCATGGAGCATTTCGTGTAAAAACAATGAACATGATACTGGTAAATCAGTCTCTGAGGGAGGTAGGATTGGGGAGGAGAGGGCACATTTATCAGTTTTCCTGATGAAAATGTTCCCCCAAAAGTTGACTTCAGAGACACCAAAGGTAGAACTAGAAAGAGGGACACATTAGAAGTCACCCAAGTCCTGCACATCCTGGGTGGGTCCATCTAAGCTCCTAAGAAGTCTAATAGTTAAGAGTGGGCTTCCAGGAATGGTAGTTTTCTCTTCATGCTAATGGAAACAGGCTTTTCAGTATTTTCTCTTTTACTCAGCATTTTTGTTGTTGTTATTATTGCCAAGTTGCAGGGTTCTCCATTCTACATCTTTTTGTTTTTTGAGACAGGGTTTCTGTGTATTGTTTTATAGGCTGTCTTGGAACTTGCTCTGTAGACCAGATTTCAAATGTAGGTTTTGACTAGTCACGGTAAAATTCAAGGTAATCATTTAACTTCCGGACATTGTGTTTTGAAACAAAGAGTGATTTATGTTCACCTCTCCGACTCTTTCTTAGGAAAGATCGTGGCATTTATCTCAGATTCTCAAATGTAGGGTGATGAACCTATTTGTCTTGTGTATTTAGTGATCATTGTCTTGTGCCCCTTCACTCAAACATTTTCCATCCTCTTAACTTCTAGAGCACTTTCTCAGCCTCATAATTGACTTCAGTCCTTATCTCTTTTGTTGTTGATCCTGTAAGGTTTAGCTATTTGCTGTCAGACAGCCAGGAATGTGTTGCTCTTTTCCTCGTAAAACAGAAAATAACAAGTTCAAGTAATTTTTAAGTCTTAAATAAATAGAGGGATACGAAGTTCTCTAAGCAACAGTGATAGGACTGTTGGTTTGTAGTGGTTGGACTACAAACCTTAGGTTTGTCTTTAGGAACTATTTTATGGGATTACAACAGTCTCAAAAGATAGGAGGCTATGACCATTCTGTCTTTACTTGAAGAAAGAAAGACAATGATGTCCCCACCTCTTTCTAGGGATGACTCAACTTGTCATCTCAGATTTAATAATCTTTTTAATTTTTACTTTCTATTTAATAATTTACAATCACTTTACATATCAATTGCCCCATTCCATCTAGATTTAATAATATTTAGGTCTGTCTAGGACTTTCATTGCCTCTTGTAGTAAAAACAATAATCAGTCACTCTTAGAATGGCTTTACTGATTGCTAGTCATTAGTCTACATGTTCCTTATACATTTTAATTACATTTACTTTTGTTCCACTACCCTTCCTTTACAAGTAAGGAACTTGTGACAAGAAAAGATAAAGAAACCTGCTTAAATTCCTCCAGTTATGCAGTGTGTGAGCCATGATTTGCAATTAGGTTACTCAGCGACATGGACTACATATATAGCCATTAGAACAGTGCTGCCCAGTAGAACTTTGTAAGCAGATAAAAAATGTGTTAATATTCAGGCATCTGTAGTGGCCTATCCTTGGGGTTCTGGCAGGATACTCCCTCAGCTGAAGCCACTAAGTGCACATCTGTGCATATTCAATATTCACTGTTCCCTATGTTCCCTTTTAAAAGGGCCCTGCCCACCTCCCATCCTCTCTTTCCTTCCTTCCTTCCTTCCTTCCTTCCTTCCTTCCTTCCTTCCTTCCTTCCTTCCTTCCTTCCCCTCTCTTTATTCTGTTGTCTGTCTCTGTCTCTCCTCTCTCTCTCCCCATCTTTCCTTTCTCCTCTCTCCTGATGCTCCTGTCTCTGGAGGCTGGTTTCCCTCATCCCATCCCCCTTTATGATCCCTTTCCCTAATGAAAAACAGCTCTGCTTGAACCCCCTGCCTCATGTCATCTTTCTCTCACACACAGCATTTCTTAAATTATATCAGTATACCCTATATTTCTTCTGTCAGTTGTTAGAGCCTGGGTTTAAAGCAGGCATTGAGCACTTCAAATGCAGGCAGTGGAACCAAGAAAATGCATTTGCAATTTCCTTCCATTTTAATTGTTTCAAGTTTAAACAGCTCCATATGACCATTGTCTAATTAGATAGGACAGTCCCAGACATCCCTCTTTAGGAAAAGTTGAGTGTACCCAAGTGAGAGAAGAATGAGCTAAGGAAAGAACTGGACAACTGTATTTCATCAAAAGATCTAGGTTGCCAGTGTTTATGATGACTGTTAATGTTTGAAACACAACTGGGTTACCATCCCAACTCCGTTTTAACAGTCACTGTGGTAGTTAGAAATTACAGCACAAGTCTTCCATGTGTCCCACTGGCCTCAAAGCTGTACAGTGCATTGTAATTTAAAAAAAGCAATGATACGATATCAACTAAAATTAATGACAGTTAAGGGAAATATCTGCCCTAAACAGCTTTCAGACAATTGGCTGCATACTTCAAACCCTTCATGTTACATATCTTAAAATAGATATAATTCAGATTTCTGGAACTGCTTTTTCCTGAGACATTTTCATCTATTGCACAGATTACTGCTTCCTGAGAATTTATCTCTATGGGAATTGCCACAAATTCTAAGAGTGTATCTATAGGTATGTCACTGCAAAACTACAATCCTGGGACTGTTTTAATGTTGATAATGATGATGATGTTTACCCTTTTATTTTAAACAATTTAGGATTACTGGTATTTTAAAAGCATGCTTTATTCTTGAGGTGGGGAAAGCAGAATCTTCCTGTTATGCAAGTCTTGTAACCATGTGATTGACTTACTCTTTGTTCATTATATATTGGATTGTAGGTTCAATCCAAACTCAAGAAAATACTCCTGTCTTTCTCTCTTAAGTGCTGGTATTATAAATGAGAATTACCACATCCTGCTAGTTATCTATTTAGTACATAATTTCATGGTTTCTGGGAAGCTACTTATATTTGCATGCAAGAAAAATGTCTGTGGAATGTGTGAAGTGATTAATACGTCCTAATATTTCTAGATACATGTGACTTGGATGGAAGAATTTTAATTTCTTCTTAGATCCATTCTTATTCTAAAAAAGCAGAGGCTGCTGTGTAGCCTTAGCCCCTTTATCACAATGAATAGCTAGGGAAATAATTGAATGTCACTTCCACTCAGTTCCTTAGGGGGTATTCATTTTGTATAGATTGCCTTATGCTAAAATCCTCTGTGGTAATCTATTATGTTTCCAGAACTCTGATGTTTGGATTCCTGTCCTAATATTGTTGTACCAACAACACATACACAGAAAAAGACCTCCTCATAGCCCCCTTAAGGATTATATTCCCTTTGACTTAAAAATTTGCTTTCATGATATTCTAGTTACAATGATTTAACTCCAATATTTAAGAAGTATTTTACTAATTTATCTCAGAAAAACCCTGATTTATATAAAGATACATTTTTTAGTGGAACTGGGTCCCTACAAAACACCTATAATTTATTTATATTTGTGTCTAGCTTCTACTCATTCTCCATGTATATTTTAGGCATTTCCAATGTATAACCATTCATTATTTCAACAACGTTTCAGACTAGGTAGGTGGCATCTGCCCCTTTCTTGTTAAGGACATTGGTGCTTCAGGCAGTTCATTGATTAGTTAATAGAAGAGTAAAGGTACATTCCAGAAAAGGATCATTTCCCTTTCTACTCTTCCTGTTGCATTCTTTTCCCATCCAGTTAGGACTTCATGGACATTATGGACATCACTACCTATTTATAATGTTTGATTTCCATTTTCAGTTCTTATCCAGAGAACAAATGATTGGTTTGTTCATCTGCTCATTCTTTCCAGATAAAAACCCACACAAAATAACAAACTATTGCATGTTAAATTTAATATTGCAAAATGGCTTCTTTGATAGGACATATTGTTACATATTTGTAATTTTTTGTCTTAAGTGTCAAGGGCACTTGTAATTTATTTTAGATTTTATAAACTCATTAAAATGAGTATAAACTTTTAAAAATTTCTGTATCTCATTGGAATGTCCAGGCTTTTAACAAAAATGATCTTCCTATTTTTTCTTATGGTATAATTAAGTATATGCATTTTTAAAATATTAAAATACTACAGAAAGCAAATACATTAATATATTTTTCACACTATATTGAATCCCCACCATAGTTTTTATTATAAAAATCAACTGATTTTCTTAATGATAAACTTTGTATGCTCTAAGATTTTCTCAGGGAGATTTTTACCTTCTTTTCTTAACTAAGCAATTTGTCATGTTGGTGTTTACATCTTGTTTTAACTCTAAGAATTTTATTTCATGTAGGGATTTGTATAAAAGCCACTAGTCATATGTCTGATCACATACCTACAGAAGTCTTCTAGTGTTTATTTCATCCAATCATCTCAATGCAGGAAATCAATTAACTTTAAAGCGAGCTGTGTACAGCACCACCCCTTCCAAGAATGTGGTGAATTGGGAAAATGAGAAGATACTGTTGAAGACTGTCAGCTTAACTAATCTTCCTCCTGCGTTTAAAATCAAATTGTTGATGGATTCTAGAGGAATCAGCTCACAGCTCCACCCTCATTTCTTCATTGGTTCCAAGGCATTCCTTCCAGAGGCCAGCTCTGGATAAGTAGAGACAGGGAGAGCTAGGTACCGCTCAGTCTGATTGCTCCTAATGAATTCATTTCTCAAACTGAAGATAAACAACTCCGTTTAGACAAAATCTTTGCCAAGCATAATTAAATGTTATTTTAAGGTGAGGCATAAAAAATGTGTATCCCTGGACTTTTGCATTTAAAGAAGCCTCATTTTTCTTATTAAAAAATTCTAATTTTCTCATTATAAACAAGAAAAAATATAGAAAAGCAAAAAAGAAAGAAAAATTATTTGTAATCATATTATCCATTAGTAATTGATTTTACTGTGTATTGACTTGGAAAAAATTGTTGGTAGGGTCATGTGGAATTTTGAATTGGAACTCGTTTTAGGTGCTGCGCCTGATTCTTTAGTGATACAGCAAGGGGTTTCCTTGTGGGAAAGACATGTCCAGATCCTTATTCCTAACCTTCAAAAGCAGCTTTGTTGGCAGAACAAGAAAAAAGCCCCTTAGCCTGAGGAAGTTAACACCTGAAAGTATTAATAGCTAATTCCAACCAGAGTCTTAAACAGCAGGTGCCTAAACTCTCACAGCTCTGTGCACTAGGCTTCAGAGACCAAGCCACTAGTGTAGCTTGGCTCTTGACGTGACTCCCCTCTTCCAAATGGCTCTCTTCTCAATATATCCTACATGGTAGACACAATTTTTACACATTTTACTGGTATTGTTTACACAGTATAACCTGTTCCATTCATGACTATACACCACATCCTTGCTTTAATTATATACATCCAAAAGTCTTGGCACTTTTTATTGTCACAATGGGAGATATGCCTTCAATATATGCATGAGGGACTGAGTAAACATTTGGTCCACAGCATGAGGATACCATTATATTTGAGAAGAAATCACAAAGAACAACCCTCTTCATAGGGCTTATAAGCTACATGGAATTGCTTCAGGTACCCCATAGTTACTACCTTTGAAATGGGGTGCAGTTGGGAAGTGCACAGTGACCCCAACACAAGGTTCTTCTGTGTTAGCAATGGTGATGCCAAGAAAGGGGAGTGCTCTGTTCTTCCTATTCATATATTAATGCATCCATACCATTAGCAGTTACCCAAATGTGTATTATGTACCAAGGATTTTGAAAATAATATACAAAGTAATGAGAATCCCAATCAATAGTTATTTGTTCTAAAAACATATAAAAACCCACCAACAAAATAAGAGAAAATAAAAACCTGCTAAATGGAATAGAAAACATAGTGCACTTGAAAAAATATTCATGCCTCAGTTGTAATAACGGACAATGAAGCTGCTAGGTGTTTTTGTTAAACAATTTCTGTTTTATACGTATAATGTATGCTTATTATTACTACAGTGTGAGCAGGTCTGCTGCACTAGCCATTCATTTTGAAAATCAAATGAGGCAATGAATATAAAAGTCTTTGCAGAATATTTAACACAAACACTAGAAGTTATTGGGAGTGACTTGAAAATAAATGTGAATTCTTGCTAGGCTTTTCATTTCATAGTTGCTCATCTTGAACACATCATTGCTTTTGAAATTTTAAAGCTTATGAAATGAGGAAACATTATACTTTCTTCAGTAGAAGTTTTCCCTCTAGTGGTTGCTGTGGATATCACATGAAAATTTTCTAAAGCTCAGAGGAAAATGAAACAGCTTAAAAAGAACAAATATTCTGAAATGTTGAGATGCCAGGATCTCGGTTGACAGAAAAACTATGCAGTTCTGTTTTAAATTTACACTATGACACTAAGACTTTTTGAAAATTAGAAAAGAATTTTACTACTTTGATCACACCCACTGGATTTCAGTGAAGATAAAGGTTAAGATGTGGAAGGCTCGGGAGGAAGAATGGAACCTTACACTCCCCACTTCCTCACATATATGAAACACACTTGCTTTTTCTTGATTTCTTGATCTGGTAATCCCTCACAGGGAGCTGAGCAGACCTTCTATGTGAGAATTCACATTGGGGTTTCCTTCCTTCCTTCCTTTCTCCCTTCCTTCCTTCCCTCCCTCCCTCCCTCCCTCCCTCCCTCCCTCCCTCCCTCCCTCCCTCCCTCCCTCTCTCTTTAAATGTATTCCTCTCATACAACACATCCTGTCCACAGTTTCCCCTCCTTCCACTCTCCTAGTTCTCCCTCCATCCCCTCCTTCCTCCCCCAGATCCACCCCTCCTCCATTTCCCTTCAGAAAAGAGCAGGTCTCCCAGGGACATCGCTGATCTTTCTAAAAAGCACCTTTGTGAAAAAACATTCCAAAAAGCAAGAAAGTTGTTGAAGGGCTAGATGCACTTTAAAATCTCCGTTTCTCTAGCACAGCCTGCTGTGGTTGCTGCTGTCTGTCATCTGCCATTCTGAAGCCTCTCTTGGACTCCCTTCTGCCCTGAGTCTGTGTCCTGCATGCTGCCATCTTTATCTCCCAGCCTTTGCATTTGCCCTCGCTATGCCCTATTTTGCATGCTCTGCATCGCGAGGTCGCTGTACCCTGTGGACCATTTGTTTACAGACATCACACAGCTCAAAGAGACCTTTGCTGGCAATGTTAACATAGTAGGCTTTGTGAGTTATCTTCATCACCTGGCCTAGTGTTTTACAACAGCACTCTTACCACACTCTAAATTTCAGCATTAATTTTT
Source organism: Mesocricetus auratus (assembly GCF_017639785.1). Taxonomy (NCBI): domain Eukaryota; kingdom Metazoa; phylum Chordata; class Mammalia; order Rodentia; family Cricetidae; genus Mesocricetus; species Mesocricetus auratus. The sequence continues at coordinate 283,726 of NW_024429207.1, read as the reverse complement.
CATGAATTTCTTGTGAGAATGTTTCGCAGGAATGGAAGTTTTGTGAGGCAGATTTGTACTTATCCATGATTGTATTGCCAAAAGCAAAACATATATTTGGTGTTCAACGGTGGCTGACACAAGTGAATAAATGGAAGATGATGTAAACATTAATGGATGGGTACCATTGTTTAATAAATCTTCTGAAACACTGAGTAGTTTTGATGCCCTGTTTTTGTTGAGATTCATTTCTCCATGTTGGAGAATTTAACATGAAAAATTCACATCCTCACTAATTTTGTGTTCAGATGAGGCTTAGTAATTCTTTATTCACAATTTCTTCCATTAATTTGTTAAACTTAAACATGAGGAAAATGGTTAGTGAGATATTTTTCTAACATCTTTAAGTAATTCAATTTGATTTTATTTTTAGTGATATTCAACTTCCTGTATCTGTATAATAACAGTCCATGAGTTGAAAGATTTTTAGCTGACATTTATATTATTCCATTTTTCTGTGTTTCATTAACACATATAAATGTTACCTCCTCGTAGCATCTTCTTCCCTCAAAAAACAATTAGAAAACAAAATTAACTGCCTATCAAAGGCTTTCTTTTAAGATAAATTATTGATAATTTTTAAAATCTCATAAATGAGTACTGAATTACATCATTTCCATCCCTTCTTCTCTCCCTCCAACTCTTTCTGTGTCTAACCAGTTCTCTTTCAAAGTTTTGACTTCCTACTTAATCATTCTTTGTCACACACACACACACACACACACACACACACACACAAAGACATTCCTGAGTTCATTTGGGGTTGTTTATGTGCATCTGAGTTTAGAGTTGACCATATAACATTTTAGAGTACTCCTCCCTAGAGAATACCTCTCAGTAGACAATGATTGCCTGTAACTCTTCAACTACGTGTGGGTCCTTGTGAAATTTCCACCATCTATATTGAATACCAACTGGTGCTGTCATTTTGCTGGTCCTGTTTAGGTGACCACACATCTGAGATTTTAATGGGAGCACTTTCCTAGTTTTGCCTCACCTTGACTTCTGGCTCTTACAACTTTCAGTTTCCTCTTTCAGACACCTACCCCCGCACCCCCCCCCCCCGTTTTAGCAGCCATGATAGGCTAAAGTGACCTTGCTGCTCCTATCCTGGTCACTAAGGTCAGATGCCCTCCTCATGGCAAGGAACCAATCAGAAGTTAGCTGGAGGGGCTGTGCTTTACGGCTCTGGGTGTGCCGTATGGACAAGTGCACAACAGTGACATGCGGAGCACAGGGCAACCACTCTGGGAGGGCCTATGGGCCATAACAACCAGTTGACCAAGCAGCACATGGCAGGTCTTTCAAGCCTGGAAACGCACCAATTCTGAGACTGTTGCTTACCCCTAGACACTCCCCTCACACTGCCCTATAAGATCCCTGCCTTGTGGTTTCTCGGGGTCTTTTCTGCAACCATCCATTGTGGTGGATGGATGAAAGACCCAAGCTAATGGGGTAAGCTTGTTAAACAACTACAATAAAAGACTCTTTCCTTTTGCATGGAAATGGGCCTCTTGGTGACTTTGGGGCTCAGAATTTAGGCACAACATCCTGAGCTTTATGTGTAGGTACTGTACAGTTATAGATGCAACAGTAGAGGCATCAGTTGAAGTGAGAATCCCAGTGACGAGTTGTTCTGAAGAGAGCCAGCTTGACAATGGTGGACAAATTTATCTTTTTCTGGAAGTTGTATTTCTGTATTTATATATATTATAATAAAAAGAGGTTATCAATTTGAGACTTTGGGGCCTTGGGAAAGGTTGAAGGTAGGCTACCTGAAGGGGCTTGAGGGAGGCAAAGGAAGGTGAAAAGTGATATAATTCTGTCTTAACTAAAATGTATTTGAAAAAAAAATCAAAGAAACATTGGAATTAAATTACATCATATGTTTAATGGACCTAACAGATGTCTAGAGTATTATTGGTAGATAATCTTTTTGATATACCTGTATTTTTTTGTTAGAATTTTTGCATCTGGGTTCATCGGGGATATTGATATGTAGAGCTTCCTTTGTTTGTTACATCTCTTTCTTTTCTTTCCTACTGTTCTTTTGTTTCCTACTGATGTTGTGTTTTTATTCAGTTTTGTTATTAGATTAATATGATATTCATAGATGTCTAGAAGTTCTCTCCATTTTTTTTCTGTTTCCCTTCTTTTTTCTTTCTTTTTTAATAATATAGGAAGTATTGCTTGTAGCTCTTTGAAAATCTTGTAAAATCTGCTGTAAATGATTCTGGATCTGGGCATTTTCCCTCAGAAGGCTTTTAATTGCTGTTTCAATCTTTTTATTTGTTATGGGTGTGCTTAGGTTGTTAATCTTGCCCTTGCTGATTTGGACAAACTTAGAAAATTTTCCATTTCTTTTAGGATTCTAACTTAATGGAGTATAAGTTTTGAAAGTATTCCTTTATAATGTTACGGCTTTCTTTAGTTTTTGTTGTAATTTTTCCCTAGTTATCTCCAATTTTGTTAATTTGGGTCATAAATTTCTTTCAGCTAATTGGGCTAAAGGTCTGTTGATCTTACTTATTATCAATGAACCAGTTTTCAGATTTGTTTACTCATATTTTATTATTTTTCTGTTCCTATTTGGATCCATTTCTACTCTGAGTTTTATTATTTTTTCTCATATACTGTCTTCAGGCTTGTTTTTATTTTTCTAAATTCTTGGGTGGCATTGTTAAGTAACTTTTCTGAGTGATACTGTTTTCTGAAGAGACAAGAACAAATGTCTAGTCACTCCAGACAGGGAAACAATAATGCAGCAAAAATAAATAAATAAACAAATAAAGATGATACCAACAAGCTTGGTAATTCAATGGGTTTTCTTGGGGTTTCTCACAGGAATGTAGGCGAGAGCTTATTTATTAAAGCCTACCCCACAATGGATGACTGCCCACAAAAGCTGGAAACCTGAAGTTCATTACACAACTTCCAGGCAATTTGGTAGGTTGGAGACTGTGTCCTGCAGTTAAATCTGATGGGCTGAAGCTAGTCCAATAGCTTTGCTGATCTCTGCTTCTTCTAGGTAGCTTGTCTGGTCTGTTTTTCCTCCAGGTGTTTCTGCTGGTTTGAGTCTCTTCTAGAGAGGTTGGCTCCTGGGAGAGTGTATCTCAGCAGCAATTCCAGCTTAAATATGCAAAGGCAGTGAGGGGCCTAGAGAACCTTATCTGTTTAGGAGAATTCCTGATGCTGTTTAGTTGTTTACTTCCGTGACTTCAACAGGAGGAATGTTTCACCCCTCCTAGAACATCCTGTTGTTCCACCTCCTATTTTATTTAACAAGCTTAGTCTTAAAGAGCTTCCCTGCAGGGTGTAATATTTCAATCTGTGAGGAAATTGCTGCACAACTGAGCTCTTTCTGATTTTTTAATGTAAGTGCTTAGAGTTAATAATTTCCCTCTTAGAGCTGGTTCTAGTTTGTCCCTATGATTTTGTTGCGCTGTGTTCTGATTTTCTATTTTTCCAAGACTTTTAAAAATGTATTTCTTCTTTGACCCATTCCTCATTCAGTAATATATTGTTTACTTTGCATGAATTCAAGTGAGTTCTAGAGTGTTATTTTCTGTTAATTTTAAGTTCCATAGCATTATAGTCATATAGTATACATTCAGTTATTTTATTTTTTTCCTAAACTTGTTAAGATTGTGTGTGTGTGTGTGTGTGTTATGTTGTGTGTATGTTCTAGTGTGTGATTCATTTTTAGAAAAGCTTCCATGGGCTGCTGATGGGATGTGCATCTTTAGAGTTGGGTTGGCTATTCTTAGATATCTGTTAGACCCATTTCATGTGTAGTGCCATTTAATTCAGGTACTTCTGTTTATGTCTTCTTAAGCATCACTCAGGAGATTAGTCTAAGTTTGTATATGTCTTCTTTAAAAACCTTGACGTCTTTGATGATGCTTATAATTGTTCTTTTAAGTTCTGTATCCTGAAGTTTATCTTAGGCAATTATCATTGAACACCATTACTATTGGACTACTGGATTTGGGGCAGGGGAGCATAATGGCTTGGCCTTCTTTATTGTTTATGTTTTTATGATATGCCCTAAGCATGTGGACTTCTTTTGTTGGTTGTGTGTTTGATGTGAGATTCTAGCCTGCTGTCCATTGGGTTACAAAAAGAACTACACAACCAAATACATGCCAGGGAGTGTGGAGATGATACAAGCAAGGCTGACGTGTGAGCTACGTGTGTGGAGCTAAGCCTGGGAGTGTAGAAAGAGTAGGGGCAGGCAACATCATGGGTGAACTCACCTGGAAAGGCAGGTGCAGCAGCTGCACAGCCAGAAATAGGCAGATTGGAGACATGGGGCAGTTGGGCTTGGCTCTATGCAAACTTAGAAGGTACAGTGGAGCTTTGTGACCAGAACTTGTCCAAGAGTGTGATCTTTGCACTGGAGAGCAAGACCATGGAGCATTCGCCAGGAAAGGCTCCTAAGTAAGGTATGTATTGGAGGTAGGCCTTGGAGACAAAAGGCTTACTTTTAAACCCTTAATTAGTTTTGATTGGTGCTCTCGTTCGAAACTAACTATTTCTCATATGGCCTTGTGAGGTTGATATCAGAAATACACAGGAAGGAGATCCAATTGGGCTGTCTGAAGTAGAAACTTCTAGATTTGCATCCAAAGACTACAGTGGAAAAGACTCATAGAACACTCTATCAAGCAATGCATTTTTTGTTGCTTTCTATCCATGTCAGCTGCTTGGTAATTAGAATCCATTACTTCACACAGCAATGAGACAGGTGGTTTTGCTGAAATCTGTGGCAAAAAGACTAATATTCTAAAAACTGGATTCCTGCTTAAATTTTCTGCTCTGTCATTTTCTTCATGCAGCCTTTTAAAATCATCCACATATTGTAAGTGTTCCCTTGATCATAATTTTAGAGAACTCCATGCTCACTAAGTGTGATAGCAATTCAAATTTGCTTACTTAGTCTGCTACCGTGTGTGTGTGTGTGGGGTGGGGGTGTTTAACAAACAATACATTTTAATCTATTGCTAATGAGTGGTAAGGAATTACAATAAAATTTGCAGGCAGTTTATAGATGGTTCTGTTTATTACTGACTTTTAAAATAAATAGGTTTTAAAAAATGGCTCATCATTGATTTATTCAGGCTTTCTCTGCTTGCAGTCATCCTTCCCTTCCCTTGTTACCATAGTTACTAGTTTAATCATGATGCACAGAACTATTTCTAATTACAGTATATGCCAGCACAAAAATTAATTCATCGCATATCTTAGGCCACAAACAGCTTGTCACTTGTTTTCTCTTACTTTATTCGCACATATTCTGAAAAAGACATTTGTACATAAATTTAGGCATGTTATTATATGCTGTTTGTTATCAAAATGAAAATCTCTAATGTGACTGGAGTGACAATAACTGAGGAACAAATTTTCAAGAGATAAAGATTATTGCAACTGAAATATCACTTATATTGCCCTTAATGTGTCAAAAGCACATTTAATCTTTGTTAACCAGATGTCAATCATCTAGAAGTCAAAATTGCTAGCTTATTGTGGCCAGAACTCATTAATTGAGCACTGAAACTGACTTCCCAGAATATGGATGTACCTTTTCCATTTTTAAAGTGTATTGTAAATCACTTAGCATACCCTGCTTGTGGTGGTTTGAGTTTGAGTAGGAATGGCCCCCATAGACTAATGTGTTTGTATTCTTGGTCTATAGAAAGTGCCACTATTAGGTGGTGTATATGTGGCCTTGTTGGAGGAAGTGTGTCACTGTGGAGTTGGGCTTTGAGATGTTATATGCTCAAGCTAGGCCTAGCATGGCAGTCTTCTGCTGCTGCCTGCAGATAAGATGCAGTACCCTCAAGCTCCTTCTCCAGCACCATGTCTGCCTAAATGCTTGTAGGTGCAGTTTTTCTGGGTTGGAAACTGCTCCCAAATAATCACATAATCACTCAGAAACTTAATAGTAATTGTAAATGCTCGGCCGATAGCTCAGGCTTGTTACTAATTCTTACATTTGAATTCAACCCATGTATGTATGTATGTATGTATGTATATACATCTACCCTCTGCTACGTGGCTCATACCTTGTTACCTCATTTTCTAAATGTTCTGCTTCATCCTCTGTGTCTGTTCTTGTCTTTCTGACTCTGCCCTCCTTCTTCATCTCAACATCCTTAGTTGTATTGTCCTGCCTATACTCCCTGCCTGGCTATTGACCAATCAACTTTTTATTCACAATGAGAGCAGCACATTTTTACAGTGTATAGTATTATTCCACAGTACAAGCCATCATGTTTCTTGTCATAACAATAACGGACTAAACCTCTGAAACTCTAATCCAGTCCCAATTAAATGTTTTCCTTTATAAGAGTGGTGGTGATCATGGTGTCCCTTCACAGCAATAGAAACCTTAAATACTGGTATATACTAATGGATTTAAGAATCTTACTGGAGTCAAGAGATTATCTCTTCCAGTGTCATTCAATGAGATGACAGATGAGACAGGATAAAATCTAGCCTCTTCGCTCCTGTTTCAGTAACACTGGGTGTACCGATCTAGGGTATAAAAATACAGAAATTCTCATTTGTTTCTTTATTGCTTTGTAAATAAACATCTATTATATAATGTGAAAAAACATCAAAATAGATTTTAGAATACAATTATTTGCATGCATTTTTACTTTACTTTTTTTTTGGTGAATGCCATATATGAGCATTGCATCTATATGTTTCCCTTCCCTTACCCCTACTCCTTCTTTAACCCAAATCACATTCTTTAATGTTATAATATTGTTATTATTGCATTTCTTCCTTAGTCAAATGCCGCATGAGAAACCCATTTCATTATCGTTTGTCACAAAGTTATCATATATCTATTCCTCAAATCTAGAGGCGTAGATTTCTTTTGATTGTTCAAGAAATCAAGATGCTTTTGTTCCTCCCTCTCCCCTACCACCTCCAGTTGGAGAGGGATCTGGCCCCATACATCATCTGCCATATTGTCATGATGGCAGGGGAAAGAAGCCCTCCTCTCTCCTCACCACAGGAGAACTGGCCCTGAGGTCTTAAGAGTGGGAGAGCTGGTCCTGCCCCTGACCAGCCACAGCATCCAGTAGAGTGACCCCTGCATCTCTCCTGGGCAGTAGATCTGGCCCTGATGGTGTAGGTCTGGGAGAACCCACCCTGAGAGCATGAAAGCAAGAGAACTGCCCCTACCCCTTGCCCATTGTTGCAAGGGGTGAACTAGCCAGGGAAAAGATGAAGAGTTCACCCTGGTGGTGAGGACAAGGGAGAACTGTTGAGCTGACTAACCCTGTAACTGCCCAGGCCTAGAACCTGGCTTATGAGTTGTCCCAGCCCAAGGTCTACCTAGTCTATGATCTACTGGAGAATGTGAGGGGGCCGTTTCTGCAGATCCAAAACTGCGGGATCTACACAACACAGGTCAACAACAGGATATCCAAGAGGATTCCCAGTGGGCGCCCAGCATTGATAGTATAGCAAAAACCAGAGGCCTCAAACCAGACTAATGATCCTTAGCAATGAACACTTGCAAGTAAAGTTACATGGATAATAAGGTTTGCTGCGTGACTCACTGTATTACACTGCAGCTTCCATGACAAGACTGATTTCCCCCCTTTTTTTTCTCCAATTTCATATTGGGTAGCAGGTTGCAAGGGCAGAGGGTGAAGATGAAGGGACTGGGAAATGAGTAGGATTCAGATAGATACTGCAAAAGGCACAATGAGTAAGTAAAAGGACAGTTAAAAATCAAGCTAGTTTTGTGTTTCTTGAAGAAGAAAGTGTTGGCAGGAAAACAAACAGAAATACTAACAATAAGTTACAACCTTAGTCCCGTACCTAATACTCTTTTTTTAAATTACAAAGAGCATTATTTATGAGGCAGCTCTTGAATCCTTATGTATACTGTTTGAGAACTCATATGTTGTTTGAGGGGGACATTCTGACTCTGAAATGTCTTATATTTCAGGTGCTTCTAATTTCACTGATGAAACTGGTCATAAGACAAGAAATATATTTCTATTGTTAAGTAATAAATGTACCTGTCTTTTGTTTTGTTTTGATTTTTTTTTCAAGACAGGGTTTCTCTGTGTAGCTTTGCAGCATAGCCTTTAACTCACAGAGATCCGCTTGTCTCTGCCTCCGTAGTGCTGGGATAAAAGGCATGTACCAGTCTTATGCTACCTGGCCTGGCAAGAGTATTTTTTGTGGCATGTGTGCATTTTTCCAATAATATCACGTATAATCTGGAAGGACTTCTTGGCTTCAGTTTTGCTTATGGAGAAACTCATGATTGCCAAATTACAAGTGTTATGAACCCATTAAGGTTAAAGCACATAGACTTAAAATAAAAACAAAACTCTCTTTCCATTAAAACAGCATGGCTTTCTTGTATCGTTTTAAAAACATCCAATTTGCCATGCAGTGGCTTTAAACCCAGTCATAAGAAGGCAGAGGCAGGTGGATCTCTGTGAGTTTAAGACCAGCCTGAGACAGAATGAGTTCCAAGACAACCAGGGTTGTTAGACAGAGAAACCTTGTCTTGAAAAACCATTTTAAAAAGATCATCCTATTCTAGGTCTAGCATAAGATATATATCCACTCATATATTTTCATTGTGAGATAATTATTGTCTTCTAGCTAAATTTTATTCTTTTTTTATCTGGTAGACCTCAAGTACGGTTAGTGGACACATATAATGAGTATTTTGTGTTGCTAACTGAAACAGCTTTTATAATTAGTGAATCATTTAACTGCCATGTGAATTGATGGAGAGTGGCTTCTCTCTAATGTGGGAAGATATATTTATTTGCTCTTTCTTACATTTTTTAACTTGCTTGGCAGTAAACAAATTAGTCAAGAAAGCATCATTCTATCAATTGATTGTACTTACTTGAGATGAAGTACTTAATTCTGATAACAAATTTTGCATCAGGGACATGGATATTTTTGAAAAATAATTTTATTGACCTTTTGGGAGTTTCCCATCATGCACTGCAGTTTCATTCACCTCCCAGAACCCTGTATCCTCCCCTCATCCCTGCTACCCACCTCCCACATAAGGAAACAAATCAAAGTAAGCAAGTGAGTGAACAAGACAAAACAAAACAAAACAAATAACAGCAAAAATCCCCCCAAACAAATACAAAACAAGCCCCACAAAAATAGAAAAACCTCATTGCTTCTCCTATTTTCTTGCTTTTTTAACACCTCTTCATTGGTCCTGATAGCAATGGAGGCTTCAGAGTGCCATATAGTGTACTCCTTTGTGTATTGCAATGAGTCACTGGTCTGGTTCAAGGCCTCTGGCTTCTGGTACACCACCATCACTAGATCCCCACCGGAACTCCTCTGCCACGAGTCTAAGAGACCTTGAGGGTATCGTTCCACAGGATCAGTCCCTTCACCAGCTCCAGCAGGTCCTAGATGGGGTAGATGCTAGAGGTGGGTCAACCCAAGACCTAGCTGTGGGCCTGGATAGTAGCCAAGCTGGTCAGTCCAGGGCCCCTGCCATCCACCTTGGGCAAGTGGGTGGAGTCAGCTCGCCTGCATGTAAGCCCTCAGAGTCAGATCACCCTGGCCTGAGGAACACGAATTACTAATCATTCACAATTCTAATAATCCAGATGTGAAATTATAGGCATGAAATTTGTTGCATGCATTTGTCAGTTTATTACCCCTTAGGGTTCATTGACAATGCAACAATGATTCATACTGACTGCATTTGCTCGAATAATGTGGATCTCTCTTTGGTTGTTTTTTTTTTTTTCCAAATCCAGAGGTGTGACAGATGTAATTTGGACTTCTATTCAGATATTCTTATCTTTCAGTCATAAACAGTGGAAAGATTTTGAGACATAAACATTATCAGTATCATTTTAAGAACTTGTTGAATTATCTAATTGAAATACACAGTATTAAGAGTTAGCATAAGTGAAAAAAATAGTTCCTAGCTTGTTGTCCTAGGTAAAATCACATTTGTAGAAATAATAATCAATTTTCAAATTAAGTAAGTCTACTGAGAGTTCCATTATTGTGGAAAGTATTTATATTATTTGATTTTAGCTTTTTCTCTACGTGATGTTTGTCAATGTGGTGATAGTTTTGTTAGAAAGGAAGATTAAATTAAGTTGCCTTTCCCCTACACTTAGTGTTTTTGTATGAACATTTTCCTAACATCTTTCTTTAGATTTGAATTTAGATTATCTCAGATGTGGAAGGCTGAAGAAATGTGCTTTGGCTTCATGGATAATTTGAGGGGGATGAATTAATGCCACATTACAATTAGGAGTTTACTGTAGTAATGTTGTCTCTTCATTGGCAGAATCAAAAAAAAAATGAGTGAGGTTCTAAATTTTGTATTGGAAGAGTATCGTTCCTCTTATAAATAATAGTTTTAATATCCCTTTTAGGTTCCGGGTGAAGTTGTAACCTTTGAGCATTAGATGGCATTAGGACAGTAGTTTAACATCAGCCTTATTATATACAAGAATATGTATAGATGATTGGCTAGTTTAAGGACCAAATTCAAAAGTGGAACTACACTTGAAGAAAAGCACAATAATATGTGACCATTTGTCAGTGTAACTGGAAGCATAAATGCTAACTTCAGAAGTATAAATGAAATAAAATAAAGATTACATTATTACCCTGCTGTTAGTAAAAGAATATATGCAAGCATTTATAGAAAGTTGATATCTTGTTTCTATTTGTATTTTAAAGAACACATAATTTTTAACTGTGAACAAAATGTGCATACCCTAGAACAATGTAAATTTTAGTGTTTGAATGGTACCTTTTTCAAAACTATAGAGTTGATTGTCATTAAGTATATTGTCTATGTAACATACACTGTATCTTTAGAGTTGAGTGACTTTTGTGATATTTTATTTTATACTGAATTTAGCAACTTTATTGAATGATTTATATTTTAATCAAGATGTAAATTAGATGTTTATTTGATGTATATCTGTGGTTTCCCAGATTCTCAGGTATAACTAACATCCTATTAGATATCAATTGGTCAAAGTTTGGTAATCACTGGTCTAAAAAAGTCAGTGCTTCAAAATTAACTTTATAGTCAACTTTATGGAGAAAAATATCATATTACACATTATACTCATTATAGTCAGAGCAAATGAAGTTTGATGAAAGTGCAATCTAGATGACCACCATCACCCCTCTGAGAGCTTCTGTTGTTCTTTGCTAGTTATTTACCCTACACCATTCCAACTCCTGATTAGCCTCTCAACCATTGGTGAATTCTGCCTATGGCACAATGTAAGTAAACTGCACATGCCTCTTTGCATGTGACTTCTCTCACTTTTCATACTTACACACATTACTCTACACCTCAATAGGCCAATTCTTGGAGTGCTGAATAGTAAATAAATGTATAGATTTACACTGACGAGCATATGGTTTATTTCCATTTTAGACAGATATGAATTAAGCTTATAAGAATATTACATAAAAGTCTTGGACTGAAAATACTTTTTCCATTTTCAGTTGCTACACACCTAAGAGTACAATTCCTGTATCACATAAAAGAACATATTTAACTTGGGGGAGAACTGCCAGTTACCCTCCCTAACTCAAGGGCAAGACCCTATTGCTGGAGACGCTACATACTAAGACATAGAACATGAGTACTAGTACTACATAGTACTCAACCACACAGCTAAAAGCGACTGTACACACTACCAGAGGAAAAAATTAGGCAATAATGTCATCCGGGTATGAATCCTGTGAGCTACAATAACAATAGGCATGTAAGATATACGCATTGGTGCAATAGGTAGTGGCAAGAATGTTAGGGAAGCAATCAACCATTTTTCGATTGGACTGTTCTTAAAAGTGTGACCTTTAACATTCCTAGTATTAGTACAGGGCAGTAAACATCCTCATTAAGAAATATTGTCAGCTTTTTCATTTTAGCAATTTCAGAGGGAATTTAGTGGCTTTATTTTTATTTGTATTCTCTGAAGTTTGGAGAAGTTGAATATATTTTCATGAAATATACTATATATATGTATGTATACATATATATATATATATATAATTTTGTAACTGTCCCATATCTTTTAATAAAATTGTTGACCTTCCTTTCATTGGAATTTTTATGACATGTATTTTCTAGTCTTTGTAATTAAAGGGCATAATTTATGAAGAACATATACTTGGGTGTTCTAAACAGTTGATAATCAGTATTTTATTTGTTCCATAAGTGGTATTAAAATTGACAGTAGAGAGACTAGAGACATGGCTCAGCAGATAAAAGCACTGGCTACTCTTCCAGAGGACCCAGGCTCAGTTCCCAGCACCCACATGGCAGCTCACAACTGTCTGTAATCCAGATCCAAGTGCTTTGAAATCCTTGTACAGACATAAATGTAGGCCAGACACCAATTCGCACTAAATAAATAAATGTGTCTTGACAGTAGAGGTACTCTTAAGTTTTTTATCTTAATTTTCTGTATGTTCCATCTATTCTTGGTTCATTACTTTTTCCCTAAATTCTTTTGAATCAACTGATCTTATTAATTTTTAAATTTTCCTTTCAATTTTCATGGTAGTTTTAATATTTTCTCTATTGTACCCAATATGCTCTTTAATTTGGTAAAGTCTTCCTTTACTTTTATTATCATGCGTATATAGTGTAAGAATCTTAAGGCAGTGTAGTTTCATTCCACCTTTCTTGTGCTGTTGTTACATATTTCATTTGTATGTGTGTTATAAGTTCATAAATCTTTCTATTATTTGTATTTTAAAAAGTCACTTTTTCAACAACAGTTTTAAATGAGAAAATACCTTTGAGATAGTTTTTTTGAGAACCTTTTTTCCTGCTTTATTTTTAAATACATTTTTACTTAAAAACAATCTTATTTTACATACCAATCCCAGTTTCCTCTCCCTCCCATCCTCCAATGTCCCCCACTAAGCCTCCATCTCACCCCCATCCATTCCCAGGGAGGGTAAGGCTTCCCATGGGGGATCATTAAAGCCTGTCATATCATTTGGGGCAGGACCTAGACCCTCCCCCTTGTATCTAGGCTGGGAGAGTATCCCTCCATGGGAAATGGGCTCCCGAAGTGCATTCCTGCACTAGGAATACATCCTGGTTCCACTGACAGAGGCCCCATAGACTGTCCAGTGCTCCTTGCTGACACCCACTGTTCAGGGGCCTGGTCAGTCCTATGCTGGTTCTTCAGCTGTCTGACTGGGGTCTATGAATTCCCTCTTGTTTAAAAGGTCAGCTGTTTCTGTGGGTTTCCCCAGCATGGTCTTGACCCCTTTGGCTTTGAGATACTTTTATTACTTCATGGTTCCTTAACCTATTACATACAACCATTTAAAAACAATAAATTTTCATTTTTTCAATTGTAGTGGTTAGGAACACAAAAATTATGACTATAATAATCTGGTACATGTTGCCCTCAGATGGTCCCTGAAAAGTGTCTTGGTATTTGTTCCTTGGACAAAGGAAACACTGACTTCACATGGTTGAGAGCTGAAGGGAAAGAGAGAAGACTTCTATGAATTCCTTACCCTGTTTATGAGCAAGGATGGCCTAATCATCTCTTAAGAACCCCTATCCAATTGGAAACATCTCATTTTGGAGGGAACATGTTCAAGACAGATTGCACACTAACATTATTTTAACTGTATTTTTGGCACAATCAAGTTTTATCTAGATCATTTTCTGTTCACCATAAAAGGACTCTTAATATTTTTGTTTGTTTGTTAGTTTGTTTTGTTGTTTGAAACAGGGTTTCTATGCATAACCCTAGTTGCCCTGGAACTCACTGCTGTCCTCAAACTCAGAGATCTATCTGTCTCTACCTCCTGAGAGCAAGGATTAATGCTGTGTGCCACCACCTCCTGGCTTGTCTCAATATTTTTAGTAGAGCAGAAATGGATCCTTGAAGTCTTTATTAATTTTAAAAATACTTCATTTAATCTTTACTATGAGAAGAATGCAATGTAGCCAGCATTTTTCTCATGCCCATAAATATATAAAGAATATTCTATTTTCCATATATTCAACTAATAGTAAAATATAGAGAATCTTTGTTATAGAGAATTGAATCCACGTACTTGCTCATTGACTTAAGTTATACACTCCAATACAGAAAATGCTGTCAAAGAGCTCTAAACAAATCCTTTGTAAATATAAAATATAGACAATATTCAGAAGTTTTGAATTGCAAATTGCAATTTCTGTAGGTAAGTCTTCAATAACACCTAAATTATGCAACATTTATTGAATATTTCTCTCAATATCAGTTTTTTTATCTTGTAAAATGGACATGATAATATTAATTATGTAAGAAAAGCAAATGCTTAGAATTATGCCTGTCTCCAGGCAAGAACTCAGTAAAAATTCATTAAGTTAATGTCAGTAACAGTATTTGCTACATCATCATACAACACTTGTTAGCATTAACATTTTTTGTTACTGTTTTAAAAGTTATGTAGTGTTGGTTTCTTGTCCCAAGAATCTGATTAGTTTAGCTAGGAAGACCTAAGACATTATCATCACAATGCTGGGTTCTTAATTTGCTTATGCTTATACCATGTATTGTATAATTCTTATATTGCACTATATGTTTGTTGATGAAATTATAAATTACTTAATAATAAAACAAAGTCACACAATATTAGTTGAGAAGGAAAAGACTCTGTGTTTAGGAAACAGTTGTATTCCCTTGGTATGTGGGAAGAAAGGAATGGCTCTTGGTATCTACAGGAAAAGTGCCAGGATTCTGGATGGAAATCTTCAGATTATTTGAATAGCCTTTATTTTTAAGAATTCAAAGAGATTAAAATGAGGTTCAGCTTTGAAAACTCAAAAGAGCCTCGTCAAGCAAGAAAAAAAATGTGTAAAACTTAAATTAAGACTTGAGTATAATTATCTAAATTTAGTTTGTGAAGTGCAGAAAATAAGCTGTATAATATCCAAAATGCTCTTTAGAAGGATGAGTTCATGTTGAAACTTTTCAAAAAACAACAAAAGTAAAGTTTATGAAGACTATTTACCATTATCCCTTTTTATTCTTTTGTTTTAGTTTATCTGATGGAGCCTAAATAGCTCTTCTATCTAAGGAAGTATATTTGCATAGAAGCAGTCTTCAGAATGAACTAAACCCCTTTGGTATCCTTGTTTTGAAACTTCTAATGTTCTCTCCACATTGTAACAAAAGACACTGTTTTGTGAATTTTTATTATTATTATAAACAGCAGAATTCTCTGTAAGACTGACAATGTTTCCCTGCCTAATGATGTTGAAATGAATCATCTCAACAGCCCATATAGATAATCAGATAAAACAGCTGTTCATGGTTGTTTGTGGTGAAACTTAGAGGTGGAGATTTTAAAAAATAGGGATCGTATAGATACCTGTGTGTATATATAGGATGATAATCTTTCTAATATTATTTGATATCGTTATTTTGTTTGCTATGTGTTTCTAGCTGTCAAAAGTTTAGACATTCTGCTTTATAATCCATTAAATTGTGTGATGTTTTTCAACACTAAACTAAAAGCATCAATATCTTAGAAATGCTTTTCTATTTTCTATTTAGTCAACTTAACTGGTGGTTTATAATGCCCAGGGCTCTACATGCATTCAGAAAGGAGTAGATTCAATGCCAGTACAACATAATTTCACTGTCTCCCAAATGGAAAAGATTGAAGAGAAGGAGAACACTAGGGATGATTTAGGATGAAATTAAAATTAGCAAGTCATATATGTGCCTTTCTTGTCTATGTGTCAGGACAAGTTTACAAATGAATAACACTGCAGTTTTATTTGTATATTAATAATCACATAGATTTCTCTTTGAGCCTCTGCCATCCATGGTTATATACTTTATAGAGAAGAAGCACTAAGGGCTCTGAGGGATGTGTGAACAGCCCAGTGCTTCTAACTACTGGCTAATTAAAGCACAAGATAATGAGGTTTCTTTATGAGATTTAGCTTTCAAAATATTTTGACAAAGCTAGGTGATTGGAGGGATATGAAAATGTTCCTTTATGCTTATGAAAGTATTTTAAACATAGAAGCAATCATTAGTGTTCCCAAATGGAGCCTGTTCTTTTGTCCCATGTCAAAGGGCCATTGAATTAGATTTCACTGGCATTTCTGGCAAGCCTACTTCTTTTAAGATGTTGTTTATTTCATTCACTTGATCATAGTTATGAAACTACTGGAAGTTAACATGTCTATTTATGCCACAGGAGCTTTAGACTCATAGCATAAAAAAGCAGCTTTTCCCAGATCTTTCTTCTACATTGATTACCAGATAAGATTAAACATGGTATTTACAGAAATATTCATGGAATATATTTTTAGAAAACTTAACTTATGGAAGTTGAGCAAGGATATAATATTGCTGTTAATCCAAGTCATTGCAGTATAGCCATTTCATTTTAATTTAATTTTGAGAGGCAATCTGAGTATGTTAAAATCTAATTAATAAGAGTTCAGTGCTTATTTATGTTTTATCTAGTTTTCACATTTTAATTTAAGTAGGATAACAAAATTGCCATTGTTTTCTTGGCTGTGTTTCTTGGTGAATTTTCAGTTCTCTGCACTAGCAGCTACCACATGGCTGAGAAGTAAATATTTTCCTCTGACATACATCTTGTACCAAACTCTTAAGCATGACTTTGGAATATTGATTTTTAAACTTTGGAGAGTAAATAACAGTAGACATGGAGAGTTATGTTCTACAAATTTAAACTTACAGAACTTACCAAGATAGCTTATGGTCAGTACCATCTATGGACTCAGAAAAAAGAACACCAAGATGGGTGATGTTGTCATTTGAGTTTTTATGCTTTCTTGGTAGACTAGAGAGAACAGCTCACAGTATTTCACTGTATTTATTCCAACCATCTATTCCCTAGTCCCCACAAGACTAAGGAGAAAGTTTATAACATAAAAGGACATCTTCACAATGCACCAACTTTCCAAGCCTTCAGCACTGAGAAATGAAAAATATGTTCACTTCAGGATATCCATTTTATAAAGGAAAGCATAAATACATGAACAAATTGGAAACTTTCCCACTTTCTGAAACTATGTTCTCTACTGAAAGCACTGCCAGTTCCATATGCTCCTTCAGAAATGAGTACCAATTATAACACTAGAAAGAATGAGGAATCCTGCTCCCCCATACAGTAACCCTGAAGGCAAGGAGACCAGTGGAAGGCAAGATTAGTTTTTATGACTTGTGTTGTGCGGCTCTTGATCAGTTTCTCAAATAGAGACAATCTGAAGAAAGCTTTTGCCATATCTAGTGAAGCAGGGGGAATATCTGAATTAACACTGGCCACCAACAGACATTAATTTCAACCATGAACCCCAGTTATTTTGAGAGGCCAATACATCTCTTTTTCTCAAATGCCATTGCACCATCCAATAGGTGTTAGCTACTTTGAGCTGCATTGTAGAGTGAGAGCTCATCTATCATCTGTATCATTGCAGTCCCATTTCTTACTTTTCCGAAGTATGGCTATGGAAAAAATACAGTTTTTTTCAGAAACAATGGATACTTCTTCTATTCATTCTTTATTACTTTTAATTATGCACATTAAGTCTTTGAGATGTTCATGCATCTTATTTTGGTCATATTTATTCCCTTCTTCTTCTCCAAGATTCTTGCCCCAATTTCATAGCCATCAAATTTTATATCCTAACTTATTTTTTAAAAGTCTCATTGAGTCTATACCTTTATTAGTGAAGTCTGCATACTGATAGGTGTATGACCATTCACGGCAGCATGTTAGGTCCACCAAGGGCCACTCCCTTAATGATAATTTAAGTCTCCGTATCTCAACAGCTATCAGTTATCAACAGTTCCTCAGCTAGGGTTGGGGCTTCTGGTCTTCAACCTCTCTCCTCATAGGATTTTGTCTGGTTTGCACGGGTCATGCACATGTTTTCAAAGCCATTGTGAGTTCATATGTGCAATATTGGCTCAGGAAAACACCATTTCCTTGTAGTCACTTACCTCTTCTAGCTCTTGCAGTCTTTCTGCTTTCTCTTCTACAATAATCCCTGATCCTTGGTAAGAGAGGGTGCGATAATGATGTCCCATTTGGTGAGGCCCTCCATGGGAAATCTCCAAAGTCTGTCATATCATCCGGGGCAGGGCCTAGACCCTCCCACACATGTCCAGGCTGAGGAAGCATCCCTCCTTGTGGGATGGGCTCCCAAAACCTATTCATATGCCAGGGAGAAATACTGATCTACTACCGGAGTCCCAATAGATTGCTGAGGTCTCCTCAGTGCCATACAAATTTAGGGGGTCTGGATCAGTCCCATGCTGGCCTCTCAGCTATCAATCTGGGGTCCATGAGCTCCCCCTAGTTCACGTCACCTGTCTCTGTGGGTTTCACCAGCCTGGTTTTGACGCCTTTGCTCATCATTCCTCCTTCTCTGCAACTGGGTTCTAGGAGTTCATTTCAGTGTTTAGCTGTGGGTGTTTGCCTCTGCTTCCATCAGCCACTGGATGATGGTTCTAGGATGGCATATAAGGTAGTCATCAATCTCATTATCAGGGAAGGGCATTTAAGGTAGCCTTTCCACTATTGCTTAGTTTGCCAGTTGGTGTCATCCTTGTAGATCTCTGGAAATCTTACTAGTGCCATAGCTCTTCTCAAACCTAAAATGACTCCCTCTATTATGGTATCTCTCATCCAGCTCTCTATTCTTCCTGGACTCAAAATTCCTGCCCCCCCATGTCCTCCTCTCCTCTCTTCCATCTCATTTTCTCCCTGCTCCCTCTCCCCTCCCTCCAAGGTCCCAATCCCTTCAGGAGATCCTGTCCCATTCCCCTTCTCCTGGGTACCATGCATATCTCTCTTTCGGTCCTCCCTGTTTCCCAGACTCTCTGGTGGTGGGATTGTAGGCTGGCAATCCCCTGATCCATGTCTAAAATCCATATATGAGTGAGTATATACCACATTTGTCTTTTTGTGACTGGATTACCTCACTCAGGATGGTTTCTTCTAGTCTTATCCATTTGCCTGAAAATGTCAAGATTCCATTGTTTTTTTTAACCACTGAGTACTACTCCATTGTGTAAATGTACCACATTTACTCCATTCATTCTTCAGTTGAGGGGCATCTAGGTTGCTTTCAGGTTCTGGCTATCACAAATAATGCTGCTATGAACATAGTGGAACAGATAGATGTCCTTGTTTTATGATGGTTCTTCTTTTGGGTATATGCCTAAGAGTGGAATTGCTGGATCTTGTGGTAGGCTGATTCCCATTTTCCTGAAGAATCTCCATACTGATTTCCAAAGTATCTGCACAAGTTGGCACTCCCACCAGCAGTGGAGGAGTGTTCCCCTTTCTTCATAAGAAGAAACTGTCCTTGGAGTTTTTGATTTTAGCCATTCTGACAGGAGTGAGATGGTATCTCAGAGTTGTTTTGATTTGCATTTCCCTGGTGGCTAGGGATGTTTAGCACTTTCTTCAGTGTCTCTCAGACATTTTAGACTCCTCTACTGAGAATTCTCTATTTAGTTCTGTACTCACTTTTTGATTGGATCCTTTGATGTTTTGGAAACTTGCTTCTTGAGCTCTTTGTAAAATTTGGTGATCAGCCCTCTGTCAGATGTGGAGTTAGTGAATATCTTCTCCCATTTGGTGGGGTGCCTTTTTGTCTTGTTGTCTGTTTCCTTTGTCTTACATAATCTTCTCAGTTTCAGGAGGCCCCATTTATTAATTGTCGCTCTCAATGTCTGTGCTATTGCTGTTATATTCAGGAAGTGGTCTAAACCAATTCGTTCAAGAGTACCTCCCACTCGCTCTTCAGTGTGGCTGGATTGATGTGGAGGTCTTGATCTATTTGGACTTAAGTTTTGTGAAAGGTGGTAGACAGGAATCTATTTGCAGTCTTCTACATGCCAATCAATATCCAGTTATGCCAGCACCATTTGTTGAAGATGCTTTCTTTTTTTCCATTGTATAATTTTAGCTTCTTTGTCAAAAATCAAGTGTTCATAGATGTGTGGGTTAATATAAGGGTTTTCAATTTGATTGGTTTAGTCACCTGTCTATTTTTGTGTTAATATCAAGCTGTTTTCAGGACTATATCTCGATTATAGAACTTGAAGTCAGGCGTGGTGATGTCTCAGGAACTTGCTTTATTGTACAGGGTTGTTTTGGCTATCCTGGGTCGTTTGTTTTTTTTTTTTTATAAAGTTGATTATTGTTCTTTCAAGGTCTGTGAAGAATTGTACCAGTATTTTGATGGGGACTGCATTTAATCTGTAGATTGCTTTTGGCAAGATTTCCATTTTTACTATGTTGATCCTACCTATCCAAGAGCATGGGAGAACCTTCCATTTTCTAGTATTTTCTTTAATTTCTTTCTTTAAAGACTCAAAATTCTTGATATGTAGTTCTTTCACTTGTTTGGCTAGTATTGCCCCAAGATTTTATGCTGTTTGGATATTGTAAAGGATGATGTTTCTCTGATTTCTTTCTCAACCCATTTATCGTCTGTATATAATAGGACTACTGATTTTTTTGAGTTAATCTTGTATCCTGTCACTTTACTGAAGGTGTTTATCAGTTGTAAGAATTCCTGTGTAGAGTTTTTCTGGTCACTTATGTAAACTATCATATCAACTTCTTCCTTTCCAATTTGTATCCCCTTTATCTCCCTTTGCTGTCTTATTGCTCCAGCTAGAACTTTAAGTACAATATTGAAGAGGTTTGGAGAGAGGTGACAACCTTGTCTTGTTCCTGATTTTAGAGGTATCACATTGAGTTTCTCACCATTTTGTTTGATGTTCGTTGTTGATTTACTGTATATTGCTTTTTTTATGTTCAGGTATGTTCCTGTTATTCCCCGTACTGGGGATTGACTCTAGACTCTCACACATGCAGTTGAAGTTCTCCTTCAGTGAGCTACATCTCCAGCCCCTGGATAACAATTTGTTTATAGAATATAATTGACTGACCTATCAATAGATTTTCTAAAAGTTTCAAAATCAATTTTCAATGGCAGATCACACCATTTTTCAAATCAAATTTTGCATAAATGCAAAGTCATTCCTAGACTGGTTTTTAAATATCTATTCTTACCTTTATATCACAAATCATTGTCTTCATGTTCCGTCCTCTTAAGATCCTACTAACAATCACTGGTTTGAATTTTTCATATTATTAGGAATATTACCAAGTTATTAAAAAACATTGTGAGAGTCTTTAATCTCAGCACTCGGGGGGCAGAAACAGGTGGATCTCTTTGAGTTCGAGGCCAGACTGGTCTACACAGTGAGTGCCAGCTTAAGCCCCAAAGCTATACAGAGAAACCCTGTCTTCGAAAACCAAAACCAAACAAACCAAAAAACAAAAACAAACAAATCACTGTGAGGCTAGGCATGTTGGAACATGCCTTTAATCCCAGCACAGGAGAGAAAGAGGCATCCATGGCTCTATGAATTTAAAACAAGCCTGGCCTGAATAGCAAGTTCCAGACTAGCTAGGGACACACAGTAACACCTTGTCACAAACAACAAATCTGAACACCCAATTGTCCCACATATACCTTTGTATTCTTGGAGAAATAGAAACTTGATACTTAATAATATCATTAAACACAGTCTTTAATTGCATATCCTGGCACAGTGTTGCTGTGTAAATAAACTTAAAATATGACATTTGTAATGATTATAGGTTTAGTCTGTGTGGCAAATGAGAAAATCATTGTTGGCAGATGTTGAATTGTTTACCTTCTCTTGATTTGATCCCAGGTAGATCTGGTCAGTTTCTTCTTCTCTTATGTCTGCCATACACATCTAGCTTATTGGCCATCCTCATGCTTGTTTCGACTTGTATTGTGACAGCTCTGTCCTTTCACAGTCTCTAGCAAAGGTCGTAGTACATCTGGCTGAGACAACATATTATCTGAGTAGTCACTGCACTGGGTAATTCATCACTGCTACCTCAGTCTGAATGGAGCCACTAAAGTAAAGGTTTTTTTGTTTTATTTCATCTTTGAATCTGTTGCATATTCTTTCTGGAAGACATTTTCATGACTCCTCATAAATACGGACAAGGTCATTCATAATTTTCCTTAGACTACTTATCTTGTATTAAAATGAGAGCTATGTTTATTGTATAAGTTTCTCCATGCTGATATATACTGACATTTCAGAAGTGGAAGTTATTGTGATTTTCTTTATTAATAAAAAGTGTGGATTATATTTAAATTAGAACACTTGAAAATGAGATGGAAGATGCACTGATTAAGAATAGAACAATATTACTTTAATCAACAATGATATGTTTCTATTTATAACTGCTAATATAATAGTGTGACATCAGATACTGAAATAAAAGGATAATTTTAAAAATTAAAAAGGATTTTAAATATTCAAAAGATTTTGTTAGGTAGATTTAATGAGTAGCTAGAAATTGCTACTTTAGAATTCATAGGCTTTACATAAGATAACTATTATTAAATTTCCAAATGAACTGATCTGTGTCTTGATGCTGTATTGATTCCAATAGAAGAGAGAGTATATGAGCTGGTTTCATCAAGATTTATTAAAATTGGTCTCCCTGAATTTCACATTGCTGTATTTCATTAGTGCACCATGAAAATATTTTTATGCTTCCAATATTAAATTTCTTCCTTTAAGTGTGGGTCTCAGTGTAGAGGTAAAGATGGACTCCTGTGGGGACTATCTTGCCTGGGTCAAGTACATAGGATTAATGTCACCTTTTGCCAGCATCTTTAGTGATTTTGAGACAATTTTCAGCCTCTCTTCTATTCAGTAAAAATGTGAGAAGTGAGAATGTACTGCTGTAGTCTTATCTCCAGAGCCAGGACTCACAAGAAGATTCTTATAGAACCTACAAGGCATTTAAATATGCCACATACTTACTGTCTTAGTGATAATTCCCTAAGACTGACATCAGTTTAGGAAGGAAACATATTATTTTTCCTGTGTCAGGTATTTATATGTGTATTCTCATGTTATTGTCACATCATCTATGGAAGTCAATATATATTACTATACAGTTACATATATTACATCATTTTATGATATTACTTTAGTCACATGTATATTAGGTATGTCAGTAGGATTTGGAATCGATTCTCTTGAGGTCCTTAAGTCATGCGTTCAGTTACTATGTAAATTATGATATATCATCTACTGAGTATATAAAAAGCAATTATTCCACCTACCTGGTTCTGCCTCTGGTCTGCTGCATTACAGCATTGAGAAATCAACAACCAGAGAAAGACAGCCAACCTCAAATGGTTTTATGTAGCAGCCAAACAAGGCAATATAATTTACTTGTTACTTTCTCTGGATACTTTAGCAAGCATGGAGGACTTTAACAGTACATAAAATACTACTCCAAAAACAAATATAGGGAATTCAGAAAATTAGATGATAGATCATTGGTAGACCTTGAATATTTTCTGCCATGTAAAGCCCCCTTATCCTACATTTTCCCACATAAAACTGGGACTCCAAAAGGAGTTAAACTCCATATATGAGCAAAATTAAGACTTCACATGCCTTTTCATGAGAATTCCTTAATATTTTAACTATTTCATATTACTTAAACAGGTAATAAAATATCTTTATGACTTTTACTGGAAATAATGGTGCATCAAGACATTTTGATGAGAGAGAGCTTAGGCCTCTTTAGAGAAATTAATTAAAATAATGAAAGTTTCCAAAACATAGAACAAAATATTTCTCACAATTTTCAGACCGATCAAAAGTTTTAAAGGGCATCCATGGAAGCATGAACTCAGATTCAAGGTCCTTTCACATTGCTTGAATTATATATTATAAAGTTTGACAACTTCAGGCATTTCTTCCTTTTTTAAAAAACAAAATAATTGGTCATGTTGTATATTCTGTGTTTTTTAGAAAAGGGGTTTAAATTTACTTTTGTGAATTGACATAAATTTAGGACATTTTATAAAATCTGTCTCTGCATATGTTAGATGGTTTGAAACTTATTTTTAGTTTCAAGATTTTTTTCACAATGCATAGCTTGCTATCTCTTCACCTTCTTAGAGATATTCCTCTCAGCATTAAATGTAATTCCTGATTTAACCTTGTCTATCCATTGGCGTCTCCCAAGGAACTCAGGTGGCTCTTACAAAAAGACTTTCCTTGAGATGAGGGTCTAGGAGTGCTTTGTGATTGTGAGATATATTTAAAAAGTGTTTTTGATATTTAATGAATATTGCAAATAATGTTTTAATGTGATATATCTTAAAGGTCTAGTTAGTTAAGCCGGAATTTCTGTGGAGAACCCAGATAGGAAGACCAATTTATAAAAGAGGTCAAATGTTAAAGCATAAAATATGTTTGTTACATTAATTTATCTCTCATTTATTTTTATTGAAATAACATGAGTTTAAACACCATTACAATATTGCCAACACTAAAAAATCAGACAGACATTCTGCAAAAATCTCCTTTCTTCAGACTTTTGGATCTTGACTGTTTGTTTTTAGAAGTTAGCACCTGCTGTGATGTGATTAAATATTGTGTTCCACACAAATGCCATATGTTATAATTTGACCTTAAATGCCTCTCCAAATATTTTGCGTTAAAGACTTGCATGTGATCTTGTGAAATTATTAGGAAATGGCAGAACCTTCAAGAGATGCGTTCCAGTAGAACCAGGTTAGATCACTGAGGATTTGGAATGCTCAACCATTTTCTGTTGTTTTCGAAAGCTAAGGGAACATTTCACTTAATGAGAGTGGATGGGAAGACTATAAAAGCAGGAGGGTGAGAAATAGTGCTATAAAATGTTGTCTTCTGTACATGCTGTGTGTCTTGGTCTATCTGATGTCGACTTGACACGCAAACTAGAGTTGTCTGTAATGAGGGAACCTCAATTGAGAAAATGCCTCCATAAGATCCAGCTGTAGGGTGGTTTCTTAATTAATGATTGACAGAGGAAAGCTCAACCCATTGTGGGTGGGGCCATCCCTGACCTGGTGCTTCTAGTTTCTATAAGAAAGCAAGCTGAGCAAGTCATAAGAAGCAAGCCAAAAAACTACATCCCTCCACGGTGTCTGCATCAGCGTCTGCCTCCAGCTTCCTGCCTGCTTGAGATCCCCCTCCTGACTTCCATCCATGGTGGATTACAATGTGGAAATGTAAGTCAAATAAGCCATTCCCTCTCTAGTTTCCTTTTTGGTCATGGTGTTTCATAATAGTAATAGAACCTCGCCGGGCGTTGGTGGCGCACGCCTTTAATCCCAGCACTCGGGAGGCAGAGGCAGGCGGATCTCTGTGAGTTCGAGGCCAGGCTGGACCGACAGCCTCCAAAACAGAGAAACCCTGTCTCATAAAACCAAAAAAAAAAAAAAAAAGAAAAGAAAGAAATAGTAATAGAGCCTCTAACTAAGACACTGTGGCTCTTGCATCCACAAATTCATAACAGCAGAGGATATATACACAAGTCTGGGCTCATCAACATTTTATCATAGATAAGGAGGCTCATAAGGCCATGCTCTCCAAGAGGAGGTGCAGACAATTAAATGCTTCATGGAATGGAGAAGCCATTTTTTCTCAATGATACAGCCACTCATCATTAAATCAATGAATCTCCAACCATTTTCATGCAAGCAACTCTAAATAAGTGCAATGAATCATACACCACGATCCTATGTGCAAGTAGGAGGGAGCCTTGGGCAGAAGAATTGTAGTGGCAGATAGGATTGGAGAGTGGGACACTTTGATAAAATGACATTACATACATTTATGAAGTTATAAAATGATAAATAAGTGAACAGAAATGCTCTACTATTTATGAGTACTCTATTAAATCTTGTTAAAAATTTTCATGTAAAATTATCAACAGTAGTACATAAATCCTTATTAACTGATATTCTCAAAGCAACTAGTAGTCTTGGTGTCCCTTTACAGCACGCACGTGCTTTACAAATCTTTAGCCTCAGTGGTTTGGGTTTTCTTGAACCATTTGGCCTTATTTTTCCTTTGCCTTTTTATATGTGTTTTGTACTGATTCATTCCTCCCACGTACAAGATCCCACAGTTCTTAACATGTCCATCTTGGATTGTTTTGACACCCTACCCCTATTCTGGATTTTTTTTAATCAGGAAGAATGAATGAAAAGAAACCATCTGTTAGGTGGGTTTTTAATAGCTTTCATGCTACTATGACAATGTGCGTGCATAGAAATAAAGTATAGTTGTCCTGTATTCACCTTTTTCTTCTTGATAGAGTTACATTACCTTTTGCAGGTGAGAATCTGTTTGAACTCACCCTCTGTTTTATTGTTTTGCTTGATCATTGCTAGTATTTCATTACTTGGAATATTGAGATCATAAGGTTTTTGTAGTGGAAGCCCCCCAAAAATATTCACAAGAAATATTAAGAGAAAATAGTCACTCTTTAAGAAAGCATTAGAATGTGGCAGTCATCTTAAAGGTTAGAACCCCTAAATATAAGGCACTATGACTGTGTGGAGGGAAGAGGGAAAGACCTTGCTTGTGATGGAGTCGCAAACCTGTGGTGGAGGAAACAAGCAAACGCTGATGACCGAATCTAATCCTTAGTAGACGTCTGCAGATTAATGCTATTTGCCAAAAGAAATAGACTTCATGTCTTCAACAGTGTGGTGTTATCAGAATGTTGTTCATTAAGTAGTGATGACAGTAAATAAACTTTGAATAAATGGATAACTTGGAGGCAGGAGGATACCTATAAAAGCAAAATATCGTGGAGCATGAGATCTTTTATAAGTTTAATCTCTCTCCTATACTGGTGATAACCTGTAAAACCTCTGTTGCACCTCAGATTTTATTTTGGGTCTGGAAAACTAAGACCAGTCCTAGGATGTCTCAGGTGATGTCTCAGACTCACTTATTTGAGCCCTGTAACTATCCTCCTTGTAAGTATTTTTGGAGCCTCACACCATCCAGGAGCTCTACTTAATTGAAGGTTAATTCAAATCATTAAATTTTCCATCTTCATGCTGCCTTTCCGGGTTATTTTCTCTTGAAGGATGTTATTGTTATGAAAATCAATGACCCTGGTAATAATATCTACAGTTAATTTACTTTACAGAATTGGAGAACTTTCCTCTGAGACAGTAGGTACAGAAAAGAAACAGAACCCGACTTCTTTAAAACCAGAACTTACATATTTGCCAAATAAGGAATGGTTTAGTGACTGTGTAGCTTCTGACCCACCCTTCCCGTCTGTCTTTAATCAAAACTCTCCACTATACAGTGCATTTTATAGAAAACAAAGAGGAAGTAGCATGTGAAAGGGTGGAAAGACCTGTGGTCAGGAAGAAGTTTGGGTCCTGGGGAGCAGGGAGTGTTGAGGACTGATCTTTTGTACGCGGTGTAGAGTTAGCTATCAGAGAGCTTCCCGACTAGAGTAGCTGAGAAAGTTAGAGAGCCAGATAAACTTACTGAGTTATGTTAGGTCTGAGAAGTGTGATGTGCCGATGACAGTACATATGTGCATAAAAAAGAGGAGGAAGACAGGGATGAAATCTAAATGGCTACCTGCATTTGGAGATGTACAAACAATAAGAAAACAACAAACGCTGAAAGCCATCTACAAAAATAAGAGTGCTTCACTAAGCTTACTCCATTATCCAGAGCAGAGAAAAATAATATACGTTTCCAGTGGCTTTTGTACTATGTTATAAAGTGATGCTACTCCAGAGAAAGAAGGTTGGGTAGGGGAAGTTGACACAAAATTCCATGCTTTTGGGTAGGTTTAGCAATATGAAGCGGGTCAGCAGGCCTAGTTTCATTGAGAAAGTGGTATTGTGTTAAAGACTTGAAGAAGATAAATGAATGGGCTGTGGAGAGATTCTCTGGCAAGTGTAATGGTCAGCATTGATATCCTGGGACAGGAGCTTCATGGTCTGACAGGTTCTAGAAGCCTTAGAGAGGCTGGTGTGCTCAGGTGAAGTGAAGAAGATCAGTATTGGGAGATGAGGTTGGTGGTGGATGGTGGACTATGGTAAGGACTTTGACTTCCATTTTGAATGTTAGAATATACAGTTTTGTGAGCAAAGTAACTCATTTAGTTTGTATCTTAAAGAATTACAGGCTACTGGTGTGGATAGAGATGGTAGGGGAAAGGACACAATTTGATGGCCAGAAGTACAATGTGATTGCATGACTTTAGCACCTATGCATTCTTGTTTGCAAAAGTAAGTATTAAAACGCATCAAACATGTGTATTAACAATGATTATCTATGCATTGGGTATAAAACACTCAGGACAAGAGTGGCTGAGGCTGCTAGTAGGAAATCATCCTTTTGTTAGGCATGAAATTACTTTTCTAACACTCTTCTTGGAAATTGAGATAAGTATTAGAAATGTAAACAATTAAAAATCACGCTGGAATGATATAGAAATTCACTGACATATTTTCCTCTTATCTGAAATGACATACATCACAGGTTATTCATGTGCAGACTTCACAAGTTTTCTAGAAAAAAAATCAGAGCTGTTTGTTTTGCTCTACCCAAATAAAGGCAAGCCGGTTTTATGGGGAAATTGCAAAGAAGAGAAAGTGAGATGTGGCGGTAGACAGTTTCCATTTACTCACTTTTGAAGCTGAAGCAGGAGGGTGAGGAATTCAAGGATAGTCTGGGCTGTATATTGAGGCCGGGTGGACTACTTAATGAGACTAAAACAGCAAAAAGTACTCAACACAGGGTAAGAGGACAAAAGTACAGTTACTCTAGCCTTACTTAGTTGTCGTGGTAATAAAAAAAGGCAGGCAGCATATTTAACACAGCATGGTAAGTCCTGTACTTTTCATTACGTTTGTTCTCTTAGGTAGGTCTCACAGTTAATTGAGCATGCGGGTATTATTACCACTGTTATGGAAAGGTGGGGGTGTTAAAGGAGGTAATGCATATTTCCCCTCTCCATGTTATTTACTGACAGTCACCTGGTACTAGTACTGAAATACTTAAATTATGCCTTTAAACCCAGAAGCTACATGTAAATAGACTCTTAATAACTTATATAAATAATATTTTCTTATTCCATTGATACGGAATGCCATTATTTAAGCATGCTATGAATGGAACTTATATTTTTAAACATGCTATAAACTGAATGTGAGAAAGTTTTGTCTTTGTCAAATTAAATACTTTACTTCCTCTTAAGGATTCTCACATGCAGGTGTTAGAAATAAACTTAACGTGGCTCTTTCTTTTTTATACCTTCCTTTTTCTGTCTAGGATCATTAAAATCTCCCTCTCTAGGGATCATTAAAATCTGTCTCTGTCTCTGTCTCTGTCTCTGTCTCTCTCTCTCTCACACACACACACTCATTGCTATCTCATTACCTCCATTTTTCATTTTGCTCTCCCCTTTGTCATGTGAATTCATCCATTTACTTCGCAATAACAGCAACTTTTGCTTGAAAACCTCTGTAGGTGTGGCCACATTGAAGTCTTTGCTATCTTCTCATCTATTGCTTCCTCTTGTCTGTTAACATTACCTCATACCAAGTCTCCCTTGAATGGGATTATCATTTCCCTGATTATTCTGTTTCTCCTTTTCATGCTCTGATCATTTTTCTCTGCTATGACATGTAAGCATGAAAGGAGTAGAAATGCAAATTTCCCTCTGTCTCCTTTCACTTCCTGGAAAATTAGTCCTCTTCATGTTGCTGCAATCTCTTTTACATATCCCCTCTTAGGTCACCATTTTCATGCAGATAAACTTCTTTGGAGTCATGTATTATTTTTATGAATCGTCTACTTGATTTTCCTCTTTAGAATGTATCTTGATTTTCTATCCCTCCAACTCATTACAAAATGTATGTTTTCTTTTTAAAATTTTTAATCTATTTAAAAGTTCTTTTTTTTTCATTTAACATTCAACTACAATTTCACCCCCCTTTCCTCCCCCACCCAACCTCTTATCTACTCCTCAGTAAGGGTAAGGCCTTCCATGGGGAGTCCACAAAGTCTGGTCTATCAAGTTGAGAAAGGACCAAAGCCTTCCCCGCTGTACAAAGTTTGAGCAAGGTATCCCTCAATAGTGAATGAACTCCAAAAAGTCAGTTCATGCAATAGGGATAAATCCTGGTCCCCCTGCCAGTGGCCCCACAGACTGTCCAAGCCAGAGAACTGTCACCCACGTTCTGTGGGCCTCGTTTTGTCCTATGCACAATCCCAGGCTACCAGTCCTCAGTCAGTGATCTCCCATTAGCTTGGGTCAGCTGTCTCTGTGGGTTTCTCCATCATGATCTTGATCCCTTTGCTCATATTATCCCTCCTCACTTTCTTTGACTGAACTCTGGGAGCCTGGTCCAGTGATTCGTTGTATAAGTTACTGGATGAAGTTTCTATGATGTCTTTTGTCTATGACCAAGTGAAATTTTATGCTATAAAGTAATAATTTATATCATTGGCAAAGGCCTCTATGGACTTAATTGATATCTGCCAAGTAGAGTTAAAAATCTCCTTCCTTCTAGAAATCAATCTACCAAATAATCCAATTGAAAAATGGGTACAGATCTAAATAGAGAATTCTCAATAGAACAATCTCAAATGGCAGACAGACACTTAAGGAAATGCTCAACATCCTTAGTCATCAGGGAAATGCAAATCAAAACCTCTCTGAGATTCCATCTTACACAGATCAGAATGACTAAAATGAAAAACATCAGTGACAGTTTATGCTGGACAGGATGTGGAGAAAGGGGAATACTCCTCCATTGCTGGTGGGAGTGCAAACTTGTACATCCACTGTGGAAATCATCATGGTGATTTCTCAGAAAATTAGGGATAAACCTACCTCAAGACCCTGCAATACCACTGTTGGGCATATACCCAAAGGAGGAACATTCACACCACAAGGACATTTGCTCAACTATGTTCATAACAACATTATTTGTAATAGCCAGATCTTGGAAACAGCCTAGATGTCCCTCAACTGAAGAATGGATGAAGAAAATGTGGTACATTTACACAATGGAGTACTACTCAGTAGTAAGAAACAATGACATCCTAAAATTCGAGGGCAAATGGGCAGAACTAGAAAAACCAATCTAAGTGAGGTAACCCCAAACCAGAAAGATAAGTATAGTATGTACTTACTCATAAGTGAATACCAGACATAAAGCAAAAGATACCCAGCCTACAATCCATAACCCCAGAGATGCTTGAACCCTTTTCCAGAAACAGACAGAAGCAGATGCAGAAATCCACAACTAACCAATGGGCCAAGCTCCTGGAGTACAATCAAAGTGAGGGATGAGCGATAATATGAACAAAGGAGTCAAGACCATGATGGGGAAACCCACAGAATCAGTGAGAGATCACTGTCTCAGGTCTGACAAATTGGGAATCTGCATAAGACCAAACTAGACACCCTTAATATAGGTGACAATAGTGTGATAGAGAGAATATATGAGGCCACTGGCAGTGGGTCCAAGAACTAGCACTAATGCGCAAACTGACCCAGTGGAGCTCATTCTATATGAAGAGATATCATGCCCAGCCTAGACACAGGGGTGTGGGGGTGGAGAGGTGCCTTGGTGCTGCCTCACCGAGATGATGGGACAGACTTAGTAGACTTCCTAGAGGAAGCCTTACCCTCTCTGTGGAGCAGATGGGAGGAGGGGAGAATGGAAGGAGTGGGAGGAAAGGAGGGAGGGTAACTGGGGTTGGAATGTAAAAAAATAAATTAATAAAAAAAGATAAAGAAATCTTTCCTTTGGGGAAAAATCTCTTTTCTTGAGATAACAGAACTCGTGATGGTCTATGCAGGCATTACTTCCTATTTAAGCCTTCACATTTGGGTACTATAATGGAAGTCTGGTCTAAAATGTAAGTGAAAATAGCTGACACAGGGCAAGAATGTCCTCAGTATTATTTGACTGCCATAACTCACATGTTTAGACATTTGTTTCCAATTTGTGATACTGCTCTGACAGACTGTGGAGCCTTTAGGACTGAGGTCTAAACAGCTTAAGTGTGCCACTGTTGTGGGTCTTGAAGTTGTATTCCCTTTTGATTCTGTCCTGACCTCTTGACTTCTGAGGCCACCAAAATGAGAATGAGTGGTGCAGTCCATTGGCACACCCAATTCTCCATGCCCTTCTGCCACTAACAACAGTAGCCTCTCAAAGGGTTTGAGAGCCAAATCCTTGTTCCTGTAAGTTGCATGTGCCAGGTCAGTGATGAGAAGAGTAATAGTAGATTTAAGTGATAATAACTAAAATACTCCCTGAAGGCACTGGACTGTGTGGTGTTTTCAAACTAGTGGGAGAAAAATACCTGGCAATGTTTAGTACATAAAAATTGTAAGGAAGTTTAAATGGAGAGAAGAGTTTTAGGAGTTGTTAAGTGTCTGCCTTGTGCTTTGAGTCTTATCCTTCCTATCTGGCTCTCTCCAAGGCATTTTCTTTAAACCTTCTAATGAAGCGAAAGAGGAAAAGATCTGAAAAGCAACGTGAAGTAGATTAGTATGTGTCCCCACATTTAGGACACACAGCATGCTGCCACATAAGATGCCTGGGAAATGTCAATGACAAGAATATGCTCTGAGAAAGTAAAGAGTACTGAGTTATTTTATTCTTCTGGTTCCTCAAAGCAACAAGATCATAATCCATGTTGTCTATGGCAGTCTGAAAAAAAAAAGCAGGCAGGCTGTGACCCTCAGGCCAAATTTTATTGTCTCTTTGCAAATATCAACATAGCCATGTTCATGCACTTATATTTTATATGATAGCTTTGGGCTAAAGTCGTGGAGCTGGACAGTTGCTTCAGAGACTATCTGACTCACAAAGCCTAAAGTATTTTTCATTTGGCCTTTTACCGAAAAACACTGTTGAACCCTGGTGTAGAGAAGTAGGCGGATTAAAGCAAAGGGGGGGTTGTAATTGATTTGGGTTTTCAAGCTAGAGGAAGAAGAAAGCATAGAAATAGACCAAGGAGACAATTCCTGTGGTTATGGAGGACATAACTGATGGATATAACAGAGATTTCAAAAATCCAATTAATGTGGAAAGAATCTGCTTGTTTTGCTTGTCTTCCTTGTCCTATGGTTATAATATTAGCTAACCATCACTTCAGTCATGTAGAGGTTGCTGTGCCTTCCTTCTCACTGTCTACTCACTAGAACAGGCAGGCTGGGAAGTGAGTTACCAACTGGACGAGGAGGAGGGACATGACTAGGAGGAAAGAGAAGGTAACATCACCCAGAAGAGCCCGCCCCTCTGTCCAGATTTTAAGCAAAATGGAATTTTTATTATTCCGTAGGTTTTAGTCCTTTCATTATTCAAAGCACTTAGTGGTTTTTCAACCTAGTGACACTTTGGAAAATTTGCAATCTAAAATTAACCAGAAGAAGCATACGGTAAGTCCACAGTTTTATTCAAAGTAAAGGAGAAAGTATTGGCATGCTGGAGCAGGCTCCTAATGCTGCTAACAGGGCGTTAAACATTTGGGAACAACAGGAGCCTGCAGTTAAAACATTTGTAGCTCAAAATTGGCCACATGGCAATATTGGTAAATACTATAAATCAGGACATTTTCTCCTTGAGAATGTCACTTTTCTAGCATATCACTGGAATAAAAACAACTCCACAGAGTACTTTCACAGCACAGCAAAATTAAGTAGACTTTTTGTTACTGTACTTTGTGAGTTATTCAAGCTTAATATCGTGGATCCTTGATTCTGTTTCTCTTGTTTAAAGAATATGTGTCTCATATGTTATCTTGAGATTATAATCTAATTACATCATTTTCCCATTCTTGTCCTTCCTCTAAGCCATTTTATATCAGCCCACCCTTCCCTCTTTCAAATTCACGTCATCTTTTTTTCATTAAAGGTCTGGTTATTTCTTCTTCAGCATCCTCTTTAGTCTACAGCATCCAAAGCTATGCTTTGCTTGTGGAACTTATACGATATCTGCCAATAGAATAAGGTTTCCATACTTATACCGACTAAAACACAACTCAAAATCAAGTATACGGTGGATCCAAGGTGTTTCTGCCAGCCATCACATGTATCGAATCATACTATTCTGCTACGCTCTTGATTTTCAAACCACAACATGCCCATGTTCAGTGCATGTGCTCAAACCAATGTGAAACCAGTGAATATTGCTGGAAATACCAGGGCTCTCACTGGTGTTATGTATCTCAGATATCTTATTGTACATTCAAAATGCTCAATCTCATAAAAGCAAAATGGTTTCATTACATAAAGCAAAGATTTTAAATATTTACTGCATTATTTCTCAACATGTAAACAATAGTATATATTTATATATATAACGTTTGATTCTAAATATTGTCATTTGGTTTTCTGACATAAACATTAAAAAGCATTAAATGAATTTTGGCTTGGGATTAGGACAAATTTTTTAGTAACCTTTAAAATGAGCTCCTGTCATTTTGTGTTCATGAAAAGAATGGTCCCAGAAGGGCTAGATGTAAAATAAAGCTATTTATTAACTCTGAAAAACACCGAAGATGCTGTATATTCCCCTGTGTGAAATATTCAGCTAATGTTTATTTTTATGGAAAAAAACACTTGTAAAGAAACACAACCTATTTGGTGAGCTCCAGTCCAGTGGGAGAACCTATCTCAAACAAGGGAGAAAATGCCTGTGGAACAACACACCAGGTTGTACTCTAGTCTCTCAACTCATACATACATACATACATACATACATACATACATACATACATACACATACATACACTCTCCCCAGATGAACATGTACATGCATACACAGAACTGAAATATAAAAAGAATAAGTAAAGAATAATGAGAGGGGCTAGAGAGATGGCTCAGTGATTAAGAGCACCTGTTTCTTTTACAGAAAACTGGGTTCAATTCCCAGCACCCACATGATGGCTCACAACTATCAGTGTCTCTCTCCAGTTCCAGGAGATCTACTGACTCCCGCACACACTACGTACATACGTGGTGCACATACACACACATAGGCAAAACACATGCATAAAACAAATAAATATTTTTTATTAAAAAAGAGAATTTACTGATGCTTGAATTTGAAAAGTAGCAAAATTAAGATCAGAGAATTATTTTTTCCCACCCCCAGAGAATTCTTTATAAAAGTGTGAAGTCCTCCCAGATGTATTCCAAGTAAGTGTCAAAGAATGCCATATAGGAATAAAGCAAACAATCAGAAACAAAAAACCTGGGGGTGAGGCAGCAAATACTTTGAAAGGCTTACTATAACAAGGTGGCATGATGAATTAAAATACTATAGCAATTTAGGGGGTTCAAGCCAGTGTGGAGGCTTCATCCCCTTGGCCTGATAACAACCATGGCTAAGAGAAGAGCTGTACTTATGAGGTTAATGATCACAGGTTCTTTTTTTTTGTCTTTGTGGCTGATGGTGTTTCTGCCATGACTCCAAAGGGTAATTTTATACCTTGACAGGTTGAGGATGATTGGTCAAAGATGCCATGCTCATCAGGTTGCGCTGCTTTAGAGTCTGATGACACGTGTGGCTGAGTTGTCTCAGCTAGATTGGCATTCTTATCAGGGTAAATTCCTAGCCTTGTCCACAGCAGCATCTGTGCCTGCAGTGCCAAAAAGGAAATGATATTATCTCGATGGTCTCCCTAGATCAGCAGCAGCAAATTGGATTCCTTAGACTTGCAAAAATAAACCATGACATAAAGCGTGGCAAAACTACATTTCAAAGGATTCTGAGTGTGGCTGCTGTGGGGGAGGTGGTGATATGTAGATATTCCAGCTTAGAGGCTGTGGAAGGAACAGAGCTGTGTTTCTGAATATCACCATGGTTACAGTCTATAAAAATAATGAGGAGAGAAAAATAAGAGCACTGGAGTTTGAACATTTTTTCCCTCTTTGATTGGTTTTTATCTATTTGTCTGATAAAATGAAGAGCTCCCTTGCTTTAGAATTATCTTGATTTAAGAAAAGACCAAAATCAAATTATAAATTTCTTCTTAAGTCTTAGCTCATTTCTAAACATGCAGAATTGCATGTGCTGTCTCTCTTCTATATGCATCGATGCTTAATGCACCATTGTAAAATTGTAAGTCATTTTTAGTCTGACGGCTGAGCTGCAATCAAAATTCAGTGATGGCTTTATATCTTTCACCCCCTCACAGCTTCTTAGGCTCATTATTACCAATGCAATGGCATTGGTTCTTGAATTTCAAAGTCTCATGCATCCAGCTGTGGCCATTCATTCACTCATTGAATTTGCTGGTGTGAAGCACAATAAGAACGATGACTTAATGGATTTTAATGTTGGCTGTTATTGAAACTATTCTGCAATTTTCATTAGCAGGATAAATCCCTGCTGAAATATTATTTCTGCTTCCCGGTGCTTCTGGGAAACCGAAAGACAAGGTGTTGCCTTCCACACCAGCTGTGTCAACTTAATTGAGAAAAACTAAGTGCCCACACTCAGTTTGTCTTTGCAGAAATGCTCCACTTAATGTGGAGAGGACAAAGGGCATTCCATTTTCACAGTCTAATGAAAACAGTTGACATTTCCCCAAGATTAGCTTTCTTCCACAGGATGAAACTCACATACATATATCATAATATTAGAATGAATCAAAGGGCATCAAGAACGTGTTGACATGAGTGTTATTTTGAGCTCAGAGTAATTAAGAAGCAACAGCACAGAAAAGCCCTCTGTTATTCCTGAATTGGCCTTAAATATGGACATAAATCTCATGAAGATGTGCTTCTGGATATGATTTGATACTGTTAGTTCACAGTCAGCTCCTGAGAGAAATCTGAACAATAATATTATAACAACCTTTACTTTTCACTAGTTTACCTAATATAATGGCCTTTCCACAATCTACCATCCCTAAAAGCCCATTGTGTAACAGTAGAGAGAAAATAAACTCTTCTTCTTCTTCTCTCCTTCTCCTTCTCCTTCTTCTTCTCCTTCCCCTTCTTCTCCTTCTTCTCCTTCCCCTTCTTCTCCTTCTTCTCCTTCCTTCCTTCCTTCCTTCCTTCCTTCCTTCCTTTATTTTTTGAGATGAGGTTTCACTGTGTAGCCCTGGCTTTCCTGGAACTCTGTAGACCAGGCTGACTAGGAATTCACAAAGCACTGCCTGCCTCTGCCTCAGCCTTATTGAATTGACCGGGCAATTTATCTTCACTATTCTGCAATAACACCTCACATATAGAAATATCTATTAAGGAGTAAAATAAAGCATGAAAAATTATTATGCTAAGGATGATTAAATGTTGGAATGAAACAGGGTCTTTGGATAAAAAAAAAAACCCATAACATTATTCATAAGACTAGGCTAACTTGTTTCTTACCAGAACTCTGAAGAAGAGGGCAGCTCTCAGGAGCTGACTGTGAACTAACAGTATCAAATCATATCCAGAAACACATCTTCATGAGATTTATGTCCATATTTAAGGCCAATTCCTTCATAACGTGTTTTGTGATGCCATGACCATTGGCTGGGCAGTTTGGAGTACATCAAGAGAGTTGGAAAGAACAATTAGGGAAGCAAGTCACTAGCAAGAGAAGCTTGGAGGAAGGCATAATTGCAAGGGCCTCTGTGAGACAGTGTTACTTACAAAGTGAGCAGAAGTATTAACTTAGTAAATAATGTACAACATCCAAGAAATATAAAATTAGAGAGAGCTATAGAATTTATCAGGATTGACCCAGTACTTCTGGTGTGGTTATTCAAGAATGTTTCATAAAATAGTTGGCACATGAATTGCACATTGTAGAACACAGATTATAAACCATGTGTAAAGGAGGAGGGGCAATTAGTGAACAAAAAGAACTGAAACAGTGTCACAGCCATAAGAAACTAGGAAAGTCAAATGGTGCAAGAACTTTTAACCTAAGGCTTTTTATAAGGTTGCTGAGGTAACTGGTAATGAGATAGTAGAGTGACTTGAGCACCTATGGACAGATTCTG
This sequence comes from Mesocricetus auratus, assembly GCF_017639785.1. Lineage (NCBI taxonomy): Eukaryota > Metazoa > Chordata > Mammalia > Rodentia > Cricetidae > Mesocricetus > Mesocricetus auratus. The sequence continues at coordinate 245,729 of NW_024429207.1, read as the reverse complement.
ATGATTCAAATCTAGATGTCTGTGTCATCTTTTAATTTGTTTATATTCCTATTAGCAAGATATCATTTTATTCATTTATTTTTTGATTTTGTAGTTCACTGCTCTTATTAAAAGGAAGGAAAATTATAGTCTTTTTGAACTTGGCTGTTTCTGGAGCAAGCCCTCTGATTGCTTTCTGTCTGTCTCTCTATGCATGCAACATACAACACAAGCATGCATACGAGCCAGGCTGAAGCTTTCAGTACTGCGTGTGTTGATCTCTGTTCTTGGCGCGATTACAGCATCACAGCTTGCGATATTGTGAATCATAGCCTGCCTTTTCATTTTAGTCTTTATTTAGTTCTATAATTATCTAAACGAGCTTTGAAATTATGAGTTGAAGCCTCAGACTAGTCTCTGACTCTGCTATTCCAACTTTAAACTTGGTTCGCTACTTTATGTGCCTAAAGAGAAAAGAGCAATGGAAGATGGAGTCCAAATCCCCACCACTTATCAGTCTCCCTTTACCCAGGAAGTTACCACTGTCCTGAAATGAGTCATTTCTTGATGTCTGTTTTTGTTCCTTACTTGTCGGTGCCTTGCTAATTAAGACCAGCATGAAAACCTCTCAGTCGTTCCTCAGGATTCATGGACATTCAAGGGATCCCCAAGGATATAAACAAGTTCCTTCTATGGAATGACATAGTATTTACATATAACAGATATAGTCTCCATACATTATTAAGTATCTTAGATTACTTTAAGAATACCTGCTATCGTGTAAATGTTGTATAAATAGCTTTATCACATATTGTTTGGGGAATAGTGACAACAAAAAATAATGACATATTCAATACATATGCCATTTATTAAAAAATTAAATTCATCTTTGGTTAAATACAAGGTGCCTTGGAACATTGGAAACTAGTTGTGTTTGGATAAATGGACCATATCTCAGTAGTAGAGACAGTTCACCATAGGAGAGTGTGAACTACTTCAAAAGGTACTGTTAAATGTGTCTATAACAATTTGGAATCATGTTTAGTTACAATGGGGTATAAGTGAGACTTTGAGTTACTTACAATAAAAAGTGGGAATTATTCTGTTTTTGAATATTTAATAAATGTTATTGAAAAGGAAGTAATAGGGCAGACTGTTTGTAGTTAGGGAAGAAGAGTCACTAGTTTTGGACAAGATTAAGGTTTCTGGTCATGACTGTTATTGGGAAAACCTTCCTACTTTGCCTTTTTCCTCAACATGAACTCAGAATTGCTTTTAACCTAATGGTCACAGTCTGATAAGCACAAACTGGCTTTGTCTGATGTCGGTATTAATGTTCCATGAGACTATTATTGTTTAGTAGATGAACATAAAGACCATCATATACATCTTAAAAGATGACTTTGGGAGGACTCCAGCTTTGTCATATAATTCAAGAGCTTTTCCTTTCAAATATCAACATATCCATACAAATATGAACATACATATGCATGCTATTTATGCTACATGTGATTTTGACAAATTTGAGTTTAGATGGATTTAGTTGGTGTATGCATGTTCCTTAACAACTTGCTTTCTAAAAGTTATTCCTGGTGCTCAAACTAAGGAAAAAAACTGCGAGTTTTTTTTTTAAGTTTTAGACAACCTGCAAGTTTTTTTTGTCCTTCTGTATTTTGGATTTGCACATGTGTTATTTTCCCAATGCATATTGAGCCTTTGCTTATTGAATTACAGTACGCTTTTACTACATGCCCAAGTTTTGGGCACAAATTATATGTTCAGTCTATAAATTGTCTTCTTTCAGTTGTAATGGTATATACTCGGTATTTAAAATTTAAATGTGATAAATATATTGGTCTTTTATTTCTTTTGTTGTTTGCGTCTTACCCTATCCTGAAGGCATCAATATCTACTTAATTGACTTCTTTATGTTTGTGGCTTAAGTACATGCTATCTTCAGCAATAGGGTCTTACTGTGAAATTCTGGAGAGTAACCAAAAGAAATAGCAATAGCCTGTAATGTTTAAAGTGGGGCTATTTGGGACTCCATGGGCCAACAAATTCAAAAGAGATACTTCATTCCTGGTACTGGTTTTTGTTTATTTGTTTGTTTGATTGATTTGGTATTGTGACAATTCTTGTCCCCTCACTATACGGACTACATTTAAACTCTTTTTATATATGTGTTTGTATACATTTTAGGAAACTTTACAGAAGTATGTTTCTATGTGGATTTTTTTAGGAGGCTATTACTATTAGATATCCCTTTCTCTCTTTATTTCTTCATCTACCCTACATTCCCAATCACACTCCATCTAACCCTTCCTGTTCTGTTACTTGCATTTACTTCTTTCTCATAGTATATTCTATCCTCCCTTCATTAAAAGATACCCTCCTACTCTATGGTCCTTTACTAGTGTCTTAAACTCTATAGTTATTCTAAACGAAACACACATTTATAAATCGTAAAAATGAACATCCACCATGATAAGTCATTGAGCCTTTTTATTCTCTTACAATTAACATTTGTATTTGTTTATTATGCATATGGGATGGTACATGTGCAATGCCCATGTGTGCAACTTGCAGAAGTGGGCATTCTTCTTCCACCATGTGAGTCTGGGAAAAATCTAGATCAGTGGCCAGGACATTAGACCTGGTAGAATGTGTATTTACATGCTGAGTATCTCATTGGCCCTCTGTTAATTCTTATTCAACATTTCTTTAAACAACAATAATTCTTTCCAAATATCCAATAATCAGACACAAAAATGGCAGCAAAATGTATGCATTCCTTTAAAAAAAATCACTATACTTTGCATGAATCAACTAAATTTGAATTTCCCAGGAAAAGAAAAGCATATTTTTGATGTTGTAGCTAGATGTAGATAATTTATTTTGAAATTGAAATGTGTTAAAATGTGATTTAGAATATTGAATTTATATATTTTTGTTACAGCAATCAATGTGTAGTAAGTTTTAGCCATGGGCTAGGCACCTACACCAGTAGTAGAGTGTTAACCTAGAATGCACACTGTCCATGGTTTAGTCGCCAACACTGTAGGAAAAAATGTTACTTCTAAAAAGATGTTATTATGCAAATTGGCACAAATTTTGAGCAATAAGTTTTCATTTATAGGTACAGAATGACTTTTCAATTTATTCAGTAGTCTAGTTAATATAATTTTAAAGCTGAACTGATACAAGTTATGTTAATTATGTTGGATATATGTACATTTTAGAATGTATCTTAAAATAGTAAGCTTTAGCATAAGATCCTAATTCATTTTTCAAAATAAATGAACAAATCACTACTACTGTATAAAACAAGGTAATTTTATTTTGGCTTTTAAACATCTGAGAACATTTGAGAACTGATCATATTCTTTTTTGTAATATTTTTATTTAAATTAGAAACATGAATGCTTCACACGTCAATCCCAGCTTCATCTCCCACCCCTCCTCCCTTGTCTCTCCACCAGCCCTCCAGCCCCCCACCCAATCCCCACATCATTCCCCAGGGAGGGTGAGGCTCTCTTTGGGGGGATCTCTAGTTTCTGTCATTTTATCCAGAGCAGGACCTAGGCCCTTCCCCATGTGTCCAGGCTGAGAGAGCATCCCTCTATTTGGAATGGGCTTCCAAAGATCATTCATAAACCATGGTAAACACTGATCTACTACTCAAGGCCCCTATGATTTCTGTGGCCTCCTTACTGAGACTACATTCATGGAGTCTAAATCAGTCCCCTGTTGGCCTCTCAGCCATCAGTCTGGGGTTCAAGAGCTCTTCCTTGTCCAGTCAGCTGTCTTTGTGGGTTTCACCAGCACGGTCTTGACTGTTTTGCTCATCATTCCTCCATCTCTGTCACTGGGTTCTAGGAATTCAGTTCAGTGTTTAGCTGTGGGTATCTGTCTCTGCTTCCATCAGTCACTGGATGAAAGTTCTACAATGGTATATAAGGAAGTCATCAACCTTACCATCAAGGAAGGGCATTTAATGTAGTCTCTCCAGTATTGCTTAGTTTGCCAGTTGGTGTTATCCTTGTAGATCTATGGAAATCTCACTAGTGTCAGCTCTCTCCTCAAGCCTATACTGACTCAATCTATTATGGTATCCTGCTCTCCTCTAGTCTTACCTCGACTCAACCTTCCTGCTCCCCCATACCTTCTTCTCCCCTCCTCTTATCCCCCTCTCTTTTTCCTGGATCCTTCTCCCTTCCCTCCATATTCCCAATCTTCTCAGGAGATCTTGAAAACAAGGTAATTTTTGATACCCAATTTAGTGGAGATTTCAATTTTTGCTAAGTTTGGAATGTGAATTTGATTTTCTTACTATACTATAAATTGCACTCATGAAAATTTAGCCTATGAACTGAGATTCACTGGATTTTCAAGACAGTAGAAGAAAACTTTTTAAGTGATTTTTAATTATTGATTGGCTGTTAGAATGGTTTTTACATGGCTCAAATTACATTTCTGTTGTTATTTCCATTATATTTCTCTATTGATAATTGACAGGAATAGATTAGACGTGAGTCATTCATTACATGTGAGTAATTCAGAGAGTGTTACCATGCAGCAAGAGAGAGGAATTGCTTGTTTCATCCTGAGAGGTACCGCCCAGCATCAAGAAAGAATGGACCATAGGACTATAAATACTCCACCAGTAGCTATCCGCCTTTTTGTCTAGCTACGTCAACTGTTCTTTTGCCAATTACATTCAACTGTTTCCACTTACAAAGCTCTTAAAATATATCTTAGTCATTACACAAATTTAGAAATTTTACAAATGCTCCTTAGCCCCCATATTGTTGGCTTCTTGGTGAACCCCATTAATGTTTCAGACTCTGCCCTTATTTTTACCTGTTTTATAAATGACTTCAATCTTCCCAATGAAAGGGTCATCCCTTTACCACCTATGTAAACACTGCCACTTCTCCATAGCCTTCCTAACAATTATGCGCTTTCTAGTTTTAAAATATTCTTTACTCACTAGCCTGTAATTCCTTTTGCCCTTCTTGTTACAAGTTCATGTTTTCTGACACAAGCAGTTATCTAAATCATAGCACATAGGCAAATATTTTTAAATCTATGAAAGAGTAAACCTTAAGTGGGAGCTAGGAAGAAGAGAGGGGGTGAAGAGGAAGAGAGTTGGTCATGGGGGATCAGGAAGTTGAGTGGGTGGGGATAGAATAGGGGGAAGAGGGAATCATAGGATAGAAGACAGATCAGGCACCAGAGTGACCTCGAGTGATCTAAAGGGATAACACCAATTGGCAAGCTAAGCAATAGTGGAGAGACCACCTCGAATGCCCATTCCTGATAATGAACTTGATGTCTATAACCATCCGGGAGTCTTCATCCTGTGACTGATGGAAGCAGAGGCACAACACACAATTAATCACTGAACTGAACCCAAGGAACCCAGTGACAGAGAGAGGAGTGATGAGCAAATTGGCAAAGAATGGGCTGGCAAAACCAGCAGAGACAGCTGATCTGAACAGGGGAGAGCTCTTGGACCCCAGACTGACAGTGGGGAGGCCAGCATGGGACTGATCTGGACCCCCCCAAATGTGAGTGTCAGCGAGAAGGCCTGGGCAACCTATGGGGCCCTGAGCTGTGGATCAGTGTCTATGCCTGGAATACGAACAGTCATCGTGTGCCTATAGCACAAAGAGGGATGCTCTCTCAGCCTGGACTCTTAGGGGAGTGCCTGGACCCTACCCAGAGTGAAGTGACAGACTCTAGATATCCCCTATGTGGAAGGATTTGGCAATAGGGTGGGAGGGTGGGGGGGGAAGGGGAGTGCGGGAGGAGGGGAGGGAGAGGGAACTGGGATTGACATGTAAAACAAGCTATTTAAAATAAAATAAAATAAAAAAAGAAAGAGTAAAGCTTAAGTTTTGGTTTATTTTTAATTTATATTTTTATTTACTTTTATAGTAGATGAATATATTTTAATTAAAATATAATGTCACTTCACTCCTTCCCTTTCCTGCCACCAACCTTTCAAATTTCCTTCCCCACACTTCCTTTCAAATCGTTGGTTTCTTTTTCTTTATTGTTGTTGCACACACACACACACACACACACGTAAGTATATAAATAAAATAGAGTGAGTCTGTCTTTGTCATTTGTATATATATGATTTCGGGGCTGACTACTTTGTAGTAGATAACCAATTAAAGAACACATCTGGAAGAGACTAATTGTCTCTCTCTTAAATTATCGGTTACCCGTGGGATAAATGGGAACATAGGAGAGTCTCCCACTCCCACAATAGCATATCTATTGATAATGTCATTGTTGAGGTCTTGTTTGTGCAGCAACATGTAGGAGACATAGTCTCATAGCAGATTTCCTGGTCCTCTGATTTTGCAGTCTTTCTCCTCTCTCTTCTATGGTGTTTCTGAGTCATAGGTGCAGGAGTTGTGGTGAAGATGTATTTGTTGGGCATGGACTCCCTACAGTCAGTTGGTCTATGCCATGTGTCTTGTTATGAGTTCTTTTAATGGTCTCCATTTGCTGAAAAGGGGAGCTTCTCTCATGAAAGTTGATAGCTACACTTATCTATGAGTTTAAAAGGATATGTTTTAGAGTATAGTTGGGATGGTGCTGGTCAAGGAAAGTGGCAGTAGTAAGTTCTCATCTTTGATCCATGAGCTCACTAGCCCCAGGTGTTGCTAGGTTTCTAGTACTCGACACGATCTCCCTCCTGTTGAGTTGATATCAGTCCAGTTAGACAGCTGTTAGTTAGTGCCAACATATGTGTCTCACTATTGCATCTTCAGTAATATCTTGCTTTTCTGGTTGTTGCTGTGGTTCATAGGCTTCTTAGATGATTAGGACTACGATTGCCTCTCCCCATTGGCAGCTTGAATTGTACTTTCTGGTTCAATGGAACCTATACTATAGGAAGGAGGCTTTCAGGTTGCATTTATCTCAGGTCATCTGAGACCTGCATCCTATGTGTGCAGTATTTTCAGAAATAGGGACTCACCTTCAACCTCAGGGGCTACTCTAGTACTCTATATTGTTTTGGGAGTCATTTAAACTACTCTGACCAACAACATGAGCAGAGGTTTTTATCATGCCCGGTACTAGCATGATAAAACCTCTGCTCAGGTTGTTGGTCAGATGGCTACTGTGGGAGTAATGTCAACCCAAGAGGCAGACATCATTTTTTTGTGTATGTGCATGTGTGTGACTGTGTATGTGTGTGTATGTATACACAAGTAAATTTATAATAATAAAGATAATGTTTTCTGAGGCCTTATCAATGACATTTGTGATATTTGCCCCTCCTCCCTCTTTATCCTTCATTATTGACCTTCCTCTTCCTCCTTAATACAGTGCCTTCCTTATATTTCTTGTTTCTTCCCTTCATATCTCCTATATCTTTCTATCTCCTGCCCCCTCAAGTCCCCAAATCCATGATCCCTTTATGTCTTCTTAGTATCTGTGTCACTCCATGTTATATACTTACATCTGAAGATGTGGAGCTATGAATAGCAGATGATAGATAACGTGGAATTTGTCTTTCTGTGTCTGGGTTACCTCACTCAGAATAATCTTTCTTAGGAATAGCCATTCACCTGAAAACTTCATAATTAAAGAGAATGAAAAAATAAAAATAAAAACTTCAAGGTTTCTAAATCTTATAGCTTGTTTCTGTAAAAATAATTTTAGTGTTGAAAGAGTATTATTTGTCAAAAATTGAAGACAATAATATTAGAAGAGTCTGTAGTTTTACCTACTAGGAAATAAAGTATTAAAATTCATGGCACTCTTATTGAATTCTTTCTAAGTTTACTGAAAATTTTATTAAAAATCAAGTACCATTGAGGACTTTCATTGATCACTCACTACTACCTCAAATCATCAGAAATATTCGCTACCTTCAAATATTTTAAGTATACAATAGATCTCCTAAAGATGGTAAAGAAAATTTATACAACTGGGAAAATATATATATATATATATATATATATATATTTGTTTCTTAATAATGTGGTTGCTTAGAAAGACTTTAAAAACTGTTATTCTGAGACTGGAGAGATGGTACAGCACTTGAGAACACTTGTTACTTATGTATAGGACCCAGGGTCAGTTCAGAGCACTTACATGGAAGCTTACAACCATCAGCAATGCCAGTTTAGGCAGATCCAAGACCTTCTTCTAACTTCTCCATGCACCAGGCATACGTGTGATGTACATACATGTATGCAGGAAAAACACATAAACATAAAATAAATGTAAAATATAAAAACTGTTTTGTTATTATTACATTCAATAACATAGCATTCCATTTAAAAGCAAATAAAAATTAAAATATTTATTTTAATTTTTAATATCTACTTGGCATATTTACACTATAGTATCTAATAAGGGAGGAAAGCCATTTCCCACACTATTATGGTGTTGCTACAGCAGGATGCTCAGCTGTCCTGTGGGATAGAAGCACATAACATTGCAGTTTGATTACTGACCTTGCAGTAGTTCTCTGTTTAAAAAAATATTTTTTAAATTTTATTTTATGTGTATGAGTGTTTGCTCACATGTATGTTTGTACACTAAGTGTGTGTCTGGCACCTGCAGAGAGCAGAAGAGGGTGTCTGAATTTTTGGAACTGGAGTTATGAATGGTTGTGAGCCACCATGGAGTAGATGCTGGCAATCAAACCTGGGTCCTCTTCAAGAGCCAGCGATATCAGCAGCTGAGCCATCTCTCCAGACCCAGTAATTTTCTGATTGTCACACAATGGCTGCAATTGCCTGTTTCACCCTATTCACCAACCGATGGAGATGGAAGTCACCTTCATCCCTGTACACTTGTGCTATATATCCTGTGCCCCAGAGGTGGGACACTATGTCTTTCTATTGCACTTAACTTAGGAAAATGTCTTCCTATTATTGGGCAGTCAACAGCTCTCAATTTCTGTGACGACAGAATCTCAAGGCAGAGTCCTTTCAATATTTGCAAGTATGGATTTCTCTCATAAGAGAGATATGTGCTCATTTGGACCCTAGGAACCTCATGTTTCCACAGAGCTCTGTAAAGACTATAACACCAGTCTTTGTAACCCTCCTTACATTTGAGTTAGAATCTTACCATTTCTGTCCTTTGTCCTTCTTAACTATGTCTTGAGATCCAATGCTGAACTGCGGGTTGAGATCCAATGCTGAACTGCGGGAAAGGAGCAAACACCACACTCTGATATAATTCAGTATGGAGGGGGCATTGGGCTCTTCAGATTTTCTGGATTGGTTGATTCCTCTGCACCCTCCCCATTCTTGGCATTTCATTTAGGCAAACACTAAGCAAATCCCCCACTTTCATGCTTAAGCCTACCCTTTCATGTCTGTTTGGTGTTATCTTCTTCAGTGGCATTTTCAAATGTCTTAAATTGCGCAGCCCACAGGTCAGACTTGACTGAAAGCGTGTGGTTACCATGGTACTCAAAAGACAATTTCCAGAGAGAAGTGGATCTTCTCTACAAACAGAAGTAAAAACTGAAAATGGAGTGACATATTTTCTCTCCAGAATTTATGGACAAAAAGTACAGTATATGTTAGGAAAATACAGCTTCAAATTTTTGGTTTTTAACTTGCTTACTACTTTAAATCCAATTGATTTAATGATTTTTAATCATGACACTGTCCAGTGAATGAGTGATATGGTTCTTCTGATAGCCCAGTCTTCTAAGGATGTCTATACTCTTGAATTCTAATATAAGCAACTTCATGAAATTCCTTATCCGATACTCATGGGCTGTCACCACACTCCTCTAGGTTTCTTCCCACATTCGTACTATTTTCAGATAAAGGCACCATATGGGAATCAAGCTACATAGAGAAATCACAGTGAAAATTCTAGAAGATTTGAGCTTGCTGAAAATTTGTCTAATCTTCTCAAATTATGGGTACAGAAAGAAAAAGAAGAGAGAAGGTTATCTGAGTTACCCAGTTAAATTGTTGGTTAGAAACAAAACCAGCTCTTGCATTTACATGCAATGACTTTTCTCTCACTTGGGTCTAGATTTCACATTCCTTTCCCAATCATTAATAAGAGTTCCAACAAGGTCTAGGATAAAAGAGTCGACCCTCTAAAATCTGCCTTTGAAAAACATCACAGTAAAGTTTTGCATTTGAGACATCTGTTGTTACCAGTGCCTAGGAGTTTATAATGTGTTTATTTCTCTGATTGTTCAGTTTGGAAAAATTCTGCTGGAAATTTTATTTTTACAACTGAATTCACTGTCTTTAATTGATATATGCAACGATGTCTTTGGGATATGTTACATGACATACTTATAAAAAAGATAATGTCTCAATGACCTTGGGAAGCTATTATCCAACTTATTTTAAAAGTTATATTGTTGACAAAATGATTAGTGCATAGAGGATTGGCTACATTTGGAGGTCATAAAAGCATAAGTTTATTTTCCTTTTGATTCGACTGGATTTTCAGTGTTGCTGGTGAGTCTTTGTTACCTCCAGTAGACTCAGGGGATATATTAGAAACACTCAGAAATGCTGTTTCTTCTTTAGTCTTCAAGCTATGTGTCTGTTACTCTTGAAGGCGTGTGGGTGATAAAGGATATGTTGAAAGGAATACAAATACTTTCTGGTAACTTAAAACAATAGAAATTTGCAAGCTTGATTTTTTTTGTTCGCTTTCTTATTTTGCATTGTTTACTTGTTGCAAAGCCTCTTGTAACCCAGGCTAGCCTCAAACTGGCTATAATCTGAGGATGACCTACAACTGTTGGTTCGCCTGTTGCTACCTCCTTAGTTCTGACTGGGATGCCAGCTTTGTGCCATTATGCCCAGCTTACAGGTTTGATTTCAGAAGCCCATAGAATGATGAAAGAGCCTCAAAAGCAGAAGGCCAAGACAGCAATAGAAACAAGCAGTGGGAATTGAGTGCAGTCATTTGAAAGGATATGCTAGACCACAGCATGTAGTGAGTATGTGTTCATAAGTTTTCTCCGTTGTCATGTCAAGGTTCAGTGTCCTGATAGTAAATATTATGTCTTAACTCTGGACCCATACATGATCCCTGATTGAAATGATGACAGGCAAACTCATTTTGCTTTTGTTTTTGTAATTCAAGGCATGAGCATAGACTTATGGTGGAACTTGAGTGATTCCATGAAAAGAAATCGAGCTATATTAAAAAATTAATAAAGGAGTAGGTAGTACAACAATGCATGTCAGGAATCTTACCGTATTTACTGATGTGATCTGAATGTGAAATGCCCCTCCATGGTTTCATGTGTTTGAACACGTGTTCCCTAGCTGGTAGCACTATTTGGAGAGATGGAGAAAGCTATAGGAGGAGGAGCCACTGTAGAGGAAATGAGTACACTGACAGACCTTGGGATTTTACAGCACAGCCCCGCTTCTCATTCACTCTCTGCTCCATGAGTTCAGAGCCAATGTGACCAGCCTGTTTTCTGTTTCTGCCACCATGCTTTTTCTGCCTGCTGCCCTATTCCCCATTATATGTGGGCGTTCAATGATGCATGCTCAGATTTATCATCACTCTGATTTTGATATTCCACAACCCGTAGTAAGTGCTGTGATGGACTATATCCCTCTGGGAATATAATCCAAAATAAAGCCATATTTCCTTAATCGCTTTTGTCTGGATGTTTAGCACTGCCACAGATTGAAAAATAGGGAATCTGTTTATTTTTCAGTACTTCCAAGAGGCCGTACCCAGATTAATTGAAAAATGAATGCCAATTGAAGTAAATTTGACAAGTTTTTCCTCTTTGTACATTTCCTACTTGTTTCAAAACAAAGTTTCCTGTTTACTAATCCATCTTCCATTTTGGAAACAGTTATATCATATGTGTCCCTTTTCACATTCAATCTCACCACTATGATCTTTTACATTGCTTTTAAGATATTTACCTTATTTGGAAATCATGCAATAATAGACTAAGACTATTTAGTATGCTTTTTATTGAGTTGTATTGTTGCTGCTGTTTGTTTTTTAGTTTTAGTTGGCATTGTATTTTATTTTTTCTTTCTCTCTCTGTAGAGTGTGTGTGTGTGTGTGTGTGCGTCTGTGTGTGTGTATAAAATGAGAATTTAACCTAAAAGAATAAGGATTCTAAGCACTCATTATACCACAGAGCTACACTCCTGTTCCAAGCTTGCCACATTCTCTTACCTTAAGTTTCCTTGAAATCTTGACAACTTCTCTGTGAAAGTTTCAACATTTCAGCCTATATCTACCAGATCTCCATTTAACCATCTCCTTTCTTTTCCTTCCACGCCACAGGCTGAGAACTGCTTTTTCAAATTACTAGCGAACCATCCCCATATAAATGTCTTATTTTTAATCTTTCCTACCTTGGCTTTGGGAGTCACATTTTATTTTTACAATGCCTCTCACCTCCTGTTTTCTCTTTTTCCTGGAACATGATGTTTCTCTAACACATTATATGTGGGAGTTCAATGATGCATGCTCAGATTTGTCATCACTCTGATTTTGATATTCCACAACCCGTAGTAACTTGGTGATGTGATGTGTAATTTCCATCTGCCATAAAGGACACAACACTCAATGCTTTTGGTTTTCCCTCACACCTCTTTTATGGAACATTTTGTCTCTTATTATTATTATTAATGAATTAGCTCTAGTTTCCTATAGATTTATCTGGACTCTTTCTTCACTTTATTTATTTATAGTAATTATTACACTGCTGAAATCCTTTTGTACATGGGGAAAAAGTCATGACAATGAGACTGTAGGAAGTTAGAATTAACAGAAACACATATTTGCTTGGTAAGTATAACAAACAGCAGGATTTCTTGACTATGATTGTTTAAGGGCTTCTTGAGCTATAAATGCCTTTCCAATATTGACTATCAATCATAAGGAGAACAAGGAAATGAGTTATATTTTACTGTATTTTCCAAATATTAGATTCATTCTAAAACTGCACATGCTTAAAGTATGAATAAGATACCATAACAAAATTAAATATGTTTTCACAAAATACAATTAATACCGTGATGATTTTCAGTAGCTGTCTTTCAAACCTAGTGGTAACATCTGGGAAAAATATTCAAAATGGCATGGCATTTAATGTAGTAATACCTTAACCTGACATTTAAGTATGAGTATTAGGCAAATGCGAATGTTTGACAGTTTTGCTAGCATTAACTCATTAAGCTAAGGAAAGTTGAAATCAAGTGTCTTCCTCATTTCCTTTCTACCTTGTCTTCAGAGAAAGGGTCTCTCTTTGATCCAGAACTCACTGCTTCAGCTAGGCTGACTGGCCATTGAGTCCCTAGGATTCTCCTGTATCTGCTCCATCTCTCCTAAACTGAGATTTTAGCAGAATGCCTCCATGCAAAACATTTATGTGGGTTCTGTGGATCTGAACTCTAGTCCTTAGACTTGTACAGAAAGCAATTTGCCCTCTCAACAATCTTCCAATTCCTTCATTATTCATCTCAAAATTAACATGTCTACAAATCTACTTGTTTCGTTGACCATTGCCACGATTATACATTATATCCAACATTTGAAAATGTTTTCGTATTTTGAATTTTCCTCCCCACAACATAATAAATAAAATCAGAATATATATATTTATATATATATACATTTGTTCAGTAAGTAACTTCTATTTTAGCACTGTTTGACAGTTAGTTAGCATTTTTCTAAACTCAGGGGATGAAATTTCATCAATCCCAATAGGGTTTGTTAGAGAAAGAACTCTGATAATCACATTTGGTTTCACAGAAGTGTAAAATTTAGAAGCTTATTTTCACAGGAAAGTTATACCATCTGTCTACATGTTAATTTATTGCTTCAAATGCATTAACTTTTTTACACCTTTTATTTATCACATAAATTTTGGCATTGTTTACATATTAACCCTTGGGTTCCTAAAACACTATTGTAGAAGTTTTATTATAAGAAATCTGATTTATGATTTCACTAAAAATAATAGTATTGATGTAATATTCCCAATGAAATCCATATCACAGATTTTAATTCTCAAGAGAAAGCCAGACAGTGGGAATTTATTATATGATCCTTATAAATGTTTTAGTATTCATCTTTGCCTCAGTTTATATATAATAAATATTTATTAACTATAATAAATATTGAATAGCAATTCACCATAGCAACATAAAGTTTTTTTAGAGTTTCCTGGGAAAAAGTCATATGGCTAATGCTCACCCCCTCCTCACAAAAAGCATATAAAACACATTCTCCAAGCCATTTGAGGTAATGTCTTGTCACAGAGGAGAAGGATGTTAGTCTGTAGCCGATGGTGCTAGCCAAGGTACAGCATATAGCATACTATTTTACAATGTGGTGATGGGTAGGTCCTAGACATACTACAGCAATGTGTGGATTTCACACACCTGGCACTGTACACAGTTGCAAATAGCAAAAACTGGGAGGTGATAATACTTTTAGAGGCCGGGTTTAAAAAAGACATAGAAATTGCATTTCATAAACTATAATTGTAAATTCCCAGTGGAATGAGCCAGACATTTTCTCTGGGAAGCTATGTCAGAAACAACAACAACAACAAAGAATGTGTTAATTGTGCCTTGGTAATGAAATGTTGCAGCGTGTCTGGGAATAGTAGAGAAGAAATCTCAGAATAATTTTTTTATCTTTTTCTGTAGGCAAAATTGTAAGCAGATCACATATATTTTGAGTTCAAATGGTCATGTAAGCACTCAAAGTTATATTAGTCGAAAGATAAAGAGGGACAAAAGATCCAGCATCTGCTTTCCTGGTTATCTCCACAACCGAAGAGAGCACAACCTACAGCTCCTCTCCCTAAATCTCTCATGTCTGCACCTGAAGCCACGCCCAAAGGGTGTGATCACTACTACCAATTCACTGGCATTGTATGATGCCACTACAATTTTACATGAACATCTCAGTAATCATATATCCGTAGTAAAGAAATATCAAGACAAACAATCTTTGAATGAAACAATGTTCAAAATTATCTTAAAATGGTTGCTTAACAGATGGGTAGAACATAGACTCTATCCCACTATACTATAGAGCACAATTCGTTGATAACAGCAGTAATAAAAAGAGGCGAGAGAAAACTGTCTAACAGCTAAGGAATACAAAATTTAGAAATATACAGAAATCAAGGGGGAAAAGCTCTTCCTTTTTATAAAGACTAAAGTTATTCTTTTGGAAGTAAAATTCTAAAAACCATGATGAATTTAAAGCAAGTGAGAAAACTGGCAAAGAGAACAGGCTAGTGCTCTAGATAGAAGAAAAGAGAAAGAATGTACTCAAAGAAAACACAGGGGTGACACAGAGGTGGGAGGAGGGAGAAGGCAGAGAAATTGTGTTGTAAAAATGAAACTGATGCACTTACAAGTTGGCCTCCTTAAGGATCCACCATGAGATACAAAATGTAAGGCCAAAACGTATGAGAGGGTTAAATTGATTATTTAAATTTTTATGCATATTATTTCTAATTTTTTAGCCTAAATATTTGTATGAGTACTGAATCTATTGGAAGAACCTGATGAAATATCTTAAATAACATATAAATAAAATGTGATAGCTGAATGCTCAAGGTAATTTTGTGGTCCTCCATGGATGAAGCTTAGAAGGTTCCATGACATCCTAACAGACAGAAATCCTAACAGAAGGCAAGACCAATTAATGATTCTCATGCCAGTAAAACAAGAGGATACAGGGAAAACTGCTTCAGTAACACTGGACAGACAGACAGGCAAGGATAGGTAATAAAGCTTATGAGAGTATAGTCTCCTGAGTGGGAACAACATACACAAACCAGTTCCGAGAGCATCACTCTTGTATTTTTCCAAATATTTACATAAGAAATAATACTGTTTTTTCACAGATTTTTATAAAACATAGAAACTATAATGCTTTGAACCAATTCCTCTCTTGGTAAAAAGTCTGACAGGCAATATAAGAAAATAAAACTTTGGGCTTCTAATTCCTCAAAACCATAAAAAAGTTGTGCTTATATAAACAGCTGTGAATTTATGTCATTTATCATGTTAATTATGCCTTAATACAGATGCGAAGTATGTGCATACTTCATTGTAAATACATCACAATGAGAACAATGGAAAAAAGTAAAGAAGGGACAGGGATCAGGAGGGATGGAAAGAGATGGATGGAAATAGAAAACAAAACAAAAAGCAAATACAACAATAAAAATCCACTGGAAGAATCAGAAATGCTCATATCTTTTAAAAATCCACTCAGTAAGAGTATTTATGAATCAGTTTATTTATTTACTTATTTTTAGTTAGAATACAGAATAATAACATTCATCATATTTTCTTTTTTTCTTAGATTTTTTATTTAAAATAAAAATAATCTTACTTTACATATCAATCCCAGTTTCCTCTCCCTCCCATTCTCCCATGTCCCTTACTAACCCCCATCCCATCCCCCTTCTGCTCCCCAGGGAGAGTGAGGTCTTCCTTGGGGGATAATCAAAGTCTGTCACATTATTTGGGGCAGGGCATAGCCCTCTCCCATGTGTCTAGGCTGAGAGATTATCTCTCTATGGAGAATGGGCTCCCAAAGTCCATTCTTCTGTTTGTTAGTTTGTTTGTTTTCCGAGACAGGATTTCTCAGTATTGCTTTGGAACCTATCCTGGCACTCACTCTGTAGACCAGCTGGCCTTGAACTCACAGAGATCCACCTGCTTCTGCTTCCCAAGTGCTGGGACCAAAGTCCATTCTTACACTAGAGATAAATACTGTTCCACTACCAGAGGCCCCATAGACTGCCCAGGCCTCCTAAATGACACCTGGTTCAGTCCTATGCTGGTTTCATAGCTATAAGTCTGGCGGGCCCATTGTTCAGGTCAACTGCTTCTTTGGGTCTTGACCCCTATGCTCATCACTCCTCCCTCTCTACAACTGGATTCCAGGAGTTCAGTTCAGTGTTGAGCTGTGGGTGTCTGCTTCTGCTTCCATCAGCTACTGGGTGAAGGCTCTAGGATGGCATATAAGGTAGTCATCAATCTTATTTATAGGGGAAGGGCATTTAAGGTAGCCTCTCCACTATTGTTTTGATTGTTAGTTGGGGTCAAATTTGTAGATCTCTGGACATTTCCCTAATGCTAGATTCTCTTTAAACCTATAATGGTTCCCTCTATTAAGGTGTCTCTTTTCTTGCTCTCCTCTATTCTTCCCCCTATTCAATCTTCCTGCTCCCTCACGTCCTTCTCTCCCCTCCTCTTTTCCCCTTCTCTATCTCCTAACCCTCTCTTTCTTCCCCTCATGCTCCCAATTTGCTCAGGAGATCTTGTCCCTTTCCCCTTCTCCAGGGGACCCTATGTGTCTCTCTTAGGGTCCTCCTTGTTACCTAGCTTCTCTGGCAATGTAGATTGTATGCAGGTACTCCTTTGCTCTATATCTAATATGCATATATGAGTGAGTACATACCATGTTTGTTTTTTGTGATGGGGTTATCTCACTCAGGATAGTATCTTCTAGTTCCATCCATTTGCCTTCGAATTTCAAGATTCCATTATTTTTCCCACTGAGGTAGTATTCCATTTTGTAATTTTTCCACATTTTCTTTATTCATTCTTCAGTTGAGGGGTTTCTAGGTTGCTTCCAGGTTCTGGCTATTATAAATAATCCAGCAATAGATATCTTAAGAATACTATTACTCACAAGAAGTTTTAAGGAATGCCTAATGCATTATTTAATTTCTACATGTTTATTAGCTCATGAGCATTCAATCCTCATGTTTTGTTGGAAGTAAAAAGTGGTGATTTACATGGTATATTACTCAAGTATGTTGTGTTTTCAGCAATAGGTTCTTGCCATTAAGTTCTGGAAGGTAACAAAGAGCAATTGCAATAGATTGAAATTTTGGGAGTCTACAGGCTTTCATTGCCCAACAATTTCAAAAGAAGTTACCCATTCCTGGCGCTGGTATTTTATTTGTTATTCTTTGCTTTTGAGTAGGAGCATGTTAACTTTTATTTATGTATATGTTTTAGACAGTTTCTACAAGAGTAAACTTTTATATTACTCCTTTAATGGGTCTGTAATATTATTTATCCCTTTCTATTCCTTCCTCTACCATGTCTTTGGCTCCCTATCCCAATTTAACCCTGCCTGTTCTAATGGTCTTTTAACCATGACCAAAGAACAGTCCAATCTATTCAATAATTTCTTTTTTTCCAAAATGATCATTGCCAAGATGCAGTATTTATATAAATACTATGAGTTAGTATGAAAACAAACTAAATCTCAGATAACATTTTATTTCATAGAACATATTTATTTGTATCTTACTAACTGTGGACATGTCTATTTGCAGTTTTAGAGAAAACTTTTTTAGTGAAATATGATTTCTTAGATAACAGTTTTATCTGTAGCTATGCTAAAATTACTGGAGGCAAGAAACATAGTTCAGTTCAGTCAGAAAAACATGGGTAATTTGGGTAGAGTATATATAGCAGAAAACATAGTAGTGCCTTTTTAATATGCCATAAATAATTAAAGAATACAAATGAAGTGAAGCTGTATAAATTATTTAGTAGCACATATTGAAAAAGGATTAAGAGCATAAATATTAAGGAAATGAAAAATCAAATGTGTCAGGGCTCCCTGTTACCAGGATATAGAATAACTAAACAGGGTATGCCACTGTTGCTGGTATTTATAGACAGAGCAGGATCTAAAGCCCTAGAAAGCCATTCAAAAGAATATGAGACCTAGTTTGCCTTTGATTTAGTATAGCAATAGGATCAGGGTTAAGGTTTGACTCAACTAAAGCTAGTCTTTCCCCCAGTCTTGTTGTAGTAGCTTGCAAGAATATCCAGGTGTGTGCAAAGGCACTCTGATTTTCTAATTGGTCTTCTAAAAGATATATGTGATATTTCCTTTTCTTCTTCATTGCTTTTAGAATGTCTTAGATTATGTGTTCAATGTCTGTTGTAAATGCAGTATTATTCAAATTGTCTAGGACTCTTGTGTAAAGTTTAGCTAATATGTTTGTTTCACGGAAGGCATCCATTTCTTCAAATTCTCAACTTTTCGGGAAATGGGTTGTTTCCAGGATTTTTCCCTCCTCTCTCACACACTCATTTGTCAAATCCTTCTGATGGTCAAGTGAGTAAGGGGCCTTGAGCAACTCCCCTACTCCCTTTCTTACCGATAGCAAGCAGCTTCTCTGTTTTTTGCTCTCAGTAAGAATAGACCAAGGTTTACAAATTTTATTCACTGTTTGAAGGTTACAACTCTTTGATTTTTTCTATACTGTTTGTTCTTTTCAGGCTATGTTGTGTCTGTTCCATTCTTATGTCTTCCCTCCCTCTTGCTTTAGGCTCAATTTGTTTTTCTTTCTCTAATATCTTGAGACTAAGTGTTGGCTATTTGTTTTATATTTTTCTTTTTCAATAAATGAGTTTAAAGTTGCAACTTGCCCAAGGTACTCAGTTCAGTGATGGGGTACTTGCTGGGTATGGCCTAGCTCTGGAATTTACCTTAAGCACCAAAGTTAATAAAAAATTATTTTTTCTTATAAATTTTGCTTTCTCTATGAATGAAAGTGGTTGTAGCAAAGAAACCAAAATGCTCACTCTGTGGATTAAAAGGGAAAAATTTAATCTAAACTGCTAAGGCAAGAGGCAAGGGAAAGATTCCCAGTGTTAAATGGGAATGGGAGAAAGGGGGGGGGGCTGGTGAGAAGAGTCTAAGGGAGCCTAGAGGCCAGCCCTGACCTTGACAAGTTAGTAGCTACCACAATCCACTGTTAACTGAGGAGCCATGTGTTCCTCATGCCAGAGACACAGAGAAGGATGTCCTTTTTGGCAGGCAGCAACTTTCTTCAAGCCCCTGAGGGAATTTGGAAAAGGACTTTCTTGGGGGTCCAGACTTTCTGCATCCCGGAAATGTGAACAAGTTGTCTTATACATTTTCTTTGTTTCAAAATCATTGAAAATGTCTCCTGATGTGTTGTCTTTCATTTATGTGTAATTTAGGAGCATGTTGCTTACCCTTATCCTGTTTCTTTCCATCTTCCTTTATGTTCATGAATTTGTAAATAACACATTCACTCAAATCTTTTCCTTCTTCAGTTTGTAGGGGTTTACCTATTTGAGCTTCCAATGGTCCTTGTATGAAATTTAGAGTCAGACACATGATCTGAAAATTCAAGAAGGTTTATATAATTTGTAGATTACTTGGTTTTTTGTTTTGTTTTGTTTTTTGTTGTTGTTGTTGTTTTGATACAGGGTTTCTCTATGGCTTTGGATGCTGTCCAGGAACTAGCTCTTGTAGACCAAGATGGTCTCGAACTCATAGACGTCCACCTGCCTCTGCCTCCTAAGTGCTGGAATTGAAGGCATGCACCACCACATCCAGACTAATTTCACTTTTTAATGGCCTTTTTCTTTTTCTCCTTTTAGCCTGTTTTTTTAAAATGAGGAATGGATGATCCCAGATTCCTTACCTAGATACCCTGATTCTCTGCTCCTTGTGTTAACCCAGATGTATTTCCAAAACATGTGCTTGTCTCTTACATTTTTGGTTATGAACCTAGCCTTTGATGGCTAACCTATCCCTCCAGCCCATGTGTTTGTTTCTTAACTACAAGAGCTTTATTTGGCAGCCTTTTCAGTTCTTCTGGCCAATTAAGAAATACATTCTGTGTATGTTTTATTTTGTCATTTGTTTTACAGAGTGCCCTTTGTTTTGTAAATTATTGAAATGCTTAAGTCAATTAGCTTTTTTGTTTTTCAATTTTCAACTTTATTTTTTTAAGGTAAAGTAATATTGCTAAAATTCCTCCTCAGGACAGATAACTAACGTATTAGGCTAAGGCTTAAACTAAGGATAAATCTAGGCAAGTTCTGTTGAAGTTCACTGTCAAGAATCAGTCCATTCACGGGGCTTCATAACAGAACATAACAAGTATTTTTCAACAGGTTGTGCTTAAAAACCCCCATTCAGCATGCAGCTGTACTTCTCCATAGCTGCAGATATAGAGCCCATTATTCCCCACCTCTGCCCCAGTATGGGCTGGGCTTCTCCACTTTTATAAGCTCACCCCTCAGGCCAGGTACAATTAGGCCAGAGTTGTACAAAACAGGTGGGTGGGAGCAGCTGAATATTCTATGGGGCTAAACAGTCAAGGATCCCACCTGAGATGATATTCTGCAGGAACAGCTGAATGACATGCAAAGGTGGGCATCCATCATTCACATTGACCAATTACAAAATACCTTGGATAAATATGCCTTGGTACTGAAACTGTTAAGTGCTTTTAAGCTTACAATTGTCTGTTCTTTTTAAGAAGGCTTAAAGGGTTTTTTTTTCCTACTTTTATTTTTGGTAACTGAATGGTATTAATACCATAATATCTCCACACAAAAGTGCTGCTTAGAAATAAGACCTAAGAGAGTCATGTGAGTCCTCAGGTTGCCAGGACACTTACTTGTTGGCTATTTTCCTTTCCAATCTTTGTTTTAATTCCTTAAAACGTAATCCCTTACATAAAAGCATAGCATGCCTCTGCAGGTAATCTTATTAATTCTTTGTAAGAAGAAATGCAGATTTCCTGATTTTCTTACTTGATGGCATTGTTTCTGTGGCTTTGCCAAGGGTAAAAGCAAAGAACTTCAATTCCGAATTTTTGTCTGGGTTTTTTGTTGTTGTTGTTGTACTTTAAATAAGCTTCAACTAGGGCTTTTAGCTCACATGCGTGCACGCACGCACACACACACACACACACAGCAATACATCATCACACACTCATACATGCACACACACACACCAATACATCCTTATACACACATACAGAAATACACCATCACACACTCATACATGCACACACACACACCAATACATCTTTACACACACACACACACATACACATACACAGCAATACATCCTCATACACTCATACACTCACACAGCACACAGAGAGCACACACACACCCCCAACACACACACACACACACACACACACACACCTAGTCTAATAGAGAAGGCTTTTTTGCTAGCTCTTTTCTTTTAAATTCAGCATCAGGCTAAACTTTTTGATAAGTTGCCAAAAAAAAGTCTCTTTTCAATTTTATGAGTTGAGTTAAAATATGTATTAGTTGTTAGGAATAAAAGTGTAATCTATTTTTAAAGTACTTTAATCTCTTTGAAGCAAAGTGTTTGAAGTATTTCCTTTAAATTACTAATAATGGAGAAAATAAAGTGAGTTAACTGACAGTCGTCTCAAATGCCCTACAAGCTTTTGCAAGACCATGGTTCCCATAAGAGGGTGTTAAATCATAGGAGAAGTTGATGCCAGCAATAACTGAATAATCCATTGGAAGATAGTATTATCAAATGGAGTGACAATGTCCATTGAGTGTTGACCCAGGCACTTCACTATATTTTATTCCATAAGTTACTTTCAAATTCTCTGATTTCCCTCCTGCTGTAGGAGTAGAAGGTGTTTGATTAATATTTTCACATTGCTATCAACGTTTTTAGATTTTTCTGCTAACAAAAGAGATTTTATTTTTTATTATTTTTAATGATGATGATGATGAGATAAAGTTTCATGAATCTCAGGCTTTTGCCGAACTTGCTATGTAGCTGGAAATAACCTTGAACTTCTGAGTCTCTCTTTCCAGAGTAGTGTGCCCCCATATTGTGCTTATGTGGGGGCTGGTGTTTTATATCAGGGATTTTTTTTTAGGAATTGATTTTTCCTTTTAATTTAAATTAGAAAAAAGGTTGCTTCACATGTCAATCCCAGGTCCCTCTCCCTCTCCCTCACCTCCTCCCTCAACTCCTCCCATGCTCTCTCCCCAACCTCCCAACCCCCAGTCCTTTCCACAGGAAGAGTGAGGCCCTCCATGGGGGGTATCCATAGTCTGTTATTTCATCTAGAGCAGGGCCTAGATCTTCTCCCAAGAATCAAGGCTGAGAGAGTGTCTCTCATTGTGGGATGGGCACCCAAAGTCCATTTGAATGCCAGGGATAAATACTGATCTACTACCCAAGGCCCCTTAGATTGCCTAGGGCTCCTCACTGTCACCCACTAGATCAGTCCCATGCTAGATTCCCAGCCATCAGTCTGGGGTTCAAGAGCTTGCCCTTGTTCAGTCAGCTGTTTATGTGGTTTAAACAAGTCCAGTCTTGATCCTCTTGCTCATCAGTCCTCCCTCTCTGTCACTGGGTTCCTTGAGTTCAGCTCAGTGCTTTGCTGTAGCTATTGGCCTCTGCTTCCATCCGTCATTGGTTGAAGCTTTTGTTTCCCGGACTCTCTGGCAGTGGGATTGTAGGTTGGCACTCCCCTGATCCATGTCTAAAATCCATATATGAGTGAGTGCATACCATGTTTGTCTTTTTGTGACTGGGTAACCTCACTCAGGATGCTTTCTTCTAGTGCCATCCATTTGCCTACAAAATTCAAGATTCCGTTGGTTTTTTTTTCCCGCTAAATAGTACTCCATTGTGCAAATGTATCACATTTTATCTATCCACTCTTCTGTTGACGGGCATCTAGGTTGCTTCCAGGTTCTGGCTATTACAAATAATGCTGCTATTAACATACATCCTTGTATGAATGTGCATCTTTTGGCTATATGCCTAAGAGTGGTATTGCTGGGTGTTGTGGTAGGCTAATTCCCATTTTCCTGAGGAATCTCCATACTGATTTCCAAAGTTGGCACTCCCACCCACAGTGGAGGAGTGTTCCCCTTTCTCCACATCCTCTCCAGCATAAACTGTCTTTGGTGTTTTTGATTTTAGCCATTCTGACAGGAGTAAGACGGTATCTCAGAGATGTTTGGACTTGCATTTCTCTGATGGCTAGGGATATTGAACACTTTCTTAAGTGCCTCTCAGCCATTTTAACTCCTCTATTGAGAATTCTCTTAGTTCTGTACCCCACTTTTTAATTGGATCCTTTGGTGTTTTGGAGACTTGCTACTTGAGTTCTTTGTAAATTTTGGAGATCAGCCCTCTGTCAGATGTGGGGTTAGTGAATAACTTTTCCCATTCTATGGGCTGCCATTTTGTCTTGTTGACTGTGTTCTTTGCCTTATAGAAGCTTCTCAGTTTCAGGAGGTCCATGTGTTCATTGTTAACCTCAGTGTCTGTGCTACTGGTGTTATGTTCAGGAAGCCATGTCCTGTACCAACATGTTCAAGGATACCTCCCACTTTCTTTTCTAAGAGGTTCAGTATGACTGGATTTATGTTTAGGTCTTTGATCCATTTGGACTTAAGTTTTGGGTATGGTGATAGACATTGATATATCCACATTCTTCTACATGCCAGCATCCAGTTATGCCAGCGCCATTTGTTGAAGATGCTTTCTTTTTTCCATTGTATATTTTTAGCTTCTTTGTCAAAGATCATACATGTATGGGTTAATATTGGGGTGTTCAATTCCATTCCATTGGTCTACCTGTCTATTTTTGTGCCAATACCAAACTGTTTTCAGGACCATAGTTCTATAATAGAGCTTGAAACCAGGGGTGGGTATGTCTCCAGACATTGCTTTGTTGAATAGGGTTGTTTTGGCTATCCTAGGTCTTTTGTTTTTCCATATAAAGTTGATTATTGTTCTTTCAAGGTCTGTAAAGAATTCTGTTGGGATTTTAATGAGGATTGCATTGAATATATAGATTGCTTTTGGCAGGATTGCCATTTTTCTTATGTTGTCTCAGGGATTTGTGCATGCTAAGCAAATACTGTGACAACTGAATAGGTCCCCAAACCTCCTTAAAAGTGTTTATGAAGCAGAATATTGGTCAAATAAGAGAAATAATGAACTATTATGTAATTGGTTCTCTGAAATTATTTTCCACATGTTTACTCATTCCATTCGTTGTTGTTTTTTGTTTTGGTTTGTTATGTAAGACAGGTTTTCACTGTTCAAGCTTTGGAGCCTGTCCTGGAATGTGCCTAGTAGGTCAAGCTGTCCTCGAACTCACAGAGATCCACCTGCCTCTGCTTCTGGAGTACTGGAATTGACAGTATACACCACCATCGCCCAGCTCTCATTCCATTTTTAAAACACTTTAAAACATTTACAAAGTTGACTATAGAAATATTTGGTACTATTACAAATTCAAATTTATTCCAGACCCTAAACCATCTAGGGGGAAAAGCTGTAACATCAGATACTCTAAGGTCAGTTTCCATTTCTGCTTTGACCTTTAATAAACTGGAAAGTGGGCAGGAATAAAGATTAGACAATGCTCTGAAAAAGCACTTAACATTTAAAAAAATTATTTCATCTAGTCAAGTGTGGTAGTGAATGATTTTAATCCCAGAACTCAGGAGGCAGAAGCAGACAGATCTCTGTGAACTCCAGGCTATCCTGGACTACCTAGTACATACTAGGTGAGCCAGCGCTATGTAATGAGACCCTGCCCTCCTTAAAAATTTTCCTTTTGTATCTTTCTGGTCATTTATTTGCCTCTATAAATATTCCTTGCTCCTTAACAGTTGGTCTTCTGTCTACATTCTTTAAAATTTATTAAATTGTCTTATTAAATGATAATTTCTTTTCCATTCTCTTTTCTAAGGAAATTTTAATACTTCAGATTCTCACCATTTTTACCTTTTCATGTAATTACCCCACAGATTAATACTGAATATTTGGAGCACAATTTTTGATCCTCTAATATTTCCTTTGCCAGGTAATAGACTCAT
Organism: Mesocricetus auratus; assembly: GCF_017639785.1. Taxonomy (NCBI): domain Eukaryota; kingdom Metazoa; phylum Chordata; class Mammalia; order Rodentia; family Cricetidae; genus Mesocricetus; species Mesocricetus auratus. The sequence goes on along the minus strand of NW_024429207.1, from coordinate 220,059 downwards.
CAAATCTTCCTTTTTTCTGGAATTTTTATTTGCTTATTCTGTTGACATGCTTATTCCAATATATTTATAATGACTAGGTCTACAAATTCCCTTGAATAGGCTGCATTTCTTTTTTTATTTTATTATAATTAGAAACAAGCTTGCTTCACATGTCAATCCCAGCTCCCTCTCCCCATCTCCTTCAAACCTTCCCCAATCCCCCACCCAGTCCCCACTCCACTCTCCAAGGAGGGTGAGGCCCTTCATGGGGGATCTCCAAAGTCGGTCATATCATCTGGGGCAGGGCCTAGGCCCTTCCCCCATGTGTCCAGGCTGAGACAGCATCCCTTCATGTGGAATGGACTCCCAAAGTCCATCTGGATGTCAGGGATAAATGTTGATCTATTGCCTGAGATCCCCAAAGAATGTCGAGGCCTCCTCACTGACATCCATGTTCAGGAGGTCTGGATCAGTCCCATTCTGGCCTCTCAACTATCAGTCTGGGGTCTATGAGCTTCCTCTTGTTCAGGTCAGCTGTTTCTGCTGGTTTCACCCATCAAGTCTTAATCACTTTTTTCCAGCACTCCTCCCTCTCTGCAACTGGGTTCCAGGAATTCAGTTCAGTGTTTAGCTGTGGGTGTCTGCCTCTGCTTCCTTTAGCCAATGGATGAAGGTTCTTCCTTTTGAAATGTTATGGGAAGTCCAGTATCTCCCCTAGGAGCATGTTTGCCTGTGTTTGCTCCTTTGTTGGATTCCTGTTCGAACTGCTGTTTTTATCTCACCATTTCCTGCAGCTGACTGGTGTTTTCCTTATATATTGTTTTGTCACGTGTACGGCCACTGGCAACATTTGTTAATTAGGTCAATGCTGATTCAATTCTGATACTTAAGACACATATTTCCTAGGAGCATAAAGACAATCAAGAGAGATGCAGTTAAATGCAGCTTGGGAAGCTATTTAAAATTCATTATAACATTGGAAACCATAATACATGTTGAATGTGAATAAAATTTCCACACAATGCGAACTGAGCCTGCAAACGGCGGCTGCTGTGTCTCTTTTACCAGCTCCTGGGTACATCAAACCACAGGACTGAAACGAATTGAAACTTCCTTGCTCCAAAGCCCCTACACTCTGATTCCTGTCAAGATAAAGGAGGCATGAGGACTTCTCTTGAGTGGAACCAACATAGTTTTCCAACTGAAAGCAAGAGTAGTTGTTAAGAAACTGGGAGGCGAAATCTGCAAGGAAACAAAAGGGCTGCAGTTATGTTCTGTATCCATGGAGACATATGTCTACGTGAAAAAAGCTGCTGCAAGTAGGTCATAGAGGAAATCTCTACACAACGACCTAGTTCATGTATGTAGCATGTATGAAAACTAGTATTCCTCTTATTCTCATGCTATTTTCCATATGCCTTTTGCATAATCCTGCAACTGTACACAACAGATATTTAGTTTACACACAATTACTTATAAAGCATTAGAAATACAACTATTAGGATCCCTTAGGCTCCTGAAGAATCCTACCTCAGACCATCTAACTACTCAGGCTGTAAGCATATCTAGACTGCAATCTACCTATGTTTTCTCAAATATTATATAAGTCTGTTAAAGCTGAAATGAATAATATGTAATTGCCTTGCCCCATATGTTTGTTCTTTAATCACAGAATTTCTTTAGTGACATCTTTTGATCAAATGGATCAGTATGACCTTCCTTCCCCTTGTCAGTATCTGTAATTTTCTTTTGTTAAACTTTGAATCTTTATCAAAAAAGTGTTCTACTCATCTTCTCTTTTGCATTTCAACTGTCACTCTGTATATACCAGTCACTTGTGTATCCACATCGTATAGAATGGATTATAACAAACTCCTATTTATTGGCATGTGATTATTCATATACTAAAGACCCATGTCCTTCTGACCAAAGTCCGTTAAGATTATCTTCTATAGAAACCATCCTGAGTGAGGAAACCCAGTCACAAAAAGACAACTCATATATGGATTTTAGACATGGATCAGGATAGTGCCAGTCTGCACTTCCAATGACAGAGAATCTGGGAAACAGGAAAGAACCTAAGAGAGATATGCATGGTACTCCAGAGAAGAGGAATGAGACAAGATCTTCTGAACAGATTGGGAACACGGCAAGTGGTGGGTGGGGGGGGAGTGGGAGCTGGGAAGAAGAAAGGGGGAGAAGAGAAAGAGAGAGTAGGTCATGGGGGAACAGGAAGGTTGAGTGGGGGGTAAAATAGGGGGAAGAGGGAATCATAGGTTAGAAGACAGATCTGGTACCAGTGAGACATCTAGTGATCTAAAGGGATGACACCAACTGGCAAGCTAAGCAATAGTGGAGAGACCACCTTGAATGCCCATTCCTGATAATGAACTTGATGTCTATAACCATCCTGGAGCCTTCATCCAGTGACTGATGGAAGCAGAGGCAAACACCCACAGTTAAATACTGAACAGAACCCAAGGAACCCAGCGACAGAGAGAGAGGAGCGAAGAGCAAATTGGCAAAGAATGGGCTGGCAAAACCAGCAGAGACGGCTGATCTGAACAGGGGAGAGCTCTTGGACCCAGACAGACAGCTGGGAGGCCAGCATGGGACTGATCCAGACCCCCTGAGTGTGAGAGTCAGTGAGGAGGCCTGGGCAACCTATGGGGCCCTGGGCAGTGGATCAGTGTTTATCTCTGGCATACAAACGGACTTCGTGTGTCCATAATACAAAGAGGGATGCTCTCTCAGCCTGGACTCTTAGGGGGGAGTGCCTGGACCCTACCCTGAGTGAAATGAGAGACTCTTGATATCCCCTATGTGGAAGGAATTGGAAATAGGGTGGGAAGATGGGTGGTTGGGGGGGTGCGGGAGGAGGGGAGGGAGAAGGAACTGGGATTGACATGTGAAGCAAGCTATTTACAATTAAAAATAATAAAAAAGAAAAAGGTTATCTTCTACAACTTTGAATACAGTTCTCATAGCTCTCTACATAGTGATCGTTTATTCGGTGACTGTCAGATTTACTGTTGGTTTTTACAGCTGTGCATGAGAAAAGCACACGGCAACTCACTGAGGAATTAATATTCTTGCATTTTCCATTCTTCCAGTCATCCACCCAGTTCTCTAGTCACGAGGTTTCTCATCCTAGCTTCTCTTTTTGCATCTTCTTCCTTATTACATGTGTCCAAATACATCCAGTTCTTTGAGCCCTTAATCATATACTATCTCTCCTTAGAAATCTTCTGCAAAAATACATATTCCTCTTTCAGAATTAATTAATGCTTATCTATACCTTATCCTGTGTTTTATTGTGATTATCAGTGTCTCTTTTGAGACAGTGACTTTGAGTGTGAAAGGTACCTTATGCATAATGACATCTTATGTATATATATATTTCAAATGAAAAACAAGTAGTGGAATTGCCAAATACTAACTGTACTTTTTTAGTTTTAAAAGGAGTACAGCTATTATTTTCATTTCCTTGTCAGTTAAACCATCTCTATATTAACCGTAGCAGTCAATATTATACTGGAATCATATTTGCCTCTCAACATTACTGCTTCGAGACATCAATGGGCTGTTTTTAGTTTGATATCTAATATGGGACAGAGGGGAACTCTGCTCCACTTTGCAGCTTAGGGAATTATTTCCCTAAAAAAAGGCTCCACTAGCATTGTTTATAAGGAAACAATATAAAAATCCTTGCTATTCTCAGAAGAGACATGTATACCCTGTGCTTAGGCAGGATTGGTTGTAATTTGTCCAAATGGCCCACCTGAGCAAGGTTTGGTGGAGTGAGGAAGCACATGGATATCTGGAGTTCTGCAATTATTACCACATTAACTAGTACTTAACATTTCCTATATGGCTTATGCTTTCATATAGGAAACATTTTTGTCCTGTGAAGCCCATATATATTTACAACAAAATAAGTCATATATTTTGAAATCATAGAAATAATTATCTTGCAGAAATACTTCAAGTAGTTCAACTACCTCCGTCAGTTGAACAACAAAATGTCTGAAATTAAAATTGAGTGGATTATCAGTTTTTCTTATGAGAATGAGTACTCTATTTTCTCACTTTTCATTAACTTTTTTAAAAAACATCTACAGATAAGTGGAATAGTATAATGATAACATTTTTCCATTAATCATTATAACAACTATGCTTTTTAGATACTGAATCACAATACTTATTATCTCATATAAATATATATCAAGAGCATTGCATACATTATCTGTAAGAATCTTAGAAAGACCCTCTGCAGTCGATACATTGAGAGTAGTATAATTTTATATGCAGTAACTTGAAAATTGAAGTTACAATGAGATGATAACTTTCCAAAATCCTTTTCTGGTGGAGATGCTGCAGACAAAGCCTCCAGGGATATAGCAAACTTCTGATCCGCACCCTCTACCATAAGGTAGGATTTCATCCTCAGTGTTTGTGGCTGCACTTATGAAGTGTGACTGAACCTTCAAGTCATTTTCTGAAGCACTAAGTACAACTTGGGTTGGCCTTTCAATTGCAGAATTTTATGCTACATTTTGTTTTGAAGACTGTTGGATAGTTTTAGAACTTGAGTATAAAATGAAAAGGAAGAAATCTGGAGCTTTCCACTTAAGAAATTATTCATCTATTTCATTCCAGAAGCAATAGATAGTTGGAATTCATCAGCTTTCATAGGTGAATAGGAAATTATTCATGTGGTAAATGGCTTTCGCTAGGGGCTTCTAATCGAGACGATGAAGGCCAGGGAATTATAGCAAAAATCATACACTGGCAGCCTTGTTTGGGTGCTAGTTTTCTTAGAGCTACATAATTATAGTCTTCATGCTTTGGAACTATCTGAAGAAGTCTCAGAAACTGAGGGTAGGCAAGGAGACATAATACATGAACCAAGTAGAAAAGTAAAAATTAATGATGTTTCATTGCACAATATTGTTCTAGCCATGCAGAAACTATGTTTTCTAGTGGAAACATCCAATGGGGGTTTTCAATGAAAATTATTATCTTAGTTTCTCGGAGAAATATTCTTAACTTCATTTAGTGTTAATTGGAATGTGTTATTTCTTTGTCTTCAACCAAAGTGTTTTTTCTTTTGAACCTGAATACCTATTTTAACTTTGTGACTATTTGTATTATATCTTCATGCAAGTTTAAAGCTAAAAAAGGAAAAATGTCTTGGCTGTCGGATCTCACTTGCCATATTTTGACATAGAACAATCCAAAAATATCACTGGGTTCTCATCATGAAGTCACATGACACATGAAGTCACATTGAGTAGTTTATTTTTACTATTTCATCTTCAGGCTAAATCATTTTAAGAAATATATTACATTTTAAAGACACTGACTAAGCAAAAGGAAGAACTGTATACTTGCATTAAAACACCTAATGTAATTAGCTATATGTATGAGACTATTGGACTGAAATTAGACGCCATAGACTAGATGAGGCTACTGAAGTGAGTGAATCTGTTGCTTTTAGGAGCACATAGATTGTTGTGCTTGGAAGCATCAAAAACCTTACCTGCTGGGGAAATGTCAGGAGTATCTGTCATTCGACAGCATCCAGGGTTGCTGGCAAGACCGAATTATATTATACAATAACACCTTCAATTTACAGTAATGTGACACGTATCACATGAAATAGCATAGTCAAAATTATTTCCCATAATCCATTGTTAAATTTGCTTTTGGAGACTATTGTAAGTTTAGGAAGTCTTGAAAGCATAATCCCCCCAAATGGGCACATCATTGCTGTTACCATAAGGAAGGAAAGATATTTTCCCCAAATAATTCTTAAGTATTTTTGTATGCTAAACAAAAATCTATGAAATTCTCAGAGAATTTCATCAATTTATTTTGATTTTTAAAATTATTATAATGACATTTATATTCATAAACAATACTCATTAGCCAGAAACAATATGTTTATCTGAATAATTTTTAAGGATAAATTATGTGTCAGTTATAGAAGCTATAGTATGTACTGTATATGAAATGTTTTATATTTCATTTGCACATAAAATCTGTTTATGATTATAAACATCAGCTTTTACCCCTCTTGTGTTAAAAGGGGGCAACTGCCTTCATTTGCTCACATGTCGTTGGAATTTAGCATGTTAATATAGAGGTTTTTTTCTTGATATATTTGAGATGACTAAATGTTTTCACAACATATTGCAGAGGTTTACTGACCCTTTAATGCTCTCTTTCTGTTGTCATGGAAATAGATTTTTAAGTAGGTTTGTCTGCTATGCTTTGCTTTTTATAGACTAATTTCAAATTGGTTTTGGACAGCATCCTTAGCCTTCAAATAAAAACACTTAACTTTACCATATTTTCAATTTTTTCTCCCAATAAGACTTTTCAAACCCGAAAGATTGGGAGTTTTAAGATATCCATTAATGTACATTCAATATGTATATATATATATATATATATATAATGTTTAGTTATTGGCATAAAAAGCAAAGATGCTTTTTAAAATAAGGATAATAAGAACAATATCCAATTCCAATCTCCAGTTTTTAAAAATTATCTTACTATTAGTTTAATATTGGTAATATAAGTCAATTAATACATGAATGTCTTTTGAAACACAAATATTATTTAACAGTTCTATCAGTCACAGATGTAAGATGGTACTCATGGTCTAAGGTCAGACTGGAGGGATGGTATCTATCACAAGTTCTTTCATTCTGACTCACAGTCTTCTCTGAGGAAAAACTGTGATGTTGCTGGACTCACCTAGCTAAACTGCCCATCTTCAGGCCCTTTGACTTAATCCTGACTGCAAGATCCCACTCTCAAATCTCAGGAAGCAAGTAGGACACTTTAGGGGAGCTCTTACTGTTTCTCTTATACTTAATGATCAATTTAAAGTAAATAAGATATTGTCACTTTCACCTTAAAATTCTCATCTGATTTTCAAAACTAAATGTGCCATGCTTCCTTGTCATTCTGATGTCACATCCTATTTTTTCCTTTATGATTTTGTTTAAACTATGTTGACATTCATTGTATTTAAGCAAAATGTTCCAGCACATTTCCACATTAAGAATTTTGCAGTGTCTCTACTTGGAATTACTTCTTCGAAGTACTGCTATGGCTAGCATCTGCTTTTCACAAGATATTGACATAAAAACCTGTGTTCTTTTTTCCCTTTTTAAAATTTAAATTAGAAACAATCTTCTTTTACCTGTCAATCCCAGTTCCCTCTCCCTCTCCTCCTCCCCTGCTCCCCACGGAACCCCTAGCCCATCTCCTTTCTGCTCCCCAGGGAGGATGAGGCCTCCAGGGCATATTCAAAGTCTGTGATTTCATTTGGAGCAGGGCCTAGACCCTACCCCATGTGTCTAGGCTGAAAGAGTATCCCTATATATAGTCCATTCGTGTATTAGGGATAAATACTAATCTACTACCAGAGGCCCCATAGATTACACACCTCCAAACTGACATCCTCATTCAGGGGTTCTGGAACAGTCCTGTGCTGGTTTCCCAGATATCACTCTGGGATCCATGAGCAACCCTTTGTGCAGGTCAGCTGTTTCTGTGGATTTCTCCAGCTTGGTCTTAACTCCTTTGCTCATCACTCCTCCCTCACTGCAACTGGATTCTAGAGTTTAACTCAGTGTATATCTGTGGGTGTCTGCTTCTGCTTCCATCAGATACTGGATGAAGACTCTAGCATGGCATATATAAGGTAGTCATCAATCTCATTATCTGAGAAGGGCATTTAAGGTAGCCTCTCTACTATTGTTTAGATTATTAGTTGGGGTCAACCTTGTAGATCTCTGGACATTTCCCTAGTGCCAGATATCTCCATTGGTCTACCTGTCTATTTTGTGCCAGTACAAAGCTATTTTTAGGACTATAGCTCTATAAAAGAGCTTGAAGTCAGGGATGGTGATGCCTCTGGACATTCCTTTATTGTACAGGGTTGTTTTGGCCATCATGGGTCTGTTGTTTTTCCATATAAAGTTGAGAATTGTCCTTTTAAGTTCTGTGAAGAATTGTGCTGGGATTTTGATGGGGATTGCATTGAGTTTGTAGATTGCTTTTGGCAAGATTGACATTTTTACTACATTGATCCTACCTACCTATCCAAGAGCATGGGAGATCTTTATCTCCAGTTTCTTCATGTGAGAACTTAGTGCTATAAACGTCCCTCTTAGCACTGCTTTCAAAGTGTCCCATAAGTTTGTTTATGTTCTCTCTTCATTTTCATTGAATTCTAGGAAGTCCTTAATTTTTTTTTATTTCTTCCTTCACTCAGGAATGGTGATTATTCAATTTCCATGAGTTCGTAGGTTTTCTGCAGTTAGTGTTATTGTTGAATTCTAACTTTGAAGTGTGGTGGTCTGATAGGATACATGGAGTTATTCCAATTTTTTGTACCTGTTGAGGTTTGCTATGTTGCCAAGTATGTGGTCAATTTTTGAAAAGGTTGCCTTGTGGAGCTGAGAAGAAGGTATATTCTTTTTTATTTGAATGGAAAGTTCTATAGATGTCTCTTAAACCCAAATGGGTCATAACTTCTATTAGTTCCTTTGTTTCTTTCTTAAGCTTCTGTCTGTGTGGCCCTATCTAGTGGTGGGAGTGGGATGTTGAAGTCTCCCACTATTAATATGTGATGTTTTATATGTGATTTGAGTTTAATAATGTTTCTTTTTATGAATGTGATGTTTTTGTATTTGGGAAATAAATGTTCAGAATTGAATTTCATCTTGGTGGATTTTTCCTGTGATGAGTATGAAATGACTTCCTTCATCTCTTTTGATTGATTTTAGTTTAAAGTCTAATTTGTTAGATATTAGGATTGCTACCCCCACTTGTTTCTTGTGTCCATTTGATTGGAAAATCTTTTACCAATCCTTAACTCTGATGTAACATCTGTCTTTGAAGCTGAGGTGTATTTCTTGCATGCAGGAGGATTCTGTCTTCAAATCCATTCTGTTAGCCTGTGCCTTCTTATGGGCGAGTAAAGACCATTAATATTCAGAGATATTAATGACCATTGATTGTTCATTCTTGTTTGTTTTGTATTTGTTGGCGGTGGTGTAATTGTGTGTGGATTTCTACCCCTTTTTTTCTTTTGACTGTTGGTAAAGTGGGTTGTTTTTAACTTCCTTTGATTGGAGTTTTCCTTGCAGAACTTCCTGTAGGACTGGATCAGTGAATACGTACTTTTTAAATCTGGTTTTGTCATGGAATATCTTGTTTTCTTCATCTATACTGATTGAAAGCTTTGTTAGGTGTAGTAGTCTGGACTGACATCTGTGGTCTCTTAGCGTTGGTAGGATAACTATCCAGGACTTTCTGGCTTTCAGAGTTTCCATGGAGAAGTCAGGTATAATTCTGATAAGTTTGCCTTTATATGTTCCTTGACATTTTTTTCCTTAGCGGCTCTTAATATTCTTTCTTTATTGTGTATGTTTGATTATTATGTGCCAAGGAGCCTTTTTTGTGATCCACTCTATTAGGTGTTTAGTAATCTTCTTGTACTTTCATTGGCATGCCTTTCTTTAGTTTGGGAATTTTTCTTCTATGATTTTGATGAGTATGTTTTCTGCCCCTTTAAGATGGGTTTCTTCACCTTCTTCCATACCTATTATTCTTTGGTTTGGTCTTTTCATGGTGTCCCGCATTTCCTGGATATTTTGTGTTACGATTTGTTGTACTTAAGATTGTCTTGGGTTGATGAATATATTTCTCCTAGTGTATCTTCAATGCCTGAGATTCTGTCTTCCATCTCTTGGATTCTGTTGGTTATGCTTGCACCTGTATTTCCTGATGTTTTGCCCAGCTTTTTATTTCCAGATTTCCCTCAGTTTGTGTTTTCTTTACTGTCTCTACTTCAGTTTTAATGTCTTGAACTGTTTCCTTCATCTGTTGTTTTTTTCTTGGCTTTCCTTGCTTTCTTTAAGAGATTTGTTGATTTCTGGTATTTTTTGGTTTGCTTTTTCTTCCATTTCTTTAAGGGATTTTCTTATATCCTCTTTGAGGGACTCTGTAATTTTCATAAAGTTGTTTCTAAGGTCATTGTCTTCTGTTTCATCTTTGTTGGGATGTTCAGGTCTTGCTGGTGTAGAGTCTCTAGTCTCTGGTGGTGTCATACTGGTTTTTCTGTTGCTCAGTGTATTTTCATATTGTCTCTCTCCCATCTCTTATTCCAGTGGGTGCAGAAGGAGCCTCTTCCTCTCCTGGTGGGCGCGGGACGAAGGTTCCCTTCCAGTGGGTGCATGCAGGTCCAATACTCTGGTGGCTTTCCTCATACTGGGGCCTTAGCAGTCTCAGGGTGGGCTGGATCTAGTTGGGATGGCATCAGAAGTGAGCAGTCTCCAGGCCTCAGGTGGTTCTTCTCAGAGCACAGGAAAGTGGGCAGGAAACAGGTCCAGGCTTACCTAGCCCCATGAGAGGAGAAAGGGACTAGGATGCTGTCAGTCTCTGGGTGGAGTGGAGTGGACGGATTCTATAGTGCGTTGTCCCCAGGCCTCAGCTGGTTCAGTGTAGTGCCAAAATGTATGTTCTTGATAGTACTTTCTTTAACCAGCCTGTCTAAAGTCCTTATCTTCAAAATTATATCTGTTATTATTTTATCGCTATCTCCTTAGAATGCACTATCTTATATGAGATCATTAATACACTTAAGGTTTCTGACTGGTGTTTGCATATAAGCTCTAAGAGAAGTAGACTTTTTATCTTTTATACTATTATTCTCCATAATGCAAACTACTTTCTGGCAGGTTAAATGATTCAAAGTTATTAGGTAGGTGAGACATGAGGAGGAAAGTGGGATTGAGCCAAGAATAATGAAGACTGTTCTATACAAAGGTATGTAGTCTCCATTGATAAAGGGTTATGATTAAAAGCACAGAAAGGCCTTGACATGTTAAAACAAATGGAAGCACCTTGTGTCATAAAATCAGGTGTTTACCCTGGTGGTATGTCTGCATGTAATGCAGACTATCTGAAAGCACGCTCCTTGACAAGACATCTTTTCTGTCCCCACACTTGTAAAGTTAGGGATGTTGAGCCGTGTGTGTGTGTGTGTGTGTGTGTGTGTGTGTGTGTGTTTATGTGTGTGTACTCGTCACAAAGTCATCCAGGAACACATGATGGATGGTTCCATGGCTAGTCAGAAGGAGAACCTGGAAATAAAGGTAAGAGAGAAAGAACAGCTGAGACAGTACAGCTGATGCTAGGAAGCATGGAGAACACAAGTGACAGAGACAGCCTTAAAGGTGAGAATGTAATTTTATCACTAGACCCAAGATAAATGATAAATGGGTGTTTATTGGGAAACAGTTACACAGAAAAATACATAGAACTGCTGGAGCATTTCCCTGCTGTTTCTACCAGATCCGCTGACCCAGCAAAAGGAGCTTGTCAAGGAAAGCCACCCTTTCTTTCCACTTCTGTCCACCTGAAGAAGGGGTGTGGCCACCACTATAGGTCCACAGACGAGATGGCTACACAGGCTGGTCACAGGGCTGCTGCAGTTTGTAATACAAAGGTGGCAAAGTAACTCAAGCAATTCACATTTATGCTTCTATATCCTTACACCTCTCCTATACATAAATATGTGAGAATATATGTTGTACATTAATTTTATGTTATTAATTATGTGTAACAATTCTGTAACTATTATGGATATATGCAATCATTATAACCACATATATAGTACCTAATTCATATAATTATATATATGATGTAGAAGTAAAAGTTTAGCAGTACATTTTATTCTAGTAGTAAATGTTGGTGAGTTAGTTTTAAATATGTAACTTTAGAAAGTTAGTCAGATTTTAAATTAATTCGCCTGGCGTGGAATTGCCTAGCATGTTTAAGGTGCTATAATTGATCTTCAGTACCACATCAAGTAAATGCCTTTGTATTGTAATAAAACCAGTAATTGTAGAGAATTAGAAAGCTCAGATACATCTAGCTTTTGTTAGTATCTTTTGCTCATACTTGATATCTATGTTTCTTGCTTTCTTTGGCATAAATGTAGGGTTAAGCAATGAATGCCATTTTTATTTTGTAATATTTTCTATGTGAACACTTTACTACTTCATAAATCTGTAGTCCTGTTTTGCGATTATGTTCAGATGTAATGCCTCCACATACAAAAACATTGGTTCATTCAAGGACACATATGCACATAAGTACGTGTGAATATACGAGCATCTTTTTTGGTAGTATAGTGAGGATAAAAATGCAAATAGAGAGGACTATTACTTCTCAATTTAGTTTTGTATCTTATTCCTCAGGTTTTGTGGCTCAGTACTTACATAGCAGGGTCTAGAATCTAAGTTTCCACAACCTGGACTTGTGATTCACATGAAGATTGTATCTGGATCTGAAGAAATAGCTCAATGGGTAAGAGCAATGGCTAGTTTTCCACAGGATCCATGTTGGTTTCCCAAAACACACTCGATAGCTAACCACCATCTTTAACGCTAGGCCTACAGGATCTGTCTTCTGGTCTCCATGGCTGCTTTGTGCACAGACACACATGCAGGAAAACACTCATACATATATAATAAAAATAAAATCTTAAATAATGATATCTGGGACTAGAAATAATTTAATAGTTAAATTCTCTTACTGCTTTCCTAAAGGACCCTCCTTCAGTACCTGGACTCACATGGTAGCTCACAACCACTTCTTGCTCCAATTCTGGGGATTTTGATGTCCTTCTTTTTCCTCCATAGGCATGTACAGACATTTGGTGCCCTTGAACAAAAGCATGCATACACACACCTGAATAAAATAGTTAACAAAACAATATAGATGATTTGTGTTATCCCAAGGCAGTAAAGTGTTTTTGTGAATGCTAACATATAGAAGCGAATGGTTAAGAAAAGTTCACTGCCACCATGCTATAAAATTGATTCCTAATCACTTAAATGAGTCTCAGTTAAAGATACCCTTACATGCTGCTTACATATTGGTATGTTCCCAAGGTGAAACACTATATGTGTGGCTTACCAGAACGGAGACACCTGGCAATGTTCACAAGCAACCAAGACAACGTGATATGGTTCTGTGGCTCTGCCTTCACCAGCCAGGAACATGTATTAGATAGGACCCAAAGTAAGTCAGTGGGAAACGTGGGAGTCATATAAGAGGGGAAGCAAAGGGAGCAGGGTTACTATAGCCTGGATTCAGGGCTTTAGATGTAGTTTGCAGTATAAAGAATGCAGAGAAATGCAAGCAATTCATCTTTATGCTCCATTATCCCAACCCATCTTTGAGAGAGACACGTAATGTAAAACACTCAGCATGTCAATAAAATAAAGAAGGGATTGTTGTCTTAATAGTAACTATGGTAATACTAGTTCTATTGATTCTAGTTTATATTATAATTATCATTTTCTATGGTGGGTCCTCTCGGGTCTTCCTAGTGTAAACTTAGAAAAGCTGCTTTTTTTCCCTTTCCTTGTTTTAAATTCTTGTTCAGGGAAAAGCGCACAGGTGAGAGTTTGCTGATCATTTAATCCATTCCTTTCTGGATTAGAAATACAATGGAGACATTGTGTACATAGCTGAGCTGTGTAAGTTTACAGTACACTCTCAACACAAAAGCAGTAGGGAAGCAGAAGCAATCTGGAAGGGTCAGAGCCCCAACATTGCACATTGGCTAGCAGACTGTATCCCTGAGTAGGAGTGCTCAGCATCCTGCATCCCTTTCTCACTTCTTAAAGGTTTTTTTTCTAGCCACCCTACCAAACAAACATGCTAAGAATAAAGCAAACTAAAAACAGCACTTGAGCAATTCTAAGGGTGGCGGAGTCCTTTGTCCCTCTTCAGAAGTGTCAACTAGCCCTTCCCCTGCGCTGGGCTGGATGCCAGGATGGAGGCGTAGGGGACATTCTATCGCAGATTTTTGCTTTGCTTTGTGAAAGCCAGGCCCTTATTTTCAGATTAGAGCCCTGACAAATAAATAGTTGAGTAAACCTCAACATGTCCCCTTCCAGTGAGTGGGCGCCAGTGTCTCTGGCAGCCCAAGATGTCCACTGTGGTTCCAGAAGGTCATGTTTCACATACCCTGGGAGGAAAGCGGCCCAAATGCCAGGAGGGTGGGATTCTCTGAAGCACACAGACTCCAGCCAGTAGGGCTAACTATTCTGAAACACACAAGCCCCACTCCATGCGGCTCAAACATTTCTCTAGCAGGATCTTGGAGTTCTCTCACACCATTTCCTAATTTGAATCTTGACGGTCAAAGTAAGGCCTTACGAACTTAATTTTGTCTGCGATTCTTCCTTTCCTAGAACTGACAACTTATTTGTTTATTGAACTGGGTCTAGCAATTTGGGGTGCTCACAAGGGATAATCAAACAGAAAATGTTCGGAGAGTCACAATGAATCAGTCTCTCCTGTGACTCCATATGATCCTCATATCCAGGCATACTGCTTAATTTATTTCAGTTCCTTAATTTTCTTAGGTTAAATGGCAAATAATATATCTCAATCTCTCTGCTAATGATAGTGGAAGACCCAGTTAAGGCTGATGAAAATATTTACCTATCATTATGTTTATGTATTCTCTTTTCATATATATTTTTTATTTTTAAATTGAAATTAGAAACAAGGTTGCTTCACATGTCAATTCCAGGCCCCTCTCCTTTTCACTCTCCTCCTCCTGTGCCCTCCCACCAACCCCCCAAAATCCCCTAATTTTCCTTCCATGGGGGTGTCCATAGTCTGTAATTTCATCTAGTGCAGGGCCTGGACCCTCCCTCAAGAGTTCAGTATGAGAGTGCTGTCTCTCATCGTTGGATGGGAGTCCAAAGTCTGTGTGTATACTCGGGATGAATACTGATGTACTGCCCAAGGCTCAGTAGATTACCTAGGCCTCCTCACTGACACCCACATTCAGGGGGTCTTGATCAGTCCCATGCTGGATTCCCAGGCATCAGTCTGGGATTCAAGAGCTAACAGGTCAGCTGTTTCTGGGGGTTAAACCAGTCCAAACTTAATGCCTTTGGTCATCAGCCCTCCCTCTCTGTCAGTGGATTTCTTGAGTTCAGCTCAGTGCTTAGCCGTGGGAGTGTGCCTCTGCTTCCATCAGCCACTGAATGAAGGTTCTGTTTCCCAGACTCTCTGGCCATGGGATTGTAGGCTGGCACTCCCCAGATCTATGTCTAAAATCCATATATGAAAGAGTACATGCCATGTTTCTCTTTTTGTGACTGGGTTACCTCTCTCAGGATGGTTTCTTTTAGTGCCATCCATTTGCCTGCAAATTTCAGGATTCCATTGTTTTTTTTCTGCTGAATAGTACTCCATTGTGTAAATGTACTACATTTTCTCTATCTACTCTTTGGTTGAGGGGCATCTAGGTTGCTTCCAAGTTCTGGCTATTATAAATAATGCTGCTATGAACATAGTGGAACAGATATCCTTGTTGTATAAATGGACATCTTTTTGCTGGGTCTTGCAGTAGGTTTATTCCTATTTTTCTGAGGAATCTCCATACTGATTTCCAAAGTGGCTGTACAAGAGGACACTCCCACCAGCAGTGGAGGAGTGTTCCCCTTTCACCACATCCTCTCCAGCATAAATTGTCATTGGTGTTTTTGATTTTAGCCATTCTGACAGGAGTGAGACGGTATCTCATAGTTGTTTTGATTTGCATTTCCTGGATGGCTAACGATGTTGACCACTGTCTCAAGTGCCTCTCAGCCATTTTAAACTCCTCTATTGAAAATTCTCTATTTAGTTCTGTAGCCCACTTTTTATTTGGATCCTTTGGTGTTTTGGAGAGTTGCTTCTTGAGTTCTTTTTAAATTTTGGAGATCAGCCCTCTGTCAGATGTGAGGGTTAGTGAATATTTTTGCCATTCTGTGGGCTTCCTGTTTGTCTTGCTGACTGTTTCCTTTGCCTTACAGAAGCTTCTCAGTTTCAGGAGGACTCATGTATTAATTGTTGACTTCACTGTCTGTGCTACTGGTGTTATGCTCAGGAAACTGTTTCCTGTACCAATTCGTTCAAGGGTACCACCCACTTTCTCTTCTAAAAGGTTCAGTGTGGCTGGATTTATGTTGAGGTCTTTGGAAATCAAACCATATATATATATATATATATATATATATATATATATATAGAGAGAGAGAGAGAGAGAGAGAGAGAGACACCCACATTAATATAGTTTCTGAACGTGTGGTCAGAGCTCCTCCAGTGGTTAAAATTGTGGTGGACCTGGTTCAATTCCCAGCACCGCAGGGCAGCTCACAACTATCTGTAACTCCAGTTCTAGGGGATCTGACACCTTTATACCATTGCACACAAAATGAACTTATATAAACTATTTTTTAAAAGAAATTGAGGTGGGGAGAGGACCAAGTCAAGGGCCTACTGGACATTGTGCCTTCTCTCATTTGTCAGTTTTGATTGGTTATTTATCTCTTCTTCTATTTCCTCTTTCTTATTGTTTTCTCTACTTAATTCTGTCCCATTCACAACCCCTGCCGGCTTCTTTATCCATTCTAATAGTTTTAATGAGAGTTGTTCTGATTATTACTTTGCCCTTTTGGTAAAAAGTCTATCCCAAACATACAGTTATCATTGTATAGCTTTTCTTAGAGTCCTAGGAAGCATCATCTTCATCCCCAGGAATCAACACTCTCATCACTATAAAGACGAATGTTAGCCTTTCTAGTGCTGCTTTGAAGTATGGCTACTGAAGTTAACACCTGATGACAGTCTGGAATATGGTCTACATCATTACCATGTGAGACTATCAGAGGTTCAGATCCTTCCTCATCGTTTCTTGGGGGCAGGCATTTTGTGACAATCTCTACCTCTGACTGTCTACTTTGAGGAGTAAATTATGAAGCAACTCTCAACTTTTTTATCTTGTTAGATTTGCATTTTTCTGCTGCAGCAAAAGAGCCTTTTACAATAATTCATTATACGTACATTGTATATGATTTAAAATTTAACAGACCAGAAATGCTTGCATTTTAGGAATAATAAAATATAATTCAAGACACAAAACAATCTAGCAACCTAGCCTCTGTTAATTTTATTTTATTTATTTATTTTTTATTTTTATTTTTTGGTTTTTCGAGACAGGGTTTCTCTGTATTGTTTTGGAGGCTGTCGGTCCAGCCTGGCCTCGAACTCACAGAGATCCGCCTGCCTCTGCCTCCCAAGTGCTGGGATTAAAGGCATGTGCCACCACTGCCCGGCTAGCCTCTGTTAATTTTATACATTAAAATATTATAGAAAAATAGGATAGTGTCTTAGATTTTCCTTATTGATATTCTTGTCACTGCTTCCTTCTATCAAGACTTAAATAGACTATAAGATCTTGGAAGGAAAAAGACTTTGTTTATTACTGTGTTGTTACTAATGAGCACAAATTCTGATGCATATTAAGAAATATATCAAGTTTTGAAGAGAAATAAGATACCATCTTGAGTAACATTTTCAGGATAGCAATTTTATGTAGCTCATCATTGTACTACATGCCCCAAGTCCCCTTTGCTGTTAGATAATTAATTTGTGATAAAAATCATATGTTTTTTGTCCTTGCTTTATTTGTTTTTAATTATAATTTTATTATAATACTATTTTCATACATTCTACAGTGTATTATGATATGGCCCCCAAGCCCTTTAATGACTCCAGATCCCCTTGTAACACCTCCACCCTATCTCAAATGTGTGTCCTCCTTTTTAAATTTTTATTTTGTAATACATTCCAACTACTGCTGTTCATATACACATGCGTTCACTGATGTATAGTCAACTTAACAGTGGCTGTCACCTCCAGGTGAAAATGACTCTTCTAGCTGTCATTAGCAGCTGTTTGCTCCTTGCTGCAGTAAGGCTTATTGAGTTCCTCCCCAGTCAATACTGGAATTTTGACCAGTTTGATCTTGTGCAAACGATTTGCAAACAACCAGAACTACTAGGAATTAATGAAAGCAACAGCCATGTCATGTTCAGAAGACAGGAATTCACAACGTTCCTCCCCATTCTGTCTCTTATATTCTTTCTAGCTTTTCTTATTAGGTTGTAGCTGAGCTTTAAATTTCAAATGCTTACAAAAATCAAGATTAGAAACTGAATTTGGCTTAATAACCTTGTCATATGTGCTTGTTACTAAGTGAGCTGCTGAATTTTTTTTTGAAGCAAGTGGTTAGAAAGATGTAAAAGCTCTATTTTAAAATGGGGAAAGGTGATGGAGAAATAGTTCTTGACAATCAGAGGAAAGATCATGGTATCATCAATCCAAGAGAGTATCAATGAGGGAACATCTAGATTTGGAAAAGTAAAGTAGAATTAAGGTGGTAAGTCATGCCCTGAAATGTTTGAATATCATCTATGAATTATTAATGGCTACTATGAAAACAATGGAATGAATAGAAATCAAATTTCAGAGAATGTTCAAAAGAGTGTAGAAGAATAAAAAGGGATTATAGTTAATCAAATCCACATGCATTTATTTTGCAAAACTCACTAAGATTTTTTGTGACACCTGGATCAATTGAGTATTTTAAATTTCAATTTAATTTTAATGTTAATTAAGCAATTTGTTTTTGATTCATTGGGCAGTGGTGG
Source organism: Mesocricetus auratus (assembly GCF_017639785.1). Classification (NCBI taxonomy): domain Eukaryota; kingdom Metazoa; phylum Chordata; class Mammalia; order Rodentia; family Cricetidae; genus Mesocricetus; species Mesocricetus auratus. The sequence continues at coordinate 201,487 of NW_024429207.1, read as the reverse complement.
TAGAAAATAAATTACCCTATAGGGTCAGACATCAAGTGTTACATATTCTCAGAATTTAAACCTAATGTTTTAGCTTTTATCTTTTGAAAATATGTCCAAAATTTGTTACCACAAACACAGGACAACCATATAAAGAGATCTTCAGTTTTACTTAATGATTGTTTTGTTCTTTTCCTGCATCTTTGAGCTTAAATATGTGATTCATTAAATTCAAATATCCCTCCCTTTCATATAGTGATTTAAGTTATTCTGTGTACATCTCTGCAGGAATTCATTATTAAGTAAATAGCATTTATTTTAACTAACCCACAAGTTTTCATAAAATCCCAGCATTAATTTTTACTTGACACTAAAACAAGTAGAAGTAGCTGTTATTCTATTCTAGTAAAGGTGAGTTTATTCATTTAAAATAAATATTGAAATAAGTAGATCAAACAGATTCAGCAATTTTTATTTCTTTTTGAGTTTAAGGGATGAGTAAATATTGTCCATTAAATTACACAGTTTTAATTAGCCCAACAATTATTTTCTTAGCTCAGTTAGTATTGGATATAATATGGGTTCATTGATAAAAATACCAGGAAATACAAGCCAAAATGTACAGAGAAATAAGCAAAATTATAGTAATGAAACAAAAATGGGAAAAATTTAAGGAAGCACAAAATGGAGGCATAGTGTATCATATATATATACATATATATATAATATATTTATCCAAAATTGATAAGAACTATTGACTCTGGAGTCCTGGTCTGAATCTCAGTCCTACAACTTATTTATAATCACGGTAAAATTATCCCACTTTTTATATATTGTAAAAAGGAGTTAATGGACAAAAATGGAAAAAAGTAAGGAAGTACAAAATAGAGGCATAGTGTAGCATATATGTATGATATATTTATCCAAAATTGATAAAAACTATTGACTCTGGAGTCCTGGTCTGAATCTCAGTCCTACAACTTATTTATAATCACAGTAAGGTTATCCCACTTTTTATGTATTGAAAAATGGAGTTAATGTCAGCACCTACCTGACAGAGTTGCATTGAAGATGAACAATGAGAAAAAACATGCTGTTTTGGGGCTATTCCTCTTCCCATAAAAATGAACACTATAAGGATTATGTATCATGTGTATCATCATTATCAACTTTCTATATTGTGGCCTAATGTTACATACAGTTATAAGAGCATTTGTGTATCTATGTGTGTAACAACGATGATTAAATTAGTATGCCCATGCTTAATACTTAGGATCAGACAGTGGAGTTAAACACAAATTCATTCACGTTCAATGATCAGTAACAGAACAGTGACTTTCATTGTTGCTCCTAGCTCACGGCTCCTGAAGTCACATGGTTAGCCCAGGTGATATGCTCAGTTATGAATTTCTGTTGCCTTTCATGCCCTATCCTGTGCATCCTGCAGCACCCCCTCTCTGCCCCTCACTGCCTTCTCAGCTCTTGTTTTCCTGCTTCAAATCAGTGGCTTTAGGAATCTCCAGACTATGGACTTCCATCTCATGCAATGGCCACTGCCAAGTCTGGAAGCTTGGCCTTTTGACTTCCTCATCTAGATCACAGTGATGACAAATAGTCATTTACTATGTAACAGATGAGTAGGTTGTGAATACCATGATTTCGAAAATCATTCTGGTCACTCTGTTATTCACCTTGTCCATTTATTACATAAAGACCAATCCTAGTAATGTATTTTCCTTTAATTTAGATAATGACATCTCCATATGCAAAAAAAGACCGAAACTTGTTAAAATTCTTAGCCAGGAGCTTTCTAGGTAAAATAGTGATTTAGGATACTTTATCAGTTAAGAGCCAATTATATCACTGTCTTTACTATTTAGCTTAACATTTGATTTAACTTTGTATACGTTGCAGCTGGCTCAAAATAGTTTTTAAACAAATTATTGTTGGATTGGAGTAGAGTTGTATTTTCATCATATTTTTGCATAAAAGATGTTATCAAATAATGAACTTGAACATCTCATTCTCGATTATGATTTTATTACTAAGACAAATTAAATTCATTTTTTACAAGTACAGAAAACTGTTGATAATGTTTACATTTTTATAATTATTTTTATTTAGCTTTTTACACATGCTACTCTCAGTTCCCTTTCCCCTCCTCCCCCACCCCCTAATCTTCCCAACCCCCCACCCCACTCCATCCACCCTCCACCCCCCCAGGGAGGGTAAGAGCTTCCATTAGGGATTTTCAGAGTCTGTCATATCATCCCAGGCAGGGCCTAGTTCTCCTCCATGTGTCCAGGATGAGAGAGCATCCCTCCATGTGGAATAGGCTCCCAGAGTCTATTTGTATGCCAGGAATAAATACTGATATACTCGCCAAGGTCCCATAGATTGCCGAGGTCTCTTCTCTGACACCCAGGTTTGGGGGTATGTCTAGATCAGTGCCATGCTGGCCCCTCAGTCATCAATCTGGGGTCCATACGTTCCCCCTTGTTTAGGTCACCCGCCTCTGTGGGTTTCACCAGCGTGGTCATGATTCCTTTGTTCACCACTCTTCTTTGTAACTGGGTTGCAGAAGTTCAGTTCAGTTTTTAGCTATGGGTGTCTGTCTCTGCTTCCATAAGCCAATGGATGAAAGTCTAGGACGGCATATAAGGTAGTCATCATTCTCATTAACATGGGAGGGCATTTAAGGTAGCCTTAATGCCAGTTGATGTCATTTTTGTAGATCTATGATCTTGCTAGTTCCAGATCTCTCCTCCAACTTACAATGCCTCTCTCTATTATGGTATCTTTCATCCTTTATTCTTACCCTGACTCAACCTTCCTTTCCCCCATATCCGCCTCTCCCCTCATATTTTCCTCCTCTCTATCATCCCCTTCTCCCCTGCCCTCCCCCCACTCCCAATCCACTTAGGAGATCTCATCGCATAATGCTTCTCCAGGTTACCATGCATTTCACTCTTAGGGTCCTCCCTGCTTCCCAGACTCTGGAGGTGGGATTGTAGGCTGGCAATCGCCTGCTCCATGTCTAAAATCCACATATGAGTGAGTACATACCATGTTTGTCTTTTTTGTGACTGGGTTACCTCACTCAGGATGGTTTCTTCTAGTGCCATCCATTGCCTGCAAATTTCAAGATTCAATTTTTTTTCTACTGAGGAGTACTCCTTTGTGTAAATATACCACATTTTCTGTATCCACTCTTCAGTTTAGGGGCATCCAGGTTGCTTCCAGGTTCTGGCTATTACAAATAATGCTGCTATGAACATAGTTGAACAGATGTCCTTATTGTATGAGTGTGCATCTTTTGGGTATATGTCTAAGAGTGGAATTGATGGATCTTGTGGTAGACTGATTCCCATTTTCCTGAAGAATCTCCATACCTATTCCAAAGTGGCTGCACAAGTTGGCATTCCTACCAGAAGTGGAGGAGTGTTCCCCTTTCTCCACATCCTCTCCAGCATAACCTCTCATTGGTTTTAGCCATTTTGAGGAGAGTGAGATGGTATCTCAGAGTTGTTTGATTTGCATTTCCCTGCTGGGTAAGGATGTTGAGCACTTTCTCAAGTGTCTCTCAGCCATTTTAGACTCCTATGTTGAGAGTTCTCTATTTAGTTCTGTAGCCCCATTTTTAATTGAATCCTTTGGTGTTTTGGAGACTTGCTTCTTGAGTTCTTTGTAAATTTTGGAGATCAGCCCTCTATCAGATGTGGGGTTAGTGAATATCTTTTCCCATTCTGTGGGCTGCCTTATGTATTGCTGACTGTATCCTTTGACTTACAGAAGCTTCTCAATTTCAGGAGGACTCATGTATTAATTGTTGACCTCACTGTCTGTGCTATCGGTGTTATGTTCAGGAAGAGTTCTCCTGTACCAGTTCATTCAAGGGTACCACCCACTTTCTCTTCCAAGGGTTTCCATGCATGTGGCTGGATTTATGTTGAGGACTTTGATCCATTTGGACTTAAGTTTTGTGCATGGCAATAAACATGGATCTATCCTCATTCTTCTACATGCGAGCATCCAGTTATGCCACACAATTTGTTGAAGACGCTTTCTTTTTTTCATTGTATATTTTTAGCTTCTTTGTCAAAGATCAGATGTTCATACATGTATGGTTTAATATCAGGGTGTTCAAATTGATTCCATTGGTCTACCTGTTTATTTTGTGCCAATACCAACCTGTTTTCAGGACTACAGCTCTATAATAGAGCTTGAAGTCATGGATGGTGATGCCTCCAGATGTTGCTTTGTTGAGTAAGGTTGTTTTGGCTATCCTAGGTCTTTTGTTTTTCCATACAAAATTTATTATTGTTCTTTCAAGATCTGTGAAGAATTGTGCTGGTATTTTAATAGGGATTGCATTGAATCTGTAGATTGCTTTTGGCAGGATTGCCAATTTTACTACATTGATCCTACCTACCCAAGAGCATGGGATATCTTTCCATTTTCTGATGTCTTCTTTAATTTCTTTCTATAAAGGCTCAAAGTTCTTGCGATACAGAACATTGAGTCTTTCACTTGTTTAGTTAGTGTTACCCCAAGGTATTTTATGTTGTTTGTGGCAATTGTAAAGCGTGATGTTTCTCTGACTTCTTTCTCAGCCCTTTTATCGTGTGTATATAGCAGGGCTACTGATTATCTTGAGTTGATCTTGTATCCTGCCATTATGCTAAAATATTTATCAGCTGTAGGAGTTAAATGGTAGAGCTTTTTGGGTCATTTATGTAAACTATGGTATCATCTGCAAATAGTGAAAGTTTTACCTCTTCCTTTCCAATTTGTATCCCCTTGACCTCCTTTTGTTGTCGTTTGGCTTTAGCTAGAACGCCCAGTAAAATATTGAAAAGTGGACATACTTGTCCTGTTCCTGATTTTAGCTGAATTGCACTGAGTTTCTGTCCATTTAGTTTGATGTTGGATGTTAGTTTGCTGTATACAGCTTTTATTATGTTTAGGTATGTTCCTGTTAGCCCAGATCTCTCGAAGACCTTTATCATGAATGGGTGTTGGTTTTGTCAAAGGCTTTTTCTGTGTCTAGTGACATGATCATGTGATTTTTGTTTCTCAGCTTGTTTATATGGTGGATTACATTGATGGATTTTTGTATGTTGATCCATCCCTGCATCCCTGGGATGAAACCTACTTTATCATGGTGAATGATTGTTTTGATGTATTCTTGGATTCAATTTACCAGTATTTTATTTAGTATTTTTGCATCAATGTTCATGAGGGATATGTGGCTGAAGTTCTCTTTCTTAGTTGTGTCTTTGTGTGTCTTGGGGATCAAGGTTATTGAAGCCTCATAGAAAGAGTTTGGCAAAGACCTTTCTGCTTCTATTGCAGGGAATACTTTGAGAAGAATTGGTATAAGCTGCTCTTTGAATTTCTGGTAGAATTCTGCACTGAGGCCATCTGGACCTGGGCTTTTTTTTGGTTGGGAGACTTTTGATGACTGCTTCAATTTCCATAGGGGTTATAGGTCTATTTAATTTGCTTATCTGTTCTTGATTTAATTTTGCAAAGAGATAGCTATCAGGAAAATTGTCCATTTCCTTTAAATTTTCGAATTTTGTGTAGTACAGGTTTTCAAAGTATGACCTGTTGAATATCTGAATTTCCTCAGAGTCCATTTTTATGTCCCGTTTTCATTTCTGAATTTGTTAATTTGCATGTTCACACTCAGCCATTTGTTAAGTTTGGACAAAGGTTTGTCTATCTTGTTGATTTTCTCGAGAACTAACTCTTGGAGGCATTGATTCTTTGTATTGTTTTCCTAGTTTCTACTTTATTGATTTTAGCCCTCAGTTTGATTATTTCCTGGCGTCTACTACTCCTGGGTGAGTTTGCTTCTTTGTGTCCTAGAGCTTTCAGCTGTGCTGTTAATTCTCTAGTGTGGCAATTCTCCAGTTTCTTCATGTGGGCACTTAGTGCTATGAATTTTCCTCTTAGAACTGCTTTCAAAGTATTCCAAATGTTTGGGTGTTGTGCCTTCATTTTCATTGAATTCTAGGAAGTCTTTGATTTCTTTCTTTATTTCTTCATTTACTCAGGGGTGAGGCAATTGAGCATTGTTCAATTTCCATGAGTTGATGGGTTTTCTGCAATTTGTGTTGATATTGAATTCTAATTTTAAGCTGTGGTGGTCCAACAAGATACAGGGGTTATTCCAATTGTTTTGTACCTGTTGAGTTTTGGTTTATTGCCAAGTATGTGGTTGAATTTAGAAAAGCTTCCATGCGGTGCTGAGTAGAATGTATATTCTTATTTGTTTGGGTGTAATGTTCTATAGATGTCTGTTAAACCCAGTTGGGTCATAATTTGTGTTAGTTCCTTTGTTTCTTTTTCTTTTTTTTTTTTTTTTTTTTTTTTTTTAGTTTTTCGAGACAGGATTTCTCTGTATTGTTTTGGAGGCTGTTCTGGAACTCACTCTATAGACCAGGCTGGCCTCGATCTCACAGAGATCCATCTGCCTCTGCCTCCCAAGTGCTGGGATTAAAGGCATGTGCCACCAACGCCTGGCCCTATGTTTCTTTTTAAATTTCTTTCTGGTGGACCTGTCCAGTGGCAAGACTGGGATTTTGAAGTCTCCCACTATAAGTGTGTGGGATTTAATGTGTGATTTGAATTCTAACAGTGTTTCTTTTGAATGTGGGTGCCTTTATATTTGAGGCATAGACGTTCAGAATTGAGACTTCATCCTGTTGGATTTTTCCTGTCATGAATATGAAATGACCTTCTTCATCTGTTTTGATTAATTTTAGTTTGAAGGCTATTTTGTTAGATGTTAGGATAGCTACACCTGCTTACTTCTTATGTCCATTTGATTGGAAAATCTTTTCCCAACCCTTAACCTGTGGTATTATCTGTCTTTGAAATTACTCTGCTTGTTGCTGCTTTGAGCTATTGTTTACCTGGGTATTGTAAAACTCAGCCTCAGATTTAGGATTTAGAAATGTAATAGAAAAAATTGGTACAAATTTTGTAGGGAATAAACAGTTTGCTGACTCTAATTAAAAATCCATTTTGGGGTATCAAAAATTTATGAGAAAAAACTTGTTGTAAATGGTGTTTTGTTTTATTTACATGTGGAAAATATTTTTCAAAGAATAATAATTGTCTTGACATAACAAAATATGATTGTTACCTGCATAATTTTTTAAAAATAAGATTTTAAAGTAAGGTCGCAAAGGCTTCTAAAGATTAAACTCATAATATGTCCCCATGTTTCCCTACTAAACTTTGGAAACACTTTACAGTATAGACAACATGCACATATATTTCAATGTGATTTGTTAGCAGACTGTACATATTTCTCTGTTATACTGTCGTCTAAAAGCAATATATAATTCTACTTTGTGACCATATTTGTTTAGGGTAACTTGTGAAATAAAGGCATAGAATTGACCCAGGAACTGCTAAACTGACTCTCCCTACCAGTTTTTCACATCGACTATACTGGCTGTTGAGAGAATAAATATAGACTGGTTTAGAGAGCAAAAAAAACTTTTTTATAGATAAGATGTAATTTACTTTTAAAAAACAAATTACTTGATAACTCAGGGAAAAAAACTAATTGCTTCAAACACTAGGCTTTCATTACCTGAGACTTCTTTCTTATCTTTCTCTAAATAGTTTAAGCAAGCATAAATCACTAAATTGACAACACTTTTGAGAGTTTAGAAAGGAGAGTGTACTATAAGTCCCACTCGTGGCCATGCCAGCACCTGTGTGAGACTTGATCCTCAGCAAATCACCTTTGAATAAACTTTGCTTTTTCTCTTTACAAATGAGAGGCAGGAAGGTAAAGAGGTTATGGAGAATGCACCGGGCTGGCTTGCAAAGCTATCATTTGAACTCATCAGTACCTGAATTCCTATTAGCTAACCAAACAGAGTGTTAGAGAATGGCTGAAAGCCTCCTAAGTGAGGAAAATAATCTAGCCAATTGTTCCCTAAGTCTGTTGACGTAACCAGTGTATTTGCAATCATCTTACTTCACCAGACTGCCTTTATTCTCATGAAAGCTCTGCCATTTTTGCCCATCTGTTTTCACATCTGTAAGATGAAGATGGTGCCACCATGTAGACTTAACAATTGCTAAACTACTTAGAGCTGGGAAAGTCATAAAACGGTCCTTAGTTAAATGATTTTTTATTATTATGAATTGATTGAATTTGGTGAACTATTACAGTTGTATTTTTATGCATTTGTCTTAGTTCTTACTTAACAATGATTATATATTTTGTAATGAGTCTTTGTCTCTTTTGTTGTCTAGAAAATATACTTTCCCAAAACCTCATTTCCATCACTTGTAAAATGATATCTACCACATGAGACATAAAATGACATATTATATGTAAAACCTTAGGACAGTACATAGTATTTTGTATGAGTGTCTTAGGAAGATAGTAGGATAAACATTAATATACTAATTTTTAAGGAAGTAGAGAAAAAACTTCCTTGATTACAGTTATATAATAAGCTAGTAATACACATTCTTGTGTAACAGAGTACCTTAAATGTTACTTTTAATAAGAAAAATTAGCATTAGAATTAAGTCTAATGAACTCTCTCTGTTCCTGTACTTCCTGAATTGGGCATATGGGCATGCCTATTATATAAGACACGTTTATTAGTAAGAAACTCAGAAAGCTCTGTCTATTGCACAATGAGAGTTGCATGGATTTGTTCTTGATATTTGGGGAGGGAGACATACAAGAGGTATTCTGAATCTCACTCGACAAGGTGTATGCTTTTCTTGCCTTCTCTGTAAATTGTTCATAGATGGCTAGTCATGACCACCTTTTATTATTCATTTCTATCCATTTACAATCCTTTGTTTTAGATATACTCAAAGGTCAACATAATGTTTTAGCTACTCTATTACTAAGTCCTAATTGCTATCTAGTCACCAGATAGATATACTTAAAATGTAACAGTTTATGATGGAAAGTATGGATACTTTGAAATCACACAGTCCCACATCAACATCTTTATTCTAAAATGCTTAGGTATTGATATGCTACCATGCACACATTCCCTCCTCCACCATACACACATACATGAGTTAGAGATGAATTTCTGTATTAACTAATATCCTTTGGGTCCTTCAAGCCTCAGGATGTAGCTTGTTGCCTGTAAGTTTTGAAGACAGATACAATAAACCATGCTTTTTCTTTAATTAAAACTTTGATAATCTAGAAAAAATCGGGAAATGTTCTTACTTCTTTTATTTTTCACAATTGCTTGAGGCATATTAATGTTGTTTCTCCTTGAAGATCTGGTAGAATTATGTGCTCACCCATCTGGCCCTGGCCTTGTACTTGGGAAATTTTTAATTGCTGTTTCTAGTTTAGCACATGCTATGGGTCTATACAAATTATTACTTATCATGACTTAACTTTGTCGTTTCTTTTAGACTAGCTTTGCAGAGAACGATTTTTAAACTATGTCATGATGACTCTCGGAATTTCCTATATGTCTCTTGGAATGTCTATCTTTTCATCTCAATTTTATTAATTTCGATTATCCTTCTTTTTTATTCTTTTGTTGAAAATGGAATTTTTTTCTCACATAACAAATTCTGAAGACAGTTTCCTCTCCCTCTACTGCTCACAGTTCCTCTCGGCCTCCCCTCACACCCTGATCCCCTCCAGTCTGCCTGTCATCAGGAACAAAGAGGCTTCTAAGTGACAGTAATAAAATAGAATACAGTAAGATAAAACAAGAACTAAAACATCTGAATTGGGCAAGACAAACACAAGGAATAGAGTCCAAGAGGAGGCACAAGAATCAGAGACCCACTCAGTCACATTCAGAAATCGAGTAACACTGTTGTGAAGCAGTATTGTCTGTGCAGAGGACCTGGTGCAGACCTGTGCATGCTGCTTCTGTCTCTGTGAGTTCATACGTGTAGAGATCTTGTTGATTTAGTGACCTAGTATCCTCTATTCGCTCTGACTTTACATTATTTTTGTCTCTTCTTTAGCACTCCCTCAGCTCTGATGGCAGGGATTTGAGACCTGTTTAGGGCTGGGTGTTCCAAAGTCTTTTATCCTGTGTAACACTTGCCTGTGTGTCCCTGTGTTTGTTCCCATCTGCTGCAGAAAGAAGCCTCTCTGATGATGACAGAGCAAGATGCTGATCTATGAGTATATCCCAGGGTCATTTTTATCCCTAAAAACTTTTTTTTAGAACTGTAGTATTTGGTTTTACCATAAGTCCCTTAGATATATAATCTCAGGTTTTTGGTCACCCAAGCAGTTTCAGGTACAGGTTCCAGCTCCTGAAGTGGCCCTTAAGTCAAATCAGATATTGGTTGGTTACTCCCACAAGTTTTGGGCTACCATTTCCCTAGCACACCTTGCAGGCAGACACAATGGTGTATCAACGGGTTTGTGGCTGGGTTGGTGTTTACATTCTCATTTTAGTAGCTTGTAAAGTACCTTCCTATACCAAAGACTCTTGAACATAGGGGTGAAGGTCGTATTTAGGCACAAGCTTAACTTCTCCATGTTCACTGAGTAGCGTAACTGTTGTCTTCAGCAAAGGGGCCTTGCTATCAGTTTGTGGAAAGCAACCCATTGCACTGGTAAGAGCCTGGGATATTTGGGCTAAGTAAAACTTCATTGTGTAAATATACCAAATATTAAAAAATCCATTATTGTGGAACCTCTAGGTTTTTTTCCAATTTCTGGCTATTATGAATGGAGCATTAGTGAACATGTTTGGGCAAGTATCTCTGTGGTAGCATGAAGTATCCTTTGGTTAAATGACTGAGTGGTAAAGCTAGGTAGATCTATTCCCATCTTCCTGTAGAACTGTCAAACTGATATCCATGGTAGCTGTACAAGTTTGCACACCTACCAGCAATGGATAAGTATTCCTCTTACTCCACATTCTCACCAGCATGAGCTGTCACTTGTTTTATTGATCATAGCCATTTTCCTATGTGTAAGATGAAATCTCGGGGTAGTTTTGATTTCCACATTCCCAGATATCTAAGGATGTTTCTCAGACATTTGATTTTTATCTTTTGAGAAATATCTTTAAATATATATTCTACTTTTTATTGTGCATTTGTGTAATCTGCTATCAGATGTGTAACTAGTAAAACAAATAAACAGACAAACAAACAAAAAAATCCTTTTCCATTCTGTAGGCTGCCACTTTGTATGAATGATGGCATCCTTTTTCATGCAGAAGTTTCTGTTACATGAGGCCTTATTTGTTAGTTGTTGATCTTAGTACCTGTACTAATAGGGTTCTGTCCAGAAAGTATTTTTCTGTGCCAGTGAATTCAAGGCTATTCCCCCTTCCTCTTCTATGAAGGTCAATGTATCTGCTTCTTTGTTGAGATTTTTCATCCATTTGAATTTTGTGTAAGGCTATGAATATGGATCTATTTGGATTCTTCTGCATGCGTATATCCAGTTTGACCTGCACCATTTGTTGACAGTGCTGCCTTTTTTCTAGTGCATATTTCTGGCTTATTTTAAAAAAACCAGGCGTCCATGAGTGCATGGGTTTATGCTTTGGCCTTCTATTTGATTCCATTGACCAACATGTCTTCTTTATGTCAATATCATGATGTTTTTATCACTATAGCTCTGTAGTACAACTTGAAATTGGAGATGGTGATATCTCTGTGGTTTATTTTATTATACAGAATTATTTTAGCTACCCTGAATTTTTTGGTGTGTTTCTATATGAAACTGAAAATTGTTTCAAGATCCATGTTGAAATTTTGATGGTTAGTGCATTGAATCTGTAGACTGATTTTGGTAGGATGACCATTTTTACTATATTAACCCTACAAATTCCGTAAGCTCTTTCTATCTTCTCATATCTTCTACAATTTATTTTTTTTCAGTGACTTGAAGTTTTTGTCATGCAATCCTTTATCTCATTAGAGTTACCCCAACATATTTAGTATTTATTTGAGACTGTTGTAAAAGGCTTTGTTTTCCTGAATTCCTTTTCAGTCCATTTTTTATTAATAGTATGGCTACTGATTTTTGTGAGTTAATTTTGTATCCATCTATTTTTACAGAAAGTGTTTATCAGCTGTAGGAATTTTCTGTTGGAATCTTCAGGGTCACTTATGTACACTATCATTTCATCTACAAAAAAAACACAATTTGAATTTTCTTTTTCAATTTGTCACCTTGATCTCCTTCATTTCTCTAGCTAAGATTTTAAGTACTATGCTGAACTGGGATGAAGAGTGTGGACAATCATATCTTGTTCCTGATTAGTGGGATTGCTTTGAGTTTCTCTTTGTTGAAGTTGTTGTTAGTCGTGTGCTTTCTGTAAACTGTCTTAATCATGTTTAGGTATGTCCCTTGTATCCTTAATCTCTTTAGGACTTTTAACATGAATGGGTGTTGGACTTTGTCAGAAGTCTTTCATGTATCTAATGGGATGATTACGTGGCTTTTGTCTTTCAATTTGTTAATATGGTGAATTACATTTATCAATTTACATATGTTAACCCATCCCTGCATCTCTGGGATGAAGCCTACTTGACATAGTGAATGATTTTTTTTATATATATTCTTGGATTTGGTTTGCAAGTACTTTCTTGAGTATTTTTTTGCGTCTATGTTCATAAAGGAGATTGGTCTGTAATTCTCATTTTTTTTTCGAGACATGGTTTCTCTGCATTGTTTTGGATGCTGTCCTGAAACTCATTCTTTAGACCAGGCTGGCTTCGAACTCACAGAGATCCGCCTGCCTCTGCCTCCTGAGTGCTGGGATTAAAGGTGTGCACCACCAAAGCCCGGCTTAATTCTCATTCTTCATTGGATTTTATGTGTTTTAAATAGCAGGGTAATTGTGGTCTTGTGAAATGAATTTGTCACATTCCTTCTGTTTCTATATTGTGGAGTAATTTGAGGAGTAATGATATCAATTCTTCCTTGAAAATCTAGTAGAATTATACACTAAAATCATCTGGCCCTTTGCTCTGATTGTTTGTTTGTTGGGAGACTTCTTATGACAGCTTCTATTCCACTAGTTAGAACAGTGGTTCTCAACTTTCCTAATGTTGCAATATTTTATTATGGTTCCTTAAATCATAGTGATCCCCCATCATAAAATTACTTTTGTTGCTACTTCACAATCGTAATTTGGCTGTTGCTATAATTTCCAATGTAAATATTTTTTGGAGATAGAGGTTTGCCAGAGGGGTAGCAACCCACAGAACCAATGCATTAGGGTTTATAAATCTGTTTTAATATGTTTATGTGATTTTTATTTAACTTTGGTATGTAGTACATATCAAGAAAAATTTTAGTGTGTCTTATAATTTTGTGTATATTGTATATTTGTGTTCCTTCCATTATAGAAAGTCTTTTATTTCTTTTATAATTTCTTTCTTGACCAGTTTTATATCCAGTAATGAGTTGTTCACTCTCCACAAGTTTGAAAGTTTTCTGTAGTTGTTGTTGTGTGTCCAGCTCTAATGTATTGTGGACACATAGTATCCAGGGTATTGTTTCACTCTTCTTGTCACTGGTGTGAGTTGTATTATGTGGTCAATTTTGGAGAAAGATCCATAAGGCTCTAATAAAGTATATTCATTTGTGTTTGGGTAAAAATGTTCTGTAAATATCTGTTGTTCCACTTGACTTATAATGTTAATTACCTCTGGAATTTTCCTGTTGAATTTTTGTTGGATGATCTGTCTCTTGGTAAACATGGGATATTAACGCCTACTATTATCAGTGTGTAAGGGTTAATATGAGACTCAAGTCGTAGTAATGATTCTTTATGAACGTGGGCACCCTTGTCACCTTAGAAAATAGTAGTAATAGGTCCTGTACTGGGGTTTATAATTTGTTTAACCATATACTTTTAGAACAATAATGTACCAGCTATGTGTTTCATCTTGTAAAGAGGGCTACAAACCTAATCAGAAAACAGTTTGTTTCTTTCATGATGTCTGTGCCAAAACTGTATTAATGACATGTCTTTTCAGTCCAGTCATTAATGTTTCTCTCAGTGTTCAGGCCTGAGTAAGACTGATGCTTATGTTTCTCCTCTCCTCAAGAAGCACACATAGCATATTCCAAAACCATGAAAACTAGCTTCTAGGCCTGTACCAGCTTGATTTTTCCATGTTTTTTTGAATCAAGTGTTATCATCTTCAACAATACGGTTTAATTATGAGGTTCTGGAGAGTCAAAAAGATCATTATCAACAGCTTGTCATGTTTGGAGTCTATGGAACATCATTTGTCAACAACTCCAAAATGAGTAAACCATTCATTTCCAGCATTGGGATTTTTATTTGTTATCTTCTGTTGTTTAGTAAGGAAATTGTTATCTCACTATAGAATGACTACATTTAAATTTTGTAATATCTGTGTATAAATTATTTTAAGAAGCTTCTCCAGTTAAGTTTCCATATGACTTTTTAAAAGGTCTTTAGTGTTCTTTATCCCTTCCATTTTTTCTGCTACTCTGCCTTCTCCAATTTATCCCTTCTTGTTCTTCAATTCCATTTTAACCATTTGTAGCATTACCTCCTATTTCATTTCCTTGAAAATCCTTTCTATGACCTATTGGTAATTTCCTGACCTCTTTGTGTATTCCAAATAAAACAAATATAACTAAAGATCTGAAGCTAAAATCCACAAATTAGAGAAAAGGCCATGTTTTTCTTTCTCGACCTATGTTGCTTCAATACTGGTGATTGCTTCCAGCTCTTTTCATTTATCTGAAAAATCTCATTTTTCTTAATAGCTGAGCAATATTCCATTGTGGAAATATGTCACATTTTCATTAGCTATTCATCAGTTGTTATGTATCCAGACAGCTTCATTTTCCTGGTTGTTGTGAATAGAGAGCAGTGATAAACACAACTGGGCAAATATCTCTTTAGTGTGTATATACTAAAGTAATGTAGCAAAACATGTGGTAGATTTATTTCAGCCTCCTCAGGCAACTCCACACAGACTTATGCCATGCAAACTGCATCAGTTTGCAATCCCACAAACAATAAGTGTTTCTCTTATCATGTCAGCATTTTCAGTTGTTAGTTCTGTTGTTAGTTTTCTTATATCTTAGTCATTGTGACTGGGATGAGATGAAATCTAAGGGTAGTTTTCAATTATACTTCCCTCATGGCTAAGCATGTTGAACATTAAAAAAATTCTCAGCCATTTATTTGTATTTTATTTTTTAAAAGTCTGTTTAGTTCTATGCTCCATTTTGAAAAACATTTGTTTGCTATTTTTGTAGTTAATTCTTAAGTTCTTCACATACTCTTTTTTTTTTTTTTTGGTTTTTACGAGACAGGGTTTCTCTGTTTTGGAGGCTGTCGGTCCAGCCTGGCCTCGAACTCACAGAGACCCGCCTGCCTCTGCCTCCCGAGTGCTGGGATTAAAGGCGTGCACCACCACCGCCCGGCTGTTCTTCACATATTCTAGACACTTACTTTAGCCAATGTCTAAATAGTAAAGATATTTTCCGATTCTGTAGTCTTCCTCTTCATTCAATATATGACATCTGCTCCACAGAAATTTATAAATCATGAGATCCCATTTATCAAGTGTTGGTCTTAGTGCCTTCAGTACTGGAATCTTGTTCAGAAAATCCTTTCTGCACCAATGAGTTCAAGTGTGTACTCTATTTTCAGAAAACCCTTTCCTGCATTAATGAGATCAAGTGTGCTCCCTATGTCCTGCTGTATCAGATTAAGGATATCAGGTCTTATGTTGAGGTTCTTGGTCCAGTTGACTTTTATGTATGGTGGCAGTTGTGAATCAAGTTTCATTCTCCTACATGTAGAAAAAATGGTCAACTTTCTCAATCTGTTCAAATTACCAACTATTGGTGTTGTGATTTTGAAAAGAGGCTTGAGAGAAAAAGATGCCATTCACAGAGGTAGGTGGAGGGATTTTTTATTGAGGGAAAGTGAATGGGAAAAGGGGGAAGAGGAGGAGGAAAATTGCCCTCTGGTGACAGGAGTTGCAGAAGAGAAAAGAGAGGTGGGGGGGGGCTGGTGGGGGCAGACAGAGAGACAGACAGAGAAGCACACACACCGAGAAAGACAGAGACAGAGAAAGAAAGAGAGATGGGACATGGAAGGGCCCTTTTAAAAGGGAACACTGTGAATGTGCACAGGTGGTGCTCTTAGTGTCTGCAGCTGAGGGCGTGTCCTGTCAGAACCCCAAGGATAGGCCAGTATAGATGCCTGAATACTAACAATTGGTGTCATTGATTCTATGATTTTTTTGTTTATATTTCATTCCTTTTGGCCATGATTTTGATTATCTCCTCCTCCCTACTTTTGGAATAGGGGTGTTGATTGGTCTAGTTTTTCTAAGACATTCAAGTTCATACTATTATTAATTTGATATCTCTCACATTGTTTTCATATAGACTGTGGTGGTTTGACAGGAAATGGCCTCAACAAGGAGTGGAAATATTAGGAGGTATGGCCTTATTGGAGGAAATGTGTCACTCTGAAGTCTCCATTGCACATGCTAGGCTCAGTGTAACACACAGTTGCTTCTGCTGCCTGCAGATCAAGATAAAGAATTCTCAGATACCTCTCCAGCACAGGTTTGCCTGCAGGTTGCCTTGTCTTGACATGATGATAGTGGATAAGCCTCTGAAAGTATGAGCTACCCCCATTAAATGTTTTCCTTTATAAGAGTTATGTGGTCATGGTGTCTCTTCCCAGAAATAGAAATCCTAAGACGTAAGTACAGAGTGCTGTAAACTTTCCTGTTATGCCTTCATTGAACTCCCATAGATTTGATGTGTTGTATTTTTTATTTCATTCTATTCTTGAAATTTTAATGTCTTTCTTGATTGATTCCTTTGATTTTAGTGGTGTGTTTTCCTTCCATGAGTTTGTGTACTTTCAGTCATTCCTAATATTGTTAATATCCAGCTTTATTTCAAGATGGTCAGATGGTTTCTGTTGGGAAAGTCCTGTGGGCTGCTGAGAACTTGTACTCATAATGTCTGTAGGGGAAAGTTCTGTAGCTGCCTATTAGGTTTATTTGATTTATCATTCCATTTAACTTAGAGTTTCTCTAATTATTTTTCCAGATGGCATGTACTGATAGCAGTGGAATAATGAATAGTCACTATGACTGTGTTATGAGTTGATCTATGTTTTTAATTTTAATAGAGTTTCTATTATGAAATTAAGTTATTTTCTCAGGACTAAGTGGGAAGTCTTTATCAAACCCCTCACCCCAGGGCTCACAAAACTATGTAGGATAGGAGGAGGGAAGATTTTAAGAGCCAGAGGTGGTGGATGACTCCAAGGAAAGTCTTACAGACACAAAAGGACTGACATACATATGAACTCAGAGACTATGACAGCATGCCTAGGCTCAAACCAAACAAGCTTTCAACACCGAAAAGGAAAAACTGACACAAAGTCCCATCCTTCACCAAGAAATTATTTGTATTTGATATCTAAAATGAAAAGGAAAATCAATTTTCTCAAATGGAATATCACTAGCCAACAAAAAATAGAGTCCACTGTCCTTCCAGTGATAAAATGCTGCAGTTTATGGCAATATAATATCAGTATGGCCAAAATCCTATGAGCTAATACTCATTGTTTCTTCAAGAAATAGATTTTGTAAAACTTAAATTTATTATATATAAATATATGTATTATATGTACGTATATTCTTAAATATATGTTGGAGAATCTTTTAGAGCTAAAAAAGGGGAAACAATGTCCATAGATACTTGGTAATTTATATTAGTTTCCTATTCATTATCTTTAAATGTTTGAGGTTGTAAAATAAAAATACCATTTAAGTATTTCCTTACATCAGTTATTTGCCGTAATTGATTAGTTAATTCCATATTAAGTTTCTGTTACTGAGTCATTGCTGAATTGTAGAATATCAAAGACTTCTAACTTAAAATGCTCACAGTTGTGGGACTTGGAAAATCATTTTCTTTTCTGGACTTCAGCCAGACTTAATGCTTCAGGTTTGTAAATAAAATTAATGAAACGGAATGTGTGTCTAGCATGGTCACATGGGAGCTATATGAACACATAGTTATTACCAAATAATAAGAGCTAACCAGAAGATTACACGTCTCACAACAAGTTTTTCCTCACTTCATGAGCTGTGAGGGAGAGACATGGATTCTGCTCTCAATGACAGGCAAGGGAAATGAATGTCGTGCCTATTAAAATAATAAATATTGAAAAATGTGTGATGCCTGCCACATAAGAGCTGTAGACAGATGATATTGAAATTCAGGCTGTAGAATGGAGGGAAGAATAAATCATGTCTTCCTTAATATTTGCGATATTAAGTGCTAAAAACAGCCTTGCTTCTTGTTATCTAGGACAACTGTAGTGGGATGTTTATTGGTGACTTGAGCATACTGCTAAGGGCTGTAAAAGCTGTTGCAAGCTGATGGATTGTTCAATTGCTGCAAAACCAGGATGGAGTCAAGTGGTGTCCTGCAGGGTTCATTTGGAACTAATAGTGCACAAGGAGGAAAAAAAAAAACTTTGGTCTTCCAGAGTTATAATCTATTGAATGTCTATCTAAATAGACTATATAGTGCATCACCAATGAAATTTCTTGGTAAAACACAGAGAATGCTTTCTAGCTGTTTCTAAGATATCCAGGACTTGGGTACTTGTGTTTTCTACTTAGCGCAGAACAGATCACAATGGAAAGCTTCTTGCTGAAAAATAACAACCCTGCAAATATATTCAGACGTTGGGATAGTTTGAATATGGTTTGCAGCTCTTGAAAGTCCATGCACTCAAGACTTAGTCCCTACTGTAGTTGGCAGTGTGTGGGTGTTGTTGTTGTTGTTGTTGCTGAAACTTGATACATAGAGCTAAAAGGAAAGTAGAATTTGATGAAACAATTCTTAAAAATGATTAGCATTTCGGGTTAGATCTTAGAGGACTGGATTACCTAACAAAGAAGGTTGTTGCAAAGCAATCCTATGTCTGACCTTTCTGTACTTGTTCCTGGAGGCTCTAAATTTTGCTCCCATCATGTGAAAGCATATGCACTGTTGTGAGGAAGTATAGGACCCACCTTAGAGGTGGGCCTCCAGAGCTTGGAGCTTAAAACCTCAATAAACATTTTTCTTTATTGTCAACCTCACATTTTGTAAGAACAACATATATACGCACATATATACATATATATGTGAGAATATTGAAATACATACGTACATTAAATTTATATTTTAAAAGACATTTATTTCAAAAGAAAGGATTGTTCATTCACTATGTTCTTTGGAAAAGGTTTATTGCTTTCTGATAATTTCATCAGAAGTTCAGATACGCTGAGAGGACAAATTGAGGGGTGAGAAAAGTTCCCAACCTGCCAAGTGTTTTATTTTTAGGTAAGAATTTGTAGGTGACCTAAGAGTCTGTTTGGACTGTAAGAGCACACTTCAGCTGTCTATGACATAAGCAAAAATACCAGCACACTCCCAGTAAAACTGAGAGACTCCAATCTTAATTTTCCTCATCTCATCTTTTGCACCATGCAGTATGGTCCACTTTGTGGAGGCTCTCTCCTACCATCTGCATCTAATCCAAGACCTAGGACAGAGATATAAGTCGCTACTCAAAGATTTAGAGGTCATGACAGTCATCCAGCTTTCCACAGTACTCATTCTTTCCCCACTTCTTCTCCCTCTCTTCCCTCTCCTCTGGCCCTCCTTCTCTCCTTCAAGATTCTTCTTTCTATCTCTCTTCCCCTTCTCCCGTCCCTCCCTCTTTCCTTTTTTCCTTTATACTGCTTCTTTTTTCCTCTCTTCCCATCCCTCTCTTTCCTCCTATACCACTCCCTTATCTCTCCATCTCCTTATTTTCTCTGTAACCTTCTCTTTGTATTATTTTATTGTTGATTTACTCACATAGGGTTATCATATGTATTTTCCAATGGCATGTGAGGTCAGGGCTTCTAAATCACTAAACTATAGTGAGAAAGAATAAAGCAATACTTCATTTGTCAAATAAGCTATATCCATGTTCTATTGCCATAAATGTAACATTGAGGCTTTAGCCAAAATAATGAAGTAATTGTATAAAATGCCTAATTACTGGATAATTTAAACAATGAATGACTTATCTTCTTTCAGGATATAATGTTAGTGTTAGCAAGGACAAAATTAAAATTAAATCCCATCCACCACTTGTTCAGCCTCAAGAAAGTTGTTTAAAGGTTCGAAAGCCTCAAATTTTTTTACAAGGCAAAAGCTAGTATTTAAAAAATTTTCATGTTTATTGCAAAATATGTTTTTAATACTAGCCAAATCACTAGAATATTACATGTGGTTAGTAATAAACCAACTTATTGTTATCACTTTGATAAAACATCACATAGATAAGAGGATACACAATAAGACACATAAAATAAATATAATATACCAGGCATAAATATTAGGAAGTTAATTACTTTTTAATTTTAATATATGATTGTTCAGAAATGTTTAGATGTAGACAATACAATGAGTGTTTATCAAGTATAATTCTTGCAAGATCAATTAAAATATTTCCTGTAATCAAAAACACTGGTAAATTTAATATGAAAATATTGATAGGGAACTTTTAAAAATCAACAACCAAAAAATATGTTTGAGGCCAGCCTGGTCTAATGAGATAGTTCCAGAAAAGCCAAGGCTACATTGAGAAACCCTGTCTTGCAAAAAAAAAAAAAAAACTGACAAAGGCAATATTAAGAAAACATCTGAATATGGGTGTCAGTGAGGAGGCCTAGGTAATTTATGGGACCTTGGGTAGTATTTATCCATGGCATACAAATAGACTTTGAGTACCCATGCCACAATATGGGAGGCTCTCTCAGCTGGGACTCTTGGGGGAGGGCCTAGGCCCTGCTTTGGATGAAATGACAGTTACTGAAGATCCACCATGGAATGCCTCACCCTCCCTGAGGATCAGAGTGGAGTTTGGGTGGGGAACTGGGGAACCCTGTAGGGATGGTAGGGGAGGTGGGGAGGGAGAGGGAGCTGGGATTGACATGTGAAACAAGATTGTTCCTAACCTAAATAAAAAAAATAATTAAAAAAGAAAAGAAAACACCTTAAAAATCATGAGAAGTCCTATGTCAATGAAAATGATCAAATAACCACTGAAGATAATTTAACTTTATAATAATAGTTGTCATGTCTCAATAAATTTGTGATGTTGACACGAAATGAACCAATGCAAGTTTCACACCTTAAAAGTGTTTCTGAAATGTACAAGAGTAATTAAAAGATACGATTAAGGTAGTTTTGGTCAATTAGGAATGGGAAATGATGGAGACTTGTTCTTTCATACAGAAAATTTAAGGTTAAGATCATTAAAAATATTCTTTTCATAAGAAATAATGAATGAACCAATGAAATGGAAAAGTGAAATCAGAAAGTGGCCTGTGTATATTTGGGTGATGGACATTGACAGGTATCATAGGGAACTGGCTTGCAGAAAGTGAATTACTTAATAAATTGTTAGAAATGATGATCTTCATAAAGAAATTGCCTTAACTAAATGTATGAATATTTCTGTTTATAAAATAAATTGAGCAAAGCTTAAACTACTATATATTAACCATGATATCTTAGAGACATAACTGTTTTAATGTCTGTTTGTATTAGTTTTATAAAATGTTTTCATCATAACATTTTTCTTGCACTTGACTTAGTTATTATTCTGTTGATATGATGACATGTCACGAATCTTATGAAATGAAGCATTTAATTGAGGCCTTGTTCATGGTTTTAGAGGATTAGCTCATGATCATCATGGTGGGAAGGAGACAGGTATGGCACTGGAGCAGTATCTTATGTCCTGAACCACAGGCAGCAGGCAGAGAGAGACACTGATCTTGACTTGGGCTTTTGAAATTTCAAAGCCTACTCGCAGTGACAAACCTCCTCCAACAATTCCAAACCTCCTCATCCTTCCTAAAGCAATTTCTCTTCCTGGTGACTAGACATTAAAATACATGAACCTATGGGGGCCATTCTCATTCAAACAACCATACGCACATATTATAAATTTTCAGCATACTCATTTCTCATGTGTCTTCTTTCTCATCCCCACTCACTGTTCTTCTTCCTCCATCATAGTACCCATTTATTTTTCTTTTTTATTTAATTTAAGAACAATCTTATTTTATATACCGATCCCAGTTCCCTTGCCCTCCCATCCTTTCATGCCCCCCACCAACCCCCGATGAAGGTGGCCGAATGGTTAAGGTGATGGACTGCTGTTTTGCTTTTTTTAATGTATAGTCTGTGAAAGAAAACATACCATATCTGCCTTTTTGAGTTTAGCTTATTTTAACTCACCTAATAATATCCAGTTCTATTCACCTCCCTACAGAAAAAAAATTTAGATTTTAGAAAAATAATTGGATTTTACCTCAGTAGGTTTCTACTATATTTCAGAGAATGCAGAGTTGCTAAAAGGAGACATCATTTTCTAACATTTTGGGGATAGATACAATAAAAACTTTATAGAAATTTTAGAATTTGTGTCAACTTTTTTATGCTACAAATACATTCATATTGACAAATTGTTTTATTTTAAAAGGGCACAGTTGGCTAGAGGGCCATCCTTAAATTCTTGTTTTTCTATTAATAAATACTTATGAAATTATATCTTTTCCATTGTATAGGAATCATGTCAAACAAACTTTCTGTTTCCTTTATATTTTACTCCTTAGTCTGTGAAATATGTTTTATTGTTCTGCCATCAACACTCCAAAAAGATATTTGTTACATACTAATATGGCACTTTCTCTGAGAATTGCTGTGAGTTATTTTCGAATTCCAAAATATTTTGTAAAATTCAAAAAAGTGCATTAAGTGCATTCATTTTCTTATTCATTTGTCATCTTTATTAATGTATTGAACACTTACTATATTCTTGAGTAGTGGGTAGTGTACCACATACATCATGGGTCTTACAGAACAGCAGCAAATGTTACCTATATATGTAAAGTGTAATATTTCAAAACTGATACTTCAAAAGTATTATCTATGATACTAAAAAATATCTTTACTACGAGTTAGGAAATATTTTCTTGCTGATAATTTTCCAGCGTAGATGTAAGGTCTGAGCAATGCTAGAGACCCAAGGTTA
Source organism: Mesocricetus auratus (assembly GCF_017639785.1). NCBI lineage: Eukaryota > Metazoa > Chordata > Mammalia > Rodentia > Cricetidae > Mesocricetus > Mesocricetus auratus. The sequence goes on along the minus strand of NW_024429207.1, from coordinate 178,379 downwards.
CTAGAAAAAAAAGTATTTTAGAAAGAAATTACAGTACGTGTATGAGAAATTAGAAGGTGATTAAATGAAGAGATTGTAGCAGGGATTAGTTTGCTGGAGATGTAGGTTTCTACAAATTCCTTTTCCCAATAAGGATGTTGGGTTGATACTAAAAATACTGGGAAAGAAATAGTCAGTTGTAAAAAGGTTTTACTACTGTTATCACCGAATTGTGACAAATGAAAATGAAAATGCTGTGTTAATGAATTTGAGAGACAATATCATTGTTTGAAAGTTCCTAAGAATAAAATAAGAACAATACTATCTATAATAGAGGTCTTTTCTTTCTTTCTTTTTATTTCTGGGCTCATTTTTTACATTATTTTATATATGCATGTTTCATTAATTCGTTCTTTTATTGAAGAACATATTTTCTACAAAATATTCTGGCAAAGGTAATTTCTTAAGGGCAAATACTAATGTGTTTCCAATTGTGACCTTTTTAGATTAAAGTCTTCTAAGGTACAGGCTATATCTTGTGAATATTCATCTCTTTTATTACTTTTGGAAAAACTAAATCAAAATTTATCTCAGAATTGAGTTATTCAGTATAAGCCTCCTGGAAATCTTTGGAAGATGATGCCTAATTAATAGGAAAAGGAGGTTTCCCCAAGTGGCAATATGGCAGCCACATTGTATGTGATCAGAAGCATATTTCTATTTCTGAGCTTTGTTCATATTCAGTTTGAAAAATCTAGAAAAACCTTTTCTTTCTTCTTTATTCCACCTACCTCTTTCCTGGCTAGTGTTAATGCCTTTGGTAGAAAGCCCTCTACCTTAATCAAGTTACATAAAACAGAACCCTCTAGGAGACCATAAAATTTCCTAAAGAGGTCCCAAGTTGGTTACCCAATACCAAGTGGTCAGTCCTGAAATCATTTATATACAACATTATATGGACTGAACAGGTTGTAGTTATGTATTTAGGAACATAAGTACACAATTAGAGAAATAGAAACTATGGATTTGAGAGAGAGAGAGAGAGAGAGAGAGAGAGAGAGAGAGAGAGAGAGATAGCACAAAGGGGTGCATGCAAAAGGTTAGAGGGAGGAAAAGGAACAGAGAAAATGATGTAATTATATTTTAATTAAATTTACTTAAAAATTAAAAGTGAGATGTTCTTCCAGTAAGTTCATGTCTACTGCACTCTTTGTGCTTATTATGTAACACTTGTGATACATCAATGTAATCTGGGATTGTCTTAACAACAAGAAAGTGTGTATAATAAGCCCGAGACATTTTTACCAGCCTCCAGTTCCAAATGAGAGCAAGAATTCTTAGTAAATGTATGTATGATTAAGAATAACATGAATGGGTCATAAAAAGTAAGTCTACAGTGACTTGTGATAATTGTGATCATTCTACAAATGGATTGTTTTAAATAAGTTCATAACATTGAGAATTGTCATGATTATCCTTGAATATTTTTAAATTAGAAAATTTTTAAACATTCTTCAGTTTGTGATAATTTTAGCTTTCTAAGAGAAAATACTGAATTTGATTTTCAACCTGTACTCTAAAGCAAAAGTTAATTGGGGTTCTATTTCTTTTTTATAGTATGGCAAAAGTGCAAATGAAAATATTTCATTCATGAGACAGTGTCCTGTCTAGCTTTGAAAGATTTCAAAGCAAAACAGTTTCTAAACTGTTTATGTCTCTTGGTTCTGTGCACTATGCTTGATTCATATAATCATATTTTCTACATATCCTATTTGTTCTCTGACTCAGAGGCCATGAACATTTCTGCTTTTATTCTTCATTTTTCTTTTGCATTTGCTTTGTAGTAACTGAAATACTGTCTTTTGAAAATGTGGTTAAATATAATGATAAGTACATTATATAACTGAGGAATATGTAGATATTTTCCTAGTTCCTAGCATGTCTTAAAGGGAGAAATATGTAAAGTTAGGAAGAATGAGAGGAACTCATCATGGCTTTAGACTAAGTAAGTAATGAGTCCTTCAGCTTACACAGAAAAAGTAATACATATCACAAACAATCTCAGATAGTATTTCAAAGAACGATCTTTTGTAAAATTAATGATCATAGCTTTTAGATGTCCATTTATATATTTGAAATATCAAAACTAGAACTAAAGTAGAGTCAAGGAAAATGCAATGTGTACAATAGAAGAATATTTGATGAGGCACCAACATCATTATAACTTGTAGATTTTTAAATTAATTTCATTTAAATTAAAAACAATCTTATTTTACATATCAATCCCAGGTGGGGTCATCCTTGTGGATTTCTGGAAACTTCCCTAGTGCTAGGTTTCCTGTTAAGCCCTTAAAGGCTCCCTCTTAAGGTATCTCCTCCTCCCATTCCCTACACCATCTCCTTATCCCATCCCCATCCACTCCTCAGAGAGAGTGAGGCCTCCCATTTGGGATCGTCAAAATCTGTCACATCATTTGTGACAGGACCCAGGCCCTCCCCCATGTATCTAGGCTGAAAGAGTATCCCTCCGCATAGGGACTGGGCCCCCAAAGCCCATTCTTACACTAGAGGTAAATGCTGGTTCCACTTCAGCGGCCCCATGCACTTCCCAAATCCCCTAACTGAAGTGCAAATTCAGGGAGCCTGGTTTAGTATTAAGTAGGCTCCCTAGCTGTCAGTCGGGAGACCATGAGCTCTCACTTACTCGGGTTAGCTGTTTCTGTGGGTTTCACCAGCATGGTCTTGACCCCATTGCTCATCACTTTTCCCTATCTACAACTGGATTCCAGAATTTTGGCTCATTGCTTAGCTGTGGATGCTTTCATCAGCTATTTGATGAAGGGTCTATAATGGGATTTAAGGTAGTCATCAATTTCATTATAGAGGAAGGCCATTTAAGGTAGTTTTTCCACTATTGCTTAGATTCTTAGGTGGGGTCATCCTTGTGGATTTCTGGAAACTTCCCTAGTGCTAGTTTTCCTGTTAACCTGTAACGGCTCCCTCTTAAGGTATCTCTTTTCTTGCTCTTCTCTGATCTTCCTCCAACTCTATATTCCTGATAACTCATGTTGTCCTACCAACTTCCCTTCTCTCCTCTTTCTCTTACCCCCCTCCCCATGCTTCCAATTTACTTAGGAAATCTTGTCTCTTTCCCCTTCTCTTGAGTTCATGTATTTCTCTTTTAGGGTCCTCCGTGTTTCCTAGCTTCTCTGGCAGTGTGGATTGTAAGCTGGTTTTTCTTTGCTCTAAGTATAATATCCACTTATGAGTGAGTACATGCCATGTTTGTTTTCCGTGACTGGGATACTGCACTCAGGATGGTTTCTTCTAGTTCCATCCATTTGCCTGTAAATTTCAAGATTCCATTGGGTTATTTTCCTCTGAGTAGTACTCCATTGTGCAAATGTACCACATTTTCTCTTTCCATTCTTTGGTTGAGGGGCATGTGGATTGCTTCCAGGTTCTGGCTATTACAAATAATGCTGCTATGAACATAGTTGAACAGATGTCTTTGTGGTATGAATGTGCATCCTTTGGGTATATACCTAAGAGCGGAATTGCTGGACCTTGAGGTACAATGATTCCCATTTTCCTGAGGAACCACCATATTGATTTCCAAAGTGACTGTATGAGTTTGCATTCCTACCAGCAGTGGAGGAGTGTTCCCCTTTCTCCACATCCTCTCCAGCATAAACTGTCATTGGTGTTTTTGATTTTAGCCATTATGACAGAAGCAAAATGGTATCTCAGAGTTGTTTTGATTTACATTTCCCTGATGGCTAAAGATGTTGAGCACTATCTTGACTGTCTCTCAGCCTTTTTAGACTCCTCTATTGAGAATTCTCTATTTAGTTCTGTTTCCCCCTTTTTAATTAGATCCTTTGGTGTTTTGTTGACTAACTTCTTGAGTTCTTTATATATTTTGGAAATCAGCCCTCTGTCAGGTGTAGGGTTGGTGAATATCTTTTTACAGTCTGTGGGCTGCCATTTTGTCTTGTTCACTATGCCCTTTGCCTTGCAGAAACTTGTCAGATTCAAGAGGTCCCATTTACTAGTTGTTGATCTCAGTATCTGTGATGCTATCATTATGTTCAGGAAGTGGTTTCCTGTGCCAATGCATTAAAGGGTACTTTCCACTTTCTCTTCTAAGAGATTCAGCATGGCTGAATTTATATTGAGGTCTTTGATCCATTTGGACATAAGTTTTGTGCATGGTGATAGAAGTGTATCTTTCTGCAGTCTTCTACTTGTCAGCATCCAGTCATGCCAGCACCTTTTGTTGAAGATGCTCTCTTTTTTCCATTGTATAATTTTAGCTTCTTTGTCAAAATTCAGGTGTTCATAAGTGTGTGGACTAATATCAGGGTGTTCAATTCAATTCCATTGGTCTACCTGTCTATTTTTGTACCAATACCAAGCTGTTTTCATTACTGTCGCTCTATAGTAGAACTTGAAGTTAGGGGTGGTGATGTCTCCTGAAGTTCCTTTATTATACAGGGTTGTTTCTATGTCCTTCAGCTTATACAGAAAAAATGCATATCATAAATAGTATTTCAAAGAATGATATTTTGTAAAATTAATGAATAGTTCTTAGGTATGCATTTATACATTTAAAATACTAAAAGTTGAACTAAAGTCGAGTCAAGGAAAATGCATTGTGTGTAATAGAAGAATATTTGATGAGGCACCAACATCATTATAACTTGCAGATTTTAATGAGTATTGTAGTTACTTTTCTGTTGCTTTGTGGAAACACCTTAACCAACGCAATTTAATTTTTTTAAAAAAAAGCATTTGATTTGGGTCATATGATTACAGAAAGTCCATAGTAATCACAGTATGGACTATGGTAGCACACAGCAGGACATGGTCTAGAGCAGTAACTGAGAGCTAACATCTTGACCTATAAGCATGAGGCAGGGAGAGCTAACTGGACATGGTGTGGATTTTTGAGTCCTCCAAGCCTGTCCTCAGTGACAATACTCCATCAGCAAGGCTGTACCTCCTAATCCTTCTCAAAGAGTTCTACCAATTGGGTACCATGGATTCAATTATGTGAGTCTATAGATGCTATTTCTCATTCAAACCACCACAATAGGAATACAGAGGAAACATTGTTGGAAGTTACTAAGGTTAATGTATTATATTTAGAATTCATAACATCAGTCTTCTACAAGGTTTTATTGTGAACTACTTTTCACATGGATGTTTTCAATTCAAATGACAAAAAAACTTTACAAATGTTCCTAAAATTTGTAACAACCAATTCCTGCCATCAAATGGGAAAGGCAGATGGGGAATTTGTGTTTAATAGGTACAAAACTTCATTTTGAGAAGATTAAAAACTTTCATACTATATAAGTGTAATTATTCTGAAAGCCCACAATAGTGTAAATTTCAAAATGGTTCACATCAAAAAGCTTTGTGAGCATATTAACAAATTAGTCTTAGCTTACTTACAGGTTATTGATAAAAGACTACTCTATATTTCTTGTCATCAATTTGGAAGGACTCCATGATCTCCAACACGAGAGGAAGCTCTGTATATTTTAAAAATAAATGAGTTGCTTTTTTTATAATAAAAACCATTTCAACAAAAAGTTGGAGATTATAAAAATGTATTGCTCCCTTGCAGTTTCCAGAAGAGAAAGAGGTTGTCATCTTTCCATTGATCTTGCAAAACAAAAATTCTTAACATTTTCTATTTCCTGATTTTTAATTCTCTCCTCTTTCCTTCTCTGTATGTGAGGTTAAAAAATAGAAATCAACTGAGGATAATTTTTAAAAAACACTGAGACACCTGTGATAGATTAGAGTAGAAAGGTCAAACTGTAGCAAGAATAATAAGAACCCAGAGACAGATATTGGGGTTCAAGCTGAAGATCAGAAAAGCAAAGCAGCCAATCACTAGAGAGTTCTTACGTCTACCATGCTCAAACTGAAGGGTGATCCTGTCCTCAGTGTGACTGCAGACTGAATACACTGCACTCCTGTCCTTCCCATCTTCTATTTCTCTCTAGTGTTCCTATTAAATGTGTGTACCACCACTGCCCGGCTGCTATGACTAAGTAGTGTGGCTCCTGGAGTTAAATGTGTATGCCACCTCTGCCTGATCTCTGTGGCTGACCAGTGTGGCTAGCTTTTCACTCTGATCTGCAGGCAAGCTTTATTTGTTAGATCATCAACAAAACATCACCATATAGAACAGTTCTAAAAAGAAAAGAAAACAAGTTTTTATTGGCAGAGTGGTGACAGGCGCCATTAATCCCAGCACCTGGAAGGCAGAAACAGGCAGATCTCAGTGAGTTTGAGGTCAGCCTGGTCTACAAAACAAGTTCCAGGACAGCTAGGACTGTTACACAGAGAAACCCTGTCTCAAAAAAAGGGGGGTGGGTATTAGAATTGGCTGATGATGTGTGTCTAAGAGTTTCTTCTTTATTTATTGTCTCAGACACTGCATAAGCTTGATAGCAGGTGTTTGTTCCAACATAGAGGGGGGAATACTGCTCTCCTTTCCTTAAGTCAAGTGTTTGGCTACATTTTAAAGATTATTAACTACTGTAAAATATAAGGTAGTGCTATAATTTGTGTAGGTGCTTCTGTTAATAATTTGCTTCGCTGATTATTTCTGTCATGAGATAATTAAGGCAGATAAACAAGAACGGGGACTCCATTCTGTTCTGACTGTATGCCAGGGTATGTCAACCAAGATGGGTTGAAACAGAGAGACTGCTATGATTTGGCTTGTTTGATTTCCCTTATGGCTTCTCTCTCAATCTGCTTTGAACAAGCAACTGTCTTAAAATTCCTTGAATGCAGATTTTATATATAAATACATACATACATACATGCATTCATATATATATAAAACAATTAACCTTGAATTATCCGTTTGACAAAAAGACTAGAAATAACAATTGATTACCAGAGAGAGGTAGTGCTTCATTTATGTACATAAACTGGAGTGTTGTCTGATCATATTTCCTAGAAATAATTGCTCTTATAAGTGACATAATTGAAAGCGGTGTGCAATGTGCTGCTGGCATGCTTTAAAAAACCTATGTGAAAGTTTTCTTAGGACACAAGAAATATATGACATGATTAATGAAGATGTACATGTTTCCACTAAGGGCAAGAGCTTTTTCATCTCTGTGTGTGTTTCCCTATGCTTGTGCATGTTGAGATGAACACAGGCAGGAGAGTCTTCCTTTATTAGTCTAAGAAAGCTTGACACAGCCTTGACAGTGTTTATTTTCTTCCTGTACCTTTTGTGAAGATTTGAGACTCTGGCTGTGTCCTGTCACTCAATAGGTTGAGCACGATTGCTGGTTTATTGTCAGACTGCAGCACTGTGATTTGCATTCCAAATCAGAGTGCAGATTCCCATTACAACACACTCTCCTGTTGTTCCCTATCTAAAATCCTGTCGTTCTTTTTGTTGCCCCCATCCCCAGTAATCACCCTTAGAATTTTTTCCTTCCCCGAGATTCCTACTTGGAATCATCAGCTTCCGTGGGCTGAATTAATAATAATTTACAAAGACAACATTATATTTTATTTCTCTCTTTTTCTGTCAAAGTCATATGTCGCTAAGTAAAATACTTACTAAAACAAAAGGTTTCTACTTGTTCATTTGAAAACCGTATTTTTACTCTTTCTTGATTCTGAAATATGTTAGCTTAAAGGTCTTCTTTTAATAAAAACCTTTAACAGGCCAGCCTCGAGATAGTCTAATTGCATCCTTCCTTGGCACCTTTAAATCAAATTAACTAGACACTTTGTGAGGAGGTAAAAGGAAAGGGCATTTTTGTAATGAATCTGACTGGGTGAGAAGAAACTACTGCAGCAGAAAGACACGACGAGAATCTGGGCTTTCCCACTGTGGTAGCGAAGGGGGGATTTAGGGGTTGGTGGTCCGCTTCATGTTAGGAGGACAACCCCTCCCTCTGTTCCCAGTTCAGCCTGCTTCCCATTTAAAGCTGAGATTTCAATACAAACCTCAATTTCTTTCCCCCATTTTAAATGCAAAACAAGGCTTATGAATCATAGTGTCCCCTGCTCTTAGACTTCATACCACTTTCCACACCCCCTCCCCAAATTATCCGGCTGTTTGTTTGAGTACCTGCTTGCTGTGGCACACAATGGGCAGCTTTGAGAAGAAAAATTGATAATCTTCACGGAAGAGTAATTTGAATGAAATTACACTTGACAGCCAGTCTCCAAGCAAACAAGAGGCGCGAGGGAGCCTCTGCTAGGCTCTAAAGACTTGCCCAAGCCACTGCTGTTGGAGCTGCCCAGGGGAAAAAAGCACCCGCTTTTTCAACAGCTAATTGAGCTTTTGACTAATTCCGTGCACCAGATTCTCCTGAAGAAAGGTAGCCATGGAAGAGAATATGGAAGAAGGGCAGACACAGAAAGGTACTGTGCTTTTAAAAGGGGTTATTTTGTGACTGAGTGATTATTTTGCGCTTTCCTTGTTTGCTTTAGACACTTGCCAGAGAGACTAATGAATCTTTCTCTCTTGGAAGGCATTTTCCCTTCCTTTTTCTTAGGCTCCTCACTTGCTGTAAGGTCTATTACGATTGCTGTCATTTGAAAATCTTTCGTGGATAAGTATGTAAATGCATACCGAGGCATTAATGTTGAGAACAGTGCAGTGTGGTGGAGTATTCCTTAGTTTAATCTTTGTTAGATTTCATTTATTGCATGTTTTCGTGGTTGTCAAGCTCAGTTCAGAGATTCGACGTTAGAGCCACAAACACAATTGGTGCACAAGTTGCAGTTAAAAATTCGATGATGTAACCATTATCAATACCTTTGCACAGGCAACTGATAGAACAAAGACCAACAGCATTTAGTAGAATTTGGTTGGTACTCATTTAATTGAGTTGTTTTTCAGAGATACATTGTTGTTTTAATAAATAAGGAGCAAAAGTTCATGGATTTGGAGGAGTATTTAGTGATATCAATTTTTCCTTTCTGTGTGGCTGGCTATAATCAACTTATGTGTAATGCATGTTGAATTTCACATGCATTTTTTAAGTTCTATAGTAATATCTGGCTATATGTTGCAAAATGTTTTTTTTTGTATTAATAGTGGTTAAATGCTGCCCATTTCAAAGGATTCAAGCTGTTTTAGAAATCTTTTAGACATAAAGTGGGGTTTCAGAGGAAATTGGTTTCACCCCAGTAGAGGCGGTATTTCTCCTCATGTCTGTGCACAGGCTTATGTAACGTTAGAGAAAACACTCTTGTTTTCTTAAGATTAAAAGAATAATACTACTTAAAGATATAATAACACTTAATGATAACGGTTAAGAGAATTACTGGAAAAGACACAGTTCCAGGAATGATTTAGAATGTATAGAAATACATTTTTGTTTTAAAACTGCATTTTTAAATGATATCATTGGTAGTTTGGGGATGCAGTATAGGTTTTTTCATATGCTGAAATGTTCAGATATGCGGGTCGTCTTCTCTAAGTACACACACACACACACACTAACACACAGACACACACACACACTCACACACGCACACTAACACACATACACTCACACCTTTAGGTATAGATGCTATACCCACCTGCATTCCAAGACTGAATATGTAAATGCTTGCTATATGCCATAAAGATAACAGATAAACTAATGATCTCCAAAGTTTATGCTTTCCTTGTTAATGACACACTTAAAGAGAAACAAATAAATGCATGACTATAACAAAGCTTTTAAAAATAAAAGCATCTACATCATTTATTATATACACACATAATTTAGGGTTCATTAGAGATTTTAATGCATAAATTTTCTTAGCATTTTCTGTCCTGTACTAAATTAAGCATTTCAATGGGCTGCTTCATTTTATAAATACAACTCTTATTATTATATCTTTTTATTGTAGTGCACAGTCTTATTCTTCTTAGGTTAAAAAAAAAAGACAGTTCAATCATTTTAAGCAGACAAATGATGCTCATTACACTAAATAAAACCTTAACTTAAATTATGGACCATGGTAACAGGTTGAATGTTTCGCAGCAAGCCATGGCAGAGGCAGGAAGAAGAAAAATGATGTAATGATGTTATGATGGTTTTTTTTCCTCAGGCAATACTAAAAATCGTTGATAGAGGGGAGGCAGTAGTGCACTGACAAGGCAATCTGTCACAATGGGTGTCTCATCACTAACATATGCACATGTAAATTAGCAACAGTGGAGGAAAGCTATGTTAAATTAAAAAATCTATATAGTCATCTGTAAACACATGAAGGCTCTAAGTAAAATATCTATGGGTTGTCTTGTTGACTTGATTAGGGAAAGGATTGAATTCTCTTCATTCCTGAGTAGTCTTTTTCCCTCAGATATACCTGTGACACTTTTTAACATATCAGATGCTGGCAAGTTACATTTGAACAATTTCTACAGTAATGGGGAAGGGAACTTTGTTGGTTTTGTATTGATCAATGTTAAAGGTACTATTTGATAAGCAGATAAAATCATTGGAAATATTTTAAGAGTTCAGGTAGACAGATTTAATGATCCAGGCACTATAAAGGAATGCAGCAGTTTATGTTCCCTTTGGTTCTATTTTCTTACTGGCATACATAGATTTTTTAATACAAATTATGATACCAGCATTCTCCTCCAATTAAAAGATGTTCTCCAGTCCTTCTTATAATTTAATGTCTTTTATTGTACTTAATGATATTGCTTCTTGACCACTCTAAGCTACAGATAACCTGATTATATTAAATAGGAAAGCATTACACCAAATGAACATTTGAATTAAATCGCAGAGTGTGGTTAACAGGTTAAATGTGTCTGAGGGAGTCTTAGCAGCTGCAGGTACCAAGAAGAGTGATGTCATTATTTGCGATCCATTTTTCCTCCAGTAATTTTGAAAAGTGTTCTGCAGGGGAAGCAGCAGCAACTATATTTCCTTGATATGAATCAGAATGATTTAAATTTTATTTAAATTTTTCCTATACCACCTTTTAAATTCCACAAGAATGTAAAATTGAACCCAATAGTTTAATTAAACATAGAAGAAAGGTGTATTTAGTTTATGCTTATGGAATTACAAGGGTCCTCCCTAGGATTTTTTTTATATTTATATGCTTTTTCCCATGTTGTCTGTAAAATATGACAAGAATGAACAATAATTACTTCTTTCCTGATGCATATCCAGATCAGGAGGGTAAATAATTTAACAGTATGGATGCGTTCAGCAGACATTCTGTTCCACAAGTCCACGCTTTGTTTCAGTTGCTCCATCCCTTTCTGTGCCTTCACCAACAGCATCTCATTGCACTGAAGGGATTCTAATGCTTTCAGTATGTCACTTTTGTTAAGAATGCTCTGTAAGTAAAATCCAGTTCCTTAAACATGTGTTTATCTAGAGCAGCAGTTGTCTAGAACTAAATAGGGAAACATAAAAGTAGACTATTTTGAACTTGGCCTTTGGATATGGTCATAATAACCTAATATAATTGCCATCAAAGGAAAGATGGTGGCCATGCCATGACATCAAATGCTCCTGGTTTTATAAAGAGGTTGAGGAAAGATTATAAATGCTTTTATGGCAATTTAAAAGGCATAATAAATATCTTCCTTTTGATGATTAAGTTTGTATAATTTCTGTTACTCATGGTCAACTGTAGTCTGTTTTATAAGTATAAATGCTAACCAACTGCTTCAGTCTGAAAGTGTTCAATGGGAAACTTTGAAATTAATATCATCTAAATTTTAATTTTCTTATTGTTCTGACAGTGTGAGGAAGCTCTATGCTATCTTAATCCATGCTTCCTAGTGTATGAATCTCCCTTTGTCTAGTGTATACATGCTGTATATACCATACACCCACCAGTCATCCTCTTGACTGGTATTGAATATTAGATATTGGTTGCCATAGTATCATAGCATTTGTATCCAAGCAATCTTTACTTTGCTTAATAATCTCAAGATCAAAAATAATAATGCTGGCAATTCAAACAAGCAAGAAATATGTAAAGGGCCTTTTTAAAGTGAAAGGTGAAAACTCTCAATATCTTTTAATGTTGCTACGACTGATGACCAGGTAGAATCATTTGCATATGAAATTTATAGTAGTTTTGCTGTCAACCGTCACACTACAGCATCTTAGTTATAGCACATGCTGAGTTCTTAGTCTTTTATTGCATTCTATCTCATTACATAGGCATTGTACCATTTCACATTATCACACAGAGAAGAGTGAGTACAATACACTAAGCTATTCAGAGACATACACACAAAGGGAAACGCTGAATTCCCACAACTTTAATTGCAATATAACCATTGTTATATTATTAGTTTTATGAGCTTATTCTTAGTTATCCCTTGTTTATTCATTACTTTTTTCTAAATGTAAGGCTCACTAATATTCATGATATCAGCTGTCTACTGCAGATCTTAGATTATATACACTATGGATGAGAGGGGGTATTGGGTTAGAGAGATGGTGAGAGCCCCTGCTGTAGCAGAGTCCTTTACACCCATGTAAAAGCAAAGCATGGCACACATGACTCTAACCAAAGTATTGTGAGGCAGAGACAGGCAGATCTAGGAGCTCTACTCCCTTCCAGTTCAGGGAAAGCCTGTCTAAAAGGAATAAGGCAGACAGTGATAAAGCAAGACATCTGACCCCACCTTTGCCTTCTATGAGCATGTGCATTCTCCATATATATGCATACATGTGCACATACCACACACATTAGAGTGGCACACACACACACACACATGCACACATTATTCGCTCACATACATACACATCAGTATCACTCACACACATACACATCAGTACCACCACCACCACATACACACACACAAATACACCAACGCACACTTAAAAAAGGGAAGGCTGAAATATTTTTACTTGTAAACATGCATTTATGTCTGAGACATTTTGTCAGTTCTTAATAGGAAAATACATAAGAGTTAGAGAGTTTCTAATAATCAGTGAATTAGTGGGTACACAAATAAATGGATGACTACTACCTCATGAACAATTTCAGTCATGACATTACTGAACTAGAAGGGCTTTACAGAGGAAGTCTGTTGAGACAATGGGTAGAGGAAGCGAGGGACACAAAAGATAGCAGCCACAGTATTACTCACCATGTTTTCCTATTGTAACGTACTTGAGGCACATGATACTGCTCTCAGCTTTCAAGATGAACCAGTCAACCACAGACTTCCTATTCCACACTGATGTCTTTTCTACCTTCTCTATGGCAGTAGTCTTTGGTGGCCTGCACAAGCTGTATCACTAGTAGAAGCAAAAGGTCAGATTAAACATAAATGAAGTCCAGTTTTACAACCATATGTAGGCTGACTGGAAATTTTTGAAAAAATTTTGAACAGTGTTGTTTTTAACTGAAAGATGGTTTTTCAACATTCGGGATGGGAACATTTATGAAAAGGGAAGGCAGCCTTGACTTTACCATACTAGGGAATGTTAACACACATAATTGCCTAGTGATTTCAAAAACAGACATTAGCCTGAGGACTTAACATAAATTAACTCATTGACTCTTCACAGTAACCTTAATTGGTACTTGTATTGAGGAAACTAAAAATCAAAAAGGTTAATTAACTGAACCCAGCTAACACAGTAGACAGTAGTAGCAAAGTTGAGTTCCATACAATCACATCTGAACCAGAATGTGAGTTTTTAAGCACACCCTGCTTCATTCTGTGTCAACAATTGCCTATCTGCCACATGCCCCCCATGCTCCCTGCTTCAGTCACACACTTCTAGAAGATGCATCCACCATGTTCTGTAATTTATGACTACATTTTGTACTCTTCATTCTTGGTTTTTGACCACTTACAAGTATCCTTCCCAAGGGCAAAGCAAAATTGACATGGACCCTCAAGCTACCACATGAAAGCCATAATTGTTGTCTGGTCTGAAAAGATAAGCTGAGTCAATTCAACTCACATATTGAGACCCAGAGAACAGTAAGTCTTGGTTCAGTTCCTTATTTCTTCACATATTTTCATAGCTGTGGTTCATCTCTCAACAAATCCACCTCAGTCTCTATTTGTCATCATTAAATCAGCACTGACTGAAGCAAACGTCAACATTAATTAAGGGGGTTCTGTCTAAAGTCTGTGAGGAGTCTACTTAGTTTAATTTTGTGAGTGTAGTTAACTAAACGTATTCCTAAGAGATGCTTAAATTTCCAATTGATGCTACTTTTCAGCACTTCCTTGATGCTTTTGATTATTTCCTTCCATCCTCTTTTGTTTTCACAAGTTTAGTATATTCACACCGGCCCCAAAATAACAGTGCTAACAAATAAATACTGATGGAAGGAAACTTTTATAAATATTGAAAATAATTAGAATAGATGATAGAACAGTTACATATATCTGTTTTGTTAATAGATTTAAAATGTTAGTGTGTTGAAATATTTATTTCACTATCTGTAAAGTAACACATCAGCAGCAACGGATTTTGAGTTATTAGTAAAATGTTAGATTTAACTACCCCCTCTCTTCAATTTCAATGTAGACCACTCACAGACTTATTAAAAAGGAACTATTTTTTGTCACCTAGTGGATAACCTTCATCACAACAAATACTGTCACAAATCATCTCTTCAGCTGCCATCTCAGTACTTGGTTAACAAGCCTCAAAAGCCTATCAAAATTCATGTTTTATGAAACATATGAAAAGTTTGTCCTGCAATTTGATACCTCTGTTTTTACTAGTTTAATGGGTCCAACCAGATTGTCCTTTATCTAAGAAATTATTTTTATCCTTTCCTTCTATCAAATGTCACTCAAGGATAATGCTTAGTGGGGGAAATTAGATGTGTTATTAATTTAATAGTAATTCCTAGAGCATGTGCATTCCCATAGTTATGTTACCTGCTTTTGTTTAGATAAAATCTTTTTTGAATTTTGTCCTCTAACACTTTAGTGAATAACTATGCTTTGTATACCTATGTTTGTTTTTTATCTCTGAGTTCCAAGATATTTATTAACAAGTTTCCAATCTCTTGTTAGGAGGGTATGTGCAGAGTTGTTATAAATACATAGTCAGTTCAGTAAAATGAGTATGACCATTCACTTTTTCAAGGGAAAGGTAATAACCTTACTTCACTGGCTGCCTAAAGTTGGACCTAAGCTGAAGTATTTAAACAGTTATAAGTACAGTGTGACAGACTAAAGTAATTAAAATGGTGTCTTAGAAATCAATTATTCCTTCATTGTCCATAAGACAATAGCTCATAGTGGATTCCTAACACAAATCTTATTTAGTATGTCAATTTGGCCTCCCTTTCTCTATCTCCCTCCTTCCTAGACATTCCCAGCACATACCTACCCTTCCCAAATTTCTAAATACTGGAAGTTTTTATTTTAGAAATTAGATAGCCCAGATTATTTTCAAAACTCACTTTGGATAGAATCCCTCCCAACAGGTGCCACAAGTATAGGTTCCTAACATTACTAAATTGATGAATGCTTTCCCAGGTACTCTCAAGTTGACCTGGGAATTCATCTTGGATATTATTTTTTTCTTTTTTTGTTTGTTTGTTTTATTTTCCTCTGTATAGCTTTGTATCTTAGGCTGTTCTCGGATTCCAGAGATCCACCTGCCTCTGCCTCCTGAGTGCTGGGATTAAAGTCATGTCCCACTACTGCCTGGCCATCATCTTAGATATTTTTAATCTGAACCAAGTTTCTTTTTTGTTCTGTAAAACCAAGAAAGACAGATGATAACTGGTTGATTTTCTCTAATTTTGAGTGGAACATTTAACTTTGGTCTTAGAAGAAAACCAATCCAATACTGGGGACTGAGGAATTAATTTATAATACTAACAACTATGAGAGCCCAAAACAGAGGAAGGGTGGCTATTGGCTTTAAATGCTATGTATTCCTTTAGAAATAAAAATCAACATATTAAAGAATTGAACACTGCTATAATCAGATTAATTTCCAAGATGCATGTAAAATGTGATCAACTTTTAGAATGTTTAATTGCACAAAATTGAGGACTATGATGGGTTTTCTGTTCATGAGAAGGATGTTACACACATCAAACATCACTCATGTTGCCTCCCTCCTGTTTGGTATAGGTAATCTTTACCCTCATTTTCAGAATTAGTTTTATAATTTTGTTTTCATCATGATTTGTGTTACTGCATCAAATTTAATCATGAACAATTGGAACTACTGTAGTTTCTGCAAAAAACCCTGAAGAAAACAACAAAAATGTTCACTAATCAAATTCATTATCTACTTCTTCGTTTCTCTCATCATAACGCATTATGATTGTTTTTAAGTAGTTCAACACTTTCTAGAGGCAGAAAATAAGTACTGGAAGATAAACCAGTTTTTTGAGTTGTGCTAACAGGTATTTTCTAGATGTTTAACATTTAATACAGAGCATGTCTTATTATTCATACTTATATGCACAAATGTTATTTCCTGTCTGCTTTTTCAAAGTAAAACAACTTAAAGGTAAGGATTTCTTTTTCAACTTAACTGACAAAGCAAGTCCCTTCATATGTGGTGATGGTAAAATGATAACAGATGACAGAGAAGGGGAAGAACACAGAGGAAGGAAGAGAAGAGGATGAAGATAATGTCAAGTATACAAGAAAAGAGGAAGATAGAGCACATCTCCCAGAGACAACTCTTGCAAAGCAGCTAAAGACATAAGAGAATGCTGCCTCGACTTCATTTTATGCCATTAGATTTGAACCAAAATAATCTATTCTTCAACCTGATAATATTCAGCAGTTTGATAGCAGCTTTCAGGAGACTGAATAGATTTTTCCTTTATTGTTATTAAAGAACCCACATATTTTTAGCATCCCAAGTCTAGCAATTAAATGAAACACATTGAACTGTCAAGTTCATCAGACAGTTACAAAAGTTTGGAACAAAAGTGAGAGCTTACAACATTTTGTATAATGTTTATTGAGGACTAATAGAATAACAATTTAAGTATTTGCTGTTCATGGGCCTTCCTCGTTCATTACTGTGTTGATAAAAGCAACTAAAATGATAGAAATTCCACTTTGAAATTTTCTAGGTCATTTTAATTATATAAGAATTCATAGAATATTTCTAATGAATAAATTTCTGGAGCAATAAGTTCTAAGAATAACATGTCAATAGCATAGTTTCTATTCTTTCATGCTTGATATCACTTTTCATACTTTAGTATATCAATATCTATAATTATCTCAGGACCTCATGAATCATAACAATTAAGTTCAGGTCAATGATGAATCAGAATCATTTATTCAGATTTATTTAAGACATTTTAGTGTTCATCTTTTTCTCCCTCCAATTTTGGTTACTAATATTTTGATGCACCAATTACACATTTAGAACTTGTGAAATCACTATTGTGTAAAGTTGAAAATGAAATCTTGAAAATGAAAATGACTTCAAATATATATGACAGTTTTATAGTAAAGTAAAAACGGATACTCTAGAGAAAATGTTTTTTAATATAAAAGCTATTTTTATATAGAGACTTGTTAAGACACTAGATGAAAGCTTAATTATTCAAAGAGGTGACAAATACTTGTTACTTATGTCGATTGTCACAAGTGTGCAATAGGTGTTATTAGTATATGTCTATGTATCTCTTTGATAAAATTATTTAGTAACAGCTATATTGAAACTATGACTTATTTTATGTGATTGTTTTACATGTTTTTCATGGAAAATTACATAAAAGTTTATATCCTATTTAAATTTTATATCATCATTGTAATATTTGGTCTTTACTTTGGTCTACTTTCATTCACATTCTGTTATGAAAATACCAGGACAACATAGGGATGCTGAGATATTATCAGACAACTAATTCCCTAAATGAATAATCAGTGGAGTATGGGAAAGAGCCTTCAACATATTATGATATAGAATTTATATATTCATGTAGTGGAGCTTGTCTAGCAAATGAACTTGTGATGGTAGCCACACTCTCTCTTTATAATGGGTCATGTCTGCACCTGAAACCATGCTCAAAGGGTGTGACCACCACCACAAGTTCACTGGTAAAGCAAGATGCCACTACATATTCACTTAACTCACTATATTGAAAATCTCTCATAGCCAGTACTCACTTTCCATTTCTGTCAGATGCAATTGCCCCCAAATTACATTGGCTCAGAATTAAAAATTGAATAATTTTTGCACAAAACTAAATTATATATATTTTAGTAGAGTGTTAGTCATTGTAAGTGTCTAGTAAGAATACTGACTGAAGCTTCCTAGAGGAAATGAAAAAAAAGTGTTATGAAAGCTGCCATGATGCTCATTTAGGTGCAGTAGAACAACACTGGTGCATGTTTCAATAGGAATATTGTTATTCATTGAAAAAATTGAATGATAAAAATATAAAGAGGGTATTATTCTTCTATATTTTAATCACTAATATCAAAGGACTGAAATTTTTTAGTTATTTATTATAACTACTCTATGGCAAAGATTTGCAATTGCCTTCTCTATTGCTTTCATGTGAAATGCAACTTTGGACATGCTAGACAAAAACCACAATACCTCTTTCTGTTCTGGGGTGAAAATGTATTTTGTATTTCCCCTGGCAAAACTTTTTTTTCATGAGGAAACCCACTGCATTACAGGTGAAAGCGGGAATGTCTATGTCCATGTCCATTGGAGATACTGGCCCATAAGATTTTTGTTGGATTTTTGGTATCAGCAACAGGGTGATAGTGGCTTCTTGGAAAGAATCGGGCAAGATTCCATCATTTTCTATTTTATGTAACAATTTCATTTTACTGTTCGTTCTTCTTTGAAAGCTTGGTATAATTCTGGTCTCAGGGCTTATTTTTAGTTAGTATGTTTTTAATTACTCCTTCTGTCTCAGTAGATCTTATGGATCCATTTAATTATTGATTTCATCTTGATTTAATATTTGTGTGCCAAATAGTTTTGGAAATTAATTTGGTTCTTTTAGACTTTCCAGTTTATTGGAATATAGATTTTTAAAGACTGTCCTTATAGTCTCTGAGTTTCTGTGGTGTCTGCTATAATGTCTCATTTTTCATCCATGATTTTATTAATTAGGCTCCTTTCCCTTTCTTTTTGTTTATTGGCTAAAAGGTTTGCCAGTTTTGTTAATCTTTTCAAAACTCTCCAATTCTCTGTTTAATTGATTCTTTATAATGAACCAAAAAGGAATAAAATAATATATTTAGCTAGCTGCTATATTAGCTCAGTAGAAAAAAATCACTCAAGTTGAAGACATGAAAATAAAATGTAGCATTTCAAAACTCAAAACTTACTGACCTGGGAATGTTAGACCTGCCTCCTTGTCTTTAAAAAATCAGTCAGAATTTTGTTTCTTTTTATGATTTTGGAATGGTGAGTTTTGCTAAATATACAAGGCATTTGGTAAATTACTATATTTTTAATCATTGTTTAGTCCACCATGTACTCTTTAAGTTTTCCTCATTCTACAGCTTGCCTTTTATGCTTTGTTATTTGGGAAGAAATACTGCTTCTTATTTTTTAACATGTATTGAGTAAACAAATAAACAAACAAATAGTGACCAGTATAGGCACAAGATCTTGGCCCCAGATATTTACCTGTACTATATTTGAAAAAAATCCAACTCTCCTTTATTAAACATATTTGTAAAATTTCTTAAAGAATTTAATACAACAAGTTTTAATCATATTCACCGTCACCCAACTTCTCCCAGATCCACCACACCATCTGCACTCAACTCTTTGTTTTTTTAAATTCCAATTTGTGCTATCCACATAGTCTTGTCGAATTGTATCCCACTAGAGCTTGGTTGACAACCAAAGGCCACACCCTTAAAAGAACAGCATTCCAAGCAGCTATCAATTGCCAACAGCTCTTCTTCTAAGGGTAGACTGTTCTGCCCACCTGCCCTCTCTTGCTGGGGTTTGTTCTGCCTTGAACATAAACAGATCTTGTGCATATTATCATAATCTCTGTGAGTACACACGTGCAATTTCCCTACTTTGTCTAAAAACCTGCTTGCAATCATCTGCCACCACGTTACAATCACTACAGTCATTCTGCTCCATTTTCCAATTGGAGGAAAGTCACTTGGTAAAGTTGTTCCATTTAAGACCGAGCAATCCACAATACCTTGTTCTCTTCATCCTAACAGTTAGTTGTGGGTTTCTGTGTTGGTTCAAAAGGAAGCTTCTCATATGGAGGTTTGCGAGATGCTATAACTCATGCAATGTCTTAACACATGTTAAAAAATGCTAGTTTGATTTTTTCATGTTCTATTTGGTAACTTCAACAATAGGGTCTTATTTGTTTATCCTTCTTGTGCATTTAGAATGAAAATGTCAAAAACAGAATATTATTTCTTTTAAACAGGTGAATAGAATATAGTTAAAACATTTAGATTTAGGATTACTGTATTCTTAAATTAAAATCTATCAAATTACTTAGTATCACTCTTTGACAAATAAGGATGAGAATTTTTTCTAAATTGTTAGAAGTCACTAATGCATAAGTGAAAAATTATTACTAAACATGTTTGCTCAATAAATGCTCATGACTCTGGAATCCATTTATCCCTGTAATTCAATAAGGATATTCACCACCATCATCTCATATTTTACTTGTTAGCCTTACATATTTTAGGGTATGTTAGAGCATAGATTTCTGAGTCATTGTATACAAACCTCGACATACTATTTCAGTAGTTATGGGTCAGGTCTAAAAACTGCATTTCTGACACTTTTGTAAGTGATGCTATAGTTGCTACTTCTTGTACCACACTTAGAGAATTGATAACCTAGTACATTAATGGCTACTGTCAACCATTCATCATCAATTTTCAACAGACACTTAATTTGCATTTGAATGTAAAGACCATGTTTTGTCCTATTCTGATTTGCTTGTTTTTGTTTAATCTTATTTTGTTTTGTTATTATTCCTTATATACCTGTTGTTTTCTGATGAGAGACAGAAAAGATGTTGATATGGATGAGAGTAGAGGTGGGGAGGAAAAGCATAATCAGAATATGTCCTGTAAAATATATTTTCAATAAAAAGGAAAAATTGTAACTCTAAAAAACCAAAAGGGTATTGAAACCTAAAAATTATATTTATTTTTTGATTACTTCAGAAAGCATTGTAAAATGTGAAGTGATTTACACCTTGAAATCTGGATTACCCAGTAGAGAGAGAGAGAGAGGAAAATTTGAAACAGGGAATGATGAATAAAAAGTACTGAAATGCTAATTTATTTATCAATATATCTATTGTTACATATTCACTACTTTGCACTGGAACTGAATTATTTTAGGGCATTCATAAACAATGATTTATCATATCAGTAGATGTCATGAATTGTTAGTTTCATTATCATTGTCACTCTTACAAGGTAGTTAGCAATCATAATTAACAAATAAAATTTATGCTGCAGTTGAGAAAAGCTCCAATAAAGACTATTTATAAGCATAGTAATCTATGTTGGTTGATCATCTATGCTATGATTAAAAAATAACACCACACTATTATGAAAATAAAGTAAATAAACAATGTGTCTATTGTTATCTTAATTTTCATAATTTATTAATGGCCTTGTTTTATTAATAAAGGTGTTATATCCAAATGTAGTAGAATGACTAGAGGTTTGTCATACATTGATATGGAATTTGACAATGAATTAGCTGATTTTTCTAAAGAAGAGAACACCAAATTATCTGAGAGAATTTGAAAAATCATCATGAAAATCATTGAATGACATGAGATTTAAACTCAAAACACAGATAGCAATTCTTGAAGCTGTTGCTTTGGATTTGAAAACTTTCAAAGCAAATTCCTCAGGGAAAGAAAATACGTGGGGGAACTGATTATGTATTCATTAGGCTAAAACAAATAAGCAAACAGCTTGCATCAGTGGAAGAACTTAAAAACTGTCTTCCCTCAGCAATACTCCTAGGAATCATAACTTAGTACTCCTTCCAGAATTTCTAGATGTGAAGTGCCGCTGCTGAATTATGACCTATACTCAATAAGTCAACATAAGTCAAAAACATGGAGTGAGAGATTTATATTTTTTTACCGTTACCTATTCATAATGAAAACATACTTACTGAAGCATAGAAGAAATAAGAAGAAACATCCCAACATAGATGTGAAACCTAATTCTTCCTTACTCTGGCCATTTATAAAGTGAGGACACTGATGTGCCACATGGCTGACTGTTTCTGAGATGCTTTTTTTCTACATGACAGCCAGCTGAGGGTCACTGTATTAATTGCTATCCATTACAGAAAGACACTTCTCCGAAAATGACTGAAAACTGAGCAATATTTATCTAGAAGATAGCTTGATAGTATGGCCACTTGGCAAATTAATAGTTGTTAGTTCTCCCATCGGGTTTGTAAACCCCATGGCCATAAGTTCTCCGCTAAATACACAGGTCTAGGCATGAATTTTCTTCTAGGGTCAGGTCTTAAAGTCTAATCAGAAAGTAGTTGTTTACTCCCATGACATTCAAAACTTTGCACCCAAGGATATATATTGCCAGGCAGGTCACAGAATTCACAGCTGGGTAAGACTGTTGTTGACTTTTCTACACAAGCACCCTGAATGCTATCTTTCAGTACTCTGGAAGCTAGGCAGTCATGGAGGAAGTGTATGGGTTGGTAAGAGTATGATTTCTCCATATCTGGGACCAAAGTATGTGTGTGTGTGGTGTTTTCAGCAATAGGCTCTTACCATTAAGCTCTGGTGAACAACCAAGAACAAATTCAATATACTATATTGTTTTGGAAGTCTCTGGGGCCTCCTTGAGTAAAAGATCCAGCCACTGTGATGACATCACAGGTTGCCATATAAAAAACACAGTGGTTGGATATGTTACTCAAGGAGTAATATGGCAACCTGTGATGTCATACTGTCTGGGGAGTGCTCAGTCATCACTGTGACACCTGTATCACACAACCTCTCACCAAGTGTCAGGGAACATCATGAAAAAGACAGCGGGACCAGTGTAAGAGCCTGGAGTTAGGCAGGACTTTCTTCTGATCATGACAGTACTCATGCCCTCACAGCAGCTGTGATAGCACAAAATTAAGTCACCAAACATTGCAGCATTGATAAAAGAGAAGCACATAATCCCTAAACGCCTTGCTAAAGAGTTATTGACAGTTGGTGACTGCTAAGAGAGAGAGTGCCAGTTTTCTTGAAGGGTGTGGCTCTTGGCAGGTTGAACATGTTCCAGTGGTGACTCCACCATCATGAGCTCTTAACTTAGACTCAGTGAATGTTATATAAAAAAGACATAAAAGGAAGGAAAGAAAGGGAGGGAGGGAGGGAGGAAGGGAAGGAAGGAGAGAAGGAGGGAGGAGAAGGAAAAAAGCTGGACATGAAGTTCAGAATAGGATGGACACAAACACTGGAGGGTTTGGTGGAGGATGTGGTGTGAATGTTATCAAAATACATTGTATACAGCTGGGTGGTGGTGGCCCACACCTTTAATCCCAGCATGCAGAGGCAGAGGCAGAGAGGCAGAGGCGCAGAGGCAGAGGCAGGAAGTGAATCTCTGTGAGTTCTATGGCATTCTCCAAAGCTACACAGAGAAACCCTGTCTCTAACCACCCAGCCCTCCATGCACATACCAGATACATTGTATAAGTGTATGAAATACTCAAAGAACAAATAAGAAGGTGTCTTGCAAAAGTAAGGAGAAGAAAGTTTATATGTTGTACTAGTTGCATTGCTAAACAAGTTAACATTTATAAAATCATGTCATATCCTACTTGACAATCTTTTAGATTGTATTTTATATTGATTGAGTATTATTACCTCCCAGGTCATTGTAAAAATATTGCAAATCTATTGCAAAATTTTGTTAGGCTACTTGACAAGTACGAATTTTAGTAATGAATAAAATAGTTATTTTCTGGCTACCAGCCAGAAAAATTCTCCCAGTTGTCAATAAACAGACTACATAATAAATCTTTTGATATGAAAGTAGAATTAAATTACAGCCAGACCTGTGTGCATAAGTAAGTAGATATGTAAGAAAATGCCAGTGGCATTTGAGACAAATGGGGTGATATGTGAAAACATTTAAATTTTTAAGCCAAGATGATGTGTATGGCCAGAATCTTGTGTAAACTACAACTGGAGTAATAGATGGAATTGGCATGATAGCTTATTGACAGGATACCTTCTTGGCAGTACCTTAACTGGTGTGAGTCTCTCTATGGAGCTGCTGCATGCAAGGTACTTGGCTCTGGCTTCTCTAAAGGAAACTTGCAGTAAAAATTAGAAGAGAGATGCAAAGTTGAGTCCACAGTACATTTGTGATATTGTCCTGGAAGTAATTATATCGTTGCTGCCATGTGCTATTTTTAAGAAACAACACTTAAGTGAAAGGTACTGCAAAGGGCACATGTACTGTAGGCATTATTGGATGCCATCTGAGGACTGCCTACCATGTATGTCAGTATGTGCCTCAGATGGAAGATGTACAGAATAGAATTTACTATGTGGAATGTATTTTACATTCCTTGTTCTCAGATTTCATCATCCCAGTCATCACGTCTATAATTTCCTCCAGCCAGAAACCAATGTATCATTATGAATAATTGTTAATTGCTAATAACTACTAAGTTCCCACTTTTATCAAATCTAAATGTCCATCAAATCCTTTTCCTCAGTCATTTTTCCTAATTGTGATTTTTCATTTTCATCCAATTATTTGCTAATATTGCTAATTAATTCTTATCTTCAGCAATTTAATTTTTCACTCACATGTCTCAGTTCATTTAATTTCTATTCACATAAAGGTTTGTTTCCCTTATCAAACTAAATATATTCATGAATTCTTTAGCTTATGGACTTGCATTAGACATCAAAATATAGCTTAGTTGTATAGTGTTTACATAGCATGTGCAAAGCCTGGGTTTTAGTCCCCATCACTGTAAAAATAAAACAAGTAATAGATTCATAATTAAATAGTTTGCATTATTTTAGCATGTTTAAGACATAGTGATTATCTTGACTTTGGTGTGTCAATCTCTTCTCCATTTAATTCAAAATAAACTCTGTAGTCTCATTTTCAATTGAATAATTTACACAATACCTACCTGAACTTTTCTTACTTCATTTAAACAATATTTTATTCTATTAATGTACTTGGGAAGACTCAACAAATCTCTTTTGACAAATTCCAGAATTAAGAAAAAGCAGTGGTGTTAATACTACCCTACTCTTATCACAATATCTCCAAGTTTGTCTTGGTTTCTCCTTGGCATAATGATATCAATCCAATTCATAGTCCAAAGAAACAAATATTGTATGCTCCTAGTAATGAACAAAGCCTTTAAATTCTAAATGAAAACTAAATAAAAATACATTTTCATGTGATTACATTACTCATTCAAACTGAATTGTTTTTCTTCTGTCAGCAAGCAGATATATTAATGTTTTCAGCATTACTACCTGCAATAATAAATTCTTTTTTTCCATGTCAGTTTTACTGATAACTATATTATCTGAAGACTCCTAGTTATAATATTAATGTGTGAGAATGACTACAGTTTATGATATCAAGTTACCAAATTGATTAAAATAGGTTGGGGCCTGGATGATAGCTCATTCAGTAAATTGAATGCCTTGTAGCAAGATGACATGAGCTCAGATTTTTAAACCCAATATAGGAATCAGGGTACAGCAGCATACCTGTAAGTTCCATGATGACTGGAAGGGAGTAGGAGAAATCCTCCCTGACATCATTAGCGTGGTAGTCAAGCCTACAGTATAAAGAAAAGTTCCAGACCAATGAGAGGCCCTGTCTTCAATAAAAAGTGAAACCAACATCTGGAGTTGTCTTCTGACTTCCACACCCATTTTTGTACGTGGGCACAACTACACACACATGCGAACCCATACACACATAAATAGTTTTAAATGGTCCTTCAGAAATATGTTAATATATGGAAGTGTTTCTGAAATTTTTGGAGGACACTCCATTAATTTTCAGAAAAAGTCAAGACCATAAAATATTGAGAATATAACACCATTTTATTATGAGAGTTGGAGACATATACATGTGGGTGTCACTGTGTTCTAAATACTTCCTTGTGTTTTGGCTAGAGCTTCTGTATGGCTACAATCACCTATGAGTAATAGATATTAAATGGAAGGTGCTTGAGTCCTCTCTCTGATACATATTTAGTTTTTAAGTGCAGTTTTAAACATGTAAAGTTAGTTTTTATGAATTGATTTCTTTATATAATAAAACTCACAGTAGCAGACACTAAACTCTTTAAAAATTCATAGTGAAAAGTGAAGCAACACTGCACATTCTGTGACTGATACTAGTTGATGACCGCAGGTGACAAGTCATTTAGACTCCATGACCTTTTGCAGTGTTAAGGAGTCAGACTAGAGTTCTACATTAATTTTAAACATGCTTTTAATTCAGTGTTTTCAAGAAATACACAATAATAATGTATTTTTATTATACATATTTTATATTTTTATGTAAAATAAGTATCCTCTAATTCAATATAATTTAAAAAATAAGCCTCTCTGCGTAGCAATTTTCTCTTAGCTGGTAAAGCTTATGCATGAATTACATTAAAAACACAAAGAGTTACCAGAAAACAGAAACATCCATATTTTACACATTTATTCTGCTTTCTTTTTCTTTCTCTTACATGAATTCTTCCCCAAAAGCTCATTATTATCATATATATGATAAGAATGATCAAGGGAAGGTACGAAAAAAGATATGGTACATGTATAAGAGATTAGCTTAACTATTTCTTTCATTCAGGTGCAAGCATATTTTGGTTTATTATCTTCTTCAATGAAACAAAGTAACAACAAATAAGACATTACCTTTTGTTGCAAAGACCTCCATACACAATCTCTGTTATTCTAGAGTTTTAGGCGGAAGCCCTTCATAAATAATAGCTAACAGGATTATACTCTTTAACCCTTGGTTTCAAGAATCTTCATTCTCTCTTATTTAAGCAACTGAGTTAATTCTAAAATTCAATGATTTCCAAGTTGGAGAATTGAGCATTCCTACACCACATTTGCTTTCGAAGTGAAAGTAGCTAGAACACAGTGGATGTAATATTTTTGATAGACAATCAGTTCATAAATACAATATCTAAGGAAGGGAATAAGAGCATTGGTATTGTAATACTTACTGCATTTTGGCTACTTTTTAAAATTGAAGGAAGTATTTTCTATCCAGACTCAGGAATCTCATTAATTTGTTAGTCCCTTTATTTTGTTGCCGAATTTGTTGACAGAGAGTAATTGGGTCACTGTATTGAAATGCCCCGTGTAAGCTCAGAATTCTCTGTGTTGGTTGTCATAACAACCATAGTGGTCGATTAAACATGCTCAGAAATTGGGAACCTGGGCTTCTCAGAAGCCGTTAACTAGATTGAGAATAGAACACTGTCTTAATAATGTTAAATTGGGCAGAAATTTTTAAGATTTTTCTTTGAAGACACCATTATATAGTTATTTGTGCATCGTTAGTAAGCTAAACTTTTAGCATGTAAAGATGTAGATTCTTAAAACTCACTTCAGTGATTACAAAATACAGTTTTAATTCTAAATTAACTCCAAGGACTTGAGCGGGTTGAAACAGCTTTACAATATTAAGTAACTCTATTGAGCTAATGCTAATATCAGTCAATACAAATACAATGGCTATAAATGGTGATTCATATTTAACTGTTTCTCCCTTTAAACTATTCTGTTGAATGAATGGCAGGTGATATCTGCAGATGGCACACACAGGCATATTGGCACTGAGGCTGAGCCTTTGCTGGCCAGTAGCTCCATAGCCAGATTTAGGGACAAGGATGATGGTGAAGGGGTAGATCATTAAAGAAACAGAGTGCTGGGTTGAAATTCAGAATATGACATATGACACATACATATATTTTTTTCTCCTTTGACTCAATTCCATTTCTTTGGCTTATGCATAACTATAAACATAAAGAAAATGGGAATCAGTAAATTAAAACAAGTTTTTAGAGTCATATAAATACTTATTTTTCTCCTTCCTTTTCTGTGACTTCTGAGACCTTGCTGGTTTCGAATAAGAGGAAAAGTTCTCTGTTTGGCTTGCATCTGTTTTAGAAAGTAAGTCTCCTTGTGTCTGGTGGATAAAAGAACAAAGACAAGAAAAAGTGAATGAATGTGGGTGTCAGTTAGGAGGCCTGGGCAATCTATGAGGCCTCTGACAGTGGATCAGTATTTATACCTAGTGTAGGAATGGGCTTTGGGAGCCCATTCCACATAGAGCGATACTCTCTCAGCCTAGATTCATGGGGGAGGGCCTAGGCCCTGCTCCAAATGATATGACAGACTTTGAAGATCCCCCATGGAAGGCTCTGGGTAGCAGAAAGGGGATGGGATAGAGGATAGAGGTTTGGTGGGGGTAGGGGAGGAGGGAAGGGATAGGGTACTGGGATTGACCTGTAACACGAGCTTGTTTCTAATTTAAATAAAAATGGTACAATTGGAAAGAGAGAGAGGGACAGAGACAGAGAGACATAGAGAGAGAGACAGAGAGAGATTTGTCAAGAAAATCAGTATGTGTGATACATCATGGGAACATATTTTTCATTGATATAGATGTTGAAAATCAAGTCCACCTGCTTTCAATAAAAGTAGACTATGGATATCAGCTCTGAAAATATTTTGAGGTATCCCAAGTTTTTAACTAAAATCTCGTGTTGAAATTAAAATCTGGTGTCCTGTTGTAGCAGCTTTTGATAGGAGAGCATATTAGTTCACCTTTCTACAAAAGGAAATTAACTGTATAGGATTAAGGAACTAATTAGGGACAGGTCTCAGTCAAAAGCCCTGAGGACCTCAAGCAGAGGCAGTTATTATGTGATATCAGGATTAGGTTCTTTCCAATCCCACTTCCTCCCTCAATGCAGTCAAACATGACACTCCTCGTTTAATGAGATGTTCACTTAATATAAATATAACCTACTGTGTTGATTCTGATGACTTTTATTTAGATATTCCTCATTTATTTTCATCAGGCTACTTATCTGTAGCTGAGGTTTTAAAGATTACCCTGTACATTAATTTTTGTTTGTGTTAAATTTTGTTACATCCATGTTTAATATTTTATTACATTTAAGTCAACCAGCAACTACAGAAAGATGGAGTTGAGTAATTAACTATCACTAGATTATGTTTTAAAAATAAACTTCTAAAAATAAAATCTAGATGTGAAATTAGCCTATAGTAGTAATACAATACATTCTATAAGATTTTATTTTTTCTATAAAGATCATTAACACTAACGAATATAGTTGATATTAGTATATTGTTAAAGAATTCGGAGATATTTGTCGTTAAATTTTTTAGCTTGGGGACAAACATTTCTTTTGTTTTTGTTGTACTCCTATCATGACTCTTTGATTAAAGATTTTTAAGTAATCGGACTCAAAAGTGTTACCTATTTTATTTCTACTGCGGAGTGTTCAGTCTCAATGTGGACATTTATATCACACCAATTCCTTCCAATGCCCAGGGATCATTGTGGACAGTAAGATAGAAAGATTGTTAGAACTGAGAGTGGTGGGGTGGATGATTGCAAGGAAGCATCATTTACTAGATTCTTCAGGGCAGTCACTCATATGAAGTCACAGCAGTTGTGACAGCATGTACAAGACTTGCACAAGCTCAAAGTACACAAAATCCACAGCTTGGAGAGAGGAGGTAGACCCAAATTCCCCTCAACTGAGGAGCTATTTGCATTTGATAGGTACTGGGAGAGTTGGTTTTCTTTAAGATTGGGCCTTTAGTAGTCTCCAGTGGAATTTTACGCTCCTAAGAAGATACAGATGTCACTAATATAACTTAATGTCACACACCTAAAAAGATACAGATTGCACTATCATAACTTAATGGTTCTCTGAAAATAAAAAAGCAATAAAGCAGACTAAAGTTGAGTGGGCAGAGAATGGGTGGTGGTTTTGAGAGGAAATGATTAAAATGTATAAAATTCTCCAACAATTTATTCATATAATATGTATGTACACACTTGTATAAAAGAAAGTAAAGGCTGAAATTGGGGGGAAGGGAGTGGGACAAAATAGAAGACTACAAAATGTTTTCTCTTTTTAGTGGAAGTTGAGGGTCATTCCTTGCATACATTTTCTGTTAGAGAAAAAATTGTTGTGTAGAGTGGAGAATGAGAAAGGGAATGTAGATACTGGTATGGGACCAGACATAGAAAATGTTTATGCAGGTAAATTGGTTCTAAGTTGGAAAGGAGAATCAATAAAGCACTTACCAGAGTCATTCTGAAGGAGTCATTCACCTGAAGGACATGGAGACTAGATGTTGAAAGACACATAAAGTCTTTAGGAAATAACTTACTTTAGATACTTTAACTCCAAGTGACACTAGGAAATTACATGGTGGTGAGAATAGGCAGTAGGAAATGATGGGCTGAGAGAGGAAAGAAGACCAAAGGATTGGTCATACCCAGAGACTTTCTCTATGAAGCCCAAATGAGAAGTCAACTGAATTGTATCCACAGGTATCAGGAGGAGCGAAACTCAAGACAGGTAAGCTTAATAGATATCCACAGAATTAGATAGCTGGATAGAGGAAATTCAGTAAACAGGGGACAGCGAAAATATCTTCCAGATATTTACTATTAACCAGTGTTCATTTGCAGCAGAAAACCATTAACCTTTAATGACTTGAACAATTACCAATACTGTCTCCACCTGAGATCCTTAAACATTCCAGTTCATGGTCTTCGTGTCCCAGTAATTTATTTTTTGCTTTCTCAACCAAGAGAAGTACCTGGAACTTTTAACAAATATCACGAAGTTTTCTGTTAAAAAAATTGAAATATGCACCACTCTTCTACTGAGTTTGACAAAGGACTGTGGCCATGCATTGGGTAACAGGTTAGGAGCCATCAGCTTGTGTTAAACTTTCTCATAAGTTTTTCAATTTCCGTATAGGGAGATATATTGCACTCTGTCACAATTACTCATGTAATCTTTGTTGTTTTGCTGGACTACAATCTAAAACTACAGAAGGAAAGCACCCAGCCCGTCTTGCTCACCATTCCATCTATTTATTATGCTAGCTTGGTGATTGGATAGTGGCAGGTGTTCAATAATTAGTTGTTTAATTAATTAAAACCATGAGTGAACTAATCCAATTAGTCATTATATACAGTGTTAATTTATCTGAGTGTTTTTCAAATTCAAAATTAATTTCTGGCATCTTTTATTTGTAGCTGTATCTAGTTGCCCATGTGAAACCTATTGACAATGCATTTTTGCAGATGTGATATCTTCAGTCATAAGTGCAATTTAGATTTGTATTTAAAAGGAAGGAAATAAAATGAGTCATGATTTTTGGTAACTTAAGAAAATTTTGGCAATGAAAATAGATATAAGAAAAGTTAAAGTTATCTCAACAGTTGTAGGAAGTATTAACATAAATTAATAACTACTCCCAAATATTCAAGATAACACTTTCTTCTTAATTCTCATACCTATGTGAGATAGTTCATTAATTCCTCAGTTCCATTCTCATGCCTTGTGGGTTAATTCATTCATTCCTCTGTCCCATGTGACCTTGGTTGTAAGATACTTGAACACGTACAGCCACTTGGGGGTTTATTGGATGGGACTACCTAAGGAGTCTCAGTTGATGTTGGCTGGTGGCTGAGCTTAACTTGACATGTGACTGAACATCCATGTGTGACTTCTGATGGGACTTTGATTTCTCCAAGGATGGAAGCTAGACTTAAAGACAACATGGCCGAAGCAAGAGCTCTTAGAGATTCAATAACGTTATTATGAGAGCTCAGACATTTAAGACCTTTTCTTACACCATATTACATTTGCAAAGACAAATCCCTAAAGCTGTCTGTATTCAAAAGAAAGGAGTCAGAAACTTTTCTTTCTTTGGTATAACTCACATAGTGCACGTATCTGAAGAAAATTACTGGGGAGTAGGTCACTTTGACTATTTTGTTTAGCTACTATTATTTTCCATATTTTAAAAGTAAATGAGTTAGATTTATATAGAGTTCCATAACTCAGATTTGTAGATGACCAGTGCAAAAGTATCACTTAATATCCTTTTATAATAACCAGTACTGCCACATTCTCTTACAATATTGTTCTTGCACACATACACAGGGAGGGAGAAAAAGGGAGAGAGAATATATGATCGTTTTTAGTGGTTCTGATAACTGATGAATAAAATAATATTAGAACTCAAACTCACAATTTCATGGATTTGAAATAATTTAAAATGTATAAAGTGTTACAGAGATAATGGGGAAGTTCTAATATGTGTATCACTCAGCTTCCCATATTGCTTGTAAAATTTAGAGTGGCTTTCTTTAACTGTTTCTAGAATTTCTATTACATGTTGTTACCATTACTTTTATTATTTTAGGAAAGTGAAAATGGTAGTACTGATTCAAAACTAATTACTTACAAATTTAGTAAGTTTGTATATTTGCTGTGTTGTGGATTAATCAGATCCAATCAATTAATATAGGGACAATACTCCCAAA
The DNA here is from genome assembly GCF_017639785.1 of Mesocricetus auratus. Lineage (NCBI taxonomy): Eukaryota > Metazoa > Chordata > Mammalia > Rodentia > Cricetidae > Mesocricetus > Mesocricetus auratus. Next base: position 145,825 of record NW_024429207.1, on the reverse strand, counting down.
CTAAAGACAGCCTCCTCACTTGGAAATTCCTAATATTATCTATTATTTTGTTTGCTGTTACACAATCCAATCTGAGGAACACTTAGAACCATCCTCATTTTCATTCAATATATGCCAATTTCCCATCCTTCATTATTTTAGTATGATTTTCCCTCTCTTCCTCTCTCCCTCCGCCCCCGCATATTGGCCAAGAGTTTGTAGAATTTCCATCCCATTGGGATTTATACTTCTTCATGACTAGGTTATGGTTGTGAGTTTAGGGCACTAGAAGTATACATCTCACGGCATTGTATCAAAAATTCATATTATTAATATTGCTTAGTATTGGAAAAGTTAACTGATCACTTGGAAAATATACTGTGTATCATGGTGCTTCAGAGTAAATTTCTGATTTCCCTTTGTATATAATATTCATTAGAACTAAGTTATTGAATACATCCTTCTCCTAAAACACAGGTAGAAAAACCTTCACTTCCTGAAGGGAGGACCATCAAATGTGTGTAGATACTGTTAAAATTGTTAACTGACATGTTCATGTGGGAACACCCTCAGTCTCTGCAAATATGATACCTGTCACAGAGTGAATTTTCTTTTATCTAGAGTAATACTGTTTATCATCTATGATTTAACATTTAGTTATAGATGTATTTTATGATTCATGTTTTTGTCTTTAAATTCTATAATACTCTGTGTCAATATTAGGATCTACAATATAATATAGATGATAATTCTTATCAGTCTATTCAAGTCTTAACATAATCCACTGACCAGTCAAGGTTTAGAAATATTTAAAATATATTACTCACACAGTTAAATAGTTACTCATATGTTCTATTTATTAGCCCTGATTAATGAATTAAATATAAATATACATTATATACATTATATGGATACATAAAGATGTATATCTATACATATAGATGTATATACATACATTATGTATACATTTTGTTAAATGTTAAATATACATTCTCAACAGCAATAAAACACAGAAATAAGAATTTCTGTTGAGAAGGAAGAAAATACAAAAGAACCACTCCATGAAAAAGTAAAGTTGATTGAGAGCATTTCTCAAATAAATAAGCAATGTAAGACAAACCAAATTAAATAATCAATTTTTAAAACAGAAAAAATTGGAAGTAATTAAAAACTGGCTCTATTTTTCTGTGCACTGTTAGAAGTTACTATTCACAACTCACAATATGCGATTTTTTAATTGTGCTTGGGATGGAGACTGGGAAGATTGCTCAGTGGTTAGGAGTGCCTGCTACTCTTGCAAAAGCTCAGTGTTTAATTCATAGCTCACAGCCACCTGCAGCAACTGCTTCAGGGGATGCATGGTTTCCTTCTCATCCTTCCAAGCATGTGCACACACATGCTCATTTTTACTCTCAGATAATACACATACATACATATAATAGCTAAAAATATATATTAGACTTGAATATAACCAGTCATGAGCTGATTTTACTTCCTATGTTGACAAGAAAATAAATTTATATGTGCATGTTAGAAAAGTAGTCATTCAATAGTCTCTTTGCAGATACAGTGTTAATTCAAATGATTACACTATACATTAAAAGAATAACTAAAAGCGTTTTTAGCAGTTTTAACAATTATTCATTGATTAATTCTATTTTAGCCTGTGTTCCATGTATAATGTACTATTCATGAACTGGAAACTGTTTCAATATATGAATATCCTATATGTGACTCCCATACTTATTAATATTTTGCACAATAAAATGCTTTATCTTGGTTGGATTTTCCTTCTCCTAGTCAAACAGCTGTAACTAATTACACAGTCTGGAAAACATAACTCTATTTTTTTTTAATTTGATATGAATAAAATGTTATGTTCAATGCCCATATGACTTGGTAAAGGAAGGAAACATGGCTGGCAGAATGGACATTACAGTCTTAGAGTTCATTCAGTACTGAGATACTATTAGTTGAAGATTAGTGGGAAGTCACAACATTGACCACTCCCACACACTTTAGCTTACAATTTAGTGTTGTAATTGCTCCCATTTACACTTATTTCTGGCATTATCATTCATCTACCATAATGTCATTTAGTACAGCCATGGGAGACCCTTGCGAGAATGAACACCATGGTCTTTGTACTTCTGATATACAAACTAGGAGCCAACTAAAGCCTATTTTCTTACAATTTACTCTCCTTCAGGTACTTAACGAGAGCTGTAGAAAAGGAATTAGTATTTGTTATTTAATCCTCACCATACCAACATTGTATGTTTATTTATTTATTTGCTTTAAAAATATGGGTTCTATGTCTACTGTGTTTCAAGTCCTCAAGGATAAATAAGAGACACAGCACTGTTTTAATGTATGCACTTCCTTTTGTGGAGCAGAAGGCCTGAAGTTCCCTCAGTGATTCATTAGAAGTGAGAGAATAACTAAGCCTGGCATATTGAGTTGAGGTAGGACCACGTCCCTCCCTGCTACATCAAGGCTGATGGGAGAAGCAGGAGGAGGGAAGGGAGGGAACTGTCGTTGGTAAAGTGAATTTTTTAAAAAAGAAAGAAAATGCCTTAAAGATATGCCTGCAACCTGAAAAAAGTGAGAGAATAAAATACTTTTCTTTATACTTTTCTTTCTTCAAACTATTCTCTTCATTGGCTCTACTGTCATCTCTAAGTAACCATATGTTGTGACAGTTTTCTTAGGCTTTCCAGAATGAATGCAACCATGCCTTTGTTTTTGCAAATTGTTCTTCCTGTTAGTTCTGAGCTCATATTCGCCTCTTGTCTTCCTTTCAAACTTTACTCTCATGCTTCATTGCCTATAGATATGAAACCCTCACCTGTTAGCGAAAATGATGAGATTGTCAGATTGGCTGAGGGCAACACACACAGAATTGTTAAACTTACGTGTTTAATAGAAAAATATTTTAAAACTTGATAGTCAGTCTTCCATGTTTGTTTTCATAACATTTTGTTTCAGATTTACACTTGTCAATTTCTATCTTGAGAGCTATGAATCACGAGGAGATGCATTTTGACAATGTTCTCAAGGCAAAAACTCACTCACCGTACTCTGGATAAAAGCCCTATTATGGTCTGGTGACAAGGCTCAATGGGTAAACACTTTTGCCACCAAGCCTGTTGACTTGAGTTTGGTTTCCAGAACCCACATAGTAGAGGAGAGACATATCCTCCACAGGTGTCCTCAAACAGCATGTACATCTACACACACACACACACACACACACACTTGAACAAACACACCATACACTTAATACGTGTGAAAATAAGAGACAAGGGTCTTAATTTTAAAACCATAACTAACACAATTTGAAATTTCAAGAATATTACCCAGTATCTAATAAGTGGAATGATGTGCATAATACTTTGGAGATATTTATAGTAGGACTGTTTTAATTTCCTATAAAATAATTAACAATCCTGCCCATAGAGCTTTCAAAAGGTGATATCAGAAGAAACAGTAGAGGTCACAGTATGAGTTGGTGAAGAACAAAGAGGCTTAAAGTAGAATGGAACAGTGGAGCCAACTCATTTTTACAAACTTGAATGACATGATAGAACACTTTTTCTTTATCTTGTTTTTTGTAGGAGTATCACTTTCTATGACAGATTTTACCATAATTACTGATGAATATGTAACAATTTATTAAATGCAAAATTAATTCCAGTTATATTGTTAAGGTGATAATACATAATTTCATTACAGCTGTTTATGTCCTTACATTGTAATTTATATTATTAACATATAATTATATCACTGATGCCCTACGATATTGTAGTTGTATGACAACATGTTTTTATTATACAGTGAATGCTCTATATTTAATCATGAATGGAAAACACTCAGAAAAATTATTGGTATCTGTTTTGAACACACATGGACAGCTTCTTGTCATTATTCCCTAAACAATTCAGTAAAGTTAATTTTACATAACATTTGCATTGAAGTTGGCATTATGGATAATATAGAAATGATTCAAACTGTATTAGAGAGCATGAGTAGACTGCACTCAAACCTGAAACTTTTGATAGTCATAGGTGACCATTGGGCTGGTCATTCAGAACACATACAAATGGATTTATATGTATGGTATTTAGTATATAATACCTATGCATTTTATACATATAGTAGTTGTTCATTGGTGATGTTACATTTCATGACATCTTCCCTTATGCACATTATTAGTGAAATAAAATTATTAGACATTTTGGTCATCTGATTTGAACTAGACTTTAAAAATTGAATCTTTGCTAAAGAATATCATGTTTGATTGTATTTTAACTCTATAGTTTTGTAATTATTTGAAGTATTTAATCTAGCAGGTACAATGTATTTCCTCTCAACTACACATCCTCTAATGTTTTTTGTTGTACTTATTGTTTAAATAATATACTGAGTCCAATTAATGCTACGCATATATGCATGGGGGTAGGATGATCCACTGGGACCTGGCCAACCTACGAGTAACCTATTTCCCCAAAGAAAAGTGACTCTCCTTACCCCAGCAGTAATTAACAACTAATAGCTCCCTGGCTAGGAGTATGACCTCAGAAACCTTTTCCCTGGCTCTATGATAGAACTTTTGACTGGCTTGAGCTTGGTCAGGTTTTGTGCAGGTAATCAGAGTTGCCATGGGTTCTTGTGTGCCAGAGAAGTATCATGTCTAGAAGATAGCATTTCACAGCACTCCTCCAATCCTCTAGATCTTCCATTCTTTCTGTCCCTTTCTCTGAGACATTTTCTGATCCTTGAGGATGGGGAGTTTGATACGGATGTTCCATATATGTGTGGCGAGGTACTCTTAATTGTTTATTCTTTGGACAGTTATGAGTGTCTGTGTCTACTATCTACTACAATACGACATAATTCCCAATATCATGAGCAGTACACATCTATGAGTGTAAATATAAATATTTAAAAGGCAGTTTGAAAACATGACCATATAGTAAAACAACATCAGCAAGTCTTCCTCTTGAGCCTAAGACTTTCCTTGCCATCTTCCATCCCCCCATGCTTATAGTACAGGTATGAAGTCCCAAAAGGCGAGAGGTGAGAGGTGAAGAGTGAACTATAGCCACAGAGGTCATTACACACCCAAACACTCTCAAGAGATGCTGACCTAGATATTTGGTACGCTTTGCACCATCACCAAATCTTATGTCTAAAATAAAGCATTTCCCTGAGGGAAGTTTTCCAATTCATGTGATTAGCAAGACCATTTGGAATAATGTTTAAAGGAACTATGAACTCATTCTTCATGAGGAAGACAGTAATATTCTCATCTTCTAGGTATCTCAGAGTGTCTCATATTCACCTAGGGACATAGATACAGCATAGGACCTTGCTTTTGGCCATTAATCAGAGTCTGCCACTTCTGTCCTTGCTTTTAAGAAAACGTACGAATCAGTGATCTCCAAACCTGCTAATATCTAACTACCTACCAAACATTCTCACTTATTTTGTACTTCTGTCTAAATATAAGTAGAGTATTTTAAATTCATGAAAACTGTTGGATAAATAACATGTGAGAGTAATACCAGTTAACTTGAGAGGGGCAAGTATAACTTGTTAGGAATAAAATATGCTATGAAACAGTATTACTTAAGTAGGTCCTTTTCCTATTCATACAATTGATTTCCTAGTGTTTGCTAATCCTTGCCATGCTTCCAAGATCAATGGTGGAATATATTAGAGACTGCACAAGTTAAAAGATGCTCAGAGGTCCCTTGTACACCTGACTTTTTTGGCAGCTGCTCAAGTTTTGACATCATGCATTGGCACAGTTTGCTCTTTCAGAGTTGGAGCTTGTGGTACAACTTCCTCACATTGAGGCTGGCTAGGTCTTTGTTTGGAAGCCAATTGGCAAGATACATTTGCTCTTACTGTCAGTTACATGAAAAAGGCATAGTAACCTAATTTTCCATAGAATTTACATATAAATTGACTTAGCACAGAGGGCAAAGTCTCTTCAAAATGAGACACTTTTAAGATAGGATCTCAGTGCATCATTGAATTGAAAATCTAATCTGAGAAAGTTTCACTGAAACTCTTGCCACGGACTTGTTTGAAAAGTCTTTTCTTGTCAACATGTCAGTGTCATCATTTTTATTGTCCCTTTAGAGTGAGTGAACATTTGCTTCCAATGTCTGGCAATTTTCATGGTAATTTTCAATAGTAATTTCATGGTAATTTTTCATAGTCATGTCAGATGTATTGTGTCCTTGGTGTTTTACAACCTGAAGGTTTCCTTTAACCTAATGTCAATTGATTGGTCTCTTCTGACATTTTTACTTTCCCTCAGAGTTTTTTCTTTAGTACTCTTGCCCACTGCCAGTCTTCTCGGAGTAAAATGTAGTCCTTCTGTTTGTGTTTCCATTGCGATGAACTGGTTTATACCCTTTAATTTTCTCCAGTGTACTGATTCACAGTGGAGAAGAAAAAAATATGCCCCTGGTGTAAGAAGCTTTACTTATTTTCAATGAAAAATTTGTTAGGTGCATTTCACCTATGGCTTACATTATTTTAATTTGCATGTAATTTTTAATGCCAGAAATGTAGATTTTTGGCATGTGATGGCTATGTAAAGTAATGCCTACTCCTTTAAAAGAATGCAAGATCAAGACATTTGGAAAGAGCTGCCATCTTCTTCTTCCTCAACTGTCCCATTTTTTTCTCACTTGACTTTGAAAATAAAACATTTGGCAGTGTGCCTTAGAGATATGACTCAGTAGTTAACAGTGAATACTGTTCCTATGGAGGAACTAGGTCAGTTCACAGCAGGTGGTCTACAAGTACCAGTACCCCTCAGTTCCAGGTGATCCGACATGGACTTCTGGCTTACATAGGTACTGGCTGCAATCACATGTACATACTGACATCCAGACAGGTATATGTATCAGGATTAAAAAACAAATATGGAAAATTAAAGAGATATCAGACAATGGAGAGTGAGCAGCTTAAAACAGAAAGGATATACAGGATTTGGATTAATAAGATCATAAAAATATATATACTAAACATCAAATTTCTCCTTTGTTTTTCCAGACACAGCTTTCGAAAAAAGTTATAGAAATATTAAATATTTTACACTGGTTTGTAAGGACATGTTGTAAAGGGTGTTCATGAAATACACTAGGACTGTGTTTTGTTGTTCAAAATGTTGAAGATTTTCCATTCTGCTTTTAAAGAAAGGATTTTTTTGTCATTCTTTTCTTAGGTCCCTCCCTCATGTTTGTCCTTCAGATTTTCTGAGAACTGAAATGAAAGCTCCAGCGAGTCTTTTGTCTGGTGATAACTATAGCTTTTAGACTAGCTGTTGCTGCGTTGCCATGGAAACTATGCAGGATCTCAAGGTAGACAGGTTTTGGTCCAACAGTTCAAAGTGATACACAATCAATTTGCTTTCCCTCCCAATTTTTAATGCATAATTCTGGTTTCTGTTGCTCATAATGTAAATGGAAATTTTATTAATTTTCCCACATGGTATCCAATTTGAACATATTTGGTACCAACTATGTATTCACTATTAGTGTTTAATTTTTAAATGTATTTTGATAAAGATTTACACCTGCATTGAGAGTTTTCCTTTTGTGCATGAAAAGATTTTCAGAATTCAGTGTCCTAATGGAACCTGAGTATCCATAATAAGCTTTCAGTATGGTGATTAATTCCAGTAGTCCTGTTCAAAGACCAAGGTGAATAATTAATGAAGAGTGCTCTAGGAATTGAGCCCTAAAGATGTTATTTTACATTAGTTAGTTTCCTTACTTCTATTTGATTTGTAAATACTGAATAATTATGTTTCTTCTTGATGATGAAGCTCTAATAGCTCTCTCTTTCCCACCCTGCAACATAGAAAAGATGGTTTGATGGAAATATATAGAAATCTAGGAATAATTATACTAACAGGAAAAGGGAAGATGATAAATGAGTCACTCAAATGAAAAGTAAAGTCTTTGTGTGCCTTCTCTTACCTTCTTCCTTATTTTGTCTTCCTTCCTTCCTCTTCTCTCTGTTAATAATTAGAGACCGAGGACTAAAAATGCAGCACAATAGTCAGGAAGAAATGCTGACCAGTCTACATGGGCATGATTTAGGGCGGGAAGGACAGAAAAGTCTTCTTATGTGACTGTTTCTCATAGTCTAAGCGACTTTTGCTCAGGATTCCTCACTTTCTTCCCAATTAAAACTGGCACTTACTGTGCATAAGGGCAGGAGCAGTGGCCCATTTGAAGTAACTGGTGGTAACTGATTGACAGATACACTGACCTCCCATTAAGAGGTTTGTGGGATGAGTCACAATAAGGAAGCATTCCGAAGCCCCTTCTCCCTTTTTGTGACTGGTCTGGAAAGGGAAGCATACACATATGGAAAAGAATCATGCCAGGACAGCACATGTTTGCAATGTTTATGAGGATATGTCAAAGCAAGTGTCTGCAATAAACCTGGTGGACTCTCCCATTAAGAGAAGCAAATTCTGATCAATGAGGAGTAGAGTTAGCTTTAAGGTTGGAAGCATGGATTGTAAGGTGTGCTCAGGGATTTGGTGGGTAGAATGATGAGAGGAAGGCAGAGAAGAGCAGTACTTATTATTCAAACGAGTAAACACAGGGATCTTGTCAGTGTTGTTTATGACTGCATGCCCAGTTCCAGCCCCATGCCTAGGAATAGAAGTAGTAACGGACACTTTCTTTCTTTCTTTTTTTTTTTTACTTTTTAAAAAGTCTTTATTCTGCAAGATTTCATACATATGTACAGTTAAATATAATTTTCTGTCCAACTTTAACTGTATCTCATTTTACATGTGGCCTTCCTAACTTAGTGTCTTATTAAAAGCCCACTAAGTCTGTCTACTATTGTCCCTGTGGGAGTGGGGCTTCTACTGGAATGTGCGAATCATCTCAGAGCTCACATCCTCAAAGATGAGTGACTTCCCCTTTCCAGAAAGTATCAACTGTCAGTTCCTTCTCAGTGAAGGGAGAGTCCTAGAGATCATCTACCCCATCCATGCCATTTTCAACTGACTTGATGTTGTGCTGGTATTGTGCAGGTAATAACAGTTGCTATGAGTAGTAACGGACACTTTCAATTAATGTATAAGTAGATAATCTTCCTGTTTGGGGAGACGCCATGTACTAACTGTCGCTGTATTTTCTTTTTGTTTGTATTTTATTCCTAATTCAATTTGCTATTCTGTGCCTTTGTTTTGTTTTATGTATTATAAATGTCAGCTCTTTAGTTCTTTTACAAAAACCAAAAATAAAGAAAAAACCCTGAAGGTGAGCATATTGAAGGCACTGAGAAACATTAACCAATCAGAGTGGGAGAGTTCAATTTGAATATGTAAATGATCACATGAATTGGTTTCAAGACTGAACACAGGCAGAAAAAGAACTAAGAACAAAGAAACTATAGCCACAATTAACTCAATATGGGGTTACAATGGCTAAAATACTTTTTAAAGCATGCCTCTCCTCACATAGATGAGGGCCAGAAAAGTGCTATTACATAATTCTTCAAGAATCTGCGTGTTCTGGTAAATGTTTTACTTTCTCTCAAGCTCCCTTCTTTCCTTTTTTCCTTCCTTCCTTTCTGTTTCCTGTTTCTTTCTTCACTTAATACAGAGGGCAGTTCTCACACAGATAATGATGAATAGGGGATGTACCACAGATTAAGTAAGGAAGAAAAATCAGCTGAAATTGTATGGATATTTTTGGAAAACATGCTAAAATAGTCTGCAAAAATACATGCGTGTATATATTCTGTATGGTCAGTGAATTAGTAGGAGGTGTAAAATTAAACATAGATCAGAGAATACTGTAGAGAAGAGTCATTAATGGTGTAGTGGAATGAAGAAGTTGTCTTAGCACAAATTCAAATGGGTAAGTGCTAAATAAAGAGATACTAGTTGAATAGTATGAGAGTAAAGACAGGCTAGGCAGCCAAAGAAGATGCAGGTATCTTAGTGGAAACTGTTAAACATTCTTTGATTCTTGAACTCATTCTAAAGCTTGGAAGCCTTCAGGGAAAAGGGATTAATATGAATGACACATTACAGTAACTATTTTCAAAATGCCATTGTAGCCACAGAGAGATAAATTAACAGCCAAGAGTCTAAACTTGGGCAAGACAGGTATCCAAGAGGGCTCTTTAAAAGATCTAGGTATCTTTTTCCTAAAACCTATAGGTCAAATGAAATTACAAAGATGCTAAAATGATGACATCAGAGGCTGGAAGGCAGCTCAGGGGTTAAGAGCAGTTCCTGCTCATCCTGAAGAACAGATTTTAGTTCCCAGAACTCACACCTGGGGTCTCAAAATCACCTGTTACCCCAGTGTCAGAGACTACAACACAGTCTTTTAGCCCTTATGGACTCCTGCAAACACATGAGCATACACACAGAGAAACACATACATAAACAAAAATAAATCTTCCAAAGAATATATAAGCGAATAAAACGAAACAAAAAGAAATCTATACTTCCTTGTGCCTAATCCAATTACATACTCTTGTTTTGATTGTTTGGTTTTTTCTTTTTCTTTTTTTGCATTATCCCTTTTACATTTATTATAAATCATATATCAACACAATTTTCTTTCTATTTCTTAGTTATTTGATTTTTAAGATATTTTTATTTAATCCCAGCTCATTCTCCCCCCACCCCTCACCAACCCCCCCAATCCTCCACCCCATCCCCCCTCCAAAACCCAGGGAGGGTGAAGCCCTCCATGGGGGATCTCCAAAGTCTGTCACATCATCCTGGGGAGGGCCTATGCTCTCCCCCATGTGCCCAGGTTGAGAGAGCATCCCTCCATGTGGAATGGGCTCCCAAATCTATTTGTACACCAGGGATAAACACTGATCTACTTTCTGAAGCCCCGTAGATTTCCGAGGCATCCTCACTGACAACCGCATTCAGGGGGTCTGGATCAATCCCAGGCTGGCCTCTCAGTCACTAGTCTGGGGTCCTGGTTTTTGATTTTTTCAAGACAGGGTTTCTCCATGTAGCCCTGACTGTCCCGTAATCTGTCCTATAAACCAGACTGCCTTCAAACTAGAAAAACCATGTTTCTCTGCTTCCCAAATGCTGGGATTGAATGCATGTGGCACCACTGTCCTGCCCAAGTACATACTCTTAAGGAGCTTTTGTGTCTTGCCTGCCTGACTATAACACATTAACAAAGCCTATCCCTGTTACACAGGGCATGGTGGCACGTGCCTCTAATCCCTCAAGAATCAGAGGTGGGCAGCTAGCTCTCTGTGAGTTTGAGGCCAGTCAGGTCTTCATATAAAGTTACAGGCCAGCCTGGTCTACATAGAAAGTTACAGGCCAGCCTGGTCTACATAGAAAGTTGCAGGCCAGCCAAAGCTACATAGCGAGACCCATGCTCAAACAAATAAACAAAACGTCTCCTTTTGATAGAATCAGAAAGATAATGTGGCTTATGAAAATTCACGTTATGAGCCGGGCGTTGGTGGCACACGCCTTTAATCCCAGCACTCGGGAGGCAGAGGCAGGTAGATCTCTGTGAGTTCGAAGCCAGCCTGGTCTACAGAGCAAGTGCCAGGACAGCCTCCAAAACTACACAGAGAAACCCTGTCTCAAAAGAAAAAAGAAAATTCACGTTATAGTTAATTTGAGAATTTTGATTGAAAAGTCAATTCTAGGAGAGGATATGCTAATACATGACCCTTATTCCTCGATTAATGTCCTGTTATTTATCAGTGTATTAGACATTCATTAAAACTACCTTTCAGACAGTTTATTTTTCTTACTTATAATAAAAGTGCATGCCTGCATTTATCTTTACTAGTTTATGTTCAGTGTAAGTGGCTTCAGCTTTTGTGATATGAGGTACAGAAAATTATGTAATTGAAAACCTCAAATTTATAAGTGACATTTATTATTCTACAAATTAAATAAACTTAAAATAGTTTATTTTAAAATCACCATTGTCATGTGACATACTTTCCTGATCCTATCATAGTGAGAGTGAGCTGTGTCCTGTGACTCTAATAGCAGAGTAAGTGTGCTGGAAACCAAGTTCAGGGTTCCACACATGCTAAGCAAAGGCCTTCTCACTCAGCTATAGCATTACTTCTTCCTACTTCATGATACTTAAATTTAGTAATTTTATACAACGGTTTCCTTTTTACGTCCCCCATTTCCTATTTATTCTCCCAGTCTTCAAAGACTAACAAATGTAATAGCTCACTGTTCTATTGTGTAATAATTCACCTCCCCAGGAAGCTACCTGTTTTCCCTGTATTTAGAATAAATCACATCTAAAAGATGTATACAGAGGAAATCATATTTCTTTCCAGTAGTAGAAAACTGGAAGGCATAGTGTGCCTAACTACTAACACAAAACTGACATATTTCATTCAAAGAGTGATTAAAAATAGTTAATTTTAAGTCACTTTTGATCATGTGATAATCCCCTTTTCTGAGAAATGTATTTGTTAAACCCAGTGCTATCATATTGAGGTTAAGGGATTCTTTCAAATGATGATAATTGAAACAGAAGTTCTACTTTGTAAGTGAATAAAAAGAATGTCATAGTGTTTAATGCAAGTCTCACATTCACTGTATTTCACTTTGACCTTATAAAGGTTGGATTCAAAACACTGTTTGTCCTTACAGTGCTGACCTGAAGGGTACAGCTCTCCATTCCCAAACTGAACCCTCCTCAGCTTGCATAGCACAGAGTTTGCTTCCTCTGCAACTTGATCTGAGTAACAAGAGACATCTAAGACATTTGCATCATACAAGTTTATAGTTTCTTCCACTGACAGGAAAGTCGGAGGGTTTTGGATGTTCCAGAACAAATCATCTACTCTACACCAGAATTATAACTCCAAATTTATGAGTGTCAGGCCCTGTGTAGAATGTAAGTAAATTCTAGCTTTTCTGGTTAGGCCAGGTATAGCACAAAACCCAAACACTTTTAAAGCTAAAGTTAGTTTTTTCACAATGACTGAAGTCATGACTATAGTCGTATATTCAGTTTGGTTGGGGTTACACAGTTGATCTATAAATCATCTATTATGAAAACAAAAGAGGAAAAATTCACCCAATAATATGTTTCAAAAACATATTTCTATTTTGGTTGGTAAGACTAGACCATGTATTGGAGGGCTTGGGGGAGTCACTGAGGTTTGGATGGAAGACCAGCCCAGTCAGGCTTCTGGTTTTGGCAAAGTGCAAAACACATTTTCTTCAGCTGGCTTACAAGCAATCTTCATGTATAGAGAACTCTTTCCTGTCCCCCACAGCAGTGTGCCCTCCCTACAGCATATGTAGTTCTATTCTGCCAAGAGGGGGCCAGATTGGCTTTCAAGAGTTGTTCCATCTGTGGCTCATGAGCTTTTAAGTTCTCTATTTTTTCCTAAAAGAATAGTCGGTATCTTTAGGAGAACTGAGGTGGTTGCTGAATATTTAAACCATTCTGATTTTATTTCAAGGAACGGTGCTCGGCTCTCTGAATATGAGAAGAATGAAAGAAACGTCATCCCATTTTGATTTTTACTGTGACTCTTTCTTGTTTTCTGAAAGGCAATGGCTGAAAGCCAGTAGCACTGTCTCATTAGCTCCTGGAAAACACTATGATTAGATGGGATACTCAGCCGTAAAGGGTGAGTGTGGCACTGTTATGCTAACACACAACCAGGAAACGCAGGGCGCAGATGGCCTGTGTTGGTGATAAGTAGGTTAGTGCAATGCAAATCCATTTAACTTCAAAATTGGTACATTAAGGCATTCAAATATAATTGAGTTAGAACAAAAGGAAGAAAGATAGGAAAATGAAGCTAGTGGCCCAAACTAACTGATTAGTGTAAATTAAAATCATTTTAACTGGAATCACTTGAGTAATTTGTCTTGACATCTTTTTTGTTTTATTCTCTCTGGTTTTACTGAGTAACATTTTCTCAACAAACATTCTTCAAAATCCAGTTATTTTGGAAACCCTGTCACTTTATTATTTTCAAAACTCAGCATCTAAAGAAATATACTGAAATATTAACCATTTCTAACATTTAAAAAATTTAAAGTCTGTTTTTGAAACAAGAATGATATTGACTTAAATATATATATATATATATATATATATATATATATATATATATCCACTTCATCTTACTGTGAAATCTCCAGTAACCTTGTAGTCTAGTATGGTAAAGCTAGATTGAATGAATAATCAGTCAGATATAGTAATATACTAAGCCTAGTGACAGTAAAAAATGGATTTAAGGTATTTCAAAGAAGAAGTATTTGGGTGTGCTACTCTTTATTGGAGATATTAGAAGCTAATTTGAAGATCCTGACATATATGCAGAGGCCTGAAAGTTAAGTAGGGAATTGCCAGATTGCCAGATGAAGGACTTTCCAGTGACTATGGGTCCTTGAAAGTATTTATGAATGTTCTAAAACACTAAGATGCAATGCAGTAACAATGATGTTGAGGGGTGAGAGCTACACTTATCTGTGGATATAAGGACAGATATTTATAACAGTTAAAAATTTTGATGCTGGTTTAGTTAAGCTGCAGTGTGAGTTCTCCTCCAATCCAATACCAAATCACCAACCCCCAAATATACATACAAGCAGCATTCTATAGATTAAGTATGCTGTATTTATGTATTAGGAATTCACACACACACACACACACACATGCACATTTCAGGTATGGATGTAACAACAACTAATGAGAAAAGAGGCCACGAATTTGATAGAGTGCTAGAGTATGTGGATTTGTGAGAAGGGGAAATGGAAAATAATGTCATTATATCATAATATAAAAAATAAAAGAAATAAAAAGAATGTTAGTAAATAATTCTGGCAAGCCTCAGAATCCACCAGTCTCCAACCAAAAAATGCTTGGGTTACAGACATGGATGGTTTTGCATAAGGTGCTTAGGATTTCATTCTTCTTGTGTCTTGAAAATAAGGCATTTCTATCAACTAATCTATCTTCCTAGGCCAGATAGACTACACTCCTTAAAGCCACATTAAAAATGCTAGAGAAGTTGATTCATCATTATGCAGAAAGTAAAATTAATTTTCATTGGCTGTTAAGCAAAATTCATGTTGTAGTTAATGACAGGATTTTTGTAAATTGGTCAATATAACATTATTCTTTTTAAAAAATTGGAAGAGAACAACAATAAAGGAAGGGAAGAGAAGGGAGGGAGGGAATAATGTAAATAAAATCTCAAAAAAGAATAAATGTTTTAAAAATTGTTTTTCATCAAAAATAGTAATCCAAGGTGGCAACCACAGTAAGGAAATTTATTTGGCATGAGTAAATTAATGCTTATTTAGAAAGGAACAGTAACTTTTTAAACTTTGATTTTAGAAATGGAAACAGCTCTGAAATAAATTTCAAAGCCACTACAAAATGAACTGAAAGACCTCGGTTTATTGATGAAGACATTCTGGCAGCATCTATTTTTAGTAGATTTATTGATACAATTATCTACAGAATTCTATGTAATTCATCCATTTTGGGTTTATAACTTGGTAGTCGTTAGCATATGGCAACTATGAAACCAGTGTGGAAATCTAAGTTTGGGACATTTCCACTATCCCAGAATGAAACTGCCTGCTATGACTAACCTTTCCTTCTCCTTTTTCTCAAGAACTCTACACAGAAAATATCCATTTTATAATGCTAACACATTCTCTTTCACATTCCTGGTGTGAGTTTTTAAATTAAGGCTTAACATTTGTGATTATAAAGAATGAAATGTACTAGCAACCATTTGCACTTCTTGGGACAACTTGTTCGTTCATGTGTTCATCTAGGTTTTACCCAGTGGGAATTCATTCTCCATAATAATTTTTAAAGTTTCTATGAGAAGGGAAAAGCACATTCTCACCTAAAATGTATTCTATTACACTATATTTTAGTGGTAATTTATACATGTCTAAACTATCTTATTTCAAAGTCTAATATCTTTTTGTTTCTTTCCTTTTTTTTTTTTTTTTTTTTCGACACAGGGTTTCTCTGTATTGTTTTGGAGGCTGTCTTGAAAGACCAGGCTGGCCTCGAACTCACAGAAATCCGCCTGCCTCTGCTTCCCAAGTGCTGGGATTAACGGCTTGTGCCACCAACGCCCGGCTGTAGTTGGGGAAGAGAAACGAGTTCTGGTGTTTTATTGCTCAGAATGAACATAGATAGTCATGTGTATGATGTTTCCAAAAAGCATCAAGAAAATGTTTTAACTATTTTCTCAAAATACTTTATAAATAATGATAATTCTATTCATTCTGACTTGAGCATTACACAATATAAACATGTATCATGAGATCACATAACACCTCATGAATACATGAGATTTTTTTGCCAATTAAAACCTCAAAAAACGAAGTGATTTTGTAAGTCAATGGACTGTGCTTTCCATACGTCTAATTGACACAGCCGTCACTTAAACTCCAGCTCCCTGAATAGTGGGCTCTGACGCTATATGCACCAACATAACTAAATAGTCTTGAAAATTTGGCCACAGTATAAGAATTCTAAAGAAAAACAATGGACAATTAATCAGCATCAAACGCATCATGTACCTGAGGCATTTTTGGCAGATCGCCCCATGCTACACTGATTTCTCTCAGCCTTAGTTATGTCCATTTTTTAGATATAAATAACTTTACAACACAGTCATAAGAAGTAGCCATCTGAAAATGGATTATGCATTTGCATAGACAGTTTGCCCAGAGACATACACAGATGGCAGAATTGAGCTAAAAAGAAGATGGATGTCAGTATGTCATCAAAGTATTCAAAACCCACTTCATGCAATTATGTCCCATGCATTTTACTTTCTGAGGTGAAAATAGGCTTGCATTTTCTTTGTTTGTATATGAAGTTTTGCAACCTATGTTATTAACTTTATAACTGTATTCACATGAATGTTTGAGTGTCTTTCTCATCATAAATGTAAGACATCACTGGCCAGTGTTTTTATTTTTTTTTAAAGCAAGGTCCTCAAATTACTGGCCCGATCTTATTTATTTTATTTTCTGTGTTTGATTGGTTTGCCTGCATGTATACCTGTGTACCATATTCTTACCTGACGCCCATGGAGGTCAAAAGAATGCATGAGATCCCCTAGAACTTGAACTATAGAGGGTTGTGAGACACCATGTGGATGCTGGTTACTAAACGTTGCAAGAGCACAAGTGCTTTTAGCTGCTGAACCATCTCTCCAGCCTATTTCAGCTAAGAATGATTGAAGGATGGTGATAGGGACAATTAAATATGAACGATGTTGAAAATCCCCAAGATTGTTCCATGATGCACGCAGAGGCATAAGGTTACAAATCTGACTCCTAGAAGGATTTAATTTCTGTATCTCCAACTCTGTGTCCCATATGGGAAATGCAGACATTATGTTTCAGTTCATGGAAATGTTAATGGAATTAATTAAGTGGTACTTTCTAAACTCCAGAACATTCTGTCTTTAGTTGTTCACACATTGTCAAACATGATACTTTCCTGTCTAACTCTTGGTCTCACAGATGGAACCTTAACACGGCTCCCTGACGTAAGCAGCTTCCTGACCACAGCCTGGATTAATTCCCCAGACTGCTTTTAGGAAAGGAAGCACTGTTATCAACAGAGAATTGCGGCTGAGTACAGTTCTTAAGACATCGTTTAAGTTGTACTTTCACATAGGATATACATAAATAAACAGAAGACCTATGTACAGGCTGTACTCCTTAGTTATAATGTATTAATACTGGGAATTGTTGGCACTCAAGGGTGGGAGATCAAACTTTGTCTTTTGGGAGACGTGTCTCTTGTGGGATCCCTTCTCGGTGAAGGCTTTGGTACAGTAGAAAGGAAGGCTCACCGTATTCTGCACTAATTAGTAGACTAACTCTAGTTCAGTCAAACATGGGAGAGCTCCAAGCAGAGAGAACAGCATGTACAAAAGCAGAGGCTTGCAAATAAACTTGTCTAAATCAGGGAATCATTCAGTGTGCTACCCACTGACAAGTTTAAATTCTGTCCTCAGGGTAACCAGAAGGCAAGGAAGGACTTGAAAGAACTTCACACAGAGATTTGACAATATTCATCTTTTAAACAATTACTCAGGACTGGTAAGGGAGCACATATTCAGAAGATGAAGAGAGAAGATTCCTCAGTAATTAGCAAATCATCTGCATAAATGAAGGACAGCAAAGCTACGTATCATTTAGGAAGCATTATTAGATAGAACAGATTTAATGTGATGTGCAGGGGCTTTTTAATACAGTGAAGAGGAGAGTCTGGTACACTGATATTTCCTGGAATCCACAATATAAAGTATCAGGGAAGAAGAAGCTGACATTGTTCTGACTCCGGAGTATTCTTATAAAAGCTTCTAAGCTCAGAACAGTACGTTGGCTATTGTTTCTAAGGCTAATACTTTCTCATGCATTTTAGTTTTATTTTTCAAAAAACACATGACGTTGTCCTCTTCAGTGCTGTTTCCCTGATGCTTCAAGACCTTCCACTGTCGTCACTGATAAAACACAAACGCATTTCCCTTGAACTTGTAAACAATAATGTCTTATGTAAATTTGAGTGCCACTAATGGCTCTTTCTCTGTATTTAAGATTCCTATAGTTCATCCTAAACAAAATGAAACTTAAGTGTTTATACAGATGATTGTATAAAGAAAGTACACACACACACACACACATCCTTAAAAAGAAATTCTGCAATTATCATGACAGAATTGAAGAATATTACATTAAGTAAAATAAGCAAGACATGAATAAGGAAATATTGTGTAAGTGTAGCAAAATGCCTGAACTTATCAAAGAATTGTGGTTACAGAGGCTACAGATGAGCAGGAAATGGGTGGTGATGAAAGGCACAAAATACTACAGAAAATAAACATGTCCCATGTGATGAAGGCAGGGAATTTTAGAGGACTGTGCAGTTCAAAATTGTTGAGAGTAAATGTGAAATGTCTTCACCATAAGAGTGATGGATACTTACTTAAATAGCCTGGTGTACATTCCATGTTGTGTTCATGACTCATGGCTTTGTACCACACACACGACAAGTGCTGATTTGCGGCAAAATGTTTTCAAAATAAATAACAATAGATGTGGTAAAATTACTAAAAGAGGAAGTTTGGGGTTTTTTGGTAATGTTTTTATTTAAATTAGAAACATGAATGTTTCACATGTCAATCCCAGCTCCCTCTCCCACCCCTCCTCCTTTGTCCCTCCACCAGCCCCTCCATCCCCCAATCCAATCCCCACATCATTCTCCAGGGATGGTAAGGCCCTCCTTGGGGGTGTCTCTAAAGTCTGTCATTTCACCCAGGGCAGGACCTAGGCCCTTCCCCATGTGTCTAGGCTAAGAGAGCATCCCTCTATTTGGAATGGGCTCCCAAGCATCATTCATAAACCATGGTAAACACTGATCTACTACCCAAGGCCCCAGTGATTTCTGTGGCCATAGA
Organism: Mesocricetus auratus; assembly: GCF_017639785.1. Classification (NCBI taxonomy): domain Eukaryota; kingdom Metazoa; phylum Chordata; class Mammalia; order Rodentia; family Cricetidae; genus Mesocricetus; species Mesocricetus auratus. Next base: position 126,352 of record NW_024429207.1, on the reverse strand, counting down.
GGAAGTTTGGAATACAGGAATCTGTACATATAGCAAATAGTGTGTTCTGTACTTTAAATAACTCTACATTGCTTTGAAACTTTAAGTTTATATTTAGCTCTGAAATATATAGCAAAAAATTTTAAATTTATTAACCATGCTGTCCATCATGTTTTAAAATAATAATCTACATGGAGAGAAAATCTTCCTCTGATTAAGTATTGAACATAGAGCATAATACCATATTGTAATCCCTGTAATGTCATAGTTCTGTTCAACACTAAGATGAACATTTAGGTAAAATATGATAGATATAAACAATTCACATCTATTGTTCCTATATTTAAGTAGAAACTCATTTTAATTGCAGTGTAGGTTCTTTCTATCCCATACTTCTGACAGCTATTTCATAATAACTGTCGAGAACCAGCCGACCTATTTAAACATGCCTGAAAGGGGGAGGAAGATTGAGAAAAGAAAGAGACAAAAGACGGAAGGTAGAGTTGGGAGGGCTCTATGCGAATACTGCAGACACCTCAAATTTTATTTCACATAGCACTTTTATACCTAAAGCAAAAGGAGAGGACAAAAGACTGCCTTACCATGATACAAGGAACAAACAAGTGCAATTACTTCCTTAATTCTCAAGGCATCCAGTAACTATAGCCTTTACTAAACACCCTGCCATTTGGCCTTCGGGAGTAAAATGTCTAGTGACCACACCTTAGATCAAACATCCTGTTATCTGCCCTTGAGGATCAAGAATAGGTTTGAACTCTCTGACCTTAAGTAAAGATGGCCAACTGTCAGATCCCCATTAATTGTCAGAGAGTTCCCACATCTTCTAGGCCATCCCAGCGCTTTGTGGTGCAACTATCAAGTAATTTCTCTAACACTGGAACTCTCACCCATACCTGAAGGACCTCTGCCCATCTTAAATATTTTGCTTGTTTGCTACTGATGTCACTTTGAATCTTGGATGTTAACCCCTTATTGGATAGATAGCTTTCAAATTATTTTTTACAATAAGTTGGTTGTCTGTACACACTGTTTTTCATATGATTTTATTCATAAATATGTTTTACTACTTTAGAGTCTTCGTTGTAAGAGATTATACAGAGCATTTTGGTAGTTTGACGAATCGTTTGCTTGTCATTTTTCAGAGATTCCTCTCATTGACTTCATTTTCACTTCAGTTACTGCACTGATGCACACATATATGTATGTGTATGTATATATACAATACCATCTTAGTTACGAAGACTGTACTCCCCTTCGACTTACAGTTAAGATTTTCACAAGATAGGCTAAATCATCATTGAAATGTATCTAGTTATTTTATAGGAAGTCAGGTTGGGCAAATGTTTCAGAATATAAACACAAAGTCCAGGGGCTAAACAAATATATTAAAGGTCCATCATCTTCAGGTTTCCACACTTATGAACTTCCTGTTCAGCACATTTGGAACCTTATTGTATCAGAACCATGCACCTTAGAACATTGCCTGTAGCAATGCCAAATGTACTATCACTTCAGAATTTTTATTATTGAATTCACCATAGCATCTGTATTGCATGCAGCATCTTAAGATATAAATAATGCAATTACCATCCTAACTGAAAGTTTCCTCACCAAAGAAAACAAATCTAATCAGGAGAAACTGCAGACAATCTTCCTATCACTGTCCTAGGTAGCTCATTCCTTATTTTTCATATTTCTTCCTCAGTATATGCCAATTCTCTCTCGAACCAGTCTAGACTCATAATTATCTGAATCTGAATCCATGCTTTTTTAGGGGAAGCTGAAGTTTTATGAGTGATATGGAAATCTTAGCCTTTCTGTCTGAACTGCGAAAATGTCCACGTTGAGTTCTACAGATGATGAACTCATTCCCTTTTTAAGTTCCTGTTGCTGGTTCTAATGTCCTGACAGGAGCTCCGGTCGTTGCTCATTTGGGTTATTAATGGTGACACCTGATTCCACCCCCAGCCTTATCCCAGCTTAAGTTCATCAATTACAGTATAAGCAGTGAGGTTTCTCTCAAATATGAATCTATGTCAGTCTCTGCAGAAATAAAACTGAAATTCATTTCATGAAGAAGCCTTCCCAATCTAAACTTATACTTCTCAAATCTCAGTTAACTTATGTCTTGCCTTTAGGCTGTATACCCTGGTGATATCAGTGAATATGATGTTTCTACCCATTACCATCTTCCTGAGTACTTTGTGTATTTGGTCATTTTTACACTATAATCATCTCATGTATCTTGTGCTTATATAATTCCTATGTTATCTAGGAATAATAATGATCAAGCAAGTGTCCCCTTTTTAAGGGGTTTCTATTAACCAAGAATCCTCTCATTTTAACGAGACTCTCTGGAGCCTCTTAACACAGGAACACACTCTTGCTTTGCTTACTTCTACATAAGTCCATAAAAGTGAAAATGAAAAGTTTTATTTAGATCCAGGATATAAATGACCAATCATGGTGTGTTGGATAGTTCCATGTCAGTCTGACACAAGCTAAATAAAGTCTTCTGAGAGGAGGGAAAATGCCAACATAAGATAGGGCTGTAGGCAAGCCTGAAAGGCATTTTCAGAATGTTTGATTGATGGGGGAAGGCCAAGCTCATTGTAGGCGGTGTCATTCTTGGACTGGTGGTCCTGGGTTCTACAAGAAAGCAGGCTTTGATGAGCAAGCCAGTAAGCCACAACCTCCAAGGCCTCTGTATCATTTCCTGCCTCCAGGTTCTGGCCCTGTTTGAGTTCCTATCCTCACTTTTCAATGATGGACTATGACATTCAAGTGTAATTCATTCTTTTTTTTCTTTTCTGGTTTTTACGAGACAGGGTTTCTCTGTATTGTTTTTTAGGCTGTCGGTGCAGCCTGGCCTCAAAATCATAGAGATCCGCGAGCCTCTGCCTCCGGAGTCCTGGGATTAAAGGCGTGCGCCACCACTGCCCAGCTTCAAGTGTAATTCAAATAAACCATTTTCTCCTCAGTTTGCTTTTGGATATGGCGTTTCATCACAGCAAAAATATCCCTAACTAAGACACAAGACTTGGTTGAGATCCATTTTACTAGAATGATAAGAAAAAACATTTGTCCAATGCCGATGACAGTGATGTAGTTAAACAGCTGTGAGATACAGATGACAATGTTTATCAGTTGCATTCCTGATCTGTAAATACAGGGAAAACTTAGAAGTCAGTTCTGTCTTTGTTTAACCATTATTTCCTAAAGTGTATTCTCTGATGACATTCATTCATGTTTCAAAAAAAAACCCCTTTGTTTATTTTTTGGTATTATTTCATTTGAGCTTTGGATGTGTAAGAACAAACCCTTCTAAAGTAAAATTTGGTAGCATTAACTATAATGAATGAATTTTAAATGAGCAAGAGGTTTTCTAATGTAATAGCTGTTCCTCTCTCTCTCTCTCTCTATATATATATGTGTATATATATATATGAAAGTTCATCAAACTTTCATCTATATGTATTTGATGAAATCCATATGATTTATTTATTGTTTAGGTTTAATTTTTATATCTTTGAGGAAATCCAAACTCCAGAGAAATAATTAAAGCAACATTAAAGTTTATATATAAATGAGGTGGATAGAATAATAAGTATCAAGTTTTTACCTGTTGCTTCGTGACCCCATAAAATGTAATTAACTTTCCTGAAAAGTAACCTTTCATAGAGTTCTCCTAGCAAATTGAGGATTTACTGATAGAAAGGCAGTTTCAAAGTTCTTTTATATTTTCTGCTTCCTAGCCTATGCTTATAGAACTATGATTTAATGAAGAAATAAAATGATAGTAATAGAGTCTTCACATTCCTTGGAGGAAATAGGATTAATTTCATTGTTTCTAAAATATCATTTATGTAGAGTTGAATTTAAAAGTTCCAGGGAAATTCTTTTTTTAAAATACTTTTCCCTATACATTGTATTCTGATTAGTTTTCCCTCTCCCAATCAGTTGCCCACCCTCCCAAATCCATACCATTTCTCTCTCCCCCCTCTCTTCCTCTCTCTCTCTGTATATATATATATATATGTATGTGTGTGTATTATATATATAATTAGAATACAAACAGGCATCTAAAAATAGTAGCAAAATAAGATAAAAACAAAACAAACCAGAATGGAATGAAGCAAGCAAACTAACAAAAGAAAAAGAGGCAAAAATATCACAAGAAACACATATAGACACAGAGACACATCTGTTCAGACACACAGAACCTGCGGCTGTTGAACATTTTCAAAATACTATATGACTCAGACTCCTAATAGTTTAAAATATTTTTTACATTAACCACTTTCTTAATCTTAACAATTACACTTTTAATGTTTTAGATATTTAACAGAAAACTATTTCTTAGGAGAGACACCAAATAATAATACATTAACTTGACTGAGTATGGTGGTATACACCTTTAATTCCAGGAGGGCGTTTAATTTTAGGGGGCAGATAGATCCAGTTAAAAACCAGCTTGATCTGCATAGTGAATCTCAGTCCATGAAAGGTATGGACACTGTATCAAACAAAAAAACCAAAAATAAGAGGTTAGCATATATTTTCATGTAGGCCATGCACTTTATGCAACTTTCAATTTCATAAATGAATTTCCCCAATAGCTAAAGTCCATACCTTTCAATAGTTCTTTATTCTTAATTTTAATCAGTTTTCAAGTTGGAAATGTGATGTTATGCTACTTATGCTAGGTGTTCGAAAATAGGTATTCTCGTTTTCTTTTGATGAAAATCTAGAAGCACTCATATCTGATGCTTGATGGGCGAAATCTTTATAAGTATTTGACAAATCTCATATAATTTATTATTATGCTTAGTTTCTGTGTCCTTGAGAAAATATAGAGTGTCATTGAAACCATGGAATTTTAGATTTGAATATGATAAACAGAATAACAGAAACTCCAGAGTTTAAACCATACGAGGAACTTAGAGTAATGTGAACTCATGGTGTGAAATGAAACTCAGATGGTGTGCCTTTGCCTCACTCAGTGCTCTGTCAACCACAATTGGACACTCTCAGCAAACGCTCTGGCTTCTCCGAACAAGATAGGAACACCTCTGCAAATGATGTCAGTTTCGTAATGAAATGTTCTTTTTGCAGAAAGTAGAAGCTATTAGGATTCAAAAATAAGCCGTAAGTTTTAAAAGTTAACATTATGCCGGGCGGTGGTGGCGCACGCCTTTAATCCCAGCAGGCGGATATCTGTGAGTTCGAGGCCGGGCTGGACCGATAGCCTCCAGAACAATACAGAGAAACCCTGTCTCGTAAAAACCAAAAAAAAAAAAGTTAACATTATAAAATTAATTTGATATCTATTTTGCCAATAACCTTATATATCCAAAACAGAACTGCAGTGGGTGTGGTGGGAAGGTAAGAACACAAATGAAATGAAAATTGATGGAATTCCTTTGGCTTCAATTATTTCGATTTTAAATAATTTATAAGCTCTTTTTCTGTTAAGGAGAATTTTAGTTTTGAAATTGTTTTTGTGTTAGTTTACTTATCACAAGATATGTTTCTAATGAAAGAAAATTTTTAAAAAGTATCAAATCATAGAACTTTCCATGTCTAAATATTTCATTCCCCATTTATTTGAAATAATTTATTCCCCTCTTTATCATTTCTTTCATCAATTTGCTCATGGTCAGTGTCCGGAATTAAAGATCCAATTGATCTGGTACTCACTCCATGTCTGTGTTGTATTTGTTTACAACATTTTCAGGACAGACATCAAGGATATTGTCTCAAGCTTGTGCTACCAATAAAAACAAAATGGAGTACTGCCAATGACACAGTCATTTTCACAAGAGTTCTCTGTGACTGGCAAGGAATAATAAGCAATGGACTGTACTTTGTAGCCAGACAGACTTAAGGTGCCTGGGGATTACAGTGTGAAAAAGCAGGGACTATTTTCAGTATTACACAATATTTCTTGAAAAGTGAGTGCTGAAGTGAGATCTACCACTGACATTATGTCACAACTTTCCAATTAATGGGCTCTTTTTAAATGAGACTGGTAATTCTCAATTGTCATCAGCCATCTCCAAGAGACAAAGGTCATAAAATCAACTATTTTCAATATTGTATGCTCTTTATTGTTTTCAGATTGGCTTTAAGAGTTACCGAGTACATAAATGGCTCATATTTTTAAATTATTTATCCGTCGACTTTGAAACATTTGAAGATACACATTTTCTTGTATAAAAAACAAGAAACCTAATACTAAAGAAATATATTAGTTTCTAAGATGATTTTAGAATAACATACTTGAAAGTTTGTGATTAAATAACGGGAGTCATGGGTATATTGTCTGTAGGGGTTGTTGTCCTAGATCTGAGGTAAACAATTCACTGTCTACTTTGCAAGACCGGTGATGAGAAAGCCTAGTATATTTTTGTCAGTGTACTAGGACTAGAATAATTTTAACTTCAAATGCTGATGGGAAAATCTCTTAGTATTTGTCTAAACCCTGTCTCCACTACAGAAATGGAGAGGTGGCGGAGCGGGGAGGGGGTAAAAACTGCAACAGCACCTGTGCTCATTCATATCTTAAATAACATTTATCTCATCACTAAATTGTTTCCCATGCATAACGGTTAAATATAAAATTTTCTATCATTTGTAATTCAATTAAGTGTTCCAAACCTGTTACCTATTCTGAATATCAATATTTCATGTTTTAAAATGACTGATACTAATTTATTTTAAAATACAATACATGGAACTGTGTTTAACCTTAAGTTTTGAGACTTCTTCAGACTGTTTTATTCATTCAACCTTTGAAATGAATATCAATAATATTTGTTCATACTTAAAAATTAATGGTGTGTGATGTAATTTAATTTTTGTAAATAGAGAAATGCATGCAACACTAGTGATTGTATTATCCTTAATGTCAGGAGATTACAAACCACATTCTAAAAGCAGAAGCCAGGCAAAGCTTCCTGGAAGAGGGTTGCCTTAGTTGCATCTAAGGATGAATTTGAGTTAGTAAAAAGATAAATTTGCAAATGACTGATGGCTGTGGAATTCTTAGTAAAGAGAACAAAATTTGTTCAAGTTTTGAGAACAAAGACTTTGGACTGGAATTATGGGTAACAAACTCTGGTTTGCCTCTTTATTATTTCTATTTAGATTTAGTTTATTGTGCTCTCTCTCTGTCTCTCTCTCTCTCTCTCTCTCTCTCTCTGTGTGTGTGTGTGTGTGTGTGTGTGTTTACACAAGTTTGCATTCATGTGCCTGTGGAAGGCAGAGGCATCACTTTCCTTGGAGTTAAAGTTACAGGTTAGTATGAGTTGCTCCATGTGAGTTCTGGGAACTTGAGTCTTCTGAAAGAAGAGTTGGTGCTCCTAACCACTGATCCATCTTCCCAGACACAATCATTTGAAATCTTGAACATGGTTGCTTACGGTTATTGAAGTTTGATATATAAACCTATGACATGAGGTGTGTAAAGACTACTTATGAGTTGTAGATTCTGCCAGGTCCTCCCCTAACAGTTTTTCGTTCACATTTCATCATAATAAATTTGATGAGCCATAATTAACTAATTTGCAAGAATTAAGGGGCGGGATGTGTGTGTGTGATTCTGTGTCAGTGCACAGGGACTATTTCATTTTCTAGTAGCCATTAAGGACCATACTGGATTGTGTTTGGATTACAAGCATGTACCACCACACCTGGTTTTTAAGTGATGTTGGTAGTTGAACCCTGAGCTACATAATTATTAAGCAAGCGTTATATCAACTGAGCCATGGCCCCAGCCCTGTCTATCGATTTTTAAATTAATTATGCTTCCCTCATACAGTCAATATTGCAAAAGTCTTGTTTCTCTAAGTGGTTTCAAATAAGATCAAAGTCAGACCCAGGGAGGTAACAGTCTAAATGGATTCTCTTCACCTGAAAAGATCCAGAGAAAACCATCACCAATGATTGTGTAATGACACACTCCTGAACTATTTTCTCCAATTGTATTCAGAATCCACATTTATGTTGTAACCTCACCATCACAGCATGCTAGTCATCTCTGTGTCAACTATGTAGTACGTCACCCCTCTGCCCAGTACCTTTCATCTTCTATTCTCTTCCTATTTCATCCTGACTAAAAGCCACATTTCCCATAACAACAGCAAGGCACCCACATTATCTACCCCATGATTCCTCTGGCTTCACCTTTATTACCCTCCTCTAGCACTCACCTCCAGAAACAGCGTCTGCCCCATCTTTATGCAGAGTGTGGCTCTAGGCTTTGTTGGAGCTTCTTTGTATGCCTTGAACATTCTCCCCACAAACTATATACATGCAGCTAACAGTCCCAAATCTTATTAAAATGCCTACCTTCACCATGAAGCCTTCCCTCCCCCCAGAAACACCTGGTCAAATATTTTCTCCCATGTTCCTTATCCTATAGCACTTTGGATTTATATCCTTTTCCCTGGTTAATTTTTCTTTGTGTTACATATAAATATTTAGAGTATTTGCCTAATGTATTTTTACTTGGTGTTGATGTGTTTACCACATTCTGGGAGTACGAGATCTGTGAAGCAGGGAGATCTAAATTATTTCACTAATGTGGTCTAAATGACAGGGACAATTCCACTTAAAATATTGGGGAATAGTTTCAGAAACGTTAAAATCAGTTTAGGAAGAGAGTTGGTCATGGGGGAACAGGAAGTTGAGGGGGTGGGGGTAGAATAGGGGGAAGAGGGAATCATAGGATCGAATACAGATCAGGCACCAGAGTGACCCCGAGTGATCTAAAGGGATAACACCAATTGGCAAGCTAAGCAATAGTGGAGAGACCACCTCGAATGCCCATTCCTGATAATGAACTTGATGTCTATAACCATCCGGGAGCCTTCATCCTGTGACTGATGGAAGCAGAGGCAAACACACAATTAATCACTGAGCTGAACCCAAGGAACCCAGTGACAGAGAGAGAGGAGTGATGAGCAAATTGGCAAAGAATGGGCTGGCAAAACCAGCAGAGACAGCTCTTGGACCCCAGACCGACAGTGGGGAGGCCAGCATGGGACTGATCTGGACCCCCCAAATGTGAGTGTCAGCGAGAAGGCCTGGGCAACCTATGGGGCCCTGAGCTGTGGATCAGTGTCTATCCCTGGTATACAAACAGTTTTCGTGTGCCTATAGCACAAAGAGGGATGCTCTCTCAGCCTGGACTCTTAGGGGAGTGCCTGGACCCTAACCAGAGTAAAATGACATACTCTAGATATCCCCTATGTGGAAGGGTTTGGCAATAGGGTGGGAGGGAGGGGGGAAGGGGAGTGCGGGAGGAGGGGAGGGAGAGGGAACTGGGATTGACATGTAAAACAAGCTATTTAAAATTAAAATAAAAAATGATAAAAAATAAAAAAAATATGATTTCACATTTTCAGCAGACTCCCACACTCAGACCTTTCAGGAAACAATGCCCCAGTGAGCAATAAATTGAGATTATATGGTTGATGTGGTTGAAGATAGTCAACAGAAGATTTTTCTAGATTTCTCTAGGCAGTTAACAGGATAAGAGAATAGGTTTGATCCTATACTACTTTTTCCAACAAAAAGAAAAGAAAAACAAAACACACACCCAATTTTTCCAGGATTAAATGCAGTTAAAATATAATTTTGGCTAATTAATATACACATATAATTTCTTTTCTCTCCATCAAATGTTACACTCAATTGCTATGTAGCTTTTACCAAGTATTGCTAGCAATCAATGGAAAGGCAACTACCATCTCCTTACTAGGAGTCTCTAAATTCACATTGCAATACTAGAGGGAAAACAAGTGAATGAGAACATAATTCAAAACTGATCATTGTAATGTTAAAACATAATTAGAAATGAAATGGGAATGGATTATTAGAGGTCTGCAGTTTTAAACTTTTAATTGGTGGGGCTTCTGCCAGGAAACTAGTTGCCAATAGTAGCCTATTGGAACAAACACTTGAATGTAAGGTGATGAACTCTGTAGGCAGTGTACTATGTTTGTGTCAGAGGTATGTCAAGTGCAAAAGCCTGGGGATATGGGGTGCAGACTGTGGTGTTCTGTGGTTTTCTAGGGGTTATCAGATATAAGAGTGACAGGAATTACTACAGTTTTTTGTACATATATTTGGTGTCTTTGAATCCTAAGCAGGAAAATATGTAATGTACTCCTTATGCAAAAAAAATGAAAAGCAGTGTTTGTCAGGCAACCAGGCCCTTTGCACTGCACTTTAATTAGGGTTCCAGCACTTCGCCTACTTCACATTGCTTTCTGAAAATTTTAAAGTCAGGACAAAATTTGCAGGCACATATCTCTTCAATTGCTAGAATCATCTCCCGAAAGTCCGTTTCCCTCATCTCATGGTTGTAAAAAAGGAAATCAATGTTATATAAGTAACAGTGAATTTTTTTTCTTATACTTAGTTTATATTAATTGTGTTTGGATAAAACTCTTTGCTGATTTTTCATAAGGACATGCAATTGTTTGATATACTTTTAAGGAAAAGATATTTTCATTATATGAGAATTCTACCTGTATCTTTGTTTTCTTTCCATGCTTATAACAGTCCCTTTGCATCACTCATACTAGGCAAGTGTTCTGCAACTGAGCTGTCATCCACAGCCCTCTGTCCATTTCTCAACTCTTCAGCTCAAGAATTTTAAAGTGGTCTCCAAGGGTGGGCATGGTGATAACTGCCTTTAATCACAGCTCATGCAGGTAGAGGCAGGTAGATCCTTGTGAGTCCAACGCTATCCTGGTTTACATACATGGCAAGTTCCAGGCTATTGGGGCTACATAGTGAGTCCAAGGCTAGCCTGGTCTTCATGCATGGCAAGGTCCAGGCTATCAGGGCTACATAGTGAGACACTGTCACAGCCAAAAATCTTGGTTTGCAATTATAGTGTCTTACACATAAATATCTTGATTTTGTTGTTGACAGTCAACAAAACCTTCAAAAAACAATTTTACATGGCTGTTTCAGACTTATTTACATAGGTACACAATTGTATTTTGGTACAAGTTTTCACTTGGTCAATTTAATTATTGGGATATTATTAAAATGTATTTTTGCTTTAGCAGCAAAAATAAGTATTTACACAGAAAAGTTCCTATTCTCCTTATTAGAACATTGTGCCTTTTTGGACATGTTCAAAAATCAACTTGGAATTATTTTTGGTGTATTGTTCACAAATTGAAAGTATTTTGGTAGTACGGTGCTCGTTTTTGATAAAACAGAAAAAAAAAAAGAATAGATCCCAACCGATCAAGATTCTATGCTGGCCTAGTTAGGATTTTTGTAAGTGCTCTCTTCCATTAGTCGTTTTTGTGAGAAGACGTTCTTTTTGTTTGAGAAATGTTAGTGAAATCCATTAAATGGAGTTCAGGGAGAGGAATAATTGCCTGCATATTTGTATTTGTGTTCATTTTAAATGACCATACAAACTAGATCTATTTATGTTTTCAAGTGTAAAAGTACAGCTATTAATAATAAGGGATGATAATTTGTTCTGCTTTTGATTGATGCTTTTCTTTATGGAATAGAAGCACTGGTGTCATAATTGGATTCATATAGTCAAGGCTTGATTTGTGTATTTTTCTTTAAGGACCAAAGAGGGAACACCAAATACCAATACTTGAGAACTAATATTTGTTTCTATTTTGTGGATTAATCAGAATTTTGGACAAGGTGTAGCTCAAGTGTAAAGTACTTGTCTAGCATGTTTGAGCCTCAGAAAAAGGAAAGCAAGGATGTTAGGATCAAGGATGAATACAAGTATAGTCAGCTTCTAACTTTGAATTTCTAAAGTCAATGCTTATTTTAAACTTCTAAAATCTGCCCAACTGTTTCTTCTGCAAATTCACTCTTACACCTGTGGGAGCAAAGAACACACAGAGAGACACACACTATATGTTTTAAAACTACAAAAATATTATAATCATGTGTGCCAACACTTTAATGTTCCAATGAAGTAATTTGCATAAAACATTTTATACTTAATTTAATTTTAAAACCTAAATTAATTGCTTATGTGACATACTCTCAAATCTGACATATATGACTGAGCTGAAAACTTGCACACATACAAAACTTAATCCTTTCATCTGCATTTTGAGGTGTTGTTATCTTTATAGCCTCTCAACGACAGAATAAGTTATATTTGTAAGGAATACATGGCAACTTAAAAATATGAGAGTGAGTGAAGTGAGCAAATCTCCACCAGAGGATATTCTTCCCAGTGGAGGTAGAACAGCAACTGAAAGACAGTTGAATTTTATTTTAGCAATATTTAAACAGTTAAAGTGACTTTATTCCTTTTTGTTTTATCTTATAAGTAGCTTCATTTTTGTATAGAAGACTGCTGTACAGTAAAAAGAACATTTTGCTACAGGACCATAAGTATCCTGAGAGATGAAACATATCAGCCCAACTTATCTGTATACTGTGACATGGGTCTGATACATAATTCATCTGACTTATAACTTCCCTCTGCAAGCTGAGCACCTAGGCCTTAGGCAAAGCAATTCAGTTTTCTGAGGCTCAGTTTTCCCTGGCTGTAAAACATAGATAATAGCACAAAAATCTTGCCTGGCAGTTGGTTTAATAGACGTTATCTTGTCAAAATTCAAACTCAATATAAATGTAAATCTGAGTATTATTTTGGAATATTCCTCTGAGACACATGATGGTAACTATCTATTTCACAAAGAAATATTATACAGAAACTACAAGTTTTTGTAGGGTCTGATAATGCAAGTTATAAAGTACTATATTATAGATTTGAGCTAGTTGTAAGAGGGCCATAGATTCAGATCAGAGTATTTTCCTTATTTTTATATTTTCAAAAACCATAGCATAAACTATCATTAGTTTTTTTATTTTAGCCATTCTGACAGGAGTAAGATGGTATCTCACAGTTGTTTTTATTTGCATTTCCCTAATGGCTAAGGATGTTGAACACTTTCTTAAGTGTGTTTTAGCCATTTTAGACTCCTCTAATGAGAATTCTCTACTTAGTTTTGTAGTCCACTATTTAATTGGATCCTTTGGTGTTTTGGAGACTTGCTTCTTGATTTTTTTTTTTTGTAAATTTTGGAGATCAGCCCTCTGTCAGATGTGTGGTAAGAGAATATCTTTTCCCATTCTATGAGCTGCCTTTTTGTCTTGCTGACTGTGTCCTTTGCCTTACAGAAGCTAATCAGTTTCAGGAGGTCACATATATTAGTTGGTGATCTCAGTGTCTGTGCTACAGGTATTATGTTCAGGAAGTGGTCTCCTGTACCAATTAGTTCAAGGGTGCCTCGTACTTTCTCTTCTAAGAGGTTCAGTGTGGCTGAATTTATGTTGAGGTCTTGATCCACTTGGACTTAAGTTTTGTGCTTGGTGAATCCACAGAAACAGCCAACCTGAACAACAGGGGGCTCATGAACCCCAGACTGGTGATTGAGAGGCCAGCATGGGACTGATTCAGGCACCCTGAATGTGGGTGTCATTGAGGAGGCCTCATTCTTCCTGGAGAGTGGAGTGAGGATTGAGTGGGGCGTTGGGGGGTGGGGGGGTAGGGGAGGAGTGGAGGGAGAGGGAGCTGAGATTGACATGTGAAGTAAGCTTGTTTCTAATTTGAAATAGATAGATAGAGTCATTTTATTAAAAAAAATAGCATACCATGGATCTCAGTTGTTCTTAACAGAAACTTGCATCAAGTCTCCAATTCCTTTGCTTCCTGATCATATGGGACAAAGGAAGTAATGAAAAATGCATGCTGGGAACTATTGGCAATTGATAGCTTCTATGAGAGAAAGAGGCAGTTTTCTTTAAGAGTAAATGCTCCAATGGAAGGTCATAAATTCAATATCCCCTCATGGAAGGCTCACCCTCCCTGGGGAACAGAAAGGGAATGCAATAGGGCATGGGTGAGAGGCAGAGGAGGAGAGGAGGGAGAGGGAACTGGGATTGACATGTAAAACAAGCTTGTTTCTAATTTAAATAATAAAGAAGACACAAAAATAACTGGGTAGGTAAGAGAGAACAAATCTGGGAGTAGTTGAAGAGGGAAATGAATGAGATCAAAATGTTAAATTCTCGAAGAACTAAAGTTAGAGAGAAAAAGAAAAATGTGTAATTATTAATTGAATAAGAAAAGTAAAAAGAGGAAGGGAGGGAGGGGAGAGGGAGGGAAGGAAGGAGAGGAAGAGAGAAAGAAAAAGCAAGAGAGAGAGGAAGTGAAGGAAGGAAGGGAGGGAGGGAGGGAGGGAGGGAGGGAGGGAGGGAGGGAGGGAGGGAGGGAGGAAGGTCCACCATAGGTTTAGATGTTTGAGCACTTGGCCCCAGCCACTGGCTCTGTTGTGAGCTGTTTAGGACATTGAGGAGGTGCACCCTAGCTGAAGGAAGCATGTCACTGGAGATGAGATTTGAGACTTCATAGCCTCACCCTACTTTTCAGTTTGTGCAGTCACCATTGTGCTCAATGTGTGATCTCTTGCTTCCTCCTGTTGCCTGCTGCCTGCTTCCATGCTGTCCCTGACATAAGCCCAAATAAACTTTCTTCTGTAAATTGCCTTGATCATGGTATTTTATCATAGAAACAGAAAAGCAGCTGATAGACACATTTATACATATGCATATCTACACATTATAAAAGGCATGGAAATTGTACAATTTGAAAATTAAGCAAGGATCTTAGAATCATGCAGATACTTTGTTAGTCACTGGATGTAATCTGTACCTTTTTAAAATAAATATGTGGAGAATACATGAATGCAGCAAGATTTTCCAAAATGTCTCATTTAATTAGAATGAACATATGTCCTAGTTCTGGGGACAGTGTAAGCTTGTCAAAAATATTATAATTTCTTGGATCTTTCACTGTCTTATTTATTAATAAAAATCTCATATTCTTAAATTGTTATGAAGTTTGAGGATAAAATTTGTCATGATATCATACTTATAAAAAGTTGAAGGAGAATGTTATATGTAAGAAAAATAAGAGTTTTAGATGGGACCAATAGCTGGTTTAAATTCAGATACCAAGTGAAAGGCAGACCTAGGATTCTGACCTATGTGTTTGATTTCTATATCCACTCTGCTTCCACTCTTCTCAGTGTACAGCATGATTTATTATTATACCTGAAGGAAAGCTAAGTGAACCTACTTATATAACCAGATTTTCCAAGACTGCAAGCCTGACTATTAATTATTGAAGTTCATTAATTTTTATTATTAATTATTAAAATTTACATGTCCTAAATGTATTATTAATATGTCCTAAAATTATTAAATTTTATATGCCCTAAATTTTCTTGTATTCAGTTTTCATGTAAAAATGGCTGTGGGTTCCCAAATCTATGTTTTCTTATATTTATTTGTAAGTTTATGTGCCAATGAAGTTTTAGTTCCTCCTTTTGCATTATTTTTTGTTTCTTGTTGTAGAGAAGATCCAAATATTTGATGTACTTATCTAAATATAAAAGCTTTTCAATTATAGCAAGTAAATAAAACCATGTAATTTATTACAAATATGCTACTTATTAATTAAGAACCCTTACTATTGTAGCCAAGAGAGGAGAAATAAATGAAGTAGTAACTGTTTTTAACTTAATCAACAAGGATTTATTATGTGTTTTGGACCACAAACCTTTCTAGGATCCAGAGATACTGTGCTGAAATTAAGAAAGCAAGAATTCTTTATGAATTTGAGGCCACAGACATACATGAACATGGAACTACAAAACAAAATAACTCTAGAAATAACAGGGAAATTGTGGAATAATATCAGTGTATTTTGAAGAAGATAGATGCTACCATAGAAATACCACTTATGTAAACCCTTGAAAGAAGAAGTCATATATATGTAATCTGAGGGAAGAGTATTACAAGTATGTGCAGTGAGCAATGAAAACTCTTGAGATCAGAATGTGCCTGCTGTTTTTTGAGCAGAAATAAGAGAAATGAGGTGAGTATCACATCAGCAAATGATAATGTCAGGGAGGTATCCTATGTTAAAACTGGGAAGGTCTTAGTTTACTAGATCTTATACTGTTTCTCTTCCATAGGCTAAAAAGACATCGGAAAATTCATGAAAATAGAATAACTCACATTGCTTTGAAAATAAAAATAACTTGTAATAACTAATATGTATCTCCTAGAATACCTTTTCAGATTCTTGCTAATTCAGCCAAAACATTTTGAACATCTGACATAAGCCAAGCTTTACACCTGACACTTTATAGAACATGCTGAGCAAAAGTCCTATTGTGCCGTAATAAGGAGTAGCATCGTTCTTTAAAATCAGTGGTCTTACCTTTCTGTGAATCCTACAAACAAAGAACCAACATGCCAGACAAAATATTTCTGCAAGTTTAGTAGTTCTGTGTTAGTTGTAAAAGAAGGATGCTTCCCTCTGCCTGGATATTAGCTCCTGCTCCTCCAAAAGAAGCAAAGAACTAGTACCATACATTTAGTTAAGAACCTATATGTTAGGCAGTCATAGGCCAATGGGGAGAAGGTACTACTGCCATTTAACTAAATTAACAACAATCTATTTCTAAATGTCTATGTTTATACCTATACACAAAACTACTCTTGAACCTTAATCATAGGAGGCTATATTTTTCCATGAATTTAGAGGATAATGGCTGTTCAAATGCAGAGAATAAAGATTAAGGGCTCAGACTTAAGCAAAGCATGTAGACTATCATCTCAAAGTCTCAGAGAATCTGGGGGGAAAATGAGAGCAGAAAGAGAAAAGGAATGAAGGCTTTGAAATACCAATCTCTTGACTAGATGCAACCATTACATCCATTAGCTCCCAGCAACAGCAATTAATTGAAATTAGTTGCCACAAGACTGAACCTATCAAAAGCCAATCATGAAAAGGTAAGGGGATTATGGGCCTCTTGCTCTTACAGTAGAAAAATTAGCTACTGGTAGACTCTGATAGATGAATAATCATTGTCTTTGGCTTTGTATTCACCTTAAGCCTACCAAATACCAATAGATAGCTCTAAATCTATGGTCATACCGATTCCTCTAGGTAAACTTAGTGGGTAACAAGATACAATAAGCAGACATGAATGCAAGAAAACATTTTGTAAAGAATGGGTCAGGTAGACGGGGATAATAGAGATATGGAAGATGGTGGTGAGTGAGAGTCATTGGTACATTATTATTTATGTGAAATGGTAAAAGAACAAATTTAATTTAAAAAATTACTTAAAAACAAATCAAATAAGCTTGAAAAATATTACAGAATAAAATGAGCTCTTGAGCAACACGAGGAAGTTGTCTCATAAAGATATTGCTAAGTTATTATTTGTAATAGTCAGAACTTGGAAGCAACCTAGATGCCCCTCAACCGAAGAGTGGATAGAGAAAATGTGGTACATTTACACAATGGAGTACTATTCAGCAGAAAAAAACAATGGAATCCTGAAATTTGCAGGCAAATGGATGGCACTAGAAGAAACCATCCTGAGCGAGGTAACCCAGTCACAAAAAGAGAAACATGGCATGTACTCTCTCATATATAGATTTTAGACATAGATCTGGGGAGTGCCAGCCTACAATCCCATGGCCACAGAGTCTAGGAAACAGAACCTTCATTCAGTAGCTGATGGAAGCAGAGGCAGACTCCCACGGCTAAGCACTGAGCTTAACTCAAGAAATCCAGTGACAGAGAGGGAGGGCTGATGACCAAAGGCATTAAGACTGGGCTGGTTTAACCCCCAGAAACAGCTGACCTGACAAGGGTTAGCTCTTGAATCCCAGACTGATGCCTGGGAATCCAGCATGGGACTGATTAAGACCCCCTGAATGTGGGTACCAGCTATATATACTGGTGGGACATGTAGAAATAGTGAAAGTTTTAATGTATTTCTTTTAAAAATAAAATGTTTTAAGAATATTTGGAAAACCGTGTGGAAAATCCATTGAGGAAAAAAAGAGAGAAACCATGAGAGACACTGGCCGTCTAAGGGTTCAAAAACTCTAAAGTAATAGAATTCACTTTAATTAGGAATAGAGACACACCACCAGAGTTTAAGGATTCTACACCAGCAAGACCTGAACATCCCAGTGCAGACGAAGCAGAAGATAATGACCTTAAAAACAAAATTATGAGGATGATGGAGGCCCTCAAAGAGGAAATGAAAAAAAATCCCTTAGAGAAATGAAAGAAAAACCTAACCAAAAAATGCAAGAAATAGAGGAATAGACAAACCCAAAAAATTGCAAGAAATAAATAAGTCTCTTAAAGAAAGCAAAGAAAGTCAGGAAAAAAATCAAATGGGTGGAAGAAACAATTCAACCAGTTCAATATTTGAAAGCTGAAATAGAGACAATAAAGAAAACACAGTCAGGAGAGAATGCTGACATTTTCCCTTGTCGCTAGCAAGAGGATTCTGACTTCTGAAGTGTAAGAGTAAAAACAGCTCAACATATCTTCATGTTTATCGTCAGACAGAAGATTCCAATGTGATGATTCCCATGTTTCATTAGGAGAGGATAACTATACTTGTAAATAGTAAGAAATTGATTTGAGAAATTAATTAAACTAAGATAGGATGCTTTTAGCTAACTGGAACTGACATCTACCCTCAAGCTGAATTCTCCCATTGACTATGGGAGAGGCTGTTGACAGCTCCTATTGAGACCCATTAATTCTGATACATATTTTGAACTTATATGGTCACATTTAACAGGTAAAGGAATTGCCAATAGGAAATATAGAGACATAATGAATTTTTGAAAAAGGAAAGGGGGGTATGCATTACAAAGTCAACCCTCAGCTGCCTAGTGCTTATTCAGATAACAAAGCATACAGTGTGAATATAAGCTATGAGCTAATATTCACCTCACTCTTTCAGAGATGCTGAGTCATTTCTATTTAATCCTTGTTAATTGCTTAGAAGAGGACTAGTCTCAAGTGAGAACCGACTGCCTTATGCTCTCACAGTAACAAAGTATTTGGGGGATTGAAGAGATTGCCCAACAAGTAAGTCCAAAGCCTGTAGCTAACATCCAAACAAGTGATGGAATAGGGGAAGTAGGAAAGTCACTCAAGTTTTTAGGATGGGTTTTGACATCTGGAGCCAAGATGATATTTGAGAATTAGGAGACAGGTGAAAATTTGAAAACATGGTAACTTGGGAGATACTGAGTCCTCAGTAACACAATGAATAACTTTAGTTGGTAGAAATGGATTCATTTACTCTTTATAAAAATTTGAAAGAGGAGGAGAAACCAATGTGACAAACTAAACATTTATAAACCAATTATTAAAATGTCTGCATTTTGTAGTCTTAGTAAAAGATCAGCTGCCAAAGCTCTCACCAGTTCTACAATGAAGAGTTTTAAATATTTTTAGAATTTGTTTTATATTTTTTGTTAGTTGCTGCTGTAATCTAAATATGTATTTCCTTTCTTATTATTTAAATTTTATGTGTGTGTGTCTGTCTTGGTGAGTTTATGCCACTTGTATACAGTATTCATGGAGGCCAGAAGGGGGTGTCTTATCTCCTAGAGCTGGAAATACAAATAGTTATGAACCATTGAAAATTGTGCTCTGTGCTCCCATACTCTAGTAGAGCAGCACAAGCCCTTAACCACTGAGTGATCTCTACCTCTAGCTGGAATATTCATAATTTGTCATTTTAAAAGAAAATGATTTGACTGGAAATTTATTTCTTAGTCAAATCATTTTAATATACTTGCATATGTCTGTGTATTTTACAACCAAAGGCTATTTCTAAATACTTAGTCATAATTTAATATTATAATCCTCTTTTGACAACAATAATAAATAAATTTAAAAGGTTAATGTTTGTTTTTTTAAATTATTAGCAGTGTTTAAGAAATGAATGACCTGAAATTGTTTTAGCTACTTTCTAAAAATGCGGCTGGAAGGCTTTGTAATATATTAATAGAAATGTTGACAAGAAGGCATTATATAACTGACTAATGGGTTTTCTAATCAATTAACCATTAGGCAATATCCATAACTGTTAGTTAAACATTTTCCCCCATAGATTGCTCAATACTCTGGTAAAGAGGTGTTTAATTTAAAAGACCAGAAATTGTCCTCCTCGTTCTTTGTTTGTGAAAGGTTAATGATAGTGAGGGAAAAACAGGCAAGAGAAATGTGTTACTTTCTTTTTATTATCATTATCCATTAAGTTAAGATTTGTACTTTGTGTCTAATGTAAGTGATTTTTTGATGGCATGCATCAATGGTTTCAACCAAGTTATCTTTCAGTTAACAATGACTGAAAACATTTCATGCTGTTTTTCTTTGTTTCAGAAAGTACAGAATTGGAACATTCTAATCAAACATTTTGCAGGAGAGAACATTGGAATGAGGAGTGATTGGAGATTTTTTCTTGCAGAAAATTAAACTAACATTTTTCTATTATCTTTGATCTGTACACATCCCTCTATAATAAATTAGAAAATGCATTGGAATTTCATATGTAGGAACAAAATTTTAATGTCTATATCTAACAAAGGGTAAAGATTAAGATATACACATCTCCAAGATACTGTCTTAGTAAATTAACTACTTAAATATACAGATCACTAAATCGATTTTGGACAAACATCACATAACTGTTTACTGGAATATACTCTCTTTTAGTTTTCTACCATATAGTTTTCTATAAGATACTATAATATAATTCCTTACAGATTTAGGACTTTCAGCAGAATTTTTATTTAGATACAGAAAGTAAATTAAACTCAGTGGACTCGAAATACATATGACTTTGAGTAACCAATGGTGTCTTAGTTACATTAAAAATGTAAGATATTTACAAAGTATGATACATAAAGATAAATTTAGCAGTCTCTGTTGCTACAAGTTAATTGTTTTAAACTATGTGGTTTATGTTAACAAATCCAATTATCATTTGGAGATTTAGGTGTAATCTGATTATTTCAAGGAATTGGTTTTATTTAAGTAATGAAGATAGAGAAGAAATATCAATTTGTTGTATACCAAAAGGTTTACAAATTACCTTGTAATCATACCATGTTCACTGATAGCACTTTACTGGTTTTATTATGAATTTGATCACTTAAGTATGAATGCTAGTATGATGAAGAACAAAATATACAAATATAATACTTTATTTGGATAATAAAAATGAGCTTGCACATTATCAATAACATACACATGTTATTTCACCGATTATGTACTCTTTGTAATATTCAAAACACTTCCTTAGTTACTTCTTCACTGCTGTAATAAAATTCCTCATGGATACCTAATAACAATTTATCACTCCTGAAAATATACACATATAAGCAATATTATATGAACTGAACAGCTTATATTTATGCATTTAGGAATATATATACATATACATGCACAAAATATATGTAACAATAATTAGAGAAATGGGGGCTGTGAAATTGAAAGAGAGAAAGGAAGACACATAGGCAGGTATTCAGAGAAGAACGGAAAGATGGAAATGATGCATTTATGTTTAAATTAAAATAAATAAAATTTTAAAAAGGATAACAATTGAAACTTAAGGAAGCGTTTATTTGTATTATGGTGTAAGGATATGTAGTCCCTTTTGGAGAAGTCGTGTTGGTGGCACCATGTGATATCTATTTATATCCTGTCCATGGTCGGGAGGATGCTGAAACTCATTTTCCTCTTTAAATACAGTCTGAGATGCCAATCCATGTGGACCATGTTCTGCTTCCTAGATGATTCTGAATATAATCAACTTGACTGTCAGGACCAACCATCATAACGATGTTTCCGTCTTCTAAAAATTTAGATAATTTCATTATGTCTCCGATTTGCTCCATGACCAGAACATTGCCTTTAGAGAATGCCCAGCAAGATTTCATATTTGTGGTGAACATTTTAACATTCTTATTTTTATTCATGCCTTTCCTCTGAGATTCTTTTATTATTTTTATGAGTTTTCCAGAAACAAAATCCCTGAGTAGATGTCCAGTTACCAGTGGTTGGCAAAGCTGGGTAAAATGAGGTCAATAGTACTGGGGTCTGGGTTGGTGGAGGAATGTGGGCATGCCTCAGTGTTATGCATTCTAATTAAAAAACAGTAGGCTGATGTTGGGCAGGTAAAACGGTTATATATGAATAGTTATTCAAATTTAACTACAAGAGCTTACTTTTAAAATCCTACCTAAGAGAACATACTGTCAAGTAAAGAGAAAGGAAGTAGCAACAATAGTTTAACGTTGATTCAAATCCCATTTCCTACAATAACGTGTGCTTTTTCTTTTTTATATTTTTATTATATTATCACCATCTTCCACCAAGATAAACATGGGAGTCTATTCAGATTGCTTTATTTTTCAGCCCGATACTAATTTGTGTCTTTTTCCCTACCATTATTCTCTCGAAACTCATTCTTGTATTTCTTCTATTGCTATCAATTTAGGCATTTTGCAATTTACAGGTTTAATAATCATACTTTTTTGCCTTTATCTCAGTCTGTTTTCCTTCAGTACGTTTTGTATCACCCAACTGTATTAACAACCTCTCGCGTGTCAAGCACCCAATGCTTTGAAGGACTACCAAGTACACAGATTGTGAGAAAACAGTGATGCACACAATGCTTGTTCCACTTCTGACCAACTCTCTTCTCCATGGCCCTATTACCAATGTGAGCTTCACAATTCACTTTAGTTTACCATCCATCCTGAAGAATATCAACCCTGTGCTCTTTTTTATGAGTATCAAAAATATATACAGGAAAACACTTAGAGATTCTTTTCAGTCCATTTGAATCATTAGCTGTTCAATGGAGGCTCAGAAACGAGCCTGTTCACACAAAAGGTTATTCTAACATGCCCCAAGTGACAGCTGCATCCCTGTCTTCCGCGCCACCCTTCAGCCATCATTCTTAAGTAGCTCTTGTTTTGCTGCTACATAGTAATTGAGTTCATAGTTCATTTATTCTTATAACCCATTATGAAAATGTTCTACAAATAGGGAATGGAAATATAGAAACGTCATGCTTACTCCTCTGTATTAAGTCAGTAGCCATACCAGTTAAATTTCATGACTGAAAAACAGAAATGGAATCTTCCCACATGGACCCCATTACCAATGCTATCACAGTCGCCAGGAATTGATGCAATTTGACTTTCCAGGAGATTTGTGATCATTCATGTAATATTTTTGAAGATCAGAATCTAAGTGGCTTTGCCTTATTTTCTTTGTGGTTACGTCACACCTTTTAATGCGAAAGTATTATTTTATGATTATTGTATTTTTCATAATTTCAATTTTAGTTCATGTGTTTAGTTTGGTTATACATTGAATATAGTTCTTATCAATAAAAGCAAGAAGTGTGTTCTTCCAAAGAATGCACAAACATTGGGTATTACATAAACTTAATATATTTAGCTACTTCATTTTGATGTCGTTTTTGTTGACTGTGAACTATTAAATTTAATTGTCAACACTTTGTTCAGATTTTTGTAGATAAAATATAACATTATTCACAAAATGTTAGTTGAGAATCAATTGTGTATTTTTCATATCTAGTTTCCTGGTAAGCTATATCAGTAAAGAATTTAGAATCAAAAGGTACTGAAAAGTTAAAACATCTGCTAGTCACCACAAAAACAAAATCCAAAAAATACAAGACAGTTCTACTAGTACTTTTCTCGAGGTCTTTTCAGCACTACTCTCATGAAGTGATGGAGCATATTACCCAGTGGGATAAATAGATAAATACATAAACAGTAAGTAAGATAGAGTGCCAAGAGTACGGTGTGCTGTGACTGAAAAGATGTCTTAGTAGTTAAGAATGTTTGGTATCTTTAAAGAGGATCTGAATTCTGTTCCCAGTACACACATGGTGACTCACACACACACACACACACACACACACACACACACACACACAAACACACACTCTTATATGAATTCATATGCCCACCTACATACACAAAATTTATCTTGTAAATACGAATACAGTATTTAAACCCTTTAAAGAAAGTACTATGTAATGTATAATTTTTTTAAAAACCAGAGCAGTGCAATATGTTGAAATTTGCAAATGGGATATTTGGTAAAGTTTTATCACAAGCATGTAAGAAGTCAAAGAGTTAATCTGCTATCTTCGGGAAGAAAGCCTTCTGTAGACCATTAAGCCTATAAGGAGTTCCTAAGTGTGTTAGCTGATCAGCAAGAAATTGATTGTAATAGATAAAGAAGAAGTCGTGTGTGAAGAGGTGAGATCAGACACGTGGTGAGGGAGACTGTCTGAAGGGTCCCAAAGGACCATGTAAGGATTTTGATCTATGAAAGACAGCAAGTTGCATCACAGTGAGTAAATCACACATTGCCCAGGCTTGTTTGTGATAACATCTGACTCTCAATCGAATTCAACTTTATTGTCATAAGCATGCATTACTCATGATTAACTAACACGTTTAATGAATAGTAGATTTGTAATATGGTTCTTTCAATATTTGAATTTCAAACCTACCAGGACCATTGTCCAGCCCCATGTGATGTTCTTTTTGTTTTTTTAACGTTTATTGATTCTTTGTGAGTTTCACATCGTGAAATTTGATTCCACTTAAATATCCATCCCCTCCATCCACCCTCTGCTCTTGACAACCTCCCCACAAAATAAAACCAAATCTAAAAGAAAAACTGAAAGTGAAACAAAATGAAACAAGAGAGAGAGGGAGAGAGGGAGAGAGGGAGAGAGAGAGAGAGAGAGAGAGAGAGAGAGAGAGAGAGAGAGAGAGAGAGAGAGAGAGAGAGAGAGAGAGAGAGAAGAATCTTGTCATGGAAGAAGCTGTAGTGTGGTCCATTGAGTTACACAGTCTACTCTTTAGTCCATTCATCTTTACTTGCAAGTGTTCATTGCAACAAGTCATTGGTGTGACTTGAGGCCTCTGGCTTCTGCAACACCACTGATAATGGCCTGTCTCTGGGGCTCCTCTTAGATATCCTGTTGTTTTCCTGTGTGTGGTGATCGTGCTTGTTGTAATTTAAGAAAAGTGGTTCATGAGAGAAAGATACTCTGGAGCAGGGTTCAAGCAGAGGGTTTTTTTATTAGGGTAAGGGATCATAAAAAGGGGAAAGGGGAGGGGGGAGACCAGCCTCTGCAAATAGGAACAGCAGGAAAGAGGAAAGAGGGGGAGAGAGGGTGAAGAAAGAGAGGGGAGAGAGAGGGAGAAACAGACAGGGAGATAAAGAGAGAGAGAGAAGGATGGGAGGTGGGCAGGGCCCTTTAAAAGGGAACACAGTGAATATGCACAGGTAGTGCTATTAGTGACAGCAGCTGAGGGTGTGTTCTGTCAGAACCCCAAGGACAGGCCAGGAGAGATGACTGAATAGTAACACTGTTGTTTTGGATCTATAGGTCCCCTTCCTCAGGTTCAACAACTCATAGATGAGTTAGATGTTGGGGTGGGCCAACTCATAGCCCTGGGCTGGGTAGTAGCTAGATTTGTCAGTCTGCCAGCTTTCCCTCATCGTCACCGCCCAGATGAGCTCTCCAGTGCTGCTTTGGCTAGCTCATCCCCTGCAGCCTGCATCATGGAGTGGGAGTGTGATTTGTTTTTTATTCATTAGCAGACTCAACATTTATAGTTAATGTATCTTTAAATATAAAAGGGCCACCATGTCTTCACTATAGAAGAGTATTCTTTATAGAAGAGCATTACTTGGATATCTCATACTTAATTTTAAGATGATTAAAGTACAACATGTTTTAAAGGTCTAATTCTGACTTCAGTTAAATACCATATTCTAGCAAACTTTCTGCAGCATACACATCAGCATCCATCAGACTTTCAAAACAATGCGTTTCTGATTAATCAGCTACATCTATATAGTTTATCAAGTAATAGTTGAGGTTGAATTCATGCTGACAATGGCTTTGCTTTCATTGTTTATCTGAGATGATCCACAGCACCCATATTCTTGAGTTGTAAGCTTCCCAGTCATAAGAGGACCAAGTCCAGCTCTGCTCCATATTTACCCTGAGTTTTCCTAATTCTGTTCTGGTTGTAAAGCACTTTAAATCCTGAAACCTCTTATGTGAAAATAAAATAATCGTATCTGTATATGCATGTGTTGCGGGAAAGCCATGAGGCCTCAACCCTACACAAAGAACCAATGGCAGCTAAGGAATGCTGAAAGCAAGAGAAATAGTCTTCTCTAGAGAAGAGTACAATTGCTCATCCACTACCCAATGGTCACCTCAGAAAACAAACATATGAGTTGCATTATGTAGACTAAGTGAGGCTATATTTATGTATTTAGAAATATGTTTATACAAATATACATTATACAATTAATGAAAAAAGAGGCCATGAATTTGAAAAAGACTAGAGGAGCATATGAAAGGGTTTGGAGAGAAGAAATGGAAGAGAAAATGATGTAATTATATCATGTTTTCGAAAAATAGTACTAATGATTTTAAAAGAAAAATGAAAAAAGTAAAGAATTACCTGATGCAAGACCCCCCTTTTTTTGTACAAGAACTCTAAAGAGAATAAAACCAGTCCTGTGTCCTTAAAAAATTTAATGGTGTTTTTAAATTCAGTTTTGCTTTTTTAAAATTTAAAACCGGAAAAAACTCTAAGGAAGTTTACATGGCTGCTAATTGTTGGAAAAGGCAAAATATTCAATATAGTCCTGTTATTTTCTATGAGTTCTTTTATCCTAGGTCAGCAACAAACCATGACTAAAGGCAACAATTACATATTTAATGAGAACTATACTTTTAAGTGTTGATTCAATTTCTGTGACACCAATCTGCTTTAATCCCATTGTGATTTGGGTTGGCATGTTGCCCTTGATGGGCAGACATTTTGATGTTCCTTCCTATTTATCCGATAACCAAAGGAACAACATTACAAATGCTGGACATTATCCTGAAAGCCAGTCAGATTTCCCAGCTTTCTGAGTCAATGTGTTTGAAATGCTGCATATAAAATGATGTGTAAAACATGGCCACTGGTCTCAGGAACTATCAATCAAACCAAAGTGTTCCTGTTAGAGGTTATTTAATATTTTTCCTTTGTCACATATTCCACAGACATTCTCCTACCAGCCTTACAGCAATTCTTGTTATTACTTTGCCATCACCAGAGGTGACTGGAAGGAGCTGAAAATAAGCTTTGTGTGTATTCATGAAATTCTGGGGATTAGTAACTCGAATAAAAAGATCTATGTGGAGAGCAGGTTTTCCTCCATAGGCTGAGCTCTCTTAAAGATGTGCCCCGTGGAGAGCAGAACACAAAAAACAGCTACAAGGCATATTCGGCTGTGCCTTGTTCACAGGCTGCTTTGTAGTGCTCTCGTCTCTCTAACCCTTCCCTCTTCCGCCCACGGTGTCTAAGGGGAACAAGAGATATGATCAAAAGAAGGAAATGACATCAAGCATTTGGGGTGTGGGTGAAATTGCAGTAATAATAAAGCGTGTGTCTGCCTTTTGCAATCACAATACTCATTCAAATTGCAATAGAAGCAACAAAATGACAGTCTGAGGCTTGGCTCAGATAAAACCACCATTTCCTCCAAACCTTAAAAAAGAGAATGTATTGAATGAATTGTAAAGATGGAGGCAGCTGGCAATAGAGCCTTTAGTGAGCGAAGGGAAGGGGTGTTTCGGGGAGAGAACAAAAATATTCTGTTGATTCAAAATGCAGTTTAGGTTTTGAGAGAAGACAGGGTTTGCCACGGTACCTCTACCTTGAAGGGCTGCCATCATCATCTCTCAGGCTTCAGATGAACGGAGATTATTGTCAGGCTCTCAAGCAGGACTTCAGTAAGAGGAAAAGAGCTTGACTCTTAACACCAATTGTGACAATTTCATTCTTAATTGCACTGGACCAGTTACTATGTCCGCAATGTAATGTTATTATAACACACCATGAATAGTAGTCATCAGGCAATTTTTTTGCTGTGCATTTCAAGTAATATTTGAAAAATTTCAATATAAGAAATACTTGAAACTCTATCCTACAATTTTACCTGGTAGCCAGTTTGGATATGTTGTAATAATTACGAAAGAAAATTTTAACTATCTACTCCTTGAAACTAGTGACCTTTTAAATTTGGAATAAACGTAAAAGTTCAAAAATTACAGATTACATTAAAGATATAGTTGAAAAATAGTTAGAGCTGCAAATATTACAATGAATCCCCTGTGCTTTGTTAAAGCAACAAATTCTCTACTTGTAACTTATACATTCAAAAGGTATTCCATATTTTTAATTTAAATATTTTCTTTTACAGCTTTAATCCACAGTCAGGAATTATTTTGTTCGTGTTTAAAACACTAGATTCAAAATTTGTACTTTTAAGAATAACTTCATGGTAATCAGTGACATTTTAACCATACTCCAACTTTTAAAATGTCTTTACATTTCATCATTTAATGAAATATTTTAATCTATAATTCTTATTTTGCATGTTAACAGTGGTATTTGGTAGGAAACTGATCCACAGATTTTGATTATATTCTCTCTCTCTCTCTCTCTCTCTCTCTCTCTCTCTCTCTCTCTCTCTCTCTCTCTCCCTCTCTCTGTTTGTGTTGTATTATACATCTTAAACAGTGACCTGGTCTGGTTTTAAGAATGTAAAGATTTTCTTAGAGTTAAGATTGCTATGCTTCTAAGCAACTCTTTGGAACCTATTAAACATCTTGTATTATACAACTAAGAAAAGCATGTCTTCTTTCACTATTTGAAAGTAACTGCATGGAACCTCAGAGTTGAGGGTAGAGGGGCTCCCTGACAGCAAACCTGAGAGTCTGAGTCTCATACACAGAGCCACTCGATGGGAAGATAGAACCCACTTCCACAAGCTGTTTTCTGACCTTCACACACACACACAGCATGGCATTCACACATGCACATGTATACAAATACACACACATACAAATAAAAAAAATAGAAGTTTGCTAACTTTCTAAGGTTCCTTGGGAAACTTACAAGTCAAAAGATACATAATGAACAATTGCTTTAATTAATCATGTGTATGTTAATAAATGGAAATTAAATTTAAAGCCACTACTTCTCTGCTATATCATAAAATTGATTCAAAGAAACATTTTCTAAATCTGTGGAAGCTCACCCTTAGTAACTATACTATAGAACAGAATTAATAACTTAGAGTTTAACTTATATTAATAAATAATACATTGTAAGGTACAATATGATCATGAGATGTCTACCTTACTACCAATGTAGACAAGGCTTCTGTTAGGCTTTTATTTATAAAATGCTTTAAATTGCTCCTCCAGTGGCTGCTTTGGTGCCATGTGGGATCAAACAAAGGACAGCCATTTCTGCAACATATCTGAGTCTCAGAGACTCATCCCCCAGACAGCACAATAATCCGGAGCAATATTTACTAAGGGATTTCAGAATTATGTAAAATTGTATTTAATACTAAAATATAACTTTGTGGCAATAAATTCCTTTAGGTAAAAATTAAAGCTATCTCTTTTTCCTTAGTTAGCTGTCTTAGGAGGCAAATGTTCTTGGTTTTTATTGTCACATTTCTCGTTTAGATTTAATAGTTGTAAATCTGTAGGTCCTTTGGGGGGCTCTTCTGTTGTCTTGGTGTGTAATTTTGTGCTTTATGTTGAGTTTTGTGCAGAGTCATACTAAAAATCCTCACTTTGATATCGTTATCAAAGCAGCATTTTGAAAGCAAATGTATCCCAAAGAGGTTGAGATATTGATGGATACAAAGTATCTTATCTCCATTTTTTGCCCTATAAATTTAAGATAATAAGGTGTTGCAAGAAAGCTGTTGAACTCTCTCTTCAGCACACTGCAACAATTATTAGAAACAAATCAGGTGACTTTAAATAACAATGAGGTAAATAAGTGAAAACTAGTATTTTAACTAAACAGCCACTGCCAAAGTTTGTCATCTTTGGTTTCAAAGCAAGATACTGTCAGTATTCTGTCATCTCTCTGTAGAAATACAGGTTTGAGGCAATTATCTTTGAAATAAAATTTCCAATTAATTTACTCAACACATATTAATTGATCGCCTATTATATACATACTAGATTAGGAATTGAATTCACAGAAACTGACAACATAGAAATTCTTGACCTCATGGGCTTTTATAAATCAATAAACAAAATAAGTAATATATTGAATAATGATTTGTGTTGTGTAGAAAAAGAAAATAACCTCTGGAGAAGAGTTCAGTTTTGTTTTTAGTTAGTTTGTTTTGTTTTTCTAATGTTTCTCGGTGAATTTCACATCATGCTTATTAATCCTACTCATCTCCCTGGCCCTTTGTATCTCCCCTTTGCCCTTGCAATGTCCCTCGCCCCTAAGATAAAACAAAATAAAGTTTAACAGAAAACGAGTATGTCATCATGTAAACTGTGGTGTGTCACAGTGAGTCACACAGTTTACCCTTTGATCCATGTGTCTTACTTGCAAGTGTTCATTGCAAAGAGTCATTGGTCTGGTTTGAGGCTACTGGTTTCTGCTACACTGTCCATAGTAGGCCCTCACTAGGACTCTTCTCGGATATTCTGTTGTTCTGTGTCATGGAGATCCTGCTGCTTTGGATCTGCAGGACTGGCCCCTCCATGTGCTCTAACAGTTCTTAGAAGTGGATGCTGGGGTGGGCTAACTCGTGGCGCATGGGTGGTCAGCCTGCCAGCAATCCCGTGTTCTCACCACCAGGGTGAGCTCTCTGGTACTATCCTTGCTAGCTCACCCAGCCCAGAAAGCCACAAGAGGTGGGGCCAGTTCTCCTGTGCTTCTGCTCTCTGGGCCAGCTCACCAACAGCTACACCACCAGGGCAAGCTCTACTGTGTTGCCCAGGTAAGGTGCAAGGGCCACTCAGAGCTGGTGAGATGGTGAGAGGCAGGGCCAGCTTTCTCAAGCTCGTGAACTCAGGAACTGCTTTTCTATCCACCACAGGTGTGTATGGGGGTGCAGTGAGGCGGGGCGTTTCCTCTCCTTTTCCCATGCCGCCGTAATATGGCAGATGAGGGAGCAGGAACATATTTCTCGCTGCTCTCTCATTCTCCGGCCCAGCTCATGTGAACCCCAGTCAACCGGGTCAGCTCTACTGTGCTGTTGAGATGAGGTGCCATGCGTAATCTCCCTAGTATTGCAGGTAGTAATTGGCAAGGCCAACTGTGTGCAGCCCTAACCTCTTGACCATCAGTGGTAACATGAGCCACTGACATCAAAACAGAGTATGGCTACTTCAGGGCTGTAGACCCAGACATCATCACCATGGCCCCAGGTGGCAAGCAGGTCACAGACCTCAGTGTACTCCTCACAGCCTTCACCTCTTTGGATCTGCTTCTCTGCACAGGACATGAGCCATTCAGTCTTTCTCTCTTCTATACACCACCGTAGATTTGCTCTCCATAATAGAGGCTGACTGCCCAGTTCCCCAAGGCACTGGGAGGGTCATGTTTTCTCCTTCCAGGCCCAAAGAAGAGATCACTAGGTAGCCATGTGGATCTTGGACTCCTGCTCAGTCTTTATCTTGAGTTCAGTTTTAAATGGGATTAAACTCACATCAGACTGAAGATGACTGAACACTCAACCACCCCTTACACACAGTGTTGGACTCAAGTTGTTTGAGAAGCTCATACAAACACCTGTGTCTCCTTTGATAATAACAGGTGGTGGAGTTTTGTTCTGCCATTCCTAGGCTCAGTCTTTAAGTAGATTGGGAATCTGGGCCTTCTCTTATTGTGCTGTAATTCATCAGTCTATCCCAATGTGTCTTGCATTTCACATCGCAAGAGTGACAACTAGCCTTTTGTTTAGAAGAACCACAGAAAGGAGGAAGACCTCAGGTGTAACACGAAAAAACTAAAGACCCAGAGACTGATGATGGGCTTCAAGCTTCAAGCTGAAGATCAGAGAAGCAAAGCAGCCCAGCCAGTAGATCTTACCCCTACCTCAGCTCAGATCAAAGGGGGTGAGCCTCAGACTGCTCTCTACTTTACAGCTCTTCAGATTCACTCAGACTGCTATGCTTTCCTCAACATAGCTAGAAACCAACTCTCAGACTGAGTGTCTCTCCTTTTCATACCTCTCAAATCCTGGGATTAAAGACGTGAGCTCTGATTCAATCTCCAGTAGCCCAGGGTGGTCTT
This sequence comes from Mesocricetus auratus, assembly GCF_017639785.1. Lineage (NCBI taxonomy): Eukaryota > Metazoa > Chordata > Mammalia > Rodentia > Cricetidae > Mesocricetus > Mesocricetus auratus. Next base: position 94,234 of record NW_024429207.1, on the reverse strand, counting down.
GTACTCAGAGATCCCTCTGCATTTCTACTGAGTCCTGGGATTAAAGGTGTGTACCACCACCGCCTGATCTCTATGGCTTATGGTTGACTTTGCTTTCCTGAATCCACAGACAGACATTAATAAATCATAAATAATATATCACCACACTCAGACTTGCCACACATCGTAGCTCTGGTCTTGTGATTGTGGTGAAGATATTCACACATATTCAGCTTAACCTACTACACTCAAATCACTCAAAGACTGAGCTCCCCGTAGCCACAGCAGTATGCAGAGAAAGCTGCCCTGTTGAGTTTAGAAAACCTATCAAACTGAGACAATAAAAATTGCTATGTTTAGCTAAGACACATTTAAGAGAATTTGTTAGTCGGTGGCTATTGCAACAAAGAAGCAAATATATATGTATATGAATGAACAAAAGAATGAGCAATATTTTGAGGTCATGAGGGAGCAAGCCATGACATTTAGGCAGTTTATATCAAGAATGAATCCAGTCAAGAGGAGATCAGAATTTTGACCAGATCTCCAGACACTGTAAGCAATCTGTGACCTGTGGAAACCTTACATATGTTTGAAAGTAAGAACAGAGTTAATATGCTCCAGACATTTTCCTCCCAAAACATCTTTCGTTTTGTTGTTGTTTTTTCTGATTCTGAAACATGTCTCTACCTGACTGTTCCTTTACCCTGCGGGCTTATTTATCACAGCTAGAAGTGTATGGTCTAATCATTAATGAAGCAATTAGCTTTCTGCCTTGAGGAAACAAACTAATTAATCAAAACATTCTTGCTAAGTCATGCTGACCAGTACAGAAAGTTCCATGATTTGCAATACAATTCTAACAAACTCTCTGTATCTTAAATAGAAATAGTGTTGCCAAATAAAAAGGAAATGCTTTCTTAAAAAAATACACAGTAAACAGGCTTTGATATATAGTTCTTTGTGTACTCTCAATAATCATATGGAGCTGAGAGGTTTCACATGTCAATGCATTGGTAGTCTTGGCCATGTTTCTGTGACATAGAAGGTGTTCACAGAAAATTCAGTGGTATCATTAGTTGTATATTGCCATCAACAAATTTTAAAAATTTTCTCATAGTGATATTTGTTTAATCACTGTACTACAAATGTCTCATCATTTACAGACAAGTGTTAAAACATCATGACAATTGCATACAATGCTGCATTGTGTTCATAGGCTGCCTTATCTGCACATCAGAATCAGCTAAACGTTAAATTAAAATCTTGGGATCATAACAATGGGAACCTATGGTCTCTAGCTATGACATAATTCCTGGTGATTTTGGTAACTACAAAGTTGAGAGGACAAGATAATACCTCGAAACTTGCAAGATACTTTTCAATATTTTTTATTAAGTAGTTTAAATACAGTATTATAGCAGTGCCTGAAATATTTAAGATCAAAGCCTGTCATTGTAGTATGCTATTTTGTTAATGCTGTGTGCAAACATGGCATTATGAAATATCCACCAGGGAAGGCTAATTGTGCACAGGTTTAAGGCAATAGAAAATCTTCATTAGTCAGCCAGTTTTTATTAGTCTATTACCCCAGTGTAGTCTTGAGCCTTTCTTTCTCATGGTAAGCTTTTAAGCACAAAAACCACATCCTTGGTTGACATACGTCAGTTAGCATGAACAGTTAGGCAGAAGCAGAACTACAGAAGCTAAAAAGAAATGTTAGTACTTTTAGACACTTTCCCAGAGCTTTGGTTTTGATAATTAGGTACTTGTCTCATTTTGGTAGACATTGTTGCCTATGACCTGGCTTCTAAGGCCTAGATGGTACTTTCATCATGGAGTCAGTTATGTTAAGGTCTGGAAACCTGTTACAATTGTGATGGCAGACCACAGATTTAGATTTAGTCACATGCTGACTTCTGCATGTGATGTAAGGCAACAAATATTTTTTAAATGTTAATAAAGACTTAATGTTTTTGAATTTTAATTATTTGATATGTAATCTAGTATACTGTAAAACATGAGTTATTTCCTTAATTACAGTCATTAGAAAACATGAATGCTAACAATTAATAAAGTGTTTGATAAGCATTTCCAGGGTAATTACTTTTCATAAGTTTAATTTTGAATAATTGTTGTTCATATTTCAATTATTGTATACTGTATACATTTTAAGACTGCTACCAGTGATTCTGATTTGCTAGATAATGTTGTGGTCATGAGATATCATACTAAATAATACAGGTTTTGATACGATGTTTTTTGACATTTCTGTAAAAGCATTAAAATTTTAAACTGTTATGCCATTAATTTGTAGGAACAAGTAACATCCACGTCATAGTTTCAATCAATTCTATACTAGTAGACGTTCAAGAAATCTTTTACTATTGATTGCCTCTGCTGTTAGGCCAGGTACAGAAAAAAGGTGAGCATATGAAATAAGCTAAGCCAAGTCAAGTCCTGTCATTGTTCTTGCACTCCTTCAGGGGATAGGTTTCCATCTATAATATGATAGGGGAAATCAGATGGGTTCCACTCCATTAAAATTTCCATAATAGAACCTAAAACTAAATTGGAAACTGGGGTGACATATGTAAAAAGAGCTGAAGGCTATAAATGTTTATTAATATTTTTACTTTAGCTGGTAGTATCTCATTTCCCTTTTCCAAAGATGATGCTAAGACTCTTATTGGTTACTGAGATTTGTCTAATACCTAAATTGATTTCTGGAGTCTTCCTTTTGAAATGTCATGAACCTTTGAAGCAACATAATCCAGCACCAAGCTTCAAGGCCTTCCAGGTTTTATCCTACTGCCCAGAAGCATTAGTGAATGGCTTACGACCATTGGGGAGGCGATAATTAAAGGGAAGTTTAGTGATCTCTGCCTAGTTGGAAGCTTATACTGCCAACTGCTAGGAAACTGTGCTGTACTCACTATTATATGAAATTCCGACTTCTGCTTTTACTCTTGTTACTTATAAACCTCACATTGGGCAATGGATGTTGATCTTTGACCTTAAATCTCTTAACGTACTTTGTTTTTCTTCTTTAGCTTGGTATTCTACCATAGATCTTATTTTGCCTTTCAGTCATCTATTTAAGGGAAGATTTATGTTATGATGTTTTAGTTAGTATACTGCCACATCTTTCAGATATTTTATAGATGTGACCTCATTTAGTCTTTCGCTGGCCTCTTTATCAAAATCTGAGATCAATACTTCAATATTCCTCATCTATCTTCTCTGCCTAAATTTTCTTCACACTTCTCACAGTCTCACAAATACTATTCTAACATCTTGTTCATTATCTGTCTCCCACCTGTTTAATATTGATCATGTTAAATTCTGCATCTCCAGCAATTAGCATAATCCCAAGCTTCTCTATGAGGATTCAATAATTATATTCTTAGTGGGCTAAGAAGAACAAGAGAATTCAATAATTATGCACTTAGAAGACTAATGAAAACAAAAGTGTTCAATAAAATGCTAAGGTGAAATTTTCAGCTGCATATTAAAAAATCAGCATGACTACTGTTTTTGGTAATAAAAAATTTAATTTGGAAAATTTTGATGTATCTGGTAAAAGTAGGAAAAACTGGTTTTAGTTACAGAATTCAAAACAAAAGAGACCCATTTAAATAAATTAGCCAACATTAAATTAATAATGAAACATATTTTCTCCCTTAGTAACAGAAACACAGTGATACTTTTTCTCTTTACATTTCACTAATTCTGGTTAACAGAGTAAGATAACAAAATTATAAATGAAAAGACAAATGTTAAAAAGACAGTGGTAACACTTAAATTTTTCATAGATGCTGTGATTATCAACAAAATAATCCAAACTTGCAAAAATAATTCTTAGTATCTAGGAAAGATTTTAAGGTTTATAGTTCTAAAATAATTATGAAGATAGTTACCAAAATCTAATTTATGTAGTCAAATGTTTTCTAAAATGGATATGAAAAGCGAGTGAGCCCTAAATGATACACATGAGGAAAATGAATGCGATAGAGCAGTTTTTGTGCAACAAGACAGGGATTGATACGGTAACTGATGTGTCTTGAGATGTGGTGAAGGTGGTGTTGACACAGAGAGGCAATGACTAATGGAGGAGAATAGATGGTCCAGAAACCAACGCAGATCTCTGCCTACCTGATTGTGACTAAGGCAGGATTTCTTCATACAGAAACAAGCCTCTCCTTAGTAAATGATACTGGAAAAAAAATGTATCAAGTAAAAATTTAGTGTGTCGTCAGCCTTGTTTCCAATTTATTTCTAAAATCCATGTTTGCTGGTCTCTTTTTACTGTCATCTAACATATTCTGTTTTATTTTCACTTTGATACAACTTGGGAAGTAATTGTAGGCAAAAATTGTGCGTATTTGTCAATATTTAAGGAGAGGTAAACTGATTATGTGCTGCATGGAACAATAAATGTACATCTTTAAAAAGCAGTCATATCAAGGGAATTTCTGCAAATTTTACATTGGAAGAAGTCAGTGATATAACCTCACTAAATAGTGAGCAAAATGCTAATGTCATAGAAGGTGTGTTGAAAATAAAGCCAGGTGGTTCTTTTACTATTTATCTCCACCTTGAAATTGACAACATGGCATTATTTCACTTGAGAAGATATACCAAGAAACTGGATGTAATAAATGCTTCTGTTTGCTCATATGGCTATAGCACACAAATTCCCTGTCAATATTTGAACCTTAGCTTTATTTGAAAATTAAAAGGCCCTTTTCTCATATATAATGTGGAAAACATACAAAGCGATCATTACTGCTTTTATGGAGATTTTTCTCAAGAAATCTATTTCCTCCTGTGACAGAAAACCACTTACTATGCTTTATTAATATTCATCTAATAGAGTGTTTTTGCACTTTCGGTTCAGTAAAAGCATGATGATGAGGGAGAGCAGAATCCTCAGCCTTCGAGGGTGATTATTGGGAGTGCATCCTGGCCCAGGGGCACGGTTGCCATGGAGACACTACTGATCTGCCAAGGCTGTTTCTCACTGTGGGTGGAAAGCAGCTCCCCTGCCAGCAACTATGTGGGATTCTGGCAGCTGCAGGGAATGCAGAGATGATGAGCTTCTTCTCCATATGCGAGCTCAAAGAGACTTCTTTAAATGCAGGAGCCAACTCCGCTCAAACTCATAGGAAGAATGGGTTTGATTAGGATGTAGTCCGCTACAAGCACAATATGTCCCCACTGAGACATGTAAGGTTTTTCACTTGAACAAGTTTTGCAGAGGGTCAACACTTAAATTAAATTTTTCTACCCTGACCATGCAGAAATGGAAACTTAGAAGAATTTGTATTTGTCAGCAAAGGTAACATAATTCTGAGTAAATTATGTGGCAGTGTTTAAATGGAGTGGAAGGGTATCTTTTGAAGATCCTAAACAAATTTGAGAATGTATATTAACGTAGAGACTTCAACTTTAGTTTTCTCTAGTATCAGAGTTTATCTCATACATTTCTAAATTTAAAAGCAACTCATGAGTTAAATTTGCAAACAATGCTTCTGGATGAGCATGTAGTTTCATCTTAGGGAGATGGAGTCTAGCACAGAATCTAATGTTGATCATATGCGACACAGTAGGAAAAATAAGACCTCTAAAAACTACTTCCACACTGGGAGTAAAATTAACCAGAAGTTCTAAGAGACCATTTTGGTGATGACTTTTATGTGGGTATTTTTTATACTTTATATGCTCTTGAGTTCCTGTGATTTCATATTTTATTCACCTGTAAATTCTATGTTCTATGATAAAGCAAAGATGATGGCATTCAATATATAGAATCTTCTCTCTGCGTTTGAACTTATAATCAGATGGTTGTGTGGAGCATGAGAATATAGTTTTGACATTTCAAAATGTCTGCAATAGAATCTTTCCTTGACTGCATCAAATGTTTTGAGGATAGGAACAGAGAGGGACCACAAAACTGGGACTTGAAGTCATTGGGACCATTTGGTAAACTTGACAAATTAGGGAATTCTTTGTTTTTAAAATGCTAATGTTAATTGTTTTCCCCCTTAATTTTACATAATGAGTGAGATGGGAAATATAGAATATCAAAAGGGAAAATCTAATTTTTTTTCTGCTACCCTGTTAGTCTCCACCCAAACTGGGCTCAATGACATTCAGATACTACACACACTGGTCTCAGCCATCTGTTGGTGAATTTTTTTCTACTATACGAAGTTTCAAGCTGTTCTAACCTTTTCTACTTCCCCACTGTGTGTGTGTGTGTGTGTGTGTGTGTGTGTGTGTGTGTGTGTGTGTGTGTAGAAGTAATATTCAGGGAATGATTTTTGTTGTCATAAGAAGTAGCAACAAAACTGGCGAGGTACTCTGGCTGCTTTTTAAAAACTTCTGAGGGAGATGTTGTGGGATATAATTCTCAAGGTCTGTTTAAAAAGCAATATCAAAATAACAGTCTAGTTCATTCTCCAAGCATAAAGTCACTTCACACAGGACCTTTTAAACCTAATGTTTTAATATGTTACTGAACAGACATATGGATATAGATTCATAAAGGTCAAGGATCTGTAACCAAAGAGTACTGCAATCTGAAAGCCAAAACCCTCTCAAATGTGTAACTTTTTCAACTCTGATGCTCTGCTGCAAGTGCAAAGCCCCATAGTTGGCCTTCTATGACATGGCATAACTAGAATGCAGACATGCTAAAATATTATACAATTACCTGCAACCCAAGTACATAAAGTGTGTCTGCAAATGAATTTCATGCTGAGTTATCAATTCTACACTCGAAAGCTATTTGCTTATATGCAGATATCACCAATTTAAAAAAAAAGCCAGGCAAATCCAAAGCACCTCTAACCTCAAGCACTCCAAATTAGGGATGTTCAAGCTTTCTCTTCCTTCTAGGTAAAGTACACTTAGCTTTTCCTATGACTGACTAAAAGTATAATAATTACAATCCCCTTCAAATTCTCACTTGTTACTTATTTCTGAAAAGGGGGGAAGCCTAATCCATAACAGAAAGGGCTCCCTCATTCAAATGGGGTTGAAGTAAGAGTTTTCAAATGGAAGGATTATAGGGTAAATCTCTGGTTTGGAGATATATGTGGAAGGGCAGGGATATAGTTGAACATATGAGATCATCTTGGAGGCTTACTGAGCCTGTTGGTATTGCAGCCTCAATTACCCAGCCTGAGCAGGAGTTAGCACATGGTGTCTCACCAGTGTTTCTTGCTACCAAATATATCCATCTAAGATTTTCTGGTTAATTTAATCAAGCATATCTAGAACTCACAAGAAAACTTTGACATTGCATTTAAGCATAAGCAAATATATTTTGTGATATATCAGGCTAAGTGCTCGAAACTCTCTTTAAATGGAGGCATAAGTGATGATGTTCAACAACTAAAAGTGTCTGTTATCGTCAAAGACTTTTTAACAACCATATGAGATTATAGTCATAGTAATAACTGTTGAATTATATCTAACTTACATTTACAGAGCATTTGGTTGAACAGGTATTATTTTTATATTTTGGCTCATTTAATCACCAGGAGAACAGCATGAAGGCATTCTCTTATTTTCACCATGTTTTGCAATATCAAACGGATGAATTCCTTAACAGTCACAGTGATGGGATCAGTGGCATGCCCTCCTTGCTTTCTGTTTTCTACTTTATCCACATCTTTCTCATTTATTTTTAACCCAAGTCTATAAATGTATTTTTCAGTACGAGTCACTGTATAGAGAATGCATGTATATGATGAATTCAGAATTCATCTTTAAATTTCTAGTAATTGGAATTTATCAGAATGCTATCTGATTTTGTCTTCTCAGTTTTCAGAATGTGTAGGTAAAATGTCAGTTAAGTTTACAGTAGAGTACTACAGGTTTCAAATAATGATCTGGGAAAAAATGCACAAACAGTTCCAAGGATTATGGATTATGTAAGCAAAATAAAAAAATATGAATATGAGATTAGTGATTTCAAAGCGGAATGCTATGCATGCTTGTGTAGTGGTTTGTAGTGAAGCTCTGGTTAGAAAAGAAGGGCCTCTGTTGGACTAAGCATAGTGGATGTGATCATAGCTGTCTAAACATCCACATGCCTATGAGAATGGTTCTAACAATGGACGTCATCTTTAGTCTTTCCAAGGCACACTAGGACTCGACTTAATGTGATTGACCCGGAGACACCTATCAATACTAATATAATTTCCTACAGTGTTATAGCAATATTTTAGTAAGATGAATAAATAACATTAATTTTTCACTTTTTTCCTGTTTCTCTGCTACAGGGTGTTTTGAGTGCTGTATTAAATGCCTAGGAGGTATTCCCTATGCTTCTCTGATTGCTACCATCCTGCTGTATGCTGGCGTTGCCCTGTTCTGTGGCTGTGGTCATGAAGCCCTTTCTGGAACAGTCAACATTCTACAGACCTACTTTGAGATGGCAAGGACTGCTGGAGACACACTGGATGTTTTTACCATGTGAGTTATCCTTTGTGTCTACTTTTTGTATAGTGCTTGTGTTGCTTACATTCCTGTTTCTTTTTTCTAAATCAATTGTCCAGTTAAGTAAGGTGATGATGAATGAACATAATCTTCATGAGGCAAACATGATTCAGAAAAGCATTGATCCATCAACCAATACAAAGTGCTTTGCATAGATTATGAGGCAAAATTAACAGAGGTTAAACCTAGGTTTAGACATGAATTAGGTTACCACTAAGCAGGAAATTTTTGCCATGCTCTTCATATTTGAGCATAGACTCTTCAAAAAATGGTGAAAAGACAGGTGACAGAAGCAAGCACAAATCTAGACTTTGATGTTAATTCTAAGAAATTCATAAATTTCTAAGGGGGATCAGACACTTCACAATTTTAACCCAGCCATGCAAATATTACCTTACTTTCCTTACCTCACAGAAAATATTGTTAAAGGTTCTTGTGTTCTTTTGTAAGACAAAAATTAAATAGTGAGAATTTGTTTTCTGAAAATACCAATTATGTTTTTGATCCCCTAAAATATTAACTTCTAGGATTATAAAGTTATGATGATGTTGAAATAATGTTGGTTTGTAAATATAATTTAAGCAGTCTGGAAGTGAAAGTCTTTTGTCCTGGTTTCAATCTCTTATTAATATTATAAAGAACAAGTACTTAGGATTCATTTATAATAAGTGTTCAATTCTCACCATCTATTGGGTGATTTTATAATCATAGACAGAATAATATATTCATTGTTTTTTAACCACCCATGTTTGTTAGCCTTGAAACTACTTGCATCTATTTCATGCTGCTTGGCTTTAGGTGTTTGAAATTTTCTTTTTTTTTTCTTTCTAAAACACTCAGTTGTTCTTACTGCAAACTCACATTTTCTGGAGTAGGACTGTTTACACTTTCAAATATTGATAATTATCTGCTTAGTTATGATACCATTGCTTTCTACTCATGTTCTTCCAGATAAGACAACTGCAAATCTATTTGATCCAAGCTGGTTCCTTTGATCTTGGTGTCATTAATAACACCCGAGTAGAATCTTATAACTACAATATCAAAAGTGTACAACATTATGGGCCAGGTGTGGTGGCATACACCTTTAATCCCAGCACTTGAGAGGCAGAAGCAGGCTGACCTTTGTTGAACTCTAGACCAATTTGGTCCACATAGAAAGTTCCAGGGCTACACAGAAGACCCTCTCACAAAAACACTACATAATATTGCTAAATTTCTTTATTCTCCATAAACTAGAAGAACATTGTTTTAAACAATAATTTTAATAACTAGGAGGAATTAAAGTTAATAATTCACTGTGAAAATGAAGAGAATGGAGTTGCATGCTACTGTTGCATAATGTAAACCACAATTCTTTGCTCGTAGGGGTGAAGGACATGTTGTTCCAAAAGAGGAAACAGCAGAAATTTTAAGGAAAAGATATTTAACTTTTATATTTATCTGTAATATTTGAAGATTTTAAACATTGATAATTTCTAAGCAGTTAAAAATTGAAATAGAATAAAGGAAACCTAAATGCTTCCACCAGCAGTGATTAGAAGAGGGGATTGCTGAATCAGTGAGATCAGCGGAGACATGTTGTGCTCTGCTACTCTTGCTACTGGGGTAGGAAGAATGTCAAGTTCCAATCTCACCAGGGCTGCAGAGTAAGTTCAATGCCAGCCTGGGAAAATTAGTATAAGTCTTTCTCAATATTTAAAGCATAAATAGAGCTGGGTATATAGCTCACTGGTAAAATACTTGTAACACTTGTATGTATGACAGCATCATCTAGTGTATGTGAGATTCAATTCCCTAGGACTTAAAAGAATAGGAAATTATTATTAAAGGCTACAGTCCAAAATCTGAAGTATCATTGCCCCCAAACCTTGCAAATGAATGTTTATTAGCAGGTTAAAATTGTCTATTTTGTATTGTGATGTTATTTCACAAACCCTTTGTAAATTATCACTATCCATTTAATTGGATGATAAATACATATTCCTGCAATTCATTAATTGTCATAGAGTTAAACAATAGCAAACACATAAAACCAAAACTTGATAGCAATTCAGCACCTTAGATTTAAATTTCTATGAGATCCTTTTTCCATTTAAGAAAAATTACTTTGACTGCCAGGAAGGGTTTCAGATGGGTTCCAAAAGTGGATTAGACCTGATTGAATTCTTAGAAAAGGAAGGAATGGATAGAAACAGCAAAAAGAAATAAGCAAAGCCCACAATGAGAGAACTCCCTTGGTTTCAAATGCCATGGTCCACTTGGTGTATCACTGGCATACCAGTAGTCAAAAGAGCTGACAATCTTACCAGAACTTTGGGTATAGCAATGGTGTTTTAGCCAGATATAGGTGCCATTAATTTAGCATCTTCCAAGTGCTTTTTTTCTTTTCTCTATATTTCAATTCAAAGGGTTTGATTGTGCCTATATGGCTGTTCTGGAACTCACTCTGTAGACCAGGCCGGCCACAAATCACAGAGATCTGCCTGCCTCTGTCTCCCTAGTGCTGGTATTAAAGCCACATCGACCCCCTGTCTCAATTCAAAAGTTTTAAAACAAAGAAGCTTCATAAGTCAACCTAGTTTTAGGGAAGGGCCCTCAGATTCTAAGAATATTTTCCCAAAGCTATAAAACTAAATTTTGTTTTGAAACTAGCTTGTTTTCTCATCTAGCTTGCTTTTCGTTCTCATAATAAACACATTGACCACAAGCAACTTGGAGAAGGAAAGGGCTTATTTGGATTACAGATTAAAGTCTGTCATGTAGAAAAGCCAAGGGAAAAACAAAAATAAAATTAATTGCTTAATTATTTAATGTATTTATTTCCAAAATTATTCTTTGTTTATTGCTCATGCTCATTGTATGGATGTAATTAAGCTATTTCAAAATCCAACTGGGGAACCAGGTAGTAGTGGTGCATGACTTTACTCCCACCACTCAGGAGACAAAAGTAGACTGATATCTGTGAATCCAAGGACAGTCTGGTCTACGTAATGAGTCCAGGAGAGCCAGAGCTACACAGTGAGACCCTGTCTTAGAGAAATTAAAGAAAAAAGAAAAGAAGAAGGAAATCCAACTGGGGTATTGCTAGTTAGTTCCGGAGAGTTTTAGTAAGATGATTTCATGGATATATTTTAATGTGATAAAACTAACATTTTCTTTTAGTTATATCTCAGTATAGCTGGACAAAATATGTTCTCACTGTTCATTATTTTAAGCTACCCAGATGTCCTTGAAATCCACAGCTCTATATTTAGTCTGCATTCAAATTGCTTTATTCAGTTGTAGCACATGAAGTTTGTAAGGAGTCATAAGTCTAATAAATGACTATATATATTAACAATTATAAATTTACATGTTTGATATTTTGACAACAAACTCTAAAATATCACAGATCTCTGTTGAACCTCTGGGGAAACTATCTGTAGGAGCCTGGGAAAGGGAATTTAGAAAAGGCTTTAGAATATATATATATATATATGTTTTTTGAGACAGGGTTTTTCTGTGGCTTTGGAGGCTGTCCTGGAACTAGCTCTTGTAAACCAGGCTGGCCTCAATCTCACAGAGATCCGCCTGCCTCTGCCTCCCGAGTGCTGGGATTAAAGGTGTGTGCCACCACAGTCCAGCTTGGATTGTATATTTTTATAATTTTACATTTGATCTTTTATATGAGAAATTAAATGAAAGAGCGGTGAATATATTTGTAGTAAGAAGACTATTATACTGATTTGGGGGTTCAAATTACTACTCTTTTCATAGTTCTAATTCATTAAATTCACTATATAGGTCTCATAGAGCTTCTAAATGGAGTAAATTCTGCTCCTTGAAAAAAAAATCTTAGTGTGGTGAATAAGAACTAAAAACTTCATAAAATATGCAAAGATGTTGAGGTTGTGGAGATTGCCCTCAGAAGGACTGCCTACGGGTATGGGGGTATCAGAGGGATGGGAAAGGTAAAGCAGAAGCAGAAGATGCAAAATGAGAATTATAAGGTGCTGGGGGGGCAAATAGTCACATAGGTGATATGTCTTGCTCATCAATATGTTGTTTGAAAAGAATTTGTAGGAGAATGATCACAGAGGAAGCACGTGGCCTATTTTAGTGATTTACAACTTCTTGTTTCAGCCATATTTAAAAGTTTCCTACTTAAAAGAGAAAAGGGGCCTGTTTAGTTAGATAAGTGAGCTAAAAGATAACAATAAAAAGATTTCTGAAGACTCCTGATTTCATCTGTGTTCCTCAGGATCTAAGAAGTAGATTTTTTCTTTATCCTTACATTTACTTCTCTCTGTCTCTCTCTGTCTCTCTCTGTCTCTCTCTCTCTCTCTCTCTCTCTCTATCTCCCCCTCCATTATTTTCTTCCTTCCTATCTTTTCTCCCTCCTCTACATTTGCCCCCTTATTTCTCTCCCAACCCCCTAAATACATAAATACATGCAAGATTCTAAACATAATGCAGATCTCTCAAGAGCAATCAATGAAATCCATGAAATGTTACCATTGTGTTTTGCTAGTCATCTTCCAGGCATGAAATTTTACAATTCACAGATAAGTCTGCAGTTGCTTTCCTTCATCTGCATTATGTTTCTATCATTGTTGTATTCTACATCCTAACTTCCCAATTAATGTTAAGCAATTTTGTCATGGTCCAACTGATGTTTCGAGCCCTTCAAAGAAAGAAGAGAGTGAATTTTTACTAGCTTTTTTATCTATTGGCAGAATTTTTAATGTCTCCATCTATCATTATTCATTAGTTTCCCAGAAGTTCTTTTAGCCATTATATGTCACTTTGGTTCTTAAAATTCAGATCATGTGTTGGCCCCAAACTTGTGATAATTTTATAACCTATCTACTTCTCCCATTATTTCCCTATTCAACAACATCTATGTACTAGCACAACTCAAGAAATGGCTTGTTATATGTTGTGTGATGACCAGTAACTCTTCTAATTTGTGATTCAGAATCTTTTGCCTGAGGAAAGTTTTGACAGTGTGTTATTTCTGTGCTCTTTAATTGTCATTTGCCATGCAAGAGGAGGATGGATATTAACCACTGCACAATACACTCATACAAGCAATGAGATGTGGAGAGTGGCTTAAAATGAGATATAAAAATGTGACTAAGATAATTAATTAAGTGATTTGACCTCTTGAATAACTATTCTGGAGTCTGGTCACATGCTAGCTTTATTTATAAATAAAACTCCGTATAATTTATTTATTAAGGATAGTTTTTGAATTTTTAAAAATAGTAATGAGCTCAGAATCTGATAATATTGATTTACAGACAGAATAGATTTTATTTTTAAAGTAACTTCGAATTTATATTAAATTATCAAAAATTAATTTACCAGATTTATGACTAATTTAATACTTTAAAACCAAAAAATAAGGTAGATTCACCTAATGTATTCCCAACCAAAATTATGAATTTATTATGAATAAGGTTTTATTGTTCACATTTATTCTTTGTAAATTAATGAGTTATAAAAACACTTAGCAAAATACAAACCATCTTAATTAATGGTTTGAAGATAACAAGATAAAAAAACTGAGGCTTAGAAACCAGAGCAGTCTGCAAACTAGACAGTTAAACCAAACATTTTGCCTTATACTTAAAATAGTGTTTCAAGAACAGGCAAAGTAGAGTTGATTGGAGATTACTGATTTATCTTGGATATCAGAGTATACTTCAAATCACACTTAAAATTTTTTGTTAGAAATCTTATTGAATTAATGAGTTTGGAAATAACAGTCAAATATGGTGCATCTTTACTAAGCATTTTTCAGGCTTCTAATCCTTAAGAACTTTTTTTTAATCAAAAACTATTTTTCTTAAAACTAAGAAATTGATTGGTTACATAGGTCAAAATCCAAAACAGGTCTTCCTAGGTTTACTGCAATGGGTTGAAATCAAGATGTTGGCAAAACTGTGTTCCATCTGGAATCTCTGGAATTGTTCCATCTTAAAAAAGCCACCTGCATTCTTGGCTCCTTATCCTTTTCCATCTTCAAAACCAGTCATGTGGCATCCTGAAATCTCTCTGAATTTTATAGTGACACTCATATCTTTCATTTTAAAGATCAGCACAATTACATTGAACCTGCCCATTTTCTCCAGGATAATTTTTCTATCTGTAGATCATTAACCACATTCTACAAAATCTCTTTGACAATACAAAGTGACTCACAAGTCCTTTCTAGGAAATAGGATGTAGACACATTTGGAGAACCTTATTGTTTATACCATTTGCTAAAAGTAGGGAATTGGGTAACTGGGTCTCCATACTGTAGGATGGACCATAACTTTTAAAACTATAGACTTGTGAACTTATCTTCTTCATACCAAATGGAATTCAGGTGATTGAGAATCAGGGGCCATTTTCTGCCTTTGAAAATTGCCACTTTCCAACTCAGAAGAGATATGATATACTGCAGAGATATCAGTGAATTGTAGTAAGTGAATTGCAATCCATAAGCATATTGTTACACATTGCCAGAATTAGATTAGTTGTATGTAGGCTTCATATTTGGGTACACACATATAGTTTCCTGATACTTCCATAAAAATATAACTGTGATTTAAAATGTAGGAAAGAAGCTGTGGATAGATGCAGGTCACTTATTTAGCAGACACAAGGAGACCCTGATTTCAATCCCTAGCAGTAAATACAAAAATGAAGAGAAAGAAGAAAGAGAAGAGATAAAATATAAACTCTGTCATATTTAGAAGGTTCATAAGTCTGGGATAAAGTTGTCATCAGGGGAGGACTCTTGTAGAAGCCTCTACAGAAGGCTCAGCAATTTGTCTCTTCCAGGTACTGGATTGAAGCCACATCATTCCAATCTGCCTCCATTTTTGTAGTGATTTCTCCTCTTTTAGAACTTAAGTGGAAATCTTATTAGATAAATCAGAAAAATCTTCATTTTGAAAGAGATTGGGAATTCTGATGAAGATGAATAGTTTGGTAAAAGTGTCTATCTACAGCATAGGCATCATATCCATCCCTTGGGTATTTCAGTATGGATGTTGTTTTAAGGGTAGAATGTCATCAGCATGTGACATAAAAAGGCATACAGTTGATACATTCCAAGTATTGTACATGACCTATTCCTCAGGTTAGGTGGCATAGAGTGCTGAATTGGAGCTATCTCCACATTTACACTCCATTGGCATTTTCAGAAACTCTGACTACATTGAATGTGAACTACTCATTGGTAATGAGTCCTAATAGAAAGCTTTTTTCAACTACAGGACTCAATTGTGTTTACAAATATTTCTTTGGTTTAAAAAGATATAATATAGAACCCAAACACGGAGAAAATAGTTTCTAAAAAAAGAATTGTAAATAGAAACTTACTTCACAAACATGCAAATTTTTCTTTCTAAACATACTGAATGTTGATCTCCTAAATACAGAGATACAGGATGAAAATGTATCTATCATCTTCTCTCCATCTTCTGTCTATCCCAGCTTTTGTCTAGCTGTTTTGCATTTGTCAGTTCTCTGTGTGAATATATTTATATTTCCTAAATGTAATTTTAGTATGGATTTTTTAAACAATAAGTGCCCAACTATGATAAAAGCAAATTACTGTTTAAACCTCTCAGGAATCACACTGTGGTAATTTCTGGCTCAATTCCATTTAATATTAATTTGTGATACTACCAGAAAAACTTGTCATTTTTTCTGGAAAATCACTTTATCTATATTATTAGTATTGTTGTTGCCAGAAAATATTAGTGATGTTTATGATAGAAGTTAAACAAGATCCATTTAAAACCAGTGTAGTGACAAAGTATGAAATTCATATAAACTTATAAAAAGCTAATAACACCCAAACATTCTTCATCCTTTAATATGTTCAAAAGATTCAATGTTTTATCCATATGTATGCATTTGATAATTTTGCCTGTGATTAATCTTATCAAATGATTAGACAATCACTTAATTATTGAAGTAAGACTGCATTAATGTGAGCAGAGAACAAGATAGTCTTCAAAAGAAGAGAATAAAGTCTACATACACACAAATCTCAGCACCCATGTTGATAAATGTTAAAAAATGCCAGAGCAGAATATATATGTTAATATTACAGATATAAAACATGTATGTTTTATAATCTACCTATTATAATTAATACCAATGTCCTTTTAATTTTCTTGTCCAATATAGTATTTTTGGATCCAGTTCAATACATCCTTTCCCTCCCCCGTCTTCTTCTACTTTTCCCTTCTGAGCTTCATGTACTCTTCCTCTGATTTTTAATACTCACTGAGTCCATTAGTGCTACCTGCATGGCATGGGCATGGGCATACACTCAGGGATCACATCTCTGAAGAAAAGTGACTTTCCCTCAACCGATAGGCACCAACTGCCAATAGCTCCTTGATCCATGCAGAGATTTTGATATGTGATTTCATGCATATCTTTTGCTTTCATTTCAAAAGATCCATGAGCACATGAAGATCAGTTTTTGAAATCAAATGACAAACAGTCATTGTAATAAATGACATTGTTTTTTGCTTTTCTTTTTTGTCTCCAGGATTGACATCTTTAAGTATGTGATCTATGGCATTGCAGCTGCTTTCTTTGTCTATGGCATTTTACTGATGGTGGAAGGTTTCTTCACAACTGGTGCCATCAAAGATCTCTATGGGGACTTCAAGATCACCACCTGCGGCAGATGTGTGAGCGCCTGGGTATGTCATTTCTCTGCACTCTGCATTTAAAGTAGGTTGATTTCAGTATCGCATAGGCGTTTAACTCACCTGGAGAGAGTTAAAGCATTGAATGTAGTAACATTTCCTTCAATGATGGCAATCATGCAATTTCATAAAAAGATTTTTAAATTAATGGTATTTGTTGGGCAATATCGGTTTTAAATTCTAAAATCATATGCACTGCAACTAATTTTATTTTACAGGAGAAAACATTTATTGATTTATTGCTATTTGTTTTTAAAGGGCCTTGAGTTACTACACAAAGTAATAGAAAATCCTTCCCTCTAGCATATAGACTAGAATGTCTATGCATATGCATCTAAGTTTCTGTCTCTTCTTTTAAAATACTTCAGTGTTAAGCTATATATATATGAGGGCAACTATATCATAAAATTTCTGTTTTTGTCAACTCACTAATGTTGGTATTCATCTTTGCTGGTGAGATGTTTAATGGTAAATAAGACAAATATTCATAACAGAACTAATTATATACAAGACATTTATCTATTAATGCATGAGAGTAGTAAAACTCAAATGTGATAAGGTTCAATGTGGAGTTGCATGTTTTATGCAGAATAGTTTTCCCACAATGAATCAATGAAGCGTCCATCCTTGACTGGCCTTACTTTCTATTTTGTCATGACATACAAGAACATGTATTTAATTGCAGTACAATAAGTCCCAAAATGAAACTGATCAGTAACAAGGAATAATAAATTGTTTCAGTCTCACAGAAAAATTAAATATACCTGTCACCAGCAAATCTTTATATTGAACAACTTGTAACCAATTCTGTGATGCTACTTGGTTGAGTTGTGGACATCTATTTCTGACTAGGGAAAACTCTTATTGCTATTGCTAACAGATAATATAGATACCTGGAGGAAAGCTGGAATTTCAATAATGTGGTAAAGGGCTTTCAAAAAGGGATTTCCACCTAAATTCTTTGGATTGGTAATATCAAATTTCAGATCCAGAGGAAATAAGATATATGAAGATCTTGAATTGATCTAAAAAGTATGCATATTTACTTCTTGGTAACATTTAAACAATTCCTCTACAAAAAGACAAGTTTCTGACCTTAATTTAATTTCTAGCTTCAATTAGTGTATGAATTCAGTGAATGATGAGCTCTGTTGTTCAGATAACTCATGACAGTGTCTCAGTGAGAAGTAGAAAGTAATTTTTCTTCTCTGAGTCAGTATTGACCTATTTGACAACAATCAAAATCTGTTGCTGTCTGATAGCTGACCAGACCCAAATAATCACACAGATGCTATATTAATTATAAAACTGCTGACCAATAGCTAGGGCTCCTTACTGAGTAGCTCTGTCTTAATTATTAACCCATTTCTATAAATCTGCTTTGCTACATGGCCATATCTTACCAGAGAACAGTGGTGCATCCTATCTTCCCCAAAGCTACATGGCATCTCTTGGCATTTCTCTCTCTGCCTACCTTTTCAAGAATTCTAGTCTCCTAGTGCAGCCTATCTTCCTTCCTCTATTGGCCAAACTGTTTTGTTAATCAATTAATAAGAGAAACATATATGCAGAAGGACAACTCCCATCAAAGATCATCTTTGAAGTTCTGAGTCCACAACACTACACAAATGAAGGACAAGAGAAAAGGGTATATAAGTTGATTTCTAAAGGTACAGAACATCCCACTGGCAGGACAATTGAAGTCAAATGTGATGTTTTGTTTAGGATAATAAAACCATCACATAGTAAAAATGATCACAGAGAAAACTCACATTTATGTATAGATAATTATCTGCCTGTTACATTTGCATCTCTTTGTGTATTTTCATCCCTTTTCATTGTAGGATTTTTTAAATTTTTTTCATTTTAAAACAGTCTTTTCTCATTTTGCGGGATACATATTACTTCGGAGACTTTAAAATTTTTCTTTTGTTTTTCAAGATAGGGTTTCTCTGTGTAGCTTTGGAGCTTGTCCTGGTGTCCTGAAACTTGTTTTATAGATCAGACTGGCCTTGAATCCACAGAGATCCTCCTGCCTCTTGCTTCCAGGTTCTGGGATTAAAGGTGTGTGTCACCACTGCCTGGCGGGGTATTTTTGTTCCACAACTGACACCCCGTATGTAAGGCTGGAGTTGCTGTTTAGCATCCTATAATGTACTGGGCAGTCTCTATACCAAATACTTATCTGACCCAAATTTTCACATTACCAAATCTAAGAAACCCTAATTCAGAAAGTTTGATCTTATGCTGTCTCATGCCTGCTACTGGCAGTTTCTGTTCCTTTGCCATGTATCCCTTATTTTTCTTTTAATTTTAGGAGTTCTATCTTATAGAATCCAATGGTGAATAACAAAGAGGCCTTTATAACCAGTATACCCATGATACCTGTCTTTACCATAGAACAGCACTTCTTAACACTTGTATATAAATTTGCTAACTGATGGGCAAGTCCTGTGTTTTGTTAAAGGAAGCTTTCCTTGAGAGGAGCCTTCCCGCCCACCTGGTTCCAGATCCGCATTCCCGCCAGCCTGGTTCTAGAGCCTTATCAGTCCCAAATAAACACACAGGAGGCTATATGAATTATGAAGCTGTTGGCCTTGCTTGTTTCTTACTGGCTAGCTCTGACTTAAGTAATTACCCCATAATTGTTAATCTAAGTATTTCTCTTACTGGAGAATAGTTCCGGGCTTCCTACCCGATGGCGTTACATGTTGACTGCCTGACTGCCTCGTGTTTCTCCTTCCCAGAGTCCTCCTGGACTCCTAGTCCCTCCTATCTAGATTCCCTATTGGCCAGACAGTACTTTATTGACAAATGCACAGGACTTCCCCAACACCTGTGTATATGTCAATAAAGCACTGTTGGCCAATTGGGAAGCAAGATAGGTGGGACCAGGAGTCCAGGAGGACTCTGGGTAGGAGAAACACAGGGAGTCATCATATAGCCCGCCAGAGAAGTAAGATGTTGGTCTGATAAGAGAAATACTTAGATGGGTTAAATACTTAAGTCAGATCTAGCCAGTAAGAAACAAGCAAGGCAAACAGATTCATAATAAATACAGTGATTTGTGTGTTATTTGGGGACTACAACGTGGCAGAGCCCAGGCTACTGGTGGGGAAAAACCAAAGCGGCTAACAAGGAAAAAGGCTTCTCTCAACAGCTAACCTTCAGAGAGGTCTCAAATATAGTTATAGTTGTCACAGGAATGGCCTAAGCACCTTTGCTCTTGAATTATCCCGGGTCATCCTCACATGTGACCATGGAGCATAGCAGGACCGGAAGCTATGCTCCTTCACAATGTCTACATGGGTCAAGAACTTGGTTGACAACATGGTCTAACATTCTTTGTACTTTAAGTCAGCCTATTTACCTGAGGTCCCACTCCACGGTGAACACCACCCTCAGAATAATACATTGAAACTTTCCCAGGACAGGAACAAAAACAAAATGGACAGCCTGTATCTCAAAGCATACAAATGACTCTCCCTTGAATTGTAGCACCTCATTTTACCTACAAAGTCCTGTTTCATGCTACACTCTCACTTTTATTGTCCCAGGGACAAAACACCGTGCAGGAGAGCATTAATTCCAAATAACGAAAATGTTGCAACAGCAAGCCTCTTACACCCCCCCCCCAAAAGAGTTTTATTATCAGGACTTCTTCACAGTTAAAATGGTTTCCTTGTAATTTCTTAAGAATTTTTTCTGTTGTGAGAAATGAATTTTGAATAATTTTGCCTATCCTAGTAGTTCTAATTATTTTCATTTCTCCCAACATGACACCAAATTCGGTATAGACCTAATTAGTTGAAACACATTGTGCTAGTGGTAAGAATAATAATGATATCATCAATAAAAAAAGCAGCTGAGAGTTGTCAGAGATTCTAATATGCCATTTCCTTAACTAAATGCTTCACACTTGCCAGCTCATTTAAACCTGTCTGGGATGTATGAGGTCTACTTAGAGTTATTATTTACACTTTGTAAAGGTGGAAATTGAGTCCTGAAGAAGAGCCCAGCTAAAGTTAAAATGACTGCGTTTTTAAACAGTATGCCATATGTTTCCTTTTTGTGAAATAAATGTGATATTTAGATAGGGTTGTTATGAAAGTAATCAATGCTTATTAAATAATGGAAGACTTAGTGGGTTGGGTAAAGGAGCTTGTTGTGCAAGCCTGACAACCAGCATTAAATTCCTTTAACACTTGCAGTGGTGGGGTGATTGATTAAATAATGTTGTCCTATGACCTTTGGGCAAGTGCTGTAGTGTGCACTGCCCCACATCCACACACCAACACATGAAAATACTATCCAACCTTTTTTTAAAAAAATTAGAGAATAAATCTTTGTATTTTATATTTGAACTAAACTGTGCATGCAGCAGGCAATGAATTGATGGAGAGACATTGCCATGCCTGTGATTTGGAATCTGCAGTGATGCTTAACAAATATTTCTATTGGCATGAAAGGAAAGTCATGACAGGGAGAGAAAACTTTATGAATTGGTTCACTTGTCACACAAAGCAGTGGGATGCATCTGTTGCTTCGTTTTATATACTCCAGGAAGGAAACACACACACACACACACACACACACACACACACACACACACACAAAGATATCCATTGCCTTTTTCTCATAGAGACAAACAAAATGTTGATCATACCCAGTAGTCAACTGTGTTTTAAGACTCAGAATTGCAGTTGTAAAACTGGTGAACCAGCATTGGACCAAACCAACCCTTCTGAATGTGGTTGTCAGTTAAGAGGCCTAGGCCACTGACAGTGGAACCAGTATTTATCCCTAGTGCTCAGATGGATTTGGGAGCCCATTCCCCATGGAGGGCTACTCTCTCAGTCTAGATACACGGGGGGGGGGGGGGGCTAGGGCCTGCCCAAAATGACATGTCAGACTTTAATGATGCCCCATGGAAGGCCTCACCCTCCCTGGGGTGTGGATGGGGCACAGGATGGGGGATCGATAGGGGGCATTGGAAGATGGGAGCGAGAGGGAACTGGGATTGAGGTGCAAAATAAGATTGTTTCTAAATCAAATTTTAAAAAAGAGATTTCAAAAACAGACGCAGAATTGTTTGTATTTCCACATAGAATATTCTGTTCCTTTCATCATTCAACCGAGGAGAAAGAATTCATTGATATGAAAGACCACAAATCTTCTCATGAAGAATTTATTGGGAAAATTCTCATATTCTAATATAATTCCTAACAGTGTTTTTGAGCATGTAGGCACCAAGAGTCTAAGCAGTGCGTATTTGCTGTGAAGTTTGAAAGCAGAATTGTTTGTCAGCAGCTTATGTGTTTTCTCTTTCCCTGTTTTCCCTGCTGCAGTTTATCATGCTAACATACCTCTTCATGTTGGCCTGGCTTGGAGTCACAGCTTTCACCTCACTGCCAGTGTACATGTATTTCAACCTGTGGACCATCTGCCGAAACACCACACTAGTGGAGGGAGCAAATCTCTGCTTGGACCTTCGTCAGTTTGGTAGGTAGAGAGTGGGTCTTGTAAAAAAAAAAAAGTGCTTTGATTTGCTACCTCTAAAACATTGCAAATTGCTTTGGAACCACCAGAGATAAATTTATCTAACTACACACTTAAGGGCATCATGTAAATTTAAATAGGTAGGGATTCAAGAGTGAATGGAAATTGCTACTATACATATGCATACATATACATACTTATTTAAATATGCCATCAAAATGTGCAGCTCAAGACTGGTTTCTTTTTCCTAATTTCAGCATTCTTTTTCAAGCTTGATCTGGTATCTGTGTTCTGATTTCATTAATCCATAGTTAACTGTATAAAATGAGATAGATATCTAATATAAGGATCACCAAAGAAGACGTAGTTCATTGTCCTCAAAAATGAGAAAAGAAAACTTAGCATGAAGTTACAGCGTGTTAGAAAAGGAGACAAAGGAGGAAAATAATCCTCATCTTGTTTTGTTTTTCTTGACTTGTTAAAAATTGAATGCTAGGGCCTTCTGCATGTTATAGGCAAATGCCCAGCCACATACAACATTCTAGGCCTTACTTATTTCTATTTAAGACTTAATCCTCATGCAGCAATAATTATTATTCATGCATATGTGTGATAATTATTTATGTTAATTTATGTTATACATTTATGTTTATGTTTTATAACAGTATTTGCATTTATAGTGTTAATAGATACAAAATAAATACTTCAATGAAAAAGGAAATTTGAATAGAGAACTTGAGTGAAGGATCAGTCCGTAATTGAGAGTACTAGCTGTTCTTCCAGTGGATACAGGTTCAATTTTCTGCACACAAATACTGACAAACAACTGCCTGTCAGTCTGATTCCAGGGAATATGATGCCTTTTTCTAGTCTTTGAAGGTATTGCATTTATAGTGGACAGTAGGAAAAACAATTATACACATGAAAGAAAAATATTATTAATAAACATCATAGGTTTTTTTACATCATACCCTTTGTTAAAATGAGATTTTCCAGCATGATTTTTCTTTTGTGTAACTTATTCCCTGTTTCTCAAATACCCAGGCTTCATTTGCTAAGAGCATTAGGATAATCATTTTACATGCTATTATAAATGTTTTATATGTTAAAATGTTGAATTCCCACAAGTATTTTTTCTTCCATAGATTGCAAAATTCTCTCACAGTCATCCCAAATTCCAGTTCCAATGAATCTAATACCCTCTTCTGAACTCCATGGGCACTGTACATGCACATGCTACACATACATACATGCAGGCACAACACTCATTAACACAAAATAAATAGACTTTTAAAATGCTAATTCATATTTGCGGATACTCTAAGTAATATTCTCTACTGAAGCTTCATCACACTTCAGCATAGTAAGAATATGTTTCCGAAGAATATACAAGGCTCTGTGAGGACTCTATAGACAGGTTAATAGGGTACAATCTAGCTAAGCTTTTGCTACAGTGTAAGATCAAAAGCAACCCCTCCACTATCTTTCCAGATGAAGTTCTAAGGCTCCATGTATTTTTATAAAACTGGGAGCATGAAGATGTGCTCCATGTGTGAAAGTCTTGGTGAGAGGGGATATGTACTATTGCTTCAAAAGGCTTGAGAACACACATAGAAGAGAGCTACCACAGTAGACTATGACAGACAGTTGCATGAAAACCTGACCCTTACTGGCTCAAAATCAATGTCATTTCATTTCCCCACCCCTAAAAGTGAAATTGGAATGAGATATAGTTGCTCTATCACAGCTAACAGATAACATACCACATGCCTAATTTAATTTGGATTCCAGGTAAACAATTTTTTTCCCGTAGAAGTCCATGATAATTGCATGAGACATAATTATACAGGCAGTATTCATGATTCTTATTATAAAACCTATTGGTCCTATTTTTAAACCTTATTTATTGTTATAAAATGCCACCACAGAACTGGATGAAGCATGAAGTGTCTTTCGTGAATGTCTCTGTGCTTTCAGGAATACTTGACAGGTCAGCATTCTTTGACAGGAAATATATGTGGAGTAGAGGGTTGTAAGCCTGGTAGAAGCAGAAGGCTGTAGCTCTTACAAACACAGTGAACTGTACCCAACACTATTGACTACAAAGCAATGGGAAGTAAGAATGTAAATACAATGCATTTTGATCAAACCCCTTACACCCTTCATTCCATCTACTCCCATACCACCTGACAGCATTTTTCCTTCCCAATTTTGTGTACATTTTTTAAAATTAATGCTTTGAGAACTCCATACAATGTATTTGGGTCATATTCTCCTCCTTCCCCCATTTCCTCTTGTATCCATACCACTTCCCTACCTATGCAATTCAATGCCCTTGTTTTTTTTCTTTTAAGAAAGCATCAAGTCCAGTTTGTGCTGACGGTTTACTGTTGGTTGTGTGGGTGTATGGCTATCTAGTAAAACATGGTCAAATTACCAGGGTCCACATCCTAAATTGACTCTTCCTCTCCCAGTAGCAATCAGTTGCCAATATCTCCTCACGTAGGCCTGGGATTTCATACCCATCTTCCCTCTACATGCTTGGATTTAGTCTACTTGAAATTGTGCAAGTCTTGTGTAGGGTATTACTGTCATAACTTCTGTGAGTTCCAGAAACTTTGTAAGATCCAGAGGTAGTAGAGGTAGGGCAATGGTGTTTTCCAGACAGTACAGAGTGCTTGTCCATATAAATTCATAGTGGTTGTAACAGCATGAACATTTTTTAAACCCAATCTAGTTAGTGCTGCTACTATACACACGAGTGTATGGCCATGCCCTGAAGCATGAGTTGTCTGTCTGAAACTACATAAAAAATAGACTAACAAAAAATTCAGACTCTCCCTCTATGTATCAACAGCTGTAAAAATTACTAACAGTGCCTTAGCTAGGAGTCCAACTTTGTGAGCCCTTCCTTAAACCATGATAGGATTTTTGGCTGGCTTGGTATTTTGAAGACTTTGTAGATGTAGTCATGTCTCCTGTGAGGTCATGTATGCAAAGTCTTGAATGATATATTGCTATACCCATAGATTAGTGACTTTCAGCATTCAGTAGAAAAGCTTGTTTGAGTGCATGGACATTAATGCAGAGACCCGCAACTCATCAACATACAAAATATAAGATACCGCAGAATGCTCAACCCTACCTGCAATATATATATCATGCCACCTCTAGGGGTAGAAAGATTCTAAGAGCCATAAGCAGTGAATTACTACAAGAATATACTGTTTTCTAGACACAACAGGACAGTTAAATACATGAACTCACAGCAGTTGTAATAGTATTCACAATACATGTGTAAGCTTAAGGTAGACAAAATACCAGTGTGGAAGGGAAGTATCAAAACAAAGTCCCACCCTCAGCTAAGGAGCTACTGGTAATTTATATCTTCTGAGAGGGATAGTAAGTTTTCCGTAAGTGTGGCCACTGGTAGCATGACCACATGCCAATTCATGGCCATATACCCAAAAAGTATATGGGCAGCACAAATTAGATTTCATGACCTTAGAAAAGAAATGGGGATATAAAGTTCAATGGGGCTGGAGAAGAGGAGTAAATATGATTAAAATGCATTGCATAAAGTTATCAACTAATTGATTAAATGTTAAAATAAATATAAGAATGTGTGAATATACATATACATTCTAAGACTAAGCAAGGAAAATCATATGCTAAAAGATTAGATATTAAGATGCCCATAATTTATCATATGTTATTATTTCATGCTTGTATTTTTAAAACTTCGGTATTTCTCAAAAAAAGTAAAGACCAAAAGTAGTGTGAATATAATTTCTTCCATTCCCTAAAAGGAAATCTAAAGCCAGGGAATAAGGACAAGAGAGAAGACTCAAAGGGTAGAAAGATCTTGTGACAAAAACATCGCAACCTAAGTTTTATTCCCGTGTAAAGGTAGGAGGAGATAACCAACTTTACAAAGTTGTCTTCTGATCTGCACATGCCTTCTATGGTTCACACACACACATAAACACACGCACATGTGCACACACATACATGCACACACACATATGCACACATATACACACATATTCAGGCACAATAATGAACACATTTAAAATTTTAAGTCCCACACTTATTAACTACTAATGTATATGAATATATATATGCATAGATGTGTGCATGCACGGGAGGCCAGAAGGCAAAACTTAAGACTCAATTCTCATACGCTGTCCAGTTTTTTTGTTTGTTTGTCTGTTTGTTGTTGTTTTGTAGACAGGCATACTCACTGTTTGGAATACTGAAAAGAAGATTAGGCTA
The DNA here is from genome assembly GCF_017639785.1 of Mesocricetus auratus. Lineage (NCBI taxonomy): Eukaryota > Metazoa > Chordata > Mammalia > Rodentia > Cricetidae > Mesocricetus > Mesocricetus auratus. Next base: position 67,262 of record NW_024429207.1, on the reverse strand, counting down.
TCTGGCCAATGTGTCCCATGGGCTATCTGTCCCCACCTTCTCAGTGTCACCAAATCCAGATTTTTAAATTATGATCCTTGGGATCAAACTTAAATCACTGTGTTTGCAAGCACAATATTCTTGAACTATTTCCCTATTTTCTTTTTCTTTTTCTTTCTTTCTTTCTTTTTTTTTTTTTGGTTTTTCGAGACAGGGTTTCTCTGTATTGTTTTGGAGGCTGTCCTGGAACTCACTCTGTAGACCAGGCTGGCCTCGAACTCACAGAGATCCGCCTGCCTCTGCCTCCCGAGTGCTGGGATTAAAGGCGTGCGCCACCAACGCCCGGCAATTTCCCTATTTTCTTGATGCATCCTTCAGACCAAAATTTCATAGATCCATGCTAAAAATGTGGGTTACAATCCAGAAATACATGTATTTGAAAATTCTTCTAGGTAGTTGGTCATGATCAACAGGCAAGCGTCGACATGAGTGAAATAGCAACTTCTTTTAATTCCTCCTTGCTAATAGCACTGTTTGATATCATCATAAAAAGGGCCTCTCTGTTGAGCAATATGTCTTTATAAACTAACAAAAGACTTGAACAAGCTGAATGACCTTGATCCTGACTTAGTAGAGTCTGGGTCATAATAACTAAAATATAGTCATGATGCTCCCACCATTACATTAATGAACCAAAGCAATGAACGAGCTACAATAAAATCAAATCAGTTCAGGCCTCATGAAAAAGTATTTAAAATTGCTCAGTTAAATTCATATCCCTTATTCATAATTCTAGGCACAGTTATGATGGACAATAAAAGCTGAGAAGTAGTTTTTGCATTATAGCTGAACACAATTTAGCATGAAATTTGCTGAGGTTTGAACATCCAAATTTTTTCCCTTGAGACTCCTTTAAAACATATTTAATGCTAACATATAATTCTCTATACCCTGTAGGGATTGTGACGATTGGAGAGGAAAAGAAAATTTGTACTGTCTCTGAGAATTTCTTGAGGATGTGTGAATCTACGGAGGTGAGTTTTTTACACTCTAATTTTGTCAAAATTATAGCATACGGGTTTCTACTTAAAAATATATTATAATTAAATATATTTTGATTTTTCCTATCAGAGATTGTTTTGCTTACAGTTATTTCATGCAGGCTACTAGAGAACAAGTATAAAAAATAGTCTGCATATTTAAATACAATTATTATAAGTGCTTGAGGTGTTTCAGAAATTCACTTTAACAACGGTTGAAATTTATAAAGATATTTCATAACTTTATGTTGTTAAATCCATATTGGAAAATCAATCATTTTTGAAGGCTGGCTCCTCGTTATAATGAAATTATAGTAAAATGGTTCCATAGTAGTGATATAAATGAGTTAATAGAGAAAGGATGTTTTAATGGTATTGTTGATGAAATGCATGAATTGTCAAGAGCTCTCTCTTATTGATGATATACTAAGTCATCTTTATACGATAGCAGCAGTTCCCATCTCTCTTATCTATGTAACTGACTCACTTTGTGTGTGTGTGTATGACGTTTTGTTTTGTTCTGTTGGGTGTTTCTTTTTTTGCAGCTGAACATGACCTTCCACTTGTTTATTGTGGCGCTTGCTGGAGCCGGAGCAGCAGTCATTGCCATGGTAAAGCCCCTCACAGCTCCTTGATTGCATTTCAAAGCTATTTGCTTAGATATTTAATTTGCTTCCTATACGATTTCCGCATAAGATATTATTGTCAGTAGAGTAAGAGAGGGTCTGGGGACATCAATCGGTGCTTAAGAGCACTGGTTATTTCTCCAAAAGGAACTGGGTTCAATTCCTAACATCCACATGGTAGCTTACAGCTGGGGATCTGACACCTTATTCTGACCTCCATAGGCACCAATCATTTACGTGGTACACATACATGTAGAAAAAAACATACACATAAAAATAAAATAAATCAGATTTTTAAAGAGAAGGAAGTTTTTTTAGTATATGTATTGATTTATTTGGTGGTGTGTAGCAGGTGGGCCAGAATGAGTGTACATATAAAGGCCAGAGGACACTTTTTGGGAATGTTTTATCTTTTCTACCATGTGCGTCAGGGAATTTGAATTTGGCTCACCAGGCTTGGCAGCAATTTCATTTACACTTTGTGCAATCTCACTAGCCCTATAAATATTATTTTGAATAGAAAGAGTATAGAAGGTTGTGCTAAAATATTAAACTCTCTTTTAAGGTTAATTCTCTCTGATTAGTATCATTCTAAGATTCTGAATTACCATAAATGATTTTCCACAGTATTTATGACTTTCCCCCTTTGATAATAGTTTAGGTCATTGGAGGCAGGGTTAACATAGCTACCACTACTATTTCTGGAACTAAAAGCTCATTACTTTAAATATTCTTCCTTTTAAAGTACTTAAATGATACAATATTTATAGGAATTTATACAATCTCATTCTATATTTATCATATAGCTATCAGCATTATTTTCATAAAATAGAAGAGAAAATTCAGATGATTTCTATTCTATCTAAATATTGATGGCATCATCTGTAATTTAAGGCCGGTTACAAGAAATTGTGTTAAAAATCAGCAGTTTCTCTACTCAATTATTTTGTAGCCATGTTAAAAGGGACCACATGAAAGAACCGTTCTTGGATAACCTTGCAACCATCAGTCAGAGAAGGAAAGCAACAGCATAACATTACGATTAAAAATCTCCCCAATTTCCGAACTCAATGGTCCTGGAGTTATTTTCATTATTTTATTCATATATATTTAATTTAATAAATTACATAAATGCAGTAAAATAATGTTTAGTAATTTAGGAATAACATTTTCTCATGTAACAAAGAGAAAGGTTTTGAACAGCTAAAATTACACATTTACTTGCCAATTATTCTAACTAGCACTTGATTTTGTTCCTGTAAATTATTCGCTTTTAGAAGTTGACAGAAATTCCATATATTTATCTCATGAAGGATTTTGGAAATCTTTGCAATGTGAAATTGCTAAATTAAAGCTAATGAACATGTATATTGCCTCATTTGCTTTTGGGGTGAAAAGATAAATATGCTTTCCTAAGTGATATTCAAGGATACAATACACAATCATTAACTATATTCACCACATCAGAGAACAGATCTATTTATCATATATGCCTCCTATGTAGTAGTTTTTGTATCCTGTGACCAGTATCCCCCTCTTATTCTTCTTAAACCTTGGCTCATTCTGCTTCCTACCACAAGTTGAATTTTAGATTGAGCATCTGAATAAGATCATGGAATTTTTTAAAAGTCTTTCTGGTCCTGGATTGTATCTACATATAATAGAATCCAAGTGTTAGTCCAGTAATTTAATTTTCTTCTCTTATCAGACTTAATATCATTTCATGCTGAATTATATGATCAAAATGTCACATAAACTTGAGCACTTAGAAGCTTCCTTTGATCCACATGCATTGACTGAGCTTCAGCTCCCTAAGCTTTAGTAATGTAAGCACCATAGCATAGTATGTGGGAATATCATCCAAAGCCCCTTCTCTCAAGATACAGCTTATACTAAACAAAAAGGAAAATGTCAAGAGAAATAGAATATCCTCAAAAATGCCAAAGCAGATTATGCTTTTTTCTACATTTTGGAGTCAACAAAAGTTAGGATTAGGAACTGTTGATCTAGAATACTTGAGTAGCACTCACAAGACCTTGGGGTGATCACCAACATTACTATTAATTGATTAATCGATATTGTGCTATAAATTAAACACATAATAAATACACTGTAATATTTAGTATTTAGAACATTTTTATTATGTATGCACATCTGTAGTTTTCTAGTATCAGTTGGTCTCATGTCTTGTGGTTGTTTTATTAATTTTTAATTGAAATAGAGTTACATCACTTACCCTAACCTTTTTCTCCCTTCAGTCCCGTCCAATTATCCTCCTTCAAACACCGCCCAAGCCCCCTGTCTTAGATACTTTTCTATTGAAATGACAAAACACCATGATCAAGACAACTTAAAAAAGAAGGCATTTAATTGGGGGACTCACCTTTCCAGAAGGTTAGAGTTCATGACTATCATGGCAAGGTGTATGGCAGCAGACAGTCAGTCATGGCATTGGAGCAGTAGCTAAGAGCATAATGTCTGATCCATTGGCAGAGAGAGACAGAGACAAAGACAGTAACAGAGACAGAGAGATATAGGGCACTAACTAGGAATGGCATGGGCTTTGTAACCTCAAGGCTTACTCATAGTGACATACCTCCTCCAACAAGGCAACACCTCCTAGTCCTTCTTAAATAGTTCCACCATTAGCAGATCAGGTATTCAAATATATGAACATATGGGGCCATTCTCATTCAAACTGCAACATCTATCCCTCCCAAAGTGCTAGTTTATGTTTCCTTGATAATATTTATAATTGAGCAGTAAGATACTTAGTATTTTATTTTCTAAATGTTTAATAAAAATATTTTCTATATTTTTAATCTCAAAAATGTGCAGCTTACTTATTAATTCATCCATCAAAAATTACTATGTTGAAACCTTTCGTTTTGCACATGAAAATGGAACCTAGAAACTTGTGAATGCTAGGCAAGTACTTGACCACTAAACTAGACAAGGGGAGGGTCTAACTAAAGGGCTCAAGCTAATTGATCCCTTTTATGTAGATAGACAATAAAAAATGTGATCCTCCCTCTGCAGCTCATGAGTAGCTATGAATACAGGCCTATACCACTAGGCTTAGCTTATCTGTTTCATTTTTTAACATAATACCTTCCTGGCTATTGTGAGTACATACTAATATAGACAATCCATATGACAAAAAAAGTGTTCTATCTTGTAGAATACCTAATGTCATCTAAAGCTAATTGAAAAATCAACGTGAAGAAAATTAGCTTGATAATTAAATATAAAAGTTTGCTTTAGAATTTTTGAGAGCATTCCTCTTGGCAAAATATAAATTCAAAATATGAACCACATAAAAGAGTAGTTCTGCTTATTATTATACAGCATGATTCACAGATACATAAATATGAAACATGCAGTCTTAGCAGTTGGTTAAGTGATGATATAGCATAGTCCGGAAACATTAAAAAGCATTTATAATCAGAGTTGAATTATTTCAGAATTGGAAAAGGGTTAAAGATATTTAGCTGAGTGAGGAAATACATTGTAGCCATAATGTCCTTATCACACAAATGTTGTTTATTTTAAAGATGTGAGCATTCCTGTATAAATATATAGTTTTGTTAATTATTTAATCATAACAACAATATACTTACAGTGAACAGACTTCCAGTATAAATGATGTTATCTTTATCAGGTCCACTATCTCATGGTTCTGTCTGCCAACTGGGCCTATGTGAAAGATGCCTGCCGGATGCAGAAGTACGAAGACATCAAGTCGAAGGAGGAGCAAGAGCTTCATGACATTCACTCCACTCGCTCCAAAGAGCGGCTCAACGCATACACATAAATACGTTTCTCTGTTGCTTACCATTCAAATGCATTGGTGTTTAATTAAGGGCCATCCAACCATCCAACCTGTGAAAAGCAAAATGCGAGTGCTTCTCATCAAAGATACGTAGGGTGACTAATGAATCACCTGAGTAGAGTTCTTTGCTGTTTAGCATTCAGTCTCCTAATTTGTTGAATTGGAATAACCAGATCTCTTCTACAAGCTCCTATTCAGCCTTTTCTTTTAATTTCTCAACCTTGTTTAGTAGTTCTGTAAGATCAAAGGTAATATCATTGTCAAATGCAAATATTTGGTTGAATTTTAATCGTCTCCCACATATCACACATAACACTTTTTTGCATTGTTTCTTATGTTTTGGAAAGAAAAGAGCTTTTTATACATTTTAGTTTTGATTTCAGTACCTAGTTTAACTACAGGTAACCTTCAAAGGGACCATTGTACATTATGAACAAGAGACAGAGATGACATCACAGCGACTCGTCTTGAAATATGGAAATCTAGTCTGGAGATCAGTGGCCACATGACTATAGGCCCTGGTTAATGTTTTCATCAATCTAAGGTGCAATTTCTAAATTTATAAGAGTAGGTTTTAAAAAAGTGCTTCTTATCTTTGTTAACATTGTATTTTTTTTGATGTACTTAACAGGTATTTCTCTGATTACTCATGTTTATGTTGTGAGCATGTAGAAACAGTGATGCTAATGCATGGCCAGTTGCCTTTCTAAGATTGTGACACCAGGCTTACCTTTTAAAGTTTAGTGTAGAAACAATTATCATGGAAATAACTACTGTGGACTGTTGGAGAATGATCTTTTTGTGATTTATGCAGTGGCTGGATTGGATCTTTTAATATGCTAATGTGGAAAATGAATTACCTTTATGAAGGTGGTATATTGAACATAAGCACACTAACCCCCTCAAGACTTGTTTCACCCACTTAAAACTTTTAATGGATTGCACCTCTGTAAGCTATTTCTTAAAATGTGTATGATATATTTGAAAAGACTTCCATTAATATAATAGCTTTGCTTGCAGCCTTCCAATCTATGTTGGTTTACCTGTAGTGTTTTCTTAAGGGTGGTCAGAGGCCACTATAGAATGTATTGTTTGGGAGTGTAGTGATATATTTGTGTTTTTATTTCAAGTAAGTCATTTTAAACAGTCATTCATATTCATTTATAAGAAGTACCTATATCAAACAAATTTTAAAGAAAAAACAATCAGTGTTGCTGGACCAAATTTGGTGTTTATTTTAACCTTGACTCTCTTTTGATTATTTCTAATGCTACAAGAATGCTGTAAAGTGTCATTTAAAATAATGATGTAGCCTGACAAATTTTGTCAGTGTATAAACCTAGGTAGTATTGTGCACTGATTTGACCATTGTGAAATCCTCCCTCAGTGTAAGTACATTCCCAATAAAATTTATTGAGTGAAACAATCTTTGTACAACTACTAGTCATGCATCATCAGTAATTTTACAAGTTCTTGTAGTAGGTAGGAGGTATTACTAGCGTTATCTGTGGCATGATTATGCATTCTGTAATATTAATTTGGGGGTCCTTTTGCTTTCATAACAATTAGACTATCTTACTGGTTCAACAATTTTTCAGATATATGCAGTATTAAAGATATTCAGCAAAAGTATTAATGGGCTTCTTTAAATTCTATATTATAGTGTTTCAGTTCTGTGTCTGCAGTTTGTGGTGATTTTTAAAACTGTCTTAAATTTATGTAATGATGTTGACATTTTGGCTTTCATTTCTGGTTTTAGGGTTTGTATTTTCACAGAGTGCTTTGTAGCAGGCATTACAAGTAATCTGTTTTGTACATAAATGTGCCAACAGCTTGATGGTGGCATTTTTGAAATGTAGAACAAAGTGCTTGCAAACTGTAATAAACACACTTGTGTACTTTGTGTACTTATTATTCGTTTCTGCAGTGTTTTTTTGTTTGTCCTGTTGATTCCTCCTCTTTTGTATGCAGTCTTTTCAAATACAGTAGATGCCTTCTCAGGAAGAATCTTACATCAGTTGAGGGAATCTGAAACTTCAACGCAATAAAAATTGTCTGTGTGAATGTCTACTGGGGAATGATTGGCAAAAGGTCAATGAATAAAGTCTTTGGGGATTATTTGGTGTTGAAAATGTTGTTTGCCCAAGGTTTTTGTCTGTTTGTTTGTTTGTTTTCTTGCCTGATTTCTATTTTTGTGCTTTCTCTAGGGCTTCACAGACTCAGAGAAAAACAAAAAGAAAGACTAATGTAATTCAAAAACAAAAAATGATTTCTTGGTTTCCTTCCAAATACGAAGGTGAGAGCAATGAAATGGAAAAAGAAATGTATTTTCTTGAATTTTTGGTTTAAATCTAAATTATTTTCCTTCTTATGGCCAAAGTCACATAAAAATGATTGCATCAGAGTTAACAATCAATTTTATATAATGTAGAAAATTGCAGTCTCTGCTCATGTATTGCTACATGTTCGGGCATAAAACCTTCATGAACATCCATGAAGAACAAGTTGTGTAATATTTGAAAGTACATCTGTACAAGTAAAAGGAATCATTTTAAGATAATAAGAAAGCCATTCCTCCATGAATCCTATTAAATGATACTTATACTTTCATATCTTCTAGGGTCTATTAATTTTAGTATATCAGTAAGATATATTGTCTTCAATTTATCAGTGTGAACAAAACTTTCATAATACAGTCTTTCCAGTTTATCCCTGTAAAATCTGTTCTAAGATTCCACAGGGCTATTTGAAAATATTGAGTCTGGAACCTTATACATATTATGTTTTACCTATACATATTCATACTTATGATATGCTGGGCAGATTATATACATTGAAAAACTTAGTGTAAATAATAATAAAAGGACGGCTATAGCAATATATTAGCTAAGATAACATAGTCTCTCTCTTTTACCTCCTATCTCTGGCTGTGGTCCCCCTTCCTTGCCATACTGTTGGTAGTATATATACTATAGATTCACGGGACAAATGGGTAGTATGTACCCTGTGCATACACTTGACAAATGGGTAGTGTGTGCACTATGAATACACTGGACAAAGGAGCAATATGTACACTGTGGATATACTGGACAAATGGGTAGTATGTATACTGTGGATACACTAGAGAAATGAACAATATGTACAGTGTGGAGACACTGGACAGATGAATATTATGTGCACTGTGGACACACTGGAGAGATGAATAGTGTGTATACTGTGTGTGAACTGGACAGATGAATAGTATGTGTACTGTGTGTGCACTGGACAGATGAATAGTGTGTATACTGTGTGTGCACTGGACAGATAAATAGTATGTGTACTGTGTGTGTGCACTGGAGAGATAAATAGTGTGTATACTGTGTGTGCACTGGACATATGAATAGTATGTACACTGTGGACACACTGGACAGATGAATAGTATGTACACTGTGGACCCATGGGACAGATGACTAGTATGTGCACTATGAATACACTAGACAGATGAATAGTGTGTACACTGTGGACACACTGGACAGATGAATAGTATGTACACTGTGGACCCATGGGACAGATGACTAGTATGTGCACTGTGAATACACTAGACAGATGAATAGTGTGTGTACTGTGTGTGCACTGGACAGATGAATAGTATGTATACTGTGTGGGCACTGGACAGATGAATAGTATGCACACTGTGGACACACTGGACAGATGAATAGTATGTATACTGTGTGTGCAATGGACAGATGAATAGTATGTACACTGTGGACACACTGGTCACATGAATAGTATGTGCACTGTGGACACATGGGACAAATGGGTAGTATGTACCCTGTGGATACTGGACAAAGGGGTGACTCAGAGTCAGTGAGGATCATCCCGGTACTCATAACAGCAATTTATAGTTCATGAATTTCTGAAATTTTTCATAACTATTTTTGGCTGGGATTGACCATGAGTAACTGACACAAAGCTCCATAAAAGGAGGCACTGTTGAAATATTCTTTTCAAAATCCAATTGCCGGGCAGTATATGTTTTAAGGCTTTTTGTTGAGATTATAATCTAGTTAGAAAAGTTCCTTCCTTCTTTTCATTTCAAACATTTCCTTATACCCCTCCCCATTCTGTTTCAAATTCATTGCTTCTCTTTTTAACTATTATCGCAGTGTTTTTTTAAGTGAAGCATCCTTTATTTTTTAATTGAAAATAACCTACAAGTATATCAATAAATAGGTAATGCTAAGGAAGTTAGTAAATTTAATAATAAAATCTGTGCAGCCAATTTTAAGTTAGACTTATGTTTATTGATATTAAAAGTTAGAAAAAGTTTCTGAAAAAGCAAATAAATTTGACTTTATTTTTGTATTTACAAAATAGACATAGAGAAGTTTAAAGTGAATTTATTTTAAGAGATGTATGGCTTAAAATATATTCACTTTAATGAAATTTGAATTAGACTACGATGTCATAAAGAAACACTTTAACATATCTTAAACAAACAAATATAGCTGAAGATACTATGTTCAGAAAACAGATAATTTTCAATCACTGGAGGAAAATCTGTGGGAAATTCTACCAGTTAAAGTATAATCCAGATGTTGAATTTCTCAACATGAAAGGAATTCTAGGACTTTTTATTGTTGTATAAGAATTTTCAGTTATTAAAACTAAAAAAAATAAATTTCTTAATGAATGAATTAAACATTTTGACTGGAGCATCTGTATGTGTATTTGTAACCTGTGAAAATTTAGAGGAAATGAAATTAAAAATGAAGGAATTTAAAAATATGAACTATTATCAAAGAAATTGAAACAACGTACCCCAATGTAGGACAGTATTTTCTGTATTCACTTAAGATGCTGATTATATGAACATTGTTCATTGGGCTGGTTTTCTTTTTTCTGTTTTCTTTTGTTTAATTGAAGCATAGTCTGCACAGCCCAGACTAGCATGTTATGATATACTCTAGGCTAACTTTGAATTCAGACAGAATAGTGTCTGACTCTGTAGTCCTGGGATTATTAAATCATGTGTCACATCACCTGTCTGTCTTTTTCTTTATTATATGTCTCATTTTTACTCTTTTGTTATGTCCAAATGAGACTGTTGTTTTTATTGGAAAAATTATATAACTAACCTTAAGAAAATCATTTTAACTGATTTGCTAGTTGACAAATCTGTGAATCACCCAATTGACCCACTGAAAATACAGATGAAGTACTTTGTGCTTGCAATTAAGTAAGTATTGATTCTTTCCCACTGGGTCTTTTAAATTTTTTAAACTCTCACATCTATTCATTCTTACAGAAGTTTATCTATATATGTGTATATACATGTACATTTGTTTTTGCATATATATGACTTTGGCAAGGAGATATGAGCCTAACTCTTTAACATATAAAGAAAACTAATTTCCAGAAACAGTAAACTAGTGTTAAAAATACCAGCATCATTCAAGGGCTCAGAGAAAAGCTGGAACCATCCACTAGATTATGTTAGGAAAGTCATCAGTGATCCTGATGCATAGTATGCAGAGAGTTCAACTTGACCCTACCTCTCCCAGGTACTCTAATCTCTGAAATTTATAATTTCCAACCACTGCAAACTGTATATAATTTTGGCATCTCTTTTTAACTTCATACATCTTTTGGAATTACTTACTGGACTGAAACAAAATCCATTAGTCTTTTACCATTCAAGGTCCTGCCCTATCATATTCTGTTAGAATCATGCTACTGCCCATCTCCAGTCACGTTGAATCATTGTCTTTCTTTCATGGACATGGTAATTTAATAACCCTAAACTTCAGATATGAGCCTATGCAACAAAAAATGGCTAGAGAAAAACACATTCCTAGCTCAAGCAAATAATTTTAACTTTGATCATGCCTTCAGGGCTGCCAAGAAACATACTCCATTTCTCCAGAACAAGGATTGGCAAACTTTTTCTTTTCTTTTTTTTTTTAATTATTTTAAGTGTTACCATTTTTTTTTCAGTTTAAATTAGATTAGAAACAAGGTTGCTTCGCAAGTCAGTTCCAGGTCCCTCTCCCTTTCCCTCCCCTCCTCCCATGCCCTCCCCCCAAACCCCCCATTATCCCCTCAGGCAAACTTTTTCTATAAATGAACATATATCAGATGTTTTAAATTTTATGTGCTACCATGCCTCTGTTATAGCTACTTAACTTTTGGCATTGCGGTGAAGAAAGCAATAACAGTAATGTTAGTCTCTACAAATATTAGGAGCCTAGAAATATCAAAATTCAGTTATACTAAATTCTCATGTAAAATTGTATAAAAGCTGCGTATAACCTGTGCATACAAGCATTACATATCATAGTAGTATAAATTCTGCTTGAATAGTTGCCAAACTATTCAGGGAATACTGATGAGAAAAAAAAGTGTACACATATCCAATGTATACACAGTTGCTTTTTGCAAACGACTTAAAAGATAAAATATAATATAAGGTGAGAAATATTATAGAAAATAATTGATCATGTAAGATACTTAAGGGATGTTGAATAGTTGGGTTTGGATGGGGGAATTTCAAGGAAATTTTCTAGAGGAGGAAGGTTATTCAATAAAACGTAGAGTAACTCAGATCAGACCCTGTCTGTTTTCACCATCTATCTCTTCTCTACTCCAGAGGCAAAACTATCCCCCCATAAAGTAAATAAAAACTTCTTCCATCCGCCCTCTGAAGCAGGTGTGCTCAACCTGTGATCTGCAGCTCACGTGTGTCCCAAGATGAATATGACCCAGAACATTTGTAGATGATATCATGTCTCAATGTCAAGTGGTTAGTTGTTCATATGTTTATGTTTACTGCCGTATACAGAAGTAAAAGACAAAGGCCTCATATTTCTCCTCAATCAGCTTCAAACACTTTGTAAATTTACTCCAGATCTACATTCCTTCTTAATATTCTTTATGTACACAAGAAATCCTTTCCCTGGCACCTTGTACTTGCCCCTCTCTCTCCATTGACTGCATTCCATCAAGATGTCTATGCACTTCGTAACTTTATTCCTTGTTCAATATGTCTCTTCACCAGAGTTTCCCTCCACACCCAGTGAATAAAATACTTCACATCTTCTAATGTATCCTAGAGGTTTTGTTTCTTCATATAATAATTCCTACCATTTTACATTCACTAATTCAGATTATTATCCATTTTGCCTCACTTACAGTCCAAAACCAGTAAGTATGCAAGTGTCCCTAAGGATTCCAGAAGACCATGGCTCTAAGTATGTTCCTTAACTCCCCAGTCAACACTGCACATTTGTTGTCTAGCCCAGACTCCTCCTTGTGTAGTCTTCACTGATGTACTGCTAAAGACACCCAGGAAATCTCTGATAATACTTGATTATGACTCTTGCATTCATCCTTATTACCTAGCTGTTGCCCAAACATGGGAGAAAATTCCGTAGCAGATATCCACTAGTTATACAGCAGCATCTAACTGCCTAAAACCCTGAAAATGCAGCTTAGCTTTGTGACAAAAACAAAGAAAGAAAGCAAATTGATTTCTCAGTTAAGTAGCCAATATAGGTCTCCAGCTTCCTCCTGAGCATATTCTCTTAAAAGCCACAGTAACTTGGTCAGTTAAATATGGACTTGTATGTCATTCCCATTTTCCTATCTCACTGAAGGGCTTTAAGCATACATTTACTATACCTATTAGAAACTTTTACTCTTAATAATGTCTCAACCAATGTTTCTTTTTAAGTATCTTTCAATATTATAACAGTTCTTCTTCACTGTTTCAATCCACTTTGTGAAACACCAATTTTCTCTACCTTGGATTTCTGTAAAAACATCCTATCCAGGTTCTTTCTGCACCTGTGTGACTATCCTGGGTCTGTTAAGCAGATAAGCAAGTCCCCATTGGCTTTCCTTTGTCCCTGAAGGAATAAAAACCTCAATAACTTTGCTCACAAAGGGTTGCTTAACAGTGCCCCTAAGGAAGCACTACTGTTCTTACCTACTGACTATTTGAACCACAGACACTCAGAGACTTTTTCATTCTTCAAATCCATCATTGTTTTGCTCCCAAGCTGACTTTATATCTTGTCTGCCTGGAATGTTCCTCTCCTTTTCTTTATTTAACTCATTTGTATGCATCCTTGTACGTACTTGATATCTTTCTTAATTAGTATTGTTACATGTATACACAAATGTATATGTGTACTATGTGTGGCCTTTTACTGACAGTTCAAGTTTTACCTTGGAGAAAGTTTTGGGATGATTTAAAATTTGAGGTTATAACACTGTAAACAAACTTTCCCATAATTTTCATAAATGTGGGAAATGGTATTGTATCTCCTTCATTTGAGAAAAATGAAATCCTGGAATGACCACTATCTTATTCTGAACTCTACTTCCAATACCTTCTACTGTGTTTGACATTGATTTTTCTAAATATTTGTAGAAAAAATGAATTAACAAAGATTAGAGCAATTATATAAATAATCATGCACAGAAATCAGATGTATGGTAAGTAATTTTGCTTTATTTTGAAATTTGGAAAATAAGGGAAAATAAAATATCATTTATAATATGTTCAACTGACAGGTAATATGATAAAATTTATTAAAATTTGTCATTAATTTATACTTTATCTAATAATTTTAATTTCAATATTAAGCACTTCAATAAATGGGGTAGATTGTATTTTATATTGTTGTATATTGTTATATTTACAAGGCCACTTATACTAAAATGATTTAATGTAATAATCATCATAATAGGAAAACTGTAGCTTAATTAAAAGAAGTTTGTCTAATAATTTGAAAGGGGCCGTGTTTTCATAAGTTTCAAATTTTTTAAACAAAAATAACACATTTATTGGTTGAAATGTCAATATGCTTCTTCAGTTTAAAAAAATATGGCAAAGTCAGGTGATGGTAGTACACACCTTTAATCCCAGCACTTGGAGGGCAGAGAGAGGTGGATCTCTGTGAATTTGAGGCCAGCCTGCTCTATGGAGTGAGTTTCAGAATAGCCAGGGCTATTAGAGAAACTCAGTCTTGAAAAACAAAAAAATAAAAAATAAAATTTAAAAAAGACAAAATCTGGGACTTTTGCAGAGGATCCATGTTAAATTCCCAGCACCACATATTTGCTTACAACTTACTGTAACACCAGTTCCCGAGAATCCAATGCCATCTTATATCCTCTGCAGGCCCCAGGCACAATTGTAATGCACAGACACACATATGGGCTTCAACCTAGTTTTGAAGCAAAGGAATGAGAACCAGAGAACATGGTTCTACAGTAAATCCATTGCTTCAAATTCTCAAGCTAGGAAATAGATTACTCAAGGAAGCCAGTTCGTTGTTCATAACTGCAAAGGTATTTGGACAAATCATTGGATTCGTAAAACTTTATTTTTGCAAATGGTAATGTCATGAGAGAGTGACTATCAAAAATTTTAGGTAAATATATTCTAGTACCTATTTTGCTTTTAAATATGATAATAGTGTACTTTCTAAATGGGGACTGATAGTTATCAAAATGCTATTTCACTTTGTTATTTTTCATTAATGGATCATTTCTAAGTTTCTAGGACTGATGATAGGATTTTATTATCATGATTTTAATGGAACTCTGGTGTGGGTCAATCGTTATTGTCTTTACATAGCCTATGAAGAACTGTAAAATGACAGTATAAACATACTGTAAGTTCTAATTATAAAAGATGAGAATTTTAGATAGTTCCTTTTAGCTAACATGTCTTAAAAGTCTGTATCAGGATGTCAAAAAGTTGGCTCCATGGTTAATGCACTGGCTGTTTTCCAAGTTCACCTTTGAGTACTGAATAGTCATGTTACTCATGTCTTGGGGATCTGGCACCCTCTTCTGGCCTTGATGGCGTTGCATGTACATGGTGTAGAGGCACATGCAGGCAAAACACTAATGCACACAAAATAAAAATAGGATGAATAAATGTATGCTATTTATCCACATTTTTTAGTATTTCATATGTATCCAGTGCCATTTGAGTATTTGCTATGTACTAAGTATTATATATCCTATGGACAATTAACTAAGGTTATTGCCCTTTTGTAGATGAGACATTAGTGGCAGAAACAGATTATGTGTTATGTAAGGCAAGCAGTGATGATTGCTGTAACCACTGCAATAGAATAGACATATTGCAAATTGGCCAGAAATAGGTTGCACTGCTTAGATGGAGTCATAGTTTCCAATAAAAGAAAAGCAAAAGAGTCAAATCTTACTTCGTATTCATTGGCTTGAGGGATGTAACTCCAGTCTCAGCAGCCAATATCCAAGTAATTAAAGTTGCTAACTCTTCAAAACCTTCGAGAACACAAATTACTTATCCCATTACATCAAATAAGGCACCCTTATTGTTTAACCCAATCTGTTTTAATACATTGCTTCTCTTTTTATCTCTGTTTCCTCCTCTTCTGCTCTCCCACATTACTGGATGGATCTTTGAACCTCTACTTAGTTTTAATGGATTACTAATGCATGGACCCTTCCTTGTTCAGGGAAAATTTGCTGAATTTAATTTGTCTGAAGTTGTTAACAACTGCAGTGATAATGTACAGCCTTAAAACTACAGCTGTTCCAAGGCAACATTGACATAATTTTCTCTCCAATGGGTCCTTTAGATGACCAGTTTCCTGTACCACTTCTATTTGCAGAAAAGGTGGGAGGAGGAGCTAGAAAAAAAGCAAGTGTGATTTTTTTTCTTGTTAGAGAGGAAAAGAGATTTCTAATTGATTGACAAAAACTAATACAAACTCAGACACACCATCAAACTAATTATTATCAGTGAACACCAACAGACGAATTCAACAAAAATCTAAGTCATTAAAATTTTTAAGTTAATGAAAATATGCACAGGAGCACCTTTATTGATGGTTATAACTTTATGATCTCTGGGATTTTTTTATCTACAGTCTTTGATGTATGCCATGTTCTGCTACTAGAACACCGGAAACAATTGAGAAATTTCATTAAGACTGAATGTATATTTATTCTGCATTTTTTCCATTGTTTCTAACATGAGGTGTAGATATTTTATTGTTGTTTACTGGAGGGATGATCCTTTTCTGACATTCATTTCTGTTGTAGTGCATTCGAACCTTTTGTTCTTTCTAGAATTTTAGTCTCTTTCCTTTGCCTCTTCTTCCTCAGGTAACATCTCAACATTTTGCTTTTCTTCCTTAAGTTCTGTCACAATACTTTCCTTTTCCATCTTAGGTAGCTTCTTAACTTTATGTTTTCTTTTCCTAGGTAAAGTTGCAAGGTATCTTCTTCTTTTCTCATATCTTTTATTCTTTAAACACAAAAGAAAAAGTAACAAGAAGGAACTTAAAACAAAAATCAAAATCCAAACAAGAAACAAGACGTAAAGCACATTCTGTGATCTTCTGTGGGGAGGTGGGCCACTGTCAATACTACCTCCATAACCCATTTTTAGGCAGTTGGGTGGGGCCCAATATTCATCACAGTGGCAGTGATGTTTATTATTACAGATCCCTCTCTTATTGCAGAACATAGGCATACAAGATTGTTCCCATGGCGGCATAAAGACGCACTTTCTTTCTAAACACAAAAAGTCTGGGCCACATTCTGTACCATCCTTCACTTCACCAATATCAGGCACATTCATCCCAAAATGGTAGTCAGTGCTCCAGCAGCTGTATCCATCAACGTGAGTTGAATGCACAGTAGAATGATTGTGCAGATGGGGAACTACTGTCACATTCTCACACTGGACTCTCCCACACAGAGCATCTTTATGATGACATCTTACATACTTAGTGTCTTTCATACCACAATGACCAAAACGATCACCTCTGGTGTTCATGGCTAGGTAGCAATTCTTATGTGCATTCTTGGCTCCCTCACCAAAAAGTTTTCTGCACTGCTCATCACGGTCTTTACATTTCTTTTGAAAACAGATATTCCTACCCAGACAATGGATCCCTTCCTCCACATACACATCTTCTGGGCATGCTCCAGAAGTTCCATTGCACCACTCTGGCAGGTCACATAGATTGTCCTGTTCCCTACACACTGTGCCTGATGGCATGAACTGGCAGTTTAGGCAACACAGCCCAGAAGCACATGCTGCCCCTGATACCAGAGTGCAGTTTTCTGAACAACACGTATCTTCGGCACACTGTTTTAAGGAACCACAGTCACATTCCTCTTCATCTTCAGTAATACCATTCCCACAGCGTTTCTTTGTAGTGATATCATTTACATTTGGGAGATTGTGCAAACAATTCTTTCTAGAAATAGTCTTTAAAAATTGTTCATAACTACAATTGCTGAATGTATCTGAGGGTAGTAGCTTTTTGTTCATTATACATATGTTTCTCCCACATGTACAATAGTTATCATCATCATTCATCATCCCCAATGCATGACCAAGCCCATGTGTCACATATGTCCTAAATGAAGCCAATCCATCATCCATAATACACTCTAAGCCACAATTCAAATTAATATTACATACTTCTGAAAAATATGATGTAGTAAGGTCATTGATACAAAAATCCTGTTTCACAATAATATGTGCAGAATCATGAGCCACACGTTTATTGAAGCTGAATTTCTTCCATTTGCAAAACTGTTCCATCATATGCCGTGTGGTAGTTACTGTATATGGGTTTCCTGTATTCCAAATTTCAATTGTAATTAGAATCACATCAAGATTAATTGAGTTATAAATATCATCCACTAAATTGACACCCATGAATACATCCATCTCCACAATTGATGCATTACTATTCCTAAAAATGAATCTTCCATGATCTACCACAATTGCTAGTTCAAGAAACCATTGGTGGAGCCACCATCCTGTATAAGAAACTTGCATCATAGTGGAATCAGCATTCTCTTGAAATTGAAATTTCAGTTGCTCTGCTATTTTTTCTTTATTTAGTCCACAACTTACAGGTGTACGTTGTATATTCTCCATCCTATACACCAGATGTTCAAAGGTGGCAGATTTCACTTTGGGCTTTATTTCATAGGTGGTTCCATTTGTCTGCAGCATTCCTTGAAAGCTTCCTAGACACGTACTAAGAGTAACCATGGATTTAGGGTCCCCTTCCACATAACCATGGTAGTAGCAATCGTTTTGAACAAAGGGCTGATCCTCAAGAAGAGCACCCTGGTCATTGTAAGTGAACAGAGTGAGAGCTCTGGACACCAAGTGCTTCTTGGCCTTCATGTGGACAATGTGTCTCTGGCCCCCAAAGTGCAAGCTATATGAGGTCCAGCCTGGATCTTTCACACCTCTGTAAGTGCCCATGACTCTCAAAGGTATCACTACTTCAGGGGGGCTGTGGTATTGTGATATACCAGTCTGTGGCCACACAGATAAAAACAGAGTTAATTCCAGCCACAGTGGCAAGAGAGTGTTCTTCACATGCACCAGGATCTCCAGCACTGTCATTATGAAATACAGAGTGAGAGCGAAGGATGTAGAGAGAGGGTATCTGCTTGTATGCCTTTTCTCCTTTGAGTGTGTTGTAGGTGGTGGTCGTGTTGAATGGCCAGGCTTCTAGAGGAGTCAGTCCATCATGGGGAGAACTAAGGGTAAAAACAAAAAGGATGGCAGAAAAGGATTTGGGAATGGACAAACCAGGTGGGTAGAAAGAACAGAGAGTGGGTTAAAATGGATTAGTGTTTCGCTCATGGAATGACTCGTTATAGTGTACTACTCATAAATATTGTTTAGTCAGAATTGGAGTCCAGTAAGCAAAAGCCCAGCAACTAGCCATGAACTGGTAATTATAGTGGCCACAGAAAGTCATCATAATATTGTTTACTTGTTTGTGTGTATGCATGTATATAGTTTCCATTACAAATAAATCAAATCATGTCAATAAAAACATAAGTACCTTGTTTTGATAGAGAATCATGATTTGCACATAATGACTTAGTAAAACTCAACAATTCTTTGTATTTCTTTTTCTTTTTTCTTTTTTTTTTTTTTTGGTTTTTCGAGATAGGGTCTCTGTGGCTTTGGAGGCTGTCCTGGAACTCGCTCTGTAGACCAGGCTGGCCTCGAACTCACAGAGATCTGCCTGCCTCTGCCTCCCAAGTGCTGGGATTAAAGGCATGCGCCACCAATGCCCGGCACATCATATTATTCAGGAGAAATGTTTTTCATACACATTGTTTTATTTTATCACATATATTACTTAATTACATTTATTTTATATTAAATTCTATTCAGTATTCCTATTTCTGTAAATGCCATCTAATCTTATGAAACATTAAAGTATGAAAGTATCACTAATAATTCATTGTTATGGTAATAGATAAGTTCAATGATACACACATATAGGAGCCAAAAAACAGTACACTTGCAGACTGGAATAGTTCAGATTAATAGATATGTTATTCAAAGGTTTTTATATCTAGTTCTATTGTTTTTCTTTAAACCTATAAACATATTAAGTGGAATGGAACTCTATCTAGTAATAGAACATTTGGAGATGGGAGAATACATAAGAGAAAAAAATACATGATGAAATTAAAGAAGGTCAATGAACCCACAAAAGAGGGTAGATTTGGCAAAAATAGTGCTGCTGTATGGTGCAACAATGTTTACATGAATATCCCTGTGACTTTTAGAAGTATAGGTTGATATATGTAATCAGTATTCAGAGATATTTATCTCATAAAGTTAGACAAACAGAGACATGAGCATTCATACACATACACACACAAACACATATATTAAACACCAAAAACCTCAATAATACAAATGTGAATTTGAGAATTATGCTACTAACACAGTTACTGCCAGCTTTATCTTGTTTCTTTGTTCCTAAATAAAACAGGATTGAAACTGTACTATATGCATACACAGGGATGCATAACGGGAGGAGTACGTACATGTTACAGACTTAAACAACTTAGACAAGTAGAGCATATATTTAGGCCTAGCAATTAAGACAAAAATATACCTTATGGGTCTGTAGAATTGTGTTACTTTATGTATGATTCTTAACCTTTTTTAACCTATTGTGTGTATCCATTCACATCATCAGATTGCTAAAGAAATCAATTTGTTAAGTATTGAAATTAAAGATTCCTAGGTTGCATAGTAGTGAAAAATCTACTATGAAAGTATCCGATTACACCAAAGAAAAAACATACCGCCACAGTAAATATAAAATGAATGTTGCCAATATTCAACACCTACCTGTGTCAAGACTTAGAACCCATTTCTCTTAAGTTTTTCATTTATCATAATCCTATGTAGTTTGGCTTGTTCCCTTTAAATAACTACTTTGCTGTTATGTATTCAATATTATTTTCATGAAAAACAGAAAGATACCTTCTTTATATACATGATTTTTGAAGAACTTTGTCTTACCTGATGTTACAGATAGTTTAAAGCAAAAATAGGACAATATTTTTATTCTTAGTGATTCAATATGCATTAGGTGTTTAGTTATGATTTTTTCTTTCCAAATCCAATTCTGGTTACAACTTTGTAAAACTATTAACTGACTTTTCTTCCTTAGTCTTATACCAACATTCTAAACAGGCCTCAAAAGTAATTGGATGGCCAAGTATCTTACCAAAATCCTCACTCTATACACTAAACTTTTGAACAACTCACAAAACACACAATTTTTATAATTTATCTTAAACCATATTTACCTAAGATGAAAACCAATGGTGTTTGTGTGTGAACTGGGTAGCTATATTTCAATAATGGCAATTTGAATTATATAACCAATAAACTTTCATTTACTACTCTGATAATAGAGAATCAAATATTGTGAGTCTTTGATTTGCCTTTGAAGAGAGGTGGCAGGAAGCTGTGGGGTGGGGGGAAAGGCAGGGGAAGAGGACAAAAAACCTTGGAGAAAGCAATCGAGGCAACACTTCTAGCTTTGGAGTGAAATCCTGAAGTATTGTGATGCTTTTAATGCTTTTTAACAGCATATTTGATAATTATTATGAAATTTAAAATTTATTCATGGCTAAAGAATCATTTATTAATTGAGAATGTCATTGAATGAACTTAAACAATATTAATCTCTCATAACTAAGTAATAAGAAAGTTAACAATGCAAATGCTTCAGTCAGACTGATTTTTCATATGTTAAATTATTTCTTTTTTATGTATTTTTTATTTTTAATTTAAATTAGAAACAAGGTTGCTTCACATGTCAATTCCAGGTCCCTCTCCGTTTCCCTCCCCTCCTCCCATTCCCTCCCACCAACCCCCCCAACATCCCCTCATTTCCCCAGGAAGGGTGAGGCCCTCCATGGGGGTGTCCATAGTCTGTCATTTCATTCAGGACAGGGCCTAGACCCTCCCCCAAGAGTTCAGGGTGAAAGTGCATCTCTCATTGTTGGATGGGAGTCCAAAGTCCACTTGTATACCTGGAATAAATACTGATCTACTAAACAAGGCTCAATAGATTACCTAGGCCTCCTCACTAACACCCACATTCAGGGGGTCTTGATCAGTCCCATGCTGGATTCCCAGGAATCAGTCTGGGACTCAAGAGCTAACCCTTGTCAGATCAGCTGTTTCTGGGGGTTAAACCAGCCCAGTCTTAATGACTTTGGTCATCTGTCCTCCCTCTCTGTCACTGGATTTCTTGAGTTCAGCTCAGTGCTTAGCCTTGGGAGTCTGCCTCTTCTTCCATCAGCCACTGAATGACGGTTCTGTTCCCAGACTCTGTGGCCATGGGATTGTAGGCTGGCACTCCCTTTATCATTTCTTAAAATGACTCCAGAGACAAGAGTAACCGATAGAATATAATATTTTCATAATTCTGTATAAAGTGACAACATAATACAGATACTTCTAAGTAAGTAGCCATATATATATGATAAGTTCTCCTTTCTTCTCTATTGTCTCATTGTATTTATTAATGTCTTTAAACTAATTACTATCTCACCTTCTCATTCTAACATGTAGAACTATTTACTTTGCTTCAAATAATGACTAACAACATCAAATTAAAAAGAATTCAGCACCCACATACTTATGAACACCTGATTTTTGACAAAGAAGCTAACATTATACAACTGAGAAGAGAAAGCATCTTCAACAAATGATGCTGGCATAACTAGATGCTGGCATGTAGAAGACTACAGATAGACCTGTATCTGTCACCATGCACAAAACTGAAGTCCAAATGGATCAACATAAATCCAGCCACACTGAACCTTTTCGAAGAGAAAGTAGGTTGTATCCTTGAAGGAATTGTTACAAGAGACCGCTTCCTGAACATAACACCAGTGTCACAGACATTGAGATCAATTAATTAATAACTAGGACCTCCTGAAACTGAGAAGCTTCTGTAAGGCAAAGGACACAGCCAACAAGGCAAAAAGGCAGTCCACAGAATGGGAAAAGACATTTACTAACCCCACATCAGACAGAGGTGTGATCTCCAAAATTTACAAAGAACTCAAGAAGCTAGTCACCAAAACACCAACTAATCCAATTAAAAAGTGGGGTATAGAAGTAAATAGAGAATTCTCAATAGCAGAATCTAAAATGGCTGAAAGACACATAAGAAAGTGTCCAACATCCTTAGCCATCCAGGAAATGCAAATCAAAACAACTCTGAGATACCATCTTACTCCTGGTCAGAATGCTAATATCAAAAACTCCAATGACAGTTTATGCTGGAGAGGATGTGGAGAAAGGGGAACACTCCTCCCCTGCTGGTGGGAGTGCAAACTCATAGAGTCACTTTGAAAATCTGTATAGAGAAAATCTTGATGAAATGGGAATCAATCTACCTCAAGATCCAGCAATTCTACTGTTAGGCATATAACCAAAAGATGCACATTCATACAAGGACATCTGTTCAACCACATTCATAGCAGCATTATTTGTAATAGCTAGAACCTGGAAGCAACCTAGATGCCCCTCAACTGAAGAATGGATGGAGTACACAATGGAGTACTACTCAGTGGGAAAAAACAATGGAATCTTGAAATTTTCAGGCAAATGGATGGAATTAGAGGAAACCATCGTGAGTGAAGTCACAGAAAGACAACCATGGTATGTACTCATTCATATATGGATTTTAGATATAGAATAAAGGATTACCAGCCCACAATCCATATCATCAGAGAAGCTAGGAAATAGAGAAGACCCTAAGAGAGACATACATGGTTCTCCTGAGAACGAGGAAGGGATCTCCTTAACTAATTTGGAACATGGGGTAAGGGGAGAGGGAGTTAGGGAAAGAGATGGGGAGAAGAAGAGGGGAGGGGAGGACATGAGAGAGCAAGATGATCAAGTCAGGAGAAGAATAGAGGAGAGCAAGAAAAGAGATACTATAATAGAGGGAGCCATTATAGGGTTAAAGAGTAATCTGGCACTAGGGAGAGGTCCAGAGATCAAGGTTGACCCCAACTAACAATCTAAGCAATAATAGAGAGGCTACCTTAAATTCCCTTTCCATATGATGAGATTGATGACTACCTTATATGCCATTCTAGAGCCTCCATCCAATAGCTGATGGAAACAGAAGCAGACACCCACAGCTGAACACTGAGTTGAACTCTGGAATTCAGTTACAGAGAGGGAGGAGTGATGAGCAAAGGGGTCAGTACCAGGCTGGAGAAACTCACAGAAACAGCTGACCTGAACATGGACCCCAGACTGATAGCTTGGAAAGCACATAAGACTGTTCCAGAACCCCTGAACATGGATATAAGTTTGAAAGTCTGGTTAATCTATGGATCCTATAGTAGTGGATCAGTATTTATCTCCCTAGTACACAAATGGACTTTGGGAGCCCACTCCACATAGACGGATAGTCTCTCAACCTAGACACATGGAGAGGGTCTAGGGCCTGCTCCAAATGATATGACAGAAAGATTCCCCCATGGAAGGTTTCACCCTTCCTGGAGAGCAGAAAGGGGATGGGATAGGGAGTTGGTGGGGGGCAGGGGAGCAGGAGAGGGAACAGGGATTGACATGTAAAATAAACTTGTTTCTAATTTATATTAAAAAAAGAATTCAGCAGCATTTCCCAAATAAAATTATTGTTATTCAAAAACCACCACTTTTGTCTTTTTAATGTTCTAATACATGCATGTAGATCACGATACATTGCCGTATGTGTGTGCATGTGTTTACATGTGTGCTCAAATATGCATAAATATATTTGTGTCTGTCCATAGAACTTAACTGTTGAATGGCTTACCAAAAGATGAATACTGGATCCCAATTCTTAGGAGTTGCAGCCTTATTCAAGATTGTTTATAGCAGTCACCTACATGGACTAACATTTTTATTTGATACCTCACATAGCAAAGATTAAGTGTAAATTCTGTCCTTCAATTGTCTCTCATTTAAGTTCTAGAACATCTGCCTAGAAACAAGTTTGTCTGAGTTCTACAGAACCAATCAAGTGACTGCATTTCCCTTTCCTCTTAGGTTTTATACAGTTTCTGTCAACTCTTGTTACAAAGTACCTCAGTATGAAAAAACCTGATTTCATTAGCCCTGTTCAATGATAACAGCAACTATTCCATATGGATGAATTTATTTTCCTTCCTTGGATGTTTATGCCTACTTCATACAGTATAATTATTTTATTTCTCTATATTTGTTCATATTGTAATCATGATGTCATGTTATTTCCTTAAAAGGGAACCATACTATGACACGCTGCTAATATATTAAATTCCAGAAGAAAGTCCGACTTCATTTGAAATACTTCCTCTTGACTCTGGGCCTCTCCCACCATCTGTGTCTTTCTTTGTAAGGACAGTGAGTAACACAGATGCTTATTGTTATGTGAATATTCTCTATATATTACACATATTACACACAAATTTGGTCACCAAGAAAGGTAGAAACTCATTAGAGAATAAGAAAATGAGTAAAATAATAGTGTCAGAATAAACTTCATATACAAGTTGACTGTCTGACCTGTAAATATCCTGCCTTGGAGTAGCTATGTTAAGCCAGGGGTTGTTGGAAGTCACATGAAATGTTTATTCTTGAGAGTTTACTTTTATGAGCTAGAAATCATAAAGTACATTAAAATAAAAGTTTTAAGTATGGATACAGTTTTAAGTATGGAAAATATCTGAAAACTGAAATTCAGAAGTCCCATTTACAAAAAAATATGTTTGATTGAATTGTGTCAGGATGAAAGTCTGTGTATCAAAAATGCAAAGGTATAGCTCATCATTCTTGGTAAGTGTAACTGGAGTTCTTTGAAGATGAAAAATAATAAAAAGGAACTGATAACGTTGTAAGTGCTAAGCCAGGTGTTGGTGGCACATGCCTTTAATTCCAGCACTCGGGAAGTAGAGGCAGGCAGATCTCTGAGGCCAGCCTGGTCTACAGAGCAAGTTCCAGGACATTCTCTAAAACAATACAGAGAAACCCGGTCTCAAAAAAAAAACCCAAAACATTGTAAGTACTAGTATATTTAGCTAGTCTATTGAAATATCCACTCTGTGGACATCTGGATCATGCTCATAGCATGAGTATATAGTATCTATGCCATGGCTTAATTGTGTCATTGTGTCTATATGTCTTTCAAAGCAATTTCGCTACCCATGAGTCATTTTTATTGTATTAGGTTAGGGATATATGAGAAGTTAAGATATCTACATGTTTATGCCTTCCATGGTTTTTTATCTTCATCTTATGATAATTTTTTTTGGAATGGAAATGATTACTTAGCACAGGGTAGCCTGGAAATCTCAATCTTCCTCTCCCAGTCTCTGAAACAGAGAGATTACAGACTACAGCAGAACTAGTTCTTAAATGATAAAATCTGAGGGGCTGGAGAGACATCTCAGAGCACTGGATGCTCTTCCAAAGGATTTGGCTCCCTTCCCAGTTCCGATGTAGTGGCACACAACCAACTGTAACTCCAGTGTCAGGGAATCCAACACCCTCTTGTTGCCTCTGTGAGCACCAAGCATGAAGGTGACATAAAGGTACATGTAGATAAAACACCTACACACATTTTTAAAAGACAAAATTTGTTTCCATGATTTTATACCTCTGTTTCTTTCATAGGAACACTATGAAAATAATTCATAATAGTTAGCTTATATACCAGACAATTAATGCCTTAAAATTCTGAATTCCTGAAGACTCCATGATTATTATCATGGTATGTGTAGAGCTATACCTTCTTTGAATATGCTGGAATGGTTTATTGAGTGCTTATCCCCTAGACTCACACAGTTCCTTGGATGGCAGCATACAGCAAATATTCACCTGATGTTCTTGTGCCGCAAATGCCCTTCTTCTAAATGGACATTTATATCAAGTAATGTAGGCTTCATGTAATTAATTTTAATTAATTTAATTTGATTGCAAACTCAAACAAAGTGATCTCATAATCATAATGTATTTATCAGGCACAAACAGCAATTGTAAGTGTATGTATGTGTCCTCAATGTCAGATCATATCTGTATGTGAAACAAAGCATCCACAGATCTGAGCTGAGATATAGCTAGCAAACTAACAGTATAAAGCTTCCAAAGATGAGTTTTCATTGACTGTCTGAATATGTAGTCACAAAGTCAACATATTGGTGTAGAATGAATTCTAATTGGTCTTAATAAAAACTTGGAGTCAGCTATCAGGGGGTGAAGGATCAGAAAAAACAGAATGGCCAGCCACCAGACTTTACCTCTACAATGCTCATACTGAATGGGGTATCCTGTTGCTATGAATCCTCCCCCTCTGTCTCTCTCTCTCTCCAAAACCTGACTGAATGCCCTGAGCTCCTGTTCCTCCTGCTTTATATTCCTCTCTGCCCAGTCATATCACTCCTGACTCCATCTCCCTAGTACCAGGATTAAAGGTGTGAGCCACCACTGCCTGGTTCTGTTTGTCTTTTAGACTGGATCAATCTCATATATACCAGAGTGACCTTGAACTCACAGAGATCTGCCTGCCTCTGCCTCCTGAGTGTTGGGATTAAAGGTGTGTTCTACCACTGCCTGGCTTTTATGGCATACTAGCATGGCTAGCTCTGCACTGTGATCTTCAGGCAAGATTTATTTGTTAGATCAAAAACAAAATAGCACCACACAATTGAACAAATGGGCCTATACTTAAAGATCATGGTAAGAATATTCTTAGATAAATGCAGAATAACATCAAAGATAAATCAAACATTATATTTAAAAATAAACCTCTAAGAACTTAAAAAATTTACCTCACTCAGGATGTTTCCATCCAATTGCCTGCAAATTTCAAGATATTATTTTTTTAAACCACTGAGTAATAGTGTGTTGTGTAAATATACCACATTTTTATATATCCATTCTTCAGTTGAGGGACATCTAGGTTGTTTCCTCATTCTATCTAGTACAAAGAATGCTGCTAAGAAAATAATTCAGCAAATGTCCTTGTGGTATGATTGTGCATCCTTTAGGTATATTCCCAAGAGTTTTATTGCTGGGTCTTGAGGTAGATTGATTCCCAGTTTTCTGAGAAACAACCATATTAATTTTGAAAGTGGCTGTATAAGTTTCCATTCCAACCAGCAATGGAGGAGTGTTCCCCTGACACCACATCCAGCATAAGCTATCATCAGTGTTCATGATTTAGCCATTCTGATAGTCGTAAATGGTATCTCAAAGTCATTTTGATCTCCATTTCCATGATGGATAAGGATGTTGAGAACTTCCTTAAATGTCTGCTGAGCTCCTAGAGTACAGTTGTAGACAGGGAGGAGAAATCATAGGAGCAAGAGCAGTTAAGATCATGATAGGGGAAAACCACAGAGACAGCTGACCTGAGCTAATAAGAGCTCACGGACTCTTGCCAGACAGTTGGGGAACCTCATGGTACCAAAGTAGGGCCTCTAAATGTGGGTGACAGTTACCCATTGGGGGAAACTTTCGGGGGACTTATCCTGGGTTCATGAACTGGTTTTCTTTTTTGTCTTTCTTTTTTTTTTTTTTTTTTTGGAGCTCATTTCCTATAGTGAAATACCTTGCTCTATTTTGATACAGGGGGGAGGGGCTTGGTCCTGCCTCAACTTGGTATGTGGCATTTTGTTGACTCTCCATGGAGGCCTTACCTGCTCTGAGGAGTTTATGGGAGGTCAGGGCAGGAGAGGGGAGGAGAGGGGAAACTCAGATTGGTATGTAAAATGAAACAAAATTTAAATGAAAAAAACTTAAAAGGAATGAAATCATATGAAATACGTTTTTGTTCCTTCCCGAAAATGAATTTTGGAATCAGTAATTGTGAGAAAGATAAAACGATTCACATACATATGGACAGTAATGTATCTTTTGCTTTACTTTATTTTATTACTTTGAATGATAGGTCTCTCACCCAGTATCTTCCTCATACATGATAAATAAACCCTCTACTATGGGGTTATAATCACCAGACCTATACAATGTCTTGAACAACCCTGAGTCACTGAAAAGCCAAAAAGGTAAAGCACTGCCTTAGGACATGAAGAAAAACAGGATATTCTAGAAACTGTGGGATGTGATGAAAGCAGTATTTTCTAAAACTAAGTTGTATCAATTAGTGTTGACTATGTAATTCTGCATGTATAATGCAGATTTGTTTTTATTAACTGCCCAAAACAGTTATTTCCTGAAATTTTAAGGTAGATCATAGTTGAATATATTTACTTGTTTAGTAAACAGAATATTTTATAAATGTAGTTTTAAAATTTTTAATTTACATACATGAAACAAAAAATGTTTATTGCTCATGGGTTAAGTCTTTATAAAGCATTTGCATGTAACATAGTAGCAAAAACTGCTGCTTCAAATAACAATATTGACTAGCTGAAAAACAAAATAACCACACAAAATCAATGCAGTGGTATCTTCTAGATAAGCATCATTGGATAAAATAAAAATGATCTATGTATTTCCATGTGAATCCAAACAAAGGATTTGCAGTTTTCAGAGACTGGTATGTACTTCACACAAAACACAAAACAGTGAGCTGGGGTCATCAGGGAGGCAGATGCAAGTAAGCTGAAAGAAACCAAGAATCTTGAAGATTTTAGATTGAGATTTAGTATGGACTGAGCCTTTGGATGAGATCACAATCTGAAGATAGTGATTGCAGCCTGGTGGTACCCGGAATACAAGACTCAGCTGAGCTGTGCGCAAGCACCTGATTGTTATTCTAGAGAAGAAACACATGCTCTTTTAAGGTTCCAGAATTCTAATTCAACATAATTATTGCACATTAGGAAATAAGCTTTCTTTCATTTTCCTCAAAGATAATGGGATTCATAATTTGTTCAGTGTTGTCCTGGCTTTTTCATTTTTGTATTCCAAGGCATTATTTAGTTACATCATTATAAGAGATACAAAGCCTTTTACCAGGTCAGGTTTTATGTATGTTTGTGTACATATTTATAGTTAGTCGTTGCTAATTATTTGTCTAAAATGTCTAAATAATAAACAGGATAATGAATTAAGAGGGAATGAGTAGTTGGTTCAGTGAAAAATACTATTGTATTTCCTTGTAACACATGAGGCAAATGGTATCCTCTGTGACTGATAGGATAAAATGCCACTTATTTATAAAGTTTACCATCTTTAATATTAGTAAGTATCAGAATAGTAAAGTAAAGAAAATATTAAACACCAACATTGTAGTCATCTGCTATTTATAAAAAAGGATATAATATGTTATTAGACAAAGTCCACTAAGAGAATTTGACTCAACCATGGGCTGAACACCAAAACTTACAATGTTGTCACAATGGAAACAAACAGTTGTTGATATATATTTGAAAATTAACATGAAAAATAATCTTGGGGCAGGTATGGTTGCACATACCGTTAATCCCAGTACCCTGGAAGCAGAGACTGGTAGATCTCTGTGAGTTCAAGACCAGCCAGATCTACATAGCTAGTTGTAGGACTTTCAGAGCTAAATAAAGAAACCCTGTCTCAAAGGAAAAAAAAAGAAAAGGAAAGAAAAGTCTTGCAAAAGAAACAATTGGCCATTATAAAAGGAATTAAGAATAGTGATCTGGCCAGACTTGAAGGTGCAGTCTTGTAATCCTCACCACTCAGAATGTTCCAACAGGAGGATCATAAGCTGAAGACCCATGTAGGCTACACAGTGATCCCAAGACCAACATAGACAATGTAGTAAGATTCTATCTCAGAATAAAGAATTTTAACAAGGTTTCTGGTTCTGTGCCAGAGGACTTGTCTTTCAAGCATGATGCAATACTTTCAAGCTCATATTTACATCCCTTTGAGAATTCTACAATGTTTTCATCTCCTTCATTGAAATGTTCCAATAGCAATGAAACAGCACAGACAGAAACAAAAGGATCCCTAGATTTTCACCTTCAGAAGTGCCCTTGTGTTCCTTGTGCCCTTCTTCACTGGTGGACCAAAGAGTTATGGCAATCAGACTAAAGGGCAATTGATAAAGAAGTAGAGATTCTGTGACAAGTTGGGAAAATGGCACCTGTGATAAGGGAAAAATATACAGATGACCCCTTATATTGAAGAAATCTACTTCGTTCAATTCCTTGGTTCGAACTCTTGAGATTACATGACTTTTAGTACAGTGTATTATCGCGGTAATCGAGGCTATATAGGGAAAAACAATATATTTATTTATCAGGGGAGAGAGAGAGTCGCACATACCAGGAGTTAGAAGCGTGGCTGGCTTCCAGGAGAAAAAAGAGAGAGGCCCCTTTTCCTTTCACTACCTTTTATCTCTACCTTGACCCCGCCCTGTTGGGCGGGTAGCTTTGTGGGGTTCACTCCTACAGTGTATGTCTGAAGCAGTTTTAGGTTCACAGTAAAATATGGATAGAAACCATTATCAATTATAACTGTTCTCTGTGGACTCACATGCACAGGCTATGAACTAGCCTCAAAAGATAAAGTGTGGAGAAGGGTGGGACAGTATCGCATATAACTTTTCAGTAAACAACAGCTCTCTAATTGAACTTAAAAGTCATTCAGCAAGATGGATGCCACACCTGATACTGGAAACCTAGCTAATTTCTCAGTGTTAGTGAAGTCACAGTTATTAAAAGAAAATCTATAACCACAAATTTAGTAATTGCATATTCCTTATCAACAATCTATAAATATGTGTGCTTATACTCAAGAGGTAAGAAGTAAGTATAATCTTCACTCCTCATCAAGGAAATTTCTCTTTGCAACAGACTGAGGCACTAAAGAAAACTACAATCAATCAAAATGCAGAGCTGTGGAGCCCAGTCACAATGAATATATCTACAAAATAATCCTACACCTAAAGCTCCGGGAACATTGCATAAGAGGGCATAGGGAGCCGGGCGTTGGTGGCGCACGCCTTTAATCCCAGCACTCGGGAGGCAGAGGCAGGCGGATCACTGTGAGTTCGAGACCACCCTGGTCTGCCGAGCGAGTTCCAGGACAGCCTCCAAAGCCACAGAGAAACCCTGTCTCGAAAAACCAAAAAAAAAAAAAAAAAAAAAAAAAAAAGAGGGCATAGGGAGATCTTGAGATCTTAAGAGTCAGAGGATAAGGGAGTTTTCTGTGAGATTGTTTCTTCTGGAAATATCTATACCCATCACTTAACATCAACATGGTTACCCAAGTGTGAACTGAACATGGATGACATCAGTGGACATGACAGAGTGATGGGGGACCGTCCATTGGTCTCAATTACACAGAGCTATAGGAAACTGAAGAAAGCTGGGGGCAGGAGACACAGTCTTTTCAGGGAAGAGTACAATTGTTTGTACAGTGCCAGAGCTGGAAATCATACATACAAGTAACTTTACGTGGACTGAGAAAGTTGTATTTAGGAATGCATATATAGATATGTATATACACATAAGTATGCATTACCATGAAAAAAGAGGCCATGAATTTGGAGAGTGGGGATGAGTATCTGGAAGAGTTTGGAG
The DNA here is from genome assembly GCF_017639785.1 of Mesocricetus auratus. NCBI lineage: Eukaryota > Metazoa > Chordata > Mammalia > Rodentia > Cricetidae > Mesocricetus > Mesocricetus auratus. The sequence goes on along the minus strand of NW_024429207.1, from coordinate 34,917 downwards.
GGAGGGAAGGGAGGGAAGAATGTTTTAAATATATTGCAGCCTCTTAAAAACTTTAAAGGATCAAAATCTAGTCACCCAGTTCTACTATAAAAATTTTATATGAGCCATAGAAGCCCATGATAGTTCCCTTATGATGAACAGAACGATTAATTGGAATCATAGTTTATGGGGTAGTCGAATGTATGATTCACTTAAAGAAAATTGCAATTCCATAAAGTCATAATACCATGTGAAGGCAGATTGAGAATGAGTTGTCTGTTAAACATGGTCTTTGAATAGTTCCTCAGGGCTTTCTGTACATATGTTTTTCATGCCATCTGTTCATTCTGCCTGACTGACAGATCTGTTCCTCAGCATTCCTTTTACCATTGAGGGAGAGAAAATATCCAGGTGCACACAAGCATCCGGGTGCTTGCTTCACCACTATTCTATTAATGTGAATTGCAAGAAGGGGGAGATCCTGTGTGTTTTCTGAGCTGAAAAGAGGCCTCTTCCACTAAATGCTAAGTGCCCAGCAGCCATCCCATGGCATTATCATGCTAACAGTGTTATTGAGTGAAAGCATACTCGTTAACCAATATGTGGTGCTTTACCTGCTGTTGGACAAATTGGTTTTAATCAAGATTTCATAGGAGTCAGTATAAAACATTAGAGGCATGAAAATGGTTATGTAATTCCAGTTCCTTCCATAGCCTGGAGCAAACCATTTCTTATAAGAATTTCAATTACTTTATCTAAAAATGAAATGCGGCTGGTAAGGTTTTATTTCTCTGTATGTTAAAATATACCACTCAGATTTTATTATTTGCAAGATAATTCGATGTTTTTTCACTAGTTGTGCATTGCAGGTCTCAAGCAGCAATGGGATATTAACGCTAGAAGAGACTATGATTTATTTAGATGATCCATTTGAGCTCTTGGAACAGGAACTCCTTTGAATACATCTTTGTATCTACCACAGTACCTGGCAAAATGCCTCGCAGGGAGATGGACAAATTAATTTTTGTTAAGCGAATAGATCTGACACTCAGTGTATTATCAGCATTTCCCAGAGAAAGGACTAAATTTATATCTGGAATGGAAAAAATATAAAATTCCTGAAAGATAAATGGATCTCAATTATAAGCAGTTTAAACGAGTAAATTATTGACTAACGTTTAAGACTTTTGTGTCCACAGGGTTTGTTCTGTCTGTGCCCCTGCACATTCATGGAATGTGTACTCTCCCACTGCCAACTGTAGGCAAAGCTTTGGGTAGGATAAAGACAGGGTTTCTCCTTATCTTCATTTATCCCCTCACTTTGCAGACTTGCTCCCTCCCTAAATTTAGGTGTTGGGTAAAGATATTAGATGAAAGGAAACAAACGTTTTCTTAGTTGTTATTCTAAGTGTTTAAATAACTATGGCCTAAGGAAATTGAATTACACATGTTCTCCACTGCTTCTTTATGTTTCACTTAAGAGAAACAACTTGCTATAAAAATATTTTCCTATTATGAATTGACTCAGACAATTTTCAAGGTCGTGGACTTTACCTTTTAATTACAAAGTGTAAGATATTCCTCTAGGCAACAAGAAAGTAATAGTTATGCTGAAGTATGGTTATATCTATCTATGACCACAGAAAAAGGAGAAATAGTTCAACTTGCAATACAGTAGAAATGGAAAAGTGAGTTCAGTGTTCACTTTTTTCATGAAACAGTGTATGAAATAAATGGTAAAATAAACAGTTGTTGAAAGACTTGAGGGGAAAATATCTTTTGGGTAAGTATTTCTGGTATCATGGAAATTTTAGTTATACTTCTTTGAATGCATACATATGCATAATACACGGTGTGTGTGTGTGTGTTGACAGAGGCAGACTGACATTGTTATTGACATAACATAATACTAAACTCAAAATCAGACAATCTGTCACATCAAGTAATTATCTTGTGTCTAAACTTAACTGCATACAATTTCTAGTTCGTGAGAGTTAAATGCAGAGAAAATGGCTGAATAGAAAGGCTGTCGCAGAAGAAAATAAAAAAGACAAAGCAATTTTTTCCAAAGTTATTGGATGCTGACATCTAGTGGCTGAGAAAAGTTAGCATTGTTTCAGAGTCTTAACACACATGAAAACATGTATGCCACCTAGTGCATACACACACATGTACAAGTGGATATATTTAATCTGTATATTATAGATCTTTATGTGTCAAACTCTGCAGAAAAATGTAAACCATTACAAAATGAACTTTCTTTTTAAATCAGCAATACTCCACTTTCTGCAGAAAGCATAGCACTCTCTTTATCTTGCTCTGTTCCTCTTCCTTTCTGCCCAATCTCTGTTTGCCACAATGTCTCTCTGTCTCTTTCTGTTTCTGCTCTTTTGTCTCTCTAATATATTATATAAATGTATATATATGTATATTATACATGAACATATATGTTAAATACATGACATATATTAGCTGTATATACTAGGTTTCTGTTGCTGTGATAAACACTAAGACCAAAAGCATCTTGGATAGGAAAGGACTCATCCCATCTCACACTAAACAGGTAACAGTCCTTTACTGAAAGAAGCTAGGACAGGGACTCAAGCCAAGCACCCCAGTTTCCAGGTTTTCTCTTCCACCAAACAGACCAGGAAACAAGCAGATCCAGCAAAGGGACCAGGGGACTAGGCTGGACACTAAGCATCCCAGATTCCTGGTCTTCTTCTCCACCCACGGGACCAGAATGAGGACGAGGAATAGAAGAACTCCCAGATTACTGGACTTGCTAGCACCCACCAAAAAGGAACTCTGGTCCCCTAAATACCAGACCAGTAAGGGGCTCTTTCTGCACCTACTAGAAGAACAGATGTGAAAGAGATAATACAAAAACACACTCAGCAACAGAGAAACAAATATGACACTGCCAGATACTAGAGACTCCATACCAGGAAGACTCCAACATTCCATTGCAAATGAAGCAGAAGAGAATGACCTTAAAACCACCTTCATGAAAATGATGGAGACCCTAAAGAGGATATAGGAAAATCCTTCAAAGAAATGGAAGAAAAAACAAACCAAAAAAGGCAGGAAATGGAAGAAAAAACAAACCAAAAAATGAAAGAAATGGAAGAAAAAACAAACCAAAAATGCAAGAAATGGAAGAAAAAATGAACCAAAAAAGGTAGGAAATGGAAGAAAAAAACCAAAAGAATACAAGAACTGGAAGAAAAAGCAAACCAAAAAATTCAAGAAATAAAAGAAAAAGCAAACCAAAAGTGCAAGAAATGGAAGAAAAAGCAAACCAGAAACACAAGAATTCGAAGAAAAAGCAAATCAAAAATGCAAGAAATGGAAGAAAGAACAAACAAAAAAATCATAAAATGCAAAAATGGACTAAAAGATTAACCGAAAATTGCAAGAAACAATTCAAACAGTGCAAGGGTTGAAAACTGAAATAGAGACAATAAAAAAACACAATCTGAAGAAAGGCTGGAAATAGAAAAGTTGGGCAAATGGTCTGGTACTACCAATACAAACATCACCAACAGAATAGAAGAGATGGAAAAGAGAATCTCAAGTATTGAGGAAGCACTAGGAGAAATGGATTCATCAACCAAAGAAAACCTTAAGTCCAACAAATCCTTAACACAAAACATCCAGGAAATATGGGACACCATGAAAAGACCAAACCTAAGAATAATAAGTATAAAAGAAGGAGAAGAAATCCACCTCAAAGGGGCAGAAAACATATTCAACAAAATCATAGAAGAAAACTTTTCCAACCTTAAGAAAGACATGCCAATGAAGGTACAAGAAGCTTACAGAACACCAAATAGAGTGGACCACAAAAAAAGTCCCCTTGCCACATAATAATCAAGACCCCAAATATACAGAATAAAGAAAGAATATTAAGAGCAGCTAAGGAAAGAGGCCAAGTAACATATAAAGGCAAACCTATCAGAATTACCCCTGACTTCTCCATGGAAACTCTGAAAGCCCGAAGGTCCTGGAGAGATATTCTACCAACACTAAGAGACCACAGATGCCAGCACAGACTACTATACCCAGCAAAGCTCTCAATCACTAGAGATGGAGAAAACAAGATATTCCATGTCATAACCAAATTTAAGAAATACGTATCCACTAACCCAGCCCTACAGAAAGATTTGGAAGGAAAAATCCAACACAAGGAAGTTAACTACAACCAGAAAAACATAGAATCCCCCTCTACCAACAGCCAAAAGAACAAACGGGTGAAATTCCACAGATGATTCCACCAACAACAACCATTGCAAATCAAAGAAGAATGAGCAACATTAATTGCCTTAACTCACCCATGAAAAGACACAGGCTAGCAGAATGGATTCAAAGACAGAACCCATCCTTCTGCTGCATACAAGAAACAAACCTCACCCTCTAAGACAGAGATTACCTGAGAGTCAAATGTTGGGAAAAAATTTTCCAATCAAATGGACCCAAGAAACAAGCAGGGGTAGCAATCCTAATATCTAACAAAGTAGACTTTAAAATAAAATCAATCAAAAGAGATGAAGGAGGTCATTACATACTCATCACAGGAGAAATCCACCAAGATGAAGTTTCTATCCTGAATATCTATGCCCCAAATACAAAGGCATCCACATTTGTAAATGAAACATTACTAAAACTTAAATCACATGCAAAGCCCCACACACTTATAGTGGGATATTTCAACACACCACTCTCACCACTAGACAGGAATACCAGACAGAAACTCAAAAAAGAAGCAAAGGGTCTAATAGAAGTAATGACACAAATGGGATTAACAGACATCTATAGAACATTTCATCCACATAAGAAAGAATATACCTTCTTCTCACCACCACATGGAACCTTCTCAAAAATTGACCACATACTTGGCAGCATATAAAACCTCAGCAGCTTCAAAAATTGGAATAACTCCTTATATCTTATCAGACCATCATGCTTTAAAATTAGAATTCAACAACAACACAAATTGCAGAAAACCTACAAACTCATGGAAATTGAATAATGCACAACTGCACCATTCCTGGGTCAAAGAAGAAATAAAAGAAGAAATTAAAGACTTCCTATAATTCAATGAGAATGAAGACACAACATATCCAAACCTATGGGACACATTGAAAGCAGTGCTACGGGGGAAGTTCATAGCATTAAGTGCCCACATGAAGAAACTGGAGAATAGTTATAGTAGAGAGCTAACAGCACAGCTGAAAGCTCTAGAACACAAAGAAGCAAACTCACCCAGGAGGAGTAGATGTCAGGAAATAATCAAATTGAGGGCTGAAATCAATAAAGTAGAAAACTTGCCTGAAAACTTGGAGGAATCCACCTTGACCCACATAAACCAAGTATTCATGAATGAGATATGGAAAAGTTTGGGACACACAATTATTAATTCAGGTGCTATGAAGTGAGCATTTAAATATCTCCTTTGCACAGAAAGTCCTTGAAGGTGAACTAGTAAAAGTGTGCAAAGTGGGGAAGGTAGAGTTGAGGACATATTGAGTGTCTATTCTATCCATGACCCAATTTTAGTTCTGAGGAAATGTCAACCCAGTTCAGGGAGTATTTCTTTTGTTATGAACAGCAATCCCTATTTAACAAAATTATAGGCTATAAAAAGAATCAAGAACAAAAGTATTATAATAATGTCATACAGAAAAGCCTTTGATAATATGCAACATCCATCCATGACATAAATCCTGGAGATGCTAAGAACTGACAGATAATATTTCAACATAAGGAACATTCTGCCGGACAAATACATACAGAAAAATTAAACTGGACTGTGAAATACAGAAAGCACTTTCATTTACATGGAGGATAAAAGAGTATGAAAGAGAAAATATATAAAAGAATAATCAAATAAGAAGACATTTTCCAGTGGATTGTTTTCTATATCCTTCATAAATCAAGTCGAGGCAAATTTAAAAGTATTCTGCTACTGTTTGTTTCTAATTACTTTCTGTAAAGCCCGACATAATAGAGCTGAAGAACTTACAGCCACTAATTTCACTTAGTTAATTTACCATGCCATAGGTAGTAAGGTGTTCCAATTGGAAGCTCATACCCTGGTCAGATGTTTTGGTAATCTGAAGGGCTTTCAGATTACCTGCCTTAGTCTTGTGATAAACTTTCATAGAAGAAATTCTCTATGTGAAACAGAACTTACAGATTTGATTCTAAAAAAACCTTAATGGATCCCAGTGTAATGTGAATTTTATACGGGAGATAAGTAATATCAATATACAGATGCTTATAAAATATATTTGGACTATCATGAGTTCAAGATGTTGGTCTTCAGCGACCTCTAGTGGTGAGTGGTGTTTCTTTTCCTTCTATCATACTAGTTTCTTGTTTCATAAAGTTCGGTAAAAGCTGTAAAACCATGTTAGGTGCATATTCCTAGGAGACCAGGTCTTCGTGTATTTTGGGGTTGTTTGTTTGTTTGTTTGTTTTTGAAAGGAAACAAAGGAGGAGTTGATCTGGGGGAAGGGAAGTTATTGGGATGGACTTGGATGAGTGGAGGGAGGGAGCACTGTGGTTGGGATGTAATGCATTATGGAAGAATAAAAGTTTAGAAATAAATAAGTAAAATTTCAGTCAAAGAAACTGTCCACAGTATCTCCTCCCCGAGATCTTCCCTTCCATGCCATATTATCCTGCCTCTCACTTGGGTCGGGGGCTTCGGGACTTCTGACAGAACACGAGGATGGGCCACTGTACTGAAACATACATTTGGTTGTCTGTAGCAGATATTCGGTCCTTATCACATTCTGAGACATCTTGGATAGGTAGGATCAATGTAGTAAAAATGGCAATCCTGCCAAAAGCAATTTACAGATTCAATGCAATCTCCATTAAAATCCCAGCACAATTCTTCACAGATTTTGAAAGAACAATAATCAATATTTTATGGAAAATCAAAAGACCCAGGATAGCCAAAACAACCCTGTTCAACAAGGCAACGTCCGGAGGCATCACCATCCCTGACTTCAAGCTCTATTATAGAGCTATAGTCCTGATATTGGCACAAAAATAGACAGGTAGACCAATGGAATCGAATTGAAATCCTTGATATTAACCCACACACATATGAACATCTGATATTTGACAAAGAGTCTAAAAATATACAATGGAATAAAGAAAGCATCTTCCACAAATGGTGCTGGCATAATGGGAGCCTCGCATATAGAAGAATACGGATCGATCCATGTTTGTTGCCATGCACAAAACTTAAGTCCAAATGGATCAAAGACCTCAACATAAATCCAGCCACACTGAACCTCTTAGACAAAATGGTTGGTACCCTTGAAACAATTGGTACAGGAGACAGCTTCCTGAACATAACACCAGTAGCACAGACAGTGAGATCAACAATTAATAAATGGGACCTCCTGAAACTAAGTAGCTTCTGTAAGGCAAACGACACAGTCACAAGACAAAAAGGCAGCCCACAGAGTGGGAAAAGATATTCACTAACCCCACATCTGACAGAGGGCTGATCTTCAAAATTTACAAAGAACTCAAGAAGCAAGTCTCCAAAACACCAAAGGATCCAATTAGAAAGGGGGCTGCAGAACTAAATAGAGAAATTTCAATAGAGGAGTCTCAAATGGCTGAGAGGCACTTGAGAAAGTGCTCAACATCCTTAGCCATCCAGGAAATGAAAATCACAACATCTCTGAGATACCATCTCACTCCTGTCAGAAAGCCTAAATTTAAAACCACCAATGACAATTTATGCTGGAGAGGATATGGTAAAAGGGAAACACTCCTCCATTGCTGGTGGGAGTGCGAACTTGTTCAGCCACTTTTGAAATCAGTATGGAGATTCCTCAGAAAAATGGGAATAAACCTACCACAAGACCCAGCAACTCCACTCTTAGGCATATATCCAAAAGATGCCAATTCATACTGTAAGACCTTGGCATCAAAGCGCCGTGCATTGAACCGAACCCTCTGCACAAGGACGGGGTCAGACCACTGGATGCAAATGCAAGAGGTGATTTATTGAGTACACAGGCACCTGAGCATGCTACTGCAACTCGGGTGTAGAGCATACCGGGCTTGCAAGGAGCACCATATTTATAGAGTTTTAATGGTTACATAAGTATCAACATAGCAACAGTCATTTTATTGGTTCATCTTGGGGGTAGGGGTAGTTCCCACAGACTAAGTTTCCTGGTATTACCTCATGAAAGACCCTGGCACACTTCAGCAATTATTATCCGGGTCCCATGACTGCTCTGGTGACCACAGATCCTGTTTGACATCCTGCCAGCTGGGGGAGGCACCTGGTCTGGGTTTTTTCCATTAGACAACGGCTTGGCCTTCCTTTTCTTTTTCTAGGGCGTCCTGGGTAGGGGTCTTTCATTCCCCCCTTGTTCTTGTGCATAGGTAGAATCTTATACCTATTGTCCAGCCCTCTCTACTTAAGGTTTACTGATGGTTCTGTCTGTTTGAGCACATGGTATTGTTGAGTTAGGACTAAGGGTTGAATTATTGTTTGAGAATGTTGGGCCCAAAGGTTAGGAGGCCCATAAGAGTAGAGACTAGTGCAGCGAACCAAGGGGATTTGTTAAACCAACCCTCATACCAGTATTGTTGGGATTTAAATTATTTTGACGAACAGTCACCCTCTCCTTGAGTTTATCCAGAGTTTTGGTTACTACCCCAGTCTTGTCTGCATAAAAACAACATTCCTCTTTAAGAGTGGCACATATGTCTCCCTGTCTTATTATACTGTTCCCTATGTAAGGGAATTTTTTTCTGTTGACTTAGTATCTCAACCAGGGAAAAGAGGGTGATGTATTCCTTTCCATGCTACTTCTTACTGACTTTGGGACGAAGTTAGGGAACCCAATAAGGCTGAAATGCAAGTCAAAAGCAAATAGGGAATTTAGGCAATGGGGTATCTATCCAGGAGCAGCTGATTGGCAGACTGTGTTGAAGAGACAGGGGGTGTCCATATCAGCTGAACTGGTTCACAGCCACAGCAAGTCTAGGGCTCACAGTCTTTAGGAGCAGGCTGTGGTCAGCGACTGATGTTCAGATGTGTTTGCCAGAAGTGGAAACCTGTTTAAGAGATGCTTAAAACTGGGAACAGAAGTTAAAACTTATGTATTTAATTGGAACTCTTTAGACCCATAGTATTAGTGATCAGGAAGGTCAGGAATCCCATGACCAGGAGAGAAATCTCATTCTCAGGAACAGACAGGTGGGATAACTGGCTGTACTCATCTGGAGTCCTCTTTGACCTGTGAGAAGTGGATCCAAGCTGTATGACTTTTGATCCTCTGAAGCCTATATAAATTTTGTTATACAAAAGGACATAAAGGTTATAGGTACATTAACATTATCAATTGGTACTGAAATCTACATTGTAGAAAAAGCAGATATCTGGGTATCTGTATTTTGTGTCCTAGCAGAAACTACAGATTTGGGCTAGTAGTGTACATTTGTCTTCTGTCCAGGGAGCCAGGTATGAATTGCACAGAAGTATCTTTGGCCTGATGAAAAGCCCTTTAAATTTATACTTAGATGACAACCAAAATAAACCTAAAAACCTTGAGCTTGTGATTGAACAAGTATTTACATCCTTTGATCCTTATTGAGACATATTAAGGCTTGATTTTTACATAAATAAAATGAGCTATCAAGCTGACTATAGTCTTGTGGATTTGGCTGCCTGATGTCAAGCTGACAACCATTAATACTTTTAGAGATCTGAGAAGGACAAGTTGTATAGTTTCTCAATCTATTAAAAAGTGTCAGGTACCAGTCCATATACAGCCATACCCAAGTCTTCTCTACTAGCACTGGAGGCACAAGTATCAGGAACAGCATCAATCTTTACCAGGCCTGTAAGGTGGGTTTTCTTTCTCTCTGTGGAAGAGGGACATGGAAAAAACTGACCTTGTTTTGTCTCGGCAAAAGGGGTGCAATCAATTTTCCAGTGTTCAGCAGCTTTGTCCACATTCTGGGCCAGGTCCTGGCAGCAGCAAGTCACCTTTGAGCATCTTGCTCACTGGTCAGCGTTAACATAATCCAGGTGTAGGGACCAGGGTGCCTGGTAATCTTCTTTGGAGACTTTGGGTCACTCTTAGGATCTGGCAGTCTGTCTGATATTATAAACATTTAAATTAACATTTTAAATGCCATGTTCTGCAGGTCTCCGAAGTATTAGAAGTTTATCTGTCTTAAGCTTAACTGTTGAAAGTATAAACTTTATTAACCCCTATAAAACTAGAACTTTATACTGTCAGGTTTAGCTTTAAACATTTTAACAGTATAAATATCTTATAACCTTATAAATTGAAAACATTTTAAAAACTGTTTTTAAATCCCTTAATTTTTTAATATTGAAAATTAAAATACATTTTAGGCCTTTAAAATCATTATTATCTGGGTGACTGTTAAATTATAAAACTTAGCATTCCTGTGTATAAAAGCATTAACATTTTAAATATGAATAAAAAACTTGTTGATAGGATGGTACCTCATAACTTCCATGTGGTCACCTTTAGTCAAGATGGTGGATCAGGTATCTTTTTTAACTTTAGTAAAATGGTTACCAGCCAGCCATGTGGCCAGCTTGCCATGTGACTGGCTGTAAAATGGTGGCGACCTAAACCACTTTTGTTTCAGCTCTATGCTTGTAATAAAACTTAGATTATGACAGAAAACACAGATAGAACTTTTTAACAAAACAAGCATAGAAATGAAACATCATAGTAAATAGTTTATATTTTTCTTTTTCTCTTGTAGTTATAACTTTAAGGCCATTCCGTTTCTGTGGAAAGACCAGATCTGGCCAAATGGCTTACCTGCTCCAGCCCTGTGTGCTTGGGCAGGGTGCTCTGGTGGAGGGAAAAGATGGCAGATGGCTCCTTTGCCAGCACACCATGTGCATGGGGCAGAGAGAGAGAGAGAGAGAGAGAGAGAGAGAGAGAGAGAGAGAGAGACCCCCATCCTCACATCCTGCACACCTCACAGACAGGCAGGTGAGGACAGAGCAGGCTCAGCTGTGAGGGCTGCAGCAGCAGTTGGAGAACAGAGCAGCTGCCTCCCTGCATGTTCAGGGATAGGAGACCCTGCTGCACCATGCTCTAACCCTTGACACATGGCAGGAGGGACTTTTGCCTAGCGTGCCATGTGTTCAGGGCAGCAAGAGAAGACCCCTGACCTGCACCACGTGTATAGGCAGGCAAGAACAGAGACAGAGGGGTAAGATGGTCCAGCGACTAGCTAGGCTTGGCCAAAGTCTTCAACCACAGGACCAACTTATAAAAAGAATTGTTTATTTACTGAACCTGGGGCATATTAGATACACAACCAATTGTACACACACATAAAAAATTGGCATGCAACAGCTGTCTTAATGTGAAAGTCACCTTATCAATAGATTGTTGTAAGGATAGTCATCCAGGGATGAAAAATTATTTATCCTGAACATGAAAACCTATTAATAAATTTAAATTAACTTTACAAAACTTGTTACTTGTAGTTTTCCCCTTGTAAGATTTCTATGAGAACCGCATCATCTGGGGATAGATGATGATTTGGAGCCGGGACAAGGACCAAGGGTGAAGAAGGGGGGAGGGGAGGAGATGACGGTTTTCTCTGAGGCTGCCTTTGGAGGAGGTCAGAGAGTCACAAATGGGGCTGCCCATATCGGGGGTCTGTAGCCAAATTTTCCCAAATAAAAATGTATGCTGTCTGGTCAAATTGTCCATGGGGTCCCTTGTCAAAGACCCAATCCTGAACCTGTAAGATAATTTCTAGGTTAAAGTTCCCATCCCGTGGCCAGCCCACATCAAAGGTTGGCCGCTCAGATGTGCAGTTTATAATTTAGAGGCATGAATCAACACTTCATTCCAGTGATCTAAAATAAGGCTCAAAGGGGTGGTTATGGTTTGTCCCATGCTTGAATCAGAAAACTCAAAATACAAGGACAAGTAGACAAACAAGACAAATAACACAATTAAGCAACTTACGACCAGACACGCTGCGCACTTTCAGAGGAGAACTGAAAATAAATACTCAGACGGGTCAACAGGAGTAGTGGTCCAGTTTTTCCCTTATCAGGCCCATGAGCTCCAAACAATTGAGCCCCCGGATCCTTGGCACGTCTGCCAGGGTGGCGGGGGAGAAGTCTGAGCTCATCAGCCCCTTCTCAAGCCGCCCTAATTACCGAATGACTATGTAGCCAACCTTTCGAACACTGCGCGGAGACAGATCAACATACATACATATAACAAAGAACAAAGCAGACAGGGTGCCGGCTAGCTTACCTCCCGGTGGCACTGGTGGTTCTGGGGCAGAAATTTCAGTGGAACCTCCAATGTAAGACCTCAGCATCAAAGCGGCGGTCACCGAACCGAACCATCTGCCCAAGGACGGGGTCAGACCATTGCATGCAAATGCAAGAGGCGATTTATTGAGTACACAGGCACCTGCGGATGCTACTGCAACTTGGGTGCAGAGCATAGCGGGCTTGCAGGGAGCACAATATTTATAGAGTTTTAATGGTTACATAAGTATCAGCATAGCAACAGACATTTTATTGGCTCATCTTGGGGGCAGGGGTAGTTCCCACGGACTAAGTTTCCTGGTATTACCTCGTGAAAGACTCCGGCATGCTTCAGCAATTATTATTCAGGTCCCATGACTACTATGGTGATCATAGACACAACTGGGGGCAGGGGTAGTTGCCAAGGACTAGGTGTCTTGGTATTGCCACATAAAAGACCCTGGCACACTTCAGCAATTATTATCTGGGTCCCATGACTGCTCTGGTGACCACAGATCCTGTTTGACATCCTGCCAGCTGGGCGAGGCACCTGGTTTGGGTTTTTTTTTCATTAGGCAATGGCCTGGCCTTGCTTTTCTTTTTCTAGGGGATCTTGGGTAGGGGTCTTTCAATACAACAATGATGTCTGTTCCACTATGTTCATAGCAGCATTATTTGTAACAGCCAGAACTTGGAAGCAACCTAGATGCCCCTCAACCGAAGACTGGATAGAGACAATGTGGTACATTTACACAATGGAGTACTACTCATTGTATGAAAACAATGGAATCTTGAAATTTCAGGCAAGTGGATAACACTAGGAGAAACAATCCTGAGTGAGGTAACACAGTCACAAAAAGATAAACTAGGCATGTACTCTCTCATATATGAATTTTAGACATAGATCTGGAGAGTGCCAGCCTACAATCCCATGGCCAGAGAGTCTAGGAAACAGAACCTTCATTCAGTGGCTGATGGAAGAAGAGGCACACTCCCACAGCTAAACACTGAGCTGAACTCAAGAAATCCAGTAACAGAGAGGGAGGACTGCGCTGGTTTAACCCCCAGAAACAGCCAACCTGACAAGGGTTAACTCTCGAATCCCAGGGTGTTGCCTGGGAATCCAGCATGGGACTGATCAAGACCCTCTGAATGGGGGTGTCACTGAGGAGGCCTAGGTAATCTATTGAGCCTTGGGCAGTAGATCAGTATTCATCCTGAGTATACACATGGACTATGGACTCCCATCCAACAATGTGAGATGTACTCTTACTCTGAACTCCTGGGGGAGGATCTAGGCCCTGCCCTGGATGAAATGACAGACTATGGACACCCCCTGGAGGGCCTCACCCTCCCTGGGGAAATAGGGGATAATGGGGGGGGTGGAGGGAAGGCACGGTAGGAGGGGAGGGAAAAGGAGAGGGACCTGGAACTGACTTGTGAAGCAACTTTTTCTATACTAAATTTAAACTTAAAATTAAATAAAAAATTTCTAAGCATGGATAATGACACCACGTGTGACAATACTCATTCATTTTGTATTATGTAGTAGCAGTGATCCAGATCCATGTGTGTGGTGAAGCTCTCTGACTCACACTGCTATATAGCAGTGATCTAACTCTATAGTTCAAGAGGTAAGAAACTCACTGCTTTGTATCACAAACTCTGTACATTGTCTTCCTAATTTCCTTCCTTCCTTGTCTTCTTTTTTTGTAAGTTTTAAAAGTTTCTTCTGAAAATATTATTTACTGTAAAGTGGGGAAACAGTATGAATATGTGGTAGATATTGAACTAATTATTCTATTATCTTCATTTTTCCAGCAGAGCATGTAAATTCTTATTAACTCAAGAAGCATTTTGTTATCATACCACACATTCCATTTTTCTTTTTATGCAAGATACATTTGTTGAGAGTCCAATATGTAACATGAATTCAATAAAATTATTAAGGACTATTTCCCAGTGATTAAATTCTTAAATAAAACAATGTAATTATTGTTTAGATGGAAACCTGGATGGTCTTGAGAAATAGGAGAGCAAAGAAAACAGAATGGTAAGGAGCAAGGTTTCCATTTTTTGGGAGAGGGCTACATATAATTTATGTTGCTCATTTAATTAATGAGATTGCATTGATTTAATTTGAAAACATTGAGATTGATAAATAGCTTTTATATAAACTCTTGGGAACTTATATGTTATTTAGATGTTCTTGATGCTCTGTGGCAACTCTAGTAATTATATGTAATCAGAAATCAGACCACAAATAGAATATAGCTGACTCTGATTCCCAAAGTTGACATGTCCAGTAACTAACTATCTATCTAACTGATGACAAATGCCAGTTATTCAGTGGAATAGTATGCTGCAATTGACAATTATGGACATAAGAAAGGTGGAAGCAAGTTGTACCTAAGTGAACTTAATTCTTATGATAAAACTGTATCGTCATTTAAAAAATTTTGCTTCAAATTTATTATTTTAAAAACAGGGCATAATAAAGAATTTATAAACATTCACATAACAAGGGTTGGAGATGCACAACTCTAATTCCAGTATTCAGGAGACAGAAGGAGGTGGATTTCTGTGACGTCAAGGACAATCTGATTTACAGTAAGGACTAGATCAACCAAGGCTATAGACAGTAAGAACTAGGTCAACCAAGTCTATTAGTGAAACCTTGTCTCAAATATGAATAAGAAACAAATTCATAAATATTAACATAGATCCTTTTGTGTCACAATAATACACTTTATTACTATTTTTATCTTGAAGTGGATTTCAGAAGTATCATTTAAACCATATTTCCACTTAAATGCACAGATGACTGATTTTCAGATTCTATCAAAAACAGAAATAGCTTTGTGTTTTAGGATGTCATGTCTGCATAGGTTTTTTAGGTAGACGTTATGTGAGAGTACAAAGCCCCTAATTTATTTCAACCATGGCCACAGGATTAACTGGCTCAAGTGAAAGCGAAAGATTTGGAGAAACATTGAGAGAAATACATGTATACTCTCTGCAGGTACCTCTAATGTACCTAGAGTTAAGAATTGTTGGATTGGGCTAGAAGAACCAATGAGTAAAACCAAATGTGAAGGTTTCCTTGATCCTTATCTTTAGAATCTAGATGACAGAGACCCAGAGAGCTAAACCAACATTTTATAGCTATATTTTAAAACCCTGCTCTTTTGAAATATTCATTGAGAAGGCATGAATCATAAAATGCTCCAAATCCAACTTGATATGGAAAATAAAGCACAGCAATACAAGACATTCGAAAATATTACGTCAAATAATTCATAAGACTTTGATAAGTGAATGCTAAGGTATTGAAATGTTTGAAATGTTAGACAAGGAATTCAAGTGTTTAGTTAAAAATGGTCAATGATCTTAATGAAGTTTCAAGAGGCAGATGAGAAATTCAGTACCTTGGACAAGACTTTCTGTAACCCGAAACAAAACATATTCAACAAAATTATAGAAGAAAACTTTCCCAACATGAAGAAGGACAGGCATATGAAAGTACAAGAAGCTTACCTAACACCAAATAGACTGGACCAAAAAAAATTCCCCTCTCTACATAATAATCAAAGCACCACACAGAATGAAGAAAGAATATTAAGAGCAGCAAAGAGGCCAAGTAATATATATATATATATATATATATATATATATATATATATATAAAGGCAGACGTATCAGGATTACACTTGAATTCTTCACAGAAATTCTAAAATTCTGAAGGTCCTGGTTAGATGTTCCACAAACACTAAGAGACCACAGATTCCAGACCAGACTATTACACTCAGAAAAACTCTCAATCACTATAGATGGAAATAACAAGATAATCTATGGCAAAACCAGATTTACACAATACATATCCACAAATCCAGCTCTATAGAAAATCCTACAAGGAAAACCCCAACCCAAGGATGTTAACTACACTCCCAAAAACATAGGCTTTAAGAAAAGCAAGAAATAGGGGGAAAAATCTAACACAATACCACCACCACAAAAAAATGAATCAACAATCAAGAATCAACAATCAATGGTCATTGATATTCCTCAATATCAATGGTCTTAACTCACCTATAAAAAGACCCAACCAAAAAGAATGGATACAAACACAAAAGTAAAAACACCTCAACATCAAAGACAGAAATTTCCTCAGAGTTAAGGATTGGGAGAAGATTTTCCAATCAAATGGCCCCAAGAAACAAGCAGGGGTAGCAATCCTAATATCTAACTAACTAGACTTTAAAAAGAAATCAATCAAAAGAGATGAAGGAGGTCACTTCATATTCACCACAGGAAAAACCCACCAAGATGAAGTCTCAATTCTGAACATCTATTCCCCAAACACAAAGGCATCCACATTCATAAAAGAAACATTACTAAAACTCAAACCACACATAAAGCCTCACACAGTAATAGTGGGAGACTTCAACACCTCACTGTCACCACTAGACAGGACTACAAGACAAAAACTTAACAATGAAACAAAGGAACTAATAGAGGTTATGACCCAATTGGGTTTGACAGACATCTATATAACATTTCATCCAAACACAAAACAATATACCTTCTTCCCAGCGCCACATGGAACCTTCTCAAAAATTGACCACATACTTGGCAACATGGCTAACCTCAACAGGTACAAAAAAGTTGGAATAACTCCATGTATCTTATCAGACCACCATGCTTTAAAGTGAGAGTTCAACAACATCACAAACTGCAGGAACACTCCAACATCATGGAAATTGAATAAAACACTATTGCACCGTGCCTGGATAAAGTAAGAAAAAAAGAGAAATTAAAGATTTCCTAGATTTCAATAAGAATGAAGACACAACATTTCCAAATTTATGTGACACTTTGAAAGCAGTGCTAAGAGGAAAATTCATAGCACTGAGAGCCCACATGAAGAACCTGGAGAATAGCTACACTAGAAAACTAACAGCACAGCTGAAAGCTCTAGAACACAAAGAAGCAAACTAACCCAGGAGGAGTAGACACCAGGAAATAATCAAATTGAGGGCTGAAATCAATAAAGCAGAAACTATGAAAACATTACAAAGAATCAATGTAACAAAGACTTGGTTCTTTGAGAAAATCAACGAGATAGACAAACCTTTATCCAAACTCACCAGACTGCAGAATGTGAACATACAAATTAACAAAATCAGAAATGAAAAGGGGGACATAACAAAAGACACTGAGGAAATCCAGAAAGTAATCAGGTCATACTTTGAAAACCTACACTCCACAAAATTCATAAATATAAAGAAAATGGCCAACTTCCTGGATAGATATCAATTGTCAAGATTAAATCAAGAACAGATAAGCAATTTAAATAGACCTATAACCCCTAAAAAGTAGAAGTAGTCATCGAAAGTCTCTCAACCAATAAAAGCCAAGGGCCAGATGGTTTCAGTGCAGAATTCTTCCAGAAATTCACAGAACAGCTTATACCAATTCTCCTCAAAGTATTCCATGCAATAGAAGCAGAAGGGTCTTTGCCAAACTCATTTTATGAGGCTTCAATAACATTGATACCCAAGCCACACAAAGATACAACTAACAAAGAGAACTTCAGACCAATTTCCCTCATGAACATTGATGAAAAACTAATGAGATACTGGCAAATTTGATCCAAGAACACATCAGAAAACTCATCCACCATGTTCAAGTAGGCTTCATCCCAGATATGCAGGGATGGTTCAACATATGAAAATCTATCAATGTAATCCACCATATAAACAAGCTGAGGAACAAAAATCACATGATCATCTCACTAGATGCTAAAAATGTCTTTGACAAAATCCAACACCCCTTCATGGTAAAGGTCTTGGAGAGATCTGGGATAACAGGAACTTACCTAAACATGATAAAAGCTATATACAGCAAACCAACAGCCAACATCAAACTAAATGGCCAGAAACACAAGACAATTCCACTAAAATCACGAACAAGACAAGGCTGTCCCCTCTCCCCATTCATCTTCAATATTGTACTCGAAGTTTTAGCTAGAGCATTAAGACAACAAAAGGTGATCAAGGGGATACAAATTGGAAAGG
Organism: Mesocricetus auratus; assembly: GCF_017639785.1. Lineage (NCBI taxonomy): Eukaryota > Metazoa > Chordata > Mammalia > Rodentia > Cricetidae > Mesocricetus > Mesocricetus auratus. The sequence continues at coordinate 16,542 of NW_024429207.1, read as the reverse complement.
AAGAGGTCAAACTTTCAATATTTGCAGATGATATGATAGTTTACATAAATGACCCAAAGAACTCTACCAGGGAACTCTTACAACCGATTAACACCTTCAGCAAAGTGGCAGGCTACAAGATAAACTCAAGAAAATCAGTATATACTATATACAGATGATAAGAAGGCTGAGAAAGAAACCAGAGAAACATCACCCTTTACAATTGCCACAAACAACATAAAATACATTGGGGTAATGGTAACCAACAAGTTAAAGTTGTGTATCACAAGAACTTTCAGTCTTTAAAGAAAGAAATTAAAGAAGACACCAGAAAATGGAAAGTTCTCCCATGCACTTGGAGGGGTAGGATCAGTGTAGTTAAAATGGGCATCCTTCCAAAAGAAATCTACAGATTCAATGCAATCTTCATTAAAATACCAGCACAATTTTTCAGACCTTAAAAGAACAATAATCAACTTAGTATGGAAAACAAAAGACCCAGGATAGCCCAAACAACATTGCTCCACAAAGCAACATTAGAGGCATCACCAGCCCTGACCTCAAGCTCTGTTATAGAGCTGTAGTCCTGAAAACAGTGTGGTATGGGCACAAAAATAGACAAGTAAACCAATGGAATGGAATTGAACAACCTGATATTAACGCATACATGTATAAACATCTGAACTTCGACAAAGAAGCTAAAAATGTGCAATGGAAAAAAGAAAGCATCTTCAACAAATGGTGGTGGCATAATTGGAGGCTGTCAGGTAGAAGAATGAGGAGAATCTATCACCATGCACATAACATAAGTCCAAATGGATCAAAGACCTCAACATAAATCCAGCCACACTGAACCTCTTAGAAGAGAAAGAGGGTGGTACCCTTGAACGAATTGGTACAGGAGACAACTTCCTGAACATAACACAAGTAGCATAGACAGTGAGGTCAACAATAAATAAACGGGGCCTCCTGAAACTGAGTAGCTTCTGTAAGGCAAAGGACACAGTCAGCAAGACAAAATGGCAGCCCACAGAATGGGAAAAGACATTCACTAACCCCACATCTGACAAGAGGGCTGATCTCCAAAATTTGCAAAGAACTTAAGAAGCTGGTCACCAAAGCACCAACTGATCTAATTAAAAAGTAGGGTATAGAACTAAATAGAGAAGTCTCAATAGAGGAATCTAAAATGGCTGAAAGACACATAAGAAAGTGTTCAACATCCTTAGCCAACCGGGAAATACAAATCAAAACAACTCTGAAATACCATCTTCTGGTCAGAATGGCTAATACCAAAAAGTTCCAGTGACAGTTTATGCTGGAGAGGATGTTGAGAAAGGGGAACACTCCTCCACTGCTGGTGGGAGTGCAAACTCATAGAATCACTTTGCACATCTGTGTGGAAATTCCTCGGTGAAATGGGAATAAGCTTACCACAAGATTCAGCAATTCCACTCTTAGGCATATACCCAAAAGATGCACATTAATACAAGGACATCTGCTCAACCACATTCATAGCAGCATTTTTTTGTAATAGCTAGAACCTGAAAGCAATCTAGATGCCCCTCAACTGAAGAATGGATGGAGAAAATGTGGTACATTTACACAATGTAGTACTACTCAGTGGGAAAAACAATGGAGTCTTGAAATTTGCAGGCAAATGGATGGAACTAGAAGAAACCATCCTGAGTGAAGTAACCCAGTCACAGAAAGACAAACATGTTATGAGTACTCACCTATGGATTTTAGATATAGAATCCAGGAATACCATCCCACAATCCATACCATCAGATAAGCTAGGAAACAGAGAAAAGCCTAAGAGAGATATACATGGTTCCCCTGAGAAAGGGAAAGGGATCTCCTGAACTAATTTGTAGCATGCAGAAAGGAGAGAGGGAGTTAGGGAAAGAGATGGGGAGAAGAACAGGGGAGGGGAGGACATGAGAGAGCAAGATGATCAAGTCAGGGGAAGAGTATAGGAGAACAAGAAGAGATCCCGTAATAGAGGGAGCCATTATAGGGTTAAAGAAAGAGGGCAAGGTAAGGGCAGCCTGCAGCCCAAGTGCAGAGCCAGCAGGGAGGAGGAGGCAAAGAAGAAGAGGGTCCTTCTGGGACAGTCAGCCAGGGTCAGAGAGCCAGGTGAGGGCAGCAAAACCCCAGGGAATTGTGAGGGAGCCGCGGCGGCTGCCAGGGCTCCCTCCAGTCTGCAGCAAGGCAGAGGCTGTGCCCGCCAAGCCCAAACCCAAGCCGCAGAGCCTGTCTCCCCTGAGGGCAAAGACCCCAGGCCCCTGGATCCAGGAAGGCTACCCTGAGGGCTCCTTCGAGGATTGCCTCAACTATGACAGCTCTCTGTCTTCCTCCTCCACACTGCCTCCCCGCAAAAGGCAGAGGACAAACAACTGCGAAGCTCAGGCCCAGAGCCCAGCAGCAGCAAAGGTGCCTCAAAGCAAGGCTCAAAGCTGCAAGGATCTGAATCTCCTCCTGGCCGCCAGTCCCTTTCCAGAGGTCACCTACACCCTTCAAGACTGCTTCCCACAGGAGGGACCCGAGCACTCTTCCTTCACCAATGGGCAAGAAGAAGCACCTTGGGCTTGGAGGAGCAGCTCGAAAACGCCTGTGTATTCGGGTCACAGACCGGCCAGACCTCTCCCACAGAACTCGCACCAAGGATGCCTTGCTAAACCACACTCTTGGTGGGAAACTCAGGGCCAACCCGCTCCTCGGGAGGACACCCAGCTCTGGAGTCAGCAAAAGGGGGAGTCCGGGACCCAGATCCACACTGACAAGCAAACTCACAGCCAGACTGAGCCCCAGGCACACCTCAGGCAGCAGGACTCCCTGGACCTGAAGCTGCAAGCCCTGAGTGCATGCATCCTAAACTCTGAAGCCAAGAAGCCTCAAGGCCGCCAAACTAAGATGATCTTCCATGCCCAGGCCACAAGTCCAGGCCAACATGCAGACTTGGGACCCGGAGCGGAGGCTGCCCCCAAAAATGTGCACAGCTTCAATGAAGCCTCTGGCCCTGGGCTTCTGTGCAGGGCTCCCCCCCTGCCCTTGGGCTGTAGCCACAAGACCCTGGCTAAGAAACCTGCCCCCCTCATGGCCAAGGCCTTCAAGGATTACAAGAACAGGTGGTCTAGGAAGTGAACCAATGGAAACAGCTACCAACCGAACCTCTGACCGCCAGACCTACCTAGCTACCACACTGATCCCAGGCGACCCCACCCGACCGGACCTGACTGGACCTTGCACTCCCTCCTGGGATAGCTGGCACCCTTGAGATTCTGCGACTGAAAGCAGGCAAAGTACAGCAAACCACCCAGGAGGGTTTTGTTTGGACACCAAGAGATACAGTGCACCGCACTGGAAACCTCCCTTTTACCTGAAAATGACTTTCTACTCGTCTGGATGGAGACATGAACACACAGATACACTTTTATGTGCATGCAAATATTGAGAACGGACTTTAAGGCATACATAGAGGTACTGTTTACGGACAGTTGCTACAGGATGTTACTTACAGATAGAAGAAAGATAATGGTACATACATAACGGTAGATTAAAATATAGACTAATACATACATGGATCTTTATACATTAATGCAAAAAATGTTGAAATGTGAGCATTTGAACGTCCAAGACATTAAAAATAAAATATGTGCTTGTGTGTGTGGATGTAGTATGGGTGGTTGGGTGTGTTTAGTAAGTTGAAAAGCACAGGAGAGTAAAAAGGGTCCAAGACATCCTAGACTTTCTACTTCAGTAGAAAAAGAATGGAGGAACTGTGGAAACTACACTTAGATGGCACTACTTGAGAGGTTCAGGACACAAAGGCACAGTGTTCAAGCAAGCAAAACCTTGAAAGTAAACTAGAGGTGTGTGTACCACTGGGCAAATATTAATTTAAGACTTACGGGAAGAAGAGAAAGTGTGTAAGATGTATTGAATTAGAGGAAGATATGGAATGCGTGCATGCATGTGTTTGAGTATGTCTTCATGTGTATGTGTGTGTGTGTGGGTGTGTGTCCATTTAAGTTTCTAAGACAAGAGTGTTAGCAGGGCTGATTATCACAAGCCTGTTATCCCAGCACTTGGGAGGAAATGACAGGAGGATCAATGTGATCCTGGACACCATGGACTATACAGCAAATTCCAGGACAGGCTCCAAATCTACATAGTGAAATCCTGTCTCTAGAAACCAAATATACAACTGAAATAACATGAAATGAAATCACAGATAGTAAAAAGGTTCAAGGCCTACAAGATATTACAGCTCTTAGGGAAAGTTCAGATCATTGTGGAACCCACACTTTGATCCAAATGCTGGAGAAGGCCCCAGGTTCAAGGTCATGGTGTTGCAGAAATGGAAGTCCAGAGAGAAAACCTGAGGTGTGCTTATTGGCTTATTTAAAAAACAAGAAGGAACTGAAGGGGAGTGAGATGTATACATAGCCACAGAGAGTGGGAAAAAGAGAGAGGGGAGACATAGAGAGATACAAGAGAGAGGGAGAGAGGGAGGGATGAAGGGAGCAATGGACAGCGGGAGGGACTAAAAACAAAGAGGATGTAATCAGAGGATAATCTTGGAAATAAACAACCAATGTGCCAAAGAGGAAATCCCCAAGGATAATCCCAGGCCCGCTTATTTGCATCTTTGTGAGAGAAAGTTGCCTAGGTACAACTGGCTTGTGGGAAGACCAGGAAGGAGCTACCCACCAGATCTTGGGGCAAGGGTGCTATGTCCTGCAAACCCACCATGGAAAAGCTCTTGACTTAATGATGTCATTTGATTAGCCTTGCTCCCCCTGTATCAACCGCACCAATTGTGAAAGGAGAAGGGATTCTATCCCTTTCATCTTCAGGCTGTGTGAACACGTAAAATACATCCAACCTACCTCTAGACAGGACTTCCCCCCCCCCACACAAGCACACACAAACTGTGGTGAGCTCAGTATACCCAGAGGGACTAATCATTCACGGGGGCCACTTGTAAGGGAGGCCATGGTAAGGCAGCCATAGGGCTCTTTTGGAGAAGGAGAGGATCATGCATTTTCTTTTCTGGGAGTCATGGCAGTAGGCAGGAATGCTGTATGAACCCTTGCATTCAAACCCTCACAAACCCTCAGCAAAGAGCCAAGCTTCCCTCAGTTTTCCAGGGAGTTAGAAGGAAAAACAATAAACGTCTGTTTGGTAGTTTGTACCTTTTAGCTTTCTTTGAGTACTGCCTGAAGACATGGAGTAATCCACCTGGACCCACATAAACCAAGTATTCATGCCTGAGTAGTGGAAAAGTTTGGGAAACACAATTAGTAATTCAGGTGCTATGAAGTGGGCATTCAAATATCTCCTTTGCACAGAAAGTCCTTGAATGTCATCTAGAAAAAGTGGGCAAATTCAGGGAGGTAGAGGTGTGGACAAATTGAGTGTTTGTTCTATCCATGGCCCAATTTTAGTTCTGAGGCAGTGTCAACAGAGTTCGGGGAGTATTTCTTCTTTCGTGAACAGCACTTCCTATTTAACCAAATTACAGGCTATAAAAAGAATCAAGAACAAAAGTATTATAATAATGTCATACAGAAAAGCCTTTAATAATATGCAACATCCATCCATGATAAAAATCATGTGGATTCTAAGTACTGAAAGATAATATTTCAACATAAGAAAGATTCTGCCAGACAAATACATACAGAAAAATTATACTGGACTGTGAAATACAGAAATCAGCTTCATTTACATTGAGGATACAAGAGTGTGACAGAGAAAATATATAAAAGAAAAATCAAATAAGAAGACAGTTTATAGTGGATTGTTTTCCATCTCCTTCATAAATCAAGTCGAGGCAAATTTGAAAGTATTCTGCTACTGTTTGTTTCTAATTACTTTCTGTAAAGTCCGACATAATAGAGCTGAAGAACTTACAGCCACTAATTTCACTTAGTTAATTTACCATGCCATAGGTAGTAAGGTGTTCCCAATTGGAAGATCATACACTGGTCAGGTGTTTTGGTAATCTGAAGGGCTTTCCAGTCCTGCCTCAGTCTTGTGATAAACTTTCCTAGAAGAAATTCTCTTTGTGAAACAGAATTTACAGAGTTGATCTGGGGGAAGGGAAGTTTGTGGGAGGGACAGGGAGGAGTGGAATAAGGGAACACTGTGGTCGCGATGTAATGCATTAGAGAAGAATAAAAGTTCAGAAATAAATAAGTAAAATTTCAGTCAAAGAAACTGTCCACTATCTCTCCTCCCCAAGATTTTCCCTTCCAGGACATATACTGCCTCTCACTTGTGTCAGGGCTTCAGGACTTCTGACAGAACAGGAGGATGGGCCACTGTACTGAAACATACATTTAGTTGTCTGCAGCAGATATTCGGTCCTTACCACATTCTGAGACATCGGGCTTTTGGATACTCTCGCACAAAATTCTCCATTTTACTGCAGTATCAAGGTAGTTCGTTAGAGAAAAATATTTAGAGTAACTCAAAATGGGTAGGTGTTTAATTTGTTCAGTGAATAAGCAAATCCATTTCTAATTGTGGATTTGTATATCTTTTACAAGTCTGCAGTTCTTGTAATTTTACACATGATGAAATAAAACTACAAATAGCTGATACCTGACTTTACATTGCAACTTTTCACATACTTTGAGTTAAGATGAAATAATATAATGTATTTACTTAGCACGAAATCAAATCAAGTATTGGGCCACATAAATTTGAATCTGGGCTTTATCTTTAGAACTTTGGAGAAGTTTTTTTTATTACTGTACCTCAATTTTATCATCTATGAAAGAAGACAAATATTGATAACCTGCCATCAGTGGGAATTAAACAATCCATCATACAAAAACTACGTAGGATAGCTAGCCTTATGCCTGTAATTCTGGAACTCAGTGTCAAACTGCTGCCTTTCCTCAGTGTAGCTGGAAACTAAAAGCCTCTCTGAGACTTTGCTTCTGTCTCACGTACTTCTATAATATTGGGATTAAAGGTGTGAGCTACAATTCTCTTTTAGACAAATTCACACTTGTGTAGATATGGGTTGACTTGGACTCACAGACATCTGTCTATCTCTTATTCCTGAGTCCACAACCACTTGGCTTCTGTCTGCTGGGATTAAAGGTGTGTGCCTTTATAGCTTGTGGCTGACTTTGCTTTCTTAATCTTCAGGCATCCTTTAATAAATCATAAACAATATCTCACATCAATTCTTCTCTCATCAAAGCCTGTTTGCTTCGTCACACTACTCTTTTCACAAGGCATAGTACAATAGGTCTTTTAAATTTCTAAGCATGGATAAGGACACCATGTGTGACAATACTCATTCATTTTGTATTATGTAGTGGCAGTGATCCAGATCCATGTGTGTGGTGAAGCTCTCTGACTCACACTGCTATATAGCAGTGATCTAACTCTACAGTTCAAGAGGTAAGAAACTCACTGCTTTGTATCACAAACTCTGTACATTGTCTTCCTTCATTCCTTCCTTCTCTTCTTTTTTGTGAGGCTGTCCCCTCTCCCCATACCTCTTCAATATTGTACTCGAAGTTTTAGCTACAGCAATAAGACAACAAAAGGAGACGACGGGGATACAAATTGGAAAGGAAGAGGTCAAACTTTCAATATTTGCAGATGATATGATAGTTTACATAAATGACCCAAAGAACTCTACCAGGGAACTCTTACAGCTGATTAACTTCTTCAGCAAAGTGGCAAGCTACAAAATAAAATAAAAAACATCAGTAGTCCTACTATATACAGATGATGAGAAAGCTGAGAAAAAAACCAGAGAAACATCACCCTTTACAATTGCCACAAACAACATAAAATACCTTGGGGTAATGCTAACCAAATAAGTGAAAGACCTGTATAGCAAGAACTTTGAGTCTTTAAAGAAAGAAATTAAAGAAGACACCAGAAAATGGAAAGATCTCCCATGCTGTAGGATAGGTAGGATCAATGTAGGAAAAGTGGCTATCCTTCCAAAAGAAATCTACAGATTCAAGGCAACCTCCATTAAAATACCAGCACAATTTTTCACAGACCTTGGAAGAACAAAAATCAATTTAGTATGGAAAACAAAAGACCCAGGATAGCCAAAACAACCTTATTCCACAAAGCAGCATCTGGAGGCATCACCAGCCCTGATCTCAAGCTCTATTATAGAGCTGTAGTCCTGAAAACAGTTTGGTATTGGCACAAAAATAGACAAGTAGACCAATGAAATCCAAATGAAAACCCTGATATTAACCCATGCATGTATGAACATTTACACAATGGAGTACTATTCAGTGGGAAAAAACAATGGAATCTTGAAATTTGCAGGCAATTGGATGGAACTAGAGGAAAGCATCCTGAGTGAAGTAACCCCGTCACAGAAAGATAAACATTGTATATACTCACTCATATATGAATTTTAGATATAGAACCAAGGATTACCACCCCACATTCCATACCATCAGAGAAGCTAGGAAATAGAGAAGACCCTGAGAGAGACATACATGGTTCCCCTGAGAAAGGGGAAGGGATCTCCTTAACTAATTAGGAGCATGGGGGGGAGCTGGAGTTAGGGAAAGAGATGGTGAGAAGAAGAGGGGAGGGGAGGACATGAGAGAGCAAGATAATCAAGTCAGGGGAAGAATAGAGGAGAGCAAGAAAAGAGATACCATAATACAGGGAGCCATTATAGGGTTAAAGAAATATCTGGCACAAGGGAGATGTCCAGAGAACAAGGTTGACCCCAAATAACAACCAAAATTTACAATGTTGTCACAATGGAAACAAACAATTGTTGATATATATTTGAAAATTAACATGAAAAATAATCTTGGGCAGTTATGGTTGCACATACCTTAATCTCATTACCCTGGAAGCAGAGGCTGGTAGATCTCTGTAAGTTCAAGACCAGCCAGATCTACATAGCTAGATGTAGGACTTTCAGAGCTAAGTGAAGAAATCCTGACTCTAAGGGGAAAAAAGAAAAGGAGAGAAAAGTCTTCCAAAGAAACATTTGGCCATTATAGAAGGAATTAAGAAGAGTGATGTGGCCAGACTTGAAGGTGCAGGCTTGTAATCCTCACCACTCAGAATGTTCCAACAGAAGGATCATAAACCAAAGACCCATGTAGGCTACACAGTAATCCCAAGACCAAGAATTTTAATAAGATTTCTGGTTCTGTGCTAGAGGACTTGTCTTTCAAGCATGATGCAATACTTTCAAGCTCATATTTACATCCCTTTGAGAACTCTACCATGTTTTCATCTCCTTCATTGCAATGTTCCAACAGCAACGAAACACCCCAGACAGAAACATAAGTATCCATATTCACTGTAAAATATGGATAGATACCATTATCAATTATAACTTTTCTCTGTGGCCTCACATGCACAGGCTATTAACTAGTCTCACAGGATAAAGGGTGGAGAAGGATGGAATAGTGTCGCATATACCTTTTCAGTAACCGACAGCTCTCTAATTGAACTTAAAAGCCATTCAGCAAGAGGGATGCCACACCTGATACTGGAAACCTAGCTAAATGCTCAGTGTTAGTGAAGTCACAGTTATTGAAAGAAAATCTATAACCACTAATTTAGTAATTGCATACTCCTTAACAACAATCTATAAATGTGTGCTTATACTCAAGAGGTAAGAAGTAAGTATAAATTCACTCCTCATCAAGGAAACTTTTCTTTGCAACAGACTGAGGCAACTATAGAAAACTACAATCAATCAAAATGCAGAGCTGTGGAGCCCAGTCTCAAGGAACACATCTACAAAATAATCCCACACGTAAAGCTTGGGGATCATTGCATAAGAGGACATAGAGTGATCTTTTTTTTTTTTTGGTTTTACAAGACAAGTTTTCTCTGTGTTATTTTGGAGGTTGTCAGTCTAGCCTAGCCTCGAACTCACAGAGATCCGCCTGCCTCTGCCTCCAGAGTGCTGGGATTAAAGGCGTGTGCCACCACCGCCCAGCTAGAGAGATATTAAGAGTCAGAGGATAAGGGACTTTTCTGTGAGATTGTTTCTCCAGGCAATATCAGTATCTATACCCATCACTTAACATCAACATGGTTACCCAAGTGTGAACTGAACATGGATGACATCAGTGGGCATGACAGAGTGATGGGGGACAGTCCATTGGTCTCAATTACACAGAGCTATAGGAAACTGAAGAAAGCTGGGGGCAGGAGACACAATCTTCTCAGGGAAGAGTAAAATTATTTGTACAGTGCCAGAGCTGAAAATCATACATACAAGTAACTTTACGTGGACTGAGAAAGTTATATTTAGGAATGCATATATAGATATGTATATACACACAAATATGCATTACCATTACTGAAAAAAGAGGCCATGAGTCTGGAGCGTTGGGAGGAGTATTTAGAAGAGTTTGGAGGGAGGGAAGGGAGGGGAGAGTGTTTTAAATATGTTGCAGCCTCAAAAAAACTTCTAAGGATCAAATTCAAGAAACCCAGTTATAATCTAAAAATTATATTTGAGCTGTAGAAGCCCATGATAGTTCCCTTATGATGTACAGAATGATCAATTGAAATCATATTTTATGGGGTAGCCGAATGCATTAAAGAAAACTGCATTTCCATAAAGTCATAATACCATGTGAAGGCAGATTGAGAATGAGTTGTCTGTTGAACATGTTCTTTGAATAGTTCCTCAGGGCTGTCTGCACATAATTTTTTCATGCCATCTGTTCATTCTGCCTGACTGACAGATCTGTTCCTCAGCCTTCATTTACCATTGAGGGAGAGAAAATATCCAGGTGCACACAAGCATCCGAGTTCTTACTTCACCACTATTCTATTAATGTGAATAGCAAGAAGGGGGAGATCCTGCGTGTTTTCTGAGATGAGCTGAAAAGAGGCCTCTTCCACTAAATGCTAAGTGCCCAGCCGCCATCCCACAGCATTAGCATGCTAACAGTGTTATTGAGTGAAAGCATACTCGTTAACAAATATGTGGTGCTTCACCTATTGTTGGACAAATTGGTTTTAATCAAGATTTCATAGGAGTCAGTACAAAATATTAGAGGCGTGAAAATGTTTATGTAACTCCAGTTCCTTCCATAGCCTGGAGCAAACCATTTCTTCTAAGAATTTCAATTACTTTATCTAAAAACAAAATGCAGCTGGTAAGGTTTGATTTCTCTATATGTTAAAATGTACCACTCAGATTTAATTATTTGCAAGATAATTCGATGCTTTTTCACTACTTGTGCATTGCAAGTCTCTAGCAGCAATGGAATATTTAGACTATAAGAGACTAACCGGGTGGTGGTTGCACTCGCCTTTAATCCCAGCACTCGGGAGGCAGAGGCAGGCAGGTCTCTGTGAGTTTGAGGCCAGGCTGGAACAACAGCCTCCAAAACAATACAGAGAAACCTGTCTCGTAAAACCAAAAAAAAAAAAGACTAGAAGAGACTATGATTTATTTAGATAATTCATTTGAGCACTTGGAACAGGAAATCCTTTGAATACATCTTTGTATCTACCACAGTACCTGGCAAAATGCCGATTGACAAGTTATTTTTTGTTAAGTGAATAGATTTGACATTCAGTCTATTATCAGCATTTCCCAGAGAAAGGACTGAATTTACATCTTGGATGAAAAAAATATAAAATTCATGAAAGATAAATGGATCTAAATTGCAAGCAGTATAAAAGAGTAAATTATTGACTAAATTTTAAGATTTTTGTGTCCACAATGGTCTGTTCTGTCTGTGCCACTGCACATTCATGGACTGTGTACTCTCCCACTGCCAACTGTAGGCAAAGCATTGGGTAGGATAAAGACAGGATTTCTCCTTATCTTCATTCATCCCCTCACTTTCATACTTGCTCCCTTCCTAAATTTTGGTGTTGGGTAAAGATACTAGATGAAAACGTTTTCTTTTTTATTATTTATTTATTTTTAAATTTAAAGTTAAATTAGAAACAAGGTTGCTTCACAAGTCCATTGTTTTTTCTGCTGAATAGTACTCCATTGTGTAATTGTACCACACTTTCTCTATCCACTCTTCGGTTGAGGGGTATCTAGGTTGCTTCCAAGTTCTGGCTATTACAGATAATGCTGTTATGAACATAGTGGAACAGAAATCCTTGTTGTATGAATGGGCATCTTTTGGATATATGCCTAAGAGTGGAGTTGCTGAGTCTTGTGGTAGGATTATTCCCATTTTCCTGAGGAATCTCCATACTGCTTTCCAAAGTGGCTGTACGAGTTGGCACTACCACCAGCAGTGGAAGAGTGTTCCCCTCTCTCCATATCCTCTCCAGCATAAGTTGTCTTTGGTGTTTTGGATGGTAGCCATTCTGACAGGAGTGAGATGGTATCTCAGAGTTGTTTTGATTTGCATTTCCCGGATGGCTAAGGATGTTGAGCACATTCTCAAGTGCCTCTCAGCCATTTTAGACTCCTCTATTGAAAATTCTCTCTATTTAGTTCTGCAGCCCACTTTTTAATTGGATCCTTTGGTGTTTTGGAGACTTGCTTCTTGAGTTCCTTGTAGATTTTGGAGATCAGCCCTCTGTCAGATGTGGGGTTAGTGAATATTTTTCCCATTCTGTGGGCTGTCTTTTTGTCTTGTTGACTGTGTCCTTAGCCTTACAGAAGCTTATCAGTTTCAGGATGTCCCATTTATTAATTGTTGATCTTATTGTCTGTGCTACTGTTGTTATGTTCAGGAAGCTGTCTCCTATACAAATTCGTTCAAGGGTACCACCCACTTTCTCTTCTAAGAGGTTCTGTGTGGCTGGATTTACGTTGAGTTCTTTTATCCATTTGGACTTTTTTGTGCATGTCTATAAACATGGATCGATTTGCATTCTTTTATATGCCAGCCTCCAGTTATGCCAGCACCATTTGTTGAAGATGCTTTCTATTTCCATTGTATGTTTTTAGATTCTTTGTCAAAGATCAGATGTTCATACGTGTGAGGGTTAATATCAGGGTTGTCAATTCAATTCCATTGTTCTACCTGTCTGTTTTTGTGAAAATACCAAGCTGTTTTTAGGACTATAGCTCTATAATAGAATTTGAAGTCAGGGATGATGATTCCTCGAGATGTTGCTTTGTGAAGTAAGGTTGTTTTGCCTATCCTGGGTCTTTTGCTTTTCCATACGAAATTATGTGTTGAGGGGACTTTTTAGTGACCCACTCTATTTCGTGTTCTGTAAGCTTCTTGTACCTTCATTGGCATGTCTTTCTTAAGGTTGGGAAAGTTTTCTTCTATGATTTTCTTGAATAGGTTTTCTGCCCCTTTGAGCTGGTTTTCTTCTATTCCTATTATTCTTAGGTTTGGCCTTTTCATGGTTAAGGATTTGTTGGACTTAAGGTTTTCTTTGGTTGATGAATCCATTTCTCCTGGTGTATCTTCAACACCTGAGATTCTCTCTTCCATCTCTTGTATTCTGTTGGTAATGCTTGTATCGGCAGTACTTGACCACTTGCCCAGGTTTTCTATTTGAGCCTTTCTTCAGATTGTGTTTTTTTATTGTCTCTATTTCAGTTTTCAATTTTTCAGTGTTTGCATTTTTTCTTGCAATTTTCAGTTTATCTTTTTGTCAATTTGTTGCATTTTATGATTTTTTTTGGTTTGTACTTTCTTCCATTTCTTGAATTTTTGGTTTGTTTTTTCTTCCAGTTCTTGTATTTTTGGTTTGTTTCTTCTTCCATTTCTTGCATTCTTTGCTTTGTTTTTTCTTCCATTTCTTTGAGGGGTTTTCCTGTATCCACTTTTAGGGCCTCTATCATTTTCATGATGTGATTTTAAATCATTCTCTTCTGCCTCATTTGCATTGCAATGTTGGAGTCTTGCTGGTGTGGAGTGTCTAGATCCTGGCAGTGTCATAATTGCTTTTCTGTTGCTAAGTGTGTTTTTTGTATTGTCTCTTTCCCATCTCTTCTTCTTCTGGGTGCAGAAAGAGCCCTTTACTGGTATGGTGGTTAGGGGACCAGAGTTCCCTTTTGGTGGGTGCTAGCAAGACCAATAATCTAGTAGTTCTGCTATACATCGTCCTCCTTCTGGAACCTTGGATGGAGAAGAAGACAAGGATTCTGGGGTGCTTGGTCTCCCCCCTAGTCCCCTGGTCCCTTAGCTGGATCTACTGGTTCCCGGTTTCCTGGTGGGAGAGAAGACCTGGAATCTGGGGTGACTGGCTCCTGCCCAGATTCGAAGCTGCATGCAGTTCCAAGGAGATGCCCAGGCACTGGAACAGAGGCCCAAATGCAGGGCCTGTTGTCACTTGTCCTGCCAGAACAGCTTGATCCCCTGGTCTCCCTGTTTCCTCCAGATTCCTGGTCTCCTTGGTGGGAAAGAAGACCTGGTGTCTGGGCTGTTTACATCCCACCTGGATTGGAAGCTCTGTGCAGTTCCCAGGTGATCCCAAGCATTTGGACACAGGCCCGGATGAAGGGCCTTTTGTACCTGGGCCAGCCAGAACAGCCAGTGCCCTGATCTCCCCGGATCCCCTGGTTACCTTGTCCCCTTGGTGGGAGAGACGAACCTCTGGCCTTTCCTCCCTTAATCCCGACATCTCTCCATCTCTCTTATATCTCTCTATATCTCCGCTCTCTCTCTTTCACAAAGGTCTGGCAGGTCTTTACCCGAAAGTCATTTGTAGCTAAAAGGGCGGTTCCCGGTGCAGTGGTCTGTATCTCTTGTTGTTCACACAAAAGCCTCCTAAGTTTTGCTGCACTTTGCCTGCTTTCAGTCAGTCTTGAAATCTCAAGGGTGCTGCTGTTTCCTCAAGAGCTTGATGGTCTGCCTGAAGCCAATCTCCTCAAGGATGTCGCCCAACATGGGCTGCGAAGAGAGTTTCTTCAGGGTTTTGTAGAGCTGCCTGGGCTCTGTCTCCGTGCACAGGCGCTCGCGCAGCTTCTGCAGGGCTTTGGGGCGGCAGGGGGGCTCCATCTCCACTGTCGAAGACCTGAAGGGGCACTCGAAAAGCAGCAGGGTTGACTGGGCTCGACCACTGCCCGAGGACGCAGCTGCTTCTCTGGGGGCTGACGACAGAGCTGCTTGCTGGGCTGGCCTGCGAGTCAGCTGGCTGGCTCTCTTTGCCTCAGCTCTGGTCTGCTCACCTTGTCTTATAGGTGGGGCTGGAGCCACGCCTACCAATCAACATCCCAGCTGACTTTTCCTGGGCCCGCCCTTCCAGACCTACAGCTCTCTCTGCCACGCCCAATTTCCCACTCAAGTATCCCCCAGCCCCGGTTCCACATCCCCCCGCCACCTATCGTGATCCTCTCCTCCTCCAAAAGAGCCCTATGGCAGCCTGACCATGGCCTCCCTTATAGTGGCCCCGTTAACGATGAGTCCTTCTGGGGATACTGAGCTCACCACAGTGTGTGCTTGCCTCTGTGTGTGTGTGTGTGTGTGTGTGTGTGTGTGTGTGTGTGTGTCTTTTTGTGTGTGGGAAGTCCAGTCTAGAGGTAGGTTGGATGTATTTAACCTGCTCACACAGCATGAAGATGAACGGAATAGAATCTCTTCTCAATCCGCAATTTGTGCAGTTGAAATAGGGTGAGCAAGGCTAATCAAATGAGCATCGTTAAGTCAACGACTTTTCCATGGTGGGTTTGCAGGACATAGCAACCTTGCCCAATGACCTGGTGGGCAGCTCCTCCCTGGTCTTCCCACAAGCCAGTTGTACCTAGGCATCTTCTCTCACAAAGATCCCTATGCAAATAAGCGGATCCCGGCTTATCCTTTGAGTTTTCCTCTTTGGCACATTGGTTGTTTATTTCCAAGTTTATCCTCTGATTATATCCGTTTTGTTTTTAATCCCTCCCTCCATCCCTTGCTGCCTTCACCCCTCCCTCTCTGCATCACTCTTGTATCTCTCTATGTCTCCCCTCTCTCTGCTTTCCTCTCTCCGTGACTGTGTATTCACACACACACACACACACACACACACACACAGAAACACTCAAACAAACATCCACCGGACCCCACTGCCATACACAAACTCAAGTTTACTTGTCTTAGCCAGTTTTGGATCATCTCACTGCCCTTCACTTCCTTCTTGTGATCTCAATTTTTCTTTCAATAAGCCAACATGCACACCTCAGGTTTTCTCTCTGGATTTCCCTTTCTGGAACACCATGACCTTGAACCTGGGGGCTTCTCCAGCATGTGGATCAAAGGGTGGGTTCAAAGTTCCATGTAGCTTTGGAGCCATTCCTGGAATTTGCTGTATAGTCCATGGTGTCCAGGATCACATTGATCCTCCTGTCTTTGCCACCCAAGTGCTGGGATAACAGGCTTGTGATAATCAGCCCTGCTTAAACTCTTGTCTTATGACCTTTAATGCTGCCACACACACACACACACACACACACACACACACACACATATAACCATACTCGATACTATATAGGGAAAACAATATATTTATTTACCAGAGAGAGAGAGAGTCGCACAAGCTGGGAGTCAGAAGCGTGGCTGGCTTCTAGCAGAAAAAAAGGGAAGCCCCTTTTCCTTTCACTTCCTTTTATCTCTACCTTGACCCCGCCCTGTTGGGCGGGTAGCTTTGTGGCATTGACTC